>NC_069392.1:11783926-16783926 GCF_027475565.1 Acinonyx jubatus
CATTAGGCACGCCATAGTGAAACTTGTCACGACCAAAGGCAACGCGAATATCATAAAAGCCGTCAGGAAATAAGAGACATTACCTTCAAAGGGACAACAGCGAGCCTCGTGGCCGACTTTTCAAGAACACGAAAGCCAGCTGTGATCAAATGTTAGGGGGGATTCTCACCTGGGTTGGGAAAGATGCCAGGCTCAGACTGAACTCATCTGAGACGCCCTTGGTGGTAGATTAGTAATGTCTGCCACGTGCATGGAAGGAAGGAGTGACAGCAGCCATGCCACCTGCTGGCTTTGGCTTCGACGTCTGCCGCGATTTCCTCCCCTGGGTAATCGCAGAATGCCTCCTCCTTCCGAACCACTTTTCGGGTACAGGGAAGGAATCCAGAGACTTCAAGAAGATTCCGGCCACTCAGTTGTAAACCCGAGTAGCAGAGTTTTGGCTATAGGAAGGTTTCATTTCATATCCTAGTGAGTTCTGTGTGACCTTGAGCATGTTCCTTTACCTCCCAGAGCATCAGTTTCTTCAATTTTAAGGTAGTTTCAATAATGGTACTTAATTCGCAATGGCATTGGAGTTTTCAAGGAATGGATGCATGGAAAACATCAGACACAGACTCTGAAACACAATAGGTCCTCAAAACCAGTAGCTGCTCCTATTTTCTGCACAGGGGCCGTGGGTCCCCAGCTGGCTGCTGAGTTCCTACTCCTACAAGGAACACTTTTTCCTTGTCAAGCGTCTACGTTTGTCAAGCGCCTACGTTGTTGAAGGAAACATGTCGGGTGGTGGGGACCATGAAACCCATACAGTTCTTGAAATGCATGGTTCTTACCATCGAATGGGCTTTGAGAACAGTTGAGGCATCAGAGTGAGTGTTTTTCCTTTGACTCTTGGGGTTTTAAAGAGCCAGTGGCACCTCTTGGGGAAGAGACATTCACAGGGACTGCGTTTTCCTTCGGTGAATTCAGATGTCCTCCTCTGGGACACGTTCAGCAGTAGCCACCAGTGTCCCAAACTTCTTCCGTCGAGGAGGCCAGGGTCTCTTGTGAGGATCCAGAAGGATTCTTCATGCCTGAGACCCATTTGGGTTATCACCCAAGGGGATTGCAGTCCACTCCTATCCCCAGCTCTGCCCCCCCCCCCCCCCCCCACTGCTTATGCCGTGGCCTTATCCAGTATCCCCTTCCCCCTTACAGGTGTGGTATTGACCGAAGAGAGTGAAGCAGGACATTCCAGTTTCCCAAAGGGCCTGGAAAGCTTGTTGGCAAACAGGGAGTTTTGCGATGTCCTCAGAGTGGGATGACAAAATGCCCCAACGCGTGGTTAACTTAGAGGAAGCGTCGTCGTATAGGGAAGCGAGAGGGGGCTTCGGGTCGAATCCCGGCCCTGCTCCTGGCCGAGGGGGCTTTGCCGGTTCCCCCCGTCAATGAAAATGGGTTAATAGTGCAGCAACATTGTGAGTAAGAACACAGATGCGTCTCGAGTGCTTAGCCCAGTGCAGGGCCATATTTTTGTTATTAGTCAGCGTTGCATGTTCAGGGGATCTGGAAATCCCTGCCTCGGGAAGGCCTCCCCCCCCCCCCGCCCCCGCCGCCCCCATGAGCTCTTACCCAAAACATGCGTTCATTCCCAGCCGTGTAGGGACTTGATGTAAACCCACCCACTTTCCTGTGAACAGAAAACGCTAACAGAATTTTGGCCCCGAGAGCCGGTTCCGCAAAAGTAGTAAAATTGTTGTGGTTAAGCCCCTAGAACTGTTTGGGAGGCCTGAGAGGTCTTTGGGGGAGCCAATAGGAGTGGCTGCGCCGACCTCAGAATGGAGCAGCGGGAAAGCTGTGCTAGCATTTTGCACCGTCCAGCTGCACCCGGCTGGGCTCCGCTTCTGGGGGACCGGGAAGTCAGGGAGGACGGTTCCTCGACTCTGCCGGGGCTGGGGTCGGCATCCGGGTTTACAGGTGTGCCACAAACCAGGGTGTGGCAGAGTTGGCCGGGCGTCTGACAAAAATCTGTGACCTCTCACCGTTCCCTTAGCGAGGATATGTCACTTGGAGGTGACTGCACAGGCAGGGACAGTTGTCCCTGGCTCCCTGCAGCCAGGTAGGGCCATGTGACTGATCCTGCCCGTGCAATATGAGTGTGTCCCTCCTGGGCCGGGGATTTTAAAAAGCAGTGGGATTCTTTGACATTCTCTTTCCCCTTTGGCGATCGGCTGCCGAGGACCTTGAGGTCCCCAGGGGAGGGGGAGGGAGGTAGACCCACAAGATGTAACCTGTCTGGGTCTCTGAGTCATCATGGCGGGGAATACCCCTGGACCTACATAAAAAATAAATTTCCGGGGCGCCTGGGTGGCTCCGTCGGTTAAGCGTCCGACTTCAGCTCAGGTCACGATCGCACGGTTCGTGGGTTCGAGCCCCGCGTCGGGCTGTGTGCTGACGGCTCGGAGCCTGGACCCTGCTTCGGATTCTGTGTCTCCCCCTCTCTGCCCCTCTCCCACTCGCGCTCTGTCTCTCGCTCTCTCTCAAAAATAAATAAACACTAGAAAAGAAACAATAAAAAAGAAATTTCCATTGGGTGGAGCCACTAGAAAGTTTTGCTGTATTTGTTACAGCGGCTCGTGTTGCCCTGATACACCATGTTAGGTATCCTTAAATTCAACAGATACCTAACCCTCCCGCTCACGGTGACCTGGGGCTTCTGGGATGGCAGCTCCAGTGCCCTCTGCCCCACCCCCCTGCTCCATCGGCTGTATTTTGTCTCTCTAAATTTGGACGAGTGAAAATACCAACCGCCCCAGCTGTTGGTGAAGATGTGGAGGACCTGGAACTCCTACGCTGCGGTAAGGAAAGTAAAACGGTACAACCTCTTTGCAAAACAAGCTGGCAGTTTCTGAAGCATACACCTGCATTAGGACCCAGTCACTCTGCTCCTGGGATCTACCCAAGAGAGACAAAGGCACATGTGCGCACAGAGACTTGCACACGTGTTCACAGCAGCTTTATTACTAGTCACAAAGTGGCCACGGGTCCCCCAGTATTCCCCAAAGCCCCGCTAAATGTCCTGCCCGCAGTTTCCACGAGATGTCCGAGAATACCCGTCTTTAGGCTGCACTCTGCATTGAATCCTGTAGAAAAAGTCCCGAATCTTCTGGCCTCTCTCCATGTCCATCTTGGCTTCTAGTCGAAGCCACCGACATTTCCCGAAGACGGTGACCACGGCCTCCTCTCCGGTCTCCATGCCTTCCGTTCCCCGCCCCCCCCGCCCCCCGCCATTCTTTTCTCAACACAGCGGCCAGAGAAGTTTCTTTCAAAACAGATCCACTCGTGTACTTTCCACTGCTTTCCCGTCTACTTAACGTAAAATCCCAAGTCCTTGACGTGAACCTCAGGGCGCTGGGTAATCTGACCGTTGACTCCATGGCTCCTTCCGCTCTTTCCTTGACCACTGGTTTCAGCCACACTTGTCTCCTTGCTTTTTCTCAAATATGCCAGACTCCTCCCTTCCTTCAGGAAACCATGGCCTTGCCATTCTCTTTCCTTCTAACACGGTTCCCTCCGCCTTTCCAAGTAGCTTCTTAATGGTCTCTGCTCAGATGTCACCCACCCAGAGAGGTCATCTCTGGACACCCCCATGAAATAACCTTCTATCCACGTCTTGTTTCTCTACTGTAATGTTCTTCATAGCACTTATTACTATCTATAGTTATTCTATTGCTTTTCTTTGGCTGTGTAAAGTGTTACCAACTTAGCGACTTAAAACAACACACATTTATTATCTCATAGGGTCTGTGAGTCACAGGTCTGGGTGTCACTTATCTGAGTCCTTTGCTTAGGGCCTGAAGGGCTGTAGTCAAGGTATCGGCCGGGCTCTGCTCTCACCTGGTGGCTTAGCTGGGTAAGGATCCATTTCCAAGCTCACCACGGTTATTGGAATAAATCATTTCCTTGTAGTCAGAGGAGTGAGGGCCTTGGCTTCTTACTCACTGCCAACTGGAGGCCACTCTCAGTTCCTAGAAATTGCTAGAGACTGCCTGCCGTTGCCCAACATGGCTGCTTTTACTTCATCAACCCAGCAAGAAAGGTCTTTAGAGAGAGTGGCCGGCAAGATGGAACCTTACATAAAGTCACAGAAATGACATTCCACCACAGCCGCCATATTGTATTGGGTAGAAACAGGTCATAAGTCCTACTGACACTAAAGGCAATATGGGGATTACACAAAGCTGTGAACACCGGGCGGCCAGAATCACGGAAGGGGTAACTTAAAGTCTGTCCATCACAATGATATTCTATATTTATTTACTGGTTGGTTTATTATCTGCCTCCCTCACTAGAACATAACCTTAACCTGTACAGATTAAGAGTACAGAAGAGTACAGAACCTTAATCTGTCTTGCTTCTGACTATGTCCCCAGCACCTGGAACAATCCTTGGCACATAGTAGGTGCTTATAGTATATTTCTTGAATGAATAAAATAAACTTGTTATTATTATTTATTCGATTATTTTTTACATTTACATCCAAGTTAGTCAGCATGTAGTGCAACAATGATTTCAGGAGTAGATTCCTTAGTGTCCCTTACCCATTTAGCCCATCCCCCCTCCCACAACCCCTCTAGCAACCCTCTGTTTGTTCTCCATATTTAAGAGTCGTTTGTTAAAAAAATTTTTTTTTAACGTTTTTTATTTATTTTTGAGACAGAGAGAGACAGAGCATGAACGGGGGAGGGGCAGAGAGAGAGGGAGACACAGAATCGGAAGCAGGCTCTAGGCTCTGAGCTGTCAGCCCAGAGCCCGACGCGGGGCTCGAACTCACGGACCGCGAGATCGTGACCTGAGCCGAAGTCGGCTGCTTAACAGACTGAGCCACCCAGGCGCCCCTAAGAGTCTTTTATGTTTTGTCCCCCTCCCTGTTTTCATATTATTTTTGCTTCCCTTCCCTTATGTTCATCTGTTTTGTATCTTAAAGCCCACCTATGAGTGAAGTCATATGATATTTCTTTCTCTGACCGACTAATTTCACTTAGCATAATAGCCTCCAGGTCCATCCACGTAGTTGCCAATGGCAAGATTTCATTCTTTTCCATTGCCGAGTAATACTCCATTGTGTATAGATACCACATCTTCTCTATCCATTCATCCATCGATGGACATTCGGGCTCTTTCCATCCTTTGGCTATTGTCGATAGTGCTGCTGTAAACATGGGGGTGCATGTGTCCCTTTGAAGCAGCAGACCTATATCCTGTGGATAAATGCGTACTAGTGCAATTGCTGGGTCGTAGGCTAGTTCTATAAAATAAACTTATTTTCATTGAGCTATTTTCGCGAAGTTTCGTTCCTTTAAACAAACAAAATGCCACGTTGAGATGTATTGCTTTGGGGTTTAAAATGTGATATCAGCAAAAGTGGTTTGTAAACTGTAAAACATCCTGTAAGTGCTAAGCAGTCTTCTCTTTATGGTCTCACCAGTTTATCTCCTTGGAAAATAATTTTTTAAATGTTTACCTACTTTTGAGAGAGAGAGAGCACGCGAGAGAGCACACGAGCTGGGGAAGGGCAGAGGGAGGGGGGACAGGATCCGAAGCAGGCTCTGTGCTGATAGAAGACAGCCCAAGGCAGAGCTCCAGTGCAGGAACTGTGAGATCGTGACCTGAGCTGAAGTCAGACACTTAATTGACTGAGCCACCCAGGCGCCCAGAAAATATAAATATTTTTTTCAATTAGTGTTGCCCAGCGATTATGTCTCATTCTGTCCCTTCTTGGGCACTTGGGATGGATTCCCGGTCTCTTTAAAAAAAAAAATTTTTTTTAACGTTTATTTATTTTTGAAGGAGAGAGACAGAGTGTGATTGGGGGAGGGGCAGAGAGAGAGGGAGACCCAGAATCCGAAGCAGGCTCCAGGCTCCGAGCCGTCAGCCCAGAGCCCGACGCGGGGCTCGAACTCACGGACCGCGAGATCATGACCTGAGCCGAAGTCGGACGCTCAACGGACTGAGCCGCCCAGGCGCCCCTGGAGTCCTGGTCTCTTAAAGTGGCCATGGACGCGCATTGGCTGCTGGAAAGCAAGTGGCTGTGATCCACATCACTGATGGATGGAAGCTCTGAGAGCTGGTGTGCAAGATGCCATTCGCCGTGGGGACCCGCGATGTGTTTGGCAGTGGCCTCTACTTTCTCACTTCCTGTCTCAGCTTGGGTCCCTGACTGTGGATGATGCCAGGCAGAGTTCCCAGCTGAGTCCCAGAGAGAACACAGGTAACGCGCGAAACAAACCACCGATGATTTAATCCACGGGGATCCGGGGGCTGTCTCTTACTGCTTCATATAACCTGGCCCATCAGGACGGAAGCAGTACCCAGCCTTCCTCAGACAGTCAGCTCCTTCCCGCTTCTCAGCCTAGAAGACACCAAGGAGCACGGGAGAAGCGATTTGATTAAAAAATCCACGTCTGCCCTTGGGACCGTGAGTTTGCTTTGTTCAAGGTTTCTTAACAGATGTGTCGGTTACGTGGCCTCATTGTGCATCGGTTTGATTGTTCTGAAGAATGACTTCCCATCCCTCTGCTCCTGCCACCTTCCCAAAGTCAATTTCGGGCATCGTCACGATGATCGTATTCACCCTCTCGCCTCCGACTGCTTGCGTTTGCCAAGCAGATCCCTTGAATTGCAATGCTTAATGCGGTTCTAAGGGACACTTTGCACCCACCTAACTGAATTCTCAGGCATCACTCGGTATTTTAAGACCATCCCGGACATCTCCTTCCTTGGTTTTCAGCGAGAGCTGCAGTTGTCCAACAAATGGAACATAGAATGCCGTTTTCCAAGAAACGCGGCTTGGGATAAGTCAACCTCAAGGTCGTCTGAAAACGCGTCCTGGCGGCCGACTTGGGGGACGAGAAGGACCCTTTCTCACTGTGGCCTTTGTGATGAACACACCAGATTCATAAATTCGCGTATGTGTTATCCACCCATCCATTTCATATCAATAGCAAATGCTTTCCAGATGTGTGTTAGAGGTGCTAGGCTTTGCGTTGCTGGCTTCGTATTTTCTCCGAGGTCTCTGCCTGGCCTGGCACTCGGCCTGTTGTTTTTACATCAAAAAGATGGGTCGTACCTGCTTAATAAGCCGGAGGAATTCACAGCAACCTGAAGGAGCTAAAGGAATGTGGTTTTCTGATCCGATTAGAGAGATGTGGCTGGGTCCCCAGGGTTCTCAGGTTCAGCTGCCCCAGCCTACAATGTCATTCATTGTCTTCTGGGCCGTGTGCGCAGTGATTCGGGTTTCTGCACCCCCTTCTCTGAAGCCTTGTGTGCACAGCCCCGGAGCTCACCCGGAGTTGAGTTGACCACTAAGCTTTTTCTCTGTTGGCTTTCCGATCTTCTGCCCTTCCTGCAAATGTTCTTTGTGGTGGCCTTTGTAGGGGCTCAGAGAAGGGAGCCCCAGGTTTGAGTCGTTCTTAGGGTAGTCCAAATCCTCCCCACGTTTAAGAACCTTTGCCGGTCACTTGTGGGGGTGGTGGAGAGTTCTGGAACATGAGCTTTGAAGTCAGAATCCCGGTGTGCCCGTTTACGAGGCTGTGTGACCTTGGGCAGGCCTCTTGACCTCTCTGAGCCTCCGATGGCTTATGTGGATACTCTAAATCTTAACACTTCATATCGCTTGGGTTATTGTGAAGCAGAAATGAGATAATGCACGCAAAGCTTTTGGCATAGAGTGGAGTATAGCAAACCCTTAATTGCTGGTAGCTAATATCATTATCATTATTGCTACTACTGTAAAAGAAATTTAACGTGAGCCTGGACCCACACTGATTTTCCCATGGCGGAATGCCTTCTGGAAGTCCTCCCGGGTCCCACCTTAAAGTTTCTCGTGAAATGTCCCACTGGGCACAACCCACAGAGCTCTGGAAGCAAACATTATGGCCTCATGTTCTGGACTCACCTCGATGACTTTGGACTCTAGGTCATTGTGTTTTCTTTTCAGAAAGAGCCATGCTGAGTAGGGTGTAGACCCAGATCAGAGATTTAGAGTGAAGTCCTGGGCTTTGGAGCCAAGGCCGGCTCAAGAGTGTTCTTTGGTGTGTGCCTTCCTCTTTCCCCAAGGTGGGCTGCTGCAGGGCATATGGTAGGCGCTCAACGCGTGTTGAATGAGTGGCTGAAGGGACTTAACCAGTAGTTATCCTTGAGGAAGCAATAACACGATAATGGTAATGACTTTGATCTTGGCTATTTTCTGGGTGCTTAGATCCTCTGTGCCAGGCAGCAGGCTAGTGTATCTGAAGTTGTTCACTTACTACTCAGGGAATACCCTGGCGGGTAAACACGCAGAAGTCCTTTGGAGAGGTAAGGATGTTAGAGATTTAGCCTTGAGACCTCATGAAGGTGAAGGGGAGAGCCTGGATTTGGGGTCAGGGAATGTGGGGACAGAGTTCTTGCATCTGCCCATCGGGTCATAGCCTGCCTGATTCAGTTGTCCCAATGTTCACAGTCTGAGTTGGCTTCCTGTCGAAGTCCCCAGGGAGCTACCCCATGCCCTTCCAGTTTGGGACGACACAGGCAGAAGCCTGAAGTTGGAACAGCGATGTGTCAATCCTCTCCTTCATTTTTTAATTTTTTTATTAAAGTTTTTTGTAACGTTTACTTACTTTTGAGAGAGAGAGAGAGAGAGAGAGAGAGAGCACGAGTGGGGGAGGGACAGAGAGAGAGGGAGACACAGAATCGGAAGCAGGCTCCAGGCTCTGAGCGGTCAGCACAGAGCCCGACGCAGGGCTCAAACTCATGAACCGTGAGATCATGACCTGAGCCGAAGTCGGATGCTTAACCGACTGAGCCGCCCAGGCGCCCCTACAACTCCCTATTTCTAAATGCAAAGAGAAAAAGTCTACAAGAGACACAGCCACATATTGAAGAGATAAATTTTACGTCTATCATTTTAGTTTAAAGCCCTGTTACTTTTATTTTAAGTTTACTTATTATTTTTTAAATTACAAAACAAACCAGGAAGTGTAAAAGGATATACAGCAAAGACCCCCTCGTTCCCCTGTCCAGAGGCACCCACCTCTTCTCCCAAGGAGCAACCCAGACTTTCAATTTCTTGCGTGTCTGTCTAGAAAGGGTCAATTATCAGAGGCTTCAATAAGGATGGGCAGAATTTTCCTTTTAATGCATACCTGGTCTGTATCCATTGTTTGAGCTTTTGACCACGAGCTCGGTGTAAAGAGAACGAAAGGCAATAAAAGTCATTGTGAAAGGACACCGGTACTTTCTTTCGACCCTGTCCTCTGTCCCAGCTTCAGAAGCAGACACTAAGGGACTGTTCCTCATCCCACCAAGACAGCTGACCGTGTTCTCTGGTTCTCCAGTTGCTACAATTGAACCTTCAACTCCCAAGGCAGGAGCAAATCATGGGCAGGCCTTTGATCTCTTGTCCCGTCATGCCCCTCGGTCTCCATGGCAACCACTGTGCCCCAAGGGGTGGAGAATACACCCCATTGTTCTAGCCTCCCTGCCTTCATTCCATCTTAATTACCTGTGCCCATTGGGTTCCGTCCCAGGCTCCCCAGGCTCCCGTTTGGTTTGATGAGTCCCTTCCCTCCTCAACTGTTTCCATTTCTCTACGTACCTGCCCTCTGGGGCCACGGGCCGCCTCCCGTGGCTCCCAGGGGCCTGGGTCCACCTCTCGGTTATGTGAGTCACTGAGTCCTATGAACTCTGTACCGGGAGTGAGTCACTTTGCTCCTTAAAGCCTCGGGCTTCTCATCTGTACCACCGGGATAAAAGTGGTCTTAGGGCCGAAAACCCGAACACCTTCAGGGCACAGCATATAGCAAGTCATTAATGAAGGTGATGTGTCTTTATGAAACGTGAGTGGCTCAGGGGCCTGGTGACTTCTCTAGATTGGGTTATGGGGGTTGACTTCTCACTGGTGATTGAACTTTTACTGTCTGTCTTGGACAATCCATCCATCCGTCATCTCTTTATTAATCATCCACTATCAATCACCCGTCGTCTATGTATAATAGCCCCTTGCCCCCCGCCCCCCATCCACGGTTCCCGCTTCCTGCGTTTAGAACCTGCTCGTCAGCCGTGGTCCGGAAGCCGATGAGCCTCCTTCTGACATCTGGTCAGGCCAGTAGTAGCCTAACCCTGCGTCACATGCCTGTATCGTCCACCACCCTTCATCTTGTCCCGGCTGTGTTTTGTCATCTCGCATCATCACAGGAAGGAGCGCAGCACGAGAAATTGGGAGAGACCACATTCACATACTTTTATGATAGTATGTTGTTAGAATTGTTCTATGTTATTATTGTTGCTAATCTTTTACTGTGTCTCATAAGTTGAATTTTATCCTAGGGGCACTTGGGTGGCTCAGTCAGTGAAGCGTCCGATTCTTTTTTTCTTTTTATGTTTATTTTTGAGAGAGAGAAAGAGAGAGGAAGAGTACGAGTAGGGGAGGAGCAGAGCGAGAGAGGGAGACACAGAATCGGAAGCAGGCTCCAGGCTTCGAGCTGTCATCACAGAGCCTGAGGCGGGGCTCGAACTCACGAGCTGTGAGATCATGGCCCGAGTGGAAGTCGGACGCTTAACCGACTGAGCCACCCAGGCGCCCCATGGACGTTTCTGATTTTACCCTTTGCTTGACCATGTGATTAACTCTCAGAGACTGGTGGGTGGGGCCTGGTCTGGGGGATGCTGGGACTATCCAGAACCATAGAAGTGACAAGTGACCTGGTGGTACTTTTAAGATCCCCCCGCCCCTGCTGCTAAATAACACGTACATTGCTTATTAACAACACTGATTGATTTTTCTGCGAAAAGAAGCATTCCTTGCCCACAGAGAGAGTGTTTAAATTAAGTTTTGTTGAGAAGCAAACATTTATGCTATTATAGACGCACAACTACGAAATTTTTTGGAGGGGGAGAAAGGATTTATCCAAGGCTTAAGAGGCGGTGGGGTGGGTGTCGAATAGGGAAACAGAAAGAGAAAAAGCTGGGCATGGGCTCTCCTTCCCCTGTGGGGCTCGGAAAGACCCCATCCGTGGCCACAATACTTTGCACGATTGCATTTGGTGAGAGCCCAGCTGTTTTTCTCCTGTTTATGCAGAGACTGTCTTTCCGAAGGGGGGCATTCTGCCCAGAATCCAGGACTCCTGGCTCCTGTTCCAGTCCGTCCTTCCTTCCTTCTTTCCTTCCTTCCTTCTTCCTCCCTCCTCCCTCCCTCCCTTTCTTCCTTCCTTCCTTTTCTTCCTTCCTTTTTCTTTCTTTTTTTCTTTTCTTTCTCTTTCTTTCTCTCTTTCTTTCTTTTCTTTCTTTCTCTTTTCCTTTCCTTTCCTTCCTCTTTCTTTCTTCCTTTCCTTTCCTTTCCTTTCCTTTCCTTTCCTTTCCTTTCCTTCTTCCTTTCTTCCTTTCTCCTTTCCTTTCCTTTCCTTTCCTTTCCTTTCCTTTCTTTTTCAGTGCTCTTTTCTTTACTCCATGTAGTCTTTCGACCCAAGGACGAGATTCCAGACGTTGCTTTTTTTTTTTTTTGAATCAGAGATGGTCTTGTCAGTCCTAGTGGTAGGGAACAGAGTTGTCTGAGAGCCCTGATAAAGTCACTGGGCTCCTCTTGTGAAAATTAACCCGATGATCTCCTAGGGCTGGGCGGCAGTGCAGGTGAATGAAGCTGTTCAAGGACGCACTTGGGGTTCTTGGGAGGAAACCGATGACATTCTCCAAGGAGGCCTTTGGGTAGGAAGTTGCTCGAGGGACTGGTTGCAGGTGCCTGGGAAACTGAGATGTAGGGAAACTGAGGAGGCAGAGGGAAGCCACGAGGAATCGCACCCGTCTGCTAGTAGTGAGGGGGCACTCACCTCTCCTAGGTGGGAAGAGACGTACCTGAGGACAGGAGGGGTGTGGAGAGGGGCTGGACAGGAGCCCTGACCTTGGGTGGAGGGACTCAGCCGGCTGTGGGGGTGCAGTGACCCCCCCCAGGGAGGGGGCTGGGGACTATATACCCCGTTTTCACTTCCACTCACATTTCCTCTTGTGTCCTGTTGGCCAAGTTCAACAGGAACCCAAAGAAGGCACCTGACAGATCCATAAGGATCAGCCTCAGGGGCAGAGAGTAGGGTGGGGAGGAGAGAGGGGGGATCTGCAGGGACACATAGACGGTGTTTAAGGCGGTACATAGGACAGTTTCGTTTCCATGGAGAAATGTATCCCGTGTTCCCTGAACAAGATGGACTTCTGTCTTGACCTTAATTTCTCTGTGTCTCACTTTCCCTTTCTCCAAAACGGGACTAACGACAGCAAAATTGATCAGAATTACAATCACATTACCAACTGTCGTGAGTTGTTGTCAGGACGTAATTCATTAATTCATGCCGTGCTCTTAGACTATCCCAAGTATTAGCTTTTATTTCAAGATTACACCGTCACGATCCTTTGTTTCTCCTCTTTTAATTTTTTTTTAATGTTTATTTATTTTTAAGAGAGAGAGAGAGTGAGAGGAAGGGAGGGGCGGAGAGAAAGAGGGAGAGACAGAATCCGAAGCAGGCTCCAGGCTCTGAGCCATCAGCACAGAGCCCGACGCGGGGCTCGAACTCACGAACCGCGAGATCATGGCCTGAGCCAAAGTCGGAGGCTCAACTGACTGAGGCACCCAGGCGCCCTTGTTTCTCTATTTTTAGAAACAGCCGTGGGTACAAGACCTATTTTACTGCCCCTTTAATTCTTCTACGAGTAAAATAACAGTGAGGTCTCACTGCTGAAGAGCCAGTGACCCTGAGCACAGTCTAGGGAGACAATAGACGATAGGCGGGGACTGTGGCAAACTCACAGTGTCTCCCCTCAAGGGACCACCTGCCACTCAGCTCTAGCAGATTATGACCGTTTAGGAATGTAGGCAGCGTTTCCAGAACTTTCGGGTTTGCAAGAAAAGCTGAACAATTAGAATTTTTATGTGAAAGCTTCTGATTTTTAAAGGTTGGCAAATGGTTTCAAAATTTTTAAAAAAATACATCATTTGAGCCAACACTCTGCGAGCCAAGCAAAACAGATCTTGGGGCTGGATTCAGCTCACATGTGGCCAGTTGTGATCTTGGGTTAAGCTTATGCCTGGGGACCAAAGGAAGCTGTTGGCTTCTTAAGGAAGACAGGACGTGACCTTGGCTCCTGGAAGAGACTTCTTCAGAGAGGCCTCAGCTGAAACCCCAGACGTAAAGCAAAGCATCCTTGACTTAAGATCTAAGAGCTGGAAAAACGCACAGGGCAGGGGTGGGGGCGGGCTTTCTCATTAAGGGGACCCACGTGTGGGATTTTCTAGGAAGCCAGGACGGTTCTCAGATCACATTCATGAACCAAAGGTAGCCCGAACCCCAGTTTCCTCTGCATCGCGCCTCCATGAAGGGATTTTCGCTTTGTCCAAAGTTATTTAACCTGCTTTTGGGGCCAGGGAGAGAAAAAACCCCAACTCTGTGATATTATATACATTCGAGGAATTAACATCAGCACGCATCCCGGGATTCTTCTCGGGAGAAACCAGGCTGCGGGTAAGGCAACCGTGTATTTCGGGGCCTTCCCACTTCTTACGCCCCTGGCGTGGGTTCAAGCTCTCCTCTGCTTCCTTGTCTTTTAAAAAAAAAAAAATACAAACGCCAATTCGAATTCCCCATCTTTGGAGACAGCCCCGAGCACACAAGCACGTATAGACACCCTCTCCCTGCACACACATCTGTTATACACATTGCCACGGTATCCTCTGGTTGTTCAACAATGAACAGAATTATTTCCTCTTATTACTTCCCATGTTGCCTCAAAACCACACTCGGAACAATAAAACCACTGAAGGGGGCTCGGCCAATCGCGCTGCACGGCTGGCTCTTCTCGGCACATAGGAATTGGGGGGGTTGGGGGGGCAATGGGGGAGGCGCTGGGGTCCTGAGGGGAAGCTTTGGGCCGCGTGGAAGGGAACACGGCCACTGTTGCCATGGAATCCACCGCGGCTCGCGTGTCTCTGTACGTGCGCGTCCGTGCGGCTGTGTCTTTCTGTCTGTGTCTGTCCGATCGTCTCTCCGTGCGTGTGGGTCTGTGCGCTGGGTGTCGCTTGTTTCATTGCACTGTATCTTATCGTTGTTTTTCAAGCTTTACTGAGATCTTGTCGACGTAGCACGTGTATACACAGAAGGTGTACTATGTGATGATTCGGTGCATGTGTGTGTGGCCAAAGGATGCCCACAAGAAGGCAGTTAGCACTTCCTCCCCTCATCTAACGACCTTTCGGATGTGAGGTGGTAACATTCGACATCTATTCTCTTTACAATTTTTTTTTTTTTTTGGTCGGTTTTAAGTTTATTTATTTTGAGAGAGACAGAGAGTGGGTGCAAGCAGGGGAGGGGCACAGAGAGAGGGAGACACGGAATCTGAAACAGGCACCAGGCTCTGAGCTGTCAGCCCAGGGCCCGACGCGGGGCTCCAACTCACAAACCGCGAGATCATGACCCGAGCCGAAGTCGGACGTTTAACCGACTGAGCCACCCAGGCACCCCCATTTTAAATAGCACCTATTTGCCAACTGCTAATGATACACCAGGCCCCATACTAAATGCTTTAGCACACACAGGCTTCTCTATCTAATCTTTACAGCAAGCACCTAGTGGAGACCAGAATCTTAATTGTGCGGATCACTAAAGTGAGGCTGGCTTGTGCCTTCGTCCCTTCATTCAAGTATCTATCTGGCACCCGAGAGCCAGGCGCTGTCCCGGGCATGGGGAAATGACAGTGACACGGCCTCTGGAAGCAGGAATCTCACATCCGAGTGAGGAGAGGTGTGTTATAGATAAGTAACAAGCACATTTTTTTGGGGCTCGTGAGTGGCTCTGCCGGGCGTTCACAGAACTCGCCAAGGATCAGGGCTGTCGGCTCAGTCCCTGAGCTAGCATTCGAGAGACCTGGGCAGGTGCCCGGATCAGGGCCACCCTTTTGCAAAAGGCACATCTTTTCCAGGTGCAAGGGGGGGCCCGGTACGGAATGCTCCTTTGGGAAGCGCCTTAGTTATTTGCCTGTAGGAAGGATAGATCCTTCAGGATTGGGGTCTTGGAAAAAATTACTCGGCTCCAAACGGCTGGGGAGAAGATGCTGGGTGGGACCCGCTCTGTGCCTCTCGCTGCAGGGGTGATGGTTGCATACAGGGCAGGCACAGACCTCTCATTTTCTGTCCTGGATTCAGTCGGGGCGCCGCTGTGGGAAGGCACGGGCGTGGTCACCACACGCTTGTGTTGTGTTGGAGCGTTGGCTCAGCCCCTCGTGGTCGTGTGCTCTTGGGGTGCAGTGATCCGGGCATTGGCCTTGAGGTGGGTAGAAGGCTGGAAGGCCTGGAACGAAGTCCTGGCGGAACGGAGCCCCGAGCTCTCTTGGGGCTGGTTCCTACCACAGAAGCCGAAAAGCAATTTTGTGTTTCAACAGCAGGCGACTAGTATTTATGGAGCCTTTTTTAATTTTTATTTTTTTAACACGCTGATGGGGGGGGGGGGAGGGTTAGACACTCATTGTTTTCTATGGGCTGTATTCCTCTGAGAGACAAGCGGATTTCCGAACGGAGGAACCAGCTCAGAATGGCTGAGATGTTTGGCCAAGGCCACACAGCTAGGAAGCCATAAAAGTGGGGTGCAAACACGGGTCTTTCTGGCTTCGAGGGCAGCACTCGCACACGGCTACCATTTCGCTGTCTCAGGCACCTGGGGCCTGAGGGGATGCCGGAAGGGGCTGGGTGAGAGAAGTAATGTCCTATAAGCTAAAAACAGGACTATGGCCTTGGGAGAGGGCCTATCAGCCCTGAGTGTCCAGAGAAACAGAAAGATGAGTGTGTGCCATTGCAAGAAGACCAAGGGAGAGAGAGGAGTTTAGAAGCTGCTGGGGTATTTCCTTAGCACGCTGGAGGGTCTGCCTCCCAGAACACCCCACGGCACGCGGCAATCCTCTGCTCTGGTTGATTCGGGGCATTATGGGGCTGGGAGTAGCCCTCGGAGACTGGCTTGGCAGGGAACCTCCATGAGTTCTGGTATCATTTCATCTCTTCAGGGCAGGCATCACAGTGTTGACTTGCACAGACACATCTGTATTTCTTGTGAAGCACCAGGGACGAGGCCTCCTGTTTTTTTCCTTCTTAGTTCCAAAAGGTGAAGAAAGGGCAACCCGCCCCTTCGAACCGCTCCAGGTACTTGCAGTAGTGAGCCTCCCGTCCCCGGAGGCATGTCAGCAGAGGCTGCGTGATTTCCTGGAAGGGAGTTTTCTATTGGGTAAGAAGCTGGACTGAATGGTCTCTGAAATTTTCTGTTCGATTCCGAGTTTCTGGGACATTAAGGAACTGGTTATGTTCAGGGCAAATCAATAGAGATATATATGCAGCGTCCACCAGGTTCTCTGAGGCTTGACCTCTCAAGAATCATTTGGCAAGGTTTTTATTTATTTATTTTTGCCTTGAGTCTGAATCGAACTTCTTCCTTTTTTTTTTTTTTTTTTGGCCTAAATTCAGGCACAAAGGCCAGCACAGTCAATTGATGAGGCGTTTGATTTCTAGGTAGTTGTACAGTGGAGATTTAACTTCTGAGCCTGAGTTAAATCCTGCTCTCGCACTCCCCAGCTGCGTGATTTTGAGCAAGTGATCAAACTACACTTCTCTGAGCCTCTGTTTTGGACGAGTAGTAGAACTTACCGGATAGGATGGTCGAATGAGATATCCCAGGTAAATAAAGAATTGTCATAGTGCTTAACACAGAGTGAGCGCCTTGTTAACTCTAGTAATGGTTCATACTCAATAGATTTTTTTTAAGCTTATCTATTTTTGAGAGAGAGAGAGAGAGAGAGAGAGTGCAAGTGGGGGAGGGCAGAGAGATAGAGAGAGAAGGGGACACAGAATCCGAAGCGGGCTCCGGGCTCCGAGCTGTCAGCACAGAGCCCGACGCGGGGCTCGAACCCACGAACCATGAGATCATGACCTGAGCGGAAGTCGGACGCTTAACCGACTGGGCCACCCAGGCGCCCCCTCACTCAGTAGATATTAACTGAAGGTCCATTAATTGTCAAACCCGGGGAGTCGCGGGCAATCTGTAGGAAGACAAAAGATCCTTCTGCTGTGACTGGAAACTCTTATATTTTCCTACCCTGAATGGATGGCACCAATATGGACGGAGGAAACACACACATCCCTCCTCTTGGCTTTCAAAAAAATCTTCCCACGAGGTCACATTTGGATGAAATCCAAGGCTCGGGTGATGCTCGGGCCTTGATTTTATCAGAATCGGCTTTTCCCGACCAGACTGCACATGCTATTGATATATAATATAGCGTTATTTATTACTTGTTGAATACCTACAGTGTGTTCAGCCCTTTACAAGAGATAAAGAAGATAAGCCTGGGGCCTCGAGGGGTTTGCGATTTGGTTACTCAGATTCCAAGTGCCCCAGATGAGAGTGAATTTGGATGCCCATGGCACGTTAACTACAAATTCGTTGATTCTTCCCATAAAGAGGACAACTGTGAGAGGCTGACCTGAGATCTTCACAGGTTTTCTCCATGTGGGGGGGGGGGGGGGGAGACAGCAGATGGTATTAAAAATTAATTGAAAAAAGAAGAGCTCTTTCTAAACTCAAAACCATGGAGCAGGAAGCCATCACAAACCATGAAATGGAGTGAGTTTGGGTTTCCTGGCTTCCTCTGTAAGCCTTGGACTTAAAAAGAAGTTTTTTGTTTTTTTTTTTAATGTTTATTTTTGACAGAGAGACAGAGTACAAGCAGGGGAGGGGCAGAGAGAGAGGGAGACACAGAATCCGAAGCAGGTTCCAGGCTCTGAGCTGTCGGCACAGAGCCCGACGCGGGGCTTGAACCCACGGACTGTGAGATCATGACCTGAGCGGAAGTCGGACGCTCAACCGACTGAGCCACCCAGGCGCCCCGCCCCCAGTAAGCCTCTGACTTAAAAACATTACCGGCCAACTTACTTCCTCTGTGGGGGTGGGTAAGGGGTGGCTGATGGCCTTTTGAAGGCGGAGAAAGAAATATAGATGGATGTCGTTTTGCCTGGAATTTCGGCATAGTTAGGAACATTCCTTCTGTTCTGGAGGCCCCACCCTGAGGTCCCAGTAAAGCCCGGGTGCTCTTACTGTCGCCCTTGCTCAGTGAAATCATGAAGGTCCGACGGTAAGAACACATCGGCTCATCATCCTTCTGTTTCAAGAAAGGAGACAGACCCCACTGACCCAGTGAAAGGAGGATCTGGATGTTTGCTAGCAAGGTAACAAACTCGGTCCCCAGTTGGCCGATCCTGTCCAGAGTTGCAGGGAAACCGGACAGAGGAGTTCTTCTGACATGGGAGCCTCCCTTCTTGCCGTCTGTCCAATCCCACACCCCAGAGAGGAGCTGGGAAGTTACCCTGGACTCTCTCCCTTCCCTTTTTCCCTCCTGTCCATGCAGCCACGGCACTCAAGATTCTAGGTAGTTTTTCTGTCCGTTCTGCTGACGCCTGGTCCAGGCCAGCCTTCTCTTTGCATCTAGAAGACAATAGCGACTTCCTGACGGTTTTCTTTGCTGCTGCTCTGTTTTCTTTTAGATGCTGTTTTTATCATTGCGTTCATTCATTCCCAGTAAATGTCTGCTTGTAGTTTGACTCACACATAGCAAAACGCACTGATGGTAATTTCCACGTTTCCACCAAAGAAAACCAGCCTGTGAGCCGTGCCCCCAGAAACGCGACATTCCCAGCCCCCTGGGGGCACCCTAGTTGCCCCTGTCGGCCATCACCTTCCCCCACCCAAGGGCAACCTCCCTCCTGACTTCTTACACCCAGACAGGGCTCCATGTGGTTCTGAAACTTCTATATCATGGAATCCTCCAGGGTGTAGAGGCCGTTTGGCCACAGCGCGGAGTCTGAAGATGCGAGTGTGTTCCGTGACTGATCTATCCGGGAATGACGGGGACATCGTAAGGCAAATTTTGCATCGGCTTGCCCGTGGTTTTGCTGTAGATGACAGCAGCCAGTTGAACCGTATGGTGGGTGAATCCACAAGATGCGTGTGTCTCCAGCATCTGCGCCCTACCCGTCCACACCTGGCATTCCGACTTTCTCATCTCAGACACCCCCCTTCTCCGCCCCTGCGCCAGACCTCACAGCTGCAGCCCTTCCTCCGCTGCTTCCATGGGCAAACCGCGAGACTCTTCTCGAGTGCCCCCTGTATTGCAGTATTCCTGTGCGTCCCTGCTCAGTGCGCGTACGACTACCTACCCTTTTCATTAGTTTTGCCTTTTTTTTTTTTTTAACGTGTCACCGACAGAATGTTCGCGTGTTGTCCCCGACCCCATTGTCTCCCGAAGCCCTGGGGGTCTCATTGAGCAACTTTGCACAGGGCAGTGATCTCGAGATAGGAGCATACCGCCTCGTGGCAGAACGGATTGCGCTCTCTTGTGTCTGGCTTCCTTCCTTCGGCCTGCGTTTGTGAAATCCAGCTATGTTCCAGCACGCGGCTGTGGACCTGTCCTGCTCCGGGCTGTCTTTTACGACATGGTTGCAGGACAACGCGATTTATCCATCTCCCCATGGCTGGGCGTTTGGGTTACTTCCCATTTTTGGCGACTGCATACAGGGCGCCTATGGATGATGGATTGTCTTTTGGTGACCACGTGCGTCTTGCACCCGGGAGCGCAAGTGTTGGCTCCCGGGGTAGGAGTATAGGCAGCTTTAGCAGAAACTTCCAGTTTCCAAGGTGGTTGTACCAATTTGCCCTCCCAACAAATGTTGGTTGGGAGATGTCCTCGGTTGTCTGCATTTTGCCAACTCTGGTATCACAAAAAAAATAAATATTTGGTCTTTGTCCCTGGTGCTTGGCACACAGCTCCTAAAACCCTTGGAGTTTCCCGTATGGTGATTGTCTTTCTAATGAGATGGCGGGTGGCTGGGGAAGCTTCTAGAATGGGGGATGGTCACCAGAAAGACCGAGGTATGATTTTAGGGTCGGGAAGTTCAGCCGCCCTCTGACCTCTGGGGAGGGGAGAGGGGCTAGAGATTGAGTTAATCGCTCATGGCCGGCGGGTTAATCCATGCTGCCTTTGTGACGAATCCTCCATAAAAATCCCTCAACAGTAGGGTTCTGAAAGCTTCTGGATTGGGGAACACATCAGGATGCTGGGGAGGGTGGAAGAAACAGAAACAGCGTGGAAGCTCCACGGACCCCCATCCCCACCCCAAACCTTCCCCTAAGACGTCTCTTCTACTTAGCTGTTCCCGGGGTGTGTCCTTTGGGATAAACCAGTAAACGTAAGTAAACTGTTTTTTGAATTCTTTGAGGGATTCTAGGAAAGAATCCGATGAATGTCTCACCTCTACTCTCTCTCTCTCTCTCTCTCTTTTTTTATTTTCGAGAGAGAGAAAGTGCGAGCAGGGGAGGGGCAGAGAGAGAGAGGGGGAGACACAGAATCCGAAGCGGGCTCCAGGCTCTGAGCTGTCGGCACAGAGCCTGACGTGGGGCTCGAACCCACGATCCCCGAGATCATGACCTGGGCCAAGGTCGGACGCTCAACCCGTTGAGCCACCCAGGTGCCCCTGACCTCTACTCTTGACCTATCCGATACGATCACCCTGCCCAACAGCCAGGATGAACTTAAAATATGCACCTGTAATCATGTCCCTTCCTTATTAAAAACGCCTGGTCACTCTAGGTTGCCCCGATGACAAAGTACAGACCCCTTAAAGAGCCCCTGACTTCCGCCTCCTGCCAGTCTCCATGCTGGTTTCACTCCATCCTATCTGGATTCCTTCAAATTCTCTGAACACGCGTTACTCTGTCTTGTAACCCCATCTTTGCAATGATGTATCCCTTGTCTGGCACACTATGCCAGCCCGCTCCTTTCTCCGTGATGAACTTCTGATCGTCGTTCATGTGTCCTGTTAATAAAAGCATCCCTTCGGCGGCATCTAACTCACCTCTCACGCGTGCTTACGTCCGGGGGCAGCAAACCATGACCCGTGTGCCGAATCCTGTCCACCATCTGCTTTTGCAAGTAAAGGTTTATTAAAACACAACTCTGCCCTTCCAGTGTATGTTCCCTTTAGCTGTTTTTGTGATACAGTAGCAGAGTTGAGTAGCTGAGACAGAGACCATGCAAAGCTTCAAAAATGTACTATCTGGCCCTTTGAAGGCGAAGTTTGTCAACCTCTGGGTTAGGACTCCCAGTGTATATGCTCCAGTGGCCCTGTGTATTTTAGAACGCTTTATTACACATGATTTATCAATGAATTACCCAAACTACCCTGAATTGCTAAGGAAGATGTGGCTAGTTGCCTTTACAGAATCCTTTCTCTTCTATTTCCGTAGAAATAGACCCCGATCTCATGGTAATGGCCACGCACCGGTTAAAAAGCTCTGTTTCTGAACTTGCCTTGTCGCTCATTATGTTCGTATGACTAAGTTTTGCCCGTTGGTAGGTAAGTGGAAATGTGCATGATGCCTTGGAAAAACGGATTCACACAAGGGACTCAGCTGCGAATGCACCTTTTTTGTCCTCTCCTGACTAATTTCTGTACTGCAGTGTGGAATACTGATGTGATGGCTGGACCTCCGGCAGCTACCTTAAACCATGAGGTCACTCAGTTATGGTGGAGAAATATAGAAGGAGATTACCTCTGCCTCCCTGAGAGCTTGCTGGAATTGCCATATCGTTCCTGATCGCCCCCTTCAGGGATTCTTTATGCGAGAAAAGGTGAAATCTGAAGGATTTAAGCCGCTTGTAGTTGGGCTTCAATACCCAACCAATATAATTTGGGACCTCATTTCCTTTGATTTCTTTCCCTTTCTCTCCCTTCCACTTGGACTTCTTTTGGTAAGACAAATCTAAACATGTCCTTCCTTCTGTGATAATTTTTCCAGACTTTCATCTTGGTCTGACACTGCATTTGAGCTCCGATGTTGCAATGAACCTCTATCCGACAAACTACCAGCAAGGCTCCTTCTTTTTCTCAATCCTGCTTAAGCCTCCCAGTTTTTGACGCCTGTCCTCTACCTTTCTTCTAGAACACTCATAGCTTGGAGAAAGAAGTGTTGCTAATGTTTTTGGGATGGGAATCAAGTTCCCTTTCCTTTGACCTTTAGTTGTTCACTTAGGAGACAGAAACTTACTAGCCTGTACTAAGTGCCAGGCATCATGCGCACAGCCCTCAGGGGGCTTTCACTGTAATATCCCAAATGGACATCAGCCATTTCTTTTGCTTAACCGCCCCCCCTCCCCCCGCCCCTGACCCCCCCCCCAATTTTCTACCTATCGATATACATCTGTCTACCTGCCAAGACGTCGTATATCGTAAGAGGGAGGTTTCCAAATAGAAATATGTTTGGAACAAAACCCCTAAAGGACAAGATGATTTAACTGCAGAGGTTAGCAAACGGGTTACCGGCAGCCAAATCCAGTCCGACACCTGTTTTTGGTAAGGTTCTAGAACGAAGAATGGTTTTTGCCCTTTTCAGTGGTTGACAGTAAAAAACAAAACGAAAGCGAAGGGAGATTAGCATTTTGGCCCGCATGAAATGCATATGAGACTCAAACGTTAGCATCGCTAATAAAGTTTTATTGGAACGCGGTCACGTCCATTCATTTGTGTATTATTTATGACCGCTTTTGCATTATAACGATGTTGCTGAGGAGCTGTGACAGAGACCATAGGGCCCACAAAACCTGAAACATTTACTCTCTGACCCTTTGTGGGGAAATTTTTGCTGGCTCCTGATTTGATGGAACCCTCCCCCCACCCAGCCCCAAATACAGTGAGGAAATAATCACAGGGTTTGGCACAGACACTAAGATGCCCAATGGTTCTTTGTAAGGGCCTTTCATAGTGAGTAGTATTTCCCCCATCATTCAGTTTTCCTCCTCTAGCTCCGATCCTGGGGAACAATACCATGAGATCCTCAGTTCTAGAACCTTCACCTGGCAAAATTCAAGGGACCTCCCCAAGGCGAGATGTGATTCTCTCATGGGGGAGGAGAAAGGGACCCAGGGAAGGGTCGTCAGTCAAGAACTTTTGCCGAGGACTCAGGGAGCTCAGGCAGATCTTTGGTTTCGCCAAGGTTGAGGAGTTCATCAGTGATGGGAATGTCCAACTGCCCAGCTCTGGGAATGGGGACGTGGAGGGAGCCCAGGGGGACTTGGTCAGCCCCCGGCTGCACACGCTCCTGGGGTGGCCGCGGAGGCCAAGGGTCGCAAGCGCACCAGGTATTTGCAAAGTCAAAGTCCCGGATCCCAGTGGCGTTCCACGGGAACTTGGTGTTTCTCACTGTAGTTGAAGTTGATTTGTTTTATATTTACCCCGTGAGGTCAGGGGAACCAGGATGTAACATCAGTCCATGCCCTTTCCCTAAGTGTTTCTAATCCCTCCGCCACGACGTGAGTGCTCCGTGCTTTCTCCCTCCCCTTCGCACCCTAAATTTTGTTCCCGCCATCAGGCCAACTTGGAGGAAGCCTTAAGCCAAAGAGGCTCTTGATCATTGGGTCTGCACCTGAGCGAGGCCAGCCAGTTTGTTTGACTTTATGACCCTCCATATTGCTGCCATTATTTTGGTAACATCGTGTATTGATAGAATCTAGTGTTTTTCTTAAAAACAAAACAACCGACAACTTACTTGTTTCACGTTTGCTAACATCAGTGAGTGGCTGACACCCATGTCAACTAATGAATTTTCTTGGGACAGTAAGTGCAAATGTCCAGGACGAGAGAGCAGGGAGGGGGCTATGCTTCCAGAGGGTGGTGGAACAAGAAGCATCTTATCCTTTATTGAAACGGGAGTTCTGGGCTCGGGGTTGAAAGAATGATGCCACGTATGCATTCATTCTTCATGTGAACGATGTATATGATACAGAAGAATATTGAGTAAAATGTCCAGAGCTCTCCTTTTCAGCTCCCACCCTCAGGTCCTCCCTGAAAACAGTGACACCAGCAGCCTGGTGTCTGTCTTTGAGCGCCTTGATTTCGTGATGGATTTTTTTCCCATGGATGGTGGCTTACCGTTGGCCATGATAAACAACATGGGGGTGGGCACACTTGTAAATATGCAAGCAGTTTTGCAGGATGGAGTCCTAGAGGTGGAAATGCTGGGTCACATAGACGAATAGGGGCTCCTGGGTGGCTCAGGTCATGATCTCACAGTTTGTGGGTTCGAGCCCCGCGTCGGGCTCTGTGCTGACACCTCAGAGCCTGGAGCCTGCTTCCGATTCTGTCTCCCTCTCTCTCTGTCCCTCCCCAGCTTGCACTCTGTCTCTCTCTCTCTCTCTCTCAAAAATAAACATTGAAAAAAAAAGATGTAGAGTTTAGATTTTGGTAGAAAAGTGCCAATTTGCTTTCCAGAAAGATATTCCACATTTAAACACACCCAGCAGTAATGGTCTCCCTGCACTTTCACCAATATTGGATATTATTATTATTATTATTTAAATGTAATTTATTGCCAAATTGGTTTCCATACGACACCCAGTGCTCATCCCAACAGGTGCCCTCCTCAGCGGCCATCACCCACATTCCCCTCCCTGGATATTGTTAATTAAAAAACCAATTGCCCCTTAGCCAAGAACGATGGCTTACTGTTATTTCTTTTAGAGGGAAACTTATTGGAATATAATTCATATACAAGAAAATTTACCTTTCTTCGGATAAAGTTTGATGAATTTGATACGTATCCATCGCCACAACCAAGAGACAGAACATTTTCATCACCCAGAAGTGTTTCCTTGTGTCCCTTTCTTTAAAGTTTTTATTTATTTATTTTTGAGGGGGAGAGAGAGAGAGAGAGAGAGCGCGCACGCACAAGCAGGGCAGGGGCAGAGGGAGGGGCGACAGAGGATCTGAAGTGGGCTCTGTGTATACAGTAGAGAGCCCGCTGTGGGGCTCGAACTCGTGAACCATGAGATCACGACCTGAGCCAAAGGGAGACGCTTAACCGACTGAGCCGCCCAGGCACCCCCCACCCCTTGTGTCCCTTTCTAATTGGTTCCCTTCCCCCACCTCCAGCCTCTGGGAACCACTGATTTGTTTTCTGTTTGTTTAGACTTAGCATTTCCAGGATGTTGTATAAATGGAAATTATATCCTGGAGTCGTTGGTGTCTGGCTTCTTTCACTTAATAGAATGAATGCCTTTGAGATTTCTCCATGTTTCTGTATGTGACAGGGGTTTGTTCCTTTTTATGGCTGTGTCGTATTCCACCCCACAGATACACCACGGTCTGTTTATTCAGCCATCAGCGGATGGGCGTTTGGGTCATTTCAATGGTGTAGGTGATAGTAAAGAGTTACGATGGAAATATTAATATTCATTTTTAGGTCTTTGTGGCAACACGTTTGAGTTTCCCTCGGGCGAATGAATACCCAGCAATGGAGTTTGTGGGTTTCATCGTTAGTATATGGCTAACTTCATAATAAATGGCAAACTTTTTATTTATTCGTTTTTTTATTTTTATTATTATTTTTTTTAATGTTTATTTTTGAGACAGGGAGAGACAGAGCATGAACGGGGGAGGCGCAGAGAGAGGGAGACACAGAATCTGAAACAGGCTCCAGGCTCTGAGCTGTCAGCACAGAGCCCGACGCGGGGCTCGAACTCACGGACTGTGAGATCATGACCTGAGCCGAAGTCGGCCGCTTAACTGACTGAGCCACCCAGGCGCCCCCAAACTTTTTATTTTTAAAAATATTTTTTAATCTTTATTTATATTTGAGAGAGAGAGAAAGACAGAGTGCAAGTGGGGGAGGGGCAGAGAGAGAAGGAGGCACAGGATCCTGAACAGGCTCCAGGCTCTGAGCTGTCAGCACGGAGCCCGACGTGGGGCCTGAACCCACGCACCGTGAGATCGTGACCCGAGCCGAAGTCGGGTGCTTAACTGACTGAGCCACCCAGGTGCCCCTGTCAAACTGTTTTTAAAGCGGTTTGTAGCGTTTTGCCTCCCCCCCTTGGATTATTGGCTGGGGCTGCTGTAACAAAGTACATGGGCGGGGGCCTTCGACAACCAAAGTGCGTTGTCTCACAGCTCTGGAGGCTACAAGTCCAAGTCCGAGATCAAGGTGTTGGCCCGGTTGATTTCTCCTGGGGCCTCCCTCCCTGGGTTGTAGATGACTGTCTTCTCCTTGGGGTTTTACATGATCTTCCCTCTGTGGGTGTCTGTGTCCAAACCTCCTCTTCTTATGAGGACACCAGTCATTACCGCCCACCTCCCATGACCTCATTTCAACGCAACCACCTCTTCAGAATATATATATTATAAGTTTATTTATTTATTTTGAGAGAGAGAACAAGAGAGCGAGAGCGGGGCGGGGCAGAGGGAGAGGGAGAGCGAGAATCACCGACGTGGGGCTTGAACTCAGGAAGCAACTGCGAGATCAGGACCTGAACCAAAACCAAGAGTCAGACGCTCAATTGACTGAGCCACCCAGGCGCCCTTCATCCACCTCCTTAAAGAACCTGTCACCAAATTCAGTCACATTCAGATTGCTGGGAGTTAGAACTTCAACCTTTGGTTGGCGGGTGGCGGGGTGGGGGTGGGGGTACGACGACACAACTCAGCCTGTGACGTCCATCATCAAGATGTGAGTCTCCTGGTCATCCGACACCTTCACCAACACCGGGTATCATCAGTCCTTTTACCTTTTGTCATTCTGGGAGTGTGTCGGCCTCATTGCTTTTTTACTGTGCCCATTTTTATTTTCTTTGCAAGCCAAGAACAGCACTGGTGTCTGTAAGTTAGCTCAGTGCTGTTAGGGAGAAGGCCAGGGTCACTGTTGTATCCCCGTAATGACCAGCCAGTGTGCCGGACCGGGTCCTTGTGTGGAGTCCAAGGACGTGTGGATGGTTCAGTGCAAACCTGGTGCCACTCCTTGAAAAGTGAGCTTTGTCTGGCAGACATTGGGAGGCTCTCACACATTCTTGGACTCAAGGAAAAATTGTGAAAGCATTAGAAGTCAGACGCGGTCAACGCTTGGCGGGGGCTGGTGGTTTCGGCTTTCTCAAGATAACACTCCAGAGGGCAGACTGGCAGGTGGGAGGTTCTAGAAAAATAGAATCCGATAAAATGAGGGAGAGATTTATTACCTGGGAGGGAGCTGCTTTGGCTGAGGGAGGGGGCGGGGCAGGACAACTCATAGCTTACAGGATTGATTGTGATCAAGGTTGCTTAACCGGACACAGTGTCATTCAAGGTGACGTTAGACATCATCCTTGGACACTGGGCTTCAACCGAGTTCTCTTCCGCTCCTTCATCTCCCCGTTGCTTCCCCCTGCCCCCGCCACGCCCAGACCCAAGCCCACAAAAGCGACTCGGAAAGATGTAGAGGGATATTACAATTGATTGGCCTCCCACGGATGGTGCGTACATGTCTTGTCGTTAGTGGGGAGGCTGAAAGGGGGCCGAGTAATAGAATGATTCGGCCTACAAGACAGCTCCTCCTTGATGAACAACCAGACACAGATGTCAATAACAATTAGATTGTCTGCAAGCTACAGTCACTTAGGGCTCCCCGAGCCTGTCCACAGGGCCCGGATTGAAACCCTCAGCCTTGTGAACTCCAAATCAGGTTTGGCATCGGGAATGAAAAGCCATCAGCGGTAATAGTATTAGGAGGCTGTTGGTTGAAGACGTGCAAAGGGCTTCGAATCAGGCTCTGGTCCTCTTGGGTCGCAAGGGCAGAGAGCGACTGCCTGGAAGGAGGAGATGGGAGGGGAAGCCGGCGAGGGGTGGGGCAGGGGGCACCCAGGAGCACATGGGGGCTGGTGAGGAGCGATGCCACTTACAAGTGAGGCGTCCAGAGGAGCGGAGTCCTGAATGTGAGTCCTGACTCCGCCATTTGTAAGTCGCGTGACCTCGGGCAAATGCGGTTTAGTGTCTGAGTTTCTTCATCTGGAATTAGGGATGTCACAGGACCTAAAAAGAGGCGGTGTCATGTTACAGGGTTGTGTGCTAAGGAATCACCACAATGAATTATTATTATTGGCAGAACAGCAGGTGGTCGATAAAGTTAGCTTCTGCGTGTCTGGTGTGGCCCTGGTTTATGCGCCAGAGCTCAGAGTCCCCATGATGCCCCACTTTGACGTGGAGCAGACAGCATCGTGTATATCAGGCACTTAACTCCGTGCCTGGCATTTAATAAATCATGATTATCTTCACAAAACCTCCCCCTAGGGTGGTGCAGGGGACGGCAGAAAAAGAGAAAACCAGAGAGCGACATGGCCCGGAAGATTTAAAACTCGATTTTCTCAGTCCCTAACCTGTCGAAGGGCCCTGTCGTTCAGGCAAGAGGGAGATGGACATGGAATGTCATGGGCAGCAAAGGGTTCTGCCCTCGTGTCTGCTTCCTCGGTGACTCACCTGTGTGATTCAGGCTCTGTGTGTTTGGAGGAGAAAATCTGGGAGCAGAGGAGAGGAGGGGGAATCAGGATTTCAAAGACGGGACCCCTTCTGGGTTGGAGGAAGAGGTGGGAAGGAAGAGAGATGAGATACTTCGCAGCCACCCAGACCTGGCTCTGGAGTGCTGAGCAGTGGGTTCCCTTCTGGTAATTGTAGGGCGGGGAGCACCCCTAGCTGACCCAGGTAGAGAGTTTGGCCTTGAAGGATCTTAATTCCCATGGCGAATCTGCCCGTTTCTTTCGGCACGCCTGAAGCTCATCCCTTGGCCTATCTCTTCCACTGTGTTCCATTCCTTCCCATCTCAACCTACACCCTTCGCCTTGACCTGCCGACCATCCCGTCCGCAAAGAATGTGGATTCTGAGGTTGGACAGACGTTGCTTCAAATTCCGGCTGCAGAATGGTTAGCTGTGTGATGTGGGACAAGTGGCTTAGTTTTCCCATAGGTACAAAGGGGGCAAGTTGCGTATTTCCTGGTGGGTTGTAGGACGTCCTTGGGCTCTTGTCGTCTACTGCTGCATAACAAACAGGCCTGCATCTTAGTGGGTTGAAACGGTGAGTCAGATTTGTTTTGCTCATCAGTGTGACGTCAGGTAGAGCTCACTGGGGACAACCCGTGGGCTCCACTTGGGGACCACTGCAGTAGTCACCTTGCTGAGAGGCTGGGGGCTGTCATCGTTTGGGGGCTTGCCCCCCTTATGTCTGCTGATTGGTGAGGCCTCTGTTGGGTCGGATGGCCAGAACACCCACGTGGGTCTTCTCCGTGTGGCTACCTGGCTTCCTGACAAGATGAGGGCCAGGTCCCCACGATGGGCATGCACAGAGAAAGCCCGGTGGAAGACACATTTATTGCCTTTTATGAGCTCCCCTGGAGGTCACAGAAGGTCCCTTCTGCTGCTTTCTGTTCATCAAGGAAGTCACACAATTCTAGCCAGTTTTGAGGGGAGCAGAAAGACTTCATTGGTTGGTTGGGGCGGGGGGCGAGTGGCAAAGTTCTGGAAGGGCACATGGGCCCGGCAGTATGCTGTGGCCGTTGTGTTGAAAATCCACTGTGACAGTTAACATACGTATAGATTTCTGAGTAGTAGTTAGCACACAGGAAGTTGATTTTATCTCAAGTTCAAGTTCTTCCTGCAGCCAGAAATTGCAGGATCTTGGACGGCGGAGATTGTATAATTCCCAGTTATTCTGCACTGGGCAAGACCCAGGGGGGATACTTGGAAAGTGTTTGTTGGATGATTAATGAGTGATTTTTTTTTTTTTTTAATGAATAGCGTTTTTTAAGATTTTTTATTTTTTAGTGTTTATTATTTTGAGAGAGAGAGAGAGAGAGAGCAGGGGAGGGGCAGAGAGAGAGGGAGACACAGAATCCAAAGCAGGCTCCAGGCTCTGAGCCGTCAGCACAGAGCCCGACGTGGGGCTCGAACCCATGAACCGTGAAATCATGACCTGAGCCGAAGTCGGACGCTTAACCGACTGAGCCACCCAGGCGCCCCAATGAGTGATTTTTAATACTTCGATGCAGTGATCCTCAGAACTGATGGCTGATCAAAATCACTGAAGAAGATGCTAAAAATATCTCCAGGTTCTACCCGTGACCTACTCAATCTGAATCTCTAAGGCTGGGGTCTGGGGATAAGCATTTTTTGTGACCTCCTCCAGTGGTTCAGAGGTAGTCAGTGTGACGACGGGCATTTCCAAACCATTGGTTTTCCGCAGGAGAATCCAAGATTCCGAGGATGAAAGAGTCGACCCATTTTATAGATGGACAAACTGAGACTCTGTGGACGAAAGCACTTGCCCAAAGGCATACCGCGAGTCAGAGTCCCTTCTGAAAATCAGTGGTGAAAGCGCTCCAAGGCGCTGTGGCTGGTTGGGGAGGGCAGTATTTTTGGATCTGGAGTTCAGTGGTGGTGGGGAGAAAACTTGGGGGTTTCTCTACGTTGGCAATTCTCACATTTGACTTTTTCATTGGTTTCTCTCCCTTTTATTCTTTTGCCGCATTCGAGTAACATCTGGCAACTAATTCGCCTCCTACTTTTTTTCTTTCAATGGGATCACTTTTTCCCATAAACAAACTGAACCCCCTCCCAAGTAACAATGGCCTCAAAACCAGGGGGCTGTTGCCTTAATTCCACGCTTGTCCCTACACGTATCGAAAGGGGCACGTAACTACTTACCTTAACGAAATCTTTGCCTGTGTGGCACCTAAAAATCATCTCCCGCGCAGTGAGAGGCACGTGCCTCCGGCAGGATCGGCCACAGAATTGGTGGGCCCGGTGCAAAAATGGAACGTGGAACGTGCAAAATGAAAACGCGGGCCCTCTCGTCCACCAATCACTTGGAATTTCAAGACCATGGGCAGGGCCTTCAAGCCAGCGCTGGGCCCTTCTGAGTGCACGGCCACTGCACGCCCACGAGGCCAGCCCCGGTCCGGGTTTGGGAAGCGCTGTTTCCAGTGGGACTGATTGTCTAGCTCAGCTCAGGTTCCTGGAGCAAAGGACGTTGGGCATCTGCCCCGCCCTCTCCCCCCCCCCCGGTTAACATTTGAGGGGCACCCAGGAATCAAAAGCCTGGTGGCCAAGTGTGGGGTCTTTATGCGGCCAGGACACCTGTTAAGCCTCTAGCCCGGCAGGAATCCTGAGCCCAGTAGGGCTGGGAGACCTGTTTCCTCGAGGGACCAGGAAAAACGGAAGAGGGATGTTCTCCAAAGTGGAGCTTGGAGGGATGTGTTTGTTCTCTGTGTGGCCAATGCTCACGTGCGGGGATAAATATTTTCCTCTCGTTGTCGTGGAAGGGGGTGGGACGGGGGAGCCAGAGGAACAGAATGAGCTGGAGGAGACGGGAGAGAAGGGATGGATAATAAACAACAAGAAAATTGAAAAAAAAAAAAAAAAAAAAAAAAAAAAAAAAGGAAAAAATTTTAGTGGATTTCTAGAGCCCTCAAAATAGTTTCGACATCCTTTCTGGCCCGGCTGTTGCCTTGTTACCTTTAGGTGCCTGCCAATATCTGGGAAAAACTTGGGCTCCTGGCTTCGGGGATCAAAATACTGGGCGTGTGTATCGCTTAGAGCAAAGCGTCAGGGGACCCGGAACGTTCTTTGGGTTTTGAGCTGTGGGACATCGGCAGCAATTTTAGAAGTGTTGCTATTTCAACAGGGTTGGTATTTCACACTCCTTTTAAGCTAGAGACAGCCAAGCCCAGAGCACCAAAATACCCCTGGCAGGGCCAGCTCTCCCTCGGAAGAGACACGAGGTCGGCCACAATCGTTTCTGCCGTTTGGAGGGAAATCAGTGAAAGCCGTTTCCAATTCACCATGGAGAGTCCGTAGGAAAATCGTGCTTTGTGGTAACGGATCCTAGCTCTTAACAAGAATCTTGGGCCTGATTCTCTTTTTTCTTGCTCTCCAAGACTGGAGCCGAAACGGGGGAGTATGCGAAAGTGCTGTTTAATGAAGATTAAGCTTATATAGCCCGATGGGAAGGGAGTGGGACATTTTTATACAGATGGACGGGCCAGTCATGGTACCCGGCACCACCGTGGGTGCTTTGGGGAACTTAGTTCCATTCTCCACAGAAGGAGGTAGGTATGTTATTTCCCTTTCTAGAGGCTGAAACTGAGGTTCTTTTTTGTTTTTTTAAACATTTATTCATTTTTTTTGAGAGAGAGAGAGAGAGAGAGATTGGAAGGGGCAGAGAGAGAGGGAGACACAGAATGTGAAGCAGGCTCCAGGCTCTGAGCTGTCAGCACAGAGCCTGACGCGGGGCTCGAACCCATGAACTGTGAGATCATGACCTGAGTTGAAGTCTGATGCTTAGCTAACCGAGCCCCCCCAGGCGCCTCTGAAACCGAGGTTCCGATGGACCGAATGGCTTCCCAAATTACACAACCTATCAGGTGCTCCCATTGAGATTTGAATTCGTGCTGGTCTGACTCTTGCGTCCCACAAAGAAGCAGGGACACCTGCATACCCCGAGCCACGATGCTTTGCTCTCATTCACTAACGCCTGCCTCCAACAAGCATTTATTGAGCACCTGCTGTGTACCAGGCACTGTCTTGGGCACTGGTGACACAGCGGCGAGCCAAGCCAGTCACAGCTGTGTCTGTTGCTGCTCCGTAGACCACCCTCCCTTTGCTCTCCTTCTCCCCTTCACACAAACAGCGCTCTGCAAAGTTCCCTCGGAAACGAATTTGTTTTCCTCTTTCTCTTGTGGGAATAGCTGTGTACTGAATTGTAGCTGTGTGTTGACTCGTCCTTCTTCTCCATCGCACGAACCCCAGAACAAGGCTCTGGACCCCCGCACGAGCGCAGGACCTGTGTTGTGACCCACAGGTGTTCCGCGCGGCTCAGCACCCCCTCTTCCAGAAACATTTCCAGGCAGGTCCTTTAGGGAAACCACTTCTCCCCAGCTCCAAATACGGGACTCTGGCAGGAGCAGCCAGTCCCAGCATTCTGTCCCTGGCCACGGTGATTGGTTGAGGCGCCAGCCCCGTGATTCGTGTTTGGCCAATCAGGTTGCTTGCCTGGGACTTTTTCTAAAGGGGCTGGTAGGGAAGAAGCAGCTATAATTCTGGCTTCCTGGTGGGATCTGGCTTTGAAAGAGAGAGGAGACAGGGGACTGCCAGGGCTGGATCCTTGATTCCGGGTTGATGTGTTTGAGCCTTGGGAGGCTGGGTGGGTGCTCAGAGGTGCCAGGAGTGGGGGCAGCGGTCCTGCTGCCCGTGGCACTGCTAGGGCATTGGTGGCTTAAAAGTCTGGGCTTTTATGTTAGTATTTTTTAATTTAAAACAGTTTTTTAAGTAGTTATTTTTGAGAGAGAGAGTGCGAGTTGGGGGAGAGGTGGCAAAGAGAGAGAGAGAGAGAGAGACAGAACCTGAAGCAGGATCCAGACTCCAAGCTGGCAGCCCAGAGCCGGACAGGGGGCTCGAACTCATGAGCTATGAGATCATGATCTGAGCCGAAGTCAGACGCTCAACGGACGGAGCCACCCAGGTGCCCCAAAAAGTCTGGGCTTTCAGAGACTAAAGGTCTTAGATTCAAATCCCAGCTCTTGTCCCAGGCTAGCTGCGTTATCTTGGGAAAGTCGCTTAGTCTCTCTGAGCCCGTTACTACGAATACTGATAGAAATGGCGAGAGCACAGCAAGATGGGATGTGACTGAGTCCAAATCCGTGCAGTTGGTGAGTGCCTCAACCACCCCTGCCTTAGCCTTCGTGCTGGTGACTTTCCCCGGTCACTGTTCGGGTGACGTTCGCTCAGCAACACTGATGGAAAGCGCGAGGCACTGGGGATAGAGTGTCGAATGAAATGGACATCACCCCTGTTCCTTCCGAGCTTACGCCCTAGTGGCTGGACCCATAAGTGAGCAATTACAGAACGGCCCAAAGACCGAAGATGCTCAGGGTGGGGTGCGGGCGTTTGGGAGGGAACTGTGATCTAGAACCGAGAGTTCAAGGAAGGCTTCCAAGGGAAAGGGAGGCACACAGGTGGAGGCATGAACCAGGCGCACACATCGGCCAGGTAAAAAGGGAACTGAGGTGAAGGGGTGCTCCTGGTAGAGAACCTGACATAGACTGAGCCAGACTGAGAGAGCACCCCTCTGGGGAAAGGGGCAGTGACTTAGCATGGCTATGTACACGCGGCACGAGTGATCACTAACGACAGAAAGAAACAGAGAGGGAAGATGAAGCTGAGTCTGGGGTCTCATGCTGAGACGGCGGGACTTCACCTTTAGGACCAACCCATTTTTCAGATGGAAAAACCGAGTTCCCGAGGACAAACATGACCTGCCCGGATACCACGAAGCGGGTGAGAGGAGGGGCTGGAACCAGAGCCCGGTTCTCTGGATCGGAAACCGGTGGGTGTTTTTTTTTTGTTTTGTTTTTTTGTTTTTGTTTTTTTTTTTCTGTCCCTGGAGTTCTCTACTCCAAAACCCCCACCTGGACCAAATCCGGCCCTCGCAGCTCTTCTGAATTCGGGAAAGCTCCGATTCCTCACGTCTGCACAGCCACGCTGTCTCAGGAAGGTCGCAATAAATTTTTTTTTTTTTTTTCAGCCAACGCCTTGCTCCCATCCCTGCAAAACAATGTATTTATTATTGCTAAGCCTTTTCCATCTTGGAGGAGAAAATGCATACCACATGACTCCCCAAAGCCGAGCGGTCCCGGTTTACAAATACAGTACGTTAATAGCTTTGTAAACATTTATTCAGGATGACAGCTGAGGGAAACATGTGGCATTAATTAGAAAGCTCAGCAACGCGGCCTATTAAGAGGGAGGTTAAATCTGAATTAGTTGGCTTTGCCCGAACAAGAGGCTCTGGGGTGCAAAAACTTCGCTCCAATACGTTCTGACTCTGTTGACGTGGGGTGCGTTGGGGCACATGGGGGTCTCGGTTCCCGGGGAGGAAGCCTGTGTCTTGGCAAGGTGGTCGCTGAGTCATGGGGCTGCAGCACTGTCTGGGTTGGCCTCCCCAAGGGCCTGCCCCCTGGGTGCTGTGACTTGTCATGGCGTCAGATGGTGGGCACGTCAAGCTGCGGGAAGCCAAGAGCTCGCAGCCCATCCAGGGAACAGAATGAGCTTCCCCGAGACCCCTGGCTTGTTGGGGGGGGGGGGGGCCAGGGGGGGCCTTTCTGGGCCAGGAGTCGCCTCCTCCTTGCTTCGCCATTCTCTGTATGGTTCTTCCACGGTAACGCCCTGGGCTGTCTCTGCTGCGTGGTACCCAGGAGGCTCTCCAGTAGACTGGATGCTCTGGGAGCCCAGAAGCTCTCTACCCGCCCGGTCGGGCTTGACTTAGAGTAGATGCCCGGGGGGCTATTTCATCGAAGCGTCCCGCCCGTGAAAGCCTGCAGGTGGGGCTGCTCGAGGTGACCCCCGAAACCTATCCACACCCAGAAACGTTCCCCACCGCACTGAAAGGAGGTGACACCTGTCACGTGACTCTAAACTTCTGTCCTGTGCTTAAAAGGCATCCCTCATCTACAGCTACGTAGGAACGTCCTTTTACTTCTCAGAAGTCCTGTAATGACCTCGTGAATACCACGCTGGCATTGCCTTGTGGCTCTCCAGCTGTCTTCCGTGTGTGAACTTGTGACACATGAACGTTAAACGGCACCCTGATTTGCTGGCAATCCTGTTTGGATCTCTCTGCATCTGAGAATATTCTTAAGAGCTTCTGGATACAGAAGGGAACCCTCCCCACCCCCCCCCCCCCCCCCCCAGTCTCCCACACGCTCCGAGAACCTGGCTGGTGCCCTGCGAACCTAGGGAAGGATGAGGGTGAAAAGCCGTGTGTCTTCTCTGGGGCTCAGTTTTATCATCTGTAAAATGGGACGGTGGGCAGGGAAGGGGGGCTGGCTGGGTGAGGGCCCGAGGACGAGGTGAGCTGACCCGCAGCACCAGGCAGAGGTCTGGTTTGCAGTCTGTTGCCTCTGCCCGCAGGACCCTCTGGTCCCTCTGTCGTGATGCCACCATGGGCCTCCCTCCTCACCACCCCCTGGGTGAGCCGCATGCCCATCTTTCTGCTGCTCCGCACCAAGTCTCTCTTGGTGTCTCACATTGACCCAGGAACAGATCCGACCCTCCTGGATGGAGTGGAGGCCTCCCCCTCCTTCTCTAGATTCTGGGGGGTGGAGAAGCTGGTTGCAAAGCCCTGATGTCATTGTGACGTCCATTTAATGGCAGGAGGGCCTGTGGTCCCGGAGGGTCAGTGCTTAGCCTGGTGGGGCGGGGCGGGGCTAGAACCTGGCTCTTTCCGCCACATCTCATCTATGAGAGCGAGAGTTTAGAAAAGCCTTAACAGTGACTCTGGTAGGGGGTGATCGGGGGTTGGTAGCACAGAGGTTCGAGGGTGGCCAGGAGCCAGACTGCCTAGATCCCCGTCCTGCCCTCACCACTTAGGTATGACGTGCCTGGGCAAGTTGCCTTGTCGCTCTGTGCCTCAGTTTCCCCATTCCCCCAACGGGGGTAAGACTAGCTGGGTGTCGGGAGGTTCAAACGAGATGGGATACATGTATTGGAGCCCGGCCGATAGGAGGCGCTCAATAAATGTCGGCTGTCATTATGAATGGGGCTCAATTTGGGGGACTGCCTCCAAGGAGGGACAGTGTGGTAGAGATCAGACCAATGGGGGTGTGAGCTATGCAGCTAAACGGTTGGGTTCCAGTCCGGGTCTCCGTGATCAGCTGTGTGACCTGGGGTGGGTGTCTTCACCTCTTGGAGCCTCCTGCACCTCCCCGGGGACAATGAGAATCAGCTTCTCTGGGTTCTCACGAGGACCGATAGAAATGAAGCGTGAAAAGCCCTTAACTCAGTGCCTGGCGTTCAATTTGTCCCCAGATGAGGGTGGCTATTTTTCTCAAGGCTGTGTTTTTATTCTTTCATCTTGGTGGAGGATATAGGGCAGAAAGGTGCCCTCTTTCCAGTCCGTCTATGTCTTTCTCAGTGACAACAATGACCGCTGTCATTGTTATGACTATTACCAACTTACACACGGCTTGGGCTGAACCATCACTCTGAAACTTCAAAGCTTGCTCTCGTTGAACATCATTTTTCCCGTCTGTAAAATGGGTTGATAATGTACCTTCTTGGGGTGGTGAGGATTAAATGGACGGTATGTGAAAAGTGCTGAGGCGTGAAACTTTCAGCAAGTACGAATTATGACAGTATTCTTATTATTGCTTACGGTTGAAAGCAATCCACGCCACCGCTGTGTTTCCTCTTTAGTGCGGCCTTGTGGAGGCGTCCGATGATGGTAATGGTTTGTACCTTTTAGCGACACAGGAAACCGAGTCTTAGATCGAGACACTTGTCTCAGCTCATCAGGCCTGTAGGAAGCTGTACTGGGGTTTCAGCTCTGTGGCGTGGCCCGTAGAGTATGGAGTCGGAGAGCCTGTGTTTCTCAAACGCTCCCAGATGATGCCAGTGCCCCAGTGCTGCTGGTCCGCGGACCGCTGTTTGAGTAACAACAGTTCAAGCTAGCGCTGTGCGCTAGAAATACGTGAGCCATATGTGCAGCTGTAACTTCTACCAACCACCTTGAAAACGTAAGAAGGAACTGGGGACTTTCATTTCAACATATCTTGTTTCACCCACAATAACGAAAATACCATTCTAACCCAGTATAAAAACACAAAACCAGTATGAAAAAGAAAATACGCAGAGAAGGTAGTTTACGTTCTTTTTCAACGTACTAAGGCTTGAAAATCCAACGTGCGTTCTCCACTTACGGAAATCTCACTGCAGACCGACCGCATTCCAAGCATTCCATCGCCACCCGTGGCTGGTGGCCACCATATTGGATCACATGGGTCTAGAAGGGAGGATGTGGTTTAGGACTGCCTGGCTTACAATTCTGGCTCTGGCCGGGACATTTGGGTAAGCTGCTCAGTTGCTCCAAACCTGAGTTCCCTCATCTCTAAAACAAGACTAAATCTGAGGTCACGGCACCTGGCTAGATCATATACTCTCTGGAACCATCTGGGCCTCCAAATCTGAAACTCAGCCGCAGTGGAAGATGGGGAACACTCCCAAGACTCTAAAGGCGTTTCCTGACCGTTCCATGATCTACTCGCCCCTCCTTGGGTCTGGGTAAGAGGGGATCACCTGGACTCTTGTCTGTTGGTTCTCCGTTGGGTGGCCCACGAGTGGCATTTCGCAGCTTCTGGTCGGCTGGCTGGCTGCATGGAGGGCCAGGCGAGGGCTCCGGGGCTGGAGAGGGAGGAGCTGGGTGAAAAGGCAGTTCGGCCTCTTCCGTGCCAACAGTTGGTTGCAGGTGCATTGAGTAACAAAGGCCCAAGTACTGGACGCTCCTGGCTTTTCGAGAAGATTCCAATAAACATTAGGTAAATGCATGGTGGATGAGCCAATTAATGGGAGACGAGGCCAACCCACTGTGGGAAAATGGCTAAGACTCATGGGCCATAGGGTCTGAAGGGCTGCCTTTATAAACCCGCCTGAGGAAGCACCATTTCTTTTCTTTTCTTTTCTTTTCTTTTCTTTTCTTTTCTTTTCTTTTCTTTTCTTTTCTTTTCTCTTCTTTTTTTTCTAATGCAGGAAGGAGGAGGTTGCTTTTGTTTAGTCTGAGTATTTAGGCATTTCTGTGGGTCCCGTTGGGTTCCAGTTCACAGTCCCGGGGCTGTGTCTCCCAGCCCCACCCTGATTCCCCACCAGTACCCCGTGGAATCCTGCAGATAAGGCTTAAAATTGACAAGCCCTCATCCTTTCCCCAAAGAAGCAGGGATGCTTGTTGGAGCCTGGCTCCAGATCCCTGACGTCCGCCAGGCTCTTGATGTAGCCGGGGCATCAGAGGAGACGGAGCAGGGTGTGGGCAGCGTGGAGCATCTCCTGGAGCCAGAACGGACCGCGACCCACTGCCGCACGCTCCCGTCTGCTGGGTCTGTGACAGATGTGGGGAAGTCACCTTACATTTTCTTTCTCTTCCTCCTAAAAGTCAGAGGAAGAGCGTAGCCTCTCCACAGCGCATGGGGTTGGTAAAATGGCGGAAGGGGTTTTCCTTCCGTTTTCTCTGCCCGGGTCCCTAAGCAAGGATGTCACTAGCGTGTCGCTAGAAAATCCAGGTGTTGGCACTCTGCTTCCCCAGCTCCCTGATGCTAAAGAGAAGGGGTCACGTTGATGGGAACATTTTTGAGCAGAAGCACAAGGGGAGTAAACGCGTTCATAGGATCCAGACTGGACGTTGGAAGCCTTGAGTCCAGTTACAGTTCTGCTGCTGACCACTGTGTCCCCCGGACCAAAGTCGTTCCTCTCCGGGCCGTTTCCTCATCTTGGAGCCGGGAAGGAGAATTTCTTCTGCCTGGAAAGATTGGAAAGAACACCCACAACCAAGCCCACATCTTTATGAGTATCGTCAACCCCCAATGTGCTTGTAGATGGGGCGTGCTTTGCCTTCAGTGTTTCTTTCCTCTGTAATTTGGGGGACCTTGAGGTTTTCCTCTTAGGAGGTTGGAGAGATAGATAGAAGTTAATGACCGTGGGAAGGGGTCTTGGTTAACAGAAGGGAGGGATGTGCGAAGTGTTGTTAACCATAGCTCAGGCCGGGTTCGTAACGGGATTCATGGGTTCATGGCCAGGTTCATGACCAAGTTCACGGCCACGTTCTGAGAGCAGTCTCTAAGTCTTGTGCTTAAAAAGAAAAAAAAAGAAATCACTCTCGGGGCTGCCAAACCAATATTAAAACCAGTGGCTTATGAAAGGGCCTGGCAGTCGGAGCTGAGAATCTTTTTGCAGAGAGCAGGAAGCGTCTCCTCTGGGGCAGGTCTTTCAGTAACACCAAAACCAGAAATGGAAGAGATTTTTCCCGGTCACCTGGTCTCATTTCTTCAAGTCTGAGATGGTTCTCTTTGGAAAGGAGTAGGGAGGATCAGTTTCCCAGCTTGCGGGTGGGAGACGCTCACGGGACTGAGTCAAGGAAGATGACCTTTTCGAAACCCAATGGTGATCGATAAACAGCCTGGAAGCCTCTGTCTTACGCTTGTTTTTTTTGAGGATGTCTTTTTTTTTTTTTTTTTTTTTTTTTATCATTGTCAGTGAAGGAAACCCAGCACTCCTGAACACTGCCAGTGAGAGGGAAAATGATAAATCTTTCTGGAGAGGAAGCTCCTTAAAAACACACAAACCGTCTCGGAAATTCTACTCCTGGGGGTTTATCCCAAGGACGTGATCAGAGAAATGCACCCAGGACAAAGGTGGTCAGCACAGCATTGTTGATGGCAGTAAAATGCGGGAAACAGCTCGAACATTAGCAGTAGGAGATTGGTTATGACGTTTAGCTATATTCACACACTGGAAGATTCAGCAGCTGCTAAAATTATTCCTTCCTTCCTTCCTTCCTTCCTTCCTTCCTTCCTTCCTTCCCTCCCTCCCTCCCTCCTTCCCTCCCTTCCTTCCTCCCTTCCTTCCTTCCTCCCTCCCTTCCCTCCCTCATTCCCTCCTTCCCTCCCTTCCTCCCTTCCTCCCTGCTTTCCTTCCTTCCTTCCTTCCTTCCTTCCTTCCTTCCTTCCTTCCCTCCTTCCTTCCCTCCCTCCCTCCTTCCCTCCTTCCCTCCCTTCCTTCCTCCCTTCCTTCCTTCCTTCCTTCCCTCCCTTTTTCCCTCCTTCCCTCCCTTCCTCCCTTCCTCCCTTCCTTCCTTCCCTCCCTCCTTCCCTCCCTTCCTCCCTTCCTCCCTTCCTCCCTTCCTCCCTTCCTTCCTTCCCTCCCTTCTTCCCTCCCTTCCTCCCTTCCTTCCTTCCCTCCCTTCTTCCCTCCCTTCCTCCCTTCCTTCCTTCCCTTCCTTCCTTCCTTCCTTCCACAAATGTTTTTTGAGTGCCTATGTCCCAGACACTGTATAGCTAAATGGGTTGAAATAGAACGATGTTTACGACATATCAAATAATAAATACATAATTAAATAAAATGAAGGGGTGCCTGGGTGGCTCAGTCCTTTAAACATCCGACTTCAGCTCAGGTCATGATCTCACCACTTGTGAGTTCGAGCCCTGCGTCGGGCCCTGTGCTGACAGCTCAGGGCCTAGAGCTGACAGCTCAGGGCCTAGAGCCTGCTTCGGATTCTGTGTCTCTGTCTCTCGCTGCCCCTCCCCTGCGCATGCTCTGTCTCTGTCTCTCAAAAATGAATAAAAACATTAAAAAAAATTTAAAAAAATAAGTTAAATTAAAAAGCCAGTTTCATGGATATATTATCTGATCTTATGCATATATATATATATATATATATATATATATATATATATGAATGTATGATAGGATATGAAATAAACTGTTTGGAAGGCCAAGCACCAAAATATCATGGGTCAGTTTTCTCTAGATGTTGGGATTATGGACGAGTTCTCTCTCTTTAGGTCCTTTACTTTATTGGCACTGTCTACCTCATGTATGGTGAGATTATTTCATAGTGTCATTCAAGGTCAATGATTTGGCCCCAAGTCACCCCTCCCTGCCTTCATCTCCCGTCAGGGTTCAGCTGGCCTGCCCCACCCTAGACACAGCATCCCTGTTCTTCAAACATGTCAGACTTATTCCCACCTCAGGGCCTTTGCACATGCTATTCGTGCTGCCTGGAACACTCTTTCCCTAGGCCTCTGCTGTTTGCTGCTGGTCTTTCTGTTCTCAACTCAGGCATCCCCTCCTCAGAGAGAATCTGCTTGCCTGCCTCATCAAAATTGGCTTACCCCTGCCCATTCTATCACATTTCTCTATTTTAGTGTCTTCTTAGTGTGTATAACTCTGCAATTCTTATGGTTTTCCTCCAACTTGTTAATTTCTGCTCTCTTCCATTCGACTGTAAGCTCTATGTGCACAGGGACCTTGTGTTCTTGGCCTCTGGAATGGCACCTGGCACACAACAGGAAATCAGTAAATATTTGTTGAATGAACAAATGCTGGGATCTATATTTTCAAAAAAAAAAAAAAAGATCATTTTAAAAATGAAAAAAGAAATCCCTCGTTTTCTTGCGTGCCAGTGACACGTAGGCAACCGGTGCCTTTCCTCTGGGGGACTCTCTCTGCTCTGCCGGTTCACTGCCTCGGACCTGGTAAGTAACCCCATGCGGGCCCCTGTCGCTAAGCGTACCGTGCCCATAGGGTCATTCGGGAGTTGGCAACCACCCAGCTGGAGGGGGGCATCTGCGTTCTCATCCATGGAGAGAGAGCCTCTTAGGAGCCTCAGACACCCACGTTGCTGTTCTTGATCCGTGACTGATGTGCTGTGTGACAAGCGTCAAGTTACTGACCCTCTCTGGACTGTGCTTTTGACGAAGCTCTGAATGGCCAGCTCGCTCCCCCTGTCTCTGTCAGAATTCTTTTCCTGGTACAGATTTAAGGGGGAAAGTTTGCAAAAACCCGAGCGTCTTGCAGGTACCTCCGATTAAAACCCACCGAGTTGGGGTATTCGTTAGTGGGGCCCACCCCACTCAGCCCCAAGGGGAAAAATGATCGTGCGCGGGAGGCCACCTCCAGGGAAACTTCAGCTAATGGCATTGAGCCGGAGGCCAGGATCTTGAAGGCGAGGTCAAGTGCTCGTGGTCTCGGCAGGTGGAGGGTGGGAAAATGAGCTCCAGTCTGTATTTTCTTAAGAAAGTTTTATTGAAATTCACATAACATAAACTCCAGCGATTTAAAGTGTGCAGTTCAGTGGTGTTTTGTGTATTTGCAGGATTGTGCAACCCCCACTCCCATCCAGTTCCACAGCGTTTTCATCACTCGCAGGGGAGACTCTGTTCCCTGTTAGCTCCACTCCGGTCCCCACCCCTTACCCCCAGCCCCTGACAACCACTAATTTGTTCACTGTCTCTATGGATTTGCTTGTTCTGGGTATTTCGTATGCATGGAATTCTACAAATACGTGACCCTCTGTGTCTGGCTTCTTTCATTTGGAATAGTACTTCTCGGGGCCATCCATGACGTAGCAAGTGTCTGTCCTTCCTTCGTGCCTTTTTATGGCTGAGTAGTACTCCGTGGTGTGCATAGACCACACTTTTGATGAACACTGGGTTATTTCCACCTTTTGGCTACCGTGAACTTCTTTGCTCTGAACGTTTGCGTGCAAGTATTTGTTGGGATACGCATTTTCCACTCTGTGGGGTCTGTCCCTAGGCGTGGCTTTGCCGGGTCACATGGGGCCTCTGTGTGGAGCTTTTTGGGGAACTGCCGAACCGTTTTCCAGGGTGGCCCTACCGGCAACGCACGAGGGTTTCCGTTTCTCCGCATCCTCGCCGAGACTTGTGATTTTTCTTCTTTTCTCGATGGTGGCCATCCTGGCCGGTGGGAAGGGGTGTCTCATGGTCACTTTGATTTGCATTTCCCTGGTGACCAATGACGTTGAGCATCTTTGCATACGCTTGCTGCCCATTTGCATATCTGCTTCGGAGAAATGTCCATTCAGATCCCTTGCCCACCTGCCCAGATCCAGATAATCCCGGGACACAGCAGTCAGGAAGTCACTTTTCAAGTTTGGCCAAACTCGCGGGGAACTTTAGGAGTCTCCCTATAGGATGCTAGAAAGACCTCTGTACTTCTTGCTGGAAAGTACTCCAGTTTTGGGACACGAGCCGTTCGTCTCATTATGAGAACATTCCACACCCTTAAGTTTCTTTAATCACTTAAAACACTCTTTATCTCTCATATGGAAGCAATATGTCCTCTTTTCCATATGCGGTAATTATCTCCCCTTTGATAAAACCATGTGCAAAGCCATGCACGACAAGCCAAGTATTATCCACCTGGCCAATTTACATACGTTTAATTTATTTTTTTTCGACCTTGGATTTCGCTTCATGTATTTTTACAGCCACGTTACACGGCATCCGTCAGAGAGACTGTAAATGGAAAATGTAGAGTGTTTCCAAATGTCCCTCCCTCTTTTCCTCTTCAGCTTCTTCCCTGTAATTCCCTTAACCCGGCACAGCAAGAAAACAAAACTTTGGAGTCAGGGATATCTCTCAACACCTCCGATGGAGGGTGTGGGGCCAGTTCTGTCTTGGCATCGGGAAGTCCTTGGAAGTTCTGGAAAAGGGCCCTTCTTAGCCCCCCTCCAGCCACTTGCATGCAGCTGGAGGGAGGCCCTCAGTACCAGACTTCTTGGGAAGTTAATGCCAGGTCTCTGGAGTTTGACCAGTTCTGTCGGACTCTTGACTCCTTTGGGGGGAAGTAGAGGGAGTGAAGCAGAGGGTCCCTGGGCCGTGGGATCGTAAGACTCGACGTCAAAATAACGGGTCTACTCCTCTGACGGATGTGGGACCAGGCGTGCATCTCTGAATCATTCTTGGACTCAGTTTCTTGGCCTTTAAAAGGGGGACAGCAAGCATGCTCCTTCCTCAGAGTTTGCTTACGATTACGAGGGCGAGTCTTGACCAAGTACTTACCATGTGCCAAGCACTGGATACGAGGTTTCACAACCATTTTCCAATTTTAGCCATTGCCACAACGCTACCGTTGAGCTGTCCCGTGTAGCTCCATTTTACAGATGGGGAAACTGAGGCCTGGGGACATTAGCTTGGCCACCTTCACAAAACCGGTCCTTGGGGGAGCTAGGATTAGCACCCCATCTCCTGGACGTGACTGTCTTCTGTACCCTCCCACCTCTTGGATGATATGAAGTGAGTCCCCCTCCTGGAAGGGCTCCCGCGAATGGTACCTGTGACGTGCAAAGGTCCCAGCACGTAGTAAATGTACTGTGTTTATCCCTATTCTTCCCTTTATCGCTCAGAATGAATCCTGCAGCGGGGGCCCCTCTGGGAGACTGAAGTTCAGGAGGGCAAAACGGAGTTCTGGACGGGACTCGCCTAACCTTGCCAACGGCTTTCAAAGGTTTCGGGGGTCTACAAAGCCCCTGAAGAATTTGGCTTTGAGAAGTTTCCCCTTCGTTTCTAAATCCGTGGGCAGATTAGGCAAAATGGAATCCGTATGTTTCTGATTCATTTACACTTAACTCATCAAAATGTTCCTTTTTATGAGCTATTTGATGTCCAGAAAGCCTTTTGAGTAGATTTTATAAGCCTTTTAAAGACTTTTCTCTTAGAAACAGGCGGTTGCATTTTGCCAAGAATAAACAAACTTGAACCTCAAAAGTGCGGAGCTTGCCAAGGATCTCGATGCCAGAGGGCAAGTCACCCCTTCCTCACTCCTGACACCTTCTTCCATTTCGTCGCCCCCCCCACCCCTTGCCCCCAATTTCGGCCCCTCTGGTTTCTTTGCAGGAACTTGTTAACCCCAGTTCCAAACATTTGCACCTCTTCCCAAATGTTGTTTTGTAGCCGCTCATCTTAGCGGGGGCAGGGCCCCAACCTTCCTGTCTCTTGCTGCCCTAGTACATGCCTGGGGGCAACCAAGAACACATGAAAAGGTAGAGTTCCAGTCGCTCCGAAATCAATACCAACGTGTGCATTCCTCACCTGGCCATTTACAAAGACGTCTCATTATTCCTTGTGAGTTTTATAACAAGGGCAGGGGGGATAGCTTTTCTGAGTTCCATGTTAGAGTCAAGGAAACAGAGGTTCAGCGGTCCTAAGTGATTGGCTAAGACCAGCTAGCTCAAAAGATGCTGAGTTCTTTTTTTGTTCCTAATTTTTTAAAAATTTTATTTATTCATTTCAAGAGAGAGAGAGAGTGGGGCAAGGGCAGAGAGAGAGGGAGACAGAGAATCCCAAGCAGGCTCCGCACTGTCAGCGTGGAGCCCGATGCGGGGCTTGAACCCACAAAACGCGAGATGGTGACCTGAGCTGAAATCAGGAGCGGGAAGCTTAACCGACCGAGCCACCCAAAGGTGCTGCATTCTTGTCTTAGTCCATTCAGGGTGGCTTATAAACAAGAGAAATTTATTTCTTACCGTTCTGGAGGCCGGGAAGTCCAAGATCAAGGTGCTGGCAGACCGGGTGCCCGGTGAGGTTTCCAGGTACGTAGATGGCCATCTTCTCGCTGCGTTCTCACCTGGTGCAAAGGTCAAGGCAGCTCTGCGGGGTCTCTTCTGCGAGGCTCTAATTCCATTCGTGAAGGTTCCACTCTCGTGATCCCTTATCCCTGCCTCCCCGATGCCATCAATGTATGGATTTTGGGGGGACACAAACATTCAGTCTGTAGCAACTGAATGTAGCAAGGGCTTTTTGTTTGGCTTTGTTTGGTGGTTGTACCACCGCGGAGAATGGCTTGAAAGGTCATCTCCAGAGACTCTCGAAGGTCTTGTTTCCTCCAGGGAGTCCAGTCTAAAGAAGGATGTTGGGGGGAAAAAAAAGGACCTTGGAAATCAAAGCAAGGTTAAATATGTTTGCTATTAATTCCTCGTTGCAGTTTTGTGTGTGTGTGTGAGAGAGGGTACAAGCGAGCGAGGGGCAGAGAGAGAGAGAGAGAGAGAGAGAGGGAGAGGGAGAGAGAAAAAGAACGGGGCTCACCCAGGGCTCGTGTTTTACGCGAAGCGGGGCTCGAGTTCACCCGGTGTCGGACTCAAACTCAAGAACTGTGCAGTCGTGACCGGAGTCAATGTCAGATGCTTAATGACTGAGCCACTCAGGTGCCCTGTTTCCTCGTAACCACCTTAAGGGTTGGCTGTGTTCTTTCCATTCCACAGATGAGGCAACTGAGGTTCCTTGTGTAGATGAGAAGATGATATCGAATATTTCTGCGAACCTCAGTTTAGAAGTCATGTGAGTCATTTCTGTGATGTCACGCGCTAGTCCCGTGGAAGAAGGCACTGGGAGTTAGACGCCCTGGTCTGGTTTGCAAAGGATGGTGTGGATACCACTGGTGGGTGCGACTCACCCAAGGTCACCCCGAAGCATGAAAATAAATGACGCTGAGCCTCACGGTAAGAGTGTTTCCCTTGCAGGGGCCGCCCGGTGGGTTAAGCGTGTGACTTGCGCGACTCGGCTCAGGTCACGATCTCGAGGTCTGTGGGTTCGAGCCCTGTGTCGGGCTCTGTGCTGACAGCCGGGAGCCTGGAGCCCGCTTCGGATCCTGTGTCTCCCTCTCTTTCTCTGCCCCTCCCCGGCTCACGCTCTGTCTCTCTCTCTGTCACTCAAGAGTGAATAAACATTACAAAAAAATTTTTTTTCAAGGAAAGGAAAACATACAGGGAGTACATGAGTGTACAGGCGATGAGTAGGGCAGAAATGTTGGAGGTATCGCTGAAATGACCGATGTTTAGGAAAAACACATCAAGTCCATTTTTATTTATTATTATTATTATTTTAAGTGTTTTTTGAATGTTTATTTATTTTTCAGAGAGAGAGAGACTCACAGAGTGCGAGCAGGGGAGGGGCAGAGAGAGAGGGAGACACAGGATCCGAAGCAGGCTCCGGGCTCCGAGCTGTCAGCTCCGAGCCCGACGCGGGGCTCGAACCCACGAACTATGAGATCATGACCTGAGCCGAAGTCGTAAGCTTCACTGACTGAGCCACTCAGGTGCCCCTCGAGTTCATTTTTAGTTGACGAGGCCGAGTCCTAGGGAACACGTGGCTGGTTCTGGAGCCAGCGGGAGGGTCACTGAATGAACTCAAGAGTTCTGGTCAACGTTGGGAGGGCAGAGCGTGTCCTAGCCGGTATCTGCTTGGGCATCTTTCGTTTTTCAGTTTTTATTAAAACCGTTTTTTAAGTTTATTTACTTATTTTGAGAGAGAGAGGGAGAGAGAGAAAGAGACAGAGAGACAGAGAGAATCCCAAGCAGATTTCATGCGGGACCGGGCCAGGCCGGGGTGGATCCCAAGTTCTCTTCAGTACCTCCCAAATATGAAAGTGCTTCTTTAGCCTAAGACCGGTGGTTCTTAACTGAGCGTGATTTCGGTCCCCCGCTGCCCTGGGGACATTTGGCAATGTCTGGAGACATTATCGACTGTCATGATGGCGGGAGGGGTCTATGCTTCCGGCGTCTAGTAGATACTGGTCGCGGATGCTTCTAAACATTCTGCAAGGCGCAGGACAGCCCCCACAACACAGAGTCATCTGGGCTGAGAACCGCAGTAGTGGCCAGCTTGAGAAACTCTGCTTTTAAGGACCTCGCGGAGTCACGGACTCTTGAAGGCAGACAGGATCTGAGGATATCTTGAAGAGTACAGTCTTGCGGAGTGCTTCAAAATACGTTTTTCTGGGGCAGCTGGGTGGCTCAGTCGATTAAGCTCCCGACTCCTGATCACGGCTCGGGCCGTGATCTCACCGTTCGTGAGATCGAACTGTGGTTTGGGCTCCGCACCCGACCACGCGAACCCTGCTTGGGATTCTCTCTCTCTCCCGCTCTCTCTACACTTCACCCTCTCTCTGTGTCTCTCTTTCCCTCGAAATGAAGAAATACACCTTTCAAAAATACATGTTTTCCTTCCTGGCCGTCTGTCATTTAGCAAGGCTTCCCCACATCTCGCTTTTGCTGATTGGGGCATAGACCGCAGGTGCGTGTTTATAATAAACAAAGGTATCGATCAACACAAGTAGTAACTTGTTGCCGTGATCACCTTCGATCATTTGCTGCGGTAGTCCAAAAGCGGGTTCGATTCCCGTATCCACCATTTATGCCTGGAACGGCCTGGCAGGAGCTCTGTGGATTTCTGCAAGTTCTTTGTTTTGCTTTGCGTCGGAGGGGAGTATTTATGGTGGGATCTTGTCTAGATCACTCTGAAATGATTTTGTCTGTTGGTCAGGTGATGGTCAGGATCTGAAGCCTACCATACGTGACCGACGTCAAAGAACAAACCACAGTCCGTTGTACCGATCTGTTTGTGTGCCGACCCCTTGCACCAGACGGCGTGCTCCGTGAGTGCGCGCCCCAGGTCATTCTCGTGGCTGTTCCCTCAGCGCCTAGCATCTTGCCAGCCACCTGACAAGGCATTAGTAAATATTATTTACTAATTAGTTAATGAATTGTAGCGAAAATATTATTTACACGACTGAATCCTACTTCTTAAGGGGTTGTACAAAGCTACGATCTTCCCTTTTATAGATGAGAAAACGGATATTCAGGTGGGTTAAGTTACTTACGCAAGGTCACACGGCTCAGGAGTTATTTTCTGGGCACTGGCTTTCAGGGCCCAGAGTCCTGGATCATCCTGAGCGTCTTTGTTACTCTCTAAGGATCTCAGTCCCTTCATCCCACCGATGGGCACAGAATACCGGCTTCGTCAACCTGCCATGAAGGGAAGTTGCGCTGCTCTGTGCCAAACCGGGGTCCTGGTTAAGAACTCTGGAACAATGTGAGCTATTAGTAACATGTGCATGTGTGTAACATTTCCCTTTAAGGAAAAAGAATAACATTTTGCCTCTGTGGGGATTAGCAGGAGAAAAGCAATCGAGAGGCAGAAAGAGAGCCAACCTCTCGTCCCTTGTAACACTGTGAAAAATTAGCTCTTTTGCTTAAGAGCACACAGACCCTTGAGAAAAGTAAGACGTAAAACATAAGCAGAAAACAGATGCTGGGAAGATGCCATCTTTTTATTGGCACTATTAGAGGGAAATATATGAACTGTATAATACCGTCATAAATGCAGTTATTTGTAACGTCAAAGTAACAATGCCAGCCACAGCGCGCGCCTCTTTCATTTTCTCCTCTCGAAATGCTTCCTATCCAAGCATAAAATCACAGGAAAATGTGAATAATATTTTCATTCATTAGGGATTCATAATGACACACTGGCGATGTCACCCTGCATTCTTCCGTATGAGGTTCTCTGCCTCTCTGCGAAAATATTTGTTCCTCTTTCTGTCTAAGTGGCAAAGCTTTTTCATTTAAAAACATTTTAAAAAGAATGAGGTCCTGGAGGGCGTATCTTGACAAACCATCAGGTGGCTCTCAAACCTCCCCCCCCCCCCCCATCCCAGTTGGCATGGGAACCTACTGTTCCCACCGAGGAAGCAGGTTGGGAGGAAATCATAACGTAGTAGAACAGAGAGTTAGCAAAGTTGCTTTGAAAAGACAAAATTGTGAACGTACTTGGCCCTTTTTAGTTCTTTCTCTGTGCTACACACACACACACACACACACACACACACACACACACACACATCCAACCATCTCACCAAACAACACAGTGAGGGGTGTCGGGGCTCCTGGAGGTTGTTGACCATGTAATCATTTCTAGAAAAAAGGGACAGCACTCCCAAATTCTGGGGTTGACGTGGCTTGTTTCCCTCTGGTTTTCTGAACGTAACATGCGTTTGCCCCCTGCGACTGAATCTGTTTTGGATTTTATTCTAAAATGGAGCAGATTGTAATTTGTTCCCCCCTCGCGTTAAGATTTCTTTTATCCTAGGACAGGGAGCCTGGCAAATTAATTTAGCTCGTGGAGGGGAATTGGTTTTTCTTCAAGTTTTCAGCTCAGTTGTTTAAGACCAGAAGTGAAATATTTTTATGGACAGAGGAGAGAGGGAGAAGGGGGGCAGTTGTACCTATGTGTGGATGGGGAGTAGGTTTGGATGAAATTAACTAGAAATTAACTAAATTTGAAACAAGAAAGAGGCTGGTTTTTCTGTCTGTTTGCCTTCTGTTTCTCCCAATCTTTCCCCAAGTCCCCGTTACGAAAAGCACAATGCTGACTCTATAGAATTTCGAAAATAGGCAGAACGTGAAGAAGAAAAAAATCACCTGTAATCTAACAGTAAGAGATAATCACTCTTAAACATGTTGATTTATTTCCTTCAGGTCGAGATGATGCTGCAGATAAATACAATTTCAAGTCATTTTTCATGTACCGTTATCTCATGAGCATTTTCTCCTAACGTTAAATATCCTTTAGGGTCCTAATGTAACATGTTTTTGCAGTTCTTGATTATGCCATGATTTTACCTGACCATTTTTAGTTGCCGAATATTTAGCTTTAAACGTTTTTATTATTGTGAACATCAGTGCGACGATCGTCTTCAGGCACAAATCATTGCCCCGATCTGAATTCAAAGACCATGGGCGTTCGGCCTGGCTGTTGCATAGAACGTCAGTGGCGAGGCGAGGTTGAATAGGTAGGTGAGAAATACATCTTGCCAGCCCTGGGATCCCACGCTAGGGACTTTGGACTTTATTCAAACAGTAACAATAGTAATCATGGTGAAAATGATAGCTAGGTAGTATTTAGTAAGTCCTTGCTTCTCACTAGACACTTTTCCAAGTAATTGTTATTTATTGCGTCATTTAATCCTTGCAATGACACTGAGCCATAGGTAGGGGTTGCAAAACCGACGTATGAGAAGTCAGACCATGTGGCCAAGATCCTAAGGCTACTGGGAACCCAGACTGCAGAGCTGACCTAGTTTGCCACTTTGACCCATTCCCTCGTAGCACTAGGGAGCCACTGAGAGATTTGGGTGGCAGCGGGGGCCACGGTGAGTGGACTCGCATATTTAAAATCTGGTCTCTCTGTATTGGGAGGAGGGTTGGAGGACGGAAGCCTAGAAAGAGGTAAGGCCAAATCCGAGAGAGGGATGGAGATCGTGAAAGCTGGTGTCAGTGGGGACAGATGGAAGTCGATGGATATGAGGAATGTTTGGGAGGTAGGGTTGCTAGGTTTGGATCTAGAAACAGGCAAGGAAACTTGAAGATGCCTTGCAGAGTTTGGCAGCTGGGTGGAGGGTGGGGCACGTGTTGAGCAGAAAGGACAACTGGATGGCCCGCCCAAGATCACTTACCTTCTAAGCCAAGGGGGTGGCATTTTGACAACTGAAGCCAGGAGCCCATGGTTCTGGAGATGGTCTGGGAGAAGCAGGTTGTGCTGAATGAGAGTCTTTTCAATAAATGGAGGAGAGGAGAACAGAGCCAGAATTCACACAACACAGACTGGAGCATTATCATGCCATGAAGGTCATCCCTTATCTAGAGGGACTGGAGGACAGAGCCTAGGGACAGCAAGGGGTGCCCTGTGCCCTCAGACTGCTGTGGGACACGCAGACACGTCTCTGTGCGTGGGGAAGGGTCAGGAGCCAGGAGGAGATGGGAGGTCAGGAGGGGGTCACTTCTTTCGTTGCCTGGCTCTAGGAAGCCACCCAGACAGAGACAACCAACTCCATTTAAGGACTCCTGTAAATTCTGTGGCTGAGAATCGGGGCCTGTTCATTTTGAGGAGAGGGGTCCTTACCACAGGTTAGGCCTTTATTTTTATTTTTTTTAAATTTATTATTATTATTTTTTTAACGTTTTATTTATTTTTGAGACAGAGAGAGACAGAGCACGAACGGGGGACGGGCAGAGAGAGAGGGAGACACAGAATTGGAAGCAGGCTCCAGGCTCTGAGCCATCCGCCCAGAGCCCAACGCGGGGCTCGAACTCACGGACCGCGAGATCGTGACCTGAGCCGAAGTCGGCCGCCCAACCGACTGAGCCACCCAGGCGCCCCAGGTTCGGCCTTTAAACGTAAATGCAGTTGAATAAGGTTTTTTTAGGGAGTTCTTCTGGCAAGTGAGGTGACAAAATGGGGGGAAGGTATGGGTTTTGGAGAGTGGCCATTCTAAATTCGAATCCCGGTGGTTCCATTTTTTGGTCTGGTTTTACTTCCTTGGCCACTTAATTATTGCAGCATAAAACAGGGATAATATGGTTACCCCAAAATGTAATATACAGCTGGCCCTTGAACAACGTGGGGGTGTGGGGTGCCCACCTTCCCCCCCCACCTCAGAAGTTGAATGTCCGAGTATGACTTTTGATTCCCGAGAAACTTAACTACTGATAGCCTACTGTTGAGCAGATGTCTTACTGATAATACAAACAGTTGATTCACACATATTTTGTATGTTACATGTATCGTGTGTTGTATTCTTACAATAAAGTAAGCTAGAGAGAATAATCTCTTTCTCTCTCTATCCCTATAAACCCCAGGGCTTGTGATAAATAAACTATGTCGACATGAACTCCATTTTCTTTTCCCTACTGTCTTTTTCTTTTTAAGGTTTTTAAAATTAATTTACTATTATTAGTTTTTAAAGTTTCTTTGCTTTGAAAGAGAGACAGAGAGAGAGAGAGAGAGAGAGAGAGAGAGAGTTGGGGAGGGGAAGAGAGAGAGAGAATCCCAAGCAGGCTCCGGGCTGTCGGTGCAGAGCCAGACACGGGGCTCGAACTCGTGAACTGTGAGATCATGACCTGAACAGAAATCCAGAGTCCGACACTTAACTGACTGAGCCACCCAGGCGCTCCTCTTTTCCCTCCTATCTTGACCTTCTTCTCCACTGTGACGGCCTTGACTGTCCCGCCAGTGTTCCCGGGCTTGTAGTTTTGTAGTTCCTAATGTGACGGCCGGTCCCTTCCAGGCTAGTGGATTATCTGACGCTTGGGCAGCTCTTTATAATATTCTCACGCAGCACTCTCTAGTACAGCTCTCACACGTAGGTGTTAAGAACATTTCCATTTAACTGATGAGGAAACGGAGTCTCAGAGAGGCAGAATGACCAGCCCCGGCTCCGGAAAAGGTACAGTGGAAAGTTAGACCCGGGTCTTGTAAGCTTGGATTCCTTGTTCTTTTTATAACCCATCCTACTCGTCTGTAGTCCCAGGGGGGAGGGGAGGGAAGCCCTGACCTCCAATGCAAACTGTCTCTACGTTTAAAAATAAAGGACTGCATTTTCCATTACAACAGTCCTCTCTGGCCTGGGAACGGATTGCACTAGCCAGGATCTCGCCCTTGTTCCTTCTCACATGCTGGCAATGGCCCTCAGAGCTCAGAGATACCAGCTGTAATCCAGCTAGCCGTTGAACTTCGACCCCTTCCTTTCCATCAGCCCTCTCTTTCAGGACTCAACAACCCCATCCCGCCATGCACACACGCGAGCCTACAGAGGTTATACACTGGTATTTGTGTTTCCATCAAACGGACGAGGGCCAGACAACAGGCATCCTGAAATGGTAGTTGACATCGGAAGCAAAAACAAAACCCAGGAAACCAGGGTAAGTCAGCGCGTCCTGAGAGGGCGAATTATGACTTTCCTGAAGGTAGGGTATACGGAGTCGGCACAACCACGGCTTGGGGTTTAAGACGGTTTCGGGGTCCGTGTCTGAGCTTCGCCACTCACAGCTGGGTGGCTTTGTGCAACACTCTCCACTTCTCTGAGACTCAGTGTCCCCGTTCCCTAGATCGGGATGTGTGTCGGCTAGTGGAGATTTCCATCCGTTTTGCTCACGACTGCAACTCCGGTGCTGAGAGTGGTACCTGGGACGTCGTGGTTGTTCGGAAGAGATTTGGCCAGCGGCGTGTGGCGTGGACCTGCCACACAGAGCTGATCATCCTTCCCTCCCAGGGAGGTGTCGTGGGGGATGCGAGGGGAAGAGGCACGCACGGTGCCGAGTGCAGCGTCTGGCCCGTTGCGAGCGCTCCGGTAAGGCAGCAAGGATTGTTGTGATTGCCGAGGCCGAGAGCGGTGTTCTCGTAAAAGAAGGGAGAGGTCTCGTTCTGTCGTCTCCAGCTCTCGGGGCGGGACCCCCTCCGCCCCACGTCCTAGCGAGCTGGAAAAGTGTTTTTGAAGTGCACAAGGGGAGCAGCAGGACTTGAGATTTGGCGAGGAGCTCCGTGTATTTAGAGGGGAGGCTGTCGCAATGAAGGAAACCAGAGAATTCGGTAATTAAAGACCCTCCTGCATCTGCAGAAGAGCGCCAAGGATTTGGATTTGGTGTCCAGCCAGCTGTCAGCTTGGCTGATTGTGCTCTGATGACCTCGAGGTCTCTCTGGGGATTTCAGGGGACGTAGTTCTGTCTCACGTCTCCCGCCAGCCCATAGCTTCTGTGTTGGAAGGGCCGTGTGGCAACAGTGGGAGGAGAGGTTGGGTTTGTCTTTGGGAGAGTTGGCCAACACCGGAGGGTCTCACTACACGGCTGTCCCAACACAACACCACCCTCCAGTGCTACATCACAGTCCGACTCAACAACACCCCTGATCAGACCCAGCATGGTGTGTGCCATTCTGAAATGGTTCCATGGCCCAACATGGCACCCGGGGGCAAAATAACAAGACGACGCAGGAGGACATGCTAATACTCCACCGCGAGAGTCGCGCAAACCCAGCGATGTCTTCGCAGCATGCCTCGACAGAAACCAGTCTTCGAGCCGGTGTGGCTGCCCGAGACAACGAGCAGAGCCCCAAGCATTGGGGCTGGATCCCAAGCCGGATCAGTGCTGATCCAGCGAAGCATAATTGGCCCAAGGCGATGGAGAGAGGACACCAAGTGGAAGGAGCTAGTGCTTTGGAAAACCCGGTCTCTCTCCCAACCACGCTTTGTGGCCGTGTATGACTGGGGTTTTCCCAGCCTTGGGAAATGAAGAAAGCCAAACTCCCTGGGGTTCGCCAGTGCGCAATAATTCCTCTGACCTTGACTCTTGTCTTTCTTTCTGCTTGTCCCCTTGGCCGCCATTCGGCTTGGCTAACCGTGATGGGGACGTCGGTGCCCGTTGGGGCCTTGGAGATAGCTCGGAGAGAACGTGGAGGGAAGGCGCCAGGCCTGGGGGGCGCGGCGGATGGGAATTCGCAGCATCGCTGGCAAGGGGGCGGGGGGCTGTCCACTGGCACCTCTGTGTGGTCTCCCGGCCCATCCAAGACAAACCCCAAACCCAACACTTGATTTGGCAGACGGGGAAAAATAGAATAAAGTTTGTTCTCTTTTCCAAGACGTGGGTGCAGGGATCCCAGGCTCTAGACTTCCACTCTTGGTCATTTTCCTTTTTAAACAAACCGCCTGGCTTTTAAGATCTTCAAAATCCCATTAAAGGCTTTTACCCCTTCATATATGGGAGGCGTCTGATGAAAGGGGGTAAAGGGAAGGGGAAAGATAATGGGGCCTCAGAGAACAGAGACCAGAGGCCTTAATTTCGCCTGTCTCCCCTGCCGGTAATGGTGTTGGATGTAAACAGTGCTCTGGTGAACGCTGGAGCGTGATTACAGGATGGCTGGGGAAAGAGGAAGTGTTTGCAAACCGCAAGGAGGAATGTCGCCCTTTGAAGGAGTTTGGCATTTATTTTTTGCCCCCCTCCGCTGTCCCTCCACAACCCCAACCCTACTGCTTCCCTGCACCGCTTGCTTCTCTGGGTTCCTCGTACTGTAAACACAGTGACAGAAATTAGATGTGGGCAAATCTGTTAAACATTTCAAGTCAGAGTGGGGCTGGTGGTTGTCTCCCTCCACGGGACATGCGAGACGAAACTAATAACTTCGTAATGGGTCTTTTGTTTTTGTCTGGGGACGGGAGGGAGGGGAGCGGAGGGCAGGGGCCAGGGCCGCGGAGGGGGCTGCCGGCTGGAAATTGGGGCCAGGCTGCTGTTATGGACGCGACCCAAGCTTCCAGGGTTGTGGGGCCGAGAGGCCACGGCCGGTCCGGAACCCTCAGCGCCGTCGGGCGGGGGCGGCCAGTGACCGCCTCCCCCACCCCCTCCCCAGTCTGAAAGCTTCTCACCCACCACGTTGTGGGGCAGGCACCCTCTCTGGTCTCCCAGGCACGAAAGCACCCCTTCTTGACAGCTTCACGCCACGATCTTCTGCGGCCGCGTCTTTATTCGTTTCAGCCGTGAAATTCCCAGTGACGTCAGTGGGGTTCCCATGTGCAAGACACGTGCAGTCCGTGGGACCGCGGGGCGACACCAGGGAGCGGAGCGTTGGCCCTGTGGACTTTATGCCTGCATGTTTCGCTGTCTGGAAGCGTCTGCCTGGGATCAAGTTCATGTTCTTAATTCTGCTCAGATGGTCGGGGTGGGAGCCTGCAAACCCGCGGCTCGAAGCTCCGTCCGGCCATCCTCTAATTAATTCAACTGATACACATACCGAGGGCGCACCCTGTGGCCGGTGGGACTGGGTGTTGGGGATATGGTGGGGAGTGAGAGGTGCCTGGCCTTCGCCTTCAGGGGAGTGTTGTGCGTGAAACCAACGAATTCACGAATGATGATGGAATAGTCACAGCGTATTAGGAGCCACAAGGAAAGCGGGGGCTAGGTGGTATAGAATGGGGTGCCAAATCTAGTCTGGGGGAGGAGGTAGGACCAGTGGCCCATTCTCTATCTTTAATGGAAGCTTGCAACAGGCACTTGTAACCCGGGGTCTAAGGACACTTGGTTTTCAGGAGTCTTATGAACTCCAGGGCACCAACTGTCCTCAGAGGAATCCAGAGTGGATGCTTCCCATCTTGTCCTGGAATTTTCCAAGGATGGAGGTACCGCAACCCCCCTTACCAGAGCCCGTTCTGGTGTTTTAGCCCTCCTGGCTGCGTGCCTCGCGTCATTTTGGTGCTTTATTAATTATAACTACGGTTAACAAGAGGGGAGGCATTTGATGTCTACTTAAATAAGGCACTGTGCTTAACGAGGCATGCTGCCGAACATGATTGGATGTCATTTTCACGGAAGCCTTCAACGCAGAAACCGCAGCTCAGAGAGGGGGTCCGTTCCCCGAGGTTACACAGCTATTAAAGGAACGAACCAGGGTTCCAGCCCAAGACTTCAAACTCCTAGTCCGCAGTCTTCCCTAGCAATACCCTGCCCTCCGTAGCCTCTTATGTCTTCTGTTTCTGTCTTTTCCGTCAGATTTTAGATCCCTAAGGGCAAGGAGCATACATTTTAGCCTCACTGCTATCAACATCCTCAAAAATACACATGGAATTGACTATCTGTTATCAACATCCTCAGAAATACACACGGATCACTGGGGATACGTGATACCTCCTTAGGTCCAATTACTGCCTCTCCTCTGTTGCTGTCAAAGTTCCATTTATGCAGGTGATGCAGTTTTTTTTTTTTTTTTAACGTTTATTTATTTGTGAGACAGAGAGAGACAGAGCATGAACAGGGGAGGGGCAGAGAGAGAGAGGGAGACACAGAATCCGGAGCAGGCTCCAGGCTCTGAGCCATCAGCCCAGAGCCCGACGCGGGGCTCGAACTCACGGACCGCGAGCTCGTGACCTGAGTTGAAGTCGGACGCTTAACCGACTGAGCCACCCAGGCGCCCCCGGGTGATGCAGTTTCTCTCCCTCAGATTCCATGTGCACATTCCCTTTCGTTTCTTCTCAGGACTGTCACCTCGTTGCCCATTTCGGCCACTCCCGTACTCTCCTTTGGATTCTCTGGTTACTGCTTGCACGCATGGAACTTCCCAGAGGGACCCACGTCAAAAGGAGATCTTTACAAGTATTAGCACAGTTGAGATGCAGGCTGCCTGTGGGCTCCAGGGGCTCTCGGGGTCTCCGGCTTTGTCCAGTCACCCAGAGAACATGGGGTAGATATGTGATTGCCACTCTTTCTTTGCTACTCTTACGCTGAGAAGTGGACCCTCATGGCCCTCTTCTTGAACCGGACCTGACGGTACTGACTTGCTTGGCCGATAGAATGTGCTGGAATGCTATTTTAGGACTTTTAGGCCTAGGTCAGAAGAACCTTGCAGCTCCCTCCTGAGCCTCTTGGAATACTTGTTCTGGGAACCGGCAGCTAGGCAGTGAGGGAGCACAAGCAGTCCACGAAGAGGTGTATCTGGAGGAGACCCAAGGTCCCAGGCTGCCATGACAACCTTGCCATGTGAATGAGTCATCCTGGAGGGGAGTCCTCTACCCCCAAATGAACCGTTCCATCTAACTGATGACCACGGAACAGAGATGAGCCGTCTCTGCTGAGACCTGCGTTACTGGATCGTTCGTTACACAGGAGTTGATAACTGGCGTGGAAGTTTTCTTCTTCTCCAAGACTGGTTGTCGGTCTTCCTGAAGTAGGGTAGGGTCGGAGGAGAAACAGGAAACCTTGGGCTAGTGTGAGCAATTGTCAAGATTCCCTTCGCTGGACCTTGTTTTTCAAGCATGCCTCTATCCTTAAGAGCTTTTTCTTTGGGGGGGGGGGGGTGGATTGATATAGCAGATCAATTCCACAATTGGAGCTCTGAGTGTGCCCTTTCTTCCTTTACTTTAACTTTTATGTACAGAGATCATCATCAGAGCCAATAGCTGGTCATTTATAAAGCGCTTTTATATATGAAACGCACCATCCCAGGCATATTCCACGCATTAACTCTTTTATTTTTCATAGCAACCCTCAAGGAAGGCGCTATTATCTTTCCCATTTTATGGATGAGAAAATGGAGGCATAATGAGATTAAATAACTTTCCCCAAATTATTTCCTCCTACTAAGTGGCGGAAGCAAGAATCAAACCCCGAATCAGTGCTCTTAAAACGGCTCTCTGGACTCTTTTCCGGGGCCTGTCACAGCGCTAAACGTAGGGTTTAGAAATACACTGGTGATAATCACAGTTAGGCATCGTGCTAAATGCTTTGCTAAAATAACATTCTCTCATTTGAGCTTCACAACAATCATGCAAGTCAAGGGCTATTATTTTCCCCATTTTACCGATGAGAAAAATCAAGGCTTAGCGACATTAAGGGACTTGTTTGAGGCCACATGGCTGGCCGACCATAGAGGCTGTGTCCTTGGCCACACTGTGCTTGATTGTTGCCCTCTGATTTTTCACTTGGCTGGGGGAGGACAGACCAATGAGCAGGTACAGTATGAAGCCACATAAACTCTATATGAGAGATGTATCAGACGCTGGGGCAAGAGAGAAGAGAAGAGCAGGTACCCTCCTTTGCCCAGGGAAATAGGAGAAGGTTTTTTTTGTTTTCTTTTGTTTTTTTAGCAGGTGGCAGTAACTCAGCGACCCCCTGAGTCATGGGATTCTGCCAGTCACACGGAAGAGAGAGAGTTCATGCCGGGTGCAGGTGGAGGTGAGGCAGGGAGAGGGTACAGCAAGAAACAAAGGTGAAGAAACTATGAAGAAATGCACAGAAGGAAACTTGCAGTGGATTCCTATTGCTGGGGAAACCACCGGACAAGGAGGCTGGATTGAGAAGGGAGTTTTGTGCCGTACCAAGTACTTTGGGCACATCTCTGCCAAGGACAGTGCTTTTAAGGGGGTGGGCACTGACTCAAAACTAAGGGGATGTCGACGGGAGCCTGCCTCTGATCCGGCCACCTTGGCTCCAGCCCCTCCCCAGCTGTGTAAGAGCAGCATTTGCAGAAAGCAGAGTTCTCTGCGATTCGTATAAGCCTGTCTCACGCCCCAAGAACACATCATTTATTTCCTATAAGTGCCTGTCTCCCTCTTCCTCCAATATGCTCAGGGTTACAACTTTCTCCGCTTCCTGGGGGAGTTGCCCACCCCACGCAGTCATTACTCACTTCATAAAGGCTGTCTCCAACCCTCCTCCTCAGCCTTTTTTTCCTGACCCTTTGCAATGACCAGTTAAAGGGCAGGCATGCTGCCTCTTTACTTGTGGAAAACAGCCGCCATTTTGGATCTCACCTGGAAATGGACGCCCCTAGGGGAAAGCATACTTTTCCTGCCCCTTCCTTTTTTTGGTTCGAAGTCGGCGCAATTTATTTTGTGCCTGCCTGCTCCTTTTCTACACATCCAACCAGGAAAGTGGAGATTGATTTCCTTGTAACTTAATTATAAAATTGATCTCATGCTCATGCTCATTTGATGTCCAGATGGATTAGGGGTGGTGAATACAGGCTCCCAAGTCAGGACTGTGGCTGTGAATACAACTTCATTTCATCTCTTTGGGTGTCATCCTTCTGGTGAGATGAAGACGTGATTCCTGCTCAGTTCGTCTCTATCGCGGCCGGTGAGGTGGACGGAACAGATAGGCAAATGTGGTTCATCTCACACACCTACAGGTAACAGAGTATCCGTACTCATGATGTTGGCGGTAGCCGAATCAGGGATAATGGTGGCGGTTGGAAATGAAAAAGAATAATTAGATATGAGCCCGGCTGCATGAGTTTGAATGCCACCCCCTCTGTTTGATAGCCGTTTGACTTTGGGCAAGGTGTTCGGCCTCTGTGTGCCTCAGTTTCCCCAACTTTAAAAAAGATAACAGTATCTGCCTCCAAAAGTTGTCGTAAGAGTTAAATCAAGGAATACGGAAGGGCTTGGAGTAGTGCCTGGTGCATATTAAGCACTATTGGATGTATGTAACTGTTATTATGATTTACAACTTGTTTCTACATTTGATTACGGAAACATTGACTTCCTCTTTTGATGGAAATACGTCTTCAGTTTCAGAAGCTCGCATTCTGTAATTCATTCCCGTGAACAACAAAAACCAGCAATACTAAGAACTTGGTGGTAAATGGACTCCTCCATCCTCAGAAGAGCGTATTATTTACAAAAAGGGAGTTTTGGGGCTCTGGGTGGCGCAGTCGGTTGAGCGTCCGACTTCGGCTCAGGTCACGATCTCGCGGTCCGTGAGTTCGAGCCCCGCATCGGGCTCTGTGCGGACAGCTCGGAGCCTGAAGCCTGCTTCGGATTCTGTGTCTCCCTCTCTCTCTGCCCCTCCCCCTCTGTCTCTCTCTCTGTCTCTCTGTCAACAATAAATAAACATTAAAAAAAAAATTTAAAAAAAGGGAGTTTTGCCATCAAGGTCCTAACCGCACCAGGCTCTTTCTAGATTCTTTGTTGCACAACTTGAAGGGACAAAGCAGTGGAAATTGAAGGAATTCATCCTAATACAGTTCACCGATTTGCTCTTAGTAGGGGGTTAGCTGATAGGCACTGCACACGCAGTTGTAGCGAGAAGCCCCTTTGTGGTTTTTGTGAGTGTGCCTTTCTTTTTTTCTTCATGAGAACCTCGCTGGTCACAGCTCTGATAAAACTACCTGATGCCGTCCGGGCTTCGACTCCCGAGGAACCAAAACTAACGCTTTGAGAACGCCGGCGTTTTTGGAGGAGGGAGGCATGTTCTGCTTAGCCATCCAAGGGATGGTGAAACTTGAAAAAAAGAGAAAAACAAAGAAGCAAAAAATGTATGAAAGAGATTAAGGCCCGGTATGAAAACTATTTTTATAGGCAGTTTGGTCTCAGCTTTGAAGTTCAATAGGGAGTGATGTATTGCTATCACCATGGATTTCACACCTATTCAATTCTGTAGCCAGGTAATGATGAACGCGTCCTTCGGGTATAAAATAATGGAACAAAATTAAGGCAAGCTGTGAAATGGCTCCCTTGCTTCAAGTGCATCTCGGGGAGAGAGGTGCATTTGCCCGGAGTGTGTTTAAACGTTTTCCCCTCTTTGAATTAGAAAGGTAGTGTGACAGCATTCATTTCTTTCTTCTTTTCTTTCTTTCTCTCTTTTTTTTTTCCAAAGAGGAAAAAAAAAAAAAGATCGCTCAAACCCTAACACCCCAAGACCAACATATTTTCGTTTCTCTTTAAAAAAAAAACCTTTTTTAAAATGTTTATTTCTTTTTGAGACCGAGAGAGGCAGGGCACGAACGGGGGAGGGGCAGAGAGAGAAGGAGACACAGAACCGGAAGCAGGCTCCAGGCTCTGAGGCATCAGCACAGAGCCCGACGCGGGGCTGGAACTCACAAACCGCGAGATCCTGACCTGAGCCGAAGTCCGAGGCTCAACCGACTGAGCCCACCCCCCCCCCCCCCAGGCGCCCCGACATACTTTCGTTTCTGTGCGATGCTTCTTAGCCTTGGTCCACACCACGTGATTACAGCATTGCAGACGGAATTTACTCTCCAAGCGGTTTTCATTCTGAACCGGGTATTTTATCACCCCGCCTCCCTTTTCCCTGGTGAACAGGCAAACCTAGAGCCCCGACCTCGCGGCCTGGCTTGCGAGGCGAGAATTGTCGCATCTTTGCTGCCAAGTGTCCTGTCTGAAATGGTACCCAGCTTACCGGGTTCCCGCTTTGCTTTTGTTGTGAAAGGTTTTAAAAGGGAATGCGTGAGGCACGCCCCCGGCCCCGTCTCTGCAATAAGCAAGGTTCATTTAGACCGTTTGCCCACACGGAAAGCCACTGCATCCAAGTTTGGACGCATAGTCACTGGCCTTCAGGGTTTATCGCTAGGCCACCCCCCCGCCCCCCGCAGATCTGCCTCTTGGACCTGAGTCCCGGCAGAGGACCCAGCCTGCTTCTCAGGGGGCCATGGGTAGCTACCACCAGCACCTGACTCTGGAATTACTCGGGGGTCCCCTCCCCTCAGCCTGCCAAGCTTGTCTGGTCTTAGGGTTTCCGTCTCTGTCACCCCCACTGCCTGAGACCCCCCCCTTTCCACACCCTTCCTGTCACTTAGGTCTCTGCTCCAATGTCACCTTTTCAACGGCCCTCCCCGGCCACCCTAGCCACCATTCGGTCCCCCATCGCCCTATGATTTCCTCTCTTGCACTTGTCCCTCTCCGAAATGACCCTGCCGTGTGCATGTGGGCGAGTGTCTGGCTGTCCCCTAGCCCCGACATTTGTTTCCTTCATGCACATCCACACCTGACATCATACTTGGCACACATCGGTTTTCAATTAACAAATTGGTTTTCAATTCAGAAATGCTCAGTGAACGAACGGCAGCCTAGCTCACTTACTCAGATCCCCGCCTGTTCCATTTCAAGCCCCCACTTTAAAAAAATTATTAAAGTCATGGCGCCTGGGTGGCCCGGTCGGTTAAGCGCCCCACTTCGGTTCCGGTCACGATCTCGAGGTCCGTGTGTTCGAACCCCGCGTCGGGCTCTGGGCTGATGGCTCGGAGCCTGGAGCCTGCTTCCGATTCTGTGTCTCCCTCTCTCTCTGCCCCTCCCCCGTTCGTGCTCTGTCTGTCTCAAAAATAAATAAGTAAAGACATTAAAGACATGAAACAATTAATAAACTAAATTTTAGAGCAGTTTGAGTTTCACAGCAAAATTGAGTAGAAACTTCAGAGACTTCCCATATATCCCCCCCCCCCCCCCCCCCCCCCCCCCGCAATCTACGTTCCCACCGGAGGGGCACATTGGTTGCAATCGATGAGCCTTCATTAACAGGTTGTTATCACCCAGAGTCCGTAGTTCCCATCCGGGCCCCCTCTCGGTGTTGCACATTCTGAGGGTTTGGACTGACGTACATTGACACGTATCCATCGCTGTGGTATCATTACGGATTAGTTTCGCTGCCCTGACACTCGGACTTCCCGATGTTAATAGTGATTAGCATTTATGTGGCACCAACGGGTGGCGAGCGGGCCCTGTGTGCGAGCGGGCTGTGCTAAGGGGCTTGCGCACACGGTCGTGTTTTGTTCTAACAACCCCGAGTTGTGGGGGTCCTCCCCATGTGCTTCTTCTTTCCAGTTTTCTCCCAACCGGCTCCCTCCTTCATGGTCCCCGCTGGCCCTGCCGTCCAGCTCCTCCTCCGCTACTCCCTCCAGCCTTGACTTAGCTTTTCTGCTTTCACCCTCGGGACGTCAGGGTCTGCGGACCATTGGGGCCAGATCTCGCTGGGGAGATCTACCGGGCCAGCCCCTGAAGACAGAGGAAGGAAGCGTCTTTTAGAAATTCAGTGAAGCGTTTATTCAAGTCTCTGCCAGGTGTTGGTGACAGGGAGGACTCCACTGTGGTCTCTTCTGAAACCTGTACAGGGTTTCCCTCCCTCCCACCTTCCCCCCTTCCCTCTGTGCTCCTCCGAGCCTACGAGCTCCCTTTCTGCAGGCTTCACCAGAAACAGGGTCAGGGAGGCGGGAGGCAGCTGCCATGATGGCCAGAGGAAGGCCACTCAGATGCACAGACAGATGGCAGAGAGATGGGCCCTGTGCCTGAGTGGAAAGCTCAAGGCCCTAGGTGGTCAGGGGGAGCGTGTCCCTGCCCACCACGCGCCTCCCTGATCTTGGAGCTTGTCCCCGCCCACGACGCACCTCCCTGACCATCGGGTGGGAAACATGGCACCAGGCCCTGGGTACCACCATTTGTCCATTCTGGAGAAAGGCTCCCCATGTGCTCTTATTTTTGGATGCTCAGAAGTTGCTAGAGCACCCACAGATCCTTGCATTAGAGGTGTGTGTGTGTGTGTGTGTGTGTGTGTGTGTGTGTGAGAGAGAGAGAGAATTGGTACAGAATGAAGAACTTCTTCATCTCCAAGAGCTTTCTCCTCCCAACAAGCTGCCCGTCTTGGGACACCATCATTCCCAGACTCGCCCTGTCTATCAACGGCTGGAGACTTGATCAAAACTTACCTGACGTCCTCCTTACCACCCCCCACCTCTGTTCCTCATGTTTACCGCTTTGCTCCCCACCCCGCAGATCTTGTATCAGCAACAGTGTATCTCCCTGCCCCTCAGCCGCACCCTTTAGGCTCAAGTGAGGCTCCCAGACATTGAAATCCAGCAGGAATCTCACTTCCCTCTTGTCCCCAGTTGGCTGTACTGATGCTATCCGCTAACTGCGCCCCCCCACCCCCGCCCTGCCCCGGTGCTCCAGAAGGTTAATTTCTACTCTTTGTTTCACATCTGGGGAAACTGAGGCACACAGTCGTTCTATAGCTTCCCCATGGTCACACAATACATGAGCAGCCCAGCCTCAGACACAAAACCCAAATCTGTGTGCCTCCAAAGCCCCTTTGTTACCCTGTGGCCTTTTATTATATATATAGTATATATAGTATACTATATATATTACATATAATGTATATAATATATACTATATATGCTATAGTATATATTATATATAATGTATATAATATATATACGTATGCATATATAGCATATAATATATGTATATATAGTATATATTAGTATAGTATATATATTATATAGTATATAATATACAGTATATTATGTGTATATATAGTATAAAATATATATTAAATATAATGTATATACTATATAATATATATACTCTATATACTATAGTATATATATTATATATAATGTATATAATATATACTATATATATACTATAGCATATATATAGTATATATTATATACACTATATATAGTATACTATATATAGTATATAGTATATATATATAGTATATATTATATGCACTATATATATATACTATATATAGTATATAGTATATATATATAGTATATATAGTATACTAGAGTATATTATAGTATAGTATATATAGTATACTATATATAGTATATATAGTATATAGTATAGTATATATTATATATAGTATATATATAATATACTATTATACTCTCCAGATGGCTAGGAAATTAGAAGCAAAAACGATTGATTACTGAGTGCACAGATGCCCCCCTCATGGGCCTCAGTTCCTCCCAGAGCCTGCCACTGAGTTGGAGATGGGGCCACCAACTCATAGCTCACCTGGCTTCACTACACGCCTGTTTCTACATCTGTTAAATGGGCTTAATAATAGCCAGGGTGTTGTGGGCCAGATGAGGTAACGTTTGGACAAGTTCTTTGAGACGCCTTGGATGAAAGGTGCCAGAAAAGTGCCAAGGGTTATTAAGGCGGAGACATATGCTGTGCCTAATTTAGGATTCCCTGTATTTTCCTACTTGGCAGAGTCCGCGGTGATCACGGACTCAGAAAATATTTGCCAGGGCGGGCAATACCCCAACGTCAGGCTTGAGCCGTGACAGCAGAGGGGATGGGTTGCGGTGGCTTTACCCGGGAACGTTGCCTCATTTCTTCTGGTGGTCTGTCCTCCCACGTGATCCCGCAGATGCACAGCCCTTGGCTGGGGCTGAAGGCTGTACGTGGAGGGGAATACGGGATGTGTGGAGGCTCGGCGGAATGGCTTGACCCCAATACGGTTCAGCCCCTGTGGGGAAAGATGGTGACGGTTGTGTCTTTAGCCGTCCCACGAGCCTGGAAATCAAGCAAGTGGGGAGCAGGTGAATTTAATAGCTACCTCTGAGTGGAATAGATGGGTGATGAATAGGTTTTACACAGTTGTGCCCGCCCCATCTCAGAAAGGTGCAACCTCGGTGGGAGAAGAACTAAAAAAGCCAAAAAAGAAAATAATAAAAGATCCCTGTCATCGTTCTGCTTCTCTTTTCATCATGCTGTCCAGTTACACAGATGATTATTTTTTTTTTAACGTTTATTTATTTATTACAAAATTTTTTTTTCAGTGTTAATTTATTTTTGAGAGACAGAGAGACAGCATGAGCAGGGGAGGAGCAGAGAGAGAGGGAGACACAGAATCCGAGGCAAGCTCCAGGCTCTGAGCCATCAGCACAGAGCCTGATGCAGGGCTCGAACTCATGAACGGTGAGATCATGACCTGAGCCGAAGTCAGACACTTAACCGACTGAGCCACCCAGCTGTCCCGATGATTATTTTTAAATAGACTTTTAATTTTAGAACAGTTTTATTTATTTTTTTTTAAAGTTATGTATCTTGAGAGAGGGAGAGAGAGCACACGAGTGGGGGGAGGGGCAGAAAGAGAGAGAGGGGGAGGGTGAGAATCTCAAGCAGGCTCCGAGCTATCAGCACAGAGCCCCATGTGGGGCTCGAACTCACAAACCGTGAGATCATGATCTGAGCCGAAGTTGGACGCTCAACTGACTGAGACACCCAGGCGCCCCAATTTACTTACTGTTTTTAAAGTTTATTTACTTTGAGAGAGACAGAGCATGAGTAGGGAGGGGCAGAGAGAGAGGGAAACAGAGAATCCCAAGCAGGCTCTGTGCTGGTCAGTGCGCAGAGCCCGATGTGGGGCTCGAACCCATGAACTGTGAGATCATGACCTGAGCCGAAATCAAGAGTCAGACGCTCAACCGACTGAGCCACCCAGGCGTCCCTAGACTAGTTTTAGATTAACAGATAATTGTGAATGGAGGGTTGCCATATATCCCATGCCCGCTTTCTCATATTCCATCATGTTGATATAGTACCTTTCTTGTAGTCCGTGAACCATTACGGGTGTATCATCATCACTGAGGTCCACACTTTATTCAGATTCACTGATTTTCCCTAACGCCCATTTCCTGTCCCAGGGTCAACTCCGGGGCAACACATTACATTTAGTTGTCATGTCTCCCTAGGCCCATTGACAGTCTTCCACACTTCTCTTCTTTTGGATGACCCTGATGGTTTTAAAGGAGGGCTAGTCCATCGTTTCTCGGCCTTTTGGCCAAGATCAAACGTAGTATCTGTTCTTATCAGTTTAAGGGATCGCTAGTCAGGGATTTTGTAGACTCTCCCTCATTTGGGGTTTGGAGGATATCTCTCAGTTGAGAATCTCAAATGATTTTCTCATGATTAGACTGAGGTTATGGGTTTGGGGCAGAAAGGCCACATAAGAGGCTAGTTGCCGTGCTCATTACACCCCATCAAGGGTATGTATTTATTGCTGTTGATGTTAACTTTTGTCACGTGACTTTGGTAGTGTTTCTCAGGAGCCGATTATCTCTCTGCATTTATTTTTCTATCATGACACAGTCTAGCCCCATAGAAAATGCTGCGCTTTAGTTGCTCTGTTGATGCGTGTTTTAAACTTCATGAGGATTTGTTCGGAATGTTTCTCTTCTGCCCATAGTTCTATGCTCACTGAGTACCTAGAAAAGTAGGACATGGATCTTGTTTTTTTTTAAAAAAAAACTTGAATGAAGATAGATGGTCCATATTAACATAGGAAACGTGGTATCTGAGGAGGAGTGTATGTATCAGCGTTGGATAGATGGAGGAATAAATGAATGGTGTCTCCAGCACGCCTAGAAGAATGACAAGCCAACTGGCTGGGTCATTCAAGTGCACGTAGCATATTTCTCCCTGTAGTGGAGGGAGCTGCCAAGTGCCATCGATTTTCACCCAACCTGCACCTCCTCGCTTTACCTCCTGTGCACCCAGTGCCTTCCTGGTTATAATTCCTTAAGGGAAGGGAATGGGTTGATTGGTTAGCATACACCTGCTAGTTTTCTTGGATGCTCTACTCCTTACATTAATGAAGACAGTGACACTAGACGCGTTCCTTTGTCCCCGGAGAATTTGGACTTTGCATGCAAGACTCTAATTCCCCTCAACAAATATTGGTGGAGTGCCTCCACCAATGTGACAGGCACCGTACTCGAACCTGTTGGCTTAGGGGCGCCTGAGTGGCTCAGTCGGCGAAGCGTTCGATTTCGTCTCAGATCACGTTCTTGCGGTTCGTGAGTTCAAGCCCCATGTCGGCTTGGTGATGACGGCTCGGAGCCTGGAGCCTGCTTCGGATTCTGTGTCTCTTCCTCTCCATCCCCGCTCCCCCCACCCCAACGCATGCGCTGTCTCTCTTCTCTCTCTCTCTGAAAAATAAACACTGACAAAAATGAAAAAATATTGAAAAAAAGAACGTGTTTGCTAAGTAAGACCGAGATGGCCGCATCCCCAGGGAGCTCACAGTCTCCCCAGAGAAGGTTGTCATGGCCGCCTTTGGATGCACGATTTGCTGAACAGTTACAATGTCATCAGGAGAGGCCTTCCCTGCTCTTCACTGGCACGCAGGGCTGGAGTGAACAGGAAGCCCCTTGTGTCATTTACAGTCTTGGGGTCCTTTAATAGTGATAGAGGAAAAGAGGCCCACCTATGAAAGATGGTAGGCATCTTAGATAAAGGGGCCATCACCACTGACTCCTATTGGAGGAGAGACAAAATTGGAAACACAACTAGTTTCCGATTCAGCTCGTGACTTCATCTGCCCTCCTGCCTTACTTGACAGTGTAACACACGCCTCTGTCTACCTCGGTTCACTCCATCAGACTTGCTGTCTTTCTGGTATAACTGAAGTTTACTTTCATGCTCCCATGAAAACCCACTCCGGTATCTTCATCCGTCCGGCTATTTCATTAGCCAGCTCAGAGGTCATTGGTGGAGATGCTTTGCTTCTGGATGAGGATTTGCAAAGCCTTTCACCCGATCAGGACGCTGGAGGGATTTTCCCTGGAGCTCGGAAGACCGGCTCAGGAAGGATGCTGCAAAGTGTGAAAGTGCTCCAGGCATGCTGGATCCAGACCTTAGTTCTGTGATGTGGCCTGGTGCCCAAGTCTTTCTTCAGCTATCAGAGAGGAATAACCCCCCTCCATTTCATGGAATCTATAAAAGATAATGTATTTGTAAACTGCAAAGTCCTCCAGTAATGGAGAAGAAAGTGGTTTGGAGAGTCACCAGATGGATGGCGAGGACCTTGTCTTGGTCGTGGTTTGAATCCCCAGCACTTTGCGCAGTGCCTGTGCCTGGCAGGATGTCAATTAATGCATGCTAAATGAATAAATAAATGAACGGAGATGGATGGATGAATGGAGGAGTGAATGGATGGATAGAAGGATGGATGGATGGATGGATGGATGGATGAATGGAGATGGATGGATGGATGGATGACTGAATGGATGGATAGAAAGATGGATGGATGGATGAATGAATGAATGAATGGAGATGGATGGATGGATGAGTGAATGGATGGATAGAAGGATGGATGGATGGATGGATGAATGGAGATGGATGGATGGATGGATGGATGAGTGAATGGATGGATAGAAGGACGGATGGATGAATGAATGAATGAATGGAGATGGATGGGTGGATCGATGACTGGATGGATAGAAGGATGGATGGATGGATGAATGAATGAATGAATGGAGATGGATGGATGGATGGATGGATGCATGAATGGATGGATAGAAGGATGGATGGATGAATGAATGAATGGAGATGGATGGATGGATCGATGACTGGATGGATAGAAGGATGGATGGATGGATGAATGAATGAATGAATGAATGGAGATGGATGGATGGATGGACGGACAGATGAATAATGAATGACTGAATAAATGAATGAAAGAGTAAGAGTAATCATCAGAGCCCTCCTACAAATGAATCTTTTCTCTCCAGCTCCTTGTGATTAGAGGAGGGCAATCATCCCAAATTTGGCTTCTGCCTTACAACTGTTTTGTGGCTTTGAACCAGCCAACTAACCTGTCAGTTGCCTTGCTCATAAAGGAATGATAATGACATCTGCTTTGGGGGCTGGTGGTGTAGTGGGTGTTGAGAGAATTAATTGGGTGGTGGTAAACGGCTTTGAGATCTCCAGATGAAAGGTGCCGTCGCGGTGAGCTGTTATTAACCTTGTTACGTTGGGTTTCCTCTCCCTGCTTCTGCCTCCTCAAGAGTGACTCCTCTCAGCCTCCAGGGGACTCATGGTGCCCCAGAAGCAAGTTTTACTTGGAGAAGGAACCTGTCTTTCATTGGACTGACTCTTCCCTGGGGTCATTTGGCAGAAGGCTCCCAGGTGCGAGGGATATAATCCTAGGAACTTGGCTGTCCTGCCTCATTTCCCTCCAGAAGGATTGATCTTCCCAAATGCCAGCCAGGTGCTGCAGTACACAGCAGCCTGAACACAGCCTCTCTTTTTCCTCTTGCTGGCGTGATAAAAGGGGGGACCCCTCTAGATCCTATTTTCAGGGATCTCACCTGTTGGTAAGGCCAGGCCTTAGAACTAGGGACCAGGTGTTTACCATCTGGTGGCCCAAGAGATGTGGGATTCATTTACAGCCGGGACCAGATCACAGCCTCCCTCCTTTCCATATGTGGTACCCCCAGAGGAAGGCATGAGATACGTGTGTCTTTCCATTTATGCCTTTCTGAAAGAGGACAAATGTCACAGGCAATGCTGACCGTGCAGGATTTGGGGGAAGATTTCATTCATTGGTGCTTTTCCCCTCCTCCTCCTCCTCCTTTTAATTTGAGAGAGAGAAAGAGAGACAGAGAGGGAGAGTCTTAAGCAGGTTCCACGCTTAGTGCAGAGCCTGATGTGGGACCTGATCCTGCAACCCTGGGATCATGACCTGAGCCGAAATCGAGAGTCGGACTGGGCCACGCAGGCGCCTCGTGAATTGGCGCATCTTAAAGTGTCTTCTTCTACATCCGAGGCTGCTCCTGGAATTCCTTTTGCTTCTAAAGAGTCCGGCTTTGTTCCTTGCACTACCCATCCCAGCAGACATCAAGTTCCCAGATCTAGAAGCACGGACACAAGCCTGACCTCATTTTTGACCCCCCCGTGGCCCGTCACTGTCCAAGGATAGACTTTCTCGTGCTTCCTGGATTCTGTCCCCTCTCTTCTATCTCCATCTGCCTTGCCCTGGATGAACCCACCGTCTTTCTCTCAGGACGATGGCAACAGCTCCCTGGGTGTTCTCGCTTGGCCATGTTCTGCCTCCTTCTCTGGAGAAGACAGAGAGGTCTTATGAGACAAGTCAGATCAACCTGCTGCCCCACTTAATGCTCTCCAGGGCCTTCCCAAAGGGAGCAGGTGACTTCCCAAAGCAGCAGCATTCTGCACAGTGCTTCCTCTCTCTCCACTCGGGGTTCCCCTCTGATCTCCCTCTCCCCCTTCCTCTTTTCCTGTCCCCTCCTCTTTGTCTATCCTTCTTCTTCCCCTTTGGTTCTGCCAATCTGCTTATCTCCCTCTCTTTACCCCTCACTCATCTTTCTCATGGAGGCCTCTTGGACTGACATGGCAGAGAATCCCATATCTGTCACCACCACCTCTTGGTGTGGGGCCTCGGGACACCAGGAGAAGAGGCTCTATAATGCATCCTTCACCATTGCCATGGCCACGCTTTAGGGGGAGCCACTGAAGTTACCAATATCTGGTTTGCCCAGGTAGTTCTGATCTGAGAGTGACCTTGGATTGCCCCCACTTTCCTCTGTCTGTCTCCATTCTTTTTGCCAGGAACATGGCACCTTCAAAGGGTGTCTTGTCTCTTCAGAAAGTTTCATAACTAGGCTTTCTCTATCGTTGTAGAACCTTATTCTCTGAGAATGAAAACTGGTCCTGTTGTTCCTTGACTGTACATTTCTTATGGGGAGAGACCATATTTCGTACATGTTTGCATCTTCCACAGGGACAGTCCAGTGGCTGGGACATCATTGGAGCTCAACACCTGTTTGTTGAATCGGATGGAGTGGGGAAATGATCTCCTCCCAACTGGGGTATTTTAGGCTAAATTCCCTCTGGTTTTTACCCCCCTCTAAATGGGTCTGATTAGTCCAGAGCCAAAAGGGAGCTTGAGACCTCCTTTGCTCGGGGTAGGACAATTCTAGGCTGCTTTATCAATTGCTTGATCGTCCTGCTCAAGATGTCTCGAGAGGGAGTGTTCACAGATTTGCTCAGCTGCCCTTTGATGTGTTTTCTCTTTGGCCCTGAGTATGTTTTTCCTAAATGTCCGTTCATACCTGTCTTGTCTTCAACTTTAAATCTGCTTCTTGTTTGCATGTGGGGAGTGACTTCTTAGAATCTTTCCCTTAAAATGATTCCCGGGGTTGAAGACAGCAGCTGAGATTTTCCTCTCCTTTTATTTCTTCTGACTACCAGCCTCTCAACATAAAAGGGAGAGCTGGCTTCTGTTTTTGGCCCAGCCCCCAGTTCACCTTGAGCACATCACTCCTCCTCTAGGGTTTATTTTCTCGTATTAACTTAAAGGCTGGGTGAGAGTACGGTCCCATGAGCTATGGCCCACAGCTTGTGTGTGCAAATAAAGTTTTATTAGCACATAGCCGCAGCCATTGGCTTCCTGATCGTCTGTGGTTGCTTTGGCATTGCAAGGGCAGAGCTGAGAACTGTTTCATTTGCTATCTGGTCCTTTATAGAAAAAGTCTCTTGAGCCCTGGAATAGAAGGTTGGTTAAGGCCCTTTTAGTCGGAACGTTCATACCATGATGTTTATTTAGCTAGTGCTACTAAGCTTGTCCCATAGGCAGGCATGGCCCCATCTTGTGCCGTAAGTGCTGATGACGTTCCTGGACGTGACTGAGATGGTCCCTCCCCGGCATCAAACAGCATCGAAATCCATCCTGAGCAAGTTCCTGGCTTTCTGTTTCTGTCTCACCGCTTCCGGGTACATCTGGAAGACAGGCACTGGTTGGTTCTAGAATGTTCTAACATGCTCATCCCTGGCTCATTTCTTTAGACGTGGCCAGCTGGACCGCAGACCTACTGCTTTGCCCCCACTTTACAGGTTTGTAATCCCTTATGTGAAATTCCAAAATCCATAATTCTCTGAGACTAGATTGTTTTTTCATACATCATGTGATGGCCATAATGAACCCAAGCAGCCATGAGATTATTGATAGCCTTTTTTAAACCCAAATTAATGTGAGTGTTAAGCTGCAGAAGTATGAATGCGTTTAATCCTGGGTGCAGTCCTGGGGGTGTGTGTGTACCGCGTTCCGTTTCCAAAGTCTGGAAGTTTCTGAATTCTGAAACACGTCTGGCCCTGGGCTGTTGGATTACGGATTGTGGACCCGTCGTGATTTTTATGGTTGCCCCTTATTTACGGCAAGCATTTAAAAGTGTTCCCAGTGAGTTAATTTCAACAAGCAAATGAACAAAAGGGGCACCGAGTAAATAAGAATGAGGAGCACTGAGATCTGGCTTAAGCGTAGCGTGGTACCAAAGGGATAAAAGTTTAGGAAATCCTGTCCTGCAGGGTATTTTCCATCCCTTTAATGGCCCCTCAACTCTTTCTTCTCGTTCTTTTTCTACTCTGCTCTGCCGTCACCAAGCCGTTCTTTTAGTGTCTCCAAACCCAGAGCATCTCTGCGTGATGGTTAGTTAATGAGCAATCCTGTCTTACCCATAAAACAATATGTGGCACCAAGAGCTCGTTTGACATTCCCGACACTTGTGGAGACCAATCTCGGGGTCACCCAGGACCCTGGCGGGACCGAGTTTCGCTGCAGAACCGGACTGGGGGCAGGAATCCGGAATCTCAGAGGTCAGGGTCCTGGGGGTGGGTTGTGGGGAGGGACGGTGGCTTTGGGGCCAGACTCACCCGAGGGCTGTGTTCTGAAAGGGGCTGGTTCGACCCTTTCCAAGGGCAGTATCCCTGGCCTTAAGTAGTTCTTAAAACACCGAACAACATTAGCTCCCACAAATGAGGGAGGTTTAAATGTAAACCCGGTTATAACCAAGAGTGACTAGGCAGCCAAGGTGCTATAAAGAAATGATGTTATTATGTCCAAGGGATGCCATTAAAACTCTGTTTACAAACCAAATGTGCCAGAGAATGGGTCAGGGAAAGAATTATTAGCAAGAAGCTATTTGATCTCTTTTATGATCCAGTGAGTCATAACGTTAGCTCCATGCTCTAGAAGGGGAATAGTGAAAACCTCAAGCCTGTTGATTTATAAACAGGCCCAGAATTCCCTGTTCTTTAACCTCAGATGCCCTCTTAAGTGTGACTTACCCTAAATCAAATGTGACATCAGATGCCACTGGGCCTCTCTCTCCTCCCGAGAGGTAATTGAGGAGTTGATTGGCGTATAGGGTGCATAAAATCCCCGTTCAAGATGACGGATAGCTGTGGGAAGGGTCAATGGCCAAGACTCGGAGACACAGCCTTGTTTCTACATGCCCCTTATCTGCAAGGCTGGAGGCTCCAAGGCTCTCTTTGTTTGAGGGCCTCGGATTCTCAGCAGACCAAGGAGAGGGAGTCTCAGAGGTGGACATACCACTTTGCCCTAAGGGCCGCGGTTTGGGCCCCTCTCTTTCCCCCTATAAAGAGGTCATGAGGGGCAGGACCAATCCGGGTTTTTCATTCGAACTCCACCCATTACTGGATACAACCCCAGGGCAAGTGATTTCAGCCTTCCGAGCCTCAGTTTCCACATCTGATAGATGACACAGCCGTGGCTTATTCTGTGCCCTCGACACCGTGCTGAGCTGCCTTATACGTGCCGTGTGCCAGCCCATGTCAGGCCTTGTGACAGTCAAACCGGTCTTACCACGACCTGACTGTGCGGAAGATGCCATCCTGAGAACTTTACATCGATTCATTCATTTGATCCTTATATTAACTCTCCGGGGTGTGCAGTGGCCGTGATGGGTCCCACAGGAGCGAATGCTGGATGGAGTTGGGGTGTAAGTGGTTCATCTGTGAGGCATCTGGAAGGATCACCAGGAAGTGAGAAAGGAACACTGGAAAGGAAGCAAATTGGTCGAGCCACAGCCCTGGCCCCATAATATCCGGATCCCTACCGTGGGCAACTGGAGGGAAGTCCCCAGAGGAATCTTCAGGAAGAATGCATAGAATGTGCCCCAGCGTTGTCTCACCAGAGGGGGAGGAAGTTGGGGCCCTTATGTGTCAGCCCTAGTCCATCATGAGGGGGCTCCTCCAGGAGCCTTACCCTAACCTAGCATTCCCAGCCTGGCCCGTGAGCTGGCCAAGTAGATCCTGAGGGCCAAAGACATCCCTCAGGCGAAGAACCATAGGTGTTCAGTTGGAAGCCATTGGGTTAGCCTGCATGGGAATGGTGCCCAAAGGCACGGGCCTGACCCCACAGTGTCCACTACGGTCTATGCTAGGGATGAGAAGACTGAGCCACAGACAGGTTGGGGTCTTCCCAAAGGCTCCCCACCTGGCAAGTGAGCTACCCAGAGTCTGTATCTACTCGTCATCTGACTTCGGGATGCACAGTAAAGCTTTTGGTCTACACGTCCCAACGCCTCCCAGAAGGTATCGCTCACCCATTTCGCAGACAAAGAATCGGGCGTTCAGAGGGGTGAACGACTCTGTCCCCCGGCAAATTAGCGACTGAGCCAGGATGGAAAGTTGGCTCCCCTTGGCTTCAAAGTCAAGGCCAGCCTCAGCGTGCTGTATTCCTTTGGCCTGCCGGGGCTCCCCCGAGTTGGCCCGGATTGGAGCAGCGTCCTGATGCCTCGAACCAGGCGACAGGGGCAGGCCCGAGGTTCATGCTGTCTCCTTAGGTCGGCATCGTGGCTGGAGGCCAGGGGAGCCGTTGTGGGCACTTCGCCGGTGAGCCCACGCCCCAACAAGGCTCTCTCCGAGGGGCTGACTCATGGCTCTTGTCCCGTCCACGCTGGTTCCGGTCCCTAGCTGCTGCCTGACTCAGCTCTGATTGCTTCTGCCTCCTGTTGTCACCCAGGTTGTCCGGATGCTCTTTGGGCACCATCAAAAAGGATGCACCTTTGAAGCACAGCTGGCATGAAAGGCCGTAATTATGTGTCCTAAAATGGAATCTTTGAGGCCGTTAAGCAGAAACCCTACCTCCCCTTCAAGGAATGGTACGGATGCTTAGAAAGTCCCCCCGGACCCACAAGCACCCCGGCGGAGAGGGCGGATCACTGCATTAGGAAACCACACGGCGCTTACAGGCGCCCCCGACGCGCTGTGGTTTTCTGGTCCGCTTGGCTAGACCGTGCCCAGGCCATTCCCGGAGCAGTTTGTCACTGTACTTACGACTCACATCACACTCCCCAGTCTGCCTGTGACCCCCGCAGAGCCAACAGCCTGGCCCTTTTCATGCAAAGCCAGCAAACACAGACCGCCGGCCGAGCTGGAAACCGCGCAGGCTCCCGAGCCTCTCCCTTCCTGCAGAATAATAAATGATAATGGCACTGAGATGGACGGGGGCCTGGTGACGACAAGAAAAAGCCAGCATCTTCCAAGCCCCGGGCTGGGAGATGAGGCCAGGCGTGGGCACGCGTAGCCTTGGTGACCTTGGGCGCGTGCCTTCCTTTCTCTGGGCCTCCTCTGTGTTCTCCTCCACAGAACGGCAATGCTGGGCTAGAAATGAACCTGAAGTTCCTTTTCAAAGTTCGGGGCTCGTGTTAGTTTTCTGGGGCTGCCGTGACACAGAACCACAACCTAGGGGGCTTCAAACAACTGAAATGTATTCTCCCGGGTCTGGAGGCCGCAGGCTGACATCACGGCGTCTGCAGGACCATCCTTCCTTGCCTCTTCCAGCCTCTGCCTGGCCGGCGATGCTCGGCATTTGGCTGCATGTCTCCAGCCTCTTGCCTCCGGCTTGGCACCGTCTTCTCCCCTGAGTCTGTCTGTCTGTCTTTCAGTCATATTGCATCAAAGCTGATCCCACCCCCGCACGGCCTCGTGTTAACTTGACCACGCCGGCGAAGACCGTGCCTCCAAATGAGGTCGTCCTGACAGCGACTAGACCCTTCCATATCCTTTTCTTGGGAGGCCATCACTCAACCCCTAGCAGGTCTCAGCGAGTGCCTTCCTAGTAAATGGATTTAGGGAGGTGCCTCTTTGGAGATGTCAGTCCTGGCGGCTGTGGTCATAATCAGTGCCGCCAGGCCACGAGCTAGTGGCTTCGGCGCCTGCTCTGGGGAACTCTCAACTTGGTAAGTGGGGAGACCGGCAAGCAGACATTTACACTATAGCCTGAAGCAGGGTATCGGCCTGTGCAGGTTGTATGGGAGGCAAAGGCCTGCGCGGTCACAGAGTGCTGAGGACCGTCTACCACCGGCTTTGTCGGCCTCGGTTCTGGCTTTAGCTACTCTGCCGGGCTGATGCCTGTCCCTTCTTCTGACCTCAGGACCCCCTTCCCTGTGGGGCTCCTCCCTCCTCCGGGCTTTCCTGGAGTGTCCTCCCGCCCGTCTTCTCCACCAGGATCGCCTTCTCTCTTCTTTCTGTTCTGGATGGTGGTCCCCTGGGGAAATGTTTCCATAAGTTAATTCAGATATTCACCCTTAGAGATTGTTTTAAATGTCTACCTTTGGGGAACACCTTGGCTTCCCAGAGCAGGTGGCTGGAAGGCGGGCCCTGAGAACATGGCACCAGAGCGGTCTGGACTAGAACGGGGCTCTCCGGGGAGTTGGGCGGTGGAGGGGGTACTTGGCTTGGCTCGCAGCGGCTGATCCGTGCTGACGGTTAGAGTGGCCTGCGTGACCAGCTTGGGAATATTCAACTAACTTCTTATGGGACCCTGGATAAGTCCCTCCCTCCCTCAGCCTCTTCCTGTCTGGACTCCGGCACGTTGGTCCCCACTAGTCTCCCCTGTAGTGACTTCAGCAACGGTGGGAAAGGGCTCCAGGACCCCATCCTCACGTCAAGCAGAGGACCCTCCGGTTAGGGAGGTGATTTGAAATCCTCTAGAGGATTTCAAACTTGCATGCTGGATCACATCTTTTCGCTTTCATGTACGACGAGAGAGCGCATGGCGTCTAAGAAAAGAAAGAAGCGAGCCAAAGGCGGTGGAACAGGTGGACCAACGCGGCACATTGAGGAGAAGCTTGGTTCCTAGTGGGTGGTCTTCCGGCCAGCACCTCCCTCGGGGCAAAGTCCCGTGCCTGTGTGTGCCAGCTTTGCAGGCAGGTGGCCCCAGGGGACCTTGTGCCCAGTTGGGAAGGGTGTGTGTGTGCGTGTGTGTGTGCGTGTGTGTGTGTGTGTAATCTTTTTTACCCCACACACTGGGGATAGGTATGAAATGTTCTACCAGTTATAGCAGCCATTGCTTACAGAGCACCTGTCATGGGCTAAGTGCTGTGCTTAGTGCTTCCCCAGGGCTACCTCAGTCGCGTCCCCCTGCAGTCCCGGGAGTGAGTACCCTTACTGTTCCCCTGCTGGGGACGTGAAAACTGGGTTTGGTGAAGTTGGTGACTTGGCCGAGGTCAGCCTGCTTCTCAGCGGCTGCACCCAGATTTGAACCCACGCCTGTCTGGTTCCTAAGCTTGTTCTTCTAACCACGATGCACCCTGTGTGGAACCAAAAGAAGCCCCGAAAGACCGAGTCAGGGAGCTTTCCAAGTTGTCATGTTGTTGTCCTGCTGTTTATTTGTTTCTTGGAGGAAATTTTTGTTCTCTGATAATATGATTTGCATGGATTTGAATGCATTAATCAGAGGGAAGGGGGGGAAGCTCTGGTTAAAGCAGTGGTCGGGGGGCCGGGACTGGGTGGCCTGACCCTTTCTTGAATGTTTCAGGGTCAATACAGTTTGTAGATCAACCTTTCCTTCCTCCCTCCCTGGCCCCTCCCTCCCTCTCTCCCTCCCTCCCCTACCCCCTCCCTTTTCCTTATCTCCCTCCTCATCCCTGCCTCCCTCCCTTCCCTTCCCCTCCCTCCCTCCTTTGGTTTCTCTCCCTTATTTTCTTTTACCCTTCCTCCCTTCTCTTTTCCTCCTTCTTCTGCCTCCTCTCCCCTTCGTCCTTTCTCCTCTTGCTTCTTTTAACAGTCTCTCAGTTAAGGAAACTTGCAGAGGAAAGAAAACTTACCCAAGGTCTTTGACTCTCCATCCAGTGCCCCTTCTTGGGCACCATCAGCCCAGAAATGGCTTTTCTATGGTTGTTAGGAGGGGGAAGGAGGAAGCCCAGGGTCTGAGGGAAGCGGCTAGGGGACTGTGATGCTCCATTTCCTTGCAGATTTTCACTCTGTGTCTGTTTTGAAGCAGCCCCCAAAGCCTCCAGGGGGTGGGTTGCTCCTTTCCTCTCCTGGCTTCTTTTCATCTTTTTATTCCATGTGGTTTCCTTTTGTCTCCTTTTCTCCCCATTCACAGAAAATCTTCACCTATGGACAAGTTAGTTTCACGGGGTGGACGGGGGTAAATAACAGCAACGTGTTCTTATAGGGGGCTCCTCGGGCAGACATGCCCCTTTCGTCTTCAGAGCCACCCTGGGGGGGGGGTGTGTTCTGCTTTGTCCCCATTTTACAGATCAGTGAGCTGAGGCTCAGAGGTAAGTAACTTGCCCAAGGCATACTGGGGCTATTGGGAGAGCTGGGATGGGAACCTCGATCATGTGATCTCTTAAGGGCTCTCTTCAGCAGCCCCTCCGGATATTCGGAATTGAGCGAGATGAATTTAGGATGTGGAGACCGCTAAGCTCTGGGGAGAACAGGGTCAGACTCTCACCCAAGAAGAGCTTTGCTGGAATGTTAATCTGGAGAAAACTCCCAGGTGGAGGCATTTCTTGGATTTGGCATCACCATCGGAGTCACTGGAGCGCCCTCCCCTCCCTCTGCCCCCGCAGCCCCTGCCCCACATCATCTTGGTGGCTGGCAAGTTCTTTCAAAATTTTTGTCTCGTGCAACGAGACATGTTTGGGAGAGCAGGACGGCACCCACGAATTCATGTAGCGCATAGTTGGTATTCAGGGAGGATGTGTCGCTGCATCGACGACACACGGAGAATGCTTCTGGCTCTTTCGGTGCTGTTTCCGGGAGCTCCTGCAACCATCTTGCAGGTCCTGTCCTTCGCTGCTACACCTGCAGAGCCTGGCCTTTGGGCTCATAACTGCCCCTTACTCTGTCCAGGGTAAAGACAACTCTTGGACAACCCAGTCTTTCCCCCGTGGTTGTCAAACAACCCTGCTCTCGCCCCACTTACAACTGAGACGTCGGTCCCGAACCAACTAAAACCTAACTCCATTGCGCCGCTGCGTCGTGACTTTGGGCAAGTCGCTTACCCTCCCTTCGCCCCAGTCTCCCCATCTGTAAAAGGGGAGCCATTACGGTTCCTACCTTGTAGCCCCAAGGACAGGACAGGGTTGGTGCCGCGTTCGACATGGGAAGCGCTTTATAAATATCGCATGGGTTACCATTGCTATTGTTTTTATTATGTAGGTGCTAAATCATACCTCCTCTGCCCCAGAGATTCAGTTCTCGTGGGAAAGATGGCTCCGTGAAGGATGACTCTCGGTCTTTCTTCCCACACATACCGTACATGGTGCTCACTTGAACTTCAAAGAGAAGAAGCCGCCAGGAAGTCCTACTGTGCGAAGCGGGTGCAGCAGGCCGAGGGTTGGCCTGCAGAAGGGGGCTCTGGGCAGCTGTTTGATATCACACGGGGGTGGCCGAGACTTCAGGGATGGGCCTGTTTACTCCTTGCAGATAATGTCTCCAGCGGACTTGGGGAGGGATGGGAAGGACGCTCAGGGTCAACCTTCACTTTTGCAGTTGTTTAAATATCTATTATCAGGCCACCGAGGCAGACTGGGGCGAGGGCGAGGAACTAGAGATGTCTCGGAAGATATGCCGTATAGCCCCACTTGCGAACTTCATTTAGAAAAGCTTAAATCTCTTCCCAAAGCAGGTAATTCGCCACCCCCTGTTTTTCCGGTTAAGAAAGCGTTAAGGAGCTCTTCGTTAAGCATTCCCATTGTTGAAAACTCTTTCTGAGATGCTGGAGGCTTTCTCTGTCTTAATCACATCTTCCAGGGAATATTAATAGGAGACCGAGCTTTCTCGGCGATCAGAATGGGGCCAGGTTGCTAATCGGATCTCAGGAAATAAGGATTCCGTGGACAGAGATGTTTGGGAGACACCCTGTTAAAAAGAATGCAGTGGTTTTTGTAACTGCAGGACTTCCCAGGGTCTATCATGCCCTTATGTGCATTTTGATTTTTTCTTCTCCCTGAGAAGGATCCAGAAGTCCACATTTCTGCAAATTCTTTGGGATCATAGACTTTGTAACTCATGGAGGGTATTGTGGGGTTAACATTCTGGGCAACACTGTGGACAAGGCCACCATATGAAATAAAAAAGGGTGAAGTCCTTAGAACAGTGCACGTGATACCTAGTAAGTGCTTGGTACACAGCAAACGTTATTGTTACAGAGGCGGTTGAAACTGAAATTCACCTCCAAGGCTAACAATCTCTGATTCGAGTTATAATGTCCTCACGAAAAGTGATATGGGCTTCTTGGCTTGGAAGAAATGAAAAAAAAAAAAAAAGAAATCAAGCAATTAATAAGGCAAGTCAAACAGCCTCCAGTGTAGATTTCAGGGTACACATCTCAGTATTTGGAGAAAATGTGTTGTCTTGAGAAGGTGGCATACTTCAGTGGAACATGGGTTGGACCCATGTCCTACCTTGGACTGTGTTAGTTATGACCATATGGAAACCCCCTTACTGCCTGGGCCTTGGGCTTCTCCTTTTTTTTTTTTTTTTTTTTTAATTTTTAAAATGTTATTTGAGAGAGAGTGGTGGGGGAGGGACAGAGAGAGAGAGAGAGAGAGAGAGAGAGAGAGAGAGTGATTCCCAACCAGGGTCTACACTCAGCACTGAGCTCAATGTGGGGCTCGATCCCACGACCCTGGGATCATGACCTGAGCTGAAGTCGAGAGTACGATGCTTAACCGACCGAGCCGCCCAGGTGCCCCATGGGTCCTGGGTTTCTGAGCTGTCAAACACAACCTAGATGAAAACACCGCCTCACCGCTCAAATTGTGGTCCGTAGAGGTCGGTAGCCTTGACATTGCCGGGGAATCCTTCTTTTTCTTGGAGAGCGTCAGGTCCCTTCCCACCTACTTACCACTTCCTGGTTTTGTTTGGCGACCTGCTAAAGCGGCCACTTGCTTAGCCCAATGTGCCTAAAGAATTTGGAACCCCAGGTCAAAACGGCAGTTCCTGTTCTAGGCAGAAAGCTGCTGCTAACTTTAATTTTCCTTTCTAGTTCTGGTTCAGTGACAAACCCCCCCTCAACCTGGAAGGCTAACTTTCCTGCTTTCCATCCCGAGTCCCCTGTCACCTTTCTAAACCCCTTGCTCACTCTTTCTCTCTTCTTTTCCATAAGAAAACAGCAATGTGATCAGACCCTGGAATGTGCCTTGGCACGAGGAATAAACTCAGGCAGCTTGGCTTAGCTGTTTCCATGGGAGAGAACTCTTGGACCAAACAGATATTTACAAACATTGAAAGCCCTGTGCTGATCCCTAGCAGTGCCCCGGCTGTCCCGAGATAGCTGGCTGCTTAGAGGAGTTGTGTTTTTGTCTATGCCCTCTGTTCTTCTGTCCTCCTCATCTGTCCTGTTCTCAGCTGGATCGTCTATAACAGGAAGGTCTCTAGAAGAAATTCTTCATTGCCTTTGGGGAGTTCAGGATCTGAGGGCTTGGGGTTCACTACTTTGGGGGACCAGACTAAAGATGGGGTTTTGAAAGATGAACGTGTTGGTATATCTGGTGGTTCAGCCAGCTGTGAGCCTTTGTGAGCAGAGGCAAGTACCCCATAAGAAGCAGGTTCAGCCTTACGGGTCTTCAGAGCGGGCAGAGGACAGAGCTCAGAGGAATTACGTTAGCGTCTTGCCCGTCGAAGCTTCCGTTCATTCCACAAACGTGCATTGAGTACCCCGCACATACAAGGTAGTGTAATTGGCACTGAAGTTGCCATGTCAAATCTGTCAAGGTCTGGACTGAAAGCAGACATCATTAAAGGTCCTTCAAGCAGAGAGAATTTCATGCAGGGGGATGAATCCATAGGTGACGGAGGAGGCGAGGAGGCAAACAGCTCAGAGATTACCAACAGCAAGAGATCAGTACTATCCTTAGCGGAAAGGGACAAAAAGAGGAGCTTAGATTTCCAGAGCCCAGGTGCCAGGAGCTCCAAGTGGAACCAACGTCATGCAGGGGCTGCCAAAGTCGGGAGGGTGTGTGGAGCGTGAAATCCCCCAGCAGCTTCCACTTCCCTCCCTCTGGTCTTCCACCAGTGCCTCCCATTGGCTGAGCTTACCAGGAAGCCATAAGGCAAAGGAGCTTGGGAAATGTAGTTCCCTGCGATTTGAAGCAGGTGCCTGCTGGCCCAAGTGGACCCCTGCACAGTCCCTTGCTCTCTTGGAAAGATGTGGATGCTGACTATTGCCTGGCACTACACGTGCCCTCCATACCCATCTCCCAAACCCAAACTGAATAAGAGATCATGGTCTTCCAATGGTTTTTTTTTTTTTTTTTTCCATATTAGAACTTGCCAAAGGGAAAGCAAGTCCACATTTCAGAAGGAAATCCACATAGTGGATGAGAAAATCTTTGGATGAGTGAATTCCCAGTGGCGTTGCTTTAGCTTTAGATCCCGAAACCGAACTTAGCACTGGGGCCTCTTCCAGCCCTGAAAGCCCTTTTCCCTGTAATAATAAAAATAATAGCATTTACTGAACGCTTGGTTGTTACCGTGGTGACAGTGCTACTCTCACGTGTTCTGACATGAAAGCCCAATACCAGGAAACCTTGCATCGGTCCCCTGGGGTGGCTACTCTTCCTATACTCACTTTATGCATTAACAATCCAAGGCTTAGATACACTGGATTATATTCACTTATCACATCCGTCAGAAGGCGTTAGAGCTGGATTCGATGCAAGTTAATCCGACTTCAGCATCCCTAGGTTTAGCCTCTCCTCGATATGGCCTCCAGTTTATGTCTCCTGCCCGTGGGGGTTGCGTAAGGAGAGCATGTTCAGTTGCGTGGCAGGTAAGAGAAGAATGACACTATCGTAGATACGATACAGTTGGGCGCTGGAGAAGCAACTCTGAATAGCGGCAGCTTCGACGAGGTCCACGTTTACCCCTCTTGCCCGTAAGACGCCGTGCTGGCTGCTTGTTTTGTTTTGTTTCCTTTTGTTTTGTTATGTTTCCCCATCATGCTTAGGGTGTTTCCATTGTTTGACACTTTTGTAGGCATTTCGCCGCACGGTCTCGGTCCCTGGCAAGTCTGTCGTCCCGCTGGTGGAAAAAAGAAAAAGAAAACGAAGGAAGGAAATGCCCCTTCACTCTAAGGGCGTGGCCTGGGAATTGCGCGTAGGTTTCCCGGCCCCTGGGGCCAGGACACAATCACCGCGCCAACCTAGCTGCAAGGGAAGCTGTTCTCGGCAGCCCTGCCGAGATGTGATACGATTGCCCTATCGATGCAGCAGAAAAGAACTCCTGATTCTGCTCGCAGGTGCCTTTCTTCCTACCTCCGTTGTGGTCGCGACCCATGTGCAAATCTTGCATTTGCCCCGATTTTGTCTTCCGTTTACGTGGGAGGCAACTGAGACGTGATACGATTTGCTCCAGCCCACCGAACGGGTCCATTGTGTGCGGAAGGGGGGCTTGACGGGGGAGTGAAGTTAACTTATAAGTGGCCATCCACTTACGAATTCTTTTATATTAAAAGTGGCATTTTGCTTCCAGATACAACCTCATGACTGCGTTGGCGTTGGGTAACAAATTTTTATGTAATGAGGATGCTGTGTGCCTGTGAATGCCCTTTGTTTCATGGTCTGTGCTATATTAGAGGTTGTCACTGAGAACATTACCAAACCTGCTTTTTTTGACATTTACGCAATTCCAGCAAGTCTGAACTAAATAATTCACGTGAAACAATGCAAAATTAGTGGGAGAGCTTAAGTGTCTGGAGGATTTAGCCAAGAAAGATTTGGTTTTGTGGATGGAAACTCCCCCCATGCAGCTCAGGCCGTGCACACTGGATAGGATCTTGTGCGTTCCAGGGCTAGGAGCAGAATTTGGGGGATCCTAATAATTGGGTAGTCATGGCCTGAGCCTATGTGTTGTACAGAGCTGTGTAGACGAGCAATGGTTGCCGTGATATAAAAACAATGACCCACGGGGGTGCCCGGGTGGCTCAGCCAGTTAGGTGTCTGCCTCTTGATTTCAGCTCAGGTCATGATCTTACGATTCGTGGGATCGAACCCCCTGTCAGTCTCTGGGCTAACAGTGCGGAGCCTGCTTTGGGATTCTCTCCCTCCCTCTCTCTCTGCCTCTAAATAAGTACATAAACAAACGTTAAAAAGCGAGACAATGAGCGATCCACTCATCGTATATTCACATGTTCCCTCCCCAGACATCCTGCCCTGCTTCCCACAACCACCATGATCCACCCGCTGGTGGGACGCTCCCTGTGTCGGTCGCCAGATGCGGTGGGCTGTCGACAGGATGATGCAAACACGATGCCAGTGGATTGCAAAGGGGAACTGCAGATCTTGCAAAAGATGCAGGATTTCATAACGTGGCTGAACATTTTGCTGGAGAGCGGCTCTAATTACAGGCGAAGCGTTTGATGGATGGGAATGCGGTAGTCAGGCCAGTCGACAAGACAGGTGCCTCAAGCAAGAATGATTTGTGTATCAAAGGATTAAGAGAGGCCCTTAGGAAAACTGATGAAGGCCTCCAGTATTTCTGAAAAATTACCCTCTTTATGATCCTGGTGCAAAAAGTCAAATGTGAAGGGAACGTGGCGTGCTGTGGGATCATCCTTTCCATCTACGTGTCTACACCGCAGTGGGATCGTCTTATCTATGTGTCTCTGCGTCTCTATAGATCGGTTCAGAAAACCTGCAAAAACTTGATTCAGGCTTTGTTCTTTCCAAGAACTAGGACATCACTGCCGGATGGTTGCTAGATAGGAGAGAATAGCTTGTTTTTATGATTTTCAGTTTGAAGAGTATTCAAACCCCTAGGGTCCCTTGAATGTTTTATTAGATCGTGAAGTTTGTTGACTGTTCCTTCTTCCAAAGCGGGTCACGTCGGCCGTTTGGCGTGAGCTGGCTGGAGGGGGCTGCGGGGCGGGTGGAGGAAGGGATACTTAGCAGCCTATCTGGGCACCGGAGCAAAGCACGATACCACTGACAATCAAAACAAAAACAACCAATGCAATTGGTATGTGTTAGTAGTTGTATTTGTATTTGTCATTGTTGCCAATTGTATCGTATTTGTATTGTTACTAATACAATTAGTATTTGTTAGTACGTTCGAATGTTCCGTATGTTCCCGCCGTTCGTATGTTCCAGGCACTATGCCAAATACTTTGGGTTCCGTCATTCAATTCTCAGATAACACTATAAGGTAACTACTCTTTTATACCCACGTAGCAGTTGAAGGTATTAGGATTTGGCAAAGTTAAATGTTTTGTCAGGAAGCTTCAACCTTTAGTCTTTTGGGAGCCTGAATTCTCCCTTTGTTTTAAATTCTGGGAAGAACATTTAGCATGACATTTAACAAATTTTGTTTTGGGACATTTAACAAAATTTTAAGTGTATGACATGATATGGCTATGACTCTAGGCACGATGTTGTACCCTGGGTCTCTAGAACGTATTCATCTCGTATAACTGAAGCTTTCTGCCCATTGAACAGCAACCCCAACTTTCTCCCTCCCATCCCCCAACCCCAGGCAACCATCATTCTACTTCTGGCTTCTATGAGTTTGGCTATTATATGTATGTATGTGTGTATGAATGTATGTACGTATAGACGGTCAATGGGGGAGAGGGGTGGAGGGAGAGAGAAAGAATCCCACGCAGGCTCCAAACCTGGCGTGGAACCCAATGTGGAGCCCAATGTGGGGCTGAATCCCATGACCCGTGACCTGAGCTGAAATCAAGAGCTGGACGCTCAACTGACTGAGCCACCCAGGTGCCCCAGAGTTCGGCTATTGTAAATACCTCATGTAAATACTCATTCAGGATTTGTCCTTCTGTGACTTGTTCATTTCACTTAACCTAGTGTTCTCCAGGTTCATCCAGGTGGTCACGTGTGGCAGGATATCTTTTTTTTATTTTTAAGGCTGAATAAGTAATATTCCATTGTGTGCATAGACCACATTTTTAAAGGCTGAATTCCCTTCTGATTCTGGCAAGTTGATCAAACGCAGGAAAGGAAATGAGAGAGGCTGTAACGTAGATTTGAAATCCAAATCAGTCAGGACTCATGTCTTAGCTTGCTACTTATTGGTTTAAAAACTTTGCCGGGGCGCCTGGGTGGCTCAGTCGGTTAAGCAGCCGACTTCAGCTCAGGTCATGATCTCGCGGTTCGTGAGTTCAAGCCCCCACGTCGGGCTCTGTGCTGACAGCTCGGAGCCTGGAGCCTGCTTCGGATTCTGTGTCTCCCTCTTTCTCCGTCCCACCCCCACTCATGCTCTGTCTCTCTCTATCAAAAATAAATAAACATTAAAAAATTTAAAAAATGTGGGGCGCCTGGGTGGCGCAGTCGGTTAAGCGTCCGACTTCAGCCAGGTCACGATCTCGCGGTCCGTGAGTTCGAGCCCCGCGTCGGGCTCTGGGCTGATGGCTCAGAGCCTGGAGCCTGTTTCCGATTCTGTGTCTCCCTCTCTCTCTGCCCCTCACCCGTTCATGCTCTGTCTCTCTCTGTCCCCAAAATAAATAAACGTTGAAAAAAAAAATTAAAAAAAAAAATTTAAAAAACAAAACAAAAAACCTTGGGAGAGTGACTTAACCTACATCACATAACTGCCATGACTTTTCTTGTGTTGAGAACATTTAAGACCCGCAGTACGGTATTATTAACTATAATCACCAGTCTGTACATTAGATCCCCAGAACTTAGTCATCTTATAACTGGAAGTTTGTGTTCTTGGTCAGAATAATTTTGATACGGTTTTTCTTCGTATGGTCTCATGACCGGATCTGGCCAAATCTCTCCACTCTTCCCACCTCTTCCAAGTTTTGCTCAACGTAATAACTCACATATGCACTGCACTTGGACAAATATGAAAGGTTTTACATTCATTCTCCTACTGCAGACCCACACTGGCTCTGTGACGTAGGAGCGAATAACCCCACTGGCAGATAGAGAAAGCAGGGTTCAGAGAGGTGAAGTCACTGGTGTAAGCTGCACAGCTAGAAAACGTTTTTCCAAACGGCACTAACTTCTGTTCCGCTTGCTCATCTCAGTCGCCGTAAGTCTCCCGGCGCCTATCTCTTAGCCTCGCCGATGGAGGCAATCCCTTCTTTATTCTTGCATGTCTTCCTACCAATGTGAGATGGAGGCATGTGAATACAGTGAGCGGTAAGCTGGTTTTCTTAGTGAGGGCGCCCTTAGGTCGCTTGGACCCGAGGCTAGCCATGTCTCTGTAAACCCAACAATCATCCTGCTGATGGCTTCCTTATGTGTCACCCAAGCATAGCAAATGCAGTTACCCAATGACATCCATGCCCAACGTTGAATTTATTTACAGCAACTACACCTGCTTCTCCAGTAAGGAGCTCCTGTGTAATTGAGTGGACCAGGCAGGAATTAGATCTGGGCCGGTGATCTATACACCCAGCCCATAGCTTAATCTATGTCAATTATTTCCACGGATGGCTGTTCTGTAGCAAAATGTAACCACGTGGCTTTCAGAAGGCCAACAGACGGGAGACGGGCCGGCGGCAGATACATTCACGAGAGGGTCACTCGGGTGGCATGACCTGTCAGTCTGAAACTAGAAGAGCTTTGGGTGGGCTTGGGTCTTTTTTCTCATAAACTCCAAGCGCCCGGTGTCCTGGGCATCTTCTCCAAGGGGTTTCCCTTCCCCTCGCGACAGTATCCACCCTGTATTGGGATATCTTTCTTTGGCCCTCTCTCCGGCCAGAGTTTCCCGGACACAAGGGTTGTGCCTTGTTGATTTCTGTGTCACTGGCCTGTCATTTGGGGCTCGGCACCCGGGAGACACGCAGGCATCGCCGAGTAGTTGACCTGGAAGTAACAGGAGGGAAAGAGGCGGGAGAATATCTCCCCATGCACTCCCTGGCCATTAGCTTGCCTCTTGTCTCCCACTGATGTCAGCACGGGCTGCAACGTGATTTGTCGCCAGGAATGAACTTGGTGCTGGAAGTGAGATGGGATGTGGAAGGGAATCTCGCCTGGCCCCCAGACGAGACCTGGATCAATTTGTCCAAAGCTTCGTCTCCCTTCCTCCCTCCCCGCTCCCTTCCATCCTCCCTCCCTGCCTCTCTCTCTGTCCCTTTCACTCTCTCTCTTCTTCCTTCCTCCCTTCCTCCCTCCCTCCCTGTTTTCCCCCTCCCTCCTTCCCTTCCCTTCCCTTCTTTTATCTTTTCTTTTTTTCTCTCTCCCTTTCTCTCCCTCTTTCTTCCTTCCTTCCTTTCTTTTCTTTTCTTTCCTCTTTACTTTTCTTTCTCCTTCCTTCTTTCCTTCTTTTCTTTTCTTTTCTCTTCTTTTTGTTTTCTCCTTCCTTCTTTTTTCTTTTCTTCTCTTTTCTTTCTCCTTCCTCCCTGCTTCCTTCCTTCCCTCTTCCTTTCTTTTCCTTCTTTCATCCTTCCTTCCTTCCCTCCCTCCCTCCCTCGCTATTTCCTTTCCTTTCCTTTCCTTTCCTTTCCTTTCCTTTCCTTTCCTTTCCTTTCCCCTTTCTTTCTTTCTTTCTTTCTTTCTCTCTCTCTTAACTAAGACCCTGGATATTATATTTTTCTTGGGAGATTCCAGTTGTATTCTTAACAAAATGAAGGCTCTGAGGAGTCCGACATACTTAGAGAAACTAGAATCCTTTTATTTAACTCACTATTTTACAAATTATACTATTTTCCTTATCCCCTTTAACAAAACCTAGTTGAAGGTGTTTCACTCTGCTCTGGCCTGTGGCAAGGTTGAGGAGGGGTGGGATTGGTCTCCTTTGGAGATTTTTATTGTTCTTTTAGCGAGTGCAATTTCTAGTTCATCTCTGGGTTTTTTTGTTTGTTTGTTTGTTTGTTTCTCTTTTTAATTCAAGGACTCTCAGACTCACTTTTATCGGCCATGACTGTTTTGGTTGCAAGTGGCAGAAACCCAGTTAAAGGGAAAAAGACTAATAAACAAAAGTAATTGATTAGCTCATTTGACTGTGACGTTCAGACATAGATCTGGCTTCAGGACCATAAAGAATCTGATAGTTGCTTTCTTTCTGTCTGTCTGTCTCTCTCTCTCTCTCTTTCAATCTTTAGCTGTTTTTTTTCTATATCGGTATCCTTTTCTGTCACAACGAATGAGTTTCTTCCATCAGGGAAGTAGGGGGAAGCACAGGGTCATGGTCACAGGACGTTTCAAGCTTACATTATCCCAGCTTAGTAACTCCAGAGTAAAAAGCTCCCTTTTCTCTCATATCTTTGTAGAAATTCCTAGGCCAGGGATATGATTGGCTGGTTTGTGTTAGCCACCTCCCCCCGCCTCCCTAGGTCACTGGATCCATCGGTCGTGGGGATGGGATTCTGGAACTCCCAGTTTGGGTGACATACCTACGCCAATGGACGGGAGGCTGGGATAGCTTCCGATTTTCAGCCCATCGAAAGCTCATGGAATGAGTTTCCCTCCAAAGGAGGGAATACGGCTTCCGGAAAACAGGTTAGGCCATGGCATACGAGGCAGGCAGAAACAACAGATTCCATTATACCTTCTTGTGCTGTCATCTTGTCCCTTTTGACTTCCGTGTGGTGACCATTCAGGGATTTACATTATAGAAGGTGACAGAAATCGTCATTTGGTCTCTGGCTGGGCCACGTGAAGTGAGTGAGTCCCACACAGTTTCTTTCGGGACATGAAGTGAGTCAACGTTCTTTGCCTCCGAAGCTTAACCGTCTCGTGGAATTGAGCTCTGCTTGGGGAGAACATAGGTGTCACAGCCTAAAGGTATCGTATCCCAGAAACTCATTTTACGTGCTTTCTAAGATTCTATGAAATGGAGTATATCTTTTTTTTTTTTTTTTTTTTTTTTATTGGGCTTGGTGAGGGCACGTCACGGAAACCCCTCGATGAGCTCAGTTCCTGGTCCTTGTTACTTTGGGGCCCCAGCTGAAACGAGGACAAGGAGACAGGGCCAGGTTGGCACCTCTGTCCCCTCAGCGATGCTTCCCCAGTGCAGATAAACCCCTTTGGGTATTAAGGAGAAATACCTGAAATTCATGTTCATGTCGGAAGGTGCTGGTGATTGAGCCACTGATGACAGATGCAGTTTATTGACCATCCCTGTTTCGCTAAATTTCAGGCAAGGCATTGGCCCCTACTCGTGCGATCCTACTTGACAATTATCCCAAGCAGAGGAGGTAGAAACTATTATACGTACTTCGTAGATATGGAGCTGAGACTCAAGAGAGTAAGGCACCTGCCGAGGACCACACGGGGAGTCAGTGGTCGAGGTGGAGTTTGAATGTAGGCTCTCATCTTGGGGCCTTTGTTGGGATGACCGGGTGAGGCCCACGCTCAGAGCAGGCCTGGGGCTGCTGGGTTGTTATCAGGAAGTGTCTGCATTTATTTCTCTGGTGATTTATTCCCTCAAAGACCTGGCTGTCAGAAATGAGGCCCGGGCTTTCCTCCTCTTCCTTCTTTGTGGAGGGAATTCAGTCTCTGTCCGCGTCTGTGCCTGCCTATGTCCGTGCTCGTATCCATAACCACACCTGCCCCTGTGCCTGGACCTATACATACACCCACACCTGCACCTGGCACGTCCGTCTACACCTCCGTCCCTATATCTATATGTGCGTCTGTATCGATATTTGAACTTACCCTAGACCACCGGGCTTTCTCAACTTTGCTACTGTGGATATTTGGGGCAGGGTGATTCTTTGTGGTTAGGGACTGTATTGGGCATTATAGGATGTTTAGCCACAGCCCCTGACAGTTGGGACAACCAAATATGTCTGTAGACATTTTTAGCCAAGCATCCCCTGGAGAGTAAAGTTATCTCCCTACCTGGCCCCTCCCCCCACCCCCCCCAACTCCCATGACTCTCAGTGAGGAGTGAAATGAGATGAGAAACCAGGCACTGGCTCAGTTTTGGCGAAGGCCCTGAGACCACAGATTTCAAAGGACCTTATGTCTCAGGGCTAAGTGCTCCGGAGCAAGCCCAAGCAAGACTTTCAAAGGAAGTGGCTGGAAACCAGATGGTCGTCCCCCATGACCTCTACCAAAGAGGCAACTCAGAGAAGTCACCTGCCAAGCAAAGCCGCAGGGCAAGCCCCCTTCGCCCCCCCTCCCCCACCCCCCGACCCCCACCTTTTAGTCCGAAGCATCACCTTCTTCCTTGATTTCTTCTGTCCATTTATTCGTGGCCTGGCCAGGAAGGAGATGGTCAGCAGCGTCCACGGTCCACCCATTTGTCATTTGAGTCATTTTGTTTTTACTCCATAAGCAGCCCCGTCTCTATCTAATCAGGGGGCTGCTTCCTGTGTTTGTTCACTGCTATTTGTCCCGCTGGAGCGATTTTTATCATCAAACAGTATGAAAATAGAATGTTAGGAATTGGCACCCCTCTCGTCTTGAGAGGCCATGGGGCCGGCCAGTTGGCTTGGGCAGAAGATACGGAAGCAGCATAAGACCCGGGCATGTATTGTCTGCAGGACAAACCCAAAGCATGCCCCTCACTGCCTTCACATGGACTCCCCTCACAAAATAGAAACCATGATGCAAATTGTTTAAACCTCACGACGTGTATTTACAAGCACTTTGTGGTCACTCTTCCTGGCGAGCGGGGGGAGTTTTCATAGTTTGATGAATGGGTTCCTTCTGCCATGTGGAATGAGCACAGAGGTGGGCATTCCCATTAGGAGTGGCTCTTGACTTCCTCCCTCGTCATCGTCTACAGCCCGGAAGGAGCCATGGTTCTTGGAGTTGCGGCCGAATGGCGGTGTGTGGCTGACGAGGCACCGATTTCAGATCTCCAGGCAAGCAGGAAGTCTCAATGATGGGAGTGCCCCTAAAGGGCTTTCTCTGTAGGCCCCCCAGTTTAGCCAGCGCATGACCACAGGTTGTGTACCACCTGCCCGGCGGGGAGGAAGGGTGGCGATCCAAATCTGTTCTATTGCTGTGACTTCTAGTTCAAAGTGTTGGGTTAGTGCTCACATGCGAAAGCACCTACTGGGTGCCCCGTCATCAGGAGAGCTGCTCTGGGGAAAGAGGAAGACACAGAAGACCAAGAAAGAGAAAGCACAGTCTCTGCATAGTGAACAGTTGCCTTCTTTTCAAGACTCAGCCACATTTCCATTTTTTCTACCGCTTCATTGACAACCCCCCTTTCCCCATCCCTTCTTTCTCATTAAGGAAAAAAAAAGGCAAATGGCCAGAGTTCAACACCCCAATTACACATCATTCTGAATGTGACCTGTGGTTGTAAATAAATACCTTCCTGGCGTAACTTCCTTCTCCGTCCTGGACCCACGGCAGACATTACTAGTCAATCATGACATCCTTTCCCGTAGTTACTGCTGGGGCTTTAGAATCCTACCTCCTAATCTCCATCGGAAGCTCCCATTCCTTCAGAAACTATCGTCAGCTACACGCCAAACAAAGAGCGAGTGAGTAGAATTTATTCACACCGATGACGTACAAGCGGCTCTTAACCGCTTCCGTACTTTGGAGTTGCCAGAAAAAATACAGGATGCCCAGTTACATTTGAATTTCAGTTACATAACCAAGAATTTTTAGTATCCGCATGCCCCTAACTATGGCGTGGGACATACTTTTACTAAAAAATGATCTCTTATTTGTCTGAAATTCGGATTTTACTAGGAATCCGATATGTTGACGTGTGTAATCTAACGCCAAGATCTAACGTCCCCTTTTAAAAACAGAGTTGGGAGGCTCTGGCCTATCTTAATCTGCAACGTGGATGTTTCGGGCCTGGGCCACAAAAGCGTGAGGCTTTTCCTAGCAAGCAGGTCGTGGGAGCGGGGTGTGTTTTGGGGCCTTGGCTGTGGTGCAGGACGAGAGCCTTTCTTTGTCTTGAAGTTACACCGCATCTTCCAGTCATCTTAGCCTAGAAGACAGGTTGTGGGAACGGAGACACATCGGGCTCACCAAACTCAATGGCTTTTGGATGACCAGCCCCTTCAGCATCGTGCTGGGAACGGGAACTGGTAAGACAACCTGTAACTAGCCGACCAGGTCTCTCTGTCACCCATCCTGTCTTTGAGGGTGTGGATTTTTTTTTTTTTTTTTGCTCAAGAGCACAGTGGTAAGGACCAGGGAGGAGGGAGAGCGGCAGAGCCCCCAAGGGATCTTAAGATACTTGTGCACGATTTCCGATGCCGACATCCAAGATTAAGATGCTCCTCTGCACTTAACATTGGCTGTGTCCACATCACTTTCTCAGACACGGCTGGTCAGTACCCAGCCCATATGGGTACGACCCTCCTGATTCAGGTTCTCTGCCTCGGCCGGCCGTTCCCAAACTTCCCCGCCCGTCCGGGTCCTCTGGAGAAGTTTTATAAATCCCAATGCTTGGGCTGCTCTCCAGACCAAGGCAACTCAGGATGTCTGGGTGTGGGGGCCAGGCGTTGGCCTTCTTTGAGGCTTTCTAGGTGATTCCAACGTTTGTCCACACTTGGGAGCCACTGGTCTCTGGTAGACATGTTTCTTCTGCTTCAGAAAACACGTTCTCAGCTAGCTAGACACCCGGGGATGTGACTGGGGGAAAGTCGCCCTTCCTTGTTCGGCCAGGGGGAGGAAGAGGGAGGAGGGAGGGGTCCCCTCAGGATAGAGTGGCATTGTTTTGTATCAGTTTCTGGCTTTCTAGCTTGGCTGGGCTGGGGGAACAAAGAAGGCTTCATGCAGGACAAAAGCGCACTGTTTCACCTAATGAGGAACAGTTGAGAGGTCTGGAGACAGCACCCCATCAGTGAGGGACAGAGGGCGGCAGAAGAGAGGCTTGTGGGGCCCCCGCCTAATGAAGACCAGTTGAGAGGTGCCGGCCAGACACCAGACTCGCCTTTCTTTGTGAGCCCCCAACGCCACCCCCTCCCACCTCTCCTGTCTCAAGAGGCCTCGCCCTCCTTCCAGTGAGAGAGAGAGAGATGCTCGGATTCATCTGTCACAGTGACGGGTCCCGACCTCGTGACCTCTTGAGCCGTGCCCTCCGGCCTCTGGATCTGACCTTTGCAAAGAGCCCCCAGTCCTCGGCCAGAAGGTCCCTATTGACGACGTACTAGTGGCCACCTGCTGAAGCAGCCCCTGAGAAATTAAAGCCAGCAAATGGTTCACCGGGGACTCTTTGAGGCTTTGCTGGATGGAGTGCTGTGTCCGGAGCTGGCGAACCAATCTCTCTAATTGCCTGTCGCCAAGATGCCTTTCCGCTCCCTTGGAGGACTTGGAGCTTCGTTGAACTTGGGGGCTTGTAAAAAGCAGCCCTGTGTGACCAAGAAGAGAGAGGAGGAGAATTGTGGGGAGGGTCTCTGACGTCCCTGGCTGGCCTCCAGGCCTGGCTGGCAAGAGGACAGCATGTGCAGGCAGCTGAGCTGGAAGGAGTGTTACTCTCCCGGCACATGAGCTTCCAGAAGCACAGCCGGCTTCTGCCGAAGGCCACATGTTTTGACTTGCACGGGACCAAGGCGCTCTACACTCAGGCCTGCATTTATGCGGACCGTTGAGTCCCTCCCTAGGTCAATGGAGAGGTCATCACCATGTGTGGGTCAACACGGTCACATGTTGGCGACTTCATATAGTTTAAACTAAGAACTGAATTTGCATGAATTGGAGCTTCTCTAAGAAAGAAGTGATGGTATGTCAGTTATCTATTGCTATATAACAGATTTTCCCGAAACTCAGAGGCTTAAAAAAGCAAACATTTATCATCTCACAGTTTCCATGAGTCCGGAATTTGGGAGCCGCTTAACTGGGCGGGTCTGGCTCATGGTCTCTCCTGAGGGTATAGTCAAGATGGCAGCTGGGGCTGTGGTCTCATCTGAAGGCTTGGCTGGGGTTGGAGGATCCACTCCCAAGGTAGTTTGCTCACAGGGTTGTGGGTGGGAGGCTTCAGGTCCTTGCCAAATGAGTCTTTCCACAGGGTTGCTTCAAGTGTCGCCACAACACGGTGGCTGGTTTCTCTTGAAATGAAGGATTCAGGAAAAGAGTGAGAAGGAAGCTGCATTAACTTTTGTGACCTATCCTTGGAAGTCATACTCTGACGTTTCCGAAACATCCTATTGGTTGCACAGGTCAGTCCTGTTCAACACGGGAGGGGGACATACAAGTATGTGAGTACCCGAAGACGAGGGTCTTTGGGGCCATCTTGGAGGCTGCCTATCACCACAGAGCGTCAATGCAATGTAATGGCTTACTGGTCCCCTGCAACTTGATATTCTTTGAAGGCTGAGTCTCTTTGTCACCTCTCTCCTCTGCCTCCATTTTACTAGACAGGAGTCTAGTTAGCCAGGAGCTCTTAAAAGTTTAGCTGGAGAATAGCAGGGGCAGACAGTGTTGGCAAAGCAAAGACGTCCTTTGCTGTCTGGCTTCCAGGATTTTGGTGCCCAAATCCCTATTTAAGGGGATCTCAAATCTGGCAAGAGGAGCATGAGAATAGGATGTATTTTTGTGATTAATTTATTAGACACAATTAAATCTCCCAAGAAACTCTAGCTTATACATTTTTTTCCCACCAGCAGTCCTATAAATTACCTACTAAGCACAGAAGAAGTTAGCGATAGCTGCTCATATGGATCCGGTGAGTACCGTGCGTTGGGCCCTTGGCTGAGGGCGTTGCCTGCCTTGTCTCATTTGATTCTGATGATAACCCCGGACGGCAGGCATCGTGATTATCCGGGTTCCTAGACAAAAGAGATTCAGAACAGTTGAAACCTGCCTACGCTCACGTGGCTATCGAGAGTTGGGACTGGAAAGCAAATGTGTGACTTTGGAGTCTGAACTGATAACAATGGTAAGGAACCAATTTGAACGAAGGGGCAGGGAGGCTCTGACAGGGGGCCCCTAACATCCATCCCATGTTCTGATGCAGTGATGGCAGCCTTGGCTCCCACATGTCATCGCGGGCTGGGCTCTCTGGAAGCTGACTCTGAGATGGAGATTAGGACACGGGAAGTTTATTAGGGATAGCTTGCACGCCTACATACAGACACAGATACAGTCCATTCGCACACACGGTCCCCTGGGCGTGGGCAACATCCACACACGTGCATGCCTGTGCACAACACACGTAGGCCCTTCCTACACCACGCGTAGCTGCAGGACCCGACACGCCTTCATGCATACACAAACGTAGACAGTGGAGTTGGTCTCCAGTCAGTGAGGAAAATCTCCTAAAGGTGGAATTATCTTTGAAAACCTATTACACTGACACCTCGCGGGGAGATACATGGGGAATGAGACCAGGTTGTGGGCACAACAGAGGTTACACCTTAGCATCCTTTGCCCTCCCTGGGGTGGAAGATGCTTGTTGGGGAGGATGTCAGGCAGAGTTCTGCTTGCGTTATTAACGTCATCCCTCTCGGTCTCGCTGTCTCGTTTCTCATCCTCTCAGTTGTTGGACGAGCGTCCGATAGACAGGTGATGTTTCTGCACTGTCTCACATTACTTGAACACACACGCGCGCACACACACACACACACACACTGCAGCAGTGGAGGAGGATTCCAGGAAAGGTGGAGAAGGAAGGATTTCTGCCTTTCCCCTCTGATGTCTCTTCATCTGCGGTACGGCTGGCCTCACCGCACGGGGCACCCAGTCTGCGAGCCGAGTTGTCAGTAGGAGGAGAGTGTAGAGAAAGACCACGAGGTCCGGGGAAGGCCTCTGTAGTAATTGCCAGGGGGCCTCTTACCCCGGAGCAGACACTGTGTAAGTCTGAAGGAGCCCTATCAGATCGAATAAGGCTGTCTCCTCTGCGTCACCCATAGTTGGAACGGTGCTTTCTTTTCCCTTTCTGGTCTTTTCCATAAGCAATGAGTTCTTTCTTGCCCGTTCCTGCTTCCCTGAGCCCTCTTACTTTGCCGGTTCAACATCCGTTGTTTGGAACAGGTCACCTCCTGTCCCCCATACCCTAAGATCACCCCTCTTCTCTCTCTGGAAGATCCCTCCTCACTGCGGGCGGCCCATCCGTGCGTTCACCCTTCATTTTTCATCAAGAGTTTCTTTCCGTCCCCAAGCCCAATTCAACAGTCTCCTCCTGCTTTCCTACAGCCCATAACTCTCAGGCCAGGGGATTAACATGGTGATTTATCTGCAGAATTCCTTGAGTGAGGGATGCGGAGGGAGGAAAACCCAGAGAGACCCTTGTCCCTGAGTACTGAGTGGTTATTCTTTAGCGAATGATAAAGCAAGCTCTAGGGGTCCGGGATGCAGGGGGGCGGGGGGAGGTGACTGTCTGGTTTGGGTTCAGTTAGGGGATAGTGTCATTCTGGAAAGTTCTTAGATTTCCTCCCCATCCTCTATGCAACCCATGCATATAGTCTGGCCCCCTTTTGTAGGCAATCTAATTCTCATGGACCCTGTGCTGCCCACCTCGACCTTCTTTCAAGACCCCCTGACCCGTATGGCAACGAACAGCATTGGACAAAGCACTTCTATTTATTTATTTATTTATTTATTTATTTATTTAAAAATTTTTTTAACGTTTATTTATTTTTGAGACAGAGAGAGACAGAGCATGAACGGGGGAGGGGCAGAGAGAGAGGGAGACACAGAATCGGAAGCAGGCTCCGGGCTCCGAGCCATCAGCCCAGAGCCCGACGCGGGGCTCGAACTCACGGACCGCGAGATCGTGCCCTGAGCCGAAGTCGGACGCTTAACCGACTGCGCCACCCAGGCGCCCGGACAAAGCGTTTCTAAAGAAGCCATCTTCCTGTACCCCTATCAAGGAAGAGGTCAGGAAGAAAATAGGATGAGGGGATGGAAACCGCATGATCAGAGTCTCTCCTCAGCCTGCTTTGGCCGTGATAGTTACAATTTGAGATTAATACCCCTAAAGAGTTCCACACAGAGGACTCTATATATCACTACCGGAAGCTCCTTCTGTTGTAAATTCCCTTTCTACTAGTTGGGAAGCACTAATCCAACGACACTCGCTCTCTCCTGGGTGGCTCCGAAGCCCGCGGCATCTGGAAGCCAACCAGCCTAAACCAGAGGCACAGTGTGCTGATGTAACATATAGAAGCGCTGAAGGCACTTTTTCTCCCGTTCTCCTTAGCTTCTGCTTGATTTTGGCAGGTCGAGGGTTCCAGAACATCAGGGAAGAGGGAAGTGGCTTTTGGAAATGGTTCAGGTGCACAGGGAATGCCTGGAGGGAGATTGCGGCACCTGGATTGTGTGATCCCTAATCACAACTGAGACACAAGTTGGAGACACCCCCCCCCCCCGCCCTCCCCCCAAGAAAAGCAAATGTGGAATTGGCCGCAGGAGGACTGAGAACTTATCTGAGTAGCTTCTGGGACCTGAGTGGTGTAACTTCTGTTGATCTACGTAGAGGCCGGGGAAGCTGCGATAATGAAGGAATACAAATAAATATGTGAGAGTAGAGAAGGGGGCAAGGTGGGGATGGAGACAGCCCTCCCCCCACCCCCGCTGCCCCATCCCCACCGTTTTTCCTTCATTTCCGCTGTTGGCCCCGAAAGGCTTCAGTGTGACGTTCTCAGTGGCAGCCCAGAGTTCACCAAAAGAGTCCTTGGCCCAGAGTTGCAATCCCCCCATGGTTGAACCCTCTCTACTTAAAGCACTCCTCCAATGCCTTTCATTGCCTCTGTTTCAAAGAGTGTCAACAACCCGTAGGAGATCAATACACATTAGTCCATCTGTTTTCACATCGAGACACACATTCAGCATATGTCTTGCAATTGATTAATTACTGCAAGCGCTGCGATTTTGATTTCAAGTTGGAGTTCCCTTGCCTTATCTCCAGGCACCATGTAAACTTGTAACCAACCGAGTTTTCCGTAACGGCTCCGGCGGAACATCGCTCCTCCCCCGCGTCAGCCCAACCCGGGAATAAGGTCGCGCGCTCCGGTCCCGAGGGATCAAACCAGAACTCTGGTCCCTGGTTCCCTGACTTGGTTCGTCCCTTTGGGTGCCACTGGCTACTCGACTTCTAGCCCAGTGCAAATCCATGGATTCCTAAGGCGTTGGCGGAACTGTGTCCACTCTCCGGCCAGACGCCAGTGCAACTGGTTGACTTGGGAAGATGAGCTGGTGCATAACGAAATCAGGAAGAGCTAATGCAGGTGTCGTCTCCCCCGAAGCCTGGAGGCAGACTCTGATCATCATCGGGGTTGATGATCAGACTGCGGAGGGCACCAGCAGCTATGCTCTGGTGAACCATGCTGGATGTACAAAATATACTGGCATTACGTAACAGGGATCATCTCTCACTGCCCCAGCCATTAATTCCTGACACGAGTTCCTGACGGTAATTCTGACGTGGGGTCAGATGACCAGGGTCTGGGATATTTCCATGGTTGAGTTTGTGGATGCAAAGTACAAATTACGGAAGGCTGACCAAAACCACGCCATGAAACCCTTAATTATCCATGTCTGCCAAGAGGCATTTTAGCACGAATAATACAGAAATGAAATGTCATTTATCTTGGGTTTTGGATTATGTGCTAGGACTGTTTCTTTTGTGCATCAGATTTTCCATATTCAGTATTCTTTTTATTACTGTTAATTTTACATAAAGTAACAGCATTGCAGAGTTGTAAAACCAGAAGGCGGTCGAGGGGTTTATTAATCTCATGGTTTTCAGACTGTGTACAGGGAAGATCTGGGACTCCAGAGAGGAGCCCTGGGCAGGAGGTGGAGGACAAGTGGATGCAGGTCTCCCGTTGTACAGATAACAAAACCGAGTCCCAGGGAGGGGCCGAGAACTTCCAAGCTGGTTAGTACCAGAGCTAGAACTCTGATCTTCTGCTTCTTAGAGAAAACAAACATCTATGAGAAAGATGTAAAAAAATGACTAAAAAACTGTGCACTAGTCTCAAAAACTGACCAATATAACTTATATAGCTCTGAAAGGTGTGGTCCAAGAAAAGGTCCAAAAGGTTTGGTCCAAGACTTTAAGATACCGTAAAGATTTCGGATATAGAATGTTTAATAGAAATTTTAGGAAGTTTAGTTATCACCTACTGTACTTTATCAGGGTTGACCTACAGACTGGGGTCATAAAAATGCAGAGGACAGGTGTACCAGCCAGACTGCTGGTCAGTGCAGTGTGTGTGTGTGTGTGTGTGTGTGTGTGTGTGTGTGTGTGTAACAGTGAAAGCCAAAAGGACTGAGACACACATTGAGAGACATAGAAACAGAATGTCACAGGATAGATAGATTAAGACAGATTTGTAATAGAAGTTTCAAAAGGGGGAAAGAGAAAGTCAGCCTCTCGGGGACTCTGAACTCCCCAGGATAAGAGCTCAGGGTCTGGAGTGAGAAGGATCTAGATTGTCACCCTGTTTCTTCGACTGCCTACCAGAACCTGATTTAGAGAGACACATGATACCTTTTCAAAGTACACTTTCCTCGGGGCTCCTGGGTGGCTCAGTCGGTTAAGCGGCCGACTTTGGCTCAGGTCACGATCTCGCGGTCCGTGAGTTCGAGCCCCGCGTCGGGCTCTGTGCTGACAGCTCGGAGCCTGGAGCCTGTTTCAGATTCTGTGTCTCCCTCTCTCTGACCCTTCCCCGTTCATGCTCTGTCTCTCTCTGTCTCAAAAATAAATAAACGTTAAAAAAAAAATTAAAAAAAAAAAGTACACTTTCCTCTTCAGTAAAATGCATTCATAACGGTAACTTTCTCAGGGGCTTGCACTGAGAATTGCACGAGATAGTATATATATAACGTGTTTAGTAGAATGTTCAGCACCTACTTCGTATTTAAGAAGTGGGAGTTAATCTTATTTTGGTTATTTCTACTTGGATTGCTAATATTGCCCAGTTATATGCCAGCTATGCTAAACTGAAAATTTCCCATAAGGTGGAAATTTCTGTCTCTGCCCCTATTTTTCAGGCCCCTTTTTGTTTCCAGGTTTCCTAGACTTTCTGCAAATGTCTCCAGATAGTCCGGGAATGATTTTCAAATACAGCAGTTTCTCAAAGATAGGATGGCATTGCTGTTATTGCTTTGAATATTGAGAGAAGGAAAATGTGCCCCAAATTATTCAAGAATGAGAATGATAGCTCAGTTCCCAGATCTACGGTCTTCACCCACTGCAAAGAAAAAAACATTCTTTCGTCGTTTCAGGTGCAGCTGATTAAAATTATTTTCACCAGGTTGCTCCTGGTAGTTAAGAAAGGATTTGGAGTTGGGGAGGGGACAGAAGAAAGGAGAAGGAAGCTGATATTTGCTTCCCTTCCATCAGACCCTGCGCATGATTTATCTCATTAACTCTTTAGAATATTCCTCTGATTCTCATCTCCATGTCACAGACCCAAGACTTTAAGAGATGACAGTTGTCTTGCCTAACACGGCACAAGCAGTAAGTGTCAGGGACGGGATGCCATGTTCTCTGTGGCGACTGAGACTCCAGTCTTCCCAGGAAGGAACATTAAGAGTACAGACCAACAAAGCACCCCAGCAGAGATAAAGCTCAACAACGTACAAACCCCAAATTTACCCAGCCAAGGAGCACCCAAAAGACCAACAACTTCCCATCTCCCTAATTTGGCTGGGAATCCTTTTCTTTGGGAATCACTCCCAATATTTCCCCCCCATTTTTCTTTTTCTCGCATGTAGCCCTTGGCATGGTTCCACACCAGCACGGGCCCCCGCAATACAAAGGATATGAGATTTCCCCCAAAAGCCAAATTCCTTGGGTGTTAAAGCTGCGTTTTCTTGAAAAGGCTGGTGGTGGCTTTGCCACAGGAGAATGAATACGAGCTTGCCCTCCGTGCTGGGAAGGCGCCTGTGGGATGGTGTCACCTGTCACTTGGAGACAAAGAAAGTCGTGTTCTGTCACTCTTTGAATGGCAACTCTGTTGGAGCTGCTGACCTTGTTTGTTCAAATCCTGACTCTTGTCTGAGAGGGTGCAGGCGTTTTTTTTGTTTTGTTTTGTTTTGTTTTTGGCCCTTTTTGAGATTTCTTTGGTGAACACTTACCCTCACAACAGAGATTTGGGGCTTTAGGATAGCTGCTTCTAGAAGCTTCCAGGATTTCATCTTTCTGCCTGTTGCTCCTGAGAAAATGGACTGAACACAATAGAGAGATTTATCACTCTACCCAGAAGCTTTCATAGAGTTAGCAGACTGAGGGAGAAGACATCTTTTTCTCTTACACCTGTACCAGAATTTTAGGATGTGAAGAAACCAGACCTGTCTTTCCTTATCTGTTTACCTTCCATCAGCCCGCAGATAAATGAGAACTAGCTTTATTTTTAAAGGAAGCAAACAGTTTAATTCGGAGAAACATGATAAAGTGAAAAAAATTAATGACTAACAAAAAGACCAATACTAACATGCGGAGAAATTTCTAGAAGAAAAATTCTAGAATCTAGAATCCTAGGAGAAAAGTCTAGAATCTAGAATCCTAAGAGAAAAGTCCAGAATCTAGACTCCTAAGAGAAAAGTCCAGCATTCTAGGAGAAAATTCTAGAATCTAGAATTCTGGAAGAAATTTCTAGAATCCTCCTTGGTGACACCCTTCACGTGTAATCCGAAGCAGTGTTGGTATTGCATACTACACGTATTTATTGACTACCTACTATACCTTCGGCACTGTGACAGGCAGTAGATGTACAAGTGCAAATCAGATATGGTTTCTCAGGGCGCTGATAAGCCATTGGGGAGGACAGACATCCAGACAGGATTTGATAAATATGAGTCCGATGAAGAAAGGTGTATAGTGGGAAGAGAACTTGTAAGAGGAGGTCTTAACTTTGGGGATGAGTGGAATGTCCTATATGAAGTGATCTTGGGATCTCCCTGCACATTTGCTTTCTCCATTCTGCTAGACTCAAATTTATACGGTACCATATGAAAACTTAATTCTCCCTAACCCAGAATTCTGTGACCATGACACGGATGATGAGCCTCGTTAGCCCCAAGTGTCACATGAGCAAACATCAGTATCAAATATTCATGTGCTGTTGGGAAAGCTGACTTCTTTTTATACCTTATTTTATAATTTGTGAAACCAGAAGGTTGAGCTAGGTAATCTCAAAGTTCATTTCTACTCCTGATATTTCATGCTGATGCCTTAGACCTTAAAGCATTGCATGACATTAGGATATTCTAATGGATTTCGATGTACAATACCAGCTAAGGCAACTGGGCGAATTTAGAAATATGACCTTATGTAGAGCTGCAGAGAAAACCCGTAAACGGTTCCATCTCTGAGGTACCATCTTGTTTCAGAAGACTAAGGGAGTCTCTTACAATTGAAAGTGTGAAAATATTATGGGGGCAGTTTGCGAGACAGACGGGGCAATGTAGGCGACCTGCCAGAGGAGGTACACAATGAATGCGCAGTGATTGATTGTGTGGATGATTCAGTGGATAGATGGATGGATGGATGGATGGATGGTTGGATGGGATGGATGAGGAAGTCTTCTTCTCTGAGCTGGGAAGTAGTTTACTCACAAGCAGACCTTAATAAGGGAATCCATCTCGACTAAGATCAAATGAATGCTGTAAGTGGTGTTCAAAGCTCCAGGTTGAAATCCTGCCCCCTCCTGCCATGTATACTTAACTTGCTATATGGACTTGATGGGCTTAAGTAACCTCTGTGACCTTCAAGTTATTCAGTTTTTTATGAGGACGCATGAGATCCTGTGTCTAAGAGTTACGGCTCCTAGCGTGTGCTCAGTAAGAGTGTTGACTCTGATTAGAACAATGATTTCTTCACTCAATCCCATGGAAAGCAGTTGGCCAATTTGATTGTAAAGGTAACCAAAATTGGGGGTGACCAGTTCATTTTTTTGTAGACAGGCTGCACTTTAGAGAGAAAACATTTTTGTCTCACCTCACCCCAGTGTCCTGGCGTTTCGTTTACTCCAATGTGCCCTTTGTCTGTCTTTAGAGCTTTTGCACATGCTGTTCCCTCCGCCCGAGACACTTTTGCCTTACTTTGTTTACCTCGTGAGCTCTTACTTTTCTTCCCCAGGCCTTGGTTTAAATACCTCCATCTTTCAGGAGCCTGGGTGGCTTAGTCGGTTGGGCATCTGACTTCGGCTCAGGTCATGATCTCATGGTTTGCGAGTTTGAACTCTGCATCGGGCTCTGTGCTGATGGCTCGGAGCCTGGAGCCTGCTTCAGATTCTGTGTCTTGCTCTCTATCTTCCCCCTCCCCCCTCTCTCCAATAAATAAACATTAAAATTAAAAAAAAAAATCTCCATCTTTCTCTAGGGTTCCTCTCCTGCCCTTCTCCACCAAGCCCAGGTTACCTCCCTCATTGTGGTCTCCTGCACCCTATACTTATCCACCTCAGAACACTTAGTCTATCCTGTTGCAACTGTCTTTTCTGTGCCTCTCTTTCCCACCAGACCTCAAGACCTGGAAGGAGAGACTGGGTGTTCTTCGCTGTTAGATATCCAGCATCCGGCCCGGTTTGGGAACAGACCGGGCTTTCAGCACAATTTGCTGGTGGAGTGAAGAATGCCTAGATAAACAGACAGTGAAAGAGTCTAGGGAAATGATTACAAAATGGCGGCCACAGATGAGTCAGGAGGGAGACCGAGACGCCGGGGCCTGCTAACTTTGTGCCCTGTCCAGCGGACGCTCCAGGGAGGGTCCTGTTTCAAGTCCTCGTACCATCAGATAATGAATGGCCCGATGGAGGCTCCCCATTAAAAGCAGAGAAAGCCCCCTGGCTGGCCCATAGGAGGCCTGCTTTTCCCTGAGACTCAGGCGTCCCTTCTTGCCTGGGGTCTTTCTTCCACTTTCCAGTCTGGGGCCCTGTCTGCTTTTGGAGTCAGGAGGGGACTGTCTGCACCTTCTGCGGAGACAGCGAGGGAACATGACGTCTCACTCTGGCCCCAACCCCGAGCGTCATTGGTGTTGGCTGGGGATCAAAGCCGCTGTTCCATTTTTAACCTTCATCGGGCTCCACCTCACCCTGAACATGTGTTCCCGACATTTCATTGTGTGCCAGGGGATAAACAACCCCCATCCCCTGAGCCTAGGGAAGGATGCCTTCGGGGGAGAGCTCTGAACCCGGCTGAGGCAGATAAGTGTTTTTCCCACCCAGGGCCCCCCTTGAGCACTGTGGTTTTTCCTGAGCTTACATGACACCACCATAAGGGAGATGGATGGCTTTATTTTTGTGCAGAGCAAATCTACAGATGGTGACCCCCGACCAAAAACAAAACAAAACAAAACAAAACAAAAAAAACCCATGCGAAAAACAACAACAAAAAACCAGAACCTAGTGTGTGGGGGCGGAGAAGAGGGTGGGGGCCGGGGATTCTCTCTCAGGCTGTTCGGTCTGTCTCCTACCTTCCTTCTTCTCCCGAGTCGCCTTATAAATATCACCAGCGTCACCACCCCCCCCCCCCATTGGGGGTTATTGGGGCTATTGACAGGAGATCGTTTTATTTTCAGATTCGCTGCGAATCCAGGTGCCTGTAAATCCATGCTTCTAGAATTCTCAAGCAATTAAACATAGGCTGAAGGAAGAGAGAGGGTGTCTGTTACAAAGTGGGAGCTCAGTACGTATTCGTGGAAGGAAGGAAAGGAAACACAGATCCCCCAATGGTCCACCACTGTTGATGTGTTGATGGACATCTGTCTATGTTGTTTGGGTGTGTTTAAGCAACATGTACAAATAGGATCATACTATAGTCACACATAATATATTCATACTTCCTATATACGCATAATAAAAATGATACTATATACTATCACGGGCATACATAGTCCGTTCATGGTATTTTACAATCTGCTTTTTTTTTCACCATGCCCTGGACGTCTTTCCACGTCTACGAATGTAGAACAAATTTATCACAGTTTACGGCTGCCAAGTAGCCATTTGTGAAGCTATCCTATCTCTGACTTCACCAGTTCAAGAGAGCTGCTTTTGAAATCCCCACCATAAAGGAGGCTCATACTTTATTTTTTCTCTTGTGACTCTCTCTCTCTCTCTCTCTCTCAGCTGTCTTCAGGCCACACGGAGTTGAGGTCAGAGTTTTCTGCTTTCTCGATCGCCAGCTCGTCAGCCACGGGAGGATGGACGTTACATTTGCAGGGATCTTATGGATTTCTCTGTTATGCTGCAGCTTGGACCAAAGAGCCCTCTCTTCTTCGCCTCTATCGATCTAAATGTTTCCATATTTGTTTCCTTGTGGAGGCATTTACTGCATCAGACTTTCAAGAGATGGGGCCTGGAGATTTACAGAGCTCTTTGTGTGTTCCGATGTACAATCGGAGCTCAGAGACATGGAAAGACATGGAAAGAAGTGCCCTCTGATGTCCGAAAGGGCCACAGCATCATTCTGCCTCTGACCTTGCAACACTGACTTACTGTGCATGAAACACAGCCTCCTCGTCAGCAAAACTGGGGAAGTTATCATCGAAGCAGCCTTCCTGGATTATTACGAGGACGGAAGTAAGTGCCTGGTACACAGGAGCTGCTTAAAAAATGTCAGCTTTTATTATTTTCTGAGAGGGGCTGGATGTAGCAGACGGTAGGCTCTGGAATTGGCCATTTCTGGGTTTGGATCTGAGCTCCAATGCTTCGCAGATGAGTGACTTAAATCCGAGTTTCTATGTGCTCATCTGTAAGTTGGAGCTAAATACATAGCAGAAATTTTATCGTCGTACAGCTTACAGATAATGTGTACAAAGAGCCAGATCGAGGGCACTCAAATGGCAGCCACTCTTAGGGTTTGCTAAACCCTGACGCTTTGTCTCCAAAGGGTTCTAGGAAAGCCTTGACTTGTCTACTGTTCCTGCATCTGTGGCCCTGTTTTCAAGGCTTTCGTGCCTTAAGACGGTGCCCATTTGTATGTAGAAAATATGGGGACAAGAGTCAGAAACTTCACTCGAATCCCGCCTTTCCTATTTACTTCCCGAATGACCTTGGACAAGGCACACACTCTCTCACTTTTCTTGTTTCTCGCTCCTTGATGTCATTTAAAATGGAAACAACTCTGAGTATATTCTTGGTACTTGGCAATTTACAAAGCCTCGTCCATGATCATTATTCAACCTGAGCATCCCAGTCAATGGTCGGGGCTCATACACACGCATTTAACGCATCAACATTCCATCAAATCCGGAGTCCTTTTGGAATATTTTTCTTTTTCATAAATTTTTTTAATGTTTATTTTTTGAAGGAGAGAGCGACAGAGCGTGAGCGGGGGAGGGGCAGAGAGAGTGGGAGACACAGAATCCAAAGCAGGCTCCAGGCCCTGAGCTGTCAGCACAGAGCCCGGCGTGGGGCTTGAACCCATGAACAGCGAAATCATGACCCGGGCCGAAGTCAGACGCCCAACCGACCGAGCCACCCAGGTGCCCCATGGAATATTTTTATTTTTCTTAATTAGGAAGTAAGCTGTGGGCAGAGGGGCGGAAATGGATGTTACTACTCACTGAGCTAGTAAGAGTACTCAGTGATGCATCCAATGAGCCTTGTGGAATCCCTATAACGCGCTAGTCATTGTATTATGATCTAAGGATAAAATAAGGCACTATCATTGCTCTCGGAGTCTCGTTGTCTGATGGGAGAGATGTACACGGTGGGGAATGGTGTTCACAAGACGTTGTAAGGCAGGAAAGCCTTTGAATTCATCCTCTGTGAGAAGAGTTCACTAGATCGAAATGAAGTTGACGGGCTGAAGGGCCCAGGGGTCGGCGCTTGGCAGATGGTATCCTGTGTTTAAAGGCCGAGAGGCAGGAACCATTATGGTGTTTTCAAGGTACTCCGAGTTGCCTAGAGAATGATACGCATAGGAGGGCAGGAGACGAAGCCAAAGCAGTCAGTGGGACCCCCAAACTACCCACTTGGGAATCTGCCTGTTCAGAGGGCAAGGGTGGTTTTTCCATGGAGGAATACGGTGGCCCAAATTGTGTTCCTGGATGACCAGACTTGGTGGTTTCTCTGTTTGAGCTCTCCAAAATGTAGATCCCGAGGCAAGGATTTGGGTTGAAGTGGTCTAGTTGGGATGTGACCCCAGGTAGTACGGGGAGGGAGTGAGGAAGTGAGGCAGGGCGCAGGGAGAAAGCCAGTGAAGACAGGGTAAGCTATGGGGCAAGTGGGGTTCCATTCCTTCAGGCCTCTGGGCGACATTGTGGAAACATCAGGCTTCTTCCTCTGTGGCTGAGGAAGCTGGGGGATTTATCCATTGGATCCCCCCACCCCCGGTTGAAGGAGGCCCCTGGGGCATCCAGTCCCTGGTGCTCCCTGTATGTCCCTAGTGCTCCCAGCCAGAGAACCTCCTTGGACAGAGATGACGCGGTTGGGGTAGGAAGCCAGGCGCAGAGATCGTCACCGAAGTTTCAGGTGAGCTCTGGGGGGTACCGAGGGGAAGCGGGCAGGGCACTGACTGGAGCCGCGTGGAAGGCGGGGGGGGGGGGGGGGGAAGGTGCCAAACCAGAGGGAGACATGATAAAAACCCAAATTAGGGCCGTTGAAGCAGAGACGGAGGTCAGAGGGTCACTGATGCTACTGAGTAGCACCCCTAACGGTCCCAAAGGTGACAGCGGCCGTTTAGAGTCACTAAGGAGGAGGCGTAGTGATTCCCCAGCCTGCAGGCCCACTCTAGAATGGCACTTGCTCCATTCCACACCCCCCCACACTCCCCGCCCTTTCTCCACTCTCTCTGCCTCCCTGTTTCCTGGACGTCAAGTGTGCTGACTGCCCGCTGGCTCTTTTACCCCGTCCTTCTGGAAAATACAGGCTGCGTGATGGTCAATTTTCTGTCAATGAGGCTAGGCCAGAGTGTTCAGTGATGGGGTGAAACGCTAACCTGGAGGTTGCTATGCAGATACGTTGTAGATGGGATTGAGATCCATAATCAGTCGACTTTAAGTACGGGAGATTATCCCAGGGGATCTGGCCAGGCCTGACTTAATCAGACCAAAGCTCTTAAGAACAGAGTTGAGATTTTTTATTTTTTTAAGAAACTAACTTAAAAAAAATTTTTTTTTAATGTTTTAATATTTTTATTTTTGAGAGAGAGAAAGAGCGTGAGCAGGGGAGAGGCAGAGAGAGAGAGGGAGACACAGAATCGGAAGCAGGCTCCAGGCTCTGAGTTGTCAGATGTGGGGCTCGAACTCAGGAGTTGTGAGATCATGACCCGAGCCGAAGTCGGCCACTTAACGGACCGAGCCACCCAGGCGCCCCAAGGCTTTTCTGATGAAGAAACTCGCCCTGTGGCCAGCAGCTTCGGTTCATGCTGGAGAGAGTTCCAGCCTATCCTTCCTGCTGGCCCGCCCTTCCCTTCGGGATTTCAGAATTGCAAAGCCAGCACCCACGGTCTTGTAAGCCAGTTCCTTGCCACAAATCCCTTAATATGTATCTCTTACTGGTTGTGTTTCTCTGGTCAAACCTTGATGGATCCAGTGGCCTTCTAGGAAGCGTGAAGGTTAATTTTGTATGTTGGTGTCGCTGGCCATGCTGTGCCCAGAGAGTTGATCAAACGTTATTGTGGATGTTTCTGTGAGGCTGTTCTGGGATGACATTAACTTTTAAATCGGTGGACTGGGTAAAGCGGGTTGACCTCTTGAATGTAGGGGGAGGGGGGCCTCACCCAATCAGTTGAAGGCCTGAATAATAATAATAAAAAAAAAACCCCATGTGGATGCCCCCCCCCCCACCCCAGCAAGAGAGAATTCTTCTTGGGGCGCCTGGGTAGTTCAGTTGGTTGAGCCTCCGACTTCGGCTGGGGTCACGATCTCACAGTTGGTGAGTTCGAGCCCTACGTCGGGCTGGCTGCTGTTAGCCTGTCAGCGCAGAGCCTGCTTCGGATCCTCTGTCCCCCCGCCCCCCCCCGCCCCTCCCCTGCTTGTGTGCTTTCTCTTTCTCTCTCTCAAATAAATAAATAAATACATAAAAATAAAACATTAAAAAAAAAAAGGGAGAGAGAGAATTCTTTTTGCCTGACCGCTGCATCAGCTTTTTTTCCTGCCTTTGGACCCAAATTGAAACATGGGCTCTTCCTGGGGGTTGAGGCTGCCAATCCTGCGAGAACGACACCCTTAGCTCTTCTGGTTCTTAGGTCTTTGGACTCAGACTACAACTAAACTCTGGCAGCTCTCCGGGGTCTCCGGCTTGCCAACTCACCCTGTAGCCCTGAGGATGGGTCAGCCTCCCCGGTTCTGTGAGCCGATTCCCTATAATACATCTCATTATTAATCTCTTTATCAATACATTCCATTGGTCCTGACTCTCTTGAGAAGGTGACTAAGGTAGAAAGTCAGTCTGCTTGGTATGCAAATCTCCCTGGCACGGAAGGGGTCACATGACCCAAGCCTGGCCAATCAGAATTCTGCTGTAGCCCAGCTCCTCTTTGGGTTTTTTCAGGCTTGTCTACCGTTGCCACTGGTGCCCTCTGACTGGAGTCTGGCTTTGCCACGGAATCAGGACTTGGGTTTGGCCAACCTGGCCCTCCCTCCAAAACCTTGCGTCCTCCACTGCTCTTTAGATTCTGGAACTGCCTTTGTGTTGAGTGAGAGTGATCCCGTAGAGGGTCAGGACCGGCTTTCCTCTGCTTTTTCTGTCTTAGGGATTGGAAGTTCCCCGCTGGATGGACAGAGACACCGGTTGAACTTTGCTAGACGCCTACTGAGTATCTGTAGTGTCACGTTATTACCAAAGTGTCAGGGGAGGTCAACCAACAGACAAGAGAAAGGTCATGCTCTCACTCTAAGCTTTTAGCTGTTGTCCCTCTCAGCCGATCTGCTGGACCGCCAGCCTTGCCTGGAGTAATGCCTGTCACCAGATACCCTTCCCATCTCAGCGTTTCTGTATACAATCTGATTTCCTGCCGCCATTGGAACCTCCATTATGAAGGCCATGACAAAGTCTGCCCCGTAAAGAATATACACGTAAACTCTCTGTCTCCTGAGTCTAGAAATCTAGACCATCAGGCATACTTATCCAAATAGCCCCGAAAGGTTGGAAACATTAATCCCATTTGCTCCTAAATCCTGGGTCACTGCATGCACAAGGGGCGGGGCGGCGTGGTGAGGGGAAGAGCCCTGGTCTTGTGGCTTTTTCGAGATTAAAGATTTTGGCAGAATTGAGTGGTGTCCAGCCATTATGGGTCCAGTGACCTTTTAATGGAGCTGCTGCACGGCCGATGCAGAGTTAAATACCAGAGCGGGGCCCAAATCAGTAGCTGCAATCAGAGATACTCAAGTCAGTCCAGTATTCACAAAAGAGAAAAAAAAAAAAGAGAGAGAGAGAAAAAAGGCTCCCAGCCAACTCAGTGTTGATGGTCTGTTAATAGTTTTAATGGCTGCTTCTATAAATATGCAAAAATCCCCACTTCTGTTTCCCAGTGTGGTCTTATCGATTTTCTGAACAGCTGCTTGGGCAAGAAAAAGGATAGGGGGTGGGGGCGCACCTCTGGAAAAAGTGGGGGAAGTGATGGCTAGAGGCCCAGCAGGATACCACTGGATTTTCTGTGACAAAGCCAACCTGAGGGGGGGAAAACATAAGGTAGAGTGTAGAGAAGCCTGGGTTGGAGTCCCATCCGCGCCTCCGGTTGGCCTTGGACAAATCAGTTTCTTTCCTTGAGCCTCAGTTTCCCCACCGGTTGCAACTCAGCTGGATCGGTGACCCCAGAAGGCTACCGTAGAGCCTTTTGTTAAAATCATGTTAGAATCGCTTGTGGCAAAACATGTCAAAATGCAGATCCCCAGGCCCATCCGTATTGCATTAGAGCCTCCATCCCTCTAACCCCGGGCTGCGAATGTAGCTTTCAGAGTCCTCCCAAGGTGACTGTTAATCAAAGCCAGGTTTAGAAGTCACCAGGCTTGTTCAGCCCCTGGTCCCTTCCAGCTTTAGCGTTCTTGGAGGACGGCCTGGGGACAGATTTCTGGGTTTTCCTCTTTTCTGTGGGAAGAGACACAGTTCTCTCGCGGGCTTCTTGGCTCTTTGTGTCTTAGTTACTCCTGCCAAGCGCTCCCAGCTTCACCCCCTTTACACAGAAAACGTTATGGGCATCCTGACGGGAAATGAGAATAAAGAAACCCACCGTTGCTGGTTTCTAGACAGAACTGAGCCTCTGACTTTTCACACAGCGGTTGTTCTGGGGCCTGTAGCAAAATGACCCGCGTCGGCTTTCTCAAACCGACCCAGCCACGTGGAAAATCTGCTGGACAGTCTGTAGACCTCGGTTGCTAGTTCAAAAAAGAACTAAATCAGAAACCCCAAGCCGCGTGTTACCGTTTATTGAGCACCTACTCCAGGCCAGGCACTTTACCTGAAAGGAATCAGCCTCTCTATCCTAGGAGATAGGTCCTACGATTACTGCCCTCATTTTACATTCGAGGAAATCGAGGTGCCCGGAGGCTGAGTCACTTCCCCAAAGTTCTCTGGCCAGTAAGCGGAAGAGGTATGATTATAAACACAAGTGGTCTGCTTCCTGATGCCAGGCTCTCTGTCCCTATTGCTGCTGCGAGCAGCTGCAGTTTATTTAGCGTCCCCTGTGTGCTTGGAATCTGGTAAAATCCTTATACTTACTGACGCTTCATGAAAACCGTGTAAAGTATATGTGTGTGTGTGTGTGTGTGTGTATACGTATGTATATGTGTATATAGGTATATATATACATATATATATACCTATATACATTTCCATTTTAGGGGTTAAAAAATGGAGGCTGAGAGCTTTTCTCCATTTAGCGGAGTTACACAGTAGCTAGACTCAAATATATGTGCTTGACAGGAGAGCCCCACACATGACATGAACTTCGTGTGTGTGTGTGTGCGCGCGCATAGCTGGACCACAAAACAACCCTTTTGTGTAGAAAGGGATGGATTGAGGGCATTGTCCAGAAACATCTAGAGGGTGCAGGCTCTGATCTTTAATTCCCTGTTTGTAAGAAGTGTCGTCCAGATAAAATAAACAGACCCGGGGATCACACGTTGTGCTGCCAGCCTCAGCCACCTTGCACGTCCAGCATCCTGTTATCTCCTGTTATCCCCCTATCCCTTCTGGCACCTGCTCCCTTCACTAAAGGGAGCTGGGGACATTAGCAATGCCATATACATATATATGTATATGTATATATATATATATTTTTTTTCTTTTTTTTGAGTTACTGATCTTGGGGCCATAACATGGAATCACAGAGTGACAGGTTGAGAGCGATTTTCGCCAGACCCAGAAAGGACTGATTTCACGACGATTTTCAGGATTCTGCTTCCCTACCACGTTTCACATAATGCCGAGATTTATAGTGTAACGGGAACTAGGTGGGATTTGATCACTCTGGGCTTCAGTTTACTGCTGACCAGAGCACATGCCTCGTTTCCTCAGCAAAGTCTGACATGGTGGGGGGTGCGGAAGGGAGGGGAGTGTGCCGAGCTGAGGATGTGGACCTTTGTTGTCTGTGGGGGTGGGAACCACGGTTTCCCACTATGGGAACCTCAGTGTGTCCATCTATACAATGGGATGGTTGGGTTGGAAGGTTCCCAAACCCCTTTATAACTCGAATGTTTATTCAGGTCTCACCTTCGTTCTTCTCAACCCACAGTCACAGAGTGGCTACTCCTTGCCAGGTTTTTTTTTTTTTTTCTTTTTTTTTGCTAGGGGCCTGGGGACCCAGAAAAGCAACAGCAACAGCCAGCGCACCTGCTTTGTGGGGCAGACGTTGTGTCGCAGCTTCTCTGCCACCACCCGCCTGGGTGACCCTGAGCTGGTTCTTTGTGCCATGAGGTTTGCAGAAAGACGTTTCTCCAAGTGTGACCAGATGACCTTTTGGCTCAGCAAAGCCCGGGGTGCTTGTTAACAACTTGGATCCCTGGATCCCAGCCCAGATCTGCTGAATCAGAATCTTTTGTGGGAAGGAGAGGGGGAAATGCATTTCAGCAAGGACCCCAAGGTGATTCTTAAACATACTGACATCAGATAATGCGTTAAAGTGCCTCACAGTTTGTGAGTGTGCTTGCTGACTTTTAGGGATCCGTGCTCTAGAAAACCCTGGACTTCAGCTACACTCGACTCCATTCAGCATTTTCTTTTTATTGCACCTGTAGGTTTCCCCTTTACTGAGAAATGTGTGTGTGTGTGTGTGTGTGTGTGTGTATGCATGCGTGTGTATGTACACACACATATATACACATATCTATTCAACCTCTATTTATTGAAGACTTATTATGTGCCAGAGTTTTCCTTATGTAGCCCTATTTAATCTTCACATGTCCCTAGGAGCTGAATTCTATTAAAAGTGAGGCACGCGAGCTTCAGAGAGGTTAGAAGCTTGCTCACCATCTGCCGTGGGTGAGGGGTGGAGCCAGGGTGCAAACCCGGGTCCGTCTGCCCCCAAGTCTCTTTCTTAACCTCCTGCTCTTTCTTAACCCTGGGGCAGCTGGAATGTACCTCTCTCAAGGGAACCATTCACGGGAAGACAGCATGAACAGTGTCCCCTGGAGTCTTGCCTTGAGGATGTCCTATAGCCACACCCCCTCCTCTGCTTCTCTCTGGGCTGCAGCCTTCAGTCCTGGGCGATAATGCTTTTATTTTCTCCTCCCCTTCGTTCCTGCGCGGAACTGGAGTGCTTATGGGGGCCCAAATGCGAGGGACCCCAACCTCCTTCCCGCCCCTCACCCTCCCAATTTATTTCTGGTTCCAATTCTTTCGTGCCACGTATCTATGGCTGTGGGCACACAGTGCCCAGAACTCAGTGACTTAAGGTCCGTTTTATTTTTTAATGATTTTTCCGGTTAGGAATTTGGGCAGGGCTCAGCCAGGCGATTCTTCTGTTTCATGCGGCATTATCAGAGGTCACTTGGGCTGGTCTAGGGCAGGGGTCAGAAAGCTGTGGCCCACGAGGCACACCCAGCCTGGCACCTGTTTTTGTAAATAAGGTTTTATGGGAACATGGCCATCCCCATTTTTGGGGCATGCCGGTCTGTGGTTGTTATCATGCTATAGCAACAGTGTTGATTAGTTGTGGCAGAGACCCTATGGGCTGCAAGGCCACACACGCTTATTACCTGGCGTTTTACAGAGAAGGTGTTCTGACCCCTTGTCTACGGGGTCCAGAATGGTTTTACTCACTTCTCGGCGCCTTGGAGGGCCTGGCTGGAGGGCTGGCTCAGCTCGGACCATTACCAGACTGCCTACAAGAGGCATCTCTCTAGCGCAGAAACCCCAGCATACTTGAACTTCTTTATGGCATCTGAAGGATCAAAGAAAGCAGGTAACAAGTGGCCTATGACCTAGCCTCAGAAGCTTGAGAATGTTCTTAGTGCCCTACTACATTGGTCAAAAAGTTCACGAGACTTGGTACAGATTCCAAGGAAGGGAGTGAGATTTTATCTCTCGGTGGGAGGGGTAGCAAGAATTTGTGGCCATCCTTAATATACCACAACTCATTTCTGAAGACCTTTTGAAACTCGTCTCCCTTCTTGCCTTGGCCAGTGATGATGACAACTGAAGTCTTTCTTCGATGATTCAATATCAAGGAGATACTTGGCCGGGGAGGGGGTGTCCGCCTTGGTTCAGTGAATACTTGCTGCCCTCCTACTGCGTGCTATGCACTTGGCTAGGTATTAAGGCTGCAGCAGTGGATAGAAAAATGTGGCCCCTGTCTACATGGGATGCACAGTCCAGTGAATGTAGATGCAAATGTTACCGAAGGCACTGGGAGTTAAGTCGAATGTGCTCTGAGCTCTCCTTTTGACTCAATTTCTTTCTTTCTTTCTTTCTTTCTTTCTTTCTTTCTTTCTTTCATTTATTAAATAGTTTTCTTTATTTTTGAGAGGCAGAGAGAGAGAGAGAGAGAGAGAGAGAGAGAGAGACTGCGAGTAGGGGAAGGGCAAGGAGAGAGGGAGACACAGAATCCGAAGCAGGCTCCAGTCTCTGAGCTGGCAGCACAGAGCCCGATGCAGGGCCTGAGCGCACGGACCGTGAGATCATGACCTGAGCTGAAGTCGGACGCTCAACCGACTGAGCCACCCAGGCATCCCTCAGTTTCTTTCTTTTTTAAAAAAAAATTTCCAACAGGCACATGAAAAGATGCTCAGCATCGCTCCTCATCAGGGAAAAACAAATCAAAACCACACTCAGATACCACCTCACGCTGGTCAGAGTGGCTAAAATGAACAAATCAGGAGACTATAGATGCTGGCGAGGATGTGGAGAAACGGGAACCCTCTTGCACTGCTGGTGGGAATGCAAACTGGTACAGCCGCTCTGGAAAACAGGGTGGAGGGTCCTCAAAAAATTAAAAATAGACCTACCCTATGACCCAGCAATGGCACTGCTAGGAATTTACCTAAGGGACACAGGAGTGCTGATGCATTGGGGCACTTGTACCCCGATGTTTACAGCAACACTTTCAACAATAGCCAAATTATGGAAAGAGCCCAAATGTCCATCAACTGACGAATGGATAAAGACATTGTGGTTTGTATACACAGTGGAATACTGCACAGCAATGAGAAAGAATGAAATCTGGCCTTTTGTAGCAACGTGGATGGAACTGGAGAGTGTTATGCTAAGCGAAATAAGTCATACAGAGAACGACAGATACCATATGTTTTCACTCTTATGTGGATCCTGAGAAACTTAACAGAAGACCATGGGGGAGGGGAAGGAAAAAAAAACAGGTTAGAGAGGGAGGGAGGCAAACCATAAGAGACTCTTAAAAACTGATAACAATCTGAGGGTTGATGGGGGTGGGAGGGCGGGGAGGGGGGCTGATGGGCCTTGAGGAGGGCACCTGTTGGGATGAGCGCTGGGTGTTGTATGGAAACCAACTTGACAATCAATTTCATATTTAAAAAAAGACCTTGGAAAAAGATTTTTCTAATGTTTATTTATTTTTGAGAGAGAGAGAGAGGGAGACAGAGTGTGAGCAGGGGAGGGGCAGAGAGAGAGGGAGACACAGAATCCGAAGCAGGCTCCAGGCTCTGAGCTGTCAGCACGGATCTCAATGCGGGGCTTGAACTCACAGACGTGAGATCATGACCTGAATGAAAGTCGGATGCTTAACCGACTGAGCCATCCAGGTGCCCCTTGACTAAATTTCTGAATCCAGCTTCATTTATTTTTTGGATCCATTTTCCCCCCCCAGAAGAAGAAGAAAGGAATTCTAGTTCATTGAAGGTTTCAAATAGTCAGAACTTTGGTTAGATGCTTTTTTGTTTTTCATAGTGTTCGCGTGTAGATGATATTTCATCATTCATATACTTTACAATCTACCTTCATTTCATTGTTTTTTTGAATTCTGACAAATGGATTTGACACGGTCTCCATTTGTATTTTTTTTTTAAGTTTATTTATTGAGAGAGAGAGAGGGAGAGCGCAGTGGAGGGGCAGAGAGAGAGGGAGACAGAGAATCCCAAGCAGGCTCTGTGCTGTCAGCACAGAGCCTGATGTGGGGTTCGATCCCAAGAACCGTGAGATCATGACCTGAGCTGAAATCAAGAGTTGGGTGCTTAACATACTAAGCCACCCGGGCTGCATTTCTATTCTAAGTCCCACTGTGGGGATGATCACGTGCCTGCTCCCTACAGCCCGTAAGTTGGAACCTGAAATCGTGGTTGAGTAAATGGTGTTGCACCCACGTGGCTGCAGGTGGAAATGCCTTCTGGGAACCTGGAATAAGAGGGATCGATAGATTCCAAAGCTCAGCTCCATACGTCTCATTGACACTTGACAATTGTTCGTCGTCACGGTCTCATGTGGCAGGTTCTCCGTGTATCTGTTAGTTTGGCCCATGGGTATTTCTGACCGTCCTGACCTCGTGGCCCACCGGGAGCTGATGTTCCCAGGTCACATCCTGATGCCTCGGTGGCCAAGGTCTCAGGAAGAATGGAGGCTTTATTGGCCTTTTCCCACATCTATCACATTTCCATCAAATCTCTCCCCTCCTTGGACCTTTCGGCGTTGCCTATCAATGGCTTCATTGTAGTGGTAAGCTCTCATTATCTGAAAATTCCTTGCTGCTCACCTTTGTTTTTCCTCTAGCTGTGGAGGAGGACGTGTGTGTGTGTGTGTGTGTGTGTGTGTGTGTGTGTGCGCGTGTTTTAATGAATCTACTCGTATATCCGTGAATGTGTTTTAGTGAAGTATGTTATACCCTGAGAGCTAGCACTTTTTACTGGGGTGTAACTGGTTGGAATCTTTTTCCTTTCAAACAACTTTATTGAGGTGACTGATACACAAAAAGTTGTACGTTTATAGTATATACGACTTGACGAAATGAGATCAGCATACACTTGTCAAATCATCCCTGTATATGTACCATAAGCCTACCCATCACTATAAAAGTCCCCTCCCCCTGCCTCACTCATTCATTCATTCCTGATAGGATAATAATGTCCGAACACAAGATTTACCTTCAGCAAACTTTGAAGTCTATGGTACAGCATTGTTGACTATAGACAACGTGCCGTACGCGTCTCGGATTTATTCATGTTGCTTCGCTGAAACTTTGTACCTTTGACCAACACCTCCCCGTTTCCCTCTCTACCGAGCCGTTGGTAACCACCACTCCACTCTCTGTTGCTGAGTTTGACTCTTCTAGATTCCTCATATATGCGATATCATATTGTATTTGTCTTCCTGCATCTGGCTTACTTCGCTTAGCATAACGTCTTCCAGATTCATCCAGTCACGGCCAGTGGCAGGACGTCCCTCTTTTTTAAAGGCCGAATGACGTTCCATTGTGTGCGTATGCTACCTTTTCCTTATCCACTCACCCATCGGTGGACATTCAGATTGCTGCCGTATCTTGGCCACCGTGACGAGTGCTGCACTGAGTATGGGCGGGCGGATAGCTCTTAGAGATCCTGTGAAATACCCGGATGTGGAATTTGGGGAGCGCCTGGTGGTTCTATTTTTCATTATCTGAGGAAGCCCCATGCTGTTTTCCACCCTGGCTACACCAATTTCCATTCCCACCAACGGCGCACATCCTGGCTGGCATTCGTTATTTTTAGTTTTTGTCTTTTTGAGAATAGCCATTCTACCAGGTGCGAGGTGATAGCCCCTTGTGGTTTTGATTTGCATTTGCCTGATGATGAGTGACGTGGAGCGCCTTTTCCTGTATCTCTGGGGCATTCATGTGTCGCCCTTGGAGACATGTCTAGTTAGGTGTTTATATATTCTTTGGATATTAGCCTTCACCAGATACATGGCTTGCGCGTACTTCCCTTCGTTCCGTAGGGATGAATGTTCATTTTGTTGATTGTTGCTTTTCCCGTGAAGCAGCTTTTCAGTTTGATGTAACGCCACTTGTTTATTATTGCTATGTGTGCTTTTGGGGAATACTTCCCTTAGGAGGTGGCACTTGACTAGAGTCTTCTCACTGAATTCTCACACCAACTTTCTACGGTAGCCCCACGATGAGGATCTCATTCTCCAGACCCCGACAACATAGGCATCCTTTTCTGGTTCTGCCATTTACTCCGTGATTCTGGACAGGTTGCTTCATTTCTTTTCCTTTTTTTTAAAATGTTTATGTATTTTGAGAGAGACAGAGAAAGAGAACGTGAGGGAGGGGCAGAGAGAGGGGGAGAGAATCCTGAGCAGGCTCCGCACTGTCAGCGCAGAGCGTGATGCGGGGCTCAATCCCACGCACTCTGAGATCATGACCTGAGCCCAGACGAAGAGTCAGATGCTTAACCAATGGAGCCACCCAGACGCTCCAAGTTGTTTCCTGTCTGAGCCTTGATTTTCTGCAAAATGGGGATGAGAGCTCAAAGATTTGTCTTGAGAATTAAGGGAGCTAATGGCACATGGTAAACATTCAACACACATAAGCTATCCTGATGACAATAATAATTATTATTTTTAATGTTTATTTATTTTTGACACACACACACACACACACACACACACACTGAGTGCAAGTGGGGGAGGGGCAGAGAGAGAGGGAGACACAGAATCGGAAACAGGCTCCAGGCTCCGGGCTGTCAGCACAGAGCCCCACTTGGGGCTCGAACTCAAGAATCGCAAGATCATGACCTGAGCCCGAGTCGGACGCTTAACCGACTCAGGTGCCCCAGCTATAATTATTATTTACCACACACTTCCTAATTTGCAGAAAAGGCCACCGAGTCTCAGAAAGGTGAAGTAACTCGCTTAAGGTCACACAGCTAATGAGAGCAGAGCCAGGAGTTTAGCGTAGCTCGGTCTGATTTTACTCTGTGCTCTTTCTCTGTGTTCCATGAATTCCTACCACCCAGTCACGCACACGTGGCCTCTGGTGATGTACAGAGCACGTCCCTGTAGGTGCCACGTCACCCCTGATTTATTTTATTTGCCTCTCATTGTATTTTCTGTCCGAGAAGCTTCTCTTTCCTCTAGATGACGTTTGTTCTCTTTGGTGGGTCTCCTAGATGGAGCAAAACACACACAAGCAAACTAAACGGGGTCTGTATTTGCAACCAAGAAAACACTCCACGGATGTCCGCAACTTGGGAAGAGTACAGAAGTCAAAACAGAGAAATAATTGCCCAAGACTTGGAAAATCAGTGCTTCCTTGGCTAATACTGCCCACGACTTGGACAGGCCATGCTTCCTGGAGAACCAGAGTGGCCCAGCATCGTTCCTGTCCATGAGAGTAGCCCCTCGTGAGAAGTTGCTGCTGTGCCTGGAAACCCTCTTCAGAATCTCCACATTAGGTGGGTGGGAACTGGTAGCATCCCTCCGATGATCCCAAAGTATGGGGAACATCACCCATCCTTACAGATGGTCTTTGCTGTGCACCTGAATCTCAGCCAGTAACCATCTCACTCTCCACTCTGGGTCACCTAAAGGGGGGTCCCCCAACTTTGCTCCATGGTAGAGCACTACTCCCAAGAGGTGGTCCTTGACCAACAAGGTCCTGAGGTCAGAAATGACTAGAAACCCCACCTACCGCTCCTCTGACTTTGAGTTGCTCGCTCGTCTGGAACCCAGGTGCCTTCTAATTCCCTGCTCTGTGAATCTTACTTAGCACATCACTTGCGTTCGGGAGAACAGCGAGGGAGAGGAAGGCGGAAGAGAAACCCCCTTCCCTCTAAGGGAATTTCCTGGAAATAACACACAGCCCTTCTGTCGAAACTTTATTGATCTAAACTTAGTCCCACGGCTTCTCTTGGCTGTAAGAAGCCGGAGAGAAGTGGCTTTTAGCTGGGACGTAACCCCCCTGTTAAAAGTGAGGGTGCTGACATTGAGGAAGAGGAGAGATGTCAGAACAGACATCTAGCGCCCTGCGGCCGGCCACAGTCCACTTCTCACGAAACACTGGACACAGGAATGACCGACACTTAACATATTTATTATTTACCAGGCACTGTGGTATACACTGCATCTCATTAGTCCTCGGATCAACCTGTTGAAATCAGTACTGCCATGTTACAGATGAGGAAACCAAGGCTAAGAGAGGTTAGGTGATTTTCCCAAGGATGCACAGCTAGAAAGTAGCACAGAAACAGTTGGATTCCACCTTGGTTTTGCAAAACAAGTGAACAAAACATCATGCCGTTAACATATTAGATCCATTTATAACCCAGGCTCTAGGTTCCAGGCTCTTCCTCTGTCTTTACCTTATTTGCCTGAAGGACTGCTATTCACCTGTGAAGACCTATCACAAATGTCCCTTCTCCTGTGAAATTTTCTTTAAAGCCGCCAACCTCTATGATGTGACACACCACCGTTCATTCATTTTTCCGACAATCGTTTCCTGACATCGCTCGTGTATTAATCCTGGCTCTAGGGGATACAAGAAAGGGCAAAAACACATGCCTGTCCTCTACATTTGTTAATCTCTTAGAACGCTGAGAGTAACACTTCACCCAACAGAACTTTCTGGAGTGTTGGAAATGTTCTATGTCTGTGCCATCCAATATGGTAGCCCCCAGCCTGTGAAACTACCGAGCGCCTGAAGAGTGGCTAGTGAAAGAACTGAGTTTTCAATTTTACTTAATGTTGATTGAATTCACACTAAAAACCGACAAAACCCGGCAACTGGAAGGTTTTGCGGTACGTTTGGAACAACTTTCGCTGGCGAAGCTACCCCTTTCACCTGTAAATTTATGAATTCCAAATACAGATCAAGAACGTTTCGATGCAAAGTTAGCATCGAAATCAGGTGCCCTGTTAGTTTTAAAATACACATCCTTGTGAAGGCTTAAGGCTGAGGAAAGAATATAAACTAGCTCATTATGTTTATGCTGATCACGTGATGAAATGGTATTTTAAATACATTAGGTTAAATTAAAGATTTATTAAAATTAACTTCACCGATTTTTCCTTTTTTATTGTTTTATTTTTACCATTAAACATTTTTTTAATTTTATTTTTAATTTTTTTTTAAAATTTACATCCAGATTAGTTAGCATATAGTGCAACAATGATTTCAGGAGTAGCTTCCTTAGAGTCCCTTACCCATTTAGCCCATCCCCCCCTCCCACAGCCCCTCCAGTAACCCTCAGTTTGTCCTCCATAGTTATGAGTCTCTTCTGTTTTGTCCCCCTCCCTGTTTTTATATGATTTTTGTTTCCCTTCCTTTATGTTCATCTGTTTTGTCTCTTAAAGTCCTCCTATGAGTGAAGTCATATGATTTTTGTCTTTCTCTGACTGACTAATTTCACTCGGCTTATTACCCTCCAGTTCCATTCACACAGTTGCAAATGGCAAGATTTCATTCTTTTTGATTGCCGAGTAATACTCCTTTGTATATACATACCACATCTTCTTTATCCATTCATCCATCGATGGACATTCGGGCTCTTTCCATCCTTTGGCTATTGTCGATAGTGCTACTATAAACATGGGGGTGCACGTGTCCCTTCGAAACAGCACACCTGTATCCCTTGGATAAATACCTCATAGTGCAATTGCTGGGTCGAAGGGTAGTTCTGTTTTTAGTTTTTTGAGGAACCTCCATACTGTTTTCCAGAGTGGCTGCACCAGCTTGCATTCCCATTATTTAAAAAAATTTTAAGTTATTTTTTAAGTTTATTTCTTTTGAGAGAGACTGAGAGAGGGTGAGTGGAGGATGGGCAGAGAGAGAGAGGGAGACAGAGACTCCCAAGCAGGCTCTGTACTGACAGTGGGGTTCAAACCCATGAAACCGTGAGATCACGACCTGAGCCGAAACCAAGAGCGATGCTGAACTAACTGCTGTAACCGACTGAGCCACCCAGGCATCCCATGGGGCTACTGGAACTTTGAAAATGACAGATGTGGCCTGCCTCGGACACAGCTGGGCTAGACTGTCGTGAATTACTGCAGCATAGGCACGAGCCCGCGTGGCCAAGTCTGACCAAAGACCATTTTACAGTCCGTCCTTTCTGCTGATGAACAGATACCTCTTTTTACTCACCTCCACTCTTCTACACCAGGCCCTCATTTCACAGCCAGTGGAAGAACGAAGGAAGATCTCTGCACAACCTGAATGAAGTGTGCTCCCCACTTCTGGGCTTCACCACTCCTGCCGGAAGCTTCCGTCTCACGTGGGAGGCTTCCCAGCTGTTGCCTGCTTCGTCAGAGAGCCCATAGTTTCTGACACAAGATATTTTTCTTATGTTCCATCTCCAGCCAAGATCTCAGAGCTGACGTCCACCTGGAGATATGGAAGTCAAGGATCCTCCACTTGACTTCATTCGTTCATTCATTCATCTGGCCAATAGTAATGGAATGCCTACTGAGTGCCCTGCACTGCTCTAGGGGGGTGTGGATGCAACGGTTCAGGAGCCCCCGACACTGTCCACATCCTAACCGGGCGAGGAAAAACCCAAATCACAAGAAACCTGTTGATCCTTTAATGAAGGATTTCCTTCCCTATGATCTTTCACTTGTTAGTCTCCTGGAGAGAGAGAATTCATTCTCCTTTTGTTGTTTGCCCTTTCCCTCTGAGGCAAGGTTAGGGAGAGCCAAGATTTGTGAGATTTGTGATGAAGTCCTTGTTGTCACAGGGACAGGCTCCGGGATGTCGGGGGGTGGGGAGGTGGGAGGAAAGAACGCTGCAAGCCGGGCCCCAGAAATTATACAATCCGCCCAACGCTCTTAAGGACCTTCTCCGTCTCCAGTTCTTGACAAATAATCAAGATTAGTCAGCAAGAGAATTGGCTGTGGTTCTTTAAAGTAGCATATAATTATAATGGTTAGTACTTAAGGGGTATCTTTTCTTTCACGCTCTTTCAGCACCATTATGAGCCCTAAGTCCATAATCTTGGCAGTTTTCACTACATTACTATAATTTTTTAAAATTAAATTGTATAATGACCTACTTGAACAACACTTAAAAAAATTTTTAATGTTTATTTATTTTTGAGAGAGAGGGAGAGACAGAGTGCCAGCGGGAGTGGGGCAGAGAGAGAGGGAGACACAGAATCCGAAGCAGAGTCCAGGCTCTGAGCTGTCAGCACAGAGCCCGACGCGGGGCTCCGAACCCACAAACTGTGAGATCGTGACCTGAGCCGAAGTCGGACCTTAACTGACTGAGCCACCCAGGCACCCGTTGAACAACAGTTTTAAAGAGGCTTTTTATTAAAACAAAACAAAACAAAACAAAACTCTAATCTTCTACGCAATGTTCTTCTCTGTCCCCTCTGTTTCAGTTTGCTAAAACTTTATGACCCTACTGTGTGCTGCTTGAAGGCTGCTTGAAGTGCCATATAAATGCTTTTCTTTTTCTTTTTTTGCTTTGGTTTAAGAGATAAGGCTGTTCCATTCCCCTGTCCATTCATTGCTCCATTCACAGTGTGTTGAGTTAGCCAAGGAATTTTTAGTTTTTGAGAGTAAGGTTTACCATAAATCATGCAAAGAAAAGGTCATGTTTTGGAGGCCATTGAAGGATGTGGAATGTAGCAAGGGCTGTGCCAGATGTCACAAGGTCTTGGAACCAGGGTCTCCGAAACTCAGGACCCAAGATGACTTCGTCCATCTCTTCTGATTCACGTGGCTTCTCACCTCGGTTTCTCTCTCTCTGTATATCAACTTGTTCTCTTTTCTCTGACTCTTCTGTTTCCTTGTGTAATGGCCAGACATGGCCCCAATACTGAGATCTCGAGAAGGAAACACTGATGGGTTCCATTGGGGTCATGTGCTCCCCTTTGGCCCAATCAGCTGTGGACATTGATAAAGGTGTGTCCGGCCCATAAATTCCTTAGGAAAAGGAATCGATGGCTCAGCCACTTTGGGAAACAGTTCCGCAGGTTCTCAGAAAGTTAAACAAGGACTTGGCTTGTGACCCAGCAATTCCGCTCATGTATTTACCCAAGGAAAATGAAACGTGCATCCACATATAACTTGCACAAGAATGCTTGTAGCAGTCAATAAATGCAAGTGACTCAAATGTCCATCAGCTGGTGAACAGAAAAGCCACGTAGTTTTGCCAGGCAATGGGATGCTCTTGGGTAATATACAAAGACATGAGGCATGGATGTATGCTACAACCCAGGTGAACCTCAGAGGCACTAGTTTAAGTCAGAGAAGCTAGACGCAAAAGGCCCTACGTTGCGTGAGTCCATTACATGAATGTCCTGAAAAGGCAAATTTATAGAGACAGAGGGTAGACTCCCGGTGGCCTGGAGCTGGCAGTGGGAATAAGGAGTAACTACAAATAGAGATTCGGTTTCTTTTTGGGTGGAGGGCAGTTTCAAAATTAGATTGTGGTGATGGTTGCACAACACGGTAAATACACTAAAAGTATTTAGTTGTTTACTTTCAGTGGGTAAATTTTACGATACGGAAATTAGTTCTCAATAAACCACCTGGGGAGCCCCCTCCGTCTGCATCCCTGGTAGATGGGGTTCCCTCCAGTTGCGCCAAGCTGCAGGGTGAAATCCTGCCTCTGTGTCATTGTTTCTATCATTCCCTCCTCCTACCACAGCGTCCCTGCCCACATTTGAATGATGGGCTTTTGTGCCACACTGCGTCGGTCATTAGCAACTTTCGGCATCAGGAATTTCTCTTTTCTATGAACTGCTTGCTCTTCAGGACCGCCGTTGCCTGGACTCATGCTACTTCTTTTTAAAATAGTGTCTCAGTCCCAAATATCTTCTGTTTCCCCTCTTTCCCCCAAGAACCCAATCTACCCTTCCCACCCTGTTCTCAGCCCCTGGAATCTGATATATATGGACGGCATCAATGGGCTCCCTTGCCTTCTGGCTTCTGTTGGGTTTGGCCAACGGGCTTCTGTTGGGTTTGGCCCTGGTTGGGGTCAGAGGGAAGGAATTGAATGAGGCTAGACTATTTAGCCCCTGGATCCAAAGTGGTAAGATGGCCTGTCCTGGATGTCGTGCTCTTCAGCCGAAGACCACTGTTCTTCTCGAGGGTTCCAGCTCCACAGGATCTCCTCGGCCCCATCCAGCCCTCCCCTGAGACCTTCTAGGCACAGATGTGGTACCAGCTCTTTGCAGCCCTGCGTTACTGTACTATTCTTTATGGTTCCCAACCATACAAGCCTTTGTAAATAGTCTCTTTGTAAGTAAATCTTCTTCACGTAGTCATATTTCAAGGGTGCCATTTCCTGTGGAGATTTTGACTGCCACAGCCTTCCTCTCCTTCTCTCCACCCCCTCCCTACTTTCCTTTTCTTCCTGGCTTCATATATTTATGTCCTTGTTGTCGGTTTCTCCCTACGAGTCAGAACAACTGCTTCTGGTTGCCACAAGAGAAAACCCCCGAAACTCCGTGCCTCGCTCCATAAACTTTTATTTCTCTTTCATGTCGCAGTCCTCTGTGTATGGGAAGCCCTTCTCCATCTTCTTGCTCATCCACGGGAGCATGTGGCCTCCAAAAGCCGGCCATTTCGGCCCATGTTCCCATTGAGTAGAACCGAGTCATGTGACCCCAACCTAATCGCAAGGGTGGCTGGGAAACACGGAAGCGCACACGGAAGTCTGCTAAGCACCATTGCCTCCGCCATCCTCCCCTATTAGAAGGTAAGCTCCCTGAGGGAAGGGACTTGGTCATCCTTGTCACCACTGTCTCCCAGCAGCTGCCACGTGTTGAATACCTGCGAGGCTTGGATGCATGAATAAATGAAGACGGGCATGAATGACGCCTTCCTCTCTGAAATTTTCATCTAATTCTCAGCAAGATGCTCTGATGTAAAGTTCATCATGAGGGCTAGAACCCTATCTCGCTAATGGCGTTTTCAGTCTTATTAGCATAGGGACTAATCTTGACGTGCTTTGGATTCACACTTTAACCCACCCCCAATCCCTTGCGGATGTCCTTCTCTTTGACCCTGTATTTGGGATAATGACTCCTGTATTTCCCATAGTTCCCCAGAAGAAACACTGATCACAAGACCCTAATTTATTCTGTGTGGTTTCTGTTCTTTCATTATTTTAATGATGTTACAAATACTTCTTTATTTAATGCCCTTACCATGTGCCAGGAATTAGATTCCTTGTTTCTCTGCCATGCTTTCTCTTCCTAGTTCCCTTCTTCAATCTTCTGAAACTTTTAGGGCCTCGAGGCAATGACCCCCGATGACCCTAACATCCATAGATAATGGCTTCTAAGTACATCTGAGAAACTCCCACAAGTTACTTTTTCTGGGATGATTTGTGAGGAGTCTGTGAAACTATGGCTTTGTGGCCAAAAATCCAGTTTCTTGGTCCCGGACTCTGTCTCTAGATTTGGCCTTGGTCCCAAGAGGATTTGGCGATAGAGTGTGGACGCCTCCATAAGGGCTCAATACCCCTAGTGGAGACATAGCTCAAACCACAGATCCTAGGCCCTCATTTTGCATGCTGTGTTCAGAGAGAGTTCTATACGAGGTCAAAAAGTGTTCTATCAGAAAGGTATTCCTGGTGAAAGAAATTTGGGAAAAACTGCTTGGTCCACCTCCCTTTTGGGAACTCACAACTTAAAGTAAAGGCTCTGAAAAGGCCTGGAAATAAAGCAAAAAAGCAAGCAAACCTATTCGCTCTTGTTTGGCCTAGTTTATCCCACACGTATTCAACCATGGGTCCCATTTTCATGCAATGTGTGTTAACATCTTGTGGACTTACAATCCTTCTGAGCAGTTTTGGAAACTCTGTCTCTACCTCTGTGATTTCCGGTTCTTAGGTCCATCCTGCAACCTTTTCCATATGTCAGAATTAAGGCTCCGAGATGTAAAGTAGCTTTTGTACGGCAACTTAAGCTCGTGAGTAGCACAGCTAGAACTTGAACCCCTGCCCAATGGGTTGAAAGCCCATATATTTTTGCCTCTGTCCTGTACTCTTCCCCCTGCATGGTGAGCTGCCTGGGATCCATGTTAATTATTCGATAAAAATCATTCGTAATTAATCGTCGATCGCCTGTCAGTGAATACTATTCTGAAGAGCTCGAAGACGGTTTCTTCGCAGCTCCAACAGTCTGCTTTGCATTATCAATTTGTTAAGAAACTCTCTTTTTGGTCGAGCTGTGCAAAAGGAAACTTCCATCCAGACTGTCTGAATTATCCCCAAATTCTGAACTGATGGCATCCAAATGAATAAGACTTTACAGAACTGCACTTGGAGAGTTGATTGGATTTGTCAGTTTTCCTGTGGATATAAAGCCCTGGGTGGCTGGACTGTAAGTATGCTAGAACATAAATAATCACCAGATTTTCAGGTGAATTCCACAGAGTCCATAGGAAAAAGAAAACTCAGGCTATTTGTTTGGGAACCTACAGGCTATCTGAGAAAACCCTGCACGTAGTCCCGAAGTATGAGCTCAACGATGAGCGTGTTTGAAACAAAACAAAACAAAACAAAACAAACCAAACCAGATTGATCTCTTTCTTTTCTTTTTTTGTTTCTTTTCTTTTTTTTGAAGCCAAAGTACTTTGCAGCAACCAGTGTTAAGATTTAACAGCCAAGAAGGTCAAGGTGATGAACTTCCAAGTGCTCTTGGACACCAGGCAACTTAGTCAACTCCCCAAACCCCAAAATGCGAGAGGGTCAGAAAGCAAGGAAAACATGTTTTCATAACTAAAAAGATTACATCTTGGATCGGTCCATTTATTTATTTATTTCCCGCAAAGGGGTTGCTAGAATGTCACGTCTCTTGGCTTCCTGATGGCTTCTTCCTATGTTTCGAGGAGGGTGAGCTATGGGGCAAGGCCTCGCGACACTAGACTTGGACTTCTCTCGTTTATGTTTTCCAGAGGCTCCGTGCTCTGACGTGATGAAAGATCTGACCCGGGAATTGCAAGTTCATGAGTGGGGCGGGGAGGGGAAGGGGGGGCCCGGAGGCTTCCCAACCCCAGCTTCCGTCTGCCCCCATTGGCTGGACTCCAGCGACGTTCATTCTTGAAGGGTTAGGTCAGCGCTGCAGTTTTCTAGCGGATCCATGTTCCCTTACAAAGAAACGGCTTGTGCTTCTTTCTGGAACTTGAGGTGTGCGCGGCGTTTATAGTTCATCCTCAGCAGAGCTCGCAGTGGGCGTCAGCACCTGCCCTTGCATTCGGTGGGCCCTAACTGAGCATCTACTCGTGTCAGGCACTGCCGAGCACTGAGGGTGTCGGGAACAGAGGCAAGGATTGTATTAGGAGTCGTCGCTTCCAGTCTTCTCATTTGATAGGTGGGCAGACAAAGGTCCAGACAGGAGGAAGGGGCTCGCTCCAGGTCACCCAGTGGATTAGTTACAAAACCTAGAGAAGGATCCGGTTTTCTGGCTTTCCAACCCAAAGCTCTTTCCCTTGTACTCCGATGCCTCTCACAGTTCATTCAGTTGGGCTTTGCTGAGCTCTCTCTCACTAGGCACCACGAGCCGTGTTCGGCGCTCCATGAATCCCAAAGTTGTCACTCAAGAAACTGAAGACCCAAACTGGAGGTGATGGATCCTTGAGCCACTAGTTGGGAAACGTGGAGGAGAAAGGTTAGACGTGGGAATCCGATAGTCCTGGATTTAAATCCTCGCCTTCCATTCACTCATCATGTTCTTTTGGGCAAGTAATTTGAGCTTTTATGAGGCTCAGTTTTTGCATCTTTGAAACAGGAGTGTTGATAGTAACTCCCGCCTATGAGTGTTGGGCAAAGAAGCAGTCCTATATGGAAAATGTTTTGCAAAGTTCCTGGCACAAAACAGGGAACCCTGCGTGGTTGTCATGAATCATAAGTACTGTGATAAATGCTATAGATGGTTATACGTAGTGTTCTGGAAATATATAGAAAGGAACAGCTAATTATGTCCCCAGGCTGGGATAAGAGAAAGGGACTCTTTTTTTTTTTTTTTTTTTCTATTGGGTTTTTCTGCCTGATTGATGTGCGGGGAGGGTGTATATTTTACGGCTGAAGTCTCTGTGTAGACATTTCTACACTGAGAAGTTCATTTTCCTGTAAGAAGCGACAAAGCTAAAAACGGACGTTGAGTGCACAACAGGACACTTCCGTTGCTGACTAGCCAGATAACAGGCTTTTTTAATGGCTCTGTCCACTTGCTCTAAGTACGTGGACAGCCCATGTCCAGAGGATGATCTAAGACATAGAAGTTCTTAAAAAGGTTTATGAATCATCAGAGATCAAATGGGTTGAGTCATCCAGCATTATATACTTTTCTTGTGTGTTGGAATTGCTTTGAAAATGGGTAATGCTATCAAGGTCATTCTCTGGTGTTGCTCAAGCAGTTGGTATTGACAAACATTTCCCAAAGCCTGCTTTGTGGAACACTAGACCCGTGATGTGCTCGGGAACTTTGGGCACAACGCATACCCGGATTGTCCCAGGGTATCTGAGAGGGAATGCACCGTATGATCCATGAAGAAAGAATCCAATTTGTGTTTTTAAACCCAGGAGAATTGTCTTTAATCCCCAGATTATGAGGTTTGTGAGTACAGGAATTATACCTCCCTTTTTCTCGATTGTAACCCAGCAACTAGCACAATTTGGGATGTAGCACAAATGGGATGTAGTGTCCACTTAATACATATTTATTAAAAATAAGTACATGTTCCCCAAACTTGCTTGACCACTGAAGCCCCCTTTTTGTCCACGGTATACGTAACAGCATTTTGCTGAAGGAAAGGAAAGTTTCCTTCAAACCCAAATAGCAAAATTGGCTTCACGAAGATGTCTTAGGGTGGAATTGGTGGGAGGGTTGTATTGGTGGAGCTCTGGACCCCCAACCCTTATCTCAACCAGCGCATCCTCGCCATCATGGTAACCGCTTTATACCTTAGGATTTCTTCTGAATTAAGAGTTAGGTGTTTATCGTACACTTGAAATACACTATTCCAGAAGGAATTGGATTCCTGGGGGATGTTAATATAACCGAAGGGAACGATCAAGGTTGGGCTTGACAGATTTAGCTAGATGTGTTTTAAGAAAAAGTGTGCCTCTAAAACTCATTTGATTATAGATTCACTCGTTTGTCTGTATTTATTGAATGTGTCTAGGGCCAGACACCCTTCTAGATCTTGAAGATACAGGGAAGTCTGGTAGATAAGGTCTCTGACCTCAAGGAGCTGGCAGTTGGCGGGACAGGGGGATACTGGTTAGTAAACCAGTGGGCAGTCACGTAACAAGCATGCTTTCCCAAAGACACACACGATGTGAGGGTGGTATAATGGTGAGATCAGAGTGAGGGCGCTAACAGGAGGTTAGCGGTGTGTATAGAAAGACCTGTACCGGAAGGAGCCCCTGGAGTTCAGACCCAGACGACATCTGAAGACCAAAAAGGAGGGCATCCTCAAGCGCAAAGACATTGAGGTGGGAACAAAATTGGCACACTCAGAGAAGGTAAAGCAAAGCAGTGTGGCCAGAGGACAGCAAGCTAGGGGGCGAAATGAAATCGAAAATATTCACAGCACCTTACCAGTACCAAGCACGGTACCGTGGATACCTGGTGAATGTGCACATTTATATAACGAGTTAATTGCACTCTTCCATTCCTGTTCTCCATAATCTTTGGTTCCCTTGTTTGTTCATGTTTTAGAAGATAAAGCTATTTTTTTTTTTTAAGAGCTAGATACCGTTTTTGCTATTCTGGTGAGTCTGACCATATCCGATGTGATATCAGGTGATAAATATTGCTGGTTAACTTCCTCGCGAGGCGTCTATTACAGAAGGAAGAGGCCCATGAAGGACCCATGACGTGGCCAACCTCGCGCAGGGCACTTCTCAGAAACCAGGGGTGGGGACCCACCTTCTCACCTTGCGATTGAGCTCCTGGCTGGAAGGATTAACTGATCCACTTAACTCCATTTACTTTGACATGCTCACACTTGAACTTTCCCCAGTATGACGTGCTCAGTTCCCCAAATGTGGGATTTTAAGTGAAACCCTGACATTTAGCTCTAGGGCTCAACAGCAGTACTTAAATCCCCCAATTAGAAGCAGAAATGGAGATGAAATGGTCCCAAGGAATCTGGAGACACAACAGTTTCAAAAGGCAGCAACAGGCTGGGGCAGAGAGAGAGAGAGAGAGAGAGAGAGAGAAGTTTTCGATCTCACACCAGGAATGTGGAGCTAAATGAGAGCCATTGGAAGGCTCTGGGGGTTGTAAAATGGAATTCTCTCTTGTACAGTACGCAAGAGTTATTAAGTGTGTATACGAGACTCCTGTTTTACTTCACGTACATGATTATTTTATACTGGCGAGTTTGGAAAGAGTTATAGGCTGAGAACTGGCCAAGACACAAGATGAGCAGTGGGGAGCGGGGTGAAAGCTGCAGGGTTGCTGTTGGGGGCTCGGGCTACTTGGGGAAAGCCAACGCGAGGTCCATCGTGGGTCAGGGGGTTGGGGAGAAGTGGAGTGTGGCACCGGGCTTTGTATAGGCTCATCTCCAAAAAGGCATCCTGGGCTTGGTCTTCGTGGGACAGTGCCAGGTGTGAGAATTGGGAGAACAGAATCTGGACCCAAGCCCAGCCAACTGGGTTTGGCCCACCAAGGTCTAGAGACCAGGAATATAAAGAATTTGGATTGGACTTGCTTGGCTTTAAGACACGAGAGGGACCATGAGCCGTTCTCAACACACTCGGTGACTTCCAAAGTGAGAAATACATTATGTTTCTGAATGAAGTCCAGGAGGCAGGGAGCTGGGGAGAGAGAGCTGCTTTGGGAGAGGCCCAATTACCAACAGCTTGGGCTGGTTGCATCTTTCGTGGGTTACATTCCTTTTTAAAGGAGGCGGGGCTCTGGCATCAGAACAATTTGGATCCCTAGTTTTGCTTCTAAATTCCGTGACCTTGAGAATGCTAATTAATCTCTCTGGCCTCAGTTTTGCCGATTGTAAAATGGGGGTTAGAACGTCTCCTGGGACGCCTGGCCTGGGTGGCTCAGTCGCTTGAGCGTCCGACTCTTGATTTTGGCTCAGGTCATGATCCCGGGGACGTGGGATCAAGCCCCGTGTCGGGCTCCTCGCTGGGCATTGGAGCCTGCTTAGGATTCTCTCTCTCTGCCCCTCTCCCCTGCTCTCTTTCTCTCTCTAAAATAAAAACAAACAAAAAATCCCCCACATCTACTTATACTGAAGGTATAATATGGCAGAGGATACACAAAGTTGAGCCATCACTCAATAATAATGATTTATGTTAATAGTAATGTGAACGAAGGACAATCGATTGGGCTGGGTGGGAGGCCTGACTGGCAGTGTGTATGAAATCTCTTGTTTGTTGAGCAGGGCTCTCTTCCTCTCTGTTCTTTGTGCCCTAGGCTCACTGTGGCGCAGCTACAAAAGCCTTACAAAACCTTGTTGAGTTGACAAAGTGGTTTTTATAGCTTGGAAAGGGGCCTGCCTCCCACTCCTGGGTGACTTAGGTGCTGTGGACTTCAGACTGGCTGAATGCCAATCATATCCGGCCCAGAGCTTGCTAAGATACGCTTCCATTTAAGATATACTTGTAGCCCTAATCCTTCGAAGTGACAACTTTCCTCAAGGGGAAAAAAATCATAACTATGTGTTCCGGAGACACGGAATCCACCTCTTGATGGAGCTTAAACGAGATAGATGTTTATTTCTCTCTCACGGCAAGGTGGTTTCCACTTCGTAAGGGCCGTGCAGAGACACAGACGCCTTCTGTCTTGCCCCTCATCCCACGACCCAAGATGGTACGTGACCACCTGCATATTCTAGGCGGAGGAAAGAAGACAAGAAGGCAGAGGCATGACCCTTCCTTTTAAGGGCATAACCGTTGGTCAGATTGGAGTCATGGGACGGGTCCGACTGCAAGGGAAAGTGGGTAACGAATGTAGTCTTTGTTCTCTGTCCACGTGCCTTGCTAACCATCAGGGATTCTTAAGAGGAAGGGGGCAATAGATTTTGTCAGGCAATGGGCCATCCAGGCCTTAGTTTCCTTCTTGACCAAGCTGGGTTGTAAAGTAGGTATAATACTGTAATAATTCCAACTTCACAGGGCCGTCGGGCGCTGGGGGGATACATGCAGAATACCTATTCCAGAATCTGTGGCTCGTATCCAACCTTTGGCCCCCTCCTCTCCCTCCTTATCTCATTGTGCTCTACCTAGACGGTAGCAGGTCCTGGAATGTTTCTTGTCCTTAGCTTGCTACATGCCTGTTCCTCCCAGACTGTGAGGTCTTAAGAATAGGGACCATGCTCAAAGAAACACTTGGCATTTTGAGTAGATTGCATTGTGTCTGGAACAGACTAGGTTCTTGGTAATGTTTGCTCTATTAAATACATACACACATGCATAAATGGAAAACCACTGTCGATGAAGCCAGACATGACCATGAAGGGTACATGTATGCTGGCCCAAGAAGGCACCCTGCATTCCGGATTCTGCACTACAGTTTCTTACATGGGTTAACTTATTCATTCATCATTAGCAGATACCGTCGTTACTTTGCTTTTCAGGCAAGGTCTTCTCAGGTTTTCCAGTCACCTCTACAAGGGTCCCTTGGAACAAGGTGCAGCATTTTATGCGACATACTTTGTAAACCACCAGTTTCATTTCCCTCCTTCCAGTACAGGGGGAAAACCAAGGCCAGCGCTGGAAGGGATCTGTTCGAGTTTAGATCGGAAGTGTAGAAAGTGTCCCAGTGCCCAGTTTAAGACTATATGCCACGAGTCTCCGAGAAAACCATCAGACACATTCAACCAGGTCACCCAAACTCAAGAGTAGGAGGTCACAGTTCAGTTATTGTGAATTACAGCTTCAGATAACTAAAGAGAACATATTGATTATTTAAGACTGTTGTGGTTAGGCAAAAATATATGTGGCCAGTATTTGGAGTCAGAACTTTTGTTGTGATCTGTGCTTTGAAAGGCAGACGTGTTTATTTATCCTAAGAGCTTGCAAAGTGCCAGCTCCCCAGCAGCGAATAATTCAATGACTCAGATGCAAACCCCAAACTCCAAACTGGCTCAGGAGAGGTGGCGATTATGGAAAATCCTGCTTCATCTAGCCCACGGAACTGACCACCCGGGAGCTGGCAAACAGACCTCAAAGCAGGAAAGAAATAGAAGTGTCCAAAGAAGAAATGGAAAACACAACCTAGAAACAAACCGAGCCTTGAGCAAGACCATGAGTGAGCTGAGTCGGGGGTAATATTCCAGGGTGGTTTCTCAAAGGCTGCTGGGCCCCGGCGTTCTCTGTGGGGATGCGTTGTGAAGACAAACATGTCTATTGTAAAGGACTTCAGAGAATTTGTATCCCAGAAACGTTGGACGATCGTCTTAAACCTGATTGCAAAGCCCATGTCCACTTTGGCCGGGCGGGGAATGTAGGTGAATAAGGGAGCTGGGCGTAAGATGATAAAATGCAGCTGGTCATAAGGCCCAGGGTTGATGGGGAGCTATGGGGAGCTGTGGGGAGCGTGGTAGCCACAGCAAGCATGCCTCAATTAGAGAGAACAGCTGTCCGCCCCTGGCCAATTGTGGCCACATGGAAATGTGGGTCCCGTGTTGATAGATCCTGCACCTTGTCAAAAGAATCTAAAAACCTTAGATTTTCATGAGCCATCTGCTTTTTAAAAAATTGTCAGCTAATGCACAATTCAAAAGCCATCTGGAAGCTCTCTCCTCCTGTGCATCCACATGACCACTAATGGTGGCCGTGGACCGTCTGTTGTGACTCCCTATTTAAGACCCTTGGAGTAGACAGAGGACCTCTAATTCTACCCCTACATTCTATACAGGCGACAAATGGACCTTGGGATTCATCTTAAGTCCCACGACCGTGGCAGTGGCAGGGCTGGGTTCTGCTTTTCTTTCCCTTGCGGTGCAGATTCTGGACCTGTCCATCTTCCAGAATGGAACAACTGTAGGTTCCGACTAAACACAAGCTAAGGCTCCTGCCTTTCATGGAGAAAAGCAAATCCCACTCTAGTCCTTAATGATAGTGATGCTGGTGGTGACAATGATAATAAATACCCGGTAGAACGCTCTGGGTGGCAAGTAACAGGAAACCTTGATTCAAGTTGACTTAATACATGAAATTCTTATCTGTCGTACCTGGAAGATCAGAGGAAGGACGGGTGCTGGGTTCAGTGTGATCAATGACATTATCAAGAGTCTGGGTCCTTTCTGTTTTTCTGCTTTGCGGGCCTCATTTTGCTTCATCCCCAGACTCCCTCCCTCCCTCCCGCCCTTCCATCCTTCCCTTCTCTTCCTCCTCCTCCTCCTCCTTCTTCCTTTCTTCCTTCCTTCCTTTCTTCTTCTTCTTCTTCTCTCTCTCTCTCTCTCTCTCAATAAGGCTGCCAATACCAAGTGACTCTGTATGCTTTATTGTTCTATCTGGAAAAAGAGAACAAAAAAAATCTTGAAACTTCTCCCTCAGACATGGACTATCGGTCTTCTCTTCCATCTAGTTGAGCCAACTGTCCATTCCTGGACCGATACCAGTAGACAAGGGGAGCTGTGTGCTGACTGGATGAACGGGGCAGTCTCCTTTAGGAACTGTGATGGGACCAGTGGGAGAAGGGTTGGTATGTCTGTGGCTACCTTCCTCTTCAGCTAGACACCTTGGCCCTTCTCAGAGGCCAGTGAGCCAACTTATGAATCTTCAGAATAGCCTCGTGGTGGGCTGGACCCTGGGCTTTCCCACAAATATCCCAGAGGCCTGGCCCTCTGTTTTCCTAGCAAACCTACTTTAAGGCAGAATTTCTCAACCTTTAATAGTACCAGAAGCCCCAAGGAACCTGATAAAAAATGAACATTCCAGGTCCCCATCCCAGAGAAGTCTGGTTCAGGAGGTCAGAGAATCTGTATATTTCACAAGCTTTCCAGACCATTTTGATTTGGGTGGTCAGGTATCCTACTTTAAGAGATGCTTCCCCAGACTGTGAAAACTGGATGTCCCGCAACTCAGGAGTATAGAAGGAGTAGCCATCAGGGAAATGCTTAGGCTCGTGAAATTTCTTTCTTGTGATTCCCTTTGAATTCTTGGAATAAGAACACTTCATCGGAGTTTGCACGCGTGGTTTTTCTGGAGTGCATTGAAGGAACCTTTGGAAAAGAGTGAGGAAGTGCGGGAAGGAAGATGAGAGGAATGTCCTCTGTCCCTTCAGCTTCTATGCGCGTCCGGAATCATCCTCGGTGCAAGATATTGGAAGCCGGGATGTCTCGATTGTAATTCATCAGTGGAACCCTATTCGTGGATGCTAGCCACTGCGTGAATTAGGTCGTCCTGCGAATACACAGAGCTGAATCCCCAGTGACAAAATGTTTTTATTTCCATTCTCACTTCATTGTTCTGATAGCTGGAGGGAGTTTGGGGCTAGTATGTAACGCCTCTGCACAACCTGCTATCTCCCTTTTTGACGAAGAGACAGCAGAGCTTGGGCTCAGGGGCTTGAAATGTAATATCAGCATACTTCTATTAACTTTAATATAATTAAAAGCATTGAGCTATCATTTAATTACACCGCTTTGCTTCCATCAAGTGTCTGATAGGATAGATGCTAGATTAGGCAGACCTAAAAAAAAAAAAAACAATCCCAGTGGCCTAAAACAACACAGCCTTATTTGATATTTAGACTACTGAACTAATCGCCCAGGGCCCTGGGTGGAAGGAGTGGCCACTGTCTCAAACATTGTCAGTTTTCATGGTACAGCAAGAGAAGTCTGAACGTTGTCCTACTGGCTGTGAAATACCGTGGCCTGAGTATGACACCCAGGGCTTCTGCTCACAGGCCATTGGCCAGAACTAGTCACGTGGCCCCACTCAGTGACAAGGGCTCATGTGACTAGGGTGATAGACGCGGAAACATTTGATCAAGAGCACAGACGCCTACCACCCAGTGTGGTTATTTGCTCTGTCTTTCAGCCACTTTTCTTCCACTATTGTTTTCTTCCGGATTCTCAGGGCGGGCACCTTGCCTGGGGATGCCTTAACATAGATGTTCGTGCAGGACTGTAGTGGGACAGCCCAGGCCTTGCTTCTGGGTTCAGTCCCTTCCGGTCTGTGTAACTTTGTTCAAGTCACTTCACCCCATGGGTCCTCAGTTTCCTCATGTAAAGCGGGATAATAATCATAACAACACCGACTTCAGCCGTTCGTTGAGAGATTGGAAGTGTTAATATATGGAAAACACAACATTGTGGCCCATAGCACGTGCTCAGTAAATGCTCGTTATGGCTTGACGTGCCCTGCATCCAATTAGTTCCATAAACCATTACAATGAAGTGTGATGAGGATGTCGTATAGGGGTGCACAGGGTGCAGGGGTGCCTAGCACTGGGAAGGAATCCAGTTTCGGGCTCTGTGAGACACTGTTCTCCCTAAAGAAGCAGGGATTTAGGAGGAAGCATAGTTAGCCAGGTGAATAGTGTGGCAATATATGTTCTAGGCAGAGGGAGCGGCCAAGGTGTGGGGTTGTGGTGACCTTTCATGCACTTTCACCAGAAATTCCGGGTTGACAGCTCCTTTCCCCAGATGCTCTGATGCTTTTCCTTTGATGCCTTGTGAGCGATGCTGGGTTCTTGGCTCTTGCAGAAGTCCTGATTCTCAAGAAGGGTCCTCGGCTTCCAGACCAGTCTATGCTTTTCCCGTTGGATGTTAATTTCCCGTGGCCCAAGACCAGTTCGCTGAGATCGTGGAACTACTCTCTCAGGGTAGCCGGGCTTGACTGCCACCCATGGCGTACTGGGCTTTTCTTAGAGGATTTTTGGAAACATGGGGACTAGAGAAATTAGGGATTGGATTACTCTAGCGAGTGAGGGATTTTCAGAGCCTAGAAAGCTGGGGTGTCTGTGTGCCTATCGTGGCCAGAAGCTAACTGAGGAAGATGCTAGAAGGCTTTACCCACAGGCAGTTCTTATAAAAGGCAAAAAATGGCCGAGCTCTGGTTAAGAACTAAGTCATGGCCTCGCTCATTTCATGCCTTTACCTTCACCCTGTCACTTCGGCTTGGATTTGCTCACCAGGAACCCTCCGCTAGGCGTGTGGCTTTAAGAAAACTGCCTTGAACCCTGGTCTTGGCTGCCACAGCCACCCCACTGAAACTCTGATGGGGCTGGTGGGTGGCATCATTTGGCTGGCAGCGCGGCCGGAATGTCATTCGCCGAACAACACTGACCTTCTGGGAGGAACGTCCACTTGACCGCCAGGCGAGAGCAAAGGACACTGTGGCGAGGCACATTGGAAGTTTCCTGCTCTCCAGGAGTCATGAATCAAACACGCGTGAGGCGGACCAATTAACGAAAGCAACAATCAGGGCAGCGGGATTTGCCATCATGACTTGAATCCCTGCTGTGCGTCCGTCACTGCCACAGGGCCTGGCCGTAGATGATGTCACCCAATTCCCACAACAACCTGGAAAGGGAAGCATGGTTTCAAGGATCCTCTGCTCTATCTGATTTGACACAGCTCGTTTGAGGGAATAGCCATGGCCAAATGCAAAAATCACGGTTTGTGTTACTAAGAAACATGCATCGTATGTGCCCCAGACCTCCACCCTGTCCCTGGCTGTGTCACTCGTCTCCTCCCCCGAGAAACAGTTTAAGGAGTTAATATTTTTACCGTTTTGACCTTGTCCCTCCGAAAGGAAATGTCCTGTACGTTAGCACAGATGTCCCCATTTTGAGATGACGGAGCTGAGGCTGAGAGATGTCAAGTCACACAGAGTTCCCAAGAGGCAGAGCTGAGATCGTTTTCTTAATGTCACCCTTTTGTTTTGACATCATCTCAGACATGCCCAGAAGTTGGGAAGGATCCCTTTCTTACCCCTTCCCAGGTGGACCCAAATGTTAATGTTTTTTCACATTCCTTTTTCTTTCCCCGTCCTTTCCCCCCCCCCCCTTCTGAACCATTTGAGATTCAGTTGCAGATTGAATGCTCCCTTTTACCTCTAGGTATTTTGGTGTTTATTTCCCAAACACGAGAACAGTCTCTTCTGTAATCCCAGTGCCGCTGTTCAAATCAGGTAACGGATATTGACACAGATACGGTATCATTATCTAGTCGACAGACTTTGTATTTCACCAATTGACAAATCGCCCCAATAATGTCCTTCGCCGCAACTGATAAGAAAGAAGAAAGAGCAGAGAGGGGTGGTGGGGGGGGGTGGGGCGGTGGGGAGAAGAAAAGAACGAAGGCAAAAAGAAGCAAAAGAAAAAAATTCTTGAACCACTCGATGTATTTATGTGTCATTGCCTCTGGAGTCTCTCTGTTAATCTGGAAGAATTTCCTTCGTCTTTCTTTGTGTTTTGTGGCAGAAACAGCTTTGAAAAAGGACAGGCCGGTTATTTCGTAGAAGGTCCATGGGCTTGGATTTGTGGCATGAGATGTATGTTATGTGCTTTTCGCAAGAACACCATAGAAGTGTTGCCGTGTACTTCCCAGCACATCATGTGGGAGGCACGTGACATAAAGACTTGTCCTAGGAATGGCGATGTTGGCTTTGGTCATTTGGTTCAGGTGGTGTCTATGATTTCCTCTGGGATCAGGAAGTATTTCGGAGCGAAATCGTTTGAAACCCTGTGAAGATCAGAGCCGGGACTTTCCACCCAGTAAGTCTGACTCCAGAACGGACAATTATCTGTGACGCTTACCATCTCCCTATACAGCTGACATTTAGTCAGGATTTACCAGGCACTGTGCGAAGCAAATTCAATGCATTCTTTCTTTCTTTTTTACGTTTATTTATTTTTGAGACAGAGAGAGAGACAGAGCATGAACGGGGGAGGGTCAGAGAGAGAGAGGGAGACACAGAATATGAAACAGGCTCCAGGCTCTGAGCGGTCAGCCCAGAGCCCGACGCGGGGCTCGACCTCATGGACCGCGAGATCACGACCTGAGCCGAAGTCGGACGCTTTACCGACTGAGCCACCCAGGCGCCCCAATGCATTCATTCTTTGTAAAGTTTGTTTATTTACGTTGAGAGAGAGAGAGAGAAAGAGAGAGGGAGAGCAAGCATGAGCACGGGAGGGGCGGAGAGAGAGGGAGAGACAGAATCCCAAGCAGGCTCTGCCCTATGAGTGCAGAGCCCAACTTGGGGCTCGAACTCACAAGCCATGAGATCATGACCTGATCTCAAGAGCTGGACGCTTAACTGACAGAGCCGCCCAGGGGGCCCCGTGCATTCTTTCTTTTAACTCAGAATAATTTTCAGCGTGATAGGGACCCCATCTATCACACACAGTCTTCATCGGCATTGTATACTGTGTTCAGGATCCAGAAGACTTCATCAGCTCTCACTAAAATAGACCCCAGTTTTATCCGCTGGCCAGAGAATCCAAACTGGGAGCTCAAATGGCACTCACAGATTTCCCAAGGAGCAGATGTCCCCAGAAGTCTTATCCAAACAAAACCCGGGCCAGAGATGTGAACTAATAGGGGAAAATCCTTGTGCGTGCGATGCCGAAAGTGTCTGGATGTACCAAAGGAATGGCTTTTTATGAGAGTTAATATTCCCCTCACTGGAGACACATTGCTATCAAATAATAAACAGCAGAGTCTACGGTGTTGATCTTTAAAGTAAACCCTATCCCTATTAGCTTATCTACCCAAGTATTAAAACTAATAAAATAATAAACTTTATGACATAGACACTTAGCTCAATTCCATTCTGCCCCCACTTCTAACTACAATTTTCTCCTTCTATGACTGTTGGTTGTTTCAGCCATTTCCTGCTTATCATTAAACTATCTGGAACATTTTCATGTGTTTGGATGACGGTTTTCAGTTGCCCTGGGATATTTCTATCTTTCTCTCTCTCTCTCTCACTATCCCCTCCCCTCTGTTCTCTGACTCTGTCTCTTTCTGTTTTGCTTTAAATTGAACCTTATTGTCTGTCTTTCCTTCGCCCCATGTTTGGTTTCTGCAGCCTGTCAATCCCAGCAGGCAAGAACGTCTCCTTATCAGGTTCAGGATCACCTGCATCTTGGGGGCCCTTGTGAGCTTACTAAAGGGAAAGGAGAAAGCGTAACTGAGGAGGAGCATGGGAGACTCAATATTCATTCAGGCAACATTTGGTCTGAGGTCTCTGAAGGCCTGGCAACGTCATGTTACAAGGTTGAGGCAGGTCAGGGAGGAGAGGAGAGGAGAGGAGAGGAGAAGAGAGGAGGGGAGAGGAGGGGAGAGGAAGGAAGAAAAAGAAAAGAAGAAAAGAGAAGGAAAGAAAGAAAGAAAAAGAAAGAAAGAAAGAAAGAAAGAAAGAAAGAAAGAGGAGGAGAAGAAGGGAAGGAAGGGAAGAGAAGGGAAGAGGAGGGCAGGGAAGGGGAAGGGAGGAAAGGGGAGGGGAGGGAAGGGAAGGGAAGGGCAACAATGTACAGAAGGGTTGCTTCTTACATGGGTGGTTAACTCCATGAAGAGCGAGGGCGTAAGTCACGCGTGCGGAGAAGAAAATATCCTTGACTCTCCCTTAGGATGTAGCTTTGTTGGAGACCGGTGTCTCATCTCTCCATAACCAGATCCAGATTTGCTTCCACCATTAGATGGCTTTCTGTTATTGAGAACCAGCAAAAGTAGCTGGCTGTGTTTAAGAGGCATGTTGCATGGAAACACGTACTGAAGGCCCAGAAAGACACCAGCATGGGAGCTGCTCATACACTAGGGCAGCACTGGAGCTGGGCCTGAGTAAATGAAGACTAATGTTTTGGCCTCAGTCTTTAGAGCATCTCCAAGAGACAGGTAGACGTGGACGCCAGAGACCGATCTCGTGGCCCAGGCATCTTGTGTTCCATCTCCAGCCGTCCATACGAGCAGCGTTCTGCCAGTGGCCACAAAAGCATAGTATCGGGTAACAATCGACTGACTGAATGGTAATTTGACTCACTGCCAACAACCCACAGGGCTTACGCCTTCCCCCTTCTTTTTAACTTTGTGGATTTGTGTATGTCTGCGTCTGGATGAGGTGAGAAATATGTTATTCAGGCAAGAAGAAAGTCGTGCTCAGGAAGATTTTTAATTTAGCTTGAGTACTTCCGTGCTCTGAAAATGACTTTTCTCCACACCCTGCCCCCACCCGAGCGTAAAGGAAATATATATTCGTTCCAGAAAATATGGAAAAAACACTATCGGTCAGGGGACTTGATTGTTAAGAAACATAAACTCGCTATGACTGCCTTAAGCAAAACTTAATTTATTCGATGCAAAGTCTGGATCTCTCAGAATTGGCAGGAGGTTTTGCAAATTAGGTTTAGAAAGTGGGAATGAATCGTGGAAGCTGTAGGAGGTGGGAGGGGCAGGGACAACAGCTACAGTGTCATGGTAGGAAGACTCAGGATAGCATACCAATGCTATCTGCCTTTTTAAAAAAATTTTTTTTAATGTTTATTTCTGAGACAAGGAGAGACAGAGCATGAGTGGGGGAGGGGCAGAGAGAAAGGGAGACAAAGAATCCAAAGTGGGCTCCAGGCTCTGAGCTGTCAGCATAGAGCGCGACGCGGGGCTCAAACTCACAAACCGTGAGATCATGACCTAAGCCGAAGTCGGTTGCTCAACCAACTGAGCCACCCAGGTGCCCCTCTCCCTTTTCTTTTAATTACATCATTCAGTAAGTGTTAGGGGCTGGACTGTGCACCCTAAAGATTATGTGTTTAAGCCCAAATTCCCAGTACCAGAGAATATGATTGTATTTGGAGATAGGTCCTTTAAAGAGGGAATTTAGTCAAAATGAGGTCACTAGGGTGGGCACTAGTCCAAGCTGACTTGGTGTCCTTTTAAGAAGAGGAGATTTGGACACACAAACAGACACCAGGAACACACACACACACACACACACACACACACACACACACAGAAAAAGCCACATGAGAACATAGCAAGATGGCGTCCATCTCCAAGCTGAAGAGAGAAAAAACAACCCTGAGGGCACCTTGATCTTGGACTTCCAGCCTCCGGAAGGGTGAGAAAATAAGTTTCTGTTGTTTAAGCTCCCCAGTCTATGGTATCTCGTTCATGTAATCCCTAGCAAACCAATAAACTAAGGAAGCGAAGTTTTGGGAGAGGACGTCCTATTGACTGGGCCGAGATCACAGGACTGTTTCCCAGTTGTATCTCTTGACTTCGGTCGTGGAAGGTGGACATCTGGAACTGCCTGGCCACTAACGCACAACAAGGCAAAGATCAGCCTTCAAAATAAGATCTGGACATGTGGCAGCCGGCCTTCTTGATGATCCCCAGTGAGCAACGATCCTCACTTCTGGCATTCACACCTGTGATAGGTCCCCCCTCTGTTGAATCAGATCTAGTTTGTGTGACCAACAGATCATGCCAGAGGAAACCATGTAGAGTTAGGTTATGACAGGTGTTATGCATCTTCCTTGAACCACCCCCCCCCCCCCCCAGCTTGCTGACTCTGGTGGAGGTAGTGGCCATGTATTGAGAACACTCAGGCAGCAGGTGGAGAGGCCCCCATGGGGAGAAACTGAGGCCTCCTGCCAACAGCCAGCGTCACATCACCAGTCATGTGAGTGCCCCACTTGGGAGGCACAGCCTCCAGCCCCAGTCTAGCCTTCGGATGAGACCACAGCCCCAGCCAGTCAAAACCGCAACCTCACGAGAGACTCTGAGCCAGAACCACGCAATGAGCTGCTCCCAAATGATCGACCCACAAAAACCATGAGGCAAAGTAAATGTTTATTATTGCTTTCAGGAACTGGGTTTTGGAATGAGTTGTGACACAGTGCTTGGTAACTAAAACAGCATCCCACCCACCTGGCTGTTGTGGGTTCATTTGCAATGCCTGGGAGTTATGTCTTTCCTCAGCAAGTAGGGCTTGATGCAAATATTGGACTGGTTCATGGGCACAAGGGCCCTTCTCCTTTTTTCAAAGAGGGACTGACTCCATGTTGCAGTTTCTCTTCCAGAACTCCGTACAGGCTCAAGCTGGGCCAAGACTGCATCTGAATTTTTTTATTTTTAACATTTTTATTTATTTTTGAGAGACAGAGAGAGACAGAGCGTGAGCAGAGGAGGGGCAGAGAGAGAGGGGGAGACACAGAATCAGCCTGGAGCCATCAGCACAGAGCCTGTTGCGGGGCTCGAACCCATCAACTGTGAGATCATGACCTGAGCTGAAGTCGGACGCTTAATCCCAGGTGCCTCCCTACACTGCATTTGAAAGCAGCCCATCTTTGCTGTGTTTCTTCCTTCCCACGTTGCTTCTGTCCCTCATGTCACCTGCACAAGACTTCTGATGTCAGGTTCCGCTTCTAGGAAAACTGACCTCGGATGGACTGCATCCAGGAAGGAACAATGGATGTCAAGCAGTCAGAAACATGATATGACTAATACAGTCCATCCCTTCACTGGCCCGTCTTGTAATTTTTTCCATACACCCACTTTTTAAGTGGATGTATGTTTCCGTACACCCGCACATCCACACCTCCTTATACAAACAGACAAAAATTTACCTTCTCCCTGAAGGGAGATAATTTGTGTCTGTCACTGGCTGCATGTGCCAGGAGTGTGTGCTTCCCGGATCACCATATACTCTTCTGTTCTTTTGTGACTGGCTTTCGATATGTTGCAGCCTAGGAAATGGTCAATTTAATCACTGCCATATGCCGTAGGAGGGAAAGGGAGACGAAAGAGTAGTGGAGTTCTTTAAAATACATAAATACATATCTCACGCCTGAAAATATAACTGGCTTCTGTAACTACTCGTAATGTTGTGGATAATCTTTCTGACTCCTGTGCTTCCGGGCCTATCCTCCCTGCTTGAGGTTATTCCCCCAGCAAGGTGACCCAAACCCTTATTTCTCAGGGGGTTTAGTCCTCGGTGTCCTTGCATGTAAGGATTTGCCGTGGCTTTGCACCAGCTTGGACCCCTGGGTGTGGCCACGTGGGCGTGGCCACGTGGGCATGTCCCATACTCGAGACATTCCTTAAGTTCTATACGTACTCATGTGGCTCAAGGTGGGAAGCAGAATTTCTATTTGCCTTTTGTAGGGTCATCACTGCCAGCCTGCCGGCACGAATAAGGGAGTCTCACCTCCCAATTCGGTGGGATCATAATTGAGTTCTTTCTTAGAAAAGTCACAGGTTAAGACTGAGACGCAGAGTTGTTAAAAATCAGCCTGAGAAATGGTTCCTGGGGAGGGGGGGCGGCGCGGTGCGGTGGAGTGGTCCATGGCTCGAATTCCAGATCTGTACTTCTATTCAACATATGAAAAGTCATTTCTTGAGTCCCTTCTAGGTGGGAGGCGCTGTGTTAGTTACCGCCAACAGGGTAGCATTTATACGCCTAGTCCTACATTTTCCTTGTTAGTCATAGAAGTCATAGAAGTTATTTCACTTCTCTGGGCCTCACTTTCCTGACCTACAAAATGGGCTGTTAATACCTACCAGGGGAGGGAAATCACTTTGTTTTGTCACCAGGAAAATGGGGACACTAATACTTGGTTTTGCTGGCAGAATCGAATCAGACTAATGTATACAGATCCATTCATGCAACAAAGCGTTACTGAACATCTAACCATGTACCAGCGATGACGGTAAGCTCTGGGAACACATCAAATGCATTTCCTGCCCCCTTGGACCCTACACTGAATGAAATTAGATGTCAAGCAAAAAACAACCACTGTGATTAGGGTTTCTAATAAATAGGCAACCAACCACGGGTACTGCTAGAATTCTTCCTTCGTCATTGCCCTGTTGGCCCTCGGGACCCACTTAGAGACCACCCACCAGGCTTCGGAGAGCCTAGAATACCTACCCTGTTTCGTTCGCTGAGGCCTGAAAAGGAAAGTGACATGTCAGTTCTGGAGCAGCAGGGACAGGTAAGAGTTAAAAGTGAAAAGTTCCTCGAGGAACAACCACCAATGTGTTTGCTGCCATGTTGGCTGAGCCTTGTCACTTCGCCATGACTTTAGGTTTATGGAAAAAAAATAAGCCCGACAGGGAGGAGGAGAGGAAGTCATTTTTCCTACAGCACAGCTGAAAATCCCATTGCTCCATGGAATTTTTTTTTTTGCCTTTAAAGTGCACAGTTTTTGGATGGATTTTGCTCCTCTGTCAGCTTCCTTTAGACATTTTATTGTAAGGTGTATTTATGGACTTTGAAACCCGCTATATATGGCCAAGCACTAATTCTGGGGTTCTCTGGCTCAAGCTGAGAGTGCCTAGCATAGTGGCCGGTGTGCACAATGTGTCCTATCTACTCGACAAATGTTTGCTGGATGAACCGTTGCCTGGAGACTCCAGGTCAGTCATAACTTTCTGGAAGTTGTGTCCTGTTGACTTCATCTTGCTTGCAGAAGAAAAAGGTGTCAGTCTGTTTTTCTGCATCCGGGAGTCTGGTTTTGATCTGTCAGGGTAGAAACCCATCAGGACTCTGAGGCAATTAATGTTTGAGGAGCACCTATTAGATGTAAGTCATTGCCTTGGTGTTTCGAATGTCAGATCCTCGAGATTTCAAGAAACAAGGAGGTGAAGGCATCACGTCCCTTCCCCCCCTCCCCTGAGAAGAAGTTATGAATTTGTTCAGCTTCGACCCTTAATTCATTTCCACGGGGATCATGCTTTCTGGTCGCTGCAAGTCTCTTGTATCCGCCGAGATGTGTCTGTCTTCTTGTTGGCTGATGGTTTTGCCATTAGTCTGATGAATAGACTCAGCCTAACATTCTTCAACTCCGGGGTAGGAAGAGATTCTCGGAGCCACCCTGCTGACCCTGTCATGTTACAACACAGAAAGCTTCCAGTGGGGGCTTTCTCGAGGAGGCAGACCAAGCAGGGAAAAGCTTTCCTTTTCTCTGGCCAACTCCTTCTGGACGGAGGGAGGACAAACTTTACATTGTAGTCTGAAGACTGTCCAAGAATGCAAGTTTCTGGTTTACTGCCATGGTTAGAATTGCTTGGCTAGGAGGACATCGTAAGTAACCAGCGCTTTGCCTGTGTGTCCCGCCTGTTGTAAACCCCAAGCCAGCCGGAGGTATATTTATTGAGTAAACAGTTACTGAATGGGTGGGAAAAATGAATGAAGAGAAAAGAATGCTTGAGGGTGGGCACATAGCAGATGCTCTATAAATACTGAGGCATGAAGCAAGGAAGGAATGAGTAAATAAAGCAAATGAAGACACGAATGAGGGTGATTTCCAGGAGGAAATAGCAGTAAACGGCCGAGTTTGAACGTGCGAGACACTTGTGGGGCGGCTTCTCGTGGCGAATGGCGCCCTTGACTTCCCGCAATTCACAGGGATGGTTGCTCTGTCCCTGCCATTGTCCCCTGTGAGTCATCCTTTCTGACCAGGTGTCTGGACCAAGAGCGGCATCTAGGCCAAGGGGACAAATCACAGCGTCTTCTCCGGGAGGACGGGCCTGGGGCTGAGCCAGAGTCTCTCTGGCCGTGTTGTGAAGATGCTCCCGGGGCGACCGTGGGCGATCTCGCTTTCCCCTCACCAGGGCGGCAAGGAAGAAGGAAAAGGTGGCCTGGCAAGAGGCGCAAGGGTCAAAGACAGAGGGGAGGGAGGCAGGGAAAGAGAAAGAGAAACGGAGGGGGAGAAAAGAAATGGGGGAGGAACGCCCGGATTCCGGAGATTCTTCTGGTTCCTGCAGAACTTCTAGCCCCCGTGGTTCCTCCCCGAGCCCGGAACCTGTATCCTTTCCCCAGCATTTTCCCTGAAGCAGCACCAACTCCTTGAGGCTGGCACCCCGTACCCCCCCCCCTTCCCCAACCACCAAACAACCTTACTGCGCATGCCCAGGGAGAAGACCCTCCTGGCCTCCTGGCCCGTGCGCGGGGGGCCACAGCCGGACCCCTCTGTTCTTTTCCTCGCTTCCCTTCCCACCTCTTCATCCCTTGGGATTTAAAGATGGGGGTGGGGGGAGGAGCGGAAGAGGGAAGACCAACAATATGGGACACCTCTGCCCTCGTCCCTTCAAGCTGGTTGGGGGGGGGGGGGTGGGGAGCTGTCGTGGAATGTGGTGTCCTTTCAGGGCTGAGGTTTGTCATCCCTGCTTTTAGCCCGGGGTCTCAGTGGCTGTATCCTGGCGTCTGGCCGCTCACGGGGACCGAAGGGTGTCCGGGGCAAGCTGCTGGGTAGCAGAGGGGCCTGACCTCAGCCTTGCAGTGAGCGCACCGGGAGTTTCCTTCCCGGGGTGCCGGGTCCCGGGGATCGGGGCGGAACGCACCCACCGCTGAGTTTCAGGGCAGCCTGGCCGGAGTCCCCTAGCAGGCCCGCGTGTCGTGGGGCCGCCACGAGGGATCACGGGAAAGATGTGGTTGTTGTCTTCCCTCTTCTCCCCGGCGAGGGAGGCTGGTGGTTTTGGCTGCCTGGGTGGAAAAACAAATACCCTTCCGCAAATAAGTTCTTCTCACAGCCTTGAATTAGTGTTGGCAGAAAAACACCTCCGAGTGGGGATTCCACAGAGGCGCAAGCCAACCACACCTTTGAAGAGGGATGACCTCCGAGGGCTGGGCTGGACGGGTTGGGCGGAGCGGGGTGGGGGCCGAGGGGGCTGTAGGTGCCCCTGAGTGGCAATGGCGTCGACGCCGAGAGCTGGGGAGGCACGGAGGGACGGGGCGCCCGGGCCCCTTTCTCCGGATCGGGCCGAAGGCGTTCATTTCCCCCAGTTTCCTCGGTGTTGGCAGAGGGATCTGCGACTCCCAAGCAGCCAGCGAATTCACGGCTGTCTGGGCAAAGCACCACTGCAACGAAAAACGAGGAGAAAGGAACTTGCTTTGCAAATGAACTCGCAGACCCTGGAGACTGCACATAAGGGAAAGTTTAAAATCACGGCCCTTTGATGGAATCTCTCTCTTCAGCCTGAAACACGCCTCTTTTTTTTTCGCAGCGTCCCTGAAAACCGGTCCATTGTCAGCATCACTTCCACCCTTTGGCATCCTGACCCCCTTGGCCGGCCGTTTCCTCCCCTTGCCCTCTCCGATGCACCGGGCCTGCCAGTCTGAAGGCTGGGGCATGATATCTCTGTGCCATGCGTAAACACCCCTCGCCATTAAGAGCTCCATCTAATGAGAAACAGAACCACGGAGGGGAAGCTTCAAAGTGGTTAACGGAAGGAAGTGCCTGGAACGCAATCCGACTTGATGTCCCAATTAATACGTCCCCTAATTCTATTTCCTGCCCTTGTGGGCTTGCGGCTGCCTCCCTGTAATTTCTGTGGGCGACGGAGGCTTGGCTGATGGGGAGGAAGGAACCTGGAAATGGGGCGGCTTCACAGATGGCTTCATATGCAGGCAATGGGCATATTAGGACAAATTAGGGAATTAAGGAGGAGGAAAAAAAAGAGACAACGACAGTCAGAGGAAATGTCATCCCAAGTAATAGTATTAATGGAGACGGGGGCTCTGCCGGAGAGGGTGGCTGGAGAAATTGAGAGCAAAGAACAGCTGAGCAGTCTTTTCGTGGAGCCTGGGAGTGGGGAGCTGTTACCGGCGCCCTTCCCCCCCTGCCCTCCCGGACCTTGGGGTGGAAGCAGCCGTGTGGGTCTGCTCAGGAGGATGAAGGACAGGTGTCCGGACCTCAGCCAGAAGCCTGTTGAATTTAGGTGAAGACTTTGGGTGCAACTAAGGTGACCTGGGAAGACGGGAGCCCGGGAAGAGTCCAGTTAGAATGCATGGGGGGCTCTGGGAGGGTTGTAAGCTCTTGGACATGATCGGCCCAAGTGGGTGCACTGTTGGGTCATTCTTGGCAGGTAAGCACATCGTCCACTACAAGGCAGATGCTTGCAGAGGGCAAGGCACATCATCACTGATGCCCGGGACCAAGAGTCTATCAGAGGCATTGGGAACCCTGAGAGACATGGGGACCAGAAGAGCCTCAGCCAGTCCGCTGGGGGCAATTTGGGCAAAATCCCTGAATCGGCTTCCCTGATTCCAGTCTCTGCAGCACTCTGGTCTGTCCTCAGCCCACCTTGCGTGGACCCACCTGGCGATACTTCTAACATACAGAATCGGTCTCATCACCCCTTTTCTTAAATGTCTGCTGGGCGTCCCAGCGCCTGTGTGTGACCGAGTCTGGCCACAGCAACATGGCGTTCGTGGCCTGTGAAACCCCCGGTGAGCTTCCCCTGTGACCTTGCCACCCTTCACTTTCCTAGACCTCCACCCTGCCCCACCGTTGCCCCCAGCCTGCCAAGCTCTTGTCTCTTATGTGGCTTTGCACATGCAGTGCCTTCCTCCAGCTTTGCCCCTCTCCCTCTTCTTTGCTCCTGTGTAGCCATCAAATCCAAGTTAAAAAAATTTTTTCTTTAGTCTATTTTTATCTATTTTGAGAGACAGATATAGAGCCAGTGGGGGAAGGGCAGAGAGAGAAAGAGGGAGACGGGATCCCAAGCGGGCTCTGAACTATCAGTGCCGAGCTTTGTGTGGGGCCCGAAGCCACGGACTGTGAGATCACGACCCGAGCTGAAATCAAGAGTCAGACAGACAGACACTTCACCAACTCAGCCACCCAGGTGCCCCCATTAAGTCCATGTTTAAATGGCTTCCCCTTGCTGAAGCCTTTCCAGCCTGTGAGTTACCTTCTCTGTGTTCCTGGGGGACTGTCTTTGGATCTCTGAATCCTCACTCCATGGCGTTGTAATAATTTGCTTTTGTGTCTGGCTTTCCTCAGAGAATGTCTCTCCAGAGAGCCCCAGAGGACAGGACCAATGGTATACGTTTCTCTACATTCACAGTGTATGACATAACATAGGAGCTCAGTAAATGGGGAGGCAGGAAGGGAGAGAAGCAAGAAGGTGTAGACAGAACAGGAGACATCTAGAGCTGTGCTACCCGGGACATAGGGATATTATCGGTATGGAATACAGATGTCCGAGTGGGCATGAAATGAACCTGAGTTGACTTTAGAACTCGTTCAGCGTGATCACATGGACCAGACTGCTCGATGCACCTGGTGATTAGGAGCCTGTGCTGGAGCCCTGGGTTCAAATCCTTTTGCAATCTCTCAGTCATGGGGGAGGTCACAGCCCCTCTCAGAGCCTCTGTTCCATCGTCAGTGACACGGGGAAAAGGTGGTCATGAGGGTCAAACAAGGGAAAGCACTCAAAACGCTCTGCCCCGTGCCTGGTATGTAGTAAGTGACAGACAAAATCTAATATCCGTGGAAGAGTCGAGCCTGGGAACTCCGTCATTCTTTTAGACTGTCTGTGGTTCTCTCTCCTCCTCTTACTGGTCTCTATCTGCACAGGCCCTGCCCCATAGTCTGAACCGTTGACTCTTTTCACCTTCGGGATAGACAAGCCAGGGTGTGGCCCCAGCGTTCAATGCCAATTCATTCATTCAGCTCCCGGCATCTTGGTTACTGGGGGACAACGTCACTTCTGTGGCTTGGTCTGGAATCCGATGCCTGGTGCTTCTGTTCTTTTACTGTGGTTTGTCAGCCCGTGGGAGACATGACAAAGCTGCTGAGGTCACACCGGGGGGTCTTTTTCATCAAGATAAACCTCTACCCAGTCCACATTCCTTTCACGAAGTCCCTAGGATCTGGTGTTCTTGCCTGGAGCTGAAGCCATTAATCCCTGGTCAAATAGTACCTATGTAAATATTGGTGTAATGGCCACATCAGTCTGGGTTGTCATTTCTCCTTAGGGAATCACTGAAGATAAGGAGAATGGCTCGAGGTCCATGCAGGATGGTGTTAGGGCTTGCCAAGGCTTTATCCAAGTCATTCTCTAATGGGCTGAACAGGGTGCCGGTGGCCTTGAGAACTTGCTTAAGACAAGACCGTTCCATCTGAATCATCCGTGGAGGTGATGTGGCCCCATGAGTTTCACTCTTGACAAACTTGGAGCAGGGCCCCAAGCCCCCCTCTTGATATTTCGGGACATCTGCCAAGTTTTCCTTCCTTCTCCTTCTTTTTCTTCATCTTCTTCTCCTCCTTCTCCTTCTCCTTCTCCTTCTTCTTCTTTGAACCATTTCATATCCAGGATTTATTTTGGGTCCTTCTTTGGGGTTTGAGAAGAGAGTGTCATCATCTCCATTCCACTGATGAAGAAAAGAGGCACAAAGATTAAGGCCAAGTGTCAAGGATGCGTGATGTGCTACGGAGGTTCCTTTTAGAAGTGAAAGTCTTGTCCCACCCTGCCCCCCTCCCCCAGATTCTAGGAGTGTTGCCAGTTAAACGTCTTTAGCTCCCAGCCCTGGTGGGTCTGGCGCTGAGCTGAAGACATCCACCTTGCTTATGATTACATCCCCTTCCAGGGACAGCCTGCACATTAAGACTGGCAGTACGGGGGAATGATAGACCATCCTGTCTTCAGAGCTTAAGTCAGCCGAAGCCTCTGTTGAGACTGTCACAACTGGACGTTTCCCTTTACCCAACCCCCATTGCTTTCCTTCTTTTCCATCCCCAGTAAATGTCATGTTCATTAATCCTTACTCCCGCCTCCATTTCCTAGGGAACCTGCCACACCAAGGTCACACAGGGTGAAAGGGGAGAAGGTGAGGCTGAAATCTAACTGCCGAGACTCTTGCTGACTCAGAACGTGCTTGGCCAATTTCTGTGTACTTAGTAGGTACTAGGTCCTGAGCCAAGAGCTGGGGATGATGTGATGAACAAGGTTCACAGGATCCGTGCCCTCATGGGACCATGTCTGGAAAGACAGCAGACATTGAATTTACAGTTTTACAGGGGTGACGGGTTTTAAGAATGAGAGGTACCAGACGCTAGGGAAGTAACAAGAGCACCACACCAATCTGGGGGATCACGCAGGACTTCCTAGAGACAGTCATGGCTGAGTTAGGAGGACAAAGACAAGTTGTCTAGACAAAGAACAATTTGCTCGGGGAGCTAGATATTGAAGGGGGCATGGCATCATGGTGGAACTCACAGGACTGTGAGCATGAATGGATCCTGGAGGTGGGGGTGGGGGCAGTGGCTTGGACCACTTGGGTAACCAAGAAAGCTCTGGACCCTCTTTGTGGTACATAGCTTCCAAAGGTGCCCGCGTGTAGGACTTCACCTCTAAATACATCTATTGCTCCATCCAAACTTCGAATCTGGGCTGGGCTGGTGGCTTGCCTTGGCCAACAAGAACACAGCAGAAGTGATGTTCTGCCAGCTCTGGGCTTAGGCCTGGAGAGGCTGGCAGTTTCAGGGTTCCCTCCGAAAACCCATCATTGGGCTGAAAAGAAGCTTACACTATTACAGAATGATGAGATGCCTTGTGGAGAATGAGGGGCTGCATGGAGAAGCCTTGGGGAACCAGATGTCGGAAAACATCTTCCTGAACCTTCCAGAATAGCCCGAACACCAGCCGAATGCAGTGCGTGAACCCAGCCGATACCTTGTGGGGCTGAAGAGCTGTTCAGTTGTGCCTTACTTGGATTCTTGACCCACGGAATTGTGAGAAATACCAAATCATTTGGGTTTTTTTTTCAGTCTTTCAGTTTTGAATTAGTTTGTTACACAGCAACAGCTGACTGAAACATTTTTTCCCGGGGCGGGGGGCAGTATCCTAGATACACATATATCCCCCAAAGCTCACACTGAATATCAGTAATGTGCTAGGCTTTGTGCTATGGGTTTTCACAGCTTGTTTCATTTGAACCTCAACAGAAACCCAGTGAGGTAATCAGCATTTATGTCCATTTCACAGATGAGGATAGTGGAGACTCGGGACGAACAGGGCTTGCCCACCAGGCACAAGTTAGAAAAATGGTGGAACATGGACTTGAACTCGGGCAGTGTGGCCCTGACACCCACTCTCCATCACTATATGGATTGCTCTTGCATTGGGTCATTAAGATCTGCATTTCCATCTGGTGATGGCCAGTGGCACGGAGCCAAGACGCGTTGTCCAGACAGTAATCCCTGCATCTCAGACACTTCCGTGACCACACAGTGCCTCTCTGGTGGCCTGGCTCCTCAGGCAATAGAGCTAGTCACACAGAAGTCAGGATAGGGGCAGACGGACCCCACACTGCAGCTAGGAGACCTGGCTGTTAGCCTCGGTTCTTGCCCGAGTGACATGGGGTCACGACTCCCCTCTCCTGTATGTCTGTTTCTCCATCTGTAGACGGAGAACAGAGCTTTCCAGCCATTTCCAGATTTGTTATGTTGGCAAATGACCACATCTATTATCCACTTGCTTTGTAAATCATCTCACATTTGTCACTGAAAAATGCTTGTCCGGGCTATAAAATTTGTTAAGCAGAGGATTTCATGTGCTGGTTATAGATCTTTTGAAAACACTTGAGAACAAGTATATACTTTTAAAAAACTCGCCTCCGTTGCCACCTAGAATTATGCCCCGTGCTGCTGGGATGTGGGTGCTACTTTGGAGACCTGGGGTTGGCGGTCCATGTGGTCATTTGTTCTCGGCAAGGACTGAGGCCTGAGCAAACGAGTGGGTTTCAGGCTTGGGTCCCACTAGACTGGCTAACTGTCACCATGTGAACAAAGGTGCTCTCCAGGCCTTCTGTGCCTCATCTGGCCCCACCTTCTCGTGTGGGTGGGGTGGTCAGTGGGGGTTTCTCCTGCCATCGCAACACCTCATTATGGAACAGGAGACTTCACATTAGGGTGCAAGTCTGGGCTTGGGAGAAAGACCTTGGGCAGGGAGGCGGAAACAAGTTGACGAGAGAGTTCAGCCCCTCTAACTGGTCTGTAGAAAATTTCTCTTAATCTTTACTTCTAGACAATTTCTGGATTTCCTTCTTTGAGTGTCCCTGGTCTGAGTCTTGGCTCCCAGAGATGGAGAAGGTCCAGCTTGAGATTGGTCTGCTGTTAATGGAGTACCATAGTTGGAGAACAAGGCTGCTGGGAGGGTTGTGTGGCATTCCCTCCATCTCTGGCTGAGGTCCTGGCATGTCTCAGAGCCAGTTGAATGGAGGAGAAAGAACATTGGATCCAGAGAGAATCAGAATGCCTAATAATTAATAATAACTGCCCCCCCCCACCATCACGACCATCATCACAGGTAACATTCACTAAGTGCCCATACTCTTGACTTAACTCATCTGACTGCTCCCCACCACAGCTCCGTAGGAGGTAGATCTACTCTTCTCTCCGTTCTGTCGATGGGGAAACTAAGATTAAAGAGAGTACGTCACTTGTTCAAGATTTCACCCTTTGTAAGGGACAGAGAGGAGATGCTCAAATCCCTTCCTCTCTCTGGACGTTTGGTGGTCCATTCTGTAAAATGAGGGCATTGGGCCAGATTGTTGGCAGTTTAGGGATTCTGGTTTTCAATCTCAGACTCATCCTTCCAGGGAGGCCAGTCAGAAAGCCTGATACATAAGAGAGAGGTAGGTGGGATCGCAGGGTTGTTGATGCAGAGTGGAGGGGAGGGAGCTCAAAGTCGTGCTAACAGAGCCAACCCTTGCTTTGCTGAGACACCCCCTGGGGAAACTTCCAGGATCCTGTGGACTTTGTCTGCAAACCAGGGCAACAAGAGCTTCTCCCAGGCTGCCTTCTGGCTTTGTTGGTATCTATTTCTGAGCTTCCGTTCTCTGGACACCTCAGAGCCCTGCGGACGGTTTAAGGTATGGTCCTTAGTGCTGCTGGTGGGGTTGGCAAATGTCCTTGATTGCAGACTTCTTCCAGCATTCCTTCCTTCAACATCTGGGGCCCCTGTCTGTGTGCCTACACTGATGCTGAGTAGAAGGAATGGAAGGAGGAGAAGGGATGCTTTGGCCACTTTCTAAGATGCTGTATCTTTTGGGGACAAGGGAGTGGGGAGACGGAGACAAGGTCACCGGCAGTTACAATGCTGAGGGATAGGAGTTTTAGCGGGAATGGGCACGGAGCTCTGAGGGATGGGGCTTTTAATTCAGACCCGGAGGTTCCGGAAGGCTTTTTGGCGGGACAAGATGGGCCATAGAAGGAGCAAAGGGGAGTGGGGGGGGGTGGGGGTCAAGAATGGCCATTCAGGCCAAGGGAGACCCTTGTGGAAGGCTGCAGAAGAGAGGCATCGAGGGCCATGCTCTGTGTGATGTGACTGGGAACGTGAGCAGGGCAGCTCTTTTTTTATGACCCCCTCCCCAGCTCAGCACCCCCCAACCCCCCGCCACCTGCAAAGCTTTATCTACCCCGCCTGGGGCACAGTGAGAAGCAGAGGGGTGAAAGGTAGTAGTTTGGCAATTCCTTGGCTCTTGGTTGAATACGTTGCAAGAACCCACGAGTGATTACCGTTTCCAACAGGCTTGGCTCTTGGCCTCTTAATAAAAACAAGAAGCAGGAAACCGCCACCCGTATTCACTGCAACCTGGACATTTTCAGAGGGAGAAAATACAAAGAAGTGGCGAGGCAGGGGGAGAGTCAGGGCAGCATGGTACATTCCGTTGCTACGGAATTGCTCTGTCTCGTTGCCTTGGTTGGGGGGAGAGGCTGGCCCAGACCTCTCAAACCTGTACCCACCCGCTTCTCTCTCCGTGTGTCCAGTCCTCAGGCTATGTCTGCGACTCACCCTTTACGAGGTGGGTCGCCTGCATCCCCCACCCCCCCTCTGGTGACACACCATGAATGAAAACTAGGTCTCAAAGGGCGGGATGGAAAGCCAGAAAGGCAAGGGGTACACAAGAAAGTGATTACCCAAAGCGTGCCTCGTAAAAAGTCAGCCATGAAACTCGAGTCCAGAGTCCTGCTTGCAAGGCTCCTGTGGGTCCGACCTGGCGGTCACACGGGCCTGGACACGTCATGAATGTGGGCAGTGAAAGCCCATGCCTGGGTGCCGGAGGGAGCCAGCTTGCCCCAAACTCTATTTTCTCTGATATCCCTATCACCACACCAGCTTTCTTTTCATTAGGGTTTGCTTAGAATATCTTTTCTCTTGGGGCGCCTGGGTGGCTCAGTCGGTTAAGCATCCGACTTCGGCTCAGGTCCGGACCTTGTGGTTCGTGGGTTTGGGCCCCTGTGTCGGGCTCTGTGCTGACAGGTCAGAGCCTGGAGCCTGCTTGGGATTCTGTGTCCCTTCACCAGCTTGTGCTCTGTCTTTGTCTCTCTCAAAAAATAAATAAACCTTAAAAAAATTTTTTTTAAAGAGTATTTTGTTTCTAGGCTTTAATGTTCTACTGTTGGGTTCACGTATGTATGCCTTGGGAAAAAAAAGCACACAGCTTGTTTTTAAAAAAAAATAATCCATTCCTAAGGTCCCTGTCTTTTAACTGAAGAGTTTGGTCCCATTATGATTAATGTGATTACAGATTAGTAATCTAATGGATTTATCTCTATTACCTGATTGGAAGATTTCTACTTACTGGGGTGCCTGGGTGGCTCAGTTGGTTAAGCATGCGACCTCACCTCAGGTCATGATGTCGCGGTTCATGGGTTCGAGCCCCGCGTCGGGCTCTGTGCTGACAGCTCAGAGCCCGGAGCCTGCTTCGGATTCCGTGTCTCCCTCTCTCTGCCCCTCTCCTGCTCGCGCTCTCTCTCTCTCTCAAAGAATAAATAAACATTTAAAAAAATTAAAAAAATAGATTTCTACTTTACCATATTCTAATATATATATTTTTCTTTTTGCCTCTGCTTCTGTCTTTCTTTATCTCTCTCGGATTATATAGGATTTTCTTGACCTCCTCTGTACCTATCTTTTTGCCTCTCCTTGTTTAGAAGCTGTATGTTTTGTTCCTGTTCTTGAAATGTGTATATTAAATTCTTCCTATGCATATGAATAACCACTGTAATCAATCTAATAATCCATCTGGCCTCCTCTTGAACAAAATGAAGCTTTCAGAACATGTAACCTCCAACGCGTTCTCCTTTCGGCATTCATACTGCTTTCGTGTAAGCCAGACTAAAGTCCCAACACTACCCCCGCCCCTCTCTTTCTCTTTCTCTCTCTGTTACCTTGTCAGTAAGTTCGTCTCCCCGATTCTCGGATTCTTCAACCGTAAAAAGGTGGGAGTCGAGTCATAAATCTTCCTGGAGCATCGTTGGATGGCCAGAAACCACCTAGGGGCGGTGGACACGTTCCGCCGGTATGTTGATCCCCACATCTAGAAGTTGGGGAAGGCTGGGAATTGTTGCAGTGGCCTTGAAGGGCGTTGGGTCCCTTCCCTTCGTTATTTGGCCATCTTTGGATGTGCTCTTTGTTTGAAAATCGGAGCGTGCTGGACTTAACAGTGCGTCAGGGCGGTGTCGTCTGCTGGGCTGACGGGAACCTCACTCCCCACCTGCGTGGAGATATGCCACCTCCTGTCTGCCTCCACTCTTCTCTCTCTGCTTCTTTGTCCCCGTCCGTTTCTTCAGTCTCCAACCCTGTCTCCAGGGGTGTCTCTCCCACCTCCTGGTTCCTCCTGCTTGTAATGGCTAGAGTTTCTGCCTGACCCCCTCTTTCTCGGGGTCTCCGTGTCCTCCCTTCTGCCCTTCTCTGGCATCTTCTGTGTTCGCCTCTCCGCTCTGGACTTCTCACTGCCCCCCACCCCCCGCTCCATTTCTCCAGGCCATACTGTCACCTCTGTTCCAGCCTGCACATGAGGCCGGGCCCCCGCCTGGGGTCTCTGGGCTCCAGGAAGCCGGCCAGAGACTGTACAGGCCGCGCCATAACTCAGGAACTCTGCCAGCAATCATTTCATTAGGCAGGAATGGTGTTCCCATTTACCAGATAGCGGGTCCACTCCTTCCCCACCAGGGCCCCCTCCCCGCCACAAAGCCCCGCAGAGCTTCCTGCCCCGTGCGGCCACACAAGGCCTCATTCTAATCCTCTGACTTGTCTGTTTAGTGTCTTTGCAGAGGGGAAAGGAGCAGAAAAGTAGCTTGTCTTTTATTTTTATTTGCCCTCCTTTTTTCCTTCCTCCAGATATCCCCCTGGGGCACCGGCCTAGAACAGAGCAACAAATATTTACTAATTCCATTAACAGAAGAGTTGTTTTTTTTTTTTTTTCCTTTCCAACAGAATATCTAGGCCCCAAGTTCATGGTGAGCCTCCTCCCCCGCGTGGCCCCCTCCCCCCTCCCCCTCCACACGCCCAGGACTTATATATAGTTCACTCAGTGCCATTTCCCCAATTTTTTCTGAAGTTCAAGACAAGTTGAAGGGTCAAAAAGGCAAAGGGTGTTTTAGAAGTTTAGCAGACAGCTTTTGGTACAAGAAAGAAAAGGGGAGCGGGAGAGAGGGAGAGAAGGCAAAGAGGCAGGAATCTGGCTCACATTAAGCTGGAAAGTTCCAACCATTGATTCGGTCTGGAATTATTGTTCTCCGCCCCCCCCCCCCACCCCTTTTAAATCACAAACCATGGTTTATTCGTTTTTGTCTTTTTTTTAAATAGCAACCAAAAGTTACACTTTGGTTCACCAACATGGAAACCCATCCTTCGTTTGTTTTTTTTTTTTTCCCCTTCGCGTCTTTCAGGTAGGACGGAGAGAAAGGGGGAAGGGAGGATGATAGGATTCCAAGGCAGTGAGTCCTGCTGTCTTTACCCCAGGCCCGCCTGCCGGGGAAAACCAAGGACACGTCCTCGTTGAGGAAAGAGTCTGTCTGAAATGGCGATTTCAGGGGAGAGGAGAAAAGTCTCGTGAGGTCGTGCTGACAGATGTCCCTCTGGGAACGGCTGTAGTGATTGTGTTAGTGTCCCAGGGCTGCTGCTACCAGTCCCCACAAACCGGGTGGCTAGAGACGACAGAGATGTATTCCTGCGTGGTTCTGGGGGCCCCAAGTCTAAGATCAAGGCGTTGGCAAAGCCGCACTCCCCACAGAGGCTCTTTGCGGGGAATCGCCTCTCCCAGCTTCGGGTGGCCCCAGGCGTCCTTGGCTTGTGGCTAGGAATTCCAGTCCGTCTCTTTCTTCACATGGCCTCCTGGCGTGTTATTCGGACGCTGGTCATGGGGTTTCGGGTGATCTCATTCTGGGATGCTTACACCTGCAAAGATCCTACTTTAGATTTACATAAGGTCACATTCGCGGGCACGGGAGTTAGAACTTGGACACCTCCTTTCGGGGGGACGCCGTTAAACCCACCACAGTGATCACAGCGTGCATCTCAACCCTGTGGCACAGGAACGCCCACCTGGACCAGCGGGGCTGGGGGAACGCCGTGCTGTGTTCACCTACACTTCCTTCTTGGTCCTGCCCAGCACAAGGGCAAGACCCCAGCTGGTGCTAGGGTGTCTTTGTCACCTTCTGTTACTTGCTGATCCTTGTCGTTGTTGTCGTTTTTAGTACTTATTTATTTTTGAGAAGGGAGCAGGCAGAGAGAGAGAGAGAGAGAGAGGAAGATAGAGAATCCCAAGCAGGCTCTGAGCTGTCAGCGCAGAGCCCGACGTGGGGCTCGAACTCACGAACCGTGAGATCGTGACCTGAGCTGGAATCGAGAGTTGGACGCTTAACAAACCGAGCCTCGTCTTTCTGAGGGCGGCCCTCAGGCTCAGAACCTTTAATAAGCACCTACACCCAGTGTTTGTTGCTGCACGTATGACCCATGGGACCATCTATTTATGAATATAGATGCTGGTCTTTTCTTTCTTTTTTTTTTTTTTAATTTTTTTTTAACGTTTATTTATTTTTGAGACAGAGAGAGACAGAGCAGGAACGGGGGAGGGTCAGAGAGAGAGGGAGACACAGAATCGGAAACAGGCTCCAGGCTCTGAGCGGTCAGCCCAGAGCCTGACGCGGGGCTTGAACTCACGGACCGCAAGATCTTGACCTGAGCCGAAGTCGGACGCTTAACCGACTGAGCCACCCAGGCGCCCCTGGTCTTTTCTTTACGGACGTAAAACTTGCTTTTGGATTGAACTGCAGTTTGAGCCAACAGTAGGAGGCTGAGTTGGGGGAAAATGTCATGTAAAGAAATAATACAAGAGATAACCAGACACGGGGTGCTGCACAGGTGAGGGGAGACTGGGAAATGCTGGTGTGGTGACTGGTTTCCTGCTGTTCAGGGGAGCCCAAGCGCGCAGGAGATTTACCAGGAAGAGGGCAGGTCATAGAGGTTCTAGAGTCCTGGGGTTTGTTGATTTCTCCTTGAGCACCAGATGCCATTTCCAATAGTTACGTGAGTTTTTGTTTGGAGAGAAAACCCAAATGGACCCCAGAGTTAAAAAGAAGAGTTAAAGAATCAACCCCTGCCACTCCACGTCTATTTTACAGATGAAGACGTGAAGCCCCAGAAAGGAACAAAAAAAGGGTTGTCCAAGGTCACCCTGGCGTCTGGACTCCCCACATGTTGAGCGGCCACTATTTATGGGCCAGCTGCGAACACGGATTCTTTGGTACATGAGTTATTGTGTTAAGTCCTCACGGCGGCACTGTGAAATTGCTGGAATCTTACAGGGGAGGAAACTGAGGCTCAGGGAGGTTAGGAGCTTGTCCAAATGACGGAGCTGATGAGGGGAGGAGCTGGGATTCCCGCCCACATCTGGCCGACTCTCCATCTGGTGTTTTTACCAGAATAGCCCGCTGCCTTCCCCCTACTCGCAAATGTCCACGTGCCGTCACCTACACACACACACACACACACACACACACACACACACGCGGCATTTATTTGGGTGAGAACATGCTGGGCCTTGGCTGTTTCTGCAGCCCTCTACCCTCACACACCTCATCCAACTGACATTTCCCTGCTGGATCGGCTTGCAAATCCTTGCAGGTGACAATGTGTTTCTGGCTCCCTCTGAAGGGAATGAGTGTGAGGGAGACGTTCCTCCTTGGGGAAAGAAAGAAAGGGGCTGTGTGCCGGGAGGGACCTTGAGCTCATGGGTGCCAGGTCATCTCTGTCTATTCTGGAGGTTCCTGGATATTGGAAGACCATTGGATGAGGCCAACTATTTGGCTTTTTGTTCCCCGCTACCCAAACGACCAGATGTTGGATGCCATCAAAGACTCTGACATCAAGACCCCAGGAGTGACCTCCCTCGGCTTCATTAGCTGTTGGGTGTCTCCGTTGCTAGATTCCTGGAGGGTTCCTTTTAAGAAACGTTGTCAACTATGAATTCCTTATCCCCATCAACTGGGCGCCCACACGGCATGCTTTTCATACAATTTCTTGGAGTTTGCATAGTCTCCAAAGCTCGTTCTGAGTTTCAGTTTAAGATTCCCCCCCAACCCCAACCAGCAATCCAAAGAGGAACATCCCAGGATATTCCCATCAGTGATTCCCTCAGCTCTCAGACGGGGAAACTGAGACCCACGACCCAAGAGCGGCAGGACTCAGAAGCCCCAGGGATGGTTAGGGCCAGAGCTGGGGTTTGGATGTTGTGCCTTTTCCGCTGTTTCTGCCTCTCTCTCAAAGTACGTCACCTTGCAGCACTTCTGAACAGACCTAAGCAATCCTGAGAGAACAGCTCATGGGAACCCAAGGCGCAGGGACTAAAGTATCCTCAGGTTCGAATCCCAGCTCAACCACGTATAGGCCATGAAGCCGTGGGTAACTTACCTTCTCGGAGCCGCAGTCTTCTCATCAGTAAAATGGGAAGAATACACAGCACACATTCAGTGAGTAGTTGGTGCCATTACCATCATTTTGATTCTTAGCAGGTACCGAGGGAAAGCCTCTTGCTGTGGTATAGACACAGTCCACAGGGACCACCCCACCCTCGCTCTGAGCCAGAAGACGTTCTACCCCGGGCTCGAATCCATTTTGGTGCTGGGATAGCAGAACTGAGAGGTGGTTAGAGGAGAAGGGGCTGGATCTTCCGATTTTTAGGCAAGGAAACGAACTCTCAGAGAAATTCAGCGATTTTTCCTGAAGGTCCCAGAGCTACTTAGAGCCAAGGCCAGGTCTGCATCCCCACTGACCTCCCACTGCTTGGGGGCACATCCCCCTGGGGATATGATTCTGAAGTGCAGACACTGGCCACCTCTGCTAATTCCCAGGCCTTTTTCCTAGTCGCTAAGATGCCGATTTTGGTCGGAAGCAGGCCTTCCCAAGACCCCTAAGTGCAATGCCGTTGTTGAACAACTGAGGACCGCTTCATGGCTGACAGAAGCTTCACGTGGCCACTCATTCATTCACTCACCAAATGCTCACCCCCCTCATGCCTTTAGCGGTGGATACAGACGCTCGTACCCTCCCAGCCCTTGAGGGGCGTGGACAGCATTCTTCTAGCCTGCTCAGACCTACTCCAAAAGAGAGGTCTGCATAGCTGTTCTCAGAGAAGAGCTAGGAGCCTGGAGCCATCAGGGGAATAAATGCCGGTGCAAGGGGAACCCAGGAATCTTTCGGGCATGAGAGCTTTCCATGAGCTGAAAGTTTACCATGTGCCGGGTTTCACCCTAAGCAACGTTATAATTATTATCTCGTGCTGGCCTCGCGACCCATCGACGTGGTGTTGTGGGTCATCCCTTTTTTTCAGGTAAGCAGCAAAGGGCAGCGAGGTAAGACCACCACATGGTCAGAGACTTTCACTGGTGAGCTGGAGAACAGGCTTGTCCCCAGACTAAGGGCCTCCAGATCTCAAGCTCTTCTCTTCTGCTTCATCCATGTCTTTCTTCCCATTGGGCACATGAAAGATGGGACCGGGGAGGACTCATGTCCACAGTGGATTTCCACAATATTTGGAGGAAACCCAGATTCTGGGGTTACAGCCACTTTAAGTTACTGTATGAATGCCCTTACGTGTCTGGGGCTTGGGAAGAAGGGGGCAAGAGAAACGCTAAGCATGCTTTCATTTATTCTGAGCAAATCGTGTCGTTTCCAGCTGTGGCCGATGCCGAGGATGACCTCAGTAGCGTGCATTTCCCTGGTTTTGCTCTCAGATTCTTGAGTTAACCAACCCACAGTGGGACGTGCAATGTGAGAAAGAAATCTCTCGGTGATGGTTTAGGCCACAGAGAGTTGGAGGCAGACAGAATGGGAGAGGAAGCATAAGCCGTGGTAGCCCTGACCCTCACCTCTCTGTCCCCAAGCTCCACCTCCTGGCCTCCTCAGAACTTTATCCTGGGTTTTTAGGGTGGAGCCTGATGTGGAGGGTTGAGTTCCTCAGGGAGAGAGGGGAACCTTGTGTTCCTTCCGTGGCACACTTAATTAAAGGCATCCACTGCAGAGGTCCTGGGGCAACCAATCTTGTAGCTCTTTGAATTCTCATCTGAGAGATCCCATGAGAGAGATTTCCCCGGGTCACTCCCTAGATCAGAGGTTTCTAGATGCAACAGCCACAGGTACCCAGAGCCCATCCTCCTACTGACCCCGGCGTTGGGTTGAGTCTGGGGCAACTGGCCTGACCCCCTCCCCCTCCCCCATGACGTGATCTCCTTTTGGACCCCGTTGCACTTTTTTTTTGCCACTTGACCTTGCTAGAGACCACCCCAGCCTGTGAGAACATACTCTTCTTATCTTTGCAACCCAGTAGGGGAAGAAAGCGCGTCTATGTCAGTTAGGTTGTAAGATGCACACAGAGGGGTCTCGGGGGGCTCAGTCGGTAGAGCATCCGGCTCTTGATTTCAGCTCAGGTCATGAGCTCACAGTTCGTGAGATCGAGCCCCGAGTTGGGCTCTGCGTTGACAGCTCGGAGCCTGCTGGGGATTCTCTCTCTCCCTCTCTCTCTGCCCCTCCCCTGCTCATGTGCACGTGCTCTCTCTCACTCTCTCTCAAAATAAATAAACCTTAGAAAACATTAAAAAAAAGACGCATATAGAAAATTGAGTGAGAACTGGCTTACGCTTAAGGAAGCTCATTGATAAGTGCGCCTGGAAGCCAGAAGCAGGTGGCTTCAGACCTGGGTCCACACAGTCTGGTTTTACTTTTCTGAGCTGCTTCCGTTGGGCCATCCTCCATGATTTTTCTCGGCCATCGTACAGCGGTGGCCCCAGGTCTGTTGACTGTCCATGATCTCACTCAGAGGAATAAGAGAGTAGGCTGCTTCTGGGCACTCTGCTAGAAGATCAGAGAACTTTCATAGGGACGCTCCCCTCTCCACACTCCGGCCAACCTTCTCTTGCATCTCGATGTACGGAAGAGACGAGTGACCATTCCTGCGGCCATCACTCAGGGTACGATCAAGTTACTCTTAGATTTACTGGGTCGAGCACTGGAGCTGGGAATAGTGTTGCCTTGCCTGGAGGAACCCAGGCTGTGTGGAGGAGGGATGTGACACACGGATGACAGTGAGATTCTATTAGGAAGAAGGGCGGAGAGGCGGATGCTGGCGAGGCCACCAAAGGTGGTTGTCCCAAAGCCTTTCTGCTTCCGTCCCCAGGAGTCTTCTCATCCCAGTATGATTGTATGGATGTGAATGGAAGGGGCAGCTTGGTAGCAATGTCCTCAAACCCAACACAGACCTAACACAGACGGTCATTTTAGGAGACGTACCTCTGACTCTGCCCACCAGCAGTATCCACCCAGGATCTGGTCACGGCGGGGCCATTTCGTTCTTGTCTTTTCTCAACCACAGCTTTATGTTTTCTTATGTGATCAAGGTCAATTTGATGAGCACCTTGCTTGTGCCCGTTGAGTCTTACCGGGGAAGCAGATGTGAAGAGGGATCGAGAAATGCAAGAGAGTCGTTAGGGGTGGATGACCCCCCGGGAAAGACAAAGGGGGAAGAAACAGGATCGGGTAGGAAGAGCCTCAGACCCCAAAAAAGATCGGAGAACGTCCCAGCATCCGACGTGTGGAGGGCCAGAGCAAAGACGGTCCACGACAGGGGTCCTGGGCTCGGCAGAAGTGTCACACCCTCAGTGTTTGGCTGGAGCATCCCAGGAAGCACGTGGCTTTGACTTCAAAGCTGAGGTAGGTCCCCGAGGTGCTGCAGCAGGGGGCTGTCTACCAACTACACTTCTCACAGCTGAACGGTAAATTCTTGAAGAGAGATCTGAGCGTCACATCTTGGTGGCTATGTCGTCCTTCTGCACCTGCAGCGGCCTAGGCCACTAGGTCCTGGGAGGGGGAAGGGAAGACAATACCTGGCCCCTTCCTCACGCCATCTGCGTGGCCTAGTGTTGTCGCTCCTCGATTTGCGAACAAAATCGGGTCTAACGTGTCCCTTTGCGGATAAAAAGTCCTCGGAAATAGCCGTTAATTCCCACTACAACCCCTGTAAAGTCCGCAGCATTCTTGTTAATGGAGAAGTCAGTTCAAGCAATAAGCGGGGAACACATAATACGGGTTATAATTCCGTGCCGCAGTTAGCTGTAAAATCTGTTATTATAGTAATAATTTGTTAAAAAAAACCAAAACCCAACCCTGCAAGACCTTGTTAGCAGCTGCAGCCCCAAATGCTTACCATTGAATCGGCCATTTGCAAGCTCTGCAAATGTCTGAATATCGTAAACACCATTTGATATTTGCTCGAGAGTACTTATTTTCGGGTTTGACAATATATCGCGGCGAAAACACTCGGTATATGAAAATGCGTCAGATGGATATCTCTACCAAATGGCGCCTGGAACAGAAAGCCGTGACGGTCATGATGTTTGGCATTTCGGCTCTCTATTGCTGCTTAGTAAGCACCCCCAAGCCCGGTGTCTGAAGTTATGAACCATTGTATTATGCCCATGGGTTCTGTGGGTCAGGAAATGGATAGCATAAGAGCTCTGATCTCTGACCATATTTCAGCGGGGAGATTCTTTTTTTTTTTTTTTTTTACATTCATTTATTTATTTAATTTTGAGAGACAGAGAGAGACAGAGCGCAAGCGGGGGATGGGCAGAGAGAGAAGGAGGCACAGAATCTGAAGCAGGCTCCAGGCTCCGAGCTGTCAGCACAGAGCCCCATGCGGGGCTCGAGCTCACAAGCCGCAAGAGCATGACCTGAGCCGAAGTTGGTCGTTCAACTGACTGAGCCACCCAGGCGCCCTGCAGCGGGGAGATTCTTAAAGGCTGGGGGCTTGAAGCATTTGGAGGCTCCTCCAATCACGTGACTGATACCAGAGCTTGGCTGGGACTCTCCACCAGACAGATGGCTTACGCACAGCCTCATGTAGCTTGGGCTACCTCACAGCATGGTGGCCTCGGGACAGTCCTATTCTTTTCATTCCAGCAATCTAGTGAACAAGGCAGAGGCTGCATGGTCTTTTATGACCTAGCCTTGGAAGGCAGAGGGCATCATTTCTGCATTCACTTTTGCCGGAAGAAGTCAAGCCCACCCAGATTCAAGGGGGTGGGGCACAGACCCCACCCCTTGATGGGAGAAGTGTCAAAAACATGTGACTCATTTAATGAACTGTCACAGTTGACAATGATCGTTATCAGTAGCTATGTGCCAGGCTTTGTGCTAAGCTATTGTACGTGTATTTTTCACAATAACCTTACAAATTGGATGTTCCAATCTTTGTTTTTTTTTAAGTTATTTATTTTGAGAGTGAGGGAAAGAGAGGGAGGGAGGGAGCAGGGGAGGGGGAGAGAGAGAGAGAGGGAGAGAGAGAGAAAGAGAGAGAGAGTCCCAAGCAGGCTTCCCACCCAGCTCGGAGCCTGACGTGGAGCTCGATCTCACGGTTGTAAAATCATGACCTGAGCTGAAACCAAGAGTCAGATGCTTGACTAACTGAGCCACCCAGGCGCCCCTCAATCTTTGTTTTATAGAGAAGTTAAATGACTTGCCCAGAGTCCCACAACTAGAAAGAGAGGTATCCGCGATGAATGCCCAGATCTGTCGGAAGCTGTAACTGTTCCCGCTAGTCATAATTTCGTGCCCGAACGTCACCTCATCCCTAACCCCTGTGCCTGGACTCTCTGGGGAGACAAGGCAATTGAGAGTTGTTTAAAGGTGAATTAAAGGTATCTCCTTGCTTGTAATTTTGTTAGACGATGATTTCACTATTATTTCTCATTCGTGTCCAAATTCCGGAGTTGCAAACTACAGTCAGGGGCCAAGTTAGAAGGTCCCACTGCTCCCTCGTGGGTGGTGCTGCCCCATCTTCTGTGCTCAGCTCCTGAAGACCAACGGTAGTGCGGTTAAGGGGGCTCCCACTGGGTGAGAAAGGGGGCCGGCAGGCGAGGATACGAGCTTCAGCCCCCAGGGCGTTCTCCATGTGTCCACCTGCACAGGGTGAGCTGTGTGTCCTTGCGGTGGGCAGGACCCGGCAGGCTGTGAAGTCCTGAGGGGCAGGGGGTCCCATCCAGAGAAGATGATGGTGTCATCGAGAAAAGAGCCAATGCCCTGGTCTTGACAGGGGGTGTGAGTGAGTCCAGCAATGAGTAGAGACAGACGGGAGACAGGCAGACAGACAGAGGGAGGCGGGAATATCCCTCCGTCCAATCAGCCCGTCTCATCAACTGTCCACACCCTGGGAGGACCCAGGCATTTCACCGGGAAGTGTGAGATGTTCGTCATGCGTGGCTGCCACGGGCCCAGAGTTTGAGGTGACTTTGGATAGCACCTCTTGCTTGGTCCATTTCCTACCATCGTGGGGCCTCCCGAGACCCTAGTCAAACCCTCCTGCCCCCTCCCCACCCCGTTACCATACTCTCCCACCCTGGGCATCCTCCTGTTACCTGCCTGGCACACAGTAGGTGATCAACTGGTGTTGAAAAAAGGTCACTTTGCACTCTGTCCATTCCCAAGTGGGTTCTCTGTCACACGTCTTTCTGCTTCCTTCCATCTTTGGTCCACAATGTCATGCTTGCCTTGGGTCCTGTCCTCACTCTCCAGCTGCCCCCTAACCCTTCTCATTCCCAGAGAGAGATGTTTCAAGACTGACTTTAAGTCTTCTTTTCCTCCGTGAAGGCTTCCTGTAGCTAATCTCCCAAGTCTGGGTTATAAGCTCCTCCCACTTAACCCTCTATTTACTCAGATGGAGGCCCCTGTCCCCTCCACCCAGCTCCCCATGGTAATGAACTCATGTGCAGGGTTCAGTTTCACACTCCGGGATTCAGACGTGCCCAGAATTTAATACATAAAATACGGCTTTCTTCATTTTCTTGAACTGATTTCATTTTGCCCTCGAGTCTCCCTTTCCATTAATGGCAGAAAAAAAAATTAAATTTGCCAATTAGAGGTAATGATGTCTTTAGTAACTATTCAGCCAACTCAGAATTCAAACTCTCTTTTCCCCAGATGTCTCCGCTCTCCTGCCTCATTTCTAGGGTGGCGTCTGGGTGTGGGGACAGCAGATGTGCCCTCACAGTGACAGGGGGACGCCCTTTCCTTGTTCTTCATTCTTCCCCGCTGTGCGGTGGCTGGCCTCGCCTGTCCCCGGGATGCCATGCTGCCATTGGTCCTTGGCCCTTGTCATTACCACTTCTGATCCCAGGCTCTTTCTGGTTGCCTAGCTTCTTAGCGCTTCCCTCGGGAACACACGGAAACTTCTAGATTCCTTAGATGCCATGCTCAGGCCGTGGGTAACCAAACGCCCCCCTCTAAAGCCATCTAACCAGCACTGGCCTTCTCTGAGTGAGTGTAGCCCCCATCTTAGTGAATTAGGGTCATCTAATCCCAGATGTGGTTAGATTCCCCCAAACCCATGTAGACGTTTCTACCTCCCCTGACCTCTACAGTGTGCAGAGGTACTGCTGGGGGAAGGGGGTGATCAAAGTCTCTTCTGTGACGGATCACTGAATGAACTTTCTCTTTCCTTCTTTTTTTTTTGTTTTTAATTGTTTTTAAAGGTTTACTTATGTTTGAGAAAGAAACAGTGGGAGCAGGGGAGGGGCAGACAGAGAGGGAGACACAGAATCCGAAGCAAGTTCGAGGCTCTGAGCCGTCAGCACAGAGCCCGATGCGGGGCTCGAACCCGTGAACCGCGGGAGATCGATCGTGACCCGAGTTGAAGCTGGAGGCTTAACCGACTGAGCCGCCCAGGAGCCCCTCACTTTCCCTCTTCTTAAGGACTCTTGGGTCCTTTTCTCCTCCGCTCCTCGAGGGCTTTATTCTAGGCGACAGCCACCTGCCCACACTCTGGGGCGGTCACGCTGTGACTTTGACAGAACAGGTGTAGCAGAATTTTAAAGAGAGAGGAGGCGGGGGGGGGGGGGATGGGGGTGGGAGAGGGTAGGAAACATACATCAGTACACAGTTAATACACACACGTTTTCCTTATTAAGCCGACTGCCTCTCCTCCACCGTGACTGCTTGAGAACAGGGACTCTGTCTGACCCACTCCCAAAGCCCCAGGGCCTCGACTGGATCTTGACGCAAAGGAATGCTAAAGGAAGGTTTCTTGAGTGCAACCTTGATTTCTCCGAGGTTGCCCTTGACTTGGGACTCCTCAGCGCCAAGCATGGGATGCTCGTACTGACCGCTGGCTTCATGTTTCACTGGGGAAAACGGGGGTGATAGAATACTCAGGATAGGTGCTAGATTTGGAGCGTTCAGTACGTATCACTGAAGCGATCTGTCAACTTCCTGCTACCCTGTTGCTTCGGCTTGATACACTTCCTGCAGAGGCAGAAACCGAAGTCCGGAGAGGTTAAATCTCTTCTCCGGATCTGCCGTACCAGTAAGAGAAGGGGCGAGGATTTGAACCCAGCAACCTGTGGCCGCAAAGCTGGGGGTCTTCTGACCAGGCCGTGTGAGAACTAAGATGCCCGCATGCAAACCTTCCTTCTGAACCGAAGGTCTGAGATGTGCTTTGCAATCCACCCTAACCCCTGAAGACCCACACCTCCAGGAGGGCGGGCCTAACTGCAGGTTAGAGTTTGCAACTCGTTGGTGCCAGGTCTCTGTTATATGGGACACACCATATGGAGCCTAGAATCCATCATAGCCTTTGGCAGGCAGCCTGGCCTGGAAATCACCCCAGAAGGCGCTACATTTTGATCAGGAAGCCTGCAGCTGAGTTTCAAGGTCATCGCTGGAATTTTTCATTTAATTTTACTTTCAGTAAACCCCTCGTTCTTCAGCCGGTCTTTCCGATTTCCTTGGTGTTCTGGGCTACCCCGGTTGGGCACATGGCACATATTCGGGCAGATACGGGGACGTTCGGAGAGGCTAGCACACCTCCTCGGGCCAAGCAAGGGACGGGGCCTCCAGAAAAAAAAAAAAAAAAAAAACACCCTGAGGAAAGTTAAGCACATAAACAGCTGTGGCCTCGTCTCTAAGTCCTAAGGTTGCAGTGGGGGGGAAGAGGTGGGGTAGAGAGAGGCCCAGAGGGCTCTCAAACATGGGCACTGCCTCTTTCCTTAAAGTGCGGTACCTGGAAGGCCGGGCAGATGCCCTCAGGATGGAGAGTCTGGCCGGCGAGGCCAGTGTGCCACGGGGCCCCAGCAGGATGCTCTGGCCTGTGAGAGCTCTCGGTGTTTGATTTTCCAAGTGATTCACCAGATCCCCGTCACGCTGGGGCCGAATTCTTGAAAGCGAAGCCACATTTGAATTCTCCAAAGTAAAGCCACGTTTTAGTCTTTGGCTGTAAGGGGCTTGGAATCCAGCCACCCTGGGACTTGAGAGAACAGTGTCCATTTTTGAGGTTTGAGGAATCCTAGAATTCAGACGCTGGGCCCCGCCTGAGAGAGAAACTGATTTCGGTCTGATTTAATCCCCACTCCCACCCTCCATCACCCGGGTCCGGGCTTATGTAACAGCATAGCCCACGGTACGTTGTGATTTACGTGAACCGTGTTGTGAATCCGTAAAGCGTCAGGCTCTTGCTTCGTGGGGGAAAAACTGGCAGATCACATGAATGCCCCAGTAGAAATGGCGTGCGTGTGTTTCTCTTTCTCCCCCCCCGACGCCCCAGGATGGCAATCCTCCTGTGGTTATGTCTATACAACTGGTTGAGAGCGGGGAGAGGGAGAGGAAAAAGAAGCCACATGTAAAATTCAGGGTTTTGTTATTATCTTTTGCCTGTACAATACCACACAGATCGTGCGGTTGACTTATTTTTAACTGGGTGTTTGTGTGAATGAACCAAACCGGTCAGTTGCTTGGGCAATATGGAGATCAGAAGCATGCTGATCAAAGGCACCAAAAGCAACCACTAATTTGACCAAAAAAAAAAAAGAAAGAAAGAAAGAAAGAAAAGCCACCATGGTTAGACAAAGACATGTCAGTTTGGACTGTGCATAGACGTGGCCTGCCTTGATGTTCGCTGACTGGCATAGAGCGCTACCCAAATGAATAATACCACTGACCGTTGAACTAGCCGACCCCGTCCTTTCATTCTACTAGTGTAGCTTGTCTGAACCAGTTTTCAACAGATCCTGGAGCAAACGGCACGCGTGTTGGTGGGGTGTGGCCGTGGAGTAATGTCTGGAAGAACGATTATGACTGTTGACTTCGATGATCGATCACGTAGCGCAAAGCAGGAATCCAGTCACTTGTTAACCAATTTATTACACAGTGGCCGGTCCAATTAGTTGTAGGATTTGTTATGCCTCATTTCTTTGGACTTGGGTAGCCTTCTTCCCCCCTCTCTTCATACCTCCGTTGAGATCTGGGTTGGATGTGTGTTAAATATGTCATGGGCGGAATTGCATCCCCGCAAAAGATATGTGGGAATTCCCAACCCGGGGTAGCTCAGAACGTGGCCTTATTTGCAGATGTAATTGATTAAGACAAGGTCATACTGGAGTAGGTGGGCCCTTAATCCCAGACGATCGGTGTCCTTGGAAGAAAAGGACAAGAGACGTGGAGACAGAAAAGCCACATGGCGACAGAGGCAGGAAGCAGAGTGACGGAGGGACAAGCCAAGCAATGCCAAGACTTAGCGGCCACCACCAGAAGTGAAGAGAAAGGTATCAAACAGCCTCTCCCCTACGGGAGGCAGGATGGTCCTGAGGGCACCTCACCTTTAGGCTTCTAGCTTCCAGAACTGTGAGGCCATAAATTTCTGTTGTTGTAAGCTACACAGTTTTTGATACTTTTTATGGCAGTCTTAGGAAACTAACGCAACGTGTCCGTGAAGTGAGGAAAAACGTCAAGGGAATAGAATACTCAGAATCATAAAACTGTAAAATATTAGAGGTAAAAGAGGCTGTATGATTCATCTGAGTCATGTTTTTTGACATGGCTTCTGCACTGCTCTAATTCCCCCAAGAAGCATGCACAACATATTCCGCACTCAAACAAATTTGGAAAATGTTACGTACCACCATCTTAGAAAACAAAAAGTGACTTCCGTGCCTTAAAGGCACTGACAAGTCCTGCAGCCAGGAAACCTCTTTCACCGTGAACAAGGCAGCATTTTCCAAATATCTCTGGCGTTGGAACGCTTTTAGATCCAATATGCCTGTCTGCTTGCCATGAAGCTAGGCTTCCATGGATAATTCTTTCCGTCACCTGTGATGGCTAGTTTTACACATCAGACTGACTGGGCTGAGAGATGCCCAGGTGGCTGACAGGGCATGACTTCCGCACGTGTCTGTGAGGGTGTTGACAAGGCAGACGGTTGTCCCCAGTGGGGGTGGGCACCATCCAACCTGCGGAGGGCCCCAAAAGAACAAAAGGGCAGAAGAAAGGTGAATTGACTGTCTCTCTGCCTCAGCCAAGACACCCATTTTCTACTGTTCTTGGACATTGGCCCTCCTGGTTCTTGGGCTTTCAGATCGAATGATACCACGGGCTTTCCTGGTTCTTCAGCTCAACAGAAGGCAGACTTCTTAGCTTCTTAATTCTATAACTGCATGAGCTGATTCCTGGAATAAATAAATAAATATAGATACATCCTACTGGCTCTGTTTCTCTGGAGGACCCTGACTAATCCAGACACTGAAACTTTTTATGTTATAAAGAACTTGAGAACTAGGGAGATAATAGTAATAATCATAAAACGGTGCCCAGACTCCTCCAGTAGCAAAGCCTGGCCTCCAGTTGTCCTGTGGTAAGGATTGGAGTCATGGACCACGGGCCTCCCAGCTGAATGGAGAAGGCCCTCCTCAACCAGCCAGCTCTCCCCTTAGTTGACTTTGTGACCTGAGGAAGAGTCCTGCCTCTTGGCCGCTCTCCAGTTTCCTCAGTTGGAAAGTCAAGAGGCCTGAATCAGTCACAATTATGTGGCCCCCTGCCCCCCAATTCACAAGTTGAAACCCTAACCCCCATTGTGATGGTATTGGGGGTTGGGGCCTTTGGAATTCAAGTAGGTTTAAATGAGGTCGTGAGGGTGGGGCCTCCGTGGTGGGATTTGTGTCCTTCTAAGGGGAGGAAGGGCTACAGTGCTCTCTCTCCCTCTCTTGCTGCCGTGTGGGGACGCAGTGAGAAGGCGGCCATCTGCAAAAGCCAGGAGGCGGGCTGTCACCAGGACCCAGCCATGCTGGCACCCCGATCCCAGGCCTCCAGCCTCCAGAACTGTGAGAAACAAATTTCAGTTGTTTAAGCCGCCCGTCTCCGGTATTTTGTTACGGCGGCCCCAGCAGACCAGGACAGATCTCTTCCAGTATGAAGATTATATGACTATTGATCCTGCCTGTATGTAGCTAAAAGAGGTAATTTATCCTTGGATGGAAATCTCTATCTGCGGGGCCAAATTATTATTTTGGCCAATGATGTATTACACTTCCCTTGTCCATTTCTCATCTTGGCCCTGTCAGCGAATTCAGTGCTGATGAGTTAATGTATACGAAAGTGCTTTGTAAACGGCAAGGCATTGCTCACATCAAAGGACTTATTTTTATGCCATTTAGAGTTGAGGGCGTTACAGCCGGGCTGAAAGCAAAGTGAGCCTGATACGCAGTGTGGGCGGTGAGACCCCGGGTGTGAGGTATTGGTGTGAATGAATGCACGACGTGTGTGCTGCACGTGTGTTTTAGTGTCCGTGCGAGTGAACATGTAAGAAACAGCCGAGGAAGATGTTTCGAGCAATGCGATCTCAAGCAGGTGCTCGAAGCCCCTACCGGACTCCGATATGTAACATCTGTGTGGTGTTGGTTAACTTCTCCTCTCTTGGACTTGATTTCTTCTTCTGGAAAGTGGGTGTACTATTCACTCTTACTTCGTGGGGTTGATGAGACGATCCAGGGAGGTAACACTCACGAAGACCAGATCGGCATGCGCTAGCCATACGTATAGACTTTATGTGCATTTTCTGTGCGAAGCGTGTGCAACTGTCATGTGCCTTTGTTGCGTCCTCCGTCTGTATTTTACAAATTGTTTTGTTCCCTGTGGTTTGGCTTGTGTTCCCCAAGTAAACCATCAGAAACAAGGAATACAAGATGACACATTGGAACCATAGCATGGGGCGACCTGGGCTTTGGAAGACACTGGAAGGGTTTGGTTGCCCTTCCCAGCCCGAATCCTCCTCTCCAACATCTTGTAATCATACATTGGAGACAAACACTGAGAGCTTTGAAGCATTACCCACAAAGGCCTGGATTGCACATTTCAGCCAATGACCCGAAAGAGTGGCCTCGCTTTGAGGAGGGTCAAACCTCGTCTGTGGTAGGGGGAAATTAAGGATGTGAGGGCCGGTTGCATTTCAGACCACTCTAACTTCTCTGTCTCGGGCTCTGTCCTTGGCACGCTACGGGGGAGTTTGCTCGAGGAGGGAAACATTTGAGTCCATTATTTTAAAAGCAGCAGAAAATAGACTCTGGGAAAAGAAAAAAAAAAAAAACAGCTGTGCGCTGGCCACAGGAACTTAATGGGCCATTTTGATCTCAGCCTCCTGCCTGGCGGAGGGTGTCAGGAACCCTGGTCTCAGCTTGCAAAAGAAAAAAAAAATATCATAATGAAGTGTTCGAGTCATGGAGAGTTAATGGAATTGGGGGCTGGAGTTATAACAAAAGGGCCTTAAAAGGGGGGTGGGGTAGAATTTATTAACAGCAACCTATGCAGCAGGGAACCTGCAATATTTATGAGAAAAGAAAATGGGACCTTTCACATGATCCAAGGTTTCTGCTCCCCGCAAGATCGAGCAACACTCATTGGAGAGACCCAGGGGCCTCCCCTTTCTCGGCTAACACCAGCCCCTGTTATTAGGGAGGAGTGTGGGTTCTCATGGATCCGAGGCACCTGCTCTGCCTCCCCCCACCCCTGCCCCCCATGGAGAAGTTTCTGTTTATGATAAGGAGGGTGGGGTCTTTGTCAGTGGAACACGATTCCAGTGACTTCCAGTGCTTGGGGTATGTCTCTCGCGATCTGGTGTATCAGTCAGAGCTCTGTTGGGTGTGAGGTGCAGAAACACAGTTCACGCTGGCCTGAGACTGAAGGAAAAATAGGATGTGGGGCTTATTATCCTTATCCTAGGACACCAAGGTTGGGGAATGGAAAAATGAGGCAGGGGAGAGAAAGAAGTTAATGAGGGGCACTCATCAAGCCGGTTGTAGTGTGGGCCTGTAGAGTTTACCCATTTGCCAGGAGCTCCACAGATTGCCAGGAGCTCCAAACTTTCATCCAGTTCAGCAACCCCAGTGGAAAAGAACACCTCCCCTCCTCGCCAAAACCATTTCAGTAGATGACCTGGAATGCATTCTCATTGACTCAGCTTGGTTAGCTCATTGTAGGATATCTACCAATTAATTTAATCTCTCTGGGCCTCCTGAGTCTTTTCGGGTACAAGGACGCTGCAATGCAACACCGTCTTCAACCGGAACCGTGTGGTTCGGAGCGACCCCCATTCTGGCTTGCTCAAGGGAGTTTTATTTTCAGGGCACATCTGTGCGAGCCTTACTTCAAGGGTGATCCTCTGACTGGTTCAGTTCTTCCTGTGCATGCCCTTCCTCAGTGACTCCTCCCTTCCTTTTCTTGGCTTCCCCTCCCAAGTAGATGGCCTTCCAAGTTGACCTCATGGGGCTATTGCGTCAAGACTGTTTGGATTTCGAGTGACAGAAAATCCAATTAAACTTGTGTTGATAGACTTATACCAGCGCGTATCCACTTATCTATGCATACACCTCCACATATGTGTTCATATAACTAAAAAAAACCCAGGGACTGGCTGTGGAATTGTCGTGGCTTGCTTCCAGATGTTGCACGTGATCACCCAGCCATCCACTTGGCCTTCCATTGGTTTCTCCGTCCTCAGAAAGCACAGCTCCTCATGGTGCCAAGAGCCCCTGGACCTCCCTCCCCACATTGTCTCACTGCCTTTCGGAGAGAAAAGGGTTTGTGCAGCCAAAAGAGCAAATGTCTGTTGGAGTGGATGCTATAGCATCCAATCTCACTTACTCTGATTGGTCTGACCACTCCTGAACCAATCACTGGTCTTGGAAGAACCCAATGTTCTGATTGGCTAACCCTGGATCACCTCTTCCCTCCTGATTCTAAAGGGAGCTTCATTCGATCTGAGTCCCATAGACTAAAAATAGGGAAGGATTATTGCGGGAGATAGGAAGACCTCTGTTCTCCTCACTTCTCTGCAATATTGTGTGCATTTTCGCTCTTTTCTAATACATACAGTCATCCCTAAGCCAGTGTCTAAAACACATTCACATCACTAAATGCACCGTCTCCGGGCAACTCCCCTGGGATATACTACCTAACATGTTACATCACAGGGTTTCCCCCATCCGTCCTACCTTTGACTTCCACGTCAGCCTGTGAGATCCTTGAGGATATACATGCCCTTATCATTTTTCATACCTTCAGCACCTATCAGAGGCTTGCTTACATTATGTATGTAGGAAAAGGCAAAAGTAGAGTGGAAGAAAGAAAGGGAAGGAAGGAAGGGAGGAAGGAAGAAAGGAAGGAAGAAAGAAAGAGGAAGGAAGGAAGGAAGAAGGAAAGAGGAAGGAAGGAAGAAGGAAAGAGGAAGGAAGGAAGGAAGAAGGAAAGAGGAAGGAAGGAAGAAGGAAAGAGGAAGGAAGGAAGGAAGGAAGGAAGGAAGGAAGAAAGAGGAAGGAAGAAGGAAGGGAGGAAGGAAGAAGGAAAGAGGAAGGAAGGAAGGAAGAAGGAAAGAGGAAGGAAGAAGGAAGGAAGGAAGAAGGAAAGAGGAAGGAAGAAGGAAGGGAGGAAGGAAGAAGGAAAGAGGAAGGAAGGAAGGAAGGAAGAAGGAAAGAGGAAGGAAGGAAGGAAGAAGGAAAGAGGAAGGAAGGAAGGAAGGAAGGAACGAAGAGGAAGGAAGGAAGGAAGGAAGAAGGAAAGAGGAAGGAAGAAGGAAGGAAGGAAGGAAGGAAGAAGGAAAGAGGAAGGAAGGAAGGAAGGAAGGAAGGAAGGAAGGAAGGAAGGAACGAAGAAGGAAAGAAGAAGGAAGAAGGAAGGAAGGAAAGAAGGAAGGAAGGAAGGAAGGAGGGAGGGAAGAAGGAAAGAGGAAGGAAGGAAAGGAAGGAAGGAGGAAGGGAAAAGGGAAGGAAGGAAAGAAGGGAAGAAGGAAGGGAGGAAAGAAGGAAGGAAGAAGGAAAGAGGAAGGAAGGAAGGAAGGAAGGAAGGAAGGAAGGAAGGAAGGAAGAAGGGAAGAGGGAAGGAAGGAAAGAAGGAAGGAAGAAGAGAAGAGGGAAGGAAGGAAAGAAGGAAGGAGGAAGGAAGGAAGGAAGGAAGGAGGAAAGAGGAAGGAAAGAAAGGAAGGAAGGAAGAAGGGAAGAGGGAAGGAAGGAAAGAAGGAAGAAGGAAGGCAGGAAGAAGGAAGGAAGGAAAGAGGGAAGGCAGAATTGAGGGAAGGCAGGATGGATTTGGATTGGAAAGCCCCAAATTCCCTGCTAAGCTAGAATTTTTGACGTTTCAATGTTGCACTTCCAAAATAGCATGTCCCATACTGAATTCTCCAAACCCTACCCAACACATTACATTGTCACCACTTTGCTCTCTTTGACCTCAGGACATCCTACCAGAGGTTGAATGTGGTGGCCGTTGACTTCGTGTCAAATTCTGAAATCATGTAAAAAGTTTTATGCGTGTGTCCCCATGGACTGACTTGACGTGTTGGGTCCCTAGGACGTATCAGACTGACCTAGGGATCCAAAATCCCAAACTATCGAGAACCAATTACTGAGGCCCTAAAATGGAAATGATTTAGTTGCAAGGAATCCAGCATTTGATAGAACACAATACAGGTGTTTTCCCTTTTTCTCAGCAGATACCAAAAGTAAGGGTCAAATCTCAAGGTACAATTTTTTTTTTTTTTATTGATTGCTTTATCACAGGACTTAGTCACATTTATCGGGGCAAGGGAGAAACGATGATCCTTCCTCCTACCCTCAGCTTCCTCTTTTCTTAACTCAACCCCTTCCAGGCCCGAGTGATCAGTCATAACAACTCATTATAACTGCTTAAGAGTTTCCAGCTATTAACCCCTTTTTCTCTAAGTTGTTCAGCTTTGTCGGCCCACAAAATTCCACGTTGGGGGTAACGATTTATCCAAGTAAGAATCCCCTTGGCTTCCAAATGCCCTTCTAGTTATTGGCTCTCTGAGATCTGATTTCCTACGGGATCCATCAGGAAAGTGATCAGCCGCAAGAAAAAGAAAACCCAATATGTGGCTCAAAGACATATTTCATGTTTTCGTGGCATCACAAGAGGTTAGACCGTAGACGGTGGTTGTGGATGCTGGTTCAGCTGCTTGGTGATGCCCTTGTAGGCGAGGCTCCCCATATCTTCCTTTGCTTTACAGGTTGACTTTTTATCCCCATGCTTGTGGCCTCAGCTTGCAAGATAGATGCTGAAGTCCTGGGCATGTGCTTAACCCGGAGGAAAGGAAGCAAGTGGAAGAAGGGCTGTGTTAGTTCTGGGATCTCCTTTTTTCATGTTTATTTATTTATGTGGGGTGGGGGGTGCGGGGCAGAGAAACAGAGAGAGGGAGAGAGAGAATCCCAAGCAGGCTCCACGCTTAGTGAGGACCCTGACGCAGGGCTTGATCCCGTGATGGTGAGATCAAGACCTGATCTTATCGGTCCTTATCGACCTCTGTCTTATTGGTCCTTGCCTGGTCATCTTTCAGCCTCTGCTAGCGGCAAAGAAGGCTGTGGAAGTGGAGGATGAGCTGGTCGCATTTGGTTTTAGCTTTATTTTTTTTTTAACTTTTATTTATTTTTGAGAGACAGAGAGGGACAGAGCATGGATGGGAGAGGGGCAGACAGAGGGGGAGACACAAAATCCAAAGCAGGCTCCAGGTTCTGAGCCATCAGCACAGAGCCCGATGCGGGGCTCGAACCCATGAACCGTGAGATCATGATCTGAGGCCAAGTCGGATGCTTAACTGCCTGAGCCACCCAGGTGCCCCAGTTTTAGCTTTAATCCATCAGGCACGGGGTCCAACCATGTCCTGTTAGGTCCTCTGAAATATGAAAGCCTGTCATTGAATGTCGCTCAAACCCCTTCTAGTGGCCTGGGAGACCTACAAGATCTGGCCCCTGTTTGTTCTGTTGCTGTTTGTTCATTCCGTCCCGTTACTCTGGCCCCACTGACCCTCCAGCCCCACCTCAGCCCCTTGGCCCTGGCTGTTCCCTCTATCTGCCACCTGCAAGGCTCTTCTCCTCGATTCCCACAGGGCCGCGTCACCTCCTTCATGTCTTTGTCTAAACGTTACGCGGTCAATGGGACCAACTCATAATGCCCTTCCCAGTCCTGATCGGTCTTACTGGTGAATCCATTTCCTGGAGGTGTTGTAACAAAGTGCCACAAGTAGGGGGCTGAAAATAGCAGAAACTCACTGTCTCACAATTCTGGAGACCAGGAGTGTAGAATTAAGGTGTTGGTAGAATTGTTTCCTTCTGGAAGTTGTGAGAAGTGCTTTTCCTTGCCTCTCCTTCAGCTTCCGGTGTTGCTGGCCATCCTTGGCATTCCTGGGCCTCGCAATCTCTGCCTCGCCTTCACATGGCCCTCTCCTTGTGTCTCTGGGTGTTTCTGTCCAGATTCCCTCGTGTAAGGACGCCAGTCATTGGATTAGGGCCAATCCTAACCCAGTATGACCTCTTGCTAACTTGATGACACCTGCAAAGACCCCATTTCCTGTCAGCTCACATTCTGAGATTCTGGGTGGGCGTGAATTTGGGGAGCATCATGTCAAAGTCCGTGCACCCTGTTTCCTTTTTATTTTTTCTACAGCCATTATATGCCTTCTAACTTTCTATACCTCTACTAAAATGTTGCTCATTGTCTGTCTCTCCCCACGAACGAGGACAGAGGACAGCTCGTCTTCAGTGAGGTACCCTCCGACCTAGTGGGTGCTTGTCAAATATGCACTGAGTGAATACGTCGCCACTCTGAACAAAATCAGGATTCTGGTAGCAAGGACAAAGGGCAGAAGGGATAAGTGAGTAGGTGACACTCGGTGTCCACCATTTTTCTTCCAGGTCTCTCACCTTCCTATGGGAGCCCCGTCTCAATAGCTGTTACGTGTGTCTGTTAGGGCTTGATTTGTCTCAACATTTGTTATGTTGAAGCCCTAACCCCAGCACCTCGGAATGGGACCTGGTTTGCAGACAGAGTCTTTACAGTGGTAATTAGGTTGAAATGAGGTCGTTAGAGTGGGCCCTAATCCAATATGACGGGCGTCCTTTCCCCTTAAAAAAGAAAATTTGGACACAAATGTGCTCACAGGGAGAATGCCATGTGAGCACATAGGCAGAGGTCTGAGTGATACTTCTACGAGCCTGGGAACGCCAAAGGTTGCCAGTGAACCACCAGAAGCTAGGGAGAGAGAATCGAACAGGTTCTCCCTCAGCCCTCAGAAGGCACGAATCCCCACTGTCCCCTCGATCGTGGACAGGACAACAACTGTCTGTCGTTTAAGCCACTCAGTTTGTGGTAATTTGTTATGGCGGCCCCAGGAGACCGACCCAGTATCCGTGCAAACTGTCCTCACCGTTGAGGCAGACCAAGGGAATTCTTGCTCTCATAAGCCCTGAACTAACTCACATACCGAAAAAGGGCTTGGAGGTGGGAGACAGGATGGGGCCACAGACCCCAACTGCCCAAGCATCTCCATGCGTCATGAGAAGCAGACGTTGGCTTTTCCCTCGCGCCCACATCCAGGGGGCCCTTATCTTAACGTTCCCCGCCCCCACAGAAAGCGAGGCTCAGGAATTCATATGTTTGTTGTTGCTTGTGTTACTGAATATCCATGAAATGCAAAATGGCACCGTGACCTAATGAGGTATTAACCCTGCCTCATTACTACACATCAACCGTGAAAGCAGGCCCCTCTTGGCCAGGACTATTTCAAGGAGATTTAGGAAATATTTGAGCCTCCGGAAGAATGGCTGGAAGTCAGGGACTCTTCAAATGGACCTTTCTGTGAGCTCCAGGCATTGGCCTGCCCTCTGTGAAAAACTTGATGTGCCTTATCGCGATAATTCCAGCAGCGACCCTCCCTGGTAGGCATTATTAGTCTCATTTTAGGAAACAGAGGGTCAAGGAAGTTAAAAACCTTGGAAGCGTCTGCAGCCGCCTTGTTCACACGACATCAAATGCCATGTTTGTCCCCCGACACCAGCTCCGACCCCTGTTCTGTGTGCACCTTAGTCGTTATCAGTCTTGAGGGTGAAAGGTCAGGGGGCCTGGTGCCCTAATCCAGCCCTCGCTCTGGTTTTGATCGCCCTGTGTGTCCACCAAGCCCAGTTGCTGGGAGGTCACCGTCCCCCACTACCTGGGGGACTCCAGAGTCCAGGAGCTGTGTGGGCTGCGCCTGTAAAGCAGTTTGATGATGTGTTAAGTGTCACTGTTTAATGAGCTGCAGGACCGAACACTCAGGGTAGGGGCGAGGGAGGCCGACGCGGCCCCCAGACACGGGCTCCTGCCCAAGTTCAATCGTAAACGTCACCGCCAAGGGCGGGTCTGGAGTCCCCGCACCCAGGACCCCGACTTCCGCTGCCCCATTGGCCTCTGCCTAATCCTCGCTCCACTCCAAAGCGCGCCCCGACTTCCTCCCCAGCCCTCCTGCCCCGCGGCCAGTCCTCGGGGCTGTCATCATGGGAGGTCTTTGCTTACCACAGGACAAAGCAATTACAGCCAGACGGGGCGAATTAAACCAGAAAGAATGAGTTTCCTCCAGCGCCAGAGACAAATTTGGGGCCTTGCTTGGGAGGAGAAACCGGTAGGACCATGGTGAGGACAGAGACTGACGCGGTGACATCAGGGAGCATGGTTGAGAGAGACGCAGGACACAGAAAGTGCATGGTCTTCCCTGGGCTGTCTCCACACTGGTGGTCAAGTGGACAGCAGGAGTGAAGGGAGCGTGGCAAAGCCGTCCATCCTTCCACCCACCCACCCATCCACCCATCTGTCCATCCATCCGTCCCGTCTGTCCATCCATCCATCCATCCTTCCACCCACCCATCCATCCATCCATCTGTCCATCCATCCGTCCCGTCTGTCCATCCATCCATCCATCCTTCCACCCACCCATCCATCCACCCATCCGTCCATCCATCCGTCCGTCTATCCGTCCATCCATCCATCCTTTCACCCACCCACCCATCCATCCATCCACCCCCACCCATCCATCCTTCCACCCACCCATCCACCCACCCATCCGTCCATCCATCTGTCCGTCTGTCCGTCCATCCATCCATCCTTCCACCCACCCACCCATCCATCCATCCACCTCCACCCATTCATCCTTCCACCCACCCATCCACTCACCCATCTGTCCATCCATCCGTCCGTCTGTCCATCCATCCATCCTTCCACCCACCCACCCATCCGTCCATCCATCCCCCACTCCATCCTTCCACCCATCCATCCATCTACCCATCTGTCCATCCATCCGTCCATCCATCCATCCATCCATCCATCCATCCATCCATCCATTTATGCCAAACATTGACCTAGGGGTTTGGAATCCAAGTGCAAACTGGAGACTAGTGAACACGGATTAGGAGCCAGGGATTTGGAATAGAGTGCTTATGGCTGGTTCCATCCTTCATTAGTGGGGTAGCCCTGGGCACCCCTAACCTCCTGAGTCTCTGTTTCTGTCAAATGGGGACAAAAAGGCATTCGTTGTGTCAGGGCTTTGGAAGAGAATTATATGGTAAAATTTATACAAAATCAAGGGGCACCTGGGTGGCTCATCAGTCCATTGAGCCTCCGACTTTGGCTCAGGTCATGGTCTCATGGCTCAGCTTGTGAGTTGGAGCCCCGCGTCGGGCTCTGCGCTGACAGCTCGGAGCCTGGAGCCTGCTTCGGATTCTGTGTCTCCCTTTCTCTGCCCACCTCCTCTTCTTGTCTTCTGTCTGTCTGTCTCTCTCAAACTAAATAAAAATTAAGAAAATTAAAAAAAAAGAGCATTGCTTTGCACATAGACGTTTGAGAAAATAAATTCATCACATAGAGGGTCTTGTATGTGTGTCTGTTGAGTGAATAACTGACGTTTTCTCTGTGTTTTATGTACGTTAACTTGTTTAGTTCTCAAAAATAGGTGAGGAAGTCATTCGTGCCATCTTCCTTTCTTTCAAAATAGAAACTGAGGTACCCAAGTGACCCCCCCCCCCAAACTCACACAGCTGTGAAATAGCATAGGTGACATGTGAGGCCACGGAATTTAGCTCTAGAAACAATGCATCCATGGACTCAAGTCCACTGCCTGCTGATAATGCTGGAACAAGAAAGGAAGAGAGAAAGGAATTATGCTTCATGTGTTTAAATTAAAAAACTTCTTTATGTTTGTTTATTTTTGAGAGAGAGAGAGAGAGAGAGAGAGAGAGAGAGAGAGAGACAGGATCCAAAGCAGACTCCAGGCTCCGAGCTGTCAGCCCAGAGCCCAACACGGGGCTCGAACTCATGAACCGTGAGATCATGACCTGAGCTGAAGTCGGACGCTTAACTGAGTGAGCCATCCAGGCGCCTCGTTTTATGGGTTTAAGAGCTAGGGGTTGGAGCAGAGGGTCCTTGGAGATCTCTTGAAAGAATTCTATTCAAGGACTCTCTCTGCCCCTGGTTGGGTACGGACACACACACACGAGCACACAAACACACGCTTGTGTGTGCATGCTGTGGCCTCTGCTGACCTCCAGCTGCTACCCTCTGCACGCCCTGCAGCAGTGGCTGTTTCCTGGGAAGGGGTGGATGGAGTTGCTGTGTGGACGTCTAGAGCAAAGCCTGCTGACCCCTGTAACCCCAATTCCATCCTACACCGCCCTCCTCCTCCCTGCTTCCCCCCTTCCTTCCCTCCCTCCAGGGCCCGGTGCAAACACGGCATCCAATTTGTTACCTACACAGGAAGGTCAGGGCCCTGTTGGCCCCTGCACTTTTCTCAGCATGGGTCACTTGGCTGTGGCTTGCTTGTTTTTCTCTCTGTTCTTTGAAAGCATACTTGGGATCTGGGGAGGGCACTGGCACCAGCCAGTAACTTTTGACTGTTAAGAGATTCATTGGAGAGAATGCTTTTCTGGAATCCTGAATGGGGGTCAGAGTCTTCTAGGTGGAGGCTGAGTGGATGGATTCTAGATGGAGAACTTGGGGTCCTCTATAGACCGTGAGCTAGACAGATTGTACCTCGGAGGCTAATTAGGGTTCACGGACAAAGCACTAGGTGATATTATGTGCATACGTGCATGTATGGCTACACGTGTGGACATGTGTGCTCATGTGGGCATTTTTTTGGCCAGAGAATTCATAGACGTCTTTAAGATTTCAAATGGATTGGAGTCCCCATAGGGTTGAGAACCTGGCTTGAAGTCAAGGGGAGTTCAAGGGAGAGGTTCTGAAGTGTCTTGGGAAACCAAGGCACCAAGGAAAAATGCTGTGGATTCACAGAGTCCACGCTCCACGTTATTTGGTTCAGGGGCCCGGTTCAAACATCTGCCGTGACCAAAGGTGAATATAAATGAAGAAGTCCCAGCCAAGTGGAAGGAAAATCTCAGTGCCCAGGAGCCAATATGGCGCCAGTGAGACTATAGTAAAACCGGATGGAAAAGAACAATTCATGTGCCCGGTGAGGAGCTCCTAACCATTGCATCTATGGTTGCTATAGTGGGATGTTGTCCCAATTCTGCTGAATCTTCCAGATTATTTGAGCAAAATCACAAATCCTGACTTCTACCTGGAATATCCCAAATTTAAAAATTTAAACATTTTGTAAATTTAAAATAGAATACTGTGAAAGTCGAACAAAAGAAATGTATAGGCCTGATCTAACCTGTGAGCTTCTCTTTTTTGACATCTGGCATTTTGTCTTCATCATTTTCTCTCAGGGAGAGAATTGAGAACCAGAAAAGGGAGGTGGTCTGTCCCTTCAAGATCATGTAAAATAAATGCGTGATGGAATCGGGTCTTAAAAGTCTTACCTGCTAGGTAATAACCCTTGCTTCTCCTACTCTTAACAGACTGCTTAGGGAATAGCTCCTTCTATAACGGGCAGTCACCTTCTTCAAGGGAGACCGGCAGTTATTCAAGCCTGGATAATAGACATAGTTACTTTCAGTGTATCCATTGTGGGATTTGTGGGTGATTTATTGCATTTCTTATTCTCTCATTTAGGGAAAAGGCCTTTTTGCCTCACACCTTGATTCTGGGTTTAGCCATGTAACTTGCTTTGGCCAGGGGGAACTTAGCAGCTGTGATACAAGCCAAAACCTAAGAAAGACTGAGTGACTTCTGCTTGTTTTTCTCACTCTTGGACCCTTGCCTTGACCCTGTGTACTAACATGCGCTGGCCTGCTGGAAGCATGTGAAAAACACAGGGAGGAGAGCCCAGTTGTCCCCCTGGAGACCATTCTAGACAAACCAGTCTCCAGCAAACCCCTATCTGACTGTATTCACAAAAGCAAGGCCAGCCTAAATCACCCAAACTCAGCTCAGGTAAATGAAACCATCCAGCCTTCTCATAGACTCGGGAGAAATGAATATCTGGTTGTCATCTTAAGCCACTGAGTTTTAGGGGTTTATGTTACACAGCAGTAGCTAACCAATACAAGGAGAGGTTGTGAGGATTATTCACTTCATGAATTCATGGTGGGGAATATTGAGTACGCTCTTTCTCTCCCTCAATCTTTGATTTCAATCTCCTGCCTTTACTTAGTAAAACTCAGAGAGGGAACACTCATTTGAACATGGTCATATTATCTTCTGTGTGACAGGTACTACACTGGCTATTGTCCCCTGTTAGGTTTGTTCATTGCCCTAAGAAATTTATATAACATAGCCATCCAGGTAGTCTGTCTTCTTATAAAGAGCGCTGAACTCATACAGACCTGGTTTGGAATTCTAGTCCCACTACTATTTAGATTTGTGATCTCATACAAGTGACTAACCTCAGTCTCCTTACTTAAAATTAGAATAAAAATTACTATCATGTCATGCAGAATGAATCAGGCAATGGATCTGATTATGAATTCATTCGGTTGCAAGTAACAGAAAATTTGGCAGTGGTGTAAGTCATAAAGACATGTAACAATGCCACACAAGAATGAATCTGGATCGACATCTGCTGGGACTGGTTTAAGGCAGAACATTATCAGGGTAGCATCCTTGCGATGCTCTTGGACTTTACCTCATGGCAGTAAAGTATTTGCTGCAGCTCCAGAAATCATGGAGGTACAAGATGGGGGAAATTTTAGACTTTTCAGGACAGTCAAGTCTTCCTGGAATTTACCAGCAGCCTCCCCTTTCATTTTATCGATGACTGTATGACTCTTATGAGTAGAATCTGCAAGGGAGCCTAAGAAAGGAAGTATTTGTAATCGGCATCCTCTAGAATTGGAGGCATGAGCAGGAGATGACACTGGGAATGGATGCTGTGTTGGCCAAACGATGTTCTCCTCATTTTCAAAGGATGCCTGGTATAGAATGGGTGAATGGTTAGGAACTGTTTATTCTTCCCCATCATGCATTTCTTTAACTTGGGACCTGATCGTAGCCTTAAAGGAGAGCAATGGGATTTTTTTTCTACTCTGTGTTTTAAGGTACATTAGATTTCAGAATATTTTCTCAGCTATAGAAGAACAAGGCTAGGACATCTATTGAGCTCACAACTTCTCCCCATGGCCATGTTTATCCTTCATGCATCCCTTCCCATGATCCCAACTTGGGGACTCTGTGCCTCCCTCACTGCAACCCTGTGAGCCGAGGGGAGCGACCCATGCTATTGCTTCCCCACTCTTGCCCGGCTTTTCATGGCCATTCATTGGATTGGGTCTGCACCTTTGGTTATGAATCCTTGGGGAACACGGTGAAATGCAGATTTCTGGGCCAGACTTTCACGTCAGTCTGGCACGTTGAGGGGAGCTGGAAAACATGTATATTTAGCTCACAACCCAGATGGTCTTTGGAACACACTTTGAGAAATGTTGCCTTAAGGTCTAAGGTCTAAGCTGCATACTTTGCAGCTAAAAGTGCGCTAGCCTAGTGCAATTTCTTGTTGCATGGGGAAAGTCAGTCTGCAGTAAGAGAGCCAGTGCAGATTGCAGAGAGAAGCAGAAATCAAGAAATAAAGGGAGAGAGAATGGGTCCTTAGACCCACCCGTCTCCGAGGCCAGTTCCATCCCACCTCTTCTGGAGGTTTTGGTAACACAAACCAGAATATTCTTTATTCTTTTATAAATCTTGAGCTCCTATAACTTTAGTTTCTTCCTCTGCCACGTCTTTTGCAACTCCCCACAACACTTCTTGTATCGATGGGATGTGATGTCCTGAGAGGAACAATGACTCCTCCAAAGTCATAAAGCTAATGTAAGGCCACACTTAAAACCACAGCCCTCATTCTCTGGCTCCAAGGCCACTTTTTTTTGTCCTTTGCATTCTTGGGGTACCCTGTATATATACAAGCATATATATGGTATATGGGCAAGCATAATTAGCTTATATATAATGTAAATCTTTCTGAAAAGATGAACCATAATATTCCATAAGTAGACCGTATTTAATAATACCAAGTGAATGAGGCTGATCACTACCAACATCCAAATCAGTGGCTAACACTTAATATAGCAAGAGTTGGGGCACCTGGGTGGCTCCGTCGGTTAAGCGTCCGACTTCAGCTCAGGTCATGATCTCGTGGTTTGTGCGTTTGAGCCCCAGGTCAGGCTCTGTGCTGACAGCAGCCTGCTTCAGATTCTCTCTCTCTCTCTCTCTCTCTCTCTCTCTCTCTGCCCCTTCACCACTCACGCTCTGTCTCTTTCTCAAAAATAAATAAATGGTAAAAAATAGCAAGGGTTTATTCCTCTTGAATAGACAAGAGTTATTGCTACATGTACAATGCATGTTTGCCTGGGTAGTGGGCGGGGGTTGGGGGAGGATCTGCTCCTTGAAGTCATTCAGAGATCTAGGCTGATGTAGGGTTTATCTTGACATGTTCTTCCATGGTCACCGTAGTAGTGGAACATGAACATGGGGAACCACTTATCCTGGCCCTTGAAGCTCCCACCTCAAAGTGACCCACGTCCCTTCTGTTCATATTCCATTGGCTGAAGCAAGTCACATGGCCATGTCCCACTTCAAAAGGGGCAGAGAAGTACAATTATTCCAGGTACCTGGAAAGTAGAGAATGAGAAGTATTTGGTAACTAGCTCTGTTGGCAACTGCACCAAAGGACTTCAGCAATTTAAGAAAATCTTTGAGGAGCGCCTGGGTAGCTCAGTCGGCTAAGCGTCCAACTTTGGCTCAGGTCATGATCTCATGGCTTGTGAGTTCAAGCCCTGCGTTGGGCTCTGTGCTGACAGCTCACAGTCTGGAGCCTGCTTTGGATTCTGTGTCTCCCTCTCTCTCTACCCCTCCCCCACTTATGCTCTGTGTCTTTGCTCTCTCTTTCTCTCTCTCAAAACTAAACATTAAAAAACAAAAATCTTTGCGTAAAAATATAAGCTAGAATATATTGGTAGACTAATGTTGACTAGGCACTTTGCTTACATGATCGTACTTAATAGGCACCCTGAAAATTAGGTATGGTTATTTCCATTTCAGAGAGGCAAAAACCAAAATTGGAAAGATCATACAAATGCCAAAAGTCATCAGCCAGGAAGTGATAGTTTTAATTTCGAACCTGGCTCTTTCCAACGTCCATACTCTTAGTCACCATTAAAAAAATGTTCTTCAGCACTTTTAGAGGCACCATATATTTTCAAAATACCAGAAGGGGTAAAGCAGTATTAAGAAAGACACAAAGATGACTCTTAGGGAGTTCACTGTCTGGCCATTAAAATATTCATGATTTGTCTTCCATTGGATGAGAATTTCCAAATCAGCCTTTCCGTAAAGTAGAAGAATCAGCAACAAAACCAGTGAGCCAGTATTAACACTATAAATGATTTAGCTTTCTCAAGGATCAAGTGTGATGTGCAGAAGCTTATCAACTTCTCTAGTGAGAGCCCGGTATAATCTGGCTGGTGTCTATATCAGTCTTCACCGAGGGCGTTCTTTATAATTTTAAAAGCCATTTTTATAGTTTACATTATCGTCCAGCAAATATTCACTCCCGCCTCCCTCCCTGCTTCTCCTACTGTTGACAGAGAATATTTTCTCCAAGCCGGGGAGTTTGGGCTTTGTCATGTGACATGCTTTGGCGAAGGCAGTTCTGGGGGCATGATGTGAGCAGAGTCCTTAAATACGCTTTCATGCTCTGGCTTGATTCTTGAGCTCTCTTACGTTACTGTGAGAAAAGCATCACTCAGGTAGTCAATGCCCCTTCCTTTATCCTGGACCCCAGAATAAACATGGAGCGGCATGGAGTCACGCAGGCAAACCAAGCCTGTGTCAGCTGAACCACAGCTGATTGCAGATCCATACATGTAAAAACAAATCCCTATTGCTGTAAACGACTAGACTGAAATGGTTTGTTATGCAGCATCACTATGGCAATAGCTGACTAATACACCTTTTATCTTACATGCTGGTAGGAGGTGAATGTTGGCCACTGGGACATTTAAAGGATCATTTTTTTAAGCCTATTCAATCAGATAAGTGGGGTGCATCTTCAGAGAGTTCAAGGTGGTGGGATGATGAGCTCTTGTTATGGAAGGGCATAGGACTGGGAATTAGAACATTTGAGTCCTAATTAGAACATAGAGCCTAACATTTGAGGCTCTAACTCACACAGGCTATTTGAAGGCTGATAGGTCAAGTCTCTTTGGACTTTCGTTTTATTTTATATAAAGGGGCTGTTCTAGATCAGAATGATAAGAAATGAATCCTATTATGGATCAGAATGACAAGACTAAGTGGTCCCCTGAGATTCATTAGTAATGGTGGTCTTGAGGACTGCCACAAATTTGGAGAATGGGTCCTGGTCCCAAAGGAAAGTTCTCTGATTGATTATTGATTCCTGCCATGGGCACACATTTGTGGGGTTTGTTTGTTCTTTTTTGGTTTGGTTTGGTTTTTGCCCATACCTTGCCCACTGTATGCATCTGGGACCTTAGGAGTCTAAGAAGCCAATCTATTGTCCTTGTGTTCTGACAAAGATTGAGTCAGAGAGAAACCCGATCTCCTGTGAAAGAACAGGAAAGAAAAGGAGAGACCAGAGTTCACAGACTCTGTGAGGTTAGGGTGACTATTTTGTAAAATTCCTTGCATTTCCTTAGCAGAGCTTCTGGGGAGAGTTGCAGCTGTGATGGTGAACTTGGCGGGCCACTTGGTGCACACATCCCTTTGCCCACCAAATGGCGGGGTTTCTAAGCTGACAAAATCCAGGGCTTTAAGAATTAAAGCTGATAAGGGGTATTCGTAGGAGTTGAGGGGAGCTGGCAGCTTTGGTCCCTGTAAGAGCAGGTGCAAGTCCTCATAATGGGGTGACGGGTACCATTTGGTCAGTGAAACAAAATTGCCAAACCTGTGGCCAATCCAAGTTGAGTAAGAATCAAAGTGAAGGCAACCAGACCTTCATTCGTCTGTGCATTGTTCACTGGCAAATCTAATTGGCTGCCTTCAGGGACGAGTTTTGAAAATTTCTGCTCCACCCTTTTAAAAAATATGCTTACACCTGCCATCAGAGCTCTTTCTACAGCCTTTGGATTAATCACCAAGCTTCGTATTTTGAAGCAGCTTAGAGAACGTGGATTCAAAGATTAGCTTGCCCACAGGGCGGCTGTTAAAAAAGCAAGGGCATCTTCCTGGAAGGGTGGAAAAAGATCAGCCGGAAGTTTGCTGTAAGCCGGAAATACTTGTTGGCTCCGCTCCCTCAAAGCCCAGTTTAGCTGCCTGCTTGTTCACTGTCTTTGATGGGCTGGCCACCCTGATGACTGCCAGATCAGTGGCCTGTCGCTAGGCAGGCAGTGCAGTCCGCCTTGTTTTCTCGTATAGGTCCAAACCTATCATGCATGGGTCTGAGGAATCATCTACTGATGGAATGAACACCTGCCATCACAAATGTGCACACAGACTTGTGCCTATCAGGGAATAAATAGCTTTAAGCAAAAGGCAGAAATTAAAAACCCATTATGCAAACTTTGTGACCAAGGTTTGGCTCTCAACTTGATAAACATAAATGAAAGTGTTCCAAGTATTCACTGTGGGTCAGACACTGTTCTAAGCCCACCACGTAGATGGTCTCCCTCCTTTGGTGCTCACGTCAAAGCCCGTGAGTTAAGAACTATTGTTATCCGCCCCTTGGCATCCGTATCTGCCAACATACTGAAACACCGAGAAGTTACATAGCATATCAAGGTCACATAGCTCATAAGGGCCATGGCCGGGATCTGAACCCAGAAAATCAGGCCCTAAATCTCACTCATAGGCACTCTCTTGCTTAGAGTGGTAGTTCCCTCCAATCATTTGGAGGGCTGGTTAGAACACAGATTGCTGGACCCCACCTCTAGAGCTTCTGATTTAGCCCATCAGAAACGGTGCCCAGAAATTTGCATTTCTTATAAATTCCTTAAGTGATATTGATGCTGCTGCCTCAGGGATTCATACTTTGGGAACCATTGATTTAGGGTAATGCTAAATGGCCTTGTCCTTAATGCTAAATGTCCTTAAGTTTGTATTTTGCTCATACGACAGAGGTAAAGGTTCCTTGTCATTGGGTAGTTTGTCTTCAACTAGTGATTCAGGAATTCAGACCCCCCCCGCCCCTCTCATCTTGTGTCCCTGCCTCTCTTTAGGCTCAGCTGAAGCAAATCCATAGCAAGGAAAAAAATCTTAAAAGGTTTGGTCCGGAAGTGACACACATCATGTCTGCCCAGGTTTCATTGGCAAGAACTAGTCACATGACTGCACCACTGGGAAGAGGTTGCTGGGAAATGTAGTCTTTTTCCAGGGAGTGACTTCCTGACCACAACTTTATATTATGGTAGAGGGAGTGTGAATTCCAGTGGATAGCTATAAGCCTCTGCCAGAGGTAACATGGCGTCCTGCCTCCATCTCTAAATGTACCAGCTCCAGCCATTGGGAGTTCAGAAGATTGCTTTTCCAGCTCGGAAAAGTGATTTGCTTTTCTTACTTGGACCAAACAATAAGCTGAATATTTCTCACTTGTGCTTTGGCTACCAGAATGTGACAAAGACGGGGCTTAGATGAACGCCTAACGCAGAAACTCATGGAAGTCTGAACAGTGTGTATTTTTTTCTGGAGAGAGGGTCTACAGACGTGAGATTTTTAAAAGAGGTGATGGAGGCTTAAGAAAAGTTGAGAACCACGACTCTATGAGAATGTGCATTTTTCTCCTTTCCACTCAGTCCCTCATCGCTGTCTACTGTATCCCTCTTTTCATTTTCTAACAAATACCAATAACTGATACTGGTTTTTATTTGGCTCCTGTCTGTTCCACGGGTTGAATATCAGCTGCATTGTTTGTCCTCTTCATTGATGTATCCTCAGTATCCAGAGCAATATCTGGTTCGTTGTAAACGTGCAGTAACCAATAATGAACATATTAGTGAATAAGAGATAATGAATGTGGGTAAAAACGTTCTAGTGCTATGCTTTGGGTTACGTGTGCCCAAGATCCCCCCCCCCCCATTTTATTGAGGTATATGTGACATGAAACTTGTGTAAGTTTAAGATGTATGGTGTGTTGATATGATACATTTGTATATTGCAAGATGATTACTACCATAGCCCTGAACACCTCCATCCTGTCACGTAATCACCATTTCATTTTTGTGGGGGAACATTTTAGGATCTACGTTCTTAGCAACTTTGAAGTATATGATGCAGTATTATTGGCTATAATTACCACGCCATACATTAGAACTTGTTATTCTTATAACTGGAAGTTTCTACCTTTTGACAAGTGTCTCCCCATTGACTCCACCCCAGCCCCTGGTAGCTGCCATTCTACTCTCTGTTTCTCTGAGTTTGGCTTTTTAAATTTTTTTTTAACATTTATTCATTTTTGAGAGAGAGAGAGAGACAGAGCATGAGAAGAGAAGTGGCAGAGAGAGAGAGAGAGAGAGAGAGAGAGAGAGAATCCAAAGCAGGCTCTGGGCTCTGAGCTGTCAGAACAGAACTTGACGTGGGGCTCAAACTCACGAACCGTGAGATCACGACCTGAGCAGAAGTTGGACACTTAACCGACGGAGCCACCCAAGTGCCCCTGAGTTTGGCTTTTTAGATTCCATACATAAATGATATCAAACAGTGTTTGTCTTTCTTTATGTGACTTATTTCATATAGTGTAATGCGCTCAAGTTTCATCCAGGCTGTAGCACATGGCACGGGTGTGTGTGTCCATGTGTGTTCGCTCACACACCATATACATACACACAGACAAGAATAAAATGGACCAAAATAACAAGGGTTATCTCTAAGGGATGGTACCAATCAGGCATTCAAAATAATCAAGTATCTTGTGACACATATAAATAATTCCGCTGTATAATTTTATTAATGTCTGGACGTAGACACACATAAATAATTCTGATTACATGGCACAATTATAAATGCAGATTTTGGAAGGCTGAAATTGATCAACATTATCTGCATTGACAATAAGCCCATAATGCAGCATAATGGATTTTTAAAATGCAGCATAAATCTGCTTAAAACAATATCCAGGCAGCCCAACATCAAGACACGTTAAAAACGGCCACCACTTTTGGACTGTGACTTCCACGCCAGCACCTTGCAGACACAGCAAATGCAGGAAATTACACAGTGGATGCCTTGCCGCGGTACAGAAGATAGTTCCAGCATCTTGCTAAAGTAACGCTTCTATCCACATTGAGTGACTGGGATGATTTTTCTGTCTTTAAAGCAAGAAAGAAGATGGAAATGTTCAGCCGGATGCTTTCTCCCAAAATGTAGAATTTTTCTTGGAAAAGCTACAAAAGGCATGAGTTAAAGGAAAGTCCCCTTTTAAGGAAAGGCAGACAGATACAGCTGCTGATGGGACAGAATGTGGGGTACATCAATTAGCCAGAGCTGTTCATTCTAACCAATCTAAGGCTCTGTCCCTATGGAAAGTGGGGCCAATTTCTGAGACTAAAGCAAATTAACTGAATGGATTAATCTCTAAACTGAAGACTCAAGAAATAATGAAGTAAAGAAGGAGGGTTCAGGGTGCATTATCATGTAGCTTCCCACCCTGCTACTCTTTTAGAAAGCCAAGTGGAATCTTACTGAGTTATTCACACCACTGCTGTCCTGTTCTCAGCATCTGAAAATTGATACAAAACAAAGATAGATACAGAAACCATAAAGTAACTTCAGATCCCCCATTCATGCCTATAATCGAATGCCACACAATTATTGTGCCCGAGGCCCAGGTGGGGGACACTCAAATTATGCTCAATGCGCTATTCAGTTTTATAATTCTCAGGTGTCTCAGTTGGTTAAGTGTCTAACTCTTGCTCTTGGCTCAGGTCGTGATCTCACAGTTGTGAGATCAAGCCCCATGTTGGGCTCTGTGCTGACAGTGCAGAGCCTGCTTGGGATTCTCTCTCTTCCTCCCTCTCGCCCCTCCCTCCCCTCAAAATAAATAAATAAACTTTAAAATTCTCAAGATATCACTAGAAGTGGGACCCAGAAGAATAATTCAAGAATAGACAAAACAAAGACAGATGAAAAATGTCAGCAGAACTAAAGGTAGCTGGCAGATTCCATACTGATGTATTAAGCACATTCAGTTCGATTTACGACAATTAATTGGGAAGACTCCTTAAAGTTAACCAAGTCCAGAATGTAACCTGGTAAGTATCTGTCAAGGAGTACTGCCGTTAAAATGTTTGGCTCTGCAGTGTTTGGGCAAGTTAGGAACAGGCGTGGATCTTTGGTAAAGATTTTCTGAATTCAGTGAATGAATGAAAGGACATCTGAAGGAATAAACACGGTTGATAAAGCCAGATCTCCTTAGTGAAGGATCCAGATACATGATAACCAATTATGTGGAAATGATCTAACAATAGCACACACAACACACATTTAATGAGGTCTCAGTGCGTGCTAAGTTTGCTCTAGGTAGTTCACACAAGCTAACTTACTTCATTCCAATCTAATAAATTGATGAAATACACCCAGTTATGATCGCATCCCCATTTGCTGTGGGAGCAAGTGACACACAAAAGGATGAGGTAGATTTCTTAAAGACATGAAGTTAAGTGTGGCAGTCAGAATTCAAAATCCTGCAGATGGTTGCCACAGCCCCCCATTTTATTCACTCTTCTCTGCTTCCTCTCGCTGTTTCAGTTAATTCTTATAATGACTGTAGGAAGTAGGATTTGACAGAACAGAAAGCTAAGGCACAGAGAAGTGATAAAGGTAGGATTTGGATTTAGATCGAAACCAAATGTTACGTCTCTCTTCACACCAGAAGGCATCATCCCTTAAGGAACTTTTGGCTTATCTAAAATTGTCACTCTACAAGAATTTTATGCAAGAGATCTCTGTTGTTCCTGATGTTTCTTGGATTCCTCACCCTGGAAATCCACAGCACACCTGAATTCATCTAGAACCATGGACAGCACCCAGGGTTTGGGAACGTCTTCTCAGGTTTTCAGGAGTAGGGTGGTGCAGGTTCTTTCCTTCTTGAATCAAACCAGCAATCATGTATCAATCAGGCTTTATTGGTGAGAAAACAGGTTGGTTCATCTGGAGGTTTATTTGGAAGTAGCTGCTTTACATCACTAGCCACGGAGTCTTTGATGTTGAGTTGGTTTGTCAACCTCATCACCAGACATCATCTAGCAAATCATCAAATTGTTTCCAGAGAGCTGGGTATTTTTTAGCTTGCTGGAACCACACTGAAGGCGAAGCCAAGGATATAATTTTGGTCTCCCAAATCATTTTTTCATTGATACCCTCGGTCCTCTACCAGGAGTAATCTTAGCCTAGGAAACCCGTTTCAAGTTACACAAATCCCTGGCAGAAATAATGCCATTTAACCAATCTCTTACATCTTCACATTCATTCATGAAAGAGAGGTCAATATGAACCCATATTTTTCATATGGGTAAGGGAGAAACAGACAGTACTCAGAGAAAACACACATATTCTACTTTATCATGTGACCTAGGAACAGTCCTAAGTAAGCTCTTTGGATTCCTGCTCCTACAAAATAACTTGACATTTATTAATTTATTAATTTAATTGATTATTTACTGGGCTTTAATGAGATGTTTCTGACACACAGCCCCCTTCGCTTCTTTACTCTTACTATATTGTAAATGTTCTTAATATTAACTGTTTTCTGACTTATTGTTATATGTTCTTCTTCCTATTTTTGAGTGTGAGCTCTTTGGTGACAGGGACTGTGTATGTTTTCTCATCCTTCATTCTTGTTTCAGTTTATAGCATATGCAAGACAATACAAAAATGTTTTACGTTCTACTGGATGAATCACATTTTTAGTGATTGTGCCTGGCATTCTTTTCTTTACTGATACGTTCATCTGTGTGCCTTTCTATCTGCTTGCTCATCAATTAATCAAAGTATGCAATTGGCTATCCGTCCATCTATTCATCCATTCATCTATCTGTCCAGGCATCCATCCATCCACCCACCCACCCATTCACTCATCCATCCATCCATCCATCCATCCATCCATATACCCATTCTTCCCCTGATCTCATCCCACTAGCAATTCAGACAAAGCAATCAGGCAAATTTACCAGAAGAGCTGACAATTGATAAAGCCTTCCCATTCATTCTTCTTTCTTTTATCCTGTACTAATTTGCTTTCATCCAACATCTTTCTCCTGTGCTATCCCGCTTCTCTTCTTCTTCTCTCAGGAGAGTTACAGGAACGAAAATGAGATGGCTCCTGGGGGCTGGAGAGGGGAGTAAATTGCTTGGTGACAGCTTGGGTCCAGGGACAGATGAAAACCTTAGCCTTAAGCAAAGTTCAGGGAAGCCCAAGGAGCGAGCTGATGGACAGTCTGACTTGTCGAGGGTGAAATCAATTAAAGTACATCAAATCCAGAATTCATGCTTTCTCAGAGTGACAAATCTATGCTGGAAACTGAGAAAGACGAAGGGAGAAAAATGTCTTTGACCTCTCGGAGACCGGCTGTTCCTTCTGTCAGGGGAGCCAGGCTTGGAGTGAGATGCGTTCATGATGAATTATAACAGCCAGCCAGCCACCTTAAAAAAGGACGGGGTGAAAAGGTTACCAAAGAGATCCAAAATGTGAGGAATTCAACCAAACACCAAGATAAATCAACTCGGGGCCAGGAGTGTTTGTGCCATGCCTGTTCAAAGTGCCATGGATAAGCTCACTTAGCCCCGCACTTTCAGGCTTGATATGCACCAACATTTACAACCACACACACGTTCTTTACCAAGTCATGGGAAGGCAATCAGAAGGGAAGAGCCCCGAAGACTGTTCAGTTTGGCATCAGAAGTCTGGAGGCATACCATCTCTGGGCAATGCTGTCCAATAGAACTTTCTGCAATGATGGAGATGTTCTGTGGTGGTATCCAATATGGTTGACATTAGTCAATGTGACTCCTGGGCACTTGAAATGTTTTACATTTAAACAGCCAAATGTGGCTAGGGGCTGTCACAGTAGAGAGTAAAGTTCCAGGGCAAATGATGTTTTCGTCTGTGAGGGTACCATCACAGAAGCAGGGATGGGTTTAATGTCGGATTGCAATGCCTACTGGTCAAGTTGTTCTGAAAATTGAAAGCATACCATGGTTTGTGCACTTCGTAGAGCAATGACAATATCACTTATCCCTGTATATCAGGCATCTGCCATAGCACCTGACACATAATAGGTGTCTATCCATGTTGAATCACTGATTAAACAAATAACAATAGCCAACTTATTGAACACTTGTTGTGTGTCAGATATTGTGCCGAAACTTTGTGTGCATTCTCTCCTTGAATCTGCCTAGTAAGGCCATTGGGAAGGCACTAGCAGAAATAATTATAGTAAACATGGCTTACAACATGGCAAGCTCTCCCCAGAAAGGTTTCCTTGTATTAACACACTTGTTACACTGATTCTACAAGATAGATACTATTATTATCCAATTTGTTTTGGATGAAGAAACTGAGGTGCCAGGAAACCCAAGCAATGCATATTATTATAATTGTGATTAAAAAACAAGTAGGTGCTGGAAAACACCCTGTGTGACTGGTGATGTGCCGGTGATGTGTGTGTGTTCCTGTCTGTCTGTTTAGCCCAAGATGTTCTGGTGAAATTAATGTCCTGTTGGGTGCCCCAGATACATACTCAGCTGTTCTAGCCCAGGCCTGGCTAACACCGTGATTTTGAGAGGTGAGAGGCCAGTGAGCATGACTTTTTCTTACCCTAAATGTGCCTGGCCCCTGTACCCCAGAGCCTATCGTAAAGACCCCCAGAGAGGGAGAGGTCAGGAGTCAGGTGTACATGGCTTATAGCCGGGGTGCAGATTGGGGTTTCATGTCAACACTGCCTGGTCTGTCTCTCTCGTTCCCTCACTGTTTTTGACCAGTTGTCCCAGTTTCTGGGTCTTAATGAGATGAATTTCCCAGATAACTATGATTTGCATTCTTTAGCATCCACATTTACATTATTATTTCCAAATTTGAGCCATTCTGCCTGGAAAACCATCTTCTAAGCTTTAATATTTATGTGTATAAAAACAAGATATGGAACTAGACTTAATCTTTGCTCTTTTTTTCCCCCGAGTATATATTTATCCTTGAAAATTATGCACATATAAAACAAGCAGCAAACAAATGTATATTTATAGATGCTTGTGAAATTCACATAGCATAAAATTAGCCATTTGCAAGTTAAAAATTCAGTGGCATTAGTGCCTTTGTGTTTAGTGTTGTGCAGCCACGATCTCCACCTAGTTCGAAAACATTTCCATCATCCCTAAAGAACATTCTCTGCTTTGTAAGCAGTCACCTCCTAGTCTCCCTACCCTTGAGTCCCTGGCAACCACTAATCTGCTTCTTGTCTCTATGGATTTACCTGGTCTGGATATTTCCTAGAAATGGAATCATGCAATTTGTGATAATTTGTGCCTGGCTTCTCTCACCTAGCGTGATATTTTTGAGGTTCTTGCCCATTGTGGTGAGTGCTGGTACTTCATTCCTTTTTATAGCTGAGTAATATTCCAGTATACAGATATACTATCTTCATTTGTCCATTTGTCAGTGGATGAACAATAGGGTTGTTTCTGTGTTTTGGCTAATATAAAATAGTACCACTACGTATATTTGGGTAGAAGAACTTGATTGGTGAGGATGTGGGACAAAAGGAACTTTTGTGCACTGTTGGTGGGAATGCAAATTGGTGTAACCACCATGGGGAACAGTATGGAGATTCCTCAAAAAATTAAAAATCGAACTACCATACGATACAGCCATTCCACCTCTGGGTATTTATCTGAAAAAACAGAAACAAAAAGAAAAACACTAACTTGGAGAGAAATCTTCCCATGTTCACTGCAGCATTATTCACAATAGCCAATATATGGAAACAAACTAATGTCTACTGACAGATGAATGGATAAAGAAAATGTGATAAATATATATACTTATATAGATTATATAATATATACAATATATGATATTATATAATAACATATATAACACGTATGTAATAGCAAATATATATAATACAATATATTAGAATTTAAATATTATATATGTAACTTATCCATAAGAAGAATGAAATATTGCCATTTGCAACAAAGTGGACAGATCTTGAGGGCATTATGCTAAGTGAAATAAGTCAGACAGAGAAAGACAAAAACTATATGATCTCACATGTGCAATCTCAAGAAAAACAATCTCATAGATATAGAGGACAGACTGCTGTTTGCCAGAGATGGGTGGTAGAGAGCGGGCAAAATCGGTGAAGGAGGTCCAAAGGCACAAAGTTCTAGCTACAAAATAAGTCATGGGAGGTAATGCACAGCATGGGCACTATAGTTGATGATGCTATACTGTGTATGTGAAAGTTACTAAAACAATTTGAGTATCTGTTTTCCATTCTTTTAGTATATACTTATGAATGGAATTTCTGGGTCATAGAGTAATTTTTGAGGAAGCACTACTCTTTTTTCCACAATGACTGTACCACTTTATATCCCCAATAGCAATGTCTAAGGGTTCCAATTTCTCCACGTTCGTTCTAAGACTTGTTTCCTTTCCTCCGTGCCTCTTTCTCTTTCTTTTTTACTTTCTTTCTTTCAATTATAACCATCCTAGTGGGCATGAAATGGTATCTTATTGTGATTTTGATTTATATGTTCCTAACAACTAATGATATTGAGTTTCTTTTCATGTACTTATTGGCTATTTGTGTATGTTATTTACAGCAATGTCTATTCAAGTTCTTCGCACATTTTAAAAAGACTTAAGAGGTCTTTGTATACCCTGAATGCTAGACTCTTATCATATATATGATATGTGAATATTCTTCTCCATTCTGCGGGTTACTTTTTCACTTTCTTGGTAACACTCTTTGATGCACTGGAGTTTTAAATTTTGATAAAGTCCAATTTTCCTATTTTTCTTCTTGTTACTCAGGTTTTTGCCATCATATATAAGAATCCATTGCCAAATCTAATGTCATGAAGATTTATCACGATGTTGTATTCTAAGAGTTTTACGGCTTTAGCTCCATATTTGGATCATCTATCCATTTTTGAGTTAATTTTTACATATGGTGTGAGGTAGAGATCTAACTTCGGTCTTTTCCATGTAAACATCCAGTTGTCCCAGCCTCATTTATTGAAGAGATACTTCTGTCCCCACTTGATGTTCATGACACTCTTGCTGAAAATTATTTGGCCATTGATGTATGGTTAATCTTTTTTATTCTTAAGTTCCTCCATTACTGCTTTCTTTTGTGTTTAGTTGATATTTTGTAGTTAATCATTTTTTGACTTCCCTCTCCTTTCTTTTCCTGTATTAAAAAAAATGTTTTTGTAATGTTTACCATGGGGAGTACAATTAACATCCTGAATTTCTAACAGTCTAGCTTGAATTTGCATCAACTTTGCTTCAATAGCATACAAAAATCTGTGGTCCTATACAACTTTACCCCCTTTGTGTTATTGTTGTCACAATATATTGTCTTTATACATTGTGAGCCATTAATGTCAACTTATAATTATTGTTTTATGCATTTGTCTTTGAAATAGTATAGGAAATAGAAACAGAAGTCACAAACCAAAAAAGGCAATAATACTGGCTTTTATGTTTACTTATGTAGTTACTTTTACTGGAATTCTTTATTTCTTTGTATGGCTGTGAGTTACTGCTTAGTGTTTTCTCATGTCAGCCTGAAAGGACTCCCTTCAGCATTTTCTGTTGGATAGGTTGACTAGTGATCAACTCTCTCAACTTAAGTTTATCTTGAAATGTCTTAATTTCTCCTTTGGTTTTGAAGGGTAGTTTTGCTGGATATAGAATTCTTGGCATCCCATTGCTTTCTGGCCTCCTTGAGAAATTGAGAAATCTCACTGAAGCTCTCTTGTAGTCATTGTTCTCCTGTGCTTGTCAAGATTCTCTCTGCCTTTGGCCTTTGGTAGTTCATTGTGATGTGTCTAGGTGTGGATCTCTTTGTATTTCTTTTTCTTACTATTCATTAAGTTTCTTGGATGTGTAGTTTCTTTAATCAAATTTTGGAAGATTTTGACCATATTTTTTCTCCTCAAATATTCTTCTTACCCTTTTCTTTCTTTCCTTCTCCTTTTGGAATTCCTGTGATGCACGTGTTAGTACACTTGATGGTATTCCACAGGTCTCTTACACCCTGTTCATTTTTCTTCATTCTTTTTTGCCCCCTGCGCCCCGGTTCAGAAAATTTCAATTGACTCATTTTCAAACTCACTGATTCTTTCTTCTGACCGCTCAGATCTGCTATTGAAACCCTGTAGTAAAGTTTTCATTTCATTATTTTACTTTTCAACTCTAGAATTTCTTTTGGGCTCCTGTTCATAATTTCTGTCTCCTTATTGATATTCTGCATGTGTTGAGACACCCTTCCCTTGGTTTCCTTTAGTTCTCTGCCCATGATTTCCTGTAGTTGTTTAACCCTATTTAAGACAGTTGATTTAAAAATTTTTGTCTCGTTTGACAGAGTCCTTTGTGTTTCTTCAGGGATATTTTTTGTTACTTTATTTTGTGCATATTCCATATGTTATTTCTTGCATGATTAGAATTTTTGATGAAAAGTATACATTTTGAATATTATGTGGTAACTCTAGAAATCATATTCTTCTACCTCCTCTACATTTATTTGTGTTGCTGGATCTGGGCCATAGCAGTTTATTTACCTAGTGATTTTCCTGAACTATTTTTATAAATCCTATAGCCTTTGTCATGTTTGGTCTCTGAAGTCTCTGTTCCTCTAACTTGTGTTCGGGTAGTGCTTTGACAGGAACTTCTTTAAACGCTAGGACCCCCACTCAAAAGAGAAAGAAATAGAGAAAAGGAAGGAAGGAGAAATGGAAAGGAAAGCAAAACAGAAAATTCTCAGTCTTTGCAGATGGGCTGTATGCCGGGGCATGCTTTCACGTGTAGCTAGGCTATTTACAACTTTGTCTTAGCCTTCATTCCTGGGTGTACGAAGCCTAGATATCTGCTAGAGGAAAAAGTCTGTAATCTTCTCAGGTCTTTTCTGAGAATCCATCCTTCCACGTGCCATGCCATCGGCATGCGCATGGCTTTTTAAATTCCCAAGTCTATGTGGTGACTCTTGAATGCCCTAATCTCCCAAGGAAACTCTCTTTCCAGTTTGTCTTACCAGGCTCTCAGGACATTTACTGTTTGTGTCAACTGTAATCTTTGGGTCCAGATGGCAGTGAGTTATTCATTTGCCTTACGTTTTGAGGGAGGACCTTCTGTGTGGCCACTCATCTGCGTCGTGTGGGTTCTGAATTAGCCAACACAAAGGCTGCAACATCTCGTGTTATTCCTTCAGTAACCTCCAGACAGGTTAGAACAGACAAATACAATTCTTTAAGAATAAGGTCTATCCTTACTATGGTTTGAATTGTGTCCCCTGCTTTCAAAATCACATGTTGAAGTTCTAACCACCAATGTGATGGTGTTTGTTGGTGTGGTTTGGGGGAGGTGTTTTGGTTTAGATGTATTCATGGGGATGGATCCCTTATGATGGGATTAGTGTCCTTACAAAAAGAGGAAGAGACCAAAGCCTCCCCCTCCCCCCCCCCACCACGACTCCACCACGTAAGAAGATGGCATCTGCAAGCCAGAAGGGGCTCTCATCAGAGCCCGACCATGATGAAACCCTGATCTTGCTCCCCCAGCCCCAAGAACTATGAGGAATACATTTCTGTTGGTTAAGCCACCCAGTCTGTGGTGTTTTGTGGTGGCTGCCCAAGCCGACTAAGACAATTCTGCATCCTCCAGAACCAGGGACCAGGGCCCCTCACTGGGAATGCAGCTCTTTTCAAGACCACCCCCAAGCAGAGGAAGAGGGTGGGACAGGGTAAGTCAAGAGTCACAAAGCTTTCCTACCAGTTTTAAGTTGCCTTCTCTTCTCTCTTGGTCGTTGTAAACCTCTGACCATTTTCCAGAGTTGAGGAAAAGTTGATTCTGCCCATTTTTGCTTGTTTTTCAATGTGTCTATGGAGTGACAGGTGCCTGGGGCTACCTGCTTCATCATTTTCAGTGACATCACTCCAAGACTTGGTACATACTGTCCCCCGAGAGGCCCTGCTGGACCTCGGTCACTGTGTGGTATTGACATAAACTCAAGGATGTCCACAGTCCAGATATGTAAGGCTGCTTGCTGTCCACACAGTGGCCTTGCATAGGTAAGCTTTGTATGTCTTTGTGAGTGACTTTTGAAGCTCACTATCTTTTTTCTTTGTTAACAGCCATCATTTACAGAAGTACATATAGGCTGTCTCTGAAAAGCCTGTGTTCTCCCACCAGCATGACCAACTGTTGGGATTCACCGGAGCTGTGGGGTTTCATGAGATGCAGGATTTTCAGTGCTAAAATCGGATAGCCTTGAGCTAACCAGGATGGTTGGTCATTCTACCTCCCATCCTTGAAATGTCTCATACAGCCCCAACACACTTACACACAGCCCCCCTACACAGTTCCAATATGTTCCTTTTGATGTAAGTAGTCCCTCTAGCTGAGTACATTCTTGGAGAAGCAGAATATAGTTAGGCTCAGGGTGAGTGTGAATGAACACCTTTGATGCACGGTCTTGATGGCCACTCTTTTGACCGCACAAAGGTAGGTTTGCCAACCCCAGGCTCTTGGGTGGGTTTCAGATATTTGTGTGAGTTGGCCGTGTGACCCTTCAACATTACTCGAATGAAAAGTATATAATAATGCAAGTAATGATCTGCATATATCTTTCATTGAAATACCAAAACTCAGTTATTTCACTTGGATTCTCTTATTCGAAATCAACTTGGGGGCGGGGGGGGGGGGGCGCCTGGGTGGCTGGGTCAGTTAAGCGCCCGACTCTTGATTTCAGCCCAGGTCATCATCTCGCGGTTCGTGAGTTCGAGCCCCAGATCGGGCTCTGAGCTAATGGTGTGGAGCCTGCTTGGGATTCTCTCTCTCTGCCCCTCCCCTGCTCACTATCTCTCTCAAATAAGTACACATTTAAAAAAGTCAAAAGCCAATGTGGTTTTCTTGCATGTATTCACTAATTCCCATCCTCTCACTCCAATGTTAAGGACTCTAGAACATTCTAGGTTAATGAATTGTGACTGTAGAAAATTGGCTTTCAGGGGAGGGGGCGGGCATTTTGGACCCTCACAGCTGGGGAGAGGGCAGCCCTGGCCTCTAGGGGTAGAGGCCAAGGATGCTGCTGGGCATCCAGCATTGGACAACCCCTACCAGAAAGGATCACCTGGCTCAAGGGTCAACGGTGCCCAGATCGACAGGTCCTGCTTTTGAAGCATAAGTTGGAGCCTGTGATTCAAGTGCAGTCAGCAAGGCAGTTAGAACAGACTTTTAAAAGCGTCTGTGGAAATGTTTTCCCTTATTATTATTATTTTTTTTATTTAGTTTAATAAGAGGCAACCTCTCTACCCAAATATGCTCTGGCTTGCAATAAAAGCTACATTTTTGGACCTTGGAAACTCAAGTCCCAGATTCAGTGAAACCCAAACCACTTGCCACTTCTGCCTCTCTCTCTTGGCAGAAGGTTTTGGTGCAAGAGAAGAGCAGGAGGCATACACCGTATGTTTTTCATTCATTTATGCTGAAGTCGTCGAAACGTTCCTTCTTTTATGAGCCATTTGATGTCCAAAAAACCTTTCGAGTTGCATTTATAACCCTTTAAAAAGCTCATTCCTCTTCGAAACAGGAAGCCACTTTGTGACTAGAGTAAACACAGCCAAAAGCGTGGAAGATGGGAGAAGAGAGACACCCCCCCCCCCCTTTAGGAGACTTTGTGTAGGGTGAAAGCTTCGCCGCCCCTCAGGGGACCTCCTCGTGGCCGTGGTTGGGGGAGGGGGGGCAGGACAAGAGTGGACAACAGTGGCCTGTGCTGATGGAGCAGCTCTGTACTGGGCGCACCTGGGATTGGTCATCCTTTGTGTGTGTCTATCACGGGACCGTGGAAAGGATGCTTTGCCAATTCTGGACCTATCTCTGCCTCCTCAAGGGACTCACAGTCTGGTAATGAGCCTTTTCCACCGACCTCAAATATGAATTCAGAACTCCGTTCAACAGAGTCCCCCAAAGTGGCCCCTCCCAATGATTTAGCGCTGGTCCACCCAGAACAAAGCAGACCACAGGTCACGCACGGCCCAGATAATAACAGGAGGTACAGTAACAAGTCCTCTAGAGAAGAAGGCTTAGCTAAGACCCAACTGTAGAAGCAGGTGCAGTTTAAAAAGAAAATAAAATATAGGGGCGCCTGGGTGGCTCAGCCGGTTGGGCGTCCGACTTCGACTCAGGTCATGATCTCACGGTTCGTGGGTTCGAGCCCCGCGTCGGACCCTGGGCTGACGGCTCCGAGCCTGGAGCCCGCTTCGGATGCTGGGTCTCCCCTCTGCCCCTCCCCTGCTCATGCTCTGTCTCTATCTGTCTCTCAATAATAAATAAACATTAAAAAAATTTTTTTTTAATTTTAAATAAAAGCAGTTTTTACCTACACAAAGTCTTAGAATAAAACAAAAAATGGGAATAATTTCCATTTACATAATACGTAATGTAGTCCTGACAGTGTCCTAAGTTGTCACAACGGCCTATAAAGCAAGTATTTATTAACATTATATGTAGTAACATCTTCTTAAATTTTTTTTAATGTTTATTTATTTTTGAGACAGAGAGAGACAGAGCATGAACGGGGGAGGGTCAGAGAGAGGGAGGCACAGAATCGGAAGCAGGCTCCAGGCTCCAAGATGTCAGCACACAGCCCGACGCGGGGCTTGAACCCATGAAGTACGCGATCATGACCTGAGCCGAAGTCAGACGCTTAACCGACTGAGCCACCCCAGTGCCCCTATACATTTTAACATCTTTGCCTTATTGAGATGCAGACAGGGAGATGCTGGAAGGTTCTCTTACTTAAGGACACAGGGCCAGTCAAAGACAGAGTTGGGATTTGAACCACGGCCCTCTGGTACCAGCTTTCTTGCTTTGGCCTCACTTAACCCTGGGACGGAAACTGGGGAAACTCTTCTCCTTTCTTGGCGCACCAATGGAGACTCCGGCTGTGACGTGACTTTGTTTGGGGTCGTGTTGAGAAAACGTTATGGATCCCGGGGCTCACAGCTAAATAGGAAAAATAATCACAGTGTTCTGTAACTTACGATGTTAATCTCCCATTGATCGTTGGCTCTGGGACAGAGACTGTGCCTGAGGGCTGCTGCCTCCTCCCCAAGTTTTAAGAGGCCCAGGGGAGCCGGGAAGGAAAGACACTTCAACTCGTTGGAAAGTTGAACAAGATGTATGTTCCCAGGGAGATTTCAGCAGATGGTCTGTGACATTTGTTCATTCGTTCAGGAGGGCAGTTATTGAAAGTCCTCTGGATGTCTGGTCGGGTCAAGACACTTGGGTGAATGCGGGGCTGGTGGGTGGGGCTGGCGGGTGGCGGGGTGGGGGGACAGGATGGGAACTTACAAAGCGGATGTCACGTGACAGGGAACAAAGCAAATTGGAAGGGCACCAGCTTGGAAATGATCCTCAACTCCAGTTGAAGGCTGGCTGTGCCACTCTTTAGCTGTGTGACCCTGGGCACATGACTCCACCTCTCTGAGACTAATTTCCCCTCCGTGTAAACCAGGGCGAGCAATAGACATCTACTCAACTCATGGGGCGGTTGTGCGGGCTTACTTGAGATGCAAGATGCCTGTCAGATTGCCTGGCACGTGATGGGCACCTCAGAAAGGAAGTCGAAACCATTTAGTTGTGCAGCAGATGTTTACTGAGCACCTACTGCGTACCAAGCATAGTTCTTAGCACCGGAGAGCGCTATCAATCGTTATTAGTCTCTCATAGTGAACTGCAGACCCAATCTCCTGGGGTTTCACTGAGGTGTCCTGAGATTTTCGTTGGCTCTCAACCCAGGAGGCGAGGTGTCGAGGACTCACGAATTCTCCAGGGATGGAGAAAGGAGGTTTCCAACGGAGAAAGGAGGTGAGGCACATTTCACCTTGTGTCTGGGGCAGTTCAGATCCCTTCTTCCTCACGGTTTTCCCTCCTTAGATGATTTTTGACCGAAGTATTGATGACCTGGCGGTGGACGGCGTGGGTAGGGGGCACACCTGGGGGGAGGGGCTCTTCCGATCCACCGCTAGCCCTCACACCACCTTTTCAACCTTCCACGGCCGCCCCTGGGGCCACCATGAGGCAGTGCATTCCTATCTTGAACCTGGACCAACTCCCTCTGGCCCAATGACAGGGATGATGATGTCGACGTCGTGCTAGATGACGGCGACGGTGACGTTGGGGAATTACCAGAGGCTGGGCGTCCGTCAACGCGGTTTTGCGTACCTTCTCTCCGACCCTTGCGGTGACTCTGCAGAGGAGGCCTTACGCTGCAGGAATCGGAGGCAAACAAACGCCAAACCCCCAATTTTGCCGTGAAATTATAATACCGAGTCCACAGCGTTCCTCCGCGCGCCTAGTATTTGCCAGACTCCCTTTACATGTATCACCTCGTGTAAGCCCACCGCCCTATGGGGTGGGTACACTTGTTTTTTACAGACTCCGAAAGGGAGGCACAAGGGTTAGGACACTTGGCCGCGCTCACAGAGCTGGTTGGCTGCGAATCAGAGATGTATACCTAAGCAATGTGACCACGCAGCCTGCACTGGTCTCAGTTTTATTTAAAAATACGTGTATGGGGGGCGCCTGGGTGGCTCAGTCGGTTGAGCGTCCGACTTCGGCTCAGGTCATTATCTTGCAGTTGACAAGTTCGAGCCCCGCGTTGGGCTCTGTGCTGATGGCTCGGAGCCTGGAGCCCGCTTCGGATTCTGTGTCTCCCCTTCTCTCTGACCCTCCCCCGTTCATGCTCTGTCTCTCTCTGTCTCAAAAATAAACAAACATTAAAAAAATAATAATAAATAAATAAAAATACGTGTACGGAAGTCTTAATTTTTCATGGAGGTATAATGTGTGCTAATAAGCAGAGTGAACGCCTATGCCTACGCAACCCCCACCGCTAGATAAGCCTGAGCTACTAACCCCCTCGGCCATGCTGATCTAATCCCCCGTTTGATGTCAGAATTACCTGATGTCACTTCACCTTCCAGATTTATCTTCTGCACGCATTCACTGTGTTACTACTAATTGCCAGCCCATGTGGTATTTATTATGGTCTACGCCCTGTTCTAAGTGCCTCACGTATATGAACTCGTCGTGACACCAGCCCGTGAGGCTGGCGCTATTCCCGTGGTTCCCGTTTTGCACACAGGACGATGGGGGCCCAGGGAAGTTAAGTGACCTATCTCATGTTACACAGCTCGGGAGTCACGGAACCACGAATTCAAGCTGGACGTCTGGTTCTAGAACCCTCCACGCGCTCGGTGTCTTGAATGCGCCCAGAATCCCTACAGAGAAAGGGCACTGATCAATCTCAGTTCACAGGTAAGGATGTGAAGATTCCGCAAGGTTAACGTAAATTGCCCAAATATCTCTACGAGTAAGCCACAAAGTGAGGACTGCCCTGACCTCCGAAGACATGTGTTTTTTCGCTGTCCTGACAGGTGCCTGAAACTTCTCTGCTTTCGATAAGAATCACTGACGTACCTGTTCATCCCCTTCCAGGAATACCAAGTTTATGGAGAGCAGAAGCTCTCTCTTAGTGGTCTTTTGTCATCTGTGGCCCCCAGTCCCAGACCCCGCACTCGAGTGGAGCCCTGTGAGAGGAGGGAAGTTTCTGGAAGAAACGTGCTTGCTGTCAGAAATGCCGGAGTCCCAGGCCCCCGCCTTGATGAGGCTCTGACCAAATAAATGTTTGTCTCTCCAACTCACCTCGGCAACCCCCGCTCCCCACCGCCCCCAAGCTCCTGGGTCCACCCCTTCCTAGCTTTACCTCGGGGGATAGTAAATCTTGACTTTCCCATTTTCCTGCAGCTCGAAAGGATATGAATTCCGTAAATCTTGGCCTGAGTGACCATTGGGATGCATGAGATATGACAGGAAGAGGCCAGGGAGGCAGAGTTTACGCAGAGCGCAGCATCCAGGGCCGGGGATGGGCAGGCCGGGGGGGCCCCTAGGGACGCCCTGGGCTACAGAGAGACGCCTCCACGGTCTGGGCTGTAACAGACGGTCAGGGTCCCCGCCGTGCCGAGGTTCCAAGAGCACTGCCCCGGCGTGGGGCAGAAGTGACTCGCCGTGCAAAATCCATGCGGTCCCTGTCCTGGTCTTCACTCTTGGCCGCTGCCTCCAAGGATGTGGGGTGGCAAAGGTGCCCCATCCATTAGGGCTGACAGGGCAGCAGGAAAGACCTAGCTGTGATGAGAGGAAGAACTTCCTGCAAGGAAAGTTTATTAAGCCCTGCCGTGAGTTATTGACAGAGGCGGAGCAAGTGACTTCCTGACTTTGAGACCAAGATGGATAGTTCTCGGTCTGCAAGAGTCTGGCCCAGCCGTCTGCTGCGCGGGCCCTTGACCCCTTTCGGGGCGACTGCGTCAGCTGCGTCTGCATTTGAGGGCATTGGAGAATGCTCGCCGATGATAAAATTCCTCTTTGAAGGCAGGTTTAGTGTTTTTCTTCTTCTCCCTCCTCCTCCCCCTCCTCCTCCCCTCCTCCTCCGTCTCCAGAATAGAATTACTATATGTTCCTTCCAAATTTTTAAAAATCCAAATAATCTGCAAATCCCATTCCCCTTTCGGCTGCTAACAGTCGGGGTACATCTTCATGGATGTTTTGAGCGTGCATTCACCCACACGCTCACGCGCACCCATCTCTGTTTAACCACAGGGACGGGCACATACTGCACTCATTGGCCTCGGGTTTGCTCTCCTCCCCTGCAAACATCGTGGGCGTCTTTCCACGGCGGTGCACACATTTCATTCCGTTTGTAAGACAGTAACTTCATATTCCGTAATATGGCAATGTCGTAATTCACGTAATCAGTCCTCAGTGGCTTTACTTCCAAGCTGGTTTTCCAATTCTTTTTCAATGCAGAAACGCTGTACTGAACCGTTAGTGTTTTCGTCCTTCTATACGTGTAGGGGCGTGTCTTTACAATGGATTTCTTTTTTAACTTTTTTAACTTTTTTTTTTTTTTGAGAGACAGAGCGTGAGCAGGGGAGGGGCAGAGAGAGAGAGGGAGACACAGAATCCGAGGCAGGCTCCAGGCTCTGAGCCGTCAGCACAGAGCCCGACGTGGGGCTCGAATCCACGAACCTGAGCTGAAGTTGAACCCACAAACCTGAGCTGAGCTGAACCCACAAACCCATCCGACCGAGCCACCCAGACGCCCCTATATTTAACACTTTTGAACTGTACTCTTAAAAATGGTGAAGACGGTAAGTTCTATGTTACGTGTATTTTATCACAATTAAAAAAACAAAAACAAAAACGGGGGCCCCTGGGTGGCTGAGTCGGTTAACCATCCGCCTTCGGCTCAGGTCGTGGTCTCAAAGTTTGTGAGTTCACGCTCTGCATCGGGCTCTCTGCTGTCAGTGAGGAGTCCGCTTCGGATCCTGTCTCCCTCCCTCTGCCTCTCTCCACCTCGCCCTCTCTTTCAAAAAAATAAAGGTTTAAAAAAAAAAGAACAAAAGAAGAAAAAAAGCATAGTTTCATCTGCCAGAGAAAGCAGCTCTTTCCCCTAGGGATGGTTTTCTCCACGTTAATACACCGAGTTTACTAATTTCTAACCTGCTGCATTACTGAATATGTCATGATCAATTTTTAGCATAAAAAACTCACAATGATTGTTGACAGCTCCCTGGTATTGCGTGGTAACAATAAACTCAACAGTAACAGTGTATCATTGAGGGTTTACTATATGCCAGGCATTGAGCTTGGCTCTCTCTTCATGTATAATCTCATTTAATCTTTATAACAACCCTATGAGGTGGTTACTATTATGCCACTTTTTCCAGAAAAGGAAACTGAGGCTTATGGAAGTAAAGCCACTTGTCCAAAGCCTTAGAGCTGGTTAGAGACGAGAGCTATACTTGAACACAGTACCCGGAAGCCTCACTGTGTTCTTCATATCGTCCTAAGGGCCAGGGGCTCTGGGGTACTAAGCAACCTTCAGTTCTTGGGTCTTTCTTTAGGCTGCTTTCAGTGCCCCATCCAACCTGCCAAGTATGAATCGTCCTTCATTCCATTCCTTCTTAATACCATTCCATCCATTCTGTATTTCGGGGCCACCCTCCTTCCCCTACTTTCCCCCAACATTCATAAACCCCATGAGGGTCAGCACAATGGGGGTGAGTCTAGACTCTGAACCAAGATTCCCCAGGTCTGTGGCCTGGGTTCAACCCCCTCTCCGGCGGGGGTGCCTGAAGCTGAGTATCTAAACTCTTCTGTCTCTTAATGTTCCCACCTGCGCACTGGAGTTAATTCTACTATTCTCCGTTTCCAGGTTGTGTGCAAATACACATACGTGCGCACATACACATTCATACGTACATAGGCGTCCATACATGCATATTTAATGTGTTAGTTTCCTATTGCTGTTGTAATCAATCACCATAAACTTAGTGGCTTCAAACGATAGAAAGTTCTGGAGGCCGGAAGTCCAAAATGAATCATTTGGGGCTAAAATCAAAGTGTCGGCAGGGCTGGCTCCTTCTAGAAGCTCCAGGGGAGAATTCGTTCCTTGCCTCTCCCAGCTTCAGGTGGCTGCTGGCATTCCCTGGCTTGTGGCCCCATCCCTCCAACCTCCGCTCGTGTCTTTTCACCACTTCCTCCTCTTCTGATGTCATATCTCCCTCTGCCTCCTCCTTATGAAAACACTTGGGATTGCATTCGGGGCCCCACCCATATAATCCACCCAGGATAATCTCTTCCTTGCAAAATCCTTGATTTAATCACACCAGCAAAGGGGCACCTGGGTGGCTCAGTTGGTTAAGCGGCCGACTTTAGCTCAGGTCATGATCTCGCGGTCCGTGAGTTCGAGCCCCGCGTCAGGCTCTGGGCTGATGGCTCAGAGCCTGGAGCCTGCTTCCGATTCTGTGTCTCCCTCTCTCTCTGACCCTCCCGCATTCATGCTCTGTCTCTCTCTGTCTCAAAAATAAACGTTAAAAAAATTTTTTTTAATCACACCGGCAAAGGCCTTTTTGGCATATTGGGTAAAAATCACAGGCTCCAGAGATTAGGAAATGGATATGTTTGGGGTCCTTCATTCAGCCTCAACATACACTTTTTGTTTCAAGTAAGTTGCTATTATTGGGAAGGCAGACACCATTTCTGATTCTTCTAATTCAGTATCTAGATAGGAAACACTCAGTGTACTTCTGTTATTAGGCTGTAGTCAAAAGAGTTTTTGAAAATACAGACTACCGGGGTGCCTGGGGGGCTCCGTCGGTTGAGCGTTCGACGTCAGCTCAGGTCATGATCTCACGGTTCGTGAGTTCCAGCCCCACATTGGGCTCACTGCATCAGTGCAAAGTCTGCTCTGGGTCCTCTGTCCCCCCTCTCTCTGCCCCTTCCCCACTTGTGGGCTCTCTCTCTCAAAAATAAATAAAACATTTAAAAAAGAAAAAGAAAATACAGACTACCAAATTCTGTAGAGGTCTTTCAAAATAAGTGCTTAGAGGACTAAAAGATATAGAGTTGGTCATTAGTAAAAATTGATGACGATATTTTCTAAAAACTCAGGGGACTATGGTTGTCCTCCCTTTCTCTTTGCTGACTTTCACCTTCCTCTGCCCCACGGCCTCTCTGGCCTCTTCTCTGGGTCTCTCGGGCTACCTTGTACCTTATCTCAGGGCAAAAATGAAAGCTGTGGTTTCCTGGTTCAAGTTCCTCCTTTTCTACTTGGATTGTACCACCAACCATTACTAAAATTCTAACATTTCCTCCTTTCCTTCTTCCAAAATAAAGGGAGTGTCTCTTCTCCAGTATACAGCGACTCCCTTTACTTCCACATCTGTGAGCATCACCCCCTCTCGACTTCTGTAGGGCCTTTGAGGCATTATTTACACCAGATTTTCTCAAATTGTGTTTTGCAAAATACTAGTTGCCTAAACATGTCAAAGGAGGCTCTGAGGGGGTAAATGCTATCTCTCTGTCTGTCTGTTTTTCTATCCATCCATCCACCTGCCCTTCCTTCCTTCCTTCCTTCCTTCCTTCCTTCCTTCCTTCCATCTATCCATCCATCTACCTGCCCATCCATACATCCATCCACCTGCCCATCCATTCATCCATCCATCCATCCATCCATTCATCCCTCCTTCCTTCCATCTATCCATCCATCCACTTGCCCATCCATCCATCCATCTATCCATCCATCTGTCCATCCATCCATCCATCCATCCATCCATCTATCCATCCATCTACCCACCTCCCCATCCATCCATCCATCCACCCACCTGCCCATCCATCCATCCATCCATCCCTTCTTCCTTCCATCTATCCATCCATCCACTTGCCCATCCATCCATCCATCCATCAATCCATCTATCTATCTATCCATCCATCCACCCACCTCCCCATCCATCCACCTCCCTATCCATCCATCCATCCATCCATCCACCCACCTTTCTATTATCTTCTATGATCACATATATGGCAACTTGCCTGTTTCCCCATCTCACATACACCCTTACCTGTATCCTTCACCTGGGTCACCTGGGAAATCTACAAGAGTGCATTCGCATATTAAAGGCCCTGAGAAGAACTGCCTTAAAAATACAACGAAGAAAAGAGTGTTTATTTTTGTTTTGTCCAACATTTCCCAAACTGAATTGTAGATACGCCCTCTTTCTCGTGTACTTCCCCTCACAGAACACTTTCCGAAACCGTGCCCCTTGGGTCCCCTGCTGGGAAGTGCCGAGTTGTACACTTTCTGACTAGAATTCCAAACAAGGCCATTACCTGTTTCCTACACTGCCTCGCCAAGCTCTTGGAGCTTCGGGTGTGACCACAAACTGAGCACATATTATGTGCCAGCCACGTTATGCTTGTGATTACCCTAGATGGGGCAACCCCGTGCAATCCCCATCTTACAGATGACAAAGAACAGGCTTGGAGATTAAGTCATCGGTCTTGGTTAAATTCACATGGAGTGGCAGAGTTGGGTTTGCACCAAGGCTTCTGTGGATCCAGAGTCCGTGATCCACACCCCTCCATTTCTCCCCCCTAGAAGCATAAAATCCAAAGACTATGCTTTTATCTTTCTCTAAGGAGAGCTAATGTCCCAGTTAATTTCTTCAGAGAATGCCAGTTTCCGAAAATCCTACCTGCCTTAGTTCACGAAGAGCCGTAAGCGTGTTTTAAATCCAGAGGGAAAGACCAACAACAACCCCTCTCCTTTGGTAGCACATTTATAAACAGACGCAAGGCAGGAAATAGGTACCCCCCACCCCTGCCCCAGGGTGTCTGCAGACAGAACAAAGAACAGGGTTCTGTGCCCGGGCCGTTGTGCGCAGCCTGTAACGTGATTGCTGCCTGATGGTGCGAAATGGATTCAAGGCCCAGGTCCATCTGGTTTGTGTATCGTGAACGAGCTGTTAAAGTGTCAGGACTTAACTTCTCTGGATTTGAGGAAGTCTCATGAGGTTTTATTGAGCAGTTAAGATGGGTGTAAACCTCACGGGTGGGACCCGCTTCTCCCCTATGATCTTAGAGACATGCATGGTTCACAGGTTGGAGAAGCACAGGTTAAAAATAAGAGGATGGACCCCCCCCTGAAGCCACCCCCCCCCCCAATTAAAGCACTGGGGACTTGGGATCCAGACTCCAGGGATTATGCACAGTCATGAGCAATTCATTCTCTCTCTCTAAGCCCCAGGACCTCCTCTGGGACGTGGGGACAATTATCTTGCCCAACTCACAGAGCTGCTTGGATATGAAAGATAACGAGGGCTGTCGAGGAGTCTGCTAATGGGAGGGGCAGTCCTAGCTTCTTTGATTTCCTTTTCCAGAAGGAGCCAGAAAGAGCTACAGGGACCTTGCGTCCTGTTTCCGCGTCCCCTCTCTCCTGGTCACAATTAGGCAGCATTTCTACTCGTCGAACTAAAAAGTCGTCGGGAACAACTTGCTCTGGGTTGTGCGGTGATGGCTGCTTCCGAAGGCCCAGCAGCCTTGGAAAGCATCGAAGATCGTGGCCCCAGGCTGAGTGAGGGGCAACAGGAGGCGTGGTGGTTTTAAAACATGTTCGTAAATTCCCTGAGACGCTTCTCGGCAAGAGTTGGGGTCTCATCCTCCTCTCCCTGCACACGGCCAGGCCTCGTGGTGTGCGGGCGACCAACAGGATAGGGCAGCAGGGATGCTCTGGGACTTCTGAAGCCAGGCTAGGAAGGCACTCCAGCTTCCCCCTGGCTCCCTTGTTTGGAGAGCTTGCCCTTGGTCTTCTGGGACTTGAAGCCTGTCTTCTAAGGACTCCATGACTCATCCCTAAAACAGGTCTTCCTTGTGTGGTTGGGCTTGAGGGACAGGTGTCTGTAGACAGATGGTCCCATCGCTACATCCCGACCATGTCCTTTCTCCCCATGTCCTGGTGTGAATTTCCAGGCAAGAACTCTCATTGCTTCTGTTTGGGTCACGGATCCATTTGTGGCAACCAGTCACTGTGACCCGAGGGATGAACCCCTGTGATTGGCCAGTTACCTGTCCTGCCTTTGGACCCGGACTTGGGGAATGTCAGGGTTCAGATAGGATGAACAAAACCACCTGGCACGGAGAAGAGATGGTCCCCCTAAAACGTAGGTGCTTTTTGCTTAGAAGGGGGAAAAAGAGATACTAAGCAATGAAAAAAAAAGCAGGTATCTATGTCCACAGATTCCACACATACAACTCTGTTTGTTTCCCGGACTCTGCTAGAAGTTTCTTGTATCAGAGAGCTACGTCCCCAGGCCTCGCATCAGTAGGCGCTCAAGAAAACCCCGGTGCTATTTCTACCATGTCAATCTAGGATGGCCACGGGACCTGTAAGAACAGGTGAGGATTTCACCGGTGACGTTGGCATTGCTGTTGCACTCGTCGGTGTAGGCACCACTTACCGGGTGCAAGACTTTAGCTTTTGACCTGTTTTGTCACCTGTCAAATGGGGTCAGTGGTGAAACTTACCTCAAGGGGTACGGAAAGGATCCAGAGGGAATGTGTGTGGATGCGCCAGAATGCCTTTTTGGTTTTTTAAATCAATAGCTTGTAAGCGTGGCTCTTTGGCTTGGCATCTGCCGGCTGCCTGGGAGACAGGGTTTGAGGGGGAAGGACGGGCGCATACTGTGCTTGTTAATTTCCTCCAGCTCTCCAAAGCACCAGAAACCCAGCGTACACGGTGAACCAAGCGGGTCGCTCAGGGGATGGAGGAAATTACAGAGGGGGCATGGCCAGGTTCAAGGGTCTGCATGACATCGTCAGCGACCTCTGGCTCTAGCCTAGGAGGCTCACATTTTGCCCTAATTTTTTTTTTAATTTATTTTTGGGGGGGAGTGAGACCTTGGCTTCAATCATGACTCTGTCACCTGGGAGCAGAGAAGCCCTTCAGCAAGTCGCTTTACTCGTCCGCGCCTCAGTGTTCTCATCTGCAAAATGGGAGTAATCATCTCCACTCCACCTGCATCCATGAGAACAGACAGCCCCAAGGACAGCTCCCGCCCCTCCTCCGTCAGACGTCGGCAGGCAGGCTGTTTGCAAGCCTTCCAGCCAGCTCTGTTCCTTAACCTTCTCTAATGTACCAGGATGGAGCCTTGGATCCCACAGGCAGTGGTCCTTGGCCCCCAGGGGCTGTTAGCGGGGACAGGCCAAGCGAGTCATCACTCAAACGGATAATTCTAGACGTGATGGCTGCTGACATGGTTATCTGCTCTTTTTCTTGCTGGATACCTTTCCCCCTTTCTTCAGCCCAAAGCACCTCACCTTCTTCAGGGGACCTGCCCCTTTCTCCACACTGCGGAGTTCTTCAAGGCTTGCTGATCATGCCCCTGGCCTTACCTTCAGGGTCCCAAGGGGAGGGTCATGTGACCCGTGCTGGCCAATCATAGCTGTTCGTCCCTCTGGCTGCAGTGGTTGTCTCCAGGGTGGGCACATGACCCAAACAGAGCCAATTGGGAGTTCCCTCCTGGGAATTTATAGGGGCGAAAGGAAATGGAAAGGATAGAGGTATGAAGGGAGCTGTGTGGCCGCACACATACCCTCCTCAACTGCAGCCACGTGCAGAAGCATTTCTCAGGAGGAGAAAAAATAGGGTCAACCTGTAAGGAGGCAGAAGGATCCAGCTTTGAGCAGGGGTGGGGTAGGGAGGGGAGACACAGAGAGAGAAGAGACAGAGGGAGTGAATGGGATGCCAAGTCCCAGACATCTGGGAGTCGCCTCATCTCTGGGACGTGGGTGTCCCGGGAGGTAACAAAGCATCTTTCTTGGCTGGGATGGCTTAACTTCAGTTTCTGTTACTTACAGAATCAAAGGGTTCAGACCCCAGCAAGTTCTTTGCAGGAAACGCGCACAATGCTATGGAGAGAGGCTAAAACAGGAAGAACTGGTAACCTCCACGGGGCGGGAGAAGGGTCTCCTGAGGAGGTGAAACCTGGCTCAAATGAGCAAGACGAGTAGGGACCGGCCAGGCCAAGGGTAGAGTCAGGGGAGGATAAGAGCATTTTCCAGCTGGAGGCTGGGACACCTGCTTAGGGCCTCAGTCGGGAGAGAGGCTGATTATCCACGGCCGTTAAGCGAGCCGTTAACCATATGTACATATATGTATGTACGTATACAAAGTCCTACCACCTATATGGATATCTGCGGATGGAGAGAGATGGTTGGACTTTACAGAGGGTCATTCTAGCCCAAAACCGGAAACAGCCTCAAACTTGATCTCCAACCTGCCGGTTTCGAAACATGTATCGCTCACGTGTTGCCCTAGGAAATTTCTAACTCTGTCTCCCCTGCCACCAGCCATGTCCTCAGGGCCCCTTCTTTCCTGAGCTTTCTCTCTTCTCGCCTGTTCCAACGGTCCTTGGTATCTTCCCTCCTAGCTCTGGTCTGCCTGCCCCAAGGAAAACCACTGGTGAAGAGCCATCGTCTCCCTCCAGCCAGCCAGCCCTTGCATTCTGGCCCCCCGTTCCTCAACCAAAGGGCCATTCCACTCTCTCACACACGCATGAGGCGTCGCTTTGCCTCCGTTTACTGATCTGTAAAATGCAGACAATAATGGCACCTAAGCTGATCAGCTTATATGCTGTAAAGTGGTTCAAACAGTGACTGGATAGCAAGCACTCCTCAGGTGTTAGTTGTGAGTGTCTTGGTATTTTGTATTCCCCAAAGATGGCCACCACAGTACCTCCCGTCCCATGTGTTTGTCTTATAATGCAGCTTTGATACTGCCCCCACCCCCATTGCGTGTAGACATGACATCTCCCTGAACTTGAGTGAACGCTTGTGATTGCTTTAACCAATAGGGTGGAAGACGCGGTGCTTTGTGACATCTGAGGCCAGTTTAGGAAAATGCCACGCGCCTCCTCCTTGTCGCCTGGATGGCTCACTCATGGAGCCCGGCCGCCATACTGTGGGGAAGCCCACACAAGCCCGCGTGGGGAGGCCACGTGGACGTGCTTTTCGTCCGTGTCCCGGCCAACAGCCAACATCAACTGCCAGACGGGCAACGGAGAGACCCTCGGATGATTCTAGCCCCTGGCCATTGGATCACCCCCAGTTGTCAAGAGCGTCAGATGGTCCAGCTGAGGCCCCAGATGTCGCGGTAGAGACAAGCTGTTCCCACTCGGCCCTGTCCAAATCCCTGACCCGCAGAATGAGTGAGCATTAACTACGGTGGTGGTTTTGTGCCACCAAGTCTTGGTGTGGTTTGTCGTACATCCATACCAACTGGAACAATTATTATTATTATTATTATTATTATTAGCCATTTGTATTACTTATCCTGAGACAAATTGCCAAACAGTGCCGCTCCCCAAGATAGCAGAATGAGCTCTAGTTGAATTTTATCGTAAGACCAGCTCTTGCAAGAGAAGGCGGCCAGCCTTGCTTCTGCCCTCAAGAGTTCCCCGCCTCAGCTCAGCATCCAGGGAGAGGCGGCAGGCAGGGCACAGGGAGAGTTTGCATGACTCTGCTTGGAGGTTTCGAGATTTCCGTCTGTTGTGTCACCTTCGAGGAAAGGCTGGCACAGCATCTCTGGCGCCCTCTCTGTGCGTGCCTCTTGCTGTCCCTGTCACCTGTGGCCAGGTGGCCAGCTGGCCCTGCCCTCTGCTCCCTGCCTGTCTCCTGTCTCTCTGGTCCTTCCCCAGGTTCCTGTCCTGAATCTCCTTGGTGGGAGTGGCCATGGATGGTGACTGCCCAGCACAGGACTGAGAAACCCAAATCTGCTGCTCTGAACCTGTGACTGGTCTGCTTAAAACCCTCCGAAGCACCCCCGATTGCCCCAAGGACCCCTCCTCAGGATTGCACGGTCCTGGGGGTCCTGCTTACCCATCTGCCCTCGTTTTGTGCCTTAAGGTTTCAGGTCCTCAAGATTCCAGCTGCACTGACTGCCTTTCAGTACCTTGAATACCATATGCTCTCAAACACTGGGCCTTTGCACATGCTGTTCCCTCGGCCTGGATTGCCTTTCCCTCCCTGAGTTCACTGCCACACCTCCTTCCGATCGCAGTGCAAGAATCCCTGCTGCAGGGTCTGAGGGGGCCTCATCCTTCCCTTCTCATCACGCCTTCGACTGTGCACTGAACCCCGGATCGATGCCTGTTTGCACCGTCAGGTTCTAAGCCCCATGAGGGCAGGAACGTCGCTCCGTTCCTTCTCTTCGTCTCCCAGTAAATATGCACAGCGCTCGGCACAGTGGAGGCGCTCGGTAAATGCGGAATAAATGAATGGACAAGCAAGCATCGCCCTTTCTGGGGCTTGATCTTCCCGTCAGATTTTTAAAAGGAAGGGGTGGAACGCTTCCAGAAAAGACAGAACAAAGCGCCGTTGCAAGGCGGGCTTAGGGCACGCAGATTGCTCCTCCCGTATCTCGCTGGTCCTCATCCTCAACAGGAACCGGCTCTACTCAGAAGAAGCACGAGCTGCCAGTTCGGGGCCAGGCTGCTTGGGCCTGCATTCGGATTCTGCTCCTTCCTCTCTGTGTGGCTTTGGGCCAAGAACGCACCCCTCCAGCTCTAATCTGCAAAACGGGACCAACAAGAGTCCTGCTTCACGGGGCCGTTAGGAGCTGTTAAGTGTCAGTAGGCATCTGGCCTACAGTCAGGACCCTGAGCTGGCCGTTGTTGTGGTTGTTATATTATGAGAGGCTCCGCCCTGCCAGCCTGGTCTGCCTCCGTTCACCTGCCTTGTCTAAGTGCCTGCACACAAGTGGCCTTGTCCTCATTACAGCCTCGCAGACCGCAAGATCATGGCCTGAGCCGAAGTCAGGCGCTTCACCACTGGAGCCACCCAGGCGCCCCTACTGTGCCTGGGTTGAAATCCCAGCTCCGTCACTCCCTCGCCGTGGGAAGTTTCCTCGCCTAATGGCAGTCGTAAGGATTTGAGGAGTTCCGCATTCATAGGCAAAGATGTGTCACAATATATGTTCACTCTTACTTCTGTCATGACAAAGATGAGTAAACATGACCCCGGCCCTTCAGGGATAGACAAATCTAAGGGGGGGGCGGGTGGGAGGCAGAGCAGCATAGAGCAAACCATGGCACCGCCCGACCATGAGAGGACTTGAGGCCATGTCTTCAAGGAATACTGTGGAGTGGATGGCTTCTTGTTGCCTTTGGACTGCAGGGAACGCTTTAGGGAAAGGCACACTTGATTTGGATCTCGAAGGATGAATAGGAAGTTTGCCAGGTAGAGAAGAGGAGAAAGGAATACCAAGTAGGTGGAAGAGGATGAGCAAAGCCACAGAGATGGGAAGGGTCACAGCACAGTCTAAGTTGATACAGAGGTTTTGGAGATGTGGCTGCAAAGACGGGAGGGTGTCCAGTGACGCCCAGCCTTGAATGTCTTGAGAGAAAGCCAGTGCCCTGCCATAGTTTCCTAACATTGCAGAAGATCAGACCCCTCTTTGCTGCTCCAACCTTCTTCCACGTTGGTGGATCTTTCATTCTCTTTCCCTGTTTGTTGTCTTCAAGCAATGGTTCATCCTTACCTTTCTCAGATGAGGTTCCTCAGGAACAGACTCTGAGATGAAATTTGAGTTCAGGTAATGTGTCCGGGAAGTGCTCCCGGGAGAGCAGAGAAAACAGGGCAAGGGGAAGAAGGCAAGAGAATGCGAAGTCCAGCAGAAGAGGCTCCCGACCCCCTGAGGGAGCTCTGAGTGGAAGCTCCGTCTCAGAGTTTGTCCCTACCTGAGGCAAGGACCTTCCCATTCCTGCACTAGATAGACAGGGATGGGTGAGGGCTTTGCAAGATCTCCCAGACACTGCTCTCTCCTCCCTGTAGACACAGGGGTTCCAAGGACACGAGGACCAGTCTCGCTAGGAAGGTTGGAAGGGCAGTCTTTAGAAACAGAATTGGTAGAAGCTGGGAGAAGGGCATGCAGAACCTGTAACCAGATTGGGGACACTGCCAGTGCTCTACCACTGACAGCCAAGAGCTTGATGTTCTCCTGCGTTTGGCATGACAGGGTATATAACACTCCAGACCTTCTGACTGAAGGTCATATTATCACCCTCCCCTGGCCCAAGTCTACCAAGGTGAGCAAAACAAAGTGAAAAGCTCTTAAAGGTGAGGCGCCCGGGTGGCTCAGTCGGTTGAGCGACCGACTTCGGCTCAGGTCATGATCTCGAGCTCCGTGAGTTCGAGCCCCGCGTCGGGCTCTGTGCTGACAGCTCAGAGCCTGGAGACTGCTTCGGATCTTGTGTCTCCCTCTCTCTCTGTCCCTCCCCCGCTCGTGCTCTGTCTTCTCTCTGTCTCAGAAATAAACATTAAAAAATTAAAAAAAAAAAAAAAAGAGCTCTTAAAGGAGCACTCAAGCCCAGCAACAAATTGGCCCCAACCCCACATCTTAGTTTGATGTTCCTTTGAAGCTTCTACTAGATTCCTTGTTACATCCCAGATCCCTTCCCAGGATGCTCCTTCTGCTGTCTAATGAGCCCTGGTCCCCCAGTCTTCAATTCTGACTTCAGAGTTAACTTTTTTTCTTCCAGCTCTTCAGTTGACACTGTAGGCTCAATGAATGTGTTTGGTGTGGGTTCATGAGAGCATGATTTAAAAAATTTCTTATTGTTTGCCATGGAGCAGAGATTTGGTACCTAAGGAAGAAAATAGGAAAGCTTGGTAGCACATTACAGCATGCCCTACTGCTTTGTCCACACCAGATATTGTTATTCCTATGGGTAAGTGAGGGAACTGAGGCACAGGCAACTGAAATAAATAACCCAGGATCTCTTAGTCAGGGTTAGAGTTCGAATCTACTTTGTTCTTGTTACTCTCAGAACTTGCTAACCATGGAGGCAAATTCGGAGACGGCTAGTAGGGAAATCACGATATCGGGTGCTCTTGGCGTCTAATTCATCACCCAGACACCTCCATACACCCCTTACTGTTTTTCCTTAAGAGTCCCTTCTGTAGATGTATCATCGGATGTTCTCATATTTGGTTGAGGTAAAGAAAAGACCAAAAATGAGGATTGTGGAACATAATGGTTAAAAGAGGAGTCCCGCAGCCTGGCCAACCTGGGTTTGAATCCCGGCTCCGCTTTCTTTGCTGGGTGACTTGGGTTGCCCAGCCTCTTTGAGCATCTGCTTTTTCAACTTCTCCAAAGGTGCTAATGGTGTCATAGATTGTCAGGAGGGTTATATGAGGTGATGTCTTAGAGTGTTTGCTCGATAGATGATGGAGATGAGGAGCTGATGATGACCTCAGTGTTAATGGTGTTGATGTTGATGATGATGTTGGCGATGGTGGTGATCGTGGTGACGGCAATGATGGAGACAGACACCTTGGACTTGGCAACATTTATCTTCAGTCCCCATCTCTGGTTGTTGGAATTACTGCTACCTATGATGAAGCATCCTTTTTGGCACGGTCATGCTTGGGGGGACATGGGAGGAACTTCACTGGGACACACAGATAAGGCTGGAGACCACGCACGAGAAGAACAGGCTTGGGAATCAGAGGATCTGCTTCTCTTGTTTGTACAACCAGACACCAATGCCTGTGTGTCCCTGGAAAGTCAACCCTCATCCCTTGTCTGAGCCTGTACTTTCTTCCTTCTAAGTTGACTGGGTTGGACAAGATGGAGGGAACTCAGTTCAGTGAATCCTGCTGGGGATAGCCTTTAGCGGAACTTACCGCAGAACCCGTAACTTGGCTCATTTGAGTCACCCTTTCAAGAACTTTCGATGTTTTAAATGTTTCCCTCTTACCTTTTGTGCTTAGAACTGTACCCAGCACAATGACGGAGGCCATTAAATACACATTTTCCAAAATAAAGAATACCAATGGCCAGCAATGAATTAGAACTTACTTTAAGGGCTCTGTCACAGGAGCGATTCCCCGGGAGGCGGACCCCGAGGTGGAGATTAACAAGCAGATGTCTATGAGGACACTTTCAGAATCACTGCCTGGGCAACTGAAATGACAGTGCTCTAGTGACCAGAAAGATCAAACAAGCAGGATTGGGCAAAGGGAGAAGCTGGGTTGACACAGTCTGAGCAAAGGCCTCGGTCAACCCCGCAGGGAGCCCTAAAGCCGCGATGACCCTTTGGAGTCTCTGTCGTTGCGGCCAGGGACAAGCTGTCTTGGGAAGGCGGGGCGCCCTGGGGTGAGCTGGCTCTTTTCACAGCTGAGGTGACCCCAAAGAGACTGACAGCTGAGGTCTACCAGATGACAGCATGCCCGGCAGCTGAGACAGTTAGACCTTTCATTCCTGAGAGGGGAGCTGGGCAACACGTCATAGCACCCGGTACAGATTCATCTTATTTCTGTTAAAAATGAGGAAACTGAGGCACAGAGAGGTGATCCACATTGCTCACATTTTCAGAATTCATAAGGAAAAGCTCTAGGATTCAAGTCCAAAGTCTATGGGGCTCCAAACCAACTTTGTTCTTGCTATGCTCAGAACTTGCCGGGAGACATACTTTGGGGGGCATCTCTGCTCCCTTTGTTGGGAGATGGGGACAGCAGGGTAGGTTGCTCAGAGAGCCACAGAGGAGGGAGGAAAGAGGTGAGGAAACTCATTGGTCCAGAGGACACATTTTAGTGAATAACAGTTGTTTCTGCAATAAACTGATTCGCTGGCTGGGAAAGATTATTCCCCTCGAGGAACGGTAATACCATCATTTACTTCTTCCTCAAGAAAAGTCATCCTTTGTTCCCTTTGAAGAGTAAATTCAGAGTGAGTGGTGGCTAAGAGCATTGGCTCTCGGACCCAAAAGACCTGGTTTGGGTTTCCGCTTTCTAGCTGTGTGATGATGGGTTGCTTCCATTTCTTCATCAGGAAATTGAGAGTAAAAACAGCATTTACCTATGGCCATTGTCGGGAATAAGCGAGATAAAAAGTCTCTAAAGTGCCTGGCACATATTAAATGTTAAATAAAGTTAATTAGCTCTGGATTCCATGGCTTCACATTCTGTACCTGGACCTGTTCTTACGTATCTTTGGGGTACCGTCTCCCAAAGATTGCTCCCCAAACTGGGACTCTCTATGGGGAAAACAGAGCCGTTGTTGCTTTCAGAGATTCATAGATGTTTTTATTTCAACCGTATTTGCGGAGAGAGGTGATATTGTTCTGGAGACCCGAAAGATCAGACGGCAAACCTGTTGTTATTCTGCGTGCATTTTCAAGAGGAGAGCATTAGGGAGGCTCTTGGCATTCAGTCCGTCAGTGTCCCATCACCGACCAACGTGGCCCTTTCGTGAGTCTCCTCTGGCATGCGGTGCCTGACGATTAGCTCAAGACCCCGATCCCTGGAGGCATAGACACCTCCAGAGAAGGGTTTCAAATACCAGTTGTCTGTCACACCTACAGTGAACTCGCTTTCTTTCCTTCCAATTCCACCGATGCTCACTGAGGCCCTGCCGTGTGTGGGAAGGAGGAGAAGAGCATCTAGAAAGTAACAGTCGGATAAGCAAAGGAGAGGAACGGGGGCCGTGCTTCCTGCACAGGCAGGGAGCCCTCTTTCCCTAACTGTGTGATCTAAGCACCTCCCTGAGGGTTTCCAAACCTCTGCTCCCTCACCTATAAAATGAGAAGAAAACACCTACTTTGGAAAACATCCAAGACTTCAATGAGATGATATATGTGACGCTGAATGTGATGTTCAGCTCGCGGTAGCTGCTCACTGGTATTTCTGCCTTCTCTACAATCACCTTAAAAAAAATTTTTTTTAATGCTTATTTATTTTTGAAGGAGAGAGAGAGAGAGAGAGAGACAGTGTGAGCAGGGGAGGGGAGAGAGAGAGGGAGACACAGAATCCAAAGCAGGCTCTGGGCTCTGAGCCATCAGCACAGTGCCCGACGCAGGGCTCAAACTCGCGAACTGCAAGATCGTGACCCGCGCCGAAGTCGGGTGCTTAACCCACGGAGCCACTCAGGCGCCCTCTATAATCACCTTTTAACATAACAGCGTGGCTCCACAGAGCATCACCCAAGACCAGCGTCTCTGTGCAGGAAAGGCTGCATAATTTGAAAGGCTGGTGCAAGAGGAAAATGCATGGTCCTTGTTCTTAAAATAAAACCCAGCCCGGATACCGCAAAGGCTACATTCAAATGCAGAGAGAGGAAGGGGCGCCTGGGGGGCTTAGTTGGTTGAGCCTCCAACTCTTGATTTCGGCTCAGGATCCCCAGGCCACGGGATCCAGACCAGCGTGGGGCATGGAGGCTGCTTGAGTCTCTCTCCCTCTCCCTCTGCCTCTCCCCTGCTTGCACACTCTCTGTCTCTAAAAAGAAAAATAAAAATAAAAAATAAAATAAATAACATAAAATAAAATAAAAGCAGAGAGAACAAACGGTGGGCTTGGGGGTCGTATGAAGTGTATGTCCTCGGCCGTCTCTCCCTTGCTCGTTGTCCCCTCGGACCTCGAGTGCAAAACACAAAGATAAAGCTGTTAAGAATTTTGAGCGCTCAGAGGAGGGAGGTGAGGCAGAAGGAGGTGGACAGGATCTGCCCGGAGTCACTGAGCGGTCAGGCCAGGATTTGAGGGCGACTCCCCCTATCCGGCTTGGGCACAGACACTCCCCACCCCCCCAGGCCTGCCCGCACCTGTACACGGCCAGTCCCCACCAGCCCCTCTGGCCCAGCTCTGAACTTCTCAAACACAGTAAGCCGGAAAAGCCATACATCTGGTGAGTTCCAAAAACAAAATGGAGGCCTTGTGGGTACGTCTATGATTGACACAACGTATTGGCTGGTTCCATTGTTAATTAATGCAGAGAGGAATCATTAAATCAGATCAGATCCATTTTCAGAATGTTCGGCTGTGCTCCGCTCGCGTCTTCGTGCCGTGGTGAGGGCTGTATGGGGGGCTGGGGCGGGGGAGGGCAGAGGGTACAGGTACCGCGATGTAATTTTTCGAGTAACACGGTTCAAATAAAAATACGTTCGTTTGAATGAGATTGCCCTGAAACAGTGTTTGCATTGATGGTCTGGGGGTAATTCTATTAAGCCGAAGCATATTTTTCATCAGGAGGCAGGAAAACAGGGTGACGGAGGGAGGGAGGGAAGAACCGAAAGCAAAATGTAATGTTTTAGAGCCGCAAAAAATGGAATAGTTTAACCCATTTTATCTGCGGTTTCTCTGTTGAAGTTGCCAAGCCTTCTAGAGCGTGCCGTGGGGTTCAGCGGGCTCCCCCGCCCCGTCTCACATGTGACTGGGCTGTGGGCTCCAGCCGGGCAGGCGGCCCCAGCTGGGCATACACGCGAGGTCTCTGCCCTGGCAGGTGAGCGGGAAATCATACACGCCTTCAGAATGTACTTCTCCGTTGCTCCCAGAGAGAAAGGCAGCTTGAGGAAGCACTTTGTGTGGGTGTCCATGTATGTGCACACACACGCATGCATGCAAACACGTGCACACACGAATGCGCATGAACACGCTCAGGCATATGCACACAAGCCACACGGGCGTACGGGTGTGCACGCAAACATGTTTGCACAAGGCACACACAAGCGCACGTGTGCCTACATGTGTCGCACGCGCGCACAATATACACGCATGAACACGCATGCATGCATACAGAATGCACACGTATACATGCAGGCACAGCTGAACGTATAGAGTGTGCATGTGTACAGATACATAAATGCATACATATATGCATTTATATCACCTTTGGATGAGCTTAAATGTATATGTATACACATGTACATATACAATGTGCATACATGTTTACATATGCATGGAATCCATCCATCCATCCATCCATCCATCCATCCACCCATCCATCCAGAAAATCATCTTAGGATGAGACTGTGTATATATGCACCCATATACCCACACGTATATACAACATACATACACACACAACATGCACACACGTATACAACAAACACATAACATGAATATACACACATGCTTCCTTCCGTTGGGACCGTGTGTATATACACGCATAAACATATAACACACGTAGACATTGGATGCAACATACATATACATGCATGTGTATCCATACATATTATATAAATACCTTCAGATGAGACTGCGTATACGCACACGTTCGTCCTCACATATACCTTTGTCAGCGTCTGAACAAGTCTGCCAAATAAATTCAGTGGTCACTTGTGACGTGCTTGCCATTTACGGGAGCCTGTGCTAAGTGCCACACACTAGGTCCCCACTCTAACCTGCAGGGTTCACGTAAGGTATTCTGATCTCCATTTGACAGACGAGGCAACAGACTCACAGAGGGGAAGGGATTCTCCCAAAACTACAAGGGGTGAGTGATAGACCAGTGATAGATCCTAAAACTTGGGTTCCTCATCTGGTTTGTGTTTCTGCGTCGGTTGACAGATCCCCAGGAGGTCTCTGATGAAATCACAATTTGCCTACTTTCTCAGCTTCCTTGTCTGTTCAGTGGGAGAAATGATCCCTGCCCTCTGCCTAATCGGGGAGGAGTGGGGGAGTGAGGGGGGCAGTTAGAGACCTGGAACAATCCCCTGATGCCCCCTCCCCCCACCAGAGAAAAGCAGTGCCCTTCCTTCCCTGTGCCTTCTCCCCTCCTCTCTTCTTAGAAGGACACTCCGTATTGGGTTTAGGCCCCACCCAGGGAACCCAGCATGATCTCATCTTGTGAACCTTGACTTAATTACATCTGCGGAGACCTTTTTTTTTCTCAATAAGGTCACATTCCCAGGTCCTGGGTGGACACGTACCATTCAAGCCACGAGGCTCACAGAGACTCTTTTACTCTCTTTCAGTTTCTAATCCTTCTTTCCTCGCCGCGCTGTCCCCTTCTGACATATTATTATGTATCTGGTCTATTTATTTTTCTTAGTGAACGTGTATCTCCCCCTGCAAAAATAGAAGCTCCCGGAGGGCAAGGAAGTTTGTCTGTTTTGCTGACTGATGCGTCTCAGATCTTGTAACAGTGCCGGCACACACTGAATAATATTCATAAATATTATTATTCCTTCTGTTGTTATTACTATTATTATTATTATTATTATTCTCTGCTGTTATCCCCTCTGTATGCATCTGACCCCTCGACTGCTCAACGGTGCCAGGAAGGATGGCAAAGCCAGGGCCTCTGTCTTCCTCCTCACTGCACCTGTCGGACCACCTGTGGTCTGGTGCACAGGAGGCGTCCGATTAAAACGTGTTAAATAATTCTCTTTATGGAGACCTAACTCTGTATCAGACCTTAGCCTCAGTGCTTTATGTGCGGTGAATCACTTAATCCTTACAATGCGATGGGAGAGGCAGCATCCATGTGGCCATTTTACAGAGGAAGAAACTGAGGTTCGGAGAGGGGAAGTAACTCAGCCAGGTCTGTGGAAAAGGCCGTAAGTGTAGATCCCGAATAAATCGCTGTAATACCGTTGCTTTGGACCTCCACGAGTTTTAATGTCTAAGTCTTTAAAAAACACAACATACATGCACACACATCAACGCAGGCAACCCGAATACACACGCATGCACACACATGTGTGCACACACACACGCAGTCACCTTTGGATGAGACCATTTGTGCATACAAATGCACGTACATACACACGTTCGCGTGGAAGCAGTATTTGGCCAGGGGGAGGGACAAATGGCTTCATTACCCCACTGGAGGTCAACACCCAGTCGAGCATCCAACTCTTGGTCTCGGCTCAGGTCACGATCTCGCTGTTTGTGGGTTCGAGCCCCGGGTTGGGCTCCACGCTGTCAGTACAGAGCCTTCCTGGGATTCTCTGACCCCACCCCCTTCTCTCTCTTTCTCGAAATAAACAAACGCGCTTAAAAAAACAGGAAGTCAACGCCCATCTCTCTGGTGGACAGTCTGGAGCACGTGCCACACTTAGTTGCAAACACGTCACCATCGTTTTTCCCGGTCTGGTCCAAGAAGGGCTTTTCTCCGGTCGCCCACCTAACGCGGCAGGTTCCCACGGCAGGGCTGTAGGGACGCCGTGACATCTGGAGTAGGAACTGGAGGCTCTTGAAGCCACATGTGACATTTGAAACCAGAGGCGTCTTCGGGGTATGTCAAGAAATAGTCCGGAGAGGGGCGCCTGGGTGGCTCAGTCGGTTGGACGTCCGACTTCGGCTCAGGCCGTGATCTCACGGTTTGTGAGTTTCAGCCCCATGCCCAGCTCTGTGCCGACAGCTCGGAGCCCGGAGCCTGCTTCGGATTCTGTGTCTCCTTCTCTCTCTGCCCCTCCCCAACTTGTGCTCTGTCTCTCTATGTCTCTCAAAATAATAATCATAATCATAATCATAATCATAATCATAAATGTAAAAAAAAAAAAAAAAGAAAGAAAGAAAGAAATAGTCCTGAGAGGGGACCAGACAGAAAAACCGAAAAGGCTGAGAGTTGGAACAGCCTTTGTGGAGGGAGGAGAAGGTGAACTTCGTTTATCACTCACTAGTGAAAGTCCTCAAGATGAAGACTATGTTGGAAATCTCTTTATTGGATGGCTTAGAGACAGCTGCTCAATGTCACGTCCCATGTACTTCCCTTAAGGCAGTTGCGGAGAGGTTTAGAAAAAGCAGGTGCGGGGGAGAGAGAGGTAAGATCAAAAATCCCGAAATTCCTGCTGTGTCCCAGCCTCGGAGAGAGCCTAGCAGTCGTGGTGATTTTTGGCTCTGTCTGCACAGCAGCAGCATCCAAGGAGATTTAAAACCATACAGGACACCCAGGACCCAGACCCAGAGATTCTGAATCCATTGTTCTCGGCTCGGCTCGGCTCGCTCCGACAAAGGTATGTTCCAGAAGTATCTCAGATGATTCCATTATGAGGCCGGAGTTAAGGATCAACAGACTAACCAGGTCGATCTTTGCTGCAAGTCTCCAAGGTCGACACTATCTGCACCTGCCTTTTAGGGATGATGAAACCAAGGCTCAGAATGACCAAGAAACCAGGCCAAGGCCACACACGGTGGAGCTGGGATGCATGCCCAGGGGCGTCCCGCTCCAAATTTGGTGCTTTTTCTACTGCCAAAGTGACCAAAGGGAGCTGGGCCCCTGGACACCTTCAGCCTCACTTGCTATGGCCCCCAGTCACGTAGGCCTGGTGATGATCGATGCCATCAGAGTCCAAGTGACTCTTCCCAAACACTCCTCCCCAGAGGACTGAGCCTTGGGGACGCTACCTCGCACAAGTCAGACTGGACTCCTGAAAACTGAAATAACCACGGAGGCAGGGCTGGATCAAGAGGAGGAGAGTCCCCCTGTGTCTGGATTTCAGCCTGGTCTCTTTTCTGACCCCAGGGTTTGCCGGGACCTTTTCCAATATCCCTTTGCACTGTATTTCCAGACAACAAGGAAGCACACGGGTTCCTTCAGGGGGTTTCAGGCTCCCAAGGGGGGGAAGGGGCAATTTGGCCTTCTGTCTCTTTATTGCCTTAATTAGCTGTTTGGTGACCCGGCAGTCTCTTTGATGTACATCCAACGTCGGCCTGTGAAATATGGGGAAATGTCAGCCTGTCGAACAAGGGTCAGCCAGACTGTCAATACTGTCGTCCGTCAGGCTGATCCAGGCCGGGTGCTGACCTGCGGAGAGATGATTGAGCCACCTGTCCCCTCCCCCTGGCCACAGTGTTGGTGGCGTGTGGAACGTAGCCGGTGGCTGGAGGTAAGGTGACAGTGTCGAGGCCACGGGTCGGCCGACTTCAAACCAGGGGCCCAGGGCCACAAACAGCAGGGAGAAAACAGAGGAAGCACAGTCCAAGTTAAACAAACTACAGAAAATCCAGAGGAAGACAAAAAGTCAACAAGTCAGGATAAGAGGAGGATCTTTGGGACACCCAGTGGGTGGTAAGGTTAACCCTGTGTGCACTGTTGGCTTCTGGGAACACCGAAATGTTCTCTGAATCACTGCAGTGATATGCAACACACAGAGAGAAACCAAAACCATTCGGTTTTGGAGAACGAAAACATCAGTCTACGCTAATAATATGACTTGGAAATACATCAAAGGGGTTGTGGATGCACTAATAAAGGCATCCTTATGACAGTAAAGGAGGTGAGTCATTCATTTCCCACGTATTAATTGAGCATCTGTTACGTGCCATGGGTTATTAGAGTTGCTGGAGACGTTGCAGCAAACAAAGCAGGGACACATCCTTGCTCTCATGGAACTTTCACAATAACGAAAACAGATTTTAAAAGAATAGCGATGAAATTGTGTCGTGGGCTAAAATGTGCAATAAGGAAACCTAAAAGATAGACTTCAGGGGTTGGGAAGCGGTTTGTCACTTTAAACAGGGCTATAAAGAGAAGTCGTCTCTGAGAAGGCGACATTTGAATACAGTTCCAAAGGAGGTAACAGAGCAAGAGACAGAGTAACACAAATACCTGTGGGAAGGGAGTTCTGGGCAGAGGGACAGCACGTGCAAAGGTCCTGAGGTGGGAGTACACATGGAACATCCGAGGAATTACACGGAGGCTATTGAAAATGGAATGAACCGAAATGCAGGACAAGGTCTGTCAGAGATGAAGTTAGAGAAATAACGCAAGCTAGGCTTTATGGAGCCATGCGGACCACGGAACAGCTTGTACCTTCCATTCTGAGGGAGACGGAGAGTTGTGGGAGGGTTTCGGCCAGGGGAGTGATAGGCTGTGATCCCTGGGAGGATATGGGAGACCAGCTAGGAGGTTTCTAGGTGGGCTTCTCTGAAATGACATGGCTTGAAGTCCGTGTCTGTGTCTGTAATTACATTTGTATCTATACTTCTTTTTATATGCAAATACTGTATATACCTATATACGTAAGTGGATGGAGGGATGAAGGGATGGACGGGTGGATGGACAGATAGCTAGCTAGCTAGATGATAGATAGCGGTTTCATATAGATAAGTATCTATATAATGTAATAAATATATATATTTACATATATACATATATATATTTACATATATACATATATACATATATATATTTACATATATACATATATGGTATATTTATTTGGCTAATTGGAAAGAAGAGAAACAAAAGTTCCAACGTGTGAGGAGTTGGGGAAAAAAGAGTCTTTAGGGAAGCATTTGGGCGGGCAAGGGAAGCGGAGACTGGGCCGGAGACACCCTTGGACAGCACCTTAAGGAGTTTGGACCTGATCTGTGAGTACTGAGGAGCCATGGTAGGTGTGAGAACCAACCAGCGTGAGTAGCCTGGTTTCAGAAGGATCCCTGACTGCAGAGCAGAAGAGATATGTAGGGACCACAGAAATGGCTTTGGGAGTCGTGCAGGTGGAGGCCCAGTAGCCTGGTCTAGAAGGTGGTGGTGAGGACGAAAACAAGTATGCAGTGTGGAGCTGGTAAGACAACGGTGGGCTGAAGTTACCCTGGTGGGAGTTTATGATGTAGTCACATGTCCTGTTTGCGATGCCAGACCCCTCCAGCCCCTTCCCACCCTCTTCCGGAACCCCCTCTCCACTCACATGCTCCTCTCCACCTAGGAAGGCCTTCCCTGTGCCCCGTCTCCTTTTGTCTTCCTCTCTCCGCTTGCTCCCCTTTCAAGACGGCTTCCATTTCCTCCTCTACGAAGCTTTACTTGGCACCTTGATACTGGTTTCCTCCCTGATGTCACTTAGTCTGCTTAGATCCCACTTGTACGCTGTAGCAATTTTTCTCAGGGCTGCCACACAAGGTTGTGCAGGTTGGGCACTGTGCGAACAGTCTGACCAGAGTGGCAAACAGGGGCTGAAAGCTATCAATATGCCAAACCTTGACTTCCCAGATGGGGCACCTTTTCATAGAAAGCATGGTGTAGGCTAGCCCTGAGGGCCACCGTGAATCTTAATTCTCCATCCACTTGTCAACCTCTCTCATTAGACTTGGATCATTTCTCCATTGTTAGCACTTAGTACAGTGTCTGAGTGTTTACTGAATGAATAAATCGGTGTATAGATGGACGGATGGAAGAAAAGGTGCTATTCTTCCCGCAGGATAAGCAACTCATCATGGAAAAATAATCAAGTGGCTCATTAGAATCCTCTTGGAGCATCGTATCAAGATAACCACCATTCTGGGGCACCTGGGTGTCTCCGTCAGTTAAGCCTCTGACTCTTGATTTCAGCTTAGGTTCTCATGGTTTGCGAGACTGAGCCCCTCCTCGGGATTCTCTGCTTGGGATTCTCTCTCTCCCTGTCTGTTACTGTCCCTCCCCCACTCGTGCACACAATCTCTCTCTCTTGAAAAATGAACTTTTTATTATTGTTTTTAAAAAGATATCACCATTCCTCCAAACCGGGGGAGGACAATTTTTTTCCCAAAAGGCCGGAGAGTACTCAGCTCTAATGTTGTGTACGAAGGCAGAGTGGTAGACCAGGAATCAATGAGGGGGCGTGGCTGTGTTCCAATAAAACTTTATTGGCAGAAACAGGCAGCAGCTAGTTTGTCTACCCCTGGTCTAGATGTCTGTCTCGCCAAGAAACTCTCCCCTCGATTTGTTTCTTCCCAACAGTGCCCTTTCACCTGGTAGTGATAGATGATGATGATGTGATAAAAGTGGTCATTGCTAACATTTAGTCCGTGTTTGCCCCGGATCAGGCACTGGCCTAAGCCTCTTGTGCGTAGAATCTCAATTAGCTCCCACAGCCACCCCACAAGGTGCTGACGCTATCCTATGTCATAGCACGGTGAAAAACGGAGGCACAAAGAGATAAGACAGCCCGGGGCACATAATTTTAATGGGCAAAGCAGGCGGTCTGGTCTGAGCACTGAGTCTGGGGCATGAACAACTCGACTCCACGTGTCAGAATAACCATGTTAGTAGTAAGAACAATAATAACCTTGGCTGCAGGCTTGCTCTGTTCTGAGCACCCAAACACACGTGAAGGGCTTTGCGACGACCTCTCTGAATTTTCTCAACCACAAGGCAAGGTTAGCACCTCGCTGTCACAGCTACCCAGGGTGACACAGTCACAAGGTTGGATTCGTCCGTACCACCTGCCCCAGGCCCGTTGCTCGGAACTGTCCAGAAAATGGACCATTTGACTCGATGGCCTTGTTCCCCCGACGCCTCGCTCCATCCTGAGTTTTTCCTTCCTGCAGGGGGCTGTGCCTTTGGACTCTCTGGGGGCCTTTTATCTTATCGGACCCTTTCCCCTGCTCACTTTGCTAGCTGTCACGTTTGTTATTCTAGGATAAACTTTTGGCCGATGTAGCACATACTTTGGGGTCAATGCCCCGTGTTATCCCCAGGATAGTTCAAATATTTGTGGCCTTGTCAACCTCCATCCCGCTGGACATGTGCGATGGCGGAGTGGGAGGGGTGTTCCATGCCTGGAGACCAGTGTGGGCCAGCGCATGGCAGGAGACCCTGCCTGGGAGGCCACTGAGGGCAGGTGGCAAACACATCGTTTCTTGGCCCCGGGTTGGATGCGTGTAAACGTTAAGAAGAGAGAGAGAGGCGAGCATCGGCCGACCATCTCCTCTATGCCTGGTGCTTTCACACACGTTGAAATAAGTGATCTTCCAAATCCACCTGAAGGAAGGCATTCTTCATGACCATTTCATTGACAAGAACACTGAGGCCAAGAGAGCTTAGTGGCCACCACCAAAGGGATTCTTAATACTGTCGTGCGTGTCTACACCGTATGCCGAGGCCTAGGAACCCCTTCTCAGAGTAGTGCTTCAGGACTCATAAAACAAAACTACGTAGGATTAGGGGCGCCTGGGTGGCTCAGTCAGTCGAGCATCTGACTTTGGGTTGAGTCATGATCTCACGGGCTCTGTGCTGTCAGTGCAGAGCCCGCTTCAGATCCTCTGTCTCCCTCTTTGAGCCCCTCCCCCACTTGTGCTCTCTCCCCCCAAAAATATTTTGAAAAATGCATAGGATTAGTAAGGAAACCAACCAGACTGAAATACAGTCATCAAGTAAGAAATTGGTTCAGTGTTATTTGTGCTTCTAAATCAATTCTTTTTTTTTTAGAAGTTTTCTAAATGTTTATTTATTTTTGAGAGAGAGAGAGATGCAGAGTGTGAGTGGGAAAGGGGCAGAGGGAGAGGGAGACACAGAATCTGAAGCGGGCTCCCGGCTCCGAGCTGTCAGCACAGAGCCCGACGTGGGGCTCGAACCCACGCACCGCGAGATCATGACCTGAGCCGAAGTCAGATGCTCAACCGACTGAGCCACCCAGGCGCCCCCCCGCCCCTCGCCTTTTTAAAAATTTTTTTGCTAAATCAATTCTTGAAACGACAAGTCATTACAACCACAATGGCGGAGATGTCCTGTGACTAAAGAATTCGAAATTCTCTGTGACACCAGTGAGGTCGTAGGCCAGGATCTGTGATTTGTACTGGTGACAAGGTCGTGGGGACGGACGGTCCATCCTGCCATGCATCTGTTGCCTGCCTTCGTCATGGAAAGAAATTGCACTTTGATGTTCGTGATAACGAAGATGTGATATATTTTCTTCCCGATCGAGGTCACAGATGCCCTGAGTTGTATCCACGGAGCCCTTGGGGGTCTGGGGCCCCAGAGCGAGACCCTCTGAGCTGGGAGAAGCATGGCGGGCTCCAGAGATCCACACTCGCCACTGTGAGGTCCCCCCAGGCTCCTCACATCCTGTCCTCTGGCTTTGTCCCCAAGTGAACCAGTTAGCCTGACTGCTGGCTGGGAGGGCAGGGCGGCCTTTGAAGCCATGCCTCTCTTTGATGTGCACATTCCGTCAAGGCCCTTCCTCGAGTTGGGCAAATCTCTGTTGCCCCCTGCAAACCCTCCCTTTGTGAACACCCCCGCCACCCCCCCCGCCCCTGAAACAGTCCAAAGACCTCTCTCACACGGTTTCTGTTAGTTTTATGGTTTTTGTTTTTCCGACCCAGTAAACCGGCGGCCTGGGGGGGCTGGACTTTCAGACAGAACTTTAGACTTTGGAGAACGACGTCGTTTCCAGAGAAGTCTTCATTCCAGGCCGGGCTTAAGAAACAGAGTGGCTTCGCTTAAGGAAACCATACACACAATTCAAATATAGCGGCACGATGACCGAGCCACGAGGGTTCTCAGACGTACACGGGGTTGGATTGAAACTCCTTGCTCTGTGGCTCTGGGGAGGTCACATACACTTGCTGAACAGAGAAGAGAGAGAAACCGAGGCAGGCTCAGAAGGGGCACCGACTGGGTACCTGGCACTGTATGAGGCATTTACAGGTGTTTTCTCGAACCTTCCCAACAGCCCCCAACAGCCCTACTTTCTCCCAATGAGAAACCTAAGGTCAGAGAAATGATACGGCTTTTCCCAGGTCACACGGCATGAATGGCGGAACCCAGGCCTCACTGAGCCTTAACGCTCCGCGGAAGCAAAGCCCCGGAGATCGCTCTGGGAAGGCAGGGGACTGTCCCTTCCAGGGCAGGACTCCAAATGGTCCCACTCCCAGTGGGCTGACGGTGGCAGCTGCTCCTCCAGGATAAGAGTCAACATGGGCGGGGCATCTGGGTGGCTCAGCCAGTTAAGCAGCTGACTCCTGATTTCGGCTCAGGTCACGATCTCAGGATTCGTGGGTTCAAGCCCCACGTCCGGCTCTGTGCTGACAGTGCGGAGCCTGCTTGGGATTTTCTCTCTCTCTCTCTCAAAATAAAGAAATAAACTTAAAAACAAGTTTTTTTTTTTTAAAGTCAACATCAGCAACTCGCAAAGATGACACGAGGGAAGGGCTCCAGGATCTTCGAACAGGCTGAAGGAGGGGCAGTGGGGGCCTAACCCATTGGAAGAGGCAGCTTTCTGCCGACCCAGCAGATGCTCCTGGGCTGGCTGGGCTGCAGGGATGACACAGGGTTGTGGCTTATGTCCACGCCGATGCGGAGGCTGTAAGACGAGACAGCCGTTGCCCGGGATGTGCTCTGACAGCTACCCGCATCACAGGAGCGTGACCGTATCTTCAGCACCACCTTCCTGTTGCCAAGACTCTGTGAACTTGAACTCCCAGGACCCCCGCATCACGCTTCTGTGGCCTCCCGGGACCAGGCTTGGGGCCCGACATCCCACGCAAGGAGATGAGCTTTGCCTGTCCCCTGGCCTCTCTTGCAACCCAGAGCTCACATCTGCAGTCCATCTGGCGGGGCTGGGGAGCACGGTCCAGCGTCGAGGGGAAGGAAGCCTCTCTGTGGGTATTTCAGGCCTGGCCTGGACAGCCTGACCCGCCTCCTGGGCCGAGATCAGTGGAGAAACTCAGCCCAGAGGGCCGCTTGACAGAGAGGCTTCTGGCCTTGACTTTCAGATTCCTGAGTCATCTCTCCTTGGGCCCATCCTCGGCCTGACTTCCTTGCAGGGGCCTTTGATGAACAGATGAGATAATGGATCTGCTTTGAAAAAGATAAAATGCTGAACAAAAGGTTGTGCTGGCCACAGCAATGGGTGTGATGGGCGGGCTAAACCTTGAACTTCCTTCCTGTCCCAGGGCGAAGACAGCTTCCAACCTCCACATATCCGGGGCAGCCAGCTTGCCTGGTGACCCCACCTCTTCCCACCCCCATTAGAGCGAGTACGCATCCACGAACCGGCAGAATCATCAAAAAGGGATGATCGGTTTGGCCGGCGTTTGAATTTACCCATTTTACAGATGAGGAGACCGAGGCAAGGAGGACTTAAAGAACGGGCTCGAGATCGGACAGCTACGTGGTACCGGCGCAGGCTTTGGACCCAGGCTTACTCATTCGAAACCCTGACCGGACACCAGGCATTTAGTTAAAACGTCTTCAGCTGGAAGAAAATACAACAGAACCATGGCAACGACAAACATGCGATTTTGCAAAAATGTCCGTGTCGGCTCCTCCAAACCTGTAGAGAAGATGACGCCCCCAGCCACCCCCCACCCCTCCCTGCAGCTGGGGCTTTTGGCGTGAGTTGTACCAAGCGGACGTCCCACCGCAGAAGGAGGAGAGATTGTGGGATCGCACATGTGGAAGGAACGCCAACGACTATGTAGGGCCAGCAACCCCCTCCACCGCAGCTACGCCAAGAGGCTGTCCGGCCGATGCTTGGACGCTCACGGACATCCTGCAAAGTGGCTTACACTATTCCCAGACAGCTTACCTTTGGATAAACTGACAGAATCTGTTAGCACAGAAAAAGTTGTCTTCCTGGAGGAGCGTCTGGAAATGCGTGAAAGAGGGATGGGGCTCTCACACGGTAACGGCAAAACGTCTGAACCAACCTATGTATCTCCAAACAGGGCAATACGTGCATAAAACGTAGTACAATTAACCCTTGAACAACGTGGGGGTCAGGGGGGACTGCCTCCTGGTGCAGCTGACAATCCGCACGTAACTGTGGATCCCTGAAAACGTAACCACTGATAGCCGACTCTGACTGGAAGCCCTCCAGATCACAAAAGTAGGTGGTATTGTATCACATGTTGTATATGTGCTGCGTAATATATGCCACATTCTTACAATGAAGCAAGCTGCAGGAAAGAAAACATCGTTGAGCCAATCCTAAGGAACCTGGCTGTGCTTCTTGAAGAAAATCTCACATAAGGGGACCCGCACACCGCATACCCGTGTTGTTCAAGGATCAACTGTATCATCCTTCAATGGAATATTATATAGTCGTGAAAAATAATACGCTAAGTCTAGCTGCCCAGTCTCTCCGTAACCCCACCCACCCACACGTACTGTCGTGAATTCAGAATGCATATCCTCATTTTCGTATGAGTTTTACAGACCGTACATGAATTCTGAAAAACATACGGGGCCTCTCGGGGGGTTTCAGTTTCTTAAATGGGCTACGGATCACTTCGTGATCAGCATTTTCTCTCTCTGCCATGGTTTTGAAAGATCCCCCTGTTGACACACAGACCTCTGTTTCATCTACTTTGATTGCGATTTTTAAAAAAATTTTTCTTTCATTTATTCATTTTTGAGAGAGAGAGAGAGACAGAGTGTGAGCAGGGGAGGGGCAGAGAGAGAGGAAGACACAGGCTCGAGGCTCTGAGCTGTCAGCACAGAGCCTGACGTGGGGCTTGGACTCATGAACCACAAGATCTTGACCTGAGCCGAAGTAGGATGCTTAACTGACTGAACCACCCAATTTGTGGGTGTCCCCAATTGTGCTCTTAAAACATGTGCGTGCACGGAATTACCTGTGTCCAGTCCCCTGTTGGTGGGCATCTAAGTCGATGCCGATAAAAATTCTATAGTGGACATACTTGGATATGTCTCCTTGGCCACACGTGTGAGGCTCTCTCCAGGGATGATGCCTTCGTTCCCCACAAAATGTCATGTATGTCTTTCTCCCAATAAGCAAGGGCGTCCAGAGTGGAATCCAGTCTTCCAACTGTGGCCTCGTCAGACTAGAACCTGCTATGTGCCCCTTTCCTAGGCATAGAGAACACAAGGCAAACATTCCACCCACCCCCACCCCCGCCTCGTCAGGGTTTATGACCTCATGCAGGAGAATGACAGTAAGAGAATATTCCAGGTTGTTAAGTAAACATAAGCGTGCAGTGTTTTGTGATGAAGAACAGGGGCAATGAGAGCAAGGACGGGGACCTAGCCTAGCCTGGTTCAGGGAAGGCTTCCTGGAGGAAGTGGCGATGAACTGTGTTCCAAAGGTTGGGTGAGCAGAGAAGCATTTCAGCAGAGGAGACCTAGAAATGCAAGAGAATGAGTATGGTCCTACCTCAGGACTTTTGCACATGCTTTTCCCTCTGGTTGGAATGTTTCCCATCCGGTTTCTTTGTTGAGATCTTTGGAGATTGGCAGCTCCCCCTCATTTATGGTCCTGTCTGCCTCCTCACATCACCAGGTCCTATTATCTGACCGCCGAATGCCGTGTTGTTTCCAGCAAGGAAGAGCAGAGGGTAGGAGGTGTCTCTGGCGTGGCCTCCAGCCCCGGCCAACAGAACCCCTGTTAAGGCATAGACTCTGGAGCCACACTGCTTGGGTTCAAATCCCAGGTCTTCTACTTTCCAGCTTTGTGACCTCAGGAAAGTGAATTCCCGTTCCGAGCAGGCTGTAAAAAAAGGATGAAAATACTCTCTAACCCTGAGAGTTATAGCAAGGACTCAATGAGGAAATGCATGTAACACAGTTAGCTTAGGGCCCCGAACACAGTGAGCACTCAATTGATGGTGGCAAAAATAATAACAGTGATAACAGTAATGACGTGGGCTGCTGCTTAAAGGAGTAAAAGGAAGTGGGCACTCTCCCCAGGAATGAGGAAGGAGAACTTGCCATGAGACAGCTCCAGACTGTCCCCAGAGACAAGGTGGGCAATTCCTGATGACTGATGACCTTGAGGCCCAGCCACCTTTCCTGGAAGCCTTTCGCCTTGAACCCAAGGGTGTCTCTCCAGCCGGACTGTGGGCGTAGAGCTAAGTAAATACTTCATCATCGATCAGCCCCCGCGGTCCAGATGTTTCCCCAGAGGCTCAGATGGGGGTGAGCGGGAGGTCCCGTCCAGGTCTCGTTAGCTGTGCCTGCAGAAAAGGTGTAAGAGGAGGTGGGGTGGGATACATCTCAGCCCTGCGCCTTGGGACCCCTGGCCTCTGTTGTCATGACTGGACACCTCGTCACTCCTGACTGATGTAGGCGGGGAGACCTGATGTGGTAGGTCCTTGGGACCTCTGAATCAGTAAGAACAAAAGTGTATCGTTGATACACTTTTAATAAATACCATGCACTCGGGCGCCTGGGTGGCTCAGTCGGTTAAGCCTCCGACTTCGGCTCAGGTCACGATCCCGCAGTTCACGAGTTCGAGCCCCGCGTTGGGCTCTGTGCCGACGGCTCGGAGCCCGGAGCCTGCTTCGGATTCTGTGTCTCCCCCTCTTTCTGCCCCTCCCCTGCTCTCTCTCTCTCTCTCTCTCTCTCAAAAATAAACAAACATTAAAAAAAAAGTAAATAATAATAATAAATACCTGGCACCATACTAATCATATATCATCTCGCCAAAAACTTTCTACGGCTCTGCGGTGTGGGTCCTACTTTACCTCCATTTTCTAGAGTGGGGAAACTGAGGTTCAGAGAGGTGAAGTCATTTCCCCAAGGCCTGTTTGGTCAGCTGCAAACGGAGGCTCTTATCATTTAGGTACTTAAAACAATCCTTTTCCCCTCTACTGCCTGTCTCTTAGCAGCTGGGATCTTGGGACAGGGACCTCAACCCCCGTGTGCCTCTTACTGTCGCAGAAAGGATCAAAACCGGTTAGTGGGTGCCCGAGGCTCATGTCAGTATCTGCCTTGCCACAACGATGCTGTGGGGGATTATCTGAATGATGAATGTATTTCTTCTTCGGTGTTTGTTGGTCATTTTATTTCTTTATTTTGTGAATGGTCCCTTCATGGAGTTCCCTCACTAGATTGGCATTTTGATAAGGTGTGTTTTTTTTTGTTTTTGTTGTTTGTTTGTTTTTTTTTTTTTTTGAAGACTGGAGAAACTTTGTGACAAAGGATATATTGGTACTCAGCACCAGGCCCCCACCCCACGAGTATGGGATGGGGATTGATCACAGGGGCTACGTCAGGCTTTGACTCCCCGCAGCCTTCAAGGACCAGGGGGTGGCTTCCACACTGGGAGACCAGCAGACAGACTTCAGGGGAACAGGGAATCAGGAGTTCACACGAGAATTAAACAAGATTCCCCTCTTAGTGGGCCACCCAGACTCATCAAAAAGAGCCAAGGTCTTCGAGGAGAAGATCTGTCTCCCTTCTATTACTGAAGAGGTCTGAACTCCCAAGGGGCCTCTGCCGTGGTGGGGGGTGGGGGGGCTGACTTCCTGCCTGGGACCTTTCCAAACCTTCCTCTTGAACCTTGGCCGACCAGCTCTCCTTCCCTGCTCTCCGTTCCCTCCATGCCCCCCTGCTGTGGGCCCTGCCCCGGATCCTGGCAACATCCTGTTCTTCCCTTGAACGAAACTCCCCCTCCAGCTTCCCAGCGCGATAGGAATCTTAAAGAAATGCTTCCTGTCTCTTGACCACCTTATCGCCCATTCCTCCCGAATGGCTGACGTTCAAGAAACACACAGGCAGCCCTGCACTCCCTTCTAATTTTAAACCTGCCCTCTGAAGCTCTCTCCTCTTCCTTCTTAAGGTTCCGGGAAAGGCCAGGGGGTGTCAGAGGTCTCTGGTGACCCGCTGAGTCAGCAGAGACTGAAGGTCTCCTCCAGTTCCCAGGGAAGGAGTCTGGAGCTGGGAGATCCTGGGTGAGGCCACTCACGGGCCCGGCCCCGGCAAGCCTGATGTTCCAGGGGCAGCAGATGCTTACGTAGGGTATCTTTCCTGAACTCATAAACGACGTTAGGAATAAAGGCCGCGCAGGGGTATCCGAGTGGCTCCGTTGGGTAGGGATGGGACTCTTGATTTCAGCTTAGGTCATCGTTTCGTGGCTGGTGGGTTTGAGCCCCGCTGACGGCACGGAGCCTGCTTGGGATTTCTCTCTCTTCCTCCCTCTCTTCCCCTGCCCCCCTCCTCTCTGTCTCTCTCTCAAAATAATCATAATAATCATAATAATAAAAGAATGAACGGGGTAGAGATACTCAAACACGTGTATCACGTAAGGAGCCAGGAAAAACTCGGGCACGGACATACCGGATGGTCCTTTGACTCGTGCAATACTGTGTGGCACAGGCCCCAACATCCAGGCATTCACGTCTGCTGGCAGAATCTGACCACTCTTGGTCCTCGGGAGGCTGACTTCCGGCCGCGTCACGTGACCCAGTCAGGCCCCGCCAATGAGAGCGCGGCTGGCCGGCGATTGGCTGCGGAGGAAGACGTGACGCAAGTCGGCCCGTTTGGGACCAACGGAAAGCGGAGGCTGAGGCTGACTTTTCTGAACTTGGGGCCGAGTCGCCCTTTCCGGCGGACGGAGCCGTCGGGCCGCTGACGTCCCTGTCGGGCTGGAGCCTACGGGAGGCGAAGCGGAGCCGGGATCCAGAAAGGACAAGCAGAAGACCTGACCTCACCTGATTCCTCGAGACTGTCTCTGAAGCCAGTTTTTATTTATTTATTTATTTATTCATTTAAAATTAAAAAAAATTTTTTAATGTTTATTTTTGAGAGAGAGAGAGACAGAGCATGCGCAGGGGAGGGGCAGAGAGAGACGGAGACACAGAATCCAAAGCGGGCTCCAGGCTCCGAGCTGTCGGCACAGAGCCCGACGCGGGGCTCGAACTCACAAACCGTGAGATCATGACCTGAGCTGAAGTCAGATGCTTACCTGGCTGGGCCACCCAGGCTCCCCCGAAGCCAGTTTTCCTCTTGGAATTTTCAGCCATCTGAGCCAATAAAATCCCTTTGTCTTTAGTTTTCTGTTGCTTGTAACCACAGACAATGGTCACCTCCCCCCCCCCCCCCCCAAGGTGGGGAGAAAAAAGAAAAACGTGTACTGCGCCTGTATCATGTGCCAGCTTTCGGAGCGAAAGATCATTAGTCCCATTCGACGGATCAAAACCCCGAAGTTCAGAGAGGTTAAGAGGCCTACCTAAAGTCACACAGCCAGGAGGTTGTAGAGACCAGATTTCAATCCAGGGGTGCCTACATCAAAGTTCTCACTTTTTTGCGGAACGCTGAGCTGTCTTTAAAAGAAGATGAAGGAGGGGCGCCTGGGTAGCTCAGTCGGTTAAGCGGCCCACTTTAGCTCAGGTCACGATCTCGCCGTCTGTGAGTTCGAGCCCCGCGTCGGGCTCTGGGCTGATGGCTCGGAGCCTGGAGCCTGCTTCCCATTCTGTGTCTCCCTCTTTCTCTGACCCTCCCCTGTTCTTGCTCTCTCTCTGTCTCAAAAATAAATAAAACGTTAAAAAAAAAATTAAAAAAAAATAAAAGAAGATGAAGGAGGTCTTCTAGCGGAGACTGTGGGAAGTGAGTTTGGCCACCGTAATTAACTGCAAGGCTTCTGTGTACCGCGTCACGCGAGAGATGCCCATTCAGGCCCTTCTTGCCCTTTTCTGATCTTGCCGCAGTTCTGTGAAAGAGTAGAATCTCTTCTTTCTCTTCCTTCTCAGGAGTTTTCACTCACTTCTCTTCCTCGGCTCGCCTCCAGCCCGGGGATGTCCGGTGGTTCACCCTTCGTCGACTCCTCGGCTCTTAACGTGCCTCTTTCCTAAGCCTCAGACCCATAAACACCTACGTGCGTCTCCTCACATCTGCTCCTGGATGTCCCCCAGGCACCTTGAGCTCGGGACGTCCAAAATGAAGCTTCTCACCTGCCCCCAAACCTGCACTTGCCCCTCTGTTTTCCAGCTCCTCTGTGGCATGATCAGCCATCCGCTCAATCAAACTGGAAAAATCTTGGCGTCCTGTTCAACCTCATCTCGTCCTGCACGCGCCCCACCTGATCCATCATGCAGTCCCGTGACTTTTACTTCCCACGTAATCCCCGAGCTCGCCCTTGCACTCCATCCCGGTGAGCGCTGTGAGCACCAGCACACGGGGGGAGAAATGATGGCGTGCCTCCTGCTTTCGGAAACCAGACCTGGGCAGCACCTTGTGGGCACCAGGACCTAACACAGAGCCGGATATTGTTGCCCGTGCTCTTCTCGTGCTGGTGATATCTCATAATCGACACGACTACAGGCTCGTGGAGTTTACCCCTCATGAGATACAAACTCTTTCTTGACCAGACCATGGTGTGTGTGTGTGTGTGTGTGCACGTGTGTGTATCTATACACGTATGTCTGCGTGCATATGTGTTTGTGGGTTTCCTTCCTTCCTTTTTTATTTTATTTTTTTTTGGAGAGAGAGAGAGAGCTCTAGTGGTAGAGGGAGAGAGAGAATCCCAAGCAGGCTCCACACCGAGCATGGAGCCCGATGGGGGGCTCGGTCTTAAGATCTTGAGATCGCGACCCAAGCGGACATCAAGTCAGACGCCTAATGACCGAGCAAGCCAGGCGCCCCTGTGGGTTTCCTTCTTGATACTTATTCCTATCGCCCTCCATTTACAGAATCCACAAGATATGGAGAATCCCACAGGATGTTTCTCTCTGCAAACCCCCAAACTTGTTTCTTTCACTGGGTCATGGTTAGTGTCATTTCCATAGCCTAGCAGTCATGTGCTACGAGACGAGCACATGCTCGTCTCTGAAAGCCGAACGCAACATCGAGATTTACCGGAAGGACCATGGCAAGGCTTAAATAAGGATCTGCCTGCAAAGCACTTAACCCGTACCTGGCACACAGACGCATCTAGTACCTCCTAGGACTGTGGTAATCATTATGACCATTCTTATAAGGAAGAGGCTCTTTTTGTTATTATTCTCATGTTCTTTCTGGGTCATGTCCTTAAAATTTCACTTCTTGATAAATGATTACAGACAGCTCAGACAGAGCAGTTCCCTTTTCGTCCTGAAAATGAGCACCTCCTTAATTAGCAGCCGCTGGGAATATCACAGTGTTGTTCTCTCACTGTTTATATTAACAGCTTTCATTCATCACACATAAGATAATAGACATCGCATCGCACCACACCACGTGCGGAGAAAAAAAATACTCGAGTTAACTTGGTCCGAGGAGATGTCTGCACCCTCCGAGGAAATGCTCAGAACGGAAACTAGTTAAGCCTCTCTTTCTTTATACCGTCTGGAAGTTGAGCAGCGGCTCCCTGAAAGGGTCTAAGAGACGGGCACTCACTTTAATTGTGTTCCTGTCGTGGAACAGTGACTTAGCCAGCGTTAACGTTTGCACCTGCTTCACCAGCTTGGAAACTGAGGCTCAGAGGGACCAAGCCAGCTGTCTGAGTTGACAGAACTGGTCACTCCCCATACAAAGCGGTCGGCGCCATGGGTGAATGGTTGTTTGTGGGGATTAAGTAAAATAACACAGGCAAAGTGCTTACAGCAGAAGTGACCCCAGAGGACGCGTTGTGTATGTGCTGGTCATCGTGCCCTGGAAATGAAAACAAAAAACAAAAAACAATTGTGGATGTTCTGCCTCGTCCTTTTTTAACAGCTGTCTGGGATTCTGAGGCCGGGGCCAGCATGCTATGGGTTACTGGCTAAATCCAGTTCCCCGCCTGTTTTTGTAAATAAAGTTTTATTGGCACACGACCACACCCATTCGTTTGCACATCGTCTGTGGCTGCTTTCACAATAGAAGGGTGGAATCGAGCAATTGTGGTTCCAACAGAAAAGCTAGATGTCTGCCAAAGCCTAAAATATTGACTCCACAGCCCTTGACAAATATTTTGCTGACTTTTGTTCCTTTGTTCTAAACAATAGACATTCAGATTGAGTCCTTTTTTTTTTTTTTTTTTGCAATTACCTCCGTATCCATGCATATTTGTACATTCATGCCAACGTAGCCGTAGGATATATTCTTAGGTGTTGCCTTGCTGAGACAGGTAAAAAGCAGGAGGTTTCTGAGAACAGAGGGTAGTGTTGGGGTCCTCCGCAGAATTGGCACCTGACCTTTGTTGTTTGGGAAGGAGAAGTAGCTGTGAGTCAGGTTTGGGGCTTTCAGAGTTCTTCACTCATATCTGCAACGACTCGAACACAAAATCAGAGCAACTCAGAATCCCTGGACCATATTTGCGTCACAGTTTTATGCAACAGTGCGGTGACAGACATTTTGCATGTGTTTGCCTTGGGCCGGGTAACAGCGATACAAAATCTCCCAGAACTTAATTTTTAGTGCAGTGGATTCTGAACGGGTTTGAGTCTTGATGTTCTTTGGCAACTCGGGAAAGCTACGGAATACCTGTCCCTTAAGCCGCCCATTCACGTAAAATTTTGCAGAGTTTCAAAGGATTGACAATTTTCCCCAAAGCCCTTCCATTGACTTTCATCTATAAGCTCTTGGGTTAAGAATCACTTCTCTAAGGGAGAGACTAAGCCATAAAGAGCCAAATAGTATAAAGTATCATAAATGTGTGTTTGAAGTACACACAACCTACAGTGGGTGTGTAAGAAGTGAGAAAGTCAACATTGCTTTGTGGGAGAGCATGGAGTTGGGGAGGTCAGGGAAGGGTCCTCATAGGAAATGGGTCTTGAAGGATGTGTAGGAGTTCTCTGGGCTGTCTAGAAATAAGGGAGGCAATTTCATCAAGGAAAAGTCAATTGGGGCAGGAGGAGCTCTGAGAAGGTCTTAATGTTGATGCCTGAAAGTCTGGACTGTTTCCGGTTTGTCAACTGACTCCGGAAGGCAAGGGCAAATGTCTTAGCCTCAGTCCTCCCTCCCATCCGCCCTGGTCCCCCGTGCCCTCATCACACGAGGAGCAGAGCAGAACTCACGCCCTTTTAAAAGTTGTCTGGAATCCAGAAATAAAAGGCTACACATGAATAAAATATCATCACCCACGCTAAAGAGGTCCAGTTCTCTGGTTTCGCTTTTCATGTCTGAAGTTTATCTCCACCCCCCCACCCCCCCACCCCCCCCACCCCTCGCGGCCTGCGTGGTCAGAGTTACAGTAGCAACTTGTCTGTCTTTTTCTTTTCATTCCCTTCTTGAGAGTTAGTAGTCATGTCAAGAAAGCGCTAAGAAGGCTTCCTGGTCATTCCGCTTCTCTGAAGTGCATGGTGCCCACGCGTGCACACACGCGCGTGTGTGCATGTGTGTGTACACGTGCACGTCTCCTAAAAACCAAAACACTCTGGGTGGTCGAATTTTGGAGGACGAATACATTGCCCTAACACTTTGGAAAGCACAGAACTGGTTCTAAAGGCGTGACTCGTGGGTTACTGATAAAGAGTTCGGGCCGACGCTTAGGTTCAAATCCTACCTCATCCACTGAGCTGGTTTCCTAGAACTTCCATAACAAATGACCAGAAACTGGGGTGCCTGACACAACAGAAATTCCCTTACTGTTCAGAGCTGCAGACGTCTGAAATCAAGTGTTGGCAGGGTTCGCTCCTTCCATGCCCCTCTCCTAGTTTCTGACGGTTGCTGGCGACCTTTGACATTCCTTGACCTACAAACACATCACTCCCAATTTCCGCCTTCATCTTTCCATGGTGTTCCCCTCTGTGTCTGTGCCTCCAATCTCCCTTCCCCTTATAAGGATGCTAGTCATTGGATTTAGGACCTTCCTAAGTCGAGGATAATCCCCCCTTGAAATATTTAATCACATCTGCAAAGATCCTGTTTTTATTTTTTTATTTTTTATTTATTTTTTTTTAATTTTTTTTTCAACGTTTATTTATTTTGGGGACAGAGAGAGACAGAGCATGAACGGGGGAGGGGCAGAGAGAGAGGGAGACACAGAATCGGAAACAGGCTCCAGGCTCTGAGCCATCAGCCCAGAGCCCGACGCGGGGCTCGAACTCACGGACCGCGAGATCGTGACCTGGCTGAAGTTGGACGCTTAACCGACTGTGCCACCCAGGCGCCCCAAGATCCTGTTTTTAAATAAGTTTGCATTTGCAGGCTCTGGGTGGACATGTCTTTTGGGGGCCACCATTCAGCCCGCGATAGCCACATACTCCCCGAGTGCCCCTGGATGTGTTCCTTCCCCACTGCTGAGCCTTAGAGGTGCTCTCCTCTGGAAGTTGGGGCTGCTGGTACAACTTCACTCCACAGTGTAAGATAATGCACGTAAAACCCACCGCGCCAAGCCCAGCACCCTCGAGGCCCACACACAAAGGGCGGTGCTGTTATTCATAGTAACAAGAGTGATATCAGCGTTGCTGTCTCTCAACCAGGAGCTCTGACACGCAGAGGGTGGGGCAGCGCGACCTCAAACATCTGGATGACAAGATCGTGGTGCTTTCCGGCTCCGGCTGTTTGACATCCCATAGACCCCAGAAGCAGATGATGGAATGTCAACGTGAGGGACTACCCTCTTCCTTTTCCCCCAGACGCGGTTTGGCAGGTCGACTGAGCCTCCGTCTCGTGGACACCTGCCACCGAAGACACACGCTGTGTGTTTTCAAAGTCAGTTACCAATGATTCCCATTGACTAGGTGGCTGCCTTGAGGTGGTGTTAAATATACACATAGTCTCGAGGCCCCTCTAAAGGGACTGGCCGGGAATGTCATGAACCCGGGGGTCACGCAGAACTACGGGTTTGAATCTCAGTAGTGCTACTTGGGAGCTGAGAGCCTCTGAGCAAATCTTTGCACCCCTTTGGCCCCTCACTTTCCCCTTCCTTAGCCTGGAACCAATTATGCCTCTTGCAAGGTTATTCTTACCATTAGCTGAAATGATATATATTATATATTACATATCACGTATTAAATACTACATATCATATATTATATATTACATATTATATGGTATATATTACATAGTATATGTATATATTATGTTGTGTAAACAACATATAATATAAAGTATATATTATTATAATATATAAAAGTATATCTATGGTTTCTATATGCTGCAAGCACTCAGTAAGGTTGGCATCATTATTATAATCACTATTCATAGTAAATTACGCAACGTATTGGTTCAGATGATTTGTATGGAAAGCTGGTGAATTCTGTCGCACCCCCATAGCGGACCATTTTGCTAGGCAATTGAATTGACAGTCCCCAGGCACTTGTGGCTAGAAAATACAGATTCCAGCCCTGCTTTCCCTCTCCCGGCTACGTGACTTCCCCTCTCTGAGTTTCAGTGACTGCCTCTGTAAAATGGAGGTAATAAAACCCTCTCTTTTTTATGAAACAAGGCTCCTCTGGGGCTTAACAGAAGCTTCTGTTCGTCCTTGTCAACAACTACGTACTGAGCCCTTACTAAGGTGCAGGCCTCGGCCAAGGATGGGAGCGCGGTGAGCACAAGACAAGATTCGTTCTTGCTCTCAGGGCGCTTGTAGTTCGGAGAGTGTATCGTAAGCGATGAGGGAATCTATCAATGTAACGGCCTCTTCTTCTCATTCAGCCTTATTATGCCTTTTCCTCTGATAGATGAATGCAGGTGGGAGTGCATCCTACGAGGCTTTTTCAAATTTGGCCTGACTTGGGGCAGGGCTTGTGTCCTACTGGATGTGAGTGCATGCGGCTGGCTGATGCTTCCGCAGCCCCGGCCTCCTTGCCTGCTCCTCCCCCACTCGACCAGCAGCATTCCTGGTTTCTGGGGGGGGGGCATTTTCCAGAGTCTGGAAAACCGCTGTGAACCCAGAGCTTCTGCTTTGTAGGAATCTGGGCTTCCGGGTTTCAAAAACCCTCCAAGCCCTCTGAATTGCACGCTTAAAAATGCTTAAAATAGCAAATTCCGTGTTATATATATTTTATCAGAATAAAAAGAACGTTGAAAAAAAAAATTCGAAGCCCTGACATCCTCTGGGCAAAATATTTCTTCCAGAAACAGAAGACTGGAAGGCATGGGGGGAGGGGGGTGATTTGTGGACGAGCTGACATGCCTTGCCTCAGAGCTGGGCAGTAGAAAGAGGCTCCAGAGCTTTCCGTGACGGCCGTGTCCCTGCTGTGGGCTCGCAGGATGGAAATCCAGCCTCCAGAGGAGCTTAGAGAACAGAAGGAAGAGAAAGCCTGTGCCTCCCCCAGGCAGGCAAGGCATCTGGAGTGAAAAATCGAAGATGCTCGTTGTCCGCTGCCCAGCATCCGCTTGCAAGGCTCCGAGAACATCGCCTCCTCGAGTTTTAGGCCCTGGGCACTTCTCTAAGAAAACCCTCTTCATCGTGGTAAAATACGTGTAACATAAAATCAACCATTGTAACCATTTTTGACTGGACAAATCGGTGACATCAATTACGCTGACGATGTTGTGCAACCATCGTTTCCCGTTTCCCAACTTTGCCATCACCGGAAACAGACGCTCTGCAAACATGTGGCAGTCATTCCTGATTCTCCCCCTCGCCTTGCCCCTGGTAACCTCTTACCTACTTTGCGTCTGCATGAATTCACCCGCTCTAGATATTTCGAGTAAGTGGAAGCATGCAAAGATCTGTCTTTTTGTGTGCTAGCTTGATGTTCTCGAAATTCACGCGTGTTGTAGCATGTACTGAAATTCCATTCCTTTCTACGGCCGAATTCCATGGTGCGCACAGGCCACCTTTCCTCTATCCATTCCTCTGTCGATGGACATTTAGGTTGTTACCACCTTTTGACTCTTGGGAATGATGCTGTTGTGAACACGGGTGCATAAATAGCTATGTGAGGCTCTATTTTTCAATTTTGGGGGCGATCGTGGGGGCCGGAATTGTTGGGTCATCATCTGGTATTCCGCTTTTTGAGGATCTGCCGCGCCGTTTTCCATGCAAGCTGTGCCATTTTATATGCCCATTTTTTGTCATTTATATGTCATTTTTCTTTCTTTTAATTGTAGCCGACCTAGTGAACGTGAAGTCGTATCTCATTGTGGTTTTTATTTGCATTTCCCTAATGACTAATTACGATGACTAATTACATTCCTTAATGACTAATTATAAAGCACTTACTAGCCATTTATATATTTTCTTTGGAGAAATGTCCCTTTAGGTTCTTTGCCCATTTTTAAACTGGGCTGTTTATCTTTTTGTTACATTTTAGGAGTTCTTTATATATTCTAGACCTTAAGCCCCTGTCAGATATCTTACTTGCAAATATTTTCGCCTATTTTGCAGATTATCTTTTCATTTCCTTGATGATGTCTTCTCGTGCACAAATGTTTTAAGTTTTGGTAAGGTCTAATTTGCTTGGTTTTCTTCTTTGTGGTTCGTGCTTTTGATGTTATGTCTAAAAATCTGTCGCCAAATCTAAGGTCATGATCTTCCACTACTTTTTTTTTTTAATGTTAATTTGTTTATTTGGAGAGAGAGCGTGCACCAGCGGGGGAGGGACAGAGAGAGAGGGAGAGAGCATCTCAAGCAGACCCCACGCTGTCAGTGCAGAGCCTGATGTGGAGCTCAATCCCGTGAACCCTGGGATCACGACCTGAGTGGAAGCCAAGAGTTGGATGCTTAACACACTGAGCCACCCGGGTGTTCCAATCTCGCCCCCCTCGCTGCTATGTTTTCTTCTAAGAGTTGGCGTCATTTCAGCTCTTACATTTGAGACATGGATCCATCTGTTTTGGTGTCACACTCTTGAGAAGGCACTCACACTCAAGGTCGTGCAAGTGAGAGTTGGTATCTGACAGCGAGTTGCGTCTTCAATTGTCCACCCTTGGTGCCTCCCATCCCTTCCCTGGGAGAGCCCGTGGAGGTGGCAGCCCTCCCACACCTCACCTGAACCAGGCACAGTGAGGGAGGTCAAGAGCAGGCTAGCCAGACTACCTTGGCGGATGGGTCTCGGATGATAAACACACAAAGGAGGCACCAGAGCCCCATCCTGCGTGGCCCCAAGAGTGGCGTGGAAGCACCCAAGGAAGGGTGACAAGGTCCGGACAAACTCTGACAATGAGACAATGCAGGAGACACCCAGGCACTGGGATAACTCAGCGCTTGCTGGGAGGGTGGAATGGCCATGGCCTCAGAGCCTGTAGATCTTAGCCATGACTTCATAATTTCAGAGAATGTGGGGGTGATCAGGTTCCAGACAGACTAAGCCAACCCCGGATTGACCATCATTAGCCTCAGTTACCAGACGGGAAACTTCTGCGACCCAGTGGGATCGAAGCTCTACCTAGGAATTACGTTCCGCCATAGAAGAGGCAGGAAAGAACCATGGCGGGGCGACGCTGACACCATCCCTGAAGAGAATGCGTGGAAGTGATACATTTTACCTCAATTTCCCATGTTCTACGTCACTCATTTTCCCCAGGAAGGGAGGACTGCTTTCCAGCCTATATTTCCACTTTGGGGCAACCGTGTGCAAGCAAAACTTTTACGAAGAGGCAGAAATCTCTTTTGGCGGTGGTTTTCACTTGGGGAAGGGAGTGATTTTTGTCCCTGGGGCGGGGGGACACTTGACAGTGTGTGCACTGAGGAGGAGATTCTACTGGCATCTAGAAGGTAGAGACCGGGGATGCTGTTGGACACCCTCCTGTGCACAGAGCCCCGCCCCACCACGATGACAGAGTCCACCCCCGAATGTCAGTCCTGCTCAGGTGGAGGACCCTGGGGTCCAGTGGCATCTGTCATGCGCTCTGCGCAGGCAGAAGGCAGCACGTCTTCACGCTTCTCATCGTCACGTCTCAGGGAGAACGTAGGGCTGGGGGGTGTCAGCTCAGGTGTCTCTGACTGGCTAGGAGCCTTCGGCGGACCCTTCCACCACCAGGAGACTTTCATTCTGCATAGCTTTAAAATTCCAAGATGCCTCCTGATCATAGTCAACGGTAGTGGGAATGAGCTGATTATTGAAACAGTGATGGAAAGTTCTCAAAAATGCTTCCAAACACTCTAGGAGACCAGGGCCCCAGCCCAGACCGCCTTTCCTCTAGACGTTTGTGTTATTCAAGGTGATTAGCGCTAGCTGCCATAACGACCCATCACACGTTGGTGGTTCAGTGCCGTAATGGTTTGGATCTCGCTGGTGCCACAATCCAACCTGGTTGGGTGACTCCTTTGGGTGAGCCTTCATAATTAGCAGCTCAGAGACCCAGGTGCCTGTCTTCCTTCTTTCCTTCACCTTCTGTATCCTCCAAGCCTTGGAGTACTTTGCCTCCAGTTCCATAGATGGAGAGAGAAGGCGGAGAGGTTCAAGAGGGAGGTTTTCTTAGGGGGCAGACCTAGAGGTTGTGGGTTGTTTTCCAATGGCTGACCCTTGGTCACATGATCCCACCTGACGGCCGGGGAGGCTGGAGAAGGTCATCCAACTCTGTGCGGAGGGCGGAAAAAAATGGGTTTGGAAAACACGGAGTGGCCTCCTCTACAACGTCCTTTTTTACCCACACAAACATATGCGGGTTCGGTCTGGATTGGGTTTTGAGTCACGCAGACTGGGAGTTTTATCTTCCGTAAGCACCAGAAGGTGTTACACCCGCTCCCCATCAAAGGGTAAAGTGCATCCACCCTAGAGCTTGTCTTCCACACAGCAAGGATTTGTGGACACCTTGCCGAGTGCCAGGAACCGTCCTGGATGCTGTGGATACAGCCATGAACAAAGAGACAGAAAGATCCCTATCCTACGGCACTTGAAATCTAGTTGGGGAAGACAGTGCATGGGCACATGTAAACACACAGACAGACAGACAGACATGTCTTTGAGGGCATTCTGCAGTACAGACACTAGCCTGCCTTTATTTAAACAAATCTTTTTTAACGTTTATTTATTTTTTGAGAGACAGAGAGTGAGCGGGGGAGGGGCAGAGACAGAGGGAGACACAGAATCCGAAACAGGCCCCAGCTCTGAACTGTCAGCACAGAGCCCAACTGGGGCTCGAACCCACGAACTGTGAGATCATGACCTGAGCCGAAGTTGGACGCTTAACCGACTGAGCCACCCAGGCGCCCCATAGCCTGCCTTCATTTTAAGAGGGGTTAGACCAAGTGCCTAACTTTTTTTTAAGCTTATTGATTTGTTTTGAGAGAGAGAGACAGAGAGAGAGTAGAGGCAGAGAGAGGGGAAGAGGCAGAATCTCAAGCAGGCTCCGCACTGTCAGCACAGACAGCCCAATGCGGGGCTCGAACTCACAAACCGTGAGATCATAACCTGAGCCGAAGTCAGGAGTTGGATGCTTAATGGACTGAGCCACCCAGGCGCCCCCTTAAGTGCCTAAATCTCACTGAGCTGGGCCAGTCGGATGTTTCTCTCCTGCGAATTCGCAGTGGGGATTTGGAGACTGAATTTTCCACACAGTTTTGGAGGCCGGAAGTTCAAGATAAAGGCGTTGGCGGGTTTGATTTCTTCTGAGGCCTCGGTCCTTGCTGAATCCCTGGTGCCCTAACCTCTTCTTATAAGGACTCTAGGCATATTGGATTAGAATCCTACCTTAACAGCCTTGTTGTAGCTCACTTACCTCTTTAAAGGTCTTCCTTCTCTCCACTTACTGTGACATTCTGAGCTGCTGGGGGGCTGTGACTTCAACATCTCCACTTTCGGGGGCGGGGGGCACAAGTGAGCCCGTCATACCCGGCTAGCTTTTCTGTCCTCCCATTGCGTGAGAATGTGATTTCCCGCCACCGGCTCTTCTCCCTCCCCCCCCCCCCCCCCAGCATCTTTAGCTGGTGTCTGTCCCCATCTGTTGCAGAATCCCGGCCCGTTCGATTCCTTCCTTCTTCCCTGCTGTCCTCAACAGGACATTTGTTCTGTAGCAGACATGGTCTTAACCTTTGGGACACACCCAGGGACACAAAGATGAGTGAGACCTGGGTGCCGCCCTCAAGGAGTTAGCACTGTGGCCTTCTGGCAATTGCGGGCTGGAAGTTTCAGGCAAGAATTAGTCCCTATGGCCCAGACACGGATGGTATGTGGCCACATCATCTGCTGATTTGGCAGTGGTCTCTCCAGGCATCGCTTCTTTTAAAAAAAAATGTTTACTTATTTATTTTGAGAGAAAGAGAGAGTGGGGAGGGGCAGAGAGAGAGGGAGAGAGAGAATCCCAAGCAGGCTCCGCACTGTCGGCTCAGAGCCCGACAGGGGGCTCCATCTCACGAAGTGTGAGAGCACGACCTGAGCCGAAATCAAGAGCCAGACCCTTAATGGACAGAGCCACCCAGGCGCCCCATAGGCACTGCTCCTCTTGACTAAGGGACAGATGACCCAGCCTCAGACAGGTCTATGGCTTGGCCACGGAGTAAGAACCACGTGTGCACAGGCTTTGAAGAGATGTAATCTCACAAGTGGAGGTTTCAATTTGCTGTGGGCTCATCTTAAACTGATGAGCCTTGCTTGGCCTAGCATTTACCCAAACGTGCATTATTATTTCTAGGTTAGGAGGCAGTCTAGCTATGGAACTGTAGATCTCAAATGGACAAATCAGACCCGTGATGAAATTTCCAGCTTCCTCAACGATAAAATAAGGACAGTGTAGCAATGACTTATCACGTCTCCCCTAGCAGATTGGCAATTTCTGTTTCTTTGTCTTTAATGAATTAAAAGGGCCACTGTTTGGGAAAATGGTCCACACAACAGGCCGTGATGGAAGGAAAATGTTGCTCAACCTGTATTTATGAAGATTCAAGCATCTTCAAAATTTTCAAAGCAGCAGATTTACTGCGAGGAATTTTCTTAGGAAAGTCACAGGAGAACGTAAAAGTCCAGCGACAAAGATGTTCCTTTCAGTGAGAGTTGCAAGAGTGAAAGTGGGAAAAAGCCAAGGGCCCAGGAACCGGGAGTTAGCAGATAAATTATACTTCTGGAGGATGGAATGTTCGACCATTATAAACCATTGCTATAAAAGACTGTTTAGGGGCATGGAAAGATGTTTGTGGTGTATTTTTGAGTGAAAAAATGAGCCCATCATGCACCATAGAGAGGAATATCCCATTTAAAATTTTTTTTTAATGTTTATTTTTGAGAGAAGACAGAGAGAGAGACAGAGTGCATGCAGGGGCAGGGTGGAGAGAGGGAGACACAGAATCCGAAGCAGGCTCCAGGCTCCAAGCTGTCAGCACAGAGCCCGATGCGGGGCTCAAACCCACAAACCCTGTGAGATCATGACCTGGGCCAAAGTCGAACGCTTAACCGACTGAGCCACTCAGGTGCCCTGGAAGATCCCATTTTTGAAGAAGAAAAAAAAAAAAAAAGGTGACGAGGAGAAACACACACAATGGGCAATGAAGTAGAAATAATAGGGGGCACCTGGGTGGCTCAGTCAGTTAAGCGTCCAACTTCGGCTCGGGTCATGATCTCACTGTTCGTGGGTTCGAGCCCCGCGTCGGGCTCTGTGCTGACAGCTTGGAGCCTGGAGTCTGCTTCGGAGTCTGTGTCTCCCTCTCTCTCTGCCCCTCCCCCACTCATTCTCTGTCTCTCAGAAGTAAATAAATGCTAAAAAAAAATATTAAAAAAAATAGAAATAATAGGTATCTCCAGGTGGCAGGCATGATCGCTTTCGTTTTGTTCCTTTTTTATTTCACTGAGATAATGTACAATGCCGATCACTGCCTGACCCCGGGAATCACTAAATAGACGTTAACTCTTGTTATTCTTATTTCCCCTGCCCCCATCAACTGAATGGAGTAAATATCAACTTCTTAGATTCGTTGTTACAAGTAATCAAGATCATAAAGCCTCTGGTACACAGTAGGCTTTCAAGGGATAGTGTTTTTCTATTTATTCCTTTTTTTCTTGTCTTCCCCGAAGAGAGGGTGATATATACCACAGGGGTGGAGAACGAAGATTCTGCAGACACGTAGACTTAGATTCACATCCTACTGTTTGGCCGTTTGCAAGCTGATCGAGAACGGGGGCAAGTTACTTACGTCCTCTGAACGTAAGTCATTTGAAGTTCATTTGAAGATAGAGGAGTAGTTTCGTCGTGTGATGACTGTCCACGTGAAAGATCGCGTAGCACGTGGAGTGTTAAGCGTTAGTCTCTGTTTTCCACCATCCTGTGGGACAAGGATATGGATGAGATTGTTAAAGCAGAAAAAGTGCCATTTCAAACGTCAGAAATACATAGATCTTAAAGCATTCCACGTCCTTCCTTTATCTCTCTGCTGCAAAGAACAGCGGAGATACATTTGGCATAGAGCGAGGCTCTTAGCGTTTTCGGTAGAGAAAAAGGTGGAGAAGGAGCTCAGGAGAGCCAGGAGTTGCTGGTGGGAGGAACAGAGGAGAGAGGCTGATGTGAACTAAAAGGAATCTAGCTCAGACCTTTTGCAGCAAGGCTTCAGGCTAGCACAGGGAAGGTGGCAGGAGCGTGAGCCTTATCCAGTTTCCGAGGATCACCTGCTTTTCATATCTCACAAATCCCCTGTGATCCCTGAAACAAAGCCAGCTCAATTAGCAAGCTGCCTTCATTTGATTGGTAAAGAAGTTATTTGCAAGCAAAATGGACAAATGGATAAAGCTGTATAGTTACAAGGGGCATCATATATTATGGATACGCACGCATCATATATATGATTCTACGCTATCATCATTCCTTTTTCCTCTTTGGTTGACCTCTTTATTTTTTTCTGGCTTTATTGAGATGTAACTGACACAGAACATTATATATGTTTAAGGTATACAGTATGTTGAGTTGACACTTTTATATATTACAAAATGATGACCATAATAAGGCTAGTTAATGTATCTGTCATCTCAAAGAGTTGACGTGTGTGTGTGTGTGTGTGTGTGTGTGTGTGGTGTGAGCATTTTAAGATGTATTCTCTTAGCAAATTTCAAGTATCCAATATCGTACTGTTAACTATGGTTCCAGATCCCTGGAACTTTTTCGTCTAATAACTGGAAGTTTGGACCCCGTGACCTACGTCTCCCCATCTTCTTCACATCCTCGTCCCCGGCAACCACTAAGCTGCTCTCTTTTTTATGCCTTAACATTTGTTGGATTCTCACTATACATGATGTCATATAGTATTTGTCTTTCTCTGATTTATTTCACTTAGCACAATGCCCCCCAGTTTCATCTATGTTGGCGCAAATGGATACATCTTGGAGTGCCAAGGAGCTTTACCGCTATCCTTTCTTCTAGGAGTTTTGGGGTTTTAGGTCTTATAACGAAACACTTAATCCATGTTGAGTTAATTTTTGTGAGTGATGTAAGATAGGGTTACAATTTCATTCTTTTGCGTGTGAACATCCAGTTTTCCCAACAGCATGCATTGAGGAGAATATCTTTTCCCTATTGGGTATTCTTGGCTCTTCGTCAATTTTTAGTTGACCATATATGCATGCACTGATTTCTGGGCTCCCAAGTCTGTTCCATCGGTTTGTGCCATATTGTTCCGATTATTATCGCTTTGTTGGACAGCTTGAAATCTGGAAGTGCGATGTCTCCAGCTTTGTTCTTTCTCAATATTTAAAAAATTTTTTTAAGTTTATTTATTTATTTTGAGAGAGACAGAGCATGTGAGTGGAGAAGGGGTAGAGAGAGAGGGAGAGAGAGAGAATCCCAGGCAGGCTCTGAGCTGTCAGTTCAGAGCCCAACTCAGGGCTCGATCTCATGAATGGTGAGATCACAGCCTGAGCCGAGATCAAGAGTCAGATGCTTAACGAACTGAGCCACCCAGCCCACCCCCCCACCCCCCACCCCCGTTCTCAAGATTTTTTTTTTTTTTTTTGGCTTTTCAGGGGCTTATGTGATTCCATGGGAAGCTGAGGGCTATTATTTTTTTTATATTTCTGTAGGAAAAAAATACCATTGGAATTTTGCTGGAGATTGCATGGAGTCTATAGATGGATTTGAGTTGCATGGACATTTTAACAATATCACTCAGCCAGGAAGGGGCAGTGTTGCACCCAAACCCAGGTCTAGGACTTTATAAATCTCACTGTCACATTCTTCTAGAATTCGTGCTCCAAGTTTATGGTGACTCTTTCCATCCTTTTGCTTGGAGTCTCTTCCAGGGGGCCCTCTTTTGATTTCAGCCTGATGGGAAAACTTGGAGGATGAAGATATGGAGAGAACTCTTGAATTGTTCCCCCAGGTGTCAGACAAGGCCAAGGACTTGCCTGGTCCAGGGCTTGAACCCGGGTGTCTCGCCTCCCCGCCGTAGCTCCTGTAGTATCCCTCAAGCCTCGGGAGGAGGTGAAGGCAGAGACCCAAGCCAGCTGCGTTTGACCCAGACAAGCCCAGGAGAGCTGCCGGAGGAGGACAGATTTCCCAAAATGAGGGCATTTATTATTTAAACATTGATTGTTCTGTTTAAATCATACAGATGGAAAAGGCTTTCCATTTGTAAAAGTCATTTTTTAATGGCAGATCAAAGTCTGCCGACATTTTGCTGGACCCAGTGTGGTCGTAGATGCCAAGGAGGTGTGAGGCCAGCTTGCCAGGGCGGGATGGGGAAGAAGCGACTCGGGATAGTGCTGAGCCCCCCTCTCCTGTCTGGAAATGGCTAGATCAGTGTCATTAGCTCCCGATAGCGGTCAGTGCCCTGCCAGGAAGACGGACACCTTTCCAGACCTTTCACATGGAAGGAATTTCACGTAAAGAGGGAATGACCCAGGTGACAGAAGAATGTGGAAGCCAACAGTCAGTGGCAAGGCAGCTCAGGGATTAGCAACGTCCTCAGGCTCGGGGAGTGACCGTAGGCGTCAGGGCCGACTGGCCAGAGTTCATCCATGGCAAGGAGTACTCTCCAAGAACTGGACCGACATGAGAGGCTTGGTCAAGGTATGTCATAGGACAGCTCAGATCCAAGGGAAGGAGAAATAGAACACTTCTTGACATGTGGAGGGACATGTTACCTCTAAGGAAGGAAAAGAATCGATGGCGGCCATCTTTGGAGACGCTATCACATTTAGTATTAATTTGTTTCAGTCATTTGGTATTTTTGACACTTTTATCAATGTAACATGCTCTGGTTTAGCTCTAATAACACTCCTTATCCGGAATTATGCTTCATCGGATGTTAATACAACCATCCTAGCTTCTTTGTTTTCACCTATCTGTGTCTTTTGACTCGCGGTGTATCTCTTGTGACACAACAGAGTTGGTTCTGTTATCCGGCTAAATGATCCCTGTTTTATATTTAGAATATTTAGTCCATGTATGTTCGATGAAATCATTAGCATGGCTGGGTTTGTCTATCATCTTTTTTGTTTTCTATTTATCCTAGCTGTTTCGTTGTTGTTGTTTAACCCTCATTCCTGCATCCTTTTGCACTAACTGAATATTTTTGAGTTTTAAGTTTTTGTGATGTATTTTTGGCACTTACATTGAAGATCGTAATATGTATCCTTAACTTAACCCCCACTGTCATCTGAATTAGTGTTTGACTTACCGACACATACACTGAAATTAATTTTAATGTCCTACTTCTCATATAATGTAGGAACCCTCCCACAGGACACTTGTATTTGTCTGTCCTGTCCTTGATGCTATTATTATAATTTATTTTGCTTTTATAAATACCGTAAAGCACACATTTTGTTCCCATGTTTTGCTATAAGCCATTTTCTCTTAAGGAAATTAAGAAATTGCATATTTAAAAAAATTTTTTTTAAACCTTTATTCATTTTTGAGAGACAGAGAGAGACAGAGCATGAGCAGGGAAGGGACAGAGAGAGAGGGAGACACAGAATCCGAAGCAGGCTCCAGGCCCTGAGCTGTCAGCACAGAGCCCGACGTGGGGCTCGAACTCACAGACCGTGAGATCATGACCTGAGCCAAAGTCGGACGCTCAACCGACTGAGCCACCCAGGCGCCCAAGAAATTACATATTTTTAAAGTCATTTGTGTGTATCCATATATTTCCCATATCTGGCCCATTTCATCCTTTTGTGTAGATCTAATTTTCTGTCTCAAGAACTTCCTTTAACGTTTCTTGGAGGCAGGATGGCTGGTGATGAATTCTTTCAGTTTGTTTATGTTTGTCTTTCGCTCATCCTCATTGTTGAAGGATATTTTCAATGGATATAGCATTTCAGGGCAACTCCCTTTCTCTGCTCTTTAAAAATGTCATTCCTTGTCTCTGATCTCCACGGCGTTTTACGAGAACTCAGCATTTATTCCATTCTTTGTGCACCGTGTGCCTTTCTCTTCTGGTTGCTTTTAAGATTTTTTTTGGTCTCTGTGTTTCACTTTCAGCAATTGGATTATTATGTCGCTAGGTGTGTTTTTCTTTGTGGAGACGGTATTGTTGAAAATATGAATCACTTTCTCTTCCTCTAAAGAGAACGGAGTGTTGTTTGGGCAAGTAGTTAATTCGTGGGACGCTCAGGTGGATCTTAGTGAGTGACCTGGTCAGGCTTTGTTAGCAGGGGTGCAGAGCAACTCTGTCTCCAAGACTGGAAAGTTCTATTGCTAAAGGCATGGACTTTCTGAGGGCATCAGGTCAATGCTTGGGTTACCCAGCACGCTCTGTTCCTTTCCTGGCCAGAACCCCAACATCTCCTGGCCCCGGGGGAACCTCTGGAGTTGCTCTGCAACTCTCTCCCTCCCTGCCCCTGCCAGCCGCCCTTCTCCATCAAGCATCAGAGTCTTGTCCTGCACATCCGCCATTACTATCTGGCCCAGACATAAGAGGACCTCCATGCAGGTTGTGGTGTTTCCTGTGGGTACAGCTTCTCGTCTCTTACCGTCCTGTTCCCCAAATTCCAGCCGCCTCACCGAACTCCAGTCTCTCTTTTCTCTGCCCGGCAAGGTCACTGCCTGTCTGCTTCAGCCACACTTCTCTGTGCTGGCGATGGAAAACAGGGTGAACACGGGGGCGGTCCCAAGCGTTCATTTCCCTCCAAGGTCGCAGCTCCTCACTCTGTGCCGGCCCACGTCTGAAAACAGTCGCTTCCCATGTTTGTCGATGAGGGAGAGGGAGGCTCGTATCCGTGACTCCGCGGTGGCTGGGACCAAAAGTCTCACGGGGTTTTGAGAATACACGATAGAATCCTCATGAAGTCTCGGGTACACAGTAAATGATTAATAAATGCAGCTGGGGTTGCTTTCCTATTTTATGACACATTTAACTCTGCTTCTAGAGCATAGATTCTTGAAGTGAAAGACTTCATCTTCATCATTTTTATGTCCTCAGTACCTCGTCCGGAGCCTGGCAGGCGGTGCCTATCGGCAGACGTTGCTTCAACTCGCGACACCTGACCTGGGAAACGGGCCGGCGAAGCCCCTGCGTGGGCGCGAAGACAGAGTTCTAGAAGCATAATTGTCAGTCGGCTGTCGGCGCTTATCTTGAACGCATTCTGGTGTTAAATCGGGACCAAGTATTTCAGAATCCCCAGGAATCTTTCATTTACTTATTTCCCCATTTTGAATGTAGTATTCAATATCTAGGCTCCTCCTGGGGCACCTGGGTGCCTCAGTCGGTGAAGGGTCTGACTCTTGGTTTCGGCTCAGGTCATGGTCTCAGGAACTGTGAGTTCGAGGCCCGTGTCGTATAGGCTCTTCCCAAGCCCTTTGGCAGGGCTGGAGTGGAGAGATGGAATGAAACTGTGGCCCCGACTCCCTCAGTCCCTGTATCAGAGATGAGTCAGATATGTGCACGAGACTCTAATGAAAACCCAACTTTGGTCAGTCTTTGAAGTGAAGTGATCAAAAGACTTCAGGAATTCCAGAAATGGGAGATAATGCATATATTCCGAAGTGTGAAGGCATGGGGTGAGGGGTGGGAGATAAGACTAGGTGAGTTACTGGTTGGATCAGATTTTATTTCGGGTCTTGACTTTCCCACTAACCCTCAAGCACAAAAGCTTGGACTTTTGGGGTGGTGTCGATGGGCAGCGCCTTGGAAGGCTTCGTGTGCAGCGAAGCAATCGACTTTGACGTTCTCATATATGTTGTCTTTTTACCGGACGGTACTAAAAATAGAGGACAGTAAGACAGCTAGAGAGAGCCAGCCCGGAAGAGGAAAGAGAAGAGTCCAGGTGGCCTCAATGTCTGCTAAAGAATCCATAGACATCTGACACGGGCTTCCAACTCTCCGATTCCTTGTTTGGGCGATCCTGGCTTCCGCTCATACATTTTCTTGTTCCTAGGCGCCTGTCTCAAATTCAATAGGACAAGCCTGGTGTGTGGACTCACCAGCAGCCGCCGGCTGATTTCGGATTGGTCCTGTGCATGGGGACTTCATATGGCCATATTTGCCCTCACAGCACACAAAGTCCAGATAAAGGTCCCCTTCGTGTTTCCCATGGTCTGATTCCCGAACACTTTTCTTGGAACACCAAGCTTGATTTGCTGTTAACTAGTAGGACTTCTGACCTGCCATTTGCTTTCTTGTTTTGGCTCTACTCAGAAGGGCTCTTTTTGGGTCTCCTGCCTTACCTCCATTCAGTCTTCCAATCACTCATCTGGTCTCCCGATGGAACCCTTCCTCTTTGAACAGCTCTGACCCGCGTATTCTAATCCCAGACACGCTGTTGCACTTTCCTCCAGTGCCTTCCCACTTCGTCCCAGATTCTTATGGAGAATCTAGTTGGCTTCCTTCAGGGAGGCAAGAGAACACTTTGGTTAAAAACCATGGGTTTCAGGGGCACCTGGGTGGCTCGGTGGGTTAAGGGTCTGACTTTGGCTCAGGTCATGATCTCGGTTCATGGGTTCAAGCTCTGCGTCGGGCTCTGTGCTGCCAGCTCGGAGCCTGGAGCCTGCTTCAGATTCTGTGTCTCCCCCTCTCTCTCTGCCCCTCCCTCTCTCTCTCTCTCCCTCTCTGAAAAATAAATAAACATTAAAAAAAAAAAACCACCACGGGTTTCAGAGGTAGGCCTGGATTCGAATCTTGGCACTGAAATTTTTGTAGATGAGTGCCCTGTAATGCTCTGTTCTCGTAGCCTCAGTTTCCGCATCTGGGGGCGGGGGGGAGGCAGCACTTATGGGGATTAAATGGGATATCGAACACAAAACCCCCTAATTCGGGATTAAGCCAAGGTTGTTGTCCTTCAAAAACTCCTTCCCTTAGCTGCAGCTTTCGCTTAGCTAGGTTTTGGGGATTTTTCATCAGTGCCTTGGAAAATCCAGACATGGTATCTAGGTTGCCCATCTATTATCCAAATGGATGGCTTATTATTGAATTTTTTTCATCAGAATTTCTTAAGGCCTCGCTCCCTTCCCTTGGGCCTGGGTCTCCTGCTGGGAAAAGTGAGAAAGAACCACAAAAACAGCACAACCCTTTTCCAGGATTGCCCAATGACATCTGATTATGCCCAAGGCCCCCGGTGGTATTCGGGATACAGCCAGAGACAGGCAGTGGATCTCCATCGAGGGGATGGCGATTTACTCTTTGGGGTTTTTCTGGCTTCTTTCAGGAAATGGTTCCCTAAACCGTCCTCTAGATGAAGTGTCAACATTTCTAAAACCATCTCCTAAAAACTCTCTTTACGGTAGGGCGTGAACATCCGTTGGGGATCTATTTTGTGCCAGTCATTGGACTAAGCCCCTTAGGTAGAGGCTCCCTCTCTCTCTTTGATTCTTCACTCCAGTCCCAGGAGGTTTCCCTTAGCCCCCTTTTACAGATGAGGAAATCCGAAAATGTAGGTTATTTGCCCAAAGGTGAATGCAGACAGGTGGGCGGAGCCAGATTCAAACTCCTGTCCTGTTTACCTCAACCAGCCTCTGCGGGCCCCTTTGAAGGGAGCCTCCTTTGCATTGGGAAGGAGCCTACACACTGTGACGGTTTTATTTTTTAAAGCTGTTGGTTTTCCTAGCTTCTTCCCCCCCCCCACCCCACCCCTCCCATTACTCTTCCATAGAGCATTCAATACACGCCGCCTTTGAAAGGAGAAACAAATCTAAAAGCTCCAGTGGAAAAAAAAAAAATGCAAAGGCGTCTTCAAACTTAAGTAGCATTAGAAGCAATTACATTTGTGCAAATGTAGAAAGGTTTGTTGCTATTTCTGACTCCCTCATACCCCAAGGCAAGAAACTGGGAGGCAGGGCTGTTAACCCTTTCAGGGCAGAGTTCAAGGTAGCCAAGGCTCCCCCTTGCTTTGTTGTTTGCATCCCCGATGGTGTAACACCAGGCACCTCTCTTTGCAAAGCGAAACCCACGCCTGTTTACTCAGAAAGAAATTAGTGTTTTCATTGCAAGGTATGTTTGGGTGAGAACAGGATTGCCTGGCAGTCCATTAGAAAAAAAAAGCCACACTAAAAAACCATAACCTCATACGTCTTTGCATGTAGTGACAGCTTTTCTTTCTAGGTGTAAGTAACATCTCTTGCGGAGTGCAAAGATGTAAAGCGTGCAAAGATAGAGGCTAAGTCTGAGGGAGAAACAAATTCTGCCCAGCTGACTCCTTAGGAATCCTTTCCTTCCATCTGTTGTTACCTTCCAAACCACCCCGAAATTTAGGAGCTTCAAAGGACAATGTATCCATTCTGATCCTTCTGCAATCAGAGCTGGGCTCTGCTCTGCCATTTTTCTGCCCCACCCGGCCTCTGCTGGGGCTAGAATGTTCCAGATGGATGTGGCACCTAATAGCTGGTGGTGGTCCTGCTGGCATGGCCGGAGGAGCCGAGGTGTCCTCCTCCGGCATCGTGCTCTGTCCCCACGTGGGTTCCTTGGGCTTTCTCCCAGCGTGGTGAGCTCAGGGGCAATGAACTTCTTAAGCAGGGCTGGCTTCAAAGAGGCAGAAGCCGTCAGTACCTTCATAAGGTCTGGGTTCCAGAGCCTGAGGGCTTCATTTCCTCCGTCTTTTATTGGTCATACCAAGTCACAAGGCCATCCCAAGTTCAGGGGAAGAGAACAGACCTCACCTTTGGAGTAGGTGCTGTGCACGTAGAGGTGGGGAGGGATTCGTGGAGACCACTCCTGGGGACTTTGCCCCACACCAGCGCTGGCAGGATGCGTCATGTCGGCTCTTTCCTATTTCAGTTCCGATTCATGGAATATTCTACAGCAGTGAAAATGGAGAACCACAGCTATACGCAAGAGCTTGGTAAGTATTGCAGATGCCACAACGATAGAAAAAAGACGCACAACAAAGCATACTATAGGATTCATTTGATGAGGTTCAAAAGCAAGCGAAGTTAAGTGTATTGTTCATTGATGCATATATAGTGGCTAAATTAAGAAAATCGGATAATGATTGTCATAAAAATCAGAATAATGGTTAATTCTAGATAGAATACAGGTGGTTGTAATCAGGAAGGGACACTAGAGGCTTCTTGCTGCTGGTAATATATGTATGTTTTTTGCTTGATGTGGGTTATGGTCACGTGCATGTTTCACTTAATTGTGTCCTTATGCATATTTTGTACTCGTAGGCTCTATTTCTAAATTTTAAAAAATTGCGAAAAGTTAAATTTTGGCCAAATTTAAAATCATCATCGCATATATACCTGATGTGTACGACTCAAAACGCTGGCTAATTTCTGTTTCTGATGAAACCGAAAAGTAATCTCAGGTTCATTCACGGGGAGGATAGCTTGTGATCTTCGAACGGGTGATACGTCCCAGGCTCTCAGCAGGTGCTTGAGTATATTCTTGTCCATAATCCAGAGAAAACTCTGAGAAGTAGGTATTCAGCCCACTTTCTAGAAAAGGATACAATGGCTGGCTACGTGTAGCTCTAGGGTCACTCGACATCCGAACCTAGTCTGACTCTGAACTTTCTCTGTAAAAAAGCCCTTGGCACGGGGGTCCTGAACATCAGCAAATTTCACCCATCCCCCGCGCTCCGGCCGGTCAGATCCAGAATGGGCCGCACGCAGGTCCCCACCGGCACAAAAGCATAATTGTTCAGGGCCTGTTCTCACCGGACAAGCGGCCCATCACAACCACCAGCGGACTTGGCTGAGCGTCAAAGCCTGGGTGGAGGCCTCTCCCCTTGGCTCCTGGCTGTTGACAGGCAGAGTGGCTGCCTCAGCCACGCCAGGTTGTAATAAAGCCGCCTGGCACCCAGGATCTGCCAGCGAAGGGAGTGCAAGGGCAGTGGAAAGAGCCGGCCTCCAAATTCCAGGAAGCACATGGTGTTTATTCTGAGGCCAGCCTCCCATCACCCACCCCGCTGGAAGCCGCCGCTGCCCGCAAGGGCCGAGTCTGGAGGGAATCCAGATTAAATAATAGTATAATAAGGACCACGTCTCTGTTTGGGTTTTTACAGATTGTGCCATTTCAAAGGGACAAGAGCAAAGTCTCCTAAGGCCCTTATTGGGGTCTACTGAACCATGACCTAATTAAATCTATTGGAGAAAAGTCTCTTGTTGAAAAAAGGGGGGGGGGCTGTTAGCATTGTTTCTTCTGAGAAATTATTTAGTCCTATGATGGCACTTATTTTTATGGGTACTAGAGAAACACAGACTGAATACTGTGTTGCCATTAGTGACTTCAAGGGGGTGGGGGAACCGAGGGGATGTTCTGGGGTAATGTTCTCTGGTAATGACAATGCTCGCATTGTCAGAACTCTTTCACATCCATTATTGTCTTCCAACTGCTGGGCAAGGCTAATGGGTCAGATATCATTAGATTCGTTTTAAAGGTGAAACCAAGAGTTAAAGAAGTTGTTTTCTAAAAACTCAAGTTTAGAGACCATGTTAATGTTCCCTTTTCTTCACATTCGTAACTGAAGAGGAAGTTCTGAGGAATGATGATGATGTTAACATGAATACAAATACGGGTACTAATATTAAGATGAAGATTAAGGGGAACAAGGACCATGGCAAAGGGAAGAAGAGAGAGAGGGAGAAGGAGGGAGAGGGGGAGGGGGAGGGAGAAGGGGAAGAGGGAGAGGAGGGAGAGGGGAAGAAGGGGAAAAGGGAGAGGAGGGGGGGAAGGGGAGGAGGGAGAGGAGAAGAAGGGGAGGAGGGAGAGGGGAAGGGGGAGGGAGGGAGAGGGAGAGGGGAGGAGGAGGAGGGAGAGGAGGGAGAGGGAGGAGGAGAGGCAGAGGGGGAGGAGGGAGAGGCAGAGGAGGAGGAGGGAGAGGAGAGGAGGAGGAGGGAGAGGCAGAGGAGGAGGAGGGAGAGGCAGAGGAGGAGGAGGGAGAGGAGAGGAGGAGGAGGGAGAGGCAGAGGGGGAGGAGGAAGAGGAGAGGAGGAGGAGGGAGAGGCAGAGGGGGAGGAGGGAGAGGCAGAGGGGGAGGAGGGAGAGGCAGAGGGGGAGGAGGGAGAGGAGAGGAGGAGGAGGGAGAGGCAGAGGAGGAGGAGGGAGAGGCAGAGGAGGAGGAGGGAGAGGAGAGGAGGAGGAGGGAGAGGCAGAGGAGGAGGAGGGAGAGGCAGAGGAGGAGGAGGGAGAGGAGAGGAGGAGGAGGGAGAGGCAGAGGAGGAGGAGGGAGAGGCAGAGGAGGAGGAGGGAGAGGGGAGGAAGCAGAGGAGAGGAAAGGGGAGAAGGAAGAGGAGGGGGAAGAGAAGGAGAATACACAGTAAAGATGCACCTCGCACAGCCCCCATACCCAATTTATCGTGTGGACTTCTTCTCACCTGCTCCTCCCTTGGTGGAATTGTCCCTCCAGAGTCCCAGAAGGGACCACCATGTCTCTCCTAGGTGATCATGCGTGGAATACCTGGCCCTTGTTGGTTCAATTCGAGATGAATCGTTGAGACTCTCTCTGAGCCCTTCACCACCTCAGCCAAATTTTACAGTTTGATAGAAAAAGCAACAGGGGCACAGAGCGCGCTCAGAGGCACGCCGTTAGCAGGGCAGAACTGAGATAAGAATCAAGGTCCCCCAGAGTCTGAAATCTTTACCCCTACAAAAGATGGCTGGGGACATCTATGGGTGTTTGTGCTCACATCCTTATTATTTGGCCACTCATTTCAAGGCTCCTTTGGTTCCAAAGGGGGGAAAATGGTCCCATTCGAGGTCATGTGCAATTATTTAAAAAAATAAGTGTATTTCTCATGTAAACTAGGAAGTCCATTCAAGGGATATAATTGGCGTTAGCCGTGACTGCATTCAGAGGCTTAAGCTGTTGTCAGAACCTATCCTCTCTCCCTCAGCTCTATTTCCTCTTAGTTGGCTCCATTCTGGAACAGACTTTCTTTACTCTGACAAACGTGGCTATACGTAAGCTCCCGGTGTGTATCTTTCCGGTGAGTCAATCCTAGCTGGACAAGGGAATCACTCACTATTCTAAGCCAACCTCCTAGGAATGGCTCTCATTGACCGGAGTTGAGTCACATATCCGTGCCTGAGCCAATCGCTGGCCAGCAGGAAGGAACGCTTTGATTGGCAATAATGAGGCCCCACTCTGGGACCCAGCTGCTATATGTTCGGCCCACGTTCACCACATGGCATGAAAAAAGGAGAGGGGTCATAGTTCACAGGGAAGACTGTGTGTTGTTATGCAAAGGAAGGTGGACAGGGGGTGCGTAAAATCCACAGACGTTCAGCACAGACGTGTGCAGTTAGTCCTGACATGGAACCTATCACTGTACAACACTGTCTAGATTTCTCTAGAATTAGATCAGCAGGCTTGGTGGGGGATTTTAGGAATTAGGCAATTGTAGATGTTTTGAAATCGATTAGCTCAAATTCACTTACAGCTGAAAAGTCAAGTGACTTGCCCCAGGCACCCATCTATTGGGAAAGACACAAGCTTGCTCCTCATACCCAGGCCGGGACACCAGGTTGTCCTTGACCCCAGCGTCTGTCTTCCTTCCCAGGACTGCCTTGACTAATCCAGCAACCCGGCATCTGGCAGCCTCCAGGCTTCTCGCCCTTTCCCAACGAGACTTCTGGCATTGCCTTGACCAAAGGGGATGTTGCAGACTCCGCAACGAGATGATATCAGGAAGCCAAATGCAAAACAGGCATTCCCACATCCCCGTTAGCCAACATGAGTGGAAATCACAGAGGATTTCTTTTTTCACGTTTGTTCATTGCATCGTTACCAACGAGTCCTCTGTAAAAAACGTGTAAATGAGGAAAGGGTCAGAGGGAATATCGATGCAATTGCTCTCATCGGTGTAAGAAGAAGAGAAGTCGCCCAAACGTGTTAGCAAGTGAGAGCTTGAACTTGATCTAATAATCTTAAAATAAAAACCAACTGTTCTTTGCTTTTGACGGCGGTCTGCAGGCCTGTGTCGAGAGTTGTCCGTTACTAAGGACCAGGGTCAGCAGAGGGTGGCCCAGGGGCCCAATCCAGCCCCCCCACCTTATTGTAATGTTCTGTTGGAACAGAGCGCACCCATCTATAAATGTTGTCTGAGCCCGTTTCTGTGCAACAATGATTGTGGTACAGACCATACGGCCTCCAAAACCTAAGGCATTTACTGTCTGCGCCCTCATGGAAAACCTGTCTGGCTCCTGGGTTAGAATACTAGATTTTCAGAGCTAATGGTAATCCGAGCATTCATTGCATCTAGAAGTCTTTAACTAGATGTATTTTTCCCCAGTCTGTCTGTCGGTCCGTCTGTCTCTCTTTCCCCCCTCTTCATCACCGAGGCTGAGTCTCAGCTGTTGTGACTCATTGCACTGCCCTCTCAAAGTCCAGAGAAATCCATCTGTGGCGATATCCTTATACAAAGAGGTAAAATAAAACAGCACCTCGGGGCGCCTGGGTGGCTCAGTCGGTTAAGCGTCCGACTCCGGCTCAGGTCACAATCTCGCGGTTCACAAGTTTGAGCCCCGGGCGGGGCTCTGTGCTGACAGCTTGGGGCCCAGAGCCTGCTTCGCATTCTCTCTCTCTGCCCCTCCCCGCTCATGCTCTCTCTCAAAAATAAATAAAAACATTTTTAAAAATTAAAAAAAAAAAAACCCAGCACCTTAAATTGTTGCCTGCATAGGTGAGCCTTGAACAACACGGGACTCTGCAGATCCTCTGATATGCAGATTTTTTTTTTTTTTTAATCAATAAATACAGCTCAGCACCATAAGTGTATTTTCTATCCCTTATGATTTCCTTACTTATGTTTTGTTTCCTCTAGTTGATTTGATCGTGAGAATGCAGTGTATAAAAAATAGAACATACCTAATATGTGTTAATCGACGATTCATGTTATTGATAAGGCTTCCGGTCAACGGCCTATCAGTAGTTAAGCTTTCGGGGAGTCAAAATTCTACAGGGATGGGAGGTCTGATGCCCCTAAACCCCTGCGTTGTTGTTCAAAGATCGACTGTATGGTGTAAAATGGCAGAGGGCACATTCCCCTACGGAATAGCGAAGAATGTTCTCCTGAGTTTCATATGCAGACGTATGGTCCTTTTCGCTCAACTACGTTTGAGGGATTTAAATTTGTGGCCCAGCGACGAAGTCTAACGTTCTCACGGTTGGCGCGGGGGTGGGGGGGAGACAGAGGCTCAGCCGGTGGTAGACACAAACCACATCCGGGGTTACTACCTCTTGCTTCCACGTTACTTCATGACCTGGCACTTCTGGCTCTGGTCCCCATGTCACACTCAGTGCCAGCTTTTGTGACAAACGTTTTGTAACCTCCCTTTAGCAGAGTGAAGTGAAAATCAGAGATAACAAAACGTGCACGCGTGACTTGGGGCTCACACAACCTACCTACCCGTAATTCACGTGCACACGGTCCCGTAACCGCGAGAAGCAGGACAAGGGGGCGTGTGACCAACAATCCGTGTTGCATCTCCGTGTAGACCTGCTGTGCACCCCACCGCTACCGTTCCAGCTCCCGTGGGGGAGTCGTGTGGCACGGGGTGGGCCGCTCCGGGCCTGCTAATGGCATTGTCGTGAGTGACGTTTCTCCATCCTGTCACCAACACTTGCAAGTCCGATTTTCCCCTGGATGTGGCGGGTATGGAAAATCCGGGGTACGTTGAAATGGAGAAAAAAAGGACTCGTGCTCTTATATACACACCAGGGTTAGGTTCTGGGCGCAGCTGATCATTAACAGGCTTTTCACCCACGTGAATGCCTGTCCCGTGGCGCATTCGAGAGTCCTGCGGGAACCAGGGCCGTTTTTTCATAGAGTGAGATTGTTCTGTTTAGTTCAGGACATTTCACATCCCCAGCCCTTGCCCGCTAACCACCAGTAGTGTGACTAAAGGACGCCCGCACACGTTTCTGAGACCCCCACCCCCTTAGCGGGGTGCCACTGAAAACCACTGTTCTAGACCTTTCCCTGCGCCACTCTGGATTGTTGGGATGGATCTGTGCAGCTGGAGAGAAAGCCCGGAGGACCATGGGATATTTGCAACCACTGGAGGCGATACCTAATGACCCTGATCCCTGAGAATTTGGCCAGCTTGCTTAATAGGGAGCATCCTGCAGTGATTACTTGGGAGGGGACTCAGAGAAAACTCAGCAAGACCTGGGAATAATGTTCCAAGTGCCCACATATGTACTCCCAAGCGAAAGCAAATGTCCCAACGGAAACCAGTCAGATTGGGGAATACAGGATCTGTGGCAAAATCCTGGAGCGTGGACAGAAAAGATGACCCCAGTGGGGTCCCTCAGCCCCCAAAATAGGTCCGAGAGGTCCGATGAGGCCTTGGCCTGTGCAACAGACAAGGAGAGCCAGGGGTGGTGGTCATTGTTATGCAAATGAGATGCAAAAAAAAAATCCCGACCGCTCCCTTGAACAGTGGCTTAAGAGAGTCCACAAAGATGTTTTTACCACATGTGCAAGAAATTAAAATTAGGCTTAAGCTATCTAAAGAGCCACTTTGACATTGCCATATGGTGGGAGCAGAGCAGCAAACATCTTAAACTATTTTTCAAATGATTTAGGTTCAGCAAGACCCAAAATGTATTTTTTTTCTTCTCCAAGTACCTTCCCCACCACCGCCTCCCCCCCCCCCCCCCATTTTAAACCCTAGGGTATTTTGGAGGGAATTCAAGCCACATGTTTCTGATTCATTTACACTTAACTCATCAACATGTTGTTTTGCAAGAGTCATTTGATGTCCAAAAAGACCTTTTGAAATATATATTAAATGTACGTATACACACACATTTATATTTACACACACACTTCTAACAACTTCTTCTCGCAAGGAGCTGCATTTTGCTTAGAATTAACCATCGCTAAACACCAAAGAAACAAGTCAGACGAGAAAGAAGCGTCCCTCAAGTTCTCCACTTGGCAAAGAAAAAATTCCTCCCTTCCCGGCCAAAGGTTTGTGTGCCAGAAGAGCCTAGTCTGAGAGAGGGAGAGGGAGGTCCACTGAGCTGCGGGACCATGACCAAAAGGTGCAGAGTGCCTCCTTGGGGACAGGAGGCTAGACACCAGCAGCACGTGGACCCTGCCTGCTGTGCAAATAGGTGCTAACCAAGGATTTGGAACTGTGGTTCTATGTAAATCTATCTTGTTTGCTATAGTTTGCTTTGCAACCTTTCTCTCTCAATGGATAGATGATTGATGGAAAGATAGATAGATAGATAGGATAGGTAGCTAGATGAGAGATACAGATATGCCTTTAAATGCATATACATGCGTATATATATGTCTATATGTATGTGTATGTAAGTATAAAAGTGTATATTATTTGAAGAGAGACCACTCTAGGGAAGTCCATGTGGAAATCGTTACTGCTTTCGGGTTAATAATGTGTGAATCATTTACTTTTTCAGAGTTGCCTTTCTCTAAGCTGCCTTTAGGAGAGCTGGGGCCTTTGGAAGGCCATTTCTCCCTCTTGTGCCCAGGGCAGACATCACCAATTGATGTCTGAGTGCTTCCCTGGTGAAAAGATAATTCTCCAGGAAGTCTCCACTCAGGAGTAGGAGTTGATCAAAAGAACCCACCTCTTTGTCATCCCTGCGAGAACGTTAAGAAGCACGAAGGGTTCTTATTTTTTATTTGTAACTTCTTTTATTTATTTATTTTTTTGAATTTACATCCAAATTAGTTAGCCTATAGTGCAACAATGATTTCAGGAGTAGGTTCCTTAGTGCCCCTCATCTATTTAGCCCATCCCCCCCTCCCACAACCCCTCCAGTAACCCTCTGTTTGTTCTCCATATTTATGAGTCTCTTCTGTTTTGTCCCCCTCCCTGTTTTTATATGATTTTTGTTTCCCTTCCCTTATGTTCATCTGTTTTGTCTCTTAAAGTCCTCCTATGAGTGAAGTCATACGGTTTTTGTCTTTCTCTGACTGACCAATTTCACTTAGCATAATACCCTCCAGTTCCATCCACGTAGTTGCAAATGGCAAGATTTCATTCTTTTTGATTGCCGAGTAATACTCCATTGTATATAGATACCACATCTTTATCCATTCATCCATTGATGGACATTCGGGCTCTTTCCATATGTTGGCTCTTGTTGATAGTGCTGCTATAAACATGGGGGTGGACGTGTCCCTTCGAAACAGCACTCCTGTATCCCTTGTATAAATGCTTAGTAGTGCACTTGCTGGGTCATAGGGTAGTTGTATTTTTAGTGTTTTGAGGAACCTCCATGCTGTTTTCCAGAGTGGCTGCACCAGCTTGCATTCCCAGGGTTATTTTTAATTTATGACAAGAAAACACACCACATTAGCTCGCTTGCTCAAGGTCGGCAGCTGGTAAACGGCAGATGTAAGGTTTGAACCCAGGCTTGAAAGACCTGTGAGTGTTCACGGGTATGTTTTCAAACGTTCTCATGGTCATTATCATCTCTCTCACCATCATCGTTACTGCTGTCATCAAGCCGAAAGATCCTTCTTAAAAAGAAAAACAATCTGGGGGAAAAAAAAACTTCACAGGGAACATCAATAAAGAAAGTAGATAATATTTGGGCGCCTGGGTGGCTCAGTCGGTTGAGCGTCCGACTTCGGCTCAGGTCACGATCTCACAGCTCATGAGTTCAAGCCCCGCGTCGGGCTCTGTGCTGACAGCTCGGAGCCTGGAGCCTGCTTCGGATTCTGCGTCTCCCTCTCTCTCTGCCCCTAACCCACTCACATCCTGTCTCTGTCTCTCTCAAAAATCAATAAACATTAAAAAAATTTTAAAAAAGTAGATAATATTAGTATTTTTTTCACCTCTTAAATTTAAGACATTCAGAATGTTAATATATACCACACATAAGATCAGGAGCTGGGGAAACCAGCCTTTTGTGATGATGAAAATGTGAAATCAGGTATTCTCCGTGACATTCGAGTCTTGTACAATGTAATTCAACTTCTTATTGTTTCATTCTTAGTCATCACCATGTCAGGATCCTATAGATCAAGAGACATTTACAGAAAGGATACTTTAGGATCTCAAGATACTCTCAGTCAGCTCAATTTAAATGCTTGGAGAGGGCAATAGGAAATTTATGTTTTGCGTTGAATCCCTGAAACATTCGGTAACTATTCTTTAAGTACATGCAAGCCAGCTAAGGGTTCCTTAATTTACTGCCAGAGCAATAAACACCCATAATAAAATGTTATCTCAACATAATATGTTCCACATTCAATTTTTCTTATAACCCAGTGTCTTAAGGCAGATCCTAGTCAAAGGTATCTCTTCCCCCAAGACAAAAAAAAAAAAAGACCCCAAGCAAACAAAACAAAGGGAACACAGAGGACCTCAAGCTACCACTCATCCATCGGGATACCTTTGATGAACATAGAACGCTTAATCAACAGCCGCACAAGCAGCAACGATATTTACTTATCTCACACGTTATTATTAAAGACAAAAAGAAGAAATATAACAGGATTCTTGTCCTTAAAAGCACCCTATCTGCTGTCTGCAGAGTGAGTGAGTTTCCGTGTGTCGGGCACACTCTGCCAAAGTGGGGACAGATTTGATTTGACAAGATGACCAGGTGTTAAGAGCGAGAGACAGAGAGGCAAGAAAACATCAGCACAGCCTCCAAGGTGCCCCATGATCTGGCATTTCCAGATCAAGTCCCCCTCTCTTCCCTCGCGTCCCCTCCCACCTGATTAACCGCTTCGCTCTGTGGACCAAAGCCAAGCATTCAGCAGCACCAACAAAGCTCCAAGCCTTTGCCTCGGCCGTGCTGCTGGCTGGCTGTCTCCTGGAGGATCTGACCCAGCCTTCCATCTATTAAGTGCCAGCTCACATGCCTCGTCCCCATCATGCTTTCCCTCCATCGTCCACGGCAGAAGTAATCCCTCTGAGTCTCTCCTTCCTAATGTTACCAATACTACGAAGAATATTACTCCTACCGACCATTGCCTCGGGTGTCGCCGTGACCTGTGTCACACCCTGTGCTGAGCACTTTACACACATTGACTCATTGAATCCCCACAACAGTCCATTGATATTGTTTGCCTCTCCTTCACTCCCCCTCTTCCTTCCTCGTCGTCATCGTCCTTGCCGTCGTCGTCGTCATCGCCATCATCATTTTCTTCCCTTCTTCCTCCTCTTCCTCCTACTCCTTCTTTACCATCGTTATTCCCATTTTGTAGACAAGGACACTGAGGTCTCGGGTGCTCTGCCTGGCATGCAGTAGGCCTTGGCAACTATTGACAATTTTAAAAACTACTTTCTTTTGAATGGGGAAAGCCTTCACGTGGTTGAAAAATCACAAGGCGCAAAAGGGAACAGAGTGGAAAGTCTCTCAACCCTGGTGTCCAACCCTCCCCTGCTCCTGTTCCCCTGTCCTCTGAGCCAATCTGTTAATGCTGGTTTCTTACCTATCCTTCTAGAAATGTTTTACGCACATACAAGGAAATAGGTAAATGCGCGCTCATCCCTCCTTTTCAAATATAAATGGTAGGGCACTATAAATGCTGCCCTATGCTTTTATGTTAGCTATTTGTTGCTGTTGTCGGCTATTCAACTTATTGCAAAGTTACCTAAAAAGCAACAAAATGAGAAATCTATTACCTTCCCTTCTACACTCAGCCTAAAAATGTACTGAGGTTTGTCTCAAGTTGGAAGGAAAAAAATAATCCACTCCTGCCAGCCTCTCCCTATGTTCATTGCTTTTCTTCCCAACTAGACAGAAGCCCCCGTGGGGCGGGCCTAGGGTCTACTTTTCCAGTGCCTTCTACCGGACTGGTGCTCCTCAGTGTTTGACAGAGCCGGTGAGGCCCCAGAGGGAAGAGCCGAGGGTCCAGGCTCCAGCGTTTTGATCACAGGCTGACCACGCTAACCCATGACGTTCACACATTTCAGCAGGCAGGTCTGGGTACGGGGCAGTAGATTCGGGAGTCTGAAACTACACAGAGGCTCTTCGTGAATCTCCGGTGGCTTCTGGGTCTCCATATGGAATTCTAGCCTTCACCTTCTTTAATCTTGTAAGTTCTCTCTGGTTTTATCTCTGACCAACAGCCTCGCTTCTGCTTTGTGTTCCGGTCGTGCGAAAGCCAGAGGGTCTCGAAGCAAATTGGTAGCTTTCTGCCCACCACCCTCCCCATCGGATGGTGCCATCGACACCACTTGCGTTGGAGGAAGGGGTAGGCGATGTGTCATCATTTTTTGGTTTCTGGAAGGACATTCCCCTGTTCTGTTCCCACGGTGACTTCCCACAATCCTCAGAATTTCGTGAGGCTGAAAGGAAGGGTCAGCTATGGGCAGCCAAAGTCCCAGGGCCCCACTGACAGGCGACAAAGGGGGAACATGTCCTTGGGTGTGCCTTCGTGCTAGGCTTCTCTCTCCCTTCCCCAAACTTCCTTTCTCTTTCCCCCTCCAGTGTTTATACCACATGCCCCTGGCCTACCACCCAAGATGCCTGGCAGTCTCTGACTCAGAGACTCTTGGGTTTTCACACTCCTTCTGCCTCTTGGGTCCAGCTGCTTTGCCCACACGAAAAAACTGATTTTACCATCAGCCGCCTACACGAGGTTCCATTTTCCGGTGCAATTTCCTTCAAATAATCCCTCTCTCCCCCAAGCAATCCTCACGACTAGAGTTTATACCTCTTTTCCCGGCCCTTCTCCCCGGGTCCCTGTCGGCATAATTCCCCGTCTCCCCTCCCCACGATGAGCCCACTTTTCCAGTGAGAATTTCCAAGTTGTAATTGTTCGGGAGAGCTGATGTCTAAGCTCGAAGCTTCTGTTGAGCAGGATTCAGGGGCCCAGACGTTTTTATATGAATTCAGACTGCTGGAACACCCAGCCACGAAGGGTTTTATGTTCTGTTGGCATAGGCTTCTTTGCCAACTAAGCTTCAAGAAGTTTATAGGTTTGGTCGAGTTTCACGGCAAGTCTTGGAAGGATTTCTCAGAGTTATGTAATCATTGGTAGAATAAAGGGTGTGTGTGTGTGTGTGTGTTTCCTGATGCTGTGCTTTTTCTTCTGTAAGGGAAAAAAAACCCCTTAATACAAAGGAATGTGTGAAAGGCACAAATGTAAAAGCTCTAGGGCCTTTGGAGGACTGCTAAGGAGTAAGATGGCCAAAATGTGTTCCGCACAATTGTCTCCGTTCGAGCACTAACACGATGCAACAACACTTCCAGCTCCCCGGGGATTCCTGGCAGACCTGTGCGCTGGCTCGTTCCTTCTCCTGAACCTCTTCATAACATGCATCCCCATAGGTATTCGTGAATTAGTGGTGGACCTATTTGTGTCCTAGCTGCCTTTCCTGCGAACATAGGGGCTCCATGAGGGGAAGATTCTTCCCCTCATGTGTGGTGCTATACTCCAGTCCAGTAAAGGAGCTGACACCGCGGGGTAGCAGGAGGGGCTCCACGAACATGTGTTCATGAGGGAGCAGAACTGGGTTCATAATTGCATCCCCAGCATTCAGCATGATTGGCACCTACGAGGAGCCCAGCAGGTGTTTGTGGAAACAAGTGAAGGGAGAAAGGCTTATTTTAAGTCCAACTGCTCATTCGTCTCTTGAGGGATTTTGGACGGCCTCCTGGATCTCGTCAATGCCATCTTGTGCAAACTCGGAAGTCTTCCGTTCTACTGGGCTGCCGGCCTCTCCACCTTTGGGAGGCAGCAGCTAAAAGCCTTTGCTCGGCTGCTTGGGATCTTCTACTGCGTGTTCCGGGGTCCGCTACCCATCTGGGCAGAGGTGATACACACAGCGGAGGGCACTTCCTCCCTGGGTTTTCCTTGCAGGTCAGTGACTGCTCCCAGGCTAGAAGCAATGGGAACAGGACGGTCACCGAAGGCAGTTCCTTTCTTTCCACAGTCAGTCACTCTTCAGTGCCTTCAGGTAGCTTTTCTTCCCAATATTTTGTTTAGGGTTCATTGTGATCTGCCAGAGGGGTAAAAGACCTGTCCACCTAGCTATCTATGCATCTTTCTATCTAATTACTGTTGTTGCTTGTGAACGATTGAGACCAATCTAGCTGGTCTCAGCGGAATATACGTTTGTTAAAAGATACTACGTGACTCACAGCATCTCCAGGAGGGCCGGAGGGTCAAACCTGTAGCATAGATAACCAAGGATAACATCCAGACCACACTACCATGCCCCAGCGAAACCTGCAAATCCTCTCTTGCTACCGATACTATAGCTCATGCTCATGCTCCAGTTCTCACTCTACTGTTCTCAACTCTACAATTCTTACCAGGGAAACTGGGAGCCAGATATCAAAAGCTCTCCTTGCCTGAAAATTGGGACATTTTCACTTCCATCCTCACAAAATGATGGCTTTTATGCAAGCCTGCTTTTTTTTTTTTTTTTTTTTTTTTTAATGTAGGGAGTGTTTGGTAGAGCATGGGCCAAGTCTCTAGCTGCAAGGGAGGCTGAAGAATGAGTCTAGCTTCTGTCTTCAGAAGGGGCTTATCATCTGGGGAATCCTCGATAGAAAGGTAAATTTTTCAGGTGATGTTAGGTGACCGAAACCATGAGAAACACCAAGAAACAAACCTACATTGGGGCGCCTGGGTGGCTCAGTCGGTTGAGGGCCCGACTTCGGCTCAGGTCATGATCTCACCCTCTGTGAGTTCGAGCCCCACGCGGGGCTCTGGGCTGACCGCTGGGAGCCTGGAGCCTGCTTTGGATTCTGTGTCTCCCTCTCTGCCCCTCCCCCTTTCATGCTCTGTCTCTCTCTCTCTCTCTCTCTCTCTCTGTCAAAAATAAATAAACATTTTTAAAAAATTAAAAAAAACCCCAAACCTACAATAACTAGTAGTTTTAACTAGAAGTTACCCACAATAACTAGTAGTTACCCACAATAACTAGTAGTTACCTACATTAACTAGTAGTTTTAACTAGTTATCCACTTTAACTAGTAGGTACCTACATTAACTAGTAGTTTTAACTGGTAGTTACCTACATTAACTAGTAGTTTTAACTGGTAGTTAACTAGTAATTAACTAGTAATTTGTCCATCTCTCCCTCTTACCATTCCTCATCTATATCTACATACTTTTCCATCTTGGGGGGACAGAAGCTCCGTCTTGTTCATCAATTCATCCCTAGCATTGAATCCAAGCCACGTAGTAGACAGTCACCATAATCATGATACAAATGCACTTTGCACAGTGATTTATAGCTGCACAGAGTTTAACACAACTACATATTACTTGTCACAATGCCACGGGGCCGGCGGGGGGGGGGGGGGGAGGGGATAGGTTGTGCTGTCCTCTCTCTTGGACGGATCGGAGAACCACTGTCCAGGGAATTAGAGGGAAGCGTCACAGGGCACAAGGGTGCATAGTTCCTTGTACTGGAACTAAGCATTCGCCTGGAACACTCAGCCTTTTAAGTCCCAGTGTTTCCTGTTAGTGTAGTTGGGAAGGACTAGGCTTTACTGCTGTATCAGGCTAATCTAAAGATCTGTGATATGGGGCACCTGGGTGGCTGGGTCGGTTAAGCGTCCGCCTGCATTTTGGCTCAGGTCACGATCTCGGGGTTTCGCGGGTTGGAGCCCTGCATCAGGCTCTGCACTGGCGGCTTGAAGCCTGCTTGGGATTCTCTCCCTCTTCGCTCTCTGTCCCTCCCCCACTCATGCTGTCTCCGTCTCTCTCAAAATAAATGAATAAGCTTAAAAAAAAAAAAAAAAAAGATCTGTGCTATGAGGGTGAACAGCATACAACTTTATTCTTGACTCATTTAAGTGACCAGCTCGTTGCACTTCCCCCAGGACTGTTGTATTTGGAGGTGTAAACAGCTCTGCCTCGGGGCCCCTGGTTGGCTGCGTCAGTGGAGCCTCGTAACTCCTGATTTTGGTTACGGTTCCGATCCTGGGTTGGTGGGATCAGGCCCGTGGCAGGCTCTGTGCTGATGGCACAGATCCTCTCCCTCTCTCCCTGCCTCTCCCCCCACTTGTGCATGTGCATTCTCTCTCTCTCTCTCTTTCTCAAAATAAATAAATAAATAAAAACTTAAAAAAAAAATTTACTTGCTGAGAGTCCTGAGACCCGGAACTCCAGCGTCCCAAGGCAAACCGGGGTGTTGGTCATTCTGTTCATTCAGTGATGATGCAGGTTCAGGCAGGGCTCCACCATTTCGTAGGCCTGCCCTCTGGAATACGTGGCCTCTGAGATCAAAACAGAAGAGAGGACCAGAGAGTCACAGGGAACACGTTTGGGGGGGGGGGGGGGGGGGTCAGATGGCGGAATGGCTTCCACGACTCCTGCTCACTTCCCATTGGCCCAAACTCAGTCATGTGACTCCAACCTAGCTGCAAGGGAAGCTGGGAAATGTAGTTTCCCTGTGTGGACGGGAAGTGCGTTTGCCCCGAGGACGGTGCACCAAATTCCGCCTCTCGGCAGTGTTGTCTCTTTTATCTTGGTGTTTCCTACAGGGTCCGGTATGGTCTCTTGTAATCTGGTGGGCAAGGAGTGCTTGCCCATCGGGGATATTGTGATCTGTAATAATGTATTGCAATAAAAGGAGCCAAATGAATTTTTTGGTTTTTGGTTTAGGGGCTGCTGGGTGGCTCCGTTCGTTGGTTGAGCGTAAGGCTTCAGCTTAAGTTATGATCTCGTGGTTGGTGGGTTCGAGCCCCGCGTCACGGTCGGAGCCTGGAGCCCGCTTGGGATTCTGTGTCTTCCCGCCCCCCCCGCCCCTCCCCCCTCTGCCCCTCCCGCCTCTGTCTCTCAAAAATAAACATGAAAAAGACATTTTTTTTTTTAAAGTTGCGTTTAGGCCACCCCGTAGGCAGTCATGCGTGCCATAGCGTTACACCTAAAAAACAATGTACACACCTTAATTTAAAAAATACTTTATTGGTGAAAAATGCTAACCATCATCTGAGCTTTCAGTAAGTTGTAATCACTGATCACAGATCACCACGACAAATGTGATGATGAGAAAAACGTCTGAAATATTGCGGGAATGACCAAAAGGTGACACAGAGACACAAAGCGAGCAGACACGGTTGGAAAATTGCGCTAAGAGACTCTCTTGTTTTTTATTTTTTTTAAAACATTTATTTATTTTTGAGACAAAGAGAGACGGAGCACGAACGGGGGAGGGTCAGAGAGAGAGGGAGAGAGAGGATCCCAAGCAGGCTCTGTGGCCAGCACGGAGCCCGATGCGGGATTCAGCGTCACCAACAGCGAGATCCTGTTCTGAGCTGAAATCCAGGGTCAGACACAACCCACTGAGCCAGCCAGGTGCCCCATATATCCTTTTTTTTAATGATGGAATAGTATATACCTTTATGGATGTACTACAATTTACTTCGAGAATCTCATCTTGAGGGGCACGTTAGTTAAGTGGACAGGCTCTGGATGGAGGTTACTGGGGCCCAAATGCTGGCTTTAACATCATGGTTCCACTTGTGTAAAGGAAATGCGTACTCTGGCCTCACACTCGAGAGGATCCTGTGCTGGTCCTCCCCCCCCCCCCCCCCCCCCCCCGCCCAGCCCTCCCAGGGGTGGTTGAGTAGTCTATGCAGTGAGGAGATGCACTTTTGCAGAATCCACATCCCCTTCCAAACCACACTCCTGTACCTGGGGTCTCCGAATTTCTTGCCCTGGCAACCCCGAATCGTCTGGGGCCTGTGCTTGTTTTTATCTGGGTGTGGCCTCCTGAGGAACAACTATGCTTCCAGTGTGTGTGCTCATAGATCTGAAGGGTGTCGGGGCCCCTGTCTAAGACGGAGGGGTCTTGGGGCGCGCCTGGGTGGCTCAGTCCGTTAAGCATCTGATTCTTGGTTTCTGCTCAGGTCACGATCTCACAGTTTTGTGAGTTTGAGCCCCATGTTGGGCTCTGCGCTGGCAGCACGGAGCCTGCCTGGGATTCTGTCTCTCTCCCTCTCTCTCTGCCCCTCTCCCACTCACGCCGTCTCTGTCTCTGATGGAGGGGTCTTGGGTAAAGCTTGGATGTGCTGGCCAGCCTGTCCACACATGTGTGCAGGTGGCCCCTCAAGAGCGTGGGTTGGAGCCAGGGGTGGGAGGAGAAAGGGAGCAGGTGGCCGGCTGTGTCCATCCCGTGCCACCACACCCAGCCACAAAACTCCAAGGAGCCTAAGGATTCGACACTCAGATGTGGCCTCACCTATTTGTCCAGACTTGAGGATAGAAAACCCAAGACTTGACGGTTGATGAGCTAGATTTGTAACTTTTCCAATGGCCTGTAGGCCTCCCGTGTTTTCTCTTGCCCTGGGCCTGGCACACGTTGAGCATGAACTTCCCTGGCTCCGTGCTCACAAGCTGTGCAACTTTGGGTAGTTGTCTAATCTCTTCGTGCCTCAGTTTTCTTACCTCTGAAGTGGGCCAACTGAGGCTACCAACCTCACAGGGTTGTTGTGGGGATGAAATGAGCTAATACAGGCAGAGTGCCTAAAATAGTGTCCGGGCACATGGGAAACACTCAATGTTGAACACGATCATTGTTATGGCTGTTATTATTAGCAGTGCCATGATCGTTTTTTGTTATTAAATCTTAGATTCGTTCCCAGTCTTTGCTCACCGAAGCAATAATTCAGCGAGCACCTTTTGAACTGCATATCGGTGCACATCCATAATCATTTCTTTAGGGCAAAAACAAAAAAAGCCATGTGCTAGACAGGAAATTTTAGGGTCAAAGAGGGTGCACTTTTTAAAGTCTTTTGATATGTTAATAAGCTGCTTCTAGAATTAAATTAGCTGAACATATTATTCATTAGTTATAATTCCCTGACCGTTGAGGGTTTGGACCCTAAATTACCCAGGTTGTTAGTGACATTTAAAAAAAAATTTTTTTGTTGTTGGTGACATTTAAATTTAAACTCTTAGTGGGAGAAAATAAGTCCATGAATGAAAAGCTGGATTAACCTGAACAAAAACTAATTAATAGCCGTCTGCTACCCAGGAAATCAAAAAGCATATAATGAAGTCAAATGCAAAGCCCAGAAGTTCTTTCATTGACTGTAGACTGTATTCAGTATAGAGAGCATTCTTTAGATCTCTTCCTTGCCTCCGAAAAGCCTGTGGCTGCAAGGCTTTATCCCAGCCTCCCCTGCCCCCTTTCCAGCTTACCTCATTTTCCTTCCTGGACAAGGTTTTTCATCCTGTGCACGGAGGAGTTCTGTATTCACTTTGCTCATCTTTCCCTTGAGAAATCAATATGCTTCTGTGACTTACTGTCAGCCCCTGGCAGCTGGGGGTTCAGAGAGGTGGCCGTGGCAGGTGGAGATTTGGGGCAGGTGTTATTTCCTTTTGGAAATGAGCTCTAGGAAGGTGACAGAAGCCGATGGAGTTGAGTGTGGGGTTTAGTTACTCCATAACCCCCAAGAGGACAATATAGCTCATGTATTTTCATCAGCGTTTGGGAAGGTCTAATTTCCACCTGTACCAAGTGTGGGAAAGAGGGAAACCATGACCAGCTGGGGCTGTGCTGTTTGCCGGGGGTCCACTCTGTACCCTCCTCCTTTCTGCTCTGTGCCCAAGGAACTGGCCAGCACAGGCTGCCTCAGTGTGCTCCCTTACCCTGGGGTTTCTATGTGGGTTTAGACAATGGGAGGCACCAGCTGGGAAGGAGGGAGGGGAGAGAGGCTGGGGTATTTCTTCCTCCGGCTCCTCTGTTCCAAGTGGCAGGCTTGAAGTGGCTGCTTTGCTGTAAGAAAAGCCACATGTCCTATTGTAGCTCTCCCTGATGCTTCAGTTCTTGCCAAGTGCTGATGACCTTGCAGGCTTAAGAGGGGCAGATGGCATTTTCCTGATTTTCCAGAGTGTTCTGGACCATGCGTGCCTAGTTAGTTGCTCTTAACTTTGTCCACAGGGTTATGAATAAATTCTCCCCCTTGGAGTAGGCTGGGTCCTGCCAGGGGTCTGTTTAAGACAGAAACTCTGGGGTTTGGACCAAATGTCAGAAGGGGGTTAACCTGCTGTTTTTCACAGCATAATCAAGGGACAACAGAGTGTGGTGGCTAAGGATCCGAGAGGCTGGGGTCCTGATTCTATCACTTCCTAGCCGTGTGACCTGGTGCATGTGACGTCATCTCTCTGATTCTTGGTTTCCTCCTGCCTCAAGTGGCGATAACAGGAATACTTCTTGGGATTCTTGATGAATCAGCAAGATGGCGCCTCTTAAGCGCCTGGGCATCTGGGAGCCACTGAGGAAAGGTGAACCGTTACTACCGTCTGTCCCACTTATCTGTTGCGCATAGCCAACCACCCTAAAACCCGGGGGCTCGTGAGTCTGCCTGTGAGCTTGTTATCGGGGCGGGATTCGGTGGGGATGACTTGCCTTTGTGTCACACCTTGCCCGGGGTCTCTCTACTGGCGGGCTGGACCATCTGGGGGCTGGTTGGGCGTTACTGTCTCTTCATGTTATCTCAAAGCTTCTGTGTGTCCCCCCATCCCCACCCAGCACAGAAGTCTCAGGGCAATCAGACTCCCTCCACAGCAGGAACAGAAGCTGGGCAGCAACTCAAGGATTCCTAAGATGGAGTCTAAGCCATCCCAGAATATCCCTTTCACCACTTTCTGCCAGTCAGACAAATCAGTAGGGCCAGCGGGGAAATTCCAGCATGGAGGAATTCGATGCCACTTCGCAACAGACACAGAGAGAAGAATCTTTGGTCATCGACACTGTCATTCACTGAGGGGAGCAGTGTGGGTGGTTGTGGGCTATAAATAAAAAAGGGAAATTTGGGGATTTTTAGCCAATTTTTCACATTTTAGAAATACGCCTACCATGGGTGAATATTTACTATATGGAAGTCATGATGTCAGCTACCATAACAGTCAGGAATCCTGTTTGGAGCTGATAGAAACCCAAGTCCAATTACTTTCAGCAGGAAAGAGAAAGAAAGAAAGAAAGAAAGAAAGAAAGAAAGAAAGAAAGAAAGAAATGACAGAGGTGAATTTATTGGTTCATATAACTGGAAACTACCCCAAAGTACCACTTGACCCAGGACTCCTGGATTCGTCAGGCTGTCCTTCTCTCTGACCCGGAGACAGACTCCCTCCATATGGCCTACTTGGTGGCCAGTGGAGGCTCTCAGTTCACATTCTTCAGCTGAGAGCCACCCTCTTTCTTGGAGAAAAGACCAGGAAGACTTTGAGTACTTTGGTCTCAGTTAAGTGCCCACTAATGTGGTGATGGGGAGAGAAGATTGTCAACCCTGACCAAACCCCATGAAATGGGTGGCCAGCAGAGAAGAGGGGTTCTGAGACCACGAGAGGAGGGAAATGGGGGAAGACAGGCCACAAAGGCAAAACCACTGTGGCCACAGTCTCTTATGGGCACCCCATCTGCTGCTGTGCTGATGTAATTCTGATGCTAACCACCTTGAGTTAGTGCAGACCCCACGAGTGGAAGGTGCATTCCTCAACAGGGCTGTCCTCCCTTCAGTTGCCAGCCACAAGCTTGGGGATCCCCAGGCCACCCACACTTCTGACAAGCTGGCTAAAAATAAGGGATGGTTCCCATGCCTTCTTCATATTTGATAATTCATAAGAATGATTGGCAGAGTGCTGTAGCTAAGAAAGTGCTATACGCCTGATGGCATTTTTCTTATAAAGGGTACAGATCAAGAGCAGCCGAACAAAGAGACCTGGGGGGGAAGCTGGGGAGGATTCCAAAGGCAGAACTTTGATGCCCTCTCCCCTTGGAAGCAGGGTGCATCACCCTCATTGGATATCACTTTGTTCACCAAACAGAAACTTCCACCAAGCTTTGGTGTCCAGAGTCTTTATTGGGGTTTCATTACATAGGCATGAATGATTGAATCACTGGACACGTGTCCGAGCTCAGTCTCCGGCTGCCCTCCTCTTATACCAGGTGAGGCAACCCTCTAATCACGTGGTTGGTCTTTCCGGTTGACCGGTCCCCATCCTGAGTCACCTCAACTCTTAGCATAAATTCAGGTGTGATCCAAGGGGCTCATGAATTACAAAGACATTCCTCTGACTCGGGAAATTCCAAAGATTTAGAGTCCACCACTCAGGAATCAGGGAGAGAGGTCAGCCAAGTTCTTTATTCTACAACGCATGCGTTCGTGCGTATTAAATACAAAATTCCTAAAAGAAATGATCATGTCACCCGCTTAAAAATGAAGACATTGCGGTTATCTTAGGATCCACGGGATTTGAGTCCGTATTTTTTTGTAGCCCGTGTTTTAAGTTTTTTCTTGCTATAGCCCAGGGCCTGCCTCTAATGAGAAAGCTACTTTGTCACAATTCACCACCTCGATGTCCTCTGTCTCCAGTAGGGGAGTCCTAATTATTCCATGCTAAATGAGTAGTTGACTTTAGTGAGAGAATTCAACTTTTTTTTGTCTTTTGGAAGATTCTCAGATTCTTGTCCCCCCTCTGCCCGTTAAGTGCAGTTGGATGAATGGCTATACCTCTTGAGACTCAGTTTCTCCATCTGAAAGGCAACTAGGGCTTTGTAAGCTCTAAACGTGGCATCACTCACTGTTGCTACACTTTGCAAGGTGGAGGTGCCATTTACCATCGAGATGCTGTGAGAATATAATACCTTCCAACAGGGGAAATCCACAGACAGAAATTCCCTTTTATTCATCTGTCCACAAATATTTTTGGCGTACTTGGGGGTGCCTGGCACTGCATTTGATGCTGGGGATATGGGAAAAGAAGGGCAAATATGGAGCTTCCCTTTATGGATCTGGAGAATGTTGAAGTCAGAGATTAACTCTGTCATTCAAAACAGGGTAGAAGAAGTAGGGTGTGGGGGGCATAAGATAGAGGGATCTAACTTAATCCAGAGTCAAGGATGGCTTCCAAGAAGAGGTGACATTTAAGCTGACACCTAAAGGAATTGAAAATGTTAGCAGGCTGTAAAGGAAGGGCAGTGGTGGTGTCCCAGGGTGTTCGGGGCAGAGAAAGGAACCCGTATGAAGGTCAGAGCGCAAAGCTCTCTATGTAATAGAAGGACTAACCACCTAGCCTGGATTTGGACCTCAAATTCCTTGAATGAGCGACTTGATGAGGATATATTAATTCTTCAGTTAAAATTTAAGCATCCTAGGAGCAAGGCCAATAGATGCTTTGGAAGCCTAGAACCCCATGTGGGGGACACTTAAGGTTTTCAATAAATTCCATTTAGCCAACAGCTCTTGGTTATCGATGGGGGCCAGCGGAAGGGGGAGGCACACATTGAAACCAACGCTTACGGAGCGCTTGTGAGATACCAACCACCGTCTTAATTGCTAATATGAGAATTCATTCAACCCAAATAATGACCGTCTATCAAATGTCCCCATTTCACAGATCAGGAAGCCAGGTCACAGGGAAGCCAAATAACTTCCTAATGTTCACGGTCGTTAGATTGTGAAGCCAGGCTTTAAATGCTGGACGTCTGCTCTGACCTACTGCATCCTGCCGGCCATATTGAAAGAGTAAGATAAATGAGGTCTTATCCTTCAACTCAAAGCACTTAAAATATTGGGCAAAATATTTGTGGGCAAGTCTTGTATAATCAGATATTTGGACTCTGAAGCCCACCTGGATCAGCTGTCTTGAGCCAGACAGTAAGGAAACGTATCAACTAAAATTTTTTCAATGTGCCTCTGCACCAGCTACTGCAAAAGGAAATGGTTACTTTGGATAGTCTCATTTAGTTCTCCAATTAACCCTAGAGAGAGGGATCTTATTGTAACTCCCATTGAACCCGAGGTTCAGAGAGGTTAAGTAACTTACCCCAGCTCACCCAGCCCAAGGTGCAAGCTCCCACTGGTCCCCCCGAGTGCTGGGCTGTCTGTAGTCAACGATTCAGCAGTAAAGCCCATGCAGGTACAGTTCTAGGTGGGATAGCATTGGAAAGGTGGTTAACACGGCTCCACGTTTCATATGTTTGTGAGGACTGACGTTCGCTGGAGATTGTAGGCCGGGTCCAGACACAGTCTGGAGTCAGGAAGGTGTCTGCCTCAGTTGATAAGTTCCTCCCAGCTTTCGTACAGACAGCCGAATGCCTCACACCCTCCCCTGGCTCCTAGAGGAATGACTTTCACACTGAAGGGAGGTGGAGATGATTCTTATCTTGACACTTCAAAGAAAGCTTTCCCCCTTGACATCTTCCTGCCCTCAACAGTGCTGATGTGGAAACCTGGTGATGAAGGGGTTGCCTCGGTCTCTTTGATCCTGGGGCAAGCTGGGCAATTCCAGCTCTTCCAGGCCTGAGGAATGCTGGGCCCCACTGGCCTTGCTTAATACAGCTTCCAATGGCTCCTTGACTTATTCAGTTTCATCCAGAAGAAATTGCTAAGAGGCAGGGACCGGATTTCAAAAATGAAAAGAACTCTATCTGGTGGCAGAGTATGAATTGGGTGGACCATCTGGGTGGTTCTGATGTTGGCAAATGCTTCTTCTCCCCGGGTGCCAATTCTGGTCCCGCTCACGGTTCCTAATCTGCACGTCACAGACCCCCTTGATAATCTACTGAGGACTCTCCCTCAAAACAAACAAACAAACAAACAAAAAATGCACACAAACAGGGAAATTAGTGAGTGCGATTTCAAAGGGCTCACAGAGCCTCCGAAGTCCATCCCTGGGCTTGTTGGGGGTCCGCGGATTCAAGTTAAAGACCCCCGCGAGCCCAGCCGCCATCACTCAGAACACAGAAGTGCTCAAACATGCTGTTCTAGAGTTGGGCACACCTGAGTTGGAATCCTTGCCGTGACCGATCCTACCTTAGTCAAATTGCCTCGTCTCCCTGCCCCTTGGTTCCTCCATCTGCAACTTCTAGCCCAACCCTCCTTTAGTTGTTGTGAGGACGATAGGAGTTCATGCCTCAAGAGAAGAGTGTCCAGTGTCTTATTGGTGGCAATAGGTCCATCGGTCATAACATTATTACGATATGATATTCTGTCTTTTCTGATCTTGATCCAGGAAGGAGACTCTTAGAAAAAGAGGCACTTTAGGGGGCACCTGGGTGGCTCAGTCGGTTAAGGGTCTGACTCCAGCTCAGGTCGCGATCTCACGGTTGGTGCGTTGGAGCCCCGTGTCGGGCGCTGTGCTGACAGCTCAGAGCCTGGAGCCTGCTTCCGATTCTGTGTCTCTCCTTCTATCTGTGCCTCTCCCACTCACACTCTGTCTGTCTCTGTCTCTCAAAAACGAATAAACATTAAACAATTCTTTTAAAAAATAAGAAGAAGAAAATGAAGCACTTTATATACTCAGGCCTCAGTTTTCTCATCCCACAAATGGGTTGATTGCAGCCCAGTCTTGCCAGTGGTCGTTCTTATTAGGGGGTATGGCTGAGCTAAAAGAGAATGTTCTTTAACTACAGATGCCATGAATATGTGGCTCCAAGATCATTATTCTGTTATATGGAAAAGTTTCTAGCTCGCTCTGGAGTCAGAAGGGGGTCTTCTAAATCCATAAGCTTCGGGTGGGGGGCTTCTTTGCTATTCCAGGAAGTCTGGAACCAAGGGAGCTAGCTTCTTGGTCGATTGCTAATCCCAGATATTTGTATAGTGCTAATTAATATTTCACAAAATTCATCTAGTCCAACGCATATTCAAGGCTTCTCGCCCTTGACTTCCTGGAAGAAGAAGATAAAAAGGAATCCCTTCAAATTACAAAAGAGAGAGCAGAAGCACTTAAATATTCATTAAGATCGCACATTTATCCGACCCCAACTCAGCACACCTAGGCAGCTCGAGACAAGGCTCCAAGACGAAGATGCCGATGCCTAAGAAAATGAGCCATAGAAGGAAGAAATTCTGGTCCCCAGAATGCACCCAACATCCATCCATTCCCTAGTGGGTTGATGGCCCTTTGAACGACAGGCATGAGTGTAGACGGTGGAGAATCAGGGATGGATAAGTCTCCGTCTTGGCCTTAAGGGTCTTCCTGAAGAGGGCGACTGATGGCAGTGATTGTAGCAGGTGTCTTGTCACGCTCTTTACATGTACCGCTTCATTCAGCAAACGTGTGCAGAGCACCTACTACGTGTCAGGTGCTGAAGCCAAGCCGCTTACCTTTCCCTGGCTTCCTGAACCCTGATGAAGTCCTTTTATCTTTGGCATGAGTGCATGAGGGAAGATAAAGACAAAACCGGACAGAGAGGCATAGGAAAGCCCGCAGGGGTCAACTGGGAAAACAGGTTCCGATCGCCAAGAAGGGGGAGGCTGGGACAAGCAACGGTAGAAGGGACAGCGTGGGGAGTCGGGGGGAGGCAAGAATCACCAAGGATCAGTAACCATAACTGTTTGATGCCCAGTTGGGCTCGGTAACGATGGAAGAGTGAGAGAGGCCAAAGGAATGAACCCACAGTTCATCAGCACACTGCCTTTCATTTAACCTGCATAATACACTTAGCAGATCCAATGTGTTTAACCATACGTGGATTTAAGATACGAAATTTATTCAATGTACCCAAGAGGACAAATGACAATACTGCATATATATGCATATGTACGTATACACATCCCCATCTACCCCACAAGCCGGTGCATAGTACATTGGTTCAAATAAATAGTACATGACAGTTTCAGTTTATTTTATTTTATGGGACAGACTCTTTAAGGGTTAGTTTTTAAAAAGATCTCAGAAAGTTATGGGTTATATGACTACTTAGTTATATCGATCTCTTACATGTACTACACTAGTTCCTGTTAATTAAATCCATTAAGCGCTGCACCCAGGGCTATCTATGTAGCATCTCATCCGACGGCCAAGAACGGCCTTGCAAAGGGGATCGAGTTAGCTCCTTCTACAGATGAGGAAACTGAGGCTCAGAGAGGAGATTTTCCCACTAACTCTCTCTGCCTCTCTATTTTCCCATCTGCTATATGGGTATAATACTGTCTGCCTTGGGTATATATTGCAGCCCCCCTCAGAATGTCAGTCTCATCTTCTCTAAAATGAAAGACTGTAGGGAGGGTTGGGTAAATACAATCAGATTCTGGGCTTGGATGGGGAGCAAGTGACTTTCCCAGGAAGTCGTGGTGCCTTGTTCAATAAGCCACAAGTGCCAACAAACCATGTGACTTTGGGGCACTTCCAGAAAATTCTCTGCAGGTGGCTAACCTGGGTATAATCCTAGCGAAAAGGGATCATTTGCCCCCTATGTTGCAGAACCAGAAGACAGTGATTTTAACTCCCAGCCTAGAGACCTGTATTTTAATTTTTTTTTCCAACGTTTTTATTTATTTTTGGGACAGAGAGAGACAGAGCATGAACGGGGGAGGGGCAGAGAGAGAGGGAGACACAGAATTGGAAAGAGGCTCCAGGCTCCGAGCCATCAGCCCAGAGCCTGACGCGGGGCTCGAACTCACGGACCGCGAGATCGTGACCTGGCTGAAGTCGGACGCTTAACCGACTGCGCCACCCAGGCGCCCCATGAGACCTGTATTTTAAAGGTTAATGAGAGATGTGGGTAGATAAGGATGAAGCCTTGAGGTCATACTATACCCCATTTAACAGAACAATACACTGAGGTAGAAGGGTTTCAGCACCCAGGATGCCTTCCAGACCCAACGACTTAGATTTATCCCTTGGAATTTAGACATCTGCAGATCTCTTTATCTCTCTTATCAGTATGAATTCTGATGCCCTTTCAATTTTCAGGTAGTTCTGGCATCACATCTTTGATGCTCTTTATCTGGGTTCTCTCGCCAGCAATGTCTGGAACCAAGGCTCAAACATCATGCCTATAAACCAAAATAATCATGTGTGTTGCAAACTCCCCCCTTCCTTTGTTCCGATCCACTGTGCTAGTAAAATTTGGGAAACTGAGCCACAGGACAGCTGAGTTCCGAGGGGAAGCTATTGCTTCCATTCTTACTATGTGAAGAAATTCAAAGCCACAAATTAAATCCCGCCTGCCTTAAACTCGTCAGATGGAGCATGAAAGACAGGACACTTTCCCCAAACTAAAATCTGAGACACAAACCTGGCTTGGTGCTCCGGTTTCCAGATTTAGCAAACAAAAGCACAAGATGCTAGGTAAATGTAATTGCCGATCAACAATGACACAAATTTTAGTGCAAGTATATCCCATGTCATATTTGGGATATCCTTATACTAAACCAGTGAAATTTTTGTGTATCTGAAATTCAGGGTTCACTGGGTGTTCTGTAGTTTATCGGCAACTCTAGTTGGAATCAAAGCTTGAACACTGGTGTGGATTTAGAAGAAATTACATGAGAATGGCAAGCTATAGAAGATGGGTACACCCATCATAAATATTTCAAGCTGGACTACTGGAGGAAACTTCTCCTGTGCTTACTTCTAGTATAAGAATCACTAACACGGAGCACTTCCAAGATTGCAGCTCTAAAAATGGAGGGGCTTTATGACTCACTGCAGATCTGCGAGGTGGACGCTGTGGGTATGCCCATTTTGCGGAATGGAAAACAGAGGTCTGGGCGTCTTACAGCCAAGAAGTGGATTACACCACGGCTAGAGTGTTTTAGGGATTAAGGAACCCAGTCCCCTTGGTGTTTCTTCCAGATCACAGAGGTGCCAAGGCTGGGGGGTCACTTGCTTGAGGTCCCACACTATTCCTCAACAGTGCCAAGGTTCTGCCCCCGAGTCTGTGGTCTTCCCCATTCACCCATCCTTTCTAATTCCTTCCACACCCGCTTTGATCCAACTCAAGTCCTATCGAACCAGCTTTAGGGAAATTGAATTTCCTTAATCGGTTTTCCTAGACAAATCACTTGAGCCAGGAAAACTCCAAGAGAGAATTAGGGGGAAGCTAGGAGCCTTCTCCTTCGGGCACTGCCACAGACAGGCTCTGCAGAGTTGGGCCAGCCCCTGGCCCTCTCAGAGCCTCAGTGTGGGCTCTGGAAAACAAAAGGGGCCGTACTCCGTGACCCCCAAAGGTCCCTAACACGGTAGCACTGAGATTCTCAGATGCCCTGTCTCCTATAGGCTCCAGCTTTGCAGCCTAGCCTCACACGCCCAGCGTCTTAGGCTGATACAATAGACAGCAGACAAATCCCATTACAGACCACTCTGTGAGTCTCCACTTTGTCACTGACTGTTATGTGACCTTAAATAGGCATTCTCCCCTAATCTCCCTGGGCCTGGCCTCTTCTATTAGCAGCTGGAGACAAGGATATTTACCTGTAATAAAGCTCTTTGAGCTCCTCAGATAAAGAGCTTTGCATCAACAAAACTCAAGCAGATTTTTTTTTTTTTTTAATGGACCAGCATCCCTGCTTTGTTTTGTGTTTTTGTGTTTCTTTTCTCCCCTACACTCCAGAGAAGTGCAAAGTCACGTTTGCCCTCCAAATTCTCTCCGGATTAATTCATGGGTTTGCCTCCGGCTTTGAATAGGCTCTTTTTTTCTAGACCAGAGGTTCCCAAACTTTCCCAGTTCAGGGTGACTTGAGTATCTCAGTAATGTTTTCGTTTTCCATTGTGCCCCACACGATTCTGTTTAGGAAGTCATTAGTTCCACAAAACTAAGTAATTAATTATGCCCTGGCATGGCTGTATCCCCAGCAGTTAGCACAGTGTCTGCGACATAGTAGGGACTTAATAAATATTTGTGAAGCATCTATTTGAATAAATGTTAAAAACGGTGACTCAGCCTCAGAAGGTCTATGGCTCTGATTCCACATGCAGACTGAAGGTTTAAGAAAAAGGAAAATATCAGAGATTCATGGGTGGGGAAAATGAAGTGGAACGAATTGTCTTTGATATTTTGTTTCGTTCCTAAACAAACGAAACAAACGAAACTAGTTATGATTACTAGTAATGATCATAACCACGCGCTATGGAGCACAGACTCTGTGCTCAGCATTTTCCACACCTGAAAATCAGTTTACGCTCACTGATGATGCAGTGAACTTTCCACCTAGAATAGTGCCCGACATAGAGTACGCAGTCAACAGGTATTAGCTGGATGGATGAGTGAATGAATGGTCGTAGGTGTCAGTTAATCAGATTGTTTGCTCTTAAGAAAGGAAGGCACTGTGAGGGGTGCCTGGGTGGCTCAGTCGGTTCAGCATCTGGCTCTTGATTTCGGCTCAGGTCGTGATCTCACAGTTCGTGGGATCGAGCCCCGCATCGGGCTCTGTGCTGACAGCTCGGAGCCTGCTTGGGATTCTCCTTCTCCCTCTCACTCTCTCTGCCCCTCCCCTGCTCGCTTGCTCTCTCTCTCTCTCTCTCTCTCTCAAGATAAAATAAAAAAAGACTCTCTCTCCCTCTCCCTCTCTCTCAAAATTAAATAAAAAAGAAAGGAAGGCACTTTGTATGTTATAACATCAACCATGTTCCTATATTCTTTCCGTATCTAGAAGGCACTCTTACCGTCACCTACCTTTGTACCTGGACACCATTCCAATCTGGGATGTATTCATCGTCACCCACACATTTTATGAACAATGGAACTGAGACAAAGGAAAGTTTACGGCTTATCTAACGCTACACAGCCTCTGAGTGGTAGTCTAGAGCTTGTTCTAGCAAAACATGTCTTTTTAACAGGAAGTATGGTGTATTTTAAACGTTTACACCTAAAAAAATGAAAATATTTACATGAGAGTGTAACGCGAAACAATCATGCTATATACAAAACAATCAGACCTCATGTAGAGCAAATGCTTAGAAAAGACACACCTGTTCAAGGTTACATGAAGGTCAGCGCATCAATGGGAGTCTGTGTTGAACCTCATCTGAAGATAATGCCAATTTTTTCTTTTTAACATTTACTTATTTTTTGAGAGACAGAGACAGAGTGCAAGCAGGGGAGAAGCAGAGAGAGAGGGAGACATAGAATTCGAAGCAGGTTCCAGGCTCTGAGCTGTCAGCACGGAGCCCGACGCGGGGCTGGAACCCATGAATCCATGAGTCGTGAGATCGCGACCTGAGCCGAAGTCGGACGCTAGACCGACTGAGCCACCTGGGCGCCCCAAGGCCTCTTTTTAAAAAATGGAAGTATAATTATTTCCAATAACATTCACAGATGTTAAGCACACAGTTTGATGAGTTTTGACTAATGTGTACGCCCACGTAACTAACATCCCAATCAAAATGTAGATCATTGCCATTACCCTGTTCTATCCTATTCATTCACCCTGCTTCCCAAAGGCAAACCACTGTTCCGATTTCTACCGCTACAGACTAGGTGGTCTGATCTTGAACTTCATACAAACGATTCCCTCAGTAACTACTCTTCTGTGCTGTCTTCTTGTGCTCTATACGCAGTATTGTAGAAACGGTACTTATTTGAACGGTTGTACTCTGTGTTAATGTTTATGGATTTCTGGATGTTTTTAATGTTATTATTCAGAGTGAGTTAAAATGCACTTAGTTAAAAATAATCTTATTAAGAAAATCAAAGTACAGGTGGTGTGCATGAAGGCTTGCCATTTGAGAAATGTTGAATTCTGGCGCAGTAGTTAAGAGCATAGACGTTATGGCCACAGATCCCTGCGTCTCTGGGTCTCTGCCGCTCACTAGGTGAGTGACTGGGTGATAAGCCAAACCCTCATTTTCCTCATTTGCAAAATGGCTGTGATTTTACTAATCCTTACATGATTGCTGTGGGAATAAAATAACTGAATACATTTAAACCTTTTAACTCAATACTTGGCGTAGACCAATAGCTCACTACACGGCAGTTATTATTCGATTCTGTATGGTAAGAGGTTAAATTATTAGGATTTTCTTTTCAGCCTTAGATCTGGAACCACTAGGACAACAACTATAGGGTACAACTTTCTTGGCTACTGCTTCCTGCTTCCCTTTGGATGAGCTCATAGTACCCTCACCTGGAAAGTCAAAGGAGCAACGTGGGAGGATGGTCATCCCTCCAAAGATTCCCAGGGAAAGAGAAATTCCAATTTCTTCAAATTGTAGGCATTGGTTTCATACCCAAGCTGTGAGGGAAGGGGACATTTGTGTATAATGTATTTGTCTAGTGTTTTATTGTGTAAGTCAAGTTTCTTGCCGCGGCTGGAAGCTGGAACTCTAGCCTCTCCTCCCCCGATATCAGAAATCTCCCTCTTGGCTATTCTCTTGAGCGTAGTGTCACCTCCCGCCTTGAATCTGAGTCTTGCCATCCACAATAATATAAAAGTCTCTCTGTCTCAATCTTGACCCTCCCTTCCCCTTCCCCACTGCCACAGTTTGGACTTGGTCCCCATGCAAGACTTTAGGGTCCCAGAAAGGAGCATCACCATCTGTGGCGTCCAAAGCTTTGTGGGGCTTTCTCTCTGGCCTCGTCTGCCTCCACCCTGTGCCTATCAGCATGGAACATGCAGGCTCCCATCAGCATTGAACTACTTGGAGCTGTTTCCTTTCTTGCTTTTGCTTTTTGCCTACAGATGGGAGCCTTTCGCCTTGTTTGTTCGGCCAACTCACCTTCATTCATCGTAGCCCTACTTAGCTATAACTTTCATTAAGCTTTTCCCATGATGACTGTCTTCCACACCTTCCAGACCCTCGATGAGAGTCTTTGAGCACTTCAACTGGTTCAGTGAGTGCAGCGTTTGGTGTGTCTGTATATCTGCCTCTCCACTGATATTAACAAAAGCCAACATTGAACGATTACCGTGGATCAGGACTGTTCTAAGCACTTTATAATTTTACCTCCTCATTTTACCCTCGTAATATCCCTTTAGGTTAAATTGCTATTATTATTCTGGGGCGCCTGGGTGGCTCAGTCGGTTCAGCGTCTGACTTTCGATTTTGGCTCAGGTCGTGATCTGGGGGTCATGGGATCGAGCCCCACGTCGAGATCCGCACCGGGCCTGGAGCCTGCTGAGGATTTTCTTTCCCTCCCTCTGCCCTTCTCCCCCATTCACGCTCTCTGTCTCCCTCTAAAGACAACTTCTATTATTATCACCCCCATTTTACAGATGAGAAAACTGAGTTAAGTCACTTTTCCAGGGCTGCATGACTTGCCAGTGAGTTCCATGACTGTATAAATGTACCTACATTTACTATTACAGACACCTACCCTTACTATTGGGATTAAGATGGTTGGAAGGTTGAGAAGCCTTGAGATTTCTGCTTTCTTACTCTTCTCCTTCTTTCTTGGCATGAGTAGAAGAAGGAGAGCTGGAAGTGTGGACAGCACATGTATGGCATCCAATTCAAATTTCAAATTCTTTTTTTTTTTTAATTTTTTAAAAATGTTTATTTTTGAGAGAGAGAGAGAGAGAGACAGAGCATGAGTGGGGCGGGGGGTGGGCAGAGAGATATGGAAACACAGAATCCGAAGCAGGTTTCAGTCTCTGAGCGGTCAGCACAGAGCCCGACGCGGGGCTTGAACTCATGAGGTGTGAGACCATGACCTGAGCCAAAGTTAGACGCTCAACCAACGGAGCCACCCAGGCGCCCCTCAGGTTTTCAAATTCAACTTTTCTTGGTTCTGTGGTCAAAAGCTGACATCAGAAGTTTTTTGGTCTCAGCTTTTCCATTTATTTGCCAAATCAAGCAAACAAAAAAAAAATAGGATATCCAATTAAATTTGAATTTTAGATAAACAACACATAACTTTTTAGTACAAGTATATCCCAAATATCGCATGGGACATACTTATACAAAAACACCATATTCATTGTTTACCTGGATGTCTCATATTTTATCTGGGAGCCCTACACTTGGGATGATTCTCCCTCCCTGGCTGGGAGAGAGCTTACTTTTTACTCTGCGCCTGTTTTTTGCCAAATATTCGGCATCGTCCTTCATATTCATGAACTCCTCTCAAAAGCCTCGGGTAGGTGGGTGGGTATTAGCTGCCTCATTTAATGGTTTTTTTTTTTCCTAAGTAAAAGCTACCATTTATTGGCTTGTTGTTATCATGAAACGGATTAAAGATGCCTACAAACCCTTTGACATTTTTTCCATTGTGAGGGGTCTCTATGCCTCCTCCAGGTGAAGCAAGAGAGGTCTGTGGTCTGTGATTGCTTTGGCCAATAGAATATGGCGGAATAGAATATGGACTATGCTTCCCACTTCCTGTCTCTCGGAAGACTTGTTCTGGGGGCAAACCAATGACCATACGAGTTGTCTGACTACTCCACATTGCTATGTTAGGAGCAAGCCCAGGACACCCAAAGAGGCCCTGGAGGTGGGGGTTTGGGGGGGTGCCATACAGAGAAGGAGAAGCCCAGGTGAGTAAAAAAGCCATCTTGGAAGCAAGTCCTCAGCTAAGTGCGGGTGGATCGTCGGCAAACTGCCCAGCTGAGCCATCCCCCAACTCTTGACCTGTAAAATCGGGTACGCAAGGAAGCGGCTATTTCAGACGACTGCGCTTCAAAGTTACTCATGATGCAGGAATAACTAACTGGACCAAATCCAAGACTGTCCAGTGCTCCGGCCCCCCCCATTGGTTAGCTCTGTGACCTCGAGCCTCAATTTCCTCACCTGTGAAACGGGGATAAGCCCCAATGCATAAAAAAAAAATAAAAGAAACCGAGGCTGTGAAAAGTTTGCTAACTTTCTTGAGGCCCTGTAGCCAATAAGAGGATGGGGGGGGGAAAGAGCCATCATCTGCCAGACTCCGAACCCTGGCTAGCGTTGTTCCTTTCTTTCTCATTCTTGCTAGCTTTGAAATAGAAGCCTCTGTTTCCCCCCTCTGCAGGACAGGGAGGCTGACAGGACCTTCTGTATAGGGTTATTGTGTGTATTTAAAAAATGTAAAGTGCTTAGCATATCGCCGGGCCCGTGGTGAGCCCGCAGCAAACCCTTGGGATTATTATTATTTTATTATCTCCTCTGCCAAGGCTGGTGGGACGCATCCGTCCTGTGCTGCCTGCTTTCTCCGGGCCTCTAACTTGCGGGAAACCTCATCAGGAGGGCATCTTTCACTGAACAATCCAGAGCACTATATGTTAATATTTAATGCATTCCTGAGGCCCTCGGAGAGGAACGTGAGAAAAATCCTGTAAAAATCTATCAGTGTTAATAAAATACCACCCAACAGGTTGGCCATTACCAGCAATTAAAGTTTTCAAGCCCGTCAAGTAACTCTCGGCGATGATCTGTGCAGCTCCCTTTTCCGCCCACCTTTCTGCATCTTTTATGGAAGCGGGCAAACCCCAGGCTCCAAGTGATAGCTGAGAAGTTCAAAGTTGGCTTCCAAAAGAGGAGACCTTTCAAAAGGAGCTCTCCCACCTTTTCTGGGCTTCTGAAGGCCAAGGGATGTGAGGGAGGAAGGAGCAAAGTGCTGTCTCCCTGCCCTTTCCTGATGGGAGGAGAAGGGAATTCAGGTTTCCCTGGAGGTTAATACGTGCCAGGACCCGGGGTTGGTGCCCTTCCCATGCATCCCTTATGAAATCTTCACAGTAAAAAAGAATGGCTTCACGGGCTCCTTTGCCAAGTGGAAAGAGGTTCAGAGAGGTGAAGCTACTTGCCTTAGGTCACACAGCCATTCAAGGGCCGTGCTAGGATCGGAACGTAGGATTTGGAGGTCCCAGAGCCTCCAGTGGTCCTTAATGAGAGGCGCTCTTCAGACTCATCCGGGGAGCATTTTTGACATTTGTGTGCCTAGCTCTTTGCCAGCCAGACCTACCGAACCAGAAGCAGCGGGGTCGGGGTTTGCGGTCGGAACGCGCTGCCCTGGTCATTTTCGCTGCTCTCCCTGCCGCATAAGAACAACTGAACTGCGTCGAGCATGTTTGGTGAATTGTTCGAGGGCATCCTTCCTCCTGCCACCGAGCTGCGTGCGCCCCATGACCCGTTTCTGTAAGGACTCCTTCAGCTGCTCACTGTGGGAGCCGGTCCCAGAGCAGAGACACTGGGGAAGGCGCCCGGACCTCAGACCAGCTTGGGCTTGAACTCCCGTCCCTCACTTCCCAGCGGTCTTCCCTCTTTCTTGGGGGAGAAAAGACTTTGTGTTTTTTTTAAATTCTTCTCTGTTGTCTGTCACTTGGAAAACAGGTGTGCTGGCTTTTAGTGGTCAACTTGAGTCATGTTTGGGGTGTTGCTGAGTTAGGCGATGAGTCTCCTGGCCTTCCCGAAGCTCCCACTGTAATACCAGTCTCAAATGCAGTTGACCGTGGGTGTGTATTTTGGCACACTCAAGTGTTGGCCTCTTAGCATCCACCAAATCCAGCCACATTTAGAACAGCAGAGCTGGAGCGGAGTTCCCAGCTCATTTACAACCCTCCTCCCATTCTACGGGTTGAGAGACTGAGGCCAGGGACCGAAAACTGAGGTTCTGTGTCCATTGGATGGATCTGATGAATCGCAACCAATTCTCTCCTTCCTTTCTTTCCCTCTCTCCCTCCCCCCCCTTTCTTCCTCTCTATCTCTCTGATTTTTGCCCTCCCCTTTCTTCTGTTCCGTCATACATCTTTCATTCATCACATTATACTTACAAAACTCCTACTATATGCCCACCACAATGCACCGTTGAGACCTTTTTGGTTGCAAACGACACAGATCAGTTTCAGCTAGCTTACGGAAAAACAAAAGAAAGCCATTTGCTGGATGGTGTGAAAGGATCTCAGGATATCCTCATTTAGCGGGACAACCAAGATTCACCAAAGGAAGGGACAAGGGCAGCAGTGGGACTTCAGTCGGAAGGATCATGGTCTCTGCCCACCACGCTGCCATGACGCCTGGTCTCTCACCTTACCAGCTACCGATTTCCAATAGAGATTCTGATCGGCTCAGTCAGGTGACTGCCCCTGGACCCATCAGCTATGATCACATGGGCAGGGTCACATGATGCATCACTTAGTGTGCACCTAGAAGTAGCACAAGGTCTTTGTGGAGAGGAAAGGATACCCAGGGGGCTGGTGGCCACCTCGCCAGGTGCCTACGGGCGTCTATCCTGGGCTGCTGGGAAGGAAATGAAGAGTCTGTCCTGAGCCTGACAGGTGTCTCTCATGGAAGCAGCCACGATCACTCTTCATCCATCCGAGCCTGCGTACATGCAGCCCCACCCGCCACCCCCAATGGCAAGTTCAAGGGCCTCCCCCGGAGCCTCGGCATCGTAGGCATCTGCCTTAGTCAAAACGTGCTAGGTCCTGCTGTGGTAGCACACTTACCCCTTCGTCCCCGCCTCTTCCATGAACAGGGACTCATTTCTCACGCACCCTTCCTGCCTCATGCAGTCGTGATCCAAGCCGAAGGAGGGTCAGCATGGGGCGGTCGCTGATTCCCGCAGCCAGGCAGGACAGGCGATGTTGCATCGCCTAGAGGACTTCCCCCCGTTCAGCCTCGCAGACACACGTGCCACTTTTGTCCGCATTTCCTCGGTCTCAGCGGGTCACGTGGCTCTCCCTAAGGGCAAAGGGGCTGGGAGATGTGGTCTCCTACAGAAGCACCCACCAGCGGTGATAGCAGGGATGTCGGTCACAGGACTCCCCCCAACATTTGTTCCATGGAAGGCTAATCACGGCTGATAGTTTTGAGCCCTCGCTCTGTCTCAGGCGTTGTGCTAAAGGCACAGCAGCTGCTCGGTGGCCGGGCAGGGGGACGGAGGCAGGCAGGAGGCCAGGAAGCATGAACTAGAGCGGGAGGGAGTCCCTTTGGGGCAGGGGTGGGGGCAGAGAACGAGTTGGGGAGGCGGCCGAGGTCTTGGAGCCGCATCTTTGGTTCTGGAAAGAAGAAGCCATCAGGCAGATAGACGAGGGAAATCCACCCGGTTCGGAGAACGTCCACCCCACACGGCCGGGGCCTTCGCCCGTTCCCTGCCTCTATCATCAGTGCCTAGACGGCGTCTGGCACGTAGAACACGCTCACGAAACACTTTTCTTTCCACGGCCTGTGAGTGAAACGAAATGAGTCACCATACAGCATAAGCTCTACAGGGATCCATTGCTCATGTCAGTGCGGCGAAGCGGGGAGATCAAATCATGGCCGACAAGCGGGCAGGGGATGTCTTTCTGGTTTTCCAGAAGTTTGCAAGAATGTCAATCCCGGGTCCCGGAAGCGTCGCGGAAATCCAGGGCTGGCGTCTTTCCGCCACGAGTTGGAAGAAAGCCACGAGTTGGAAGAAAGCAAGTCAGGCCGTCCCCAGTGGCTTCCCGCTCTGAAGGTGCGGGGTTTGGGGAACAGCCGGCTGTTCCTAACTGGGAGCGAGCCGTGCGTCTGCCCTGTCAGTGTCCTCCTGTTTGGGAGACAAGAACAGATGACGGGAAGGCAAAGGATGGACGTGAGCAAGGGTCACGCTTGCAAAGCGATTGCCGGAGGGTCCCTGAGCCGGGAGACTGGAGCTTTATCTCACTTAAATCCCCCTGCGTTTTCCCAGATGAAAAAGGTATCCTTTTCTGTGGAGGGCTTGCTTTTCCTTTTAAATTGTGCCTTCTGTGCCCACGGCATTCTGTCACCATCGTACTAAAAAGAGAGGAGCGACGGCTGCCTCCTGGCCTCTTCTTTTATAAGGGAATTTTACAACATCCTTTTAAAATATGATCTGGGAATTGGGTCACCGGTCTTTGAGATCCTTCCCAGGAAAGTGAGTTGTTTTTATGTTGGTGTCTTGGTGCACAATCCTCTTCTGGTAATTCTTCCACAGATGATGTAACAGATAAGAAATGTGTCCCAAGCCTGTGGACGCCATTTTCAAACTTGATTTCTCAGACTCGTGAACCCTTTGGTTCTGCAGCCCCTGATCGCGGATCCTGCTCCAACTGGATCGTGCCCAGGAGCCCACCCACTGGACGCGGAACTTTCTCTTCGACGCGTTCTTTCTGCCTCAAGGTCCCCTTTTTGGTTTTTACACATGCCACCCGGCAGGCAAGCTCCTCGCCACCCTTCAGTGTGTGACTCGGCTGTCCCCTCCCTCTGAATCGGTGCTGGACCAAAGGTGAGATGCTAGAACTGAGAACCTTGAACGTCAAGACCCAAGTCCTTTCCATCACGCCGCACCACACGAGAGCAAGAGAGCGACACAGAGACCGGACCGTGGTTTTCTCAGGACGTCAGCTGAAGTTGTGCGCCCTGCGTGCAGGGCGCCGTTCTGAGCGCTTTGTGCAGATGAGCTGATTTAGCATGGGGTGACCAGAGAGCTGGTTTCTCGGCACAATCTTCTGTGATGCTCAAGGTTCCAGGGCGACGATGCGGCGTGCCATCTTTCACTCCCACGATTCTCCTGGTGCACAAGAGAAACCCAGATCCCGGTGGCTGACATCTCTTACGCTCCCAGTTGGTCCTAAAACAAAGGGCCAGACTGGCCACCTCGGGGACAGATCCAACCTACTTGGGAGGAGGAGGGGGGGGGGGCCGCTACAGCATGATTTTTTTTTTAAATAAAGAATTTGGGGCAGCCATAAAAATCATGAAAATTTCACATGAAAAACAACTCACCCGCGTTTCTGATTTCTCTTGAAAACACAAAAAAATCGGTAGTCGTGATGACACCTGGCATTTTCCATAGCGTAGGAACAGAAGCAGGTAGCAACTTCCTTTGTATTTTTATGTCATCAGTATTAGCTTTTCGCTGAAGTAGGGTCGACACACCACATCCTTTTAGTTTCACGGGTAACGTCAGTGACGCCGTATTTCGATTCGTTGTGAAACGATCCCCAGCAGGAAGTCCAGCTGCCATCTGTTACCAAACAGAGTTATCACAACACTATTGACTAGGACTGGCCGTCCTGCACATTACGTGCCCATGACTTGCTTGTTTTGTAACTGGAAGTTTGTACCTCTGAGCCCCCTTCACCTACTTCTCCAGCCCCTCCCCGCTCTGTTAAACCAACTTTGTTTACAGGATCTGTGAGTCCGTTTCTGTTTTATTTTGTTTGTTCATTTTTTTGTTTGCAGCTGAAATGAGAACTATGCTCCAGAGCTCAGCGGAGGCCCCATCTGGGCCCCATTAATCATTATGTCACCTTCCTGGCTCTGAAAGGCATTTGAGCTTATGACTCTTGCTTACATGTCACTTCTTCCTTAAATTTTCTTATTGAGTCTTTGGGGCATTTTTTTTTTTTTTTTTTTTTTTTTTTTTGCTCTTGGTTTCTTTTCTTTCAGGTTTTAAACACACTTATTTACTGAGCTTCCTCTTTATTTGTAACCCGTCGCATTGTATTTCTTCCTTTCTCTCTTTTTTAAATAGCTCTGTTTATGCTGCAACTGCTCCGTGGGACATCCACGGCAGACATTACTAATCGATCCTGACTCCCTCCCCCCTCCCCCCACCAATAAGCTGGAAGATGCTTCCATTGCCCATTGTTCTACCACACAGCAGCAGGCAGCCACTACTAATCGATCAGGGACACAGCCCGCAATGAAACCCATTCGTTTTTCTAAATTTGTGTCCATTGAGACTCCCTAAAGGCTGAGGTGTAGGTTTTATTCTTTTATACTTATCCCCTATCCCTTAAGGCAGATCTAACCTGAGACTTTCCAAATGCAGTGGGAGAATTGAGCTCTCCAGGGCAGTCCGTCTCTGAGCCCATCCCTCTGCCCACGGGGGTCTGTTGGGCTTTAGAAAAAGGGGCCAAGCTCCCCGAAGGGAGGAGAAGAGAAGGAAGAAAACAGCTCCAGGAAGGCATGCCCGGTCTCCTTGTTTTTCTCTCCCTCTTGCAAAAAGGAGCAGAAGAAGAACAATGCAAGCCAGCCAAAAGCTCACTAATGCACTTGACCCTCCAACAGAAAATTAATTCCGACCTCACACCTACCGGCTGTGTTGCCCAGCTTTGTCAAAATGTTGGCATCATCAGACCGGAGGTGATATGGCTTGAGGGCACCCGGCTTCTGCCACTTTCCCAGGCTGGGCTGAGTTAGCGGGAGCTGGCAGGAAGCACGAGGAGGCGCCGGCCCTGTCAGCTTTTCACTGTGGATTAGGCTCCCCTTCTGTGGGCTCTGGAAATTGTTATCACTGTCGAGCCGATCCCATGATTCTTACCAGGCTCCCTGACTGCACAGGCTTGCAGAGGCGCAGCCTTCCCCGGGGTCTTATGCTGGAGGGTCCGCAGACCCTGTGTGTGTGTGCGTGTGTGCGTGTGTGTGCGCGTGTGTGTCTATGTGTGTGCGAGCACAGCCACGTAGGAGCGTACGTGTGAGAACGCGGGCATCTGATTGTGTTTGTGAGAGTGCGGACATGTGGCAGGGTATGCGTGAAAATTCAGGGCTTCGGGACTAGCCAGTGTGTGCGGATGCACACGGGTGTGCAAATGGATATATATGTGCACGGACACCGGGCATGCTTGTGTGGGTGTGAATGTGGGTGCACGAGCGTAGGTGTGCACAGACATACCCAGGTGGGCGCCTGCAAGGGTGTACTGTGTACCTGTGTCTGTGAGTGTCCATGAGGGCGGATGCGAGTGCCATCTTGTGTGTTTGTGGGTCTGTGCGCTTTGCCACGTGCACACATGTGCACGCATGTTTACGGTGTAGGTGCTCATGTGTACGAACGTGAACAACGCACAGGGGTGGTGTGTGCAAGTCTAGGTGCTTAACAGTGAACATTTGTGCATGTGTGAGGGTTATGTGTGTCTCTTTGGGCACGCGTCCACATCCGTGTGTATGTGGGGTTGTTTCTAGTGCTATCTGAGTGCGGAAAACATCTCAAGGCATGCTTGGGCACCAGCAAATCATAGACACCAAACTCCCTTCCCCCCTTTGTAATGATGTTGAGAGCTGTTTAAGGTAATTAAAGTGGCAAATCCCGGAATGTTCTGGATTTCTGGACTCTTATTATTTCGATTTTAAATCATTATTTTGACATTAACGAGGTTGCAAAGAACATCATCTTCGCATTGTTTGGGGGCTAATCTGGCTTCACTTTACATGTAGGCCGTGACACATCGTGGATGTGATTTGTGTGTGTGTCCACATCCATATCTGCGTGTTTATTCATATTGCCTGCACAGGTAGTTCTCTGTGCACATTCTTGGTCCAGTTTGGTTTAATTTGAAAATATACACTGGGGAGAGAGAGGGAGACAAGTAAAACCCTGTCCCTGACATTAAGAGGTTTCCTTTCATTGGCTGACTCTAAACATCTGGCAGTACACCATCGTGGCTCTGCGCAGAGTTGGATTCTGAGACCGTGTCCGCACTCAGCAAGAAGCAGCCATGATTGATTAGTGATGTCTGGCACAGACATGGGACATGGAGCTGGTAACAAGTGTGTCATTTGTTTGCCAGAATCAGAATATCACACCCAAGATGGTTCTTTGTGATCCTGGATTCAATTTTCTCATTTTATAGCCAAGAAAACCATGACAGAAAAGGAAAGGAATTGTTTAGGCAGGGCTGAGTCTGGAGTGAAGGAAGTGAGGAGCCTAGGGCACGCAATTTAAGGAGGCACTTACGCTCAGGTCCGTGCAAGTCTCCCCCCCCCCCCACTCACGTGACCCTGAGTGTGAGGGTGTCCCTAAATTGTGTGCCCTAGGTGCCACCTTGGTCTCCCCTTAATCCTGGCCCTCGCTCAAAGTCACTTTTTTAAAAAAATCACCATACTTTCCGTTAGGAGGCATCACTGCTTTTGTATAGGAAGTTCTGTGACTGCGTTTGTTAACATTCTTCTGTTTTAAATTAATAGAAATCAACTGAAGCTTAAGACAAATGGGGATGGGGTGTGTCATAGAACCCAAGAACAGGGGTGCAGACAGGGTGAAGAAAGCCAAGACCCTGGAGAGAATTTTGTTTCTCACGGTTGCTTCAGTTATTCTTTCTGGGCTGAATGACTTTCCCTGATCCACCAGTTATCAATTCTGTGCACTTGGGAAATGTCCTTGCTTTTCTCATTGATACAAGAAGAATAATATTCCTCACTTCCTTACCTCCTTATCTCATAGGGGTGTGAGAAGTAAGGTATGTAAACCACCCACGTGGCTGACAGGGAATACCACTCAATACATCCTGGCTGTCATTTTGCCACCATCACCACCATCATCACCACCACCACCATTACAATCATCATGATTATCATCAGCACCATCGCCATCACCATCATCACCACCATCACCATCACCAACATCAGCACCACCATCACCATCACCACCACCACCACGACCACCATCACCAACATCAGCACCACCATCACCATCACCATCACCACCACCACCACCACCACCATCACCACCACCACCACCACCACCACCATCACCGTCACCAACATCAGTACCACGATCACCATCACCAACATCACCACCACCAACATCACCATCACCATCACCACCACCAACATCACCACCACCAACGACACCACCATCACCATCACCAACATCACCACCATTGCCATCACCAACATCAGCACCACCATCACCACCACCATCACCATCACCACCACCACCACCACCACCACCATCACCACCACCACCACCACCATCACCACCATTGCCATCACCAACATCAGCACCACCATCACCACCACCATCACCATCACCACCACCACCACCACCACCACCATCACCACCACCACCACCACCATCACCATCACCACCACCACCATCACCATCACCATCACCACCACCACCACCATCACCACCACCACCATCACCATCACCAACATCAGTACCATGATCACCATCACCAACATCACCACCACCACCATCACCATCACCAACATCACCACCATCACCACCACCACCACCACCATCACCACCACCACCATCACCATCACCATCACCAACATCACCACCATTGCCACCACCAACATCACCACCACCACCACCATCACCATCACCAACATCAGCACCACCACCACCACCACCATCACCAACATCAGCACCACCATCACCACCATCACCATCACCACCGTCACCACCATCACCAACATCACCACGATCACCATCACCAACATTACCGCCATCGCCATCACCACCATCACCAACATCACCACCACCACCACCACCATCACCACCATCACCAACATCACCACCATCGCCATCACCATCATCACCACCACCACCACCACCACCACCACCATATTCACCATCACTGTCATCATCACTATGGCCACCATCACCACTGCCATCACCATCATCATTGTCCTCATCCTCCACTTTCCTTATGAAAGCACGTTGGTCCATATTGGACTAATTTTTACCCGATTAATTATGGTCATGTTAGATGTGAACCTTCTTAGATCCAATTCCTGTTGATTGGGGCAACTGGTACTTAAGGACGTGAGCAAGGCAGACACGTCCAAAGTTGTCTAAATTCGGGAATATTCTTGGTTTGGTTTTGTTGAACAGTGCTGAGGTTAGTGGGGAGTTATTTTCTGCCTTGTTTTAATGGTATCCAGTCCAGACCTGTTGAAGGGCCTAATAATGGTTCAATCTGCTCTATCGCCATGCCTACCTCGCCCTAGATTCTGAGGTTTGAGCCCACTAACGAAGGGCTGCAATGAGTCCACAATTTGTTCTGATCTAGGAGATGCCAGTGAGCCATGGGATTTAGGGTAGGTAGGGATGGCATTTAGGTGCTGGGATGGCAAGAGTGAAGGGATAACAGGATTAGGGAAGGCCTGAAGTTCTGAATGTTGCTGAATCACGATGGAGGTGGGAGAGAGGAAGAACCCCGAACCCCAAGTAGAATGAAGAGCTGCGAAGAAAGATGGAAACAATGTGGCAGGAAGTCTGCAGAGAAATGGCATTGTCTAATGATGGTGGTGAGGGATGGGGAGGAGGAGGAGGAGGAAGAGGAGGAGGAAGAGGCAGCCGAGGAGGAGGAGGAGGATAAAAAGAAGAAGGCAGGAAGGAGGAGGAAGAAAAGGAAGAAATAGACAAAGGAGCCGTAGTAGCTAATGGAAAAATAGACATTGTTGGTAATGTGATGATGACCATAATTACAATGATGATGAAGATAAAGATGTTCCCGAGGGATACCCGGCTTCAGGGAAGCCAAATTCTAGTTGTGATAGACTTAGGGACACGGCCTCCCTCTCCCTCAGTTTGCTCTAACCTGTAACGCACACCTCCTTCCCCCGGACAAGAAGGAAAGAAAGGGCACCGGGACCCCTCAAGAACAATTCCAGAGTTCTGGTTCAAAGGAGGGTGCTTGGGCTCAGAAAGCTCTGCCCTGAGGTGGAAAAGGGGGGTTAAGAGCAGTTGGTAAATAATTTACCTGGATGGCGGGGTGGAGGAAATTGCTGATCCCGTATCACCAAGCCCAGGAGGAGGGGATGGGGCCCCTGTGACACAGGCACGTCCAGGAGTGGAAAACACCGCGGGAGCTTTGCTTCCAATGCCGATATGGGTCCATCTCACGTCTTCCTTTATCCACCAGAGCCATGGACATGATAACTAAGCTAACTCCCCTGTGTTTATTGGGGGATTACCATTTGCCAGGTGCTGTGCTCGGTTTTTGCATATCTTTTAATCCTCGCACAAACTCTATGAGGAAGTTGTTTTTATTGAGTTGTTTTTATTGAGGTTATGACATCGCTGTGTTCAAACATTGCTAACGTAGGAAACTGGCAATTTCACAGGATCCAATTTATTGTGGTTTTTGTTCTTAGTGAAGTAACGTCCCCAAAGTTACCTAGGTCCAGTGTCAGGAGGAACTCCCTATCAAGATTAGAACGTCATGTGATCTAGGGGCGCCTGGGTGGCTCAGTCGCCTGAGCGTCCAACTTCGGCTCAGGTCATGATCTCGCGGTTTGTGGGTTCAGTCCCGCGTCGAGCTCTGTGCTGACAGCTCAGACCCTGGAGCCTGCTTCGGATTCTGTGTTTCCCTCTCTCTCTGCCCCTCCCCTGCTCACGCTCCATCTCTCCCTCTTTCTCAAAAATAAACATAAAAAAAATTAAAAAAAAGAAAGAAGCTCATGTGATCTGGATGCCTTGATTCATAGGCTCTTTCCACCCTTCCCTTCCCTCGTCCTCGGTTTCCTCACTTGTAAACTGAGGAGATACCAAAGAAGCTGCCATTCATGGAGCATTTACGGTGCTAAGCCCTGTGCCCCGATCCACTGACCTCCTGTTCCCAGCCCCTCTCTCCAAGCATCGTCCTTGCAGGGTGTAAGGAAAGCTAAGGGAGCTGACGCACCCAGAGGCCTGAGTTCAGTGTCACACTTGGGAGAAGCCCAGCTAATGTTGCCTTTACGATTTCAACCCCTCTCTTAGGAGCCCCCACACTGGAACAGGAGGGCAGAGTACATCCTGTTACCGGGAGTTAAGCCATCTTCCTCCTGGCCCATTGCGAACACGTGCAAGTCAAGGAGAGGTCTCTCCCATGGCTCATTCCCAAGAAATCAAAGGCAGGAGAGGAACCCGGGTCTTCCGGATGTCTTCTTGACGATGGTCAACATCTCTTGCAAGTACAGATGACGCCTCACGGTGAGTTAGGGCGACGTGACGCCAGATCCTCTTGCTAACACGCGAGGCAGGCAATGAAAAGAGGGGCCAGAAGGAAGCAAACGCTCGTCCCGCGCATTGGTGTCTCTTCGGTGACTTCATTCTACTGTTGGTTCTTTGACCTGATCATTCGTTCACTAACCATTCACGGAGCAGATACTCTGCCAGGCGCTGCTCTGGCTGCTTCCAGTGGCCCCAGTCCCTCCTTTCGCACACGCGTGTGTGTGGCACTTTGAAGGCTGACACAATCGCCCTAAAGAGCCCCTCCTCTGCCAGCAGCTGGCCCAGCGCCGAGCACGCAGTAGGCACTCAAACATTGGTGGGTACGTAAGCGATGAATCACTGGAATCCACTCCCGAAGCCGGGACGACACCGTGTATGCTGTATGTGAGCTAACGTGACAATAAATTATTTTTAAAAATTAGATTCAATTGTATCGTATTCGGAAAATATCTGTCAGGTGGAAGGGAATTGGAATATCGAAGTTCCCATTTATTCTCAAGTCTGGCTGGGCTTTGGGGAGAGGAGAGGTAGGGCCTGTTTTTATTTGCTGTCGCTTTGGTTTGATTTTTCACTGTATCGGCTTCCCTGGAAGGGAAGGGGCCCCTCAGGTGAGCGGCGAGGAACCCCAGATCAGGCCTGGCTTATATTCTCATAACTTTCTCATATTACTGGCTCTGGATAACCACTGCAATAGGCCACCTCATTGTGTAAAAGTCCCCCAAGAATCCTGGCGGACCCTCTGACCATCCTAACTTCCCCCACATGAACCCCCCAAAATAACAGCCAAGAATTCCCTAAAGCGAGTGACCCCAAGCACACAAAAGGTGCGCAGAAGGCAAAAAAAAAAAAATAATAATAATAATAGTTCTCCTTCATTCTGCCTACGGGCCCGCGATGCAGCGCCATAAAGCATGTGATTTAGGATATTAAATGCCGTTGGTGATGAGAACGTCATGTAAGATTTGCTTTGCGACTTCTTTCTTCTCAAACTGTCATTAAAAATGATTTATAGGTGAGCCCAAGTCTAAGGAACACCGTGATTAGAATTGAGGGTCTGGGAGATCAGGTTTCCAGGACAGCTTTGCTTGGCTGTCCAGGAGTCTTAGAGACAGAAAAGGCTGTACCAGACGGTAGCTACGAGTTTCAAAGGCAAGCGCCCAAGGAAGGAACACGCGCTCCTCGCCGAGGTGAAAACAATGCAACTTTGTCGGACGTTGTTAACTGCTGGTTTCAAAAGGTGGATTCCAGAAGGCCAGGCTGGACGACGCTCCTTCTGCGGAAGCCTCCGGAAGTGAGATTTCACCCAGCACAGGCCAGGCTTGAAATTACGTGGTGCCGTATGGGGCGCCTGGGTGGCTCAGCCGGTTAAGCGTCCGACTTCGGCTCAGGTCATGATCTCCGGGTTCATGAGTTCTGGCCCCGCGTCGGGTTCTGTGCTGAGAGCTCGGAGCCTGGAGCCTGCTTCCGATTCTGTGCCTCCCCCTCTCTCTCTGCCCTTCCCCTGCTCGTGCTCTGTCTCTGTCTCTCTCTCGAAAAACTAAATGTTAAAAAAAAAAGTAAACAAGAAAGAAATTAGGTGATGTTGTCAGATTTTGGTTCGATAAGGGCATCCAAGTGTCATCTGTATTTTACCTTTGTTCCGTGTCTGACACTTGTCGCGGCAACCCTAGGAATCAGCTGCTGTTGGTATCATTCCTGTCTTATGGGCAGGAAAGTGAAGGATCTCGCCCGCAGTCACACAGCTGTGGGTGTTCCAACCCAGGTTGTCTGCACCCAGAGCCACAGGCTTAACTCAGGATTCTACACGGGGTCATTGCTTCTGATTCAAAGTGACCCTAAACCCCTTTGCTTCCCCTGGCCCTCCTCTCTCTCCGCGCGAAGTTGCCATTAATTAAGCACCCACCACACACAGCTAGGATGTGGCTACGCAGGGAATGGAATCAAGGTGGCCTGATTCCCAAGCGAACCTGCTTGTAGGGAGGCCGCTTACGCAAAATGACATCCAAGCATCTTTTTGGCATCTGTGGGTAAGCATGAACCCTGTGGCTCAGAATTTCGACGTTAGGGTGGGTTGGGGTTCGGCGGGTGCTCTGGGGTTTGAGTACTTTGGGGTCTGGACAGTCTCCACCTGTTGGACCAAGGAAGGGGAGCCGCTCTATCCACCAAAGAAGATGCATCCCCCATCATGCTAGTTATTTGTTGCTGTCGCCGCGGTGTGGTTGCTAGGGTCTGGTTGTGGCAGCTGTCCTCGAGGAGGGCTCAATTTGTGCTCGGGACTCACATCATCACCTTTTTAAATTCTTTCACCGACTCTAGATAAGAAACAGCGTTATTCCCATTTTGCAGATGGGAAAACTGAGACCCAGGCTAAAGAGGCCTGGCTGTCGTGGCTCAGAAGCACCTGCTGCATCCCAGGGCTGCACCGGGGAGGAGCAGACAGCCCAGTCCCGCAGTCTGGTAGAGAATGCGTTATTCTCTGTTTGCACATGACCTCTCGTCTGCTGGGGAGATGGGGCGAGGCTCCCGAGACAGAGAGGCAGCTGATTGAGGCTAGCAGAAAGGATGGGCTTTGAGCCTCTTCCCACCTCCATGCACCCTCTGGGCTAAGGGCCTGCTGGTGGACCCTCAAAGCCTACTGTATCTTTCCACACTGACAACTCTGGGGTCTGGGTCCTGTGATAGAAGACCCCTCCAAACCTAGGGATTGGTGGTCGGGAGAGAAGACACACCCCCAGGAGGCCAAGTTGAGCTCTTCGCCAGGAAGCATTGTTTCCCCACAAGGGGACACTGCAGGGAGGTCAACTTCTGATCAGGTAAGACTCAAGTGCACGCCTTCAGAGTACATTAGCTGGGGAGGTAAAAAGTCACGATTCAGTACGTGGTTTTGTACTCAGATAAACGTGGATCCGGATGGATCCAGACTCTGCCCCTCACCGCCTGGCAACGGACTTAGCCTGCCCAACCCTCAGTTTCCTCATCTGTCAAATGCACATAATAATGAGGACGTTGTAGGCTTGTGGGGGAGGATCGCATGTGACGATGCCCACGAGAACCCCTAGGCTGGTTCCTCACCTTTGTTGGTTTCCCCCTGGAAGCTAACTCTTATCTCAGCCATGCTTCCCTATCTTCGGCCGTGAAAAACGATGGTCGCGTGCGTGACACCCTCATAATGTACATACCAGACCTTCCATTAATAACAGCTAACACATTTGCCTACTGCCCTCGGTCTTTCAGATGTTGTGCTGTGTTACATAGTCAACTTACACAATGGTGTTATGAGGTAGGCATTAGCTTTAGGCATGGCGTCTACCATTGGATCACGATCTGTCCTACTCAGGAAAATGCAGTGGGTCGTAAGTGAGGGACGCTGGGGTTAGCGTCTGATTAATTTAAGGAAGGAAGAGAGGAAGGACAAAGGGAGGGAGGGAGGGAAGGAAGAAGGCAGGGAGATGGGAAACTCTTGGTAATTTACTGGAGGTTGCAAAATCCTTGCCAAACATTTGCAACCAGCTGGTCTAAACCAGGGTTTCAAAACGCAGCCCTTGGGAACCATCGCCCTAGTTTGCCCTGGACGACCTTTACCAACAAAAGTCTGAAAAGGGTTAATCTGTACTCATCACAGCACTCACCCCATGCTTCTTTGTTCTCTGTAATTGGGCCTGCCTCTCCCATACATCGTAAGCATCACAGGGCAGAAACCAGGTCTGCCTCCCTCCTTGCTACACCTCTAGGAAGCGTCCGCTGGCGGCTGCTGAATGAGCCCAATAGAAATGATGAAGGAAGGAAATGTTTGAAATACGGAAAGAGAGAAAGAAGGGAAAAGTGATTCATCTGGATTGCCCATCACAGAACCTGGCCACAGACTTGTTTGGTGTCACGTGTAGAGTGTTTGTATCAGTCATGACAAGTTAGGCTATGCCGCCGTAACAAACATCCCCCACATTTTTAGAAGGGTAAATAACATTTATTTCTTGCTCGTGCAATACGCGCATGGTGTTTTTGCCGGCGGGTTACTCCGCTCGTTTGTTTTTACCGGAAGCGAAAGACCCAGCCAGTGCCCTAGCTCTTCACGTCCTTCCACAGTGACGGAGGCCACCGGAAGGGCTCCGGTGGATGGCGCACTAGCTTTTATAGTGTCCGCACGGGGGCGACGTGTGTGACCTCTGCTGACACTTCATTGGCCAAAGCAAGTCACGTGGCCATGCTCATTCTCAAGAGGAGAAGGAAAATGCATGTCTACCTTATTCCTGGGGAGGGGCAGGTCTAAAAATACTTGGTAAAGAGCCCCAGTGAAAACCGCGGGTGTGGTTTAGCTGACAGTACTTTATAATCAGATATTTTATGCGATCTAGATATCTGGCTTCTGTGCAGGGAATCGGAATGTCCGGCTACCCTGCCCCGCTGGAGCCAAGCAGCGTCAGCCGGGCACCCTCCCCTTCGCCGCTGGCCCCGCCTGGCCTGCCTCGCTCGTTTGGGTTGGGTGCCTGGCTCTCGGGAGCATTCGACGTGCGGGCTTCTGGTTTAGGAGGACGAAAGCAGTGACTCCGTGCGCGTCCAGGCATTTTGTTTCCATCACAAGATGCTTGTAATCTGTTCCCGCCCCAGAGATGAGTAATGCTGATGCCCCAGAAGTGCCTTGCTCAGCCCAGGGATCAGGCTCGCTGGCTTGTAGCACGCAGGCTTGTTGGCCGCGGGGTGATTGCAGAAGCCCACTAAGGGAATATTGAAGGGATTCGTGAAGTTGAGGGAGGGAATGTGAGCGTGCGGGCCCCTGGTGAGGGGATGCCCTGGCTGGTGGGGGCTCAGGCAGGCTGCTGCTTCTCCTGGGAATCTCCTATTTCATGTGAGCTGTCGCTGCCTACGCAGCTCCTCTGGGTTTCCAGCGTCTCTGTCTGTAAGAGCCGTGGGAACTTGCCTCTTCAACCAGCAACTCTTGTCAACCTGATGGTTTGTTCTCCACTGTGACCTCAGCCCCCTGAGGTGGAAACCCGGAGGTGGAAAGGTGTGAGGGGTGCTCAGCAGAAGTGAGTGAATCAGGGGCGTCTGGGGGGCTCCGTGGGTTAAGCCCCCAGCTCAGGTCGTGATCTTGCGGTCTGTGAGTTCGAGCCCCGCGTCGGGCTCTGTGCCAACCGCTCGGAGCCTGGCGCCTGCTTCCGATTCTGTGTCTCCCTCTCTCTCTGCCCCTCCCCTGCTCACACTCTGTCTCTCTCTCTCTCAAAAATAAATAAACATTTTTTAAAAAGCTAAAAAAAAAAAAAAAACTAAAAGAAGGGAGTGAATCGGTCAGGATAGGCTAGATCACGTGCAGTAACAAACAACCCTCCCGTCTCAGGGATGTAAAGCGACTAGAGGTTATTCTCGCTCACGGTTTTTACTCACGTGTCACATCAGTCCCGGGTCAGCCGGGTGGCTTTCCTCACGGTGGCCGCTCGGGTGCCTAGGATCATGGGTGAGCCACCCGTCTTCAAAATTGTTGGTCTCCATCCTGGAGCAAGGGCGCTAATCTAATCACATCGCGAATCTAACGCTGTTACCCATAAGCAATACAGCACTTCTGCCCTTCGTGTGCCCCACTCGGGCATCAGGGCGAGGAGATGCAGAGAGCCAGAAATATTTGCTGAACAAGTGAGTGAGTGGCCACGGTACTGGAGGGCTTTTTTTTTAAATTTTTTTTATTTATTTTTTATTTTTATTTTTTCAACGTTTATTTATTTTTGGGACAGAGAGAGACAGAGCATGAACGGGGGAGGGGCAGAGAGAGAGGGAGACACAGAATCGGAAGCAGGCTCCAGGCTCTGAGCCATCAGCCCAGAGCCTGACGCGGGGCTCGAACTCACGGACTGTGAGATCGTGGCCGGGCTGAAGTCGGACGCTTAACCGACTGCGCCACCCAGGCGCCCCTGTACTGGAGGGCTTTTATAAGCGCCACGCTATAAATGCAAAGGCTCTGTTAGACAGGGGCATCCCTGCCATCAATAATTCAGTGCATCCATCTTCAAGGCCACAAGGCCTCCGTACTTGTTGTTCCCTTTGCCTCAGACACCATTCCACATGCTTTTGGCCAGCTCCTTCTCACCATGCGGGTCTCAGCGGAACTGTTACCACCTGTGGAGGCCTTCCAAGCCACCCTATCTAAGGTGACCCCTTCCCCCTCAGTCTTTTTATCGTGCAACACTCCTGAAAAAATGTTCTTCCTAGCCCTTATCATTATCCGGAACGACTTTTTTAAAAGAATTATGTGCTGGTATTGATTTCTTGTCTTTGTTCGTTCTCCCATAATACAGTGCAAACGCCGTCCCACCAGGCACCATTAATCTCCTCCACAGCCATGTCCCCGCCATCCTGGACGGTGACTAACACACAGTAGGTGCTCAGTAACTCTGGGTGAAATATATATGAACTAAACACGTGCTCACTAAATCTGCATGGGGGAGCATATCAATAGCTACAACTAAATTTTTAAAAAAATTTTTAAAAATATTTATTTGAGAGAGAGAGAGAGAGAGCAATTGGGGGAAAGGGCAGAGAGAGAGAGAGAGGGAGACACAGAATCCGAAGCAGGCTCTGCATAGTCAGCACAGAGCCCGAGTCGGGTCTCGAACCCACGAACCGTGAGATCGTGACCTGAGCTGAAATCAAGAGTCAGATGCTTAGGTGACTGAGCCACCCAGGCGCCCCTACAGCTAACTTAAGGCAGACAGTATGGCTCTGTACTCCTATTGTGCTATACAAGCACATCCGCTTTGCCAGGCACACATTAGGATCGGTCCCATTTTGCAGGGGAGATTGTAGCTCGAGGAGAGAAGTTTCCATGATTCCCCCTTCCTTCCTTCCTTCCTTCCTTCCTTCCTTCCTTCCCTTCTTTCATTCTTTCTTTCTTTTGAGACAGAGAGGGTGCAAGTGAGCAAGAGGCAGAAAAAGAGAGAGAGAGAGAGAGAGAGGTGGGGCTCACCCAAAGTGAGGCTCGTGCTCACCCAAAGCGGGGCTTGAGCTCGCCCAACGTGGGACTTGAACTCACGCACTGCGAGATCATGACCTGACCCGAAGTCACATGCTTAACGACGGAGCCACCCAGACACTCCGTGGTTTCGTTTATTTCATGTTGCAGTGGGCCGAATCGTGGCCCTCCAAAAATGATATGTCCTCATCCTAACCCTCAGAACCCGGGATTGTGACTTTGCTTGGGAAAAAGATCTTTGCAGATATAATTACGTGAAAAGTTCTCAAGGCGGAACCATCCTGGCTTACCTAGGTGGGCCCTAACTAACCCCAATGGCAAGTGGTCTTACAAGGGACGGCAGAGAAGCAGACACGGACCCAGGGAAGACTCTGGAACTTGGGGACAGATCAGAGGCATGTAGCCATGAGCCAGGGAAGCCAGCAGCCATTGGGAGTTGGAGGAGACCATGAAGGTTCTCCCGTAGAGCTTTCAGAGGAAGCACGGTGCCCTGACACCTTGATTTTGGACTTCTGGCCTCCAGACTCTGAGGGAATAAATCTCTGGTGTTCCAAGCCATGAAATGTATAGTAATTTGTTACAGAAGCCCTAAGAAACGAACACCCTGGTGGGTACCTAGGGCACTTTTAACGTTGTATGTTTTGGACTCTGGACTGTACGAGTCAGAAATATCAGAGCCCCACTCCTTTGCACAGTTGCTCAGCGGCTCCCTGCCCCGTGCTCAGCCCTGTTCTGACGTCATGTGCCTCCGCACGATGCCGGAACTGTGTGCTCAGGAAATCTAATAGCGGACTCGGTATCTGTTCACTACAAAGTCCTTTCTAACCTTCTCTGACGATGCGTGCACCCTCCCACCCCAGCGCCTGGGCTCTGTTAGAGGTCTGGCGTCCTGACCGACAGGCCAGGGTACAAGTGAGCTGCAGGGGACCTGATAAATGGTGACTGCTTCTCATCCCAGCTCTGCCCCTTGCTAAGCCTTGCTTCCCCCCCCCCCCCCCCTGTAAAATGGGTGCACTCATCGCTGTCACAGGGATGAGACGAGGCTCAGAGGAAACGTGTGTTCAAAGCTCTAAGCAGAGTGCCGGCATTCGAGACCTGCTAGCAATTATTGCTATTACGGGACCGATCTGAGAAATGTAATTATTGAAAAGCTACATTAACTTCCCCAGCTCAATTTAGTTTAATAAAGTCTGCCACGGTGCTGTGGGGATGCACAGCGAGGTGGGGGACCGCGTCCGTTCTGGAAGAAACAGCTGTGGGGTTCCTCACAAAGCCACGACGCGGGGCTCAATGGGACGGCTGAATGAAGGGGAAAACCTCGCCAAGATGGCCTGTTTGGGGAGGAAATCTGGGTTGGAGTCCAGATCAGTAAAAAGAAAAGGACCACATCTTAGACCGGGCCCCATAAGGAGCATCCAGAGAGTAAAAGTACTTCCATATTTCTGTTCCACAAACCAGATGGCAAGAAATGTAAAATCAAACCTATTACGAGAAGACAGAAGAAACACATTTAAATGGCTGTTTTCATCGATGTGCAGCATGACATTGATGAAAATGCGAATTATAGTCGCTAAAAGGAGGATCTTTCACCAAGAGACGTCTCTGGTTACACGGTTCAACATTCTTATTTTGGTCCAACACTAAAAGAAAGTCCGTGTGACATGTCAGTGTCTTGATCGGTCTTTGAAAATTAATGGCTGAATCCAAGGCTGTCAAAAGGCCCTCCTCTCCTCTTGGCCCTTAAAAGAAATCCATTAATTTGCACATCATGTCGTTTCTCGGCATGCCGGCTGCCATCTCCCATTCTCCCTCGGAAAACAAGAATTCTCCAGAATGCCCACGAGCGTGAGCATCACTGTCATTTCTCGTTGGCTGTTGGTTTGTGTCCCCGGCGGTACCTGCCCAGGATGTGTAATATGGATTTTAGTGCCTTCTCGTTAATAAAGCCAGCCCTCAAACATGTGGCCGCTTTAACCCTTACCGACCTCAGCCCCGTGCAAAGACGCTGTCCTCTCTTCCGATTGGTTCCCTCTGACCCCCCAACCTAATTAACCTGAATTCCGCCTCTCCTCTCCCCAGGGGGAGGAGAAGCCTGCCCGCCCTTCATCCTCCTTACTCCTCTTCCTCCCCGCAGTCTGGGACCAACCCTCTGGAGAAATCCGCGTGTGTCAGGCCCTGCAATCACCAGTTTCCTCAAGCGGTGCTCTGCTTAAGATGATGGGGTGTGTTTTTCATTTGAGACGAATCCACATCTGGGACTCACTTAACTTGATTTGGGAAGTCCTGTGTTTCTGATCCAGAGAACAAAACAAAACAAAACTAAATTGGTGAAAATAAGCCCGATTTTTTTTTTCTTTCCTCTTGCCGTGGATTGATCTAACTTCCGTTAGATTTAGCTTGCAAGGAAGACAGGGAGAGGAAGAGAGAGCGAGAACAAGGCATCCACTGAATCGACTCGGCTCCACAACTGCCTTGCCTTGTTGGATGACGAGGCCGTGCACAGGCGGGCTGATTGAATTATTCCACTGCCACTGCGGGGGGGACAAGGCCAGGCTAGAATCCTCTTCCTGATTGCTGTCCCTTCGGGTTTCCTGCCCAGGAAAAAATGGTGCAGGATGAGGGAAGGCATTAGAAACCACAAAGAAGCAAAACCTAGCTGTGTATTTGGCTGGCCTGAATTACCAGGGTAAATACTTGGAACTGTGTTCCATAGATCTGGAGGGCCCCAGAGGATATCTGGTTATAGAAAAATATGCAAGAAGTCCCCACCGCCCCCCCAACGCCCCCATTTACTAGGGGTGCATAGGTGATGGACCCAATATGAGAAAATCCAAATGTGAAAATCAGATGTATGTAGGGTGTGTGTGTGGGGGGAAGGGAACAGACAGAGGTGATTATTTACTTTCTAAAAAATTCATTTTTTCCCTGCAAGAACCCACTCTGTTTTTTTAAAGTAGCTAAGCCCTCTACTTAAAATGTATCTAATTTGCAAAACAATGAGAGAAATGTATTTTTTTCTCTGTAGTTTCAAAATAGCCGAACCCTCTGCTTAGATGTTCATTGCATTTTCCCAAAATGAGTGATGCGTGTTCTTTTAATATGGTTTGTTTTGATTTTTGATTTTTTAAAAATTTTTATTATTTATTTTTGAGAGAAAGAGACACAGCACGGCAGGGAAGGGGCAGAGAGAGAGGGAGACACAGAATCCGAAGCAGGCTCCAGGCTCCGAGCTGTCAGCACAGAGCCCGATGCGGGGCTCGAACTCGTGAACCCTGAGACCATGACCTGAGCCAAGTCAGATGCTTAACCGACTGAACCACCCAGGTGTCCTTAATATCGTTTTTGCAAATAGCCAAACCCTCTGCTTAAAATTTTAATCTACTTTAACAAAAATGAATGATGCGTGATTTTTAAAGAAATTTGCCTCGCGTGTATGTGTATCTGGGATGCACAGCAACTGAGTCTGACCTTCAGCTTAGAAAACAAAACATGGACGGGCGCCCGGGTGGCTCAGTCGGTTAAGCGTCTGACTCTTGACTTCAGCTGAGGTCATGATCTCATGGTTTGTGGGTCCAAGCCCTGCATGGGGCTCTGTGCTGACAGTGTGGAGCCTGTATAGGATTCTCTCTCTCCCTCTCTCTCTGCCCCTCCCCCACTCGGGTGCACGCTCTCCCTGAAAATAAATGCATACACTTTAAAAAAAACTAAAAAAAAGCCCAATAAAACATGTAAAGATCATCCATGTGAGAAAAACGTGCGCACGCACACACACACACACACACACACACACACACCACGCTTTTGGGTCTAACCTACCTGAACTGTGCACGTCAAAACTCCCACTCTTCAACAAATCATAGATCACTTTGGGTATAGAGTTTATATATTGCTAGTGCACACGAGTTGTTTACACTTTTTCTTCTTATTAAATAAGAAGGGTGCAGGTGGGAGGGTTGGAAATACACCACAGGCTCTGGCATCGGCCAGACCTGGGTTCAAGTCACAGTCCCCCCCCCCCCACCCCCGTTACTATCTCTGTCATCTCAGGAAAGTTAAACCACCTCATGTGCAATAATAACTGTTTCATAGGGCCCTTCCAAGGGTTAAATTAGCTAAGACACTTAACACAGTAACTGGTGCTTGATACGCTAAAAAATTATTATTTCAGAATCAGGATTGTGATTAAATATGATGAAATAAAATAATACATTTAAGCATTAAGCAGAATTCCTGGAACTCAATAAATATTCAGTAATTTGTAAGGACGTAGCCAAAGAAATAATCAACCCAGACAGTCTTGAGTACATCTAATGGAAAACAAGGCTTACATCAGTTGAAACAAGCCTATAATTAGGACAGGAAATAGCAGAGTTTAAGCTCCTTCACCAAGAAAACTGAATTTGACTTTTGTGGCAGCACCAAAATTTCAAACCGGGTTAGATCAGCTTTGGGAAGAAAATCAACCAGTCATCATGCTGTGAGGACTTTACAAATGCTCTGGATAGTGCTCTTCGCTAACATTTGTGAAGGGCTCAACGTGTAGCAGGCATTGTTTCAAGCTCTTGATGCGAATTAAGTCTGGTTAAGGCTCACAGGAGCCCGATGAGGTGGGTACAGTTCTCAGTCCCATTTTCCAGATGAGGACACCCTCAGTTACGTGCCCGAGACCACACGCTTAAGTCAGCGGCAGAGCGGGGTGGGGGTGGGGGACCCACGTGCCTGCACTTAACCATGAGCTTTACTCCCTGTCCGTGACAGATTCTGGCCAAGGAAGCCCTTTATCTACAGATAAAAGGTTGCAGACATCACACAATGGCCATTCTCGGGAGCAGAAGGGTGGAAAATGAGAAGACGCCACAGCCTGGGAAGCCACGATGGAAGGGCGGGTTGGAGGCACCTGCCGAGCCTTAGACGCTTATCTGTCACTGCGGGCAATAGGAATGCTCCATATTGGATGGTGGCAAAAACAAAAAACAAACAAACAAACAAACAAAAAACGGTCCAATAGGAGTGCTGCGTACTAACTGAGGCAAATCGAGCCAATCCAGTTATAATTTGTAGAACTTTACCTGGAAAGCCTGTGTATATAAAGAAAAAAAACCCGCTTAATTGAGCTGCAATCTTTGTTGCTGTCAATGCTGAGTTACTTTTTCTTCCAGGTAGTGGCTCTTTTGTGTATTTAATAACTATTTACTGGGGCCTGCCATATACCAGGCATGGGCTAGGGACAGAGGAGACGGTAGTGAGCCAGACTATCTTGGTTCCTACCCTCTCTCCAGTGGGAGAGACCTAATTTGAAAGCTTTTTCAACGATGCAATTAAATTTCAGACAAGAGCATTTGGAGGAGGAGGCTAGGTGGCCATAAAAGTATAAATATCTAGAGGTGATATTCAAATAACTTAGCAACCCATAAACCCATCCAGGGTAGGTCCGTTCTGGGTGAGACTAATCTAGGCAGCGGGGGACAGGGAGAGTTCTGTTGAGGAAGTGAGTTAATTATTTTTAAATGAAACCTTTTACGGGGCACCTGGGTGGCTCAGTCAGCGTCCAGCTTTGGCTCAGGTCATGAGCTCGCGTTTGTGAGTTCGAGAGCCGCGTCAGGCTCTGCGCTTTGGATTCTGTCTCCCTGTCTCTCTGCCCCTCCCCTGCTCGCACTCTGTCTCTCGATCTCTCTCAAAAGTAAATCGACGTTAAAACAATGAAATGAAACCTTTCGTTTTGAGAGAATCATGGAGTCACATATCACTGTCGGAAATAAGGCAGGGAGATCCTGTGTATCCTTCACCCAGGATCCCCCCCGCCCCCCACCAACAATGGTAATATCTTGCAAAACGAGAGTACAGCTCACAACCAGGGAGCTGAAATGTATTTACAAGGAAATTTAGTAATCTGAGTTATGAACAGGTTGTCTGTGCACATGGAATGAGGGTTAATTTTTGCAAAGGGGGAGACAAGGGGAAAGTGAGTCTCCCTTATTCTCTGTCCCTCACACTCCTTGGAGTCCAATATTGTTATAATTTTCTTATATATCCTTTCTCAAATATTTGACAAATGTACAAACATGATACCTGTGTGTCTTGTGTATGTATAGTGTGTGTGTGTGTGTGTGTGTAATTTCCCTCTGTACCTGTGAGAGCATACCGTATCCATAATTATGCATCCTGCTTGTTGTACTTAACATCTTTCGATAAGAAGTGACCTTTCGGGGCGCCTGCGTGGCTCAGTCAGTTAAGCATCTGACTTCGGCTCAGGTCACAATCTCGCGGTCTGTGAGTTCGAGCCCCGCGTCGGGCTCTGTGCTGACGGCTCGGAGCCTGGAGCCTGCTTCCGATTCTGCGTCTCCCTCTCCCTCTGCCCCTTAGCTCTGTCTCTCTCTCTCTCTCAAAAATAAGTAACATTAAAAAAAAAAAAAAAGGAATGACCCTTCAAGATGAGTCTGACGAAATGGTGGAGAGGCATTGCTGGCAGAGGGAACATCCTGAGCCAGAGACCAGGAGGATGGAGGCCACTGTTGGTGAAGAGAAAAGGAGGAGGATCGTGGCAGGTGGAACAGTGACTCTCGGACTTTGAACCCACCCTTATGTTCTCCATGTGGCCTGTACCCTGGGGTCCAGAGTCACCCTATGGCTCATGGGCACACATCCCACCTCCGATGACAAATGTCCACCGCTGAAGATCAGCTCCTCACCGGTTGGCCCTACCTAATGCAGGGATACTGCTTGCCTCCCCAGACCCGGAGAAGTACATTTGGGTGACCAAGGCTAACCGCTAGTTTCCTCAAAAGCCTGCCTTCTTTCTCCTCCTCGGGACGTTTCCGGCCTCCACAGGTCTTTCCAGACGGCCAAGGACGAGGAAAGAGAGGAATGGACGAAGACCACAATTCTCGACTCTTTTTTGCTCCACTTTGCAAGACAGCAAGGCAGGAAAATGTGCCCCTGATTATGACCCCCTCTGTGCTTCCTAAAAGCTTCTTTCTGGACTTTTAAGTCTTCTCAGGTTTCCAGTTCTCTCTTTCTCGTTCCCCTGTTCTGTTTTCCTCTATTTAAACTAATCTTAAAAAAAAAAAAAGCTATAAAAAGCCCCTGACACTATAAATTCTCCTGTAAACCCAGGTTTTATGGGTTTAATTGCCCCTTTTTACAACACTGCGTGCCTGGGTCCTGAAACACTTCAGTTTTGCAGGACAAGTTCAAATTCATAGCAAGAGTCTGGGCCACCCCGCGAGGGGGTTTTGAACTCTGGGAGCCCGCGAGGCGCTTGGGCCTGGGCTGGGCCGAACGATCGCTTCTCAGGCCGCTCCAAGTTGCCCCGAGTAGCCAGAGGGAGGCTTGTTTCTAAGCGAGAAGGTGACCACATCCTTAGAGAAGGCCGAGAGCCGTGAGGGCCCTGGGTGAGTGCTGGTTGGAGAGGACGCCCATAAAAGCCACAGCGACACCGATGGTATTTACTATAGCCACACAAGCAATCACCATTTATCGAGGGCTAGTAACTATGCAAAAGCATTTTACGTGCACGGTCCTCACTACCGCCCAGTGGGTAGAGTGACCACCTACGGTGTAGGAGACCACTGGTGTAGCACTTTTTATTACCAGAAGCCACACCTAGGCTCAGAGGTTGACGTCATTTTTGTGAGCTCACACAGCAAGCCCAGGATGACAGAAAAGCCAGGCTTCTCATCTTCAGATGCAAAATCGAAGATGTGCCGAAACCCCTCGTGATCCACGTAAATCCCGTTTTAATGCCAATATTAAAAAATAAATAAATAAATCAGGGGCACCTGGGTGGCTCAGTCGGTGACGGGTCTGACCCTCGGTTTCGGTTCAGGTCATGATCTCACGGTTCGTGGGTTCGAGCCCCACGTCAGGCTCTGCCCTGACAGCACGGAGCCCGCTTGGGATTCCCTCGCTCTCCCTCTCTCCGCACCTCCCCTGCTTGCTCACTCTCGCTCTCAAAATAAATAAAGAGACACTTAAGAAATTAAAAAAAAATCAAAGTGCCGAATGATGTCCCACATGCCAACCACCTGATTTCGTAAACCCAGGTTTTTCGGGTCCGAGGCGGGGATTCAGGGCAGTCAAGGGAAGCTGAGTGGTCCCGATGCGGGTCTGAATCCTGTCGTTTTTTTACACTTCTGACATTTTTTTGCTCATGGATGCTTTGCATACTTGCGGGGGAGGATTTTTGAAATAATGCCTTAAAATGTTATTTATGCCAGTTATGGAGTTTTTTTGGTGGCCCCCTTCAATCTCACACCCAAGAGGCATGCCTCACTTGCCTCACCCTAGTCCTAGCCCTGTCACACGGTGAGGAGCACAGACCCCAGGCCTCCAGCTGACTTCCAAGGCGATTGGGAATTGTGACCTCGCAAGCACAGTCATGGCCGCTTTGCGCGGTGATGGTGGCAAGTCGGGGCAAGACTTCACTGTGGACCCTCCCCGCTCAGGCTGAGGAGCGGCAGTCTCCTGCATAAAATTGCCCCTGGAATATTCAGCAGCCTGAAGTGTCATTACTTGCTACCCCCTTAACACCATGTGCCCGTCACCACCTTCCGTCTGGGAGAGAGGACACGGGGACACCTTCAAGGCAAATTTCCGCACCTTGTACGTTGGCAGGTTCATAATGTTCATTCATCTCCTCCTCCAGAAGGCCTTCTTTAAATATTTATTTATTTTCGAGAGAGAGAGAAAGAGACAGAGAGCAAGCAGAGAGAGAGAGAAAGAGAGAGAGAGAGAGAGAGAGAGAGAGAGAGAGAGAGACCCAGAATCCAAAGCAGGCTCCAGGCTCTGAACTGTCAACACAGAGCCCGACGCGGGGCTCGAACTCACAAACTGCGAGGTCATGACCTGAGCCAGAGTTGGACGCTTAACCGACTGAGCCACCCCAGTGCCCCAGGAAGGCTTTCTTTGAAGGCTCCTCACCGGCGATCCAGACAAGGCCCTCTCACCCCTACGACCTCTCCTTCGCTACCCTTGTACATTGACATTGATTGACTTCATTGTGGGCAGTGGTTGGGTTAATGTCTACGTTTCCTGGCAGCTGGTAAGTTCCAAGTGGCGGGTCCAGGGTCCAGCTTGTCCAACACCTCATGGCCAACGCCCACCGTAGACCTGGAGCCCAGGGGGAACTCAAGAAATATTTGTTAACTGAACGAGTGACTCTTTGACCTAGTAGATTGCTCTTAACTTCCCCGAGCCGAAGGGTTCGAAGATGTAGAATGAGTATAATTTGATTTCAAAGGGCCTCTGACATTCTGTTGTGAGTCTGCGATACCATCAGGGGCCTCGTTAGGGAGGACACAGTGCATTGGAGTTCGTCCAAGGCCTGGGGCTCCCATGTTCCCCGTGAGATGAGATGCATTCTTACTGACCACTGAGGCAGGGAAATGGAGACCGGTCTGGTCTTTTCATCTCAGTCAAGAGATTGGAATCTCCGACAATACCAGAGATTATCCGCCCTCCCTGATTAGTCTGCCTTCAGCTTGGGGGCCAAGCAAACAGCTTGAATATTACCCAAATCCATCGAGGTTTCTCTGGAGTCACTTTCCCACTGAGGGCTTGATTCCGTCTTGAGAAAGAGGATGATGTCACTGTTCGGAATTAAAGGCATCGGAAGATATCTGCTGACATACGTTCGTGGTCAGAGAGAAGCTAAGCTGTGTGCGTGTAACAACATTTCAATATGGAGTCGCCCAGGCTGGTGAACTTCCGAGAGGGCTGAAGGTCCACAAAGACTTAGCTGCAAAGGTGGTTTATGAGGAGTGGAGCATAAGAGCATGGCAACACTGAGTGAAAGGCCTTCCGGCCGGGCATGGGTCCCCCACCACTGTCCTCCTGCCCTGTCTGAACTTCAGTGGGTAAAAACAAACACTCGGGAGACAGATTACCAATGGGGCCATGGGTGTTCCTCAGATCTTTCGGAAGACTTTGGTCAAGACCTTTATCTTCTTCTCGTTTCCCACTTGGCACCATTTGTGGTGTTTGGGTAGGTCTATGGGAGAAAATTCCAGAGTAATTCTTTCGTAAGTTCAAAAATGATGATGCTGTTCATTTGACCTTTAGGGATGAGACATCGTTCTCACCACCCTCCCGGACTCGTTCTTGCTCCAGAAGACTGACCTCGGATGCCTTCTGCCTTTTCAGTAGCATTGGGGAGCTTCTCATTGCCTCCCCCAAAGAAGAAAGCCAAAATGGCACCCTTGCCGCTCACACTAGGGTCCTGTGGCCCGAGGTTATGCTGCCCGCTGACCATGCAGCGTCGATCAGGTCACTTATGTCTCAGAGTCTGTTTCTACAACTCTGCAACAGGCATGATGATGACGATCGTACCTGCATCCCCATGCCTGCTCTCAATGTTAAGAGAGAGGCCGCACGCCAGGGCCCCTTCCCTGATTCACACGTATCGGCCGTGATAATTGTTATTTTCCACCATCCGTTTCCTATCATGTTCCACACTGTGTTCTTCTCTTCTTTGCTTTGCTGCACCAGCCCCCACCCCCACCCCCACCGCAGAAGCCTTTCTCCCCATGACCCCATTCCTACCCAGGAACTGTAGGCTTCTCATAGAGCGCCTCGTCCCATTCCGCAGACCCTTCCATACTTGCCAAGCCCAGTTCTGGGATTGCTGTGAGGAGTAAGCAAAATGGCACTTAGCCTGGCACCTGGCATGTATTAACAGCTTAATAAATGGCTTGCCGGAGCTTCTGACTCTGAAAGAAATGTCTTACAAGAAATCTGTGGCTATAAAAGGTCACATTTCCTGCGTCTCCCCACAGCACGACCTCTGTTCTGGAAATTCCGCCGTTAAAGATGTGTTTCCCTAAGAGAAGTAAATATGGGATTAAATGCAAATGCGGGTTTACGCTTGATTACTGATTTTGCAAAGCGCGTCAAGTTCTATTTAGTCACTGTACCCTCGTGTGGGCTCGTTTCTCCATTCCTACTTACCCTGACAAGTAGCTAAGACTCTGCTTTTAAATCCGTGGTTGGAGGAGGCCTGGCAAGAGAGAATTGAGAAGCTGGTGATGAGAGAGGGAGAGAAATCATAAAGCGATACACATGTACCGAAAGAGGATACGGAAAAGCTCTAAGGACAGACTTCTCCCATCTCGTGGTATGGCTGAGACTTAACCCATGTATTTGTTGAATGAATAACTGATTGCTCTCAGAATTATCTCTATACTTTCTCTTTGGCTTTGAAGCCGGTGGCTACATTTTTTTTCACTGACCACGTCACTCTGTACCCGCCGAGATTTTCTATAGGGTTATTCAAGGTCCGGGGTCCTCCAGATTTCCCCACGTGATGTAGGCTCCCAAGAGCAAGGGAGATTCTGTGTCCTGTTGACTTTCCTGAACTCAGCCTGTCACACGACGATTGTCATGTATATAGTTGGGACCCATTCCACGTTTGTTCAATGGAATACATTCAACTTGTTCCGTCACCAACTTATGTCTGTGTTTTCTCCTTTAAAACTCTGGTCTTCTCTTGGGGCGCCTGGGTGGCTCAGTCGGTTGGGCGTCCGACTTCGGCTCAGGTCACGATCTCCCGGTCCGTGAGTTCGAGCCCCGCGTCGGGCTCTGTGCTGCCAGCTCGGAGCCCGGAGCCTGCTTCCGATTCTGTGTCTCCCTCTCTCTCTGCCCCTCCCCTGCTCATGCTCTGTCTGTCTCTGTCTCTCAATAATAAATACATGTTAAGAAAAAATTATAAAAAAAAAAAATGAACACTGCGCCTCTATGTAGGTTTCCAACAACACCTTTGAGAGGTTCTGCTTTCACCAACCCCCTCCTGGTTTTTTGTTGTTGTTGTTTTGTTTGTGTTTGTGTTTGTGTTTTCGTTTTTTTGTTTTTTGGTGCTTTATGTGAGTCCTTTTCCTGCAAAGCCCTGGGAACCTGACCAGGTGAGGGATTGGCCCGGATGAGGTGCCACTTTGGCGAGGCTGCTGGTGGGAACCGGCTTATTACCAGTTTGGAATCCGCACCTTCAGCTACTCCTACGGCAAACGTTGATGGAGCATCCGCCCCGGGGCCAGGACCTGGACGCTGTCCTGGGGGCCCAGCCCCTGTCCCGTCACAGCTGTGACGGCTGTCTGTGGGGGAAGGCGGACAGTTCAAGGAGCAATGACGATACATCGCCAAGAAGCGGGCTGGCCCGAGGTCTTAGAGCCTGGCTGTTACACCGAGTGCCCCAGTGGGCGCCCGGCCTTGTGCACAATTGTGTTACGATTGTGCCGACTTGAGTCTTCTCTCCCGTGAAAGGGGAGTGCCACGGGACTTATCTCACAGAGCTAAACTCATGAGGACTTTTAGGGCCTTCGTCGCGAAAGCGCTCAGAAGCGTGCTGGCATGTGAACGTGTGAGCTCACAGGGCGTATTTACACACCCCCATTTTACAGATGCAGAAACTGAGGCTCGGAGCCCTTCAGCTGTTGGCCTTGGGCTCCGAAAGCATCGGAGAACATGGGGAGGACTGAGAAATAGAGCTCCGTGCCCCGCCCTGCAGGCTCCAGGCCCGGGAGCTTTCTTAGGCTCGCGGATTGTGCCCCAACCTCTCGCTGCCTCAGCCCAGACCTGCGGGAGCTGCCCCGGGGCACAGTCGTCAGGAACTGTGGAAGAAGTCCAGTCTGGCCCAAGAGGGACAAACTAACTACACACAGGCTAAATTCAACACCGGCTATGGGGTTTTTCTTCTTCTTTTCTTCCCCCCTCCTTCTGAGCTCTCTCAACTCTGAAAAACCAGAAACCCCATGTACTAATAATAGGTCTTCTTGTATGATTTCTGGATTCAAGGCAGGTAGGAAATCGGAGAGAGATAAATGATTCAGAGTCCCCAAACGCAATCATTTGGCCTGCGGTTTGGAGAGGGTTTCACAGCTGTGAGGGAGACCTCAGAGCCCAGCCAAACCTGAATCCTGCGTGCAGTCTGGCAAGACCACAAGTGCAATTGATCTGGAAACATGGGCAGACACCTCCTCTCCCCACTGCCAGCTGGGACCCCAGCAGTGGAAATACAGAGAGCTGGCCTCATCTCCCACACTTCCACTCATGCCTACTGTGCCACAGGAAAGCAAACAGACAAGCAGAGGGTCCAGAGTCTTCTATTCTCCTGTGACCCTGTCTGCTCGAAGGAAGAAGATGGAGAAGGAGAAGGAGGAGAAGGAGAAGAAGAAGAAGAAAAGAAAGAAAGAAGGAAGGAAAGGAGAAAGAAAGAAAGAAAGAGAGAGAGAAAGAAAGAAAGAAAGAAAGAGAAAGAAAGAGAAAAAGGAAGGAAGGAAGGGAGGAAGAAAGAGAGAAAGGAAGAAAGAAAGAAAGAGAAAAGGGAAGGAAGGGAGAAAGAAAGAGAAAGAAAGAAAGAAAGAGAAAGAAAGAGAAAAAGGAAGGAAGGAAGGGAGGAAGAAAGAGAGAAAGAAAGAAAGAAAGAAAGAGAAAAGGGAAGGAAGGGAGAAAGAAAGAGAAAGAAAGAAAGAAAGAAAGAGGAAGGAGGGAAGGAAGAAAGAGAAAGAGAAAGGAAGGAAGGAAGGGAGAAAGAAAGAAAGAAAAGAAAGAAAGAAAGAAACAGAAAAGGGAAGGAAGGGAGAAAGAAAGAGCAGAAAGAGAAAGAAAGAGAAGGAAAGAAGGAAAGAGAAAAAGGAAGGAGGGAAGGAAGAAAGAGAAAGAAAGAAGGAAGGAAAGGAGAAAGAAAGAAAGAAAGAGAGAAAGAAAGAAAGAGAGAAAGAAGGAGAGAAAGAAAGAGAAAAGGAAGAGAAGGAAGGAAGGAAGGAAGGAAGAAAGAAAGAAGAAAGAAAGAAAGAAAGAAAGAAAGAAAGAAAGAAAGAAAGAAAGAAAGAAAAGAAAGAAAAGAAAGAAAAGGAAAGAAAGAAAGGAGACACTCCCCCTCCCCAACTCAACTCTATGATGACCCAGAAGCTCTCCTTCCAAATAATGAAATTTGGGGCAAAATTCAGGGATGAGCTGTCATGAAATCAAAGAGTACATCCATACGGCAGATTATTGAGCTACTACTGAACCGATCATTAAAAATGTTTCCAGTACAATGTGAAGTTTTTAAAAAAAAAAAAAAAAAAAAAGCAGAAACTTGGGTGAGCTCAACCACATAAGGAAAATAAATACAGATGGGGGCAAATGACCAGAAGGAAATACCCCAAACCATCACTCCAGAGCGTTTGCCTTTGGGTGGGATGAGTCTTTGTGACTGCTTTATTTATCACCCATTCCGTGAATGAGGCCCAGCCCTCTCTTGGCAGAAACATTCTGGGAGTAAATCCCTGCAATGATGGAATTACTCTAAGTCTTAGCAATATATCAGGACAGATCGCAGCCCTTCGGGAGCGGTCCAGGTAAGAAGGAACTGCCTGTGGCGGCTCCCTTTTCTCTTTCCCACAGAAAGGCGTCCCTGATGCAAACTAGCATAAATTCCTTAATCCCAGGAGTGCTTCCCACTACGCATTTCACAGAACATGAACTCTGGGAGATGTTTCCCTCCAAAAGGGCAATCCACACCAGCATTTGGGAATCACCTGGACTGCCTGCTGTTTTCCACTCTTGAAGGCTCACCCGGCACATTGGTGATTAAAGGCCCTGACAAGTCCTGCACGGAAGCGTATTTACTTTGTCGAGCCCAACCTTTCACAGATTCTTTGATCACACACCCCTTTATTTCCTGTCATCCCTATGCTCCTTCCATGGGACTGGAGTCCCAGGAAAGAGCCATGGGAAATAAACTGTGTTCGACTACAAAATGGCCACAGTCTTTCCCCTTCCCCGGTATCCACGCGCTTTGTAGTGTGGCTGCAGCATGTCCCATCAAGCCCTGGAGAGTGTCCCCGTCCGTGAATCTAGGCAGGCCCTTCGACCTGCTTTAGCCACTAGAATATAACAGAAGTGACAGGTGGCAGTTCTGGGCCGAGGCTTCAAGAAGCCTTGCACACTTTCACTTCCTCTTAGAACGGATGTGGCCACCACCACGGGAGTGAGCCCCAGCTATCCCGCTGCAAGAGGAAAGACCACTGGGAGGGTGGGTGAGGGTTCCAAGCGGAGGGTCCCCTGGACCAGCCAGCGCGCTCAGCCAACCCCCCAGCCGACCGCAAGCACATTTGTGCGCCCGGCTTGGACCGGAAGAACAGAGGTGGCGGTTTCGATCGCCACTAAATTCGGGAGGAGCCTGTCACGCAGCGAGAGCTGGCGCGTGTGTGCGTGCGTGTGTGTGTGTGTATAACAGGGATCGCCTTGAATTAAGTATATATTTTTTAAAACGTTAATGATCTGCAACTTTTCGGACTTTATTATTCGTAAGGAATAAGGATTCTAATACACAGGTGTATGTCAACCAGGCTGGGTTAGGGTTAAAAAAAGTCCTGCTGCCTCCGCACAACTGCCCATAAGGCTGTCTTCCCAAATCTCATCTCATTCAACAGGCTTCTTTTCTGCTTCCGGCTTCACAGAGAACTACAAACCTTACTCTGTCTGCCCAGATGGGAGATGCACTTTGCTTTGTCTGTGGTTGCGTGGAAGGGGGGCGGGGGGGAAAGTGAGGGTTTGCTAGAGCAGAGGCAGGGAATGGGGCTGGGGCTGGGGCCGGGGGCCAGGGGCTGGGCCAGGGCCAGGGGCTGGGGCTGGGGCTGGGACAGGGGCTGAGGGTGGGAAGAGAGGTTTTCCAGGGCCGTGTAGCGCTGGAGCGAGCAACCCCGAGCCGGCCAGTTGCAGAAAGTGAGATCTGGAAGGGACGTATGTTAACAGGCCAAGGAACGTACCAATGAACTGGTTGTTGATGGAGTGGCTGTTGCACGCAGCCCTGCCATCTTGTAAAAAGCGTTTTATTTGTCCTTTTTTTTTGTGAGAGTCCTGGGAAGCGGTCATTAAAGGAGCAGAGCCCAGGCCGGCAGTGCAGGTCTGGGAGAGTGTGTGCCTGTGTGCGTGCCTGCCCGGCCTCCCTCTGGCACCCGCCCCCCGCTTTTACAAGGGCCAACTGGGTTGCAAGGTTAAAGTCAGAGGGGACCGATTGGTGTTGTGGGGCTTTTTTACAAAGTGCAAAGGATCAAAGTAATTAGCAAAGGGCGAGAGACCAGGCCTGTTAGAGAAAGAAGCCAGCCACCCCACGCCTTCCGCACACACTGCCCTCGTCCCCAGGCCCGCTGCTAATGCCTCCTTAGAGGGCCAGGAAAGGGCGCGTTGCGGGGTGCGGGGTGTTGGAAGGGGCTCCTTTGGTGTCAGGCAGGAAGTGCGCCCAGAAGAAGCCAGCTCTGAGCCTGGTGAGCTTTGGGGGATCTTTAGGTAGCCCAAGACGTTTCTTGTTTCGGGGGGAGTCCCCCGTGGCTAGACCCAGACTTGGAGAACAGGGTGAGAGTAACAGACCCTTACAGAGCACTTCCAAAGCTTATCAACTCCGATAATGTCAGGCCAAGACTTAGGATCAAGTTAAGTCATTGTCCGGGGCATTATGTTAAGTCGCCTACAGACAGGACTTTAAATTATATAGAACTACTCGGTGAATAGCTTCCTTCCTTCCTCCCTCCCTCCCTTCCTCCCTCCCTCTCTCTCTTTCTGATTCTACCAAGAAGTCTCTGTTTGGAGCTAGAGCTGCAGGAGACAGAATAACGACCCTAAAAGCTCTCCACACTTGTGACTATGTTCCCTTACGTGGCCGAAAAGACCTTGCAGGTGTGATTAAGGTTAAGGTCCTTGAGAAGGAGCTATTTTCCTGGATTATCCAGGTGGGGGGACCGCTCTAGTCACTGCAGTCCTTGAAATCCAAGAATCTGCCTTGGCTGCAGAGAGCCAGGGAGCGTGAGAAGTCTCCAGTGACCCTGTGGCTGGTCCCCAGAAGGAAGGGTGACATATGTCGGGGCAGGAGAGAGGCCTCCTGGAGGTAAAAGCAGTCCCCAGCTGACAGCCAGCATGGAAATAGAGCCTTTGGTCCTATAACTGCCCGGAACTGAATTTCGCCAGCACCGTAACGGGCAAAGAAAGGATGCTCCCCGGGGCTTCTAGAAGGGAACGTAGTCCTGCTCCAGTGGGACTTCTGACCTGCAGATCTGTACTATAATATGTTGTTTTAAATGATTAAATTTGTGATAATTAACACTTACTCCCCTTTTTATTTACACACACACACACACACACACACACACACACACACATTAGCGAGCGAGAGAGAGAAGCCCTCCCACTCAGCTCTTCCAGAAGGTCGTAAGACTCAGTTAAGACTTAATACCGTTGTAAGGTTTCCACTGCACCCATTTCTAGGAAACCAATAGGAGGAAAAAAGGTGGTTGGAGCAACCAGCCAGGTAAAGCTTTGTAGCGTGGGATAACGGCTAGGCTTCAGAACCAACTAGAACTGGCTTGGAGTCTTGGCTCAGCCCCCTTCAAACTGTGCGCCCTGAGTGAAGTACCTTGACTTCTCCGAGCCTCAGTTGCCTTATCTGCGAAAAAAAGGAGCCAATGGGAAAGCCCTCACTGGGCGGCGGTGCGGATTAAACGAGGTACCCTCTGTAGAGAGCACAGCTCGGCAAGTGCAGGAAACAATACGACCCATTATTATTACTCTTAGCTGCCCTCCCAGCGGCCGCCAGCCCATTCACTCATTACAGCCTGTGATCTCCGCCTCTGGTGTTGGAGGACTGCCCTGGGGGGGCCTTCTGGGCAAGGCTGGGGCAGACAGTGTCCAGGCACAGCAGGCCTGAGCTGGTCTCTGTCACCCTGACACGCAGAGAAAAGCCGGGAGGAAGGAACCCGCAGAGCAGTAGGAGGCTGGGCGGCCACGCCCGCCCGCAGACCCTCTTTCTCCTCCACCGAGAGGCTCTGGCCCTTTTCAAGGACGGGGACCGAAGAGAGAACACGCCGGGCTGGGAACAGAGCAGTGCAAGGCTTCTCAGCCCTGACCAGGGAGGTGGCATGCCAGGACATTTGTGCCTGGGGAAAAACTGGGGAGAAGGGGGGGGGGCGGGGAAAGGCAGCAAAAGGAAGTACTTTGTTCTTTCGCTGCATTTTGGGCCGTGCTTGCGATAAGTGTCGCTTGGGGTACCGGACGGGCTGGGGTCAGGAGACCTGCCTCTGCCAGTTTCTCGCTGTGTGGCTTTGGACAAGTGACTTCCCCTCTCGGATAATCACCATCGCTAACGCTCATCGAACCCCGGCTTCGTGCCAGGCTCTGTGCTGAGCACTTTACAAATGTTAAATAATTTAAGCCTCACAACAACCCGCTTGTAGGCGTGATCACTATCAACATTTTACACGTGAAAAGACGGAGGCGCAGAGGCACTTTGCAACTTGCCCAGGGTCACACAGCTAGTAGGGGGCAGATCCAGGATGCGATGCAAGGCAGTTTATACTCTAGTGTGGGGGGATATGTTATTTTCAAGATTTGTGCGTGTGTTGTTGACTGTTTAAATCTTTAACGGCTGTGATTTCTTTTCTTTTTCATTTTTAAGTTCATTTCTTTATTTTGAGCAAGAGAGAGAGAGAGAGAGAGAGAGTGTGAGTGAGTGGGGTAGGGGCAGAGAGAGATTGGAGAGAGAATCCCAAGCAGGCTCCACCCTAACGTAGCGCAGAGCCCGAGGCGGGGCTCGAACTCACGGACTGTGCGATCATGACCGGAGCCGAAATCGAGAGTCGGATGCTTAACCGACTGAGCCACCCAGGCGCCCCTAAGGACTATGCTTTCTTAACTCGATTTTTTAGATTCCAAATGTAACCGTAAGATTCTGAGGTCGCACGAGGGTGCTTAGCAGTGCGAGACTGGCTCCAGACCCAGGGATCCTGCCTTATAGAAACCACATCTCTTCCTCTGTTCATTAAGCCGGCACACACTTATTTGTTGCCTACTGTATACTCCACACTGCGCATATATTATGTCCCTGCTGTGGCACTTTCGCACCGACCCATACTCTGTTCCTCGGCATGCCCTCGGGATCCCCATCCCCACCCCCCCCCCATTCCTGTGCTCAGGAAGCCAAGCCCTTCTTGGACCAGAACCCCAAGCGGACCAAACTGCCCGCAGATATCCCCCAGCATTCAGGACCCCGTCAGCAAGCCGCGGCCCCGCTGAGAGCTGGGTTTTCGGCCAAAGTAACGGCAGTCTGGATTAGCCGCGGCTTGAAGGAGGCCGTGCTGAGACCCTCCTTGTTCCCGGACACCTGCCAGACTTCCGGGGGTCTTCAGCTAAAAGGGCAGACCCCACCCAGGCGAGGCTCCTGGGCTTACATACTGTCTTAGAAGAAATCCGATAGATGTGGAGCCAAGAAGGAGGCTGTGGGCGGGGGACTGAGGCTCAGACTGTGTGTGTGTGTGTGTGTGTGTGTGTGTGTGTGTGTGTGTGGCGGGGAGGGGGAGGGATGTTCCCAGAGAAGATTCTGCCAAGAAACCTCTGAGTGTGGGGAGAGCCCTGCCTTTGGGCCTGCTGAGCCAAGGTCAGTGGCTCCAAGCCCCGGACAGCCTATGGATCTGTCAGGGTCTGCAGGTACGACGGTGACATCCCCGGCGTTTCTCTCCTCCCCTCCCCCTTCCACGTGTGCCTCCCTCTACTCCTTCCCAGGTGAGATGCTCTGACTTCATGCTCCCAAGTCCCTTTCAAAAGAGAGGCGATCGGTGAGTGTGAGACGATACGGAGGGGGTAAGGGTTGAACTGCGGCTCGGCCGCTTTGCTCCATGGGGGACTTAGTGCCCCCAAGCCTCAGTCTTGGCACCTGTGAAATGGGCATGCTGAGGGCGTTCTGTTCGCGGCTAAGTGTCTCTGAAGAGAATCCTATGCTCCTTTGTTTGGCCTCCTCCACCTGCTACTCTCTTTTTTTTTTTTTTTAATTTTTTTTTTCAACGTTTATTTATTTTTGGGACAGAGAGAGACAGAGCATGAACGGGGGAGGGGCAGAGAGAGAGGGAGACACAGAATCGGAAACAGGCTCCAGGCTCTGAGCCATCAGCCCAGAGCCCGACGCCGGGCTCGAACTCACGGACCCGCGAGATCGTGACCTGGCTGAAGTCGGACGCTTAACCGACTGCGCCACCCAGGCGCCCCTCACCTGCCACTCTCAATCCTCCCCTTCCCTGGCGGTGGTTCCCCGGAATGCTTCCCTGTCCTAATTGCTGCCTGATGACCGAAATGCAAAATCTTGCCTAGCCTTCAAGGCCCCGATGAAATGGTTTTTCTTTCGAGGAGCTTCCTTTGGTTCTGTCCCCTCTGTGGTTTTCCTAGCCCCTTCGAAGTACCGAAGAAGAATAATCAAGACGGCGAGGACAGCAGGAAGAGCAGGGGCACGTGCCTGCTGCGTGATGAGCGCCCTTAAGTGTTCGTCATGATTAAGGCACGGCTTAGTTGTGCCAACGGACTCCCCGGCACCATGTTCTTTGCCCTGCCGCTCTGTCCTCCCCTCCGACTCTAGACTCAGTCATGTGACTGACTTTGACCGACAGAATAGTAGCAAATTCGATATGAGCAGAAGCCCGAAAACGCACGCAAGCATTTCTTTCCACGGACTCTCCAGGACCCCTGCGATCACTTGGGCTAGCCTGGCTAGAGGATAAGCAGCTCTTTGTCTCCTTTCTAAGGAGAGGAGCGTGTTATTCCAGCCAAGGCCATCCCCGATCCGCCAACGGTGAGCCAACTACAAGACACGTGGGTGAGCCCCGGCTGAGGTCGGAAGAAGCACAGAGCGTGCCCAGTCAAGATCAGAAGAAATACCCAGCTGACCCCAGGACTCACGAGTAATCATAAGTGATTAAATCTTGGGATGCTTTGTTACGCAGCAATAGCTAACTGATACAATCATCACCACTAAGCACTTCCTGTGTGTCAGAAAACCCTCGGGAATACTCTATAAACGTTACGTGATTGGTCCTCACCTGAACTGGGCACGAGTCCCATTTTCAAGATGAGGACACTGAGGCTTAGGGAGCTTGCCCCTTCTCTAAGCCAGTGGCCCTAGAAAGTGGCTCCATACCTGTCCGGGGAGTCTGATCCTGGCTTCCCTTTCTGGTGATGTGACTCAGGGCAAGTATCTTTTATTTTTGTGCCTCAGTCTCCTAATCTATGAAGCAAACATGATGACAGTTATCATGGTTATGGAGTTGCCATACCGAGAGCACTACAACCTGCTGAGATGAGAGACTGAGCTGAACTCATGGTGGATGCCCAGCAAAAACGTTAGACGTTCTGTTTCTCTTCCTGTTCCCTTTTCTTGAGGTCTGAGAAGCTGATATTTTTAGAGCTGTCATCTCCCATGGAGGTGCAGTCTCCTTGAAACCCTGCGTCCAGGTCTAACTACTCTGGGTCCCCCCACCACAGTGCCTTGCCCAGACTATCGGCTTCCGCAAATACATACTAAAAAGCTATTTTAACTCCTTTCGCTGGAAAATGAAGTGTGAACTTAGTGCCCTCAGAAGAGGAGGTGGCCAAGAGCACATGGGGGAGAACGATGAGACACAGCTTCGTATGAGGGCTTTAAGTTAGACTCCGATAAGAACTTCCCAGGAGGGGAGAGAAGCCATGGGTTTTTTTGGTGTGGCTGTGGTCTTGGTCTGCTTTGGCTTCTTGCGAAGGACGTGTCCCGCCTGGAGCTCTCTGAGCAGCTCTGGACGCTCTCAACCAGGCATAATTTTCAGTCTATTTAGAGACTCGGGGGCGGGACCGAGATCGGTGACCCCTCCGTGCCCTTGCCTGCGCCGGGGATCCTTGCGAGACTCGCGGAGAAAGCAGCCCGCTCTTCTGCCCGTTCCTCGCCACTATTTTTCTTTGCAGCTGTCTCTGCATTTCAGAGTTCACATCTCTGCCAGGGACTCTATTTTGGGATTTGTGGGAATAGGCGGGTTTCGGCAAATAGGAAGCTCTCGAAATCTCGGCGAGCCTGTTCCCCTGGGTCTCCCAGCCGACTCCGAGGGCAAGGAGAGGTTCGGAGGGGCCGCCCCGGGGCCCCGACATGTGCGCACGGGAGGGCAGGATGGCCCTTTCCCAGCAAAGCCCCGCCGCTGGGGGCCACGGCCTCCGACGCAATCAGCAATCAGCGCTCAGAGAAGCCTGCAGACACGGAGCTCGTTTATGTGCAAACTGACACCGAATCCCCACCACATCCCCTCTCCCTTTCCACACGGAGACAAGTGACAGGTGGCAGCAGGAGAGCCCCGCTCTGTCTGACTCAGAGGAGCCCCGGGGCCGAGGCCTTAGGGTTGCACGTGTCTGTGTGTCCATGTATTTGAAGATCTGTCCTTGCAGGGACCCAAGGCCGTGCGTTGGCGTGGGCGGGCCTGGCGCGTGTGTGCATCTTCCAAGCCGTGAGCCTGAATCTGTTGATCTGTACGCGTGCGTCCCTGGTGCTGGGGCGTCTGTCGTCATGACATTCCAGAGGCCCTCGTCTGTACATTTTGATACATTTTACCTATTTGTGAGAGACAGCATTCTGTCTCTGCGAGACAGCTCTCTGCGAGGGCGGCAGAGGGGGAGGGAGACGCAGAATCCCAAGCGGGCTCCCGGCCCCGAGCTGTCAGCACAGAGCCCGTCGCGGGGGGCTGGAACCCACGCTGATGAGATCGTGACCTGAGCTGAAGTCAGAGGCTTCAGGGACTGAGCCCCCGCACCCTCCTTATCTGTAAATTTGCAATTCACCCGATGCATTCATGCATTGTATATATATTTCTTCGTCTCTTCCTGTTCACAGAGATGTCCTAAAGTGTAAGCTCCGTGACAGCAAGAATGATGTTAGTATTAGTCACCACTGTATACTTTATATACAGTGCAGCAAATACTATATAGATACATACATAGGTATATATACACACTCTATATATACTTGCAAATACACACACATACACACCAATACGTATGTAGATATCACTTGTATATATAATATATGCCGATATTTTATCATGATTGACTGTATGATGAAAAGTTTACATAAATATGTATCGCACGTGAACGCATGTTTGAATATATTTCAGAATTTACCCAAAGTAAATTTACCAGAGTGGTTTTATAAATGTTCACAGTATATAATTTGTCCAAGTAGAGCCACGATTAGCAAACAGTTCTATACTCTTATTTTTTATCTTTAAAACAAAAATTTTAATGTTTATTTATTTTTGAGAGAGAGAGAGAGACAGAGCATGAGCAGGGGAAGGGCGGAGAGAGAGGGGGAGACACAGCATCCGAAGCCGGCTCCGGGCTCCGAGCTGTCCGTACAGAGCCCGACGCGGGGCTCGAACCCGCGACCTGCGAGTTCATAATCCGAGCCAAGGTCAGATGCTTAAGTGACTGAACCTGCAGGTGCCCACAATGAATCATTTTTTAATGAACCAACTGGCAATCGCATTAGCCTAGCTCTAGAGAGACAGACGGCCTCACTCAGGCTCTCAAAATCCCAGATGAACTCGTGGGGATAGGAAAAGAGACCAGGAGAGGAACACCCCACGGAGGACCCCTTGCTGCTGACGTCGGGGACAGAGTAGGTCTCCGGGAACGTGATCCCTCTTCCGGCATCTGCCCCTGGGCTGGCTCCATCAGGGAAGGGAGAAGAGGAAGGGGGACTCCAGGTGCGAAGTCCCAGCCCTTGCCATCCATCAACGGCCTCCTAATGAGATGATAGCCCTAATGTGTGCACATTGATTTCTGGGGTGACAGCAAAGCCGAGATGATTTACATTCAATTTCCCATTGGTGATGCACCATTGATCTCCGTGGGCACTGAAATATTTACTAGAGAGAGCAGGACTAGAAGGTCCCTGGCCGGGGGGAAGCGGGCAAGTGACCAGTGGGTTAGAGATTCAGGATGTGAAGCATCTTGCCTGAGGAAGAAAAGCCCAGGAAGCAGACTAGGGCAGCCCAGGGATGTTCGGAGCCAAGAAAACCCCCCCTGGACTCCGGGCCAGAGAAGGGGATGCCAACCTGAGCCTGAGCGTGTCCCTCAGTTCTGCCGATGGTCTCCGTCACTCCACATCCGTGTCAACGCTGACACCGCCCGTGTTTGGCTCTCTGCAAAGCACTGACTCCGATGTACTTTTCTCTGGGTATGTGTGCATATGTCTGCTTCTCCCCCACTGGATTCCGAGCCCCGCCCCCCCGGAGAGCAGGGACATGTCCTCCTGGCTCGTCGCTGTGTCTGCACATTCTGCTTGGTGCACAACAGGCACCTAATTTTGTAGGATGACAAGATGGGCCCCTCCGGGCTGGCGTTCCTCAGCGCCGATGGGATTATCCTCAGCTCCAGAAGACGAGGTGTCTCTCCTAGACTTTTCCAACACATTCTCCCGGGAGGAGGAGACACCTCTTGCCCCAGGTCGTGGCCCTTTCACCCAGCGCTCCCAAGTCTCCAAATCCAGGATACAACGGGCGCTCACCCCAGCTGAAAACCTTCCTCGGACTCCCATCTCCCCCGCCTCGCAGCCCAGACTCCTGAACCTACCGCTAGGGTTTTACGACCTCGATCTTCACCCTTGTCCTGTTGTGTCTCGCAGCCGTCCTCCCTTCCCCTCGTGGAATCTACCTGTGTTAGAATGCGTATTGGTTTTCTTTTCCTCTGCCTTTGCATAAACGGCTCCCTTCCCCCCCAACCCTGTCCAGCGCGGAGAGGGTCTGGAAAGGGAGGAAAATTGGTGTTAACAACAGCAACCGGTTGAAGTTCAATCATTGACTGCTTTAGGTATTTACATGTGCCGAGAAGAGAAGGAATCACACAGACATCAGTGACTGGCTTTTACTTTACGTACTTTCTTCCATGTCTTCCCCCTCCAGACGCCAGGGAAGAAGTCCCACTGTTGCCCCGTTTTACCAACGAGGAAACGGAGGCACAGACAGGGGAAGACACCTGCTCCAAATCCACAGCTCACCAGTGAGAGAGCTAAACTTTGCACCCAGCGGTGTCTAAAACCGAGGCCTGACTGTGATCTCTTTAGGGAATTCATGGTCTCCAGCGGGCGGAGATTATTCGGGGGGCGGGGGGTAAAGTGAGAGACTAGACTCTTATCGCTGCCATCAGTTGAGCGGCTGGCATTGTGCTGGCGAAGGTGTTCTGCTGGCTACCCTCCCAGTGGCCCAAGAGATACACCTACTGTCCCCATGTTGGAGGTGAGGTCAGCAGCTTCAGGAGGGATGGAGCATCCTCCCCAAGGCCACATAGCCTGTGAGTGGCAGAGTCAGAATCTGGACGCTGGTTTGACCCTCCATTCCTCCCGGCCTCCCCACTTTCTAGTGTGCCCTATATGTTGCCAACTAATGGATGGCCCCTACCCTGCCCGGCGCTCTAGGCATCACCCTCCAGGCCTCTCCGCCCCTCAGAAGGAGCCCGAGTCAGCACCCTCGGGGCCCATCCCCAGAGGACATGGGCCACCTGCATCCAGGCAGATGACAACTGAAGTCCCATCAGGCCTACCTGAAAGGTTGGCCACCCAGCCCCGGGCTCCACCCCCCGCGGGTGAGTGGTGTATCTCTTGCAGGGGAACGTCCACTCGCCAAATGGAAGGTCAGCTCTCAGCCGGGCCAAAGCCCTGGGAGGGCCGACTGGTAACTTGTTTCCAGTTCATGGGTCCCTCCGGGTCCTGAGGTCAGGCCCCTTCAGGCGTCTCGAGGCCAGACCTTCTGTCTCTGAATAAACAGGCTGTGGAAAATCACCCACAGACACACACACACACACACACACACACACACACGTACGTGCGTGCTTGTGCAAAATTATTCTCTCCGCCACCCCATGACATGAATGCGATACACAAACAGACCTGGAGATTTACGTACTTCCCCCATAGCCCCGCGTAATACACCTGCGTGGACATCTGCCCACCTACGCCCTCCCACACGACACAGCTTAAGGTGGGCCTGCACACCCACGCAGCAGGTGCATGCTCCTACCGAACGCACGCTCACGCGCAAACACGCTTGCACAGGTAACGGGGCAGTCCCACCCTTATGCAAAGTCACACGCACACTCTCCACACAGACATACGTCCACACATGTAGAAATACCCCCATACGTCTACACTTGTACAATACGCATCTGGAAACCTTCATATGCCCCAAATAGGCAGACACGCACACGTGTATCCACATACACGCACATTCGCAGACATCCATCCTTAGACACGTGCCCATTGGTCCCGTGCGTGCAGACACACGTACGTCATATACAGGAATCCACATGGGCACAGCCCCCACGTGCCGAGTCAAGGGTAAAAAGTACGCATTTCTGCCAACACGAACCCCAACATACAGAAACTTGCACACCTGTGTGTACCCATATGCCATATGTACACACATACCCCCCCCCCCCACACACACACACACATAACTCGAGATCTTTCTGGACCTGATCCTCTCTGCACATCACAGCGTCTGCGGAAACTCTCATTTCCTGCTTGGAATATCCTAGCGAAATGTCCTATCACGACGCACTTCATTTTGGGAAGACACTGGATGCTCTTTGGAGGCATGCAGGGTGCCCTGGCGTATCCACTGGAGGTCCCGTGGGGCCAAGGCTGGGTGAGCTCTGGGCGTTGCCGGCATCCATTCGGCAGCCTCAGTGAGACTGATAAATGCTTTATTTCTTTGCAGGCATTATTGCGCCTCCTCCCAGGGCTTTTCATCTCCTACCCAGAAATTCTCTCTCCCTCTCTGTCCTTACACTGCCCATTATTTATATCTGTGGCAACGCTTTTCGGGGCGCCTGGGTGGCTCAGTCTGTCAAGCGTCCGACTTCGGCTCAGGTCACGATCTCACAGTCCGTGGGTTCGAGCCCCGCCTTGGGCTCAGTGCTGACAGCTCGGAGCCTGGAGCCTGCTTCGCATTCTGTGTCTCCTTCTCTCTCTCTGCCCCTCCCCCACTCGGTCTCTGTCTGTCTCGTTCTCTCTCGAAAATAAATAAACATCAAAAAAAATAAATAAATAAAGGCCAACACCTTTGCCCTGTGTCAGAGTCTTCTGGAGACTGGGCTCCCAGAGGGCAGAAGACATGTTTAAATTGTTTCCTTTTCCCTGGGGCTGGGCTGTCCGATCCCCGGTACCTGCGGGTGCTTAATAAAAGCAAATCCAAACGACTGCTGTTTTGATGCTTCAGTGTACGAGCATGTATGATCGGTCTCAAGACGTTCATCAAGCCTTCATCAAGCAAGCCGGCCAACCAGCACCTTCCGGTGGATGGCAAACTACCGTATTTCCTAGACTCGAACTTTCCCCTGCAGACGGATCTGCCACTATTTTGTATCTCACCCGGGAACGGGAGGCAACGCTGTCGTTCAGTTTAAAAATGCGTTTCCTTCATCACTTGGCATTTTTCTTTTATATTCATTGAAAGAGCCCTTTGAGATTTATGTAGATATGTATTTTCATCGCCTACCACGCTGGTGCATGCTTCAAAAGAGACACCTAAGCAAAACAGATCGATCGTGGATTTCCTTACACGTTTCTAACGGAGTCCAAGATTTTCAGATCGCTTTTTAATTTTTTTAAGTTTTTTATTTTCTTGTCTCTGTTCAATGTTTATTTTTGAGAGAGAGAAAGAGAGACGCGCTTCTCTGTTAGTTCTGGAATTTTCTTTCAAGGTGCTGCCACTCATTTGCAAGTTTGGATGCTAGTACTCTCTTGATCTTACCAGAAGGTGCCCCGCGAGGTTCTCAGACATAACCAGGACACGCACACTGGATGGGAATCGTCTGTTTTCCAGCAGGGCTACCCCGGCAGACAGAACAGGGACTGTTTTATTTGCTGTCTTTGGCTCATCACAGGTAATCAAAATAAAGAACGTGCCCAGGACAAACTAAGGGAGTGGTAAGGCATCTCTGGGTCCTCCCGCATACCTGAGTGGCTCCCTGGGCCAGCGGGCACCTTCTTTCATCACGAGGCTGCGATGACCACAAGAAGGGAACTGGCATCCTCTCAGACTCTTCTGGATGACACCTGCCTCAGGAAAGCAGGTGGAGAGGAAACCAGGAGGTATTCGGGCAGAGTGGTCTAACACTCCAGCCCTGCCTAGTTTCCCCTCTGAGTTCTGCCCCAGTTTGTGGCTGGACGGCGACAAGTTACAGCATCTCAGTCTCTTTGTCTGCTGGAGGGTTGTAGACACATTCACTTCACAGGAATGCCTTGAGAGTCACCTAGAGTTTTCTTTCCTTTCTTTTAGTTGGCAAACGTTTGCTGCACCACTTACTGTGATCCGGGCACAAGGGACACAAGGCTGAACAAAAAGATGTGTTGTCTCCCTGTATAGAATACAGCAATCAGGGCAGTGTGTCCTAAGCCTCAGTGGGCATCAGAATCACCCTGAGAGATGAGGTAAAATGCTGATAATTCCCCCCACAACCCCCCTCCCCCACCGAAAGTCTGAAGTAATTGGCCAACAGACACCAGGACACTCTCAGGGGCATTTTTAAAAAATGGTTATTCATTTTGAGAGAGAGAGAGAGAGAGAGAGAGGGAGAAAACAGGGGAGGAGCAGAAAGAGAGAGAATCCCAAGTTCTGTGCTGCCAGCATAGAGCCCGACTCAGGGCTCCATCCCCTGAACGGCGAGATCCTGACCTGAGCTGTGACCAGATGCTTAACCGACTGAGCCACTCAGGTGCCCCGTCAGGTGCATTTTTTTAAAGGCCCAGGTGGTTCTGTGGTGCATCGGCATTTAGGATCACGGAGGAATAGCCAATACGTGCAAAATGCTTAGTAAAAATACACGATGTCGTTATTATTTGTTTGTTTCACCAGCGTTTCGCTCCTCCTCTGCCACTCCCCAAATTCCTGCACCCAGGACACGTTAGTGAAGGACAGATTCAGCATAAGAACATGTTATTTAGAGCTGGGATCTGAAACCCAGGCCTGTCTGGCTCTCTCCCCCCTCGCCCCTTCCCTCCCATCCCCTCCCATCCCCTCCCCTTCTCTTCCCTTCCTTCCCCAACCAAGTATTACAAGCAAATAAAATCATAGAGAAAAATGTAAAGGGCACTATGTTTCCAACATTCAGAGGTTTCCAGTTCATCATGCATTCAATCAACAAATATTTATTAAGCACTTGCTCTGTGTAGACCCACAGGGCAGTAGATGGGCCAAATAGCGCTGGCTTCGCGGAACTTCCATATTTGCTTTGGATTTTTCTCCCCCCACGCCCGAGAACGACATCATTACTAACATAACACAAAGCTCCCCGTTAGCCCTTCCTTCCTCTGTTTCCCTCCCACCCAGCTGGGACATAAAAACGACCCCAACGGTTGCAATGATGAACCCACAGGCTTCTCTCACATTTATTCATTAATGCCTTATAGCGTTGCTTTGTAGGTTTTCGAGGTTTTTATACACAGTGTCGTTATATAATTATATATATATATATATAATCCGTACATCATATAACGTATCTATTTCACTCACTATTTTGTTCTGCAATCATCCAGGCCAATGCATGTAGCTTTTTGGTTCCACTGGGTCGAGTATTTAATTATAGGACGCCATAACTGTGGGTTTAACGGTTCGTTCTGTTCCTGAGGGACACCCACCTTGTTCGCCCGTTTCTCATGTAACCAGTGCCACAGTGGACATCTTCCTATGTGTCCACCAATACCTGCCCGTATGCTTAGGAGTATGATTGCTGAGTCATTCAATCCACACTTTAGCTTTGCAGGCTAAATCTAGATTGCCCTTCACCTTGGGTGGAAACCAACCTACTCTCCCAGTGGCAGACTATCTGTCGCTCAACCACACTTGTCTTTCAATTTCTGTCAAGCAGGTGGGTCTGGGGCGGGGGCGCGGGAAGATCTGGAGGGAAGTAATTCTCTTCTTTTGTTTATAATTAACACCTGCTTGGTTGTTAGTGAGAGTGGACATCTTCGCTGATTTTTATTGGCTTTTTGGATTTCCTTTTGCTGGGAAATGCTTGTTCTTACCCTGGTTCCGTATTTAAAAAGCAGCTGATTTAATGTATCATTAGGTCCGAGCTCTTGGCCGCTCCACCGGCCGGCTTCTCCGACGGAGAAAAACAAATGCGTTTGATAAAGGGAGTCAGAGGCAGCAACCTCCTTCCTCCAAGGGCCGAGAAAAAAGAATCTCTTATTGACTGGCTTCTATCACTCATCTGATTAAAGGTACCACTTACTTCCAAATGCTTAGAGCTGGGGCCGGAGCCATTCATAAAACTCGTATTGAACGATCGGCTTTCACAAAGTTTGCCTTAATGTTTTTGCACGGTATCGATCTGCGGGGGGAAACTATAAAAATTGACACCAGAATAAACTTTGAAAGACGGCTCTCGCTCCGCCGAACCGGGATCAATGCAAATCGACCGGGGCGATGAGGGAGGGGGAGAGACAACCCCTTCTCCATTAGCTGCTCCCCACTCGACCAGCAAAACTCTTCTGGGTCTTTCCCGGCTGGGCTTAGGGATGCAAACGCAGAGGCGGTGGTGGTCAGGGGGAGCGGAGGACAAGGTCTGCATCCTGAGAGGGGAGATGCCTTAGTCAGCAGCGCCCGGGAAATGTCATTTTCCCTTAGAAACCTCTTTCCCCCACTGTGGTGGGAGTTATGAGTGAAGAAGCCTTGGAGAGGAGGGAGTAAAATGAGCATTTACTGAGCACTCGCTGTATGTCCCAGGTGTCAACGCCAGACTCTTTGCAAACACTCAGGAGGCAGTGTAAGGTTAGCACCACCCATAACTGCCAGATGGCTGGGGCACCGATGTGGCTCAGTTGGTTAAGCGTCTATCTCTTGATTTTGGCTCAGGTCGTGATCTCACGGTTTGGTGCGTTCGAGCCTGTGTCGGGCTCTGTGCATGGAGCCTGCTTGGGATTCTCTCTCCCTCCCTCTCTCTCTCTCTCTCTCTCTCTCTCTCTCTCTCTTCCCCTCCCCACCCCACTGGCACACTTGCTCTCTCTCTCACTCTCTCTCTCGAAATAAATAAACTTAAAAAAAATTTTTTCTAACTGCCAGATGACCTCAGACAAGTGACCTTTGGGAACTTCCGTTTACTCCCGTGAAACGCAGAGCGTTTGGACAGCTGCCCTACAGGACTGTCTTCTGGCTTCAAGGGGTCAGCAGGGTGCCTAAAGAGAGCGTGAACCTGTAGAATGTGTTTTATTACCCCAGTCGGTCCTAACAGCAGCCCGGCCCTTAGAACATGGTCATCCCCACGCTGAGGAGGTAGAGACAGAGGCTCAGAGACGTTAAGCGACTTCCCCAAGATCACACAGCCAGCAAGTGACAAAGTTTGAACTCTGGGCCCTCTGCGTCCCAAACCCATGCTCCCTCCCTGAGAGCACACTTCATAATTATTCATCTTGGGGTCGGGGAAGCACACGGCTCTCGGATGAAAGGCACGATGGCTCCCAGGGTCTGCGCGAACTGTGGGTGACTCGAGGCCTCCTTACATCATCTGTCACCCCGAGATGAGCACCGTCAGCCAACCCGGGGAGACCTCAGACAGAGGGTGCTGTGTTTGCGGAAGTTTGCAAGTCAACTCGAAGGAGGTGCGCGTGGTCAACGTAGGAAGCAGCAGTGAGATCATAAAGGCGTCATAAGCACTGACTCATTCCGACAGTGCAGACGGAGGCCTTACTGTATGTGGGGCCCTGGGCTAAGGGCCAAGGAAACAACGCTGAACATCGCTGACGTGCAGAGAGAGGTACAAACTGTCACGACACAGAGTGAGGGACGAACTGATGGGAGGCCACGTGGGGCGGGATGTGGGAGCAGAGGAAAGACTCCCCAGCTTAGAACCCCAGCCCAGCTTTCCCAGAAGGGCCCCTCGATTAGAAATGAGAAGGGCTCAAAGATCATCTTAAAACGCAGGCTCAGAGGTACTTTCTTTAGGGACTCTGATTCAGTACGTGGAGGATGGGACGAAGGGAACCGTCCCCAGGTGAGCGGACAGTCAGGTTTGGCAACCTCTAGGCCAGCTGACCTCCTAAGATAGTCTTTCTCAGCCCTGGCTGCACCTTAGAACTACCTGGGATGCTCTAGAGAAATCCCAGTGGCCAGACCCGCATCCGGATCAAGCAAACCCGTTTCCCCAGGGGGTGGGTGGGGCCCGGGCATCGGCATCCTTGCAAGTTTCCCCAGTTGATTCTGATTCACAGAGAAAGTTAGGAATCTTAGGAATCACGGCTTTAGAAGGCAGGTGCAGTGTTTGGACCAGCAGGCAGGGAAACATGGGCTGCCTTGAACTTCCTTTGAACGAGTAAGAAGGCTAACAGCATGTATTAGGCACTTACTGCGTACCAGCCCCTTTCCCACCTGCCAGTGAACTGACTTAATCTCTACAATGTCTGGGCATTACCGTCATTTCTGTTGCCCGCATGAGGCCATCAAGACTCAGAGACGTTGAGTTGCAGCCCTGAGTCACAGAGCTCAGATGACTCCCACCCAGCGCACCCCCTCCAAACGTCCCTGGACATGTGTGGCCACAGCGACGGTAAGAACATCACAGGGCAAAGAGAGGAGGGCAGTGGCTCCCTCAAACCTATTCCTGGGCCACCGGCCAAGTATGGCAAGGAATATCTTGCTCTGGACATAGGCGGAGGTTGGAGTTGGCGGGGCGGGGGGGACCGGGGGGCCAGGAGGGAGCGTCCTGGGTGTTAATGGATGCCACGTGAGCAGAAACACCCCACGGTTAAGAGCGCATTTATTATCTCCATCTCTCCCACCAGAAAATTTATGACCTTCCAGTTCTGACTTGAAAACACACAGCACAGAACCATCAGCGGCCACTTCCCGGAGCCTCTTCTTTCTAGTTATTTATTTATTTTTTCCCCTTTCTCTCGGGCCCGTGGCGTTTGCTTTCTCCACGCACCCTGCTTCGGTGGAAGCTGGGAGAGAAAACTGCCTCCCGGAGCTGGGGTTGCGGGCGGGGGGGGGGGGTGTCGTCACTTACTGGGGAGACTCGGGGGCTGAAGGTTCCTCCCCCCACCATAAATAACCTTGATCCCTCCCCAACCCACAAATCACTCCAGATTTTTGGAGTAAATAGTAATTGCTGTGTTTTCCCCCCGTGGGCAGAGCTGAGGGTATATGTATGAGCGTGTGTGTGCTTTGCTTATTTATTTTTTTATTTTTTTATTTTTTTTGAGCCTTGTAAAAGCTTCTGTTCCACCCACCAATTCTAAACACTCTCTTAGAGGGATTTAAAGCCTCTGGAGTCAGGGGCTTGGAAAAGCACTGTAGGTTGGAGATTTACTGTGGCTCCAGGGACCCCAGAGATGCACCAGCTCAGTTCAGGGCCGGAGGCATGTTCTTCTATGGTTTTGCGTTGGGGACAGACACTGTGACATCCTTAACATCCTCTGTTCTATACCCGTCCCCACTGCCCCGGCGCTAATGCTAGTAGGATCTGTACAGCCCTGTTCCCTCTGATCTCTCTTCCACACCAGCCGGCCCTGGAATGACCTTTCTGAGCCTCTGGTCTGACCGTCGTACAATGCTAATCACTATTTCCGGTTCCTGCCTTCACACCTCCTAGTGTCCTTCCGTCTCTGAGTCCCTCCTAAGCAGATCTGGGGACAGGGATTTGGATGCAGGTACTTTATCTGAGAGATGCGAGCAGGAGAGCGGAGGGAGGGTCGGGACGGTGAGGCAGAGGAAGGAGGAGAGTTAGAGCTGGTTAATACTGTCGGCCCTGGGGCTCAGTCCCCCGGGGAAGCTCAGGCCATCTGTGTAGAACACGCCTCTGGCCACAGAATTTTCCCATCCTTGATTTGTTTCGAGTCGCCTCCGAGGTGTTCCCTCCTCTGCCCTTCCGGGTTGTGCCTGTGCCTCGCTGAGCAAGCCTTTCGCAGCTTTGGAGGATGCACAGCACAGGCAGGGCGACGCGAGGTGGATGTGGGGTGCAGAGGCAGGATCCTGGGGGGTGTGGGGTGGGTCATGACCCGCACCTGCCACCCCCCTCGTCACTTTTAGGATAAAGCCCAAACTCCTTAACGTGACTCGAAGCCTCTTCAGGATCTGACCCTGTCTGAAGTTTCCAGCCTCACTTCTTTCTCTGGCGTTCTCTCCACCTGGAACCTTCCGTTCTGGCAGCGTTGAGCTCTCCCCACACCCACCAGAGTCAAATCCTAGGGGATGGGACTGGTGCTGTGGGCACCAAGACTTGGCAGGTACCCAGTAAGTGTTGACTAAATCGATGGGTTGAAACGCGTCATTCTGCGTAAAAGGCCCTTTTGGTGGGCTTTCCTCTTTCCCAGCCGGGACACAAATCCTTCACCCCTGGTCTCAGCACACCTCCTGTCTGGGTAAAGAATAACGCTGGGGTACGGTGGCAAATGCAGGGAATTCGGGGTCAGAACGCCTGGGCCTCGGAACTTTCTGGAACAAGAACTTGCCACTTGTTGGCTCCATGACCTGGAGGGTGCCCTCCCCCTCTGCAGCTGTCTGGAGGGGGTCAGACTCCGCTTGACCGGACTCTCATTCCGCCATGGCTTTCCTTCTCCGACAGCAGAAGCGGTGGCCGCATGGTGTGCTGGGCGATTACTGGGTCCCACGTGTCTCCACTGTGCTCTGCGCTCGGGGACATTGACCTGCATTGCCTGTCCCGATGGCTCCTGTTCCCTGTGGGTTCCGGGTGGGCTCAACCAAAGGAGAACATCGGTGGGAAATCAGAAAGGGAGTACAACGTTAGGGTGTTTGTTCCGCTGACCCTCCTGTGGCAGGATTGCGGTGGGGTGGGGATCAGGGCTGCTATTAACTGTCCCTTCCCAGAGCCGCACTCTTTCTGTCTTCTGACCACCTCTCTCTGGCCCCCGGGTGGCAACAGTACCCCGCTTCGCTAGCCTTGTGGGACTGTGCCTTCCCTTGTGAGCTCCTCAGTCTTTCTTACCCCCCCTGTCATTAGCCCTTTACTTACCTCTGCTCAAATCACCCCACTTGGGGTGCCTTCTCCTCCCCACCACGATCCCCACCCGTGGTCCATACCTGTCGATTATGTAGAGGTGAGCCACGAGAGGAGGGTCACTTGCCGTCACAAGGACTCCCAGGCCCGTTCTCGCGCTGAAATACCCTAGGGGAACCAAGGCATCCCCTCGGGGCAAGAGGGAGAGAACGAAGGCAGCACAGAACAGTGTGGGATGCCCGCGAGGAGCTCGGGTCTGGAGTCAGACAAATCCTAGGTGCGGTTGCCACATCCGTGTGGTGTGGATAAATGTATCTCTGTGGCAGGGCTACGGGGAGGACAAAGTGCGTGTGTAACACATTCAGCACTGAGCGGGCAGGTGGAGACACTCGTCATGAGATGCACGGGATCGCCGCTCCGCTCCCAGTGCCACCTGCCACGTTATCGTTGTAGACATCCTTGTGCGTCTTTGTCTGGCCGTCTTTCCAATTAAAAGCTCCACGAGGCTGGGGTTTCTGTCTTGCCTACTTCTCTTTTTTTAACGTGTATTTATTTTGAGAGAGGGAGAGAGAGCGTGAGCAGGGTGGGGTGGGGGGCAGAGAGAGAGGGAGAAAGAGAATCCCGAGCAGGCTCTGCGCTGTCAGCGTGGAGCCCGATGCGGGGCTCGCTCGCACGAACCACGAGATCACGACTTGAGCCGAAATCAAGAGTCAGACAGTTAACTGAGCTGCCTAGGTCCCCCATTTGCCTTACACACTTCCATAACGCCCTCAATGCCGAGCTCAGGGCTCGGCAGACAGGAGACCCTCACGATGGATGGAAGGAAACCAGCATGTCCTGGGAATCCGGTATTATTCTCATTTTGAAGATAAAATATGGAGACTTGAATGACTGGTGAGCTTAACGAGGGCACACAGCTTGAATTTAGAACTGATTTGAACTGACGGACCCCACCACCTCCCTGTGTCGTTTTACACGGACACACCTGCGGATGCTTTGACCCCTCTGATGAGGACAAAGACACCAGTGATAAAAATCTTCATCGGGTTATGTGAGATTGTAAAGCCACAGAAACCCATTCTGGCTACCCTGTGCACAAAAAAGGTTTTATTGTTCAGAGAAGCAAGTCTTGCCCAAAGGAGCAGAACCAGATGTCAGAAGGGACAGGGAACTTGTCAAGGGCAGGATCTGAGTAGCGGGAAGCGATGGGCGGGCCCTCCCGGGAGCTGCTTTGAAAGTAAACGAGCACCATTAGGATCTGGCCTGTGAATAACTCTGCTGAAGATTCAGATCCTGGGGAGGAAATGTCTGATTAGCTCGGCTTGGGTCACGTGGCCTCTTGGCAGAAGGCAGGGATGGATTGATGGACTTTGGGACCGCATGCAATGGGGGTGGGCGGGGTTGGTTTCCAGAAGGGAAAACCAGGGGCCGGAGATGAGAAGGGAAGGAAAGAGACCCCAGATTGGTCCCAAACAGCTGATGCCCCCTGCAGGGATGGTATCAGCTGTCTCTCCACAGTAGATAACATTTGCTGGGTCTTTCCACGTGTTACAGGGCTGCTGCGTACAGTTGTGTGGTCTGTGCCCTGCTCAAGGCCATTTGGCTGAGACAACGCAGGGCTGCTAAGTCCCAGCCTGATCTCTGCTAGCCAAGTGGCCGCATCTACCCACAGGAAGGGAGCTCTTTCCTGATGTGCAAAACTACACTAGGCACTTTGTATAAGTCATCGTATTTAATCCTCTTAACAACTCTGAAAGGTAGATTAAAGACAGTAACAAATCCTTTGTTTCTCCTGCCAGCAAGGAGCTAGTCTAATCCCTGGGGGACGGGATTCATCCTATTTGCATCATTGACGGGTGGTATCGCTTTCCCCACCCCCTGAATCTGGAATCACCCCAGTGACTTGCTGATCAACTAAACGGTGGGGATAATGTCCTAGGATTTCCAGGGCTAGAGCAGAAGACTCCTTGCTGCCTTTTTTTCTGGGTTTCTCGGACCCCTCTGCCACCATGTACGCGGTCCAGCTATCACATTCTCTTGATCGGTTGCCGAGCTCGGATCCAGGGGGAGGAGCAAAGACATGACCCCCTCCTGGGAGGAGGGGCCAACAGTGTGTGCACCTCCTGAATCTACCAACACGTGAGTTGAATTCATTCGACCAATATTTGTCTGTTGAGCACCTACTCTGTGCCAGACCTTGGCATAAACCCTGGGGAATATCGTGGTGAGCAAACCGGAAAAGGTTTCCTTCCGCATGCCGGTCGGAGTCTGTGTTCCGGCGAGAATAAATGGATTCGTGAACTGGAAAGAAAAGTTAAACATGTCTGGTCTGCAACTTTCAGCCTGATGCATGTGCCCCATAAAATCATCTCGCTGCGGTACAACATTGGAGAGATTTCGAAGTTGCAAGAGGCCGCGTTCCGCCTCCTTCTTTCCGCGAGAGGCCCTGCACGTCGCCGGGCTTGGGAGCAAGGTGCTGCCTACGGTTCTCCGGGTTGACTCAGGTCCCCTGTCAACTAACTCCGGATTGAGGAACCTGCCTAGTGGGACTCACAAAGAAGAAGGGCACGCGGGGAGGGAGTGGGGTTGCATCACCGTGACTCAGGCCAGCCAGCGTCCACACGGGAACTGAGCTGCAAGCTTCAGGATCCATATGGGGAGGTTACTTTGGGCCCGAGGGCTGGGGCTGGGTAGCGCTGAGGAATTTCACACGTGGTGCAGCCAGCCTGGGTTCTGTTCTGGAATAACGCATGTCAGCGGCGGGGTAAACTCGTGAGTCACAGAGCTAATCTGAGCTCTTTTGACCCGGGTGCCGAAGAGATGAGCAAAGGCCAGACCTCAGCGCCATCCAAGTGGTTTCATGACAAAATGAACAGTTTGAACGGGAGCAAAAGGCTGAATCACGCAGGCCATCGCCTTCCCTTGCCTGAGCCAGGCGTAAAGGATTAAGTGTGCTATTTTGGGGAGTTCCTAAGTGCTCCCTCGGAGGGTTTCCAGCAGAGGTGTGTGAGTTCCCATTAACTCCTTTCAAGTTACAGTCCATTTATTTTTTTTTTTTTTATTTCCATTATCGGGCAGCCGACCAATTACTATTTGTTGAGCTCTAACTCCGAGCCCCCGTAGATGCGTTTTGTATTAATCACCCAGGTTTACTTTTCTCCGGATGTGTTTTGCGGAACAGTAACTTTCGATCATGCTTCGTAGGTGGTCAGGGGCGAGGACGTGGGGAGGGGTGGTGACATGCATAAAAAAAGAGAATCCCCATCACCAAATACACCGGGGGAAATACTTGGTTACATTTTTCTTCTACCCATTCCTGCACTCTAGAATTTTAAGGTTTCCAACGTGCTCGTGTACATTGAAAATCTCTAAAAGGGATTTCGATGATTAATTTTCCCCCAAACTCATTTTAGGCCTAGAACCCCCTCTGGTAGAGCAAAGGAATTGTGTTTTTGACGAAGATGCTTTGACAAATACTGTCCTTGAATTACCAACTTAGAAAAATTCTTTCGGGGCGCCTGGGTGGCTCAGTCGGTTAAGCGTCTGACTTTGGCTCAGGTCATGGTCTTGAGGTTCGTGAATTCGAGTCCCGCGTCAGGCTCTGGGCTGATAGCCCGGAGCCTGGAGCCTCCTTCGGATTCTGTGTCTCCCTCTGTCTCTGCCTGTCCCCTGCTCGCACTCTGTCTCTCTCAAAAATAAAGAAAAATTCTTTCCAATTATGGGTGCACGATTCACTGGGGAGCTTGCTATAAAAATGCAAATTCCCACCCCAGATGTCAAAATTGGGTAGGTCTTGGGTGAGACTCGGAAATAGTCATTTAATAATCATCTCAGGTGATTCTGTTATGAGTGATTCACGACGCCCACTGGGCGCTGAGAAGTGTCTTGTCACACAACGAGTTTTTGTAGAGTTGGGAGACTGGCCCGGACTCCCTGTTCACAAAAAAGAAATCTGCCCATCATCTGCTGAGGCATGCAGGGCCTCATATGCATTAGAGGTTTCCATAACTAGTGATTAGGTGTTCAGGGGTGGTATCGAATTCATGGATAGATATGGAAAAACTAGATGACTAAATTAATGAATATATGTCCCTTATTCTAGTCCCTTATACCTCTTTTGATGCAACCCAAGAGCATCAAATTTGCTTTGCTGAGTTCCTCTGATGACAAAGAAAACTGAGGTCCAGAGAAGTTCAGTAATTTGCTCGAGGTCCCACAGCGAGATAAGGGTTGAGTCATCGTTGTAAGTCGGTTGTTTCCCATCGCAGACTCCAGCATCTCCGTCCCACAGCCCCCCTTGGACTCTAGAGCCGGACTGGATTGTGGTTCGTGGATCTTTCGCTTTTCAACTGGGTAGCATCGAACCACTCCCATGACCTCTCTGGGTCTCAAGTGTAAAGTGAAGAAAATATTAAGTTGCTTGGTCACATCCCTTGGCATGGTGCCCAGCATGCGGTAAGCCCTTTATAAGTATTGACTACTACCGGTAATAATATCGATAACTGTGAGTGGTACGTAAAAGAGGAGACCAATACCTGTTGAGAAGGAAAATGAATCCCCTTTTGTTGGGTAACAATGCCACACTCAGAAATCCGTAAGGTTTGGCTTTCCTGGTGTGGCCGGGTGTGGCCGGAGTGCAGAGGCCCAGAATCCCAGAGTAAGAATGAGCTCTGGAATTCACCTGATCCAACAGCCAACCCTCCGTAGAGATGCACTGTGAGAAAGCCCTAGCGGCCCCGTCTACTCTCAGCTTATCACCTCCGCCGACCGTGAACTCACCACCTCGTGAACAAGCCCAGTTGCTCCCTAGAAAAATAAGTGATTCTGAGTACTGTTCCCCGGTGCTGGCCAAGCATCACTGCTTCCAGAAGCTGTTCCTCAAGAAAAGAGTTCTGCGTCCAAATAAGCTCGTGTGATATCACGTGCTCTAACCGCTTCCCTTCCTTAGAGATACCTGTAATGCCTATTGTCATGTCAAAGGCTCTGAGAAGTCCTGCAGTTGAGAAAGAAAAAAAAGTTAATCTTTGTGGACCCCAAGGCCCTCTCCAAACTCATTTGACCAAAAAAAACCCTACAGACAGCCCGTAGAGCTTTTATTCCCCCCCCCCCCCCCCGTGGAATCACTTTGAGGCCTTCTCCTATGTTAGAAAGTAGTTCCTAAGTGATTTTTTTTTTCTTTTTTTTTTTTGGTAATCATGCTGATAAGACGTTGGTCCAGAATCATTGGAGTTGAAATACTGCTGTTGTCCCTTCTGAACGTGGATACTTCCCACATCCAGTGCTGGTCACAGCTGGCACACACAGGTGCAGGGGGACCGATGGGTCACAGCTGGTGTGTATTCCGATTGGCCTGTGTCTGGACCATACTGCTTGCGAAATATTGTGCATATCGCTTCTGCTAACCGTTCCTTATTGCTTGAGCCGGTCGTCGCTCAAAACCCGCCACCCTCCTTCCCTGGCTGCTGTAGATCAGCGTTGCAATGCCTGCGCCCTCCTCTTCTCTCTGGGACCCTCCACCCAGCCCAGACGCTGGATCTGCCCTCAACTTGCTTCTCGAGCTAGCCAGTGACTTGAGTTTCTCTCTCCTGTCCCCCGAAAAAAGTGTGCCTGGGAGGAGAGGTTGGTGGGAAGCCAGAGGGCCCGGCACGGTGTTGGTGCTCCCAGGTTGCTATTTGACCTTGAGATTCAAGCATGTGTGAGCACACACACACGCACACGCACACACACACACCCCTGCCAGACTCCCCCAAAGCAGATACCCAACCCTCGCCCCTTCCCTGTTGCGGCGGGGGTCTCCCTCATCTGCACCAGGCGAAGCCACTTAGAGAATTTCCAGAGCCCTTGCTTGGGGAGGGGAGGAAGGTTAAAAGTGTACATGTAGCATTCTTTCTGGCTCCGCTCAGAAGCCGTCAGGGCAAAGGGAGTGGGGTTTCTGGTTTCAAAGGAAGCCCGGGGAAAGCTGCTTCTTTTCGTTGCAACCCCTCTTAGGAAAATGGAGCGCTTTCTTTCTTTTTTTTTTTTTTTTCCTTGTGCAAGCAGCACCATAAATCACGGTCCTGTGAACGGGGGCGGGATTAGGGCTGTTGGGTCGGATTTGTTTGAGTGTGTGTCTTTTGGTCTTTATCGCCCTCCCCCTTCATAAACATCAGCTTGTAAGTTCCCATCCTCCAGAGGACGCACCGAAGGAAGGCATCACGTTAAATATTTAGAACAGGAAACCGCCTCATGCCGCTGGATGGGAAAAAGCAATCTCAGGAAAGGCGCTCATGTGCGGGGGTCGGGGGGGGTGTCTCTCCCTGGACCCCGTAAGGGAGAAGACACCCTTTTGGTACCCGGAGTGTCACCCCAAACTCTTCCCAAGGAAAGAGAGAGGCTTGGCAAGGCCGGCAGGTGAGGGCTTGGCTGGGAAAATGTCTCCTTGCAGCAAGGTTTTGTAGGCCAGGGGTAATCGATAAAATACATTTTTAATAGCCTTTTTCTTGTGAGTAAGGTGGTTGTGAAGTGAGGAAAAGCACAGTCTGCCAAATCATCTGCCACAGCACCACCCGCGTCCAGGTGCTTGCTGGTGTTGAAATGCAGCACTGCTCGCGGTGCTTTCCTGTGCACAATCTTCTATGGCTCCCTACTGCCCAGGGAAGAAAGGTCAAGTTGCCACAAAGGGAAGAGAAGACACTTCAGGACTTGGCTCGAGTCCGTACTTCCTTTTTTCGTCATCAAAATTCTCATCCCTTCTCTTACTATCGATGCATTTTCACGTCTGATATCCTTTTTATATTTTCTGCTCTCTGTGGCTAGAATGATGTGTGCTTCATCATCCCTTCACATTCCCGGAAGGGTCTGGCCTGACGGGTATTAGTTTAGAATGCTTTCATAGTAAATAGCAATAACGAGTAAAGAAGATACCTCAACTTGTGGCACTGAGAAGTCAAGGTACAAGGGACTTCAGGTAAGGCTGGATCCAGCAGCTCAAGCAACGGCAGGGAGGGCTCAGTTTCTCCCCGCTCTCTCTCTCCCCGCGGGAACTCTTAGATCTCCCTTACCCGCAGTAGAGTAGTTCTACCAGGTCTAGACCTCATATACTCACCCCGTACCACCCAAGAGAAAAGAGATTCCTTTCAGGTAACTCCTTTACAAGTCCGGGGACTCATTCCTTCAATGGCCCAAATTAGTTCTTGTGTTCATCCCTCCACCAATGACTGGGACTGAGGGGATCATATCTATTTGTCTTTATACATGCCATTCTCTCTCTGTGAAATACTTTCTGTAAAACTCCTATTCAACCCTCAAAACCTGGGTCAGATATCCCATAATGTCGTTAGGCTTCCCGGTCCATTCCAACCTCTCCCAGGTGAGTGAGTGACTCTTTCTGCCATGTTGCCAATGCCCTCTGATTCTTCTCCTTTGTGCACCTGGCACATCGCCTCATGGTTGCATTTTAAAAATGTGTGACTTCCCCCGTGAGTTCTTCTAGGATACTGACCACACTGGCTTTATATCAAGAGCCCGTATGTTGACTCAGGTACCGTCGGACACACAGAAGGTCTAGAAATACCCGCTGAATGAATGTAGGTACAGTGTTCACGGACATCTGGCGTTATCGATAACACCTCGGTTTTGAGTCATCAGGCAAGGTAGAGGTTCTTGAACTCTCCGAATCAGTTTCGGCTTAGAGCTTGAGTTGATCTTAAGATATGGCACTTCCCTGGCAAGCCCCACCTCACTTTTGCAACACACACACACACACACACATCCATATGCACACACACGCACACACACTCACACACATCGCTCTCAAGGATCGTCTCAGGATAGACTCAGTCCTGAAAACCTAATCCCAGGCTGGTTCTAAACAGGGATGGAATATAGGTCAGACTCTCAGCAGGATGCAGGTGGGTGCCCCCAAATAGGGTAATTTAGGGAGGGTTTAACAGAGGAGTGTTTACAAAGGTGTGACTGGCTTACAAAAGTGTGAAGCAGGCCAGAATTAGCAATAACAGGACGCTGTTAACAACCTCGAAGGAATCCGGAGAAGAGAGAGCTGGATAGGGACTGGCATCTCATAGAAGCAGGGGCTCCGGAAGAAGGGGAGGCAGACAAATCCCAGCGTTCCGGCAGGGAGGAAACCAGGGAATAAATACCCGATCTCTTTCTTCTCCCGCCGGGGGCTGCCATTGCCCAAACTCAGGCCGACAGCAGGGAACCAGGGACCTGCTGAGCTAGTCGGCACGGCTCAGCCTCCTGGGACAGACAGCAGAGCGCGGAAGGGCGGACGGGCACACGGAAGATGTCCACGGGGTGAGGTCCTGGAAAATGAAGCAGCGATTAGTAGGGGCCAGCGGGGTTTCCTACACCTGCTAAAATGGCCTCGTTGCTTCTTTCCGGATCAGGGAAGAGTGCGGACTGTCTGCCTTGGTTTCAACTCGATATCTGACAAGAGTTTCCATGATGTGTTTTTAGAAAAGATGGCTAAGGGTGGGCCACACGTCTGAACCGATCCATGGGCTTCCTCGCAGATTGGATAATGACAACTGCAGTGGCAGTGACTGAAGAACGTGGAGACGGTCAGAAGGATGGGTGTGAACCTGGGCCATGGGCTCCGTCCGCAGCCCCGCCTGCTGATGTTACCAATTCTGTTGAAAACAGAATACCTCTCTGTTCGTGATGCTTCCCAGGGATCAAAGGTTGGGAGAACTCCCTAGCAATCTGGAGAACAGACCAGAATGGCAAATGGATGCAGTGATGAGCTGAGTTAAACGAAGCTGAGTGAGGTCTTGAAGCTCACAACGTGAAATGCAGAAATCCAAGACCAAGGATGGTTTTTTAAGGGAAGAGAACAGGTTGGCCAGGCAAAGGTGACCCGAGTTCATCCTGGCCGGAGGACCGAGCGTGAGCAAAACAGCATCGAAATGAAGCAACGCACAAGTAGGACTGGGTCTAGGCTGCTAATGGATGTGTCAAGAGGCAGGAAGCGAGGAGAGGTAATGCAGGGGAGATGGAAAATGCCCCACTCGAGCAGGGTTTGCTGAAGAGCATCAGATTCACCCAGGAGGGGATGGGAGCTCATGCACATGTGTTTAGCAGGTGCCTAAATAGACCAGATTATTTATTTAATCCCTCATGCGTGGATGCGTGCAGTTACGTGTTTCTTTTTGTTTTAATCAGTTGAGTGGCGCAGTTTTACGTCCGGAAGGTTTGATCACGGGAATTTTCAAACACGCAGAAAAATCGAGAGGATTGTGCAGTGAACACCCACATACCCACCTCCTGGGTGCTGCCGTTGACATCTGGCTACGCTGGCTTTATCACACGTCCTGCCCTTCTTCCGTACTTCTCATCACCCACCAACCCACCTTATTTCTTTGCTCCCCCTGTAAGGAAGTTGCAGGCATTGGGACACTGTTCTCCTAAATCCATCTGGCTTCATAGCCGTAACTGTGGCTCATGCTTTGGTCACATGGGTTTGATTTCAAGGATGAAATCACTGCCTATCACACCCAGTAAGTCGATCCAAACCAGGCAATCCGATTGCACTGTGGCATCTGGTTGGAGCCAGCCAAGAGTTTTAAGTAGAGGACTGAGCTAACAGGTGATGGATGGGTCGGCGGATGGAGTCTTGATAAAGGAATGAGGCGTCCCCACAGGTACCTGGGCTTGCCAAGCTGGAGGGGCCCCAGGACCATGGAGAAGGGATGCTCAAAGAGAGGCATGCGAGTTCTTCCATCAACCCACTGGCCCGTGACAGTCGAGACGCTGGACTCAGAGAAGTCTTTGAAGACAGCGGAGATGGGCAATGGACCCTGTGCCTTCTGGTTTTCCTTAAATCTTTGACTCAGCCCAGGGCACTTGCCTTGGGAGGGAATGGGCAGGACTCTGAGTCATAGGTCAGTGCTAACAAACTTCCTGAACGTTCTGAAGAGGATGAGATAAAGTCCGGGAATGTTCATCACAGAAACACTAGAAAACCACAGTGGAAGAAGTGAGGACTTCACGTTAGCACTTGGGGCTGGAGTCCTCATGCTTCCGTGTTTAGCTCTGTGATCAAACCCAGCCCAGTGTCCCCGGTTTACTCATTTGTGTATATATGGAAAACTCCAAAGCGCTCACTTCCTTTTATATCGGTCCCGGTTTCTCAAGGCATCAGGGACTTTCCTCGGGACACACGGGAGTTTAAACAGGGCTCCTACCAGAGCTGTCTCAGCCATGAGTTAGGCCACATAGTACATCATCTGCCATCAATACATGATTAAGTGGCGACTTAGTAGGATTCCAGTCAATGAATAAAGATCAGCTAATTGAGAGGGGGAAAAAAAGCAATTAGTTAATTCTTGAATTAGTATTCCTTTTCCCTATCAACTGTCGATGCTGACTTTGTGTGTGTGTGTGGCGGGGGGGGTCAGGGTATCTTCTCTGATGTAGCAGAAAGCTAACTTGTTCAATGGTAAATCAAGCCGTGTCTGAATTTCCACAGCCAGTTTTGCATCACGGAGCGGGTGTGACCAGACACAGACCGGACATAACGTTAAGACGCTAACCTCGTAATCAACATGTAAATTCGCACTTCAACATGGGGGGGGGGGCGGAGAATGGGAATCAGAGAGAAGAATCTCAAGGAAAAATGTCATTAGTTTTCTTCCTGGCCTGGCCTTAATAGTAGAATGTAATTTGGCTAATGGAGTCTTCGTTTCTCATTAAATTACGTGGGCATTAAAAATATCTCTAAAACAGTAGAAAGATTCCAGGGAGTTAATTACTCCTGGAGTTACTCAGCCATTCTTGCCCTGTTCAGGAAAACCCCGCAGATTCTCTCCGACGTGAATGAGGAAACTGAGGGCGAACCTGTTGTATCGTGATGGGACCTGTGATTGGACCTTTGAAACGTACTTCGAAGATGAGGTTCGGATGGCTCTTAGGAAAACGTCTTTCTTAACACTTTTGCTTTCGAGACGTGTCGAAAACGAATACATTGAAATAATCTGATTTGTCCTTTTACCCAGAAGGAGCCCCTGTGCTCCAGGGAGAAGGAGAACACTGAAGAACGTACCAGTGGCCATCGATCACTTCTTTATTCTTTTACTCCAGGAGTATATTTTGAGATCCCATTGAATGCCATGGGCTCTGCAAACGGAGTTTTTCCTGGGAGTGAAGGAGTGGGCCTCTGTCATGCTTATGAAGCCAGGCCTTTCTGATATCAAAATAGTTTTTTGGGGGTGGGGGGGGACGCCTGTGTGACTCAGTCCATGAAACGTCCGACTCTTGATCTCAGCTCAGGTCATGATCTTATGGTTGATGAGATCGAGCCACATCTCGGACTCTGCGCTGACAGCAAGGAGCCTGCTTGGGATTCTCTCTCCCTCGGCACCTCCCTCCCTCTCTCTCTCTTTCTTTCTCTCAAAATGAATAAATAAGCAAACATTAAAAACAATCGTTGGAGGTCTTGCAGGACTTCCACCTGTACCCTAATGAAAATTGCAGGTGAGCTGTTAAGGGTCCCTGAATTGTATCCGGGAATGCACCGATAGAGTGCTTCCTGCCGCCATCCATTTTTAGGCAGTGGGTTTGATCTACAACAGATTTGCTCCAACTCTGCTCTGCGGAGATCTAATTTGATGAGTCATTAATAGATGTTTAATAGACAATCCCAAAACAGCCAGATCAGCCTGGAATCCCTGCACACTGTGCCTTGCCCCCCGGAGAGTTGCTTATTAATGCCCCGAAGAAATACCGAAGTAAGATGTGTGTTGAACTGGGTGAAACCAAGATGTCTGAAACATGCTGAACATCCACACACCCCACGCACACAAACCTTTCCTTTCTTTCTTTCTTTTTTTCTCCCGGAGAAAGCATTTAGGCAGGATGCTCAGCTGAGTACGCCAGTAATCAGTGACTGTATCCGGAAAAAAACAAATCACAGCAATTCAGGAATTTCCAAACACAGAGTCTGTCGCATCAACTGATATTCCGTGCCTGCAACGCTTGGCAAGACTACGGCTGTACGACAGCATGGGTGTCGCTTCCTGGTTATTGGGCGTTTGGCTTGGTTCATTCCTTTGGATTCCTCCTAAGAGGAGGGCAAAGTCCAGGACAAAAAAAAAAAAAAATTCAAGATGAGTAGGGCCATAGTCATGAGGGTAATGACAGCCACTGTTTACTGGGTAGGTAGCGCGTGCGAGGCTCCATTCTCGGTCATTCACGTGTGTTGGATCGCTTAATTCTTCAAACAATCTGACGAGTTGGGTGAGGATTGTTAGTATCTCTGTCTTAGAGCTGGGGAAACTGAGTCACGGAGCGATGAAACCACTTCGGGGGCCCCCAGTTAGTGAGCGACGACTAGGCTGGAGTTGAGACCAGACACTCTGGTCCCAGTCCATGTGCTTTTAACTCTTCTGTCTTCTGCCTCGTTTGTAAAACAGCCACTGATAGTTCTGAGGGATTACTGTGTGTCAGGCACCGAGCTAAGCACTCGACAAGCATTGTCTCATGCGTGCACTTGGTTCAGAGAGGCTTAGCCACGTCTCCAAAGTTGCTTAGTTAAGCAACTATTCCAGTTCAACTCTAGCGGAATGGGGAGTCTACTTTCTTAACTGAACTGTGAAAAGGAAATAAAATGGTAGATGTCTTGAGGAAGGCAGAATCTGAGTCAATATAAGGAAGACCTTTCTAAGAGCCAAGGTTGTCCCTCAGTGGAATATCTGCCTGCCAAGGTAAGAGCTCCCCATGGCTTGGCAGTGTTCAAGTAGGGAGGGGCGATCGTCTGCCAAGGTTGTTGTAGCGGGGTCCCGATTCCCAGGGGAACGGCCACTTGGATACCTTTGACCTAAGATCGTATAACTGTGGGAAGACCTTTGGTTGGATGTAGGATGACAGAAATTCTGATCATCAGAGACTGAGAGTATGCTAGGAAACAGTACATGCTTTTTGTTTGGATTCATGGGCACAGATTTGGCATTGCAAATGGTTACCTTATTCATTTATTTATTCATTCATTTGTTACCTAATATTTATTGAGTACCTACTGAGTGTCAAGCCTTATGAAAAGCCCTGATGAAAATCTTGTAGAGTTTACAACCTAGTGGTGGAGTATGAAAGTTTTTTTTGAAGGTTTTTGTTTTTAAATAATCTCTGCAGCCAACACAGGGCTTGAATTTACCACCCAGAGATTAAGAGTTGCATGCTCCACTCACTGACTGAGCCAGCCAGCCGCCCCTGAAGTCTGAATTTTGTAATGAGACAAGTAAACAAAATAAGCAAATCATTGGCAAGTGCTAGAAAAGCTACAAAGAAAGGAACCAGAATCCAGTGACGAAGAGTAGCAGGACACGGGGGACAACCTCTTCAGGTTGTCAGGGAAAGACTCCATGAAAAAGACATTGAAAGCAGAGGCTTGAATTACAAGAAGGGGCCAGCCATGGGGAGATCTGGAGAAAGAGCGTCCCCTCAAGAGGGAAGAGCTTATGCAGGGCCACAAGCAGGAAAAGCTTGCTCAAGCAATTGGCCAAAGACCAGTGAGACTAGAGTCATCAGAGAGGGACACTTGTGTGAGACGGTGAAGAAGGAGTTTGTACACCAACCCAAATGGTTGACGTCAATTACAATGGAAAGCCATTCAAGAGTTTGAGAGAAGGAGAGTAATGCTATAGCATTTAGGTTTTTAGAAGATACCTATGGCTGATGGGTCAAGAATGGATGGGAAGGGAGAAGACAAGAACAAGAGAAGAACAAGCAGTTCAGGAAGGAGGATGCGACAGTCACTTAAATGGGACATGGTGGTGGTGGCTTAGAGCAGCAAACTGGTGATGGAGAGGTTAAAGACCTGGCAAAAACGTGATAGATACCCGTATGTATTTTTGGATTGGAGGTCGGGCAAAGAGGATTTGTTGATGGGTTGGAGGACACTGGGATAGACTGTAGGGAAAGGAAAAAGCAAGAGATCAAGCGTAATCCCCCTATTTCCGGCTGGATGATAGGATTGTTCACTGGGGTATAGGAAAACCCTTTGGCAAATATAACTGGCCTGTAATTGCCAGTCCTTTTGACTTGATTGCCAAATTCTTGGCCCAGAGGATGTTGGGAAAAGCAACATTTATTTATTTGAATCCCAAGGAACATGGACCAAGGATGGTCCACAAAGGTCTTGTGAACAGCAAAGACCTGACAACCATTGGGGGTCCACGGTCATCCCCCTAGACGAGGCAACTTAACACACACACATACTCCTAAATCGTCAGGGCTCTCTGTCAATTACCGATGGTAAACCACACGCTGGATCTCGACCAATCCCATGCTCCCACAAAAGCCAACAATTAAAAGGTGTATCCTCGGTGGATGACCAGCCACTCTGGAGACCCCGCTGTCCCTGGGGCTTGTCTAACAGCTTTCAAGAGCACGCCCCAGCTCTATCTAGCTCCCGAAACCCTGGCCCGGGCCCTAGGAAGTGCTTCAATAATGGATGATCACCAATAAACAGCCAGTGATTTGCTGGAAATTATGAGCGATAAATAATTGAGAGGTAGGGAGCCTGACCAGCAGTACCCTAGCCTCCTGCTGATTCTTCTTAATGCATTTTCTTGATGTAGGTCCCTGCAGCGTAGGGCTCAGACGGACCCATGCCCCCCCGAAGATGCTGACCAGTGAGCTCGGAGAGTTATAAATATATGGGCCTCTCTGCATTTTACTACAGGGGAACATCAGCCAACCGCCCAGCAAGGATGGGGTCCGGCGGCAAACTCTACTTAACCCACTACTTAACCTGGACCCCACTGGCCATGGTGTGATGCACAATCATCCCCAGTGGGCAGCCAACCTCTGAGACCCTGAGAAAGACTGCAGGTTGACAACCTACATGAGTTTAGGGAGAGATGAGAGGGACTGAGTCACCCATGAGAAGGAAGGGAGGGGTGTTTTGAGATGATCTCAATTGCCCAGATCATAAAGAATTCAAGCTATGTTTTCTCATCAGGCGTCAAACCCTCCTCCCTCCACGGCCCCTCTGGGTCAGGCACGCGAAAGCGCCCCAGGTGCACGCCGCTTCTCGTAACCTCTGCTGTTCCGATCCGGTGCGGGCCACGGTCACCATCACCTGTGGCATTGCGATAGCCTCAAGCAGCAACCCCCTCGCCTAGTTTCAGTATAAGAGCCAGAGAAGGTCCACCATGGGTGAATCACAGTGTGTCTGTCTTCTGCACGAAGCCCTCCAATGGACTTGGAATGAAAGTCAAAGTCCTTCCTGATCTGGGCACCAGTTAGTTCCCTGGCCTCACCTCTTGCTAGTCTCTTCATCGCTGCCTCTGTTCCCACCACACCAGGCTCCCTGCTGTTCCTTGCAGGTACCAGACACATCCCAACCTCTGAGCCATCGTGTCTGCTGTTCCTTCTCCCTGGAGGGCTCTTCCTCCAGATATCAACATGGCTTTCTACATCCCTTGATTCAGCCCTTCGTTCTTGTTTATTTTTTAGGTTTATTTATTTTTGAGAGACAGAACACAAGCTGGGGAGGGGCACAGAGAGAAGGGGAGAGAGGATCTCAACAGGTCTGTACCGACAGCACAGAGCCCGATATGGGGCTCGAACTCACAAACCCATGAGATCACGACCTGAGCCTAAGTCGGACGTTCAACCCACCGGGCCCCCCAGGTGCCCCTCAGCTCTTTGTTCAAATATCACTGTCCTGGGGAGGTGTTTTTTGACCACTGTGTTTCACACCGAGTCCTTCCCCGTGCCATACAGAGCGGGCACCTCTTCTGATATTACGTTTCCGTCAGTGCTTACCCTCATCTCTGTTAGTTTTCGATCGCTGCTGTACGTTACCGTAAGTTTAGCAGTTCAAAAACCGCAGCTTTACCGTCTTCCGGTTCCGTAGTTGAGAAACGTGGCACGGGTCTGTAGCTGGATACGATCGAGGTGTGGCCGGGGCTGCGTGCCTCCTGAGGGATGCAGGGGAGTAGCTGTTCCCTTGTGTTTCCCGGGTGGGTTCCGGAAGCGTCTTCTGTGGCTCGTGCCCCCCCCCCCCCATCCTCAAAGCCACAGTGCTGTCCTCTCTGCCCACACTTCCGCGGTCACATTTCCCTCTGAGCTCTTTCTTCCCTGCCTCCCTGTTGAGTACATTGCGCCCCCCTACCTAGACCATCAAGAATAATCTCCCTATTCTGAGTCAGATGCCCAGCAAAAGCAACTCCGTTTGCAGCCTTAATCTTCCGGTGGTCATGGAGCCCGACAAGTTCAAATTCCAGGCATTAGCATGTGGACAGCTTTGGGGGCTATCGCTGAGCCCACTAAGCCATCCAAGGGTCAACTTTGATAATGTTGCTTACTGTCTGTCTCTGACAAGTAGAATGTAAGCTTCAGGAGGGCAGGGCGTCTTTGTGGGATCGGTTCATTGCGTTATCCGCACTGAGCACCTGTAACAGCGCCTGGCACGGAGCAGTTGCTCAAAAAATATTCAATTTTTGAACGGATGCATGAACACATGGCACTCTGGGATCATTCTCTGCCCTTCTCCACTCACCTTTGGGTCCTGGACGCCCTGTGTGTATGCTGTCCCCTGTCTGGAATATTCTCTTGCCTGTCCTGTAAGTTTTTAACTGAAGCATCCTTAACACCGAACACTTGGGCTCCCTTCTGTGAAGTGTTCTGAGTCTCTCAGGAAGAAGGAGATTGCTCTGTCCCTCGCCTTCTTCCGGCACCTTCTGTATTCCTGAATTTTGTGTCTTCCTCTCTGGAATGCTACAGGAAGATTGCCATGATGTCTTTTGGCGTTTCGTCTTTGTACTCTCTATTCAGCAGGTAGTAAGTGCTCCCGATTTCTTTTCTTTTCTTTTTTTTTTTTCCCAACGTTTATTTATTTTTGGGACAGAGAGAGACAGAGCATGAACGGGGGAGGGGCAGAGAGAGAGGGAGACACAGAATCGGAAACAAGCTCCAGGCTCCGAGCCATCAGCCCAGAGCCCGACACGGAGCTCGAACTCACGGACCGCGAGATCGTGACCTGGCTGAAGTCGGACGCTTAACCGACTGCACCACCCAGGCGCCCCCCGATTTCTTTTCATCGCGTGCCTTTACTTGCTTTCATGGAAAGGTCTAGATTTGGTGGAGAGGAACTCTACGATTTAGAATTCAGTCGTGACTGGGGCAAGAGGCTCTGGAGACAGAGAGTATATTACATTTTGGAAAGTAATAATAATAAAATTGCTTGGAGTGCTTACTACTTGCCAGGAACTGTGTCGAGTATTTTCCATGCATTATCTTACTTGATTCTTACAACAAAGCTACTCTGATGCCAATGTCCATGCTTTTAACCACGGGGCTAAATGCTTAGGACAGTTGGAACCAGAAATAAGTCATGGTACAACAGCCAGGGAGAGAGGCTGTGAGTTCTGGTGCATACCTTTACACGGTCATTTATAAACTGAGAGGCTAGCAGGTGTAAATGTGGAACAGAGGAAAGAAACATAGTAGAAGCGGGAGATCCAGAGGGCAAGAAGTAATGGGTGTTCCCAGCACAAGGTGACATTTCCTATGGTGGTGCTTCTGTTGAACACAATGTAACCTGGGCATCGATCTCTGGGTCTGAACCTTACTGAGGCTAATGGGATTAGATAGGACTGATACTCGGGATGCGGAACTTGACTCAGAGTCAGGAAGTGACAAGGGGACTTCGGACGCGTGGGGAAGTTCAGTGGGGGAGATCTTTTGAGGGGGAGGCTTCTCTGAGTCCTGCAATGTCGGAGGAACATTTGTGAGCCCGAGGGCTTTCCGCAGCCTGATCCCGAGGGAGATGCCCAGCAGTGGGGATCTCGGCCTGCCCACACTCACTGAAGCGGGGTGGGCTCATTTTCTATGTGCCGTGTTTCGAGCCTGCTCTGCACATCAAGGCGGGGATTGAGGATCAGAGAGCTATTTGTGTAAGATGTCTTCTGTGCATGCCTTCCGATCCACTGTTCCCCGTTCTCCGCTCAGCTTTCTGCCCTGAGAAATGTCCCTATGCACTTTTGGAAATGTCGTCAGCGATCTCCTGGTTTCTGTCTGCATTTGGCCGGCGGGGGTGCTGGCAGATCAGAGAGAGGTGGATGCGGGAAGGGGAGAAAGGTCAGAGTAGTTCGTTCTCCTGCTCTGTTCTTGCAGGGTCATCTCAGACCTCTGGTCCTTCACCCAAAGGACACAGCTCCTGCTGGGTGACCCTCTGGGCACAGCCACTGGCTGCAGGTTGTGACCCGCTCCCTTCTCTTACGCTTCAGGTCTGGGCTTGGTAATGTCCCCTCGTGACTCGTCCCCTGCCGAGGCTCTGCCCTGCCCCTTGCTACTTTCCTTGCCTCCTGCACACATCTTTGCAGAGAGGCTCTTCATTAAATTCTTCCCAAACTACCCGGACCTGAGTGTGTCCTTTGTTTCTTGCCAAGACCCTGACAGACATCCTGTGACTTACCCAAGATTGCATGACGGACTCAGACTAGAGCTCTCATCCCTCTACCTCCTTAGATAAATGGCCCTTTGGCCAAGTGGGCCTCAGTGGGCACTCTCTTTCCTAGGAAAGCACTTTGGGGGGAGAATCCCATGGATCAAGCCAGGATGGGACAGTGTCTGCTTTGAGGCATGCCGGAAGAGAAGAATGAGGACCCTTAGGACTTGGGAAGACTTCAGCTCCCAGAAAGTCAACAGGCCAAGTATCAGCTAATGCTAACAGAGCAGGCATCGTAGACACGAACCGGTTAGATCCATGTAACAATCCTACAAGGAACTTAATCTCTTAACAACATTGATTATAACACATCCCTGTGCCCAGAGTCTTTTAAATGAGCATTTAAACGTCAAGAAAATAGGTATGACTTCCATTGTTTGCTACTGAGGAACCTCCTCCTCATTAATTGTGTTATAGTTCTTTTCTGTATTATCATCATCACTCATGCTATTTTTATACCCAGACCATGCATCAGACCTAGGGCATCACTGTCTCATAAGACTCCCTTGGAAGGCAGCCTGGTGAGGAGAGGTGTTTCTCCAGGATGTAAGCTCTATGCAGGCTGAAGAGAGTGACTCATTCTCATTAAGTGGCATCGTGTGTGGTTTCTGGTACACAGTAGATTCAGTCATCAAGCCTTCATTGAATGGATGGAGGAAGGGATTAAAGAAAGAAAGAGGGAGGGAAGGGAAAGAAGGAAGGAATGAAAGGAAAGGAAAGGAAAGGAGGAAAAAAGGAAGGAAGGAAGGAAGGAAGGAAGGAAGGAAGGAAGGAAAGGAGGAAGGAAGAAATGAAATTGTGAGGTCATGGCCTTTGGGACATCAGGGCCAACTCCAGCATTTTTTAGCTTAGCTTTCTGAATTCAGGGTCCTCATCTGAAAAAGGGGACTGACAGCAGTACCTGTCTCACAGGCTCCTTGTGTCATGTATAAAGTGCCTGACTCTGCACCAGGCACAGAGTAGGTGCTCAGTAAATGCCGGTCCCCCATCCCACTCCACCCCTGCTTGGGAAAGCTGCCAGCACTGACTGAGCAGGAAGGAATCAGTTCATTGCCTCCGGACCCTCCCCCATCAGGTCACTGCGGACGATCGGCACGAACGTGGCCCCACGTGGCCGTGGTAGGGAAGCAGGGTACGAGCTGAGGTGTAAGGAGATTCCTGACCTTGACTGTTCTCTGTAGCCTGATTTATGGGGCAGTGCCGTTTCTTGGATGAGAGGTAGACAGTGTGAATGAGAGACCCGAAGAAAGCCTTAATCCCCCAATGGCAGAAAGAGACACGCTGGAGTCCAGGACGTGTTTGATTACATAAATCAGGTGGGGCATCATTCTCCCGAACAGAATCCCATCAGCTGTCAGTCCTATAGTGGCGTGTCTGAAGGAGGAATGAAATGCTGTCTTCACTTAGCTGACAAAATCCTCGGCTGATTTGCTCAAAAAAAAAAAAGGAAAACCTGGCCTCAGAATATTACAGTCATGTCATTGACCCAATCCCGGCACAGAGGGGCAGGAGGCCTGGGGGACGGGGGACGGTGGAAAGAAAAGCCCTCTTCGGGGAAAAAAAATAAAAGATATCCTATCTCTTTTCGGGGGGTGAAGGGGCATGGGCTGACTTGACGTGAGCGGCCCGCGAGGGCCCCGGCTTCCAGGGGGTCAGGCTGGGAGAAATGGAAGAGAATTTGCTATTTGCCTCCTTTCCTGGTGGCCGAGCAATCTTAGGGTCCCTGGGAACAAGGAGCAGCCGCCCTGTTGCAGAATCCACCGTGCTCTGTGGCTCCCCTGCTCCTGTGCTCCTGGCCGATCAGACTGTCAGAACTCAGAACATCCGGAGAGGATGATGGGATTCCCCATAGGGAGAAGACAGCCATCCAGCAGCCGGCGAACGAGGCTGCCGAAGAAGCCAGTCCTGCTCACGCCTTGACCTCAGACTGCCAGCCTTCAGAGCTCTGAGATGCTAAAATTCCTGTTGTGTGAGCTGCCCACATGGCCGCTCCAGCTGACTCATTCAAGGGCTCAGCAAACTCTCCTTTTGTAAAGGGCCAAGTAGTGAGTATTTTCAGCTTCGCAGCCACACGGCGACGACTCAGCTCTGCCACAGCCGTGTGACAGCGGACGGTACGTTAGCGAGTGGGCTTGGCCGTGTTCCAGTGAGACGTGACTTCCAGGACAGGCAGCTGCTTGGACCTGGCCCCCAGGGAAGCCACTTGCTGACCCCTGTGTGAGCTGAAAGCCCCACGAGACCAGGGTCTTTTGACCACTTTATTTTATTTTCGTTTTATTTCTAAGGGTGGAGAAGAGGACTGAGCACACAGTAAGTGTTCAATTGAATATATATATTGAATGTATATATGTATCTCAATTGATATGTGTATGTACACACATATATGTATCTATATCTTATTAATCGTTTACACTTTTTATGTTGAAATAATTATAGAGGTTGCAAAAATGCTACAAAGAGTTCCACGAACCCTTTACGTCAGCAGCTTCGCCCACGTCTCAGGCATCCAATCAGTATACGTCAACTTGTTTAGAGATGCTAAAGCCAGAAAGTCTTGCTCTGCGTATTTCCAGCTATGTATCCCCGGGCATGACACGCGACTCCCTTGGAGCCTCAGTTTCCTCAGCTGTAAAACTGTGCTAATAGTCGAAGCTATCCACTGGGCAGCGAGGGTTTGAACAGAAAACACATACAAAGAATGTCGCACAGCGTTCAGGACTCGGTAAGCACTCAATAAATGCCGACGAGGACAAGTATTTAGCGTTTCACTTGGCGTCGATTTCCTGATGTTTCCAGACCCAAACAAACCCCTCTGAGATGTAGACATCAGTCCTCCAGGTGACCCTGGGGAGATGAGCTTAAGACCTTTTCTAGGATGGCCCCTTGCTGTTGGCGTAGAAGAATCCCCTCCTTACGGGAGGTCAAACTGCAGGACACTCTGACGGGCGAGGGCAAATGGAATGACTCCAAGAAGCACAGAGTCGGGGCTAGATGAGGAAAGGACCAGCAAGGCACCTTATGCCACGTTTCTGGACCAACCTATTAAATAAGACCCAAGACCTGATGAACTCTTTGAGGACCAATGGAAGGTCCAACCCGTGACTTTCCTTGCTCATATGCAATCAAGTATTTACCGTGTCTCACTCCCAGATCTGGCCCCCCCTCAGAAAGGCCTTGGGGCCACTGGATGGCTCAGTCGAGTTGAGCGTCCGACTTCGGTTCAGGTCATGATCTCAACAGTTCGCGGGTTCGAACCCCACGTCGGGCTCTGCGCTGACAGCTCAGAGCCCGGAGCCTGCTTTGGATTCTGCGTCTCCCTCTCTCTTGGTCCCTCCCCCGCTAGTGCTGTCCTTCTCTCGGTCTCTCAGCAACAATAAACACACACACACACACACACACACACACACACACACACACAAAGAAAGGCCTCGAGGAGGCCAGTAATAAAACTGCAGAAGAGAAAGAGCCCCAAACCAGGAGCTGGGAAAGAGAAAAGTGGCCAAGCCCCAGGAAAGGACAGCTAATAGACCCAGGGGCCTCGCTTAGCTCTGCGTTACCGTAGCTTGAACCAGGCTTTTCAAAAGGCGATGATAATGATGATGATGGGGATGATAATGACAATAGTAATAATAGCTAACATTTAAATAGCACCTCCTTACGTTTATGTTAATGCATGTATACAAATGACCTCTCCGTGCTCGCTTAGGTAGGTACAGTTATTAATTTTTTTTTTTTAATTTTACAAATGAAAACACTAAGGCGAAGCAAGGCGAAGTAACTCGCCCAAAGTCGCACAGCCAGTAAGAGGCAGGGCTGGGATTCGAACGTCTGTGCTCAACCACCAAAAGCGTCAAATAGCTCTTCCTCATAAAATAGCTCTAGCCAGTGGATATGGAAGCAAGTTTCCAGAACAGTCCCTCTGGCCCCAGGGGTCAGCAAACTTTCTATCAAGGGCCAGGTTTACTTTCTGTAAATCTGACTTTGTGAGCAAGAGACCAAACCGAGGGTGTTATGTAGGGACACAGGAAAAAAAAATTTTTTTTTTCTGCGATGGGAAATCGTCCCACAGTGATGTTATTGACACGTTTCCGTTAATACTAATTGAGTGGTGCTTCTTTGCTTGTTTGTTTGTTGTGGCCGTCTTGTGGGACTATAGGCCTGCTAACAAGAAAGGAATTCTATTTTGAGTTGGCTAACCATTGGCACAAATGGGGTGCAGCGTGTTTCCTACCAGCGTGATAGAAGCATGGTCCCATTTTGCAAAGCCTTTCCTTGCTTCTTTGGAACACCGACCGTCCCGCTTGGGAACTCACCAGAACACCGGCGGGTGTCTCTCTTTGGCATTGGCATGCCTCCCTCACAGGGTCTGAGCACGCTCATATGGGGAAGCAGTTAGGAACAGACATGGCGGGGGCTGGGGGGTGGGGGGACACTTCCTAAGTCTGAATTCCAGGGAAACTCATCATTCGCTGTGTGATGTCCTACTGGCTTTACCAATTTAGAACAGAGGCTGTTACCCAGCACCGATTCTGTCCCACAGCGGACACTTGGCTGGAGATATTTTTGGTTGTCACAACTTGGGGGGGGGAGGGTACTGCTGGCATCTGGTAGGTAGGGGCCAGGGATGCTGCTTGGGGAAGGCCCCCACAACCAAGACTTATCCAGCCCTCGTGTCAGCTGTGGTGAGTTTGAAATACTCTGTTCTAGAAGCTTCTAGAAGCTTCTGTTTCTTCCCCTATCCGCTGCGTGTGTTAGTGCCTACTCCCGTAAGCCGAAACAAGCTATGAAAAAGCAAAGAGACAGAGCAAGCCATGCCATATTGTGAAGCACTTGGGAGAAATATTCTTCCAGTTTTTATGCAATGGTTTAGGAACGTAAAACCACTCTTAGGGGCCGGATTTGGCAGCCCCCGCGGTAGTCTGAGGTGGGAACAGAGGCTCTCAGAGGAAAGACCATTTTGTTATTGTCTCTCTTCCAACTCATCCGCCAGCCACCCCTGCCCTCCCCTCTTCGCCACGCTCGGAGACCGGATGCAAAAGCCATTATTAAAAAATGAACATGAGTTGTTTTTTCCCCTTTTTGATCAAATAATCCAGTTTGCTGCCTCAGACAAATCATTATTCATATGGAACCTGCCTGCGCCGTCCCTGGGGAGGAAGGCCAAATTGATTTAACATCTAATCCAGTTTGTACCTTCTGCTAACCCCAGTGGTATGCTAACTTCACCCTTGCAGGATGAGGAGGAAGGGGTGGGAGGGAGGGGGGCAGAGGGAGGCAGGAGGAAATTAACCCAAGGCCTAGTCTCAGAGCAGCTCTCCCAGAGAGGGGTGGCCACTGTGGCACCCAATCCTGCTGCCTTCCTCAGAGGGAATTTCCCTCTTTTCTCCTGCTCACTGTAATAACAACTCCACCATCTAAAGGACAGCCGCCTCTCCGGGGGGGGGGGGGGGATCCCTGAGGACACCCTACACAAGAGACCGCACGGCGCCCATCGTATAGCTGGGGAAGCTGGAGTCACGGAGGTTGAAGACCACGCGGAAACACATAGAAAGTTCTAGAACGGGACTCAAAGTCAGTCCTGTCTGCCTCTGGAGCCATAACGGACACAATAGCGGGCTCCCGAAGGTAGGAAGGTGTTCAAGTTTGACAGCTTTGCTGTTACCATAAAGGTCACCCGAGTGACAGTCCAGGCACCTTGGGGTTGCCTAGGCGTGGTGGGTGAAGAGTCACGTCTGGCTCTTCCGTTCCTCGCCACAAAGCCTGCCTGTGCATCCTCCACCTGGGCCTCCGGGTGGAGGCGGGCGAAGTGAAAACAGCTTCTGATAGCCCGTGGAGCGGAAGGTGGCGTCCCAGGGCGCTGGGCAGTGATCCGTTCTTTTTATAAGTTTATTTTTAATTGTTAAAATTTTTAATTTTTTTTTTTAATAGCAAACGTGCACGCCAGTGAGCTGTAGCGTGGATAGGAGTCCGGGCATCGGAGGGAGCCAGGGAACCGCAGGCTCCCAGCTTTGGCCCAGCCCCGCGGAGCTCTGAGGATGAGCGTCCCCGGCTGGTGCAGCCTTGTCGGGCACTGCAGGGGGCTGGCAGCTTCTTGAGGACCAAGAAACGGTGCCGGTGACAGCTGGCATCTTCACGGTGGACTCCAGCACCCTGGCTGTGCGCCACCAGCCCTCCGGACCCGGCCAACAGCCCGGTGGAAACGCAGATTATTCTCCGTGAGCGCGTGTGAGGCACCCTCTGGGGATTCTGGAATAAACTGAAGGCCACTAAACGGGGCGGGGGTGGGGGCAAGCTGTGCAGGTGGGAACTCAGGGGCAGTGGCATTTGAGAGTCAACGTCAGGGGACCTAGTTTCCCGAAGCACTGGTGACACCTCAGCCCCCTTCCCTGCACGATGCACGTTCGCAGAATTATTGCCCCGTGGGCACCGCGTGGGTGCTTCAGGAGCCAACGCTCTGGAAAGAATGGCACCTGTTGGTCCGAGCTCCCCGCGTGGGCGCCTGCGGGGGGGTGTCGGCTGTGCACTTGTGTGCCTGCGTGTTGCTGTGCGTTCGCACGGGGGGGTCTGTGTTCGTGTCTGGACTTCTGCCTGCGCCTCTGGGGGTCTCCGTGCCTGTGCTCTTGTGCCTGGGCGCACGTGTCTGTGTTTCTGGATGCTTCTTGTGTCTGTGTTTCTTTGCGTGGTTGTGTTTGCCTTTCCGTGTGTGTGTGTGTGTTTCAGCTTGTGCTTCGGCAGAGGGATGCGTCTTGTGCTCAGTTGAGGCTGGCAGATGGGCAGGTGGCTGGTGTGGGAAGAACGAGCCCACGTTGCCTAAATGACACGGCCGGTGGGTGATGGGGACAAGGAGACCCCACTGCATCCTGGTCGCCCTGGGAACCGAGGCTTTGGCCCAGCCCCCCACCCTCTGGGTTTAGGGCCCGGATGGCAGCTCCTCCCCATCGGCCTCATGGCCTCCATCCTGCCAGGTCGACGCTGGCTGCTCCGTGCATGACCTTGTCTTCCCTTCCTTGCCTGCTGCCTGACCGCCCCGAGTTCCGGGGCCGCACCGCCGGGCCCCAGGGACAACCCCACACAGTCCGTGGGACGGCGACTGCACAGCACCTACCGTGTCCCTCCCAGCCTCCCCCCCGCCCCCGTGCTCAGATTCCAGGCCTGCTTCTCCCTCTGGGCCCTTGAATAATTCAGACGGGAGAATCACAGTGCAGGCCCGGCCGGTCTAGCGACAGAGGGGACAAGGCGGAGGGTGGGATGCACCAGATGGAACCTGTCCCTCGAGCTCTGGGTGAACAGAGCCCCCGACACCAGCCTGAGTCTTGTAGCCAAACCCGCCAGCCCTGCCGGGTATGTCACGGGTCGATTCAGGCCACAGACGGAGCCTCTGACCCCTGACACGCCCCGGAGCGCAGGATCCGAGGAGGGGACGGAGTGAGGTTGACAGGGACCCGCGCTCTGCGCTGGGGGCATTTTGCAAAGAAAGTGAGAACCACCGGCAGCAGGTTATTTCCCCATCTGCCTCTGTAGCCACAGGACCGGAAGGTCCCTGACAGGGTCCAACCGAGACAGGAGGCTGCCCTCTTGGCGTGTGATGTGGCAGGCCACTCCGTCGCTGAGCCTCGCTGGAGAGACGGTTTCTGGACAGAGGTATGCGGGAATCGGCCAGGGCCAGCCTGCCTGCCCCCTGGGGGCCACAGCCAGGGTCAGAGCGGTGGGAAAAGTGTACTGCCTAGATTTGGGTGCGTCCCAAAGTGCACCCTGATGTGGGGTTTATTGGGAAGGGGGACCCCAGGAGGCAGGGATGGGGGTGGGAGGAAGATAGGGAAGAAGAAGGGCCAATAAAAGGCGCATCACCGGGCGGGCGACCGCTGAGGGTGCTCTGGAAGGAAGGCTGTGGGGCATGCCGTCAGGGCAGGGGGCCGGGGCACTTACCGACCGCTTCCCATGCGTCGTGGGCTCAGCTGGGGGACGCTGAGCAGGTGTCAGGGAAAGGCAGAGAGAGCCAGACGCTTGAGCCCAGATGCCATCGGCACAAGGGGAATTGTCCCCTAAAGCTGCAAGGGGCCTCACTGTGGCCAAGGGGCCGCGGAAGGACGCTGCTGGTGTTTGCTCCGTGGATGAACAGGGTCACCGTTAGCCGACCTGCCTTGTGCATTTGGTGTCTTGTTTTCTGTCCTCTGGGAACACCCAGCTCGTCCTCACCTCAGGACCTTTGCATTTGCTGTTCCCTGTGACAGCGACACCCTTCCCAGCTCTGGGCCTCTTCTTGGAGAGAATTTCCTGGCCTCCCCCACACCCACGTCGCCCCCTCTGCAGTGGGATTTCTCTACTCCACTTGGGGTCGGCTGATTCTCTGTGAGGCGGCTGCCCCGTGCTCTGGAGGACGTTATGTCGTAGAGTCTGTTAGTCTGTTTGGGCTGCCATGACCAAACGTCAAAGGCCGGATGGCTTATGAACAACAGAAATTTATTTCTTACCGTCCTGGGGGCCAGAAGCCCGAGATCTGCATGCCAGTAGGGTCAGGCTCTGGTGACGCCCTCTTCCAACCCCAGACTGTCGTCTCAGGTGACAGACGGAACAAGGGTGTTCTCTGGGGACTTGTTCACAGGGACACTAATCTCATTCTCGAGGGTTCCACCCTCATGACCTCATCACCTCCCCAGGGCCCCTCCTCCGGATCCCATCACACTGGGCGTTGGGATGTCGACATTGGAATCTGGGGGGACACAAACATTCGGTCCGTCGCCCCCAGTTACAGCTAACCCTTGTGTGGAAGCGTGCTCAGGTCCCAGCGGGTGATTTCGTATAATTCTTGCGTGAACTTCGTGCGACGAGTAAGATCATCTGTCTACAGTCACAGCCAAAAACCAAAGTTTAGAGACATTAAGTTACGTCCTCATGGATTGAATGAAGGAATTTAAGAGATGTCTCCGTGGCAGATGTGATGGCCTATTGATTCACTTACGTCAGGGGGTCGGCAAACTTCTTCTGCAAAGGGCAGAGAGTGAGGAAATATTTTAGGCTTTGTGGACCAAGAGGCACGATGGAGATTGTTATGCAGGGATGGATAGAACCATTTTAAATGGGTGCATTTGAAACTGTAAAAACCGGGGCGCCTGGGTGGCTCAGTCAGACGGGTGGCCGACGACAGCTCAGGTCATGATCTCGCGGTCTGTGAGTTCGAGCCCCGCGTCGGGCTCTGTGCCGACAGCTCAGAGCCTGGAACCTGCTTCCGATTCTGTGTCTCCCTCTCTCTGCCCCTTCCCTGCTTGCTCTCTGTCTCTCTCTCAAAAGTAGTAAACATTTAAAAAAATTTTTAAAAATAATAAAACTGTAAAAACCATTCTTAGTTTGCTGGTTGTAAAATAATCATAATCATAATCATAATCATAAGAGGCAACAGTCAGGATATGGCGACTCCTGGGCCATTATCTCCCTGCTCCTGACCTAAGCGTAGGCAGTTAGAGAGATGATTGTGCACTAGAAGGCACTCAATTGGGATTTGGAAATAAAGGTGGATACCAGATTTAAAAAGGAGGGCACAGCATCCTTGTATATAGTGGGGCCCGTGCTGCTCCCTCCAACCTGTCCATTTCTTTTTTTTAATGTTTATTTATTTTTGAGAGAGAGAAAAAGAGAGAGAGAGAGAGCACGAGCAGGGCAGGGGCAGAGAGAGGGAGACACAGACTCCCAAGCAGGCTCCAGGCTCCGAGCTGTCAGCACAGAGACCGATGCGGGGCTCGAACTCCCAAACCGTGAGATCATGACCTGAGCCAGAGTCTGATGCTTAATCGACTGAGACACCCAGGCGCCCCGAACCTGTCCATTTCTAATCTTCTCACCCCTACGCAGAGCTTTTCATGGTCTGACTTTGAACTGAACAAAGAGGCAGGCTGGGGCCAGGACGGGTGGCTTTGGGTCCCAGTGCCGCGCACACCTGTGTGTGTTGGGGACAGTGTAGGAAAGCCTGGGGGGGGAGGCATTGCTCCCATCAGACCTTAAGGGACACGTCCTTCCCCCGTGCTGGCAAACCCAGCTGCAAACTCAGTCCGCCGGTAACGTAATTTGCCTCTTACTGCCTTCTGTTTTTCCCCGGGTCCACTCTTTGGCAATTGATGTTCTGGGATTAAAACAGGGCTGGAGGCATTTGCAAATAAAGGAAATGGAGAAGCTGATTAAGAGGTCCCGTGGACACCAGAGTCCCCTGAATCAACACTGCCGTTTATGAGAACTTCAGTCCTGCGCCAGCACCCATGGCAGACAGAGACCCAAAAAGCTTCCCCGACTCGCCACCTTTCAAGACTCCAGAGCCAGCTAGATGGTTCCTGATCTATTCTGACTGTAGATGGGGTCACTGTGCAGACAGAACCCACTCAGTGCCAGCACCCCCTGGGCGAGGTGGCCATTCGGAGGAACGGTATTCTTCCCCCGCCCTCCCCACCTTCCTTGGGACATCCTGGTATAACCAAAAGCCAGGCAGGTGTCACGGGACCTGACTCACAGACACTCTCCTGATCCCTGACTTCAGAGTGGGGGTTGGGCAATGACCAGACCCCTCTTCTCCTCACTCGCCCCATCCTATAAAATGGGACCAAACGCGATCTCATAGTGGGTGCTTTGTCGGTTGGCAAACGGTTGTTACGGCCTTTCTTGATTTTGATCCGCGCAGACCCTCCGCTGAATTTTGGATACAGATGAGCTTAAACTCGAGGCTGGAGGGGTTGAAAGCCTGCCGACGACCACGCGGCAAGAAACACAAGAGATCGGGGAGAAGAGTCCGGGTTTTCCGACTCCAACGGCAGTGCCCTTTCCGCTGGAAGAAGAAGAAGAATGCCTCCAGTGTGCTCGCCTCCCAAGGCTGTGTCGAGCGTCCAAAGCATGTGCAGGCAGGTTGGGCAGTGCAGGGTCACGGCCAAGGGTGTCGCACCAGCCACGCAGCATGAAGTTGTACGGAGGCAGAAGCGGGGGGCTAAGAGACTTTGGAGCCTCACTGCCTTGGTTCACATTTGGGCTCCACCGTGACTAGCTGGGTGAGCCCAGGCAAGTGAGTTAACCTCTCTGTGCGCCATCTGTAAAAGGGGACGGTAATGACAGCCTACCTTCCAGGGTTATAAGGATTAAACGAATCCGTGCATTCACCCTGCAGAGGCCGGGCCCCGGTGTCCCTGTCACAGGCAGAGAAGGTTGTAGACTGCGACCCCCCAATGCTAAGCGTTTCCCCTCCGATGCTCTCTAACCATCCCTAGGAAGCCCCAAAGACCTGGCACCTTGTCCAGGCACAAAAAAATCTCAGTGCAAGAATCCGAAAATCAAAAAACTCTAACAGCTGGGGAACGCCTGGGTGGCTCAGTCGGTTAGGCGTCCGACTCTTGGCTTCGGCTCAGGTCATGATCTCACGGTTTGTGAGTTCGAGCCCCCGCGTCCGGCTCTGCATTGTCAGTGCAGAGCCTGCTTGGGATTCTCTCTCTCTCCCTGCCCCTCCCCTGCTGGTGCTCTCTCTTTCTCTCTTCTCCCCCCCCCCCACCTCTCAAAATAAATACATAAACTTCAAAAAATTATTAAAAATATTCTAACAGTCAGAGTTGATTTCTATTTAACAAGATGCCATTGCTCAGCCGACTTAAGGATGGTTTTCTCCCCGTTGACTCATACCGCAAAAGAACTTGGCGTCGGAGGCCGTCCGGGTTTTCTACAGGGAGCGAGAGGGTGGCAGAGAGGGTAAGAGAGGACGCTCCAGGGTAGCAGCTGCCAGCTACCCTCACCCAGCTCACACGGGCTGAAGGTCTCGCCAGTGGCCATTGCGAGACAAGGCAGTAGACGGGCCTGCCTTGTCTCCACAGAGGCTGGGAGAGGCTTGTGAGGGGGAGGATGGAAAGGAGGCTGTGGAAACCGATCCGGAAACTGCCACGGGAAAAAAAGCAGAAGCAACCTAACTGTCCAACAGCGGGGGATCGGCGTAGGGGATCGTTTTTAGTCCCTGTTGTTCCAATACGTGCTCCGAACAGCTCCACTGGAGATATCAGGCGGTAAGATCATCGTGGGAAATACCAAACCTATGCCTCGGTTTGGCTGCGTGTGTTATTTAACGTGCTGATGTGTCAGCTACCCCCTAGCCTGCCCGCTTTCCCGTCTAGTCTCTGCCTTCCTCTCCTCTGTTCTGTATTACAGGGAGCTGATCCCTACAGACGGCATTTGCCAGTCTCCCTTGGTTTCCAGTTAATTTCAGCCAAGGGCAGGTACTGGCGAGACCCTGGAGGGTGGGAATCGGGGAGGAGCCGGGACATCTGTCCATCCTGCTTTGGGAGGCAGTGACTCTGTCTTCTTGGTGATTCCAGCTCTCCCCCCCCCCCACCCCAGGACAGCCTCTCTCTCCGTGCCCCCCAGCTCCCGGCAGCCCCTGGAGGAATGACGGGCCCTACCGCAGGTTGGCTTCTCTGGGGAAGAGACTCTGAGACAGAATTTAGCGTGAGGATATTTATCAAGACGCTCCTACAGAATCCACGCCCGTGGGAAAAGTGGTGCCCTTCTTTCCAGGGAATTGGATACCACCTCGAGGGATTAGTACGAGGAAAGGTATTTTAGTAGGAGACAAAACAAAATTGCTGAATGGCAGTGCGAGCCAAATTTGAGACCCGTCTACAAGACCTAGCTTGGTTGAGTTATGCCAAATTCTGTGTGAATGAACCGGGGCTGGGAAAGGCCGTTAGTGAGTTAGTGACACGAAGGCCCAGTTAACAGCTGTGTTAAAAGGAATGAATGAAAGGCGCCTGGGGGCTCAGTTGGTTAAGCACCTGACTTTGGCTCAGGTCATGGTCTCACGGTTCGTGGGTTCGAGCCCCACGGCGGGCTCTGGGCTGACAGCTGGGAGCCTGGAGCCTGCTTGGGATTCTGTGTCTCCTTCTCTCTCTCTCTCTGCCCCTCTCCTGCTCATGTTCTCGCGCGCGCTTGCTCTCTCTCTCAAAAATAAATAAACATTTAAAAAAAGGAACGAATGAGATTCAGAAGAATAGGTGTGGGCACTAGAATGCCAGGGACCCAGGGTCCTTCTGTCTGTTTGCTCCTCTGGGCACATCCCTCGTTCACAGGTGCACCCTCATATTTCTATATGGTGGCATCTGTGTTTCAGGTCAGGAACAGCATGAAGGAAAGGAAAAAAAAAATGGGTCCTGGAAGCTGCACTGGGCACTTCCCTTTACGCTGCAGTGGCCAAAACGTAAGTCATATGACCACGTGTAGTGGCAGAGGAGGCTGGAAAGGGTGACATTTATTCAAGGAAGTTGTGTGCTCACGTGAAACTTATAGCACAGCGCTGTTCAAGAAGGTGAAAATGGAGTTTAGGAAGCGGCTGGTAATCCCTGTTATGGTACATGCGTACTATATGCACATCTAACTCCGTGCTCCTGATAATCCTAAAAAGTGAATTATTCCCATGGCACGGATAAGCAAATGGGACCCAGAAGCGCCAAACTGATACAGTTGAGTATTAACAGCACTCAGTTCTCAGCCTCCTTTCTCAAGGTCTCCGTTACCTACATTCAACTCACGGGGGGTTAATTTTTCTATTTCTTTGGAGTTTCAAAAACAATATGTAGGCAAGACGGCCCGGCCCTCCTGGCTGACCTTGCTCTTTCTCCATAGCACTCCAGCTTTGTAAGAACTCAGAGCTCTGTTTGTTTTGCAATTACCATGGGTTAAGGGCCCTCTGACATTTTCACAGGGGGCAGAGGGAGGCCCAGATCCTCACCCCTCCCCTTGATTCTTTGACTGTCATTTCCTCTACCTTTAAAAGAAAAATGCATAATGGCCATCACTTAGGCACCTTTCCAAAGTACTTGAACTACATTAACGCAAAGGGCCACGGGAGGAAATAGCCCCAGATGTCACACGCCAAGTTACAGAGTGAAAAAGTGGATTCAGAGCTCTCTTTACCGAGATCCCTTTGGTGAACAGGACCGCATGGGCACATGAATTGTGGTTATGACCCATTCTCCAGGACCCAGGGCCAACGCAAACAGTATCAAAGTTGTTAATGAGATTTGGCCCCATTAGGCTCATGTAAACATTTGTAATAAACCTTCAAAGCCTCTGTTAAATATGTGTGTGTGTGTGTGCGTGTGTGTTCGTTCCATGAGAATGTACGCAATTGAAAGAGACTAACCACAGCCCCTTTTACATCTGTCCTTCATGGGACCGATCTGGGACAGGTATTGGTCTATATTAGGGGTGGAAGGCCACAAAGGTAGTGTCGTCACTTGTTGAGTGACAAGTCAACCCCCGTCGTCGCCTTGTCGGGACCGGCACTCTCTCGGCTGTCTTTGGTAATGGTGCCTCATTTTTTTTCACCGGGGGCTTACCTCACCCTGTGCTCGGTCTGTGTGGTTTGGGCAAGGCAGACTCTCTTCCCTTGACTTTGGCTAATTGGCACACTATTCTGCTGCTTATAGTGCCATGATTCGAGTTCAGTACGATTCGGTTCCGGAACTGTGGCTACAACTGTAGGGAAAGGGGTGCTGACGGTCCCCGGGTGCTGACGGTCCCCGTGCTTACTGGCACTTCCTACCTCAAGCACTCGAGACTCTCTACCTGAGGGTTTTCTCTGCTGCTCTCAGACCTTGCGGGGGGCAGACAGAAATGTTGTGGGGTTCATGCCCCTGGGAGCAGCCCTCGGCCGATCACAGACGGGTGTTGGAGAACCAGCACATCATCTCTCTTGTCCCTGGAATGGGACACGTGTTCTGTACTATCCCCCAGAAGTCCCCAGGGAGGTGCGGTCCCTGTGGTCTCACGGGGGTCCCAGTGGGATTGAGCAGTGCTTGCCTACAGTGACAACCTGCTCATTAACGCCCCTCCCTTCCTTTCCTTCTCCTTTCCGGGTTTCCAGGGGCGGCTTCCCAAATAAACCATTTCCACTTGAATCCTGTCTCAGCGTCTGCTTCTGAGGGAACCCAGCCTCAGAGAGAGCGAGCGAGCCCCCTTGACACAATAGGGCGAGAACCTGCCCAAGAACGCAGTCAGCACAGAAGAGGCAGTGCAGACAAACAGAAGGAGAGATGCATTCTGGATGGTATGTTGGGCGTCTGGATCCAGCCATGCCTGAAAGTTGAATTGCCCTCAGATGTGCCTGAAGAGGAAGCACATAAGGACAGGGATTCCAAGGTCTTTGTTGTGACTTGTGTTATTTTTCCTTTCCATGCTTTTCTGGATGGATCCAAGTATCGAGTCCCACGTACTTATACAGGCCAGTGACACGAATTTGTCTCCAGGTCTGTTGGGTCTTATAACTGAGAGAGGGTTAAATCCACCAGGGTGACAGTTCAAATCCTTCACTGCAATTTCATGCAAATAACCTTGTGGCAGCTTCCTCTTCGCTGCTGTGCTCTTGTCTGCCAGCCAATCTGAGGCCTGGGCATCCCCCAGGAGATGTTAAGTCATCTCCCTTATCTGCTTGACTGACTGTCATCTTCACACATCACTGAGCTGGTGACGAAGCCCTTAATTAGTACATGTCTCCGGGGCTCGCGTTTTGCCACCCTTCATCTGCCCTCCCCGCACCTCTCTCCTCCCTGTCTCTCCACCGCGTCCAAAGACGGAGCCCCACCTCCTCCTTAGCAATGCTGTTCCGTTGACGCGCCTCCTCACTCACCGTCGTCCTCCCGGGCCACACGGTCATTGCCGTCTGCACTCCCTGCGGACCAGATTGGAAGGCGAGCATCTTGGGGGGTTACCCCATCTCACCCTCCCAGCCCCCGCCCCGTGATGGCACCTGGGATGCCCGATATGCAGACAAGGATACGGGCCCAGAGAAGTGCACTTTCCGGTTTTGGCCCCGGGCGGGGCCTAGTTCGAGTCGCTGCTCAGTCACTGACCAGCCCTGCGAGTTACTTAACCTTTTAACTTTCATTGTCCTGCAACATAAGCGTGAGGATACGGGCTTCTTTCTTTTTTATGGCTGAATAGTATTCCATCGCGTGTGTGTATAGGTATGCATGTACATATATATGCAGATATGTGCAGTCGTCAGTCGTAAACAAGAAGGAAACCCTGCCATTTGCAAAAAAAAAAAAAAAAAAAAAAGAAAAAAAAAGGTTGACCTCGAAGACACAGGGAGTAGAATGATAGTCGCCAGAGGCTGCAGGATGGGGAAGATAGGAAGGTGTCAGGCAAAGGGCACAAACTTCCAATTATGAGTAAGTCCTCATCAAATGTACCCATGGAGACCAGGCCTCTTTGAATGACTCCTAATTTCCAAAGGAAAAAAGGTTGTTTTCTCCGTGTGCTGTTGGCAATCCCACGGAAAGTAGAATTGTAATAGACATGATCACGTTTAGGTAAAGGGCGCAGTGAGATAAGCCCTATAAAAATGTTTGCACAAGGAGTTCACGTAGTAAATGCTCAGTAAATGCTTCCTGTGCTTATTGTAATATCAGTTCCTGCTGCTGAATGGGTCATACTTTGTAAATCGTAAACTGCCATTTCATCTATTAATAAACACATTAACAAATATTTATTAGCTGTCAACTAAGGGGTAAACATGGCGGGTTCTAGAATACGTCAGTTGGACCAAGTCCTCGCAGTGTTTGCATTCTAATGCAGAAGTATCCAATAGAACGTTCTGGGGTGATGGAAATGTTCTGTAGGTGCCCCGTCCAATATGGTAGCCACTAGCCCCTGTGACTACCGAGCTGTTGAAGTGTTGCTATAGTATAACCAAAGAATTGGACTTTACATTTTTATTTGATGTTAATTAATTTTAGTTAACTTTAAATACCCACGTTTGGCCAGTGACTACTACTGCACTAGATAGTACAGGTCTAGTGGATGCAAACAGACGATCACTTGTGCGTTAAAACGTCACACTGAATTTAGTAGCCAGTGAACCAACAATGATCTATCCAGTATCCACAGAGTGCTAAGTATGGGGGGGTTCAGTGTTACGAAAGTTGGACAAAATGCCAGCTCTAAAGATAGGATATTTAAGCCCAAACCCAAATGGGATGGGCGTAGTCTTGTCTTGCGATGCTCCTGTCCTGTGATGAGCTGGAGGAAAGCATTCCAGACAGAAGAATGAACAAAACTCAAAGGCCGTGAGGGAGGAACCATCCTGGGATGTAAGAGGAACACTGCAAAAGGCAAGAAGAGAGTGGACCAAAGCGAGAGGTGGAATGAACCTCTTGGTGTGATACCAAGATGGACAAGGACAGATCATGGCAAGGCTTTTGGATTCTACTGGGGCTCTGTGGGAACCCACCGGGGGCTTTGCCTGGGGACTGACATGATGAGAATAATCTGCATGAAAAGTCCCTTGGCTGCTCTATCAATTAATGGCCTGTCCCCAAACCACAGTAGATAGAGATCGACGGTTAAGAGGTTGTTAGAGTCATCAAGGTAAGAGATAATGGCTTAGACTGGCACACTTACAGAATCCTCAGTCCTGGTCACGAAACAAGTGTTTGGAAGAGAACTATGGTTGTTTGGGAGGCTACGGGCTTCCCATGATGAAAACAATAGTTTACTTTTGTCAGCCAACCTGTCCAAGTGTAGTATTCATGGAACACTGTTATGGATCTTGAGTTCAAGGGCTTCTGGAGTCCAGTTAGACAGAGGCTCCTTCTTTGAGTAATCCCGACCTGACTGGGGAGAGCAGTCCAATGCTCTACAAACAACCGAGCAGATCCCAAACTAGGGCACGGCCAGTAGCTGGAAGACAAGGCCCTCTGTGAGAGCCCACTAGCTCAAAGGAAAGAAGCTGCCAAGAGAGACATTGCATGGTTTATCCCCCACAAGAATCCTCCTTTTGGAAACGATTGTTTTTTCCATTTGGAAAGCATTGATGCATCTTCCAGAAGAAGCTGAAGCCCGAGCACACACAGACGGGCAGCCCTGCCATTTCCTCGAGGGGTGGAGGAGAGAAGTATGGATGTGTCCCAGACCCAATGAATGGAGACGATTTTTTTGCGGGCAGCGGGGCAGGTTGGGGGGGGTGGCGCACTGGGAACCGGGTACTGGAGGGCATTAAGTCTCTTGAATTAAGGAGCCATCTGTGGTGTGAAATGCCACATCCTGTCATGGGGAGACGAAAATGGTCAGCCGCTGCACCCCCCCCCCCCATTCCACACCAACCACCGACCATCTTGAGTTCTACTACGTTCAGGAATAAGAAGGCTTTCTCTGCGACCTTGGCTGAAGGCATTAATTCCTCCAGGTGCCAAATACACAATATGGACAAATAGGAGGAGAAAATAACTCATGCCCGACTCTGGGGCATGAGAAACCCATGGTTGGCCGCACTCCACCTCCATTAATTCCCCTTCGTGTGTGGCTTTTCTTGTTCGTAACCACCCCTGGCCATGAATGGAAGATGAAGAGTTTGGTCCTCTGTGTCTCACGTGGAGATGACGGTCCCACAAACCACGCACAGACCGTGCGACTCCAGGCAAACGAGATCTGCTGTGTCTTCCGGTCTTTGCAGCTACCTTGGGAGACGGGGAGACATCCTGTCTACTTTAGAAGTCTGTTGTAAAGATCAGTGAGAAAGCGGATGTAAGAGTTGAACACAGGGCCGGCACACGGTGGGGCTCAGTGAGAAGTGGGGAGGGGACTCTATGAATGATGTGCATTAAAACATCGGAATAGCAAATACTAGATCAGGAACCAGAGCAACGCCTGCCACATTCCAGGCCATGGTGCATGTGGCACTCAACTGAATGATTATAGTTGCCTAAAGACCCATCTTTCAAGGATAATGGGTGTTCAGAGGAGAGAACGGGGTCCCGGAGAATTGGCTAAGCTGTTGGGGGCAACCTTGCCTTCGTGCAATGCTTTCTTAGCCGGAGTCACCCAGATCTGGGTTTGAACCACAGCTGAGCCATTTGGCATCTCGATGGCCTTGAACGACTTCCCTTCTCCACATTCCTGTTGCTAAAATGGGGGAGGGTCACCCACCCTGTCTTGTAGTGCGGTGACTTAATCTTAACCTGGTGCTTAACAGATCCAAGTAGAACACTGGCTGCCTCTGTCATTGTTATTAACATAAAATCCATATTGCAATAATAGGGTTATTAGCGTCAGTAATAATAGCGATGCCCGTAGAATATTTATTTAGTCAGCATTGATGCAGCCTGGCCCAAGACCCAAGAGGAATGGGTAAAATTACTTGAGTAAAAAATTACTACCAGCTCTGCGCATTCATCCACTGAAAAAATAGTTATTTATTCTCCTACTACGTGCCACACACCGGTCGAGGAACTGGGGACACAGCAGTACATGTGACAGACAAGATCCCTGGCCCCCTGGAATGCCACGAAGCGAATATTTGGGAAATAAGGTCATAGAGAAACCATTAAGCGTAGAAATGTTGAACGTGTCAGGTAGCGATCAGTTCCAAGAAAAAAACTGCAAGGTCAAGGGAAAGAGTGATGGGGGGGGCGCCTGGGTGGCTCAGTCAGTTAAGCGTCTGACTTGGGATCGGGTCATGATCTCGCAGCTCGTAAGTTCAAGCCTTGCGTCGGGCTTGGGGCTGACAGCTCGGAGCCTGGAGCCTGCTTTGGATCCCGTGTCTCCCTCTTTCTCTCTGCCCCTGCCCCGAGCATTCTCTCTCTCTCTCTCTCTCTCTGTCTCAAAAATATTAAATTTTTTTTAAAAGAAGAAAGAGTGATGGACATAGGACATGAACAGGTGGTCAGGAAAGGTCTTTCTGGTAAGGTGACATTTGAGCAGAGACCTGGAGGAAGTGGGGGAGTGGCCGGGTGGATATCTGAGGGGAAGCACACTCCTGGCAGAGGAAACAGCAAGTGCAAAGGCCCTGAGGCTGGAGGAAAAAGAATGGAAACCTAGTAGGGCAGAGGAGGGAAACCTAGTAGGGCAGAGGACGTCCGGACAGGCCCTCACATAGCACAGTGCACGCCGCAGCGTGGGGTGCACAACCCATTGTTTTCCAGATCATTCTCAGAACGCTGCTTTGTAGCGCCGTGCGCCCGAGCCGTCGTGCTGAGCAGACCCCGTTCTCATTTTCGTACGACTGAGGGCTTCCAACCAATGAGTCTTCTGGTCCCCCCGCAAGTCACACCCGAGACATCTGCAAGAAACGGTCACGTCGAGACGGAAGGCGCCAGAACCCTGGCCACAGCCCCTGGCACACGGCCTTTCTGCGAGGCGTGTCAGGCAGATCCTTGGAAGGGTTTCTTCCCCATGGCTTCCCCGGGACAAGATGCCAACCGCTCCCTGGGCTCCCTCCCTGGGTTGCATCATCAGTGACGTCTGCGACCAGAGAGCCCCAATTAGCAGCAGGCTTCTGCTGCCCAGATGGTTGGGGGACACAGGAAGGCAGAGGGGTCAGCAGCTTGGGTGGCTTTCCTGGAGTCAGACCCTTGTCTCTGCTCGGCGGGCGAAGGCCACAGCTGGCCTGCGGATAACAGCTACCGTCCCCAGCACTGCGATGCGCCATCTTCCAGAAGCTGGGGATTTCCCTTACGAGAGCAAAGGTCTGAGATGTGCAGAAAAGGATAATTGGATGGAATGTGTCCCTGCCTCATGCTAAGGGCGCTCCAAGGGGTTTGGGGCCCAGAAGCCCGGGAATGCGCTCAGTACAGCTGGGCAGCCGTGTTGCTAAGCTATGTCCCCCAGAAGGCTCTCGAAGATGCCTTCACGAGGTGGCAGAGTGAACTGAGTATCCCGAGCATTTGCAGAGCACTAGCTGAGTGATTTACAAATGGGGCTTCCCTGAATGCTCACAAGAGACCTCTGAAGGAGGCACCCGTGTCTTGCCTTCTTTCTGCAGAGAAGGATGCTGAGGCCCAGAGAGGTTGAGTAAGGAAGGGCCTGGAAGTCCCGTATCTGGCAGAGACAGAGGCGGGACTTGAACTTCAGTGGTCTGAACGCGGAGCCCGGAGCCCTTATATACGCCCACACTGCTGCCCAGTCCCTCTTTGTCTCAGCCACGTAGACTAGGGGACAGTTAACCCTCACGGGAAGGGCCAGATACTAACTGTCTTTGGCTTTGCCAACCCTGTAGTCTGTGCCACAGCCATATACAGCTCGGTTGCCGTAGGGCGAAAGGAGCCGCTGACCACAGGGAGACGGACGTGTGGCTCTATTCCGACAGAACTGTATCTACAAAGGCAGCCAGAAGACCACAGTTTGCCCTGATGGAGACGGCCACCCACCCGTGTCTCTTCCTTCGAGCTAACCAACCGACTAAGCATCTCCACAATGTCCTCCAAGAACCCAGATTCATTTTGCATTTTGCTCGGCCGTCCTTGGTAATATTATAGGCCTCCCGTGATCATGCTTATTGCCTCATGGTCACAAAACGGCTGCAGCAGCTTCAGGTAGGATATCCCCAAACTGCAGGCAGTAGGGGCAGAGGCTACGTAACCATTGCATAAAGTTTTGCCTTTCTTTCTTCACCCCCCCCCCCCACCGGAGAGGGAGGCCTCCTATGTGCACCAGGTTTCCTCCGTCAGTTCATTGGCCGCCACTGAGTTCCACATTCACCCCAAGATCAGTGTCTGGAAAATAGGAAGTATGAACCCATTATACTCAGCTCTGAGGCTCAGGGAGGGTCCCACATTCCCTCCAAATCTAGGGATCACCAACCATTACAGAATCAGGTGAGACTGGCAAAGAAGAAGGGAGTGGAAGCTTTTGGGTAAGTGACAGCACCCAGTCATTTTTAGGAAGGATTCATGGAGCGTGGAGATCCGTGCTCCCGGGGCTCCACAAACCCCTCGGAACTTGTGCTAAGCCTCTGAGGTATGAGGTGTGGTAAGAGCCCGTCACTCACTCTCTTTTATTTTTTTAATTTTTTTTTTTACATTTTTTACATTTTTTTACATTTATTTATTTTTGAGAGACAGAGAGAGACAGCGTGAGCAGGGAGAGGCAGAAAGAGAGGGAGACACAGAATCCGAAGCAGGCTCCAGGCTCCGAGCTGTCAGCACAGAGCCCGACGCGGGGCTCGAACCCACGAACCTCGAGATCGTGACCTGAGCCGAAGTCGGACGCCCAACCGACTGAGCCACCCAGGCGCCCCTGTCTCTCACTCTTAATACCCAGCATGAAGGGTGCGGGGAGCAGGCGTCAGCCCCCAAGCCGAGACAGGGGGCTGGGGAAGAGGGGGTGGGGGAGACAGGTGTGAAAGGGAAGGAAGATTTAGCAACCAGGTCTGGCCCCCTCCCAGGCAGCAAGATTCCTGCAGTTTCAAAGCCCCGGGACCTCAATGCTGAAACCACAGAGGGCGGGCCCCCAAAGTCCTAGTTAGACGTGATCTCCCCCCCTCCCCCCCCTTGCAGACGAGGTCTTCTGCTGCAAGAAATGGACTGTGGAGAAACCAGAAGCCCTTGTGAGCTAAATTAAGCCCGTGGCACTCATACATCCCCTCCGGTGGGACAGGAACACAGACGCCCTGCACAGTGTGGGGTGCCCAGAGTGAGACATTATCCCCTGCTTTGAGAAACGTGGTTTGAGACCTGAAGGCAGGAAAAACATGAGATGTGAATTAAACACTCGCCATTCATTCATTCATTCATTCATTCAATGCTTGAGTCATTCAGTCACGTTATTGAATGCTACTGTATGCCCGGGACTCCTCTAATTGGTGTGGACTCCTCAGTGAAAAGAATGGGGAAAAAAATCTCCCCTTCTTGTAAAGCCCACTTTCTGCTGCAGAAAACAGGCAGTAAGATGAATAAGAACATTTCATAGCTGTTTCCTCGCGCTAGGCATTTTACTTCTCTCAACCCATTTTCGCTCGCAAGACGGTTTCTTGTTACTCCCTATTTATTATGGTTAATTTCATGCGTCCACCTGACCGGGCTGGGGTGTCTAGACATTTGGTCAAACGTTATTCTGGATGTTGCTGTGAGGGTGACATTTTGGTAAGATTAATGTTTTAATTGGGGGCTTTATGAGCAAAGCAGATTGCGAGCTAGAACGTGGGTGGGCCGCGCCCGATCAGTTGAAAGCCTTACCAGAACCAAAACTGACCTCCAAGCAAGAAGGCATTCTGAAGGACTTGAATTGCAACATGAGCTCTTCCCTGGGTCTCCAGCTTGCCGAACCACCCTGCGGACGGGGGGCCGAGCCATTTCGTGGTACCGAGGTTTATACATTCTGTTGGTTTCGTTTCTCTTGGGAATCCTGGCTAATACACTACTACAGAGACGTTGTGCAAAGGACCTCACAGTGATTGTATTTCACGCTCAGACAACCCCGCGGGGTCAGTCTTCTCTTTGCCCTCTCCACTTTATCGCTGAGCCACACGAGCCTCCACAAGTTGAGTACCTTGCCAAGGCTACACTGTGGGCAAGCAGCAAAGTCAGGATCGGAACCCAGAGCTGGGTCTATACCTGAAACCCAACACACCCACTCGGGGCCAGCCGCCACAGGCTGTGGCCGCGTCGCACACTTGCTGGGGACTCCCATGTGCGACAATGTAGAGCCCTCCACTCTGAGCCGTGGGGAAGAGTCTCGAGACCAAACAGAAATTCACAGAGTCAAAAGCTATTCTGCTTTGGCGCAAAAAAAAAAAAAAAGAAAAAAAAAAGAAAACCCCGTGATTTACTTCTACTGAAGTTGTGCACGGCACTGCCACGCGCCTCCTATGATCCGGTGAAGAGCAAAGCCTGGGTTCAGATCCTGGCTCTCCCATGTGCTGGCTGTGTGGTCCCGGCCAACTGCCTTCGTTCGCCACTCGGAACTTCGCTACCTTTGCGGTGACCGGCAATACCTGTTCCCCTTCCAAGAGCCACGGTGCTGCTTAACTACGGCTGCCCCTGTGAAGCTCTGAGTATAGTTCACGGCGACACGTGTTTCACGAACATCAGCTCTTGTTTGGGGGGGAAGCAGAGATGGACCCGGGTTTGACAGAAGAGCTAAAGGGCCCCGGAGCCTGCGGTCTGGGACTCAGTCTGTTCGTTGTCTGTGGCGGCACTGACGGCTTCAACATCACCGAGCACCCGAGGTGCCAACTGTCTTATCGCAGGCTTTTCCAGACGCCACTCCGTTATTTTTCTGCCAGTGGGCCCTCTCGGGGGATTGGGCCACGTGTCTTGCGACGAGGTGAGGCCCCCAGAGCAAACAGCACCTGTGATCCCCTCACCCAGTCCGAGTGGCTCTCCCGTCCAGGAATTCCACCGGCTCATGAAATAATTCCTGAAGGGACAGGGTTGGGCTGGGGGCTGAATTTTTTCTTTTCCCCCCACGAGGTGGTTTCAATTTTGTAATATTGTTCTTCTCTGGGGTGACAGAGGCATGTCCTTCCTCGTTGCATTCTCGACAGGGGGCGCGGCAGAAAAGTACGGAGGAAATGGGAGAATGCTCCCGTTCCCTGGCGCTCGCGATCATTGTCGTTATTTACGTGTGATCGGTTGCCGTCTGGGTGTTTGTGCTCCTACCCTCCCAACTGACCCTCGCCGAAGTCTTGTGACATCACCTAGGCTGGGGTTGGTAGTCTGGTGTCACTGGCGGGGCAGCTGAAGTCCACGGGGCTCAGGGGCCCTTCCGTGGGTTCCACAGAGTGACACGTGCGGCAGAATCGACATCTCTCGATGACGAATCGTATGCATTTTCCATTAAATCGCAGAGATCCTTGGGATGTCTGGGTCTTTCTAGCGCCGTTTTACAGATGAGAAAAACTGAGCCCTGGAAAAGCGAAGTGACGTGTCCGAGCTTGTCATCCCCATCATCGTCACCATGTGAATTGCAACAATTAGTAGTAGTAGTAATAGTAGCCGGGGGCCGTGTCTACTTCTTTAAGTACATGAATTAGCGTATTCCTTACAAGAATTCTGTGAGATGGATATTACCATTATTCCCATTTTATGGGTAAGCAAACTGAGGCACAGAGAACTTACTATACTCACTCTGGTGTGGCAGAGCTAGGATCCCTACCTAGCAGCCCAGCTACAGAACAACTCTTACCCAGTCTATTAAGCCGGTCAGCGTGAGCTGCTATTTGACGAGCCTGGGTCTCCAGATTTCCAGCCCAGGGTATTTACTACCATTTCACTGGGGTCACCTCCTTCTTCCTCCTGGTGCTTCTTCTGCCCCCAACGGAACCCCCTTGCCTGCCCCTCTGCCCATCTCAACTCTCGCTAAGTGAGCACCATTTTGCAGGAGCCTGCTTTGGATTCTGTGCCTCCCTCTGTCTCTGCCCACCCCCCCCCCTTGCTTGTGCTTTATCTCTCTCTCTCTCTCTCTCTCTGTCTCCAAAAAAAAAAAAAATAGAATGTATATTGGTTGGGGGGCCTGGGTGGCTTAGTCAGTTGAGTGGCTGGTTCTTGATTTCGGCTCAGGTCATGATCTCCTGGGACTGATCTCCGGGTGACTGAGCCCCACGACAGGCTCTGTGCTGGCAGCGTGGAGCCTGCTTGGGATTCTCTCCCCTCTCTCTGCCCCTCCCTCACTCTCTTTGCCTTATCCTCTTTCCACCAATGAGATTACTTGACATTGGTCCTTTAAAGGAACTCGTTTCTGGGGCGCCTGCGTGGCTCAGTTGGTTGAGCGTCCGACTTCGGTTCAGGTCATGATCTCGCAGTTTGTGAGTTTGAGCCCCACGTCGGGCTCTGTGCTGACCGCTCGGAGCCTGGAGCCTGCTTCCGATTCCGTGTCTCCCCCCTCTCTGCCCCTCCCCGACTCTCACTCTGTCTCTCTCTCAAAAATAAATAAACATTAAAAAAAATTTTTAAGGAACTCGTTTTTATAACCTAAGTGAATTTACGTTCTGTATTAGTTTGCTCAGGCTGCTATAACAAAATAACCACAGACTGGGTGGCCTAAACCTACATTGGTTTTCTCGGTTTTCTCACAGTTCTGGAGTCTGCAAATCCAAGATCGAGTATCAGCAAGGTGGGTTTCTTCTGCGGCCCCTCTCCTTGGCTTGTGGATGGCCTTCCTCCCGTGTCCTTACGTGGCCTGCCCTTTGTGTCTGTGTTCTAATCTCCTCTTCTTATAAGGACACCCATCGTCTTGGATTAGGATGCATCTTAATGACCATTTTTCACTCCTTTTCCTCTCTAAAGAGGTCATGTCCAAATGCGGTTAGATCCTGGGGTGCCGGGGGTGTGTACTTCAACATGAATTTGAAGGGCCGGGGACACAGCTCAGCCCGTAACGTGTTCCGAAGAAATATCGGACGGTAATCGTGTCGCACCGTGACACCAATGTCACCATAGACAGAAGCCACTCGCACTTGCCGTACAAAGAAACACCCCCTAGCACCGTGGCCGGTGGCTGTTCTCGATTGTTGAACGGGTGTCTGGATGATAGGACGACAGGTACGGCGAAGACAGAATTATTCTATAACGTTCCAAGTAGGCGCTGGTGCTTGGGAAGGGCTCTGAGCCTGAACTTCCTCTCCCTCGGCAGCAGGGAGATCCCAAGTTCTAGAAAGGCGTTGAAGACACGTCAGCACTCACCGAAACTTTCCCCTCCATCCAATTAGAGGCCCTGAAAGAGAAAGAGAATAACTTTCGCTGTATGTGGTTGAGTGTTGTTTTTCCACCCCCTAAAGCGATCTCCTCTCCCCCTGGCGGGTCTGTTCCACGCCTCGGAGAACATTGACCTCCCCTCGGGACAAAGCCACACTGTCCCCGGGGCACGATGGACTCCTCTTGACCTCTCTCCCACCCCTCTCTCTGGCCACGCGCTCTGCCTCTTTCCCCACCACCGCGCACTCCAATTCGTCCCGTCCTTCCCCATGTCTTTACACAGCCCTCTCCTTCTGCCTCCTTCCTGCCAACCCGGTGAACTCCTCTTCATCCCTCAGGACCCCCCGAAGGATGCCCCCGGGAGGTGGGCGAGTCGAAAACGTACAATACCAGCTAGCACTTGCACTGCAATCGCATAGTAAAGGGGAAAAAATACAAACATCCTTCTGGAAGCCGTACATATGAACCTGCTAAAAAGCGATGGGAAGATGGTGATTTATTTTCTTTTCGCTTCTCTGTGGCTTCTGGTATTTTGACGGCCGACATGCATTCTGTAGTCGTAACAAAAAAGCTACTTTTGATGTCTGGAAAGAACAAGCGTCTTCATGTTTTCTTTGGGGAACTCTTTTCCAATCTTATCCTGCTCCTCGAGATACGTGTGCGTGTGCACACGTGCCCCCGGCAGGCAAAGACAGTCACCTTCGGCCAACTTTACATTTCGCACGGAATTCTGTTCTTTTATTAATCGTGCCAGTTTGGCATTATCTACTTCCTTAACTCTTTCCCCCCGCGGTCCGCAAGGCAGGATCCTTTAGATGTTAAGAGCGTAGATCCTGGAGCCACGACCCCCCTCCCCCCCGCCACCGGCTTGAATTCTGGACCCACCACTCTGTCCATTTCTTCACTGACCATGAAGCACAGACCCCGTGTCAGGCACTTGCCCTGGATACAAGCGTATCCAGACCGGGCAATGACCCCCGCATTCGTGGAGTGACCAAAACAGTCACCAGTGAGCCTAATACATCAGCAAACTCAGGAAGATATCAGAAGGTGTACATCTTCCACAAAACGACAATGGGGCGCACAGTGAGAGAGAGATTAAATGTGAAAGAACGTCTGAGGGGGAGGAATGAGCATTTCTCTGGAGCAGCGGGTCTAGGCATTGCAGAGAAGGGAGCCGTTGGGGCGCCTGGGCGGCTCAGTCGGTTAAGCGTCTGACTCTTGATCTCCGCTCAGGTCTCGATCTCAGGGTCCTAAATTCAAGCCCCACACTGGGTTCCTTGCTGGGCACGGGGCCTACTTACAAAAAAATTAAGAAAAAGAAAAAAGAAAAAAAAAAAGAAAGGAACTTTTGAGTAGGAACCTGCAAACACGGAGGGTGTTATCCATGCAGATGACTGGTGGAAATGCATCCCGCATGCAGGGAAGGCCAGTGCAAAAGCACAGAAAAGGAGTATGCCTGGTGCCATGGACCGAAGTGTGACCCCAAACCTATGTACTGAAACCTTAGCCCCCACTGTGACTGTATAATAAGGTGACAGGGCCCGTAAGGAGGTAATGAACGTCAAGTGAGGTCCTAAGAGTGGGCCCTGAGCCTCTAGGACCCGTGTCCTCATAGGAGGTGGGAGAGATGCCAGGGGTGTGCGTAAGATGGCCCGCAGGGCCCCGTGGGCTGTTGCGGGATCCTGTGTTCCCTCTGAGGGAACTGGGGAGCCATGGCAGGGTTTTGAGCCGCAGAGTGACGCATCCTGAGCTATGCTTCAGAGGCATCCCTGAGAATAAATTAGAGGGGAAAAAAAAAATAGAAGCAGGAAGGGAAGACAGCCAGAGGCCGATGAAATAACTCCGGGGGAGCTGACGGTGGCTGGGGCCGGCGTGGAGGGCCCTCATGGGTTAGGCGTAGGGGCGGGGGGGAGAGAGAAACGGCAGGGATGAGTCCAGCGTCGGTGAGACGGGCAATCAGAGGAGGCAGCAGCTGTCGACTGAGATGGGAAGGCTGTAGCTCGGTGGTTCTCAACCTTGGGCGATGCTGCCCCCGGGGACACGGGGCGGTGTCCGGGGCGGGTTTGGGTTGCCACGAATTGGGAAGTGCGGTTGGCATCTGGCGAGGAGAGGCCGGGAATGCCGTTAAACATCCTCGCACAGGAGGGCCCTCCTTCCGCAACAACGAAGAATGATCCAGTCCGGAAGTCAGGAGTCCTGAGGCTGAGGAACTCTTGTATGTTGCGCAGAATGCGGTTGGGCCGGGAGTGAGACACGTCACAGACAAGATCAGTGGTTCAGACTTGGGCGTGTTAATTTCTCTTCCTGGCTCTCTGTATCCTGGTCGGGACCTCGGTTTTCTCGTCTGTAAAATGGGGATACGTTTTTCGCTTACCTCATAGGGGTGTCACCGCAAAGCACTTGGAATGTTACCTGACACAGAGTAAGTGCTCCATACCTCTTATCCGTGATTGGAAGGGACAGTGTGCCTTATGCGTTGTGAACCCCCAGCACCAGAACAGCCCCGGCGTGCAGGAGGCACTCAATGAACGCTCGCTGAGTGAAGCAGCAAACTGATCGCAGGGTTTCTGTCTGACTATACGTGGCTTTTCTCCAGGGCCCACTCCAGCTGGAAATTAAGAGTGAATACTGAGGGGCACCCGGGTGGTTCAGTCGGTGAAGCGTCCGACTTCGGCTCAGGTCACGATCTCGCGGTCCGTGAGTTCGAGCCCCGCGTCGGGCTCTGTGCGGACAGCTCAGAGCCTGGAGCCTGTTTCGGATTCTGCGTCTCCCTCTCTCTCTGACCCTCCCCCGTTCCTGCTTTGTCTCTCTCTGTCTCAAAAATAAATAATAAACGTTAAAAAAAAAAAGTGAATATTGAAAGTCAGGTTTGTCAACTTACTTGCCCAGAGCCTGGGTAAGGACGCGCAAAGTAAAGTTTCAGTTGAAACTTACGAGCAGGTGGGCCTGGAGGTCGAGGGGCCAGGAATAACCGAACCCTCACGGTCAGTTCAGACAGGCTTTCCAGGAACCTTCCACTGGCTCTCCCCGAAGCCTGGGCTTTGTGTTTTTTGTTTTGGGGGTTTTTTGATGCGATTTCGTTTATTTACGGTTTCATAACTTATAATTCAAGTGGCTTTCCATGTCAAATGTTGTTAACTTATTAGTTAACAGACAAAAGTATGATTAGGTCCAACCGAGAAAGAGATCACACAATCTTTCAATCACGATGCACGCAGTGTTAAGCTGTCCTTGGTTACTAGAGCTCATAGATTTGTTTCTGCCCAGTGACCTGAGAGAGTTTCTCTTGGATTCCAGTCCCTCCTGCTTGGTCATCTTCTGGAGCTTGCTATGGTTTCCTTGTCCCCCTGTCCCCCCACCTTGTAATCCATAAAGCTTCAACTTGATGATGGGTGACTACGTACCAAACACATGGGGTGTGGGGCTCTCTCCACGAGCCAAGCAAACAAAATCCCTGACCTCGCGTTGCTTGCATTCCCAAGGCTTGTGTCTGTTGGGAGGACTTCAGGTGCAAGCAGCAAAGTTGATTCAAACTTCACGTGCGATATTTAGAACGTTCACAGACATTTGCATCTGTAAGGTATAAAATCTGGCAGAACAGATCACCCAGCGATAGAGCAATCCCAACATTGGCTCACTCGGTGGCTCAAACTAATCATCAAAAGCCCTGATATGACTCACTATTGTATTCGTGACAGCCAGCGCCATGCTGGGCAGAGAGGAGCTCAAAGAACATTTGTTAAAAAAATGGGAAGAGGGGCGCCTGGGTGGCGCAGTCGGTTAAGCGTCCGACTTCAGCTCAGGTCACGATCTCGCAGTCCGTGAGTTCGAGCCCTGCGTCAGGCTCTGGGCTGATGGCTCGGAGCCTGGAGCCTGTTTCCGATTCTGTGTCTCCCTCTCCCTCTGCCCCTCCCCCGTTCATGCTCTGTCTCTCTCTGTCCCAAAAATAAATAAAAACGTTGAAAAAAAAATTTAAAATAAAAAAAAAAATGAGAAGAAAGAGTAGATATGATACGAGCTTGGCGCCTTCTTATTCTTGCAAGGTGGCGGCCGCATTTCCCAGGATCCCACCGGGATACGATAATGTCCAGGTAAAACGGATTGTTTTTTCCTGTGTTGGGATTTTTTCATATTTTTGTTTCAAATTATTTCATATAAACAAGTATAGACATACACGTATACGTATATATTTTATTTAATTATATGTAACTTACACATAAGGTACATATTAGGTTTAAGGAATAATAAAATTAATGTTCCTGTAACTTACCGATCGGTGTAAGAAACAGGACTTAAACCCCTGAATCTTTCTGTGCGTCCACCTCCAATCATATTTCTGTCCCTTCCCACGCACTCCAGAGAGCTAATCATTAATCTGAGTGTTGTATCACTGCTTCCTGGTTATCCTGTCTATATTCCTTTGTAAGCGCAAGACAGCATTCCCATGGACACTCAAGACTCTCCCTCATGTTTCATTGGCCAGAACAGGGTCATATGCCTGTCCACTAATTGGTCACAGGCAAGGGATTGGGGTTGGTTATCATCTGCTCGAGCTAATCAGGATTTTTAGTTTTAGTCTTGAGGGGAAAATTCCAAAGGGTCTATTGGAGATTGAATGAGAACACATATGTTACCCCATCACGATGTTCAGTTCCTCAATTATCCAGAGCTATTTATTCCAATCTGTAAGTCAGCTAATCTGCCAATTGCTATCCTGAAAACACACACACACACACACACACACACACACACACACACACACAGTTGCACACATACAAACACACAACTCCGGAATTGGATAGTCCTGAGTTTATATGTCCCAGATCAATAATCAGGAATACATATATTTTTTTTAACTCTCTTTGCCCTTTTCCATCGACAGTGAGTTTCTGTGTGCCAGACATTCAGGTGTCCCGAATATAATGATGAGTCAAAAACAGAATCCTGTCCAGTGGGGGAGAATAACCATTATCCAAAGACTCCTACAACTAAATACAAAATTATAATTCTCATTAACCTACATAGGGCGAGTTGTGTGCTGTGAAACTGCGTGAGGGGCGCTCTCTGGAAGGCTTCCCTGCAAAGTGATTGAATTGGGACCCGGAGGAAGACTAGGCATCGGTTGGGCAGCAACTGTGGTGTGGAAGTGGCCCATACGCCACATGAGAAGCGATAGTTCCATTTTCAGGAATTTTGCAAGCTCTTCATTAAGCCCAGTCATTAATAAGAATTAAATTATATGGGCATAAAATTAAATATGCTGTATTAACACAAGTAATAAGTTCTCAAAACTCACCACTTCCCAATTATCCTGTTACATCTATGCCCTCAAGATCACGTGTGCCCGTTATAGCCATTTGGTGGGAAGGCCCCCTAACGATGAGATGAGCTCCAATGCTTTCCTTCCCGACTCTGTATTCAGTGACGTCGCCTTCGTAGCTTGACGTCGGCCATGGCGGCCATATTTACACCACAGAAATTGACAAACGCTGCAGGTCACTTTTTGCTTTTTGTTTCTGCCTCCCTCCCGTTGTTAAATGTTTACCGGTATGCCACTGGACCAAGGGGTCTAGGGAGAACATTCTAGGCAGTAGGGACAGCTTGTAAAAAGGCCCCATGATGGAGAATAACACGACATACTTGAGAAATTGAAATGAAGTCACTGAGAATATTAAGAATCTCTGCTTCAGGGCGCCTGGGTGGCTCCGTCGGTTGAGCGTCCGACTCTGGCTCACTCAGGTCATGATCTCACGGTTCGTGGGTTCGAGCCCCACGTTGGGCTCTGTGCAGACGGCTCAGAGCCTGGAGCCTGCTTCGGATTCTGTGTCTCCCTCTCTCTCTGCCCCTCCCCTGCTCGCGCTCTGTCTCTGTCTCTCAAAAATAAATAAACATTAAAAGAAAAAAATCTCTGCTTCAAAGGGTTTTATGGACTAAGCGAAACGAGCTGTGTAGAAACCCATTTAACACTGTCCCTAGCACGTACTGTCCCCAGTGATCGCAGTTAATTTTTTTCAAACGTTCATCAGCGCTCAGTTTCTTCAAATGGTAGCTAGTTTTAGGTCCGGCAGCTTGAACAGCACGGCGACAGCTGCTACTGGCTTCCTACCCCATACCCACCCCCAAACTGCAATCGTGCTCCGTTAGTAGTAATATTTGTGATCTCAGGCTCTGGGGGGTCAGGGGCAGCCACATCACTCAGTGCTGCCTAACGTGACATAAGCCGGAAGATCTCTGACAAAGCTTGCTGTCTGCTCATTCTTTCTGGAATGTCCCCCCCAGACCCGGAATGCGGACCATGCAGCTTGAAGGTACAAGAGGTGTTTTGCATTCGTGGGGCTATAAGCATGACAACGAATGGAGAGGGAAAAGTGGAAGAGACCGGATCAGCGAGCCACTGAAATTGCCCTGGACTATTTATCCATTAGTTTTGAAATCCCCGATCTAAGCCACGGGGGCTGGCTGTTCTGTTACCTGCAGCCAAACACGTTCCTCCCCGATGCAAGTGGATGGTCCAGCCACACAGTAGAAAAGGCAACATGGCAAGAAGAGGTCAGAAGTCTCTGGAAACTTGCTGCGGAAAGTATGGGCAAAATCAAATAGACCTTAAACAAGATCTCCAAGCATTGCGTTAGGAGACTCTCACGAAACAGTTAGATTCTGGGTTCGAGGGTGCCTGCCCGGTGGGCATCCTTAGATGCCCTAAGGATGCAAAGCCAGAACCTACCACGTTAGCAGATTTTTTCAACGTCATGCTGGAGCCCAGCCCAGCCCTCAAAAGGCAAGCAGCGTTAGCTCTGAGCAGCCCTCCAGAGTGACTTCCAGATTACCCAACACCCAGCAATGAAGCCTAAATATCCATCCCTCGATAAACACGCTCAGGCCCTTGAAAGTTCAAACTCCGTGTTGGGTCCTGACCTCTGAAATATGTATACACAGTGATGCACCTTCCAGATAACATCTCCCGGAATCTGCTTAGCAGCCTGGTTGCAAGCGGCCGGAGTTAATGAATGTTCGCCTTGTCTATAATTCAGTAAGAGAGCTTTCGCTGAGCCCCCAGACGCGGCTAAGAATAGGCAGGTTCCTTCTCGTCTTCGAGAGCGCCAGCATCAAAAATAAGTTTCCCGTTTCTCTCCTTCCTCCTCCAGACTCCACTTTAGAGGCTCTCTGGGTTGGTGCACCCTGGCACATGCCCAAGAAATACCCTTGTTTGTTGGAATGGGTTCAGCTCTTGGCCGATTTCTTCCTTGTACTATTGCTTGCCAGACTAGTTCAATCTTGGGTCATCCCTGTTTGGGTTTCTTGATTAACCCCAAGCCTCCCAGGGAAAGGAAGAGACAACACGCTTTGTGAGGACAACAACGTCGTGGGCCAAGCCAGCCGGAGCTCGTCTTCTCTCCCCTCCACCCCCCCAGACCCTTCCTGAACTTGGACAGTTCTATACCCTGCCTCGGTCCCTGCCTGCCCCCCAGACCGAAGGAGAGTCCGGAGACCAGGAGCCTCAGAAGGTATCAGAGACTGAAATCAAAGCACAGCTTGGCCTCTCACCAGCTGTGTCACCAAGACTAAGTGACCCAACCTGTCCGAGCCTCACGGTCCCTGTCTGTGACACGGGGGAGGAAGACGCCTGTGGACAGCTCATGCCGAGAACTTTGCCCACACCCACTGGAGTATGTCCGGAGAGGGCAGGAGTGTTGCCTGTGTGGGCTGCTGTCGTGTCTCCAGAACCTAGAACAATGCCTGGCCCGTTGACGTCACTCAGGACACGTTGTTAGGATAATCGATCCTGGCAACAATCGTATGAGGTGGGTTCTAGAACTCTCCCACTTTGCAGATGTGGATACGGAGGTTCAGAATGGTTAAGTCTACTGTCCAAGGTCCCGTAGCCTGCGGGGGACAGAGCGAGGATTGGAACATACACCCACCTGACTCCAAAGCCAGTGCCAGCCACCCCACTGATCCGTAGACAATTAGATAACTGACCAAGTGCACATACGTACTTCACACGTCATGGTGGCGAGGGCTGCTCCCTCTTCCTCTTGACCTCCCCGCCCCACTCTGCCTTCTTCCCCCCGCCCTCCCCCAAACTCTATTTCACGTTGGAGAACGATATCATGAAGGGAAAAACAAATCCCTGGGCTTGGCTTCTTCAGGTCCCACTGGTGATGGAAACAGGCCTTCACACCCCAGGCAGCGTGGAAATGGGGCATATTCACCTCTGGGGCATCCCAAGGCCTCGGCATTTTTGCCCAAGACCTTCGCCTTCTCTTTTCCAACCTTGACTTTTCCATCACAGGTGAGTTGAGGCCGCGCGTCCCCATACTATGGGTGATCTTTCTCAGCGTGTGCTCTGTGGGCCAGCCGCTTGTGAGAATTCAGATCCCTGGGCCCTGCCCCCACCTCACTGAATCCAAATCTCTGGGGGGGGGGGCGGCGCACACGGGGGGCCACTAGAGAGTGCATTTCCCACAACCTCCCCAAGTGGCTCTCAGGCGCACCAAAGCCCGGACATCCCTGGCGTGGACCTGGGCCAAGTGGGGAGAAAGGACGGCTGCTGGGACACCCACCCGTATTCTCCTGCCCTCGGATGTTGGTTGGTGCTCGTGGTGCCTTGGGTCTTCAGGCCTAGGACTCGGGTCCGGAAGTACACCGTCCACCTGATTCTCAGGCCTGCGGGCCCAGACTGAATGACACAACCTTCTCTCCTGGGCTGCAGACAGCAGATGGTGGGATTTATCAGCTTGCGGCTACATAACGGTCTTCTCATACCTCTATCTGTCACCTATGCTGATTCTTGTGCCTGGTTATATCTGTACCTATAGCTGTATTTACACGTATAACTATGTCTGGATCTACTTATATCTACACCGTCTATATCTATACCTGCTTAGACCCATCGATACCTGTCGATATCCATAGTAGACCTGCATTTACACCTATACCTGTACCGTCTGTATCTCTGGCTGTATCTACATACGCTATTAGTTCTGTGTCTCTGGAGAACCCTAACACACACACACACACACACACACACACTCATACATGCTGATATTCAATGGTTTCAACCCTCCCATCCGTGTTTCCAAGTCCTTTCCCAAATCGGCCGTCTGATGATCTCAGTTTTCCTTGGTGGCTCTGGGCACGTGCCTGAACCTCTCTGAGCCTCTGGGGCTATAAACGTGGGATAATGACCCTGCCTGACCCACCGCAGAGGGTGGGGAGCCAATTAAGGGGCGGCCACTTTCTTTGAAAAGACTCAAGGGCGGTACCAATAGCACGGTTATGAGGATCGTTTGTCACAGGCGGGCGGCAGTTTCCGGGGCCCCTGTGACGCCCAGGCCAGCGTGTCCCGAGCCCCTGTAGCGCATCTGCACGAGTCCGTTCTGCAGCGGGGCAAGCCGACCCACTCTGGGCTTCAGCAACACGACAGAAGAGTGGAGGGCGGTTGAAGGCCTCGCCCAAGGTTCCTGGCCCCTTTCCGGTGGCCTCTGTGAAGTTCTGCGTGCGAATCTACTTGCCTTTGTGGGGGGAGCACAGGGAAACGGTTGGGAAAACTTGAGAACCTTTGCTCCCAGGTGCTGCTTCCTCCCGAGAGGCACTTTGCTGTTGCAGGCACCGAGGGGATCGAGTGATCTCGCGCGATTGGCTCAGGATTCTCCGCCTGAACCAGTTCGGACAGACAATGGCTTGCTTTCAGTGCCATATTCCCAGAGCTTTGCCTAGACACCTGGCATACAGTAGGTGCCCAGTAAACGTGTGCCGAATACGTGAATACGTGATTAAACCAGTGAACGAAGAAAAGGATGGACAAGCACCTCTGTGGGATCCAGCGTCGGCAGCACCTGTCCTGTCTGCCCCCATCCCACACCCGTTGCCGACGTTAACCGACAGATGAAACCTATGTGCCACCCGGCTCTTCCTGGAGTGGCCAGGGGAGGCGTCCTGTCTGGAATACGTTCTCCCCGGAGGTCAAGCATTGCTATTTCACTTCTACGACAGGCACGTTGTGCCCCACGCCGGAGTGTCTGATCCGTTGCTGAGTCCCATGACGTGCACATCCTGCTGCATTTGGAATCTGGTCACCTGCCTGCATCGTACTTGCGGGTCTGGAGCACCACGGGCGCTCACCGGGCACCCCTCATCGCATCATCCACACAAAGCCCTCGGCACAGGGCCTGGCACGTGGAGCACTGGCAAGCCCTGCTTGGCGCTTTCATTTGGACAGTGGTGAGCCAATACGCGGTAGGCCAGTGCAATACTTTTCTGCACTTATGACCAGTGTGCACAAGGGCTAAACCGGCAGGCTCTGGGGCTCAGATTTCCCACATCCCAGTGTCACTCCTTGCCCCTCTCCGGTGCCGTCCCAGCCTTGACCTTGCCCAGATTTCCCACATCCCAGTGTCGCTCCTTGCCCCTCTCTGGTGCTGTCCCAGCCTTGACCTTGCCCTGTCTGCGCCTCGGGCTCCCCGTCTGCCAAAGAGAAATAAAAGCTATGCTGACCTTACGAGGCCTATGGCGAAGTTTCCGCACATGAATATATGCAAAAGGCTTAGAACGATGTGAAGCTTGGAGTACAAAGCACTATGTAAGTGTCATCCATTATTGACTTGTTTATCTGGCCAAGTGTTGTGAGGGAATTAAAGAAGACAGAGGACATCAAGTGTGGGACACAGGGCTCTAGCGTCTGGACGGATGCAACTGTTATTTTCCCTGGTCGGGCCGTTTAGCAAATTTTTTTTTTAATGAACTACCTACACGTGGGAAATTTGGAGTCCCCTCGCGCACAGTGGGCGAACTCCACGGGGACGTGCCGAATTCTCATCTGTGCATCCAACCGATGCCTGTCCCTGGAGTTCTCTCCCTATTAGCCGCAGGAAGGGTGTTGCCTCTTGCCCACCAGCTCCAAGCTTCTGCCAAATATCGAAGCCTCCTCTCTCTGCTCACGGGCGTCCTGGCCCCTGACAAGTCTCCTTAGGATGGGAGAAGGCCCCTGGTTGCTGACCTCCATCTACAACCGTCGGCAGATAAATTCGGGTCCCTCCTCCCCTCCCCGACTCGCCTTCCCTCCCCCACCCCCGACTATTCCTAAGCCTTCTGTCAGTGTCCGTTAGATTTTTCATTGGAGAAAAAAAAAAAAACCCTACTTCCTAAAATGTTCAAAAGTCTTTCCTCAGTTTGTTATTAAAGCAATTATCTAGCATAACACACTGAAATCGCAAAAGGTATTCTAATGGGAAACAAATGCTCCAGACAAGCGACTGACTGGACTCAGAATCTTTATTGAAAAATGAGGGGAAGGCGATTAGTGGGGGGAAAGGCAGGGGAGGAAAGATTTTCCACCTGGCCTTGGACAGTACATCAAACGGCCGTCAAAAGGATGCTATTTATAATCATTATTGCTCTGTCTTTGGAGCCCTGTCGGTCGACCGTTCCTCTTGCCTGTTCCTTCCTTCCCTACGCACCCCCCGCTCCCCACCTCTGCACGCAGCCTGGTTCATGTGGCCCATCTTTTAGAGCTGGGTCCCTAGGGGCCGCGTCCTGGAGACAGCTTATACGGTTTGAGGCCCACGTGCCAGCCAGACAGCTTCCCATGTGTCTCCATGCGCTCCTAACATCTTTACAAACTCATTTCAACTTCCCTCTACGTAGCTTTCAGCAACAAAACTCAACACCTGGCAGAGATGCCGGACCGCCCACACGTCCAAGGGAAGCTAGCTCTCCGTGGACGTGGGCTAAAGAATGGCGAGTGCCACAGGAGAAAAGGCCAAGGGGAAGATAGAGTCTTCCACAAACATCCATCGGGTGCCCACGATGGGCCTGTTGCTATATGCTCAGCACTGGGAACATAAGGGTGGAAGTGACAGTGCCACAGAGCTCTCTTCAAGGGTTGACACTCGGGTAGAAGGTAGATTTTAGTCTGGAGCCAACTCCCATTGATTGGCTCGGGCTGCCTGGAACCACAGCCTGAGAAGATTCTCCACTCAAAAGAAAACAACGCTGTGGTTGATTATGGAAGCCTGCCACAGACACAACAGAGAGGAATGACAGCACTCCGTGTCTTTGACCAAGCCGTCCAGAGCCGCTCCTACAGCTCTTGGGTGTGCGTGCAGATTCATCGGGATCCTGTGAAACGGCAGATCCTGAATCAGTAGATCTGGGGCAGGACCCAAGGGTCTGCATTTCTCGCCTTCTCCCAGGTGCTGTTGACGGCTTCCGGTCCGTGAACCACATGTAAGGGTGGCCAATGGCTAGTGAAACACACCAGGGAAACCGCCACATTCCCAGATCATTCCCAAGGTCAAATGACTTTGTCTAAATCGCTGACCCGGGGAACAAGAGACTCCTAGGTATACCCTGAAAGGACAAGTCAGCAACTGGTCTTTAAGATTCCCCCAGATCGAAGGCGGTGGTCCAGCCAGCTCAGCCCTTGAACGGGCGGCTTCCGTTGATTGGCCGAGAGCAACAGAAGGCGTCCAGGGGCTTTGGCCTCGGCTCAGATCCCCAACCAGAAGTTCAGATGTTTTTCCAAACCAACTCTAGGGCTTTCACAGGTCTCTGGGGGCCTCTTAGGTGCTCCGTCTAAAGCTCCAGAAGGTTACATTCCTGGGTGAGCCTTTGGGCAACACCACCTCCCCCTTGGCTGAACAGACGAGCCCTTCAGAGGTCTTCTTTCTTGTGGTTATTTCAGCACCTCTGACCTTGGCCAAGAACCGCCAGCCCAGAGGCGTATGAAAGTGAAAAAAGAAAAGGGGAAACATCGTTCACCGACTCCCCCACTCCGGGCCAAACAAGCTTTGCCAAAGTTTTTTGCTTGGGCTCAAGTTTGAGTTTGGATGAAGATGCCGTGGGGCCTTGCAGGGTCAGTTACCCCTGGGTTTAATTCCGCACTTGAACCCTGTTCTTGGAGGAGCGGACGGCACGCACGTACCAGGGGGATACGACGGTATTTTAAACACGGCGGTTGCTCAGAGAAAATCTTGTAGCCACGCAGTGAGTGGAGTGACGCCGTGTTCAGGAACTCTGTTCTTGGTGATAAGCTCATCATCCCCTGAGCGTGGATGGATAGGGAAGAGGTAAAAAGCAGAGGACTTAGAAATCCAACTTTTGGCGTTAAGGCCCTGGCTTCACCACTTACGCATCATATCTCCTACTCTCTCCTGCTCACACACTGCAGCCTGTCTATACTGCCCAGCTGTCTGTTCCTCTAAGCTCGTTCCTACCCCAGCGCCTTTGCACCTGCTATTTCTGCCTAGAAGGGTCTTCCGCAGATCTTCATGTGGCTGCTCTCCTCTTATCATTTGAATTATCCCTTCTCCATCACCTCTTCAGAGAAGTCTTACCCGACCATACTGGCTAAAGGAGCCCTCGCCCCGCTCTGGACGTTCTCTGGCACACTGCCCTAACTTAATTTGTTTCCTGGCACTCAGCTCGATCTGGAATAGCCTTGTAGCTTTTCATTCGTTTGTACGTTAGTTGTCCATATCTCCCTCTAGAATATAAGCTCTGTGAGTTTACGAATTTGTTTTCTGTTCACGGGCGTATCTCCATACACCCTGAAGAGTTCCTGACATGTAGAAGGTACTCAGTACATGTTTATCATTGCTACTGAATAAATGACCTCGCGGCCATAGCAATTGGCTCAGGGGCGATGATGTGATTCAGACAAGGCCGATACGAGGGTTCGGGGCTGTTGATTGAAAGGGTCTCAGGTCTTGAGTTAATGGAAAGGAGTGCTGCTTTCCACCGACTCAACTGGAAGGATGTGGGTGTTGAGCTATTAGAAGTTGTCTTACTGCTGGGTGGAGAAAGCCTGTCCAAGGGATGGGTTAAACCCTGACCACAAAATGTGAGCCGTGCTTGAAACCACGGAGATCTACCTTTTTGGCCTTTTCAGTGACAGGGACAAGACGTCTGCTCCCTTTTTCTACCCCACAACCACCCACAAAGCTTAAACCGGTCTTAGTTTCTATCGTGCAAAACTGACAGAATCCTGGGCACTACATGCTGGACTGGGGCAGGATGGGGGTTGAGTACCCGTCTCTCTACCACTCCGTAGCTATGGGACACTGCCACTGATCAGATGATGGTCCCTCCAAAAATACGTCCACCCAGCATCTGAACATGTGACATTTGGGAAAAGGTCTTTGCAGATGTAATTAAGTCAGGATCTTGCAATAAGATCGTCCTGGATTATCTGGGTGGGCCCTAAATCCAACGACAAGAGCCCTTACGAGTGAGGGATGAGGGAGGTTGGAGATAGACCGAGAAGGCCACGTGAGCTAGAAGCATAGACAGAAGCGATGCGGCCGGCAGCCACGGAATGTCCGGAACCCTCAGAAGCTGGAAGAGGCAAGGAACAGATTCTTCCCCCTGGAGCTTTCAGAGGACACGCTGTCCAATGGACACTTCCGTTTTGGCCCAATGACACTGATGTCAGACTTCTGGCCTCCAAAACTCTGAGAAAACAAATTTCTGTCACTCCAAGCCATCGAGTCGGTGGCACAATTCTTCCAGCAGCCACAGGCAATAGTACGGACCTCCGAACTCTTCTTACCCTCGATTTCCTTGTTAGGAAAATCGGAATAATAACTCCTGCCCCGTTTCGATCGAAGAAGGGATCGAGTGAAGTCGAATTAGCCTGGACCCCCGACCCCGGCTCCGTCACCCCAGTGGCTGCATGTGTCATCTCGAGCAGCCAGAGTTTCCCGGGAGCCGCAGTTACCCTATCTGGGAAACGAGTCCATTTGTAACACTCTCTCCATTCATTTGCGAAAGGGTTAAATGAAAGAACACACGCAAAGTTCCTCCTGCCTGGTTAATGCTCGCTGAATGACTATGTTAGACTGTGAAACGTGCTCGTATTTGTCTGCAGTGACGGTGACCCTGCCACCTTACCGTGTGCACTGTCAAAGGCAACCTTGCGTTATTTCAGGAAACTTCCAGAAACGCCAATGAACAGTGCCATTGTCATTAAAAAAAAATTAATGTTTTTTTTTGAGAGAGAGAGAGAGAGACTGAGCGGGGCAGCGGCAGAGAGAGAGGGAGACACAGCATCCGAAGCAGGCGCCAGGCTCTGAGCTGTCAGCACAGAGCCCGACGCGGGGCTCAAACCCACGGACGGTGAGATCCTGACCTGAGCCGAAGTCGGACGCTCAACCGCCTAAGCCACCCAGGCGCCCCTCATTGTCATTTTTAGATCAGTGATTTTTCAGATGTCACGGTTGGTTACCACGGTGGCTGAATACGGATTATTTGGAGAGACGGTTAAACGCGCAGATGACTGGACCCTGCCAGACGCTCCTTCGTGGAGACTCAGGAAGTAGGGCCAGGAGCATGGGCTTCCAGTAAGCAGAGCTGCATGTGGGAGCCACTCTCTTACGTCCATATTTGTATTATTATTACTTAGGAAACAGTTGCTGAAATGTGCCAGATACGTGCTACCCGGTGCGCCCTTCTGAGCGTCCACGCCTGGATCTCTTCCTCATTCCCGGCGTCTACGGCCAAATGCGCTTGGAGGGGTCAGCCGGAGACAGCCTCTCCCCAAGGGTGCGTCCCACCGGGACCATTTTCAGGAAGTCAGTGAGAGTTTTCTTCAACTCCCACAAACCCTGTGATGTGGTGTTCCCTGTCGGGCGAGTCGGAGGGAACACATGCAAGGCATCAACAGCGTAAAAAGCAATGGAATCCATAAATCTCGGGCACGTTGTCTGCTTCCTTAATTCCAGTTGTGGAACAACAGCCAAGGCCAGACATCACAGCCAGACCCGCAAGCCGCCCCATCTGCCTTCGAAGGCCATTTGCTGGAAGGGAGGTTCACGTTTGGAAAAGCTTTGCATCTATCTGTTATTTATCATCTTCTCAACCTTTTTTTTTTTTTTTAATGGAAGAAGCAAAAACTTGAGAAGCTAAAAGACGGTGTCTAACATTCTTGCCTGTGACCTTGGGAAATACAGGTCACGGGCGATGCCGTGCATGGTGGTAGGAACTCCAAGTGTTTTCCAAAGGCAAACGGTTTTGGAGGGAAGCCGTCCCCCCCGAATGCAAATTCGGCCTCTGTGTCATAGACACTTGTTTTCTGGCTCGCTTGGGGCTGGATTAAGAAGAGAATAAAATAGGGGCGCCTGGGCGGCTCAGTCAGTTAAGCGTCCGACTTCAGCTCAGGTCACGATCTCACGGTCCGTGAGTTCGAGCCCCGCGTCGGGCTCTGGGCTGACGGCCGGAGCCTGGAGCCTGCTTCCGATTCTGTGTCCCCCTCTCTCTCTGCCCCTCCCCCGTTCATGCTCTGTCTCTCTCAGTCTCAAAAATAAATAAACTTAAAAAAAAAAAAAAAGAAGAGAATAAAATATTTCTGGTATCCACGTCTTTAACCGATAAAGAACAACTCAAAGAACATTGAACAGGCCCCCTGTCCCGGGAACGATGGAAAGTGCTAGGCCTGTGTCGCTCAGGTACATAGCAGATTGTTTTGTTTTCTGCAAGGGTATCGCCGAGCTGCTGGCCAGTAGAAAAGAAAGGACCCTCTGCCCCAGATGGGAAAACACATCACTCAGTAATCAGCGCCGAAGGGCAGCCGAGTGCCTGTGATGGCAGAAGTATGTGACACAACGGCATTCGCGGGCAACTTAGCGGTCCGGAGCCCTGGGCCACCCTCTCCGTGTTAGGTCCTGTCCTCCCGTGCCGCGGGGACCCAGTAAGTTGTTGCTGTCACCGTGCCAGGTCGCCATTCTCACTAGACAGAAGGTCCGTGACCACTGTGTACTTGTTCTCTCGTAACAGGCTGTCCTCAGCCTTCTCAAGTGATGATTTAAGGCTTCGAGCCTCTAAGACGGGGGCCTCAACTGGCGGGGGGATGAGGCACGGAGCTAGACACAGCAAGGTATTAAGGGAACAAAAGCACGTGTTCTGCCCAGTTTAAGAGTTCCCTTGGTGTCTTTAGGGGCCTGGTGCCAACAGCCGGCTGGGAAACAGAAGTTTCCGAGCATTTCCAGGGCGGCAGGAAGGTATTTCCCTGAGTAACATTGCAAACGATTCTTTCCGCGCATGGGGCGCCTCCTGGGAGCACAGCAGTGAATGCAACAGAGAAGGCACCCTGTCCTCTTGGAGCTGGGGAGGGGGATTAGGAAGAAATGAAATGGTGTTTGTCACTCCTCTGGGTCCCGGCTTTTCTCTAACTGGAGGCACGGAGCAGAGGGTCTGCGGATGGTTGTTCCCGTTGTGCACTGCACAACCCCAGGGGCGGCAAACCGCTCTGAAGACTGTCAGTGCCCCTCCCTAGAGTCAGGCAATGCCCAACCTGTTGGACCATACCCTGCAGCCCTGGGGAATGGGGAGGGTGACAGTGTTTGGGTTATACTTAGATGGAAACCAAAAGTGTCAAGTGAAGAAAAAAAAATACATACAAGACAAGCTGTTACTAACGGGTCCTACTCCTCTTCTGCCTGGGTTGGTCTTAATATCTAACACCTGCAAGAACAACATCCATCATCTACGGGGCAGTGACAATGCGTCATACTTGGCATTAGTTTTTAAAACATATTACCTCATTTAAGGCCAGCGCATCAGGGTTAGAAGCGCCAGACGCGATAACAAATTCGTCCCGTCGGTTCAGCGGCCCCACGCAACGCAGCTTTGTTTCTCACTCACACAAGAGTCCGATCAGGTATTCTTGGCAGTCTTGAATCCACCCAAAGTCCTTCCAGACTGAGGTTCTGCCACGGCGTGGAGCCTCACGACATCCCGAATCCATCCATCACAAGGGGAAAGCGAGAACATCACGAGGCACAGAGAGCTGCTTATTAAGAACGTCTTTCAGGGTGGGAGGGAGGGGAGGGTGGGTGACGGGCATTGAGGGGGGGCACCCGTTGGGATGAGCACTGGGTGTCGTATGGAAACCAATTTGACAATCAAGTTCATATTTTAAAAAAAAAGAAGAAGAACGTCTTTCCGCAACCGCGGCGGCGCAACCCTGCTGCTCACACTCCATTGGTTAGAGGTCAGTCACATGACGCATCTTGCTGCAAGGGAGGCTGGGAAATGTAGTCCGGCCATGTGCCCGGAAGTGGAGGAAAGCACGCACCGCACCGTCGCTGCCTCTGAAACCATCAGACAGATTGGGAAGAGAGGTTCAGAGATGTTAAGTGACTTGACCCAGGTCACACAGGTAGCAGCAACTGGGAGTCAAAGCCACGTGATTACGAACCAAGAAGTCTTTTTATTAAATAAGGGCGTGAAATGTTGAAATGGAGAGAAGTGCTTTTCCATCCGTGTCCTTGGGTCTTACCATCAGCTCTCCACGGAGCGCAATTTCCTGTCCTACTTCCTCCCTCCCGAAAGGTTTCTCTTTCTGTCTCCAATTCTCCCGGGACTCATGTCGATTTCAAACGTTACTTCCTCCATGACGCAGAAAGCCTCCTCTGATCCATGAAACAAACCCTTAGGCATTTAGCTCATCCCCCAAAGTTTTAAACGGGAGGCTCTGAATTTCACCCACCCCTGGATTTTTGTAACGGCCAGCAGGTACCTGACACCCAGTGGAGGCTCAAAGACCTTCCCCAGTTTGAGGTCAAAACAAGCAAAAGGCTTTTATGAACCTTACCTTTGTAGCTTTCAAAAAATGATGCTAAATCCGAATTAAAAAAAAAAGTTCCTAGTCTTCTGTATGATTTAGAAGTAAGTTTCCTGTGAGTAACAGAATCCCAAACTCACAGCGATTTACACAAAGTAGAAGTGTATTTCTCTTTCACACACCTCTGAAGGTAAGGAGCCCAGAGCTAATATGAAGCTTCTACATCCCAATGCCCCGAGAGGCTTAGGCTCCTTCCAGACTTTTCTTCTGCCTTCCCTAGGATGTGGGCTGTGTTTGCAGAATCTAAGTTGGCTGCCGGTATGGTCGTTATTTTATTCACCTTCCAGCCAGCAAGAAGGTGAAAGGGACAAAAAAAAGGGGGGAGTGACAAACACACATCTAGGTTTTAGGGGAAAGTTCTTATTTTTTTAAAATTTATTTATCTATTTTGAGAGAGAGAGAGAGACAGAGCACATGCGTGCGAGTTGGGAGGGTCAGAAAGAGATGGAGAGAGAGAATCTCACTATCACCGTGGAGCTCCATGTAGGGCTTGAACTCACCAACTGTGAGATCATGACCTGAGCCAAAATCAAAACGCTTATGGGGGCGCCTGGGTGGCTCAGTCGGTTAAGCGTCCGACTTCAGCTCAGGTCATGAAGGTCGTGATCTCGCAGTACATGAGTTTGAGCCCCGCACCGGGCTCTGTGCCAACAGCTCAGAGCCTGGAGCCTGCTTCAGATTCTGTGTTTCCCTCTCTCTGCCCCTCCCCTGCTCGTTCTCTGTCTCTCTCTGTCTCTCAAAATAAAACGTTAAAAAAAAAAAAGAATCAGACGATTAACCGACTAAGCCACCCAGGCACCCAAGCCACCCAGGCGTCCCCGGGGAAGATTCTTATAACCTATTTGCTACAATTGAGACTCATGCCTAAACCTCGTGGCAAGAGAGGCTATACTCTTTATTCCTGGTGGGTATATGAGGAAAATGGTGCAGGTGTATTGGTGCTTGGGAAAGAGGGGGCTGCTGGGAGGTGCTGATGAGAATAAACGAAACGAGAAGGCACGTGGAAGGGAGGCTTTATAGGAGTTGCCACACTCTCATTCTAGGTATCTTTCTTGGACTCTCTTAGGGCAGGAACTTCACTCCTTCTCCACGCTTCTTACCCTCATTAACTCCTCTGTACCACCCGCCCTAACTACTTGCGTGAATTTCTCATCTGAATAATCTAATCCCCAGACCTCTCCATTGGGTGATATTTACCAGACTATGGCTCTGCTCTACCTACACCAGCTCCCTCTCTTACCGTGTTGTCTCCATATGATAAGAAAAATATCAGCTTCTATAGGGAAGCCTTAGCTAGATTTCTTCCTCCCTCCCTCCCTCCCTTCTATCCTCCCTCCCTCCCTTCCTCCCTTCCTCCCTCCCTTCCTCCCTTCCTTCCTCCCTTCCTTCCTTCCTCCCTCCCTTCCTCCCTTCCTTCCTCCCTTCTTTCCTTCCTTCCTCCCTCCCTTCCTCCCTTCCTTCCTCCCTTCTTTCCTTCCTCCCTCCCTTCCTCCCTTCCTTCCTCCCTCCCTCCCTTCCTCCCTTCCTCCCTTCCTTCCTTCCTTCCTTCCTTCCTTCCTTCCTTCCTTCCATCTTTTCTTCCTTCCTCCCTCCCTCTCTCTTCTTTCTTTCTTTCTTGCTTGCTTGCTTTCTTGCTTTCTTGCTTTCTCACTCTTTCCCTCTAATTCTTGTTCTGATTCTTCCTTATCCAAAACAAGGAAGCAAATCTGGAAGGAACTTGTCATTAGGGTAGGGGATCAGGAAGCCCATTTACATCCCAAGCGCTAGTCAAGCTCTACCAGAAAGTTCTATGTCTGGTGCCATTGGGCCCTGGCTCCGTTACTAACCACTCTTGTGTGTTAGTGAAGCAGCACCCTTGTTTCCTGCTTGCTGTGTGGCCAGCCTCCTCTGGAAGGAACCTTTCTGGGAGGAGAGGTGAATGCCGATGCATCGTGGTCTCAAGCTTGGTAACCATTCGCCCCCATTGGAAACTTCACTCTCACCTTTAATAAGCACCTATGATGTGTAAGGTACTTCGTAGCGCTGCTCTCGTGCACTCGTGACAAACCCCCCCCCCCGCGATTTTTGTCACCTCCATTTTACAGATGAGGAAACAGAGACGCAGGAAGGTAGACTATCTTCCCCAAGCTCATGAACTCAGAAGAGGCAGTGGTTCCAAAGCTGGCTTCTTGACTCCAGCCCCTCATTGCACCTCCAGGCTAGAGCTTACCCTTTATTGTCTCATTTCCCCCTTGTTTCATCCTTTTCTGCCTTTATATATTTTCTAGTTCATTGAATCTTACTTAATCGTTCCTGTTTTTATGGTCCTTTTTTTTTTTTTTATGAACCCATTAAATTCTTACCAGAACAATAAACAAATTAATAGTCCCATGTAATTGTCTGTTGGTTTTCATTTCTTTCTCTGCTGGACACCAAGTTCTTTGAATTCTGTGACTGGCTCTCCACTTCTTCAACCTCAGAACATTCTTCCCTAGACGTGCGAGTCCTCAATCCATGTTGGAGGACAGAACACAGTCCCAATTCCTCCCTCTCCAGAGCTAACCAGCAGAGTGGAATTCTGTTCCCTGGGGGAACAGTCACTGGTCTCTTGAGCAATCTGTGGCTGCACAAGGATGAGTTTTCTTTGATCTGTCTGGGTGATCTTGGGGGACTAGTGAAGCCAGCTGGGCCAGCAGATTTGGTCAGCATCTGGGTCTATGGTCCCATGTGGTATTTAGAGCATGATTCCCAAGGAGCTGTGTCTGTCCTCATTTTGTGTTGGCAGCCGAGCTTCCAGAGTGTCACAAGCCCTGACGCCTTCACACTGATACTCACGTGGGAGGGTCTCAAGTCATTGTCTCCCCTTGCGTTTGGTCTGGGTAGCTCAAAATAGTGAATACTGTTCGAGAAATTTTTTAGCATGTATGAATTCATTTGACCTGCACAATAACCCCTTGAGCAAGGAACTAATTTATCTGCGCATCTACAGAGGAGATAAACACCCACACTTAACTGGGGTGGTTAGCTTTCTCAAGGTCACTCCACAGTAGTGCTGGGGCTCCAATCCAGATATTCCGGCTCCACAGCCTGTCCGCGTAACCACTCCACTAGATGGAGACTCCCAAAATGTAGCAGCGACATGGAACATCGATCCCTGCTCAGTGGGCTCCCTGGAAATGTTGAGTTGACCACATGGAAGGCACAAATGACCATGTCCAGGGGCTTCCTTGGCCAGTCTGGTGCTGCTTTGAAGTGATACAAGGTAAAGAGTTGGTTGCCCACTGTAGCGCTATGAGCTAGGTTCACTTGGGGCTGATTTCTGGAACTGTCTGTTCCTGGGTGTGGCGCCATCTTTCAAGCTGTCTGTCCCCCTTCCAATGGCCAACTTAACTGAGTCATTCTCCCACAGTGATCAACCCTGAGAAGCCATATTGTATAATATGAGCCCATCCACCCCCCCAGTCTCTGGTGTTTGATCAGAACTAAACCCTTGAATCCAGCGAAGCCAAGAGCATTTCTTGCCTCAGAATCTGGACTTGCATTTGAGAGACAGAAAGAGAGAGAGAGAGGTGCTCTATTTCAGTGTCAGAGTTTGCTGATGGCCATCTCGGGTCACTGTATGGTTGGGGGAAAGGGTCAATAAACTAAAGGGCAGAGAAGAGAAAAAAATGTAAGTCACGTTTCTCTCGTTCCTCATTCCTTCCCCTTCACCAAACCTAACTGCATCCTTGCCTTTGGGGTGTGACGTAGAACTGAATTCCCCCCTTAAGGTAGCTTCTGGATTCCATGACTCGCGACCCAAAGCACGCGGGCTCTGTTCCCTCCACTCGGAACACAGTTTCCCCAACTTTCTGCACTGGTGGCTCTGCCTTTAACTCAGCTTTTAAAATGTTGTCTTTAATTCATCATTTACATGGTGTCCTTGGCACACTTAAGGGCGTACTAAATGGATGAATAAATGAAAAGAAATCTGACGAGTCCCTGGTGTCACTTGGAGAAAATTCATTCCCGTCTCTGAGTCTCAGTTTCCCCAACTGCGAAATGAAGCACAGAGGACAAGGGGGCTACAAAAGACTAAACGTAAGAGGTGCAAGGTGCCTGACACAGAGGAGGTGCTCCATGAACGGCGGCCACTCCGGGAGGCAGTGCCGGACGCAGACATCCATCCATCGTTTGAGCATCCCCAATGGTAGGCATTGGATTCCTGCCTCAGGTCGTGTCCCCTCTCTAGGTTTTCCCTCAACCCCCCAACAGGGTGAGACTGTGGAAAAGGAGTAATCTGAAATTAGATTTGCCACTATGATTCCCAAATCAGAATCCATTTTCATTGACTGTGTCTCTAACACCCTGAACAGTGCAGTTGTGTAGGAGATTAAACACGGACAGATCCGTCTCTGAAAGAAGGGAGAATTCCCTGCACTGATCTGTCAAGATATCTGCTTTCCCACCATCTGTCTGGGTTGGATCCCAGATGCCCCCTCCCACTGGCCACCTCCTTTGCCATGATCAGAGATAATACTAAGCATCGGCTCTTGGAACTGAGAAGACAGATGGAAACACAGGAATGTCAAGATCTCCAGGGTTTTTCAAAAATAAATATAATTCTCTCCCCACTCCCCGGACCACATGCTGGGGATACCCAGGACTTATCTGTCCACTCTGTCGGCAGGTGTGCAAGAAGATACCGTGGAAGAAAACAGATCACGGACACGGAACATATCCCTAGGGTGGACGGCCGGGGGGAAGGGGGGGTTTAGGGCTCATCACTCAAAAATTAACAAGTGAAAAAACCCTTTCTCTTGAGTATCGCCTATGAAAGCCCATCGCTATTTCATAACAATCTTTTAAAACTAAAAAAAAAAAAAAAGTTTCAAGTAGGCTTCACCCCCAGCACGGAGTCCAACACGGGGCTTGAACTCACGACCCCGAGATCAAGACCTGACCTGAGATCAAGAGTCTGGTGCTTAACTGACTGAGCCGCCCAGGCGCCCTTGTTTCATAAGCATCTCAATCCAACTGTGTAGATTCAAAAGGCTCCCATGGTTCGTGAAGGACTGGTGCAAAGTGGGGCATTAAAATGATTTCGACATTGAGGCCATTTGCAACGAAAACGAAACGGGGGGCGGGGGGAGATGGCTTTAACATGAGCCACATTGTGCGAGTCGCCGCTGCATCAGGTGTTAGTAGAGGCAGTGTAAGTAACTGAACCCGTATTGTGAGGACGTACCCGATCTTTTTCTTTAATCGGCCTGCTCTCCTCTCGGGGGTGATGGGAGCTGAATCTCACGGTGGTACAGTGGACGAGACACCAGACTGGGTGTAACTGGTAGCATCTTGTATAATTTGGGGCGAGTAACCTTCACTTGGGACTCAGCTTCCCCATCTGGGAAAGGGGGCAGTAGCCCTGTAGGTAGGAAAGTGGATATTTGGCTCTTATTTCTTGACTGTTCTGTTCACAGCAGACGGTATTAATCCACCCCGTCATTTTTTCTTGTTTACCCAGATATGGTTTCAGGATCCATTTCAGCCCAGAGTTTCAGGAAGCCACCACCAGTTGATCAAAGACAGCCTCTGAGAAGTTTCTCTGTCATTCCCACACCAGGGGACTTTAAAGGTCTTTATATTGTGCAAGCGCTATATTCATGTAGGACAAGTGTGATGTCGCCAATCATCACCCTAAGTGAGTTTATGGAGGAAAAGTTTTACTCTCTTGCCTTCAGCCAAACTCTGAGTGGCTTTCGAAAGAATATCACGAAGGGTTAAGATTTCCAAATAATACACTAAACTCAAGGTTGGGTTTTCGTTTTAATGGTTGAATCCCTCATCCCATAAAAGCTTCACAAAAACAAGGGAGAACGAACTGGGGGTGACCTCAAAGTGATTCAGAGGACTGCTCCAAATTATCAGTGAAATCTGCCCTAAAACCATAAGAAAAAAAAAAAAAACTTCATTGGGCTCAATATGGGAGGTTGCTTTCCAGACCTGAGCTCAGTCCTTACCCGCTTGACAATGACTCATTTTTCTTTCAGATTATGCCCGATAAAAGCATTTGCCTGCCTCTCAGAAGTCTCTGGAAGGAACATGTGAAATCGTAATTAGGTCTGAGAAGGTTTTTACGCAAACATCCTGGGAGCAGTAAAGCCCATCCTAAACCTGGCTCATCTGCCGAGGCTGACGTGTGGCGAAGCTATGCTGCCCCAAAGTACTTACACTTCGGACAAGGAGGAACCGGTCCCCAGGAGAAGAAAATACGGGCCCGACCCCCATTCGTGTGCTGGTGTTAGCGGACATAGCTGTGCCTGGCCTCAGGGGCATCAAAATACAGCTCTAAGGGGGTTCCTGGGGGGCTCAGCCGGTTAAGCGTCCGACTTCGGCTCAGGTCATGATCTCGCGGTTCGTGGGTTCAAGCCCCGCGTCGGGCTCTGTGCTGACAGCTCGGAGCCTGGAGCCTGTTTCGGATTCTGTGTCTCCCTCTCTCTCTCTGCCCCTCCTTGGCTCAAGATTTGTCCCTCCCTCCCCCACCCCTCTCAAATAAATAACTATTAAAAATTTTTAAACAAATATCTATGAGCTTTTTTCTCCGCCAACCCCAGTATTAAAGGTCATGAAACTAGAATGCCATAGAAGGAAGTTGTCTGGTACTATTCCTTGGGGACACAGGCCATGAAACTCCCTGTGGCTCATTATCCAGGTTTCCATGGTACAGAATCTTCTCTGGTTTGGGCAAATGCCCTGCAAAGCAGGGGCATCAGAATAAGGTTCGAGGTAGCAATAGAACCAGGGTTTTGGTTGGACTGGGGGAAAGTATTTTGAATTCTGCTTGCTTCCACTTTCTTTAAATTTTTTTTTTAATGTTTATTTTTGAGACAGAGGGAGACAGACGCGAGTGGGGGAGGGGCAGAGAGAGCGGCAGACACAGAATGGGAAGCAGGCTCCAGGCTCCGAGCCATCAGCACAGCGCCCGACGCGGGGCTCGAACCCGCGGACCGCGAGATCATGACTTGCGTCGAAGCTCCACCCACGGAGCCACCCAGCCGCCCCTGCCTGCTTCCACTTTCGTCTGATGTACACGTACCTCTCAGAGCGATGTTAACTGAGATATTGCACAAGCGCCGGCAGGTGGAAAGAGCTCAGTAATGGAAGCAGATAATTACAAGAGCATCGCAGGCAGGCTCCCTGCCCCTAACTACCTTCTCCGGTCCTTTCTCCCCATCTCGGGAGTGACGGCGACACTCAATCACCCACTTTGCTATACTGTCTCTCATTCACTCACCCAATGACGATTTACTGAGGATTCAGTACTACAGTCTAGGTGCCCCGTTTCTGATTCTGGGGACACAACGGAGAATGAGACAAGGAAGACCCCCTACTCTCATACCACTTACGTGTTCATCAAAGAAGACAGATAATGAAGGGGGGAAAAAGGGAACTAGATGATTTCAGATAGCAATTAGGACTCTGGAATAAAGACAAGAGTGAGATACAACATGGAGAAATGGAAAGAGGAAGGACAATTGCATTGGGTGCCGAGGAAGGCCCCTCTGAGGAGGACACGTTGACAGCTGAACGTTGGAAGTTGTTCCCATAGAAGGATCTCAGGATAGATCATAGCAGACGTGTGCAAAGGCCCGGAGGCAGAAATGACCTTGGCATGTTTAGGGAAAATCAAGGCAGAGTGGCTGGGGATGAAGGAAGTGATTCTTCCAGCAGTAGATGAAATTGAAGAGGTAAGCAGGCATCAGCATTTGACCACCCCTAGCATTTGACAGAACTTGGCACCTATGAGATGGCCGATAATAACTGGGCAACTTCTCCTTTTCATTAAACCGGTTGCTGACCAGACTCTCTTTCTCTTTACCATGGGAAATGCGTTTCTGTATTTCTTCCAGCTCAAAAAGCAGTTTGGGCCGGGAAATTCAAGAGTTACGGCCGAAAGGACTGGAAAGAATTTCCCAAGTGAGCCTCAGCTCAACTCATTCACAAGACAAAACATTTCTTGAACGCCTACTTGGTTTCTTCCCTAGGTCACTACGACTCTGTGTTGCCATTTGGAAGGTGAAATCGGTCCTGCTATTCCTCAGAGCTGAGAAGCCCGATTCTACCCATGAGTCACCCCGGGCTCGGGCAAGAAGTTCGAAACTCCACATGGGTTATAAATGTACATGAGTCAGAAACCCTCAGACTCACTAGATGAGTAGTTGAGGAGGTCAGTTTAAGAGTCTCCCAGACCTCGATTGGAATCCTGCGTCTGCCCGTTTTTAGCTAAGTTATCCGGGGCCAGCCACTACTGTCTTTCTCAGCCTCGATTTCCTCATCTGTATTATGGGGATAATAATACTATTCTTACTGGTGAGAGGTTACATGCCTTCTTAGCTTACGTGTGGTCTGCTCTGGGGTGTCGCTAGGACGGGAAATATTGTTGTAATTAATTATGACATAAATTACAAAATTAATTATCACATAATTATTACAGATAAAAATGACCTAAATACTAATTTTCCCTCATAAAGGAACCCGGAGTAATTATTTGCCCGGTAAAGTGCAGCCAGCGTGCTTTGAAAGAAGAATGCCTCCACATCAGAAGCCGTGAATCCCAGGTTCTAGTTCCAGCTGGGATCCCTGCTTGCTCTGTTATCTTCGGCAGGTCATTTCTCCCATCTGGGCTCTGGGTTCCACAGTTTGCCTCTCAGAGGTTACAAGACCTCTTACCCCTAGAGCCGAGCGTCAAAGCCAGCAAGGGCTGTGCTTCCCCCAACCTGCAGTGCCTTTCCTGGCGGAGCAAAGAGCCATGCAGCAAACCTCGCACCTTGATCCTGTGTGTGCTGGCATGCGTACGGCTTCCTCGTGGGGATGACTCTGTCCAAACAAGCTTTCCTCTGCCCCATGGGGTCAGCCTCGCTTCTGAAAATCAAGCCGCCGACCGAGTCTGGGTCCAGGCATCGTGGGAGTCAGAGCACGGGGCCAAGCACGGACTCACATTCCACGATGATCATGTCCAGGGATGTCTGAACCAGCTCCTCGACGGGGAGGAAGTCCCTCCAGGTTGGGGTGACCTTCCCAGCAGTGTGTTTATTTCACAGCCCAAAGCAACACATTCAGGGAGGAAGGGAAGGGAGGAGGAAGGGAAGGGGGAAATGAGGCAATTGAAGCAAAAGAACATTTTCCCGAGTCCGCTGAAAACACGTAAAGCTCTGACAACAGGAGACTGCTACGAGCATGTTGAGAAAACAGAAGACAATCAGAGAAAGAAAAGTCCAAAAGTCTACAATACGGAGGAAACTCGCACTTTGCCCGTCTCAGCGCTGAGGTAGATTAGTGGTTATTGAATCCACTCGGCACATAATAAACAGTCAAGAATGATTTGTGAAGTGATTGAATGGCAGGAAGGCATCACTGCTGGCCGGACCCACTAGTGAAGGTGTCACAGGTTAAATGGCTTGTGGGAGACGGGTAGGATTGGACTTGCTGGCGGAGGGAAGTATTTCAGGAAGGACATCAGCTTCAGCAAAGGTCTCTCGAGAGACTGAGCTTGGGAGTGTTGGAGGATGTATTAGTCAGCTGAGCCCAGGCTCTGCTGCAGTCAATTTCCCTGGAATTTCAGCGACTCGGTGTAATAAACGTTGGTTTCTCACTCCTGTTGTATGCCCAGTGCAAGCTGGCCACGGGCTCTGCTCCACACGGTCACTCCAGAACCCAGGCCGACATCAGCACTGACATCTATTACCTGCATCTTCCGCGACATGAGTTCTTGAAGGTCCCCAGAGTAGGGGAAGAGATCTCATGGAGAACTCGCACGTGCTCTTTGGTGCTTTGGCATGGAAATGACATAGGGGTCTTCTGGGCACCCCTCCCCCCTCCCCGGACAGAACTGGAGTTCTGGCTCCACCTGATGCTCGGGGGCTGGGAAAGGTCATGAGCTCATTTCACAGGCATCTGTGAGCCGCAAATGGCTCTGCTTCGTGGCAATGGTCAGAACGGCCCACGCAAGTGGCAAACACATTCTAAGTGAGGTAGAGAAGAATGAAATATTTGTAGCTTTGCCGTGGACAGTGTATATCCTGAGAGTCTCTCCCATCACATAGGAAAGCTCCCTCTGCAGTGTCCTAAAATTTGTCAAGTGATCAGGAAAGGACGTCTCCATTATTTTTTTTTTTTTTATCCTTACAAGTGTCAGAGTTATCACGAAACCACTCTACTATCTTGTCTCTCGGGCTCTTCTCAACAATATATGAATGAATTCGGGTATCTGCAGAAAGGATTCTTAAGAAGGGCAGACATTCTACGCGTACCTAGAACTGAGTCTGAGCCTTGGCGCCCCCGTACTTGTCAAGGCCCTTAGTCTCCATGTCTATATTTATTCCTTCAATTACAATTTATTGAGTATCTACCATGACCAGCCTATGAGGCGGAGAAGATACAAAGGGGATCCACTGATAGGATTCTTGTCGTCAGTAAGCTTTCAGACTAGTGGATGAAGCTTGCATTATATGGCCTGACAAGAAAGCAAGAAAGACAGATGTTAGACCATAGGGAAGAACTCCGGGTCCTCGGAGTGGCAAAGGTCCGTGAAATGGGGGAAGGCAATTTCTCAGTTATTCTTACAGTATGACTTTGACCATCCTCCCACTGAAAGGACGCGGTGAGGTCCCTCCGCGTGAATCTGGATACACTCATGACAGTAAACAGTAGTGCAATGGTGTTGTCTGACTTCCGAGAATAGGTCACAAAGGACAACACAGCTCTGCCTGCTTCTCTTGGGACGTCCCCTTTTGGAACCCAGCAGCCATGCTGTGAAGAAGCCGAGGACCTTCATGGCGAAGTCACACACAGGCTTCCCAGCTGAGAGACCCGGGCTCCTGGAACTAGGTTCTATGCTTGTGAGGAAGCCTGTGCTCTATTCCCGCCCAGAAAGACTGTGGGGAGAAGCCATGTGCATGCGTTCTGGCCAACAGTCCCGCAGAGGTCCCTGAAAATAGCCAGCACCAACCACCACGCGTGTAAATAAAGATGCTTCTAGATCCTTCCAGCCCCAGCTCTCACATTATGCTTAGCTTTGAGTCTTTCCTGAGAAAGCCCAGGCAACCTGGAGCCCAGGTTCTGGAACCCAGACAACCAATTCCCATAGTGCCCTGTCTGAATCCCGGAAGGACAAAATGGCGGTGTTACGCCACTCAGATTTAGGGCAATTTGTTCTACAGTGGTAGTGACTGAAACCAGTTCTCAGTATAGCTGAATCACCTAAATATTTAGCCAAGTGATAACATTCTGGTTACCAGAGCGTTCTAGGTAGGTGACTGTTGACTGAAACACTCTCATGCCAGGACTGGCGTGTCAAGTTGAAAGTTTATCAGTCTTTAGCTGCGAAGTCTTTCCGTTTTTGCTCTGTGCAGGGGCAGCATTCCCTGAAAGATCACCCCATGATGTTCTGTGGCCTGAATTTCCCCCCCAGAAGCTGCAGTACTGGATAGAGTTTAGGTCATATCCGGGGCGATATGCCTAATTTCAGCGTCTGTTTGCCTAACATTAGAGCTTCAGGTAGCTGGTCTTATTATTTCTGGGAGTTCTTCCAGAGCTGTGCTTCCTTATTAATATTGGCATTGAGTTATTACTCATGTTATTTGCTGCCCTTCATTTCAGATCCCATTCTCTGGGAGAATTCTACATCCCTGCCCTGGGGCTGTCAGACTCAGGCTTGTGACCTGCCTTGGCCAATGGCATATAGACGGAAGTGGCATGGGCCGTTTCCAAGAGGCAGCTCTCAGATCCGTTAAGAGCCACTGGATGGTAACACCATGTTCTTTCCCCTCTACCCCCCCTGCCCACCATTAGTCCACGAAGGCCCAGGATGTCATTTATTTCATAACCCTCGGTCCCAAAATAAGGAAGACATACAGCCAACACATGATGGATGTATCATGTGAGGAAGGAAAAAAAAATCTCAGTTGTTGTAAAGCCCTGGGATCGGGGGCATTTGTCACGACAGCATAACTTAACCTAAACTGATTAATACAGCTTCAGTGCCCCACTCCTGAGACAACAGTGATGTTAATACCCAGAGTTAGCTTCCTGGAGCTTCCAAAGCAGATACTTGGCTGGTGGCCACATGGGTCCTTTGTTCCTGGCTGTCTCCCCCAAGCCACGTCCATGTTGAGTTCCGGAAAAAAATAAGGAAGAATACCTTTGGCCTCTACCTAGTGCCACATCTTGTCACCTGGGACCCAAAGATTATTTGTGCCTCACAGATCACAGAAGGTCCCATAGATTTGCCTCTATCCCTTCCGTCCCAAGGATTTAGAGATAGATTCCATGGAGCTGTTCTGAGAAAGAGACTTTCTGCCACCTGACAGTCTTTCAACTTTTCGCTGACATGTTCTATTTCCTCATCAAAGTTCCCTTTCTTCTATGCAAATCCAGATATGCAAAATCACTCCTGTGGGCTTGCGCCCTATCACTTTATCGGACACTCCTAGACATATCTGAGTCCCAGGTTGGTGGAGACAAGATCCTATCTCTCCCTCAAGAGCAGTCTCTAGCTCTCTTCCCAGATATCCTCACGGGCAGCTCCCTGGCTCTCTGTGATAAGGTTCCCATATCAAGGAGAGAGACGCCTCTCCCATTATCCTTCGTAAGTGGCAAACTTCATGCCCACTCAGCCAATCCCACTCCTCTCTTTTTCTTTTTCGTCTTAGCATTCACCGTCGTCTGACATGATTCGTTTATGCTCTGTGTCCTCCGCCGGAATGTGTTTGTGTTTATTTATTGTTCTATTACTCGCATCTTGAATCGTCCATGGTATACAGTTTGTGCTCAATAGATACGTTTGACTCAAATAATGAAAGCCCTAGAGATTTAAAATAATACTGGTGACAAAGCCTTGGGTTTTCAAAGAGGAATCCGTGGAGGACCAAGCCTCCACGGGGAGTGGTTTTGAGATCCTTCTAGTTACAGGTGCTTCAGAGCAACTCGGGTTCTATTTGCTGCGTCAGGTTCAGGGTTCGAAGAAGATTTTATCGGAAAAACAAGTTCAACTTAAAAAGAGTTGGGAAATCATGGGTACGGGCCAGATCGGTCATTGAATGGATCTGTAGACTGAGGTCTTGCAAGCTGAAGACTGTTTACCAGAGCACTCCACCAACGAATGATAGAACGCAGCTCACGTGTTGATTTATTTTACATTGTTGGCATAAAAACATTGGGCAAGATCGCTTATTAGGTGCTTCTGCTTCCACGAACTCTGAGTCAGACCTCTGATATGAAACTGAGTGCAAGGACAGGAGGGGTTCCTTGTTCATAAATCCTGCCTTGTGAAACCAAGGCGTTAGATTCCGAGGTCTGACTCTTGACAGCTGGAAATATCTACAAAGCTGACTTCGTGCACATGTGCATGTACTTATATGGTGGCTAAGTATTGTAGGTGGCAGAATGTGTCCAACTGTGGCCAACTCTTATTAGATGGTTGGCCACTTGTGGTGTGGGTCCTTGTACCAGTGAGGGCTCCCTCATCTACGAGTAAGAACCACCCAAAAGGATACTGATCATGTCACAAGGGGGACTGCGAAAGGGAACCCCCAGGGCCGGCAGATTCAGCAGTTCAATGGCATCGTCAAACCAGCTCATGTGCTCTTTATCCCCAGTGACACTTTTCAGCAAGTTTGTCTTGGTCAGCCTTCCTCGTGACCCCAAGATGGCTCCCAACTCGTGAAGAGGCCAACGAGTAGAGGCATAAAAGGGAACGTCTCTTTCCTTGTGTCCCCCCTCTTATAAGCAATGCACAGTTACCTGAGAGCCTCATACTGAACTTCTGTCTACGTGCCCATGCTGCAACCAATTTGTGTGACTCACTCCCCGATAGTCATGCTGCTGGCGGGGGCGGGGGGGGTGGTGGTAACCAAAATCAGAATTCTGTCAGGGTGATGATTCCTTTTTCATGTCAGCTTGGCTAGTAAACACTAATCTAGGTGTGCTGCGAAGGGATTTTGCAGATGGGGCTACACTGTACAATCTGTTGCCTCAAGGAAAGATTATCCTTGATCATCTGGGGGGGCCTCGTCCAATCAGTTGAAAGGTCTTTCACACAAATGTGAGCTTTCCCCAAGAAGGGATTCTGCCTCCAGACCGGATCCTCAGCTCCTGCCTCAGAACAGGCTGGTCTGCCATAGAGATATTGGACCTGCCAGTGTCTATAATCTCATAAGCCAACTCCTTAACCTTTCTCTTTCTCTATTTTTCTCTCTAATAAAACTACTCAATGAGTCTCTTTAATATACACTATCTATCTATCTATCTATCTATCTATAGATAGTCATATATATAGATCTATAGATAGATCTACAGATACATAGATAGATAGATAGATAGATAGTCATATATGTGTGTATGTATAATACATATTATATTTCATATACAGTTGGCCATTTAACAACGTGGGGCTTAGTAACACCAACTCCCACACGGTTGAAAACCCACCTCTAACTTTTGACTCCCCCCCAAAATTCAACTACTAATAGCCTATTGTTGACCAGAAGCATTATGTATAACATGAACAGTTGATTAGCACACATTTTTTTGTTATATGTATTATATAGTGCATTCTACAACAAAGGAAGCTAGAGAAAAGAAAACGTTATTCAGAAAATCACAAGGAAGAGAAAACACATTTAGAGTCCTATGATGTAGTTTTCAAAAACATCTGTGTAGGGGCACCTGGGTGGCTCAGTCGGTTGAGCGTCCGACTTCAGCTCAGGTCATGATCTCGCGGTCTGTGAGTTCGAGCCCCACGTCGGGCTCGGTGCTGACAGCTCAGAGCCTGGAGCCTACTTCGGATTCTGTGTCTCCCTCTCTTTCTGCCCCTCCCCTGCTCATGCTCTGTCTCTCTCCGTCTCAAAAATAAGTAAAAACATTTAAAAAAAATCTGTGTAGAAGTGAACCTGTACAGTTCAGACCTTGTTATTCAAGCTTCAACTGTATATTACACATATTATAAACACCTATGAATATTATATAACATATCACATATATGTAGAATATATATATTCCACCAACCTGTTCCCTCTGATGGGTAATGGCTACTGGGTAGATAATCAACATTCTCTTCTTTTTGAACAAAGGGTGAGATTCTTTTTTGAGAACATACCATTCTTTTATTGACTTAACAAATACTTGGAGCACTCACTTTTACATTTATTCGCAAATGTTTTGGGGTACTTTCTAGGTACTCGGGAGATATTACCGAACAAAGCAGATAAAAAATCCCGCCCTATTCTAAATTGGCATATTCTGACATATGTTTTCATGCCACCCTAAAATTTTCCTTCATAGAGCTCATCGCCATCCGTTTATACAGTACTTTCTCTACCACCAGACCTTAAGCTTTTTTTTTTTTTTGAAAAAAAAAAAAAACAAACTTCAAGAGGCATAAGGCAAACTAAACCCCAGAGTAGATGTGGTAGGCTTCTAGTGCTCCCACACACCCGTTTCTCCTCTTCTTCCCGAGCGTGTGGGAGGGCGGTATTGTCTCCAATCCCCCTGAAGTAGGTGGGGCCTTGTGACTGGTTCTGTCCCAAATTCATAAGATGGAAGGACCCTGGATCCATGAGTCGCTTCATGGACAGCAGCTGGCCTGGAAAGTTGTCCAACCTGATAGAGGACTTGCATGAGTGAGAAATAAACCTTTTCTGTGTTACGGAAATGAGGTTCCGGGGTTTATGTGTCACTGCAGCATAGCATAACCCATCCTGACTAACACGGTCGAATTCCAGATCCAGACTGGAGGCCCACGGGGGCCATATTGTTCTCATGCGCCGCGTATCCTCGGCGCCCAGCTCGATACCTGAAACAAACTAAATGCTCAGTAAGTACTTTTAAAAAATACCACCACAAAACCCCATCCATTAAAAGATATATAAGATAATTTACACATTAACGGGTTAGTGATCTTGTAAGTGAGCTTGATTTAAAAAAAAAAAAACCACATAACATAAACCTTTTTGACTTTCCTGTCAACCTAAATAAATTACCATGGATGAATACAATTCATGAAGACAGGAGTCATCAGCCAGCAACCTGTTGTCCTTGTCATTCAAATGCAAATGAACGACACCCTAATTTCTTCCAAGTGTAAGGCACTGTATGGGGCCTCCTTAGTAATTTTAAATTATGCTGTAAAGTGTGGGTTTCTTTTTTTTTTTTTAATGTGTATTGATTTTTCAGAGACAGAGACACACGGAGCGTGAGCAGGGGAGGGACAGAGAGAGAGGGAGACACAGAATCAGAAGCAGGCTGTCAGCACAGAGCCCAACGCGGGGCTGGAACTCCCGAACTGTGAGATCATGACCTGAGCCGAAGTGGGACGCTTAACGTACTGAGCCGCCCGGGCGCCCCGTTCAGTATCTTTTTATGGGGCCCCTACTCTGTGCTAGCTGTTGGCTAGGTGGTGAGTATGTAGACAGGACCACGGACCTAGTACAAACAAACCCTGGGCCAGGGCGCGTGTCCTCAGTAAATGATGGCTGATTGCATGGAGGACTGTTACGATGAATGAAGTCAGCACAGGAAATGGGGGAGGCCGGTAGAGGGGCATTGGCGAAGCAGGCCAGGCCGATGGCCCTCAAAATGTGGTCTCATGACCAGCAGCCAAGGCATCAGCTGGGAAATTGTTAGAAGTGCAAATTCTCAGCTCCCCAGTCCAGTCCCATCGTAGCAGAAAGTCTGAGGATGACGCTCAAGAATCTGCATTGAGGGGCGCCTGGGGGGGCTCAGTTATTAAGCCTCTGACTTCGGCTCAGGTCATAATCTCGCGGTTCCTGGGTTTGAGCCCCGCGTCGGGCTCTGTGCTGACAGCTGGGAGCCCGGAGCCTGCTTCCGATTCTGTGTCTCCTTCTCTCTCTCTCTCTCTCTGTCCCTCCCCTGCTCACACTGTCCCTCTCTCTCTCAAAAATGGATAAACATTAAAAAATACCTTTAAAAAAAGAAGCTGCATTTGACAAGCCTTCCAGGCGACGGTGATGGACCCCAAAATTTTGAGAACCGTTGCTCTAAGACCTTGTTCCTGAGGCCTCCTTATTACCTGAGAGCAAATGGGGAACACAGGAGCTCGGATCCCATCCCTGACGGATCCCCTGCATCAGAATCTCTGAATGACAACGTCCCCAGAGGATTCATTTGCAAGTTCGATTGTGCGAAACACTGGTCCAGGCCAATGGTGTTCAAACTTGGCTGCTCAGTGGAATCAGCGGGCGGCTTTTCAATCTGGCTGATGCCTGGCCTCTACCTCCAGAAATTCTAGCTTAGTTGATACGGAGTTTGGCTTGGACGCCAGGGAATTTTTAAATGCCCCCTCCCCCCAGATGATTCAGATGTGTGGGACAGTTCCAGAACCAAGGGCCTCCAGGACTCTAAGAAGGCTTCCCAGAGGGGCAGCATCTAAGCTCAGCCCTGGCCCCCAAGGTGGGGTGTTTCCTGGAGGGGAACAGAGAAAGCCAGAGTATTTTCGGTGTAACTTCCGCCCCTGTGGTTACCTGTCTTCAGTCAGAGAGGGGGGCCTCCCAAATCAAAGGCTGTCAATCCCCTTCCTGTCAACAGCCTCAAATTCACTAAAACACTCGAGGCACGGGTTCAGAGGCAGGGCAGAATGAGGGAGAGGTTTTATTGCATAAAGCCCGCATTCTCTGCGCTGTGCGTTAATTAATTTCAAAGTAGGCTGAGTGATGAGGGAGATTTGGGGCCGCAGCGTGGGTAATAAAAAAATTTGCTGAAAGTCCCTCTTTGCCTCCCGGAATGCCCTCTGCCCCGACCTACCCTATCACGATCAGAGAGAAAGGCCAGCCCGTGAGCATCACGACCTGCTGAGACCGGCCGGGGATGCTGCTGAGAAGGTACCCCGTCCTCTCCTTTGTTGGGAAACACGAGAGGTGGCTGTTGAGCACACAGAACTCGAGGGGGTCCTCAGGAGGGCCAGAGGGGGTGGGGCAGAGGAGATCCGAGGGGGTGCCCCAGAGGGCAAAAGCGAGAAGGACGTGGAGGGAGCCCTTTTTCGGAAAGAAGGATCTAGATTCTTCAGAGTTGGCCTCTTCCGGTCTCCCAACACTGGGACTGTTTCCATGCTACCCACTTCCCCACCTCCTCCCCCTATCGTCTGTGACTAATGATTCTGACCCTTCCCCAACCCGATCTGCAATATCTCAGGCCTCTGTCATAGTCGGCTTCCGGCCATCCGCAGGTCAGATGGCTCTGAGCACCGGAGGGCCAGCCTTGTAGCAGCAAAGGGCAGCAGAACTCGGCCAAAGGCAGGTTCCCGAAATACCCCCAGGGCTCCTTTTTTTTCCCTCCCTTTCCTTCCTTTCCCTCCCCCCTATCTTATTACAATTAATTAACTTAATTGTTGATTCTTCTCTCACTCCGTAGGGTCTCTTTCCCAGCACTAGCCCAGGGGGTCCTAGGAGGCAATGATAAAGTGACTGTAGGTTCTTACTTACATTACCCGAATGAGTTCATCACGCGAGGACTTCTCAAGAGAGACCCCTTCAGCATTATCTTCGCAGAACGAATATGGTGCCGTCACCCCAAGTGCTCCTTGAATTCCTCTTGCGGAATGGCCTTAGGAACGGCCTAGATGGGCATTTCAAAGTGAAATAACAATAGTATTATTATTATGCTAGTCATTCACCTTTTTGTTGTTGTTTTAATAAACAAAATCCTGCTTGGGGCGCTTTGGTGGCTCATTGGGTCTAGCGCCTGATTCTTGATTTTGGCTCAGGTCATGACCCAGGGTTGTGGGATCAAGCCCCGCGTCCAGCTCCGTGCTGAGTGTGGAGCCTGCTTAAGATTGTCTCTCTTTCTCTCTCTCTCTCAGATAAAAATTTTATATATATTACAAGAAGTCACGCTTGTGTCTCAGTTGTTTGACCCCAAATTAGTGTTAACCAAGTGAATCATCCATTTTATTCCTAATAGTTATCCCTGAGTAATATTCGACTCTTTCCCCCAAGTTAAAACTACCTCCGGCCCTGGCCCCAAAAAAGAACTTCGAAAAATACTCTGAATAAAGACAGAATCTTCAGGAGAAGGGTCCAGCTTCTGGAAGAGAACCTCGGGCAGGGTAGTACTGACTTGAGGGGCCGCTCTCTATATATAGTCACGAGCTGACAAAAAGCGTAAAGGGTTTTCTTAGTCACGATTAATGAACTCGGTCCCACTTTCTTTTTTATCTTCCTAGGAGTATCTGGGACGATCCCAGCTCTTAGCAACTCAGATTTTCCAGGCATCTCTCCTCCTCGGGGTAAACAAGAAAAGGAACAAGTACATACTTGACTCAATATTATAGGATGTGGTTTTCTCCTCTGTTTTATTTTTCCCTTTGACTCCCCTCCTCTCGTACCTTGAAAGGAAAGACTATTTTAATGCCAAGTGAAATCAATTCGACAAGTATTTTCTGCATGCAAGGCCCTGTTTCCCATGGTGTGTGGGAATCCCTGGCCACCTAAGACGTGCTTTCTCACTTATTCTCTCTAGAGCACCAACAGAGCGAAACGGATTGGGAAACTGGGGGAAGAAGGATTCTGTGTTAAGAAGGATCCTGAGGTCCAGATTCAGTGGGAAAATACACATATGGCTTCTTTCTCCTTACACTTAATGCACATTCAAATATTTTGAATGAATAACTGGAAAAAAAAAAAAAAAAAAACAACCAGAGTGAGTGAATGCATCCAAGAGTGATGAGACCCACCACTTGGGCAAGAGGAAATGAATCACATTATGTCCATGCATCCAAGTGAACTTTTAGAGTAATATCCATCCCAGATGGTTGCCAGAACACAATCCTTTCCTCTTTCCACCCGGCGTTGAAAGTCACAGTGTACGTGAGATCTGCACCGAAATCGTTTATTTTGAAGTATATTTTGCCCCATTCTGTTGAAATAGATTGGCCATACATGAAAGTCAAGGAAAGACGGAGGGAACGCCCCAAGACTAAGGGCGATGAAAGGCACATGAAAACAAACAAACAAACAAAAGGCACCAATGACTCTGAACGAGAGCCTCTGACTACAAACAGCGTTGTGTGGAAATTGAATGGGACCTGAGAACTATCTGGTAACAATTTACCAGTGTTACTTTCCCTGATATTGATTGTTATATTTTGGTTATACTGGGAAATGCCTTTGATTTTAGGAAATAAACATTAAGTAGCAGGGCTGAAAAAAATTTGTTTTACCTTGTCCACACGTATAAATGTACAACTTCTTCCTCTTGCCCCCATTATGAAGACAGGATTTACCTCCAGCAAATACACGCAGAGTTTCCTAATAAACAGTGCCCCCCCCCAAAAAAAGTACACAAAAATATGTAGGAGAACTGAATGAATATATTTAGGTCCAGCTTGATGTTCTTGGTGGTTTGTGCTAAAAAGAAATTTTCCAGCTCCCGTGAAATGTGCTCCAAAAAGAGAGTGTACTTTAAAAAAAATTTTTTTTTAATGTTTATTTTTGAGAGAGAGAGAGGCAGAGCGTGAGTGGGCGAGGGGCAGAGAAAGAGAGGGAGCCACAGAATCGGAAGCAGGTTCCAGGCTCCGAGCTGTCAGCACAGAGCCCGTCGTGGGGCTCGAACCCATGAACCGCGAGATCATGACCTGAGCCAAAGTTGGACACTTAACCGACTGAGCCACCCGGGCGCCCCAAGAGTGTACTTTTTAGATGCCCATCAAACACTGCAGCAAAAGAACAGACTTAGGATATTATGAGGTCTTAGGTCTTAGAATATTATGAGCTGCTACATCCTGGGGCGGTCATAGAGATTTCATGGCTTTGACCCTAGAAGAGCAAGAATCCCAGGCATGTTTCTAAAATAGTATCTTACCATGGGATACACCTGTCAGAGTTCCTGATTCCTTGAAAGATGTGCTTAAACAAAAATACCCCAATGGAAGAAACGTTCTCAACTTAGAGTTCTCAGGGTCAGGTTTGTATAAGAAGGTTTTGGTGTACAAATAACTGAACAGATGCCGGAAAACCCAAGACTTTCATTTGAGTAGAAGAGAGGGATTTATTAGACCACTAGATTAAAATTCCTGTATTTAAGACATATTTCACAAACACTTAATGGGGTTTTCCCACCCGTTAAGAGCAAACCAAGGGCACAATGTTCCGTTTTAATAGGGGGCAGTAACTCTATTTCATTTATAGACTAAACTGACAGAAAAAAAAATACGTGTATATATGGGTAGTTCTCGCCAGAGAAAACATGACTTAATGCAAATGCTCAAGCAACATATTAGAAATAAAGGTCTGTCTGTAGCCTTGGCAATTTCGTTTCCTTTTTCTATTTTTGGGAGGGGGTGATGATTTGGAAGAAAAAATCCTGTGGTTGGTATCCAATGAAGTTAACCCTTCTGGCGTAGGACCTCTATTACATGCAAACATCATGAATTATAATTAGAGAACAGCGTATTTACACATGGAGGTACACAGAGTCAAACAGGAAACGCTGCCAACAATCTCAGCGTTTGGCTGGGAACTCTTGGCGGTTGGCATAAGCAAATGGTCCTGGAATGGGGCAGAGCCGGGAGGAACACGGAGGTCTAGTTTTCAGTCCATGTGACATTTAGCAAACACACATCAAGAGATGCATCATAAAAAATCCATGCAGATTTATCATTTTGATCAAGAGGTCTCAAAAGGGGGCCACATCTGTCTCCTAGGATTCAGGACATTGAAGCTGTCGGTATATAAAGCGAGTCAAAACACTTTCTCGAGGAAATTTGGAAAAGTCCGTGTTAAAACCTTTAACGATATGAGTGCCTGTCTCGAGCAGTGCATCCTAAAGAGAGAACTCAAAAATGTTCCAAAACAATATATGTTTACGTTACAAGGATGCTTCTTGCAACGCTGTCCACCAAGTGTAAAATATTGATCTCAGTGTTCATTGATAGGAAATTGGGTAAATCAATTACAGCAGATCCATAAATGGGACACCATAGAGCCTTTGAGGAGGATGACATATATTTATATGTATTGACTTGGAAAGATGTCCCCAATATATTAAATTAAAATGGCAGGATATTAAGAAATGCACAGGATGATTTTATTTATCGTTAAGAAAACAAAATGAAAGCATGTGTGTGTGTGTGTGTGTGTGTGTGTGTGTGTGTGTATTTCAAAAAGCAGGCTAATACAGGACTACCGAAAGCAGTTATTCTTGGTGAGCAGAATCACCAGAACACGTCTGGTTGCTATAAACGTCACATTTCTACATTGTTCGGATTTGTGCACAAATGCAGATCACATTTTTAAGAGAAAAGACTCTGAAGTTGTGTCCAGGACGCTGTATCTCAGAGAGCTGATCTCATCTTTCCTAGAGGAACCCCAGAGACAGAACTCGGGACGCACCGGCTTCCTCACCCGGTTCTGCCCTTTGCCAGCTGTTGACAGCGGGGAAGTCACCCAGTCGCCCAGCCTCTCCGTGGCTATCTTCCACGCTGTTATGTAAGGACATTCCTTTCCTCCTGGGCTGCTGGTGAGCACGAGATGAGGTAATGTTTTGCACAAGGCCTGGCCTCATTCTTGGCACACGTAGGTGTTCGGTTAAAGAAAAGAGTGGGTTCCTTGTCTCTCGAATAGCGACAAAGCGCATCATCCAAACTTGAGCCGCAAGTGGCTCTACTCAAGGGGAGGCGCTGAGAGGCCCACAAGCGAGCCAGACGATGTGGATCTCTCCCTAAAGTGCCTGACCTCCAGCCGGGAGACGAATAATTGTGATCAGTGACCTACTATGCGCCAGGCACTGCTCAGGCTTCTGAATGTGCCAAGTCGTTGAATCGTTACAATCACTACTGACTCGTCATAGACTAACCTTATTCCCATTTTGCAGGTCAGGAAGTCAAGGCGCAAGTAGGTTTGGGAGCTGGGTAAGGTCACGCAGCAGCTTAGACATCAGAACTAGCTTCTGAGTCTGAGCTCTGGCCCACCAAGGCACACGGCTGTCAAAGAATTTAGGGCGAGGTCCAGGCTAGAGAGTGGAATTGAGCGGAAAGGGCGTGCCTCTGTGTGGCAAGGAGTCAGTCACCAACACCTTAGAATGGACCAGATGTTCGGGAAGTCCTGGAGAGCTTGTTGGAACCTGCTGGCCACACTCTGCCCCAGAGCTTCCGACTGGGGAGGTCCAAGGTGGTGTCTGAGGACCTGCCTTTCTAACCAGCTCCCAGGTGATGCTGATGATCCCAGGGCCCCACCTGGAGCCACAAGGCCCCTGGGGAGCAAGGACAGGGCAGGACAGGAGAGCAGCCCCCTGCCTATCTCCTATTTAACTGTCAAGTCATAGAACGTTTTTAAAGAAACCTAAGTAAAGACACTTGCCTCCGAATACAACCCTACTGCCCTTTGATTTCCACCTCTGCGTGAGGCAGCATCCGCGAAGTATCTTTCAGAGGCGGCTGGGTAGCTCAGCGGGTTAAGCATCCGACTCTTGATCTTGGCCTCGGTTATGATCTCATGGTTCGTGAGCTCGAGCCCCACGTCAGGCTCTGTGCTGACAGTGTGGAGCCTACCCTAGGATCCTCTCTCTCTCTCTTTCTCTGCCCCTCCCTCACTTTCACTGTCTCTCTCAAAATAGATAAATAACCTTAAAAAAAAATCTAAGGGGCGCCTGGGTGTGTCAGTTGGTTAGGCATCCGGCTTCCGCTCAGCTTGTGATCTCACAATTTGCGGAGTTCGAGCCCCGCGTCGGGCTCTGTGCTGACAGCTCGGAGCCTGGAGCCTGCTTCAGATTCTGTGTTTTCCCTCTCTCTCTGCCCCTCCCCTGCTTGTGCGCTCGCTCTCTCTCTCTCTCTCTCTCTCTCAAAAATAAACATTAAAAAAAAAATAAAAAAGAAAGGAAAAGAAAAACCCCGAGGAAGTCTCAATCCTTGTGATTTTGACTGTTATTCTGCTAATAGGACTCCCCGTGATGAAGTCAGGAGATGCACATCTCCTATTTTTGTCAGCTGATTTTATTAGATAATCCTACCCTGGTCATTTATGGCTACAAGACCTACCCTAAATTGATTTGGGGGGGTGGGGAAGGGGGGTTGCTGTAGTATTTCGAGAATGGGACAGGGCGGCATGAACTCTACCAAATTCCAGAATGAAAGAGTTAACAAGTCTCCATCGCGGTGTAAACGATGTCAATGAAAGGTCATTTCACAAAAATTAAAGAGAAGTTTAAAGCACAACGTCTAGTAATTCCGATGCGTTAAAATAAATGTAGTCTGAGATCTGATATCCTGTTGAAAAACCTGAATGCTGCCGCCATGTTGTGACTAATCGGATCTCCTTGAATAATAACCTTCTGGACGGGGGAAAGTGGTGCCAATGTTCTCATTGACTTTTTTTGACGAGCCCAGAAAGAAAGTTCATAGTTTGCCACTCTGTTCCCAAGGAATGCTTTTATTGTTTCAAATAGCAATGGGAAAGTGACCCACTTATTTAAGCTTTAGGTCTTTCATGCTCTGTAGTCAGGGTGACCTTTCTTTCATATGTTATACGTTGGAGTTTGGATATAAGACTTCCCTTGAGAAGAGATTAATACTGTGAAAACCAGACTGAAGACAACCGACAAGGGTCATTTCAATCAGAAAAACAGACCTTTCTCCTGGTGGGACCCAATGAAACTATTTTCCATGTTGGTGGGAAAAAAATAGGCCATAAACATTTGTACTTTTCTGGACTTCTCTCTTGTAAAATTTTGTTTTTGTTTTTGTTTTGTTTTAATGATTACTGTCATCGCGTGAAACCGTGGCATTGTGTCTTTGGGGTTTATAGGACAACTGCCCCCACCTCCATGTCAGCAACCCCCCAAAATCCACAGTCCACTGGCCCTTGTTGAGGGCCCCAAGGATGAGATGATGTCTGTCTTCTCTTATGTCTATTTCAAAGATTATAAACAAAGCTCTGGTTTCCACGATTCTCTGAATATATTATGACTTAAACACTATGAGTGAATCCTCCTTGTGCATCCAAAGCTCCCGGGAGCTTCTAGAACATCTAGATTCCCAGCACTCGGTCCAGATGTACTAAATCAGAAGCTCCAGGGGTAAGTTCTGGGCGTATTTAAGGAGCAGCAGCATGAACACGGCTTTCTCACCCTTTATCCCGAAATCAGACCACGGTCAATATCACGGGGTGAAGCTGGATGCCCAGAGTCTGAAAAGTAAGTGCTGCTTGTAGATGGCCAACAGGGAGGCGTGTCGCGGAGCCCAGGAGCTACAGGGAATGCCCTCAGCCTTCGTGCGTAGGTCCCGTCAGTGTCAATGTTGTCTCCTGAGCATCATCTTGTTTTTTTCACTTCATGCCCTATGCTGTCCATTCAAGTAAGGCTCCTGGGGAGAAAGGTCATGGTCTCCTGAAGCAGTATTTCCCAAGTATGCTCATCCTAAGCAATGCCCACTAGAAAATGGACCTCTGGGGGCGCCTGGGTGGTGCAGTCGGTTAAGCGTCCAACTTCAGCCAGGTCACGATCTCGCGGTCCGTGAGTTCGAGCCCCGTGTCGGGCTCTGGGCTGATGGCTCAGAGCCTGGAGCCTGTTTCTGATTCTGTGTCTCCCTCTCTCTGCCCCTCCCCCGTTCATGCTCTGTCTCTCTCTGTCCCAAAAATAAATAAATGTCGAAAAAAAAAAAAAAAAGAAAATGGACCTCTGTGGTCAAGCTCGGGACATGCTACCGACCCCGAGCCCTACTTTAAGACCTGCCATGCACCCGGGCTCTGAAAAGTCCTGCAATAAAGAAATCTGTTCCGCGAGCATTCTCCACCCATAACCCACCATGCAACCATTTTCCTATCACCATCAAAGGACTACCCTTTGGCAAAGGCTGATCCAGACTGGAAACAGCCGGACATCAAGTCCAATGTCTCCTGATCTCCGTACCCCTTAAAGCACTCAGCGAGGGAGCGGAGTCCTGCAGCCTGACTGCAGGGACAGGAAAGACGTGGGTTGACCGAAGGGATTGAGAAGCATGATAGTAATCAGAGAACCTGAGTGTGATTTGCTTATGTTGTTCCCGAAAGCATCGCAGCCAGACCGGTGGTCCAACATCCTAATTAGCTAATGGGCAGAGGAGGGTTTTACCTGTTTAGAAAGGACGGCTCATTGGATCAGCACTCTAAGATACTCGGATTTGGTTTTGTTTTTCTTTTTTGACTTTCCAGTTTCCTCTAAGGTTGTGATTCTCCAACTTCAGCGTGCATAAAATCCCCTGGAGGGCGACCCCCGCCTCCAAGCGTCTGATGCAGCAGGTCTGGGGCGTGATCTGAGAACCAGCATTTCTAGCAAGTTCCTGGGTGATGAGGATGCTGCTGGTCTGGGGACCCCGCCCTGAGAAGCACTGTTCTGGAAGGTGGAGAAGAATCCCAGAAGAGAGGAATAGAATGAGACAGGCTGGATGAAGAGGGGACAGAACAGAAAGAAGGGAGAGAATGTAAATAAGAGAAGGAGGGAGGGAGGGACACACACACACACACACACACACACACACACGCACACACACGGGGCTGTTTGGACAAATGCGTGACGCTCCCCAAGGTGTCAGAGTTGGAATGTGGGCAAAGGACCAGTGGCGGCCGAGGCTCCGGTGTTTGGGGGGAGGACCTACTGCACGCACAGCTAGACGCTTTTCCATCCATAGTCTTCGTGGATATGCCTGGGTTGTGAGTTTCCCTGCCTCAGCTCGGTGACACCAGCTGATCTGGAAGCAAGTCTGGCCCCAGTGAAAGGGAAAGCCGTGAGAAAGTAGGACAGAGTTCTCCAGCGGCCTCCGTTTCCCCTCGTAGCCGCCTGCCTCCCCCGTCTTGCTGGATCCGCGATCTCCTTCCCAGGCCTCCCTCTGACCCAAAAGCACTGCCAACTCGAGCTGGAACCGATCCTTCCACTCCACGCTCCCTGCTGCTGGCCTGGGCACGTCCTCCAGCCGTCCCGTGCCCAAGACCCCTTAGGGCTCCACGTTGGGGCCACGTGGGTCCCCACCCCCCCCCCCCCCCCGATCAAGCAAACACGTGGGGTCTGGAGGGTCAGAGGAGGCCGCACCAAGGGCTGCCGATGAGGTTCACATGTTGTTGTTCCTGGGGCCGCCTTCCCAGCAAGGAGACATCTATCATCAGAACCTGGGGCCACCTCCACGTGAGGAAATCCAAGTGGGTGGAGAGGTCCCGGGGCTTGGCTATGTCACCTCGTTCAAAAGAGACACGCAATGGCCCCTGGCGATGGGCCGTGTTGTAGCGACGGTGGGGTAAACAGGCTGAGGAAACGTGGGCTCAGCCTGGGAAGCAGGCAGGCAAGGCAGTGCCTCTCTCCCCTGGAGGTGCGAGAAATCCTCGCTATAAATCAAGGAAATTAAATAGAGTGCAGGGCTTAGGGCCATTGCTCAAACCCCTAATCCCCATCCCAGGGTTGCTCAAAAGGCCGCCACGCCCAGCAGCTCAGAAAGAGGAAGACCGTTTCACAGGCTTTGCTCTCCCGGGAGCCCGGCGGGGAGACCGGACCCGGTGGGAATTCAACACTCAGAGGGGCCCTGCAGTCCCGGGGCAGAGGGAGGCCGGAGTTAGAGAGGGGCTCGGAGACCCTTGCCTCTTATGGCTTCCTTTTCCCAGGCAGAGAAAGTGAGGCCAGACGAGAAGGAACTTGTAGCGAATCACGTAGGAATTAGATATCCACGGGATCCACAGGCGGCTACAGTTTCAACTTCAAGTGTCAGCAGGCATGGTGTCTGGGAACAACCCCCCAGTGGTTTGCTCTCAGAGTCCTGGGACTGCAGCTACACAGTGACAGGCGACAGTTCTAAACTTTTGAAGATGCGACTCGGGCGCCTGGGTGGCTAGGTCGGTTAGGCGTCGAGGTTCGTGGGTTCGAGCCCCGCTCATGCTCTGTCTCACTCTCTCTCCCTCTGCCAAAAATAAATAAATGTTTGGGGCGCCTGGGTGGTTCAGTCGCTTGAGCGTCCGACTTCGGCTCAGGTCATGATCTCACGGTTCATGAGTTCAAGCCCCGCGTCGGGCTCTGGGCGGACAGCTCGGAGCCTGGAGCCTGCTTCGGATTCTGTGGCTCCCTCTCTCTCTGCCCCTCCCCTGCTTGCACTCTCTCTCTCTCTTTCTCTCAAAAATAAATAGATATTTAAAAAAAATTAAATGAAGACATGTCTTTAAAACAAATAGGCAAGCAACAAATGCACTTTCATTCACACTGCAAAGTTACGCAAGCACGTGCACCATGTTCTCTAAAGTTTTGCAAAACACTAAGACTACACGGGCTAGCGTAGCGGCGACAATGAAAACCTTACCACATGCAAGATGAAAAAAGCATGACTTTGGAGTTTTGCGCATTAATGATGCATCCGACATGTGACCAAGCCCTCGACTGGTCATCTCCCTTAATCCTTACCGATGCCCAAGGGAAGTGTTTTGTTTGCAGCCATTTTTCAGATAAGGAAACTGAGGCTCAGAGGAGGTAAGGTAATTGCTCGAGATCGAAATCTGGCCCTTCCCGTGTTTTTCACTTAATTCTCCAGTATGAGTGTTTGTCAGTGGCTGGAATTATTCTTCTATGATATCACGTGAGATGGTTGCGTCCAATTCCACCATAGAGTGGACGGCAAATCTTTGGTGGCAGGGACTGTGGCTCGTCCTTATGGTGGAGATCTGTAACCTTATTATTATTTTTTTTTAATGTTTATTTATTTTTGAGACAGAGAGAGACAGAGCATGAGCAGGGAAGGGGCAGAGGGAGAGGGAGACACAGAATCGGAAGCAGGCTCCAGGCTCCGGGCTGTCAGCACACAACCCGATGCGGGGCTCGAACCCACGAACGGTGAGATCATGACCCTAGCCGGAGTTGGGTGTTTAACCGACTGAGCCACCCAGGCGCCCCTTCAGTGGAGCTTATTAAAAATGCAGAAGGGAGAGCCCACACCAGAGAATCCTGAGCCAGACGGTCTGAGCCAAGGGCCGAGAATCTGCGATCATGGTGAGTTCTTTCAGGTGGCCCTGGTGAGCGGGCTGGGTGATGCGTTTAGAAAAGCACAGCCGGGTGGATCTTGGACTGGGAGGCTGGCAGGCACCACATACAGGGGGAGCAGCCGGGGGCGTCCCCATCACAATAGCCCTTGGAGCCACGTTTCTGTGTCCCAGGAAGGGACAGAGACTGGATAAGCAAGAGCGAGTGGTAAAGACAAGAAGTCATTGGAAAATCACCTACAACCCAACAACCCTAAGACCCTGCCCCCCCCATTAGAATGGCGACAAGGGGGGCTTAGCTTGATGGCATCTGTTTGTAATCTGGCCGCACGATGGCAGAACCTGAACACAGACCTGAGGGTTTGAGACCCTGGAAGACTAGGACAGAGAGGCTGAGTCAGGCTCTAATGGATGGACGATCTTTCTGGGGGTTCAAAGGCCAAGTAGGTCTGTAGCGGGGAAGGCTGGGCTGCCCGAAGAGCTCTTGGTTCTGGGGACTGGCTGCTTTTCCAGTAGCCTCGGGGGCAAGTTCCAGGACTTCCAGTTCTGGGCAAGGGAATAATGGTGCTCAGAATCAAGGTCACATGACCCACTCTACCCATATGCACCTGCATTAGGATTCAGGATCCTGACCCTTGGTGATCCTGTTGTAGTTTGGGAAAAAGATCCCGCTCACCTCACATCCCACTGAATGGGTTACCCTTCAGGATACAGTTGGCACTCAATAAATGCTTGCTGTGTCCTCTTAGTGCCCAATAATCTTCCTTTTTCTCTTACACTATTTTTTAAATGTTAATTTTTTTATTTTGACAGAGGGAGAGAGAGAGAGAGAGAGAGAGAGAGAGAGAGCATTCCTGAGTGGGGGAGGGGCAGAGAGAACGGGAGAGAGAGAATCCTAAGCAAGCTCCGTGCTGTCACTGCAGAGCCCGACGTGGGGCTCGATCTCACGAACCTTGAGACCATAACCCAAGCCAAAATCGAGAGTCAGAGGCCTAACCAGCCGAGTGGCCCAGGCTCCCCTCTCTGGCAGTGTTTGAGCACAGATAGTAATAAAAGCAAATACAGCTGACCCTTAAACAACACGGGGGTTAGGGGCACTGACCCACCAAGTGATCAAAAATTTGCATGTAACTTTTGCCTCTCCCCAAACTTAAATACACTAATAGCCTACTGTTGATCAGAAGCCTTACTGATAATACAGTCACTTAACACATACTTTGTATGTTACATGTATTACACGCTTATTCTTTAAAAAAAAATTTTTTTTAACATTTATTCATTTTTGAGAGTGAGAGAGACAGAGCCTGAGCAGGGCAGGGGCAGAGAGAGAGGGAGACACAGGATCCGAAGCAGGCTCCAGGCTCCGAGCTGTTAGCACAGACAGAGCCCGACGCGGGGCTTGAGCTCACGAACTGTGAGATCGTGACCTGAGCCGAAGCTTAACTGAGTGAGCCACTTAGGCGCCCCTACACTGTATTATTAGAATCAGGTAAGTCAGACAAGAATGCAAACTGGTGCAGCCACTCTGGAAAACAGTATGGAGGTTCCTCAAAAAATTAAAGATAGAACTACCCTATGACCCAGCAATTGCACTATGACGTATTTATCCAAGGGATACAGGTGTGCTGTTTCGAAGGGACACGTGCACCCTATGTTTATAGCAGCACTATCGACAATAGCCAAAGGATGGAAAGAGCCCGAATGCCCATTGACAGATGAATGGGTATATATATACATATATATATATACATATATATACGTATATGTATATATATGTGTATATGTACATATATATGTGTATATATACGTATATATATGCATATATATGTATATATATGTATATATGTATATATATGTACATATATACATATATATATATATATATATATATAGGAGCATTACTTGGCAATCAAAAGGAATGAATTCCCCCCATTTGCAACAACATGCATAGAACTAGAGTATATTATGCTAAGCGAAATTAGTCAATCAGAGAAAAACAAATATCATATGACTTCACTCACATGAGGAATTTAAGATACAAAACAGATGCATGTAAGGGAAGGGAAGCAAAAATAATATAAAAACGAGACGGCAGACAAAACGTGAGAGACTCTTAAATATAGAGGGCAAACTGAGAGTTGCCAGAGGGGTTGTGTGTGGGGGGGGGATGGGCTAATTGGACAAGGGGCATCCAGGAGGACACTTGTTGGGCTGAGCACTGGGCGTTCTACGTAGGGGATGAATCCCTGGAATCTACTCCTGAAATCATTGTTGCACTATAGGCTAACCTGGATGTAAATTAAAAATAAAAAAATAACAGGAATGAGGACGAGAATACATTTATATACTCTGCTGTGTTTATTGAAAAATATCCATGTGTAAGTGGGCACGCACAGCTCAAATCCAGATCGCCTGAGGGCAAACTGGACCTGTTGTAGGTCTTCCATATGTGGACAGGTACCTTCTGCACTAAATAGACTACGTTCGTTGAAAACGATCTTCAAGGGCATCCCCGTGGTACCCGTGAAATAATTCATGCGGATTTCACAGAGGCCCTACAGTTGAAACATGTTGTACCCATTTTAGAGATGCGGAAACAAAGGCTCAAGAAGGGTAAGTGATTGTTTCTCCCCCCCCCCCCCCCCCAAGTTGTGGAGCTGGTGAGAAGAGGTAGGATTTGAATGGGATGGTTCACTACCTACCATGCCACGGTCCTCACTGGTTTCAAAACATTGTCGTGTGTAGGCTGCTTACAGCCATCTGTGATTGGCTTTGGTAAGGAAGTGGTTCTCAAAAAAAAAAAAAAAAGGTGTGGCTCTTAGACCAGCGTCGACAGCACTGACCTTAGAATCGCAAACTCTCAGGCTGTCCCCCCAACCCAATGACTCGGAAACTTGTGAGGAGAAAGACCCACCCTCCGTGTCCTAAGAAGCTCTCCAGGCAATTTCAATGGACATTCAAGTTTGAGGACCGGCGCAGAAGGAATCTTGTTTTTTCTAATTCGACACGAGGGAACAAAGGAACAGAGAGGTTTATCGGCTTGTCTGAGGTTGCGCAGAAAACGGTCACCGGGCTGGACCCGTCTCCGGGGCCGGAGCATCCAGATCCGCATGTTAAGAAACTCCCAGGTGACTCCAGAATTTGAGAACTAACCTCAGAGAATTACACAGTTCTTGCCTCTTCCCGCACCCCTGGACCGGGTACCTGAGCTCTTCTGGTTTCTCTGCGACTAACCTGGAAGGTACCCTGCCTGTTCCTCTCGGTTGTTAAGCTGTTTAATTTTTTAAAGATCACAAGTCAACCACAACTATGTTTACTGTAAGGCTTCAACTACTATAGAACTTTATAGATTTTTAAAAAGGGAAAGCTGTTTTTCTTCGGACCCTCCCCCCGCCCCAAATCCAGACCACCCTCAATTACCGTTAACTGTTTGGTGTGGAAGTTTGCAGGCGTTTAAAATTCTTATTTAAATGCCTATATGCATGTACACCCTCAGATGCTAATTCAAAACAGAAAGGAGCTATATCATGATTACACTGTGGCATGGTCCCCTTAATGGGATATACTTGTACCTACGTCTCTGTGTGTGGTGGTGTTTTTCAAGACATAGAAATCCAGCCCGTTCTTGCTTCTGGTTAAAGAGTATTCTGCTTCTGCAAATGTCTTCGTTGCCTTAGTCACCACTTGGTAAAGCTTTTTGGTGACCCTGAAAATCCTTAGAGGTACACTCTTTCGAACACGTGTCTGTCTGAAAGGTTGACCACCTTGAATAGGAAACCCTGCGATCCTGCCTGCCATCCGTTCCACTTTTTTACTCTATCCTTTTCCAACCAGACTTTTCTATGGGGAAGGGGGGAATCGACACAGAAAGACCACTTGTAGCTGTTGCCATTGTACTTTTTGCCAGCGTCAGAGGGGAAGGGGCGGGTTGAAGACAGAAAAAAAAAAAAAAAAAAAAAAGAATGTTTTTCTTTCTTTCCTTCTTTCCTTCTTTCTGTCCCAAGGTGGGGAGATCATCCCGAATGCCAGCGTGAGCTTTCAGATGGAAACTGTGGGATGGTGTTCTTCACACGATTCCTAGAGGGACGGAAGGAGTGGCAGTTCTCAGGGACCAGGACGGTTGGTGACTTTTGCCAGGTGGAACGTGGCACGTGAGTCACGCGAGACCGGGGTTGGCCGCGCTCTGGCTCGCTACTGCTGGGGACCATTTTCTTCTCATCCCCGGGTGACTTCCGTAGATGCCCCACACTGCCACCCCCCGCCTCCCCAGCTCTCTGTGACTCAGTCGCACACTCATCCCTAGTCATCAGAGGATGGAAACCATGAGCAAAGCCTGGCTCGCGCCCAGGGAGTGACAGAGCACGTCCAGAAAATCAGGGATTCCCTACTCTGCCAAGGAGGCGCGAGTGGAGACAGCTGATTCTCCATGGTCGGGAGGGCGATGTTTCAAAGCTCCCGGCCCCTGAGGTTGGCAGGGTGCGTGTTGTTTTGGAAAACGGCGCGTTGAAGCAACTGCGAATTGCTTCCAAGCAAGAAGAACGACCACCGGCATGTGCCGTGCAGGAGTGGTGACTGATGATGACCCCCAGTCTCGTTGGGGGTCATCCTCTTTTTTTACAGGTAGCATTTAAAACCCATGTTCTCCTGGGGCGCCTGGGTGGCTCCGTCGGTTAAACATCCAACTCTTGGTTTCGGCGCAGGTCATGATCTCGCGACTTCGCGGGTTCGAGCCCCACCTCGAGCTCTGTGCTGGCAACGCGGAGCCTGCTTGGGATTCTCTCTCCTTCTGTCTCTGCCCCTCCCCTGCTCACACTGTCTCTGTCCCTCTCAAAATAAATAAACTGAAAATCGAGAGAGATCGATATCGATATAGATTATAGATAATAGGTAGATCCCTGATTAATGATAATAGCTATTTTTTTTGGTGTGGTTATTAAACGGCTACTCTGTTTAGGGCGCTGTGCTAGAAACTTCGAAGACTTTATTCCCTCTAATCCTTAGGACAACGCTTTTGATAGGCACGGTTATGATCTTTCTTGTAAATGCAAGGACCAGAGACCCTAGACGGGTGCTTTGCTGCCCAGCGAAGAGAGTCTGGCCCCCAGGCCTGGTGACTGATGGTGGTCAGAACAGAGGAAAAGATCCCAATGTGCACTCACCATCCCTGCTGCAAAGCCTCGAATGCTCCTGGTGGATGATTGCCTGGCGTCAGGAGCCACACCCGGTCACTTCTGGTCACAGAAACCCACCCTCGTCCAGCGTGGGAGCGGAAAGGATCCTACCCAGAAGCGTGGGATCACCGGGGACCATCTTGGAGGCCGGCTGCCAACTGGCGACATAACGACGCATGGTCTTAGCTAGAAAATCGTCCAGCGGTTCGTGTCACACAACACCCTAAAATACAACACGCAGGATCCTGTGTGCGCTTTTGCTCTCCGTCCAGCCCTCAGGTGCATCACATAGAAGGGAGGACTTCTCACCGAAGCGTGGGGGAGATTCTGTCTCCCTTCGGCACGACTATCCCACCCAGCCAGCATCTGGCTCTGGGCTGACAGCTTGGAGCCTGGAGCCTGCTCCCCCAAGGCTGTGTCTCCCTCTCTCTCTCTGCTTCTCCCCCACTCATGCTCTGCCTCTCTGTCTCTCAAAAATAGATAACCATTAAAAGAAAGAAAGAAAGAAAGAAAGAAAAGAAAGAAAGAGAAAGAAAGAAAGAAAGAAAGAAAGAAAGAAAGAAAAGAAAAGAAAAGAAATGTCTCTGACTTTAACCATCTAAATGGAATTTTTTTTGTTCTTCTGGGAAGAAGGCTCCAAAGAGACTGAAATGGTCTCTCTGACTCGCAGGCCTTGGTTTCTTCACGCTCGGAGACAACTCTTGAGGCATGCGTAAATGTAGACAAGGGCCCGGGGCTTGTTTTAGTCAACACAGGATTTGAGAAATCCCGAGAGACACATTTGGGAAGACGAGTACTTTGGGTTTATGTGGCCGCGACTACCTCATCACAAAACTGGTACCCTTTTGAGTCGTCGAGAATTGTGTACGTTTTTAATGGGAAATGCATGACTGTAGGCTCTCGAAGGCTTCCCAGGGGACGGTTACCTGGGGCACTGAGATTTGGGGAACTTGAGAATGTCCTTCCACAAAATACCCCTAGCAAATCAATCACAGTTTGCTATTTGGGTTCTATCATGCTGTGTATGACCTCCTCTTTATTGTACTTTTTTTTTAAGTTTTTTTTTTTTAACATTTATTCATTTTCGGGAGTGAGAGAGGCAGAGCGTGAGCAGGGGAGGGGCAGAGAGAGAGGGAGACGCAGAATCCGAAGCAGATTCCAGGCTCCGAGCTGTCAGCACAGAGCCCGACGCGGGCCCTGAACTCACGAACTGTGAGATCGCGACCTGAGCTGAAGTCTGACGCTTAACCGACTGAGTCACCCAGGTGCCCTGACTCTTTATTGTGCTTTTTAAAAACAAGAATCTGTATCATTTTTTTGTTTTTTTCTGGGGAAAGACAGAAGAAGCAATCCAGGTTTTTTTTGTTTTTTTTTTTAAAGTGAATTTTCAACCTTTATTTATTTTTTTTGGGACAGAGAGAGACAGAGCATGAACGGGAGAGGGGCAGAGAGAGAGGGAGACACAGAACCGGAAACAGGCTCCAGGCTCTGAGCCATCAGCCCAGAGCCCGACGCGGGGCTCGAACTCACGGACCGCGAGATCATGACCTGGCTGAAGTCGGACGCTTAACCGACTGCGCCACCCAGGCGCCCCTCTATCCAGATTTTAAAAGATCCTCTCCTCCAATGATGCAATGCGATGGTTCTCTATTACTACTTGGAGGTGAGAGAAGAAGATAGCAAAGCTGGACGTGAGTTTGCAAACCATCCACTCACGCATTCATTCACCCATTCATTCTGGAGCCCTTACCCTGGGTCAAGGAAGGTCCCGAGGGTGCAGAAAGAAACCAGGCTTCCATCGAGAAGCCCACAGTTTAACGAAATTCAACAGACAGAGGGGCGCCTGAGTGGGTCAGTCGGTTAAGCGTCTGACTCTTGATCTCAGCTCCCATCTCGATCTCAGGGTCATGAGTTCAAGCCCCGCTTTGGGCTCCACACTGGGCGTGAAGCCTATTTAAAAACAAAAAGCAAAGAAATTCAGCAGGCCAGAGCAGAAAGAGCCCAGAGAGGGTCACGCTGAGGGAGCATCGCCCATTCACTGTGTTCCAAAGAGAGCAGGTTAATTGGGGTAAATCTGTTTGGTCACATTTGAGAAGCCATTTCTCAGGCAGGCTCTTCGGAGGAGGGGGGAGAATGAGGAAGGGGGGAAAAAAACGCCTGGAGAAAAACCTTGTAATTAAACTCTATGCCTCCAGGTTAAGGACCAAAAAAAAAAAAAATTGTTTTTAATGAAAGCGGGGGAAAAAAAGATCCTCTCACCCACTTTGAGGAATCCTCGCTCTGGAGAAGCTTCTAGAGTTTTGCCACAGTGCCCGGGACCATTAGTCCGATCACCAGCTATCAGGTCACGCTGGCCAGAGACAAATGAAGTTGGTGCCTGGGGTTCCCACACACCTTTAGCGCCGCACGGACACACAAGGAGGTAGATGGGCTCCTTGGACTGTGGTTGTTTGTGTCTCGGGGGAGGTTCTGCGACTCTTGTCCTTGTCATTTGAAAGATCTAAAGGCATCCACCTGGAACGATGCTTGTCCTTTATTATGGAGTGTAAACATTTGGAGTTAGTCACCAAAAGGTATTACAGGTTCAACTCTCTGTCTCTTTTTCCCTCTCCTTCTCCCTCTCTCTCCCCCACCGTCTCTCTCTCATACTCCCTCTCTCTCTCTCTCTCTCTCTCACACACACACACACACACACACACACACACAGACACATTTTTATACATACATACACATACATGTTTAGGAAACATTTGGTAGGATAGAGGAAGGTAAACATTTTCAATTTAAGTTACAAATTACAGTCATTTTTGTTTTCTTCATTGTGTTTATATGCATATATTTTTTCAAATTTGTTTTCTCCTCCTCCTCCTCCTCCTCCTCCTCTCCTCCTCTGAAATGATCCAAACTTCCCATGGTAGCGTGGGGAAAGAATACTGGAGTGAAGGCATTTAAATAGGTTCTTGTCTTACAGGACTTATCAGAGCCTTTACTGCTCTAACATTCACTGGGAATATGGATGATCCGTGAATATATACTAATGTAGTTGCCATGTACGGAGTATTCCAGGCACTGTGTGGAAGCTTTTTCAAATTTCGAAACTTTGTTTTTGCTACCATTTCTGGAACGCTTTCTTTATGCCGGGGTCTCCCATCAAGCCTCTTTACATCTGCTACCTCATACGATCCTTTCAATTACCTCCCAGAGGAGATGCTGTCACTGCTCCCATTACACAGATCAAGGCAAGTGAGGTCCAGAAAGGACCTTATTTTTGTTCGCATAACTGGTCGAAGTGGTGAATTCAAGATTTAATCAGAATCTGCATGTGAATATTCTTTTCAATCGTCTAGAAAAAAGGACTAGGGAATTGATTCCCAAGAAACTCATTTGTGGGGTTAAAGGGATGGGTAAGACTCACGAGAATCTGGGAACTACCTACCGTGTCTTCTGGAAGCCAGGTTCTTTAGCCAAAGTGGCCAGATATTGGTGTGGCTGACGTGAAGTGAAAAGCATCAGACCCAGAGCAAAGAGTATAAGGGTGATTTTGCAAGTGTGTGTGTGTGTGTGTCCTTTATCATTTTTAAATTCTAAGACGCCTTTCATTTCAATACTAGTTTGATGTCAGCTCTCAGCGCATGTGGGATCGATGCCGTGAAAGGCTAGATGCCTGTACCTATCGTTGATTTTCATATGTTCCCTGATCTCAGAAATCAGGAGAGGGTCTGTCCCTTGCAGTCAAGAAGATACTTCAGACACATGATCTTGGCAAAAATGAGGGGCGGAATATCCCTCATTTCCTCTGCATTTCCCACATTGGTTACACCGAGTATTTGGCCCTTTAGTAAGAATGAAAATAAAATGAACAGATCTTTGGAAAGCAGGTCGTTGCCCCTGAAAAAAAAAATATCTTTCTGCCTGTCTCTCCTTGTCCCCTGTACGAACCCTCAGAGGTGGGGATCCAGGAACCTCCATGCCTGCGGGGAGGCGTTAGCATTTTACCTACAGATGACCTATGTTACAGATGAGAAAAAAGGGAATCGAGTCAAATCCAATCTAGAATTCCTGACCCCTCCCCCTCCCAGGATCTTCTCCGCCCCCCCCAACCTTGTCCCAGCTCCTATGGCCTCAGCTTTGCCCCAGCCTTGTCCCAGGGCTGCCTTCCTGTCCCCAAATATCGCCATCACTTCCGCTCAGCGCACTCCAACCTCAGTTCAGAAAGAGGGAGCATCACCTCCCATCTCTGTCTCCACCAAGTAACACCGTAGGCTGGTGCCCCTCGTGGGATGGGTCCCACTCCTGGGGGGTCCCTGGTGTAAAATATGGCCGGTCCAGGAGGGGGGCACTGAAGCCTGACCGGTTCCTGCACTGTGGCCACCGTGGTGACTGACGTATCTCGGACACTCCGAATCCTGCCCAGGACACGATCTTCCTTAAGTCCGCACTCGTCCCACTTCCTTGCCTATTGACCGCATTCGCTTGTTTATTTCTTCGTTCATGCATTCATTCAACAACCGAGCATTGATTCTCTGACCGTTCTAAGCCCTGGGGACAGAGCAGGAGGCCAAACAGCCAGCAATGCCATTATAGTGACACTAAAGAAAACACACAAGTAAATGATGTAGCATGTCCCCCAGGCTCGAACAAAACAAAGTGAATGCAGCGGGAGGGTTGGGGAGTTTGTAATTTTAAATGGGGTGGTCAGAATAGACCCCCATGAGGGGCCATTTGAGCAAAGAGTTGGGAGTGAGGGAGCATCCCCTGCAGCTATCCTGGAGAAGAGGGTCCCAGGCAGAAGCACAGCCAGCGCAAAGGCCCTGGGGTAGGAGCCATGCCTGGTATGTGTGAGGACCAGCAGGGATCCCTGTGTGTCTGGAGGGGAGTGAGGCAAGGGGGACACATCAGAGATGAAATCACAGAGAGAACAGCAGGTGTAAGGCGAACGATGATGTAGAGCCTTCGGGTCCCGGGAAGGGCTTTGATGCTCATACTCTGGTCTGATGAAAAAGAACATTTCTGCTAAACACTCAGAAGCTCTCTTGCTGCAGCAGGGGCGTGCTGAAAGCAGAAAGAGCGACAGTGACTCCCCCGTTTGGGGGGAGAAGGGCTGACGTCACGACGCACACGAAACAAAGAGGAGGCCTCGGCTCCGATGTGCACACGCACCCATACGTGCGCGTACGAACGCGCACGTATGAACACACGCGCGCACGCGCACGCACGGCCTCCTGTCTCAGAACCCGGGAGGGATATCAACAGAGGAACGGCGACCGTAGCAGCCTGGGGCCTTGGGGTGATGTCGAGGGAAGCCTGCGCACTAATGCTAATGACTTCTGATGATGCGGAGCGGTCATTAAACTAATAAGCCCATCTCCAAATTAGCACAGCGGCTGTAGCCAGCGAACATTTAATCAAGCCGCCTTCCGTGTTGTAGACACGGCGCATTCGGTGCGAGCGACCGCAGGAGGCGGGATGGGGGGCCCTCATCTGATGATTTTATCACTTGCCTGCCGGAGCGTGAAGCAATCGGCGTGATGAAGTTGCTCTGTTGGTTTTTTCCTTGCCAGAAGGGGATGCCAGCAAAGGGAGGGCCTTTTTCTTCCTCTTTAAAAAAACAAAACAAAACAAAAAAAATCTCGTGGTGGATTCGTTATGTCCTAGGTCGCGCTCATTTTTCAAGGTCGATTATTGGATGCCCACCTTCTGAAGAAGGTTCTCTCTCTGCTTTGGTTCCTCCCGTTTTTCTCCCCGCCGGCCTCTCCTCCCCCAGAATGGACGCCCCCACCCCCCCACCCGGTTCTCAGCAACCCAGACCTTGGAAAGCTCAGCTCAGGCAGGTGCACACAAGCAGGGAGGACCGTGAGCTTCCTGATTCCTCTCTTGAAACGTTTAGCCAAACCCTGCTTTCTCACCTGTCTCCTTATGCCTGAAGCGCCCCCCCCCCCCGCCGCCCCCGTTTCTGGACAGTTAGTATCATTAGCTGCGGCCTAATCGGATCAGGGTGACCGCCCGGTCCCAGATTTCTCAGGACTTTGCTAGTTTTAGCCTTGAAAGTCCCACCTCTGGGGAAAAACCCCTTAGCCCCTGAGAAACTGGGGCAGCTTGTTACCACATCGGAGACTCCCCAGCATTCTGTCTCCTGTTGGGGTTCCATTGCCCATGAGTGATCGGGCTCTGTCTAATGTCCATTGTTGGAAGGAAGGAATGCCCACAGTTCCTGGTAAGCAGCACTCAGGCTCCCTCTCGCTCTCCTCCTCTCTCTCTATTTCTGTGTCTCTGCCTCTCTCCCTCTTCCCTTGACCTTTTTCTTCTCTGTCTGACCCTCTCTCCATCTGTTTCTCCCACCAAGAGGGTTAAACGAGCCATGTGCAATGCCTGTTCCTGATAATATCCAATCAGGTGTTTGTCATCGTCACTGGAAGGTTCCATAAGGATTGTTGCATCCAGCACTCTGATTTTTAAAAAGAATTCATATTGGCTTTCCCGAGCGCATGGGGGGCAGGGTGGGGGGGAGGGGACGGGTTCCCAGCTGGAGGACCTGATGTGCCCTTGTTTGAATGTGGAAACTGGGCTTAGAGAGATTACTAGCACGTTCAGGACGCCCCGGGGTTCATCCTCGCTGGTCCCTGGCCTGGTACCCTGGCCTGCCCAGCACGAATGCTACCTTCTCAGTCACCACTCTCTATGGCCTTAGGCGAGCCGCTCAACTTTGGTTTCTGCTTGTTACACACAAAAAAGAAAAAAGAAAGAAAAAAAAAGAATAATCCCTGAATTTGCTTCCTCGCAGGAAGGCTCGGCCTGGAATGAACAAACATACCATCGAGCCTTTCTGGAGAAGGAAAGAAAGTGGTGAAATCTGATGATCGCTGTGCTTACCCTCGGGTATTTCCTCTTCTCTGCCTTGGACAGAAATGGAGAGGGTGTGTGTGAATGCACGTGTGTGTGTTTTTCCTCCTGCTGAACGATTCCGTGCCCCCTCCCCAGCCCCCCCGGTTCTCAAAGGTAGTGGCCCCATGGGGGAAGGGTGGCTGCCGAGGGAGAAGTAATCCTAAAAAAAAAAAACTGAGGCTGACAGCTGTTCTTACCTTTGCAAACATTTCGGTCAGGCCTGGGGAGGTCTCCTGCTTAGAAGATCAAAGAATCAGTCCTCGGAGCTACAGGGCAGAAAAGGAATTAAGTAAATAAACACATCATTTGAAGCTGATGGAGTGGCTGACAGGAACCTCGTTGTGGGTGGGTGAATTGATCAATATTTGCGGAATTCTTATATTAGACGCCGTCCCGAGTCTTTAGAAGATGTCACTCTTGTCGCGGAGGAAAACGTCTTTAGAAAGCCAAGGTTCCCGTCCAGGCACGCGGCCATTTATTCCCTTTTTTTCTTTTTATTTATTTGGCGGGGGCTGGGGGGGGGGGGAGTGGTAAGATGCAGAGAGAGGGAGAAAGAGAGAAAGAGAAAGAGAGAGAATCCCAAGCAGGCTCCACACTGTCAGCACAGAGCCCGAACTCTGTGCTCGAACTCACGAACCGTGAGATCCCGACCTGAGCCCAAACCGAGAGTCGGATGCTCGGCCGACTGAGCCACTCTTCCCTTTCTGAAATGAGGACGCCAGGTCTCACTGGGTGAGCGTTCACAGGCACCGGGCATGGGATGTGAGTCATTTCATCGGATCCTCGCATCGGTCTCAGGGAGAAGCCGGACACCCGGTGAGGCTGCGTGGCTTGCCAGCTGGAAGCCAGGCTTCTGCGCACACGTTCTTGACCTCTACGCTCTTCTGCTTTCCCTCCCCCTGAGTGTCAGTCAGGATGCCGAGGGAGGCACGCTGCGACCTTTCATGTGCACACAGATCCCTCAGGGACCTTGTCAAAATGCAGATTCTGAGCCAGTAGGTCCGAGGCGGGGGGCCCGAGATTCTGCGTCTCTAACAAGCCCCCAGGTGGGACTTATGCAGCCGGTCCGTAGGTCACCCCGTCAGTGTGAAGGGGTTACACTATGCAGCAGTAACAAGCATCCCCCAAATCTCAGCGGGTTAAAATGACAAGGGCTCCTTTCTTATTCATGCCACGTGCTCACCACGGGTCAGCCAAAGACTCTGTTCCCTTTTTTTTTTTTAATTTTTTTTTAACGTTTATTTATTTTTGAGACAGAGAGAGACAGAGCATGAACGGGGGAGGGGCAGAGAGAGAGGGAGACACAGAATCCGAAACGGGCTCCAGGCTCCGAGCCGTCAGCACAGAGCCCGACGCGGGGCTCGAACCCACAGACCGCGAGATCGTGACCTGAGCCGAAGTCGGACGCTCAACCGCCGGAGCCCCCCGGGTGCCGCTTGAACCAGAACTTCTCAGCGGCCAACACTGAGTGAGGTATCCAGGGGTATCCACAAGCTCCTCTCTCTCCCCTTCTTGTGGACCCCGGCTGCTCGAACAGTGAAAAGGAAATATCTGAATGACAGTTCCTGCACGCCCGCAGAACGCGCCTCAAAGGTTTTGCAACCTTAAAACATGCGGTGATTACAGACAAGCTTTTCTGAGTTATGCAAAATCTCAGTTGCACAAGGCTTTCCAAAATAACACTATTGGGTAAGCTGGGCGTGTCAGTGTGTTACAGAGATCATTCTGGGGGCACTGTTTTGCATACTGCTCTTCCTTGCTTTCTGCTTACCATTGTCTGTATCTTGGGTTTCACAAGCTACATCTTTTTTTCTCAGGCTGTAATATTCTACAATGTGCTCAACCAATCAATATTGTCGAATATGTCCTTTGTTCCTGCCTCTTTTTTTTTTTTGCTATTATGTCAGTGGTACAATGAATAGACTGGTAACCAAAATTTGCTGCATCTCTCCATTTATTTCTCTAGAAGAAACTCCTACGAGAGGAAGCATGCAAGGAATATGAATAGACTGTGTCACAGCAATTGTAGCTTGTGCTTATAGCTTTGGTAACTGATACGTGTGAATAGTTAAAAAAGAGATTCATTAGTGAACGTTTCCTATTCTGTCATAGATCAGCCCATAGCCCTGTGCCATCTTGGTTTCCGTTTGGGACTTAGAACTTGGCTTCTTCTATGGTGACTTTATGTAAAAGAGCTCGTAACCCTTCGTTTGACACATATGGAGGTAGAATTCTCTCTGATGTGTCTCTTGGGTTTTAGCTGCCTTTCGAAAAATAAGTACATAAACGTGACGGAAGGAGGTCTGAGATGGGGTTCACTTGATGGGAGCCGTTTGAGAATACGTATCAAAAACTTTGAAAACTTCATAGGTCTTGACTAAGCCATTCTACTTCCGGGAATTTTTCCTAAAGGAATCCACACGATCGGTGAACGATACTTAGGTGCCTGGTTATTCATCGTGGGGTGGTGAATGAGAGCAAAATGAGCGAGACTTCCCTAGTCTTTCTTCCTCTGTGTTTCTCCTTTTCTGTTTTCGTCAATGTTATTATGTCTTAATAATAACAGAGAGACAATAATAATAATAAGAGAGACGAGCACATCATTGTAACATTCTTCCGGGATTTTCGTTTTTGCTCGATTAAAAATGGATATATAAATAAATAAATGAATGGACAGATGAATAGATGGGTGGGTAGATATTTTAGACAGATAGATCAGAGAGAGAGATGATTTACACATAGATCATGGTTAGAGAGAGAGAGAGAGAGAGATCAGAGAGAAAGAGAGAGAGCCACACTGGTTCTCTACATTAAATGTGCTTCAAAATCACTTGCAAGGCTTTAACTCACACAAGTCCGGGCTCCTCCCCCAGAGGGAATGACTCAGTTGGGCTGGGTGAGGCCCAGGGAAAAGATCATGAGAGGCTCCACTGGGAACGGAAGCCAAGAACCAGAGAGAAAAAAAAACCAAACAAACATGGAACACTGACTCACCACCCAGGCGAGAGCAAGACTGCAGAATTACCAAATTCCTGCCTAACTCAGAAGAAAGCCCGCGCTCCTCAGCGTGGCCCCGAGGCGCCTTCTGGGCCAGCATGGAGTCTGAGTTCACCTGGTCCCAAGGACCCCAGCCCCAAGGCACCAGGACTTCTGGCCTTTTTTTCTGTCCCAGAACATGCCAGGCCAGATCCCTTCCTAGGGCCTTTGCTGTCACTGGTCTCTCGACAGGGACACTTTTTTATTTTTTAATGTATGTATTTTTACATTTATTTATTTTTGAGAGACAGAGGGAGACAGAGCATGAGCAGGGGAGGTGCAGAGAGAGAGAGAGAGAGAGAGAGAGAGAGGGAGACACAGAATCTGAAGGGGTTCTAGGCTCTGAGCTGTCAGCACAGAGCCCGATGTGGGGCTCAAACCCATGAACCATGAGATCATGACCTGAACCGAAGTCAGATGCTTAACAGACTGAGCCCCCCAGGCGCCCTTTGCCCGGGACACTTCTCTCTGGCACATAGCTATCTCTCCTTGGTTAACAGTTCAAAAGCCACGTCCCCCAAGAGGCCCTACCTGGCCTTCGTCACAGCCCCAGTGACCAGGTGTGCCTCAGGCACCTTTGGGCTCTGTCTTCCATCCGTCCACGTGGCTCAGCCCTCTCCACACCTTTCTCACCTCACCAGAGCCCCCTCCCCTGCTCATCCCCTGCCGCAGGTTGGCCGTGATTCGGATCCCCTGCGGCCACCCCCGAAGGGACGCGGCGGGGCGTGGGGGGAAGCATCACCTCCAAGCATGGCTGCTGGTCCCTCTAACCGGTCCCTCCTGCACGATGCCGAGAGGGTGTCTGTCTCCCTTCGCCTTTAGCTGCGTCGTCAAGCACCCTGCTTTCCCAATCCTTGGTAACCTTGGTCTAGGACACACTGGGGCAGGCGTAGGGATCGTGCCGTACCCCACACGTGAGCTGCTCCGCTGACCCTTTGGAAACCAGGTGAGACCTGGGTCCCTGCCATAAAAGGGAGGCGGCCTGTGTGGTGGTGACGGATGTTAACTAGACTCATTGAGGCGATCGTCCCATGATGTGGACAAACACTGAAGCATTCTGTTGCCCACCTGACCCTAATATAATGTCGTATGTCGATTGTCTCAACAAGATAATAGGAAGTAGACAATAAACCTGAAATAATGCTCAGCCTTAACGTAAGGAAAAAAAAAAGAAGGTGGCGTATATTTAATGAGGACTGACCAGGTTCCAGGCCCCGTGATGACAATGAAGACGAAGACCCTGTCCCTCCCGAGAAGGGTCTCTCCGGCACCTTCCGGCTCTCTCCGATCCCCCAGATTCCTCCTTGTGCCCTTAGCTTGCCTCCCTCATTTTCCCCTCCCGGGACCCCTTTAAGCATTTGAGATTCTAGTCCCTGTTGTCGAAATTGTTAAGGAGGTGGGTGCAGGTTCGTTCTATCTATCTATCTATCTATCTATTTTGAGAAAGTGGTGGGAAAGGGATCAGCACAGAGCCCGACGTGGGGCTCGAACTCACGAGCCACAAGATCAGGACCTGAGCCAAAGTAGGCTGCTCAACCGACGGAGCCACCCAGGCGCCCCTCCACTCGTTTCTGTCCTGACGGCACCCCTCTGGCACCTGCTGTCAGGGCGGACAAATCAGCAGAGGTCAGATGCTTCCGACCCTTGACGGCCGCGGTGAGGAGACGGGCCTTTTCCGCCATGAAGATCTGTTGACGCGCTGGAAAGAGAGGGGCGATCGGTTTTTTGTGATTTCAAGAAAGCGCTTTCTACCGCACGCACGTGTTCTCCAAAAGGTATGACCTGCACCCTTCATAGCAGTGGTACTTTTAAGAGTCCCAAACTCCCCACCGGCCCACGAACAGTAGGATGGAGGGATAACTGTGACGCAGTCACACGATGCGAAAGAATGATCGACCGCTCCCCGCAGTAACGTGCCAGATGATGCTTACACAAATCACATCGTGCGACAAAAACACAGACAAAAAGGAGTGGAGACCTTCGGATTTTAGGTCAAGCCTCGAAAGAGGATTCACCACCATATATGTGTGTGTGTATATATATATATATATATGTATATATGTATGTGTGTGTGTATATATATATATATATATATATATATATGTCACCCATTCAGCACCATTTTAGAGATGGCGGTGGCTGGTCCGGGGCGGTGGCTAGCAATCTTACAACGAGCAGCATTAAGAGACACTAAATGAGAGATAACACTTCCGAGACGGGGCGCTGCAGAGACGAATGGGGGAGAGCTTTGGCTGCGGGGGGAAGATCACAGGAACAGAGAAGCAGAGGAAAGAGACTCTCTCGGAAAGAGACTCTCTCGGCCCGACCCTCTTAGGCGTGGGGTGCCAATGGCAGCAAGCCACGCGGATACGCGCCCTCTGAAACCGAGTCAGGGTTCCAGGGGAGCTCCAAGCAAAAGGGAAGGTGAGATTGGCCGATGAAACATTTATTTGCCTAAGAAATATGACACGATTATGAGACACGTGTAGCCGGAATGGAGCCGGGCCGCGGAAAGCCGCCCCCCATAAATTTCCAGGAAAGGTGCCTAAAGCATCCCTCCCCTTCCTTCAGGTACCATCTGCTCCGGGACTCTCCCCGCTTCCTCCTCGCCTCTCTCACCCACCCCACCGACGTCTCTATCAAGCTCTTGCTGAAACCTGGAAAAGGCAAAACAGTTCCAGCAGGGAAAGCTTTAACTTGTCACCTCCTGTTCTTCTTGGATTTCCAAAGCACGGAGGCCTGCGGAATATGTTTCCAATATCCTCTCATCTTTCGGTTCGAGTGTGCTCTCTTCCACACCGGGGAGGTTCTGACCCCTGGCGTCTCTGGGGAAGAGGGTTTGGAGTGGGGTCAGGCTTGTCAGAAAGAGAGAGGCCACGGCGCCCTGAGCAGCCCCCCGCCCCCCGCTCCTTTAATGCATTTAACCTGGAAGAGGCACTGTTCCAGCCGAGATTAGATTACGGGGTTGGTGAAGGTGGCCTAACAAATGGCGAATGGCGGCGTGTGGGGCTGAGCTAATCTCTGTTGACACGCATCTAATGCAAGGCCCGTGTTGAAGGCAGCGGGTCCCGTCTGCAGCCCGAGTTTGCCTTGATGACCGGAGGGGGAGGTGAGGCCCAGCCAAAGCCGCTGGGATGCCTGTCTCTTTCAATCTTAGAGAGCCTGGAGCGTGCACGTCATTATTTAAAGGTCTCCTGGTACCAGCAAAATGTCCCTGCTTCCTGTGGGCAATGAGGTCAATTTCATCTGTTCTCGGAGAAGCGTTTGATGATTGCATTTCTGTAAAACGTTCCCGGGGCTCACCTCCCTGAAGTGCGCGAACTGTATCGTTCCCTGACACAGCAAACTCGGGTTGGTTCTGTCTCTGTGCGGGGTGCTTATGTGGGAGCCGTGGGACCCGGTTTTCAATTCGCTGTTGAGACTCACACAAAAGAGGGCACTGTCCAGCTCTCCCACCTCCTCACTGTGGGACACTGGCCACAGGGAAACTTCCCAAGCCTCGGCTCCCTCATCTGGGGCTTGTTTGGTCCCCTACTCCAAGGACCAGCACATGATAGTTACTTAAATATTTGTAGAATGAGAACAGCTATGGAATCAAGAAAGCTAACTGGAAATATGCACAGCAGAATTGAAGAAAACTATCCATTTACCCAAATGCCATGCTCTACGCTATTTTTTGGCAAGAAGTTTTTCCATCTTCCTCCCCCTGCTCCCAACCTGATGGCTAAAACGTAAGGGTCACCAGGGTAGGGACTGTTGCCTGTTTGCTTATCTAATGCATCTCAAACCCGCGGATGAGTGCCCGGATCGTTACCAAAGCACAACAAAGTTCTGATAAATATTTAGCAAATAGTTAGTTGAATGGATGAATGAATGAAGTGAACGTGAAAGTCCCTGGGATCAACTCTCCTGAAAGGTGGGGGAAGGCAAGCCATCGAACTATTTAACAGTTCCGTTATCATTTTACTCTCCTTCTGCTTTTCAGCAACATCAATTGCTCTACGTTTAAATTTGAAAATATTCACTGATTCATGGCATATCAGGCACTATGTACCCAGGCTCTTCAGTCAAGGAATATGGGCTTGGATTCCAGCTCCATCGCGTGTTGGCTGGGTGACCTTGTGCAAGTCCCTTAACCGCTCTGAGTCTCTATGCCCTCATCCGTAAATTGGAGGAAATAATACCACCTAGCTGTTAGTATTGTTGTGAGCTTCAAATGAGTTCTTATGTGTCAAGTTTTAAGACTGGTGTCTGGAACCTTCGTAGCTGTTGTTGGTATTTGTTAAGTATTGAATCGTGTTGGTATTTACAAACTAGATCCGGTTGAGAGAACAGAGAAACTGTAAATAATATTCGAAAAGAGAAAGAAAGATATAGAGAGACATGAGGGTCCTGAAAGTCACTTTATCGAGGAATGACTGAATTGCAAAAAACTGTAAGTATCTGATGTGTGCAACTTGACGAATTTGAAATGTACACCCTTGCCATCATCACCCAAATCTATGCCGTAGACATAGCTGTCACCTCCAAAAGTTTCTTCCAGCCCTCTTTGTTATTCGTGTGCAGGCGTGTGCGATGAGAGCAGTTCCCATGCTCTTCGCACATAAATATTTAAGTATACGATGCAGTATTTCGAACTGTAGGCTCTATACTCTACAGTAGGTCTCCGGACTTCCTAATTTTGTGTAACTGAAGCTTAACACCCTTTGACCGACCACTCCCTGGGTCCCCTCCCCCAGCCCTTGGCCACTCCCATTCTACTCTCTGTTTTTATGAGTTCAATTATTTTAGATTCCACAGGTAAGTGGTACGGGGTAGTATTGGTGCTTCTGTGTCTGGCTTGTTTCACTTAGTATAATGTCTTCCAGGTTCACAAATGGCAGGATTTTCTTCTTTTTGGGGGGCTGAATACTATCCCAATATATATGTAAATATCACATATTCTTTTTAAAAAATTTTTTTTTATGTTTACTTATGTTTTGAGAGAGAGAGAGAGAGAGAGAGAGAGAGAGGGAGGGACAGGGTGTGAGTGGGGGAGGGGCAGAGAGAGAAGGAGACACAGAATCTGAAGCAGGCTCCGGGGTCTGAGCCGTCAGCACAGAGCCCGACACGGGGCTTGAACCCATGGAACACGAGATCATGACCCGAGCCGAAGTCGGACGCTCAACCCGCTGAGCTGCCCGGGCACCCCAAATATCACACATTCTTTATCCATGCATCCACTTGTGGACATTTAGGTCGCCTCCGGGTCTTGGATACAGTGAATAATGGTGCAGTAGACATGGAAATGAAGATCTCTCTTTGAGATCCTGATTTCAACTTCTTTGGTTATACACCCAAAAGTGGGATTGCCAGATCATACAGTAGCTCTATTTTTAATTTTTTTGAGGAACCTCCATACTGTTTTCCACAGTTGGCTACACCAATTTACGTTCCCACCAACCAGTGCACGAGGGGTCCCTTTTCTCCACATCCTCACCAACACCTGCTATCTTTTGCTTGTTTTGGTAACAGCCATCCTCAGAGGGGTGAGACGATATCACATTGTGGTTTTCAGGGTTTCCATTTCCCTGAAGATTAGCGATGTTGAGTACCTTCCCATGTACCCGCTGGTCATTTGAATGTCTTCCCCGGAGGATTGTCTATTCCGTTCCTCTGCCTATTTTTTTTTTTTTTAACATTTAGTTATTTTTGAGACAGAGAGAGACAGAGCATGAACAGGGGAGGGACAGAGAGAGAGGGAGACACAGAATCGGAAACAGGCTCCAGGCTCTGAGCAGTCAGCACAGAGCCTGACGCAGGGCTCGAAGTCACACACCGCGAGATCGTAACCTGAGCCGAAGTCGGACACTTCACCGACTGAGCCACCCAGGCGCCTCCCTCTGCCTATTTTTTAATTGAGTTGGGCTTTATGCTGTTGAGGTCTAAGAGTTCCTTATATATTCTGGATCCTCTCAGATATATGGTTTGCATGAGACTATTTTTAAAATACACAATATACCGGACAAACACACACCCCTAATTTACGTCTCAACAAAAGGGTTACCATTCTGGGAGGTATCAGACAGGCTGGAGAAGCAGAGAGCTAAAATAGAACACGTTTCTTGGAGAACAATATTCAAAAACATTCTCTCCAAGGAAGATTCAGCAGCCAATTTTAGAAGCCAGTTTTGCCCAATCTCGCCTAGAATCACAGATGTCAAAAGCCTCATTTAATTAATTAATTTATTAACACTTAGTTTGTTAATAATTAATTTAAATACCATATTACATACTCTATTAAAAGGATGACCTGTCATGTCTGAAGAGAGTTTATTTTAGGAATACAGTATAAAATAGCTTGTTTAACAGGCAAGGTAGAAATGTATAATAACCCCAATAGATTCATTAAAGGCCATTGCAAAAAAAAAAAAAAAAAAAAAAGACATCCATTCACCAAAAATCCTTTCAGAAAACTTGGAACGGAAAGATGGCTTAAAAAAAAACAACAACATTGTGATGATTATCTATCTCAAAACCACATCCACGATGTCATTTAATGGTAACTCACTATGAGTATTTTTATTGGAATCTAAATAAGACAATGATGTTCTCCATCGCCATTAACATTTAACATTTTTCCTGAAAGGCCTAGGCTCTGTAAGAATTCATATAGCCAAACTAAAAAATAGACATATAGACATGAAAAGGAGGAAAATATCAGTTGCAGATGACAATATTCTACCTTTGAAAATATAAAGGAAACCATTAAAAAACAACAAAACCCAATACAGAGCTCAGTCGTGTTGCCAGATATCGAATTAAACATTCACAAATCAATAGCTTCTTAAACAGCCGCAAACAGCGGTTAGGAAAGTAAAAAAGATTCAGCCAAAATAGCAACAATTTTCATAAAACGCCCAGAGAAAACCATAATAGAACACGTATCCGACCCACATGCACAAAACTACCAAACCTTCTTAATGGACACATTAAAAAATGGGCTCAAATGAAGCGATTCAACCTTGTAAAAGATGTCATTTCTTCCAGGCTGCTTAAGCTGCAGTGCAATGCTTTGGTGAGACGCAGGTTAAGGATGGGACAACGCCAAGGTACCTTGTTTGCAAGACCATCTAGATGGCTAAATGCATGGGATTGGCCATTAATTTCTTTCCAAAGGTGAAAGTATTTGCCTTTCTGGATACTCATGCTATCGAGGTACGATCATCAGATTGTATGCGTTGGCCAAAGAGTCCGCAGAATGTGCTCGAAGGGACAAAAGAGTGAGCCCAGAAATAGACTTTACGCAGCAGGTTACTACATGATAAGACGGCGGCATAGATCAGGGGGCAAGAGGGTTTGTTCAAGAACAAAACGAAGACATCGCTTGCACCTGCCTCATGGAATTCCATGGAAATGATTTCATATAGGTGAAGGTCTGAGGACAGTTCTGGAACACGGCCCGTGCTCACTATATGCTATCAGATATTTTTATCATAGTCAAATCCAGGCATATGTTAAATAGTCTACAGATATGATTATCAAGAACAATTCTTGATATTAGTAGTAATGATGTGTTTTTATTATGTTAGTATTTAATATTTTTTATTATTATTTATAACTGTGTTTTTAAGTGTATTTATTCTGAGAGAGAGAGAGAGTGAGAGGGACAGAGAGAGAGAGGGAGAGAGAATCCCAAGCAGGCTGTGCACTCTCAGCACAGAGCCCGACGTGGGGCTCGAACTCACCAACCGTGAGATCATGACCTGAGATGAATCCAAGAGTCAGACGCTTAACTGACTGAGCCACCCAGGCGCCCTTACGATTGTTTTTTGGTTTTTGTTTGTTTTTTGTACCTAACACACTGATCTACCTAACACGCTGAGCAGATTTCTGTGTTGTTTTGTAGGCAAACGTTCAGGTTCCCAGTGGCAGACAATAGAGACAGAAGCTTCTTGGGGCTGCTCTTCCCTTTCCGATTGGCTTTCCACCTCCCAAACCCTAGATTTCAAAATGCCATGCAAAGAACTTCCCAAGCACTCACCAAGCCAGGTCTTCTAGGGTGTTTAGTCAAGAACCAGCCCACCTATTGGAGCAAAGATACCTTGGAGGACATGATAGCCTGTGAGGCCGGCAATCTCAAGCAGAGAGCTCTGCTGTGTTTGGAAATGAGAAGGAAGACAATAGTAACTCACGGGTAATGTACTCATAACCGACAAGCCCCCCCCCCCCCGCACCCCCCACCCCGCGTTCCCACCGTATCTTCACCCCAGCTAACGACATGGTCTGCTTTTCAAGTTAATTTGAGACCAATGCTTTCCACACCAAGTGCTAGAAGAAGGAAGGTGATGGCTTCCTACCCTATTTCTTGGTGACCTGTACTTTCCGCTGACCCAAGGGGTCCACATCTTTCAGCCAAGGGTGAAGGCAGCAGAAGGGAGTAGCCTAAGTAAGCTTTTGCCATCACTTTATCCATGGGACCCTCAAAAAAAAAAAAAAAAAAAAAAAAAAAAAAATATATATATATATATATATATATATATATATAAACCTTGGGTCCTCAACATGATCAGGGCCTCCAAACTGGTCTGTTAAAATCATTCCCACAGCAGAATGCCCTAGAATAGGGAAACATGTCTTATTCGCCAATTAGTCTATCTGCCGTGTATTGCCCCAGAAACACAACCGGAGAGAGAGCTACCTTCTGAGATACGGCAGGGTTTCTGGAAATAAGGGGGATAAAACCATCCCAGTGAAGACTTCAGGGTCTCCTTGTCTTCCAAAAAACGGCCTCTCAGGGCTGGACATTTCCATCCAATGGCTTCATTAGTGCTTCTCTCCTTTGAGAAAATGCTCCAGAGGGATTGGATTTCAGGCAGTGAAACGAGCAAGTGGCCAAAATTAGCTTGAGGCCTTCGTGTGATAGGCTAGGGGGAAAAAAGATCGAGAGAGGTAACAGAGAGCTCCCCAGGATGCAGGGGCCATTCCTCACCGACTCTCCAGGCCAAAGTAAACGTGAAACCTGATGCCCACAAAACCCGAAATGCCTGATCATTTCTCAGAGGGAAAAATACAACTGGTCTGGAAAAAGATAGCCTTCATGTTCGGGGGGGGGGGGGGGGGGGGCGGGAACTTGTAGATCCAAGGAGCTCTCACCGGGGCCCTGCTGTGTGTTAGATGTCTGCAATTGCTTTTCACGACCTCTCAGTGAGACACCGGCTACTTTCCTCCTTTGACAGATGGAACGCAGAAGTCAGCGTGCCCCAGATGGTCTCTCTGTTTTATCCGATGCCAAGATCGATGCGGAACGTGGCCACCTGCAACAAAAGCATCTGTGAGCCGCGGAGATTTTACTGAAGGTCCCACAGGGCAAAAGGAGGAGGGCGTTTATATCAACTCCCAAAAAACGACCGAAATCTTCCCATCAGGCGCGTGCTCTCTCAAGTTGGTCCTCCCATCGGTGCCAATCCTTCGTCCTTTGTCAGTGTGCTTCGCGGCTCCTTTTTCCTCCCTTCCGCCTTTCTTCTGGTGGAGACTCAAATGCCTTCTCCCTCTCCATAGCGGACCTGCCCCCAAGCATGTACACCTACACTCACCACAGTGGTCAGCCAACCCCTCACTCCCAGAACGTTCTCCCACCTTCCTTGGATAGTATGGGTGGGGGTGGGGGGGGCAGAGTAGAGCAAGTTCTCCTCTCGTCAATCTGAGCAAACAAAACCCAGGAAGGGTGATGCAATTTCCTTACTGTGGCCATAAATGTTTGCAAAGTCAGATATTTTCATTTCTAGGTCAGCCTCTGCCTCCCACCGCCCCCCCCCCACCGCCCCCTCCGCCCCACCACCCATAGTTCTGTGAAGTTAAGCGTTGGTTACGTAGAGATAAGGCACGTGAGCTGGAGAACCAAAAGCTTGGAGACACCAAGAGTCAGAGATCTGAAATGGGAGTCAGAAGTCAACGCTTGTCCACAGCGCCTCCAACTCCCTTTGAAACATCCAAGAACATGGGCTTGTGTGCCTTGTCTTGATACTTGGGTGAGAGAGAGCTTAGTCTCTCCCGACACAACCCAGCCCGTTGTCGGACATTTGTGGGAAGTGTTTCCTTTGCATTGAGTCAAAGTCCATCTTCTTATAACTTTTTGTCCCACCACTGCTGACTGTTCCTCCTGGATCTATCCGGAATAAGCCAAGCGTCGCTTTGGCATTATGTCTTCCGAATGCTGGGGGCCAGCCACGCATCATCTCACTCAGAAGCTTCCTGACGTCAAGCGAGGGAGTGGACTTTTTCACCCCGTTTTACAGACGGGAGACTCATCTGTTGGAGGTGGAGAGCCCAGGCAAAGACATAGAGAGGGTCACAGGCTGGGCTTCAACTCAGCACCTGGAAAGTTGGGTCTCGCGGCGAGAGGCAGGTTGAATGGATTCTCTGTGGACCCTTGGAATTGGGTTTTGCCTACTTTTTAAAGTGTTTTTAATGTTTATTTATTTTTGAAGGAGAGAGAGAGAGACAGAGCATGAGTGGGGGAGGGGCAGAGAGAGAGGGAGCCACAGAATCCGAAGCAGGCTCCAGGCTCCGAGCTGTCAGCGCAGAGCCCGATGCGGGGCTCGAACTCACGATCCGCGAGATCATGACCTGAGCCCAAGTCGGACGCTCAACCGACTGAGCCACCCAGGCGCCCCAGGGTTTTGCCTACTTTATGAGCACCTCCTGATGTCAGAAGAACGGATCCACAAAGAGATGCTCTTGAGAGCATTCAAATGAGAAAAGAAATAAAAGAACACAATGGAAGGGAAAAGAAAAGGAGAGAGGAAGAGAAAGAAAGGAAGTCCAAGAGGTATAACATGAGGAGGAAGAACAGAAGAGGGAAAGGAGGGCGCCTGGGTGCCTCAGTCGGTTGAGGATCCAACTCTTGGTTTCAGTTCAGGTCACGATCTCACGGTTCATGGGTTCGAGCCCCACCCCGGGCTCCGCACTGACAGTGTGGAACCTGCTTGGGATTCGCTCTCTCCCTCTCTCTCTGCCCCTCCCCTGCTTGTGTGCGCTCTCTCTCTCTCTCTCTCTCTCTCTCTAAAAATAAATAAATAAACTTTTTAAAAAAAGAATTAAAAAAAAGAGAGAGAGAGAGAGAAATATGATGCCTATGACCCGAATGCAGCTAGCTGCGTCTCTCGGTGGGATTCGGAATGGAACTCAGAGATGCTGGTCCGTAGACACTGGTTGGTTATACTGAACCGTTAGAGATGCCCAAGTTGTGAGTTAGCCACATTCGGCCCTGGGAGCGGGGATTCGGCCAAAGGGAACTGTCTTAGGAGTGGAAGGGAAGAATGCAAAGGAGGCGAGGACAGGGTGAGACCTAGAAGGTAGAGGTGGGGGGGGGGGGAGGGGTAGAAAGAAAAGCAGAGAGAGACGGAAAGATAACACAGCCAAATAACAAAAGTTCCCCGGGCTGGTGAGATCGCGTGCTTTCTCCTCACTTCCCCGTATTTCTCTGTCTCGTATGCATTTTTTTTTTTTTTTCTAACAGCGGTCACAGATTAATTTTACCATCAGCACGCACGATGAATCTATTTCCATTTGGGGAAAATTTCCTTCAAGAAGAATGCATCTGGGGACACTAGCGTTTTCCCCCTGCAAAGCCCGAGGGAGAGACGGAGCTGGTGCTCAGGCCTTTGTAGTAAATATCTCCAGACCACACTAAATCCAATCTTCTCATTTGGGGTTATTTGCTTTCCGGACGGCAGCGCTGTGATGGATCCCAGATCCGGCACTCGTAGCATCTCAATCAGCTGTGTTTAGATGCCGCTGTGACACAAGATTATGACGTTTTGATGGGATTAGGAGATAACTTCGCTTTAATCTATAAAGCCCTGGATGCTTTGGGCTCTGATTACCCTGGCAATTCCCTTTCTCAGCCCCAGCAATTAAGATTAGCCAGAATGCTCCTGTTAATGATCCCCATATTGAAAGCTCAGGAAATCAGAAATGGGTGGCTTTGTGTTGTGTTTTCTTTTTCTTTTCTTTCTTTTTTCTGGTTCTGTCCCTGCTTTTCCTTTTTTTTTTTTTTTTTTTTTTTTTTTGCTGAAGGCTCTGGCTCTCCCTAAGGCCCTTGTCTTCAGATCTTCGTGGGCTGCCTGGCTTTGCTTCTTTCTCTGCTTCCTGGGGACGCCATGTTGGGTGTGCCTCTTTCTCCTTTAATCCAACGGAGTTTGCTTCTGTTTAATTTAATCAGCAATGCTTGTGCTTGGTACCATCAGTCCCCGCAGAGATGAGTGGATTTTTAAATCTGTCCAAGAAATGAGGGAGCTTAGAGTTACAAAGACTTTAATGAAACTCCTTCTGCCTGAGGAAGTTTGGTTGGTTCCACCATAACCACATTGGCTCGAGGTCATATTTTCCAGAGAGATCTGCTCCCAGAATCCTTCAGCTGCAGAAATTTATGGTCTGTGGTCGCAACGTTGTTACATTCGCTCATGCTTTTATTCCCACTAAAATACAGTTGCATGAATACAGTACAAAAAAACAACAAAGGTTATTGGAAAGTACACAATCCATCTACCATCATTTAAATTAGCTGCATGGGAGAAATAATAGATCATTATGCTGGATGTTCTGGCTCACCCTGCCAGCCCAGCTCTCCACACTGACTTCTGCCCTGGAAGGCTGACCTGGATGGTTAGCATCAACTGACCCCCTTGCCTTTGGGATTCCAGTTGGGTTGGACCAATGGGAGGCCTCTGCAAGAGATATAAAGGGATGGAGGAGAGAGAGGTGGGGGTATTTAACCTCTCCATCCTTTCCTGCGGGGCCTGGGTTTGGCAATGACCCAGTCCCTGTACCAAGGCCACGTCTCCTGTCTGGAGGTCTTTTCTTGCACCTACAGCTCCTTTCACCTTCTGGTAATTTCTCCCTCGCCATGCTTACCTCTTCTGCCCTATGGTGGGGAACACTTCAGGCTATTTTGCCAGTCTCGGGGGTATTTCACTAGGCTCATTAGCTCCCTTGAACTCTGCTGACGCTTCTGCAAATGGCCCCTTGTTACACTTTCTTCCATTCTTCCGGTGGAGTGAGCCTTCTCTCTCCTGCGGGGACCCTGAACCAATGCCAGCGCTGTGGTTGACAACTGGGTTTCTGGAGTCAGGGGCTCTATCCCTTCCTTGGTACGTGAACTTAGCAGGTATTCCGCCTCCCTGAAACTTCACCACCTCACCGATAAAATAAACACATAAATAATACCCAATTCATACGGTTGTCGTGATGGTTAAGTCTTTTAAAATGGGACGGTGAGTTTGGCACGTAGCGATCACTCGATAAATGTCAGGTTCCTTCCTCTGCCCCCCATGGCCAACGTTGACTTCGTAATAGGCCTCGTGTCCATTATTTTTAAGGCTGTTCTTCTCTGAGCCATGTTTCCCCCCAGTGGCTGACATGATTACGACTGGCACGGTTGAGTAGCACAGGATAAAAAATGAGGTGAAAAAGAGAGACTCCATAGCAAGGCGGGCCACCCAGAAGGTTATCGATTGTCCTGCCATCTGTGCGAGGCTTGTCAGGATAAACCCAGGCCTGGCAAAACAACTACGGCTGTTATTTATTGAATACCGCCCTTCCCAAACTGGATCATTGATCCCTATCTGTGTTCCCACAGCCTTATGGGGCATTGATTACAATGGGTCGTGCTGTCTAGTTTTTGTTCTATTTGTCTTACCACGCTTTTATGATGGGGTGCGGGCTGGGAGTTGTCCTCTTGTGAGTGCTCAACAGAGTCCCTGACATTCATGAAAATGCTCACAAAGTATATCAAGAGAATGAGTGAACGAATGAATGAATGAATGAGGGCAAGAGATACTATGGGTCTCTTTTTTTAAAAAAATTTTTTTAACGTTTATTTATTTTTGAGAGAGAGAGTGCAAGCAGGGGAGGGGCAGAGAGAGAGGGAGACACAGAATCCGAAGCAGGATCCAGGCTCTGAGCTGTCAGCACGGAGCACAAACTCAACTCATGGCTCAACTCAACGCGTGGCTCAAACTCATGGTCCACAAGATCATGATCTGAGCCAAAGTCAGACGCTTAACCAACTGGAGTCACCCAGGCGCCCTGACACTGTGGGTCTCTTGAAGCCTGTGGGAATGTTTCACCAAAGAGATGGGACTTAGGCTTTAAAGACGAACATAGCTTAAAATAGGAAGGAAATAACTCAGACTGTTCCAGACCGAGGACACACAATCAGGGATGGGGGAGAGAGGACGAATGCAAATTTGTTGGACCAGAATAGAGATGTTGGGGACCAGAGTCAAGCAACAGGCAACTCAGTTCCAAGAGGTGATTCTGGAACCAGGTTTCTTCCATCTTGTGGTGCTCACGTCTGGGAAAGGCAGCCTAGGTGCCGACCAGGAGGAAGAGGAAATGTATTTGGAGATCCTGGCACAGATAAGGAAGGTTGGAAGACATCCTGGAGAGCCATACGTGCCAGACTGAATTCTGAGTACATTCCATGGCTGGATCCCATCAAATGTGTCCGTTGCTCCCAACGTAAGGTGACATTTTGGAAAATGGAAGATGATCTATGAAACACGATTATAGGTCGAGAGACCGCCAGGGAGGGGCTAGAGAAGGTTCTGGGGAGACGCTAAGCCCACCGAGGAGTCAGTCAGGTCCTGTGCATCTCAGACATTGTCAGTCTTCAGCAACCCTGGATCGTCAGACCAAAAAAAAAAAAAAAAAAAAAGGCGCTCCTAGCCCAGCCCCTTCTGCAGTCGACCATGCAGGAAAGGAAAAGGAAGGAAAAAGAAGGGGAAAATCTTGTTCTTCAAAGCCGTTCAGAATTTGTAGTATGAGGGTTGGCCTCATTGCTTCCTCTGATGACAGGCCATGATGGGTCTCCCAGGCCTGAGGGCGTTCCCAGGGCTCTGCCCTTGTAGCACTAAAACCAGGAGAGGCCCAGGCAAACTGGGACCAGTCAGTCACGGGAGCTCTGGCATCCGAGAAGCCTGGGTTCGAATCCCAGCTCTGCCACCAGGTGACCCTGTGACTTGGGGCAAGTCCGTTTATCTCCGTGAGCTTGGACTTCATCATCTTTAATACGGGAACAGTGAAACAGCCAAGGCCTTGGGTTGGGTGCGAGGGTTGAATGGGATCGTGCCTGGAAAAACACTTAGCAATATGTCGGTGCATAGAGCACGCCCGGTCAAGGTGGAGTGGGGCTCTCTTCCTTGAGTTACAAGGGACTGGTTTACCACAGAGCCCCCGAGAGGGTGGAGGTTCTTGCTGGCGGCGGTAGGGGTGGGGAGTGAGGCAGGAGCACACGCCCAGGGTGGGAGACTCACTCCCCACTCTGGTCCCGCGGGCAGGGCTGGCCAGGTGGTGCTCAGATGCGTGGGGCAGGAGGGACTGCTTGATAAGACCAGGGCCATCGGGAGTCAGAGGAGCGAGGAGGGCGGCCCGCCCAGGGGTCTGCGATCCCCAACTCTCGCCACCAAAGGAGGAAAGGCAAGGGGGTGAGGGGGAAGTGATAAGAAGACCCCGAGGAGCGTTTTATTCCGGAGCTTTTCAAAGTTCACCCCTTCCTCTCACAGGAACCGAAGTTTAATAACCAGAGCCAGGGGGTGAAAGAGAAAGAAACCAGACAAGCAAACCATCCCCTGGAAACAGGTCACGTTGTGTTCAGAAGTAGGCTTTGAAATTGCGCATGGGTAACCACAGCAGAGAGGGCTTGGGCCCCTCCGTTCCCGCCTGAGGGTGAGCTGGAAAAAAAAAGAGAAGAAATAAAAGGGAGGAAGAAAAGCGAGGAATTAAAGCAAAAGGAAGGGGACCTGTTGAGACCATCAGGAGAGACGAGAGAGGAAACAAAACCATTTTCCTGCACTTATGCAGGGCACAGAAAGGAGCCCGCCGTGGACCCCCGGCTTCGAGAACTTCATGGTCTTCCTGAGGTTGTTGGGATGGTGGAAATGCACAATTGTTTTTCAAGTGGTCCTCGGGGCTCTCCTTCCTGTGCCTGCTCATACGTACCCTCAAAACCGGCCTTTGATTTCAGAGATGAGGACACCGAGGCTCAGAGAGGTCAAGTAACTCATCCGACGGCACACAGCCAGTAGGGGGCAATGCCAGGGTTTGGACCCATTTCTAATGAGCATGGAGATGTGACCAATAACTGCTCCCCAGTGTCATCTGAAGGCGAAAGGGAATGAGGACCCCAAGCATAGTACGGGAATGCCAAGGAGGAGGACGTACAGACTGAAGAACGAGCCTGCTCGGCCTCAGCGCTGTTGAAACGTGCTGGTGGGGGCTGTCCTGTGCACGGTGGGGTGCTGACCAGCATCCTTGGCCTCTCCCTACCGGATGTCAGTAGCGCCACCCCAGTGGGGACAAAAAACCAAAAATGCCTCCAGACATTGGCAAACACCTCCGAGGAACAAACTCACCTCCCTGTTGAGAACACGGGCGTAGACAAAGGTGTACAAACTAGTAATTACTATGAACCGAGGCCCAACTGAATGCACCGTGGGAGACACTTGAGCTCCTTGAATTTCTCCGGGAGTCCCCAGAAGAACCCGACTCGGCGGGCGGGAGCACGTCCGTTTCACGGACGAGGCATCTTGGGTCTCAGAGAGCTTAGGCGAGACCCAGAGCTGGGACTTGAACTCAAGTCTGTAAACCGCTCTCCCCGACACCGTTCAGAGAGGGAAACAGCAGATGGGGAGGGGAGGAGCAGAGGAGAGACGCAGAGCACCCGATGTGGAAAATGGGTCCACCATGTGGCCTGGCGGCATCCTGCCATGGCTGGGTGGGGATCCCCTTAAGCTGCTCTGTCCCAGACAGCCCCCAGGTGCTGACCTCCTCCCCCTGACGCGTTCCTTCCTGTGAGAGTGCCCTGCACATGAGCCCAGCCTCTCTCTCTCTCCTCTCTCTCTCTCTCTCTCTCTCATATCTCATAAGGAGAGACAACACATTCCAAATGCACAGTGATTTATGGGACAAAGCCACTTCCCTTGACCAAGCATCTCTCTTCACAGGAACGCATATGTTGGGGAGCATCTATTCTAGAAACGACCCACATTCATTGTCTGCCAGGAGCCACTGGCCTCGGGGAATTCCAGAAATGCCCCTAAATTACAAACGAACTGGGGGGGGGGGGAACCTTCCCCCAGAAACCTTTACCCAAAGCCTGAGCAGAGCTATAAATCACCCGCCCAGCAGCACATACTGCCGTAAACCACAGATGTGTGGACAACGGCAAAGTGAGTGTCTGAAGACAGAAGGCAAGGTTGGCCAAGAACTTGGAAAGGGTGGCTGGTTGTTTGAGGAACTCATCCTGACCTTTCCCACTTGCAGCAGCTTTTAGCCTGACGTTTCATGGCCGATACCTTTAGAGCAGGAAGCAAATTTCTCCCAAGGAGTTTTCTTTTTTTCTTTTTCTTTTTTTTTTTTTAATAATCACCCCCCTCCCCCACCCTCCCCCCACCTTGCCCACCTCTCCTGCAAAATAGCACAGCTTTTGTTCTTAATCTTCCAGGGGGTGAAGGTTCCCTTTGAAAATGTGATGACAGGCACGGGCTCCTCCCTTCATTAAATAAATGATTATTTACTTGCACCAAAGGCTTCACAAATGGTTAAGACGGGTTTATGGGGGGGGGGGGTCTTTTTTCTTTTTTTTCCTAGAAAGATAAAGGGCTTTTTCCCTCCTGTCATATTAAAAAAAAACATTTTTTTTTGAGTATTGATTTTTTTTGGAACTTTTACGGACTATCGCATACCTGCCGAAGAGCGCACAAATCCTAAGTGTTCCGCTTAGTTTCACAAACAAACTGGTGTAACGTGTGCCCAGATCAAGAAAAAGAGCAGCGCTGTGGGTAGCTGGGGTTTGTTTCTTCCCATTAGCATGGAGGGTTCCAGTCTGCCCACGGGCCCCAGTTTATTTCCATCCTCCTCTCGAGAGGCCCTTGGGATTTGTTCATTCTTACCGAAGTTGACTGAAATCCTGTCCTTTCGCGCTGGAGCGTTAACCTTCCCTGTGTGTGTGTGTGTGTGTGTGTGTGTGTGCGCGCCTCACTCTCCAGTTGACGATAGGAATGCGTAATATATTCTTGTGGCAAAAAATAAATTCCATCATTTCAGGTGAGGGCAAGCAGCGAAGTTTCTTTTGCTTTCCTTTCTCCTTCCCATTCCAGCTTAACTCAGCTCCGTTCTTCCTGGTTTGCTGAGTTTCGTTCAAGACATTTCTCTCTGCATCGGTGCACAGATCCTAGGCAATGCACAAGGGGAAGCTTTTAAATTGTGTTTTTACACGGATGCAACTGCTGTGCCATTTGCTTTGGGTTTTTTTTTTCCCCTCACTTATCAACATATCCTGGAGATCCTTCCCCAGATCACCTCTTTAAACTGCTGAACACTCTTCCCGTGCGTGGGCAATGCCATGATTAACTTGACCAGTGTCCCACTGATGAGCATTTAGGCCGTCTCATGTTTTGTGCTCTTGCAAATACGATGGCAGCGACCATCTTTTTTTTTTTTTTTTAATGTGCTTCTTCACGACCATTTGCAAGTAGTTCTCTAGGAGAGAAACAGAGAGGTAGAATTCCTAGGCGCACACATTTGCCTTTAAGTGGTTTTTAGGAGGTCCGACGGACCGTCCAAGCCACCATGAATTCTGGGTAGAGCTCACGATATCTGTGAAGGCATTTGGCAGAATGACCCGAATTTACTCGGCTTTTTAAAGACTGGCAGATGCCCGCATTCGGAGGGAACAGAGGAGGAATTTCACGTAGAATCCATCTAGTGACAGTTTCCCCGCACCTTGGGCCCTTGGGATGGGACACCGTCCAGAGACCCCATGAGGGGAAGAATCTAGTTACTGTCTGCCTGGGGTGGGGCTGGTTCGAAATGAATATGCCTGAGATTCGAGGGGGCAGCCCTTCAGGGACAGCCACAATAGTTATGGTAATAACACGACGAACATGTGCTGAATACTTACCCCGTGTCCAGCGGTGTGCCTGGATTGCCCATTCAATTCTTGCCATTCTCTTAGGGGGAGAGTACTGACTTTTGAATCTCATTTCTCCAGCTGGACAAACGGAGCCTCGGACAGTCGCTTGTCCAAAGTCACGCGGATACAGATTACTGGGAGACTATACCGTGGGGCTCTTGCCTACAGAAAGCTCACGAGCTGGTGGGAGAAACAAAACAAACCACCAGGGGATGACAGTACCATTGGATGGGTCGTATGCAGCGTGCTTCACAGACCATCTCGAAGGCTGCCGAAGAAAGACCCCTTCTAGAAACAGGGAACCTAGAATCAGCCCCTGGACGAGAAAACCTCTCGGTCTCTCCGGGCCCTCCATGCTGCGGGACCAAGTGCTGACACCCTCTGAGGTTCAATCCAGATCTCACACAAATCTTTCCCCCGATCCAAAACCTCCGGGGGTCCGTGGGGCCAGATGTGCTTTGGTGGTGGATGGGGCCGAGAGCTCCTTTGGTTCCACCCCCCACCCCCCCACCCCCACCTTCCAGTCCCTCCCTTAACAATTAAAACTCTAAACTCATTGGCCCTCTGTTGGGTTGATGGATTGCAACTTTCTCCTTTTGGATTGATGCCTCCTGACTTTTGGACGCGGGAACAATTGATTATTACCCTTTTTAATTTTACGCCCCACCCCCCAAGTCTGCTAACCAGGCAATCGCTGGCACGGTCCATACATTACGCGCCTGATTCAGCAGAGGTCTGACACACCCGCCCAGGGGCAGAAGATTAAGCTCTTCCAAATTGCATAGATCAAGGCGAGCCCAGACTGGGTGCTTGGAGACAGGGGTGGGGGTGGGGGTGGGGGGCACCCTTTCATTCCTGCCCTTTGGAGGCCTCCAAGACTAAACAGTTTAGGCCACATCTTGAAGAAAATTGCTTTATCCTTTCACCTTTAAGTGGATTCAGGCGCAATCGGTTGACTCAGGAGCGTGCGGAGGTCAGCACACACGCACGCCAGGATGGGAGGGGGGCGTGAGGGTTGTGGGCAGAGCTTCGGGAAGAGGGGAGGCGAATAGAATAAAGGAAGATGTGAACGCGAGGGGGGTCGGTGTCTAACCTCTAACATCTGGTGCCCAAATAAGAGTGCGGTGAGGGACAGCATCCAGGCTGGGGCCGGGAGAGTGCGTCGGGAAGGAGGCGCGGTACAGGAAGCTTTCAAAGACGGTAACTGGGACGCACGAGGCCTCCTGCCCCTCTCAGATGTCACGGGAGGAAGTAGAGGGGGGTGGGAGGAGGAAGACGGTGGGAGGAAGAGGTCAGGTCTCCAATCCCCAGAGACAGGGGACACGCAAATGCTTTGCAGATGGAGGCAACGGGGAGCAGAGAACAAATCGCATCTCGATGCCTGGGAGCACAGCACAGAGGCAACGGGGGTTACTGGAACTGGGACCCCCTTTTGCAGGAGGAGGAACGCACGGCAACGTCCCCTTGACCGAGAGCATCCTACCACTGGCGGGCTGGTGCGGAGGGGCCCCGAACGCAGGCAGCTCCCCCTACCCAAGTTCCCAGCCTGAGCTGCACTGGCCCTGAATCCGCGGCCACGTCCTCCTCAGTGGGACCTGCCTGCCACCCCGGAATCAGACCTTGAGGAAAGACACCCAGAGAGAGACGTTTAGCTCCCAAGTTGCACAATTTGGCCTCCCGGGCACAGCAGGAAGGGTGCCTGTGCGGGAGCTAGACGTGGAGTCAGAGGACCAGCTTCGAAAGCACCATCCACCAGGAGAGCTGCGTGTGCTCAGAGCCCTCGTAGCTCTCTGTTCCAGCAAACGCATTCACCCCTTCTCGCTCCGTCCTCCCAGTACCACCGAATACAACTTCGTTGCCACATCTCTCCTTCTTCCTTCGTCGTTCTCAGGAAGTGTGCCGAGAGACCTCCCGGACGCTGAAGGGCCCAGGCGCTAAACTTAGCAGGGACACCAGTCAGGATTCCTTCAGCTGCAAGGAACAGAAAAGCCCACTCGCCATGCACTAAACCTTAAAGATACTTCATTTGGGCATATTTTGGACATCCGTAGACAAGTGGTTATTTTCCAGGTGCGAGCAGCCAGTCAGCTGGGCACCAAAACAAGCTGTGCCCATCTGTCCTTTCTGGGGCTCAGTATATTGACTTTTCCTGCTGAGCCACTCCTGCTTACAAGATGGCGGTCACAAGTCCAGATATCGTGACCTCAGCCAAAGGCACAAAGTGTAGGGGGGGTGGGGGGGGGTCCTTTCCTGGAATTACCTTTTCCTTCGATCAATGTTTGTAGGCAATGTTTCCAGTCATCGTTGTTGCCCCATCCAAGTCTCATGGACAAGAATTGGGTCACGTGACCACCACTAGCCCACACGCCAAAACATGAACAAAATCTACTGGTAGGAAATACAGGAAATGGCTCCTGGCTGGTCTGTCTCACCATCTCCCCCAGATTTTTCCTTCAGTGTCCTAATCTGGTGATTGGTTCCACCATCTACCCCATCACCCTAGCCAGATACGTGGGTCTACATCATCTCCTAACCAAACCATCCCTGGGTCTGCTCTCCCCCTCACCTAGTTTTCTCTTGAGCCCTGTCCTCTACACTGCTCTTTGACTCTAAGGAATCCCTCATACGGTGCTAGGCATACCACAAGCACTCGATAAATGCCAAGATTCACTTCAGTGGCTCCACAGTTCTGCAGCTGTGGGACCAACTTCATGAACAAGGAAGCTCCCACTGGAAAACTCAGGCTCCTGGGTTCCAGTTATTACTTAAGAACAGATTTGTGGTTGAATGTCCAGATATTGGAGTCACAGAGCCCGGATTCGAATTCCTCCTCCACTCCACCTCAGCTCGTGGGGCCCTGGGCAACCTGCTAAAGCACTGCGGACCTCAGTTTTCTCATCTGTGAAATGGAAATGATAATACAATTCATACGTCTTAGGACGAAGCTATGGTTAAGCACGCTAATACATTTAGGCGCTTAGCACAGCATAAACAAAGGGTGTGGCGGTTATAACAGGTATTTGTTTATGCAGCAGGACCCTTCGGCCAACATCTCCCCATGGCCCCGGCCTCCCTGCCCCTGGTGACCTGCCCACTTTCTGCTTCTACGGATTCGACTTTTTTAGATTCCGCACATCAGTGAGATCGTGTAGTATTTTTCTTTCTGTGTCTGGCTTATCTCACTTAGCATTGCGTCCTCCAGTTCCATCTGTGTTGTCTTCAATGGCGAGATCTCCTTCTTTTTTAAGGCTGAATACCGTAATGTCTTGATTCATCCGTCCCTTGACAGGTGGGTATCCCGGCTGTTGTGAGTAATGCTGAAGTGACCAATGCAGGCTTTTCTCCCCAGCCGGCCCTCGGGACACACGCTAGAGGGGCGCCGGCTCCCCACCGCAGAGTGGGGATCACAATTCCACGCTCGCCAGCCCTGGGGGCCAGTGGGGGGGCTCGGTGACCGAGGTTCACTTCCATTGCTTTAGACGGAAATGGGGCAAGAGAGCTCTCGACAGCTTTGCTGATATTTATTTCTGGCCAGATCAAAGGTCCTGTCGGCAACCTGTCCTGATGTCTTGATTCCTGTTTTTCTTAGCAAAAATTTTTTTTCCGGATGGTGTTCACTCCAAATAAGCTACTAAGAGGCCCCCAGGGAGCGAGAGAGAGAAAGAGAGAGAGGAGAGAGATGGGGCAAGTGGGACCGGATGGGTAGAATTTAGTTGTGTCTTGCATTAAATAAGACTGGTACAGATCCCCCTGGCCTGAGATCGATCAGCCACTGTCCTCCGTGGTGGGGATAAGACAAAGCTTGGGGTTCTTTCTGGGTTCCTGGTGGGAGGCACACAGCTTACAGGGCACCCAGGAAAAACTGGATGAGTAGAATTTTAACAGGGATCTTTTACTGAAAGGGAGTGTTACCTAATGGTTAAGGACGCACGACCCGGAGCCAGGCAACGTTTGAATGTCCATTCCACCACTTAACTAAGTGACCTTGGGAAAGTCTTCACCTCTCTGTCTCTTCCTCCATCTGTAAGATGGAGAGGCTAACAGCTCTTACCTTAGGCGGTGGGAAGATGAGAGAAATTTATGAAGGTAGAGCGTTAAGAACAATGCCTAGCATATGGCTACTTAAGTATTAGGGCACATGTATTTGCATCCAAACCTTACAAGAGCCTTTGACCTAGATGTTGCCATTTATAGAGTTAACTGTTTGCAACTCGTTTTGCAAGAAGAGGAAATCCAGAAAGAGGGACTTGAACAACTTGCTTTCAGCTACTAAGTAGCAAGGCCAGGGTTCACAGCCTGGGTTGCCTGACTTGTTTGCAAGATGCCTGTAGTCTGCCTCACCAGGCTAAGAGAACCAACAGGGGGCCGTTTATTCGCGGAGGGCGCAGAGAGCAAGGCTCGCTCTTCACTCTTGAGAGGGTTATCCCCGACCGAGCAAGTGAGGTGCTTTGAGCACATCGTAGCGAAGGGAGATGACTCACCCCTCGCCCTTCGCTTCTGGATTCCTGGTGATGTCTACAGGGAAGCTCCGGGCCAGCCAAGGCTGCCGTTAGTGGAAGCTTTCGGCAACTTACCAGCTCGGGGGAAACTTTGCCTACGAACTGGTTATGCCGCCCTGGGGGGGACTCACTTCCTGCCCGGCTCATGCAAGGTCTGGAGTTGGCATCTGGGATGATGTCAAAGCCCCCGTGGGCTTGGGAAGAGAAGATTCCAGTTCGCTTAAACGTGCCTTGATAAAAATACAGCCCCCCAAGCACATTCACCCCGGGCACGTCCACATCCCGCCCCAAATGTCCCCCATTGCCCTGCCTCGGCCAAAGCAGATTTGTTGGGGAGCCTGAAAGCTTGAAGAGCCTCAGGATCCTCCCAGGGAACACCAGACGGGGAACGGCCTGGGCTGCCTTCCTACAGACCCAGAAAAGGGCTTTGTTCTGTTCTGTTTTGCTTTGCGCTTTACTCTCCCTGATTTCCAATACGTGCGTCCCCTCTGATTCTCTTTTTCCTCCGGAGAGCTTCCCCCGGGCTCCCCGCGTCGCCACGCAAATAGCGGCCACTGACATTGACCGAGCGGGTCCTAGGAGCCAAGAGCCGTGCCCCCTCCTTTACACATATCACCCTCTTTACATTCACAGCAAACATTCGCGTAAGCACGTGACCCCACACGCTATGATCTTTCCCATTACGCGCCTGTTTCGCTCGCGGACAGTGAAGTTAATCCTCACAACCACTTACTAAGTGAGCCCTTGTGCGTGTCAGGCATTGTGCTGGAGCAGTTGCGCGCTCCAGCCGACAGCCCTCGGCGCTGATATCAGGTGCCCCATTACACAGACGAGCACGTGAGTTCAGAGAGGCCAAGTGCATGGCCCCAGGACAAGGACCTGGTGAGTACGGGAGCCAGTTCGGGGAATCATGTTTGATGGGTCCAAGGCCCAAGAGCTTTGTTCCGGGTCGTGGCGACTCCTACCAGGTGTCAGCTTCTCAAGGGCTGGGCCGGCATTCCAGGCTCTTCGTGCCCCCCTTGGCGTCTGGCTGTGAACTGGATGAACTGAAAAAAAAAAGGGGGGGGGGCGAGGGCGGTAGAATCAAGGAACCTGTTAGCCACACGTCTGTCTGCTCAGTGTGGACGTTAGTTTGCAAGCTGGTGTACAAACGGCAGAAACAAGATGTTTCTGTTTTTCTTCTGAAGTTTGTTTTCAGTGTGTGTTCATTTTTGAGAGACAGAGAGAGACGGAGTGCAAGCAGGGGAGGGGCAGAGAGAGAGGGAGACGCAGAATGGGAAGCGGGCTCCAGGCTCCGGGACGCGGGGCTCGAACTCACGAACTGTGAGATGATGACCTGAGCCGAAGTCGGACGCTTAACCGACTGAGCCCCCCAGGAGCCCCCCAAGATGTTTCTTTTTTTAATGATCAACCAAAGAAAATTGGAAATAAGAATGAAGTTACTGTCAGTCTCTTATGCCCAGGGTGACTTAAGTCCTGACAGACACCTGGTGAGCGAATGCACTTGTCTATTCAACTCACGTGGCACTTGAGACCATCTCTCAGATATTCGCCACGCATCTTGGACTTGTGTGTCCACAGCTAAGGTCCTGACCATTCCCCACCTTGCAGTTGCCCCCACCTTTCCCATCTCTGTGAAAGGAAACCCTCTCTTTCCAGGTCCTCAAACCTTTGCAACTATCCTTGACCCCTCTCTTTCTCACACCCCACATGAACCTACCAGAAAAATCTGCTTCCGAAATATCTCCTGAAATCTGACGACTTCTTGCCTCTCCCACTGCTCCTGTCGCGGTCTGAGCTGCTGTCACTTCTCACCGGGATTACAGCAACCCCCCCCCCCCACCCCTCCGCCCCACCGGTCTCTCTGAGACACCTCTCTCCTTCCCCCTCTGGTTCATTCTCCCCTCACCAGCCAGAGGGGTCCTGCTCAGAGCTAGTTAGATGATTTCACCCACCTGCTCAAAACTCTCCAGCAGGCTTCCACAGGGCCTTTGCACAGTGGTTCCCTCTGCTTGGGATTCTTTGCCCTTGGAAGCTGCAATCTCTTTGTTGTTGTTATTTGATTTTTTGCTTTTTGAGTGTTTTCGTTTTCGTTTTGTTGTTATTGTTTTTGGTTTTTTTGTGTTTTATTTTTTGTTGTTTTTTGTTGTTTTTGTTGTTACCTTCCTGCTGAGCCAACTCTGACTGCCCTTTATATACCCCTCTCGGGGTGCCTGGGTGGCTCAGTTGATTAAGCATCCAACTCTTAATTTCGGCTCAGGTCGTGATCTCACTACTTTGCGGGCTCCAGCCCCGTGTCTGAGAGTGGATGGAGCCTGCTTGGGATTCTCTGTCTCCCTCTCTCTTCTCCGCTCACTCTCTCTCAAAAATAAATAAACATTAAAAAAATAAAATAAAATAGACCCCTCTCCACTTTCTTAGCACCCAGCATTCTCTAATCTCCCTTAACCCGCTTCATTTTTCTCCAGAGCTAAATTCTATTTATATCTATGGAACCCTTTTTTTTTTTTTAATGTGTATTTATTTTTGCGAGAGAGAGCAAGCGGGCTAGGGATAGAAAGAGAGGGAGACACAGAATCCGAAGCAGGCTCCAGGTTCTGAGCTGTCAGCACAGGTCCGGATGTGGGGCTCGAACTCACCAACTGCGAGATCAAGACCCTGACCGAAGTCGGACACTTGACCGACTGAGCCCCCCGGGCGGGCGCCCCTGGACCCTTACTATTATATACCAGCATATAAGCTTCATGAGGACAGGAGCTGCCTGTGTCAAGCAAATCTTAAGCCTGGCAAAGAGTAAATATTTGTTGAACGAATGAATGAGTGAATGGCTATGAGGCATTGGTTTCCTTTCACCCCAGTCCAGAAAGGTCTCCAACAGAACTTTCTGTGATGATGGAGACATGCTACATGCTACATCTGAGTTTTCCCACCCAGTATCCACCAGCTACATGTGGTTATTGAGCACTTGAAACAGAGCAAGGGAGGTACTGTACTGAGTTTTGATTCACAGACTTTATTTTTCGGAGACATTTTGGGTTTACAGGAAAACTGAGCAGAAAGTACTTAGAAGGGACTGCATTTTCCATTTGATTTCACGTTCGTTAATTTCCATAGCCATCCAGCGCTCACCATCTTGGGCAGGGCAGGGCTAGCCTGAGACCTCGTCCTGCCGTCACCGCCCGTCAGCCCCCCGAGGGGTTCCCGCAGAGGGTCCCCGGCAAGGCAGCAAGGGTTTTCCCCCAGAGGTAGTCACCAAAGCCCCGAAGGCTGGGTCAGCCTCCTAAGCAGAAAAGTTTGCGGATCGCGCTTTCGGAAAGAAGGAAGCCGGATCGCCCAGCAACTCGAAACGTGCGATGAAGACAAGCCGATTGCAAACAGAGAGGCCCCTGGCCATCTCGTGAGTCTTCTCAGGAATCCGCTCCTGAGCCTCCGGCCTGACCCACCTCCTCGGGGGCTGCCTCTTCTGTTCACACTTCCCTTCACCTCCTGTGCTCTCCTGGGGGCCCCAACCTGCCTCTTCTGCTTCGCACCCCTATCCAGCCGGGCTAAGGGCTACCTTGGGTCCCGGCGATCATTCTTCCTCTCCGGAGCCCCGCTCTGTAATCTGGCTTTTCATCTCCATAACAACCAGGAAAGCAAATACCCCCCTCCCCCCGCCCCAGCTACAACAAAGATTTTTTTTTTCTAAAGGGTGAAGTGAATGAAGAGGAGAGAGAATAAAATCCAAAAAGGGGGCGGGGGGGGGAGGTAAATAAACCTTGCCAACAAATAAATAGAGACCTTTCTAAGGGAGAGCAAAGGGACACAGAGAGCTGCCTGTAATTAGCGGCCACCACAGCCCCAACCAAAATCAGACATTCAGCCTTTGCCACTTCGTTGCCATGGAAATGGGACCCGAGATCTGCCAGGCTGTCCTGCAGAAGTGGTTCCTTCCCTGACCGTGCCCACATCAAAGAGGGTCTTCCCATGCTCGCTGATGGCGTGGACCGCACCCGGGACCCCATCGAGCCTCTAAAGAGGGCAGGCGGGGGGGTGGGGGGGGGGAACAGTAGGAAAAATTCCCAAGCGTCCCAAGCCAGACGCGGCAGGGGAAGGACCGAGCCAAGTGTGACCTTAGGGGGTTTCCATGCCTTGGGGCTGCGTGCCAGCCATCGGAGGCTTCCACTGGTCACACTACTTTTGACATCTGTTTTCATTCTTTTTTCTCTATGCTTGAAAAAAAAAAAAAAGGTCCTCTTGAACACAGAGAACGGACTGGGGGTTATCAGCGGTGGTGGAGGGGCGCCCTCCGAAGTAGAAACTTCCAGTTATAAAATTAATAAGTCCCGGGGATGTCATGCATGGCATGGAGACTACAGTTAATACTTCTGAGTCCATTTGAAAGTTGCTAAAGGAGGAGATCTTAAAAGTTCTCATCACAAGAAAAAAGAAAAACCGTAACCATGTGCGGTAATGGATGATAATTAAGCTTATTGAGAATTATTTCGGGGCGCCTGGGTGGCTCAGTTGGATAAGTGTCCGACTTCAGTTCCGGTCATGATCTCACGGTTCGTGGGTTCGAGCCCCGCATCCAGCTCTGTGCTGACAGCTCAGAGCCTGGAGCCTGTTTCAGGCTCTGTGTCTCCTTCTCTCTCTGCCCCCTCCTCCACTCACGCTCTGTCTCTCTCTCTGTCTCTCAAGAATAAATGTTAAAAAAATTTTTTTTAAAAAAGAGAATTATTTCACTCTTTACGTATCTATATATCAATGTCGATACATATCTATTAGATTGTTTCAGGTATACAACATAGTGATTCATGTATTGATATCTATCGATATCTACATATTGATATATCGATATCGATATCTATATATCAATAGATATCAATAGATGAATCACTATGTTGTATACCTGAAACCAATATAATGCTATATGCCAACATTCTATACATTGCTATATGATGCATATATAATGCTATATGTCAATAATTTTTGTAAATTTTTATTTTCATGTATTTTTAAATGTTTATTTATTTTTGAGAGAGAGAGAAACAGGGCAAGCAGGGGAGGGGCGCAGAAAGAGGGAGACACAGAATCCAAAGCAGGCTCCAGGCCCCCGGCTGCCAGCACGGAGCCTGATACAGGGCTAGAACTCACCAACAGTGACATCATGACCTGAGTCACAGTCGGACACTTAAGCAACTGAGCCACCCAGGTGCCCCATTTTTTAAAATTTTTAGTGAAAATGGCGACTTTATCTACATATATAGAAAGTGGCTGAGGAAAAGAAGATAAGGTTCTGGTCATATTGTTCTTATGGTTTTACTTCCCGCTTTTTACCCATTTCATCGTGGAAAGTAAACAAGGTCACATGTTATTTATCTTTCACATTGCTGGTCAGGGTCCAGGCTGGAGACAGAAAGCCTACGGGTTATTTTAACAGAGATAATCTAATTGAGGTATATTATGCATTGTGTTGTTTGTCCTCGCTCTGGGGGGGGGGGGTAATTAGCTCATTGGCTATCACTTCAAAATTGCTTCACAAGCCATCTTTTTAAAAAATTTTTTCTCATGTTTATTTATTTTTGAAAGAGAGACAGAGTATGACTGGGGGAGGGGCAAAGAGAGAGGGAGACAAAGAATCCAAAGCAGGCTCCAGGCTCTGAGCCATCAGCACAGAGCCCGACGCGGAGCTCGAATCCACGAACTGCGAGATTATGCCCTGGGCCGAAGTGGGACGATTAATCGATGGAGCCACCCAGGCAGCCCATTTCACTCGCCGTCTTGCAGGATGAGGGTCATGCTAAGTGGTGACCAGCGACGGTAAAGAGAGAAGACAGAGCATGGTGAGGCATCACATGATGGTAACTGTAGAAAGACTGGGAAGATGAAAGGAAGAGATTGAGATCATTCAGCTCAGTTGGGAAGTCCCGGCAGAGCCTAGACCCAGACCCCAGAGGACAGGTACCGCCCGGCTGTCACGGGTACCTTTGAGGGAGCGCAGAGAGAGCCTGGCTCCGACAGGGTAGAAAAGTTGCAAGGCGGATCCACAGGCTGCTGCTGAAATGAGTCACTGCGGCGGCACCTGGGTGGCTCAGTCGGTTAAGCGGCCAACTTCGGCTCAGGTCGTGATCTCGTGGCTGTGAGTTCGAGCCCCGCGTCGGGCTCTGTGCTGACAGCTCAGAGCCTGGAGCCTGCTTCGGATTCTGTGTCTCCCTCTCTCTCTGCCCCTCCCCCGTTCATGCTCTGTCTCTCCCTGTCTCAAAAATAATTAAAACGTTGAAATGAGTCACTGCGGCCGGGGTGATCTGATAGGGACAGGAGGCAACCAGGAAGGAACGAGTTCCTCCCTCCTCCTGCCTTCCATCATCTCTACGAGCCACCTGCCGGTAGAACGTTTCACAGACTCCCAGCCTCCGCATCACAAAGCCAAGCCTAGAAGGATGGAATCGGAGCCAAAAGGCAACGACGCCCCGTCGCTATGTGGTTGTTACCTACTTTGATGAGTCCCCCACGCTGGACGTTAGGGTGTTGCCAATCCTTTGCCATTATAGATATGGCTTCGGTGGTGGTCTTCTGCACCTGCAGCTTTGAGTGCCCGCAGATGACTTTGTTTGTGAAACATGCGCCAACGTGGCAGCAGCTTGCTGAACACCGTGGGCCTTTTTAGGGGTCCTGATGCCTGCGGCCAAAACGTCTCCCTTAAAGACCGCGTCAGTTTCAGGGCTCCCTATCGATCAGCGTCCCAAATCCACCTCACTGGTTGTGAAATGACTGAGTGTGCCTTCACAGATGCGGCCCCCCCCCCCGAGCCCCGAAACTTACTTTCCGGGTCCTTCTCTGCTCATCGCCAGACCGCAGCCCACGGTCACATTTCCTCTCCTCTGATTAACTAGAGGGCCTCTCATTCATTGGCCGCTCACCTCATCCTCTCTGGTCCCGCCTCCCTTCTTTCTCCACGTGGTCAGCAAAGCGTATCGGGTAAGAGAGAGGGCTCTGGGACAGACTGCCCACATCCACACCGGACTCCATCAGTGGCTAATGGTGTGGGCTGCAGGGGAGTAGCCGGGTCTCCCTAAGTCCGGGTCCCTAATTAATCCGATGGCAGTGACAACCCTGGGTACTAGAGAGGGCTGTGAGGCTCAGCTGTGATCCTGCAAGGGACGTGGTCTACATAGCATGAGTTCAGAGCGTGCTAGTCATTGCTGTTGCGATTACTGGCATCATTTTGTTTAGCTAGTAAGCTCATCGAGGGCAGGAATCGTGTTCCTAGAATTTTTTTTTTTTGATCACTCTTCCTCTATTTCATGAGGATGCTAAGAAGTAGATACCCAGACAAGTTAGCTAACGCAAAAGGGGATTATCAAAATCAGGAGAATCTCAACAAAGTCGACTTGAAGAAGTAAAGCCCAGCCCCACGGGTCCCCAGCCCCTCTCTCTAGGGACACATACAGCCCATCTCTGCTGTATGCTACCTTGGGTTCTCTCCCTCTGACCACCAGCTGTGTTTAAAGACTCGAGCAGCTCCTTCTGCAATCAGGGGGCTCTGGTCCCAACCCTGGGGACCAGACTGTCCCTTCCCCCTTAGACTCATGCTTCTTGGATCAATTCCCCAACGTGAAGAATTGGGTTGATTGTGCCTCTGGACTACACTTGGACGAATCAGATAAGGGTCACAGGGCCCCTAACGCAGGCATGTGTGCCTCAGTTTACTGCTTCAGAAAGGGTGGGAGGGAGGGACAGTCCTGAGGAGGCAGCATGAGCTGAGATGCTCACGCATGCCTGCTGTTCTCTCCACGTCACAATGCCCGGCAGAGACCTCTGCACATAAAAGGGACACAATCAGTATTTGTTGATTAATATCCAGTGAGGGAGTTTCACGCCCATGGTCTTCAAAAGCTCATTGCCACCCCTTTCCTGATAGTGCTTTTAAAATTCTCCCCAGAAATGTCCCCAAATGCAGAGAAGACCCTTCTGGTTTGAGACGTAGCCCCCAGAGGCCTATTCAAGAGGAAAGACCTTCGAAGTCCTGCACTTTATCTTGGAAGTTCTAGTGACCTCTGAATTCTACTTTGTAGTCAATCTCCTTTACAATAAAAACAGTATTTCCCCTACTTACTATTGAGTAAAATCACGTGCCAGAAAGCTTTGCCATCTTTTTCGCGCAGAATTTTCTACACCGCGATAGCCTGTGAATTGCCTGCACTAAACGGTGTGCTCCTTTGAGGAAGAACCTATATCCATTTTCATCACTGTCGGATGGTCTAGGTCATAGCACGAAGCCGATTATAGAGCAGGTGCGCCACAAATGTCCCTTAAATGGAAAAATGGATGAACTAGCGAGTGAGTGAGGGAGGGAGGGAGTGAGTGAATGAGGAATGAGTGGATGGATGGATGGATGGATGGATAGACGGACGGTACAGTAAATGGATACCTAAGTGGATGGACAGATAGATGCAGGGATGAATGGATGCATGGGTGGATAAATGAAGTCATATGTGTCCCATCTTGAGAAGCAGCAAAATGAAAGTCTAGCCTGCTCACCCTCTCAATTCTCAGGTCACTTCTCATTTTCCATGAGTTGAGGCAAATAACATCTGAACCAAAGAACAACTGTCACCCTCATCAACCACCTCCCAAAATATAAATATCCTTTCAAAGGAAGAACTGAACTGGGCCACCCCCCCATCGCACTGGTTTCTACTGCTGAGTTTAACCAATTCTTCCCAGAAGTGAAGATCCCCTGATCTTATGAAAAGAAAGAAACGTGACGATACGTAGGCTGGACAAGCCAACAGCAAGTCAGAAACCCAGAAGTGAGAGCTGCTTTCTGGTTTCTTCTTCCCAAACCCAAGAGCAGATACTGGAGGAGAAGGGTGAAAAAGAGGGGGAACGGAACAGAGCAGGGGAGGAAGAGCAAAGAAGAAAAGAAAGAAGGGGGCCGCCATTTTCTAAGGGCCATCATACGCTGTATACATATGTTATTTATTTATTCAGCAAATCAATAGCGAGCTAGGCAGTCTCCTAAGTCACCGGGGACACAGCCGTGAAGACGTTGCCCACATACCTGCCTTCCTGGGGCTTGTGTTCTGTAGGAGATCAGCCTTGGCTCCATCAAGAGTTGGGTCCAGACTGATGTGTGGCATTCCAACCCTCACACGGGAGGAAACCAAGGCACGGAAAAGTTAGGTGACCTTCTGGGATGATCATCAAAGCTTTTCCAAGTGATTTCTATGTAAGAAGGAAAAGACAGCGTGGATGCATAAATGAAGGGAGAATGAATTAATGCCCCCCCAAATAGAACAAGCCCACTTAATTTCATGGTCCCCCCACGCTCACATGTTGCAATATTCCATCTCTCAAGTCTACAACGGGATGGTAAAGGACTTCATACATTCACAATAAATCCATATCGTTTTGAGCTCTGGCTGTATCCCCAGGGACATAAATAACTTTCCCCCGATAAATGTGCAGCCACACTCATGAGTGTTTTCAGATGAAATAATTAGCAGCAATACAGTGAGATTTATGTAGAATAAATGGAGATTTATTCTACAGCCAGTCCTTCTTCACACGCTAATCAAATGTCTACACAGTGTGTTAATCGTGCTCAGTAGCCAGGCAAATCCTCAACTGCCTTGCTCAGGGGAGGTCAGAATGACCCAGACAGAAGCTGGGATCAAAAGACTGATTTCCGCTGCCGTTTCGAATCTTCCCAGACTCATCCAGAATGTTCTGGTTCCCTTAAAAATAACTCTAACCGTAAACCTTTTTCTCCATTTCGACAGATGATTCTACTTCTCGTTCTCCCTATGTCCACTCTGTCATCAAACCCTGGCCCTCCCACCTCCAAAATAGCTCTTGAAAGTGTCCGCTTCTCTGTGAGTCAACCATCAACTCTGGGCCCAAGCCACCGTGGCATGTTTCTTAGTCATCCAAGGGGGTCTCCCCACATCTACCTGTGCCCCCCTCCATTCCATTCTCCACTGCAACCAGAGTGGCGTTCTCAAAGGCAGATTTCATCAAGGTCACCGTTGCGAAATTTTCACTGACTCCCCAGAGTTCCCAGGATAAGTGCCAGAATCTGTTCCGTGGCTTCCGTGGGCCTGTGGGACGTGGCCTGGGCTAACCTTCCTGCTTCACAGCTCAGCACACTCTTGCTCTCATGTTCACTGCGGTCACACCAACATGCTTGTCCTTCCTCCAGCACTCGGACTGTCTTTATTTCACCCCCTTTTGCATATATGGTTCTGTCTGCCTGGAATAAATTCCTGTTCCCTCTTCATATCAGGGCGCTATGCCATATAACAAATTAATCACGAACTTAGTGGCTTAGGGTCAAATGACATTTATTATCTCCCAGTCTCTGTGGGTCAAGGGTCTGAGCCTGGCTTAGCTGGGTCCTCTGCTTTGGGTCTCCCACGAAGCTACAACCAACTTCTCACTCAGGGCTGAGGTCTCATCTGAAAGCTCAACGAGGGAAGAGCACAGTTCCAAGCCCACTGGGCTGTTTACAGGATTCAGCTCCTCATGGGCTGTTGGACTGAGAGCCTCAGTTCCGGGCTGGCTATTGGCTGGAGGCTGCTTTCAATTCCCTATCACGTGGAACTCTCCAGCACGGCCCTCTCATCTGCGCACGTAAGCTAAGACAGCAAAAGAAAGGGTCGGCTTCCGAGACAGAAGTTACAGTCTTACATAATATAATAATGGAAAGGACATCGCATTGCTTTTGCCTTAAGCTATGGAGAAAGTCACCCGTCCTGCCCACCCTCAAGGGCACAGACACCAGGAGGCAGGGATCATGGGGGCCATCCTGGAGTCGGCCATATTCTTCCCCTAGCCTGAAAAACAAAACAAAACAAAACCATGTCCCCTCAGATCTTTGCTTACATGTCACTTCTTTAGAGAAGCTTGAAACTTCCAACTGAAATCCCTCCCCACCCCTTACATGCCCACACGGTAACCTGCATTTCCCTTAAATTACACCTGTGCCCTTCTCTTCACTTGCCTTGATGATTGTATTCACCAATAACCCGTTAGGTTCCATAAAGGCAGGGAAAACATTTGTTCATAGCTGCAGACCCAGAGTCTTGCACAGAAATTGGCTGGCCTATTGGGATACACGATAAATATATTTTTGAGTGAATGCTTGAGTGACCAAACAGAAGTACCAGGGGCACACCCTTGTCCCAGACGGGGCGACTTGCCAAACTACCCAGCCCCTCAACTGTTGAGCCCCTCAATCTCTCTCCCTGATTTTACCTTTCCTGCCCCCTTATCAATGCTGAGGTGACAGAAGCTCCTGAAAAGTTTTAAGATCTCTCCTGGGAAAGCTGAAAACAGTCCCTAGGAAACAGTCCCATGCTTCACCCTAAAATGTGTATTCTTTTCCTGCTCAGTGACATTTATTCACCAACCCATAAATCCAAAGGAAAACTGAACCCGTTGTTTACTTTCAATATTAGTTCAGGAAGGAGAGAGAGGGCTGGAGGGGGAACTAGTAATTCCTGAGCACCTGCTATGTGCCAAGCTCCATTCTGCGTCAATACTTGGGAAATGGTTCAAGGATTTTTTTTCCTGTTTTTCAGATAGCGAAAGGGCCTCAGAAAGGGAAGGTGAATTTGGTGTCAGGGTGCTGGATTCTAGTGTGTGCTGACTTTCTCGATATATATGCTCCCACCGTGGCCAAACTCAAGCCACTGATGGTTTAACACGTGGCTCACGAAATTCCTAAATGCTTATCAATCGGCTCTCGCAAGCCCCTGGCTGCTGGCTCGGGCACACCACGGCACTTTCTCAGGAGCATGCCCGTGGCTCGGTTTTCTTTCACCAGCCCTCCGCTTCCACCAGATAATCACCCCACTGAGATCTTCAGCCCCCGGAGGTTGACGCCTGGTCCAGCCCAGAGCATTGTTGGGAGAGCAATGCTCAGTAAATATTTGTTGTGTCGCTGTGATTGGGATTGTCAAGGGCAGCCCGGGAGGAGCCAGATCACCCCCCTGGCAGAGCCTAAATGAGAATAGAGGCAGATGGAAAGGCAAACATTGGGAGGGACTAGAGACCTCCCACGGAGATGACTGAGGAGACAGGAGCCTGTGGTGATGGCCCCCCTCTGGCTAAAGCAGCTGAGCAGGAAAATAACCAAAGCAGGGTGACGCCGGCTTGGTGGGGGACTGGCGGGCACACCTCTCATCTCTCTGCCTTCCCAGCTCTTGCTGTTTCTGAGCTGTTGCCCAGCAGATGGATATGTGGACCTAGGATCTTGGGAGTCCCAGAGAGAAAGCTGGTGCCTGCGAGGTGGAGACGCCTGGATCTTTCTCACCTGCCCCAAAGCTCCAGGGATGAAGAACCGTAGGAGGCCAGAGCTGAGCAGGATTCTGGAGGGCACCTGCCTCTTTATTTATTCATTCCACAACCACCTCCTGAAGGTCATGTCCTAGGCAGAGTGGAGCAGTGATGACTGAGACAAAATCCGTCTTTGACTTCATGGAATTCGCTGTCTGGTGGGAGGGAGAGAGAAATAAACGCAGCACAGCATCAGGATACCTCTCATGCCTGCTGACCCCGGGGGAGAAGGGGAAGAACACAAAGAGGCATCTAATCCAGACTATAACATCAGGGGAGGCTTCCTGGAGGAGGCGATGTTCAAGGTGAAGCCAGTTTTTTTTTTTTTAAATTTTTTAACATTTATTTACTTTTGAGAGACAGAGAGAGGCAGAGCATGAGCAAGGAAGGGGGAAAGAGAGAGAGAGAGAGAGAGAGAGAGATACAGAATCCTAAGCAAGTGCCAGGCTCCGAGCTGTTTGTTAGCACAGAGCCCGATGCGGGGCTCAAACCCACGAACTGCGAGACCGTGACTTGAGCTGAGGTCGGACTCTCAACCGACTGAGCCACCCAGGCGCCCCCAGGTGAAGCCAGTGTTATTGAGGCCAACAGAGGGGAAGGAACATGCCTACTATACGCGTCATCTAATTCCACACATCGAGCTACTTTTCATCAGCCTCGCCTTTTTTTTTTTTTTGACTAAGAAGAGTCTATCTTATTTTCTGTTACTACATAGCAAACTGCCCACAACTCAGAGGCTTCCAACCATATTTTCCTATGTCTCACGATTTCATGGTTCAAGAACTTTTTTTTTTTTTGAAGTGTAATTGACACAGTGTATCCTATTAGTTTCAGGTGTACGTGAGAGCGATTCAACATTTTTAGACATCACAGACTGATCCTCCACGATAAGCCTGGCTACTGTGGGTCAAGAACTTCAGCAGGGCTCAGCCGGGCATTTTTCTGCCCTGCGTGGTGTTGATGGACGTCCCTCGGTGCTCATCAGCCGGAGAATGGGCTGGTCGGGAGCTTTACTCTCCTGGGGCTGGCAGTTTAGCAGGGACGGATGGAAGGCCGGGTTCATCCGGGCTCATTGACTAGAATGGCCACACCCGTGGCTCAGGACTTCTAGATCCAGTGCAGGGAGACGAAGGCAGGGAGGCTTCCAGGTTCTCGAGATTCGAGCCTGTGATCTGTCCTATGCGCCCCCCCCCCCCCCGCCTCCGATTCCATATGTCATTATAGAGCCTTCCCAGATTCAATGGGAGGAAACAGAGATCCCATCTTTCCACTGGAGAAGCATCAAAGAATTTGAAGGCCGTTCTTTTTTTTCCTGGTCAGACTCGTAAGAAGTTGCAAAATAGTACAGAGAGTTCTTTACTCTTCACGGAGCTTCCCCCTCCATGATAATATCTCACAGAACCATAATATATTGTCAAGAACAGGAAATCGGCCACAGGGCTTAGTAAGTCGGGTCCAGACCTTATTCAGATTTGGCCAATTCTCACACGTACGTGTGTGTGCCTGTGTGGCACACACATGGACAGAAGTCCATGAAATGTTATCCCATGCGTGCATTTACGTAACCGGCATCCTGGTCAAGATAGGGAACTGTTTCATCAGCACAAAGGGCTTTCCTCGAGAGGACAACCTCAGCCCACGACAAGGTCTAGTGCTGAGATCAGAGAGTACTCAGGTGGAAGCCAGACCCTGGCACGTGACGGCAGAGTGACTCCGTCACCGATTCTCAGTTTCTTTATCCGGAAAATGGGTCACCACCACCACCCCGAGGGTTTGTGGCGGGAATTCAGGGAGAGGAACTCAGATTTGGTTTGACCTGAGCCCCAGCTTCCCTGCGAACCCCGAGAGATGGGCTTCAGCTCACCGTAGGGCGGCTCGTCGGCCAAATCGGAGCACGACATCGCACGCACTGTGAGAAGTCTTGAGCGGCACGGGAGAAAATGCGTGTAAATCCTTCAGCCCAGTGCCTTGGAGAGACTCTCAGAGTCTGTCTGCCACTCGTCTGTGTCTCTCAACTTATTCATAACCGTGGCGTCTCGAAGAGTCTGTGTATTTACATACCGGGCTTTGTGGTCAATTGGCTTGGTTGGTTGCGTAATCGGTGAGGTCAAACCCGACGTTGATTGTGTGCCGCGCGTTGTTTAAAATAGTCCACTTTTCAAATAATTCCAAATCAAAGCGTCCTTCTCTCATTACTTTGAATAATTACAGACCAGGCGGAATAATGGTCCCCGAAAGGGTCTTAACCCCATTAGAGAAAACCCAATGCCAACAACCCAACTGTCCAGTTTCCACATGTCTTTAACGAAAACGCTACCCGCAACTCTCAGCCCTGAGTATCCAAATCTCCTACTTGCCCGCAGTGTCGCTGAAGGAAATGGGAAAATGGAACATGAGAGCAACTTTCCTCCCGAGACAAAGGGAGGATCCCCGCCCGCCCCCCTTTTCTTTCGTGATGCTGGCACTTTCTCATTCTCAAGAATTCCCGCTCGGATCCCTCACACCTCCTCTCTCTCGTTTTCAGCCCGAATCCATTTCCGAAATGGACACGCATTGGGTCTGGAATCAAAGCAGAGTCTTGCCGAGGTCCTAAGCAATGGGTGTTGGTCTGAGAAGTCCCCCAGGCTGTCCCCCTTCCTCTCGCCCGCCGCCTCCTTCCTTCACACGCTCCACGTGCGTGTTCCTAGACTCACAAACACGCTACCGGTGTGGCTTTCCTCAGGGAGAATTTGGACAGAAGCAGCCACCTTGTAGGACTTAAAAAAAAAACAAACAAATCAGCTTCTGAGCTTCGGAGTGCCTGTGATGTCCCCAGGCGACACTGCACAGAAATCAAATTAGGACTGCTTTAAAGGAAACACGAGTATTCCTTTGTTCATCCACCCTTTTGAGGGAGCCTTGCTCCGGCTCCTTTCCTAGAACACCGTGAACTTCTCTCTGTACGTGTTTGCTGGAGAAAACACACAGGTGTGTGGTTTCTGCTCGACCTGGAAACAACATCAAGTGACCGCTAAGCCTCATGGGCGTCACGAATCAGACCCCCAGCACTGGTGACCGGGGGACACGCATTCTGCTTTTGCCTGCCTGCTCACACTCGGACCCACCTCTGGTTTATTTTTAAAAAGGGAAAGACAGGGGCGCCTGGGGGGCTCAGTCGGTCGAGCGTCCGACTTCGGCTCAGGTCATGATCTCGCGGTTCGTGGGTTTGAGCCCCGCGTCGGGCTCTGTGCTGACAGCTCAGAGCCTTGAGCCTGCTTCGGATTCAGTGTCTCCCTCTGTCTCTCTCTCTCTCTCTCTCTCTGCCCCTCCCCCACTCATGCTCTGTCTGTCTCTCTCTCTCTCTCTCTCTGTGTCAAAACATGAATAAACCATAAAGAAAATTAAAAAGGAAACGACCATCCCATGCTCTCTCTGAGGACTTCTGCAGAGCTGGGCCCGGGCCGCCAAATCTCTAAAACGGCGCATCACAAACTTTCGCGCACACATCAGTCTCCTGGGCATCTTTCGACCATGCAGACCCCTGACTTGGTGTGTGTGGGCTGGGCCTTGAGATTCTCTGTATCCCCTGCTGGTTTGCCCAGAAGATACGCAGCTTCCGGTCTGGGGACCACACTTTGAGCAGCAAGGCTTTGAAGCACTTCGATGAGGAAGCACAGACAGGGCCTTCCCAATATCTTCTCGTGAGAAACATTCTCTCCTAAATATCGAGGCCATCTTGGGTAGAGCTTCAGAAGCCATTGCAACCAGCTTCCAGGTTCGGGCTGCCTCCGAGGGAACAGCCCGTCCGCAGAGTTCCGAGGGCGGCCGCGCAGAGAAAGTTCGAGAATCAAAGGCAGCGGAAGGTTCTGGAAGACAGAAGTCGGAGCGCGGGTCTCGCTGAACTAAGAATCAGGACAGCGCTGTGTCCCTTCTGGTGCTCCGGGGTGGGTGGGGGTCGATTGTGTGCCTTTTCCAGCCCCCGCAGGCCACCTGCATTCCGGGGCTCCAGGCTCCGTCCTCATCATCAAAGCTAACTGTGCCGTTGTCGGAGAGGGAGCCTTTGTGACCTGCTTCTGCCAACACCTTCCCTTCTCTGACTCTGACACTCCTGCCTCCCTCTGATCATCGCCCATCTCAAGACGGGCGCATTACAAAGGCCCTTGTGTGTCAGGGAGCCCCGGGCCCCTGTGGCAGGGGTTACGACTCGGCCATATTTGGGCAGCCATTTTGCTACCTGCTGTGCCTTCTACCCCTTTGTGAGTCTCGGTGGGACGATCTCACACTGGACGGAGCTGTGGTGCAGATGGTTTCTCCAGGAGGCGGTCTTAAGACTTTGGTTCCAGGAGTGCTGAAACACATCTGTCTCCAGAGCCAGAAACTCCCTCCCAGACCAACTTACTTGGTTGAAGTTGGACGGTAGGTTATACTTTCCAATGAGACCATGGCGATACCTCGTATCCCATGTGCTCCTTTTTTTTTAGGCTTATTTTTATTTATTATGAGAGAGAGAGAGAGAGACAGCGCGCGCACGTGCACGTGAGCAGGGGAGGGGCAGAGAGAGAGGGGGAGAGAGAGAATCCCAAGCAGGCTCTGAACTGTCGGCGTGGAGCCCAGCGTGGGGCTTGATCTCACGAACAGTGAGATCAGGACCCAAGTCGAAATCCAGAGTAGGACGCTTAAGCGACTGAGCCACCCAGGCACCCCATCCCGTATGCTCTTCGACGGTGCGGCCTTGCCACGGTCCCCTCCGGCGGTGGGGTCTGAGCCGCCCCCCACTCTGAATCTTGGTGGGTTGTGCGTGCTTTTGGCCAACGGAGTTCCAACAGAGTGTGGCGGAAGTGAAACCGTGCGACTTCAGAGCTTGGGTCTTCGAGCGATCCAGCTGGCCCCCTGGGACGCTCACGCTGGGACCCCGAGAGCCCACACAGGAGGTCCAGCCAGCCCTGAGGCCACCAGCCTGTGAGGAAGCCCGGGCCGCAATGCCCAGCGAAGGCATTTCTAAAGGAGCCCGGCTCCCCACCTGTAGAGTCACTCCCAGCCATTAGACTCTGCCCAGTTAAGACATCAGATGACCCCGAGCAGATATCTGTTATCAGCACCGTCCTCAGACCAAACCCTGACTCACACAGTGTTGCCAAATAAAACGGTTGGTTTATCCCCCCCGAGTCTGGGGAGGCTTTGGTGCCCGGCGAAGACCACAGGAACGAAACACCTTTCCTCGGAATACAAATGGGCGACACCATCGGGACTGTGGCTTCTATTCACTCATTCATTCACTCCCTTCCTCGCCCACCATTAATAGGCGCAGGCTCTCCTAACTGCTGTACGTCATTCTGAAAAAGCGTGTTGAGTTCTGCAGCGATCGGTACGTGACTGCTCTCCACGAGCTGGTTTCTTTCGCAGTGGAGGTTGGCTCGTTCATTTAATAGACGTTGACCGATCGGCGGGGAAGGGCCACGGGCGACTCTCGTCTCTCAACCAGGGGTCAGCACACGACGCACCCCCCCCCCCCGGGGCAAATCTGGCCCTCTCCCAGTTTTATCTGAACACAGCCACACGTACTCATTTGCATGTTATCTGTGGAGGCCGTGGCTTCGGGCTCTGAGTCACTGTTCTGGCCGACTTTGCAGGGGGACCGAGTGGGGAAGAGAGAGTAGAGATTTCATCAGAAGAGGATTTCAGAAGGTCGAATCCACCTGAAGGGTGTTTAGTGCGTCAGGGGAGGTCCTGCGGCATGCAGCAAAGCCAAGGTCGGAAACCAGAGGCGTAGGGCAGGGATCGTTTTAAGGAAGAGGGGGACAAACCCGGGGCGGGGTTCCCTTTCCGGGGCACGAGCTCTCCCAGGTTGCCCACTGCGGTGGGAGTGAAGTTAGCACGAGGTTCCCAAGAGGTCCCTGCAAGAGTGAGGCAAGGAGCCGGACAAACACTAAGCAGATACCCCGGGGCGACCTGAGCCCGGTGGTTACGAGCCCCGGCTCGGCTTTCCAATTTGGTTCTCCCATCACCCGAGCTGGGGGACTTTGCACCTGTTACTGAACTTCTCTGTGCCTCAGCTGCATCCTCTATAAAGTAAGACTAGATAGATGCCAGATGCTTAGACTGATGTCGGCCCTCGGAAGGGCTCCGAAGCCGTGGGCGGTCACCTTCGTTATCTGTGCCCATGCAAGGTCCTGACCCATCCAAGTTCAAATCCGCTGCTCCCTCCCTCTCTGCTGGGCTGCTTGCTGTGCTAAATTCATCCCACCTGCTGACCTGTGTTTCCCTGAAGCGGGTCTGAGCCCTGGAGGCTACCCAGCTCCCCCCCCCCCCCCCCAGAGACAGCTCGCCAAACAAATCTCCCCAGATCCAAGCTTCCAGGGACTAGAGGAGAAGAAAAAAAACACACATCTAGGTTTAGGACTCACTTGCTTTCAGAAAAAGCAACAACAGAAGCCCCAGTAAACATTAGAGCTGTTTACGCATGGTTCCAAAGGCCAGAGAGGCATTATCAGGATAAGGGACTTGTCGATAACCAAACACTCCTCACTAGGGTTGTGAGCGCCCAGAGGCTCACCTTTGAGAACAAGGATGTTTCTTCTCCACCCCCAACCCCCCCCCCCACATACATGTAGGATCTTCCAGGCAAGCATTTTATCACCAAGATTTTTCCTAAGTCCTCCTACAGCAGAGATCCCGGGCCAGGGCTCAACATCCTTGCCCCACACGGAGGCGAATGCTTCGTAATGAGGTGAATGCTTCGTGTATCCCCGTTACCATGCCAGCACCTGGGGGACATCATTCTCACCCTGAGAGAACGCTCTGTCGTCGTTGGCACGTTTCTAGAAGAAAACTCTAAGCCATCCGGAAATCACATCCTCCGACAGAAAGAAACCCAAGGAGCACAGGGGAAAAGGCACCGGAACCAGGCGGGGGTGTATTCTGGTGGGGGTTCCCAAAACCCGCTCCTCGTAGGGCGGCGTTGATGTCTCAAAGTCAAGGCTGCTTCGTACTCTAGGCCACCAGACTATCCCAGAATTAACTGAAGCCTGAGGGCCTTGAGTTATAAACCAGATAGGAGTTGGCAAGGGCAGCGCATGGGCCAAGTTCGGCCGCCACCTGTCTGGTCAGGTGTTGTCTCTGGCTGGTTTCCTGCCTCAGCGGAGAAATCGCGTGCGTGTGCAGATGTATCTGAAAACCAGTCTCGGTAAGGACGAAACCCACAGAGGTGAAGGCCTGGCCACCTTGCACGCGTAACAAGTATGCGTTTAGAATGTGCCGGGTCACGTAAGCGGTAAATAGGTGAGGAAGGTCCCTTCCTTCCAAACCTCAGCCTGCCCCCTCCCTTTGGTTCCATGGCTTCCAACTTTATACCACGGGACCCTGGAGAGGGGCGCTGGGATGTTTGTACCCAGACCCACCCCACTCCACGCAAGAACCAGAGAATCAGGTGCCTACTACCCAGGAAATCCCTGAGTTTGGTGAATGCCTGATACGTTATTAAATGCCCACAGCTCTGTGTGGGAGGAGATAAAGCAAGATACTTAAGTGCAGTCTGGCTTCTTTCAGAAGAATGTGAGTCTCGGGGCGCCTGGGTGGCTCAGCCCGTTAACCGTCTGACTTCGGCTCAGGTCACGATCTCGCAGTTTGTGGGTTCGAGCCCCGCGTCGGGCTCTGTGCCGACAGCACAGAGCCTGGAGCCTGCTTTGGATTCTGTGTCTCCCTCGCTCTCGGTCTGCCCCTCCCCTGCTCATGCTCTGTCTGTCTGTCTGTCTGCCTCTCTCTCCAATATAAATAAAAACAGTAAAAAATTAAAAAAAAAAAAAAAAGAAGCGTGTGAGTTTCATGATGACTTCTCACTTTTCTGGCCCCGCCCTCAGCAGACGTCCACTCAAAGTACGGACCTTCCTTCAGGAAGTAGCCACACTCGGACTGTCTCTACTGTCCTCGTAAGCCTAACGCCAAGAGCTAAGGGTCATGGGCACACGTCAAGGCCAGTGGATCTGAACTGAACTCTTGGCTCATCATCTGCCCCTCTCCATCCCGAGCTCTGACATTTTTGCTGAAGGCAAAGGTGCACCTGTTATCGTGTCACACGTCTGCTCCAAGCACAAGGGTGACCCTTAGGATTCGATCTCAGATTTCCAGTGCAGCTCAGTTTTGGCTCATGTAACCTTCACTAATGCTGCCCCAACCCATGCCCCCCACCCCCCCCCCCGTCTCTGAGCTCGGGCCACACTGAGCTTTTGAGAGCTCTTCAGTTGAACTTTTTTCTGCCTTAGGGCCTTTGAATGTGCTGTTCCCTTGACTTAGAATACCCTTTTCCCTATTCTTCCCTTGGTGAATTCCTATTTGGTTTTTGGCAGAAGGAGACCTTTAGACTCTCTCCTCTGTTAGTCACTTAAGATTCTCTCTCTCTCCCTCTCTCTTTGGAATGGCAAGTACTTTTTTTTAAAATACAATCTAATTTATGGAAAACAAGACCTAAGAAGGAGATTGCCAACTCAAAAGCACACAGAGCCTAGGCAGCTAATGTCACAGAGTCCGAAAAGGCAAAATATGTGAAAATACCCACTCCCACACACATAATACAAAATTACTCGCTTTAACAGAAGTATCCTGGGTAGGCACATAAGATACTCCAACCAGGGATCTTATTAGATGATATTTAAGATTAAAAAAAAATTTTTTTTTTTACATTTTATTTATTTTTGAGAGAGGGAGAGAGAGAGAGAGAGAGAGAGAGAGACAGAGCACAAGTGGGGGGAGGGGCAGAGAGAGGGAGACACAGAATCCGAAGCAGGCTCCAGGCTCTGAGCTGTCGGCACAGAGCCCGATGCGGGGCTCGAACCCACGAACCGTGAGATCACGACCTGAGCCAGTCCGTTGTTTAACTGACTGAGCCACCCAGACGCCCCTAAGATTAAAAAATTTTTAATGGGAAACTTAAAATAGCCTTGATGATCAAATTTTTCATCCTTCACTGCCGTTACATTGATTTTTAACTGGAAAGCTTACACCTTTTTTTTTTTCCTTTCTTTCTCCCATCTTATTATTTAGTTATTTAGGTAAGAACACTTAACACAAGATCTACTCTCTGAGCAAATGTTTAAGTATTACAGTTTGGTTAGCGGCAGGCAGTGTGCTGGACGGTAGACAGCTGGGGCTTCTTCATCCCGTGTATCAGAACTTTGTACCCTTGACCGGGACCTCCCCGCTTCCCTCTCCCCCAGCTACTGGTAACTGCCATATTTGCTCCAGTGAGTGTGGCCCCTTAAGGCGACATTTAGTGGCATCACGTAAGAGCTGTCCTTCTGTGTCTGGCTTATGGCACTTACTGGGATACCTTCCAGATCCATCCATGCTCTCACAAATGGCAGGGTTTCCTTCTTTTTTTTTTTAATTTTTTTTAACTTTTTTAAATTTATTTTTGAGACAGGGAGAGACAGAGCATGAACTGGGGAGGGTCAGAGAGAGAGGGAGACAGAGAATCCGAAACAGGCTCCGGGCTCCGAGCTGTCAGCACAGAGCCCAACGCGGGGCTCGAACTCACGGACCGCGAGATCATGACCTGAGCCGAAGTCGGCCGCTTCACCGACCGAGCCACCTAGGCGCCCCAGGGTTTCCTTCTTTTTAAGGCTGAAGAATCTTCACTGCACGTGACTACCACATTCCCTTTATCCCCTCAGCCACTGATGGACATTTCGGTTGCTTCCGGGTCTTGGCCATGGTGGATACTTCTGCAGGGGACCTGGGAGTCCAGATAATCCCTTCGAGGTCCTGATTTCCATTTCTCTGGAGACATACCCACGAGTAGGGCTGCTGGATCACAGGGTAGTCCTATCTTTACTTTTTGAGGACCCTCCATCCTGTTTTCCCACCGTGGCGGCCCCAATATCCATTCCCACCAACCGTGCACGAGGGGTCCCCTTTCTCCACGTCCTCGCTGACCCCTGTTACCTTGAGTTTGGTTGGGGTTTTGTTGTTTTTGTTTGCTTGCTTTTAATTAATAGCCACCCTAACCCGTGCGAGCTGGTATCTCCTCCCCCTACTTGATTTGCACGGCCCTGACGATTGGTGATGTGGAGCACTTTCCCGTGTAGCCGTTTGGCCACATGTGTGTCTCTTTTGGAGAAAGGGCTCTTCAGTTCTTTTGGCTCTTTTTAAATGGAGTTCTTTGTTTTACTGTAATGGAGTTCCTTATATATTCTGGATATCAGATATATGGTTTGCACATATTTTCTCCCATTCTGTGGGCTGCCTTTTCATTTTGTGGATCATGTCCCCGGGGGGGGGGGGGCAAGAAGCTTTTTAGTTGGATGTAGGCTATTGTCTGTTTTTCCTATCGCTGTCTGTGCTTTTGCAGTTACATCCAAGAAAGCATTGCCAAGGCCAACATCAAGAAGTTTCTCTCCTGTGTTCTCTTCTGGGAGTCTTACAGTTTCAGGGCTTACGTTTAAGTCTTTAATCCACTTTGAGTTGATTTTTGTACGTGGTGCAGGATAAGGGTCCAACTTCATTCGTTTGCACGTGGCCATCCCGTGTTCCCAGCATCACGTATTGAAAAGGCATGCTTAGTGTACCTCAGTTTTCTCCCCTACGATATGGGATGATATTCTTTGGTGAATATTGTGCTTTATTGCCCTGTGGGCATACCTGAGTGAGGCGCATACTCCAAAGAGTCTGGCACGCAGGACCATGCCCCCGGTAAATATTAGCTTCTGTCGCTTTCAGAAATAAAGGAAGAAGGATGGTGATGAAGAAGCATAGAAAGGAATGGATTGAAAAGACAGGCTGATACATCAAGGTGAAAGCCAAGGGACGTCCTTACGCAAAGCTCTGCAGAAATGCTACGGATACCACGGTTCCTGAGCGGCTCAGTCAGTGAAGCATCCCACTTTGGCGCAGGTCGTGATCTCGCAGTCGGTGAGTTCGAGGTCCGCGTCGGGCTCCTCGCTGGCAGTGTGGAGCCTGCTTGGGATTCTCTCTTTCTCTCTCTCTCCAACTAAGGAAATACACTTAGAACAAGAATGCCACAGACACGAGGTGTCATGGAACAGAGAGGTTGAGAGGCAGGTGAGGGCTTGATGTAAATGGACTGCCCCAGGACATGGGGAGTCAGCTACGAGGCAGGGAGAGATTTCTGACGACTTTGAAACGTTGATAAAAGCCACATGCCTTCTACCAAATGAAGTAGATACAAATTTCCACGTATCATTTCACGGGCTTCATGGTCTCTTAAAGTGGATTCACATCCACGAATCCCTCCAAAATCCATAGAATGCAGGACAGGAATTTCTAATTGAGATGGTTTGTCAAAGCACGTGTACAAACTCGCAGTTACCCTTGCCCTTGACTTGGACCTAGCACGTTCTTGGTAATAATAATACCTAGTGAATGTGGACCATGTGCCAGTGAACATGTTAGGAACTTTACCTCCAGCATCTGAATCATCCTCACAACAGCCCCATGAGCCAGGGACTATGATTATTATTAAGGCTATTTTTTAAAGCAAAGTTGTACGTTTAAAACCACATTGAGGGGGAGCCACAAAGATTTCCCATTATTACCCTCTATTTTATTGAGGAGAAAGCTCAGGCACTGAGAGATTACATGACTTTCCAAAGGACACTGTTGACTTCTAACAGTGGATCAAGGATTTAATCCAACTGGTTTCACTGAATTTGTGTGTTTATCAATGACATCATGCTTCTTGACTGTCAAGGTATGAATGGCAGATCAGTCAAGACTCTCGGGTTGCTTGCAAGTGACAGAAAGCCCAACTGAAGTTAGCTTAGGCACGAAGGGAAATGTACTGGAAGGCTCACCCAACTCAAGAAAGGCAGGCATAATGGGGAGCCTCAGGAAAAAGTAGAAGCAGGAAAAGTCAAATGCTCCCTCGAAAATTCTGTCTTCATTTCTGTTCCCTTGTCCTGTAAACCAGTTCCTTCCATGGGGTGGAGAACATCTTACCCCTCACAGATTCACCAAAATAAGGACAGGATGGGTTTTTTTTTCCTGCTTTGGCTGAGAAAAATCCCAGGGAAGTGCTCTCATTGGCCCTCTGAAGTCACATGTCCAACTCTGCACCAATCAGCTAAGACAGGATGGGGAGGAACTAGGATGGGCAACTTCCATGCAAGAAAGGAGGCAGGACTAATTTATCAAAGGGGAGGAGCTATCTATCCCTAATGAAGTGAGAATGTTAGCAGCCCAAACAATGGCAGGCAGCCCCTTCCAGAAGATTCCTTTGTCCTGCCCTTATTATTGTGATCATGCACCGTCTTTTGTGACTACCAGCTCTTCGTTCATCCACCTGTTCTGGACTTAGCTTCCAAACTCTAAGGGCATCTCCTGATACTTTGAAGAAGATGGAGTAGGAGAATTTTTAAAAATTTTTACTCAGCCAGGGAAGAATTTCTTAAGCAAAAGGAAAATTGTTTTTCCTTTAAATCGACCTTAAAGGAAAAGACTAATAAAATTTAGGGGCATTTGGCTGGCTCAGTCAGTAGAGTGTGCGACCCAGGGTTGTGAGTTCAAGCCCTACATGGGGGATGGAGCTTACTTAAAAAAAATGAGTAAGAAAAAGTCTAATTTAAAGATTTCTAATTGTAAAGAGACCTCGTTAAGAGGTAAGTCACAGAGTCAAAAGTTACCTGTAACATTTATAACCTGGTAAAAGTTCATTTTCAGAATATAGACAGCTTGACAAGTCAGTCAAAGGAGAAAGAGTGAGAGAGAGAAATAACATGATAGGAAAATGGGCAGAAGACTCGAACAGGCATTTCATAAAAATGAAAAGGCCTTCCGCCTCAACAGTAGTCATTAAAATGCTAGTTTAAAACACAATGAGGGGCGCCTGGGTGGCTCAGTCAGCTAAGCGTCCGACTTCGGACTTTGGCTCAGGTCGCGGTCTCACCGTTTGCGGGTTCGAGCCCCGCGTCGGGCTCTGTGCTGACAGCTCAGAGCCTGGAGCCCGCTTTGGATTCTGTGCCTCCCTCTCTCCCTGCTCCGTTCACACTCTGTCTCTCTCAGCATCTCAAGGATAAATAAACGTTAAAAAAAATTTTTTTTTAAAAACACAATCAATCAATTCGTTGACCATAAAGAAATAAATAAACGGTGAAAAAGATGTAAGACACAATGGGATACCCCTGCACACTTACTAGAACGGTGACCAGTCAGAACGACCGATGATAGCACATGTTGGCAAGGGTATGGAGCAAACGGAGCTCTTACGCATTGCTGGGCGGGGGACAGAATTTGGTGCAAACACCGTAGAAGACGGTCTGACATATGTAGGTTTTCATGCCGCAATCCCAGTACCACACACAGACCTGACAGAAGTAAATGCGCCGTGAGACAGGGAGAGGAAACTTCGTGGTGCCATCACAGCCAAGACTCCCAAACTGGCGACCCACCACATGCCCACACACGCTGGAATCCCTCAACGCGTCGTAACATACTCGCGCAATGGAATGACACCCAACAAAACACGGACAGCTTCGGCCGCAGCAGGGACAGAGCCATGACCAGTTCTGCACCGCAGAGACCAGCCGCGGGAGAATGCGTGTCAGTAAAAGAACCAGGCAAAAGTCAAGACGGGGGTTCCTTCGAGGAAGGGGTCAAGTCTAGCGGCTCGGGGGGCACAGAAGGGAGACTGCTGGGGGCCGCGGGCAACGTTCTGTTTCTCGGCCTGGGTGTGGTTGGACGAGTGTTCACTTTGTGATTTTCTGAAGCTGTACCTTTAAGTTTTATGGGGTCTTCCCCCACCGATACACTACAATTTATGAAAAGGTTTACAGATATCGGGGGGCCTCCCCTGTTGCTTCCTTCCAACATCAGTGGGCAATGTCCTCCCTGCAGCCAAAGCTTCCCGGGATCACTGTTTGCCTTAGCACTGGGGGCATAAGTGCCCCGGAGCCCCCTGTCAGACCCCCCTCCTCGGGCCCAGCCCCTCAGGTACCTCCGGTTGGCCTCAGGCCAGCTTCCTCCACCCCTGGGGTCTTTTGTGCTCCTCAGGTGGATGTGTTTTCCCAGCATGCTCCAGTCCCTTCCGTCAGAGGCCTGGGGGGCCTGGATTCTGTTTCCTCGGCGACACCCCTCCCTGTGGGCTGCCTCAAATGAATCCTGTGGAAGACAGAGAAACGAGAGAGTATTAAAAATGTCAACGGCAGATCCTGAGATGCACAGCTGGGTAAACAGGGCCGGTGGAGATGTTTTTATTAGTGGCTTTATGGTTATGCTCACTTAGAGTTGTGGATTTAAGGTAGGGGGTGGGGTAGGGGAAGCGGCCTGAGGGTCCTTCCGTCAGTTTCCGGACCTGCTTGGCCCAAAGCATCTGACGCCCTCAGATTGCGGGGGGGGGGGGGGGGGCTCCATCAGTTTGCGGGACCCGTCCCATTTGGGGAAATTGCATTCCTTGGAGTCACCTCTTCGTAACGAAGTCCCCCTGCCCGTGATGGAAACTTCCTGTCTCTCAGATTTCTCCGGGGAGCTTTACCCCCATCCCTACCTCTCGGAAGAACTGGTATTGAATTGTTGCTGCGGTGCAACTAGCTTAGTTTTGGAATGGGAAGTAGGAGAGGAAGGGTGCAGAGGAAGAAAACATCCTACCACGCGTCACAGTGCGTGTCGCCGCAGCCACCAGGAATAAATGCTGTCTCTGTAACTACAACATCCAGCCCGGGCATGCCACGAACACTCATTATGCGGGTCAAAGAGAGGAGGGTTCAAGTGCAAGTTTAGCAGCTTCGTGGCTCCGTGGCTTTGAGGAAATTATTTACGTTCCTGTTCCCTCATCACTGAAATGGAACTAGAATAGTACCAACCTCACAGCGCTGTCGTGAGAGTAGATGACTATAGACCCATAAAGCTCTTAACACAATACCAGGCATACAGCAAGCACCGAATAAACGCCAGACGTGATCAGCGTGAGAACATGTCTTCCCCACAAAACCATCATCTCGCAGAAACGTCTGCATTCCCACGTCCATTGCAGTATTATTCACAATAGCCAATGTCTGGAAGCAAACTAAGTTGTCCATCAAGGGATGAAGGGATCAAGAAAATGTGGTGTATACGGGGCACCTTGGGTAGTTCAGCTGGTTGACCATCCGACTCTTGGTTTCAGCTCAGTCACGATCTCACGATTCGTGAAATCGAGCCCCACGCTGCGCCGGGCTCTGTGCTGACCCAGAGCCTGCTTGGGACTCTGTCTCTCCTTCTCTCTCTGCCCCTCCCCACCCCCAAATAAATACACTTTAAAAAAGGAAAGAAAATGTAATGCACACACACAGTGGAATATTAGTCAGCCTTGAACAAGAAGGAAATCTTGTCATTTGGAACGACATGGGGGAAACTGAAAGGCATTACGCTAAATGAAATAAACAAGATACAGAAAGACAGATAATGCACGGTGTCTCTTACATGTGGAGTCTTAAGAAGAAAAAGCCAAACTCGTAGGAACAGAGAGTAGGAGACTGGGGGAAATAGGGAGAGGTTGGTAAACGGGTACGCATCTTCGGTGATAAGATGAATACAGTCTGAGGACCTGATGTAGAACGTGGAGACCATAGCTGTTAACGCTCTGTTGTAGAACTGGAATTTGCTGAGAGTAGAAGTTAAACGTTCGCACGCACGTGCACTCACATGCACACGCACGCACACACACACACATCAGAAAAGATACATGCGTAAGGTGACGGATGTACTAATGAAATCAGTGCTGGGGGTCTTTTCACAATGTACCCATATACCAAATCATGAGAGTTTACAATACATACATCTTACAATTATGTTAGTTACACCTCAGGGAAGCTTAAAAAAAATGTCTTCCCAGAAGACCTAATATTTGAGTGTCGCCTCAAAGGAGCAGAATAATACTAATAGTTCAGGGTGCTCTATATCACTACTGTAGAACGTTCTACCTCCAGACGTAGCAGCATGGAACCACAACTGTTCCATCGTGTTCCTTTATTCTGTGAGTCAGGCCTTGGGACAGGGCACAGAGTGGGTGGCTGGTCTCCGCTCCATGATGTCTAGCGTCAGCGGGGAAGACTTCAGCAGCTGGGACTAGACAGCCTGTTTCTAAGTGTCTGGGACCTTGGAAGGCTGGGTTCAGACAGGCCTGTTAGCCGCCCCGCCTTCCAGAGACTTCTCCAATATGGCAGCCTCAGGGTAGTTAGGTTTCCTTCCCAGTGACTAGTGTCCTGGTGAATAAGGCAAGAGTTGCCTTACCGTGTAGAACGTAGCCCAGGAGTCTCCCAGTGTCCCTTCTGCCATACTCTCCCAGTTGAAGCAGTCACAAGCCTACCCAGAATCAACCGGAAGAGTCGTAGATGTTATTTCCCCACGGGAAGAGTATCAAAATATTTGGGGGGCTCAGTGTGTGTGTGTGTGTGTGTGTGTGTGTGTGTGTGTATAAACAAGGTTTACTCTGCGTCAAGTCCCGAGCTAAGTTCTTTGCAATGTGTAGATAAGAAACCTGAGCTATCAAGTAGTGAAACAGCTAGTCATTCGAACACCCATCTGTCTGAAACATGTTATTTAATTTTGGAGTCAATTAACCCCTTAGTATTGAATCCCCCCATAAATATATCAATAAATGAGTGAGTAAATAAATGATAGATATGAGAGGTAGACAAATGATATATAGAGATAATAGATTGATAGACAAATAGAAGATAGGTAGATAGTTGCCAGACCTACAGTGAACAAAAGTGAAGCCCAAATTCCTAGGATCCCTGCAAGCCTGAATCCATATTAACTCTCTGAAAGAAAGAGGAATAGAATCCTTGGAGACCTAAAAGAACACAAATACCCCTGAGAAAGCCACCTCAGAGCACTGGCAAAAGCCTCCGAAAGGGTGTCTACAAGACGGTAAACATCTGTCTACTTCCAAATATTTGGATGATGGACTACCATATTTTGTCCAACTTTTCTTCCATTTGTTTGATAAACACAGCTGGCTTAGAAACGAGTAGTGGATCTAAATGCAGGGAACCCTTAGAGATTTTCTCACCCAAACCTCCTCTCTATACCAATGAAGGGAACCACAGAGAGCAAGGGGCTTGGGCAAAGTTACCCACCAAGTGGCTTTGGTATCTTTACTTCAACACGAGTTAAATAGAATCTATCTTGATTTAAGTACGATGTAGCTTAAGACCCAACAATCTACCTCCAGGAAAAACCTGACACAGATCTCTACCGTGCGGGTTGTGGTGGAGAATTGGAAGTAAGCTAGGTGTCCAACTCTAGGGGAATGATAGAGAAAATGGGGGGCAGGTGCACTACGGAGCCCCGTGCATTAGAAACAAATACACGCACACACGACATACACACTTGTGTCTTAATATGTTCACATGGCGACACGGTTCAGCCACATGGTGTTGAGTTAACAAAAATGAACAAAATGAGATCCTTAGCTCACTGACTCTTATGTAAAGTAAGTTCATGCACAAAGATCTATTGCATATATTTTTCTTTATATATATATATATTTAAGTCTAACCCTTCTAATATCTCTTTTTTTAATTTTTTAATTTTAATTTTTTTTATTTTTGAGCAAGAGACAGAGAGAGCCAGCGTGGGAGAGGCTGAGAGAGAGAGAGAGGGTGAGAGAGAATCCCAAGCAGGCTCTGCACTGTCAGCACGGAGCCTGACACGGGGCTCGAACCCATGAACTGTGAGATCGTGACCTGAGCCGAAACCAAGAGTCAGACACTTAACCGACTGAGCCCTGTCGGTTTTTAAAGGGAAAATATTTAAGGGCATGTTCAGACATGAATGTGAATGCCTTTAGATGCCTTTAGCGGGAGGGAGATAAGAATGGGGAATAGAACAAAGAGGGAAAATACAATGTACACAACACAACACAACACAATACAATACAGTGCTTACAATAGGATACGATACGATACGATACGATACGATGGATGGTATGATACAATACGATACGATACGATAAAGCAAGAGGAATGTTTGGCATATTCTAAGTTGATAAAATATGATCAAAGGAGGAGCGTAATTGCTTCTACCCTGCAGATGAGGTGAAAAGAAATTCCTCCTATGTTTCAGCCCAGTGACATCACAGGAAATACCAGAAATTCTCTGGAGGCACACACTACCTCCAGCTCTTGGCCAAAGGTCCGCTGAATGAGGTTGAAGGGGTGAAAGAAACATGTCCTTTAAAAATCCTGTTTTCATCAGCCATAATGGGCTTAAGCCACATGTGAACTATGGGACCAGTTTCACCTTTCAGGACTCCGGGAACCTGGTTTCCATTCACATGTCTTGGGGATTTACGTACATCTCAGCGGGCGATCCCGCTGTGGTCAGCTGGGGAGATCACCTTTCGGAAATGACGGATGAGTTTCCATCTTCCCCAGACGGAGCCCTTTCTTCAGCCCTCAGACATGCTTCCTGGATGGCACCGATCCTCCTCCAAAATACCACGGAGGAAAAGCAGTCCCTTCCACGTCTAGACTGTTTCTTTATCCTTTGCAAAGCGCTCGCAAAATCATCACGTAAAAAAACACGGGTGGCTGAGAAATTACCAGCCCTGCATAAAGAAAGCAAAGGACGAGGGGCGTCGGTGGCATTCAGCGATGTGCCCCAAATCACACGTATGCCTTTTGAACCCTCTCCTCCAGCTTTTCAAGCTATTCCTTCTCATGTAATGTTTGTCACGCTACTGTAACGAAGAATGATCATTCCTTTGATTGATTTAAACCTGTGTGGCACGTACTTTACACAGAGGATGTCACTAAATCCTTCTCTGTGCGGCAAACTCTTTAACCCATTTTACGGACAAGGACACCAACCTGTAAGAGGCCGGGTAATTTGACACGCGGCAACAGCTACTATGCTACCCAGGTAGTATTTGGATCCTGCTTCTGAGCTCTGGAGTCTTGACCCGAAACCACTACCCTTTGCTGTCTCGTTCCACAAATCGAATTTGTCCTGTGCTCTGATCCTGAGATCTAAGCATCTCATTCATTTATTCACGCGCTCAGAAGTGTTCATTGGGCACCTGTTATGTGTGAGACACTGTGTGTGGCCCGTTAGCGGGGCCTACACGTATGAGTGGCGGTGGGGACGGTCCAACTCCCAGACTCTAGATTCAGCCCTACTGAAGCCTGGGGTCCGCGGGAAACTGAGGCCAAGACATTTGCATTAGCAGACCGACGGCGAGTATGATCCCAGAGAGCACGTGAAGGAAAGAGCCAACGCAAGAACGCGTTACCGTCGAGCCACCACGAGGCTGTCATCGTATCCGAGAAACCACACGAAATGGACCTCGGGCCCATTCGTCTGCAAGGAGGTGGAGGGGAGTCTCATCTCACGCTCCCATCCCCCCTTCATCAGAAGGGCCATCCGAACGGGTCACGAATTCCCCCCGTCTCCAGGACGATGCGTCCTCTGCCGCGTCCCACGCTGTGACACCCAAAGGACAGGCCTGCGGCCGGAGGCGAGAGGTGCAACAGGGCGGGCGGGGGGGCGGGGGGGTAAGCCACGTACGTTGCACCTGCATGGAATGTGGTCAGACTCTGCATAGACCTGGACCCCGAACGGTGGCTGGAGTCAGACAGGTGAGGCAAGGGGGTTGGAAGCGTGCATCCGAGGTCTCTGAGTGCGTTCCGGAGGCAGATATCAAATAATAATAATGGCTGTAGAAACAACTCTGTTGTTCTGCACACGGGACTTGCCACCGAGGACAAATACACCGCAGGCTGCATATATGCGTACCTTAGACCAAGTGCTTCTGCGTCTGCAGACTGGCTCCTGCCTCTTCATTGTGATCACGGGAACCAAATGGAGACGGGCGTGTCTACACCTGCGGATGAGGACAGAGGCCGAGGGGCAGAATCGGGCCCCGGGGTTACCCAGAGCGTGACGGATGGGCCGGGATTCAAACCCAGTGCTCCAGCTCCAAGACTCTTTCCCCGCTCTCTGTGAACATTTCTAATTCTTTCCCGATCCTGTTTCAGGAAAGGACAGCTGGGTGGGGGTGAGAACAGCTGCCTTCAGCCTCATAAAAGATGAGTTTCTTGCCCCCCACTGCTACAGAAAGAAGGGAACGAATCCTTTGGTTCTGACCAGAAATTAAAAAAAATTTTTTTTTTTCTTAGCTAAAATATTGTGGGACGGGGGGCGGTGGGGGTGGGGAGGATATTTTGCTCAATTTCATCCTGAAATAGATTTAACCCGTTCAGGTATTCGTTAACCGCTTACGGGGTGTTTGACCCTGGGCGCGTTAACGTTTTTCTCCATGCCTCAGTTTCCCCCACGGCTATAATAACAGCACCTCGTTCCAAAGCTTGCTCAGAGGACTTAAAAAAAAAACATCGGCACCAAACATAAAATTTCGTTATAGAGCCTAGTTCACTTTCCCCCTGTCACTGGACTACTTCTGCCTCTATCCAGGTTATACGAGCAACTCACATCATTGCCATTTCCCTTCTCAAATGCCTTCAAGGGCTTGCATTCAAGGGCATCCAACATAGGGTCTTTTCTCCCTCTTCGTTCGTTTTTACAGCCTGCGTGCTGTTCCCAGGCCACACGCGGCAGTGCCCTGCTTGCAGGATCCCGCCTAGCCCATTCTTCCCACCTGCCATTCGCCCTTCTCGGCCCTCATTCCTTCCTTCCTTCATTCAGGGGTTCTCAAAGCCATCCCTGAGCCAGGCCCACGGCCTCGCCTTTCACAAGATACGCATCTGCTGAGGCCTGCTCTCTCATTTAGGGCAAGCAGACAGCGTTTATCCTGAAAGCCAATTTTAGTGCGCTGCAGGTGGTTGGGCCCCCGGGAGCCCCGTTTCGAGGTGGATTCTAGGGCCACCTGCAGGCTCAGTTGGTCTGCTGGGCTGAATGCTGGATCTCCGCCATCCGCAGAGGAAATGGAGTAGTAAGAGCATCCCAGTTGCCACTCCTGGTCAAGGGTTGGCACGACCGGACGCTATTCGACATCCCCTTTCGCGTTCTTCTCAAATTCGACCTCTTCCATCAGGATGACCGGCGTTCATCTAGCCCCACCTCCGGGTAGATGTGCATTGTCTTTCGGGAACCCTGATTCTTTTCGGCGGTTCACGAAGGCCATTTTCTTTTGCCCAAATACCGCAAACTCTTGAGTAACCGACCGTCCTGTTCTGCTTCCGAGGAAAGCTCAGGTCGGGTACTGAGAGCTTAGAGAGGATCCTTGCAGGAAACACGGCAGTCGTCCCGTTTAGTCCTCGCAAACGCCCTGGGGTTGGGTCTTATTTCACCCATTTTACAGAGGAGCAAACTATGGCCCAGAGACACTAGGGACTCTGCCGTGGAGCTTCACGCGGGTCTGTCTCATTCCAGCATCCACGGTATGGTTCTCTTGGCCACAGGGAACCACAGCACCTCAGAGGTGCTTGGACCCTGGAGGGAAAAAGACGGACCTACTTTGGGTCTCCCTTAGAGCATCCCACGGTGGTCCCAACGCTCCAGGCCACCCGTCTGTTGTCATGCCGAAGTCCACAGTGATGATCTCAGGTCACACCCCTGGAACCCCGCCCCGCTGCGTCACACCCCAGCAGCCTCTGTGCCTCCGGTCCCTGATGAAGCCCCGGCGGGGCGCACAGCTGTCCAGCTAAGTCACCGACCACAGCACACTCTGGCCCATAGTAGGCCCTCAGTAAATAGCTATAAAAAGAGAGGAGGAAGGAAGGAGGGGGGACGGGAGAGAGGGAGGGAAGGACACATGGGAATGGCTAAACAAAGGATTCAGACACAGCCCTGGGCCCCAGGAGCTCCCAGAGGAGTCCCAAACCAGTTCCTTCAAAGGATCGCCTGTCACTTGACCTCCACCTGCCCTGCCCCCCCACCCCTACAGCTCCCTCCCTTCTTTCCCCTCCCTTTACTGCCCTCCTCCCTCCACCCCCACCCCTGCCCCTGCCTCCTTGGAAAACAAGAGCCACGCTGGCCTTTACTGACTGTCAAACACCTCCGTGAGTTTCCTCAGAACAAACCGACTCGGCCGACTGTTCGGTTTGTTGTCTTCTTTTTTCTAAGCTGCTGAGTTGTCCCCGGCCATTGTGCAAGAGGTCAGATGGGGGGGGGGGTGCTGTCAACAGCTCCCGAAGGTAGGCTCCTACCCCAGAAAGGGGGTCCGGGGTTTTACAGGCCTAAGTGGCTGGGCTGGAACACACACACACACACACACACACACACACAGAGCGGCTGTTTGTTTTCGCAGACAGGTCTGGTATTTCCCCGGTGGGAGAGGCGGAGCTTGAAACACAGAAGGTCCTCCTTCCCTAACTGGACACGAACAACAATTTGGGTAAACAGACCCACGTCACCCCAGGTGTGTGCGCCCCTCCCGGAGAGCGGGAGGGAAGGCTGAACGCTTTGAGGGAAATACATTTTGACTTTGTTTTTCAAGTTTACCGTTCATGTATGTTGTATCGTAAAATAGAAGCCAAAAGTCCCCCTCCAAAAATCTTGAATCGCACACCCCGGGGTAAATAGTGACCGCTTGTTGCTTTCATCATCCATTCATTCGCTCAGCAGATATTTATTACATGCCTACTATGTGTCAGACACTGTTCTAGGTTTGGCGAGGAGAAGCGGACCCCGGTTCTTCTAGAAAGTTTCCCTCCGCAGCCCCAAACATCGGAGCGAGCTGCTCTAACGAGGGAAAGGCCTGGTTACATCCGGCCATCTCACACCTGCCCCCTGGAATGACTGTGCCAGACACACGGGTCAGCAGCTTAATTTTCTGTATTTAAAAAATAGTTATTGAACCCTTCGCTATCAGCCCAGGTACTTCTGCCCTTTGCATTTCAAAAGTTGCACATACCCTGCCCTACTGTTTCGATGTACTGTGACCCATTTGAACAGTTTTCTGTGGCTGGAGATGTGGGTTGTCTCTGAGCTGATTTCTAGAACTGAGGTTGCTAGAAAAGGGAACCAGTTGAAAAGCCAACAGACGTAAAAGGGGCTAAGGAGTTTGAAGGGACAAGTTAACTTGCCATCTTCCCCCAGTTGTACGTGCTGCGTCCCTTTCCTAAAAGTAAAGGAATCTGGTCCACCAGCTCGTGGAAAACACAGATGAAATCCACTGCAGTGATAAGGAGGCCCTCTCTGACATCTGCTTCGGAACCCTAAAACGGACCACACCCACCTCAGGGACTTCAGCCTCCTGGTGTCAGCCACCCTGAGTAGGGGTACTACCTGCCTGTGCTTCCCTGGGTTCGATGCTGACCTGGGCAAGCTGGCTCTCAAGGTGGTCCCTTCCCCGTGCCCGCACCCCTTCGTGCCCAGATTCACCCCAGTCCTGGGCCCTGACAGTGCCCCAGCTCACCCCACACATGGTGGGTACCAAGAACACAATGGCCGTCTGTGACCTTCACCATGGCCGCTACCTGACCAGGGACGCCATGTCTGGGGGCCGCATATCCATGAAGGAGTTGCACAAGTGGATGCTTGACACCCGAAACAAGAACAGCAGCTATTTTGTTGAGTGGATCCCCAATGATGTGGAAACAGCTGTCTGTGACATCCCCCCCGGGGGCTAAAAACATCTACCCCTTTGATCGGCAACAGTACAGCCATCCAGGAGCCGTTCAAGCACATCTCAGAGATATTCGCGGCCATGGCCATTCTGCCCCAGTGCACAGGGCACGGACGAGATGAAGCTCACTGAGGCCGAAAGCAGCATGAACGACCTGGTGTCCAAGTAACAGCAGAACCAGGAGGCCGAGGAGGAAGGCAAGTTTGAGAAGGAAGTGGCCTAGAGTTTTCTGGTATCCGGCAAAGCATGGAAGCCACGTGAGCTCTTTATCACTCACAACCTCTCCTCCGAGAGCCATGTCTCTGTAGGTTCTTGTGCTACCTGTCCTGATGTCATGTGCTGTACAGATGCCACTATTGAGGTATTTTCATAGTAAGAAAAAAAAAAGTGAAAGAACCTGTCCTAGGACACTCAGAGAGTGACATTTACATGGCATAAAGCTGTGCCCAGCCTTAAGAAACCCAAATCTCCCCCCATCTTGCTGGATGTCATATCTGGTGATGTGTTGGTTCTTCCTGGAGACCACGTGCTCCCTGAAAGCTAGGGTCTTATCTTTCCAATGCCCAGAATGAGTCTAGGTTCATAGTAAGGACTCTGTAAAAGTCCACTGGAGGAGTAATTAATGAAAGAATAGAGGAGAAAGTGAGTGAATGATTGAATGGATCCCTGGTGGTTAGACAGATGCGGGGGGTGGGTGGATGGATGGATGGATAGATGGATGAATGGATGGATGGATGGATGGATGGATGGATGGATGGATAGATGGTTGAATGGATGGATGGATGGATGGATGGATGGATGGACGGATGGATGAATGGATGGATGGATGGATGGATGGATGGAGAGATGGATGGATGGATGGATGGATGGATGGATGGATGAATGGATAGATGGTTGAATGGATGGATGGATGGATGGATGGATGGATGGATAGATGGATGAATGGATGGATGGATGGATGGATGGATGGATGGTTGAATGGATGGATGGATGGATGGATAGATGGATGGATGGATGGATGGATGGATGGTTGGATGGATAGATGGTTGAATGGATGGATGGATGGATGGATGGATAGAGGATGGATAGAGGGATGGATGCATGGATAAATGTATGGCTAGTAAAATGGATAGATGGAAAGGTAGATGGGTAGATACATAAAGTATGGAGGAATGGACGAATGGAGGCTAGATGAATGTGTGAATAAATGGATAAATCAATGGGCAGGTGAATAGGTAAATAAGGGAAAAGGTGGACGATGGATGGATAGATGGATAATGTGCAACCACCAAATTTATAAGAGTGGCAAATTATAAAGAGGGTTACTCAGCAAAATAATTAATTGGTTTCTGCAGAATACCCACATAAGACTCCTTTTAATAAGCTCCCTGGATGCATTCAGCATTATAATTCAATTTGCGCTCTGCTTATGAGGGGTGCACCAACGTGACAAGTGAACCCAGCAGAACGGTGGCCAGGTCTTGGAGCTGAGTGCACTGGGGGAGTCCAACAGGTAGTAATTAATGAAGGTGATGAACAGGAAAGAAGAGGTCGCAGGCCTGTCGGGGCCAGATGCATCCCGTGAAGCCCCATCACCGGCATTGGCCATCCAACATCTGGAACAGAGGATCCCACACCAGGACCCCTGTGGGCCTGCGAATCGCTCTCTACAGCTGCCACTTTCATGAATATACTTCCTCTTGTATATTCTTGTTTAAATGCCGAGCCATCAACAAGGAACGAAAAGGCCTCCCCTGTCTCCATAGGCGGCACACAGAGCCACCTTTCCAAAAGCAACAGAGATTAGGCAGTCACTCTTCTTCGGATCAGTGTGTCACCAGGCTTCTGTCCCAGCTTGTCTGCCAAGCCCCTTTGACCTGACCAGGAGCCTCTGGGTCTCCCGGTCCCTAGACCCAGCCCTCAAAGGCCAGGAGTTAAATAAATCACCTTGGGAGCCATCGGTGCATCTTCCAAGGGAAACAAGCCTTGGCCCCCGTGAGGTCAGCAGCCAGGAGGGCGAGGCACTTAAGCCAGTATGTTTGTCTGAGGCTTGTCTGTCTTCTCGACAGACAGCAATGTGGCGAGAGTCCAAGCTGCATCTGAGGAGAGACGAGCAAGTGTCCACTGAGAACCTACTATGTGTCGGGTAGTATGCTGGGCTCTGTACAACGTCCCAATTTCTCCTGAGAGGGAGGGAGCAATTTTCCGAAGAGAAGGCTAAGGCTCAGAGAAGCGAAGTGGCTCGCCCAAGGTCGCACAGCTAGCAGGTGGAGGAATGAAGATTCAAAGTCACGTTTGCCTTTCAGCAAAGCCATTTTTTTTTAAAATATATTTCAGCTTTTGACTGAAAGGGTAAAACAATGGGATCTGTTCTCCACTTCTGTGTCTTCGTAATGGAAAATCCTAAATATCAGAACCTATGAATGCATTTTGAGGGGGCGGGGAGGGTCAGAATAAAACTATGCCAAAGAAGGAAGTCTTCTATAACCCAGTGGGAATAGGGAAGAGGAAACCGATCATTCTGGAGCACCCCTACGGACCAGGTAGACACAGTGGTCAGCCCTAAGCCCCCTGGATCCTGCCGTCATGGAGCTTTTAGTTGCATAAGGAAAAGAGCCATCAAGGAAAGATGCACACAAAAAATGCTGAAATTGCAAATGGTGAACGGGAAGTGCATAGGATACTGTTTGTACAAGAGAGGGGAGTCTGAACGTATCTGAGTTTCAAGGAAGGCTTCCAGGAGGAAGTGACATTGGAACTGAAATTGGAAACGCAAGTCGACGCTGGTCAGGTAAAAACAGGCAGAGAGAGAGCATTTCAGCTATTGAATGTGCAAAGGCCCTGTGGCACAAAAAGGCATGTGGCACCTGCCATGACGGGAAGTCCACTGTGGCTAAAGGATAGTGATTGAAGGGGAAATTAAGTGAGAAAAGACTGGGGAGGTCTTTCGAGCCAGATCATGCAGGACCTAGAAGGCCACTGAGGTGGACAGAGACACTCTCTCTAGATCCCTCTAAGGAAAAATGTGTCACCTCAGCTGCCCGAAATACTGTGAGCAGTTGGGTTGACCTGCAGCCATCAGCCTCTTCAAGGATTCCTCCAGTAGCAGAGAGCTGCCTAGCCCAAGGTCACACCCCTTCTCAGGGAGACCTACGTCCAGCGACCGATTCCTTTCGAAGGAATATAAAGGTCTGGTTGTGCCAGAGCAGGGCAAAACAACGCTGGAGGGCCTTTCTGGCTCCAGGGTCCTCCATGGGGTTGGCCAAGTCTGGGGTCAGGCCCGCGTCTCCTCTGTCTGCTCCCACGTCCTTCCTCCCCTCTCCACCGGTGCTGGCTCCAAGAGGACCCCTGAAAATTCATGCTGTGCACGTCACTCCACACAGAGCCCGCTTCCGAGGGAAACCGGTGTGCAATGGCAGTTCCAGAGCTCAGCTTCTGTCGTGAGAGCAAAAGGAGACACCACGGGAGGCTCTCAACGAGAGGGCGACAGGACCCCAGTTGCATTTTCCAACGTGGGAAGGATGCTTCCCTTCTGCTGTTGCGCGACCAGACGCCCTAGACCCCAGAGGCTCTCTCGAATAGCAACGCGAACACAAGAGAGACCAGAAAAGTCTGTGCCTCTTGGTCCCAAGGCTTCAGGTCATCTACATGCCGAAGCCCTGGTTAGCCAGTTCCCGGACTTGCCAAGAACGCGCTGACGGGGGACCCGGGGCGAGGAGGCCACAAGTGGGCCAACAAAGCCCACCCCCGGCTCCCCATCCTTCCCTCAATTAGCTCCAATCTTTCATGCCTGGGCCAAACGCCCCATCACTCACGCAGGCGCACAAAACCATTTTGACGCCCCCCCCCCCCCCCCAGCAATCCTCACCTGTCCTGCCACCAGAGCCATAAGGATGCCAGCTAACTCTACCAGAGTGCCCACCATGTGCCACAGCTATCGCTCAAGAGTGGCTTTATACGGGGGCGCCTGGGTGGCTCAGTCGGGTAAGTGTCCGGCTTTGGCTCAGGTCACCATCTCAGGGCTCACGAGTTCGAGCCCCGCGTCAAGCTCTGCACTGACAGCTTGGGGCCTGGAGCCTGCTTTGGATTCCGGGCCTCCCTCTCGCTCTCTGCCCCTCCCCTGCTCACGCTCTGTCTCTCAAACATAAATAAACGTTACATGAACCGTGAGACTATGACCTGAGCCAAAGTCAGACTCATAAACGACGGAGCCACCCAGGCGCCCCCAGAATTAGCATTCTAAAGTGAAATAAAACATATCTAACCTTATGTCCTTCCCGGCTTAAAAATCTTTGCTAAAGAGCCAAATTACTATGGAGGTAAGAGAGAGATACTGACAGATGATGCTAAAGACATGAGAAAAGGTTCCAGAATACATGCTTAAGGGCATGTGTTTTACTAGTGTCAGATTAGCCATGGGAATCACGTGAAGGGGTGGAGAAAAATGTCCTAGGAGATTATGAGTGTTTGTGGGGTGGTGTCACTGGGGTTCATGGAGCAGGGACAAGACCCACAAACCATCCCCAAGGCAGATGTCCAAAGATACGACTTACACAAAGGAGTGCATACGATTTGGATTCAATACAAGTTAGATGAATGAATGAATGAATGAATGAATGAACAAGTGAATGAATAAACTATTTTTAGAAACGAGTGGCAGACTGCACTCAACATTTAAGAAAGAGCTAACCAAACTCACCACTCTCCTGAGATCATCTGAACCCCACTTGTTGGAGAAAGTCACCTATGGATGAGTTCAACAGGCAAGTTCATATAGACCTTATTAAGTAGAAAATACCACCTGTGCCTTGGATGAAAGAAGGGAGACCAGGGCTCGTTGATAGGAGGCCCTGAAGACCTTCCAGGGTCCCCAGCCTCTCCTGTCCTGCGGCTGCCAGACAGTACGTCCCCACGGCGACAGGAGATGGGAACTAAGCCAAGGGCATCCTTCCTTTTACTCTTGGGCGTCTGTTCTCGGCTAATGAGACAACGATGTAGGTGAGGATCTTGGTTGTTAGTCCCTTACACATCCGATATGGTCCTTGTTTCTAGAAACTTCTTTTCTATGTGCTTTCCCACGAAACATTCATGTGCCTGGCCAAGTGTTAGGTATCTGGGAATCATGTCTAAGACGTGGCCCTCGCCCTCTAGCATCTCCCCGAAGATGGGTGATTATTTCTGAAAAGATAATTTAAATACACCATCGTATGTGCAATTTGTTTCTCAGACATTATCTCACAGGTTATCTCTGAACACAAGGCAAGAGTAGACTTATCACTCCTTTTAACTGAAAATACAGTATGTGCAATGAATTTCTCAGACATATCTCATAAATGATCTCCAAACACATATGAAAAGGGTGAAACCATCACTTTCTTGAATTAAGTCGAGGCGCAAAAATGCTCAGCACCGGACTGGTGCTCGACAAGTACTGAATGAATAAATGTTGAAATGCTGAAATGAATAAAGAGATGTTGAGTGAATATGGAATAAATCAATTGAATGCAGAGACAGACTAGCTGCCCACCCAACCCCCTTCTTCTTCCTCCCCAGTAAAGGGCTAGGCGGTATTTCCCAGATGCCCTTGAGGTTAGGTGTCGTCAGGTGACAGAGGTGTGGCCAATGGGATGCCACAGGCCAATGGGATGAAAGTCCTGGCGGAGGGCCAAGCCACCAGATGGAGGGAATTTGGGTCTCTGAATGACCACATGGAAACACGTCCCCCACCAGGCGCGTCTGATTGGCCTTTAGCGCGACCGGGATAAACGTCCACTGGGTGGGGCCACCGAAGTCTGGGGATCATTTGTTACAGCATCGAGCCGCGCCTGTCTTGAACCGCCCAGCTGCTGCCAGCTTTCAGGCTCAGAGCCCACGGGCGAAGCACCTTCGTGTGAATCAGAAAAAGGCGCTCCCGCCCCACGCTTCCCCCGTCTGCCAACGCTCCTTTTCTCATCCAGAACGAGATCTCCCGAGACAAGGGTCGTTCCGTATTATCTTCACCGTGGTAGGTAACGTCCTGTACCTGTCCCTCCTGAAAGTCTCTCTCGGATCAAGAAATCGTGTTCTGGAAGATCATTGAGATGAGCGCTTGGCTTCGGGGATCTAAATATGTGGTTGGGGTCCACGACACCTGGAGGCTCTCTGCCATTTCTTGTCCCCCCCTCCACATAGCCTGCCCCGTTTCTCCCAGCCCCGGCACACAAGCTTACGGCGCCCCGGGGGCCCGCCCTGGGTTGGCCGCAAAACTGAAATGCCACTTCACCAGCTTTTCCCAGGCAGAAGCACCCAGCCCATTTCTCTGTGCTGCGCCCGTGCCCAGCCCTCGCCATTCGTCAGCTTTCTCGATGACTTCCCCCTGCTCGTCCCAGCCACACTTCTTTGCAGGAAACTGGAAGTCAGAACGTAGTAAAGACGATTTGCTCCGGGACACAGATGCCCCTGACCGCCTCGCCTTTGAGAGCTGTCCAAGGGGCAAACGGAAACACACACACACACACCCCAAAACCCCAGAGCACTGCCCATGGAAGAGGGATGTGTGTGTTTGTGGGTGTGAGCGTGTTGTATGTGTATCTGTGTTGAGTATGTATGTTGTGTGTGCATCGTATTGAGTGTGTGTGAGCGGGTATGTGCTGCTCTCAAATACCCCTGCCAGTCTGCTTAGCAAGTAGTTATTATTTTTTTTAATGTTTCTTTATTTTTGAGCAAGAGAGAGACAAAGTGAGAGTGGGGGAGGGTCGGAGAGAGGGAGACACAGAATCCAAAGCAGGCTCCAGGCTCCGGGCTGTCAGCACAGAGCCCGACGTGGGGCTCGAACTCACGGTCCGCAAGATCATGACCTGAGCTGAAGTCGGACGCCCAACCGACTGAACCACCCAGCGGCCCCAACAAGTCATTATTATTTTAATGACGTTGCAATGTGATTCGCACAGTGCACACTTACAAAACTTCCCCAAGGTCTGTTGCAATTCTTAAAATAATAATAATTTAAAAGATTTTAAAAATATACAATTATTATTTAAATAGGAACAATGCTATAAGAATCTTAATAATAATTTAAATATTATTATCATAATAATTTACAGCTTTAAGATATGATAACAATTCTACAACTCCACCAGGAAGTCTGCAGCTAACAAAGCTGTGCGATGTCTGGTGAGTTGCTTTGCCTCTGTGGGTCTTGTTTCTGGACCTATGAGATTTTAGCCAGATACTCCTCATAGCCCCATCTAGCCCCAAATATTTATGACTTTTTTTAAGTTGTTTTTAATGCTTATTTATTTTTGAGACAGAGACAGAGCACGAACAGGGGAGGAGAAGAGAGAGAGGGAGACACAGAATCCGAAACAGGCTCCGGGCTCCGAGCCGTCAGCACAGAGCCCGACGCGGGGCTCGAACTCCCCAACCGCGACATCATGACCTGAGCCGAAGCCGGACGCTCAACCGACTGAGCCACCCGGGTGCCCCCCAAATATTTACGACTTGATAATTCCATAAAGTACAACTGACAAAAGCCACTGCCAAGCAGAGACAGTACAAAGCTCTGTCATCCTTCAGCTGTGTGTCCTTGGGCAAGTGACAGGGGCTCACTGTGCAGTGGCTATTACTACTCATATTGTTGTTCCCACACAGGGTTCCAGGGCCAGATGAGGTGACTCCCGCAGATGAGAGGGCTCCTCTCTGCAGGGGTCTAGATTCTTTCCAACTGGAATGTTCAGGAATCCAGAGATAGGTGGGGCTGATCTGCAAAACCACTGCACAGGGGTCGGCCCAATATCCACCCACCTGACTTCCCCGGGCAGGAGGGAGGAGAGGGGAGGAAGGGAGGATCTAAACTTCGAGCAGGAAGGGCCTTGAGTTCACCACCGCCAACCACTCCGAAGATCACAGGAAGGCTCCCAGGGCCCCCACGGCCTCGGAGCTGAACAAACACAAGCCTTGTGGCATGCCTTGGTTGACTAACTAGGGCAAATTCTGTGTGTGTGTCTGTCTCCCTCCCTTTTATTCCACTAATGAAAGAGAATGAGAAGAAAGATTTCCCTTTAGAAAATCAGGAGACAAGAGCATTAAATGCTGAAACCCCAGAGGGCATCTTCGGGATCTAGCCACATAAGGCAAATTCCTTGTCTCTCTGAATCCTTGCAACTGTTCAGCCGGCCAGGTGTTGGCAGCTAAGTTAAGGACTGTCACACAGGAGATGAGCAAGTTCAGGTTGGCTCGAGGCCCTGTGGGTATCGGAGCCAGAGAGAGTGAGAGAGAGAGAAGGTCTCTTTACTTGGGGGACGGCACGTGAGGTCGGCCGGGAGAGGCGTCTGGGGACAGGGAGGACGGGACACATGAAGCCAGGTGGCATCTCGTAGCAAAATCCCTGGCCTGGGTGTCTGAGTTTCTCCTTTCAGATCTGGCACTCATCTGCCACATGACCTTGGGCAAGTCCTTTCCCTCCTCTGGGGTTTGATTTCCGCATGTCTGGGATCCCTTGTGACCCTATCATTTCGTGCTGAGGAAGCGGGGCCAAGCTTTGGCCCGGTAGCCCCGAGGATACCCTATTGAGAAGGCACTTGGTGATGATTCTAGTGAACATTTCTGCAGTGAGATTGATCCGTGTCATTTTAATATGGTGCCACCCGTCCCCGGGCCTCCTTTTAAGGGCCGCAGAGTAGATTGTTCTAGTATGTTCTTTTCCCATGCTTGGGTTCAGACAAAACATCAGCGGTAAAGATTGAGAAGGCGAATAATGTGCTGAGTGCCAGAACACTTGAGCACTTACCAGAACTCGAGCAGTTGCTCAAACGATCACTCATTCATCCTTAAAACTATCAAATCACCCGTCAGCTTATAGATGTACGCGTGTTTCCATCATCTGTCCCTTAATCAATCCATTCATCAGTTTATCCCTGGATCCACACATGCATACATGCGCCCATTCACACACACACACACACACACACACACACACACACACACACGTATCCATCCATCCAATCATCGAAACTTCCATCCAGCCACTGATCTATTCACATATGCATACGCCCATCCCCTCCCCCATGCATTTACATAATAACCATTTATATAATCCGTCTAGCCATTGATGCATCCATCCAAATATCCATTCATCTATTCACACATATACCCTTGCCTCCATCCATCCATGCACTCATGCATTCATCTATGAACCCGTACACGCGCACATAAATACGTACCTACCTGTATACACGCATCCACACTTACATACAATATTTACAGCCTCCTATCCATCGTCTATCTCTCCACGCGCCCATTCATTCACTTACCCCCTCAGCAATGCATCATCTACCTTTCACCCAGCCATGCGTCCACTATCCATTCATCCATCCCTCTGCTCTTTGCGAGACCCTCAGAGAAGGAGGACCGTCGTTCGTTCCTTCAAGGGGCTCACGGGCAGTGACAGACAAGAGAACGGCTATTTCAGTGGGGTGTGCAAACTCCCGTGATGCAAAGTAAAGAGACACAGGTGAGGACGGGGGAAATACGTCCATGACAACCACCTCCTGTGCGCCTGGGTCGTTGCTTCTGTTGCACATTGACTTTATGAGCTGGATGTTATAATCCTCGTGTTGAGGGGGAGGAATTTAGGCTTAAAGAGGTTCCTTCATTCTCCCACGTTCTTGCAACGAGTAAGTAGCACAGCTAAGACGCAAATACTTGACCTGAGAGCCCAAGACCCTCATCCACTATTCAACCAGTTCCAACGGAAGAAGTAGGAATAAACACAAAGAAAGGCAGAAACGAAAAGAACTCATCAGAAGCAGCAGGCCAGAAGGGACCTCTGAAAATCTCCTGTCTTGTCACAGAGGACAGGTGAGGGACCACTTCCCTTTTAAAGGGATGGCACGGGGCGCCTGGGTTCCTCGGTCGGTTGAGCGTCTGACTGCGGCTCAGGTCGTGATCTCACGGTTCATGAGTCTGAGCCTCACGTCGGGCTCTGTGCTGACAGCTCGGAGCCTGGAACCTGCTTCAGATTCTGTGTCTCCCTCTCGCTCTCTGCCTCTCCCCCCGCTCACACTCTGTCTCTCAAAAATAAACAAACATTAAGAAAATTAATAATAAAGGGATGGAAACTCTAACATCTTGTGCGAGGTGGAATAACGCCCCCTTAAAGATGCCCACGTCCCCAGAACCTAGAAACACGTTACCAGACATGGCAAATGGGACTTTGCAGAGTTTAGCATCTTGAGAGGAGGGAGATCATCCTGGATTATCCAGGTGGGCCCAGTGTATCACCAGGACCTTAAAGAGGAGTTTAGAGGGTCAGAGTCAGCGAAGGAGATGGAAACGGAGGTCAAAGTCATGCCAAGATGCTCACGGGGCCCCTGAGCCAAGGTGGATTCTAGAAGCTGGGAAGAGACAAGTAAATGGAGTCTTCCCGGGAGCCTCCAAAACAAAGACGCACCTGCCGACACCTGGGTTTTACCCAGTGAAACTGATCCCAGACTTCAGACCCGAAGAACTGGACAATAATCATTAGCGTGCATTGTGTTCAGCCACCAAGCTTGTGGTCACTTGGTGCAGCAACAACCGGGGTATATTTGGGGACATATAACCATGATTCAGGATCTTCTCCAAGAACCAAGAAACTCTTTCCTGTAGTTGACAGCAATATCCCTTCTGATTTTGTTTCTTAGAGCATAAGCACCGAATGGCCATCTTTATGAGAGCTTTATTGAGATAGAACTCATCACATAAGGTGCACAATTCATCCACGTAAGGCGCACAATTCTGTGACTTTTAGTATATGCATGGCCGTGAGCCACCATTACCACAGTCAACTTTAGAACACTTTTGCCACCTGAAAAAAGAACTCTGTACCCATCAGCTGTCACCTCTTTAAACCCCCAGCCCTTCCCCTCGCCTTCAGCAACCACTAAGATACTTTCTGCCTGTATACATTTGCCTGTTCTGGACATTACAAACCAATGGAATCACATATTACATGGCCTTTTTTGACGGGCCACTCTCTCTTAGCATGATAGTCGTAAGGTTCACCCATGTTCTAGCACAGATCGGTGGTTCATATCTTTTCAGAGCTGAAGAATATTCCAGTATAGGGATAGACCACATTGTGTTTATCCGTTCATCTGCCGACAACCACGTGGGTCGTTTGCACCTTTTGGCTGTTATGAATAAAGTCGCTACAAACATTTGTACAATTTCTGCGTGGGCTTGTGTTTTCACTTATCTGTTCGCTCCTCTTGGCTTTTCTCATTTCACCTCATTCCCTCCCAATGGCCAGAGGCAGAAGTCCTGGTTCACATGGTAACTGTGTTCGGTCATCTGAGGACGTGCCTGTCTGTCCCAGAAGCTGCATCATTTTATATTCCCACCAGCACTGTACGAGGGTTCCCATTTCTCCCCAACCTCACCAACATTCGTTCTTTTCTTTTCTTTTTTTTTTTAAATTTTATAGAGAGAGTGAGCAGGGGGAGGGGCAGGGAGAGAGAGAGAGAGAGAGAGAGAGAGAGAGAGAGAGAGAGAATCTTAAGCAGGATCCATACTCAGCACAGAGCCCAACACGGGGCTTGATCCCAGAACCCCGGGATCGCGAACTGAGCCGAAATCAAGAGTCAGATACTTGACCGACTGAGCTTCCCAGGTGCCCCGACACTTGTTATTTTCTGATTTGCTGGACCCAGTCCTTCTTATGGGTGTGAAATGGCATGTCTTTATGCTTTTGATTTGTTTCCCTGACGATTAAGGACCTTACACATCCCTTTCTTGTGTTCATTGGCCTTTTGCTTATCACTTCCTTGAAGGAATGTCTATTCAGATCCTTTGCCCACTTTTAATTGTCTTTTCTTGAATTGTTTTTTTTTAATGTTTTTATTTATTTTTGAGACAGAGAGAGACAGAGCATGAGCGGGGGAGGGTCAGAGAGAGAGGGAGACACAGAATCTGAAGCAGGCTCCAGGCTCTGAGCTGTCAGCACAGAGCCTGATGCGGGGCTCGAACTCACAGACTGCGAGATCGTGACCTGAGCTGAAGTCGGACGCTCAACCGACTGAGCCACCCAGGCGCCCCATGTCTTTTCTTGAATTGAAAGAGCTCTTTATATGTTCTGGATACCGGTCCCTCATGGGATATATGATTCGCAAATATTTTCTCATTTATCAATTATTTACATATTTCTATTCTATGTTAATATTTCTTATGCCTTAATTCAGTATGTCGAATATTTCTTCCTAGCCTGTGGGTTGTCATTTCACTTTCTTGATTGTGTCCTTTGAGCTGACAGCTCGGAGCCTGGAGCCTGCTTTGGATCCTGTGTCTCCCTCTCTCTCTGCCCTTCCCCCACTCGCGCCTCCCTCTCTGTCTCTCTCTCTCTCAAAAATAAATAAAAACATAAAATTTTTTGAAGTGCAAAAGTCTTCAAATTTGGTGAAGTCCGATTTCTCGAGTTTTCTTTCTGTGGCTGGTGCTTTTGATGTCACTTGAACGATTATTTAAATGACAGAATAATAGATTTAAAATATACGGCACAGGGTCTGGCACCGTTATGTACACCGTTATGTAGTTCGAGAATGACCCCTCCTGAGCTGCCATCATCAACAACGTAAGAAGACTTCAATGCAGCGTCTGTCGAGGGCACTGACATGTTCATTCTCCCCCTGCTTCTAACCACCTTAGAAAGGCAGGGATACTTCTCTCCTATAGGACCCCAAGGCCTGAGAGGTTGAATGAGGGTAGGTGGTCAAGCCAGGATTCCCTCCCCAAGCCTGGCATTCCTCCCAGGATCCCACAGCGGCCTCAGCACTTTCCTAAGCCCTCTGGGCCAACGGACGATGAAGTGTAGAGATTGCTGTCTGATCCAGGACAGGACTATTTCTCCAGAACTCGGGCATACTCGTAGCGTGCAGAGCGGTGCCTGATGGAGGAGGCCATGCTGACCCTCTGGCAACTGGGCATATTCATGGCAGCGCCGGGTTCTGTGTGGGGCTGCCTGATACAGGCCAGAGTAACTTGCAGAGGGGACAGAAGTCCATGAGACCTGGAGAAACCAGGGGAGGCTTCATGGAGGTGGTAGCTGTCAAAGAGGGTAGGATTTAGGGGTTTGAGGGCAGGAAGTAAGTAAAGTTGGGTCGACGGAAATGACCAAGAGACAGTGCCGACTCACTGAAAAAGTTCGCGGTGGACAAACAACTTCTCATGAGGAGCAATACCAATAATGGCAATAAGTGTAACCATAATCATTGCTCACACGCCAGGCATTGTTCTAAGGTTCATCGGAGCCCATCTGGTCTTTACGATAATTCTCCGAAGCGGGTAACGTTATCAGCCGCGTTTTAAGTCCAGTGGAAATTTAAGTCCAACTCAAAGATGGGAAGACTGAGGCGCGGAGAGATTAAATAATTTGACCGAGGCTACAAATGAGAAGTGGGAGAACCCCAAACTCGGCCAGCGGGGCGGATGTGGGTGGAGGACACAAGAGAACGAATTCCTAAGTTGAACCAAGACAGGTAGGGGTTCGCTCCACCCGCTTCCTGGCTGTGGAATCCTATCCATGTCTTAACTTTCCCGAGCCTGGCTTCCCCAGGCCACGGAAATGGTTAGTTCGGGCCCCTGAGGGGAGGATTTCCAGAAATCAGAGTCATCCAAGAAGGGACTCAATACATTTTAAATTAGGGGATGACATTATTTTCTTCCGGGGGGGGGAAGGGCCTTAGAAACACAAGCTGAGGGGCGCCTGGGTGACTCGGTTGGTGAAGCATCCGACTTCGGCTCGGGTCATGATCTCGCGGTTCATGGGTTCGAGCCCCGCGTCGGCCCCTGCACCAACAGGGATTCCCAATCTCCCTTTCTCTCGGTCCTTCCTTTCTCAAAATAAAGAAACTTTTTAAATTATGTAAATAAATAAGGGACACCTGGGTGGCTCAGTCGGTTAAATGTCCGACTTCGGCTCAGGTCGTGATCTCACGGTTCGTGAGTTCGAGCCCCGCATCAGGCTCTCTACTGTTAGTAAAAGAGCCCGCTTCGGAACTTCTGTCTCCCTCTCTCTCTGTCCCTCCCCGGCTCATGCTTTTTTTTTTTTTCTCTCTCTCTCTCTCTCTCAAAAACAAATAACAATTTAAAAATCTTAAAAAATGGGACACCTGAGTGGCTCAGTCGGTTAAGCGTCCAACTTTGGCTCAGGTCATGATCTCGCGGTCCGTGAGTTCGAGCCCCACGTCTGGCTCTGGGCTGACAGCTGGGAGCCTGGAGCCCGCGTCCGATTCTGTGTCTCCTTCTGTCTGCCCCTCCCCTACTCTCACTCTGTCTCTCTCTCTCTCTCTCTCAAAGAATAAATAAACATAAAAAAATTTTTTTAATCTATTTAAAAAAAAGAAACACAAGCTGAGGGGCGCCTGGGTGACTCGGTTGGTGAAGCATCCGACTTCGGCTCGGGTCATGATCTTGCGGTTCATGGGTTCGAGCCCCGCGTCGGCCTCTGCACCAACAGGGTGGAACCTACTTGGGATTCCCAATCTCCCTTTCTCTCGGTCCTTCCTTTCTCAAAATAAAGAAACTTTTTAAATTATGTAAATAAATAAGGGACACCTGGGTGGCTCAGTCGGTTAAATGTCCGACTTCAGCTCAGGTCGTGATCTCACGGTTCGTGAGTTCGAGCCCCGCATCAGGCTCTGGGCTGACAGCTGGGAGCCTGGAGCCCGCGTCCGATTCTGTGTCTCCTTCTGTCTGCCCCTCCCCTACTCTCACTCTGTCTCTCTCTCTCTCTCTCTCTCTCTCAAAGAATAAATAAACATAAAAAAATTTTTTTAATCTATTTAAAAAAAAGAAACACAAGCTGAACATCGGGCGAGATGTGTATGTGAGCAAGTGGCTCATATACGGCACAAAGTACCAGCAACAAGACCCAGCAAAGGGGAGTTCACTGTGAAGGTTCACTGTCATTAGTGTAAGGGGCCAGGCTAAGGGCACCCCCAAGCTCCAGAGCATGCCACGCAGGTGTCTTCCAAGGACCATCAGGCCCAGTGCGCGTGGCACCCACAGCGGGCAGGCGGAGTCAGCTCGTCAGCTATTACGATGCTACGATGGGTGTCGGGGCCTTGGAGCCTCCTGCCTCATACGCCGGAATCCAAAGTGTCACCCCCGCGGTCATGCAAGCTTTCAAGAAACGAGGAAGGTGGCCCTCGTTTGTCCAGTGCAAGACCTCCGGCCACCGCCCCCAGCTCCTCCAGTGCACACACGCACACGCACACACACACACGCACACACGCACTCCCCCCAGGAACCGGCCATTGTGTCCGTGCTGTTGTTGAAATGTACTCCGTACATATTTGAGGCCGCACAAGGGAGCGATTACTTCCCAAGTCCTATTTATGGCTGTTTTGTTTTGGAGGAGTTAGCGAGGGCGCGGGGGGCCGGCGGATATCGTTGGTTTTTTCAGAAAGGCTATTTAAAAAGCAGAATGCCGTGGCTGGCTGGGTTTGAAACAATGAGGATGAACATTCGCAGGCGGTGATGCTTTTCCCTTCATTCGCTCGGACTTCTGTTGAAACCTGAATCCCAAATGACCCTAGACACAGACATCCCACGGTGGAGATGCGTTTTTTTTATTATTATCATTTTAAATCTTTAACGTTTACTTATTTTTGGAAGACAGAGTGTCAGTGGGGGAGGGACAGAGAGAGAGGAGAGAGAGGGAGACACAGAATCCGAAGCAGGCTCCAGGCTCCGAGCCGTCGGCACAGAGCCCGACGCGGGGCTCGAACTCGGGAACTGCGAGATCATGACCTGAGCCGAGGTCGGACGCTTAACCAACTGAGCCACCCCGTGCCCCTTCCTTTAATTGTTAAAAAAAGATAAAGAGATCTTCAGACAGACCCTAAATATTTGAATCAGCTCCCTGGTGAAATCTCCGGGGGCACACGCACCTGAACTCTTATAAGCAGCTCTTATAAACTCATGATTAGTTCATTCCGTGTGTAATTGTGTGTGGCAACCCCGCCTTTCTTCGTGGCCAGGTAGAGGGGTCGTTACCTCAAAAGGGCCATGTAGCACATGGGGCGGGCAGCACAGGGCTCAACCTTGGCTCTGCCTTTTACTGGGTGTAACCCGTCCTTTAACCCCTCTGAGCCTCCGGTTCTGGAAAACAAGGGATTGTAACGATTGTTTTTATTCATTCATCCTGGCACTTATATACTTGTTTTTGAGCACTAACTTTGAGCTAGGCACTGGAGGCAGGTCAGTGAATAAACACAGACACAGATCCTACCCTCGCTTTTGTGCAGGATGATCAATCACAAGCACAATTGGGAAGAAAATCACATAGAAGTTCAGAAAAACCAAAAAAGGGAGGGGGGATTGTGTGTGTGGGTTGGGGGGGGGGGGGAGGTTGACAGAATGATCCAGAAAGGCCTAAGATGATGTTTGGGAGAAGATCCAAGGTGAGAGGCGAGAGAGCAAACCGTGAAGATACCTGGTAAAAAGTGTTTCCGGCAAAGGGAATAGCATGTGCAAAGGCCCTGAGGTGGGAGTGGGTCCGGTGTATTAGAGGAACAGCAGGAAAGCCAGGAGTGGGGGGTGTGTATGCATAAGGAGTGGGGAATAGATGGGGTCAGGGACATAACTTTATAAAGTGGTCCCGAGAATTCAATCATCAGCTGGCCCATTTACCTAATAGATACGCAAGGACAGCTTTTAGATGGCGGACCCATGCAAGTGAGTGGGTCAGTCAACGGAGAAGTCATTTATCCATCAGGACCCTACCACTCGGAGGGGTCTGTCGACTTGCCCAAGGCCACTCAGCTGGCTTATGAAGCACTTGCGGGGAGGCTTCAGGACTCATGTTACTAGCCCAAGGTTTCACCCTCCCCAAATTGACACAGATAAAAATCCGGAGCAATGCCCTTCCCCAATCCAGCTCGAACTGCTAGTGTTTGCTGCTGTGAAGTGAGGGTGTCCCGCTCTCCACCCTACAGGGCACTGAATAGCCCCACATCACAAAGACGTCCCCAGTCCCCAGCGTCAACGACGACGACGACGACGACGACGGTGATGGTGACAGTCGGGGAACAGCCCCAATCTATTGTTGTTGTTGTTTTTTTCCTCTTCGAACTCTCATTGTTTTAAACCCTACTTGGTGATTCTCAAGGGCATGTGGGGAGCTGATAGTGAGATTGAATGGGGGGTGGGACCCGCTAGTCCCTCCACCCACCCCAGGGTGGGGATATTTGGGGTGGGGCGGCGGGGGGTGGGGGGGAGGAATAACTCAATCCTATTTCCCCTTCCCGGGATCTTTGTTGAAGGCATTAGCATGGACTCGGGGGGAAAGGGTGGAGCTAGGAGCCAGCACAGTTTTCCAAAATAAAGTCATAGATGAGAGATCAAGATCCAGGAGACTGTTTAGCTCTACTATTCACAGCACAAAGGCTTGACCCAGGGCTTCTCCCTGGCTTGGCTGGGACAGCAGATATTATCAGGGTGACACATGAGAATAATAATACCTTAGGTCAAGAGGGTGCGTCCTTTCTTCCACAGGGATCTCGGCACACTTCTATCCACACGAGCCCGTGTCCTTTCACAAAGACCAAGCTACGGGGACAACTTCCTAAGCCAACTTGAACCCAGGGACCGGAACCAAGAGCAAGGCTAATGGCACACCCAGTGACAGCCTGATGAGGGCAACGGAGGCGACAGACCAGTTTTCTTGAGCTCACTGCCCGTTCACTCATTCATTCTTGCATTCATACATTCAACAGGTAATTACTGGGTGCCCACAGTGTGTCAGGCTCCACTCTAGACCCTGGAGGCACAGCTGTGGACAAGACACGGTCCCTGACCTCTGGAGACTCGCAAGCTAGAGGGGAAGAACGACAAAGACGTAGGTTGACACGCGGGTTCTTCACCTGGAGTCCAGAGACCACACAGGGTGCTGGAGGCTTCGACGGACAAGATCAGGATGTCGTGCCCCCCAAGGGGCATGTCTGCTCAGGTCCAGGGATTCGGGAAAGGCTTCTGGAGGAGGTGAAGGCCTACACCAGTTTCTCAACCTTGACATTATTGACACTTTGGACCCGGTGACTGTCACGGAGGCCGCCCTGGCCTTTATTCACAAAAACTCAGTAAGTAGCACCCCCCCCCCCCGAAATTGTGACGACTGGATATCGCCAAATTGTCCTCTGGGGGACAAAATCGCCGTCCCTTCAATTTCCTCCCTCCACCCCTTGAGAACCAGACAAAGGTGCAAAGAATATGCGGAAGGCGGGGCGGTCGAAGCTTCCGGAGTCCCGCACCCCGGGCCCTGGTGCTGTGAGGGCCAGGCGGGGCGTCTGAGTTTTATTCCAGGATCCACTGAAGCCACTGGAAGGTTGAAAGCTGAGCGACACAACCTCACTTTCAAAACCTGCCTTGGTTGTTGGGGTAAGAGGTGTGAACACGGCACGGGGAGACCGGAAGGAAGGGCTTCCCCCAAAATGAGCTGGCCTGCCAATGGCCCCAGGGGATGGACTGCAGAGAGGAGCCCCCCCCTGCCCCCCACATCCTCCCCCTCCCGCCTCCGCCGGGGCAGGCCTGGGCACCCAGGCTGATACATCCTCTCGGGCGGGGTGCTCGGGAGGGGTTCCTCTCCCAGGTCCGCTGGCTCCGGGGGGGACAATGCCAACATCCCGGGGCAGCTTGGTGACTCACAACAAAAGGCCTTTCCCTTTCTGGAAAGATAGCCCGGTTCTTAAGGAGGATTAGGTGTCAAAGAGAGACCACTGGGAAGGGAGCACGGGCCTGAAACCCACAGGGTTGTCAGGTGGGGCTCACGCCGGACCCTCAGCCTGCGGGGACCTCGTGTTTAAAACACACAGCGTGTCCCCCGGCCATCTCACCTGCGACGCGTGAATGACCACTTCTCAAAGAATTAGAATAAGGTGCACTGAACGCTGCGACTACTTAAAGCTCATTTTCAGTGACGTTCCTTCTCGATAGCCATTGTCACTGTGCGGAAAAAAAGCAGCGCCGTCTTCAAGAGGAAGAGACAGACTCGGAGCGCTGTGAAAGGCCCAAAGTCACACAGCGAGGAGGCTGGGAATCCAGGAATTCAAGTTCTGTCTTACCGGCGTGTCAAGTCTGAGGTTCTGTCACTGCCCAGATTTTCAAAGGTCCTGAGAGTTTACCCACAATTATTTAGGATATAAATATCCTAAATGGATAGAGATTTAGATGTATAGATTTTAAACTTAGATTTAGAGATATTAAAACTTCTTTGGCGGGTGGGGGGGGGCGGCGCCTGGGTGGCTCCGTCAGTGAAGCATCCAACTCTTGATCCCGGCTCAGGTCGTGATCTCGCGGTTCGTGAGTTTGAGCCTCACGCCCGACTCTGTGCTGACAGTGTGGAGCCTCCTTGGGATTCTCTCTCCCTCTCTCTCTCTGCTCCTACCCCGCTCGTGCGCTCTCTCTCTCTCTCTCTCTCAAAAAATAAAATAATTTTTCTTTAAATTTTAAAAAATTAAAAAAATTCAAAACAATTAAAAAATTAAAAAAATTAAATGTTTTAATTTAATTTTTTTAAAAATTAAAAAAAAAAAAACAACTTCATTGCATTCTAGGTGTTGGAATTACCCAGAACTATCATCCTCTTTCAACTTTATTTTTCAAATTCCTCAAAAAAAATTTAAAAAATACGAGCCACTCATCTCGCAGCTAACGATAGCAGCGTGTGCCCGTTATCGAGGGACTGTGGTATATGCCGTCCCTCTCTCAGGGCTCAGACCCGTGCTGTAAAGTCAGCACTGTTGTTATTCCCATTCTGCGGATGAGAAAATCAAGACTCGGTGGCTCGGAGAAGCTTCGCAGCTGGGAAGCGGCAGGGCCACAGTTCAAGGTGAAGTCTGGCCACCTCCAGAGCAAGCAGAGGGCGCAGTACCTTTCTAGCCGCCGCCTACACTGCGGGCTTCACTTCCTTGGGGTGAAGCAGCCCTGATGGCAGGAAGCAGCCAGAGGGACGAAGGCAAGACCAGGGCACCTGTGCCCGCCGCCTTTCTTTTCTGGAAAATAACAGGGCTTTCATGCAGCCCAGGCAGGGATCCAGGCCTCTCCACTTGGCCTTGGGGGCTCTCAATACGAACAGGCTTTTCTCTCGCGCTTCCCAGCCCTTTCAGACCTCAACTCTCTGAAAACTCAGGCACGGAGGAAGGTCGCACGGACAAAGGCACCCACCGGGTGCTTTCCGGAAGCATGTGCCAGGATTCCCCTTGCAACAGCCAGAAGCATCATCTTAACCCGGTGCAAGATCGAATCACTCCTCTGCTGAAAGCCTCCGCATTTGATTTTTCTTTTCCTTTTTCTTTTCTTTTAAATAAACGTTCGTTCATTTTTGAGAGAGAGCGTGAGCAGGGGAGGGGCGGGGGGGGGGGCAGTGAATCCAAAGTGAGCTATGCGCTGGTAGCAGTGGGCCCGACGCGGGGCTCGAACTCGCGAACCGTGAGATCGTGACCTGAGCCGAAGTGGGACACTCAACCGACAGAGCCACCCCGGCGCCCCAAGTTTTTTCTTTTTTTCATCAGATCCAAACTCCTTTGGACGCCCCTGCTGACTTGGCCCGGCCAGAACTCCTACCCCTTCCCCTTGCTGGCCACATGCCTTCTAGCTGATTCTCAAACACCCCACACCCGTGAATATGCACAGGTCTGTGCACCCACTGTCTTCCCTGCCCATTCTTCACGGGCTGCGTCTCTCCCCCAGCTTTGATCGGGTGGGCAGCAGGGAGCCATGTAAGGTTTCAGGACAGAGGAGGAGTGCACAAAAGGAAGGACACCTTTACTGGGTACCGACAATGGGACTGGCAGCCGATGGCATTTAACGCAGTCCCCTCAACCGTTCTATTAGGTTGTTTTACAGATGAGAAAACTAAGGTCTGAAGAGGAATGGGGCGTTCTCCTGGCCCCAGGGTAGCTGGGTTCCAAGGGCAGAGGTGGGATTTAAACCCGTGCCCGTGGTCTGCCAGGCTCCCTTCCCCTCTCCACGTCCTCGGTCAGAACCCTTTGAGTCGTGAGCTTGGGAAGCTGTCGGAAGCTCAGCTCTGGGGTCATTCACTCATCCCCACGGGAGCTGGCGGCCTTCACAAAGCGTCATCAGCCTCCCAGAAGGCACAGCGCACCAAGGACTGGAGATTCTAGTCTGGCCAGAGAATGACTGTAGGATAATAGCAAAGCCACCTTGGAGCGTGAATCCATCCAGTGTATCTGGGGATTCAGGGTCCCCACTACCTGTAATCACAACCCCTGACAGGGAGGAACCCTGGTGAGAAGGGAGAAGGAAGAATCCGGCCAATCACCGACATGGGAGTCTTGTCAACATGGTTACGGCCCTGCCTTCGGCCTCCCAAACGACTTCTGTCTGATCTCTATCGACCCTGGCTCCACAGGCCCCTGTCCTTCGAGAGTTATCTGCAGATCCGCTAAAGAGCCAAGCAGGGTTTAAATCCGCATCCAGGGCTTGTTGGTGGATGAAGGCAGAATTCCCAGACATCACCTGGGGGGCCTGAATGGAAGGGCACAGGGCAGAGAAGGGGTGTGACCTTTGATGGAGCCGTCATCGGACCTCGACAAGCCCGGGAAAGGCCACCCCGGAAGCAAGACCCCAGAGTGCCCGGGCAAATGGAGGTGTCTCCTCTCCCTGAATCCCAGAGGGCCGGCAGGAGCTAAGGTTTGCGGCTGTCCCCCGGCCACATGGATACCCAGGAGACCTCCTTATCTGGACTCCCTTGCGGCCCTCTACCACAGAGTTGACAGGCTGTCTGCAAAGGACCAGAGACTATTTCCGATTCTGTTGCCACAACTCCACTACCTGTCAGAGCACAAGAGCAGCCAGAGGCAACAGGTAAAGAAAGGAAGGAGCGAGCACGGCCGCGTGCCAGTTCAAATAGGTGGCCGTCCCAGTTGAGCCCATCGGCCACAGTTTGTAGATCTCTGCTGTACCAAGCGTGTGAGATCCTCAGATATGTGTACCAGCATTTCCGGAGTTGTCTTCTGTCCAAGGTCAAAAGAAGACCCCTTTTTTTTTTTTTTTTTTTTAGGGAGAGAGTGCGAGCAGGGCAGAGGGAGGGAGAGAGAGAGAGAGAGAGAACCCACACTCAGCGCAGGGCCCACTGCGGGACTCGATTTCACGCACTGTGAGATCATGACCTGAGCCAACATCAAGAGTTGGGACATTTAACCGACGGAGCCACCCAGGCGCCCCAAAAACAAGACCCATCTTAAGGGTAAGATTTTCCTGGAAAGGCCACGGGCCAACTGTCATCTGGCCCCCACCGGACTCCGGAAGGGACCAGAATCACAAGGGCTGTTAACTGCTGCATCACCGGTGTCCAGGCAATTGCCTAAACCGTTGTTGAGTTGGCTGGATGTGCTGAGCTTCTGGCTGTAACGCAAAACATTCTGAGCAGGCTCTTTCCACCCGTTCACCCTGGCTGCCCCAGCCCCGCACGTCCTGGGAGCTTTGAAAAGGCTTCAGGCTGAATTCTCATGAATGGTAGCCGCCCTGTGCAAGGCTGCTTCGGCAACGCTGGGGGTGTTTTTCCCTCTCTCTCCGTTTAGCGAACCTAGCTGTTCTATCCAGAGATGTGCACTGGGAAGGAGAAACCGCCCTGGTGAGCATTGGCACACGAATCATTCTGTGAATCTTCCCTTTTTAATTGCTTATTAAAAGCAGACCAGATTTTCCGAAATGGTTACAGTAAACATGTGTTACTATTGTAATTACTTTAAAAAAAAAAACAACAACGCAACAACTCTTCATGTGCAAAGTCGGAGAGAAAACCAAGACGAGGGGCGCCTGGGTGGCTCAGTCGGTTGAGCGTCCGACTTTGGCTCAGGTCACGATCTCGCAGTCCGTGAGTTTGAGCCCCGCATTGGGCTCTGTGCTGCCAGCTCAGGGGTTGGAGCCTGTTTCAGATTCTGTGTCTCTCTCTCTCTCTCTGCCTCTCCCCTGCTCATGCTCTGTCTCCCTCCCTCTCTCTCTCTGTCAAAAATAAACATTAAAAAAAAAAGAGAGAGAGAAAAAAAAGAAGAAGAAAACCAAGTTGAACTTTCCTCCAGGAAAAGGAGGATGTCTCATACTTCACAGGGGGTAAGTGCAACTTGCGTGCCCACTAAAACCCAGCCCCCAGGCCCACCTCTCAGCTGCTCTTATGCAGCAGATCTGGGGCAGGGCCTCTGCATCTGCATTTGGAAGACCTGTCCCCAGGTGAGCACTGCAAAAAAAGTATTGCACCCTGGGCTAGCCAATGCCTGCGATTGATTTCTACCAATCGCTGAAGCTTTTGAGAGGACGGTCCAAGACCTCAGAGCTCACCCTGCCCCCAGCAGGAAATCTACATTTCTGAAAAGGGCCCACAGACATCCAGTGACTGTTCTGCAAATTACCGGTGAATCACCTGCCAAGGCCTTTGACCCCTCCGGGTCTCCCCCCCCCCAACCCCAGCTTATCTGCCAGGTTGCCTATTTGCTCTGTCTCAAAAGTGAACAGAGGTGCCTCCAACTCCAAAGCATCTCAGGCTGTTTAATTACACTAATTGCCACCCGGGGCTATAAATTTTATGTTAATGCTCTACCAGGTGATTCACCCGGTAAATTACACACTAACGACTTCCCCCAGGCTTACCTTCAGACCCTAAGCTCACTCGGGACACTAACGCCCACGCCCCCAGAGCCAGAGAGGCTGGAGAGAGGAACAGATAGGCCTGGGGACCTCCTGCAGTGTCTCCTCGAACCCCGCCATCTCGCTGTTCTCCTGGACGACGTCTGTTCTTGGGCAAGGCGAACCCGCCCTTCTCTGTAGTAAGCGGGGCTCCGCTGCCCGGGGCCAAGTCACCATCTCCCGGGGACAGATTATAGGCTATGCAAGCAGGAGAAAACAGACAAAGGAGTCCACCTTCACCTCTTTAACAGGTGTCTCCTGTCCATTTCTCCTTCCTCCGCCGGTACCTGGCGGAGGCCTTCCGATTAATCTTCCTAAAGCACTCCTTTGATCATGTTATAGCTCAAACACCTTCCATGGCTCCCACTGGCCGCGCTTTTACATCCACGCCTCTTCAGCAGACTTTCCTAGCCCCGTCCTGCTCTGGTTATCCATTGCTGTACAGCAAATCACCTCCAACTGAATGAAACAAAACAACTCTCATGTATTATTCCTCTCTCTCTAGGGGACACCTGGGCTCCGCAGGGCAGTTTGTGCGTAGACCCTCCCACGTCACTGGAGGCAGAAAGAGGCTGGGGCTGGAGTCATCTTGAAGGCTTCTTCCCTTATACATATGGCACCGGGGCTGGGAAAATGTAAAGCATCCCTCCCTGTTCTTTGCGATCTCTCCACGTGTTCCCTCCAACACGGCAGCTTCAGAACACATCCAGAGCTCCAAAGGTGAATGTCCCGAAGGACAAGGTCAGGCGGATGCTGTATCTCTCTTTATGACCTAGCCTCAGCACCCACACAGCATCATTTCTGTGACCGATCACCAGGATCGCCCATTTTCAACACAGGGGAATGAAAACCTACTTCTCTCTTTCTTAATGTTTTTATTTTTGAGAGAGAGAGAGAGAGAGAGAGAGAGAGTACAGGGGAGGGGCAGGGAGAGGGGGACAGCAGGCTCCGCACGGTCAGCACAGAGCCCAGTGCCGGGCTCGAACTCACGAACCGTGAGATCATGACCTGAGCTGAAGTCGGACGCGGACGCTTAACGCACCGAGCCACCCAGGCGCCTGAACACCTAACCCTTGATAGAAGTGTCAAAGAGTTCGTGAGTGTAGTTTAAAAGCACTTCAGGCCCCAGACTCCTTTTCCAGTGAATGAGCCCGGCTTGCATTTTTCAAGTAAGCCAGCTGCTTCTGGTCAACCTGCCCTACTCATTATTTTACTTTAGTTTATTTTTCATTTTTATTTTATGTTATTTATTTTTTATTTTCTTAATATAATTTATTGTCAAGTTAGCTAACATACAGAGTGTCCAGTGTGCTCTTGGCTTCGGGAGTAGATTCCCATGATTCATTGCTTACATACAGTACCCAGCGCTCATCCCAACAAGCGCCCTCCTCGATGCCCGTCACCCATTTTCCCCTTCCCCCGCGTCCCCCCATCAACCCTCAGTTAGTTCTCTGTATTTAAGAGTCTTATGATTTGCCTCTCTCCCTCTCCTTATAACTGTTTTCCCCCTCTCCTTCCCCCATGGTCTTCGGTTAAGTTTCTCAAGATCCGCTTATGTCTACTCATTATTTTAAAAACACATTCAAGGGGCGCCTGGGTGGCTCAGTCGGGGAAGCACCCGACATTGGCTCAGGTCATGATCTCACAGCTCATGGGTTCCAGCCCCGCGTCAGGCTCTGTGCCGACGGCTCAGAGCCCGGAGCCTGCTTCGGATTCTGTGTCTCCCCTCTCTCTCTGCCTCTTTCCTGTTTGCACTCTGTGTCTCTCTTTCTTTCTCAAAAAATAAATACAATCAAATAAATAAATAATTAAAAAGATAAAAACACACTCCAAACTTGCCCACCCCATGACTCCATTTACCCCATCGTCTCTGCAAGGGATGCCCCCCATTTTGCCCCCTTTTCACCCATAAATCTCCCCTCTCGAGCCCAGTCTCTTACACCGTTATTATTCGTACAGTTTAGTGGGGGGTTAAGTATTGTCTGTAATATGACTTCTATCCCCACCTTGACGTTGGGGTCAAGCGTTTTAGGATTTCATTTCTTACATGTGGACATTTTACCTCCTTAGCTGCCTGGCTAAATCGTCACCACCATCTATTGGGCACTTCCTACGGGCCCAACAAAGCACTTGAACTTTTGCCAACGCTAACTAACTCACCTGTTCTGGACCGCCAGCTGGAAAGACGGGGATTAGCATCTCATTTTGCTGATAAGAAACTAAGGCACCGACAGGTCGCCTCGCCCGGCCAAGTTCACATAAGCTCGGAAGCAACAAAGCTAGAACTGGACCCATTTCTCTGTATCCTAAAGCCTGACCGTTGTCCCCTTGGTGGACCACCTCTTAGGATTATCTGACTGCCTTTCCGTCATCATTCAAGTGGAGGACACTTGGAGAGTACCGTCAATTTAATTGTATTGTTTTCTACCTTAGTTTGATTTCCTTTTCTTTACCTGCAGCCTGGTTATAACGCCAGGCATAGACCGGGCACCAAGCAAGCTCTTAGGAATAAAGAAAAGTGTAGCCAGTTAATTTGGGGGGGGCGGGGTTTGATAAAGATGCACTTGACTTGTGAGGATGCTATAGCACAGGTTTAAAGACCTGGGAGCTAATCACTAGGTGTTCTCCTGGTTTTTGAATTGCGTTTATGACTCGGTCCAAACCCCCGCCAACTCCATTTGCCCACTCCCCAAAGACAGACGTCATGTCTTCCACATTCTCCAGCCTTCCGCTTTTCCGAGAAGCCTTATAACCCCCCCGATGCACCACCGCCTCCCCTCCAAGGCTTGAGCGGTGCCTCCATTATGCCCTGCTAGGGGTTGAACTACGTCCCCTAAAACAAACACATTGAGGTCGTAAGCCCAGATTGCCGGTGAATGTGACCTGATTTGGAAACAGGGTCTTTGCAGATGTCATCAAGTCAAGATGAGGTCCTAAGGAGGGCCCGGATCCAATATGACCGATGTCCTCATGAGACGGTGAGAAGAGACACACAGGAAGAACGCCATGGGATAAGAGAGGCGGGGCTTGAGGTGACGCAGCCAAGGAGAATGTGCCCCCTCCCAAAGCTGGAAGAGTTAGGGAAAGAGTCCAGGAAGAGTCCAGGCTTCCGACAGAGGAGGGCACTACCTTGAGTAAGGACTTTGGCCTCCAGAATTGCGAGAGAATACATTTCTGTTGTTCGAAGCCCTCGGGAAATGAACACATACCCTATCCTACGCGATTTCTGTGCTGGCCATCTGCCCGGTAAATGTCAACCCCACGAGAGCATCAACCGTGTCTTGCCTGCAGCCATACGCTCAGGAGCACATAGTAGGTCCTCAGTAAACAGTCCTTGCATGCATACATGAATTCAGGCTCCTTCACGCCATGTTAGTCGAGTGTTACCAAGAGCTGTCACTGTTTATGTCACCCGAGAGCCACACAGCCACGACAGCTTCCGTCCGATAGGACTCCTCTCTCACGGGGACACGCAGTCAGGACTCTGAACTCAGATGGGCCTGGAGACTTGTGTCTGCCCCATCCCACTCTCTGAGTCCCACGACTAGTAGGTACCCTGGGATCATCACGCGCCTAGCTTCTCACCTCTCCTGGGAGCAATTAACTAATGGGTGGCTGGACATAATTAGACTCCCATCGGAGTATGACAGCCAAGCCTTCCTTTGGAAGTTTGAAAACAAAGATCACCTGTAATGCACAGGCCTCAAACCCAGGGAAATAAATCTAAAAGCTCCATGAATTGAATCAAATTCCCTGCCTCGAACTGAAGAATGCACAGGTTCCTGTACAGCCCTTCCAGCATTCTTCTGGTAAGAACTGTATTCAGCCGCTAACCTTTCTCCTAAATTGTTCATCCAAGATAGACCATTATAATAATGAAATACCTCGCCCGGGAATGTTCTTGGTTTCAGCTAAAAGGTTTTCTCTCTGACTGCCGTGCTCACAGGCGCTGCCTTAATTTGGGGTAACTTCCCCTTGGCTGTCTTGAAAGGACTTCGACAGGCCTCTTTATATTTTATTTGATTTGCTTCATTTCGGCGTGTGGGTCAGCACGCCCCAATCCTAATGATGATGAAAACTGGAAAAGATGGCACAGCCCCAAGAAAGGATTAAGGAAAGAGAGCCATCATTTTAGTGAGGGAGGAATTGGGAGCAAAGCCTCGGGTTCTAGAAGGTTCTGCGTCCTTCCGCCTTCCGGGAGACAGAGAGAGCCGAAGGGAAGAGGTCAGACCTAGATGTTTGCAGCCTCTGGCCCCTCTGGGGCTCCCTGTTTGAACTGTAAATTATCATGGCCATTGCACAGGGCTGTCTCAGGAGGGACAGACTTTAAGGGGAGTGGCAAAGTCCAGCACTAAATTCTGAACTGTTCAGAGCTCCAACTTAAGGCAGACTGGGTGGCTGGAGGCCTCATCAAGACTTAAGGAAGAAAGAGCTGGCACGCCAGTTGGCCATCTGAGATCCTGTTTATGGGATGACCGATCGCCCTCTCTTCCAGTATACTTCCCAGAGATCTCAAACCGGCGACTCCAGGGCCACTAGGAAACTCTGCCCACCTCCTGATTCTACAGAAATAAATCAAAGTCACCGTTTGCGGGAAGATTCTCCCCCACTCCCCGACAGGAAAAAAAAAAAAACCCTCCGGGCCCTACTGTAGGTTTGTGTTTTATCTGCCAAACTCATAGGAGTAAAACAGAGCCCTCTGTCTGGGCTACCTGAATAACTCCATTCATCCTTTATGACTTAACACAGAGGCCACCTCCTCCTCCAAGGGGACTTCCTTGATTGCTCCTCCCTCCTGCCCCCACCCCGCAGGATAAGTTAAGCACGCTTCTTCCCTTTGTGCTGTCATTAACAGTCGGCTTTCTCCACCCATGCTGTGCTGAAATGTCTGTTTCTGCTGTCTCCCCCCCGCCAGGTCCCAGCTCTGTGCAGAGGTCTGTAGACTCAGCATGAATTTTGAAGCCTGGCACCTAGGAGGGTCTCCACGTGCTTGCAGAATAGAGAGAGCATGGGACAGAACGGACGAAACGGCCCCGTTGCTCAGGGTGCTGACAGCGGGAATGCACAGTAATAATAGCCAAAGTAGTAATAGCTCCTAATGCCTATTGGTGGGCTTTGTATGTGAATCTTTTACAAATTACTTCACTTAGACTCAGTTTAGGTCTTCTGGGAAGGAGACACTCAGATGCAGTCAGACAGTCAAGAGATTTGTCTGGGGATGCTGGGGAGAGATCCAGGGGCCAGGGCGCAGGAGTAGGGCATTCAGGCTACACCACAGGGTACTCTTGGGAAGGCTCTAGTCCCTCTGCGGTGTTCGGGGACGGGCTGTGGGCAGCCTGGGAGGGTGTGAACACCGTACCGGAACCTAGAATGGGTCAGCAGGAGGCTCTCCTACTGTGGTACCTCTGTAATATTTCTAATAACTCCTGGGGAGCCACTGATATTAACGTTGTTGTGTTCCAGAGGCCTCCAGCCTAGGCAAACTGGGGTGACTTGGCCCAAGGTCTCACGCACATACACGGGGCTCTTAAAGATGCGACGTATAGCGCTACCCGACCAGCCTGGCTCCCAAACGTGTGTGCGGCCTCTTTGCCCCAGAATCTCCGCAAGCCTGGGAAGAAGACAGTGACGACTCCCAGGGGCTTAAGAACAACTTCTCTGTGCCTGCACCGTTGAAGCATCACATCTTCGAGCTCCTTTCACCCTTCGGGCAGCCCTGTGTGAAGGCACCTCCATCCTCCCATTTCCCAGAAGAGGAGCCCGAGGCAGAGAGAGGGGAAGCCGCTCACCCCAAGGCCACAGCTCGTAAATAGCAAAGCAGAGCGGCAAGCTCCGGGAGGCCTCTGACTCCTAAGGGCTCCGTCCACGGCACCAGTGCAAATAGCAAGAACGTTCGACATACATGTCGTGTGTACAATACGTTTCTGCAAAATGTTACTGTTTAAATTGACCCGGAACCACAGATGTTCACAAGCAGCGGCTTGGTGAAGACGCAAGCCCCCAGCAGAGCCCCTGGGGGAGGATCGCAAGCCCCGGGCGGGTCCTGGGGCGGAGGCGGGCGGGGGGCAGGTGCCCAAGCCTCCAGCTCTGGCGGGCAGGTGGCTGGAGCCGGCTCCGGGCTGGCCGGCGGAAGGGCGCCAGGCCGGGATGCTCAGCGCCCTGCGTGCGAAGACGAGGCCGCGCCCCCGCGCCCCCGCTTGCGCCGTGCCTGCCGCCGCCACCCGCCCGGCCGGCCACGCAGCGGCCTCCGCAGACTCGGCGGCGCCAGCGCACCTGCAATAAGGCCCCGCCGCCGCCGCCTCGCGCCCAAGGCCGCCCGCCCGCGAGCCGCTGATAAGACGCGGGGAGGGGGCGCGAGGCGGCGGGGGCGGGGCCGGGCTCCGGCCCCCTCCCCCACCGCCCCACCCCCCCTCCGCCAACCCTGTCCCCAGACCGCGCGCGCACTCAAGCCAGTCGCCCCTGCAGCCTCTGCCTGTAGCTTTCTCTTGCCTGGGCCCCGCCCCCGCCGCGTGCTTGCGTGCGCGCGCGTGTGTGTGTGTCCCTGTCTCTTTCCCTCTCCCGTAGCCGTCCATCTCTCCGTTCTCTGCCTCCTTTTTGGTTTCTCTCTCTGCCTGGTGAGTCACTCTATCTGTGTCCCCATCTGTGTGGCTCCCTCTCCACTGCACCACTGCAAGCCTGCCTGCCGGGAGCTAGGTCCCCAGAGCCAGCGGGAGCAGGAACAGCTGGACCCCTGGAGCGGGCTCAGCAGGTGTCCTGACATCAGTGGGCTGGGCTGTACTCACCTGGGCGCCTTTCATCTGGGGCTCTGCGCGCACTTCACAAACGGGTCATTAGGGCCCGCCTGGGGGCAGGTCAGGGAATAGCGCGGCCCGGGCTGTTTGGTTATCTTCATTATTAATACGCACCCCCTCTCCCTTAAATGAGTTTAGTGCTGGAGACAGAATCCCCGCTGACGCCCAAGAGATTAAGGTCTCTCACGGTTGCACAGGCCAAAGATAACTGATAGCACGGGGAATATGAGTTTCTGCCGCTTCCTGCCTGCAGTGGGAGCTTAGAGGCTGCTTGCGGGTTTGAGAGCGCCCCTGGGGTCCGGCCAGGAGGCTGGATTTCTCAGAAGGGGTCCTGGCAACCAGGGGTCCACCGGGAAGGTACTCCTGCCTCCCAGAAGGGACACGCAAGGATCCCAGTGGGACCACAGCCTCTTCGCCCTCGGCGAAATCAGGAGAGTGGCAGAGACAAGGCCAGCGACCTAGGTTTTATTTCTGCATTCATTTTTCTGATCAAGTGGTGCGTCCATCCGGGTACTGCCTGCGGATAAACAGCTAGGGGCCCATGCAAGCCTGGGGCAGCTCAGGAACTGGCCCCGGGGAGGAGCCCCCACCCAGGCAGAGAAGGCCTCCTCAAAAGCACATTCCCTGGGCAACAGAGACTCTGCCTCAGGAAGGCGGTTTAGGTCCAACCAACTTGTCCCCCTAATCCCCAGAGTCCCCGAAAGTGATTTTGCGGGTACCCATTCTGGGTACCCAAAGCTAGCCTAGAGGAGCCGCAGGCGGGGCCTGGGGATTGAGAAATCTGGAATCGGAGTCCTAACTGCCTCCGGTAAACAATGAGAGGGATGGTGTGAATGGGGGGCAAAGCGATACTGACAAAAACGTTGGGGCCTTCTGAGGCCTTTCAGACCAGCTCTGCCTCCAGGGTCCCAAGTTACTGGTCTAACACTGTCACTGAGAGGCCTTCACTGTGTGACCTCAGGCAAGTCGCTTGCCCTTTCTGGGCCTTATCTCTAAAATAAGATCAAAGCTTTCTTTGGCTCCTTCAAGTCTCTCGCCAGGCAGTTTCTTATAGCCTGACCTCTTACACGTTTCCCATAGGAGGGACCTAAACTGTTAATTCCACACTCCCTGTCCCAAGTCTATGTTTGGGTGTGTGTTCATTTTTTAAGCTATGGGAGGGGAACTTCTTTTTTTTTTTTTAATAGAAAAATCTAGCAAAATACCACGATATTTTATTTTAAAGACTCGTGCCAGGATATATTCTCAACGTGAAGAGATTCTTGCAATCTGCTTGTGATTTTACTGTGATAGCAAATATGGGCGAGGAGCTGAAAGACTTAAGTAATTTTTTTTTTTTTAAATTGCTTTCGGGACGCCTGGGTGGCTCAGTCGGTTAAGCGGCCGACTTCCGCTCAGGTCATGATCTCGCGGTCCGTGAGTTCGAGCCCCACGTCGGGCTCTGTGCTGACAGCTCAGAGCCTGGAGCCTGTTTCAGATTCTGTGTCTCCCTCTCTCTGACCCTCCCCCGTTCATGCTCTGTCTCTCTCTGTCTCAAAAGTAAATAAATGTGAAAAAAAATTTAAAAAAAATTGCTTTCTTATCAGTCACAGACATTTAAGAAGATTTTCAATAGCACCACTTACTTGGACTATCATTGAAAAGAATTTCGTCTTTCTGCTTAACAGTAGTTCGGCTAATCACAGGGCAAAGCATTAATTGTAGAATCTGGCTGCTGGCTGTGCAGGTACTGACTGTAAAATTCTACCCGCTTTTGTGTTTGCTTGAACGTGTTTATAATCCATTCTAGGAACAGAAGGATGGAAGGTCAACGAGAACCCCTCTTGTCCTAACGCATAAAGCAGAGTTCACACTGCTGACGCCCCGGATCTCGCTAGTGACTACACTGCAGGAGGAATATGGGTGTTCGGTGGCACTATTCCGAGGGAAAGGAGGTGTCGCCTGCTTGGCGTCCCAAAGCTAGCCTCGAGGAGCCGCAGAAGGGGCCTGGGGGCCGAGAAATCTGGAATCTGATTACGTGTGCGTCACTGAGTCATGCTCTGACCTTAGGTAAGTAGCTTTGCCGCTCGGTGTCCTGGTTTTTTCCATCTGTGAGATGGGAATGATAACAGCAGGGCTGTTGGGACAAGCAAGCAGATAACTTCCAGAAAGCCCTTTGAGCTTCTTGGAAATAGCACGAAAGATATGATTAGGCGCCAGTGTGCTACAGGGAAGCGTGCCCAGTGGCAGCTGGAATGATCCGCGCTCCCTCTGGGCAGACGTGGTCATCAGGCTATAAACGGAGCTTGTCACTTCTAGCACCTGGCATTATTCATCTTCTCTCCCCCTCCCTTCCCTCTCCCATCCCCTTCACCCCCACCCCTACACCCAGCACATACTGTCTCTAGAAGCTCGTCTTATCGTCCCACACTCTTGCTCGTGTCACCCCCCCCGCCCCAAGCCTGAAATGCCCTCTCCTCCTGAAACCTAGGGCAAGAGCCCTCATTCCAGTCCTTTCTTACAGTAATGACATCGGCACGCACCAGCACTTACTATTACATCAGTCTCCATACTACGCAACGGGCCCTGTGCTAAGTGCCGTACTTTACAGACGTGATGTCACGGAGCCCTCGCCGGGCGAGATAGGACTTCGGTCCTCACTCCACAGACGCCCCCCCTTTCTGTCTCCTCGATGCCGTGACCCTCCCCATACGCGTCACCTTGACCTCGTCAAGGAGCTGTTTGGTCCGTGTCCCCAGTACTTCCGGGGTGCGTAGACACCCGCGAGGCATGTATTAGGGCCGACCCGCCGCGGTAACAAACAAAAGTCTCTCAAGTCCCAGATGGCGTGTCACCATCAAAGTCTGGTTCTCTGTAAGACTAAATCCAAGGAAAGTCCGCAGAGGGCTCCGTTCCACACCGTCATTCCGAGATCCGGGCTCCTTCCGTTTGGTAACTTTTCTGCCCTTCCTTGTGCCCCTGGAGTCTTCTTCATTTGGCAAATGGATGGGAAAGAAAAGAGCACAAAAGGTGGTGTGGGAGGTTTTGGGGGGCCCGGTCGGCAAGCTGAGAATGGCACTAACGGCCACCATCGGACGTCAGCAGGTCCTGCCCACAAAGTGTCAGGAATGACACAGAGGGAGCATAGAGAGGTATGTCTTCCGGAACGAGAAAGAACTTCAAGGTTAAGTGTTTTCAGAGCTGTGGCACCTGGCTCCTGGCCGAGTAACCTCTTTACCACACACCCGCTGTGATTTCCAGGTCCTTGAAGAAAAAGATAAAAATATCTGCCCTGGAAGTCTTTACTCCCGGCTAGTGGATTTCCTCACGGCAACAACAGCAAGACCCCTTCCGAGTTTAAAACCTGCCCATGACTCCCTAAGAGAAAACTATCTTCCCTGCATGTTATGCCTACATTTTGGGACATGTTCCTGCTCACCCGCCCTACCCTCACCACCATGGAACCTCACCTGCCATGGGCTTATGTGCAATTTCCTGAAAAAACTAGGCTTTTCCCATCCCCGGAGAAACGGCACGTACGGGTCCCTCTTGCTAGAGGCTACGGAAAAAGACGTCTTGGTCCTTTTGAAGAGACACAGGGAAGAAGTGGACCGTTTTCTGCCTTTAGCCATTGGCGTTTGAGAAAGTGATGCCTGAAGCAGCAGAATCTATGGGTAGAACCGGCTGGAAAGGTTGGCAAGGGAAAAGACGGAAGGAGGCTCTTTGAGCTTCTGAGTTACTCAACCCTACAACCATCCTCCTGCACATCTGATCTCTCAGATTATAAAGCCCTTAAGTGTCCAGACCTCCTGAGTCTTGGCTTCTTGGTGCTTGAAGCCAACAGCCTTCTCATAGGTGATAAATGTACCATCTGAACTGAAACACCTTTGAGAGCGCAAGGAACCACGATCGATAATTACGCCCGGGCACCAACCATGAATTTCCCAAGCCGAGAGGGGAGGATGTTCATCATAATGCTGAATTATCTAAGTTCATATCCAAGTTTGTATGCCTGTCGGACATAAACGTCCATTTCCTCATCTGCAAACGGGGGATGATATTATCTGACTTGTGTCGTAGGTGTGAGAATTACCTAAGAGGGGATGGAGGTGCCTCCAACGATGTTTAATACCTAGTAGGTGGCTGTCCTTCTTCCTACATACTACGGAGAATTCTGGTCCACTCTTCTGTTTCCCTTTCCATCACCTGTTGCCTTACTGAGACTTCGGGTTCTATTCTACAGAATCACAGGAAGAGAGAACAGGAGAAAAGGAAAAAGGCCCATGGCCCATAGGTTTATGTCCATTTCACAGTGTCCAGGAAGGACAAATGAACTTGAGCCACTGGGAAATTACTTTTGGGTTGTCTGTGTTTTATTGACAGTGACAGGGGACCAAAGGCTGACCTCCATGGCTCATGGAAGCCTCAAGATTATAAGTAAGCGAATGAATAAATGAATGAATGAATGCCTTACCTGGGCCAACGACCAGTCAAGAGTCTAGGAGCACTTGGATGGCTCAGTCAGTTAAGCATCTGACTCTTGGCTTCAGCTCAGATCATGATCTCATGGTTCGTGAGCTCGAGCCCCATGTCCAGCCCCACGCCGATAGCACAGAGCCTGCTTGGGATTCTCTCTCTCCCTCTCTCTGCCCCTCCCCTACTCACACTATCTCTGTCTCTCTCAAAAGAAATAAATAAACTTAAAAAAACTGTAAAGAGTCTATCTACCAAGAATATAGCTGCTGTAAGCGTGGACCTAAAAATAAATACAGATGACCTTTCAATAATGTGGGGGTTCTGGATACCAACCCCCCATGTACAAAATAACTTTTGACTCCCCAAAAACTTAACCACAAATACAGCCTACTGTTGACCAAAAGCCTTAAAAATAGCATAAACAGTTGATTAACACATATTTTCTGTGACTTGTAGTATACACTGTCTTCTTACAATAAAGTAAGCTAGAGAAAATAAAATGTTATTAAGAAAATCATAAGGAAGAGAAAATACATTGGCAGTCCTGTGTTGTATTTATAAGAAACAATCCACATATAAGTGGACCCATGTTGTTCGAAGCTCAAACTGTATGTTTAGCCCTGTCTTTATTTATTGTCTTTTAATTTTTTTGATGTTTTCTTTTATTGTTGAGAGAGAGACAGAGTACACGCAGGGGAGGGGCAGATAGAGGGAGACACAGAATCTGAAGCAGGCTCCAGGCTCCCAGCTGTCAGCACAGAGCCTGATGTGGGGCTGGAACTCAGGAACCATGAGATCATGACCTGAGCCAAAGTCGGATGCTTAACCGGCTGAGCCACCCAGGCACCCCTCGGTAAGCCCTGCCTTTATACTGGACACTCTATGTCCTCTTATTCTCCATGTTCCAGTTCCGTGGTGACTTCAGAAATAAAATCGATCTGTGAGACAAGTGATGTAGCGATGTCTGTGTTCTTTGGGGGAGAAAAGCTGATGTGATGAACAAAATCATTCATAGTGTTTCTGCCTTCAATTCAAATCGAATCAACCAACATTTATGGAGCTCCTACAAGGGCTCAGGCACTGTTGTCCCATCCAGAAGTATCTAAATTTGAAGAATAAAAGAAAGGGCATTACTTAATTCAAATTGATCAATTTCAAATGCCCTGCCAAGACCCCAGAGGGAAATCATCGTGGTTTGGAACCTCCCTGAACCTTCATCATCCCATTGAATGTTGTCTATCCCTGACCTACAGGTTTGACAAGTCCTGAAAGAAAAATGGGTAGATGCTGATGTGAAGAACTCAGCTCAGAGGACACTCAGCTTTTTGATCAGATATATTAAAATAATTTTTAAAATATTTAATAATACACATTCTTATCATCAAAGAAATAACACAAGAATTTGGGATATATAGAAATGTGCAAAGAAGAAAATAAGTCATCAATCAGAGAACCATTGACACGATATCTTTCCACTCTTACACTCTTTTTCTGGTGTGTGTGTGTGTGTGTGTGTGTCTGTGATTTGTGGCAAAAGTGATATCATGCAATGCAGATTCTTTTAGAACTTTTTTAAAATTATTTTTTAACATTTGTTCAGTTTTGAGAGACAGAGACAGAGCATGAATAGCAGAGGGGCAGAGAGAGAGAGGGAAACACAGAATCCAAAGCAGGCTCCAGGCTCTGAGATGTCAGCACAGAGCCCAATGCGGGGCTCACACCCACGAACCGCGAGATCAGGACCTGAGCCGAAGTCGGACGCTTAACCAACTGAGCGACCCAGACGCCCCATAGAACTTTTTAAAGATTATCTATCGTAAGGAAATTAAAGAAGATATAAAGAAATGGAAAAACATTCCGTGCTCATGGGTTGGAAGAATAAATATTGTTAAAATGTCAATACTACCCAAAGCTATCTACACATTCAATGCAATCCCAATCAAAATTGCACCAGCATTCTTCTCGAAGATAGAACAAGCAATTCTAAAATTTGTACGGAACCACAAAAGACCCCAAATAGGCCAAGTCATATTGAAGAAGAAGACCAAAGCGGGAGGCATCACAATCCCAGAATTTAATCTCTGCTACAAAGCTGTCATCATCAAGACAGCATGGCATTGGCACAAAAACAGACACACAGACCAATGGAATAGAATAGAGACTCCAGAATTGGACCCACAGAAGTGTGACCAACTAATCTTTGACAAAGCAGGAAAGAATATCCAATGGAAAAAAGACAGTATCCTTTAACAAATGGTGCTGGGAGAACTGGACAGCAACATGCAGAAGGATGAAACTAGACCACTTGCTCACACTATTCACAAAAATAAACTCAAAATGGATAAAGGACCTGAATGTGAGACAGGAAACCATCAAAACCCTAGAGGAGAAAGCAGGAAAAAACCTCTCTGACCTCAGCCGCAGCAATCTCTTACTTGACACATCCCCAAAGGCAAGGGAATTAAAAGCAAAAATGAACTACTGGGACCTCGTGAAGATAAAAAGCTTCTGCACTGCAAAGGAAACAAGCAACAAAACTAAAAGGCAACCAATGGAATGGGAAAAGATATTTGCAAATGACATATCGGACAAAGGGCTAGTATCCAAAATCTATAAAGAGCTCACCAGGGGCGCCTGGGTGGCGCAGTCGGTTAAGCGTCCGACTTCAGCCAGGTCACGATCTCGCAGTCTGTGAGTTCGAGCCCCACGTCAGGCTCTGGGCTGATGGCTCAGAGCCTGGAGCCTGTTTCCAATTCTGTGTCTCCCTCTCTCTCTGCCCCTCCCCCGTTCATGTTCTGTCTCTCTCTGTCCCAAAAATAAATAAACGTTGAAAAAAAAAAATTAAAGAGCTCACCAAACTCCACACCCGAAAAACAAATAACCCAGTGAAGAAATGGGCAGAAAACATGAATAGACACTTCTCTAAAGAAGACATCCGGATGGCCAACAGGCACATGAAAAGATGCTCAACGTCGCTCCTCATCAGGGAAATACAAATCAACACCACACTCAGATATCACCTCACGCCAGTCAGAGTGGCCAAAATGAACAAATCAGGAGACTATAGATGCTGGCGAGGATGTGGAGAAACGGGAACCCTCTTGCACTGTTGGTGGGAATGCAAACTGGTGCAGCCACTCTGGAAAAAGTATGGAGGTTCCTCAAAAAATTAAAAATAGACCTACCCTATGACCCAGCAATAGCACTGCTAGGAATTGACCCAAGGGATACAGGAGTGCTGATGCATAGGGGCACTTGTACCCCAGTGTTTATAGCAGCATTTTCAACAATAGCCAAATTGTGGAAAAAGCCTAAATGTCCATCAACTGATGAATGGATAACGAAACTGTGGTTTATATACACAATGGAGTACTACGTGGCAATGAGAAAGAATGAAATCTGGCCATTTGTAGCAACGTGGATGGAACTGGAGGGTATTATCCTAAGGGAAATAAGTCATACAAAGAAAGACAGATACCATATGTTTTCACTCTTATGTAGATCCCGAGAAACTTAACAGAAGACCATGGGGGAGGGGAAGGAAAAAAAAAAGAGGTTAGAGTGGGAGAGAGCCAAAGCATAAGAGACTCTTAAAAACTGAGAACAATCTGAGGGTTGATGGGGGGTGGGAGGGCGGGGAGGGGGGTGATGGGCCTTGAGGAGGGCACCTGTTGAGAGGAGCGCTGGATGTTGTATATAAGCCAAAGTGACAATAAATTTTTTTTTAAGAAAAAATAAATAAATAAATAAATAAATAAATAAATAAAAATAAAGAGTATCTATCGTCAATATTTCCTCCTGTTCTTTAAGACCACAGTTTTAATCACTATATATAACTGTCCCTTGTATAACATTGCCACATTTTCCGTAAGGATCTATGACCATAGTCATCCATACATCTTGGTGACATCTCTGACTACCGCCTCGATAATTGTCACTGTAAATTTTTTCCTCCTTCGGTAGGCAAAACACAGTAGCTTGCTGTTTTAATTTATACATATTTTATGATGATGTCACATGCCTTCTTATAGCTTCAGTCGCCATTTAGAGTTCTTCTTTGGAAACTGATCACGCCTATCCCCAGCCTGTTCTTTTCTACGTGCACAGTTGCCTTCTTAGTAATTTACAGTAACTCGTCACGTAGTGAAACCAATAATCATTTTGTCGTCACGATGTATGCATTTTCTTCTAGAATTATCTTCCTTCTAATTTTCATGGCGTTTTTTTGGTTTGGTTTGGGGTTTTTTGGGGGGCAGGGGTTTGTTTTTGATTTTGTTGTTGTTGTTCTCATTTTTATTTGGTCGAATACATCGCTGGTAGCTTTGCCTTTCCTTTTAAAAAAGACTCCTCCACACAGGGTTCAGGTAAAAATTCGTCTCTGTCTCTAATTCTTTTATGGTCTGACTGTTCACAGGTGACTCAATCTCCCTGCAGTGGCTTTGCCACATGGTGTAAGACTTTGACTTCACTTTGTCAAGGTTTATCACGTGTCATAGTATCTTTCTTTACCTAATGGTCATTTCTCCTTTGATTTAAGCTCCCACCTTTCTCATGGATTATACCCTTATCTATGCGTGGATGTATTAATGAGATTTTATATTTAATTCCATGTATCTAGATGTCTATTTTGCGTTAGGCCCATATTGCTTGAGTCATGTAGCTTGGTAATATGCTTTTAAGTTTGGTAGTATAATTTCTCCCCTACTTTTCACATAAAGATGTATGGCTACTCTCCCTTCATTTTAACTTGAAGACCATTTCACCTAATTTTAACGAGTTCCTTTAAAAGCCCTTTTTTGGAATTTCATTAGGTTAATTTAATTTAATTTTTTATTATTTTTTAATTCTTTTACATTTTATTTATTTTTGAGAGAGAGACAGAGAGACAGAGCACAAGTGGGGGAGAGGCAGAGGGAGAGGGAGACGTAAAATCGGAAGCAGGCTCCAGGCTCTGAGCTGTCAGCACGGAGCCCAACGTGGGGCTCGAACCCACAAACCGCAAGATCATGACCTGAGCCGAAGTCGGACGCTCAACTGACTGAGCCACCCAGGTGCCCCACTATTTTTTTATTTTTTTAATGTTTATTTATTTTGGGGAGGGACAGAGACAGAGCGTGAGTGGAGAAGGGGCAGAGAGAGAAAGAGACACAGAATCCAAAGCAGGCTCCAGGCTCTGAGCTGTCAGCACAGAGCTCAATGCAGGGCTCAAACTCACAAACTGTGAGATCATGACCTGAGCCAAAATCAAGAGTTGGACACTTAACCAAATGAGCCACCCAGGCACCCCATTAGGTTAATTTTAAAAACCAGAGAAGGTTTTGGTTTATTTTTAAACTCTCTATCTCTTAAAATTTTCCTTTGGTTCAATCAGCATATCTGCAAATAATTATATTTTTTATCCCTCTCTTTCTAGTTTATCTTCATTTCATCTGGGTTTTTTTTTTTCCTGCTTTATTGCATTGGCTAGAACTTCTTAAAAATTATTAAATTAAGGGTGTCATAGGACTCCTTGTTCCTGACTTTAATGGGAAGGCCTCCACCAGGAATGATGTTGCTAGCGATCTGAAAAAGATAATCATTATGTTGAAGGAGCACACCTAGTTTAATGAAACCTTGGTTGTTGTTTTTCTTTTAAATCCCATGAATCTTGCGTTCATCAAATACCTTTTTGATCTACATCAAAATAATCCTGTCAGATCATCTTACACTTTGGGATACAAACCCTATTTCACCATGATGGCTATGATTGTAATGTAGGATTTCCATGGACCCCGCCAGGGAATATATGGGAGTGGATTTAGGGAAGGAGGAGGGGAAAAAGAACCAGAGGTAGGTATTTAGGGAGAGACTCGGAAGGAGGGACGGCCCACACCATCCTTGCTGTCAAAACTTAAGACCTCACAGACGAATTTCTGTGAACAAAGCTTCTTAAGTAAACAAAACTACTTTTACATAGCTCATGCCTCAACACCAATGTTTCTTTGTTTACTATGTTCTCATTTATATTCATAAGTGGGTGTGGCCTGTCAGTTCTCTTTTCAGCGCCAAATTGGCTTACTTTCACCCATTACTCATGGCAAAGTGTTAGAATGACCAGCTGGCCCTGGTTTGCCCAAGATCCTCCAGGTTTTAGTAGTGAAAGTCTCATATCCCAGGAAACCACTCAGACCTTGGCAGTGCATAGTGAGTGATAATTTATTACCTCCTGAGCATGGACTATACCTCACCAGATTTGACCCAGGATTTGGTTTTCTAGAGACGGAATTTTGACCACGCTGCAAATGTTTTCCCCGCCTCTTACGCATGTACAGAGATATGTGCACACATACAAATAGACATACTTACATGCATTAATTTTTCAGTAAAATTATTACTGTTTCCCTAGAATAGTTTCCTCGTCACTGAGATTTTTCAAAGTGAATAATACAGAACAAGGGTTCTTAGCAGGGGGTGGTTTTGCCCATCGGAAACATTTAGCAATTTCTGGAGATACCTTTCGCTGTCATAACTGGGGGGGGGGGGAGAGGTGTTAGTGGCATCTCCCAGGTTGAGACCGCGGATGCCGCTCAACATCTACAGTGAACGGGACAGCTCCCCACCACCAAGAACTCTCCAGCCCACGTGTCAACAGTGCTGAGGTTGAGAAATCCTGATATAGGGTGACATATAGCACTCTCTCACAACTTCATGTTCTGTTTTTTGTGGCTAACTTAGGATATTTATGTTTCTTCTTGCTTGACCTTCTTTCAACTTCTCCATACCTTGCCCTTTTAAATTTGTTTATTTGATTGCTTCTCAGCCTTTCGGCTAAGATCAAGTGTAAAATCTGTTTGTTTCTCAAAGAACAGCCTCCCAAGTTTACCTGTCAAAGTGGGGTCGGTTTCGGTCCTTACTTTCTGATTTCATATGAACGACTTCTGGTCTCCTGCATTTGCTCGGTTCGTTTTGATGTTCTTTTCCCAACCGCTTTCGTTGAAAGCTATTAAGTGTGAATCAACAAGACCCATTTCCAGCTGACATTCAGGGACATACACTGTGGTTTCACATTTATTTCAACCATCAAAGTCACGCCAAGCAGAGGGGGAAAGTGGTCGAAACATACATCACGATCTGTTTTCCAGCTGAAAGCCTGGCTCCAACAGCTGGATCAATTCAGCTCACTGGGTTTTAATGAAGCCTGCTCATGTCCACAGTTACGAAACGCGAGGTTTCTTTCAAAAGTAGACAGCTCTGGAGATCTAAAAGCCAAACAGGTTCAAAAGGAGACACAAGTTATGTAGGGCATAAGGCGAGTGGACGAAAGAAGCAAGGTAAAGTTAAAACATTGGAACAGCTGGAGGCAGGGATGGGTCCAAAAAACAGAAGCCTCACAAGTGAATGGAAACAAGGGCGGTCCTGCAAAAGTGGTCAGAGGGAAGGCAGAAACCACGAGAATAAGTATCAGGATTCAAAGAGAAGGCGGTGCCTAATAAGGATGATCTTCTCTGTCCTGTAGGACAGATACCGTCCTTTCTCATTTGGTAGATAAGGACAAGGGGGAGGTACAGAAGGGGCAGATAACTTGCCCCAAGTCATAGGGCTTCAAGAGACAAACCGTCTCAAGATTCCAGAAACCAACCTCTTTTTCCCTACACCACGTTTCCTTGCAAATTACCCCTCGCAGGTAAGAACTAGTCCAAGAATCTCACTACAAAGCAGTTTCTCCAACGTCCTCTGCTTCAGACACTTCCGCCTGAAGGAAAACACCCACGACTGAGAACCAGCTAAGCTGGGAAAAGTCCACATGAGGGACATAAATCTCCAGTTTACAAGAGTCAGGAAAATCCCCCTTGGGAAGGTTCTGGAGACGACTCAAAAAAGACAAAGTCTGGGAATTTAGAAAGAGAAGCTAAAATGAGCCTGACAATGATCTCCCCGGGTTGTCACATCCTGGGGCACCCACACCCATGGAGATTGATGGCAAGAAGGCCTATTATTTGATCGTGTGACTGTTGCCAATTGCCCAATGGAGCAGCGAGGGGGGCCGAGAGGGATGAGCGTTCCTTCCATGCGGTTTCCGCACGTGGGATTGTGGAGCTTTGCCTCTGCGTCGGTTTGCCTGCAAAAACTCTTCTCATTCCGCTCCCCAAAGTTGACTGCCCCAGATATCCGGGCTCTGCAGACCACGAAGGGGCAGCGTGCCTGCAGCAAAGTCTCCATCAGGCAGAGGAGGCGTATTTGTGAACCAGTAACCACAAGAGTGTTCTCTGCGAACAAGGTGCCGCTGCGAAAGAAATGCAGGGCTTAGGTGAGAGGGGAGATGGTCCTCGATCCAACTCAAAATATCTGTCCCTTTATGTGTTGGAATATTACTCAGCCATGAGAAAGAAAGAAAGCCTGTCGCCATGACAACATGGAAGGTCAAGCAGAGACAGACAAATACTGCCCGGTGGCACTTATATGTGGAGTCTTTTGGGGGGGGGGGCAGGGGGAGGGTGCAAGCGGGGGAGGGGCAAGAGAGAGGGGGACAGGGTCTGAAGCCGGCTGTATGCCAACAGGCTGACGGCACAGAGCCCGACGCGGGGCTCGAACTCACCAACCGCGAGATCATGACCCGAGCCAAAGTCGGACGCTCAACCGACCGAGCCCCCCTCCCCACCCCCCCCCCGGGGCCCCTGGAATCTTGAGAACAAGACGGAAAGTCAAACTCACAGAAGAGCGAGTAGAATGGAGATGGCCAGGGGATGGGGAGGTGGAGCAAATAGAGGGAGGTCGGTAAAAGGCAGCACATTTTCAGCTCTAAGACCAACGATGTCTGGGGATCTGTTGCAGGGCACGGTGACCGTAGCTGATGGCACTGTATTGCACCATTGAAATGTGCTCAGAGAGTGGAACTTTTACGCGTTCCTCAAAAAGCAAAGATAAATATGTGAGATGCTGGGCGTAATTAGCTAGTCAAGGGAACTCGCGGACAAATGTACGCAGATATTGTCCAGACACCGTGACGTGCGCTTTAAATGCCTTCCAACTGTGTTGGCTACTTGGGCCACAATAAAGCTAGAATTGTAAGAAATTAAAAATAAGAATGCCCCCGTTAAAATCACGCCTGTTTTCTTGTAAAAATGCATAAAGTCCATTAGATGTCTGACATATCGCGAACGCCCAACTGCGGCTGTGAGTATCGATTCTTATAAATATTTTATAAAATATTCAATGCTGTCATTCCTATTAATTTTATACGAATTAATGATGCAATTCTTACCATTACATGATTATAACCGTTATCATTAGTAGTATGATGTGTCAGTTAATACAATTAATCCTAATATTATTATTAATATTCAGTATACATTTTATTATTTAATATTAATATTCCTGTGGCGCTTTTTTCCTTGGGAATGCCAGCCCCTTACTCAATAAACACCACACAGTAGCTGTTATGGAAATGCCCACCCGGGTGACTCTTTATCCTTTGTTTTGCAGGTAGTGGGAAATATCTTTCTGGGCTTAAGACCGCGGACCCAAGCCAGACATACAAGATCCGTGACCTTGGGCAAGTTACGTAACTTTCTGTACCGTCATTTTCTTATCTGTCCATTGGGTCTGAAATGTTACCAACCTCACAGAGTTGTTATAAAGGATAATCATGTTAATTACAAATAACATTTCAATGGCATGACAAACACATAGTTAATCGCTGTGCCCACATTTTCCATTATCACTTGATGGTTTCTTCATCTACAGATAGTCCCCGTGACTCAACCCTGCATCCCCATGAGGCAATCAAGAAGCCGGCCCCTTGGAAACAGCTCAGGCTTTCTGCAGAATGTTTTTTTGCTCTCTGCAAAGACCATACAGATTGTTTCACTTCAAACCAACTTAGCAAACATTAACTGAGCACCTGCTATATTTAAGGCCCTGGGTCAAGCACTCTGAGGATACGTTAATGAACCAGGGACTGCCCTCAAGGAAGCCTGTGCTCTGGCACAAGCGGGACCTAAAGGCGTCCATTTCTCAAAGCGCTCATCACCAGCACAGGGTACAGGATGGCCAAGTAGGCGGTGCCTGGGGGGCCCGCTCACACGTCACCCGGGTCCAACCTGCCTGCAGCTGGCACCTGCCAGCTGTAACCTGGGGCAGGCGACATAACTCGGCCGGGTCTTAGTCTCCTCGTTTGTCAGACTGTGCGCAAAAGTGGCTCCTGCCTCGTGGGCTTCTAGTGCAAGTTCAGGGAAGTGTTCTATGCCAGGGGCCCAGCAAGGAGCCTGGCAAAGCCTCTCAGGTGATAGCTGTTTTTATTATGACTAATCTAGGGAGCGATGGTGGAGTAGAAGGGTATTCTTTTAAAAGCACTTTTTTGAATTAGTAAAGTGTCGGACTTACTCAATACACAAGGCTTTGAGTTCTATTTTTTTCTACTGAGAGCTTTCTCTGTTGTTTTTTCTTTAAGTTTATGTATTTTGAGAAAGAGAGAGAGAGAGAGCATGCGCACACATGAGTGGGAGAAGGGCAAAGAGAGAGAGAGAGAGAGAGAGAGAGAGAGAGAGAGAATCCCAAACAGGGTCCACCCCATCGGCACAGAGCCCAACTTGGGGCTCGATCTCAGGAACCGGGAGATCACGACCTGAGCTGAAATCAAGAGTCAGATGCTTAACGGACTGAGTCACCCAGGCGCCCCATCTGTTGTGTTTTCCAAAAATGGCCTTGCTCCCTTGTACGGCATTTTCCTGTTGCTCCGGTTGTTTTTGAGGCCCCTTGCCACGAGACAAGTCTTACCTGTCCATCTCTACACGGGCAAGAAGAACTTTTTAGGTGGATTCCTCAAAAGGAATCAACTATTCTGGGTCCCCGGGCCCCGGGGGATTTCCCAGGATGTGGAACATCCAGCGCTAAGACGAGGACAGTCCCGGGCAAAGCGGAAGAGCCGTGCCCAGCCCGGACCTGCGCGCACAAGGGAGCACGTGCACGCACGTGGAAATTTCCGTGCGTGTGCACAAGCGTGAGCCTCTGAAGACGAAAGCCACCCCTGGACAACACACAGCTGGGTCTGGCGCGCAGCGGACAAGGTCCACGGGACGGAGCAGGGGCGTGACATCCGCTTCCATCCATCCCTGGCCGTGCCTGAGCCACGGAGAGCCTTTCCGCAGGCTGCCGAGCAGGAGGGCTGGCACGACTTTTTCAGGATGTGAGCCTCAGCTTCCAATTATGCGGGGCAGTCCTGGCTCCTGACAGTACGTGTGATCCCTGAGTCACTCGGGAGGATTTGGAAAGTAAACGGGAAAAACAGATCAGCACGTCCACGAGGGGTGACGACGCGATTGCCCGGGAACGTTGATCCTGGATTCAAATGTGGGCTTTGCTACTTTCTAGAGCCATGACTTTGGGAAAACTACCAACCCTTCTGAGCCTCAGTTTCCTCTTTAGAGGACTAAATAGATCGTGTCTGCCCCCTACGGAGTGTGGGGAAGAGAATACAGACGGGACGCCGTAAACGGCTGCCGTGACTGACCGTTGTCACCGCTGTAGAGACGTCATCACGAACAGCACTGACACTCGCCCATAATGGGAACCCAAGCATTTTTCATTCCTGAGCCTTTAAGTCAGCCATTTAAAACAGCTACAAAAATCTCACACCAACATTTCCAGGCACAATACACAAGTTTTGTTTTGTTTTGTTTTGTTTTTTTAAATGACATTCAAGTAGGACGCATTATGAACAACAGAGATTAGACACAAAATCTTCTTCTTTTTTTTTTTTCCAACCTTGGGAAATTTCCAACCAAATTCTCTTGGTTAAACTCAATCTCTCTCCCTAAGTATTTTCAGAGAAAGGATGTATTATTTTATGAAATCCAATCAGATAAAAGGAGGGGTTCAAGAGTTAAATAGGTTTGGGGAATACTGGAATTTCCTCCTGGAAATTCAATGGACTTCTTCACCGAAGGACTTCTCAGAGCTTTTATGATGCAGATAAACTTGGTGGCACCCCCAGAGGGAGGAAGAACATGCTCCCCACTTACTTGGCCATGGTGTCCTTTGCTCAGGGAGGGTGAACCAGTGGACTGGTATTGGGTAGAACAGCCTTGGAAAATCCCGATCGAGACGTTTCTAGAAGAGTCTTAGTTCCTGTCTCATCTCAATCCACACCCCATTGCCTGACTTACTTTATTCTTGGTTTTTCTGCTTGGCCACCCAAGAGCTCTGACTCATTCTTATGCTTGGCCTTTGCTCCTGGATGATTCCAAGCCCTCCCGACTGACCACCCAGAGTGCATGGCACCAGGATCTAAACAACCATAGAACTCTCTCTGCGTGTCTCATGCCTCCTTTCTGGGAAACCGAGTTCCTTTTTGATCTAGCAAGATGCTTGATTTCTCCTAGGAGAGCACTGCTGTTTGACAAAGATGATAACACGTGGATGACCAACATGAAGATAAAATAACCAATAGCTTATCTTTACAGAGCACTTGCCGTGTTTCACACGCTGCGTTTCACCCCTGGGAAGTGGGGACTCTCCGTATCCCCATTCCCCAGACATGAAAACTGACATTCCCAGAGGTTCTTCGACTTCCCTACCGTCACCCAGGAAGTAAGTCTTAGCACCCGTATTCCTAGGGACCACCAGAAAATGGACTTATTCCAGAACCCGTGTTCTTCAAATACATGATGCAGAGACTCTCAAAAATACGAGGACTCGAAGATCTTAAGTGAAGTCCCACAGGCAGAATTATAGCAAAACGATCAGGCACAGAGGCCCTGCAAGACCTCAGCTCCCTCCAAACGCTAACATGAGCATCTCAAGCTCCACAAAATATGGCGGCCAATGACCCGAGCCTTGGATGACCACCTTCCACCTTCCCCTTGGCCTTGGCAGAGGAAAACAAGGCACGCAGTCCCAGCCTTGGCTCTTCTGCATCTCTTTCATGGCATTCTTTTGTCCCATCGGCACCTCGGGTTTTCCCCTCATCTATATAATGGGGTAACTGGGGGAAACTGACCCTATCCCGTGGCCAAAAGACGCTTCCCTCACCTGGGCTTCTTGGGGGTGGAATCCTCCCACTAATCAATAACAGGCTCAGAATCACCTCCACCCATTCCCCCCACCCCGGTCAGAGGAGATAAGACACTGCCCTACTTCCTGCATCAAACTGTCTCCTTGTCGAGTCCTTGGTGCCACTGAGGTGACTGGCGCCTGCTGCCACCCCCACCCCATGAGGTGGCAGCTTATCATCTGAGGGTGAAGCAAAGTGATGCGTGTGTCCACACAGGGGCCAATTGTCGCGAGCGCTTGTAGGATTGTAAAAGGTGCTGTATAAATCAATTATTAATACCAATCAGAGCATAATAGCACCATGAGCAAGAGACAGGACGCCCGGAGACAGGCACCACACCCTCTGTGACACCGTCCTCAGGAGCCAGGTATCTCACGAGTTATGAAAAGATCTGAGGAGAGATGACCTGAGAGCAGTCAGGATTAACCTCTTCTCCACGAATCCCACCTGGCCTTTCAGAAGCCTCCGCCTGAGCTAGGGAAGGTTCTAGAACTTTAGAACCGTGGGGTATTGAGCACCAGCTCTGAGTGCCAGTGCCCAGTCAGGACGGCAGCCTGCGCCACTGGACTTCACAGAAAATGGTTCCCACTGAGACGCCTCTCATAAGCCAACCTGATGCTCCCTGGCATCAGGGGGTGCCATTCACAGGCCCCCTGAGCTGGGTGTATTTTCTCAAGCCACTTCCTGTTCCCTCTTGGGCTCCACCTTATGAACTGGGGACAAAAGGAACAATCTATTCAGGCAGTGGCTATGATGAGTTGATTTTGTGTGGGTTTTTATTTAATTTTTTTATCAAAATTTTTTTAATGTTTATTTATTTTTGAGAGAGAGAGAGCAAGTGGGGAAGGGGCAGAAAGAAAGGGAGACACAGAATCGGAAGCAGGCTCCGGGCCCCGAGCTGGCAGCACAGAGCCCGACGCGGGGCTCGAACTCCCGAACCGTGAGATCAGGACCTGAGCCGAAGTCGGACGCTTCACCGACTGAGCCACCAGGTGCCCTAAATTGATTTTGTGTTTATTCTCTGATGTTCCAAGCCCCTGGTCTGGTTTGGTGATTCTCCTCCGAGTTTTCACATGTCTCCGACGAGTGGGTATGCCAAAGTTACACAAACAAAACTTCCCTGGGGGGGGAAGACATCATTTGGGCTCTTTCAGAAATACAGATCGGGGCACCTGGGTGGCTCAGTCGGTTGAGCGGCCGACTTCAGCTCAGGTCACGATCTCGCGGTCCGTGAGTTCGAGCCCCGCGTCGGGCTCTGGGCTGACGGCTCAGAGCCTGGAGCCTGCTTCAGATCTGTGTCTCCCTCTCTCTCTGCCCCTCCCCCGTTCATGCTCTGTCTCTCTCTGTCTCAACAATGAATAAACATTAAAAAAAAAAAAAACAGGAATACAGATTAAGCACCCTATGGCACTTGTAGGACCTACCAGTGTTGGGTGACAGATCAAAACTGGACAATGATTAATACCAACAGCCTCGAGGCAGGGTATCCCTGTCCTCAGGAAAAACAATTGATGATAAAAACGAATCTGGGTCCAGCAGGAACTGCCTGAGAATCCAAAGTACCAAGAGAGGCGGCACAGGAGGGAGAAGACATCTTGCAGGAAACGGAGCGGAGGAAAAGCCCAGGGTGAGTAATAGCAGATCTAGACAACAGGCGCCAGCTTCCAGAACAACTCGAGTCATCTTTTTGTTTGTCTCTTACTTTTTTGGCCAGTAAGACCGGCCCAGTGGCCAGAATAATGGCTCCCCGAAAAGAGGTCCACATCCTCAGGGGGGCGCCCGGGTGACTCAGTCAGCGAAGCGTCCGACTTCGGCTCAGGTCCTGATCTCACGGTTCGTGGGTTCGAGCCCCGCGTCGGGCTCTGTGCCGACAGCTCGGGGCCCGGAGCCTGCTTCGGATTCTGTGCCTCCCTCTCTCTCTTCCTGTCCCTCCCCCGCTCACGCTCTGTCTCTCGAAACGTAAATAAACGTTCAGAAAAATTTTTAAAAGATGCCCACGTCCTGATGCCTAGAAGTCCCGGAAACTGTGCACGTGTTACCTTACTGGGCAAAAGGGAGCGTGTAGATGTGATCAAAGACCTCCAGATGGGGAGACTATCTTGGATGATGCAGGTGGGTCCGATCCAATCACAAGAGCCTTACAAGAGGAGGGCAGCAGGAAGAGTCTGGAGTCGGAGAAGATGTGCTCATAAGGCTCTGAGTGATGCCTTTGCTAGCTTCGGAGAACGGAAGGGGCCGTGAGCCAAGGAGTGTGTGCAGCCTCTAGGAGGAAAAGCCTCCTTTTCCTGGAAAAGGCAAGGAACCAGATTCTCCCCGGAGCCTGAAGCAGCCGTGCCGTGCCGCCCAGCAGACAGCTCCGTTTGGGAAATTCTCATCTCCAGCGCGTTAGGAGAGTAGACGTGCATCACCCCGAGCCGCTGCTTGTGCTCAGACGTTCACGCCGCAGCTGGAGACGAGACGGGGTGAGGCTGGGTTCCTCTCCCCTCCCGGCCCCCGAAGGCATGTGCGCTCCCTTCACAGAATCATGCTCGAGGTCCGTGCATGTATTCATTCATCCAACAAATACTCAGCGCAGAGCTCCTACGTGCAGGGCTCTCCTCCCAGCCTTGGGGGTTGCACCTGAGAATGATCCAGATGCGGAAATGAGTGGAAATGACAGCCCAATGGAGGGACGCGCGGTAACAAGGCGAACGAACGATCAAATGACTCCCATCATTGCTGATAGACAATAAAGAGAAGGTCAGCGATGGCTTGGGAGGAGGTGACATTTGAACCAAGATGGGCCTATGAACACCTGGGGGAGATCCTATGGATACCCTAGGGTAGGAGTTGGCTGGGTAGGTCTGAGGAATAGCAAAGGGGTCGGTTAGGCTGACAGTGACAGAACCCAGAGACGCCAATAGAGCGTGGGGTCAAAGAGGGAGCCAGGGACAGATCATACAAGGTCTTGCAGGCCACAGTAAGGAGTGGGATTTTAGGGTAAGTGGATGGGAAGCCACCGGAGGGGTTTGGACCGAACTGAGCGATCGTTTATGGAGTGTTCTGAAAGGATCCGATCTATGGTTATCTTGCAATAACATTACTCTCAGTTGCATTCAGCGTGCTTCCTTGAGGGGAGAAACAATGAGGAGGACCAGGAACGGACCCCAATCCTACCTATCCCCCCGACAAAATATGTTCCGCAGGGCAACAGCTCTACTCGGGCACACACCAGGAAGGAACGGGACTCTCGGTCCGTGTTTCTCAAGCCCTTGGCATCAGAATCACGCAGGGGTGCTAATTAAATCGGCAGAGTCCTAGGCCCTGCCCCCACACCAGTGGAACGGGCATTGCTGTGATTTGGGCCCCGGACCACCCTGCTCGAGAGGCGTCTCGGGAGGGTCTCTGCCAAGGAGGGTTTGAGGCCCACTGACCACTTCAGGGAAGACACCGCAGAGTCCTGGGGCACGTCAAAGAAATGAGGGTCGAACCCGTGAGGAGGTGGTGAGACTTCTTTCCTGGAGGTTCCTCCCAAAACCCAATTACTTTCAAGTTCCATAATGGCCCTCACGGGGTTAGGTTCACCGGGGTTCCCTCCGGTCACTATTTTCATTATGCCGTTGAAAGGATCGTTTGCGCATATGACAAACGCGTCTCGGGCTCCGATGGGCCCACGGACTCCCCGGGGGCCGTGTCGAGTAAGACTGGTGCAGCAGATCCGGGGTGGGGCTGCAGATTCTGTAGCTCCGACCAGACGCCAGGCAACCTCAGTGCGGCTGGTCCACGGCCCCAGGCCCTTTGGATCAGCGAGGGTTGCAGACACCCAAAGGAACAGAATCCGCCAGATGGGTACATCCCCCGGATGGGTACATCTCCAAAGGCAGCCGGGTCACGAGGACGCTCTCGTCCGCCACGCAAGAGCCAGCGTGTCAGTTTCCACTGGGACATTAGCTGTGGCGTTTGGGGGGCCGTCACTTAAGGAGCCTGTGCCTCTGTTTCCCCATCCAGAAGATGGGACCCTAATGGTGTCCACCACAGAAGAGTGGTCACGAGGATTCCAGGAGCAAATATGAGACGGGCCGTACCCGTCATAAGCGTTCAGTACGTGTCAGCTATCGGCCTTGTTGACGTTTCTTTCCCTCTTTGGACGCGGTTCCGTCAGGGAAGCTCTTTTATCTAATCTTTTTCTGCCCGGCCTGGATTCTGGCACTTAGTAAGTGTTCGATCCATCCGAGGAACGAACGAAGGGATACAAACACACCCAATCTATTCACCTTCAAAGGTGAGGTTCCAAGGAAACAATAGGGAAGGAGGCGATTCCCGCTTGTGGAACACTGCGCGGGGCACGATGTCGGTTGCTTTTCATACATTATTGTAGTCCGTTCCCCAAAGAGCCCTCGGAGAGAGGAAACGGAGGTTCAGGAGGTTGAGGCTTCAAGAACTGAAGACGCTTGCCCGAGATCCCGCGGCTGTTAAGCGTCAGAGGCAAGGTTCAAAGCCATTTCTACCCAGGGTGGCTCTTCCTCGCCGGTCCCGTGACACCAACCTCCCCTGACCCTCAATATTTCCCCCTGAGAGAATTAGTCACAATCGGCTTTGATCGGCTGGGCGGCCAATGCGGTCCCAGCTCATGGCATTTCTCCGGGGCCTTATCTTTATGAACTGTGAATTTATCTCCCTGCAGAGATAGGGCTGTGGGTGAAGGGCCCCTGTGTCCACACCTGGGCAAGTCTTACCTGCTTCAAACGGGTCAGCAGGCAACTGGGAGCCTTTAATTGCCTTTTTCCTCACTTAGCCCCCTCCCTCAAGTTCAAACCCGCACGGTAAACACAGCCTCCAGGACCAAAGGTAAGGGAGGTGAGGCATGAGAGTATTAGCCTGTAATCCCTTGATAAGACCCCACACATTTCACAGAGCCATACATTAATTCTTGGCCTCCGCAGCCTGTGAGGGTACAGAAAAGAAAGAGCAAACTGGGAGGTGAGGACAGGCCACAGCGGCACAGGGAGCACAGCGTGATGCGATCGCAGCAGCAGGAACCCCCCCCGAGTGTCCCCTCCTAGCAGGTGAAGGGTGTAACCCAGACCATCCCGTATGGTCTATGGTGGCAGGCTTCTCAGAGAAGGAAAAAGCAAACAGTAGGAGAAGGGGCAGGCGTGTTTGTCCCATCCGCTGTGCCCAGCTCACGCTTACGGCCAGGTTGGGGGGGGCGGGGTCTCGTGTTTTCAACAGGCGGCAGATTTCCCACATCAGGCTGGACTGGCCACCATGTCCCAGAGAGCCTAGAATTCATGTATGGAGTAGAGTGACCCCAAAGCGTGACTGGGCCCACCTCAGCCTTGTCAGTCAAAGGTTGTCACCCTGACCTCAGGGGCCACCCGCAGAGTCATTTCCCATAAGTCCTGTGGTTCTAAAAAGCCCTCCCTTGTGACACTTGAAAAATGAGTTCAAAAGGCATCCAGGCTTGGGCGCCAGCTTGGCTCAGTCTATTTAAGTGTCGGACTCTTGATCTCAGCTCAGGTCATGATCTCAGGGTCATGGGATCAAGCCCCAGGTCAGTATCCGTGCTGAACATGGAGACTGCTTGAGATCCTCTCTCTGTCTCTTTCTCTCTCTTCCCCTTTCCCACTTGTGCTCCCTCTGTCTCTCTCAAAATAAATACACATTAAAAAAAAAAAAAAGGCGTCTGGCATACAGGGATGTCTCCAAACAGAGTCATTTCCCAAGTGTCTATTTACACGACTGTCTATAGTTGGTTTTCCTAATTCTTTGCTTCCTTTCAATACAACTTTCTGAATGCCCACCAAATGCCAAACATTATTGTCAGGCCCTGGGGATCCTACAGTGTCCCAGATGTATATTCATGGGTCCTGAGATTCCTGATCCAGTGGAGGATGAGGATAAGTGGACAGGAAACCAAAATATCCCTTAGCAAACTCTGTGATGGCAGCCTAGGACAGGTGGGGTTTTAAACGGATCCTCACATGGGCTTGCTTTCGAAACACAGCAAATCTCCCTCTGATCCTTCACCCATTTGGAGTCAGCAAATACTTGGAGAATGAGAAATCGTTTCATTATTAGCTAACACCAACTCACAAGGTAAAACTTCTATTCCGATTTGCATAGCGCATTCCAAAGCCAATCATCAAATATGTTTAGGCTTTCTACTTCTTAGGATAATCTACTCATCGGCTCTCTGCACAGATAGACAGTATGAGATCGCCCCACACTTCGGATGTTTTAAAAATATGATTTGAGTTGTTGAAAAAGAAACAAAAACCCACTTAGGCAGAAAAAAGAGGGTAAGTCAAGTGTCTTTAAGGGACCAGCTTTGAGAAATTGCTTTAGGATAGAGGTATGGTTAAATTCACTCATCTTGACCTGAAAAATACATTTACTTCCTTAAGACTTGCCAAAAAGATTACGAAAGGGAGAAAGAAATAGAGAGAAAGAAAGAGAGAGAGAAAGAAAGAAAGAGAAGGAAAGAAGGAAGGAAGGAAGGGAGAAAGAAAGGAGGAAGGAAGGAAGGAAGGAATGGAAGGAAGGAAGGAAAGAAGGAAGAAAGGAAGAAGGAAGGAAGGAAGGAAGGAAGGAACTCAAAATCTCAATCTGATTTTCAAAATCAGTCTACACACATATTCCTGTTTAAAGATGTCCCTTACAGCGTTACTGAAAATACAAGAAAAGTCCTTTAACGAGAGAATGAATGGTTTAAGTAACAATCAAATAGCAATTAAGGAGCTATAAAAAGCTTCTACTGACACGCAAAAGATGCTTCAAATGTTAGGGGAAAAGGCAGAATACAAAATAAAATTTTACTTTAAATAAGTTGTTAAAAAATAATCAAAACTAAGAAATACACTGAAATGCCAGCAAAAGGTGCTTCTGGGTCATGGTCGTAGCACAGTGGTTCAACAAATGACGTCTGTTGTCAGAGACTTTTTGATCAAATCCTGACTTCCCCACTTTCTACTTGACTTGCTTTGGGAAAATCGGTATTTTCTGTCCATGTTGATTTTTCCTCTTCTGAAAAATGGGGCTCACGGCAATACCTACCTCATAAGAATTAAAAGAAATAAATAAGTAAAGAATATATAATAAATGTTTAATAAACAAAAGCTGAAATATTGAAATGTTATAAAATGAAATATCATGGGCATACCATTTAATAAGCTTTCCACGATTTACATATACGATATATTGCATCAGAAAGAGAAAAACATTAAACATTTTTTTAAATTTTTGTTGTTTTTTATTTAATTTTTGAGAGAGAGACAGAGAGCAAGCTGGGAGGGGCAGAGAGAGAGAGAGGGAGACACAGAATATGAAGCAGGCTCCAGGCTCCGAGCTGTCAGCACAGAGCCTGACGCGGGGCTCGAACTCATGCACTGTGAGGTCATGACCTGAGCTGAAGTCGGATGCTTACCGACTGAGCCACCCAGGTGCCCCATAAACATTTTTTAATTTTACAGTTAAACACAAATCAGGATCTCAGATGTCAAACTGCCTTCCCATCAATAAAGTCAGTTCCCCGTAAACCAAAGCGCTGGGCTTGGCAGGGGTTATGGTGATTAACGTATCAGAGCAAGGCTTACCTGTTGCTAGAGATCAATGCTTCCTTTTTTAAAGAACTCTTCAATAAAAGAACAACAGAGTTAGAATCGCTGGGTGTTCTGTGCTATGAGTATAAAGTAAGGCTGTTTTCTTGCAAATGGACAGGGGGATTTTTACTGTCCATGTGAAGTGAACTTAGAAATAGTTGAGTAGCAGGGGCGCCTGGGTGGCTCAGTCGGTTGAGCGTCCGACTTCAGCTCAGGTCACGATCTTACGGTTGGTGAGTTCGAGCCCCACGTGGGGCTCTGTGCTGATGGCTCGGAGCCTGGAGCCTGCTTCCGATTCTGTGTCTCCCTCTCTCTGACCCTCCCCCATTCACGCTTTTTCTCTATCTCAAAAATAAATAAAAATTAAAAAAAAAATTTTTTTTTAAAAACAATTGTCCTCATACAAAGAAGCTTTAATCTAAAATCAGGGCCTCATTCCAACTCAAATATAAGAACCTTCACTTAACTACACTTTATTTGTGAACTCATCTTTTGCGACTCCGACCATACCCCCTACAACAAACAAAGGGGAAATTAAAAATAATTTTTCTATTAGAAGTTTGGTAAACAAAGTGGCAAAGCTTCCAGAAATAGCTTCCCTGAATTCTTGACCTGGATCCCCAAGAATACCCAGGACTGACACCGAAGGAAAAGGGATGTGGTCACAGGAGAAAGCTCACCACCTTCTATCACATGGTTGAAGGAATCTGTGACTTTTCCCCCAAATTTTTCAGAAACTGTCCAACCTCTTCAAGCCTGGATAGGAAGAAGTGTTTAAAATGATGGAACATAAGACAAACCAAGGAAACACGCGATTGCTTTCCCGACACTGGCCTTCTCGACGCTGGCCCAGGCGCCATGAACAAATGGCCACCATGGGTGACACAGGGTCCCAAGGTTACCCACACAAGAGTTAGGGTATGCCGGGGGCCAAGATCCCACGTTAAATCTCAGTTATGCATGAATCTCACCTCTGCTGAACACCCAGCTCCCCACACACGCCACTTAATATTGTCATGTTTAAAGTCTTCCGTTCAGGGAGCCGCAGAGAGAGAGAGAGAGAGAGAGAAGTCCTGAGGAGGGACAACCCACCCAACGTCAGAAACGAGGAAGGACCAACAGGCTGGGATTGTGCAGAGTAAATATTTAAACACGGAACGTTCGATAGCTGTTATATAGGTTCAGGAACAGGCTCATTTTTAAAAATCAATACTCTTACTAATAGCAATGGACTAGCCTTCAATAGAAGAGAGGAAAAGAGTGGTGATCATTTTTTGAATCAGAAGTCCGGAGGAACCCGTGTCCCCGCCAAGTCCCTCAAGCTGTACAAGAAAAATGTGTCTTAGGACCTCCCTCCGGGAAACTGGGTCATCATGGACCCCCAGAGCTGATGGGGACCACAGATGTGACTGGGGCAGGGTGGAGGGGAGACAACGGTTAGAGAAGCAAGTAAGGCGAGGGGAGAGGAAGTCCTCGACTGTTCTCCAGGATTACTTAAACAATCAAGGAGTTGGCTTTTTAACCTGCAGGTGGTAGCTGTGTGACCTTGAACAAGGAAGTGAACCACTCTGAATGGCAGATGTCATAAGCCCTCCCCACCTTTCCTTAGCCTTTGCCATCTCAAGCAGTCAGATTTCTACCCCTAAGCGCCCAGACTCAGCCTGAGGGCTCTGTCGGGACTCAGACACAAACTGGCCTGAATTATGGGCCCCCCACAGTGGCCCTAACCATTGACTGAGGGGTGGCCCCTTATCCGTGGTGTGGTCTCCAGGCTGCCTCTCAGAGCCCTGGGTGGGATGAAACCCCTGTGGTCCCCAGAGGCGACCAGCTTTCTTGCCTACTCTTCTGTCTTCCCCGCTCCCCAGCCAGCGCTCGAGATCCCCTCCCAAATAAACCCCTTGCACCCGAAATCTGGTCTCCGGTCAGAGCATTAGTTCTGGGGGCCCCCCAGAAGACTTGAAGTATCTGCCTCTATATACGTAAAATGAAGGGGAAAAAGTAACACCTTCGTCGGACGGTCACTGTCTGGATCCAGTGAGGTGATGCTAAGAAGTATTTGCATAGTGCCCGGCACCCAATAATTGCCAGCCGTGGTTATTCTTAACTCCATAAAATAAGCAATCTTCCACCTACCCCAAAGATGGTTGAGTTACCAATGATTTTTATTTTCTTCGTTCTCTTTTTGAAAATGAGTGGTGCTCGAAGACAGCAGGGCGTCCAGGAACCCAGGGTCCAAATGGCAGCTGGGTCCACTGTTAGCAGGAGGCTGGCTGCACGGCTCCGTGCCTCAGTTTCCTCGCGGGAGACGGGGCGGAAAAGCATTTCTTTCAAAACCCTCTTAGGTTTGGGGGACGTTCCGGTGACAAAAAATGCATGTAAAGTGGTCAGCACACTCACTGGTTGGCAAGTGATGCCACAGAAGTAAACATAAGCCGTCGTCACGAAAAGGGGATTAATAAAAATAACAGACGGATACTATGTGTATCCGGTGCAGATACAGAACGCCTCCTGGATCGGGATTAAAATTTGTTAAACAGGCATCCCACCAAGAATTAGGCCAATGAAGCTCTCAGGCGGTTGTTTCGTAAAATCCTTTCTGCCTCTGCTGCAGAAAGAGGTCTGAAATGGGTTATCACAGTAGGAACGACAGCGACACTTATTAGGAAGGGGCAAAAGGAATCAGCTAGAAGTAAATACTTTCAAAATGATCTACTTAAAGAAAAATATAGGGCAGATGTCAAGTGGGAATGTTGGCTTAAATACAGCAGTCGGGGGATGAAGGGAAGAGCATTTGATCACGTGGTTTTACCTGCGATGGAAAACCGAGTGAAGGGAAATGAGACTCAAAGTTCAGAGAGGTGCCTAGTAGAGAGAGAACTTCGAAGAACTAAATCAAGAAAATGATGGCAATGGTCGCAGACTCTAATTGGTGGAATATTCTAGAATCGGCTGTTTTACCTTGAGACAGCAACTTACCCGTTCTTCTGTGAATTCAGGCGTTTATTCACTGCTCGGATGTCACGTATCTACACCCCAAATAGAACAATGACACAGTCCCAGTCCCTTAAACACTGTGCTCTGTGTCTTTAGGCCCTTGGCATATATTTGACACCAGTAATATTCTACCCCCTCTCCATTGCCCCTAACTTACTCCCTGCAGATATTGATAATTGAGTGCTAGACTATTTCTACAGTTCTTGGATGAACCCTCTGAGTCTTTCCAGACACAACATGCCATGTAGCCACTATCAGCTGATTGGATGGCCGGTGAGCCAGTTGCACAACTGGACTAGGTAAGACTAGGTGACTGCAAGCAACAGAAGCTGAGTCTGGGTAACATAAGCCAACGAAGGTTCCACTGAAAGAATATGGGAGAGAAACCAGTTTGACAATAAACTTCATCTATTGAAAGAAAAAAAAAAGAAAGAATATGGGAGAATGTAAGAGGACTGAAGGGAATGTTCAGGAACCAGGAATTTCCTGGGGGCCTTGACAGCAGGTACCTACTAGGTCAACAGCTTTGTCTAGACACCCCCGCTGAAATTAACGTGTCCTAAGTATATTTTTCTCCCAGTCCTTGAGCCCTGCCTCCCAAGATTGAAACTCCCCAGAGAGTGACTACTGGGGTAGCATCAACCGTGCACCAGAACCACACAGAATGATGAGTGAGCAGCCACACGCGTAAGGGAGGGGCTCTTTTCCGGGGAAAAGAACTCTGGGAAGTCCAAAACAACACCACCGGCACCAATTGCCAACCCTCCACTGCACCAGATCTCAACCACCCAATTAGCTGGGCCCAGTAGTTACGGCAGGGCCGCGGGCTGCTGAATGGGTTAATGGGTTGGACAGCAAGTGTTCACTAAAACAGTTCTGCTGATGATTATAAATCAAGCATGGGTGTCTGCACCTAGGGAACTAACTCATCAACCAGAGAAGGAGCTGGCAACCTCCAGGATGGGCCTCTGAAAGCCTCTGATGAAATCAGCCCGTTGATTAACGCAATTAGCACCATTAGGAAAGGAAGTTGTTAACCTAAATCAATTATCCACAGACATCTATCACGCTAAGTGTTCCTCTTTGTCTTGAGTATATTGCACTGTTGGTGTTTCAGTGGTGATGGCCATTAAAAATAAATGATTATTGTTGATTTTCTATTGATATAGCTATTAATGTATCGGTGCCTGTGTGTATAGGCCGCTTACGTGTAGTGTACAGAAAATAGATGTACTAACAATAGGAAGTAAGTATTGACTCTCATTTCTCAATTCAGGAGGTAAATATTGACCAACAAAGAGCGCTGCTAGCTTGCGATGAGCTAAAAGGTAAAACGTTCGTATCAGCTCGATTTTTCTTTAACTACTTGTATCACCTACTTCCTGCAGCACAGAGGTTCCAACGCATGGATGAGGTTCCTCACTCACGGTCCTGAGGCACTTCGTGCCAGTTAGGTTCCACCCGTATGGAGACTCTTACTCCTCTTGTCTGTTCTGAGCGTTTCCACCACTTTAGCCAGTGTACGTCTTCTGTATCAATTTCCATGCTCGTTAGTCCAGCCGCACAGGCAAAGAACAATCATCCATGATAATGACGGTCGACGTTTATTGAATTCCTTCTACCACCCAGTCCTTTGATCGGTAACGGTGATCTCCATCTTGTAGAGTGATAATAAAGATAATAACGGCTTATGTGCCAGGTACCCTTTAAAGCACTTTCCGAGCAGGAATTAAGTCAAACTCCCAACTGGCTCTGGAGGTAACATTACCGTGGTCATTCTACTGATGGGGAAACTGAAGCCCAGAAAAGCTAAGTCCTAATACTCAGCTGGTAAAGAGTAGCATAAGCCAATTCTTTGAGTGTAATTTTTTCCCTGCTTACCCATGCTTCTCCGAACGTACTTCAAGATTTGTAGGAGATATCCAGTTTCAAGAATGCACTTTTGGGGCGCCTGGGTGGCTCAGTCGGTTAAGCCTCCGACTGTGGCTCGGGTCAGGGTCTCACGGTTGGTGAGTTTGAGCCCCCACATCAGGTTCCCGGCTGTCAGGCTAGAACCCGCTTCAGATCCTCTGTTCCCTTCTCACTCTGTCCTTCCCTGGCTCACGCTCTCTCTCCCTCTCTCTCAAAAATAAATGAACACTAACAACAACAACAAAAAAAAAAAACACAGTCTTGCTATCATGGACATGTGCCCTGGCGTGCTGCACACACACGTCTATGGGTGCATGCGTGTGCATGCACGTGTCCCCACCCCACCCCCAGGGAAAGAAACTGAAATTTACCCGGGCCAGGCAACTTTCTAAAAACGACACGGCCAAGAAGCAAAGCAAGAAAGTCAAACCAGTCTCTGTTGGAAAAGTGCAATCTCCTAAGAGAAACGGAGAGTTCTTAAGCGTTTCGGTTTTGGAAAGGACCCTCAGATTTCTCCATCGCAGCAGAGCCTGGAATTAGCCCTGGAGGAACAGAGATGATACATAATGCGATATGCTCCCATTGGGGCCTGGAATCTGATTGCAACATCCAGAAATATCTGCGTGATCGATTGGAGTGACTGGATTCAACAGAGCAAGTAAGTCTAGGCAGGGGAGGGAAGGAGGGTTGCCAGGGGCGACCCGGGAGCATTAATATGAAAAAAAAAATCACAAGACTGGAGAGAAGGGCCAATTGTTCCGAGAGCCCTGGCTGACCGTGCCCTTGAAGGTCAGACTTGCACAGAGTCCTCAAAAGGAGGTTTAAACACGGCAAACCAGAAAGGCAAGCTGGGCTTTACCTTGGGAGCTGAATTGTCAGGAACTTGTTTCAAAAGGTCTTAGCCTCTGCCAAGACGGCACTTCACCAGGTTAATTAAAACTGGGTGTCAGCGATGCTTCGAAATTGCCAGCAAAGGTGTCAGCTTCAGGGCATGCCTGGGAACCCTCACGGGTTTTGATCTTGGGGGCGGGGGAGATTGTTTGAGGGCCCCCAGGAACCTCCTGGTAAAACAAACAGAAGAAGAGGGGAGGGAAGCGGTGAGACAAGGACTCAGGAAAGACCGATTCCTTCAGTTCATTTAGAATTACTCTCCGGGACGCCTGGGTGGCTCCGTTGGTTGAGCGCCCAACTCTTGATTTCAGCTCAGGCCATGAACGCAGGTCACGGGATCGAGCCCTGGGTCGGGTTCTGCGCTAAGCATGGGTCCTGCTTGAGTTTCTCTTTCTCTCCCTCTCCCCTGCTCTCTCTCTCTCTCTCTCTCAACAACAGCAAAAAATGACTCTCCAAGGTTCCCAGGGAGACTAAATTTCAAAAGTAAAATTTCCATCTTGCATTTAAAGACATTTTAAGTTTATTTTGGAGAGAGACAGAGAAAGGGCACAAGCAGGGGAGGGGCAGAGAGAGGGGACAGAGGCTCTGAAGTGGGCTCAGTGGTGACAGCAGAGAGCCCGACGTGGGGCTCGAACTCACAAACCACGAGATCACAGCCTGAGCTGAAGTCTGATACTTAATGGGCTGAGCCACCCAGGTGCCTCTCCGTCCCATTTTCGATCACGGGTCCTATGAAAAGGTCTTTAAAGTCAATTACTATGCTGCTTGGGGAGAACCCCAGATTACTGTGCTGTGCAAAGTTCATATCGGAAATAACTTAGTAGCTGAGTAGGCAGTTGGATGATGTGGCGGGCAGAATAACGCCTGCCAGGGATGTGCACTCCCTGACTCTTGGCACCCGAGGGACCTGTGAATACGTGACCTTTTGTGGCAGGGGAGACTGTGCAGGTGTGATTGAAGATTTTGAGATGGGGAGATTATTCTGGATGTTCCAGATGGGGCCTAAGTATAATCAATCGGGACCTTAGAAGAGATACACAGGAGGGTCAGAATAAGAAGGAGATGGGGAGGATAGTCAGCAGGGGTCAGAGTGGCTCAGGGCCACAAGCTGAGGTTTTCAGGTGGCCTCCAGAAACCGGAGGTGACAAAGAACACACAGTTGGCCCCCTGAGCTTCCAGAAGGGGCCTGGCGCTCCTGATATCTTGATTTGAGCCCCAGAGGACCTGTTTTAGACTTCTGACCTCTAAGACCATAAGTGAGTAAATCTGGGTTATGTGCCGTTGCCCTGTTCACGATTCTTTGCGATACCGGCGAAAAGAGCTAACACGGACGGTTAGTTCATTCTTTGCTTTACTCTAGGAAGGTCTCGGGGCTTCCGATGACGCATAAAAGCCAACAAAAATAACCAGGGGTAAAAGCGGTTCAGGAGACTGTCTTCTGAAGACAGACAAGACCAGGGGGATTGCGAGCAACACTGGAGTTAGGGGCTGGAGCCACCTAACCTAGTCTGGGCACAGCGAGAAGAAGCTGTTCCCAGCGGCACCAGATTAGGTTGAAGAAGGGAGAACCAAGCAGACATTGGGTGTATGTGTGTGGGAGGGGGCCTGGAAGCTGAAGGTATCATGGGAAAGAATACAGAATAAATACAGGTGCCTGGGGGCAAGGGGGAACCCCGGAGCTGTGAGAAGTCATGTAGATCACCCCCAAGATGCCAGGGAAGGGGTTGGGGTGGGGCTGAAGGTCTGGGAGGTAGGGAGGGTCAGATCCTGTCTAAAGAGTTACTTCTTTTTTTTTTTTTTTTTTTTTAACGTTTATTTATTATTGAGAGACAGAGAGAGACAGAGCGTGAGCAGGGGAGGGGCAGAGAGAGAGGGAGACACAGAATCCGAAACGGGCTCCGGGCTCTGAGCCGTCAGCACGGAGCCCGACGCGGGGCTCAAACCCACGGAGCGCGAGATCGTGACCTGGGCCGAAGTCGGAGGCTTAACCAGCTGAGCCACCCAGGCGCCCCAAGAGTTCTTACTTCTAACCGTCCTCCCTCCCGAAGAGAACCACAGCAGTGATGAGCCACAAGGCTGCCCAAACACCCCTTCACAGCACGAGAAAATCATTCCAGGCAAGGACTCGGGTATACAAACTGACTGTTGCTTCTTGAGCGCTGGCCACATGGCCCACCGTCAGCAGCTGCCGTCATTTCCCCCATTCTAGAAAGGAAGGAGTCCTTCGGCAGGGTCACACAGCAACAAAGGGGCCCAGTGGGAGCTGAGCCGGGTCTGTCTCCCCAAGTCGGTGCTCTGTCAACCCGTTTCAAGCTTAGGGTTTAAAGAAGAGGCGAGGTAGACTTCCTTCTTTCCCCCTACCCTTGAAAAGGCTATCATGGATAAGAAATCCCCCCCCCCCCACCAACTTTCATCCATTCATCCACTTATTCAGCAAATATGTATTTAGAGCTTATTGTGTGGCTACGCTAAAGAACCAGGCAATTTCCTTGGCTTCTCGGAGCTTAGATTTGGCGGAAGAAACGCAGGTAACACACAAACAGAGATGAGTCGGGTGGTGATAGATGCTACGTAATCCGTAAATATGGGCAAGGGGTGAACACCCACCATAGCGGAGCGGGGGTCAGGGAGCAGGCTGGCTTCGGGGCGAAAAGCCGAGACAGGTGCAACAGAAACAGCTGTGCGTTAGCCCTTGAGGGGTGGGCTCGCAGGGGGTTATTTTTATCAGCGGGCCTTCACAATTTATACATATGCTCATAATGTGTACATAGGCTCTTTGGATGTGTCGAATATTGGCTGGAAAACATTCTTAGAGGGTTAGGGAATGCTGTTTTACGGTGGGGGGCAGGAAAAGCCTCCACGCTGGTTCAGTGGCAGGGCGAGGATGTGAAAGTGATAAGAGTGCACGCGGTACCTCTGGGAAGGGCATCCGGGGAGCAGAAGCAGCAGGTGGAAAGGCCCTAAGTGCTCGGAGTATTCGCACAATCTACAGAAGCAGCGTGGAACGCAGAGCTACCCAGAGCCTCTTCCTCATCGGATGTTTTACATATTTTGTATTTTATATTATTATATACAATCTTATATTGTTTGTATTATTATCTTATATTATTCTCTCACTCACCCAAGGCCTTCAAAGGGGATAAGAGAAAGCCGTGCATGCATGCATTCATTTGTTCGCTACGCATTTATTGAGCACCTGCCGTGTGCTTATAACGAGTGGCGGATGGGGAGGGAGAGGGGAAGGCACAGAGTCTGAAACAGGCTCCAGGCTCTGACAGCTCAGAGCCCGACGCGGGGCTCGAACTCGTGAACCGTGAGATCGTGACCTGAGCCGAGGTTGGACGCTTCACTGGCTGAGCCACCACGCGCCCCAAAATGAACCTATCTGGTTCCAAGACATGCATGTCCTTACCCCAAAAGAAAACCCTGTGTTCATTAAGCGCGCATTCCCCACGTCTCCCTCCCCTTCCCCCCAGGCCTCGGTAACTACCCATCTGCTTTCTGTCCCTAAGGGCTTAGCTATTTCAGACATTTCATAAAAACGGAATCATACCATAAGTGACCTTTTGTACCTAGTGTATATCCCTGGCATGATGTTTTCCGGGTTCGTCCATGTTGTAACATGGGTTAGAATACCGTTCCTTTTTAGGGGTGCGTGATATCCCATTGTGGGGACCTGCAGCATCTTATTTACGTTTGAGCAGATCTTGAGTGCACAGAGTCGGTAAGCGCCTGGAGCTTTCTGGATCTCTGCTGGTTGGAAAACGTATCAGTGCCTGGTTCCTTACAGGGCGGGGAAGCCACCCGCCAGAAACCTCAAAGTCGTCACCTCTGATTATTGAGCCATGAGCTCACTTGCTGACCTGGGAGGGTCTTCTCAGCCGGGGACTGGCCCCTCTGTCATGTTAGCTGTTAGCTAACATGTTAGCCCCGCGTCGGGCTCTGAGCTGTCAGAGCCTGGAGCCTGTTTCAGACTCTGTGCCTTCCTCTCTCCCTCCCCATCCCCCACTCGTTGTCCGTCTCTCTCTCGGTTTCAAAAATACATAAAACATTTCAAAAAATGGTTCACTTTGAGGTGCCTGGGTGGCTCGGTCAGTTAAGCGCCCGACTCTTGGTTTCAGCTCAGGTCACGATCTCACAGTTTCATGAGTTCGAGCTCCGTGTCAGGCTCTGCAGGGACTGGGAGTCTCTCTCTCCCTCTCTTTCTGCCCTTCCCCTGCTCGTGCTGTCTCTGTCTCTAAATTAATTAATTAATTAATTAATTAAACTTAAAAACATATTTAAATTTTTTTTTAATAAAATGGTTCATTTTATGGCATGTGAATTCACCTCCATTAGAAAAATGGCCAGGTTTGGGGCGCCTGGGCGGCTCAGTCACTTAAGTGTCCGACTTTGGCTCAGGTCATGATCTCACAGTTCGTGGGTTCGAGCCCCGCATCGGGCTCTGTGCTGACAGCTCGGAGCCTGGAGCCCACTTCCAATTCTGTGTGTGTGTGTGTGTCTCTCTCTCTCTCTGCCCCTCCCCGGCTCATGCTCTGTCTCTCTCTCTCTCTCTCAAAAATGAATAAACATTAAAAAAATTTTAAAAGACGGTCAGCTTGTTCGGCTGCTGTGACTGCCGCACTTTGTCATTAAGTACTATGGACTCCCAGTGGCCAATGCCAGGTGACCATTAGGTACAGCCCTGTTTGTTAGATGCGACTTTTTTTTTTTTTTTTTTTGCCAGTTGGGTCCCCACCGTCTCCTATCGGCTGACCTACACAACTGCCGATCCGGAGTCTCCGAGGAACCAAAGTGTCCCGGTCCCTCTCTCCTACACCCTGCTAGAGCACCCCCTCCATGCTTGAAGGAAACACTTCACTTGGATTTGCTTCTGAGCGAAACGCAGGCAGGAGCCAGGGGGGCACCGAAAGCTCTGCGAAGCAAATGACGAATGTTGGGGTCCCTCGCCAAACCTACATCAGAGTCCTTTCAACTCCGAACCTGGTAAAAGGATTAGCCCTCTGCCGTCCACAAGGGCGCGTGAAAGCCGGTCTGTCTGTTAAAAGACTCTTGCGTGCACACCCCAGTCCAGGCATCAAACCCTCCCTGCCCTTTGATAAAGCCAGACCTCCTTCTATGGATGTGCGGCCAGGGAATAACGAACACCTGCTAAGAGAATAAGAGACGCTGGGGGCGGGGGCGGGCAGCGAGGCTAGACAGGACCACTTTCCATTGTACATCATCCGTACGGCTGGTAGAGAATGAATTATTTCTTCCCAATTCGGCGCCATCATCCATCACCGTCAATTTGCGGCCCATCTGGAAGGTTTCAGAAGCCCCGGAGTGGGCTCAAGAGTTATAAAACAGCCACGGCGGCAAGCCTTTCTAAACGGATTACAGTAAATACAAACACGAAGAAACAGGGTACGTGTTTCGGGGAGTTTACGCTGTTCCACGTCCCGGGCTCGAGCTCCCTCATTTCATCCCCTCAACGAACCTACGAGGCGGGAACAAGAACCGTTCCCATTGTGCAGATGAGAAAACCGAGGCCCCCGGAGGTCCACGCCGTTCTCTGGTCACCCAGGTAGGAGGTGGCACAGCTGGGGCACGAGGCTGGGTGGTACTGACCCGGGACACTGTGTCCTGCTCATGATGTGAAAGTGATGAGCTCAGGAGGCCCTAACTTCCCTGTCTACACTCTCCCGGCCTGAATCCTACCTCGTTCAGTCACTCCCTTGGGACCCTCCGTCTTAAGCTTTAGTCTTACAGCTGAGCCTAGAAGGGGCGGAGAAGATGCACGAGAGACTCGAGGACCAAAGAAATCGCGTGTTTTCTGTGTGTTGAATTCAGTTGTCCCCAGTTGCCGGCAAAGGGGACCCACTGGAGAGCGTCCATATTAGCACAGAAGGCCCAGAAGAAACGGCACAGAGCTCTTCGCCTGGGTTAACTGACCGGGACCTGCTGGAGGGAACGTGCTCATTCTACAAACAGCCATCAGTGCCCCCTCGAGCCTGGTCACGTGGGAGGGAACGACAGCACACACAGTCCCTGCCTTCCTGGAGCTGCGTGCTACTGGAGGCATGGCTCGAAGAACAATGTGATGAGTGTAATCAAGGGGATGTACGGAATGCCACCGAGCACAGAAAGAGGGAGTCGGAGCAGATCTCGAAGGAAGAAGGAAGAGTAACCGAAAACCAACACGACAGCGGCTTCAACAAGGTAGGAGTTTATTTCTCTAGCATCTAACAGAAGTCGGAAGGTAACGGTTCAAAGCTGACATGGCAGGTGAATGGTGACATCAGGGACCCAGGGCTCTCTTCCTCCCTTCCTTCCTTCCTTCTTTCCTTCCTTCCTTTACCTCCTTCCTTCCTTCCTTTCTCTCTCTCTCTCTTTCTTTCTTTCTTTCTTTCTCTCATTCATTCTTTCTTTCTTTCCTTCTTCTTTCTTTCTTTCCTTTCTCTTTCTTTCTTTCCTTCTTTTTCTTTCTTTCCTTTCAAGTCTCATGGTTGCTTCATGGTTCAAACTGATTGCTGGAGCTCCAGCCATCACATTCTAGCTGTAGCCCCCCCACAGAAGGAGGAAAGATGGCAGAGAGCCAAACCAGGCTTCTCCCAGCTGGGCCAGCCCCCTTTCAGCAGTCTTTCTGAGAGTCCCACACATCGGTTCTGCTTTTATTTCACTGGCCAGGGCACCGCCTTATGACCACATCTGGGCTGCACGGGAAGCTGGGCAATGCAGTTGTTGAAGCCAGACGGCCACGCGCTCGGCTAAAAAGTGGGGCTCCTGCCACGGGGAGCCCAACTGTTTGAAAGCGTCTGTGTTTGAGGGAAGAAAATTTCAGTTCAAGCCCCATCTGTGTTACTCGCTTGCTGTGTGAGCTTAGGTCACGCACTTAACCTCTCTGAGCCACAGTCTGCCCGCCAGCAGAATGGCCTGATAGACCGTGCTTCGCAGTGGTGCTGGAATCGTAACCGAGGAATGCAGTCTGCATATCATTGCGTTGCTGAGTATGCTTGAGAAGAACCACTGAATCAAAATGAGCCTGAGTCCTTGGGGAAGTGGTGTTTCACAAAGGGAGAGCAGGATTGTAGGTCCAGCAGGCGCGAATAACAGCTCATTGCAAGCTTCCCGTGTAGCGGGAAACATTACTGACTCCTGGGTCCATCACTCCGACTTTGCTATCTCACGATTCGACCTTCACGGAGGTCAAGTTTGATGTAACAGACAAAGGAGCTTGCTTGCTCAAGGCTGTTCGAGCTGGTAAATGTACCGGTAGGGCGAGTGATGGCAGATGGGGCCGAGGGGAAAAAGGCATGGCACGCCCCCGGGACCTTGTGAGCAGAGCCAGGGGTCTGAAAGAGCGTGGCACGGTGGGGCACCGGGGAAAAACATCTGGATAGAGCAGGTAGTTCCGACAGCAAAGAGTAGGCCCCAAACGCAGAACGGAAAGCCTCGAATTCGGCGGCAAGATAACGGAGACTTCACTCGCATGGTAGCAAGGAGCCATCGAAGGTTGTGGAGCAGGAGAGGGACACAGTGCAGGAAGATCTGGAGGAGGACTGGGGTGGGGGGAAGCTTTGTCTGGGCAAAATGGATTCTCCAAGTTATTACTGGACCCCTGGAACGGATGAGAAAACCGAGGCTCAGAGAAATGTCTTTGTTTGCCCAAGTCAGAGTAAAAAGGAAAAGCTGCAAGTTAAGTGGGAATGTCTTGAGACATTGGTGTGGGGAAACCCCTGCACAGGTAAAGGACGGTCAAGCCACGGTGGCAGCCACAGGCCCTTCTCCAGGGCTGGGGGCTGGCTTACCCGTTTGGTTCTTTCCCCAACCCGCCTCTACCTTCCCCGAGAAGGCCCTCTCAGTGATCCCTGACCCTCCTGGCCTCTCCCCCCCCCCGGGGGGGTGGGAGGGGGACAGAGAGATGCCCCCATCCGCCACCCCGGAGAAGCAGGGATGTGGAAACCCAGAGGCGGTATTTCTAACAGGTAATTGCTCTCTTATTTAAACAACAGCCACTGAAACAGCTCATTCAAGAGACAAAGGCAGTCATTACCTGGATTTTTATCGGGGAAATCTGAGAGAACTACCAGGGGTCACGTTTCTAGCTAACAGCCCGAGAAGCCGGGGCAGAGCCTGAACAGGAGGCCACAGACCAGCTCGGCAGCAACCTTTCCTCCCGTCTTCAGGGGTTCACCGGACTTGGGGGTGATCGGGGTCAAAGTTCCTGAGCAGCTACTGCAGAAATTATGCATTAGTGGGTGCTCGTCATGTCTTGGAGGTTGCACAACGGCCCAGGAAGATGGTCACGGAACAGCCCCATTTTACAGAGGAAGAAAGCGAGGCTCAGAGAGGCCGCTTGCACAGAGATATTAGGCTGGCAGGTGGCGGTGCTGGGACTCGAGTGCAGATTCTTTGCCCCATTCTCTCTCAACACAAAGTCTTTGGCTCCCAAGGTTTCTGCCCCAAAGCCCGGCCAAAGGGACCCCCAATAAACCCTCAGTGGTTGGGGATCCCAGCCCTCAGTGATCCAGGGCTGGTCCCCAGACGCCCCGGGGAGGCCCTGCGATCCATATGCTAGTTCGGTCGCCCAGACACGTGACTGTCCCAGCAGAAGGAAGCCAGTCCGATGGGTCTGCAAGTTATAGCTCATGGGCCAGATCCACCCCATTGCCTGTTTGTATATGGTTCATGAGCTAGAAGAGGTTTTTACCTTCTTCAATGGCTGCAATCAATAAAAGGAGGAGGTTTCACGCTACGTAAAAACTCTCTGAAATCCCAAGTTTTTAAAAGCATCCACGCATGAAGGTTTGTTCGAATACAACCACGCTCATTGTTTCCATATCAGAGGTAAGTGTGCGTGACACACAGAGGTAAGTGTGGCTTGCAAAGCCTAAAACCTTTATTGTCTGACCCTTCAAGGAAACGTCTGCCCTGCTGTGGTTTTTAGATCATGAAGGTTTAACCTGTGGCCATCACCTTGACACGTTCAAAGACGCGCCGTGTTGGGAAAAGCCTCCCTTCCTGGAAAAGGAGGAGAGGGAGAAATACACGAACACACATAGGTTCACGCCCTTTAGAGGCGCTTAGGGACACACGGACGAGCAGGTACACGTGCACGGAGATATGCAAACCTTCAGGGAGAAAGCCAGAAACACAGACACTCAGAGAAATATCCAAGTGCATTCAGAGCCTCGGAACCATCCAGGTGTGCATAGACACTAAAGCACATAGTTAAGCACATGCACACACACTCATGTACACACACACACACACACACACACACAGGGAACAAATACCTCCACACACACAGACATACACAGACCCCCAGGGACCCAAAGAGAACACGCCAGCTACTAGGTGCACGACTATCTATCATGCTACGAAACAAGGAGATACATGTACAGCCTCCCGGGCAGAGATAGACACACAGGAGTCCCCAGCTGTTCGGCTGTCACAGACTCAGAGGCAAAGAAAGCCAGAGCCATCTGTGCACAGTGACAAAAACACTCAGAGACAGAGGAGAGACAGAGAGACGCAGAGGGGCTGGGGTCTGTGTTCTTCGCCCCCGTGCTATGTTAACCGTCCTTTGTTGTGTACGGACATTAATGGGAGCCCCAGAACCGGGGTTTCCTGTGGCGTAAGTGGAGGGGCCATTCTTTGGATCCAGGGCTTGGAGTGTCGCTACAAAGAACAAGCGGATTAAATAGACTTCACACCTCGCCAGCCACCATTCTGCCTGCGGGTTCTCTGACTGCCCCGTGACACCCGCCTAGTGTGAATCATCCTTCTTCACATAGATCTCCCCTGACCCACCGGGGAAAATCAAATCTTCATCTTTGGAAATACCCGTCCCACGCATGGCCTTGGATCATTCCCGCCGACCCCGGGCCCAAAGCTAGAGAGGCAGGAGGATAAAGAACTAGAAACCCATGGGTAAATACCACTGTTGAGCACGAGCACCGTGCCGGGTGTTGGGCTCGAGGCTTTCTGGCAAGCAAGGGGAAAAACACCGTCACCCCATGTCACATCGTCACCCCATATCACAGGTGAGAAAGCTCATCACCCAACTAACAAGCTCCAAAGCAGAGATTCAAACCTAGTTCAGGCTGGCCCCAGAGCCCATCACCCCAAATCCTCTCCTCGGCTTGTTTCGTCCTCTCCATGAGCTTGGCATTCCGTTGAATTGATCTCAGGAACCCCAAACAGTGCCTGGCCACCAAACTACAGGAAAATAAAGCCCTCCCGTTAGGTCTTACCACGCGATGTTTATCAATGGCCAACAAAGAGATGACGGGTAGGCTTTCAAATGCTCATTGTGCCACTGGGTAAACTGAGGCTCTGGGAGGTCAAGGTGAGCTGCAGAACCAGTATTCCAAGCCAGCTCTCTCTCATCCATGGAGCCTGCTGCCTCAGTACTTACGCACATGGCCTGGGACATTCAGAGTCAGAAGAGAGGTCCTGTTTGTTCCTTTGCTTTTCTCTGATTCTCTTTTACAGAAATTCTCTCACTGGGGAGAAGGAGAGAAAAGCCAACAGGATATGCCTAAGGTCACCTGTCAGCTTCCCCCATCCACAAGCAACATGGTTACACAGAAGAGACCCTGCTGCCTGTCCCCTTCCCCTGTCCCCCTGGGGATCGGGCTACATGACAGGGCCAGTGGAGATGTCCTGGGGGGCGGGGCATCTGTTGCTGCCTGCCTAGTGGGAGCCCGAGCTCAGAGGAATGTTGGAAGGAAGTCTCCCAGGCAGGAGGGCGTGCCCCAAGGAGCCAGGCAGTGTTGGGAAGGGCAGCCGCGAGGATGTCTTTTTCTCCTCCTTGCTCCCCAGGAAGCCTAGCATCTCTGGCTTGGTCTCCTTCTTTTGACCAGCTGGGCCACCCCCTGGGGGTCAAGGTGGCACAAATCCTGGCCATCAGAAGGCATCTGACCTCAAGTCTTTCCTTGAGGGAGGACAGGTGACCTGGGGGCCGATGGGGCATCAGGGGGCTTGTTTGTTTCTGTAGGGGCTCGATGGGCCCTGCCCCTCCCTGCTGTGACAGGAACAACGGAGGGCCCGGGCACCGAACACCTGCTCCACGGCACACAGATGGGTCCTTACGACGTGCAACAGCCAGCTGATGCCTGGAGAGGTTCCAGCCCCTGACTGAGGTCATTCGAGGAATAAGAAACAGAGCTGGCCTAACAAGGCCCAGATGAATTGCCGAGTGAACCAAAGAGATAGAGGGACGAGTGAATGACTTCAGACCTAGAAACGACACAAGGCGAGCCGCGTGATGAGGACACCCGTATTCACAAGCAGCATTTTTCACAAGAGCAGAAACACAGAAGCAGCCCACGGGTCCATCGGGAGGTGAACGGACAAACAAAATGTGGTCCATCCACATTTAACGGAATGTTACTCAGCCTTAAGGGGCGCCTGGGCGGCTCAGTCGGTTAAGCGTCCGACTCTTGGTTTCAGCTCAGGTCGTGGTCTCGCGGTTCGTGAGTTCGAGCCCCGCATCTCCCGCTCCTTCTGCCCCTCCCCCACTCTGTCTGTCTCTCCCTCTCAAGATAAACAAACAAACTTTAAAAAAAAAAAAAAAGAGGGAAATTCTGTAATATGCGACAACGTGGACGCACCTTGAGGACATCATGCGAAGTGAATTAAGCCTGTCACAAAAAGACGCACAGTGTTGGATTCCACTTACGTGCAGTACGTAAATGGTCAAAATACGAGATACACAATGTGGAGTCGTACTTGGCAGTGGGTGTGGGAGGGGGAGTGAGAAGAGGGAGCCAGCGTGGGATGGGGACAGAGTCTCAGATTCACAACATAAAAAGAACAATAACGATGGAAGGTAGTGACACCTGCACAACGATGTGAATTTATTCACCACGAACTGTGCACTTAAGAACAGTTAGGATGGCGGGGTGCCTGGATGGTTCAGCAGGTTAAGCAGCCAACCCTTGATTTCGGCTCAGGTCACGATCTCACGGTTCTTGAGTTTGAGCCCCACATCGAGCTTTGCACTGACAGTGAGCCTCCTTGGGATTCTCTCTCTCTCTCTTTCTCAAAATAAATAAATATGCTTAAAAAAAAAGAATACTTACGATGGTAAATTTTGTGAGGCCTATTTTTAACACTGTAAAGAATAAAACAGGGGCATCTGGGTGGTTTAGTCGGTTGAGCGTCCGACTTCAGCTCAGTTCATGATCTCAAAGTTCGTGGGTTCGAGCTGTTCTGCTAACAGCTCAGAGCCAGGAGCCTGCTTCGAATCCTGGGTCTCCCTCTCTCTCTGCCCCTCCTCCACTCATACTCTGTCTCTGTCTTTCTCTCTCCCTCTGTCAAAAATAAACATTAAAAAAGTTGTTTTAAATAGGTAAACATTAAAAAAAAAGAATAAAAGGAAAAGACAGCAGCAGCATTATCTTGGTTGGATCCACGGCAGCAACACTGTATTGGTTAGCTAATGCCGTGTAACAAGTCATCACAAGGTCTGCGGACCAGGAATCCAGTTTAGGTGAGCCACCTGCTTCAGGCGGCACTGAGGATCAGCCAGAACCGGGGGTTTCATCTGAAACTCAACTGGAGAAAGCTATGCTCCCAGTTTATGTGGTCGCTGGCGGAATTCAGTTTGTCACATCGTGTTGGCCAAGCCCCGTTTCCTGCTGGGTGTCCGTCAAAGGCTGGCCCCGGTTCCTGGCTACTTGGGCTTTCCCACCGTGGCTGCAGGCTTCCTCAAAGCCAGCAAGGGGGAGCGTCTGCGAGCGGAGAGAAGTTCCGATGTGTGTCATCACGGAAGTGACATCCCGTCCCACTGCTTTATTCCATCTGTGTAGAAGGAAGTGCCAGAATCTGACCACATGTGCAAGGAGAGGGTTGCACAAGGGTGTGAACAATGAGATGGGGCTCAAGCATTACGGGGGGCTCCAGAATGATTAAAACCAGATTATCATCTTTCCTTCAGGCTCTGGAAAATTCTAAAATCTCGCTTCCTTACTTTAAGAGAAGAGCTGAGAGGGGGTAGGCAGAGGCCATCTGGATCTTGGAGACCAAGGCGAAGATCCTTATTTTAACCTTGAAGCGCTGGGTGCCGTTGATGGATTTTAAGCAGCCAACTGACACAGTCAGATCTGTGCAGTTTCATTTAAATTATTATTATTATTTTTTTTAATGTTTATTTTTGAGAGAGAGAGAGACACACACAGAGCGCGAGCAGGGGAGGGGCAGAGGGAGAGGGAGACACAGAATCCAAAGCAGCCCCAGGCTCTGAGCTGTCAGCCCAGAGCCCGACGCGGGGCTCGAACTCATGAACCACAATAAAAAATTACTCCCTCTTTCCTCCTCCTTCAGCCCCTGGCAAGGACCGTTCTACTTTCTGTCTGTAGGGTTGTGACTAGCTAGGGACTTGGTATAAGCAGAATCGTACACTATTTACCTTTCTGGGACCAGCTGATTTCACTTCGCACAATGTCCTCGAGGCGCATCCCTGTTGGCGCATGGGGCAGAATTTCCCTCCTTTTTAAAGCTGATTAGTATCCCCTTGTGTGGACAGACCCCATCTGGTTTATCTGTTCCTCTGCCGACGGACACTTGGGTCGCTGCTACCTTGGGGCTATGTCGTGAAGAACGTTACTACGAACGTGGGTTCGTAAATGCCGGCTCGACACTCTGCCTCCAGGTCTTTGGGGTATGTCCCCGGAAGTGGCATTGCCGGCGTGTGTGGTGATTCTGTTGGTGATTTTGGGGGGCACTGGCCAGATCTGTGTGTGTGGGTGTTTTGTCTAATGCCACTCTGTTGATCAAGAGGCCACTACGGCCGTCCATCAAGGGCAAGAGATAGACGCGACCTGGGTGGGTGGTGGCCACAGACGGAGAAGAGACCATCCCCGCAATGCAAATCAAGTCTATCCTAGGAGGAGACTTCGGGCTTCTGTTCAGAGAAAAGCTATTTAGAGAAGGCGAGGGGCCTTCCATCGGGCAAATCGCAGACGCCCTGGGTTCAAATCCTGACATTGCTGCCTCTCTTTGAGGCATTACTACTGCTTACCTCTTGGGGAGCGTGAGGATTAAATGCGCTAACTCAGGGGCAGGGTCTTGTGTAAGGCAAGTGCTCGTTAAAAGCCAGACGAATGTCACACACCAACCAAACCCGGCGCGCCACGTTCGCCACTAGCCCGTCGTGGCGCTGCCCTCCGCCAGGACGGTTTGGGGAGGCAGGCTGTGTCCCAAGCTTCCTGTGGCGTCAGCACCGCTCGGGGAGTTAGTACGAGAGGGCACCTTTCCTCTGTGTTTTCTGACACCCCCCTGCCTCTGCCCCAACCGTCACCAGAGCTTCCTGCCCTGGTCCCTTTCAGTGACTGACAGGCTCCTGAATTAGAAAAATGGGCGAGTGATATTTATACTCCCCGCGTGGGCCCCACCCCTACCCTCCAGAGCCAGTGGGAAGGTCTTTCCATGCAGGGAAATCTACAAAGCCCTAGAAGGAACCAGTTTTCTGCCTTTCTCATTCTCAGCAGACTTCTTCAGCTTTCTCCCCACCCCGGCCCCACCGTCCTTGTCCTTACGAGGACAGCTGGCTTCTGCTGTCTGTCCAGCTGAAGGGGGCGGGCAGGGAAAGGGGGAGAGGGTAATGGAGCAGGGGAGGGGGAGCACCACCGGCCTGCCCTGCATCACTGTCCTCCTTCCGTCCTCTCCCTCTAGGCCAGTGTAGAGCAAGCACACAGCTTGCTCTGGTTCTGAGGACTCAGGGTCCCTGTCGCCTCCAGCGTTGTGGTTCAGGGTACGGGCTGTGGAGTCGGGCTGTCCCGGGTTCGAATCCCAGTGCCACCACTTACCAGTTGTGTTCACCTGGGGCGAAACACTTCACGACAAGCTGCCTACTTCCCCTTGTCATGTCTTCAGTGATGCCCGCCCCCCCCCCCCAAAAACGTCACAGGCGGAAGTCCTGACTCCCAAGACCTCGGAACATGAACTTATTTGGGAACAGGGTTGTTGCAGATATAATTCGTTACGATGAGGTCACATTGGGGTAATCAGGCCCCCAGTCCAATATGAGAGGCATCCCTATAGAAAGGGGAAATTTGGACACGGATACGCACACGGGCAGGACGGAAGCAGAAGCTAAAGAAAGAAGCCTGGAGAAGGTTCTTCCCCAGCGCCCTCAAAGAGAACACGGCCCCACAGACACCTCGATCTTGGGCTTCTCACCTCCAGAACCGTGAGAGAATAAATTTCTGTCATCTACGCCACGAGTTTATAGCAAATTTTTCAAAGTTTTTTTTTTTTTTTTAATTTATTTTGAGAGAGAAGGACAGAGAGCGAGCAGGGAAGGGGCAGAGAGAGGAAGAGACAGACTCCCAAGCAGGCTCTGTGCTTTCAGCGCAGAGCCCGACGAGGGGCTCCAACTCACGGACCGTGAGATCACGACCTGCGCCGAGGTCGAGAGTTGGACGCTTAACCGACTGAGCCCCCCCGGGCGCCCCACGCCCTTGTTAACTGCAGCCCCCGGAAACTAACACACGCCTCCGAAACACTGAAAGGTCTAGCACTGTCCTCGGCAGGTAGCGGGTGCTGTCTACGTGCCTGCTGTCGTCAGCCGTGTGACCTTCAGAAGAGTGTCTGCCTCTCTGAGCCCTTAGCTTCTCCAACTGGAGGGGGACCAAGAACTTTCTAGGAGCTACCTATGGCAAAACCAACGGGAGAAGCAGACACGTCCTTCCTTGCCTGGATGCCTTCGGTCTGCATTCACTCAGGAATTCATCCCACGCACATTTGCTGTAAGCTTGCTATGCGTCGCGTACTGGGGAACACGGCGTAAAGCTGACCATCCAAATTTCTGCCCTCAGCAGTTCACGGTCTAGTAGCGGGCGGGGGATGGGCGTGGGGGGAGAGCAAGTAGCAAGATGAACTGATGAACGGTACGGTAGGCCAGATGTATTCGAATGCCAGTGAATGCCACCCGGAAAACTCAGAGGGGGGCAGACCGTGCTGCAGGCAGGGGAGGGATGCGATCTTGGAGACAGAGCCGGAGAAGGCCGATTACGACCCAAGTGGTCATTTGAGCGAAGACGATAAGGAAGTAGGTCGTGCGGACATCTCAACGGGAAGACGGTTTCTAGAAAAGAGAAGCACGGAGGCAGGAGTGTGTCCGGTGCGTCGGAGACACAGCAAGAAAGCCACCTGGCAAGCGACAGAGGAACGGAACACTTCTTGGGACAAACTTAGTGGGGGTCTTCTATCAGGAAAGAATGAAATGCAGCTGTATAAGCACTTATGCATATGTATATGTATGCATATGCATAAGCACTTATGTATAAGTGATATGCCCGCTCCCCCGTTTAATCTCCAACCTTCTGGGTGAGCGGTGCACAGGTTACCCCTGTTGTAGGAGACGAGGAAAATGAGCTCGGGATTGGCCACAGATCGAGAAGGTGATGGACTCTGGGGTCCTTTCTTACCCATGCACAGTGGTCTCACAAGCCGTGCCAGCCGGGAAACCCAGAGGTAAGAACAGCTGAGGCAGGGGCCCCTGGGTGGCTCAGCTGGCTCAGTGTCCAACTCTTGATCTCGGCTCAGGTCACGATCTCACGGTTCGTAAGATCGAGCCCGTCAAGGGGGGGTGGGGGTGGGGGTGGGGGGGGGAGGGGTCTGCGCCGAGGGCGTGCAGCCTGCTTGGGATTCCGTCTCCCTCTCTCTCCGCCCCTCCCCCGCTTGCTTTTTCTCTCTCTCTCTCAAAGTGAATAAAAGTCAACTTCAGAACAACTATTTAAAAACAGAACAGCTAATTCGAACCCACACGGTACGGCCCCCACCTCGCTCACTCTGACCCACCCGGATGGCAGATCGGGCTCACCGGGGTATCCAGAAGGTCGGGAAAAATCTTTCAACTCAGCCACCACGCGAAGACGCTCCCTGAATCCGGTCCCTCCCACGCACCTCCAGTGGTTTCCAGCTAAACGCATTTCCCTGAGGTCTCCGGAGAAGCTTCTTGGCGCTCTGAAACTCCCCAGCTGGGGCCTTCCTTCCTGTTTTAAGAAGTGAAAGCTTGTGGACAGCAGGTCGGGCCCAATATAGTTCCCGATCTAAATTTAACAACAATAACACCGGCTCCAGCCTGACCCTGCAGAGAAGAAAGGGGAGAAGGCAAAGGGAAAAAAAAAAAAAAGTAACAACTAATTCTTCACAAATTAGGACAATAATAAAGGTTCCTTTCAAGTGTCAGGGCATATTCTTAGCAAGAACGTAACACCTAAATCAAGTCCAGGCTGTAAAAATGGCATAATTGCAGGAAGCCAGGCTACAGGCCTGACTTCCTCTGGGGAGACAGGGGACTTAGGGGGTGTCAGAGGCCGGGCAGGCAGGGATGGAGCTGGGCAGGGCCCGACTCACTGGAAGGAGCACACGTCTGTCTGGACTCCCACCGAGTTCCATCTGGGGTCACCTGCCCCCGCCCCGCTGCGCGGGCCTTGGGGCTGGAGCCCTCGAGGGTCATCACTAGGCCTCTGGCCCGCCTTCCGGGTCCGTTCTTCTTGGCACAGCCCAAGTGCATGTCCAAGCTGGATGGGGCCACGCAGGAATACACCTCTCAGACCAGCACCTACAGGGAGCGCAGGAGACCGAGGGACCCAGCTACCAGGCTCTCCCAGCTGCCCTCCATCTATCTGCTGGTGGCCATGACTCCTGGGGGCCACATTTCAGCCAATGTCTGAAAACGGCAAGGACACGAAGGCAGCCCTGTTCCTGGAGACACGAAATTCCTCTGATGGCTCCAAGCCTCCTCAAGGCTTTGCAAAATTTTCCCTAGATGGCCAGCTGGGGATGCGGCCCTCCGACCTTCTATCTCGTGTCTCCTCACTCTGATTCAGACCTGCCTTACTGACCAACCGTTCATCCTGCCCGTTCTGGCTTCCTCCGTGTTTACTCTCAAACAGGCACCTCCCCTAATTAAACCTTCTCACTTGTCATCTGTCTTGGTATCTGCTTCTTGGAAGATCCAGATGAACACACAGGGTCGTGTCCCTTCTGGGCATAATCCCCTTCCAAGAGCTTGTCATCTGACCAGAAGAAAATCCAAATTTCTTACGCTGGCCTTCATGGACCCTGCCTACCTCTCTGACCTCAGTTTCTAATCTCACCCCCTGACTCGATGGTCTTCTCTTGCTGTTCTTTGAACATCCCTAGTTGTCTCTGCCCCAGGGCCTTTGCACCTGCTCTCCCTGCTGCCTGGACCATTCTTCTCCAGGCCTGGAGGCTTCTTACTCATCCTCCTCAGCTCAAATATCACCTCCTCAGAGAGGCCTTCCTTGACCCACTTGATTGAAACAGACTTCCTGTCTCTGCTCCCCAATCAATATCTACTTTTTAGACTGAGAAAATACATCACTCCGTTCTTAGTTGATCTGTCTGACAGCCTTTCTTGAAAGTAAGCATCTAGAAATATAATAAGAGCCAGCATTTACTGAGGACTGACCAGCGCCCAGACTTTTCTTCTAAGAGCTTCTCAGGTTTAACTCATTCGATCCTTCCCAAACTCCTGTGCGAGGCAGGTGTTACTTGTATTACAGATGAGGAAACTGAGGCACGAGGCGTTTAAATAAATTCCCTGGGGTCATAGAACTAGTAGACAGGAGAGCAGGATTTGGATCCAAGCTGTCTGGCTCCGGAACCCACCCCCCTTTTCTAGGATCTCATTTTGCGTCTTGTGAAGACAGGATACCTTTAAGCCCCAAAAAGTACCCCCACGTCTCATCCTGTGGCAAAACTGAATGGACTTGTCACGTGCCTGCGGCAGACCCGAGGCTTTACAGGAGTCACCCTGTGCCCTTTGCCCCAACACCCTGGGAGACGGGCCCCGGTTATTTCCTTCACTTGCTCTCCCCTCCTCCTCACTACCCTTCTCTGTCCAGCCCTGTGCCGCAGAAGCTGACCTCTCCCCCTGCAGACATGGCCCAGGATCCCTTGTGCCCTGGCTTCTGGTTGGGATCATCGAGAGGGAAGCACGGGCAAGAGATCAAGGGGTAAAAGGAGAGAGAGGCCGGGGCATTTCTTCTTCTTCCTCCCTTGCTCGGGACCACGTCAACTGGTGGGGAGATGATATGTCCCTCCCCACGCGCAGCTCCTGTTGGAAAACTCATTCGGCACGACCCTGTTCCTAACGGGGCTCCTGAAACCCCCTTTCCTTATGTTTTGCTCCTTCAGCCTACGGAGGGGGCCTCAGCGCCCCTCATTAGCTCACTGAACCCTGTCCACCTCTCTGTAAGCCACCCCCTGATTAAACTCTCATAGCGTGAGCCATCCAGGGTAGACTCCACTTCCGGCAGGGATCCTGGCTGCCGTGGGAGCGTGAGGGCGCCCCAGGTTACAGATGAGGAAAGAGAGGCTCAGAGTGTAGGACCCACCGACCCAAGGTCACGTGGCTTGGCCGAGATCAGATCCCAAGCGTGTCTGCTCCCTGCCCGGCCCATTCTTACAAAGACCCACCTGAGCCCTGTGGTCAAGAGCATGGCCTCTGGACTCACCTTAGGCCCAGGTTCAAGGCCTAGTTCCGTGACCTGAGGCAAGTAATTCACTCCCCCTGTGCCCCATTTTCCCCACCTGAAAAACAGGCATAATAATCGTTTTCCTTTCCCGGGCTGTTGTCGGAACTAAATGTTGGTGTATGTGTAATACTTCAGGGTGGCCGGAACCTAGTGGGCGTGCGATAAATATAGCTGGCGTCACCGCCGTCGTCATCAGCATGATGACCGCTGTTGGCATTGGCGTTTCTTGCCCACCGATATCATTTCCAGACTCGCTACTCCCCAGAACATAACAAGAGAACAATTCACACAAGGCGTGATGAGCTAACCTCCAGCTATTCATAGGGTTTATTCTTACCAGCCCGGGAGGACAGTGGACCCCAGAGTTGTTGAACTGGGTCAAAGTTACACCTGACCCCTCCTTTCCTGCCCCCGCCCCCCCCTCCAGGCTCTGGCACGGGAATTATCACAGCGTCCCTTGCCTCTGAAGGCCATCCCTGCTGCGAGGCTTTGATAGGGAAAGTGTGAAGAACAAAGACCATTGTTCACAGAGGCGGCTGGTGCCTCTCAGGCCCCCGGCCAGCTTCCCAGGGTTGAGGTCTGGCTCCTAAGACACAAAGACGAAAGTCATTAGCACTGGGGACAAACAATGACGGAATCACTTCTATTTACCTGAACCGGAAGGGGCTGCCGAGTGGGGAACAATGGAGTTGGGTTGAAGACACGATCTGCCCACCCCCCCCCCTTACCCAGTTTCTTTCAAAATAATGGGGCCGTGTGTGGTCCCAGAGGCTCAGAAGGCTTCAGCCCCGATTTCTGGAAAGATGGCACGGGACAGTGGTGACAAGAATGGGCCGTGGCATCCAACTGGAAAATGGACGTAATATTCGCACCACCCTGGGCTGCAGCGTACGGGACCGTGACCTAGTTAAGGGCTCCCTGCAGGCTATCAACGATCACCTCCCCCGCCCCCCTCCTCCTTCACTCCCAGTAGCTTGAGCAAGTTCCCCGCCCCTCGCTGAACCTTGGTTTCTGTATCTGTCAAATGGGAACAAGCCACCAGCTCAGAAATCAGGTGAAGACTAAGAGAAGAGAAGAAAGGCAGTTGGAAACAGTGACACCGTGCCAATTTGGAAGCAAGATCTCATGAAGAGTCTAGTCCCGGCTCACCTCCCAGGTGACAGCCCATGTGACCTTGGCCATGCCCTCCCTTCCCAGGCCAGGCACCCCAGGGGCATTAAGGGGATAACCACAGCGTCATTCTCACAGGGTGCGTGCCTTGAGAATTCAGGGAGGTAACAATGCTGGCAAAGCGCTGGGCGCGATGCTGACTGTGTTCCAGGTGCCGAACGCGTTACAACACGATTAAAAGACTGAAGTTTTCAGGAAGGTCAGGAGCAGACGCAGACAAGTAATTAGCAGAAATTTACACGCTGCCTAGCTACACTGCCCCGCATACCCATTGTATGGAAGGAAAAACTGAGATCTGGGAGACAAACGTGGGGGGGGGGTGGCTTGGGGGAAGCGCCTGCTAATGACCTGTGGTAGCTGATGAGTTCAAGGTCATTTTTACCAGGGTTGTTACCAGGCAGGGAGAGTGGCGGTGGCGGGGAGCCTAGAATGACTGGTCTTTGCCAGCACCGTCATGGCCTTGCCCTCACCTAGCAAGGTGCTGATGGGGGTTGGAGCCCGCTGATAGGCCAGACGGAGAAACCAGCTCAGACCGGCTTAAGCCAGCCCCTCTCCACCTCTCAGCCCTGCTTGTATTGGCTTCATTCTTAGGCAGGCCCATCCATCATGGCGGCAAGATGCCCACTGGCAGCTCCCCATAGGGGTTTCACCAGTCGGGCACCCCCAGTGAAGAAGAGCGCCCTCCTTTCCCAGAGGAGGAGGGCTCCCAACGATAGTGGGTCCCCACTGGAGTGCCTTGGGTCACATGACCATCACTGGGATCCTATCCCAGGGGATCAAATGTGCCCATTGGTCAAATCTGGAACAGGCACTGAATCCATCCCCCTTGAACATCAAAGACGGAAAGTGGGGGCAAAGGGGGGGTGTATCCCGAGGGAAAATCGGGGTGCTATTGCCAGAAGAAGGCAGGGTGAGTGTCAGGTGTGTACAAACCACATATGTCCGTTCACAACCTCACCCCTACTCCCGCCCAGCCCAGCAGCTGCCACCAGGGTCAGTCTCCTCCTGCCTGACCACTGCTTAGGATCTACCCGCCCCCGTTGTGTTCAGCAAGGTTCAGAGGGAGGAGGACCACCACACACGGCCGCGTGAGTTAGTGAACTGGCTGACCGAAATTTCTGGACCTCAGTGCCTTCCTCCGCTGTACGAGGCGGAAATGTGTGCCCTCAGGACATCAGTGAGCATCATTAATGATGCAGGGTGCAGTGTTTCTCTGCATTTGACCGACCCCTTTGCTCTGGGGTGAGAATCCCGACTTCTGCTTCACCCAGTAAAAATAGCTATGGCTTATTAATGCACACCCAGTGACGCCTGGACTGTGTTCACTCAACTCACATACCGACACCACGAGAGATAGACGCTGTTTTAATTCTTCATAGAGGAGGAACCTCAGGTTCAAAGATGCTTAATAACTTGGCCGCTCTGCCTGCATCCAGCCACACGCACGCGTGTGTGGCCCCGCAAGAGGTTCCTCTCCAGCTCTCCGGAGATTGTGCCCATACCGCGTGCAGACATTTTCTTTTTATACAACTAAGGATGATCAAGTACCTACTGTATTCCAGATACAGAGATGAATGAGGCCTTGTTCAGAGTCTCTAAGAGCTCACTTCCTAAGACAGCGGCTCTCACCTGGGGGGCTTATGAGCAGGACCTGGGGATCTTTGTGTTACTACTGGGGGTGAGGGTGCCGCGGGCAGGTAGAAAGTAGAGACCAGGAAACGGTGCCCCACACCTACAACCCTCTCAGCAGAGAATTGCCAAGCCCAAAACGTCGAGGGCAATGAAGTTCAGAAATCCTGATTCGGCAAAGGAAAAGTACAAAATTCATGCCGTGATCAAACTGCGTGCCTCCTCCAGATGTGTTTTAATAGATCTACACTGTAACGAACGAAATATTCAAACGAGAATCAGAACAAAAGCCTGGCGAAAAGAAACATACTATAGGAACCGCATACTTAATTAGCCCTCCCACTGACGACAGCTTTTGAGTGATGCCTGGGAAAGTCAGCCACACACACCCCCAAGCCTCAGTTTCCCTACCTGTGAGGTAATCATGGCCTTTCCTGTCCAGCTCGAGGAGGGGCAAAGAGCCATATGGACAGCGGTGAGGAAGAGGACAAATCCGTTTCAACGCAGCAGACCAGGGGCCGTTATCTGGCCCCCAGATGTATTTTGCTTTCCAACATAATGTATCCTTTGTATAAACTTATAATTGAAATAAAATTACAAACAGTAAACATATGTCACCATTAAGACAGTTTTGGCAAAGTGAGCGCTTCCCCGTCACCACCGTCAAGATGGCAGTGTAGACCACGGCAAGCGATCTCATACCCACCCTCCTGGTCGTCACCCTTCCCAAAGGCGGCCTCTGTTTGGACCCCTTCTCCACAGTTTAGTTTGTACCTTTGAACGTTAAGTAAACAGAATCACAGGGCTTCATTCTTCTTTGTCTGCTTACTTTCCCTCTATTACGTGTGTGATTTATCTAAGAAGTTGCTTGGGGCGCCATTTCATTTTCATGGGTATATAGTATTCCACAGTAAGAATCTGTGTGTGTGTGTGTGTGTGTGTGTGTGTGTGTGTGTTAATTTTTCCATTGTGTTGTGGGCGGGTATTTAAGTTTTCAAGTCGTGTGCTGCTGAGAACATCCCAAGGCGTGTCCAGTGCACGTATGAAAACCTTTCTGGTGGGTTCCTAGTTCCTTTTAAAATCCCATCATCCTTTCCGCTTAATTGTATTAAATGCTGCCTCGAGCCTACAGGGTCGATCCCTGCCTGAAAGTTTCCAGCCTGTGGGCCTGTCCTATAGATTACAGACTTGCGAGCTCCCCACAGCTACATGAACTAACACCTTAAAATAAATCCTTTAACACACACACACACACACACACTGATTTTGTCTCTAGAAAACCTCGGCTGACACAGATTACCAAGGCTTTGAGTGAACTCCACGCCTCTCTGTTAACACAGGAATGTACCCAGGCATCGTTGACAACCTGCTCGTCGGGGAGACTGGCTAATAAAAAAAATTAAAATTAAAAAAAAAACAAAAAACAAGGTGACATGTGGAGACAGAATTGCCATTAGAGAAATTAAATTTTTTTTTAAAAAAAGCCAAAATGACGCTCGTTTTTCAAGACAGCATGCATCCAAGAGTAGCGGGAAATACCGAGGGAACATTTTCCAATCATGCCGCATGTATGCCCACTCTTCAGATTGGGAAACCGAGGCTCAGACAGAGGCGGAGGGCTCCCCAAGGCTAACAGCTATTGAAAGATGAACGCTGGACCTGTTCATCATCGAGACTTGGCTTCCTCACCAACACGATTTGCTTCTTACTCTTGGGCTGGCAGTTTGGGAACTGGAGGCGGACCTTCCCCCTTTGAATTAGTTACCCGCCCCCCCTCCCCCCCCCTCCCCCGCGTGCCGTGAGCAGGCTCACAGCCCTGTGTGTATGCAAAACCATAGCGGTCGCTCGCCGGGGAAACTGGGTAGCCGATTTGATGCTTGCTCCTGCCCATTCTCAGACCTCCAGTAAACCCTGCGGCCCTGACTCTGGCCACCTGACTCAGCTGCATATTTTCAAGTGCACTTGAGACGCGGCTCCCCGGAGGCTCTGCACCAGCCTCCAGGCAAGGCAAGGCGTCGGCAGCTTTGTAGAAGGGGCTTGGACGCTGGCTCCATATTTCCAGCCACTCACCCCTCCCGCGGGGTCGTTTGGGATGTCATCTCTGGATTCACCTCTCTAGGATTACCCTCCCAGGCTGTCCTCTGCTCAGGGGCCAGGGTGAGCCTGCCAAAACGCAAGCCTGGTCACATCACTTCCTTACTCACGATCCTTCAGTGGCTCCCTATGGCCTTCGGGACAAACGTCACAGTTTGGTCCAAAAGACCCTGTTTATCATTCCTGGCTTGTTATTCCCATTGCTTCTTGAACTTTCTTCCTCCGAAGTCCTGCCTCATTTGTAGTGGCCACGAACCGTGCAATCTTTCAAAGCGCCATGACTTTGCACCGCTGTTCCCTGTGCCTCGAATGCCCTTCCCTCATACCGCCTACTCGGCAACTCATCCTTACCCTTCAAAACCCAGCTGAAGCATCACCCTCTCCTGTCTCTGAAACCTGACTTCTGAAGAGGAACCCTTCTTCCTTCAGCGTTTGCTAAACAGTAACAGTAGCAGCAGAGCCCAGGGACGGCCACAAAACCCAGCAAGGACCCGCCACTTTGGCCCAGGCCCTCGTGCGAGTCTTCATTTCCCACAAGCCACCGGCTGAGAACAGCCCCAGGCCTTCCTCCTGGAGGCCTTGCAAGCCAGAGCCTTTGTTTTTCAGCCCAGGGCCCCCTTCAGTGATCTTGTTTTTCATGGAAAAGCGGGGCGAGTTCATTACATTGTGTTCCTGCCTCGGAGATCATTGTCATTCATCCGACATCAAAGTCGGAACCTTGATCACCTCATTCAAGGCTTGTTCCACCCAGATTTTCTTACAACCAGGAAATGGGGAATTTCCTTCATTTTTAAAACCATCCCAGCAAGCCTCTGCCACCCGGCTTCCTTTACAAACCTTTCTTGAAACACAAAGATAGAATCAGGCCGTCCCCCCCACCGCAGTGGCCCTGAAGGGTCCCAGCCTTCCTCTGATCCTTATCAAACACTTGTTGAGCACATTGTAATGGCAGCTATTTCTTATTCATACAACACCTTTCTGTGGGGGCCAGCGTTGGGCTGAAAGGGGGCGGGAGCCCTACGAAAGCCTTATATAGATTTTGCTTCATTCCCCCCCCCCCCCCCGCTGGAAAGGACACTCTTTACTGGAAAAAGATACAAAGTTGGGAAAGCAGAGAGGCTTGCCTCAGAACCAAGGAATGTGCCAAGACTGGAACCAGCTGCCTGACCTTTGAATGCCTTTGTTCCATGTTGATCGTTATTTACTTGACCTGATTTTAGATTTAACGCGCCCCTAATAGCCGGTAACCCAACAAGGTTTCTGCTTCCCACCTTCCCTGCCGGGCTCCCAGGCTTTTCTCCATCTGATCTGTCCTCCCGCCTCCTGCCATCAGCCTCCCCGCCCCAACCCCGGGGGAATGCCTCCTCCTCCTCTGTCCACATCTTGAAATGTCCTGTTCCTAAGCATTCGTCCCCAACCCCCCCTCTCATCTCGCTTTTTCTTGGCCATCTCCGGCTTTCCCAGAGCTCTGACGGGTGAAAATTCCAAATAACTCCAGCCCAGACTCCAGAGAAGCTCCAGAAGGGAATGACGTCTCAGGGTGGGTTAAGCTGCTGTAACACACAGCCCCCAGGTCTCTGTGTCTTGACACGGGAAAGCATCATGTCTCATTTATGCCAAGGACCATGGGAGCCAGCAGGGCGTGCTCTGCTCCACGGTGTCATTCAGGGACCCGGGCAGCTCTTGTCTCGTCTTCCGGGGCAGAGGGTCTCCTACGGGGACATTCGGCAGCATTTGGAGATATTTGGGGGGATATTTGTCAGAACTGGAGGCAGGGACAGCTGGCATCTAGGTGCTAAGAGGCCAGGGATGCTAGTAACGATCCTTCACGACAGAGGACGGTCCCCCACAGCCAGAATTATTGGGTCCACAATAGCAGTAGCTGAGAACGCCTGTTCCAGGGCATGAGTCCTCTGCCGGGACACCGTGCATCTGACTGGCAGGAGAGCACAGGAAGGCATGGAAGATTCTATGGGACGTGTAAGAGGTCAGACCTAGAAGGGACCCACGGCATTCCATTGGACAGAACTCAGGCTCCTGGCCCCCCCACCTGCAAGCAGGTTGGGAAATGTAGTCTGGAGGCCATCATTTTCCCCCGTCTCCCAAACCCCTCGCCACCCCCATATATTACCTCATTTCCCACTAATTCCACTCTGTCCCCCATTCCGTCCCATCTCCTTCCACGGACAGGAGCTTTATCTCAAAGAAACTTCTTCCTGGAACCTCCTTCCTGTCCCCAGATCCCCTAGGCGGGCCCTTGACTATGTAAATAGGCCCCAGCACTCACTATCACATTGCCCTGTTTATTTGCCTTCTTAGCACTTAGCACACGATCACCACTAAAATTTCTACACGTTATATTTGTATATTTATATAATACAATAAATCCATCATATAATAAATATATTAAATATAAACATAAATAAATAGATAATGCTTATATAATCTCGAAATATAATGCATTGTTATATTTAGGTAGAAATCATATATAATATGTATGATATGACACGTAAATTAGGTTGTTTATTATCTGTCTCCTACACCGGAACACTAGAACCAAAACTCAAAAGGATAGATTGCTTACTTGTCTTATTCACAGCTATTCCCAGCACCTAGTAACGTGCCTGACATATAGAAGACCCTTGATATATACTTCTGAACAGATAAATGGATCCTTTCTGTGCAAAACAGCCATGTTGGTCTTTCTAAACTATGGACCGGTCGTAGTGGCTACCAATTCTTTTCGTTTTCTTTTGTTTATTTTTTGAGAAAGAAAGAGCACGAGCAGGGGAGGGGCAGAGAGAGAGGGGGAGACGCAGAATCCGAAGCAGGCTCCAGGCTCCGAGCTGTCAGCACAGAGCCCGATGCGGGGTTCAAACCCACGAACCATGAGATCATGACCCGAGCCGAAGTCAGATGCTCAGCCACCCAGGCACCCCAGTAGTTTCCTATTCTAAGGTCCGAAAATATCTGGGTCCAAATTCTTTTGCCTCCCACCTTCTTCTTACACTCCCCCCCCTACTTTGAGCTCCTTACGCTTCAGCCCGCAAATCTCTGTATATAACATGTTTTAACACTGTTTAAGCTACTATTCTCAGCTCTCTATCTTTGTATGTTATTTCCATTGCCTGGAATATGTCATCAGCCTCTCCCTAGCAAACTCCTACTCATCCCTCAATACCCAGTTCCATGTTGCTTCCTCTGAGAAACCTTTCCTGATGACTTGGGCGGTCACGCACTCCCTCTTCTTCGTTTCTCACATATTTTGCAAAATACATTGTACGTATTTTCTCCCCGGGTGCTCTCTCCCACGTCAGGTGACAGATTCTTAAAAAAACAAACAAACAAAAAAAAAGAATAAGAGAATATCTTATTTGACAGTGTGCTCTCTGGCCAGTCTCCCCCACAGTCTCTAGGCATTTTCTCAAAGGAGCCAAGAACCCGATCAATCACTAGAAGCCAGATGAGCGCAAGGGCCAAGAAAGAGGGAAGGCAGGGAGCAGCCCAACCTCACCCTGCCGGCTGATGTCACTAATGGTAGTTGCCAAAGGCCCCGACCCCTGCCTCCCAGCCCGGGAATGCCACAGACGTCCCTCATGCCTACTTCCTGTTCAGCCCTCGGATCTCAGCGTGAAAACGCTCCCAACCCAAGAAAGCCTTTCCACGCCCCCAAGACCACGTTAGAGCCCCCACACCTCTGCACTGCCCCTCCGTGGACCACTCGCCCTGCAAGTCTGTCTTGTCCATCAGCGCGTGGGTCCACGGGGCAGACCTTGCCCTGCCTGATCCTCCGCTGTTTCGTTCTCTGTGTGTCTACAGGTCCCAGCACAGAGCTGGCCCTCGGTATCGGCCAGGGTCCAACTGTGGATGGAAACTGAGGGCCTTTAATGCGGGGAACTGGTTACGCAAGGTATGGAAGATCCGAGAAGCCCAGGGGGATGGTGAGGAAAGCAGAGGCCAGCAACAGCAAGGGGGTTACCGCCACCCCCAGGCTGGAGGAGCAGAAGAGGAGATGTCACCACCGGGTTGGGGTCTCCTAGTGGGAGCTGGAACCACAGCAGGCCTGGCAGGGCACTGAAGACGAGGAGAAGACACAGTTCCTACCAGGGTTAGTGCCTGAGCCAAAAATGGAGAAGAGGGGCGCCTGGGTGGCCCAGTTGGTTGAGCGTCCGACTTCAGCTCAGGTCATGATCTCGCGGTTCGTGAGTTTGAGCCCGGCATAGGGCTCTGTGCTGATGGCTCAGAGCCTGGAGCCTGCTTCCGGTTCTGCGTCTCCCTCTCTCTCTGCCCCTCCCCTGCTCATGCTCTGTCTCTCTCATTCTCAGAAACAAATAAACATTAAAAAAAAATTTTTTTTTTAATGGAGGAGAAGACATATCATGACCTCTCGTCTCCCGCCCTCCACAACATCATGAGTCCCACCCGCGGAAACAAAGTGATGGGAAAAGCTGGTGGTGACAGCTTGCAGGGGCGATCCCCCGAGACACAGAGCAGAGCAAAGGAAGGCCACAGAATGGATCTGACAGCAGATGCTTCCCGGCTCAGCCTCGAAGGAACCCCGGCTCTCCTCTGTCCCACACCCTGTGTTAGTCAGGGTGAACTACGTTGTGCTGCGGTAACAAAAAAACCCCACTCTCAGCTCCGTGGCTTAAAACAACAAAAGCTGAGCACTGGCAATTAAATGCTTCCACCTGGAAGTGATATTTGTCCCTTTCTCTGACATTTCACAGGCCAAGCGAGTCACATGCCCGCCATTAACTTCAGGTGAGCGGGAAAGTGTAATCCCTCAACTGCTCTCAAGAAGAAGAGAGCTTGAAATACGGGGGCCAGCAATAATCTCTCACAGCTATCTTACCCACTCCCCCCCGCAATTCTTGAGTGTCGGCCGGTTATTGGGGCCACCTGAAATGTCCACACATATTTCTAACCACACCCCGAGGGACCCGCTAAAAATCATGCTATAAAATTTATGGTCAGAGGTGATCACGATCCACTGATCCTGAAAACAGCAAGTCATGGCAACTTAGCAGCTTAAAAAATAAGAGACATTTATTGTCTCACAACTTCTGTAGGGCAGGAACTTGAGAGTGGCTCGGCTCATCCATTCCGGCTCAGAATTTCCCATGAAGTTGCCGTCAGATGTTGTTGGGACTGTAACCTCCTTCTCAAGGCCTCACTGCTCCAAAGTGGTCTGCCAAATCGCTCCAAGGTGACCCACTCACAAGGCTGGTGAGCCGGTATATATGCTACAATGTCAGCTTTTTAAAAGGGTCCGCATTACAGGATGTTATAGATTTATGCAATGGTAGCCGACCACCAACACGGCCTCTAATGACCCTCGCCTCCTCACCTTGGATAGTTTCCTCCCACAGTGCACCAAGGTTGGTCGGCGTGGCCAGCAGAACGTGGCAGAAGCGGTCAAGTATGACTTCACGCGTGAGTCGAAAACACCACTGCCGCCTCTGCTTTGCTGGCTTGGATCACTCACTCCGGGAGAAGCCGACTGCCATGCTGCGAAGACACCTAAGCACCCTACGGAAGGAAAGAGACCACGGGTGAGAAACCGAGGTCTCCCGCCGACGGCCAGTACCAACTCAACAGCCACGTGCGTGTGCCATTTTGACAGCCCAGGGTCCAGGTCCAGTCCAGCCTTCAGATGAGACTGCGGCCCCAGCCAGCTTCTGACTACAATGAGAGATCCTGTACCACAGCTGCTCAGACAAGCTGCTCTTGAATTCCTGGTGGCCCACAGAAGCTGTGAGATAACGACTTTGCATTGCTCAACCCGCCAAGGTTCGGGATAAGTTTTGAGACTTATCAAGGTTTGGGATAAGACTTTGAGACTTCTATGGGTAGAATTTTTGTGTGTGCGCATGTGTGTGTGTAGAGAAAGAGACAGACAGAAAGAAAACTTTTAGAAGGATAGGATTATGAGATGGGGTATCTACTCTATTTAGGGTTTATCCAATTACTAATTTTTCTACGATGGACACGTATTCCTTGGAAGACGGGAAGAAAAAGACAGCAGCCGCTATTGGGTGATGAGGGCGGCTTTCGATAGCTGTTTCAGACACTGAAGCAGAGCTCGACTGGCCAGACGGTTAGCACGGCCTGCCAGTGCAGATAACTTGTTAAGGAAGATGGCCAAGCCAAAGGAGGAACGTGCCAATGTCCACCTCGGTCTTCTCCACCCAGTTGGGTCTGCTCTGAGCTGCCTAGAGGATGTGTTTGGGAGGAACAGGGTGCTGGAGACCGGCCGCCAGGAAGGGGCGGGGGTGTTGCATTTGGAAAACCTCAAGGTTTCTGAGCTGGCAAGATATGTCAGCAAAAAAAAAAAAAAGAAAAGAAAAAAAGCCCTCGCCTGTCTAGACAAAAGTTTGATTTTGAATCAGAAAAGGGAACGTTTGCAAATAGGAAAGGAGTTGAAGCATTTTTTTCTCCTTTGAAAATAACCATGAATTTTTAACTATCAGCCCTAAAGAGAGACAGCAAGACTCCGGTGTCCACACCAGGGATTTGAATATTGCCCCACACCCCCCAGATGGATTATGAAATGGGGCCATTTCTTAGGCTGGACATTGACTTCTTGAGCCGAAGAGAGAGGTTTAACAAGGCCCCAGGGCATCCAGGAGGAGAGACAGACAGGCTTCCACTGCGAACATCTGAGGCTCGGGAACCGGAGTAACTCAGGCAGCCTGAGAAAATGATCAATCGGGCTGCTGACAGAGGGAAATCGCTGGCCTGGGTTTCGCTGACCTCAGGCCGGGGTGGGGAAGACGTCCACGCTGGTTCGCCTGGCCCCATCGGGCAGGGCTCCCGCAGGCCGCCATCTGAAACCACAGTGCCAGCTGAGTCTGAGAGTTAGAGAGAAGGTCTGCCCTGAAGGGATTCCCCCGCCCGAACATCCCTTTGTCTGTGGACTTGGCCCAGTTCTGGGCAGAGAAGCTGGGCCCTGAAGGTCAGACTCATGGGGTTGTAAGTGATGGAAATCTGATTGAGGTTGCTCAGGCAGAATGAATCATTCTAAGGCGGTTTTGGGGAGCCGTAAGATCGGAATGCACCTGAGCTTGTGCAAGGGAAAATAGGGAAAAAGGCCCTCAGGGACCCAGGGGGGCCCTTGCCCACCCCTGCCTCTGTTGCTCTCTGCCGGCTGCTGGTACTCCTTTCCCTTTCACTGGAAACAGACTCCAGGTCTTTCCCCGCATCGTGGGCCACCCCACGGTGCCCAACTTCACACGTCATTGGTCCCACCAATGGTCCAACCATTGGTCCAACCCCGAGAGAGGGTGAATCAGTCAGTATGCGTGTGAGTAAGTGTGTGAGCGTGTGTGTTTCGATTCCTGTCTCTCAACCCTAAATTATCACGGAGGGAACTCTCACTGGCACATCTTGGGGAACCGTCTAGATCTAGAGGAAGGTCAAGGAGTACAGCCTTGCCAGGCATTAAGACGCCCACCGGGGCCCTTAGCCGGGAGTGAGGGGATCACAGTGGGCTGGCAATACATTCCAAACGGATTTTTCCGCTACTCCTCAGATGAGACCCCTGCCCTACCCTGGAGGGGGCGCTGCAGGCTTATTCTCACTGCAAGGATTTGTGCCTGTAAATCTACTTGCCAGTCCCTGGTGCCTCCCCTGGGCATGTCTCGAGGCATAAGCCCCGGCACGAAGATTTACTTATTTTTCTGTTGCTACGACTCTTTTCTCCCCTCGACGTCGCCTTATCCCGAGCAAACCATGCCAATGAAATCGCAAGCTCGATGCGATGAGAGCCTCGGGTCAGACCGACTGGGTGCGAATCTCCACCCTGGTATTTTCTTGCTATGTGGCTTTGGGCAAGTCGCTTCACCTCTCTGGACCTCTGCTTCTTTAGCTGTGTAATAGTCTACCTGGCATCATCGTGGCCGCTGCGTTAACGGAGCTATTTCGCGCGTGGAACGTAGGCGCCCTTAACAGACAGCCCTGCACGAGGTAACTCCTACCGTCTTCGTGTGTTTGATGTGTCTGATGACACCATCATCATTATGTGTTTGCTACACGCTTCGTCTTGGAAATCGAATGCATTTTTAAAAACTCCCAACAGGAGCGCCTGGGTGGCTCCGTCGGTTGAGCGTCCAACTCATGGTTTGGGGGTTCGAGCCCCACGTCCGGCTCTGTGCGGACAGCTCGGAGCCCGGAGCCCGCCCCGGGTTCCGTGTCTCCCTCACTCGCTGCCCCTCCCCCGCTCATGCTCTGTCTCTGTGTCAAAAATAAACGTTAAAAAATAAAATTAAATACACGAATAAATCAATCAATAAATAGAAACTTAGAACATTCACAAGTGACCAGGTCATGTGGTATATCGGGTAAGAAAATGATTCCTATCATACATTCTGCCTACAAGCGTCTCCACCGCTTAAACACAGTGAACTGCGCAGAAAGCCGGAGATCAAGGCCTACGGATGAGAACTGGATGGGTCAAAACGATGATAATCAGGTGATGAAACAGATGGGCTTCGCAAGCGGGTCAGACGGGAAGGCCGTACGAGGTCACCTTCAAGGGCACGGGCTTCTAAGTAAGAGCCAACTTGAAATCAATGCAGACACCCATAACGTTATTTTGGACAAGTAATTTAACCTTCCTGTCTCTTCGTTTTCTCAACTATAACGTGGGGATTTTCGAAATACCTCTCTGCTATAGACATCTGCTGTCAATAGCCATTCGCTTCTCGGAAAAGCAGTAGCCTGACTCGCGTCGGGAAACAGCTCTTTCTCGTGCTTACCCCTGTGGTTTGGGATGTGGCCTTCAGCACACCCTGGCTGCAGGAAGGGGCCCTGGTTAGCTTAAACCATCACTCCCCCCCTTCCCCGCCCCTGGTCACAGCGATCAGCTCAAAAATGGACACAGAACCCCCCCTCTAAGACACAGTGGGCTATCGTGAGATTCTGGCTTCCGGAAGAGACTGCTACCCTGCCTCTCTGGGATTCGAAGCTGGGAGGAAGTAAAGATCAGATGTGCCGCAGCCACCTGTGCCCTTGAAGAGAGACCCCGCGTGAGAAAAGCACCAAGGCCGGAGACATGGAATCAGTGAGGGCCCTGGAGACAGCCGGGTCCTGGATCCGGCCGTTCCTGAAGCTGGTTTGCTCCCGGACGTTTCAGTTCCAGAAGCCAATAGTAATTGACAAGCACGTCATTTGCAATCACATTTTTTTTTTTTTTTTTTTTTTTTGGCACAAGCCAACCAGAGTTGGGTTTTCTAGGCCTTGCAACTAAAACGTCCTAATTGCTGCCTTATGCATAGGATTAAACGAGATGGTAAGCCCTGGAAACTACTTAGCACGTAGTAAGGCGGATACACACGGAGTTCCTATATTTTCAAGATGCCCGGGAGGATTCTTTCGCTTAGTGCCATACAAAAGGGCACGCCAGCCAAATCCCACACCCTCCCCCTCCCTTCCCAAACCGGCATCTTCTGCCTGCCTACGAGTTACACACATCAGCGCACCAGTCAGAGGACCTGCTAAGCTAATTAGCCCAGCGTCACAGGCGTTACGCGGACTGGGCCGAGACGACGTTTTGCAAATTCGGGGTGAAATATTTAATTAATCAAAGCTGCTCAGCCACTTGTCGCACCGAGTCAGTGTGCGCTCGGGCGAGGGCCGGGGCTCCGTGAGGCAGACTCGTCCAGAGCCTTCCACGTCCTTCCCCACGGAACCCGGTCGAACCGCATCAGCCACGCGGCTGAATTTAGAGCGCTCGCTCTTGGCACTTGACGCTTCACAGCTCCGGGGTGTCTGGGGTGCCCCGTGGCAGGCCACCACCTGTGCCCATGGTTTCCACGGCACCATGGGAGAGCCGTTAACGTCACGCGCTTCGGGAGAGTGAACGTTTCCACCGGGCACCAGGTCAGGGGAGAGGAGAGCAAGGCTGTGTGTGTGTGTGTGTGTGTGTGTGCGCGCGCGCGCGCGCGCGCGCGAAAATGCGCGCATCGAATATTTCAGGGTAGATACCGGTGGCCTCTAAGGAAGGGGCACAGAATACCTGAACACTTTTTAATTTGATTTGTTAAGGTTTTATATATTTTAAATGTTTATTTACTTATTTTGAGAAAGAGAGAGAGAGAGGATGGAAACAAGGGAGGGGCAGAGACAGAGAAGGGATAGAGAGAAAATCCCAAGCAGGCTCTGGGCTCTCAGCACAGACCCTGACACAGGGCTCGATCCCACGAATGGTGAGATCACGTGACCTGAGCCGAACTCAAGGGTCGGGAAGCTTAACGACTGAGCCACCCGGGTGACCTTGAAAACCTTTCTATAGTTCAAAATATTAAGGGACAAAGCAGGTTTAAAAATGAGTGTGAAATATTATAAACAGGTACACAGAAAATATAAAATTTACATTAAATCATACACACACATGTATATATACATATATAATTTTCACCATGATGATGTACATTTTAAAATTCAGTTTATTTTAGCTTTCACATATTTTAAGTCGGTAACATACTTACTTGCAGGTTCCAATATTTTTTTTTATTTATTTAAAAAAATTTTTTTTTTCAACGTTTATTTATTTTTGGGACAGAGAGAGACAGAGCATGAACGGGCGAGGGGCAGAGAGAGAGGGAGACACAGAATCGGAAACAGGCTCCAGGCTCCGAGCCATCAGCCCAGAGCCTGACGCGGGGCTCGAACTCACGGACCGCGAGATCGTGACCTGAGCTGAAGTCGGACGCTTAACCGACTGCGCCACCCAGGCGCCCCCCAATATTTTTAAGAAGGACAAAAAGTAGGAGCTGCACACTATCATCGCAGCCACTCTACTGATGAAGGGACAGAAGCACAGAGCAGTTAAGTCATGTGCCCAAACTCACACAGCCAGTGAGCGGCAAACCGGGATCGAAACGGAAGGAATATACCTTGGAGGCTGGGCTGTGCATTTAACTCTAGGCTGACTTTCCTCACTCTGCTTCTGTGTCTTGTTTTAGTCTATGCCCAGTGCAGAAAATATTTACTTACTTACTTATTATTTATTTATTTATTTATTTATTATAATACGCGTATGTTTCTGTTTTTACATAAATGGTAGACTATATGCACTATATTCTATGTTTTTCTTTTCCTTTACTCTCTCTTCTTCCTTCCTCCCTTCCTTCCTTTCCTTTCCTTTCTTCCTCCCTCCCTCCCTCTCTCTCCGTCTTTCTCTTCCTTCTTTCTTTTTCTTTCTTTTCTTTTTTCCTTTCTTTTCTTTTCTTGTCTTTCTTTCTTCCTTTATCTTCCTTTACTCCTTCCTTCTTTCTTTTCTTTCTTTCTTCCTTTTTTCTTTCTTTCTTTCTTTTCCTTCTTTCCTTCCTCTTTCTTTCTTTTCCTTCCTTCCCTCCTTCCTTCTTTCTTTTTCTTTCCTTTTTTTCTTTTCTTTCCTTCTTCCTTCTTTTCTTTCTTTTTTCTTTCTTTTCCTTCCTTCCTTTTTTTCTTTTTTCCTTTCTTTTCTTTTTTCTTTCTTCTTTCTTTCCTTTTCTTTGTTTCTTTCTTTTCCTTCCTTCCTTCTTCCTTTTTCTTTCTTTTTCCTTTCTTTTCTTTTTTTTTCTTTTCTTTCTTTCCTTCCTCTTTCTTTTCCTTCCTTCCCTCCTTCTTCTTTTTCTTTCTTCCTTTTCTTTCTTTCTTTTCCCTCCTTCCTTCCCTCCTTTCTTCTTTTTTTCTTTCCTTTCTTTCTTTTCTTTCCTTTTTCCTTCTTTTCTTTCTTTTCCTTCCATCCTTCCCTCCTTCCTTCTTTCTTTTTCTTTCTTTTCTTTCTTTCTTCTTTCTGCCTTTTCCTTTGGTCCTTCTTTCTTTTTTTCTTTTTCCTTTCTTTTCTTTTTTCTTTCTTTTCATTCTTTCCTTCCTCTTTCTTTCTTTTCCTTCCTTCCCTCCTTCCTTTCTTTTTCTTTCTTTCCTTTCTTTCTTCCTTTTCTTTCTTTCTTTTCCCTCCTTCCTTCTTTCTTTTTCTTTCTTTTCTTTCCTTTCTTTTCTTCTTTCTTTCTTTTCCTTCCTTCCCTCCTTCCTTTTTTCTTTTCTTTTTCCTTTCTTTCCTTTCTTTTTTCTTTCTTCTTTCTTTCTTTTTTTCTTTCTTTCTTCTTTCTATTCATCTTTCTGCTTGAAAACCATTCCCTGTTCATATGGAAAGAGCTTCTCCCTCTTTTATAAAACTTCATCATGTTCCATTGTCTGCTTGTACCTTAATTTATGTCTCTAGTCCACCCTGGTAAATATTGTTATTTAAAATCTTCATGAAAGAGGTGACATTTGAGCTGAGACCTAAACTCAGGTGCAGAGGTGAAGATCAGGAAGGGAAAGGAAACAGAGTCAAGATGTGGGGAATAGCACATGCAAAGGTCCTGAGGCCCATGACATGGAAAGAAGGAATGTGTGACGGTTGCCCAGAGCAAAGCGGGGCAGGAGGTGGTATCTAAGGGGGCAGCAGAGAAGTGAGAACGCTGGGCATTTCTAGTTCTGGAAAAAAAATACCACCTTCGTCCTAAGAGCGAGGGAAGCCACTAGCAGGTGTGCATTTGGGGGACTTAAAACAGAAAAGCCCACTTCCTCTTCTCTAAGAAGCGCTACCCAGGCTGAACCTTCCAACCCTGATGGTGTGGACTGGGTCAGGGCGAAGTCTTGATCCCATGGCTCTGTCCCAGGTAGCTGCCCTCCTAGCCACTTCCTCTCGGCTAGCCAGGAAGAGCCAAAACCCAAGGGACTTCCTCCGGCCTGCCCGACGCCCAGGGCAAATGTTCTCCGCGGTGTGTAGAGAATTCCCGTCACCCCCCACCCAGGTCTGGGTATATAAAGATACAGGAGAGGTGTTAAGCCTTCACTCATTATCACCTCTCGGGTGGGAGGAGGGAGTCCAGATGGGGTCAAGAGGAGAGAGCGTTTATTTTCTCTCCGAATCCCGGAGAAGTCCCTGTTTTCCCTGAAGTCCCCAGGCCAGAGCTCGGGGTATGTGTGGGTACCCCGCGTTAGAAGGAAGGAGATCGGTCCCACTGCTGCCCGTCTTGCCAAGCAGAGGGGCCCATCTGGCCCCTGCTGGAAGCAAGTCGGCTCGGCTGCGTGGAGTCGGGCCCTGTTGGCAACGTGCTCGCAACGTAACAACCATTTTTGGTTGATTGCACTGGAACAGCCCTCTACCACTCTTCTGTGAATCCAGAACGCTCCCTCCCAAGCCTCCCTTCCAGAATGAGGAACGTCCACGTCTCTCCCTTCGTATGAGCTTCAGAGTCTGCCCCAAATACCACCCCCCACCAAATGACGGCGAGAGAGACAGAAGTGGACCCCAGATTTCAGAAACCATCCTAAGACTCTGTGATCCCTCTGGGAGCTGGGGTGGGAATGATGCGACCCAAGCCTCAGTGTGGAAAACATCCTCTCCTCTAGCCGCCCCCCCCCCAAATCCCTTTTAGGGAGAAGAGGCCGGCAACAAATATCTAACCCATCTCCCTATGACCACTCCTGGCCCTTCCAATCGATTCTCTGCCTTTGCCAGGGTAATGGTTGTTTTAAAATCATTATGAGTATAATTGTTACAGTACGTCCTGGGCTCCTTAAATGTATTGACTTATTCCGTTCTCTCCATAGTATCATTAAGCAGGCCCTATTGTTATTTCCACTTTACAGAGGAGAAAACACTGCTGCAGGAATTCGGTTCAGCAGCTAATTAGGGGCAGAACTGGAATGTGAGCCTAGGTGGTCTTACTCTAGAGCTGTGCCCTTCAGTATGGCAGCTACCAGCCACATGTGGCTTTTAACGCATGAAATGCTGGGAGCCCTCGCTGAGCTGTGCTGTGAGGGCAAAACACACACAATGTCCTGCTCTACTGTCTCTCAACGCAGAGAGGATCGTGCCCGAAACCCTCAGGGCTTGCACATTTCCCTTCCGCTGAAACCAGATGGTAACTTGGCCTGCGTGCCCTCCCGTGCTCTGGGGCCCGCCTTGCTCTCTGTCCGCAGGTCCACGACCTCCCTCCCCGACCCAGACTCACCAGCCTTGCGCTCACTGACCTGAGCCACTGACCTTCTCTCTTTCTGCTCTCGTCCATGCTGTTCCTTGACTCAACACTGTTCCCCGCCTTCTCAACAGGGACAATTCAACGTAGAAAACTGCCAAGCAGGTAACTGGGAAGGCGACACTAAGTGATCTCGGAGGTAGTAATTGCAGGGGGTCCCTGCCAACCCTGGGATTGGACAATCGAGGGGAGATGCCAGCATTATTGGCATTTAGAAGCTTAGAGAAGGGACCCCGTGGAACCGGCAGTTGGCTGAAAACCCTGAGCTCAGAGACGGCTCCCGCGGAGCAGGTCCCCTGACCTCCGGTGAGGAGACCTCCCAGCTGGTGTCTCCGAGGGGGGGCGTGATGAAGCAGGCTCAGCAAACCAATGGCAAAGTACAGAGGGGACCCGGCTGTCGCTACAGGAAGGCCCCGCTGTTGCAGGGGGACCGCAGCGCTGGGGGACGGCCGCAGGAAGTGGAAGCAGACTGGAAGGGACAGACTGGGCAGCTGTCTCCCCACGGGGTCGGCAGAGCCCAAGCCTAGGCCACTGGCAAAGCAGAAGTGAGGTTTGCAGAGTCCCGGCCCCAGCATCCCAGGGGAGGGTACGGGGCGTGAGTGAGAGCGGTAACTGGCCCCCACCTGCTTGTACTCTCCATGAGAGCAGGGGGTGGGGTCAACTGCCCTTCGCCCTCTTTCTAGAACAGCCAGTGCCACAGAGGAATAAAAGAACCAAGCCCTTCACCTCGGAAGGGGCGCACGGGGGAAGTCACTTTCCAGGCCCAAGGCCCATCGAGGGGTAGCTTTGGTGACAAGCCAAGGACTGCTGAAGAAAGGCAAGATATGGCTTTTGTCATTGGATGGGGCATCACAGTCCTTGGCTCTCCCTTGCCATGGTGACAAACATACCCAACTACTGTGACCACACATCCATTTTATTTTTTATTTTGAGAGAGCAGGGGAGGGGCAGAGAGAGAGAGGAAGAGAGAGAATCCCAAGCAGGCTCCACACTATCAGTGCAGAGCCTGACGCAGGGTTCCAACTCACAAACCGTGGGATCGTGACCTGAGCCAAAACCAAGAGTCGGAGGCTTAACCGACCGGGCCACCCGAGTACCCCAGTGACCACATTTTCTAAACCTAAATTGGGGTCACTAGCCTGACTCAGGAGAGGACAAACTACTTCCAACCAAGACCTGGTCAGAAATGTGGACAGGGGCACCTGGGTGGCTCAGCAGGTCGAGCATCTGACTTCACCTCGGGTCATGATCTCACAGTTCGTGAGTTCGAGCCCCGCGTCGGGCTCTGTGCTGACAGCTCGGAGCCTGGACCTGCTTCGGATTAAGTGTCCCTCTCTCTGCCCCTCCCCTGCTCGTGCTCTATCTCTCAAAAATAAGTAAACAGTAAAAAAATTAAAAAAAAAAAAAAAGAAATGTGGACAAGCGTGCCCCAACTTCTGTCCCGTCTTGCTCAATGACTAACACATACTAGGCGGCCAATAAATATTTGTTGGATAATCGACAGAAGAAAGGATGAATCTCTGTGCAGGGATGAGTTCATCTAGAGAGACGCCAGCCATTCACAAAATAACAGGACCCCACGTTGCAGAGAAAGTTCTGGACAGGTGGAAAGAAAATGGGGCTCAGTATCAGTGACACATAGTTACAGTTTGCAGCTTGGGAGACTGATCCTCAGATTACTGGGGTCTGTTGGGGGGCGGGGGGTGGCCGGAATCCAGCAAGCATGAGCTCTCAGTGTTATGATCAATATTATTATTTTCCAAAGAAACGCTTCCTGCCTATTAAAGATTATGAGCACGGGACTTTTACTAATGTAAATATTCGATTCGCTGTTGCCCGGTTCAATAAATAATGTAACGATGGTTTATTTTTCACTCCAAGTGTGAAAAAATTATCCTCATTGATTTTAGGCCACTCTTTACTTGTTTTTAAATAAGTAAGTGTCAGAGATGCTAAATATTAACATAAGGTGTTTTCCCCATAAGGTGTTCACTACAAACAGCACCAGACTGGCAAGCGACAACTAAGAAATTATGAATAATCAGGGCTGGGCCTATAGCTACTCATATCAATGCCCAGCACTTGGGGGTGAATTTAATTCTCTCCTCTTTGGCTCTCTCACAGAAGTGGACCGAAGTCAGCTTTTTTTTTTTTTTCCTGGCGACTCAGGATGTCTGTTAAATGCTCCTAACGAGCTGTGTGACCTTGGGCAAGCCATGAGACCTCTCGGGGCTTCCGTTTCCCAATCTGTAAACTGTTAAACCACCCCCAATGCTCTCTGAGCCACAACCATTCAAATAACCAGAATCGTCAACCCCCGCGTTGTATCAATGAACGGAACCCTGTCGTAGTCCGAGCGTCCTTCTCACTCCTGGGGGTGCAGACACGGCGATTTCAGAGGCCCAGAAACAAGACGTGGGCAGTCTGCGTGCCCTAATAACGAAAGGATTGGACTCACACACAAAGGAAATGAGATTCCCAAGAAATGCCCCCGTTTATGAGAGGGCAGGAGGAAAAGGGAGAGACTTTTCATTCTGCTGAGGTTGAAACCCTCGAGAACATTACCCAGGCATCGGATGTCTTGGGAACAGGGGAGCTGGCGTCCCACTAGGCTAATACACATATGGAAAATGTTAAACAGAGAGGTGAGCAAAGTGCGAGCGTACATGAGTTCAAGAGACATCCCGATTTGTTTCTGGGAAAGGAGGAAATTGGCATACACACCAAACAAGCCAAAAGGTTGAATTAAGCTAAACCCCGACAGGGGAAATCAGCAGGGCCTGGATGGGCCAGAGCGTATATTTTTTTTCTTTTCCTCTTTCCGTGTGTGTGTGTGTGTGTGTGTGTGTGTAAAGACGGCAGGGGGTGGGGTGGTGAACCACTGCCGTTACCTTCTTCTCCATATTCTTCTATTAGCAAAACTTCTCTGTCCAAGACGCTTGGCCAACACACCCTAGAAATTAAGGCATTGAGCGTTCCCATCCTGATGTCGCCACCAGCTTGTCGAGGGACCTTCAGGAAACGTCTTAACCTCTACGGGAGCCAAGTTCCCTCCAGTAGCATCTGGTGATGCCTTTGCTCATGCGGGACCCCCGGGTAGACAGCAGGGAGATGGGATTCGGGGCCCAAGGTATTTACTAGAGGGCCCCAAGTTACCCACATGTCCCCCTGCACACCCCAGAATTCCCCCGAAATTCACCCAATATCCCCAGGAGAAAGAGGCAGCCAGAGCCAACCCTTTCCCACTGTCTGTGGGCAAGGATGGCTTGGGATTTTAGGTGGAGACAACACAGTAGAATTCTTCAGCATTTGCAACTCAATCTTTTTTTTTTTTTCATTTAGAAGACGCAGCTTCTGCTTCATCACAGCATTGTCCATTACCGCCAAAGCAATGGAGGCAACGTATGTTGCAAACGAAAGGTAACCATTCAAAAGAGATCATGAACCTTATGGTGAAATGCTGAACAGCCACTGTTAAGTGCTGGGTGGCTCAGTGAGTTAAGCGTCTGACTCTCGATTTTGGCTCGGGCCATGATCTCACGGTGCACGAGTTTGAGCCCCAAACGTGCTCGGTGTTGACAGGGAGGGGCCAGCTTGGGATTCTCTCTCTCCCTCTCTCTCTCTGCCCCTCAACCCCCCTTTCTCTCAAAATCAAGAAAGAAACATTTTTAAAAATCAGGTTTTCGCAGATTTGGTGGCCAGAGAAGATTCTTGTACACACAATTGTAACAAGCAGGAATCAGTAGCGTACAAACACTTAGAGTCTAAATTTATATATGCCAATGCACGCAAATAATTAGACACAGACTCCAGGATTGGTAAACTCCAGCCCGCAGGCAATATCCAGTTTCCTGACTCTTTGCAAAGAACCGGTGAGCTGAGAATGTTTTTTTTAAGCATCTTTTTTAACGATGGAGAGAGAAAATCTCCAAAGAAAAAGGTTTCACTGCGCATGAAACTTAGGTGAAATTCAAATGTCAGGGCTCAAGAACCAAGTTCTATTGCTATAAGGTAGCGTTCATGGGATCAGTGGCTGCCTTCACACCACAACAGCAGAGTGGAAGAGTTACAAGACTGCACACAGCTATAAAGCAGAGAGTGCCTCTCGATGGCCCTTTACAGCAAAAGTTATTTTACCCTTAAAAATTTCTTGCAATTTTCACTTTTTCCTAATAATGAGTATTGATGGCTTAAAAAATTTTTTTCTAATGTTTATTTAGTTTTGAGAGAGCGAGGGAGACAGAGTGAGTGGGAGAGGGACAGAGAGAGAGGGAGACACAGAATCCAAAGTAGGTTCCAGGGTCTGAGCTGTCAGCCCAGAGCCCAACGCGGGGCTCGAACCCACGGACCGCGAGATCATGACCTGAGCCAAAGTCGGACACTCAACCGACTGAGCCACCCAGGTGCCCCTTGATGACTTTTATGCGAATCAAAACATGTCCATTTAGGGGCGCCTGGCTGGCTCAGTCCATTAGGCATCTGACTCTTGATTTCAGCTCAGATCATGATCTCATGGTTCAAGAGCTTGAGCCCCACGTCGGGCTCTGCGCTGACAGCTTGGAGCCCGGAGCCTGCTTCCGGTTCTGGTCTCCCTCTCTCTCTGCCCCTCCCCTGCTTGCGTGCATGCTCTCTCTCTCTCTCTCTCTCTCTATCTCTCTTTCTCAAAAATTAGACATTAAAAAAAATCCTGCCAATAGGAAATCCTGGATTTCAAGAAAAACCCTCTTCCAGGACTGGGATGAACAGCAAGAGGTTCCACGGGATGCTAACAAAGCGGGGTTCTTGCTCCAAAATTTGCAATCAGAGGACCGCTACCTGGTACCAAAATTGGATCGTCTTTATCTCCTGGACCTCACTCAAACTTCACAGTTGTCCTGCACGAGCACTCCTATCCTGTCCCCTTCTACCACCGGCCAAACGGGGGCCCGGAGACACAGAGCTGGTTGTTCGAGAACGCGCGATGAGCGAGTTGGAATCCTAGGGTGCCGGAAACCCCGCCTCTCACCACGGAGGCAGAAGATGGAGGTCAGAAGTCTGTCTCGGACCCTTCTTCCTCCAGCCGGCGGGGCAGGCAGAACTCTGCAGAAGGTGAGGACCGGTGAAATATCCCCCACCCACTCGCGGGGTGGCCAAGAAGGTCGCACCTCCGCCTGTCCCGGTTGCGTGTGGCATTCCACCGTTCGCCCTTTAAAAATTCTAGGCAGCGATCGCACTGTTCTTGCACGTAAGAGGAGGAAAAAAGTCCCAGCCACAAATTGCAAGCAACGAGCTGAGCTGCTGACCAGATGTGCCAGGCTTAGGGCACTTGACCTGGCGGCTCATAATAGTTAACACGGGCTCCCCTAGAAAAGCCTGTAGTTAATAACATCCCCTTCTCTGCTCCCCGGGGACCCCCTGCTTCCTCCGCTCTTCTTTCAAACACCCCCAAGGCATGCTAAGCACAGACTACTCAGCAAACAGAACGGGCAAATGCCCATAGGGACACGGGCCCATTTGGCGTCTACACTAAGGACAAAGAAACTGGACGTGGTCGTGAGCAGCGGGAGGAAGGATTTGGGGTGGAGGAAGTAACGGATTGCCAAAAGGGGGCTCGACGCTACCACGAGAGATGCCGACGAAGGGGAAACATTCTGGAGAGAGGCAGCAGCCCCTCTCTCCCCGGCCCCAGCCCCGCTATTTACAAGTCCAGGGGCTGGGGGCAGGTGTCCTCATCGTGTAAAATAATAATGTGAATTGCCGCTTCCTTGGGACATCCTGAGAACTGGGAGAGAAAACCAGAGCAAGAGGTATGCCCAGAGTCCGGCATGCACAGAGAACTCAAATAGTAGCTATGCTAAGTGTTGTCGTTCGTGTTTTTGTCACTATGATTCCTGCCGTGGCGTGAGGCTCTTTGGTTGGGAGACTGTTTCGCAACCTTCAAGGCTCCTCACGATTCCAGCAAGCACGTGAAAGAGAGAAACTCTGGAAGCCTCTGAAATGATACAAGGAAGCCCGGGGCGGTGAGTAAGAGGGGCTTTCACACCACAAACCCTGGCAGTCCGGGCAGAGCTGGGGCTCTGCCCCGAGCTAGGAAGGGCTCACCTCTTTGAATCTCGGTTATCTCAGCTCCAAAACGGTGATCCTGACGTCTCCCTCGCTAGATTGTCGCATCAACGGCAAAACCGGGCGCCTGGGTGGCTCAGGCGGTTAAGCATGCGACTTCGGCCCCACTCACGATCTCGCGGTTCGTGAGTTCGAGCCCCGCGTCGGGCTCTGAGCCCTGTCAGCCCAGAGCCTGCTTGGGATTCTCTCTCTCTCCCTCTCTCTCTGTTCCTCCCCTGCACTTGGGCCCTCTCCAAATAAATAAAATAAACTTAAAAACTTTTGCAAAACAAGGAATACAGCGGAAACATCTCTCCACAGGCGTCACTGCGGGGCAACTTTGCGCGACGCGTCATTCGAGCAAAGGCTGAACACGTCAACTCTATTGCCAGTGGCCCCATCAGCCCCCAGAGCCGGTCACCTCTGTCATCCAACCCTCCCCCTCACCGGTACTCCACACCCCGCCACAGCCAAGGTCTTAGGGGTCCAGGAGCACTATATCCAACAGAGAGCAAGGTCTCCGTCGTGCCGGAAGGGACTTACGAGAGTACGGCTCTTTACAAGAGTGGCCTGGCCCCTCGGGCTGCCTGCTGGCTGGAAGGGAAGTGCCGAGGTGCAAATGAGAACCAGATTTCTCTCCTGAAGCTTCTCAAGGTTGCAGACGACTGGGGTGTTCTGCCCTTCACCTTCTGAATTACCGGGCCAAGCGTTGGCCAACGAAACAAAATTGTTCGAGATTAGCCTACGCGCCTGGAGAAATGTGGAGCCAGAGGCTGGCACATCTCAGGGATAACGTTTCTCAGGGTGGGCGAGGTTAGGATAGATGTATGTGGCTGGCTGTCGGGACAGATTTGAACATCTGTCCTGGTGCCTCGAATAGCACTGAGGCGCTCAATAATAATGCATCCCGCGAACGATCACTGTCATTTCTCAGATTCCTGGTTTCTTGAGGGGATTGATAGACACCAAGAGCAGGGGATGTGCTGTGTGTCCGAACGCCATAGGAAGAACGAGCTACGTTATTCCAGACAGCGTATCAGCAAGCTGTTCCTAAAAAGGGCCAGGCGGTAGATATTTTAGGCTTTGTGGACCATACGCTCTCAGTTCAGCCTCTTCCATTCTGCCTCTGTAACAGGGGAGCCATAGATAATGCACACACAGAAGGGCCTGGCCGTGTCCCAATAAAGTTTTACGTGCAAAACCAGGCAACAGCCCGGATCTGGCCCGGGGCTAGCGCCGGCCGGCTCCTGCTCGAGACCGGAAGAGCAGGATCTCAACCTGGAACACGGCCATCGGGCTCTGACATGGCAGCCAAAGCCAAGGATACTCTGGCTTCTGTGTTAGGATCCTCCGAAAAGGAGACCCAAAGACGGCGTTCAACGTGCAAGCAATTTATTGAGGGAAAGGTTCGCGAAAGATCCAGAGGAAGGAGCGGGAGCGGACAGGTGGGCTTTCGTACCCAAACACAGGTCTGACCCGGCTGAAAGGAGAGGGGGAAGGGTGGATTCTGGCAGGAAGAACCTTTGATCACAGGCACTATGGTGAGACAGTCTCAACCGGGCTGATGAGGAGGTTGCTTTCACCTTCACTGTCGTTGTTTTAAGAACATTAACGTAGCCTTGGAGTGTCCCAGGGTTGAAGAAATCCATGATAATTCCGGAAGACCCCGGAAGTCTGAGAACCTCTCCTGCCTTCCCTGAAGAGGAACGGTGCCCTTCACGTACGAACAGAGTCATGTTTCCCAACGTGTGTTCTATGGAACCCTGGCCCACAGAAGACTAAGGCAGCTGATAGGCTGCTAAGCCAAGGGATTCCACGCTCAACTAAGTTTGGGAACCATTTCTTTTTTTTTTTTAAGTTTATTTATTTATTTGGAGAGAGACAGAGACACAGGAGCAGGGCAGGGAGGGGCAGAGAGAGAGAGGGAGAGAGAGAATCCCAAGCAGGCTCCACGCTCTCAGCACAGAGACCGAGGCGGGGCTCGAACTCACGAGCCACGAGATCGTGACCTGAGCCAAAACCAAGCGTCGGATGCTTAACCGACTGAGCCACCCAGGTGCCCCGGGAAACATTTCTTTAAATAAAATTAAACAGGCTTCCTCCCTGAAAACCTTCTCAGAGCCTTTGGTCCAAGATTTGGAGCATTTCCCAAGCTTCACTTAGCATGGACTCCTTTTATTTTTCACTCAATGCACCAAACTCAGTGGAAAACCATGTATCTCACACCACGGAAAACCCAGTGTCAAGATTACAGATGCAGTGAGTCTGTGGAAAATATCTCACTCAGTCGTTTCTCTGTGCCTCACCTGGATGTGAGTTTGCCACCCTCTTGAGGACTATCCAGATAACAAGAATGCCTATAGATGTTTGAGAGTCTTCTAGAGAGGCAGTACTGTGTCGAGGTTTAGAGCAGGACTGGGAACCAAGCCTCAGTTTCCTCATCTGTAAAATGGGGACATAGGAACAATGGTTCCTATGTCACTAGGCTATTTAAGAATACAAAGAACCTTTAGGTATAAAAACACCCGAATCAGGTGCTTACAACGTAGTACTTCAGTATTACCTACTGCTGGGCCCCTCATTATTCCCCCGAGAGCTCTTAGAAATTGGCCCAAGGGGAACCTGGGGGGCTCAGTCAGTTAGGCATCTGACTCTTGGTTTCAGCTCAGGTCACGATCTCACGGTTCGTGGGATCGAGCCCCATGTCGGGCTCTGTGCTGACAGCGTGGAGCCTGCTTGGGATCCTCCCTCAGCCCCTCCCCTGCTCTCTCTCTCTCTTTCTCTCTCAAAATATATGAATAAACTTGAGAGAAAGAAAGAAAGAAAGAAAGAAAGAAAGAAAGAAAGAAAGAGAGAAAATAGCTCAGAATGCTAACCAAAACCACATTTAACGTTTGGGACTTTGAAAGGGTTTCCGTGAAACTTGGTACCTGTGTTGAGGCAAGATGATTTCCTGGAGGAACAATTCTAGGTCACAAAACCACCGGGGTACGTGTTTGCGGCCAGACTCCAGGTGGTGGCTTGACAACTCCCTCCTGAGCCCAGATGCATCGGGAGCTCAGCAGGGAAACGCGGGGAGGCCAGAGCCCAGGCCAGACTCAGTGACATTCCCCAGAATCTTTCCGAAGTGTCAAAGGATATTGGAACCCTTCTAGAGAGCACGGTGTAGTTTTAAACATTGCGAAAATTGGCCACTTTGGAAACGATTTAGCTCTACTCTGTGTATGAAATCATTTCCCCGTTTTATGAGTTACGTAGAAAAATAATAATAAATTATTTCCCCCCCGGGGTACCGGCAGAAATTGTGTTGCCGCCTTAGGTTATGATCTCTTGTACCGTTTAATAGATACTCAAGGCTGTTTTATTCTGATACACAAATATAGAGATCTAATGAAAGGTGTGATGGAAAATATGTGCTTGTGGATCATCGGGGTTTCAGCACTGGAGTCCTTTCCCCTTAATTCCATAAGCAAAATTATATTTCTTTTTGTAAGTTTATTTATTTTGAGAGAGAGAGCATGTGTGCGTGGGGGGGGGAGGGGCAGAGAGAGAGAGAGAGAGACAGAGAGAGGGAAAGAGAGAAGAGAGAATCCCAAGCAGGCTCTGCCCTGTCAGCGTGGAGCCGGATGCGGGGCTCGATCTCGCAGACCGTGAGATCATGACCTGAACCAAAACCAAGAGTCGGATGCTTAGCTGACTGAGCCACCCGGGCGCCCCAGCAAAATTATATTTCAACGAGAGGAGTCTTTGGGGGACTACTGTGCCCACCGCTCAGTGGGCATGAACTAGATCTTTAGGCAAATTCATTGACCGGGTTGGGGGGATTTTAGTGAGTTATAGTCTGAGGAACCGAATGGTGGGGGAGGAGGGTAGAGATCCTTTTCATAATCATCTGTCGCTTCATGGAAGAAGCAACTAGAGTGAGGATCCCACGGCCCACAGCGCCCCCAAAGCTGATTCTGATTGGATCAGGGGAGTGTATTTCATAGGAAGATATTCATTCCCACACTGAATTTGCCACGTAAAGTGGAGTCGGGCGGGGGTGGGAGATGAGAAAAGACAGAGCGAAGGCAGGAAAGGAATGAATAGAGGCAGGGCTGAGAACACCTGCTATGTGCCAGCCGCCGGGAATGAAAAGCACGGGAGGAAATAACACCCAGGGTCTGCCTTAACGAAGGCTGGCAGGCAAGACACGAACTGGTGTTGAAGACACCTGCCCATTGTGACTTCTACGATGGCCCCCAAGTGTCCCCACCTCCTGGCATTCACCGCCTTGCGTCGTCTCCTTTGAGTGAAACGCTTCTAACCAATAGCAGACCCCAAGGTCAGAGACTAAGATGAGTGTGAATTCCTGAATACGTGTTAACATTTGGGACGTGGAGAGAACGACAGCGGTTCTGAGATACGAAGTAGATCGCCTTGGAGGTAAAGAGTCACAGACTTGAAACAGCTCTCAGGACAAATCCACTCCTCCCAGGGATTCTCGCTTCTTAAAAAAAAAAATTTTTTTTTTTTACATTTCTCTTATTTTTGAGAGGCAGAGAGAGAGCACGAGTGGGCGAGGGGCAGAGAGAGAAGGAGACACAGGATCCGAAGCAGGCTCCAGGCTTTGAGCTGTCAGCACAGAGCCCGACGCGGGGCTCGAACTCACCAACCGTGAGATCAGGACCTGAGCCGAAGTCGGATGCTCAACCGACTGAGCCACCCAGGCGCCCCCAGGGATCCTTGCTTCTTAAACTCACCTCCTGCACTCACGTACACGCCCGATCTCAGCTCCCAGGACCCAGCGAGAGGAAGAAGTTCCCAATAGCTTGTCTCGAGCCCTGTCTTCGAAGCCTGATCAGGAAGCCTTTCCTGACCACGAGTATGCCGTGCTGGAGTGACAGAACTCAGCCATGCTTTGGCCACTTAAAACGCTTTTTCCTCTCCTAAAAGCAGGCACCCCCTCCAGAAGAAGGCAGACAGAAGCTGGTCTGGCCACTGGCTGCCTCCAATGACCTAATAACACATGGGCTGCTTCCAGAAGGCCACACCAAGACCCTGGCGCCCGGGGATTCCCAGCACGATGACTTCCCAAACCATCATTTGGTGGGAAATGGAGGGAAGATGGAGGAGGAGAAAGATCCAGGATCTGAGCGAGCAGAACCAGAATTTGGGTAAAAGTAACTTTCCTCTCTGGCCTCAAAACATCATTACCGGTTTGGCTTTGGGCTCGAATAATGTTTGGCACAATGTTCTGGAGCTTTCCGAGGAGCACTACAGTGGTGTCGGCGAGAGTTCTGAGCTGGACGGACGGTAAAACTCTGCCCCTGCCATCTACCAGCCGTGGGACCTTGGTTGTGTTCTCCAAACTTTGGAAATCTTGGTTTCTTTATTTGCAAATCGAGGACCGTGACAACTCCCAGCCCAGACAGGCTTGTGGTTTCAAGGAGACGCTGTGTTTTTAGACCGCACGTAGTAGAAAAATGAAAGAAAAACAATAATAATTAATGAATTAAAAATAAATAAACAGCACATAGTAGGGGCTGAGCGAGTGCCAATGACTGTACTGGGGTGGGGGGGTGGGGAGTAAAATGAAAGGGGAGAGGGTCAAATGAAAGGGGAGAGGGTGGTTGCTCCCCACCAGTTGTGGACTAGCTTTGGAAAGTCCGGTGTCCATGGGCAAGGCCTCCCTGGAAGTCCTGAGATGCTCTGGGCTGGACTAAAGGCGTCAGGCCATTTTCTACCACACTTGGAAAGGAAGCATGATGTAAGCGACACAGGGAGCTGCAGAGTGGCAGTCTCCCTCCTTAGGGCCTTTTCTGGGCTGGGGTTCAGAGAGACATTAGTTGGCCTCCTTGCTCAACACTGGTGGAATCGGAAGGCCATGGGATGACCTTAAGGCGAAAATTGTGCAGAAAAATCTATGTCACGCATGGAAAGATCCAATCGGTGTTGGAGCTTGGGTTCAGAGCCAGGGATTAAAACCAGGAGTTGGCATCCAGGTAAGAGGGACCTGAGGAGGTGCAGGAACTGGAAGAAGCCCGGCCACGTCCTCAGGAACCCAGCGTCTTTCTGTCTGTGTCCCGCCATTCTCGGAGGGTTGGCTTGTCCTCGTAGGCCACCAAACGTGGCTAAGACCCAAGCGTCGTGGAAAATTTCCAGTCCGTTCCTCGTATCTCTTTTTCAGACGGAGATAAAAACACCTCAGCAACTGCTCCGTCAGCTTTCCCTGGGTTTCTTATTGGTCACAACCACGTCACGTGACATCGCCTAAACCAATCACGGGAAGTCAGGAAGGAGCCGCTGTGAAATTGGGCAGAGACCAGACCTGACCCGGGGCGCCGCCTTCTGGCGGGATGGTCCCTGCGGGGGACCCGTGTTCTTCGGAAGCGTGTCGCTGACCAAGCGATTCACGGAAAACATTGGAGAGCTAGTTCCGAGGCAGAATGGACAGAGCGGCCATAGAATAGACAACAAAGCGTCTCCCGTCTTCGCCAATGCGGTCCCTCCCTGCCTCAGATTTTGTTCTCTAACATTTATTGCAAGCTTACGTGGCAGACATCATGCTGACCATCCCAACGCGTTACCTTGCTTCACGTCGACAATTAGGACGTAGGTACCAACTTTAGTCTCATCTGCTGATGAGAGAACCATGGCTCAGAACGGTGAAGCAACTTTCCCAAGGTCACACAGTTATAAAGAGGTAGACTCGGGACTCCTGAAATTGACAGACTCCAGACCATTCTGCCCAACAAAGCAGCCACTAGCCACCCAGGACCCTTTTATTGTAAAGTACTTAGAATGAAAAATCCTGCTCCCCGGTGGCTCGAGCCACATTGCCAGGACTCAACAGTGACATGCAGGCCAGTGGCTCCCATGTTGGATAGGGCAGATACGGAACATTTCCATCAACTCAAAAAGTTCTATCAGACAGCGTTCCAGACGCCAAGATCTTAAAGCTCCCCGCCAGAATGGTTCCATGTGACTCTCGCGGTGGGCTGGAGGTCTTTGTGGAAGTTTCCAAAGCAACGCCATCAAAGGCGGGAAGATTCCCACCTCTTTCCACCCCACCTCCAAGGAAAAGGCTCTACGACGATGCGAGACTATTAGTTCTATTCTGAGAAATTCCTCAACAACCGACCTAACAGGGAAAGGGAGACACTGAAAGCCATCTCTCACGTCCTGGGAGCACTCGGAGGAGAGAGAACTAGAAAGGCAACAATACGTAGCACCCTTGGAACCCGGCCACACTCAAAATTGCACTGTGGCTCCTCTGTTCCCCCGCACCCGCATCCAGCAAAACCCAGCCTCGGTCCACATCCCCAAGCACCTCCCAGTTCTGGCCCAGACTGCTAGTCCACGGCCAATGTGTTTCCCAATGCATGACAAGAAAACATTGTGTCAATAGCAGGTGACAATGCGGTATAAGGCACAACACCCGACAAAAACCCAAAATACTCTCATTGTTCCGCCCTCGCAAAACTTCCTCAAGGGCCAGAGCTCATGAGTCAGTCTGTGGTTTGCTTAATCCGACTTTCAGACACTGGTGAGTTAGGAACTGGGCACGGTTCCTGGCCAAAGGTGCTGTAACAGCCGTGGAGATGTTTCAGATGGCTCGCAAGACTATCCCTTTATTCATCTCCCTTTCTGCTCCATGGGGTGTCAGGACTAAAGTAACCTCAAAAGATGAGTAACGTCCAAGAAGGAATATGTATTTAGGGTGCCCAGACCTGGGCTTGGCCCTCCTCTGCCATTCACCGACCTTCCAAGAAAGGAAGGTCACTAATCTTCTCGATCCCATCTCTATAAAAAGGGGCCAAGGGGCCAAGGGGCCAATCTTATAGGATTGTTGCAGGGGTCTCAGAAGAGGTGACAGTTACTACTTGTCTGGCACATAGTGAGTCTTCCAATAAATGCTGCTTCCCTCTTCCCTCCAATTACTGGATGCTTGCCTTAAAAATCTGGATAGAGGGGCGCCTGGGTGGCTCAGTCGGTTGAGCGTCTGACTTCGGCTCAGGTCACGATCTCGCGGTCCGTAAGTCGGGCTCTGGGCTGATGGCTCAGAGCCTGGAGCCTGCTTCCGATTCTGTGTCTCCCTCTCTCTCTGCCCCTCCCCCGTTCATGCTCTGTCTCAAAAATAAATAAAAAACGTTAAAAAAAATTAAAAAAAAAAAAAGTCTGGATAGAACTAGGGGTAAATTTAGAAGGCCTTCTGGACAGGGAACCAGAAATACTAAATCCGGACAGTTACCTCTTTCCAAAGAGGTGTCGTCAAAGAACAATGCCTGACGAACGGAAAGCAAAACAGTGTTGTGTTATTGACTAAGACGTTGGTGCCAAATCCCAAGGTAGATCATGAGAGTCACCTGGGCTGGGTCACATCCGTCCTAAGGGTGGTACAGTCTAAATAGCCTCTGGCCAGAGTCAACCTTGGGTCCGGCTGTCCTTCACTTCATATTGCCTCACCTGCAACCAGACATTTAAAGGCGGGGAAGCAGTTTCTAAGACAAAAAGCGGTAGCTCTATGTTATCTAGACAGAAAGACATAAAAGAGAGGGGTGAAAAAGACCGACAGACACAGGGCCAGGATCCTCCGCCCTGACGCTCCCACCCTGGGGAATGAAGCTCAAGAATGTCCTCAAATATCATAGATCGGATCCAGATTACTCCTGGTGAGGGCGTAGCATTTCTTGGCCCTTGATTTTGATTGAGAACGTGAAGGTGGGGAGGAGCCTTGAACTCTACTCAGAAGATCAACTGGAATGACCTCCCGGGAGGGCAACACCTACCGACTCATCCTGTAACGATTGCAGGCTGACTTAATTACCAAGTGGCTTGGGAGAGAGGTCGTAAAGGTACAGATTCCCCTGCACACCGGCCAGCAAATCCAGAGTGGACCCCGTGAATCTACATTTTGCCACCTGATGGCCAACCAGGTGGGGAAGGCTCCATGGCGGTTGACTCCTTCATCCAGTTGTTTGGGTCGATTTCCCGGTGACTGGTCTATTTCTCAAGCTGGTTCCATTTCCGTTCACCGTCCATCCCGAAGTCTCGCCCATGACACTTTCCGTCGTGAATTCTGCTTCTTCCCCGGCCTTCACCTGCTCTGAAGAAATCTTCCTTCTCCAACCAACCCATTTGACCTTCAGAGATACCCTCGTGGTGAAAGTGGGTCTTTGTGGAGGGAATGTTCTTTCCCCCCTGACTTTTATTTCCAGCTGTGTATCTTCGAGAAGGCCTTGTGACTCAGGCAACTTGTGTCCATGTGGATGATGGGCATGTTGGAAAAATCTGGTAAGAATTTATCGCGGAAAAAATCTGCATCTTCAGAGCTCAAAAGTAAGTTCAAGGATCAAAGAAGCACGGGCAGAATGTGTGGATTCACACATGCGCACACAGAGAAAATACAACCAAAATGTGGAACGTCCTGTGCACACACACGAGACCCATATGGACCCATTGGAAAAGTCAATATATATATTGACCCACATGTCTCCGGGCAGGCTGCACTCCCACAAATGCATCTAGTTCCATTCCTCGGGGACAGGATAAAACAACGGGCAGGCAATCTTTGTCCCTCAGCCTATCCTGGGGAACATCAAAAAAAAGGTAAAACATCCCAGACTTTTCTTCAATGGCCTCCCCCTCCCCCAGATATTCAACTGCATCCAAGATAGTGGCAGATGTCATCTGTGGTCAATGATGGAAGCATGGCGGTGTACAAGGACATGTTTTAAATTGGAAAATAATGCCTGAGATGGGAAGGGGGAGCACAGGGCATTGCACGTGTGCGTGATGAGCGTGCCAGACCCCTGTGCTGTCAGCAGAGTTCCAGGAAAGGGCTGGCTGGGTGCCCACCATTGGCCGTGTGCGCACCTGCACGAGCCCTCGCACTCGGAGACATAAAGAACACGCCTTCTGGTCAACCTACATGAGACGTGTTTCTGCCCAGGGGTCAGGTTGGGAGGCCGTTGTACCTCCAGAGATTTCCAGAACCATAAAATGCTGAAAATGAAAAGCAGCCGGCGTGCCCCAAAGTGTGTTTTAGGAAACACCCACGGCATTGGATGTAAAATGGCGTAAAGGTGGGGAACAAAGAGGTGAGAAAGTCTACCACGAACAAAGCGAATCACGGGTTTTACGTTATTATTATTACAGGACTTTTCAGAGCCTTTAGTGTCTCTGTTCGCCAAGCTGACTTGGGCACAGAATCTTCTCCTCAGAAGTGCCTTTCAAGACAACATTTTGGGAGGAAGCACAAACCAACCTGACTCTTTCTATCCACTCAACAGATGGGAAAACTAAGGGCCAAGAGCAAAGGCACTAACCCTAAAAGGCACACTGGCGAGTGAAAGGCAAGACAGCTTGACTTCTGGTCTGGGGTCCTATCTCCATACAACTGTCATGACATATGAGAACTTAACTCATTTATTCATTCAATGGACATGTCTTTTTTTTTTCTTTAAGTTTTATTTTGAGAGAGAGAGAGAGAGAGAGAGCGAGCGAGCACGAGCAGGGGAAGGGCAGAAAGAGGAGGGAGAGAGAATCCCAAGCAGGTTCCTCACTGTCCTAAGTGTTTCCTTTACTTATAATGATGCTTTGAGACAAACTCTGTTATCAGCCCATTTTACGGATGAGGAAACTGGGACACAAAGACACTCGGTCATTTTTCCAAGGTCACACAGCTGGTAAATGCCACGTTGGTCTTTGAACCCCCACAGTGTGGCTCCAGGATTCACACTTTTTTAACGACTATGTCCCACCACCTCTCAAGTTCAAGTAGAAGCAAACCGTGGTGGTCTTCATCCTCCAGGTCCTTAAACCTGGCGGTTTATCAGGGATCAAGGTGAAGGAGGGCTCAATAACCCGAAAAAGTTGTGTGTTCAGTCCAGAGCAAACTACGAGCCCAAAGTGGCAAATGAATGAGCCCCCAACCTGTGCCATGTCCTCTCGTTACCCTGGTGTCCAGCCATGGGCTCACGGAACAGAAAGGAAAGTGGGACCAAGCCAAACAGAATTCTCAGTCTGCTCGCCATCTGCAAATCATCCGTGATGGTATAAATCAGACAACAAAGGACTCCAGCAAGCTACAAAGGCTTGTAGCAAAGAAAATTCCTGAGGCCCATGGAGTTTAATGTTCATCTTCCAACAGGTGATAGGGCAGCTGATCCCCAGAGCATCTTGCCACTGTGTCTCCTGTGCCCCTGTTCCAGGGCCCCGTGCCTCTGCAAGGAACCTCGGCCTGTCCTCTTTCAGGCAAGCCAGGCTTCTCCTTGGGAGCTCTCACCCCATCCCATGGTTCAGTTAGTTACCAGATGTTGGTGGCTCTCCAATCGCTATCAACCCTCCTACCCGGAAGGCCAATGAGCAACTAACTAACTACCCACTGGCCGTTGTTACTTGGATACCGCACAGGCTCTTCAAATTTGGCATGCCCAAAACCAACCCCATCGTCATCTCCTTGCCCAGATTCACCCCTTCTCAATTGGTCTCCATCTCCAGGAAAAACGGTACCACTCTGGATTCAACCATCCAAATCAGAATCCTAGGAAGCATGTCTGACCCCGTCTTTTCCCTCATTTACTCTTCTTACCTTCATTCAGCAAGTCTTGCTTATTCGACTTCCCAAATATCCCCAGAATTCTTTCACTTCTTTTTATCCTTTCCACCCTGTCGCCACTTGAGGCTGCCATCTTGCTTGCTTGGACAACTACAGTGGTCTTCCGGTAACAATACAGTCACCTCCTTCTAAGCGATTTGTCAAGGTACATCTTTCTAAAATGCAAATCTGATTCCTGATCCAAAGATACTGACATATTAAGCGCTCGTTGTTTTAAACTATTATATTTTTTGTTTGTTTGTTTGTTTTAAATTAAAGTTAGTTAACATATATTTATAGTACTGGTTTCAGGAGTAGAATTCAGTGATTCATCACTTAGGTATAACACCCAGTGTTCATCCCAACAAGTGCCCTCCTTAATACCCATCACCCATGTAGCCCATCCCCCTTGCCCATCTCCCCTCCAGCACCCCTCTGTTTGTTCTCTGTTTTTAAGAGTCTCTTACGGGTTGCCTCCTCTCCTTTTATCTTATTTTTCCTTCCTTTCCCCTACGTTCATCATTCTGTTTATTAAATTCCACGTATGGAATTTGATATGATATCCTCATATGATACTTGTGTTTCTCTGACTGACTTCCTTTGCTTAGCATAATACACTCTAGTTCCACCCACACAGTTGCAAGTGGCAAGATTTCATTCTTTTTCATCACCAAGTAAGATCCCATTGTATATATACCAGATCTTTATCCATTCATCAGTCGGTAGACATTTGGTCTCTTTCCATACTTGGCTATTGTCTATAAAAAGGAAAGCATTTAGAAGGAAATTCGTTTTGATGCTTTCAGATACATATTGGTAGGGTTATATATTATTAGGGGAAAAAATTAATAATAACAAAATAAGTTGAAAGGGCGGGAGGGGCATTCACAAGAAGCTACCTTCCAGACCAATATATCCGATATGAGATTCCAGACGGAGCTCCTCTGAGTTGTGTAAGCCTCTGGGTTTGATTTTTATTTCAACTCTATAAGGATCCTATTCACCATGTGTGAGTGACGATTCTAAAACCACAGAGTGCTGAATTAAATACAATTCAGCGGGGGGAACAAGTCACAATAATACCAGTTTCAGGGCAACAGGCCTTATAACCAATGGCTTTTGCTTCTTCGGTAACTGAATGCCTGTGGGTAGCTCACAGATATATCCGCTGTATACTCCACTCCATTCAACTGTAGAGAACATTCTAGAATTTATACCAAAGATGGCAAAGACCGAACCACGGGGTGCAGCAAACCTGCAAGTGTGCTTGTTTGGCCTTCCCCGTATTTTTCAGTTATCGATATTTAAATATGAGAGGGTTGACATAAAATCCAGATTTTCAGCACCCGTGGCAGGCAGTGGGGGGGGTGAGGGGGTACTGCCCGCATCGTCACATGGCAAATATCGGCCCGAGGTCAGTAAGGGTTCCCCCTTACCCCCCCAGCGTGTGGTCCCTTCCTTCTATGCCCCATCTGCCTCTGGCATTTACGGTGTTTCCCTGGCCCCTATGGGCATAGCGCTGAGATCCCTACTCTCAAAAAAGATGGCCGCCATTTTCTTAAAATTCCTTGGTTGAAACAGAGATCCCCACAAGTGATCTTCAAGAAAAGGAAATTCTTTTAAAGAAAGTGGTACTAGGAACCCATCAATTACCTCTTCTTTCACACTCTCCCTTACCTCTCAATCATGGCATGTCTGCTGCTCTCGGTGTCTCTGCCATGTTTTTTCTCCTAGACTGAGGTCAACTTCCTAAGTGGCCTAAAAGAGCCAGCCGGATCCAGCGTCTACTTCCCGGTCTTTCAACTCAGCGCTCAGAGCTCCCCTGGCCCAGTGGCTCACTTGCCCAAACCCAGTCTGCCCAAACAGGCATCAGATGGGGGCATTCACCTGTTCAGATCAGACTAGCCAATCACTGGCCATGGTTGCTGGTCACTGGACCAATCAGGGTGCCTGGGGCTCCGCCCTAACAACAAGGGAGGATCGTGGGGCACAAAACCTGGCCTGGCCGGGGCCGCACAAAGGAATTACGCACTTCACTTGTCGACTGAGCCCTCGGCCACAGGCACAAATGGAAGCAGTTAGTGTCTGTAATGAATTTGTAATACTCCTTTGCTTGTTTCCTCTCGGTGCCTGTTGGCCTTTCCAGTTAGTGGGAACCCACCATAGGGCAGTAATTGGGCTCCTTCTTAGCCATCCTGGGGGGGGGGGGGGGTCACGCCCGCCGCACCCCCCGCCCAGACAAACCACCTGACCTCTAAAGCGGCCATAGCGAATTTGCCTTTATTGACCCAAATTTGGAAACCCCACGTTATTTGCCTTTGAGGTCAAACAAAGAGACGCTCTATTTTCTCTGGCTCCTCCCAGCTCCGAGATAGCCAAGAACAGAGCATCTTTGTCAGGCTTCAGTTCATCAGCGTGACAGGCGGAAGGGCCTGGTCGTTGCTCTCCCCGCGCTGCCGTGGAACAGCTGTGTGATCTTGGGCAGGTAGCTTCACCTCTCTGACCCTCACTTTTCTCCCTTTGGTAGATCCAGACAGTCAACGCCTCGTTGGTTTACTGAGAGGTTGAAGCAAGAAGTGTGAGCCGCCCACACAGCTGCAGTCAATACACAATAAATATTATCCCCCTTTCTCTTCTTCCAGACCCCCTCTCCGAAACAGGAATGATAGACCGTTCATAAATACTTATGGAGTAGTTAGCATGTTCATAAGGTGGCACTGGGTGCCATAAAGAGAGAAAGCCAAAGAAGCTCAGCATTCACGGTGAACTCAGTCTTAGCCCTGGCACTTTCTGGCCAAGTGTGTTCAAGCCAAGTGACTTAACCTCTCTGAAGCTCCCGCCTGAAACGGCCGATGGCAATTACACCTGCTTGATCAAATGATTGTGACCGTGTCTGTTATTTGTACCGTCACATTCCCCACCCCCAGCCAGAGCCTGGAGTGTGCTGGTTGACCCAAACTGAGCGAGGGCCTCAAAGAGTAAGTGGAAATTTTCTAAGGCAAAGAAGATGGGACAGACGTTCCTAGTGGAGGAAATAGGAGACAAAATGCTGAAAGGTCCCGGGTCTTTAAGGCCAAGGTTTGGGATCCCTTTGTGGGGTGGCGGGGGGTGGGGGGGGGGGGAGCGTGGAGAAGGCCATCTGAGAATCTGGCGAAGCTGTTCCTGAGGTGGACACCCAAGGGTTACGCACAGACTCTCAAGGACGAAAGGAACAAAAGAAGAAATACATGCAACCCATGAGTTCGGGGAGAAAAAGATTAAAAAAAAAAAAAATCAGTGATTCGGAACGTATTACAGAAAACGTTTCTTCTGGAAAACATGATAATTTTGGAGACCCTCGATGTTACAATTCTTTGAGAAATTCTTTACGTTCTGCTCGGCACAATGAAATGCAACGGCTGGCAAGATTTTGCAGACGGAAAGGATCCTGTTGGTTCGGGAAATTAAATAAGCAAAGCGATTAGCAATCTGGGCTTGCCTACCTTTGCTGCAACAAGAGGGCCACACCCCAGCTCTCAGTGACAGGTCCGCGGCGTCTTTGTCCCGGCCGGCCACCTTTCCCGTCCTTTGTGGATTCCGTAGCTGTCCTTCGTTACTCTGCCTGGAGAGAAGGACCACCATGAACGGCAGGTTTCAGGTATTCACTTCGACCGTTGCTGTGACCTCCAAGTAAAGATCTGTGTATGCACACGTGACTCGTTTTTAACGATGATGTCAAATTATATTTCGATGGGCTAATATGGATTAATAATTAGCATTGGCTTTTTTTAAAAAAAATTTTAACATTTCTTTATATTTGAGAGAAAGAGAGAGAGAGACAGTGCGTGAACAGGGAACGGGCAGAGAGAGAGGGAGACACAGATTCCCAAGCAGGCTCCAGGCTCTGAGCTGTCAGCACAGAGCCCGACGTGGGGCTCGAACCCACCAACCGCGAGATGGTGGCCTGAGCTGAGGTCGGATGCTTAACCCACTGAGCCACCCAGGCGCCCCAATACTTAGCGTTTTCAATCAGTTATATCGGTGTGGATCTCCATGGCAAGAGTCAAGTGCCGACCCGCAAATAAACTCTTCCCACAATTTATTTGGACCCAAGCATGACTTCAGGGTCTTGAAATAAAATGGTATGTTTTCACCTTCTCAAAATAATCCCCCCCCCCACACACACACACACAGACAACACAGGCTTTGTCTTCCCTCACTGTGTGCATCAGTTAAAGCTCTGACCCCTAGGGCTGGGATACCTGGTGGGAGGGATGGGCCAGAGTTCCTGCTCGGGGCTTCATGGTGAAGGTACAAGGTGGGGAGAGCTTTATATGGGGGTGGAGAACCAGGAGCTAGATTAGAATCACTTCCATCATGGAGGGAGGCAGACCAGAAAGAATTGACTGAACAGCTGACCCAGTTGGCTCAGGACTATCCTTATTTTATTTTATTTTATTTTGAGAGACAAAGAGCATGCGTGAGCAAGGGGAGGCACAGGGAGAGAGAGAGAGAGAGAGACAGAGAGAGAGAGTCTTAAGCAAGTTCCACGCTCAGCGTAGAGCCCAACACGGGGCTCAATCCCACAACCCTGGGATCGTGACCTGAGCTGAAATCAAGAGCTGGACGCCCATCTGACTGAGCCACCCAGGCGCCCCGTGGACTGTCCCAATTTTAGAACTGAAAGCTGTGTGCCCCAGAAACCCCTCGGACCGGGACAAACCAGGTCGGGTGGTCACCCAAGCCCCGAGTAGGCGGCACAGGAGGTGCTGATGAGCAGTCCCTCACTCTGCCCGAGCCACCTGGCGGGGCTGTGATGCACACGAGCCCTAAAGTGAGGTCAGGACCCGGGTTCAAGTCCAGCCTTCGCTAAGCATCGGCCGCGGGTCTCTACAGGTTAGTCCCTCCTGATCTGTGAAACGGGAATAGCAGAATCTATTTTCTGGTTTCAAAGGCTCACTCAGCGAGGTAATCCCTGGGCTGGACACGGCACGAAGGCTCAGCAGAGGTTGGGCCGTCTGGTCACCCCCATCAGTGTGAGATAAGAATAGGTTACTCCGGAGGGAGCCGTGTGGGAAATGCTCCGGCAGGAAGGTGTGTTAAGAAAGGATTAATCTGAGCATCTTCCGAGGCCAGGGGAAGGGGGGGTCCGTGTCATGCTGAGGTCACACCAGCTGCTGTCAGCTCCCATACCAGGCGCCCAGATATCCTGGCGGGCGAGGAGGCATCTGCGTCGCCCACTCAATCCTGTCCCAGGCTCCAGCCGTCAGGAGTAACCTCCGGAGCCCCAGGAAAGCTTCACGGCTTCCTCTCTCCTCCTTTTGCTATTTGTGGCCCCGGTACGGTTGTCAGGGATGGGGAGGTGATGCTGTTCCTTTCTGGCACACAGTCTGCTCTCGAACAATGGGAATCAGGATGTTCAGCCCATCGAAGCTCCTTATTGTCTCACCCTTCTCCCGGAATCCTAGGGCTGAGAACGCTGCCTGGCCTCCGCACTCCCATTAATAACCGGGCCCGCGCGCAGTGAATTGGGCCTTTCTCCACCGCCCAAATTTCTTTGGTTCTAGCCCTGGTCAAGGCCATCATTCAGTCACTCAACAAACGCTGAGTGGGGAACCCCGGTGGGGAAATCTGGGCTCTGGAGCCGTGGTTTGACCACAGCGCTGCCACTCACCAGCCGCCTCGCCGGGTGTCAAGCTCCTTAGTGCCTCAGTGTCCACGTCTGGAAATGGGTTAATAATAACGCTCCCGGCGTTATGTTGAAAAACCCTTAGACCAACGCCCGGCAAAGAGTACACGCTCAATAAACGTTACCTGTTATTAAGAGTCTTATTAACTTCAAGAGGGACGTGTCTTCAACTCCACACAAGCAACCCTTTCGTTATGCACCTGTTTCTGGGCCATTTCGAAAGTACAGAGCATCGCCCGAAGGGGAAATCTTACATGGGGGTGAATATTAAGATTGAGAGTCTGGAGGCCAAGTATTAACAACTTCCCCTTATTCCTAGCATCCAGCCAGGGCCGGCTTCACGGACACGCAGGACCCCGTGCTTCAAGTTCACTGTCCTGCGGTCTAGCTTGAACTGAATGGCTTCAGACAGTGAATTTCAGTGGGACAATGACGATGCCCTGAGATTTGCCTCCTGCGGTCTCACCAGCCCCACCTTCCCGCCCCCTCCGCCCTACAAATTATGCCAATTATCCACCTCCTACCAAGTAGCTCTCATGTGTGGTTTTGCTAAGAGTCGCTGCCTCTTTTCTATTAACAAATCCTTCCTCCCACGTAGAAGCAAGGCAGGGGAAGAAAAGAAAAATAGGAGAAAGCAATGAGGAAGGAGGGAACTCGCCTCCTGCCCCCCGCACCATCCCACGGCAGCCAGGGTTCGGGAAACTCACTCCAACACGTGGGCAAGTCAGTTTACGGCTCAGTTTCTTCATCTGTAAAGTGGGTACAGTGGTGAAGTCTCCCTCTTCGGCTCCTCAGGGTAGGAAGTGAGAGGGCGCTGGGCTGGATTCTGTGCTGGGCTTCAGGAAAATACTCAGTAAATGGTATTTCTATCCTTCAAATAATAGTAGCAGGTCATCGTAGTGGGGATAACAGTAATAAGCAAACCCTGTCTCACCGACTGCATAGACACGTCCCAGGACCAGATCAAAATTGTTTCCTCTCCAGGCTCGACTTGTAAATCGGCTCTTCTGCTCATGAGGGGTGCAAGAGCCTTATTTTTCTTTCGTACCTTTGTTGTGGTGGTTATTCTCTGGCTCACTTCCTCTCCTGGGCAGCAGATCTTGCCCCCAGAGCTGCCTGGCCCCGGCTAGTCTGGGCACTTGGGTCCCGGGCCATGTCGGTCAAATCTTGGTTCCTTATAACACAGACGTTCAGTAAACCTACATTTGCATCAGATGCCCCGGACGGGCTGCTGCCTGGGTTTCACGTTATTCTTTATTACGATGACTACAACAACAAAAAAAGCCACGTAATGAAAATATGCCCGAATTTATGAATTAATGACGGAGAGACGCATCAGGGTCAGGCACTGAACTCTTGTTTATGTAAGAGATTAACTCAGCAAACCCTTTTCAGATGGCTGTAGTCAAGAAGGAACCTGTCGCTCAGCGTCAACGACGGTGAATTCCCAACAAGGAATGAATTTTCACGTTCACGTGACGTTTGTCTGGTCAGAGGACCAGAGATCTGAAGGCTCCATCCGCACAGAGCCCGATGCGGGGCTCGAACCCACAGACCGTGAGATCATGACCTGAGCCGAAGTCAGACGCTCAGCCGACTGAGCCGCCCAGGCGCCCCTCATGGTCCACCTCTTGATGGAAGGTGTAGCTAAGGACTTGGGGCCCCCTGTCTAATACCCCGCAGTAGGTTTTGCTGGAGCCATATGAGGCCGTGCGCTCAGGAGGAATAAACACAATGAAGAAATTTGAAAGGCACAGTGGAAGGTTAAAAAAAAAAAATCTAGGACAAAAATCTAGACAACTTAATCTAAACACCAAAATGCTATTGCTGTTGCTGAGGAAGCTTCATTGTTACCTTTACTTCTCTTTTCCCCCCCTAAGATTTTCAGAGGCCACGTCCAGCCCGTGGACCTGTTGTGTCCGGCTCTTAGCATGATTTTCAGCTTAAGGAAGTCTCCGTTGGACTCAGCCTTTTCCACCTTCTACGAGGAGTTCCGGCCATCTGTGGCACCTGCTGGCTGGTGGGTAACTGCCAGCCTCTTTCGGGGAGACGTAGACTTCCCGGGTGGCCACGACCCCCCAACTGACCTGCCTCCTACATGTAAGAGACCTGCCCGCCCCACTCCGGGCGGGAATTTCAATTTGCAATCACAAAACCATTCTTATAATGAAACATCGGCCATAACAACCTCACGAAGCAAATCTAAGGCAAAGCACGTTGGGATGATTTGTCCGGAGAGAGAAGGATGCAAAACAGTCATGATTTTCCTCGCACCTTGTGCAGACTGGTCCTGACCCATTCTCCGGCTCACGAGCATCACCCCCCTATCACTTTCTGGCCCCAAGGCCCGTGGGAGGCAGGACGAAGCGGTCTACAGGAGTGTCAGCCACACAGCCAAGGCCACGGAAAGGCGTGGATAGAAAAGGCTGAGCGGCTGAGGGCAGGGCTAGAAACAGGGGATCAAGAGCCGCGTAGACACTGGCATCCGAGGAGGCGCCTCGGCGTTAGGAAGAAGGAGACAAGAAACGAAGTCCGTGGTCAAAGGAAAGAGCGCGACGTGGCCGTTTCGTGCCTTCTAGCAAACGAGAGAGGGCAGCGAACCCTGGCCACCCTCACTACTCCCACCCTAGCTCAGTCGCTAATAAGTTGCCCCAGACAGTGGGGAGGAACCTGTGCTCTCTTGTCAGGTCACTGCCACGGACATAGCAGCTCCAGGACTTGGGCCCTACATGTCATTCACCTGAGCCGTGTTCCTTTAATATCGTTTTCTTGAAGTTGATTCTTGGTAGAATATTTTTTTAAGTTTACATTTATTTTGAGAGAGAGAGGGGGAGAAAGAAAATCCCAAGCAGTCTCCTCACTGTTAGCACGGAGCCCGACACGGGGCTCGAACCCGCAAAACGGCCAGATCATGACCTGAGCCGAAATCCAAGAGTCAGATGTTTAACCGACGGAGGCACACAGGTGCCCCTTTAAATGGAATCCTTTTTTAACGCAGCTTTGTCCTATGCCCTTCCATCTGAGACATTGTAGGGTTCATGAGTAGTGTGCCACACGCCCCCCCCCCCCCCCCACACACACAGCGGTATTCGGGAGCTGGCCCGCAAGGCTCACGAGAGCCACGGTTAAACGTTCAGCAATCCTGAGAGCCAGTTGGTGCACACACAGTGGTGAAAAATGAAATTAAATTAGCTTGCACTCAGGCTGTTTTAAAGACAACGGTAATAAATACTCAGAATTCATCCTTTCCTAATTATGTTGCCACATTTTGCTAATATCTCTGTTCCCGAGGTTCCTCACGTTCTCCCGTTGTGTCTGTGCGACGGAGATGCTTTATCATAGGATGCGACGGTCCATTTCTTCCCGACTCTGTGTTTGGGAACGTATCAGCCGCTTGAACTCAACCATGGTAGCGATATTTACAGCATGGACATTGGCAAAGGCTCCAGATCAGAGCTTTTGTTCCCATGCAGAACTGATTGTTAAACATTTACTGGCACGCCACATCTTTGGGTAATTATTAGTTACGTACTGCGTGTGTAGAATAATACGTAATATGAATTTATTTCCCCTACTACATGCTAAAACAGGCTTAGCTGCAACTTTTTAAAAAACATATATGTGTGTATACACACACACACACACACACACACACACACACACACATATGGGGGCACCTGGGTGGCTCAGTTGGTTAAGCATCCGACTCTTGTTTTCGGCTCAGGTCATGATCTCGCAGTTTGGGAGTCTGAGCTCCGAGCTGGGCTCTGTGCTGACAGTGTGGAGTCTGGGATTCTCTCGCTCTCTCTCCCTCTCTCTCTCTCTCTCTCTGCCCCTCCGTTGATGTCTATGTCTCTTTCTCAAAGTAAATAAATAAACATTTAAAAAAATGGAAATATACATGTATATAAATATACGTGTGTATGTATCTGTGTGTGTATACGTGTACGTTCCTACACTCCCTAAGAGATTGGGGCGTCCATCAGAGAGGACGTGCGGTATTAACACTCAGCAGCCTGATAGTCATTTGCTAGGGAAACTGAGGCCCAGAGAGATGAGTGAGTTTGCGGAGACCACACAGTGAGAGCGAGGCTGAGTCAGATTCCTTTGCATTTCCCTCTGTCCAATGCTGCCTCCCTCTGTGGATGGCACTGAGTCACATCCCTGAAGCCCACTGTTCGGCATCGGCTAGAAACAAGAGGGAGCAGCCCGAATGAGGGCAGAAGGGAGGGTGCAGGGGGGGCTAAAAGGGTCATTAGAAATTCACACAATTAATTAGACAGTGCTAGGGACACAGCCTTCTGGATAACCCATCGATGAGGATGGCAGGGGGCCTACCCCCCACCCCGTCCCCCGCCGGGGCCTCTGTGGGTTACCGCAAGCAAAGCTCCAAGGTCCGCCTTCCCCATCAATACCCACCCCAAACCCGCGTAAATATTTGATGCAGAATTAAAGCCCGTTTCCAACTTTTATGAGCCCGGTAGCAGCGTCTGCTGCCTCTGGGTGCCCCCCACCCCCACCATCTCCCAAGGAGCGCCCCCCCCCCCCCCCGCCCCCGGCCTGGGCAGCCTTGTCCCTCCATCAAGCCGAGTGCATTAGGACAATTAGCACCAGCCCACTGGCGCCAATTAGCAACCAATAGTGTCTATATTATGGAGAGGGGGCGGCGGGGGCGCCTGTGTCTCCAGCCGGCCTTCACACTCAATTACATTAAGTGGAGGCTCCAAGCTGCGGGCGGGGGCGGGACGGTTGCTGGGGTGATTGCGTCTTCTCCGTGTGGCAGGTGATCTTCTCCCAGGCTCCCCGATCGGGGACGGACTCCTCTCCTTGTCCGTTTGCATCAATACACACGCCTTCAAAAGGCAGGAGTGAGGGAGGCACGGGGTGGAGAAACATGGAAAACTCATGCAGCGAAATCGTGACATGCACCATGCCTTCCGGCCTGCCTGCCTTCAAGAGATATTCGCAGGGGGCGTCCTGTGAACCCAGGATCCTTCCATTGGCAGGGTCGGCCACATAATCGGCATGGCCTGGTGCAAAACGAAAACCTGAGACTCCGTATTCAAAAAATATTAAGAACTTCAGGGGGTCCCCGGGGGGGCTCCGTCGGCTGAGCGACCGACTTCGGCTCAGGTCATGATCTCACGGTTTGTGAGCCCGAGCCCCGCGTCGGGCTCTGGGCTGACAGCTCGGAGCCTGGAGCCTGCTTCGGATTCTGGGTCTCCCTCCCTCTCTGCCCCTCCCCTGCTCACGCTCTGTCTCTCTCTCTCAAAAAATAAAGAAACATTAAAAAAATGTTTTCAAAAGGTATTAAAAACTGCAAAATGATGGCAACGGAGCGTTAAACCAGGTGCAGGATCCTTCTCAGCGGGAGCCCTTCTGAGCCCGGGGAACCTACGCAAGGGCAGTGCTGTGCTTTCGTGAAGCCAGCCTATCTGCGATCTGGGATAGAGGAGTGAACAAATCTGAACAAAGATGTCAGCCTTCAGGGGGCCTCACTTTTTAGTGGAAGGAGACAGTCAATAAATGGTAAAAAGAAAGAAAAAAAGGATTAGTAAATTAGTTCCTAAGCAGGCAGTAAGTGCAATAGGAAAGAAAAAAACCAGAGCGTGGTAAGAGGGGTCAGCAGGGCCAAAAACAGGGATCAGGGGACAAAATGAAATGAGCATTGGAAGAGGTCTCATTGAGACGGTGAGATGGGAGCAGAGATTTGAAGGAGGTGAAGGGAGTGAGGTCTGTGGTTATCTGGGGAAAGAGCCTTCCAGGAAATAGCCAGTGCAAAGGCCCTGGGGCAGAGGTGTTTTGGTCATGTTCAAAGAGCATGGCCAGAAGTCAGTTCAGCTGGAGCAAAGTAAAGGGGAATGGAAGGAGATGGGTTATGTAGGGCCTTCTTGGCCATTAGGAGGACCTTGGCTTTTACTCTGAGAGGCTCAGGGAGCTCCACGAAAGGTCTATCAGCAGGAAACTGAATGTATTACAAGGATCCCTCAGAAAGCTGTGTTGGGACCGGACAGTAGGGAGGAAAACCAGAATATAAGGAGTCCCGTGAAAAGTCCACCCCAGGGGTTGGCAAATGTTTGCTGGAAAGGGCCGGATAGGAAACATTTCAGCCGCGGCGGGCCATAGGGTGTCTGTCACAACCGCTCAGCTCTGCTGGCACAGCACAGAATCAGCCGCGTTCAGTATGCAGATGTGGGCGTGCTTGTGTACCAATAAAACTTTACGGACACAGAAAGTGGGGTTTTGTATAATTGCCATGGGTCACGAACTAGAATTTTTCTTTCGCTTTTTTCCCCAACCATTGAAACATGGAAAAACCAATCTGAGTTCACAGCATACCGCCCCCTGTCACCCCCCCCCCCAAAAAAAGCAGCACCGGCCAGATGTCACCGGGGGGGTAAGTTTTTTCGACCCCAGATTTAGGAAATAATCCAAGGGAGACCACCATGGAAGGACAGTGGGAAGGTCCTGGATATATTTTTAAGGTAAAGCCAGTAGGATTTCCAAGAGGTCAGCTGGGAGGCAAAAGAAAGAGAGAGAAGCCAAGTCAGAGGACAGATGGGAGTCTCCCCTGAATGGAGAAGACATCGGGAGGTGACAGTGTGATGGAGGGCCAGGAGGCGGTGGTAATAAGCCTAATCACTCCTTATTAGTTATTTAATTGGGCATTTCATATGTCCCCAGTTCCTTACAAACATCGTTTCACTTAATCCCTGCCTAAATGTGTTCAGCAAGTTTGACTCCCTTCACGTCTCAACCCATTTCACAGATGTGGAAACTGAGTCTTAAAGGAGTAAACTATGGAGGCACCTGGGTGGCTCCGTCGGTTAGGCGTCAACTCCTGATTTCGGCTCGGGTCACGGTCTCACGGTTCACAAGGTCGAGCCCCGAGCCTGGCTCTGCGGTGACAGCGTGGAGCCTGCTTGGGATTCTCTCTCTCCCTCTCTCTGCCCCTCCCCCCACTTGCGCATGTCTCTCTCTCTCTCTCTCTCAAAATAAATGAATAACCTTTTTTTTTTTTTTTTTTAAAGAGTAAAGTATCCAAGATCACCAGGCGGAAAGTGGCAGACGCGGGCCATTCCCGCCAGGGAACCTACGTGCTACAGCGTTTCGGGAGCCGCCTACATCACTTCAGAAATCTCGCATGAAGCCAGAAATGTGAAAACACAAAGCAGAAGCCTTCCCAGGTACACGTTCTGGATTTCACTTTAGTTTCAATACTGGCTTAGGGGGTGCGTGTTTCCACATGCTTCTCCCCACTCTCTGTGCCTCGGTTTCCCCCTATCTCTGCCACGCAGCTCCAGGACCGGAGCTTTTCCCCGGGTTCCTGCCTGACCTCACGTCGGCCGACACCACGATTCTCAGCTGGAGCGAGCAACTGGCAGGACGTCCACGCTCAGGAAAGCGTTCGTTCTCTGTGAAATCACCGGGGATTATTTATGTGTCTAAGACAGCGTCTTCTGTCTTCCAGGGTTTGCCGATCGCTGGGAAGCGAATCCCAGGGGAGGCCGGAGAACGGACAAGAAAGCCCTTGTCAGGTGGAGGCTGGACTCCAAAGGAGCTGGCGGGTCTGGGCCGGGGGTGGGCATCTGCTAGAGACAGGCGGACCCCCCAACCCGACACCCCCGGCCCCCCTGAGAACAGCCACTGGGCCACCTCGTGCTGGCCTCCAGTCTCGGCAGGAACCGAGCAGGTGCCGACCCCACCGTGTGCACCGGGCCGGGGGAAGGACGGGCAAATATGAGTAGAACAGCGCCTGCCGCCCGGGGAGCCCGCGGTCTAACTGCCGGGGCCGTGACTTACATGCAAGCCTGGGAACCTGCCCCCGGATGGTCATGGTCATCCCAACATTCACTGAGCACCCGTACAGCCAGGCGCCCCGCTGACCTTCACGTGAACCGCATCACTGACCCCTGCCAGCCACCCGTCCAGGAGAGCGTCGGCCCTTATTCTACAGGTAAAGAGACCGAGGCTCTTCCCACGTCACTCACTCGGCCAGCAGAGACTGCAGCCAGCCAGCCTCGGACCCCAAGCCCGACAGAGAAATGCCGCAGAACGACGCAAGTTTTCAAAAAAGCCCCTTCGGACGATTCACTCGTGATCTGGATACACACAGCCTTCCTCCCGACACACGTCGCTGTTTGTCGTCGGCCGCTGCTCCCGCTGCGAAGTGTGGACTTTTGGGGAAGGCATTCAAGGCTTCTGTTTAAGTCTTAATGAATTCGGAGCGGAAAGAAAGCCGCCTCCAGCCGGGATGTGGTTCAGTCTCCACTGGGCTGGGTTAGCTCGGGTCCTCCGTGATGTGGGTCCCCAGGAGACAGTAACCGCCCAAGGACTTGTTTATTTTAGGGGGAAGGCCTGGGAGGGAAAATCATGAAAGGCTGGGGGCCGGTCGGATGGAAATCAAGTCTGACCCTGAGCGGAGGGGAGGTGGGGGGGCTGGGCTAGGAGGGTAGCCAGACTCACCTACCGTCTATGGGAGCTGCCCCGAGGCGCCTGGGTTTCTCGAGTCTGAGTTGGCTTCTGGAGCGGTCCTGTGTGTCCCAGGAAATGGGCCTGCCTCCGTATCCCCGCAGCCACAGTCCCTGCTGGGAGCCGCCCCGTGGGAAGCATGGCTTCCCGCAGATGTGACCGTGGGTGGCGGGGGTGGGAGCCACGGGCAGGGCCTCAGGCGGGCGGTGGGGGCTCTGCAAGGTGCCCTAGGAATGACCAGCTCCCACACTACCTCCGAGCCTCAGTGTTCCCACCTGAAAAATGGAGCATTGCAACCAGAAACGCAGGGACATCCGGTGCCTGAAGGAAAAAGTTGCTGTCACCATGTAACGGCCTCCCTTTCTACCCCTGCCCCCAACCGGGAATTCTGGGTCATCCTGTACATTTCTCTCTTACAATGTATCCCCTCTGCTCACAGGGTATTGTTTGTGCAATTATTTGTGTGGGGTTTTTTAAAATATAATTTATTGTCAAATTGGCTGACGTACAGTGTTTACAGTGTGCTCTTAGTTTTGGGGGTAGATTCCTGTGATTCATCGCTTACCGACGACACCCCGTGCTCATCCCAACAAGTGCCCTCCTCCAGGCCCATCACCCACTTTCCCCTCCCCCCCAACCCCCATCAACCCTCCGTTTGTTCTCTGTATTTAAGAGCCTCCGATGGTTTGCCTCCGTCCCTTTCTGTTTGGAACTATTTTTCCCCCTTCCCCTCCCCCAGGCTCTTCTGTTAAGTTTCTCAAGCTCCACATATGAGTGAAAACATACGATACCTGTCTTTCTCTGCCTGACTTCTTTCACTCAGCATAATACCCTCCGGTTCCATCCACGTTGCTACAAATGGCCAGATTTCATTCTTTCTCAATGCCTAGTATTCCATTGTATCGATAAACCACATCTTCTTTATCCATTGGTCAGTTGATGGACATTTAGGCTCTTTCCGTAATTTGGCTATTGTTGACAGCGCTGCTATAAACGTTGGGGTACAAGTGCCCCTGTGCATCAGCACTCCTGTGTCCCTTGGGTAAATTCCTAGCAGTGCCATTGCTGGGTCATAGGGTAGATCTATTTTTAATTTTTTGAGGACCCTCCACCCTGTTTTCCCGGGCGGCTGCTCCTGTTTGCATTCCCACCAGCAGTGTGCGATTATTTGTTGAAAAACGAGTAGCAAAGCTTTGGGCTTCTCTCTCATCCTCCTTCCTGAGCTGACATACCAGTTGCTGTCACGGATCTTGCTCTGTGCCTTAGGTTCTTCATTCAGCAAAGAAAGATAATAAAAGTATAAAAGTATCAGCTTTGCGGGGCTGCAGAGAGCTTCAAAGGGGTTCACGGGAAGGGCAGAGAACCGACACACTGTAAGATACAATGTAAGTAACCAGGAGCCCTTAGCTTTTAAAAATGGTCGCTCTTTGGGGCGCCTGGGTGGCTCGGTCCGCGAAGCATCCAACTTCAGCTCAGGTCATGATCTCACGGTTCCCATCGTGAGTTTGAGCCCCTGATCGGGCCCTGCGCTCACAGCTGGGAGCCCGGAACCTGCTCCGGATTCTGTGTCTCCCTCTCTCTCGGCCCCTCCCCTGCTCACGCCTCTGCCTCTTTCTCTCTCTCAAAAATAAATGAACATTAAAAAAACTTTTTTGTAAATGGTTGCTGTTCCCCAGGAAGAGATGACGATCCCAAGTTCAGGAAGACTAAATAGCTTGAAGTCAGACAGGCAGTGGGCGATGAGACCAGGGTCGAAATTTCCAGGCTGGAGCTCTGGCATGCTTGACCTTCTTGAACTGGGACCCCCGTGGATCTGGGGAGGCATACACGCTACCCCGCAGACCCCCATCGTACGCCCTTCTGCCCAGAGCCTCGCCATTGTCCAGGTAGAAGATCTGATCTCAGAGCCCTGCCTGGGCTCACCAGGACCCCTCCTCCTTCCCAGGACACAGCCCCTGATGCCTGCCCTCTGGCCCAGGCTGGCGACTCACCAGCACCTGCCCCGGCCGGAGCCCTAGATGTCCCGGCTCATCCTGAATCCCATCTTCCTGCTTAGTCTTGGTCGGACATTCATTCATCCCTCACATACCCCCTTCTCTGCTAACTCCCCACCGCCCCGGAAGGCTCTATTGACGTCCATTTTACACATGAGAAAACTGTAGCTAAAAAATAAACTAAACTGATCATACATCCCAACCCAGGTTTTCCCAACTAAGAGCATCATAATCATAATAATGCTCCAGATACGTTGTCTCGCTCGAATTTCAGAGCAAGCGATGCGGAGGAAGAGGCCGAGGCTCAGAGAAGTCAAGGAACTTGGCCAAGGTCACACTTCCCTGTTTCCACTTCTGGACAAGTGGCCAGGTCCTCATCCCCAAGGGCCTCCCACAAGAGGCTGTTGGACCAAGATGCCCCCGTTGGACAAGGTCTTGGCTAAACATCCATCCCCAAGGGCCGGGGAGAAGGAGCTGGTGGGCAGAGATGCCCCAATTCAATCCAATTGAACTTCCATCCTGCCTTTGCAAGGACTCAAGGCTCAAGGGCAAAACACTGGCTAACTCTGAAAGCTGGGGCAAGGACAAAGGAGAACTAATTAAGATTGAAAGCAAGACAGGGTCCCCGAGCGCTGCCTCCTTTTACTTTAGAGACACCCGATAGCCCTCCATGTCCCTTGTGTCGTTGCCGACATCCCCGATGGCATCTTCGAGAGCCCTGTATGCACCAAAGTAAGCCCTTCTTGTCCAAGTTGAAGAGGGACCCACCCTGAAGAGTCATTTAATATGAATGAGCAAATGCCTGTTCCTAAAATCAAACATCACCCAGTGCCCATATTCTTCTTGGTAACTAATGTCCGGTGATCTTAATTACTCCGTGATCCGCGGACATTTTCGTGGGCATCAGACAGACACGATATCATCGCAAACCGCTACTCTGGGCACAGGGACTCTGGGCTTCTTCAGTCACCAAACAACTCATTCATTCATCCTCAAGACAATTTCCAATTCCTTCCTTTTTTCATTCATTCTCAAGGCCTGTTCCCAACCTCCGTTCCATTTGGGCTTTCTGTACAGTTATAATATTGTAATATATATATATATATATATATATATATATATATATATATATAAAAGATAACACTTTATTCCCCAGTCTTCCCTGCTGGCTCTGGGGCTCCCTTCGGGCCAATGGGATTTAAGCAGATATCTGTTGAAAAGAGTTCCTTTCCTGATAAATATGGGGATGAGAGTGGCCAGGTGAGACCTTTCTGTCCCTTCACTCCCCTTTTAGCCTAGGAAGCAGATGTAATGCCTGGAGGCACAGCAGCTATCTTGTGACCATGAGGCATTAAGCATGAATCAAACTGAAAAGATCACAGAGGAATACTGGGGCTGCTAAACTAATTCCAACGTCCATCTCCTTCTGGATCTCTTGTTATGTAAGGAAAACAAACCATGGTTTATTTAAGCCATGTAAGAGTTGAGCTTTCTCTTAATTACAGCCAAATGTATTCCTAGTATCAGTGCTTACTAAGACCGAGAGAGGCACAGCCCCTCCCCCTAAGGGAGCTCCTGATCCAGTGAGGTGATACGAGAAAGAAAAGAAGTAACAGTAAAAGAAAGTGCCATGTACCTATGGTTCTGCTATCACCGCCCAGAGAAATGGAGACAAAGCTCTTCCCTGCCAGACCCATTCCTAAATTTCTTCTTCTCATTTCCTTATCCTGAAGTCCTTGACCAGAACAGAGCGCTCCCGGCAGCTGAAGCCACACGCTGTCCCTGCTGCACCGCGCGCAGCCCGCTTCTCTCCTGCAGGGACGAGTACCAGAGCTCAGAGCGCGTGCAAGGAAAGTCCCTCTAGGTTATCACCCGTCCGGGCTGGCTCACACTCTTGACGCCTATCTCCCCTTCGTATGCTTCCTTTATCACGGGTCCCAACCTGGTCATTTCTGTCTCCTCTCCTCTAATCTAATGCAATTTCTCCCATCTCTCCTGGCGGACGAGGACAAGACTGCTTTCCGTCTGCACCCCAGGTCGATCCCTCACTTCCGACGTGTGATGACCCCCCCCCCCTTAAAGTCATAGGTAGGAAAAAAATGATCACAGTTGCAGATTGGGTGTCCAATAACGATGAAGGAAATGGAGACAACTCTTTATTTATCACAGTAACCAAAACATCTACTGAGCGTTGACCGTGTCGCCCAGCCCAGCAGAGGCCTCACGCTCCTGGTCTCCCAGAGAACTCGAAGCTCACGGCAGGCAGGGACTATGCTTTTTCTCTTCACACTGTGCACCCAGTGCCTGGCACACACTAGGTCCTCAATAAATATTTATCAAGTGAGTAAATCCCCACCGCAACCTAATGAGGTAAGTATGCTGACGAGTCCCATTTTACAGATGAAAAAACTGAGGCTCAAGAAGAAAAGGAACTTGCCTGAAGGTCACAGAGCTGCCAATTGACACAGCTGAGGTCTGAACTCAAGCGGCCTGTGCTCCAAACACCGTCACCAGGACTCAGGGCCGTGTTTTACCATATTTGGCAACATTTGGACACTTTCAATGAAATTTAGGTGTGAAAAAGCACAGGGATGGCGACATTGGCTAAGGGCCTTTATTTTTACTCGACTGAAACAAAAGAAAAGGCTCGTTGCCAATTCTTTGCTGCTGCTACTTCTTCTCTTTAATGTTTTTATTTTATTTTTGAGAGAGAGAGAGACAGACTGTGTGAGCGGGGGGTGGGGAGCAGAGAGAGAGGGAGACACAGGATCTGAGGTGGGCTCCAGGCTCTGAGCTGACAGCAGGGAGCCCAACACGGGGCTCGAACTCACGGACGGTGAAGTCATGACCTGAGCCGAAGTCGGACGCTGAAGCGACTGAGCCACCCGGGCGCCCCGCTTTGCTGCTTTTCTTAAAAGCAACATCCCAAGCCGTATACGGAGGGAGCATGGCACTCAGAAAATGCGATGCTGAAAAGCTTGCTTTTTCAGAGCATGAGTTGAAGGCAATTACCCAGATTATCAAACCGCCCTTCACAAGGGATTCCATGCAGGCTTCCTTTAAACATCAAGTCCTGGGGCGCCTGGGTGGCTCAGTCGGTTGAGTGGCCGACTTCGGCTCAGGTCACGATCTCGCAGTCCGTGAGTTCGAGCCCCGCGTCGGGCTCTGTGCTGACAGCCCTGAGCCTGCTTCGGATTCTGTGTCTCCCTCTCTCTGACCCTCCCCCGTTCATGCTCTGTCTCTCTGTGTCTCAAAAATAAATAAACGTTAAAAAAAATTTTTTTTAAACAGCAAGCCCCTATCCCTCTGGCTTACAACGTCCTTCACTGATTCATTCATTTGACAAACATTTATCAAGCCCCTACTGTATGCCGGGAACTGTGATAGGCACCGAGGCCAGCATTTCAAACAAGAGGCACAAAACCCCCGCCTTCACAGAGTTTATATCCTAGAGGGGGGAGACAGATAATGCGGCGGGCTTTAAAATGTCTCCCTCCCGAGATAGCCACATCGTTATCCCTGGTACCTGTAATGTTACCTTCTGGGGAAAAGGGAGGGGGGTCTTTACATATGTGATTCAAGTAAGGATCGTGAGATGGGGAGATCAACCCGGATTATCTGGGGGGGGGTCTGAACACATCAATTACAAGAGGGAGGCAGAGGGAGATGTTCCACACACAGACGAGAAGACGATGTGATGTTGGAGCAGAGAGCCTTGAAAATGCTGGTCCTGCCGCTCGGGACGGTTGATGATGCGAGCCGGGCAGCCACCGGAAGCTGGAAGAGGCGCGGAACGGATCCTCCCCAGAGTCTCCAGAGGAGGCCTCGCCGACCCCTTGACCTTGACCCCGCAATACCGATTCCGTATTTCCGGCCTCCGGGACGGTGACAGAATAAGGATCTGCTGTTTCGAGCCACCCAGCTGTGGCAATTTTTTCCGGCGGCTTCTAGAAACTGATAGAGAACCTTTGTTTTGATCTGTGAGACTCACCGTCCAGTGGCAGGTGCTGTCACAGGATTGAAGGCACACGTGTGCTTCTGGAAGAATCCCTGCCTAGGGGGACGCCCCCCTGGAATGGAAAGTCCAGTGACAGCAGCTCAGCCCTAAGGGAAGGCTTGACCTCCTGACACCACTTTTCCTTCGCTCCTCGCGGCCAGAACCCCAAGGCCACGGCGGAGTCTGGATGGGGCCTTCTGCCTGCATCCTGTTTAAGCCGGGCGACTTCCCTCACCAATTAGAGGTTTCCCCTGCAGCTGGTCCCGCTCTCCCCACACCTGCCGAGGGACGCACGTGTCCACCATCAGCCTCCTTTTGTGCCACCGCCTCGTGTCACCTCATTGTTCCTCAGTTGGCGACCGCTCTGCAGAAATGACCCCGTTGGGAAATGTCCGGGTGGGGGTGGGGGGGCGAGCGGATCTACGCAGTCCTCTTCTGGGGAAATCGCGGTGGTGATCGTAGCTACCTTTCATCAGGCACCTACTTCGTCCCCTGGATGCTCCAGGCGTGGCCTCCACGCATCTGCAGCAGGCGGGCGCCCTGGGAGCTAAGACATGAGCACTGTGCCCCCCCCCACTCGCCCCTGCTCAGACCTGCGGGTTCACAACCCGCGTTTTAACAAGATTCCCTGGTGGGTCACAGGCTAGGGAGGGTAAGCGCTTACTCGAACCTCCACCGGAGAGAAGACGAGACACTGGGGCGCGTTGTTTCATTGGTCAAGGTGATTGGTAGTGCTAATGTGCCCGGTGGAGACGTGCTCGGGGCAACATTGCCAAGGGCGAGGGCGGCTCAGATTTGTCATCCTCAGTGTCCTAGGTCCCCAGTGGTCTTTGCAAGACTCCCCAGTACCCACTCCCCCCTTTTCCACTGGGGATCAGGGCAGGCCCACCTGTCATGCTTGGGGTCTCAGGGAGCGGAGACCCTGACCAGGCATCTTGAAGACCTCTAACCACAAGCAATGAAATCGACTGAGGGTCCCAGCGCTGCGTCCTCACATCCATCTCTGCACCTGCTCGGAGGTCACATTTCCCAGGACTGCCCCCAACCGTGGCTGCAAATGGCAGAGACACTGTGACAGGTCTGTTCCCGGGAGACACGGGACTCCAGTGACGGCCAGCTTCGGCTCAAGGACTTTCTCTGATGGCCTTGCCAAACCCCCTTAGACTCTCTGGTGGTCTAGGATACCTCCACCCGGCCTTCCCCCCCCACTCCCGCCCCCGCCGCCTCCCACACCCCAAGGACTCAAGGGCACACACATGGACCTCCTAGATTGTACATCCAAATTCCACCCGTTCCCCACCACCCCCTACCAACTGCCCCTCGGTCTCCTCCAGGAGCATCAGCATCGGCTGGGAAGACAGACACAGAAGGAGGTCTGTCCATGCCCTGGAGGGAGAGATGAAGCCATTAGACCATGGAATTAGGGGTTCCAGATACCCAGAGCAAAGCTCCCCCTTGGCTTCGTGGACATTTCCACCTGCGGGAAGGGGCACAAACCAAAGAGGCTTCTAAAGCACAGGACTCGGCCCCACGGGCTCAGTCCTATGGTGCCATTGAACCCAGTTGTCCCCCACCCTAAGTCCCTGAGGTCAGCTTGGGCTCCTTCCACCAGCCCTAAGGACAGGCGTATAATTAGGTATATTAGCCAGGCAGGCTCCGTTTCCATGCCCTGGCCACAGTGATTGGCTCTTAGATAGCCAACAGCTACAGAAACTCCTGGCTGGGAAAGCTAGGAGGGAAGTGGGTGTTTGTTCCTGCTGTGCTCGAGTTTCCTGGGGCCGAGATGCCATCTCTCCTCAGAACAGAAGCCCAGGAGCATCCAGCAGCTGCCCAGGGGAGCCCAGCGAAGAAGCCCACCCTGCAGGACGCAGAGATGGAAAGGAATCCGAGGAACGGACACCATTCCCAGCCTGGGACCTTCAAACACACAGGCTCGTCGGTCGCTCTAGACACAAGAATGCCAAACAAACAGAAATGACAACGGAGAACAAGGGGTGGGTGGCTGTCCTCGCTCCTGAAAAACCCCAAAGCTCACCGAAGCAGAGATGTGTTTGCCAAAGAAGCACAGGAGAGGACGCTCATCGTTACCCGTGACCGGGAAATGCAGGTTAAAAATGCAACAAAATGTCCCTAAACGCCTACTAGAAAGGCAATGTCAAAAAAGGAAAAAAAGGGGGGGGGGGCCTGGGTGGCTCAGTCGGTTGAGCGTCCGACTTCGACTCAGGCCATGATCTCACCGTGCGTGGGTTCGAGCCCCGCGTCGGGCTCTGTGCTGATGCCTCGGAGCCCGGAGCCCGCTTCAGATTCTCTGTCTCCCCCTCTCTCGGCCCCTCCCCTGCTCACATTCTGCCTCTCTCTCGGTCAAAAATAAATAAACATTACCAAAAAAATTTTTTTTAAAAAATGGAAAAAAAAAAAGCTGGCACTATCGAGCGGTGGTGGGGAGAATATGGAAAATGGCACCACCACCTTGGAAGACGGTTTGGCTGCTTCTTGGGCAGTCGAACGTACTTTTATCACGTGACCTAGCCGTGCAACTCAAGAGAAAGAAACCAGTTGTCCACAAAAGACGTGCACGTGGATGTCCACAGCAGCAGCATTCATAATTACCCCAAACTGGAAACAGCCCAATGTCCATCAAGCCATGGATGGACTCGCAAGCGTGAAACTTCCCTACGATGGAATATTACTCAGCCGTGAACAGGAACAAAGCGCTGGTGCCCGCAACAACCCCGGCGAGCCTCAGAAAGCCTTATGCGAAGGGGAAGAAAGTGGGCACGTAGGGCTCCATACGGAATGACTTCCTTTATAAGACGTTCTGGAAACGGCGAAAGTCCAGGGACAGAAATCAGACCAGGGGCTGCTGGAGGCTTGGCGGTAGGGGAGGAAGCACAAAGGAATTTTGTGAGGGGAATGGGTGTGTTCTGTGTCTTGAGTCTGGAGGTCAAGACATCCACACGGGTATTTATGACATCCTCATAAATATTTGCTGGAACTCATTCATCAGTGAAGTCACCAGTGAAAGGGCGTATTTTACTGGATGTAGATTACATGTTGATAAGCTTGACTTCAAAAAAAAAAAACAACACAAAGACACACCAAATGAAACCCCACGGTGTTGATCATGTGTTCGGAGCCCTTTCCTGGAATTCACTCTTTTATCCGTCATAACAACCTGATCAGTCATGCACTGCGATTATCACCATTTTACAAGATGAAGAAACCAAGACCCAGAGAGGGTGAATAACCCTCCAGATGTCACCCAGCCAGTAAGTAGCATGTCTGGGACTCAATCCCAAGAAGCACAGATCTAAACCCAGGCTCTTAACCACTGCCCCATCTTTGCAGATAGGGGACCGTGGTGCAAAATCATTTGGTCCGTGCATCAGCAAAGTCAGGGAGGAGAGAATGAGAGCAGATCAGGTAAGTCCTTGTTCCAGCCCCAGAGATGCAGCTCCCCCCCCACCCCCGCCCCCAGTTGCCGCTCCAATTCTTCTGGATCGTTCTTCAATGCCAGCCAACTCCCTCTGGGCCCCTAACTGGAAAGCCAGCAAGATTCTGTGCAAGAAAATGGCTGCTTCCTAAAAGCACTCGATGGATTTCCCCGACGCATCTTGTCGGCACTTAGAATGCCTGTGACAGCTTCTCCTGAAATATTTTCCAGGTGAGCTCTCTGGCTGCCCCGGCCAGCCGGGCCTCCGATTACCCCCGTTCCCACGCGGCTCGAACCGCCTGTTGACAAGGCTTTCGCTCTTGCAAGGCCAGAACTGACCTGTCCCCACCTTGTTAGATCAAATGCAGGAGAAGGTGCTTACAGAGGGTCACCGGATGGTGTTAAAAGCCCGTCTCTCCTCCTCTCGCCAACATGAGCTGGAAGGTGGTGACCGGAGGGGGAAACATAAAGAGTGGGGAATCTCCTGGTGCCATTTCTACTTGGTGGGCCCGGAACAGAGGGTGTCCCAGCAACAGGAGAAAGTCGGGGTGGGGGTGGGGGGCTGCTCACCCGGGCTCTGAGCCTGATGCATGGGAGCCCTGACTGTATCACGGGTCTGGCTTCAAACTCTGGAACTTTGGGACGGGTCACAAATATCTATGCTGAAATGTTCCTCCCAGCTTCAGCTGGAAGGATTTGCCAGACTCCACCCAAACGCTCCCCCAGGAAGCAGCTGGATCGCAGCTTCGAGGACCCCTCGAGAGTGACAAGAATGAGACCATCTGCTGAAATGAGGAAAATCCTGAACAACTTGGCAGGGAGATTTTTTTTTTTTTTAATGCGTCCTGGGTTTGTTTACTGTAAGTCTGTTAAAGCAGGATCTCAGCCCAGGGGTATGGAGGAGCTGGGATTCCCAGTTTGAATGCCATTTGGGACTTTGTCTATCCGCAAACATTTTCTGTTTCTACTCTCTCCTTCTTCCTAGCGTAGCAAACATATTTAGGTTTGAGGGCCACCTCTGAGTGATTGGTTGCGACTGCTTTATGTTAAGAAGGACATTGGGCCATGCATGGACTCTGTGATCGATTAGAGTCTTGTGATCGATTAGTGATGTCTGCCATGGGGAATCACAGTAGGCATGCCACAACTTTTCCATCCCTATTATATACAACAAGGACACGGTCATAGGAGGAGGGCTCCAGAAAAAAAAAGTCAAAGTTAAATGTAATTTAGGGGCGCTTGGGTGGCTCTGATGGCTAAGCATCTGACTCTTTTTTTTTTTTAATGTTTATTTATTTTTGAGAAAGAAAGAAACAGAGCGTGAGTAGGGGAGGGGCAGAGAGAGAAGGAGACACAGAATCCGAGGCAGGCTCTAGGCTCTGAGCGGTCAGCACAGAGCCCAACATAGGGCTTGAATTCACAAACCGGGAGATGGTGACCCGGGCCAAAGTTGGACACTTAACCGACTGAGCCACCAGGTGCCCCTAAGCATCTGACTCTTGATTTCAGCTCAGGTCATGACCTCACAGTTCATGGAAGGGAGCCCTGTGTCAGGCTGCAGACTGTCAGCAGGGAGCCTGCTTGGAATTCTTTCTCTCCCTCTCTCTCTCTGCCCGCCCCCCCCCCCCACTTTCTCTCTGTCTCCCAAAATAAATAAATAAACATTGGGAAAAAAAGATAAATGTACTTCAGTTCACTGAAGACCACCAGATCTCCTAGAACCTGTACCATGAGAAGCATGACAACAGCTACTGACTCCAGAGAGTTCATGAAATACTCAACACGTGCAGAGTAGAGTTTTCTTCTGAGAAGGACACAGTTTCCTCTGCATTCAGTTGTCATCATCGTGCTCTCTGACCCTGCTGACTCGGCCACCACTGATCAGTTCAAGCGAGGGTTGGAGACTATTGGCTGCAGGCGCTCGGCTTTGTAAATAAAGTTTTATTGAAACACAACAGCGCTCGTGTGTTTATGTGGTATCTATGAATGCTTTTGCATTCCGATGACACAGCTGAATCACTGTGACAGACACTGCACGGCCCACAAAGCCTAAACTATTGACTACTTTGCCCCTTGCAGAAAGTTTGCTGACCGTGAGATTTCAGAATTGCCATTTGAGCTAAAAGCATGTCACAAAAGGCTGTTCATAACAGGAGTCAGCCATCTGAACATTGTCTTAGAGACGGTCTGTCCTATAAAGGTACACCGTATTGGTTGGTGACAAATTATCCCAATTGGACTCCCTCCCTCCCTCTCTCTCTCTCTCTCTTTCTCAATTTCCCCTCCTCTTGGTATGAATCGGAGATGCAAAGGAAAGAGTTAGAGTGATTCCTGAACCCGAATGGAAATGATCCATTGGTCCAGTTCCCCTGGAGCCTTGCCCCGTATGTTGGTCTTAAAATCACGGAGTTACAAGTATGTCTATGCTGCCCTACTTCCCTGCCCGTCTCCGAAATAAACCCTCAACACCTAAGGGCTACAGGGTCGGACAATTCCATCTCTCGTGTCACCTCTGGTAGTGCCTGCCTTGTTTAACGTCTTCAGGAATGAGACCTTAACGGGAGTCCAAAGGAAAGAGTAGCGGTGATAGATTAGTGATGTCTGCCACAGGCAGCAGAAGGAGAGGCAACCACGTGTGGCGTCTAACAGCAAGGGCTTGGGTGAATCACACGTGTCTCTTCTTTGCGACCAATTTGTGCACCGTCTCTCATTTTCTCTGGAAGGTAGAGTTTGAAACACCCCATTCTGTTCCTGATTATGCACTTCTGTGCAACGATGTCCCCCCGCCCCCCCCAAAGGATGCTATTTCTCTCATTTGAAAAGACACCATGTTAAACACGCAGAACTCACTTCATGAATCCGTTACGAAGGGAGCCTATACTTTGGGGACCGCGGTCCCGCCTTTTGCACTTAGAAGTCAGATTCTCCGTTGACTCACACACCAACGTTGAGAAAGACTTTCCTTTCAGCGAAACTTTCCCTTTCACTGCTCAATCCCCTTTATTCCGTGCAGCCCATTACGGAGATGTAGTGAAGAGTCTCTGCCCCCAGAGTCCAGCTGGCTTGGCCGCGGGCCACGCGGCTGCACAGTCGTTGCTTCACGGGGCCAAGTTGTCTGTCCACGAGAAGCTGAAATCACACTTTATTTTCCAAGTTCAACTTCCAACCTGTGCCTGCTTCCTTCCGGGCCTCTGGTCACGTCGCAGCTTGCCTCACTGTCCGGCCCTTCCCCCACCCCCTCGGTGAGCTCTCCCTCTGAAATCTCACTTGCAGAGGACCTCTGTACCGCAAAGGCCGAAGGCCTGCCATATTGGCGGCCAAAAATAATTCTAAGCCTCCTAGTTCAATGGGCCTCCAGAGATGATTGAGGTTACGTTAACTTAAATCCTCACAAGTTCCTGGCCCCTACTTTTGAAATTTGCAGGCCCTCAGAGTCAGCTCCTGGGCCTTTGTCCTCCCCAGATACAGCTCAGAGTGCCCAGAGGAGGCCTCATGTGCCAAATTTATTCATGGTCTTCCCTGTCCATGCCCTTTGTCACCTGGGCCCTAACTAGAACTTCCTGGGCCTCTGGAGTCTCTCCAAAACACAGAGGAAATGCAGTAACTTCTCTGAGGAGGAAAAGGTCTAGAAGGATGTTTGAGGGAAGGGTTTTGAGCTACACAGAGCAGGATTTAAATCCAGATTTTACTCCCCCCCCCCTCCCCAGCTACTCAGGCATGTGAAGTAAATTCCCTGAACCTCTGTTTCCCATGTGGAATATTAATATGGCAATAACTAACGTGTAGAATTCATTTCCTAGGGCTATCGTCACAAGCTACCACGAATGGGGTGGCTTCAAACAACAGAAACTGATCCTGTCACAGTTCTGGAGGCCAGACATCCGAGATCAAGGGTTGGTTCCTTCCGAGGGCTGAGAGGGAGATCGTGCCTCTCTCCTACGGTTGGGTGAGAGCCAGCAGTCTTTGGCGTTTCTGGGTTTATATACATTTCGCTTCATTCTCTGCCTCCACCTGGACATCACCCATCACCTTCTCCTCTGGCTGTGCCTCTCCCCTCTGTGCCTTTTATTTTGTCTCGGTGAATGACACCTGTCATTGATCCAACGCTATGCTATGCTCTCATCTCAGGTCTTCAGCTTATTTCTAACTGTGCTTTTCCCAAATAAGACCGTGTTTAGAGGTTTCAGAAGTCGGAATGTGGATCTATATCTTTGAGGGGTACACAAACCAACCCACTACGGTGTTGGGATTAAAACAGACGATGCACGTGGAAAATGTTTTTATTATCGGCTCTGCTCAAGGGGGTGTTGCTAGGTCCTAGATCGGGAAATAAATAACCCACGCTCTCTCCAGGGTCCATGTCTCTCTTGGTTTGGGATCCACCAGAAGTTGAGCCTGAGACTTGGAAACAGGTAGTTTTAATGGCGGTGGGAGTGAGATGGGAGCCAACTGGTGGGGGGGGGGGGGGGGGAGGGAGGTCAGGGTGATCCCAGGATCAGGCTCAAGGGAGTAGAAAGAGTGGGACAAGCAAGAAGAAGAAGCCAAGATAAGCCATCATGGAGGGAGCCACGGTGGACGATGAGATTTCGGTTCTACTGGAACATCTTAGAAGTATACGGAATGCATCCCAGAGGTGTCCCTCCAGAGGACCTAGTAAGGAATTTAGCCCCAGCCCTTACTGGACCCTCCCATCGGTTGGTTCCCCGCCCCCCCCCCCCCCACCGTCGGTTTTTGGGCTCCTGGTGCTGCTGGCCCAAGCAGGCCCTGCAGCTGTACAGAGGGTGTGACACGTGCTTGAGCAGAATGCCATCAACTTGAGTCTAAGCTTGCAGAGAGCGGCCCCTTGTTCAGAGACAGGCCCGTGGGACGTGACGCGGGGCCCTTTAAATCTGCTCAACTCCTTAGCAGGTGCCAATCAATGCGTATACCCCTTCCACGGTGGGTTTCTTTCTTCCAGGCTTTTATGGGTTGAATTGTGTACCCCCCCCAATAAAAGGTAGCCTAACCCCTCGTGAATACGGCCTCGTTTGGAAATAAGGCGTTTGCAGCTGTAATCAACTAAAGACGAGGTCCTCGGGTGGACCGGAATCCAATCTGACTGGCGTCCTTTTAGGAAGAGGAGAGAAAACATGGAGACAGACTTGCAAGAAGGAAGACGGGGGGGGGGGGGGGGGGGGCGGGGGAGGACCCACAGGGAGAATGCCATGTGAGCACGGAGGCAGAGAGCGGAGGCCAAGGAAGGCCAAGGGTTGGCGGGAACCCCGAACACTAGGGGAAAGGCAAGGAACAGAGTCTCCCCTAGGGCCTCCAGAGCGAGCGTGGCCCTGCTGACGCCTTGATTGGGGGTTTCCATCCTGCAGAGCTGCGAGCGCGTAAAGCTGTGTTGTTTCAGGCACTCCGCTCGCGACACGTGGTTGTGGCGGCTCCGGGAAACTGAGTCACGTGGTCATTTCCCCCTTCCGTGGGTGTTTCGTGGGATGGAAAGAGCTCACGCATTCCTCGCCTCAGCCAGTTTCTGGGTCCAGAAGGCTCTGCCCACGCTGCTTGGGGAGTTAGAGGGGAGCTGGGTCCGAGAGTGGGGAACACAGCTCACCCACTCTCCCTGGGTGTAGACCCCAGTGTTCCCCAGCCCCGTTCCTGGGACAGCGCAGCTCCCCACACGGCTCTGAGAGTGACGCCTTGATCAACTCAGGGGCGAGAAGCCCACCCCGTGACCCTTCACTCGGCCCAGCTGCCCACACCCATTGCCCTGCTTCCAGATGAACGCAGGCCTGCCCTCCCACCAACACAGCCCAGGGGACTCTGAATCCTCCCACGGTAGAACTGAACAGCACACGGGCCCTTGGGATTATCAAAGCCTGTCCCCCCCCCCCCCACTTTCCTCTTAGAGAAACGGAGTCACTCCTTATCACCTGCCCCTTCAGACCTGGGTCCCGCTCACAGGGGGGCAGGAGCCCTGGCTTTTTTCTCCCATCCCTTGTTCACGCCTTGGCCTTCATTCTGGTCATTGCTGCAAGGTCGTTCTGACCTTGGCCCCGTCCTCTTTTCTTTAGGGCTGGGCCCCTCGGGTCTTCCTATCATGCCTTCAGCTTGTGCTGGACTCAAAGAGTTCATGCAGAACGTAGGCAAGAACCCCCCACCAACGCCGAGGGGCTGAGGAGAGCCCTTGTCCTTCCTTTCTTGTGAAAAGCAGAGGTCGGCACCTTGGCTTGGGGATTATGATGCTGTCTTCAGCCAAATCCCATAGTTCCTCCTAAGACAGTTGACCTCCCCCCTCCCACCCCCACCCCAGCGTAGAAATTTGGGGATGCGTGAGAACAGGAAATACGAAATAAGGAACAGAGCAGACGGGGCAAGGGATGGGAGAAGAAGAGGAAAGAAGTCTTTAAGAGCACATAGAAACTTCCATGCATCTGCTGGTTCAGTCCCAGGCTTTGCACTGTGTGACCCTTGTTAGGCCACGAAACGGTTGCCACAAACGGGCATTTTAATGGCTCTGCCCCACTCTTCTCCAACGGAGTGTTCCCAAAACAAGAAGAAGGGATAAATGCGACAAGAGACTCTACCCCTCCCTGTCCCCACCCAGCTCCAGAACATGCAAAGGAATCCTTGCCCTCCTGGTGCCTGCCTGGGCATCGTCACCTAGGGCAGGTTGGGGCGTACCCAATGCTTGAGGTATTACACCCGTGCCTTTCTCCTGCAGCAACGTGGGCAAGTACAGAGCACAGACCAGACCGAGCATTAGCCAGACCAGGCCCGAGCTTCCCCTCTCCCTCTTCCGGGTGCTTCCTGGTGTCACCTTGCCCAAGTCTCATCGCCTCTCTATGCCTCAGTTTCCCTGTCTGTAAAATGGGGGGAAATCAATGCCTGCTTCTAAATCGGAGGGATTGAAGGAAGTGTCCCCACCCATCATGTGCTTAAACCCAGTGGCCGGCTCCTGCCAGGCGCCCTGAGAGAAGCTGGCTAGCCCTCACCATCGTCTGCACTGTGGTTATTATCGATCAGGACTGTCGTCCTCATCAGCTCTTGTCTCTCTCCCACCCCCTGTCGGAACCCTCTTCCCCAAACACTCCAGCCCTTAGAGAGGAACCCAGCACTGGCTCCAGGAAGGAGCCCCTCCCCGCCCCCCCACCCCCAGCAAGCCCCCCGCTGTTTTGGGAGGAGGGGAGGGGGCGGTTTGCAAAGTCTCTCTCCTGTGCATAACAAGCTGGGAGGCCCGGGGAGAGAAACAGCCTCGAACCGGGCTGGAGACGGGGCCGGCAGGGGAGCCTGCGAGCTTCTGGCCAACAAACAAAAGTTGCCTTTCATCCGATCCACTGCTCCGCGGAGGACCCACTTCCTCCTGCCCGGGCGTTTATGCGAGCCGACAGCAGAGGCGAGAAAACAGCCAGGTCTCTCTGCGCGCGATAAAACCATTACAATCAATTTGGGCAGCTCGCAGGCGCGCAGACAGACTCCGCGTCGACTGGATTCTGTTACCCGGGAGCAGGGGCGCGGGCGGCCGGGGCGGGGGGCCGGGGCAGGTGGGGGGCGGCGGGGGCCTTCTGGGAGGCTGGAGCATTTGGTCTGCCTCGGATGGGCCCCATTACGGCTGCAGGCTGGCGCCACTGCTGCGGGGGCTCGCGACCAAATGAAAGTGTCATCCAACAGCTCGCGGGGAGGAAGGGGAGATGGGGGGCGGGCTGGCAGTGTTAGCTTAACTCCTGCGGTCTCGCCGACTAATTGCTCACGGTGGAAACACGCTTCAAAGTGCTTTGGCCTCGTCAATAATAGGGTATTAGATGCCTTCCATTCTGCAGCGCATTGATCCGTTTCCTCCCCAGGCCTCCTCCTGGCTCCGCTCCCTGACATCCCCCCCCTCCCGCCGCCCCCCTCCAACGGTGCTGCTCTGGCTTCTACCCCTGAAGACTCTTCTTCCTTTTTTTTTTTTTTAAAGTGTTTTCTAAGCGTGTGTTTAGCAAGAGTGGTGCCTAAGTGCTAATTGTTACACCACAGATTGATTGGCGACGAGATGGCTTGCCAAGTTCCTCCACTCTCCTGGGGGGGGGGGGGGGAGGAGAGAGCAGGGAGGAGGGAGGAAGGACGGGGAGGGGTGCAGGGTGGGGGAGGCAGGCGGTGGCTGGACCGGGAAGAGGGAGGAGAGGGGAATCCTTGGTGCTTCTGAGCTTCCTCCCCAACTGTGTTTTTCTGGGTTGTAAAGCGGGCATTTGGCTGGGGACGCAGAGGGGCGACTTCTATCGATATTTTATTATCGTTTGCTGCCTTGAGAAAGTGGGGAAGATTTGGCCACAAGTCCTGACCCTGGAGCGGACTGCCCGCTGATGGAGAGGGGGCAGGGCAGGGAGGGTAAGCGGGAGGGAGGCCATCCTGTAGCCTTGAGCAGGGCAGTCATTGCTTGCCCATGGACCCCTCTGGGCAACTCCCACCCTCCGTCTGGGTTAGGGTCCTGCTCTGGAAGATCCTGTTCGTGACCCCCCAGACTTTCCCGGAGTTACTGATTTCGTTGCCCGGCTCTTATCAGTAGCCAGTGTGTGCCCTGATGGGCCAAAGCATCACTGGGCCAACCGTGGTTGCATCCACAGAATGTGACACAAAGCCCGATGGGCCACGTTGCTCCCAAATTACGTCTTCTCCTTCATTGCAGACGCCTGGGTTTCGATGTGTTTGGAGAAGCGGGTTAGCTGAGAACTTCAGGATTCCCAAAAGACACAGACAGCCCCCATGGCCCTCAAAATCCCTGCTAAGGCAACAACACTGAGTGTTTCCCCGCAGGGTTAGAAGTTTAGTGTTGGTGACTCATGTCTCCATATTCCCACCTGACAGGTGAGCCTGAAAGTTCCCGGTGAGGCTGCGCTTCAAATAAGACAGTCTATTACTCTGATTGTGACATTCAGCTTTGGAGACCAGCTTCTGAGCCGCTTCCAGACTCCATCTTCCAGGTGGAAGAGGTGGGGGAGCAAAAGACAGAGTGAAGGGCACTTGAAGTTAGAGAGCTGGGTCCCCCCCACCCCCTTAGCCCTGTGCCATTGGGCAAGACACATAACTCATCGGTGCCTCAGTGTCCGCATCTGTAAAACAGGGATAATGGCAATGCCTGACCCACAGGTGGGTGGTGAGGGCAAAATGAAATGACACCTGGAGAGTAGTAAATGCTCTGTAAGCAGTGCTGTAGCATCTTCTTTCTTTGTTCTGGAATATTCAGTGTCGTATAGTTTTGCTATTCAACGTATGCTCCATGGAGCAACGACCTGGGCTCCCCTGGGAGCTTTTTCTTTCTTTTTTTTTTTTCATGTTTGTTTTCCCTTATTTTTGAGACCGAGGATGTGAGCACAAGGAGCTTCTTAGAAATGCAGAACTGAGCCCCCCGCCCCGGCCCTCCTGGACCAGATCTACTGTTTCACACAATCCCCAGGACTTACAGGTGTACCCCCAAGACTGGGAAGCCCTGGCTTAGAGAGTCCCTCCTCCCCACGTCTTGAGGGTGAGGTGCCCAGCTCATGCTTGGAATTCTTGGTGAGGACAAGCATCGCATGTCGTAGCCACCCAGGGATGGGGTGACCTTGCAGACTCTACAGTGGACATGACCGTGATCTCTCATTGGAGTTGTACCCTGTGGCCCCACAAGAGCTGAGGCCCGGGTTTGCAGCTCTCTCTTGAGACCAGCATCCTTGCCGTTGTGCTTGCTTTCTGGAAGGTGACAGCTCCAGACAATTCTTCCCTGTAAATACCCAGCAAGGTCATAGTTCAACTGCAGCCTCCGCCAGTGGATGGAGTGTCCAGGGAGGGGAGAGAATAGGATGGTTTAGGATGCTGACTCTAGGGCCAGCCATGGGTTCAAATGCTGAGAACATCCCTTAAGCCACCTCCGTCCATCCTGTGCGGGCCCCGGGGCCTTTGCATGTGCAACTCCTTTGGCTCAGAATGCTTTTATCTCCACTTGCCTCTTTCTATCATTCAATTTGACCTAAATGTCACATCATGTCCCCAGAGACCCCTCCCTCCCTGATTTCAACCATCTGCCCTCTGTCTCATTACCCCAGTTTTTCTTCAGCATTGCCCGGTGCTGGGAATGATCTCATTTGATTAGGCGTTCCTAAACTGTGTCTACCCCCCCCCCAATAGAACTAAGTTCATTGCAAACAGAAGCTCTATTCTTGTACCCACAGTGCCTGGAACAGCAGATAACAGCTAGGAGGTGCTCCAAAAATCATTGTTAACGGACGGTCTCAAGTTTCCTCACCTGTCAAATGAGGATAAAATAGTGCCTTACGCAGAGCGAGTTTGCAAGGTGATCATGCAAAGCATGAGATCAGGAGCCAGTACCTAATTCGTGCTCACAAGGCAATGGGGGTTATTGATAATCAGTAATGGTGGCATGATTTCAGAACTGAAAACAGGCCCCAAAAGATCTACACTCGCCTCTCTCCTTAAAATGAATACTATTGCTATGACTACAAATACTGCCCCTAGTCCTAGTACGAGGCCTCTGGTTTTCAAAGTACTTTAGCTTCAGCACGATCTGGTCGCATGGGCTCTTATTCGAAGCCACAATTAGTGATGATGGTGGTGATGACAGCTGATATTTTGGAGTGGTCACTGCATGGCAGGCTTTCTGCTGAGCATTCTGGATGCATTTTCCTCCTTAACTCTCAGGACGTAGGCCTTCTTTCCGTTTCCCTCTTCCAGATGAGGAAGCAGAGTCCCCAGGAAGGAAAGTTGCTTCCAAGGGTCATGAAATTCGTGCCTGGCCTCGATGTGAGGCCAGATCTGTTGAGCATCCAGGTGGAAGAGGTCACCTCTGATCACGCTCAGTGGAAGCCACAGAAGAATCTCAGGGGATCCTTGGGAAACTCGGTTTTACAAGCACGAGCCTCGGTTCCTTTTAAATGCAGGAATCCATCTGGGGATGTTTGAGCCCCAGAACGCACCTGCTGCTTGTTTTAAAATCTGAACGAGAGGGGCGCCTGGGTGGCGCAGTCGGTTAAGCGTCCGACTTCAGCCAGGTCACGATCTCGCGGTCCGTGAGTTCGAGCCCCGCGCCAGGGTCTGGGCTGACGGCTCGGAGCCTGGAGCCTGTTTCCGATTCTGTGTCTCCCTCTCTCTCTGCCCCTCCCCCGTTCATGCTCTGTCTCTCTCTGTCCCAAAAATAAATAAACGTTGAAAAAAAAAATTAAAAAAATAAAATAAAATCTGAACGAGGGAATGAAGATGTGTGACCTTGGGCAAGTGCTTTGACATCTCTGGGCCTCACCATTTTCATCCAAAAAGAAATGGGGATGATAATAGTACCAACCTCATAAAGTTATTGGATTGAATGTACTCATTCGTGTAATTTGGTAGCACACTGCCTGCTTTGTGGGGAGAACTCCACAAAACCTGTGTGAGCAAGGGATGACCTGTTCCCCCGGTGGTTAACAAGATAGAAGGTAGCTCTTTCTGAAGTTTTCATTAGTATCGAAGATGTGTATCTCTTTAAGTGCTTTAAAAACTGTGCTTAGCAGCTGAACACTTTTCTTTCTTAAGCTCTTCAGTTTTCCTTAAATTACGTCTTAAACAGAGACCATATAAAAGGCAGATGGGATGGAGAAGTAACCCCTTTGGCACAAGCATAAACCTCTGGATTTCAGGGAAGCCAGTCTGAAGACCACTGAGCTACCCAGTCTCATGTGTTCTGTCCTCAAAGCCAAGGGTCCATCCCTCCTCTCCACCTGCTCCATGAGGGTCTGGAAGGAAGGGCCTTATGGCTTCAAATCATGTTGGTGTTACTGGGTTTTTAAAATGTCTTTCCTCTAGTTCTGAAGTGTCAAATAGAATTTTATGAGAAGGTATGCTTTAGACAAATAAAGATTACTAGATAAATAAATATTATTTGTTATGTAACCATTCTGAACAAATGAATGAATGAGTGAATGAATGAATGAATGGGTGGGTGGATGGATGCATGGATAGATGGCTGGATGGATAGATGATGGATGGATGGATGGATGGAAGGCTGGATGATGGATGAGTAGATGGGTAGGCGGGTGGATGGATGGATGGATGGATGATGGATGAGTAGATGGCTAGGCGGGTGGATGGATAGATGATGGATGGATGGATGGATGGATGAATGGATGGAAGGCTGGATGATGGATGAGTAGATGGCTAGGTGGGTGGATGGATGGATGGATGGATGCAAGGCTGGATGATGGATGAGTAGATGGCTAGGCGGGTGGATGGATAGATGATGGATGGATGGAAGGTTGGATGATGGATGAGTAGATGGGTAGGCGGATGGATGGATGGATGGATGGAAAGCTGGAAGTTTGGATGATAGATGAGTAGATGGGTAGGCGGGTGGATGGATGGATGGATGGAAAGCTGGAAGGCTGGATGATGGATGAGTAGATGGGTAGGTGGGTGGGTGGATGGAAGGTTGGATGATACATGGAAATAGAGAGATAGTGGATGGACGGAAGTTGGATGATGGATGAGTAGATGGGTAGGCAGGTGGATGGATGGAGGGTTGGATGATACATGGAAATAGAGAGATGATGGATGGACGGAAGGTTGAATGATGGGATGAGTAGATGGGTAGGCGGGTGGATGGGTGGGTGATGCATGGATGAATAGAAGAATAAATGAATAAGTGGATGGTGGATGAATGGATAGACGATGGCTGGATAAGTGGAAAGGTGGGTGGATGGATGGATGAAGAAATTCCTCACCAGAGGGATTAGTACCAACAAGTTAAGCTGTGCACTTGAGCACTGTTGGTGGGTTACATGGCAGTAAAAAGAAGGCCTGGCTAGAGAGGGAGTAAGCAGCGGGAGACAAACTAAGTCGTGGCCCCCAGGCTCTGTGGTAGGCGATGACCTTACATCATCTCATTTAATTTTCACTGCTGCCCTCGGAGAAAGAACTCTTATCCCCATTTGCAGAAGAGGGAGGTAAAGGGTAGGGAATTTCAGCGACCCGCCCGAGGTAACACAGCTGTGAAGCAGCAGGCCCAGGTCTCTGTCATCATAGCACCACGCTTTCTGCATGGAGGTCTTCACCTATAAAGAATCTTCCCGAAATGTATAGGAAAGTTGCAAAAAGAAACACAGCTAAAAGAAAAAAAGGAAAAGTCTTAAGGACATGGAAAGACTAACATTTATAGGGCACCCACTGTACCCCAGACCCAGGACTTGCCCCCGGACATGGTTGACTTAACTGTCAACCAGGAGCCCAGAGGTTTGGGATTGTTAATCTGGCTTCATGATGAAGAAACTGAGTCTTGAACTCCCGGAGGCATGTTCTAATTCGCCCAGGGGGCAGAGCTGGGATTTGAGGCCTGAGTTAAAGTCCAGTTTCGTGAGACCAAAGTCTTAAAAATAAAGAAAGGAGAGAGGGAGAGGAAAAGAAAGAATCCATGCATCCAAGGTGAGGAAGACAAAAAGGGGGAAATGAAGACAGGAATAAGGAAGGCAAAGGACTCTTCTTGACGATTAAAGGAGGCAGTGAGGCTGCAAATGAGGAGAGAGGGGGGAAGGCGGAGAGAAGGGGTGGCTGAGGGGGCCGCCGACCCCCATGCCCTTCTCCCTGCACTAACCTAATGTAACAAATAGTCCCGGAAAACAAAATAGTATTAACCCTTAGAACCGGGTCAACTCCGTCTGCATTTGCCTGGGACCGAGCGACTCTGCCTTCCAGAGGGTTTAACTCTTTCTTGGGACCCCCTGATTGCCACTTCACATCCCTGGCCTCGAATCCACCCACGCTCAACAGATTGGAGATTGGATGCCCGTGAGAGCGGCCGAGGCCTTGGCATAGTCGGGCAGGCACAAAGTATCTGCTGTTTGGCAATAACTGGGCCAAAGTTTCTAGAGCGAAAAATGATCTCCAGAGAGAGCCCTGTGGTCCCTGGGGCTGCCAATGTCGGTATCCCCTGGGAGCTTGTTTAAGAAATGCAAAATCTTAGGTCCTACCCCAGACCTGCTGAATCAGAATCTGCATTTTATTAAATTTTTTTAAAAGTTTAATTTTTTATTTTGAGAGAGAGAGAGACAGCACAAGCTGGGGAGGGGCAGAGAGAAGGAGAGACAGAATCCCACGCGGGCTCCGCGCCCTCAGCGCCCAGCCCAATGCGGGGCTCAAACCCACAAACCGAGAGATCGTGACCTGAGGCGAGATCGAGAGTCGGACGTCTAACCGACTGAGCCACCCAGGTGCCCCAGGATCTACATTTTTGACAAGACACCTAGACAAGTTGTATGTGTGTGTGGTGTTCTGAGAAGCACCCACGAAACCATCACCCCGCTTAAGAATTTTCCACAAGAAAAATTATTATAACTAAGTATGGAGACAGATGCTAGCGAGATTTAGTTTGGGGATCAGTTTCCTCCACATCCAGATCCTGAGTCATTATGTGTGCACCTGAAACTCATATCATGTTTATGTGAATTATATTTCAATTTTAAAAAAAGGAAAATAAATAATATTCCTCTTTAGAACATCTATCTTAAGTAGAAAACACACACAAACACACGCACACACGTCAAACACAATAATGACATTTCAATCCAGCTGAATCACCAGAAGTTTTGATGTTTTGGAGGAAGTCAAAGTGCTTGTGTTCCTCAGCCAAGCATTATGACCAGAGTGAGTATGAAACATGGTGGTTTTGGGACGCCTGGGTGGCTCTGTCGGTTGAGCGTCTGACTTTGGCTCGGGTCATGATCTCGCGGGTTCGTGTGTTCAAGCCCCACTTTGGGCTGCTCCATGCTGACGGTGCAGAAATCCCTCTTTCTCTCCCTCTCTCTCTGTTCCTTCCCCCACTCTTGTGCACACACACACACACACACACCCTAAATAAGTAAATAAATAAACTTTAAAAAATGGTGGTTTCAGGTCGAGTAGACAATGGTCATTTAGTCAGTTCAGCACCATTTCCTCTGCTCTTGTGGGAAGAGTGCCCCCCTTTTCTTTGGGGCTCCTCCTCGTCACTCACTCCAAGTGGTCCTCATGGCACGGCCACCCCCGACCCGTGGTTGGATAATGAGCCAAGCCAGGCCGGTGGGAGGACTTCCTTGGGACGTTGTGTGCACTTTGGCCAAGTAGGCTGGGAGGGATGAAGCCTGGGACTGCCTACAGCCATTCTCTTCTCTTCTTGGCGGCAAGGTCCATGGACTGGAAGAGTGCCTATCTTCTGATGGACAGAAGAGGGCAAACACAGAAGAAGCCAAGCCTCGAGACGGGGAGAGACAGGGAGAGAGTGAGAACGTGAGCCCTCATGGAGCCCTTGCAGCTTCTAAAGTCAGCCTCGCTTCTGGACTCCCTGGAAGACTGACCCTGACCCTCAACCCTCAGGTCCCCTGATGGTCACTCCCATAATATCACCATTTTCAACACTTGTGATACTGGAAAGCCCTTTCCTACAAAGCTTCGGGCTTCATGAGACCAGCGGTTGTGCCTTTCCCGGTCACCGTTAAATTCCCGGAGCCCAGCACAGAGTAGGTGCTCAGCAGCCAACGTCGAGTTGATTAATTCCAAGTGCGTGAAGCTGGCAACGTTCGCGAGCGGCGGAAAAGCCAGAGAGAAGTGGAGGGAAGAGAAAAATCTCTACAAAACTTCCCCTTCTTGGCAGAAATGGTAAAAACTAGATCTTTAATGACCACCAGAGTCTGGGGACTTGTGAACTAGACCTGAATCTGGCCATCTACAACAACAAAAACACAAACGTTCCTAGGGGAATATGTCCCCAGGAGGGCGGGATCACTTACCGGTGATGAAACCCAAGTCTAGAAGCGATGGGACGTGCTCACTGACTTGCAGATGTTGGGGGGCAGGGGCAGGACGCGGATCCAGGAGCCACATAGAGTTTCCTTTCTTCTTTATCAACATTTTCCTCACTTCTTTTATTTCATCTAACATTCTCATTTTCATTTTCTACTCCTGCCTTTATTCTGCCTCTACAGACATTGCTCTTGGGGAGTCCCATTCCCAAAGATCCTACCCATTTGTAGCCCCAAACTAACAGAAACTAATGGTATAGGTAGTGATTAAGATGATGATGATGCCAATGGTCATTATTGGGCTCTTGCTCTGTGCCAGACATTATGTTAAAGACTTCCATGTATTGTCTCATTTAATCAGCAAAGCAGCCATATGAAGTGGTATCGTATTCACAAACAGCTATCTATTAGTCGTCCCCCATGTGGCAGACACTGGGCTAAGAGCTGATAATACGTCAGTGAATGAATTATCCAATGGTGCGTAACAGATAACCCCAAGACTTAGCTGCTTCATACAATGACATTCATCTATTATCGCATACAATCTCTGTGCACCAGGTGCCCAGGAGCGGCTCGGCTAAATGCTTCTGGTGCAGGATCTTTCAGGAGATTGCAGTCAAGAGGTCGGGGGAGGGGGTGGGTCACAATCATCAGAGGATTTGATTGGAGCCGGAGAGCTGGCTTCCGGGGCCACCACTCCCGTAGTGGCCAAGTTGATCCATGCTGATGGCACAAAGCCGCAGCTCCTCACACGTGAACCTCTCCATGGGCCTGCTTGAGCGTCCTTCCAATATGGCGGCGGACTCCCCCCCCCCCCCGTCCCCCCGCCCGCCCAAGAACAAGTGAGCCAAGAGCGTTGATAAGGTGGAAGCCAGTGTCTTTCCTGACCCAGCCTCAGTCACCCCCAATGTCATTTCCACAATATCCTATTGGTGATCTGCGTCAGCCCTATTCTCTAATGGGAAGGGACCACACAAAGGGCCCAAGTACCAAAGACGGGGTCATTGGGGAGCACCTTGGAGGTCAGCCACCTTTGAATACAAAGGCATGAAATTCTGTTGGTGATGCTTCCCATCTATTGGCTATTTTACCACGAAGGGAAAGGAAGTCCACAGAGAGGGGGCCACTGAGTCAAGGTCTGCTTCTACGTACGTAAAGCAAAGAAATGAAATGGCCACCACATCACACCCCAGCAGGTTTCTCCTATCTTCCCCATCACCGGGCACCTGGGATCCCAGGGTGGACCAAGTCACTGAAATTTCAGGCTGGCGAGACCCAGCACCCGGGCTTGCCCAACTCCCAGCAGTCTCGCCCCTTCGGCCCTCTCTGTGGATCATTTACTCCCCGAGCCCAGCTATAAATATCCCCTTAGTGAAATGCCCTACTCCTCAGGCACGCTCTCCCCCACCCCCAGCTCCCTGCACCCCGCACAAGCAATGCCAGCTCGCAATCAGTGTGCAATCTGAGCCTACTCTGCACACCCAGCACGACAGGCGTCCAAGCCAGACTGTTGGGAGTGTGCTGGCTTGCCCCCAAGATTTCTATTGGAACTTAATGGCACAGCAAGCGGCGGTTAAAAACGCTAATTAACATTAAATAGGTGATGTTATCCCTGTAACTTACAAGCCGCCCATTCTTTAGTTTCCTCTTTTCTTCCTCTTTTCCTTCTTTACTGTTGTTGACGCCTGGGAGGACCCACTGTTGTCAGTCACCTGGGCACCCATGGGGGCGGGGGGGGGGCACAAACTCACAAGCTGGCACTCACTGGCTCCCATCAAGAACAGAGAAGCCTGGGGCGCCTGGGTGGCTCGGTCAGTTAAGCGTCTGAGTCAGCTCAGGTCATGATCTCACGGTTTGTGAGTTCGAGCCCTGCGTCGGGCTTGGAGCCTGGAGCCTGGAGCCTGCTTCGGATTCTGTGTCTCCCTCTCTCTCTGCCCCTCCCCTGCTTGCTCTCTCTCTCTCTCTCTCTCGCTCTCGCAAAAATAAATAAACATTAAAAAATAAATAAATAAAAGAACAGAGAAGCCCGAGACTGAGGTCTGGCAAGAAAGGCAGGTCTGGGGCTGGACCCTGCTTTTTCCTTTTGTGCCTCCTGAAGGAAGTCTCCAACTGGAAGATTCAGGAGATTCTGGGAGAGCCAGCGCTGCAAAAGAGGGGCATTCTCTCCCTTCCGGGCAATTTGGGACGTTTGCTCTCTACACGCAAAGCATCAATGAAGCGAAACCGTGGTATTGTTTCTGCACTGAGCACCGGTGACAGTCAATTTCCCTTTTTATGCTCTCTCTGCTCCATGGCTAATAATAGAGTTAATTGCTGCCTAGTAATAATAAAATGTAATTGCTTATAATTATTAAGCATACACAATGCAGATCAGACCCTGAACTAAGCCCTTACATTCATCAGCTTAGGGAATCTTCTTGACCCATTGCAACCAGGAAACTCAGGGAGATCACAGTGCTCGTTTTCATTCACAGGTCTCCTCCAGGACTGAATGAGAGGCAACCCTGTGCCTTCTTACTATTGAACCCAAGACCTGCTCCTTTGCCTCAAGTTCATGGACATGAGGTTTGGTATCCGTGGTGCCATGGCACGAAGCTAGGGTGACTTCTGGAAGAGACAGGCTTTCGGGGACATTCAAACAAGCCCAGCTAGAGTCTGAGAAGACAAGCCCAGGTTCACGGTTCGCGGCGCTCAGCCTACAGCATCCACAGCCCATCTATTCCTTCTAGACTTGAGGGAAACTCACAAAGGGCGGAGCTGGGATTAGAGAAGAGGGTCAGAGACCCAGAAGAGTCTCCAGAGGTGCCTTTATGTTTTTTATGTTCTTATATTATTATGCTTTTACTTTCTGCCGGACACTCTGCGAGACTCATTTCTGACTCTGTCAACAATCCTGCAAGGCGGACTGTATTTTTCCCCCCGTTTTACACCCAAGAAAGCTAAGCCTCCCCTCTAGACCAGTACTTTCAAACTGGGTGCCACCCTGGGCTTGGGGAGGTCATGGGCATGGGGGCGGGGGTTGTGCTAGGCTACGAGGTCCCCCATCTGCCCTTCACACTTGAGCAGTGCCCGTGACACCTGCTGACCTTTACAGGCAAGACCTTTATGGATAAGAGCTTCCCTGGCTGAAATTTAAAAATTAGAAAGCTCACTTCATCAGGCTGCAAACCAGCACCCCCAGTCTGGGACCGACAGCGGCTGCCTCAATCAGCTTGAATTTCCAACACCGACCAAGTACCAAAGACTCACTGAGTGGCAAGTCACTTACAAATGCCAGACCCCTTCTTGGGTACTGTTTTGTCTGCCAGGGATCTAAGAAGCCATCTCTCAAGGCCCCCCCGTGGGCTAAGGAAGCTGACCCTCAGAGAGATGAAGTTCTTGCTCAAAGTCGCAGAGCTGGCCAGTTGCAGAGTTGGGGGTTGGTCCAAGGCCGTGTGAAAACAGGCGCCCCCATCCCCGCAACCTGTCGCACGGCAACAATGACCGTCCTGGATGATCGCCCTTGTAACCTCCAGGGGTCCCTTAAAAAGCTGGAGAAGGGGGGTTACAATAGAAGCAGAGTCACTGAGACCCGAAGGTGCCACGCCGTGGCCTTGAGGAGCGCAAGCGGCCTCTTGAAGCTAGAAAAGGCAAGAAAAAAAAGAAGGAGACTCCTTCTCTGGAGCCAACATCTTGGTTTTCGCCCAGTGACAGCCGGGTTGGGCTTCCGTCCTCCGGAACCGTAAGACAATAAACGTGTGTCGGGTTGAGCCACCTAGTTGGAGCGACTCTTACCACGTCCACAGGCAAACGAATGTGCCAGGTCACACTCTTCAACATCCGCGATGCCCCCCATCGCGTTGTTAGCGTTGCGGAGTCCGGTGTAAGCCGGGAGCACTGAACAAATTCTTTTTCTTCTTGCCAGAGTGAGATACTAGAAGGCCTTCTCCGCACCGGTCATTTCTGGTGGAGAAAAAATGGGATACGGTAGCTTGGACAGCTCTGGATGCAGAAACAGTAGGGGTAGGAAGGGCAGTAAATCCCCGGCTCGGCCTCCCCCGTGGAACTCTGTCTGGCCCCAGCCGCGTCGTCCAAGGCGCAGATGGGAGGGACCGTTCCACAGGGTCCGAGCCATCTCCTGGGGCCACTCCGAGCCTACCCGGGGTCTTCACCCACGCCGCAGAGTCTCCAGGATGGCGGGCGCCCCACCACCCTGTCGTCTGGGTCCCCCGGCAGAGGGAGATTGGCTTCAGGCCTTAATGGGGTGATGAGTTGAGTCAGAGGCGTCAGAAATGCTGAGTTTCAGCTCGTTAGGACGACGGGGCTGGCACCGTGAGGACAGAGGGGGCCACAGCTGGAGACGGGGAAATGGGTCTTCCGGGGCCCGGTGGAGCCTCTGCGGGCCCCCAGGGGGCTGGGTGGCCAGGCGGCCACTGGTCCCCGTGCCTCTTAAAGCCCATTACTTGCTGCCTTGGGCTGGGAGCTGGGAGAGAGCTAGTGAATCACTAGTTTCATCAGCACAGATTGGGCCCAGCGGATCAATGCGCAGTCTACGGGCTCCCCTCCCCTCCCCTCCCCTCTCCTCCCCTCCGCCTGCCCCCCTTCCTTAACTAGATGTGGGCGCCAGACCGACAACAGGTCCTCGGCAGCTGTCAGTCAGGGCCATGAAATATTCATCTCGTTTAATCTTCTTCGGGGACCTGCCCGGAGCCCTGATGGGGCCAGACCAGTCTTCATAAACTTGTAAAGGCTAAATGGAGGGGAGGGGAGGGGAGGGGACAGAGGACAGAGATGGCTGAAAAGCAGTCTGAGTTCCTCTACCGGCACTTTCTCCAAAGACATCCATCAACCAGCCTTTCTGTAGCGCCCCCAGTGCACCCGAAGCTGCTGAATACATTGCATCCACGGTCTGGGTGCTTCCCAAACCCAGGTTGGCCGTGGCCCCAGCTAGGCCGTTAGTCACCCCAGCCTTTCCCCTTAACCTCACTTTAAGCTGGAGCTTCTAGGAAATTCTAACGCTAGTTTTCTTTTCTCTTTCTAAAAGGACACATTAGATACAAATATATACGTGTAAGTGATTATTACTATGTACATACATATACTGATAAAACTAAAAACATAAATGTGTATCATTTTAAGTTGCCTGGGTACACGGTCCACCCTCTAGGACATCCTGGGGCATACGTTTTGCCCATTTTCCACAACATTTCCGGGAAGAAGGCTTTATTGCCTTCAATTACACAGGAGGAAACTGAGGCTCAGAGAAGGGCAGCGATTTGTCTGAGGTCACACAGCAAAGGTATGAGTCAACTTCCGGGTTCACTTCCAGGCACAAAAACAACATTTTGGGTTTGGTTTTGTTTTTCAATCACTAGGTTTCCGGACGTTTTGGTAAAACCCATTGACTACAATTTTCACCTTCGGCTTTGCCCTCTTTAGTGACTTGTGACCCCTTCTTCATTTCTGTGTCAAACTGTACAACGTCGAAGAGGGACAAGCTTTCTTTTTCTTTTTTCTAATTTTGTTGAATGCTTATTTATTTTTGAGACAGAGAAAGAGAGGGGCAGGGAGAGAGGGAGACACAGAATCCGAAGCAGGCTCCAGGCCCCGAGCTGTCAGCACAGAGCCCAACGCGGGGCTCGAACCCACAAACTGCGAGATCGTGACCTGAGCCGAAGTCAGACGCTCCACCGACTGAGCCACCCAGGCGCCCCCAAATTCAGCCTCCATACAGGAAGGAAGTTCTGACATGTGCCACAACATGGATGGATCTTGAGGACCTTCTGCTGAAGGAAGCCACTGTCACAAAAGGACAAATACTGTATGACTCCATTTGTTTGAGGTCCCTAAAGGAGACAGAAAGTAGCAGTGGGTGGCCGGGGCTGGGAAAATGGGGACTCAGTGTTGAGCGGGGACAGAGTTTCAGTGTGAAAAGCTGGGGAAGCTCTGGTGATGGATGGTGGTGACGGATGCACAGAAACGTGAAGGTACTTAACGCCGCTGAATGACCCGCTTTAAAATGGTCACAGTGGCAAAGTTTACGTTCTGTGTATTTTACCACAATTAAAGCAAAAGGCGTGGGGCCCTGAGAGCCGGCCTCCCTGGCTCAGATCTCAGCCTCACCGTGTCACCTGGGCAGGTGCGGGCCTGGGAGAGACTCTCCTCGCCGCGTCCGTCCGCTTGTCTGTAAAATGGGGCCACCGATGTCCTGAGAGCTTCGCATCATCCGGGCACCAGTGCGCAGTCACGAAATAGGCTGCTCAACCCAGGGGGGAGTCACGCAGGCTCTTTTAGGTGTCCAGGAGCAGTGCTCTGGTCGGCAGATGCCATCCGACCCCCCCCATCACCTCCCCCCCCACCGAAGAGAGGCAGCCACCCACGGGGACCCTGTATCCTCCCTCTAACGGCACAAGTCGGCCCAGAGCTCCTGGGAAGTGGCTAGTTTCCAACTGCTAGGGCAACTTCCTTCCCCAGGACTCCAAGAAAACAAGGCCTGGCCTGGCCCCACATGGCACGTCTGCCCCCAAGGCCGGGAGGTCAGCCTGACCCCATGTGATTGCTCCGTGACACTTCCTCCCGGCCGCCCGCCACCCCCCCCCCCAACTAACCCCTTGCAGATCCCAGGAATAAGTGGGGCCCTGTTAGGCCGGGACCTTCAGATGCCAACACCCCAGCTGCTGGGCCTGCCAGCCCTCCAGGCAGGTGGGCCCGAGGGCCGGAAAACGCCAGAACTTCCTCCCGCCCCGATGGGGTCAGCGATGGCGGCTAATTGGAGGATGCTGGGCTGATGCCTGTCTCCGGCTTCCTGCCACCTTGCCCGGGGAGGTCACTGTGGGCACCGGCCCTCCACCACCCCCCCCCTCCCCCCGCTACACAGGCAGAAGTTCATTCCCAACTGCGGAACGTCTAACTTGCCAGCGGGCAGTGGCCCCGGCGTACGGAGGCTTGCTCCGTCCTGGCCATTGAGGCCTAGCCTTTCCGGCTTCCCCTGGAACCCCTAGGCTGAGCCCTCGACAGGACGGAAGGGCCGCGATAGCCACCGGAAGAATAGCCCCCTGCTTTTCAGTGCCCGGTCTAAGCCAGTTACTGTCAGCTACAGTCGGGGCAGGCCAGCTTCTGGGAAAGCAGCCCCCGAACTCAGTGCCTTGGGTCGGCAGGGGTCACGCTCTGCTTCGTCGGGAGCCCAGACTCCCTCTCGTTTGCTCCTTTGCCACCTTCCAGGGCAGTGACTCTACAACGCGAGTCTGCATCAGAAGCCCCCGCGCGGCTTTTAAAACCACAGGCTCCCGTCCTCCACCCCTAGAGCTCCCGACTCAGTAGGTCTGGAGTGGGTCCCCCCGAATTCGCAAGGGCGCTGCCGGGCCAGGGATCACACTCGGAATCACGGCTCCGGGGCGTCCGAGTCCCTAGCCGCTTGCCGCCGAGCCCACCTTCCATTGGCCAGAACGCCATCACCTGACCCTCGCTGCAAAGGAGGCTGGGAAATGTAGTCCAGATGTGTGCCCAGAGACCGCGCTGAAGTGTTTTGTGTCACGGACGCCATCTTGCATTATCCACCTGACACCTACTAAGGGAAGCGGCATTTTCATCCATTGTCCGACAGAGGAGAGAACAAGCACAGAGAGACTGGGTTGTCCGCCCGAGGCCACACAGCTAGGAGAGGGCAGAGGTGGGGTTCAAACCCAGGTGTGTCTGGCTCCAAGGCTTAGAGAGGAAGTACCTGAGTCGGGGCACAAGCCTCTCCCGAGTGCCGTGGATGAGGCGTGGTCCGTGCGTTATGTCTGTTCCCAGTTCTCACACAAGCCCCATGAGCCGAGCACGGTTGTACACGCTTTGCAGATGGGCAAACTGAGGCTCTGAGGTGTGACTGTGCATGATCACGCATCTACAGGTATGTGGCACAGCCCAGATCCACATCCATAACCAGTAAGGCCCTCAGTAGGGAGGGCCTGCCTGGCAGGAGGGTGAAACCCCATGATGGAGGAGTTGGGGGGCTCTGGGACTCCTCACCCACCGGATGACCGGTGATGGCGAGGTGACCGGGGATGCAGGAGTCATTCCCCACCTGCACACTTTTCGCTACGGAGGCAGATGAGGCATGAAGGAGGGTCTGGGGTGAGGCTGTTGATGAGCCAAGGGAGCCAGGACTGGAAAGGAAAGGAAAAGGCGGTCTCAGGAGAGAGAAGTCTGGAATGCGGCTTTGAGGAAGCCGGCTGGCTTTAGCAGACTGAGTCAAGTTAGTACTTTGTGAATCAGGAGCGATGACCATCACTGTTCAGATGAGAAAACTGAGGATTAGCAAAGCAAGCACTAGGCCAAGGGCACACAGCTGTGAGCTGCAGCACTCGACTGTGGCCTCCGCTGTCACTTCGACTGTGGCTTCCCCTGGGCTGGGGAGGACACCCGCTTTCCACCGTCCACAGCAGGCCCACCCGGCCGGCAGTGCGGCAAACCGCCTCGCTCTGCGCGCTTGGACAAATGGCTCTCATGTCTCTGAGCCTCAGTTTCCTCATCTACAAAATGGGGGTTAACGATAGTGCCCACCTATTAAGGGAAATGGGAGGTTTCAATGAGCTAATGCGTTCTTTGGTTTATTCGAGGATTTTTATGGAAGGTCTACAGGAGCCGGCGTGCCACCAGGCTGTGAATGAAACCACGTCCTGCCTTCGGTGGGACTTTACCATCTAATGGGAGACACTACACAAAATAGATAAGTCGAGATCGAGGATGGTCAGTGAGCCTGGGGTACAGACAGAAGTCGAGCAGGTTGGTGGGGTTTGGAGGGTGATCAGGGAAGCATGCAGGACATGGGCAGCGAGAGGAGAGAGATTGGGCCGAGGAGCAGGACGGCCGGGCTCCCTGAGGGAGAGGTCAGCTCTCTGGGGGTGGCGGTCAGGACGTGAAAGTAGTGGGGGGCTTGTTGTGTGAGTTGGGGCTCTCCGGAGAAACAGAAGCAACGGAGGACTTCTCTGAGGGAACTGGCTCACCAGCGGTGGAGGTGATCAACCTGAAATCTGCACGCAGGGCAGGCTGGACCTCGGGCGCGAGTTACAGTCTCGAATCAGCATTGCTGCTTCTCAGGAAAGAAACCTCACTTTTTGCTCTTCTGACCTTTCAACTGATCGGACGAGGCCCACCCACATTATGGAGGGTAATCTCCCTGATTTAAAGTCGACGGATTGTCGACGCTAACCACATTTACAGAAGGGCCTCGCAGCAGCGCCCGGATCAGTGTGTGATTGAGTCGGTGGGTGCCATAGCCCCGCCCAGTGGACACATCAAACTCACCCTCCAGGCTGTTCTCCGGCCACCTGCAGATTGGGGGATGATGCCCCAGCGGCCGGAAGTAGCCTGAAGGGCGTGGGCGTGGGCTGGGCTTCCAACACTTCTTGTCGATAACAACGTAGCAGCACGTCTGGAACATAGTAGCTGCTTGATAAACGGTCCCTCTGCCTGCCATGTCCCACCTTTCCCAAGCAGGTGACACAGCACTGCCACTTAACCAGCTGAGTGACACTGGGTGAGTGAGCCCACCTCTCTGAGCCCCAGTCCTCCCGTGCGTAATGCGCGGCCCGTCGGCATACACCCTCCTAGAACTGCTGGGAGCTCCCCACAGCCCCTGGCTCCTAACAGGTGCATCTGAGGTTGGTTTTCTTTGTCTCTGGCCCCGACCTCTGAGAAAGCACAGCAAACACTGTGCAAACTAACCTGTGTGAACGCAGACAAGCCACTTTTCCTCCTTCGGCTTCGCTTTGTCTGTTCTGTGAAACGAGAGGCTGGCCGAGGCTGCCGTGTGGTCGCGCGTGACAGCAGATAGAAATCACATCATCTAGAGCTGAGACGCCCCGCCCGGGGGTCGCAAGCTCACGCGGCTACCAAATGCTTGCAACGTGCTAGTCCAGACCGAGATGGGCTGTAAGTGTAACATACACACCAGGCTTGGTGCACGGAAAACAGAAAAGGAAACTATCCCATTAATACTTTTAGGGGCGCCCGGGTGGCTCAGTCGGTCTCCGACTTCAGCTCAGGTCATAATCCCAGCTGGTGGGTTCGAGCCCCGCGTCGGGCTCCGTGCTGACCGCTCGGAGCCTGGAGCCTGCTTCGGATTCTGTGTCTCCCTCTCTGTCTCTGCCCCTCCCCTACTCACACTCTGTCTCTCTCTCTCTCTCTCTCAAAATTAAATAAACATTAAAAAAATTAAAAAAATAATAAATACTGTTATACTCACGATATGCGAAGAGAGTAGTGTATTGTATACTAGGGGCTAAATACAATATACCGTTAAAGATAATTTCATCTGGCGTGTTGTTGTGACTTTGTTTTCCAGGGCTGCTGCTGAAAAAAAAAAAAAAAAATCACCTGGGTGCGTGACATTCTATTTGTGAGCAATAGCTCCGTTCCCGAGCAGGGATTGGCCCGTCTGGCATCCTGCCTGTTTTTATGGGACCCGGCAGCTAAGCGATTTTGATTGAGAAACAAATTTAAGAGGGAAAATATCTCAGGCCGTGTGTGTACGATATGAGATTGGAGATTCAGGATTTATAAATAAAGTTTTATTGGAATGCAGCCTGGCCCCTTCCACGGCCTGTTGCAGGTGGCTGCTTCCTCCCTGAGACAGGAGGGTTGAAAAGCGGAGACTGTGGGCCCCATACAGCTGCAAACGCCAACCCTCTGGACTTTCGGGGGGAAAAGCGTCCTGACTCTTGCTCAAGGGCATTATTTTTCCAAGCTTCCTGTGCCTCCGGCCCGGCGGTAGAACCCACAAAGGCCGGTTCCTTGGCTCTAGCCCCCCTCTCTGTAGGTATGGCGACGGGCCGGGGAATCTGCATTTTCACCAGCATCCGCGGGGGGCCCTGAGTCTCTGCAGGGCCAGCAGCTAAGGCCGTCGTGTGCATCATTTCACTCCATGCTGGTGTGGGGGGTGGGGTGGGGTGGGGATCCTGGACCCCTGCCTTGCCCCTCCCCCTCCCCGGGATGCAGAGGAGGAAACTGAGGCTCAGAGAGGCGAAAGGCTTCACCCGCGGCCCCACACGGGAGGTGCTCGCGAGCCTTTTTGTTGTCCAGCAGAGGAATGTGCCCACCCGTCCTGCTGCTGACGCCGGGCCTTTGTGCCGGCCCGGAATGTCTTCCTGTCTTTCTCTGCCTGTGTTTTCCCCGGATGCTGTGGGCCGAGCTGAGTTGCATCCCCGGGGCCGCCTTGCCAAGGGCTGCGTGCGGCGTCCCCGGGGCGGGAGAGGGGGGCCGGCCGGGCTCCAGGCGAGCTGTGATTTAATAAGCAGACACTTAGGGCCCTGATGCAGGGCCCAGCCCACGCGGGACGGCCCTCTCCGCTAATTGTCCCCTGGCTGCCGCCCGCCGCCCTGCCGGCGTCTCTGGGCTCATTAGCGAAGGGAAGAGGGGAAGGGGGGGCGGGGGCGGGGGTCTGGGAAGAGCCTCGTGCAGCTCTGGCAGCTTCCAAGATTTTTATCACACTGGACAGCACAGACACCCTCACGCCGCCAAAGGTGGATCACAGCAAGGTCAGGGCCTGTCCGGGGCGTCACCCTCCGGCCCTCGAAAGGACACGGGACCCGGGTTCAAATCCCGCCTGGGGGAGGGGCGGGGGGCGAGACCCGGCACCAGAAATTCGGACCCCCCGGGACTTGAGCCGCCCTTGTCCGCGGGCAGGCAGCCAGATTGGAATCCCCGCGCCCTCCGCCCCCGGCCGAGGCGCTGTGTGACCCCAGCGAGTGCTCCGACCTCTCTGTGCCCCTGTTCCCTCATCTCCAAGATAACAGAGGCTAATGGGACCCCCGGAAGGGTCGCCGTGAGGTGCAAGGGACTTACCAGGGTGACCGTGACCCGCCGCGGAGGCACTTGCCTCTGTGGCACCCAGCCTGCCAGGCGCCCAGCTTGACCACGTCTCCCAGCCTCCCTTGCAGCGAGGGGGGCCGCGTGATGGGGTGTCAGCGCAGGGACCCCGAGCAGGTGTGAGGTGTGCCCCTGCCACGCCTGCCGGCCCTCGTAGACCTCTTTCTCTGGGGACCCTCGTAGACACGAGCAAGACGCTCTTGCTCCCAGCCGAGCCACAGACATTCTGGAGCTGCTGTTGCCTCAGCGGCTCGTCCTGCCCCGACCAATACAGAGGACAGAATGTCCCAGGCTGGGAGGGAAGACAAACAAGGGGGTGTCTCTGGACCCCTGTCACATTCCAGGAAGGGCATCAGGCGGGCCACGTGGCAGAAACGGCAGAAACGTCAGGGCCAGTCCAGTTCCATCCCCGCGGCGACTTTGGTCAAGCAACGGGAGCTCTCCGACCTGCTGAGCTCCCCCCTGGGACAGGGAGGCCCATAAGAACTTTCCTCGAGGGGTAGTTGGGACGGTGGCCCAGGCTGTGCATCAGTGACCGCGCCCGGCAGAACACTGGGACACAACCAGAGCTTCCTACCTGCATTTCAACCTCTCCCATGGATGGGGACCGGCTCGTCACTCCTCCGGGGCCGGTTCTACCCTCAGGGTCCACCCCAGACTGCCTGCTGCATCTAAGATGCCACCGTGGGTCGGGGGACACGGGTCCCGGCGCCATGACAGGTCGCATGATGACGTGTGGGAAGGACCCTTGCCGGTCAGCCTGAGACACTGTCCTGGGCTGTCAGCTTCTCCTCGGGAGCGATGCCCTGTGACCCGGTAGTCCTCAGTCGGGCTGGATGGGAGCCTGCCCGGTCTGGATTTAAGGGAACATGTGGCTCCTTCTTCCAGGAATGCCTTCCCCAGCCACGGTCAACTGTCAGCGTCTCGTCATCCTTCGGGCGTGGGAATAAACGTCACCGCCTCCAGGAGGCCCTCCTGGATCTCCTAGCTAAAGTCCATCTGCCAGTGAGTCTGGCTTACAGATTCAGTTCTTTTCTTGCATAAAAGTACTTGTTGTAACGTCCTATGTATCGCCTCTTCCTCCAGAGTATGTAAGTGTCCGGAGGGCAGGAATACTCTCTGTGCCGAATATTCTACCCCCAGCCCTTCACTGTTTTATGTGTAGTACCCAGAACAGGGACGGACGGTTGGCTGAATAAATGAAACCAGGCCAGGCTTTCACGCTTGTTGGCTGAATGCCTCGAATAGCAACTTCTTTAATCTTTGCGAGTGGGATTTCTAAAACGACGACATCGGGACACCTGGGTGGCTCAGTCGGTTCAAGCATCTGACTCTTGATTTGGGCTCAGGTCATGATCTTGCAGTTCACGAGATCGAGCCCCGTGTGGGGCTCTGTGCTGACAGCAGGGAGCCTGCTTGGGATTCTCCCCCCTGCGCCCCCCCCCCCCGTTCCTTCCCCGTTTGTGCGCTCGCGCGCGCTCTCTCTCTCTCTAGAGTTGTGTCCCATGAGGGGTGAAGAAGCTGGGGTCTTCCTCTTCAACACCCGCCCATCATGGGCAAAATTCCTCCTGGGCATTAACACTCCAACACGTCTAGCCTGCCCCTCACTGTGGCCAACAGATCGCCCTCCAGTGGAGAATCTTGGGTGCTTAAAGTTGGCACCCTAAGAATGTACTAGAATACCAAGTGTTGAGGGGATATCGGTGGGGGTACTGACAGGGTCTGTTACAAGGGTATATGTCGCAGATTTTTCATGGGTTCCCAAATTCCCAAATTTCTTCTTTTTCCATAAAGGTGAACCATTAAAAGTGTTTAAAGTGGCTTCACCCGTAGAGTTTTGAAACGTTTCATAAAAATAAATCCACAAATCAGAAGAACTTGTGGTTGGGGAGAACGGAAGTCTGTCTTGTTTGTTTGTTTGCATCTTTAACAAGCATACGATTCGGGGCATAAAAACCAAACACAAAGCAGCACCTTATTCTGATGCCGAACGTAACACGGTACAATTATGCAATGAGAGTCTCAGAAAATGGCGTTTTTATAATACCTCATAAAATAGCTAATATCGAACTTCGTAAATTACATCAATGCCTTTGAACAAACATCGCGTTCTTTTTAATAAATAAAACGTTCAGAATTATTTCCTGGAAGTGCATTTTAGACATTAATAACTGGCTTCAAATGAAATTCTGTTTCACAGCGATAAGCAAATGTAATTGCCGCAAACTGAAACAGTCTGTAAGGCTTACCTGCTCGCGAAAGGGAAGGAAACATTGAGCTAATGTAGCCATCAAGATATATAACCTGCTACTTCTTGAATAAACCAAATTCCATCCTTAAACACAGAGAGCTCAGAAATTCAGACCCAAGGACATAAATATAAGGTATTTCCTGGAATTAGTTTCATATGGTTTATACATTGCAGTTATCAATTGATCTGACACAACATTCTAGCCAGTTTTAAAATTGCATATCGTGCATCAGAAAAATAGACATTTCGTGGCATCTGGTACTCTGTATTATCAAAAGCATATCGTTATTTAAGTCAAAAAAAAATCAGTATTTCCACTTCATTAAAAATAATAATTCTGACAGTATAAAACTCTGTTCTATTCTTTAACCAGAGGTCAGCAAACCGTGGCTCGGGGACCCAGTGTGGTCCACCCCCTACTTTCATACACAGGGTAAGAATGGTTTTGTGTTTTAAATGGTTGGGGAAAAAAAAAAACCAAAAAAACAAAAAAACAACCAAGAACCAAAACCGGAGAACACTGTGTGGTATGTGAAACTCTATGAAATTCAGAATTGGCATCTGTAGGTTAAGTTTGATTGGAACTCCGTGACACCCGTTCATTTGTGTCTTGTCCGTGGCTGTTTTCGCTACCTCGACGAAGCTGAGCTGTTGTGGCGGAGAACTTATGACCTGCAAAATCGAAAATGTTTACGCTCTAGCCCTTTAGAGAATACATTGGCCAGTCCCTGCTTCATATCATCCCCCATCTCCTTTCTAAGGAGTCACAAAGGGAAGTTATTTTAGGGACCATTTAGGGGTCCAGGGTTTTCTTGAATACTGCACCAACCTAGTGAGAATCTGTGTGGCCGTGGGGTGAACTATATCCATGGAAACCCCCAACGTGAGTTATTTATGGTCAGACAAGCAGAGTGTGTTTTCTCTTCCTCCCCCACCCCCTACACCCAAAGTGGAGTTATCTGAGTGGGTGAACTACCTAAATCGCTTTCACTATCTGCTTCGTATTAATCTCTGGAGGCACATATATGAATAAACAGGAAGACCAAACACTGCAGGAGGTAGGGTGAGAAGCCAGTAAAATGCAAACCCTTTGGCCCTCGATGTCGATTACGATCACTTTGCTCTGCTTGGTAGATGTAGCTTGGCCCTCATTTTTTTTTTTTAAACATTTTTTTTTCTTCAACGTTTTATTTATTATTTTTGGGACAGAGAGAGACAGAGCATGAACGGGGGAGGGGCAGAGAGAGAGGGAGACACAGAATCGGAAACAGGCTCCAGGCTCTGAGCCGCCAGCCCAGAGCCCGACGCAGGGCTCGAACTCACGGACCGTGAGATCGTGACCTGGCTGAAGTCGGACGCTTAACCGACTGCGCCACCCAGGCGCCCCTAACTTGGCCCTCATTTACTTGAGGTCACTTTAAACTGTGATTCTGCTATTTCAAGTTTGTTTTTGAAAAACTTTACTCTGAAAATTATGAAACCTATATAAGGTTTTTTATAGGAAAATTTAAAACAACACGAACAGATTACAATGGCACGTGTGCCTCAGGATCAATTACTGTTACTATTTTGTTGCCTCGTCTTTTATGTGCTTTCCCGTGCATTTATGAGCCCTTTAATCCGATGAAGATGTTCTGTGCCCTTAAATAGACTTCTACGCCATCACATTAATGCCTGCATCTGGAACCTTTCATTTATTTAACCATTCTCCAAGTGCTGGGCATCTCAGTTATTTTCCAGTTCTGTTTTTGTGTTTGTTTTTTTTGCCATTGTAAATAATGCATGGACGAACATCTTTAAAACGAATTATGAGACACGTTCGTGAACATTTTCTTCGGATGCGTTTGAAAAGCTGGTATTGTTGGTCCCCAAGCAGATACATGTTGTAAAGGCTGATATCTATTATAAAAGTGCCCTTAGGGAAAGGCCTTCCCTTCAGCATCGTGTGACAGTGCCTGTTACACACACACACACACACACACACACACACGCACGTCCATTCGCTCCTTGAACCCTCCTGGCACATTCATGCCTTGAGGACTTTGTACTCGTTATTCTTTTCTCTGGAATGCCCTTCCATCAGATATCCTTACAGAGTCTTCGTTCCCTGTGGGTTGTTGCTCAAATGTCCCTTTCTCAGTGAGGTCTTCTCTGATGGTCCTATCTAAAATTGCCACCCCTGTTCTACCCCAGTATTTCTTTTTCTTTTAATTTCTTTAATGTTTATTTTTGAGAGAGATAGAGAGAGACAGAGCGTGAGTGGGAGAAGAGCAGAGAGAGAGGGAGACACAGAGTCTGAAACAAGCTCCAGGCTCTGAGCTGTCAGCACAGAGCCCGACGCGGGGCTCGAACTCACGAACCATGAGACCATGACCTGAGATGAAGTGAGACGCTTAATTGACTGAGCTACCCAGGCGCCCCTACCCCAATATTTTGCTCCTTTATCCTTTTATTTCCTCTTTAGCACTTACTACCACTTAACACGTTGCATATTTTGTTTATTGTCTCTTTCCTCTACTCAAATATAAGTACCATGAGGGCAGGAGTTACTGCTCAGGAGTTGATGGATGGATGGATGGATGGATAGATGGATGGGTGATAGGTGGATGGATGGATGGAAAATAGATAGGATAGAATACCCATAGTATAAGTAAATATATAAAAATTTTAGGGAAGATCCATGAGATTCTTAGCTTTACCTAGAGAGGGTTGACACAGCATGCTCCCTTTTCTCATTAAAGTTAACATTCTAGAGAGACTTGTTTTCTCCCCTCAAGAATCCAGGAGATAGACATTAATATATCCAATTTATAGAGGAAGGAAGGAGGGAGAGAAGGAAGGAGGGAAGGAGGGAGAGAAGGAGGGAAGGAAGGAAGGAAGGAAGGAAGGAAGGAAGGAAGGGGGAAACAACTAGTCAGTTTCTTTGTAATTAAAAGGAGTGGGAGTGGGGAAAGGAGTTAATGAAGAGAACCACTTGGAAGGAGACCAAGATCTTTTCACAGAAGAGTCATCTTCTATGACCAAATGGAAACCGTGCATGCATAGACGTCACGTCCTTTCTCCAAGGCTGCAGTTATTTGCCTGCTTGAGCCCTTGTTTTTGCCCTTGCTTTAAAGTCAAGTGTGTAAACAGTATCCCTTCAAAGGGGGAAAATCCCCGCAGGCGTCATTTTACTGCCAGGCCAGAAGGATAACCTCAGCAGACCCCGAGAGTGGGGTAGGGACCCCAGGCATGTCTATGATTAAGAGGGAAAGTGATCTCCAGCCACCCCTTATAGAAGGGAGGCCATTCTCGAACGAACCCAGCTGAGCGCCTGCCCGTAGCAGCCACGTGCACGGCCCTGCCTAAGTTCAAATCCCAAACATGCCTCTTTTTAGCTAGACCAGTCTCTCAACGGCGCAGAGCCTTGGTTTCTTCATCTGTAAGATGGGACTGATTTAATAGTAGCCGCTGCAAGGGGTCATTGTGAGAATTTTGTTTAAGTTTGTGTATTTTGAGAGAGACAGAGAGAGCAAGCAGGGGAGCAGAGAGAGAGAGGAGAGAGAGAGAGAGGGCCATCAGCGCAGAGCCCAACGTGGGGCTCGAACCCATGAACTACAAGACATGACCTGAGCTGAAGCCAGGAGTCGGATGCTCAACAGACAGCCATCCAGGCACCCCGGGGGGTTTTTTCAATTAACAAAGGGAAAGCGCCTGGCACCGTCCCTAGCTAATACAACCTCAAGAGAGAGAAACTCTTCCTCTCCTTAGGCCTGGGATCTCGACTCCAGCCAGCCTACATGTAGTTGAGAGTACTACCAGTTGGGGAAAAACGTTGGTTTCCGCTTTACCAATGGCCAGAAATGAGGCAGAAGGACGCCCTGATGATGCTCGAAGCCAAGAAGAACGTAACAAAGATGGGGCAAATTATCTATCTGTTCTCGATGCCATTTTCTGCTGATCTTGCTTGTGTTACCCCAGAGACTTTAGTGACACGGCCTGGCCTGGTCTCCCACTTGCTACAGGGAATTACGAGAGTTGCGGATCTGGCTAAGCAAGGCCGTTGAACGGACACATCGTTGAATGAGTAGGTCATTGAATAGACAGATCTTTGGACGGACATATCGTTGAATAGATAGGTCATTGAATAGACAGCTCATGGAGTGGTTCGTGTGGACCGGCTAAGGGAAATTGATATCTTGGGGGAAAGGGAATCATGGCTTCAAAGATCTTCTCTCTTCCTCAACACCATGGTGGAGACTGATTTTTATGCAGGGGCCCGACAAGACCCTAATATAATAGACTCAGTAGAATTTTCCTTCCTCAACTAGCTCAGCTGTAATGGGAAGTTCATAGATCTTTGGATACCTCAAGCCCATTAACATTGCTTGTTCAACCCAGTCCAGTTTCCCCAAAAGCTAAAGCACATGTTTATGGCAGATGAGTTTCTTTGCGAGCATGCCGTTGAGACAGTTCTTTCCAGCATCACGGTCCTCAATCTTTCACTCACGCATGCGTGGGTTGGTTGACTGATTAATTGGCTGATTCCATCAACATTTATTGAGCACCTACTTTAGGCCAGATTCCACATGGAATGGAATTTCAAGAATGACAAGTGACACGTTCCTGCTTCGGTAAGGACACAACATTCTGGATTCCGTTTATTCCCTACACTAAAGCTTCCTCAGAATTCATCTGGGGACACATCTTTTCAATGCCTTTATTCCACAGTTTATCACCTGGTTGAGATTTTTATTGCTTCTGCTTCAAGGGAATCTGATGACAGTTGTTCCAACAGTTTCTCTAAGTCACGGTGCAAATGCGTTTTAAAAAATCTCTTGGCAAGTATGCAACTCTCATTGGAGCATTCTGCATGACTTCACTCGGTTTTTGCAGAGAGCAGAAAGTATGGCATGGGATATTATCACAAAACCCGTATAGTAGCTTTGGAAGATGGGGGACAAACTGCCTCGCTTAGGACATATGACCACACTACCACCTGGTGGTAATGTTGCACCTGAAGCCATCGAATAAAGATGGCTGAGTTTCGCCAAACGTGACTTTTTGGCGGAACTCACGAATTGGAAAGAGTTCTTCATTCTTCATGGATGAAAGCTAAAAGGGCCCGTACAAATTCACATCCATCCTCCACCGTTATGATCACCACTGTATGTATGGTAAATAGTAGCTGTTCACGATGGCAGAGTGCGTACCCGAAAGCTTTTCACGAACCTGACTTGGGAGAGGCATGATGCTTGGCTGCATTCGCAGCTGAGAAAAACAAGGTTCAAAGAGGTTCCGGAACTGCTCAGGGTATAGCCAGCAACGTAGAGAAGCCAGGGTTCAAACCCACATGGTCTAATGCTTCGACGTGGGCTTTCTGCATTTAGGGAGGGCATCATTATCGTGTTGGGCGCCTTATGAAGTTGGAAATCAGCTGCATGTGTCAATGTCATTTCAACACCCTGGTGCGAAGGCAAGTGCATAGCATGCGGAACCCAATGAGTAGCACGTCACCGTCACTGCGAACACACGGACTGGTATCGGTCGAGTATGCACAGGGCAAGATGGCCCTGTCAGCTCAGATTCCACAGACGCAGAGCCTGAGACAAGGATTCAGGTGCGAGTGATTTATCAAGAGTGCTCTCCAGAGAAGCGAGACAGGCTGAGTGACGCGAGACAAGGAAGTGGAGGAAGCCAAGCACGAATGTGGTTTGCAGTAACGTCAAGCTTCAGCCTGATCTCACCGGGGGGCTTTAAAGTCCCAACCGCGTTGCAGAGTTATTCCGCTTGAGAGCAAGGAGGCTGAGCTCTCATACCCGAGGACAAGCCAGTCACTGACTATGGGGATGTAACTCCAGAAAGGAACACAGACTCTCAGACACCTTCAGGCAAGGTGGCTCCTGTTGTCCAAAAGCAGTTCTTTGAAGGATTGAAAGTATGAGCTATGGGTAGTAATACACACAACAGCCGGGATAGGGGCACACTCAAATGGCCCAAGGGACCCCAGGCGATGTGGTAGGACACCAACAGCGTCCCCTTATTCATTCTTTTTCTGCCACAATGGCTTCCACGAGGTTCTTCAAATGCACCCACCTATGTCAACCCCAGGACCTTTGCACATGTGGTTCCCTCTGTCTGGATGTCCCGTTTCTTTTTTCCATCTCTTTCAGTTCTTGGCCCACATCATTCTCTCAGTAAGGCCTTCCCCAAACATCCTATTTAACACTGAAACAACACACACATACACACACGTGTACACATATACCCCTTTTCCCAGATGTATTTTTCTTTGCGGCATCTGTTATCAACTCACACATCCATATTTTATGTATGTGTTCTCCATACGATTGCCCTGGACCAGACTGTAAGATCTGAGGGGGCAGGGCTTTCGATTCACATTGCTCACTCGTGTGTCCCCAGCACCTAAAATAATTATTGGCACATAGCACATGCTTCAAAACCCTGTGTTGAGGGGCGCCTGGGTGACTCAGTCGGTTGAGCGTCCGACTTCGGCTCAGGTCACGATCTCGCGGTACGTGGGTTCGAGCCCCGCGTCGGGCTCCGTGCTGACGGCTCGGAGCCTGGAGCCTATTTCAGATTCTGTGTCTCCCTCTCTGTCTCTCTGACCCTCCCCCATTTATGTGTGCTCTCTCTCTCTCTCTCTCTCTCTCAAAAATAAATATTTAAAAGATATTTGTTGATTGAGTGAATGAAGACATGAATATTTAATGGAAACATTACACTTATTTAATGAGAAAATACGTATGTTGTTAAAAATATAATACATGAATTTATGCCCAATGAATATACAGCCGGTATGAGTTCAGTCACACAGGATGTACATATGGCTGTGCGCAGGAAGAGACTGGAAGGAAATTCAGCAAAATGTGAGTGGTGGTTTCATTTAGTGGCCGCGGCATTAATGATTCCTATATTCTTCGCAGTGCTTTCCTGCATGGCCCAATTTTCCCATGTGGCCAAGTATAATACATATGTCAGCAGGGGAAGATGCTTCGTTTTATCTTGGTTTTAAAAATAAGAGGTGAGATGGCACCCGGGTGGCTCAGGTGGCTGAGCGTCCGACTTCGGCTCAGGTCGTGATGTCGCGCTCCGTGGGTTCGAGCCCCGCGTCGGGCTCACTGCTGTCACCGCTGGGTGGGCTTCGGATCTTCTGTCCCCCTCTGTCTGCCCCCTCTTCTGCTCTGCTCTCTCAAAAATAAGTAAATATTTAAAAAAATAATAATAAGAGTTGAAACATGAAGGACATTCTGTGGATTAGGCAGTTGGGCGATCATTCCCACAAGAGAAGAGACACACAACATAGCGCATGCCACACCGTGGTGTGGCTTGAGGGAAGATGGGCTCTCGTGTCGCCCCGTGTTCAGGCGCAATGCCTGGCCCCAAGCAGGTGCCCATCAAGAGTCTGAGTGTGGGAAGGGGAGGGGAAGGGTGGATGGGAGGGAGAAATGAAGAAGGAAGCCCATCAATCAAAATGCCGCCCTCTGCCCTGCCGAGTTCTGTCCAGTCCCTGGGTAGGGTGGGGCTGCCGAGGGCAGCCACTCCTTGGGCGGGGACAAGAGCCATCATCCCTTGCTCTGACCGTGTGTCAGACCCTGGACTAAGCAGCCGGGAGCCTCCCCGTGCACAAGTGACTTCAGCTCCCTGAGCCTTTGGAGCCTTCGAGCACCGTGGGACATTCACACGGGACGGACGTTATTCACCCCGATTTGAAGATGGCGACACTGAGGCAGCGGGAGAGAGGATAAACAGCCCGCCCGAAGTCACACGCTTTGCGCAAGGACCAGTTTCCCCCGGTTTTCCATCACCTGCTCTCCCTGCTCCCTCCGGAAGGGCAGCTGGGTCTGCAAGCAGACCCTGGCACGAGGGGCAGGGTCCCAGTCTGAGACGCAAGCTCTCTGGACCTGAGGCCACCTGCTTCTCTGCGCTGGGATGGCGAGCAAGACGGCTTGGTATCTCCGGGCCCCAGGGAGTGAAATCGTCCACATTCGAGAGACTGCAGTTCACCCAAGGTCAGAGTAATTGCGCATGATTAATGGCTGATCCTTCGTGAAAGCCCTTCACAAAAGCTCCAAACCGACTTAGTCGTAATTTCATACTCCTCCCCGTCCATTTAGAAGAGCAAGGGCTTTATTTCCTCCCTGCACAGCTAAGAAATCAGAATCTTCGGCTCTGGAAAAGAGCTTTTAAACCTCTGACTCATGGACTGTGGTTTCCCAGGGCCAGCACCAGACATCACGGATGGCCGTGTCTGGCCGTCTAGGCAACCCTGCAAGGAGGGGGTCATAACAGAAAGAGGGAACGTTTGCAGAGTGCTCGCCTGCCGGTTACAGGAAGGATCGCCCTCAGTCCCCAAAGCCAGGGCGGGATGGTCGTCTCCCTCCAGCCGACAAGGAAACTGAGGCATGGCAGCATCAGTGGTTTCAGGTTACGCCGCTCGTCCATGCGGGGCAGCTGGGATTTGAACCCTGGCAGGCCGGCTCCGTCCCTTCCCTGCGGTTATCAGTCAAACCGACCTGTTCTTCACCAGGTGGGCAGCTCAGCGCAACACGGGTCCTCAGCCAGCGGCGACCACCTCCCCCCCGCCACGGCACCCAGCTGTCCCCAAACCCCAGACGCGCGTGCCCAGACCACTCCCTGGGTCTCGGCCATGTCCTCTCACCTTCCGTCTTCCCAAGTGCAGCGTGCTCTCGCAGGCGCCCCGTGCCTTTGCACGCGCCGTGCCCTCCGCCTGGCGTGCCGGGTCTGCCTTGCCCCGGCCCGCTCCCCAAACCCTCTTCACCCTCCGTGAGCCAGCTTGAGCGTGTTCCCCCACCAATGGGTGATGAACGGATGAAGCGAAGTGTTGAATCTGAGCTTCCGAGCTGCCATCCCGAGGTCCGGATGCGGCCCTCACGCGGGTTTTGTTTGACCACACGACGCTTTCAAAAAATATTCGAATCCGTCGTCTCTCTGTTCAAACGTAGCACATTTCACACTACGTCATGTGGCGTGCTGGCGGCTCTTAAGAAGCCGGAAGATCCGGGTGGGGGGAGGGGCGGGCCTGGGTGGCCCAGTCAGTTGAGCATCCGACTCTTGGTTTCTGCTCGGGTCACCATCTCCAGGTTTGTGGGATCGAGCCCCGCCCTGGGCTTTGTGCTGCTGGTGCGGAGCTTGCTTGGGATGCTCCGTCGTCTCCTGTCTGTGCCCCTCTCCAACTCACAGTCGTGCTCTTTCTCTCTCTCCCTCTCTCTCAAAATAAATAAATAAACTAAAAAAAAAAAAAAAATGAGCAGAGGACCTGAATGCATATTTAAAAAAAAAAAAAGAAACAAACAAAAGCCAGGATGGCTGGCAACAGTGACCTAAAACCCTACGTGGCATCAGTTATGGACCTGGGAAGTGGCTGTCCCCTTCGGAGGGGACAGGGGCTCTCCAGGTCATCAGAGTTCCCTCTGCCCCCCGCCCCCACTTGGCTCATGTAACCCCCGCAGGCCCTGCATGCCTGGGAGTTCGAGGCCCTGCTCTAAAGATTCTGCAAAACGTGGGAGCCTGGAAAGGGCAGCCTTTGGGAGGTATCCTGAATCGTCCTTTCGGTTCTGACGCCCGCTGCCTGCCTGCCTTGCGCGCGACAGGGTATAATAGATAATCAATTGGACCGTCGGGTCCAGAAGGGCACTGATAAGGAACGTCGTACTCCATTCCTTCATTCATCTTCCAAATATCTGCACCCCCCCCCCCCCACACACATACACCGCCGCCGTGTGCAAGGGATTTTGTCGAATCAGCATACGTTTCGAGGAAGCTGCCAGAGGCGGTCGCTTCGAATCCTTCACTGTATCTTTTCTGCTGAAGACTGTAAAAGGCAGCGCCTCCGTGCTGCCTGTATCCACGTTCCTACTGGTGAGGAATTTTGTCTCTTGTGAAGGGACAAGGAAAGGCCTCCTCTGCTGACTGCTGTTGTTCTGGGGCTGCTCCTTGCATCTGGGGTTCAGAGGGTCAGAGGGTCTCAGCTAAAACACGCCTCATCTCGTGCATCCTCAGCACAGGGGGTTCCGGGCCTCCCACCGAGGCCTCATCACGGCACCCCTGGATTATGCCGAAGGGGTGGGTCCCCTGTGCCAAACGCAGCCTGGCAACTTTTACTGGAGCTCGGGCTTGAACGGGACATTCGAAAGACCTGGGGCTTTTAGGCGAGACAGCTGGAACGCTCACCCCCATGGAGAGCCACGGCCAGAATCTCCAAAAGGAAGACGGTGGTCTATCTCCAACCAGTCCTGCTCAGGCTCCTCGTGCCCGCGAAAGGGAGGGAGGAAGGAGGCTCTGCCCAGGTCTCCTCTGACCTCTGAACCTGGGCCCGTCCTGTCTGCAAGGAAACAGTGGCGAATCCGCTAAGCTGGGGTAACCTGTCCTCGCCCACACGGATACCCCCCCGCCGCCCCCGCCAGATCTCCACACCCTTGCTACCTGTCTTGCTGGTGGACTAAGGCGGTGCCTGATCAGCAGGACCCCTTTCTCACTGGGAATAAGGCCTGTCCTCCAAGATGGCGACCTCCACCTCCCAGATTCTCTCCCGGTTGGTGACACCAGTGATCCAGACCGTGGATGGTTTCCATGGCCCAGACTGTTGCTTTTGGGGGTTTTGTGTGTGTGTGTGTGTCTAACTGTGTTCTAGATCCAAGAGGACATGTGCATATTTGGGGAAGGGGTGGGGGGCTGGGGGAGGGAACCACTTCAGCTTACCGTCTTGATTCCCGCCTTTTCTCTCAGGCTCAGAGCCCAGTCCCTGGGAGAGTCCCCTCACCGAGAGGACGTGGAAGGGCTGGGGGTGGGGGTGGGGGCTCCTGAGGCTCCCCTCCCATTTCCTCCTCAGTGGTGACATCACGAATGCCCTAGCAACTTAAGCATCCGGGAGCTTCAAATTCCTGCCTGCCTCTCCTCGACTGCACGAACCCCTGGGCGTGGAAAGACCACCTGGAGACCTGGGGCCTTGGCTTTGCCGCTCCATGATTGTGTGGGCCTGGGAAATATATTTTCGTTTCCCGGGCCTCAGTTTACCCATCTTACATCGAAGCGGGCAAACATGCCCCCCCTGCCCCCCAGCACGCCTGGCTTTGCTGTCTCCCATAACACGTGGGACAAGGTCCCACCTGCAGGTCCGGATGGGGCTTCTTGGAGGTGAAGGGAGAGATTAAAGTCACTGCAAAGCAGCCTTAGAGACGAAGCCTAGATCATTAGGATTATTGTCCCCCACCCCATCTCCCCCACGCTCAACTGCAAGGTTTTTTCCACGACTCAGACCCGATCAGGCTTTTCCAAAGCTTGGAATCTCATTTTGATGGACGCAATTCTTTCTTTACACCCTTGGTTTGCATTGGCTTCCACGAAATCTTGTTAAATGGTAATCGTGACAGTCCTAAGAAGGAGTAGATCCCGGCTCTGTGGGGTCCGAAGCTCACACAGGTTGGGGGCCCTTTTGCATGAAAACAAAATTACAGCTGTAAAACTCGACACGCAAAGATAGATATTGATGTAGAATGTGAGAAATCACACGTTGCCACCTTTATAAAAGGCGAAAAGGCTGCAAATGTCACGAAACCCAGAGAAAAAGATCATAACAGTTGTATTCATTAACTCCCTCCCACATGGCTAAAATATTTTTTCTCTTATAACTTCTGACCACAAACTTTTTTTTTTTAATTTTTAAACATTTATTTATTTTAAAGAGACAGAGAGAGACAGAACATGAGCGGGGGAGGGGCAGAGAGAGAGGGAGACACAGAATCGGAAGCAGGCTCCGGGCTCCAAGCTGTCAGCACAGAGCCCGACTCGGGGCTTGAACTCACAGACCGTGAGATCAGGACCTGAGCCGAAGTCGGACGCTCAACTGACTGAGCCACCCAGGCGCCCCTGGGTAAATCCTATTTTATATGATTTCCTCACATAAAAGAGAAGATACGGGGTGTATGCACTCGTTAAAGCTACACTTTCAAGCATATTCCTGACAGGAAAGAACTTTTCATGTCAGGAGACATATCCGGTAAAGGACTGTTGTCTAAAATATACAAAGAGCTCTTAAAACTCAATAAGAAGAAAATGAGCAACCAGGGTTAAAAATGGGCAAAAGGCACGTCGTCCCAGAAGGCGCACAGACGGCAAACAAGCATCTGAAAAGACACTCAACATCATATGGCCATCAGGGAATTGTAGGTTAAAGCAATTTAATGTTAGGGTGGCCAAAATCCAAAATGCCAACGCCAAAAGCTGGCGAGGCTATGGAGCAGTAGGAACTCTCATTCACGGCTGCTGGGAAAGCGAAATGCTCCCCACTTGGGGAGACAGTTTGGAGGTCTCTTACAAAGCTGAATACACTCTTACCCTACAGTCCGACAATTTGCGCTCTTTGGTGTTTACCCATTTGAGTTCAAAATTTGTGTCCCTGAAACAACTCTGCATACGGATGTTCGTGATAGCTTTACTGATCGTTGCCAAAACTTGGAAGCCACGAGTAAACCCTCCGGTAGGTGAGCGGATAAACAAACAGTGGTCCATCCAGATAATGAATAGTATTCAGCCCTGAAAAGCAATGAGCTATCAAGTGATGAAAAGACATGGGAGAATCTCGAATGGATGTTGCTCGGTGAGAGAAGCCAAACTGAAAAGGCTACACGCTGCGTGATTCCAAAGAGAAGACATTTGGAAAAAGGCAAAATTACGGACACAGTAAAGAGATCGGTGGTTGCCCGAGGTTATAAGGGGAAGGGAAATGGGAGGAGCACAGGGCATTTTTAGGGCAAGGAACTGGTCTGTAATGATGGAGACATGCCACGTGCTTGCCCAAGCCCACAGAATGTACACCAAGAGTGAACCCGAACGTCGACACTGGACTTCGGGTGATCGTGACGCGTCCGTGCAGTTTCACCGATCGTAACACGTGTCCCACCCTAGTGCAGGGTGTTGCTAGTCGGGGAGGCTGTGCACGTGGGGAGCGGGGGTGGGGGGTGTCTATAGAAACTCTGTCCTTTCTGCTCAATTTTGCCGTGAACTTAAAAATGCTCTTAAAGAGGGCACTTCACTATTTTTAAAAGCCGTAAAAGAAATTACGACCTTCGGGATATGTTGACAGGGTCTCTCTCAGGACCTTGGAAGGGGTCTGTGCGGTGAGGGATTCTGAAACGTGAGCATCCCTAGTTTCTTCTTTCGAGAAGACGTGTGACTAAGTCCGACAGGTCTGGGACCCCACGTGACCCAAGTTTAGTAAATCTGTGCCTCGAGTGAGAAAGGCAGGAATGTGCGAGCATCTCAGACCCATGAGCTTCAAGGAGCCCTGCCGAACAGTATGTTTGCGGAGACAACGGAAGAGGCTAGCTGTTTGTTGGCTCGATTAACGAGGGGATGGTAGAGAGTTTCTACTGTCATCGTTAACATGCTGGTGAGTTTCTACCACATATCAGGCACAGCTAAGTGCTTTATACACCAACACTTCAGCGATGAAGAAAAGGAGGCTCAGAGAAGTGAAATCTGACATACAGACATTTGGTGAAACTGGGATTCAAGACAATGGTGTCCTTGGTTCCCCTGAGACATGTTGCCTTAATCTGGGACTTTGGGCGATATATCTTTCCCTTTATTTATTTATTTTTTGTTTGCATCATGGTGTAATGGTACCCGCCTTGAAGTCCATCCTGATGTTGTTCGTGTAAAAATAAAAATGAGACCACGGGGGTGCCTGGGTGGCCCAGTCGGTTAAGTGTCTGATTCTTGATCTCAGTTCAGGTCATGCTCTTCTGGTTTGTGAGATCGAGTCCCGCCTCAGGCTCTGCACTGACAGGGTGGAACCTGCTTGGGATTTTCTCTCTCCTTCTCTCTGCCCCTTCCCTGCTTGCTCTCTCTCTCAAAATAAATAAATAAACTTAAAAGAATTTTTTTAATTTTTTTAATGTTTATTTATTTTTGAGAGAGAGAAAAAGAGAGAGAGAGAGTACGAGCAGGGGAGGGGCAGAGAGAGGGAGACACAGAATCTGAAGCAGGCTCCAGGCCCTGAGCTGTCAGCACAGAGCCCGACACGGGGCTTGAACCCACAGACCGTGAGATCATGACCTGAGCCGAAGTCAGACGCCTAACTGACTGAGCCACCCAGGTGCCTCCCCCCCCCCCAAAAAATTTTTTTCTTAAATGAGACCACAGAATAGAGAGCTCCTTCTGATTGTGAGATGCTACGTGTATTTGTCAGGGTCCAGTCGGAAAACAGAAACCACTAAAGGTCTTTCCAGCAGAGGATGTCTGATAGAGGGAATTGACTGCCCAGAGGATAGAAGGGCTGAGAAGCAGCCCAGACGTGGCAGGAGCAAGGAGCTGTTACTCTCCTCGGCTGGAGGGCCAGTGAGAGAATGTAGTTTTGCCAGAGCCAGAACTGGGGCACCGGGGAGGTGTGAGAGCCTTGGCAAGGGCTGCCCATGGGGCTGAGACAATAGAGGAAGGAAGGGTCGGGAGCCACGGAGAAGAGGCAGCGGCTGCAGGAGATGCCATGGAAGCAGAGACGGGGGTAGAAATACCCTGGTTGTTCCCGTTCTCCGACCCTCCCATTGTCCAGCAGCCCTCCCTCCAGCCAGCCCTTCCCGGGGAGGGGAGGGGGGCGCTGGGAAACCACACCACACATAGCAAGTTAATACAGTAAAACCCTGGATTGCGAGTAACTTGTTCTGCGAGTGTTCCGCAAGACGAGCAACCGTTTCTAATAAATTTTAACTCGATACACGAGTAATGTCTTGCCATACGAGCCGCATGTGCCCCACCCCCAGGTCACATGATCACAACTGAGCCAATGGTTCTTGAAATTCGCTTTGAGGGATGAGTGCTTTGGATTACAAGCACGTTTCTGGAACGAGTTATGCTCGCAAACCAAGGTTTTACGGTATTATTATAGGAGACAGCTTGAGGCTCCGGATGAAGGGGAAGAAGAGGGCCAGATGCAGGATTCCGGAATTCCATACGGTCTTTCTTCTCCCCGTTGGCTAGAACGAACAGGTGAGGACAGGGTCAGCCAGGGTATCGTACATTTCTGGATCAAGTCTTGACTCCACAAAAACGATGGGGTGGGGGAGTCGGTAGGGAAAGGGGAAGTGGGTCACTTATACATGCTGTTCTGCCTGAAAGCAAGCATCAGAGGGATAGCTCTCCGAGGCAGGATTTATTTCCATCTTAAAATAGAGAGGCGCCTGAGGTCTGGTGCAAGGGGCCTGCACCTCCCCCGAAGGGGCCTCTGATGAGGAGGCTCGTAGAGTTCACTCCCGGAGACCAGGAATGACTTTGTCCTTCTGGCTCCCTTGATCCGTCAGAAGCTGACAGCTTTCCTGCGTGGCAGTCGGCGGCCGCCTGCTTAAGGGTGTCTGCGGGAGGAAGCAAGCAGCGCCAGCCATAAGCCACTGTTCCCACTTCACTGTTCCTTGGTCAGTGCCCCGCGCTGGATACCGTCTCAAGATGCACACGCCCGTCCGGAGATGCTCTGTCCGTCTCGGAGTGCCACTGCTCCACCAGGCCTGGTGTGCGTAAATGGCCGAGGACTCCAGGACCGTCTGTCCCCATCCTCCCTGGGATCCCCCAACACTTCCTGCTGCAGGGACCGCGTTCAGATCCCTGGGGCCTATTGCCCTCTCTTCCCTGGTGTTGGAACCCCCTACAAACTCTTTGTCGTCAGGTTAGCACTGACTCCCCTTGCCAGCCCTCAGTAAACGTCACTTCCTCCGGGAAGTCCTCTCTGAATACCTTTCCTGAAGTGGTCTGTGTTTCATAGCCCTTGTCCTCCGTGTCACGTACTGTTCTTACCAATCATGTTGCAGAGACGCCTGGATGGCTCCGTCCGTTAGGTCGGAGCTCAGGTCATGATCGCACGGTCCGTGAGTTCAAAACCCACATCTGGCTCCGTGCTAATGGCCCAGAGAGAGAGAGAGAGCTCTCGATCTCTCTCTCTTAAAATAAATACGTAAACTTAAAAAAAAAAAATCAATAAATGAAAGCAATTACCTGTTGCAACCAGGGGTCAGCAAACCACAGCCAGTGAGCCAATCCAATCTGCCACCATGTTTTAGAAATAAAGCTTTATCGGGACGCAGCCCTGTCCATTCATTCGCGTATTGTCTCTGGCGGCCGTCGCATTGCGACGGTTGAGGTGGGTAGTTGCATCCAAACACGTTAGCATCACATAAAAAGCCCCGCCAGGCTTGGTTTCTGCTCACTTTGCAAAGCTGCAGATGCCGAAGGTGCAGGAGATTGGAACGAAGGAAGCTGCTATCCGCCAATCGCTGGAGTCGCGCCAAACACCCTGCTGGGGGCCTCGTGCTTATACCGATCCTGGTCTGTCCCCTGGAATTCACTGGCTGATCTATTCCTCCTAGGTTTGGTGCTCTTAACATTCATTGTTGTTCTCTGATATATTTTCCAGCAAATAGTGTCGACTGTTTCTGTCTTATCGAAGGTTCAAGCTAATTTCTTTTTCATCAGTCACAAACCTCTGTTTCTCAAAGCAGACGATGTTCCATTTTTCCTGTGGCCACTGCATTCTGGGTGTCTTATCTTTAAGATGTATTAATCTGTAGCAGCTGACTCTATCAATGAGTAAAGTGCCAAGTCCTCAAAACATGTTAAATCCTTTAGAATTAGGCCTAGTTACGGGGCGCCTGGGTGGCTCAGTCGGTTGAGCTTCCGACCTCGGCTCAGGTCACGATCTCACGGTTCATGGGTTCGAGCCCCGTGTCGGGCTCTGTGCTGACAGCTCAGAGCCTGGAGCTTGTTTCAGATTCTGTGTCTCCCTCTCTCTCTGACCCTTCCCCACTCATGCTCTGTCTCTCTCTGTCTCAAAAATAAATAAACATTAAAAAAATTTTAAATAGCATATTAGGTCTAGTTACATGCGATGAAAACCCAAAATATGGCTTAAGCAAACTAGAAATTTGCTGTGTCACATAATTTATTCCAGAGGCAAGAAGTCAGTCCAGATCGATATGGCAGTTTTACAATCAACGGGGCACAAGCTACTTTTCTCTTCTTGCTTTACCTTTCATGGCTTCCCGCCTCATAGTCCAAGAGGGCTGCTTGAGCTCCATCCTTCAGGTCTGCGTTCCAGCCATAAGGAAGAAGGAAGAGAAGAAGAAAGGCAAGGGGCTTATTCCAGCTGTCTTGTAAGGACATTAATCGTACAACATTCCCACTCAAATCTCAATGGCCAGAACCTCTGTGACCACACTTTGCTGCAAGGGAGGCTGGGAAATGGATCCTTTTTGTCAGAGACCCAGTGCCCCGCTAAGCATGGAGGTTCTGTTACTAAGGAAGAGAAACGGATATGGCTGAATGACCACCAGTATACCCATCTCTGCCATAGGTATTCAGTTCCTCCACGCTGCCACCAGCCAGACTATGTTTCTGCGCTTTATATGAAAACAAATCAAAGCCAAACTTAAGTTAAAAATTGTGTAATGCACAAATGGGTTATTCTGTTCACTCATCCATCCACTTGTTCATTCGTTCAACAAATATCTAGGTAGCGTCTATTCCGATCCAGGCGCTGGGCACGATGCAAGACGCAAGAACTGAATAAAAATGGGGAAAACAGGGGCGCCTGGGTGGCTCAGTCGGTGAAGCATCCGACTTCAGCTCAGGTCATGATCTCGTGGTCTGTGAGTTCGAGCCCGGCGTCGGGCTCTGTGCTGACCGCTCGGAGCCTGGAGCCTGCTTCGGATTCTGTGTCTCCCTCTCTCTCTGCCCCTCCCCGCTCCTGCTCTCTCTCTCTCTCTCAAAAATAAACATAGGGGCGCATGGGTGCCTCAGTTAAGCATCTGATTTTGGCTCAGGTCACGATCTCGCGGTTCTTGGGTTCGAGCCCCGCTTCGGGCTCTGTGCTGATGGCTCAGAGCCTGGAGCCTGCTTTGGATTCTGTATCTCCCTCTCTCTCTCTCTGTCCCTCCCCCACTTACGTTCTCTCTCTCTCTCTCAGAAATAAATATACATTTTTAAAAATGGGGAAAACAGATCAAGCCATTCCTGAACTTCTTCCTCAGGTCATTTTCAGTGGAACAAGGGTATTGTAACGAACGAGGCCGTCCCTCACGAGAGTGCACGGACAGAAAAACAGTGAAAACCAGCAACTTGACTCAAGAGCGCTTAAAGCACTGTGACCTTCCAAACTCTTCAGGGGTCTCCAGGCTGGGCTGCCCAGAGCTCTTCTCCCCGAGTAAACTCCACAGTGGCCGGCTCGGCCCCCTCCCCCAGCACGTCCAAGGACAGAAGCCAGCCGGGGGGCCTCGAGCGCGCAGAGATATTTATGCCGCACCCGGAAGACCAAGCCTCAGCGACAGAACTGATGCCACTTGAAAGAAGTCAGGGTAGAGTCCCCGGAAATGAAGGGAATGACAGTGGCCAAGATGCAAAGGGGAAAAGGGTGAGACGGAGTCCAGATTAGACCAGCTGGGCCCTCCGTTATTTTGACTTGTGCTTTTTCAAACATTTATTTCAAAGGGAATTCAAGGAGATGAATTGAGACCTCATCAGCGCCCGACAAGTTCAGGAATATTCATCCGTCTTGCGTTGGCATCGACACCAGTCTCTGTGGAGTCTCTGTGGCCTCTGGCCACTTTCCCTTTCATGCCTTTGTTTGACATATAGGAAAGAATCATGAGGTGTTAAGTATCATTAACTTCCAAACACCTAGGAAATCAGTAGGAAAGTGCAAACGCCGTGGACCCCGACCGTCTCCGCAAATGATCTGTCCTAAAGTCCTCCCTTCTGGAGATGAAAAGAAAGAATTTGGCAGGCTGACCGTCTCAGGGAGAGAGCACCAAAGGAACAGGAGGGGGACAGAGCAGAATAAATGAAAATATGATTGACTTCTTGCCTCGGCCCGGCTCACACATGGTTCTGAGCATTTAATAAACGGGTTGACACTCGGAGTTCCCCTCATTAGGAGAACGTGGGGACCCGGACTGTCATAAATCAGAAAGCCAGGTTATCAAAGCTTGTGATCTTTAAAAGTGTCAGGGCGCCCTCCTGTCTGCTCAAACGGAGGCGGCAACCCGCAAGCTGCAAAGAATTAGCCGCTGTGCCATGATTTAATACACGCGCCCCCGGACGAGGCGGGAGGCTGAGCCAGGCAGGGAGAGGTTGCCCAGGTACCCAGCACAAGAACAGCTGTCTCAGGGTGCATGGTACCGGGGGGCGGGGGAGGTAATGATGAACCTAGCTGTCTGGTGAGACTGGCAGAGATCCAGGGAAATCGCTAACGAGCTAATTATTATTAGCTAATTGCTCACTTAGGATGTCCAAGCCGGAAGGGGCTTCGGAACGCCTTTAAAACTGCCGTGAACCAGCCTAGCGTCACATCAGAATCGAACAGAAAACCGGTTATTGCTAGAAGACACGCACCTGTCCTAGCCCCCCCCAAAATTGCGTCCAAGGGAAATGGGTGCGTGGGTCCACAGAAAGATGTGCGAGCAAATGTCCACGGCAGCTGTATTCACGACGGCCCCAAAGCGGAACCGCCCCAGATGTCCTTCGGCAGGAGAATGGATAAACACGCTGTGGTATGTCCATACAGTGGAGTACTATTCGGCAATAAAAAGGAATGAGCGCCTGATACGTTCAACGTGAATGAATCACGTTGACCCAACGTTCAGTGAAGGAAGCCGGGCACACTCAGGAAATTACACCCCGGATGACTCCTTGTGTATGAAGTTCAAGGTCAGGCGACACTAATCCATGGCGATAGAGGTCAGAACAGTGGCAGGATAGGGGGGCCCAACCTGGGGAACATAGGAATCTTCTGGGGAGATGAAAATAGCCTCTATCTCAATCTGGATGATGGTTATGGGTTCTGAATACATTTAGGAAAGTGCATTCCCCAGTACACTCACTACTCGCGTATTTTGCCGTATGTAAGTTACGTCCCGGTAAAATACAGCAAAAACAAACACACGAATGGAGGAAGGCAGACTTTAGGGCCTCTGCACATGCTGTTCCCTTTGCCAGAAGTATCCCCCCTACAGTATTTATGAGACTGGCCCCAACACATCATTCAGGTCTTCACTTAACGTTCAGAGACCTCAGCCGTTCACCGTCGCGTTGCTCTGTTTTGTTCGTCTGCATATTCCCAACCGCGCTCCGGAATTATCTTGTGTGTGTATGTGTCTCTTCTCTGTCTCCTCCAGCCCCATCACCGCGAGACTGTGAGCTCCCGAAGGAGGTCTGGTCTGTGGTATCGACTCATGTGCTGGGTCTCCACTTGCCTCCTTCCCCTTGCCACCCACCGTCCTGTGCCCTCCTCCTGGCTCAGAGCCGCCTGGTTGGAGCACGTCAGCATGCTTCCTCACCTTCTGGCCTCTGGCTGTGTTTTGACCAGTGGGGAACCCTAGTGGGAGACTGAAAGCAAAAGGACGTGGGACGTGAGGGTGCCATCTCCTCTCTGGGAGGTCACCACAAGCTGGCTGCTTCTCTAGACCGGTGGTTCTCAACTGGGGGTAACGTTACCCACCCCCCCCGCAAGAGACATTTGGCAAAGTCCGGAGGGTGTTGCTGGCCTCCTAGGAGTAGATGCCAGAGATGCCCCTAAATAAATATCCTACGATGCATAGGACAGCCTCCCACAACACGGAAGGATCCAGTCCTGAATATCCACAGTGATGAAGTCAGGGAAATCTATTCTTGATAAATGTCCCAGCCCTCCCAAGGACGTCCTCCCTCCATAGCGGTCTCCCTCAAATACAGGCAGTGCAGGTAACACTACCCCTTTCCTTCAGGTCGAGAGGTTGGAAAAGCCCCAGTGTTTCTGCCTTGCAGGTCCTGACCTATCCGTCATGCTTCTCCAACGGCCCGTCCACATCCTTGTCTTAGCCCCTTTACGAGACTCCTCAAAGTACCCTGACCAGCGGGGGCTATTCTGTTTCCTGACGGAACTCTGACAAACTCACCGTTTCATCCCCAGCAGCCAAGTGCCCAGGAAATAGGAGCAGGTATCTGCTAAATTAATTAAGCAATCAGTAAGTGATGAATCAGTTAAGTGATGAATCCGCTTTTCCCACGAGATTTGGATTTAGAAGCCAAAGATAAATCTTAGAACTTATCACTTTCCAAAGATTTCCCGATGTCTTTCCATATTAGTGGAGAAACAGCAGTCCCTTCCGTGGAGGCTTAAATGCGATGGCCCAGTACTTTCTACCTCTGAGACTCGGGATTTTCCTCTGTAAAATGGGGACTTAGCGGTACGTGCCTCATGAGGCCAAGGTAAGGATAGGCTGAGATAATTATTTTCCACCTACAAGGGTGCAGGCGACCTTCTTCGGTTAACGTTCTACGTTCTTGTACGTTGTCCTCAGGGAAAATCCCTTTAATTTTTCCTTCCAATGACATGGTCAATACTGTTTCTTGTACAAAACTTGGACAGCGCGTACAAGAACAATAAAGAAAACAAGAGTTACATGAAACGCCCCCAGCATGCTAAGATAGTTGCTACTAACATCAGGGGCGTGTTTCACATCCATCGTTTTATGCATTCGAAGCTGTTTTTCAAAACCCCACCTGTGAATCGGTGAATTTTAATCCAGTTATGCACTTTGGATTGTACGACGGGATAAGTGATTTAACTTTTCTGGGCCCTGGTACCTTAGTTTATAAAATGATGTCTTCATCCCTTAGGTTTGCTGGAACAGGCTTCACAAATTGAGTGGCTTGAAAGGAGAGTAATCTAGGGGCGCCGGGGCGGCTCAGTGGGTTAAGCATCCGACTTCGGCTCAGGTCATGATCTTGCGATTCATGAGTTCGAGCCCCCGTCGGGTTCTGTGCTGACAGCTCGGAGCCTGGAAACTGCCTCAGATTCTCTCTCTCTCTCTCTCTCTGCCCCTCCTCAGCTCTCTCTCTCTCAAAAGTAAATAAACATTTGAAAAAATTTTTTTTGAAAAACAAGAGAGAGAGAGAGAGAGAGAGAGAGAAATCTATACTCTCGGAGTCCCGGAGGAGAGAGCCCTCAATCAGGGGTGTCAGTGTTCCTTCCGGAGGCTCTGAAGGAGAACCTGTTCAATGCCACCCTCCTGGCTTCCAGTGGCTTCTGCCCATCCTTGGCGTTCTTGGGCTGTAGACACATCACTTGAATCGCTGCTCCCTTCTTCTCATGACCTTCATCTCCGTATCTGTTCTTCTCGTCTTCCGCAGGGCACTTGTCGTTAGTTGAAGGGCCCCCCCCCCCAGACAATTCAAGATGATCTTCGGTCAAGACCCCGAACCTAATTATATCTGCGATATTCTTTTTCCGAATAAGCTCCCATTAGCACAAGTTCCAGGCAGAGGCACCTCTTACAGGGCCACGGTTTAACTTACTACAGGTGGGAATGCAAATCTTTGCCTCCCGGAGTAACTGGGATAAACAAACTGAAAGGGATCGTGTTTATGCAGTTCTTGGCCCACGAGAAATGATCGATAAATGCTGTGTATGAATAATCTTATCTGAAGGGCATTGTTTCTCCCTCTCCTTTCTGGACGCATAAAGTAAGATATAAATAAACGACCCTAAATGAGTAATTGTGAGTTCAGGCGGATGCCAAAAAGGTGGTTTTCTTCAATGCTCTGCGCGCTCTCTCTACTGTTTTGAAGAAGAGAGTTTTGATATATTTATGCTCTGATTTTTTTCCCTTTCTCTCTCTCTCTCTTTTCCCTGGGCCTTCTCTCTTCTCTCTGTTTTTCTTTCCTCTAGACATAGCTCCGCCGGTTGGCCATTTTATTGGCAAACACAAAGCTTCAGAAGGCATAGACTCAACCAAATCAATTAGGTGAATTACGTTTTGTTTCGAGTGCAAAAATCCACCATTCATTTCAACATGTAGCTTTTCATGCTTTCGTGACCTTGAGGTTGAATACAAATTCTTTACAGCTTCCTTATTTTAAAGCATAGCGCTGTTCTGATTTCTTTTTTTTTTAACTTGATAGATGAAAATCGAGACCAACTAAAAATGCTGAACGAGGAAGCCGTTGCTCCCTTCACAAAACGATTTGTCCTTGACCAGAAGATGCTCCTGGTGCCTTTCTGGCAACTTGATTGATAAGAGGTGGATAGCAATAGAGCAAGGAAAACAAGGAGGTGGGGATATGGAGAAGCGAGTTGTAATCTGGGCTGCATTGTCCTCTAGCTGTGCTGCATCATGTGATAAGGTAAACTCTCTGTGTCGTGATTTTCCTGCCGTGAAATGAGGGAGGGTTGGAAGGGCTGGCTGCCTGGGCGCCTCTCAGGTCTGACCCTTCTAGAGCCCATCTACCCAAATGCCACCCTCTCTCCGGTCACCCTCCTAAGGACTTACCTTCCATCCCTTCTCACCAGTGGCCAAGGGAACGTTGGAGACGAGTTCAGCAACCTTTCTGCAGTGCAAGCGCGAAACGGCGTTTGTTGCCTTGGAAACTTCCATGACTTCTCATCGACGGACAGAGAGTTCGGCGGCAAATGAGCAGGACAGGGAATAAGCCAGCCCGCCCGGGAAGCTGAACACGTGTCTCAAGACGACACCTTCACGGAGGTCCCTACCTGTCCACTTGCCCAGTGGTGGGCTCCGAGGTGAAGTCCAAGAGCGAGGTGGGGAGAAGAACTTTTCATGAGCGCAAGGTTTGGCTTTCCCCATGACGGAGGAGTAGCTTGGACAAGGACCGCATTTTATCATTTCTGCTCCCTCTTACCACATCTACAGAATTGGTGCTTTGGCTCGAGCCCCCGGACGCATTGACTCTCAACCACCCGGGAGGCATAAGGGACCGATTATCTCCCAGAGAACATTGACCATGGGGAGGAATGGCCGCGAACTCGGGTGGTGGGAGAGATTGTGGACAGGGGACGACTCCCCCGTGTGTCTGGCTGGGCAGCTGCTGTAGGTCCCCATGCCCTGTGAATACTCTATTCACCACTGACCCCTTCCCTTCTGGGCCTTAGTTTCTTCCTGGGCATCGTCCTCTCCTCCCCTTCCTCTCCTCTTCCTCTTCCTTCTTCTCCGCTTCCTCCTTCTCTTATTCTCCTTCCGCCTCCCCCTCGCCATCATCTTGGTTACTATCATCACCCTCGCCACCCTCATCAGCACTGTCATAGCTCCCATCTTTTTCGATATTTACTGTCTGTCTGACGATATGCTAAATACTTTACGTTCACCTTCTCATAACCGTCACACCGGTCCTAAGGAGGTCTGGTTTGCTCCCCCCAAACAGATGCGGAGGTGCGGATTTGGGCACAAATGGTTTATTTGGGAGGTGATCCCAGGAAGCCCGGGGAAGGAGGAGAGAGGCGGGGAAGAAAGCAGAAATAAAGGTGTGTGAGTGCGTGCTCAGTGCTGAGGGGAACTGGGGCACAGCTGAGCCCTGGGCCTCCCGGGGGGCTGTGAAAACACACCTCAGCATTGTCCCATGAGGGAGCAGGGTCTTTATCCATCACGTTTCACTCTTTATCGGTTGAGGTGACTCCGGGGGCGTCACCTCCACCTTCTGACCTGCCCCATTCTGAGCTGAGCGCTGGTCAGTAGTCAGAGAAAGCCCTTGGGCAGAGAGACTGAACGTCAGCATATTGGGAACTGCTCGCCTGGGCTGTAAGTGGGCCGACTGGTAAGAGGGGTCAAGGAGATGGCAGGTGGGCGGGGGGGGGGGGGGCGTGCACCAATAACTCCCATGATGCTATCATTACTCCAGGCTTGGTGTGAGGAAACTGAAGTTCCGGGGGGGTGTGTTAACTGCCCCAGATCGCAGAGCCCTAAGTGGTAGACTTGGGATTTGAACCTAGGTCTGTGTGACCTAGCCTGAGCTATTAACTCCGCGCTTTCATCCGCTACAGGCAGGGTTTAGCTCTAAGCTGCCCTCCACCCCCCAGCTCACCCCTCTCCAATGTCTCTGTGATGAGTTCCAGGACGCGGAGGGGCCAGTTTGGAACGCGGAGCTGGGACCCCAGGCAATCATGAAGTTTCCGCCTTCCACGTCGGTTAGCTGCATACATCGCTCCCAGACGCCTCTCAGTCGATAAGGTTCAAGGCTCTCCAACACTCTGAGCTTCAGTGTCCTCGTCCAGACCGTGGGGGAAAGGATGAGACGGGCACCCCCCTCACAGGATCATGGAGACGTGCAGAAAAGTAGGATAGAGCAGCCTCCGGCAAATAACAAGGGCCTGGTCACTGTGAGCTTACTATTTCTATCTGACCTTACTTCTTGCCTTATGCTACCCTCCTCTGTGTGCAAGCCAGCAGAGGCCAGATAGTTCTGTTGAAAGAAAGAAAGAAAGAAGAAAGAAAGAAAGAAAGAAAGAGAAAAAGGGAGGGAGGGAGAGAGAAGGGAAGGAAAGAAAGGAGAGAGGGAGGGAGAAAGGAAGAAGGAAGAAAGGAAGAAAGGAAAGAAAGAAAAGCCAGCTCATCTCATGCCTCTGTTCAAAATTGGGCTATGACGTTCCCTTCCCCTTGGAGAAAAGGAAAACCTTGACAGTGGCCGCAGAGGCACCTTGCTGCGTGGTCTGAACACCCCCGTTCGTGATTTCTCTGCCCCTGCTCTGAGCACTCTCCCCGAGCTCCCTCCACAGATGCCTTTGGTGATTCTGAAGCTCAGGGCATTTGCACTGACTGTTCCCTCCTTCTGGAATGTTCTTCGTCCGCGGCCGTGAGGCTCACTTCCTTGCTTCCTTCCAGTCTTTGTCAAGTGGCACCTTCTCCAGAAGGACCGGCTCAACTACATTTAAACTACAGCAACCTCACACCCCCAACCCACTGCAGGGACTCAACCTTTCTGTCTTTAGTGAACGCCAACAAACTGTGTTTGCTTTGTTACCTCCTGATTCCTTCACGGTGGATGGTCTGTCTCCCTCCTACAGAAGAGTGGTTCTCAACCAAGAGCGATTTTCGCCACCCGCACCCTCCCCCTGCAACTCCAGACATTTAGCAACATCTGGAGATATTTTTAGTTGTCATGACTGGGGAGAGGTGCTCCTGGCTTCTAGTGGGTAGAGGTCAAGGGTGCCACTAAACACCCTCCAGTGCACAGGACAGCCCCCCCACAACAGCGAACTCTCCAGCTCTAAATGTCAGCAGCCCCGAGGTTGAAGAACTGTGATACAGAACGAAGCTTCGCAAAGGGCTCTGGGGCCGATTTCGTTTTTCTTTATTGCTGTATCCTGACATCCAGACCAGTATCTGGCGCACAGCAGTCGCTCAAGAGATATTTAGGGGCTGAATACTCCCTAGAAATGGTCCCTAGAGTGAAGACTTCCAGATTCATCGATATCTCAAAATTCCTCTTCAAACCGGTTGCAGGAACAAACCTGCACAGGCACTGGCCAGACGGCAAGAAAGATCTAGGTCCTTGTTTGGAAAGGAATCGTTTTCACCGGAAAGAAAGAAAGATGTCCCTCCAACAGCCCCACCCGGAACTCACACATTGTGTTCTAAGTTTAACACATCTTGTGTTCCCTCTGCTGAAACCCTTGGCCCCAGCCCATAATATCCCTGAATCCAGGAAACCATTATGACTGATCAGGGTCAAAGGTTGCACCCATTGTAACAGACTTCCTCCATCAGAGTTTTAAATTTGGAAAACGTCCTTATTGCTATTGTGTAGAATGGCAGGTCTCAGATAACCTCAGAATTATTTTTATTTGTCTGCCATGACCCACCATCACTAAAATAAAAAAAAAAAAAAAGTTTAAAAAAGTTGCAGAGCCGAGGGGGCTTTCCTCAGAACATAATGTTAGGAGACAAGGAATCAGATAAGAGCCAGCTGATATTTTCAGCCTTTAACTGAATAAAAGGAAGAAGTTGTCAGATTCCCAGAGGGACCCCAAAATGAAATTCCATTTCTTTTTTTTTTAAGATGACCAGGATAGGAAAAAAGAGCAGAACCCTAAAAGAGGAGCGATTTTAAGTGACAATAAGCACTTAAAACTTTAAGGAGATTATTCTAATACCCTTGGAAATTTCTGGAATGTTCCACCCGTCTTTTACATCAAGAAAGGTCACGGTACCCATGGATATGTCTTGCCATATAACACTCGGGCATCAGAGAAATCTCTGGATTTGAGCAGGAAGCCAAGAGGAGGCAAGGGGCAGGTCGTAAGAGACGTCAAGTCTCGGAATTACATACAGCAATTAAATGGCAAGAGGAAGGTTGTGTTGGTCAACAGTATAGAACAATGGGACATGTGGCCGTTTGGTGGGAGAATGCATGAGACAAGAAGGAGTAGGTACAAGGTCTTTGGTGTATTACAAGTTCAAGAAAAGTTGGTCCGGTCCATCCTACAAATGCTCATGGGGCCCCACTCTGTTTAGGGCTCGGTGCTAGAGGCTGGCAGTTCGAAGACAAGAGGTGCAAATGCATGATGCCAAATGCAGGGCCATGGGCGTGGGGAGGTTTACATCCTTGCGCTGCCACTTACTTGCTAGAGGAGCCTGATCAATCTACTTAATCCCACTCAGACTTGGTTTCCCCATCTGTAATATAGGATTGAACATCGTAGTTACCTACGTCAAGGGGTTGCCACTTGGCAAGGCGCCCCCCGCACACGGAAAGTCTTCAACAACGAATGTCAGTATTATTAGAAGTAAGACAAGGGGGGCGCCTGGGTGGCTCAGTCGGTTGGGTGCCCGACTTCGGCTCAGGTCACGATCTCGCGGTCCGTGACCTCCTGTTCTGGCTCCCCGTCCCTTCCTTTCTCGTTTGGTCACTTCCCTCTCAGTGCTTCCTCGAATCATTTCCCCTCCCCACCCCCAAACCTTCTTCCATTCAAATTCCAGTTGCTTTGAGGATTACCCACTCTGAAACAGCAATCGTGATCCATCCGATCTGGCAAATCTCGTTTAGAATTATCTAGAGATGAGCTTACCTCACTATCAGATCCACAAAGCGGGTGTCGACCTAGCCCGTGAATCCAGCTTATCTAGAAACACCTTCTGTTTTTGTAAATGTTCTTCGGTGCCTCGCGGTCCAAGGATGAGGACGATCGGAGAAGATGTGCCAAGAGCGTGTAGCATAAATAAAAGATAAGCTCCTGTTGTTTGAGCTCTAAGTCCATTGAGATTTAGAGACTGGTAATTATTGGAGCATGACTTTGCCTCTCTTGACTCTTACACAACTGTATACGACAATTATTCTCATCCCCACGCCATAGGTCTGGAACTTGAGCACAGAAAGGTTAGGTGATCTGCCCGGTTTCCAGGACACCTGGCAGGTGTCGGGGGCGAGATTCACTCTCCACTCTAAGTCTCAAGTTCATGCTCAAAACCACGACGCCGTATAGATAAAGAGATGTACGTAAGCACAAATGTGTAGGATATAGGGGGACTGTAACCAACATGAAGAAGCTGCTGATCTCACTGCATGTTAGAAAACCTACCCAAGGAAAATCACGCCTTCTCCTGAGGATTAAAACCCTCAGTCACCTGAAATAGACTGCCTCCTGCCACCCACCTCCACCCCCTGTCGCCGGCGTAGATAAAATGACCAAGCATAACCTCCAGAGCCAAGAAGATACTCAGTCCACATTAGTATGTGAACAGCAGGGTGGGAGAAAGACAGGAGCGGAAGAGAGGTCGCATTTCTTTCCTCCACGTATCACCTTGCTGCCATACAGGTCAGATGGCCAGAATCTCTCCTCGCTGAGGTTGGCCAAGCCCCTTCCCCATCTCCTTTGCCATCAGTTCAGATTGATCTCAAATGTATCACTTCTTCCAAGGGGGGAAAAAAAATGGCAGCCCCAGAGAGCCGCCAGTCCCACCTCCCGGACTAGACGATTGTTCCCACGATTATTACACTAGACACGTGACGTGCTCCAAGACTGGGCCATAGGAAGGGAACATGAAGGACCCATAAGCAGTGGGAAAAGCCAGAGTAAATTCTCTTTCTAAAATGTTTTTTAAAGTGTTTATTTATTTTTGAGAGAGAGAGAGAGAGAGAGTGAGCACGAGAGGGGGGCAGAGGCAGAGAGAGGGGGAGACACAGAACCCGAAGCAGGCTCCAGGCTCCGAGCCGTCAGCACAGAGCCCGCCGCGGGGCTCGAACTCACCAACGGCGAGATCGTGACCTGAGCTGAAGTCAGACCCTTAACCGACTGAGCCACCCAGGCGCCCCTGGACTAAATTCTTTTTCCTGTGTCCAACAGGCGGGTCTTTATAAATTTGGGGAAACTTGGGCTAGAGGAAAGTCTTTAAAAGTCAGGGAAGGCAACAGAATTCCCTACCTGGCATCCTCTGTCCTGCGATCCTTATCTGTAGGCTCACAGACCATAGCGGATCTGTGGATGCTTTGTCCCCACCCCCTCACTGCCAGAGACCTCTTCTGGCAAGCCAGAGCCAGGCCAGTGTGCAGAGAATGAGCCTGTCTCTGTCCTTGCATGTCCCTGAGAGCAAGCAGCTACTTGAATTTTGTAGCCTGGGCACCTTGCTCCCCCCACCCTGGTCCCAGGGGCGCGAGCGCTTGTGTCTTCCTTTCTAGGGCTTTCTCTACCTGAAGGAGCGAGTCCAGCCTTGCACAGGGCACTAGAGACGTGTTAAGGAGCTGATGAGCCCAGGGCAGCCCTCGACGCGACAAATGTAAGATAGAAGGTAAACATACTTGCTTCCCTGCTTTTCAGAGGGGACAGCTCTGAAGCATGTGCCACGCCACCTCCCAGAAGCCCCTCGTGTCAGGCTGCCCGACACAGCCAATAAAAAAACAGCGAGCCCAGTTTTCAATCTCAGATAGACAAGGAGTAACCGTGTAGGAACGTCCCGTGTAATATACGACGTACTTACACTGAGAAGTTACTTGTTTTTCTGACATTCACCTATAAGGAGGCCAACCCTGCCTCGCGGTTGTAACTCGCTTATTCCATGTCCTTAGTTCCCTACCAAAGCTACCTGGGATCACTTCCCAGTTAAACTATCTGTCCTCAAATCCTAGGTGCTTCCGGGAAAACCCAGCCTAACCCAGAGACTTGAAGCCACCTGGGGGTAAAGCGTGGGAGTTTCTCTGTCCAATACCCTCTGCGATTTATCCGGGCAAGAGCTGAACTCATCGCCAGGTCACCCAAGGGTGGTGTTGGTTCAAGCCAGTATTGCGTCCGCCATTGAAATTCTTCTATTCTCTGGACGGTGGGAAAAGGGATCTCAGAGGTTGTCAGCTTCGCTGGTGCGTCTCGGGGTGGAGCAAATGTGGTCGTGACGCATCAGGCTCCAGCACTGGTCCCCAAGCCCCTCATCTTCCAGGGAACAATTCATGCCACAGGAGGAGACACCAAGGGTTAGAGGCGTGCTTGGCCGTGTAGAGATCCACACCCAATTTACTCCACCGTGAACGTACCCCACTCTAAAGGAAGACCAAATTACATAACAAAGAGAACCACTTGGAATGCCGTCCCAGTCTTTGTAGGACATTTCTTCGTGATGGCCAAGAAGGCAGGCTCCGAGCTCTGAGATTGAGTGGGAGGCTTCATCTGCCACTTCCCAGGCAGATGACTTCACCTCGCGGAGCCTCAGTTTCCCCATCGGTCCAACGCCACACAAGACAGTTGGACGTTATTCAGGGATGTGAGGTAGCTAAGATCGCTGTTGGCGGTGATCGTGGTGTCTTATCATGCTACCCTGTTGTTGAATTTGTTTTGTACAACCCTGGGCCCCCCTCGTAGCTTTAGGGGCTCTGTTTCCAAGGCAGAAATTGGAAGCAAAGCCTGTAATGTGTCCGAGGATTTAAAAATCACTTCTTTTGGCAGGGGGTCTGTGGCTCTGAACATTTTGCAAGGGTTCCCCTTCAGGAAGGAGTCCCAGAGCCAGGAGGAAGAGTGAACACCTTCTGCAATTCAGGCAACCATACTTCCTGAGCCTGTAGCTGAGCTGTGAGTGTCCCTGTAGGTGGAACTTGAGTCCCTCCCTTTCCCCAGGTAGTGCCCAATGAGGCTAATCCACCTGCCTGTTCCCTGTGGGCATTGGAGTTTGTGACTTCTGATCCAACGCTGTTGTGTCTTCCCCCCAAATCCTCAAATAATGTACGTGGATGGTGTTTTACGTAGTCCCAGTGTCCTAAGCAAACCCAGTGGGAGTCCTTGCTCAGCTGCACAGCTAAAGGCAATTTCTGGATGTGCAATGAGCTCCTATCAGAGGCGAACTGCACTTTTCTTTCTAGTAAATAAAAAGGAGTCCTGACTTTTGAACAACAGAAATCAAGGATCTGTCTTGTCTCAACTCTTCTAAGCGTTTTAAAAATGCAAAGCCGCCCCCCGGGCGAAGCATCTCAGACCAAGCGTTGTTTTTTTTCTTTTTTCTTTTTAAACCCAGCCTAAAAAATTGATCAAATCCTTAGTATCAGGCCACTCCTAAATTATGGCAAAGTAAGGCTTTCAACTCATAGTGGCTTTTTGCACTCATTTTTTTTTTTTTTTTACCCAAATCACATCTTGTTTGGCAAAGACTTTTTATTTTTATTTCCTTGATTCATAGGACCTTAATGAAAGCAACATTCAACTTTACATCGGTCTTGTGTGAATTAGGGACCGTGTAAACAGTACTTAACAGTTCTAATTGAAGGTCAGTAAATCCCCAAGAGATTAAATGAGTCCTGCAGGGAGCCGTGTAAATCTCCCTCCCTTTTATGGCAGACCAGTCAAGCCCCCAGCCTGCTTTGGGCAAGGCTTAATAAACAGGGTATGCATCTAATCAAAACCATTTTGCACCCAAAGGGGTTAGGGGCATAAATCACAATTACTCTTGGTGCTAAACCCTTGGCCCAAAGAGGCCCAATGTTGCCGAATACCATCAGGAATGGACTTCTAGCATTAGATGTCTGGTGTGGCTTTCCAGGTCTCAATGTCCAGCCTGCTTCTCCAGGAGAATCCAGATGGAGGTATAAAATCTGAAAATTTCAACCGATCCCCTGCTTTCTCTCTGCTTCCTTATACTCTTTGCTAGCCATTGCCTGATAAATAATAATCATCATAATAATAATAATAAGCAAACAAAAATCATTGTCCTTGGGGCACCTGGGTGGCTCAGTCGGTTGAGCATCCGACGTCGGCTCAGGTCATGATCTCGCGGTCCGTGAGTTTGAGCCCCGCGTCGGGCTCTGTGCTGACAGCTCGGAGCCTGGAGCCTGTTTCGGATTCTGTGTCTCCCTCTCTCTCTGACCTTCCCCCGTTCATGCTCTGTCTCTCTCTGTCTCAAAAGTGAATAAATGTTAAAAAAAAAAAATTAAAAAAAAAATCATTGTCCTCATCTGGATATTAGATGCAGGTGCTAAGGTACCCGTCTTGACATTCCTGTTTAATGTCACTCTTCACTTTGGTTTATGTCAATGCCTAGATCGACCCTTGAAGTGCCATGATTTCATTTATCGTGCCCAAGTGTGCACCTCTTTAAAAGAAGATGGTATAAAGTCCCCGGAACCTGGCTGAAAGGAACCCACGCAAAGAGCAAAATGAAACTCAGAAGCGTCAAGAAGAGTGCCTTTGGACCTGCCTCGGAATGGCAACATGAGGACAATGTTATTCCCCAGCACAGCCGTAAGTTGCCGCTGTGGACGAATGAAATCATAACAACAAATGTGATCTGCGGTCTTGAGGACTGGAGCAACCAGGGTAAGAAAGTTTTCAAGCTTTCCCCCCAAATGCAGATCTGATCCTTGGATCACGCATCTCGAATCCACGTTTTTCTCTTTAGTCACACGTAATGAAACTGAGTGAAGAAACCGGGCGTTCAAGTCCTGGGTTTACCCCAACTCCAGAGACCGCCCCCTGTCCTTTTAACGCACCGCTTCGTAGAGAAACAGGACAAGGAAGATACTCCGAAAGACTCGTACAAAAGGGAAGCCATATTCAAACTGCTCAGGAACAGCTCTTCAAAGGCAGAGAGTAAAGCTGAGAAAGAAAGTTCTGGAATATGACTAACTAGTTCAGGGATGTCAACTCATTAGGATTCTGAATCTTCTCAAGGTTTGTTTCAGGGGTCAATAAATCACAGTGGCCCTTGGCATGATGCCTCTATGCCACCCTGAATGTAGCCATCAGCTGGGGCGTCAACTGGATGCTCTTATCCAATATGGTGACTTGTTGCCCTGCCCCCGGTCTCTCTGGCCGTGCAGAATAGGAGTTTTCGACTCCTCCTCTTTGTGTCTAACCTGTAAGTTGCCTCAGACGTTCTTGGATGACCTAGATTTTCCTCCAAAATGGCTTCCCACCTGTCTTCTCTCCATCACGCAACTTGTCTTGAATGACCTTGGCAACAGCTTCTTCCCTCAATATTTTGAAACCTCCCTAGCATGTATAACCACGTCTCTCCTTCGCTCCTTTTTTCTCCTTCCTCCTTCAGCCCTGTTGGAGCATCTTGCCTTTGAATCTTTTATCAGTGCGTTAATTAATCATTCTGGGTTTCAGGGATAAGGCACTCTCAGGCTACCTCAAGGAAAAGGGCGTTTCCTGTAAGGTGAATGGAAACTTTACCGCTCCCTACAAAAACCTAACAAAACTCTGATTTTAGCCAAGTATCCACTCCAGCCCCACGTCCAGATGTGGAAGCCGCTGAGTCTAAGTTCATAAGCATCTTTTGTTACCCAGGGAGACAACATTATCTAAACTGGTCCAATCTAACTGGAGGGAGCTTTTTGCGCATGAGTGTAGAACAGTTTCTTCTCTCTCTCGAGGTCTGGGACCAGGTAGGACCAACGAAGCCAGTTACCTCAGAGCTGGCTGGTGACAATGAATGGAACCAGCCAGCCTGAGGATGAGGCCACAAACGAGGATGACAGAGTGAAGGATCTCCCGAGTCATAGAGTCATTAGGGACATCATTGAACTGTCCACTAATCCATGCCTGAACCCACCCTATGTCTGGATTTCCATGACCTGCCTATACACTTTAATTACTGTCTGAGTTTCAGTCTGGACTTTCTGTTCCTCCCAGCCAAAAGCATCCTAGCTGATGTGTAACAACGCTTATTTTCAGAACCGAGAACTGAGACGGATTTCGCAGCTCCGGAACTGACCACTCTCTCTGCCTCTTCCTCCCCCAGAACCTGCCAACTCCATTCCCCTCTCTTCCTCGACAGCTCTCTCCAGCAGTTTCTGTTCAAACCTCGTCTGTCACGAGCCACTTCCCCAGCCCCGGCCAACCTGCGCTTGGGTCGCTGTCAGACGCACATCTGTGTCAAAGACTGCCCGCTGCCCCCCAGTTGCCGTCCCTCCACTCTATTTTAGTAGCAGAATTCATCCAGTTTAACTGGGCACATGGCTACCTCCATAGAGACTATATTTTTCAATTTCCCTTGGATCGAAGCTCTGACCGTGTGACTGAGTTCTGGGCCAACAGCAAGTCAGCAGAAGTGATGGGTCATCTCTTTCAATGGGAGACTCTGTCTTCCGTGTCCCCTTTCTCCCACCCCACTGAACAGAATGGAGACATGATGGCAGGAACTGGACCAGTCGCCTTGGATCCCAAAGGCTCACAGAGACGAATGAGCTAGAAGGAATTCGGGACTAGGACTCCATCACTGGCAGATGATCGTACCAAATCCACTGCTTAGCTTAGGCCATTGCAAGAGGAAGAAACTTCCAGGTTCTCTTAGGCCACTATTATCTCACTCTTTGTTATAGCCACTGGGCCTGATCCTAATTAATACACCACGCTCCCACCGATTAGTACCAATCCCCGTGCAAGAAGCCACCTACGCTCACAGAAGGCCGCAGACAGAGCGGTTTCAACGATAGGCTATTGGGTGTTAGCAATCCTGTCGACATACCCAATGCTGGAGGGACATGCCTTTCTTGCTCTGACTTCATTCTGTTTCTCTTTGCTTCTGTTCAGCTCTTCTCCAAGCCATGGGGATGTTTCCTCTTCTTTCCTTTTTTTCTCTCCCTCCCACTAATTCGGAGCTGTGCCCTCTTCCTTCACCGCCATGAACACCCCGGAGACCGAGATGAACCCGACCTCCCATGGAGCCCAGTCTCTAAAGTCAGAAAACCGAGTAAAAGCGTTCCAAGCGTCTAGTCCCGCCTTCATCAAACCCCCAGGGAGGAGACGACATCGTTAAAATTGTTTTCTCAGGACCCTCCTCCATGCCGACGTTAGCCACACCAGGAAGTACCCTCCCTTCCTCCTTTCCAAACATCAATCCCTGGACCTCCACCTTCACAGATTTCCTGGCCTTCTCCCACTCCCCAAACTCTGGCGATTTTTGTTAGGGCGATTGAAAAGCCCCCGTGACTCTTTTCCTACCTTTTTGTCCCCCTCCGTTTCACCCATTACCCAGATTCTCCACGACAAAGAGGAGCCCGGGGTTTAACTTGGAAAGGGGAGGGGTGAACATCGTGAACAGCCGCGCACTGAGGGTTGCATGTCCCTTAAGGTATTTGCCTTAGATCGGGTGCTCTGAGGCCGCGATTTGCACGCAGAGGGGTCACTGGGGGCCCCTCGCAGGAATGACACCTGCAAGGCGGCAAGGATTGCACCAAGGTGGAACAGGGGGGCTGTGACGCATTGCAACAAAGGTCTCAGTCGGTCCTCCAGGGAGCTCGGGAGCTGGGATGGCTCATCAGAGCTGTGTTAAATCAACACGAAGGAGCTGGGCCTTTCCACACCCAAGTTGATCAGTCATTGGGTAGAGGCGTCCCCCCCGGGAGAGTGAGCAAGCAGCTCCCTTCAGCCAACGGCAGGTTCCTGCAGAAAGGGCTCAGCTGTGAGCCGGAGACAGGGAATATCTCCGGAGCTGGGGCGAGGAGTGCACTGGTTCCGAAGGGTCGGACGCCTCGGCAGCCGCTCCCTTCACTTACGTATTCAACACACACTTACTGTGCACCTGCTCTGTGCCGGACCCCGGGCACCGTCCCCTACCTCGCCCCTCTTCAACCCCCTCCCTGCTGACGCCCCTTCTTCCGCCTTCCTCCCCATCTCCCTCTCCGACCCCCACAGTTTGCCCGGAGCCAAAGCTGCAAGAATTGGCTGGCTCTTTAATTGCTTCGCTCTCCTCCGTGACATCGATTGGAGGTGACATTTCCCGGGCACGGAGCTGCATCCCTGTGGCTGCATATTCCCCCTGTCACAGGAGATCATCGAAGCTGTCACCAGCGGAAAGCTAGAAGCCATCGGAGGGGCAGGGGGCGCAGAGATCCCGGGGAGCATTCAAAGGGTTGGTGAAACACACTTCCCAGAGCGGGTCCCAGAGGCACTTTCTGCCCCGCTGATCTCTGCCTCGGGAGAGTTGACAGGATCTGACATTTCAGGGGTTACCCGACTGAGCTGCACCAACTAGGTCTTTCACCCAAAGCAAGGGGAAAGGGCTGGATCCTGGGTGGCAAGCCGGTCCCTGAGGAAGGAACAGAACAACACGAGCAGGGAGAGAGGAAATCAAGCCGAGAGGATTCCAAGTGGCGTGGGGGGGCGGGGGGGAGGGGGCACACAGACTTGGATCTGAGCTCCAGCCCCGACCTTCGGAGATGCCTCAGTTTCCCCAGCCGTAATCTGGGGAGAATACTATCCACCTCCAGGGGTGGTTGTGGGGGTTCAATATAAACAATAAATGTGCCGATGGGGGTTAAATGTGCAGGGGTTGAATATACATATACACGTAAATACGTATTTGCATATGCATATACATATACGCGTAAATACGTATTTGCATCTGCATATACATCTACGCGTAAATATGTATTTGCACATGCATATACATATTTACGTGTGTGTGTACGTACAGGTATAAATATATATTTCTGCTTATGGGAACTAAATCTAAATAATATGTATACATATAAATCAATCGCCCAAACTATAGGGGTATTTCCTGATGCGTCCAGCTCCCCTGGGTATCTGCAGCCAATCCAACAGCTTCATTACCAAAAGACGTCCCAGAAATGAGCACTTTGCCTGTCTCCACTGCCACCCAGCCACCATCATTGGCCGCCCGGACAACTTTGACAGGCTCCCCACTGGTCTTTCTGCTTCCCCACGGCAGCCAAGACTCTCTCGCAAAACATAAATCAGGGCATGTCGACCCCCCCCCCCCAGGTAAACACCTGTCAGGAGGCTCCCGCTGTGCTTGGAAAGAAAAGACCCTCCCTGCTCTGGCCCCGACCCCCCTCCAACTTCTCCCTTGCTCACTAAACTTCAGCCCCCCCCCCCCCCCCCCCACCGGTCTGCCTTTCGTCCTTGAACACACCGAGCTCGTTCCTGGCTCAGAGCCTTTGCCCTTGCGGGTCCCTGTGCCTAGAATGCCCTTCTCCCGGTCTCACCTGACCGATGTCAGGTCTCTGCTCGGAAGTCAGCTCCTCGGGGCGCCTGGGTGGCTCAGTCAGCTGAGCATCTGACTTCGCGGTTTGTGAGCTCGGGCCCCACCTCGGGCTCGCTGCTGTCCACACAGAGGCCGCTTTGGAGCCTCTGTCTCCCTCTCTTTCTGCCCCTCCCCAGCTTGCTCTCTTGCTCTCAAAAATAAACATTAAAAAAAAAAACAAAACAAAACAGGTCAGCTCCTCAACATCTGTCCACAATACCACCCTTGGTTAAACTCTCTCTCTCTCTCTCTCTCTTTCCGCCTCCCTCTCTCCCTCCTGCTCTGTCTCTCTCGTGCATACACAGAGATCTCATCATCTCACTCCCTTGCCATCAGCATTTTCTTATTCATGCCGTAGCTCCCGGAGTCTCCCCGTCTCATTTATTGTACCCCCAGTGCCTGGCCCGTGCTTGGGACTTGACAAAAGTTTGTCGTGCGATGGAAGGACGCGTGCGCTTGGCCCGTGGCGGGCAGACTACGTCCCCTTCGTGACCTCGCGGGAGGAAGAGGCAGCCTGCTAGTCTGGCACCAAAGCCCGAGGTGCCTGTCGCGGCCGGTGTCGGTACCGCCCCCGCTAACAGCCACGACACCCGCAGGTGACAGTGTCTGTTCCCACCCTCCACAGCTGCCGCGGCTGCCCTTGAAGCCGTTGTTCGGACGGACGAAGGCCAAACGGGGGCTGTGGGAATGTCCCCACCCGCCTCAACTGCAGCTGGTCACCGACGACTCATGGGCTCACAGAGCTCGAAGGGCCCAAGAGACGGCCTTGGCCTTCAGAACCTCTCCCTCTTCCGATGGGCGTGTGGCCCCCCGGGGAAGTCAGCCACGTCCCTGGTTCTTCCCAGGCTGGAACTCCCACGCTCGATCCACGGCCCACAGCCCCGGGCATGCTCCTCGCCTGGCTGGCTTTGCGAGGACTGAAATACCAGTCCCCATGGGGCTGATTCTGTGACCCCCTCCCACAGATCGCCCCCACGAGCCCTGCTCCGTGCACGTCTTTCTCGCGCTTTCAGGGACTCCTTCTCTCTCGGCTCCGGGATGGCAGGGAGGTGTCTGTCTCAACGCCCTCTGGGACCCTCAGCGCCCACACCACGCATGGCACATAGTAAGCGCCCCGAAACACGTGGTGGGTGAAAACCAACGCGAACCCTCCTTCCCACGGGCAATGCCGGACTCTCAGACCGTTCATCCACTCCCGGGTGCGAGACAGGTCTCCACCGACCTTCAAGCCTCGCTTTCTCCCATGCCACGTTTCCTTAGCACCTCCAGCCGCGGCTGGGTTTTATTAATAATAAGAACAGCTTATGATTTATGGGGCACCATGGAACCCAAGCCGGCTAGTGGGCTTAAGCCTTGTGCATAAAAATCAAGCCTGCTACCTGAAAGCCAGAGGCTCGGCCAGAAAGGAAAAGTGAACCATCGGACGCTCGCGGACCAAGCCCCTTGGGTTCTCTCCTGCCAGTGGGTCCCGTCCACCTCCCAAGCCGTGAGCCCAGGTTCTTCCTGTACCACGGCTGCCCTCCTCCCTGGTCTATGCTCCCGGGCTGGCCAAGGACCGGGCTCAGGAACCCACGGGCGTTCCCGTAAGTCAGAGAATCAGCCCCGGGGGCTAGAGAGACAGGCTGCAGATCAACGAGATGAGATATCACTGTTGGCTTTGGGGGGTGCTTTGTCCGGCCCGTGTCATCCTTGCAGGAAATCGGAGCTCATTGCAGACATGCAAACCTCACGTTTGTGCAGAAAAATCTTTCTTTCTCTGTTCTCTCGGGACACACGGAGCTCCCGCAACATCGGGCCAGCACCCCCGGCCCGCAGCAAGTTGCAGGAGCTGAGTGGTGGCTGCGTCCTTTTGAGGGGCAAGGGCCCCCGGTTCTCCCGCTTAGTTCTCCCCGGGATTAGAAGGCCACCCAGGCCTTCTTCACATGCCTGCAGGAGCCGTCTGGCTCGGAAGAGCTAACCACCCCTGCATCCGCCAACTCGCCACGGCACAGGTGGAGACAGCGAGGTCTAGAGAGGAACATTGTCCGAGATGGCTCAGGGGGGAAAGTCACACCCAAGCCTGGAGCCAACCCAGCCCGCTGGCCTTCAAACCGGGCCTCCTTCTCCTAGTCTGTGGTGCTGCCCCCCGCCCCCCCCCCCCCATAAAGCCACTGTATTAATTTTCAGGGGCTGATGTAACAAAACTAGGTGGCTTAAAAACAAGAGAAATGTCTTCTCCGAGTTCTGGAAGCCAGAAGTCCAAAGCCAAGGTGTGGGTGGGGTTTGCTTGCCTTGCTCAGCTGCCTGCCTAGGATAAGTTTCGGTTGGCGGACAGGGTGATCCGAGACCCTGGGCTACACAGGAAGCTGCAGGGCAAACGCCAGGGTTCCCGAAGAGCCCTGGCCGTGACCTCCACAGGGAAGGCCCCTGAGCACAAAAACGCAGGAACAGCCACCACAAACATTGACATTACCGGCAAGAAGCACGGTGATCATGGTAGGAACAGGCGTTACGTGGTAATGCACAGGCATGATGCCACCGAAGCCTTGCGGAAACATGGTGAGAAGAGTGGCGTCATTACGTTCGGTACAACGATGAGGGACTGGAGCCTCGGAGAGGTGAAGCCACTTGATTAAGGCCACACCGCAAGCAAGCGGTAGAACCAGGTTCTGACCCAGCTTCGTCGGACACTAAACCCACGGTTTGCCCCAGCACCGGACCTCAGTAAGGACCTTAGCAGGACGCAGTTGTGATGGAGTCAATCCCGCCATCTGGAGCATCCCCTAAAAGGGTCCCCGTACCCGATTCCTCTCCTTGAAAAACAGTTCCTGCCAAGGAGGACGTAGTGCCAACTGGTGCATTTCCTATCCTTCCAGAGACTCAAAAACACCGGGAGGGCTTAAATTCCACTGGTGACAAAGAAATCGTACAGGCGTGTGCGGGGCCTTCAGGAATCTAGGTCAGGTGACACTCGCGAATTTCTTGCCTGCCTGGAATCTTCCATGTTCAAGGAGAGACCAGGGGCCAATCTTCACCCACTGAACCTCTCCGAAGTTTGCAGGATCCCCCCCGCCCCCCCCCCCCCCACTCCACCCCGCCAAAGTCTCTACGTTCTTCAAAGCTTTTTTTTTTCTGCCACCAAGGAGCCAGGACCCATCAACAGCTCTCATCCTCATGAATTCTTTATTGGATTTTTTGGGTAGACGTGATAAAAAGCACACTTACCCGCCAAAATACATAAATAGAAGGATAAAGACGGCCAAGGAATTTGGAGGTAGGGGCTGGGCTTGTGAGTGTTTATATCGTCACATGTTAAAGAACAGCTTAAAGCTACAAACGATATAAATTGTGGTACTAACATAAAGAAAATAGACAAATCAGTCAATAAATTAGAAAGCCCGATGGCTTGATGAATGTTAGGACACTTGATTACGTATTTGGTCACACTACTGGGAAAAATTAGCAATACCCTTAACAGAGAAGCTAACACATATACAGGCTTTTTTTTCTGCCAGGCACGAAGCATTATATGAATTAACTCAGCCCTGTCACTCGCCTTGTGAACTGGTACTATTATATTCCCAGGAGAGAGAGGAGGAAACTGAGGCACAGAGAGGTTAAAGTGACTTGTCCAGGGTCAAACAGCTAAAGAGATGAAACAGGTTATGTGAAGAATCTCAGGTGGAACGAGTTTCTGATCTACGCACGGAGAAGACCTTCCCAAGCATAAAGACAGGGGCAGGAACGAAAATGCAGAAAATTAATGAAGGTGACTTCATGGAGAAATCAACACCCGTTGAATCACCCACAAAAATGAAAACACCTGGAAGGGGGTGACAATTGACAGAACTGGAGGGAAAAAAAAATTCTAACTTATGAGAGCAAAGGCTTCACGTATAGTGGTTCATGTATAATGAACTCTTAGAAATTAATCAAAAACGTGGACACTCTCACAGAAAGAGTGCGTCAACAACCAATTCATAAAAACAAAACCACACAAAGCGAGTAAGCATACAACTAAAGAACCTCAGAGAAAATAGAGACAGAATTTATATTTTTCTCAAGGTTGGTGAAGATTTAAAGAGTTGGGATTGGCTAACACTGGGGAGAAGCAGTGAGTAGGGCATTCTCATGGACTTCTTCCAGAAGCGTGAATTGGTATAACCTCATGGAAACAATTTATCACATGTATCCAAAATATTTCCATTAGCCAGGTAATGAATTCCTCTCCCGGCACTTTAACCTGAGGAAATAATCAGAGACGCACAGAGATTTACGTCTAAAGCGATCATTGCACAATAATAGGAAAACCAGAAATGACTTAAATATCCAACAATGGAAAATCCATGAAATCAAATTAGGGCTAGTCTTACAATGGAATATTTTGCTAAGGTCCTGTGTTTGAAAACAATTTCAGGATCAGAAAAATTATAGGAGACTATGTTGCTAAATGAAAAAAAGCAGGTGTGTATGGTATAATCTTAATGCCATAATTGTGTGTGTATGTGTGTGTGTGTGTGTGTCCGTCCAAAGACAAATGAAAAGGATACAAAGCAAATGTTTAACAAGGTAACAGTGATTATCCTCTAAGAGGTGGAATTAGGTATTATCTAGTCTTTTCCAGTGGCTATAACCCAAATACTGGGCAGCTTACACAACAGATATTTATGTTTCACCGTTCCGGAAGCTGGGAGTCCAAGATCAAGGTGCCAGAATATTCCGTGTCTGGTGAGACCCCACTTCTAGTTCATAGATGGCCACCTGCTTGCTGTGCCCTCACATGGCAGAAAGAGACAAGGGAACTTGCCGAGGTGTCTTTAATAAGGGCACTAATCCCATCATGAAGGCTCCACCCTCCTGACCTAATCACCTTCCAAAAGTTCCACTTCCAAATGCCGTCACCCTGGGGGTTAAGTTTCAACATATGAATCTCAAGGGCACACAAATATTCTATCAATAGCAGCCATTTAATCTTTTTTTTTTTTAATGTTTTTAAGTTGATTTATTTTGAGAGAGAGAAAGAGCAAGGGAGGGGCAGAGAGAGAGAGAGAGAGGGAGAGAGAGAATCCCAAGTAGGTTCTGCACTGTAAGCACAGAGCCCAAATCAGGGCTCGAACTCACGAACCTGTGAGATCATGACCTGAGCCAGAAATCAAGGGTTGGAGGCTTAACCGACTGAGCCACCCAGGCGCTCCAGCCATTCGACCTTCTTTGCAGTTTTCTGCATTTTCCCAATTTTCTTCAACAAACACGGAGGTGCCTGTCATTTCTGCTGTTGACCTTGTGTTCCTAGCCCTCTAACCTCAAGGCACGTAGCAAGATTTTATTTTCTGGCCCTCCTCTGTGCTGGTAGGGCCATGTGACCAGTTCTGGCCAATGATTTTTGAGCATTGTGGCCCGTGGCACTTCCTGAGCTACAGCGTTGAAATGCAGGTGTGAGACCAGTTATGTCTGGGGTTGTGTCCTCTCGGTCAGCCAGGGTCACATACGGAGTGACCATGACAAGCAGAACCCTACTTGCTGATCCGGGACAGGTAGGTAGCGTAAATGAGAAATAAAAGTGTTCTTCTCCTTTTGCTTTTAAGCCCACTGAAGTTTGGGAGTCGTTACCACGGCGTAACCTGGCTTACCCTAATTGGAAACACAGCGTGTTGCTTTTCATGCCAAAAAACAACAACAACTAAGAATATTCCAAGAAGGAGGGGCGCCTGGGTGGCTCAGTCAGTTAAGCGACTGACTTCGGCTCAGGTCAATGATCTCGCGGTTCGTGAGTTCGAGCCCTGTGCTGGGTTCTGAGCTGACAGCTCGGAGCCTGGAACCTGCTTCGGATTCTGTGTCTCCCTCTCTCTCTGCCCCTCCCCACTCACCCTCTGTCTCTCTTTCTTTCTCAAAAATAAATAAACATTAAAACAAATTTTAAAAAAAAGAATATTCCAAGAAGGAAAAAAAAAAATATGCACGTGCTGTGTCAAAGACACTTTAGGATCTTGGAAAACATGAAAGTTGGCACGGCAGGGAAATGGCCCTTATCGCAGACTGAGACACAGTAAGTGTCTCAGGCAAAGCTGGACATAAAGTGAACCCTACACCAGAGGTTCTCTGGTCTACACATTGGAATCCCCTGGGGGACTCAAAAAGTATTGTTGTCACCAGAGAGGACAACACGTCTAATGCCGAACCTATTGTAATTAATTTGGGAAACTATTACTATAGGTAATAATCATTCACGAAGAAAAACAACGTTCCCGTGGTTGACAACTTGCAATTACCTGGCTTAAAACCGTGAGTCTCAACTGGGAACCGGGGGCAATTCCCCCCACCCCCGCCACCAAAAGAAAGATGACAACGTCTGGAGACATTTTGGGGGGGGGTCACAACTGGAGGAGGGGGGTAGGGTGCTGCTGATACGTACAGGGGACAGATCGGGAATGCTCTAAACTTCCCACCGTGCACAGGACGGTCCCCCACAACAAAGAATTGTCTGCTCCAAAGTAACAGTCGTGCCAAGGATAACAGACTCTGCCATAGAAGTTGGGATGGGGACAGATTCTTGAAGTGGAAAGTCATGTCAGAAGCTCAGGAACAGCTTTTGGGGTCCTGCCCTCGCACTCCTGCTATGCCTGCCAGCCGTGGGAGGGGAGGAAGCCCCTGGGGCTGGCCCTGGGTTGCACGGTCACTGCTTCCTTTAAACCTCCCCCTGGATCCAGATCATCGCACACCAGGTATGCACTTGAGATTGCCTTTCGACTTGGAGGAGCCATTCAAAAGTCTTGGCATCCGCCAAGTGCTGAAAGTGTTTATAAGAGACTTCCTCGGGAAAGAAAGGTCATCCAGGGAAAACCAGAAACAGATTTCTTTTCTTTCTCTGGCTCACTTCCGCCAGGCACCTCCAAGAAGTTCACTAGCACCTTAGCCATGGAAGAGAAACATGTAAGAGAAGAGAGGAGGAAGAAGCTATTCATGCTACAAGAAAAACTGCTCTAAGGGTCAGCCCGGGTTGTGGTCTGGTGGGGGGGAGAGGAGACAGGATTAAAGAACGGGGAAAAAAGAGAGGAAAGAAAGAACAAAGAAGAGAGGGAGGGAAGGATAATAGATTGATAAATAAGTGAAAGGAGGGATGAGTGAGTGGTCAGATGGACAAAGGTATAGGGGGGTTGGCGGGTAAGTAGATGTATGGGTGGGTTGGTAGATAAGCAGGTGAATGAATGGATGACGGCAAGGATGGATGGATGGATGGATGGATGGGTGGCCGGAAGGGGATGGGGGGGGTTGCTGGATTAGATAGATGGATAGATGGATGGGTGGGTGGACAGATGGGTGTGGGTAGCTGGATGAGTGGGTGGGTGAGTGGATGGGTGGGTGGATGGATGGGGGTGAGCAAGGGGTGTTGAGGGATGGGTGGCTGGATGAATAGATGGGTGGGTGGGTGGGTGGATGGATGGATGGGTGGCTGGAAGGGGATTTGGGTGGGGGGGGGTTGCTGGATGGATGGATGGATGGATGGGTGGCTGGATAGAAGGAATGAAGGATAGGTGAATAAGAGCATGGATGTATAGGAGGGTGAATAGGAGGTGAGTGTGTGGGTGGGTAGATGATGGGTGGATGAGTGGATGGACGGATTGATTCATCTCAAAGACATTGTATCTCTGCATAAGATTGCAGATGAGCGGTTCCTTAGCTGACTATGACAGCTAGCATGTTTTTTTTTGGTTCAGTCAGGGTTCCTGAACAGTGTCCTTCAATCTTGGCCACACGTTAGAATCAGCTGGAGAACTTACAAAAATCCCGTGGCTCAGAGGCCAATCCTTACGTCAATTATGTCACAATCCCTGGGGATGACACCCACGTCACTACTTTTTTTAATCGTCCCGTGATTCAAATTTTTTTTTCAAAGTTTATTTTTATTTTTGGGACAGAGAGAGACAGAGCATGAACGGGGGAGGGGCAGAGAGAGAGGGAGACACAGAATCGGAAACAGGCTCCGAGCCATCAGCCCAGAGCCCGACGCGGGGCTCGAACTCACGGACCGCGAGATTGTGACCTGGCTGAAGTCGGACGCTTAACCGACTGCGCCACCCAGGCGCCCCTAATCGTCCCGTGATTCAAATGGCAGCCAAGCTTGAGAACCAGTGTAAGTTCAAAAGGCAATGTAACTCGGCTAGACCCAAACACCTGCACTTGCTTATTTCTTGGCTGAGCCCAGGCTCCCTTGGAGTTCCTTGCTTCGCTTTGGTGAATTCTGCGTATGTAGCCAGACGTGGATGTCAAACTTGGGTTGGTATCTGCCCCCTTATCAAGATGCTATGTGCCTTTTGTCCATCTGCAAAATGGAGCTCATGAAAGTAAAGGTATACACCCAATAGAATTTTTCAAGGAGCAAAGCAAACAATGCCTTGCGTATTGTGAACACTTCCGTGTTTACCCTTATGAAGATAATAGCAATGCAATACCTCCCAATTCGTCGATACAAATAATAATCACTTACAGCAGGTATTATTCGTGTACTTTATGCCAGGCATTGTTCTAAGATCTTTACATTTCATATGTATTACCTAATTCAGTCCTCGGAGAACCTCAGTGAGTTAGGTACTATGACTCTTCCCATTTCCCAGATGGGGAAAGGTTGAGTCACTTGCATTTTGCACACACAGCCAGTCCCGATGATTTCACCCGCCCCACTCTGACCTCGGCAGACCCCCATCGCGGCCTCATGGTCAACGCACCTGCAGAGGGGAGAGGAAGAATTCTCTGGCATCTCCATTTTCTCCTTTATGACGTGTATGAGATCTCCTTCATGAAACTGTGGAAACAGCATGCAAGGAAATGGGAAAAGCATCCCCCCTCACTGAACTACCAAAGAGAATCCTGCGTTCGGGGGCCTTCCGAGCCAACCTTTGTTTGGCGGGGCTGGGGGAGGGTCAGCCACAGCAGGTGTCCGAGTTTGACTGGCCGTGTATTTGCTCTAGATTTAGCAATGATCACTTCCCGCCCCACACCTCTGCTTTCTCACTTTGGGACGGAGCCAGCGTCCCCTTCCCTCCTTGCAGGGCCGTTTGATACAGAGTGTGAAATAAACGCGTGTAAATCTAACGCCTGGGGCCCAGGGGGCAGGCTCTGTATTATTCCAATGACTCCCGCTTTTGGAGGTGCAGAGGAAAGCGGGGTCAAGGACCTAGGTCCCCCACTTACTAACCGTGAGACCCTGGGCTTAAACACTTCACCTCCCGAAGCCCCCAACTCCTCATCTGTATCCTGGGGATGATAATGACCATGTCAAGTAATTGTTGTTAGTATGGTAGTTATTAAACACCTACTTCACGGGAAGTCTGCTTCTGACTTAGATTTTGGGGGTGCAGAAGGTGTCACAGGGCTGGGGAAGGAGAAATCCCCACCACCCTCCTTTCCTTAAACCTTTGCCAGCCTGTGGCTGAACAGCCCGCAGAGACATCCTCACATCCACCCAGTGGGTTTTCGCTGGTGTAGGCGAGTGCTACCCACCCTTCCTCCTCCTCCTGCTCCTCCTTCTTCCCCCATCCTCCCCCTGCCCCACGCTCCCCCTCCCTTCCCACTCCCAGGGACTCTGGCTCCGAAGCTTCCAGACAGAGGAGCTAAACACGTTAGCCGACAGACTAGCAAGACACAAAAGGCGGCAGGAATCAAATAAAACAAAAATGCAGCCGAGTCACAGGTCAGTCCTGTATAAATATTTATGCTGAAGGAAAAGTTGGTGCCTGAGTAATGACCTTGTGGCTGGTATTAATAGAGATAATATGTGTCTCTAGAACATGCCGCCAGAAAGGGAAAGGGGGCGGGCATGGGGAGGGGGTGAGAGCAAGAGCCGGGAGGTTATAAATCTTCATGCCAAGCCGAAGCCCCTGCTGACCTTTCTACCTTTATCTCCCGTCCCCTCCAGCGACCCCCCCCCCCCCAACCTTCCCTGCGTCTACATCTTCAAATCTATTTCCCCTCCTCGGCCATCAGGGCTCCACACAGCCATTCACTCGGGCATCAGCCGTGGTCAGGGCTGATCCCTGTCATCCGAGTTCGTGCCTGGGCACCATGCGGGGTACGCCCTGGGTGTTTAATAGGGGTTCAAGAGAGCTGATTGAGCCTCGCCTCTGTTGCCGATTCCCGGCGCCGCGTATGGGACTGGTTTTATCTTTTGATGGTTTCCGGCCTCCTCCCTTCTCTGATCCAGCTAGCTATTGGTTGGCGCTCTCTCTCTCGGGGCTGAGCGGAACCTTCCAACTGCAAACCTGACTGGGCCCCTCCGTCTTCTGCCAAAGTTCTCTCTGTGGCTCCCACGGTCTTGAGATCAGATCCCAGCTCCTTAACCCAGCATACTGGAAGCTTCCGGACCTGGCTCCCGCTCACCTTGTCAGCCTGCACCCCGCCCCCCGGCCCGTCCCTCCCCGGCTCCCCTCCCCAGCAATGCTGATTTGCTCACGGTTCCCAAGAAGCCCTGTTCTTTTCTCACGTCCGGGCCTTCCCGCTTGCTGCTTCCTTCCCTGTGCTAGGACTTTTCTGCATCTCTGAATTGGGTTCCTTCCTCTGTGCCTTTGTATTCTTCTCTTAGGAGGCTCCCCTTCCCCCAGGAAGCCTTCCCCGCGTTAGATGCCCCTTTTATCTGCTCCCATAACACCGTGCGCCTCTCACCGACACACCCCTTACCCTTTCAAGAGTCACTGTCATCTGGCTTGTCTCTCTCAGGCCTTCAACACTCTTGAGGGCCACGGGGGCAACCAAGTGACATCGCTACAGCCCCACAGACGGCATCGCAGGGCCCAGCGTGCGGCAGGTGCTCAGAAAGTGTTCATCAGGTGAGTCACAGGGGTGGGACCGCGGGCTCCTTCTGCTTGAAAAATGAAGTGGGCTCAGACTCCCCCGTCTGGGACACTTTCCTCTGCCTGAAACCATAATGGAAGAAGCAGCCATTCGAACGCTTGATCTTGACGGTCCTGGGCCGTGTAAGGTCTGGGCGACACAAGGGAAAAAGGAGCTAGGAGTCACCCACCGCCTCTGTGTGCCTGGCCCTCAGCACGGGTGGTTCCCCCTTAATCTTCAAGGCGGCCCCGGAGTGTGGAAAGCTTCACCCCCATTTTCCAGGTGAGGCATCTGAGGCTGGTAAGGGCCTAGAGTTGACCCAGCTTGGGGGGACACCAGGCCCAGGCTTTCTTTTACAGCCTCCTGCCTTGTTGGGGACCACCTCTGACTATCACCTACTAGAAGGGATCGTATCTTTTCTTTTTTCTGTCTCCTCTATCCCACCCATCCAGGTACCAAGTTGATGGCCAGATCTTGTTGTAGCTTTAAATATGGCCGCTACGAGTGGGCCAACTGACTTGGACGTGGGCTGAAAGACCAAAGCCAGGAACAGCTGAGTGAGGCCCAGAGGAAGGATACCTGGCCATCACAGAAGCTTCTGCAGAGAAGGCAGGGAGAGACATCGTCCACGGGTGTTCACAGCATCATTCCACAACAGCCAAGACATGGAAACAACCCAAATGTCCATGTTGATGGACGAATAAACAAAATGTGCTCTATCGATACGGCGGACCATGACTTACCCTGAAGAAGCAAGGAAATTCTGATATGTGTTCCTTGGTTTGACCAACCTTGAAAACATCTTGACCCACATGGAAGAAAAAGGAGTAAAGGAGGACCCGCCCTCTCTGCCTCACTGCCGGGACAGCCTTTTCCTGCTCTGACTGGAATCAGCTGCCCTCTTGGTCCCCAGGCCTCTAACTGGAACCACAAGGCCCCACTCCCCGAGTTTCCAGCTTGCAGACGGCAGTCTGCAAGACCTCTCAGCGCCCCACAAACACGGCAGCCAATTCCTTATGATAAATCATACGGGGAAGGGGCGATGGAGACTTTGTGCTTACTGGGTGCAGAGTTCCAGCTGGGATGACAGAAACCTTCTAGAGACAGACGCTGCCGATGTTAACACCACGACGTGAACATCCCTCACGCCACCAAGTTTCAAGAGTGCTTTCCCCTTGAAAACAGCCCTCGTAAAGGACAAAACCCACAGCAAACTTTTTGCAAAATGTAACTTCGCCACCGCTTGTCCTTAATGTAGACATATCTTCCGTGTTAATACCGTAGATTTATCTTCCGTGTTAATAACACTCCAAGCACAAGCACCCAAGAGCACGTTATCAATGGGTCACCGTTGCAACTCCCAGGACGTAAGGAGTTTGTGGCGGGAATCGTGCATAACGTGGCCCAGTTGTCAGGTGCAGGGAACACAGGGAAGCCTGACTCCTGACTGATTACAGATTCACACTGTCTCCACCCAAAAGTCACCATGACACCTGACGTCACCCATGGTGCCACCAACCCGGTTAGGGTTTTGCCTCCTCGCGATGCTTTCTGGCACCCGGCCTGGGGAGTTGTCCGATTCCAGGGACGTGGTGGGTAACGTGAGCAGCAGGGACATCCGGCTCCCACAATTCATCATCTGAACCGGCACAACAGACAGAGGCCTTTGTAGACACTTATCTTACAAGGACACCTGGCCTCACGTGGTGTGGCCCGGCATCCACTTCAGTGGGGGCGGGGAGGGTCCTGTACCTGTGGAGTCAGCCCTTCACCATGGTGCCATCCACCCAGCCCCCCTGATGCTAGATTCCTTCTCCGTGAGGCTGGCAAAAGGCATGAGCTCACGGTCGACTTCCATCAGGACTGGGGCTTCGGGAGACAGTAGGTCAACCCACTTCTTTTCAATAAAATTCCCCATGCCTTCTTTGCCCGCAGGGCATGCCAAAGGTGCCAAGCGCGGAGCTCAGAAAGCTCAACACTCTGACTTCAAAAATCGCTGTGTCGAGTCCTCTCACACCAGCTCAAAACAACAGGGAGGGGGAGGATGTACCGAAGCTACAAATGGAAGCAGAATCTCTTAGGACCCAAAGCAGTTTCTCAATTCCCATCTTCTCTCCCATCCATTGTTTTCCTCTTTTATCTTTCTCCTCCTCCCTTCCTTCCTCCCACCTTCCTCCCCCTCCTCCTCCTACTTCTCCTTCCCTTTCCCCTCTCTCCCCCTCCTTCTCCCTCTCCCTCTCTTTCTTCCCATCCTGTCCCCCTTTGCTGTGTCCACCCCCAATCTGCTTCATCACGCTCAGCTCTGGAACTTTCTGCCCTTCACTAGGTTGCCCCAGTTGGCTTCCACCTGCCCCAGCCTCCCCGCTCAGCCTCTGCCCCGCCCCACACTTGGCAGGGCGAGCCCAACTTCCCAAGAGATAATCTGGTGGACTCAGTCTCAACCCTGCTCATGGGCAAACCTACTGATTGGCTGCCCTTGATCAGGTGCTCACCTTTCATCCAATCAGTAACGGTAGAGGGAATGAAGGGCATGGAGTCATGTGACGCACAACATGGCCACCTACAGTGCAAGGACTCAGGCCGGGATGGTTTCCTTTAGAAGGGTGGCAGGCAGGGCGGGCATGCCCCCTATGTATCTGCTTTATAAGTGAGGACTGTGTCCCAGAGAACGGAAGTGATGTGGATAAGAACATGCCCGTTAAGCTGTAAAATAATATATATATTATTTATATGTAATAAATACATATATCTATTATTTACATATAACAAATATCTATTATTTATATGTAATAAACACATATTATTTACATATAATAAATATGCATTATGTATTATTTACATATAATAAATATACATTATGTATTATTTATATATAATATCTATTATTTATATATAATAAATATATATCCTTTATATATAGTAAATATCTATTACATACATTATTTATGTATAATGAATAAATATATTATACCTATAATGTCATTATTATCCCAGGTCACCTTGCTACTTATTAAAAGGGTTTTATCTCAGTCAGTTAAGTGTCCGACTTCGGCTCAGGTCATGATCTCATGGTTCGTGAGTTCAAGCCCTGGGTCGGGCTCCGTGCTGACAGCTCAGAGCCTGGGAGCCGGCTTTGGATTCTGTGTCTCCCTCTCCCTCTGCCCCTCCCCCGCTCATTCCCAATCTCTCTCTCTCTCTCTCTCTCTCTCAAAAACCAATAAGCATTAAAAAAATTTTTTTAATACAAAGTGGCCCCGTGAGGTAGAGTGGCTAATATTTGGTTCCGAGCTCTAGCAGACAAATTTTCCAAAGGGAGAGGGAAGGGAAAGGATGTTTTTCAAGGGCCAAGTACATGGCCAGCCCTGTACGATGTGGTGTCTCATTTAGTCCTCATAGCTCTGTGAGAGAGTTGTTATCATTCCTTGTTCTATGAGATCACACAGTATAAGAAGCAGATATGTTAGGGTGTTCTGCAGGTGTCCCCTCCTACCAGAGGGAGACATGCCCGGACACATGTTCACTGCTTCCCTCGGGTGCTGGCTTTTCTGCCCCTCCCCCATCCTCGATTCTCCCGGCCCATATCCTGGGACCACGAATACCTCATGCTTTATGCTGTCACCATCGTCGCTGTGAAGGATCCAACTGTGCGGCTGATCTATAATGTAAGGTTAATGCCTAATTCGCTCCTGTAACGTTTCTTTCCTGGATAATTCATGATAGGTCATTAACAACAGCCAGGGCGAATGGAGGGGCATGTTCATCACCATAAATCAGAGGCCTAAAAACATCATAGAAACAGGAAAATGTATGTATTATTCAGGTCAAACAAAGAGCCAGGTCTGCTTAAGGCTCCCCCTTAAGGCTTCTGCTCTTCTGACCCTGAGGTCAAGGGACCAAGCGCACGACTGGAAGGGATATTTGCTAAGAGCAGAAGCAGGCTGCTCCAGGTCAAGTGGGGATGCCACATAAGGCTACACGTCTTCCTGTTAAACTTCTGACTCCCCAGGTAGAAAAGCCCTTCCGACTACCAAGTAATGTGTATCTATCGCATCAGTAAATAACTGCCATGCATAGAGCATCTACAGTGTCCCAAGCTGTGTGTGTGTGTGTGTGTGTGTGTGTGTGTGTGTGTGTTTTCCATGTATCAGTTAGCTATCGCTGCATAACAAACTACCCCAAAACCCAGTGGCTTTTTATGAGTCTAAGATCTAGCTGGTTGCTGCTGCTGACCTGGGCCAAGTTCATCTGATCTCAGCTGGGTCCTCCCATGCATCCGCGTGCAGCCAGTAGGTTGGCTAGGGGCTGCTACTGTCCTATGACCTCATTTACATGTCTGGCTATTGATTGGTTGTTCGGGTACCGGGGGTGACCGGGCCACACGTCTCACAGCGAGGTCAGCGTCCCAAGAGTTAGATTAGAAGCACGCAAGGCCTCTTGAGGCCTAGACTCGGAGCTGGCATGCTGTCACATCTATAGAGACTCTCTAAAGAGTCTATAGTCTCTCTAAAGAGAGTATCTACTCACGTGGAGCTTAATTTTTGTGGAAAATAAGCGACAAACGGTAAACAAGTGAATCAACGCACACATAAGACACTTTTAGATGGTGTTAAACGCAGGCATGGGAATATAACTGAGTGACTGCTTAGTCATTGTTCAGAGGTGGTTTTTGACGGACTGGTCAGGGAGGATCTCTCTGAGGAGGTGCTATCACACCTGAGATCTCAATGGTGAGAAGGAACCAGCTGTGTGCAACTGGGAGCAGAACATTCTAGCAGGAAGAAGAACGGGTGCCAAGGTCCTGAGGCAGGACGGCCTCAAGGAATAAAAAAGGAAGCCAGCATGGCTGGAGCCCAGTAACTGAAAGAAGAGATCTCCAGATGAAGTCCAGGAGGGAAGCAGACCTTTGGGGGGAAGCACAATGACGTGTGAGGAAAATAAAACTCACAAAAGGCAGTGCCTTGCCCAAAGAAGGTCATGAAGATAGCTAGCGAGAGGCAGAGCCGGGGTTCGAACCAGGGACCGTTGGAATTCAAAGTCACACTCTGCACTGCCCCAGCCTGCCTCGCAGGATGAAGACCGAGCTGGGACTTTTGCAGGTGGACAAATGAGACCTCACCCGTCAGAGGATCTAATGACAACACCCCTGCTGGCAGCTGACGATGGCCAAAACTCAACACTTTGGCTCAGTCTGCTAACCTCACTTCCGGCTGGCTCTGCTCTGCGGGGCTCCTCCAGCAGCCTCCGGACAAGCCCACGCACCGGAGAGCCTCGTGACAAGCTGACCTACAACAGCATCCACAGGCGCCTGCCCAGAGCTGAGCACTTCTCATCGGCTCCATTGTTTCCAGATGATTCCATTCTTCTCCCCATCTTGTTTTTTTTGGGGTGGGGGGAGGGAGCACCTCCCTGCCCCCTAATCATACTCCACCAGAAACCTTTACAACCTTCATTGTTAGAAGCTCTGCCCAGGAGGGGGTGGGGGTGGGGAAGACAAGATGGACAGACTGAACCCTGCACAAGATCAAGAAGGCCCACTTCAAGAATTCGGCCATCTTACTTGTTGGACAAGCACATGCAAAGAGCTGCATGGTTTAAAATATGACATTCATTTATGCCACATATCTTTTTTTTTTTTAACGTTTATTTAGTTTGGAGACAGAGAGAGTCAGAGCATGAACGGGGGAGGGGCAGAGAGAGAGGGAGACACAGAATCGGAAACAGGCTCCAGGCTCCGAGCTGTCAGCACAGAGCCCCACTCGGGGCTTGAACTCACAGGCCGCAAGATCGTGACCTGAGCCGAAGTCGGATGCGTCACCCACTGAGCCACCCAGGCGCCCCATATGCCAAATATCTTAGTGGAGCACCTACCGTGGGTCAGGGACTCGTCTAGCAGTGGGGACAGAGCAGTAGGCTGGGCCCACGTGCTTTGCCGAAGTCTCAAACGTAGGACACGCAAGGTGGTCATAAATGGGGGTGGGTGGTTCCTGCAGGTGGGTGGTAGGTGATCAGGGAAGGCTTCTCGAAAAGAGGCTCTACGGGTAGGAACTTGACAATGAGGCAGAGAAGCTCACAGCTACTTGCAAGAGGAACAGGAGTGCGCTCAGACTCTTCTAGAACGTTAGCGAGACCAGTGTGGCTGAACCAGAGTGAGCAAAAGGGGAGTGGCCAGAAATGAGGTCAAAGAGGTCAGGGGAGCCAGAGTTTGCAGAGCCCCGCGGGCCACGGTAAGGGCTTTGGCCGTCACTCAGGGGGAGACAAGAGCCCGTGGAAGGTTCCGAGCAGAGGAAGGACACAGCGTCGCTTGTGTTTTCAAAGCGTCCGCTGGCTGCTATGATAAAAGCAGAGACTTCAGGGGCAGAGGCCAGGGAAAGCGGAGAGCCCTTTGAGGAAGCCTTTGCATTTCCTCAGGGGCGACACGATAGGGGCTCGGATTTGGGAGGAGCAGGTGGAAAGCGGTATCTGAGTGAGCAAGTCGGGTAGTCAGCAAATCCTGCACAATGAATAATTTAATCGCAACGACGGGGAGAGATGTGAGAGAGGCACAGGATGCTATAAAAATGTACAACGAGGAGACTGGCAGTCGGTTTCCTTGGGAGGATGCAGATTAGGCAGGGAAGGCTTCCCAGAAGAAGGGGCATACTAGCTGCCTATCGAAGGATGAGTCGAGCTAGTTAAGTGAAGATGCGGGGAGCCTCCCGCAGAAGGAACAGCATGAGCCAAAGTCCTGGGGCAGGAAGGCGGTGTGGAGGTCGGCAACAACATGCTCTTCCTTCTGTGATGTGCCGCCCTGTTTGTTTGCCTGTGAAATAATTAATGATTCCGACGCCTCATAGCAAGAGGCCCACGCTGGCTCCACACCGCTCTTAGCACTGTTTCATTTTTTTTTTTTTCCTCCTCCCCCGGAGGCAGTTAAGGAGGCCCCGGACCTGGTAAACGAATCGTGAGGACCGCTTGGACCGGCTAGGTTGGGGCGAGATTAACCATGACGGCGTGGCTTTGACCTGTCCAGAGTTGAGTCCCCTCACGGGGAAGGACCGGGCAAACACACCTTTGTCCCAAATCCCTGCCCCTGGAGACAGCCAAGCTGCTTTATTGAGCTTAGCAGGTGTGGGGGAGATGGCAGGATGGCCCCTCAAAGGGGGAGTCAAGATTAAGCACATAAGCTGGCCTTTTAAAAGCTTAGCGGGCCTTTCCAATTGGATCTCAAATGGACCACACTTGAGAAATTAAATAAACAGCATTTGTCAAGGGCTTTTGTGGGCTCCCAGCTGTATTTATTTATAGGTCGGTCTGTTATTTATGGGTGCTCGTGCTCCATATAAAAGCTTTGTCAGAGAAAAGTGGTAGGAAGGGGTAGAGGGCTTTAATGCTTACCGGGACACTTACGTATTCGCTCCAAGGAGCTCAAACAATGAGCCTTGACTGCTTTCATCCCACAGAAGCTGGTACTCGAACCCATCAGGGCGGCCTTCCTGGAAACGCTGGACCCCTGGGTGCCCCCGCCCCCAACCGGTCAGAGGTCCCCCCGGAGACCCGCGAGGCCCAGTTCCCAGAGAAAAGTTGAACATCTGAGGTCCGGTCACGTCTTTGATTCATCGTGACTTCTGACTCAGAGCTGGGAAGCCCCAAGAGCGAAGCCCCGGGAAACACCACCAGCGGCTCCTTGCACGAAGAGAGCGCCCAAGAGGCGTTGCTCAACGAATCGCGAGTGACCGTACGCTGTCCCCATGGTCATGAAACTGAACAATGAGGTAGACCTCAAAGAAGTCACACGGGGTCTCTCGCGGGGGGGGGCGGAAAAAAAGTTGGCCATGCCTATCTGGGGCCCGCGCTGTTCGCAGCTTGAGCTTGCTGTGTGTATATATATCTTTTTTTTTTTTTTCTAAAAATCCATCCAAAGGAGAATTCCAAGCACAAAGGCAAAAAAGAGGGAAGGAGAGGAGAGGGAGGAAGGGAGGGAGGAAGGGAGGGGAAGAGAGAGAGGAAAGGAAAAAAACTTCACGCAAAAAAAAAAAAAAAAAAAAAAAAAAGAGGTGCCACATTGTTTGCGACAGTGAAGAATTAAAAAAAAAAAATGGGCTATTAACCCAGAGGACTGGTTGACTTCCTTACACCCCAGCACTGGTAAGTTACTACACGTTTGTTCAGAAGAGTCTACACAACAATACAGAAGTGGCCATGTTAAAATACTACAGGAAAAGGCAGGGGCAATATTACCTCTATAGTATTATTAAAATCATGCGATTGTTTTTAACTATCAGAGAAAAAAAGACTCAAACGAAAGCATTCTAAAATGTTAAGAGTGGTTATGTTTGGATGCAAGAACCGTCATTTTTAAAGATTTCTTCTGTTTCTCCAGGCCCCTGGGTGGCTCAGTCGGTTGAGCATCTGACTTCGGCTCAGGTCATGATCTCACGGCTGGTGAGTTCGAGCCCCGCGTCGGGCTCTGTTTTGACAGCTCAGAGCCTCGAACCTGCTTCGGATTCTGTGTCTCCCTCTCTCTTTCTCTCTGCCCCTCCCCAGCTCATGCTCTGTCTCTCTCTCTCTCTCTCTCTCTCTCCTTCAACAATAAATAAACATTAAAAAAATGTTCTATTTTTCTAAATTTCCCACTTTTTGGTAAAATTACATGCCAATTTGATGATCAAAAAATCATACTTGCTCAATTCGTCATTTACTAAATAAATAGTATTTTCCTGCCACAAGAAAAGCCTCTTTTATTTTTTTAAAGTTTATTTATTTGAGAGAGAGAGAGAGAGAGAGAGAGCACAAGCCAGGGCGGGAGGGGGCAGAGAGACAGGGAGAGAGAGAATCCCAAGCTGTCAGCGCACAGCACAACTCGGGGCTCGATCCCCCAAACCGCGAGACCATGACCTGAGCCGAAACCAAGGGTGGGACGCTTAATCGACCGAGCCACCCAGGCGCCCCAAGAAAAGCCTCTTTTAAAGGCCTCCCAAGGAGAGGTAATCCACTAGGTGGTTTCCATTGGTGCTGTTAAAGCCGGAACGCTCACCAGCGTGGCTTAGACCGGCGGGGCCCAGGCCTGAAGATCACCCGCCACCAAGCCGGAGAAGAGCTTTGGAGCAGCGCGAGCTCGAGGGACGTGGGCATCGCTCGCTTTCCCGCTACCTCCCCGAAATAATGGCCGCTGTCTGACCAGCGGCCCTCACCATACTTCGGCCCTTGGCGCACGCGGGTGGGAAGCCCTAAAGAGAAATCGCCAAGGAGGCAGAGAAAAGTTGGTGCCCCCAATCGCGTCTGGGAGGAAAAGCTGTTCTTCATCCAGAACGTCAGCCCTGCCCTCCGAGGCCTCGGGGAAGCGGAAAGTGTGGCGTTAGGGGCGCGTCACGTGCAGCAGGGGGTTTGCCTGCCTCATGGGGACCCCCTACCTCGGACAGTAGATGTCCTTACCGTAAGGGCAGAACCATAGCAAGCTGGGCTCTTTGGGGGAGAAAAGGAAAGTGGGGAGCCAGGGACACATCTGTGAGTCATTTGAAGTGAGCACATACTCTCTGGGCATGGAGGGTGGAGGGGGGCTGGGGCAGTTGGTTTCCATTAAGCTTGGTAGCTTGAGAATTCCCCGCGTGTGGATGCGTGCCGGCCCCAGCCCCGTCCAGGGGGCCAGAGCGTCAGAGCCCCCGATGCTGCCTGGAAACGGCCCTCCTCCTCCTCCCCGCCCCCCCACCGGCCACTGTCGCAGGGGGACCCCAGTGTCTCCCCTGGGCCTGGAGACGGAGAAGCATCCAGAAGGCCTGGGGACGCCAGGCCCTCCCATCCACCCCATTTTCCAAGACCCCTAATTAGGTATTTACATGACAGGCCAATTATGGCCCTGAAAGAGTGGTTACAGGCCATGGGGTAATTAGTGACATTTTTAAAATACATTTTCAACCGCACAAAACCATGTTTACACAATGTCAAGGAACTGGCTTCAGACCGCAGAAGTGAAAAGAACCTTGCAAAGGCAGAAAGAGCTCGGCCGTGGACTGTGAAGGGAGCCCGCGTTCTCTCCGATGTGGGGGCTGATCCGAGCGAGGGTCGTCTTCCCAACCCCTGGAATCCAGGGGACCCACTGCGTGCGGGCGCTTCCCTGGGAGCTGGGCTTACGGGACGGACCACAGACCAGTCTCTTGCCTGGAGGAGTCCACGGCTGTCAACCGTACTGTGGCCGCGACCACATGGCTGTCCTCGTCACTTGGCAATTCATTCAACAAACGCTGATGAGACCACCTCCCGTGCGCCCAGGGGAGGCAAAAGGAGCCTCCTGAGGACCTTGCGGTTCTGGATGCTCTTGGGAGTCTTTCTGTCACTGGCATCTCCTTGCCGCCACGTGCCGAGCGCCGCTCAAGGCTCAGGGAACCCGCGATCCGACGCAGATCTGGATGCTTCCCAGGCTCACGGTCGTTGAGCGGCTTTGGGGGTATGATTAGCAGTTTGTGCGCGGGTTCGTTCATTCGCTCACCCGTTCACGATCGGGCCGAGATCCTCCTCTCTGCGACAGAGACAAAGCTGACCGTGGAGGACTTGGAAATACACATGGGAGGTCTGGTCCCTGGGCTCAGGGAAAGTGGGTCCGTGGGGTCAGCAGAGTGGCTGAGTCCTGCGCTGGGGAAGCCGAGAGGGGAGTTCGGCTCTGCCTGGGAGGCAGCCCTGAGTGGGGCTGAGTCTCAAACAGCGATTCGTAGGTGGTCAGGCGAAGAGGGGTTAACCGGTCCCTGGGCAGAGCGTGAGCAGAGGCACAGAGGCGAGAAAGACGGGGTGGGGGGCCCTGAAGGACCTGGTCAGAGTGGCAAGAGACGAGCTGGAGAGGTGAGTGGATCCAGGCCACGGGGGGATGGGAAGGGCCCGGTGCTGGGCCACACAGTCGCTCCTGGAATCTCCCATAGGAGTGGGGATGGCGGTGGCGCACTGCCGGGAGGGAACAGAAAGCCACGGGTCACCTCGCAAACCGAGGAGCGTCTGGGCAAGGTGTCGTGGTCAACTGTTGACTGGAGACGGCCATGCCATGACCATAGACAGAACTCCGTGGGAGGCACGGCCCGGAGCTGTGGACAAGAATCTGGATGGACACCGGGAGAAGCAGAGGGACGGGGAGGTTCAAATGCCATTTAACAAAGCGGGGACCTAGAGAAAACCACTGGTTGTGTTTGTGCTCAGTTTTTCTTTTCTTTTTTTAATTTTTAGTGTTTATTTTTTGAGAGAGAGAGACAGAGACGGAGCATGAGTGGGGGAGGGGCAGAGAGAGAGAGGGAGACACAAAATCAGAAGCAGGCTCCAGGCTCTGAGCTGTCAGCACAGAGCCTGACGCGGGGCTCGAACTCATGAACCACGAGATCACGATCTGAACCGAAGTCGGACGCTTAACCGACTGAGCCACCGAGATGCCCCCCCACCTCGGTTTTTCCATCTGGAAAATGGGGAGCTCACCACCTGCTACATAGACCTGTAATTACGGTAGCAGAAGTAATAACACCCTATTCATTTAGGTGATACTATCGACATTAACTATGATCACTAATGCTTTTCAGCCCTGTTTATCCTATTCTAAGTTTTTTATGTGTAGGACTCGCTGGATCCTTATAGAACCTCTGTGAAGTGTTCCACACGACTTAGCCCCATTTTCCAGATGAGGAAAGTGAGGTCCAGAAAGGTAAGCAACTTGGCCAGGGACACAGATCTGAACCTCAGTCCCGTCTAACTCCAGATGGCTCACGCTCTCACATCCCTCCCGCCCCATGCACCACGCAAATCCTCGCGCGAGGCCCAAGTCCCCAAATCTGTCCAACGTACATACACAGTGTCACGTGTCATCTGCTGTGACTCCGTCTCCTCGACCACAGTTGTGCATCCGCCTCCAGAACAAACCTCAGCCTTGCCCAGGACCCCAGCCAATCCCCGGCCTGAGATGCCTGCCCCGCTCCTTCCCACCCATGTAAACTCTTTGCGTTCTTGAAAGTTCAGTCCAAAGGCCGTCTCCCGCAGGGAAACTTCCCAGGGTCCCCGGGTCCCTCCTCAGAACTGTCATGGCACCACTTACCTTCAACCCCACTGACACTTGCTTTCCTGTGGGGATCTCGTGTGCCTATATTTTATTTCCCTGCCTTGATTATGTCTCCCCATGTCTTACGTGGAGGAGACCCTCCTGAACTGCCAGCTAGGAAGGAGCTGTTCTGTGCCAGCTACGAGAAACAAGTCTGCAAACGCGACAGGCAGTGTCCCTGTCCTCATCAGAGAGACCGGGTCCCGGACAAATAAACACGTAAGGACGTTTCACGTCGCGAGCATAAAAAGGAGGTGAATTAATTCCATATAATGAACCGTGACTGGGGCAAGGGGGACCCTCTTTAAATAGGGTGTTCGGGGAGGCCTCTCTGACGTGGCGATATATGAGCTGAAGCCTTCAACAATCAGAAGAGTCAGCCGTGGAAAGAACGTGAGAAAGGGAGTCCCAGACAGAAGGAAATGGCAGATACAAGGGTCCTGAGGCAGGGACGAATAGAGCCCTCCAGGAAAGGAAAGAAGGGAGCCGTGGCTGCAGCATGGTGAACCTGAGAGGACGGAGGGGAGATAATGTCCAAGAGCCAGACGCAGGCCAGGGCATGAAGGCCCTAGAGACGTGCTCGAGCTTATTTTAAGTGGAGTTGGGTCCACAGATCCTTCCCCTTTGAGGCGGCTCATAAACTGAATGGCAGACGGTTGCAGGAACATGCCGGCTGTATCTCTTGTGAGCATCACCACCCCCTTCCCATCCTGTATCAATTAGGCCACTGACTCCATCGCTCCTGACTTCAAAGGGGGGAAAATGGCAGAGAATTTACAAAGGACAATAAACCCAGTCCGTGGCAGGCTGCAAACCCATAAACTTTTACCAGCTCTTCGGCTCCCCAGAATACATCGCTCCCTGCCTCACCACCAAAGCGCTGCCTTTATCCACAGCCAGCACAATAAAAAAAAAAAAAAAAAAAAAATTTCTTTTTTTATGGAATCACACACCACCTGGGAGGAGTATCCTGGAAATAACACTGGCCTCAGTGAGCGATCTCATTTGGGACGATCGAGGCCACTGGCCGGGCTGCTGGCTCAGAGTTACAAGGTGCTGTTCCAACGCTCAAGGAGTCCCACCTGGACTCCTCAGCCGTTGTGTGGCCTGGGGCAAATCAGTGGCCCTTCTGGTCTCAGACTCCCCCATTTGGAGTGATGGGTTGGGGTCATCGCCGAGGGCCTCCCCATTCTACACACCCAGAAGTCTTTAAGTACTGCTCAAGGATTCCCTAGAACGCGCCCGGGTAACACTGATCATTGGCACGCGCGTTGGAAACAGCGTGCTCGCGCACTGCAGGCGGCCTTACGAATCGGCACAGCTTTGTGCAAGACAGTTTGGCATCGTGTATAAAGAGCCTTTCAAGAGAAACAGCACACGCACTCGGGTCCAAGAAATGATCACATCAGGGTGCAAAGACCCAGAGCAACGATGCTCCAGTGAGAGCAATTTTGCTCCTCCCGTGTGAGGGGCGCTTGGAGAGATCCGGAGATAAATTTGCTTGTCCCAACAGGGGGAGGGGGTGCCGCTGGCACCCGGCTCGGGGGGCTCGGGGGGCTCGGTGGGGTTGGGTCCGTGTCTCTGCTTCCCTCGGGGCAGCCGGGCCCGGTGCTCTGACACTCCAGTGGCGTGACCTCACGTAAATCAGCCGCCTCTCTGTGCCTCAGTTTCCCTCCCTGTCAAATGTGGGTAATAACAGGAATCCATTGCATAATACCAGGAAAGCATTTGGGGCTATGGCATACCGGACGTGTTTGGTAAATATTGGCTTCTATTATACTAACACTCGTTTATGGGCGCATTTATTTCATTCCGTAAATATTACTGAACACAGTAAATAAACATGACACAACGTTCTCATGGCCCCTGCCTCTCTCCCGTGAAAAAGCCCAGATTTCTAAGCCCAAATGAATTAACAACCAACTCCTGCCCTTCTGAAGTCGAGATTAAAGAGAGAGAGAGGCAAAGAAAGAGGAAAATTCTGTGCCCTCGCCGGCGCACAAGCCAAAACATACATCCCACGCTGCACGGGCAGCCATAAATCCACCCCTGGGTGAGGGCTCTTCTCGGCTGGCGTGGTGCACAACGGGGGCCCCCGTACAGCCTTCCTCCACAACTGGCTGTAAGTACCCGCTGGGTAATCATCAGACCAGCCCCCTTCCTTCCCTCAAATACCTCTCAGCTCGGCACGCAGGGAACAGCATAAGCAAAAAAAAAAAAAAAAGAAAGAAAAAAGCTTCCTCCCTTGTCCCGTGAGCCTCCCGGCTTCCAGCTAGGCCAACCTCAGAAGGCCCCTGCCAAAAACGTTCCCCTGGGAAGAGAAGGCCTCCCCGAGCTGAGTGTGCCAATGCCTAAAATTGTTTCATGTTTTTTGTCTCTATGAATTAGAAGCTGTTAAGAGAAGGCTGCCCAAGGAAACCAAGCACGAAATATATTTGGTTACAGATGGATGGGAGAGGTTTCTTTTTGCCTTTCTTCTGCTGCTTGTTTTTTTTCTTTTCCAAGAGACTGAGCATGAACTGTTTTTGTTTTTGTTTTTCTCTTTGAAGTTGCTGATACATTTGCAACTGGGTTCTTGGATCCCAAAGGGTGTCAGGAGCACACCCTCCTAGGTGTGGAAGAGACGTCCCCTCTATAAATATCCTTGCTCGGGCAGCGGGGTTGGCCCAGAACCCCCTCACACACACATGGTCAAGGGCAGCCTCTGGAAGCATGGAAGGCTCCCCACCAGAGCCACCCCCGCACCACCAGTGCTCTCTACAGCCTTCTCACCAGCCCGGTCCCCACTGAAACATCGGGATTCTGAAGTTAGTGCCTCCGATACAAATCCTGAAACTTCCCCTCACCACCCGGGCAAACCCTGTGCGCCTCGGTTTTCTCATCTGTCAAGTGGGGAGAATATGGGTACAACCCCATGGGGTTCTTGTTAGAATTAAATAAGGTAATGGTATAGCACAGGGCTTGGCACCTATATGTGTCCAGGAAATGGTACCTCCTGTTATGGGTCACTGATCTCCTCTGTACCTAAGGCGGCACAGCCTGAAAACGGGGATCTTTGGGGAAACTGCCATGAAGCTTAATTTAATGACATTTTCCCTATCAGATACCAAATGCAGAGGGTCTATTTTTGTGCCCCCCGCACTGTGCTAAACAGTCCGCATCCATTACCCTGTCGGATCCTTGCAATAGTTTGGAACGCGCAGCATTATTTCAAAAACGAGGACACTGAGGCTCAGATAAGATAAGGCACCGGTTCAAAATCTGTTTACTCCCAAATCTGTCTGATTAGAAAACGGTATCCTTTCAAATGTGCCTCCCTCTCGGGATGAGAGTGCACAGTTCACCGGAGGTCTTACTTACTCTCTTTCCGTGTCCCCCGAACAACTTTGAGTCTCTTGAGTTTCTGGGTATGAAGGCTGAGAAGGCCAAAAGGGCAGCATGTGATAATAAAGAACAAGCATGCACCACGAGCTACCCTATTAGAGAATGGCTTCTGTCTCTTGTGGAAATTTGGTGACGATGTGTCTCTCTCCCAGACTCTCATCAACTTGGTAACGTTGGTCAAGCCAACTGTCTGGGGGTATATTGACCTGACCCAAGAGCTGCCTCCACCATCACCACCAGCACCCCCAGAAGGCCTTCTCTGAACAAAGCCTCAATTTTGGAGACAAGAAAGAGTTGAGGGGAGAAGAAGGGCCATTGGATGTATCGGCAAATGTCACGGCGATGAAACGCAAAGGCCGACCCCACACATAACACCCTGAAGTAGGAAGTTTTCCTTCCAATGCAAAACTTCCTTTACGTCACCTGGGCCAGAGTCATAGTCAAACCAGACGTAAGTTAAAGGTAAGAAGAAGTAACAGATGTCGCCCAGCAGGACAGTCACTGCGGGAAGGACATGGGTCTTAGAGTCAGACGGTCATGGGTTTGGACCTCACTCTCCCACTTACCAGCGGAATGCCCCTGGGGAGAGCACCTAAACCTCTCCGATCTTCGGTTTCCTCATCCATCAAATATGGAGAACGTTGCTTACCTTCAGGTTGGTCGTGAGCGTGAATTGCAATCATGCGTTTATAGTGGCCGCCCCCGTTAGGATCTCAGCAAGTGTATCATCACGTTATTAAACCCCAGACCACTACAGAGCCTTATTCCCTACACACTCACCCTGAACACTTATTAGATGCAAGGTGGCGGCTGACCATCTCAGAGTCAGCATGGAGGAAGTTAGTTCCAGAAAAAATAAGACATTTAGATAGTTTAAAATGAAAAAAAAAAAAAAGAAGAAAGAAAGAAAGAGAAATAGAAAGAGAGAAAGAAGGAAAGAAAGAAAAAAGAAAGAAAGAAAGAAAGAAAGAAAGAAGGAAGGAAGGAAAGAGAAAGACAGAAAGAGAAATAGAAAGAAAGAAAGAAAGAAAGAAAGAAAGAAAGAAAGAAAGAAAAAGACAGACAGAAAGAAAGAGAAATAGAAAGAAAGAAAGAGAAAGAGAAAGACAGAAAGAAGAAAGAAAGAAAGAAAGAAAGGAAGGAAGGAAGGAAGGAAGAAAGAAAGAAAGAAAAAGAAAGAAAGAAAGAAAGAAAGAAAATACTGTGAATTACAGTGCGGTCAGCCGCACAGAGGACATTCACCTCATTAGAGAGGTCACCTGCCAAGAAGAAGGACCTGTTTGGTGTGGCAGAGGGGGACGGAGCTCACAGTGTAACCCAGGTGAGCTGACAAGCCCAAACAGATTCACGTGATTCAGGACCTGCTTCTTGTCATATTTCTTGTAGATTTATCTTTCTGTCTTTGGGTCAAAAAGGAAACCCTTGCAGAGAACTGGGTTCTCGTTTTCTTAAATGGTCCCCATCTAGCATGGTGCTGGCCTTCCTGTAACCAAGGCTCAGCCCGGAGTTCCCACACAGGTGGGTATAGACCAAGAAGGTGGACGGACCGAGTTTGATCCGCTTTCCTCTCTGCCTCTCCCAAAAAAGACCATTCAGTGGCGTTGAAAGGGTTTTGCTCCCTGGGGGTTGAGCGTACCTGGAAAGGGAGGCAGAAATTGCCTAGGGAAGATAACTAGAGGACCCCTACATCTTCACCAGTCAACGACTAACCGAAAAGGAATGAAAAGGTCACTAGCTGTTCACATAGGAAAAGGTATTCAAAATCAAGGACTGCCCTGGATTCTAGGATTCTGTTCTTTCCATACTTAACTGTTTTGAAAAGATTCCCTCTTTTGCAATAGAACCTGAGTGACTGGTGGCTGCCCGCCTTTTCACCCCTTCTCTTGCCAGCTGAAAGGTTTCAGACAATTCAGGTGCCTGCTGTCCACCACCTCTTGGCCTCTAGAGAACAGGCCTCCATCTGCGGGGCAGTTGGAGGAGAGAGTGGGAGGGGGCCTTTCTGATGCTGAATCAGAGAAAGGGAGGGAAACGCTGCCGCCGGGAAGAAGGATGGAAAATGGGAAGGACGGAGGGGACGAGACGTTAAGCGATCTGTGTGGCACCGAGCTGGGATGGGGTGGGGGAAGGAAGGAGGCTGAAAGTCTGGGCTTACGCTTCTTTAAAAGCAGCTTCAACTTGGGACTGAAACTTTTTTGTTTTTCATTTTTTTAAATTTTATTTTAGAGAGGGAAAGAGCACACGCAGGGGAGAGGGGCACAGAGAGAGAGAGAGAGAGAGAGAGAGAGAGAGTCTCCAGCAGGCTCCATGCTGACCATGCTCGATCCCATGACCCTCGGACGCTCATCTGACTGCACCACCCACACACCCCAGGACCGAAACTCTTGAGCCACAGTCTTGATCGAGGGACGCATTTACCAACTAACAGCTATTGCAGACAGGGATGTTTAAAATATTACTTCATTTGGCAAAAGGTACAGTTGGCAACCTTCTGCCAGTCTCCCGGTGCCTTGTAGAATCACATCGTTTGTGACATTCCGAAGTTGATGAAGCGTTGCTTGGGCACGTGAAGTTGATCTTTCTCCAAACGTTCTTTTTTTGTCTGGGTATGAGGGGGTCTCTTCCTGAAAGAAAATAAGAGGATAAGCCGCCTTCTGAATGTCATTAAAATAAACAACCTTTTAGTGATATTTTTAAAAGCTGATTATTGACTTATGAAAGTCTATATGATGCCAGATTTGGGGGTAGTGGGAACGGAAATGAACGTTTAGTGTTTGGGAGTAACTTCCACGGGGCAGGCACAGGCTGACTCACTTTGTGCCTCACTTGGGGGGCGGGAAAGAAGGTAATGAGTCTTTTCATAAAGGGGAAATTGCAGTTGATGGCATAGGAAGGGAGGAGAGGAAGGAGTCGAGAATGATTCCCAGATTTTTGCCCTAAACTACTGAATTGGCTGTGGGGCATTCCTTAAGCTAAGGAACGTCACAGTAAGAGAAAAAGAGAGGGCTGGGGGGACACTAATAGGATGCCCCTTTAGGAGAGCTCCCAGGGCCTGAGGCACATCCAAGTGCCAATGGCCAAAACTCTAGGATTTCAAGTCCAGGATAGACACAGAACAGGAGCCTTGGATTTCAACATCAACCGTATAGACAGGCCCAGCGAATACTGAACTCTGTACGGAGCCCTGCCCACCATCTCACTACCCTGTGTCTTGTCCACCTTCAGGGCTTTCCTATGGAAATGGAACCCCCCCCCCCCCAAGAGCAGCCACTCTCAACGTCTTGTCCTGTAACTCTCAGTAGACAATCTTGAGAGTGACAGTAACCGTAATCAATAGCTCTCCGGGACCTACGGCTTTCCAAGCAGCTTTAGATCCCACTTCTGTAATAGGAGTCTTCGGGTTGCAAATGACAGAGAGCTCATTCAAATGACCTGAAGCAAAAATGGACTGCACTGCGTGATGGGTTTGCCCGGTTCCTACAGGGAGCAGAAGCCAGGGCAGAATTAACACAGTCAGGAGACGTCCCAGGGAGATACCAGTGGAGGATAAAGGAAGAGGGGCAAGAGTAGACCAGGAGAGCTTTCAGACTGTGTGATATGCTGGTCTGGTACCTGGGAGAGGAGAGAGGGAAGGAAACAGGATTGAGCAGAAAGAGTCTCAGACGGTAGTGCAGTTCCAATCAAGCCTCAGCGAGGCCAGTGGAAAGCCCCAGAGTGAAGAGAAACGGCCCTGCTTTGGGCCCACACCATGCTCGGTCCTCGGCTGGAGAACCCCGGGCACGGTGTGGCTTCTGAGTGAACACAGGCAGATCCTAAGTTGTAGACGTTGAAGGCTTCCAACCGTGATACTCACAGGGGAGATACTTGAGTGACACATCTCTGTGGTGCCCCGGGTAACCAAGAGAGAAGCTTTAGGCATAGCCCGATCTGAAATGCTATTGGAATGTGTCCTTAGATTCCTGTCTTTCTCTCTCTCTGTCCGTCTGTCTCTCATCCCTCCTATCTTCTGTCCTCTCTGTTGACTTCACATTTCTTCTGGGCCTCATTGACATAAAACCGAAGATGGCTGTCAACAACATCAGGCTTAGATTATTCGTAGAGAAGCTTCCAATTTCTACGGAAGGGAGACCCACTGCATCCCAGCATCCACCCTCATTGCCACAAAGGGCTCACGTGTTCGCCTGAACCAACCCACTAACACCAAGGGGCCAGAGATGCCCTTGATAGCCAGGCTGAGTAGGGAAGGAGAGAGGGGGACCTCTGAGACCCAGTCCCACCAGAATGACACAGAGCAGAGAATGGCAGTCCAGAAGGCAGGAGAGTCAATAAAAGTAACAGATGTCCACCATCACCTTTGGGGCAAGTGCGAAATCGGGAGAAAAGGTAAATTCTGCATCTGGGAGGGAGCCCATACAGCAGGCCAGGGGAGCACCATTTCTTTCTGCGGAACGCTAGTTAGAGGTTAGTTTGGTCAAGATCACTAAGGTTCGAGTTGGTTGGGCATTGGCTTCGATGGAAGGGGAAGAATAAAACTCTCAAAATAAAACTGAGTACATTCCCTCTTAGAAAAGTAAGTAGACGTCAGTGGCAAACCTCAGGAGTCTCAACTTTAACCTTCAGCGGTGGCAGCCGCCATTTGCAAATGACACGTGTTCCCGATCAAGGCCATGGAGGGTAGAATTCTCACCCCGGATCTGCCACCTTCCAGCCACACGGTCTAGGCTTACGACCTGCTTGTTTCTTTATCTCAAAATGCAAAGGGGGGAGAGAGCCTTTATTTTATTTAAAAAAAAAAAAAAAAAGAAATGTCACCGTAAGAATTAATTAAGACCGTGAAAGCACCTAGCACAGTGCCTGGAACTTTGGTGTCTGAAAGAGTCCATGCGCTTCAGCTAGCGTGGGCTTTCTGCCCTCTGGTACCAGGAAGCCATGCCAGCAAGCCTGAAAAAGCCTTTGCTTCATAATCCAATAATCCCATGGAGCCCTAGGAGGGGAAGGGAAAGAGTTCCAAGCCCAACGGGCTATTTTTGGGAGGTGAAACATCATCCCATTATTTGCAGAAGAGAAAGGGGACAGGGCAGAGAGTGGTTCTTCATGTTAACCTATGCCTACAGTTAACAGCGCCTTGGGGAAGGTTCCATTAGGCAGAGAGATGTTTCAACATCCTAGAACACAAAGCACCTTTACAGTCGTCCTTGATTTATTGCATCTCTGGGGCTGTCTCCTAACGCCAACCACAATCCGTTTAGGTCTGCCCGAGTTTCTGCTTATGTAGATTCAAGGGCATGGCCACAGCCCGGAGTGGAGGGAGGGACCCGGGGACTCTTTTGAGAGTCTGTTCTTAGCCTGGCCCCACTTTTGAGAGCAAGGAGACGCTCCAGATTCCTTTGGAGTTTGCCTCCTGAATCTTTTGGACTCTCACCTGGCTAATCTAGATATTGTTTTCGGGCAGTGATTTCAGAAACGAAAGCACAGATACAGATGAGAGCTCAGTGTTGGAGAGCACGCCGTGTGCCCCGGCTGGCTGGCAGGAGGTAGCGAAGCCCGGCCTTTCTCTGTGGTCTGACGAAATAAAGCGAATGGCGGAGAAGAGAGCTCCCTTGGTAAGTATGGGTGGGAGGATCCTGCTGTTGACTTGGGCAGGTGGTAAGTGAGTGTTCTGCTGGCCACACGCAGACCCTACACAGACGCCTGACGGCTCAACTCAACTTCACGGCCACCCTGGGTGCCGGAAGGAAGGGGCGGCTCTGTTGATGAGGAGAGGTCAGGTCACAACGGCATTGTCTCAACTTGCAGCATTAAAACACTTAATTAGAGGGGCACCTGGGTGGCTCAGTCGGTCAAGCACCCGACTCTTGGTTTCGGCTCAGGTCACGATCTCGCAGTTGCGTGGGTTCGAGACCCACCTCTGGCTCTGTGCTGGCAGCACAGAGCCTGCTTGGGATTCTCTCTCCCTCTCTGTCTTCCCCTTCCCCACTCGTGCTGTCTCTGTCTGTCTCCAATAAATAAATAAAACTTAAAACAGCACACAGTTAGACTAATTCCTACAATTATGGAGTGGGTAATATGTGTTAGACTATCTATCTCATGTAATCCAAGCAGATCAAATAAAGAAACTGCACAGAAAGGCCAACACAGAAGCAAAATGACCCATCAACTCCAGGCCTCGTTGTGTTCCCGAGAGAAGGGACAGCACACGTCACAAGAAAATATGCGCCAGAATGTTCGTAACGTCTTTATTTACAATGGCCAAAGGCTCAGAATGGTAGAAACTCCTATCAAAAGAAAGAATGGATGGACGTATGGCGTTACTCATACAGTGGAAAACCGTGTCGAAATAAGAAATAAAACTATTGCTCCACACAACTACACAGATGAAACCACAGATATTACATTGAGTGAAATAAGCCACACACAAGAGACTACTCTGTTTGACCCCATGTACGTGAATTTCAAGGACAGACAAAACTAATTGATGGAAGACAGAAGTCAGAGTGATGATTGTCTCTTGGTGGGAATTTGGATTGGGAAGCAGCACGTGGGAACATTATGGGGTGCTATCTTCTGATCTGGGTGGGGGTTATACACACACACACACACACGTGATAAAAATATTACTAATATATGTGTGTGTGATATGTATATTACACATCTATATCAGTAATCACTGAATATGAATGCACTGTCAGCAGCTTACTCTTCCCGTGCGATACCTAAATAAACTTGCAAAGAACGAAGGAAAGGGAGACAGGGATGGTGGGGGAAACAAAGACCCGCACAGATTCCCACAGCTAGTAAACGGCAGACATGGAATTTGACCTCAGATCTGCCTGGATTCAGAGAACACTTTAAACTACTGGGCTATCCCGCCTCATAGCTGGGTTTCTGTTGACTATTGAATAAACATCTGTTGATGGATGGGTGTCTGTTTATGGAAACGTAGCCGCATTAGCTCACCGGCATTCAAGATTTAGATCCCGGTGAATTCCCTCTGACCTCTCCTCTCGTGCCACTCAATGCCTCTCGTGGTTCTCGACAAGGAAAATTTAGCTCCGGCAAGGCTATAATGAGCTTGCACTGCAGGCTGAAGTTTCGTGGTGAATCTAGCCTCCTGTTCCTGGGCCGTCATCAAGGGAATGTGGACAAGAAGAACAGAGACAGGTATTGATCCTTGTTCATTACTTAAATGCATATGGCGGCAGGCAGCTCTGCTCAATAAAACCCTGACAGAGACGCCTCAGGCCTGAGTGATGGCCCCAGGAACACCCAGTTCCTCAAGGGGCCTGAGACTCAGTTTCTCCAACGAAACAATGGGAGTGTTGGTAGCCAAACCGGATGGCTTGGGAGGCTATTATGGTTACACTCCCACGTGTTTGCTAGGTATTTGGATAGTTTTGTATTCGTGGAGAGGGAGTAAGTTTTCTCCCGCTAAGTTTAACTTAAAAACGGAGTATCAAAAATACCGTGAGATTGTTAGAATTTTAGCCTGCTCATAGAAGTAACACCGAGGGTAGGAATTCTAACCCCAGAGGCCGACTTCGTGTTCATCCTTGCTTTGCTGCCTGTCAACACGGCGAGTTGGGGCAAATGCTTTGCCTCGAGATCTCAGTTTCCACTTCTGAAACTGGAGAGAGTATTCACATACAACTCACGGGGCTGTTGTAAGCATGAAGTGAGTTCCAATGGGTATCCCAGTGCTTGATACAGACTGCTCTTTCAATGAGTAAGTTATCACACTAGAGCCAACGGTGATTTGCTAACGATGACAACGATGTTCAGGATGGCTGGTATTTTACACGGAGTCACCTTTCAGCAGTGCAACTAACCAGGTAAAAGAAACCCTTGAGATTTATATCACACTTAAGTAAAAGTCATCTCTAAGACACCTTATGATGGCTTTTGATACACCACCTAATCTTTCTGGTTCTTTGTTTTCCCACCTACTCACCCATGACCAAGCGCGGGCTTTTCCTCCGTTACCTTCCTCCGGGTTATGCTGGGATTTAACCCTCGTTACTGGCCTGACATCCAAGAGAGGAGGAAAGTGGGTCACGCTTCTGGGGTCAGGTCGGAGCACCTATCGCCCCAGGGCTCTGAGTCCATAGAAGCTGAACAGATGCAATGAGGGTTCCAGCTTCACCGCCATGTTGAAGAAGTTGGGGGAACGAGAGGTGGCTCATCGATGCAAGGGTGAGATGTCTACAGCATCTTGCAGTCTGCAGAACTTTCAGGCATTTCCTAGAAAGGGGCCGGCCGACTCTTCAAGCCGTGGGCGTTCAAAGTCTGGAGAGCCAAAGTCTTTGGGGGCATCCTTCTAGATGTCCCTAGATGATACATCAGAATCCTAGACCTTCCCAACCATGGCATTATCGGAAAAAACTGGCCACGGCTGAGCACGTAAACCTTTCTGGGGCTCTGCGACTGTATCAGACTCTCAGTCTGATCTCCAGCTGTGTTCTCTCAAAGACTGCAGGAAATACAGCCCCCCTTAAGGTACCAAAGGGGCTCCTTGACCCTCACACTTAACCTTCAACTGCTTGTTAGTGGCCATCAGATTCTCATTATTCCTCTTCAGAGCATCAATAAAGCTTAGCAACAACCAGCCGACCCCACTGTCCTTGAAAGCATTGCCCTTCCGTATCTTTCAAGTCTCCAAATTATTGCCCTTAAAGCAAGGTCTCCTCCGCTGGTATGTTTTCCTTGGTCACCGCATGTGAAATCTCCAGCACCTGGGCTTCCACCTTGCATCAGCGGCTGTCGGTGACCCCTCGTCCCGCTTGGGAGGGAGTCCTCTTTGTCCACTGGACTGTGAGGGGGCCGATCCCCGATCCCCTTCATGCCCTCTGCTTTCTCGCATCACTCTTGGTTCCAGCTGCGTTCATTCGGCTCCTCCAAAACCGCAGACGCTGAGACAGGAGTAGACCTGTGAGAGATTCCCCCAGAGAAATGTCTGTGAACAATGAAGAAGAGGGAGCAAAAAAAAGCAGGGAGGTCTTCAGACCATGATGGAAGTCCAACATCCATGTTAAGAGAGAACCTCTCCCCACCCCCTCCCCAAAAAAAAGTAGAATAAGGTAGGAAAAGTCTCAAGCTCCATTCCAAAATGTTTGGGCCAGGCCAATGAGAAGTCTTCACGTCAAAGGTGCCTGTTACAGGAGTCGCAGGAATAGACAGACCTGCATCACTTTCCCTTGAAAGGGGGGTTACTGGCAGGGACATTCCAGGGGAAGCATATTCCCCACGCAAACGTGGTGTTGGATTCAGAGGCAAGGCAGCTGGGGCCTTCAGTCAATAATATACCAGTAGCAGGAGATCTGAGTGGTGCATTTTCCAAGCCACCAGACTGATAAACCCCAACTAACCTGAAATACATAATCTGGGTCCAAAAACGTGCTACACTGAGGGTTCTGTTCAGACCAACGTGGTTTCTGTTCTCGAAACCTCATGGGAAATACGAACGTGCACACGTAACCCATGAAAATGTGTGTGACATGTGTAATCGTACATCAAGATACAATTTGGGAGGAGAAGGGCACCTTCAAGGATAAGAAACCCTTCTCCTTGTAGGTCCTTGTAGGCTCCTTGTAGCCTGGGGTGCAAGTAGAGGACTGTCATGGCACAAAGCTAGGGCAGTGGTCAGGGACAAGACCCGGCAGGGTAAACACTGTGAAGGGCCTTCATTTTTGTCCTAAGCACAACGGAAAACCATCGGCGGCTTCCACTTGAGCGGTGGCGTGTCAAGATGTCACCAGCGCTTTCAAAAGGCAGCTGTGTCTACGGAGCAGAGCAAGAACGACAATGGGGTACTGCAGACATGGAGTCAAACGGGAGGCCGCCGCAGGACGCACGTGGTGGTAACTGGGACTAAGAGGGCAGCGGAGATAGACAAAAGAACGCGATTCCAGGATGTGTCGTTCGCTGACGCAAGGATACCAGGGAACAAACAGACTCTTGCTATGGTTTTGGTGCCTTTGAGACACCCATGTGGAGACGCGTAGAGGCATCTGGTTATAGTCCCTGGAGCTCGAAGCAGCTGCCTGGGAGACAGATATAAATTTGAGAACCACTGGTATAGAGAAGGCACCGAAACCACAGGAATGGATGAAGTCACCTCAGGAGAAAACACAGGGACTGAGCCCGGACGACCTCCGATATCTAATGGCTGGGTTGAGGCGGGCGGTAGTGTGTGTGTGTGTGCGGGGTGGGGGGGGATGGAGAAGCCATAGCGGGAGAGGTAGGGTAAACTGGGAGATTGGTGGGAAGTCATGAAATGATTCAGACCAAGTAAGAAGTTGTAGCAGGGGGGGAGCGTGTTTGTGTCAAATGCTAACATGAGAAAAAAAAAATTATCCATTGGAAGGCCCGGTATGACTAGCACACCCATGGTCCTTAGTATCAGGGAGGTGTTCAAGGACCACACGGAGATGGGTGTGGGTGGAGAGGCGGGGAGGTAAGCCAGGCTGGAGAGAAGAAAGAGTGGGAGGTGAGAAAAGGCAGACGATGAATCCAGAAAACTCAACCCGAAAGTTGTCATTGAAAGGCGACTCCCAACCTTTGACTGTCTGGTCCGAGGAAGCATGCGTCCTACCCTTCCACGTGTGGTTCTGAAAAAGAAAAGAAGCATCTCTGTACATCTTTCTATCTAACTTTGAGGCTTGAACTTCCCTTTCTGATGAGTTCAAGCCTAACGGAACACAGAGCTTTGAAGGGGTAAATCTCAAGTGCTAACATACATCCACACATTCACACACACACACACACACACACACACACACACACACACGCACATTTTAAGATGCTTATATACAAGCTCATAATTCTCCCTGGACACCAGATAGCTCTTTATAGGCTCCATTTTGATGACCTAAGTATATTACAAATTAAACAGAAACATAAGGATTAAATTTCCCTCGAAGTACCACAGCTTTGAGGAAAAATAAGAGGAAAGCAAGCAATGTCTGCATGATCACGTTGTGGTTTTGCCTTGCCTTCATGATTCCAAACCTTGGCGAACGCAGGCTTACACAGCATGTCAAACCCATATGACATCAGCCATCACACCCCACCAGCACCCCGCCCCGCAGCATCTCCTCCGGGCTGTCGTCCGTGGGCACAAAGGAAGTGGGATGACAAATCCATGTTCTCATGTATTCATGAGTGGAAGCAGGGACTTGCAGACCGGCCGGAGTCTCAGAGGAACGGATTCAGACACAACCCCCTTTGTTTTAATCGGACGGCCGTGTGTTCACGGCGATCGGGGAGGGACCGGGACCGAATAAGGACAGTACGATCTTACAGTTGCCTAGCTCCTTTTCATTACGCCATGGCAATGGACAGCTGTGGCGCCAGCTCGGCTGGCATCCGCTTGCCCCTTCAGCGGGAACGCACCTCTTCCCCAGTCCCTGCAGTTAGAGAGCCTGGTTTTCGCGGCGCAGCCCAATAGACAGTGATTGGTTCGGGCATTGGCAAGTGACAATTGATAGCAAGTCACAGAAGTAATGCTAGGCCTTTTGTTGGGTCTCCTGGGAAAAGAGGGGCTCCCTTTCTGGTGTAATTCAAGCGGGGTGCACAGTATATACGCCTGCTGCTGTTGGAGCCACATTGTCAGCTTAATATGGAGGGAAAACCTTCCTGAGGACGGAGCCCGTGTCAAAGGAAGCAGGAGTGAAGAGTAAACAGTATGAAACTCAGCCTCAACTCCATCATCTGAGTCTTTGGATGGGGCCACACCTAAATTCGAATCTACCAACGGATTTTTTTTTCCCCAGTACCTAACGCCTACAAGTTCCTTTTCACTTTATCCTCCTGCGTTGGGATTCTGTGGCTTTCCGCTGAGAGTCCTGATTGACCCAGTCTGTTTTGAGGTGCCTGCAATATAACGAGACGGCGATTATTTGTGGAAACCATTTCCGTCTTCGCTTTCCCCGTGGATGAACTGCAGTACGGATAGATTCTTTGCATCTGGGCCGTGCTTCCGGTTTTACAGCACGCCTCCCCCAAGGGTGGATCTTCAGAGTGGCCATCCTGTTTGGTCCAGCCCGCATCTGCCCAACATCTGTTCCGACTGGTCCATTCCCATGCTACACGGGTTGCTAAATATTTTAGCTGTCACCTAGGTGATCGCATTTAGGCCACAAACCAAAGCGGGGACAGACCAAAGCCAAGAAAGCCAAGTGCGCTTTTACAGATCGCCGAGATAAGGCTGAAGTGACTTCTCGAAGCGGATCAGCGGCCGGACCCGGGTCTGAAGTCGGGACTCGTGTTCCCGGAGCTCTCTGCATCTCGCTGTGTTTTCCACAGAACGTAAAAGCACACGATAGTTTCCCCTTATTATTTATCAGAAACCGAGCGAAGGGGTCACAGCAAACCTCAGGAGGTCGGTTTCATCACCCTCGTGGTTTCGCGTCGAAGGCAGCGGACACTCGGTGGGGTTAAGTTCATTTCGCTGGGGAGTGGCGAAAGCAGGACTTGAACTCAGATCTGCCTTCCCTCAAAACCTGTGTGGTCTCTAGCTCCAAGAATCTAGCTGCGGACACAAACCTTTGTTAATCGAGGTAGAGCTGAAGATACAGACTGAGGTCTGTCCCTTGCCAAAGCAGTGCTCTTTACCATGATTGTCACTTAGGCCGCGGCTCCGCACACGTGGGCTCCAGCAAATCGTATCCCCGCTGACGTGGCTGATGCGAAACACGGCCAAGCCTCCAGGAGCGCCTGGTGGACTGTGTTTCCGTCCCACCCCATTACCAGATGGCAGCAACCACCAAAACACAAGAACCGAGAAGTTAATTCCTATGTTGATCACACACCCCAAAATACCTACCGTCAGGATAGAGGACTCATCACGTCCAGGGTCTGTGGTATATATGTCTGCAGCATCAAATACATTTCTGGAATTGAAGGGGAGGAAAGAGACCTCTCAGGTCATGATTAGGGTGAAACCCCTAGCTTTTCAAGATCCACAAGCCCTCCCGGGATCGTGGACTTTCTTGCAATTTTTGGAGACATCTAGAACTCTGCTTCTCGGTCCCGTCTCTACGTAAGTCACTGCCCTGGCATGTTCTGTTTAGAACAGAGGTTTAGAAGCAAAATCACTACATGCACCTAATGTCGTATTTTTAAATACATCTCCGAAAAGTTGGATGATGACCAGACGTTCTCCCATACTGGTTCGAGAAGCCCGTGTTTATTTAACTGATACATAATAAGCCCGTTTGCTTTTACCTTTAACCTCTTAAAACCCTCTGTGGTTTTCATAGATTTCCTTTTCACGTGTGCCGTGATACCCACTTCCGTTTTCATTCTACATAAAAGCTGTATACTTTCCGTCAAGCCTGGTTTTTTTTTTCTTTTTTTCAGTAAGAATCCACTTCAGAGTATTGCAAAGCTAAGTAGAATCTCTCCCCGAAAGCTAAGGAGGGTTTTCCACCCCCCCCCCCCCTTATTTGGATCTGTATGATAGGATCGTTGTAAAATACGATGGAGGTGTGAACCTCGGAGACATTTATTTGAAGAATAAAGGTTCCTGTGGCTCAGCTTCTAGAGCCCATCACCGCATTAGCCAAGACAGGATGGGTTTTGCCACAGTAACAAAGCCCCAGTTTCAGGGCCTTAAAACAGCAAAGCTCTGTTTCTTATTCACAGTATATCTTTATCACAGGTCAGCTGAGGGCTTTGCCCCTCATGACCTCACTCTGGTACCCGATTGACAAAGCAGCCAACATCCAGAACCTGGTGAGAGAAAGATAGATGTGGTAAATCACATTCTGGCTTTAAAACTTCCACGCAGAAGTGATACATCCTTTCTACTTACATTCTGTGGCCAAAGTCAGTCATTTGACCATGGCTATTCCCAACGCTTATTCCAAATCAGGGTCCAGAAAAACTGACCTCCGGGATCACCACCCCTCGCCACCAGGGAGGAAGGTGCGCATGACAATAATGACCATAACTCACCTTTATTGAGCGCTTACTGTATGCGCATAGGAGTTTAGACAGTTTGCACAGATCAGCTCCTTTAAGCGTCAAGACTACTCTTTGAGGTTGGCAACTTCACCCCACTTTAAAGATGAGGAAACTGAGCAGGATGTGGATCACTTGCCCAAGGTCAAGTACCTAGTCAAAGACCCTACTGAGCCTGGCTTGTAGACCCTAATGGTTCCGCAAGACTTCCCCCTGCCACCTCTGCTACTACGACAAATACCCCTCTCTTAGCTGCGTTCTCCTCATCCCTGACTTTCACCATCCCTGCGGGGGGTTCCTGAAAAAAAAAAAAATAAATAAAGCAAAACTTCCCCCGCCCCACCCCTGTGCAGAGATTATACACTATCTGGTTCAATGGACAGCGAGAAATGACCAACAAGATGAAAAGACAACTTACAGGATGAGAGAAAATATTTGCAAACCACCTATCTGATATCCAATGTAGGTGAGAAACTCCTACAACTTAGTAGCAAAACTAAGTGAATAAGTGAATAAATAAATAAATAAATAAATAAATAAATAAAACCCAATTACGAAATGGACCAGAATAGACATTTTTTTTCCCCCGAAGAAGACCAACAAATGACCCACAGGTATATGAGAAAGGTGCTCCACGCCGCTCATCACTAGGAAAATGCAATATCGGCAATATCAAAACCACAGTGAGATATCATCTCACATCTGTTAGGACGGCTGTTATCAAGAGACAGAAGGTAATACGTGCTGGCGAGGATGCGGAGAGAAGAGAACCCTCATGCACGGTTGGTGGGAATGCCAACTGGCACAGCCACTGGGGAAAACAGTACGGAGGTTCCTCAACACATTGCAAATAGAACTACCCTATGATCCAGCAACCCCACTTCTGGGTATATCGTGGAAGGAAACGAAATCCCTATCCCGAAGAGGTGTCTGACTGCCTGTGTGCATTACAGCATTATTCGCGATGGCTAAGACATGGAAGCAACCTCAGCAGCATGTCAACGGATGAATGGATAAAGAAAATATGGGGTATACGTAAAATAGAATATTGTTCAGCCTTAAAAAAGAACAAAATCCATGGGGCACCTGGGTGGCTCAGTCGGTTAAGCGTCCGACTTCGGCTCAGGTCAGGATCTCGCGGTTCATGAGTTCGAGCCCCGCGTTGGGCTCTGTGATGATGGCTCAGAGCCTGGAACCTGTTTCAGATTCTGTGTCTCCCTCTCTCTCTGCCCGTCCCCTGCTCACATTCTGTCTCTGTCTCTGTCTCTCTCTCTCAAAAATAGACATTGACACATTTTTTAAAGCAAAAAAATGAAGAAGAAAATTCTGCTGTTTGCAATTACATGTATGAACCTGGAAAGTATTCTTCCAAGTGAAATAAGTCACACAAAGAAAATTATTGTATAATCTCCCTTATCTGCAGAATCTAAAAATTTTTTTTTCAAAGTTAAAAAAAGTTGAATTCATATTGAGTACAATGGTGGCTACAGGGACTTGGAGTCAGGCTGGTAAAATGTACAAACTTTTAGCTATGAGATGAATTGGGTCTGAGAATCTAGCATATGACATGATGACTATAGTTGATAACGCTGTGTCATAGAACTGAAATCTGCTAAGAGTAGAACTTACGTGTTCCCACCGCAAAGAAAAAAAAAAGAAAAGGAAGTAAATATATGAGCTGATGAATGTGTTTGTTGACTCAACAGTGGGGATCCTTTTACAATGTATCCATGCATCACACCATTGCATTGTATACTTTAAGTATATTGCAATTTTGTCAGTTATATTGCAACAATGCAGGGAAAAAAAAGACTGTTTCTAAGTCCGAATTTTTATACCCATCTCTCTTGGCTAAGGTAAGAGAAACAAGCTATCTCAGCCAGCCATCCAGATGGAAAGTCAGAAACCGAGGCGTTACTCTTGGTACTTCCCTCTTCCTTACCGCCACCGCCCCCATCCTCCACTACCAAGTGTTGGCGATTTTCCTCATCTATGTTTCCCACATCCATTTGCTCCTTCCCAGCCTCACATCTGCTCAGTTCAAGCCACCATGCTTTTCTGCCCGGACCGTGGCAATGGCTTCCATTTCTGTTCCAGTCGATTCCCCACCCTGCAGCGCGAGTGATCCCACCTGATCGTGCCACCCCTTTAGTGTGATTGTGTGATAAATGTCTGCCTGAGCCCCTGGATCCAACAGCACCTGAAGCCAGACACCCTTGCATGTGTCCGTTTCCTGCCCCTTGCAACTAATTCATCTGTCTGATACTTACCTCTTTCTCCTACCGTTCTGGACACCCCGTGGCTATCTGTGTACCCCTAGTGGCTTAGCCAATGCTCAGCGCATATTAGACTGTTTGCCAAAGGGAATTGATTTGGATGACATTCAGAGTCTTGTTCTAGGTGGAAACAGGGACTTGAGAAGGAAAGGCCTTAGCTTTGTCCTTGAACAACCCACAAAACGTCGCCACACAAAGATGCAAATGTCAAGCCTAATGGTTGACAACAAGGTTATGTCCCCAGTTCTCTTCTCTGGGCAGTTCCCGAGAACTGTTTTGGGAGTTTTTCTCACTCCCTTAAATGTGGTTTAATTTACTTACTTCCCAACCCCCAAGAAAGCCTCTCATGTCCTGGGCCTCTTTCGTGTTCAAGTCCAGCCTTGGGGAAAAAAAAAAAAAAAAAAAAAAAAAAAGTGCACGTAGAAAATCCTATAATTACTGGATCCGATTTTCGTTTGAACTTTTCCTCTCTGACATCACTGCAAAGTTCTTTACGAAGGGCAGCCAGCGAGGCCCCAACGCATGTCTGTGGTAGAGAATCTGCTGGTGTGTGCACGTGCGGACAGAGGCGTGTGTGTGTGTGTCAGGGAAGGCACACAGGGCGTGTGGGTGCCTGGATGTGTTGGGGCGTGTACGCCAATGAGTGGCGCGTAAGTGAACGCACGATGCAGAGACGGAGGCGCGTGCTGTGCGTGCGTTAGTAGCGTATGTCCGTGAGTAAGAGGTAGGAGTCTGTGAGTGAATGGAGGGGGCACGTGTGTCTGCAAGTACACGTGGGCGCGTGTCCGTCAGCGGGAACCTTACCAGCCGGGATGGTAGCTGAAAGGATGTACTGAGCGCCAGGCAAGACAGCAAGGAAGAGAGGCCCCAGAGAGGAAAACCAGGGCGGCGAGGACAAGCATAAAGTCACCAGGGGTCTCATCACGGGGACCAGAGGTAGAGGGAGACGCGGGCTCTCCAGGAAGGAGGAGCTTATGTGGGAGAGCGTCGTTGTGAGTGGTTGAGGGCGGGCTTGGCCCCCAGGTGAGTCCCCAGCAAATCACTCAAGACAGAGAACGACGCGATGTGCCACGATCAGAACAGGATGTTGACTTTGGTCGGAAGACCCTGGACGTTTTGTAGGGACAAGTGGGCCCGGAGGGCCAGCGGGCAGGGTGTTCCCGGGAACGGCCCCCGTCTTATTCAGAACATAATGATGAAGACAGGGACTCCAGGGCTGGGCTTCGCGGCTTTGACTCCAGGCTCTGCTGCATCATCTTCGGTAAGTTAACCTATCTTCCCCTGCCTCTGTTTCCTTCCCTGTCGGATGGAGAGTGTGCTGGAATTTGTCTCCTGGGACTGTTCATGATGACGGTTAAATGAGGGAATACATATAAAGAGCTTAGAAGAACATCTGGCTATTTGAGTGTTCGTTATCATCAACCTCTCTGTCGCCGTCATCCGTACCTCCGAGCGTTAAGTGGAGCACGGGCTATAAATGTGACAGGCATCTTACCTTTGTTTGCTGAATGAATGGATGGATGGATGGATGAATGAATGAATGAATGAAGTCGTTTTGCATTAATAAACGAGACTTCCCTTCCCGAGGCCTTGACACATATCGTTTCCTCTGCCCAGAGAGCTAGCAATCTTTTCCTTTTTTATGTTTATTTTTACTTTTGAGAGAGAGAGAGAGAGAGGGGGGGGCAGGGAGAGAGGGAGACAGAGGATCCGAAGCGGGCTCTGCACTGGCAGCAGGGAGCCCGACGCGGGGCTTGAACTCACGAACTGTGAGATCATGACCTGTGCCGAAGCCGGACGCTTAACCGACTGAGCCACCCGCGCGCCCCGCTGCTCGCAATCTTTTTCTGGCTCCTGGCCACCCTCTCTTGGCCCCGCTACCTCTTACCCATCCTCCTGGTGTGCAGTGAAACTTCATCTGCTCCAGAGAGCCTGCCTTGACCTCCCCCAGCCTCCCAGACACACATGTTCCGTGGATCCCAGCTTACTTATTCAAAGCGATGTCAATACTTACTCGATGTCCACCTTCGCTACTTGGCTGGACAGCCATGAGGTCAGGCACTTTCTCTTTTCTGTTCGCTTCAGTAAACCCGGTACCTGGTACACGGCAGATGCTGATTGCATATGTGATGAGGGAATGAAGGAAGGAGAGATGCAGCCGTGCTACTCACATGTTAATATGCACACGAATCAACTAGGGGTTGTGTTAAAATGCCGGGACTCCGAAGCTCTAACTGGCTCTAGGGGATGCTCATGTTTCTGGCCCACATATCACACTTTGAGTAACAGGGTTGGATAGTATCTACTTGTTCGGGAATTTAGAACACGTAATTATTCTGATGTCATACAAACATGGGTATTAGTCACGCCTGTGTTTAATCTGATTCACGTAAAGATGATGTTGTGAAGAATTATTCTATAAATCTGAAAGGAGGTATGAATGATGGTCTTTGTTTTCGGGACTTTTCCTCCTGAACCCTTCCGTCTCAGCAAAGGATCCACGTGATGGTCGGAAAGGCAAACTGCTGGTGAATGAATGAGGCACAGAGGAAAATATGAATATCCGCTGTTTACCACCACGGTATTTGAACTAGAAGTGACCACGACCACGACCCTGACCTGTTACTTCTTCCTGCTTGGAGAAGTTTTTTTTTTTTTAATTTTCTTTTTAACGCTTGCTTATTTTTGACAGAGAGAGAGAGAGAGAGAGACAGAGCGTGAGCGGGGAGGGGCAGAGAGAGAGGGAGACACAGAATCTGAAGCAGGGGATCCAGGCTCCGAGCTGTCGGCACAGAGCCAGACGCGGGGCTCAACCTCACAAACCGCGAGATCATGACCTGAGCCGAAGTCGGATGCTTAACCGACTGAGCCACCCAGGCACCCCCTGCTTGAAGAAGTTTTTGATAAACACGGATATACATGGAATAGAATGCAAAGTTCACACATATTTTAAAAATACACGGTTTTGATGGCAAATAGAAAAGAGCAGCTCCGGGTCTGTCTGAGATTATTGGCACACTTCTCTGATGCACGTGGAGTTCCTGGAGCAGGAAAGTTTGAGAACCCCCGCCCACCCGGGATCTCAACCCTGGGACGCGCCACAGCCTGACAACCTGGGGCAAGTCTTCGAAATCAGTAAACCGGTCCGTACGGTGTTTCCAGGTTGCCAGGAAGAACTTTCTTCCGCCCAAACACCTCTTTCGACCCCAGGTTCCTGCAGGGCTAAAAGGTGTACCAGAAGGGACATTGGCTTTTGACCGTCTGCCCAATCTGATTTCCCTTTGGTGAATTGTCCCCGTGTGTTGCCAGATCTACCTGGTAAGACTACCCCACTGCCCTCTCCTGGCCTGGGTCCCCAGCCCTCTCTTCAGCCCTCTGAGCATCCCTGATAAACCCACTACCGTCTGGAACAAGCCAGAATTGGCTCTCAGTTGTTTCCAGGGCTTCCAGGCAATATACAGTCTGATCAATACGTTCTCTTTGCTTTGTGCGAACGCATCGGTTCCCAATAAATACAACAAAAAGAAACCAAGTAAGCAAAAGTTAACAACAACCTAATCATTTACGATCGTATGAGATCCGTTAAGTGAATTATGGGATATTCGTACAATGGAGTATTATGTAGCCGTTAAAATTAATGCAGAAACCTTGCAAACGTAACGGTGAACCTAAGACGCTCTCACCCAGCACAGTACGTATGATGTGACTCTATTCACGCACAGTAGAAAACACGCAAAAGTAATCTGTGGTGTCGACAACAGGATACACCGTTCTTGTTGGGGGTGGTCAAGACGGGGGAAGGGGCTGGGATGTTCTGTTTCTCTGATCTGGGTATTGTTTCCAAGGATTGATTCATTTTGTGAGAATTCACTGAATTCCGCTTTAGGATATGTGCATTCCTTCTGTGTGTATGTTACCGTCCAATAAACAACAATTTAATGATTAAAAAGCCGTTATAGAATTTTGCTGTGTAGACCCCAGAAAACCACATGGAGGGAGAGGGGGAGAGCAGACACCAAAGTCTATTGGCATTTTGTGTTTTAACTAGGAGTCGCTAGGAACTGAGACCTTCCAGGCTGAGACCAGATCTTCTCCATATCCAGGATCTGACGCAGTGCTGGGTTCGCAGTCAGTGCTGACAAGTGTTTGCTGAGTGACTGAGAGAATTAAAACAGCACAATCAGATTCTTTGAAACACTGAGCTCCTAGATCAACACTTGCCTGAAGCCATCCCTACTCCCAAGCTTTCAATTACTACTACATTCCCTTTCGTGTGAAATCCAGCTTAAGTTGGGCTTACTAATACTTAAACCTGAAAGATTCCAAACAGCGGCTGCCCCTTAATCGCTGGGTGCCTTAGTTTCCCCTTTCGTCATCCTGGTACGAACACACGAGGAAGACACGAACTTAAACGCATAGACATTAGAGTCCAGAGACCTAGACCCAAATCGGCGCTCCATCACCAGCTAGCCGCAAGACCTCGGGTGAGACACATCATTGCCCTGAGCCTCAGTTTCTTCATCTGTCAAATGGGGACGGTGTCCGCTTGATAAAGCTGGGAGCACGTTAAATGAGATAATAATGGCAAAGCTCTTCACACAGAATCCACCGTATAGCAGCGCTCATTCCAAGGTGACCACATACAGAGCTCATTTCCACAGCCCGTCTCAAAAACATTCCACACCCGTCAAATGACTTAAGGTCAGGGGCGCCTGGGTGGCCCAGTTGGTTGAGCGTCCGACTTCAGCTCAGGTCATATCTCGCGCTTTGTGAGGTCGAGCCCCACATCGTGCTCTGTGCTGATAACTCAGAGCCTGGAGCCTGCTTCGGATTCTGTGTGTCTCTCTCCGTCCCTCCCCCGCTCATTCTCTCTCTCTCTCTCTCTCTCTCTCTCTCTCTCTCTCAAAAATAAATAAGCATTACAAAAAAATGTTTTTAATGACTTAAGGTTACATGGAAGTACTTCTTGATGCCCTTGTCCACCCTTTATCATTAGCAAGATAAACTGATTTCCAGAAACCAGAGTAGAACACAGGCCAAAGGGAAGCGAGACTGTTCTGCAAGATCAACCCAGGAAGGAACGTGTGCACAAGTGGAAGACGCAGCCTTTGAGGCGGACACGGACAGTGCTGCTGGGAGGGAGACGAAGGCAGAACGAAAGAGGAGTGTTTTCAAGCTTTAAATGAACGCGTTTTCCCCCTACTCGACTCAGACAGAAGAGTGCAGTCAGATATAATCAACGGCTGACGAAGAGCAAAATATTTGTTCCGGTAAACACACTCATCTCTCCAAAGTCACCGGAAACGTTTTCTGCTTTCCAAAGAAGCTCTTATGAACTCAGAGCCACAAAGAATCACCTGGCGAGTGGCTATTCCAAGAGGAAGCTCAGCGCTTCCGAGAAAGGCCGCCCAAGCCCTGAATCGTCAGAGCCCATGGCCCTGGCCCCGGGCCCCGGGCTGCTGGGTGTCAGAAGGGTGGCCTCAGAGGACCTTGGTACCCACTGCCATTTAATGTGCAAATCAGGATGAGCCACAGATGGGGCTCCTCCGACCAAGGAAGGTGTGGGGAAGGGGCAGGGTGGTGAACCGGGGTCTCCCTTTGGACGGAAGGAAGGGGACACTTGCTGTGTCTTTTTCAACGTTTCGTGCAAAAATGTCCAGCTGTGGTCATGGGGCCCGGATAGTGCGAGGGTCTAGGTCCCCACTGTCCAGGAGAGAAACAACACAAATCACGCTCATAATTTAAAATTTTCTAGTAGCCACATTAAAAAGCAAAGAAAGAGGGGGACTCTGTTGGTTAAGCATCCGAATCTTGATCTCGGCACAGTTTCGTGAGTTCGAGCCCCACATCGCGCTCTGCTCAGAGCCTGCTTGGGATTCCCTCTCTCTCTGCCCCTCCCCAGCTCCCGCTCTCTCTCTGTCTCTCTCAAAATAGATAAATAAACCTTTAAAAATTATTTAAAAAACAAACACACGCCAACAAAACCCAGGTGACCTTAATTTTGATATTTTTACGTAACTCTGCATGCCCTCTATACGATCGTTTTCAACCTGTAATCAGTGTAACAACGGTTAATGAGATAGTTTACATCCTCTTCTCCCTAAACCTTTAAAATCCAGCATGGACGTCATTTATACTTAGAGCACACAGACTTTTGATCTGAACGGCCTCCCGGATGAGCAGTTACCACGTTGGAAAGCATAGCTCCAGCCGATGCCAGTTCAGGCATCAGCCGCAGGACCTACATTTCATTTTCCTGTGAGCCATAAAAGGTCTGAGTTGCAGAGGAGAGGTACCCTTCAAAAAACTGAGGGGGGAGAGGGGGGCGGTTCTATCTTTCTGTATCTGTCTTTATGCACGCCATTGCTTAATGTTTATTCGTTTTTGAGAGAGACAGAAAGACAGAGCACGCGCGGGGGAGGGGCAGAGAGAGAGAGAGGGAGACCTAGAATCCGAAGCAGGTTCCAGGCTCCGAGCGGTCAACACAGAGCCCGACGCGGGGCTCAAACTCACAAACCGCGAGATCATGACCTGAGCCCAAGTCGGACGCTCAACTGACTGAGCCCCTCAGGCACCCCATCTCTGTCTCTCTGAAAATTCGCTTTTTTTCTGATTCCCAGAGAATGCTATATAGGATATAAACAGAAACTGAGGGAGGTAGGGGACATCCCACCTAGATGAGCTGTTGGGAGAAAACTTCCCTGAACACAAGTTACCTAAGGAGACGCCTGCAGGGGTAGCCATGAGAAGCCACTTGTCCTGTGGGCAGGAGAAGACTGTTCCAGGCTGAGGGAACAGAATGTGCAAAGGCCTGAGGCAGCAAAGAACTAGGTAAGTCCCAGCAGCTGAGAGGCGGGAGGGCCACGGTGTGAGATGAAGAAGAAGGGAGAAGAGCAGAGGCAATGAAATGACGGGCAGATAAATATACCTCCACTGGACGGACGGTTTCTCCTTAGGACCAAATCCCATGGGGAATACCTAAGGGACCATTGATACAGAAGACCTTATGAGTCCGTGCCTCATTCACGCTGTACTTTGGGAAAAAAATGGAAAGCAACACAGACTTAGCGTGCAACTCCCGGGGATTGAGCATGAACATTTTTCTTTTCACTTGCAGATACAGAGAAGGAAAAGCCTGAGCAGCGGCGACAGGCAGCATGGAGACAGTTGAGAAAAAAGCCGTAAGCCGTTGATTAGGTCCCCCCTTTCCAATGGCACGACACTATCTCCCCTAAGCCCTTCCTTTAAGTGAACTTTTCATAATGAGTGTGTCCTTGAAGGCTTCTGTGACAGTGGAGCCTTGCGACCTTGTAGCCCAATTGAATATGTCATCCCTGATTTTTCTGTTGCGGGCACGGGGTCCCATCAAACACTCTCAGCCTACCCCTTGCTACCCCCAGTGTCTTTATCCTTCTCTGTCTTTCTCTGTGCTTCTCAAACTTAAACGTGCATCCAAAAACCAGGGAATGTATTTTTTTTAATACAGATTCCCAGCCAATCCCCCCAATAATTTCTGGTGTGCTTTTCCTGGCGTGGAGCCCGGAAATCTTCCTTGCACCAAGCACCCCCTTTCCAGATGGTTCAGATGCGCGTGGAGGGCGGCCACTGTTTCCTGAAACGTTGACCTAAAGCGGCACTGCCCCACGGCCCTTTCTGTGATCAGGGAAAAGCTCCGTATCCCTGTGCAGATACCCCCGTGGGATACCCGTTTCCCACAGCGGCCACCACCCACACGCGGCTACTGACCGCCGGATATGAGGCTAGTGGCACTGAGAAAGTGAACTGTTCATTTCAATTAATTTTCATGTAAACAGCCACACACAAGTAATGGTAGAATGAGCCCTTCTTCATTAATAACATTCAGGGCAGCGAACTCCTAGTTAAGGAAATTCTTTATAGACTCTTTAAAGAACTCTTTATAGACTTGTGTGCATGATAGCTCCCCCCTCCCCCACAATTAAATCAGTTTGGAGATACATACATGCACGCGCACGCACGCACACACACACACACACACACACAGAAAGAGAGGGAGACAGAGAGGTTTGTTTCTTTACGAGAGCTTACCAGTAATTATCATGTACTTTGAGGCCCTTCAAAGACTCTCTTGCTCAATATTTACCGTCCCCGGAACACCAGCCAGATCCAGCTCTCAGCATACGATGAAAGTCAACTAAGGCAAGGCACAGATGCCCCAAAACACTCTCCGCAAAGAAAAACTCGGCTTTTCTCATCTCGTGCTTCATATGCATGGCTCCCTCGTGGCTCCCAGCTGCCCAGAGCTCACAGAGGTCACTGGAAAGTAGCTCAAAGAGGAAGAAGGCCACACGGCTCAAGGGTCAGAGTGGAGTCACTTACTGTAGGACCTTGAGCAAGACCCTCTCAACCAGGGGCCTCAGCTTCCCCATCTACAAATGGAGGCACTTTGGCTAACTGAGCTCAAGGTTTCTTTGAATTTTAAAAATCTTATTGAAAATAACCCACTTTATCCAAATGTACCGGGCTGGCCATGATGTAATTACCCATTTGTTACATGAATAAAGCAAGTTCCCTGTTTGGGGAATGTATGTGCATGTATACACATACATAGTTATCATACGTGGATACGCGCACACCATAGATGATAATGTAGAAAGAGAACCACATAAAGAAAAATTCCAGAAGCATACACACCAGAGCGTCACCAAGGGTTACCAAAAGTCTCAGCCCCCGGGATGTACCTGATCAACATCTACAGGTCTTGGCAACCTAGGACCCCGTCTTCAGATAACCGCCCCTGATTTCCGCTCTCCCTCTTTCAGTGCAGGAGACTTGGTTGGGTAGGTTTCACCTGCCCTCCCGAGCGCCAGTGATGGGCACGTGACCCAGGCTTGGCCAGTCAGAGATCAGCATCCCCCAAGCTGGCCAGGTGGATCAGGACCCAAGCCAGCCAATCAGAGTCAACCCGGGACCAAGAAGAACTAAGGCCAAGAAGCATTCTTTCTTTCCTCGGGCAGGAGGTGAGTCTGGAGGTGCCCTGGGGCCATCTTGAGGCCGGAAGGGCGAGGCCGCCTAAGACCAACCCAGTGCAGAAAACACAACAGAGAACTTAGGAGAAACAGAAGCCGATGGTCTGCTTTGATGCTCTGGGCCCAGCTGCGTGGGCAGATCTGTCTACCCTGGACTTTGAAGACTAGTAAGTCAATAGATTCCTCTCTCATACTGAGGCCACGTGGGGTTGGCAGTGACCTGCAGTCTTCGTTAATGCTGGCTGTCGGCGAAGAGGGTGACCTCCGCTTTTTATTTCGGAGGCTTCCATTTCCGTTAGTTTTTTTTTCTTCTTCTTCACAATGAGTATGAATTTACACGCAAAAAAAATACTTGGATGTCCTTGGTCTTAAAAATAAACATAACCCACATGTGTCAAGGTCTTGCTGTGGACCCAAGGCTAAACTAAGCACTTGCCATGCCTTATCTCCCTAGTGACCCTCTCCCTGGAAGACAGTCCCCTCTGCTGTGACCATTTTCGAGATGGAAAGACTGAGGCCGGAAGGAGCTGGGCCATTGCTCAAGGTCCCGCAGCTAATGAACAAGGAAGACTCCACCGGGCCCCACGTCTGATGGTTGTCTAAAGACCCGGTTTTATCCTTTGCGGATTCACGTTTAGTGGGGAGAATATTTGACACAAAAGGATTCCTTTTTTAAAATTTATTTTTAATGTTTATTTATTTTTGAGAGACAGGACACCAGTGGGGAAGGAACAGAGAGAGCGGGAGACACAGAATCCGGAGCAGGCTCCAGGTTCCCAGCTGTCGGCGCAGAGCCCGAGCCGGGCTCGATCTCATGAACCGTGAGATGATGATGACCTGAGCCGAGATCAAGAGTCGGACGCTCAACCGACTGAGCCACCCAGGCGCCCCCCCAAAGAGATTCTTAATAAAGCTCTGTCTCGTGCACTAGAACAACGCTCCTGGCTCATTACTGGCTCATTACTGAAGGCACAGCGCCTACCGCCATGCCTGGCACAGAGGGGCTCAACAAACATTTGCCGACTGGGCGCATGAATAAGATAGAATATTGGAGACCCCGAGAGGCCCAGGTATGTGAAACACCCATTTCAGCCCAACATCTGAAGCATTCCTTCCAACTTCATCGGGGATGTATCTTAACAGCTCAGACATGCTTTCCAGTTGAAAACATTCATTTAATTAGCAGGCATTTTCCAAAACGGATGTGCCTTTCTCAATCACTGTGTCTGCGGCGGACATTTGTTGAAAAGGTGCCCCCCTCCCCCAAACATCAAAGCTTATGCTCCGCAGACCTTTCTCCCCCAATTACTTCCATTGGAGAAGGACAGCCGGGCAGACAGGAAATCGGCCACAACACGCAAGATGTTTTCCCTTTGTGAAAAAAGATGCTTGTGGGAGAAGGTCCTTTTTGGGGAGGGGGGAGAAAATCCACGTCCTTTTTCAAGCTGTGTCTTTCAAAATCTGTTTCTTTTGTCGGCATAGGGCTGTTGGCTGTGAACTGCCGAAGATCATTGCTCGTGGACATCTCGCTTCCCTTCCCCAAAACAGCCCCAAGGATCATCTGTAAGGTACTATTTCATTGGGTCTGCTTTATTTCTTCCCGAGTTTTGCAGCTCCTGGCCCTGGTGCTCTGTTTGGTTTGACCATTTACCGTTCAGCTGGCACAGAGATTCTGTGCCTTCTTCTCTCGGGTCCCCGCATCTTGGAGCCTGGGGCGGCACGAGCTGTGAAGCAAGCTTGGCATCTGTAGTTTGGGAAAAAATGACGTTCCTCGAGAACACACGGTTCTCCAAACCCACTGAGGCGTAGCTGGAGTCGGTGGGGTCAACCCTTTGCCCTAAACTCTTCCATAGCTCCCCACTGCCATTTGGATAATGCGTGGCTCACAGGCCAAGTGACTTAGCTGCAGTTTCCACAATCTTGCTTCCTCCCATCCCTCCTTTGGATGTACTCTTCTCCCTCCCTGAAACGTCCTCTGGGTCCCACCTCCTTCATTCGGCTAATTCTCCTCAGTGGCGGCCACTGGATGTCACCTCCTCCGGGAAGCCTGCCCTGCTCCACTCCTTCAGCCCCCACTGGAAGAACTAAAGTCAGTGCCCTCCCCGGCACAATAACAGCCTACCCCATCCAGCACTGGTGGCCCTATTATAAATGCCCTTTTATTTCTCCATCACCCTCACCCATCCTGAATGCTTTCTGTGAGTCTCAAGAGCCTGACATATAAACGGGACCTCAATGAATCGTTGAGGGAACAGGACGAATACATGAATGGGGCAGGGCCAGGGAGGCAGCTTAGCGTCCGCGTAGAAAGTGCGCTAGAGGAAGTATGGGTAGAATGAAACTTCCTCATTAAAGTGGGTGATCCTGAAGGCAGTCACGTGCCAACCCTCAACCCCAAGCCGGGGCGCACGGAAGACCAAATAAATGGCCCCCATCGTGGCCTCGACAGGGACATCAGCTCATACCCACCAGGCCATACGGGGCCAACAGAACTGCTCAGAGTTCTGCAAACAAACTGCCTTGGCCCCACTGCCTGAGCCAACAGAGTGAGCTTCCAAGAGAAGCCACTTGGAAAGAGCCTTCAAGGTCATGGGCGAGGTCGGCGTGAGAAAAGAAGGCCAAGAAGGTACGAGAGTAGAGATTCTTGGAAGGAGTGCTTACTTTCCTTGGCTTTGGGTTCCGGTTGTTTCTGCCCAGCAACTGCCCAAGAGCCAGAGCTGAGTAAAAAATACGCAGTGGCAATCAGGTGGCAAAGACGTAAACACTGGGATAGTCTTTTCCCTCCAAATTTCCGAGTCCCAGGAAACCTCTATGGCCCGTGGCGCTTACCAGGTACACGGGCTTTGGTGTCTTTCTTCTCTCTGGGAGCTGTGGTACCCCACCCGCATGGCGTCTCTTTCGGGCAGGAAGTTTCCACTTCTGGTTTCTCAGTATCTCAAACCTCGCTCTTCCCTGGGCCATCACTCTCAGGAAAGTGCAAGGGACTTCTGGCTCAGTGGGTTTTCCTCCTTAACGGAAAGAACACTTTCTTGCCTCAAAATGTATGCTTGAACAGCGCACTTAGGTATCTCAGTCGGAAGCTCACCGTCGGGGGTGTTTGCGTTCTGCCTTCGAACCTTCCAGCCTGTGCGATCTCCAGCAGGTGACCTAACCCCTGTGAGGCTGATCTGTAACACGGGATAATAACAGACCCCTCAGACGCATTTTCGAGAAGACCAAATGAGGTGAATATACCCCAAGCACCGAGCGTGGCCCCCCACCCCCCGGCCTCAACAAAGTACGTATCACCAGCAATTATTACCCCTGCATTGGAGTAAATGAACAAAAATAGATGTTTCTCTCTTACGGAGATGTATAGAGCCCCAGCCAATGCTCACCAAGGCAAGTAACTGGTCTACGGTGACTCCAGGATGTATGGGGAAGCAGTTGTGTTTTTTCTGTCGTTAATACATTCCTGAGAGCCATTGTTTCCTGGTTATTTGTCTCTTTGGCTCTGATTGGCCAAGTTCCAGTTTCTTGAGGTTTTTACTGCATTTGGAAGCTGTGTTATGAAAACCTTGGAGCCTCCATGAAAATGAAAACTTCCTGTTCTTCCCCTTTCTCCCCAGAGTATGGTAGCCAGATACCCCCTCGGACCTGGAGGACGGTCCAACTTCAAATGCTCTGTAACAGTGATTTCCCGAACATCAGTCGTCCCTCAAATTACAGTATTGGGGGACCTACCTGGTACTTCCTTGCCTTGCTTCTCACCCCGAGTGGTGGTCAAGAAACATCCTTTGATAATTCATGCCTCCCCTTTGGGATTCGTCCTTGGTATATCTTGCTTTTCCTTGCCTTTTTCACCAAAACTTTTGGTTTGAGAAAAACCCAAACGCCTTTCATTACCACAGAGTATGGGAAGGGGTGGTAAGGACACCGCTAACCAAAGAATCCACTCCCCCCCCCCCCCAGATGTCTGCTAGGATGTGGATAATCCTCCGAAGTCACAGTCTTGCTTTCTGCTTACTGCTGGCAAGCCAAAAAGACCGCCACACCGAGATAAATGGCTCTTTGCTAGCCCTGGCAAGCTTCGCAAAAACAAGCCAGCCCCACAGCCTCCAAAGACAGCTCCTGGGCTGGATTAATTTCCTCCTTCTCGAGGTCTCTTGATGGTGTTGTTGACTGTCCAGAATCAGCCCCGGAGTGCCCTTGTCCAAAAGACCAAGAACAGCACCCAAATCCGTCCCAGCCAAGGTAACCAGGGGTAGAGTGCCATCTGCTGGCCAATCGTACAAGACAGCTTCCTCCTTTGCCCACGCTACTAAATGTTCCCCCATTTCAAAAGTGTCAAAAGAATTTGATGGTAGCTTCAGGCATGGGAACAAATGGTTATTACTATTAATATCCTATTATTTGTAATAGGCATTTAGAAATAAAGCCTCCTTCTCTTTAACCTTTTTCTTTAAGCATTTAAAGGCAAAAGCAGAAATCTGGGAAAGATTGGTTCTGCTTATAATTGCTTTTATTATTGTGGACGTGGTTGTTACAGTGAATGATAATAATAAAGTCTTGGGAACTTTGGTTTTACACACTCGTAATCAGGACCCCTAAATCAGCATATCACAATTTGCAAAGGGATTTACGATCCCAGGCAAGTTTACAAGAGCTTAACACAACAAAGGCAAAAAAAATAAATAAATAAAAATAAAGGAAAAAATAAAACTGAAATGAATGAGCCCGTTTTCAAAGGAGCAAGAATACAGCTGATGAACATATATTTGGGGGATTAGGTTGATATGTTTCATGTGAAAATAAGCATTTCTACTTGCGACCACATGGGCTCTTTGCTTTTTTCTGGGTTATTACATGTTTAGAGCCTCTTCAAATCCAGAGAAAACACTGCAGATTCTCTTTTTTAAAAGAATCTTGCCTATTCGAAGAGAGAAAACAAAAAACACGCTTCTTTAGAGCTTTATTTTTTTTTGCCTGTATTCCTTCTGGTTTCAAACTGTGACTCGTGAAATTGACAGAAACGAAAAGAGACACCTTTCTTCAAAAGAGCCTCTGACGTATTTTTATTTGTAATGTTTACCAGGAAGCGTGTCAATGGCGTACAAAAGTCAGATAGTCTCTCTCTAACTACACCATATGGAAGTTTTCCTAGATGATCATCTACGTAAGTTTGGACGAATATGTGGGAAACAGTACTAATTACATACATACACGTCCGCGTTTTGACCTCCACGCCTACAAGTGCCCACTCTGGAGAAAGCTTGTGCCCTGGCTGGGTGTTCACAGGTTTTCCACACCAAACAAGTCATTGGGATTCTAATCGTTGCTTTTGTGTGTCCTTTGCGCAGGCTTTCAGAGGCTCGCAAGCCCCAGTCCTCTCTGCAAAAGGAGGATTTGTTAATAGTTCCTAGTATTTTCGGCTCCTTTCTTGATTTCCTTCCTTTCCAGTATTTTTAGCTCCTGAGATAAAACCTCATTTATAATAAAGTCAGAATCCCTGGAAAACATTTCGTCAATGAAACATCCAGCCTTGCTGTGCATTATTTTATTGAATGAATGGGGTTGTTTCCTTGAAACCTGGAGACCCGGTCCTGATTATTTAAAGGCAGGCACAAAGGCAGAACTGGGTGGGTTTGGTTTGTTTTGTTTTTGATGTTTTCAGACGTAAAGATTTTATTTAAGATGTTTGCTCTTTGTGGTAAAATAAATAGCCTTTCCAAAGGCACAAGTTTGCTGGGACCAAATCATTCACTCAAGGAACCGGGATATGTCAGCACCCGATTCAGTTCCTGCAGATCCTAATTAAATGTATGTCTGAGCCTCTCTTTTTATCAATGCATATTATTCATGGTCCCTGGTCTAACATGTTGAAATTTTGAGGCATGATCAAATAACATTTTTAATTGAAACTAGTCAAATAAGAAGTTCTCTTTCTTTTCTCTTTGGAAAGTGGAACTTCTTTACAGGGTTCTTTCATTATCCCCCCACCCCCACCCCCAGAAATTTGGGAAGGTTTTTGCAATCATCGTACATTTGAAATACCAGCTGCTAACTTCAACACAATTTTCTGCCCTGTTTGAAAAGGATTTTTTGTTTGGATTTCGTGGGGTTAGGATTGAGAGAGAGCGCGCACGCACAGAAGATAGAGAAAAAGACAGAAAAGCACACAAACAGTTTTGCTTTGAAGTTGCTACATAATTACTGTTAAGATCCATCAAAATGTGCTGGGAGACGGTGCTCCTCAAATCTGACGAGTGAACAGGCACAGAGCCTCTAAGAAGACTTTTTAAAGGAACGCATCAAATTAAGAACACGAAGAGACGCAACCAAGGTAGATTGAAAGATGTTGTGGTTTCTGTTGTGTGTTTATTTGTAGAGAAGCATTGGAAAGGAGGAGGAAGGCAGGAAGGTGAAGGAAGGGAAAATGAAAAAGAAGCAAGTAAACAGCGGGTGGGAAGGAGGGAGGGAAGAAAAGAAGGGAGGAAGGAAGGAAGGAAGGAAGGGAGGAAGGAAGGGAGGAAGGAAGGGAGGAAGGAAGGAAGGGAGGAAGAAGGAAGGAAGGAAGGGAGGAAGGGAGGGAGGAAGGAAGGGAGGAAGAAGGAAGGAAGGAAGGGAGGAAGGGAGGAAAGGGAAAGAGGAAGGAGAGAAAAAGAGAGAAAAACATTTACTGAGCTGTTTGATCTTTGTGTGTTTTCCTATTCAAAGCTATGTCCTTGGTGCAGAAATTAAACCTTACGTAGAAAACACAGAAACAAGGGGGAAAATAGTTTTCCTTCTTCATTTCCTTTGTTGGAATGCTGGCTTGGTACATGTGAAGAGAAAACGGTTGCTGAGTTGGAGAATTTTTCTCTTTCAGCAGTGATCAAACCAGCAACCTCTTTCAGCAAAAGTTCTTAATGTCACAGTGCCCCCTGGAGTATTGCCTGCAAGGGACCCTAACTCCCAGCTTTAACTACCTTCCCCGCTCTTTACTTGTTTTTCTTACAATTGGGGAGGGAAGGGGGGCAGAAGGGGCTTGGAAAATTTTTAAACAATATCAGAACCTTTTGAAGAGCTGCCTCTGACTGGGGGCAAGGAGGATTTCGAGAGATAACTTCCGATTTATTTCGGATACTTAGGAGAAGGGGGCAGGAGGGAATAAAACCCTTCTCTTCGTTTTGTTTTTTTTTTTTTTTCCTTCCCCCTTACCCCCTTAATCCTATTTTAGTTGAGGTCTGACCTTGGAAATTTCCAAAAGACTTTAATCTCCTGTACTCCAAATTGCTAAAGGGAGCTGAAAGAGAGAGTGTATGCATGTGGGTAAAGGTGGTTTAAAATTGTTTATTTATGAATGGGTTAGACTTTCCTGATACGAAGAATGTTAACTAGTTCATTAGGCTCTCTCCATAAATTTAAATCGTTTTTTTTTTTTTCCTTTTCTTTCCTGTTGTTTTTTTTTTTTATTTTCTTCAGAAAAATACAATCATTAAAACTCAGCTGAGAAAAGTGATCTTAAACTATGCCTTCTGCCTCTGGGCAGGTCTGACCCATGCAAACGTTCATATTCTCAGATAGCTAGGAAATACTGTGTGGTATTTTCTAGAACTACACTGCTCTTCTCCAACCCCCCCCCCCCACCCACTCTCCACCCCCTCCAGAGAAAACAAATTACCTTCATGTCAAAAAAAGGGGAGGAGGGCAGAAAACAAGAGAAAAGAGTCATTTCCATAAATATTTTCAAGATAGAAAAGAAATCCAAGCTCTATGCAGATCTCAAATTTGGGGAGGTACGAACTCATTGAAATCATTAGGTATTTCATTTTTCAGATGAAAGGCTCCCATTTTGCATTACTGGGTAGAGATCTGATGTAATTCGAAGTGTCACTTTGGAGGGGTCTGGGTGATTAAGTCTTTTTCATTTCTTTCATTAAAGGGCCGATTTTCCTGATGTGGGTTATAACTTCGTTCCAATCTGAAATTTCACCCACCCCTCGCTCCCCCTGGAGAAAGGTCTATATGTATGACTGATTTTGAAAGAATAACAAATCCAGTTGTATACTTATTTTTTTGTAACTGCTTTTGATTTTATTGACCTACGAAATGCAAAACCACTTTACTATCATTCTCAAAGGTCCATTTTAAATCACGAGATACGTCAAGGTATAATTACTCACATTTAAAACATTCTGTAATTATAGGAAGAAAGAATAGAAAAATGGCTTTCGAAAAAAAAGGATTATTGGAAGCAATTGACTTTCAAGAAATGTCTGTCTTTTATAAAGTTCATAATTTCCCAGTAAATTCTTTTAAGTTAATAAACATTTTCAACATGAAGAGCCTTTATACAGCATCCCCCCCCCCCCCCCACCATCTGCCACCAGACGGACACACACAGGAAAGAAACCTAAAGTCTTTTAAAATATGCGTTTTGGGTTTTTTTTAGGGACCTCAGAAACGGAAATATTTCTCAGGAAATGTCAAACACGAACGTCTACATAATATCTACATGAAATAATAAATCAAAATCAGCTTTTTTTATCCGACAAAACACAATAAACTAGTTTGAGACATTATTTTTGTGCATGTTTTTTAGCTCTGAAATACCCAATAATAATGCCCTATTGGGAAAGATAACGGGTGTTTTCTTGTACCTTGGTGGGAAAAATATTTTTTTTGCCCTTTGTAAAGGAAATTAGATACATATTTGGGGGGGGGGAGAATATAATGTTTCACTGTGATACGATCCAACAAAAACCCAGGAAATTCAAAGTCCGACCGATGCCCTGCTAAAAATTCACACCATTGTGCCCCTTTGCTGACAACAGATTTAAGAGCCCAGAATGTCTGGGGGAACCTCTAATTTCCTGACTTCCAGCCTCTCATGTCTAAACACCAAACTTATTTAAACACCAGCGGGCCTTACGAGGGTTGCCATTTTTTCCCCCTTCTCTTGTGTCTCCGTGTATATTTTTTATCTTTGCTGGGATTGGTTTCGCCTCACCTGAAACGCGTGTACTACATTTTAACCCTGGTGAGCGACAGCTTTTGGGGGAAACTAAATTCCTTTTTCAATGAGGAGGCAACTTAACAAGAGAGGAAAAGAATCAGAGAATCATGGCTTCTCCAAGCTGAGAGACACCACCAAGGACATAGGGCAAATAAAAAGGAAAGGAGAGATGGGACGCAAAGGTGGAGAACTGGGGGTGGGGGCGTGGGGGGGTCTCCCGTATTTGTCAAGGTGCCCAGAAAAAGCTTCACCAGCAGGGAATCACACCTACATGAAAGGTGCAGTTACAGAATCAGATTCTAGAGCCCAACACGCCGTCAGGAGCTCTTTCCAAATATTTAAGCTCCCCAGATCCTCACCATTTGTGGATTCCAGATCATTAATTTACTACTGGATTGTTAATTACAGCGTAGTAATAGAAAACCGGGCTTGTAGATTTTATGGACGCTGCTTCTGTACAAGTGACGGTTGCTACTTTCAGGGGCTAAAAGTTAAAACTTTAACTGCATTTTTAAGTAGTTGGGACCGGGGCGAAAAAGGTTGCTCGTCGATGGTTTGAGCTGGTAAGTAGTCAGTTATTAAAATGGGCTTTGAAGCTCTCTCTTGGCGTAGGTCTGCATTTTTTAAGGGTCCCAGAAAACAAAACAAAACAAAACAAAACACTTTTTTCTTGAATGCATCTAATTTGGATTTCATTGAATTTTCTGTACACACTGATGTTAGGATATTTTGGTGAATTTAATTCCCCCAACCCCTCCATATGAAAGAAAAGAAACTCTTTCTTGAAGAGATTTAAAAGGGAAGAAAAATCCTTTTTAAAAGGCTTAAGGGAGAGGGGGGCTTAAGGGAGAGGGGGTGAAGGAAATAAGTGGTAAGAAGGCTTTATTTTCTAAAGCTCAAATTCCAAAGAAGAAGGACTGTCTACGTAAGAACTGAAACTAATTTACCTGAATTCCTTTGTCACTGTCTGGCTCTTAACTATTAAATGATTCTTTTCACTAGCCAATAAAGGCAAATCAAAAGCATGTTTGAAATGGATGGGGTGGTGCCAGGCAGTCCCCCCAAACGGAAAGCCCACTTGCCACGCTGTGTCTGTTTGGGTGCCCCCAGGAGGACTTCCAAGAGGGTGCTGGGATTTGGGCCACCCTGCCCCGATGGGGAGAACAGGGGACTCACTGGCTGTTACCCGTGGACGGAACTGTCTCTTCCTCTTCGGGATTCCCCGGGAAGGAAAGAGAAAGCTCCTGCCTCTGAGCCAGGTCGACAAACCGGTAGAGGTTTCGTCTCTGCTTCCCTCTCAGACGCTGTTTTAGGATCTCTACCAACACGAGGGCTTGCTCAGACTTCGTGCCCCTTAATCTACCTTTGTAAAACAACGCCAATCCTCACTGCCTTCCCCCCTGGAAACTGCCAAAGACAAGGATCTTAAAAGCAAGTCGCCATATAAAAACACCATGATTTAAACACAACAGGAGGACAGCCCCTTCCATTCCTGACATCTCGTTGGTCTGGATGACAAAGAATATAGAACAGAACTGCGGAAAAAGTGCCCGATCACTATGAACAAGCAAAAAGTCCCTAAGCCACTGGAGGCATTCAACAGTGAATATTTAATCTTGATAGAGGCAGGAGACTTTCAAGCTCGCTCTTCCCATCTTTCAACTGGAATTGTAGGAAATCAAGTACAGGAAGAAATGAAGATAACACTTCTCAAAATCCGCCGTCCCTGGATTTCCCACGCGCGGGGGAGGTTTTGAGGCCCTGCTCCCGGACGATGACATACGCCCGATTGAAAAACGGGTGAATTAAAGCTTTTTGCTGTTCTCCCGTCCAAATTGGATTGGTTACCCAATTTGACTGAGTGCTTAGAAATTAGTCAATAAGGCAACTAATTAATAATTTGACGAGGAGGGAAAAAGTCAATGTCTCAGCTGCACACAGAAGTTAAGTCAGCGTCACGAGGCACCTCGAAACACAATCCCTGGGTTCAGTTCACTCTGTATTAGTCTGTTTCTTCCCAGCGGGACGGTATCTTGGAGAAAAACGATGAGCAGGGGGCACAAAGGCCGCGAGATGTGGTTAATTTGATACGAGATCTAGTAACAATGCATTCTAGAAGATACAGATTTATAAACTACGTCGCACTGTAATAATATAACCGTTGTAATCATGGCACAGTGTTTCCTTTGTCCTAGGGACTCTGTTAAGTAAGTACCTTGAACACATTATCGTATTCAGTGCTTAGAGTCCCACAGTGAGGTAGGCACCTATGATGTCCATTTTGCAGGTAAGGAAACTGAGGCCCACAGAGCTCAGCCACAGCAGTAAAGAAAATAGTGAGGTTTTGAACCCAGACTCATGATTCCAAACCCTGCTTTCTAGTTCCTTGCCTCTGTGAGCATGGGGAAAACTAGCCAGGGGATTTGTTGCCAACTTTCTTTCTGCCTGGGGAAAACCTGAATTGCTTTTAAGACTGACCCTAGGGGCCCCTGGGCAGCTCCCTGGGTTAAGCGTCTGACTTCGGCTCAGGTCGTGATCTCAGAGTTCGTGGGTTCGAGCCCCGCGTCAGGCTCTGTGCCGACGGCTCGGAGCCCGGAGCCTGCTTCGGATTCTGTGTCTCCCTCTCTCTCTCTGCCCCTCCCCCGCTCATGCTCTGTCTCTCAAAAATAAATAAATGTTCAAAAAATTGAAGGAAAAAAAAAAGACTGACCCTAATTTGCTGCGTGGCGGTGGACGAGGTATTTCTCTCTGGGCCTCAGTTTCCCCTGGACTAAGTCAGGGAAACCCTCCAACAATGACTCCATAAACTAACTTTATCATCCAATGCTCCTGACTCGACCAAGAAACACGTTCTTAAGAAATCATCAGATGTTCGGTCTGGACCCAGAGATGCCAAAACTTAAAAAGGCACTAGGATTTTTTTTTTTTTATGTTTATTTTTGAGAAAGAGACAGAGACAGCACGAGCAGGGGAAGGGCAGAGAGAGAGAGAGAGACACACACACAGATTTCAAAGCAGGCCGTAGGCTCTGAGCCGTCAGCAGAGAGCCCGACGCGGGGCTCGAACTCACGAACCGCAAGATCATGCTCTGAGCCCAAGTCGGGCGCTTAACCGACTGAGCCACCCGGGCGCCCCAAGACACTAGGATTTTTTAAATCTGGATGCACCTTGAGAGATCATTTGGAGAAGTTTCATGACGCCTGGATTTGACCCAGGCTTCACCACTCACTGGGCAACCGGGGCTTCAGCTCTCTGAGCCTCAGTTTCCCCACCTGTGAAACTGGAATAACGTAGCAAAGGCAGGCATCCGCGATGTTGCGGGTTTGGCTGCAGATGGCCGTGATAAAGCAAATACGGCAATAAAGCGCATCAAACGTCCTGTTTTGCTTTTCCGGTACATACGAAAGTTACGTTTCCACTACCCTGTGGCCTAATAACTGTGCAATGAATAGCATGACGCCTCAAAAAATGTACATATCTTAACTGAAAAAAAAAAAAAAAGCCCACCACTTTATCGTTAAGACATGCTAACCATCACCCGAGCTTTTGGCAAATCACCATCCCTGATCGCAGCCCACCAGGACAAAAGCGGGAATAACGCAGAAGGGCGAGCTCCTGCGAGAATTACCCACGTGACGCGGAGACGCGAAGCGAGCGGTGGGAGCACACTTGCTCGAGGCAGGGTGGCCACAAACACTGTCCTTTGCAGAAAACACTGTAGCTGCCAAGGGCAACAAGAAAATGAGCCACGCGTTACCGTATCACTAACACGGGCATAAGTACGAGCCTCGCAGGGTTGCTGGGAGGGCTCCACGAGGCAATGCTTTACCCAGAGAGCCTGGACCGGAGAGGGGGCTCCGTGAGTGTCACCGAGGACAAGGATGTGGGATGGCAGCGGCGGGGTTGATGGGGACGGTGGTGGCGATGACCGGCGCGGGGATGCGTCTAACAGCGTGAGGGGGATGGTGTCAACGGACTCCATTTACAGCTGAGGAAACTGAGGCCCCAAAGTCAGGTGTTGATAACGGGCCTCGCCGACACCAGGAATTCAGGTCCCCAGTGCTGGCCCATCGCCTCTCCTATGCCCCGTGCTGAACATAGGCAGAGTAGGATTCTGCTGAAGGGAGCTGGGAGCTGTAGGTCACATCGGCCTCCCCTCCTCCCCTGGCTCATTTTACAATGGCAGGGAACTGTCCTCACCAGACCGCGATCCCTGCCTTTTAGGGGTGATGCCCCTTCCTGATGCTTCACGGAGAGATAAGGGAAGGAGGTGAGTTCCAGAAAGCTGCTTTTTAAAACCACCTGCCGCTGGGGCGCCTGGGTGGCGCAGTCGGTTAAGCGTCCGACTTCAGCTCAGGTCACGATCTCACGGTCCGTGGGTTCGAGCCCCGCGTCGGGCTCTGGGCTGATGGCTCAGAGCCTGGAGCCTGCTTCCGATTCTGTGTCTCCCTCTCTCTCTGCCCCTCCCCCGTTCATGCTCTGTCTCTCTCTGTCCCAAAAATAAATAAAAAATAAACGTTGAAAAAATAAAACCACCTGCCGCCAGAGCCCAAAGCTATAACCACCAAGAAGCACAGACGGTGCTGTTTCTCCTGAGGTACCCTGGCAGGCATTGCTAACAGATCCCGGAACTCTCCGCGGAGCCCAAAGCGGCCTCCCAAGGCTCCCCCCCCCCCCCCCACAGCTCTAGCTAGGCAGGCATGAGCAATCGATCAGAGTGACCCAGCGACGAAGATGATTTTCCACCTGACTAGGGAGCAAGACCGGCAACGGATTCATAAGGTCCTGCGCCTGCTGAAAAAAGCCATCAAGCGACGAGGCCAGACAGGGGTTACCCTGCAACACCCAGGTGGCACCTGGACTGAGGCCGCCTTGTCTCGTCTCAGTCCCAACACCATGGCTGTCACTTCAGTCGTCCATCCTCCCCTCCATCCAGCCGTTCACTCGTGTATTCACTCCCTTTCTCGTTCATTCTTCCGTCCATTCGCTTCCCCGCGCCTCCCTCCCCTCGTCACTCATCCGTCCGCTCCTTCCCTCTACCCTTCGTTTTTTAATTCAACCAGGATTTACTTCTTGCGCATTCCATGCCCCAGGAAGAGTCCTGGATGCTGGAGGCCTAAAAATGAACAAGACCTGACCTGAAATGAGCTGACCATCTCACACAAAAAGCTCAATTTAACAATGCCACGATCAATTATTCCTGCTCTGTTGATGCTTCGAGTGACACAGGTGAGCCTAGCGGGGGAACAGGTGGGGGTAGGAATCGGTCCCCCTCCCAAACATGAGTCAGCGTGCGACCCTCAGCTGCTAAAAACCCGTCAGTGGCCGTCCCCTGCCCTCACAATGAGTGCCAAGCCCCTCACGGTGCTCGGGCCCTGCCCGCCTCTGCACTTGGCCCCAGCCAGCCCTTCCCACTGAGGACACCCAACCCAGACCAAATGTACAGTTTCGAGAATGGGAAATAGTAGCCTGTGCATCCCATACATGCAGAAATGAAGCGTGTCTTGTTTCCTGCCGCATCCCAAGTGCCCGGGGTCCTTGGCACAATGCCAAGCACACGAGATGAACTTGAGAAATGTTATAAATGGGCCAAGGAGCGCTTCTTTGACCCCGCCCTTGGCACAGGGCCTACGACAACGCACTGAATGTTTCAGTGTTGGAAGAGGGGAAGGAGGGAAGGAAGGAAGGAAGGAAGGAAGGAAGGAAGGAAGGAAGGAAGGAAAACATGAGTAGTGGGGAAAGGTCGTGCCATAATCCAAGGCTTTCAAAGCTCTAATTCCCATACAAAAAAAAGATACGGTCATACTAAATCATTTCAAGCGAATTATTTTTTAAAAGAGAGAGAGAGAGATTCATACTCACCAGCCTGGGAACTCAGGGCCCGGTGGTGAGAAGAAGGAGGCCTCTGACTCCAAGCAAGATGGGTGGGGCCCATTGGATACTTCCAGCCAAAAAGCATTTTTGTGGCCTTGTAATTTCTGAAAGCTCGTGGCCGGGCTAACTGGCTCCAGACACAACCTCCTAAAAGGTCTCCTCTTTGCAGCTCCTCAGCTCAGCCTCATGTAACCAACCCAAGCTCGGCCACCTGTGGGGCCTCGGTTTCCCCATCTGCAAAATGCAGTGGTTGGGTTAGACCATCTCCAACCCAACACGAACACCGTGAGTCTGTCTGAAGCTCTCTTCTTGGAATCCCTTCCTGACCATCCACCTCAAGTCCCAAAACATTAATAATAATTATTATGACAGCAGGTAATTGCCACTTATTGAACTCCTGTGATTCCAACCGCACCACTGTCACAGAGGGTGGATTTCTGATCCTCGTTTTACACACAAGGACACTGGAGCTCAGAGAGGGTGTGGAACCTGCCCAAAGCAACACAGCCAGGAAGAGCCGGAATTTGAGCTTAGACCTGTCGAAACCCAAACCCTCCCTCCCCCACCCCTGTCCACAGATCTGCATTCCTGGCAGGGCTGGTGTTTACTGAACACAAACACGGATTCCTGGGCGGCCAGCAAGGCAGGCAGGCGAGGGGCAAGGAGACGTGTGACGCGGGAACAGCACTATTTTCGCCCCAGCCTGCCTTGTTCCTTCTCTTCTTGGTGAAGGTGTCTCTCACACATACACGAAGTGTCGACGGAGGCTCTGACCCCTCCGCGTGGTCCTGATGGGACCAGGGATCGCAGGATCCTCGCAAGGGCAGTAGTCACGTGCGGCCTAGGTCACATGACCTGAGCCCGCGCTGTCCCGAACAGCATTCCATTCCCCGCCCGCCCCTCCGGCCACAGTGATGGGTGATTGGCTCAAGTAGTAAACATGTGACCCAAGACAGCCAATCAGAGTGTTCCCCGGCTCTGAAGTCAGGAGAAAGAGGCTTTCCCTTTCCTCCAGAGCTGTTAAGTGGAGGTGAGAGACGCCTAGAGTCTCCTGTGACCTTGACCCGCCACCGCCGAAAGAGAAGGCGAGATGCGAGGTGGGGAGGGGAGCCCTCACCCCACGGATGGGCTGCGGACACCAGCCCCACGCCTGTCCTTCCCTGAGCCCGTAAGGGCCTGAGTTGCGATTCTGCCCCTTGCAATCAATAGAATCCTAAGAATTCCTGGACCGGCTTTGCATAGTTGTGACCCTATTCCAACGCACGCGTGCACACACACACACACACACACACACTCACACTCACACACCATCTCCTGCTTAGAATTTTGAACCATATCTGGAAAAAGGGCGTTAGGGAGGAAAAGGAGGAGAAGTATTGAGAAAAAAGAGACTCCCCCCCCCCCCCGCCCCCAAATTGCCAGTTCCTTCCCACCCAGTCCTAGCTCGGTCTTTGACCTGTATCCTCGCTCGTGCATCGACGTCGTCTGGATTGAGTTCCCCTAGATCGTGGCTCCTTTACCGAACAGCTATCACCATTTCTACTTCAGCTCACTTAATCCTCCTAATGGCCACACAAAATAGCCAAGCTATGTCCATTTCACAGGGGAGAATGAAGGCATGGGGCAATTCGGTCGCCACCCAGTAAGTGCCAGAGCCTGGAGATTTGAACCCCATTTGGGTAATTTTAAAGTATCTTTTTGTTTCTTTAACTACACCATGCTGTGTGCCCCCATCGATGACAGGTAGGTTTGGGTGTGGGTACTTTCAGCGGTGTTTTCTCCCCTCTTCCTCCTCTGGTTGGTCCAGGGGGTTGCCGGAGGCTAGAAGTTCTGGAATGAGCCCCAGGCACTTCCTGTTCCGTGGGGAAGGTTTCCTTTCTGCAGCTCAGAGCTTGTAGGTAGTTGGATCCTAAGGGGAGCTCTTCCCAGGCCAGATGCCAGCCGCATCCAGCAGGCCCCCTTCACCTCCCCAAATCGGTACCCCTGTGGGCAGAGGGCGGGTAGGTCAGCCAAAGGTGAAGACAGGAAAATGAGGGTGTCCGGTGCCTAGAGAATAAAGCAGGACAGAGACCTTTGAAAGCGGAGAGGATAAGGAAATTGACATATTATTCTTGACACTTATCACTGCTTTGAACCCCAATCCAGAAGCATTTCCGCACCTATGCTCAGTGTTGCTTCGCATCCTAGAGGACAGAGACAGAGGTTCTGACCCTGGCTGCCCGGTGGGTTCCAGGTTTGTCACTGAGTCAAGAAAGAGAGCAAAACAGAGATTGGGCGTCCATCAGTCCTCACTATTTTTCTCATAGCAACCTCTACTCAAGCAATTCATTCAGTGGTCACGTATTCAGTACCTACTATGTGCCAGCCATTGTTCTAGGCCCTCGGGACACAGCGGTGAACAAGACAGCTTTCGCCAAACCGTCTTTCTGAACCGGAGATCTGCGCCTGGCCTGCTCCCTAAACCCTAAACCCTTCAGTGGCTCCCCATGGTCTGTAGCTCGAGTCCCAAATCCTCACTCTGGGGTACAGAGCATTTCATCATCTGGCTTCCTTGGGTCTGTTTCTTTCACCCGCTTCTTTCCAATCCGTGCTGTGGCCGAACCCAAGACCACAACGCCCCCAGGCCCGAGGCAGCTACGTCTGCTGCCCTTTAACTTGGAGCGGCCTCACCCCAGTGCCCTCCGCCCATGCGCTGGCTGCCTCTCTCTTCTTTCCCCTTCAGCACAGTGGTTACCTCTTGGCGAAGCTTCCCTGATCCCCCTGCCCCGACAGCGTTAAACACCTGCATATGATATTATGCTGGTCCTTCTATCTCATTCTCTCTTCTCTGGTAACGGAGAATCCTTCCTCCTTTGGACAATGCATTCGATGGAGTTCAGGTAAGGCGCTTCTGGGCCCCTGTTCCAGCCACAGGTGACAAGCCCGAACCGTCACACGGCTGAGTGTCACTGAGACTCTACTGATCTCTAAGTGCCACGGGAGGAGGGCGGGCCTGTTGGCTTCACTCTTCCGACTTCAGCGCTGAACACAAACACATGCTATAGCGACGAAGAGTACTGAAAACTTGCCTTCAGAGTTGATCGAGCTAAAAACAGCGGTGGTGTCTCCCACCGAACACTCCAGGTTTAGCCCTCAGAGGACCAACCCGCACTGACGGTGAAGATTCGAAAAGGACAAAATGCTGAATATATGTGAAAATTTGGTTACCATTGTGCTGACAGCGATCCCAACCGAGAATCTTAGTATTTCACTCTTCGCAGCTACGTGAGTCGAACTGGCTTCTGGATCACCGGTGAGTGAGCCGGGGTGGCTTTACCGCTAACCACCAGCCGCTGTGTCGAAGTAACTTGCAGCCAAAGTGTTATCACTTGCTCCTATCATGGCCAACTCTGGTGGCGGGTTGAGGGGAACCTGCTCCCAATCGCCATGCAGAGACCGAGACTCCTTGATCTTGGCCGTGCCACCGTTTCCCACACTTGGCCCCCCAAGGTCTCCGTGAAAGGTGGAGGGAAAGACTAGAACAGGGCCAGCCAACTCTAGCCTGTGGGCCAAATCCGGCCCACCACCTCTTTTTGTAAATAAAGTTTTATTGGAACACAGCCCTGCTCATGCCTTTACAGACCGACTCTGGCTTCTTCCGTGTCACGCTGGCCGGACTGAGTCGTTGTGGCAGAGCTTGCGTGGTCCAAAAAGCCCAAAATATTTGTAGTCTCCGAAGGAAAAGTTTGCTGACCCTCAAACGAGGAGACCTCACGTGGGTTTTATGGCCCAGTCCGGAAAGGAGCATGGTCTCTTTTGTCCACGCCCCATTGGCCGGAACTCAGTGGCAAGGTCCCCGTTGCAAAGAAGGCTGGGAAATGTAGCTTCCTTGTGTGATGAGGCGGATAGAGCAAACTTGGGTGGTCAGGGGGTCCTGTCTCTGCCACCGTCCGTTCTTGTATTCAGCAAATTTGTGTTGAGCACCTAGGATGTGTGAGGCGTTTTTGGAGGCCCTGGCGGGGGCGGGGGGGGGGGGGGATAAAAGATGAATGAGATAGGTGTGCGTTAGGAGCAGCTCACTCTGACCGAGAGAGGCTCCCAGGGAAGTGGCTTACCTCTAGACAGGAGTAACGACACCAGTCGCTTGCTAAGTTTCCCGCGTGCCGTCTCACTTAAGCGACACAGCAACGCTAAGACGTCCGATCCGTCCTTCCCGTTTTTCAAACGAGGAAGTCGAATGTCACGGGTGTCGCTTTCCCCAAGTCACACGGTTGGCAATTGGCGCAATCAGGATGCCACTGTGGGGTCAAAGCTTGAACCCGGCACCAAAGCCCTTTGCGGAACAAAGCCCTTTGCGGAACTTCAGTTACGGTTGTGAAGGGGATTATTAGCAAGTCACCTACGGGGGATGCCCTGGGAAGGGCCCCTGTGTCAGTCAGGATCCCCGCAGGGAACAGGTGGCACCCTCAAAAGAATTCACCTAAGGAGAGTTGGAGGAGGGGACTCTCCGCAGAGGTGTGGGCGGGGTTAAGAGAACCCGCAAGCTTGGGTGGTGGGCCCCCGGACCAGCCATAGGGGACGGCTGCCATCATTTGTAGGCCCAATAGGACAAGGCTTGGGATGGCGCTACGGGAGCCTGGTGAATAAATGCTGGACCCCTGGCAGTGGGGCCACCTGACAGGAAGCCATTGCAAGAGTCACGGTAAGGCGGAGTGAGGAGGGGGAACCCGCACGAGCACAAAAACCACTCACGGACTGGCGAGACGATCTCCACCGATGTCACCGACCCACAAGACGTTCTCCTTTGTGTTACGGGTGAGATACCTGTTGAGGCGGAAGGCAGGGGCAGCTGACCCCTTGCCACATCTCCCCTGCGTGCCTTCTTTCACCCATTGGCTTTTGCAGTCAGCTGGAAAGACACGGATATGAGTGGGTTCGGGGAATGGTCTGTCTCCTGCTTGGGGGGTGGGGGCGTGTAGCTCATCCTGAGAAACTGGCAAGCATCCAACTTCAGCCTCAGACCAAGCAACCCTTCGCAGGGCCATTCTCCCTGGATTTTGGATTCAGGTCCTGCCGGTTGCCTCCCATCTCCAGGGGTCTGTGCAACCAGAAGGAATTCTAGGTCATGGCTCTTTTAGTCCACACTCCTAAGGTCCCTCTTCCTTTTCAGAAGAGTTGCAAACGGGCAGCTACTGACCATGCAAAACAGGATCTGGCCATGCTGGCCTCTGACCAAGCAAGCTTGCAATGGGGACTGAATAGTCAATAAAAGGCTCACTTTTCAGCCTCCACTCAGCAAGCCAGGTATCATTTCCCATGATACCTTAAGGACCGTCCTTTTGCCACATCCTCTACCCTTCCGTACCTACGGATTGAAGCTGCTATAATAGAAGACAGAGAGATACCTGCCAATTGTTTCCATCTTGTGGGCTTTCAAACGCTTATCTTTACCATATTCTTCTCATGGGATTTGATTTAATGGGGGTGCTTTAATCACCTAGAAACTCTGAAGCATTGGTGGTGTTTCCCCGGGTGAACGTGGTTGTTCCTGAAGGGGATGACCAAAAAGAAGGCTATTTTTAGCACGGAAAACTGGATCTCTTCCTCTCTGTCAAACCCAATTAGCTTCTTTCACCGACCAAAGTGTAGCACTGAATGTACCAGAACACGATTGCTCGGTGCCCATCTGTGATCTAAAGTCCCGTTGGCAGAGCAGTACTGCCTGATGGGTGAGACCGTGAACTCTAGAATCAGAAAAACCAGCTGGGTGACCTTGGGGAAGTCACCTGAATTGCTTGAGTTGGTTTTCTGATAGACAAAATGGAGACCCGTGGTTGACCTAGTTGATGTCTTAATTGTTCTAGCTATCCCGGAATGTTCTCCTGAAAAGCAGGGCCTAAGTTATGAACTTGCGGGCGTACATTTTTTTGGAATGTAATCCCAAGGAGTAGGAGTGAGCAGATGAGGAAGGGGGAAAAAAAAGCCTTAAAATTTTTTTTTCAACATTCCTTTATTTTTGAGAGACAGAGCATGAGAGGGGAAGGAGCAGAGAGAGAGGGAGACACAGAATCCAAAGTAGGCTCCAGGCTCCGAGCTGTGAACAGAGCCCAACGCGTGGCTCAAACCCGTGAACCGTGAGATCATGACCTGAGCCGAAGTCGGACGCTTCACCGACTGAGCCACCCAGGTGCCCCAAAAGCCTTTTTAAGGAGTGTATTATCAAGGTCTCTGCCATAGGCACCAGGGTCTTGATTTTACAGGGACCTCCTGAGAACGGTACAGAATGTGTCCCGGAACTAGTCCCCCAGGGGACAGGAGGCTGGGGTATTTGTTCAGTGGCTCTCATCATCTGTTGGTTAAATCCCTGCACTTCTCAACAGAGCCTGGGTGCCACCCAGCAGGCTCTCGGGACGTCAGAGGAGGCCCTGGGATGGATGTACTGGGAGTGACTCCTTGAGACTGCCCACGCGAGCTGTGCCTATGCTCAGGGGGAACTGTCCACCAGGGCTGAGGCGGAGATAAAGGAGACAAGCCTGGCTCCTGGTTGATAATAAGCACTAACATAACAGCCGCAAGTGGGGGTGTTGAGTAGCCCGGTGAACCCACAAGTAGTGCCTGGTCAACTCAACACGGCAGAAGTGTCTCCCCTCGGGCGCTAGCCCTGACCGGTTGTGAGCGGCCGCCTCCAGCCCTGTTGCAGCAAGGATTCTGAGACCCCTCTGAGCTCAGTGGGAAAGAGTGCGGTGATGGATTGTTGATGTCTGCCGGGAGACGGCGCGGACGCAGGGGCACGGACGCATATTCGTAGCACAACTACTAAGCTTCTAGGTCCGATATTGAAAATCCATGGCTTCTTTCTTCGCGGCTTCCCGTTCCACACCTAGAAATTAAGTGTCCGCACCTGTAAGAACGAGGACGATGCTGTGCTTGACCTTCTCGCCTGGCGGGAAGGCCTCGAGATCATAAATCCGAAAGTGTGTCTGAAAGATATAGGATATGCGTAAGTGAGATCATTTCCCAGCCCACTGCCCGCTCCCCATGAAGTGAGGGGGGGGGGCGCCTGGGAATAAGGCAGTTCTCTAAGCCCACAAACCTGGTTCCTTTCTTAAGTGCCTTGAAAGAGATCAAGTGATGGCTTGGAGACCCTTATTCGGCTATGATCCTTGTAGCCAAAAAGTTGCTTTGTTCTGCCTTTTCTTGTCGTAAAACACCCTGAATTTCCTTTGCGCACTCTTCGCACACTTGGGCTATCTGGTGTGTCTCCATCCGATTGCAGGGATGGGATTTCGAATTGGTCTAAACCAGGAGTCAGCAAACTAAAGCCGGTTGGTGCCCCGCTTTTGTAAATAAAGTTTTATTGACACAGCTGTGGCCATTCATTTACATACGGCTTATGACTTTTCTCATGCTATAACAGCAGAGGGGATAGTTGCAATGGAGACTATACGGCTTACAGCCTAAAATATTTACTATCTGGCTCTCTAAGAAAAATTTTGCCAATCGTTAGTCCAAGCTAATCACGCTGTGCATGCCCTGGGCACTAGGATCGGCTCATAGATAAAATCTGACCCCAGTCAGGTCAATGAAGCTCAAAGCTCTCTGAAGCTGAGAGGATGTGAGGTCTGGAGCCCCTGCAGCCATTTTGCAGTTATGAGGAAAGACTCATCTTGCCGACCGAGGCGTGCACTTAGAGGCTTCGGGAAGGTTGTGTGATTGAAGCAAGTCCGAAAGGCTAGTGGAATTTGGGCCGAAGGAGAAGGAAAGGGTATTTCGGGCGGAGGCAACACAGCACAAAGTCAGGGATTGGAGTGAGCAGAGAACACTTCTGAGGCTGCAAGGAGAGCTTTGCCAGGAAGGAAACTCTCTTCTACGCCAGCAGGATATGATGCCACATTCCAACCGCTATGGAGATTCTTCTTTCATTGATCAAAGCTTTAAAGATGTTCTCTGAAACGTAGCTGATAGAAATGGAAATGGTGCTTACGGATAAATATTAACAGCAACACCAGTAAGACGACATCAGCCAACCACAGCCCGGCATTCGTGGTTTTTTCTTGGAAGGCGAATTGCATGCCCCGGCTGGGGGAGAACTGGGCACACGCTGAGCACCAGACATTGTGCTGAACGCGTATTTCATCTCAGTTAACTTCCTAGAAGTCCCCTGTTCTTATACCCATTTTCCAGAGGTAGTAACCGAGGCTTAGACAAGCTCAATGACTTGTCTGGTACGTGGCAAGGATTTCAGCGAAGCTCACTGTCCCTGCTTCTCTACGATGTCCTTTCCTTTCCCACGCTGGCAGCCTTGGCTGTGGCTTGGCCTTTCCTTGGCATGTGAAGGAAGCTGTGGCAATCCCCTCTCTGTGACTCTGTGGCTCCTGTTATCCAAGGGGGGCTGGGTGATGATCTGGCCACATCCTGGGCCTTACGTGGGAACTCCCATGCCTGGTCGTTTCTCTGATAAGCCCCAGGTGGGAGAGGGGCTGGGGCATTCCAGAATTCTCAGGGCTTCTGAAGGCACCCCAGGGCCCATTCAGGTCCCATCCCCAGAAAAAAGTCCAGATTCCTCACCGCGGCCAACAGTGGTCTTGCTCCTGTCCATCTCTCTGGTCCCATCCACCCTGCACTGTCCTTTGTCCTTGGACTCCAGCTACGTTATTGCCCTTCCTTTCTTTTCTCCAACATTCCATGCTCCTGTCTGCCCCAGGATCTTTGCATGAGCCATTCCTTCCGCCTAGAAAGTCCTCCCCTCATTTAACTCCTATGCATCTTCCAGATACATCTAACCTCCCTTCCTCAGGGAACCCTTCACTGACCACCCCCTTCCCAGAGTAGATCAAGGGCCCCCTTTTATACACTTCAATGGTCCCTGTGCCTGTACTTCTTGGAACTTATTGCAATAGTATTTAAATAATTGCTTGGGGAGCTCCTGGGGGGCTCAGTTTTAAGCACTCAACTCTTGATTTCAGCTGTCATGATCTCACCATCCGTGAGTTTGAGCCCCACATTGGACTCTGAGCTGCCTGTCCAGAACCTGCTTGGGATTCTCTCTCTCTCCCCCTCTCTGCCCCTCCCCTGCTCTCTCTCTCTCTCTCTCTCTAAATGAATAAACTTAAAAAAATAAAAATAAATAATAAATAATTGCTTAGGTCCTTACTTTAATACCAGCCTTTTCCCCTAGAATATAATCTCCATGCGGCCAGGCTGTGTACCCCCAAATCCTTAGAACTTCATATTCAATAAATAGTTCAATTCCTCACTAAATGAGGAAATAAGGAGTCTGTGGCAGGCCCCCCCAGGCAGGCTGCTGGAGAATTTTTTCTAGGGAAGGAAGACACTTTTTGGATTTGCTTCGGTAAATATTTATCAGCCCTGATCATCACGCAGCAGTGACTGAGGGTAAGAGACCTGTCGTCAGAGGCCCACAGTGAGGGAGAGAGAGACGTCAACCCATTGACGGGGGCTGTTTCTAATGCCCAGGCTGGTGCTTTATGCCAAGCCCGGCACCCAATGCTCCACACGAGGCACCTCTCTACAAAGTGTGTTCTGTTTAACATCTGAGGAGAGTGAGGCTCAGAGGAGTCAAGCAACCAGCCTGAAGTCGCACAGCAAATAAGAGGGCCGGCATGGGACTCCACATGCATCTGACTCCGAGGCCCGAGCTCCTAACCAGCGCACTCTGCCATTTTCATACGCGACAGAATGAACTTTAAGTCCTAGATACATTTCGGGTTCAGAAGGGATGGGGAGACGGGAACAGCAAGTTAGTTCTACCTGGGAAATCAGAGAATTGGAGGCATCACAAAGGAGGTGGCCTTTATGTTAAAGGTGGGGACAGATTTGAATACAAAGCAGAACATGGCCTTTCCGGGCAGGGGGCACAGCCTGAGCTAAGATGTGGGGTCTTTGTTGGCTCCCCTGGAGAATGAGCATCAAGCCGGGCCGGCACTCGAGCTGCTATGTTTCCCTGTCACTGAGTGTCACTGTTTCCTGCCTGAGCGAGTTCTCCAGCTCTCATTCTGAGATTTGGGGTGGAGGAGGTGGGGAAAGGTGTCAGGGGAGAGGGAAGGGAGCGAAGGAAGGAGAGACCGAGCTGGGGGGAGAAGGCATCAGTGTGGAAAAAGCAGTGCCCGGGAGGGACCATTGATTTCCGCTCACGGCCCACAGGCGAGTCCGGGGCAAGTTCCCCTGCTTAGGTCTCCATCTCCCATCTGCCTGGGACGCTTCACCTGCCCACCCCACCCTCACCTTCTCCAGGAAGCAGCTTGTCAGCCCAGAGATCACTCCAGGAAGCCCCCCTCCCACCATCAGGTTGGACGCCCCTCCCCCTGCTCTCCAGCCCCCCCCGCCACCCCCCCCCCCCGCACTGACCACCCTGTACTGTCACTGCCTCCTTGCGCGCCCCATCTCCCTACTTGGCCATGGGCTCTATGCAGCCAGAAGCCTTTAATGCTGCCTTCTCTCCTGTGTGCTCAGCACCCAGCCTGATGCCAGGCAGACAGGCTTTCCACAGGGCCTTTCAAGTGGACAAGTGATCCCAGAAAAACAGGGAGGGCGGGGAGGAGGACCAAAACCACTCTTCGGTCATTTTTATCCATTCATCAGTGACTCGACCAACATCCAGCCTATATACAGAGGCGACTTCTCTTTGTGTGCCTTTCATTCGTGGGCCTACTTTGCACGACACAGTTGTGTAGGGACACACGCACCCCCTCGTGCTTCTGGCAAGGCCCTAGCAATTTTTTACTCCGTGTTTTGTGTTCAAATTATCAACAAAAGCGTCCGACTTCAGCTCAGGTCACGATCTCGCGGTCCGTGCGTTCGAGCCCCGCACCAGGCTCCGGGCTGATGGCTCAGAGCCTGGAGCCTGCTTCGGAGTCTGTGTCTCCCTCTCTCTCTGCCCCTCCCCTGTTCATGCTCTGTCTCTCTCTGTCTCAAAAATAAATAAACATTAAAAAAAATTTTGTTTTAAATTATTAACAAGCGCCCATCAAATTATATACACTGTGAATGCCCAGAAAACCACACTGCCCTTACCCTTAAGGGATTGTTCTGGGGAGAAATTTAAGAAACTTTCATATTTTGAGGGAGGCGATAGTTTATTTTGAGAGACAGAGACAGGGCGAGTGGGGAGGGGCAGAGAGCAAGGAGAGAGAGAGAATCCCAAGAAGGCTCCACGTTGCCAGTGCAGAACCCGATGCAGGGCTCAAACCCATGAAGACATGAGATCATGACCTGAGCTGAAACCAGGAGTCAGATGCTTAACCGACTGAACCACCCAGGGGGCCCCGAAGAAACTCAAATTTTAAGAAGGCAGTCTTTTCCAGCTTGGAAGTCAAACCGAGAACACCCCACCTAGAAAGGCCCAGAAACTGACATACTCCAACCAATTTATCGAATTATTACTGGTCACCTTATTTCTCTACGCTCATCGCCATATTTGGTATTTAAAGTGCAATATGGAGTCTCGAGTCAGAGAGTCGTCCAAGTCACTGTCTCCCCGTGGACAGTAAGAGGGAGGGTGGTCCTTCCCCAGAGACTGCGTCCTTCCCTACCCTCTGAATGCCCTCCTCCTTCCCCACTCTGGTTCTGGAGTCCCCACTGGGGGCTCTGTGAGGAGCTCCCCAGGGAACAGTGGTCTCGAACTTTCAGGAGCCCACCCCCCCCCAAGGGGGCCAGACCACTTCCCAGATTACCCAGACAGACCCACACCTTAACCTTCGCTCTGAGTTCACGGTCAGCAGAAGGCACCTGCAATTCTGCAACTTTTCTAGCAGGCTTATTCCCTGTCATTGGCCGGGCTCGTGACTGTAGCTGATGGAGACAGATGACGGCTTGATAAGTCTGGAATCACACATGGAAAGCCCCGCTGGTGCGGGGAACAAAGGGAAGGACTGGCCTCATTTATTCCCACTAGTTTTCCGTGTCTCCACTGCTCAGAAATGCATATCTCCATTTCCCCCATAATACATAATCCGTATATGATATATACATAATATCTGATACATTATAATATTATATATTTGATGACTGTTAAAATCCGAATACAAAGAAAATAAAACTGTCCCCTTAATCTCACGTCTCACGGAAATCTGTAATTGCCAGTTTGGTATACACTTCCAGCCTTTTTATGGCTTTTTTTTTTTTTTTAGATAAGGGAGATTAGGCTACATATATTATTTTGTTACCTACATTTTTCACTTAAACAGATCGGCCTCTCTCCCTGGCCATATAAACATACCTACCTCAGTTTTCCGAGTAGCTGCCCAATATTTCATTGTTCGGATTTGCTGTAATTTATTTATCTCATTCCCAGTACTGACGGTGAAGGCTGTTTCCGATTGTTCAATATTTATAAACAACACAGCAGTGAACATCTTCGTTCATGCTTTGCACCCTTGCCCGATTCTTTGTTTGGTTTTGTCGGGTTTTTCTTTTTTTGAGTCACTTCCTAAAAATGTGATTGCTGGGCCGAAGGGGCTCACATGTTTAAGGCTTTTGATACATATTGTTCACTCTTTTAGATCTGCTTCTCAATCTGTCACCCCACCGGCAGTGTGTGAAAATGCCAGCTTTCCACATTCTTGGCTTATAAATAAATAAAGATGCGGCATCAGGGTTTTTGGGTTTTTTTTTTACTTTTTATTTTTAAATAGCTTCAGACTCACAGAAAAATTGTGAGAATAGTACAGAGGGTTCCCACGTACCCTTCACCGGGCTTCAAATGTTAAATCTTACACGACCAAGGTCCGGTGATCAAAACCAGGAAATTAACATTTGTACAATACTACCAACGAATCTACAGGTTTTATTTGGACTTCTCCAGGTTTTCACTTTTTTTTTGTTTCTGTTCCAGGATGCAACCAGGGATCATGACATTTGTTAACATGCCTCTTTAATGCTCTTCAATATGTGACAATCCCACTGTCTGTTTTGATCTTTCGTGACATTTTTTAAAAAAATTTTTTTTAACGTTTTTTAATTTTATTTTTGAGACAGAGAGAGACAGAGCATGAACGGGGGAGGGTCAGAGAGAGGGAGACACAGAATCTGAAACAGGCTCCAGGCTCTGAGCTGTCAGCACAGAGCCCGACGCCGGGCTCGAACTCACGGACTGCGAGATCATGACCTGAGCTGAGGTCGGATGCTTAACCGACCGAGCCACCCAGGCGCCCCATCGTGACATTTTTAAAGAGAACTGGCTGGGGTTTTTTGGTAGAATATCCCCCCCCCCCCCATTTGGATTTATTGACTCTTCTCATGATTGGATGGAGGTTTTGCATCTGGGGCAAGAATGCCACAGAAATCACACGGCACCCTTTTCGGGGCATCATGACAAGAAGTGTGACAGGTTGGGATGTCTCATTACTAGTGATGTTCCCTTTGTTCACTGCCAGTTGTCTCCAGGATTCTCCACTGTAAAGTTACTGTGTTGTTAATAAATATCTCGGGGAAGATACACGAGTTGAGATCGCACAAATATCCTTCTTCTCAAACTCTGGCCCGCTTGTCTTAGCATCCATCCGTGGATCTCCTAGGAGGCGGCATCGTTTAAAAACTGGACCAACAAAATAAAGCATATGGACACAATGCATCTGATTTAAATAAGCAGTAGCTGGTGAAATGGGCAGGTTAGCCTATAGCTACACTACCCAACTAGGCACAAGCACATGCACCTGCCCTAAAGGACGCCATTTCTTTAGTGGTGGGTACTGAAGTGTGACCTAGCCCAAGTGGCAGGTCACCTGTTCCAGGGTCAGCAATTTGCCGCCAAGTCAAAGACTTACCCTCGTCCCTCTTCAAATTGGGACTAAACCTTGTAAGCTAGTCTAACAAATGTGGCTTGGGTCACATGCCCGCCTGTGACCCAGTCGCTGAGGCCAGAGGGGCGGGGTGCTCTGATTGGTCACGCACTTGCTGTGGAAGCAATCGCTGAGGCCAGAGGGGTGGGGTGCTCTGATTGGCCATGCTCTTGCTGTGGAACCAATCGCTGAGGCCAGAGGGGTGGAGTGCTCTGATTGGTCATGCGCTTGCTGTGGAACCAATCGCTGAGGCCAGAGGGGTGGGGTGCTCTGATTGGCCATGCGCTTGCTGTGGAACCAATCGCTGAGGCCAGAGGGATGCAGGGCCCTGACTGATGACATACCAGCCTCTGGACTAGAGAGATGTAATCTATCTTACCTGAACTGCTAGACCCAAGAGTGGGGTTTTCCCCAAAGGAAAATAAGGTGCTGGGTGCTGGGTGCTGGAACAACAAAAAAGGGCAGATGCAGTGTTCCATCTCTGCTAATGGAACCAATTATGCAGTGTTCCATCTCTGCTAATGGAACCAATTATCGAGAGCATTCCTGTCTCCAATTCCATACCCAAGGAGCCAAGTTTGCTCTCTCCCCAAAATCACAGTGATTTTACGTTCCTCATTAAATCTGTCACCATTACCAAGTCTTAGCTCGTGGGAACGTGCAACCAGGTTGTTCGGAAACCAACCTGCCAGACAGCCATCTCTGGCGCTCAGCTCTAGAAGACTGAGGCCAGCTATGCTGATGCAGGCCAAGGCGGTTCTGATCTGTTGGTGATGGGCTATCGTGCTGTACCCAAGTCTGAGCTCATTGTAAGAGAATGTGATAATTGATTAGCGATGCCTGCCCAGGGCACAGGTATGGAGGAGAGGAGCGTGTTTGCAATGTGTTTCTTCCCATTGACTATCTCAATGACACCTTCCCGCTCTAATATGCAAAATCCAGGTTGAGGCAATAAATGTTGGACCACATGTTGTGCCTCCTCGAGACCGAAGCTTTGAACACAAGCTTTGCTCTATCAAGGCACTTACTTTTAACTGGGAAGACCAGATATTTAGGAAAACATCTGGATGTAGGACTCTCCAGCTCACACACTCCCAACCACTCCCTCCCCACTTCCTCCGGATTTAATTGTCTTCGGTTGCCAGAAACATTTTTAGCCTTGCCTTGGGCAGCTATCTCTGCTATTGTCTGCAGATTCAGGCGCCTTTTACAAGGTGTTAAGGACATAGAGGCTCCAAATAGAGTCTCTCCTCTTGATGTACTCAGAAATAACATGAAAAACTTAAAAGAGTAGTGACAAAGAGAGAACATGTGTATCCAGAACAGCGTCCCCTTTGTGCCTAAACCTTTACGACTCTAGTCAGTAAGAGTTTCCTGGATGTTACACGCCCACAGTGAAAAAGCGTCTGTTGGGCAGCACCGATGACCTTACCATGCACAAGAGTCATCTGGAGACCAAAATGCAGCATCTGACTCAGTAGATCTGGGCCAGGCCAGGGATTCTGCGTGTCTAACAAGCTTCCAGCTGTTTCCAGTGGTCCTGGTCCATGGACCACACTTTGGGGGAGCAAGGGCCTGGGTGATGGAGGACGGGAATGCCTGGTACAGATTGGTGGGAAGACGGAGAAGGCGACAAGGGAGTGGGCTCCACTGCAGGGGGAAGGGTGGGAAGGGAGATGCGTAATGTTCTGAGCATCTCCATGAAAGCACCAGTCCCAAGCCTGACCCGCCACATACAAAATAAATAAAAATGAACATTGGCGGTCTTCCTTCTCTCCTTAGTCCTCATGACTTTAGAAGTAGGTGGATTTGCTATTTCCACCTCCCACACCCCCCGACATCCGCACACACGTTTCACATGGGGAAACTGAGGCTGGGGAGGGTGAGTAACCAGCCACAGGTTGCTTTACTTTGGGTAAAGACTCCAGCCGAAAGCCAGCTCACGCCTCTTTCCCACTCCTCTGCGTTGTGACATGGGACCTACAAAAGGCCTGGAGGGGATCTGGGGGCCTGTGCAGAACCAGCTTAAGGGCCCTTATCCAGAGGCCTCCAGTTTCTCCAATAATGAGGCCAGTTGGAAGCTGTTAACACAGATGAGAACCAGCCAGCAGCAGGCGAAAGGCCGCTCAACCTATCAGCACTGCTTTCAGCTATAGCACGCTCCTGGTTTCCTCTCCCCAATTTCCAGGGGCCCAAACCCCAAATGCACCTGCCAGCAAATGAGCAGCAGCCAGAGGAAAGACCTGGGTCTCCCCCACTCGGAACTGGCTTGCACGTCCTCCCATTTCCTGGAGCCCCTTGGGAGAACGGTTTCTGTAGGTTAATAGAGAGCGCTAATGAGGGGTAGCTGGCGGGGAAAGGCAAGGTCCACTTGAGCCAGCACTTGGACTGAGGCCAAGGTCTCTCTGGCCCTAGATTCTCTCTCCCCTTCCAGGTTAGTGGAGAGATTAAGATGTACAGTCTGCAAATGGACTAACCTTTTCCAGGCCTCTTTAATGAGGCTTCCCATAATAGGGCCATTTCTCTTTCTTATGTATACGTACACCTTCACACACACACACACACACACACAGCCCTTAACATAATCCATATGGAAATAAAAATCTCTCCCTTGCTCTATTTTTTTAAGTGGACTCTATAATGGGCAACCCTTTTGTTCTTCCAATGACAATCCGTGGTTCAACAACATGCGTTTCCAGTGAATTAAGAACGTAGTTTCGGCCAGCGGGCTAGGCTCCCTCTTGAAACTCAGCTTTATGGGTAGCAGATAATCAGGTGGACCAAAAGTTCTTCTAGGAGGTAGTGGGAACCGAGCACAAGGTATGGTAAAACCCCCAAGAAATGTACTCAGTTCTGGAACTCTCTCTGGATGAAGCAGCATAAGCAATGAGGGGACATTATGTTCTGTATCATTCAGACTTTGCCTAAAGGGAGAGAATTCTAGCCTCTGATATCATCAGGTAACTTCCCTATTTAAAATATATATGAGGGGTGGGTAAGAAAAGCAGATTCTAAAGCTGTCTTCCTAACCCTTCTCTCTCTAACCATCTATCTAACCATCTATCTAACCATCTATCTAACCATCTATCTAAGCCATCACTATAACCCATATCAGGGCTACAAACAGGAACCCTCTGGTGATTTGTGGCTGTTTCAACTGCACCCTGGGTCAGAGGCCTTTCTGACTTCAAGCTTCCCAAAGAGCAGAGACATTCTCAGACCTGTGTTAGATACGTGAGTATCTGTACTCAAGATGTCAAGCGTCGAACAGTTGCTCAGAACTGAATTGTCCGATCGAAAAGTAATACAACTAAAGATTGCTGTAAGTGTTTTTTAAAAACTTTGACCACTTGGAAATTTAAAACCATGCTCCCAAGGAACTTGGGACAAAGAGGAAATCAAAACCAACCATTACCACAAGGAAAATGATAATGAGAACACTGTGTGTTTTTTAAATCACATGGGATGTGCCCAAAGCTGTAATCAGAAGTGCGAGTCATAGTATTAAATGTTACCATTGTTGTATTTAACAGAATACAAAATGGGGCGCCTGGGTGGCTCTGTCAGTTGAGCGTCCGACTTCGGCTCAGGTCACGATCTCGCGGTTCGCGGGTTCGAGCCCCGCGTCGGGCTCTGTGCTGACAGCTTGGAGCCTGGAGCCTGCTTCAGATTCTGTGTCGCCCTCTCTCTGCCCCTTCCCTGCTCATGCTCTGTCTCTCAAAGATGAATAAACGTTAAAAAAATTTTTAATAAATAAATAAAATAAAAGGATACAAATAAGTGAGTTGAGTATCAACCCCCTAAAGTTAGAAAAGAATAACAAACCACAGGAAAAATACAAAGAACAATTAACAAAGGGGGAGGGGGAGGAATTTGGATTTTAAAAGTCCAAAACAAGGATACAAGACCCCAAAGGGTCTAATCAAGAAAAAAATAAGCAAAACACACAAAATTAGGAGAAAGAGCCTTGGTGGAATAATCACCTAGACAGAAAAGATTAAAACTAAGAAAGCATCTTGATCATGTGCAAAAAATTGATGCTGAAACGTTTGCAGCATCCAGGAAGCTAACACTTTAACCATAAAAATAGTGATCATATTCCTATGTAAAGCATCCTTGCAAATGAATAAGAAAAATAAAAATCCCACCATAGGAGGACAAACAAAAAAACATGAATATGCAACTCAAAACAGAATAACATCTCAGAAAATGCCTAACCACACTGTAAGTCAAAGAAGTAAGAATGGAAACAGCCCTGATGTCGTTTCTCCCGTACCGAATTAGGAAAACTTTGTGCCCGTGGTTTGCTTTTCGTGTGGATGGCTACCTCCGGTAAGAATGGAGAGGAGGTGAACCAGATGTTCTTCTTCATAGGTGAGAGCGATATAAATTAGAGAATTGGTTCATCCCTTCTGAAAAGCCACGTGGAAGCATTTCAGGTGAATGGCACTTACCTTTAGGTTGGAGAGGTTCCAAGTGTAACTCTTCTTTACGAATACTAATGATGTGGGACCCGATTTGTACACACCTGAAACTTGCAAGATACCTAACAGGCCAGATTTGGGGTGCCCCCAAATGAGCTCAAGCCAAGGATCAGGATGCCTGGCTCCTGGCCCGCCCTCGGCCACCGGCAACTTGTCTGACCTTGACAAATCACTGAATTTCTCGCGAGCTCCATTTTACCATCTGAGTAACGAGGGCACTAAATTCGATCGCTAGGACCTTCCCCTGATGCTGACGTGTTGTCTCACTCTTCCCAGTGCCAGGGTCTCCCTGGTGTCTCTAAGATAGCAACATTTCTGGACAAGAGAGGAAGAGAAAGATTAATGGAACGGGAGTCAAGAAAAATGGACTAACCATCAAATACAAGAGAGAGGTCCTAACCTTTCCTCTGCCTCATTTCCTGCACTTCTTAAATGGGCTATAATGCTTTGCACATTAAGCTCTCAATAAATATTGGTTGAATTAATGAAAATAAGAAAGGAAGTAAGGAATTAATGATACAGAAGGCTAGGCCTACAAGGTTTTTTTCTTGCTTGTCCCCAAATCCCTGCAATGATGTAATAAAAACTACTGATGAATTAGGGTTTCTCAAAAAGAAACCGTAAGCCAGGGAAAGTTGTCTATTCTATTTCCTTGCCCCGAAGCAAACCTCACTTACCAATGCGGCAGCAGCATGAACATCGGGCCCTGGGGCCAAATGATCTCAAAACTGTGGATCCTTTCAGTCAAGCCAATGGCAGGTGATTCTTCTGAGCTGAGAGGTACCGGGCCAGGAATGTCAGCCTCATGGACCCAACCACGTCCATCATTATCACCTTGGTGGTCAGAATGGGAGTGAACTATCTGTGGGTAAAGTCCCATTTCCGGGCATGCCTACCACATGGCCTCGCTCTCTGTGATGCGATGGGCTAAGACCACATCACAAATCAGCTCCAGTTGGGTTCAGGCAAAAGGACAACCCGCCATGTATGTGTCAACGCTCCCTAGGTCTCCACCTACAGAAGACCTCATCTTGGTCTTTCCCACTGTGCCCAGATGGGACCTCAGAATCTTTCGAGACACCGACCCTTCCAGGCTGCCAATACCAGCTGATCAGTCATCACACCGGCAGAATGTACTTGTGATCCCTGTGTATTTGTGATTAACGACCCAATGATGGGTATTGTGAGCCGGGTGGTATCATCCCCAAATTCATATGCTGAATTCCTAAGCTTCAGTATCTGAGAATGTGACAGTAGGGACAAGGTCTTTGTAGAGGTGATTAAGTTACAACGAGGTCATTAGGGTGGGTCCTAATCTAATATGACTGGTGTCCTTAGAAGAAGAGATTACGGGGTGCCTGGGGGACTCAGTCACTTAGGCGTCTGACTTCAGCTCAGGTCATGATCTCACCACTTGTGAGTTTGAGCCCCATGTAGGGCTCTGGGCTGACAGCTCAGAGCCTGGAGCCTGCTTCGGATTCTGTGTCTCCCTCTCTCTCTCTGCACCCCCTCCTCTCCCTCTCTCCCCCCCCCCCAAAAAATAAACTTTAAAAACTGTTTTAAGTGGAGGAACTGAGTTATAAAGGAGTGCATGAGGTGTAAGTTTTATATAATTACAACATATATTTAATGTGAATGTGGGGGTACACGTGGGCATGCAAAAGAGATAGTGTGCAAAGGAACACTGTCCACAAAGGAAAATGTTTGGAGTGTTGCACACCAAAATGTTCACAGTGGCTTCTTCTAGATGGTGAGGTTCCAGATGACTGAGGGAGCAAAGGTGTGGTTTCCTGTTCTCGTTGCAGTGACCGTGTGTTAATTGCGTAATTCTAAAAGATCTTAAATAGTGCGCACAAACCTAAGAAGGAAACCGGCCAGCCCAGGGGTCATACTAACTGTGCACAGGGGCCTTCTGTTTTACCTGTTTGAACTCATGCAATCCCCCAATTGTCCCACGAGGTAGGGACTGTTACTATCATCATTTTCTAGACGAGGAAACCGAGGCACGGAGAGGTTAAGCGACTTGCCCAAGATTACGCACAGCAGAGCCAGGGCTCCAAACCGGGCAGTCTGGCTTCATGTCCACGGCCTTAGTCCTAAAGCTACCCTACTTCTGCACAGGCGCCCGGGCAATTCATTGCTTTCCGAAGAGCTGCTCCGACCACACTTTGGGTTAGTGTGTGATTTGAACACACAGCGCACACAGGCGCACTGAGGCACACCGAGCTGTGCTGTGTGGTTCCGCAGATTACCCGGGCCCTTTCCATTTGAGGATCACAATCGCACTGGACTCAAGCCCCCACACCTTGATAGCGCGACACCCCTCTCGTCAATGCATGGAGAGAGCTGAGAAGCTTCACTTTCCTCAGGGGCGAGGGGATTGCTCTTGGACAAAGGGGCAGCGTGAGCAACCCATTCATATTTTATAAGTTTGTTTAATGGAGCCTTATTTTTTGGGTTATGTATTTTTAAAGACTGCTAGCTCAGATTGATGGAGACACTATGCTGATCTTGCTGTTAAAGCCCGAGCCCTGGAGGAAGCCCAGCCCTTCTGGGGCCGAGGAGGGACAGGGCAGAGTGGCAAATGGACAAACACGCCCGTCAGCAGGGAACTGGTTAAATAAATTATGTTCATCCCCGTAATGGAATCTAGGCAGCTGTTAAAAAGAAGCAATGAGAGCTATAGGTCCCGTCGAAGGGTTGCAGACCACTGGGGATAACGTGATCCTTATACAGCAATAGAAATTGGGGCGGGGGGGGAGGAGGGTGGGTTGGGCCCGTGCACCTGTGTTAATGACTAAGTACGTGGACCCTCGAGGAACCAACTGGAGTTCACACCCCAGCCCCGCCGGCTGCTCCCTCTGTGGCCCTGGGTTTTCTCAACGTCTCTGAACCCCAGTTGCCTCAACTGTAAAATAAGGTGATACCCTACTACCCACACCATCCACAATGGTTGGGGGGGGTGGTGTGAAGTGAGAGAATGCATGGAAAGAATTTTCACTTGCTTGGCACACATTAAGCACTCAAAAAATGCTTGTTACTCTTGTTGCTATTATATAAAAAAAACCCATATAGAAACCTGAAGAAGTTCTTAGTGTTCGCTTATGGACAATGGTACCGATGAAAGGAAGGCTCTCCCTGTTTACCAAACATTTATCATGTTTGAATTTCTGCAATGCGTACATTTGGTTCTTGTCATTAAAATGCAATAAAGTGTTGTTGTTGTTGTTGTTGTTGTTGTTGTTGTTGTTTTAATGAACAAAACTGACTGGTCTCCTGAAAGGAATCACATGAATTCGGAACTTTCCGACAGTCTCATTTCCGGTGAGTTCCTTAGGCTATGGCCGCGCTCCCAGGGGCAGGTCACCCCTGTAGGGTGAGAACAGGAAGTGAGTCTCCCCCACGGGGTGGAAAACAGGAAGTGAGTCTCCCTGATTCTCTCAGGTGGGAATCCGCAGGCCATTTGCGTGCGTACCTCGGCAGTAAGGTCCGCCCTAATTTCCTAATCCCCACATTCCCTTTTTTTCGGTTCAGTTTCTGCAAGCGGAAAGGGTGAAGCTGAGCCAAGTGAGCAAGCCAACAAAGTTCCTGGGCTTTGAGAAGAAATATTGTTCGCAAACAGCAGAGATCATTGCCTGGGCACTTACGGGTGTCAGGCACCATGCTGTATGCTTCTGTACATCTCATTTCATCGTTCACAGACATCCTTCCAGGAGAGCACCGTTTGGTTCTCCTTTTTATGAAGGAGGCCACTGAAGCTCAGAGAGGCGAAGGCACTCGCTCAAGAGCACACAGCTCATGGCAGAAAAGCCAGAATTTGAGTCTAACTGGCAACAAAATCTAAGCCTTCCGGAAACACACAGTAGTAGCCTGTGTACTCTGTCAGAGGGAAAGAGATTTTACTCTGGTCAATTCAATACCTAGATACCCTCTGCTGTCTAAAGAACACCAAGAAAGAGTGTAAATCTTTCATATTTGTGACCTCCCTTGACATTTTGGTAGCCCCAGTTCCGGGCTTCCCAAATTGTTTTGTTTTGTGTAATGGTAAGAAGTGTTCTGTAAGAACAGGTTTTCAAGGTATGGTAATTTTTGAGGGAGTTCTAGGTTAACTTCATTATGATGCGCAGGTTCCCTCTGCTATGCCAAGTACATTGACCACCCCCCCCCCCCCCCGCCAAGAGGGTGCAATTGAGTGTAGCATTGCCCAAATTTATTTGATCAAGGAATCATTTTCTTAGGAAGCATATCGCAGAACCGAGTTCACTTGGGGAAATGCTATCCTAAGACAAGCATGCCTTTTTTTTTTCCTCGCTTGCTTTTCCAAGCACAGGAAAAGCAGTAGAACAGTTTGAACACATACATATCTCAGACCACAAGAAAAATTAGCCAGATCTCTCCCGAAACTACTCCTGTATACCAAGACCCTTTGGGTATGCATCTGACTATAAGGCAACTCCAAATATAGAGGGCTCCACATCTAAGGCGAGCCATGCTTTTCCTGACGGGAAGATCGAAAAATCATCTTTAAAAGGGACACAGACATTCCTTGAGTTCACCAACTTTAAGTCAAATGTTCACTTAGCTTATATAATTTGTTAATTGGGCTTGATACACATTTTTATTTCACACATATTGTAAGACAATGTCTGGCACGGGCAATCTCCTTTCTCTCACTCATGCAGGTCAGGAAACGCTTTAATTCAAATTCTTTGCCTATATCTCTGTCTTAAGAAGGCCACTCTTTTAGCCCTCCCAGTTCACGTCACGCGTGCCTCTGAATAGGCTGTTTAGAAACGCAGCCGCGTTCTAAGCCGCGTACCGTATCCATCACTGGAAGTGTCGTCCCGGGCCCCAAGCAACCGGTGCTCCCGATGAGGGGACTGTTGCGACAGCCGTGTTTTTTCCCTCGTTTATCCCGTAGGTGTCTATTTGCATCCCTACGACATCCCTGCTTACAGGGCTGTTTGGAAAGTGAGCTTTAAGAAGGCTTGTTTATATGACACCGAGCACGGGCAGTTCTGAGGCCCAGCTCCCGGAATTACTCTCAAGCCTCTCTGGTTCTGACAGGTGGATGCTGGAACCTTCCCGAGAGGTAGCTTTGGTGTTCCAGTCATTCCCAAATAGGACTTTGCCAGTCTAAAGAAAATAGTTGCGGGAGGGCCCTGTGATAGGAGAGATGTTACAGGGACCCAAGTATTTGTAACGCCTTACCTCCTACACGCTATTTACGGGGAGGGCCTCTCACGTTAGAGTTGGGCAGGCGAGGTATTTATAAAGGGGAGATCTCCCTCCTAAGAGGACGGGACGTCTGTGCTCAGGCAGCAAGGAGTGGGTTAAGCACCAGCCTTGCACTCCAGCTCAGGACGGAGGCAGACCTGATGGGGCATGGGCCTCTTTCTGCCCAAGACCAGGAAGAGCGAGGGCAGGAAAGGAAAAATTATTGACCTAGGGAGAGCACTCAATTGCAACCTCATGAGTAAATAGGCCATTTATCCCCTGGCCCAGAGCTCCTTGAAAAGGTGACCGTCCATCACTCCCTCCTCCGAGCTGCTCCTTGATGAGCTGCCCTATCAATGGGCTAATTTAGCTGATTACAGAGGAATTTGAGAGGAATGGACCGCCAGAGCCTGGGTCTGGGCCAGCAGTGCATTAAGCCCACCAGTGTCTCCATCACCCCCCAGCGGGACTGATAGGGGGGTCTTATTCCTGAAAACGTGTCCCATCTGATGGGCTTTTGTTAAATTCAGCTCCGGCTTATCAGGTGCCGGGTGGAAAACGCGCCGCTACAGGGCATAGATTGTTCTGTCCTCCGAGTCCTCGATGGGGGTGGGCAGCCTCTGGGACCAGTGCCAGGCTATTCTCAGCTGCTGGTCAGCAGCATGTCAGTGCCCAGCCCCGCAGGATGGGAGTGCAGGAAGAAGATGTAAAAGGCCAGGATGGACAGCCATCGCTCCTTTACTCCCCTGACTTTTTGCAGGACACACGGCTTGAAAAATGCCCCCCCTCGCCTCCCACGCAGGAGGGGCTCAAGTCACAGACAGGTGCAACAGATGGGATTCCCCTGCTGGAGAGAGAATAACTCTTTCTTGAGAGCTCCCTCAAAAGTCCCAGAGCTGATTCTCATTGGACATATTTGTGTCTTATGCCCGCCCCCCAACCAATCACTGGGGTGCACGGATGGATCACCCTATGGGCCAGACCAAGTGTCATGCCCAGCTTTGGATCTGGTGGGGGTCAGCACGTGACCTGTGAGTGATGGGGGGGGTCCCTCAAAGAAAAGTCAGGGACGACAAAGGGCCCCTATAAAGTGCATCAACAGATAAGTGCGATAGAATGTTCTAGGTTCCTGCATGGAACATTCTAGATCTCAGTGGTGACGAGCACAGAGGTAGGACTAATGTCAATGATTCCCATGAGATGTCGTCAAGACAGGTTCATCTCCCCTAGAGTTTTACCCCCACTTCCTGATTCTCTGAAAGACACTGATCCTTCTAGATTCCCAGCTCAGTTGGCTTCACCATGGCTTACGCGGCATACCAAATACCAGCTGCTAATGAGAAGAGGCTTGGGCCGATGGGAAATGTGTGGGGTTGGGTTCCAGAAAGATGAATTCTTTCTTCATCTCAAGGAGTACCTGTAAGCCAGTTGAACGACCTCCCCGTGCCCCTCGCTCGATTCAACCCAACAAAGAGTGGTAGGCAAGGGCTTCTTCGGAATCAGAGCTATGCTCAAGCCAACAGCTCTCCTGTGTGGCCTGGGGCTAATGAACTAGCCTCTCTGAACCTCAGTTCCCTCCTCCATAAAAGGAGATTAAATAACCTCTACCTTATAGAAATGCTCTGAGGATTAGGTTAATCATACATTCAACAACAACTGAACATATCTGCACTTGCCAGGAACATAACTAGCCACTGGGGACTAGAAAAAGAAACAAAACCAATAAAAATATCCACCATTATGGAACTTACAGTCTTCATGAGCTCATATTCCCGTAAGGCAAAAGAGATCGTAAACATTAAGAAATAAGTACGTTGTTTTGAGTGTTAAAAGGTAATTCTGGGCAGGTGGGTGGGGAAGAGTAGAGAAAAGTAGCAGAATTAGGAGTGTGGGGCAAAGAAAAGGGTTCATTATTCAATAGGATATAGTCAGGATGAGTCTCCCCGAGAAGGCAACTTTTTAAAAAAAAATTTTAACATTTTTATTTATTTTTGAGAGACAGAGACAGAGTGCGAGAGGGGGAGGGGCAGAGAGAGAGAGAGAGAGAGGGAGGGAGACACAGAATCCGAAGCAGGCTCCAGGCTCCGAGCTGTCAGCACAGAGCCCGACGCGGGGTTCAAACCTACCAACTGTGAGCTTATGACCTGAGCCAAAGTCGGACGCTTAGCCAACTGAGCTACCCAGGAGCACCCCCCCCCACCCCCCGCAAGAAGGCAATTTTGAGCAGGGACTTGAAGAGGGTGAAGGAGGGGGTAAGCAGGTGGGGAGGTCGGACAGAGCAGCCTGTGCAAAGGTCCTGAGGTGACAGCATGTCTGCTATAACCAAACGCAGCCAAGAAATCACTGCGGCTGGAGAGAGAACGAGGAGGTAGGCAGAGGAGACTCAAAGGGCCAGATCCTGCAGGGCCCTTGTGGCCGCTGTAAGTTACACAGGCACGAGAAGGGCTCTCAGCACAGCTTGGCCGGTAGAAGGTTCCACGGAGCAGAGGCGAAGGCAGCCAAGATGACGGTGAAGATGGCGATGCTGATGTCGATGGCAGTGACGACAGCGACGTGCCACGCTGTGGCAGCCAGACGTCCAGCAATAGCATCCAGCCTATCACACACACACACACACACACACACACACGCGCGCGCGCGCGCGCGCGCTCCCACCTCTCGGAGCCCTTCCGAGGCTTTCCGAATTAACACCAGTGCTTTGCACTTTGAACCCACGCCGAGAAAATCGCTCTGTGAACACGGGGGGTTTCCTGCCATCGCGTCTTATCACGTGCCTGACAGCATTACCACCCGAAGGTCAACAGGCGGCCCCCATTAGCACAGCTCACACTTGCTCGGCCCGCAGGCCCCTGTTCTTTGCTCCCTGCTGATACCAGCCAAAAGCTCCTTGGGCACCACCCAAGGGGGCTCGTGGGTTCCTCCTTCGCGGCCTTTTGCCCAAACCCAGCGGGCCGCGGCCGGCGAATGCGCCGACATGGGCCGGACTATCTGCAGGTCATTAACGCTACCTGGCGGGGCTCTGGGCTCTCGGCATCTGCCCCCAGCGAACCAGCGGCGTCCGCCTCCCCCTGCCCCGGGGCCCCTGGAGGCGGTTCTAAAGTGCAACCAACTTTGATCCCGGCTGCGAGCTACCGCGGCGCTCTCTCCTCCAGGAGGGGTTTCCCGAACATTCCCCGCTGGCGACGGACGCGTGCGTGCGTCAGGTTGTGACCGCCTCCGAGCTGGGTCCCGCGGCCTCTGGCCCGGCCCGGCGGTCTTCTCGCTTCACCTAAGCTCATCGTCCAGGTCCGTTTACCACGGGAAGGTTTCCTTCTGAAATTGAAAGCTGACGCGTCCGAACCCTTCACGGCCTTGCAAGTGCCCTCGGGAAGCTGCAGACTCCTCGGCGCGCCGGCGAGGCTCTTCCACGCCCAGGCCTCTGCTTCCTCTCTGGCTTCGCCCGCCCCCACCCCCCCCCCCCCCCCCCCCCCGCCAGGCCAAAAGCTCGAGGGCTGCGGCACATGCAGTTCCCTACTGGCCCACACCATTCCCTGAGCCCAGCCAGCTCCCCAGTCTGCGACTCCTCCGCGGATCCTTGGCGGACCTCCCTACCCCCGGCCGGGAGACAGGTGCCCCTGGAGAAGAGCCAGGCGTGACCTCACTGCAGCTCTGACCGCTTCACGGGCCTTCACGCGCCCAGCTGCCTCGCAGGACGTGACGTCTCCATCCGCCTTCGCGCTCCACGCCCGAGGAAGGGGTCCACTCGGAGCAGAGGCTCACTTACCTTTTCGTTGCTTGAACAGCACAGGCAGCCGCGCGCTGAGTCCTCTGCCGTCCTCGCCCTGGGGCGGATGCAGACGCGGTCCACGGCGTTCTGGTCCCGCTCTCTGCTCCATTTCCGGTCAGCACCGGCCTTGGGTTTCAGCTGACTTTCCTGGTTCTCGATTTCCTGTCTCTAAGAGGCGGGTGGCAGTCACCACTGCTTAGAGCCTTCCCGGGGGTTAAATAAGACCTTCCAGTGCGTAGGCAATGAGTGTTAATAACCACTATCATTATCTTCTCCACAATTAAGTGGTCACCCTACCCGCGAACCTAGGGGTGCTCGTCTAGCGGGTTTGCTCATGCACCCCAGGCACCTGCCACATTGCCCGGCACCCACAAGGTGCTGGACACACGTTTGTTCAATGAACACACAAGCTGGCTTTACTTAACGGGCAAAGAGGATCCCCGTATCCCTAGAATCTTGATCTCAAGATAACCGTTTTCCCATTCCCAGAAGTTCTGATTCGGCAAGGCTTGGGTGGGGACCCAGAAACCTGCATTTGAATGCCCCCCCCCCCCCACCATGATCCCTCGGGTCTCCATTAGTTCAGAGACCTCAGCACGGGATGATTCAAGGTTCTCTTAGCCTCCCCCTCTTTTATAGCTCATCTCCCCCGTCCCTTTTTTAATCGAAGGATCTAGAAGTCCAGTCTCAGGATCCGTAGTGATCACTGAGCCAGGGCTGAGTATTATTGTTGTGAGGCACGGAGACCCAGCAGAGGCTTTTAAGTGAATTCTTACTAATAGAACAATCAAGTTAAGAGATCATTGTGACGCAGAGCATGAAATAGGAAAGTCTCGTGGCCAATTGATTTGGAGTTTGTGAAATGAATTTCATTTTCTGGACTGCATGGAAGCCCGCCTTATAAATCACTGCCGCTCCTGGAGATTAATAAAGGAAACAGGCTCGATTAAGAATTCAGAGCATCGGCCCCATCGCAGATTTATAGACGCAAAGGTCTTGCTGCAGGGATTTCAAAACATCCCACCTGTTAATTGTCATTTGGGAAGATTAATCCCGGGGTTTCTGGCTAAGACTGGAGGGCAGGGCCTGAGCCCTTCTCAGGAAGCAAGGTGGATTTCCTTCTGCCAACCCTCCCCGGAAACAAACGAGTCATGTGGCCTTTGCCGTAACACTCGGAGGAATTTTCGCTGGGGGGGGGGGAGGGGGATTTGATTTGAACATCTTTCTGCAAACCTGGTGAAACAGGTTTGAGTTGAAATTTTATTTTATTTTATTTTATTTTATTTTATTTTATTTTTCCATTTATTTATTTTTGAGAGACAGAGAGAGACAGAGCACGAGTGGGGGAGGGGCAGAGAGCGAGGGAGACACAGAATCCCAAGCAGGCTCCAGGCTCTGAGCCGTCAGCAAAGCGCCCGACGCAGGGCTCGAACTCACCAACCGTGAGATCGTGACCTGAGCTGAAGTCGGACGCCCGACCGACTGAACCACCCAGGCGCCCCAGAGTTGAAATTTTAAAATGAAAACAAAACAAAAGCAAAGGGGGGTTGGAGGGGTGGGGAGGGAGATGTTCGATGAAATCAACCAAATGTAAAATATCTCCACCGGCTCTCTGATGCTTGCACAGCCTGCATGCGGAAAGGTTTGCTCTGAGTGCTGAGCCATTTGGTTTCCGGGAGTATCTCTGGAATTCCTAATCTGTCAAAGGCTGTCCGCTCGAACTAGAAAGAGGGAGTATACCTGATGAAGCTGGTGTTAGGAGAGGGACAGACCCCACTAACAAGTTTGCTGGGACAGAACGGACACCTGTTATTCGGCGGCATGTCCCGGGTGGTGATCCTGCGTATTGGCGAAAGCGTGCCCCGCGTATTAAAATCACTCTATTTAGCATTCCACTCTGTAATATCTTCGACCCCAACAGTTGAAACCCCCAGCAAACGCTGCAGGTCAGAATGGTGTTCATAGTTTCGAGAAATGACCACAAAGAAAGTTTTTGAAGTGCCGATAACGTTCTGCTTCCTGATCTGGACTCTGTGTGTTCAGCTTGGGAGATTTTTATCAAGCTTCATACTTGGGATTTTCACGTTGGCTGACGATGATACTCCAATAAAAGCTAAATACTTAAAACGCGGCACAAGGCTGTGGGACCATAAGGAGAGTGCCTGCAGTAAACCGGTAGATTGCTTAAGTGAAAATGCCAGTTAGGAAGCCTTGTGTCTACTAGGAATTTACCCAAGGGACACAGGAGTGCTGATGCATAGGGGCACTTGTACCCCAATGTTTATAGCAGCGCGCTCAACAATAGCCAAATTATGGAAAGAGCCCAGATGGCCATCAACTGATGAATGGATAAAGAAGATGTGGTTTATAGGCACGATGGAATACTACTTGGCAATGAGTAAGAATGAAATCCTGCCATTTGCAGCAACGTGGATGGAACTGGAGGGTATTATGCCGAGTGAAATAAGTCAGAGAAGGACAGATACCATATGTTTTCACTCATGTGGAACTTGAGAAACTTAACAGAAGACCATGGGGGTGGGGAAGGGGAAGAAATAGTTACAAACAGGGAGGGAGGGAGGCAAACCATAAAAGACTCTTTTTTTTTTTTATAATTTTATTTATTTTTGAAACAGAGAGAGAGCATGAGCAGGGGAGGGGCAGAGAGAGAGGGAGACACACAATCTGAAGCAGGTTCCAGGCTCTGAGCTATCAGCAAAGAGCCCAACACGGGGCTCGAACTCACAGACTGTGAGATCATGACCTGAGCTGAAGTCGGACGCTCAACCGACTGAGCCACCCAGGCACCCCAAAAGACTCAGGTACAGAGAACAAACTGAGGGTTGATCGGAGGGCCGGGGAGAGCGGAAAATGGGTGATGGGCATGGAGGAGGGCACTTGTTGGGATGAGCCCTGGGTGTTGTATGTGAGCCAATTTGACAATAAGTTATCTTCATTAAAAACCAGGGAAGCCTCGTGTCTAATTCGTATTCATCCACTCACTCACTCACTCACTCCCCCCCCCAACAAACTATGCGCCCCCTCTCTTCTGCATGGTTCTCTTGGATCTTCTTGAGCGAGCTCGTCACTCTCTAAAATTCTCTTGTAACTTACTCGTTCTGCTGACTGGTGTCTCATCTGTATCCCCCCCAGTAGAAGGCCACCGCATGAGGGCAGGGGCTTTGTCTCTCCTGTCCCTGCGGCGTCCCCAGAGCCTAGCAAGTGGCCAGCCCATGGTAAACACGCGACGGGTATTTGTCGGTTTCCCAAATGAAAGGAATCAGGTAGTCTCCCAGGCTCTGGAGTGCCCGCGTGCATGCCGCTGTTGCAGCCCCCGGATCCCGTGACCACGTGCAGCCGGCAAAATTTACTGGGCACCGTGAGATTCTGGAATCGAGACAGTGAAGCCGCGTGGAAAGTGTCCCGGGCAAACTCCCTGCCCCTGGGAGCTTAGAACCATTAACGGGCAAACTCCCTGCCCCTGGGAGCTTAGAACCATTAAGGTAACAAACAGGTGATAAGATGGTGGGGGGGGGGGGCACGGAAACCCTCCTGCTGGAGGTGAGGAAGAACCTGATTGGAAGGGAGACCATGCACAGGTGACAAAAGTAAAAGTTGCCACAGGAAATGAGAAAGCTCCCGCACAGCAGAGAAGATCGTCAGCCACGTGAAAGGCACCCCAGAGAATGGCAGGAAATGTTTGCAGATCATGGATCTGATAAAGGGTTAGTATCCAAAATCCGTAAGGAACTCCTACGAGCCAAGAGCAAAGGGCAAATAGCCCAACCAGAAACATGGGGCGACTGTCCACGAGAAGGTGCTCGGCCTCAGTCGTCGTCGTCTGGGAAGGCGGATCAAAACCACAGGGAGGGGTCCCCCCACACCTGTTAGCCTGCCTCTCACCAAAAAGACAAGAGGGAAGTGTGGGCAAGGATGTGGAGGAAAGAGAACCCCCGCGCACTGTTGGGGAGAGTGGATATCGGCACAGCCACTCTGGAAAGCAGAAGGGAGGTTTCTCAGACATTAAAAATAGAGGGGCGCCTGGCTGGCTCAGTCGGTTGAGCGTCCGACTTTGGGTCAGGTCACGAGCTCAGGATTGGAGAGTTCGAGGCCCGCGTCAGGCTCTGTGCTGATGGCTCAGAGCCTGGAGCCTGCTCCCGATGCTGTGTCTCCCTCTCTCTCTGCCCCTCCCTCGCTCACGCTCTGTCTCTCTCAAAAACAGATAAACATTAAAAGAAATTTGCTTTAAAAATACAAACACCACAATCCAGCAACCCCATTCCTGGATATTGATCCAAACGAAAGGAAATCAGGATCTCAAAGAGACCTCTTCACCGCAGCGCTAACCACAACAGCCAAGGCAGAAGAACCGAAAAGCCCCCGCTGACAGCTGCACGGATGAAGAGAACGTGCCATATGCTTACATACGATGGATATTTTTCGGCCTCAAAAATGAAGGAAATCCTGCCATTTGCAACAACACGGATGACCCTGCAGGCCATGATGCCAAGTGAAACTAGCCAGACTCAGAAGAGCAGATCCTACATGATCTCGCTTCTCCCAGGAATCTGAAATAGTCAAACTCTTAGAAGCGGAGCGCCTAGTGATGGTTACCAGGAGCTTGGGGAGGGGGAGACGGAGAGGCGACGGTCAGAGCGCACGGTTGCGGTTATACGAGATGATTGTGTCCGAGAGATTCGCTGTGCAGCCCAGTGATGACAGTTCGCGGTATACTGATACTTCACATTTTGTTATGAGGGTTAGATCTTAATCTGAGGGTTCTTACCATAAAAATAAATAAATAAAATGCAATAAAAAGGAAGAAGGTAGGGGGAGACTGTTGGAGGTGGTGGATATTTCTGTGGCATGAATTGTGCTGACGCTTTCACGGGTGCATACGTAACTCCTAACTCATCATGTTGCCACGAGGACAGCTCTGTGTCTGGCAATCGTGCCCCAAGAAAATGGTCTCAGTAAAAACGAAAAAGAAGACAGAAAGAACTGGGTGCTTCCTGTAGATGCTAAATAAAGAGCTAAGCCACCTCGATGGTGAAACGTAGAATATAAATCCCACGCTAGCTTCTGAGGACCCAGGGCCGCTTCCACCAGGAAGTTTTCCTGAATTCCCCTTATATTTTTATCATAAGCCCATTTACCTGGAGTTTGCCTGAGTCAAGGTCGCTTAAGGCCAAGCGTTATGGACCGAATTGCGTCCCCTTTCCCAAGTCCTATATTCCTCGATGCGGCTGCGTTTGGAGATGAGCCCCTAAAGAGAGTAATGAAAGCTAAATGAGGTCCTAAGTGTGGGGCCCTAACCCTCTGGGGCTGGGGTCCTTATACGAAAAGGAAGAGTCGCACTCCGCGTGCGTCCCTCTCTCTGTGTCTCTGTCCGTCTGTCCGTCTCTCTCTCTCTGCACACACACACAGGGAAAGCACCTCCTGATGACGCAGCTAACAGCAGGTGGCCATCTGGAAACCAAAGAGAGAGACCTCACAGGAAACCAACCCTACCGGCACTTTGACCTTGGACTTCGGGCCTCCAGAATTGTGAGGAAATAAATTTCTGTTGTTTAATCCACCCGGTCTGTGGTATTTTGACACGGCACCAAATGTATCTGGTGCTGTGGCTTTTGATGATACGTACCAGCTGGGACTCTGCTAACGCTGACGTACCACAAAGATCTTAGTGGGAGCAGCTTTTATTGGTCGAGGAAGAGTAATCCTTCATCAATAGGTGGGTAGAGGTTTTATAAACCCTGCTGGGTACGGGTGGTCAGACGGATTGCTGAAGTACTTCAAACGTTATCCCTGTGAATCTGTTTAGCGCTATCTTTCTTCTGGGTCAGTCATTCATTCAACAGACATCTACTGAGTGCCAGCCAGGTACCCGGTACTGTGCCCAGGAAACAAGGCATAGGAAGCCCTGCTCTCAAGGGGCTGATGTTCTAGAGGGGAGAGACAGAAGATAAACAAATGGACAAGACGGTTGCCAAGAGTGACAAAGGCTCAGAAGGAAACTTAACAGGGTGACATGATGGAAAGCCATGGCGGCGGGTACTCTTGATTGCACGGTCAGGGAAGGGTCTCCAGGAGCCGGTGACATTTGATCTGAGACCTAAAAGGCCCTCGAGGGCCACACGAGAGCATTTCAGGGGCGCCTGGGTGGCTCAGTCGGTTAAGCCTCCGACTTTGGCTCAAGTCATGATGTCACGGTTTGCGAGTTCGAGCCCCACGTCGGGCTCTGTGCTGGCAGCTCGGAGACTGGAGCCTGCTTCGGATTCTGTGTCTCCCTCTATCACTGTGTTTGAAAGGGGAAGTAGGTGCCCAGTAACCAGCTGTTGCTTGAACAGAAGAACCACCCACCTGTTCAGCCGAATGCCATCCTCAATAACGTAAGGGCACCGCGAGTCCCAAGAACACTGCCGCAGGCTGGTCCAGCAGACATGGCTTTGGATCCCTGTCTCACATCTTGTCACCAGCAGGGAGGGGCTACTACTGAGGGTCTGGCGTACTTGTAAGTGGGGGCCAACATCCAGCCAGTCAGATACCATTTATTCAAGCCTCGTTTCGTGACCCCACCTTGTTCCTCAAAGTGTGGTCCTCAGGCCAGCAGCATCAGCCTCACCCGGGAGCTTCTCAGAAATGCAGAATCCCTGGGGCAGCCGGGTGGCTCAGTCGGTTGAGCGTCTAGGTCACGGGCTTGTGGTCTCAAGAGTTCGAGCCCCGGGTTGGGCTCTGTGCTGGCAGCATGGAGCCTGCTTGGGATTCTTTCTTTCTTTCTCTTTTTTTTGTTTTTTTTTTTAACTTTTTTCAATGTTTACTTTATTTTTGAGAGAGAGAGAGACAGAGATGAGCAGGGGAGGGGCAGAGAGAGAGGGAGACGCAGAATCCGAAGCAGGCTCCGGGCTCCAAGCTGTCAGCACAGAGCCCGACACGGGGCTCGAACTCGCGAACCATGAGATCATGACCTGAGCTGAAGTCGGACCCTTAATGGACTGAGCCTCCCAGGCGCCCCAACCAACTTCCCTTAATAGCGGCAGAGAACTGTGGTGGCCGTGACTCTGCAGAGGCACGGTTCGGGAGAAAGATTTGGATCTGGGAAAAGGCTCATAGGTCAGAAGGGCTCAGAAGGGCGGAAACTCGGAAATGTTTGGACTTCGTTTTGTGTTCAGCTCATCCCAGAAATCAGAGTCAAATGGGGACAGATTCCCCGCGGGTAACAAGACCTCAGGGCACTGAGGCATGGCGTTGTGTTTCAGGGGGAGGTGGATAAGTTCTTTGTCATAAGCTCTTGTGATGTTCCGGGAAGGGGGTCAGTTACCAGCGTCGGTAACACCTGCTTCGCGGTCTCCGGGCCTTCAGAACCAGAGGTGTGTTTCCCCCGAGGAATCAGACTGTGGATACTTCGGAATTGATGCTATCCTTCATGGGGAGAAAGCCCTGGAATTTGATGGGACACAGCTGGGCAGCAGGGGGTCATCTGCCCGGAAGATGAGAGCTGTCTTACCTGCAAAGCCCTTAGGGGCTGCTCAAAATGGTTTCCGCATCCATGGATCAAATCAAAAGGCAGAGAAAAGAATGTAATTTATAATTCAGGAGCCCAACAAGAACAGGAGCACTCGATCAGGGGGCAAAACACACACACACATGCAGAATGGGTTTCGTCCCCCCAAACGTCTTCGGGAAAATGACAGTGATGATTTTGCACGGGAAGGAAAAAATGTTTCCAAGGATCGATGAAGGACACTGTTCAGAAACGTCCACATACTGGCCTAAGAGAAGGACAGGAAGGACCTATTTTATAGATCGTTTAAAGATGCTGACTGGATGAATTACTCAGGTGGTTTTCTAACAGGAGGAGCATCTCCACCCCTCATATTCCTCCTCCCAGATGAATCAACTCTGCCCTCCCACTAGCAGCAGTCAGGAGAGTAAGGAGATGAGTCCGTGCACCAGGGTGGCTCACACAAGTTCAAAGGCTGTCTGGGACCACCCTCCTTCCCCATCACCGGGCTGAGATGGGCATCACTTAGGAAGGAAAATAAAAACCCTAGGCTCCAGGGAGAACAAACTCCAGGCTATACAGATTCCCGTGCAGACTCAGTTGAGAGTCTTCTAAACCAGGGGTCAGCAATCTTCCGTCAGGGGCCGGATAGTAGTTTAGACTTGGCAACTACTCAACTCTGCCAGGGTAGCATGAAAGCAGCCACAGACAGTATGTAAAGCTATGAACATGGATTGTTCCAATAAAACTTTATTGATAAAAACAAGTAGTGGGCCGGATTTGGCCCACGGATCAGAGTTTGCCAACCCCTCACCTAGAACAGTTTAGTCCTGTCTTCTCGTTTTATACATGGGAACACCAAAGCTCAAGGGGGAAATGGCTTGCCCAAGGCCACATACCTTGGTCAAGACAGAGCTCAGGTTGAAAGCCTAAAACGTTCATGCCGTCTTCAAATCTCTCTCCACTGCACCACATGGCCCCTTCCTCCCCTCCTCGCCTGCCTTCTTTATTACAAGCTAAATACTGGCGACATTGTACGCAGTCACACGCGATCTCTGCATTCATGCAGCTCCCATCTGGTGCTGGACTCAGAAGCCATTCTTTAAATAACCTTGCTCGAGAAGCCATCATTTGTGTTCGTCTGTAAATATTAACTCTAAAACCACTGCGGTTAAATTATTGAAATAGTGCTGGCCTGAGACATGCAATACCTTTGAAAATATATTTTTTTTCTTTTCATAGGTAGGTGATTCTTTGTTGATTAATGACACAGCTAATCATGCTCGCTGAAGATAAAGCCTTTTTTTTTTTAAATGTTTATTTATTTTTGAGACAGGGAGAGACAGAGCATGAACGGGGGAGGGTCAGAGAGAGAGGACGACACAGAATCTGAAACAGGCTCCAGGCTCTGAGCCATCAGCACAGAGCCCGATGCGGGGCTCAAACCCACAAACCGCGAGGTCATGACCTGAGCTGATGTCGGACGCTCAACCGACTGAGCCACCCAGGCGCCTCGAGTGTTTCATTTTTTAATAGGTTTGCTTGACGGTCTTGCTTTCGAAGATGATTCTGATGGTCCAGAAAGAAGCCTGTTTACTAGTAGGCGTCAACGTTCGCCACGTGTCCAGACAGAATATCATCCAAGATAAATAATCCACAGCAGGGGAATATTTGCCCTGAGTCTCCAGGGAACAGACCGAGTCTTTTTTACCTTCTTGATCTCAGATTTATGAATCTGGCAAGCAAGTAAAACATGAGACCCTCCTAAGCCGGGGGACTCGGGGATTGTGACATCTAAAACCCCATGAGCTCAGTGGCTCCCTCCTCTTTGAATGGCGCCTTGTGTCACATAAACCATCCATTGTCCTGATCCAAGTCCAACATGACCATTTTCTGAGGCCAGTACGGAGTGTGCTTCACGACTCGTACTGATCGATTCCATTCATCCACCCTTAGCGCTGATGACACAAGAGTATTCCATTAGGATTTTCTCCATTGGGAGCAACAAATGCCAACTCTGGATGACGTAAGCAAAACAGAACACTCTTGGATGATTCCTGGGTAGCTCACAAGCACTGAAGAAAGGACTCCAGAAAGACGAGAAGCCGGGCACTGTGGCCAGGAGCAGGGTGGCACTCTTCAAGGCGCTGTGGTCTGGACAAATCAGCTCCAAACCCATTTATTCTTTGCGTCATCCCGCTCAAGGCTTCGGTTTTCCGGAGAGCCCCGCTCATCTTCCTGGCTATCACGCTCAGCCCATGACTAGGGAAGGAGGGCACTTTGGTTGGCAATCGACCCTTGGGAGAGGGGTGCTTCTCCAAAGCAACATAGGAGTAATGTTACTGGAGAAGGGGAACAGATGTTACACGGGTGGAAATCACAGGTTTCTGCCGCTGTAGGGGACGTGCTAGGGCTCAGAGCGGAGGCGGACACAGTCAGGGGAGCTCACAGTGCACAGAATACATGGTCAGTTGCCCGCCTTAGCTATGGCTCTCAACTTCCTCAGACCGACGTGTGACCATGTAATTAAGTTTTGAGTTCTGGCCAAAGGGATGTAAGGCAAAACACCTTTGCTTTTAAGCTGGCTGGAACGAGGGGATGATGGCTTGACCCAAGGCAGCCATGTTGGGCCAAGAGGTCGCTTTGGGAGTGGAAGCATCCATGGCAGAACATCAAGCTCAGTCTTGACTGCTCACCTCTGAACTTCTGAAAGAGAGAAATCGATACCTGCCGTGTTTATGCAAGCAAAACCCGGGCTTTCTGTTCCCATCAATTGATCCCTAAGTAACGCAGAGTTCATGTGCTCTAACCACCAATCTAGAACTCAAAGCAAGGGCAATGGGAGATTCAGGAAGCCAACATCCTGAACGGCTCGGAGATGGAGAATCAAGGAAGGCTTCCTGGAGTACAGTGCTTTTGAGCCAAGGCTTGTGGAGTGGGGAAGGGACAGGGGTGAGAAGGGGGTCCCTCTGTCCAGCTGAGGGGAAGAGCCTAAGGAAGACAAAGAACAGAAAAGTTTCGCCGAATGCACGTGACGGGAGCAGATTTGTCACACACAGGAGACTGATGAAGAAAGATAACACTGACAAGCAGGTTGGGGTGGGTCCGATTCTGGAAAGTTCTGCACTCTAAGATAAAGAGTTCAGACTCTGTCCTCTTAGATCTGGGGTCAGCACACTTTTCCTGTCAAGGTCCAGATGGTAAATAGTTTAAGCTTTGTGGGTCACATATGTTCTCTGCCACGACTACTTGACTCTGCCATTGCCAAAGACAAAAGCGGCCACAGACAATATGTACATGAATAGGCATGACTCTGTTCCAATAAAACTTGATTTATAAAAATAGGAGTCCAGCCCACAGATCTTGGCTTGCTGATCCCTGCTCCAGGCTTAAAGTTCGCAAAGTGGGTGGCCTGGACCACCGGTCCCTACATAGGGTTCGACAGAAACGTAGTCCCGTCAGCAAACAAGATCAGAAGTGCTGCATTCTCTAGCCATCTCCTGAGCCACACTGCAGAGCAGTAAAGGCTCTGAAAAGTCGTGCAGCAAGGAAACGTGTTGTTCTCTGTTCAGCTGCCAGCACTTCCTTAATTTATTTTATAAGACATCTTTCATTCCAAAGAGGAGACTTTGGAAAGCCTGCGTAAGTGATGAGGAGCCAGTGGACAGGCCCCACTAAGCCAGATGCTTCTAACTGCCAGACTGTGGTAGTTTTTACCAGCCCTCCGGGAAACGATTAAAGTAACATCGGTCTCGTAAGGTCGTCAAAATGCAACATTTATTCAATTCGCAGAACTCTCCTTAGTCTGCAGATGATGTCCTTGTTACTTTGGCGTCTAATTCTTTTCCTTTTGCAAAGTGCTGGTTTCACAGGAAGGTAACCATTGTTCTTCTAAATCCACTCAGTAGGCAAAACAAACGGGTGCCTGGGTGGCTCAGTCGATTAAGCGTCCGACTTCGGCTCAGGTCATGATCTCACGGTTTGTGAGTTTGAGCCCCGCGTCGGGCTCTGTGCGGACAGCTCGGAGCCTGGAGCCTGCTTCGGATTCTGTCTCTGCCTCTCTGCCCCTCCCCTACTTGCTCTCTGTCTCTCTGTCTCTCTCACATATAAGAAATAAAACATTAAAAAATTTTTTTAAAAAGTAGGCGAAACAAAAAGCTATGACAAGGCTCAGAAAATATTTTTGCTTTGATTTTTAATTGTGCCATAGAGCACACACCAAACGAGGCTCTACCCCGAATTGTCATAAAACGAACATCTGTGTAACCGCCATCCAGGTCAAAACACTCCAATATCGCCAGCACCCCGGGAGCTCTCCTGCTGTGCCTTGTTTTTTGTCACCACCTCCCTCCTCTCCAGAGGAAACCACCACCCTGATTTCTGGCGCAATACTCCGTTTCCCGTTTTCCGACTGGAATTATGTCACTTATTCCTTCGTCCCTGGGGTTGATTTTTATCCAATGTGTTCCTGACATCCATCGACGTTGTCGCATCTGGCACAGGCTCATTGATTTGGGGGGATACGATCATCGCACTGCATGATGGGTAATTCCAGTTTTTGCCACTTTGGACCTATTACCAACAGTGCCGCTCGGAACGTGTCGTGCATGCATTTTGTGACTCGGGCTTACGCTTCTGCTGGCACGCACACACACACACACACACGCACACACACACACACACACACCCCAAGCTGTGGCATTGCCGGATCACAGGTAGGAATACATCCGACTTTGGTGAGGTCTCCAAAGACACTGTGCCCATTACGCCCTTTACATCCTCACCAATACTCTGTATCGAGCGTCTTTTTTAATTTGAGCCGCTCTGATGGGTGTGAGTAGTATCTTAGTGTGGCTTTAACCGACCCTCCTCTGATTGCTAAGAAGATTGAGCACCGGTTCATAGACGCATTGACTGGACGCTCTCCTTTGGAAAGTGCCTGTTCGAGTCTTGTTACGATTTGGGGGGCGTTCTGTGCATCTCCCGCCCAGAGCCCTTCCTCAGTCACGTGCATCACCAGTACCTTCTCCAGCTCTTTCCACTCTCTGCACGTAGTTTGTAAGATTCTTACTGGTCCGTGAGATTCCCATACCTGGGACTTGGCCCCGGATCTGAAAGCCAAGTAGAGATCTGTTCACCTGCTTCCCCAGGCCGCTGCTGGCCGCTAGGACTTTCCGCAGTGACATATCCAGGACACGTTTGATCTTGCGGAGACAGAGCAGCCAAACCTTCCGTTTACTTCGTTTGAATCTCGAAAGCCACATGCGGCTACCGTCTCGGGCAGGGCAGTTTCAGAGCCCGGCAGGCTGTAAAGAAAGGACAACTTCACGAATGCATCAATGCTGCGGAGGGAGGACGTGATGGGAAACTGGCCTTTCGGGGGCGAACGGGCTGAAGAATTTAGCCAAACCTCCCGGGCATGACCGCAGGAGGGGTCAAGTTCTTCCACGCCCACTCTTGCCCACCTGTACACGGCAGTCAGGGCGGCTTCTAACACTCACGCCCAGTCCCGCCCACGCCCCTGTCCAACCCATAACGCTATCTTCAAGTCTGTTAGACAAACAACAGGAACACAGGACAGTCCTCCCTGACCGCCCAGACCCAGCCCGCCGTGCCCCACCCTCCAAGGCCACATCCGTTACGCCTGTGCTTTTCCTTCCTCACACTTCTCACAGCTCAAACCATCCATTGGTCTGATGTGTGTCTTCCACCCCCAAATCATGTCCCCTGGGGGGGGGGGTGAACAATACCTCCTCCTTTCCTCAGTATCCCCAGTAGGCCGGCACATAGCAAAATCTCCACCCATACCTGTTCGGCGAATGAACGAGTCACAGACCGGCCACAAGCAGTGCCCCGTGAGGTCTTACAGGCTCAGGCTTTAGAGGCAGACGAACGGGGTTGGAAGCCCCACCTCACGCCTTCCTGTCCCAAAGCGGAAGCCGACATCTCCGTGACTCGGTTTCCCCCTCTGTAAAACAGGGATACTAACGATCACTCCTTCATCAGGGCGTCGGGTGAGTTAATACGCGTCGCAAGTGTGGACATCACTGCCTAGAGCGGGAGGAACGCAATGACGTGAGTCCCGGAGGCAAGGAATGCCCCCCAAACACCATTAGTGACTTCGCCGTGACAGAAGACAGGCGGGCGGCCTTTTTGCTAACTTTCAAAAGACAATTCTCTGCCATTCCACAAGGCCACGGTCCTCAGTCTCCGCCCCCCCCACCCCGCCCCATCCCTGCGTTTTTGTATTTCTGGTTGCTTTGGCCCCCATCCTCACTGGAATACAATTTCATGGGGTTTGGAAAGAGATGATGTTCCTTGAAACTTTCGCCCCACGGCTCTCTCGAGATTTCTCAGAGATAGAAAACTCGACTTGGCTCAGCTCAGAACCTGTTTGAACATTCGTTACACGTACTTCAAAACCCTTTGGACTTCTCACCCGATTTTACTCTTGGCAAAGAAGCAGCTTCCTGCTTCTGCGAAGTTAAGCTTTCAAGCTTTAGGGGGAAAAGGCTTTTTGGACAACAAACAGCCCTTTAAAAACAATATTTTGAGGAGCTAAGTGTAAATGAATCAGAAACACATGAATTAAGCCTCTCTTGATGTACACATGGGTTTAATAATTATCGGAGGTGGAAGAGAAGGGAAGTGGGGCTGGAAAAGCCGTGTCTTGGGTTTTATCAAATCTAAAATGTTTGAGGAGTAATTCGAGACATTCCACACCCCCCCAAATGTAGCCAGATTTTCCGATTCCACTTCCAAGGAGTCACACAGGATCTTTCTAGTAACGACTGAGTGCTCCAAAGCGCCAGGTTTTCATGGCTTCTGATTGGCTGGGCCTGACGCTATGATTTATGAGGCCATTCAAAGATTTATATATTGCCATTATAACAAATTCCTTCCAAACTGAACAGTACCCAAATGCAGCTTTATAAATATCTTTCCTGTTAGAAGCCTCTTTCTGATCACAAAACTCTCCTTCTTTGCCTTTTCCCCAGCCCCCCCTCAAGCCACAGATTCCCCCATGAGGTCCCAGACCAATGGCGAACGAGGGAATTAATTTTACCATGGCTGAAACGTGTTTCACTTTGGATTGAGTTTTAAATGACTTGGGTCTATATAAGCTGCGGGTCAAAAGGAGGTTAGAGCTAAAGGACTCATAAGTTAGGTGAAGGGTAGAAGGGGTGGAATTTTATAAATGCTTATGGCTTTCATAAAAAGAAAAGCTAAGTTGTGTTCGTGCCGAACACAGTCAAACACTCCATACATCAGGGCACGCCGTTTCCTAGAGGAAATGTCCCTTACTGGTTTGGCTTCTGCCTTTCTCCATTTCAATGACATCATCCGTGTTGGGTAAGTAACTTTTTCCACATGTCACCATCCATGTGTCCTTCTCCCAAATAAATTTTGAGTCACTCAAAGCTCTGAGGTATGCTAACTTCCATGGCTTAATGGGCAGCAGGAAAGGGGAGTGAAAAGTGGTAGGGGAAGGTCTTCCTGTTCTTTAAATTCATTGCCCCATAGGTCTTGTTTCCAACGACATGCTCACAAACCCCGTCTAACCATGGAGAGCAGAAGTTCTCAGGAAAAGAAATAACAGAGTTAAGCCGGCATGGGGTTCACGGGCCGCCCCAACGACCGCATTAGAAACACTCTCAGTGGGAGAGCTGACTGTTTTGGCAATTACACAAGGGGTGACGATTCAGTACCTATGAGGCTATTTATATTAGTCAGCGAGGCCGCAACAATGCCGCGTAACGAGCTAGCCCCAAATTCGCTGGATGATGAGGACAGTCAGCTGTTCTCATGTTCACAGATCTGTGAGTCAACTACCCTCAGCCGAGCTAGATGGACCTCAGGCTCCGGATTGTGATTCTGAGCTCTGGGCTGGAAACTGAGTTCAGATCTGTTTCAAGTGTCTTTCCATCTGCCTTGCCCCAGCGGTCACCCAGATCATGTGGCCGCCTGTCACCCTCTGGAGCCCGGGTCTGCAATTCCTTCTTGGGTACAAACATGGTCACTACGGCACACTGCTTTGTATTCTCTGCAACTCATGACTTAAGCACTGAAATGCCTGACACACATATTCCTGAGGCTGAGAGGAAGACACACAGGTGGTTACCAGACCCAGGAAAAGGGAGTCACGTAGCGAGGGCTCCCTGGATAGACGTAGCGACCTTGAGTCCAAGGGCACAGCCAGACCAAGGCAACCTGGAAGGTGGAGGGCAAAGGAGCCCGTTGATTCTATCCAGGTAGGTAGGCTACCTGGGCAGAGGACAGAGAATGAGGGGGAGAGGAGCCGGAGGGAGGCAGAAAAGATCCAGCATGAACAAGGTGCTCAGAAAAGAAAAGACAAGAGGATGCTGGGTGTGCTCGTAGGTCAAAGGTAATAGACCTCAAAAGAGGTCAAGAGATCTGGATGCTCGACCCCACTCTACCACGTGCCAGCTGGAGACCTCAGCAAATCACTCCGCTTCTCTAAGTCTTACCTTTCCTCTTCTGCCAAAGAGGGTAATCAGATGTCCCCCGTTCACTTGAGACAGTGGCCCGGCGTTCAATAAGCAAACAGGTAGGAAGGAGTGCGTGCCAACTTCGTGAACACAGATCTTCGTTCTCCGCTACCTCTCTAACCCCTAGAACGGAGCCTAACGCGTGGCAGATGGTAATCCATCTGTGGGTAAAGAATAAGGCAATCGAAACCCAATCCGCATCTTCTAGAATCCCCCCAGGGTGGACTCACAGCCTCGACCGCCCGGTACTAAGGCGGGCTGCACAAAACCTTCTTGGGGCGGTAGCCGTTGGATCCGCCTTTCAAACAGGCTGTGCCTTCAGCGTTGGCCATTCCGTTGGGGTCCCGAAGGCGGAAGTGGGTGTCGGGGAGAGTGAGGATCGCGCCATCGGTTGGAAAGCACAGAAACGAGTCACACTGGCTTCACCCAAAGGGAAGATTTATGGGTCCACACAACCAGAATGCCCATGTCGGATCGGGCAAATCAGAAGAAGAACAGGGTTCAAACCAGCCCCCCCGGCTGTTCTCCGTCTCCCCACTGTCTTGGAAAGTGTTAGCCTTAGAAGGTGTTAGCTCACCTTTGAACTTCTGTACAAGCCCTCTCATGTGCCCATTCCGAGGAAGGCAGAGGGCTTCCTCTGGTGGCTCCCTTGGAAAGGAAAAAAGAAGACAATCTTAGGAGCCCAAAGAAGCATCTTCTCACATGTCGTGGGTTCTGATCGGCTAAATACTCATCCCTGAGCCAACGGCCGCCATCTGGGGACGGGGTTCACTCATTGCTCCCACTGGTTGGGCACAGGGCGTCGGGCCATCCCACCCAAACACGTGTCTAGGAAGGACAAGCCCCTGCCCAGCCAGTGCTAATGGAAACAGAGTGGATTGCATGTTGGCCTGTCCTCTGCCCGCCACCTCACATTTGGGTCACCTGCCTACAATGTCCAAAGCTCTCTCCCCCACCTTCTCCCCATGGAGCCTGCTCCGTGGGGGGCACACGGAAATACTTCAACCCTGATATTTTTCACTGTGTCCGCAAAGGGGATACATAACCTCTTGCCAAGTCTGCTTCTGGTGACCTCACGCTGCTAGCTTGAAATCAGCCACGGGGGCATTTATTTACACCGGTGGGAAGAGCTACAGATCAGGAAGTCAGGGTACGTGAACGTCATCGGAGACCGAAGGTCCTTGGTTCCGAGTGTTTCCACTGCGTCCTTCAGAAGCAGCGTCTGCTTGCCGTCTTCCCAGCCCAGCCTCCATCCGACCTCCACGGAGGTCTTCAGAAAACACAAATCTGGGGGCGCCTGGGTGGCTCAGTCAGTTGAGCATCTGACTTCGGCTCAGGTCACGATCTCACCATCTGTGAGTTCAAGCCCCGCATCAGGCTCTGTGCTCACAGCTCGGAGCCTGGAGCCTGCTTCGGATTCTGTGTCTCCCTCTCTCTCTCTTTGCCCCTCCCCCATTCTCATTCTGTCTCTCTCTCTCTCTCTCTCTCTCCCTCAAAAATAAACATTAAAAAAATTTTTTTTTTTAAAAAAGAAAAGAAAACACAAATCTGGCTAAGGGATTCCATGTAAATCCTTTTATTGTTACCTTTCGCCTTAAAATGATCTTTCCAGATTCATTCCCTCACCCAGTCTTTTGAGCTCAGGTCATAACAAGCCATTTGCTGTTCCCTAAAACATCAGGTTCTACACGTCGCTCCCTCTGCTTGGAATATCTTCTCCATCTGATAGACTCCCACTCCTCCATCAAAACCCGGCTCAAACGCTTATCCTCCGCCAGCCCTCCGGGGAACACTGACCGGGGATTCCGTGTACTCAGCACGTCTTGGTCCAGGACTTGCCGTTGCGAGTTGAATTACTCATGAACACGTCCGTCACCCAAAGAAACAGACTGCCTGTTTCGTTCATTGTCGTCTTCCCAAAGTCTAGCACAGGGCCCCACATACAGTGGGAAGTTCAAAAGGAACTCTCAAATGAACAGGGAAAAAAACAAATATGTGTTCATCACTCATTAAATGCCACACACCGCATTAAGCCCTGGACCTTGGGACGGGGCTCAGAACACGGTCCCTGCCCTCCAAAAGCTCAGATCGTGCAGATAAACAAACAGGGGGGAGACCGATCCGGCCCATCTCTGCCCGCCTCCCACCTAGCATTTATTACGTGCTAAACATCTGTTTGCGGTAAGAAAGATGGTTAAAACCCTCCCTTGGCTGATTCAGGCCAGTGCGAAGGCGTTCTTGACTCAGCTGTCATTTGTACTACACCATCGTCACCAAACACCATTGAGCATCCTTGTAGTATAAACAGAGCGAGTTGCAGAGACATAGAGCCCGCATTAAACTAATGACATCAACTCTCGGCAAACAGGAAAGAACAAACAAGCAGAGAAAAGGCTTTGTGCCCCGCGGTGAGGTGGGAACGGGAACGAGTAGCAATCTCATGCTGGGATCAGGGCACGGGGACACAGAGTACCAGGAAGTCGAGACGGCTTGGGTGGGAGTAGGGTCATGAATCACGGCCTCCCTGCGCTCTAAGAAGAACTGAAGGAACGATGGCGTGGGTGACCGGCAGACAAGGCAAAGGGGCAGTGACATTTTTCTGAGTGTTGTCTGTATGTCGGGCACTGGGCTGACCACTCTACCCCTACCAGACCATCGGACACCCACGATAAGCCTAAGGCTAATATTCGCTTTGTACAGATGACGAAACCGAGGCTGAGCAGCGTAAAGACGCTTGCCTGAGACAGCACAGCCAGTGAAAAGGCTGGGTTTCCAACTCATCTCTGCCTGATTCCTGATCCTGATTTTTTTTAAGTTTTTTTTTTTTTTTTTTACCTGTTTATTTATTTTTGAGGGAGAGAGAGACAGAGCGCGAGCAGGGGAGGGGCAGAGAGAGGGGGAGACACAGAATCCGAAGCAAGCTCCCGGCTCCGAGCTGTCAGCACAGAGCCTGATGTGGGGCTTGAACTCACAGACCATGAGATCATGACCTGAGCTGAAGTCAGACGCTCAACAGAATGAGCCACCCAGGTGCCCCTCCAGATCCTGATTTTTTGTTCTCATTTTTTTTTTTACATTTTATTTACTTTTGATATACACAGAGAGAGACAGAGCACAAGTGGGGGAGGAGCAGAGAGAGGGAGATACAGAATCCGAAGCAGGCTCCAGACTCTGAGCTGTCTGCACAGAGCCTGATGCGGGGCTCAAACTCACAAACCGCGAGATCATAACCTGAGCCAGTCAGACGCTTAACCGACTGAGCCACCCAGGTGCCCCTCCTGATCCTGATTTTTAATCATAGCACCTTACTACCACAGAGAAGTTGGAAAAGAACACAAGACAGGGCTTGACCCTCTTCTTCCAAGAGGGACCGAGTTTGGATCAAGTGCGCGTAAGAAGTTGAGAATCAGTCATCCTTCGATTTATTCTGGACTCTGAAAACCCTGTTTGACCCCTCCCATACTCCTGCTGCTTTTTACCTGGCTGATTATTTTTCCCTGCCTTCGTTGTGGACTGTTAGGAAGGTAGAGACAAGAAAAGACTCTAAGATCCTAAAGGGAGAAAAGCCCACAATATAAATCCATCACCTACACAGAATGCCAGGGTGGAAGATCTCACCTGCCTCCTTCTCGAAAAGCTCGACCTCCCACTAGCTCCTAAGTCAAATTTTTGCATCCCCAGCGAACCCCGCCCAGCAGGCACAGTCTGAATGTCTCTGGCACCGAATCTCTCTTTCATTCTTTAGCTAACTTCCTCTCTTGTCAATTTCATTGAGGTGTAATTGACAGATAGAAGTTGTGTATCCTTCAGGCACACAGCTTGATGTCTTGATTACGTGCATACATTGTAAGACAATCACCATCACCTCCCCTTTGTGTGCGTGTGTGTGTGTGTGTGTGTGTGTGTTGTGTGGTGTTGAGAACCCTTAAGACCTACTTTTCGCAAATTTCAAGCATACAACATATTAACTACAGTCACAGTGAGACCTCCAGAGCCTGCTCATCTGTCACAATTGAAAATTTAATATGGGAGAAAAATAATGCATAAACTATGTACCCGATGAGGGATTAGTATCCAAAAAGTATATAGGTATATACACGTACATATATACATATATATACATATTATACATATATATAATATATTATATATATATTATATATTATATATATTATATATTATATAATATTATTATAATATAATATTATATTATTATAATATAATATAATTATATAATACAATTATAATATAATATATTATAATATATTATATTATAATATAATATATTATAACTATATAATACAATTATAATATAATATATTATAATATATATTATATTATAATGTAATATATTATAATTATATTATATTATATATTATATAATATATAATACACATATTATATGTATATGTATGCATAATATACATATACATATATATTATATATTAGTATCCAAAAAGTATATATATGTATACACGTACATATATATGTACATGTATATATCTATATACATATGTATATTTATTTATTTATGTAATTCATTCAACTCAACAGCCAAAAAACAAACCCACAAACAAAACACAGCCCGATTAAAATCTGGGCAATGGACCGGGAGAGACATTTGCCCAAAGAAGCACACGAAAGGCCGAGATGCCTGAAAAGATGCTCCTATCGCTAATGATCAGGGGAATGTGAATCAAAACCACACAGCGGTATTGCCTCCCCCCTGGCAGGACGGCTATCAGCCAAAAGACCAGTGATAAGGTGAGGATGTGGAGAAAAGGGACCCTCGGGCACTGGTGGATGCAAACGGGTGCAGCCGCTGTGGAAACAGTTCGGAGCCTCTTCCGATCTCCTTCTGTGCTTCCGGCCAGTGACTGGCTTGTAAATGGCACATTGTCGTGAGAGGTAATCTCAGCATTTCCCTTGCCCTCCCATGTGCTCCAGCCTAAAATGTCACCACAACGGCTCCCCTCCGGGCCACGGGGCAGCTGGAGGTGTGCAAAAAGCCAGGGTAGGGAGGCAGGGACAGCTCGCACGCACCTGGGGGCTGGACCAGAGGCGTATGGTGGGATGGGGGGGAGGGGGATCTAAAGACAAAGTCAAGTTTCTCCTCTTTATTTAAAAATTACAGGGCGGGGCGCCTGGGTGGCTCCGTCCGTTAAGCGTCCGACTTCGGCTCAGGTCATGATCTCGCGGTTTGTGAGTTCGAGCCCCGCGTTGGGCTCTGTGCTGACAGCTCAGAGCCTGGAGCCTGCTTCCGATTCTGTGTCTCCCTCTCTCTCTCTCTCTCTCTGCTCCCACTCTCTCTCCCTCTCTCAAAAATAAATGAACATTAAAAATTTTTAAAAATTACAAACCTGTGTTTGGTGCAGACTCAACATCATGAGAAAAAGAGAAGCCGTAGTCAAGAGCCACGAGTCCCTAAGAAGCCAAAGGAAGCCCGCTATCTTTGTGAGTTTGCTAAGTGTTGTGCGTCTGTTAAACGCACGGGTTTTGGAGTGCGTCCAGTCTGGCATTAATTCTCAGCTCCAGCCCTTGGCAGACCTGTGGTGGGTTGAGGAGTGGCCTCCCAAGGGACATGTCTACTTGGGACCTCAGAATGTGGCCTTGTTTGGAATAGGGGTCTTTGCAGAGGTGATGATTCATGTAAGGATCTCAAGGTGAGGTCATCCCGGAAGGTTGATCTCTAAATCCTATGACGTGTGTCACAAGAGACAGAAAAGAGAAGGCATACAGAGAAACCCAGAGGAGGACAGGCAGAGGCCGAGCAGAGGCTGAGTCTACCATCCAAGGAACACCCGGAGCCCCCCGGAAGCTGAGGACACGAGGTCGGATCCTCCCCCTAGAGACCCCGGAGGGCGTGGGGCCGTGCTGACCACCCTGACTCCAGACTGTTTGCCTCCAGGACTAAGAGAGTCAATTTCTGTGTTTTAGGCTCCCCACGTTGGCAGTCCTTGACACTAATGCCGATGTGAGGCCAGGCAAAGCCATTTCATGTCCCCTCTGGAAGCCTCGGCTTCTCATCTTTGGGTACAATAATAATATCTCCCTCTCAGGGAGGGCAGGGAGATCAGGGGGGAGGACGTATTCAGGGTAGAGCTCAGGCCACAGTAGCTGCTGTCCTTGTCGTTGCGACAAGCCTGTCCACTTGATCCCCGAACTGGCTATCCCCACGCCCTGAAACAAAGGTCTGGGGTCCAAAGAGAAAGTGAAAGGGTGCAGTGTCTGTCACCCTCCTAGACTCGCCCTGGGCATCAGAGGTGGGCGCTGGGAAAAGCAAGGTACAAGCAGAGAAGACTCCAGATGACACGGGGAGGTCAGGGACCCCAGGGACAGGCTGCAGAAATGCAGAGAGAGACAGAGAGAGAGATCGTACTCCTTCTGATGCTGTGGACAGTTCCTGGAACACAGCCGTGCGTCTTTCTGACTTGTTTTCCCATAAAATGGGGTTGATAACAATAGAAACTCGCCTCGCGAGATTGTTCTGGGGACAGAATGAAAGTCTGGGTGACATGTGCTTCACGGAACGCCCGGTATCCGCTCACTTGCTTCATTCACTGTTGGGCCCTCCTGTGGGCCAGGCACCACGCTGGGCGCATAAAAACCGCTGAGCAGACGGGTCTCCAGGGTTTCTGTTGCTGTTATGATTATCGGGTCCGCTGGAAACGGCAGGAATGACCGCGGGCCCCTCTGCCTGCGGAAGAAGGACGCGAAGGGACCGGGCCTTCTTCTCCTCCCTCATTCCCAGTCAGCGCCCACACGTTCTCTCTGACGTCCCTGCTAGAAGCATCCACCCATTGTGCAAAGGTCTTTCTGGGCCACAACGGAGGAGGGTTCTGTGAGCAACTTCCTCCTACCACGGCGCACCGTGGGAAAGTGCCCCGAGGACACAGCCCCCGCTTCCCAGAATTGCATCAGGGGTTGTGGGGCACTCATAAAACTCACCAGTGACCTCAAGCTAATCGGACGGCTCTGTTGAGAAACAGGATGCAGGGACTTCACAAGCTCCGCCGTGCCTTCAGACCCAAGGAGAAAGATCACTTATTCATTCTCTCAGTAAATAGGGATTGAGCATTTTATGTGTTGGGGGCGGCTCTGGGCTCTGGGGAGACACAGGGGGAGAACAAACGATGTCCCTTCCATCCCGCAGCTAACAGCTCTATTCGTCGTACAGATAAATCCATTATTTCAAATCAGAAATGAGATCTGGGGGACGTTACCCAACATGATGAGAGGGTTTGCCCAGGCATCTGACTGTGGAGTTGAGGAGAGGGGACAGATCGGGGAAGGCTAAAGGTAACAAGTAGGGGTTAACCAGGCCAGCAGGGGAGTGGAGAGGGTTCCAGGCAGCTGTGCAAAGGCCCTGTGGTTACAAGGAGTTTTGCCGGAGGGCAGAGGGCAGTGGAGAATAGGGAATGGGAAAGAGCTGGGAGAGGGCAGGGGTGAGACTTAGGGTCCTTTAAGCCTCGGGAAACACCAATCTTTAGTAACAGCTGACATTTCTTGAGCACGGCCTCGGTGCCAGGCGCTGTGTGAGCGATCTGCATGGGTTGACTCGGTCCCTAACCCCCACAGGCTCGTGAGACTGGCGTGTGCCCTTCCCAGGTAGGAAACCCAGGTCAAGGAGACTGAGTCATCCGCTCACGCAGCGGAGGAAGTCCTTGAGGTGCTTTACCTTGGAGCTGTGGGCTTTTGTTTCGTTTGCTTCCTTCCATCAAAGTAAAAGGACGACGAGGAGAGTTTGGGGAAAGGGAGTTGGCGTAAGGTGAGGCTGGGTCAGCGTGCCTGACGGGAGCACAGCTCCCAGGACAACCGGATGGGCCACCGTGATATGACCATTCTGCATCTAAACGGCACTTGGCTTTTCTCGGCGTGGTTCCCTTCCGCTTTCAAGGTAAGTGTTATTGGCTCCACTTTGCGGGGGGGAAACCGAGGCCGTGAAAAGCCAGACGACCTGCTCTGAGGCAGAGGGCTCGCAAGCACTAAAGCCACAACATTTGCACTCCCCTTCTCTGACTCCCAAACAGGTGTCACTTTCCCCTGCCACCCCCTGCCTCCCCGGGGCCATCAGGGGTCTCATCCCGACACCATCCCCTGCCAAGGCCGTGTTCACAAACTCACGGGAAGAGGACATGTTCAGTAGGAGCTTTCCAGCACTCGCATCTGCGGTCTGCACTCTCAAGTGGCAAAGGAGGCAAGTGTCACGGTTATCAGGAATTTCAGTCGTAGGGAGTCGCTCCCCGGAGGTCAGGATCCTCACTGCCTTCTGGTCTCGGAGTCTGGAATCCCGGGCGTATTTCCCCGGACTCTCTGAGCCTGAATTCCTCATTCCGAAAAGGACTGTTAAAACCGTTGTGGGTTTGTTTGTTTTTTATGTATATTTATTTTGAGAGAGAGAGAGAGAGAGAGAGAGAGAGCAAGCCAGGGAGGGGCAGAGAGAGAGAGGGAGAGAGAGAATCCCAAGCAGGCTCTGCCTCGTCAGCTCAGAGCCCGGGACCCGATGCGGGGCTTGAACTCATGAACCGCGAGATCATGAGCTGAGACGAAATCAAGAGTCGGACACTTAACCGACTGAGCCACACGGGCGCCCCCAAAACCATTGTTTTGTAAAAGACCGCGTGAGAAGTACGGGGGTGGGGGGTCCTGGTGAACCCCCCGGTGTCGCCCCCGCTGCCCGTAGAGTCTGTCGTGATCAGGATTCCAGGCATCAGCCTTAGTCTTCACCCTTCGCCGGGCAGGGTCCCCACCATTCGGGATGACGAATGCCTTGTGCCCAAGAACTCCCCTCATGAAAACAAGAGCCCGATGCACTCACAAGACAAGGCATCTGGTCAAAGACCCTTAACAAACGAGTTTGGGAACAACGACCGAAAAGACATGATCTGTGGTTGAGTCGTCGGCTCGTCGGGGAAAGAATACAGGGGAACTTGAATCTGTGAGCAAGTCTGCTCACCCCGGTTATAAGCTAGCTAGACGGGCAGACTTCCTCTGGGATATTCTGTGCACCTCCCCGCCTCCCTGCAGGAACATCCCCAGGACATCCTACCCCCCCCCGCCCGTTGGACACCTCAGTTCCCACCCCCAGCTGTGAAAGGAAAAACTGGGTTGACAGCTACATTTTATTGAGCACGTAATCTTGCCAGATGCCACGCTACCGTTGACATGAGCTGACGGACATTGCCAACCACTTAAACATCCCTGTTACACCCATTTTACAGATGAGAACCCTGAGGTTCGTGAAGCCACTTGCCCAAGAGACAGAGCCAGCTTTTGAAACCCGGGCTGCTTGACCCTACACTCTGAGAACACGTTGTTCCAGAGCCCCGCTGGTGAATGCCCAAGCTCTTCTCGGTTCTCAAGACTGCACGGTTCTCAGGTGTAGACCGCACCCCACCCCCCGCCCCCCAACGATCCTTGGCTCTGCTTCCTGGAGATCTTCTTATAAACATTATTCTTCCATAGGTCAGTCTTGGCAGCCCCAGGCAGGGTCAAGGGACAGCCAGGCTAGGGAAGTTGAGTATCTAGGCCATAAATCCCCTGTCTCCGACGTGCCTCTTAACTGCTTATCTTTGGAAAACATGATCCGGGATAAGCCAGGGGAATGGCAGACCAAGTTGTAAAGCAGCTGTCCAGGGGACACGGGGCATCCCAGGTTGCGTTCCTGACGTCTCGACTGGGCGATGGCTGCAGACCGGCCCACTCTCCCCTGCCCCTGGGAAACAGCCTGACCCATTGAGATGACACAGGAGAGTCACCGTAGGTCTTTTCTCTCATCCGTCCTCAAGACATGCATACTTGCCAGATCCCCTCTGAGCCATTACCCCGTGTCTGTCCTGCACCCCCTGATTTGTTTCAGATGTGTGACTATGATATGAAAGCTTCAGTTTCAAAGGCCCTGTGGATGAAGGTTCCAGCCTCTTGGGCCCTGAGCTCTGCGTTAAGGTCCTTTCCCATGGATGGATGGACGGACGGACGGACGGATGGGAGCATCACACATCATGGCGGCGGCATCCTCTTCCCAGTGGTTTTGTCCTTCTGACAGAAAGGGCACCAGAAGCCCCTCGTGCCAGAGTGAGGCAAGCAGAAGAAAGCTGGGGACAAGATTATACTCTTGCCAACCCAGGGGCGAGCAGTCAGAAACCTCAGATGACCGCGCGTTAGGGTGGGGAAGCAGGGGAGAGCACTCAGTGAACCTAGAATCATTGGAGCCTGTTTTCCGACAGCAGCGTCTGGGGCCGGGCTCCCCGGCCTCGGCTGTGCATCACCATCATAGCGGGACAGTTCCTTAAATACCATCGCTTGGACCAACCCCCGGAGACTCCAATTTAATTGGTCAGAAGCTGGCCTTGGATGTTGAACTGTAACTTTTCTTGTGTTTGTTCTCTTGTTAAGTTCCGGAGATGATTGTTTGTTCTCTACTGCTGTGTGACAAATCACCACAAACAAAGGGGCTCAAAACACCCCACATTTATTATCTCATGGTTCCTGTGGGTCAGGAATCTGGACAAGACTTGGCTGGAACCCCAGCATCAGCACCTCCCACAAGGCAACAGTCAAGGTGTTGGCCGGGGCGGGGGTCACATCTGAAGGCTCAACTGGGACGGGTCTGCTCCCCTTAGGCTTTGATATTGTTCAAGTTTCTTGCAGGCTGTAGGACCTCGCTGGCTGTTGGTGAAAGGCCACTCTTGGTTTTCTGCCACAGGGGCCTCCCCAACCTGGCCTCTTGCATCATGGAAGCCAGCAAGGGAGAGAGTCGGCCAGGCAGATAATAGTAACAATCTTATGTAACACATCATAGACAGCCTATCTCCTTTGCGCTGCGCAAGTCACATGTCCTGCCCATGCCACGGCGCAAATACCAGGAGGCAGGGCTCATTGGGGAGCATCCTAGCATCTGTCTTCCACAGGGTTACTAACGGGCAGCCGGGGTTGAGAACCATTAATCGACGGCAAATCCCTCAAGCCAAACTTGTACTTCTCAAGCTGTAAAAAGCATAGGGGGGCGCCTGGGTGGCTCAGTCGGTTAAGCGTCCAACTTCGGCTCGGGACACGATCTCGCGGTCTGTGAGTTCGAGCCCCGCGTCGGGCTCTGTGCTGACAGCTCAGAGCCTGAAGCCTGTTTCAGATTCCGTGTGTGTGTGTGTGTGTGTGTGTGTGTTTGTGTCTCTTTCTCTCTGCCCCTCCCCCACTTACTCTCTGTCTCTCTCTCTCTCTCAAAAATAATAAACATTAAAAAAACTTGAAGTGCCCTATTTCTCCGATTCTCAGAAAAAGTTCTAGCATCCAAATATGTAGTAAAACAGTTGCATACCATTGATACAGTGTGTTTATGTTTGTCTCCTCGATCATCGTTAATACATGACGTATATTATTATTGCAATCATCCTGTGAGTCCCCTCGTTCTTCCTTTGCTCCCTACAGTCCAGCCTCGGCACAGCCGTCAGAGGTGGCCTCATAAAATCTAAGTCAGATCAGGTCCCCCCCCCAACTGTGCAAAACCCTCCCACAGCCCCCATCTCGCGCAGAGTAGAATCCAAAGTCCCTGACAAAGGATCAGGCCCCCTCGGCCTTTCTGGCTTCATTTTCTACCCCCTTTCCTTCACTCACTCTGCTTCGACCATGTCAGCCTTCCTGCTGTTCTCTGCGTATGCACAGCACGGCCCACCCCAGGGCCTTTGCACTTGCGTGCCCGGAACACCCTTGCTCTGGTTATTTCTATGCCTCACTCCCTCACTTCCTCCCCATCTCTGCCTAAATGTCGCCTTCTCAGAGAGGCCTTCCAAGCCTATTGTGTTTATTAAAGAGTTTCCTTATTTCGCTTTAATTGACTTATTTAAGTGGTACTTACCGCGTGTTTCCTGTCTGGCTCCCCAAACCAGAAGGTACATCCCCTGAGCTGATTTCACTGCTAGGTCCTCTGCACCTAACCGGTTCTGGGTCATAGCTGGCACGCAAATATTTTTTTTAAGGAATCACACACGGATGTATCTAAGGATTAATAACATATGAGAAACACACCAATTTTTTTTTTGACTCTTTAGTTAAGTAAAAAGTACTGTTGACCTCAAGGACCTGAGGGCCAGAAAAAACAGGTCATTGGTAGGGTCCCCAAGTGGCAGGAATGGCGTTGTTGGCATTTCACCCTTGTCCTTGTGGCTTCAAAGCCCGAGGCCTTCCCCTTGCCCTCTGCAGGGCCCCGTGTGAGGTCAGAGGGCAGCTGAGTCTGAGCGACAGCACATCGAGCCGTCTCCGGGGAACCCAGAGGGTTTGGAGCCCCTTGGGGTCCAGGCTGTGTCTCCAGGAGCCTCACACCCCCCCCTTGAGCGCTACAGGCAGGATATCAAATACCCAAACCAGCTACACAGATGGAGGTCAGTGCTGTTGCCCCGGAGAATCCTCAGGGACCCCGCTCGGAGAAAGGAGTGAGAGAATGGCCTTCCCCAGCTTTCGTAACCTTAGAGAACTTTCCTCCAAGGGTGTCGCCTACCACGATCACAGAGCCAGAGCGGGGATGAACGCTTCCTAAGTTATCTGTACAAAGGTTTGTCTAAACCGGATTATACCACCTGCCGCTCGAAAACCAGATCAAGACCGAACCTAGAGAAATGCATATTGCCTTCCAGCACCGGTCGACTCAGTTCCTCCCAAGAATACACCAGAAGGATTTATGGGAAGGCTGTACTTACCTGGGTCCAAATCCTGTCTCTGCCACTTACCGGCTGTGTGATCTTAGACCACTTAACTTCTCTGTGTCTCTGCCATAAAATGCGGACAGGTCAAGTCTCCCAGGAACAGTGGAAGGACTGAACGAGATGGTCTGGGCAAAACACGCGGCCCGTACTAAGGACTCCATAAACAGTACGAGGTCACTTTTTGTGTCAAGTCCGCGGGCGGGCGTCGTCCTTTATTTCAAACCAACAGCCAGCTTTTGTGCACACGGCAGTGTGCATCTTCCACAGGGAGGACGAGCGGTTTCACTCCAACACACCATCAACCTCAAAAATATTCGATGTTTGACTATGTCCCTCCCCGTGTCTGTCCTCCTCACGGCGCGAGAAGCACCGACCAACGAAAACACACAACCGAGGGTAAATACGTAATAAACAGGCAAACTGGGGCGGGGGGGACTGTGGCCCACGAGGAGCCACGCGCCCCGTCTGAAAGGGCCACCTTCCTCCCTTTCTGCCACCTCCTGCCAATTAGCGCATGAGCCCCGTGTGGCTACGTGTCCCAGCTTTTTGAGGCTAACTGAAAAATTGAGATGGTTCTAGAAATGACCCTGATATACAGTGTTGCCCCAGTAGACTTCTTTTTTTCAACAGACTGTTCTTTAGAGCTATTTTAAGGTCACAGAAAATTGAGCAGAAGTGACAGAAATGTCCTATTTACCCCTCACCCCCACGTGTGCACGGCCCCCCCCATTCCGAACACCCCCTCCATCATCACCAGAGGGTACGATCTGTGACAGTGAGCCAGGCTGCATGGACACATCATCATCCGGGAGCCCACTTTCCACTCACCTTCAGTAGGTTCACTCTTGGTTGGTATGTGTTCTGAGTTTGGACAAACGTATAATGGCATATATTCGCCCTCACAGTATATCGTACCGAGTGGTTTCACTCTGCGAAAATTCCTCCTCCCAAGCCCCCGGTACCTGGCCATCACCGATCTTTCTATTGTCTCCATAGGTTTGCCCTTTCCAGAACGTCCCGTAGCTGGAATCATACAGTATGTAGCCTTTTCAGAAGGACTTCTTCCACTTAGTAATACTCATTTAAGGGGCGCCGGGGTGGCTCAAGTCGGTCAAGCGTCCGACTTCGGCTCAGGTCATGATCTCGTGGTCCGCGAGTTCGAGCCCCATGTCGGGCTCTGTACGGACAGCTCGGAACCCGGAGCCCGCTTTCAGATTCTGTGTCTCCCCCTCTCTCTGGCCCTCCCCTGCTCATGCTCTGTCTCTCTCTCTCTCTCTCTCTCAAAAATAAACATTAAAAATAAATAAATAAACATTAAAAAAAATTTTTTTTTAAGTAATACACACGTAAGTCTCCTCTGCATCTTTTCATGGTCTGATCGCTCATTTTACTGCTGAATATTATTCCATCGCGTGGATGGGCCACACTTTACATTTATCCATCCCCTACTGAAGGACATCTTGGTCACTTCCGAGTCTTGGCCATCGTGACCAAGCTGCTATAAACATCTGCGTTCAGGTTTTAGGGTGGGCGTCCGTTTTCAGCTCCTCCGCATAAATGCCAAGCAGTGCCGTTGCTGGATCGTACGGTAAGAATGCATTTAGTTTTGTAAGGAACTGACACGCTGTCTTCCGAAGCGGCTCTGACACCTGTCATCGCCACCAGCAGTGAATGCGTTCCTGTAGCTTCACATCTTCACCAGCGTTTGGTGATGTCAGTATGCTGGTGTAGTTGGGTCTCGTTGCTCCCTTCCAAGAGATTTTTTTTTAATTTTTTTAATGTTTTTTTTTTTTTTTATTTTGAGAGAGAGAGAAGGAAAGAGAGAGATGGAGCGTGAGCAGGGGAGGGGCAGAGAGAGAGGGAGACACAGCATCCGAAGCAGGCCCAGGCTCCGAGCCATCAGCCCAGAGCCCAACGCGGGGCTCGAACTCATGGACCGCGAGATCGTGACCTGAGTCGAAGTCAGACGCTTAACCGACTGAGCCCCCCAGAGGCCCCCTCAAGAGTATTTAAAACACCCCGTGAACCCCCCCGAAAGGAAAAAAAACTTCTGCTTAGCCAGCAACATCTGTTCTAGAACAGCAAAAGTGGACAGCGTTCTACAGAGCAGATCTATCTCCCAAGTGGGGTGGTCAAGCCCCGAGGGCTTACAAGCCAGGAACACAGTAACGCTTGGATTGACATTTGTCTTTTTATGTCATGCTTTTTAAAGCTCCGATTTTGCACACGCGTGGCTTCGCGCCTGCTGTGTATTTGCAATGTGGCAGATTTGCTGTTTCCCTAGGGTACCTGCCGTGGCTTGCCCAACTGCAGCGGCAACCGTGGTAAGCGGCTGTGTGTGTGTGTGTGTGTGTGTGAGTGAGTCTCCGGTGCAGGATCCCACATCCCACTCGCTCCCTGCAGCTTTCTGCCCCGTGCCCCAGGACCTTGGCTGTCTTCTGGAGAGCGTGCTGCCCCCTGTTCAGTATAGCCCGGAAGGGCACAGGTGTTGATGGTCCGGGATACTACTCTCGGTTGATGGGTCTCAGACACAGACGGATAAACGTCCCAGCCCCCCCACCTCTGGACGGACAACTCCCGGAGACAAACTCAAGCCCAGTTGTCCACAGTGACAATCCACTCACGAGCACGTCGTGACGATGACTCTGCCTCCCATCCCGGCTCCCTCCCCTGACTACATCACTCCTGTCACCTGGGATCCCACCCAGGCAAACTACCTGCACACAGACCCTTCTCAGGCTCCGCTATCAGAGGAATGCAAACAGGCAGTGCCTAATAAATGCACACTATTGTTCATACTTAGTCACGCCTAAACAGATATACAGCTTTGGGCAATCTTACCCAAAGCGGTATAGAATCAAAACCTAGCGACTTTATAGACCACGACGCCAATGCATTCAGTACGCGGACACGGGGCCGAGTCCCAGGCTGGAGGACGCGGCTGGTTGGTACCATTCTCTGTCACCAACCCCCAAACGGTCCTGCCTGAGACTGACAAACATTTCCAGAGAACACGGCTCCTGCATTTTTTTTTTTTTTTTTTTTTGGCAATAGTCTTTATTTCACAGGGCAACTTGAGATTTGTAGAAACATTGTCCAGAAAGGACAGAGAGTTCCCCGACGCCCCTCCATGCCCCCCCCCACACATCCCACCTCAGTTTACCCTACTATAAACAGCTTCCACTCGTGTGGTACGTTCGTCACAATTGATGAACCAATATTGAGATGTTCTTAGTAATGAAAGCGCATCGTTTACATTAGGGCTCACACTTGGCAGTGTATATTCTACGGGCTTTGACAAATGTATAATGAGGAATATCCAGCATTTACAGTGTCACACAGAATGGTTTCGCTGCCCTTAAAACCCTCTGTGCTCTGCTAATCCCTCCCTCTGCCCACCCTCCCTGCCCACCGCTGGTCTTTTCACTGTCCCTATAGCTTTGCCTTTTTAAAAATGTCATATGGTCACAATCATACACTATTCAGCCTTTTCACATTGACTTGACCACTTAGTTATATCCACCGACATTTTCTCCATATCTTTTCATGGTTTAATACCTCATCGCCACCCTCCATTTAAAAAAAAAAAAAAAAAAAAAAGAAAAGGAAAGGAAAGTCACACACACAGGGGCGCCTGGGTGGCTCAGTCGGTTGAGCATCCGACTTCAGCTCAGGTCACGATCTCACGGTCTGTGAGTTCGAGCCCCGCGTCGGGCTCTGGGCTGACAGCTCGGAACCTGGAGCCTGCTTCCGATTCTGTGTCTCTCTCACTCTGCCCCTCCCCAGCTCGTGCTTGCTCTCTCTTTGTCTCTCAAAAATAAATAAACATTAAAAACAATTTTGTAAATAAAAAAATGAGAAAATCACACACACAACAGACACGAACATGCGTTCATGTTCACTAAAAACCATCAACCACCCTCCGGGTTGTTGCTGAGTTTCTCTTAACCCACTCGTGTAAGAAACACCCACCGAGTGTTTCCCACGGGAGTGGCTCTCTGTGTATAGCCGATTAGGGCAACGATTCAGCTCATGCCTTCAAGCGACCTACAGTGCGCGAGGTGAGCAAGGCTAGAAAAATCAACACGACGACGTGGAGACCGCCTCAGCTTCGCGACGAGGGCATTATCAAGACTCGGGAATTAGGAGGTCTCCCCGGAGGAGGTGACATCCAAGGCGGGGGTGTGTGAAGGAAGGGCATTTTGGGGGGAAGACACACTCGTGCAGAGTCCTGGAACTCAGAAGAGAGAGTAGGTAGGCCAGTGTAGGCCTGCACGAGGCAGGGAAACCCTCTGCATTTGGCAAAAGGAGCTTCCCTCTCTTTTCGCGGGAGACTAACCCCAAGCGCGCCCAGCCCCCACCACGGGGAGTGCCAGACACATTTTGCTAGTGCTTAAACTGTCCCTGACACTTCCAAATGCTGGGGGCTCCTTCTGCTTTAATCCGTGGAATTAGCTTCTGGCCTCCCCAGCGCCATTCCCTAAAGTGCCGGATGTCAAAGGTCAATGCATTAAGCAGGGCAGATTAATACCCAGCCGTAAATCCCAGAGGCGGCGTAGAAGCAACGGTAATATTTCACACGGGATCGCTCCAGCCATCGATCGGCCCATCTTTGGGAGGGTGTGTGTCGTGTCTTGGGCCTCCATGTTTACGAGCCTCGCCGAGCCCTCCTGGGCAGCGCCCCCCACACGCTGCCCTTTGATCAGGGAAATCCAATACCTGAGGTCTGGGCTTTATGGAAAAGCAAGTCTAGATTAAGGGAATTAACCACAGTAGATCACAACTAATAAACCGGTGCCTGGGCCCCACCGCAGTGTGGCCCTGGGGGACAGCTTGGTGGGTGTGTGTATGTGTGTGTGTGTGTGTGTGCAGAATAGCTCCTGCCCAGGGTCCCCCTGGAGGTCACCACGCCTCCCTCCCCCACAGCACAGGGCTGTGCAGGGAGGCTGAGCGGGTTTGTGCCTTTCATAGACCAACATGCACCTGACATTTCCCACGCAAACGGGGACTCCCAGACAAGCCATGTTCCCGTGCTTCCCCACGCAGTCATTCCTTCATCAAATACATACCGTGAGCAGGTTGGCAGGCACTGTCGTGGGTTGAATTGGGTCCCCCAAAAGGCTAAGTCCCAATCCTAAGCCCGGGTCCCGGTGAACGCGGCCTTCTCTGGGAGTAGTGTGACGGCAGCTGTGGTCAAGTCAGAATGGGGTCGTACCGGGTTAGGGTGGCCCTAAATCTGGGACCGGCGTCCTTCTAAGAAGAGGAGAGGACGGGCAGGGAAGAGGCCATGGGAGGACAGAAGCCAACATTGGGGTGATGCAGCCAAGGCATGCCGGAAGCTGGGGGTGGGGCGGGGAGGGCTGTGCATGGAACAGACCCTCCGTCTGAGCTGGCGAGAAGGAACCAGCCCTTCTGACGCCGTGGTTTGAGACGTCTGGCCCCCCCTGAGCCGTGAGAGAATGCATTGCCGTTGTTTTAGCCCCCCGGGTTTTGTGGCACTTTGTTACGGCAGTCCCAGGAAACTAACACAGGCACTACGGTTACAACGGTGAATAAAAGAGACCCGGCCTCTACCTGCAGGCGTCACCTGGGTCCCCCGGAGACAGACAAGGATGAGGCAGCTGTAACGCCCTGTGGTGAGCTCTGGGAAAAAGAGGGCTCAGGGCCATCTGGAGGGCAGAGGAGGAGCACCTAGCCTGGAGGTATCACGGAAGGCTTCCAGGAGGAGGTGACGTTTAGGTTGAAGCAAAAAATGATTGGAGTTGGCCAAAGACCGGGGGGAGCACCGTGCTAAGGGCAGGGAGGGTCGGCCAGAGAGCGTCCGGAGGTGAGTGAGGAAATGGTGCATTCCGGGAAACTCAGACTTCTGGGAGACTGGTCGGGGAGGGCCCTGCAAGTCACGGTGAACGAGCTTGGGTTGCCCTGTGGGCAGAGGGGAGCCACAGGGCAGGGGGACTGAGATGGCCGGGCTTGAGTTTAGAGGTTATTCTGGAAACCAGGTACTAACCAAAGTAATGTTAAGTATTCCTGGCAGTGCCTTAGGCGAAGTACCTACGGCTGTAGGAGTGTCCTGTTATGGACCAAGGGGTCCAAAGCCCCGTTCGCATCGTCTCTCCTAAAATGTGGAAAACATGCAAAAGGGACCTCGGATGAGCGGGGCCCACGAGCCATGCACACCGACCACGAACTCTGTCCGGGAATTTGCCCAACCCCTGCCCACGCGAGTCCTAGACCTACCTCAGCAGCCCTGGTCCCTGCTCTCTGGGAACACGCCGACTCAGAAATGTCCTCCAGCCTGCGATCTGAGCACAGACTGCTCTGGAACATCACAGAGCGAAGTCGTGGTCAGAACAGGGCCCCCGGAAAGAGTCCTTGATTGAGGAGGTGAATTTTAAGCGGGGCCGTGAAGCCGGTAATTTCAATAATGCAACAAGCATGAGAATTCGTTGAGCACCTACTGTAAGCAGCACTCACCGTGCAGAGGGCTTAGCAAATGACTACCTCGTTCAATCCATGCGACAGACGGTGCCACACCCACGGTTACAGACAGACGACGAGGTGGGGCTGTAGGTGGGGGACCTGCTAAGTCCACACCGCTCTTGAGGGGGTGCAGCGGGGCTGGAAGCTCGGGTGTGTCTTAACCTGAAACCCACAGACTTCATTAACCCCTCCCACTGCACACCCTGACACGCCCTTCTTTCTCCTTTCTGCGTTTTTTTTTTTTTTAAATATTTGTTTATTTTTGAGGGAGAGAGAGGAGGAGGGGCAGAGAGAGGGGGAGACACAGAATCAGAAACAGGCTCCGGGCTCTAAGCTGTCCGCACAGAGCCCGACGCGGGGCTCGAACTCACGGACCGCGAGATCGTGACCTGAGCCGAAGTTGGACTCCGGGCTTTGAGAAGCAGGAGATAAATGGACCCTTCAAGCCAAGTTGGCTGCTTTAGGCAATGACGCCACCATTCTGGTGTGACCTATAGAGGAAGTTTCTTCCTACACATTGTGGGTCCTTCCTTCTTCCCTCCTCTCTTCCTACTGCCCACATCATAACTGCAGGTGTTATGGGAACAACGAGAAAATTAGAGGGGTGTGCTGGGCACCCCTAAACATGTCCACATCCCAATCCCCAGAACCTGTGACTACGTTATGTCCCACGCAAGGCGGGGGGTTCCGGTAGCTGATGGAATTAAGCTCCTTGCTCAGTTGACCATAAGGTAGGGAGACTACCCTGGTTTATATAACTGGGTGGGGGCCAATGTAAATCAGGAGGGAGGGGGAGGGAGAAGAGTCAGGGTCAGAGTCCCCTGATGGGAAAAAGACCCCACCAACCGTCGCTGCTTTGAAAATTGAAGGGGGGCACCGGGGTGGCTCAGTCGGTTGGGCGGCCGACTTCGGCTCAGGTCGCGATCTCACGGCTCGTGAGCTCGAGCCCCGCGTCGGGCTCCGTGTGGGGCAGCTCAGAGCCTGGAGCCTGCTTCGGATGCTGGGTCTCCCTCTCTCTCTGCCCCTCCCCTGCTCGTGCTCTGTCTCCCTCAAAGATAAATAAATATTAAAAAGAAAAAAAGAAAAGAAAACTGAAGGGGGTCATGCTGCCCCAAGAAGCTGGAAAACGCAAGCAAACAGATTCTTCCCTAGAACCTCCAGAAGGAAGCTTCAAAGCGCTGTGAGAACCTCCCGCTGACGCCTTGATTTTCGCCCAGCGAGACCCGCTTCCGACGTGCGGAGCTGCCTCTCCCAAGAACCCGGCACGGTGCCAGGAACCTAGTAGCCGTTCTGTAATCACCTGGGAGGAACCTAGACTCGTCTTTCTTCCCAGCTTGCTAAGTGTTACCCCCCTGTCCCTCAGCATCCATGCTAGAAACCGACGCTACTCATTCATCTCCCACGCCAGTGCCGTCAATCCCATCACCTCAGGAGTGCTCCCATCTGTCCCCTCCTCTACATTTTCACTGCCCACGTCTTGGTTAAGGCCCTCAGCACATCTTGTCTGGAGCACAGCAACGGCCGCGGGCATGGTTAATTTTATGCATCGACTTGGCTAGGCCGCGGCACCCAGATATTTGGTCAAACATCAGTCCTGATGTCACTGAGAAGGCATTTTCAGAGACGAGACTGACATTTAAATCAGCAGGTGGAGTGGGTTCATTGGCATAATGTGGGTGGGCCTTGCCCCATCAGGGGAAGGCTTCGAGATTTAAAAGACTCTGGTCCCTCCAGGAAGGAGGAACTTGGCTCCAGACTGCCTTCAGACTCGAGCTGCAACACCAACTTTTCCCTGTGTCTCCAGCCAGCCTGCTGGCCTACCCTAAAAACTTTGAACTTACCAGCGCCCCAAATCACATGAGCCAATTCCTTAAAATCTCTTTCATTCCATTTCATTCTCTCTATGGATAGACAAATAGATAGACTTAAATAATATATAACGATAAATATATAAATAAGTAATATATAATATACATTTATATTTAAATAATGTAATAAATTCATATTTAAATAATATATATTATATAAGTATACCTATATATATATATATATATTTATAAATACAATGAAAATTGACGGTTTTTAAGTTACGGATTTGTATATAAATGATATATATCACATATATTTAAATTATCTGTATTTATTAATTATACATGATCTTGAATCGGACTCAAAACCAGTCTCCCTGCCTCAAGTCCTGTTCCTCTGGTCTGCTGTTATTTTGCTATCTTTACTTACCAAGCTTCCTTTGCCTGGAATTACCTCCCTCCCAATTCCTCTCTCTGCCCCCAGCGCCCTGGTCCCTCTTCCCCCCAACCCCGCCTTGTCCCAGCCCCACATAGAATCCACCAGCTAAGTCAGTCAGCGGGTCAGACTCAAACCCAGGCTGCCGTGACCTCACAGTCCACGAGTCCATGCCGTTAACTACGGCTGCTCAACAGTTAACTCATAATCTGATTCGAGTGGGCAGGTTTTAATTCTCGAAATTTCCAGCAGATATCGAAGGAGGAAAAGTCGGGGAAGGAGTATCTCCTAGCTTCAACAGTTATCAGCTCAGCGCTATTCCTGCTTTGTCTATACATGACATCCCACCTGATGGGAAAAAGACCCCACCAACCGTCACTGCTTTGAAAATTGAAGAGGGGCACCGGGGTGGCTCAGTCGGTTGGGTGGCTGACTTCGGCTCAGGTCGCGATCTCATGGCTCGTGAGAGCCCTTTCTATATCTCTTGCATCGTCTTGAACCAAATCCCAAACATCAGACCCATTACCAACTCATTTGTACATATTCCAGAATGTACTTCTAAAAGGTAAGAACTTGTTTGAACATAACCACAATACCATGATCACACCCCTAAATTTAACAATTTAACAATAATTTCTTGAGATTATCGAATGTCCTGCCTAGAGTTCAAGTTTCTGCTTGCCTCATCTATGTCATTCATGGGGCTGTTGGTGTTTTGGGTTGGTGGGTTTGTTTTTTGTTTTCATTTTAAAAATGTGTTTGAATCAGGAACCAAATAATTATAGTTTCTGATAATTCCAGGCACAGACGGTGACAGGCTGAGGTGTCTCTTAAAATCTCTCTCAATCTCTGGGTTTCCCTCTGTGTCTACATGCATTCCTAGAGGAGCAGACCCAGAGACACGGATCTGGGGGCAAACAGTTGACTTTGGCGGTGACCCCAGGAAGCACGGCGAGGGAGTGTGTGCAAAAATGACCCCCCAAAAGGCACAAGAGCCAATAAAGTGCATATTAAGAAACTGTAGCCATTCGGGGCAGCGGGGGCTCAGTACCCCGGGGACCTCTGAGAATGGGAGCAGGTACCCACCCCCTCCCATGTCCTGTACTCTGAAGGTTGCTCCTGGGGCATTCATACCCCAGCCCTTCCCACCTACCCCTTGGGCAGAGACAGCACCGTTCAACAGCCAGGGCGGACCCCCAAGCAGAGACGGGACACAGAAATCATTGGCGTGTAAGGAACTACTTGAAACTGACCTCCAGGGCAGCCCACACGGGGAGGTGCTGACTCTATCAACTACAATCTCCATTTTCTTTAAACTTCTTAATGTTTTTTTATTTTTTGAGAGTGACAGAGCGCAAGCGGGGGAGGGGCAGCGAGAGACGGAGACCCAGAATCGGAAGCAGGCTCCAGGCTCCGAGGTGTCGGCACAGAGCCCGACGCGGGACTCGAACTCACGGACCGCGAGATGGTGACCTGAGCCGAAGTCGGAGGCTCAACCGACTGAGCCCCCCAGGCGCCCCTCCAATCTCCATTTTTAACGTGGATTTTCTTTGTTGAAGCACATAAGTCATTTTTTGTTTCCCATTTCTGCCTTCAATTAACACAAACGCGTTAGCTTACGGTTACGGAGATCAGAAATCTGGCACAGGTCTCAGTGGGTTCAGACCAAGGTGTTCCTGGGTCTGTGCTCCTTCTGGAGGATCCTTCTGGGAGAATCTGTTTTCTTGCCTTTTCCAAGCCCATCGGGGTCCCTGGGCTCATGGCCCCTTCCTCATCCTCAAAGCCAGCCATTGTCCTCACATCACTTCACTCCGAAACTGACTCTCCCTCCCTCCTTCACTTAGGACACTGGACCCACCCAGATAACCCAGGAGAATCTTCCCACCTGAAGGTCAGCTGATTACCGACTTTAATCTCTTCCCCTCTCTTATTCCGTCTTGCCGTGTTCCTTACTATACTCACAAGTTCCAGGGATTAGGATGTGGAAATATTCAGGGGGCCATTATTCCATCTGCCGTAAATCGTTTGTTCTGGAAAATATCCGCAATCTGGAATTTTGCAGGTGTTCCCCATGGTGCCGTTTTAGCATGTTCCTCTGTCCTCCGTATTTTCTGCAAATTACAGTTGAATTTCAAGCCTTGATTAATTCGAGGATGGTTTCCTTTTGGCCAGATCACGTCACAGTGATGTTACAAACGGGCAAGTTTTAAAGAATTCATAGTTGGCCCTCGAATAACATAGGTTTGTGCTGGTTCCATTTATACACAGATTTTTTTTTTTTTTTTCAGTAAATGCAGTGCGGCACTGTAAACGTATTTTTCTCTTCCCCAGGGTTTTCTAAATAACATTTTCTGTCTCCAGGTTACTTTATCGTAAGAATAGAGCATATAATACCCATCACGTACAAAATATGTGTTATTTGTTCCTATTATTGGTAAGACTTTTGGTCAGTAGTAGGCCATTTGGTTACATCTGGGGGCAGTCAAAAGTTAAATGCAGATTTTTGACCTGCAGGGTGTCAGGGCCCCTAACTCCTATGACGTTCAAGGGTCAACTGTGCAGAAAGCACTGAGAATTACAGCTGCTTCGAATCAGTCCTCCCTGTGCAATTAACAGGTGTTAAGAGTTGAACTGGGAAAAATTTTCAAAGGAAAACAACATCAGGGAATCAGAGATATATGTTTCTTTTATTCTTTGCACACAGGCAACAAGTACTTTCTGTTCCAAGTTTTATGCAAAAAAAAAAAAAAAAGAAAAAGAAAAAGAAAGAAAGAAAGAAAGAAAGAAAGAAAGAAAGAAAAGGGGCTTTTAAAAATATTTTTGTATGGTTTAGAGAAAAAAGAATTTCTTAAACAAGGTAAGAAATTTGCATAACCAGTAGAACGCAATCAAGAGTTCTAATAAGTAGGGGTGCCTGGGGGGCTCAGTCAGTTAAGCACCTGACTTCAGCTCAGGTCACGATCTCACGGTCCGTGGGTTGGAGCCCCCAAGTCGGGCTCTGTGCTGACAGCTCAGAGCCTGGAGCCTGCTTCAGATTCTGGGTCGCCCTCCCTCTCCGCCCCTCCCCCGCTCACGCTCTGTCCCTCTCTGTCTCTCTGTGCCTCTCAAACATGAACAGACGTTAAAAAGAAGAAGAAAAAGAAGAAATTAAGCACAGAATTACCCCGTGACCCAGCAAGTCCGCTTGTGGGTGTATAACCCAAAAGAATCAAAAGCAGAGACTCAAACAGACATTTGTACATCCATGTTTCTGGCAACATTATTTGTTACAGGCACAAGGTGGAAACAACCCAAATGCTCACCAAAGGATGAACAGATAAATAAAATGTGGTATCTACCTACAATGGGACATTCACCAGCCCTCAAAAAGTAAGGAAATGCTAACCCATGCTACAACACGGATGCACCTTGACATCGTGACGCTAAGCACATCAGACAGACACAAAAGGACAAATATCGCATGATACCTTTTCCATGACCCGCAACAGTCAGATTCGTGGAGACAGCAAGGAGGGATGGTTGCCAGGGGCTGGGCGAGAGGGAAATGGAAAGTTAGTGTTTAAGGGGTATGGGATTTCAGCTTGGGATGAGGAGAAAGTGCTGGAGACGGAGGGCGATGGTGCAATATTGTGAGTGCACTCACTGCTGCTGAACTGTATATTTAAAATCATTAAAATTCTCTATTTTGTGTTATGTATCTTTTACCAGAATGATGATAAAAGAGAGAGACAGACATACAGTCATGTCTAATTTCCTTACCATTAAAGCCCATCGCGAGGTCAAGCCAGAAGAGTAACCATGTGCCAAAGCACACGTAAGGAAGAAATCGTTCTGGGGCGCCTGGGTGGCTCCCGGTTGAGCGGCCAACTTCAGTTCAGGTCACAATCTCGCGGTTGGTGAGTTCGAGCCCCGCGTCGGGCTCTGTGCTGACAGCTCGGAGCCTGGACCTGCTTCGGATTCTGGGTCTCCCTCTCTCTTTATGCCCCTCCCCTGCTCCTGCTCTGTCTGTCTCTCTAAAATAATAAACATTAAAAAATTAAATAAATACAAAAGGGGGGGCCTGGGTGGCTCAGTCGGTTAAGTGTCCGACTTCGACTCAGGTCATGATCTCATGGTTCGTGAGTTCGAGCCCCGCAGCGGGCTCTGTGCTGACAGCTCAGAGCCTTGAGCCTGCTTCGGATTCTGTATCTCCCTCTCTCTCTCTGCCCCTCCCCTACTGGTGCTCTGTCTTTCTCTCAAAAATAAACATTAAAACATTAAAAAAAGAAGAAGAAGAAGAAATTGTTCCAGACAGGACATTCCAGGTGAGGAAAAATAACCCCATGGCCCAAGCCAAGGACTTCTCTTCCTTTTGTTCTCTGTTTGCCACTCATGCTTCCAATTTTCTAAAATTGCCGCATCTCTGGGTTTTCAAACGTCAGACGGAAGATGCCCCACCATACAGAATGTTCCAGAACCCTGTCACCAAATTACACACTGGTCAACAATGCCGTTAGTTAGGCGTTCATCTGTGTCACAGACGAACATCGTGTTTCATAGCAACTGATCTTTTAAAAAAAAGAGAGAGCAAGCAAATTTAGACCGAAGGACCTAGCCTTGGCCAAGAGAGTGGTCAAAGAAGCCAGCAGAAAGGGAACATGTTTTTCAAGGAGGTTTTAAGATGAGGAAGAAGTGTGGTCGGTGATACAATGTGGATTCCGTGGAATGAAAGCAACATGCTTTAAAGTATATTGTGGATTCACTCACTCCCGGAGAACCGAGACGAAGGACACAAAAGATCTTACCACCATTACGTAGATTTAGGTAATATACCATTTTCGGCTCTGTGTTGGTTTTGTAGACTAACAATATTCAATCCACCTAGATATGAGAAATTAGAAAACAGGCATTTTGTTCTATCACCTGGAGAAACCATCAACAATATTGGGTAAGTTCTTTACATATGTTTTTTCTGGGGTGCCTGGGTGGCTCAGTTGGGTGAGCGTCCAACTCTTGATATCAGCCCATGATCTCACGGTTCATGAGTTCAAGCCCTGCATCAGGCTCTGCGATTATAGCACAGAGCCTGCTTGGGACTTTCTCTCTCCCTCCCTCTCTGCCCCTACCTTGCTCTGAGCACCTGCTCTCTCTCTCTCTCTCTCAAAAATAAATACATAAATAAACATTTAAAAAAGAAAAAGAAATGCCTCTCTCTCACAGTTCTGTAATCTGGGAAGTCCAAGATCAAAGCACCAGAAAGCTGGATTCTTCCTGGTGAGAAAGGAACAATCCCATCGATGAGCGCTTTGCCCCCCCCCCCCCAAGACCTAGTCACCTCCTGATACCATTGCCTCTGGGGGGTTAGGTTTGCACGTCCAAACTCGGGGAGGGACACACACATCCAGACCACAGCAGAGGGGAAGACAGCCAATAAAAACTCATTATCTGGGGTGCTTAACGAATACGGGTTTCCTTTGGGGATGATGAGAACGTTTTGGAACTAGAAAGAGGTGGTGTTGCCCAACATTGTGAATACACTAAATGCCGCTGAATTGTTCACTAGCGAATTTTTTTTAATGTTTATTTTTGAGAAAGAGAGAGCACAAGCGAGTGGGGGAGGGGCAGAGAGAGAGAGGGAGGGAGACAGAGGACCCGAAGCGGGCTCCGTGCTGACAGCAGACAGCCTGAGGCGGGACTCGAACTCACGAACACGAGATCATGACCTGAGCCGAAGTCAGAGACACTTACCGACGGAGCCACCCAGGCGCCCCTCTGGCTGTTATTATCAACAGTGGTTGGGGCACCTGGGCGGCTCCGTCGGCTAAGTGTCCGCCTCTTGGTTTTGGCTCAGGTCGTGATCTCACGGTTCACGAGTTCGAGCCCCGCATCAGGCTCTGTGCTGACAGCACAGAGCCTGCTTAGGATTCTCTCTCCCTCTCTCTTTGCCCCTCCCCTGCTCGCTGTCTCTGTCTCCCTCAAAATAAATAAATACACTGAAAAGTAATCATAAAATAAACAGTGGCACTTGGGAGCATTCTTGTTTTTCTTGGGTATGTATCCAAGAGAAAAATGACTAGAACAGAAGATGTATGAATTTTCAACATGAGGATATAACACTAAACTGTTTTTTTTGAAGTGGACGCACCAGGTTGAATTTTCTTTGCACTTGACATCCTTCCTAAGCCTTGGCTTATCAGAATTTCTTTTCTAATTTTGGCCAAATGAGTGGAAAATACAACATCTCTTCATAAATTTGCCTCATCATTAATGATGTTCAACATCTCTTCATAAAGTTATCAGCCCCAAATGTTTCCTCATTTGAAAGTTCTGTTTAAGTATTTTGCCTATTCGGTTTTTGAGCTATACTTGTTGATTTCTAGAAACTCTTTACATATGCTTGATAATACTCTCCTTTCTTAGTTATAGGTATTTAGTTCCTCCCAGTTTATAATGTGGTTCTTACCTTTCAACGTGGTTCCTCCCAGTTTATAATGTGGCTCTTACCTCCCAGTTTATAATGTGGTTCAACAGACCTTTAAGTGTCTGTTGATGAGCAGAATTCTTAATTTTAACAGCCAGATTGATCACTCTTTTTTAGTTTTCAAAACATTAAATATCTGATGATAGGGGCCCAATAGAATAAACTATGCTATGTCCATGCAATGGAATATTGTAAAGCTATTAAAAATTATTTTGTTGGAAAATATTTCTTTTTTTTTTAATTTTTTAATGTTTATTTTTGAGAAAGAGAGAGAGAGAGAGAGAGACAGAGTGCAAGCAGGAGAGGGTCAGAGAGAGAGGGAGACACAGAATCCAAAGCAGGTTCCAGGCTCTGAGCTGTCAGCACGGAGCCCGATGCAGGGCTGGAACCCACAAGCCATGAGATCATGACCTGAGCAGAAGTTGGACGCTTAACTGACTGAGCCACCCAGGCGCCCCTGGAAAATATTTCTTGAAACATAAAGATGTTTGCAAAATAACGTTAAGTGAAAAATAAGCATATTACAAAAACGGTAGGTGTAACAAGATCTCCTAGTGTGATTTTTTTAAGTTTGATAATACACGACCCTTAAAGCTTGTAGAGGTACAAGCTCTCTCATTTATTACTGGTGGGTGGTATAAATCGATACAACCTCTAGGAAACGCAATTTGGCAATGTCTATCCAAAACTGAAACGTACGTATCCCACTTATCCATCCGTGGGGCATACCTTCCAAGACCCCCAGTGGATGCTTGAGACCACAGAGAGTACTGAACTCTATACAGATATGTGTTTTCCTACATACACATGCCTATGATAAAGTTTTCATTTGTAAATTAAGTAGGTAAGCGGTCAGCAACAATAAGAATAAAATAGAACAATCATAACAACATACTGTAATAAAAACTGTATGAGTGTGCTCTCTCTCTCTCTCTCTCTCTCAAAATATCCTAATGTACGGTACTCACCCTTCTTGTGATGACGTGAGATGATAAAACCCCCTTGTAATAAGATGAAACAGGTGATTGTCGTAGGCACACATCGTGATGTAGCATTAAGCTACTAGCGACCTTCTGATGGATTGCCAGGGTCATCTGCTTCCAGAAGGTGGTTGACCACGAGCGACTGAACCCGTGGAAAGCAAAACCATGGACAGGGACGGACGACTTCAGGTCCCAACCGACATCCTCGTATGTATGTAATCACAGTCAGGACACCGCTGCTTAACGGCAAAGGATAAAATCAGGAAGGATTTGGGGAGAGGATACGAGGGTCCTCGAGGGTACGAGGGTCCTCGAGGACAGGATACGAGGTAAGTCTTTAAAAGAACAAAGCAGAGTCTGTGTGTCTTGTAATGACATCATCTCGGAGGCATATTCTCACGTGCTATAAGCAGGAGGGTATGGTATGACATCATTTGCATTGCAAATATTTGGAGCTATGTAAATTCTTTGCATGAGTTCTTTGCACAGGGTATCTCTGGAAGGCAACAAAGGACGCAGATACCTTATTCCTTCCTAGGAGGGGGGCGGGGTGGCTGTAGAACAGCCTTGCAAGCTTTAAGAAAGACACCTTGGGACTCCAGCTGGAGGCTGCAGCAGGAAGCCAAGCACACGCAGAAAGGCTGGGCGGCCAGTCATTTATTAAGGTGCTTGTCTCGCTGGAAATCAGCATGGGGGACGGGAGCCTCCAGAAGGGGCCGCCATCTTTAAAACGCGAGAAGGGGGGAGACTTGATTTGAAACGCTTGTCTCCCGATGGGACCGGGAAAAACCCAGGCCCTCAGCCCGGTTCCCAACCTCGCAGGAAAAGGAGTAGCAACGGCTTTCTGGAAGCTTCCGGCTCAGAAAGACAGGCCCTCTCCAGGCCACCAGGCTGGCTGCTTACCTGAGCGTCCCCAGACCTGTGCCCACCTGGCTTTCTCTGAACGGATGGCTGTGTCTGAGCCAGGAGAGCGTTCTATTTCTGCAACGGGAGGCTGTCTTTGAGATGGAACAGAAACGAGGTCTGAACAGGGATTTCCCGGCCACAGCTCTGGGCAGCACATCCGGGATGGGGCTTGTTGGAGAACACTCAGGCTGGCGTGGGCACCGCTGCTCGTTCTGGAAGCTTCACGAGTTCTCCTGCCATGGAGGCTGTGTAGGGTTTGCTCACCTTGCCTGGAATGTTCTCTCCCCACCATATACCCCTCCCCCACCCCACCACCATCACCAACCAACTCCTTCGGCCTGAACAACTCCTTTTCACCCATTAGATCCCAGCCACCAGGGAAGGCTTCTCTGACAAGCTCAGATGCCCTGTTAGGGGCTCTACCCCCCTCCCCAGCAACTGCACATGCCCATGCTTATCACAGTGATGGCTCACGTGTTCCATACGTGCAACTGTCTGCCGACCTTCTTCCCCAGGACTCTGGTCATGCTCAGCACGAGAGCCACAGTGTATGACGCATAGTCGGCCCCCGTCTCATGTGTGTTCAGCGAACGGATAAACGGAGCCCCAGAAAAAAGGTGTGTGAGCATCGCCCCTCAGCAACGTCCCAGCACTTGAATGCACGCAGGACTGAATGAGTGACGACACGAATGACCAAGCAAGGGAACAAGTGAATGAGGGAGGAATCGAACTCATCGGTGAACCAGCGGACGCAGGGGTGGAATCACGGGTGAGTGAATGGATAACGGAGTGGATGAAGGGACCGGTGGGTGAATGAGTGAGTGAGTCCGTAGAAGTTAGGGAGAATAAATAGCAATGTCGCCCTCCGGGGTGGCCCCACCAGTCCACACCTGTGTCTGTCTCTCCCTTGCTCCATACACAGACTAACCAGACAGAACACATGGCAACAGGAGGGCATGTCCCGAAGGGGCAGCTCTGTCCCTGACCCCTTTCACCTTCGCTTGTTCTGATCTTTATGGGGCCGTCTGCCTTTTGACATCAAAGGAGACAGTGGGGCCGTGATCTGCCCCACAGCGGGTCTATAAAGACGTGATTACTCAATAACCCGCTGTCTGCAAAACGAACCATCTTCCTCTTTCTTCGCCCATAAAAAGCATTTGACAGCCCTCTTCTATCAGCTTATAAAACCTGGAGAGAGTTGACTTAGCCCTTTCTGGAATGAAAGCCCTCGAAGTGGGGGGGGGGGGGGGGGGAGGCCGAAGCAGGAGAAACACACCGCTGATCTCCCAGGCAGCCGGCTGCAAAGTGCCTGGAGGTTTCTAGAGAAGACCAGCGGAGCGGGTCGTCTTGGTCCCACACGGGACCAGAAGTGCACGTGGCACCGAAAAGAGGGCAGGCGGCGTGGAAACACAGCGAGCCCGGGCCTGCCGGAGCCACAAGCAGCATCCTCACGCTCCCTGCCCCCACCCCCCCAAAGCTCACTCGTTCGTGTCGTCGCTGGACACACGTGGACGCGGCTCTACTGTGCGCTAGGCATCAGGCTAGGCTCTGAGGGTTCGAGTCCAGGATAGCCTGTGCTAGTCCTTCCAGAAACTCCCATCTGTGAGGTGCATTTCTTTTCAATGACGAGGGGGCACTCTGATCTGAATTTATCGATATGCAGAAGATGTATGTATAATCCATCATCCGATGGATGAAGAAGGTGGTAACACAGGAAGGACACGAGTGGCTCTCTTTTCCTTCTTTTTAGGGGCAAAACGAAATGGAATTTGAAGGAGGGGTGATAAGATGGTTCTATATCTTGATTATGGAGCTGTATAATGGGTTGGATTGTGTCCCCCAGAAAGATGCGTCTGAATCTTAACTGACGGTGCCTGTGACTATGCCCTTATTTGGAAATGGGGTCTTTGTGGGTGTGAGTAAGGCAAGGATCAAGGTGAGGTCATCCTGGATTAGGACGGATCCCGAATCCGATGATGGCGTCCTCCTAAGAGGCAGGAGAGGAGGTTTGATCCACGGGGAAGAGGCCGTGCGAAGGCAGAAGCAGAAGCAGCCACAGGCCAATGGCCAATCAGCGCGTGTCATCAGTCGTTAGGAAAACGGAAGTCAAAACCACGGGGAGATGCCCACTTCACACCCACTAGGGTGGCTAGGCTATTATCCGCCACAAAACAAAACAAAGCAAGTGTTGGTGAGGATGGAGAGAAATGGGAAGACTCATGCATTGCCAATGGGAGCGTAAAATGGCGCGCCCACTGGGGAAAACAGTTGGGCGTGTCCCCAAAGAGTGAAACGTGCAACGATCATGCGACGCCACAGGTCCACTCCCAGGTACATGCCCGGCAGACCCGACGGCAGAGACTCAAACAATCAAGCACCAATGACCTTGGCAGCATCGCTCACAGCGGCCAACAGATGACACGTGTCCATTGACGGAAGGACGGATAAACGAGACGGGGTCTACTATCCATGCGATGGAATATTATTGAGCTGTAAAAAGAAAGAACACCCTGGCACCTGCTGCAACGTGGATGAAGCTTGCAGACATGATGTTAAATGAAAGAAGCCAGTCACCAAAGGACAAATGCTGCATGAACCCACTTATCTGAGAGACCGAGAGCTAGCAAGTTCATGGAGACAGACAGTAGAAGGAAGAGAGGTTACCAGGGGCTGGAGGGAAAGAGAGTGGGGTGTTAAGGTTGAATGGATGCAATGTTAATGTTGAATGGGATGATGGAAAGTTCTGGAGTTGGAGAGTGGTGATGGCTGCACAACCCTGTGAATGTGCTTAATGTTGATGTAATCTATTATATATAATACATTGTGTATGTTATATATAATATTTGCATATTTTGTTTAGTTTATTATATATGTTTATATGTTTTATATTATTTATTTTTATATTCATGTTATTTATATCTATTATATAACTTATATAAGTTTTATATTATTTTGTCTATTACATATTTTATACATTTAAATTTTTTTTACGTTTATTTATTTTTGAGAGATACAGAGACAGAGTGCGAGCGGGGGAAGGGCAGAGAGAGAGGGAGACACAGAATCCGAAACAGGCTCCAGGCTCCGAGCTGTCAACACAGAGCCCGACGCGGGGCTCGAACCCACGAACCGTGAGATCACGACCTGAGCCAAAGTCGGACGCTTAACCGACTGAGCCACCCTATTTAAAAATTTTTAATAGGAGAGATGCTGAGATGTTACCAAGGACTTGGAGGGGTTCTTTGCTTTCTTTTTTATGTGTTATATTTTTTGGTGTTTCTTTTCTTTTTTTTTTGTAACTTTTTAAACTTTTATTTATTTTTGAGAGACAGAGAGAGCGTGAGTAAGGAGGGGCAGAGAGAGAGAGAGAGAGAGAGAGAGAGAGACAGGATCCGAAACAGGCTCCAGGCTCCAAGCTGTCAACACAGAGCCTGACGCGGGGCTCGAACCCACGAACCGTGAGATCACGACCTGAGCTGAAGTTGGACGCTTAACCGACTGAGCCACCCAGGCGCCCCCTTTTTGGTGTTTCTAATACTTGTTTACTAGGGACATATATTATCCATAGGGCTCACAGTCTGGTGGGGGAGACACACAAGGAAATCGGCGATTGTGGAGTCTGGTAATTTATGCACGCGGCGGGGGCATCTAAATCACACTGTGGTCGTGCCATGGAGGAGTCCCCAGAGAGACAGAGCAATGACCAGGAGTGAGACGGGCAAAGAGGTGGGGGTGGAGGGGCGAGGACATTCTAGCTGAGAATCTGCATTGGAAGGGCAACAAAACTGCCCAGTTTGATACTTGGTCTGGCTACATCTTTACTGTGTGTCCTCGGGTAAGTGAGTTACCCTCTCTGGGCATCAGCTTCCTCTTCTGTACGACGGGGATAAATAATTGTACTTACCCCGAAGGGTGTTATGAAGATTCTCGGAGTCAATATATGTAAACAAATTACAACAGCATCTAGCATATGGTAAAGACTATATAAGAATTAGGGGTTTTTCCCTGCCCCCCAATGACTACAAAGGACAGGAAACTTCTGGGACTCATACAAAAAATAAATGGAACAGCTAAAAGAGCTGGGGGGAAAGAGCAATGTAAGAATTCACCTTCATTGAAATAAAAAGCAAATAAGGCCTGGCCGGGGGACGGGAGGGGGGGCAGGAAAAAAAAACAAAAGGAAATCTCAAATCTGAAAATAAAGTGCGTCAGGATGATGGAATTATGTCTGGGATCAAGCTATTCAGAGCTAACAAAACTGAGTTAAAAGGGGGTTTGACTAAGTGAAAAGATGCTGAAAATACATAACAGAGCCAGCCCGTAAGGCAGCCCCTTTGTTGGAGAAAGCTCCAGAACAAATCTTTGAGGGAAGGGGGACTGGGTCAGTTTTAGCCTATAAATATTGGGACTTCCATTTGGCATTTGAGTGAAAGGTTTGGAATCATTAGTAATACACGCAGCTTCAAGTACTGGAATATCTCACTGCAGTGCCTTAAATCAATAGGAATTCATTTCTCTTACATAACGAGAATGGTGGAGATGGTCAGCTACGTGTCCTGGTTCAGCAGCCCAGCCATGTCTTGACCCAGGTTTTGACAAGATGGCTGCTGCTGCTCCAGCCATCACGTCCAAATTCACAGCAGGAAAAAAAAGGGGGGGAGGGGAAAGCACTGCATCTGTCTCCCTTTTCCTGACAGAATAAATTATTTTCCCAGAAGCTCTTGCAGCTAACCTTTTGGACAGACCTGTGTTCCATACCTTCCCGGCCTCAAAGAAAGCTGGGGAATTCAACCAATTATGATTCGTAACCACGGTCTGGGCCCACTGGGAGTCACTGTACCCGCTTCACAGGTTGCTAGAGAGAAGTAAACGAAATGATCCATAGGGAACGGTGGGCATTGTGCTTGGCACACCTAAGTATTCCATAACTGGTAACTATTATCAAATTCTAGTTGAGGTTCGTTTGGTTCCTTGTTGAGCCACTGTGGCCTGGGCAGCCTTTGAGCCCAGCCACGCCACCCCACCAGTCCCAGGTGCTTTCCGATGTCCAAGATCGTAGTGCACCTGAGCGTTCATTCCTTCTGTTTCCCTTCTACGCAAATCAGGGAGGCCCCAGGTTCATGTCTAACACCCTATACGAGAAGAAATAACTCAGAATGACGAGCGGTGGAATTCGAAATAAAGACAAAGCAATGCCCAGGTGTCTTAAAACCAATAACGGTCAGGGAAGGGCTCAGAATTAGACGCAAAAACTTTCTGCCTGTTTTGAACCGTGAGGAAATTTCTCGAGTGATGGAATGGAGCACATATGTCTTGATTCATTGGAGGCTCTGTGGCCTCATTAAGCCAAATCAATATGAGGAGTGATTTAAGCAGATGGATAAAAGCTATTTATTATTTAGCATTTTATATTTGCTGAGGGCAAATATAAATGTCTCCATTCTCTAAACCTACCTGTTCCTGACCTCACACTGTTAATTAAGTTTTTTGGAGCCTCTCACTGATAGAGAGGCATCCTTGGGTGCTTGGAAGGAGAGAGGGTTCCCATTTTACAGATAAAGCGGTTAAGGCAAGGAGAACATCTCTCAAATGAGGGGACTGTAAGGAAGGCGTCGTTCATCCCCTTCATCCGCAAGGCAGATGAGAACACGGACCAAGGGAAGACTGAGCCAAACATGGGTAGAGTCACCTCAGGTCACCCAAGACTGCCGCCCACAGATTCTACCCTCAAAGTCCAAAGAAAGACTCAGGCCCAGGGATCAGAGTTGCCTTAAGCTCAAAGGGTTCTTACTACAAATGACGATAATAATAAAGATTATAGATTCTAATCTTCCTGACCGAACCCTCACTGGGCTCCAGGCGCTGGGCTAAACTCTTGGTATTTACCACGCCTTGGACCCCCCACCACGCTTATGAGATGGATTCCATCATTAGGCCCATCTTATGGATGAGCAAACTGAGGCACCGGGATGATGGGCAACTGGCTCAACATCCCTCGAAGAAGCAGCTGTGGCAACAGGACATGAAACCAAGCTTCCCCCACCCCGCCCGTGACGACCTTTCTAGGGCTTTGAAGGTTCTGAAAACTCAAGGAGCCTTTGCCTCCACGCTCACCCCATTCCTAGCTTCCGGGAGCAAAAGACACGCATCCAGGGGCTTTTCCGGGACGTGAACGACTTTTCAGAAGTTGGGACCCTAAATTGCCACCACGTGTGGGGACCTTCCTGTTTGCCAGACGATACGCCAAGTGCGACATCCACCTGCTCGTTTCATGCTCCGAAGGACCCCTGGAGAGGGAGGGGCTCTGACCCACGGTCACAGGTCAGAAGCGTGAGCACCGGCGGGGTTCGTGAGCCTGTGCGGGGCACGCCTGTCTTCAAGATCTTGTCATCCTCGTTCCCCAAGGAGGCCTCGGGGAGCTCTGAGCCCTTTACAGACCACTCCTCTCACCTGCACAAGGCAGGAAGGAGCATCTGTCTCTGGGGAAATGGCATCGAGGAACTTGGAAGGACCCCAGTCCCTCGCCAGAGTCCCCCTCTCCTGTTCCCCTGGCCCCCAACCCAGCTGCTGTGGGTCTCCCGGGACTTCTGCTATCCCCCTAAGTCTGGGGACGGTGGGCAAGTATGTGAGCTAAGTCCGGGCCCTCCGACAAGCAGACAGCAACACGAGGGCATTCATAAAAGATCTTCCTGGGGGAGTTTTCCGCAGCGAGAACGCGTGAGAGGGTCTGCAAAGCCTCTGGGGAGCCCTAAAGTCACTGGCAGAGGACCCCGTGTCTCCCAGGAACAGCCCAGAACCCCTCCTCGCCCAGTCATTGCTTGGGGCAGGCCGTGGGGCAGCCAGACCTGCCCAAACATCCGTGGGCATCCGAGCAGCAGCTGGAGCCCTGGGAAAGTTAAATGTCTTCGAGCTCATTCTCATGGCCACCACAAACATCTGGAAGGTTCATAGAAACTCAAAGCGGGTAAGTGTTCCCAGGACTACCCCCCCGTCCGGTCTCTAAAGTCCACCTGCCTCGGGGACTGGCAGGGTCTCACCTGCGACCACCCAGCTGCCAGTGGAGGGGTGCAAGCCTCCGTCTAGGGGTGGCCTGGCCACTGGCCACAGTAGGGCAGTGCATGCTGGAGAAGCTGGAGCCAGCCCTGGACCTGAGTGAGGCAGGGGGGCAGAAGGAGCAGAAGTCTTCCTGGGCCCTGTGTCCAATGCAACCTGGATACACAGCCCTCCCTGTCACCAGGCTGCTTCCCCCGTGCCCAGCACGACCGGCGTGCGTTGTAGGACCGGCCTGCGTCCCCATGGAGCTCCCCCTGAAATGAGGTCCAAGACGTTAGTGGTGAAGGCTTTGACTCAGACGGATGTGGACTGGAATCCTCACCTCCGCCTCTGACCCCCTGGGTGGCCTTGGGCAGGTCGGGTCACTTCGCCTCAGTCTACTCGTCTGCCGAATGGGCTGGAGGAGATCCCACGTCCTGAGGTTGTTGTGGAAAAACAAAGGAGAGAAAGCCCTGATTGTGCCGGAAACAGGTAACACGCCCAAAGGGGATGATTTCGTGAAGGCACGATTCACAAAGCTGCGGAAGAGTGGGGGGCGGGAGGAGGGGGGGACAAGGAGCCAGCACCATCCAGAGCCTGAAGGGTCAGGGGACGGTGGGGTTCCTAGAACCCCGGGAGAGGGGCTGTTTGTCAGGAGCTGTGACCTTAAGCTGGGGGTCCCGGTAACCCCCATCAAAGAGTTGGGGAGCAAACGCCCCAACCCCAGACCCCTCACTTCCTCTGATCCTGCCGGTGATTCCCTTGGCCGAGCCCCCGGAAGCCAGAGGGCAAGACTCCACGCAGTGATGAGGGGATCCGGAAGGACACACAGAAGCTACCTGTCTGCTCAGGGACCCCCAACCCCGAGACTCCCCCGCCCCCGCTTTGCTTTCAGGTTTGTGACCAAGAGTGACAGTTCTGACCACGGCCGAGGCAAGGCTTGTGGCAATGAAGAACCCAGCACAGGAACGCGTAAGCTCTCCACAAGGTCCCCACCCCCTCGGGTCGTGCAGGACACGGACGAGCCCGCAGGCAGTGGCCAAGCCACAAGGGCAGAGACATCCCCGGGGAAAGCACACACAAGGGCGACGCTCCCAGATCTGGGGCATCCGGGAGTGCTTCCTGGAGGAAGGGCCGCCCACCTGAGATGCCAAGGAAGACGGGAGTGAGTCCCGTGGAGAGGACCAGGGGGGAGATGGCGTGGGCATGGAAATAAAGACGCATGAGGCTGGAAAGGCACGTGAGCCCGGTCAAGCAGAGCCTGGGAGGCTGTGGGAATCAGCCTGGACAAGAGCCTGGGGCAGCAGGGAGCGCTGAAGGGGGTACAGCAGGTGAGTGACGTCGCGTTCCATACCTGGCAGACAGAGAGGGACAGAGAGGGACTGAGGGCATGTGCAGAGAGGGCTATGGCAACGAGAGATGGAGCTTTGCCTAGAAACAGAGCGCGGAGTGGGGGTGCGTCTCATATCTAATTTCTGCTGGCGTGTGTGGCCCAGAGGAGCCACATGGGTGGCCTGACCCGGGAGGAGGTCAAAATGACCCACAAACAGCGGAACATTCCTGATCATTCTATTTCCAAATCCGGCGGCCGTTTCCAGGAGCTCGGCGACTCCTCCCCCGACAAAGTGGCCCCGCGGCCCAAGCCGCCCACACCCTTCCCCCAACCCGGCCACGCCGAGACGAGACGAGAGCGCTCAGCCCAGCTGCCAAAGTGCGGGCAGAACACTCCGGGACTCTGACGATGACCCAAGTCAGCTTACTGGGGGAGACAGAAACGTGATCCGCCCTCCCGTGGGCAGGCACGGCCCCAGGGACAACGAGCTGCCAGATATAATTAGACTAAGTCCCAGCAACAGGCTCGATGCCCCGTGCGTATCAGCACCCACTTCCTGGCATCTGTTTCTGGTGCCTAAGCACCGCTGCTTTACCCAACCACTGACCTAGAGAGCCTCGCGGCTCCGAGCCGGGCTTGCGGTCTGCCCCTCAGATGGGCGCGGCCGTGGCCGTTACCCTGGAAAAATGAATCATAACAACAAAGAGTTCGGAACAATGGTCGGTGTTAACAGTAGAGATGATAATAATGCGCTCGGAGCGACCACCTCGTGAGTACACGCTTCGTGGCAGGTGCTGAGTGTACGTGACCTCGTGTAGCCCCCCCCAGTGACCTTACGGGCAAGGTCGGATCATCCTCATTGTCTTGGTGATGATGGTGAGCCTCAGGGAACACGAAAGGAGACGAGCAGACATTGAACTCGGGTTTTTCTGGACTTCCAAGCCCAGATTCTCAACCGCTGTGCTGTGTCCCGTGTCCCTCTCTGTCGTGGCTCCTGAAATGTCCTGCCATTGGTCCAGCTGGCGAGCGAGCCCCAGACTCCAACCCAGGACTCGGAGAATTGGACTCAAAGGGTTCTAGCTACAAATCACTAGACCTTTGTGCTCTGGGCCGAGGCAGCCCTGCCTCCACGGTGGTAAGTGGGAGAAAGGCACAAAGGAAAATCGGTCCCCAATCTTGGAAGGCACTTGACCTTGAGGACCAGGGAACGGGCTGAACTGGACTCTATTTTCGATGGCCGTGTTTCTGAACACTGTCCTCCAAGTCCAACCTTTGTAACGGGCCCCGCGCATAAGCGCGCGGATCCGCGGAGCATTAGGCACTCTACAAAAATGCAGGAGGAGTCCAAGGGATGAGACTTGCTCGGGGGGGGGGGGGGGTCTAATCACTCCCTGAGACGGGAAACAGCCTTCCCACCCAGCACAGAGATGTTCATCACTGCCCACACTTCCGATGGCTGCAGACCGCTGTTTCGTGGCTCAGTGCAGGCAGGCGAGTTGGAGGAAGGGGGTATTCTCATTCAGCGTGTAGCATTCAGCGTCCACGACTCTGGCACGCCCTCACAAAACATCCTCTGTCTTTTCCAGCTCCATCTGTATGCCCGTGGGGGGGGCGGGTGGAGAATGAATGGCACCCCTCCTTGGAACTTCAGAATTACTCACATCATTTTGGGCAGAGGCGTGCACGGAGGCTGATAGAATTTTCTCTGACGGGATCCAGCCAGCCCAATCCCTCCTACATCAGAATGCCTTGTTTACCCATTAGTCCAGGGTATCTCAAAGGCGAAGAATCAAGGGCCCAGGGAGGCAGTCGGCTGGGATTCTGATCAACAGAGCTTCCAAAGGGGAACATGGTTTTCTTTTTCTTTTTTTTAATGGTTATTTATTTTTGAGCAAGAGAGAGACAAAGTGCGAGTGGGGGAGGGACAGACAGAGAGGGAGACACAGAATCCCAAGCAGGCTCCAGGGTCTGAGCTGTCAGCACAGAGCCCGACAGGGGGCTCGAGCTCACAGACTGCGAGACCCTGACCTGAGCCGAAGTCGGATGCTCAACCGAGCCACCCAGGCGCCCTAAAGATGAACATTGTTTTCTAAATGTACCAGCCATGTGCTCCGTCCTAGAAGAGAAGGGACCCACTGCGCAGAGGTAATCCTCTCCAGGAAACAATCCTCCTCTCCCTCCCAAGACGGCCAGTGATCCTTGAGTGCCTGACCTCATCAGAAGCATTCGCTGAACCACTTGGGAGTCTGACCTGGGGGAAACATTCTTGGGAAAATGGCTGCCTTGGAGAAACTAAGGCAGTAAAGCCGCATGGAATTCTGGAGCCCACATGGTCTTCAAGAGGAATCTCTAATTCCCACCAGGAGGAACCATAACGACTTGACCATAACAAGCAGAGCCTTTCCAAATCACTTGCAGGTGCTAGGCATCCCCGCAGCACACTGTTCATGACTCTCTCTTCAACACAACGACCCAAAGAGGTACTTAGACTTTTCCCAGTGTTACAGATGAGGCCCAAAGAGGAGAAGTTATCCAGCTAGCTAAACGGTGGAGTCGGGATTTGAACCCAGGTCTCTAAATCTAGGTTGACTTCATCCCAAGGTTGGGAAGAAATGGCCCCGGCTTAGCAGCTGGGAGTGATGGAGGGGCCGGGACAGAGAGCTTGGCGGAGCCCAGATTGGAAGGAAAGGAGATGTCTGCTCCTTGTTTGTTTTTCCCAGTGCAGCTCAGGGGAGAAGGGGCCCTGACAGGCTGAACTGGTCAGACGAGGGTAATACAGTGATGAACGAGAAGGGGAGATAATGACTCACCACTCGAATGCTTTCTAACTGGTAGGAAACACAGAGAGAGAAGCCTGTCGGCCAGGCCAGCATCTCAGGGGAAGAAACTCACCTCATTTCATAGATGTGGAAACTGAGACCCAGATGAAAAGGGTTCTGCCCAAAAGACAGACTCGGTCCTAGGACACTTCTTTCTTTTTTCTTTTTCTTTTCTTTTCTTTTTTCTTTTCTTTTCTTTTTTTAAAGTAGGTTCCATGTCCAAAGTGGGGCATGAACTCATGACCCTGAGATCAAGAGGCGTGAGCTCTACGGAATGAGCCAGCCAGGTGCCCCGAATACTTCTTTTTCAAATAGCAACCATAATAATAATAAAAGCAGCCAACATTTTACTAAGTGCTTCATATGTGCTAAGCGTTACATCTATTAACATTATATAATTATATATTAAAGCTGTGTGTTCGGGTACAGTCCCTTAAATTCTCAGTCTTGGGGTTTTTTTTTTTCATCTGTAAAATGTGAACAGGAACAACTAGTTATTAAGAGAGCTGTTATACGGGTTTCATAAAGTAATGTCAATAAAGTATATAGTCTAAATCAATATAAAGGGAAGTTCTTACTAGGAGACTTTCCTCCTGTTCCTGTATGACAAATCACCATGAACTTAGCACCTTAAAATAACCATATTTACTCTCCTACAGTTTCTGTGCCTCAGGAACTCAGGCATCATTTCCCCGGCGAGTCACCCACTAGGCTACAATCTAGGTGTTGGTCAGGGTTGGGGGCTCATCTGAAAGTTCATCTGGGGAAGATTTTTCTTCCAAGCTCATAATTTAAGGGACTTTTATTGCCGTTGGCAATATCCAGTTCCTTCTGGGCTGTTGGGCTAAGAGCCTCGGTTCCCAGCTGGTTCTTAGCCCAAAGACACTCCCAGCTCCTTGTCAAATGGGCCTCCCCAATATGGCAACTTGCTTTATCAAAGCCAGCAAGGGAGAGAGTCTGCTAGCAAGACAGAGGTTACAACCTCATATGATGTGATCATGGAAGTACCATCCATCCTGTTCCCCATATTCTGTTGGTTAGAAGCAGTTCATAGGTCCTGGCCACACTCTAGCGGGAGGGATTACATACGAGTGTAACTACCAGACGGTGGGGGTCATTGGAGCCATCTTATTATCTCTGTGCCACACTAGCTAACATTCGTCTCACCTTCTGCAGATGCCTCTACTACTGGTCTATCAAAGAGGATATACATCCTCTTTAGCCCAAAAGCCCTGTAGCCTTAAGACCCTGTCTAATACAGCAGACCAGATTGGCCACCAGCTGGAAAGCACCAGAAAATCCAATGTCCTATCCTCGAACGGCATGGAAAAGAGGCATGGTTTTGCATGAAAAATAAGCATGTGCTTATTAGATTATTATAATCTAATTTGATGTGTTGTCTCTGCTAAAGACAGATTGTACCTTGCTTACGAATACTTCTGTATAATGAAGGTTACCTGTTTGACATTAGGCAGAATCACAGAGAACTCAGGATACCTTTGAACCCAAATCACATTTATTCATCTCTCTAATATTCACTGGACGCCTACTTACTAGGCACCGGGGATACTGTTGGTCAAAAATAATAATAACGAAATTCACATTCTGTTGGCAAAACCAGGAGGAAGGATGAAAAGAGGCAGGAAGTAAAATAAATACATGACACTTGGCAATATCAATAATCTATCATATGTGACTCAATTATAAAGCTTAAACATGAAATTTGGAATCCATGGTTTAATTCCAAACACAGGAATGGCTTTCCAACATTTACCAATAATTCCAGTAACCATTGCCTCAGTGGAACAAAGTTTCCCCAAAATGAAATTAATTTTCAAATAACTACGAAAATCTCAACGGAGGCAATTAATACACGAGTCTATACATTTGTTACAACTCATGGAAATGTTCCATTGAGAAGTTGTGTGTTTTGCTGTATGTAAATTATACCCCAATGAAAACACAAAAATTCCGTTCAGAAAAAAACTACCTAAGAAGTACCATGACTGGAGAAAAGTTTTCCTAATTTGGCATTATCACCGATAGACCACAAATGATCTGAAAATATTAATTACGACCACATAGTGACCTTGCTAAAATGAAAGTAAACGCCTTTTTTACATTATGAATATACAGCAGCTTGTGAGTTATATATGCCTTCTTGTTATTGTGCATCCAAACATCATCAGCCCATGGGGCACCTGGGTGGCGCAGTCGGTTAAGCGTCCGACTTCAGCCAGGTCACGATCTCGCGGTCCGTGAGTTCGAGCCCCGCGTCGGGCTCTGGGCTGATGGCTCAGAGCCTGGAGCCTGTTTCCGATTCTGTGTCTCCCTCTCTCTCTGCCCCTCCCCCGTTCATGCTCTGTCTCTCTCTGTCCCAAAAATAAATAAACGTTGGAAAAAAAAAAAAACAAAAAAACCAAACATCATCAGCCCAGAACAGAAGACCAAGTCTTGCATGATTATCATTAAATTCAGAGGGAGGCAGAATCAGCAGAGAGAACAAAGGTGAAATGGGGCTGTGAGTTAACTGGGGCTGAGCTCTACCTTTGTGCGGAGGAGAATGACACTGTATCATCCCCATGGGGCCCCAGTCCACCTGGGGACTAAGGACAACAGCACCACCCAGGGAGTTGGTCCCAGGGAGTTGGTCGAAATGCAGATTCCCAGGACTCATCCAGAAAGTCTGAATCAGTAGGTCCTGGGATGGGGCCCCCGGACTGAACATTTGACAAGCATCTGCTGGTAAACTTAACTCTCACAAGCATTGCTTTCAGGGCAATTCCAAAGATCCCGGGTCTCCTTATGTTCTAACTAAGCCACCTTCACCTCACCCTGTAAAACACGCACACCCAGTGAGCCATTAGAACCCCCGGGGGGGCCTCGGTATCCCCCTTAGAAGGGCAGGAATTCTCAGGTCTTTCTCCACCTCTGGTCAAGACCAGGCTGTGTTCCAACATCAGACCAGCACACTGGAACCACCAGACTTGGGAATCGTGGTTCACAGACTAGCAGGAGACAATAGTAATTAAGAACACTGAGCCTGGAACAGGAAATGGCCAACGTCTTCTGGAAAGGCGCAGATGGTAAATATTTTCAGATCTGCGGACTAGACGGTCCCTATGGCAACTGTTCCCCTCTGCCAGCACGGTGCAAAGACAGCCACGGGCAACCCACAAACAAATGGGTGTGGCTGAGTCCCAATAAAACTTTATTTACAAAAACAGGCAATGAGCCACATTTGGCCCCCTGGGTCATAAATTCACCAACCCTGGATCTAGATCCAGATGGCTGTGAAACCCTAGCTCCCCTGTGCTGTTTGTCCTTGCCTTAGTCACCTAGCTTCTCTGAGCCAGTCTCATGTGCAAATTCAGAAAAGCAACAGTATCGGCTTCATGGTGTTGCCGTGAGAATCCTCACGTGTTAAATGCAAAGTATTTGGCATCGTTCTTGGGACTCAGTACACCGGGATAAAAGTCAGCTGTTACTAAATGTCCGGTTCAGACTGTCAAGGGTCTACCCTTGGATGGACCCACCCCTTCCCAGCTGGGCGACCTTGGGCTTGTGATATAACCTCTCCGTGCCTGAGTTTCTAATATGTCAAGTCGGAATAACAGTTGTGAGAACAGGATTAGACAAGAAATGCAAGGTATAATGCATGTAAACGTACTCAAAAGTTAGCCTGAGTTACTGTTTTTCTTATAGCATGGTTGTAAATTACTGTGTTATTATTACCATTTATTATTATATGATTTATTCTATATATTAATATAGACACATTATTATTACGGAGCCCATCACAAGCAAGAAAGCAGCACCCCACGCCTTTTCCAAAGCCTTAAAGATTTGAGACTTTGCCCAAAACACTGACTGAAACAATGTATTTCTTGCACCCGCAGACCCACTTAGAGGCAACCAGAGACCAGAGCAGAATTCTGTTTGTCACCCTTAGCATTGCCTCTAAATGCTTTTGTTTTTCTTTTTCTTTTAATGTTTGTTTATTTTTGAGAGAGACAGAGACAGAGTGCAAGCAGGGGAGGGGCAGAGAGAGAGGGAGACACAGAATCCGAAGCAGGCTCCAGGCTCTGAGCCGTCAGCACAGAGCCCGATGTGGGGCTCGAACTCAAGAACCATGAGATCGTGACCTGAGCTGAAGTCGGACGCTTAACCGGCTGAGCCACCCAGACACCCCGCCTCTAAATTCTTAACTAAAGATGAAACACAACATCGAGGACCCCTGTGGGAGCTTTGAGGCAAAGCCCTGGGATAGCGGGGAGAAAAGGTGGGGAGGACCCATTTTAATACATAGATTATTTTTACCTGGTTTTAATCTTATTCTTGCACCGGGTTCATCCTGTAATTCATCTCCAGGATTTGCCATCAGCCCATCAAAGACAAGGGAGGCCTCAGCAAATAGGCTCTCTGTTGTTTATACATACACTGAGGTCTATTATGATGAGGATTCTCCGAACATGGACAAAAGCCAGCATAATTAACTTTGTTCCTTAAAGAAAATTCCAGCGCCTTTTGCAGAAAATCGTTCTTGAGCCTCTCCTCTGGGTGGCTAACACACACACACACACACACACACACACACACAAAGTCTGAACAGCACTAAAGTAATTAAAGCAGCTGGGATTGATTGGGGTTCTGAGTGACCTTTTGGTAACTTACCTACGCCTGCCATTTAGAGAAAGAATAATTTATGATGCATGTCAAAGAGCAGAAAACCAAGGCGGACAGAAAGAGAATTCTGATTACCTTTGAGGGGTGAACTGTCAGGAGGGCCCCGAGCCCCTGGTGAAAACAGGAACAAAAGCAGTAAATGTCCAGGTTTGCCCAGACACAGACGCCTGTGGTTCCCGAGGTGCGTCTGCTCTTCTGATTTGTAGAAGCTAAGAATTTCAGGGCCGGCAAGGTCTTACAGGTCTCGCTGAGCCCCTGCGCTTGACAAATGAGGAAACTGAGGCTCAGGGAGGGGCTGAGTTGCCCTGGATTCAATGACAGGTCCCCTGTACGCTGGTGTGAAGGGTTTTCCCCCTTTATCTGGACAACTGTAGTCCAGACGGAGAGGCCTTCAAACATCAAAATGCTCTTTATGTGTAAATTACAGATCAGTTTGCTGAACACCAGGTCCGCGAAGCCACAGCTTGTGTTGTGTTTCGCTCACCGCTGTAACCCCAGCACCTAGGCAAGCTGGCACACAGTAGACACTCAACATATTTTTGTGTAAGCGGCTTTCCGGAGAAATTATCCATGGCCTCAAGACAGGCACGGTAGAGCTGGGCAGGCTCTGTACCAAAAATGGCACCCGTTTTGGGGACCAAGTCAATGAAACAAAAGAGCTAAGGCCAACAGCACCCCCTCCCCCCGCTCCACCACAGACTTCCCTCAGTGCATTCCTACAAACGCCCACCTTTGCAAATGCCTGGGATTAGTACCTCTACCTGGGATTAGTACCCTTACCTGGGAAATGCTTTACCCATCTCTGAAGCTTTAAACCCCAGATCACAAGCTACCTCCTCCAGGAAGCTTTCTTGGCTTTTTCCTACCTGGAAGCAATCCCTCCCTCTTTTTAAATGTTTATGTTTGAGAGAGAGAGAGAGAGAGAGAGAAAGAGAGAGAGAATCTCAAGCAGGCTCCACTCTCAGCACAGAGCCTGACACAGGGCTCGCTCTCATGACCGTGAGATCACGGTCTGAGCCAAGATCAAGAGTCAGACTGCTTACCAGACTGAGCCACCCAGGCGCCCCACAACGAAAGCGTGCTTTCTAAAGCCAGTCTGCCTGAGATCAAATCTTGACTCCATTTACCACCTGTGTGCTGTTAGGCAAAACATTTCCAAGCCTCAGTTTCCTCCGTCACTGAGAAGAATCATCCTGCTGTCAGGACTGTTGTAGGTTTAATGAGATAATGCATGTAAAGGGCTCAGCGCACCATGTCTGCCCCATAAATGTTAGCTTTCATTGTTCTGATATTATCTTACTCAGGGCAAGAATCGTCAAAGTAATCTCTGGGAGGCCCCGCAACTAGCATAGAGCATCGATTTGGTTTTCAAAAATAATCAAACACACAGGTGCACCTGGGGCATTCAGTCAGTTAGGCGTCTGACTCTTGATCTCAGCTCAGGTCTTGATCTCAGGGTTGTGATTTCAAGCCCCGCACTGGGCTCCACGCTGGACGTGAAGCCTACTTAAAAAAAAAAAAAAAAATCAAAGACACAGACGGATATTTCAAATCTCTCTGCCTCATGGGGATGTGAAATACGTCAGTGTTATAATTGGAAGCTAAAGAGACAGGACAGCTACATGGGATACCTCATACTGGACTGGATCCTGGAGGCACACGAAGAAGGACATTGTTGGACAAAGCTGCATCAGCGAAGGTGGATACAAGTCTTGCATCCGTGTTAAATTTTCTGATGTCGCTGCTGCAATGTGGTTATGTGAGGCGATCTCTATTCTTTGGAAATACACACTGAAATACCTGGGGGGAAAAGGCCAAGACATGTGCCACTTATTCTCAGATGTTTCAGGAAAACAAAAAAGAAATATACATATATTTATACGTATTAAATATTAAATACATATAAATATATTAAATATTTAAACAAATACTATTTATATTAAATAAGTATTAAATATATTAAATATATATTATATATAAATATATAATATATATTAACTATTATATTATATATAAATATATTATATATTATATATATTATATGTATTATATGTATTATACGTATTACATATATTATATATATAATATATTATATATATATATATATATATGAAAAGGAAAATGCAGAGCAAGATGTTAACAAGAGGTGACCCTGGATACGGGGCATCTGGATGTTCTTCGTGTCATTGCTATTCTTGAAACTCTACTGTAAGTTTGACATTTTTTCCCCCCAAATAAAAGGCTTTCTGCAAATCATGGGATGGCTCTGGAGCCACCTGATGTACAAGTCATTCTGGGTTTTCAAAGAATGGTTATGTCTTCAAAGCAATCTGGTGAACTGATCTCGGGTAGGGAACCAGCTGATGGGCCAGCAGAAGAGGCACACACGTGATTTCCCCATCCCTCCTTCCTGGCAGCCATTGCTCACCAAGATGGCGCCCTTTCTCAGTAAAACCAGACAGACGCAGCCTCAGAATCCTTCTCAACGCAGCAAGACACCACCAGCCCAACAGGGTTGGCTCTCTAGATGAACTAGCCATGCACTTGGCCCCTTTCAGGCATTCTTCTGTGCCAGTTGGGGACACAGCACGCTTCAAAGCCTTTCTAATGAAGGTACATTGGCCCCTGGAACACCTTAATCTACACCTATCAAAGCTTAGAATTGATTTTCCTTTAGCGAAAGGTTTTATATGCTAGGAAGATTCCGGTAGTCAGGTATCTTGGTGTGTGAATATCACCTCCGTCACCTTCCAACCTGGACCCATCGCTTTACTTTCCTATGTCTCAGTTTCCCCATCTACAAAAAAAAAAAAAAGAAAAAAAAAGGAGGCACCAACCCCCAGGCTATTGTGAGGAGCAGCTAGGGTAGTGAATGTGAGCATCTTGAACCCTTTCCAGCTAAATTATATGATTACGGTGATCGTGACTATCAACGTCTCCATCATCGTCATCTTGTCCCTGTTTCTTCTCTGCAATTACCCCCAGCTAATGGAGTCCTGGTCCTCTTTAGAGGCGGGGGGCAGGAGGAAGCTGCCTCTGCCCCCAAACATTTCCAGTTTGGGTTTTTCAACAACCCACGGAGCTCTCTTGCCTTGAACCTGAATCATACCGGAGTTTCAAGAGAGCAGTTACATGTCTATTTTCTTCGATTATCACTGAAAGGTTAAGTGGCCCGGCCCTCAGCCCCAGATGCCCATCTAGGGTTTCCATTATGAGCCAAGCCGGAGGAGCCGGGGCTGGGAGTTCATTCTCCCACCCTGGCCCTCCAGCTAATAGAACCTCGGCCACTCTCCTCAGCGTAAAGCTTTCTCTCCGGGCAAAGCCAGCCAATTTAAATGGCACTCACCGCTCATGCCCGCATGTCATGGGCTCTGAGCACTCCAAGGATCCAGAGCAATAAAATCTATTAGGTCTCCTTTGTCCCATCTTCTTGTGAACTTCTAAGAAAAAGGCACTAAGAGGATCAGTACCCAGAAAAACCTTCATAATTGTGGCTTCTACACAGCAAATGAGGACAATTACCAAGGCAACCGGCCAATCGTTCTGGTTAAGGGCAGAGGGAGTTTAGTCAAGAAGAGGCTGTTTCGAACCTCTATTGCGCTGTAATCAGAGAGTAACCAACATTTTAAAAGGCTCTTGTGTAAAAACAGGAGAGATGGCAGGGGAGGGAAAGAGGAGAGGGGGGAAAAATTAATTTCCTCTCATTTCCTGCCTGTTCCATTGATTGCGGTCCAAAGGCAAAGATGATGCGCTGTACCCTTGCACCTGGGGCCACAGGAGCGGGCAGCCGAGCCGGAGGCGTTGTCTGGTTTTTATGGACGCGTTTATTTATTTATTTTCCCCGCTGGGCCCGGCATCTGCGACACAGGTCTAGAGACGGGCGCGGCGAAGGGTAGCGGTAAAAATCTTTCAGGACGGCATAGGGCCTCGTCCAGTGTCCTGTGCCCCGTGAGCATAAACGTAATACAGCATCCTTCTTTATCCAGCCTTCCCCGGCTCAGCTGCTGCTTTGGGCCAATCACTTGGGGACAGAAGTCAGTCTGCTCGGTCAGAGCGTCAGCTGGAAATCAGGGTCATGTTGGGAGAGAGCGATAATCGTGACACGGGGCGCAGGGAAGGGGAGGAGGAGACAGAAAACTCCAGACACGTTTCCGTCTTGGGGACTCCGCAGATTCTAAATGAGACTGAAAACTGGAGACTAATTTTTCCCTCCTGTGGTGTGCAAGGGTCACGAGAGGGTGGATGATTTGGAGGAGAATTTGTCTTTGGTGCGTGGTCTCCGTGTCCCCCGCCGTGCGTCCTTGTGCCCCTGTCTTGGTCCCCCTCCCCAACCCAGGACCGGGGAGTAAAACACTTACTCCACAACCTGCCTTGTGTGTGCTCATCCTCCTGGTAGAACGAACAAAGCCTTCCGTCTTCCATCGATGAGCTGCCCATGACAGGAGAAGCATCCCCAACAGAAGAAATTCATTTACTCACTCAACAAACACAGGCCAGGCACTATTCTCCTATCTCTGATCTCCTTGGTTATTTCCAACTAGCAGAGTCTGGAATTCAGCCCAAACCACCATCTCGCAGTTGGCGAGCTCGAGCCCCGCGTCGGGCTCTGTGCTGACAGCTCGGAGCCCGCTTCGGATTCTGTGTCTCCCTCTCTCTCTGCCCCTCCCCTGCTGACGCTCTGTCTCTCGATAATAAATAAACGTTAAAACAAAATTTAGAAAAGAAAAGAGTTTAATTGAGGAACATTTAATAAAAGCTCTCTCCTTTTTCTAGATGTATAACCATGCTTTTTTAATTTTTTAAATTTCTAGCTTTATTGAGAGACAACGGACATGTCATGCTGCGTAAGCGTAAGGCATACAAAGTGTCGACTGCAGAAACGGATTGCAATGTGACGACCACGGCCGTGTTAGCTAACACTTCTACCCTGTCACGTGATTCCCAGTCCTTTTTTTTCCTGGTAAGACTATTTCAAGATCTCGTAGCAACTTTCAAGTATATAATACAGTATCGGTAAGTTGTGGGAACCCGATAAAGGGTCTCTTTACACAGGTGTGAACAGACTCGAAGGAAGCAGTGAGGGATGCTGATGCTTCTGCTACCTGCTATCGTGGGGGGCCATGGCCACCCTTGGCCAAATGAAGGGGAGCAGTGTCCCCAGGTGAGGGAGCACAAGGTCATGGGAGAAGAGCCACCCAGCAGGAGCTGGGGAAATAGAATACTCCAGTCGGTCTCTCCTTCTGCCTCCCATCAGTGAGTTCCACTGGCCAATTCCAACAGGAAGAGGAAGGCAAAGGGACCTGGTGATACATGTCCATGCAGGTCAGCCCCCCAGAGTATAGAGCGGGGTAAGAACGGCAAAGAGATATCTCTGGGGGTCCGGAAGGGGCACGTGGAGAACGGCCAGCATATCAGTGTACCCATTTTACAGACAGAGATACTGAATCCCCACGAGAGGAAAGACTAACCAAGGTCACCCCGCTAGCCAGTGATGGAGCAGGAATTTGAATGTGTATCTAAATCCACGTCTAGGGTGGAGCCCAAGAGTCTTGGACCCCTAGGTCTGAAATACCGAGGGATCTCACAAACGTAAGGGGCTGAGACAGTCGCTCTCAACGTTAGCATGGGCGAAAATCACCGGAGAGCTTGTCGAAATGCAGACGCTCACGCCCTGTATCCAAAGTGTCCGACGTGGCCGCTCAGGGAGCCGGTGTCAGGAAGCACGTAGAAACGAGCACCTTGGGTGATCCTGGTGCACGTGGTCCAAGAAACTCACTCCAACCAATGCTGGCCCAAGAACACACAGATATGGGACTTCCACGTCAAGTGGAATCACTTACGACAGACACGGCACTTAGCGATCATGACGGAGTCAACCATCCAGAACCTTAACGGAGATGAACAGGTCCCTGTCCTGCCCCCCACGGGACCAAACGTACCGGGATCCGAAACACTTGAGTCCCCAGTCAAACTACCTCGACCGAATCAATTAAGAAACCACCGTGAAGGCCTCACTATATTTACTATGTATCCCTGTACATAATAAAGATCCCTTGGGATTATCAGTGAGCTGTAAATCGGACGCTTAACCGACTGAGCCACCCAGGTGCCCCAGAACATTCCCCTGTTTATATGAAGGCAACTAACCCAATGGGCCTCACCAAAATGAAGCAAAACAAAACCATCACTGTGCAGTCCAGAAAATTTGCGATCCCCGTTGTAGCCAAAGTCATCCAGGATCGTCAGGACCTGGGGCGAGTGCCCTGAGCTCTAGCCCTGGTCCTGAAGCTAACCCCCTGTGTGGCCTGGGGACACCAGAGTCCCTTCGTCTGTCTACTGAGGGAGATGAAAGATGACAATCCTGAAGACCCTTTTCCAGAACTTCAAGTTGCCTGACTGGGCCCGCTTCTCCCTCGGAAGGGAAGTGATTCGGCCGCACGATCACTGCTGAGGGATTTCCATCCTTACCTTTAAGAGGGGTTTTTCCCAGTTTCCTCCTACTGTCCTCTGCGTACTCCCGACTTTAACCACCTTCCCCCTCTCTCCTTGACCACCTTTCCCCTCTCTCTCCATAACCAAGGTTATAGACTAGTTACCAGGAAAAACCTTCTAGGACAACACGGAGCCTCTTCAAGTATCTCCTTGTCCCGTGCCAACAGAAATAACAATGCGTCCTTCTTTCCGCACCTGTATCACCTGTCGCTGATTTAGCCGGAACGTTTCACTACCAAAGCCATTCTCGTTCATCAGAGCGTCTCCTACGCATTCACAGGAAGTATGCTGGAAACCAGGGGACTGTTGGGACACAACCCGATGGCACTGTGAGCAGAGCATTCAGGAATATCGGAGTCAGACCACGGGAGGTCCCTGAGGGAATCAGACGCCTGGATGGACACATAGAAGCTACGTGTGAGTTGCCGACCACAAACTCTCGTGCGCAACTCAAGATACCGAATTATGACGGCTGGGCCACCCAGAAAGAACATCGGGTTACAAAAGCCCTATAGACCAAGAGCAGACTCAAAGCTTCTCTATTTATCGATCCCCTAGGCCCAAGCCTACGTATCGGCATCGCCACTCGGGATGCAAAGATTCGTCCGCTGCTCCCCTCCACGGCGGCTGCCCTGTCCCAGCCTACATCAGGTCCCACCGGATGGTGGTAACAGCTCCAAACACCCACTGATGGCTTCACCCCCCGTGGAGAGCTGGAGATCACGGCAGCAAATTCCACAGCTCTTCTCATCACCACGTCCCGTCCGTAACCCCGCCACTCGAATCCGGGCTGGCCTTGTGACTTGCTCTGACCAACGGAAAATGGTAGGGGTGACGTCTGGGGACTCCAGAGCCTAGGCGTGCTGTCACATTGGCTCCCGCTTCCATCCCCCTGGAACCCAGCCGCCGTGCGGGGAAGGGAGACCACACGGAGGAGAAGGGAGACGCCCCAGCCAAGAGCCACAACCAGCTGCCAGTCGTGTGCACTGAGTCACCCTGGACATTGGAGACCCAGCCAAGCCCCCAGCTGAGTGCAGCCACTCGAGCGGCCCCAGCCAACACCCCGCAGAGGCTGAGCAAGTCCCAAACTTGTGGGCCGGTAAACAGTTGTGGCTTAAGCAAGAGATGACTGAAATAATGCCTTTTAAGTATCCGTCCCCAGGGCACATTTCTGCAATCAGTATATATTAGAATCTGAGTCACGCAGATTGGCGACTCCCGGCTTTGGGGTAAATGATGGGGTGGGAAGAGCCTTCCCGTCCCCGGGGGTGGGGGGCAGGGGAAGGACCAAACCTCTTACCCTTCAGGGTCCTGATGTGTGTGAAGGGCTGTCATACGTACCGATGAAAGGAGCTCACGCGAGTTGCTAGCAGTCTTTTATTGTGATAAAATCCGCACGACAAAAAACTGACCATTTTGACCGTTTTAAAGTGCGCAGTGCAGGGGCATTAAACACACCGGCGATGTTGAATAGCCACCGCCACCATTTAGTTCCAGAACTTTTTCACCCCCAAAAAGAAACCCTATGCCCATGAATGCAAACTGGTGCAGCCACTGTGGAAAACAGTATGGAGGTTCCTCAAAAAAATTAAAAACGGGGGCGCCTGGGTGGCTCAGTCAGTTAAGCGTCCGACTTCAGCTCAGGTCACGATCTCACGGTCCGTGGGTTCGAGCCCCGCGTCGGGCTCTGGGCTGACGGCTCAGAGCCTGGAGCCTGCTTCCGGTTCTGTGTCTCCCTCTCTCTCTGCCCCTCCCCCGTTCAGGCTCTGTCTCTCTCTGTCTCAAAAATAAGCATTAAAAAAAATTTTTTTTAATAAAAAAATAAATAAATAAAAATTAAAAAAAAATTAAAAACGGAAGTAACCTATGATCCGGTAATCGCACTATTGGGTATTTACCCCCCAAAATACAACAACACTCATTTGAAGGGATACATGCACCCCAATGTTGATAGCAGCATTATTTACAGTAGCCAAATTATGGAAGCAACCAAGTGTCCATCGACAGATGAATGGATAAAGAAGATGTGGGGCGTGTGTGTGTGTGTGTGTGTGTATACACATATATTTACATTATATACATATATATATAATATACTTTTATATATATAAAGCAATGTAATAACACTCAGCCATCAAAAAGAATGAAATCTTGCCATTTGCACCAACGTGGATGGAGCTAGAGAGTATTATGTTAAGAGAAGTCAATCAGAGAAAGAGAAATGCCATATGATTTCACTCGTACGTGGAATCTAAGAAACAAAACAAACGAGCAAAGGCGGGAAAAGAGAGAAACCAAGAAACAGACTCTCAACTCCAGAGAACAAACCGGTGGTGACCAGAGGGGAGGTGGGTGGGGTGATGGGGGAGAAAGGTGATGGGGATTAAGGAGCGCACCTGTCGTGACGGGCACCGGGCGACGTCTATGGAAGTGTCGAATCGCTCTCTTGCCCACCCGAAACTAACACAACACGGTGTGTTAACGGCACTGGAATTAAAATACGGAGAAACCCTGTACCCACGAAGCAGTCATTCCCCATTTCCCCCCACCCTCCAGCTAACGATTAATCTACTTCCTGTCTCTGTGGGTTTGCTTACTGGGGACATGTCAGGTAAGTAGAATCCTAGGAGATGCGACCTTTTGCGTCTGGCTTCTTTCACTTAGCATGATGTGATGAAGGCTCGTCCACAGCATCGCACGTGCCAATGCTTCATTTCTTTGTGTGGCTGATTACTATTCTGTCATGTGGACACACCACATTCTGTCTACCCGTTCGGCGGTTGACGGACAACCACCTCAGAGCTCTCGTGAAGAACACTGCTATGAACACGTGTCACACAGGTGGTGATCGAATCCAGTGGTCCTCCACCAGACGTCCTTGTGCCCTCCTGGGGACATTCAGCCATGTCTGGAGACATTTTTGATGGTCACAAATTGGGGGGAGGGGGGTGCCACTAGCATCTAGTGGAGGCTGGGATATTGCTCAACACTCCACATGGCACAGGACCGCCCCCCCTCAGAAGTGTCCAGCCCCCAGTGTCACGAGTACCGAGGTGGGGACACCCCGCTCTGACCCATATCAAGCTCCCCTTTAGTGTGGCTGCTCTCAGACCTTCCCAACCAAGAGTCACTTTCCCTCCTTCCCAGCCCAGAATCCACGGCCCGATGGCCAGTTTAGAAACGTGTGATTCTGTTTCTTTTTTTTGTTTGTTTTTAACACCCACCATTTCCAAGAGGGAAGTCAAAACAAAACCCTCCAAATCAATTTGCGGAGAAAAATAAAAGGATATTTCTGATGTTTTTCTAAGCTTTTCATCCTTTTTAAAACGGGGGGGGGGAGGGGGTCAAGTGGCGACTGAAGGATGAAAGCAAGTGTTCAAAAGCATCAGCGACCAAAAGTCCACAGAAAATCAAAACAAACCCAGCTCTCAGTGTGCGTAATTACGGGTACAATCAAGTAATGAAAGCTTTATTAGTTTAATGTGATTCCATCAAGCACCAAAAAGCGGGAAGGAAAAAGAAAATGGATAGAAAGGAAGAGAGGGAGGGGAGAGCAGCATGAGAGAGGGACACGAGCAAGCCGGAGGGTGATGCTCACACGCATCTTTAATTAAACGGTACATTCTGGGTGTCGGGCCGCCGTCTACCCAAGGGAGCAGCAGGAGCAGACCGGACATCTCCTCCAGGACGCGTGCCTTTGTGTTCATCCAGCAAATCATCTTTCGATAACTTTGTGCCTGGCGTTGTTCTTGGCAGTGGGATTCTAGCCACGCGCAAAATAGACCCCAATCCCTCCCTCTCCCCCCTCCCCCACCCCCCCCCCCCGGAACATTCAAGTGGAGAAAACAGACACTGAATGAAATAAGAGGCGAGGTGTGTGGCACGTTCAGCGGAGAAAAATAAAGCAGGGCAGAGGAACAGGAAGGGTCCGGGGGTGGGGAAGTGGGATTTTGGAGCTAGGCGGAACCAAGGAAGGGATGACAGGCAAGAAAAGACCTGGGAGAAGTGAAGACGTGAGCCAAGGGCAGATCCGGGGGAAGGGAATTCCAGGCAGAGGGCAGTGGACATGCAAATGTCCTGGGGTGGGATGTGCCTGTGGAGGGATGGTGAGGAGGCCACTGGGAGATGGGGGCAGGCAGGTAATGGAGGCCTCGCAGGGCACGGGAAAGCCTTTGGCTTTTACCCTGAGAAGGGAGCCCTGGGGAGGAGGGGAAATGGGGACAAAGGAGGAACACAGGATCTCTCTAGCTGCTGGGTAGACAGAAGAGAGAAGCACGACAGGGACAGGGGTGAGGCAAGAGAGGCATCTAGGGGGCAAAATGCGGGCGGCACTCACTCTCAGGGCACTGGATGCCTCACTCGCCTCCCCTACTTCCGGCCCGGGAATGAAGGGTTACCTAGACCTTCACCGACCACCCCATTCAAGGAAGGACTTGGTGTCCAGGCACTGGGGGCGCTGTTGGTAGACGGCCCCTCCAGGGACGGCCCTCAATGCAGTCAGCCGCCTCGTGCAGGGTCCTGCCCCTTCCTGGGCTGTGTTTTAATTTTTTTTTTAACATTTATTTCTTTTTGAGAGAGAAAGAGAGAGAGAGAGAGAGAAAGTGAGCAGGGGAGGAGCAGACAGAGAGAGGGAGACACAGCATCCGAGGCAGGCTCCAGGCTTCGAGCTGTCAGCCCCGAGCCCGACCCGGGTCTCGAACCCACAAACCGCGAGATCAGGACCTGAGCTGAAGTCGGAGGCTCAACTGACTGAGCCGCCCCGGCGCCCCTGGGGTGTGTTTTTAAATGTAGACTTTAATATGAGTTGGGGACAAGTAAAGCCAGCAGATTGGGAAATGACAGCCATCGAAAAGACGGTTTGCTACACTCACGGATGGAGGGAGGAGGGAGTGGCACCACACAGGGCCAAGCTGCGTGAAAGCCTTTACTGTGTCTGGTTTCCCCAGAGAGGAAGGGGGGAAGCAGGGGAAGCAGGCTTGGATCAGCTCATCTGAATAATCTGGCAGGCTCTGGGGCAGAGGGTCTGCCCCTCGCTGTCTGGTAGCTGGTCCTGGAGTGACGAAGGCCAGCGGACGGTGGCCCAGAGCGCAAGAGCCCACAGAGGAGGCAGTTGGGGTGTAGGCTCTGGATTGGCCAGTTTGCATCTGAGAGGCATGGTCACAAGTGGCTCCTTGACTCTCCCCAGGGGAAATGGCTAGTCCTGGGAAGGAGCAGTCCCTCAGGGTCAGCAAGCTTCCAGACGTCAAAACATCAGACTAAAAAGACATCCTAGGCCGCCTGGGTGGCTCCGGTGGTTAAGCGTCTGACTTCGGCTCAGGTCATGATCTCGTGGTTCGTGAGTTCGAGCCCCGCGTTGGGCTCTGGGCCTGGAACCTGCCTCAGACTCTGTGTCTCCCTCCCTCTCTCCCTGCCCCTCCCCTACTCATGCTCTGTCTCTGTCTCTCAAAAACAAATACACATTCAAAAAAAAAATTTTTTTAAGAAGCATAAAAAGACATGCTTCACACAGGGGGACCCACATCCAATCCCTGATCCACGAGAAAGGATAAAGGTCTGGGTCTCCCATATCATCGCTGTGTTCCATGGGACAGCGACACCCAACGCTTCCTTCTACCGGTGTGGGCATGTGGGTCAACAGGCAGGTCACGAAAGAAATGTCTCCAAATGGTCAACGGACGCACGAAAAGACGTTCAACATCTTTAGTTACCGGGAGATGCCAATTAAAGCCAAAATGAGACACTACTCTATTCTCACCAGAATGGCTACCCTTAAGAAGCTGGAAATTACCACGAGTTGGCGGATAGCATTTCTCCTTCGCCAAGTCAAGCTGTGTGGCAACCAGGCTCCTGGATGAGAAGTCAACGGTATTCTCCAAAACCAAAGGAAGCCAAGGACAGTACCAATTAGAGACTTCAAAGCAACGAAGTAGCTCTTTGATGGAAACGCAGACACCGGGCAAGTGCACCATTCCTGTCCGCCCCCTGAGCCCTTCCCCCAGCGCGATATTCTTGAATAAGTCAACACACCCAAGCACAGTTGAACAGGGGGCCTATATTTCGGTCTCAGCACCAAACCAAAGGGGCAGAGGACGGACATGCCGCGGCCGACACGGTTGCGGGCTTGAGTCCCGAGGCCGGACAAGCCGTTGGCCACGAGGGCAGTCTGTCACATCTCCGACATACTGCCTGAATCAGAACCCCATAAAGTCTAGCTCAGGTCGGTGGTTTTGATAGGCATCCAAATGGCTTTCAAAAAATAAAACTCATCTAAGAGGTTATGGTGATGGATACTGAAATCCAAAGCCTAAAGGCCTTCTGACTACGGCACGCCAGGTGGCTCAGAGATATTTTTTCTTCCCCTCTTTTAATCTAAATCATGTTCCCAGACAGCGCAGAGCCTGGTATAAATTCTCTTCTGCACTAATCTCTTATATACTTTTATGCTTGTCTGAGATGATTGAACATGACTCATTCATGGTTCTGTTTTCAACCACCACTGGTCTTTTCCAGTCGGCAACATCTGGTTTTTCGCAGTGAAAAGGTTCCTTTTGTCTATCACGCAACTGTGCGGTGTTCTGAGGAGAAGGAGAGTCTACACCGAGGGCTGGTCAAGTGCCAGTAATTGCCATGAATGGTAGGAGAGCCCGGAACATCTGCTCTATTTATCGATGGTGATATGAAATTAGATGTCAGCTGAATGAAAACTGCCAGCTCCCCAGTGGAGACTGGTGGATTTCAACCTTTTTTATTGTTTTTGTTGCCAACCCATTTTTTTTCCTAAATAAAATTTAAATAAAGCTTTGAAAGTTATTCCTGTTCTGAGGCAGGTATCCGCCTCTCTTTCCTCTCAAGAGAATGCCTCGGGCACCTTCTCGGACACACCAGTGCTCAGGGAAGCTGTTTGAAAAAGCCACTGGTGTAGATAGACCAAGTTCACGGTACAGTGCTAGTGAACAGGGGTTATCTCCAGGTGATTTTGATTTTTCTTCTGCTTTGTATAGATTTTAAATTCTCTATGATGAACATTTATAACTCTGTGATCATAAAATAAATTGGACGTCTTAAAGAAAACTAGAATTGTTTGATATTCCTTAAACATACCTCGTAAAGCATCAAGCCAGTCGCTGGCAATCAGTCCGTGAGTATTAACCAAGCACTAAATGTGTGCCGGGCTCCACGATGGCACCGAAGGTACATCGGCGAAGGAGACAGATAGCAGCTGACCTCAGAGACCTGACATTTTAATGGCGGGAAGACAGGCTAGAAGGGGGCTCTGTTCACCGTCACTCTCCAGCAGCGTGCTTGAGGAACTGTGCTTTTCATCCCTGCCACGTGGAGCCCCGTGGGTCTCGAGACCCTAGTCCCAAGAGGGACAACGCTTCCATCGCCGGACTCAGTAATAATCCGCTCATTAAACTCAAACCTATGGCTGCCCCCAGCCACTTTGAGTAACTCTTGCCAGAAAGCCAAGCAGTCGCCATGCTGGCAACAATTTTTTTTTAATATAATTTATTGTCAAATTGGCTTACATACAACACCCAGTGCTCATCCCAACAAGCGCCCTCCTCCATGCCCATCACCCACTTTCCCCTCTCCCCAGCCCCCCATCAACCCTCAGTTTGTTCTCTGTGTTGAAGAGTCTCTTAGGGTTTGGCAACAATTTATTTATCCATTCTTCCGTGGATGGAAATTTGAGTCGTACGCAACTTTCAGCTACTGTGGATAAAGCTACTATAAAAGGTTCTGCACGTTTTTTGTGAACACCTGTTGCCATATGGGTCAACACACCTACGAGTGGAACAAGGAGGTTATAAGATGGGCATACAACCTAACGGTGCAGTTTCCAAAGTGGTTGCACCATTTTATACCAACAGTGTAAGAGTTCTGGTTGGTCCACATCCTTGCCGACATGTAGTGTGGCCAGACTCTTATTGTAACTATTGTAGGGGGGGTGAGATAGCTCATTGTGCCCTAAGGTTGCGTTACCCTGATGGCTAATGATGCTGAGAACCCTTCCCTGTGCTAATAAGCCATGCTTGGAGCTTTTCTTCTCAAATGCCTATTCAAGTCTTTTGCCCATTTTATTGAGTTGTCTTTTTATTATGAACTTGTGAGTGTTTTTAATATATTCTGGATACAAGTCCACAAGATATATTTGTTGCAAGCATTTTTTTTCCTCGTCTCGCTCCTGGCCTTTTCATCTTTAAGGGGGTCTTTTGGTAAGCAGGAGTTTTAATTTTGATGAAGTACAATTTATCTTTTTTTCCCCTTTATGCTTAGTGCATTTAGTGTCTTTTCTAATAAATCTTTTGCCTACTCCCAAGATTGCTACGCTATTCTCCTGGGTTTTTTTCTTCTAAAAGGTTTGTGGGTCAGCACTCACATTTAGGTCTATGATCCTTCTCAACGTAAGGATTGAGGTTTATATTTTCAAACGTTTATCCGGTTCTTCCAGTGCTATTGGTTGAAAAGACTTTCCTTTCCTAATGGAACTGGGGCATTTGCTGAAAGTTCTATGTGTGTGAATTTATTTCTGGATTCCGGATTCTGTTCCACTGATCTGTCTGTCCTTAAAATCATATTCTTACTTAGCTTTTTCCCCCATCTCACCATGTTTCCATCACCCCTCATCTGAGAGAACCCTCACAGATTCCCATCACAGGCTCTGTTTGGGGAGAAACAGACCTAAAACAAACAGACATGCAGATTAACAGCTAAATGAGATACTTTCAGGTGCTATTTAGTGCTAGGAACAAGATAAAAAATGGTAATACTGAGGAAAGGGACATGTTGAGGCCCACTGACTTAGACAATGGGAGGTCAGGAGAGAGTGTCACGATCTGTTCTGGCAATGCCATAGCTGGGTTTTGTTAATAAAGTTTTATTGGCACCCAGCCACACCCATATGTTCACATATTGCTTGTGACTGCTCCCCTGCCCTAAGGGCAGAGGGGAGCAGTTGTAGCAGAAACCATATGGCCTGCAAAGCCTAACATATTTACTATCTGGCCCTTTAGGAAAAGTTTGTTGACCTCCGTCTTATCACTAGACTTTGAAACTTCCTGTTGACATGCCTGGGGTCGGAAGCAAGCAAGAAAGTTACCTAAGACAGGTACTTCTTATAACCTAATCTCTCTTCTCCCATTCTCTTTGAACTTGTAGGTTTGTGCTCTTAAAGATGATTTCATTGGCTTTTTTAGTGAGCTTCCAATAGGAAATAGAGATATATGTTTCCGATCCACGCAGGTAATGATGATTTTTAAAGAAGTATCTATGGGTCCATAGAAACGAGTCTTCAGAAAACGCTAAGATGGAAAGTAATTCCCACAGAGAGGAAGTTAAATACACTATATGTCACCAAGGCAGGTGTCTCTTTCTGCTCACATAATGAAGATTTTGTGTATCTGGAGCAAAATGACAACAACGAGAAAAAATTTTTTTGTTGTTTTCAAGTGAAACTAATCATGCGCATTGTCCTTTATTTGGAAATTGTCTTTCACACCTTTTTTGGTTTGTTAAAAAATGTGCTTTCTAAAACAAATGAACCAATGGTAATTCACACATGGCAGAGATGTTTTTTAGTCTCTTTCACAAGAAAAACTGACAGCTTAATGCTAGTCCATCTAATTCTTCTGAAATTACACTGATCTATAAATTTAAAAATATTTTAAAAAGGGGGCGCCTGGGTGGCTCAGTCGGTTAAGCGTTCGACTTCGGCTCAGGTCATGATCTCAGTTTGTGGGTTCGAGCCCCGCATTAGGCTCTGTGCTGACAGCTCAGAGCCTGGAGCCTGCTTCAGATTCTGTGTCTCCCTCTCTCTCTCTCTCTCTACCCCTCCCCTGCTGGCACTGTCTCACCTCAAAAATAAATAAAAACATTAAAAAACAAATTTAGAAATTACACTGATCTATAAAATACCAAAGTCTGGGAACCAAAGAATAAGGTGTGATAACAGGGCCGTCTGGTGCAGTCTACCATCCACCTCCCTTGCCCCTCCCTAGAGCGCTGTGTTGAGCGGGATTCTGAGGCCCTGTCTGATCTCACAGGAGTGTGTAGTGATCGATTAGTGATGTCTGCTAGTGATCGATTGGTGATGGCTGCTAGTGATCGATTAGTGATGTCTGCACGACTGCAGCAAGCCTCCCCACCATGCACCTGCCTTCTCTAATGAGCATTATTATCAGCAAATATGCATTTATGGATCCGGTCTTGAGATCCAGGTGCTTCCACGGCCACAGAGCACCCAGCAGACAGGAACCAGCCTACTCACAAACACGCCCTAAGGCAACAAAAGAGGAACCTTCCTCGGCTGTTTGCACCAGCAGAAAACAGCTTGGGGTAAGGACCTCAAAGATGACAGTAAAGACAGAAGCAAGGGTGTCATCATAAGCTAGAGCCTGCTTCCCCACAGCAACCACGTGATGGTGAGTGGGCCTGACCAATGAGACGGTCCCACCCAAATCAAATATAACACCAGGCGGCACTATGCATACGATTATAAAATTCAAATAGCATCTAAGATCTTTTTTAACCTCTTTCCCCAACGTCTCCCCAAAGGACCGATGCCGGGGGACGGCACCACCCTCTTCCCGGGAGCACACACGTGAGCTAGACAAGATCACAGGAACGATTTACATACAAGCGGAGGTACCCATGACTGAGAGGCAGGGAGGGAAGGAGGGCGGTTTGCTTTGAACAGTCTACCTTTTAGCTTTGCACCGTGTACAGGCAACGCCTATTCAAAGCTAATTTTCAAAAGCTTAAATCCATCACCACTTTCACTTCATAAGGGAAAGGGTATTTGCTGATCACCGAAGGAAAACTGAAAAGGACACGGTCACAGAATAAAGGGCCATCTTTCCCCAGAGAAAAGAGGTGGCACTCTTCTCTGCGTACAGAAACAGAACACACAGCCACAGTTTTGGGTAAATGTAAAAAAACCAAACTTTTCTTTTGCAATGTTACATCGCACGCAATTGTCTTCTTGATAAAAGGTTGTTATGGGGTGGGGGGGGGGGGCTCTTAGGCGGTAATAGCTTGAAGCAAAACCTCCTCCAATTTATTCCAGCCGATTGCTTTCATCATATCACTGTCTGCAAAACCACCTTCGCCCGTGAACGTGGGGGAACACTGGCGCGAACACCTTCGCTGATCTTTCAGAAGTCTTGGCGATTCGGGGCAAGACTCGGATAATTCAAGACCCAAGGCTGTAGATCTCTGGCTATTTCTCCCGCCCTCCCGCTGGGGGGCCTGGCGACAGGTCTGAGGTCTAGCCAGCAGGCATTCAGATGAATACTTATATCTTGAACGAATGTATTAGAAAACAAAACTAAACTAAGCTGCTATCAGGCACTTCTAAGGGCCTATTAAAGTCTCAAAAACAGCCCAAAGCTGACACCCCATCACCCACTGCAGGGAGGAAACTGAAGCTCAGGGCAGTTAAGTGACTTACCTAGGAACACACAGCGTGCGAGAAATAAAGACAAAACTCAGACCCGTCTGAGGCCGAGAGCCAGCCTCACTCACCCAGAAATGCGCTCACATACCGGCTGTTCACTCAGGTGTTTGCTCCCTTCTCGAATTTTTACTCCCAAGGGGTCCTAAGAGGAGAAAGCCAACTGAGGGAAAGAAGAGGGAGCCAAGGGACACGGGCCTCAAGTGCTACTCGCATCTAGGTCTGGGAGTGGGGACAGGCACCGGCCCACCCTTGGACTTTACAGACCCCTTGTCAGGTGCCTGGTCCGTGTACAGGTGAAACCCACCCTACAGAAATGACTCGGGAGGCCGGGCGCCGCGGGCCTGGTGAGCACAAAGGGCCTTTTCCTGATACACGTACACATTCAAACTAGGCCAGGCCATCTAGCTCTCTGCCCACCCCGCCCTGAGCCTGGAAACCATCTCTTAAATATTAAAGCGGGTGGCCTCTAAGCTAAGAGATTAAACAAGAGGCAGCCTTCTTATCTCAGGTAGGAGATTTGGAAGCCCTCCTGGTGAGGTTGGAACAAGATCCCTTCAGGAGGTAAACTAATCACCGTGAAAGCTTTCGAGGGCGGAGGGGAAGGAGCCACAGCCCCACCCAGCCCAGCCTAATTCCCCCACAGTGATCCAAATAAGGGAATAAAAGTACCCGCTGGAACCCGCAGCTGCAAAGCCCCGAGAGGCAGACGAGAGAGGCAAGGGACGGTCGGGCCCATTTCACAGATGGGGCTCCTCAAGTCTCAGAGGGGCACCATGGGACATAGCACTCCCCAAAGACACACTTGGGAAGCCGCCCAGGGTCCCCTCCGCTCTGAAAGGTGATCTAGCAGTGTGCTAGGAGCTGAGAGTTAAAGAGGAGTTTTGCAAGTCGGCGGTCAAACCGCTGGAGGCTGGAAATCGGCCGCGAGGGGGGTGCGGGCATCACGGGACCCAACATAGACATCAAAGGCGCTTGTGTTCTCTTTTGTGTCTCTTTTGTGTTTTCCAGGGAACCGGTTTGTACCAGCACGACGTCATGGGAGGTGATAAAAATGCTTCCAGAAAGGTTTCAGTTCACTTCCTGGCTTTTCCGCAATGAGCCTGGGGCCTTGGCGAGTTATCTATCCCTCTGGGCCTCAGTTTCCTCATCTGTAAGACAGAGTTGAAGCTGGTAACTATGTTATAGGGCATGTGAGGATTAAATGGCAGGGGGGTGTGTGGGATGGGTGGCTTAACACAGGCCTAGCTGGTGCTTAATCAATGCTAGCTTTCCTAGCAATTAAAGTAATAATACGGGGTGGGGGGGGGTGGGGGGGGCGCCTGGCTGGCTCAGTCGGCAGAGCAAGCAACTCTTAATCTCAGGGTCTTGAGTTCAAGCCCCACACTGGGCGTGGAGCCTCCATTGGTTTCCTTCTCCCCACAATTTCTTTTTCCTGCCCAGATTAGGGCCATCCTCTCCCTCTGGAGCCCCACATGCGGGGATACCATGGGATGAAGGCAGCGTGAGGTAACCAGAAGAATTTAAACTTCAGAACCCCAAGTTCTGAGCCACTTACCAGCCGCAGGAGCTCGGGCAAGTCACGTGACTCCTGGCATCCGATGGTCCCTCCTGAGTACAGGTGGGAGGATGACACCTATCGTGAGTCGGCCCGGTTATATGAGCCAAATGGAAAGCACAGAGCAGGGGCGCACCATCTGGCATGATACGGGATGCTGTCGACCTCGGGATCGCTGTCACGCCTGATGTGCGCTTGCAAGGGCGACGGCTGTGCCCGGCACACAGTAGGTGCTCGGGGACTTCCAATGGGAGGAAATCAATCGCCTGGGTCAACAGCTCTCCCAGGAGGCCAGCAGCGGGACCGAGGTGCCCTCGAGAGGAGCCAGCAGGATCCCTGCTCACCTGGGCCGTGTTCCTCACCAGCCTGGGTGGCATCCCAGGACCTGAGCCGTCATTCTCATCGCTAAGTCACAGCTAAGAGGTACACAGAGACCGGCTGGGCTGGTTTTATAGTTATAACCCCCGCTCCCCCGGAGAAACACACTGTCGCATCTAGGCACGTGTGCCCAGGCCCTTCCTGCCCCCACCCCCCCTCCCCACCCCCAGGAGAACGCGGTGGCTTCCCAGCTCTGGGAGTCCTGCCCACCCTGCAAGGCTCAGCTCAGGTATCTCTTCCCTTAAAGAGGAAGGAACACCGCCGGGTTGGAGACACATGGACTGTTGACACGTCTACATTCCCTGTCCTAGGCTAAGTAAGACACAGGCTTCAGACACACAGACCTAGTTCCAAATCCACTCTGGGTGACTTTAGGCAAATCATTGGACCATGCAGAGGCTTGATTTCTTGAAAAACTGCCCTGAGCTATTGCAGGCATTAAATAACCCCCCCCCCAAAAAAGAGGGGTGTGCTAAGTAAGCCACAGTGCCTGGTACTTATCCAGCCCTTGATAAATGATAAATAAATGATGGCTGTTATTTTACTGAAGATAAGTCCCATTTTCTCCACCTACCTCCCAACACACACGCGCGCACACACACACACACACACACACACACACACACCCCTTAAACACAGGGCATATATTTGTTCGGGACTGGCTGGCGATACGAGGCAGTGAAAGGTTTGCCTCTGGGACAAAGAATCGCACACTGGGAACAAATGACGATGAAGGAATCAGCCGGAGCGTTCTGGAGGTGAGGGAGGCCAACTTGCCAGGGTAACAACGATTCGTCGGCTCCAGACAAGACGGAGCTCTCAACCATCAGGCTTCTAAACTTCCCCAAGTCCCCGTTTCCTCGTCTGTAAGACACGTGACAAGGTTGTAGGAGCAACGCTGACCCAAGCCTCATAAAGCACTGGGGCACAGGAGGGATGAAAAATGTCAACGTGGGGGCACCCGGGTGGCTCGGCCGGTGAAGCATCCGACTGTTGATTTCCGCTCAGATCTCAGGATCGTGAGATCGAGCCCCGCGACGGGTTCTGCGCCCTGGAGCCTGCTTGAGATTCTTTCCTCTCCCTCCCTCTGCTCCTCCCCCACCTCTAAAAAAAATTTTTTTTAAATGTTAGCCTTTGTCAGTACAAATGCTACAAGCGGTAATAAACCCCAGGGAGTGAAGGGCTAAGGAAAAAGAAAAGCTGAAATAAAACCCGGTCCCCCCCCCACCCCCCCACCCCGGGCCTTCCTTCTGTCTTTGAACGGGAAAGGACCTGTGCAGGCAAGAGTTGTAGTGGTTAGAAATGTGCTCAGTTACAACTAATAAAGTGTCTCTCCAGGCTGGCCTGAAACAATAGGGCTTCATCTCCCCCTCCAACTCCTCCACGGTAAGCTGCCCAGGGCTGTTTGCGAGCTCCCCGGATGCCAGGGGTAGAGACCCATGTTACTTGACCTCAGTTCGGGGACTCAGCTCCGCCGTGAGCCTCTCCTGCCAGCCTCCAAAAGCCACGGGGATTGGAGAGAGGGGACGTTTCCCAGAACGCCCCACGGAGCTGCACTGGGTCCCACTGGCCAGTCCTGGGCCACATGGCTTCGCGTTCGCCAAGGAAGCCCTGGCAAAGAGACGGGGTTTACCAGGACTGTTTGGAGGCTCACGGTACGTCGGCCCCTGGGGCTGGGCCCACCTTCCCCGGAGAGTAGACCCTGCCACCTTGTTCTCCTTCAACAATGAGATTTTATGAGCAAGCACGAAGGGGAGGAGGGTGGGGGCACCCACTGTGATCTTCCCTGGGATGTGCGTGTGGAGAACGGGGAACAGAAGCAGCGATGATCCCGTCCCCTACCCCCCCCCCAGGAGGTAAAGATCAATCAAGGCCTCAGGGGGGGACCTCCCTGATACCTGCTGTGTGATACCGCGGGAGGGACAGGAGATTCGGACCCTGCCCCTGAAAGAACACTGTTATCAAGTCCCCGTCACAAGACACACATACATGGTGGTCTAAAGGATGGACCGTCCTCCCTGCCCCCCACCCAATCGCTCCTGGCTGGACCCATTTACTGGATTTCAGCGTCCTGGGCCTGAAGAGTGGGCAGGGTGGCCGGGGAGGTGGGGGGGGGGGGGAAGGCGGAGGTGGAACAGGTGGGGGCGCTCCTGGCAAAGCGCTCAGCCTGAGCAAAGACGGAGAGGAGTTAGTCGTTCTAGAAAATAGCCTCTTTGCCACACGGAAAACGCTTTTATTCAATGCCAGGGTCTGCACTGAAGGCCAGGTACACAGAGGGGTCCCAGTCCCAGTCCTCAGTGAGCTAACGGTCCTTCAGGGACCACATTCCCTGCTAACCCCCAGCACAAAACCACCCGACCACCAACACAGAGATACCAGCCGCTGTAAGTCTGCTGTAAGCCAAACTCTGCACCAAGCACTCCACAGCCACAGTTTCCTTTGATTGGTGCAAGCCAACTGGCAGGCACCGTGAAGACACGCATTGTGCAAATGAGGAAACCGAGGCTCAAGCACCTTAAAGCAGTAGGATGTGAGGGGCACGTCGGTGGAGTGCAAGAATACTCAGCCGCACACATTCTATGAGACCCTGAGCAAGTCCTGTCCCCTCTCTGGGGCCTCAGCCTTCCCATCTGGAAAAGGGACGCGGAGAGCTCTGGGAGCTACAAGCTTCTAAGATGGTTCTCAAACCCTGCTGCGTGTTAGAAACACCTGGGGACCTTCTAAAACTCCGGATGCCCAGGCCGGGTGGCAGGCCGATTAAATTAGAACAGGGGGCGTGGTGGGGGCTGGGGGAAAGCCAGGCGTTGGGGTATTTTTGTTTTGTTAAAGCGTCCAGGTGATTCCAACATGCGGCCACCTTTGGGAACCCCTGATCCAAAGATTCCAATTTCCTGGCCTCCTGGGCTGTTCCTGACATGGCCTGGTATAGAATGAAGGTATTGAGCCAAAAATAAAATTAAATTAAATATCCAGAACAGGCAAATCCATAGAGACTGAAAGCAGATTAGTGGTTGCCAGGGGCTGGGGCGGGGGGGGGGGGGGGGGGGGGGGGGGGTGGGGGGGAGAGTTGGAAATTACTGCTTAATGGGTCTGAGTTTCCTTTTGGGGTGATGAAAATGTTCCGGAACTAGAGAGAGGTGTTCGTGGCACAACAACGTGAATGTATTAATGCCATCGAACTGCACACTTCAAAGTGGTTACCATGGCAAATTCTACGCTGCGTCTGTTTTGCCACCATACCCAAAAAAACAAAGAGGATGGAAATAAACGTAAAAATAATGACGAAATTCAGGTAAAAATAGGGTGTCTCTGGGAAGGTCAGGACTTTGCGGTCAAGGGCAGAGCTCGGCCCCCCGGAAGGCAGACTCGGGTCCAAAGCCCCACTCCTGCAACTCCCTCCCGGGGTGCTGTGTGACCCCCGCCCCCGAGCGCGTGACCTCGCCTCTCGGGTCCTCTCGCGCGGATCCGGAAGAGGGAGGCGCGAATAGAAAGTGCTCGCAGGGCGCGCTCCAGGCGAGGCGCCCACTCGGAGCCACAGGAGCGCATCGCGGGGGTTTCGGGACACGGGGGACGCGGGCGCCCAGAGAGGGAAGGGGACCGGCGCACAGTCACCCAGCGGGGCAGAGGCCGAGCAGCCGCGCATCCGGGTTCCGGGCCGCACCCCCTCCCTCCCCCCTGCCCCCCCCCGTCCCCCCCTCCCCCCCCCTCCGCGCGGCCCCGGCTCCCGACGCACCTGGTCCCCGGGCGCGGGGCGGGGCTCCCGACCCTCACCTGGCGCTGCCGGGGCCCGCACCCGCCTCCCGCCTTTCATCTCCCCTCCCCGCGGCTCCGGGCGCCGCTTTCCCGACGGGCCGGGTGACGCCAGGGCCTGAGCTCCCGGCTTCCGCGGGGTGCGGGGCGGGCGGGAGCGGCCGCCGCCAGGTGGGGCCGCCGCCAGGTGAGGCCCGCCCGCCGCGCCGCCGCGCCGCCTCCCGGTCTGTGGCGACACCTGGCGGCCGGCCGCGGAGGGGCACAGCCGCCGTGCCGAGGCCCGGCTTCCGTCCCCGGGATCAACTCTCTGGAGCACCTACTATGTGCCGGGGACGCCTCCAGGTGTCCGCGATTCGCACCGTCCCTGCGCCCCTGGACTTTGCAGACTTGCCCGAAACGAGATGTAAACAAGGAAACCGATGCAGGTTGTATCATTCCTTTGCTCAGATACACGGTAACAAGCGGGGGCGGGACGGCGGGACGCTGTCCCCGCCTGGTCCGTCTAAGCAGACCAAGAAGCTGAGGATCTGTCCCTGGAAGGAGGGTGAAAGTAAACCAAGCATTGGAAGCGGCACATGCAAAGGCCCTGAGGTAGGAAGGCACCCGACTGTTTAAAGCAAAGTGCAAAGGTCAGGAGCTGGAATATAGTGGTTGTGGTATGAGGTAGGCAGAGACCAGATGAGACCCTCGACCTGCTTTCCCAGTTCCTTCCCGGGGGAAGGACCCGCCAAGTGTTACAGAGCGAGGCAGCGACAGCCAAGTGCAGTGTGGACTCCCAGTCCGGGGCTCTCTCCACCACTCCAGGCCAGCCATTTTTGCTATTGGTGTCCAAGGATCCATTCGTTCGTTCAACAGTCATTTCTTGAGCGGCTGTTCTGTGCCAAAGACTGTGCTGAGCCTTAAGCACAGGATGGTAAAGGCATATTCCTCGAGATGCCCCTCCTCTAGCAAGAGCATCGAACCAGACTGGGAAGATTAGAGAAGGCTCCCCCTCCTCCACAAGAGACAGACCCAAAAGAATGAATTTCTAATGGTGGAAATCTGGGACAAGTAGCAGCCCGTAGACAGGATATATCGGCACTCTTCAAAGTATACCTCGCAGGAACACACATTATTTTAATAGATCCCCACCACCACTTTTTTTTGTAGATGTGAAAAATTGGGCCACGGAGAGATTGAGTTGGGATACTGAGCTGGACCCTCCACCGAGATGCCGGAACCTTAGCGGCAGCCTAAGCCTAGAGGATGTGTCTGAGTTATGATCGTTCACCCCGGCTCCAAGACCGAAGAATGGAGACTCTGCTGTCTGCAGGGAGGGTCCTCAGGGCGCAAGGCCCAGGGCAGGCGCTGGAGCTAATGTGACTTCCCACCGTCGCATCACTGGGATCGTTCAGAATTGACTCTTAACCAGCTCCCAAGTCCTCGATTTAGAAACCGAAGAAGGCTCATTAAGGTTGCTGTTCAGATGAATCGCTTCAACCTGGTGTGATAAAGGTCTGCACTGGAGGCGATTTCCGTTTGCGGGCCCGCAGGCAAGGCCGTGGGATTCATCCTGCCTGGAGAGGTCTTGATGGCCAAGTAATGGAACTATTCCTCTGAATCTCTGGGCCACTGGTTCCCACACTGTGGCCCTGAAGGAGCAGCTTGCTTTTTTTTTTTTTTTTTTTTTTTTTAAATCACCTGGGGACTCGGTTAAAATGCAGATTCTGAATCTGCAACTCTGGGGTGGGGCCCTGCAGGGGTGTTTGGCCTCCCTCCAGGGGATTATGATGCTTTCTGGAGATTAGGAGCCTCTGGCGGGCAGGCCTGGGGGAGCCTGTAAATCTGTGTTTTTGACCAGCACCCGAGTGATTGTCCATGATCCGAGTGTCTGGAAAGAGCACTTGGGTTGAAATCATTGCTTTTGCTTTTCTCCCAACTTCTCCTTTCTCTTTCTCTTCTCTGGCCTCGGGATCATTCCTGTTTGTTCTCGCGGGCAGTTGGGGGACGCCGAAAAGCAACAAGGACAAGTGTGGTCACTAGGGAGATAGCAAGCATCCGTCCCTGTGCCTGGGATCTCCTGGATTTAGCACTGGAAGTCCCATGTCCCGGAAGACCTTTAAGTCTTGGGCGAATGGGCCCTAACATGAAATGCTGAGCGTTTCGAATCGTGGCTTCTACAGCCTTTCTTTGCCAGTCCTAATCCCAACCCACATTTTGTCACCTTCCTCGTGGTCACCTTTATGACTTAGTATTTCTGATCTGCTTTAATTAAGAAAGCTCATCATAAGCGCGATGGTACACATTTAATGTTTATGGCCCCTGGGCTGCGGAATATCATTAAAACGTGACTGTATAGAGGCGCCTGGGTGGCTCAGTCGGTTGAGCGTCGGACTTCGGCTCAGGTCATGATCTCATGGTCCGTGAGTTCGAGCCCCGCGTCAGGCTCTGTGCTGACAGCTCAGAGCCTGGAGCCTGTTTCAGATTCTGTGTCTCCCTCTTTCTCTGACCCTCCCCTGTTCATGCTCTCTCTCCGTCTCAAAAATAAATAAACGTTAAAAAAAAATAAAAAAAAAAACTGTATAAAGTCAAAAACGAACATTCTCCAATTCAGCAATTCCCCTCTTAGGAGAAGCTTCCAGAGAAGTTCGAAGAAAGTTCATGGCTACATTGGTTGTAATAGTATGGAAGTTAAATGATCCGGAGGACCACGGATAACTCTATGGTGGTGTTTTCAAATAATGGGCCACTATGTGTGCTGAGAAATGAATGAACCAGAGCAGCGTGGATCAGCAGGGATATCCGAGAAACGCAGTGTTGTGAAAAAAACATCTGGTAGACCGTTCATAAAGAATGCAAACGCCTCTGCGTCAGTGTTTATGGCTCCATTATAAGTTACGAAATTATTTAAAATAGGCATGAGAACCGATACACGGGATGATGGTTGTCTCCAGAGGCAGAGGGGAGAGGACAGAGGGTCCCTGGAAGAAGGTTTTCACTGTATTTTTTAACAGCGTGTGTTTTCTCTCTTTAGCCGAGGCACGTAAAGAATCCTTACGTTATTCTCCATACTCCTCGGCACGTCTGAAATCGTTCGAAATCGTTCGTAAGCGCTTTTGCAATGCTTCGCGGTTTGTGCAGGGCTCCGTGTTCTTTGTTACACAGAAAGTCTCTGTGGCTAGATAAAATGTGACAATGTCTAGGCGGATTAAGCCCAGCAGGAGTTTCATGTGCTGGGTTGGGGTTGTAGGTTTCCTTACGTTTCTTGCTCATCCCTCAATTCCCCACGCCTAGCAAAGGGGCTCGACACCTTGGAGGTCCTCCGTGAATGTTTGCAAATGAGTAAAATGTTGACCAGAGCCCTGCACCTTATAGATGAAGACACAGGCGGGGGAGTGAAACGGTTTAGCTCAGACCAGCCACTGACATAGGAAGGGAGGCACGGAGTCTCTCGAATTCTCCAGGGCAGCGTGCGGTCCAACGCATCAGCGGTTCATGCCGCCTACTGCCAAAACCACAGACGCGGTGCTCGGTGGGCCCTTTTGGATTCTGGAGGCAACATATAATACGTCTGATTGAGCTGCGTGGACCCATCTACAGAATGGGATGCCCATCGGAGTGGGGACCGGGACGAGAGAGGCTCTGCAGGAGGGTCAGGCTGCAGCCGTCTGCCCACAGCAGAGGGCTGTGACCCAGCGGATACAACGATGCTACAGTGGTTCCGGTGAGGTGGGAGACGACACCACCACCTGGATATTTGGGACTCCTTGCCCCCCTGGGCCAGAAGGAAAAAACGAAAGAGGAATTTACTGGCTGGAGTGATCGATCCCAGTGGAATGTGGGTACAGACGCAGGGATGTAATGACTTTGTGTAGTTTCTATTTGCTTGTTCTGCTACCCTGTACGGAACAAATGTTCACATGCTGTCTATTTCTTACGTTAGAATAAATAAATATTTCTATGTTTGCTTTTGCCTGATTTTCTAGGCTAACCATCGTCCTCTTCTGCCTTCCATTTTTATTTTATAGACAAGTTGGTAGACGTCGACATTACAGTGTCGCCTTTAGGGAACAGAATGTTCAGCGGGGCTGCGACTGGGTCCCAGGAGTGATTTATACCCCCCAGTTGCAGCTGCGGTGACCCTGGGGAGCACGCATCCCCCCTCGTTTTGCAGAAAAGGGTGAGAATTTATTTGTAAGAAGCATGGCTGTGCCTTGTAAGATAGGAATATAATGTTGTTGGGTCGTGATACATAAAATAAAAATGTGTGCAGTGGGGTACATCGGGACGCTGAGTCGTCAAAGAGGAGGTGACGCCGTCACGGGAGGAGGCGATTTATTGCCTGTAGCTCCAAATTAACCTTTTTGCCTGCTCTGGGAAGAGGAATCTGGGCCTGTTCAAACATTTTTCCTTTGCCAGACGGCATGATGTTAAGCTTTTCCGGTAGAAAGCGCTGGAGAGACGTTGCACGAGGGAAGAAAGGGATCTTTTTTGCGGCAGAGGGGGTGCTCCCCAGGCTTCTCCAGAGCGCCCCCCAGGGTCCGGCTCCCGCAGTGAGTGGCGATTAGCTCTCCCCCCAGCACGACCCACTTCTCCAGGTGGTTTTGTGACCGAATGCCTCCCCGGGGGAGCTTTGCCTGGTCCCCTGGGCGGGAGGGGAGGGGCTCAGCTTTCCAGCAAGTTCTGCCAGCATGGCACCACGGAGCTCCTCTGCCATCTGGTGAACCATGGCCATGCCCTCTCAACAAGGGGTGGGTCTCAGCCTCTTCTTGGGGGCCGGACCTCAGCCCTGCGGTGGTAACTGCTGTTTACAGCTGCTCGTCCTGTGTTTAGAATTCCCGGTGCTTCTCACTTAATTCTCACCAGCAACTTCAGGCAAATGCGAATTGGCCTTGGGGAGGAGGACCACCTAAAACCCATCTCAGACCTGCCCTCCGCTCCCCGCCCCTCCCCATTTCCCCTCCTCTCCTCCTCCGGCCTCCTGCCAGCTCCCTCTCCAAAATGTGTTCCTTCGGTGAAGGTGAGTTGAAAAATCACAGAAGAGTCTAAAGAAAAATCGAGACCCCCAGACAAGCCGCAAGGCGGGGGGGGGGGGGGGGGGGGGGGGGGGGGGGAAGGGCGCAGAGGGGGAGCTGAAAACTTCATTTCATTCATCGCCTGCGCCCCCACGGAAGGGAGGAGATCTGCACCGTGGGGGGGGGGGGGGGGGGGGAGATGGTCAGTGCGCCCCCTACTGGTCAGTTGCATAGTCCAGAAATAGAGCTGTGTTACGTGCATGTTATGTATAAATGTGTTATATGATATCATATGCCATGCGTTATTAGGTGGCTTTTGATAACACGTGATGTGATGTGCCTGTGCCGGTCCATCACTGGACAGAGTGGATTACAGTGGACCCACACGTTGGAATGCAAGGGAACCACTTAAAGAACAGGGTAGGTCTCTGTATTAGCACCGAAACGTGTCCGGGATGCAGTCACAAGGAAACAAAAGCAGTTAGTAAATGTGTATATGAACGTGGGCATTTTTGTTACACCTGGAAGGGTTAAGCATCAACTTCTCAAAAATCCTAATCTCAAGGGGGAAAGAGTGGAGGAACGGGTCACTTTCAAGTTCAAAGACTCCAGTAATATTTGACTATTTTAGAATGCGCGTATGATCATTTGGGGAGAAAACTGAGATATTTCTGATCTGAAGAAGTTATGTATGAAATGCACAACGGACTTATGCTGGCCAAGTCTCCTCTCCAGGCCACAGTTTCCCGCCTGTAAAATGGGGGTGGTGACCTTTCTTTTCCTTACACCGTTTTACTATCTAACAAAGATTTATAGAAATTCTTCCCCTATGCTAGGTACCTTGCTGAGCCCTTTATAAATATTAACTCAATCAATCTTAAAGCAAGGCTTCGAGGGAGAGACTTTTATGAGCCCCGTTTTATAGACTAGGGAACTGAGGCACAGAGAGGTTGAGCAACTTGCCTCAGCTCACCCAGCCACTAGGTGGCAGGGCCTAGGTTCAAACGCGAGCAGTCAGGCTCCATAGTCTGACTTCTTAGCTACCACACAACGTCGGAAAGGGTGAGAATGCACGCGAAATGGTTTCCATATAACATGTATCAATAGGAAAAGCGTGTAGAGTTAATGCCACAAACCCCTAGGATGGCCTCTGGTCCATAAAGGCACTTGGGACCCAATCGCCGAATTCATGAATGAATGTGTGAATGAATGAATGCACAGATATTTTGGATTACCACCTCGTGCTTGTGAGTTTTGCACAGCCAGCCTCTAGCCCAGGAGTGAGCACGTGGTAAGGCCAAGGGGTAGAGGGACGGAAAGAGGGAGCGAGAGAAAAACGAATAGCATTTGGCACCAGGAGGCCCCCCAGGAAATGCCTGATCGATTACAGCAGGATGGTTTTTCTTCCATTTCCTGCAACCCCGTCCTGACTCTTCCAATAGGAAGCTCCAAGGGGACGCCCAGCCCAGGGCCTGGCATACAGCAGGCGCTCAGTGAAGAACACGGGGCTAGGCAGAGTGGGCCTGAAAGAACAGAAGGGACCGGGGCCGGGCAAGTCTCAGTCCGAAGAGCTCAGGCAGGATGACCCCATAGGACACAGCGCTCTCGCCTCTCTGGACAGTTCAGGATGGCACTTGGGCATGCCCTGGGTAGGAGACAGCAGGGTCTGCCTCCGGGAGGCAAAGAAATTCGAGAGGAAAGCGACTGAGGGCAATGGACAGAGCCTCAGGCCAGGCGGGGCCAGGGAGGAGGCCTGCTGGCTGTCAGCTGCGGGTCTGTGGCTAAAAGAAACCCCTCTCCCCATGTCTTTTGGGGGAACCCCTACCTGCTCAACCCAGGAAAAAGCATCCTGCCCCCAAGGAAAAGGCTCCCGAAGGAAAATACGTGCGACTTCCCCCCAAAACCACCTTCCGCCACCCCTCGAGAAAGTTCCAGCGTCCGCCCTACAAATAATCATATCCCCGGAGGAGTCCCTCTCTCCCCACCTGAGTGACATCACCAGAGGCAGGATTCAAAACCAGGCCCGTCCACCCTCCTGAAACCTGGTCTGTTTTCATCTGCCCTCACCGCCCCCTCTCCTGGAGAATGGACACCCATCATTAATTGTACTAAATGTCCGTCTGCTTCAAAAGAACGTGTGGTCTCTAATTGTGGGGTTCTATGCGTGCCCATTAGATCCGGGTTGTTAATTGTGCTGTTCCCATCTCCCCTGTTCTTCGGGTAGAGCTCTCAATTACTGAGGGAGGCATGTTAAAATCTTCCACGGTAATTGTGGATTTGGGATACGTTGAGTGCATACAAGTTTAAAATTAGGAGAGCTTCCTGGGAATTGAGTCTTTTAACATTGTACTGTAAGCCTCTTTCTTTTTTTTTTCTTTTTTTTTTAACGTTTATTCACTTTTGAGAGGCAGAGAGAGACAGAGCACAAGCAGGGGAGGAGCAGAGAGAGAGGGAGACACAGAATCGGAAGCAGGCTCCGGGTTCTGAGCTGTCAGGACTGAGCCCGACGCGGGGCTCGAACTCGCAAACCAGGAGATCGTGACCTGAGCCAAAGTCGGACGCTTAACCGACTGAGCCACCCAGGCACCCCAAAGCCTCTTTATTTCCGTCAGTGTTCTTTGCCATAAAGTCTTTTTGGTCAGATATTACCAGAGCCATACAAGCTTGGCCTTCGTATTCATCTGTCTTAAGTTTTTGTGTGCTTACTTCCCATCTCTGCGCACTTACGGCTTTAGCTATGTCTTTTATCAACAGTACGTAGCTGTTTATTGTTTTACATTATTGTTCTTATTCCAAAAAGACAACGCTTCTTGTTGGTATTACTGATCTACTTAGATTTGTTGTGATTGCTGATATAGTTGGATCTATAGCTAACATCTTGTTTTGCACTATTTATCACGTTTTTTTATGCATTTTTTGTCCCCCCCCTCCTTTTTTTTTTTCTTTCTCCTGGAATGACCTAGTTTTATGTATTTTCTCCTTTTACTTTTTCATGGGTTGGGATTCTAGCCCAGTTATTCTAGTGTCTACACTTAAATTTTTAATTTGTCCCGTTGGCTAAGAGCTAATTGTAGATAATTGAGTTAATCAATATCTATCCCTTCCTCTCCAGCAATACAAAGACTTAGCATATTTTTTAAGTTTATTTATTTATTGAGAGAGAGAGAATGAGAGAGTGAGTGGGGGAGGGGCAGAGAGAGAGAGAGAGAGAGAGAGAGAAATAATCCCAAGCAGGCTCCATGATCAGCACAAAGCCTGATGCAGGGCTTGAACGCATGAACCATGAGATCATGACCTGAGCCAAAATCAAGAGTTGGGTGCTTAACCAACTGAGCCACCCAGGCACCCCTAGCATATTTTTATTCAAATTATCCTGTGACGGTATTTATTTCCACACAGTTTTGTGTCCTCAAAAACCACTCGTTGTTTTATACAATTAGTGCATTTCTATTTACTCACATATTTATCAATTTCTTTTCACCACCTCTTCCTATATTCTATGCTTCATCTTCCTCCTGCACTTGGTTTTCTTCTTCCTAAAGTATAGACATTAGTAGTTATTTCGGCATGTCAGTTGACGCTAAAAAGCTTTTCTTTTGTTTCTATGAAAATGTCGATTTCAGCCGTCATTCTTGATGGATAGTTTCCCTGGGTATAGAATTCCTGGTTGTCAGATACTGTGTTCTCAGCACTTCGAAGATTGTTCTCAGCACTTTTATCTTCTGTTGTTGCTCTTGAGAAGTGTGATGTCAGACCTTTGTTGGCATTTTCTTCTTTTCAATCAATGACAAGATTTTCTTCAGCTCTCGGTTCGGCAGTTGTCTTACAATACAGGTTTATTTTTGTTTATCCTACTTGGGGATAGTTGTCCATCTTGAATCTGAGGGTTCATATCATTCATCAGTTATAAAAAACATATTGTTTTTAAAAAACTTTTCTTAAAAAAATTTTTCTTAATGTTCATTTTTGAGAGAGAAGAGAGACAGAGTGCGCGTGGGGGAGGGGCAGAAGACACGGAAACCGAAGCAGGCTCCAGGCTCTGAGCTGTCAGCACAGAGCCCAACGCGGGGCTCGAACCCACAAACTGTGAGATCATGACCTGAGCCAAAGCCAGACACTTAACCGACTGAGCCGCCCAGGCGCCCCATCTTCTGTATTTTATTGAAAGCATTCAAGACATCACTCTGAGAAGGGAACCCTAGGCTTCTGTGAAATGCCCAAAGGTCACGTCACAAGGAAAGCTGAGACTTTGATCAGAAAGCGGCGTTTTTATTTATGATCCAAGCGTTTGAGGTATTTTGTGAGCACAGGGTCTTTGGCTTGGTAGTTCATAGTATTGCCAGAAGGAAAAAAAAAAAAAAGGCAAAGTTACTCTTGGGCTCTTGAAGATGCCCTGGTGTCTCCTCAGCTCTGCCTGGCTCTGAGCCCACAGAAAGTCTGGCAGGAAGGGGAACGGAGTTGGGAAAGCCCCAGGCCTTAGGTGCCAAATGAGTCTGGTCTCAGTAAGCCCCCACGTTGCGCAGGACATCAGGCTGGAGAGGATTGGCACGCACGATGAAGGTAACGTGATGGGCACTCAAAGATGTTTCCGTCGGAGGGGAATTTTCTGTGACTGAGAGCCACGGAAGCAGGGGCAGGGATGTACTCCTGTACGGGCCAGGGGCTGGGCCGGGTGCTGAGAGCACAAGGCCGTACGAGGGGTGGAGCTCACCTCTGGGGACCTCACAGTCCAACAAGGGACAGACCCACTTTCATTTCATGGGGAAACTGAGGCTCTCAAGTGCTGCCCAATTGTTAGCAAAGGTAACGCACACCCATGTGATCGGTGCAAGGTGCCGAGGCTGCGGGAGTGGCCCTCGTCCTCACGGGGGTCCGTGGGTCCCCCTTTCCCCGATGGGGAAGCCGAGGCTCTGAGGGCAAATCATGTGACTTTTCTGTGCCTCGACGTCTTCCTGTGGCCAATGGGGACAATAATGGTGCCTACCACCCGCGGCTGGCGGGAGAACGAACTGAGCTGAAACACGCAAAGTGCTTACAGTGGTGGAGTAGGTGAGAGAGACAGCAGGTGTAACACCAGGTAGTGATTCTGCTAAACCCACCGCACATCGGATCCCACCCCCTTGCCGCCCCACTCCCTCCACCACCGGGCCCCGTTTCGCTTCCCTCATAACACTTCTCCCCGTCTGACGTCGTATATTCATTTATCCACGTGCTTGTTTGTTACGTGTCCCCATAGGTCGCGCGGGCAGGGGCCTCGTCTCTCGGATTCCCTGGGGGCCCTGGGCAAGGTGGGGCCTGACAGGTATTTCTTGGGTCTGCGAGCGACCAAGAGACCGACAGAGACTTGATTTCAAGGAATCCCCGATTAACTGCAAACTATAGAAAATAGCTTCAGGGATGCCTCTGACCTAGTCAGCCACAGCCGCCCTCGCGGTCAACGCCACCGCACCCGGCCCTGCCTCCTCCGGCAGTGTCCTCATCCTGCGCTGTGTTGATTTTGAGCTCCCAACACACTCTGCTTGGATCTCTGTTTCTAACACCTAATGGCAATTATGGATCTCCTGGACAGTCGGGAAGATTCTTAGAGACAGACGCTAATCAATCTCCAGCATTTGCCAGTCATCTGGAAAGTGTTCAAATGAATGAATGAATGAATGAACGATAGACGACACCAGGATGGGGTTACCAGCTATGTTCAATTTGAATTTCATTAAATAATGAATACTTTTTCGGGATAAGCATGTCCCAAGTATGGCATGGGATATACTTATACTGAAAATCAGTTGTTGATTATGTGAAATTCAAATTTAACTGGACATCCTGTGTTTTTTACCTGCTAAGTCTGGTGACCTGAGAGCAGAGGCCTTTGCAGCAAGGGACAGGTAGAGGTGACAGAGGTCAGACTTAAATGTGGGCCTGGGCTTGCTGGGGAGGTGGGCCCAGCAGGCAAAGCACTGGCAAGAATAGTGGAGTCTAAAGCGTGGGCTTGACCCAGAGAGGGTGGCAAGGGCCTGGGGTCACCCCCTCTGCCTCTGACCTTATGAAGGGACATCAAGGCATACTTAAGGAGGACGACTGTAGGAGGGGAGGGGAAATGTCAGGCGATCACTCTGGATAAAGGGAAACGCTCTCATTTCATAACCTGGCACTCTCAGCGGCTAGCATATAACGGGCCCTCCAGAAGGTTGTGTGCACCTAAAACACACACACACACACACACACACACACCCTGAAGCCAGTTCCAATCGCTCTTCCCCAGCATAAGCATGAACTTGAGAGACGAGCAGGGACAGGAGCTATTTTCTTACAATCAGGAAACACCACTCTTCCAAAATAAAAAAAAATTTAAAAGAAAAGAAAAAAACTGCCCCACACGTTTCTACAGGATTTTACAGATTAAAAAAAAATTTTTAAGTATATTTATTTATTTTAAGAGAGACAGAGCGAAAAGGGGAGGGACAGAGAGAGAGGGAGAGAGAGAATCCCAAGCAGGCTCCACACTGTCATGACGGATCACGACGCAGGGCTCGAACCCACAAACCGTGAGGTCATGACCTGAGCCAAAATCAAGAGTCGGACGTTTAACCGACTGAGCCGCCCAGGTGCCCCGATTTTGTTTTTTTGAAAGAGAGAGAGAAAAAAAAAGTGAGGTGGGGGAGGGGCAGAGAGCGAGGGAGAGAGAGAATCTTAAGCAGGCTCTACACTCAGCACGGAGCCCACGCGGGGCTTGATCTCCCCACCCTGAGATCACGACCTGAGCCCAACTCGAGATTCAGGTCCTTAACTGACTGAGCCGCCCGGGGGGCCCCAATTTTACGGATTTTCACGTTTAACTCCTTATGATGGAAATGTCCAGACGCCCACAAAAGTAGAGGAGGAGAAGGCAACAAACCCCGTGTGCGTTTGGCAAAATTATCAACACTTTGCCAACCCTGTGAGATCTATGCCCTCCCTCCTCCCCCCTCCCCCCTGAGCTGATTTTCCCTGTGAGTATTTTTAAGGGGAATCTCAGACATCGGATCATTTTATGCAACTTTCCAACTTTTTTAAGGGGTTTCACGTCCATTGAGTTCTCTCTGGATGAACTGTAATCCCATTTTATACATCTGGAAACTGAGGCCCAGAGAGGCGAAGTTCTTGCCCAAAGGGACAGAAATGCACAGCGCCCCCCCCCCCCCCCCACACCATGCTGTCGGGACCCCAGGCCCTAAGAGTCCATGAGGCTCCGGGCCAAGCCCACAAGGGCACAAAGCTGAGCACCCCCACCCCACCCCCACCCCTGGCCGCCTCCCCACCCCAGCCCGCCCTCCTCCTCCTCTTCTTCCCCAAGGCAAGGCTCCAGAAGGCCGGACTTTGATCTCTGCCAGGGCCGAATTCCAGATGGAGGCCTCGCCAGCCGCTAGGGCAAGGCGATTGATGGGGTGTTAATGATGTCAGGGTTTACAGACAAACTCAGGCCCGGGTAGGGTGCGGAGGGCCGATTGTCAGCCGTGATGGGAACCAGAAACCCCGGCACCGTCAGCCAGGAGACGCAGGGCAAGGGGAAGGGCCTGGTGGCTTCTCACCCCGGAGCAGACAGTAGGATCCCGGTTACCCGTCAGGGGAGGGCAGGTGGCCCTCGAGGTGTCAGGGGGGTACTGAAACCCCTCCACGTGGGATCTCACGCGCAGGGCTCCGGACTGGGAGGCCGGAGTCCGCTTCTGAGAATGAGCTCACTCCGTCTTTCTCTCTCCAGGCCTCAGCTTGCTCCTCTTAACGAAAGGAGGTGGGGCCGGGCCAGAGGGCAGCAACATTTTTGCAAAGGGCCTCCCCGTGGGTGAAAGCTTCGGGTCTGTGAGACACACGTGCTCTCTTGCAACTTCCAGAATCCGCTACTGCGGCCTGAGAGCCGCCATAGACAAGATCTAATCAAGCGGCGTGGCCGTGTGCCAATAAAACTTTATTTACAAAAACAGGCGGTGGGTCGGATTTGACCTTCGGGCTGTGGCTTGCTGATATCCTTGGACGAGACAGTCATGAAAGGCTCTTTGAACTCTGCAGAACATGTGAGTCAGAGCCTGGGGTCCACAAACATGTACAACCGTGGGGCCGGGCAGGTAACACGAAGGAAAGCGGGAAAAGCCAGCGTGACGCTGGGTGAGGGACCCCGCTGGAGGCTCGCGCCCTGCCTGGAAGGGTGGGCTGCTTTCTGCTCAGCTCTACACCACCACGGCCAGGTGGAAACCAACTTGCTCCCCGATACGAATGATTGTTCAAGAGAATGTCAATTACCTACATTTGAAACGTTAGGAATGAACCCCCAATTTTTTTTTTAATGCTTATTGATTTGGGGGAGAGACAGGGCATGAGCAGGGGAGGGGCAGAGAGAGAGGGAGACCCAGAATCGGAGGCAGGCTCCAGGCTCCGAGCTGTCGGCACAGAGCCCGAGGCGGGGCTCGAACTCACGGACGACGGTGAGATCATGACCTGAGCCTAAATCAAGAGTCGGACACTTAACCAACCGAGCCACGCAGGTGCCCCTCAAACTCTTATTTATTTATTTATTTATTTTGAGAGAGAAAGAGCGGGAGGGAGGCAAAAAGAGAGAGACAGAGAATCCCAAGCCGGCTCCATGCTGTCAGCACAGAGCCCGATGTGGGGCTCGAACCCATGAACCGTGAGATCGTGCCCTGAGCCGAAATCAAGAGCTAGCCGCTTAACCGACTGAGCCACCCAGGCGCCCCGTGAACTCAAACTTTGTAACAAACATTGTGTGGCCCCAAATCCCAGCCCCTGTGGCCGCAGGCCAAATTCAGCTCAGGGGCCACCCGTTTGCAAACGCTACCCTTCATTCTGAGCCCCCACCCCCACCCCACTCCAGAAACCCTGTTAGTAATTTGCAGAAGCACAGAGACCCTTTGGGGGCTCGTCCTCAGTGGACTGTTTCTTTTCCTTCCACGCTCAGAAGTCTGATGAGGTCAAGAACACGGATAAGGGAGGATCCCGGCCTTAGCTCCTAAGCCTTCCTCCCTTCGGAGGCCTGGAATGAAGAATCCTCCTGGAGGGGCTGCTTTGCCGCAGGCCTAGAACAGGGGACCGGCCCTGTCAGACTTGCCTGGGGCTGAGAGAGGAAGAAAGCAAGAATGTTCCTCCAGCCATCTGACCTGCATCCGCAGAGGGCCAGCCAGTGCAGGCCAGCCGGCCCCTCAGGAAGGCCTGCAGCGCTCTGGAAATCACCGTCTTCCTGGCTGGGGAAGAAGGGGCTGGGTGGCCAGCCTGTTAGGTTTCACTGACAACTGTCTCTGAGTCAACATCCAACCAAGACGTGCGATTCCAGAAAGGGCTACGAGAGACAGGAGGCAGAGTGAACAGATGTATGGGGCTGGCCCGGGAGAGGGATGTTTATTTTTATTTGGTTGGGGGGGGGGTTGCCTAAAGGCCTGGGAGCCATTAAAAAATGCCTATTAATCTTCCTGTTGGTTGCAGAGGGTAAAATTCGAACCAGAAATGAGGCTGGAGCTCAAAAGACCTGGGAAGGATACGTCAAAGCTCTGCCCGTGTGAACTGGTGAGGAAGAAAAGATGGCTTCCTCCACCACCCGACACGAGTTATCAACTACGGCCCGGGTTTTAATCTTCTTTTTAAAATCAGGTATATTGGGGGCGCCTGGGTGGCTCAGGTTAAGCGTCCGACTCTTGATTTCGGCTCAAGTCATAATCTCACGGTTCATGAGTTTGAGCCCCGCCTCAGGCTCTGTGCTGACAGTGTGGAGCCTGCTTGGGATTCTCTCTCTCCCTCTCCCTCCGCCCCTCCCTTCCCCACACCAAAATAAATAAATAAACTTGAAATTTAAAAAAAAAATCGGGTTGGTCAAAGCACAAAGACTGTACCTTCAATCCCACTTGTCCGAGGTAACTGGTGAGTCCAGTCCAGAGACAGAAAGAAAAATGGCGCCTGCCAGAGGCCAGACGGGGAAGGAGAGAGGTGAGTTGTTCAGCAGGTAGGGAGTTTCAGGTTACCAGCTCTGGAGACGGACATACCAAAATGTGAATGTCACGAACACGACTTAAAATTGCTTAAGGGGCGCCTGGATGGCTCAGTCGGTTAAGCGTCCGACTTGGGCTCAGGTCATGATCTCGTGATTCATGGGTTCGAGCCTCGCGTCGGGCTCCGTGCTGACAGCTCGGAGCCTGGAAGCTGCTTCCGATTCTGTGTCTCCCTCCTTCTCTCTGCCCCTCCCCCACTCATGCTCTGTCTCTATCAAAAATAAATGTAATACAATAATAATTTTAAATAAAAAAAAATGCTTAAGGGGCACTTGGGTGGCTCAGTCGGTTAAACGTCCAACTTCTGGTTTTGGCTCAGGTCATGATCTCACGGTTTGTGAGTTCGAGTCCCGCATCCGGCTCTGTGCTGACCACGTGGAGCCTGCTTGGGATTCTGTCTTCCCCTCTCTCTGCGCCTCCCCCCCCCCCCCCATGCTTTCTCTCTTTCTCTCTCTCAAAATAAATGAAAAAACTTAAAAAAAAAAAAATAACAGAGTCTGGCTCCAGGCTAAAATCTTAAAAAAAAAAAAAAATTCCTAAGATGGTAACATTTTACCTTGTGTGTATTTGACCACAATTAAAAATTAAATGATCGTTTTATCAAAAATTGTTAAATTTTTAATATGTATTAAATACATATTACCAAATAAGTATTTATCAAAATTATTAAAAATTTTAAAAGCACCTATTTGAAGGGTAAAGTTCCTTGGGTTTTGCCAAATAGAACATCATCCCAACTCAAAACAGAAACATATCCCTCACTCCAGAAAGTTCTCTTGTACCCCATGGTAGTGTCTATACTGATTTTAAACATCCCACTAAATTAAAGTTTAATTAAAAAGGAACGATATTCCCTCTGCCCTGGGGTTGGGCCAAGTCTAAACCTCAGTTTCACACTCAGGGGTCTTGCCTACCTGACCTTTTCTTTTCTTTTTCTTTAAAAATGTTTATTCTTGAGAGAGAGAGAGAGAGAGAGAGCCTAAGCAAGGGAAGGGCAGAGAGAGAGGGAGACACAGAATCCAAAGCAGGTTCCAGTCTCTGAGCTGTCAGCCCAGAGCCCTAAGCAGGGCTCGAACCCACAAGCCATGAGATCATGACCTGAGCTGAAGTCGGACGCCCAACCGACTGAGCCACCCGGGCGCCCTTGTACCTGACCTTTTCTAAGGTGTCTGTGCAAGACGTAGGAGGGATGAAAGGAAGGACATTTGCTTTGGCTTCTTAATTTCTAACCAGTTGAAGCAACAGCATTAAACACCCTCTCCCCAAACCCAACCCCACACACACCTGGCCCCGATGCCCAGCCAGGAGTCTGTCCCTGGGGGCTGTGCAACCATGCGAGGGCTCCCCTGGGGGAGTGGGCTGGAGCAACCCTCCTCACCTGCCCCATACAGCCTTGACCTCTTGCTTTAGAAACCTCGGACTTGGTCCCATAAAGATACATCGGAGAAGGTCGCCCCCTGGTGGACGATCTTGGACATACTAAAAGTATGGTATTTTGTAGAACTTCCTGGATCCAAAATATCAAAAGGGGGGGGGGGGGGGGGATCATAACTTGACAGTGGAGAAACCCAGAAGACACGGCCTTAATCAAGGTTAACATCACTTGTAATGCGACAGAGGGACGTCCCATACCGCTGACATGATGCACTGAGAAGGACACCTCAGTTCCATGGCCTTCTTGCCCCCAAACGCATAACCTCAACCTAACGATGAGAAAGCCTCCAGACCAACCCAGAAGGAGGGACACACCTGAAAAAAGGGAGTAAGCTGGTGCTCCCGGTATCAGCTTCAAAAGTCTCGAGGTCACAAAACAGGACTGAGAAACTATCACAGATCAGAGCAGGCGAAGGGGACATACTGAGCCATGCATTCTGGGATCTTGCCCCGGATCGTGGACCAGGAAAAGGACCTGGGTGGAGAGCGCGTGCCCTCTGAGGGAGGTCTGCAGCTCGGTCAGGAGTGAGGTACCAATGCTGACTTCTTAGTTCTGCCACCTGTTCCCAGCTTATGCCGGCGGCTATAACAAGAGGGGAGAAGCGGATGCTTTTGCAACTTGTCTAAAGTTATTTCAGAACTGAAAGTTGGCAAAATATTTCTGGGCCTTCTACCATAGATGGAAGGTGATGATCTGTCGTTGGGGGTACGGTCCCCGCCTTCATGGAACTTACCTACCAGTAGGAGAGGTGACGTACAAACAAAGGAAGCACGACGAGGATGCACGAGGGCTTGGGGGCGGCTGGCTGGTGGGTCAGGGGTGAGAAGGCCAGTGTAGCCGGAATGCGGCAGGGGAGAGGCGCACAGGGGCCCGGGCGCGTCTGGCTGTGTAGGCTGCAGTTTGGACTTCGTTCCCAGGGTGGTGGGGCACACACAGAGGAGGCACGGGGGTCAACCGTCGGAGAATTGGCTGCGGAAGCAGAACAGAATGCACAGAGCTCGGGGGGGATGAGAAGGCACCCACGGTGGGTCCCGTGAGCTCTCGAGAACTTGGCTTCCTCAACGGAGGGAGTCGGTGGGGGGAGGGGGGGTGCAGTGGTGGTGCAAAGAACTTCTAGGGTCTGGATTCATTTTGAAGGTGGGGTCACAGAATGGAAACCAATGGGTCAGATGCAGAGGGTGGGAGAGAGAGAGGGAGCGACGCTGAGATTTTTGGCCTGGACTTGGGCCTCTGAGAGAAGAGAGGTTTGGGAAAGTAGACACAGGTTGCGGGGAGTTATCAACGATTCCACCTCATCCGTGTCCAAAACGCCTGTGACCCTTCTGGAAAAAAAACCGACAAGAACTGACATTTATGGGGGGCCTGCCCGCGTGTGTCGGGCCACTTAATCTTCCTACCAAGTAGCAGGGGGAGTGCCGTGGGCGTCTCCATTTTGCTGATGGGGAATCAGGCACAGAGTGAGCCATGGTGGAGCCCGGATTTGAACCGGGGCGCGTTGAAGGCAGATCTGGACTCAAAACTGATGTTCTAGAGATGCTAGGGAGGGGACTTGGACCAAACAGACCTTCTCTTTCGTGTTTAGAAGGTTCTAGAAAAATTTGCAGGTAAGACAGCAGAAAGGGGCTCGTCTGCCATGGCTCGTGACTCAGCTCGCTCATCCAACGTCTGCCGTGTGCCCGATAGGCAGGGCCCGTGGGGGAAGCGGGCAGCTGGTAGCACAGTGTGGTCTGTGCCATGATGGTGGCAACGCTGGCCTGCCCGGAGCCCCGAGAGGGCCAGGGAAGCCAGCCAGGATCGCGGGGGGCGGCCCCGGCCACCGGAGTCATGCGAGCGTGGTGCGGGTCCTGGACCGGTCCCAAATCCATGCCTACCTGAGGTGACGTGGCAGAGAGTGACAGTTCTTGGAGCTGTAAACCAGTTCCACCGTGTTCCCCGACCTCCACCTCGGTTTCTCTAAAGTTTATTTATTTTGAGGGGGAGAGAGAGAGAGAGAGAGAGAATCCCAAGCAGGCTCCCTGCCGTCAGCGCAGAGCCCGACACGGGGCTCGATCTCACGGACCATGAGATCATGACCTGAGCTGAAATCACGGGTCAGACGCTTAACTGACTGAGCCACCCAGGCGCGCACCACCCCCCCCCCCCCCCCCCCCCCCGCCACCTCGGTTCCTAAATGGCATCTGCAGAACAGTGAGGGCAGAGGACCGTCTCTGTGAGGACGGGCTCAGCGGGAGCTGGAATGGAAGCAGAAAGATGGGGCTCGACCCTCTCCCACCGGCCCACTACCCCACTCCTTGGCCACGTGCTCTCACCCTTGCCCTCGCCCGTGAGGTCCTCCACCTGGCCTCCCCGGAGGTGCGAGGTCCCCCCCAGAGCCACACGCAGGGAGCCCCTGACAGACGATTCTGAGCTGCGGGGCGAGGGCCGGGCGTGCATTTCCAGCCCTAGAGCCGGGGCCTCGCTCTTGGTGTCCACTTCGGTGGCCCCAAGCTGGTGCGGAGGGAACACAGGGCCCGAGAACGGCCTGCTCTCTCCCCATCGGGGCGGGGAGGGAGATGCCCCCTTGTAGATTCCCGGTCTGGGGCCCGTTCACCGGGTGCTTGTCCTTGTCTCGCCCTCCTGAGACCCCTGCCCCCCACACCCGGGGCACGCGCTCCGCTCTCCCTTCACGAGAAAACAAAGCCACCTGAGACGCTCTCACACGGGGTCTTGGTCCCCGGGCCCTTCGTTGGGTCATGCACCCTCTTCTTTGGTGCGACAGGAGGGCACGCTCAAGGCGGCAGTCCGGCCCCCGCCTGGTCTCACCCAGGGGGCCGGTAGCCTCCCCGTCCCTGCTGCCGGTGCGTGGCCGTCCTCCGGGCTGCTGAGGCTGGGAACCTTCGTCGCCCGGGAGGCCCCCTCACACCCCGCACCTTCCTCAAGTGCTGCCGATCCTATTTCTCAACAGCCCTTGAGCCCGGCACCCCCTCCCCCTCCTCGCTGCCCATGGTGGGGCGTGGGCCCCCACTGCCCTTACTCCACAGCTACCCGCTCTCCATCCCACAGTAATGGTTCTAGAAGGCCAATCTGCTGCAGTGTGTAACTTGCTTAAAACTTAGTTCCCATGTTCCTCAGAAGAGTCTTAAGTCTTGAGTCTGGCCTACCCATTCCCTACACCTTGGCATGTGTTTGCACCCGCCGCTCGGGCCTTCACTCCTGCCCCCTTGCGATCCCCTCCCTGGGACATACCCCACTCCCACCGCCGCCCACAATGTCCCTCCAGGCAGCTTTGCCCGACGGGTAAGCACACTGCACTTACCCCGCTGCGGTGGCCCCCACTCCGTGTCGTAGCTGCGTGTTCTCTGCCCTGGATGTCTCACCACTATGAGCCGCCTGAGGTCCTGTCTCTTGTGGTGCCCCAACGCCCAGCCCCAAGGAGGCCTGACGACTTTGAGAGTGTAGAGTCAGCGAGTGACAGGACATGGGGGGTGGTGGGAGGGGGGGAAGGAGAGAAGTCCAGGATGGCATGGATTTTGGGGCGGGGGGGGGGAGGAGCTTGTAGGAGGGATGAACCAGTGCCATGCCTACCATGACCGTGGACTTCCAGGCAGGTAGATGGAAATATGAAATCTACGGCCACAGATCTGGGAGTTTTGGGGGAAGGGTGAGCTGACCTAAACAGAAGTACTGGGAGAGAAAAGATTCGGGGTTTTAACCTGGCCATGGCGATTGTACTAAGGTACGAATTACCAATGCCCGCCCGCCCATGTTAGCCTAGTAGAGGTTGAATTGGACAAGTATCTTGCAAAGTGCAGTCCACTGACGCCTGGAGCGGAGTTGCCTGGGAATCCGAATGCTCACCGGCTCCTGGAGAACTTGGGATCGGACTTCTCAGAGAATAGCCAGCGGGTGAGGAGCCAACATGATGGCGGGACACGCGCCCCGTGACGGAGGCAAGCTGATGGGGACTGGACGGGAGTGGAATCTAGAAACAGCCCCGAGTTGAAGGAGGGAACGGGTTTGGCCGCCCAGCCTGGCCTGGGAGCTCCGCTCACTGCCCCAGGACGCCACACGCCCTTGGCAGTGGGGGTAGATGGAGGTGGGATGGTGGAGAAGACGTGAGTGGTTTTTTTTGTTTTTTGTTTTCAATGAGAACGTAGGGAGTATGAGCACTGTGAATGTTTGTGGACTGTTTTAAGGTACTACTAATAGAATTCAAGAAGGAAGGTTTCTTTCCAAAATGTTTTGCGAGATCAAAGCAAACAGCAGAGTCCATACACAAAAAGGCAAAACTAAAAAGTAAAAGCAAATAAATATGTATATTTTCATAAAAATTGGCTGACAAGTCAAAGTGTAACACAGAACAGAAAATGCAAGTGGTAAAAACCACCCGATTGAAATGAAATTATTGTTAAGAAATAAAATGCAACAACACGTATGAAGAACACCTAACACAAAATGACAAAGGTTCAAAATAAAAGGTTGGTCAAAGATTTAACACCAGGGTTCTACTAAATGGAAACAGGAGGGGAAATAATAATATCAAAGGATAATTTAAAGCAATCACGAAGGGTCACGATACAGAAATAAAGCACATAACAAAATACACCATAAACCTTTATGCACCAATAATGCAGTAACAAAAGAAAAAAGGACAGCCCAAAATCGCAGGGAGAAACTTTAACTCCTACTACCTGCCTAGGACAGAGCCTGAGGACTTGACTGGGGCGTAGGAGAAACAGAAAATACACCCCGGATAGGATTAATTGGTTTCAAACCTTATGCCCTCGCGCCACACTTCCAATAGGAGGGCTGTGTGGCCAATACTCTGAAATGTGGTAGGCGTGGCTGAGGAACTAATTTTTAAATTTTAATGGGCTTTAATTAAAATTCAATTAAGATTTAATAAAAAGGAATGCAGCATAAAATAGTTTTTCTGTTAAATGCAACTTTGTTGTGTGGAACCACATTTTTATTTTAACCATTGAAAATTTAGCTTCCAAATTTAGATGCGCCGTAAATGTACGATAAATACTGGATTTTGAAGACTGGGTCAAAAATAAAAATGCTGAGTATCTCATTGCCAATTTTTATATTATTTCATGTTGAAATATAAGGATGTGGATATATATTAGGTTAAGTAAGATATATTAATAAAATTATTTTCACCTTTTTCCTTTTTTCTGTGGCTGCTCAAAAATAGAAAATTACATGTATGACTCACCTAATATTTCTATGGGACAGCACTGCCTAGTAAGGGCACGCCTTGTTTCGAAGTTTCCAGAGGATGTTTGCAAGAACCAATCATTACTAGATTACATTGTAGTAAGAGAAAATTAGAGTCCAAGAAACTTTGATTCCAAAGAGAACTTTCCTTTATTTAAAAAAAAAAAAAAAAAAAAAGGAAATGAAGACCTAAGGGTCTAAAAATAAAAATGAAAACATTAAATATTAAAACCTGCAGGATGCAATCAGCTTTCACACAGTCCCAGATCAGTCATTTTTATCCCTGTCAGGGTCAGAAGTCGCCAGAATGTGATGCAACAGGCCTTCTCTCTACAAAAATGCATACACATGAAGACTTCAGTGTGTAACTTGAGGAAGCTATATAAATGCCTGTGTCATCAAAAGCGAAAATAAATTAACTAAGCAGGCAATTAAGATTCAAGGAAAATGACACAAACCCTCAAGGAAACTAGGAAAAGGAATTGCAAGATAAAAGCCAGGATAAAAACAGCACAATTGTTAAATCCATGAGCTATTTCTTTGGAAAAAAATCAAACAAAACTAGAAAACCGCGAACTGCAGAAAATAAATCAAGGGGAAAAAAGAATGCGTCAGTATTTTCAGAAACGAGAAAGAAGGAGCATACGTTACCAAAAACTGTGCGCAACCGCATACGAATACATTGGAAAAACTCAAATTTTTTCCCTATGAAAATCCAAATTACCAACATTGACAGAGGAAATAGAAAACCCAAATCAACAACAACAAAAGAAGTTCCTGTATCTTCTAATATATAAAAAGCATATTTTCTGCTCTCCATAAAGGCATCAAGATGTGATGAATTTGCTTGTAAATTATTTCTGATTTTTGTGGTGCATTCCACTCTTTCAACAGTCTGTGTTCAGCTCATGTTTCCTGGGTGCCCACGTTAGGCCCAACGGACTTGTCACGTAAAGTCAACTCTCCCATGTCCCAGAAAATGACCAGAAGGTCATCAGTCCATCGTGTGAAGCAGACTTGACCTGACAAGGGAGAGAACCTCCATAAGCTTTGCAGAGATCTATCAACAGGAAAAAAATTGGTACGTGCGTATATATGTAACTATCTGAACATTAACTCTTCTAGAATGAAAACTTACACACGTGTTCAGGAAGCAGGCAGGAAGGTATTTATGTAAACGATGCATATAAACAAAGAACATCAAGGCGTCCACGTGAACAAAGGAGATGCAAAGAAGAGAAGCTAACTTATAAATGCTTATTGAAAGATGTTCAAGCTCAAATTAAATAAGCCAACAATTATGATCTTACATGTTCAATCAAATTGATTTACCCCCAGAGCAAACATTTCTTGCATTAGCCCTTTACTCTTCACCCTGGCGTGGCCAATCTTCCTGAATATCATCTGGCTTTATGAAACAGGTAGATTGCAACATGCCTAATCTGTTAACGAGACCATGAAGCAATGAAGGCAGCGATAGCCAGGAAACACTGAGAGGTGCTCATTTCTATGGGTTGCTTGTTCTGAGTACTGGGCGATGGTAAGCACTCTTCGGACAGACTTGCTTTGCCACCTATAAATGAACAGCCTTAACAGCCCAGACGCCCGCTTTTAGCAGATTAATAGAACATGTGCTTTTTTCACTTCCCTGCTGTTAAAACAACAAAACACTGACCCCCACATTGTCTGTGCCTTCCTATCACCTGCTAACTAATGCTTATTGAGGAAATAACCTTTACAGAGAAAAATCACTATTTTAGTCTTACCCAAACTCTGTCCTGGAGAGTAAGTTTTCTTCCTCATCCACTTTTATTTCTTACCATCACTTTATATATATATAAAGTATACTTTATTTATTTCTTTCCATTACTTTAGAGTTCTAGCCAGAAGCAGTAAGTGTTAACAAATCTTTTTTAAACTTGACCTGAAATTTTCAAGCGAAGGAGCGGAAGACCGGTAAATCTGGTTCCAAGTAGAATAAGATGCCCAGGGCAATCATTACAACCGTACAATTCACCTGGCACAACAGAATTTTCTAATGGTGTCTCATTAGGTATTAATAACATGAAATAATTACTGTCAAAGTGACCTTTTTGTCAAGGGGATATAAAGAAGCGAATCATTTAACACCAAGATAACATGGTGATACATTAAAATCGCCTCTTGGCAGGATTTGAGCATGTAGTGAATTCAAAAGTGAAAAAAATGTTCATTGTGTAAGGGCTTGTGTTGGATGAATGACCAGTACCAAGGACAGTTTCCAGTATGTGGCTCCTGCTTTGGAGTTGAGTCTTCTGAGAAATCTTTTAAAAAACTTCCATTGACAAACTGCAATTTTTACAAAAAAATTCTTTTGGCTCTTTGTTGACAGTTGGGAACAAATGCTTTGTCCCGCAACTTCCTGAACAGCGAGAACATTAAACGATGCTATGACATCACTGGAGGGGGTGAAGGGGCTGGCGTTGTATGGAATCCGAGCGGAGCAAACGGCTGGAGGCTGATGGTTCTTGAGCGCCTGGTCAGATTTATCTACACCTGATGTGCAAAATGTCTAAATGCATTTGAGAAATAACTTTTCTGCCTCAAAGAGGTTTAGCTACTGTCGCCAAATTGGTACAGCTAGTGGTTATGAAAACCACCTCCCCAAACTGTTGGATAAAGTCCCATCCGATGTATAAGCTAAGTATCTGAGCTAATGAACACCTGAAGAAATACCATCTAATTCTGATGATTCAGGAGCCCAGCCTAATTACAACGGATGCAGGAAGCGTGTAGTTGTTTAATGCTTTTGTGGCAAGCAGCATTACAGCGCCGTGGCTGGTGACTGACGAGACAGACATCAAAATGGTCTTCTAACTGAAACGTGGCCTCGCTTTTCGCCGTCTTCGATGGTACAACTATAACAACATGGTCACGGCGTTGCGTCTGCGAAGCATTTCTCAGAGACTCAGCCTTGTCCCTTATCTGCGGATAAAATAACTGAGGCCGAGTAGTGTCAACAGCTTTACCTCTACATTCAGACAACATTAAATTCAGAACAATGTGTAGATCTCTAAATAGAAGAAGATTAAAAGCAAGGTTTCGGTTCATCCAAACTCTGTAAGTTCTGCCAAGTCCTGGGGTTCACATTTTAGCATGAGATTCTGCTCCTAAGAGCACGCAGGTTTTTCCTACTGGATGGACCCCAGGGGAATACCACGGTGGCTGCCGCATGGTCCACCAGAGCCCTGCTTGTACCCGGGGTGTTCAATTGCACACTACTCTCACCAGCCTATAAATGGGGCAGAGAACAAGGAGAGATCTGTTATTTTTCTAAGGCACATCAAAAAGAAATTGGCCCAGACCATGAAGAGAAAGGAAGTAGAAAACAGACTTGTAATGTCTCCTAGGATTGACTACAATCTTAGAGCTGGGAGACACAGATCTGATCTATTCAAAACAGTTAAAGAACTAAACACAAGGGCTCCTAACTCAATGCTGTGTGTGTGTGTGTGCGCGCGCGCGCGCGCGTGTGTGTGTGTATGCGCGTGCATGCGTAGTCTCTAAGCACTGCTCTAGGAATACAGTTGTACCTTGGAGCATGAGAACGAGAATACAGTCTGAGAACAGGTGCTGGTGAGGGTGATTAGGGCAGTAAAAGTCGATGCCTGTGTTACTCTGGAAGGTAGAGCCCGGCTACTAGCCAAGGACTATTCAATCCATTATACATGCACCTTTTGAACAGGCTTAGATGATTTCTGTTACAGAGGCAGGATGGGAGGGAAAAAAGCCACTCAAATTTCAGTAATTCAATAATTTATTCCTCTAAAAAAGTGTGTAAAAGTATATAGCTCTCATTCACAAGGTATATATGAATGACATTTAAAATGGAGGCCTTTTAGTATTGTTTCTTTTTATCAAAGTCTCTTAGTGTACTGTCCCAGCGCGATACTGTGGTTTTAAATGAACTTCACATATTTTTGTATTCTTTCAAATTGTTTGCTATATATAAAAGAAGCTCACTGCAAAATGCTTGAAGGAAAAAAGGAAACCAAAGAAATTCAGAACTTCCCAGAAATGTACAGCTTTTACATTTAAAAAAGGTTCTGAAATATACATACAAGCATGCTGGACAACCCCGCCCCTCTCCCCTCCCCATTTCCCCCTTTTAGTTCAAACCATGGTAAGAGTTCTGATTTCTGCAGAATTTCCAAAATTAAAAATAAAAAAAAAAATAAAATAACTTCTCACTCTGTAGCAAATCCAGGGCTTGTACATTTCAGATTAATTCAGTAAAAAACTCACAAGTAAAATAATGCATATTTAAGGGAAATATTATACAGACTTTTTCACACAGAAGTACATAATAAGATTTTTTAAAATCTATTGCCATTCATTTATTTTTGCACAAAAACGTATAAATATGTCACCAGCTTTTCTTAACTTAAAAAACTTAAATAAAAGACACCAGATGAAAACTACCCTTTGCTGCCTTTTTTTTTTTTTAATTTTTGTAGGGGTTTTTTTGTTTTTTGTGGTTTTTTTCTTTTTTTGCTTAGAATTGGGTTTCTAGGGAAGAAAAGCCCCTGCATTAAAAACAGCCCATATTAAAAAAAAAAAAAAATTCAAAGTTCTGATGAATTCTGGGAAAAAAAAGCAACCCCAAAGTGGTAAAAGATTACAAATATCTACTTTACAATTTGTCTTCTCACCAAGATAATTTTATACAAGTTTACAATCTTCATCATCTATGCTCTTCAAAAGGCCTTGAGAATTTTCCTTTCTGATTAAGAAAAAATAGCACTGCAATATTTTTAAAGTCAATTTTACACTGTACACATTAGATACAAATGGTTTGATATATCAGATTTTTTTAACCTATACATTGCGAAAGTCACCCCCACCCCCAACTGGTGGTACAGAGAATAAAATTATCCATTTACAAGTTATTTCTCTGCTTACATATTCCCACCACACAACTTTTTTTTTAATATAATGTTTTAAACGTTAGATTATTTCAAGAAAAATACTTTTACAAAATCATATCAGTTATTACATTTTCTTTTTTCTTTTTTTTCTTTTTTTTTTTTTGTTAATAACCAGGATATGGAAGTCTCTTGGAAGAACTTTAAAATTTGCATGATTCTCTCTCCACAGATGACTAGAGCTCGACAGCCTGACCAGCGCGGCTTGCGGGAGGCAAGCCCGCGCCCACTGCCCTCAGACAGAAACGCGCTGCGACGTCAGGGTCAGAAACGGGGTCTTAAAGACAACCCTCTTGGGCCTGGAATGAGGAGTCATAAAATACTTCAATTAGCCATTAATGCTTTAAAAAGGCATTTTTTTTTTTTTTTTAAAAAGTCCCACCACAAAGGCTCAACTTCAAGTACTAATTTAATGGTTAAGTTGTAATATTTCTTTGAAATAATATTCCTATGGTCCAGAAAAAAGTCACCATATTTATAACTGATTTTATGAGCAAACACTTTCAATTATGATATGTACATGAGTCCCTTTTGATCTAATGAGAGGAGAGACCTGGCTTTCAATAAGAATTCACTAGAAAATATATTTCCGTTGTGACTATATAAAACTAATGAAGGTACTTGCCTCCATGGCTCTGGGTGGAGCTTGACTGCCTTCTGTATAAAAATGTTATCCTTCATGAAACGCTGGCCGCTTTTAATAAGAAACATGGCAGAATGTTTTACCCAGTTTGTTCTTAATAAAGCCTACTGCTGGGTGGTTTTGAATATATTACTTTTTAGGCATGTCTCCCCAATCTGCTTTCACTCCTTTTCCGGCTTCTAGGACAGAGGTATGTAGTCAAAGAATCCTATGGTGGGTCTGAGTTGGGTTTCAGCTACTGTACCTGGTCCTCATGACTTAAAAAAAGTAAAAGTCACAAAAAAAATATGACAAAACAACTTAAAATAAATAAACAAAATGAAGATGTCTCCAGACCTTTTGTATCTACACACAGGTATGAAGTCGACCAAAGCATTCATGCCAACCTAGATGGGACCACTAGGGAGACAGAAACCCCATTATGAAATCATATACTTGAGCTGGTTCTTATTTTTAAAAAGTTCCAGATGATGGAGTTCAGGTAACCCACAGGCCACACACCAGTAACTAGAGGATTTCATCCAAAAGGGCTAAACTGCCCGTGTTCTTAAACGGAGACTGGAAACACAGACTCTTGTGCAAAAGGATACTGTCTCTTCTGTTGCCCTCTTAAAAACCACCACCACCACCAAAAACTTCCTGTGGACCCGTGGTTCGGGGCTGCACACACCAGAACACTGGCTAGAAGTCACCGCTTATGGAAGTTTCCAGGTCCATGAGAGAAGTGTCAATGCATCACTCTGGTAATGAACACTGCAGAAATGACATGTGCCTGCCGAGGAGTAGTCACAGTGCAGGACTGTGGAGAGCGGTCTCTCAAGAAGAGCGTGTGGGGCACGTGCAGAGTGTAGCAGGTTCCTTGGACTCAGGCTGCAGGGAGGAGGAACCGAGCCAGAGAGAACAAGTGCTTCTCCAATTAAAGTATGTTCATGATGGCGTTGTACAACTGAGTGAGCACCACAAAGTGGACGGGAAGGCAGGAGGTGCGGTCCTGGGTGGCCGGATTGCACGTGAGCCAGGACAGAGCGTTGTACTGCTCCAAAACGAACCTGCCGGAGAGAGTACACAGGTCAGGGCCACGGGCCACAGTGGTGCTTTTACATCTTAACGTTCCACAAGTCAGCAGGACGAGGCTCCGTGTATGTCAGTCTTTTGCTTGCCCCCGGGTTTCCTCGTGGTTCTTTCCCCCCCGTGCCCACCTCATCTAGACCCACACTGTCCAGTATGGCAGCCACGGCCACCAAGTGGATTCGGATACGCTGTATGTCAAAAAGAGGTGCTGGATTTCAAGGAACTCGTATTTTAAAAAAGCAGGCGAGATGGCTCATGAATATTTTCATGTGGGTCAACTACTGAAATGATACTGCTTTTCGTATACTTGATATTACTTTGATGTGTCTTTGATAAAGCTGATAAATTTATTTTTGAAATTAACCTCATCCATTTATTTTATTATTTTGATGTTGCTCCTAAAAACAACTGAATTAGACACGCAGCTCACATTATGGTTCTACTGGACAGTGCTGCACTACAGACCCTGAAAGCCTGAAAAATCATGGTGACTGGATTCTCGCTTAACTATAACTTCTAAATCATTTAAGAGTTATTAGTGAACACTAGAAGACGCTTGCATACTTCCTCAAGGTACATGGAGAATGTTCATGGTCTGTTAAAGTGCGAGAGAATTAGCATACACTTCTGGGAGATATTTCCCAACTGTGGAATTTATGCTCCAATTTTATTTATACAATCTATGTCAGGGGGAGTAGAAAATGCTTTCAAAGCCAAGTGCTTTATGTCCCAGGCTCGGTCTTTTCTAACCACCCACCCCTAATTCTGATCTATTTTCATCACCGTAAAACGTCTCCTTTACACAGGAAGCACGGGCCACTGTACGTGCACACACACGTCAAACAGAACCAAGAATACCAGTCTCCCTGACCCACACTCGTCTGCGGGGTTTTGCACACAGCTCTCCCTGGCCGCTCAGACGGTACTCCGCTGCACAAAAGGCAGCGCCTTTCCCACACTTTAAGTAAACACCTTGGAAAAACAAAACTAAAGGAAGACTGTAGCAAGCTGTAACTGCTATTTTGCCTTAAAACAATCTACCTTAAAACGTCAGATGTGGTTTTGGAGTCAAGAGGATGGGGAACCCGCTGAGAATTCCTGGCAGGGAGAAGTTCATCCGTCTGTGCTACAGAAATGTGGTGGTGCAGCGAAGCCTGGCAAGAGAACAAACACAGTTACCTTCCCGGCCTCTCGGCTCCCAGAAGCCTCAGTTTTAAGCTCTCGGTAACCCTGATGTGATCCCAAAGAACTCCACACCCTGGAGGTGGGGAAAAAAAGCTAGCTTTGCAAATACCAGTGCGTCACAAATGATTCGATAATGTGCCTCTTCAGGTCTTCATCTGTAAAAGGCCCCACCATCTCCACGGCCTGGATACGGCCGACTCTGCCCTTGTGGTGGTTGTGTAACACGTTCTTCCATCCTGACTTCCCATAAGTGGATAGATCTAGAGGCTCAATTCGGCTCAGATCCTTCTGGGGGACGGGGAGGGCGCGGGGTGCAAGCACACTTTGTGGCTGGCGCTACGTGCTCCCTATGCCTCACCTCGAGAGGCGTGAATGTGCGCCGCCCCACGTGCAGCTCGGCTCATCGCTGCCGTCAGCAGGTTCCCGGCACGCCCCACCCGCTATCATGGCTGTAGCACACGTTATGAAATAACTGAGACAGGCAATGTGTTGAGGACAGCTAATATAAATGCTTCTTTATTTTTTAGGTTTCAGACTAATGAACTGTTGTTCTAGTAGCTTCAAAGGGTGACTAAAATATTCCGGTTTTCAGCACGAACCCTTGGATTTGTTTCAATCTACTGCTACCATTGTTCTTTTTTATGTTCAAATTGTCCCATCCTTGGGCAATGGGAACCCTCCAGTTGGCGGGCCCTTTGAAGTAACTCTAATTATCTTAAGTAACTTCCTTGCTTTTAGGTGTGACAACATATCCTAGGTTCATCTTGAATATTTCTTACTTCAGACCTACAAATCAGTCAATTCTTCAAAGGAACTCCGTTTCTTTTGAATGATAAATGGTATTTCAGAACCACAAGTGCAGCAAGACCACTGTTTCCTGATCCTGTCGCTGCTCGTAAGCTTTTTCAGTAGACCGAGCTAAAAAATATGTGTATCTCTCCTAAGAGGAGAAAATAAATCTAGGTTCACAGTGACAAGTCTAATTCAAAATAAAGACGACACCGACTTATGTGGTAGAACTTCCTTGATTTCATAATAATATGTTACAGCCATTAGTTGAAAGAAACTGCTTCAATTGTTTTTGGTTTAACCTTCCGTTATTCCTTTTAGAAAATACAAGTAGGGGTGTGTGTGTGTGTGTTTGCACACACTTTATCAATTACTACAAAGTAACCTACACTCCACAGAATGATTATATTATAATCATCCTCACTTTGTTATGGATAACTAACACTCCACTGAATGGATACACTGGTTTATTTGGCCAGTTCTTTACTGGTGGACCGTTCCGGTGTTTCTAATCTTTTACATTTATCATTTTTTGGTTTTGTCAGTTTCTTCTGAATAGATTTCCAGAGGTGGCCTCGCTGCATCAAAAGGGAAATGTGGGGGGCTGTATATCGCTTGGCTGCCCTGCTGGCACCAGGGCCATCTCGCCACAGTTCTGCCAATGGAGCATGTTGTCAAACTTTAGGCCTTTTGCCAATCTGTGGTTGAGACATGGATTTCATTCCAGGTTCTTTCATCCAAACTGGAAGTAGGAGATCTTTTATTTTAACCCTTAATTTGCATTAAAAGGTTCTAAGACACATACAGGAAGGAGCATGTGTAAATAAATGTAAATTTAGCTGCCTCTTGCCCTACTCTAATGAAGAAAGCTGAAGCTTGTGGGGGAGGGGGGGCAAAGGGGGAGAGTTCAGCCCACAATGATCACATCCACCCAAGCTTAACTTCACTGGTGGCAATGCATTGTGGACTTGGGAGAAAGACTGTTACATACGACCACGTATCCACCCGACATGTGCCCTGAGGGCCCCACAAAGTCTCCTCCTTGGGTTAACGTGATTGCTTCCCTTGTGATGTGGTTTCGGGTTTGTCTCCTAAATCCTGCTCCCCGCCTGCAACTGTAATGAAAATGTCCTCAGAGTATAAGTAGATGTGAAAGAAACAGTGAGACTGTGGTGACTGAGACAATTTCAGCAGAAGTCACTCCTCCCCCCAAAATTCAAATATGACACCAAACCAACCTTTAGGAAGAGGGGGCACTGGTTCTGAGCCTGGGGACACGATGACCAAAACCACTGGGGGAGATTCTCCGCTTTGGCAGTTGACACGAAATACCCAAGGGCCAGGGGCTGCTGCTTCAGCTCCTCGGGTGCCTCTCTAGAAAGAAGACGCTCACCCTGACTCTGAAAAACAAAGTCCCGAGAGCATGATCAGTGTGTGACAGACACTTCAAATAAAGCTCTGAAAATCAACTTTTTATCGAGTCCCTCTGCACATCACAGTCCCCCTTCTGACAGCTTTTCACACAGAAATGCCAGGTGACCGAGAAAGGTCAACAAGGAGAGGCACGGTCCCTGCTGCACGGACAGACATCTGATGAAAACTACGGCCCAGGCAGAAGGTACCAGCAAAACTAACTACATCAGTCAAGCAAATACAGGTTTATTTGCTCTGGTTTCTTTTCTGTTAAATGTTGGGTGCGTTCCGTGGCATCCGGCATCCAACTACACGCGGGAAGAATGGACTCCGGCAGCTGAGGGAGCCCCCAAGCCCAGGTGCTCCTTCACCAGCAACCAACTAAAATACAGAAGCGCACCTGAGCGTCTACTGTCAACAACACGGACATTGGGAAAACAGGACACTTCACGGCTCTTTGGGTGGCGCCAGTGTCTCTGACCTCCCAGCAGGGGGAGATCTGCCTGTGAAGAGGCCTTGTTTTCACTCTCCGCCATCTCCTTAAATACAAGACTCCTGCAAGAGCCTGACTGTGCATTTCTGCAACTGGCATTTTCCTCATCTTTGATTCTTTTAGCTGGCTTCAAGGGTTGAAAGCAATTATGCAATTATTATTATGCAAGCAATAATAAGTAATCGTTTGTTTTCAAAGGCCTTCTGTTTTCAGCGGAAAAAATCATCCCCAACTATTACATCAAGTTGTATTTTTGGTTAAAAAATAAAAACTTACCCCAGCCTCGAACAAATTCTTTTCCCTGTTGTAATGTCTTAATTGGATATCAAAGAATGTTTAATGGTTCAGAAAGAGGAAATACTGAAAGCCTCTCGGGGGGGTCAGCGGGCTGCAGGTGCTGAGGACCGAGAAAAGGCCGCCTGACTAGCTTCAGAAAACAGTGCGGTTTAAACTCTGACACTCCATTACAGACTTAGGGCTTGAGGCTCCAACAGAGGCAGAAAATACAGCAAACCTCTGTTTCTTACAAAACTAACCTTACACTTCAATTACCAATTCTTTGTTAATGGATAAACCAAATTACAACCACCACTACAGAAAGGGAGTTGCTATTATTTCCATTTCACAGATAAGGTAACTAAGGCTAAGACAGGGCAAGCGAGTTTGTTCAATGCCACAAAGCTAGAAGCCATACAGCTGGAACTCTGAGCTCCATTTACCAAACTCTAAGGCATGCACTCTTAGTTGCTATTTGCCTCTAGAATTCACATTAATCCTAAATTACAACTACTTAATGTAAAATCTGTGGACCTGGTTCCTATCACACCAATCTCCAAAGAACCAATAAACTGTCATTAACTGGCAAATGACTATGGAGGAAATAAACACATTCAAAATCCCTTCCTTCTAGAAAGGAAAAATGGGAGAGAGGTAGCTCCATGAGGATAGTTTACTGAGTTGCTCTTCCCTGGTTTTATCTGCTCTTTGACTAACGTTTTAAATCTTTTCTCTCGATTGTCCTTCAGTGAACTCCAGGCTGGCAATAAAGTTCCACAGACAGAAACCTAAGTCCTCTAACTACAACTCTGTGTCTAAATGAGTGTGAGCAGAGTTGGTTACTCCTGCCCACTTTAAGATATTAGACATAGCCATTTTTCTATGCCTTAAACCCTCAATCTCATATTTTAAACAGAAGGTACAAAAGAGTAATAAGGCATGAACCATCTACCTTTTTTTTTTTTTAATGTTTATTTATTTTTGAGAGGAAGAAACAGAGTGTGAGTGGGAGAGGCGCAGAGAGAGAAGGAGACACACAATCGGAAGCAGGCTCCAGGCTCTGAGCTGTCAGCACAGAGCCCGACATGGGTCTCGAACCCATGAGCAGTGAGATCATGACCTGAGCTGAAGTGGGACGCTTAACTGACTGAGCCACCCAGGCGCCCCATGAATCATCTAGCTTTTAAACAAAGTTAACACAAGCTATAGCAGAACCTTTAACTCTTCAATCCTCTGTGAATCCACCTCCAATATCCCTGGGATATTTAAAGGTGAAACTGGTTGTAAACTCTGGTGTTTTGTCTTAATCCTAGGGCATTAACCTGGACACTTCTCCAAAATCAACCTGTGGGCCCTTGCCATTTTGGCAGCTAGCTCCAGAAAAGACTGGAACTGTATAAACAAAGGCACCAGGATGTAAAACAAGAACAGTAAGGCTCATTTCAGAATAATCAACCATCAACAATGTGTCCTTCAATTAACACAGTTACTTTACGTGTTAAAAAAGCAGGGCCATTGAACTAGCCTCTGAAAAGCCACTATTTTGGCAAAAAATAAGAAATAACTGGGAAGCAGCAACCAATCGACCGAAACTAATTTTTGCTAAGAAAACAGTCATTGCAAAATGCCTTCCTGCTGATAAAACATATTCATCAGGAACATTTTTGGGAATAAGAACGCATTTCTTTCAAATTCCTGCCATCATTCAAAACAGAACAACTACAGAGTCACTTTTCCACACTGATTTCGCTCACACCAGGGACCAAGACCATCAGGAAGAAAAGCGCACAAAGCAAAGAGGCAGGCAATCACACTTCTGGAGGAATCCTGCCCCTGAAGGCCCTACTTCAGATCATTCTTACCCGACTATGCTGGAAGTGAGAGCCCACACCAATTCCAGAAGGAGAGCCTGGGGAAGGAACTGGGGAGGAGTTGGGAGAGGAATGGAGGTTGCCAGTCATTAAGATGCCAATGTCATTATCCATATCATCTGGGAATGGAAGGTCAACAAACATGTCATCTAGAAAGGAGGGAGAAAAAGCACAAAGATTTCAAAAATAATCTATATCCGCAACTTCAACAACATACTGTTTTGTTGGCCCATCACCATTACAAGTGCATGCTGTTAACAACGTGGGAAGATTTAATGTGTGTCTACTGGATGGGAGGTACTGAAAATTGTTTTTTTCATTTTATATTCTGTTCAATGATCTTCTAATGTGAAGTATTAACAGACTGGAGAAATAAAGAACATAAAACAAAACTCCACGCTCTGTAGAGCCTCCAAGGGCACATAAAAAAATGGCAAAACAGCTAAAGAAGCAATTTAATTATTAAACAAAGTTAAAATTGACACCATCCAAGAAAACAGCAGACTCTGTCCATGCATCCAATTAGCATCTAAAATACCAGAGGCTGAATTAATGCATGTTAATAGGTGTGAACTTGCCCTGAAATTGGAGACCTATTCCAAAAGCAGATCAAAGCATGATGTTTTCACTAAGAAATCCTCTCCCACATTATAAAAGTAAGGTACACGCACAACAGAAAATTTGGAAAGAGAAGTATAAAAAGGGAAAACTATCACCCAAAATGCAATTACCGTGAACATTTTTGCTACAATTCTTATTCGCATATCGTTACTCCATTATGATCAGACTGTATATAAAACTTGGTATCCTTTTACCCTCCCCGTTTAACAAGAGTAAATGGTGGTAGGTATTAAGAATTCTTCAAAAACCAATGCAAATGGCTACCTAATACTGCACATTTTACAGTTTATAAGCAGCCGCTGCTTAACAAATGCCTTAATAAAAAACACTGATTAAGAATAATCAAATCAAATAATCAAATAATGGATTCCCCCCGACCGCTAGAGACAGGAGCTACTTCATGCCTAGTGGTCTTCATCCTTCTCCAATCCGATCACCAACTATTTACTGCAAGGGTGGCACCCATGTGCAGGACACTACAACTGGGTATTTTTTTGCCGTTAGTGATAAACAGAACCCTAATTATGCGAGAGAGGGAAATATTTATTTGGGCTCGGTAACAGTGCACACAAATCTTCAAGGCCAGACAGACTGCCCCAACCCCGAATACCCTCTTCACGTTCTCTACGTTGCTTATTGCAACACATGCAGCAGGGCGCCGAGCGCACCCTTTAGCTCTGCTCCTGTGGGAGACCTGGAGCTCTTTCCTTTCGCGCCTTCCACACTCACCATTGTTGGGACTGAACCCGTCTTCGTTGGGATAGTTTGCCGGGGCCACCTGGATGGTTGACGAGGTGGGGAACACCAGTATGTGTGTGCAGGAGGCATCTTGAGGGGTGTTCAGCTGCGACGACTGCATGTTCAGCGCGGTGCTTCGGCCAAATACAGAGCCCATTGTGACAGCGTCTTTCAAAAAGACAGAGAAAGAGAGCGAAGTGTACCAATCCCTTCTGTGCGTCGGTAAGTAACTCCAGAAACAGAGTTACAGGAGAACCTGAACTGGAGAGACAGGAGTCTGACACAACTGCCAGGAGGGATACACATCTGAAGTTCGACCTCACTGTTAAAACAGCTTCCAAGAAATAGACTCTAAGCACAGGGCTGTATAATCCAAGCCTCACTAAACATGGGAAAGGTTAAAACAAAATCAGACTGAGCCCACCAAAAATTTTTTTTCTTAAATTTCTACTCTTGTATTTTAGAAGGGGAGAGAGTGTGTGTGTGTGAATGGGGCACAGGGACAGAGACAGAGAATCCCAAGCAGGCTCCACGCTCCACACCGAGCCCAACACGGGGTTCGATCCTACCATCCTGGGATCACAACCTGAGCTGAAATCAAGAGATACACACTCAACTGACTGAGCCACCCAGGCGCCCCACCGCCAACTATGTTTTAACTACTTACTTAAGTAGTTCTAAAATAGATCTATTTTCTCTTTTCCTGTGGTTGCTCACAATTTATAAAGTTCTCCTAAATAACACAATTCCGTAGACACGGTACCATTCAGCGAATAACTACTATAACTAACATTTATTGAATGCTTACTACGTGCCAGATTCTGTGCCGAACTCCTTATTCACGGACGTCATCTCACTCAGTCATCGTAGCTACCCTGAGGTAGAACTATTATCCCCATTTCATCGTGAGGACACAGAACAAAGACGTTGTGAAATGTGCCCAAGCGGTGCAGGCAACAAGTAGCCTGGGGCCTAATGAGGCCAACACAGGACATCTGCCTCTCACTGGACTGATGACAAATAACATCATCTCACATAACACTACCGGTTTTTATGGGGATGGAATCTCCCATCTGATCAGAGAGAACTGGAGGATAAGAACAGACTAAAAAAAGGTATAAAACTGCTTAGCTAAAAAATTACCAAATTGCTTAGTTGCTAATTTTTTAAAACTTCTGTGGCCACAATCTTCTGGCTATCCACACACTGGGAGTCGCATTTGCTGAGAGCTTACCACGGGCCGGATACTGTGCCAACTCTTCCAGCTCTATTTGCCTCACCATTCCTCCGCAACCACATCAGAAACACTGCAAATATCCTCTGGAGGCTGCTTACAGATTCCGTCAACTATGTGTCTTCAAACACACACTCCAACACGTATCAGGGTGGTGTTCACTTTCGTGGTTTTTGGAGGGTGATCCTCATACACTAACAACAAATTAGGGTCGGGCACCAGTAACTGGCCACGACTCTAAGAGCTCTCAGTCATATCCGGGACTTATGCTGTCTTCCAAACTACGGTCAACAGAGATAACAAAATCACAGACCACTCCCCTTAGAAGAGACCAAATTTTTGAACCCTAAATACAATCTTTTCTCACAAAGATAATAAAGATCTATTCTACACTTTCTGTAGACTTGAAGACAGAATGGACTGAACGGATGTGATAATCTAATTAATGAAAACGGTAAGAGGAGATTTACCTGGCATCACTACAAAGGACCCCTGGGGCTCCATGGCAACCAGGCAGGCACTAAGGATAGAGGGAGAGTCAGCGGCAGAGATCCCACACATCCGGCACACGTCCTTGAGCCGTTTGCTGATTGTCTGTAGTGAACACTCGCCAAGGAGGATACTCCAATCTGAAACCAAATATCACAGTCACACGCAGTCTTTAGAAATTCATCGTGATAGGAGGTTTGAGCGTTTTACCGGATTTGCCTGGTAATTGAATTTCCAGGACTGGGCCCCAAAGGGAATAAGGCTTTACACAGGTTCCCCTCCTCGTTACAAAGAAAATGTTACTTGGCCTCCCTTACACGTCATTAACGAAGACACAAAAGGCCTCCTGTTCTGTATGCTGAAATCATGTCTGAAATGACCTGGGAGAGTCCGGCACAGACCCAAACAGATTTAGGTGCTTCAAATGTTCTTTGAGGATGAGGCCAGTCTGTTCCATCGTTGCTCCTCCTCCTCTTACTCCATGTCTGGTTCTTTCACTGCCCCTATCAGCCCTTTTCATTAGAAGAATGCACAACGGGGGGCAAACCTCAGTTCTGTTTACTGCTGTCTGTTGACTGTTTCCGGGAAAGGCAAGCTGAGCAGAAACAAGGGGAACCCTTCGCAGAAGGCCCCAAAGAGCCGATAAACAATGGGTGTGAGTGAAGCGCTCCAAATGATGTGACACTAATTGTTCAGATTAAAACGCTGGCCTAAGTTTTCTTTCTAGTATTTGTTTACTGCCTTCACCCAAAGGTACTATGTGTACTCAGAGAACTGTAGAGGGTTATGTTACTCCAGGAACGGAAAAGGACTCAGACCTCTCTTTTGACCCCCAACACACATCACATCCCTGTGGCAGCACACTGCCACCCATATCGTGTCCCACCAACGAAAGACTACTCCACCACAGGTTCTCTGCTTTCACATAGTTTTTTCAAAGAAGCTGATCTCCCTGTGAAGAGGTGAAAGGAACAACTTTTTCTTGTTTCTTATTCCTAAAAAACCTCCAACTGAAGTGGCTAAAATAAAAGTGGCCAAGTCATGAAGAATGTATTTTTGAAAATTATAGAAAAATCAAACAGGTGTGAGTTCTGTATTTGAAACCAAGTAAGAAAGGAAAAGCGTTACCTGAATTTTATCACAAACACTGGTGATAAAAAACGGAAATTCACAAAGCTAACTGAAATCTACAGGCTCCCATAGAAATGCAATGTGGTGCGGGCCTTACATCCCCAAAGGGATGAAATACAGATTGGTAAACTGATTTCCTGTACACTAGGCTCTTCTTGGTGTCTTTATCCCTCAAAAGTACATTTTCTCTCAACCTTTTGATGGGATCAGTCACACTTCTATCCCTTTCCCGTAAAAGATAAGAAGAGTGCCCCTTCTAAAAAATTACACAAGGGAAGGCAATGGCCTTCGTAGCTGTCCAAGACAGTCACCAAGTGACTAGACACGGCTACGTTTTTATCCCCTCTTCTCCTTTTCTATTCTATTCTGACTTTTCCCAAGGGTTAAGAGTAGCTCAAACCCTTTAAGAGATAAGATTGACTACAAGGCTGACCAGGAGAGAGGATAGGACTTCTGACAGAAATGAAATGAATCCCCTAATGCATCAGACCTCCAGGCTACTGATAGAAGATTCATTATAAGTATGCTATTCTTTAAAGAATGAAAAGGGTAATATTTTCTACTGGCCTACAGTATAACTAGTAAAAAAAATTTTGCACACAATAGATTCCCAACAGTTACCTAATACTTCTGTAATTTAATACACGTAGAAACTGCCATTAAATCCTGATAGTTCACTGACTAGAGCACTTGCTATAATCCAAGCTGAATCGCGTGAGAGGTTTTATTTCAGGGACTCCACAAATACCTGATATAAATTTCATGCAGAGAAACAATATACGCATTCTAATGCAAGGGTCCGCAAACTATGGTCTGCAGATCAAATCCTGCCTACCGCCTTTTTTTTTTTTTTTTTTTTTTTTTTGCTAAATAAAGTTTTATTGGAACACAGCCAAACCCGTTCACTTAGGTATTATCTATCTATGGCTGCTCTGACTTTACAACGGCAGAGCTGAGAAGCTGCAACGGTGAAAAGCTGGCCTGCAAAGTTGAAAATATTTATTACTTGGCCCTTTCCTTAGAAAGTCTGCTGACTCGGCTCTAATACACCTGCATGCACAAAACCACCAAGCTAATCTGTGCTTTGCTTTTGTGGAGACCTTAGAAGGAAACCTCCCCCATCTCTATGTATGTATTGAACTTCTTATAAATGTGTCATTAATTAATAAGGCTTTAAAAAAATAAGGTAGGCCTATGCATACTGCTCATGCAAAGTAGCTACACCAGCACAGCAAATGAGCTGGGCTCAAAGCCAGACAAGGCTGCTGCCACCGATCAGTTGTGTCGTTAGTTACTTTTAGTGCTCTGTGACTGACTGTTACATTTATGACAGGAAATATTAGCAGTTGGAAGGTATATTTAGGCATGCAACTTAAAAAAAGTCTGCTCTCTTAAGCTTCCAGGCTGAAAAATATCAGACAGTGGCAACGTGAATAAAAGACTATTCCAACTTGCACCTACTTGTCCTTGTAAATCAGGACTGTCTTGCTCTTGTGCAACCAAAACAAAAACACACAGACTATATCACCATCAATCATGAAAAATAATAAAAGAAACCTAAATCGATTCTCCTCTCATCCATCTCTCTTTAAATTTTCATGTTAAAACGGACTTGATCTCACTGACCCAGCACAAAAATACATGTTAGAACTTCAATTTACTATCACTTTTATATTAATACATTCTTTTTTGTCTTATACACTGGAGTTCAAAATTTAAGATTTCTTTGGCAAATGGTTTTGTTGATAATGAAAAGTTTAAAAACTGCTGGTTTATCCTGTCCATTTAAAAGAATCAGGAAATATAAATCTGCTTTATTCTTACTACCATCATTTTCTCCCTCAGCTCAGTTAGGGACATTAGTTCAACCCTTTTCCGTTGTTTCCTGTACTGACTGCTTTAGGAGTCTCTCACCTTTAAGCTCTCCATGGCCAAGCCGCCCAAGTCTGCCGATTACAACTCTCCAGGGTAGGGATGTCATTTGGACAATACCTATGCACCACTCCCATAACTTCTGTAGTCCAATTTTACGTGCAGATACTTTACTCCTCCGTGACCTACAAAAGAAAGAAGTGGGGAAGGGGTCCCCAAATGAGTCAAAGTTATCGCTTAGTAAGACAAAACTCAGAAAATTCCAAAGAACCCACCCATCACACAGCGCCTAGTGCATTTAGACAGGAAAATCAGAAAGACTCATATCTGAGGAAAGGCACAGTATCGATTTATATGTAGCATAAACACGCAGGCTCCTCACCTGTTTGGTAAAGCAATATTTACAATACAAGTTTCTAATAATTCCCCATGGAGGTCAGTGCAGGAAGCCAAAAGCCAGCGCTGGTCATGAGACAGACAGTAGCCCACAAAGAGCACGTTGTACTTCTGGCTCGCCTCCCCAAAAGTTTCTCCCAGCTCCGTCTGCTTATCTTTAATTGGGGCCAATATAAAAGGAGGGGAGTAAAGCTGGATTGGACTGGGTCGCTGAAATCAAAATAAAAGTCAGTGTCAACATAATGCCACTCAAGTCGACATTTCCAACAAAACCCAGAACAGCACTTGAAACCAATAGGGAGTAATGACGATAGACTGCCCCCCCAGCAGTATTATATACGTAAATAATAATGGTAAAACAGAAAACAAAGATTGTGTAAGTGACATCAGCTAGGAAACCCCAATCAGACCAATGCTTCTTTATTAAAACAAATTATTATTTTAGTAAGTAAATTAGCTCAACTTCATTAGTCATCAAGACAGCAAAAATTAAAACCACAATGAGATATCACTATATACCCACCAGAAAGTCAAATAAAAAAGAAAACACTGAGTATCGGTGAGAGTGTGGGGCAACTAGAACTTTCATACACTGATGGTGATGAATCACTTTGGAAAAGTGTTTGACAATATCTGCTAAAGTTAAACACACATACCCTGTGACCCAATCAAATGGATATATATGTTTACCAAAGGACAGGGATTAATCATAATAGCTCCAAATAAAAAATAACCTAAATACCCATCAACAGTAAAATGGAAGATAGACTGTGTTATAGTTATACAATCAGAATATCAAACAGTAAGGAAATGAAAAAACTACCACTACAAGCAACAGCATAGATTAATCTCGACACTGAGTAAAAGAAGTCAGACACAAAAAATATATAAATTATGTGCCTCAATTTACATGAAAGTCAAAACCAGGCAAAACTTTACTGCTTTAAGTGTGAATACTGATTACTGGTAGAATGACTAGAAGGGAACAGGCTTCTTATGTTTTGTTTCTTGTGCTTGTTACAAGCTGTATTTAGTGAAAATTCATCAAGCAGTATACTTATGCTCAGGTACTTTTTAGTGTGTAAATTATACTTGTGTGTGAGTGTGTGTGTGTGTGTACGAGTGATTTAAGAAATGAAAACATTAGCTGTTACCAGTAAGACAAACAATGCAGTTAAACTGTGACAAAATTTAGTTGTCACCATTATTTATAGTTATTATACACATTTCAACAATAAACTAGAGTAGCAGTTAGCAAACTTCTACAAGAAGAGATAGTAAATATTTTAGGCTTTATGGGTCTCTCTTCTTACGAGTATTCTTCTCTTTTTAAAAATGTAATAATCATTCTGGGGCTCCTGGATGGCTCAGTCAGTTAAGTGTCCGACTCTTGATTTCGGCTCGGTCATGATCTCATGGTTCGTGAGATTGAGCCCTGCATCAAGCCTGCTTGGGGTTCTCTCTCTCCCTCTCTCTGCCCCTTTCTCATGACCTCTCTCTCTTTCAAAATAAATAAATAAACATTTTTTAATGTAATAATCATTCTTTTTTTTTTTTTTTAATGTAATAATCATTCTTATCCAGGTCATACAAATACAGGCTACAGGCTTGACTGCAGCTACAGTCATAGTTGCTGACCCCTAAACTATACATCCAAAATAGAGACAAATATAGATATATCATAAAAAATAGTTAATAATGGAATTATAGAATTTTAAAGCTAAAATAAAGACCTGAGACAGAATCTAATCCAATTCCTTCATTTTAGGGATCCAAAACACAGGCCTAGAGATATTCAATAATTTGTTCAAAGTTTCAAAGCTAATCTTATCACTGATCCATTCATTCTCCCTACACCTGGAAAGTCTACTCCTAGGTATTTACCAAGAGAATGGAAAACACTGTAAACACAGACACTTGTGCACAAATGTTCACAGCAGTGTTGTTATTCACGATAGCTAAAAAGTGGGAAAACCCAAGTGTCCATACACCAAAGAATAAATACCCAAAATGTGGTATATCCATACAGTGGAATATTATTTAACCATAAAAAGAAATAAAATACACATGCTGTACCATGGATGAACCTAGAAAACATGCTAAATGAAAGGATCAGACATGAAAGGTTACAGACTATGTTCCGCTCACATACAATGTCCAGAACAGGCAACTCTGCAGAGACAGAATGCAGGCTAGATTCTAAGTTTATAAAGAAAGGCAATACCTCGATTTCTGGAGACAAAAGAAGAAACAAGTAGAAATAAGTTCATTTTTTTTTAATCCTAGAAAACACGAATGGGTGAACTAAAATAGATAAACTGCTCATGAGAATGGAAAAATTAAAACTCAAAAGAATAAACCAACCTAAACAGCCAGAGACAGAAACTGTACACAACCACAGAGTGGAGGTGGCTGTCGGCTAAGCAGCTGCTTCTGATGGGAGCAAGGGACAAGTGTGCTATTAACTATAAAGGCCTCATTTTTTTCCCTAACCTCTTACTTATCCAAGTGAGTTTTTTCAGAAAAATTTTCATCACCAACTAAAATCAGCAGTTTTTGGTGTTTTTGAGTTTTTTTCTGGTGAAGAGGTATTTGCTGGCTTTTATTAACGGGTGATCTTTCATGCAATAAAAGTTGCGGGAACTGATTTTTGAAGGCTCTGATAATGCTAACATCGCCCTGTTCATCCATCTTCAGGATAAAGTGATTAATGAAATAAAAAGAAGTGTACAACTTCTGTCTGGTGCTTTCAAATTCCCCTGGAGGCGCCTATCTGTGGGAAGCAGGTGTAAGAAGATGGAGAGAAAAAGCACTGCGACCAGGGAGGGGAGAGCAAGCTCCTGTAAAAACATGCAGCAGAAAACGAGGGATCCCTGCAGGGTGATCGCACACGCAAACAACTGTGGTAGGAGGGGAGCAAAGAGCCAGGGAAGGGAGAGACTTAGTGATTTAACACACAGATTAGCTTCCAAAAAATAAAGAACAAAATAAACATAGGACAAGTTGAGCACCGCTAAGTAAAAGTGGTAAGTGTGTTGCTGCCTCAGGACCTACATCAAAAAAACACCGAGAGTTCACCGGCCTCTTATCCCCCAAATTTCACAAGTGGAGAGAAGTATCTCCTCTGTTTCAAATTAGGAATCAAAGAAACCTACCACTCTTCATAAAGGCAGAAGGCCAACCAGGCAACCAACCGACCAGGTTTGCACCTCCCGCGTCAGAGTGCTCTTTCCGAAGCTTCTGCTGTGCTACTACCTACCTCTGGGTTCTTGAGGGTCATCTCGATGCTGGCGGCAGGCCCAAATCCCGTGAGGGACTTAATGTGGATCTGTGTGGGCAGAGGGCGCCGGCACTGGCAGTACACCGAAAATGCCATGGACTTCAAGTACTGAATGTAGAAAACTTGTTCGTCCTTCATTGTCTGCAGCATGTACTGGCAAGGCACGATCTACACAAACACAAACAAAACCAGAAACTGGGATCGAATGCGCCAACAGGAAAGCTGGAGGACAAGACGGCATGAATTCTTTGCTGAATGGGGGCAGAGAACTGTAGTTTTGAAATACATAAGGGGCGCCTGGGTAGTTCAGTTGGTGGAGCTGCGACTCTTGATCTCAGGGTTGTGAGTTTGGGACCCACTGGGTGTAGAGATAACTTAAAAACAAAATCTTAAAAACAAGATACAAGAGGGGCATCTGGATCACTCAATTAATTGGTCAAGCGTCCAACTCTTGATCTCAGCTCAGGTCATGATCTCACGGTGTTGTGGGTTCGAGCCCCACGTGGGGCTCTCTCTGAGCTGACTGCACGGAGCCTGCTTAGGATTCCCGCTCTCTCTGTCCCTCACCTGCTCGTGCTTGGTCTCTCTCAAAACAAATAAATAAACTTTAAAAAATCAATTAAGTAAAATAAAATATATAAATGCCAAACATAATATAACTCAATCTTAATTCCTTAGATGGCATAAAATCCTCGAGTACAAAGGTACACCAACAATTGAAGAAGAGGGTGCCATCTTGTCGGTCAGGTTACAGTCACTTAGAAATTACCCTGTTCCTTCGAGGGATAAATTCTCAATTTATTGTTGTCACGCTCCAAACTTTTACAATTTGCTTTTTAATGTAGCTCTCCTTTTTCTCATATACACACATAGTATGCATCGTATCTTCGGGATTATTATCTAAGCATCAGAGACACAAACTTCACAACAATGAAAAACAATCAATCTGTTCTGGTAACTAATTTCGATATTTTAATTCTGTTAAGATGGCTTTAGTGAAAGTGACAGTAAAACAAAACCCAAACACCCAAGGCATCATTTTTCACCTATTATCAAAATCCTATACAATTATTGCACTATACAGCCGGCAAGGCTGTAGTGAAAGAGGCATGCTCACTCAGTGCTAAAGGGAATGTAAGTAAGTGTAACTTTCTTGGAAAGGAAGCCGGCATTATTTACAGGAATCTATAGGTCTAAGAATCCACTTTAAGAAATGACCCAAACTGTGAAAAAGAGATTACACAGAAAGATGTTTGTTATAGCTTTGTTTATAATGTGAAAGATAGAAACAAATTAAATATCTAACTGTATGGTAATAATTAAATATGGAGAATATGCAGTCATTACAAACGCTGCTTGGGAGAATTTTCAGTAACATAGAAAAGTATTCAGGAATAATGTTAAGTATAAAAGGACTAAAAATAATACTAAAAGTATGATCTCAATTCTATAAACTGACATACACAAAAAAAAGGCTAAAAATACACCAAAATGGTGATGGTGGCTTAATCTAAAGGTAGAATTATGAACATCATTTCCTTTACAGCTTTATGTACTTCCAATGAAAAAGAAACCACAGACCTGTATTTACTTTCATAAAAACAACAACAAAAGCTAAAAATAAAGTTGCAGGCAGTTACCTGGAGAATGAAAGAATTTCTCATATGTTCGGGTAAATTATCCAGCATCTCCGTGTAGCAGCGCATCAAACTCAACAGCCAAAAGTTTCCGGAAGTGGAGTCTTCGTCTGCAGTGTAGGTGAAGGGGTCCACCATGTAAATGACCACAGCTGGAGGATAGGCTTGGCTGTCTGCAGAGTCGGGTTCAGTGGGAATTCCTATTCTTTCCCTTTCGGTGACACTGCGGAGAGAGTCACTTATGAGATGCACAAATAAATATAAATTACACAAAATACATCAACTCCCGAGGACACTGACCCCCTGGACAATGATTACAGATCGAATGTAGCATTGATATGTTTCATATTATCCAAATGAAGGCAAACCAAGCCCGTTAGCACCAAGAGAGACAGGAAATGACAATATACGACTCCTTTAAATGGGAGATCTCTTTTTCGACTCCTTCTTTTCCTTGGGGCCACATTCTAAAAAGATGTTTTATACTACTATTAATGTGAGTGGTAACAGCTTACTAATACTATATTATGTTCATATAATAATAGTATTAACAGTACCAGCTTCCTATGAAGCTAATAAGCTTAACAACAGTAAGTTCACACGGAGTCTTGGATTTCTTAACACTGGAGCCACAGACTGACAGTCGTAAGTTCCCTTTGGGAAGGAGGGAAATAGGGCGCTTCACGAGGCTTAGAGATGCAGGAGGTGAGGAGGGGCGTGGGGTGCAGAAGAGCAGGGACGGGGCCCAAGCCGAAGCCACACACCATCCACCGGCGAGCAGCGTACCTTTCTTGTCCATCCTGTGAGGGCTGAGAGGAGCTCTGCCCGGGCTCCGGGTCTCCGCCACAGCCTGCGCTCCCTTGCGTTCTGTCTGCAGAACCGGCCCCGCTGCTGGGGTTCTGCCCTCCGGCGCTAGCACTGAATCCTGAAGAAGAGGTAGTGCTGATCTGGTTAACAACGGGGGCGGGGGCGGGGGCGGAGGCGGAGACCGGCGGCACAGAGGACCCAGAGGCCGAGCTGCCTGCCGCGGGGTTCCCGGAACTGCTGCTGGAGGTGGGGTTGAACGCGCTGCCGGCTGAGGGTGCTGCCGATCCTGAATTTGAAGCTAGAGGCCCAGCGTTCCCGGGGGTGGCTTGTCCCTGTGCTGCTGCTGGTGGGGACTGGTACTTAGGTGGTATCAGCAGGCTGCCATCGAGCTGCAGAGTGGCTAGATAAGGTGCTGAAAGAGTACACGCAGAGAGGGGACGTCAGCGACACTCCGCGGCGTCAGACCCAATCAGCAAGTAGAACGGTCACGGTTTCAGAAAATTACGTTTTCAGGCTGTGATGCGCTGACTATGACACCCAAGATGCTATCTCCACGCTGGAGCATAGGCTTATATACTCTGCAAATGTGGAGCTGAACACGGGGCTACGTGTGACAGTTCTGGTGAAGAGGCTTACTTGAAAACAAAGAGAAAATTAACCTTTCGGACTGAATCTGTCTGCCTTCACCGCAAGCCGCGAGGCCGGGGTCTCTTCCGGAGCCATCACGGCGTATACCACGCTCCTATGCACAGCGTGCTTTAGAAGCTTCCAAGACTCTCTTGGGAGTGCGGGTTTAACTTAAGCAGTTAATACCAAGTCCTGCCGCTAAGTTTTCAACATGTGGTGTAAATTAGATATGACTTCTTTAGGCAACTTTAAATTGCTTTTAAAGAATGTTGTGCACGTAAAAATGAGCGTTTAACGACCCAGAACGCAGAAATTAGACCTAAACAAATACGGTAATGGAACACCAACATTACCTGAGATAAAAGCAGCAGAATGCTGCTTCCCAAAGGGTGGCAATCTGCTATTTTACTTCTCAGATTCTACTTTGCCAAACAAATTCCCATTTACCTAGGTGATGGCGGCAAACTTGCGCATAAAGTTTGAGTCTGGAATGATTGTCATTCTCCTCGCTGCTCCACGGCTGGTTAAACCACTCGCTCACAAGCTCATCCGTCAGCTTCTGTGCCACAGTCTTTCCCACGCGCATGATCCCATCTCGTAGCACTTTGCAGATGGGCTTGTGCTGCCCAAGCCGACACATCTACACCACAAACAAGACCGTTACTTACAACAGGAACCACGCCTGTGCTGGGGGGGGGGGGGGGGGGGAACAATGACATTCTCTACCACGCACGCGGAAGTACCTCGCGTTTTCTTTTCGCATTAACACAAGCACCCAAACCCACGTTCTGAGCTGGTCCTTTTTGCTCGTTAGAATGTGTGCTGAAACTCCTATCTGCCTCTCCAAAACCTGGACTGGGCCCCTCTCAAGAAAAATAAATGTTTCTTCACCCAGCCAGTTCCTCCTGCACAAGGGAAGGTCGCTGAGTACTACCTGATTGCTAATGGCCAAATAAAGAATTAACCAGATTCCTGCCTACTAAGGCTGACTGGGACATATGTCCGCTAAAACCTCTTAAGTAATCCCGACTCATAATGTTTTCCCATAAGATAACATTAAAATTTTATGGGCCATCTGTTACACTGTTACAGACATTTGGAGATCACCAAGAGCAGAGGCCACTGAAGCAGGGGATATGCTGATCACTTTTTAAAAGTAAATAGTTGTTTTAAGCACAATGAGATTCTGTTGTTAATCTCTGGCACATTAAATGGACACTTGCAGCCAAGAATTAATACAACACACCTGCGAAAAGTAAGCTACTTAACTATCTATTCAACAACAGGAGAGCCCATATCATCCCTTATTACAGCTGATAACTGAAGGCCTAACTCAGGCCCTACAAAACCCTCTGGCATACACCCTCGTAACCAGGGACACACTATGACCAAACGAGCAGTCCTAATAAAGTCATTAGGATCTAAAAAGATCCCTCGATCCTTTTATGTTTTGTAACTTCTGTTGAAGGCTTCGTTCAAGAGAAGGGCCGTGCTTTTAAACAAAAATTGCTTACACAAGTTTTCTGTGTTACGGTCCTTACGATTTAATATTATTACACATCCACGGACCAGGCACTGTGTAGAAATTACTAGATCTGAGGGTTTCCTCCAGGGGCTTAACTGATGCCATCACCTCAGACATTACCATCTCCTCACTTCTTTGTAGCAAGACATAAGCTCACTATTTCATGTGCACCCATCCATTTCTAAATAGCGAATGTTCTGTTATGACATATTTTTGAAATTCAACTTGGCATCATATTTAACAAACACCCTTGTAATGTTTATACTATGCCTGTCACAGCTCTTCAAAAATACTAATTTCATTTAATCTTGCCAAAAAAAAAAGATATTAGAAGTATAAGGTACAAAGAATTTAGTGTATGTATACTCTGGCTGAAAAAATGTGGAACTTACTCTTCAAGATACACATGATCCTAATTTTTCAAAAGCAATAGTATTTCATGTAATAAATACACAAAATTATCTACCTGGCTTTTAAATTATTATGGTTATTATTAACCTGTATCAAAATTTTAGTATTAAGATGAACGTAGTGTTTAAATACATAACACGCAACAGGGACATGATTCATTAAACTCGTCTTTTGACACAGAAATCTTCAAGCTAAACATTTTCATACTGTTTTCAGGAACACCCCCCACCCCCCCCCCCAGCCCCCCAGCCCTGCCCACAAAGAGATATGCTTTCTTTTTGTAAAGGCCATCTTCTGAACAGCCAGAACGCCCGCCCCTGGTAAGCAACACTCTTAAACTCAAGCACATAAATCAGGAAAAAACAGCTGACAGAATTGTACATGGTGTGGTAAGGCCAGTAGAGCAAAGTCTTCTAAATCTACCAAAATGTAAAGCACAGATGGGAAAAGCAATTGACTTCCGGGAAAACTGGCCAACTTAATTCTCTCCTCCATCCTCCAACTATCTGCAAATTGCCTTTGAGATCTCCTTTGAAGATACTTGCTCTTTAAAACTCAGCCACAGCTAGAAACAATCTGAGGACTCATGTCCCAAAAGCGATTTTCGGGTCGTTCTCACCTCATATACAGCGCTCAAGTCCCTGAAGAAAGTTTTGGCTCCTTCGAGCAAGGCCTCGTTTTCTGGACACACCACAATATAGGCAACATCCCGGTGGCCCCCATATGGGTCCAACAGCAGCCTCTCCCAAAATGGCAAGGAGAACGGCGAGATGGTGAGGAAGTCCTTGTCATAGCCTACCAGCAGGGTGGGGATGGGCAAAGGCTCAGGAGATTCTTCGGAACCTGTAACGACAGCGCAGTTCAGGAGGGTGCTTCCCATAACCGGGACACCTTAGAAGGTCCCCGCTGCGTTAGTATTAGTTCTGGCATCAGAAGTTTCCTTGCAGGTTCGCAGCGTAACTCTCAACAGTACTCTTCAAATCCTCTAATTATATGGCTCCTGATGAAGGACCTAACTTAAATGAGTCAGAACATGCTTACAGAGGTTCGAGAAGATCAGAGGGCAGACTAGAACAAGTTAAAGTTAGTTTTCCAAGCAGCACTACATCGTTTCCTTTAAGCATGATAATCCCAGCTCTGAAGAAGTTGACAGAACTAATTCAGAAGTTCATCCAGATGAAAATACAATGAAGATCAGGAAGATGAGGAAAATCTAATGGATACTCTACTTTCCTCATTTTCCATCATTTTCCTCATTGAGCTTGTGTCTGCCAAGGATGCTAAGAAAACGTAACTCCAAACTGACTTTAGGAAAGAAAAGAGATTATAAAGCTTAACAGTCGTGAGAAAAAAGATGCTATTTTGTCAGTGAGGCGAGGACTTGGCAGTGACTAAAGCCGGTTCCTACGGCAACAACCTGCGAAGGGACTGAAAGAGGGAAGAGGTTCTACCGTAGGTCCCCCGTCCTGCCATCTTGTGGAACTGCTGCCAGGTTAGCGGTCCCTGCACATGCTGGATATTCTCCCAGGTCCTGCCCGTGCGCTTCTTCTGGATGGCGTCTTGGAGAAAGGGCTGCAGAGACAGCAGCATACGGACCACATCTTGGGAGGAGAGCATACTGATGTCCAGCACTGGAAGAGAAGGGACACGGAAAGGAACAGAAATCGTAAGGGGGGATCGACACCGTCCTCTTTCCTGCCCTAATTCTGGACTGGAGTTACGGCCCATGACAAAGATAGCGCTGGTGGCACGTTCTACTTTTACTAGATTCTAAAATGCTAGACTTACCTGGCAACAGTAAAGGTATTTTATTATTATCAAGTAATTTATAATTTATTACTGGAAATAATAAAAGGAGAAGTACGTCACTCTATATTCAAGAGGTTAACTGTACAACTGCTCTGACGTAAAAAGATGGATAGAACTGCTCTTTCAAATCGTATGAACCGGTTTCCAAGGTTCCATAAGAAACCCTGTAAAAGTTTCTTAACTCTCGTATTACTTTTATTTACAAACACCAATGTTCCGGATGTGTTAAGTGGGGGGAAAAAACCTACACAGAAGCTTTTAAAAAACTGTTAAAAACGCTCCTACTGTAAAATATTTTCACAAAACACTGAGTGCACGAAAGAGAACGGCGACCTTGCATGCAGGCAGAGGCACAGGGCACCATGGCGAAGGCAATGCCAGGACGAGAGGCCATCCACCCAGAGGAGGGTGGGACTCAGGGCTTCAGAACAAACATTCTTCCTACTAGGAGGAGGGGCTCTTAACAGAGAATCCGAGAAACCTCTCAAACTCTATGCAAAACCCTGCACGCACGTACAAATGTGTACTCTTTCCCAGGGAGGAAGGTCCACCACGCTCATCAAATTCTCAGAAAGATCCGATGAAAGAGCTCATCAAGTCTGAGAGGTGACCAGCTGTGAACCCACACGGCTGCATACCTAAAGACCTTCCCTTACTCTTCCTTTTCTAGCTGACTAGGAAAGGGACACGGTTGGAAATCTAAGATTTACCTACCCACTAAATCTGAAACACAGGGTGCTTAAGACATTTTGAGGTGTATCTCCTAAATCAAACACAAGTGGCAAACCTAAATTTCCAACACCTCCCCCAAGAGCCGGGAGGCCCGGCGAGTGTGGGCTCGGAGCCACGTTCCTGCACAGACAGCCCTGTCGGAGCGGTCGGACAGCCGCCCCCTTCCCCCGGCTCTGCTCGCTCTCTCCTCACTCGGCTCTGCTGCTTGCCTGACAACGGAGCCATGGCCACTGCCTTCATCTTCGAGCCTGTGCTGCCTTTTTTCCTTATAGTAAAGAAAAAAGTACTTCTTGTACCCACAGCTCTATCAAAAGTTGGAAAATGACAGACTAAGAGAACCACACATTAGAGAAAAATAAAAGCAGACGCACTTCCATGGGGCTATTCCTGTGCACACGGAACAGAAAGCGTGCCGTGCGAGACAATCGAGGGCGCTGCTGTCTGCAGACCCGGCTCCCGCACCGTTCACTTCCATCAGCTGTCGGGTACTTTCCAGCTTCTGACTTTGAAGCCCACACCTCCCCTGCAACAAAATCTGCTATTTTTCATATCCAAAGATGACAGTACTGATCCACCCACAGAATGCTTTTCTGTCTGAAGGCTACTGTCTAGTAAAAGGAACCACCCAAGATAATCACCCACATTTTTGTAGGGGAAAGACTGTACTTTCTTTAATTCATAAATTCATCCCACAGACATTAATTAAAGGCCTGCTGAGTGTAAGGCACTGTGCTCAAACCTGAGCAGTTACAGAGTGAGTGCCACCCTTGGATACTTCCTTAGGAGTCTCCACCCACCAAGAGGCCTCCTTGCTTGGCTGCTCCGAAAATGCCTATCACCCCTACTCCGCTGAGCTCTATCGTCGAGCCATAGTTCTTTTCCGGATTTCAAACTATACTTAAGAAGATTATACAGCCTTCTCTCCTCCAAGGCTCAGAGCTGCTCAGGACAGGGTCCACGTTCCGTTCACGTAACCGACCTCTCGGGCCTGGCTGCTCCCACCTCTCTCCAGAGCAGCCCTCACCGTGGTCAAAAGACAGGTTGGATCCTCGTCTAAAAGCTCAGCTGTGCTTTAATGCTTATTGAGCACTCTACTCTTTCTTGAACTCAGTTGCACCAAAGAATTCAGTGAAGCTCTGTCCCAAGCCCTCTGCGGTTCTCGTTTGCCCGCCTCCTCAGGGGGCTTCCCTCCTCCTCAGTGCTCCTGACTTGAGTTCCGATCTACAAGCCAACCAGTCCCTTCCCCTGAGCCGCAGGCCTGTCGAATCCCGAGTGTCTACTTGAAACCTCTAGCTGGGCATCTCAGAAGGGATCTTTGAAATCACCGAAACTCAGTCTAGGGGCTTTCTCCCCAGGCAGGGTCTTCCTCCAGTACACCTGGCTTCGAACAAGGTCACCATGGGTCCAGGTATATGCATCGCAAATCCGGGCATGTTCCTTAACATCCCGTTCTCCCCAAGCCCCCCCAGTCCAACCCACTACCAAATCCTGCAGCCCTACTACTTCCTCAACGCCTCCTGAATGCTTCCACTTCTCTTCCATCTCCTTTGCTAAGACACGAAACCAAGCTGTTATTTATTTGAGCCACTACATTAAACCTGTAGTCTCTCCACCGTTCCTGTCATTTCCAAATCCACAGCCTGCGCCGAAGTCAGAGTATTTGTTTCTCTGTTTTATTTTAAAATTAATTATTATTATTTTTGAGAGAGAGAGAGAGGGAGGGAGGGAGGGAGGGAGGGGGAGAGGGAGAGGGAACCCGGGAGCAGGGGAAGGGCAGAGAGAGACGGAAACAGAATCTGAAGCAGGCTCCAGGCTGTCAGCACAGAGCCCAACGCAGGGCTCGAACTCGTGAACCATGAGATCGTGACCTGAGCCAAAGTCAGGTGCTTAACCAACGGAGCCACCCAGGCACCCCTGAGAGTATGTGTTTCTTAACTGCACAAATCTGATGGCAATGCCTCTTCATAAACCCATCAATGACCCGTTAGGGCTCTTGGAATAAAGCCCCCAGCCCCAGCAGGTCTCAAAAGGTTCTTGTAAATCTAGCCAACTGGAAGCTGGCTTCAGTTTTCTGAAAGCCCCAAGCTCTACATAATTCTGGGCCTTCACTCTTGCTCCTTCTACCTGGGACACAATTCCTTGCTCTCCACTCTCTTTATCCAATTAATCAGTACTGAGATCTCTAACATTAGTACTTCTTCAAGGAGGTCTTCCCTGACCCCAGTCTAGGGATGCTCTCCTTATCCCATGCTTTCATCGCTTATAATGGTTTCTAATAATATGCTAATTCATGTAATTATTTGATTAATGTACATCTTCCAGAACAGATCAGAAAGTCCCTCCGAGAGGTACCTTGTCTCTTTCGGTCATTTTATCCCCCAGGATGCATCACGGAATAGCGAATGAATAAAGGAAGCGAATGGCAAGTTCTGTGGCCCACTTCGAGCTCATCGTCACAGATATTTGTCAACTGGAGCTTTTAACAACAGAAGAGCCAGTGACATGCCTCGGGAACCACAACGCAAAGTAAACCGTGATCACTGTTGTAAGATACAAAGCACTGGAAAACCAGAGGAAGGAAAAAGTGCTCTGTAAATGGGCAGAAGGCTTCACGGAGGAAGGACCATGGAAAACTGGTCTAGAGGAATGGGTGGATGTAAACACGAAAGGGTGTATAAACTAGTACCCCGTATAGTCTCGACAACTCTGACACTTAGCAGCCACCGGTTTCCAGTACCAATGGCCCATAGGAATTAACACGATAGGAAGTTTTCAAAAAATAATTCCTCTGCTCAAAAGGTGTTTCCATATGAAACATTTCTCCAGTCCTTAAATTTAGGATAATTATCAACAGGGCTCTCACTTTAGTTCTTCTGAAGGAGGGAAATTTGAGATTTGTCCTATAACAAAGAAAGCTTATAATTTACCACCATACGAAGAAAACCTGCAAAGTAAGTGTGCATTCTGGAAAACCTACCATTGCTGTGAGGCCAAGAGTGCACAGTGGCACTTCTCACCAGCGCTTCGTCTACTTTTCCACCCGTGGGATTGTCCACATACTGTCGGCCCTGCTCCAAGGCATTAAAGCATTCCGTCCAATAATCATTATTATCTGCCTGCACCCGGTCGTAACTCCAGCTCACACAGGGAAGAGTCTGGCGACTGTTGGAGGAAATGTAGTCCAAGAAACTCAGTGAAGCAAAAGGTTGTGTATGCTGATTCTGGAGGAGGAGGAGGAGGCTTATAGGTGGCTCCTGGGACTTTCTGGCTCCCTCCACCTGAGGAAGGAAGGTAGTCTGACACATCATTAAGCGCCTCTCCGCGGCCTGACCAATATCAGAGTTCTTCCCAAAGATATCCAACTCATCTTCCAGGAAGAGTCCCGAATTGTAGCCAAGTTTGCGATTCATAATCGCACTAAACCCACAGGTACAGCGATACTGGTCCTCGTTGGAAGAATCGGGGATGTAAAGCCCAACATCTGCCCCTTTGATGTTCATGTTGCAGGCACAGATGCAACAGCTGTCAAAGTTTCTGTCTTTAAAAATATTCATCACGGAATCTGAGAGGATCAGGGTGACGTAGAGACTGTGGGCTTCGGGAATAGGCTGCATGGTGGCAGGCTCCACAGAGTTAAGGGGCCGCGTGGTAGAGGGAGTAGAGGCAGGTGAGCCCTGATCGGTGCTGTCGTATTTAACTGACCCTTGACCACTGGCGGTGCCCCCTCCTCTGGGAGTTCTTGGGGTCCTGGGGGTTCGTGGTGTGGGGACAGAGAAGCGAGGGGTTGCTGGAGATGGCAAAACTCCTGCCCCGCTGTTGCTGGCTGGGGCAGCGCTGTTCAACGTCACCGGCGTGTTCATCTGGGGCGTATTCAGGTAGTCTGGGTCTGCTAGGCTCCCGACACTAGGCACGTTGCTGCAACAGAGAATGCCGAGTGAGAACGCGCGCTCGTCACAGACTGCCAGGGTTCTCACGGTCACCCCGCCCACACACCGCAGCCTTCACGCATGCCATCCCTGGGTATATTCCAGTGTTTCTTAAAAAAAAAAATAAAAGCACTCAAAAAAGCCAGTGAAGTGGATGGGAAAGCAAGCAGCAAGGCATGAAGAGCAATACACCACAGCATCTTCCTTCTGCTTATTCCACATCTGCGCAATCTTCATGTTATTCTTTCAAAGGAACTTCACTGATTTTAGAAGAAAACGTGGTGCTGAGTCTGGTCAAGGTAGTTTTGAAAAACCGTAACTACTACGTGAAACTGTAACACATGAGTTCAGATGCTAAATCAGCTAGAAGGCCATAGGATAAAATCTGGATCTAACTGGCAATTACATTTTTGTCATTTATTGAAATCGAAAGTCTGCCACCGTACTTGCTCTCTAAGGTGATGATCCATATATGATTCTAAGCCAGACACACATGAAAATGTACTATTCTTCTATTTTCAAAATACAGGCCTATCTAGGCCTGTGTTTTTATAATAATGAGTCACCATGAGGGAATCCAGTTGTAGGAAAGCCACTGGCCAGTGCTACACTACAATTAATACAAATATCACGTGTGTAGCTAGGAGGCCTTAGTACTCATTAGATGAGTTACAAGCACACATCCTATATTGCAGCTTCCACACTTCTAGATTCCTGTGGAGTGGCAGGCAATTTTAGTTCATTTTTAATTTTTCAATATGCTATGCGTTACTGGTAGCACAATTTGTTTCAGTTCCCAGAGACTGATAGCACTGTGTTACCTATTTTTCCATAAGCAATGACTTCTTCTTGGAATAGCCACACAGAGCACAAAACAGTGCCTGCAATGTTCTGCTGTTTTTTTATTGCAAAAAAGTTTTCTGATATACACTCTTAGATGTACATGTAAAACAGCACGAGACCATTCTGTCCAATTAGAAGGTATCAAAAGAACACAGATTTCATTTGATACTTATTATTCTTTTGAAATCTATTAATACTGAGCTTAAACTAATGTTCTTCCAATAAACTACATATTCATTCACTTACAATTTGAAAGAAGAATGTCACAAAGCAATGGCTCTTCAAATAAATTCTTGTGATTTTTAATTAGCTATGCCTCAACTACCAGCCTAAAAAAATCTACATCAAGCACTATAAGGAAATTGTAAATCTGAGGCACAGTGGTATCTCTGAGAACAGATAAAAAATGACCCAGAAACCTTGATTAGCAATCACTGCTATCTCAGAGACCAAAATAATAAGTGCGTAATAAAGATCTTTACCCTTATTGGACTCCTTTCACATCTTCCTGTTTGACAAAACCCTATGAATTACTATGCAGTTCAGATCAGAAAAGGAACTATGGCTCCTAACGGAAAACCCAAATAATGGAATTGCTCCCTAGGTAGTAAGAATGGTTTAGCTTGCACAGTAACCTGATTTTTCCCCAATCGATAAAAATGAGTTGAGGACCAACACTATGCTAGATGCCAGGTATTCAACAGTAAAAAGGCAGAAGAAAAGTCAGCTCACAGCCAGTAAGACAGGCGTCAAGCAAGGAAGCACCAGCGTGCTGAGTGTGGCAAAGGGGTGGCCAGGGTGAGGGAGGCCCCAGCAGAAGGAATTCACACAGTCTAGAACTTTGCTGGCCAATAAGGCTGCCGCTAGCCCTACGTGCTAAAGTTTAAGTCAACTTAGATAAAACCAAAAGTTCAGTCTTGGTCTCAACTGGCCACATGTCAAGAGGCATACAGCTACGACACCGGGGCAGGGGCGGCCATACTGGAAGGTGTGCCGACACTTCATCGAACGAAGTTCCTAACAGTGCCAGCTAAGGATACCAAGGATCTTTGGGATGGCTACTGACAGACTGAACAGAATAACCAGTGATCTAAATCACTTATTTTTTAACCGACCACACAGCAACGGGTTGCGTTTCACGTTTTTGAGGAGCCTCTGTGTGTAGGAGATTAAACTGTCCACCGGGTCCCTGGAGCTGCTGCACTGCTGAGAAGGGCATGGCAACGTGTACGGGCCAGTGGGCCCCACTGTACTGCACCAGGCCCTATTTAAATAAGACCGAGTCCAGCCAGAGCACGGCAGCAGGAGACCAGCCAGGGGGCTCACCACCAGGGGCCTTTCGAGCACACTCTTTCACACTGCTGGTGAGTCGTCATTGCCACAATACTTCCCCAACCATTAGTTGCCGGAGCCTTTCGAAAATCTTGTGTGGGAAGGAGGGCGGGATTATACCATTTTAAAGAAGGGGAGACTCCGATCAGATGGTCATTTAAGGTCACAGACAGGAGGAAACAAAAAAGGGAGGAGCAGGAATGGAGTCCTATGTCAGCACAGCGGTACCTTCCCAAGTCTGGGTTCTTTTATCCCACACCTGCATCGCGGTTTTTCAGTCCCCTACTCACTTCACATACGTGAGCATAAAGCCCGTTTGGGACACTAACGTTGGTTTCATCAAGATGGTTTTATCTGATGTCACAAATGCAGCCCACAGACTGGATCTGGAATTTGTCTTCTTGTCTTACTGGTTCCTAAAATGTAACTCTGGACTAATTAGCAACGTTTGTAAAAAGGAAATGTATATAAACCTGCAGATCTCCAGGCTCCCACATCCTTGTGTGAACTATGTGCTGTCGCCGCACGGCAAACAGTCACTTCCAAAGAGGCCTTCTCTCAGTGGGTCCATCACGGACCCTGCCCGTCCCTGCCATCCCGCTGGGGGACACTGACCATTGGTGCTGTCAAGTCGTTTGCTTTCCCCAGTCCACGTTGTCCGTACATTGCTTGCCTGGTCCTGACAGAAATTTGAGTTTGTGGCCTTCTATTTTATAGCATGTATTTTATTAAGAAATTATGAATCATAGGGGAAACGGACTCTGCGTTGCTGATGTAAGTACTGTTTTTTGACAGAGTGGAAAGTGCCCAAGCTACCGTAAACCCAGCCTCTTCCTTCCTCTTCTCCTACCACCTCTGTTGCTGCTTTCTTATGATGTGGGGTCAGCATCAGAGAAAGTCTCCATGTTATCACTTCATTTTAAAGTGCCTTCAGTTAACACACTTGGAGTCATCAGTCACAAACCAAGTACTTACCAATACTACCCCCAAAATGGTAGTATTTTTAAGTAAGTAATATATCCTAAGCTCCAGTCTAGTGTTTGATTCGTGGTAGACAGTGATTTGATATGGAATGAGCACGAACACCGTGGTTCTCTATACAAATAACCTCAATTTATCTGTGTACGTGAAATTTGGTTCAGAAGACATGTACACTTTCGATACAAAATAATGTGCGCAAAAACACGAATGGCCAAGAAAGGAAAGTTTTAAATGGTATGTGATGTCATCATTGTAGATACATATTTAGTTAAGCTCAAAACCCATTCACATGGCCAGTAGCTCGATGCAGATCCCGGCACGTACTTGTAACCGTCTCTACTGAAAATGGCTGCAGGCGGCATGGGCAGCTGTTCAATTTTAGGAGGCACCGCCCACGAAGGCCGAAACAGACAGGCATCAGGTATCTTCAGAGGTAGCAGGCACTGGCTCGGCAACATCTTCAGTGGAGCAAACATGGAGGAACCCACGAAAGGTTGAAAAGTTGGAACTTTGTGCACGTATGAAAAGTCCTGTGACAACAAGAGGGGGCCAGTGATAATGTCGGTGAATGACTCAGGACACCACAACAGCAACAACAATCCCTGGAATTCAGCATTTCTCTCATTTCGTCAGCAGAACATGCTAATGCCAAAATTGTAAGTTGATCAAGACACTATAATTTATATACAAAACAATGTACCTCACGATCCACTGCGAGGATTCTTAGGAACTTAGGTATGTATGGCATATAGATAATACTATCTTGAAGATGCATATGAATCTGCTTAAAAACTGCCCTGCCCTGCCCTGCCCTGGTAAGATTAATATACTGGCAATTACCTTTACTTCCTCTGGCTTGGGACTTCCTAATCCATCTTCTACTTCCATTTTGAATTCAGTGAGCTGTGTTGAAACCATACTGACCATAGGGCTCTCCATCATGCCTAATGCTGTCACTGTCTCTGAACTGATTCCATCTTTATAATTCATCACAGGAGAAAATGCAGGGTGCTGTTCCAAAGAAGGAGGGGTGGGAAACATCCTTTGCAAGTCTGCAACTGCTAAGGAAGGGAGGGAGGGAGGGAGGGATAAAGAGAGAGAGAGAGAGAGAGAAAAGAAAAAACAGTAATATTTTAACAGGCAGGACTTCTAAAACATCCCAGTTCATAGGCAGGCGCCCTACTTGCATCAGAAATAATGCTAACTGAATGGTTGTATCAGTTACACCATAGAATATTAGTAATGGAAGTTTCTAAGAATAAGGTCATCACCAGAAAACTATCCTTTCTGGAACTTTACCACTATCCCCCTGATGCTTTATGATTTGATTTCACATTAATTAAGTGGACAAAGTCTACATAACATACATTTTTCTTCTAACAAATGATTGCCTGAAAAGCATAAGGAAAGGAGATAAGTAGAAGCTGAAAGAAATCTGACGGAATAACTTTATTAAAAGTTCTATCTCTGCTTACGAATATGTATGAAATATTTCAGAATTATATAAAAATGTCATCTAGGAAATTTTACATGGAAAATCCATCAGGCACTTATACTACAAAAAATAAAAATTTAGAGCTGGAAGGGTGGTTTAGATGTAGTAATTACTTAGCTAGTTTGAAAAATCCACCACACTCACTGCTCTTTGGGGAAATGGTTCCACGATCTCTTTCCATATTGACATTAAAATGAAACTTCACAGTTAGGTTTAATAATCCTACTTAGACTCAAAAGATTTATTAAAAATCAACTGGTTAAAAAAAGGATATTTTAAGAAATACTTAGAGAACAGTGACTCTCAATCCTTTTTTTAAAAAGCATTTTCATATACCTGAGGTTGGCCACCATCATGAACAGTGGCTCATTAAGGCAATGACTGACTCTTCAAAGCTGAGGCGAATATAATGCAATGCCAGTTGTGGTTGTGAAATTTGGCCACTAGGGGGTGTCCTGTACAGCAAATTTATTTACAAATTTGGAGCCATGAATTTAAATCACGGTTTTGGAAAGCTATCTGATGTCCCAATTTCCCATCACATTGCTCTTTCTAGCAACGTCAACATTTACAAGACTTTTTAAAAAACTTTTTAAGTTTATTTATTTATTGAGAGAGAGAGAGAGAGAGAGAGAGAGAGAGAGAGACAGAGAAAGCAGGGGAGGTACAGAGAGAAAAAGAGAGAGAGAATCTCAAGCAGGCGCCACACTGTCAAGGGCAGAGTCTGACGTGGGGCTTGAACTCACGAACTGTGAGATCATGACCTGAGCCGAAACCAAGAGTAGGACGTTTAACCAGCGGAGCCGCCTAGGTGCCCAAGTCGCTTCAACATGTGAAGAGGCAAACGGTAACCACTGAACAGACTAAGAGAGGACTTCTGGAGTAACTACATCGTGCTCTGCCCCGCGCTAGAGAGTCTGAGGCAGAGCTGCATGGCGGCAGCACCGGGAATGCTTCCGCAGTCCAGGCGCTCACAGCTCAGCACTGCTATGGTCAGGTCAGGTCACCTCCGCCCTCAGCGCCTCCGATCCTTCACCTACTTGGCTGGACTAAATGTGTGATTCTCACCAGGCTTGCCGGCTTTCCTCTGTTTGTGGAGGGCGGGGGCGGGGGGGGGGGGAGCCTCTGCCATGTGGAGGCAGAAGAATGGTGAGAACTTCTGTACCAGATGATCTTTACAATGTTTCCCAGTTAAACAACTATATAATCCTGAGTAAGGCTTTAGGTGCTCCTCTATAAAACAAGGGAAGGAAGAGGCCAACAGACAGGATTTCAGATCCCAACTTTGACTCTCATCATTTATTTCCACTTCTATTTCCTATAATAGGATTCTGTGTAAGATTTCATTATACAAAATGGTACCTGCTGCTGCCAATTAAGAAAAAAAGAGAGAAAAGAGGAAAAACTAATGCCACCCCCCCCCCCCCCAGTAGATCTTCAAGGCACCTTCTTGCTAGGACAGTATTTTACCCTTAAGGAATCTGACAATTCATGGAACTAGGAATACAAGCCAAGCCAGAAAATCCCAGAGAACCAGTGGAGTCTGAGAAGGAAACATGGTCTTCAAATGTAGCAGCCACCAGATCAATAGTTTTCCTTGAAACAAGACTGAAGACTTTAACACTGAGTTAGGTTACACTTGAAGTACATCCATCACCTTTATCTTTTAGTCCCTACTCCTTTTCCCAAGCCAAAGAGCAAACTACTGATCAATTTAAAACAAAATTAATGTTTCTGTATAACATTTTAAACTCTAAGTCTGCTTCACAAAAGTTTCAAACTCCTACTATAGATCTTAATCACCAAGTAAATATTTGGAAAATAAACTGTACAAATTCTCTTTGTGTTAAAATGACAACAAACTTAAAGCCTTTCCTTCACATACAGGTGTTCTGGCTATGCATGAAATTTTACCAAGAATTATTTTATTAAATTAGTGTCTAAATTTTCTCTAAGAAATGTACTAAAGGCGTTTCCCACTTGGGGATCCTCAAATTCTTTGATGCTACCTAACAAAGCTGCATATGTCAATTTTCAACACCTCAGGAACCGTGACATTTTTTATCAAAAGTAAAAAAAGAACACACACAAGAAAGTATGGAAAATGAGATTCCACTTGCCAGAGATTCACTTTAAAAAGTGGCCTTCAGCATTCTTATTATCAAATCTGTATTTTTTTAAGATTTTATTTTTAAGTAATCTCTACACCCAACATGGGAGTCTCAACTCACAACCCTGAGATCAAGAGTCACACACTCCAGGGGCACCTGGGTGGCTCAGTCAGACGAGCGTCTGACTTCGGCTCAGGTCATGATCTCACGGTTTGTGGGTTCGAGTCCCGCGTCGGGCTCTGTGCTCACAGCTCGGAGCCTGGAGCCTGCTTCGGATTCTGTGTTTCATTCTCTCTCTGCTTCTCCCCCACTTGTGCTCTCTCTCGAAAATAAATAAATGTAAAAAAAAAAATTTAAAAAGAGTCACACACTCCACTGACTGAGCAAGCCAGGAGCCCCATTGTCAGATATTCTTAAGGAAGACTCATAGCCTCTCTAGCTTCAAGTTCCTCATCTGCCAAATGGTAATCGTATCTACCTTCCTATTTTTTTTGATATACATTAAATAACATAACGTATGCATGGAAGTCAACACTTTGCCACATAACACCGAAACATTCAATAAGTGATGAAGCAAGTAATAATTAGTCCGCCATGCCCATTTTCTTTTGACTGCAAAAAGATGAAAATGCTGTTAAGTTACAAGGAATTTCTGAAAAGATATGACCCTAAACAACGTTTGAGATGAAAAAACAAACTGCACTCGACATGGATGAGACAGAAAGACGACAGAAACCAGAGAAACACTCTGGTCCTCCAAAAAGAAAGGCTCCTCCATGGCTTGCCTCTTGGATTTTCCCTCTAAAAATGTTAAAGCAAGAGCAGGAACAGCTACCAGAATGGACTGGAGATGAGGGGTGTTATTGTATGTATTGGTATAACATTACCTTAACACAGACTTGGTGCTAAACCAAACCTAGTTATTACTGTGTGCTGCTCTCTTCATTATTATGTTATGACATATGCAAATGAGTAACTGTGGACCTATTCCGTCCAAGACCGTATCCACTGCCGCATATGGCTCTAGAGCACGCAAACCAGGTGCTGTCCAAACTGAGACGCGCTGTGCGTATAAAATATACACCAGGTTCTAGAGAGTTAGTTCAAAAAGGGAATGTAAAACACCTCAATATTTTTAATACTGATTACATGTAAAAATGACACTATTTTGGTTACATTAAGTTATATAAACATATTATTTAAATTAATTTTACATGGTTCTTTTTGTGTTCTTTAATGCTACTAGAAAATTTAAAATTGCTATGTGGCTCTCAATTCACACTGTATTTCTATTACATTGGATGGTGCTGCTCTACACACTAAATTTTATAATATGTCTGTCTTCCACCTCCATGTACAATAAAGATGAGGAACTTCTTGCCATGCTATTTCACTGTCATGTTGCGGGAGGAGATATTGCAGATATGTCCATTTCCACACATTTCCTCACACATACTTTGTGCACTTCAAAAGATCCCATTCACTCTTATATAGATGTATTATCCTAATGCTAATATTTTTGCTATATTACAAACTAATTAATTTTTATAACCTGTACTTATTATAAAATTTTGAGTAGCTTCTTTTTGAAACAATTATTTTCTGAATAAAAATGAGAGCGAGAAGAAAGTATACCATATACTTTCCTGAGCAATAACACTTCCTAGCAGAGTGGTTTCTGAATGCAATATTTTGAGTCCAATAATCTTGGACAAGTCATCAGACATTTTAACATTTAACATCGCTACATTGTCACTTAATGTCAAAAAGGGCAGCGGATTAACTGGTCCAAAACAAGGGAAAAAATTCATTCATCTGACCTATTCCATAGGTATCTATCTTAATATTGTTTCTTTTAATCTGTGAATTCCATGTTTGCAAAATTCTGCAGTGCAGAGTAATAAAAAAAGAAAAATGTTTAATTAAAAAAAACTACAGCGACTGGCTGGCTACCATTATTCATTTTCATACATGTCATGCTTGAGAAAGCTTTGCATATTTTAAAAAGCTATGGATCTCCTAAAGCTGTCAAAATCCAATCTCTGTATACTTCACACTTCTACATTTGAGTAAATCAGCACACATTTATAGGTTCATAAAACTTTTTGACTCATCCCTATGACATAGTGGTTTTTCCCCTCAATTTGTTCTCATTACCAGCTGAAGTTAATGAGAAGGTATTAAAGAATGATTTGCAATGGAATTATGTTTCTGCTTCAGAGTATCCACATAAGCTACCCTGGCTTTCTTTTCTCTCGTAGAATAATGTAGTTTCCTAGGGTGAAGAATAATTGGGGGGGGTGGGGTGGGGGAAGAAGTTCCTCCTCTTGTCATCAAACATAATAAAGTAGTTGATCTCAAAAGGAAACACAAAAAGCTCAGTATGAATTAGGAAAAGGACCATAGGAAACAAATGTTCATCATTCTTGTGTAAATTAAATTTACAAAAATTGAAACATCTTACACTCTTATAGTGGAATATCATTCTAAAAATCATTGCGCAGCATTTATTCTACTGGGAAAAAGGCCATTAGAGAAACAAACCTAAAACATGTTTTTCCACATTTTAAACCACAAAAGTTAATTCTTAATTTGAAAACAAAAGCAAAAGGAATTCAAACGAAGATGGTGTCTTAGCTGCCTGCCATTGAAGGCATTCTAACTTGTACAAGTTTTCACTTGCAGTTAATATTCCGTTAAAAGAAAAGAGGCAGGGAGAGGGGAGTCTCAGATAAGGCACCAGTGAGTATGAGAACACCCTGTGTAAGTTGTAAATAGCACGGCAAAGCTCAATTTCCTTTTCTTACTTGGTGGGTACGGAACAGCAGCTCTTCCGTCCTTCCCAAGAGGCCGGTCTTCTGCCCCAACTGCAGGCATTTTGGATGAGCGCAGCGCAGGTGATGCAGCCTAAGGAAAGATTATTTTTATTAAAACAGGGCAACACACGTGTATACAAGTAGAGCCACAACTACTTCTTTTTCTTTTTTTTGCATTTTTTTAAAATGTTTGTTTATTTTTGGGAGACAGAGAGACAGAGTGCAAGTGGGGGAGGGGCAGACAGCAAGGAAGACACAGAACCCGAAGCAGGGTCCAGGCTCCAAGCCGCCAGCACAGAGCCCGACGCAGGGCTCGAACGCCTGAAGTGCGAGATCATGACCTGGGCTGAAGTCAGACGCTCAACCGACTGAACCACCCAGGCGCCCCATTAGTCAACTATTTCTTAACATGTGCCTACTGATATTCTGGAATGAAGGAAAGACGCTTCCTTACACAGGATTTACCAAGCGAACTTCTGGTAATACCAGCAGACAGTGAAGCAAAGGAGAAGGCTACAAGCTTATCAAGAGTGAAAACCAGAGTGACTAAGTCTCTGCACAGATCTTGTAAGGGTAGATTGCACCAGCAGAGCAGAACTTGCAGACCTTAAGCAAATCTTCCTCCCAGGTGATTAGAGAAGTGGTTTCAGGGACACAATAATTAAATTAGGGTGGTGCCTCCAAGTGGTAATTAATTATCAGTCTGGTTTTCCTTCTGTTTGGAAGCAGGCAGTTAAAAGAAGTGACCTCAAGTCCTCCCAAAGTATTACGCTTTCATTTTTCACCACACACACACACACGCACACACACACAAGCGCACACATACACACACACACACACACGAACACGTATCTTCTACTCCTATTCCCACATTTACTATTCTTCATAAAAAATAACCATATCATATAAAATTACTGAAATATGCAGAGGAATTTTGTTATTCAAAAGAAATTAAGTCTTTTAATAGGCAAGATTATCTTTAAGAACTCAAATGAATTGGTGACCAAAGGAAAAAAGATTTTCACAAACAGAAAGCCTTTATGTGTATTTATTCAATGACATAGAGTTGAAGTGTGAAATTAAACTCAAAGACATCTGAGATGAAACGTGGACAACAGCCACATAATGCCAGTTATCAGTAAGACAAATTAGCAAAAACGGTTCTAAGCTGAATGATTCTCTTGATTAAATGCCAGGCTAGAAATCAGAGTGAACAAACATTTCAGAGAAATGAAAATTAGATTAAAAATGGCCAACCCTCCATCACACATTAACGTTCCTAAAACTATATCAAAAAAAAAAAGTAAATGTATCTTCATTTAGTCCAACAGGAATACATGATTTACACAGAGAGTATAAGTGCCGGGGCTCGGACACCAACAGGAATCACTAGGGATGGTGGTGTGAACAGTCCCCAGCTGCTCTGTAATGCTTGCTTTTTCCCTTTTCTTACTTCTTTCTACTTCTCTTTAATTCCTTTTCATACTTCCTCCCCACCATCACTACCGAAGCATCTGACCAAACCCTAAGGATCATCAAAACCAATCCCAGACAATACCCGGCTTTAGGGCGACAGTCACGTTCCAAATGGCTCTCCGATGCCCGGATCTACCACAAGGAAACATGTCATTTCTCGTATTAATGTTTTTCTCCTTGACGTGTCCTTTTCCTTCATGCAGCCACTGCCTGAATTTAGGTCCTTGTGTTTTAATCCAACGAAAGTTACCCAACAGTACCCCTGCTTTCTGTGTAAGAGACTGATGGAAGCCAGCTCAGGTCCACACTCAGCAGCCTTCACAGAGGAATATATTACAGGCCGAGTTCAAAGTCCAAAGCCATAAGGATGGTCAAAAACCTTCTTAACCCTGTCAATCTTTACCCACCAGTCAGAGAGCAGACCAGTGGTCTGTTCTTTATCCCCCCAACCCCAAGCTAGTTCGTTCTTGTTGCTTAATCAAGGCTCATTCCAGGCTCGAACTGATGTCTCTCCCCTCTATCTCAATAACCCTGTCTTTCCACATCTCAAGTCAAATCCATTCTTGGAGGCCATTATGATATCATCTTCTAAGTACTTACATTACTAATAGTGTATAATATCGGTTAATCAGATACATTTTACTTTACAGTGAGAACAGGCTTTAGAATTCTGATTCCTACTTAAAGTTTAAGCCTTAACTTAAACACTGTTTGCCTGTCACTTCGTACTTGAACACCCAGCATCTTTAGACGCAAGTCAATTACTACACTCTCAGTAGTAAGTACGTACACGTGTGTGTGTGTGTGTGTGTGTGTGTGTGTGTGTGTGTATTTTTGAAGTGTATGTTTACATTTATTTACAAGCTATTTCTCCTGAGGTCTGTGAGCATCTCAAGTATAAGGGTGGTAATATTTGTAACCTCGTGTACATGTCACAATGGAACTGACCATCAAGTGATTAACAAATATATGGGAAAAGGGCAGAAGGGAAGGAAGGTAAATAACATAAGTGATAGAAAAATAAGCTTACTTCTCTGAAGAGAGGGCCTATCTTACTCATTTCTAGGCCCCCCAGAAATTATAGGTACTTCTATTTGCCCAAAAGTACAGAGGTGGTTAGGAGGATGAGGACACAAATTTCCTGACTCAGTTCAGCTGTTCACCCAAGAATTTTAAATTTTATCTGTCACTTTAACCACATCATACCTGGTATTATTTAACTTCTTTGTACGTAAATCCTACTTCCCCACTACGGTGTCATAACCTTAAAAAGTATGCATCATACTCGTCTATCTCTCAAAATGTAGACTACTTTCTGACTGATGAGATGAATAAAACGTTATGGGCATTATCTTTAAAATCTGAGCTAAAGGGTCTACATAATACACTTCTACTAGTCTCATGATAGTTAGAAGGATTTAAAAATTAACTGTGAAAGGAGCAGCTGGGTGGCTCAGTCAGCTAAGCATCGACTTCTTGGTTTCGGCTCAGGTTACGATCTCGTGGTTTGTGAGTTCGAGCCCTATGTTGGGTTCCGTGCTGACAGCACAGAGCCTGTTGGGGATTCTCTCCCTCTCTGCCCCTCTCCCACTCGCTTTCTGTTTCTCTCAAAATAAATAAATAAAACCTAAAAGAAAAAAAAGCGCTCAGTCTTTAAAAAAAATGTTTTTAAACTAAATGTGAAGCTTCGGCAGCACATACACTGAATGTGAAAGATTTTAATATTTACAACAGGAATAGCACTAATAATAAAAAAACAAAAAAACCAACCATCAACAAACAGAACCCAAGGCGTGTTAGAGACAACACGAGCCACTTTTAGAATCCTTTCAAGGTATACCAACGTTTCTGAAGAGGATTCTGAACCTGAAACAGGGCCCCCAAATTCAACAGACCAAACAGTAAGGAGGAGCTCCAACAGCGACACACATCCTCCCATTTCGGGAAGTTTCTGCTTGTGGAGCCATGGCAGACTCACCCCAAGTTCGTCGTCATCGGAATTATCAAAGATGTTGTCTAGGTCGTGCAGGGAAGGTGCCAGATCTGTCACCTGGGTAAGGCTACTGGAGCCGGCTCTGCCAGCAGCACTGTCCTGCCGGACATCTGCAGGGAAGGAGGCGAAGACCCAGAATGAACAACTTCACCGAGAGAGGACCGAGGAGAGGACATGGGTCTCAACGAGCAGACCTGCCTGTGAATTTTTTCCCTAGGTTTTCAGTTAAATTTAGAGACAATTATTTCCAAATATGTTTATCAGTTTTGAAAATAACTGAAAAACAAACAGTGAAAAATTCAAGATGAGATCAAATTATTGGTATTACAGTAAAAATATAATTCTAAATTGAGAAGCATCTCCCTTGCATTTTACTTTAGCAACAATCCAAGTGAGGCAAATAATCATTGTACACACCTGTTTTAGTAGCAGAACTGAAAATAGACATGGCATTTTTCCCATCAGGCACCGGCGTGGAATGACCTGGTGTAGTGACATCCTTGGTACCAAATCCATCCTCTGACTGTATAATAAATTCAGCCAAACAAAACACATGAACACCAACCCAAAGTGTGGAATATGAGGGAGAACACAAAGAATTAGAGGGGAGAATGGAACTTGTTATGAGCACAAGTATGATAAACCATGGTCTATGCAACCAAGGGAAATAAAAGATCGGTCCTTTTCCCTGAATTTAAACAGAACCCAAAACTCCCACACTTTCCCTCCAATCCTATGGCATATTCTGAGTCAATCTGGGTTTTATGGCTAATCAGTACTGGTGGCATTTGACTACAGTCCTGCCATGGTGTTAAAAGCTGCCTTTAATAACATTTTAGATGCTGAATTGCGGTTCGAGCTTTCTGGACCCAGACAGATCTCTGTAAAGGAATCCTGGAAGCATTTTCCGGAACGGTACTGGCTTCTTAATTGTCCTATTTCCTCTACTCTCAAGAATACCTCTTTAAATGGCCCAGTATTTTGGAATGCTATAAAATTTAAGGCTAAAGACAGCACACACCCCCAGTACTCGATTTTATGACAATGAAACCAGTAAAAGTAATACCGACATAAGCCAGGAGGTAGTGTTGGTATTAATTCAGACACATATATAAAGCACTTGGTATGGGAGACATACCAAGCACTCAATAAACAATAGACACTGTCATCAGCCTATTTTTTCTTCACATTTTGGGTGTTTTGGAATAATAATTAAAAAGAAGGGAGCAGGGAGCATAGGCCAACCAGAATTAGCGTATGAGAGGAAGCATGCACTGTACAAGCTACAGCCTGGAAAATATGAGGCTTCATTTATGCTCAGCGGACTCTTAAACAAAGGTGAGCCATGACATAAAAAGGAACAATACGCTGTTCAATACAATAGTACCAAGAGCATGAATATGGGGACAGAGCAATCAGGCAAGACTATCTCAAACATTCTGCCTCAGAAGTTTTCCCACACACGTTGTACTGACAGAGATCAAAACCCACACCATGCTGGACACCCTCTATGTTAAATGGTACCTTATTCTTTTTCAGGGAATCTTTCTCTGCCCCTTGTTTGCATTTCTTGTTTGCCGTAAAGATGTATTTTATGTCGCCATCCTCAAAGGTGTATGGATCATTGACTTCTCCCAAACTGTCTCCAGGTTGCTGAGACAGAGGCAATGGGTCAAGGAAGTGGAGTGGCTGCATCTGGGGCTGCTTTTCTTGCCAGATTTTAAACCGTTTGTTAGGTTGTGCTAAGAGTCTAAAAGGGAAAACAAACAATGATTTAAGCAAGCTAAAGTAAAAAGATTGATGTTTAAAAAAAAAGCATTTATGATTTAAAGCATTTGCAAAGCTTAAATGAAACTTAGAAAATTTATCTCTATAAAAGAAGTTCTTTTAGAGAGTACGTTCACAAATAAAACTTAGTAGGTCTTTGTGAGGAGTAGATGCTTTTGTCTCTGATTCCATGGATTCCGGTTAAGAGCACAGATGGGCTTTAAGAACAGACTGTCTAGGTTCAAGTTCAATCTACGCCAGTGACTAACCGCATGACCCTCGCTTCTTTCTCAGCTATGAAATAAAGTAGTAATGTGGTGGTGAAGAGTAACTGAGATGGTCTGTGTAAACTGTGAAGAATAATGGGGCAGCTCAAAAGCACTATAAATAGTATTATTACTAGATGCAGGATACACACTTGAATGCACCCGAAGCCCTCCTTAAAAGTGCCAACATATAAAGGTGGCACTGACCACAATACGGAAAGTCTCACCAAGCTACGTTCTGTGACTAACGAACAGCAGGCCAAAAATATCTCCGTACTAATGCACTAAATGCCATAATGAAACCTTTATATGCCAACATGTTTAAACAACGACACGTGTGTGCATGTGTGTGAAACCTCAAGAAGGACAAAGCACTTGACTTTGAAACACTTTCCAAATGCAGAGTCTCGAATGGTGAAGAAAAGCCTCTTTCATTTGGCTCTGGAGGGACAGAATGGAGACGTGAGGAGGGTAGCCCTGATCCTCGAGACCCTATGCCTCGGTCGGCGGGCGATCGGGTGGGTGGGACAGAGTCTCCTCACCTTTGCAGCGCGGTGCTCTCTGAGTTTACCTCCATTTTGGCATCACACCTCTCGCCCTGGAGCTCTGGAGGCCGGAACTCAGCATCGTCAACGGGCGGGAGACGGTAGCTGTTCCACGACTTGTCTGACGACTCCGGGTTCGAGGGCCTAATCCCACAATATAAGGCTGTCTCGCTGACCTCTGCCATCAGAGGCAGTCTTTGGCCTACGAGGACAGTTCTGTCATCCAGAGTTGACAACTGCTGGAGTTCTAGCCCGTTTCCATAGAGGGCTGGGTTCACAGGGACAGATGGCGGGTCCAAACTCTCCGTTTCCTGACCTCGTGGCTGAGGGCTGAGTGTTGGCGGCAGAGGGGAAATAGGGGAATGAGGTGAATCCATAGGATTCAGATTCATTTGCTTGCTTGTATTTCTGGAAGGCACGGCCATTTGTTTATCATACTTCCTACTGCTAGACACCTCTAGGGAGGAGTCGATCCCTGCCAACACTAGCTTCTGTCCTGGTGTATCTTGCTCCACACAGAACTCGTCAGCCACAGATGGCCTGTGGTGAAATGGTATCAAGGGTCTCTTCTGCAACTTGTCTCCCTTTTCTGGTCTTTCTGTCGTTTTGTGCTTGGAAGCAGGAGGTGGTAAAGATGAAGATGATGACGGTCCTGCACCGAAGCCTGGCTGAGATGCTGCGGGAGGTCGACTGGGTCCTACTGCACAACGTTTTAGAAGTTTATGCCTGAAATGAGAATTAAAATAAGGTTAAGAAACGCACACCTGAGAACAACCGCACTCTTCTGGAAGTATGACATCCCTGCACCATTATGACATTACAAAAGAGATGCCTCTGAGAAGGCTGTACCTTCTAAGCACACACTGGCTGCACTAACACACGGAAAAGGTCTCCAGGCTCATTATTTTTATAATGACAAAAACTGCAACACACTCTGACAGAGAGTAGTGAACCAATCGCATACAATCCAGCAGGTAAGAGACGGACTTAATGTCGCTAGCGCGTACCAAAAGACGGATTTGCAAAATTCCCAAATCTTTCAAATTTGGTAAGGGGCTCAGATAACGTGTTCACACTGCATTTTAAAACCAAGAGTAATGAGATCATTCGCCAAGAAAGAGAGAAAAAAAAGCTTCCAATTTCTATCTTACAACACTCTACTAAGTCCAATATAGAATGGTTTATAACAGCTTGTAGTCTTGTCAACCGGGAACAAAATAATTATGCGATTTTCCCCCAAAGTGTGAAACCAAGGGTCGATCCTACAAATATTTAATAGAATAAGCAGACTACAAACCTTATATGCCACTATTATTGGAAAAAAGAAGGAAGGAAAGACAACTTTGGATCTTATAGACTCACAAACTTAGAAGTAAGAAGAGGGGGAGGGAATACTAAAAGCACACATGTACACAAATGCACCTGTACTAAGCAGGATGGCAAGTCTGCTCATACCCTAACACACTTCTTGGTAAGCACAGGTGTGAGATATTGCTCAGTAAGGGCCCACGAGACGATGCCAAGGTTTAATCTGTGCAACAAAGTTATATAGCAGGTCAGCCAGTTCCTCCCAATATATAAATCAACCCAGGGAAACATGTAAGCTCTCCTGCCGGTGTAGCAGTAACTCTCTGAGGCCGCTAGGGTGGCATTAAATTACTGCTGCATTGCACTAAATGATGCCCTAGTGGGCAGTAAAACGGATTTGTGTGGCATAATGGGATGGTTTAGTGGGACAGCAGGATGGCCACCCTGCCCCATAAGGCCATTAAACAGTGTGAGGAGTGGACCATTCCATAATGGGTTTGGTAATCCTGCAGTAGATAATCCAAAAAGACTCTTGCTAAAGTCCTTGCTACTCAAAAAAAAAAAAAAAAAAAAAAAAATTCTGACTTTGAAGAAGGTTGTTTAAGCATAAGGCTATTGTCAATAAGGTAAAAATTGTGCTTTAAATCTGCAGGGCACCATACCACAGTAAGAGGTGAATGTCTCATCTGAAAAATATCTCAATCAAATCTTCTAGGGGTGCTTATTTTAAAACCTAAGCTCTAAAAGTCTTTTACATAAAACCTTTTCATTTAGACTTTCTCAGAGCATTTAACCACACCAATCCTTTGATAGATATTTTATGATAGCCTCTTCAAAGTAAGGACTTTTTGCAAACTAGATAATCTCATATAAAGTCATTTTTTTTTTCAATTGTACTTAACGACTCAGCTACATTGTGAAATGGTTACAATTAGGGACACATCAGTAAGTAACAGACTATCACTGCAAATCTCTGAACAGGTAAAAGGCCTCCATGGAGCAGGCAGGCAGATCAGGCTCAGAAAGCTAACTATATGGGTGGTCCATTGGTGGGGAGAAACCAGAAGCAGGGCCAAACATTGTAGAAACACACACAGTGGCTAGAAGAATGGGGAAAATAGAATTACTATCATAGATATTTCAAAGGAAGTCATTGTGAAATACAAGGATAAAAATCATCTATAAAACGGAAGAAAAATATATAAATGATAATGTCTCTAGGCTGAGAAGGGAAAATGGTGACTTAAAAAAATGTGCCTGATCTGTGAGAAAAGAGACTTGTCAATATCAAGGGTATTTCTCAAAGGTACCCCCGTAATTATAAGACTAAAGCATATATGGGAAGTCACGTCTAGAGATAAATATTTGGGACTCAACAGAATCAAATGCATAACTACAAAACAGACCTGAAGGTAAAGATCTGGTGAAGAAAAAAAAGGATTAACTTCAGGGGACAAAAGAAAACGTGTTATTTATTTACACTTCAGGTAAAAAGAACTTGAGGTACCAAATAAAAATGTCACAGAAATCAGTAAAAAGGTGAAAAATCTAGATTAAGACCAAAAACAAGACGAAGGCACAAGCAAAGTTAAATACACTAACATTTTTATCCTAGGTGCTTTCTAAAGGTGGCCTATAACTTGGCTGTAGGCGGTTCAGAAATCCATGTTAATAGGAAAATACTTTTTGTCACACAATTTACAATGGCCAAGAAACAGAAGTAAAACAGAGATTCAGCTGACATACCACACCTACCCTGAGATCAGAGAGAGATTCTCACATGCTCAGAGAGGAGCAACTTCTTCAAAAACATCCTCTTTGAAAAAATCAATAGTGAGTTTTATTAGGCTGATACTTACAATGTTTCTCAAAGGAAAAAAAAAAAGGCTGACTAGTAAGGCAGAGCTTGACAAAGAGAATCAACAATAAGGGCAGGGGAGGACAGGAAGGTGGTGTCAAAACTGTTGTTTAAGTGTGTATACACGCGCGCGTGTGCATGCGTGCACACACACACACACACACACACACACAGTTTGCATATATTCTCAGGGGTCATTTGACTGCCTCCTTACTCAGAAGCCAACTTATTTATGCCACATTAAGAACCCCTATCTAAACTAGGGAAATGAATGGCCTTTTTCTTAATATGCATGATCTCCACTGAACTTTTTCTAAGTGCTAAGCAGTATCCCATGTGAAAATACACAGTTTGGAAGCAAAGCTACTCTTAGTTGCTCATTAAGTGAATAATCACCATCACATGTTCAACAGTCAGCTGAGCTGGAGGTAAGGCTGACACACACTTAAGAAATCCAAGAACCTTGGGGTGCCAGGTGCCTCAGTCGGTTAAGCAACCAGCTCTTAATTTTGGCTCAGGTCATGATCCCAGGGTTGTGGGATTGAGCCCTGCGTTGGGCTCAGTGCTGAGTATGGAGCCTGCTTAAGATTCATATCCTCTCTCTCTCTCTCTCTCTTTCTCCCCCCCCCCCTTTGCCACTTGTACGCTCTCATTTTTTCTCTCTCGAAATAAATTAAGAAAGAAAAGAAAAGAAGAGAAAAGAAAAGAAACCTAAGAACCCTCATGAGTGCCCAGGACAATAGGACTCCACTACCACAAGGAGTGATAAGTCAAGGTAATGCCCATGAGAGCAAAAATTTTCTACAGAGATCAACTCAGGGTTCTATTCAAATATCTAAATGAATGAACAAGAATTTTAGCCATTGGCAGATGTTGTTACCAAATACCTGCCTCAAGCATCAAAACACACCAGCAGTACCAACAACAAAACAAATTATCTGTGGAAGGCCTGTTTAATCCAAATCCTATAAATTCTAGCCAACTTATTTAATATTTATCTCTACTTTAAAATTAAGAATTATGAAATAAACTCATTTAAAGGGGAAGAGACTGTCTTATCAAACTGATGCCTTTAGTTTTGAGGTAGCTACTGTGAAGAAACTTGTGGGAACAACTGGATCACAGGGCCAGTCATCTAACAAAGCTCTTTTTGAGGCCTGACAATAAAACCGTACCATCTGCATAGAAGAAAAGACTTATCTTTTTCTTCTCTACTGGAGGAGGAAGAAGGCTGAACAGAAAAGACAAAACAAAATGATGGGGAAGAAGCGGTCTGAGAGTCCAGGAGACACAGCCAACAAAAGGTGCCACCATCCGATCCGACCCCCGTTCTGCCTCGTCCACCACCTACCTAGAGCAAGAACAGCTGACTCTTTGGGTTGGATCCACAAAATCCCAAGTAGCAGGATTATTAGCAGGCTCTTCTTCAAGAGTTGGAGTCGACATTTGGCTCCTCCTACATAAGGTTAAAAAGGTGAGTTGTGTCAACATGAGATAATATTCGTACCTCTGGGAGAAAAATGTTTAAAAGACCCAAATACATTACACATAGTAATGTTAGCTAGCTGAGAGATGGCTCAAAGCGACCCAAGGCTAGGATGTGTGTTGGGGTGGGGGGGGGAACCAACTTGTTCTTTGCACTAGAAGAAGCAGGATTCAAAATACTTCTGTTTAAGAATAAAGTACATTTGAACACGGGTGACACACAGAGCAATTAAAACACTACCTGGCACTATGGGCCGTTGCTTTAAAAAGCCACCTAAATTTTGTAGAAATAACCAAAATTTTTAAAATTATCTTTTCGCAGCATCTGTGAATTACATGCCCTGGGACAGACTATTTAAATCATTCTTAAAACTCCTATATTTACTAGCATTTAAGGGCAGCACTTTACACTTGTAATGCGAATTAAAGACAAGAAAAAAATGACCTCTTACATGTCACTGGTAATTGGTAGCAAAAAGCAGTGTCTGTTATTACACAGTGACAAGAAAACACCGGGCAGTATTTTTGTATTGCTGATTCTGCCACAGCTGATATTGCAAAGTGCTTGGATGACGGCTCTGGAGGGACTTCTCTTGCTCTCTACCCTCCCCTGCCTTTCTGGGTGTCACTTCCCGGCTCTGTGCTGCTGCCACAAAGGGCTGTTAGAGTTGGCGAAGGTGATAGGTTAGTGGTGACAAAAATCAAAGACAGTAAATGTCAGGAAAAGAAAAAGAAAATGTTAACTTGGAAATCATCTAGGCATTGTAGATAGAGGTGAAAACACCTGTACCAATTATTCTAAAGAAAAGGATCATTTTTTAGTGACTAAAGATACCTTTTTAATTCTATAACATGATATATAATCTCCCGCTGCAACTATTCTAGATTTTATGTACTATATCTTCATCAGCAGCCTACTCCAGAACCAATTCACTGAGGAATAAATATATAGTATGAATTTCCTAAAAGCTCGATCCAAATGACAGGTTTTAAATCTGTATACAGAACTCTAAGTAGTCACTGAACAACACTTAATTAATTTCTAAAAGGAGTGGAGTTCTTAGCAGTTATTGGCAAGAGCATCCATATTTATTCTGTTCTAGAGAAGGAAGACTCATTTGTTTACTTTCCTCAGGCAAAAAAGGGGACATCTCAGTTCTATCAAAAGAGATGTGAAAATATGCTGAATCTGTTTACGTAAATTTGGATAAGTGGAATAGTATTTATCGACTACTATTTGCTTTCATTCATGCAACTAAAATAATCATCAGCAGTCTCTTCTGAGAATCAATTCTTCCTCTTTTCCAGAATAATGTTAAGGAAGGCAGGGAGGGAGAGCAGGAGGATAGGTGGTAGGGGAGGAAAGGAAGGAAGCAAAGTCTGGTAGGGGAAGAAAGAATATGGCTTCCCCAAATCAACCAACAGAAGCACAGCTGCTGGTAAACACCCCTCTGTCATCAGTTCAGTTCAGAACTGTATTGTCATTTAAAACAGAAGGCCAATGTCACAGAAAATGCGACAAAGGTCATTTCCCTTTGTAAATAGAAAACATTCATAAATTGGTATCCGAAGGAAAACCACACCCACTGACTACTGTCCTAAACCATCTGTGCTAAAAAAAATGCCAGATGAATACTGTGCCAATCTTGAGATGACCAGAACTTCAAAATTTCCTAAATAATCAAATTCAGTAAAGTAAACATCTTTAACATCCTTGCTTTGAATTTTGTGCTATTAAGTTAAAAAAAAAAAATGAACTACGAATCCAATGACCCCTCAGGTTTGGTCACCCAGTGGCACAATGTGATCGACACTCTTCATGTAGTAATCAAAGAGACGGCTACTGGAGCATGACCCAGACAGAATGCAGAAGTCATACTTGGACTGGGTTCTGTTGAGGATGCATTCCTTCCAGACTCGATGGACCATGTGATTGTGGAGTTTTGGAGGAATCTTCCCCGATCTCTTTGGACTGTGCATAGTTATCATCCCCCCGTCTTGGGAACCTAGGTGACTGACCGCACTCTGCGTACCTCCGCTCTCCCCTGAAAAAGAAAGACAATCTGTAATTTGGAAATTATCCGAAAAGGTCTCCTTGTACATAGACCGCAAGCTTATTTAACAGAAATATTTTGATTGTTGAAACTCGTATTATTCATGTAGCTTTGTTCCCACCCCCCTGGCAACAGCACTATCTGTAACTATGAGCATAATTTGTAGACCGGCACTGTGTATGCTTCTCTGTGTTCTCCCTAACATAGTTAAACACATCGACACTCACGCACCCCAAGGGCGTGCCCACACAGAGGCATTCCTACTCTACAGATATTGGAGACAACTTACTTGTAAGGGTTCACACGGTAACATTAAAAATGTAAACATGAATAGATTGTTTTAAATTTTTAAATCCCCAATACAATAAATAAGTTTCAAGGAAGAACAAAACAGTAGAGGGAGCTTTATGCTCATTTAGCTTAACGGCTGTGCAACTGCACCCAGTGCCCTGGGTAGGAGAAAAGAACTTAATGGCACAAAGCTTTTAACAAGGTCAGATTTCAAATTTGTGTGTGGAACTGTCTGTCCTTATGCCTGACACTATTTATGAAAGCTTAGTGCTAAAACACTGAAAGAGGTTGTCTCGACATTCTGTATCAGAGGATTATTCACTAGTTTCTCTCTAATAACTCCACTGAGTTTTCCCAACTATAGTTGGTATGTAATCCATTTCTTTCTATTATGTTGATTATGATTGCTGGTAATACTGATTATTGGTTATGAGTATTTTACTACTTCTATCTCATACAAGACAAATACTGAAGTTGATTTTCAGTATTAGATTCTGATTCAATTACTTTCATCCCTTTGACTTCATAATAAATCCCGGGTTTTATTCTCAACCGAACTATGATCAAAACATCTTGACCGAAATAATCAATTTTAAGCACCCTAGAAATCTGTACCCTCATCTGAAAGATAAACAAACATCCTAATACCACAAGTTAATAGTCCTGATAACAATGGAACACTACTGTTATATAAGTTGAATGGTTAGGCTTAGCTCTATCTTAAAAAAACAAAAAACAAAGACCAGTGTCAAAATGCTTACGATTCTAAGGAACTGAAGACTGCTTGCTTGTTCCCTATAAAAGTATTATTATATTACAAATGAGTTAAGTTAAAGGAGACAAGAAATTTGGTCTTTCATTACCATCTTTCATCTTTACTTGGTTTGTGATACAAAGTAATTCATTTCAATTTTATAATGGATTTTCAAATGCTTATTATAAAACTAGGAAAAGTGGAGAAATAAACAGAAAACACAGCCCTTTGTCCCCCAAACAGCTTACAATTTAGCTAAAGAAATCATATGTCCATGGCACCATAAGGGATAATTTATGAACAAAGAAAGAGACGGGTGGGGAAAATAAGGCACAGTCTTTCCTGATTAAAACTGAGTTCATGCTTTTCAGTAGCTTTTAATGACTGAACTAAAAGGTGGATGATATCTCAAAGGGAATTAAATAAGACTTGTACTCCATGCTGTCCAATACATGTTGAATATTGTTTCTCAAAATTATCTCTATAAACAGAAGGTGCAAGCTGATGTACCTATCCACGTGTGGCATGAATGATTTCACCAAAACCAGCTGGCCCTCCTTCCCCTGCTAATCTAGGAGATTCTTGGCCATCTTAGGGGAAAAGGGAACCCATTTTGTCCTGTATCTAGGAAAACGTCAATGTGCAATGTTAGTCATTACACAAATGACAAGGCTGAGCAGGACTCTGAGAAACATTAGGAGTCCTAAGCTATACTTCAACGTATCATAATTATTATCACATATGAAAATTTAGACAAATTCATTTTACAAAGATTCCAGTTGCTTTTAGTTAGTTAGTTAGTTAGAGAGAGAGCGAGCGAGCGAGCGAGCACAGGCATCAGGGGACTTATTTACCCAGGGCTTAGCACAATGATACTCACACAGAGTCCAGGCAAAGTAATTTGAAGATCTACAGTGAGGAAGTCCCTACTGAAAACCACCATAAACAAAACCTGGTGTTTCTGAATTGTGAAATTCAGAGTTCTGAACTGACAGGATGCCAGGACATCATGCATACAGCAGGCTTTCAATTTTACATTAAATATAAATTTCACCAAGTACCAGGAAAAAGAAAAACAACCAGATAAATAAACAAAAACTGATGACAACTTATGTAGCCCAAGTGTTTAAAATCCAAGCCTCAAGAGGAAATGTAATTAACCAACTTTTCAAAATACCGATAATTCTAGTCTTTATATTAATAGATCTTTTCTATGATGATTATTAAACAAAACTGTCAAAGCGTTTTTCTCTTTTTTCTTTTTGAATAAACACTGAGCAAATCCTTTCACAACGGGTCATCCAAATTCTCTGCTGCACCATATTAGAGTCGGATGTCCTTTTTTCACGGTGTTAGCAAGTGCGTTGCTCCCAAAGACAGACGCTGCGTGTTGCCCACTTGTATGCCTTCCACACAGTTTCTGAATAATTCCTTCTAGATACCACAATACGTGTGCCGGAGCTGGTGTCTTGAGTACCGCTTTAAAACCACTTACGCCACCATCCACATACTGCTCCGCTGCTTACAGAGCTCTGGCGAGTACGTCACCTAGCATGTGTAACAGCTCTGTAAAGTACATGGTACTTAACAGAGAAGGAGACGGAGGTTCAAGACAAGCATGAGAAGTGAGTACAGCCAACTCACCTAGTAAAAGCTACACAGCCAGGTTTTTAAATTAGGTGCATTCAATCACAGTATCTATCCTTGTCCCCAATATATTGCTTAGCCATGAACATTTACTGAATACCCTCCACACGCCAAGCAGCATGCTAGAAATTCTGAAATACTGTCTTATCTCATCTCATGAAAATAACCACGGAAGTATGTATCATGCTTGATAGCCTGTTTTCAGTTCACCACCCAAGACTTTATTTACTCTGATGCTTTTGCTAACGTGGCCCGCATTAAAAAAGCCTATAAATGATCTCACTTCAGTTCAAGTCCGATGAGTATCCTTTCCTTACTGACTAGATTTCCAATTAAAATGAAGTCAACTACAACAACCAAAAAGTTAACACAGAAAATATACCACTCAACAAAGAAGGCAAAATGCTCCCAATTTAAACAATTTCTGAATTTTTCCATTAAGGACATTTTTAAATTTTTCACATGTAATTAATACTTGTCACTAATGTGGACAGATTACTGACAGAACAAATTATTTGATTCGGAGTTCCCAGATGCCAGTCTAACTTTATAATATAATAAGGAAAGAATCATCCTAGACTTGCCCTTGGCTGGCAATGGTGAACTGGGCACACGCTTCAGCCATTCTGATTTAGTGTTTTCCACCGTTTAAGGAAAAAAAGAGCAGCCTACATCTTGTGCCCTAATTTTGTGTAAAGGGATAGAAGTGTGTACCGAACTTAAGAGAAGCAACCACACTGTCCGAATGGAGTGGAGACTAACACAGCACAATTAAAATTTTGAAGCACCGGAATTGTGTTTGCCGAAAATTTTCTTCCTCCATTTTGCAAAATCCCCGTCGTGTGTCTTCCACCTCCTCCACAAGGCATGTCTCACCATGAGTTTGCTCATCCGTCCCACGGCAAGGGAACTACGTACTTTTCTGTGACCTCCTCCACCTAGGACATGCCTGGATTGTACTCACCCATTACAGCCTGTTCTGGAGAGGTGGGAGGGGTGAGAGGCATTCCACAGTTACTTGGGTCCTTCACACTACCCAGTCCCTGCTGCCCGACGGTAATATGGCCTCCAGCACCGGCAACGCTCTGAGGAACCGGTATGTCATTCTGAGAGATTAAAACAAATGCTGAAGGATAAACCATCCGAACGCCACCTGTGAGGAAAGAGAGCAAGGAGTGAACCGGGCCTGAGAAACAGCTCACAGCAGGCAGACTTGATTATTCTAGCGGTCAGAGGCAAAGCTCAAGGATGAACATGAGACGCTCGTGAGGTCCTGCCAGAAGTGATGTGCTCCATTCCTTCCTAAGTTAATAGCTGTTTAAACATGTGCTCCAACATTATGATAATAGCATTTGGAATACAGGGACCTCGGTGCTTCAGGCAAGATAACTACTCAGCATATACCACAGTGTCAAGAGAATAAAAAAAAGATGGGAGAATTACGGAGCTTATTTTTGATGAATCTCAATGATTATCTTTTTAAATTAAGAAAGATGAAGAAGATAGAATAAAGTTCTTCAGGCAAAATATTTTCTCTTACCAACAATTACTTCGACTGCCACAGGGAAATCATCATCATATCCCAACTCCTCTTCTTCTTTCAACTCCTCTTTCTTTTTCAGCACCATTGGGTAGAAATACTGCCATTCCTCAATCAACTTACGGGTGGCAGGGTCTGACATCTTGTATGCTTGGCCTGTCAGCGTGCCATTTAAGCCATAAGGACTTACCAGTACTAAGGCAGGGAGGAGAAACAGATGTTAAAGATCGACTTGATAATCTCTACTTAAGCGTAATGCTGCATATGTGGTAATTTAGGTTAAAGCATACCATCGCTTACTGGATATGGCTCTTTATTTCCTGACTCCTTTCAAAGTCTGATTTTTTACAGTTTCTCATTTTAGTACCTATTACTTATACACCTCTCAACTCACATCAATTTTTTAAGGAAATCAAATGGGGAAGGTAAAAATATTATGAGACAGCTGTATCAACACACAAAATATAAACTATCTGTATATTAAAGCGTATACACAACTGTTTGATAATAGCCTATACAATGCAAACACTGAATCTTTTCTAACAAAAGAAAGCCATTCAATACGCACACCCCCAAAACCTGCCTAGAACTTGAATACTCTTCCCAGGGTTTCTGAGACTTCCTGAATGTCTGTAGTAATTTTAAAAATAAGATATAAAGAAAACTTGTATAGCAAAAAGTCTTAATGTACCAAGTCTGAAACATAATCCTTACGTTATAATTTCAGTTACGGCTGTTTTGAAGGTCTGTTGATGAAACAACTCCAAATAAAATTTATTATACTCAAAGTAAAGGACTCAAAATCCCTCTATCTTTCTCTTTCAGTATTTGACCTGATGTTATCTTCACTGAGCTAGACACAAAAATGTAGTTAACACGATGCTGTATATAATATATAACCCAGCCAGTCTGTGGCCTTGGGGTGAGGCTAACCTTCCAAACAACACTTTTCCGGGGATAAACTTTTTCTTAACCCTAATTTCTAAAAAAAAAATCTCAGCATAGTCATAAAATGAGATGTTCTTTCTTTGGATGGCTTTAATTTTTTTTAACAGCTAGTTGATATATGACATCGTTCAAGACAGAGATAGCTGTAGACATCACATACTCCTTGTTGCCTCTCTCCTGTTCCTCACTGAGCCAGATGGGATAAAAATACTGATTCCAACCAACACAGTGAGTCAGGGGCAATGTTTCTGTATTAATACTTCCAGGAAATTCCCACACCAATATGGTTAATTATTTTTACTATAATTATCTATAGGCTAATACCTGCCCTAAGAATGTAACTTCTCCATACCGATCATGGGAAATAAGCAGGACAACATCCCACAAAAGTCTTCTACGATTCAAGACGTCGGTAGCAAATGAGGAAGCCTTTAAATAAGTGGTCTATGGAGACCTGATAATGCTAATATTATCTTTCCCAACTTAGAAGGTTAGTTGCCTTCCCTCATGACTAGGAATTCCTTCCGTTATTATCATAAATAAACACTTCCATTTTCAGTGATAAAGTCTAGAATGAAGTTAGATGGTCCTCAACACCTTTACAGTCAAGAAAACACAATATTTAAATAATTCTGGTAATCCACAATATGCACACACTGTACAACTCCAAAGTGTACAGTTTGAGGACTGGGCTTTGAATTTTGTAGCAGTTTACATAGCAAAGATCCCCAATTAAATAATGATAAAGCATATAGTTTAAAATGTGTTACAAAGTAAGGGGGGGGAAGGTAATAATTAGGACACAGTCAAATGAGGATTCAATGTTCTTTTTTTACCTTAAAAAAAAAAGTCTCAATTATCTTTAGGGCAAGGAACAGATGTTTTTATCAAATTAAATCAGAATCATTTGTAGGAAACCAAAAGGCAATCATAAACAATATGGAGGCTAAACACTCATGACAGGCTGTTAATAAGTCCATAAAAATATTTTACTTAAATCCCTTAAAATATCAGTGTTTTAAAAAAATTACATTGTGGGATATACTGAGACCATAGCAGACATCTCTAGTAAATTAGACTGAACCAAAAAAAATTCTTCCAGATGGTTCAATCTAATATTATTACATTTAAGTACTGTAACATTTATAATGCTATTCATAGAAAATTCTGAATTCCAAAAACAAAATTAAAGATTTAGAATTCATGGTTAGAAAAAATGGACATGGAGTTATTTTGGGGATATTGAGGTGACTGGTTGAGAATTAATGAAAATATAAATGTTAAGTTAAATTACAATAAAAAACTACCATCAATGCAGTCTTTAATTAAAATAAAATAATAAAGTTATTAACATTATTGAAGAAACTGCGACTCTAGAAATTTGATTCTGGATGAAATTTCAAAAACAGTAATTTAACAGTAATTTTCTGTAGGTCATTGCATGCCTGAAACCATGGAACAAACAAAACAGTGAAAACCTTTGATTGATATGATTTGTCAGTTACTCATTGGGTCCTATTTTTCAAATACTTATTGACCTCCTTTGGTTCTGAAGGAAATGCTCTACATTTTATTCCTTAATGCAACTTCACCTAAGACCATGTTGTAAATGTGGTAAGCTATAAGCTTTCAGCAAAACGTTAGAAAGCTATTCATGTGAAATGGTAGTCTTTCCTTTCTTCTTCAGAAGTTGACCCTTACGCTTAGTTTTAAAATGTCCATTTAAGATAACATCTCCATCTGCAAATCTTACTGGGCAAGGTGACTATCCACGGAGTGGGGAAGAGGTAGGCAACAGGGACATCACGACATCACCATTTACTTACCTTGAAATGGTGCAGGTGAAGACTGAGCCATGTGTATATGTTCCTCATTGATTAAATAAATTGGCTGGTGTTGGGCAATCTCCACACTTGTGCACACATTACTTTCTCCATGAAGAAAGAATGTGAACGCACAGGACAGATGCTCACTATAAGAGAAACAGTAGAAATTCAACTCTCCATTTTGGTGGGAAATGAGTGCTAGACACAGAAATTACAGACGGGATACAGCTTTACTTTTATCAATCACCCAGCAAAGCCTGCCTCTGTGGATATTAATAGCATATACTTGTAGTTGATTTGAACAAGTAACATAACAATGACCTGTTGACAAAGTAAAGACACTAGTTACGCTACAATATGAAATCTGGAAAGCTATTGTGCAGATTGCCTTCTGTTTCATTTGCATAAAGTGTCCTATGCTGACTATAAACTCCTAAGGACAGAAAAAGAATCTTAACATTTTTCTACCTTAACATCTTTCTATCTTCTGAACTGGCTTTTAACGGATTCTAGGGACAATGATGAAATAGTTTTGTTTATGTTTGGTATGACATAACAATAACATCAAATTTTACAAGCTTACAACGTTGAACATGGTTAAAATTGTTCATCTAAAAATAGCAATTAAGGACACAGTTGTATATAAATTCCAAATATACAATTGCTAAGGTAATACAAGTCTCTAAATGGGCTGGTAATATTACACTTAATTTTTACAATTTACTTCTCATCACAAAATTTTATTAAAGCATTCCACTTCTCCATTTTCCACACAATTAGCTAAAAATTGATAAAAATGATGTGTCTTGGAGAAAAATAATTTCAAAATTACTACAGTAGCACATTCTTTCAAAGTTGTTAACTTTGGCCCTAACCCAGTGATAATATCTCCATTTCTCAAGACAGCTTGTAAGAATACTTGCCTGATGAACCAAAGTCACTGTAGGCCAGGCAACTATCATTTAAAAAATCATCTCCAAGATGTGCTTCTTCTCAAAATTTCCCTAAAATGTTATAAACTGTATTTCGAGTACTACTCAAAACATTAAATTTTGCTTAGGTATAAAATCATAATGCTTTAAGGGAAAATTGAAATAAAAATGGTAACATTTTCCTTCTATCCCAAAGTGAAGCGTATATATTCTTCCTTGACAAGTATGTTGAGACAGCCTGTAGCTACCCCCAGCCCAAGGACAGACTTTGAGAACTTGATGGTACCTACAACCCTCTCCAGCTGTACAGTTCTGTTTTTTTTTTTTTCCTAAGAATACATGACACAGGAGAGCAGGGATGACAACAGTGACATTAGAAAGTAGAATCCCCCTTTGACCTACCAATACCACTGCTAAGACTTTATTCCATAGATAAAACTACTGTACAATTATTGACTACAGCACTGCTTGTAATAAATACTGCAAACAGCAAAAATGCCCATCAGCAAAGAACTGGTTAGCTAAACTCTGATCTATGATTCATCCCTACAAAGTAATACTGTGCAACCACTTAAAAGAAAATGACCACATTGATATGTGGAAACCTCCAACATAAAGTCATGAATATGAGGGGAAAAACAAGGCACAAAAACACTGTGGCTAATAGAGTCCCATCTGTATAAAAACGGGACCGGGTTGGGGGAATATACACACACACAATTTGCTTACACTGGCATAAAATTTCTCTGGAAGCATACACTTTAAAACCCTAATAATCCTGGTTGCCTTTGGGGAATGACACGGCATGACTGAGGGAGAAAGAGAATTCACAATTCTTATTCTTTTATGCTTTTGAATGTGGGGCCATATGTCACACAGAGAGTAATGGAGGTAAGATCTGAAGGAAGCCCGTGCCTCCTGTCCTTGTGCAGTGTGCGTGCTGGCCCAACTGGAGGCATGCACTAGAGGCATCCATGGCGTTTCATCTCGTCATATTTGGCTCTTAGTGGAAGCCTGCTGAGATCATCTTTGATTCTGATTCTGTTATCTAACGTCCTGGCTATTTGATCAGCGAGCCATCAATATCTTTATCCACGCCATCACTAAAAATGGTGACAAAGACTGCAATGAGAATAGACTCCTGTGTCATCTTATCAGGTAAGTCCCAAATTACAAATTCACTGGAGTGCTGCCACCCATTCACTATTTCTTGTCTACAAAGGATACTCTGAAAGATTATGTCAAATCTCTAGATACAATGAAGATACATAACAACCGTCATAGTTCTCTGATCTAGACATTTGTCTAAAAGTAAAATTCAGGTAGTCTGATACAAAAGCCAACCCCCACCAACTTTTACTTTTAAGTAGAAGGAGTTCAGATATGTGAATAAACATTGTAAACAAGGGGCTCTACAAAACAATTATAGATATATTACGTTAGATACTGTTATGACAGAGTTAGAAGGTTATTATAAGCACCATACCTGTTTCTGCTTCTTCTCACCCATCACCTACTTTTAACCTAAACCATTCCTCACTCAATTTCATCTATTTCATATACTCTCATTGTGTGCCAATTGAACAGCGCTGTAGAGGTGATCAAGATCAACGCCTTTCAAATTCAGGGAGGAGACTATGCCCAAAGTCACAATGGTTTAGAGCACAGCTGGGTAAGAGTTCATTCCCCCTTTCTTAACATAGTGTTCACAGCACATTCATGACATTCTACCTTCAGTCAATGCTACATTCACCCCAATAGAATATAGGTCCTCATCAGTGTGATTGCACAATGTGTAACTTATACCCGCCCCTGCATCATTTCTAACCTCCCACTAAACACCTTAACTTGCCTCAAACTGAAAGTGGAGCCTCACCCTGTTCTCTTAGGGCACTCCACCTGACAAGAATTCTAAGCCTTCTAACTCCATCTATTTTTCCACTCTTTATTCAGTAAATCAGGTCTGATTCAAGCAATTCTTTATTTAATCTCTATTATACCCTAAACATGTCCAAAGTTACACTTCTCTCACCCTTCCCCAGAGTCCTAGAGGACTAAGTATCTCCTTTTCCCGGTAAATGTACCCCTGTACTCATCCTCTTTCCCTTCTTGAACAGTCTGTATTTCTTCCTCTTTACTTGCCCCAGGTTCCTAAGCCATTAGATACCTTCTCTTGATCAAGTCACTCTCTCAGGGGTACTGTCACATCTTACTCCACTGTTCACTAATATCAAATAACCAACATGTAAGCAAAATGATCAGTATAAATAGTAGCAATACCACCAAATTATCTACAAATAAATAAATTTTGTGCTACAAAAGAAATGAGGTACTAAGAAAATAATGGAGGGGTGCTATTTTGGAAAGGTGCATAATCAGGGAAGAACTTCTCTGAAAACAAGGAGAGCACTTACACAGGCTTGATTTTTGAGGTGCCTGGCTGACTCAGTTGAGCGTCTGACTCAAAAAAAGGAGAGCACTTAAGCAGGCTTGATTTTTGGGGTGCCTATGTGGCTCAGTAGGTTAGGCTTCCAACTCTTGGTTTCAGCTCAGGTCATGATCTCACAGTTTGTGAGTTCAAGCCTGCATTGGGCTCTATATTGACAGTGCAGAGACTGGTGTGGAGCTCAATCCCAAAACCTTGAAATTACGACCTGAGCCAAAATCAAGAGTCGGAAGGATCAACCTACTGAGCCACCCAGGTGCCCAGAGAGCATTTGCCATTTTAAAAGAAACTTTTTAAAGAGGAAATGTGGCTGCATTGTTGTGAAAATAAAGGCTAGTATAACCTGAATTTGGAAAGATAGGAATATTTGTTCACTCTCTGCCTACCAAAAAGACAAAGATACATCAGAGTAGCTGAAAAATAAAGTACATCTATCTGCATACTGTTTATAAAAGCCACACAAAATAAAACTACACCGCAAGAATGAAAATGAAAGGGAGAAAATGATATGCCGGGTAAGTCCAAATAAAAATAAAGCTGGTATAGAAATAACAATAACTGAAACAATAAAATGTTTTTAAAACGTAGCATTCATTATTACATTATAATAAAGGGGAACTCAACAATAAATTAAAACAATCCTGAATGTGAATATTCACAACCATATGGTATGCCGCAGAATTTTCAAATATGAAAAGCAAAAAAGAAAATGGTAGAACAAGGAAAAACTGACAAATCTGCAATGAATAAAGATTTCAACATACTCTTCTCAGTATGTAATAAAATAAGCAAATTATTAAGAAAAGCAAAAAACCAAAGCCCCAATAATGACAAAAATATATAAACTTGAGTATATATGCTGACTTTCCACAAATAACCTATTCCCTTTCCAAGAACACATGTAAGAGGAACAAAAATGAACTAAGTGGACACAAGACAAGTCCTAAATTTCAAAGATCAGATATCATACAGACTATACCTTCTTTAATCATAGTGCAATTTAGTTAGAAATCAGTTGTTTAAAAAATAAAAAGGTTAAAATAAAATCTCTTTGGAAACTTAAACATGCATTCCCTAAATAAGTCATCGGTTACAAAGGAAATCACAAAATACTTAAAACTGTATGACAACGAAAATAATACAGGTCAACAAACAACTGCGAGAAACAGTGCTTAAGAGAGTAATTTATACCCTTATGTGCCTGTAAGAAAATCTTAAAATGAGATAAGCATTCAAATTAAGAAGTTGAAGGGCCAAGAAGCTCAATGAAAACAGAAAGATGAAAATAATAATGACAAAACACTTATTAATAAAATGGGGGGGGGGGAGGAGATGATCAACAGAAAGTATTGACAAAACCAAAACTTGTTCTTTGCACAAACCACAGTAAGACAAACCACCAGGCTGGCTGACTGCTCTGGGGGAAGGAAGTGGGGAAGATGCCCGTGCAAGGGAGGAGCACAGATAATCCTGGCAACCCAAAGAAGGAAGTAACCACAGAGAGTAGGAGTGTTTTGATGATAAAAATACTATACGTAACTTTATGCCAATAAATCTGAAACACATGAAATGGATAATTTTCCATAAAAATAGAAGATGTAAAAATTTTTTGAAAAGAATAAGAAATTCACCCACTGAATTCAACACCGGCTTAGAAGGTTTTATAACACTTTCAAGGAACAATCAGTCTTCCTATTCAAATAGTTTCAACAAATGATAAATAAAATAAAACCTCCCACATCTTTCCTTTAGGCCTGTATAGCTTTGACAGTAAAATGAGATACAGTTACAAGAGAAAGTCACATGTAACAATTTCACTCAAGAACAGACACAAGACTACTAAGTTAAATAATAATAAATCAAGTTGAAAAGTGATCCAGAGATCTACAATACCACCAAGTGGGGTTTATGTTGGAATAAAGGAATGGATTAACATCAGCAAATCTGTTAGTGTAATACAGCACATTAACAGAGGAAGGAGAAAAACCAAAGAATCCATCTCAGCACACAGAAAAAAAGCAGGTATTAAAATTCAAAAACTCCAATAATCATTATTTATAAAATAAACTCTTAGCAAACTGGAGTCAAAAGGAACTATCTAACTTAAATAGACAAAGCAATCATGCTGCTTAATGTTAAAACTTTAGAATACTCTATAAAAATGTGTTAAAAAGGCAAGACAAGGATATCTCCCCTTATATGCAACACTGCACTAGATGCCCAAGTCCTTGCAATAAGAGAAAGAAGTATAAAAACCAGAAAGGATGAGGTAACAGTATCTTTGCAGACAATGCAATTCTGTCAGATTTTTTTCAATGTAGACTACAGATAGATAAACAGAAGTAACAACACAGTTAAGATTGGTAGACCCAAGATCAACAATAGCTGGGTTCTTACATGCCATTTACAAAATATAATGGAAAAAAAAATACCCCATTAGCAACAGCAATGAAAACCAAAAGGTACTCAGAAAATAGATGAATAAAGGATATGTCAGGCTTCTATGGAGAAATTTACAGAACATTCAGTTTGCAGAATATAAAAGACATAAACTCTTGGGTGGGTGGCTCAGTCGGTTGAGCGTCTGACTTCGGCTCAGGTCATGATCCCACGGTTTGTGGGTTCAAACCCCACGATGGGCTCTGTGCTGACAGCTCAGAGCCTGGAGCCTGCTTTGGATTCTGAGTCTTCCTCCTCTCTCTCTGTCTCTGTCTGTCTCTCTCTCAAAAATAAATAAACATTAAAAAATATTTTTTTAAGATATAAACTCTTTTAAAAGACAAATCATATACCTAGATATGCTATCAGTATCATAAAGATTACAATTCTCCCCAAACTGATCCATAAATTCAATACAATTCCAACCAATCTGATTCTGAAAAGTATACAGATCAAGAATAGCCAACGCAATTCTGAAAACAAACAAAGCAACAGAGTTAACTTAGTAGTATCCAGATTTACTACTGAACCACAGTAATAACAACAGGGTAGTAATGACTCAAGAATAAAGACCTGTTAAATGGAACAGGGAACTCAGAAGCCCATCCTCCAAGGGCTCCCCATCTCACAAAGCGTAAAAGCCAAGAACACAGCCCCGGTTGCCTTTATGACCAAAGTGCCCTCTGCTCCCTTCCATTCTCTCTCTCCATTCCAGTCGATACAGCTTCTTGCTGTTCCTCAAACAAGCCCATCACAATGCCTCCTCTTGGCCATTCAACATTACTGCTTCTTCTACCTGGAACTCTCTTGCTCCCAGCTATCAATAGGGCTCTCTCCCTTACTTCCTACAAGTTTTGCTTAAATCCCATCTCCCTAGCAAGGCTTATCCTCGCCATATAATTTAAAGGCACAACTCCCCATAACTCTCTTGCCCCCTTTCCCCTATAGCACTCGTCACTTTCTCATATTGTCTCTGATACACCAGTCACAATGCTTAGAAGCACTGTGGATCTAAAAACAGCCTTGTAAACTGTAATGCTCCCGCTGCGTTACATTCTTACTACAGATAATGGGAAGGAAATGAGATACTGCAGGAGACAGAAGGGAAGGAGGAAGGAAGACAAAAAACAAAGTAAAAGAGGGATGGGAAGAAATGGGAGGAAGAAAGACAGGAGAAAAAAGAGGAGGAGAAGGGAGAGGGAGAGGAAGAAGAGGAAGAGAAGAACAGGAAGAGGAGTTTCTGGAGTCTATATGGCCATGTGTGGTGCTTAACAGGTAATTTTGTCTCAGAAGTTTGAATGAATTTTCTTTTTAAAAATCGCATTCAAGGGCACCTGGGTGGCTCAGTCAGTTAAGTGTCCAACTTTGGCTCAGGACATAATCTCACAGTTCATGGGTTCGAGCCCCGCATTGGGCTCTCTGCTATCAGAGGGGGCTCGCTTTGGATCCTCTGCCCCCCTCTCTCTGCCCCACCCCTGCTTGTTGTCTCTCTCTTTTTAAATAAATAAACTTAAAAAAAATCACATTCAAGATTATAATTACACTATTGGCAAATGTTCATGTTATGGACTTCATAGGGGGTCTGTTCTATAGCTTTAGCATTTGCCACTTGTTTTATTTAAAAAAATTAACAGGTGAGAATTTTGAATAAGAGTACAATAAATGCTAGAATAATTATTTTATGACTAATAAACAACCAGGCTTGTATTATATCTGTGTACATTATTCACAAGAATGTCATTTTAAGTGTCCTAGATAAACACTATTGATGAGATAAAGAACACTATCGCAATTTATTAAACTATTTACAAAATGTAAAATTATTCCTACTTCAAATATGTAACATGACTTAGAGAAGCTAATTAAAGCCTAAAGGCTTTTTAAACTTCCTCTCACCACCCTCCTTTTTTCTCTCCTCTTCCCTCTGTTTCTCTTCTTTATCCCTCCCTCCCTTCCTCCACCTCTCCCCATGATTCTATTTTTATTCTTTCTTTCTCTCCCCCTCTCTTCTCCCTCCTTCCCTCTCCCTCTCCACCTCTCTCCCCACCAAGTGCTTTATTGTATTTCACCTATGCTACAAGTCTATCTCCAAATATCTCACCAGATGTTTGTAACTCTTTATTCTAAGCTTCAAAGACCTATTTCTTTCAGATAAAACTAAGAAACAAACCACCAAAATAATCTTGTTTCAAAGTAACAAGGGCAATATCTGCAAGCAGTCAAAGCAACCAACTCCTACCTCACCTTGGAGCTTCCCTAGACATCAGAGTTTTAGGCAACGTATTTAACATTTCTCTAAACTAGGAAACATCCATCCATCCACCCACCCATCTATCTATCCATACATCCACTCATCCAGCCAGCCACCTATCCATATATATATATATATATTATATTATATATATATTATACACAGATAAATGGATATACGGGTATATGTACGTAAACGTTTTGGAGAAATCTCTTCCGCTGTTTAAATGCTTAGCAGCTAAACATAACATAAACAGATTCCCTCCTGGCAGTCGGTGCAAGGAGAGCATTCACAAGAAGATGGTCAGTGTTAGTGCTGGTAGACACTGACCCCATTAGCCACTCCTCTAGCCTCAGCCACCAGTCTGCTTCAGGACCGGGCGCTCCTTACTGTGCACGCCACGCTGCTCCATCCGTTGGTGTTCGTGCTCTTCTTTTGTCTAGAGTAAACTCCTCCTATCCTTCATCTAACTCCTGCTTAGCTTCTCCAAGAAATCATCTTTCAAGTCCCAGAGCAGGCTACGTGCCCCACATGCCTCTGCGTATACCTCAGTCAAAACACGTTTGTAAGTTTTACATCTAGTCTGTCTGACTAAACATTGTGAGGGCAGAAGTCGCATTTTAGCTTTCACTTTGGAACCTTCACGTGGTATCTGGCATGGGCACATGCTGCATTAGTACTTAATTGAGTTTGTGATATTTTATATCTTTCCCCCCAAATTTTTTGGCATTTTACCAGGTGACTCAGAAATAAGTTTGGAATCGTGAGCCAGAAGACAGGGAAGACAGGAGTAAAAGCTATGACACTCCAGCCAGGAATACATTCGGTGACACCTACCCATGGCCTTGAGAATTTCTGATGATCTTTCTAACTATTCTTCCGCAGGGAGCCTGCTCTGGGCATATCACTAATGGCTATAGGGTATAATATAGTGTGAATCTCTTTGGGACCCAAGGCAGTTTATACTCTCTGGATTAGAAAAGAGATGAGCACAAAATAAATAAGGACTACACATATAGTCAACAGGATATTCTCTTCCGTAAATGCCACAGAAGAATTCTGTTCCTTTACTCCATTATCCATCCCAAGTACTATGGCCAAATCAATCCTCCTAAAACACGTTTGTAATAAAAATCAATACTACTCAATCCCATGTTATAGTCCCCCACTGCCCAGAGGAAAAAGCTAAACCCCTCTGCCCTCTGCCCTCTGCCCAGGCTTTCCTTATTCTAGTGCAACCCACTTTTTCTTTTTAAGTAGTATTTAAAACCCTACTTCCATGTACAAACTCTCAGTGACAGCCCGTTTGGAATGGTTAATGCTTTGTGCATCTCTCACATGAATTCCTGTAACTCCACGTAATTTCCCACTCCTTCATTCTCCTTACATCCCATTTCTCAAAGTCCAACATCACTTCTACTTTCTCTATAGAGCCTTCTCATATTAGCTCGTTCCATAGAGACCTCTTCCTGCTACCAAGAGTCCTCACCATGCTTGGCACCCATGCCGTCAGAAGAACTTATTTAACGAAGCACACCTATCTGTCTTGTGCAAGACACTCTGCTACATTTTGGAATATGGAAATAAGCAAGTGCAGAACCAGGCCTTGGGTATATTATAGTTTCCTAAGCAAAGTACCTAAAAACTTTAGAAGCAGCCAAGAGAGTAACATAAAATTATTGTACTAGCCTGCATAGCAAGATCCCAAAGACATCAAAAGGCATAACAATATGAAGATGGAGAAGTTCTGGTAGGATATCTTAGTCAAAATTTTCTACTTTAATAATATTAAACTTAAAAAAACCTTCATCATATGATTATAACATCTTATATGGGTTTGTATCCTATGCAATCTTAGAGAATTATCAGCTTATAAAAGAATGACATGAACCCATGGGAATGAGGAGAGGTTTAGGGAAAGAAAAGTTTCCTACTATTTATAAAATATCATGCATTTTGTCTTATTGTTCTAATTGGGTTAAATTCTCTATTCTCAGAGGTCCAATAAGTAAAACTAAAAACTACATTCCAATAAGAAAAGAAATGTGGTTGCATTCTATCTTTCCAACATCTTCTCTCACTACATTAATTTGTATGTGCAAGGCTTCCATCGTCCCATTTTCCTTCCTAGGACCTGTCATAATCTGTAGTTATTTATTTTGATGGTCCCCTCCCACCACAACGAAAGCCCTCTGTATTCCAGGAACCTAGCGCAGCCCATGACACACAGCACTTAATAGTCACTGAATGAAAGAATGCAGTTTTAGTCATAACCAACGATTAAATTACTTTTCTTTAGAAAGTTCCATCTTGAGCAGAACAAGAACAGCTGATGCACACTGAATATTTTTAAAGTGGGGGAAAGTTTCATTGTTAATAGAATGAGATCATACGTAATTTCAATGATAGAGGAAAAAGTAACTTTTTTTTAAGTTTATGAGAGAGAGAGACAGAGACAGACAGAGAGAGGGGGGCAGGCAGAGAGAGCACACATACGCACATACATGAGCGGGAAAAGGGTAGAGAGAGAGGAAGAGAGAGGATCCCAAGCAGGCTCCACAATGTCAGCAAGGATCCTGAAGTGGGGCTCGAACACACAAACTGGGAGATCATGACCTGACCCGGCATCAAGAGTCAGATGACTAACCAACGGAGCCACCCAGGTGCCCCCAAAAAGGCAACTTTTAAAAGTGTTCACTCAGGAAAACACAAGGGGTTGGTGGGTGCTGCACCTCTGTAGTTGGGAAAGGACCCGCATAAATGCAAAAAAGGAAGGACTTAGTATTCCAGATCATTTTATTCTCTTACAATATTCTAAACCTTAAAAAAATGAAAGATTTTTTTTACTTCTTACACGGAGTTTTCAGAATGCAAGTATTACATGTGCTTTCAAAATGCATTATGAATATTAATAAACTCCTGTTCTTTTCATGGTGTAAAAGTGTTTTGATAACAGATTCACAATGCAGAACGCATTTAGATAATTCTATCTAAATGCTTTCTGTGTTATGAACTTATCTTAAAATTTTCCAAGCTGTCATTAACCAACTCTCTTGCCAGAAGTAATTTGCCTTACTCTATAGATCCTCATTTGGGAATATTTTGCTAATGTTACTTTATCATTTCCTTTCCTTAAAAATACACTGTTTACTTTGGCAGCCTTCACAAAGACTATGTTGAGATCCTTTGCTCACTAGCATGCTGCTGACCTTTCTCTTATTGGACCAGCCTTAACCTTCTTCCTTTTTAAAAGAGGGTGGCATTATAATGTTCAAATAACAAAACCATGAAATTATTTCATAACACTTTGAGATGCTTTCATTATTTCATATATCTTCCCTTTAAATTATAAGTTAAATCTGATAAAAAGGCAATGAAAATGTCCAGGAAAGTTAATGGCACATAATTTTTTTTTTAACTGAGAGGTAGCGCTTGTATTATAACTGTCAAATTACCATTACAATTTTATGAAATCACGCTTCTAAGAAGCATAGTTACCAAGTAAATTATTACAATACAAAACTGCCTTGGTGAACAACTCTCCCTCATATATGAAAACCTATACCTACGAGTATATTTATCAATATGCGTGCACGCACGCACACACACGAAATTAAATTAGCAAGCTCTAGGACTTCTCCTTTCTACCCTTCTATCCTCAAAGCTCAGTTGTTCGCTGTTAGTACGTTTGGCACTGGTGCATGAATTCGTGCTGGTCAGAAGGGTGCCATTCCTGGCACTCTAGTGGTAACAACCCAGCAGCACTTCTGACATTAATGCAAAACAGAGCCCTGCTGGCCTAAAGGACTCAGTGTTTCTCCTTGGGTGCCTCACTTGCTGGAAGCAAGTGACAGTGCAGAGGCTAACATTCCCTGTATATCCCTGATCCAAAGGCTGGAAAGCTTGAGGGTTCCCATCCTGACGGTACGAACTATGTAAGATAATTTTCATGATGCCAGAATAGACATATGAGCTGCTCTAGTCAGTGAAGAGAGCTTGAAAAAATCAGAAGCCGACATACACAAAATTTGAGGAGGCTTATGAAAGTCATCTTATTAAAATCTCTCTTGAGGTTACTAAACTAGGCCAGATTATCTAGTCACAGTCTCTGGACAGCCCTTTGAAGAGTCACTGGAATGTGCCTGGCAGAGAATACAGATTAAAGTAACATTTGTATTAGGTAACTCATAACCACCAAAGTACTTCTGCTCACTTTAAGACACGGTTGGATTCTTTTTAAGTATTAAAAAAAACACCCTTTATCGACTTTTTTGGTTACTTTTAAAAGATAGTAACAAAGTATGTGTGTGGAGGGGGGGTGGGTAGAGCAATGAGGGGGGTGATGGAAAGCCACATAAATTTTCTACCATTTTCTCGTTAAATACTGTGAAGGCATTATATATTGCTAAGAATAATAAAGGACCAACTGACACTAACACAGCTAAGGCTTTCTTTTTTTGTTAAGATTTATTTTTAAGTAATCTCTACACGCAACGTGGGGCTCAAACTCACAACCCTGAGATCAAGAGTTGCACGCTCTACCGATTGAGCCAGCCAGGCGCCCTGCTAGGGCTTTCTGTATCTTTTTGCCTGTGTGCCTGAGAGTATTCTCTAGCCTTTCTTTCCTGTTCCTTATTGCTAAACTGAAATGCTAAAATGAAATCCTCCCAAACTACAAAATACTCTTGTATAGTGTATCTTAAAATCATGGGTGTTTACTGACCAATATGACAGATTCTAACACCTGAGGAGGAGGAGCCTAAGTGGTGGTCATGGTGGAGTGACTGCCAGCTTAAAAGACACATACAGACAGATCCCCACACCCAGCTCACACTGGGAGAAAACGTAAAGCCAACAGGAATTCCAGAATGTTGCCATTCACCGGAAGAACAACAGCAGGCAGGGCCGTACCTACATGGTCAAACAATGCCACCCCCACCCAAAAATCTGTTAAAAAATACTGGTGCTAGGTATGTAGGCTTTTTGCTTTCATAGAGCATTATTTCTCCATATTCCACTAATGTACTTCCTATCGTGTATGAGTATCAACCTTTATTATTTTTTTCCTGTCTCGTTATACTCATTATATGTAAAATACCTGAAATACTTCTAGAACAAGAAGAGGTAGGAAAAAGAGGGAAGGATGCATATGGAGATTCCCTTTTCCTTTCATACCCCAAGTCTAATTAAGGAACAATGTTATATTACAGTATGTATTTAATGAGAGCTGATATGTAAATTAAACAGTACAACATGATAAAATTATTCTGTGTCCGTCCCTATTCACATTAATGGTCCCAGTTACATTTTTAAAAGACAATGTCTACAATAAACAAAACGGGGAAAAAAACTACCTTTTTATACCACACTATTTCAGACCTAGTAGCTGATACTCAGCTCAGTGTGGCTTGGCAAGTTCTTTAAAGGCTTTCCAACACTTGGCATTAGCCTACCAGAGAGGAGGGCCCTCTATATTCAGCACTGTTGCAAAATGTCTCACTCACCAGTACTGAAAGGAAGTCACAGTTTTCCCAGCAAAGGGAAAATAAAATTGGAGCGGACACTTATTTGGTAGAATGCTGTTATCAGTGAGTATTTATCTTCCATACTCTTCCCATACCACAGGCCTACTCCAGAGAGCTAGGTTTTTCTTTTCTTTAACCAAAACACAGTGCAGCCTTTAATCATCAGCAGTGCTTGTGATCCCAACCCCCTTATCCCTAACATAAGAAAAAGAAATCTGATGGCTAAAGCCAACAAAAAAATAAACTTAAGATGCCTCTACACGTTTTTTATAGTCTATTTAAAATTATGACGTCAAAGATAGCTACATATTTTGCAATATGAATTAACTTTGATTCTTAACAATCAAAAGCAATTTTTCCTAGGGCGCCTGGGTGGCTCAGACGGTTAAGTGTCTGGCTTCGGCCCAGGTCATGATCTCACTACTGGTGAGTTCGAGACCTGAATCGGGCTCTGCCCTGACAGTGCTCACGCACGCTCTCTCTCAAAATAAATAAATAAAATTTAAATAATAATAATAATAATAAATAAAAGTAATTTCTCCTAATCAGGTAAAACTCATATGACAGGACATAAAAGAAAGAGGAGATACTGGAACTCACACAGTCATCAGGTGCTGTAAACCTGAAAGATACTATTTATTCAATATAAGAATGGCATTAGCACCTCACTAAAGGGACAAGGAACACAGAAAACATCACCTGAAGATGTAGCCCCTAAAAGTACAGCCCAGAGATACCCAATAAATACCCAGTCTTCAAACTATTCTAATGTGCATAGTAGTTATGTAAACACTTAATGATAATCACATACAATCAGCATCTGGTCACTGCCAAAAAATATGATTTTAAAATTGTGAATGTTCACTTTTTAAAAAAAATTTTTTTTTTAATGTTCATTTTTGAGAGAGAGACAGAGACAGAGTGTGAGTGGGAGACACAGAATCTGAAGCAGGCTCCAGACTCCAAGCTGTCAGCCCAGAGCCCCACGTGGGGTTTGAACCCACGGACCGGACCGTGAGATCATGACCTGAGAACTGAAGTCGGACATTTAACCGACTGAACCACACAGGCGCCCCTCACCTTTTCTTTTTTTTTTCTTTTCCCTTTTTTTTTGAGTTCTGTCCCTTTTTCCATGTCTAGACCCTCTCAGACTCAGAGCTAGGTGCTCTCGCTCATCTTAGCTTTAAGTACTGTCTCCATGTGCACGTCCAGGGGAGCTCTCTCTGAGAGTGCCAATCTGTAAAAGACTTAGACATAAAAAGATTCTGACAGAGAATCTCCTTTCATTATCAAGAACCAGTAGCTGAGGCAAATTTCAGTTCATTTGGTCATTCAAGGAGTACGTGTGTGGTCATTCAAGGAGTACGTGTGTGCTGCCCTAAATGCCAGGCGTACCCTACAGAAGGCCCCAAGAATCCCGGTTCTCAAAGACTGTACGTTATTGTTGGGACGATCCGGACAGTTTTAAAGTTTTATAAAGATAATTTTGGGGGGTAAAAGGTCTAAGAAGAAAACAAAACAAGGTGATGTGCCTGAGAGTGGCAGGGGAGGGGACCCGGGGGGAAGATAGGATACATTATACACGAGGCAGTGGTGGGAGGGGAAGACTTCTTCCAGGAAGAAGAAAGGAAGGTGAGCCCGAGTGAGACCTAAGGGGAGGAGGTTTAGGCAGAGGGTATACACAAAAGGATATAGGAAAAAGTTTAACGTGTTTGAAAACAGAACAGCCACTGTGTTTGAAGCTTATAAATGGGAAGGAGACAGGTACAAAATGCAGTCAAAGAGGTGAGCAGGGGCTAGAACATGTAAACCTTTCGACAATGGCACAGGGCTTGAATTTGATTCCAAATACCTACGGGATTTTAAGCAAAGGAATTCCTATGTCTAGTTTATATTTTGAAAAGATCGCTTTACTTATTCTCTGGATACTATGTTATGGAGGAGTTAAGTAAGAGTAGATGCAGGGAAAACAGCTAGAAGGCTCTTCTGTCAGTCCAAATGAGAGAACAGCATGGCTTAGGTTGGCAGCAGTGGAGGCACCACGAGAAAGGTCAGGCACAATAGTGAGAAAAGGGCTAAGGGCAGAAACCTCATTTGGGAGACGTGCACACGGAGATGGTACTTAAAGCCAAGATGAGTGAGAGCACCTAGCTCTGAGCCTGACAGAGTCCAGGCGTGGGAAAAAGGACACAACTCAACTTCTGCTTTGACATTCTCAGGTTCTTGGGTGGGGGGACCAATATGCAAAAGGTTTAGAGACAGAAAGATTCTGCAGGGGATCAATCTCCTTTCGCCGTCAAGCATCAGCACTAGTAGCTCAGGCAACTTTCACATGCTACCATGTTTTCAGTATATGAAGCAGATCTTTTAATGATACTTCCAACAACAGGCAAAGAGAGAAAATTAATTTTTGTTTATTTTAGTGATAAAAGCTACATACACCTACCTACCTACACACACACACTCACTCTCTCTCTCTCTTCCATTGGGAATTTAATAAATTTAACTTAATCAAAGTAACCTATTCATATTTTCTCCTCTCAAAACTATTTTTTAAAAAGAATTCGAGTTTAACCAAATTTGCTGAAAACAAATAATGAAGTTATAAAATACTATTTGAACCAAATTATCATCTGAATAAATACCAGTTTTTCTAATTTGTAATCACACCTACAAATCTGATTAGTATCACAATTTGAAGTAACAATAAAGGAAGCAATCACACAATCTATTTTACATTCAGAGATTTCCACTTAAAATAATTTTCCTGTTTTATAATGCTCACAAAGGTGGGGAAGAGATATGTCAGTCATTGGTTTTCCCTTGATCAGGCTGGGTCATTTACTCAGGAGCAAGAGACTCCTTTAGATATATTACTTTTTCTCCAAATGGCTCTGACAGAGTCTTACTTACTAATTTTAAACATACATCAGATCTGGAAACTACCCAAACTCCCATCAATAGTAGTAGAATGGCTAATTAAATCGAGATATATTCACACAATGGAATCCCATACAGCAATCAGAATAAATGACATACAACTACACACAACAACTTCAATGACCATCACAAACAATGCTGAAGAGAAGACGAACCAAAGCATATATATGATTCTATTTACATGAAATATAAAAATACATTAAACTAAACTAAACTGTTAGAATAGGGCTCATGCTTGGGACGTGAAAAGCGAATGAGGGAGGTCTTGGGGTACTGGTGACATTCTATTTCTTGACCTGAGTGCAGGTTACATAAATGTGCTCAATTTGGAAATACGTATTTATAAACACTACGATAAATGTACATTTGTATTATATATTATATTTCAAGAAAGTTACACATATACAATAAAAAAAAGCAAAATGCTAACGTTTTGAAACATAAAGAATTTTAGGTTAAATCAGAGCTGTAAAAGCGTGAGTATTTATCTATCTGTGACAAACAGAATAATGGTTTCCCAAAGATGCTCCTGTCCTCACCCCCAAAATCTGTGAATAGATTATGCTACACAGAAGGGAGAAAGAATTAAAGTTGCGATGGATTAACGTTGCTCATCAACTGACCTTAAAATAGAGAGATTATTTTGGATTAGCCAGTGGGCCCAATATAATTACAAAGTCTTTAAATGTGTAACAGAAGAGTAAGTGTCAAGAGCTACAGGATGTGAAAAAGACTCAAAAAGTCATTGCTGGCTTTGAAAATAGAAGAGGGACACAAGTTAAGGGGAAGCTAGAAAAGGAAAAGAAAGAGATTCTCCCCCTAAAGTCCTAGAAAGGAGTGCAAGCCTGCCAACATCTTGATTTTAGCCTGGTGAGGCCCGTTCCATACTTCTGAATCGTCCAGAACTGAAAAGATAATAAATGTGTAAGATGACAAATCATCATCACCTTTGTAGTGATTTGTTTTAGCAGCAATAAGAAACTAATACATTATCCTCTTCTCTTTATTTTTTTTCAGAATATCACATAGCTTATACACAAAATAAACATTTTATTCTATTTTTTTTTAAATTTTTTTTAACGTTTATTTATTTTTGAGACAGAGCATGAACGGGGAAGGGTCAGAGAGAGGGAGACGCAGAATCTGAAACAGGCTTCAGGCTTTGAGCTGTCAGCCCAGAGCCCGACACGGGGCTCGAACTCACGGACCGCGAGATCATGACCTGAGCCGAAGTCGGCCGCTTAACCGACTGAGCCACCCAGGCGCCCCCAAAATAAACATTTTAAACAATACATACATTTTAGAGAAAAACAGATAATAGAAAAATATGTTATAAAACTAACGGTAGCCTGTTTGTACGTGCTAATATAAGGTTCCATCTCCCCCACATTTTGGAGGTTATCTTTACGTCCTCCAATAATCAAAGCATACATTCATTACTTCTTATATCTACTTATGCAATACATTTTTTCCATTCCTATCAACACTCAAGTTAGTTCCCAAATCCTTTTACTCATGGAATCAAGACAATTATTTTCACAAAACCAATTTCTCAATTTACCTGAAAATAATGTCTGATGAATTTTGACTTTATCCTTTACCTCCTAAATTTAGTAAACTAACATTAAAAAATGAATTTTTTTAAAGGGGAAGAAAGAGATCATTCTTTCCTAATTCAATAATATTTAAAAGCAAAACAGTGAGGAAAAAATCAATTTGGAGTCATCAGCAAAATGCGATAGGACTTCTAGCTTATAATTTATCCTCATGAAAACCACGCCATTTCAAAGTTAAGAGTCAAATGGTATTCTTCAAAGAACCTAGACTGGAATTTCTAAAATCAAATTTCTAAGGAAGCCTGTTGTAAATGACCAATTGCACATACTTAACTATCAACATAATAATATATCTGAATAAACATTTTATTGTAACTCATTTCAAGATAGCCCTACTTTTTTCCCCCTCCTAATGAAAGCGGCTTTAAGCAGCTAGGTGTAAGATCACACCCACAGGGAAGCAGCAACAAAGGAGACAAAGAATATGGTATCATATGACCCGTTATTATTATTGAATTTTAATCAACTACTTAAATGAAGGAACATCCAGCCTCCAACAGAGGCAAATGCAGATGGAGGTAAAATTCAACAATACCTTACATGAGTTTAGGACTGCCCAAAGAACAACTAGAGTGGGTTTTAGCTGGTAATAGGAGGCATCTAAATGTGACCGGCAAAAGGAACTAAGGTAGTCGTAAGATCCAAGAACAGAACTAGATGTTGGCTATCCAGAACATTAGTGTTGAGAGATGGATGGTATTTAGAATCCCCATGAGAGGCTGCTTTTTAACTCAGACGAGTACAAAAGTACAGACGTTCTAAGGGGACGTTGTTACTAATGGACGTTCGTCCTGGACATCAGACAGGTTGGGGCAGAAAACGTTAAAAGTCACCAGCTAAGAACAAAGAAGGGAATGATAAGACTCTGCTCCAGATCTCTGCTGGCCAAGAGCATTCACTTTAATTCTGGATGTCACACTTAAGAAGGGTCGTAATCACACGGGAACACACTCAAGAATGACAAAAAAACTTACAACCAGACAACATGACAATAAGTGAAGGAAGTAGAGATATTTAACTAAGAGATGAGACAACTCAGGGAAGAGACATAAATAATCTTTCCTACACAAGCGATTCTCAAACAGGCCATGCCATGAAACCTATTTTGCTCAGCATGGTGTTTTATAATCACTGCTGGGATAGTACATGCTATCCTCAATTGTGGCAAACATCAATCTTACACAATGATCAAAGTGTGGCCACACACCGGCCAATACTTCATGGCACAGAGAGAACTCAAGCGTACTGGCCAAGCACCACGTACAGACGCTACCAAAAAATATACTTCAATTCAGTACGACTCTCTAACTGGGCTGCTGAGAGAAAATATGAGTGGACAAGAAAGGTAATGTACTTGCTATCTCTGAAGGGTGGTGGAAGAGACTCAGGCATACTGAAAGGTGAGGGGGAGCAGGATGATCTTTACTACAGCACCTTCAATCCTGAGATTCTAATGATTCCATATCTCAATTTCCAAATAAGCTGTACCTGTTTACATTTTTTTTAATATATGAAATTTATTGTCAAATTAATTTCCATACAACAGCCAGTGCTCATCCCAAAAGATGCCCTCTTCAATACCCATCACCCACCCCCCCCTCCCTACCACCCCCCATCAGCTCTCAGTTTGTTCTCAGTTTTTAAGAGTCTCTTATGCTTTGGCTTTCTCCCACTCTAACCTCTTTTTTTTTTTTCCTTCCCCTTCCCCATGAGTTTCTGTTAAGTTTCTCAGGATCCACATAAGAGTGAAAACATGGTATCTGTCTTTCTCTGTATGGCTTATTTCACTTAGCATAACGCTCTCCAGTTCCATCCACGTTGCTACAAAGGGCCGTATTTCATTCTTTCTCATTGCCACGTAGTACTCCTTTAAGCTCTACCTATTTTTAAAAAATCCCACATGGACTGATTACTCAGAAGCAGACGCAATACTGAAAGGCAAAAGTGCATCAAAATGTAAGGGGAAGATGTACTGAGATGTAAGGTAAAGAGAAGTATCTTGAAGACACTATTCCGAAACTTTAATGTATATTGTTGGTAAAGCCACAAATGCATGAGTTATTAAGTCAGTCCCCCGAACCAAACTTTTCTGCTCTCCCTTTATTACCAGCCTTACTATTTGAAAGCAGAACTTACATGAATACCTATTTATAAAAGCGGCAATATAACAGAGGTGAATAAACACAAATTTATTCCCCCTGGAAAGGAAACATTGAGGCTGATAGCCTTCAAGAGCAGCATCCTATCAGCCTCAAGTATCAGCCTGTGAGTTGGAATGAAAAAAAAAATCAATATTGTTTGAATAGCAAGAGTTATAAAACGAAGAAAATTTTCCCTGGGTATGATGCCATTACACTGTTTACTCTCAAGGGCTGAAGTCTCAATTCAATTCTTCCGAGGATAAAGGGCCGCATTCATCCACTGTTAGCTGATGTTCATCTTGAACAATATACTCACACACAACGTAAACTTTCAAATTTCTTATTCAGTAACACTTAACTTCTGTGCCTGGGGTCATCACTGGTAAGAGTTCCTACAGATATTCTTTCTCCGGTTTCCTTTGTCAGCTACCCTGGAAGAACCACCAACTCAGAACTCAGCAGATAGTTCTATCCCTCTACCCATTTAATCATTATAGGCTGAATCCCCTCTGCATCAATTAAGCACACAATGGAGTGCAGTACATAAAAACCACAATAAGCAATACAGAAAAAAGGATTAAAGCCATGAAAAATGTATTAATTTATTCTACGCAATGCACTTGTAATTCTTCCACTTTCAGTCAAGATCAAAGTACAGTTTAATAGTCTGGTTCAGGGACCAATTAATCCTTTTATATTTAAATCAATCACTGACTCCTCTCCGAATAATTTAGCTTCTACATGCTGCCTCCCATTTGATGTCTTTAGGGAAAGAGTACAGTTAACACTGTGTGGCACATTCATCATGTTTGGTAATAGAAAAAGAACTGCAGTATCAGAGAAATCTCATATGGAAAGGAGAACATGCTCTAAAACATGTTAGCATAATCACTGTATGTGCCATCTTTTTCTTAATTAAAACAGGCAAGTTAAACCTGGGGCCGAGAGTACACCCTTCATCCAGCCTTTCACAGCATGTGTGCATGCATGTAAGTACTTATTTGGGAATGTATAAAATATACATCCAAGAATAAAGCCTGTCTATACAACCCCTTCAGCTCTACCAGTGTCAGATCCCCTCTCTCATCCCAACCAACAGCAGGATGACCTCACGATGCTCAAACAGTGGGAATAGGGAGGAAAGTAACAGAAAAGCGAAGGTTTTACTCCAACTGGCATGTGTCTGGCACCTTGCCACAAAGCTGTGTCCTTTTCTTTGCGTAACTGTAAAGCCTAATGAATAGGGTTAATTCAACGCAACAGTCAGGTGTCGTCTATGGAGAGCAGATGTCCATGTTTCAGGAATATTTGAACAAAGAGGTCAAGAGAGTGTGGAGAGTTCACACGACTGAGAACGACAAGACTGTGCTAAAACGATTCCCTACTTCAGCCCACACTGAAAGAAGAAGATCCCCCTCTTCTTCCCTGGATCTTACCACAACAAGTCACCGTTGTATTCTAATGGCCACCTCATGGATTACAAATGCACAATTTAGCTTCGGAAATTTCAAAGCAAACATAAGCACTTTTCAAATGGCTACAAGTTAAGTGTTTTTAAAACTCTTAACTGGCTTTGTATGTAGATGTAGCACTAAAAAAAGTGGAGTCTGTATCTTGGCAAAACTCAAATGCACTGCTGACTCAGGAGCTCTGCCAGTTCAAACAATTCCAAAGGGAGGAAAGCACACAGTGAATGTTAACTCTGTGTTCGCTTCATACCGACTAGACTAGACGTATCAAATGGTAAAAGGCTAATATCAGCTCTGTCATATTACTGGAAAATAATCCACTATAGGCAGTAAGCCAAACTCATAAGTGCGCACAACATCTAAAAACTGAAATTTGGGGCACCTGGGTGGCTCAGTGAGTTAAGCATCCAACTCATGATTTCAGCTCAGGTCATGATCTTACTGTTTGTGAGTTCGAGCCCCACATTGGGCTCTGCGCTGACAGCACTGACAGTATTGAGCCTGCTTGGGATTCATATTCATTCCCTCCCTCCCTCCCTCCCTCTCTCTCTCTCTCTCTCTCTCTCCCCCTCTTAATAAATGAACAAACTTTAAAAAAAAAGAAGAAGAAATTTAAAAGGCTCATTACATTCGCTGTCACACTGAAGGAATATTTCTCTGGGTGTTGGAATTGTGACAACCTTCGAGAGTCTGGTTGACTGACAACCATGATCTACAAATAATCATTGGGTCAAAAAATATCGAGAGTTATTTCTTAATCCCCAGAACAGTCACATCAAAGAAACACTGAGAAAGAAGACAAGTCTTTGGTCTGTTTTTGTGTCTCAGAATAGAACACCGCTAATCAAGATCAAACAAGTGAACCACACTCATCACCAAAAACACCTTGTCCAGAAAATAACTCACACCAGTAAAAAGCTATACCATCAACAGGATGTGTTTGCCTTGTGTTGATTTCACAGTGGTTGGGGCCAAGTTTGTGTGGATTCATTCATTCTGCCCTATCTCATTTCCCCTTGCTAAGCAAGAATTAAAGTGTCACACATAGGCACAGAGCTGCTAAGAGACCCTGCAGATCACTCGAAACTAGGGAAAATGCTACATGCTCTTTCTGGATTCAGTTTAGTATAGTATAGTATAGTGTTCAAAACAAGATCATAAAAAGCCTGACACAGTCCTTTTGAACACTAGTATAATCTTTCCCTTCCTTCTCTCCTCTGCTTTTAATCTAGCTTTTCCATTTCTGGACCCAGGTAGCACTGATTCTGCCTGGCTGAGACAACAAATGAAAGGCTCACCACATCCCCAAAGTGCTCTGCTCTTAGGCTCAGTGCTCATCTGAGTTGCTCTAGAACATTCCTTCCCATCGTCCTGCAGCAGACACTGTGCTCAACTTCTGAACGAGGAACTCAGGTGCTTCTTAAGAACTGATGGGCAAGTTCGTTCTTCCTTTATTAGGCTGTGTGGGTTTGTAACTAACCTGCTCTTGTATCTATGAACAGTCAGTATTGAAACTATGGTACGACACAACATGCATCACAGCTCATTTGGTAAGGGTCTGTATGAAAGAGAAATATTCTTCTATAAATCTCACATTCAGCAAAATTTACTCAACATTAGGCAAGAGATTTTTCAAATAAATAACCCACTAAGGATTGATTTTCAACAGAATCCAATTTAGAGTTGCTATTGTGTTAGCAGCCATCGTTAAACAAGTTATAAGTAAAAAGAGAAAAGAAGAATATTAATACAACAAAAAGGTCAAAAAAGTTTTAAACTACCTTTTCAAATTACCAATAACAAGACATATTTTAAACACATACTAAGTAATTAATAAAAATTAGGCAGGGGTGCCGGGGTGGCTCAGTCGGTTAAGCGCCTGACTCTTGATTTTGGCTCAGGTCCTGATCTCACAAGAGTTCGAGCCTCGCATCGGGCTCTGCGCTAACCATGTGGAGCCTGCTTGGAATTCTCCCTCTCTCTCTGTCTCTCTTTCTCTCTCTGTCTCTCTCTCTCTCTCTGCCTCTCTCTCCGCCTCTACCCCACGTGTGCTCTCCTTGTCTCTCTCAAAATAAATAAACTTTTTTAAAAATTAAAAAAAATAATAAAAATTAGGCAAATAAATGGTGAAATTTCTAACATAATATAGAAAACCTATTCTGGAAAAAGACTAATGCTTAGAAAATGAAAAACAGGTTTATATAGCATCTTATATGTAAAGCCAATATTAAAATTCAGTTTTATTATTCTCTATATGTTCTTTAGCATACTACATCTAAATCAAAATCTAACAGGCTAGTTTATATTCACCCACACAAAGGAAAGAATTCTTGATTATCCTCTTATTCAAAAGCTGAATCTGTTCGTTTTAAATAATCATTGTAAAAAAAACAAAAGCAAACACAAACATGCTGAGTATCAACACGAAAGGCACTGGAATGCCTCTTTACTGACCAAGTTGAAAGAAAAAAATCACACATACACACACAAAATAGTTAACACTGTGATGCAAAAATCCAAAGCCAAATGGACATAAATAAAGCTATCTTTCCAAATAATAGCAGGAATAGCCATTTAAAAGAAATTTTGGATAATTAATAACTTTATCTTATGTTGTTACTTTGTTAAATGGAATGAAACACAACTCCAATAGTACTTTGTGTGCGTGTGTATATTATGTATATTATGTATATATATGCACATATATATATTTGAACATTTTAGCAATTAATACGTAGGTAGAAAAGCATGAAAATATAAATAAACAGATCAATTCATGAAGGAAATTTTAATAGCAGAAGATTTCAATATAGTGTTTTTCATTTCCCCCTTTGTACAATTACTTTTTATAAAGAAAAAGATAATGCCTTTCTTTACTCAATACCCAAATAGGACATTTATTCAAATTAAGCACCTGAGGAGGACATAAAAAATTAGAGACAAAAATATCAAGTTAGCTGTTTATAGATTTATACAAGAATGTTATTGACAGCAAGAAAATACTATTGCTTTCATTTTGTTTTACTCCCGCTCGCACTCCCTCTTGCTCTCTCCTAAAAAAACAAACAAACGTTAAAAAGAAAAAGAATCTTTCCTACAGCGTTTACTGAATGTGTTTTATTCAGGTTAGTGTTTATTTGGTCTTATGAAAAACTTCCAGTTAGATGTATATTACTTAATTTTTCCATTTAAAAACCCATATTCTGGGTTTTTACTGTCTGAACAATCTGGGAACATAAACTGAGAAGACAACAAGTAAATCCATGACTATCACTGGTCACAAAGGGGAATGAAACAGGTGCTAGTCCCCAATCTGGAAACTGAGACTGGAACATGGTGGCAAATCCTCAGAAGCATCTGTACGTCCCAGTGGGGTAAACCAGGGGTGGGAACTTGCAGAAAGATTGAGTTCTAATCTCTCCAGAGTCAGCACCTATTACAACTTGTAACTTTTACATCTGATCTTGTCAGGAACTAGTGTTGGGATGAGGTGTGTGTGTGTGGAGGGACAGGGTAATGAGATATAAGGAAAGAAGCACAAAAATATTAAAAGGCTTGGTGCAATATCTCAGAGTTTAGTGATAAAAATCTAGAACAGGACAGTGAAAATGGAAAGGAAATCCATTTTACAGGTAGACAAAACAAGAAGTGCACCTTGTAATACCATGTGGGAACATTCTTCAATTGGTAATGTTTAAGAGATAAACAAATCTATATATCAGAATAAAGTTTTATCTTTTTAACACCCAGAAAAGCACAGAAAAAGGAGCTAAGTTATCCATATCTTGCAGTCTTTCCTAATGTCTTCTACCTGGGAGGTAGGGCAGTGCATTAAGTTAGACAGTCATTGCTACCATTGATTTCTATTTTTTAAATCATTGTGTCTTTTAATAGTTTTTTAAAACTTAGGAGACACAATGATATTCTAATATTCTTGCATTGTTTCTACTTACACCTTGTTCCCAAGGAAACAGCTAACAACTCAACATCAGATCCTGCATAATCATTGGCTACAAAGGAAGTAGGCTACAATGAGACATTTGCTCCCTAGCAAAATGAAAGTGACCCACTTGTTTCTGCCTTAATATCAAACAAAAGTCTCTGTTTTTCATATACAGACCAGCACTTTCCATTAGACATATGCTAACAAAAACAGGTTATACTACTTAACATGTTTTCCCCTAAAGAATGTTACTATTTTCAGTGACATTCTATCCTAGATTAAAACAAAGACACAACTAAAACCACCTTTATTTTTAGGCACTTAGCGACTGCCTGTTTTGGAAGAGGCTCAGCTCTGAAGTCATTCCTGTTAAAGCACAAGTGAAGATAATTACTCGTAAACCATCATGGAAGAACATATTTCCAATAACCAAAAGGCTTGAAATTAAAATGAATTCAATTTAAAAATTTACATTGTATATTACAAAAAAAAAAAGTAAGAACAAATCTTCTAGAATATACTACATAATTTCTGTAACATTAACTACAAATCACTTATCTTTTAAATCAGTCTTTTTTCTAAAGAAAACACTTAGGGGCGCCTGGGTGGCCCAGTCTGTTAAGTGTAGACTCTTTTTTATTTTTTAATTTCTTTTTTATTTTTTCTCTTTTCAAAGTTTAACTAATTATTTTGGGAGAGAAAGAGCACATACAGAAGAGGGGTAGAGAGAGAGGGGAAAGAGAGAATCCCAAGCAGGCTCCATGCTGTCAGTGCAGAGCCTGAAGCGGGGCTCGATCTCACGAACTGTGAGAGGATGACCTGAGCTGAAATCAAGAATTGGATGCATAACTGACTGAGCCACCCTCATGTCCCAAGCAAGGACTATTGATTTTGGCTCAGGTCATGATCTCACAGTTCATGAGTTAAAGCCCCACACTGGGCTCCACGCGGACACTGTGGAGCCTGCTTGGGATTCTTTCTTTCTCCCTCCCTCTCTTTCTGCCCTGCCCCTATTCTTACCCTCCTGCGTGTGTGCACACTCTCTCAAAAATAAATAAACTTAAAAAAAAAAAAAGGCATTTGAAGTGCTGGCATAGCAAAAGAAACAGTGATACATGAATCATTTGCAGAGTTAGAAAAAAGTAAGTGAAATATGGAGAGTTCGCTGCCATAATCACTGTCAAATAAATGCTTTCTGTTAAAAAGATTTACAAATATTCAAAGCAGGCCGTTATAACTATATATAAGTACTGGATCTAAAAATGTAACATGCATGGACACTTTACCCCAAATATTCAAATGATAAAGGAAAGGTTAGCCAACTGAAAACCTAGCCTCATTTATGATTATATTTTACAAACTAAAATAAACATTAAGAAAATACCTGGGATGAGGAAACAATCAGCAAAACTGAAAGGCAACCGACAGAATGAGAGAAGATATTTGCAAACAACACATCAGATAAAGGGTTAGTATCCAAAATCTATAAAGAACTTTTCAAACTCAACCCCCCAAAACCAAATAATCCAGTGAAGAAATGGGCAAAAGACATGAATAGACACTTCTCTAAAGAAGACATCCAGATGGTCAACCGACACATGAAAAAAATGCTCCACATCACTCATCATCAGGGAAATACAAATCAAAACCACAATGAGATACCACCTCACACCTGTCAGAATGGCTAACATTAACAACTCAGGCAACAACAGATGCTGGCGAGGATGCAGAGAAAGAGGATCTCTTTTGCTTTGCTGGCGGGAACGCAAGCTGGTGCCACCACTCTGGAAAACAGTATGGAGGCAGAACTAGCCTACGACCCAGCAATTGCACTGCTAGGCATTTATCCACAGGATACAGGTGTGCTGTTTCGAAGGGACACGTGCACCCCCATGTTTACAGCAGCACTTTCAACAACAGCCAACGTATGGAAAGAGCCCAAATGTCCACCAATGGATGAATGGATAAAGAAGATGTGGTATCTATATACAATGGAGTATTACTCGGCAATCAAAAAGAATGAAATCTTGCCATTTGCAACTATGGGGATGGAACTGGAGGGTATTATGCTAAGTGAAATTAGTCAGAGAAAGACAAAAATCATGACTTCACTTATATGAGGACTTTAAGACACAAAACAGATGAACATAAGGGAAAAGAAACAAAAATCATACAAAAACAGGGAGGGGGACAAAACAGAAGAGACTCATAAATATGGAGAACAAACTGAGGGTTGCTGGAGGGGTTGTGGGAGGGGGGATGGGCTAAATGGGTAAGGGGTGCTAAGGAATCTGCTCCTGAAATCATTGTTGCACTATATGCTAACTAATTTGGATGTAAATTTTAAAAAATAAAAAATAAAGTTAAATAAAAAAGAAAGAAGAGACATGGACACATGTAAACTGAGTTGCAAGGTGAAGATCCATTTCTTTGCATGCAGTCAAGAAAAATTTTAAAGTTGTTTGAAAGATCAGGTATTGCTGTATACCCCGATTTAACATTCTGATAACATGAAAATGTTTCATGATGTTGGTCTTCCAAAATGTGGTTAAAGTCCCAAACCATAATTCACAACTACATTCTTCCAGGTATAACTTCATGGACTTTAAAATTTCCACTTTGAGAGTTCAATTAGCTCCCACGTGACACAAGACAGAGTGTATGGCTTTCCCAGTGTTGGTACCTTAAGAGGCCAGGGCAGTATATACATTTGGAAAATCATGGAGAATGTACAATAATCTGACAACTGAAATGATAACTCCACCAAAACTGTTTTAGGCAAGTCTGCAGACTATAAAATTTCTCTGTACACATGCAATAGGCAAAATCGATACTAAAACTCTCTATAAGATAAACCTATCTACAGAATGGGAAATAAAGAAGGAACACTACTGAGACGTTCTAATAACTAGTGACAGGAAGCAAAGCCCGGCTAATGCAAAAGCAGTAAAATGAACTATAGCTGTCTCCCTATGAATTAAATGCACACACTACTTAGAAGAAAATAGTATTTCTTTTTTTTACTAGTTATGCAAATCCCATTTATAGATAATCCGGATTCACTCATTCAAGTTCATAGTTCAAGAAACATAAATTCTTCAAACTTAATAGAAATGCTCGTTTTTCAGATATCTAACAATATACTTCGAAAATGTACATTGTACAAACCGTACGTGTGAAGTACACGCAAAAATATGTAAATTAGGAAGCCAATGTTTTATGAAGTCAAATCCTAAGGAAAAGGGTTGTCTGAAGATTCTACATCATGAGCAATTCCAACAGAATGAAAATATAAAAGAATATTACATAACATCTCAACATCTAGAAACAGAAGACAAATCCCTCAAAAAATGGAAAATAGAACTACCAGGGAATGTATCCAAGAACATGAAAATGCTAATTCAAAAAGATATATCCACCGCTAAGTTCACTGCAGCATTATTTACAATAGCCCAGATATGGAAACCACTTGAGGATCTATCACTGGATGGGTCAAGATGATGTATACATAGATACACACAGACACACACACACACACACACACACAGACACACACACACAGATCTACACATACACATTTATGTATGTACGCATGCATACACACAATACTACTAACCATGAAAAAAAGATCTTGCCGTTTGTGACAACACGAATGGACCTGTATTTATGCTAAATAAAGTACATCAGATGGAGAAAGACTGTATGATTTCACTTATATGGGGAATCTGAAAAACAAAACAAACTCAAGCAAAACAAAAATACATAGATAGAACACACTGGTGGTTACTAGAGGGGAAGGAGGTCAAGAGGCTCAACTGGACAGTGATGGATGGAACTAGACTTCTGATGGTGATTACTTTGTAGTGCACAGAAATACTGAATTATGATGGTGCACACCAGAAATATATAATTTTACCTCAATTAAAAAAAAGACATATTTTGCCAAGATAAAATAACAGAATGCAATTAAGTAGTATTTTATTTAAATTATTTTTTAAAACGAGAAATACATTTTCACTCTCCCCATAAGGAAAGTAAATAGTCTGTGCAGTCTCTTTTAAAATCACACAGGAGGGACACCTGGGTGGCTCAGTCGGTTACGTGTCTGACTTCGGCTCTCTCATGGTTTGTGAGTTGGAGGCCTGCATAGGGCTCTGTGCTGACAGCTCAGAGCCGGGAGCCTGCTTCGGATTCTGTGTCTCCCCTGTCTCTGCCCCTCCCCTGCTCATGCTCTGTCTCTGTCTCTCAATAATAAATAAAACGTTAAAAAATTTGTTTTTTTAAATCACACAGGAGGGACACCTGGGTGGCACAGTCGGTTAACCTTCTCACTCTTGATTTTGCCTCAGATCACGATCTCACAGTTCCCGAGTTCGAGCCCTGGGTCCGGCTCTGCACTGACTGAGCAAAGCCTGCTTGAGATTCTCTCTCTCCTTCTTTCTCTCTGCCCCTCCTGCAACCCCTTTCCCCAACCTGCGGTATGCATGTGCATGCATTCTCTCAATGAATTTTTTAAAACATTAACATTTTTTATTTTTAAAAACACTTTAAAAAAACTTTTTAAAAATTAAAAAATAAAATCACATATGAAAAATTATTTCTAATTAGCTCAAATATTAACTCTATTATTGAGAAGCAAAAGTTGACTACAGGGTCATCTGCAAAAAGTAATGATAAACTGCAACCAATTATTAAATTAAGAGAGATAGCTACTGAGCAGCCACACCAGTTGCTATGAAGACAAGGAATAAGGTGAACCACAGCCACAGAGATGTGTACTTTATGAAATCACATGCCAAAAAATTTCAATCAAATTCTAGCTTGACCCTCAATTCAACAGCAGCTATGGCTAGCCCGTTTTCAGTTTCTGAAGTCCAAAATGTATCATGTGCTTAACTACCAAAAATACTCTTCATAAAGCTAAGAAGCAGAGAGACAGCTTCTTGGGGTAAAGGTCTTGCACAGGACAAGGATAAGAATTCGAAGCTGTGACTGACTTGTCTTTTCTTACCTCAAAGAGACAGCCTGACACACAGGACAGAGAGACCGAAAAGGTCAGCCTAGAAGGATGATGAAAGTCATTAGCAAATACAAAGGCTGAGAGGGAGTGTTGTTAGGTCTTAGTGGGTCTTACTGGGTCAAAAACTCAATTTTGGATGTCTGAAGGCATCCCTTTGGTTCCACAGCAGACGGAAATCTAAAAGCAGTGACTAATGGGGAAACTGCTTCAAGATTTTACTGAGCTACACTCTAGAAATTAATTCTTCATCATCCACTGAGAAAAATGTCTTGGTGTCATCCTAAAAGGGTGTTAAATCAATTGTGAGCTTTGTGGGGAAAAAAGCTGGAAAGCATCATTCACTCTTAAATGTCAGCCAGTTAAGAACAAAAATCACTGATCATGTGTTGGACTCTGGTTTGCATTACACAGTTTTGACAAGTTAAACCATTCCAATCTTGTTTTGCTTTAGCTACTATTACAACCTGCTTATATACTCAGTCTCTGAGACACACTCATAAACTTGGACAAGGGAGGGGCTGAACAGGGTATTGGGTGCACAGGAGAAGTTAAGCAACTATAAAAATTAATAAGAAAGAATTTACAAGAATAATTTATAAGTGAAAATCTGAGAGTTTAATGTATTTTGATTAAATGAGGACGTCAAATACATTTCAACGAAACAACGGGCAATGCAGTAATGTAAGGTAAGCCTTGCAATTACTATCTTGCAAAAGCGCTGAAGAAGCCTAAGACATTTTCTGGAAAATAAAATTTATAATCCATTATTCCATTTATTATGCACATATCTATCTTTCTGAAAGATTTACAGAAAACATTTTCTCCATGTGTCAGGCACTATGTGAGAACTATCAAGAAATCTAGAGTACTAATTTTAGAGTTTCTTATGAAAGAATAAAAATTATTTTTTATTGGGTAACTTCTAAATTCCTAGAAAGATGTCACATAATTAGGGAATTACAAACATGAATAAAACATAATCCCTATCCTGCAGGATCTTATATTTACATATAGAACTTCTATTTCTAGGGGAAAATATGAAATATGGCTGTAGAGAAGTATAACAGAGGGTACAGATAAAACAGGGTACAGAGGAAAAGTATAGGTTTCTATAAAATTTCAGAAGAGATGATTCAGCTGTGAGAATCCAGAGGCTCTGTGGATGACACAGGACTAAAGGTGAGCCTGGGAGGATTTTTAGGATTCTGATAAGCTGAGATTGAAAGATTAGAAAGGAAGACATTGCAGGAAAGAAAACACAAATACGCAGCTAAAAAACATTTACTGAGCGCTTATTTTGCCAGGCACTAAATGCTTTACATACATTAAGTCCTTAAATTCCCACAGTAACTCTCAAGTGGGCATCATATTATTCTCTCTACTCTGAAGTGGTAAGAAAACAAAGACACAGACAGTTGAAGCGACTTGCCCAGAGTCAGTTTGTCAAAGGTAAAACCATGTTTCAAATTCAGGCCAGGCTGAGGAAATATCCTTCTCAAAGCACTGAACTTTATAAACTTAACTTAACTGGCATGAAAAAGATACATGTATTTTGATAACTGCTGGCAAAGGCTTTCACCAGCTCACTGAAGCTCTTAAAGCTCTTTTTCCTTTATAATGTTCATTAGAGGATATGAGTATTCTCATTTTGATGATCATGCAAACTCAAGGAGGGTCACCAAGGCAAAGGCAGAGCAGAGAATCAAACCTCACCTTTGGCTCACAAGCCCAGTGCTCTGTCTCACCCATCTCCTCTTTTACATTAGAACGATTGTCCACCAACTGTATTCTAGGAAGCCCCAGGGTTTCTCAGTGATGCCTCACAGCGTACCAGAGAAAGGTTTCCCATCCTTAACCCTCCATCACATGTCAACGCAAACGGTCATCAACCACTGATTTCATTTGAAAAACGGAGTTCAACAACTGAAACAAATTTAACGAACATTTCACATACACACACACACACACACACACACACACACACACACACACCAAATAAAGTCTTGGGTCCAGTAACCTCATCCTCGTTTCCTGTTATGTTTTCTGGTACTCTAGACTCTGGTATCCAAATTCTACTCCAGACAATATCAAATCTCATTTGTCACCTGAATAGTCTTTCCCTTGGTTTAATGTGTGCAAAACCTTCAATAAAAACCGACCCATATTCCTAATAAAACCCAATCTAAGAGGCCAACCACATAACAGTAATAATGCTCCAGTATCATCCACCACTCTACCTGTACATTCTCTTTGAATATATGCTATTTAGATCTCCAAGACTGTGACACTCCTAGGCCTGCTGAGTACTTTTCATTTGTACATGGCTTTTTTTTAAGCTTAGCTTTCAAAAATATTCAGAAAAGAATAGCTTTCGTACTACCATTAATACCTAGTCATGTAACTCTGTTATTCGGTCAAGTTAAAACTCTTTTAAAGTAACACAATCATTAGTAAAAAGTTTATGGGTACCAAAATGGTTGAAACAATTAAAATAGGCAATTCCCAGTGCTGACAAGGATGGAGAACAACAGAAACTTTCATACAATGCTGCTGGGAGTCTACATCGCCACTGTGGAAAACTGACGGGCAATACCTGTTGGAGCTGAACATGTGTCTACTACTCTATGACTCAGTAAAATTCTACTCTTAGGTAGACACCAACAGAAAATAAGGACAAGAATGTTCTTTTCAGGATTATTCATGATAGTGCCAAACTGTCACCAAACAAATGTCCATCAATTAATCGTGGCATATTCCATACCACAGATTATACACCATTAAGAATGAACAAATCGCAACTGAAGACAATACAGATGAATCTCACAAATACAACGTTGGGAAAAAGAAGCCAGACACGAAACAGTATAAACCGTTCTACCTAAATAAAATTCAAAACCATGTAAAACCTATTCCAGTTTACATGTGGATATTGTTGGGATAGTGGTTCCTTTGACAGGAGGCAGTGACTAAGAGGAGACACAAAGGGGGCTTCCAAGATATCTGGTAATATTTCATTCCTTGATCTGAGCGCTAGACATAAGGGTGTCTTCACTTTATAGAAGTGGATGGAACTAAATGGTTATGATGGGTAAATATACATATATTTCAATAAAAAAACTTCAAAAAATTCCAACAGGAGCATGACTGCTTATAAAAGGCCCGTTGCAAGTAGAATAATATGTGCTGCTGAGAATATACTAACATATAAATTTATGATCCTTACTTTCAGCAAGACTAAGTAAGGAAGCAAAACATTCACATGAGAAGTTAGTTCTCTAACAAAACACTGCATCCTGCGAAGACCTATATTTTAACGTTTCCAGTTGGCTTTCAGGGGAAGAGTCGCAACATTAAGGGATTTCAGAGCTGGAAGAGGCCTTAAAAATGCCATGACCACCCCAAAAGAACTACTTTGCCAACTTTAATAAGTTTCCCCAAATACGTGGGATATAACCATGAGCTCCATTAGCCAGAGAACCACAGCAAAGGATAAAACCAAGATCTGCTGGGCAATTTAGGAGCTGCTGGCAGCCAGAAGAGAAATGTGCTGGAATAAGACCCTGACCACAACACCAGCAACATTCTGAGGAATGCAGGAGAGTGGTCAAGGGTAAGAATTACAAGCAAGGGTGTCAGAAGCAGACAAAAATTCGAGATTTGGCTATATCACTAACTAAATGTATTAACCCTGCATAAACAACTTGACTTTTATCCTGATCTGTACGAGTGGCACAACGAGACCTAGACTATATTATAACCAAGGGTGACGTGCGTTTAAAGAACATACCTGCATGCACACACACAGAGCACACAGTGGCTGTGACAGCACACTGGCGATGAGGATCGTGCTAATGCAGTGGGAGTGCTGTTGTCTCAATATAAGATGCAAGTTCAAAAGAAGTGGACTGGGGGGAAAGTATCTAATTTTGAAGTGGTTTCCCAGGGTCACAGAGGGCATGAAAACAGGTAAGTACGCCTAGAATAGCTCTGAGGACTCTCACAAAGAACTACAACCTCGCTATAGCACCCCACAGTGTCTACTTATAAATAAAACTTATTTATTCAGAATGTCTATATACATCTGTGGTACCCGACCCTCAGATAAGCTACCATTAAGCAGAAGAATCATTTCCAACTATTGCTGGCGATGATAAACTCAGAACCTAATTACATTTGTTTTCTTTGAATTCTCTGAATAGCAATGAGAGGAATAGGAGAATCATCATCAGATAAGACTCTCTAACATTCTTTAAGAAATTACTTTCTATCTAATCTTAAATGATTGCGTAATTATAGGAAAAAATTAATATCTTGGATACCAATTCAAATTGTACTTAATGATCCTAGAGAAATGAATTACTAAAGATAAAAGATAAATTCTGCTTTGGCTTCTGATCTTTATTTCTTTCCTTAAAACTTAACAGACCTCTTTAATTTGTCTTTCTAACTTGGCAGATTTACGAAAATCTGGAATATACTGCAGTTACTTCTATGTTTTTGGTTACCACATTTCTTCCACAACTGACATGAATGGCAAAACAGCCACATAATTCTGGTGAGGGAATAAAAATGGTCTCTTTTCCTCTCCCCAGAATTAAATATCTGCCTGTGTGGAATGAAGTTAACCTAGAAACAAAAGTGACCAGCAGCAGAATCCCTGGAGGAAACTAGTGGAGTCATTTCACAGAAAATGAAGTTGGCTAACACCTGAAGGAATAGCAGATTATTCCAAGTTGCTCAAACACACAGCCCATAAAATAAAGCCCTATGAGGCAGACAAGAGTCCCAAAGAGATTACACTGAATAATCCTCCTGAAATGGCAGAGGCACATTCTACATGAAGAGTACGATACACTCTTAAAGGATGACGACACGGGAGCAGTAAACCTGAGAAGAGATGCCAAACTCTCCAGCATCCAAACGCCACAGCTCTAATAACGTCACTTACTTTGTTCAGGGGTAGAGCTAATTAGTTGCATTACAAGTGGTTCAATATCCACATGCCATCCAGAGTTACAGACCGTCTAAATGACTAATGCCAGAATGTTCTGTCATGGGCACCTAAATTCCAGGGAGAGTTTTCTAGGCAATGATCTAATAAATGAAGATGTAGCATTCTGTTTATGAGTTTTTAAATTTTTTTAATGTTAATTTTTTTTATTTTTGAGAGAGAGAGAGAGAGAGTGCGCGCGAGTGCACACAGGGGCAGAGAGAGGGGGAGAGAGAGAATCCAAAGCAGGCTCCAGGCTCCGAGCTGTCTGCACAGAGCCCGACGCGGGGCTCAAACCCACGAACTATGAGATCATGAACTGAGCCAAAGTCAGATGCTCAACCGACTAAGCCACCCAGGCGCCCGCCCCAGCATTCTGTTTATAAGATACTGGTTAACTACTCTTTTCCTGCTTGATAAGCCTGGTCTACCCCAGACTCAGACTAATGGTCTTTAGTATAGTCTGCAACAGTTTACGCATGGACATAGTCTGAATGTCAGTTTCAATACCTTTATGTCCATCTGGCAAAATATGATCATTTCTTGGGGAACCTGGGTGGCTGGGTCAGTTGAGTGTCCCACTTTGGCTCAGATTCATGGGTTCAAGCCCTGCATCGGAGGTGTGGAGCCTGCTTGGGATATTCTCTCTCCTCTCCCTCTCCCTCTCCCTCCCTCTTCCCCACTTGCACTCTCTTTCAAAAAAAAATAAAATCATTTTTTTCAATGATTAAAGCTGACTCTCAGAGGTCAAAATATGCCCCAATTTTCAAATATTTGGTATTCAAAATATCTAAATTTGGGAAAGAACTTGGTTAAAAAAAAATAAAAGCTCTGATGGTTACAAAAGGAACTTTTTAAAGGCTCATTTTAAATCATTGAGCTATCTATATCTAGTACATTTATAAATAGGATTCAGTTCATTAAAATGTATTATTTCATATGTTTTTGGATCTTGCATACTCTGAAATAGCTTTATTATTCAGTCCAGGACTCAAACAACCAAGAATTCACTTATTTTTCTTACTTATTTCTGGCAAAATATATAATAGAAATAGTTTTAAACTCTTTAAAATACTAAAAGGACTCAACTGTAGCTCATCAAAAAAACATGAAATATATTTTCTTCCTGACCAAGAAAAGGAAACAGCTAGCACTCTTAAACCGAAAAGTACCAATTACTTCATATTTAACAAATTCTAAATGAAATGCATCCAACTGCAAGTCAGGATGTTAAGATCCACCATTCCACTTGAGGCACACATCCTAATTAGCTGATCTGAACTCTCACTCTGAGAAATGAACAAGGACACAAAGAAAATATACTTTCAGCGGTTTATTTTCAAGCTAAGCAATGTTAAACATCTAAAAATATACTATTTCCCTCATATATACTCTGGAGATAAGTCTATAATTATTGTACTCATAAGTCTATACATAGTAAACTGAAACAAGTTAAGTCTGTATAATTATTGTATGCATAAGTCTGTATATGTAGTAAAACTGAAACACATGTTAAGATTATTAAAAGTAAAAACAAAGTTAGCACTATCATATAAACAAGCAATAAAATCTTTCACTTTGTAATCTCTATCTATAATGCAAAAGAATCAGAGCAGAGACTATTCTACTATCTTGTTAATCATTCACATACCTATTTTTAACGCCCAAATATTTAACTGAAGGTCGTGAAAGATGAAACTGGAAACCTTTCTTTCAGAGGTAAGTTGCTAATAAGTGTTCTTAAACAATGTTGCTGGAAGGATAATGCCATTCAGGAAGGAAAGGTGAATTAAAAACAATCTAGCCGACTGTAAAACAATGACAGCAAAATAGAGTACACAATGGTATATGGACTTCCATATTTACTGTTTATGTATTCTTAAATATTCTCAATATTTGTATTTTCAACAATGTATTCTCAAGTACGTGTATTCTCAAATATTCCTCTACCTCCCCCCTTCCTAACATTCTAGAACGTAATTTTTCATGCCTTTTAGATTAGATTGACTCGTGACTACAAATGTAAGAAAATATATTAACTACAAATCATAACATGGTACACATATATGCAAAGGTTACTAGTGAAATAATAAGGTGCCATGCGTATGAAAGACAGTTGTGAAACACTGTTTCCATGTATAGGTTTATATTAAACGTATGTAACAGAATAAAAGCTTACAATTTATATGTCAAGTCTGCTTAAACAAGCTTGATTTCACAGGCAATGTCCCTCAAAAATCATACTCTGCAGAATGATTTTTAAACCATAAAGGTGTTTTTAAGGGCACTTAAGCCTCTGACTCTTGATTTCAGTTCAGGTCATGATCTCACGGTTCGTGAGATTGAGCCCTGCATCCAGCTCCGTGCAGACAGTGTACAGCCTGCTCAGGATTCTCTCACTCCCATTCTCTCTCTCTCTCTCTCCCTGCCTCTTCCCTGCACACATGCAAGTGCACATGCTCTCTCTCAAAATAAATAAATAAATAAATAAATAAATAAAGTGTTTTCATCGTATGAAGTATATGTAAATGATTAATATTGGAGAAAGATAGGGGCGCCTGGGTGGCTCAGTCAGTTAAGCATCAGACTTCAGGTCAGACCATGATCTCATGGTTCATGAGTTCAAGCCCCATGTTGGGCTCTGTGCTGACACATCAGAGCCTGGAGCCTGCTTTGGATTCTGTGTCTCCCTCTCTTTGTCTCTGCCCCTCCACCGCTTGCACTCTGTCTCTCTCCCTCAAAAATAAATAAACATTAAAAAAATATTGGGGAAAGGTATTAGAGTAACACAACAGAAGTACTGAGGAGCAAATAAAACATAAATGAGGCACCAAGTACAAGGCTTGAAGCTACACCTTAAGTCTGACTTTTGTATTCTTACTGTTAGCATTTCAAAAATTAGGATACAGAGTAACAAATTTAAATCACTGTCACAATATCAAACATTATAACCTTAAACAAAATACATGGACAAACGCTTTGTCTTTTCTTAAACTGCAGGGCAAAAACCAAACCAATAAAACTCTTCAAATGCTGGAGTTATATATAGCACACGCTTCCACAGGCGGAAATAGGGGAGAAAAGTGATGTAAATTCAAGGTCACCCGTGGAGGCTCCACAGGATACAGCCCAAAACACCCTTCTGTGGACGTGGAGTACTCTTTCTCTATCACTCACCTAGACCCTCAGGATAGCATCTTATTTCTGATATGATTCAACTCAGGGCACTTCTGTCTTCTATCCACACCTAGTCCCACCCATGAGGGCAAGGAAGGGGTCAGCTTCTGGGCGGCCCTGAAAAGGACCCAGCAAACTACTTTTTATTAGCAGTAGGCATCGAGTATAATGTGAGGGAGGAAAAAAATAGTCATTTTAATTAAACACTGTTTTGGATCATCTAAGCCACCACTTCCTTTAAACACTAGAAATACTCTAGTTTCATATACCTCTACAACAGATTCTCCCTGACCTAGATAAATTAACATCAGCAGAGCCTAAGACTAATCAGACAAACGGCTTTTTCAAGTACCGCCATGAAAAGATTTTTTAATTGAAATATACAGCTTTAAAATTGTGCTACACACACACACACACACACACACACACACACTTCATGCTATTAACTGTGGTACTACTATGATATTACTAACATACCAATATAAACACAGTGGTTATTAGTTCTTACTTCTTATGGAAAGAGGGTAATTTGATTAAACTGCTCTGCTCTTAAAAACTTTGGAATCTGGTGCCTCAGATGTCTGTAGTAGGACTACCTGGGGAAGAAAGCAGGCCTGGAAGGCAAGAGGCTTTGCAACAGCTTAGTTACTAGATCTTACACTGAGAAGGGCATTCCCAGGGTCTCATTCATACTCGTTGTGTCTACCAGAGGCCTGCTTTGGCAAAGACAGACGAGGCAGGCTGCGGACATGCACGCGGTAACAAGCAAGCCGTCTGCAGGACTCAGCTGCCAGAGGAGCCAACTCCTTTCCTATGAGCAATTCCACTCTCACCCCTGCAGCACTAGCCGAGTCCCACCAGTGCTGCAGGGGAGGACAGGGACCACATCAACCTTGTCCAATGTTTGTGCCCCTCATCTAGCACAATGCATGGCATTATGGTAGGCTCTTTTAAAAAAGTAAAAAATAGGGGCGCCTGAGTGGCTCAGTCGGGTAAGCATCTGACTTCGGCTCAGGTCATGATCTTGCAGTTTGTGGGTTCGAGCCCAGCACACGCTGGGCTCTGTGCTGACAGCTCGGAGCCTGGAGTCTGCTTCAGATTCTGTGTGCGTGTGTCTCTCTCTCTCTCTCAAAAATAAACAAACATTAAAAAATTTAAATAAATAAAATAAAAATAAAAATAGGAAAAAATAACCAAGCCCACATTATGTATGCTGAGTATAATAAATGAACAGCAAGAAAATAAAAAAGTATTTTCACCCTCACCATCAGTGCATATCAATCATTTACAATCCGACCTGAAGATAGTTTTAAAATTATGTTAAATATAAAATAGGACACTAATTAAATTTCCCTAGAAGGCAATATTACATGTAAATCATTTAATATCATTTTTGACCAGATCTGAGCTTTACTTCTATATAAACAGTTGTAAGAATCTGAAGAAAATACAGTAGAATCTCCTTCTGCATTCTGGCAGCACATCAAAAAACTTGTCCCAACAGGCCTAATACTGCATGGTCAGCGAAGAGGAAAAGTGAAAGGAGTCTTCTACTCCGTGGCTTCTCTGAAAAGGGAATCACATTAGGCCATTAAGCAGTCAGATACATTATTTTATTGCTTGCAAAACCCGTGGGTAATAAAGAAGGAGTACAAATGGCCACAGGCAGTTTTGGGGGAAAACAGAATGGTGCAAAAAACAAAGGCAGCGGCTCAGCTGCAGCAGTGGACAAGTGCATAAAGGCCCGGTGCGGTGGCTGTCGTTTCTCTGCTGCAGGAGAGCACTCGGCCATGTGTGACAAGGAGCTCTCCAAGCACAGAAGTCTGCGGGATCTGGGTGTAAATGCACAAGCAGAAGTAGGGGAGGCCAGAGAAGAACATGAGTGCAGTTTGTAAAAGCTACCTCAAGTCAGATTCAGTCACCCACGTACATTTCCACTCTCTTCTGAATAAGTAAGGCCCATGAGCAGCTACCGAGAAAAAGTATACACCCCTTGGAAACACTTGAGAAAAAAGGGAAGTACTTTTATTGTCAGGAACATCAATGTTTTTCAATGAAGATGCTAACACATGAAAATAAAGAAGGGTATTTCTTTAACATGGTCTGTAATCTAAGGTAACTACTTACTCTCTATGTAAAAAACAAACAAACCAACCAACCAACCAACCAACCAACCAACCAACTTGTGTTCCATCCTGTACAGGTAAATAGCAAGAATAAGTGATTTATTTTTATGGGATTCAGAGAATAAAACTGGACTCACATCTTTAACCTCACCTGAAGGATGCTGTAAGAGGTCATATTTTCTTCTAAAGACCATCTGCTTTACTCTAACCTCTTTACTGTGCTATTTCAAAGTACTACATGAGAATTTTATTTTATACACTGCTATACTGGTAAAAAGAAAAGTATGGGAATCCTTTAACACTGTGGTTATAAACAATGTAAGAGCTTTCCTTTCAATTACATATAGAATCTCATTACAAAATCATGTAAGAGTTTTATCTGTAACAAAATACAGAAGACTCCTACTTATGAACTTTTAACTTTGTTTTCATCATGAAGAAAAACCTCTAGAGCAAAATAATCAAATCTACCAGCTACCAACAGATGGCACTGGTGGTCACATGCAGCTACTCCAGTACCTGCCAGTTCATCCTCTACAGTGGGCCAAGTTCATGCTTAGTTTTAAAATTTTTTAAAGTCTTTATTATTTATTTCTGAGAGAAAGAGAGAGAGAGACAGAGAGAGAGAGAGAGAGAGAGAGAGAGAGAGCGAGCAGGGGAGGGGCAGAGAGAGAGGGAGACACAGAATCCATAGCAGGCTCCAGGCTCCGAGCTGGTAGCACACAGCCCAATGAGGGGCTCGAACTCACAAACCGTGAGATCATGACCTGAGCTGAAGTCGGATGCTCAGCCAACTGAGCCACCCAGGCGCCCCTCTTCATGCTTAGTTTTAATGAGGCGACTGACCTTATCATGTTTAACAAACACAAAAGCCATGCAAATAACAAATTTATGATCAACATAAATAAAAACAGATCACCTTAACTGAGAGTGATGAGAAAAAGAATGCAGTGGGAATAACTGTGGAGTACAAGTCAACCTTGCAATATTGGAAACAATCCACAAGAGAGGAAGAAAAGTTGAAGATGGGAAAACATTACAGTGTGAAGATCAGCCTCAATCAGTGTTTGAATGCTTACTGGCCTACTATTAATTCAGGAGAATTGAGAAGATAAACAGGTACAAAATGTTACATAGAATGACTTCAATGAATGGTTTTAAGGCCAAATGAAATCTGCACAACACTGCAATTAGTACTAATGCAACACAGCTCTCTATAACACTTTTACTGATCATCAGCTGGGACTGTACCTGCCTCAACAGGTCTGATACGGTCCACAATGTTGCGCCTTGGGGAAAGGCACTCGATGGCACTTGAATCAGCAAAAGTACACTTGGTAATACACGTGATGGGAGATCAAAGAATTCCAAGCGGGGGGATGAAATTCGAAAAAAACATTTTGATTACACACTATCATAAATGAACACACATCCTCAATATATATCTCCTTGTTTATTTTTCTAATTTTCTACATGTACTTCTATATTTCACTGAATCTAAGAAATCATCAATTATAGACACTGTCATTTTATTGACCACTAAGCAAGGAAAAAAACCACAATTACTATTCTAATGTAAGAAACCCCACAATCTAAGATGCTAAAATGTGGGGAGTAAAATATATCTTAAGAGCCAATAAAGTCGGTACTTTTTTTCTTTGAGAGAGAGAGAGAGAGAAAGAGAGAGAGGAAGGGAGAGAGAAAGCACACGCATGTGCAGGGGAGAGGGGCAGAGGGAGAGAGAGAATCCCAAGGTGGCTCCACACTCAGCACAGAGCCTGATACAGAGCTCATCCCATGACCCTGGGGGATCATGACCTGAGCCAAAATCAAGATTCGGACACTCAACTGACTAAGCCACTCCAGCACCCCTGAAGTTAGTACACGACTAATACTAACGTATTTTACATGTTCTACAGCATACACCAAGTTATTTTCAATGGGATAAAAGAAGTAAAGTGGTACATGACGACATCAGATCCAAATAAATGCTTAGCTTGACCTCCTCTATTAGACTTACTACACATCACATGAACATGATCCACGAGGAACCCAATGGGAAAAAGAGACAATGACTATTTCTCACAAATATCTCCCCCAAGTTCTTTATGACAATAATAAAACTGTAGGGATAAAAGGCACAGATTTTAGAGCAGACCAACTTTGAATCTGTAGCATGACTATCTCTGTCACTCACTGTGGGCATGTCAATGTCCTCATCGATAAAATGAAGACTCCAGTTATTATGTCACAGGATTAAAACAGGGGATTGAGTAAATGTACATAAAGCTTTTAGTAAATGCTCAGAACACAGCAAGACTCCATAAATGGCAACAAAGTATCATTCACAGGAGTTCATTTCATCTGTTAAATCACTTTAGATTATCTGAGGTGTTAGACAGAAAGATGATACTTGAAAGTATAGGACTTAAAAACCTGTCTTATTCACCAAGGCTACTTTTAGATGTCACCATCATTTACAAATGGGATAAACCCTCAGATCAAAATCCATTTTGCCTAGAAATCTGAGTGAAGATCAAGTAAGGGAATTGTGCCAAAAACGGCCTACTGCTCTCTTTGACATCAGGTTCAGGGTGGTGGGGTGCTTTGTGAATCTAAAACCGGGGAGTTCTCTGAGCCTCAGATGCGTCTGACAGCTGACAATACTAAGGGGGCTACAGAACACTGTTGACCACACAAAGCCGAAAGAATCTCCAAAATCAGAAGGCTTGTTTGAAGAGGACACAGTTTTCTTCCTAAGTGTTTTTAAAATGGATATCAATTTAAATTAAGATTTATTGATAATTGGTTCTGTAAGACTGTATTATACAGATTACGACTTTTCGAACACTAAGATTTTTCACTATTTTTCAAATACAAACACTCCTGATGTATTGTTTAGAACTTTCGAAATGAACAACTCAAGAATTCCACCTTGGCATAAACCCAAATGTAGATGGCAAAACAGTAACAATGTTTGTGGTAAACAGGACAGCAGAATCACTGGCCTAATAAATTTGTTTCCTGACCCCTGCTGCCTCTGTTTATTGCCTTAGGATTGACAACAGCCATTCTCAGAATAAGAAATCTGAATTCTATCTGCTACCTTGAATTGACTTTCCTCTATGCTTTTCAGGATGTCATAGTTTTGGATATGAACTCTTCATTTACATTTTAAGGCCTCTCAGTCTCTCCCTGGAGCTGTTAAGAGTCTAACCTGAAATAATACCTATTACTGTTACGCACAATCATATGCTAGCACTCGCATCACCCTTTATGTATTCATGATGGCCCACATTAAAAGAGCATAGGTTTCCAAGATATACAAAGCTAAGGAGGCTGAAGGAGGCAAGGCCTCAATTTGAGGTTCACAGTCAGAGAGCTCTGACTGTAGTAACCTGGGGAATGCCCTTGACATAAGAACCAAGGTACTCAAGAGAACACAGCACAGATGTCATGACCTAGTCCATAAGAATGACAAACGTGCTGCCTCCCAAAAGTGACTGAGAAAAACTCAAGGTCCAAGGAATACAGAGGCTCTATCCCATCTGACTTCGATATCTTCTCCTGCAACAGTCCATAAGCTAAATAAATGCTTATAAGACTGCAACTTAGCAGTAGAATCGAACAGCTCTATTAAAGGTGATACTTGAGACCAAGTATCACCCTCATTCAGAACAATCCCAGCTTTTGTTTTGTCCCCTAAAAGATGCTGCCTAGCCTAGCTTCCTTTATTCTTCAAGTTCTCCGAGTTCAGACGAGGTTTTCCAATTGGCTTGGGTTCCCCACCACAAACCAGCATGTGAACTGCATGGTCTAGTGGCAAAATTCCACCTGACCCACATTCTTGCCCAGGCTACCCAGTGGTAATGCATGCCCCACCCTCCCACCCCCATCCCTCCAAGTCCAGGGCAATGAGATAGAGTGCTAGGTATGAGGGCAGGCTCTGGAGCCACACTGCCAGGCCCCCTCTATCTAACCTGCTGGTGGTTTAACTTTGGGTAAGTTCCTTAACGTCTCTGCATCTTAGGTTTTACATCCATAAACTGAGGATAACTATTACCTAACATTAGGGACTAGTACCCGGATTAAATAATCCATGAAAAACACTTAGAAAAGCAGTACACAGTAAGTGCTCAATAAGTGTTAAGATATTAGTTCATTTATATAGTTTTCTAATAAGAACAAGAGGCCTACTGGAAAAGAAAAATTGCAAGAATATCATTTGTTCCTTATTTAACCAGCTTTTCAAATATATCTCAATAAAACTAAAAAAAAAAAAAAGTCTAGAGAAATAAATAAAAGTGATCACAGGACCAGGCATTAATTCATCTATCTGCCTACCCTCCACTGGCTTATTAAGATCCTACACAAAAGACCGGGCACTATGCTGAACAGTCGATAATCTGATGAAGGGGCCAGAGGAGGGCGGGAGTTAAGGAGCACCTCCAGGGCTACAAAACGTGATTACAAAATTCTACCACCTCTTGTGATCTGTGGTTCACAGACTTCAGAGATTCAGTGTCAAGGATCATTTTGCCCCACACCTTCATTCTGCAGATAAGAAAGTACTGTCTAGAAAGATTTGTGAGCAAACATTTATCAGGATTCATAAATCATTTTATATTAATGCAATAAACATCATGTGCATCTGGTACTCAGAAGTGTATTTTAGATATTAAGAAATCTGAATAATGAAAACATAACTCTATGTTTGAACAAACATCTTTGCTTAGCTATTGAAAATTAGATGGGGTTCCAGTTATTGGCTAATTACAAATAATACAACTAGAAACACCTTGGAAGAAAAAGGTTTTTCCGTAATACCATTTGTCAAAAATGGACACCTATATATACTAGGTGAAAGAATGACATGAATTTTACAGTTTTCATTTTGTGGTACCATATCACTGCTGAGCAAGACTGGGCTTACTGACATTTCCACAGTAGCAATGGATAAATTTATAGGTTACCCTTAAGTGTCACCAATCTCTGGCTTTGTCATTTTATTTATTTTTGCTTCAGTAACAGATGTGCATTTTGTACTTCCCATTTGTTTTCCTCTGCAGTTTTTAAGTAATAGGATGGGTGAACAAAATACTTTTTTTTATAAAGCTTCTTATAAAGATAGACTGAAACTGAGTCTTTGCTTCATATATATTGACTGTTTTATTGATCAACGAGGGATGGGTGTCATTAATGTGTTTAATTTTAATATTTTCTGGATATTATACTTGATAGATTTATCACGATCAGTTTGTTGCTCTTTTTGTGGGTACTGCTGGTTTTCAAATACTTTTTGTATTTGATACAGATAATTACGGCTTCAATAATTTTTTAAGCTTCATAATAACACTGCAAAGGTAAATAAACTATTCTGATATATGTTTTTAATATCTTAGAAACAGGTTAAGGCAGTCCCACATATATCCTCTTTACCCATTATAATCACATCTGATTATTTTTCTACACACACTTGACTATATATTGAGTTTTGTAAAGCATAAAACCCTACTCATTCTTGACATGATCCATTAAGGACTAGATTCGATTCGATAAAATAACAGTCAGGGGATATGTCCAAGTCCAAAGGCTATTATAAGATAGGCACTTACAATCTCAGCACACATTTTAGAGTCTGACAGCCCAGAATTTAAATCCCAGATCCACATCACGAGCTGTGTGATCTTAAACAAATTACATAATCTCTCTGAGCTTTACACTTTGAACATCTGTAAAATGTGCATGCTACCCTCGCTCTCTAAAGATTATTATGAGGATTAAATGAGAAGTTCATTTGATGAAAAAACAAACACAAGGTGTGTCAGGTACTCTTTCAAGCACTTTGTAAACATCACCTTACTCAGTTCTCATACTAATCCTATGAAGTAGAGACAATATTACCTCTCTTTTACAGATAAATGAAACAAAGAGGTTAAATAACTTTTATTTGCCCAAGGCCACACCACCTCAAAGTCTTAAGCACCTCGAAATCCCTAAAGCACTTGCCTGGTATCATGCATCATAAGGATCAGGATAAACCACACAATGCCAGCCAGGCACAGGAGCATGAGACACTCTACAGGGTCCAAAGGTGGTTGGGGGCCACAATGTTAATTAAGATGACACACAAAATACTTAAGTACTTCTAGGTTAAACTTATTACAGTACAGAAATCTCTAAAGATACAAATTAATACTACTGTTTTAGGAATTTAAAATGAGATCACTCTCCCAGCACTGAGAGCCTTAACACTGTTAAATCAATCTTACAAATAAGTAGCAGTTAATATTATGGTCCTATCAACATTTAGCACTCAGTTTCAAAACAGAGGTTCTAATTCTTAAGAGAAAGTACTCAAACATACTTTAAAGTTTATTTATTTAAGGAGTCTCTACACCCAACATGGGGCTTGAACTCAGGACCCTGAGCTAAAGTTGTTCTTCCAAATGAGCCAGTCAGGTATTCCTCAAGTGTACTTGAACATAAAGATTCAGAAGAAAATTAAGTATTATTTTATGTTTACTTAAAAAAAAAAAGGATGGGGGCGCCTGGGTGGCTCAGTTGGTTAAGCGGCTGACTTCAGTCAGGTCATGATCTCGCACTCCATGAGCTACAGCCCACATGGGGGGGGGGGGGGGGGTCCGGTGCAGACAGCTCAGAGCCTGGAGGCTGCTTCGGATTCTGTGTCTCCCGCTCTCTCTGCCCCTCCCCCACTCTTGTTCTTGTTCTCTCTCTCTCTCTCTCTCTCTCTCTCTCTCTCAAAAAATAAACCTTTTTAAAAAAAGGACAGTATTATTTTTTCTGATTGACGGTATAATACATGTTTATTATAGAAAACTGAAAACTATAGGATTACAGAAAAAAAGTCACCAGTAATTCAATAATACCTTTACTTTTCACTACAGTTTGAAACATTTAATTTTCAGATGCAGACAGCTTCTTTCCTTCAATGCTAAAAACATGAACCAAAGTAATTATTGTCAAGATGCATCAAGAAAGAAATGTTCTTTAAATAGGTGAGGAATATTAATTCCACTTACGATTGTTTTAAATAATGAATGCTTTTTCCACTTCTTATGCTTAATGTAAACTAAGTTCAGTCAACAGAAATGACAGGCTAAATTCAACAAAATTTTTTTTAAAACAATGTAAGCAAATTTTACTAAAATGAGACTCATACGTTTAGAAATGGATCACTAATTAATAACAAATGTTGGAACTAAAATTCATTCTCTTCCACAGTACACATAACACCCGATCATTCAACTGGTATCACTCAAGCATAATGTGTTGCAGCTTGGTTCCACATAGGCTAACAAATTGGAACAGAAAAGTAACTTGTTTCTCTAGGTACCATTGTCCTGTGAAAATGAACTTTCAGGCAAAATCAGTAGTATTTACTTAGAAAAATACCCGTTTGAGAGGCATTTATACTTTCAGCATATTTACATCAACAGCTGACCTCAAAATCTAAGTCCTGTATCAACCAATAAAAGGCAAGGAAAATAATGATAAAAAGTAGTCATGTAGGGGCAGCTGGGTGGCTCAGTTAAGTATCCAACTAGATTTCGGCTCAGGTTGTGATCTCATGGTTCGTGTGGGGTTAGGCCCTGCATCAGGCTCTGTGCTAACAGCAAAACCTGCTTGGGATTCTCTCTCTCCCTCACTCTCTGACCCTCCTCCATTCTCATCCTCATCCTCCCCCCCTCCCTCCGTTCCTCCCTCTCTCTCTCACACACTCTCTCAAAATAAATAAATAAACATTAAAAAAAAACAAAAACAGTCATGTAAACTGCCCCCTTGCCTTCTTCCCTCACCCTGACAGTCTCATGGAATCTTTCAGGGTTTTCTACCATAAAACCTAAAGTGTTATTTGATGATTTTATTTTACTCTAATTTACAGGGCAGGTAAGATGTTTTAAGCACTTCATATGTTCTAGACTAGCAACAATACTTAATGGTTAAAATGATGCTTTTAACTTCTTTTCAGTTGTTTTGAATCTGTTAATCAAATCAGTGGGCTCAAACAAATCAGATCAGTGAAAGCACTCTGATACTGAGGTGATTCAATATTCACATCAGTTTTGGGAATGACTCCTTACATGTCAGGAAATGTAACTTGCAAACAAGCTTTCGGCTTCCACACCTTATTTGATTTCATGTTTATCAAGCTAGCACTGGTTTTTTATTATATGCTCAAATGGACTTCTAAGCAAGTTGCTGATATGCTCTTCGAAGAATAACTAGCCTTGTTATTCTGCAGATACTCCTGTTAATGATCCTTTATGTTCATTTTTCACCACAGTATTTAAACACAGGGAATATTTTCATCATATTTCCTGAGGAGTGTTGAAATAAAGCCAAGAATTCTCTAGACGAATTTTATAACATTTCACAGGCCACACAAATTTTCACAAATCTCTATGTACCTGTGGCTGATAAACAAACATACTGCACTGTGCGTCAAGGTGCTGGGTGTGTAAGTTCCTGCCTCCAGGCCAGGAAACGTTATTTTACATGAGCCACACTCTATCTCCCTCACACTACACCAGCACCTCCACTCAAATCCCAGCCAACTTTTTACCCCAAACTTCATACTCCCATTTCTAGCCATTCCCTCACTGATATGAGAGGCACCGCCTTATAAACGAGCTCACTCAAGTATGTGGAACAGAGCTGCGATCTGTTCTGAAATGTGTGGGATTTGCTTGGTATTCACAATGGATGTTGCCTAACCAATCCCGGTTCCATTTTGGAACTTTCCATATTTGTAAAATTTCCCTTTCACTGGAACAAGCAACTGGAGGAACAGGATTCACAGAACATGGGGTGGGGGGGGGGGGGCGGGCAGGCATCCGAGTGCACCAAACCCCTCGGGGCACCAGCGGACCGGGGCCTGCTGGGAAATGGACTGAGGACCAGCCACTGAACAAAACTGCTTCCGAGGGTAAGGAAAACAGCTGGCTTCCCCGAGGACACAATGACTCAAATCATGGACGTTTATTGTGAAAAGTCTGTAAAGCTGATCTGGTCCCAGCCCTTCAATTACTTAACAAACTGTGGTAAAGAATTAGTTTAAGTTATTTCAGTCCAAATATTCAAGTTTCTGTTATGTGCTGGGTCTTAGTTCCTGGATTAGATTTTATAAAGAGGCTCCTTTAATACACACATGAAACATGCCTGTTTATGACACACAGCTCACTTTTGAGCCTATAAAATGAACTCAAAGACAGTATGGATTAGTAGGAAGAACAGAAACCCTGAAAGCACTCAGTGGAATTAAATACTGTGGAGCTCTATACAAGTCACTAACCACTCATTTAAAAAGCTAAGAGACTAAAGAATCTACTCCTGAAATCATTGTTGCACTATATGCTAACTAATTTGGATGGAAATTAAAAAAAAAAAAAAAAAAAAAAGCTAAGGGACTAACAACTATCCTACCTCACAGGGCCCTCTAACTCTAGTAACAGAACAAATCGGATCCCTTTGTTAAAAAGTGGCACTAGGTAATTTTAAAGTTGTTACCTGGAAACTAAGAAATTGGATTAAAATGGAAAGTATTTAATTTTCCTTAATTTTACGGTAGATTAAAGAAAAATTACTAATGCATGGACATAATATTAGAATCTTTTGAATAAAATTTCTGACACAACACATAAGAAACATTCATGGTGAGTATCTCTTGTGAGTGGAACAAGAGGGAACAAAAGAAGTAAAGAGGAGATTTTCGTTGCCTTTGAAACTGCATAATTTTTTCACGGGCATGCTTTTATAATTTTTTAAAATGCCGATTTTTAAAAAGCTTGCAGGCACTTAAATCATAGAAGACAATGTATGTAGCTGAAAGTATAATGAACTAGAAAAGGACAGGAAAATGTTCTGGTCTGGCTCTGTCCAGCTCTGTGACCTTGGGAAGTATATTTGAGTTGCAAGGTCCTAGCTTTCCTAGGAAAACAAGAATGAGATGGCTCACTGTGTCACCATCCAGTTGGACTCAATTTTATATTAACTGCTCTTAGATTACTCTTCTCTCATTCAGCCACTCGCTGCATCCATCAAACACTGAAAAGAACAGCAGGAACTAAACAAAAGAGAGTGCAAATTCATTTCCCTATAATGAAAATAATTAACAGCCAAAAAAAATCTATCAAGAGTTCAGAAATGTTTAGCCTGCTGCAGAAAAGGGGATAAAAGATTAACTTGATGAAAACCCAAAATCTATTACTAACAAAGGTAAATAAATATATATTCAGACCGTGACCTCGTTTATTAGAACACTTTCCAAATGTGTGTCAGTAATTAAAAAAATTATTCTCAATCACATAAATTACAACTCTGCTGGGGTCAGGATATTGTCTTCTGTTTCCTAATTGATTGATGGATCACACTTTCTGTCTCTAAATACTAATTCAATTATTGATCTCCCTGATGATGGATCTGAATGCATGAAATTATTCTTTGTAGTCTAACAGTCATCCTCTATCACAGGAAAATAATTTTTCTTCCTAGCTTTATGTGACCAATAACAGGGTCATGTGGTTCTCAAAGCAGCTCGCTCATAATTTATTATTAAAATGTAACACTCTGTTGTAGTTTTCTCCCATTTCACATCTCTTGAATAAAATACATGGTTAAATATTAAAACTGGTAGCCTTCTTAAGCATTTAAGACATGCCCAGTTTTTGAGCTTTATCTTATACCTCACCCCAATGAATAAAATGAATAAAATGAAAGAAAGAGGGGAAAATAACATTTTTTCCCTCCATAATTCCCAGTTTGGCTAAATGCCACAAATAAACTGGAGCTGTTTTGCGTAATAAAGCACACAACAGTCACTGAATATTTAGGCAAACCTTCGAGAGGGAGGCAGACTACTCGCACTGCTCTGTACCCCTGTTCTCTACTCATCTGGCCCAAAGATTTGAACTGATTTCAGATACCTGACTACACTGAAGATTTCCAGCCCAACAGCTCTAGAGGAAGACGCGGGGCACGTGACCACCACCAGGGAGCCCTTGACAGGGCACTGTCCAGCTTAGCCCCTAACTTAGCCCCTTAGGGCAAGTGCCTGATCACCACCAATTAATTGAGAGACTGAGCAAGGACGGGAACCTCTTTCTTCCTTCTCAATATGCATTTAAATACCCTACTTGGGGCTTCATTGTGCAAGCACATTTCACAAAAGAAAAGCATAATCAGGAGCCTCCTTCAAAGCCTGGAACACTGCACTCTTCTCTTTGTGTCTGGCCTTCACAGTTTCCCATTGTTGTAGTTACTTTCTAGCCCGGGTGCTCAAAAGTGAATCATCCTTTAAAATATATTATTTTATTGTTCTTTCACACTTAATCAAGCCTCTACATTTTATCTTTCTCTTATTTTTTCATTTTCAGGAGGAAGACAGTACTTATTACTTATTTGCTATGATTAAGGGCAAGAGCCTTGGAAGCCGATTTACCTAGCTCTGTCCTTAGTGGCAGTGTCACCTTGGGCAAGTTACTTATCTCTCTGGATCTCCATTCTTAACTACCTGGACTATCTATACTCCCACCTCTACTCTCACAGGGCAGCTGTGAAGAAAAAGACACAAAGTACCTAAGGAGCCCTATGCATAAAGGTCCTGCCCTGCTACTGGAAGATGTGCTCTTAGTTCTAGCACTTTCTAACAATCTGTTACCAGCATTCTAGAGGCCTCCATTTTCTCATCCGTAAAACCAAAGAAAATAACACAAAATTCCAGGTATGTTATGAAGACTGGAAGTAATTAATGTAAAACATTTGGCACAGTATCTTAACAAATGTTATTCCTAACTTATAAGCTTCCTTTCCTTCCAGCTTGAAGTTGTGCTACTGAACATCTCCAATGTGACTGCTTTTTATTTATTCTACCATTTCCATTTGACTTTCAGTACAAATCCAAACCTATGTACTGTGGGCTTGTGCCCTCCCTGAAAGTTTGAAGATGCCAACTGATTAAACCCAAAAAGGGAGGCTATACCGCCAACAGTGAGCACAATGAAGATTTTCGGGTTAACGTTATAATCGGGTTTAGGTGCCTCTCAATAGCAATAACGTGATAGACACTCTACCTTCAAAAAAATTAACATGAGACATAGGCGCCTGCACACTGCAAATGCTAAAATCCTTGGCAGGAGACGAAATAAGACAGTACCAAAGGCACTAACCAAAAACAGTCGCAGGCTAGGGTAATAAAATCTGCAGGAGCAAGGAGTCAAGAGCAACAGGGAGAAGTTATATGAACGGCCACTATTTAGTGGTAAGTGTGAACAGGGCCTTCAAAAGATAGCTTGATTTTCGGAGTTGGTTTTCTTTAAGCTTTCGAAAATCTTTAACTCTCAAGACAATACTTATCAGTGGCTTTGGAATTTTGCAATTCTTAACTTCTAGTGGCAACTACTGTAATTTTTAAATTGTTACCAGAACAATGTTATGCTTCTACCCTCATGAACAATCACAATTACTCTAAGCTTCATTTCTTTAAAACGTTACCATAGTTCTAAAATTGCAGTATTGATGCTACATGCTTTGGATTCCCAAAGATCACACTCTTTGCCACATTCATTCACCAAAGTATCTGGACAAAACCCTCAATCCAGGGGCGCCTGGGTGGCTCAGGTGGAAGACTGTCCGACTTCGGCTCAGGTCATGATCTTGCGGTTTCTGAGTCTGAGACCCGCGTCGGGCTCGCCGCTATCAGCAAGGAGCCTGCTTCGGATCCTCTGTCCCCTTCTCTTTCTGCCTCTCCCCTGCTTGTGCGCGCTCTCTCTCTCTCTCTCTCTCTCTCAAAAATAAATAAAACATTAAAAAAAAAAGCCCTCCATCCATCACTGTGGCAAGGGCAGAATACCACCTGTGAGCAACCTTTACTGGTGGCAGCTCCCCACCACAAGTGAACATCTGGACAGTCTTCAGGTGACTCCTTAGCACAAGCACAGGACATCAGTCACATACAGATCTTACAAACCACCTCGGTGTCCTTTACACACCTTGGGCCCACGGCAAAGAGAAGTGGACATAAAAAATTTCATAAAACTCTGTGATCACGTGAGGGGTCCTCCTATTAGAGGTTCATTCTTCCCATCTTCTATCACTGCTAAGCACACCCTCTCCTCTCTACTCAACCAAACCTTTCCCTGAGACACCCTCATGTTATGTCTGCTGTTGCCTTTTCCTCTCCATGACTCTACCAAGACATCCAAACTTCCCACCTGTCAAAACCCATTTAACTTCATGAACGTTTCCTCTTCACTAGAGGAAAGGATCAGCATCTCCCAATTCTCACCTTTACTGCCTAGTTCACAACCCGAGACCATAACTGTATACAGTGACTTATCCTTACTCCTTCAAGTGTTGTCTTGCTTCCCTGATAATACTACGTTAGCAGAATTTTGTCACATTATTATATATGTAATTTTTTTAGTATTTATACTGGGTGAGGGGAAGAGGGGGAGGGGGAGGGGGAGGGGGGGGAGCACACAAGCAGGAGAGGGGCAGAGAGAGAGGGAGGGAGAAAATCCCAAGCAGGCTCCGCACTGTCAGCACAGAGCTGATGCGGGGCTTGAATTCACAAAACATGAGGTCATGACCTGAACCAAAATCAAGGGTCAGATGCTTAACTGACTGAGCCACCCAGGAGCCCCTGTCAAGTTACCTTATTCATGTCCACCAAATGCCAAAGCAAGACTTTTTTTTTTTTTTTAAACTACTAACAGAAAGCTACTCATAGAGTGTAAGTAACAAAGAAAACAAATTAGTATTTCTGATTAGTTATTCTGAAATAACGAACAGTAAATCTGACTGAACAAATACTGAGAGTGAATATAAAGCATATTTTTGCTTTTAAACAGTTAATAGTCCTATATGCATATCCTTGAACTGATCATCAACATATCGTTACGATCTGTTAACTACATCTAGTAAAATAAAGCAACGGAACAATGGGTAGAGTAAGTGTACTGTCTGGCATACTAGCTGTAGAGAAAAGGGAAGTACATACATACACACTTGTGTAGCTCTGCATAAACTAATCTCTGGAAAGATCAAAAGACACTGGCAATAGGATTTAATTAACAGAAGGAGAGAAACTGGCTGACTGGGGTAGTGTGAGTGGGAAGAGACTTACTTTGTTACCTACATCTTTTTGTGCTGTTTAAATTTTATATATGTATTTATCACTCCAAATAATAAGTTAAATAGGATAAAGAATTCCTTGAACACTTTGTGTGTTGAAAACATATTCAGATATGTACACCATAGTGAATTAACACAAGAATTAAAATGCTCTGTGTGCACATGATTTATTATACTAAAGACTCATACCACTTCTTGGGTAAATAGGGAGACTCTAAATGTTAGCCCCTATACAAGTTTGTAGTTAAATGAATTTTTATCTTAAAAGTTTACTTTTAAACAATAGTCACTTAGCATTATATGTGTAACCATTAACCTTATTAGTGAAGATAGCACGAAGAACTGAGAGAAATAGCAGCTATAAAAAGAGAAGCGCCTGGATTTGAATCCTCCACTTTCTAGATGTGTAGCTCTCAGCTAATCACTTAACCTATCTGGACAGCAAGGTTAGGCCCAAAATCAATCCCATCCTCTCACTTTTTTTATTTTCAGCGAGAGTGAGTGTGTGTGAGCAGGGGAGGGGCAGAGATAGATAGAGGGAGACAGAGGATGTGAAGCAGGCTCCGAGCTGTCAGCACAGAGCCCGACATGGGGCTCCAACCCACAAACCATGAGATCGTGACCTGAGCTGAAGTCGAACACTTAACCGACTGAGACACCCAGGTGCCCCCTGTCACCTGTTTTTTGTAAATAAAGTTTTATTGGAACAATCTATGCCCATTTCCTTACACACTATATACGTGGCTGCTTTCACAGGATAACGTCAGACTTGACTGGTTTTGACAGAGACCGTGTGCCCTGCAAAGCTGGAGATGTTTACTATCTGGCCCTTCTCAGAAAAAGTCTACCTGTCTCTGCCTAAGAGTAAAATAAGAACAAACCACATCTACATTGAAGCTCCACTCCGAGCAGGCAGCAAGTCAAAACTATTTCCAGAAGAGCATAAAGACATTATTTATTTTTTTCACACTTATGTTCTCCAAGCACAATATGGAGTTTTCCAGAGGCTACAAGATGTCACAAGAGACTACATGCAGAAGCAGACACGAGAATACATCTATTTACCCTTAAGCCAGACACAAAAGAGATTCACAAAAACAGTACCATTCTTCTGACCAAATATTTTTTCTTTTTAGAAAATTGTCATTTTGGTTAAAAAGGGGTTATTTATGTGAACATATAACGAATTTATTGTTTTTATAAGTCATAAATACTTTACCTTTTCTCAGTTTCACTTCTCTAGAATAAACATTGATAAGTATTACCCATATAAATAAAAGCTCTGTTGGGTGCTCAATGTTTATAGGGGTTTTGAGACTAAAAAGTTCGAGAATCTGCTATACTATAGCCCTAATGCATCACAGCGGCAAGATTAACTGGACTACCAGAACAGTCTATGCACTGGGCAGGATTTGGATAAACACAAAGTAGAGAGTCTACCCGGATAATCAATGATACCACCACCAGCCGGCAGGCAGTTTAAGGAGAGAAATTTGACAATTCTAATTAGAAGCTCCCCAGGGTACTTAAGAAATTTCATTCAAAACTTGGACATAAGGCCAAGGGAAAACAGCCTGTCCTTTCAACATCGTATACAAGAAATGACCATCAAAGGATTACCTAGTGCTGTGGTGCCCCAACTGTGTAGAAAGCACACCAGAACACTAGCAAACTCACAAGGGTGTGGCAAGATATTTTTAAATTGGCAGGGAGGAAACAAAGCGACATCTGTCAGAGCCTATGCAAACTACCAGATCAAGGTGGTCCACAGTTTCAACAGCAGACTGTACTGCATTCCCTACAATAGAGTCAGATCTTAGTGAAAGTGGTTTTTCAGCGGTGACTGCAATATAAAGTAAAATCAGTAGTGGTGTCCAATCCGGTTGCAAGATTTGAAGTTATTCAGTGTCCAAAAGGCATACACATCCTATTAATAAGCAGTTGTGGTTATTTAAGGATAAACTTTCTTCTTTTCACTTATGTGCATTATTTGGTCAGAAAGGTACTAAGTTGTAGTTACAGAAATACTTATTAATTTTCTATAAAAACCTAGCTACTCAAATGCTCTTTGAACTGGTTTAACATCTTATGTGTTCCTTCACTAACATGTTGATTAAAATGTTTAGCATTTGTTCATTTTATATTTGCATTAGAGTCCCAATTTTACCTTTTTGTAAATTTTATTTTAGTATGCTGAAGTTGTCTTTTTCCAGCATCTCTAGAAATAGCTCTATTTTTAAAAAGCTAAATTTTAAAGGCTTTAATAACTAGTCATCAAGTACTATGGAAGGATGTTTCTATAGGAATACGTAAAGTATCAAAAAAGCCTCTATATGTAGACTCTCATATACAAATAAAGGACATACCTATGTGTTCAAATACAATTAAACTGTCTTAAAATCCAATGTGGTTTTCTGCATCTCCCAATTTTTAATAAATACATTTAATCCTTTTGAAATCAGTAAAATATACAAGAGGGTTTTTTTTTTTTAATGTTTGGGATGATTTATGAGCACATTCTTTAAAAAGGCAGTATTAATGGAAGTTTAAAAAGTGAATGAGTAAGATGGAATTAAGTTCCCTCCAAGGGAACATTTTAGTATTGTTCATTAAATAGAGGGCTAAGGACAAAAGAACAGATGACCACAATTGTATTATTATTAACTTTTAGTGCCAGACTACGCCAGTAAAGTAAAAATACAGATAACAATTTATTTTACCCTCAACCTCCCACTTATTTTTTTCTATTATTTTTCACTCCATGTCAAATGTTTTTATCTAGATCCCTGTTTTCACTTCAAGCTACAGAAGTGATCAATGTGTTTAAGAAGGAAAAAATAGGGAAAACTCCCTCCCGTCCCCCGCCCGCCTTTTTGGAACCTTTATGAGGAAAGGTAGGAAAAAAAGCAAAGTAAAAAGCAAATGCATCAATAGATGTGTTGAAAGATGCCAAATGAGAAGATCCAAATGAGAAGAAGCTTCTGGAAGTATTGGTGGTTTGTAAGGAGCTTCCTTCTTTCCTCATCCAGTAATTGTGACTGCTGGATCCATTTCTCTCTGTGTCGCTTTTCATCTCTGCTACCTCCTTCTTCTCCCCAAAGTTATCTCATCTTAATACTGAAGACAACTGGTTTAACTACTCCCATTTATATGTAAAATACCAAAAATAAACTACCATGCTTATAGTCAAGCTTAACAGTCAAAGGACTACACGCGCACCTGAGACCAAAATCAAACCTATGAAAATACTGGATGGAAAGGGGGTGAATTTTAAGGAAGTTCAATCATGCACTTTTAATCCATGTGTTATTTAAAATACAACTTTACTGTTTGTAAACAATGTCACATGATGTGAAAGAGGAAAAATAAAATAATACACAATGCTCTTCCTGAATTAGAATCATTTAATTTTGAAAAATTGATCAGTTTCATATATAATACAATAAATAGCATATGAAGTGCCATGATAAGCTAGGAAGAAATTTGCAGAACAGGCTTTAATGATTTCTTTGTCTAGTTATTCATTCCACTACTTACACTATTTCTCATTCAATCCTCAAAGCAACCTGTATTAAGAAGATATCATTGTTATTACCTTTATTCTTACTCTTCTCAGAGTTTAGAAACAAAACACAGATAATGAGTGGACCATTCTGACTGTGTACATTAAGAGCACGATTAGAATGGGAGTAATATTAAGGCCTAAATTTGTCATTTATTTCCAAAGGAGCAGTGTACTGGGTGATAGATTCAGTTCCATCAGTTACACTTGTAATAACGTGTATGTGCATTACTTTCTTGAAACAATCACATGTCCAAAAAATTCTAATTCCTGAACTCAAGATTTACAATTCTTCACACGTACACTGCAGGTAAGAACAACAGGCCCCTGCTCGTCCGCCTCACACTATCTACTGTTACCCCAGCCTCAGCTCCAACTTGATGCCTCCATAACTTTGGCTGGTTCTGAAAATCTCTGACTTGTTCAAAGGAGTTACTGCATTCACCCTTAAAGAGGTAAGCTACACAAGGTACCCACAACCCAACTGAAGGCTTCTTCATGGTGTACTTGGAAGAATCAAAAGACCTTTCAATTTTGGAAAGTTTAGTTTACAGAAAATCAAAGCACAAATACACAATTCTCTGTAATACAACATCTACAGAACATGCCCTGTACTGCACTTCATACACTGAGCAGCAAAGGTACCAGCAGTATCCTCCAATGGAAGAATCCTCTGGTTTGAAATGTACTCAACAAGTATTTTATTGAGTTATCTCTAGGTACTTTTAGCACCATGTGTTTCTAAGGAATGGGGAAAAGAGGAGGCCTCGCAACTATTACAGAAATGTGCTTTAGTAACTTATCTTTCTGAACACACAAAACATGCTTAAAATGATCAAGGAATAACGTAAGATAGTACGTATTCAATTAAATGTATGATTATAATCAGGGTTCCAAGCCAGTATTTTAAGTTTTTAAGAGCCTGGGTAAACAGAGGGCTGAGGAGTTAAAGTGGAAAAATAAAAGCACATAATCCCAATTTTTCTGTTTTCACATAGTGGATGTTTAAGGGATACCACAATATCTTACTCTTTCTGTAAGGAACTCCAATTGAGGGTAACGTTTCTTTTCATTAATGAAATTAATGCCTAGAAAGGTTACTTATTCAAGGACACAACAAATCGTCAGCAAAAGAAAGTTGTATTTATTTCAGAGATTTGAACCATAATCTGATATAAAGCTTAAATTCTGGATTATAAAATTATAAATAAGAAATAAAGGATGGGGGCATCTGGGTGGCTCAGTTGGTTGAGCATCCGACTTCGGCTCAGGTCATGATCTTGCGGTTCATGGGTTCGAGACCCACGTCGGGCTCTGTGCTGACAGTTCAGAGCCTAGATGGAGCCTGTTTCGGATTCTGTCTCCCTTTCTCTCTGCCCCTCCCCTACTCATGCTTTGTGTGTCTGTCTCTCTCTCTCAAAAAGAAATAAAACAAACAAAAGAAACAAAGGATGGGAGGTGGCAGGCTACGTTAAAATTGATGGGAGTGCTTTTAAGGCCACTGAAACAAAGCTTAAAATTCTGCTAATATTACAATTTTCTCTCAGTGAAACTTACTTTCTACAGTCTTTTTTCTTTTTTTTTTTTTTTTTAAATCTCAGTGACAGAAAACTTTAGCCAACTGTCTTCAATTATACATAGTAATGTGTTTCTTTGCTTTCTTACATGCTAGGTACCAGGTAACACTCTATAAATTATACCAGTCGAAATTGACTACTACTGAAATTAGCAGTATGTAAAAATACTTCAAATGTTGCCCACAATGTTCCTTCTAGGCTCTTCTGTGTACAACCAATTAGAAAGGTCTCTGCCTTTCTATGAGGCATGTTAAAATCTCAAGATGTGTTCAAGCTGCTTCTACTAATAAAAAACTGCAATTCATAAAGCACCAATGGAGGACAATATCCAACAGAGTAACACAGACTTTTCACGAGGAAATACCTGAACTGAAACAACCATCATGAACAGCCCAAATGTTCAAACTTGAAATCTGAGCAAACTATTCAATAATAAATAATACTGAGGGAAAACTCACATAAAACCAATTATTATAAGAACATTTATAAAAACACAATATTTTAAACAATCATCTCTTAAGAATGGTAAAGAAAATCTTTTTGCTTTAATGACATAACTCAACATTTTGTTTTATGTTAGATGACTTTTAAGACCTCATTTTCCACTTTGATCCTAGGGCAAAATAAACAGATTTACAACAAAAGAAGTATGTTCCATTCAGTTCAACCAAACCTGTAATACTCTTTGTACTAGAAATTGTAATAGATGTGGAGTAGAATAAAAGGGGGAAAACGATGAATAGTAGACACCAAAATAAGTATGATTCTGTTGTAAAAAGTCAAGGATGGAATGATGCGGGAATGGAAAAAGAAAGAAATGCAGACTAAATTCTCATCTTCCTTAGAACAAATTCAAGACAGGAATAAAGTTTTTAAAATAAACGACAAAAATAAGTAAGAAGTAAAACCATACTCTTGATAAATTTACAGGTAAAATGCCAAGGGGGGGGGGGGGGGGGACAGCTAGGAAAGTTGCCTCAGGGGAGCAGCTCAAAGAAGAAAGATCAATGTTAATGTTGAGATGCCAGGAGAGCCCGAAAGGTTGGGGGAAAAAAAGAACCTGCACAAAGAGAAAAGGAGTTTAGACAATGGGAGAGATTGTGAAAGGCAACCCTGGCTGGACAGAAAGGCTTCTACTGGAGAGCAGGGATGCCAGACAAAGTGTGGGTAACATCCAAAACACAGCTGACACCACATGGTGCTCTTATGGGGGAGAGCACTTCACCCACCAAGAGCAGTCTTAACAGAAGTGATGGGAACCAGGAGAAAGTCAGAAGACTGTGACAGACCAAACATCACGACAGGAAGGAGGCTCCACAGGATGTAAGTTGGTCCTGCATCTCAGCACCCAGAGCTTTCCAAACTCTTTAGTCTTAAACATTAAGCTATAATACTCCAACGTTACACAACCTTTTTTTTAAATGTTTATTCATTTTTGAGAGACAGAGCGTGAGCGGGGGAGGAGCAGAGAGAGAGGGAGACACAGAATCTGAAGCGGGCTTCAGGATCTGAGCTGTCACCACAGAGCCCGACATGGGGCTCAAACCCACAGACCACGAGATCATGACCTGAGCCGAAGTCAGAGGCTCAACCAACTGAGCCACCCAGGCACCCCTAGCCTTACACAACTATTAATAAAACCCTAAATGAAGTATATATCATCACATTCGACTGATGGGTTCTTAGATATACATTTAATACTTTCTAAGAACCACACTTAATAAAAGCTTTGTTTTTATAATATTCTTGAACACTCCAAATATATCAGAGGTAAGCCAAAGGGCTATAAAATACATTATATACTCTCCATTTTTTCCCTTTAATTCCTTCATATAAAAGATTGGCAAGAGAACTACAATGCAAATAAGTATATTTCAAAACTCATACCAGAATGAAGATGATTTCAATCAGATCTTAAAATATGTAGTAAAAAAAGTTCTTTAAAAACAGAAAATAGCTCCTATCAATATTTTAGGGGTAGAATCAATATACAATATGCCATTTCTTATAGAGCATATGGCCATTATATAAAAAGATTTATAGTAGGAATACTTAATTCATTTAATGCAAATCACCTATATAAAAAATATTTGGGTGGCTCATCCAGTGAAGCTTCTGACTTGGGCTCAGGTCATTATCTTGCAGTTTGTAAGTTAGAGCCTGGCATCGGGCTCCATACTGACAATGCAGAGCCTGCTTGGAATTTTCTCTCTCTCTCTCTTTCTCTCACACACACACACACACACACACACACACACACTGTCTCTGCCCCTCCCCCACTTGCATTCTCTTTCAAAATAAACTTAAAAAAATTTTTTAAATAAAAAATATTTGGATAGCAATCTTCTGCTAGTACAAGAAACTACCAGAAACATAAAAACTTGTAATTATCCTTAGTTTTTTTCTAAGTAATTACTCCCACCCCTTCCACCATGAGTGGCAGCCAACCACCATTACAGCAGCAGCCACAAGTCAGGTTCTTGACAGCCACTTCATGTTACTTTACTCAGCCCTAAACCATCTTAAGCACAATCTCCATTCTACCAAAACAAAACAAACAAAACCGGGGTGTGTGTGTGTGCGTGCGCGCGCAAAAATCTGGGCCCAGTCACTTTAAGAAGAGTGAAATTTGTTTATATAATCTTCATTAACATTTTTAGTTACATTTCATTGAACTGATGAAGGGAAAATGTTAGGAAGAAAATTACATAAAATCAATCAAAAGCAACACTTGCAAGCAGTATTCTTAACCTTCTTTGAAGAAGTGAACATTCTTGCCTAAAAGTGGAGAGACGTCCGTAATCCAACTTTAATCTGTGATGCTTTTTCCCCTTGCTGCCAACATATTGCACATATGGCATCGTCACAACATTTTACTGAGAACCCTCAGCTCACCTTTCAAAGAAAAGACACATTTGGACTTTCTTTAATCTGGTAATTTCCTGGTCCTTTCCCTCCTCTTACTTTCCTGTCTCATCTCAGCCTACCTCATTCCCTAAAGGAAATTAACAAGGAGAGTTTAGGAACATTTCTGTAAAGTTTTTTTTTTTAAGTTTATTTATTTATTTTGAGAGAGAGAGAGAGAGAGAGAGAGAGAGAGAGAGAGAGAGAGAGAGAAAGTGTGCATGTGAAGACGGAGAAGGGCAGAGAGAGAGAGGGAGACAATCCCAAGCAGGCTCCATGCTATCAGTGCAGAGCCCAAAGTCGGGCTCGATCTCATCAACTGTGGGATCATGACCTGAGCCAAAATCAAGAGTTGGATGCTTAACTGACTGAGCCACCTGGGCACCCCATTTCTGTCAAGTTTTAAAACTGATTTTGGACAAGGCTTCAACATAAATGTCAACTCAGAAAAGACCTTTCATGCCTTTACATTTTTAAGAAGATGTTCAGTGTTTATAAATTTGAGGGAAGAGACTACAAACATTAATACTTTTAAAACAGTATAAAACACAAAGCCATTAATTAATAAATTGGGAACAATTTACAACACACAAACATTGGAATCACTGAGAAAATGGTGACATTTCATTAGTCAATTAAGTAACATATTAAAATCAACGTCTCCCACAAAGTGATTTAGCACCAGATGCTAAGCCATCCAATTTTAATAGACAGACAATGCAAACCTAAGTCAAGCACAAATAAGAGCCGGGTGACAAAAGATGGTGAAGTTTTATGTCCTAAATACTCATTAGGTTCCACTCTGGGCAGTAACAAAGCTCCTCCCAAACCAACACATCTCTCCATCCAAAAACTAACAACCAGAATTATGAAGAAAATATTAAAATCTGCTAAAAATAAATATCACTAGATAAAAAAAGCTACTAAATGGAGCTAAGAACTTAGAGAGGGGGCAAGAGTCTACACTTGAAAAGAAGGAATGGTAGCAAGTGACTTTCCCCTTTCTTCAAAAAAAAAAAAAAAAAAAGTTGTTTTTTTTTTTTTACCTGCGGGCAGACTGAACCACATGGAGTGGCTAACACTGTCTACAAACTCCACTTCCAGTCTTACTGGCTTGAAGAACCAGAGGACTCAGTTCAAAGAGACCCGAGCAGCTAGAAAATGAGAAAGGAAATCCTGGGAAGAAGACAGAATCAAAACTCTGACCGAATCTCTGGTGGACCCCCTGAATTAGGTGCACAGGTCAGACTTTGCCTAGCTAAGACCAGAACAGTGCCTTCTCAATTGGGGCAATTAGGCCTCTTGGGAGACAGCTGGCCATTTATCTGGTGGCATCTTCCTCTGGAGGAGGAAGGCACTATTGGCATTGTACAGGTAGAGGCAAGGGATGCTGCTGGGCGTCCTACCAGGCACCGAACAGTATCCACAACAATCGTCCAGCCCAGAATGTCAGCAATGCAGAAGTGAGAAACCCTACACTAAAAGAAGTAAAAAGATTTCAACTGCTACCCACCAAAGGTGAGACGAGAGATTGGAGTCTGAGTTGAGCTGAAGTTTACTGTTTTAAAACAAAACAGTAAACAAAATGAACATTCTTTAGAAAAAGAAAACAGAATCTAGAATCTCTACATTACTTACAATGCCCAAAATATAATTCAAAATTATTCAAGAGATGAAGAAACAGCAAAATCTAACCCATAATGAATAGATAAAACCGATGGAGATAATCTAGATATTTTATTTAGTACCAAAGATTTTAAAGCAATTATTGTAATTATGCTTACGGACATAAAGGGAAATGTACTCACAGTGACTTTAAAATATAGGAATCTCAGCTGAAAAATGGAAATAAAACAGAGCCGAATGAAATTGAAGGACTGAAAATTACCATACCAAAAATAAAATATACATTAGCCAATTATTTTTACTCTTAGGGCTTCTTTCAGAATCTGTCTTGTGCCCATGATGCAACGATTTTCACTAAATCTTGACTGTAATTATATTAAAAACTAAATGGAGGTAAAAAGCATGAGATCTAAATAATTTGACATTAGAAAAACCAATGGTTATTATACCTTTTAGAATAATATACGTAGCAGAGATATACGGTAGACTGTAACAAGAAATTATAAATAATCATTGGGATGCTCATATTTTTGAGCCATTCTATAGAACTAATTTATACTTGGTGTGGCTGAAATTTTCCAACTTAAAATTAAGAAATATCCCCCCATGTCCCTCATAGACAGCCTAAAAGTCCCATTTCATAAATAAAAACATATATAGATGTGTACATTTTAAAAAACAGTAACATAATAAAACAAGAGCAGCCATTTCCCTTAGACATGTCTGTTTTTAACTTGCCATAAAAATGTCCCACATGCTATCAATACGCTATTAGAAATTAATTATGAGTGGAAATGACCTCCCAGGCACATACATTTTACATTTTTTCTAAACTCTAAGAAACTTCAGCAAAAGTAACCTAGGGCATTTTACAAAGCAGGAGACACATAAGCATTCAACTTAAAATGCAGCCTATTTCCAAAATAATCACTTTAATCTCGGGGAATTAGCTATTTGATGTACCACAATATACTTCCATAATGCTTAGATTCACTGAAGCTGACATGAAGAAACTTAATATAAACATCCTAAACGAAACCAGAGATATGAGTACATTAAACATACATCCTTCATGCTACCAAAAGGGTAATCATTTGAACCTCCATTCATTTATGTCCTGACCCCTCAGTTGACTTTTTTTCCAACAAAGTAAGTGGCATTTAGCTAGGACATCTTAAGCAAAGGCAAAAGAGGTGGTCAGCTATATGATAAAACAAAAAAAAAAAAAAACCCTCAAATTAACTCCCACTTGGTACTGAAAATTTCTTCTCCCCTCTTCCTAATCTGACTTTGAACATCATTACTGAAGTTAACAAAAACCCTCCCTCCAAAACACATCCTTTAAAACTTGCAGACACATTGAAAGAGTAATATCAAATCCCTTGGGTTGGTAAATAAAGGAGTCACTGAAACCAAGCACATCCAGGAAAGGAAGAAGGAAAGATACATACATATACACAGGTACATACACACATATACATGCACATATACACACAGGGAAAGAAAGAAAGAAAGACAGATATGTAGCTAGATAGGCAGGCAACGTAAACAAACTGACTGATCTGGGGCATGCCTAGATTCTACAGTTTTCCTAAAATCAGAGAATCTGAAAACTGAAAGACATTTTGGAAAAAAAACAATGCTGAAAGTAAGTCCTGCAAGGACAAATAATTAATGGAAGATCATCCATATTTCTGGATGGCCTACTAAACAAAGAGAGCTTTGTTTCCAGCTTAGTTTCAATCCACTGGCAGGAATTAAAAAGGGAATTATAGCAATGATATTATTCCAACCTCTCTGGTACATTAAAAAACAAGGTACATATAAAATCTTCTTTCTTGAAAGTACATATTGAAACTTCTTTTTTAAACTATGACAAGTACTGATGTTGAAAATGTAAGTTTTTTACTGTATTCTTTTTAGAACACCAATAAAACAAATAAAAAATTAAAAGTGGTGGTAACTCTGGTTTGGTTATGAAGGAAAACGGAAAGAGAGGGAAAAAAAGTGAAAGAGCTACCTAGACAGTATATAGTTAACTATCGTCACCTCTGGTTGAACTGGTCTTTCAATTTCACATTCCTCTGTGCATAATGCTTGTGAACAAAACCGAGTGCCGTGGTACATGAGACACTTGTTAAAACCACAGACAGTACAAGGCAGTTTTATCACAGGCCCTCTTTAAATGCTTCTCTCTTCCCTTCCTAGGTACAGGAGTTTTTCCTTTGCAATGACTTGTAACAAATGTAACAAGAACCCTACATTCGGGGTCTTCATTTCAACCCCCATTTATACCTCAAGCTACTGCAACCTCAAATCCCCCCCACCGCTGAAAGCCAAATCTAATAGTCCTCTTAGAATGTATTTTACATGGCCTGTGTAGCAGACACAGCTGATTGATTCATCATGAAACTTTAAAACTCCATGGTCTTGGTGGCACCAACCATCCTGGCTCCCACTTCTTTTATCTTTCTTAGTCTCCACACATACATTCTTCCTTCTCTAGCCACCCACGAATGCCTACACTCAAGACTCTAACCACATCCCTCTTCTCACCTTGCATACAATTCTCAAATACATTCAAATGACAAAATACACAGTATCTTCTGCTATATCCCGCATCAGATAAAACCAACAGAAAATGACTACATATTTTATGGGTCAAAAAAAGGCTGCAAAACTATTATACATGTTTAGATAAGTCCAAACTGTTTCACTAATATGCTTTTACGGGTTTCCCGTCAGACAGCCCTCATTATCAAGACACGTGGCAAAAGGCACTACCTAAAGTTATGAGAAAAATCGAAAAAAATTATCACCAATGATCATATTTTTCCGGACACTAGGAAGAGATTCCCTTTCTCTTTCACATTGTAAGCACTTGTTCACACGTCTGTTTATCCTCTACATGAGGGATTCCTTTCCCTGCCTTTTCGTCTGTTTGTCTCTAGATGGAAACATCACAAGGAAAGTACAGGAAAGAGGAGGTCTGGAAGAGCCAGGAGAGGTGAAAAGAGGGCAGGGGAGGGGGTGATGCTGAGGAAAGAGGGGGCAGGGAAGTTTTAAAGTGCTAAAACATTCTCCTGCATCAAAGTATTTCATCTTATTATACAAAATCTATTTTTTTGCTATTAAAATCAAAAGGTAAGGGCATTTCTTGAAAAATAGGTGAGTGGTGAAAGAAAGAAAGAAAGAAAGAAAGAAAGAAAGAAAGAAAGAAAGAAAGAAAGAAAGGCAGGAAGGAAGAAAGGAAGGCAGGCAGAGAAAGGAAGGAAGGAAGGCAGGCAGAGAAAGGAAGGAAGGAAGGAAGGAAGGAAGGAAGGAAGGAAGGAAGGAAGGAAGGAAGGAAGGAAGGAATGAATCTCTGGCTTAAAAGTAGAAAAAAAAATCCAGACAAAACAACACAAAAGCAGTCAAAATAATATACTTCCCAATGTGTGAGTGCCCACACATGCATATCTGCTAACAGCACATACAAAAGTAATCAGAATATTTAAAAGTATATGAGGCTTGTTGGAGTATCGTTCAAGGTAGGCTTGCCCATGAAGAAGAGACAGCTGATTAATTCAGAAAATGCACTAGCAAATATGTTTCTGTTAACTACTATATACCTGATATCAGAAAAAAATTCAAGGTCCAAACGGTTACTGGGAGCGATCAATTATTTTGCTAAAACTAGCATTCAAAAAATAAAGTGTATAAACTTCAAATTCTGTAGTAATCAAATGTAGGCTGAAACTGAATAGAATCTCCATGAATAATTTCTAAATTATTTGAAAGGAATACATTTTTCACTGGTTTGTTTTTAAGCATATCCTGGAAGGAAAAGTTTTTTCAAGTTCAACATATTTCAGGAACCCAGAAATTTTTTATGTTTGATGTTATTTGCCACAACTCTTTAAGGACAAAGCCAAAGTTTTCTTTCTTACTTATTATATTCCTAAGGCTATGAGTAACAAAAGATGTGCCACCACAAAGAAAAAAATAATGTGAATAAATTTCTTTTACCTTCTTGGACCTGCCTGTTTAAATACATACATACATATATATAATATATAATATATAATATATAATATATAATATATAATATATAATATATAATATATAATATATAATATGTAATATATAATATGTAATATATAATATATAATATATAATTTTTCTAAGTTTATCCTATCATCTCATAGCAAACATTAAGAACTCTTTTAGAGTCCACCAGGCAAATGATTTAGTTTTGCTATCACTACAGAAAATAATCATAGCTCAAGAAATCATATGCTGTTAGTCGAACAGGTGAAATCTATTCATCAATAGATTCGTCTTCACTATTAAAATCGTTTTAGCTATGTAAAATATGCAGTGTTAAATCATCTTTTAATCTCTTGAAAAAAGTATGCTATAATTACTTAATTTTATACTTAAAATGTCATTCTTTAAAATATATTTCTCTCATGTGTATCTCTTAGCATCAAATAAGAGCTTTCCCAAAAATACCAATTTGTGCATAAAACTTGTTTAGCACCGGGCAGCAAATTTTCCTCTCATCGGTCACTAAACTGAAAATGTGTGCACACCCACACAAAATTAAGCCTAAAAATTTTCATTTAGTTTTGCTTTTTCTCAACTACAAACCAGTCCCATCAATGATCTCATTTAGTCTTTACAATAACCCTGTAAGGTAGTAACTAAACTATCATCAACAACTCTGTTACAGCAAAACACAAAGTTCGGTTCAGAAAAACTAAACAACTTCTCTAAAAGCAAAGAACTTTTGAAGAGAGGCATGGGACGTGATCCCAAATCTATTAAATCCAAATGCCCTCATCCACAGACAGCATCAGTTTGTCCATCCAAAATGACCTGAACACTAAGATCCTGTTTCAGCATCAAACAAGAGGCTCTATTTTCCATTCAGAGAATAAAAGTGGAAAAGTCATTATACCTAACAAAGTTCTATTACAGCAAATGCCAACTTTTAAAACAACATTTGGTTTAAAATTTTTCCAATTGTTAACACCTCCTAAAATAGTTTTTCAAAATCATTAACATTTCTATACTACAATAAAATGAAGTTTGAAGTTCTACCTTCAACCATGAGTATGAAATCTAAAACTAATAAAATAATTCAATTACATTGCTCAGAAATCGATAGCCTGCCGGGTACACAAAAATCAAATATCTAAATATATTACAAGGATTATTCACATCTGGTTTGCTAAAGTCAGGAAGACTTCTGGGATGTAAATGAAGTGCAAAGACATACAGATGTTATGTAAAATAGATTGGTAACTATATTCGACTTCAAACATTAGTGTTTATTATTAAAGTACTAATTACTGCTATTTCAATCCCTATTTTATTTCCGCACTTCCCCTTCATCCCCCAATTCCTATGAAATCATCATACAAACACCTATAGCTACTGATGAAAAATTTTAGGACTGGCTCTGTCCGAGACCGCACACTGAGCATGGAGAGGCACATAGGAATGAATGGTAAAGATCATCGTGCCAAAGCAACTCATCAACAGAAAAACCAAACCTTTAACCCATCCTCTGTAAACTTAAGTAAACACTGAGATTAAATATGCCCATGGAGCAAATGCTTTAGTTAGAGCAAATCAATATAAATAAAGGAAAAAAATTTCTCACCGTCAAAGAATCTGTAAACAAAACCGTATACATACTGACACCATTCTAAATGTAGAATTATCCTTTTCAGGCAAACTTTGATATACATAATACCTACTTTCTAGTTAAATATATATATTTTTAAATCCTAAAGGATTTGAAATGTACTAAAAAAGGGAAAATATTTTTTAAAAATCCATGGTGATTTGACCAAAAAAAAAAAAAAAAAAAAAATTACATGCCAGTCCCCAATTTATCTGATTTGAAAAAAGAAATCCTAATTCTCATAAATTAAGTTTGGTTAATGAGATCCACAACCACGTCATCAAAGCTTTAAGACATACAGGTTGGAGAGGAAGCTGCTAGTGCGAATTAAGTCACAGGGAGGAACAACGAAGTTAAGAAGGTAAAGGTTCCAGAACAGGCAAGAGCTGCCAGCCAAACTTGTGGCAACTACCTAAAAAAGAGCTAACCTTACAGCTTAACATCTAAGGTTTCAATAGCTCTTATCTGCAGCCAGGAGCTGGAACCCTTAGCTCCGGGCAACTTCATGGACAGTAAAATAGAATTGGGATTGTGTGCCCTGCTCTTCCGATAGGAAACAATCGCCCATCAGCTTACGATTCCAATTCATCAACTTATGATTCCAATTAAGTCTGTGCTATGTCCAGAGATAAATGAAGTAAATATTTGCCTTTCAAGGTTTTAGTTTTTGATCCTGGTTTGATTGATATAAAAGTCCATGCTTGTTTGGCATTCAACAAATGATAGTCAAAAGTTTAGGACTGGTTAGAAAAGTGATTCACAGTCCTGGTTTAAGATTTTCAAGGATGTATTCACAGACATTTAAGGGGCATCAATCAATTCTATAAAAATTATCACCATCTGAATTCAGCTCATTGTTTTTAAAGTTATGCATATAACACTTTAAATAAGAAAGACAGGGGTGCCTGGGTGGCTCATTCGCTTGAGCATCTGACTTTGGCTCAGGTCATGATCTCAAGGTTCAAGAGTTCAAGCCCCGCACTGGGCTCTGTGCTGACAGCTCAGAGCCTGGAGCGTGCTTCGGATTCTGTGTCTCCCTCTCTCTGCCCCTAACCCACTCACATTCTGTCTCTGTCTCTCTCAAAAATAAACATTTAAAAAAATTTAAGTAAGAAAGATAAAAAAGGATAATGAAAATAACAAAACAGAATATTTTAATTCCACATAGTGTGGTAAGAAGGGGCTTAGATACAGGTTATTGATTATCTTTCTAGTCCCATATTCCACAAAAATTTAATAATACACTATTCAATAAAATGTGTAATACACCAATTAACAAAATTTTATGTAATAAAATCTATTTTAGTACATCTAAACAAAGACTGTTAGAAAATAAATAAATAAGCTGTTTCCCCCATCCATCTCTTGCCAAAACATAGCTACGGTCAAGCAAAAGAAACGAAAAACCTAAAGGTTCATAAGACTCACCTTTTGTTGACTGGTTTTTCATCCTTTTCATACGGTCGGACAAACCACTTCCCAATCCTAACGAAGTTCTTATCCATTAGGCACCTGCGATAATCACACCAAGAATTACATTTAGAGTCTCAATAACAAATTAGCAAGTCACTGAATCAAATAATCGCAGATGAGATATACTATGGCCAATAAAAACATCACCAATTAAACTGTCAAAATGTTTTCTTATCACTTAAAATTTTTATATTATAGAGATGCTGAAAGAACTTTCTGACTTTGAGCATAAATTTTTATTATGAATTATTCTTGCACATGTAAAAAAATATGCAAAATTAATTGGCTGAGGTATTCCTGAAACGTCTTAAACTTGTGAATCACTTCAAATCCAAACACACTTTTACATTATTTCAATTCTTGTGTCATCAAGAATGTTGGGAATACAGGCAGCACTCCTTACGAGTACCTCAGAGGTATTCTTCTAAGCCAGGGATGCTCATTTTGCAAGCTGTAATGCTGGCTTTCTTGCTTGGCATGTGATATGCAATCCTTTAGCAGAGATCTCAGAAACAGAAGCACTGCAGAGTCTCTTCTACTTCGGTGTTTTTCTTCTGTAAGTATGGTGAAGCACTTGGTTATGGCTTGGCAAGAAAACAAAGAACCACAGCCATTTCTTCCATGGTGATTATCTGCTTTCCTCCTATCCAAGTTGTGCCCCACTTCTGTTTCCATGCTGTTTTGTGTACATTGTGTTTCAATGTCAAATTACAGGGTAATCCTTCTGCAGACATGTTAAATGGCAATAGAACTCAACTCATAGAATACCAAAAATGCACACAATTCAACTGAAGTGACAAGAATACAGACAGCTATGACCAAGTTCACTCGTGTGCAAGCATATGACAACTGTATCATACCTGCCATCTGGCCAATTCTGAGATGCCATCATTTGTAAGGAATATCCCTGATTTTAAAAATATAAAAATGTGGGAGAAAATGCACATTTTGAAATTGACAAAATACAGTAATCTCTAACATTATTCAACGAAATGACACATATTTTGTAAGAAAACCTGTCAGAAAGTTGGATGTAATTCTTCTACAAAGGTTCTACCTACCAGTAAAAGAGCTACATAGCAATTCTTTATTCAATATTCAGGCAATTCTGCAAGTGGCTTGCTTTTGCCTCTGTAATTTCCATACCATCAAGGAGGACGGAAACAATTCAAGCCTTCACCGAACTCATTACAGGTTAGATGGGTTAGTAAATGGCAATAGTTTCTGCTGGCCACAATGTAACTCCCTGTGGGCAGAGTCAATCTGGAGCGTTGTTGCATTCAAAAAAAAAAAAAAAAAAAAAATCACTGGCTTCAACTGCTTTTATTTTGAAAATGAATTTCCACAACAATCTTCCTTGTTCACAATGTAGAAAATCATTTTCAAAGCAACCCAATCTGTTTCCCTAAGATTATAAATGAAGTTGCCTTTAGGGTTAAAGACTACATGAGCCCATTAAAATTAGGAAATAGGGAATATCCAACAAGGTGAAAGTACTCAAGAAGAAAAGCTCAAAAAGTTATGTCCACAGTTTATCCCCCAGCACACAGGCTTAATTGTATTCTTCAGGCAGAATAGACAGGCAGACAGACAGACAGATAGATAATTTCCACTGAAAAACTCTAGTGTTTGCTAACAGCAATAGTACCAGTAACTACGACTAGAATCAGTACCACCACCACATTTGAACATCAGATGTAGTATATCATTTAATTATTGTAACATTTGTATGAGACAGATGGTACATGCCAACTTTTATACATGAAGAAGCTGAGGCACGATGAAAATGTCACCTACAGAAGGTCACACAACCAATCGAGAGCAGAGCTGGGATGAAGCCTAGGTATATCTCTTCACAAGGCCAGAACATTTAACTATTACCATATATTGACTCACATCCTGTCGCATTTCCTCAGTTCTTTCCTCAATTTCAAAGTCCAGATGCAAGCTGTAATTGATGGGTCTATTTAATGTTTCTTTATCCTCTAAGAGCTGTTATTAAGTTGAAGGTGTTCTTAAACTCGGTAATGCATAGAATGAAAGCAATGGAACAGGTGACAGGTACAGGATCACATCAAACACTGTATGTGGTCTTCGACTGACACACATCCTCACTTAATAAATAACCACTTAAAAAAAAAAATATCACTTTAAATATATTCACACCCTTATACAGGTCTTGAAGGTCAGAATTCAGAAGAATAATTTATTCAATAACACACACACAAGACGAATTTACAGTTAATGAACAGATAGAAACCAAGGCTTTAGATAGTAGAATATGAAAGACAAACAGATAAAATATCTCTGACTAAGGGGGACAGAGTGTAAAGTTGGCTTCAAAACCCTTGCCCTTCTCTGAAGTAAAAGTCACAAATTCTATTTGCTGACTTCATTCCAGCACAAGCAAACAAGGAGTTAGGGGGTAAAGGAGAAGCAGCACATAGGCAAGACCACTCACGTACAAAGGCAAAAGGCAAAAAGCTAATGAATCTTGAGAGCCTAACTCTGTTAACCCATCTCCTGGAGTTCCCACTATAGATCATATTTCTTTGTCAGGCAATGTCAACAAAAGGTTATTATCACACATACAAAAATCAGCCATGGAAACTACTGATCCTTGCTTCTGTAACTATCTAGTTCCAAATGATAGTCATAAATGACTTAGTGATTTTCGACTGCTAATCCGTTTCTATGTGATCAGTGATTTCCTACGCACTGAGAGAAAAACATGAGAACAAAATCGCTATGGATGAAGTACAGCTGACCCTGAATAATGATGCAAGGGTCAGGGGCTCCCCCTCCCCGCCCCATGTAGTTGAAAATCCATGTATGACTCTGACCCCCCCAAAACTTAAGTACCAATAGCTCACTGTTGACCAGAAGCCTTACCAATAACATGAACAGTCAATTAACATATTTTGTATGTTTTGTGTATTATGTACCATATTCTTACAATAAAGTGAGAGAGAAGAAAATGTTAAGAATATCATAAAAGAGGGGCGCCTGGGTGGCGCAGTCGGTTAAGCGTCCGGCTTCAGCCAGGTCACGATCTCGCGGTCCGTGAGTTCGAGCCCTGCGTCAGGCCCTGGGCTGATGGCTCGGAGCCTGGAGCCTGTTTCCGATTCTGTGTCTCCCTCTCTCTCTGCCCCTCCCCCGTTCATGCTCTGTCTCTCTCTGTCCCAAAAATAAATAAAAACGTTGAAAAAAAATTAAAAAAAAAAAAAAGAATATCATAAGGGAAAACACATTTACATTACTGTATTTATAAAATGTTAATAATAATCAATAATAATAATAATACTACAGGTGAAAGTGAACTGCAGAGTTCAAACCAGTGTTGCTCAAGGGTCAACTGCTGTATTTTTACGCAGTTTCGTAAGTACTGGATTTGTAACCAACTTACCTCTGTAGGAGGGAGCTGTCTCAAATGTCATGCTCAGCAGTGACATAACAGAGAGTTAGCAAAGTTATACCAAGTACCTCAGAGAAGGCTGGGACCAAATTAGTGAAGTCACTGAGTACCGTGCCCTGACCCCGAAAGAGTACAGAAATTAGTTGCTAATACGGGTAAGTATGAGAACAAAGTTTCTTTTCACTCAAGAGACAGGTGGAAAGGACTCAGCAACTGTCACTATCAACTTTTACACTCTTCCATCTCTCTGATCTCAACTACAACTAATCCAAAAAACAAACCTCACTTTCTCTCTCACACACACAAGCACAGAGAGAGACAGAGACGGAGACACAGAGCCTCCAAGACTAAGACGGAAAGTACTTCCATCTGGTGTTTTGTACTGTAGGTTGTGGGAGGAAATCAGACCTTTTGCTGAGGAAGGTTCTTCCACCGCCTGACAGACACCTGGGACTACGAGGGCGGGAGAGCCGGGTATACTGCAGGACTATGTCCCTGGTTCTCCATCATTTCGGGGTCACCAATCCACAACATAAATAAATCTAATGTAAGTTATTATAGCCTCTTTCCCTTAAGAACTTCCATACACAATACTAACATGAAGCACTAGTAACTGTGCTTTGGCCTGGAATCCCTCCCTCCATCCCACTCTATCCTGTCCCTCCTCTAATTCAGTTCTGTCCATCTTTGGTGTCCCAGATCAGCCCACACAGCACTCTAACACCTACATATCGGCCCTTGCATCACCAAGTTGTAATGATTCTTTCCATGGTTCTTTTTTCCCCCAAGAATCTATGAGAAATCTGGGGAAAGACACAGCAGTTATCTTATTTACTGGCCATAGTCAACAAACATTTAAATGCCTGCTCTGTAATATGCTTTATATTCTGTTCCAAACTAGTAAGTGCTCAATAAATACCTGAGAAATGAATGCAATATACTAAGAAGCATTTTCCTATCATAACCTAACAGTGTTATTCTTCATGTTTGCAACCATTAATCATGGGGAGCCCCAAACTATTACTTGAATTTTCTTGTGTGTATGTATATGTTCCTGCCAGTGAGACACTCAATGTTGGAGGAGGGGGAAATCTACACATTTCACTTTGTTTCATAGCCCATCAGCCTCACTCCAGACTAAAATCATAGGAGATACTCAACATGTAAGGCATCACATAGATGATTTTAAAACAGTTTAGGAAGACTAGCACAACTGCCCATATGCTTTAGTTATACTTGAAGAACAGAATTAAGTCTTTTTAAGAGAGAAATTCTAAAATACAAAAAGTAAAGAATATCAGAAATATAATTTCTCCTTTTTATATTCTAGCAACCTTTTTTGAATTAGTTTTGAGGGACAAAAAAATTTACACTTAACTTGACAAATAAACCTTCACACACACAAGAATGTCAGTTAACCCTAGCTGTTCACTCAGTAACCCCAGTCATTATTACTGAGATTTTCAAAATTCTCTTACTGTTAAGATAGGACCTAATTCAGTCAAGTATCATAATATTATCTTTCAAGGTCACAATGTGATGCCAGATTTATAAAATGTTCTTTAAGCAATTCTAGGAAAGTATTCCTCTTTATTTATTTTTTTTTAACTTTATTTATTTTGAGAGAGAGCAAGCAAGCAGGAGCGGGAGAGGGTCAGAGAGAGAAAGGAACAGACGATCCCAAAGCAAGCTCTGTGCTGACAGCAGAAAGCCCAGTGCAGGGCTCGAACTCACAAGCCATGACATCCTGACCTGGGCGCCAAAGTCGGACATTTAACCAATGGAGCCACCCTGAAGCCCTGAAAGTACTTCTCTTTAGAAAGTAGTTCCCAGCCCCCTACTATTTACCAAAAATCAATGTTTCCAGAAGAAACAGCTACTAAAAAATGAAAATGAAATCACGTTGTGTTTGTATGTGTGCATATGTGTCCATGTGTATGTGTGTGCACACACACTTCTGTGCTATGCCACATGGCTCTAAATAATAAAGTACAGAGACTAACTGGACTCCAAAGTTGGCAAGACCCAATTTCTTTTTTTTTTTTTTAATTTTTTTTTTTAACATTTATTTATTACTGAGAGACAGAGAAACAGCATGAGCAGGGGAAGGGCCGAGAGATGGGGAGACACAGAATCCGAAGCAGGCTCCAGGCTCCAAGCTGTCAGCCCAGAGCCCGACGGGGGGCTTGAACTCACAAACCACAAGATCATGACCTGAGTCGAAGTCGGACACTTAACCAACAGAGCCACCCAGGCACCCCAAGACCCAATTTCTAATCGCAAAACCATGGCAGACCTGAAATAAGATTATAAGAGCCACAGCAGCAGCAGCCACAGCCTAACTCAGCAAACTATTTCCCAAATGGAACTGTTGGAAGGTTTAGAAGGGAGCCCCCACTGGCTCTGGCTCCTTCAGCACACCTGAAACTATGCAGGAGCCACAGTTTTCAAAGATTAAAAAAAGTTCAAGGATGGGGTGCCTGGGTAGCTCAGTCCATGAAGCATCCAACTCTTAATTTCAGCTCAGGTCTTGATCTCAGGGTCATGAGTTCAAGCCCCACATTGGGCTCTGCGCTGGGCACAGAGCTTACTTTAAAAACAAAAAAAGTTCAAGGACAGTGTTTCTCTACCACACCCGGAATCAAAGTGCACTTTAGTGTTATCATCTAGTTACACAGCTGCTCAGATAGACTAAATTTTATAGAATTTCATAAAAGAAATTCCTTACCAGCATCAAAGCCTTTATTTACTTCACCACTCCAATCTATATCAAACATATACGCAAAAAAAAAAAATAGTTCCCCTTCCTAGCAACTAGTCTCCTTCCTAGAAATTGCTCCCAGTTCCCAACCAAATAGAAGAAATTCACATAATTTAGAAGCTGAAGAAATCTTTTTCAACTGATCCCTTCTATCTTCATTATTTCAGGTTCCTACTGTGTCCTAGTGGGTAGCTGGCTCCCCTGGCCAAGCACACCCGATCTTTCCCATCCTCTCCAAAATCTCTGTAAAAGTTAGGCATTTCATAGGCCTCGCCCCACCTGAAATAATTTTTTAAACAGTCTTAATCCATTCTCTGTCCTAAAAGTATTAAATAGATCAACTGATTGGTCTCAGGGTGAATGTGTTTCTCTCTAGACATTTACAAACAGATACATGCTTTTACTCACTTGTGTCTGTCATGTCTACAGCAATTCTTCCTTTAAAAGCATATGGCCCTTAGATCTAAAGACTCCTTTTCCTACTTCCTTTAGAGAACTGCACACTGCCACAACTCAATAAAATAGGAATTTATGGATTGCTCATTTCCTGCTATGTTACCGCACTATACCCAAGGACTCTCAATATTGCAAATTCTATCACCATTTCTTCATCTAGGCCTGTACCCAACACCATGCTCCAGTGAATATATTTATTATGTTGAAACCCTAGAATCAGCATATCCAAGGACAGTGCTCATGTACCCTCTGATAATTACCTCTACTAAATCACAATACCACAGGACATTGAAAGCTAGTAATATACAAATATAATGCTATTGCTATCACAATTATAATCCAACTTCCTTCATGTTATTTTTACTGTACTTTTCTAAATGACTATCTTCACTCTAAACACCAACTCCTGGTAAACCAAAAAGCCTGGGTCAAAGGCAATTCTAGAAGGTAGTTATAAACTACCTTGGGGTGACTATGGTGGCAATCCATTAGGAAAACAGCACCAGTGGACTCCTCTGAAGGGACATTAGGGTTTACAAATGTCAAATAAGTCTCCCTAAGTAAGTATGGACAGGATAGAGCTTAACAGCCTCAAAAGACCCATGTGATCTATTGTGTGCAAAGCAATGATTTGCACTTTAGAGAAAAAAAGTACCTTTCCATCAAAATCAGCTTATGAGTTTGATTCTAAAAACTTAAGACAATTAAAATTAAAATATACTACCACATTTGATAGCATTATGCCAGACATTTTAAGCATTTCTAGAAGCTACAAAAGTAAGATTTTTTTAAGTCTCATATATGATGCAAATCACTAAGTACTGAACTGGGTAAGCAGTACTAAAACTGAGTAAGATGAATGGCACACATTTCCTGGCTTTTTTTTTAACAGCTCTTCAACCCAATGTTTGACTTCATTCAGATAGCGTCAGGTAAGATGGATGTACTGTACTATGAAAGCTATACCAATTACAATAACATAAGAGTAACAGCCACTAAATCTGCACTATTAAAAATGCCAAATGAAGAAACTACTGGAAAAGATTGCAGGTTCTAGTTTTCCATAATCTCTTCACAGTCAACGTCTTTCTCCATAAGTGAGGAGTGTAAATCAGCCTAAACTTGAAATACAAAATGTAACCTTTGAGAAGTTCACTGTCTGTACATAATAAAATCTCACTAAACTCCAAAGACCGATGAAAAACAATCTGAACAAGGACATTATCAAAAAGGACAGAAAATCAGCAGAGAATCTATATAAGTAAAAACAAAATTAATTCCAGGTATGTTGCCAAAAAGGGATAATTGATCATTTAGGAAAACAATAAGCACACTTACTGTCTCAGAGGAGAGAAAAAATATTCATGACCGGATCCTCTAAAACTATACGACCTCAAAGGCCCAACACTTTCAGATACTGAAATTTTGACTAAAAAAATCACAACTGAAGAATATACCAAAAGAGGGCAATATGATTCAAAGTTTAACAAAATGTGTATAAATACACGCATAATTGTGTTTTAGAAACATATCTGTATTTCAGTAATGGAACCGATGCCAGTTTGGAGGACAGATTACAAGAAAGGAAAAGACTTCAATTAATAGGTATGGTAGCTTGCTATGTTTTTCTGAAAAGATTGTATCCTTTTCCCAAATATGCACTGTCCCATTAACATCAAGTTTGGCCATATGACTGGGGTACGTCCTACAGATGGATAATAAATACTTTCTCATTCATTTGACTTTCAGCTTGGTGGCACATTTCTCAGCCAATGCAACGTGAGCAGAAATGGCATACACCACCCCTACACAGAGTCTTAAATGGGCTATTACATATTTTGCCATTGCTCTTTGCGCTCCATCAGGAGCCCAGCAAGTCTTTGACAGGACTGTCCCATCTGCATGATTCCCAACTGGAGGGAAGAGGATACAAGGAGGGTTCCCAGTAAAGGACTCACAATGGGCAAGCAGTATGAGCAAGAAATAAATGTCAACTGATGTAAGAGAGTACACTCTTTCAGGTTTTCTGTTACTGCACCATAACGGAGCCTAACCTGACTACAGAATTTTGCCACTGCAAAATTTCATGAAACACTTAAATGATCTTCAAGTAAGCCAATGGCAGTCAAAATGAAGAGAATGGGACTGACTAGAGGGATAACTGGAAGGGGGGGGCAGGGGGTATCCAATATTATATGATAAGAACCATAAACCACCCAAACAAAAACTCAGGGTACAAGGATATGAAACAGGGCACCACATGGAAGTAGGATTGGATGAATTATAAATGAATCTCAAAGAGTAAGATTTTTTTCAACGATTACGGGGAGATGGATTTCTGCTCAGCATAGGAGACTTTCTGACAATGAACTTTCTAGCATCTAACTAACTGAACTTTCTAACATCCCTCTGAAGATGAAAAGAAGTCTTTTGGAAAGCTGGGTTCACATAACTAGAGGTTTTCAAGGAAAGGATGGCTGACTACATAAAAAGGATATTTTAGAATGGGATTCTAGAATTATCTGAGTAAACAGGCTAACAGACTTTTAATGCTGTGTCCAACTCTGAAAACAGTAGTACTGATCATTCTATTTGCTAATATTAACAGCAGTTAGCCATTTATTGAGCTCTCATAATGAGAAAGGTACTATGCTGAGCAAAACAATCCTTCACCATCTTATACGTAAAGAACAAGGGCTCTCTGCAAGCTTGTCATTTGCCATATATTAATTCACTTGGCAGAACAGAGATATAAAATATCTTCCATCTCTAAAGACAATGAAGAAATGGACTTACAGCAATGTATGTCCCTGCAAAGAATATTATAGCCAGATATGTTAGCTTCTATCTGACACCTTGAAGGAAAACGCTCTTGAGTAAGCAACGGTGAAGTTTGTTGTTTTAGTTTTTTTTTAAGAAACAGATGACACTAGCTAGACACATACAATGCAATATGCACAAACATTGAAGAGCTACAGGAGGAATGAGTATGATAAAATGAGTGAGGAATGAAGAAAGGTAAAGTATGTGAAGTCATATTACCTTAGAATTTAAAACATTCTACACAGCATCAATACAGTATTACCTCAGCACCAATCAATAGCAATTAAAATGAAATTATCTTATTCTGTGTGAAGTTTACAATGTTACCTTAATTTCTTCAGTGAAATTATTTTTAATAATTACTGCAGAAACTCATCGTTCTGTATACACCAGCCAACTGCTGCCTTTTGGAAAAAAGATCAATCTGTATGACTCCCACTTAGCTATAAGTAAGATCTTCTCAAAGTAGTTAATGGAATTCTTTTTTTAATTAAACAAATGGGTACACTTAAAAATACAAAAAGCAGAAATAATAAATCACTAGTGCAAGCTCTGTGAACATGCAAACTAAGAAAAAATTCATTGGGGAAGCACAAATACCCTACAGGTGATACATTCCTTGATGATCTACTTCAATAACCTCAATTCTGGCTTTCATGCTAGAAATTCAAAACGTCCACAGTGGGAAACCCAGTCCATATCTATCTGAATAGAAGTGAAAAGACATGACAGAAAATTGCCAGGAATAAGATAGTAAAACTGCATTTCAATACATTTAGGTTGTAAACAGATAAGCAAGTTAAAGCAAATGGTCTAAGTTAGGGATGAACAAAAAGGCAAGCATGTGTTAGCCAACCCAGTTTCTGTTGACAATGGATAAAGAGAGCTAATTAGAAGCCACCATTTAAAACGTGTCCTTGCTTCATGAGCAGGGTAATTCTCACTCATACAATAGTTACTTAACGTTTGGTGAAAAGAGAACATTATTTTGAAAGATAAAAGAATTATAACAGTTTTTCAAAAAAATCTCAACTTGTCCATTCTAACTGTAGAAAGGGAGCTAAACAGCTTCATTATTAATTATTTTCTAAAACAAACAGTTTTATTTCAAATAAAGTCTTACAAGAGGATTAACATCAAAATATGCAAAATAATAAACCTATGGGGAAACCAATTATTGAACAGCAACAATAAGCCAAGTATTATGCGGCACACATCATATACATCATCTAACAAAAACTCAAGGTGCAGAGTATCCTATACTTAATTTAAAGGGTGTTTACTAAGGCTTAGTGAGGTTAGGGTAACTGCCCAAGTAACAGAATGTGAAATCAAACCAAAGTCTAACCCAAAGTCATTTAGAACTATCCAAAGCTTTATTGTATGCAGTATGTCACAATGAACTTTCCTGTTTTATTATTTTATTTGAGAGAGAGAGAGAGAGAGAGAGAGAGAAAGAGAGAGGGGCAGAGAGAGATAGAGACAGAATCCGAAGCAGGCTCCAGGCTCCAAGCTGTCAGCACAGAGCCCAACACGGGGCTTGAACTCATAGATTACGAGCTCATGACCTGAGTGGAACTCAGACACGCAACCAACTGAGCCACCCAGGAGCCCCAATGAACTTTCCTATCAAATAATAATTCAATTTGACCTGGAGTTCAGTTTTTATCACAAATTTAGAATTCATGAGCAAGAATAAATGAATTATCTGCATTTCTCTTCTCTCCCAGTTTTTCTGTTCTTCTCATTTTCTCCCAACCATTTAAAGCACAAAGACTGAAAAATTAAAAATTAATTTTTCTAAAAAAAACTAAATTAGGATATTAAAATAACAGAGCGAGCTATTTTTTTAAAGTACGTATTTTGTTCCATATACATTAAAAACATACATTTAAAAGACTGTTTAAAGATGCATTAATTATAATACAGACAGTAAGAGCTTCACTACAGCGTATTTCAGAAACAGTAAAGTTTCCACATTTTCCTGAAGGGACTTTGTGTGTGTGTTTGGTTGGTTTTGCAGTGGGAGAGAGAATTACCAAATACTTTAATTATTTAGGAGCATTCAACTCTCAAAAATCAATGCTTCAAAAATATACTACTGCCTTAGTAACAGATGGCTGGCCTCTAGGCCCACTCCAAAGCACAGAGGTAGGAACTGAAGTTCAGAATGAAAAAGAGATAAACTTGGTGGGAAAGGTCTTTCTGAGTGACCTAAACGGTGACAACTTATCGACCCCGGCTTAGAACCCTAAGCACTGACAACTGTGGTGACACTACCCTAACCAGCAGCTTGTATAAGGAACTGAATAGTACCAGAACGTCCCTTCAGCTCTGATCATCTGACAGTACTACATAAAGACTCAGGAAGAGAAGTGAAAAAGTTTTCCTATGGAAGTTCTTAATTAACCCATTCTTTGTCATCTATTTTTCCCCTTAAGACACTATCCTAAGCCCGGAACATACTGTTATGCCGTAAAGTAAGGAGGTGCTTGAACAATGACAACAGGTCAAAAAGCTATAAAAGCCATCATGAAGGGGCTTCCCCTGGCCAAATCTGGAAGGACTTACACATCTAAATAAACAATGATAGTAATGAATTATAATCCATGGAATAAAACAGAAATCCATTCCTCCAAATTTATATAGCTAAAAAGGGAGATAAAAACATAAGAACACATGTACATTTAAGAAAATGAAAAGCTCTTCCTTACAAAAGAATGTCCAATAATAAAAGTAGAAGGAGTGGTGGCATTTGAATTAACACTATAGCTGTAACAGTACTGACCAATTTAGACAACAGATGATAAAACACAAGACCAAATGTGATAACAGGATAAGTTATCAAATGTGATAACTCATTGTATGTGGCCACAAATTACTTATTACAAAATTAACAATGATCGCAGTTAACAAGTACTTACTAATACACAGTGTAGAAATGTGATGGAATACCACCTCAAACAAGTTGATCAACAATGTTAATACCACTGGCCTTGAAATCACAGACCTCCTGCTTTGATATACTGGGGACATGACATCATGTCTACACTATCACTACAAAATGCATAACCTAAATATAATCATGAAGAAACTATCTGAAATTGAGGGACATTATATAAAATATATGATCTGAACTCATTCAAAATGTCAATGTCAAGAAAGAAAAAGGACGGCTAAGGAACACTTCTAGGTTTGAAGAGACAGGAAAACTAAAATGTATGATCATGGATTGGATCTTGGGGGAAGACGGCTTAAGATATCAAGGACCTAACAGGGACAGTGATAAAGTTTGAGCTGAATTACATATTAAATAATGGCATTTTATCAACGTTAGATTTCCTCATTTTCATAGTTGTACAGTGCTCACATGTGAGGATATCCCTGGTCTTTAGGAAATGTACACATAAACACTTAGAGGTTAAAGAAAGAACAATTTCAAGTGTACATGTGACTATCGAGTGGTTCGGAAAATAAATTTAAAATACACACACACATTAGGAGTAAGAGGGCAAGCAATCGCACGAACTATAAAGCAAACTGGATAAAAGAAAAACCTAGTAAAGGATATATGAAGTTCTTTGTGCTATTCCTGAAACTTCTCTAAAGTTGCAATTATATCAACATGAAAGAAATGAGATTTATATAATTTTATCTTTATAAAACTGCATACAAAAGCATTTTGGGACCTAACAGGAAAACCTACGAATATACAGCATTACACTTGGGTGTCTCAAAACAACTGTGATGCTGTTCCTTCTCTCACCTTTCTAACAGATTGTGGATCGCTTTGAAGAGCAGTGTCCGACATTCATAGGAAAGGCCATTTTCCCAGAGTCCTTCTTCCACAACTGAAAAAAGCAAAACAAAACAAAAAATTGAACCAGTAAGTAGGACATCCAAATAAAAATAAACTTTTAAGACATTTTTCTAAAGCAAAGTTAATGAATTCATTTAGATGATCTCAAACTGAAACAGAGAAAGGAACTTAAACGCTTGCCAAAAGTCATAAAATACCTATGTACAGGAGGAAATAACATGTTTCAATTTTAAAGTCTTTGGAATGTAAGCATAGTACAACTCCTCTCCGGTAAAGGTCATTCCAACCCAATTTTTCAAAATTTGAAATCATTCAAAGCATTCAAATCGTTCTAATTTCTTTAAAAATTTTTTTCTTTCTTTAACTGTTCTAAAGGCGGTCTCTTAATAGGATTTTAAGGACATGACTTTAGGAAAAATGCCAGGAAATTAAATCTTAATATAAGATCAAATTTATTTCCTAAACTCATAATTTCATTAATGTCGGACATTTGGGGAAGTATCATATTTGCCTTTGAAATATATTATAACACTAAGCCCCAAGTAACTCTAACACCAAGAGAATCCAACAGACTAACAATGCCCCATGCATTCCTAACATTCTTTTCATATATAAAAGGATATAAAACGCCCTAGAGAAGACAGTTAATTTCCTTTTAAATTATATTAGTTCAGTTCAAGATAGCAAAAAATTGGAAGGATGGAAACCACATTTGCAGAAGAAAATTCTCTCTCTCTCTTACTCGTTATCTTGACAAAAGCACTCACCAGAGAAAATTCTGACAGAGAATTAAAATACACGCTAAGTCCACATGCATTTGTAATGCTTTTACCACACCAAGAGACATCTCGAAATCCATCTCCATATTCTCCAATCACACAGAATTAGAAAAAGTGTATTTACATTCATGGGGCTCATTGATAGCACTTTTTTTTAATTATAAAACTGGGTTTGTTTGGGTTTTTTTTTTGGTACGTCAGGTTTTTATTTTCCTATGTGGCTAACCATGATTTACCAAATTTTCCCAAAGCCACCTCTGTCAGAAACATTTTATTATTCATCACAAGAGAAACGGAAATAAAGTACAGCAAATAAACAAATGTTCCACTAGCAACAGACTACTTCTGGTCAGGACAAAACAACCAACAGCTTTCTACAATCCTCTGAAAGTGGATTCTTTATAGATCTGTGTTCTCACACATCTATCTTCTGGGTAGAGCTTTTCCTGGGTGAGAAAGAGAGCTAACATTTCAATAAAATGAACAACACATATTAATTTGCTTTTCCTTCCTTATGTGTCTCATTGATTCTAAGACACCATCAATTTTTTTTAATGTTTTTGAGAGAGAAAGACAGTGCAAGCAGGGGCGAGGCAGAGAGAGAGGGAGTCACAAAATCTGAAGTAGGCGCCAGGCTCCCAACTATCAGCACAGAGCTCCACGCGGGGCTCAGACCCACGAACTGAGAGATAATGACCTGAACCTAAGTCGGACACTTAACTGACTGAGCCACCCAGACACCCCAACACCATCAATTTTCAGATGCATCATTATTTTATATATCGCTAAAGGTGGTGGGGTAAGCTCCTAATTAAACTATAACATGGCTCTAATCACTTAGGATTCTTAATTTGCAATTATTTAAAGTGCTCCTTTAGATTGACATTTTTTTTTCAATATCATTACTGTACATACATAAAACGGATAATATAAGCTGAAGAGAAAAGAAAAAAGGTTAGAAATTCCTAAAACTTGGGGCGCCTGAGTAGCTCAGTCGGTTGAGTGTCCAACTCTTGATTGCCACTGAGGTCATGATCTCAAAGTTCGTGGGATTGAGCCCCATGTTGGGCTTCATGCTTACAGCATGGGGCCTGCTTGGAGTATTTTCTTTTTCTTTCTTTCTGTCTCTCTCTCCCTCTCTCAAAATAAATAAACTTTTAAAAAAATTCCTAAAACTTCATCAGCATTCAAAGTGTAACTCTTCTGAATCACATTTTCCATCAGTCACTAATGTCAGTTAGTGTTTTCTATATAATAGTCTTTTGCGTCATAAAGAGTGCTGGTGATGTAGCATTTGTGAAAGAGTTGCATCTTTTTTCCAAGATTTTCTTCCAAGTTGGTGACAGCTATTCTGTATGTTGTTAAAAAAAAGTTAATCAAAATCTTCAAATACACTTTAACAGGCCCCCGTAAATTCTTAAACCAATTATTATCAACATTGTGTCATCTGTTTCAACCACCTTGCTTTCTTTTTGTTTTTCTTGATATACTTTAAAGATAAGAACATACTTTGGTATACAACAAATCAGAACCTAAGCAAGGTCTATAAATTGCCTTTCATGTTATATCTCTTAATTCTCCTTAATCTATAACAGCTCATCTCCTTTGAACATGCAATAACTCACTGAAAAAAAACAGGTATCATATAGAACACTTCATATTCTATCTATTCTTATTGCCACCTCATGATACCATTTTTTAATGTTGATGCTACTTGGACCTTAACAGAAGATGCGAAAGTTTTCAAACAACCGTAACTCTCTATTTCTTCCTCAAATAGTCCTGAAATATTTTAACTGAAATATTTAAGTGCTTAAGTGTTTAAATGTTATGTCATGCAAGGTGGAATACTAAACAAGTTTGAGCAATGCCAACTACACCACAATGGTAAGATACCATTATAATTTTATTGTGATTTCAACAATTTTAATTTTTTTTTAACATTTATTTATTTTTCAGACAGAGAGAGACAGAGCATGAATAGGGGAGGGGCAGAGAGAGAGGGAGACACAGAATCCGAAACAGGCTCCAGGCTCTGAGCTGTCAGCACAGAGCCCGACGCGGGGCTCGAACCCACGGACTGTGAGATCATGACCTGAGCCGAAGTCGAACGCTTAACCGACTGAGCCACCCAGGCGCCCCTGATTTCAACAATTTTAAAACAGACTATAGAGCTGATTTTTTTCCTTTGAAAAAATTCTTAAAAGAACACTTACAGAAGACCTACAATTAACATCATACTTAATGTTAAAAGACTGAATATTTTCCCCCTAATATCAAGAACAAGGCAAGGATGTCTGCCGTCACCACTCTTTTTCCAGCTTTAGAGGAGGTGTCAGCCAATACGATAAGGCAAGAAAAAAAAATACCAATCATACTAATTCAAATAGAAGAAGTAAGTATCTCTATTCATAGATGACATGACTGTTTGAAAATCCCACAGAATCAGCAACAACAACAACAAATAGTTACTAGATCTAAAACTGAATTTAGTTAGTTCACAGTATACTAGGGTCAACAGAAATTTTAAAAATCCTATTTCTATATACTTTAATGAATAAGAAATTACATTTTTAATTATCATTTACAATAGCACCCAAACCCACGAAACTCTTGGATATAAAACTTACAAATTATGTGCAAGAATTATACGCTAAAAACTACGATACTGATAAAAGAAATCAAAAAGACATAAATAAATGCAAAGGTATACATTGATCATGGACTGAAAAAGTTACTATTGTTATCAATATTAGATCTAGAGAGTCAACTAAACAAATCTAGAGAGTCAACTCGGTTCTAATCAAAAATCTCTGCAGGACTTTTTACACAAGGAGATGCCAAGTCTACATATTTCTATGACAAAGCAAAGGAACTAGAACCACCAAAATAATATGGTAAAAGAAAAATATAGTTGGGAGACTTACACCACCTGATTTCTAGATTTACTAAAAAACTAGAAGTGACAACATAGCATAGTACTAGAGAAAAGTCAGATATATAGATCAACAGAATAAAGAGTCCAGAAATAGACCCGCAAATATACTGTCAATTGATTTCCAAAAAAGACGCAAAGGCAATTCAGTGGAGAAAGGACAGTCTTTTCAACAAATGGTGCTGAAATAAATGAATATCCTTATGCAAAACAAAACAAAACAAAAGCTTCAAACTCTACCTCACACCACTTAGAAAAATTCAACGCGGTGCTGAGGTGGCTCAGTAGGTTAAGTATCTGACTTCGACTCAGAGCTTGGAGCCTGCTTTGGATTGTGTGTCTCCCTCTCTCTCTCTCAAAAATAAGCATTTTTTAAAAAGTTAAAAATAAAACAAATTTTAGAAGAAGAAAAATTAACCCAATATTGCAAAACCTAAAATTATAAAATTTCAAAAACATAGGAGAAACTTTATATAAGCTTAGGTTAGCAAAGATTTCTTAGATATGACACCAAAAGCATGGTCCATAATGCAAAACTGTTAACCAGGACTTCATCAAAATGAAGACCTCTACTCTTCAAAACACATGTAAAAGTTATGTTAAGCTACAGAAAAGACAAGCCACAAACGAGGGATAAGCAGTCACAAATCATATATCAGACAAGAACTTGTATTTACAATATGCTCTTCTGTTTTAAAACTATCAAAACTCAACACTAAGGGAGGGGAAAAAAAAGTTTAATGGACAATAGATCTGAACAGAGCTTCACCGAAAAAGGTATATAAATGGCAAATAAAAACATGAAAAGGTGCTTGAAACATCACCAATTATTAAGGAGATGAAAATTAAAATCACAATAAAATATCATCCATCAGAATGGCTTAAAAGAAAAACTGAGTACTACATGCTAGCAAGCATACACAGCAACTGTAATGCTCATCTACTGCTGAAAGGAATGCAAACATAGTACAGCCACATTGGAAAAGCTGACTTTGGCAATATTTTCTGAAGTGAAACACATATTTGCCATGCAGACCAACAATACCCATCGTAGGGGTGTGTGTGTGTGTGTGTGTGTGTGTGTGTGTGTGTGCGCGCGCGCACGCACACACACACACTCATACATATATACATTTTTATATATATATATATATATTTTCAAGCAGAGTAAGAACTGTGTCCACATGAAAAACTGTAGCAAATGTTTGTATGTGTCTTTCCCCCCCCCTACCCCAAAATAATGCCAGGAACTGGAAACCACCCAAAAGTCCCTCCACTGGAAAGAACAAAGAGTAGATACTCCACACGCTGGGATACTATTCCAAAATAAAAAGAACTGTTGCTACACTCAAAACATGGATGAATGTCATTATACAAAGTGAAAAAGGCCATCATAATAAAAGCCACATGCTTTATGATTCGTTCATATGGCATTCTTGCAAAGGCAAATTTAAGGTAATGCAAACTGCTCAGTGGATTCCCATTCCCATCGTTGGAATGGGAGTGGCTGATAACAAAGGGACATGGGAAATTTAGGAGATCATGGAACTATCTTACATCTTGATTGCGGTGGTGGTTACATAACTGTGTACATTTGGAAAAACACGTAGAGCTATACAATCTTTTACTGCTCTACATAAACCCATTTTACTGTTGAGCAAGCCTTCTGAACCTAAGCTATTATGAATATACTTCCATTACTTTTTATATTTTTAATGTGGAAGATGAGAACAGGGTGTGAATCAGAAGGACTCCTACTCTGCTCAGTCGGATAAATGTCCAACTCTTGATTTGGGCTCAGGTCATGATCCCACAACTCATGAGAACGAGCCCGGCAATGGGTTCCGAGCTGACAGCAAGGAGTTGGAGCTTGCTTGGGATTCTCTCTCTGCCATTCCCATGCTCAAATTCTCTCTCTCTCTCTCTCTCTCTCTCTCTCACAAAAATAAATAAATATTACACACACACACACACACACACACACACAAAACCATTTCACCCACAAGAGACCACAGACCAAAGTGGTCCATCCACACAATACAATATAAATTATATTATGTACTTCGTATTAAATACTGCAAATAATACAAAGAGAACAAAAATATTTCTCTAAAACGTTTCTCTAAAAATTTTTAAACACTGGGGCGCCTGGGTGGCTCAGTCAGTTGGACGTCCGACTTTGGCTCAGGTCATGATCTTGCAGCTCATGGGCTCAAGCCCCATGGTGGGCTGTGTGCTGACAACTTGGAGCCTGGAGCCTGCTTCAGATTCTGTGTCTCCCTCTCTCTCTGCGCCTCCCCTGCTCATGCTCTCTTTCCCTCTGTGTCTCTGTGTCTCTGTCTCTCTCTCTCTCTCTCTGAGAAATAAACATTAAATTTTTAAAAAATTTTTTAAATACTGAAAACTTTCAAAAATACCTTTACCAATATTACTTTTTATACTGTAATTGTCATATCTTACTTTGTATTATATAAATATATATTACATAAATTAATACAAAGTTTAGGCACCAATTTAATAGAACACAGAGAAGAAAGCAGTAACACAAAGAAACACAAATCATACTATATTAAGCTCTTGTTTAAGGAAAGTACACTAAAACTTAAGAAGCGACAGGAAATTATGGGGTGCACTGCTGGCTCAGTCAGAGCATGTGACTCTTAATCTCAGGGTTGTGAGTCCAAGTGCCACATTGAGCATGGAACCTACTTAAAGAAACAACAGAAAATTACAGATTATCCTATAATTTACCAGGAAATTTTAAAATATAAGTCACTAAAGGTAATTAAAAAGGGCTCAGTGTTTGGACTTCATACGAACATCTAAGTTTCATCTTACGTATTAAAGATTCGAGAGTAGTCAATAATTTATTGGAAGCCAACAACTGTAATCAAAGATTACCCCTCTAGTAAATGATATCGATGTTACACTATACATATAAAGACAGTGCATTATTTTGCTAGTAGTATTTTAATTTACTGTTTAGATACAGCAAATATATTTGTGGAAAGGAACAGAAGTCAGACCAAACTTTCTTTTCTACTTCATATACAGAATCTCCAGAAACAAGATCAACGTAGGTTTCAATGAATCTCCAAAATGCCAACATAAGTTAAATCTAGAATATCATTTTTGGAATCTAATAGATATTTGGCCAACACACACTGGCCCATAGTTCTTGGGTGTGTTATGCCTCAAGCACCAGGCTAGAAATTAGGAATGCGCTCCATAAGCTAATACAGACTTTGAAAATCACTGTAAGGCAACAACTACTTTGAATTCGTTGTAGTACAGCTATCACATATTAAAAAGTCTTTTATTTTTAAATAACAAGATAAATAACTTACAGTCAAGGCTTTACTATTTGTCAAGCTTTGAATCAAGCACTATATGTAAATGGGTGGCAGAAAGAACATTTTCACCACATCATGAGACAGAGTAAAGAGCAATGTGGCATTCACTTTAGCCACTTAGTATCCGACTTCTTCTTATCACTTGGAATTGTCTGTTTCATAAGTCAGAGGTCAAATATAGTCGCCCCTCCAAGGAGCTGAAACAGATTCTCTCCTCTTTTCATCTCCTGCAATATGGACAAGGATACAGGTGCTAAAGTCCACTAGATGCTCACACACCACACCTTCAACTCTGGATCTAGTGACACTGAAGAAAGAGAGTTCTTTCCCTTCTTTTCTTTCTCTCTCTCTTTCTTTCTTTAAAGATTTTATTTTTAAGTGATCTCTACACCCAACGTGGGGCTTGAACTCACAATCCTGAGATCAAGAGTCTCCCACTCTACAGACTGCGCCAACCAGGCTCCCCTACACAGAGAGATCTTTCTGTCAGCACTAGAACTAGAAGGTGTAAGATCAAGTTTCTGGTGCTCAAGTAGCAGAGCTGCTGCAGCATCTAGCGCTCAGTGATGACACTGATAACATTCTCATCAAATCAATTCTGCAGCACCGAGCCTAAGACTGACACACAGTTCTGTGAACATTCAATATTCTGTGAATCAACTCCTTTTCCTAGTTTGCAACAAAGAATTCTGACCAATACAGCTTATTCTAATCTACATTTTATAATAAGAAAACTAAGGCTAAAAAATCTGTTTTTTCAGTTCATTTATTTTTAAGAGAGAGCGAGAGTGACAGAGAGCAAGTGGGGGAGGGGCAGAGAGAGCGGGGGAACACAGAATCCGAAGCGGGCTCCAGGCTCCGAGCTGTCAGCACCGAGCCTGACGTGGGGCTCGAACTCACAAGCCGCGAGATCATGACCTGAGCGGAAGTCGGACGCTTAACCGTCTGAGCCACCCAGGTGCCACAAGGCTTAAAAATCTTAAAATTTGCCCAGGGTCACACAACTAATAAATTCAAGAATCTAGAGTCAAATGTATTAAGGAGCTAACATGATGGGGCGCCTAGGTGGCTCAGTCAGTTAAGAGTCCGACTTCAGCTCAGGTCATGATCTCGTGGTTCTTGAGTTCGAGCCCCACGTCAGGCTCGGTGCTGACAGCTCACAGCCTGGAGCCTGCTCTGGATTCTGTGTCTTCCTGTCTCTCTGTCCCACCCTTATTTGTGCTATATATCTCTCAAAAATAAGTAAACATAAAAAAAAAAAAAAAAAAGGAAGCTAACAGGATCAAGTGTATTTTATATCTACTTTTATAAACAGGAAATATACAAATTATCCCATTAATTAAACTCCACAAGGATAAGCAATTTATTTGCATAGCTGCAGTGACTACGACATACCAGATATTCATAAACATGTGCTCAGTTGACCTAGTATCGTATGAGCACATACCTTTCAAATTTCATTGGATTTAGCTTCAATCTGAAATCTCCTTATACTGAGTTAAGAGGATTAGTGGCAAAGATAGGATTCAAGTCCCAGTTTGGGGACTAACACCCATGCTCTTTCCACTATACCACACTTCTCCATAGGGTTAGAAATTTTTTAAATTTCAGGAATAGAATTTAGTGTTTCATTACTTACATATAACACCTAGTGCTCGTCCCAACAAGTGTCCTCCTGAATGCCCCTGACCCCTTTAGCCCTTCCCCCGCCCAACACCCCACGAGCAACCCTCAGTTTGTTCTCTGCATTTAAGAGTCTCTTATGGTTTGTCCCGCTCTCTTTTTATATTATTTTTGCTTCCCTTCTCTTATGTTCATCTGTTTTGTATCTTAAATTCCACATGAGTGAAATCATACAATATTTGTCTTTCTCTGACTTACTTCGCCTAGCATAATACACTCTAGTTCCATCCAAGTTGTTGCAAATGGCAAGATTTCATTCCTTTTCATCACCGAGTAATATTCCGTTGAAGATATACACCACACCTTCTTTATCCATTCATCAGTCGATGGACATTTGGGCTCTTTCTATACTTTGGCTATTGCCAATAGTGCTGCTATAAACACTGGGGTGCATGTGCCCCTTCGAATCAGCACTCCTGTATCCTTTGGCTAAATCCCTAGTAGTGCAATTGGTGGGTTGTGGAGCAGTTCTATTTTTAATTTTTTGAGGAACCTCCATACTGTTTTCCAGACTGGCTGCACTACTTTGCATTCCCCCAGCAACGCAAAAGGGTTGTTCCCCTTTCTCCGCATCCTGGCCAACATCTGTTGTTGCCTGAGTCATTAACGTTAGCGATTCTGACAGGTGTGAGGTGGTATCTCATTGTGGTTTTGATTTGTATTTCTCTAATGAGTGATGCTGAGCATCTTTTCATGTGTCTGTTAGCTATCTGGATGTCTTCTCTGGAAAAGTGTCTAATCGTGTCTTTTGCCCATTTCTTCACTGGATTGCTTTTTGGGTGTTGAGTTTGATAACTTCTTTGTAGATTTTGGATACTCTTTATCAGATACGTCATTTGAAAATACCTTCTCCCATTCCATCAGTTGCCTTTTAGTTTTGCTGATTGTTTCCTTCGCTGTGCAGAAGCTTTTTATCTTGATGAGGTCCCAACAGTTCATTTTTGCTTTTGTTTCTCTTGACTCTGGAGATGTGTTAAGAAGTCGCTGCGGCTTAAGGTCAAAGATGCTGTTGCCGGTTTTCTCTTCTACAATTTCGATGGCTTCCTGTCTTGCATTTAGGTCTTTCTTCCATTTTGAGTTTATTTTTGTGTGTGGTGTAAGAAAGTGGTCCAGGTTCATTCTTCTGCATGTCACTGTCCAGTATTCCCAACACCATTTGCTTTATCAAAGATTAGTTGGCCATACATTTGTGGGTCCATTTCTGGGTTCTCGGTTTTGTTCTGTTGATCTATGTGTCTGTTCTTGTGCCAGTACCATACTGTCTTCATGATTACAGCTTTGTGTTACAGCTTGAAGCCCACAATTGTGATGCCTCCAGGTTTGGTTTTCCTTTTCAGGATTGCTATGGCTATCTGGCCGGGGTCTTTTCTGGTCCCATACAAATTTTAGGATTGTTGTTCTAGCTCTGAATGCTGGTGTTATTTTGATAGGGATTGCACTGAATGTGGAGACTGCTTTGGGTAGCATCGACACTTTAACGGTATTTGTTCTTCTAGTCCATGAGCATGGAATGTTTTTCCATTTGTGTGTGTGTGTCTTCTTCAATTTCTTTCATAAGCTTTCTATAGTTTTCAGTGTATACAGTTTTCACATCTCTGGTTAGGTTTATTCCTAGGTTTCTGGTGCAACTGTGAGTGGGATCGATTCCTTGATTTCTATTTCTGCTGCTTCATTATTGGTGAATAGAACTGCAACCAATTTGTGTGCATTGACTTTATATCCTGCTACTTTGCTGAATTCATGTACCAGCTCTAGCAGGTTTTTGGTGGAGTCTTTTGGGTTTTCCACACAGAGTATCACATAATCTGCAAAGAGTCCCCTCTTCTTAATACTGGCTACAAAGGCAAACTTTGACACTGAAGTAAAATCTCCCTTTGGATCCATAATTTGCATCTTAAACTAATGTGTTCTTACATAGTTGCAAGTAATTTTTTCAACGGTTAAACAAAACTGAAATTGTTTCTGCAATCATGTATTCATACAGCTCCATGATAAAATCAGAGAAAATCACATTTTAGCGTTTTAAACTAGTTTTTTTTTTTTTCCCTGAGATACCTTCTTCTCAAGGTGAAATTTAAACTAACATTCCATTTGCTTGATATTTAGATTCTTCAGAAAGTACTGAGTGGGGCCGTGGGAGGGGGAGAGAGGCCAAACACTAGTTAGTCTAAATTAAGTTTCCATAAATGACAGAAGATGCATTCACTACCTGATTCTCTCCCTTCCAAGGTGGGCTAGGAAGGAAAGTACCCACCAAGAAATCTATAGAAAGCCTTCAGGTGCTGGGCCCCATCTTTATGAAACCTACAGTCTCCCCAGGGTATCCTGTCTCCATCTTTACAATAAAAAAAGCTGTTCTAATTCTTTTGAACTTTCCAGTTTACATTTAAATGCTTATTAATTCTTTCAGAACATAAAGTAGTGGGGTGCCTGGGTGGCTCAGTCTGATAAGCAGTTAAGCATCCCACCCTTGATTTCAGCTCAGGTCGTGATCTCAAGGTTCCTGGGATGGAGCCCGGCACTGGCCTGGCCTCACTGACAGCACAGAGACTGATTGTGATTCTCTGTCTCTCCTGTCTCTGCCCCTCCCCCACCAGCAAGGGCAAGCTCACTCTCGCTCTCTCTCAATAATAAATAAATGAACATTCAAAAACATATTTAAAAAGACTCTCTCTAGAGTATTTATAAATCTTCTTACATGTAATGGAAGAATTTTTCTAAAACTTTGTTACTATCAGAAAAGCAAGCACCAGAAGACTTAAAATGCGTATACGAGAAATGAGTGGCGAGATTCAACCAAAACAATGAATTCCTAAATTAAAACATTCCCCTGTTGTTTTGTGGTCTATTATAGCCAAGCTAAAACTGAAAAAGAAAACTAAGTAGTACAGCAGCTGCCTGTCTACAAAGAAAAACTATTTTGGCACTAAAGTTATCACACTGAAGTTGTAAATGCTATAATCAGGATTTGTTGAAACCGCTGTTTTTCAACATTTTTTAATACAGTAAAGGATTACTGTAATAATCAAATATTTAAACTGTGAAAGTACTATATGTTTTTCTTTGAGCAGAAAACAGTGTTTCAGAAAGGAAAATTTAAATAGTAATAATTATGACTTAGTGCCCAAATAATTTTTCAAAATCCTCACAAATTGTAATATAACTTCTTTCAACTTTGAGAAACATGGCTCCTTGCAGAATTAATAAGCTTCTCTGAAAGAAAAACCATATAAAAGGTTCAGGAAAAAAGTCAATATGGCAAAATATCAAAGCAGCATATACTTCAATGATTTTGTGTTTCCCAGCAGAGATCTTGGAAAGATACCCCTTCCAATTCGACAAATGAAACTGACATACTTTACTTGAAGGGGAAAAAGTGGGAGGAGGGAGACTGGAATCGGGTAGGGAGGAGCATAAAGATTGTGAAACCTTGAAGAAATTCAAGCTCATGCTTTTAGAATTTAGGTCACCCTGCCTTACACAGTTTAAAAGTAGAATTACTTTCAAAGAATACATATTTCCTCTGAGCTATGATACATATTTCCTTTTAATGTATCATATTGCAGCAACAGCTGAAATGAACGTCTAGACATCAAAAACACTTCTTACTCCCACCTACTGCTTTTTTACCTCAGGCATCAAAACTAATGAAACCTATTATCCAGAACATTGAGTTCAGTAACCACATTGGCCATTGCAAATATTGGAGGGGGGAGGGGCACTTTCAGGGATGGCACTCCTTATTCAGCCATTAAAATTACTGAAAATCAAATTTTGTTCCAAACTCCAGAAATACAAACAGATTAAAGCAAGGCACATGAAACAAGAAGATGACTTCCCAGTTAGATTTCAGTAACAAACTGCTAAAGATAGCACAGCTCTGAATGCGGGATTTATAATTTGCCCACTGCCTTTGTTTTCAATCTTTATCTGCTATTTATAAAGCATACTAGTTTTTTTAAACTGCTTTATCTCTTCACTGCTTTAAATTGTTACATCTCCCAAGAATTACACTAAGCAGAAATCATAATGAAAAATTTATCAATTTAATTTTATGGGTTGCATCAAATGAAATGCTTTAAAGCGAAATACAGAGAGAATTCTGAAGTATCTGCTTTCTGAAGATTGACTTACAAAAAATTTGAGTAACAAAGCAACACAATGCTACATTAATTCTGAAATATAGCATTATACCCATAAAAAATCCAATTATATACAACACAATTGATCACAGTTCTGCTGCCATCGACTGCCTTGTAAAATCCATATTTAAAGTCATTAATAACTAAATGGACGTATTACTTATATCAAATTCAACCTACTTAGAGCTCTAATTTCCCTGAATTGCTTGTGGGTGTAGAATATTTGGTATCACTTAACAAATCTATATTGAAAATGGATTTTAACTTTCCCAAAGTCAATTTAATCAACTAAATAAGACTTAGAGACAGAAGATACATATCAAAATGTTCCATCTGTTCTGACCTATTTGTAACTTTAAATGATTACAAATATTGGTAATATTCATAAGACCGATGTACAGTTGTGACTCAAAATTTTTTTCTAAGTTTTTAAAATCTGAGTATAACTGACACACAGTGTTACATTAGTTTCAAGTGTACAACATAGTGACTCAATTTCTCTGTGTCATGCTATGTTCCCCGCAAGTGTAGCTACCATCTGTGATTCAAAATTTTAATAGTATAATGTTTTACTAAGGAATCTCTAACAGCATGAGTTCTCTGCCAGTTGCAGGATAACCAGAATTTTAATGATGGCTTCTACACAGCATTGTAGCAGTTGAGACATGACCCAAGTTAGCATTTCAATGGATCACAGGACTCCATGTAAAGCTACTAAACTTTAAATTGAAGGAGACCATAAAACTAAATTTCTAGATAAATTGAACAAAACCTTCAAAAGACAATTGCTACAGAAAACAGTCAGGCTGCAATGTTTCTTTAATAGCTACACAGTGGGGGAAAAAAAAATCTTGCACAATGGCTGTTACTGACTCCTGAGAACCAACTTGCCCCCATTTGCTACTCCTTTCAGAGATTTTTTTTAAATAATTATTATTTTTACCCTTTAGAGCTACTAATATGCTCTTAATTTTGCTATATGATACACATAAACAAAGGCCTAGAAGGACAGCCACCAAAATCAAGTTATGTTTGGTTGCTGGATTATCTTCTTTGCCAGTTTATGTTTGAAATAGGTTTTTTGAAATAAAGCTACTATTATTTATTAAACAGCGACATGTTTTTAAAAAAGCTATCTGCACATGCTCACAAATTACAAGAAAGATTAACATTCTTAGAACAGAATCACCACTAGATAAAATTAAATTCTGAGAAAGAAACCTAGAAATGCACTCCATTTATATTCAAATCATTAATACTACAAAATAAACACTTTATAAACTTGCGCGCGCGCACACACACACACACATACTACTACTACTACTACTACTACTACTACTACTACTACTACTACTAAAATTCTGACAGGGCAAGTCCCTAAATTGCCTTTTACACTAAAGCTCAAACAGTTGTCTGTCACCGCTATTACAGTGAGTAATCCTTGCAGCTGTAACTGTTTGAAATGCAGCTGTCTGGTTGGCTTTCTCTCCCCACCCCCACTCATCCAGCATTTCTCTTCTTGCTACAATAATCTTAAAGAGCATTTTACAGGAGGCTTAGCCCTGGCTGAGGGCACTCTTCGGCGTGACCGAGAGAACATGGAAACACGATTCATTAGACACGCCTGGAGTGATAACAATGGTGCTGCTTCTTGCTGCCTTTCATTTCGTACATCAGGCTGAGACTAATGCATTCTCGTTACACAACAAGCACATTTATAGACAGGAAAAAACTGTAATCACCTTTGATTAAGAGACAGCATATTTTTCCTATATGAGCCGCCAGCCATACTGACATAGTAATTATTTTTTAACTGACAGGTTAAAATAGCAAATGTAGCAAAAATAACATCTGCCCAAAAAGAGAGAAAGAAGGGGGGTGGAGGGGAGGTGACTGCTATGAATACTTGGCACACAAAGGTCTCTCCAGCCCAGGCTCCACGCCATGTCCTTGAGACCCGACGGGCACTTCGGCTTGTACCGAAGCTAGATCATGTATGGCAAACAGAACAGACCCTTACCAAGCAATCTCATTCTACATACCCAGTTCTTTGGAGGCAAAAATCACAGAATTTTTTTTGGTCATTTTAACTGTAATCATTACTGACCCACCATCTTTCCATTTCTTTCACCATAGGACTACAAATTTAACAACAGTAGTGATCCTCTCCTCTTTTCCGTGATCTCATTACCTTTACTACAAAATAATTCATTCTCTTGACTTTTTCCATTATGCAGTTTTAATGCAAAATAACTTGTCTCCCTTTACAAAAAGTGCTAGGCCAAAACAAAAAGCCTGTTTTCTGTTTTTAGTGAAACAGTTAAAAAGGAAGAAAAACACAAAATGTATTTCTTATTAAAAACAGGAATGCAGAATTATTTATACCTTTTTATCATTTTCCCAACTCATCAATCACTGCACCTGGCAAAGGTTTGAACTGTAGTTATACAAGTCTTAATTTAAACTGAAAAAAGTCAGCAGCCACATTATACTGAAACATGTAAAGTTAATTTACTTATGGGGCTTTGAAAAGTGAACCACTTCTCCACACACCCATACAATTTCAGTCTTCACTCACAATTGTGAGTTCATGCATATGTGTTACTGGGCTATTATTTATGGGGAATTAGGCAGCTAACAGAAGAAATATGTATTAGCCAGGAACTGAAAGATTACAGTTATACCAAGTTACCAGAAAGGATTTTCCCAAGGCTAGTGCACTCTGAATAATTTTTTTTTTAATGGGTTAGTCTCTGTCTTAAGCTTTCTGTAACACTACTCTATCTTACACTTAACAATGTGCTACAGGGGCGCCTGGGTGGCTCAGTCAGCGAAGCATCCAACTTCAGCTCAGGTCATGATCTCACAGTCCAGGGATTCGAGCCCCACATTGGGCTCTGTGCTGGCAGCTCGGAGCCTGGAGCCTGCTTCAGATTCTGTGCCTCCCCCTCTCTCTCTCTGCCCCTCCCATGCTCATACTCTGTCTCTCTGTGTCTCTCAAAAATAAATAAATGTTAAAAAATTTAAAAAAAAAAGAATGTGCTACAAAACTAGCAATTTGTATGTGTGAAAATTTGTAACAGTAAAGAGAAAAATAAGCAAATAGAAAAAGTGAAGTGTAGTTCATGAAGCTTTGAGAACTAAAATCGCTTTTTAAAGAAAGGTACACAGCATGAAGAACTTTTGTAAAAGAGCAAAATGAGCACTGTTTAGCCACTGGGTTTTAAAGGGTTCTGTCCTGTGCTACCACACTGGCTACAGACTAGGAAACCTGCAGCCTATCTTTAACGTGTGCGCAAGTGGCCACTGAGCTCTGCTGTGCATTCAAACACTATGCTGTGTTGGGAAAAGAGGTCTGGCATGTACCACATTATGTTAGAATCACACAAGTTTAAAATTTTTATCATCTGGAATAAAATAAGTTACTACAGAGGATAACATCTGTACCATTTCCACTCTGTAGTGTCAAGTCTCCTTTGTCATGACTCCCCCAAAATGAATCAAATCATTTCTATGAGTGTTCCAACTGTCTTCTGTTTGCAAGATACAAAATTAATCATCAATATCAAACATGTTGCCACAAACATTTTTATTTTTAAAAATTCAGTTTAATTGAATTCTCAGTAATCAGAACATTTCATATTAACAAACGACTTGGTTTACGTATGAATTGCCATTATATTAACCAGGTTCTTAGAAGAATCTTAAAAGCAAAATGTATAATTAATTCTCCCCTCAAGTCTTCAAAATTAATTTATGCTTTTTTAATTCAAAACAACCTATTGGAAAGCAATAAAACCTTCTCAAAACTTTAAATTGAAACATATCCAGGAAAAAGCTGCCTTTATCCAAAACTTTTAACAAGCTAGGCAGTTTCCAACTCATAAGCAAAAAATGTATAAATGACCTCAATATTCCAACATGGCCAACATTTTCACTTTACGTAGGTGTTTCAACATTACAAGATTCCTTTGCAATAAGACGATGCAGTTAAAAAATCTGCAAGTGCTTTGGGAAATGAAGATCGGTCATTTGCACAGTGGTGTGAATGAGTTCAATCCTATTTTGTTTCTAAACTCAGCCAAAATGGCATTTTGACTGGAGGGTGAAGTGACCCAGTAATTTTGGATAGAGCACAATCTAGGGCAGGAAAGGGCTGAGGAGGTTCAATACCACGCCCAGCAGTGGTTTTCTGCCTGCAGTCCTAGGAGACCATACCCTAACAGAAGAGCCCCAGCAAGTCTCTGGCGCTTTCTATCTCTACATGTCAGTGAGTAGCGCTGCAGTTTACATCCACTGTACCTAATGAAGTTCTACAGAGGCTTCGTTTGAAAACATGAATAAACACAATGAGTTTGCAAACAAGACAGAACTTGCAAATCACTGGGACAAAGAAGGAGAAAGAGAACCAGAAACCCAGGGTCTCTCTGCGACCACTTCCCTGGCTCTGCTGACTCTTTCATAGTTAACCCCTACTTTCTTTGAGATTCTCTCCAGCTCTCAATCTTCAGAATTCTAACGAGGTGTACTAGAATGTAGGAAAGCCTTCCAAGAGAGATTGTGAAAACTTCCAATGGTTACAGAGTCAATGCCTAGCCAATCTACTCTTTCTCATCACAAAGCCCAGAACCCAAATCAACGCTAGAGTTTAAACACTGCAGGTGAAATCACCTTGGTTAGCCTTAGAATTTACCCACCAACTGGAGCAGGGTTTGTCACGGGTGAGGTATGTATTTTCCTAATAATTAACTTATAAATGGTCTTTTGGAACACATGATATTAATACTTACTTTGTCAACTGTCGTTTGCCCATGTTGAGTGAGACTCCTTTCCACAATTTAAAAACCAGCTATTAAAAAGTATAACAATTAAAAGCTACTTTAATTAGCATTTGCCACTTAAGGGAAAAGGAGAATGATTTGACAGTAAAGGAGTAACTCAAGAAGCCTCTGTGGTGCCTGTAACATTTCTTGGGAGCTGTACATTAGATGTTTGTCATAAAATAACTCATTTATTTTATATGCAATTCTCTACTATTGCTCACAAATTTAAAGCCTGTTTTCAACTATGCTTCAAAAACAAAACTATATACAGAATGATAGGAGGCTAAAAGTTCAATCTGCACACCATCATGACAACTTTTTCCCCCAGGATCACAACTTTTTAGATGCATATTCAAAAATCTTGTAATGGAGTAAACAAAAATTGTAATTCCTGTAAATTTTCATCCAACTTTTGATGCTACATTTTAAATATAAGTACCTGAATATAGCCTTAAAATAACAATGAATACCCAAAAACATGCATATTTTCAAAGGCAATATTACCCCTATCACTGACTTAGCAATTCAAATGTTTATCAGATAATAGAGAAACAGCCTTAAGATAAAATGCAGTAAACATGAAACAGATGTTGTTGGGACAGAAGGTATACATACTCATACCCCGTAAAGTACAGGTAGCACAGCTGAGTTTCTTTTACACTCCAGCTTCTTCAAGAAGCAAAAGCTTATTAACAGCTCTCCCTGCTTTCACTCCAAGCACTCCAAGATCACTCTCCATGAGAGAATCAAAGAGATCTTTTCAAAACTTCCATCTGGCCATAGCATTCTTCTGCTGAAAAGCCCACTCCAATGGGTTCAGGTGGCAGGAAAACCTATTTAAGGTCCCCCCACGGCCTGCTGCAAGATCCCACCTGATCTCATCTCCAGGAATCTCTTCCATCTCCTACTGGTTTTCCAGTTTCAACAGCACCGGCCCTCTGTCTCTTTCTCCAACAAAGTGAGCTCAAGGTCTTTGCCCTTACTTTCCCCTGTGTCTATGTGGCTGGCATAGTCTCGGGTCTTAACTCAAGGGTCATCTCCTGCCAGCAGCTTTCCCTAACCACTCCTGTATCTGAGGTACCCCTTTCCCAGCCACTCACTTTCTCATCAACTGCTCTGTAGTACATGCAGTACTCTTCATTTACCTACTGCCAGTCTCTTCATTCACACACACAAGACTGCCACCTCCATGTGCAGAAGGGCAATGTCAATACTGCACAGAACCTTCCACAAAAAAAAAAAAAAAAAACCCACTGTGACCTCAAGAAAAACATTCAAAGTGGAGCAAAAGGGAACCTACTACCCAAAGACAACTTAATGTTACTCAACTTTGCAGACAACTGAACATTATACATGACAAGGCAGCATGTTATGGTGGGAGTCTAAGGATTCTGACACTATATAAAACACCCAAACAGACACTCCTATAAAAGGCTTAGCTTTTTTTCCTGTCTGTGAGTTAAGGAACACTGTACACATTCTCAGAGTTGTGATTTTATTGTTTCCATGGAAACCAAACAGGGTCATATTAAAGCACAGAAACATTTCTATAGAAACATGTATAAATGAAAGATGTGATGAGAGTAAGATCTTATTTGAACCTATAATAATTAGCAAAATTACAATGACTAATGAGAAGGATTCTTCTTGAGGGCAAAATCAAGAAAATTATATTAAATTAAAACGCTTTACAATAATGACAATAAACTATCACAGTTTAAAGCAGTTACTATCATGAAGTGAGCCTCCTGCCAGTTTTGTGTGTTAAAATCAGGCAGTTCTAAATTATAAAACTTCTAATAAGCAACATTTGGAAATAGAATCATTAACTCTTTGTCTTTTCTAGACATAATTGATTCTAGTTACCAACTCTATAGGTTATTACTGTTATTACTGATGAGGCCTCTTTCACTAAAAATTCACAATGTCCTCTTATTTCTAATGACTACCCATCATGTTCATCAAACTTGGAATAACAAAATGAAGTTACATAACAATGGAGTGACATTAAATTGTTAAATTTGCATTATATATTGATGTAACTGTATGTATAATAAATGTGTTACCTGTTCCTTTCTACTGGGTAAAATGGAACCAAAAGTCACTGTGTAGTTATCTGAAGCCACATCTAGGAAGGCCCAGGAGAACCTTTTATTTTCCCATGGGGGTGGGGAGAGAACAATGCCAAAAACATTTTGTAGAAAACTACTGTAGAATCGTTTCTGTGTATGTGTTAGCAATTTCATATGATTTTTTCCCCGTGAATTTTCAACTGTCTCTGGTTTATTCACGGACACCAAATTTTTGTGATTCTTTCTCAAAATCTTTAAAACTGAATTGATGTTTTTCAATCAAGTTAAACATATGAAAATAGCTAATAAATTCTCTATTTGAGAGACAATATTTAAAAGATGTATTTTATCTATTTGAGGAGAACCCAAATATTATACTCTGAGTTAGGTTACTGACAATCCCAGTTTCGGCAGAAATGTTTAAAGATGAAGGTGAATAGAGAAGAAACTGAAACACAATGGCTCTTTTAAAGTGACTAGACAACTATTCACTATTCATATTCGTTTTGTACCCTTCAATCTGGAAAAGGCAAGGCCCCTTCTAATTTTCAAGTAGGCATACGCTGTCCTGTTTAATTTTTTCTCTAACCACTTTGCCCTTTTGAAGGCGAACTTCAATTAAGTCAAAGACATATAACATACAGACAGTAATCTGGAAGTGGATTTTTGCCACCCCAAACCAGACATTATACCTTGCCAAGGGAGAAGGTCTATATAAATAAGGCTATTCACAAGATAGAAAGCATCAGCACATGCTCATTTACCTCCGGGGTAGTCACCAAAACTAGAAAGCACCATTAAGCATAGCATCAATGCATTTGTCTAAAAGATCTCTCAGGCTAGAAATGATCTTGGTATCATAAACATCTATGATTTTCCAAGAAACAAACAGGTTTATTAAACTCGAAAGACACTGCCTACACATTTCTTATTAACTATGAAAATCACAACCTCCTCCTTTGAAGGTGATCATACTTACATATGTTTAAGAAAAAAAAAAATCCTTGGCCACACTGGAATAACATAAGAAAATATTTTATGCTTGCTTTACTTCAGTTCAGGTTAAGAACAACTATTTTTAAAATAAAACTCTCCAGATTGTGCAGTTTCAATTCTCCACTGCTCATTTTCTATGATGATCTGATCAAGAATTTCCCTGGGGAAAAAGAGAAATGATATTCTGAAACCTCACTCTGAGAGAAGTAAATCTTCAATAACATGTCCGGTTTTTTCTGAAAATGTTAATGAAAAGGCAATGATATCATAAACTGAAAGTCAGTTTTAGAAATGAGCAAGTCAAGCTCATCAAAAGGCCAGAAAGGACTTTCTGGAAAGAATGATAAGCATCTTGGAATCTCACTACTTCTCTCACACACTGAGCTCCAATCTGCAGCCGCTTCCCTCTGAGCCAATGCACTTGATGGGTGTGATAACAGATGGATCATTGTATCTGCCAACTTCCTGTGATGTACTGTATGGAGACTGATAATTTAGTGACTACACAAGTCCTACAACAGACAATGCAAGCAATCCTGGCATTCAGTAAGTAGCTGCATGCAGTCCTTTGACAGTCTGTAGGTGTTGACTATATGTGGATTATTGTACAATGTAAGCTCTCTGCAAGTATCTATACCACTTTCAAAAAAAGAAAAATTAAAAGCTGGGCAAGCAAAGAACTAAATAGAAAAACAGGAAAGAAAATATACAGCTTATCTTTAAGATGGCATTTTTTTTTTACTTAAAAACACATGAAAAATATATATTGCTTAAAAGTCTTGCGAGAATTTCATGACCAGGTTAACTAGAAATAAACGTGTATGTAGCCATTATGGGCTTGGCTTTTAAACTGCACAACCTAGGCAATATTGAGATTTTGGGTGAAATAATTCGTTGTTGTAAGGAAGCTGTCTTGTGCATAAAAGGATGTTTAGTAGCATCCCTTGCCTCTACCCAATTAGATGCCAAAAGCACCCTACCTTCAGTGGTGATGGCCAAAAAAATGTATCCAAACACTGCCAAATGTCTCATGGGGGGCAAGATCCCCATCCCCATCCCCCTCTCCCACACCCCTAGTTGAGAATCACTGATGAGGACAGTCTAGAATTATACTCTCCCAATTTATAATGTTTACTTTGGTGGAAAGGGGAAGACTATAAGGAAAATGGAATGTTTACTTAAGAAAATTATACACAAAATAATCATAGATAATCTATTAGTGTGGACAATAAGCATATATTACTAAAAAGAGGAACCGCCATCTAAAGATTCAGTGAATGAACTGTTCACCAGGTTGCATAGGAAGCCGGAAAGGCAACTTCCGTTAACAAACATAAGTAGTATGCTTAATTGGTGCTGCAAGTCAGAAAAAACATCATAGCTTTGCTACAATACTGTGTACAAATGAGACCGAGGATACTTCCTTCACAAATCCTCATCAAATAAAGTCTGCATTATGCTGGGCACTGATTTACAGAACTGTCAACTTTAACAGATGCTCAGAGATGAAACTCTCCAGGTTTTAGGTTCTGGTTTAAAAAAAAAAAAAAACCCTTCATGTTTATACATGTACTTATAAGTGTGTATGCCTGTACTCAAAATAGCAGTGCAATCACATTTTAGAAATCTCAGTAACAAATTAAGTATGGCCATGTTATTTTACTTGCCCTTCTCTGGGCGATGCCAAATTTACTCAAGTTATTGGCCATTTCTGCAGCAACTCTAATGTAATACTACGCTCTAAGTCTAAAGCACAAGATCTCTTTTAAGAAATTGTTTTAGGACACTCTACATATTAGCACTTATAATAAATGTCCTATAATCAAATACGGTATGCTATTTATACACGGAAGTGTGGTTTTCTTCATTTCTCTCTTCCTGCTTTTTTTTTTTTTTTTTTTTTTTTTTTTGTGATTTCAACACTTGCCAACCCTGAGTTACAAGGTGGGTTAAAGAGAGAGGAGGAAAAAACAGACTAACTGGGGGGAATGAACTCAATAGTACGTGCCACAGTTACAATTCTTTGACTAGGAAAAATTAAAACTAGAAGTTGTTGGAAATCATGAGTAAATCTAATTTACTCAAGACAATAATATGGGCATAAAGAGAAGAATCTTTGGTAACTGGAAAGAAGGAACATGAGAGAAGGGGCAAAACTGCCCAACTAGTTGAGGCCATTAGCACTACTGAACAAAACCAGAACCAATTTCTAGCAGACCCCACAGTTTTTATTCTTATTAGACTTCTCTCTCTTCTTTACCACATGAGCAGCCTTTATGTTCAAATTCCCAAGGACCATCCAAAAAACCTAGCACTTTATCCTGCAATACTCACCCTGTCAGTCAGAAAATGCCAAAGTCTAATCCTGGCCTTCCCTCTCATGCCTGCAGGACTCCTAATGTAAAGGCTCAATCTAAATAATAGTAGAAATAGAAACTTCTAACAATCTGAAACTGCCTATGTGTGGAGAAGAGCCAGATCGAGCGTGACTGTAAGTCAAGCTGGTACTACAACTCATACTCTGCTCAAAAACTGATCTTAACAGGCTCAGGGACCATTGGTAACTGGTCTAATTAGGGGTCTCTGGATACAGACCAACAAGATCTATAGGCCATAGCTCATCCCATCTGACACAGTCCATTTTCCAGAGATGGCTGCCACAACACATCCCATCCTACCTGTTCTTTTTATATCGTGACCTATCAAGTGGCAAGGTCTATATCCCCTCCTCTGAATCTAGGTGGCTCTTTGTGACTGCCTCAACAAACAAAATTTGGCCAAAGTGACACTATACCAGTCTGCAGGTTCAAATTTTCAGGAACTGGCAGTCTCGTTGCCTTGCCTCGTAGAACACTTTTTGGAATCCAGTCATCATGTTATGAGGAAACCCAATCCACATGAAGAGGCCACATGTGGCTGTTCTGGTTAACTATCTCAGCTGAGGTCCCAGCCAACAGCTAGCATCAATCACCAGCTATGCGAACGAAGACATATATCAGGCCCTCGTCACAGAGTTACTCCCAGTCTTGGAGTCTTTCCAGGGGAGCCCTCAGACATCCTGGGGCACAAACCAGTAGTCTCTGATGTGTCTGAAGTTCTGACCCACAGAGTCCATGGGCATAGTAAAATAGCGTTTTTTTGGTTTTTTTTTTTTTTTTTTGCCACGGAATAACTCATCCATTGCAACCACTGTCCCAAGAAGAGTAGATTCAGTACCTCTTTCACTAAAACAAAACCATTAAAGTACTTCACACTAGTTTTCTTGTTAACATAATCCGCATGATCCATTATTGGGTAATCTGTCATGAAGGCTGAAGTGGTATATTGACAGTGGAAAGACTGAATTTTTTAAAGGTAAATGATTTGGGGGTGCCTGGGTGGCTCAGCCAGTTAAGCGTCCAACTTGGGCTCAGGTCACTGATCTTGTGGTTTGTGAGTTCCAGCTCTGGGCTCTGTGCTGACAGCTCAGAGCCTGTCGCCTCCTTCGGGTTCTGTGTCTCCCCCTCTCTCTGCCCCTCCCCAGCTCATGCTCTGTCTGTCTCTCTCAAAAATAAACATACATACATACATACATACATACATACATACACACACACATAAATGTAAGTGATTTCATTACTAAGCACAACATAAAGATTCGGTGAAAAGAAATGGCAAATTTATAATTTACAACATTACATATTAATCTAGGAAATTTATGACAAATATTATGCTGTAACAGGATACTAGGATGGTCTCAGCTCTAACACAATGGGCTATGCGTCTTTTAATTCACATATTTATCCATTCTGCAAGTATCTACTGAGTGGCTATGATGTGCTAACCACTACTCCAGGGGCTGAAAATTCATCAGTGAACAAAGCAGATGGGTCTCTGTTGTCACAAAACTTTCATTTCACCTGGGAGAGGCAGATAAAAATGACAATTTCTATCAACTTATTCCAATCCGTATTAAATGCTATAAAACTACTGCTATGAAGGCCAGTGGAGGTAGGGTTGAGATGCTACTTCACGTAAGATACTGTGGCAATTTTAAAACATGATCCTACATTTTTGACAGTCCTCCCATTGAGAGGTAGGGTCTTTTTCCTATCTTCTTCTTGAAGCCAGGAGGATTTGTGACTGCATCACCCAAGGACCACAGTGAAAGTGAATCCGTGTAGTCTCTAAGGTTTAGTTATACAAGGCCTTCCACCTTCACTGTATTAAGTCTGACTACCCTGAGGTCACTATGCTTAAAGGAAACCCACGCAACATGGAAGGGACACAAATCAGCCATCCCAGCTGAGCCCAGCTCTCAAGCCATCCCTGCCCTGGAGTCAGACAGATGTGTAAAGAAGCCTTCAGATGATTCTAGCATCCAGTCATTCATCTGTACTAGTTTACCCCGCTGAGGCCTCAGACATCATGGTACAGACACAAACCGTTATCTATTATGCCCTATGTAAAGTCTTGACCTAAAGAATATGTGAGCATAATAAAATGGTTATTGTTCACACTACCAAGTTTGGGGTGGTTGTTACACAGCAACAGGTAAGTGAAGCAAATGATAAGGGGAAGGCCACTGCAAGGAGGTGGCACTTGTTCTGGGACCTAATGCTATCAGACAGCCAGGCCGAGCAGGATGTGACGAAAAAGCTGACCAAAAAGGGAGAACAAGTACCTTAGAGCAGGAAGGAGCTTGGAGGTATAGAAGACAAGCCACTCAAACGGGAAAGATTACATTATGGAGAGTTTGGTACACCTTTATGAATTACTTAGAAACTAGTTTCAGTATACAAGGAAGCCACTGCAATACCTTCAGTAGGACAGTTTTTCAAAGATCCCTTCTTTGGTGACTGCATGTTTCCAGATGTTAAATGCATGCAGTCCATAAAATGCAATGGTTCCTTTAGATCTACTATGCAAAGACTCCGTATTTCTCAAATTGGGTCTCTAGAAAATCCTTTAAGCTCCCCACAACACAAATGCAAATTACCTTGTTTTTTCACAAAACTAATAATCTTTTAAAATTACTGCTTATTTGGGATCATCAGAACGACCGCCTCACAAGTGAATGCCGTCACACAATTTCAGTGCACAGCAGTTACACGTGTGTCCCCCTATCAAGGGCTAAAGAGAAAAGAACACAGACTTGGTCTATATACGATGCATTCACACCAAACAAGGCCCAATGAAGTTTGCAGAAAGCTGTGCAAAGGGAAGTTTTACAGCAGTTCAAACAGGAGGAAGTGGTGAAAGAACAGTCATCACACCTTCCCTAGAAGAACAGGCGGGCCAAAATTAGGCAGACAGTACCAAATTCCTGCCAGGAGCAGAAGGTTACATTCAAGTAAACATCGGTAGCAAAAAATACTACACTGTTAATCTGCATTTTTTTTGGTCATACACTTCTGTTACTTACATTTAACCTATAAAACTGTTCCAGTTTTGTGATTAAATATGCTATAAGCTTAAGTATTTATTCCAAATTAGTGGTGTCCAATCTCTAAAATCACAATATAATAAAATGTTTTCATTACACATAACACATATTATATGCACATTTTATCAACATTTTATTTTCTGGAGTGAACTTAAGATCCTGGATGACCTATATCAATTATTTTAAGTTAGCATAATAAAAGATAACTGAGGCGAGTCAACAGTAAAAATTAAAGAACCAAAAGTAAGTTATCTTGAAATAATTGTTTTGGGGAACAGTCTCCTGCCAACTTTGTCTTCACTTGGCTAAATCTTTACTTTCTTCAAAGTCTATGATTCAAGTCTCGCATCTTTTTATGAACATCCCAGAGCATTCCAGCCCAAATTCCTTTAAGTACGTCTAAACTCCCAGATACTGTCTACACCATTCCTCGGCATGCTGCCTGACACTGTTAGCTACTGTGTGCATTCCTGTCGCTAAGATGGCTGGTGCTAACCTGACAATCTTGGTGACGGTGGCAGTGTGACAATGGTGACAACGATGGCAGCAGCTATCATTCACTAAGTGAGCATTCACGTTCCAGGCACAAAATTCACTCTCCATAACAATCTCCATTTTTACAGATAAAGAAAATGAGGTAACAGGAATTATGTAATTTTCTCAAGGCTACTAAGCTAATAAATGAGCTAGAATTCAAAAAATGTGGTCTGTTTTGTAACACTACTGTTAATCAAAGCATGGGACTTTGAAACCTCTTATCAAAATCACAGAGGACATGAAAGTTAGATAGAAATTCTCAAGTACCCCAAATTACATTAAAATCCCTGGGAGATAAGTTTGAAAATTTATTAATAAGCTTCCCATGTACCTCATATATATGCTGAAAATCAAGAAACACTGCACCCGATGCTATTCTGCCTCCATCTAGGTTATATTTTTTGAGAACACAATCTTATATACCTCTTCCTCATCTAAAGAATATAGTGTTGTACCTCCCAAATGAGTAAGAGCTTAATAATTGTTGGTTGCCACACGTTTATACTGCCATGAATAAAAATAAGCCATTATTTAGATGTTACATTGTTAAAATCTAAAAAGATCTAATTACTCCACAAAATAAATTTTATAAAACACAGTCCCCATTCTACAGGTATTTTATCAACCTAGACTTATAAAACTATGATAATGTTTATGGTTCTCAAGGATTTTTTTTTTTAACATACATATTATCAGGGTTTGTTGATGGTGTTAGGTATAGAGGCTAGATAGACAAGAGGAAGATAATAATATAGAAGGCTGGCAGGGAAAGACTGCAGAGAAAGGCAAAGAATCAAAGACCTCGTGGGTGGTCCCTGGAATTTTCTCCCAGTGCTCTATTCTGTAACAGCAGCAGAGGCCAAGCTGGAACTCTCCCAAAGCTATGGTGTCTTTTTACTGGTTGCTTCCAGCCTGAAGCTTTTATGATTCAGTGAGGTGGGTGATGAGTTAAGGTGCTGTCTTCCCGTACCAGACATTTGTCTGTGGCCATCAGGATACATCTGGAGAGCTCAACACATGTCTGACCTTGGTTAAGTCAGAATTCCTCAAAAGACATCTACCTTATTGTGACCTACCAGAAAATTCCAAGCAAAGGTTATCAGCTGGCAACGAAAGGTGTGAAAGCTTTGTTCAGTAGCAAGTTTTTGTTCTATTTTGTTTAACCAATAATTCGAAGGCACTACAGTTCAAGGTAATTTAAGATAACTAAAACCTCTCCCACAGGATGGTTTCTTTAGTATCTGAGAAAAAAAGGAAAGAACCAATGTTTTTGAATCAAACCACCCTTAAATGCCTATTTACTAAGAACTGCTGAAATTCAGAGCACTTAACATGTTTGGTTAATGGAGGAAAACACAAAACCATACATATCTAATTGAGAAATATTCTGGCATTCTCTGAATCTACTACAACGATTACCACCTTAGTGGTAACAAAAGGGTCAAGAAAAAGATGGGGCTAGAGATGAGACTTTGGGCTTTCATGAGAAAAACAAAGTGGGGCACCTGGGTGGCTCAGTCAGTTAAGCATCCGACTTCAGCTCAGATAATGATTTCACGGTTCCTGAGCCCCACATGGCGATCTCTGCTGTCAGAAGAGCCTGTTTGGGATCCTTTGTCTCTCTCCCTCTCCCTCTCTGCCCCTCCCCCCACCCCATGCACATTCTCTCTCAAAAACAAACAAACACTTAAGGTGGGGGCGGCACACAGAAGAGCAATGCTAGGCCAAGCCTTCCCACTAACCAAAAGACTTCTGAGTCAAGAACATCATAGAGCCTATTTCCCAACATGTCAAAGTTTGAAAAAAGAAAACTTTATGTAGTGTCCTACAGCTACTGATTGCATAAACGAAAAGACGCAGGTGATTCAGTGATGACTGATGAACACTTGGTAGGTTTTCTAAATTACACCCAGCAGGAAACCGTGCATCACAATGCAGACTCTCCTTTTTTCAAAGGATATCACAATCTATAGGGAAAATACTGCTTTTCAGTGGTCAGTATTATAATCCCACCAAGGGGTCCCAGTTCATAAGTGAACCAGTTTGTCATCTAAAGCCAAAGTAAAATGTTTTCTTATACTTCCTCTTTTTTTTAAACAAAAAAGATAAATGACTTAACAGTTACAAGAAAAAACTTTTTTAATATTTTCCCAATATGATTTTAAATTCCTTACATGTAGAAAACATGTCTTTTATCTCTTACTTCATACATTACATAGCACAAGGTAACATGCTTACTATTTACTAGATGAATAGATGGATGCAAACTGTTCTAATTTCTAAGGCAGACAGGACCTTTATCTTTTTTTTTTTAATGTTTATTTATTTTTGAGTGAGAGACCGAGCATGAGTGGGGGGAGGGGCAGAGAGAGCGGGAGACACAGAATCCGAAGCAGACTCCAGGCTCTGAGCTGTCAGCACAGAGCCCGATGCGGGGCACGAACTCACGAACTGTGAGATCATACCTGAGCCAAAGTCAGACGCTTAACCCACTGAGCCACCCAGGCACCCCCAGACAGGGCCTTTAAAACAACTTTAAGCATACTTTCTATTTATAACTTCTCTGAGAACAAAATTATCAGGGAGAGGAAAATCTGCATAGAGAGCAAGAGCACCCTCTCTCCTTTTCCAACATGCTCTGTATCCTTGTTACCCTGCTCTGATTTTCTCCAGAGCATCTTCGCCACCACCTGCCCCACGATATACTTACATGTGCTTACTGTCTCCCATCACCCTCTAGAATGAAGGTAAGTTTAAGGAAGGCAAAGATTTGCTTGCTTTGTTTCAAGGCTATATGCCAAGTGCTCAGAACACTCTGTGGGACCCACTACACATTCAGTAAGTATCTGTTAAACCCATCTTCAGGGTTCATTAACAATGTTTTTATTTCTTCTGGCAGCATCTTTAGAGCTCCAGTTTTATACTAACAACTGAGTGACTCCTCAAGATATATACGCAGGTAAACAAAAAGTCATTGCATCCTTTGTGAAATACAAGGTGTAAAATAAAGTAGCAGGTACCTGAAGAAGGACACATTTGAGATAGCAAACCATCACATCCGCATGTAATCACAAAACAGGACCCAGAAAAGCAGACAATTACTGAAACTGGTCTAAAACCATAACCTTCATTAACAAGCGGTCGTCACTAAAGTTAACGGTCTCTCCTGCAGCAGCAAAGAACCAATTCAGTACTGACTTGAAAACTATCACATTACTAACACTATTCTTGCAACGTGTTGTTTCAGGGAGGTTTCTAACCAGCATTATTCTTATGCAGCAGGAAAAGTGGGCTAAAATGATACGTCTCTCACAATTTAATTACTTTTAAATGTTTATCTGCCTTGTTTGACTACAAGTTCCTTGTCTACAGGGTATGTATCTGTTTATCCTGTTTGGTGCTCTTGACTGCTAATTATTTCATTATTTGTTCAGTTGTTTTTTTTTTTTTTAACCTGTCCCCATTAGAACATAATAATCATGAAGGAGGGCAGAGAAACAACAGGGCTGAGCACAACAAATAAATATTTGTTGAAATGAATTCAGTGCAAAGATCAAGATGCCAATAAAATTTATCTTCAATCTACAACCTCAATTCCAGACAATTATCATATTAAATATCTACACAAGGAACGTGATATAAAGGCAATTAAATAAACCTCAACTAATCTGTGAACATTCTGTTTCAAACCAGCAGTACAGCTATGCGTAACCAGTTATTCTAATTATATAAATGAAGAGCTATAAACATTAGGTGGCAGCAGAAGTACAGTGTATTATAAACCTGAAACTGGTTTTTTATATCTTCACATATAGAAACCTGATCCATAAATGGGATTACACAAATAGCTTCACATATAAAATATACAAAAGGAATTACAAATACAATGATAAAACATAAAAATATTATCTCTTTGTATCCAGATTTTTCAAATTATTTCTATAATAAAACAATTAAGCAACATCAAAATGGAAATGGCAATTTCCGGTAAATGTATCCAAATTTTTGCTTTTGACTTTCTCTCTCACATTTCACATCCAGTTGCCATCTCCTACCTTCAAAGCTGTACCTATAATACAACCAATTCTCCCTGTCCTCACCACACCTACCATGGTCCAGGCCACCACTAGCATTCGCCTGGGTCATTACCACAGCTTCCTGCTTCTGTGCTTGCCCTTCCCCTTGAGCCCCCAATTCAGTCTATTCCCTACACGGTAGCCAGAGAGATCCTTTTAAAAAAGCTAGTAAGTCAGGTCACCTCACTCCTCTGCTCAGAACCCTTCAACGGCTTCCCGACTCAGAGAAAGGTTGTACTCTGTCTTCAGCACCTTCTATGAAGTCTCCCCACTCACCCAACCCCAACGGCACCTCACTATTCTTCCCCACACTCACTCCACCCAGCTACACTAGTCCTTCAGCAGGTTAACAGGCACTGTCCACCTCAAGGGCCATTGCATTTGCTGTTTTCTCTCCCTAATATGCTCTTCTGACAGGTATCTGTCCAGGGTTTTTCCCCCTATCTCCTTCAGGTCTCTGCTCAAATGCCACCCTAATCCGTGAGATTTTCTATGACCACTCTTCTTTTAAGCTGACATTTCTTTTGAGAGAGAGAGAGAGAAAGAGAGAGAGCACAAGAGAGAGGGGAGGAGAGAGAATCCCAAGCAGGCTCCACACTGTCAGCGCAGAGCCCGATGCAGGGCCGAACCTATGAACCGTGAGATCACAATCCAAGACGAAACCAAGAGTTGGAGGCTTAACCAAATGAGACACCCAGGTGCCACGCGACCACTCTCTTTAAAACAGCAACCACACTCCATCACGGCTTCAGTTTTCTCCCTGACACTAATCAACATCTGATATACTTTACATTTTCTATGTTTCCTTCTTTTTTTTAATAATATTTTTTAACATTTATGTATTTTTGAGAGACAGAGCACAAGCGGGGGAGGGGCAGAGACGGGGGAGACAGAGAATCTGAAGCAGGTTCCAGTGAGCACAGAGCCCACTGTAGGGCTCGAATCCATGAAGCAGGAGATATGAGCTGAGGCAAAGTCAGATGCTTAACCAACTGAGCCACCCAGGCACCCCTCTATGTTTACTTCTTTACTATCTCCACTACTAGAACTTAAAATCCACAACAACCAATATTTTAGTATGTTTTCTCCACTATTTTATTCCCAGTGCCCTAAAGAATGCCTGGTAAGTAAATAATGTCAGTTAACTACTTGTCAGTAAATGACTCCTATCATCAAAGAAACATATAACAGTTTTATAGTTGTTTATAACTCAAGACAAAAAATTGTATTAAAAGTTCAAAATGACTATTCGTTTACTTACTACTTTTTAAGTTCAAGTATGCACAATTTGTGTGTGTGTGTGTGTGTGTGTATAAAAATGAAGTGACACTTTTATAAAACATACATTTCAAAGTAACGTGAATTTAAGTCAAATGGGTTACAGTGGCCACCATAATATGCTAGAATGTTTTTTAAAAGAACTATTTCTACAGTGTCTTTAAAGTATGAGAATTGCAAGCAACCAGGCTCTTCCTTATACTCGAATAAAACAGGTGAATTCAAAACTGCCTGCTGTATTTTATCTTATCTACTGGCAAGCTTTGTGGGTTCAGGCTCTACTGGCTCCAGAGATAGAAAGAATTATAGGTTCGCTCTCCACCGAATGACTCTATAAACGGTGTTGATTGCTTAATTCTGTGCTACGTCAGTAGCTAACCACTGATTATGAAATGCTCAGCTTTAGTCTATATTCTTTATTGTTCACATGCGGTAGAATAAACATCTGAGCAAGAGATGGAAATACCAAAGAACCTCAAGAAACTTTCAAAATATAGCATGCCTCCCAAATCCTCACCCGTCCTTTGTCAGGCTGATCAGTATCACAGTTAACCTCCTCAAAAGTAGCACAGAAGACATCCAAACTAAACACATACATGAAAAAGCCACGGCTGTAACTTCTTAACTGTAATACGTAGCAAGAGTTATTTTTTTTACATAGCATACTTGTACAGGTTCCAAAGAAAAGGTTACGAAATTGCTTGGAAAAGGTTCTTGTTTTGCTTTGTATTGTTTTGCTGTTGTTCTTGGCGGCCGGGGCGGGGGGATGCAAAGAGCATGAAGAGAAATTTTAGAATTTACCAAATGCTGAATATTTTTCTTCCTCCCTTGTTGAAGTAAATGAGGGCACGTGCTACTTTGCTACATCAGTGCACATGGAAAAGAAAATGATCATGCCACATTATATGTACGTAACAGATAAAAAACACACAAAATGATTTCTTGATCATATATTAACTATAAAGAAATAATGATCACCAAACAGGCATGACTTTACCTCCTGAAAGGTGGCTTAGACAGATCTCAATTACAAATGGGTGTTCCAAAAATTGCTTTGTAAATCACTGACTTGGAATTTAAACCTCTCTTCTCCTACAGGAACAACATTAAACACATCAGTTAGGTTTCCAGGTTGTCCATAACAGTTGACATTACCTTCATCTACACTGCTTCTTGCAGTTGACTCGCCTCCATTATTCATTTCTGGGACCTCCTTCTTCTAAAATGTGCCAATTAAAGTGTGCATTAATTGATTTTTCTGGTCTAAGCTAGATATATAACCACCATCTTTGCTATACGTTGCTATGAAAACAAGCGAACAACTGCAGGACAAGATAAGAAGAGTAACCAATAACGTATATTTTGTTTCTGGAGAGTGCTGGATCCTGATGAGTTTTGTTCATGTTCCCAGGTTTACAAACCCTACAGCATGTAAAGTGAGTATATAAACCCTATTTCCAAGCAAAAAGAAAATCATAGCAACTTGTACCTTCATAAAGCCAGGTTATGGATTGGCTAGGACCACACATGTACATTTCCTTCAAATTCCCAATTATTTAGCCAATGTCATAGAACTTAATATAAGCCAGGTGACTACAAGGGGCCACAGAATAGGCATATATGCAGTTTATCTTTGCTTGGCTTTTCCTTTGTTCCTGGGTCCTCTGTGCCTCACACCAGGAAGGGTCCCAACTGAGCTGACAGATTCTTGGTATTCCACTGTCCCAAAGGTTTAAGTCACCATTTGGAAGTATTCACACCATGACTCCATTTAAAGCACTATGTTTGACAATAAACTTTCCTGATTCCTAAATCAAACTCAGGCCACATCCTCATCTAGGGTGAGAAAGCAAAGTTGGTCCCTGAAAATTCCCCTCCTCCTCCCCTGCCCTGCAGTGTCCCAAAGAGTTTGGCTACCAACAGTCCAATCCTAAGAATAATTTCAGATTCCTTTTCTGAAATCCTGAGCCATTGTGACACGGAGTTTGATCTGAGGACCAAAACAGAAATTCTCAATGCTCTATGTTAATGGTCAATTTGTCTCAGATAACTAATAGCTTATCTACTACACGTTTCACTATGAATGTGTATCCTCTACAGCTCCAAGTTCTTCACGGAGAAGCTCTTGAAGATTAACTGAGATAATATCTAAAGGTACCTAAAACAGTGTCTCCAGCAGAGAGTAAATGTTCCATGAAAGATTATGGTCGTCTGCGCACATAAGTAGTCTGACTGCTGTATGCTAATCTATCTAACAGATTTAATTATTTGCTATCTAATCATCAACATCTATGCTACACTGCTTCAAGTTGTATTTCACAGCATCGCTGTGGTGTTTCTGCCCTGTGGATGCTCCACTTAACTCATTCCATACTACTTACAAAGGTAATTCCACGTCTGCGTGTCTAACAAAATAGCATGGCAGGGCACAAGACTCTACTGTCAATGCCCTAACTTCCCATTATGATCCATTATCTTCATATGGCCATTTAAATAAAATTGGCTTATCAACATCATCTCCATCAGATCAACAAATTATTATGTGACACCAAATAAGGTAGCCAAACTTGTAGGTGACAGACTGCTCCCCAGAGAGGACAGGGGAAAGTTTAGTTTTTCTATACTGCTGGCATACAGTTAGACGAGGAATGCTGATCAAATCAAAGGTAGATACAAACGGCTAATGAAAATCTTTAAACCAGGAACCCCGACATCTAACCTCCAGGCACATCACTATGTATCCTTGAAGAAAGGGACACCATAGTGCACCTACGATGATTTCCTTGTCACGGACTGAAAAGTAACTTAGGATGGATTTTGTGGAGCTGAGTCCCAAGGAGGGCAGTTGAAAGCCTGGCCTACCTCCCCTTTAAAGGTCCCTTCGGGTCCAGAGATTCCACCTTCTCTCCTGCTGCTACATGGTTTTCAAGATGCATGGCATATAGTAGTAGTTCCTGAATAACTGCTTCAAACACTTTATCAACTGGTCTAATTCCGTTGACAACAAATTTTAAAAACTCCCCCGCAAAACAGTAACACGCTTGAACAGCTTCTTCCAGATTCTCTGCAATAGTTAAACAAACCAACAAATAAGAAAAATTGAATTCTTTCCTATTTGTGACAAGAAAGGTTTAGAAGTTTGCTAACGAAAAAATTACTTTAAATTTTGATAACATGCTCCAAAGAGCCCCAAGTCAAGAACAGTAACAATAGTCTAGGTTGAGACTAAAGGTAGCAAATGCTTTTTACAACAAAGACACCTATCTCTCAAATATTTATGGTCTGCCTACCATACGCGAGAAGGTATAACTAGAGATACAAGAGGAATAATTATACCTCTGGGCCCATACCCAGAGATGCTAAGACATATATCCACTTAACCAACACTCAACAAACACTTATGACGCAACCTGTGCTTATTCGGAAAGCTTGTTCTGCAGAAAAAAGAGGGGCCAACGCAGGGTACGTGCCAGAGCTAGGTTTCAACAAAAATGACGTAAAAGGTAGTCAACCCAAAACAGCTGTTCTGCTCTTCCTATTACAAATGCGAAGAGCAGCCATGTTTCTGAAGCCCTGATGATCACTGAGCCTTCACTTACTAAAAATCAGCACCTCGCTTCACGACGCTGGTCCAACTTTCTAACGCTGTACCAGAGCTATTGCCCACTTTTTCTTCACGGCGTAGGTATACTGCTGACTTTGAAACTTGAAGCATCGCCAGATGGTTCTATCCTATCCGATTCTTCACATTATGAGTCACTTTTATCAGTGTCAACAAAACAGAACAGAGCTGTTGTACTATTACTGCCGCCCTTGCTGAAGACAACCGCTGTAAAAAGCAAGGTGAACAAAGTCGGCACCTGTAAGTGCTCCTCCAGGCAAAAGAGCGCTTGCTGGCTTCACGGCGACCTGGAGAAGACAACCCCGCGCTGCCCGGACAGCCGTGCGGCCGAAACCCTGACAGCAAGGTGTTACAAATACCCTGATGGAAATGACGCTGTCTTCTTCCGGTCTTTTTAGGCCAATGACCTAAAAGACTCAGGAGACAGATGCCAAATCGAAGCCCTAACAAAAGAAGAAAATTCTAAACATAAATGCCTAAAATCTCCTTCTAGGCCTTCAAGTAGCCTGCCTTAACATACTACACTATGATTTTGTTACCTTACAGCAGGTAGAATAATGCGGACTTACATTTTTTACAATCTTCATTCTTATACCATTCAAGTATTTTTATACATTCCTTAATCTGAAAAAACTATCCTATTACTATCATTGGTAGTGGATAACGTGAAATTCTTAAACTGCTAAAAGATGACTTTTTTTAAGCCACTAGGAACAGTACAGTGTTAAAGCCATTTGTTTCCATTCACCCACAGATACACACTCAGTCACGTATTTAATTACATGAAAGTTCAGGAGAGGGAGAAAACAGTATTAAAGGAATTCAAATATTTCTAGGATTTCTCTGTGCCACTAACTTTCAACTCTCCTCTCTACAATTATATTTTGTCTTTAAAAAAGAAATACTAAATACATTTTTTTATGGAACTATGCAATACCTCACACTAAGATTATTTGCGTACTTGCTGCTGGTAAAATGGAACAAATGTGGATGATATTTCTCTTCTACAAAAGAAGAAGAGCTACTGAGATGGCTCAACATGAGTAAAAGAGAGAACAAAGTCTGAAAAAGAGAAAATCGGCAAAGAAGTGAGGAGTCTGCCTTGACCATCTATATCTTAAACGTATGTTTGTTTCCATCTGCCCAATAACCCTGATCGACATTTCTAGCTAACACCACCCTACATTAAAAACAAATCAATAAAAGCAGCTTCTTTTTATTGTGTTATGTTGGGGAGAGAAAAGTAAGAGGAAGGAGAAGTACTGGAATGTAGGGTACTTTCTAGAGAAAGAGAAGATATATAGACACAGAGATAAATACAGGTATAATCACATTTTCTTTATCTATTCATCCACCCAGGAACACCAATCCATATCCATACTTTCAAGTCTTTATTCGCCTTGCTTCCCATTTAAGCTGAATTTGACCTTCATTACTGCCTCTGAGCCAGTCTTCTCACTACTTCTCAAGTGATCTAGCTAATAAAACACAGCTCTGATCATGTCACTCCCTTGTTTAAAATTTTTCACTGCCTAAAAATACAGTCCAATGATCTTAGAATTAATTTGCTTTTTGGGCCCCACCTATTTGCTTTATATTTTCTTCTGTCTGTATGTTTCTACCCACTAAAACTCACCACATCAGAGAAACTCTGAATGCACTCTATGTTCACACCTTTGCTCATACACTATACCATGTACCCAGAACAGACTACCCGACTCCTGGTCTCTGCCTACTACTCTGCCGTATTTTCCATAAAGCCTCCCTCATATCCTTCCAACTGGAATTAATTTCTATCTTTCCTGACTTGTCAAGTCATCCCTGATTGCATTTACATTACAGAATTTCCCATGTTTTGTCACACACAATAGTTAGCTCTGTACACTAAGTCTTACATCCCAACAGATTACAGGCTTAACAGAAGGAGCTGCCAACATTCAGCAATCATGTCCCATTGCTAGACACATACCCACCAAAAACCCTAACAAAGGATCCTGCATGTTTTAGTTGATCAATAAACGTTTGATACACTTGTGGTTCTACCTGTAAATCATACTTCCACGTTTTCACATTTTCATTCTCATTTGACAAAGAGATCTAGCTTCATAAAGAAGGCTATGCCCAAAAAGTCAACTGACCTGTGACTGAACCAGAAAGCAACTTAAAGACTGATGATCTGTCATTTGTAATAGAAATTTCTCAGTTTACCTAAATATGCCAAACTGGCCACCAATGTTTAATCAGACTTGAAAACAAGTCCATAATCAGAATAAGGAAACGGGGAGATTAAGGAGAGAGAGACTAGAGATGACCTGAGCAGAAGAAGCAACATGAATAAACGCAAAGAGAAAAAAGGCACTGGGAAATGTCTCGTTAGAGATGAGTGAGTGGAAATGTTAGGTTCCTTTCACAGGCCTCCAAAGAGCCTAAACTACTTGGCAAAAAATAGTATTTGGTAAATGAATGACAAAATAATATTCAAGGAGGAAGGCTGGGGAGGGGAAATAGGTATGACATTTCTTCTATTTTGTCCTCTGATAGTTACACTTAAAATGTATTGACTATAGGAGAGACATAAATGGATACACTCATTTCTCTTCAACTGGACCATACATCAAAAAAAACCACCTAAGTACATGCATTTAATAAATGCACACATAGAGAGATTTAGCTGTCAAAAGAATGGCTCTAACTGCAAAAATTTTTGCAAGGACCTAATTGAAATAAGAGCTGACACTGAGATCGCTGCTCTACCAGTATGGCCCTGAGCCAAATCTCTTGTTCTGGCTGACCATGCAGGCTATGTCACTGGACATTAACTTCACACAACATGCAACAAGCCACCAAGTGTCTAGTCTTCTTGTGTCTGCCTGAGGCCAGATCCTACCTTTACTTACAGGAGAACCAGCTTATCGACATACTCAAATTATTACAACAAAGTCTTGGAAAGAAATCCAAGAAGACAAAAATCAAGTCGTTTCTACTCTTCTTATGAACATCTAGATATTATCATCATTTAGTAAACCAAATTTCTTTCTATCAGTGAGGTGAGAAAGCCTTAATTCACCAGGCTGGCATTCCAAATCTCACATGACCAGGCTCGAATGTCCATCCTGGTCTCATCGGTCACTACTCTTTTAATGCACCTCTATTCTCCAGCCAAAGTTCACTGACTGCTCCCTACATGAGCTATGCTGACACTCGGAATCCACTATTATCTCTCCAACCTCCCTCAGAACTCAAGCACTCTGCTCTAACATTTGCCATTCACTGACCTGTACTATATCGGTTTGAAAACCTCTAAAGCAGTAAAGATACTGAAAGCTTCCTTTATCTAGAATCATAGAAATCTAGAATGTAGAATCATAGAAAAATACAAGCTTTGGAATCATATAGGTCTGGATTTGAAACCCAGATCTGCTGTTTCTAGTTGTAGACTCTTAGGCAGGCCATTTAATTCTCTCAATCCAACTTTCTTCTTTTGTAAATACAATCTGTAATGCATCACTACAGCTGTTCTAAGAACTACAGCTAGCATATGTAAAGCATCTGGCACTAGACTAGGCTCACAGAAGGGACCTAATACATGGCAGTTATTATCACTCAACGCTGTACCCACCTACACCCCACTCCCTGCCAATCCATCATATCACCTTATTATAAAAATGTAACAAAACTAGGGATGCCTGAGTGGCTCGGTCATTTAAGCACCCAACTTCAGCTCAGGTCATGATTTCATGGTCCGTGAGTTCGAGCCCTGGGTCAGGCTCTGTGCTAACAGCTCAGAGCCTGGAGCCTGCTTCAGATTCTGTCTGTCTGTCTGTCTGTCTGTCTCTCTCTCTCTCTCTCTGCCCCTCTCCCACTAATGCTCTCTCTCAAAACTAAATGAACATTAAAAAAAAATTTTTTTTAAATAAGAAAACTAAAGTCACAGAATAAACTGGGCCCATAATTTAAATTTCATCTTAGCCGGGCTGCCTGTGACCAGAATCACTTGGGGAGAAAAACTATTTAGCAATAGCATTGTTATCCAAAAGAAATGTATTTAAAAGGTCTTCATGAAGTAGCCAATTTCATATATAACTCATTAAGGAGTCAGAGATGTCTTAAGTTACTATAGAAGTGTCAGAACTATTAAATGCCTTAAGTGAAATGTTTCTTTATGTCGTATCTTTAAACTGCTTCTTTGATGAAAAAGATAATTATTTTAAAAGGTATCATGAAGGGGTTAGGTCAGAGATTTAACAATAAACACATACAATCGAATTGCTTGGTTACACTGATTTTAGAGTAAAACATAGTGAAAACTATGTTGTCATAGTTTTCAAAAATACAGCCTTTAGGAAAATGTAAGTATGCCACACCCTATGGAATGGCTGAACCTGAGTAACAAGAGGCCACATGACAAAAGACCTCATTGCAAAAATAAGCTACAGCAAGTTTTGGAAAATTGGAATTACTATAACCATATCATAAAGTAAAATGATGCCTCCTGCCCTATAGTGGCTACAGGAACCATGCAAACCAATGAGTATCTACTGTTGACATTCCCAAAGGGAACGTCACAAAACCATAGACACAAGGAAGCAAAATATAATGCAGATCTTGTAGAAAGACATTTCCTAAATCTAAGGACATTCATATGTACTATAACATACAACTTGTTCTCCCTATGCTTTCTCACCTCTACACTTGTGTTTACTTTCCTCGGGCCACCCAAGGTGCTAAGTGTCAAAGTCGTTTTTTTTTTTTTTTTTTATTAAAAAAAAATTTTTTTAATGTTTATTCATTTTTGAGAGAGAAAGAGACACAGAGCATGAGTGGGGGAGAGGCAGAGAGAGAGAGAGAGAGAGAGAGAGAGCGCGCGCGCGCGCGAGAGTGAGAGAAAGAGAGAGAATCCGAAGCAGGCTCCAGGTTCTAAGCTGTCAGCACAGAGCCTGATGTGGGGCTCGAACTCACAGACCATGAGATCATGCCCTGAGCTGAAGCTGGACACTTACCTGACTAAGCCATGCAGGCCCCCGCTAAGTGTCAAATTCTGCTTCTTTGGACCACTGGACTACCTACCCATGCCTTCCCTCTCCTCTCTGCACTAGGCTGGCAGTGGGCCTTCTCCCTTCACCATCTCCCAAGCATGCTTCACTTACCCTGACCCTTAGCACCTGCATGCTCCAAATGATATGGAAATGTGTTTTGTTTCATAGAGGCTCTCTTTCCTACCGAATTATAAACTTGCTGTGGACAGGACATTCTTACAAAGCCCCAAAAGAGTTGTGAAAAGAGTAAAGACTCAGTAAACGCCTGTTGAATGAAAGGGGGATAAAAAAGTAATTTTTGCAATGTCAGAAATTATTTTTAGCATGATTACGTTCTAGCATAATTATTGTTTCCAGATTGAAACAAACTTCAATAGCAACAATGGTTCATATCCTGCTAACAAGAAGAAAATAATAAAAAATACTATTTTGTGCGGTTACGTGGGCTTTTGGGTTTGTTTGGAAATTGGTGATTAAAGTGTCAAATTCTGTCTGCAGGTAGTTTGTTTAACTTCCAGCCTGTGTCTCTACCACTCGAAGAATCAAGCCACAATCCGGTGCACTTTGTACAACATCTCAGGAGCTTCCTACTCACTAGCCCTCTGCTTGCCACTTCCCTTGCACTGGTCCCTCAGAAAGCAGAAGGGTATCATGGCTAAGAATTTAGGAATCACAGGACCCAGTCTTTTCAAGGACCCAATGGTATGGAAAAAGAGAAGGAAGGGAGAAGGACTGCTCAATATTCAAAAACAAAGTGGAAAGAAATAAGTAAATGAAATATGCAAACAGTACAGTGCGGTTATATAAGAAAATGCTCTTACTTTTTAAACATGCACACTGACATGTAATGCCAAACTTTATAGGGCTTGTTTTAAAACACTATTAACTTTAGTTTTAAATATAGGTGAAATGTATGTGGAGTGTCCAATATACCTATCCAGCTTTTGTCATATATTTCAAATTTTTCATAAATGAAGTTAAAAAGAATTTTTTTTTTTTTTTTTTGAGTGTGCAGTGGGCAACGGGGAGGGAAGAAATCCCAAGCAGGCTTGGCATTGTCGGCACAGAGCCCAACACAGGGCTCAATCTCACGAACTATGAGATCATGACCTGAGCCAAAACCAAGAGTCAGACACTTAACTGAGCCACCCAGGCGCCCCAAAGTTAAAAAGGATTTTTTTTTCAACGTTTATTTATTTTTGGGACAAAGAGAGACAGAGCATGAACGGGCAAGGGGCAGAGAGAGAGGGAGACACAGAATCGGAAACAGGCTCCAGGCTCTGAGCCATCAGCCCAGAGCCCAACGCGGGGCTCGAACTCACAGACCACGAGATCGTGACCTGGCTGAAGTCGGACGCTTAACCGACTGCGCCACCCAGGCACCCCTAAAAAGGATTTTTTAAATTGAATAAAAAATTTGAGTCTGTAATGGCTGAATTCTACTCCCAACTGGGTTATGCACTATATGAACACAGATAAGTTACTAAACTGCTGTCAGCCTTAGTTCTTCAAAAAATGGCAACACAAAGCTCAAAGACTTATTCAACAATAAAATTAGTATGTAACATAATTAGGACAATGACATCACACAATAATTATATATGTTAGTTATTATGAATATTCCTGCTGAAAGGTAGAATAACGTGCTTACAGAGTCTTATTTTCTCACTGCACACGGAACTTACTGCTGGGGGGGGGGGGGTACCTAGAAGAAAAGATCAATCATCTTTTTCCAATCCAGTATTGGCCAAGAAACTACAGTGGAAGCTAAAAGATAGAACAAAGGAAGAACACTGAAGTGCCACCTCCATGGGCAAGAGAAGGCCTAGAGCATACTGTGTGTGACTGATAGAAACCACAGTCCCTCATCTTACAAATGAATAACAGAGAACAGGAAGCAATCAATTTCTGTGATAGGAATCATCTGATATGTCATTAACAACAGAAATCACTTGTGACCCCTACAATAAAGAATTAAAGAGTTGTGTACATTTTAAGGCCTAAAGCAAGTTAAATTCACTCCCCTAAAAGAAATGATGGTCAGTATTTCAATGGCACCTCCACACAGGAAGCAAATGATACCTCCCCTTGGTGAAAGACAGATGAGACACAGCTGATTTTATTTTAAACCATTCTCTTTACTGTAGGAAATTTTGTATCCAAACAGAAAAACCTTCTACCTTAAATATGCAAGGAGTACATTTAGCTTAATTTCTTCCTTTTGTACCTTATAGAATATACTTTGCCCATAAGCACACTGAAGGTTTACTTATACCATGGCTCACAAGTTCTTCCATTCTCTAAGCTGACAAAATACAGATAAAAAGAAACAAATAAACCCTTCATTAAAAATAGAAAATGGTGGGGCGCCTGGGTGGCGCAGTCGGTTGAGCGTCCGACTTCAGCCAGGTCACGATCTCGCGGTCCGTGAGTTCGAGCCCCGCGTCAAGCCCTGGGCTGATGGCTCAGAGCCTGGAGCCTGTTTCCAATTCTGTGTCTCCCTCTCTCTCTGCCCCTCCCCCGTTCATGCTCTGTCTCTCTCTATCCCAAAAATAAATAAACGTTGAAAAAAAAAAAATAGAAAATGGAGGGATGCCTGGGTGGCTCAGTCAGTGGAGCATCCAACTTCAGCTCAGGTCATGATCCCACAGCTTGTGAGTTCAAGCCCCGCGTCAGGCTCTGTGCTGACAGCTCAGAGCCTGAAGCCTGCTTCGGATTCTGTGCCTCCCTCTCTCTCTGCCCCGACCCACTCACATTCTGTCTCTGTCTGTCTCAAAAATAAATAAAAGTCAAAAAAAAAAAAAACAGAAAATGGAGGGACGCCTGGGTGGCTCAATCGGTTGAGCATCCAACTTCAGCTCAGGTCATGATCTCACAGTTCATGGGTTCAAACCCCATATTGGGTTCTGTGCTGACAGTTCATAGCCTGCAGCCTGCTTTGGATTCTGTGTCTCCTTCTCTCTCCACCCCTCCCTATCTCTCTCTGCCTCTGCACTCTGTCTCTTGCTCTCAAAAATAAACACTAAAAAAATTTTTTTAATAAAACAGATAGAAAATAGAAAAAGCTCTAATACATATGCACACAGCAGTATCAGCGAAAGGCAAACAAATGAATAGCAGACATAACAAGAACAAGTGTCACAGCTGCCTGGAGCACTATTCCTATAGCTGTAGGAGAAACAGTGATGATGTTAACATAAACAACAGCTTATACTTAGAGTTTTCTATGAGCGGAATGCCGTGCTAAGTGATTTCCATGTGTTAATTCACATAATCCTCATATTCAATGAAGTATTAGGACTCTAATTCCCCACCCTGCAAATGAAGAAAATGAAATCTAGTGACCTGTACAAAGACTGTACAGCTACATCCAGGAGAGATGGGACTGGAACCCGAGTCTGTCTCCGATGCCCGTGCTGTTAAGTGCGGAACTGCAGCACCTGTCTCGAGTGGAGCCCTACACATGCTAAGAGTCTGCAGCCAGGACTCCGGTACTGCCAAGGCCAATTAGTGGCAAGACAGGGGTAAACCAGAGTCATCTTCCCACATCCTGATAAAAACAACATGCAAAGCTAATTCTGCTCAGTATACTTTTAGGAGAAAGAAAAATCCTACTTTTTTAACAGAATGAATTCCATGCAAAATAATTATTTTTCCCATGTTGTGAGCTCAAACTCACCATCCAGAAACCTGTTTAGAATGAATCATTCTCTGAGGGTTTCAGAAAATTAAAGTGTTAATGTACTTAAGAATGGAAAAGTTAGGGGTGCCTGGGTGGCTCAGTTGGTTAAGCCTCCGACTTCGGGCTTAGGTCACGATCTCACAGGTCATGAGTTCGAGCCCCGCGTCAGACTCTGTGCTGACGGCTCGGAGCCTGGAGCCTGCTTCAGATTCTGTGTTTCCTCCTCTCTCTGCCCCTCCCCTGCTCATGCTCTGTCTCCCTCTGTCTCTCAATAATAAATAGATGTTTAAAAAATTTTTTTAAAAAAGAATGGAAAATTTGTGTTGAAAATGCTTAAGAGACACACCAGTAATTCAATAAAAGAGCATGTAAAGTACCAACATTAGCATAAAACACACACACTCCAAATACCTTTTAAAATGGATTAAAAGATATTTAATCCCACCCACAGAAAATTAAGTGTTCAACTATTAAAAGTAATATTTTTAGGAAAATAATACACTTTTCCAGGCTTGAATACTTCCAAACCCCTATCCACTTTAATTAAATTTAATGAAGGAAGGCCAATATTCTGGATGGAACAAACATACCACAGTTCAGTCACAATACATACATATCCTATTCACTCATGGAAACATTCACCTTCTGACCAGGACAGACCTTTTGATTCAAGCCTGTTAAGTACTGTGGGCAGTACTGGAGTTCATTTAACTGCTGGAATAGCATTTGGCCACACAAGGTCTTAAACAACTGTCTGGTTCACACTTACGTACTTAAAAAACAAACTTTGAAAATGTTGACATGTGAAATATTCTTTACTGATTCTACTGACAGAAATTTTTTTGTCCTTCAAAACACAAAAACATAAATATACTGATTCACAGTATTCATTCTTTCATTTAAAAATGATCAAAGACATAGAATTACACATAAAAACTTTTATGATTATATAAAATATATTTTATGATCAATAGTAAGGTAGTAAGTAGAAATTAAAATACCATTTCCATTATTACATATATACACATATATATATTTATACTGCATTTTTTTTTAACGTTTATTTATTATTGAGAGACAGAGAGACACAGAGTGTGAGCAGGGGAGGGGTAGAGAGAGGGGGAGACAAAGAATCTGAAGCAGGCTCCAGCTGTCAGCACAGAGTCCAACGTGGGGCTCGAACTCACAAACTGTGAGATCATGACCCGAGCCGAAGTCGGTTGCCTAACCAACTGAGCCACCCAGGCGCCCCAATATACTGCATTTTTTTATTCAACTCAATAGAGAAAAAATTTGTGCACACCATGTTTCTATGGACAATTCACTCTCAAATGGTTATTCTAAACCTTTTATTTATTGTAAGAATTTTTCTTCATTCTGTTATGAACTGTCATGAGTTTCTCAAAAAAAGTAAGTCTTTAAGTTTGTATTATTTTTAGCAATGTGCTATAGTTCAAGTTCACTGACTTTAATTTTATTGTTGCAGTGATACTAAATCTCTCTCCAACTACATGATGAATGCTCCCCAGCAAAAATAAGTTATAACATACAACTTTTCACTGAAGCATATGTTATACATAACACATGCATACATCTATTAAGATGCCATTTTTTACTCCAAATTAACTAATGAAAGAGTACTGAATTAAAGCCTGCAGTAAATTTGAATAAATCTGAAGAATCTCCAATCCCTAAGAAAAAGCTTTAATAGAACAAAATTAAGTTCATTGCATCTGAGGGGAGAAAAATAATGTTCACTCAAAATCAAGCTTCAGGGTAGTAAGTTAAGGAAAGAATGCTGCACACTGGAAGCCAAGTTTCCAAGTACCAACCACACCTTATTACAGGAGTATAAAAACATCATAAGTATACACAACAATTATATGTGTATATATGCAGAATCAGTAGGCAAATTTAAATTGGATATAAACCATTTAAACAAACGCATAACACTAACTCTGAGAATCTGAAAGTAACAGAAAAAGAATACATAAGCCATTTTGAGACAGTATGTTCATAAAAGATTTAATATTTGCAAATACAAAGGCACATTTAACACTAACAAAATGACAGACATAAATTAGAGACGAAATGGAGTAATGGGAAGAGGAAGAGCTAAGGAACAGAAATTACTGCTCATGTGAACATTTTGACAATGTTGCTAATGATTAACAAATACCGGATATTTACTGCGTCAGTCACTTTAAATACATTATGCCACTTAATAATTCCTAAAACCCTATGTGGTAAATACTACTAATACCCCCGTTTTACAGATACAGGCACTTAAGCACAGAAAACTAAAGGTTTTCCAAGATCACTTAAGTACTCAGTGCTTCATTTAGATGAAAATGTCTTTCTAGTCTGTAACAAACCCAGAAATTTAAGAAGAAATTGTTCATATTAATCGTCAACCAACAGTTTTTTAGATCTCATTTCTCTAGGGAAACCAAAAAAACACATTCAATTCCACCTTCCTTCAACAACAAAAACCAACACCATAACTTCCAAGAAAGGATTTTCTTTACGGAGTGTTTCTAAATTTTAAAAGAAGGGCGACATTAAGAGTTAAAGACCCACAGTATAATATTTATTTAGAAGCTTCTTGGGGCACCTGGGTGGTTTCGTCAGTTAAGCGTCTGACTTGGGCTCCGGTCATGATCTTACAGTTCGTGAGTTTGAGTCCCACATCAGGCTCTGCACTGGCAGCTCAGAGCCTGGAGCCTGTCCCCTCTCTCTCTGCCCTCCCACCATTTGCACTCTGTCTCTCTCTCTCTCACAAAAACAAAAACAAAAACAAAAACAAAAACAAAAAACAAAAAACGAACCATTGAAGCTTTTTCAAAATAAAGAAACAAATGAATGCATTCTCTTTTCTGTCTCACTGAATTCGACAGGGTCAAAGTAGAGACTCTGAGATTATATCCAACAAATGAAGATCCCAATCTCAGGGTTTACGTAGACATTACAAAAACCATCCCAATACTAAGTGTTTATTTTAGTATTGGCTGTCTGCCCAGAGAATGCCAGAATACATTTTAACCAAGTGGACAGAAAACAAAGCAGGATGGATTTGAATTCCACTTTAAATATACTAAGGTCTATATAACACAACAACGCAACTTCCTCTCTCATTATTTTTTATATGTAATTAGACTCCTAAAAGTCCCTTAATTCATTTCTTAATTTACAGTTCACATTCCTATATACTTCAAACTTACATTTTAATTGAATTTTGGGGATTTAAAGAAAAAAAGCACTAAACCACCAATACTGGTTATCTTGTCTTCTAAGGTGACATCTGTGAAAAGAATGTAATATTAAAAGGACACACATGGGTATATTTAACTACAAAGAGAAATACTGTATTGTGTTTGTGAATACATGTATATAAAGCTATATTTATAGATATGTGCAGTATCTATATGTTTAATTCTGTAATAATAGCTTTTCTTGATTTTTAAATTAAACCTTGAACATTACCCTGATTCTCAAGAGGAAAGAATTATGACTGTGCCAAACCTATTCTTTATTTCAGAGCATTAGTGTGAAATAATAAAAGAGCTAATGTGGTCCTTACAATTACTGTACATTTCATTAAAATTTCATCTCTTTGTCCCATTTAAGGACTCACTACATGCTTCTGGCCATGTGGAATCAGTTATACAGACGCTGTGATTTCTTGTCTCTAAATGTTACTTCACTACTTGCACAGTTAAATAATAACATAAACTAAGAACTAATTTACACCATTTTTATAGCTGAGTTTTCCAACAATTTCATTACAATTCAAATCATCAACATATCAGGTCAAATTTCTTTATAATGAAATAGAAATTCCAAATTTTTCACAAAGAAATATACAGAAGTCACAAATAAGTGATCATTAACTTCACATGGAAAAAAACACAGCTAATTTTTAAGAGGGTTTTTATGCTTTTTTTCAACATACGTTTCAGTGCTACTGAACGAAACCAACTTGGACAACATGAAACGATTTATATGAACCATGAAGCATAAGAGTAGTGACCAATTCTCATTCTCCAAATGGTTGGACAGCACTGGGACAGCCACTCCAGAAGCACCACCATGGTGTAATAAGAAACAGGACAAGTCAATGAGCTCCTTTGGATCCCGGCCCTGATCTGTAGGAGGAAACTGAACTAGATCCTTAGTTTGCAAACTTTTAGAGGGGGGTCTTGGCTACAATCAAGACCTCAGTATAAAATGAGTAAAAGTAGACCTGCATTGAATTCTCCAGGAGCAATGCCTGAAACAGTTCTGGGCAGCACCTAGAGCCTCGGAATACAATGTGAAAATACCTATCTACCATCCTTTGAGCACCTTCTGTCTCCTCTAGCATTAAACCCCGAATTCTTTGTGCCATGATTACATCAACACACACATGCACCTTGCTGCTCCCAAAAAATCAACCTAGATATTTATCAATCTAGAAACTAGGTAAGGCAGTTATATTCAACAAATATTTACTGAATGACTATCTACTAGGTGCTAGATTCTGATGACTAACGGTAAAGCAGACACAGTGCCTCCCTTTGAAAAGAGCCTACAAGCTACAGGGGAGACAGCTACAACCAATTACAATATAAACAAGCAAAAGCTATTGTGGGAATAGCAATGGGTCCTACCAAGAAACACAGGAGGGGCTGCTTCCTCAAACTGGCGGTGTCAGAAAGGCTTCCCAGGAAAAATTACATCCCTGAATATTAAATGGTATTATTCAAACCCAAGTGAATTCGCTCACTTTCTAACCATTCTCCCCAACACACTCTCCCCCTCTACCACACATTCTAACATCTTCAGCCTTAATCTACTGTTCTGAGTAAAACTGACGATGGATATGTTAATGTGAGTATCCCATTTGAGAAGAAATAATATCCTTCCAAGAATGAGTGTTAAATGGACATATCCCCATGGGTGTGAGTTAACACAAGAAGGTTGGGGATGGGTAAGGCTGCATAGTTATTTATATAAACTCTACCCATGTATTTTCTACTGAAGGTAAAGGTCACTTTATGCTCAATCCTTCAAATCCAAAACTATTTCAAAATTTTCAATGTTTTTCAATGTTGTTTCTGACCCAGAAATTATTTAACCAGTGTTTTGAGAAGATCTGAATCAGTGCAATATATATTAAGTACGAGATTTTTTCCAGAACCAATGAAATCCCCTGTATCTCCAAATAACCCTATTAAGGAAACAATACAATTAGATCAATCTGTTATCTTGGCCATTAATTTTTATATACAATTCCTAATAAATTATAGGTTTGGGTCAAATGATTTTTATCTATTTTTCTCTTTTACTATACCTTAACATTTTATTGGAAAATTCAACTTCAACTGACCGTTAAAAGTTTCATAAAAGGGGCGCCTGGGTGGCTCAGTCAGTAAGTGTCCAACTTCAGCTCAGGTCATGATCTCACGATTCGTGAGTTCAAGCCCCACGTCGGGCTCTATGCTGACAGCTCAGAGCCTGGAGCCTGCTTCAGATTCTGTGTCCTCCCTCTCTCCCTGCTCCTCCCCCACTCACACTCTGTCTCTCTCTCAAAAATAAACAAACATTAAAAAAAATTAAAAAGAATAGTTTTATAAAATCAAGACATTTTTAATGAAAAACACAATTATTTCAGAATTCTCAAACAGTAATAGAATATAAATAAAACCGCCTAATATACATGGAAAAAAAAAAAAATCACCCAAAGCAGGTATTTACAATCAATAAGCTAATCACAATATCACCTTTATTAATAAATATATATATAGATATATAGGCATAGATCTATATCTATAGATATATAGATAGATATATATCTAGTCCAAGACATATATTCTTCTTTTTATAACAATAAAAATTCAGGAATAACCACATTGTTCATAAGGTGAATTTTAAAATGTGCTTGAGAAGGGTTTTTATAAAAATTCATAGTAAAGCTCTTCTAAATAGCAAAGTACACATATATGAAACGCACAGTACATAGTATCTCCTTAGAGTTGAATTAAACTGAAATTGAATCTTAAAAATCTTTATGAAACAGACCATTCCCTAATAAAAATTGATCTTCCAGTAATATCTTCAAACTGCTAAGCTTTTGCTACAGTAGAAAAATCAAATTCACGATAACAATATATATTTTCAATGCTATACTATCAGCAGAATAAAATGTTTCTTTTTCATTCACTGAAGGCATCAGAAGACAAAAATTTTAAATTGAAAACCTTCTTGGGAGAAAAAGGAAAATACTTTAAGTTGCAATGTTAAATGCTGAACTGTGACATTTATCAGAAAATGTTGCATTATTTAAAAAGAAACAGATCCACTTACAGGTTCTGAGCTATGATTAGGTTCAAATGCTTTGGACTTGCTTACCCCTCAGGTACCTGTTTACTGCTCCTCAAGCATCATCTTTCATCGTATCCCATGCCATGCTTTTCCCATCAGTACTATGTGCCAAAACATATAAATAGTGCATCAACAAAAGAACTAAATAGTTTTCTCCCAGTTTTATCTTTATTACTTCAGAAATCGGCATAAAACCGTGTTTAACAATCTCAAATCATTCACTCATGAGCTGACCCTACCTGTCTACAAACAATTCATTTCCTCAACCAAAATCCAAAAGAAAAAAGGCTAACAACAAAAAGGTGATTCAAAAATAGGGCGATAACATTTGAAAGAGAAATGCTTTTGTTCATTTACTTAACCAAAACAGAGGCTGCTCCAGCTGTAGGAGCCCCTTCTGACTGATGTGATATGAGTCACTACATTTAAAAACAGACTGCTTTAAAAAGACAGTTACTCAGCTAAAGGCTTTGGGTATTATTTCCCACTCTCAGGCCCATTTGCCAAAGAGGAGGGCACTGGTTTTATGCTACAGCTTTGGTATAGGTACACTGACAACTGCACACAGGACCACAGTTGGTGACAAGTAACTGCTAACCAATGTCACGCTGCCCAAGATAGTTTACATTTTTTAAGTTGCTTACAAAGAAATGCCGAGAAGCAAAATTTAAAGCTGGGTAAAGAATTAATTTGAAACGACTTAAATATACAATTCAAAGACTACGCTATACTAACAAATACTGCAAGTTACGTTTACTTTTAGCCACTTGTTCATGTCAGAAGTTTTCACTGCCGAACTAATGACTAGCAAATAGTATAGGTGAGCATAAACCAATTAAGGTTTACGACATTCACATAATTACATTCCTTTGAATCAGTCTTCCAGAAGCACCTAACAATGCATGCCTAAAAATATTAGCCTTCACATACCTTCTTTTGCATTATGAGTCTGTTAATCATCCAAAGAAACGCAGCAGTCTTTTGCACTGGCACCACGTGAACACTCTACGATAAATGCCATCCAGACCCCGGACTCCTAACAAGGACACCTTCACTTCCATGAACTATGAAAGCTTCATGACCAGGATGCCCAGGCCCATTTTGGGCCAATGCACTTCTGACCACCTTGCACACCGAAGCCTGCCAAGGCCAAAGGATTCCCATCTCAATCCCCGGCCACCCAACCCCCATTCCTACCTAAAATACATAATACGGATTCAGTCTCCCTGTTCTTGAGATAAGAAACAAGTCCTGATGACGCCTGGAAAGCCACTGGCAGCCTGGTTCCGCCTTACCCATCCCTAGCTCAGCTTCACCTGACACCTCCCCCCCAGGCACGGTCTCCACTGGAGCCAGAGCCGCACTGGGCTTCCTTCACACCAGCCTCCTGCCGCCAAGGGCTGCTATCTTCTTTCTCACAGAATACCATCACAGTCCACTCTTCACCTACTTCAAGTGTAATCCACGGTCACATCGCAGTCGAAACACTACTTCCTCGGATAACTCGGATTTCCTTTTATTAAGCCCCATGTTATTTATGTAGCACCATACAGTTCACAATTGCTGTACCTTTTTTTTTTTTTTTTCATTTACTTAGGTGATTTTATTAATGTCTGCCCTCTCCCCATAGCCTAAATACAAAGGTTACAAGTCCAAGTTTGGATTCACCATTATATTTCCCAGTGCTTACAGCACAGTGACTGGCACAAACTGAACACTCAATAAATGTCTGCTGAATGAATGAGTGAAGTGGGAGATTTAAAGAAATCAATATGCACCTTTCAGTAGGAAAATTTATTGCCACATTTTCATTTGCAATCCCACAACAATTTATTTTCACTGAGTTGGAAATTTGTGAAAAGCACTCTTCAGGGATCAAATTTTTCATACTCTGACTTAAAGAATGAAGACAAAATTCTTCATACATGACCCCATGAATTTACATCACAAAAATAATAGGATATTCTAGGCTTAAATCTTTAAAAACAAGACTCTGCTGAAAAGAGACAAAAGATTAAAGATGAGTTTTTAAAGATAAAGAAATGGATAAGGAGAATGGATTGAAAAGAAAACTCAGATAGTAAAAAAAGCAAAACTCCCTAGAGAGAATAAATGGCTTATAGAAAAGAATATATTTTAATTTACTGTTAGAATAAAAAAGATACCAGGATATGAAACTGCTGGCAAGAAAAGATTAATATGATGTTCTTTATACATGAAAATGATCCTTCAAATACAGGCAAATTAAACAACTGATTTTTTGAAATCAGGAAATAGTAGGGTGTAATACTTTACTATAAAAATGTCACAATCAACAGCCCAGCAGATATTGTACAACATTCATTTTTCCTTGTTAGAGTTATGCCAACTTAGAGATTTGGAGGTTTAATATTTCCCTATAATATTTATACTTCTAAAAATCTTGTCCTTTAAGCAAAGGCCATCACTTATAAGTACTTATTTTATTTATGTAGAGATCACTTTGAGATGTCAAGAGATCAATTCATCATATTCTATGTATTCCATTAGGACACAATTTACTGTGGAGAGCCAAATATAAAACATCAAACGGTAACCATTTATACTTAACTACCTTATTAAAGACAGTGTTACTGCCATGCAGACATTCCAGTGTGTTCTTTCCTCACCTACTCTGTTTTTCTGTTATTTTCTTGACTTTCTTGTTCATTCTTGCTCTGCAGCTAGCATTTCCTTTTGACGTGTATTGATCATGCTAATAGCTACAAACAATACTGCTTTTCATGCCTGGAATTGATAAACTGTATTTTATAAAAATCCATATGAATTGACAAACAGGTTTATTTAATGATATTTACTCAAAAGAATAACATTTTTAAGACATTTTCACCACATCTGAAATAGTCAAAACACATGTTAGCTTTGTATTTTTAAGTTTATTTATTTTGAGAGAAAGAGGGTGAGAGAGAAAGAATGACAGTGCACACGGGCACGGGAGTGGGGGAGGGGCAGAGAGTCCTAAGCGGGCTCTCCGCTGTCAGCACAGAACCCAGGGAGGGTCCCGAATTCAGGAACTGTGAGATCATGACCTGAGCCAAAATCAAGAGTCGGATGCTAAACCGACTTAGCCACCCAAGTGCCCCCATGTTAGCTTTTCTTTTTAAAAAAGCGTTAACTTATATAATCATTTAACACTTTATAATAACACACCACGTGTAATTTTCACAGACCATCTAAACTATTTGTACCAAGTCTATCACCACCACCTACTAAGCCAACCCAATCTTATGCTCACTACCTGTCCGAAGTACAAAACAAAGACCCATATGTGAATGTAGTCCTCAAGTTCAAAATGAAGAATTATTCCTAAATATAGAATCCTACAGGTTACAAAGATTTAACTAAATTAGTCATGAGAATAAATAAGAGTACTAAATAGAAGTAACCTACCTCTTTATTCAACTCCTAGCATAGTACCTGGTGTTTCATAAACATTTTTTCGGACTCAATGAACAAATGAATGGCACAAATCTTTGTGATGAGAAACTAGTCCTCCAATCAGAAGGATGAGAAAACTGTACCCATTTTAAATGTGAGCAACCCATAAGCCTACAGAATCCAAACAATTCCATATGCACAACTATTCAATCCTATGAGATACTTCATGGAAGTGTTCCTGTTTTATAAACTCCTATGATCTTATTTGGACCTAGGGATGATTCAAGACAAGATGAAAATTGAAATAAGAATTCTCTTCTTCAACATCCTAAAAAAGACAATCTTCTGTTTAAACAATTCCATCAACACTGTATGAGGGAGAAAAACACAAGTGCCAGGTATATGTAATATAGATACTCACATACTTGTTAAAATAACATGATCCAAAATGGACCCCACCAGGTGTTACAGACAAGGCAGGGGAGCAGGGGAGACAGGGAGGAGGAGAAAACCAAACACCCCGTGAAATGAAAGCCAGTGAGAAGGAATATGCTAGCCTGAAGGAGTCCTCAGTGTGCGACAGAACTAAGACGTCTGGTGAATCCAATCAAAGTGATCCGAGTTTGGCCCTGGAGAAACATTACTAAATTGTAAATATTATATACAATTGTTACAGCACTGAATCACTTATGAGACAATGGAACTCTGTGTGACACAATTTTTTAAAGGAATTAAAAAGGAGGCTGTCTAAAGCAGAAACGACGACAAACACAGTAGACACTAGACAACACAGAGGCACTTACTATTATGAAGCAGGGACACGGTATTAGGCTTTCTAATAACCTGAGTAAAATGTGCCAGAAACCTATCGAACTCCTTTGATCCCGTGTTCACCAAGCAACCTTCTGACTTCTATCTTAGTTTCTCAGGTACTAAGACGATATAAAAAAGAGATGTTGGAGAATGAGGAGGTTTCCTACTCTCTGAAAAAGTAACAATTAGCTAACGTGCCAATTAACTAACACACACTGTGGATTACAAAATCAACTTCTTCCTAAGCGGCTCAGGTCCCCTGAGCTGGACCAAACTCTGGGCAAACTGATGCAATTATAAAGGTGCTAGCTAGCCTCAAACAATGGTCTCACATGTTTTGGTTTCAGAACCCCTTTAGACTCTTAAATATTCCAGAGGACTGCAAAGAGTTTTTGTTTATAGGAGTTGTATTTACCAACATTTACTGCATTGGAAATTAAAACTAAGAAAAAATTGGTATATATTAATTCACTTAAATAAAATAAGCCCCATTACAAACATTTTTAGGAAAAAAATATTTTCAAAAACAAATTTAGTGAAAAGAGGGGTACTCATTTTCATTTTTGCAAATCACTTGTATGTCTGCCACAACAGAAGATAACTGGTATGCCATATCTGTTTCTACACTGAACACACTGTAAAGCACTGTCCTAGTTAAAGTATACAAAGAAAATGTGGCTCCGCATAAACACAAAGTTGGAGAAGAGAGGAGCATTTTAATAACCCTTTCAGTTAATTGTGGATACTATGCCAAAACTCAATACATGGCAGTTTCCAAAATGTTAATTGAACTGTAAAATCTAAAAACTGTATCAGAAAAAACCTGGGTGGCTCAGTCAGTTGAGCGTCAGACTCTTGATTTCAGCTCAGATCATGATCTCATGGTTCATGAGATTGAGCCCCACGTGGGTCTCTGTGCTGGCAGCAGGAAGCCTGCTTGGGATTCCCCCTCTCCCTCTGCCCCTCCCCTGCTCACACAAGCTATCTCTCAAAATAAATAAACATTTAAAAATAATAATAAATTTAAAAACTGTATCACTAAATTTTGCATATTCTGTCACACCATTGTCTCAACAATCTATCCTGCGTGCCAAGTCAATCTTTCAGCTGTACACAACTTTGTAATACTATACACTGGTCATATGGGAAATTCCAGTTCACTGAGTTATGCAGATCTTCTATATGTTAACACATTTTACCATATACCACCAAAAAATCACATTTACTAATATCATCAATGATCTCATCAGAAAAATCTTTAAGCACAGGAAACCTATTAACTAACAGTGACTGATACAAGTTTTCAAAAATGTAATTTCCACATGAAATCACAAATTTTATCATAAGCAGTAAATATTGTCCATTTTCCTTGACAAGCTCACTTCATTCATTTTTGGAGAAAATACCTACCTACCAAATACAAATACCTAAGTCTGAATAATTACAGTTTATCAGTTGTTCTTTCAAGAAGAAATGGCAATCCACCAAAAAAGTGGCTGGTTCAACACAGAACTCCTAATGGCATGAATGCTTTCCCTTGAGAAAACCACCGTATGTAACACAAGTGCTTTATACCCGCTTTTTTATTTTCTCTCGGAATATTAAAAAAACATGTACTCAGGGTAAAGATGTAATAAAATGAGCGATTTTTACTTCTTTGTCCTCAAGGACATGCTTAAGTGAAATCTAAGGCTCTGTCTCTTGTGAGCACGTGGCAGTGAAGAACACAAGGACTGACCAGTACAATCTGGTTCCTCTGCCATGATTCATGCTGACGCACCAGCAGTCTTACCCACACTGCTTCTGTACCAGCAGTGCAAATGGCCACACAGTGAAAAAAGGTAAATAATGTCTTAATATTACAAAATTGTTTCCATTCCCTGAAAAGGCCTAAAGAACCCCCACTCACCCCTGTGGCTACAGACCAATTCTTTGAAAACTGATGCCCTGAGGTTTGTTGAGCAAGCATCCAAAGAGTCCACTGTAAAACCTTGCTTGAAAGAGCCAAATAGTTTCTTTCCCAGAGATTTCTTTTAGCTGCAAAGGAGGCTCCCTGCCTAGTGAGACAATGGATTTATAAAGACCTCTAATAATTCTTACAAAGTAAATCTATTATCCTGTAACTTATACCCGCTTCTTATAGAATAACTCAAAGTAAATTTCTGCCTACAGTACAGACTATTTCATGGGTCTTCAAAAACCCAGTATTTTCTTTTTCATCTAAGAGAAATATACCCAATTGTTATAACCACTCCCCATACAACATGGTCCCCAGATTGAACCCCATCCCAGCCACTCCTCTGTCATGGGTCAGTTTTCAAAGTCCTTAAAACCAAGCTTTCTAAAATGAGTATATAACCCCAGACATCGCTGATAAAGACAGAGCACTGAAACTGATGAACTACCCTGATCTGGACACAACAGTTCCATTAAGGCAGCCTAGTTATCATCTTAACTTTATTAGTCACATACCAAATACCCAGCTCTTTCTCATTCACAGTTGTATCAAGCCCCATCTCTTCCATATATACCTGCCAATCGCTTTTTAAAAACCTCAGTGCAGGGCTTCACATTCATCCCCATTACATGTTACCATGTTATTCAGATACACGGACCAAAGGTAATCTTTTAGAAACTTGGTTCTACGTATAAATACTGACTGCCCCTCTCAGCTTATTAATATATATATATATATATATATATGTATATATGTATACATATATAAGCTTTATGCAGTCTTTATAAACATGACTTCTTTCTTATTACCTAAGACTTTTGTTGTTTCTAAATCAACAAGTGTTAAATAAGACCAAACCACAGGCAGAGTCCCATGACGTAAAACTGTGGACCTTTTTTTTTTGAGCCACAAAAAAACTCAAGACCCACTAGGATGTCCCCAACACATACCCCTAGATTTTGTAGAAGTTACCCTTCTATGTAACTGCTTACTTCTAGTCAGTGACTCTAGAAATGGACCAAAGTGTTCCTTTTTAAAATAAAAGAATCACGTTTCCAGATGTGAAAAACTCAATCAGATGACAGTCACATGTGATTCCCTTCCCTCACGCTCACTGAGAAAGGCCACAGCAAAATGTTATGGCATTATTCCACTGGAATAATGTGATATCATAGCTTATTGATATCACTACCAAAGAGATCCTTTTCACCATACATCCTAAATTATTAAATATAGCTGAAACAACATCTTCCAGTTTTCTCTCTCTAGAAATGAGAAGCCTATTTTCTATAAGTGCCCACAGAAAATCAAAGTACATTTTATAAAACTTAGGCCTCTTTTTCCTCCTCACTAGTTACATTATCTGGAATGCTAAGCATCTACCAAAGGCAATAAAGCATACTAAAAAGGTGTGAGGTCAAAAAGCCCTAGAGGCCCAGCTTCCGCACCTTAAAACTGAGCCTTCACTTTGCATCTGTGTTACCTTGAATCCATCCATTACTTGGAACCTCAGTAGACAGAGAAAACTGTATACACATGATAGCATCATTGTAAAGAATAATAATGGAGATAACATATATAAAAATGCCTCATAAACTGGCGCAAAGTTCTCAGTATATACTAGTTTCCATCTTTCTAACCACAGTGTCTTTCAAGAAGTAAGCATTCCCACATTACGGAATCACGCTTCCTTCCAACTCATTTTGAAGCAAAACCAATTATTATTCTGAGTTCTCACAGTAGACAAAAGCTGTCACTATCAGCCCAGGAGCTAAGACCTTTCATAGAAGATATAGATGGTGATATAATCGAGATCAGTAAATATGTCTTGTTCAATCATTGGATATAGGTATATGGCACACTAGAAGCACTCAAAAAAAAAGGGAGAAGGAGAAGGAGGAGGAGGAAGAAGAGGAGGAGAGGGAAGGGGAGGAGGGGGAGGAGGACAACGACGAGGAGAAGTAGTAGTAATAGTAGTACTCGTAGCAGTTTGACAAACTAGTGATCCTCAATCGAAAGTAACTATCACCCATAGGAAAAAGGAGGACAGATTCAAAAGTGAACTTTTCAGCAAAAACTTCCTTCTCATGTTTTCAAAAATGAGTGTCAACACCTTAAAATAAAATTTCAACAGCTAAATATAACATAGCCAGGAACAGTACTACAAACAGGTGTTCTGCAAATATAATTATCACATACATTGATAAAACTACTATAAACAGAGACCAACAAAACCAAGAAACTATGTCACTATCATTCAGAGACACAGGCAAAGTAAAATGACAGCCCTATTCTGGCATGGTAAGATGTAAGGTAGATACCAACATAGGTATTTTTAAATATGGTATAATAAAAAATATATATGCTACAATGAAAAATACACATTCCTGTTTCACAGCATGTTGCTTTACCATGTTTGCAAGGAAAGAACGAAATTAAATCAGAAATGTTTAACATACTACATTTCCTTTCCTCAGTTGCTTCACAGAGTATGCTTCTGTTTGTTATGAAAATAGAGAAATGTGAAATTGGTAAATATTTCTAAATATTGGCTTAATGACTGACAGACGAAATATCAGCCATACAACCAACTCTATTTTCATTTCCATATTACCAAATAAATAAAATTAAATGCTTCAATATCATTTAACTTGCCTTAATTACAGAAATCAAAAAAGGAAAAGCAGTCAATTGAGTGAATGTTCTCACAATGAGAAGAGGAAGAATGGCAAACCTAGGATGGCCCAGTGCAAGCATTTATATGAAATCTGGGAAGACAACAACTCTGCATCCGCAGGCAAAGGTTAACAGAAGTACTACACAGTATAAATAGAAAAGACAATAACCTAAGGAAATAGATGTTTCCCAGTGGCTAAGCAGAGAAAGCAGCGGCTAACAGTACACAAACTAGAAAAAGCCACCACATAATTTAAGATATAAGGCTTCTCTATGATTAGTTAAGGTGAACAAATTAAGGAAATTCACTGTAACTCACCAGAGGTGAATACTCATCCTAAGATAAACTCTGGGAAGAGGAATCGAATCAGTAGAGAAACACCAAATTCACTGGAGTTACTCAAGTTGTTCTCTTCTAGGTGTGAAGCTAGAGTTGGATCTACAGAGATGCAGGCTGCATATACTTCAAACTGGTAATTTCTTCACGAGAAAAAAGAGATAAGGTTCAACTCAAAGTAACCTCAGATCCAAACTATATCTGGCTCTGCGATGTTCCTGCTAACAGACAGGCGCCACATGCACTGAGCTGGTCTCTCCCATCCGGGTCTGTTTAAGATATTTATCTCTACAGGACGTCTCTGTGGAACAGTCATTACTAGTTGCCAACACCTATCTGAACAGATAACAAATTTAGCTTTTAGAATTTTCAAAGTGAATGTGGAAGTCTATCGGACGAGATAAAAAGTGAAAACTTGATTATATGAAAATACAGAAACATCTTCACATAGAAAAATACCTCGCTACTGCCTCTCCCAGAAAATAAAAAAGAATATTAAGACTCCAAAGGCAGGAAGGGGTGGAGAGGGTAAGGGATCAGTGATCTCAGTGGCTCTGACCTGTGGTATGTATAAGGAATTGAGAACTGAGAATAAAGAGGGCAAGTTTCTTGAATTTGTTTCATTAAATGCCTAGAGTGCAAGAAAACCATTCTATATACACTGCCTCATCATTCCTCAAATCCTTAAGTTTTGGAATAGGTCAGTTGCATTAGCTCCTACTCATTTTTCTTATTAGGTGAATTTTTATTTAAGCATCAGAAAACACATATACAGAAAAATGCAAGCATGGTAAGAATACAACTCAACTAATTTTCACAAAGTGAACACATCTGTGTAACTAGCACCTCCCCTCCCCCAGCCAAACCATCACCATCACCCCGAACTCAGAATATAATCAACTTTTCCAGAACCCTCACCTCCCACCGCCATCATGGCCTCTCCCAGGCATTATCTCCCAACAATAGAAATCTCCTGATTTCTATTACCGCAGATTAGTTTTGCCTATGTCTGCACTTACACAAATATCAGAATTCTGCTTGGAAAGAAAGCAATTCTCAAGACCATTATACCAATTCAAAATCTTTCAAACCCTAAATATCCAGTCTCAGATAAAGATAAATTCTCAGGTAAAGACAAATTCTTACATAATTTACGCCCATTTTTATAGTCACTCATCCGTCTTCCCAATGTAATTTTTGTTCCCTCCATGCACAAATACTCTGAAACATCACTTTGCCTAGAATCTCTGTCATCTCACACGAAAATTTCTCAAGTACTGATACTTAGCATAATTTTAAAATTGCCTTCTCTATTGATACTAACTTGGTACCCAACCATACAATTGTTACCATACTTAACAAGCCTCTTTCATTACTGATTATCTTCCTGAATAACTAATTTTATGTTACTAAAAACACATAAGAAGAAAAATCTGTCACAAAAAAAAATCAAAAGAGTTCATTATCATATTTAGAAGAAAGTCAGTGTCAACAAAAGTATTTACTAACACCAACTTAAATTTTATAAAAGTACTTTCTTTATTGGAATTCCCAAAACAGAATTCTTAATAGGTGACGCAGAATTTTCAGAGTTAGTTCTACTGATCTGTGTTATGTTTATGATGGCTAGCTGTTATCGTACTCTTTGGTACTCAACCAAAACCTTTGATAACAGAATATTTTGTAGTAAAATATTTTCAGAAGCCTAAGTTTATACAAGTTGACAAACAGTTCTAATTTCTGCACAGTTAGAAAGAACTAGAGTCCTAAAGACTAACAGGGCAAACTGTTCTTTGAGACTGAACTACAAAGCAATGCACTAGATAATTCTGAAAATTAAAGCAGAAGAATATGAATGTATCTTTACTAATAGCAAAATAAACTTTAATCCTGCGACACATTTATACCACTCTTAAAATTCACTTACACTGTCTTTACCTCAGTGTAAAGAACAGAGTCCTTCCTTACTTTCTTCCTGCTAGCCTCTCAACAAAGGACAGTGTATTAATCAAGCCTGTAGTACCCAGCACACCTTAGGAATTCCAAACGTGTTATGCGGAATCAAACTCAATATTCACTTCTAAAATATTTTGACTGCATAGCATTTGGAAGGCACTTTGAAATGAGAAATAAATCTAACTCATCTTTTTCTTAAGTGGGCTCAGAATATAAAGAACTTACCAGGGACTATATAGTTTTGCTCTCTGCTGGCAAATCAATCTGTATCAGAATGAATTCTGTGAAATGAATCAATGTTTTGTACTACCCATTTTGAAAGTGTATTCTTATTTCCTCCCCAGAAGCTACATTTTGAAAATATAACACATAGTGTTTGTATACCATAAAAGTAAAGGGGGCATACATGCAAAACACAACTGGAAAGGTACTGAATAACTATGACTATGTTTCTTAAGTCCAGCCAAAGTTGTTTTAGAAGTTTTTCCAACAAAAGACTTAAAAATCTCCAATTTATCTATTATATATATTTAATATAAGCTTTTAAAAGGAGTATTTTGATGTCAAAAAGTACTACAGATTATCTCCTTTTTTCCTAACTCATATTACAATACAGAATTTTAATATAAAATTGTTTCTGCCTGGGTAGAACCAGAGGAATTGTGGACAAAGACAAAAAAAAAAAAAATGATGTTATATATAGGGGTTAAGGATAACTGGGAAGGCTTCTCAAGGTCAAACGATGGTGCCAGGTGACTGGGATATTCACATAACTATTTTTTTTTTTTAATTTAAAAAAAAATTTTTTTTCAACGTTTATTTATTTTTGGGACAGAGAGAGACAGAGCATGAACGGGCGAGGGGCAGAGAGAGAGGGAGACACAGAATCGGAAACAGGCTCCAGGCTCTGAGCCATCAGCCCAGAGCCCGACGCGGGGCTCGAACTCACGGACCGTGAGATCGTGACCTGGCTGAAGTCGGACGCTTAACCGACTGCGCCACCCAGGTGCCCCAACATAACTATTTATTAAAATGCAAGAGGAGAGTGGAAGAAAGAGAAGGGAGAAGGGAGGCAAAACCAAAGAGACTGGGTTAAAATCTTGAAGTATAATCATAGATGGGTATGGCCATTCTCCATGCAACAGTCCCTCCTTAAAGAACAAGCAACAGTTTACCTAGCTAAGCCAGCGATATTCTGAGTCTATGGCCATATCTATTAAAAAGAGTTTAAATAATTACCTGAGATCCCAATAACATTTCAGTAAGTACATGAAAGATGCTGGTCACATCTCTTAACTATCAAATGTCTTTTACGTGACCATCTCTATAATCCAAGAAACTTACTTTGTGGCTTTATCCATTCTGTATTGTTGCAGTAAGCTAACAGGAGCAATCAAAAGGATTTCACCCCAGTTTTTGTGGCTTGACCACACTGCCCAATCTGGTGCTATTTACAACAGAAGACTCTTAATTACTATTACCGGCTATCTGTGGAATGGAGCTCAAGTAAGAGGAAAACACACAAAGCCAAAAAAGTGAGACTTAATAGGCAGCATGAACAGAAATATTCTCTAGAAAGAACCAATGGTTAGATGTGCCCAAAATCAAGTCACAAAGAATGGAAACTTTTTTTTTTTTTTAAATAAGACCACTGGCTATAAAGAGAAAGATGATATTTGTTGAGTAAGTCTATAAATATTAGAGCATATTATGTCAGGCTGAAGTGCTGTGGGTCAGGAAATTTCCAAAACGCCAGTGTTTTCAGCGTCAATTACCACAGAGCAAAGGCAAAGCTAAAGAACTATTCACCTGTCTGTTACTTCCTCTTTCTCTCATGACCTCACTTCCAACTTTCACTAAGGAATGTAACTAAAAAATAATTTCTGCAGGCTCCCAACTCCACATCTACCCAAATGCGAGACCCTGGGTCTCTCTTCTATTACCATAAATCGTTGGTACTCAACCTGGAGCGATTTTTATTGCTACAGGACACTTGGCAAATTTCGGAGACATTTTTGATTGCCAAGACTGAGGAGAGAGAAGTGCGCTACTGGCATCGAGTGGGTCAAGACGAGAGATGCGGCTACACTTCCTAGAGTGCACGGGAAAGCTCCCCAAACTCGGCCTAACCAGCCTCAAGTGTCAACGGTGCTAAGACAGAGAAACCCCGGCAAAGACAAATTATCCATGCTCCCATCTAAAGTCCCCAGAAGATGCACTACACATCATGCCCTCCCAACTCCTACAGGACACAGGTCCACCAACATCAATCAATTTGTGTGCAATAAACAGCAGAATCTTAATTAAGTGGATCTAATAGAATTTATTTAAAGTAGTATGTATTTTAACATTTCTAAAGTACTAATCAAATCTAAAGGACTAATCAAGGCTGTAACAGTTCCACCTTACCATATAATTATATTATTTATATGTGGAAGAAATTTCTAAAGAACCTGGAGACTAGTTTTTTTTTTTTAATAAAGACTATTTTTAAGTAATCTCTACACCCAACATGGGGCTCGAACTTACAACCCCAAGATCAAGAGTCACATGTTCTACTGACTGAGCCAGCCAAGCATCCCTAGTTCTTTCTTAAATAGAAACATTCACCTTAAAATCTATCTGTATACTTCATTTATAAACACTCTTCCTTTAAAAAAAAAAAAAAGTTACAATCTAACTTTAAAAACAATTTCTCATTCAAGCGTTTGGTTTTCTGTTTAAGAATACGCATTTTATCAGGGGCGCCTGTCTGGCTCAGTCGGGTAAGCATATGACTCTTGATTTCAGCTCAGGTCATGATCTCATGGTTCCTGAGCTTGAGCCAGGTATAGGGCTCTGCGCTGGCAGAGCCTGCTTAGAATTCTCTCTCTCCCTCTTTCTGCCCTTCCCTCGCTCATGTGTGTACGTCTCTCAAAAATATATAAATGTTAAAAAAAAAAAGAATATGTCTTATATTGGTTAAACCGAAATTTCCTTTGCACATCATCCAACTGGAAACTGGCAACTTAGGCAACAGGAATACAAAACACTCTCATGTCATCACAAATTACACTGTAAAACAATCACTTTAAAGCAAAGTTTTAAGCAAAGTAACGTTTGTGAGATAGAACATGGGGAAAAGATTACATTTCTACAGATTGCGGGGTTTTTTTAATTGGAACACTAGAAAAATCTCAAAACAAACTTTTTTGGGGGAAGTGCAGGCATGTTTAAACATACTCCTACTACCAATACCAAGACCTAAAATCATATTTCAAATTTTTATAAGCTGATGAACTTCCAGGAAGTGGGAACCTTGGGGAGTTTATAACCAACCCACGGGTCCCACCACCTTTCACTAACCCACTCCCATGCCTTCTTCCAGTTTAATCTTCATGGCCACTCACTGCAGTCACCACCGTGCATAAACCCTCATCTCCCTTGCATCTCATTTCCTTGTACACTCTGGCAAAACCCTGGTTCATTCCAGCTCCCCACCTGTACCCTGGGCCTGAGCCTGTGCAGTCAAATGTGAGGACAAAAGCTCAACCCCACACAAACTGGTCTTAGTTTAAATTCAAAACCACAACTTAAGTGGGCTCTTGGCATTGTGCAGACAATTAAATCACGCTTCCCAAGGCCCCTCACTTTCCTCCTCTCCTGGCAACTAACCCTTTCTTCTTCTACTCTCCACAGACCTCTGACACCTCTTCCTCCATCTTAGCTCTCAGGTGATGACCTTACCTCTTTTTACAATGACAGTCAGAAAGAGAAGTTCCACGTTCCACATCTATTACCTATCTGTCTTCGCTCCCAATACTACACATGGCATGTCCCTGCTCTCATCTAAAGCCAAACCCTCACTTCTGTATTGTTGCTATCTTTCATAGCTTCCTGAAAAACACTGCTCCAGCAAATTCCACCCATCCTCTCTGGCACTGTCCATTTCTCTTTCTCTACTATATCATGCCCAACGTAGAAAACACATTTTTAAAAAAGCAAAAGGGAGAAGCAGAGAAGCGTAAGTACCTTCTCATAAACTTAGAGATCCACAAAACCAGTGCAGAATGTAGAAACCAGTGGACTCCAACGAACGTCGCATGTTTACTCATCCCACCCAGAAATCTGGGTCACTATTCAAGGACCGTCTCTTTATAAATTCCCCACCCACCCCAAAGTTTCTGCACTTTCAGAGTACTCTGATCGCCCTAACATGCCGCACTCCAAGTACTACAGAAGATGTGTATATGTATCTCCCTTCTTGAGATTTTAACCGCACGGAGTTTCAAGATAGTGCTTTAGTAACTATATACTGCGTGGCACATAGCAGACAGGCAGTGAATGTTCATCAAAGGAAGAAATGAATGAATTACTGCACACATTTCCTGTAGTCTACCTATGAAAAAATGTAACCAAAAATGTGTTGGGAGAAAAGCAGATTCAAGTATATGACAACCACCTTTTTAAAAAGATCAGAAGTTCTGAAAGTAGTAGGAGACTACAACTGGCAATAGTTTGTAACAACTACTAGGCTGTGTGTAAATATGGGGAACTAAATTCACAGCGGTTAAAGGTCTGTAGATCATAACTGTGCCAAGAATTCTGAAATTCTGACAAACCATGCTATGGGCAAATAAATTCTATAATAGAAATTTTAAATGAAACCACACATAAGTGACTTCTTCAGTTCAGTGTTACTTAAACAGAAGAATGGCAGACTACATTTTAAAATGCAAATTTTTAAATCAATCTGAAAAACTGAGTTAATGTATAAAATGGCATTATAGAGCATACCAAATGACATGACTAAGTATCACCCAGAACATTTGATTTAAAACACCAAATTCCAAATTTCTGAACAGCACCTTATGAATTCCAGAACCGTCAATTCCCAGGGTTTATAACCAAACATGTACTTTGGTACTGAAACCCTTAAGTCAATTTCGTAATTCGACCAAACCACCCATTAAGGTGAAATGTCATTTTTCAACTATAAGACAAATAACCCAGTGCATTCACAATTTCTGAAAGTTTACCCTATTTCTGTTTAAAAATTCATAGGAGTCAATGAAATGAAAGCACTACTTTTTTTCAGTGTAAGGAAAAGGGAAAAAAAATCAACATCAGATTCTTTTCCTAAGTGGGTTATAAATTCTCCTTGTGCAAAAAAAAAAAAAAAAAAAAGGGGAGTGTGTGCGTGCATGCGTGTGCAAAGATGAACCAACTAAATAAATACATACATACCTTCCTTGACAAGAATTTGAGAGAACCGTCTGAGACAACCGGGTTAGGACAAAATTCTGAGGTTCATAACATCACAATGAGTAGAAGCCAGCAAGACTCCAAATATGGTTTGCAAACCACCATGCCAATTCCCCTTAAGCCTCATTTAAGAAGGATTACCGCCTACAATCTAACCTCACTGTGCCACTGCTTCAGTCCTGAGTCCAAAGAACTGATTAAACAAACATGGGGTTTCAACAAATGTACTCTTCATTAGCTGCAGAGAGCACACTGAAGAAGGCGATTCAATGTTCAGAAAGTCAAATACTCTCTCGTAAGGCTGTCACAATCTTCAGTTAAACCTTAAACTTTCAGGATAATTACAATCAATCTGCAGGAAATGTGGTGGATGACACTGTATTTCAGTATTAAGTAATGAAAATTAACAGAAGTAAATTAGCAGTTATAGAACATGGACGGTATGGAAAACAGTTTTTAGAAGTGCATAAATGGAAACTGTAGTATACTTTCAGGAAATGTAAAGTTTGTGTAACAAAGAAGAGAGGGATGTTTTCAGCTAAGTGGCAACGATCCAATGTCTCACTTTGAATCAAATCTGTCACTAAAATGAGGTTTTCCAGGAAGCAATAAGAATAATAAAACTTAGGCTTCAAAGAAATGCAGCTTAAGAAAAAAATTCTGTGGCAAACATTCAAAATCTCAGTAAAGTAACAATAGGTCATTTATCCAACTTGAAATCTGAACAATTTCCGGAGATGTCAATTATACCAGACCTCTATCTATCTAAGCTGCAGGTTTGAACTACTTTCCTGATGTCAAATATTCACGCACACACACAAAATCAATAAAAGTCATTATTTTGATTTAAACCACATATCTAAAAACCATTAACTATTTATCACTTGAATTGGCATTCTCGGTTTTACAAGAGAACTAAAAGTCGTTCCTATTAAAATTTCAATACAATGTGAGGCTTATTTGACAATCACTACCAAATATTTATGACCCATGCCAGTTAGAAATAGTATTGTGCATGGTGGTGGGATTTCTCACAAGGATACAGTGTTTGATTTGAGTTTCAAAAGAAAACATTTAGGAATATCATCACAGAATTCACTTCAGTGTTAATGAATCACAAAAGGCCGAAGAAAAGCCAGGAAGCACATACAAAAGACTTGTGTCGTATTACCAGCAGGTGGCAACTCACATAAATGTTATCAAAAATGTACACCAAGAAATTTTAATATACAGACATCTTTTTCTTAAAGTATCTCATGTGGCTAAACTTTGTAACTGGTGAAAACTGGGATTCGATTTAATCAAACTATGAAAAACTACAAAATGTTTACCCTCCTACAAAGTAGTCAGTAGAAAGCAATATTATTGTATAACCAGAAGGAACCGATAAAGGCAACGATGCCTTTCTTATTTTTAAAAATACGAGAAACCTATATAACCAACTGGAATACGAATAACAAGACTCATCACTGTAACACAAGTTCATTCCTGATTTGTTATTTCCAACACGAATCTTCCAAAGACGTTTCAAAGATCTTTGCAAACCTAAAATTGTCATTAGGTTAATACCTTATGAAAAATCTACAGGTTTGCTGACTATGACATTTAACAACATGCAGAGTCCAAAATTCCTTAGCCTACCCATCAAGGCCCTTGGTAATTTGGCCCCATCCTCCTTTTTTGATCTACTACCTATTACTCCCGGCCCTGCCCACTTATTACAAAAGTAACAATTTTGCTGGTCGCACACCTGCCTTTCTCCATGACTTTATTTCACCTCAGCATCTCATCACAGTCTTTTTTCAAAGCTCATCATTTTCAAATACTACCTCCTCCACAAAGCATTCCTATTTCTCCCAAGCAGCAATAATCTCTCTTCTGAATTACAATAGCATAGCTATAACTGTCTCACAAAACACCTTTTTGTATGTAATGTTAGTTACATATCTTAATGTGTCTTCTCTCCCCTACCTGAGCGTTCTGTGACCAGATCACACCTGCTAACCCAAAACAAGCAGTAAACTATAAAGCCCCAAACCAGAAGAGATTAGATACCAAGTTTAAAGAAAGAAACAAAGTCTTCCTACACACCCCATGGGGTAAGGAAAGCTTCAATTTCTATGTCTGCATTTTCATCCCTGTTTATTGGAGTTACTGCACAGTAAATTATTTTTTTCAGGAAAATATTTCACTTAATTGTCACAGAAATCCTGAGTTACGCACGTGATACCAAGCCCATCATACAGCTGAGGAAATCAAATCACAAATGATTAATAACCCATTACAAGGTCATTCGTTATAGTAACAACGTAGAAAAGCCAGTGCCCGAGTCCAAGCGTCAAGCTACTGGCCTACTGCTTGTGTCTCACTACCCTGCCTCTGGATTATCGTAGTAGCAAAACTAAAACACAAAACTTAGAGTAAGTAAGGGTGGACAGATGAAAGAGCAAAGATGCAGTGATAACCTTCATAGTTGACTCCAGTTCTAAAAGTTCTCATTAGTGCATCTATGATAGATTTGCTGTTCTTTTCAACAGCAGCCCATAAAATGTGTTGCCAAGTCCACACTCTGCAATTCAAAGTTCTTACACTAATTTAACCCGTCTTTTCTACTGTTCTCCAAAACAAACATGCAGCTTCCAACCAGCTTAGTGCGATGCTGCAAACAGTATGTTTATTAATATCCAGTGCTTTGTGCTCAGGCTGCTATTACCACCTTCCTACCCACACTTGTCCTAAGTTTTTTGTTTTCTCCACACAAACTGACTTAATGACTGTAGCCCACAGATTTTCGCCTCCCATTCCCTATGAAATCACAGTTCACATTTTATTATACGTGCTCTCATTTCTCTGCAGAAGTCAGGGTTAAAACCACAGACCCCGGAGCCAAATGCTCTTCTCTACCACTTACGTGTCCTTTGGGAGATTACTTAACTTCTCCATGCCTCAGTTTCCCCATCAACACACGGGAAACCAGAGTACAGTCTGTACCTCACGGTAATATTATAATAAAATGAGTTAATACAAAAAAAGTGCTCTGACCAATGTATGACACGTAAATTACGCTCCAATGTTAGCTATCACTGTCATTTCTTCCAGTATCATGGTTTTATCTCCTCAGAACTATTAACTATCCAACAATGCTAGACACATTGTTTTCATTGTAAATTATATTTTAATGACTGTTTTTAAATGTCTTTCCAAAAAAGTTCAATTTATCAGATATTCTCTAACGTCATTTTTTAATGCAAAACGGCATACGCTAAAATTTCATTTCTAAAATATAGAAAATAGAACAATGTTAATCATGGGGGACGTATAAGGGTGAATATCCGCTACATTAAATCTGGAATCTGTACTAATCCAACTCTTCCATTTAATCAAATACCAAGAGTTCCTTCTGACTTTAACAGCTCTTTCCCAGAGAGAGCAAGTGCCTACTAAAAGATCTTAATAATCCATAGGGCCTGGAGAGTACAGCTTTTTTTCTTTTTCTTTTTTAAGTTAAAAAAGGCTTTTCCTCTTAACAGAAATCAATGAAAAGCCTCTCGAACACAGCAAGAAGATGGGGTTAATTTTAACTACAATGGAAATCCCTGCAGAATTTTAGAATGCCAACAATAGTGTCACTTTTCTCATTCACTGGATTTTTTCCTGGTTTTCAGGACTACAGTAATCTGTATTAACATCAGTAACTCCTCACCAGTATTACATTATACATAATATAATTAACAAAGTAAAACAATTGTTGTCATATCACAGCTGCTATTAGTCTGGAAGAGAAATTCTAAACATGAAGGGAGATATTAATTATATTATGACCAAGAAGCACATTTCTAAAGCCATGTTTTCTGAGGAGTCTGAGGATAGCTAAGTTTTCAAGTCATAAAGGGGAAAAATAATCTGTGTCCAGATTAAAGGGTATGTTGTTCAAAGATCAAGTTTCAACACCTCTAAAAGGATAGGAACGGTCATGGAAATAGATATTGATTGGGATTCACATTTTATATAGCCAGCAAACTATACAGATGCCAAAAAGTAAAACAGAATATACGTGAGTTATTTTTCCTTATCTAGTGAAAGGAAAAATAATTCACTTATATTTTGTAATTAAGCATTTTATTTTGAGATAATTGTATATTCATACACAGTCGTAAGAAGTAATACTGAAATATCTCCTGCACCCTTTATCCAGTGCCCCCCAGTGCTAACTGCTTGCATAACTATCTTAAGAGAATGTCTTGTATCTCCCAGGACAGAAAACACTGCCATCATCACAAAGATCCCTGATGACCCCTTTTTAAGAGCCATATTAACTTCCCTTACCCTCCCCACCTGAATTCCTGGCAACCACTAATCTGTTCTGTATGTCTATAATTAAGTCATTTTAAGAATGTTGTACAAATGGACTCCTACAGTACATAACTTTTGGGATTCACCTTTTCACTCAATATAATTCACTGGAGATGCAACCAGGCTGTTGTGTGTCCTTTTTATTAACCAGTAAGGATTCCACTGTATGACTTTATTACAGTTTTAACTTTCCACATGTTGAAGGACATTTGTGTTGTTTCTAATGTGGGGCTTTTATTAATGAAGATGCCACAAACACTGGTATACGGGTTTCTGTGTGAATATATGTGTTTATAGATCTAGGATCCATGCCCAGGAGGGCCTGGAGAGCTGCATGGTTAGTTGTTTTTTAAACTGCCTGCCAAACTGTTTATTGCTAGCCCTGCTAGCAACACATAATTGATCCTGACTCTCCACCTCTTCTCTTTACAACACATTTGGTGTTGTCACTGTTTATTTGAGCCATCTTGACAGGTATGTAGTTAATAACTGGTTATAATTAATTAACTTGCATTTTCCTAATGGGCTAATAATGTTAAATATCTTTTAATATGCATATTTGCCTCATGTATTTGTCTCTTCATGTCCTTTGGCCATTTTTTAAGTGTTATTTATTTTGAGAGAGAGAATGAGTGGGGGGAGGGGCAGAGAGAGCGGAGAGAGGGAATCCCAAGCAGGCCCCCTCACTCTGAGTGTGAAGTCTGATGTGGAGCTCGAACTCAGGAACTGTGAGATCATGACCTAAGAGCCAAACGCTTAATCGACTGAGTCGCCCGGCCCAGGGGTCATTTGCCCATTTTCTAGTTGGGACTATTTAGGTTTTTACTACTGAGCTTTGAGAAATCTTTACATTTTTTAGATACTATCTCTTCATCACACACAGGGTTTACAAGTACTTTCTTCCACTTCAGTTTTTCTTTCCATCCTCTTAAATGGGGTTTTTGCAGAGTACACGTTTTTAATGTTGGTAATAAATTTATCAATTCCTCCTGTTTTGGTTTCAGGTCTAAGAAGTCTTAACTCAGTCCTAGATCACGAAGATCTTCCTCCACACTCAGCATGGGACCCAACGGAGGGCTGGATCTCAGGACACTGGGATCATGACCTGAGCCAAAATCAAGAGTTGGATGCTCAAAATGACTGAGCCACCCAGGCACTCCTACACCTAGGTATTTTTTGAGTAATTATAAATGGTATTGTATTATCAATTTCATTGTCCACAGATTCATCACTAATATATAGAAACAAATGATTTTTGTTTGTACAGCTTGTATCCTGTGACCTTACGGACTTCACTTACTGGTTCTAGACTTAGTGGGGTTTTTTTGGGTGGTGTGTTTGCATTCCTTGGGATTTTATCTGCAAATGGGGACAGCCGTTTCTTTCTTTCTGATCTGTATGCCTTTTATTTTTTTTTCTTTCTTACTGCATTGGCTAGAACATCAACATTGCACTGAATAAGAATGGTAAAAGCAGGCATCCTTGCCTTGTTCCTGATCTTAGTGAGAAAGTAATTCAGTCTTCCGTTATTCAATATAATGTGAGGTGTAGGTTTCTGTAGATGTTCTTTATCATGTTGAGGTAACTTCCCCATTACTATTTTTGAGAGCTCTTATCATGCATAGGATTTAATTTGGGGGCTTAAGTCTGTCACAATTTGCAAAGAGAACTCATGAAGTATCACCGTGAAATAGTTTTTAATTCTGTTTTTGTTAAGTATGAAGTTTGTGAATACAAAAAAAATTACTACATCAAATCTGAATAAAAGTACATTCCTCTTTACTATTCAACATATGCTTTACATAAAAAGCCTCAAGTCTTTTTTTTTTTTTTCCAGGAAACAATCCAAAACATGATCATTTGGCCAACCTGTCAAACAATCTGATACTTTTTGTTAAGTCAACTCATCAAAACGAAGTATAAGGACTCCTTTGCATTCCACATTTTTAAAAGTTCACTTGTTTTAGTTTCAGAGTAAACTGTGATATACTGTACTGTTTTAAACACGTGAAAACAACACAATTTGACCTTGTCAATGAAAACAATGACAGACTTTCCTATCCTGGATGTTTCTGCTGCTACCTTGAAAATCACAGCTTACTTCAGTCATTTCCCATCAACTACCTCACACAAAATCCTATCTCTAATCACTATTTATCTAATGTTTAAAAACTGCAGTGCTGTTAGTAACAAGGATCCATTGGCAAAACACTTATCAAACTCTGAATTTAAACATGCACCTGTTTTTAACTCTCAAAATTAAAACTGATTGTTTTAAGGGCAAAGATATGTTAGGTTTAAGTTAAATGCACTATAGCATCAAAATTTAAAAGTCCAATTACTTCAAATCACCAAGGGATTTTCAAGGAGAAGATAAAGGAGAGAAGAATATACCCCAAGTATTAATAATTTTTATCCTAAGATGATATTCATTCCATTTGTTAATAATGGCAAGAAAAAGAAAAAGTAGTTAAAATAGGTATGCTGAAACAGTCAATATTCAAATGCTACAAAAGCAGAAAAACAAGTAAGGTAATATGTATTCTTGAGAAACACAGTATGTGTGTGTGTCGGGAAAGCGCAGAGAGACAGAGAGAGAGAATCTCAAGCAGGTTCTGCACTGACAGCGCAGACCTCACCAACTGTGAGATCAGGGCCTGAGCCGAAATCAAGAGTCAGATGTTTAACCAACTGAGTCACCCAGGCGCCCGAAGGTAATTTTTTTTTTAATTTTTGTTTAAATGTTTTTATTTAGTTTTGAGACAGAGAGAGACAGAGCATGAGCAGGGGAGGGGCAGAGAGAGGGGGAGACACAGGATCTGAAGTGGGCTCCAGGCTCTGAGCTGTCAGCACAGAGCCCGACGCGGGGCTCGAACTCACGGAGTGTGAGATCATGACCTGAGCCGAAGTTGGACACTTAACCGACTGAGCCACCCAGGCGCCCCCCCAAGGTAATTTTTTTTAAAGGTCTAATACTGAGTAATACAATTCATGAAGGAAGGCAAAAATAATAATAAATTTACAGGGCTATGGAAAAGTTGTGGCTGTTGCCTTCGTAGGAGGAGTCCCTTCTGCATTGTCCTTTCAGTGACCTTAGTAGTCAGGCATATTTGCTTCCCAAATGACAGAACATAATAAAATACTTTTTAAAACAAGTGTACCAAAATTTGAAAACTGCTAGCATAGCTGGAGAAAATTTAACTGTCTAAAATATACATTTAGTTATTTTTGCTTTAGAAATAAACAAGGGATGCCTGGGTGGCTCAGTGTTAAGTTTCTAACTCTTGATTTCAGCTCAGGTCATAATCTCACAGTTGTAAGATCGAGCCCCACCTTGGGCTCCACACTGAGTGTGGAGCCTGCTCATGATTCTCTCCCTTCCTGTCTCTCTGCCCCTCTCCCCCACTTGCTTGCTCGCTCTCTCTCTCTCTCTCTCTCTCTCAAAAAATAAAATTAAACAAATAATTTAAAAATAAATGAAATAAGGATTTCCACCTGCTTAATCTAAAGGAAAATAAGCCAAAGAATAAGTAAACAGAAATCAAATGCAAAAATAAAACTGACACTAACAGAAACAGAAATTAATCTCACTTAAACATATTTAAAAAGGGAAAACTAGAAGTTGACAATAATAAAAGGTTTTATTACATATGATCTCATAGGACTTTTCCTAGGAATGCAGGACTGTTCTTCCTTAATTATATCAGATGTATCTAGGACATGAATACACCAAAGTATTAAACTTATATTACAAACCCACTCGGGAAACTGGATAGTTCAAGATTCCCCAATTTCTAAGCCTGTGACAAGTAATAGGAATAAGAAAAACTAACTCTTATTTCTATATTCTAACGTTAAAATAGTTTTTAAACTAATTTATTTTTTAAACAATCAGAAGCCTTTTTTCAATGGAGTAAAAGTTTTCTGGTCACAGTGCTTTATCTTTTTTTTCTTTTTTAATCAAAATATATATATATATATATATATATATATTTTTTTTTTTCAGGAATAGAATTCAGTGATTCATCACTTACACAGAACACCCAGTGCTCACCCCAACAAGTGCCCCCCTTACTGCCTCACCCCTTTAAAAGCCCTCCCTCACCTCCCCTCCAGCAACCCTCAGTTTGTTCTCTGTATTTAGGAGTCTCTTATGGTTTGTCTCCCACAGTGCTTTGTCTTAGAACCTAAAAACATAAGGCTTCAAATTTAGGTAAGCACAAATACCAATTAAAAATAGGCCTACAGGGGCGCCTGGGTGACTCAATTGTGTGAGCAAGCGTTTGACTCTTAGTTTTGGCTCAGGTCATGATCTCAAGGTTGGTGAGATCAAGCCCCACGATGGCCTCTGAGCTGATCATGCAGAGCCTGCTTGGGATTCTCCTTCTCTCCCCCTCTTTGCTCCTCCCCACCCCCCATGCTCATGTGCACTCTCTCTCAAAATTAAACATTTAAAAAAAATAAAAATAGGCCTACATATTAATTTATTGTTTTAGAATAACTTGAAATGTGAGCTAATTATTTTTCAATACTTCTTCAAAAAATTCTCAAGCAGTATATCTAAATACATTATCAAATCTAGTCAAGATGATTCGAAGTTAAATTAGAAATCTCAAAAAAAAGAACAGCTCATCCTCACAACTGCAGAATTCCTAATACCTTATAACCAGAGTGTCCAAAATGAAAGAAAAAGGTACAAAGAAATGAAAAATGAAAACCACAGCCTACTCCTCAGGAGAAGGAAACCATCATGGGAACAGTGGGAATAACAATCAGAAAGTGCCTCTAAGTCCAAAGGAGAAATACAATTCATAAGGAAAATGGTAACGTGACAAGTATCTCATTTAAAAAAACCAACCCAAAACAAAAACAAACCTATAATAGTGCGCTCAAATGAGAAGCTATTCAAAGCTTAAAGATGATTTAAGTAATTAGCAAACAGACACTACCATAGTTCAATTTCATTATTAAAAAGCTCGTATTAACTTTCTAACCTTCCAACAACTTAGGAGATTTCAAATAACCAGAACCAAAATAAGAATACTAAAGCAGAATCTTTTCTATACTCCATTTTTTTACAAAGAGAGTTGTAAATGACAAAAGAAGGGAGGGGGAAGGAAATTAAGGAAGGGAAAGAGAGAAGAAAACCCTGTCTGTCCAACACCCCTATTTTTCTGTAAGTACAAGATGATTCCTAATCATTAGAGGGATAGTAAAAATAATTCCATTTAAGACTACTTCATCTGTAAATCTTCAACCCATCTGATCAAATTCACTTTCAATAAATTGAAAAGTACTTCAAAAATATAAAGCCCACAAAGTAAATTTTGGCTGAACTGCACAAGGACAAAAATTCACATGTTATAAGAAGATTGTTTTTTAAAATAAATCAGGAGTGTTAAAATATGACTGGGAATATAATAAACTAGAACCATTCTAATTTTTTAATTAATTTACTCATAATTAAAGATAAAACTCAGGACTTCCAGTCAAGATGACATCAAAAATTGTTTTGAACACCCACCTTGTTCCATAAACACAACAATCATAGATAAAATACAGAAAGAGAAACTTAAAAGGCATAGCTTAAAAAAAATTTTTTTTTAATTTAAAAATAAAAGGCATGGTTACACTTAAAAAAAAAAAAAAAAAAGACACACACCTCCACCAAACAGAAACACACAACACTAAGAGGGGCTGGAGCTGCGAACCTGCTACGGTCTGATTTCAGAAGGGTAGCAGGGAGGCCTAGACTTCAGACCCTGTAGGAACGGGAATGAAAAAGGCCCACCCAGGATGAGAGCCCAGAGTCAAAGCTCGGCTGAAACAGAACTGCTGCCAACAGCTACCCGGAGGCTCAGTAGGCTGTGTGCATGGGAAGTGCGGCTTTTAAGTGGAGCACCTAGAAGAGTTAGACTACACACGACATAACACTAGGGCCTAAGCCACACCACTCAGTCGCCTAGCCAAGAGTACAAAGACACACCCAGTACCACAGAGCGGCAGGTGCTCCAACCTGCCAATCTAAGATCTGGTTTTGGAAGGGGGGACCCAGTCAGGAGAGCCACTTAAGAACACCTGCAAAACCACCGATAAGAAGGGGCTGTGGGGGGCGGGGAGGCTTGACAGTCAGGTTGTACCACAACATATGAAGAGAACTAGTAAGTCTACAAATACAGCAACCAAAATATGCAATCCCTCCAAACAAAATAGAATCAGAAAAGTCTGGAAGATGCGTGCAAATAGTATGTGTAAAAGTTCCTAAAAGATAAACAAACATAAGAAAAGTTATTAAATTTCTTTTATAAAAGGATACAAACCATGAAACAAGCAAAAGGGAAACCAGATTAGGTAGAAATGAGAAAATCAATTTAGAAAGCTTGAAAATAAATTTTTGAAATTTAAAACAAGCACTAAAATTGAAAATTCAATAGAGGGGTGAAGTTTAAACGGGAAAAACTGAAAAGGAATTAAGGAACTAGAATAATGAATTTAACTAGGATGTGGCAGAGGTAAAGAATTTTTTAAAAATACACATATAAAGGACAGATAAAGAGGCTCCAAAATGTATTCAACCGCAGTTTCAGAACAAGTAAAGCAATCGCAAGAGACTGGCCTTACATCAGAAAAGAGAATACGACTGAATCACGTAGTACCCAGATAGATGAATTAATGTTAACAAATTTACATAAAGGGGACACTGTAAAGTAACATATAATCTAACTTTCAAGTGGCAAGGAAAAAAATGTTAATTCATTTAACCGAATTTTTAAATTATATTTTGAAAGTTTTGTTTTTGTTTTTTCGTATAACTCCCATGCTACCCCAGAACACCACAGAGATCTTCCAGGTGGTTCCACAGAGCAAAGCTGACATGGAGGGCCAATAAACAAGGTGCAATTAACAAAAGAGTCTAACTGGCCCAGTCTTCGGCTGCAACTCAACAGTCCTTGAAATTCAGTTTCTATGCCCAGAGAAATGAGGCATGAGATGAGAGTGCTTTTCTTTTCAAAACTGTGGTAAAAACTTGGGACTGGGGCAGAAGACTACCAGAAGAGTAGACTGCAGGACTGAGTAATAGAATTCCCAACAAAGAATACAATTTCTGGTTAACTTACATCACATATATAAACCAAAAGCCAAACTAGTGCTATAACAAATTACTCAATCAACAACGCCTATTAACTCTTCTCTCTAAATTTAAAATAAGTAGTCAGAAAAGGAATAATGCTGACAAGGGAGGCTACATTTACACTATGAAGTTTAAGTCTCTTTTTGGTAGTTCAGCTAACTATATGGCTGAAGAATCCATGATTTTATCTGAGCTGGTCAAGATACACAACTGGTTAAAGTTTTCTGTGTTGTAGTGGAAATACTAAATTAATCAAAGGGCATTAATTTTAGTTTACGCAGACCTGGCTTCAAACAACTGTATTTTATTTATAATGATTATTACAAAATAATCATTTATTTTGATGAGAATATATATCTTTAGGAGTCTTTCAAAGATACAGCACAGTTTAAAAAGTAACCACACAGGGGCGCCTGGGTGGCTCAGCTGGTTAAGCATCTGACTTCGGCTCAGGTCATGATCTTGTGGTCCGTGAGTTCGAGGCCCACGCCGGGCTCTGAGCTAACAGCTCAGAGCCTGTAGCCTGTTTCAGATTCTGTGTCTGTTTCTCTGACCCTCCCCCGTTCATGCTCTGTCTGTCTCTGTCTCAAAAATAAATAAACATTTAAAAAAAATAAATAAATAAATAATAAAAAAAATAAAAAGTAACCACACAAATCAGAAACACAAACTATAAACAGAACATCAGTTCAGCAACCCTGCAAGACAAAGTATATTCTTTGCTGGTGATAAACAGCATATTCACTCTACTTCAGTCCAAATCTCCACCCAGGTGATCCATAAATTTGCCTGGAGTTCTAGTGGATGACAACGCGGCCAACAACACGCAGCCTACCCGCGGACGCAGTGGAGGGGCTGGCCTCATAGTTAGAGTACAGCTCAGGCAGCATCTATCTGACGGTAGGAGAAACACACCACGTGCTTTTTAGTTATCTGCAAATGTCAGTGGGCCTTTAGCTTGCGGCCACAAGAAACTCTTATCTCTGTTCTCTGCTTTATCTCTTTGTCCATTCTTCAGTCATTTAGCACAACCACTACTCTATTTTCATCAGGAAGATGTTCTTCTTGGATAAAAATGGGAGCTCCAACTGCTTCAAAAGCAGTTAATTCACCAGCTGCTAGCTAAAACCATAAAAATTAGAAAGCAACACTTTATGATTCTTTAATAAAAGGAAGATAACATTTCAAATTGGCATTTGCCACCCAGCAATCCATCCTCTTTTATAAAAAGCAAAAAAAAACCCAAAAAACAAAAAACAAAACAAAACAAAAAAACAATTAACAAGTTCACATAAAAGCAATCACTTTGATAGAAAATTTTTACATAAGAGAACACTTGGACAATGCCTATGAAATCACACACTCATTAACAATACGAAATACCCTCAACAGTGTTTGACAGATAACCCAAACACGAGTTGTTATGTGTTACTTTTCTTCCACACACCAAGAATCCAAGAACTTTAATGAATGCAAAAAGAAAAGAAAAAAAGTATTAAAGAACTAAACCATAAAAAAAAAAAGAATTAGGCCATTTCATCTTTTCTCCAACTTTGGCCTGAAATGTACAATCTTACATCACAGCCTGACCTTAACCTTAATCTGTCTTTCCTTCCCCTCCTTGACTTAAAACTCAATGTTCAAGTAACCCAAGAGTATTCAAGGTATCCTGTGTATGTCATATACTCAAAAACAAAAACCATGCCTTTTATGCTATGTTGTCAGCTTTGCGTGGCTTCTCCTTCCTCCCCGCCTAGTGAAATCCTAGTCTTTAAAGGCAATAGGTCCCACCTACTTGTGCAAAGCTTCCATCCATAACCAAGTAGAATAAATTGCTTTCACTCCTATGAGCCCACATTGAAGTACAGGCCTGCCTCTGCACACTGAGACTTGCCTGACAACCTCACTCATGGAGCTGAGGGCCCAGAGTCTTTCAACCAGAAAACATCCTGAATGTTAGTTATTGTCATCACTTAATTTGATAGTTAACCTAGACTTGTGTCAGTCATCCTGCCTCCAACGCCTCCTCTAGACTAAGAGCTCCTTAAAGGCAGGACCTCAAGAAATGCCTCTTACAATCACAGCTCTCCACATAATAAGCATGCAAAAACTGTCTGATGAATAATAAAAACTGAATGCATGAACACGCTTTAAGAAAATTAGTAAAATGAATTATAACCACAGCTTTAGATAAAGACACAGATTCTAAGAAACATAAGACTTTGAGTACAATTACACAAAGTTAAGGTCTCCTACTACCTCTCTTTAGGTTCTTATTCCCACCCTCTCTGCCCCTAGGTACTAGCAAAAATTATGTATCTACAGTTTGATACACTGACTTGGACCCTGTAAAGAGGTCTGATCCATTCAGAGAAGAAGCCATCATCTACTGATCTGCTGCTCTTCCTCTAAGCTCTAAGCCTCCCAAACTGGCCATCTAACCACTCCCTTCCCTGTGCAGTCCCATCTATGCCCTCATCTCTTCCATATGCTCTCTACGGGCTTTTACACGAGAGGGCAGACCCATTTTATATAACACTAGCCTGCCACAAAAACAGGTGTTATCCTCGAAGCAAATTTTGATTTTTAGATTTCAAAAACATAATCTTAGCCATCTCTATCTAAGAAAGTGGAGAAAAGACTTTACATAAAAGTGGCACAGGTTTCACACACTTTATGTTCATGTCAAACAGCTTTTCCTCGAACAATAAACACCCGCATCTGCAGAACACGCTAAGCCCTTATCTAGAGGAACGAAACTTTAAACTGTGTCACCCTTGAGGCTTACGGAAGCTGCTAATCTGACTTTGAAGCATTCTCTCTCAGAAAATACTTTCATCAAACGCCTAAATTTGTACTTTGAATAAGCGTGTAAAAGCACTAGCACTTGACTGTCCTAAAGCACTTTCAGAAAATAGCTCCCATTTGGTTAAACAGTCATCAAATTTTAAGACTGGAACTTCATACTTACTAAACGCTTTTTTTTTTTAATTCAAACATGCAACATGTAATAGGAAAAATAATATTTTAGTCCAGTATCAAATCCTACCCTTGCCCACATCCCCCAAAGTAAGGAAATATATTTGCCCTCATATCATACTTGCAACATTTAGGAAGCTAATCACCTAAAACGACTATCTTTACACAGTAAAGGGCATTAATTAGAAAATTATATTCCTTCCTTAGAAGGTTCAAGACTATACGAACATTTTCTATCCCAGATTGTGTCTTCTAAGTACTATCATTTAAATCAGCAGTAAGCCAAATTACTTTGTTATAGTTCAAAGAGAAGAGAAGAAAACATTTTAAACACCCTATTTAAAGAATCATATGTGATTAAATTCACTTACTAATGTAAGATTGTTTGATAAAGTGACACAATCCTCTGCCTTTTTAAGTGTCTCATTTCCTTCTGAGACCAGAAAAAAAGCAATGGCAGCCATTCAACATTTCCAAGGCACTTCTGTACTTTTGACAATGTTAACAATTTCATACATTTTAGCCACCTTTCTCATCACATACTGTATAAATGATGCTAAACGAAGACATCAATTACATTCACAATAAACTGTCACATTTATTAGTAAAACACCATTTGTAGTTTGGTGAGAGAAACAGGTGAAGAAAAATAATTTTGCTTATCGAGTCTAAACTGTAAAATTCATGGGAATTCATTCAACCAGCAATTGTTCAACTATTGCTTAATAACTTAGCAGGCACTGTATCACTAGTATTAGGACTATGGATGGAGACTGTCCTCAATACATCTATAGCCCACTGGGAGGAAAAGAAATACAGCAAGCAAACAGTTCTGGTACATAAAGCCCACGATAACATAAGTGATACTTATTAAGCACACTTCAAAGGCAGCACCCTCACTGAACCTCCATTTCCCATCAATAAATCTGAGTTGGTTTAATGATTAAAGATAGATGATGAAATGAGTAGTAGTTAGGAAGTTAAACTTTTTTAAATAAAGGGCTGGAGGTAGAGAATATCATAAAAGTTCTTGTCACACAGCAGATATGATAGCTATTGCCATTATCATTTCAAGGGGTGGGCTGGCAAGTAAATGGACCCATCCTCTGAGTTTAAAATAAAAATCCAGTTTGAAGAGATGTTACAAAAGAACAGCCATCCTCAGAATTAGCTACCAGATACATGTGCTTGCCTTGAAGCTGCTGGTGAGACTCCACACTGCCACAGAACACGGCCCCTACAAAGAGCACCAGGTCAGGGGCACCTGGGCGGCTCAGTCAGTTAAGCGTCCAACTCTTGGTTTCGGCCCAAGTCATGATCGACGGGAGACTGGGATTCTCTCTCCCTCTCTCCCTTCCCTTCTCTTGCTTGTGCACTTTCTCTCTCTCTACTGCTCTCTCAAAATAAATTCTTAAAACTTTTTAAAATGTTGTTTTAAAAAAAGAGTGGTGCACCTGGGTGGCTCAGTTGGTTGAGTGTCCAACTTCAACTCAGATCGTGATCCCACGGTTCATGAATTCGAGCCCCCCATCAAGCTCCATGCTGACAGTGCAGAGCCTGCTTGGGATTCTCTCTCCTTCTCTCTGCCTCTGCCCCGCTCACACCCTCCCTCTCTCTCAAAAGTAAACAAAACATTGCAAGAAAAGGAAAAAGGAAAGAAAAGAAAAAAGAAAGAGTATTGGATCGGCTACACATAATAATGCACATCCACTGGTTTGATACACAAGCCCTATGGTTTATCATAGGAGAGTATCTACCTCTACCTAAGTCCCAATTTTCTTTAACATATTCTATCCCAAATTGAAAACACCACTTGGAAATGTTATACACAAGAGGCATAAAGGAACAAACCTCCCAAGATGAAATCTGACAAGCATATTTTTATTTTAATACCATATATCTATCATATAAACCTTGCTCATCAAATGTATCCAAATCAGTGCTGGGATAATAAATCAAGAAACCTTGAGATGGATAGGTTTCCTTCCCTGGAAAAACCACAAGGAAGAGGAAAAGAATAAAAATAGACAATACAACAGAGAAATATAAATGATACGTAAATGGATCAACATCATAAAATACTTTATTTTTTAACAGCAATTCCAATATTCTATAAATCTAAAATCTGTACATAAAGAAGGTAACTTTGGTGCAGAGTCACCAGCGTTATTAACATACTTAGTAACACATATGAAGCACAAGACACCAACCAACATCAACCAGGAGGTAATGAACTTGAGGGGATCTGCCCTAGAGAGCTCCAACTCCCTACAGCTGTACACAATTTCAGAAGCACATGTACAGGTGCTTATTCTAGACCATCCAAAGCTTTCTGCAAATCTCAAACGGATAAGGTGACCTAAAAAAGTTGAGAGCCACTCATTTAAGACTGTAAGTTTCCAACATTCCTAATATTACTTTTCCTTGAAAATGAACAATACAATAAGAAAATAAGTTGTAAGAATTACGTTAAGAATAAGGCTAAAATAAGTCATCATCAAAACTCTGTGGAAATCTTTTTACGGCATAAAAGAAGGAAGGTTTATTCTATTTGTAAGCTGTAAATTTGAAAATTTTAAGTTTTAGGGAACTAAACTAGCTTTATAAAACAGATGTTGTTGCCTGTGTCATTTAATGAATTCAAGTCACATTCCTAGAAGACAATATAGCCATCTGATGAGTTCAGCGTCAATGGAATGAGCCAAATCCACACAACAGCATTTTACAAAAATAATCAGTGGTTTAAAGCAGGGCATGTGCAAAATTCCTGAAATAACACATACATAATTCACTGCCAAACTCAGATCAATTCAAAATCTGCAGAGGCAAGAAGCATTATTATGGCTCTGAAATCCATATTCAGTAAGGCTGTGTTCAGAAAGTTTCATTTCAATTTCAAGAAAATAAATGGCTAGAGAAGCTCAATAGTGATTTTGGCAGATACCAGTTCCCTTCGTTCAAAGCAGAATCGTTTTACATAGCTTAAGATTTTTTAAAAGATAAAGAAAAACACCAATTTCCAGGACCTAAGTCCTGACTTTAAGGATAAAATGCCCTCTACTTGAGGAATACAACACTGTGTTTTCTCAAGTATTATGGCCATCCAGACAACAGTCAGAGGTCAAGGAGCACAATGGAAAAGGGAAAAGCACAGTCTTACTAGAGATCGGGCTGCAATTCTGGCTCTGCCGCTAACAAACTGTATGCCTCTGAGCAAGTGACTTCACTTCTCTGTGCTTGGCTGACTCACTCTACACAGCCCAAGGCCATGAGGCACAAGGAACCCCTAATTTCCCCAAAAAGCCACCAACCCCGCACCATCACACAGCCTCCTGGGTTCTTCATCGCCAGTATCTTGCCACAGATTCACTCCTCAGTAAGGCAATTTTAGTGCTTAAGAAAAATTCACATTCCTTCTCACAAAAGACTTGGGAGTGAATGGAAAGTCAGGAGATTTCTTCAAAATATATGAACATCTTGCAAAAGGATGAAAGAAAGAAACTGCAAAGTTTTACAAAACCACTGCTGTTCTTGGCAGGCCCACTGCTAAGTACCTGGACCCAGAGGAATGGGCTTTGTTAAAACTTTTCAGATACATTTCACGACTGTCTTCTACAAAAATCTACAGACTAAAGGTAGTCTGCGTCTACTCACCTGACAAAAAGGGTTGGGGGATGTGGGATTGGGGAGGGTTGGACTCAAATGAGTGGCTCCAAACCACATTCCTCTGAACTGTCAGGCTCTTGAAAGTGCCTCACAGGTCTCAGGACAAACTTCACACCACCTTCAAAGCAGGAAGAGCAGCAGTTTTATTGTTTTATGTATGCTTTAGCTTTCCATGTAAGGTAAAACCGCATGTTAAGAAAAGAGACAACAGGCCTAAAATGGAGTCACTTGTGCTGAGCCCACATCACCTAACCAAGGCTTAATTCCTAATTTAGGGGTAATTTCAGCCTCTCCCAGGAACGAAATCTCAACCAGTCAGTCTGGAATTACTGGTCGCCACTAATGAGGTATTCTGCCTGACAGTCCTCTGCCATCCACCAGAGAAAGATGACTTCCCTGAAACAATCAGCTCTTTGCTAGAATAACTGCCTTGTCTCACCTCCTGCCTACAAAGTCTTCCATTTTGTATAGCTCTTCAAAGATCCTTTCTATCTGCTAGATGGGATGCTGTCCGATTCATGGCTCACTGAATAAAGCCAATGAGATCTTTAAAATTTACTCCGTTGAAGTTTTTAACACATGTAAGCGTTCCATGTAAGATTTGGTTTTACAAGTAGGTTCTGCTGATACACGTTTGCAAATGATGTGCAAAAATAAATAGTCCTTAAAGTTCTAACATTCAGTAAGTTTACGACTATCAAATGAAATGGAATTGGACAATAAAGTGAAATTTATTTTATAGAAACTTGCTTTGCAGTACATATACTAACAGGCTACATCGATTTAATACTGTAAGAGATACCTGACATTACTTGTCATCCTGGTGTGGTGCTACCTGTAAAAGTTAATTAAAAGTGTCAACATAATTCAAAGAGTGGCCAAAACATAGATGCATTTCTTTATGAAATGTTAAGCCTCTTATTGAAACTCATCCTTTCAATCAGAACTGAGAAAAATAAGTTTAAAATGTTAAAAATTCAAAAGCCTGTCATTATAATTACAAGGACCCCACTAAACTGTAAATCTTTATAGCACAGGAACTTCCAAAAACAACACAGACAAGGATGGATGGATGGATGATTAAAATGCAAGTGCCAATAAGTACAGAATAAAGACATTTAGCATTATGGTATATGACATTTAAAACCAAACTCTGAAAGAAACTTTATAACTTGAAAATTATAGATATATTAAATAAAGTATTTGACAGGAACAGGTAAAAGGGGAGTGGGAAGAGAGAGATAGCCTTGGTACTTCATTCCATATTTCATGAACACAACTTAATTTTATTCCACGAAAAGAATTCCTAATTGACAGAATTCATTCTACAAAATATAAACACTGTAAATTTCAAAATTCTTCTATATCAAGAAGAATTTTCAGTCCTACAGCTGAAGCATTGAATATACACAACCACAGTTTCCAAATGTAGTACTAAGATTTATCTACATATCCTCAAAGACAAATAACGTAAGAAATTCACAATACTTTTAAAGGTGTGTAAGAAAACCTAACAAGCATTTAGCCTTTCCTTAACAATAGATCCAAACAACCATGCTCACTTCCTTACATCTACAGCTGGAAATTAAATTCACATGGCTAACTTCACTAATGGTGGTATATGATGGGAGCAGAAAACACAGATAATGGAAGGTTTGCACCAACACATGACAACAGCTGTAGTTATTTACAAACTGATGAAATTTCCAAATAAAAAAAGAACCCAAAGGAACCTAACATATGTTTCCAAATAAGCATGATGTCAGAGAATTATACCATTACATTTATCCCCAGAATTAAAAGCACACCTTGAACAAAGGTAACATCTAAAATGTTATCTTCATTTGGTTCTAAAAGGAAATCCTACCAGAAAACCAACAAGAAAGTCAGATATAGAAATACATGCTGTTTAATTTCTCTACACCTCTTTTAAGAACTTTAATATGGTTAGAATCCTAACATCCCTACAATCTAATTATTGGTGAAGTTAGTATTAATTTACAAACAAATTGCTCTAAATTTTTAAAAAAAATTTTTTATAATGTTTATTTAGTTTTGAGAGAGAGACAGAGCACGAGCGGGGGAGGGGCAGCGAGAGAGGGAGACACAGAATCCCAAGCAGGCACCAGGCTCTACTCACAGAACTGTGAGATCAGGACCTGGGCCCAAGTCAGACACTTAACCGACTGAGCCACCCAGGCACCACTCTAAGTTTTTTCAAAGAAAATTGACAGATGAAAGGAAGAATATACAGAAGAACTTTGGTAGTGATCGACTTAAAGTTTTTAGTTTCAACCATTCCAGATGTACAGAAAAGGGCCACCACGAAAATGTAGTCCAGGCAACTTTGCAGAGGCTAGAATGTGAGCAGCAGGCCCCGCCACAGGCCCGGTGAAAGGAAGCAGTCACTTCCCTTGCAAATGAGCCCAACAGGTGGGTTTGTGTATTTTGTTGTCTTTGTTTATCCTTCTCTACTAGTTGCCTGAGAACACAGTAACTTCCCTGAAGCTATTGTTTTAAAGCTTTTTCTTCTGACAGATATGGACATTAAAAAGCAGCCAAGTGCTACAGCTGGTGGTAAAAGTGAAGAGGTTTAAGGAATGACTACTGTTAGCCAAAAGGACAAGGGAGGAAAGTCATCGGGGATGACTCTGACTTATAAATGGAACCAGTGACCATATGCTTAGTCAGAAACAAGAAAAAGCCATCTGCAAAAATACTTTTGGTGAGTGGTCCAGCGGGGCAAAAATTATATTTTGCGAAGGAAAATTTTATGTCATAATGGTATTCACAAAACTGGGACTTTTGGAAGATGTCAAGATGCATCTCTTCCAAATGTCAATCGTGTGCGAGCCCACAATAATCTAGTGATTTGCTTCCAAAGTGAACCTACCTCACAGTTTCTGCATACAAACATATTCAGATTTTCTGGACTGTGATCTAGACATCTACTTCGAGAGAGAACTTACCAAAACCTTACTTACACACCGTAAATGCCCTTGTGACTTAGACCAGCTGCTGAAGAGTCGGCAACTGTCTTCACTCCTGGATGACAGCTGACACAGAATGCATGGGAAGATTCAGATTCAGCATGGAAAGTGAACTGCTGCTTTCTGTGTTGGCTCATCTGGGAGTAGCTATTGCCTAGCAAGAACCTGCCCACCGGGGAAGAACTTTCCCACCTGGGAAAGACTGCTGTCTCAGGAGCGGTGCTACAAATGGCTCAAAACGATAGTCTTCTTTTTCAGGGAATAGATGTTCTGACTCCTAACTTATAAACTTTAACCAACCACCTTGCCTCTAGTATGTACCTAGGTGTCTGACCACTGCCCTGGCTTTTAATACAGAGCCTTGCCTCATTCCCCACTACAAGCTCCCCTAGTCACTACCTCTTCCTTATCTTGCTCTCCATCATGTGTCTTCCTTTGTTCTACCCCTATTCCTACTTCATTTCAACTCACTGTATTCCCCACACTTGGCTCCCGCTCTTACTCCTAGACTTTACCTGTCTCGTGTGTGGATCCCAGTTCGCTATCTCACTTTCACAGGTAACCCAGCCAGAGTCCAAGACCAACTGGCAGAGGACAGGATGCGATCCTTTTCAGAATATATGAAATGGCTAAGATAAAGGCTAGAAATAATTTACCATCGCTAGAGAAAGTAGCAGTGTGTTGCTTGGTGATGATCTCAGGTGGTATTCACAAACACCGCGTCTCCACTGTCTCTTCTCAGGGCTACTACCCAGGACACTATCAGTGAGTGGAAAGGGACTCACGGCACATGTCCTCCTACATGACCCAATTACACACGTGACCTGCCTTCTGGGACGCATGGGTTGGGTCTCACGTAGCTGCCAAAGTTTAATCAGAACCGAGAAAGCAGTCATGGAAATAGCAAAGGTACCAGTAAAGGAAGAGAGAAGTCAGACTTTACCTCCATCAGTTTGTTCTAGAGTTCTGGCCTCACAAGCACTTCAAATGTCAGTTAAAAGTACATTCCAATAATGCACAGAAAATGAGATGACACTTCAAAAAGATGTACTGTAAAAACAAAAAAATGTTTCCCCACGTCATTGTTTTCTTCTTTTCTCCTAGTTTCTTTTCACTTAGTGACACTCAGATAAGACTAAGTCTCTTCTAGTCAGCTACTTGGGACCAAAGACATAGGTTACCACTAGATTCCTCCAAGCTACCCACAAAGGAAAGAAACACAAATGGTCACTCCCCACCCACCTCCCATGAGAATCACTTTCTCCACAGATCTGCCAAAACAAAGAAGGATCTTTTGAGAAGAGCTCCTTTCCTAACCATTCCCACTCTGGTTCCCCTTCCCTACTTTCTCCCACCACAAGAGGGAAGAAACTCTGGGCTACCAATTCCATTAAGAAGAAACCGGGCAATCAGACAACAAAAAGAAACCAAAGGCATACAAATTGGCAAGGAAGAATTCAAACTTTCACTCTTTGCAGACAACATGACACTCTTAAGTGGAAAACCCAAAAGACCACCAAAAACCGTCAGAACAGATACATGAATTCAGCAAAGTCACAGATTACAAAAGCAATGTACAGAAATTGGATGCATTTCTATTCACCAATAATGAAGCAGCAGAAAGAGAAATCAAGGAATTGATCCTATTTACACTTGCACCAAAAATTGTAAGGTACCTAGGAATAAACCGACCCACAGAGGTAAAAGATCTGTATGCTGAAAACTATAGAAAGCTTATGAAAGAAACTGAAAAAGACACAAAGAAAGGGAAAAACATTCCATGCTCATGGAATGGAAGAACAAACATTGTTAAAATGTCTACACTCCCCCAAGCAATCTACATATTCAATGCAATCACTATCAAATAACACCAGCATTCTTCACAGAGCTAGAACAAACAATCCTAAAATTTGTATGAAACCAGAAAAGACCCCAAATAGCCCAAAACAATCCTGAAAAAGAAAACCAAAGCTGGAGACATCACAATTTCCGGATTTCAAACTGTATTACAAAGCTATACTCATCAAGACAGTATGGTACTGGCACAAGAACAGACACACAGATCAACGGAACAAAACAGAGAACCCAGAAATGGACCCCCAAATGTATGGCCAACAAATCTTCAACAAACCAGAGATGAATATCCAATGGAAGAAAAGACAGTCTCTTCAGCAAATGGTGTTGGGAAAACTGAACAGTGACATGCAGAAGAATGAACCTGGATCACTTTCTCACACCACACACAAAAATAAACTCAAAATGGATGAAAGACCTAAATGTAAGACAGGAAAGCATCAAAATCCTAGAGGAGAAAACAGGCAACAACCTCTTTGACTTTGGCTGCAGCAACTTCTTTTTCAACACGTCTCCAGAGGCAAGAGAAACAAAAGCAAAAATGAACTGTTGGGACCTCATCAAGATAAAAAGCTTCTGCCCAGCGAAGGAAACAATCAACAAAACTAAAAGGCAGCCTACAGAATAGGAGAAGACATTTGCAAATGACATATCCGATAAAGGCTTAGAATCTAAAATCTATAAAGAACTAATCGGGGCGCCTGGGTGGCGCAGTCGGTTAAGCGTCCGACTTCAGCCAGGTCACGATCTCGCGGTCCGTGAGTTCGAGCCCCGCGTCAGGCTCTGGGCGGATGGCTCAGAGCCTGGAGCCTGTTTCCGATTCGGTGTCTCCCTCTCTCTCTGCCCCTCCCCCGTTCATGCTCTGTCTCTCTCTGTCCCAAAAATAAATAAACGTTGAAAAAAAAAAATTTTAAAGAACTAATCAAACTTGGGGGCACCTGAGTGGCTCAGGCAGTTAAGTGTCTGACTTTGGCTCAGATCATGATCTTGCAGATGGTGAGTTCGAGCCCCGCACCAGGCTCTGTGCTGACAGCTCAGAGCCTGGAGCCTGCAGCCTGCTTTGGATTCTCTGTCTCCCTCTCTCTGTGTCCCTTCCCCACTCTTTCTTTTTCTCTCTCTCTCTCTCTCTCAAAAATAAACATAAAGAAAAAAATTGCTTTAGAACTAATCAAACTCAACACCCAAAAAACAAAGAATCTAGTGAAGAAATGGGCAGAAGACATAAACACTTTTCCAAAGAAGACATCCAGATGACTAACAGACACATGGAAAAAATGCTCAACATCACTCATCATCAGGGAAATACAAACCAAAACTACAATGAGATACCACCTCACACCTGTCAGAGCGGCTAAAATTAACAACTCAGGAAACAACAGGTGTTGGTGAGGATGCAGAGAAAGAGGAACACTTTTGCACTGCTGCTGGGAATGCAACTAATGCAACCACTCTGGAAAAGAGTATGGAGGTTCCTCAAAAAATTAAACACAGAATCACTCTATGACCCAGCAACTGCACCACTAGGTATTTATCCAAGGGATACAAAAATGCTAATTCAAAGCGGTACATGCACCCCAATGTTTATAGCACCACTATCAACAACAGCCAAATTATGGAAAGAGCCCAAATGTCCACTGACTGATGAATGGATAAAAAAGATGTGGGGTGTGTGTGTGTATTAAATGGAATGTTACTCGGTGATCAAAAGGAATGAAACAGTGACATTTGTAACAACATGGATGGATCTAGAGCATATTATGATAAGCAAAATAGGTCAGAAAAAGACAAGTATCGTAAGATTTCACTCATGTGGAATTTAAGAAACAAAACAGATGCACATAGGGGAAAGGAAGGGAAAATAAAATAAAAACAGAGAGGGAGGCAAACTATAAGAGGATCTTAAATGCAGAGAACAGAGGGTTGCTGGAGGGGAGGTGGGGGGGGGGGGCTAAGCGGGTGATGGGTATCAAGGAGGGCACTGGTTGCAATGAGCACTGGGTGTTATATGTAAGTGACGAATCACTGAATTCTACTCCTGAAACCATTACTACACTGCATGTTAACTAACTTGGATCTAGATAGATAGACAGACAGACAGACAAACTGACAGATAAATGCAAGTTTACTTTCTTTTTTTTTTTTTTTTTACAGGGCCCCTCCCTGGGTGGCTCAGCCAGTTAAGCATCTGACTCTTGATTTCGGCTCAGTCATGATCCTGCACCACAGAGCCTGCTTGGGATTCTCTCTCTCTCTCCCTAGGCCCCTCCCCTGCTCTCTCTCAAAATAAATAAATAAACTTGAAAAATTATTTAAAAAAATTAAAAATTTTAAAATTACGTTTCTAAAATGGGGGAAAAAAAGAAATTGGGTTACAGACAAAATTATAAAAACAAGTATGTTCTCATTAATGGCCACCAATCTAACTGATCTGAGACTAACCTCAATTATTTTCCTAACTTGTCCTTTCATAATTCAAATCAACCTTCTGCCTTCCTGGAGCCTGAGAAAGCAATGATACTTCCTGTTTTAAGGAAATAGAAGTATAAGCTTCATCACTGGGATAATCATAACCTCACCTATTAAATCTCCCTGAAATATATTTAGCATGCATGTTTTCCTTTTTGAAGAATTTAAATTATACTGCATATGGGGCACCAGGCTGGCTCAGTCAGTTAAGCGTCCAACTCTTGATTTTGGCTCAAGCCATGATCTCACAGTCTGCGAGTTCGAGCCCCACATTGGGGTCCATACTGACAGTGTGGAGGCTAGTTAGGATTCTGTGTGTCCCTCCCCTGCTTATTCTCTCTCTTAAAATAAATAAACTTTAAAAAGTAAAATAAAAAATAAAACTAAACATACTGCATAATTTAAAAACTCGTTTTTTGTATTTTTTTAGTTGCAGAAGGAAAACATGAAACTTAAAACAGCAATGGAAAGAGAAAATTAAGAAAGCTACCTTGGGGCGCCTGGGTGGCTCAGTCAGTTAAGCGTCCGACTCCTTGTCTCGGCTCAGGTCACGATCTCATGGCTTATGAGTTCGAGCCCCACGTCAGGCTCCACAGTGACAGTGCAGAGCCTGCTATAGATTCTCTCTCCCAATCTCCCAATCTCCCTCTGCCCCTCCCCCCCTCTCATTCTCTCTCTCCCAAAAATAAATAAACTTAAAAAAAATTTTTTTAAAGGGGAAAAAAAAAAAAAAACAAGCAAGCTACCAGCATTTACAGGATTACCTTCAACAGATATAGCCATAATTAGGTATTATTGTATTTCCAAAGTTGCCAAGCATCAGAACAGCTAAAACCTTAACTTAGGCTCAAACTAACAGAGCCCAGCAGTGCTTGTAATGACCAGAGAAGGAATGATATTTCTTCATATGCAAGACAGAAATCATGGATACCAATACATTCAAGACTCATCAGTCTCAGAAATGAACATCTATCATTGAAGAGGGATGAATATAACTTACAGAAAGGGAAAAATATATAATGAGATGCAAAATTAGTTAAGGGCTATCAAGGACAGCCTGTCTTTTTTTTAACTGGCACTCTTCTCTTTATTATTAATTACCTGGGGGTCTAGAACATAAAGAAGTTGTTACTAAAGAACTGATTCACAACTGTATATGTATTCCTATTTAAACCTTCCAAAAGAACATAAAACAAAAATAAATCTGCCATCCTCTATACAACTCGCTACTGACCAAGTTAAAAAAGAAAATGTGTGTTCTTGCTAGACTTCATTGAATATCCCTTGTTTTTGTAGATTTAACTTTGGAATCACAATTTATGTAATTATAAAACAAGATTAAACTTTTATACAACTAATGTCTAAAATATCAAAAGTAAAATTAAACAAAGGCACCTCACTGTGTGACCAGTTAGTGACAAAACCACACAGAGAGGAATTACTGACGGTAAATAGGATATACACAAAAGACGACAACAACAAAAATCTGCAAAAATACATATATTCCAAATAGTCAACAATAACAGTAATGATACTGTTTGCAGTAATGATACCGTTGATAGTGGTGTTGTTATTCTAAAACTGTTATATTTATAGTGCATGATAAAGCATATGAGAAACGGAGGTGCACAGAAGCAGTCTGGGCACAGGAGAAAGAAGATACAGAAATAAGAAATGGCATTAAGTAAAAATCCTACAGTCCTGAACCTGAACTGCTAAGCATTAGTATGAGTTATTGTATTCTTTATCTTAGAAAAAGGAAAAAGAAAGGACATGTATCTAGATTTGTTCACTGAAAAACCCTAGAAACAATGATTAATAGCAGAAAGAATCCCCAGTGCTCAGATTATGGTCTCTAAATGCTATATCCGCTTAAAGGAACCAGAATTCTTTGGCAAAATGGCTGATGGCAGATCTGGAGCAGAAATGTTCAAGATAAGTCTGGAATATCCTGTCATTCCAAAAAACAAGGAAAGTATCAATGACTTCTACAGTCATGTCAAAAGGACTCAGAAGCCATCTTAAATAGACTTCCACTGGCCCAAAGATGGAACAATTTAAACATCAAGAAGGGTAACAACTATAGTCAATTGAAACAATACATTTAAACCCATGAATTCACAGTAACATTCAAGAATTTGAACTCGCGGGTCACTTTCAGAGGACTAGTTAACTATCACTCTATACAGTAAGGTTAACGTATATGAAGGTCTTTGGAAAGCGCTCTTCAAATGATAGTCATATCACACTTACCATTTCAATAATAACTCAAGTAAGATTCAAATATTCTAATTATAAAGGAAAAGGGACAAAATTAATTCATATAGTTTGTATGAAGAATAAAGCATCAAAAAATGATGATGATGATGATGATGGTGCTGCTGCTGCTGTTGTTATTGTTACATGGTAAAAGTGTGATACAAAAAATGGAAATGTTAACCCCCTGCCCAAAAAAAGGCATCATATATATTTTATGCATTCCAATATATGTGTATAAATATATACGTGTATGTGTGTAGATATGTATGTCTTCATAAAATAAAATGTACCTATGCAAGAATTATCAGTATTTACAGGGAGTGCTCAGAGCCTAATGGCTTTTTAAACTGTCAACATTTTAGGTACCCACTACCAATAGACTTTTAAATACTGAAAGCATATGACAGATGGCAGACCTTCCTTAAAGGTTCTGATTCCTGAAAAAAAAAATGTATAAACAAAGGAGATATACTTCAATATTCAACATCCTTTAATAACTTCTACTTTGGATTAATTCAGAACCCTAAGTCCACACTGAGGAAACTTTTAAACTGCCCACAGAAAAATCATATAGGCTAGGTTATTTCCTTTATAAACTATAGCTTTGTTTAAAAAAAAAAAAAAAGATTATTACTACAACTATGCCACATTATCAGTCTCTTGCCTCTTCTGATGCCTTGCCCAACTAACCATGACCACCCTACACTTTTTTGAAACACTAACTCAAAAATCACTGCTTTTCACCCAGTTTACATATTCTAACTCTACTATCCTCTACCATGCTTTCCTTCTTAAGTATTTTTCTTACTATTCCTCACTGCTTCCTATCCACTGCTGAAGGAGTGGTCAATCAGTTCCAGACCCACTTACATGGTCCCCAGACCAAAATAAAACCAAGACAATACTTCCCCAAATGATAGAGTCCTCAAACTGTGGTAAGCCCAGAAAGTTTCCAAGTGTGGTTCAACTATAATCTAAGCTCTCAATGCTAATAACATTTAACCATGGCTGAACTAAAGTTAGACTTCCTCCTGAAATAACTTTTCTAAAAGCACTAAGAAAGTTATTTTCTCCCTAAATTTTTCTAATGTTATATGGACAGTCGCATGCCACAAACTACTCTAAGTCAATTTCAGTGAAGTCAAACTCACATGCCTTCCTTTCCTGCTGCAACCTAGGCATTCCATGAGCCATACACCATTGCAGCAAGGCAGGGAGGCAGGTTTAATCTAAAGAACAAATCCCATAAGCATGCTGAGTTAGCAAAGGCACCTACAAATGATTTCCAATCACCACAACAGCACACATTCTCTAGACCACATTCAAGGGTCAGAATCTTCAGTGAAATCATTTCAGAATAGAGTATACCTTCGATTGCATATCTGGAACTTTAACTACATTAAGGAAAAAACACAGTTTTGAAATCATGCCACATTTACATTGCTAAAGAAAATCACAAAAAATGCTAAGCAAATGGTATTAATGATATTCTTACTGCTTCCAAACCTCTGAGACCATTTAGTAAATGTTTACTGAATGAACGGCCTTATTTCATGGAAAATATATCGTATCTAAAATTACTTAACATCAATCCAAAATAAAATAAACAGCCCAAAATCACTCATACAAGAAACCAACATATGCGTACATGATGTTTCTATAATGGTATCATAGGGCCCTAAAATCCAACCACAAGTCCTTCAGGGAAAATGCAAATGTTCTGTAGAGCACCTGACATTCACTGCACAAATACACTACAAAAAGCCACCAAGGACTGTAAAATCCAAAATTGGCACAATTAATCTATCCCATTTATTTTTAGCACACAAGCAGAACTACAACAAAATAAACCTCCACAAATCCTGCCTGCACCTAGAAAAAATGTAAATAGTAAACTGGCAAGATCATGAATACAGAAACCTCTAAATAAAGCTAATGGAAGTGGAGTGGCATTTATAAATGAAAGCTCATCAGGAGATCAAGATAAACCTTGTGAGAAGTAGATGTTGAAAAGCAGTCTTAGGTTTACCACATGAAGCTGTCAACTTGAAAAGCATAGAAAAACCATCAAGAAACCTAGTTTCCTAACATAATCAATAAATTCACTGCCATGTGAAAAAGGAAGAAAGGAAGAGAAGCACACAGAGAGAGAAGGGAGAGAAGTAAGGGAGGACTACTGGAGGACTGGGGGAAAATGTCATGATACCCTTTTTAAGACCCCAACCAGATGAAGAAAACATCCTACCATATTCCTGCAATGGTCTTCTGTTACAATACTTTCAGTGCCTCTTCCTTAGGATGGTGCCAGAAATAGCCTTTCTGCCATTTCCAGCCATTGTTGGTTCTGCACCTATACCAGCACTGTCCAACAGAACTTTTTGTGCTGATGGAAATGTTTTTATCTGCACTGGCCATCAAGGTAGCCCCTAGCCATATATGGCTATTAAGTACCTGAAATGTGTCATGTGACTGAGGGTTTCAATATATCATTTCATTTAATCAATTAAAATTTAAAGAGGCATAAGGTGAGGCATAAACTCCCAGGGGACGGGGGGGGAGGGGGGGGGCGGGATGACTTTTAAAGTATTATCTCTAGATATCAGCCACGTAGGCACCCAAAAACTAAGAGGCATACCCTGAAACTGATTTATACTCTGAGACAGATGAATTTGGGAGTTCAAAATAATTTTTATGGAAAAAAGAAATAATTTGATGATAATCCAGAAAGAGAAGCGACAAAAGAATAGAATACAAAAATAAATCGAGAAAGTTCCAAAATTTTGCTCAGTTTAAACTTAAAAAAAAAAAAAATTGAAGTACTGGGGGGCACCTGGTTGGCCCAGTCGGGGGGAGCATACAATCCTTTATCTCAGGGTTGTGAGTTCGAGCCCCATACTGGGTGCAGAGATTACTTTAAAATAAAAAAAAATTTTTAAATAAATATTTAAATTTAAAAATAAATAAAAGTACTCATCAAAGGTCTCAAACTGCCAATCTCTACATCCCTAATATAAAAAGTTTCCTACTAAATTACACTACTGTGTATAGCACATTTTAATCTTCCATTGCCTTCAGTTTAAAAACTTTGTTACACGTGACTCTGTTTGGTAGCATTTTCTGACAGTTTTGTGACATATTCTTAAGACCAAATAACTACTGAAATAAGTTGACATAAGGAAAAACAACTTTTTTTAAATGTTCATTAAATTATGTGTATACATACCATTTTCTCTGAGAAAGTCAAATCTACCAGATAATCTAATTATACATCTGTAATTAAATTTTAAAGTTCACAAACAACATTCTCTTAGAAACCCATGAGATTAAGTTGGTGACTATTTAATATGTTTAAGTTAATTTGTGTAAATAATTAGAAGTGATACCATTATTTTCTTACTTGAACAAATAGAACTCAAGAACAAGAGACTCTGTCGTGGAAAATCATCAAAACTTCTGAGTATCAGAGAATTCAATCCTGCCATTTTCTTTTTTCTTTTCAGCCAAGTGTACTATGACAGTATTTCTTATAAGTTGGCCTTTCTACTAGGAAGTTTTTTTATCTGAGATCAAACAATTATAATGAAAATTATTCCATAAATACAGTACATATGGGGGAAATTAAATAAAATCTACTTCTACTACATAATACAGTATGCAAACAATCTTCTTTGGCTCATATAAACTGCCCCCCCCCCCAAAGAAACCTTTAACCTACAGTCTGAGCAAAACACATAAACAGAAAACACAATCAAATACTCCACTCTAATAATCTATTCATACAAAACAACGAGCTTTAAATAATATCAGGGATCTCAAGTGATTCCTAAAAATACACAGTCCTTACAGACAACAAAACCACAGCAGAAACGACACAGAGAGAATTATAACATAAGTTATCACCTTCCTTCTGAAACTAAAACTCCCAGTACAATCTCAGAAAAGTGGGGTTACGCTCAAGGCAACTCCTTGACATGCTGCCATTAGATCAAGATGATTGTCTTCTGGGATGTTGCTATGGCAATCAGAGATGGCTATCCTAAAAAGAAAAAAGCAACTACTATTGTCAAGTATAGTCTCAATACTAGCATCTAAAAACTAATTCAACGCTGGAAGAAAAGCTGTTTTATAAATGAAGTATAAAGCCTACTGCTTCCATAATCTGCTTGGCCTGATGAACTTCCATAGTATAAACTGCGGTTCTCACTCTCCTTCAATAAACCAAGCAAGATACCTTCCCACCAATTCCTTTCACCAGGATGGAGGGACCAAAGGACTAACAGATGTATGGGAAAGAGGACAGGAAGCAGAATAGGAAGGGAGGGAGGGCAGACCTCCCAGCTATATAAAAACAAACCAGGAGTTTTTACCTTTGAACTGCTTCCAAAACAAAAGCAAAGGCAAAGGCAAGTATGGAGGAACAAATATTCAGGAGCTTAAAAAAAAATAAAAACACTAAAATTATTTGCAAGTTTTTCCTAAAGCGCTAAAGTTACTTTTTAACATTTCGTAATTTATTCTTCCAAATTCCTAAGTGTGAGGCTTCTGATTTACCTGAAACTAATGATGACTACCCAAATAAGAGATCCTTTTATTTTAAGGAGCATGTTTCTGGAAGAGAGTTAATTTAGTTACAAGTTAGAAAAGCCAAGAAATGCTTTCTGAAATCTTTGTTCAAAAACCCAGAATTTAAAGTTCAAATCTAGTAAAACAGCATTACATCCATCATGTATAGACTCCCTGTATAACAACCCCCTCCATATATACACACACCCCTTACAGAAAAAAACTTTGAGGTGTCTTTAAAAGTATAATTAAGTCACATGGCAAAGTATATGATTCCTCAGTGATGTAAACAACTCCACTGGATACAAAGTTCTGATACTTCTTTTTTTTTAATCAACAAGCCAGGTTAAATAACAACTACAAAATATAATATAATCCTGCCAATATGTTGTAATCATGGTAACAAAAAAAAAAATGTTTCTGGGACCATCTGACTCATCTTGTTAAGCAGTAACTTAGTTCTGGGAGTCAGGACCCATTAAATGAAACTGGAACTACTTACCAAGAAGCCATCTATCTTACCTTCCCTTAGACTATCAAAAGGTGAAGAGGAGGAAGAGGATGAAAAGAAGCAGTAGTAGAAAAAAAAGGAAAAAAAAAAGCTTCGTAACCCTATTTCAGTGTGTAGGGCTACATCAAATATTTTCAAGATACTAAAAACCTAATTAACACAAAAATCAAAATTTCAATACTACATTTATATTCATGCCAAATGTGGATGAAATGTAAATAACACTAAAATTCCTCTCTATTTAGGTATCAACATCAAAGGAAAATATTATTTTCAGCAATAGCTTCTTTCTTCTTAGTTTCCTTCAAACAACTTAAATAGGAATGAGTAAAATGGCTGGCTCAAAATCATTTCATCCAACATGCTCAAAGTAAATAAAATAGTCCAGTCCATATTATCACTAAATGATAATTTATCTAACTCACTTTAATTTCCATCAAGTGGCCAAAATTTGGTTACCTCTGTGCTACTTTATCGCTAAAAAAAGAAATCCTCGTAACATAATTAACCTTTTGCTCCACAGAAGTATACCTTTATTGGATAAACTAAATTCAGACCTCTTTGAAAATGTAAGTGAGCCCACCAATGTGGCCTCACAGAACTAGTATTAAATAGTACGTTAACAGTGTCTCCAGGACACCCTTAATTTTACAAATTATCAAAATCTACATTAAAATATCAAAGGATATCTTATTTTTCTTACTTATAGATCCACAGTGCCTAGCACAGTATTTAGGAAAGAATAATCACTCAAAGTGTGTTTAATGGATAAAATATGAATCCAGCCTCTTTCCCTACACTTCAGGTAGATTAATTTTAATCAATAAAATTCTTTCACACAAAAGTTCAATATTTAAGAATCAAAAAACCAGATGAGATTAAAAATATACAGAACAGCTGTTTAGTGGTCTTCACTGTTATCTCATCTACAATGGTGGAACAGACCCCTAACATTCTCCTTACTACCAACTTCTTGGCTCTAATTTACTTAACATACTGCAGCTCAGATTAATCCTTCTAACTACTCAAGAATCTCAAGAGATCCCACTAATGGTCTACTGAATGGTGGTAATGCCTTAACTCAGTATTCAAGTTCCCCCATGATCTGATTCAAACTACCTTTCCAAACGTACTTCTTCTTCTTCTCTTGATCACACTCTTCTCAAAAGCCAAGAGGAAATTCTAGCTGTCACCAGAACCTCTCTACTGCTAGTCACTTTTAGTGAACCATCTTTTCTCCTTCCTACCCCTGAAGCCCACATGTCCTAGCTCAGCTCTTTAAAGCATCATTTTAAATGCTACTTCCTAGGACGCCTGGATGGCTCAGTGGGTTGATGGTTCAACTCTTGATTTTGGCTCAGGTCATGATCCCAGGGTCATGGGACCAAGCCCCATGTTGGGAGACTCCCTTAAGTGTGGAACCTGTTTAGTATTCTTTCTCTCTTCTCTCTCTGCCCTTCTTCCCCACTCATGCTCGCTTGCTCTCTCAAAGAGAAACAGAAACACCACTTCCTCCATGGAAGGTACCTAATCCCAGTAGCTACAGGTCATCTCTACTCTTCCAAGTTCCCAGAGCACTTTACCTGTATCTCAACTATGGTTCCTGCAACATGATAAGGTGCACTACTATTACCGACAGTCATCACTCCTACAAGCACCTAAGACCTTCAAGAATCGGCGTGTGGCTCAAGAAAGAAGGTGGCATAGATGCTTCTAGAAGGAAGCTATGTAAAAAGGCAGGTCTCAAAGCAGTTGAAAAAAGTGAAAACCATGGCAAAGGCTGCTTCAAGAACATCGAGTTTAAAGATGTACTTACTTGGTGGTGTAAACACCAGAGAAAATTATTGAAAGGTCATTTTCCTACCCAATATAAGAAGCATGCAGCCACACATGCTCATTCCTCCTCTTGTGTTCCATACTCACAAACATCCTACTCAATGTAAGAGATACAGCAGGCCAAGAGAAATCTGGTGGTTTAAGAGATGGTAACTGCAACAAAGACCAATGAATGTGCTATTATTGTGTTTGACACTGAAAATCCCCAACCAAGATGTATCTAACTAGCAAGGAAATCTGGTATATGGAATATGTAAAAACATGTCATAATAATATATGACAGCAAAGGTGATTTTAAGGACAGAAAACTTTGGGCAAAATCCACTATCTTCCATCAACAAGGAAAACTTTAATCCCTTGACTTTTTTTTTTTTTTAAATAAAACTGGTGATAAGCTGGGGGGGTCCATCCCTTTAGCTTGATAGAATATTAATTGAAGACCTTCATTCAACTGTATTGAACTAGCTGCTCTTACCCTATGATGGTTATCACTGCCCAGGAAAGAGAGGGCAGCATATGATCAGTACAAAGAGGTTGCATGGGCACCTACCCACCTGGATGAAGATACAACTTGTATTAAGACAGAAGCAGAAGCCCAGTGGAAAAAGTCCAGTTTTCCAGTATAAGCAACTGTCTATGAGATCAAGGGTGCAACATGGAAAAAGTTAATCTTTGGATGCGGAAAAACATAACTACTCAGCAATGTTTCTTAAACTTCCTATCTTGAACTTGCAATTTTAGCTGATCTGAACCCTAACTATGACCCCCTTGAGTTTCAAACATAAGATTAATAAAGTCCTATCATCCTTCTCCCACCAAATAAATAAACATCTTTTTTTATGTCCGACATGCCCTACTTACCAGCATTAAGTATGCCTTACTTACCTAGCTCATCTTTCCTTTTTTTTTTTTTTAATGTTTTTATTTATTTTTGAGACACAGAGAGACAGAGCATGAGCAGGGGAGGGGCAGAGAGAGAGAGAGACACAGAATCTGAAGCAGGCTCCAGGCTCTGAGCTGTCAGCACAGAGCCCGACACGGGGCTTGAACTCTCGGACTGTGAGATCATGACCTGAGCTGAAGTCGGACGCTTAACCAACTGAGCCACCCAGGCGCCTCCCCTAGCTCATCTTTCTATCATCTCAGGGTACTGACATCTTACAAAAGACTAAGCGCAAAAAAAAAAAAACTTAAGTTTAACTTTTTAAATTTTTTTAATGTTTATTTATTTTGAGAGAGTGTGCGCACATGCATGCGTGAGTCAGGAAGGGGCAGAAAGAGGGAGACAGAGGATCCGAAGCTGGATCTGTGCTGACATCAGAGGGCCTGATGTGGGGTTCGAACCCACAAACCGCAAGGTCATGACCTGAGCCCAAGTCAGACGCTTAACCGACTAAGCCACCCAGGCACCCCAGTTTAACATTTTAAACTGAAGAAACAAATCCCTGATGTCATAACAGGAACAAGAAGAAGGAAGAGGGGGAAAAAAATTGAACAAAACAAAAGCACTAGTCCTATCAGAGTATTTACCACCCTGTTTTGTATCTACCTGTTTACTTATCTAATTGTCCCACTAAATAAAGGATACACTGAGAGATTAAAAACAGAGTTGTCCAGTTTATCAGTGAAAGTCAAACAACTCGCACCTCATGTAGCCCGTGTTCAAAGTATAATAACAGCTGATGACTGAACTGAAAAAAAGACACAGCAAGAGTGAAAAGAACCCACTAAACGAAGCACCCATAAGGTGCCCTCAGGGCTCCTGACTTCAGCTCAGGTCATGATCTCCTGAGATCGAGCTGAGTGTGGAGCCTGCTTAAGATTCCCTCTCCCTCTGCCCCCTACCCCGTTTGAGCGCACATACACACTCTCAATAAATACATAAACAAATAAAGGTGCCCTAAATTCACATTTTCATTAATCAAATTTCGGGAAAAATGGAACTAATTATATACCTCTAGCTCCTAGCAGGCAGTGACCACTCATTCACAGCACACAGCATAGCATGCACAGAATTCAACAAATGCTGCTGAACTCAATTCCACACTGCCCTCCTCCAAGCATTAACAGACTCACTAACATAAAAGGATTCAACAGCGTTAGGTATCCAATAGTAGCCTTCTCTAATTAAACTTTTGTCAAGTCATTTTAGGAACTACAAAATTTTATTTTAACCCAGAGGCATTCAGTGATAAAATTTTCTTCAAATAATACTTTTTGTTAACAAGCAGAAACAGAATAAAAGATAAGATTTTTATTTTTCCTAACTTTACTTAATAGTATTCTTAATCTTGCTCCATAAAGTAAAAACTCTTCAGATCTGCTGTTTCATACTCTGAGCAACTACTGCCCACTTACCCTAAACAGAAGGAAGGGAGGAACCTGAGGATCTGTTTTTGCTCTGGTCACAACTGAAGATGACCCCACAATGCCAATTACAATCACGTCGACTAACCAACATTTACAACAGGCTTTTTATATCCACATGCTTTTTATCCTAACTCTAGAATTCATGGTTCAGTACTCTGTGTACTTTTTGGCATTTTCCAGAAATTCAATCTTCAGAGAACAGCTTCATACTTAACACATCAGCATTTTGTCTTTGGTGACATCAAAGGCCATACTTTTGAGAAAAGAATAATTAAGTTGTAAAAGACTCTTTGATTTCAAATATCTTCACCAAATAACCAAAGACAAAATCTGTAATTTAATAGAGTGCTTATTAGCATTATGCAAAGCACTAGACTAGCAGTAAAATATTCCACTGCTGGTTCTTCCAAAGAATTGACATTTACAACTCACTGGTAACTTACATTTTCCCCCTATTTTCAGGAATCCAAAAGCCAACAAAGGATAACCTTAAAGACTTTTTCAATTATAAAAGAAACACAAATGAACTGGAGATACTTGTAATTTTTAAATGATCTAACTAAATCTATAATTTATATCATAGTTCTTACAAGTTAGTGTCAATGGATATTTAAATTATAAAAGCCAATTCCACAAATCATTTTAGTTCAAAATATTCTGGAAGCAGATAGAACATCAATAATAAAGAGATGGTCATTTAAAATTTTCTTTTCCTATACACAGGGGTGCCTGGGTGGCTCAGTCATTAAGCATCCAACTCTTGATTTCGGCTCAGATCATGATCTCACGGTTCAGGAGACTGAGCCCCACATCACACTCTGTGCTGATAGGACAGCATGGAGCCTGTCTGGGATTCTCTTTCTCACCCTCTCTGTCTATCCCTCCCCGCCCCGCATGGTGTGTGCGTACGCGTGCACTCTCTCCCTCAAAATAAACGTTTAAAAAATTATTTTCCTATACATAACTGAACTTACTTTTAACTGAGTTTTAAAAACATATAATCAAGGAAAAGGAAATAAAGAGGAAGGTGCCTACTCATAAACATGAAGAATTAGATTTAAATTATCTTTATGTAATAACATTTCTGCCACATTTAAAAAATCTAGCAAAGAAAGGTAAAGGCAGATGTCATTTTTACCAGTGTTCTAGTATTATAATAAACTATTTAGGGGGCAAGCCTAAGATAGATCAGTATTACAATATATAAAAATGACAAAATACATTTATTTCAGAAGAAAATAAAGATTTCTATATCCATCGCATTCATTCTTTGCATCTCTCAATGATATTTAGGACTTCTTTAACAAAGCGCTATATGAACATTGATTCGTGTCTTTATGTTCCTAATGTGACCTCAATTAAAATCCTCGGATAACCATCAAACCAAAATTCCAGAAACACTCATCTATTGTGTGTATGTGTGTGTGTGTGCGTGTGTGTATTAATTTAAATGTTTGTAATTTAAAATCTATACCATTTCCAAGCAAAATTATTTTGAAGGTAAAATGTTCTTTTTCAAGGAATGCTCAAACTTTTAAAGCCCAAAGACCTAATTCCAGAAACTTCTTAAGTTTAGCTGCCCAACAGTTTTTGTGTGAAAAAGCAAAATTATCTGTAACACTATCTACCTAGACTAAAACTACAATGCATAAAGATTATCCTACTTTACCTGTTAGTGCTACTATAACCTAGTAAATCTTTTCACAAGATATGTATCCAGTAATCATAAAATCATTGAAAATCTCCATAAAACAATAATCTGAACTACTGTTCCAATGAATATTTACCTTTCCCAAACTCTCTGCGCCACTATTCCCTACTCAGAGATTTCCCAGAGAGAACAGGGAACTCAGTACTTACACAGTTCCCTCTCAGATTCCCCACTTCTTTCAGCAGGCCATCCTAACACAAAAACTGTGCTTACAAAGAGCCCATAACCAACCAAAGGTTTTTTGCTTCGATATACCTAGACTGGCGGAGGCAAAATTTTACAGTCCATACACTTGAGAATTAACCAAATAAGTGACCAGGTCATTTTGGGGGGCAAGATACCCAACCTTGGGAAAACTAAAAAGCTGGGGAAAGCTGTGTAGCTCTGCTCTAACTGAAACATCCCAACTAATACACTACTGAGCTAAAAAGCCAGTGATTAGTCTGCAGTCCCTCTAGTGTTCAACTAGTTAAATTAACAGTCTCGATATGGCAAAGACTGATATTTCATAACTACTAAGTCTGTGCCACATGCAAAATGAAAATGAATTTTATAAACACAAAACAAGGGGCAAAACCGAATCAGCAGAATCTTAAATTTTTCCCTGTAAATCATTCAAGTTGAGATTCAGAAAGAATAAATCCAAAACTACTTTCAAGTGCAAGATTGATCATCAAGCACCCAGCATGATGCCTAGCACATAACAAGTGAACTATAAATATTTGATTATTGTCTGGTTCCCAGTTTCAACATATAACTATTTCAAACTATCACTTATTCTCAATTTATTGCTACTATAAAATTAGGCACAATAAGCATAAATAAAAACTATTCTGCAAATAAAAAAAAACAAATGTAGCAAAGAAAAAACAAACAAACGTAGAAAGGGAAATAGACTTAGATGGCATGCAACATGAATGGGAGTAGTAATTCCTGTTAATCCAATCTCCTTGCTAATTCTATATATGTTAATAGTCAGCAAAAAGCCCAAAACACTCTGGCCAATTGATAATTAACATGTACTATACACTTAACTATAATTTTCAAGGGTTAGATCACAACCCTACTTAAAACAACATGGGACATAATTTCAATTTTTTATTCTAAAATCTCTTCAGCAGCAAAGGCATAGATATCATCAACCATCCTTGCACAGGCAAAGCCAGAAAATAATCAGTTATAAGATACTTTCTTAGAAATCAAATGCTTATATATAATTTAATTAAAATTGACAATGCTAAACGAAAAAGAATTCAGTTTTTATCCACAGGTAGAAATTATGACCAAAACTTAGTTCTAAAATAAATTCATGAAGATTTAAATAGTTTGACAGTGAGGTTCATTAAAGGAAAAATACGACTATGAAAGGCATTTATACAGCATTTAAATCTATGAGCTTTTCATATTCACTTCATATTGTACCATAAAATAAAGCTGTAATTCCCACAGTACAGATAAGAATCAGACTAGCAAATTTCAATGACTTGTCTATGAGACGACATATATAACAGGACAAGGCATGATATGAACACTCAATCTTATTCTCAGTTAACTTACCATACTTATCTATGGTCTGTATGTCTCAAAAGGTAAAAAAATAACAAAAGAATGGTAAATTTCTTCCTGGCTGGCCTCTGTTACAGTTTGGATAAGTGAGGGTGAATAGGAGGGAGTAAGCCACAGTCCAAGACCTATACTTCCACTGAATGCCAGCTAAGGTCACAAATGGAAAAAGAAAATGGTAGATGGTTTCTGGCCAAGAAAGTGTGATTCACTAATGATGGAAAGACCCTTCAAGCATCCTCTGGGAGATGTGGCTGCATTCCATGTGTTGCCAAACGGAAATTTCAACCAATACAGGAAATTCAAGCTACTGGAGGGGGGGCGGGTGTGTGTGTGCACACACAAGCATCCTTGGAAGAGACAGATCGATTTTGTTAACAGTCTTTGAAAAACACTTTCTAAAATTACAGAACTTGTAAAGTACTAACTTGTTATCTTACTACACTTGATGGAAACAAAAGGCTATCTTTATTATAACAAGAGAAAAATGTATACTAACACTAAACACTGTCTATTAAGGATTTCATTGAAAATGTTTGTTAAATCATATACTATCTCCTTTTACCATGTAGTCTATAGCCATGGTATTTTAAAAAGTGAGCAATTAATTCAGGATTTCGGGGTGAAAGAAAGCTCAATGAAAGCTTTCCGTCAATTTCATTCTCTAGTGAAACAGGCAGTTCCCGTAGAGAGCCCCAGCAAAGCAATGTTAGCTAATCTTTTCTATGTAGCAAATATCAACTCTAGTGTTGAGCTGGCAATTTATAACATATGTAGGACACCCAAGGTCATTCAATCCATGATTTATTTATAAGTTAACAAGCCTTCACACATAAATACCATGAAGCACTTTTACCCAATAAATAGTACTCTCCCATTGCTTCTGTTCTACAAGACAATCAGAATATAAGCTTTTTGCCAACTGCCCAACTACTTGCTATCTATAATGGAAATAATTTATGGAAAACTGTTCTATTTTAATAAAACTTTTAGAATTAAACTGTAGGCTGTAAAAAATAAGCAACTGCAAAAAAAAAAGGAAGAAATTTCTATTACTGTCTTTTCAATATACAGTTAAAAGGAAATCAATGCATCAAAACAATCTTTCAAATGTGGTCATTTATTTTCTTTAAAACAGTCTTCTAAACAACAGCATGTTTTTCTCTCTGATTCAAAATACTGGGAGGACTTCAGAATATTCAATGGTACCACACTGATAATCTTTATACAAACTTCTATTACACTCACTCACTCATTAATTTATTCAACAAATATGTGCCAGGAATTATGCTGATCCTGGAATTACAATGATAAGCAACAGTCAGATGCAGTTCCTGCCTGCCATGCAGCCTACAGAGAGCTTTCCTTCTAGTCCTATTCAAAAACTCCCAGGGGCGCCTGGGTGGCTCAGTCGGTTAAGCGTCCGACTTCAGCTCAGGTCATGATCTCAGGGTCCGTGAGTTCGAGCCCCGTGTCGGGCTCTGTGCTGACAGCTCAGAGCCTGGAGCCTGTTTCAGATTCTGTGTCTCCCTCTCTCTGACCCTCCCCCGTTCATGCTGTCTCTGTCTCAAAAATAAATAAAGGTTAAAAAAAAATTAAAAAAAAAAAAAAAAAAACTCCCAAAAAACCCAACTACCTACGAAGTCCAAACTCCTTGGCCTAGTGTTTAAGCACCATCATCATCAGGCACAAATACGCATTTCCAAATACACAGTCAACTTCTCACCTTTAACTCTTCCCAAATAGGTATTCCAAACTTTCCTACTCTATATTCTCACACATGCAATCCTATATATGTGAAGCATGCTTGTCCTAACACACATACATATTCATGCAAATACCAAAATATTACCCATTCTTTAAGGCTCAGCTCAAGAATCAATTCTTCCTTAAAGCTCTGCCTCCTTCCACATAACTCCAAAAATCCTGTATGCCTCTCTCAGGACACCTATAATAATACTCTATGTACAAATGCTAGGCCCTCTATTTGTCAGCTTCTAGAAAACAGAATACATTTTGGATTTAGTTCTATATTCTGCAAAGCACCGAACACAATGTAGGTTCAATAAAAATCTGCTGAATAAATACATGGTGGTAACTAAATATTAAAGATTAAACAGGGATGAATGCTTATGTTTATAAAGCTCAAAGAATGCTTTTAAAACATCCTCTCATATATTATTTTATCACTGTTACACAATACCATGAATTTTAATGTGTGGGCAACTGAGCTGAATTGGTACTGACCTCAAGACACCCCATGAAAATGTTTTCGCCCCCTGAGGATCATTGCCTCGTTGTACATTCAAATATGTTTGAGGGCTTTGGCTAACGGGGTTCTCGTTAAAGAAGACTTTACTTTAGCAATGGGGATAACTGTCCAAGCCACGTCTGCTTTTCAAATCAAGAGCCCCTCTTTGTTACACTCTTCATGAAACCAACTAACAGCAGGATAAATTTTTCCATAATAGAGTCACTGTCAATAAATGTTATTTCCTCCCCTAAACAACCAGAGTTGTATGTAGTTTTTCCAAGGATGCTAAAGCAGGTGTCCTTTCCGTTATTAATACATACTAGGTGACTTTTAAATAAGTTAAAAACATAGTGCCTGAAAGTGAACTGAGAGTATCTAAAGTTTTCTCATTTAGACTAAATATATTTCTGTGTAAATTAACATGCCCTCTTATAAAGAGAAATATTAAAATCACTTAAAATAAGTCCGAGATTACCTGTGAAAAAAAAAAACAATCTTCACGAAGAAACCTCATCTTGACAAGGTTCTTCACACTTCCTGATTCAGGCAGTCATTCCACAGACCCTTGCCTATTTGCTAACAGTGTCAGAAAGCAAGCCTTCAAAAAGATTAACAAAAAGTCTGACCTCTCCCAAGGGTAGCAAAGCCATAAATAAAAGTATTCTTTTAATGGAAGATACTTTGCATGTGACATTATATTAAATAGGAGGACAAAGTTTCCAACAACAGATCTGTGAATGCTCTAACCTTCACTTTCCCATTGTATATATATACACTCAATCTTTTTAAACACAAGATACTTTGTCTTCATCCAATTTTTACGTTATTAATTTTTTTTATCAAGGCAGTTCTGCTGCATGATTAACTACAAACTGCAGGGTATTATTCTATTCTATTCTATCACAATACCCTGGCAACCAGCTCATATTCAGTTACACTATCACAGCACCAAAAAAAATGAAAACAAAAAAACAAAAAAACCCACCTAATTGCATGATCATGTGGATATTGTAGAAGCCCTTTAGTTCAATCCTAGATGGGCCTCAAGAGGATAATGCTTATTCTGTTGAACTCACTGCCAAATCACAATATGAAAGAGCCAGGATCAAAACAAGACCCAATTATACAAAGAGTACATTTTATCAATGTCGGGCTTATAAGAAATAGGTATGTGGCCCAGTACTTGTAGAAAATTGTTCAAAAATATTTACACAGATGGGGCTTTAAAGGACATTATCACACACTCACTAGCCATAATGATATTCAATGAGCATCTCTCAGGTACTAGCAGGACGGCATCAATCACAAAATACTCAAAGCGACAGAACCTAATTTCATAATTCTCTAGTACTTAAAACAGATTTCCAAACTATTGGGAACTTTTGGGGTGGGGGGAGAAGCTGCATATTTATGTGTTATTTCTACATTAAGATTTTTTTTTAAGATAAGCTGAATAGAGCTATCTATCAAAGTCTAGCTACCGTTTGCTCAAGCATCATAAAACAAAATAGAAACAACTTGTAAATACTTTTTCAAACAATTATTCATGAATGTTAAGCACAGACATCTATAAATTGATTTAGCCTGGCACACTTTAAACAGGTCCGGAAACCAAGCAACTCAACTAAATAGTAGCCTCAGCAACTACCTCCTGCTTCCCCCAATAGTCACCCTGTTCTTTACCATGTATTTCTGATTTATCGAAGTCCGAACCTGTGATAACACATCTATAAAAGGCGGGGGGGGGGGGGGGGGGGGAGGGGAATCCTCTTGATAACAACAGATATGGAAAGTTACTTCAGTAAGATATTTTATAACAGCAAATGTAATCTCATATAAAGTCTAAATAATCAAACACATCATACTCCTGTCAAATTTTTATGACTCCAAAATTATTTTTATTTCTCTTTACTTTCCTTTTATCTTCAGTTGTGTGCTTAGCAGACTAGATGTTTATGAGCTGACATTATTGGAACCAACATTTGCCAAGTGTCACAGAAAACATTTAAAATCAAAAACGATAGGTCCTCTGTCCAGTATTATGCAAGCCAGTGTTCTTTCTGTAAGTACAGGAAATAGATTTGATTGGATATAAATAGAATTAGAAGAGTTATGTGGGTTTTATGTACGATGGTTTGGTAAACTTGATATGCTCATTTTATGTGGCCCAATCACATAGTTTCATGTTATATATATAGCTTTGCAGCCGAATAATGGTTTCGATTTTAAAATTGAAATATGCGTCTGGGTTCCACTACAACTAGTGGCATGACTAAGTCACGGGCTTTTTCTGAGCTTCACTTTCCCTTTGGCTAATTTCAACCGTATAAACGTGAGAGGACATTCTCTGAGTCCTCTCAGTGACGACCTAGGAGATGCGTGCTCACCAGCTTCCTTCCTTAGAAAAGCCCAATTTCATTGGAGGGACTTTTTACTTCGTGTCCTATATAAAAACCGTGAACAGTGAAGCTGATGTGATGCCATCCGATTGTGTCAGCAACGGATTTGCTTGTAGGTTCCTGTCAGTAACGAATTTGCTTGTAAACTGGGCAAAAGGTGCTGTTCCCTAGATACATAATTTTACATCTCTACCTCACTCAATTTTAATATCCAAACACATAGTTTTTTCTGTAACTATGTAATTAGAGCATTAAATCCTACTAACAGTTGAGCTTTGTCTCCAATTTGTTACATTCACATTCTTGTATCAACCTCCCTAAAGAAGAAATTAAAAAAAGAAACTATATTACAGGTCAAAAAAATCTTCATACCATCTTAATGTACAAGAACCTCTTCTAAATCTTCAAGTTTTTTTTTTAATTTTTTTTTCAACGTTTATATTTATTTTTGGGACAGAGAGAGACAGAGCATGAACGGGGAGGGGCAGAGAGAGAGGGAGACACAGAATCGGAAACAGGCTCCAGGCTCCAAGCCATCAGCCCAGAGCCTGATGCGGGGCTCGAACTCACGGACCGCGAGATCGTGACCTGGCTGAAGTCGGACGCTTAACCGACTGTGCCACCCAGGCGCCCCTAAATCTTCAAGTTTTGTATTACAGAGCAAGACTTGGAAATAAAGCGTACATAAGAGGCGTGACAAACAAGCTATCCTCAAAACTGCTAAATACGTCTGCATCAGTCACTACATATTCACCACTGAAATTACTGACATAGAAGGGGAACGAGAACTGTAACATACCAAATCACGGTTTCTCTAGCTCTACATTAATTTTCAATCCTACTTGTTCCAGTGGCGACTTTAATACCCCATCAGTGGGGTTTTGCTCAGGTTTACTTTATACAAATAGGGGACTTTATATCAATGCAAAAATATCAAACTGTAATGCCTATACTTACCAAAACATAAATCCCCCCTAAAAATCCACTGATTAAACTTTTCCCTGAAGCAACAATCTTTAAATTATAATTTTTTACCAACTGTTTAATTTTCCTATCATTAGAACATAAGCCCTTTACATGCTATTTCACCACAATCTCAGTATAAATGTCTCATTTTTCATAGAAAAAGCTAATTACACGGTTCAGTAAGTTGCCTGTGGTAACACATCGATTTTATTTACATTCCACAGCTAGACTTTAGCTTGTTCTCTCAATTGCAAACATGTCTAGCTTAATAATTCTAACTAATCCATTCGATCTTTTTCTATTCTTCATCTGAAAGAATTCTGACTTGCACCATAACTTTACAATATAAAGGCGCTGCTTACCAAAGTATTAATAAGTATTCCATTTTCCCCTTTAAGGATATAATTTATGATTTTCTATTTAATATTTCAGTTAAGTATGCACTGGAATCATTTGGATAATTATCAATGAAAACTATTACTATTCTATAGCTTTAGCAAACAAATTCTTTGAAAAATAAACATAAGAAAACAGAACACACTATAATTAGTTTAAAAGTCAGAAATTTTATATCAAGACTTGAATAATTTAGATCCAGTGAAAACAAGAAATACTTACTTCATAAACTATTTAGAACTAGCTACCACCATTTCCCACTGATTACGTGCTTTCACTAAAAGTGCTGTTTCTCATAACATACAAATGTATTCTTCTACTACTACTATGTACATAATAACAGATATGAAACAGATACAAAAGTTAAACTAAAATTTACTTTTCAGGTGCACTGTGGTCAAGAAGTATAATGCCATGTAATAAAATCTCCATATAGATGTTGGTATGTAAAATACTACAAATCTAGAATGATGCAAAAAAAATTCACCTGTTTTCAAAATCACCAGAATCATATACTTGAAAATAAACCCAAACAATAATTTCATTCCTGCCAATTTTATATGTAAAAGGGTCACTATTTTCTCAAAAAGCAAAATTTTTCATTTCAATTAAGAATAAAGTTATTTAACGGGGCTCCTAGGTGGCTCAGTTGGTTGCGGGTCTGACTTCAGCTTGGGTCATGATCTCACAGTTCACAAGTTCAAGTTTCCCATAGGGCTCTGTGCTTGACAGCTCAGAGCCTGGAGCCTGCTTCAGATGCTGTCTCCCTCTCTCTCTGTCCCTCCCACTGCTCGTGCTTTGTCTCTCTCTCAAATATTTTACAAGAAAAACATTACAAGAAAATTTTTTTAATGTTTATTTTTGTGAGAGAGAGAGAGAGAATGCGCATAAGCATGATGATGAACAGAGAGCGAGGGAGACACAGAATCCGAGGCAGGCTCCAGGCTCTAAGCTGTCAGCACAGAGCCTGACGCGGGGCTCGAACCCATGAACCGTGAGACCATGACCTGAACCGAAGTCAGACATTCAACCTACTGAGCCACCCAGGTAACCCTAAAAAAATTTTTTTTAACTTTTTCAACGTTTATTCATTTTTGAGAGACAGAGACACAGCTGAGCGAGGGAGGGGCAGAGAGAGAGGGAGACACAGAATCCCAAGCACACTCCAGGCTCTGAGCTGTCAGCACAGAGCCAGATGTGGGGCTCAAACCCACGAACCGTGAGACCATGACCTGAGCTGAAGTCAGACACTTAACCAACTAACCTACCCAGGTGCCCCTAAAAAAGTTGTTTTAATTAAAAAAAAAAAGAATAAAGCCATTTACAATGTTAACTAAAATTATTTCATTTTCTCAAAGATAACCATAAATCAAAATTCAACTGTAAATTCAGACTATAAGATACGTAGTAATATATTCCTATGTACTTTATTGCTTATGATTTTAGAAAATTCAATGTCAATACTTTTCTTTTTAGTATGGTAAGCAGTAAGGCTATTCAGAGTTTGATTCTACCATCATAATCTGCCTTGGTTAGATCTTTAATGCTTTTCTTCCTTCTCTTCTCTGTCCCCTTACCTTTCCTGTTACCTAAGAATGTAGTCTTTGGGTGCCTGGGTGGCTCAGTCAGTTAAGCATCCAACTTCAGCTCAGTTGAAGATCTTGCAGTTAGGGAGTCCAAGCCCCACATCAGGCTCCATGCCAACAGTGCAGAGCCTGCTTGGGATCTCTCCCTCGCTCTCTCTGCCCTTCTCCCACTAGGGCTTGCTCGCGCGCGCTCTCTCTCTCTCTCAAAATAGGTAAATAAACTTGAAAAAAAAAAGAATGTAGTCTTCTTTGGATCTCTGTTATTTTTAAATAGCTCAAAGTTAGGTTTTTCCTCAAACCAGATTGAAAAGCTGTTAGGGCAAAGGATATTCACAGTATAAGAGTTTTGCCCCAAATTCACCAATAATTACAAAAAGAAAAAGGTATCTTTACATAGGAAAAATCTGGTGGATGCTATCTTAACAAAGTAATCAAACATCAAAGGATCAATATTGGAACAGATGAACATGATATGCCTCTGATGTGATGTCACAGAAGTACTTATCACCTAACTCAATATTCTTGCCAAAAATGTTTAACCTGGATCTAATCATGAAGAAACAATCAGACAAATTCAGATTATGAAAAATTTGACAGGACAACTGAAGTGTTTGTTGCCTTCAAATTACATCAATACAATGAAAACGTCCTACATTTTCATAGAAGTTACATGATGAAGTGTTTAAGGGTAAAGGTTCAGGACTACTAGATATTACCTTCACATGGTTTAGCCAGAAAAAAACTTTGTCTTCATGTCTGTAAATATTTTTCAAAATGAAAAGCACAGAGGGAATTAGGTTCTGTATCGGAAACTGCTAAACAAAGCCTTTATCAATCCCATCATTTGAGATTGTACGTTATAGTCGAAGTATACAGATGAGAATACCAGCAAGCTGACTCTCCATTCTCACCTCTCAGCCTCCCTCATCCTTACAAAATGCCCGCTTGTCCCCAGAGACCTGTAATCAGTGCAGTGGAATATAAAACAGTATTAAAGTGTCTTAAATTATCTTACACTGGCCAATGTCAGAAAACCAGATCCCCTTTTTCTAGCTCTCTAATGTCTAATGCTGTTTTTGCAAGTGTCCACATCTCCTGGCATAGGTGGCAGCACGATGAAAAACGTTTTATTTTATGAAAAATAAAAAAGATACTTACGACTATAAATGCAACAGTGAAGGCAACAACTGCCAATCTGCCCCTACACTGACAGTAAAGCCAATTGCTAAGGCTTCCAATATGATTCTTTAGAGGTAGACAGGTGTATAGATGTATATTTGTCTATCTAGTAATAATCAAAAAGGGAGAGCAGATCAATTTTAAAATTATAGACAGTGCATATTTATAGACAAGTTTCTTTATAGAACATATATAAAATAAAATGGATATTTAATGCCTTACTTTTAATTAGGTTTCAATCTCCTCACAATATTAAATTGTTTAAAACTTTAGGTGTATTTATTATAAGTTAACCTCCTAAGAGTACAATACTATGCTATGTTAGAACTATGTAAGATGGGTTTCATTCAACAAGCATCACTTAGCACATACTAGGCCATACAGAATACTTGTCCAGGGACTTTTTTTTTTTAACGTTTATTTTTGAGAGAGAGAAAGAACGCAAGTGGGGAAGGGGCGGAGGCAGAGGGAGACCCAGAATCCAAGCAGGCTCCAGGCTCCAAGCTGTCAGCAGAGAGCCCAACGCAGGCTCGAACCCATGAACCATGAGATCATGACCTGAGCCAAAGTCATGATCAACCAACTGAACCACCCAGGCACCCCCTGGACCAGGTACTCTTAAGCTTTGGGTTAAGCTATCTTCAGTTCGTAGAAGTCTGTATTTGCCCTGTTTACCATTTTGGGGTTTCAAGAGAGCATGTCTTTCCAACCACCAACTAATAGGCAATGAAACAGCCAGAAGACGGTATTTATAAAATAATTTGTCTGGCAGATTAGGAAAATATTACATTATATTAATCTCTAAAATTCAAATTGAAAATGTAGAAAAGAATTTAGCCAAGCAAAAACAGCAAAGGTATAATAAAATAAAATTGGCAAGGACTATTAACATACAGTTCAGTATGTAATCACTGGTATTTTTTAATTTAAATAAATCTATACCTCAAACTAAATGCAATGGTTAAGTTCATAGCTCAATTTAGAATAAAATAATTTATTACATTATTGCCTTCCTGCTCATATCCATCTTATATATAATCTTCCTAACAAGGTCCATCCCGACCTAGATAGCTCCTTCTTACCCAATAAGACACACCTGAAGCCTCTGGGCTTTCCATCACCTCCCTATCCTCTGTTCCCCAAGACTGAATATGATGCTTCTGCAAGATTCTATAACTTAATCATTTACAGCTTACTTTGTCGCAGCATAATTATGGATTCACCTCACTAATTCCCCAATAACACTGTGAGCTCCTTAAAGATAACTCATTTTACATATCCAGGGCTGATCACAACTCTTGCCTAAGGTTAGAAGTTCAATAAACAGATGAGAAACCAAGAAGGTTATCAACCCTGAGCACTAGGGCTCACAGTGTTTCTGCTGTAAGTTTATAAAACACTTGTGCAATGGTCCTGAAACTGTCTGCCCATTGGGAAAGTAATCTACATTTCTCTTACATGTACTTACAGTGTTTCTCTGCAATATGCATATGTGTGTGCTTACACAATATGCATAAGTGTAGAGTTTCCAAACTCTACACTTACCAAGGGTAGAGATTACATCAAAACCCTACAGCGGGACCCACTGATACAGGTACTTGAGCATGGCCACAGGGAAGGATATACACATAGTTGTGTTCAGCCAGTGCCCTAATTCAACACCATTGTGTGGAGATGGCAGTAAAGTTACAAACCTACCTTACAGAGATCCAAGAGTCACACCTTAAAGTTCTGATCTCTTCGTAATGCAATTTAAGGTTTATTATGAAACTCTGTGTACAGGAATCTAGGTAATTTTTATTATTATTTGAGGGGGGGGGAGAGACAGAGAGAGAGAGAGAGAGCGCGCGCGAGCACGAACAGGGGAGATGGGCAGAGGGAGGGAATCCTAAGTAGGCTCCACACTTAGCACAGAGCCGGACACAGGGCTCAATCCCACGACCTGAGGCGAAATCAAGTCAGCCACTCAACCGACCAAGCCACTCAGGCGCCCCTAGACAATTTTCATATGTACAGGGAGGGATATCCTCACTGCTCTAACATTTTATAACGTTTTATTATTCTAAGTTATTCCACCCAAATATTAAAACTTAAAATCAAAAACAGAATTACTCCAACCTTAAGTATACTTTAAAAATTAGTAGTTGAGGTACATTAGCAAGCGTTGAATGCTCTACAGAAGAATCATTTTAAAAATATCAAAATAGTGGTGCCTGGGTGGCTTAGTCGGTTAAGCGTCCGACTTCAACTCAGGTCACGATCTCACGGTCTGTGAGTTCGAGCCCCGCGTTGGGCTCTGGGCTGATGGCTCGGAGCCTGGGCCTGCTTCTGATTCTGTGTCTCCCTCTCTCTCTGCCCCTCCCCTGCTCATGACCTGTCTCTCTCTCTCTCTCAAAAAATAAAATAAATAAGTACATAAATAAAACATTAACAAATGTCAAAATATTTGAATTTTGATGTATGGGTTAACTGTCTTTAGGCTAACTGTTCTCTGTGCTGTTCTAAGTAATTTAACTTTTGTTATCCTTATAACCCAATTTACAGTGAGGAAAGCTGAGGCAATGATGATGTACTTGACCAACAATACACAACTAGCAAGTGACTGAGCAGGGATTAAAATCTAGCCCATGCTCTGAACCACTATGCCATACACTAAAAACAGCAATTCCCCAGATAAGGGCCCAAAAGTGTTTATCCAAGTGACAGGATAGGCTATAAATGTGTTTTAGTGTTCTCTCCAACTATTTCATAGTTACTTCAAGCATTTAAATAAAACATCTAATATTTTAAAGTTAACCTGTGTGTCAATCCTGCAGGATTATTCTCTATGGGAATACTTTATACAATAAACCAAAAATGCTTGCTTTAGTGCTGTATTGCACTGTGAGGTCTCTTAGTAGTATGCTCTTTCGAGTACACTGTAAAGACAAAGGGAACTACCAAATAAAAAAATTAAAAAGCATCTGAAGAAACAATAAAATGTCCCTATAAAAAGAAAATACTGGGGCACCTAGGTGGCTCAGTTGTTTAAGCATCTGACACTTGGTTTCAGCCCAGGTCATGATCTCACGGTTCGTGAGTTCGAGCACTGTCCGCATGGGGCACACTTGGGATTTTCTCTCTCTCTCTCCCGCTCTCTGTGCCCCCCCCACTCATGCACGCTCTCTCAAAATACATAAAATTTTTTAAAAAAAGAAAAGACAATGTTACAATAATGGTACCATCGTGCTTAATATTATAGGGCTCTGTTAAAATGTACTTTATGAAATACATATGAAATGACTCTTACATATGAGAAAAGAACAACACAGGGGCTCCTGGGTGGCTCGGTCGGTTGAGCATCTGACTTTGGCTCAGGTCATGATCTTGCAGTTCACAAGTTTGAGCCCTGCGTCGGGCTCTATGCTGACAGCTCTGAGCCTGGAGCCTGCTTTGGATTCTATGTCTCCCTCTCTCTCTACCCCTCCCCTGCTCATATTCTCTCTCTCAAAAATAAATAAAAAACATTTTTAAAAATTTTAAATAAAAAAGAACAAAACGATTCCAAAATATCTTCAATTTGTATGACTACCAATTAAAATATTTCCTTTGTACCTTTTTCTCATGACCACTCTACGTCTCATATTCTCCCTCACTTGAAATAAAGTTGTCCTTATGCCACTCATTTTTCTAATTAAGTTTCAAATACTTTCTAAAATTAGGTTGAACCACATAAAAGTCCCCTTTTCAACCACTTTTACCTATGGGATGGACGCTTCACATGCTTTCATCTAAAAACCTTCCCCAATTCAACATATCAAAAAGAATAAGTGTACTTAACAAAGTTATGACTATTCCATTACTGTAATACTTTCCTGGTAGCAAGTAAGAGAATAAAGTTTATACCGTTTTCAGACTCAATAGGTTAGAAAATAAAAATAAAAAATAATCATTCTCATGAGAAAACATTCACAATACATTGTAAAGTGAAAAAGACAGAGTTACAAAACAGTATGATACCAATTTCACTTATACATAAAAATACCAAATATTACAACTCTGTTTTAGACTTCGGGATTTTTATTCTCTTCATCTGACAGTTCTGTTTTCCTAATTTTTTAATTAAAATGTAGTATTACTGTGGTTTATAAAAAAGTTTATAAACAGAAGTCAATCTTTGCTTAATTCTTTACCGAAAAAATATTTAATTAATCAATGAAATAAATACATGTGCGATCTAAAACAACTATGAAAATTTTAGATAGTCTACATCTTTTTGTTAACTCAGTAACAAAGCCCATGAGAAATAACACAGTAACTTGTTATTTCTAAGAACACTGATCACGTGCTTTGTTGGTATGGACAAACAGCTTTACTCCATACATGAAGTAAATAAGCCTAATTAACAGTTGGGTTTGGTTTCATCACTATTATAAAATGATAATTTGTGCTGCTAACAAATAAAGACCAGACCAAGAAGTTCAGACATAAGCTATCAATACAGAGTAGAGAAACTGAAGGACATTAAAAATCAGAAGTAAACATGAGAAATAAAGGATAAACAAAAATGTTATATTCCTCTACTACATGTATAAAAAAATTTTATAACAAAACTATATGTTTTGATATTTAAACGAACAAATATAAATGCTATAATTATCTTCCGGGGGTATCTTATTTTAAAAATTCTGATAAATGGAATCCAGATGTGGATTAAACTAATTAAACTAATTTTACCTGAGTTCATTGCTAACTACCTAAAATAAGCTTTGATATGTATGTAAGTTCTAAGATTCTGCTGATTAACCAGCTAAGTAAGCAATCCTACCCAGACTGGGTTCTTTTATTTATAAACCAAACATTCTAAAAACTACAGGGAGAAAGGTTCATGTTGAATAGACAAATGGACCATAAGGTAAACAGCTCAATTAGTCCACTGTGGTTTACTGCCCTCTGGCTGTTGTGGCAAAGGATATCACAGATTTAAAAAAAAAAAAAAAATGGCTGCAAAGAAAAGCTAGGAAGATATCAAACAAAACTTGGCAGGAAAATTCTTTAGCCATATTCAGACACCTTAGAATAGAACCTCAAGTACACATTAAAGTTAATTTTACTCTTTCCTTTAAAAAAAAACACTAAATATATCAACTAACAAAACATTTCAAACATTATCTGAACTTTTTCAACCACAAACTAACAAAATATAGAGTAGTTTGGACATAATTAAAGTTGGCTCTAGCAGAGTTAAGTCAAAAAGGGTTAATGCACTACCCTAAAGATTGTAATTAATCTTGATTTAGAAAAATTATTTAGCATACTAAATGGAAACATTTAGGTAAAGAAGTAAAAAAACCTTACCGACATTCAAAGAATAGTGATAAAATTTCCCCTGGTTATAAATCTACAATAAATACAAAAAATAGCTTAGAGTAATGAAACTCTTAGATTAATTCAAAGTTTCCACATATCAGCTATAATCTGAAGTTAAAAATTAGACAACAATGGAGAGCAAGTATTTCCTGGAATCACCTAATTATATAAAAAGCAGGAACAAAACAAAGGAAAACTTGCTACCTCAAAATCAGATCAGATTATTTAATCTTTCTACAAAATACTATCCAATGTCATCTCATAATCTTTTCCAATAAGGCTTGTACTAACTTTTATTATCACTTTACAACTTTCCATCAGTGTTCAGCTGGTAATGAACCACAACAGCCACAGTCCAAGAAAAAACAATTCTGTTCATTTCACAGACTTGCTAATTACTCACAACTCACTATCATTTTAAAACAGTGGATCTTAGCCTTGTTCCACCCCAAAACACCCAGGGGACACAGTATTTTCCTTTAGTAACAGTGGCTCACAGGTTCTGGTTCCTAGCATGACTGGGAAACAACAAGCAAATTTGAAAAAAATAACAGAAGTAGAAAGAAGAGGAGTAAGAGTGAGGATATTCCTTTCAAGAGACATACCCATTAAACACTTGAATTTTTCTCAGCAAGTTTTAATAAATTCTTTTTGAAACTTACTACTGTTAAATAATTATAATTTTATACACACACACACACACACACACACACACACACACACACACACGATGGTAACAGTTTTTAAGAAAAAACAAAACCTTACCCTGCAGTTCATGATGTATTACACCCACTAGGTTGGGTTCATCTCCCCACCAGAAAATCCATAACTCTTTGCAATCTGGTTTGACATCGCGACGCCATACACACAGCAAGTTGGCTTGCAAACAGCGGATGAAACTTAACAGGATTGGATCATCTTGGGCTGGGGCTGAAATTATGGGTCCACAGTCCCCATGCCCTCCAAAATTGTACCTACGCCATTTGATTCCCGTGAGTTCAGCCTGGAAAAAGACAAGAAAATTACAATGGTTTTGATATTTCTTTTTACTTACAGAACACTTAAAAACAGGCTTCCATTACAGATAAGCAAATCTGCTACAGTAAATATTGTCACTACACTTCACCTAAGAGTTCTCTTACTGAAAAATGTTTGTCAATCCTCCTTGATTTTTAAAGGGAGAAAAAATTCATTTGTTAAAAATTTTTTAACATTTATTCATTTTTGAGAGTGAGAGAGACAGAGCATGAGCAGGGGAGGGGCAGAGAGATAGGGAGACACAGAATCCGAAGCAGGCTCCAGGCTCTGAGCGGTCAGCACAGAGCCCGACGCGGGGCTCGAACTCACAGACCGCGAGATCATGACCTGAGCCGAAGTCGGACGCTTAACCGACTGAGCCACCCAGGTGCCTCAAAACTTCATTTTTTTATATCAAGATTTCTACATGGCTCTTCATATTAAATACCAAATCACCACAAAGAAATGATTATTATTTCCGGTTGAACCATTTTTACCCAGAATGTACTATAAAGTCCTTACATATAAAAGCTATTTTCTATTATTTCTTATTTGATTCATAAATTATATTTAGAAATCAGGTAAGAGGAAGTCTAGGTGGCTCAGTAAGTTAAGCATCCGATTCTTGATTTCGGCTCAGATCGTGACCTCACCGTTCATGAGACCAAGCCCCATGTCTGTGTCTGTGCTGATGGTGCAGAGCCTGCTTGGGATTCTCTCTCTCCCTATCTCTACCCCACTCGCACACACATGCATGCTCACTCTCTCTCACACAAAATAAATAAATAAACATTTTCAAAAAAGAAGAAATCAGGTAAGAGTTTAAAAAATAAGTTCAGAAAACTGAAATCGTTTTTTTCAAAGAATTTCCTCAATTCCTTCCCATCCAGAAGCTAGTTTCAATCTTTCTTAATCAAGAAAGCAGTTATCATGCAGCATCATAGTGCTTCATCATTAACGCCAAAGCAAGCTACTAACAAAACTGATGCAAAGTTATCAGCAATTTATTCATGTTTTTGTCTTTTGTCTTCCAAACACATTTTAAAACATGGAAACTAAACCAGCTGCAAGCAGAACCCGGGTCTTTATCCCATTACCTACATTTGTATTTTAAAATTTCTTAAATCTTAGAGGGGGCTAAGCAGCTAAAACTCAAAGATGGTTCAACACAAACAGAAGCTGAATTCCTTATTTAAATAGCTATAAACTACAACTATATATACAAAACTGGTAATAAAAGGGATTCATAATATCATTCTGCACAAAAGACTCCATGTGTCCCTTGCATTCAATCCTTACCCACTCATCTTCCCTCCCCACCGCCACCAAGTCAATTTTTGTCAGTTGTTTTTCAAAAATCAAGTATAAGATAGAAAAAAACAGTATCTCCTGCTAACATAACTGAAACAAATTTAAAGTGCTGAAACAATCAATCACCATAATGAACGAAACACATTTAAGAAAAAAATATCAATTTTATTCAATCCCATAAAATGCGTCACTTCAAAAAAAATTGTTCCAAATATAATAATGTCCAAATTAAAACTGTCTGGCATTCAGTGACTTACCCCCCTTCACATTGTGAGATATGCAAATCCAATCTCTAATGAATATTCTTGGTAAAAGCATCATTTATGCTTTCCCCTTTATGCCACTTTGTTTTCTTAGTATGAAAGTACTACATGGACAATGCAGTAAGTTCAAAAATAAATAACATAAATTAAAAGTAAAATAATCACACCAGGAGGGGCACCTGGGTGGCTCAGTCAGTCAAGCATCCAATTTCGGCTCAGGTTTGATCTCACCGTTCCTGAGTTCAAGCCCCCCATCAGGCACTGTGCTGATAGCTTGGAGCCTGGAGCCTGCTTCAGATTCTGTGTCTCCCTCTCTCTCTGACCCTCTCCTGCTCACACTCTGTCTCTCTCTCTCTCAAAAATAAACATTAAAAATAGTAATAATAATTTTAAAAATAATAACACCAGGAATATTTTCCATAATCACATCAGAAATAATTATTAGTATCTTAATGTATGTTCTTCCTGTTTTTCTGTACATAGTTTTTAATTTAGAACCATATTACCATGGCTTTATAGCCTGCTTTTTGACTTACTATATTTATATATATATAGTTATATATATATATAAATTACTATATTTACATATATATATAAATTATTCTTCAAAAACAGTTTTTAGGGGCGCGTGGGTGGCTCAGTCAGTTGGGCATCTGACTTCCATTCAGGTCATGATCTCATGTCTTGTGAGTTCAAACCCCACGTCAGGCTCTGTGCTGACAGCTCAGAGCCTGGGGCCTGCTTCGGATTCTGTGTCTCCCTCTCTCTGCCCCTCCCTGCTCATGCTCTGTCTCTCTCTCTCTCTCTCTCTCTCCCTCAAAAATAAACATTTAAAAAATTGTTTTTAAAACAGTTTTTAATGTTTGTATAATACGTATGTATTCACTGGAGAAAACATAATTTATCCCGTAATAATTAGACAAACTTTCATTTTCACTGTTATAACTGGTAAACACCCTTGCATACCGTTATTTTCCAGATCACTTTCTTAAGAGAGACTGCTTGAGGTAGAATTACCAAAGAATATGAATATTTTAAGACTCATGGATGAGTGCTACCATACAGTTTTTCAATTAGTAGTCCCACTAATACAAATAACCTCCTCCCAAATTGCGTATCTTCTTAAATACCTGCCAATTTAATAGAATGGTATGTCCCTGTACTAATATGTAGTCCTTTTTCAGTTCAGAGGGAATCATTATCATATATTTAATCATAAGTATAATCTGGGGCCTGCCTTCCTGGGTTTGAATACCAGCCCTACACTCACTAGCTGTAAGTAGCAAGTCTTAGCAAGTTACTTAACCTTTGTCTCTCTGTTGTGTTACCAGTAAAATCAGGATAACAGTATTTACAGAGTTGATTAAATGAGTCAGTATGTATATACTTAGGAAGATGCCTGGCATATGGCAAAAAATATAAATGATATCACTATCATTACTAGTAATGACAGTACTATTTCTCCTTGAGTTGTTTGTTCAGATCTTTTGTACATTTTTCTCGCATACAAATCTCTTTATTTCTTCGAATGAAATCAATGTGTACGTATGTGTGTGTTTAAAACAGAAAGCCTAACATCAATTTTTAAATAAAGGTCAAAGAAGTAAACTAAATAAAAAGACTTTAAGAGGCAGTTGAAATCAGAAAAGTTAAGTAAAAGACTAATTTTTCTTATAAGCACCTAAGCTCATGTTCTGTGCCCAAGGATCTGGGGGTTGGCGGGGAAGACAAAAGATACCAATAAATATAAATCCCTAATATGTACATTAACTATATTTAAAAGGTTAGAAAATTAAGATATATCAGAGATTGAAACATCAGGTGAGTCAGTCCCCAAGAAATCTATGAACAGCAATTTATTCACTAGAATACTTTCACCTGTAACATCCGGCACGGTTCAGCAAACAAAATATTTGGCTTTGATTCAGGAGAATGATTTCCTAATCCCGGCACTTCCACTAACTTCCTATCAGTGCTTCTCTGGTCTCAGTGATAAAGGGAAGCCGCTGCCGCCTGCTCTATATTCTTTATGGAGTTGTTCTAGCAAGTGATATAACACAAATGCAAGTGATACAACAACAGAGCTACAAACTTAATCACTTCATAATTAATTCAACCAGAAAAACTGAAAAATGTCCCATTATCTTAAAACAATTTCGTTCATTACCTTAAAGCTAAAATTAAATATCATTATACCAGTCTTCACTGAAAAATCTAACAATGAAACACCATTTAAGCCTAACCGAGATAACTAAGTATAAAGTGAATGTGCAAAGGCTTAGCTTTAAATTTTGAATTAATTAATGTTTGATAAGAGGGAAGACAACTCGGGGGCACCTGGGTGGCTCAGTCATTTAAGCATCCAATTCTTGATTTCGGCTCAGATCATGATCTCACAGTTCGTGGGTTCTAGCCCTGCTGTTAGCGCAGAGCCTGCTTGGGATTCTCTCTCTCAGCTTCTCTCTCCCTCTCTCTGCCCTTCCCCCACTCATGCACACATATGCTTTCTCTCAAAATAAATGAGGGGAGGGGAGGGGAGGGGAGGGGAGGGGAGGGGAGGGGAGGGGAGGGGAGGGGAGGGGAGGGGAGGGGAGGGGAGGGGAGGGGAGGGGAGGGGAGGGGAGGGGAGGGGAGAGGAGAGGAGAGGAGAGGAGAGGAGAGGAGAGGAGAGGAGAGGAGAGGAGAGGAGAGGAGAGGAGAGGAGAGGGAAGGAGCACCTGGGTGGCTCAGTCGGTTAATGATCCAACTTGGGCTCAGATTATGATCTCATGGTTTGTGGGTTCAAGCCCCAGGTCAGGCTCTGTGCTGATAGCTCAGAGCCTGGGGCCTGCTTTGGATTCTCTGTCTCCCTCTCTCTCTCTGCCCCTCCAGCGCTTGCACTCTCTCTGTCGCTCAAAAATGAATAAACATTAAAAAATTAAAAAAAAAAAAGTATTTCAGTAATACTGAAATACTGTCCAAAAAAAATCCTATCATGGATGTGTATTCAATTAGACAGCCTCATATACCATGATCATGTTTATAGTTAAAAATCAATTCCACACCAACTACTATTGACCCAATTTCTGACACAAGTACAGATTTCCAAGCCTCAAAATCCTTTATCTAATGATTCCAAAATTGTGAAGCAACCGTATAAAATATTTCTAGATGCAAATTATCCCAAAATGCAGTATTTCTCACTGGCAAACAATCCATAATCATATTTAAGTTTAAAATTACATGGTTTTTAAAAGACGGAATCCAAAAGATGGAATTAAAATACACAAGGAAAAAACCCAGCACGCACATGTATAGAATAATAACCCCAACTTTGAGCACTGATGCATCACCTATTTAACAACAGGCACCACAGCAGGGTCTTCACATAGAATTTCTAACCTTCACAAACAAACAGGTAAAGAAATTAGGACTCAGAAAGGTTAAGTAATTCTCCCAAAACTACACAGGCAGCAAATGGCAGATCCCAAATATAAATGGATTTAAAGCATAACTGAATTTAAGGCATAAATTCTTTCCCACTCTGCCATGCTGCTTCTTAAGGCTAATGGTAAAAATTAGCCCTAGAGGATTATAAAATAGTACAAAGAAACTGTCATCAACTCAATTTAGCAATGGCAAGAGCTCATGGCCATACTTTCTAATTTAAGAAAGTTCACGAATCTTTCTTTAGTCTTCCTGAGGTATTAAGAAAACTAGAACAAGAGAGCCCACACACCTCCCATGAATAGAAGAGACTGTTTTTATTTCACTCAGATAATTATATGCCTTCTTTTACATGTTACCACTATAAGACTGTATCTACACAAGCTAATTTTTAGAGGGTACGTACAACAAGCCAAGAAAATAACTATTCTAATAATAGCAAGAAAGACGGGAGGGAAATTTTCTCCTCAATGGCTGGCATCTGTTGAACAGGTAGTCAAGGTCCTCAGAAAATTGAACTTAACTGGCAGAGGCTCCCGTGGCCTTCTGTTTAGGCCACTATAGTCAGTTCAGAATGGTTGGAATTAAATAGATTACGACAGAATCGGGATAAATGCAGTTTCTAACAGCATGAATGTATTTAAAGAAAATTTATATTGATTCTTAATGTGCTATTCTTTAGACACAATACATAGGAAATGAGCTGATAAATTCTCCCAAAGGAAGTCATTTATTTGCACTGACCCATTGCAATTAGAACCCACATGACTAACAAGTATGTACTTGCAGTGTGGCTCCTCAGGGTTGAAGCTGTATTCAGCAGTCACCGAACAGAGTCGAAGTAACAGGACTTGGTATGAATGAACTCAGGGAGGTATAGTACCACAGAAGAAACACTGGCTGGAGGTCAGAAGATAGGTTCAAGTCCTAGTTTTTTAACTATTTACCTGTATGATACTAGGAAATCTACTCCCCTCTCAGGGCAGCACAGCTTCCTGACCTGTAAAGCGATACGGTTGACCTAGATACTATAAATGAATTCAAGTCTCCTGGCCCAGGCTAATTACATCCTACTCACAAAGGCAACTTGTAAATGAGACTGAACCCTTAATTATATGCCTTAGGATGATCCGTACGAATAGGAGAGCTGCCAGAAGATCTGAATTTTCAAGAAACAGGTAAAAGAGAGACTTCTCAAACTACAGAACAATTACCTTAATACCAATCTTGAGCAGGATTCTAGGATGGTGTGTAGAAAAGGCAGCTGTGATTATCTGGGGCTAACATGGGTGTACGAGGAAATTCCAAATCTGCCTCACCTCACAACCTCCCATGATAGGGTTACTACTCTAGAAGATCAGGAAAATACAGCAAACACATTAAATCATCCCTCAACTTGAGTCAGAGAAAGGGAAAAAATCAGGAATAATAGAAAACTTCTGTAAAAACACAACTAATCAGCTCCAGGTAAAGACACCAGGGTAAACAGACACATCTGCTTTTGCTCTCTTAAGCTCCTCTAAAACACCAGTCAAGAATGTTTGTTTTGTTTTTCCCTTAAATCATAACATCACAATGGTAGGTAGAAGAGAAGATGAGAGCATCAAGATTTTGAAAGCTAAGAAGCAGATGCTCAAGAGGTAAAGAAATTTATAATGTCTAAAAAAACTGAATCCTAGCTATGGAGAAAGGGCAGATAAAACCCAATATGCACAGAATCCCCTCAGACTCAGGCGTTAACAATACAAGTTATCTTTGGATGGAGGGTTAAAAGGCAGAAAGGAGATGAAATAAGGAAAAGTGGCTGAAGGCCTGCTTAGAAGGCACTCAAGAACTCAGGCACTCAGGTACCCTCCCCACTGCTCTTTTTACCCCATCGAACAACTGGAAGGGTATTCTCTGGGGCCAGTAAAAACAGAGAGTATCTGGACTGAGGGACGCAGACACAACTGAAGGCAGGGGACCAGAGTGAAAACAGTGAACATGCACAAAATAAAAGTAAAAAACCACCCTCTCCCATTTCGCTCTCAGCACCCGGAAAGCTGGCAACCAGTCTTTCACCGCCTAGAGAGAAAGGGCATCTGGAAGTCTTCTTTGGGAAATCTAACCAGCTCAACAGAAAAGACCTCAAAATATTGACAACAGAGGTTCCCCCAACTAAAGAGCCCATCCAGATCAGCGAAGTGCACGGTAAATGTCACTCGCATACTCAACTTCCAAGCAGTTTTTCAGTCCGCCACTCCTAAGCATGGACAACCCAGAATTACTAGAGTTGAGGGAAAATACGGAGGAATGACAGACAAAAAGAAACAGAAACAAACAGAAAAGTAACTTGAAGGAAACAGACTAGACTGGGAGAAGAACAAAAATCCTAATCCATTGTTAATATTCTCAAAGAGATAAAATAGTGCTGCCATTTTTAAAAGACTTATTTGAGACAGTGAGCACTTGCACAAACACAAGTGGGGGACGGGCAGAGAGTGAAGGGGAGAGAGAATCCCAAGCAGGCTCCTCACTGTCAGCACAGAGCCCAACATGGGGCCTGATCTCACGCCATGTAATGGTTGCACTATTTGAGGGCACCTGGGTGGCTCTGTCGCTTCAGTATCCAACTCTTCCTTTCAGATCAGGTCACGATCTCGCAGTTGGTGGGCTCGAGCCCCATATCAGCCTCTGGGCTGACAGCTCAGGGCCTGCAGCCTGCTTCAGATTCTGTGTGTGCGTGTGTGTCTCTCTCTCTGTCCCTCCCCACTTGTGCTGTCTCTCTCTCCAAATAAATAAGCATTTAAAAAAAACAAATAAACTTAAAAAATAAACTTAAAATAAAAATAAATAAATAAAAGACCTATAGACTATCTCAGAAAACTAAAAAAGAGCTCTTGAAAATTTTGGATTAATGATGCCAAAAATGAGAAAACTCAATAGAAGGGCTGGAAGATAAAGTTTATGAAATATCCCAAAAAGTAAAGCAAATATACAAATTGAAAAGTAGGGAGGGTGGGGGAGATAAAATGAGAGGAGCAGCACAGGAAGTTCAAAACCAAATACAAGAGCTATCAGAAAGAAAAAATACACAAAATGAAAAAAGAGGAAGTTACTGATAAAATAATTCATGAAAATTTCTGAGAAAAATAGAATGTGAATTTCTAGATTGAGAGGGCTCTCTAAATACCCAGAACAACAGATTAAGAGACTCAAGGCATTTTGTAAACTTTCAACACACTACAGGCAAAGAGAAGGTCCTCAGAGCTTCCATATAGTAAGAGATCACACAAAGAATCAGGAATGAGAATGATTTCTGACTTCACAACAGCAATACCAGAAGCAAGGCAATGGTGCAAGAACTCCAAAATTCTAAAGGAAAACGATTTCCAAACTAGTTACCTATGCCAATCTAAATTATGAAGTGTAGAAGTAGAATATATTTTAAAATATGCAAGACTTAGAGAGAGAGAGAGAGAGAGAGAGAGAGAGAGAGAGAGAGAGAGAACACGCACCCTTTCTCAGGAAACTCCTGGAGATGTACTCCTCCAAAAAGAAGGAATAAACCAAATAAACCAAGAGATTCAGGAAATAGATCCAACATGGGATGGAGTGAACACGAATTCCTAAAACAACAGGGAATAATCAGATGATTACAGGCTGTCAACTGTGCATCAATGTAGAGGGCAACCAATCCAGATTGCAACAGGTTGTATCTCAAGAAGATGAAAATGACAGAATACATTTGCAAGCCTTAAATTAAAAGGAGATTCAGACAACAGGCAAAAAGTATGAGGATGAGTTAATTAAAAATACATAGTAAATAGTCAAATAAAGAAAAAAGGTAATTACTATCTTCAAATTATGCAGAAAAAGTAATCAGAGTATACTAGATGGCTCAGCCATACATTTACATAATCAAATGAATGTTAACACTGAATAATAAGCTAATTAAAATTACCATGTAACTATTTCGTTAAAATGGGAAGATGGGAAAAGTATTTGTAGGGGGCGGAGAGAATGAGCTAAATCCTCATCTTCAATAATGAAAGATCCAGAATTTGAAAACCTTAAAAGTAACTGCAAGCTTAGTATTTAGAATATTCAGTATTAGATTCTTACATTTAAGTAAGAATCAAGATAATCAACAAAAGGGGGTGAAAGTGTTTGTGGAAAAGGTAAAATAGCCATCAGAGGAATATTATTCATATAAACCTTGTAGAGCTATTTGATTCTTAAACTATGTTAATAATACGACTCTAATTTTTTAAAAAAGAAAAAAACTGATCAAATGTAGTAAGACATATTTAATGCCTACAAAAATTACTACTAATATTGAAAATACATTATACCACTTTATAGACCGATTGGCCCAAATTTCTAATCTTAAGAATAATTTGACATCCCATAAATTGTGTTGCAAAAGCCAAAAGGTTATCTACCATGTGTTAAAATATTGTGCTGTTGTCTTTTTTTGCTCCATTTTTAGACTATTAAAACTTCAATTAACCAGAGACATACTTCCAGCTACACACTTCCTCCCACCTAAGTCTTCAACTCTTCCTACATTTACCTAAGCAGCTTGCCCAGGTTCCCTCTGCAGAGGGGCTGAGGACAACAAGACACTGGATGTCCCATAGGACTCCCACCTAACATGTTATTTCCATGTTGTGAGAAACGCAATATGGTAACTCTCCATATGATGAAGCTGAATATCAAAGACGTTTTCTAACATATGTACATTTTTGCTGATTCACAACAACTTTTTCCTGAATATTTACCAATATTAGTTCCAAAACATAAAAATAAAAACTAGGGAGGCTGGGTTAGCAGAATATGAGTGAAAAGGGCTCAAAGATTTTATTTGACAAGAAGCTTAACATAATTAAACAACGTGAAAGAGCTACTAAAAAAGTTACTTCCATCTTAAGCTACACTGCTAAAAGCACAGGATCTAGATCCTGCACAATGTATCTTACATAGCAAGTCCCTAGTCAATACTGCCTTCAGCTCCCAACTCCATACTTTGAGAGAAATCTAGATAAACTGGAACAAATTAACAGATGAAGGACTAGGTTGGTAAGGAAATCTAAACATGTCATATGGCTAGAGTCTCTATGGCCTCATGTTCAATACTTTCAAGCAAATAAACATGGCAGCAAAAAAAAAAAAAAAAAAAAAAAAAATCAAAAAACAAAAAGAATAAAGCCATAGTGGAATTAGGCTGGATGCATTTAATATGGAGTTAACATTCTGAAGAAATTTATGAAGTCTTCAACTTATATGAAAGACTCATATGTGGAAGATGAATTAGATATGCTTAGCACAGACCCAAGTGGTAGCAGAGAATCAAATGGAAAAACTGATGATTAAAACAACAACAGTGATAGCTTCCTCAAAAAATCCCTGGTTGAGATCCCTGAGAATCATACATATGAGATGTTAAGGAGAAGCTGTTAATACTGGATGTGGCTTCAAACATCAAAGGGGTGGTTGGACAGTATGATTTGTAAGGTTCCTTTCAAACATGAAATACAAATCTCAAAGATTCTTCCCTTCCAATCATAAGATTTTGTATCTCCAATATCACTTGTATCTCAGTCAACTAGTTCAAGGGACTGACAAACTATACCCCATGGGTCAGCTGAATGTTTTTGTTGTTGTTAAAATTTTATGTTCTCTGGTGTAATCTGAAAGAAAAACTCACACTCAACAGATTCACAAAACTTCATAATAATGCAGGAAAAAATGGGGAAAATAAAAGAATGACATAAGAAGAAATTATTATGATTTCTCACCACAAACTTGGTAATAATGGACACATTTGCCTATAAATGTGTGTCGATAATCATAGGAGAGAAACATACAAACCATACCGGAAATACGATGTGGCTAAGATAGGAAAGGCGTGTCAGAACACCACAACTAGATGGCCAAATGTTTTTATGGATAAAGGTGTATTCGTACACAACTTTGCCCATTTATTTACATACTATCTTTGCTCCTGCCACACTACAACCACAGAGCTGATTAGTTGTAACTGAGACTGTGTGACCTGTGAGCCTGAAATAACTACCTTCTGATCCTTAAAAAAAACCAAAAAACAAAACCCTGAACTAGGATAGAAGATAACACACGCAGGCAAATATGGCATTTAAAATATAAGAAACACTGTAACTATCCTTCTACCATAAACAACTAGACAAAAAAGTATGAAACTACTGTTTTCAGACATTGGACAAAAGACAGCATGGAGCTAGGATCTCTAAGAGAAAGAAAACAAATGAAGTAGGCCTTGCAAAGGCTGAGGCAGCTGGAATTTATGAGAGCCTATCACCAGAAAGTTCTGCAGAAAAAGAGCTCCAGAGATCTGATAGGGGTTCTTGTGAAATAGTTCCTACATACACTAAGCTACACATTCAAAGAGCAAAATTCCATGAGGCCTGGCAAAGAATTACTAGAGAGCTATCACTCTAACAGTTCACACAAAACTGGGAGACAAGTCTCGTTCTGAACAGTCAGGATGAAAACAGTTAAACATGTTGGGCATTAAACAGAGACCACAGAAGGGCCATGATTGCTCTAACACACCCTAAAAATCGATTCTCAAAAATAATGACCATCACTACCATCATCATCTCATCTACAAGTAGCTAACTGCCAGCCAAAACAAAATTCAACTCTTTACAGGAAAGAAATACAATCCAGACTTTCAACAACATAATATTCACAATATCCACCACCCAATAAAAGAACACCAGACATTCAAAGACATAGCAAAAAGAGACTCATGGCCAGCAGAAAAATCAGTGAAGAGAAACAAACCCAGAAATGAAAGTGATGATGGAATTAAAAATCACTTTAAGAAAGCTATCATAAGTACGGTCAAGAATTTAAACTTAATAAGAAATGAAAAACATAAAAACATGAGAATTTCCAGGCACAAATTACAAAATAAACTCACTGAATGGGTTTAACAGTAAAGTAGCACAGTAAAAGAAAAAAGGGGGGGTACGGGGGACCTGACAACATACAATGTAATTATATAAGCTGAAGAACAAAGTATTTTTTCAAACTGAAAGAATAATGAGTAAAGCCAAAAGAAGACTATGATCAAGCACTCTTATATATAATTATGGTCCCAGAATGCAAAGGTAGAAGGGAGGACCAAAAAAATGTTCTTGAAAAATGGCCAAATTGTCCCCAAATTTCATGAGAACAAGGTACTCAGACCCAAGGAGTTCTGTGAACCCAAAGCAGCATAAATCAAAACAAACAAACAAAAACAAAAAAAAAACAAAAAAAAACAAAAAGCAAAAAATACCAAATTAAGTTTCTGATAACCAGTGATTTTAAAAAAATCTTAAAAGCTGTCAAAAGGGAAAAAAGACACATTATATAAGGGAAAACAAAGACAATCCTTTAAACAGACTTCTCACCAGAAAATATGCAAGCTTGGAAACAACAGATCATGTGAAAGGGGGAAAAAACGTCCACATCTAGAATTCTAGATCAAGCACGAATATCCTTCAAAAGTGAAGGTAAATACAGACTTCTTTCAGATGAGCAGAAACCCATGGAACTACCTCGTAATAAATATAAGTAGAATAAGTGCTTTTTAAAAAGTTCTGCAGGTACAAAGAAAATAGCAGATGGAAATCTGGATCTACACAGAAGAATATAAGCACCCAAAGCAATTAATATATAAATAGAAAACATATGTTTTCTCACTTTTAATTTCTTTAAAACAAGTTAACTGTTTACAGCAAAACTAATAATGCATCACAGATTGTATACAGATATATAACAAAAATATATGACAACAGTAGCACAAAAGCCAGAAACAGAAAATGGAAGTATACTGTTCTAAGGTTTTTTACGTTATAAATGAAATTTAATATTACTTGAAGATAAACTACGATAACAAAGTCCCATATCATAAGCTCTTGAACAGTCACTAAAAAGTAAAACAAAGAGTATATTTCAGATGCCAATGTGGGGCTTGAACTCACAACCCTAATATCAAAAGTCTCATGCTCCATCAACTGAGCCAGCCAGATGCCCCTAAGATGCCAATATTGAAGATAAAATTGAATCATAAGAAAACACTCAAATAATCTGAAAACAGGCAGGAAAAGGGGGGTGGGGGAGAAAGGAACAAAGAACAAATGGGACAGATAGGGAAAAGTGCCAAGACAGTAGACTTAAACACAACCATCATACAAATATATTAAACACAAATAGTCTATTACAAGTAAAAAACATCAATTCTCAGGATAAGTAAAAATTTTAAAGGTCCAATTACATACTGCCCACAAGAAATTCACTTTCAATATAAAAACAAGTTATAATACAAATTACAAGAGAGCTAAAATGGCTAGATTAGTATCAAAGTGGATTCCAAGAGGACTATAAAGGAATAGAGAAATTTTGTAATGATAAAAATGTCAACTCTTCAAGAAGACATATATCCCAAATGTGCAGCTTTGTCTAACAACAAAGCTTCAAAATACGTGAAGTAAAAACTGATATATCTAAAAGTAGAAACAGACAAATCCAGAAGTATAATTGAAGATTTCAACAGGCCTCCTCTCAGCAACTGATAGAACAAGTAGACAGAAAATCAATAAGGTATAGAAAACGTGAACAACACTATCAACCAACATAACCAAACTGACATTTATCAAAAAAAAAAAAAAAAAAAAAAAAAAAAAACCACTCAACAGGATACAGTTTTTCAAATGCACGTGGAACATTCACCAAGAGAACCCATATGTGGAGCCATAAAACAAATATTAATATATTTACAATTGAAATTTCTGAACAAAATTAGAAAGTCACAAAATATCTAGAACATTCCCCTTCCTGACAAAATCTGGAAATTAAATAAATAATACCTCTAAAACAACACATTGGACAAAAAGGAAATCACAAGTAGAAAATGTTTTGAAATAACTGCTTATGAAAACAAAATATACAAAATTGTATGGGATACAAGTAAAACAGTGCTCAAGGAGAAATCTGTAGCTTTAAATATTTACAGTAGAAAGGAAGAAAGGTGTAAAACTGCTCCAAACTTCTTCCTTCAGAAGCTGGAAAAGAAGTGTAAATTAAGCCAAATGTAATCTCAGGGAAGACAATACTGAAAAGAGAAGAAATGGATGAAATGTGAAACTAACAACAGAGAAAACCAATACAGTAAAAAGCCGGTGTTCCTTTTTTGTTAATCAATAAAATAGAGAACTTTCTCTCTAGGTTAATCAAGAGAGAAAGAAAAGACAAATTACCAACATCAAGAATTATTTCACATACTAAAGACACTGAAGATAATGCAATTACTACAAACAACCTGATGCCAATAAATACAACTACTTAGATTACACGGACAAATTCTTCGAAAGAACTACCAAACTAAAGCAAATAAAAAAGTTAAAATCTGAATAGCCCTATACCTATCAAAGAAATTGAATTTGTAATTTAAAACCTTCCTACAAAGTATTCTCCAAGGCAAGAGGGCTTCAATGGTAAATTCCATCAAACATGAAGAAAGAAATACCACTAATCCTACACAGGCTCTTTCAGAAAACAGAGAAGGGACTAATTCCCACATCATTTATGAGATTCACATTACTAACACAAGACAAAGATACGGAAGGAATCTATACGTCAATATCTTTCATGAACACAGATTTAAAAATTAACAAAATAGTAGCAAATCAAATCCAACAGTACATAAAATGATAACACACCCTGGAAATGGGAGTATATCTTGGAAAGTGAGGCTTAGCTGAATGAGTTCAAAAGCCCATCAATGTAATTTGAATCAAACTAGCTCAAAAACCCATTAATATGATTCCCCATGTTAACAGAACAAAACCTATGATCATCTCAATAGATGCAGAAAAAACATTTAACAAAATTCAACACCTAATCGTGGTAAAAACTAAGTAAACCAGGAATTAAAGAGAACTTCCTCAACCCGATTAAAGATGTTCAAAAACTACAGCTACCATCACAATTAATCATAGAAGATTGAGTACTTCCCATGTAAAATCAGTAACAAAGCAAAGAGGTACACTGTTATGCAAGTTTGTAGTATAGGTCCTAACTAATGCAATAAAGCAAGAAAAATAAGTAAGAGGCATAGAAACTGAAAAGAAGATATAAAATCATCTTTATTCACAGACAATATCCTCATGTACAGTTACAAAAATTCAAGGACTTTACCAAAAAGCGACTATTACTAATAATCGAGTTTAGGAAAGTTGCAGTATGTAGATACATATCCAAAATTCAAGTGTATTTCTATATAATAGCATAAGCAATTAGAATATTTTGAAACAAAACCATTTAAAACAATTGAAAAATTTACAAAGTCCTAAGGGGTGAATTTAATAACATATATTCCATACCTGTACACCAAAAACTACAATGTTGACAGAAATCAGTGATCTTTTAAAAAAAAAAAAAAAAATGGAAGCTAGACTACGTTCATGAACTGGAAGCCTTAAAAGTGTCAACCTGTCAATTCTCCCCAATTTGATCCACAAATTCAATGAAATCACAATAAATCCCTGCAGGATCTTTCTGAAAACTTCACAGGTTGATTCTAAAACTTACATTGCAAAGTACCCAAAAGAGCCAAAATAATTTTGAAAAAGAACAAAGTTGGGAGAATTTGCCCAGATTTCAAGACATACTATAAAATTTCAGTAATCATGATATTGTGGTATTGGCATAAGAGACACATAAACCAAAGGGACAGAATACAGAATCCAGAAATAAACCTTTGCATAAACATAGACATACACAGACACAATACATCCACTCGATTTATGACAAAGATGCCAAGGTAACGCAACGAGAAAAGCAGTCTTTTCAACAAATGATGCTGGAATTAGACACCTACATGCCAAAAGAACTTCAACCCATACCTCACTCCACACACACAAAAAATGAACTCAAAAGGGGCCACTTGATCACAGACCTAAACCTAACAAAACTATAAAACTTCCGGAAGAAATCATGAGAGAAAATCTTTGTTACCTTGGAATCCCAATTAGAACTCTCATGTAACTGATGGAAATGTAAAATAGGACAACCACATTTTAAAACTTTAACAGTTCTTTATAAAGTGAAACCTATGTTTCCCACATGATTCAGCAACTATAATCCTATTTACAGAAAAAACAAAAAATCGGTCACACACAAAACCAGTGCATCAATGTTCATAAAAACCAATACATGGAAGAGTAGGCAAACTGGAATAGCAATACAAGAGATTACAACTTAGCATTAAAAAGGAATAACCGAGGCGCCTGGGTGGCTCAGTCGGTTGAGCGGCCAACTTCGGCTCAGGTCACGATCTTGTGGTCCGTGAGTTCGAGCCCCGCGTCGGGCTCTGTGCTGACAGCTCAGAGCCTGGAGCCTGTTTCAGATTCTGTGTCTCCCTCTCTCTGACCCTCCCCCATTCATGCTCTGTCTCTCTCTGTCTCAAAAATAAATAAACGTTAAAAAAAAATTTTTTTAAAAAGGAATAACCTACTTAAGCAACAATAGGAAGAGGACACATACACTATATGATTCCCTTGATAAAAAAAAAATCCATCCTAGATTTTTTTTAACTCAGTCGGTTACATGTCCAACTCTTGATTTCGGCTCAGGTCATGATCTTGTGGTTCAAGGGATTGAGCCCTGCGTCTGGCTCTGTGCTGACGGCACAGAGCCTGTTTGGGATTTTCTCTCCCTCCCTCTGTCCCTCCCCCGCTCACATGCTAGCTCACTCACTCTCTCTCAAAATAAGTACACTTTAAAACAAAATCTAGAAAAGACAAAATGAATCTATAGTAATATATCAGTGGCTATCTAGAAATGGAGGGAAAGCATCACAGATGCTTTCTATTGTGATTTCAGTGGTGGTTTCACATAGGTATACATTTGTCAAAACTCATGAAACTATACTTACTTGCTTAAAATGGGTTCACTGTATTGTATGCAAAGGTCAAATATTTATGTATTAATGGAAGAATTCATGAAAAAAATCTCTGAAAGAAAAAAAACCTATTTTTAATAAAGCCAAAACACCATCTTGCACATCTCCCAATGTAACTATGAATCTCTTTTAGAAAGTATGCAATGTTTTTGAAAAAATTATTGTCATGTCTAACTACATCAGAAAATGGTTAATGATTTATATTTATTAACCTTAACTAAAGGAGAACTCTTGTGAAATTTCTGGGAACTGAACTATTTAATGAAGTTCATTAGTGACATCACGATGATTTCTTGCCCAAGTGCAGTAACAGGCTAGAAACAGAAATTTCTGTCGTTTTCTCTGTATAGCATTGTTAGGGCTGGCCAAACATGAAGGGCTCCTTCCTCCATAGTAAAATACAATCTGTATTACTGAGGCAAACAACACGCTTACTTAAAACTTTCCTGAGGTGAAGTATGGCCAGAGGCGTCATAAGAAACTTGGTGGAAGTTTCCTTAAAAATGAGGAACATTTCCTACTCCTTCCAAACCAGAATGCCACTATGATGACTAGAGTTTGAACAACTATCTTGGACAATATGCTACTTGTAATAGACTAAGGACAATGGAGTAGTAAGAGCAAGCCTGAGACACTTGATGACTGAGAAGCAAGCAAAGCCAGTTCTTAAGTGCCTGCCTCCAGGCCGCTCGTATATAAAAAAGAAATTAATTTTTACCTTGGTTAAGCTATTTGTCTATTTTTTTAATAAATATATGATCACGGTACTACAGTAAGTCATTTTTGATGTAAGCATTTGAGTAAATTAGCTTTTTATTTTTTAAAAACTAAAAGACTAATGAGATGATGGAAGTTTTCTTGAGACTACGCAGTTACCTAGGTTTTCACCTTGCCCCCAAAATTGATCAAAACAATAAGCTACTCTACTTCCTCATTTTCCAAATGGTTCCTCAATTTGGAATAAAGCAGTCTAAGAGAAAAGAACTCTCCCTATCTGTGGGAAGAAATTTTAAGCTGCATTATTACTCCATTAATCTCTGATGAAACTTTAAAAAAAATGTAAACTATATCATCACTCCATTAATCTCAGGCAAATCTGCATGCTCCAGTGATTTCTACCTTCATGCTCGCTCTATATTATATGGTCCGCACTGTTAATTTTTAAAAGGCTCAGAAAAGAAAGAGACCAATAGTGCCTGGAATGGCTAGGAAGAGCTTCACAGAAGCCCTACAAGGATTTAGACAGAAGAAAGAAGAGCACACAATACAATGCACTGGGTAAGTGCATCCAGGCTCTGAAATCAGTTACAGCTCCATCACTTGCTGGTTGTGTGACATTGGTTAAATTAGTTAAAATTCGTGCCTCGGTTTTTTTATCTGACAAATGGGAACAGTACTACCTCATCAGGACCTTAAGGAGAAAATGCATGTAGCTGGCAAGCAGTTACAGTGTCAGGCATCTCATAAGCACTTTTAGAAACAGCACAAGCTCTAACAATGTATATAACATGTAAAGATCTGACTTGAAATACAGAGTCCTATTAGTGAATGACTGAAATTTTTAAATAGGAAAACAAAAAAGGCTTTTTAGAGATTAAATGCTTTTAAAAAATAAGAAAAGTCACAGAATACATATACTCATATGTATGAAAAGATGCTCATAACCTCATTAGAAATGAACAAACTGAAAAATCAAAATACTGAGATATTTCTTAGAGTGGAAAAACTTTAACTGATAAATTTCACTATAGGCAAGAATAGAAGAAATGCACATTTATGTACTGCCCACAGGAATGTAAACTAACATCTTTTTTTAAAATGTAGTTGTAACTATCAAAACTTAATGCATAACTATACTATTACAGAAGAAAAAATTGAACCAATGTTTCTCACAGCTTTTGCTTAAACAACAGTTCATCCATCCTATGATGCAGAATACCAACTGTTTTAAAAACACAGAAAAAAATGAGGAAAAATCTTAAATTTGCTGACTTTAAAATATCTTCAATGTTAAGCAGAAAAGGCATGTTACAGGAAAAGCTGGAGGATTATCCCCCCTGACTTTTTAAACTACAAGTATGCCCTTCATAAACAGAATGCATAAACAGGTATAAGAGTGAATTAGAACTGATGGAACATGATATTAAGCTAAAAAAGCAAGTTACAGAATACAGTATATTTCATTTATAAAAAGCTCAAAAGCGTACAAAACTACATATATGTACGTGCATACATACACCCACATCCTAAGCATACATAATTAAAACTTTTTTAAAACTACAGAAAGATACACATACAATTCAGGATAACAGTTACCTCTGAAGGAAGAAGAAAAAATGGGAAGGAAAAGACACCACAGGACTTCGCAGGCAATAAAATGTTCTTTTTCTAACTCTGGGTAGTAGGTATGTGGGTGTTCACTGTACCATGATTCTACCTTATATGTGATTTGTACATGCTACTTTTATCTACTCCGTATGTAATAAAAACAGTTTGAAATTGCATATGTATACAGGCACACAAACATATGCAAAAGAAAAAAGTCTGTAACGATAAAAATTAAACTACCAGTAGTCACATCCCCATGGGGGTGGGGGAACCTTTTTGTTTTACTGTTTTATAGTACTGTCTGAATTTGAAACTACACAATTTTTAATTAAATTTATAAAATAAATTAAGACTTTTCCCTTAAAAGTATAAAATAATTACAAAAACTGTAACCACACGGAAAATGTGTGAGTGCATTCAGCTGAATGAAAAACCATATTTATACTGTGATTACCTCTATGTACACAAAAAGGGAACATTAACAAGAATGGAAGAGCTGGGGTAAATCTGATCTAATGGACTGGCTTTCATTTTTTATAGTTTTAATTTCTTGGAAATTTCATTTCGTGGAAGTATTTCACTGGTACTACCTCACTCAGAGAGAAATTAAAGAAAGATGACAACTGCAAGAAAGCCACCTCTCCTCCTTCAGGGTAGCCAAGTGAAAAATCTACCCACATGGGAAGGCTGAATGAATGACAACCAACTGACAATGGAGAGCACACGCTGCGCCAGTAAGTGCGCTCAAAACAACGGGAGAGGATCCCGCCACACCAAGGAGATTACATCACAGAGCTCTGAAGTGCCGGCATACATGTTAGCGCTCTCTCCGAGCACTAGCACTGCCAGGTACAAGTGCAGCAGGACCTTGGGCAGAGGGAAGGCTCCGGAGCCCAGGGAGCCCAGGGAGCCCAGGGAGCCCAGGAACGGGGCTGAAGAGGGAAAGGGGTACGGAGGGACTGGCAGAGAGATGGAGGAAGGGAAATGTTCCCCATATGAGGTAAAAATAGGCCATGGCATTACAATCATACTCTCAATACCTACAAAAATACTGTACACTCCGAAAGCTAAGTGCTGAAGGAACAATGAATAGAATGGTAGGAGTAAAACTCTAAAGGAATTCAAAGTTAGAATGAAGAAGAGGCACCAAAGATACACAGTTTTGAGTCTTTACAAAAATATCCTCTCTATTCTTTCCACTTTCCCAACTCCTACAAGTTGGCAATTTCCACAAGGCCAAGAAAAAAAACAGGGTTAAAAGTCCATTTCCTCCACCTACCGAAAATATCACCAATATGAAATACAAACAAAACCTTTAAATAAAAAACTCAAGGGGCGCCTGGGTGGCTCAGTCGGTTAAGCGTCCGACTTCAGCTCAGGTCGTGATCTCACAGTTCGTGGGTTCGAGCCCCGCGTTGGGCTCCAAGCTGATAGTGCAGAGCCTGGAGTCTCTCTCTCTCTCTCTCTCTCTCTCTCTCTCTCTCTCTCTCTCTCTCTCTGCCCCTCCCCTACTCACACTGTTTTGTTTTTTTCTCCTCTCTCTCAAATAGTAAATAAATGTAAAAAAAAAAAAAAAAACTCAATGAAAACATCTCAAACAGATTTGCAGAGAAAATATGTAATCTGCTTCCTGAGTATACCACTATCAAAAACAGAGGCTCTATGTAACAAACGCTATGTAATAGCCAATTGCTGTTAGGGTGCCTGCACCTCTATTTTCCTTCTTCCCATCAGGGTTTCTCCATGTCCATTCCGATCATCAAAATTTCATGAGCTCTTCCTCTACCAAAACATTAACTCCACTTCCAACCACCACCATCACCACCTACACCTCTCCAGAGGCCCTTTACCAACCACCCATCAGCCTTGACTTCTCCCTTCTTCCCTACTTTTTTCCTTCACCTCTCCTTTCTCTTATAAATCTCATTCTCAATTTAAGAAAGAAATCGTATAGGGGCGCCTGGGTGGCTCAGTCGGTTAAGCGTCCGACTTCAGCTCAGGTCACGATCTCGCGGTCCGTGAGTTCGGGCCCCGCGTCGGGCTCTGGGCTGATGGCTCAGAGCCTGGAGCCTGCTTCCGATTCTGTGTCTCCCTCTCTCTCTGCCCCTTCCCCGTTCATGCTCTGTCTCTCTCTGTCTCAAAAAGAAATAAACGTTAAAAAAAAATTTAAAAAAAAAAAAAGAAAGAAAGAAAGAAATCTTATTCTCGCTGCCTCAAATCTTTTCTGGAAACAGCTTATAAATAATGTTTGTTTTTACCCTCTTTTCACAACCCCGGCCTTTTTTTGCCCTGAGCTCTGTCCATAATTAATTATAAAACTTTTGAGTTCTGTAGGACTTAACAGCAAGAACCCAGGCTCAGTGAATACTTTCATACACACATCCATGATCAAAGCATAAGTCTTCTGCTAACAACTAGAACATGGATGCTGCCAACTCTGACTCTTTCTTTTACATATACAAGAATGCAAATGCCATAAAACCAAGAACACATCTGTTTGCCATTTGGTTCCTCTCCCAGGACATATGTAATTGGTCACCAAGTACTATCAATTGTACCTCCAAAATATTACTTGATTCCATTTCTTTCTCTCCATTCCTACTAGCCCTGTGTGATTTCTCATATCTAGCCTACTCTAAGAGCATTCCCTCTGCCTTTGATTTCTCCCTATTACAACCTACACTCCAAGAGTCCCCATGAGTTTTCTATCTGAAACATAAATCTGATCATGTCATAAACCCCCTTAAAATCCTTCAGGTGTTCCCTAGGTGCATACAGAATAACCTTCCAGCTTCTTGACGTCATCCAATCTGACATCAAATATCACCTTTCAGTCCTGTCACCCATCTATAAAAGACTAGGCATTAGATAAAAAAATAAGTATATTTAATGAAAGAATAATTTACAAGAAAGCCCAGAAATGTTGTATGACTTATTATTTATGTAATTGACAAACTTATTCATCTTAACCATATAATATTAGTACTGAGCTCAAACTTTTACAAAATAAAGGTCTTTTCTTTTTTAATCACTGCTCTTTTTAAAATTTTTTTAATATTTATTTATTTTTGAGAGAGATAGAGGGCGAGCAGGGGATGGGCAGAGAGAGGAGACACAGAAGCCGAAGCAGGATCCAGGCTCTGAGCTGTCAGCACAGAGCCTGACGTGGGGCTCTAACTCAGGAACCACAAGATCAATGACCTGAGCCGAAGTCGGACGCTTAACCAACTGAGCCACCCAGGCGCCCCAAATAGTTAAAGGTCTATCCCTATAATTTATTAAAACTGGGTTGAGTAGTTTAGCACATTTCTATTTTCAATTCCAATATTAAAATGTAAGGTGGATCACAAGGAATCTAAATCAATAGTAATTTTCTAAAATAAGTGTTAACATTTATTACCAAATTTCTCACAGTTTTCTTCTGGAAAGTGTTAAATTCAGCTATTTGGGTTAAAAAGTGCATCACACCTACGGTATGAGAAAGCCTGGCAACAAAAATCAAAGCTCCTTTGGAAGGTAAGTGTCTACCTTTGTGAGTTTCGTTCATTTTCCACCTAGAATATTTCTTGAGATTACCAAATAAACTACCAAAATAAGCTATTTATCCTAACAGATTCATTAGAAAACTCTCCTAAAAACAATATTTCTTTTTCAAATCAAATTCATAAAATTTACTAAAGAAGTCAGTTTATTAGCTTACACATATCAAAGTATGAGTTCTCATGAGAACCATTCCACTGTTTAATTAAATGCTACAGGATCTTGCAGACAGATTCAAGAATAGCACCATCTGTCTGGGTTACAAAGCTCAGTTTCACCATGGTATCACCAAACAGCAACAAAATATCATTTTCGTACATATCTCTCTCAAGTACTTTATAGACAACTAATGAGTTTAATCTATTTGGGATCAAGACAGTTGATTCAATCCAAGCAGATGATTACACTTTGTATATAAACCAATATACTTTGAAAAAAGTTTTTAGCAACTAAAGTTTAGTTAAAAACTTACATTTCAAAAGATAAATATTTATGGCCTTCAGCAGCTGAGATGTGGATTTATGCTCTGGTGTAACTTCTAAATGTTAAACTGCTAAGGTCTTTTACAAATTTGTAAAATTAAAAAGTGCCTGTTGTTGTTGAGAATAATTATCATGGAAGTAAATTTTCCCAAAATATCTGTAACTCTGGGATCATAACACCCTATTTTGACAGGATTAATTCCTTTTTGTTGATGTGAAAAGAACTTAAAAGAGAATAATAAACTCATCCATGTTATCTGAAAACCATAAAAACAAAGCTGAGAAAATTTTCATTACATTCCTGAAACCAAAAATAGAAAACACTTGCCACTGTAACTTTTAATCTAAGAAACTAACACAGGCATGACAGTTATAGTTAAAATATCCTCTCCACCTCCCCTCCACTGAATACTACGGCAGACCACAATAAAGTGAAATCCTAAATACACATGAGTGCCATGTCCTAATCTTCACCAGTGGAAGGACGGCCGAAAGAGCATTTCTGGAATATACAATGGCTTACTGGGTAGTCTCAGATGCATAAAGCAACAGGAAAAGGCAAAGGTAAAAACTTTGGTCTCAGAGACCACTTTCTGTGAAAATCTTAAAAGATTATCTCAACAGGATACTTTTACTCATTGCAGGCCTCTCTTCATGATCACTTCAGTTTCACTAAAAATGGACCTCAGGAAGACATCTGACATTTGCCAGACAGACAGAGGGCAATTCTACTCAACTCTACTCCCCCTTCAGGATCATTTGCCTTGATCCTCAAAAAGCAAAAATCCCACCTCCACTTAATTTGTCCCAGTATCTAGTCTTACCAATCAATGTACCACTAAAGCCATCTTCATTGAAACTGTCTGGAAAAAAAAAAAACAAAAACATTGAAACACTAGACTTACAACCTGGGAGGCAAATGTACACAAGCAAGGAAGAAATTCTCAGCACACATCTACAATGTATGTATGCCAATACATCCAAAAGTAGAGTTCTTCCTAGGGTTTCTGTTCATCATCCATGAACCCCCCATAAGTACTAAGCTGCTGACTTGGGCAACAATTTGGAGCGAAAAGCAGAACACAGTAAATTACACAGAAAGAAGACACTGACCAAAGAAGCATCCTTTAAAATAAGATTTTCTAGAGTGGCTGACTAAACTCTAAAAGCAACTGCAAAGGAAAAGGACCAAAAAAATACTGGACAACGGCACTGGTATTTGATCCATTTCAAGGAGGCTACTTTGAAGAGCACCTCTCATTTGGGCAGATGTGTGTGGGTTCTGGTATGGCTAGCTCAGAATCAGTTTTATAATTTTGAAGTACACAACTTAAGAAAATAACATCTGACCTACCTAAAAATGACCAGTAAATGAAAATTTAAAAATAAAGATGGCTGACTGCAACAAGCACATCAAGTAACATGCAAAATGTTTAGCTAAAACCTTATTTTAACTTATTCAGGCTCAAACTGAATATATTTAATCTTTGAATATAAAAAGCACTCGGGGCGCCTGGGTGGCTCAGTCGGTTGAGCATCCAACTTCGGCTTAGGTCAGGATCTCGCAGTTCCTGAGTTTGAGCCCCACTTTGGTCTCTGTGCTGACAGCTCAGAGCCTGGAGCCTGTTTCAGATTCTGTGTCTCCCTCTCTCTGCCCCTTCCCCGCTCACACTCTGTCTCTCAAAAATGAATAAACATTAAAAAAATTAAAAAATTTAAAAAAGGCACTCAAGCTACAACTGAGATTGTCCCCACTTCCTTCACACATATTCATTTCCTGTATCTGCATCTTTTATTTGAGATGTTTTACTCTTTTCCAGCGCTAACCCTACCCATCGCTGGGGTTCTTGATAACCATCTCCAGCCAGATAACCATCTCCTTTCATCAATTAACAACTGTTCTTTTACCTTCCACCTTTCTTTCGGCCTCTCCACTATTGTTGCTTCCAAGTCCACAAACATATGAGGCGCTCACGTTCTAAAACATTTCCTTCAACAGGGCACCTCAGTGGCTCAGTCCGTTAAGCATCGGACTTCAGCTCAGGTCACGATCTTGCTGTTCATGAGTTCGAGCCCCGCATCAGGCTCTGTGCTGACGGCTCAGAGCCTGGAGCCTGCCTCTGATCCTGTGTCTCCCTCTTTCTCTGCCCACCCCCCTCAAAAATAAACATTAAAATTTTTTTTTAAATCCACCTTTCAACCTCTTACCCTCCCCACTCCCACATCCCTGCTTATTTCACGATGAAGCTTCTTTGGCTGAAAAGTGTACCATCCATTCATTCCACAACCCACTAGAATCCAGATTCTATCCTCAACAGTCAAATGTAACAATTTCAATTGAGTACCAAGCCATCCCAAGAGCAAACTTCCTCATCTTTCACTCCTTACCTCTTCCCTTCAAGGTCTACCACAATTGTCTCTGAAAATCACGACTATTCTCTTAATTTTTACTGCACAGAAAGCAAATTACAGTCTACTTTAAAGTACATATAATACATACATTCATGACTTACATGACTAGGCTTCATCAGAAGTAATCCTGGGCCAAAATCTAATTCGTTTTAAATTTAAAGAGGGATGGGTTACACAGTTCAACAATTCTAGTTTGTCGATGTAAGAGAGCAATCCTAGAAAGGCTTTTAAACACGTTATTAAATGCAATACCGTTTAAGACACTTGTTTCTCCTCAATTCATTTCTCCTAAGTTTCTATACCGTCTTGGATTATCTCCCGCTTTTAGTTTCATATCCCATCTGCTCACTTCAGATTCACGTCTGTCCAGTTTCTGAAATATTTGTCACTTTAGTCATTAGCATTTTGCGTAATATAGCACTGTTTTTTTTAAAGTTCAGAACTGATTTTAGAAAACTGATTATTTTAACATCACCATTTCTTAATTCAAATTGGCCTGCCCACACTTCAAATTTTCCACCTAACAAAAATTAGATTTCAGTAAGTTTTGTAATTTTTTAAAAGGAAACCAAGAACCAAGACCATGAATTAGAGGTACTCTCTACATGCCACTTCAGCACATATTCTCGAGGACAGACTCAGAGTTGTTGCCTGAACTTCCAAAGAACGTCCTTTCCGTTCCTCTCTAGCAATACTGTCAAGATCCAGTTTAAAACTCCCCTTCTAAGTTTTTCTGGTACAAGGTCAACGGTGTTCTTCCTCTGCACTCACCACACAGCATCTTAGAAATTAAACAGTACATGTAGGTCTTCTTCCCCACATATCAGAGCATTAGCCCTTTTGCAAGCCCAAGCCAGATTTCAATCATTACTGATGTATATACATCATCAAAAAATGAATTCTGTAAGTCCCAAATTTCTGAGACATAACATAGGAGAAATTAACATTTCTAAATTCTAGTTTATTGGCTAGCCCATCCAATCAACTCCCATTCTCTTTCTCATTTCATTAGGGCTCAGAAGTCCTCATTTACCAAACTCTAGTGGTGAGTGAAGGAGAAAAGGCAAGGAAAGAAGCTAAAGGACAAAGAAATACAAAATCTTTTCCTGATGACATCACAGGACCTGTGGAACTTTATTCTCAAAGTTTAAATGAAAGTATATCAAAGAGGAAGCAGCAACAGATCCCTACAGGAAGGGAAAATTCTTCCCATGGGTCGGGCGGGGCCATCTGCACCTCTCAACACCCTCCTCAAGCCTCTATCCGATAGCAATCCTCTCTCCAAGGCCTAGAAAAGGGTCTAGCTGCGGGGCGGTCCTCACTCCCCCTCTGCCTGGGGCCAAGAAGGGCTTTTTAGGGAGTGCCTGCTCTGACTGTCAGCACTGCACAATCAGAGGAACCGTACTCCTGACATTCTAAATAGGAACAATAAATATAAGTTCATTCCCATAAAAATGCTGCCATAAACAACACAAGTAATCAAGTACACTACAACATAAATAAGCTAACAATCATTTGCAGCAACAGAAGATTAAGTTTTTACACGGGGGGGGGGGGAACTCAGAAATTAACTTTTTCTGATATTTTAGAATGCTGAAGAACACCTCATATGTAAAATTTTACACCTCTGGACAAAAACTTTGGACACTTAGTCATATTCAACTTACTAATACAAAAACTACAGTTGGGGGTAGGGGAATTCACTCCTTCAACAAGGCCTAAACAATATTTTTAGATGTTGCTGCATTATTAAATGGAAAATAGAAATTAGCCAGTAGTTGAAAATATATACTTTGTTCAAAACATAGTAAGGGTTGTGACATGTTTGTCAGACTAAAACATGATTTAGTCTTTAAGAAGAAAAAGATATTTATTGAGTACTATTTCTGACATTCCCTGAGACAAATCTCAAAATGTTAATAGAACTGCTATTTAAAGTTCAAAGAGCACTCTGGAGCTGCCAAGGAATTAATAGCTTAAACTACCAAGTAAGAGCCACAGTTCAATTTCTAAGCTTAGCCAGTCATAGCTTAGGGTTGGTACAGCAAAATCATTCAGCATATTAAAGACACACGACACAACTGTGAATCATATATACATGTGAAAACTTGGAACATTCAAAGACAAATTTCAAGTTTTTATTCTCAATAGTGGCTTATTTATGAGGAAAGACACAAGAACAATTTAATCTTCTGCTCCCCCAAAACAAGGACAAATACAACATAACTGCCATACCTAAAACAACTAATTTTGCCATTCCAATTTCCTAGTGAACTGCCTAGGGCTACTCTCTGACTTGTTATTTGTTGTAAGTCTCTTCCTATTAAAGGACATTATCTACTCTTTCCTTAAAAGGTACCCAAAATGATTTTTCATACTTCCTGCCCACCATATTTCCATCAAGTTTATAGACTGAGAAACTGAGGCACATAACCATCATGCGACCAACCTGATCAGACTAATTAGTCACTAATAAAAAATGTGAATACCACTCAACTTTCCCCGATACCATCCACTGTCCATTTTACTGGACTCATCAAAGGGAATCCTAAAATGAAGGTTGAGCAAAAGCCCTCCTTTAGAGCTTAAAGAACAAAAATGAAGAAATTCTGATCAAGCCCCAAACAAAATCCCTAACAGGTTCCAAAATTGACAGGTTGCCTACCACACTCCAGAAAACTAAATACTGACTTCCTATTCCTCTGAGGTATGAAAAGCGCACATCTCTCGATCAGATGTGGAATTCTCTTCAAAAACCATTAGAACTCATCTAAAATATTACCAAGCCACAGTACATACAGCCTAAGTAACATATATTCAGAATACAGAGCTAAAAATCTAAGTTCAAAGAAAAAATAACATACTTAGGATCAGGACCTAAATGAGCAATGAGAACTCTCTTAGGAATAAAAGAGAGTAATGTCCATTAATTCATTCATTTAACGAATAAAGAGCGCCCAACTATAAAGAGAATGCCAGCATGACTTAGACAGGGTCACTGCCCTACAAAACCTCAGGTGCGTATCAGAGATGCATAGAAGAAGGTTCATATAAGGAGCAAGAGGAACTAGTTCCGCCAGTGAGAGTCAGGGAAAGCTTCACAGAGGAGGTGACATCTGACCTACTTAAAAGATGAGTAGGACTGTGCCAGGCGTGTACAGACTCACAAAAACAAACAAACAAACAAACAAACAAACAACTAGGAGCTGATTCCTGAGTTAGATATACACATGTTTTTCCTTACTTCTCTTTAGGACATTAAAATTCAATCATGAGAATTGCCAACACAAAATGTTTTTTCACACCAATTATACTCTTTTGAATACTTTACTTATTAGCTCTCAAATTAAACCCAGATGGATTTAATCATCTTTCCTATTTAATGAAATAATGTAGGACTCTATGAGGAAGCTCCATGTGTCTTACACAAAAATACTTCCTCAGAAACCTGTCAACTGGGGGAACTTGTCTTTAGGGGAAAAAACTGTAACAGTTTTCATGTAATTTAATACCTTTTAGATGATCAACCTTTTAAATTTCCACTCAATATTTAAAAATTCTATTCACAATTCTGTATCTTATACATATTGCGTATTTTACATATTTCCTCAAATTTAAATATCAAATGTCTTAAATATATCCAATTAATGCAATGACTCAGAACAAATTACAATTTAATTATTAAAGAGATCTAATGATAAATGAGAAAAGAATATTTACCTGCAAGTTTACCTAATTCTTTTTATCTTCCCCTTTCCATTTTTTAAGTCAAAGTTACAAATCAGAACTACACAAAATAAAGACATAAATGAAACTTTAATATAATCAACTCAGGAGGCTCCTTTAACAGTAATGGAATTTCGCCGTACTGGAAAAGTACAAAATGTAGAAAGCTGTCAACCAGGGCTCTGTGCTATTTCACAGTAGCAAAAATATGGTTTTAGTAAGATTCTACCACAATTCACCTAGAATTAGAAAATAAACATTCAGAAATATACATAATAAACCAGAGTACAGAGATGACAATGACCTAACATTTTCCCTTGGACACAAGTGATCTCCTAATTCTCATCTAGAAAGAAAGGGGGGGGGGGGGGGGGAGTCACCTTTCCTATTTTTTTCCAGACCAGAATCCAAATGCACTCTGAAAGACATTTTATTAGCTTAAAAAAGGAAAACAACTCTGTTCCAACAAACCTAACTAAAGCATGCTAATATAAATGCAAGTGAAACAGGAGTTCCTCAAAGAACACTATGATAGCCAATTTATGGGGGTAAAAATCTAGTTTATACTGAATGAGTTTTACTAGTAAAGAACAAAACATTGTAGTAGAGTAAGGGAACTGTCTGAAACACCAACTACAACATTTTAAAACTTTTTATATCAACTAAAGAAAGGATAGAAAGCTATGTTGATGTACATAAGTGACTTTATACTAAACAAAAATTGGGCACGCATACATATTTCATTCATGTAAATGAGTCTGAATTTACAATTCCTCGTTTATGTTAATATTTACCAAGATTAATGGAAAATCATCTCCCCTATGTAATGAAGTGAATTCCCCCAACAGAACAAAGCTAACACCTTCAAATCTTTCAAATAAACAATGAAAGCACATACTATAAAAGGAAATTATCTGAACAGGATCAGAAAGAAGTTAAATGATTCAAGAGGGGAAAAGAGTCCTAAATTCCAAGAACACATTACAAATATTGATTCATTAATTCCAAAACTCTAAGCAAGTCCTATGAAACAAATGTGCATGCGTGCCTGTGTACATGAGTGTTTGTGAATTTTTTTAATTATACCCCACAGCACATTCTCAGGCTACCTAATTACCTCACTTTGCAATGCATTAAATGTTACTTCTCAAAATAGGAATGTTTATAAAATAACAAAATAGAAATTGTGGTGGTCACCACCACACAACAGTTTTTAAAACAGATGAGCACACATTTTAAACAAACAACACTGATATCAATGTTGCAGAAATTCTTTTTCTCAATTTTTAATAAGTAGCTGCAATGCACATTTCAGTAATAATACCCAACATTCAACCCTATTATTAATTTTTCGCAACTTTGTGTACTCTCTCTCACTGGCTAGCTTCTATGAAATAAACATACTACCCACTTCCGGGGGGGGGGGGGGAGGGAACACATCAGTACCTTCTACTACTGAAGGAGGGACCATTATTATTCTCTTGTATCAAAAATAAGTCATTTCAGAAAAATAGTCTATCTCTGAATCAAACTTGGAGAGACAACTGTATTAACTGTTCATTAAAAAAAAATACAGATAAGCAATCTTTTTACTATTTACATTGAGTTTCAACTCAATTTTAAATAATCTGACAAACATAACTACAGAATGTACTTATCTTTTGCAAATGGTTTTCTTAATCTCTAGCATATAGTACAAACTGGTGACAGAGTATCTTCTTTATTAATCTCAAGAGTAGAGATCTCTGAAAGTGTTTGATGAATACAATTAACTCACAATTAACGAGGCCAAATTAGCCAGTGAACAAAAGAGATGAATCCATTTTTCCATACCTAATTAATATAATCCACTACTATAACTTAATGTTAGTTAAAGGAATGCCTTGAGATTTTCTTTTTTTTCAAATAAATACCTAATACAATTATGGAAAAAAATGACCAAAACACTCCAAAGAAAATGCTAAGCTATATAAGCACCTGGGATAAACTCAATAAACACTTACAGTCCTAAAGGCACCCTCAGGCCTTTATTCTCACAACGAAGAAAAGAGTCCCAACCTAACTTCCTCTCACTGAGCACTTCAAGCAGTAACACAGCAACATTACTTTGTAGCATACAAGTCTTAGGTACATTTTCTCTTTAAAATTATGAACTCATCACACGTACAAATGGCTCTTTAAAACGGTCCAGTAAACTGCTACACTATGCCTTAAATTGCTGTCTATTATGTACTTAAAAATATTTACTAGCAATTGGAAGTTAATATGGCAACTATTACCGGGTGGCAATTATTGCTATTAAAAATATATAAATACTGTTAACACCATGTGCTACTAACAACAAAATGCTGAACAGAAAACATAAACTAGCAAATTATAAATATTTTCATTAAAGAAAATAAACCATCATGAAAAAAAGATGCTTTAAGTTTAAATACTAAAATTGGCAACTGCGATGAAAAAATACACTGTGTATATATATTTTGGCACTTGAGAAGATGAGAGAAATCATTCCCTTTTCCTCATTTTCTACTCCCAGTCCTCCCTATTTGGTTCTAGCAAGAGATCCCAAAGTTTCTATACTTAGAACTATCTTCCCTCTCTGCAAAAAAAATAAATCTCTTAAGAAAAAAGAAAGCAGGTCAACAACGGATTACCTTAAAGCTTCAAATACAAAAGTAATGGTCCTTCACAGGAATTATGTACTGGTATGTATATGTGTGTTTCAACTCAGGGAGGGAGAATTTGATATCATCACCTAATTACCCCCTAGTCAGGAAGGTTCTAAGCAAATAAAACAACGTGAATGTGGAACATAAACCTAAGAGTTAAATAAATCACTGCAACTCAAAGAGTATAAACTTAAATCTAGTTAAAGAACACAAAATCACTTTCCTCCATATGATCTCAATAGAGAAACAAAACTAAAGATATATTTGTATCTGGAAATTATGTCTTCCCTCAAAAGTGAGTTGACACAGCATAGGGTGCACCGTTACACTTTCCAAAAAGGCAGATTTAACACACTTAACTGAATTAAAACTGAGTGAATATGGAACAAGCGTCGCCCGAAATGTGATGGACAGCATGAGAAAACAGTTTTGAGTCACAAAGGTAACAGCAAGGCCTGCATTTAATGCAGCAGTTACAAATCTCACAATGTTAAGAATAAGAAACACACACAATGACCCATATCACATAAACACAATGGCATTTTTCACATGTTAGGAAATGGGGGTGGGTGACAGAAAATCTGGGAAATCTGATGCCATGCAGTAGAAAATCAGAAAGCAAAACAAGAACAAAAATCTAAAGGCAGTTGATTGCACAACTTTTGCTAAGCTATAATGAATACTTCAAGGTAATAGAAAGTGGGTGGATCATTAGTGTGGTACAGAACTTTAATCTCTAGTTTATATTTCAATCCACATTAACATGAGTATCTAAGTAAATTCTCTATAAACAATACTTTTCTCTGCTCAAAAAAAGTGCAAACCAAAAAGAAAAAAAAGCATGCTATTACTAAGCACATAAGAGTTCTTGTAATACACGCTTTCTTTTAAACAAGAGATAATTTTATCTCCTTTGGAATTAATTATTCTATACAATGTACTTTAGATAATACATTTTTAATATACTAGGTTGCTACTGTATCTAATTTTCAAGGAAAACTCTTCATGTGGAATGAGCAAAAATTTACATTATCAGCAGTTTTTTAACTGATTCTGTATTTAAAAAAACATAGCACCTTATGCACCCTCCACATACAGGAGAATGTAGACAATTCTATAGACTTTAAAAAAAAAAGGCCAGCCCATGCATTTCTTCAGTTCTGCATTTCAAAGTTGCCACCTAATGAGTAATTTTGCATATGTGTGTATGTGTGTGTATTTTTTTTCCCCAAAACTCAATTATTCCTGGTTTTAAAAGGTTCAGGAGAGAAATAGCCAAAGCACAAACCTTTAGTCAGTCATAAAACACAAAATCCTCTCCTATAAAATTGTTTGTTCCTCCAAAAGAATCTAAAGCATCTTATCTCTTTAACATTATCATCTGTACTTAAGCTTTTGGGGGGGGGAGGGGAACATAAAAGATATGATATATCCTAAAGGCTGGCTACACATATAATACAGTTTCATTGGTCTAAAATATCTGCTGTATATAAATTAGCCACATATACACAAGCCATTACCAGTCAGAATGATATACGGTAATTTCGGGGCTCTCTCGTCACTAATATTGGTCTACTTGGTTATTTTAATTACCTGTTAAAGTGTCAATGTGGTCTCCAGCCACCAAACAAAAACCATTTTAAATACCCCTTAATCAATATGTTTGCTAATCTATTAAAGTCTCTGAATCTGACTGATACTAAATGATATGCTCGGGGAGAGAAAAGAGGCAAAATGAATTCCATTCCCATATGTCAAAAGATCAAGGGAAAATTATCACAGTACAAAGAGGAAGAATTGCAACTTATAATCGAATTTTAAGACTAAATATCTAAATAAAAATGTTGGAAGAAAAAAACTGACCTGATCTATACTATAATGAAAGCTATGTCATTAGATACCATGTCATTCTTTGTAGGTAAAAATCATGTGTTTTGATATTTTTTTATCTGCATAAGGAAATATTTAGCAAAATAACACTTCCATTTGAAAAGTTGGCAAGAATTTGTATTTCCCCACTAGTCTCAAAGAAAAAAAAAAAAAAGCATGTATGCTACCCATAATTAAATGTAACTAATTACAATTTGAACACTAAATTATTTATCCAGTGTAATTGTAAACAAGGATTAACAGGAAATAATGCTTCTGTCTTCTGCAGAGGTTATAGAAAACAATTTCCAAAATGCATGCTCTCCAAATGCAGGCCCCCTAAAAAGGGTACATAACTTAAAATAAGTTGGTTGTTTTTTTTTAAGGCTAAATTAAACAAACCGTTCAGCCAATTTTCCAATTATATTCTACGCTCGAAACATAATTGCCTTACATCTGTTTACAAATCTTTGCTCAATATTTAAACAAATTCGTAGTCTCCCGGGCACATAGCTATACATACAGTAACTCATGCACAAAGCACATATTTAAAGACCACGCACTGCAATTATTAGCCTAAACGCCAGGTTTAACAAGGTGAATGTTTTCAGAGCTAGGTAATACGACCCAATAAAAAGCAAAGATGGCATTTACCAGCAAATGTCACCGCCACCGCCAGGAAAAGAGTTGCTGGAGCCCTATACGTTTTTAATTTCGATGAGTCTAGACGTCGTCGTCGGATGCCAGGCTTCCAGGAGAACAATTGACACCCTAACTGCTTCAAGATTAAGGCAGGCGATTTCAAATCCGAAGGAAAAGTTGTCAATTATCAGAGAGAGAGCGCGAGAGAGGCGAAGGCAGATAAAAGCGATGTTATCAAACCGCCCAGCTTGTTGCTTTTGTGTGTGTGTGTGGATTCGTTGTTAGGATAGAGAAAACAGTTTTTAAAAGACACAGGAGGAGAGAAAGAAGAAAAAGCCTTCTCCACCTTCCGTCGGCTCGGTGCAATGGCTTTACGGCTCTCCAGCGTAGTAAGCCCCGAGAGGCAGGCGGCTGTCGATGTTTACAATCGCGGGAGCTTCGGGTGCAAGAGTCCTTTACTGACACAATCGCATTCAATCAACTGTTTTCGGGCAAAATTGCAGGTGTCATTATGGAATTAAAAAAAAAAAAAATTCAAAAGGCGGGCGGGCGGGCGGGCAGCCGATCCGACAAGAGGGGAAAAGGCTGCTTATCGCGGGCGCGGGCAGCACAAGGCAAAGCCTTCCACATTTAGGTAAAAAAAAAAAAAAAAAAAAAAACGGGGGAAAAGGGGAGGGGAAGGGGGGTGTGATGGCAACAGAGGGTGGGCGTTCGAAGTGCGACCCAGAATCCGCAGCTTTGAGACTTCCACATGCAAATTCCACGCCGAGCGCCGCGCTCACAAATGATTTTTAAAGAGCCAAATAAACACTGGATGGGATCCAAGGCGAGGGAGAGACGATCCAAAAGGGGGAGAATCGGCGAGAGGCGAACGGCGGGGAGAGACGAGGGAGGGGCGAAGTCCCGGCGGCGGGAGGAGAAAGTTGGTCGGCGGCGGAGGTCGGGGACCCCCCCCCCAGCTCAGCCCCCCTCCCCGCAGCCCGGCTACTCACCAGCGAGAAGAGGTTGGAGTGACAATCCTCCAGGCTCGCCCCGTTCGCCACCCAGTTCGCTGCCGCAGTCATGATCCTCCGCGAGCCCGGCCGCCAGAGCGGGGCATGTCGGAGCGAGGCGTCCGAGGCGAGGCCGGGCCGGGCGGCGGCGCCTCGCCGGGGAGCGCGGGGCGGCCGGGCCGCCGCCGCCGCCGGGGGAGGGCGCGAGGGCCGGCGGGCGGGCGGGAGGCGCCGCGGCGACGCCGCGCCGGGGGCGGCGGGCCCGGGCCGGCGGGGGGGTCCGCGGCGGCCGCGCGGCTCCTTCCTGTTCGGGCGGCGGCGGCGGCGGCTCCCGCGGCTCCGGCGGCGGCGGGGGGCGCTGTCCGCGCGGCCCGGCGCCCTCCCCGCCTCTCAGGGCCGCCGCTGCCTCCCTGGCCGGCGCTGCGGGCCGGCCGCCGCCTCCGCCTTCCCTGTTCCTCAGCCGCCGCCGCTGCCGCCGCCTTGTTTATCTCCAGCCACCGACTCCCCCTCGGCCCCCGCCGGCGCGTGAGGGGAGGCGAGCCCCGGAGCCGCCGCCGCCGCCTCGGAGCCGCCGCCGCCGCGGAGCGCGAACTCGCGAAGGGGGGGGTGCGGACGAAGCCAGCGGGCGACCCCGGCAGCCGAGCGACGTCCCCTCCTTCCTCTTCCTCCCCCACCCCCCCCTCCTCCCCAGTCAGCCTCGCTTCTCCTCCCTCCCCGGGCTCGCTCGCTCTGACAGCAATGGCGGCCGCCGACCGCGGCTCGGCCCGCCATTGGCTGGCGCCACGTCACGTGACGGGCGCCGGCCGCGCGGGGGGGGGGCGGGAGGCGGGCGGGGGAGGGGCCCGGAGTGGCGGTGGCGGCGGCGGCGGCTCGCGGGCGGCGCTGCTGAGCTGAGCGCGGCTGGATCCTCCGGCCGGGAGAGGGAGGGAGAGCGAGAGGGAGAGAAAGAAGTGCGGGCGGCGAGGCTCCCCGGCGGGCGGCGGCCGGCCGGCCCGAGGCTGCCGAGGGCTGCCCCGCGTGGGCGCCGTGCCCCACCCCCTCGGGGGGCACAGATCTCGACGGGACGCGACCTCGGGCCCCGGGAACGCCCGAGGCGGCCGCGGCGGAGGGCTCGGGGCCCCCTGGCGTGTGCCCCCCCGGCGGCGCTGGCCGCCTGGCGTGACTGGGGGCTCTGCTGTGGGCCCTGCTGCAGGTCCCAGTGCTCCCGGGGAGGGCCTCGGCGGGTCGCCCTCCGTCGTCCGCGTTGTGCAGATGAGAAAACTGGAGCACAAAGAGATTAAGTCGCTTGCCCGAGGTCGCCCAGCTGGGAAGAGGAGGCGGCGGAATTCGAACCCCTGCACCCAGGCACAGTGAAGCCGAGCTCTTGCACTGGGTTTCAATAAGCCTCGCCCAGGGATATCCACGACTGCCACTTAGCGCTTTCTGTGTACCAGAAGCTGTGCAACGGACACAGAAATGCCTTTTGAGCCCTTACTCCTAGGCACTGTGTGTATTCATTCATTGCGTAAATGTTTCCTGACCTCCTGCCATGTGCAGGAATGTAACTGCCCGGCACTGTACTACGGCTGTGTTGGGAGCAGACCCTCACTCGTTCATTCAATAACGAACATTTCCTGAGAGCATATGGTCCTGAGGAGTGCCAGTCTGAGCAGGAGGCCCTCTCCCAGCCCCCAAGGCGTTTGCTCCCTGCAAAGCTGGGGAGAGCAACTTCTTCGCTAAAAGCCCCCAAACATGGAAGAACCAAGCTGTTTCAGGTGGACTGGACTAAAGCAGAAGAAGAGTAGAAAACAGGGCAAAGATGACGTGTAATAAAAGACAAGTCTCAGACGTGTGAATTGAGCTTTGGAACTACCACAAATAATGCTAAAGCGAAAGCTACGAGCAGCATGTTATAATGTGTATTATTACCATGGCCGACACTACCTTGTAACCCACTGACACTATGTTGTAACAAATGTGCATACATTATTTCATATAATCCTCAGAACAACCACATAAAGAAGACACTGTTATTATCCTTATACTAAAATAAGCCGAGGCTCAGAAGTGCAGTGACATCTCCAAGATCTCCAGTTAGCGAGCCAATCAAACCCTAGTCTGTCTGGCTCCAGAGCCTAAGCCTGAATCCAGAAGGCTCTGTGAGCGGATGCGTGCCATTGGCTTTGGCACCCCTGGTTGTGTTACCTTGACCAACATAGTTTAACTCTCTGAACCTCATTTCCTAATCTGTCAAAAAGAGATCCTAATTGCTGACCCACTGACCTCAGGCCAATGTTGTGCATTTTCTATTAAGATAACTCTTGATGAAAGTGTTTAGGGGGGAAAAAAAAAAAAGCCAAAGCACTTGATCAACATGCAGGGTGTTACTTGGGCCTGAACAGTCAAATGGTGAGATGGTCCATCACATCCAGGTGTATTTCCATCTCAGGAGGCCTTCATCCTACACACCTGGTCACCAAAGTCTCATTCTTCAGCAAGTATAGGTTTAACTCTTTAAAAAGTCTCCCAGAGCATCCTAATAGAAAAATGAGCAATGGACGCGCACAGTTTAGAGAATAGGAAAGACATATGGCTTTTAAATATGTAAAAAGATGCTCAGACTATGAGCATCGTTGCTATGGACTGAATGTTTGTATCCCCCTAAAATTCATATGTTGAAACCCTAATCCCCCATGGATGGTATTTGGAAGACAGAGCCTTTAACAGGTAATTAGGCCATGAGGGTGAAGCCCTCATGTTGGGGTTAGTGCCCTTCTGAAAAGAGACATGAGAGAGATTGCTCCCTCTCTCTTTCCGTATCTATCTTTGTCGTGTGAAGACGTAATGAGGAAGAGGTCTCTTACAAGGAACCAAATTGCCACACCTTGGTCTTGCACTTCTCAGCCTCCAGAGCTGTGAGAAATTTCTGTTGTTTAAGCCACCTAGTCTATGGCCATTTGTTATAGCAGCCCAAGCAGATTATAACACTCATCACAAGAAAAACAGAAATGAAAAACATAGTAGGTGTTCACAGTATTTTAAAAGCTTAGGCAAATGTGGAAGGAAGCAGAGCTCTCACACCTGTCACGGGGAATGTAAATCAGCACCAAGCTTTGGTATCAATTTGGAGAATATCAAAATGTGTAATGCACATACCCTTTGACCCGGAAACTCTAGGAGTTCATCCTACTGAGATACTTGTACGGATGTTTAACGGCCTGTAGTGCAAGGACATGAACTATAGTACTGTTTGCAGGGCAAAAACTGGAAGCAATCTACATGTCCATCATTAGGGGAGTAGTTACCAAAAGAATGTAATCCCATTCAGTCGTTAAAAATAGTGACTACCACAATGTGTACTAATATAAAATAATCTCAAAAATAGGTTATTAATTGAGATACCCCTGGAAAGTTCCATGAGACAATAGTAACATCAGTTGTCTCTAGGGAAGAGAAGTCGGGGTGGTGAAAGGAATTCCTTTTCACTCTACTGATTATATTTTCTCTCTCCTTTTTTTTTTTTTAACTAAATGTGTATATTACCAACTCAATGCAATAAGTTATAAACAACACCAATCACTCAAAAAAATTGAAAACAGAATCATCAAATGGCACCAAAAAAGTAAATTAAAAAGCAAATAAACAATACAAGACAACAGAGAGAAAAAAAAAAAAAAAAAAAAAAAAAACCTCATCTGAGATTTCCTTGGCCGTCAAAGCCAAGGCCCCAGAGTGGAAGAAAAAAGGCCTGAAGTGCTGTGTGTGATTGCCCAGGCAACATGAGTACAGAATGAGAACCCAGGGGAGCCGGGTTCTAGTCTCAGATGCACCTCTGAGCAGCCCTGTTATCTTAGAGCAACCACTCCACCTCTCTGGGCCTCAGTTTCCTCATGTGTGAAAAGGGCAACCCAGGTGATCCTTCAGGCCGTTTCTAGCAAGGAAGCTCTTTGACTCTCCCGCACAGTTGAGATGGCTGATAAAAGATCCCGTGGAGATCTTACTCAAGAGAGAAAGCAGTGAGAGTTGATGGTAAGCCTGAGATAAGATGAAAACAAAACAAAACCAAACAACACCTATCAACTGACAATGGGACAGCAGCAAGGCACCCGGCACGCTGACTTCTAAGCCCAGTTCCGTATGTGGGGAGCTCATCAGAAGCATCTGGGGCGCCTGGGTGGCTCAGTTGGTTAGGTGTCCGACTTCGGCTCAGGTCACAATCTCACGGTTGGTGAGTTCCAGCCCTGCGTCAGGCTCTGTGCTGACAGCTCAGAGCCTCGAGCCCGCTTCGGATTCTGTGTCTCCCTCTCTCTCTGCCCCTCCCCTGCTCATGCTGTGTCTCTCTCTGTCTCAAAAATAAATAAAACATTTAAAACAATGAAAAAAAAAAAAGAAGCAGCATTCTCATGACTTAGTTTCCCCGTTTGTGACAATGCCTGCAGCCTGAAGCAGGCAGGAAACACATGTTCCACTCTGCACAAGTCTCAGGTCTTATTCTGACAATGACACGTTAGTTCTCTTTCAGGGTTACCAAACATAATGGCGGAGAGAAAATGGAAGCAAAAATATGACCAGAGGAGGAACCATCTATTCGAAAGGCCACAGGAAGCTGCCCCAGCTACAGGGTGGGAGCATTCAGTAGGAGTTAAGAATGTCACTTCAGAGCAAAACACACCTGGGTTCCAATCCCTGCTCTGTTGTGCACTAGCTGTGCAGCCTTGAGCAGGTCATTTAACCCCCGTGACCCCCATTTCTTCTTGTGCATTGACCTCCCAGGGTGATCACACAGAGAAAGTTCTTAGCACGGTGCATGGCCCCATAGGCAATGATCAATAAATTATAACAATTACAGTCACTTGTCTGTCCTTGTACAAAGGAAAACAGCACCTAAGCTTTATTGGATTTATTTTATTGTAAATGACAAAAGTATCAGAATGCTAGCTAGAGCAGGTCAAACGATAGTTTACCGAGAAAAAGAGAATACTTTTCTCTCTACCCTACTGAGATGACCAAAGTTACCACATTGTTGTGAATCCTTATTGTCCTCCCTCCATGCTCAGACCAAATAACACAATTTAAACACATATTTCTAAGGGTTGGTTTGTTTTTTGTTTTTTGTTTTTTTACTTTTTATGAAAATGGGATTGTCACCTATATTATTTTGCAATCTGCTTTTTTCACTTAACAATTTATCGCAAATGTACCTGTAGGCCTATATATCTAGATCTAACTCATTCTTTTATTAGTTGTATAATGTTTCATAGAACACCTGTGCCATAATTTATCCAATTATTCCCCAATTCCTGAACATTCAGGTGGTTTCCAGCTATTTCCTCCTCTAAATAAGGGCAGAGCAAATATCTTTATCCATATATCCTTAGGCACTGACACTTTTATTTCTGTGGAATAAAGTCCCCAAAATAGGATTGCTTTTTTATTGTTAATAAATGCGTATTTTTATTGTTAATAAATACAGCCAGAAGACTTTCCCCAAAGCTTGTGGCAATTCACTCTCCCTCAAGCAATACGGGAAAAGTGTCCACTTCTTCACCATCTTGCCACCATTTGTACTCTGCCCACCTTTTTCAACTTTTGCCAACCCGATGGTGAAAACATTGGTGCCATTGTTGTTTGACTTTGCTTTCCCCGAACTCCAAGAAGGTAGCTCTCCTCCTTCTGTCTCGGCCGCCCTCATTTCCTGTTGAGCGTTTGCGACCAAGTCAGCAGCCTCAAACGAAAAAGAACTAAATCTAGTCCCACCCAGGGAGACCAGTAAGGGGCTTGGCACAACGACAGATACCAGCCTTTGGTCACTGTCACCTGGTGTGGACAAGGCAATTCATTGCATAATCCCATAAAGATTTTTCTGGACAGTTCCATGTGGCGGGCCTATCCTTTTCATCCCTTTGCTTTGATAATTCAATTTTTAAGTGGACGTTGTCAGTTCCCTCTGAGAGAATGGTCTTATACCAATCAAGCTGAGCTGCCTTGGGCAATAACAGCTTTGCTCATAACCACCAAGGATTTCCTAATTGTTCCAACCTCTCCCTTAAGACAGTGCAGAGGACGAAGCAGAGACAAGAGTAGCTGCTGCTGGTGTGGAGCAGGGCTTGAGGTGTGAACAAGGGCAAGGACCTCACAGTGGGACAAAACCTGGTTCAAGTCCCAGCTCCGTCACTCACCTTTTGACCTCTTGGGCTGCGATTTACCCTCTCTGTGCCTCAAGTCTCCTCGTGTCTAAAGCAGGCTCATACTTGTGTCTTGGTTGAGTTATGGGGCACAAAGCACTCAGTACCTCACAGTTACTGAGATCCTTTTGTGAAATGTGGGAGGAGACAGCGCCAAGAAACACCACCAAAGGGATAATTCAAGCAATGGTTTGAGTTGTTAAAAATCCCATTGAGCTTAAGTTAACCGTATTCAGTGGCTTTTTGCCTACACCTATTGCACGCAGAAGAAGGACCCTTGGTGCTGGTGACTGATTTTTAGAATAAATTTAGCAGCCCACAATGAATTGCTTTCAAATAGCCAATAAAAATAAAGAAGTAGGTGACGATGTCCTCCGATGTCTTTCTTTGACCCTGCTGCTGCTTGACCAAAGACAGGTGACTATATTCACAATTTTTCGGCTTCCGCTCCGTTTTCTACGTATTGCGGGCCACGGCCATGGCAGGTGGTGAAATAGATCACATGAAACTAAATTCTGTTTCCTCTGGCGGGACACACATATAAACACACTCTTGAAATCCGAACAGCCTCAGTATACAACAGCCAACCCCGGTTTTCGGGTGAACAAAATCACTGTTAAGAGAAGAGAGCATTCTCAAGGTGGATTCTATAACTCTTCCTCTCCAGGGGCACGCAAGTGTGAATTCGACGTTCACAGAAGAAACAGGCTGCGCAGGTGGCCCAGAGCCAGGCTGGGCTCTGCAAGGGGAGATGCCAATTTCCCTGGCAACATTTCACCCTCTCTGTTTTCCGTGCTCCGGGCCAGACCCAAGCGTCTAGGGGTTTTGTAAGGAAGACAAATGTCTTTTCACCGGTGGCCTAAATCAGGGACTCCAGCCGAGGTCTGAGTAAGTGAGAAAGCAAGTAATCCAGCCACCTGACCTGTGGGACACTGCTTTTTGAGAACTGACGGCCAGGTCCTGGCATATGAGACAAGAACCACCATCCTCCAGGGACCATACCCAGTCTCTCCAAACTCTGTGGCACTTTGAAGTGCCCAAGCATAGGTGTGCTGTCTCCCTGCTGGCCGGGTCCATGTCCTGAGGCCAGATCTTGCTTTCTGCAGGAGATCATTTTACTTAAAACAGCCCTTGGAGGGGTGCCTGGGTGGCTCAGTCAATTAAGTGTCTGACTTCAGCTCAGGTCATGGATCTCGCGGTTCATGGGTTCGAGGCCCATGTTGGGCTCTGGGTTGACAGCTCAGAGCCTGGAGCCTGCTTTGGATTCTGTGTCTCCCTCTCTCACTGCCCCCCACCCCTGAACTCGTGTTCTCTCTCTCTCTCTCTCTCTCTCTCTCACTCTCTCTCTCTCTCTCAAAAATAAACATTAAAAAAAATTTTTTTAACAACCCTTGGAAAGAGCACAGCCCCTTTCCGACAACAATTTGGAGGCAAAAAAAAAAAAAAAAAAAAAGCCACATATGAAACCTGAGTCATCCTTTTGTCTTCCCTTTGCCCCAGTGACAGGCTCACTGGGTTTCCCCAGTCACCCGAGTTATGGGTTCTCACCAAGGATGAAGCGAGCAACTCCTCTCTCTTGCTTGGGTCTCAGTTTTCCCTTTTTCAAATGGGGCCGCCCACCGCTTAGGACGCTGGTGAGTTGTAATCAATTGGCTTTTTAAATTGCGTACACAATTTCTCAATTTTCAAATGTGCTGACTGCAATAGTCTACCGTGGACGGCAATGGAGTACATCTACAGTCACTCTGTTGCTGCTGTCGGTACAGATCGCTTCCCCAAGGAAATAAATTACATTTCATTCTCTATATATTGTTTACTTTATAGTCTCTTGATCTTACTTTGCTGACTTCTTGTTGTAGATTTTTCGGTAGCTTGGTTCCCACTTAATCACAACAGCCTCTGTAAATGTTAGCGAGTTGTGTTATGGGGATTGGCTACTGGCATTCCACAACGGTTCCTGAACGCAGAAGCCCCTTCTTTATTCTCCCAAAAAAATACATCGGTAAATATTCCCCTCACTCAAGATAATCATCATAGTAATAGACCTTCGAAACGATATTCTGATGAGCAGACTTTATTTCCCGTTAACCGGGCAATAACTCAAGGCACATTTTGCATTGTTTTCTAGTTGTGGTTTTAGGAAGAGGCTACTGTTTACATAACATGCACTCCCTGATGAGCTTGTTCATTAGAACCTAATCAGTCACTCCTCAAAATCCCAACAGCAGAAAACCTTTCTTCTCCCATCTCCTACCAGACGGTGTGGTGCAATCCAAAGGAGGCCAGACAAGACATGCCTCCGACCACATCCTTGGCTACCCGTCTCCTTACCTCCTTTTCGGGAGGGGGATGTTTTTCTGAGCGTTTACTGACCTCCTTTTATGCCAGGCATCTAAGCAGCCCCACTATCTTTTTCAGCTGGATCTTGCCTCGGTCCCCATTTTACAGATGAGACGATCGAGGCTCAGGGAGGCGCAGTGACTTCCCTGAGGTCACACAGCTTGGAAACGCAAGGCAGGATTTGAACCTCCTCCTGTCCCGGGATGGGCCACAGAGCTTCTCCGTGCTTCAGACACCCCCTGTCCCTTGTTCGGAGCTTCCTGTCTCCTTCACTGGCCACTCATGCCTCCACACCAGTGTTCCCAGGGGGAGGGTGGGGGGAGGCCTGGATCGATACAGCTCTGCCAACTTACCAGGCATCCACTCTTGGATGAGTGGCCTCGCCCCTCTGAGAAAGAGTCTTCTCATTCACAACATGGGCATAATTATACTGGCCTCACAGGGAAGCGGGTAATAATAACAACAAGCCTGAACATATTTATTGAGCTCTTCCCATGTGCCAGGCACCGGGCCAGAGAATTTACACCATGCTCATTTTTAATCCTTCCGACAGCCCTATGAGGGAGGCACTATTATTATCCCATTTCGCAGATGGGGAAAGTGAAGCCTAAGCCACTGTCAACATGGGCGGTGTCACTCTCTCTGCCTCAGACCCCAGTGTTCTCTTTTCCACACAGCAGTTGGACGGGTGCTAGTCAAACCCAAGACGAGTCATGTCGCACCTCTGCCCTCAGCCCTCAGCCCTCCCATGGCTGCAATCTCACTCACAGTGAAAGCCAAACCCTTTCCCCCGACCTGCAGGCCTGTGTGACCCGGCTTCTTGCGGTCTTGCCAACGTCCTCCATGCACACTCTGCCGCAGGCCCCTGACCTCCCCGTGGTTCTTGTCACTCACCCAGCCTCAGGGTCCCCCTTGTTGGATCAGGTGTCGCCATATTGAAAAGGTCTTCTTGGAAACACCACACCTGAACCCCATGCTTCTCCCCATCTCTCGTGCACTCCTCACTCTGTTTACTGGCCTCTTAGCATCTAAAATCCCTACACACACTTGTGTGCACACCTTGTTGCCTGTCTCCCCTCCCCCACCTTAGATTTTTTTTTAAATGTTTATTTTTGAGAGAGAAAGACAGAGTGCGAGTGGTAGAGGGACAGAGAGACACAGGGAGACACAGAATCCGAAGCAGGCTCCAGGCTCTGAGCTGCCAGCACAGGGCCCGACGCGAGGCTCGAACTCACGAATCACGAGATCACGACCTGAGCCAAAGTCAGACGCTTAACCGACTGAGCCCCCAGGTGCCCCTCCCCCCGTTAGAATATAAGCCCCATGAGGACGTGGTTGGTTTTCTTTTTCCCTGTTTGTTCGCTACAGTGTCCCCAGTGCCCAGAACATTGTTGGCGTTTAATAAATATTTGCCAAATGAAGGAATCACACAATAATACTAAGTAAGAAATCCCTCTGGCCAGCGGCTGGCGCTGTGCAAGTGTCCATAAACACTGACCGTTATTATCAGGGGCTTGGGCCACAGGCAGCTCTTCTCTTTGGCAAGAGAATCAGGGCCATGTCCGCTCTGAGTCTCACTGCACCCCATCCAGAAAAATCTGACCTGTAGGACCTGGAAGGCAGATTTCCCCCACCAGTAACCTAGAGAGGACAGTAGCCCTTCCTCATCGGGAGGAGAAGAAAGCCCCAAGCCAAAGAGCAAGGATCTTTCCAGGCTTCCCAAGGGGTCTGCAAAGTCAGAGCGCATCTCCAACGGCGCGAGGCCTTCCAGAGCCAGAATTAGGGTCTAACCATAGAGTCTGAGCATCTCAGGTGAGTTCTGTGCCTCTCTTCTGTGCCTGGCCAGCACGGAGGATTATACTTGTATCATAATTCGATTTTCCCTCTAATTTTGAAAGTAACACATGCCCTATAAAATATTCAAACATCAAAGAAATGTGTAATTTAGAAAATGAACCACCCTTCTCCCCAACCCAGATAACTTACTGTTAACAATGTGGCATACTGGAGATTTATCTAGCATTTTTTTCTCCCCAAGCATGTTCTAACATTCATTGCTTACAACAGTGGGATCAATTCAGATATAGCTTTTACACCTTGATTTTATTCTTTAATCACGTTTATTGAGGTATAGTTTGCATATTGTAAAATTCGTTGTTTCCACTGTAGAGAGTTCTTCGAGTTTTGACGACAGGTGACACCATAGACAATTGTAGAAACATAGCAACATAAAAATTTAGAACAGTTCCATCAACCTTCCAAATTCTCTTGTACCCCTTGTAATAAATCCCTTCCTTTACTGCCATGTACCCATACTTTTCCATTTCCAGAATGTGCTATAAATGGTGTTATAGAGTACCCAACCTTTGGTGGCTGCTTTCTTTCCCTCCGCATAACAATGCATCTGAGGTTCATCCGTGCCGTCTCCTGAATCTGTGGTCCGTTCCTTTTAATTGCTGTATAATATTTCATTATATGGATACACTACACTTCATTTATCAATTCATCAGTTGAAGGATGTTAGGTTTGTTTCCATTTTGGGGCAATTACAAATAAAGCCACTATAAACATTCACATACAAGTTTTGGTGTGAATATAAGTTTTCGTCTCTCTTGGGTAAAATCCCAGGAGTGGGATGTCTGGGCCATATGGTAAATACATATTTAACTTTGTAAGAAACTGCCAAAGTGTTTTCCAAAGCGGCTTTTCCATACACCTTGCTTTTTTTTTTTTTAAACTTAACAAATATGGTATTACCTGGTAATATGTATTTACTTGTTTGTGAAACACTTTCCCACCAAAATGTAAGCTCTATGAAGGCAAGGACATTGTCTCTTTTGTTCACTATTGCATCCTTTGCCCAGAACAATACATAACAAGTACTCAAGAAATAGGTTGTGGCATGCCTGGGTGGCTCAGTTGGTTAAGCGTCAGACTTTGGCTCAGGTCATGATCTTGAGGTCCGTGAGTTTGAGCCTCACATCAAGATCTGCACTGCCTGCTTGGGATTCTCTCTCTCCCTCTCTCTCTGCCCCTTCCCCACTTGTGCTTTCTTTCAAAATAAATAAGTAAACTTAAAAAAAAAAGAGGGGCGCCTGGGTGGCTCAGTTGGTTAAGCGTCCAACTTCGGCTCAGGTCACGATCTCATGGTTTTTGGGGTCAAACCCCGCGTCGGGCTCTGTGCTGACGACTCAGAGCCAGGAGCCTGCTTTGGATTCTGTGTCTCCCTCTCTCTCTGCCCCTCCCTCACTTGTGGTCTCTCTCTCTTTCTCTCTCTCTGTCTTTCAAAAGTAAATATGTAAAAAAGGAAGAAAGAAAGAAAGAAAGAAAGAAAGAAAGAAAGAAAGAAAGAAAGAAAGAAAAGGAAGGAAGGAAGGAAGGAAGGAAGGAAGGAAGGAAGGAAGGAAGAAATGTGTGTTGAATGAATGAGCCCGACAAACTTCCCTTCACGTGAGGACACATACATCCATGTCATTAGCCCAAGAGTGGCAACCTCATGTATTACACTGTCTGGCCTCTCTCTTTCTTTCTTTCTTTCTTTCTTTCTTTCTTTCTTTCTTTCTTTTTTTTTTTACCATTCCCTTACTGTGGGTCCTCGGTCCTCTCTAGGTTTCCACCGCAATGTGCATCAGTGGGCTCGCATATTATTTTGCAAACCTGTGTGAATTTCCCATTAAAACAAACTTCTGGAAATAGAATTCCTTGGTCAGAGGAGATAAAAGATCACAACTGTCACAGATGCTGCAAAAGGTGACAACAATTTATGCTTCCACCGAGGGTGGAGTGGAGGAGATGACCCACTTCAGGGGACCCCCTGCCCCAGCACAGCCTTACCTGCACGGAGTAGTACCTCTTGGGACAAATGTTCAATCCACACTGCTCAAGGTCTTAGGGTCTGCAAAACCAGTGCTTCCCTGATGTTTGGATTTCATACATGGGTACCATCTCCAGAAAGAATGGTGGAGACTGACACAAGGCTGTCAACTTCTTGTTTTGCTAAGAAAGAACGAAAAAAAAAAAATCAAGACTAAAACCTACCATCTAAAAAAACATAGTACCGCCTATCGTCTTATACCCAAAAGAGAGTTCACTCCATTAAAAAATTGAAAAGGGAAACTCTGAGAATAAAGTAAATCCCACTGTAATACATTTGGCCTTGGTTTTCCTGTTTCACTGTGAACTGGGGTAGAGGAGGCAGCCAGGGTCTGATGGATGAGTTTGGATGGGAGCCTGGAAACTACCAGCAGACCTGCGTAGGTGACCCTTCGAGGGCTCTAAATGAGAACAACAAAAGGTAGTTGGAAAAAAATGAAACTGAACGGGGAAGAAATGAAAAGTGTTACAATTGGCTAATTGGGCCCAGTTCTTCTGGATGTAGCTTTATCTTTCCCACTGTGCACAGAGCTGTTCACCACATCAAAGACAAGCCCGGAGAATTGGAACCAATGTTTATGGAGCGCTTTGAAGATGTGAAGTACTGTTTAAATGCTAAGTGTTATTATTATTACTTAAAATTTTAAGTCCCCCCCCTTTTTTTTTTTTTTTTTTGGTGGGAATTTTTAATATGTTTGTGATTCTTACTTAATGCCGAAAGCGAGCCTGTCTGTGAAATCCTATCTGCATTCAGGCTGGGGTGGGGCAAGCCACCCGACATACCTTTGGAATACTGAACCAAATGCACCACTCTGTCCCTGTAAATTGTGTTTTCTGGGAAGATGAACACTGTCAATCCGATGCTGTCAGTTTATGTAAGAACATGTCTCGAGATCTAATTGAAATACAGTATCTTTCCAGGCAGAGTTGATAGAGTTATCACATTACAGATTTTATTTGACTCTGCATCTCAATTCATTGCTTTGTATAGTTTCCAGATTTCTTCATAAAACAGAAATTAGACACAGTCTTGACATTAGAATTTCACAAAGAAGCAATCAAATCCAAATTACTTCGAAGAAAGAAAGGACTATAAAAGTGACTAAACCAAATGAAAGGAAAAAACATTCTGGAGGGCCCTAGTTCATGAATTAATTTTCTTATTTGGTCCTTGGGACAAATCCAACTTAATTTAGGAGGTTGCCAGACGTTAAAACACAAGGACAAACTTTTGCATCTGTGGCTACTATGAGCTTAAAGATAAATATTGTAAAGTTTGGAAGTTTTGTTTACTTTCATTCTCCCCCCCCCTTTTTTTTTTTGCACAGAACTCAGACAATAAACTTGACTGATTCATGTGTTCACTGTGTGCTAATAGATTTTTTTTTTTACTATTGGTAGGGAATTTTTTAAATTAAAAAATCATCAAAGCTGAAATGAATTGCCCGACATAAAACTTGGATCCAAAAAGGAACACGGTCATTGGGCCTTTGCAATTTCCTATGGTAACCAAAGACCACACTGTGTTTTAAAAACTATTCTAGTAATGAGTTCACAAGAGGTCTCAAGTTACTAAGTGGCTTTGAGCCTCTTTTGAAACCAAAGCAAAGGGAAATCTCATTAATTTGAACTGTGCTAATAATGGAATTTGTTATAATTCAACCTGGCCTGAGCTGCAGCTTACCTTTGGTCTACCTACGATGGAAAGTTTACCGGAGCAACCATAAAGAAGAATGTACAGGAATGTTTCATGTCTTCAAAAGAATAAACTGTTTTAAGGCTTTTAGCACCTCACTCTTAGCCAAATAGATTCCTGCAGCATCCAGATGAGTTTTAAATGTTGATTAGAGCAGACAGAAGTAATACTGTTTGGGAACGCTTTCTTTGTCCAATTCTCCTCTGTACTCAAAAGAAATAAGGGTTCATTTTGTTTAAAGATTCAAAACCGTTCTTTTAATGCAGACAGATCTCTTAACCTGCCCTTCATACCAGTTGTCATGAAAGAATGAGTTTTTATTGAAGCAGTAGCAATGATCCGTAAGGAAGAAAGGAAGGAACTCAAAATCTTTTTTTTTCCACGACACTTGCATGTGTCAGACCATGCGCTAAGCACTTTGTGGTCTCTTTACACCGTTTCTGGTAACCAATAGGTTTTTAGTAGATGGTGGTCACACTCACCATTAAAGTAAATCTTCTCCTAGCTGCAGGAGGACATCAACATCTGTTGGCCTCACTGGTATCGATAGACAGATAAAAGATGGTCAAATAAAAAGGAAGAAAATATAGAAAAATAAAGCAATAGATTTATAGATGATAGATAGATAGATAGATATAGGGGCAGATAGATGGATGGATGGATGGATAAATGGATAGATAGGTAGGTAGATGGGTGGATGAATGGATAGACAGATGGATAGGTAGGTAGATGGATAGATAGATAGATAGATATAGGGAGCAGATGGGTGGATGAATGGATAGATGGATAGGTAGGTAGATGGATAGATGGATGGAGAGATAGATAGATAGATAGATAGATAGAAATGAGCAAAGCAAAGAAACAGGGAGAGGTGGCATGGTAACCATGCTAGCCAGGTGCACGGAATGGTTTTTCTCTCCACCCAATCAAGAACTGCGGCAGGGCACAATAGAAAGTTAGCCATGAACCAAGAATGACACAGACCTCCTGGCAATCACAGCAAACCAGCTTAGATTCTGTATTTTGGTGCTCTTTTGATGTAGTCCCAAGGGAGCCTATGGAAAGCAGTGGAGGAACTCAAGCAGACTGGTTCCCTGCCTGTTAGGGAGACTGCAGAAAGGCTTGGTGGTGTGGCTGTGGGTGCCAAGTAAACACTAAGGTCCTGCTAACTGGAGGGACTGGTTTGACTCCATTGAGTTTGGATTTTCTACCACAGTGTTATTAGGATGCCATTTAATGGGTACCAAAAGTCCTCCTCCTTACCAGAAGGAAATGCCTCAAATTCCCACCAATCCATTTACATTAAAAAATTTTTAAACCTTGTTTTGCTTTATCTGATTTTAAAAATAATACTAAAACATTAAACAAATAAGATAAAATAAGAGATAAAGAGGGAGAGGAAAAGAAACACAGCTCTTCATAAAAAATTCAAACAATATGGATGAATATTAATGAGCAAGTGAAAATGATCTATGATCCTATCACTGAGTGATATCTACTGCTAACATGTTGGTAAATATCTAATTAAGCAGTAAAAACACTATATTTAAAGGACACCTACCACACATTGGAGATACAAGGGACAAAATACAGTTACAGTCTCTGAGCCTAGGGACTTCGTAACCTACTAGAAGAAACAAATCAGGTGAGTTATTACAAGTGTGATGAGTACTTTGTTATTTGTTTTTTTTTTTTGCACTCAGCAATGGTCATTTGCATGTTCCCATGTCAAATATGTATATAGTTGGTATATATATCAGGGATAAAAAATATTACTAAGCATCATCACTCTTTTCCATTATTGTTTCTTGAAAGAGGATTCAATCTTTGCCTGCTTAACCCCTAGACCTTTGTTGGGCTCATCAAGGACTGGAACATGCTTAAAAGTGAGTACCTTAATTCACATCAGGAAGGACCGGAAGCCGCCTGGGGTAGAACGGAGTGGGTCAAAATGGGAAGAGAGGGATTAAGAAGGAAAGACCTGAAGAGATAACGCAGGCTGAGGTCCAGAGGAAGCAAGGGGAAGTATTGGGGAAGTAGCCGTTGTGAAGAGGAAGCCTTTGGATCACAAGGATTTCTCAGAGACTTCAGTGAAGAGGTCAGTTATCTGCTAATGCCATGGGGATTGGGGACTTGTAATTCTTTGGAAGGTGACACCACATCGAGGCCGGCCACCATATGGCCACCATAGTTTGATGCCATGTAGAACGACCTCATTCTTTTTAATCGTGGCACAGTGAACCATTGTGTGTGTAAACCAAACTATTTATTCCTTCCCTATAGGCAGACAGGTAGATTGACATAAATGCTTTTGCTATTTATTGAATATAAATGCCGTGATAACATCTTTACAAGTTAGCTCACTTGTAAAGAAGTGGATAGATGACGATAGATAGATGGTAGACAGCTGGGAGGAAGGAAGGAAGGAAGGAAGGAAGGAAGGAAGGAAGGAAGGAAGGAAGGAATCAACAAACTGTGGCATATCCATACAATAGAATACTACTCAGCAATAAAAAGGAATGAAGCATCGATAGACAAGTTGGATGAGCCTAAAATTAATTATGCTTCATGAAGGAGGCCAGGCTTCTGTAAGTTTCCATTTATATAAAATTGAGACAGAAAGCAGATCAGCAGTTGCCTGGGCCAGGAAGAGGGGTCATAAAGGGAGACGAGGATACCTTTGGGAGTGATCGTATATTCATGATCCTGATTGTGGTGATAGTTTCCAGGGGGTATGCATACGTCAAAATATATCAAATTGCACAGTTTAAATACATGCAGATTATTGCGTATCAATTCTAACTTAATAAAGCTATAAAGCAGGTGATGATAGACAATTGGGGGTGCATTTTACATTTTTTCTTAACATTTATTTTTGAGAGACAGAGAGAGACAGAGCATAAGCGGGGGGAAGGGCAGAGAGGGAGACACAGAATCCAAAGCAGGCTCCAGGCTCCGAGCTGTCAGCACAGAGCCTGACGCAGGGCTCGAACCCACAGACCGTGAGACCATGACCTGACGCTTAACCAACTGAGCCACCTGGGGAGCCCTGGGGGGTGCATTTTAAAGTGAACAAGAGAACAGGGACACAGCAGAGACCTGTTTATGGGTCGCTGGGCTGAGGCCAGGGGAGAAAGATGAAGAGTCAGGTGTAACAAGGACAAGGACTCCAGTGGGACACCCCAGTACACAAAGGTGGGATTATTTATTTATTTCCTGGGGGGAGGGGGGAGTGTAGCCCTGATAATAGGGCTCCTAGGGATGAGGAAGTGGAGAAGTGGGCTGGGCAAAGGGTCTCGTAGCTGAGCCCCAAACCGTACCAGTTTCCTTCCACAGCGTGGGTCTACATTTGGTACCTCTGCCCCAACCAAGATTGCCCCAGAGCCACCACTGTGACTGGCACACGGTACACATTAGCAAACCCGTGTCAGCACGAACAGCCCTCACTTAAGCCCCGCCCAGCTGCCATTTATACACAGGCAGACCAGACATCCCATCCTTCTCTCCGCGAAGGCCTGGGCCACCTTTCCGCTCCTGGCCTGGCGTCCCCCCACCGCCCCCCCGCCCTCCATTCCACGATCCCCCAGCCCCTGGCTCTGCCTGCCACCTTCCACTCAAGCTTGTCTCCTGGACCTAATAAACAAATCGGCCTCTCCAGCCCTACCCTGGGAGCCCCTCTCTGGACACGGATGCATTCTCTTTTCCGGCTTCCAGGGATGCCATAGCTTCTCCGGAAGGCAGGTTATCTGAGGTCGGTTAGAAAACCGGAACAGACCTGGGTTCGGGCCTCCGCTCTGCCTCTTTTTGACTCCGTGGCTGTGGGCAGGTGACGTTCTCTTCCTGAGCCTCAGTTTTTCCCATCTATAAAATAGGGTTAAAATGGGGACAGCAAATATTATCTACCATAGTCTTTGTAAGGATTCATGAAATAAAGGCATGAAGTGTTTGGTACACTGTGTGGCCCCGAATAAAAGCTAATTTTATTTTATTTTTTATCTAGTCATTAAGAGGTTAAGAGCTTGGACTCTGAAGACAGGCTGACCCACATCATTGGGTGATCGATGATCACCAATGATCGAATCCTGGATCATTGCTCCTGGGCAAGCGACTTACTTTTTCTGAGCTTCGGTTTCCTCCTCTATAAATCAGAGATGATACAAATGCATTGGTCAGGAGCCGGGCAGGTCACATAGGGCATACTGGCATTGGACAGTTTCACGAGAGTTTAATAAAGAGGTTATTTGCACAGGTACGAACAGTGTTTAGGAAGATAAACAGGGTAAAAAGTGCCATCCCTACGTCTAGCAAAGGGAGACGCTGTGCTAACCCCAAGCCCGCAGGAACAAGGAAGAGGGTTGATTCCAGAACCTGGAAAAGGGAGCTATATGGAGTGAATCACCCATCAGGAACAGTGGCTTTTGGAAGATACACAGCCAGCCCACAGCACAGGCAGGGAGGAGCCTGGGGGATTACTATCCCAACCCCATTGTCTTCTCTCCTCTCATCTCCTGTCGGGGCCTCTTCTCTTCTTGGACAAACCAACCAGAGGCCAGAGTACATGGGAGCCCACTGATGCTGTCCACCCAGGTCGGCCTCCTGGGCTCAGAGCAAGGGGAGAAAAGGAGGGGCAAAGAGATGAAATCCAACATAAGGAGTTCTCTCCTTACAGAATCCAAAGGATCCATTGAGATCATGTTGATAAAGCCGTTAGCACGTAGCAAGGCTTTGCTCAGTGGCAGCCAGCCCACGGTTAGCCTGGAGCCCACCCTAGCCTGAGTTCCCAAGGTTGGTACCAGGCCAGCCTTGACCCAACCTAACAGTGTCGGGAAGGGAACAGAGCTGATCTTCTGCTACATTTTGTGTTTACTTGGAGAAAACTTGGCTGCTGAGAGGAAGGGCCGGTTGCCTGTGGTTTTCTGCAACAGCTGGGGGTGGAGGGGAGGCGGAGAGAGGGGAGCTGGAGCATATTAGGACTCCTGAAAGCCAGGAGACCCCAGAGCCCAGGGATCTGAGAAGGGTCCACACCGAAGGCAGTGTGTGCCCGTATTCTCTTCGCCAAAGGGCCTGTGGATCTGGGAGCTGAGTGTCCTGACCCCAGGAGGCAGGGCCACGGGGCAAGCCCCAGCACCGGCCACGTGGAATGTGCCACTCTTGGAACCAAGGCTCTTGCTTTTTAAAATTGGCTTGTAAATCTCTGTGTAGTTTTCAGAGTTTAGGAATTTTATTTTATCTGGATTAAAGTCGTGTTCTGCTTTGGCATCGGAAGGCGTTTATGACTGTTAAAACAAGAAATGAAAAATATAGGCCTGGAATCAGCGAGGCTGCCTCCTGCCAGGCTCGGGGGGATTTGTCTTGGGGGCCAGGCTGAAGGTTTTCGGCCCCTTCTCCCCAGGCTACTGGGGCATTTCTTGATAAAGCTGCAGCTGCCTGAATGCAAGGGTTTGGGAGGGCGTGTGAAGAAGGCAATCTTCACCTTCGCTTACGTGAGCTCGTCCACTTTCTCTCCGATTCTATGCCCCCCCCCCCACCTCAAAGCATACCTTCTAGAACATTGTTTAATGTCACCGTGACTTGGCTGCACTTGGTTGAGGGGGCAGGTGGCTTAAAACTTTTGATTCATCGTTTTGGGATAATTATGAAATCCCCAAATTGCAATTTTGGACAGGATTTAAATAACTGATATTCCAGCTTCCTTGGCCTACTTTGCCAACTTCTCTATTCCTTCTTGCTTTTAAAGCACTCGCTCTCTCTCTCTCTCTCTCTCTCACACACACACACACACACACACACCCTTCTTTCCTAATGGCAAAAGTTATACATGCTTCACAAAGAACACATGGAAAGCAAAGAAAAGCACTAGCAAGGGAAGGAGGAAGCAAAAAAAAAAAAAAAAAATCATAAGAGAAAATCACTCAAGCTTTTGGCAAAGATTGTTCTAGTATTCTGCCTCCTATCCATCTATCATCTACTATCTTTTTTTAATACAATCACAGACAGTGTGCAATCTTGTTGCCTGTGTTTTCACCTCTGGGTTGTAAGCATCTTTCTATTCCTGCAGACAATCCATTGTATTTTATGACAAAAATAATAATGACTACCACTCACTCGGCACTGAGGTTAAGAATTCAGCCTTTGTAGGGGGCGCCTGGGTGGCTCCGTCGGTTGAGCGTCCCACTTTGGCTCAGGTCATGATCTCGCGGTTGGTGAGTTCAAGCCCCACGTCAGGCTCTGTGCTGACAGCTCAGAGCCTGGAGCCTGCTTCAGATTCTGTGTCTCCCTCTCTCTCTCCCTGCCCCTCCCCAATGTGTGCTCTCTCTCAAAAGTAAATAAATAAAAACATAAGCATTCAGCCTTTGTAGTCAGAGAGATCTGGGCTCCAATCTCAGCTTGGTCAATTTCTAGCTGCATCTTTGGGCAAGTTACTTAATCTCGCGGGGCCTCAGTTTCCTCACCTGTAAAATGGGGATAAAACTGTATTCGCCTCAGAGGGAAGGTTGCTCGGAGGATAGTAACATTCCGGCACATAAAGGAGAGCCTGGGGAATGCTTGGTTCCCTAGTGAGTGCTCAGTAAATTACAGTCCATATTCTCACCAAGATGTTCAGCAGTGATCCATGGAGGACATTTGTCTGTGTTTTTCTTTTCCTGAGAGTGCTATGTGCAGCATTCTCTCTAAATCAGAGCTTTGGGCTCCACAGCATTTGTTTCATGGTTAACAGCAAGATGATTTTAAACTTCTATCTTCCCCCGAGAACGCTCCACAAAATTGGCAGTCTGCACTATGCAAAAATTCACCCAGAAATGGAAGAGAAGGACATTTGCAAAAGCTGGGTTGTGTCTACAGAATTAGAAGGCACAGTTCGACTAATTTTAGTGCCTAAAAATGGGAAACATTGGAATCATGCTTCGTGGGAAAGGCAAGTTCTTGAAAGTGGCAAAAGGAACCATCAGGACTGGTTGAAATGGGGACCATTCCCCCTACGCTCGGGCATGGTCCCAATCTGCACAGACTATCTCTCTCTCTCTGGCTGGTAAGTGAAAAGTTTTGGGGAGAAAGGGTTAAATGTCTTTCAAGTCTTCAGGTTGGAAAGGATCTTGTTCACAGTGCCTCTTCGTTGTCTTGGTTTTCCCAACTTTCTGCTTTCCTTTATCTCGCCAGATAATTTTGCTCCTGTGACCAGGCAGTCACTGTGTTGGGGCTCTCTGGTATTTTGTCCTTTGGGATTTCCGAGAGGGGCGGGCCCCTGTGATGGGCCTCACGTGGGCAAACTGCACATAACTCACTTTGTATCTGAGGACTGGAGCGGGGGGCCTAGCTCGTTTTGGGCGCAGCCAATCGGGCCAGGGCTGGGAGTTTATGAGATGAAGGCGAACCACTTTGAAGAAAGGCGTCCTTGTCTGCTGCTTCGCCATTGCTCTGTGGTGCATGTGGGGAGGTGGGGAGGGGTGGGCACGGCCAGAAGGCGGGTGCCCTGAGGTTGGATGGGGAAAGAAAAGAATCTGAGAAACCAGGGTCAAAAGTCTCTCTGTGAAGAGGAGAGAAACCGAGCAGGCTGCCTTCCTTCCTACAGGTGTGTGTTCTCCCAATGGGGAGCCATGGCCGTCCCCAAGGTCAGGGAAGATGATGGGCACATCCAGCCCCTGGCTGAATTTGCCCCCAGCCTCTACCCCACCAAGAGAACAGAACCAGAGAGGGTGGGATGGGAACACCTCTGGGAGCAATCATGGCAGCCAGTCATCTTTTTGTATAAGTTTATTTATTTATTTGTTTGCTTCAGTAATCTATACACCCAACATGGTGCTCGAACTCATGACCCAAGACCAAGAGTCTCATGCTCTTCAGATTGAGCCAGCCAGGCACCCTGGTGGCCAATGATCTAGAAGCAATATCTCCACCAAGGCAGACAGGTGCTGCTTCAAATCCTAATCTCCTCATCTGCTTTTACTTCATATCTTGGAAGCCTCAGTTTCCCCCCAAAGAAGTCTTTTTCTTTTTTTTTTTTTTTTTAAGTAGGCTTCACGCCCAGCGTGGAACCCGACCACGGGCTCGAACTCACGACCCTGAGATCAAGACCCGAGCTGAGATCAAGAGTTGGATGCTTAACTGACTGAGCCACCCAGGCGCCCTGCAAAGTCATTTTTAATAGGATCTTGCTCACAGGGCTGTTGGGAGGACGACGTGAAGCACTTAGAACAGCCCTGGGTATGCCGTAAGTGCTGACTAGCTAGAAGCTGTCAGTATTAATTGTAGTCACGTTTGGTTTCACAAGAGGTGTCGTGCTTTCATTTAGGCCAGAAGTAAGGTCCGTTCATTCAGTTGTTCTTGTACCCATTTACTCAACCAAGAAACATTTAATAATGCCTACTATGTGCTGGCTGTTTTACTGGGGCTGGGGATAATGGTAGCTAACACTTCCTTGGGTCTACTCGGGGTTTAGGCTCTGTTTGAAGTCCTTCACATGTACGAACGTCTATAACCTTCACAACCACACCGTGGGGTAAGTGTCGAGAATCTGAACTTGGCCGAGATCTCACAGCTAGTTAAGATTAGGAGCTGGGATTTGAACTGAGGTCTGCCTGCCTCTCAAGTCTATGTCTTAAGCACCCTGCTAGTCCTAAATGAATAAATTACACACGATTTTTGTCCCTCCTAGGCAGCGCTGTGCACTAGAACTTTCTGCGGTGATAGAAATATCTGCCTCTGTGCTGTCCCATACGGTGCCCGCTGGTGGCTACTGAGGACTCGAAATACGGCTCGTACAGCTGAGGGACTGGATTTTAAGTTTTATTTAATTTGCATTAAACTCAATGTAGTTTTAGAGAGCTGTGTGTGACTGGTGGCTAACGTATTAACTAGCACAGACAGCTGGAGGAATTTGGAGCCTACGTGAAGAAATTCACATCCATCAGGGAGTAAGTGTTGTGCCAAGGCTCTGCCCAAGAGCGCAGAGGAGGACACAGCTGTGGTGTGGGGTGTGGCCTGGGCCAAGGTCACAAGAGGTTTCCTAGAGAAAGTCATCTCTGAGCCGAGTCTTAAGGAAGGGGCAGGTATTTTTCAATATACCCAAATATGCTGCATTTCACAACAGGGCCTGTGGGCAGCCAGTCCTTTGGTGGAGATTGGAACCCATAATCGAGGCCCAGGGTCTTCTTTGAGCTACAAGATAACCAACGGGTACCCTGGAAGTACGAAAGAGGAGTGGATTCAGGAGCGTGTCTGCTGGTCTGGTTTCGTTTTGTTCTTGTCTTCAGTTGCAGATATCGGCTTCAGTTTTGCTTTTAACCATCACCCTCTCTGAGGATGTGAAAACACCCGGAAACCAAATTTGAAAAATCTACCGGCTCATTGGAATGCTTTGTCAATTTTGCGTGAAGTCAAATGTCCAAGAATTGTGAGCCCGATCCAGGCAGACAAAAGAGTAGGAATAATAATAAGGATAATGATGATAATAATGAAAAACAGTTACCACTTATTAAGACACTTACTCTGTGCCAGACCCAATGTTAAGTGCTTTCGTGTATTGATCGTCTCACACAATCCTACAATCCATCCTCCACATGGCAGCAAAGTGGCCTTTTTAAGATATAAACTCTAAATCAGATCGTACTAGTCTGCGGCTAAAACCCTTAAGTGGCTTCCCATCATACTTAGAATGAAATCAAAGTTTCTTGCCCTGGCCTGCAAGGCTTGGGCCCTGCCTACCTCTCCCCCACATCTGTTCCCATTCTCCACCGGCTTGCTAAGCTGCAGATACATAAGACCACTCTCTGGCATAAAGGGTCAAGCTTTGGCGACCCCAGGACCTTTGCGCTCGCTATTCCCCCAGCCCTACCCCTCCACTCTGTGCTGGAGGGCAGGAACCTTTTCTCTTTGGTCACTGTTCCCTAAGACAGTAGGTATTCAGTACAAATTGATTACATGACTGAAAGAATTTCAAGCATGATTATCCTCATGTAACAGATGAAGACACTGAAGAAGACCAGAGAGGGTAATTTGCTCAAAGCCACACAGGTTGTTTCTGACTACGTATCTGGAAGATTCTGTCCAGTTTCTTCTGCTGGTCAGCTGTGCTGGAGTGGGAGTGTCACCTGGGAGGAGGAGCATTCACCAAGACATGGTTTTCGTCCCTTCACTCTGCAAATGGCCCTCACTTTGTCCTTTATTGCCAGAATCTATCTGTATGATAAGAAACCCTAGCCTGCAAAACCACCCAGTCTTCCTGTGGCTTTTACTTTACGTTTTTCTTTGATTATAAAAAATGAGTTTTGTAGGAAGTATAGAAAAATACACAAAGAAGCCGGGGGAAAAAAACGCTACTCATGACCTCACTACCCAAATGCTTTTTTTCTTTACTGCCAATCTTTTCTATGGTCTTCAACACAGAGTTGTTATTGTCTCTGCATGTGATTTTGTGTCCTAATTTTATCCCTTAACGCCATATTTTAAGAGTGTTCTCAGGACATTGAATTTTTTCCGTACGCATTAAAGCTAACGGTTGCATAATATTCCTCCACTTGGCTAAACCCAATTCACTCAAATAAGTTTCTTCAGTTTGGGGGATTCCCTCTCCTCGGCTTGCAGGTCAGCAAGCCAAAATGAGGACTTAAATGTAAAGAGGCACACCTACAATTATGATTGAAATGTAAAGAAATGCGTGGGCCATTAAGTTGCCCTTTTGAGGTCAGAAAAAGGCATGTCTGTATTCCATCAGAATAATGATTGCTATGATTTTATCATTTCCTGAGATTCCATAGTATATGGGAGCTGTGGACATTCTAAAGAAAATCATGAAATTTTACTCAAAAGTCTTCACAGGTTTTAGCGCCGTGTTGACTCTCCGCAAAATCCCCTCGGATGCCTGGTCACCTGCACCCTCTCAGTGCACCGAAGAGGCAGGGTGGAAAAGAGCCAGAGATCTGGGAAGTTCAAAGTCCCGTTTCTGGGCTTAGCTACACGCCCTCGGACATGTCACTCCGCTTTCCCATGAAATGTGGATGATGGTCCTCGCCTCAGAGAACTGTGAAGGTCAAATGAGGCATCAGACGGGGAGGGTGTGTGGTAAACTCAAAAGTGCTGTAAAGTTGTTTGGAATTCTTACGATCCGATGAGTTATGACCACAGTGACTATTTAAAAAGACTTAAAGGTCAGCAGAGCCAATGCTCTCCAGCCCAAATCTTCAAAAGACTGGCTCTTGTTATAAGACGATATATATAAACTGGATTAGCGGGTCCTCTGCTTGTGATAAATTCACGGGGATTTCAAAGAGTGGGAGTAGCAAGCTTTGCTGGTTGCCTACCCAGCGTCCAGGCCCTGCCTCCACTGGTCCTAACAGAAGTCCTGTCTGGGTCGGGCATTCACCCAATCCCCGTGTAGCATGCGACTCAGGGCAAACTGGCTCCACCCCCCAGCGCCAGGGGTAAGCCTGATTGGTCGAAGGATAACCCCACCCCTTGCCGGTGATTGGTTGGGCAGAGAGCACGTCATCCCATTCTGTCCACTGAGACCTGTGGGGACGTGTGAGGCAGGTGGGGAAAGATCTCCTTGCTCCTAACAAAGTATCCTCGGAAGAGGCAGCCTCTTCTCCTCCCTCTGGATGTCCCACTGTGAACTGCGGCGGCCACCTTGCTACCAGACTGGAGATAAAGCCAACACGGAGAGGGGAAGAGTGGACAGAGGATGATGTTGGTAACAACAACAACAACAACAACAACAACAACAACAGTGGCAAACACTTCCTGAGCCTTTAGAGCGTGTAGTGTACTATCCTAAATGTATCATATGCTTTAGCTCAGCAGGGTGGCCCCACCTCTTTTGGTGGCCCGTGAATTAAGAATGGTTTGTACATTTTTAACGGCTGAAGAAAAATCAAAAGAGCAATAATATTCCAGGACACATGAAAATTAGATGAAACTCAACTTTCAGTGTCCCTAAATAAAATTTTATTGGAACACAGCCATGCCTACTCATTTACCTATTGTCCGTGGCCGCTTTCATTCTGCAACAGCCAAACTGAGTAGCAGAAGAGACTGCCAACTACTTTGCCAAGAGCGGAGCCTAAAATATTTACTGTCTGGTCCTTTCTAGAGAAAGTTCGCCCACTCACAACAACCCTGTAAGTGAGGGTACTATTATTATGCTGTTGTTCACAGATGAGAAAACTGAGGCTCCGAGAGGTGAAGTAATGTGTCCCCGGTCACACAGCTCTTAAGAGGTGGACTTGGGATTCACGGTCTAGTTCCAGAGCCACAGCCGTTCACCATTTTGGGAAAGAAGCTGGATTCCTGATGACATCGTTGAGGCGCAAAGTCAACCAGCCCTAAACCCGCGTCGCCTTGGGACTTCAGGTTTAAGAGGTATAGGACATTGCCGTATTACTGAAGCCAGTTTGAGACTGCGTTTCTGCTCTTTGCAGGTGAAAGCATTGTCCCTGATGCCATGAGAGAGAGCACAAGAAAGGTTTTGAGCAGAAAGGGAAGGCGAGCTATCAGCTTCTTGGACCAACCACCTTTTGTCCTTGCTCAGGAGAATAAAAAGCTTTCTTTCTTCAGACACTTCAAGTCTCCACAAGTTCTTCCCTTTAAAAGGGATTATGAAGTAAATCCTATTTTAGAATTGCTGCTGCTTTTGGCAATCGGCAATATTAGCCTGATGAGGAATTACGCTCGCTAATACAATATCTCAAGTTGGGTTGCGTCTAATTGTTGCAAGTGCTTATAGGAATAGCCTGTCGCGGGGAATTCTGTGCCGGCGCATCCCTGGCTTGGCTACAGCCTATGTGGAAAATCAATTTCCTCTAAATGTTTGAAGAATGGCACAGAAGGACCTGATTTCTTTTCCCTCTGCTGGAGTCAATCTGGAGACAGTGAGCCTATAAAATGAATGAAAATAGCTCCGGATGCGAGAGGCAGGGTGGACCGCGAAGCCAGGCGGAGCCTAGCCTCCAGCTCTAAGTTCTAGCTTTTTCTGTCCAAAGGCCAGAAGACAATGCACATTGGTGTCCTAAAGGGATGTGCTCCTAAAAAGTCACGGATCAGAAAGGCTCTTCCTGGGGCGCCTGGGTGGCTCAGTCGGTTAAGCGTCCAACTTTGGCTGGGGTCCTGATCTCCCAGTTTTTGGGTTCGAGCCCCGCTTCGGGCTCTGTGCCGACAGCCTAGAGCCTGGAGCCTGCTTCCAATTCTGTGTCTCCCTCTCTCTCTGCTCCTCCCCCGCTCATGCTCGCTCTCTCTCTCTCTCTCTCTCTCCTTCAAAAATAAATAAAAACATTTAAAGAAAAGAAAAAGAAAAAAAAGAAAGGCTCTTCCTTCGATCCAACAATTTCACTTCCAGGAATCTCTCCCCCAGAAACCCCGCTCCGAGGATGCAAGGATACATGAACAGGGTGTTCTTCAAAACCTGGTTTGTGATGGCGAAAAATCGGAGGCAAGATAATTATCTGACGAGAGGGGACTAGTTACGTAAATGGTGACAAATTCATGCTCGGCAGCCATGAAGAAAGAGATAAATCTGTACGTGCTCATATGGAAAAATTTTTGTGAGATGGTATTGAGTGAAAAAGAAGGCAATCTGCAGACCAACATATATAGTACAAGCTCGTTTTTGTGAGGCAGCAAAACAAAACAAAACAAAAAAACCTTCAACAAAGATGTGCCCGTTTATAGGGAGATGTTTGCACATGTGCGGGGAAGGCCTGATCGATGCCAGGCCGTAGATGGCGGAGGCTACACCCAGGGTGGAAATGCCACCGGCAAGTGGGGAAACTTCCCTTCTTATGATTTTAGACTTTTCGCAACAAGGGTATATGGCTTTGGTGATGCAAAAGGACATAAAGAGCCGGCTTTGCGACATGTCTGACTAGTACTGTGCTGGGCCTGCCCCTGTGTCCGAGGCTGTGGAAGATGGGGGCTCAACCCCGTGGCATGGACCGTCTAACCAAGCCACAGGTGCAAGTCTGTTACACAGTTCAGTCTGAAGACCTAGGTCTTCCTGGTCTACAGTTGCCACAAAGGGGCTTTATCCTTAGCTCCCTGCCTGCCACACCAGGAGCAGACCAACACGTCCTTTTACGAAGGCCAGAATTGAAAGTTCTACTTCTTGAGAAAAATTGTGCTAAAATATATGTCACATACAATGTACCATTTCAACCATTCAAACAAGTTTTGTAATGTTTATTTACTTTTGAGAGAGAGAGAGAGACAGAGCATGAGCGGGTGAGGGGCAGAGAGAGACAGGGACACAGAATTGGAAGCAGGCTCCAGGCTCCGAGCTGTCAGCACAGAGCCGGACGTAGGGCTCGAACTCGCGAACTACGAGATCACGAACTGAGCCGAAGACAGACGCTCAACCAACCGAACCACCCAGGCGCCCATTTTAACCATTTTAAAAGTGTACAATTCAGTGGCATTGGGTGCATTTACAGTGTTAGGCAACCGTCAGTGCATCTAGAACTTTCTAATCACTCCCAAAGGAAATCTGGTACCCATTAGTTTTACTCTCCATTCTTCCCACCCCCAGGCCCCTGGAAACCACTAGTCTGCTTTCTGTCTCTGTGGATTTGCCTGTTCTAGACACTTCATATACACTGAACCACACCACGTATGGCCTGTTGCGACCTGTTTCTTTCACTTAGCATCATGTGTTCAAGGTTCATCCATGCTGTAATGCTTTGTTCCTCTTCATGGCTGAATAATGTTCCATTGTAAAGACATGCCACAATTTGTTTATCCATTCATCAGTTGATGGACATTTTGGATGTTTAATCCTTTAGTATTATGAATAATGCTACCATGAGGATTCCTGTACACATGTTTCTTTGAACATCAATTTTCACTCCTCTTGGGTATATACATAGGAGTGGAATTGTGGGGCCATATGGTAATTATTTGTGTATCCTCATCAAGATTTGCTTTTCAAACCCCAGAAGGCTAGTTTCTGATCACAGAGGCCAGGATGAGTGGGGAAAACTTCCCCTGAATTTCTGTGTAATGTTTTCTGAGTCTGGCCAGTAGGACTTAGGCTAAAGTCCCAACTCTGTCATTAATTCACTTATCTTGGGAAAATCACTTAACCCTTCTAAGACCCTCAGTTTCTCCCTCTGCAATATGGGACTGATTATAGGACATACTTCACAGATCACTTACGCATGCTACCAACATTGATCTGAAGCAGGCTCCAGGCTCTGAGCTGTCAGCACAGAGCCTGACGCGGGGCTCGAACTCACGAATTGCAAGATCATGACCTGAGCCAAAGGTGGCCGCTTAACCAACTGAGCCACCCAGGCACCCCAAACAACATGTATTATACACCTGCTGTGCAACACATAAATTTATTAGCACTGACAAAAATAGACAAGAATCCCAGCCTGTGGAGAGAGACAGAAAATAAACAATAAGTAATAATAAGGTAGTGAGAGAGTGGTAAGTTTTATGCAGAAAACATAGAACAAGAAGGATCAGGGAAGGCCTGCATTTTATTTTATTTTTAGATTATTTTAAGTTTATTTATTTATTTTTGAGAGAGAGAGAGAGAGAGAGAGAGAGAGAAAGGGCACGTGTGTGGGGGGTTGGGGCAGAGAGACAGGAGAGAGAGAATTCCAAGCAGGCTCCACGTGCTGTCGGCGCAAAGCCTGATGTGGGGCTCAAATTCACGAACCATGAGATCATGACCTGAGCTGAAATCAAGAGTCAGATGCTTCACCGACTGAGCCACCCGGGCACCCTGGCAGGCCCGCATTTTAAGTGATGTGATCAGCATAAGCCCCACTAAAAAGATGACATCTGAACCAAGACTTGAAGGAAGAAAGAGGAGTCATGTGGCTAGCTGGGAGGAAGAGGTAGTTCAAAGGTCCTGGGGCAGGAGTGTCCTGCCATGCTCACATAAAGGCAAGGAGACTGGTGTGCCTGGACCAGAGTGCATGTGAGGGAGAACAGAGGGGCTGATTTTGTGGACCACGGTGAACACTCCAGATTTTCCCCTGAGAGAGATAAGGAGCCCTGGTCGATTTTTCACCTGAGCTGACTTTATATTTCAAAAGCATCGTTCAATCTGCTGTGTTGAAAATAGACCACAGACAGACAAGGGCAGCAGCAGGGAGATGAGTTGGGAGCATCTTGCAGTAATCCACGTGAGATAAGTTGGGGCCTTGGGCCGGGGTGCTCGCGTGGAGGTGGTGAGAGATGGTCAGGGTCTAAATGCCTTCTGAAGGTACAAGCCGACACAATTTCCTATTGGGAGCGTTAAATAAGACGATGCGGTAAAAGCTGTTATCACCGAGCCCGCGTGTAGTTAGCACAGAATAATGGTAGCCACGATTATTATCAAGGTATAGCGTGTTCCCCTGCAGGGACTGATCAGGAGCTAAAAAGAAAGTGAACAAGAGGGAAGCTGTTCAGCTTCCTGTGTGATCTGCAGTGAGGTTTAAGGCCACCAAAGGTAACGAGGCTTTAATACAATGTAGACAAGGAAGTCCGCACCTTCCAGAGGACTGGGAAGCCCAAAGCGGCAAAGCCACATCATTTAGACCAAAATAGAGATTTTAGGGCCAAGTGTTCCAGATAACTGCAAAAGCTTCTTAGAGTGTCTGGAAAGCAACATCAGTCAGGGAAATGTTTGTTTCTAGATTCCCTGGCTTTGGAAACGTTCACCGGGGATATCGTTGCAGCCCAGGTGTTCATTTTGGGGTCTCTGACTGAACCACTCAACCTAGAACCCCTCTTAGGAAGAAGAACCAATCACCAAGAGACAATGGATTCCTTTCAACTCACCTCTTCGCTCCAAATTCTGGAGACGAGACAAGAGGTTGTTTCTGAGGCTGGTGGAGATGGATTTTTCCAGGGGGGAGGCCAATGTCACTCCTCCCACCTCTGGTAATGATGCCAAACCCTTCCCTTCGGACATCTGGTCCCAGCAGGGAGGAACAGGGACCAAGGCACTATCCTTTTGTTTCCATTTTTGCTCTGGATGAAGGTGTGATTCTTTTTTTTTTTTTTTTTTTTTTTTTACGGTTAATTAGAAGATAATAATGCCAGTGAGCTTATTGTTAATTATTTGTATCTGTACTTAATACTTGTAAGTGTGCTCAGTTCTCTCGAGCTAATATTTGGCTTGTCAGATGTGTTAGTCATGGTAATTAATTGAGCCCATATACATTCACTGGTGCTGTGGGTAGAGTTACAGGAACAACAGCCGATATGAAATGTCTCCACCACGGCGCACTTAGCCCTCGAAAGAGAACTTTGGGGGATCAGATCTTTCTGCGACACTCACTCTTTACCTGCCTGGTTTCTTTCCTCGCTCCTCCCAAGAGGGTCTTCTTTGTAAGACTGTCGGACCCCACACACACCCGCCCCACCCCTGCCATATCCTCTCTCTTGGCTCGCTGTTAATTCCCTTTATTATTATTTAGGGGGCCTGGTGCAAAATAAAAACACGGGATTCCCTCGTTCGGAAAGAATTAAGAATTTCAAGATGGCGACAGCAGGACATTCAACCAAACATAGAGCCCTGGTGACCGTATAGGTCGAATGCCCGCAAAGCCAGCTCTGATCGTCTTTTGCCTTCCTCCACCCAAATGTCCCCCACCCCTCTTCTCTACAGCTACAACAGTGTGCAGCACACAAAGAGGGCTCAAGAAATGAGCAAAAGACTGTTCTAAATCCAAGATCGAAAGATGCAGCGTGTAACTATGTAACTCCCGTGCCTAAAGTCCTCCTGTGGATGGGACAGAGGGAACTTTCTGGAGGAACAGGTATGTTGTCTATGGATGTAGGGGTAGTGGTCCCATGGGGGTAAACATTTGTCAAAACTCATCAAACTGCAGACTCCAGAAGAATGCGTTACCCTGCGTATGATTACACATCAATGAAAAACTATGCCTAAAGACACCCCAGTGACTCCATATTACCCTCAAGATAAAGTCTATTTTTGTCACATGTCATATAGGGTACTTCCCCAAGGGTCTGTTCTTCGTTTTCCAGCTTCACCTCCAGCACCTCTGTGGCTCCCCATTCTCCAGCTATGCTGAGTACTGGCAGGTCCCACCTCTGTGCCTTCTTAATCCAACTGTTCCCTGGCCTAGGGATGCAAATCAAAAAATAACAGCCAGTGTGGCATCAGCACCAACTGTAAAGGGGGGGGGGGCGCCTGGGTGGCGCAGTCAGTTAAGCGTCCGACTTCGGCCCGGGTCACGATCTCGCGGTCCGTGAGTTCGAACCCCACGTCGGGCTCTGGGCTGATGGCTCAGAGCCTGGAGCCTGCTTCCGATTCTGTGTCTCCCTCTCTCTCTGCCCCTCCCCCATTCATGCTCTGTCTCTCTCTGTCCCAAAAATAAATGAACGTTAAAAAAAAAACTTAAAAAAAAAAAAAGAAAGAAAGGAAGCTGAGTCCTGGGGCTTCCTACCATACCTTAACTCTTTCATATCCGCATCATGGGGAAGAGAGGGTCAGGCAGGCGGATGCTTGGTGGGCTCCAGGCACTGGCTACTTACCCACCAATATGGAGATAATCACATATTCTACCTGGCTTAACCATGTGAGTCATGCCTGTTGAACATCGACCCACTGCCTAAAATTCAGACCAGCCCTTCCTTCTCTGGCCGACACCTTCCTCCTCCTCCTTCAGACCTCAGCTCAAGGGTCTTCTCCAGCAGGAAGCCTGCCTGACCCCTCTCTTCTCTCTCTTGCCCTCTTCTTCCGTATCTCTACAATAGCATTTACCACACAGAACCAATGCACACATGTGCACCAAGGGATTTTCTTGGCTTTCTTGGCATGTGGTGCGCACAAAGACACACAGGTATGGATGGATAAATGAACGGGTGCCCTTCCTCATTACCTCACCTACGTTTCCTTTCATCGAGGCACTGGGGATTCTTGGTACATGGGTTTGGAGGGAAAGTAGTGGAGTAGCTAACATCTCAGACTCTGGCCTCAGGCAACCTGGAGAGACCCTAGTACTCGCCACTTGGCATATTCTGGTGAGGGACTTGACCTCCCTGAGCGTCAGATGAGGTCATTATTGATCTGGCCTCGCGGGATTGTTGAGAAACCCACATGAGACGCGGCCTGCAGCAACTAGCCACCGGCAGCTCTGACCAAAAGGGAAATCGGACCCTGTTCACCTCGGAGCCTGAATCAGTAGATGCAGCCACCAGAGAACAGGAAGAGAAGTTGCCTGCCATTCACAGCCATCCCCACATCAGCAGCGCAGGTTTTGCCTTCCTGGGTCTCCCCAGTCTCCTGGGTCAGACAGATTGCTCGACAAAAGCGAACATTTCCCTGTCATAAGAATACAACTATGGACAGACGTCACCGAACCGGAATCTGGAGAATAATAAAAAATGGGCATTTTTCTCATTTGCCTCCAACTTCCTGTTTCTCTTCAAGGAAGACTCCAGTTTCAGCCATGAGAGGGGAAAGACAGGGGGCCTCAGTCTTACAGAGAAACCAGATTGTTGATTGCCTTCCCGATCAAAAGTTCCTGTTTTTCAGCCTTTCTGGCTGTTCTGCCCAAGAATAGTTCTTGGCTAGATGGGGGCGTACATTGTCCCATCGCCCCTTACCTTCCACCTCCTTCCAAACCACGGCCTCGCAACCAAGTCCTAAACTTCCCAGAAAAAGCAGTTTTGCATCCTGCCTAAGAACTCAGACTCCAGACTCAGATTGGCGTTCCAGTCCAACCCTTACTGGCTCCTGGCTGTGAGATCTTGGAGATCCAGGAGATCTCTTAACCTCCCATAGTTTGATTGTCCTTCCCCACCTAGCGAGGAAAGAACTGTGCCTGTGCTGCAGAGTATCCGTAAGGACGAAAGGACACTACGTGCGAGAACTTTGGCGAGAGTTTATTAGATGTTGGTTGTTATACTCACTGTTTTCTTAATTTTATCTTATTTATTTTTTAAGTAGCCTCCACCCCCCAATGTGGGGCTTGAACTCAGGACCCTGAGATTGAGAGTCACATGCTCTACCGCCTTAGCCAGCCAGGTGCCCCTGTACTCGTTGTTTTAAAGAGAAGACACGGGATGGCAAAACTATTTAAAAGTTTTGTAATAAATCCTGCAGGATTGCAAGATCGTAAAGACCCTTATTGGATAAATTGATTTATCTTCTCCTTAAGTGGTGGGCCGAAAAATGCACACACGAACACACACCCCTCGTCCCCCCCCCTCCCCGCCCCCCGCCCTGCCACCTCCCCACCACCGGAAAGATTCAGGATCAAACCGCTGGAACCGTGAATGTGACCTTATTAGGAAGAGGATCTTTGCAGGGGTAATTAAGGGTCTTGGGATGAGATCGTCCCAGATTACATTGGGCCCCAAGTCCCATACAGGTGTCCTTGGAAGACCAGCGAAGGGGAGAGGACACAGAGTAAAGAAGGTCGTGCGAAGACAGGCAGAGCCGGGAGGGATACGGCCATCAAGCCAGGGAAGCTGGAAGGGACAAGGAAGGATCCTCCTCTAGAGCCTTTGGAGGCAAGCCCAGCCCAGCCCACCCCTTGCTTTCACACTTTTGGCCTCCGGAATTGTGTGAGAATAAATTTCTCTCGTTTTAAGCCGCTCAGTCGGGGGTAATGTGCCGCAGCCACCCCAGAAAAGTAACACGTCCTGTGGCATCTCCAGTGGAGAATGGAACCACTTGCCTCTTCTGGGCAGATCTGAAGACGGAGATGATTACGCTCTTTGGGAGAAGCCAGCACCGGGCTCTTACAGCCTGATCGTTAAGAGCAGACAAGCCTGGGTTCCGAGTCCAGCTTCCCTTTTCATACTGTGTAGTCCTGGATGAGTGACTCAATCTCGCTGAACTTCAGTTCCTTGGTCATAAAGCAGGAGTAGTAATATTCCTACCCCGTGAGATAATGGGATGATTCGGAGGACACGTCTGATGTGCCCGGTATACAGAAAAAGGTGGCTGTGATGTGCCCCCGCCAATCCATCTAGCTTCTCACACGCGGGGCAGGATGCCGATGTGGTTGCAGAATGGCCTGTGGCCGTGGGGGACCCACAAAGCTAGATGTGGGTTAAACCCGAGTGGGTTAAACCTGTGGCCCTTACCACTGTTCTTTTCCTTCCGAGTGAACGGCCTGACTGTCTCAAGGTGCCCCGTGGAAGAGCCAGACGTCCTGGCCGGCTGCTTCACCGTGAAGCCAAGGTGATAAGAGAGCCCTGACGGGCAGCCCTGTGCTCCCAAGGAGTCCCTTGGTCTGTGACGCAACTTCTGGAGGCAGTGGCTTCCCAACAGGCAGCATCCACTCCATGGCGTTCTGCTCGTGCTCCTTGAGCGTGTCTGTGTTCAGAAGGCTCCACCATCCATGACCCCCGCTACTTACCGCCTAGAAGGGGCACATCCTCTCCACTCAGTTAAAAGGACATTTTTCCAACGAGCACAGGTCATATTTCAAACTGCACTGCCAAGGTATCAGGAGCCAGTAAAAGGGGGCATTTAACACCGTATTTATTTTGACTGGCAAAACAGGTCACGGCTGTAAAAGAAACAGCTCTTGAGAATGAGGCACCCTAGCCGACTCTGGGCTCGCTCTACCCACACACACGCTGTGTAAAGCATTCCAGAGCGGCTGCCAACTTTCCTGGCAGAGCTCTTATTTCTTTACATGTATGTTGCGTTCCGTCTGTTTAATGTGTGCTCTGTGCCATTCGTGGATCTTGGCAAGGCCTGGCGAGGTGGCATGGCGTGCTCAGGCTTGTTCGAAGCAAAACAGGGCACGAGGCGGAGGGAGATGGGAGGCCGATGAAGGAGTCCTGTTTCCCCCTCGGCTCGGGGTGGGGGCCGGCGCTGCGAACACCGGAGGGGGATGGCCGAGCCATCCAGATGTGGTTGAATGACAGGGCGCCACTCCTGCATTTCTGCCCTACACAGGGGTTTGGGGCGGGCGGGGGGGGGGGGGGGTGGTGTGTGTGCAGTTTTACAGCTTCTGATCCGCGGCCAGAAAAAGAAAAGTGGGGGAGAAAGGGAGCAGTGGGGGAAATCTACTCACGCTCCTGAATCTGGGGTTTCCCTAGAAACCGTCTAAGGCCTCGAAGGCCAGAAAAGGCCCAACACCTGGATCCCGTGGTCCCACGGCCTAAAGAAAACGGAACTCACCTTTGCGTTATGCTCAAGAACCATTAAGTGCTTGGTGGGAGAAGCCGAGGCAACGTGCTGCGAGTGGGATCCTCATCCACTTGGAAGGCAGGAAAACCAGGTTTCTGCACTACCAAAACATCTGGCCAAGCGAGTTAAAAAAGAACACGCACGGTCCGGTGGGGGAGAAAACAAAACCCTCTAGAAACAGTTGTGGCGTATTGGGTGACCAAAGACTTTCCACTAATTGACTCAGATATTTGCTTTTCCCTTGGTTCCTGTTGAGGAGGGCCCTTCAGAATAGGGACGAGAAGAGTCCGAACAGAGAAAGGAAGATCACGGGGTTAAAACACACATAAAGGCTCTCCCTTTAAGAAAAAGTTTAAGTGTGTTTTTTTGTTTTTTGTTTTTTTTTCAGTCCAGTCCAGAGTGTGAACAGAATCCCCCTGTTAAGAAACGGAATTATTCACCTGAATCAGGCGGGACGGCACGCACAGGAAAAAATAAGGTCCAGGCTCCTAATAAGAAACAGCCACATGTGGAATAAAGTTAGTGCAAGTTGTGTAATCCTAGTTGGCCAGTTGTAAGAACAGGGAGGAGAGAGGAGCATGGGGAACATGTTTCAGATGTGATTCAAGAGGTCCTGGAGCCGGTCCTGACCCTCTGGGTTGGAATTTCTGACTCTCTTCTCTGCCTTGACTCAGAATAGGAAACCGTATCCTGACCGCGCGTTTCTTTTTATAGAATTAAACTTTCTTGCCAACTTCCTCCAGAACACAAGATCATCCCTCATCGTCTCTAAACACTACGCCAATCATCGGATGGAAGTCAGGGGGGGAGAGCTGACCTGTTTGCACCAAACATAACCCAGGCCCGGAGCAGAGAACCGACAACGGGAACGGAGTTTGGATTGCGTACCCAGCCTGGTAAATACAGCATGTTCTTACAGGTTGGAAAACCGTCTGGCTCATCTTTGTACTTTCTCTCTTTCTCCCACTTCTCCTGACTTGGATCTCCTCATTCGGCTTTGACGCTGGCCAAGTTCACGTTTGCCAGTTACCGAGTGGATAAGGGATGGCTTGTGAGATTAGTAATATGCTCGGGATGAGGAGACAGGGTGCCAAACGTATATGTCTGTGTGATACGAGGACTTCTCTTGATCCCGATTCCCCACCCAGCCTGATAGGCTCTCCGCATGCTGACAGGAATCAAGGCGGATGAGGACAGAAAAGACTGAATTCCCGTTCATTCGGTCGCCATGTTTGCACCGCCAGCCAAGCCCCCAGGATGCCCCGTGCCCTGGCCATCAGTGGCGGTCATTTCTTGCGTGTAAGGTATACTGCGGCTTGGAAGCCCAAAGGGGACATTAATAGAATGCAGAGTGTTTAGTAGTCCCTCATTAAAAATGGATTTTGTTTTCAGTGCTTTCAGGACGGGAACAGTGAGGTTGGAAACTGCTTGTAATTGGGAGCGTTCTCCTGCCAGATTCTAACAGCTTGAAGGGACATCCAGATTTAGGTTTACAGTACTACATTCTGGCTCATTGAAATCGCATCTAAACGTTGCCAGAATGTGTAATAAACTACAAAATCTGTACAAAAATATATCGACATAATGGCTCTGGAGCCTCAAGTCAGAGGGGTCGGGGGGCACCTTGTCACCAGCAGCACTGCTCTCGCTGTGTCTCGTGGCAGACTTGGGCCACGGCGGGGGACAATTATCATTCATGGGATTCAGACCCTGGTCTGACCAGGTGGCTCCGATGTCTAGAAGATCCATGTCGCAGGGCTGAGGGATCGGCCACATCCTGCCCCGTGGTCACGGATGGCCTGCCCACCGGTGCCACCCCAGCCGAGGGCCTGGGGATCACACCCAGAAGACCACTCGCACTTGCTCCTACGACGGAGTCCCACCTGCCCTGCTCACCTCTCCACCCTCACCCCCTCTTACCCTTCGAAGCTCCCAGGGTTCTCGACGTGAAACGTCTTCCTCCAGACCCTCCAGTTGACCAAGTTCCCTCCTGCTTCTGAGCCTCTGCTCGTGCTGTTCCCCCCGCCAGGAACAGTCTTCTCCCGGCTGATTCCTGCTTCTCATCCAGCACTCAATTTACAGGCCGGAATTTCATGGAAGCCTTCCCTGACCCCTCAGACTGAGTTCCTCCCTAGCTATCTTAGTCCATTCAGGCTGCTGTCGCAGAAACACCACAGACTGGGTGGTTCAGACAGCAAACATGTATTTCTCACAGTTCTGGAGGCTGGGAAGTCCAAGATCAAGGCAGATTTCGCATCTGGTGAGGGCCGGCTTCCTGGTTCACAGACCGCTTTGTCCTCACGCGGCAGAAGGGGTGAGGGAGCTTCTAGGGGATCGTTTTACAAGGGCACCGATCCCATTCATGAGGGCTCCACACTCACGACCTACTCACCTCCCGGAGGCCCCGCCTCCGAGTATCCTCACACAATGGGTTAGAATCTCTGCATATGAATTTAGGGAGACACAAACATTCAGTCCGTAGCAGAAGCACTTAGCAACATAGCCACTGAAACCTTCTGCTGATTAGAATAGGAGTCCTCAAACTACCGTGCACACAAATCACCTGAGATCGTGTTAACGTGCAGGTGCTGATTCAGCTGATCTGGGGTCTAAGTCCTGAGACTCTGCATTCCTTTATTTATTTCTGTTTTTTGTTTTTGTTTTTTTTTTTTTAGTTTATTTATTTTTTTGAGAGAGAGAGAACAGGGGAGGGGCAAAGGGAGAGGGGGAGAGAGAATCCCAAGACACTCCACGCTGTCAGCACACAGCCCGACATGGGGCTTGATCTCACAAACCGTGAGATCATGACCTGAGCAGAAACTAAGAGTGGACGCTTAACCCACTGAGCCACCCAGGCGCCCCGAGACTCTGCCTTTCTAACAAGCCCCCAGGTGATGCTGATGCTGCTGGTCCACGGCCGGTACCCTGAGAGCAATGGTACCAACCTTTCTCAGTCAGGGTCCCATGAGAGAAGAAAGCCAGACAGCAAATAAGTCGAGCTACTACTTTCTTAGTTCTCCTAAGGATGGTACTTAACCAGAACCGGTAACTAGGAGCTAATTCCTTACATTTCTTGGATGCCTTAGGTCAAGGTTTCCCAACCTCCGCACCCTTGACGTCTTGGGGCTGGATAATGCTTTGTGGTAGGGGCTGTCCTGGCAGCATCCCTGGCTCCCACCCACTCCGTGCCAATAGCACCGTCCCCCTAGTTGTGACGACCAAAAATGTCTCTAGACATTGCCCAGTGTTCCCGGGGGGGGGGGCACGGATAACATCAGCCTGATGGGAACTGGTGCCTTGGGACCTTAGGGCATCATTCTCTGGTGGTACCCAGTTGACAAGGGTAGGAGGTCAAAGAAAGTATTCTGTTTGTGGCTGTAATCCCATTGTGTCCCACAGTGTTCTGTCCATGGCGGCCCCTCAGCATGTTTTTGGAATGAATGAATGAATGAATGGAAGTCGATGAATGAAAATGAACTCCAAGATTGTGCTAGGCTGGTGGGTGACTAGACTGCCTTCACACAGCCTCCAGCCTCCTCCGCCCCACTCTCCTCCTCCCTCGAAAAAAAAAGAAAAACACAACACAGTAAAACTTAGTGGGCCAGTTGTCATCCAAGGGCACAATTTTTCTAAATGTAGCATTTTCCCAAAGTAAATATCCTTTTGAAACAAAAATGTGAAGAAAGATTCTCGCTTGAGATCTTTTTTTAAATGTCTCCAATGACTAAAATCCTCTTACAGTAAGTACCTAGAGAATTGCATTTGCTTAAAGAAAAAAAAAACCTGCTGTTTTTAGTCTGAAGTGTAGAAAGTACTTGAAAATCATATACTTTTTTTTTTTTTTTTTTTTTTGCATCTGACTGGGCAAATTATAACATGGTAGAATTAATTTTGGTTCTAGATTGTTTCTAAAACCGTATCTCAGATTGAGGCCTAACGGATAAAGTCACATCAAGGAGTTATTTGAAAGAAAAAGGGTGGGGGGGGGAAGTCCCTGTAGTAATAATGCCAGGAATTTGAAGAAAAACAGTAGTTTCAGGGTTTGGTTTTTTTTTGGGGGGGGGATCATATAATATTATATGGTTTCAAGAGGTAAATTGTAAAAAAATAAAGATAAATCTGCACCTTGCTTAAAAGCTATGGACTCAGGTTCTATCAAGAGAGAAAGAGAATGGGGCACCTGGGTGGCTCAGTCGGTTAAGAAAGAAGGAGAATTCATTCAGTTTGCTTGTTTCTGCATAGTTTGCTATGTAGAAAGCAAAACCAACATGTCCCTCTTCTATTCTAACCTTTGGGCAAACAGGATTTGCGGCACTGAAGAGGTTTCTAGAAAAGGATACAGTGGTGGTGACATTCCAAAGCTCCTCTAAGCATAACTTTCTTTCCCTAGCAGAGGCAGGAAATCTTTTTTATCTTGTGTGCTGACTCTGCAATCAATTGGTGGTGGCTGTATGCATGGTCTTTGGAAAAGAGTGCTATGATCGATTGGTAATGTCTGCCATAGGCAAGGGAACGAAGAGTGGTGGACCTGTTGTGTGTCTGCTATCCCTGGACCCTGGTATGGTCTTGTCTTCTATCACAAGTGTCCTAGGCAAAAGGAGAACATCATGGAGAAGACACAGCACATCTGAACATAACACGTCTCACTCCATTTCACACGGATACGCCAAGATAGCATTTCGATTCAAGAAAGCTCTCAAGACAGACATGACACAGAAACACACTTTTGGGAGAAATTTTCCTTCCTTCACTGGACTTATTGGAATAGGATACCAAATGAGTGACTCGCTCTCAGCATCAGTATGGCCAGAAAATGCCATTTCCTTCCATCTGGTTACCCTCCATTCGACTCTGTCACTGTGAGACCATATGCTGCTAGAACAACACTTCCTCCTTGGAATAAAAAGGTCTCTTTCAAAAGACTTATTAAGTCAGAATATTAATCATATTCATCGTTATTCAGTCTGCTTGCTGTCCACAATATTTAAATGAAGGGAAATGAAAAATAAAAAAAGACAAGTTTAGGATCTTCAACACACTGGCGAATACATAATGATGGGGAAGAAAGCAGCAGTGACCATAAAAAAAAAAAAAAAATCTTAAAGTTAAAAAAAAATCCACAAATAGACTCTTAAGTTTCAATATTAGTCTGTATTTCAAAAATAAGGGCAGAGATGATTAAAGAGATGAATTCACATTTGAATAGAGTCCAAATGACTTAAGAATTATTTGGATTCAAATATTTCAGTTGGACAGGGAATGATATTAGAGTTATATGATACATTAAGGGTTGAAATGAAATGGAAATATTTCTTTCATTTAAAAGTAATTTTCTTGCCTTTGTGGTCCTTGAGAGTTTCCTAGCATGTGAGTGCCAACCACCTTCCCACCCCTTTGCTATGGACTCACAGAATCCTATCTCAGATCCAGCTTGTTTAGAGGGGAGTGGGGAATGGAGTTGGAGTTCATGAGAGCTCCTTTTTGTAAATCTCGCCGTTGCAAGGGAAGTCTCTCCGCCTAGAGTTGAGAAGTCAGTAATTTTGAATCCAAAGCCAGCAAACATTTATTTATTAAGTACCTACTATGTGCCAGGCCCTGTACTAAGGTCTCTTATATATGGCATCTCATTAAACCCCCACGAGAAACAGAAACATCATAGCAGACTCTACCCATGACTCGACTCAGTCCTAAGTGTGGATTTGACAGTTAGGTGACAGCAGGGTTTCTCAGCCTCAGCATTTTAGGCTGGATAATCCTTTGTTGTTGAGGACGGTCCCGTGTTGTAGAATGTTTAGCAACATCCGAGGCCTCTACCCACTAGATGCCAATAGCATAGCCCACGTTAGTTATGACAACCAAAAATGTCTGGACACATTGCCAAATGTCCCCTGGCAGGGCGAAACTGCCCTCCGTTGAGACCCTCTTCCTTAGAGACAATGGTTTGAGTCCTCGGGCAGCTGGAGACAAACCTTCCTTTTATTCCCTCTTTTGGTCTGACTCAGTGGTTCTCAAACCCGAGGCGGGGGGGGGGGGGGGGGGGGGGGGGTGGGGGGGGGTGGGGTGGGGGGGGGGTCCATACACAATACCGTATATGCCCTACTACATGGGCAGAGATTTTTCAAAGGTAATTCGACTCCATCCATTTTTGCCTCCCGTGTTTACATACCTAACCTCTCTCTTAAATTTAACATCTCTGGCCTCCTGAGGAGCCCGGCAGAGGTCACAAAGATCTTACCAGCACAGACTCTCTCTCATGCCTAGGGTTTTGCCTATGAAGCCAACGATGATAACTGTTTTCTTTTTTTTTTTTTATGTTTATTTATTTTTGAGATTGAAAGAGAGAGAGAGTCTGGGGGAGGGGCAGAGAGAGAGAGGACAGAGGATTTGAAGTAGGCCCTGTGCTGACAGCAGAGACCCCGATGTGGGGCTCAAACTCACAAACCGTGAGATTGTGACCTGAGCCGAAGTCGGGCGCTGAACTGACTGAGCCAAATAACGGCCATTTTTGAACACTTCCCATGGAGTCAGGCCATCTCACTGCATCCTTCCCTTGACGCTGTGAGATGGGTACTATTTCTGCCCCACTTCAAGAGGAGACACCGAGGCTCACACAAGTGAAATAACTTGCCACCAACTACACAGCCAGTAAATGGTGGGACCTATCTGACGCCAAGCTGTATTGCTTTTCAATAGAAAATATGCCCAGTGTGAACTCGGTAACTCTTAGCGGCTGTTTACTGGTGGAAAACAAATCTGTCTAATTTGATCATGAGCAGTTATTCAGAATGACTCCCCTGAACCAAAGAAGACCGTTTCTACTGGCCAGTTCTCCCAATGTCGTGGCTAGCGAGGATATGGATACTCCAAATTGCGTTTCTCTTCCAGAACGCCAAACAGAAGCTACCCAAACGCGCATTAACTCACCTTCACGACAGAACAGATCATTTCACTCGGAGCTACAAAAAGACCAGAGTGTTGGCGGGTACTATAAAATCATCTCGATCACACTTGCCACCTCACAGCACCATTACACTTTTACTCCTGCATTTCCCCACGTGGCTGGGTGCTTTCCGAGGTCAGGGCCTGACTTACTCGTGGTGACCAGACCCTGGCCCCACACCGCGTTTGTTGAGTTAGTGAATAATACGCGAGCGCGCCCTGGATCCCAACATCTATACACACTTTATCTCCATTCTCCCAGTAACTGTGGGTGGTATAGGTTTTTGAGATCCCCTTCTTCGTAGGAAGAGACGGGCGCTGGGGGAGAGCAAGTGACTGGCCCCAAGGTCACCCCCCGCCCGGTAGACTGTAGTTCCAGGCTTCATACTCAAGTCACAGGCTTCGAAGCCCCGTTTTCATGCTTTTTGTAATAAGGACCTCCAAGGTAAAGGTATGCTGAACTCAGGAACTAGACTAGCCCTCATGTCTACCGTCTCTGAACTGTCTTATTACTAAGCAAATTGAATAGAGGGAAATCGCAGCCTACACACCTTTAATGTACATGGATTCAGTCACGTATGGTGTATGCACCTACCCAGGTGAGTGTGGGTGGGGCCTGCGAGTGCTCATCCCTTGCCATTTCAGGGGTCATCAGCCTCTCTTGCCCTGAGAGGGAATCCAGTCTTTGCAAATGTTTTCCAAGTGGTTAACGGTCGTCATTTCTCATATAACCTGACCCCTAAATTTGAGGCAATTGCTTCATCCTGCTCTCAGCCAAAGAATAATGTGGGATAAATTGGCTAGACGGAACATACCGTATTGAGAGATAGTCTGTGGATGACCAGTGTTGCCATTTCCTAAGAGATCTTTTGAGGGATACATGTGGCTATCGTCAAACATGCTGATATTTGATCCCAAGCTATACTTGAGAATTGCTGGAAAATCATCAACATCAGCCCTTACGCAAGAGATCTGTGAAGACATACGGGGCACCTGGGTGGCTCAGTTGGTTGAGCACTGACTTCGGCTCAGGTCATGATCTCGCGGCTTGTGGGTTCGAGCCCTAAGTCAGGCTCTGTGCTGACAGCTTGGAGCCTGGGGCCTGCTTCGGATTCTGTCTCCCTCTCTCTCTGCCCCTCCCCCACTCGTGCTCTGTCTCTCTCTTTCTCAAAAATAAATAACCGTTGAAAGAAAGAGATCTATGAAGGCATAAAATAAGAAAGATAACTGCCTTTTTTTCTCAAAAGAAAAAAGTCAGAGTTATCTTTCTTATTTTATGAGAGTTAGGCATTGTTCTATGCAGTTCATATAGACTAACTCATTTAATCGTCTTAATATAACTATTTGGTAGATACTAGCATTATTATTCCCATTGAACAGATGAAGAACTGAGGTACAGAGGGCTTCAATAAGTTGCCCAAGGACATAGCTAGGAAATGAGAGGCCAGAAATGGAGGTAGACTGGGCTCTCGACACTAAACCACATTCTTATCTCCCCAACCAGGCAGTGATCGCCAGGAGACTTGGACTAGAGACCCTCATCTTTCCATCTCTTTCAGACCTGACCCTGTCCTGTAGCCCCTGCAAATCCAGAAAAGACTTGTTTGGATGCGAATCAACCCCTCAGATGGTTGACGGTCCTTTCAAACGTTTTGACAAGGGGAAAGGAACAACTACCCGGGAAACTCAACATTTTGAGGCGATCTACAGCTTGGTAAATACCAAAAAGAGTGGAAACAGGGTGATAAAAAGAAATGTAAATAGCCTCACCGTTATCTTCAGCGTACATTATAACGCAGAACGGCGGCTGGTGGCTCTCTGTAGAAAACACAACCTCTTTGCAATGTTTTGTTTGTGTTACTGTTTCTGTTAGTGTGAACGAATTACAAATAAAGACTCACTTCAATATTTAGTGAGAATTCTACTAATTGGACCAGGGCTTGAATGCGGGCCTAGATTTGTTCTGACTCTGAAAAATGCTTTGCGAAGGCCAAGCGCGCGTGCGAGGTAGCAGGGGAGAAAGGCTTAGCTGACTCAAGACAACTGTTTTCAAGCAAGTTGACAACCACTTTGCCAGGGTTCCTTTAATGAGCTAATTACAAAGGGCTCTTAGGTGTTCTGTGCAGCCAGTCCTGGAGGAGCTCTACTTAAGAAACACTGAATGAGTCATTAGCACCTGAAATACTATAAACACTATAGACTCTTAGGAACTGACAATGAAATGAATGTATCTGCCACTTCAGACTGATCTCCGGTAGCATTCAGGACCTTTTCAGTTGCAAGCAACAGAAAACCAACGAAAACTGGCTGAAACAGAAAGGAATGTTTGCTAGCATTAGGCAAGGCTGAGTCCCTGTGTTTGAAGGATGTCAGCAGGAAACTGACTTTGTCCATTTCCTGGCTTTTCTTCTTTTGTGTCCCTTCCATTCCCAAGCAGGCTTCCCCTAAATGCCGTGAAAGCTGTTCCTGGCTGTCTCAGCTGTACATTCTACCAGCCCAGCATCCCAGTGGAAAGAAAGCACCTGCTGCTCGATAGGAAAGGTAAAAATCCCGGGGCTAAGAGTCTTTGGCTCTGATTGGCCCAGCTTGGGTCACGTGCTCACCCTTGAGCCAATCCCAGTGGCCAGAACAGGGTTGCTCTTGTAAGTCAAAATTGGTCACTGCCTACCCGCAGGCCCGTTGCAACCGCCAGGATCAAGGGGAGGAGGGCATTCTCCCAGAGAAATATCCAGATTCTGAGGCCTGGCTACGGCGGGGGAGGGGAGGAAGGTCGGTATCAGAGAAGGGTGAACGCCGGGCAGGCAAAACCAGTGAAGGTCCTTGAATCCTTCTCTCTAAATTATCTCCAACAAGCAAGGTGTTACCAAGCGGAGGAACTTCCTATGGTTTACAAGCGTCATCGAGATATTTGCTTAGGATGTCTGAGGTTTAAAACAAGGTCTGTATTGGCTACAACATTTTGGAAATATTTTCTGCAAGTTGCACTCACCCACATGGCTTGAAGTTTGGGGGGGGGGGTTCTATCTTTCCTTTTTATTATTATTATTTTTTTAATTCTTGGAAGAAGTCCTTAAGAACAGAAATGTCACAGGATGATTCAAAACAGACAGACGACTCTGAGAGCAGACAGAGATGGGAAATTAGCACACAGTTGACATTCCTTCTGTCCCAATGACATTTCTTATGTTGAATAATATTCTCAGGGTTCCTCTTCTGCCTCTCCTTTTTTATGGTAATGACTTTGTTCCTAATTACAAAAGCAATACCTGCCTATGTCAGAAAGAATTGAATGCATCCAGAAAGCACCGCGAGGTGAGCACACAAATGTGCCCGCATGCACACACACGCCCACACACCCCCTCAGCCACCATTTTAATTAGAAACGTCTATCTAATGAGAGCCATTCCCTTACGTGTTATCCAGGCACTATCTGGCCCCGTTTCCGTTTCGCAGATGAGGAAGCTGAGGCTCATAGCTCAAGTGTTGAAGCTGGGAATTGAACTCCTGTGTCTGACCTCAAAGCCCTTGCTCTGTAGCCCTCCACTCTATCCTATGAGCCAAAGATTTCCAAAATTGACCTTACAAAAATGGCATATCGTTCATAATGTTTCATGACTTGCTTTCTCACATGCCACGTTTTCTCATGTCAATTACTATGTTCCTGTGCAATATTTTTGGACCGCACTGAATCTATCCTTTGGCTGTGCCATAATTTACTCAGCTAATCCCTGACTGTTGGACATTTAAGTTGCTCCTAATTTTTCAGTATTATATTAATGTTGCCGTGAACCACCTTGGGAGAACATTTCCACGTACGTCTCTGACCGTGTCCTTCGGATAAGTTCCTAGAAGGGCCGGACCAAAGGGATTGTATGTTTTTAATGTTTAATACCTATTGCCAAATTGTTCTTCAGAAAGGCAGGCCCAGTAGTACAAAACCTCAGCAACGTATGCTTGTCTGTTTCCCCGCTCTGCGTCATTATGCCTCTTCCTCAGAGATTACGAGTCATTAGCTGATTGTGCCTCCCATACCCTGCAAAGGAAAATGGGGACCTTTTCAAAGTATAAATCATTTAATAGTATTTAAATGGTTTAATGCAAACGCAGTGGTAAAAATTTGTCAGTAATAATTTGCATCCCTCTCATTGTTACTGTCTGCATTAGGAGACTTCATAACCTTTTTTCCCTAGCGCATGTGCAAGCTTGGCACAGGACTCTAGCCAGTACCATTAAGATAACTGGGTACACGTCAGGAGTGATGTTTTGGCTTCAGTGAAGGACATTATAAGGCTGACCTGCTGTAATAATCCTTGCTTATGACTTTAAGTGGCTATGTTAACATGGAGCCCTTCCCACCGAATCTCCCTCTGTATGGAAACCACCCTGATTCAGGGAGCCATTGTGTCCCAGGCCATTCAGGGAGCTGTTTTGTGTCCCAGGATGGGTCCTGATTGGACCCAGGCCGTGGCCTCTGATATAGTTGGACTCGAAACACAAGAGAACCAGACTTCTTTTGGGGATCTGGAGTTGAAAAAATGCCACAATTGAAGCCAAGCAGAGAGTAGCTGAGTCCACTAGTGAGAAGTGGAGCATCGGAGGGAAGATTCTAGCCAAGACCCCACGGCTCCGTGTCAGGGACAGGTGTGGCACCTGGTAAGTAGGTCCTCAATACATATTCACTGTTGACTGAAGAATGACTCTGATTATAGGAGATGTACCTTTTTCTACTCTGTTCGGCACCCCTCTTCCTTCCCCTGGTAGCGTCACCCCTATGCCTTCGGGGATTCCTACGGGAACTGTAATTCTAAAGTGTTACTCTAGCGGGAGAAAGGCAGGTTCCCAGAGGAACGGGAAAGAGAGGTCTACTGCACGGGAACTGACACCGTCCGCTTGATCCACCGGAACTGAGAGGTAAAGTGTAGACTCCTCGATTCTTGGGGCCTCTACCTGGTGTGACCCCAACATCCTTGCCCTGCTTCCACACCCACACTCCTCCTTGGTTTATTTCCACACCCAGGACTTGCCCTGCACTTAGGCCTGTGTGCGTTCACACTACTGCCCCTCATGCCGGGAGTATTCCTCCTTCCCTCGCTGCCAAGGAAATCCTACAAGGCCGTCACGAATGCTGCCCCTTCCAAGATCCTGATCTGCCCTAGTTTATTTTCTTCAAAGTACTGGTCAGGACCTAAGATTCCCTTACTTGTTTGTGTGCTTTTGGTCTGTGTTCCCCGCCACCGGGTCACTCAGGAGAGATCTTGTCTGTCTTGTTTACAGCTGCATCCTTGGGCCTTAAAACAGAGCCTGGGACATGATAGGAACTCAAAGAACCTATCTTCACCGACCCAGCCTTTGGGTGTCACCCAAGCAAGACCAGTGAAAGATTTTGTCTAGAAACTGGACTCGTCAGGGTAGAGGGTGGACGCCTGCCGAGTCATCTGGTAGTCATCTGTCATGAGTCCCTGTAGCCAAGAGCTGCAGGTCTGTTCTGGCCTACCCTGTTCCCAAGACCCGGGGGCTCGTCTCTCCTTTAATTCCAGAGCCACGCCACAACCTTCCAAAAACTTATTTCTCTATCCAGGTGACTCTCTTTCTATTTCTGGTCCTCATAGAACCCTAACCAAATTCTGAGCTTCATAACTAACATTCATTTGCTCATTTGCACAGGGGGAAACTGAGGCGGGGACTTGCCCCATGTCCCAGGGCCGGCATCACTCGTGGGCTTTGGGAAGCTTTTCCTCATTTCCTGTTAAGCTTGGAGAATCAACAGCCAACTCAGAACAAGACACAGTCCCTCCACACTGTTTTCTAACTTCCCAACCCATTCTTGGCAGCCTGACCTCCACTTGGTAATGAGGACGGGAGTATGATCTTCCAGAAGCAAAGGGCCAGGTGGGAGGTGTCGAGTTCCATCTGGAAAGCTGAGGGCTGGATCTGTTCCTGGGTGACTTCTGTAGCACTGCAGGAGGCACAAAACCAAGCCCCTCCTGGCTTCTACACCTATCACAGACCATCTGATGTTCTGGGTTCACATGCCCTTAGCCCCTCTCTAAGCTCCTGTCTACTCTGAGTGGACTCAATATGGAATTTAAGACATGGCCTTGGGATGCTTTCTTGACCTGCCATCTATATTTCTATCATTCATTCACTTACCAAATGTTTATTGAACACCTACTATGTGTGGCCCTAGTCTAGAAAATCGGGATGTATCAGACCCTCACCTTCATCAGTTACTATCTAGCAGGGGGAGATAAGCAAGAAGTAATAAGTCATAATAAGAAAATTACCTAGTGTGTTAAAAGGTTCTAAATGCTCTGGAACAAAAAGCAGAGCCAGGTAAAGGGGCTTAGGGAGACATAGAGGAGGCAAGTTGCAGTTTTAAACAGATTATTCAGGAATGGCCTCGTGAGGACAGGTTGGAGGAAAGAGCGGGCTGAGTCACATAGGCCCCTAGGGGAAGGGTGTTCCAGGCAGAGGGACCACCAAGTGCCAAGGCCCTTAAGGGAGGGACTTTACAATCCAGCACGTTTGGTTTCCGATGTTGAACGCTCTTACTTTCTCTCTGTGCAAGCATGGGAAAATGAAGTAACCTCTCTGAGCCTCGGTTTCCTTACCCGGGCAGTGGGGACAAAAATGAGATAATACTCCTAAAGCAGCTGGATGGAACAGAGCTGATACTGAGTCACCATTGTCAACCACGGGCCCTTCCCAACCCCGGAGATCTGGAGAATCATTGCAGGAAAGCCCGGGGTAGCAGCAGGCAGCGGAGTGCAGTGATTGAGAACATGGGTTCCGGCTCTGGCATTTAGTAGCCCGGTGACCTTGGGCTCGTTTATGTAACCTCAGTGTCCTCTCTTTAAAGTCGGATAATAATAGCAGCGACATCAGACAGGCACTGTGAGGAATAAATGAGAGAATCCTGGAACGTGCTCGGGAGGTGGGCTTGGCTCCGAAGAAGCACTCAATGAATGGCAGCTATTTTTTGGCTGAAACCATGGGGAGAGAGGCTTTCTTCTCTTGGTAGGATTGCTAAGCGGGTAGAATGTGAGCTAGTAGCTGCTGGGGGCCATCTGTGGGAGGTCCCGCCTGCAAAGGAAGCCAACCCAAAGAAGGCAGAGCTGAGAGGTGGACAGAAAGGGACTCCCGATGACTTTTTTTTTTTTAATGTAACTTTAAAGAATAATACTAAAAACTTATTACCACGGGGTTACACCCTGCATGCGTTTAGCTTATGCAAACCCAACGCTCCGCGCTCGCCTGGGGAAGGAGGAAGTGATTGCCGGCCTCAGGAAGCAGTGTCAGGTGGGAGGTGGTGAGTGTCCAGAAAGGTGAGGAAGAATTTGTCCCTCCTTGGCTTCCGTAGCTGAGGGAGGCACAAAACCAAGCCCCACACTTCTCCCCTGCGGCAAACCATCCCCAGCCATCCCAGTGTTTAGCACCCGATGCCCTCTTTAAAACCTCCCCAAATCTCACCCACCTGCTCACGAACCTGTTTGAGAAAAGGCATAACAACAAAAAGCCGCTATGAATTATTCCCTGCTTTTAATGGAATTTTTTTCCCCTTGCACTAAAAATCTAGTCATATGCCTACGTGTGGGAGGTATTGTTTATTCATTCTATGGACAATTCTGGCTGTACTTGGGATATGGGGGCCCTCACTGTGACTCCGGAGCCCAACCCCCCCCCCGCCCGCCCCCAGACCTCTGCCACCCGCAGGTTTTAGTGGAGTGGCTCTCAGTCTGTGGCCTGCAGCCCACGGCGTGGGCCCACGGTTCCCACCCAAAGGCCACTCTTCCTCTGGTTCTTATGAACAAGTAACACATCCATTCATCGATTTCCAGCTTTATGCATGACTAAGTGCCACTTTCTAGGAAACTACTAAGTGAGTTACTACGACTTACTAGTCATAACTAAAATTAGGATGTTACTAGGGTTTACCAAGAACTCAGCGCCGTGCTCCTCTTGGAAGTCTGGCTCCTGCTCCACGTTTGCCAACACTGTAAAACTCCTACTGCACAAATCAGAGACGGGAAACCGGGGCTCCGGAGGCAGGAAGAGGCTTTGGCCTTGCCTAAGTGAGCCCAAGGTCAAATCGAATTGGAGAGCCACTGTTCCAAGATCTGGAAATTCAGAAATCCCCTCTCTGGGGTGCTTTAGCTGACCCCCAACTCACACACATGTCAATAGCCCTGACCTTTCCCGCTGCCCTTACGTCAACCCAGACTCTGCACATTTAAACCATAATGACTTATCCACACAACACACTTCAGACAACAAGTATCCATAAATAACATTAAAATTCCAGTCCTGACCTCCAAATGCCAAAGACCTCCTCCACATACTTAATGAATATTCACTAAGACTCTAAAATATGTCAGACATATTTTAGTTCTGGCGCATACAGTGGTAATCCAGCGGCCACATTTCCTGTCTGCATTAAGCTTACAGTCTGGTATCAGAAAAAGACATCACACAAGTAAACAGCAAAGCAATTACATAAATCCGGGTGCTTAAAAAACCAAACAAGGTATTGAGGTGGAGAATAGCAAGGGAGGCCCTGTTTAAACACAGTGGTCAGGGTTCTGTGGGTGCAAGCAACAGAAAATGATGCTGGAAGTTGACTGGAAAGATGGCAGATGGCTCACAGAAGCAACGGAAAAAGACTGGATGAGGTTCAGGAAAGACAGGAACCAGGGAAATTCTGGGGATCTAGGGAGCAGGAAGGGGTGGAGTGTCTTAAATGTTTCACATAAAGAAAGTGCTGTGCTTCCCCGAGGTGGTATATAGTTCCCCGTCCCTGACAGACTTGGACATGTGACTGGTTTTGGCCAATGGAGTGTCAGCAGATCTGACTCATAGTCACATGCCAGATCTGAACTGAAAGCTTTAAGAGAGGTTGCTCAGTTCAGTTCTGTCACCCGCTGTTTTCCGTGAGCCATAAAGGCAACGTGTCCCAAATGGGGGCTGCCCCTTCAGTCTGTGTCCCAGCGTAAGAGGTACGTGGAGCAGAGCTGTGGCAGCTGAAATGTAATAAACGTGAAATAGATGTTTGTTGTTGGAAACCACTACACTTGGGGTTGTTTGTTACTGTGGCAACGCTGACGAATCCACTGAAAATGATGCCGTCACCCCCAAAATTGGTATGGATGTCAGGCAGACAAAATGAATGGCACTGACTATTGAAGGCATTACCAAGGAGACGGCAAAAGAAAGCTGAGGCCTAAAGCCTGCAAGATAGTCAGCCATGCAAAGAATCAGGTGTAGCCTGTTCTAGGTCAGGAAACCACGTGGCCAAAGATATGAAGTAGAAAAGCACTTGGCATTTTTTTAAACGCTTATTTCTTTTGAGAGAGAGAGAGAGAGAGAGAGAGAGAGAGAGAGAGTACGTGCACATACGAGTGAGTGGCAGAGGGACAGAGGGAAAGAGAGAAAGAGAGAGAATCCCAAGCAGGCTCCGCACTGTCAGCATAGAGCCCGACTCAGGGCTTGAACTCACGAACCATGAGATTATGGCCTGAGCCGAAATCCAGAGTCGGACACTTTACTGACTGAGCCGCCCAGGAGCCCCAAGTTCTTGACATTTTTAAGACCCCTGAAAGAAGGCTGGCATGGCCGGAACATCCTGGTTCTTTGTCCCCACTCTGTTTCCATTCTCCCCGTTTCCAGTCCTTCCGCTTGGACTCACGTCCTATCCATGAGAGTGCTCGTGTCCGTGGATGTGCTGGCCCACCTCAAATTCACCATCCCTGACCACACACCTCTCGAAGGACCCAGCTTGTGGTTATCTGTGGTTTTCCCCACTCATAGCTATTTGGGATGTTTGCCCATTCTACCTCTGATCCCCAAACACCAGCCTGAACCCCTCTGAAATCACAGGCGTGGGCATCAGACAAGGTGGGCTCTCTTCCCATGTCACTACCCAAACTTGTTCTGTGGGTCTCCAATTCAGCATCCGGGAAGGAGAAATCCCTCCACACATCTCCTAATTGGTGGCCACACACAGCTCGTTAAGCTTAATTAATGAGCCTCTATCAACTCGTTTCTGAGGCCTTAGTGGAAAGTTGAATTCTACACGCAGTTTGGGGAAACAGATGGAGGGGGTGTATGCGTGGTTCTCAGCAGTAGGTTATATTCCTGCTAGGCACTCATTGGGCACTCGGGCTAAAATCTCAAGCTCATTCAACTGAATGATGTATCTGTTCCTGAGTCCTATGAAATAGACCCACTTTAAGATACCTGCCTGCACTCATGTCCCATGTCGGAGAACCCGCCTCCGTCCCAGCCTGGGAATACTTCCCAGGGGTTTTCCATTTCTCAGTAGGCTTCTCTGTTCTTCATGGATTCCCCGTCCTTGGTTTCTGAGAGAACTCCGTCTTTACAATACGTCCTGTCTTGTCCGTGGGACCTGAGCAGGTCCCCGTTCCTCACAACTCAGGGTGTTCAGACTAGACCACCTGCTCTCAAGTTCGCCCACAGCAGAGACCCTCGCATCATTAACTGGACATGTGTCACCTGTCCACCCCAAGCTGATCCTGTGGGGGAAGCTTTGGTGTTTTTCATCGTGGGGTCAGGGTGAGCCTATCTGTGTAGAGCAGAGCCGAGGAAGGACGGGGAAATGGAGACACGGAGGAAGCCGCCAACTCTTCTGGAGTTCACAGGCTGGGCGGACTACGGAGCCAACTTCAGCCTTGCAAACTTGTTTTGTTTGGCCGGAACTAGGATTTTTAAAGACTGGCCTGCAAATGCTCTGGGGCGAGAATGTACGTTTTTTTTGTTTCACCACAGTCCTCACCACCACCTATTGTCATGCATCCAGCGGCCTCCTTCACTCTGTCACATTACCTGTCTGGCTCCCGTGGCCTGTTGAGATGGCCATCGACGCTCTGTGTAAACCACCTGGTTAGAAAGGGTTAGCAGGACTCTACATTCACTTCAACACTGACCTCACGCTTCTAGATCTTTCTACCAGAGTCCTACCTTATCAGCCTCTGCTTGTCATTTTAATGCACCGAATGTGCTAAAGGCTTACATGCCGACCTGTGTGGAGAATTAAGGGAGCATGTCACGTTGGTTTTGCACTCGATCGGAGATGCAGAACGATACTTCTTACCAGTTGCTGCAGCTGGAGGAGGAAAATATCCTTGGCGGTGGGGGGAGAGGTTCCTTTGGAAGGCAGGTGGGTCCTCCCTGGGATCATTTTTCTGCCTCTGGGACCGTCTGATGTCTCAGGGGAGGAAAAGCCAAAAACGGCTTTCTAAACTGGAAGAGGGGGCGAAAAGAAAACACACTTGGGGATGATGGGGAGGCCTGGTCCAGGGGCAGTGCCGAAGGCTGGGGGGGTGGGGGGGGACCAATGTGCCCCAGCCTGGTAAGAGACACTCCGGCTGCATTCCCCAGCTCAGCCTGAACTTTCGACCCCATTGTCTGCTCTAATTACTGGAACCAGCAGGATTAATTCCTCGACCTACTTTCCAGTCCTTTTTGCTGCCACAGAGCGATAAGGCCTCACTGGGCTTCTCTCTGCCATTTTAATGCGGCAGAACTCACTGAGAAGTTACATGCAAACTTGCATTTGAACCAAAGGAGCATCTCATCTTTGAGCCACAGAAAGGGGCTCAGGATGGCTCCTTGTCAGCTGATTCTGACATTCGGGTTCTCTAAAGTGACTTCACGAAGAACAACCAAACACGTGAGAAAAATCTCCTACTTTGAGAACAATCAGATGTAGAAATAAAAACAAGATATCGTTGTATAGCTACTGAATTAGCATAAAGTTTAGACTGCTAATACCCAGTGCTGGTGAGGTTATAAGAAACCTGTACGTTCACAAGTTGTTGGTTGGCACAAACCTGAAAACACAGCAACGTGTATCAGGAGCCATAAAAACATTGCTGCCCAATTACCCGGTAATCTCGTTCCTGGGAAGTTATCCAAAGGAAGTGTTTCAAAAGAAGGAAAAAGCTGCATACATAGAGACCTTCCCTGCAGCCCAGACACCAGGATGGCAAAATGGCCTGTAGGCTGGCAAACCCACGGGTCAAATTCAACCGGAGGCCTGTTTTTTACGCAGCCAACAAGCTGAGAATTTTTTCCGTTTGTTTTGTTTTTTTGGTTTTTTTGGTTTTTAAAAGCCTTCTGAAAAGACTGTTAAAACAAACAAGCAAACAATGACTATGTGAAGTTTGCTGACCCTGGAGGAAGGGAAAACTGGACGGAGGCCATAAAATAGCCTGAGGAAACGTTTACAACACGCCGAGCTTTGCAACATATAAATGGAATGTTCGCTATGACAGCACCTATGTAAAAGTACGTCATGTACATGCAGACAGGATGAGGAGGGAAAAACCGAAATCTGTTGTTTGGGAGTAAGTGGAAATGATTTATCTTTCTTAAAAGAATTCCTCCTTATCAGAAGCAGCCACGTGCTGGTGAGCTGGGGGTTTACTGGGCACCTGCTGTATCTTATGACAGAGTACGACACAGCCATTAAAAATGATGTTGTGGGTCTGCATTCAGTGAGAGGGAAGAATGTTCAGGACATATTGTCAAGCAAAAAGGCACATCACAGAACAGCATGCATGGTGTGATCTCATTTACATAAACTGAATACGGATGCCTCTCTGTAAATGTGTGGAGAATAATCTGGAAGGAAGGAGGGACACTGAAGATGCTCACAGTACTTATCTCTGGGGCGTGGCATTTGGAGCGAATTTTATTTTCTTCTGTTTGAAGGTTTCTGTGGGGTTTGTTTTTTTGTTTTTGCAAGAACCCTTGATTATTTTTATTTGTTTTTATTTTTTTATTTAAACATTTTTTTCATGCATATTTATTTACTTAGAGAGAGCAAGCAAGCAGGGGAGGGGCAGAGAGAGAGAGAGAGAGAGAGAGAGAGAGAGGGAGAGAGAGAATCCCAAGCAGACACCTTCCCGTCAGGGCAAAGCCACATGCAGGGCTCGATCTGACAAACTGTGAGATCATGACCTGAGCTGAAATCAAGTCGGATGTTTGACTGAGTCACCCAGGTGCTTCTATTATTATTAGAATCAGAAACAAAGTATGTTCATAAAATCTTTGTTTATGTTGTTTGCACGTTTTTACAATATAAAAGAAAATTTTGCCACTTACAATGTGACCAAAGTTCTAGGAATCTGAGCAAAATTGTCCCCTCCCAGCTGCTGGCCTGCCTTGTCAGCTGCCTCTACATGAAATGCTACTTGCTCTAGCCTGGGGCTCTCACACAAAGGCCTGAGATTAGGGAGAGGGGCGGGAGCCACTTGCACTGGGGGGCAAAATTTAAGGTGACACCAAAAACTTCGGTAATCACAGTAAATATTTTATTCTTTTATTTTTTCCTTTTGTAATCACAGTAAATATTTTAATGCCTCATTTTTTAAAAAATCAAAATGAACGGAAAAATCCATGATGAACAAATATTAAGTTTTTAATTTTTAAATTTATAGAATCAGAATGATTTCTTTTTTTTTTTTTTTTTTTTTTGCCGCAGGCCCCGATATGGCTCAACACCGCACTGTTACAGATCCTGCCTTTATTTAAAATGTTGATAGTTTATCGTAGATGTTGGGGGGGCATTAATTTTTACTTTAAAAAATATCATATTAAAGTATCTTGATATTGAGTTTTTTCACACCCCCTTAAACATATTAAAAAGCACTAGATTTCTACACTTTCAAAACATCCTGATAATACATTAATTATATCCCAATGAGGCTGTTTAAAAACTTATAGACACTGAATTTTATGTAATTTGCACATATGGCCCGCGGGTCATAATTTGCCGACTCCTGAGCTAAAACAAAGGGAATGTTTGGGGGCGCCTGGGGGGCGCGGTCAGTGAAGCGTCTGACTTCGGCTCAGGTCATGAGCTCCTGGTTCATGGGTTCGAGGCCCCGTCAGGCTCTGTGCTGACAGCTCAGAGCCTGGAGCCTGCTTCCGATTCTGTTTCCCCCTCTTTTCTGCCCATCTCCCACTTGCGCTCTGCCTCTCAAAAATAAATAAACATTAAAAAAATTTTTTTTTTAGAAGAGTCTGACTCTTGATTTTTGGCTCAGGTCATGATGCCAGGGTCGTGGGATCGAGCCCGGCATCGGGCTCCATGCTGAGCATGGAATCTGTGATTCCCTCTCTCTCCCCCTCTCTCTCTGCCCCTCCCCCTCACCCCCAGTTTTTGTCTCTCAAATACATTAATTATTAATTATTATTAATTAATTAATTAATTAATAATTATTAATTATTAATTAATAAATAAGTAAATAAAATACCCTTAAAAAACGGGAAATTCTTGACACAGAACCCGACAGGCAATAGCTGGAGCTTAAGAGGAGTCAGCTGGGCTCCGTGAGCCTGTTTTCCTCCGACAGAAGATAGACCAACACCTGCCACTTGGAGTTATGTTGAAGAAACGCAGGCGGGCACCTAGAGCAGAGAAGCGTCCCTTTGGTGGCCGGTGGGGGGGGGGGGGCGGGTGGAGAAGGGGGCGGGGGTGTCAGTATTTAGGTTCCCCACGCAGTCAGGAGTGAGAGGGCTGAGCCAGGCCCCGGGAGCTTGCTCTTGAGGCCCTGGGGCTGTTAGACCAGACTGGATCCCTACTCTGTTCTCCTGCTGCCTCCGTCTCTCTCTCCTGCCACCTCTGTCTCTCTCTCCTGCCACGGTTAGTCCCACAACTTGCAGAGTTTCTTGCTGAGAGTTTCTCAGCAGAGTTGTTAATGACGGTCCAAGCAGCCACTACCTAGAAGCTTATCTGCTTCATTACCGCCCTGGCTCTCTGGGCAGGAGGGCTGCTGCCTTATCACCCACTGGCTTCAATAATTAACCATGCGGGGAAATAAAAACAAATATTGGACAGCCAGTGGCTCGTACGTGACCGAAAGCCTGTGTGGGCACCGTCTCTCCACCCACCGGACTCCTGTGTCACCCACCTGTTCCCACCGAGGAGCCACCCCCCACGCCTTAGGCTTCCAGTTTCCACTCACCCTCACCCTTGAAGACCCCCTCCCCGCCCCTCCCCTTCCAAGTCTTTCTTGCCCCCCAGTTCCTCCCCTTCAATCTGTCACGTCAGATCGCCAAGATAGAATGGACTGAGGATGCCTCTGTCACAGGCTCGTTGGAAGGATTAAATGGGACAAAGCACGTGAAGGACCTGGCTTGGTGCCTGACCCAAGACGGGACTCGGTCGATAGCTGTTAGTATCATTTCAGTAGATGTGTTAAATACCCTAGTATTTGAAGGCATGTCCTCATTCCCAGTGGTACAGGCTGGCTGTGGTTCAAGCTTCATCACCCAAAATGCAGCAAGCGTCTTGCCATTCCAGAATGGTTCATGATCAACATCATTCATTCATTCCACAGCGAGGGGCTTCTGTGCCATGGTAAGTAATTAGGACTCTTCTGCAGGCATTGAAGGCATTGACATTATTTTTTAATGTTTATTTATTTATTTGGCGGGGGGGCAGAGAGAGAAGGGGAGAGAGAATCCCAAGCAGGCTCCACGCTGTCAGCACGGATTCCCGACGCGAGGCTCGATCTCACAAACTGTGAGATCGTGACCTGAGCCAAAATCAAGAATTGGACGCTTAACTGAGCCACACAGCCGCCCCTGACATTTTTTAAAAGTGAAAAAAAAAAAAAAAAGACTCATCAAAAGTATGTCACTTAACATCTCAGTCCAAGTACTATTCTAGATAAGAGCGACATGGTTCCTGTCCTTAAGAAGCTTAATAAATTCAAGAGGGGCGCTAGGCACATGATGCAGGGAACGCACAGGGTAGATCACTTCAGGCTAAAGGCTCAATCTCAGAGGCTTCCGGGAGGAGGAAGAGTAAGAGTTGCCCTTGAAAGACAACCAGCCGTGGCCCAGACGCAAAGGGGGCTCAGGCATCCGCGTCCCAAACAAGAGAAGAGTGCACACAGCCCTTGTGGTGTTTTTGGTGAACGGTTACACCAGCAGCCGCTCTTAAACATAGTTCAAAGGCTTGCTAGGCTCCCACCTTTTCTCATGAACCCACACCACGTGCACCTGGAGGCTTTGAGCCTTGGCTGCCGCGGGAGGCAGAGCAAGTAAGTCGCTGAAGCTGTCTGAGCTCCAGCTGCCGCATCCGAACAAGGTAGATGACACAGACAGCCTCCCAGGGGTGTTATCAGGATAAAATGGAACAACACGCAAAACACTTGGAAGCCAATCAAAGCTAGAGATTGTCATGGGTATTTATCCTTGCCAACTTCTCCCTCCTGCCTGTTCCCCACCCAACCAAAGTCTTTGTATCACCCAAAGCTCCCAGTGATGGGTGAATATGTTTATTCATGACTTTCTCTAGGACGGGAATCTGACTCCTGCCTTTTAGCTGCTTTGACAGTTGGGTAGCCCCTGTTGGAAATGGACTCAATATCCATTCCTTCTTAATGCCCGCGATTTGGTTTGGGGTGGCAATGTGCCAGCCTCCAAGGTTGGCTCACGAAGGGCCTGAGCTAGTCTGGCCGTGTGACCCACTTTTGGACAACGAGACCTCAGCAGAAGGCTTTTGCTTTCTTGACAAATGAGGTCACAGCTGGTATTGCCTCTGCCTTCATCTTCCTGCCTTGATTTGGGAAAGTGATGGCTGGAGCCGTGGCAGCCATGATACGATCACGAGCAAGTGGTCAAAAGACTCTCAGAGACAGTAGTCCTGACATGAGGGAAGCATCAACCAACACCATTGTTTTAATTTGGTGATTAAACAAAATGTGTTTAGCCACTGTAATGGTTTTGGCTAACAGAGGTAATCCTGACTGATTGAGCAGGATTGATCACCGATAGGCTTTTGTTCAGAGCCCAGAGCACCAGACCAAAGCACCAAGTCATGGGTGTCTGGGGTCTAGAGTCGGGTTAGCAGACAGGCTCAGCAATTTAGAATTCCGATCCTGACGGGGAGGCCAGGAGCAGAACACAGGAGAGCTGAGCCCCCTTTGCTAAGCCAGAAACTTGGCAACAGGTTAGTTGGAGGGGGAGGAAGTGCCTCCATCGAACCTGGAAGCCTGGGCCACGTCAGGGCCAGACGAACAGGTCTCCGGCAGGGACAAGAAGCGCTCGGACCCCCTGACACCTGACTGGAGCCTGGGTTCTCACCACACTACATGCCCTGCCCCCTCTGCTTCCTCAACAGGTTTTGGCGTCTTGTTTCTCTGGTTGTCTCTCAGGAGGTTAATTTTACGACCTTCTCTCTTTGTTCACTTGCTGCTCAGAATAAGATAGAAAGCTGAGCAGGCAGAAGGCTTAAAAACTCCAAGGGGCCATAGCCCCTTCTCCCCCCACCCTGACCATGCATAAACATTTGCTGAGCGAGTACCTGAATGCACGGACGATCGAGTCCCGCAGATTCCACCCCATCACCACCTGTGCTAATCCATAATAATTTCTATTTGACTTTGGAATGCATTATGTAATTTGAATTCTGTAAGTTTACCTTCCTAATTATGTTCTTCTTTGGCTAACATAGAAATTACTTTGCACAGATTGAGTGATGGTGGGGAGAAGTTTGCTAGGTGTTGGGATCGTTAGGTAGATAATCCATATATTGGCAGTCGAGAGTTGTCTATATCAGGAAGGTCAACTAGACTGATATTTGAAGCATGGGGAGTGTGTGTGCATGTGTTTGTGTGCCTGGTATCCTGCATCTGTATTAGCCAATCTGTGGAAACTGGGCCTACTTAAAACCCTATCTCCCAGCTCAGTCTTGGCCTAGATTTTTCTGACCCACTCCGTCACTGTTCTCAGAGTTACGAGGTAGTCCATAGCTTCAAAGATCCAACAGTGAGTTAGATTATAACTGGCGCTGCACAGACTTCAGGACCTCAATGCCGGGGACTAGGTTTCCAGGTTAGTATGCCAGATACTGGGATACCGAGTTATCACTGTTTGCCCACTATATAAAAGAATGAATGAATGAATGAATGAATGGCTGGACGGTTAGATGGAGGATAGGTGGATGAACTCTATACAATGGGTTCCCAGTCACAAATCTTGGTTCTCCAGGGATAATTGCTTTTGAGCCATCCGTATTTACTTTTGAGCCACTCGTCTGCCTGGATCTCCACTGGTTGACCCTTCCGTTTGGCTGGGCCTGGGGTTTACTTGGATCTTGGTTAATAGGCTCTTTCCCCTGACAGGGATCCCAAGGGCCCAACCTGGCTGGAGATTCCTGGCCCTGTGTGCCTGGGCCTGGGATGTCTGTTTCCTGGGCTTGTTCCAATGTTTAGACATTTGATGGGGCCTGGCCTGGCCATGTGCCTTTAAGCTGGCAGGTCTCATCTCAGCTACATGGCCAGCACTCAGTACAAATGAGCCACTGACATTGTCAACTCAACCTTTGTCCTGACCTCTTTGCCTTGACCTCGCTAGCTTGGCTTTTGTTCCTAATATCCTCCAGGTATCTCGGCTCCAGCCCCTATACTAACCCCCAGATTGATTTATGATTCCACACCATTGGCTGTGATCTCATGGTTCCCTCCTGAACGATAGGTCACACTTGACTTCCTAACCCACAACTGTGTCACTGAGCTCTGCCTTCCCTCCTCAACGAAGGTTTATGCCAATTCCTATGATGACATCACCCTTGGCAGCTCTGGGTTAACACTTGGCCAAATCCAGGACCCTAGGTCCAGGGCATCTCATCTCCTTTTCTCTCCCGGGTCCATCTGGTCCCAGGATCTTAGAGAAGGAATGTCTATACCCGGATTATCTAACACTAGCCTCTTCTGATCTCCTTGGCAGCTTTCATTCATCCAACATTTATCAAATACCTACTACGTGTCAGGCAATGTGCCAGACGCTAGGGATTTAATGGCAGCCTAGAGATACAGTCTGTGCACGAAAACGTTGCAGAGAGACATTTATGTAAACAGGCGATGCCACGCGTTAAGAGCCAGACCAGAAGTATGAGAGTTCTGTGAACCATCGGGGCGCCCCCCCCACCCCGACAAAGACCAGTCAGACCCAGAATGGGCGAGAAGAAATGCTGCCAGACGCCAAAAGGGAAACCTCAAGGAATTGCTGACCCAGAGTCCCCTGCCCTGGGTCCCAGACCCACTTTTTTCCTTCGAGGGGAAGCGCTGATGCCCCAGAGGCCTTCAGCAACTTTGAATGCCACCAGTCGCTCTGATAACCAGGCTCCAGAGGGCCAGCCAGCCGCTCTCCACACAGAGGAAGACTTGATCAAACCTACCCTCTCGTAAGCTGTTTGGCGGTCTCTCTTATCTGTCAGGGATACGTTCCAAGACCCCCAGCGGATGCCAGAAACCGAGGATAGTACCAAACCCTGCATATACCACGTTTCTTCTCCCGTGCATACATACACCTATGGTGCAATCTACTTTATAAAATCAGGCACGGTAGGCGATGAATAACAATAACCGATAATACAAACAATGGCAACGACCTGTGATCAAAGCTACGCGAACGTGGTCTCTTTCTCTCAAAATACCTTACTGTACTGCACTCACCCTTGCTCTTGTGATGATGTGAGATGATAAAATGCCTACGCGATGAGACGGAGTAGGGCGCGTGACGGAGGCATGGTGACACAGCCGTTAGGCTGCTGTTGACCTTCCGACTATGTTCAGGAGGACCATCTGCTTCCAAACCACGGGTGACCGCGGGGTAACCCCAACCCAGGAAAGTGGCACCGCGGATAAGCTCCAAAGTGAACGTGGTCTTGTTTCCGCCCAAAGGAAAGACTTTGCCGGGTTACTGAAAACACAGCTATTGCCAGTGCTGCCCCCCCAAGACAATGGGGACAAGGGCTTTTGAAGAATTATCGGATCCTAAATAAGAATTAGAAGGAAGCTGAACTCTGGTCTCCATGAGGCAAGAAATCACCAGGAGACACCTGCAGTGTAGAAGTCCTGGAGTAAGACAGTGTCGCAGAGTGAAGAGCCAAAAGAACACAAAAAAAGAAGGTTTCTTTTTCCCTCTCTCCCCCAGATACACATTCTCAGCTGATACAGCATGGCATATGGAAATCCGAACTCACTACTGTGAACTGTGCGAGGAGAGACTATCTAAGAGTAAGTGATCTGGGGCACCCGAGTGGCTCAGTCGGCTGAATGTCCAACTTCGGCTCAGATCACGATCTCGCCGTTCACGGGTTCGAGCCCCACGTCGGGGGGCTCACCCTCTCATCTCTCTCTCAAAAATACAGACACGTTAAAAAAACAATTTAAAAAAATAAAACACACACACAAAATTAAATAAATAAAAAATAAAAGAGTAAGTGATTCGACTGATAGAATCTATTTGGAAAGAAAGTCCTTAATTACCTAGCAAAAAGTCTAGTAGCAAAAGTGGTAGTGCTGGGAAGTGGTGGACAGTCTACTTAAAGGGACATGTAAGGCTCAGTGAGTAACAGGACATAAGTTGTTTTATGCATATGACGCCTAGAGTCCCCAGGAAGGTCCTCTTTCCCCTCGGTCTTCCTGTCGAGATGATGTGGGCTTCTCCCACATCATATGCTCTCTTTGCTTTCTTTCTTTCTTTCTAAAAAAAAAAATTTTTTTTAATGTTTAGTTTTGAAAAAGAGAGAGAGACAGAGCACGAGCAGGGGAGGGGCGGAGAGAGAGACAGAGACGCAGAATCCAAAGCAGGCTCCAGGCTCTGAGCTGTCAGCACAGAGCCCCACGTGGGGCTCAAACCAACCAGCTGTGAGATCATGACCTGAGCCGAAATGGGACGCTTCACTGAGCCACCCAGATGCCCCTGTCTGCTTTCTTGAAATGGCATTTATTCTACTCTTGCTCCCCGAACATAAGGTGGACAGAGTGCAAACAGAGAAGCTGGCTTCTCAGTAAAGGAAGGTCCAAAAATGTGATCCCCAAAAATTTACTTGGTTAACAAGTATAACAATACTTGTTAACCAAGTAAATTTTTTTTTAAGTTTATTTATTTATTCTGAGAGACAGAGAGAGAACGAGCAGGGGAGGGGCAGAGAGAGAGGAAGAATCCCAAGCAGGCTCCGTGCTGTCCATGCAGAGCCCAATGTGGGGCCTGTACTCACGAAACTGAGCCGAAATCAAGAATCTGGACACTTAACTGACTGAGCCACCCAGGGGCTCCTAACCAATTAATTTCTATGTCAAATCCTTTTGTGTTAGTCTTGACTCCCCTAGAAGGAGAGGCTCAAATGGGACTGAGAAGGATTTTGTTAGGGGAAAGGTCTGTGTGAGAAAAAAAATGAGAGTCAAGGCAAGGTTAGGAGGACCATCATGAGACTCTCGGTGAGGAGAGGAAGGAAGGTTTTGTGGGAGCATCCTAGAGCACCATGCAGTCTACAGAAGGTTTTGGGGGGTCCCTTGGTGTGTTATTACTGCTGGAAGGTTTGGGGGGGTCCCTTGGTGTATTATCACTGCTGTGCTCCCATGGGCTGGGAGTAGAAGACCTGGGGATGTCAAAGCCAGTACTGAGGTCCGTGATTGATTACGCGCCCTGTGGTAAGAGGTCCTCAAGGCACATTGCCATGGTTGCTCCTCCTCTCTGTATAGTTACAGTGGCTCCAATTTCAACTTTAATGCGTGAAAGTCTGGAGTAGGGCTTCCTGCACTGCTTTTGGGTATGGGAGGTAACCAAAGAGGTAAAGTTTGCATGCTAAAATATTCCAGTCGCTGAGATATTCCTGTGGTTTGTGGAGACCATGTGGTAAATATTTAAAAATCAAAGCGGAGCCTCTCAAGGGTAGTCCTCTTCTAGCAGAAATGCTCGGAACACTTGTTAAAATTTCTTTATTTTGGGGGCGCCTGGGTGGCTCAGTCAGTTAAGCGTCCAGCTTTCAGCTCAGGTAATGACCTCGGGGTTCATGAGTTCGAGCTCCACGTCAGACTCTCTGCTGTTGGCACAGAGCCTGCTTGGGATCCTCTGTCTCCCTCTCTCTGTGCCCATCCCCTGCCTGCTCTCTCAAAAATAAACACTAAAAAAAATTTTTTTTAAGTTTGTTTGTTTGTTTGTTTGTTTGTTTATTTATTTATTTTGACTGAGAGACAGAACAGTGGGGGCAGAGCAAAGAATGAGGGAGAGAGAGAATCCTAAACAGGCACTGCCCTGTCAGCACGGAGCCTGATGCAGGGCTCAAACTCATGAACCAGGAGGTTATGACCTGAGCTGAAACCAAGAGTCTGACTCTCAAGCTAAAAATTGAAAAACATTTTTTTCCCTTTACTTCTGCCCAGACCTGTTGAATTAAAACCTTGGGTGTGGAGAACCAGAGGTCTAATAGATGACATATTTATCAATACTGCCAAGGTACAAGGCAGGTTATTTACACCAAACCCCAATTTTTAAATCTTTCTTTTAATGTTTATTTATTTTTGAGGGAGAGAGAGAGAGAGTCGGGAAGGGGCTGGGGGGGGGGGGGCAGGGTGGGGTGGGCAAAGGATCCAACTCTCTAACTCTGAGATCATGACCCGAGCCAAAGTTGATCCCTTACCCAACGGAGCCACCCAGGCACCCCAACACCAAACCCAAATTAAATGCTCCCCAAGTAAGTGGAATCTGACTATATTTCGATATCACAATCCCCTTACGTTTTTATTGTCACTAGTCGCTTACATACACCCTTCTTTCTGCCTCAGATTCCTTCCATTTTCCAAGCCCTCCTTTCAGACACTTAAAAAATAGTAATAGGACATTCTCAGAAAATTGCGCCTCAAAGATAGCAGTAAGGTTACTCAGTTGTTTCCCCCTTGTTAATTTGAGGAGCTCAAATTACGCAGTTGTGGTGCAAACATTTGCATGTTCAGTTCACATGCCCCAGCTACTAGCGGACTGCAAGATACAAATCAACCATAATAGTTCAAGTAACCTGTGTCTGGTTTGTCCTCACTCAAATTTCAGGGCTGACGAGGTTTGAGATAAAGGATAGACAATTAAATCACTTGGCAAATGCAGGGGGAGGTTGGCGGGGTCAAGATAGGCCAGTTGGGGTCACCATGCCAACTCCGTCCACTATCCCTTCCAGACTGTGCACATTTTATCCTTCCACGCCCCCCCTGGATTTCATAACCTCCACGTGGCCCCTTTCCTAGAAGGGACTGACCCCCCCCCCCCCCCCAATCCCAATCCTTAAATCTTAGCTGGGCAGGAAGGCTAGAAGCCTAGTTGGTCCTCTGCCTGTCGCGTGGTAACCTTGAATTTAGAGAAACCACCACCGTCCGGATGGCCCTGAAATTTGAACCACACGCGCCGCGATATGCAGATTAGGAAGTCGGAACCACCTGCCCATTGGCCGGTTGCTGGTGTGACGTCACAAAGGCCCAGCCCCAACGGGGCCAGAAGGGGCAAGTTTCTCGGACGCGTCGAAAAGCTTTTATTATTTGCATTTCCTATATCTGGGGGAGGAAGAGTGTTCACGGACAGTCAGAGCCGAAGGGCTCAGGACCCAAGAGCATTTTGTTCTCTGTGTGGCGGCTCCGTCCCTTTACTTAGGGTGTTTGGGACAAAAATGACACGGAGGTGCGGGTGAGGGTGGGGGAAGCTGTGAAGTCCAAATGAGCTATAGGGACCTGATGAACCTCTGCAGTTTAGTGGTTTCCAGGCCGCTCCAGGCCGGTCCAAGCTCTGTGAGTCAGCTGGTGGAAGTCTTTGGCTGTATCTGGACCCCAAACCTAAAGATACTGCAGGCATAGGAGATTGGGGGCCTCCCGACTTTTCCCTCTCTCTCTTTGCCAGGCTCAAGGCAAAGAATCAAGTCCCCAGACTTGTGAGCTTCTGACAGTCGCCCCCTCAACGTGAGCCTCCCGATTGCAATACCTCTGAAGAGTTGAAGTCTGTTGAACAGAGAGAGAAAGCTTATCTAGAGATAACAGAATAACTTCAAGCCTCACCCTGAACGCTGGTCTTTCCCAAACGATCGCCCTTGAAATGTCTGTTAGCAACTATGACACTGCCTGTTTGGTCTCCTAAGGTCACTGAGAATTTTTGCAACATCTCACAGTAGGGGATCCCTGGTCCCCACATTGGCACAGGCAAAGAGTCACACAGGCAAAGAAACGATTGGGGGGGGGGGGTGGGGAGTGGCGGGGAGGGGGGGGATTCTCAGCCTTGTTGGTTTGCATTGCCTAGATACCGTTTCACTTCCTGGAATACCAACCCTGCTTTTACTTTGGAGAATCATCCTACCTTCATGGTCGGTCTTTGGATGGAGGGGGAACTTCTGCCCGCAGCTTTAGAGGTGAGTACGTGTCCCAGGCCTGGCCGATGGAAGTGTGTTCCATTCTCCTGGCTACACAGTGACTGGATCAAGTACAGGGCAAGTCACAGTGTGATGGTCAATCCTGGGACTTCGATGGGAACGCTTTGAGAAGAGGTGCTCTCTTTTCTCATTGGGATCACGACGCTGATGGTGGCCATCTTTGCCCCTAGAAAGAAAGAGGCTATTCAACAATGAAGTCAAGTCCCCCTTTCCCCTCCACCCCTCTGCTGAAACCAAAAGAGTTAAAAGAGAGAGACAGATTTCTGGCAATGTTGTTTGAGCATCTGGATCCAGCCATGCTTGAAACTAGCTACCTGTACATTTTTTTAAAGTTTATTCATTTGTTTTGAGAGAAAGAGAGAGTGTGTGTGCAAATGGGAGAGGGGGTGTAGAGAGAGAATCTGGAGCTGGATCCAGGCAGACAGCACAGAGCCCCACGTGGGGCTCAATCCCATGAACCCTGAGATCATGAGCTGAGCCAAAATCGAGTCGGACGCTTAACTGGCTGAGCCCCCCAGGCGCCCCAGCTATCTGTACATTTTCGTCAATAGTGCCAATACATTTTCCTTTTTACGTAAGTCAGATTGAGTTGAGTTTCTGTTAACTCAGTAAGAGTCCTTGCCTGTACCTCCAACCACTGGGCAAACCTTCATCTCAAGGATGGGTTTAAGGCTACGCTAGTCCCTTCTCTGGGTGGTTTCTTACTGGTTCTTCTGCTCGGTAGACGGGGGAGAGAGAGGGTTGGGGTGATTGGTGTGATGGCATTTGGGTGACAGGGCAGGCTGGTTATTCTGGTGTGGTGCACGGCACAGAGATCAAATAGGGGGGATTCGGGTCACATGAAGCTAGGCAACTAATATCATCTCTCTGACCCTCACTGCTCTCATTTGTAACATGGGGACAACCGGCCCACCTCCTACCCCCAGCTTCCTTCCTTGACCCGACACCTTCCATGTTCTAGGCACTGTGCTAGAAACCACCGGGGATGCAGGAGGAGAAGCCTGCCTTAGTGGAGTTCCTACCACCTGCCCCCCGGTGCCGGCATCGTCATAGCACAGGCTCATCTCTCAGCTCACAAATCCTGACACTTACGTTAAACACACCATTTTACGACAGAGGGGTGAACCGAGCAGCACCCACTATATGTGACAGAATCAAGATCCAAATCCTGGTGTTTCTTCGAAGCCCATGTTCTTCCCTTCAGCATGCTGCCTACGGCAACAGAGATGATCTGGTGAAATGACGTTACATTAAAACATGTAGTGCACAATCGTACTCATGGGCCTTTATCCCAGGGAAGTAACAACCCACGTTCATACAAAAACCTGAACATGAATATTTATAGTGGCTTTTTTTTGGCGGGGGGGGGATTACCAAAAACTAGAAACAACCTAAATGCCCCTCAATCGGAGGATGAGTAAAAGCAAAAAAAAAAACCCAAAAAACAAAAAAACAAAAACAAAACCCACAAAACAACAAGAGCCAAAAAAAACCAACTGTGGTACATCCATGTCATGAAATGTTACACAGCCACAGAAAAGAATGCACTTTGATACATAAAACAACTCAGATGCATCTCAAGGGCATTAGGCTAGGTGAATGAAAAAGGGCCGGCCACTCTCAAGAGTTTGAATGCTGTGTGATTTCATTTATGTAACATTTTCAAAATAACAAACGGAGAATAGATCAGTGGCTGCCAGGGGCTGGAGGGAGGGGTGTTGTGGTTGGGCAGCATGAGGGAGAGTCATTTGGCAATGGACCAGTTCTGGGTCCTGACTGCAATGGTGATTCCACAAATCTACATGCACACAAGTGAGTAAACCCAAGCAGGGAAAATACGAACAACCAGTCAAGTGTATCAATGTCAGTTCCTGGTTTGGATATTGTGCTATAAGTCGTGCAACATGTTTCCACTGGGGAAAACTGGGTGAAGGGTATACCAGATCGCCCTATCTTTTTTTTTTTTTTAACTTCCTGAGAATCTATAAGTATTAAACAGTTTTTGAATTAAAAAAAAAACAGATATATTAACATTGACTGGAATACAGAAGGGAGAAAACAGAGATGTGTGATAGAAATATACTGTGAGTCACATATGTAACTAAAAGTTTTCTTTTTTTTAAGTTTTTCTTTCTTTCTTTTTTTTAAATAACATTTATTTATTTTTGAGAGACAGAGTGAGACAGAGTGTGAGCAGGGGAGGGGCAGAGAGAGGAGACACAGAATCCGAAGCAGGTTCCAGGCTCTGAGCAAGCATTCAGCACAGAGCCCGACAGGGGGCTCGAACCCATGAACCCGTGAGATCATGCCCTGAGCCGAAGTCGGACACTTAACCGACTGAGCCACCCAGGCGCCCCTTTATTTATTTCTTTTGAGAGAGACAGAGACAGCATGAGAAGGGGAGGGGCAGAGAGAGAGAGGGAGAGAGAGAATCCTAAGGAGGCTCAGTGCTGCCCACACAGAGCCTGACGCAGGGCTCAAACCCAAGAAACCAGGAGATCATCACCTGAGCTGAAACCAAGAGTCGGATGCTTAATCAACTGAGCCACCCAGGCGCCCGTAACTAAATATTTTCTAACGGCCATGTTAAAAGGGTAAAAAGCGACACATGAAATGAAGTCTAGTAAGATGTTTTATTTAACCCAATATACCCCAAATATTATCATTTCAACATGCAATCAATATGAAATTAATGAGACAGTGTACGTTCTTTTTTTTTTTTTTTTTTTTGGAACTACATCTTTCGAAATCTGTGTAACTTAGCACATCTTAATTCAGATGCTAAATTTTCATTGAAAATACTTGATCCGTATTTAGATTTCATGAAATTTACAGTTGAAAAATTAGATTCACATACCCAAGTCGTTCCAAACATACTTAAAGTTTTCCAGTAACTGAATGCAGTATTAGGTTTTTAAAATTTTAATCTAAATGAAAAATCCAGCCCCATTTCAGTGCTCGGTGGCCACACGTGGCTGTTGTGTGGAGCAACGTAGGTAGAAAAGGATGCGTGCCAGACAGACGATTCTCTGTGAGACTTCAGGGAAAGTGGTGGCATTTGAGTTAAGCTTCAAAGGATCGGTATGATTTTATTTTATTTATTTAAAAAAAAATTTTTTTAACGTTTATTTATTTTTGAGACAGAGAGAGACAGAGCATGAACGGGGGAGGGTCAGAGAGAGGGAGACACAGAATCTGAAACAGGATCCAGGCTCTGAGCTGTCAGCACAGAGCCCGACGCGGGGCTCGAACTCACAAACCGCGAGATCACGACCTGAGCCGAAGTGGGCCGCTTAACCGACTGAGCCACCCAGGCGCCCCATGGATCGGTATGATTTTAATAGAGAGGGAATATTGCAAGTACACAAAAAACATCATGGATAAAAAGAGGCAGATTCTGTGGTTGCCCACTCAACGTCAATACCTCCTTTACCTTAGCAACTAAACTTTGACTTTTATTAGAAGTGGTGAGAGACCAACTAAAAACACTACACTTTCCAGCTTCCTTTGTAGATACTGTTAAAGCTCCTTTAAAAATGGGGCTCCCTCTTCCTCCTTCTGCATGCCTGGAATCACAACATGATGGCTGGGGTTGCAGCAGCAATTTTGCGACCTTGATAATGGAAACCATTCATAAAGGATAACAGAGAAACGAACAAAATGAAGATGGGCCACACTATGCCAGCCCTGGACTTCTTTTTAAGTGAGAAGAAAACAAACCCCTACTTTGTTTAAACCGCTATTATTTCAGTTCTCTATTACTAGCAGCCGAGCACAATTCCTAACCAATTCAAGGTGTGGACACATCAAGAGAAAAGGGAATAGTTTGGTGTGATTAGTGCTTGATCACACCACCCTGGGAAAATTATTTATGGACTACCGCTCAAGGGGCTTAAACAGCATAATTTATGTAATCATCGCCGCAGTAACATTTTGCAGATGAGGAAACTGACACACAGAGAGGTTAAGCAACTTGGTCAAGGTTGCAGAGCTAACAGGGAGTGGATCTGGGCTTCAGGTCCATCCGGGCAGTGTCACCAGAGGGCTGCTGGTCTTGAACGGAATTAAAGGAGTTAGGGCCGAATACCATGCAGGAATTTGGACCGTGTTCAGACCCACGAAGCTTGGCCTAGATAGTCAGACCTTTGCCTGCTTTGGCACCCGGGGCCCTCAGCGACCTCAGCTCTCAGGTTTGCCACGGCATGTGTTGGGTTCACCATGCTGTGTTCTTCCTCTTGGCTGCTTCCAGACTCTGGCCCATGCTTCTGGCTCCTTCCTAGGGTACTGACTGGCCTCCTGGAGGTGACCTCTTGGCTACACATCATATTCTTTTCACCCTGGTGCTGGGGCCAGCCCTCTGGTCAACTCCCAAGCTTGTCTGAACTAGCAGGAAGCTCCCTCATTTACATCCCACATGCAGCGACCTCCCCAGGAGGGCTCCTTCCGGGTTTAGTAGATGGAAGGCAGCCTCACTGAGGCTGCTGTTCAGCTGGGAAGCATTGGCGTGCTGCGCGCTCATAGCTGGCATCCGTTCTGACCTGCCGGTGGCCGTGCTGTGCGGGTCGTTAAAGATTTTTAACACGGCCCCTGCCTAGGTTTTCAACTCCGTGCGTTAGTAGCCACGGGATCGTGGGCAGGTCGCTCCATCTCCGCGTTTTAACGTGCTCGTCTGCAAAATGGGAATACAATACTCACCTCCCTGGGCTCCTGAGGCGGGCAGGATCAGGTCACGCCTGTAAGGAACCTAGCTGCATACCCAGCTTCCTGGCAGCTCTGGGTAACTTAGGCATCAGTCTCCCCCTGGCCGGATCTCAAGCCGAAAAGTGGGCCTGTCGGCGGTACTGCTTCCTGGGTCTTGAACGTGAAGGGTGCGGCATCTTGGAAACTGAACCACCACAACCTCACGATTCTAAGCCTCCGTCTGATACAATGGAGACGATGCAGGTCTTGGATGGCCTGGGGGTCCCGTTCCTGCTTGGCTGCCAGTGGCCGTGTCTGGGTGACTGTCAGTGAGGGGATGGCAGACAAGGACCCAAGGGGGCCGGGCGGGCTGTGTAAGCGGGGGGACGCCGGTGGGTGGGCGCTCAAGATTCAGACACTGGGAGAGGGGCAAAGGCGGTGGGCATCGGGCACGGGGATGGAGTGGGTCCTCTCTTAAAAAAGGCCAGTCCCAGCAGCCTGGGGTGTCTCCCAGCAACCCCTTGAAGACAAGAGAGGTAGAAATGAACACCAATTCGATTCTTCCCATGTACCAAACTCTGTATGCATTATCTTTCACACTTTTAAAAATATCTCTCTATCTGTCTATCTATCTAGACAGAGGGAGAGAGAGAGGGAGAGACAGAGAGTCCCAAGCAGGCTCTGTACTGTCAGCACAGAGCTCGACGTGGGGCTAGAACTCATGAGCAGTGAGATCGTGACCCGAGCCGAGATCAAGAGTCGGACGCTCAACGGACTGAGCCGCCCAGGCGCCCCTATCCTACATAATTTTTACAACATGGCTCAAGGAAGGCATTTTAATCCCCATTTTATAGAGGAGGAGATTAAGGCCCAGAGGGGGAAGTGAACTGCCCAAAGGTCACACAGCCGGGAGACAGCAGAGCCAGAATAAAAACCCATCCGTAGAGGCGTCTTCAGTTCCTTGAAGAATGCCAATTATTCTCCCATCTAGGGGTTTTCTCCTGCGTGCACAGCCCCTCTGCCTGACACCTTCTCCAAAGCCCCTAACCGCTCCCCAGGCTGGCTCTTCCTCGTCCTGTAGCCTTTGGTTTAGACATCATCCTTCACGGAGGCCTTCCATGACCCCACCTTCCCCCCCCCCACCCCCCTGCTGAACAGGCCACACCTGTCAGTGCTGTTCTCTCTTAACTGCCTATTCACTGTGTCACAAATCACAATCACTTATTAACTTTTTGTTTGCCTCCTTATCTAAACAAGGGCTTTCCTTTCAAGGAGCTCACATTTAAATAGAGAAGAAAGGCACCGAAGCCAAGAAACAAATAGTTATCCAGGACGGTGATAAGCACGGAGAAGAAAATAAAACTAGGCAGCAGGCTAAAAAGTGACAGAGAAGGGAGGGGCACTTTAGAAGTGGGGGAGGCAATGTTTCTGATGAGATCTGAGAGTGAGAAGGAGAGAGTCATGTGAAAACCCAAGGCAAATGTGTTTCAGGCAGCGGAAACAGCATGTGCAAAGGGCCCGGGGTGGGAATAAGTTTGGTGTGTTCAAGAGATGGAAAGAAAGCCAAGTGGTTGGAGCTCGATGGTCCAGGGGAGGGTGACAGGATGAGACAAGGCCAGGGCCAGATCCTTAAAGGCCTTAAAGGCTGAGATAAGGAGTTGTTTCATTGCTTAGGTTTATCTCCCAACTAGACTGTGAGATCTATGAGGGTAGGGACCTTGTCTGTCTCATTCACTGTTGACTCCCTTGGCACATGGCAGGTACTCAGTAAATACTGGCTGAATCAAGGAGTGAATATGCTACCCTACTGCCTCCTATACGCTCAGTACATTCCCCGTATGTTTTTTTGAGCATCTCTCTCCTCCCACGGCTTTCCTCTCTTAGGTGTCCTGTCCATCCCAGCACTATCTTTGACAATGCACTTCAACCATGTGATATTATCTACTCACAGTCTCAAGGGTCTCCCTTCAGGGAGAGCTGAATCTCATAGAACATCTCAGAAAGCTCCCCACAAGCTTTATGATATCCCATGGTGGGGTCTCACATGCACGTGTATATAGTTCAAGGTCCCAGTGCCCCCCTCAGATCAGCACAAGAAGGCTACCCTAACCCACCAGCTGCTAGGAAACTCGGTCACATCAATAATTCCTATGCCTTGCTCTACCCCGGTGCCCGGGGGGAGCAGGAAGTTAATTAGCTTTGCCAGAGAGGCCCTGTGAAATGTTTGGAACTCTGCAGCCTGAGAACCCCCTAAACACAAGGTGCAATTCGGCATTCCAGCCCCAGCCTGGGCTCACCCAGCCAGATCTCACACCTGTTCACAGTGTTGGGTGGTATTTACAGTGGACACTTGTGAGTCAGCAGGAGGACAGGAATGGGGACACCCCTGTGCTGCGTCTGAGTTGTTGCAGAGTTAACTTAATGATGAAACAATCACCATACATTCTCCTTCTCTGGGGAGCGCAAATGGCTTTATAAACACCAGGCCTAGGGCGACTGAGGGGGGAAGGAGGCGGGAGGTTTACCTTGGGTGGGGAGTGAGCGTTCAGTCCATTAAGGGGAGTCTAAGAGCAGAAGTTAATGGTCCCCCCAGGCCTGCAAGTTAATTCGGCCTTGAAAATAGTTCTCAAAATCCATTTGCCAACCACTTCTGCCCACACTGATCTCCACGCCCCGCCTGCAGCTCCCCAGAACCACTCATGGTTTGCTCGGTCTGACTTATTCTAAGACATCCGGAAGTCACTGACCCAGGACTCAAAGAGTGGGACACATTCCTTCTGTATGTAACACAGGGTCCGGACTAGGGTGAGGCAAGTGAGACATTTGCCTCTGGACCCAAATTTAAGTGGTTGCCAAAAAACTCAAGGTGTAATCAAGACAAAATATGGAATGCAATATTAAAAAAAAAAAATTAAGACTGATGGAAAATACCCATGGGGAACAAATATCAACATTCATGATAAAGACAGGGATCTCATCCTCACTCACCTGACTCCTACTGTCACTTGAATGACCTTGACCCTTACTCGCATGACCTTGGTGCTCACCCATCTCACTATGTCCCAGCTCTGATGCAAGCTGATTTTTCAGTGGTCTGTAAGGGAATATTTTAAATTTTAATACTTAGATATATATATATATTTTTTTTCATGTTTGTTTGTTTATTTTGAAAGAGAGAGTGAGCAGAGGAGGGGCAGAGAGAGAGGGGGACAGAAGATCCAAAGCAGGCTCTGCTTTCACAGCAGAGAGCCTGATGTGGGGCTCGAACTCACGAACCACGAGATCATGACCTGAGCCGAAGCTGAACGCTCAACTGACTAAGCCACCCAGGAGCCCCAGTACTTAGGTATATTTTAAAAATTATGGCAAGTGCTCCCAGCTTTCCATTTATGGCAGAGAGATGACATTTTTCTTTCTCTTTTCTTTTAAAATATGTTAATTTCAATAAATAAAGAACCGGGGCGCCTGGGTGGCTCAGTCGGTTAAGCATCTGACTTCGGCTCAGATCATGATCTTGTGGTTCACGAGTTCAAGCCCCACGTCAGGCTCTGAGCCCCACGTCAGGCTCTGTGCTGACAGCTCAGAGCCTGGAGCCTGCCTCGGATTCTGTGTCTCCCTCTCCCTCTGCCCCCGTCTCACTCATACTCTGTCTCTCTCTCTCTCTCTCAAAAATAAATAAAACATTACAAAAAATTAAAAAGAAAGAAAGAAAGAAAGAAAGAAAGAACGAACCAAGTTCATTTAAGGAAATTTACTGAGTAAATAACACAGGTAGTTTGTGCATGTGGTCAACCCCCTGGTTGGGGGTGCTTGGGCAAAACTCCACCTGTAGCCCCACAGAAAGCAGGACCAGGTTAACATCTGTCCCTTATTGTACAAAGGGGACTTCTGACCTAAAGCAGGCCCTTAACAAGAAAAGCCCTGAACCTCCCTGAGCCCCAAGCTCTTTGCCTCTAAAATGGGGTTCACAATACCCACAGAGAGCAGTGAGGTTTATAGGAAATGATTATGGGATGCTGAGCAGATATCAACAGGGCCACATGAAGACTTTAGTGGGCCCTTTCCCCTATAAAAAAATACTAAAAATTATATTTAATGATTGTGTGGATATAAAGAATACAATTCAGCCTCAATTATATCCGCCTTTACACCAGCCCAGTCAAGGTACGCACCTTGCTCATCGCAAGAAGTAAAATATTTTTGTGGGTCCCTAGACACGTACCGCGGCTACAGGCACTGTACTTGCTGTGCTCAACAGAGAAGCTGGCCCTGAGCACTCTGGGCGAGCACTTACGTACACGGTCCTATAATCTTCCTAATGTCACAAGGCAGTCCCTCTCAGTTCCAGTTTATCTACGAGGAAAAGAAGGCCCAGAGAGTTCCGGCAACTTGCCCGGGGTCACACAGCCAGGGAGTAGCAGGGCCGAGATTCGAACCCTGATCTGCCTGCTTCTGGAGTCTTCCTCCCTGCCACGCCCAGGACGCGAAATAATGTGGGAAGCTGCCAACGCCTGGGTGACTGCATCCATTGGTAAGGGAAACGGTCTGTTGTTAGGTGCAGAGTGGGCTCCCCCAAGGTCCATGAGGGGCGAGCAATCAGCAACAGGACCCCGGTGTCCTTGCCCTACTAACTTGGCGGGGGCCGTGTGGCCCACATGCTCAGGCCGGTTGTCGGCGAGTCTGTGGGCATGTAAGCCGCCATCCCCAGACAGCGAGATGTCCTCAGAGCCTCTAGGACGCCCGGCACTGAAGTCCGGTGGGGCGGGTTGCCATTTGCTTCGTGCTCCTGTGTTCTTGAGGGAAGGACAAAGAGAAAGAGAGAGAAAGAACTTTGGATGCAGACCAAAGCCACTCGGGTGTTTCGCTGCGCGTCCCCTTGCAGGCTCCTCAGTGAGGAGGGCCTGACAAGTGTCACGTGAACAAGAGGTCAGCGCCATTCCGTTCCACGCACGCGACCCTGCAATTTTGAACAATTGTGGCTTGAGACAAAGATCCTCCCTGGGAAGGAAAATCCATCCGAGGATGCAGTTTCCAGCTTCGGCGCTTCTTGAATTATACATGGGCAACCCCCCCCCCCCCGCCCCCCCGAAGGCGGCTTTTTAAGCCGTGAGGGGAAGGCATATAATTTTGGTCGCTGGCATTCTGCTACAACACTTGCTGAAGTGGGGCCCCTCCCATAGCCAAGTGGCGTTTGCCTCGAAACCAAACGGGGGATGTCTGACGCCTCAAATAGCTCCAAGCTGCCAGCAGGAAGGATGCTGAGTTTGCCACGGTCTTGTCGGTCTTGTCTCCTCGAGGCTGGAAGCAACGGGAACCTGGGCTCCGGGCCCTCCGGGGCGCTGGCCTGGCAGTGGCTGCCCTTGCTGGCCGGGCAGAGCGAGCGGTGCTGTATCCAGCCGGAAAGGGCGGCAGGAGACTGGAGAAGCCGTCGGGGAGATGGTAGGTCCGGGTCCAGATGGCCCCAATGTCAGGCCAGGACCAGAGGGGACAGTGCCTTTTCTGGCCCTTTAAAGAGATCGGTAGCTGCAAAATGCTACCCGTCAGAAGAGGCTCCTGGGTACTTTTGTCTCCCCAGGTTTGCCCAAGGACAGAGTGGGCAAGGGCATTTGAAGGTCCGGTTGGGTCGGTGGCGCCTAAGGGCGTGGGCGTTGGTGACAGTCATGGGTTGGAATCGTGCTTTGTAACTTATTAGCTATGTGGCCCTGAGAAAGTCGCTGCACCTCTTAGAGCCTCAGTTTCCCTGTCTGTAGAACGGGCTCATCGCCTGCTCCACACTGTTGCTTTGAAAAGGAAACGCACGCAAGTGCCTTGAGCACAGCAGCTGGGCCGATTTTAAGCGCTCAAAATACGGTAGCGATCATGATGATTGCATCGTGAAGATAAGGAAATGACAAGTGCTATCCGTGCCTGGTGGTAACTCAGTGGGTGGGTGTGCATGTAAATGCCTGTGTGAGCCCACGTGCCCTTGAATGTGTGTGTGTGTGTGTGTGTGTGTGTGCGCGCGCACGCGTGTGTCTGTGCATGTGCACATGCCCCAACCAAAGGTCGGGAGACGAGCATTCCCTGCCCTAGATGTGGAAACCCGAGAAGGGCAAATACTTCATTATTTAGATTCAAAAGCTACTCATTAGGCGAGACCAGAGCACTTAGAAAGCCAAGCTGACCCACAAGTGTGAAATGTTATTATAAGTAATGACAATGATTACTGGATGAGGGGGTGAGCAGAGAGAGGGAAGCCTGAGAGGTTAATGTCCATTAACTACCAGAAATTAGGAGATTGCATTTCTGCTTCCAGGCTAAACCTAACAGTCTGTTTATTTACCTCACAGGGAGCTCTTAGCACATCAAAAAGGTATTTAAAACACAACCCCCCCCCCAACAATTAGCTCTAGGAAGAAGAGTAAATATGGACGCAATTTATCACTCGGAGCGCCCTGCTATCAGAGACAGATGCCGTCAGTTAAATAAAACAGACCCGGAGACCTGCCAGAAAGATCAACCCGAGAAACAATTGGCTAATTTGCTGATCGGCAGTGGACAGTGGGCCTTTGGTGACACACACACCAGTCATATCTTTCTGCTAATTCTTACCCGAGTTACACGTTGCTTTTTGCACCCAGCGGGAGAAGAGACACTGAGCGTCTTTAACCGAAAAACGTAACAGAGGTAGGTCCAACCCTGCAAAAGCCGTACGACTGCGGCTTTACTGCAAGGGGCCACCAGACATCCCAGTTCGCCGGGGACCGTGGTTCTCCCCGGGGACGTAGGGCGTTCAGCGCCCAATCCCGGACAAACAGGGATGGTGGCCCCAGGTGCGAGTGACAGTCAACCCCAGGGGGAAGCAACATTGGGTCAAAGCTGGCTTGTGCCTAGCCTTGAAGAAATCCTACCTGCCCCCATATGGCAAAACAGACCGTGAACCCATTAGCAGTAAGAATGTGGGGTCGCGTGGGACCTGTGCGGGAGGCGCACCAGCCAAGGTGAAAGTCCAGGGAGACCTCGGAGAGGCGAGCGCGCGGGGGGCCGGAAGAGGATCTCGGACAGACAGCTTTTCGCTTCGCAGAGCCCTGCTGATGCAAAACCGCGGAGCCCGGCCTCGCTCATCGGACCCCAGAGCCTCCGCCCCTTCCTCAGGATATATCCGAGCGTGTGCTGTATAATCCGGGGCCGTATCCACGAAATGCACATAATTCTCCCCCTTCAGCTGTTGCCACTGCTTTCTGAGACTCCGTATATAAATATCTGTGCGTGTGCGTTTGTGTGTACATTTCCTGACATATTTACGAAGTCTCAGTTTGCCAACCTTTGGGGCATAATGCAAGAACTATTTTTCATCCTAATCTGCTGTAATGACATGTTTTATTATACTATTTCAGCTGTTTCCATTGCTTTCACCGGGCATGTTTTATGTATTTTAACTAATGCTTTGATTTTAGTGCAGCGTGCCCTAAGGTGAGTTCACAAAGCCTTACTTTGGGAAATCCGTGGGGAGTCACAGCACTGGCCGTGGAGGGCTCGACCCACACGCATCATCGCACAACCAGGCTCGGAGGAAAGGGTGTCTGAAATGCAGGGCCGGAAATGCACACGCTTGAAGGCGGGCTGGCGGGGCCAGTGGCCTGGCCTGGTGTTCAGACTAGGGCTTTTGCCCCCGTTTTAGCCCTGAAGGTCTGGCCCCCTGGAACCTCCTCCCTTCGGAACAAAGCAGGATGTTTGGGCACCTTACCAAGATGGCAGGTTGGACAGCTGGGTGGGCAGGTTCTTAGGAGCTAGAGGGTCTCCTTGTGGCCCAGAGACAGCCTGGGGTTTGCAATGCCCTCTGCTTAGTTTCAAACCCCAGCTCTGGCAGCTACTGCAATGGTCATTTTTGATTCTGAGCAAGTCAGTTACACCCTCACTAGGCCTCAGTTTCCTCATCTGGAAGACGGGGCTGGGAACGCCTATCTTGCAGGACTGTGATAACAGACGGCAAAAGCAGTATGGGTTCTATGCCTGGCACACAGGTTCCCTCTTCCCCAGTCTAACGACGAGGGAGTGGGGCCGGATGCCTCCGAAGGGCTTGAAGATCACGTCCTGCGGCAGAGTGAAGGGCCAAGGCCACCACCCAGGCCTCCCAGACTCGGGCAGCAGTATGCCCCCACGGCTCATTTAGACCCCTTGGCGGTCCTCTGTGAGGGGCGTTCTTCGGTTTATTCATGCTTCCTCCGGGCCAGGCATTTCTCTTCCTCATCCCGTTTAACCCCCCAGCAGGACACCTGCCGGGTGGGTGAGATTATAACCCCCATTTTGCAGATGAGGAAATAGAGACTCAGAGAGGGGAAGACATTTCCTGAAGACCACACAGCAAGCAAATGGTCAACGGGGCCTGTGTGACCACATGGTGTGATTCCAGTGTCTGTCATGTGAACCCTAATGCCCTGCAGCCTCCTTGCCTGGAAGAAGTGGCTGGTCACTCACTGGGGACTGTAAGGCATTGAGAACAAATGGAAAGGGACGGTCCAACAGACAGAGCCGAGAAGCCCTCCGGTTCGTCAGGCCTCTGATGAACATCTCCTTCAGCCCGAAATAATCCTTTCTGTTCTAACCCAAGGTAGAGTGTGGGGAGAGGCCTGATCTTTGACACCTGACTTTCTCCTTCTCCTTTCTTTTCCACACCCCTCTCCATACCCACAGCCCACCCTGGACCCTCCTGCCTCTGTGTCTAGGCACGTGCTATTCTCCTGAGCAGAAATGTCATTTCTTTCCCTTTCTCCTCCACATCGTCTCTCTGAAAACTCCTATTCACCCTGCAAAGCCCAGCTCCTCAGTGCCCGGGCCCTTGTCCCCTCAGACTCCCCCTGGTGGCTTATTCGCCAACTTAAGTGCTGCATCTGGCCAGCGCCTGACATGAAATGACGGAAAGCTGGCAGAACGTCTGTTGGGCAGAAAAATCTCACTGTCTCACTCGCCCCACCCATCAGCCAAGCTGTTCTGGACCCTGGCAACGTGTGTTGCGTTCCTACTGGAGCCCCAGGAGGTGGGCGTCCTCACTCCCATTTTCTAGACCACGGGGAAGCAAACCACAGCCTGCAGGCCAGCTGTCTGCTTTTGTAAAGTCGTATTGGATGTAGCTCTGCCTCTTCATTTATGTATGGCCTTCGCTGCACACAGGCTACAGCAACCAAGTTGAATAGTTGCCACGGAGACTGTATGGCCCGCAAGGATGTTTACCATCTGACCCTTCGCAGAAAGAGCTTGCCAGCCCCCGTAAACCAAGATGAAGACTTGAGGTTCAGAGAGGCTTAGCAACTTGCCACAGTTAACTCAGCTGGACAGCTGAGGACAGGACAGCCCCGGGGTTCAAATCAGGCTTCAACGTGGGAGCTCTTTCTATAGCCCAAGGGCCATCCTTGCTTTCTTCCAAGGTCCCCTTCCACGGGCACTCCCCAGCGCTCTGCATCAGGCCACAGAGGTGGCTCCCTCCCACCTGGCCTGGGAGCCCCAGTGCAGCAGGTGCCCAGGGCGGAGTCAGTCACCTGGGCTCAGGTGTGGGCCCTTTAGGCGCCCTGGGACCCAGAGAAAAAGGCAGTGGGCAGGGAAGGTTTTTGTTTTTGTTTCTTAAAGAATGAAAATGCATTTGATAAAGAATCTCACCTCGCCTACTGATCTCATTTTCCAAGCACTTACAAATCAGCCAGTGGTGCAAAGCGAGTGGATGGATGTTTGCTCAACTGCTCTGCTGTTCCCAGTTTCAGAGGGGCCCGCATCCAGCAAGGGGCAGGGCCTTCTCCGGGGTGGGAGACCGCCCCTCGTTGCAGGAGACAAAACCCCTTCCCGCATCCCACTTCCAAGCTCCTCTGATGTCCCCCTCACCCCCAGCCTGCACCCACCTTCCCCACTTCAACCCCCAGCTTCCCTCACCCCAGCATCTCCGGGGGCTGCTTCCCCACCCAGGCCTGGGAGTTTTATTTCAAGCTGAGATACAATTGCAGATCATGTTCCTCCCCCCACCCGTTTTCTTTTTAATAAAGCTGTTTTGTGTCTCTGCCCCCCCCTTTCTGCATTCCTCCCATCTGAGCCTTCCCCTTTCCCCCTCCTGTAGGAAATGTCTTGGATTCTCTCACTGGGGTGTAATGGTTAAATTGCTACCAGCTGATTAAACAGCAGAAGCCGAAGCTGTAATCCTCAGCGCTCAGGAACCCAGGGAGGCAGAGGCGAGGGCCCTGACCCGCTTAGCCCCTGCTGACCCCCTGCGATGTGCCAGCCCTGGCTTTCAGTCCATTCATTCGTCCCAGGCTGCCTAACGGGAATCCTCAGGGAGGGGCGAGGGGAGGTAGAGGGGAGGAGAGGGGATGGGAGGGGGGCAGGAGGGGGAGGGGAGGATGCCTTCGCCACCCCTGGCCCAACCTCCAAGGAATGTCTGCCCGCCCCAACCCCTGTCCCTCCCCTACCTACATACACACACACACACACACACACACACACACACACACACACACTCTCTCTCTCACTCACTCACTCCTACACACCCAGGCTCTTTCTCATTCTCTGCAGAATGAAGACCAGATGAAGGAGATAGCCCCTTACCCCAGCCCCCTCCTTCTGGGAAACCTTCCTCCCACACCTGCCCCCACACAGGGAAGGATCAGGAAGACAGAGAAGAGTGGGATCAGAGAGGGGTCTGGGGAGGGTGAAAAGAGGGCTCTGGGGGCTGGGCGGCCTTAGGTTTGACCCTGACTCTGAAGGCTGCGGGCTCATGGAGTCAGAACCGCCCTTCTTTGAACTTTGATTCTATTCTGTCTGAGCCCTGTCTGCAGACTGGGGCAACAGCCTCATCAGGCGGCCACGAGGATGGAGCGAGCGCCTCCCGGCCCAAAGCAAGTGTCATCGCAAACGGTCTGGGCCGAGGGCTGGGGTACCGTGCAATCAGCCTAACCTTCCAACAGGGCCACCCCTACGTGCTGTGTCCCTCGGGCTCCTTACAGTATAGCTCTTCCCCCGCACGCTAGACATCACAAGTGCCAGGCTCCCACCAGCGGTGGCTCTCCTGTCCTGATTGACTTGGCCGTCGAACTCAGGCTCTGGACCGAGAAGAGCAAGAGGGCAGTGAGCCTCCCTGGGAAAGTTTATGTCCATGGAAAGTACAGTTCAGATGAGTGCAGAGTCTGGCCTTGATTCATCCTCCCCCACACTTACTCAGAAGTGGGAGAAAAGAGCCTGTCGCTGAAGAGGGAACTGGCTGAAGGCAGGGGGGACATCAGTCACCTGCCCAAGCACACTGATCTTGGAAGCGGTCCTTCTCTTTCCATGGGGGAAAAAGCCCCCGTATTCGCCAGAGTTCTCTAGAGAAACAAAACCAGAAAAATATACAATTCTATCTATCTAGATAGTTCTGTATAGAGATATGTAGGTACCCTATATGTGATATAGATCACATATCATATGTATCATGTATCACATGATATACAGCATATATCACATACATGATACATATGATATGTGATATAGATCAATATAGAGACATTTAGATATAGAATATACGATATAGATATCACATATACCTATGTCTATTGATCTACTTATTGGGAGGGAGAGGGAGAAAAGTAAATTTATTATAAGCAATTGGCTCATGCAAGTATGGAGGCTGAGAAGTCCCACGATCTGCTGTCTGCAAGGTGGAGCCTCGGAGAGCTGGTGGTGAAGCACCAGTTCAAGGGCAGGAGAAGAGAGGGGATCCTCCCTTCCTCCATGATTTTTGTTCCATTCTGGGCCTCAGGGGCTGGATGAGGCCCGCCCACGTGGGGGAGGGGAGGGCCACCCGGTTTACTCCATCTACCCATTCGAATGCTAATCTCATCCTTAAAAAGCCTCCCAGAAACAATGCTGAACCAAATTATCTGGGCATCCATTGGCCCCGTCAAGCTGACCCACAAAATTGAATATTGCAGGGCGCCTGGGTGGCTCAGTGGTTAAGCACCCGACTCTCGGTTTGGGCTCAGGTCATGATCTCACGGTTTGTGAGTTCTAGCCCCACGTCGGGCTCTGCGCTCCCTGCGCAGAGCCTGCTTGGGATTCTCTGTCTCTCTCTCTCTGCCCCTCCCCCGCTCGCGTGCTCTCTCAAAAATAAATAAATAAACATTTATAAACAAATAAATACCTACTGCGGCCTCCACGAGGGGTAGAAGAGAGCAGAGGGGAGATTAGACCTATTTCTGTGTAGTGGCCCCCAAATTCATGTCCCCAGAACCTCAGAGTGTGAATTTATTTGAAAATAGGGTCTTTGCTGGTTAATTACAGCAGAATCGAGATGCGATCAGAAGGGATTCGGGTGGCCCCTACATCCAGTGACAGTGTCCTTATAAGACTCAGGGACAAGGCCCTGTGAAGATGGGGCAGAGTGAAGTGAAGACCCACACCCGTGGCCTGGGGCCACCAGAAGCTGGGAGGGGCCAGAAAGGATTCTCCCTTAGAGCCTTCAGAGGAGCCGACATCTTGATTTTGAACTTGGGGCCTCCAGAACCGTGCAGGAAACAATGACTATTATTATTATAGTTTGTTAGGGCAGCCATAAAAAACTAATACACCCTAAAAGCACGCATCCTTGGTCCCGTTTTACAGATGGGGAAACCGAGGCACACAGAGAGAAAAGTCCATTGCCCAAAAATCACACAGGTGGTTGGAAGTGAAGGCGGGGCTCAAAACCAGGTCTGGGTGATGACCGTGCCCAGAGCCTGTACCCCCAAGTTTGCCCAGAGGGACATCCCAGCGGGGGAGAGCCACGGTAGACACGGGAAGAAACCAAGTGAGGGCTCCCTCGGCCGCCTGGGCTAGGGGTCCACGAGGCCTCCGAAAATTCCTTTTCCAAGCCTGCTTCCCAAGTCCCCAGGTCAGGAGAGAGCTGAAGAGAACCCTGGGGAAGGACGCTGGGAGAAAGAAACTCTGGTCACAGTTGGTTTGACCAGAATGTTCTTCCCGTCTGGGACCTGCCCTGATCTTGGTGTGGGCAAGAGCCTCCTCAGCCGGCCCTGGGGGGTGCGTGAGCCCTCCCCCCATTTTGCAGTGCCTGCTGCACCCCAGTCCTGGCCGGTCCCGGGGGAGTAATTCATCCGGGAACGCAGGGTCTCCAGGGCCACGAGCAGCCCGTGGGCTGTGGAGCACACAGAGCTGGGTTTACATCCTGCCCTTGGCCCCTTGCTAGCTGGGTGACCGCGGAAGGGGCTGTTCTCTTACCCGAACTCAGTTGTCTCCTCTATAAAATGGGGAGGATAAAACCGACTCATAGGTTGCTGCGGGGACTAAACGAGAGTCTGCGGATAAAGTGCCTGGTGCTCAGTGATGTTAGCTATGGTCACTTTTTTTTTTTTTTGCAGCTCAGAAAGAGGAAATGAGGGGGGTGGCGGCGCGAGTAGTGGCTGCATCTGGGAGCAGATCAAAGGTGGCCAGCCAAGCCGTTGGGCTGATTGGGGTGCATCCTCGGCGTTAACGATAAGTGGTAATTTCTGGTTTAAGAAAAACCCAGACTTAGCCGGGAACAGCTGCAGTGGGTGCCTGGCTGCTTGGGAATCTTCGTGGCTCTTTGCGGAGGGCCACACCTGCCAGCCTCTTCGTCCTGTGCGGACAGGCACCATTAAAGCTCCTGTGGTCACCACCCAGGACGTCTCCTGGTTGAGGAGCACTGGAGACCGAGTCCCGGCTCCCCCCCCCCCACCCCCCCACCGCCCCATATTCAGCTCTGAGGACAGGAGCTGGTCACCGCCCAGAGTCCTGTTGCTTCTGTCTGAGCCTCAGAGGACGTTGAGCTGGGTCTCTGGCGATAAGGACAGGTTGGGTTGAGTGAGCGAAACTGTTCCTTATCCAAGCAAACGATCTTTTCTGAAGTTCAGCTTTGGTCTCAGGACTCGGTTCCTCCTCCGACCACCCACCGTGAGTTCACAGTTTTCCGGGCAGTGCCTCGCATGACTTGACCAGCTTTTGCTTTTTAAGCCCGCTGATTTGCCTCCCTGTCCCTTGTTCCCACCGCAGCGACAGGGGCTTACATCCCATGCAAGGGGCAGGCTCAAGGTTCCTCTCTGGGCTTCTTTTTCTTCCAGGGTGGGGCTGCCCATCTGCCCCAAGGAAACCCCACTTCCAATTTTCCAGCTCCAACTGCACCCCCTGCCTGCTTCCTCACGCCTGGCTTGAACCCAGCTCCTTAGTCTGTCCCTCTGCCAGGCTCCTGACGTGACATTCACACTTCTCCATTAGTGCCATTGTCACATGAATCATGAGAGCATGTACCATTTACTGAGCTGTTACTATGTACGAGGCGCTGTGCTAAGCGGCTTTCCCCACCTTATCTCATTTAGACACGACAATAACCGAAAGAGAGGAGAATTGTACGGATGAGCATAAACCGTTTTGCACAAGAGGATGATTTTACAGAGAGGGTGAACCGCCTGACCTAGCCGCTCATCTGGGGAAACAGCGTTTGAAGACAGGTCTGTTTGACTTTGCATTCCCAGTGCTAAACGTCCCGACAGATTATACCGTAGCTACAAGCAGACTGGTCCCCACCATCTCAACTTTGGGTCCCCATGCCCCCAAGGTATAGGATTTTGGAGAGCAGGAGGGAACAGCGATTATTTTTAAAAAGAAATCGTATAAACTTACAACTAACTATATTACAAAGGAAATAAATACTCAAAATTCCTCAATTAATTTACTATAGGTTTCTATTATCTATGCTTCGAGGATTACTTCTATTCTGTCTGTATGATGATAATACCAAACTATGATGTGTGCTCCAGTGTATCTCTTCCCGACTCTGTTCAGGGACCTCATGTTGGCGGCTTGAGATTGGCCATGGTGGGAGTATTTGCACCATGGTAATTGGCAAATACTACAAACCAGGGTTTCTGAGAGAGAGAGAGAGAGAGAGAGAGAGAGAGAGAGAGAGCTGGTTATTCAGCATTTATCTGCACTCCACTTATCACGACCTTTGTGGGAGGGATTATAATCTCCTTGTAACAAATGAAGCAATTGTAGCTCAGGAATGCTGAGTGATTTTCCCAGAGAAGTGGGAAGTGGTGGGGCCAGGATTTGATCCCAGTTCGTGCCATTTCCACTATACTGATAAATCTTAAGTTCTGCTGAAGACAGAGAAAACAAAAACAAACAAAAAAAAAACCAGAACCCAGACGCTCACTCCGTCCCAACCTACCCAACCCCCAGCTGCTGCCCTGTGTTTGGTGAGTAGAAGCAGAAAGTGGTCAGAAACTGAAGACTCCAGCCTTGCAGAAGGCCTCCGATTTGATTTGGAGAGCAGACTGCTAAATGCTTGGCCTGGGGGGGGCACCTGGGTGGCTCGGTCGGTTAAGTGTCCGACTTCAGCTCAGGTCATGATCTCACACTCTATGAGTTCGAGGCCTGCATCGGGCTCTGTGCTGACGGCTCGGAGCCTGGAGCCTGCTTCGGATTCTGTGTCTCCCTCTCTCTGTCCCTCCCCTGCTCATGCTCTGTCTCTCTCTGTCTCAAAAATAAATAAAAACATTCCAAAAAATAAATAATAAAAAAAAAAAGCTTGGCCTGGGGAAGGTGAGAGAGTGAGACAAGAGAGACAGGTTCAAGGTTGGAACCAAGTGAAATCTCATTCCACTCACGTGAGCGAATATTCAGGAGCTAGTGCTAAGTTGGCTCAATTAGAAGTAATTTCAGCTTTAGTACCTCTCCGAGGGTTATTTAAAGAAGACTGAAAAATTAATCTTTCATTTATCCCAAGAAGACAATAACACTCCTGCCCACCCACTGGCCTCAGACCAAGCTGTTCTTTCCCCAGTGATGAGGTACAGGGTTAAATGCATGTTATCCATCGCTGACTTGAACTGTGGTTCTGAACTCCGTGGACCCGGTACAGTTCGCTGCTTCTTCCAGTTACACATGTATTTTTATGTAGATTCACAGTCCCTCTTGTGAAAGAATCGTGAGCTCAGCAAACATCAGAAAAGCCTGAAGCTCGTGGGTTGGTAAATACCATTTGTTCAGTCTTTAGGAGGGCAGAGGACTTGCCCTGTGTGCCCTAGAGGGACATGATCCTTGCTCCTGGGGATTTTATAATCTTATTTGGGAATCTGAAGGCCGGCAGACATTAAACGGCTGGAGAACTATTAAGAGAGAAATGCCATTATAAAACCAACAGGGAGAGCCCGCCCTTCAACAACCATTACTAGGGATATACAGGCTAAACCACACTCAGAAATCTGTCTTATAAACTTTCAAACTGGCAACGTTGAGGGAAAGATGGAGCCCCAACACTGATGCCGGGGAGAACTTGGTGAGTCAGACATTCTTTTATCCAGGGTAAATAGTACAATCTGTTAGAAACAAGCCAGGCAGGTAACACCTATGCCCATGTAGGGGATCACTACAAGAGCCCCTCAGTGGCTTCAGAGAGGCCTTTGCTCTTTGTCCATGTTGAAGCCATCCTTCTTTCTTCTGGTAAAAGGACCCCACTATTCCTTGGGGCAGTTACTCCCTCCACTTTCCATCCATGTAGTTTGGGCTGATTTCACCTCTGGCTAATACAGGTGTGTGGTAGAGAGTCTTCCAAGATGGCCCCATGATCCCTCTCGCTTGGTATCTACATCCTTGAGTAATCCTTTCCTCCTGCGTGTGGGCTGGCCCTATCAGTTGGCTTTGAAGCCACAGAACAGAGAAAAGGCAATGAGATGTTGCCTCTGTGATTTAATTATAAATGACGGTGATCTCCATCTTGCTAACAGACCGTCTCTGTTGCTCTCTCAGCATGCATGCTTTGAGGAAATAAGTTGCCACGTGGGAGAGCCCATGTGGCAAGGAACTAAGGGCAACCTCCAGCCAAGGTAATAGCCAGTGAGAATCTCAGGCCCTCAGTCCAACATCCTACAAAGAACCAAATCCTGCCAGCAACCACTGAGTACGTTTGGAAGTGGATGCTTTCCCAGTTGAGCCTTCAGATGAGACTATGGACCAGGACCAACACTCTGATGGCAGCCTCGTGAGAGAATGTGAAGCAGAGGATCCAGCTAAGTTGTGCCCTGGATTCCTGACCCACAGAAACTATGGGATAACAAACGTGAATTGTTTTAAACTGCTAAGCTTGGGGGTAACTTGTTATGCAGCAGTAGATAGCTAATATAGGGTGAATATGTGACCTAGGTCTAACCAACCGGAGCATTGCATTCCCCTAGCTACAGTGAATTAGTTCAAGGATGTCTGCGTGATTCAATCAGAGACTATCAGAACTGATCCTGAGACTTTCGTAAGATCAGAGGGGAAAGAGATGTTCTGTCCCTTGGTCTCAGAGTTGGGAGCTGCAAAAGGCTACCTTGTGAAGACGATCAACCTGAGAATGAAACAACACAGCACCATGAAATAGAGATTCCAGGCCTTGATGACATTGTTTGAGCCCCTAGATCCAGCCTTGCCCAAAGCTTTACCTATGGAATTTTTAGTTATATAATCTGTTTACTGCTTAAATCACTTTGTGTGGAGTTTCTGTTATTTATTAAAGCCTCTCTTAAAACCTCTTTTAGGAGCACCTGGTGGCTCAGTCATTTGAGCATCTGACTCTTGGTTTCGGCTCAGGTCAGGATCTCAGGGTTTGTGGGTTCAAGCCCCACATCAGGCTCCGTGCTGGCAGTGAGGAGCCTGCTCGGGATTCTCTGTCTCTGTGCCCCACCCCTGCTTGCACTCTCTCAATCTCTTTCACTCTCTCTCAAAATGAATAAATAAACTTAAACAAAAACCCTCTGTTAGTCATTCATGTAATAGGTATTCATTGAGTGTTTATACATGCGGAGAGCTCTGGGGGTATAAGGATTAGAGTTAGTTATTGAACCTGGTCTCAAGGGACTATGGCTACATATGTAACTATAACATCCACTTAAAAACAGAAGAACTTCAATTTCAGGGATAGCATCCATTATCCACGTTTGCACTCTCAATGTCTAACACTCAGTAGATGCTCTATAAATGTCTGTTGGTCCTAAAAGTACATATCAAGTGCTGTAGAAGTGCAGAGAGAAATCACTTTCAAGAAGGACTAAAAAAAGCTTCACACAGAAGAGATTTGAGCCACTAGGTTTGAAAGGATAGAACTTACAGGGATGCGGGAGAGGGTGCTCTAGGCAAGGGAATCAACAGGAGCCTGGAAGAACATGATGTGTAAGGACCACACTGGTGGGAGTATAGGGCGGATGAAGGGCACTATGGGAAATAAGGCTAAGAAAGTAAGATGGGGTCAAATCTTAGACGGTCTCGAATAATAGTTGTATGGTGATCTAGTGCCATGTAACAAATCATCGCCAAACTTAGTGGTTCCTAATATTAAACACTGATTAGCTCACACTCTGTGTGAGTCAGTAATTCAGAAGCAGCTTGGGGGAGCCGGTCCTGGGTCAGGTTCTCTTATAACATTGCAGTCATGATGTCAGCTGGGACTGTAGTCACTTGAAGGCTAGACCGGGGCTGGAGGATCTGTTTCCAAGATGGCACACTCATGTGCCTGGCAAATTGGTGCTAGCTGTTGGCAAAAGGTCTCAGGACCTCACAGTATGGACCTACTCATAAGGCTGGTTGAGAGTCCTTATGCATAGTATCTGGTTTCCCACCAAGTGAGTGATCCAAGAGAGGGCGTGGGTTAGAAGCCACGGTGTCACGTATGACCCAGCCTTAGAAGTCACATCCATCAGGACACCTGGGTGGCTCAGTTGGTTAAACGACCGACTTCGGCTCAGGTCATGGTTTCACAGTTTGTGAGTTCGAGCCCCGCGTCGGGCTCTGTGCTGACAGCTCAGAGCCTGAAACCTGCTTCGGATTCTGTGTCTCCCTCTCTCTCTGCCCCTTCCCCACTCACACTCTGTCTCTCTCTCAAAATAAAATAAAAACATTAAAAAAAAATTTTTTTTAAAGAGTCAGGGATCATTGGAGGCCATGTTGGATGCTGGCTGGCACAATTAATAATCAGTTATGTATTTGCACATCACAGAAAACTCCACTAATAGTGGCTTAAGCTGTATGAATCTTTACTCTTTATTTAACAAAGGGTTAAGGGGCACATGGTCCCACTGTTGTCAGGGCTCAACATATCATCGGGGACTCTAGTCTATTTTTACTTTTTTCCTCTGTCAATCTCAAAGTATTGATGATGTCTGTCCTCATGGTTACAAGAAAGCTGCCACACCACAGGGCACCCCATCTTCACATGACGGCCAAACACAGAATAGGAGAAAGAGACAGGAGTTGTTCTCATGAAATTCTTTTTCGTTTGGGAAAGAAAATCTTTCCAAGACACCCCACCCCCAGACTTCTTTCTACATTTGTTTGGCCAGAACTGGGTCACCTTCCCAGCCCTCGACCCATCACTGACAAAGAGAATGCCTTAAAAAAAAAAAAAAAATTAGACCTAACTCATCTTCTGGACCTGGACAGGTTGCTCTCCTGAACATAATGAGGGGAATTTATCAAGAAAGAAGAAAGAAGGGGTCACCGGGTGAGTGACCCAGCATGTCTATGACCGTAATGATGATTATCTTAAGTCACATTTTTTTTGGATGCTCACAACCCACCAGGCTTTGTACTAAAGGGCTTTGTGTGCATTAATTCATTCATTCTTTGCAGTCACCCTTCGAGACATGTTCTAGGATGTACCCATTCTTCATGGGTTGAATTATATCCCCCCCTACATTCATAGGGTGAAGTCCTAATCCTCAGGACCTCTGTTGTTTGGAGGTTGGGTCACTGCAGGTATAACTAGCTAAGCTGAAATCATTAGGGCGGGCCCTGCTCCAAGATGACTGGTGTCCTTCCAGAAAGGGCAAATTTGGACACACACAGAGATGCACGCAGAGGGAAGAGAACGGAAAGATTTGCCAGGAGAGGACAGCTCCCGAACAGGCCCTTCCCGCCACTGCCCTCAGAAGGGAGCAACCTCGCCAACACTTTGATTTCCGACTTCCGGCCTCCAGAACCGTGAGACAATACATGTCTGTGTTGAAGCCCCCCATTCTGTGGAATAAACAACGTTCCACAGTGACAAATCATGGCAGCCGTAGCAAACGAATACATTTCACAGACTAATGGCTGGGAAAGTTAAGTTAATTTCCCAGGCAGTGAGTCCAGCCCAGGTCTCTCTGGCCCTGAGCCCAGGGCCTTAACCATTATTCTCCAACGGATTGTATCCCTCAGCCGATGGGGAGCCAGAGAAAGTTTGAGTGGGAGAGTGAGCCCATCGGAACCATTCGAGCCCTGTTTCGGGGGCCACGTCATCATTTTCAGAGGTGAAAATGTTCCTTTTTGTGTCTGTCATCAATCTCTTTTATCCCAGGCTCACTGCCTCTGGCCTGGTTTCTAGGAGACAGGCAGAACCCCTCCCCTCCTGGAGTCTTCCTCGTAAAACCCCCCATGCGGACAAGAAGTAGGTAATTAAGTCTCTTCCTTTTTAGGACTCGTGGTCCCAGTCTTTGATCTTTCTTTCCTTCCTCTGCCCTGAAGCTTCCCCAGCTCCTGGAGGAGGTGTGGGCAGGGTGTGAGAATGGCTGGGCAAGGGTGTCTCGAGTACCCAGCACCGACCCAGGGCCAGGGGGATAAGAAGGGGCAGTGGTCCTGGTCTGACCTGCCGTGCACCGTGTGGCCACAGTGAGTCCCGAATCCCCGTCCACTGAGCGAGGGACCATGTTGCCTTCTCTGCTCCTTCTGTCCAGAACCACTTAATAGCTTGGAGACTCTATTTCCCAGACTTCAAAGGTCGAATGTGAACCTTGGAGCTACGTTTTTGGTTAAAAAGAAAGAGAGAGAGAGAGCAAGAGTGAGCAGAGAGAGAGAGAGAAGAAGAAGCTAGTTCTTCTATCTTTGAGTCATTACAGAGCTCCTCTCCCAGCCCTCCCCCCCCCCATCCCCGCCTGTGGCCTCCCCCCCACTCTTCATTCTTTATTCAGTTTGCAAGGCTGTTATTCCTGCCAAATGAGTCACTGATGTGGGAAAGTTAATTTATTTTGGCAGGCTTCACCATTGCTGCGAGAAATGGAGACTGTACCTACTACCACAAAAGACACAAATTATTGTGATGATTCATTCATTCCTCCCTGCATTCATTCCTTCTCAGGGCACGTGACTGTTTCTTTTCATGTTCACACGTGGGCACCCTCACCTGCCGTCTTCTGTCTCCGGGAGTCGCTGCAAGGATTAATCCGGGCAACCCATGTGCACCCGCTCGTCTACTACGACTCAATAGCTAAGACTCATCGAACGCTTACGCGTCAAGCTGCGTGGCGAGCTTTGCACCTGCTTTGTGCTCACCTGCTTTTAATCCTAACACCACCCTCCAGGGCGGGGATGGGTATTGTCTTCGTGTCAGAGATGCGGAGGCTGAAGCCCAGAGGGGGTCAAGGTGACCTGGCCGCGGTCATTCCGCAGCTCATAAGCGGCCGAGGGAAGTCCAGGCCAGCTTCCTCTGATCATGACCCACATTTCTAAGGTGCTGACCATGTGGCAGGCCCTGGCCTCAGAACTTGCCTCCCCTCTCCCATCCCATTATTCTTCCCACGGACCGGTGACGCGGGGACTGGGATTCACATCTGTGTGTGCCAGGGGAGCCCAGTGAGGTTTGGACAAGGTGCCCTGGGAGGCATGGCTATTACACGGAGGAGCTGAGCCGAGAGCAGGCAGTCTGGGCTCCAGGACGCTCTGTCTTCCTTGTGATCAGACGGCCTGGTACTTGGGTGTGAGCGCCCCATTCCTGTTGGCCACACTCGCCATCAGCACTGCAGACACACTCCTTCTGGTCCTGGGCGCAAAGACGCGGTGACAGAGACCATGCTGGGCACTCACCAAACGCCGCGGCTTTATTCCCTGAGGCACACACGCGGATCCTGGCAGTTAGCTGGCTTCATGTGCCTAAATTCTAGGCACTGGCAGGTCACTTGCCGGCCCGGCCCTTTAAAAAGCCCATGGTTCTTGAGGCTGGGCGGCTCGGTCAGTGGAGCGTCCGACTTTGGCTCAGGTCATGATCTCGCCGTCCGTGAGTTCGAGCCCTGCGTCGGGCTCTGTGCTGACAGCTGGGAGCCTGGAGCCTAGTTCGGATTCTGTGTCCCCCCTCTCCGCCCCTCCCCCACTCAGGCTCTGCCTCTGTCTCTCTCAAAACTAAATAAACATAAGAAAAAAAATGTTTTTAATTTTTTTTACATTTACGTGTTTTTGAGAAACAGAGTGAGACAAAGCGTGAGTGGGGGGAGGGGCAGAGGGAGAGGGAGACACAGAACCCGAAGCAAGCTCCAGGCTCCGAGCCGTCGGCACAGGACGCGGGGCTCGAACCCACGAACCGTGAGATCATGACCTGAGCCGAAGTTGGACGCTCAGCCGACTGAGCCACCCAGGCGCCCCAAGAAAAAAAATTTTTAAAGCCCAGATTCTGCCAGACACAGAGGATCCCATGGAAGATTCTGAGACCCGAGGGGAGGGATGGTAGCACCACTGAACGGAAGATGCCTGGGTCCCCGAGTGACTGGTTGGAGCCAGGCTCGTTCCAAACTCCCAGCTCAGATGCACACGGCTGTGATGAAAACCCCCACCCCTACTGGGGTGCCCACTGAGACGAGGCTTTGTCACTAGCCTGCCCTCACTCATCACACTCATCATATGATGTCTCATGTTTTTGACACAACGAAATTGTGGTTTAGGGTCTCCTTGGGAAAGGGCTCACCTCCACCAGAACTCAAGCTTCGTAAAGGTGGGATCCTCCCGGGGGCCAGGCCCAGAGCTTCACACACAGTGGGTCTTCAGGAAATACTTGTGGGAGGGAAGCTGCCTGCTTGGTAACGTTTCAACAGAGTCTCACTCGTGCCACTTAATATCCATCCTTTCCCGACACTCACACCATCACCCCCCCTCCTCCCCGCCACGTCACCAGCGCAGCGACATCTAGAACCTGCTTGTCCAGCCAGATGTCGGACGTCACTATACCAACACCGAGCTGACTTCGTTCCCTCCCCACTGGCGGTAAAATCCGGGAAAAGCCAACCCGTGTGGGCTCCAAGCTGCACACGCTATATTCAGATGTTTACAGAAAGCCAGTGCACAAGGATTTGCTCGAAAGCTAAATTTCCTCTCAGCCAAAGCCCAGAAATACCTTTTAAACCTTGAGCAAATAAGCCAGAGAAGAAGGCATTTTTCCCTATGACGGAGACTTCAGAGCCTGGAGATGCTCATCTTTCCAAGGAAACAAGCTTGCTGCAAAAGCCCACACCCAGAAGGCTCTCTGAACTTGCCGTCTGGCCCCAGCGCGGGTGGGACAGTGTCACCCGTCCCAGGCCTGACTTCAGACTGGACTTGGGGGTAACCCTCAGAGGCACGTCTAAGTCCACTCGGAGAGAGAACATGGGCTCCAAATAAAATTAACACGGGCCACTGTTTTACAAAACTAAGCAACCGAACAAAACCCTTTCCCCGTGGAGTGTTGAAGTGAGTGGGACGAACCTTGACCGCGAATTCGCCGGAACCATCACTGAGGTTGAGAAGGCTGGCTGACTTTTATCGGGCGCTTCTATGTGCCGGGTGAGGGCTTTCTAAGGGAACCCTGTTGCATCCACACAACAAGCTCCGGACACAGAAATGATCACGGTTCCTCTTTCACGGAGGCAGAGATGGACGCACAGGGAGGTTAAGTGACAGGTTCAGTTTCACAGAGCCAGTAGGTGGCTGTGCCAGGATCCTAACTCTGCCCGGTCCCAGTTCAAAGCCCAGCTCGGCTTGGCTGTACTTCTTCCACTTCTCCAAGCATCTCAGGACAAAAATAGCGATGGTACCTATTTCATAAATTTAAGTGAGATGATAGATGTGAAAGTAGCTAAAACGTTCGCTTTTCCCCTTGCATTTCATCTTGTGTGTTGTTTTATTTAGAAGGCGGGACTCAGGCTGCTGGCTGCGGGAAGCAGAACTCTGCGAGCTGGGTGTCTGGGTGGGCGCGGGCGGGGCAGGGGGAGCCGTGGGCCAGGAGGCAGGCGGTAGGGGTGGGGGTGGGGGCTGAGCGAGTTGGCAGGGGTTGAGGCGGTGAGAAGAGGCAGCGGCAGGGCTTGGCACAGTGAGCAGTGAGACCTCCAAAGCCAGCAGCGTCACCAGGGAAAACAACATCTTAGATGTGGCCGCAAAGGCACCCCACCAGGTTTGGGCCGCAAAGGCACCCCACCTTTGTCCTTGCAGCGGGGAAAATAGTTTGGCTGAGCAAGAAGGAAGTCGGGGAGGGAAGAAAGAAAGGCTGTGGGCTTCCGGGAAGGTCGGCTTGAGGGATGCTTGGGAGAAGGAAGGAGGCTCTGGAGAGAGGATCCCTTCTCCCATCCTCCAGCTTCTGGTGGCCGCAGGTGGCTTGTGGCCGCTTTAACTCCAATGTCTGTCTCTGTCTTTACATGGCCTCTCCCTTCTCCTTTTCTCTTCTAAGGCCATTCATCATCAGATTTAGGGACCACCTTAACCCGGAATGATCTCCTCTTGAGATCCTTACCTTTATTACATCTACTAGGACCCATTTTTCAAATAGGGTCACCTCCACAGGGGGATGTATCTTTTGGGGGTTACTGTTCACCCCGCTAAGGAAATAGAAGGATTCCCTTGCCCCCCCCCCTTAAAACTCAACAACCATGAACGAGTTCAAATATAAACAAATACAGAATATAAAATAACAGTTATCCGTGTACCCAGAATCCAAATTCAACAGATGTTAACATTTTTCCATAATTGCTCTGATCTCTGTCTTGGAAAAAAAAAATAATAAAACAATACAAACACCTTCCTTCTCTTCCTTCTCTCCTTCGAGATAACCACAGTCCTGAATTTTGTCTTTTGTTCTCGTACATGTTGTTACATTTCCACTGCATGGGTATGTAACGTTAAATAATTGATAGTATTAGTTCGCGTGCGCTTTAAAAATTTTATATAAATGGTAGCACACTGCATTTATCCTTTTAAAAATTAGCAGCTTTATAAAGATACAATTCACACATCAGAAAGCTCATCCTTGTCAAATGTACGAGTCGGTGCCTTTGAGTATGTTCACAGAATGGTGCGACCATCACCCCTGTCTAATTCCAGAACATTTTCATCGCCCCCCAAAGAAGCCCATATCTGTTTCCTCTCCCCTCAACCTCTGGCCAGCACTAATCCACTTTCTGCCTCTATGAACTTGTCTATTCTAGACACTTCATAAAATATATCTGGTCTTAGGGGACTGGTTTCTTTAATCTAGCCTCATGTTTTCAAGATTCGTCCATGTCGTAGCATGTATCAATATTTCGTTCCTTTTTATGGCCCCAGATAGTCCTTTGGTTTATGCCACAGTTTGTTTATCCATTCATCGGTTGATGGACCTTCGGGTTGTTTCTGCTCTTCGGCTATCATGAATAATGCTGCCATGAGCATTCACGTACAAGTTTTTGTGCGGACATTATGTTTCACGTCTCTTGGGTACATACTTAGGAGTGATTTTCTTTTTCTCTGTTTTTTAAAGTTTTTATTCAAATTCCAGTTAGTTCACACACACGGCGTACTGTTAGTTTCAGGTGTACAATATAGTGATTCAACAATTCCATACATTACCTGGTGCTCATCGCAACAAGTGCCCTCCTCAATCCCCATCATCCATTTCACCCATCCCCCCCCCACGCACCTCCCCTCTGGTAACCATCAGTTTGTTCTCTATACTTAAGAGTCTGTTTCTCGGTTTGCCTCTCTCTCTCTTTTGCCCCCTCCCTGCCCATTTGTGTCATTTCTTAAATTCCACATATGAGTGCAATCATATGGTATTTGTCTTTGTCTGACGGACTTATTGCGCTTAGCGTTAGACTCTCTAGCTCCATCCATGTCGTTGCAGAGGGCAAGACTTCATTCTTTTTCATGGCTGAGTAATGTTCCATTGTATACACATATATATCACCTCTTCATTATTCTGTCATCCATCAACGGACACTTGGGCTGTTTCCATAATTTGGCTGTTCCAGATAACATTGCCATAAACACCGGGGTGCGTGTGCCCCTTTGACTTAGTATTTTTGTGTCCTTTGGGTGAATACTTAGTAGTGCAATTGCTGGATCCTAGGGTAGCCTTATTTTTAACTTTTTGAGGAACCTCCATACCATCTTCCAGAGTGGCTCTCCTAGTCTGCATTCCTTAGTAGGATTACTGGGCCATATGGTAGCTCTCTGTTTAATTTTGGGGGAACTGCCCGTTTTCCAGAGTGGCTACAGTATTTCACTGTACCACCAGCAATGTTGAGGGTTCCAATCTCTCCCCATTCTTGTCAATACCTGTCATCGGCTCTCTTTTTGATTATAGCCATCCGAGTGGGTTTGAAGCAGTCTCTCATTGAGGTTTAGATTTTCATTTTTCTGAGAGCTAATGATATTGGGCATCTTTTCCTGTGTGTATTTTCATTGGAGACATGGTCTATTCACATCCTCTGCCCACTTAAAAATTGGCATATTTGGTTTTTTTTTATTTTTGAGTTGTACGAGTTTTAAAAATATATTCTGGATACAAGTGCTTTATCAGATATACGATCTGTAGATATTTCCTCCCATTCTGTGGGAGCATGCACAAAAGTTTGAAATTTTGATGAAGTTCAATTTATCTGTCCTTTTTCTTTTGTCATTTTTGCTTTTTTTTTTTTTTTTTTTTTTTTTGGAACCTTTCAAAGAAAATGTTGCCCAATCCAAGGTCCTGAAGCTTTATGCCTATGTTTTCTTCCAAAAATTTTAGTTTTAGCTCTGACATTTCACTCTTTGATCCATTTTGAGTTAATTTTCATATATGGCATGAAGTAGGGGTCTGGCTTCATTCTTCCGCATGTTGCCCCAGAACAACGGGTGGAAAAGACTATTCTTTTCCCACTGAATTGGCTTGGTACCTTTGTTGAAAAATCCGTTGACCACAAATGTTGGAGTTAAATTTGGGGCTCTCAATTATGTTTCATTGATCTATAATGTCTGTCTTTATGTAGTTCCACACTGTCTTGATTACTGTAGCTTAGTAGTAAATGAGGACATGTAAGTCCTCCAACTTTGTTCTTTTTCAAGATAGTTTTGGCTATTCTGGGTCTCTTGCATTTCCATATGAATAGTGGGATCAGCTTGTCAATTTCTGCAAAAAAGACATCTGGAATTTTGATGGAGGTGGGTTGGACCTGTAGATGAATTCGAGAGGCACTGCCAACTTAACAGTATTGTGTCCTCCAACCCATAATCATGCGATGTCTTTCTTTTTTCTTATTTTTTATTTATTTTTTTTAATGTTTATTCATTTTTGAGAGAAAGACAAGAGCATGAGTGGGGGAGGGACAGAGCGAGAGGGAGACACAGAATCCAAAGCAGGCTCCAGGCACTGAGATGCCAGCACAGAGCTCCATGTGGGGCTCAAACCCCCGAAACTGCGAGATCATGACCTGAACCAAAGTCGGATGTTCAACCAACTGAGCCCCCCAGGTGCCCCTCGTGGGATGTCTTTCAATTTATCTAGGCCTTCTTTAATTTTTCAGCAATGTTTTATAGTTTTAAATATTTAAGTCTTGTAGTTTTGTTAACTGTATCCCTGAGTATTTTATGTTTATTGTTTTTCTTTTAATTTTTTTTAATGTTTATTTATTTTTGAGGCAGAGAGAGACAGAGCGTGAACGGGGGAGGGGCAGAGAGAGGGAGACACAGAATCGGAAGCAGGCTCCAGGCTCTGAGCTGTGAGCACAGGGCCCAAAGCGGAGCTCGAACTCACAGACCGTGAGATCATGACCTGAGCCGAGGTCGGACGCTCAACCGACTGAGCCACCCAGGCGCCCCTATTTTTTATGTTTGTTGTAAATGGGATCGTTTTATTAATTTTATTTTCAGATGGTTTATTACTGACGTATAGAAATACAGTTGATTTTTGTATGTTTGGTACTGCGTCCTGCAACTCTGCCTAACTCATACTTAAGTCTGAATGGTTTTTTGTTTCCGTTGTTGCTGTTTGCATTTGTGGATTCTTTAGGATTTTTTATATACAAGATCACGCCATTTGCAAATAGAGGCAGGTTTAGATCTTCCTTTCTATCTGGTTGCCTTTTTTTTCTTTTTCTTGCTTAATTACCCTAGCTAAAACCTCCAGTGCAATGTTGAATAGAAGTGGCAAGAGTGGATATCCTCGTCTTGCTTCTAATCTTGAGAGAAAGCGTTCAGTCTCTCATCATTAAGTATGATATCAGCTATGGATTTTCCATATATACATGCCCTTCATCAGATTGTGGAAAATCCCTTCTATTCCTCATTTTTGAGTGTTATTTTTTTTTTATCATGAAAGGATGCTGGATTTTATGTTTAAAAAAAAATTTTTTTTTAAGTAAGCTCCATGCCCGACATGGGGCTTGAACTCACGACCCCGAGATCAAGAATTACATGCCCTGCTGACTGAGCCAGCCAGGTGCCCCTGCCCCAGTCAAATATTCTTTCTGCACCTATTGAAATTTTGCATCTATATTCATAAGAGATATTGGTCTATAGTTTTCTTTTGATGTCTTGGTTTTGATAGCACTGTAATGCTGGTCACAGAGGATGATTTGGGAGGTGGTCTCTCCTTTTGTATTTTTGGGAAGAGTGTCTAAAGAATCGGTGTTCGTTTTTCTTTAAATGTTAGGCAGAATTCACCAGTGAAGCCATCTGTGCCTGGGCTTTTCTTCGAAGGAAGTTTCTTTAATTACAAATTCAATCCTTGAAAATTTAATGAGGATTTTTCAATGGCCTAACATATGGTCTATCCTGGAGAATGTTCCATGTGCGCTCGAGAGGAATGTTTTCTGCTCGTGTTGGGTGAAGCATTCTTTGCAGATCTGTGAGGGTTGGTCGGTGAATAGTATAGTTCACGTCTTCTATTCTTTGTTAATCTTCTGCCTTATTGGAAGGACAGCCTGGGAGGCTCCAACTCTTAGTCTTGAATAGCTTCCTCCTCGCAGGTCTGTCAGTTTTTGCTTCGTGCATTTCGGAGCCGTGTTGTTACATATCTATAATGATTCTATCACCTTGACTGATGGGACTGTTACCATCGTGAAATGTCCTTTGTCTCAAGTACAGTTATTGTCTTAATGTCAATTTTGTCTGATATTAGTATAACTTTTCCAGTTCCTTTTTGGCTACTATTTGCATTGTATTTCCCTTCCTTCCTTCCTTCCTTCCTTCCTTCTCTTTCTTTTTACCTTCTTTGTTTTTAAAATATCCCTACTATAGACAGTACACAGTTGGATTATTTTTTAAACTTGTTCTGCTCCTTTCAAATTTTTGATTGGAGGGTTTAGTTCACTCATGTTTAACATAGTTACTGATAGGCCAGGGCTTAATGTAATTACCGATAAGGTCTCTGGAATTTTGTCATTTGTTTCCTATGTGTCTATGTCTTGTTTTATTTCTATTCCTTTATTATTGCTTCCTTTCGTGTTAAATACTTTCCGGTGTACCATTTTTATACCCTTGTTCTATCTTTTACTGTATTTGGGGTGTGATTTTCTTAGTGGTTGCCCTGGGGCTTATAAATATCATCTTAAGACAAAATTAATGCCATCTTGATTTCAACAGTAAACAAAAACTTTCCTCCAGTATAACTCTGATTCTTAACCCCTTCTCTGTGCTATGGGTGTCTTACCGTATAATACAAAGAAAAAGTATAGCTCTCACACATTTTTTAAAAAATTAAAAAAAAAATTGTTTTTAACGTTTACTTATTTTTGAGCGACAGAGAGATACAGAGTATGAGCAGGGGAGGGGCAGAGAGAGAGGGAGACACAGAATCCGAAGCAGGCTCCAGGCTCTGAGTTGTCAGCACAGAGCCCGACGCGGGGCTTGAACTCACACACCAGGAGATCACGACCTGAGCTGAAGTCGGACGCTTAACCAACTGAGCCACCCAGGCGCCCCGCTCTCACATATCTCACATATCAGCACAGGTCTGTAGTATTATTTTATGCAGTTGTCCTTTAAATAAGAAAGGACAAGAAAATATATCTATGCCTTATTTTATATTTACCAGTGTGATTACTTTTACCTGTGTTCTTTATTTCTTTGTGTGGATTCAAGTTACTACCTACTGTCCTTTCAATTTATCTTGATGGACTCCCATTAGGATTTCTTATAGGGTAGGTCTCCTGGCAAGAAATGTTCTTAGTTTTGGTTGTTTGTCACTTCCATCCTTTCATCCTGGTTTTTGAAGGGCAGATTTACTGCGTATAGAATTCCTGGTTGGCAGCCTTTTCCATTCAGCCCCTTCAACATCCCCTCCCACCGATTTCTAAACTCCACGGTTTCTGATGAGAAATTCACTGTTCATTTTATTGAGACGATGAGTCACTTTTCTCAGCTTTTAAGATTCTCTCTTGGTCTTCTGCTTTTGACCGTTGAACCATCTATGACATAGCTGTGTCTAGATATGGATCTCTTGGAGTTTATCCTATTTGGAATTTGTTAAGCTTCTTGGATGTGCAGATTAATTTTTTTTTTTTTCAAAAATCAAATTTGTGATCTTCTCAGCCATGATTAGTCTTTAAATATTCCTCTACCCCATTCTCTCTCTTCTTTCCTTTTTGGACTGCCATTATACATATTTTGGTGTATTTGATGGGATCCCACAGACCTCTGAGGCTCTGTCCATTGATCCTCATTCTTTTCTTTTCTCTTGGTTACTCAAACTGGATGCTCTCAATTGGCCTCTGTGTTCCAGTTGGCTAATTCTTTCTTCTGTCCGCTCATATCTGCTGTTGAGTTCCTTACTGAATTTTTCATTCTAATTATTGCATTGCACTTTTCAAGTCCAGATTTTTCTATTTGGTTCTTTTTATAAGTGCCCTTTATTGATATCCCTATTTGGTAATACATCATCTCATACTGTCCTTTCATTCTTTGAACATATTTAAAATAGCTGATAAAAATCTTTGTCTAGTAAGTCCTATGTCTTGGTTCCCAAAGGGACTGGTTCTTGAGTATAGGCCAGGTATTCCTTTTTTTTTTTCCCCCCCAATGTCTTACTTTTTTTTTAAATTGAAAACGAGAAATTCTTCGTGATCTATGGTGGCAGCTCTGTCAATTAGACTCCCCTCATCCCTGGCAACTTTTTCTGTTTTACTGTTTGCTAGTGATTTTCCTGGACTAGACCTAGAAAGTCTTTATTCTTTGTTGTACATAGCCACTGAAATCTCTGCTTGGTTAGTTTAGTGGTAACATTTTATTGGACGAGGAATTTCTTTTTTAAAAAAAAATTTTAATGTTTATTTTTGAGAGACAGAGAGAGGGATGGAGGATAGGCAGGGGAGGGGCAGAGAAAGAGGGAGACACAGAATCCCAAGCAGCTCCAGGCTCTGAGCCGTCAGCACAGAGCCCGACGTGGGGCTCGAACCCACGAGCCGTGAGATCATGACCTGAGCCGAAGTCGGATGCACAACCAACTGAGCCACCCGGGCACCCCTGGACAAAGAGTTTACTAAATGGCTTGAATTAGTCTCCCAGGCTTTGCTGAGGGCCTGTATATGTGTTGGGCATACTTCCCATGCTGTGGCAGGCAGTTTATAATGTCTAGGCTTCACTTCTGCTTTTGCAGACCCTCAAAGTCAGCCAGAGTTGAGAGAGGAGGGCCTTCTCAAGTATTTCTTGGGCATACACATAGTTTTGCATGCGTGCATGGCCTTCTACATTCCCGGGACTTCATCAGAGCTTTTCGTGGACAGCGGATACCCCAGTTTTTTCTCTGCAGTTGTTTGGTTAGCCTCTTTTATCCCCAGATGGTAGAACAGCCCCAGTGACTGTGATGTTAAAGAATTGCCACTGATTGTTTTTGACAAATGCCCTGGGGATATAACTAAGTGAGTTCTGGGTCAGGTCAGATAAAGACAAACCCTAAGAATGGAGCTTTCCAGCTGTCTGTCAAACAGGCCACATGGTGACAATTCTCTGGGAATGGGATTTTTAGGGAGCTCTAAACGCCCTTGACCCTTCCAGTGACTGCTAGGCTGTGAGGCTGTTGGTTTTCCTAGCTATTACAGTTGCCTTGGAAACCAAAGCCACCACAGAACTGGGGGAGGAGGACGGGATTAGGTTAAGTTAAAACATTGCAAAGCTCACTATTTTCACTGAGATTAAGCCATTAAAAAATATGTATGGCTGTATATGTATATCCATACATATACATATATATATATATATATATATATATATATATATATATATATATATCTCCCTGGGTTGTTGTCTTTCATTAATTTTCAAAGTCCTAAAAAAGTTGATTTTGACAGTTTTTATAGTGTCCCCATGGCTTTTATGGAGGAGTAGAATTTCAGAGGTCTTTTCTCTCCCATTCTGGAAGTGCTTCCATAGATATATAAAATTTGGGAACTTGTTCTTTCATAATTGCCTTTCTCTATATATGCTGACACCTAGTTTATTCATGTTAACTTCTGTATAGTATTCTAATTTGTAAATAAACCACAGCTTATTAATCTACCCTTTTAGTAAAAGAGAGCTATTGCTTTCTAATTTTTGTTTGTATCAATAATGCAATAATAAACATCTTTGTACAGGTCTCTGTGCACACGTGTTTGAGTGTCTCTAGGGCGTCTATCTAGAAATGTACTTGCTGCAGCATAGGGTATGTGTATCTTTAGTTTTACTTGGTGTTTCCAAATTTCTAACCCACCAGAAAATGCCAAGCCTCCGGGAGCAAATAAGAGTTCTACTTTTTGTCACATTCTTGCCAACATTTGGAATCATCAGATTTTATTCAATTTTGATGACCGAATGGGCATGAAATGCTCATCTCATTGTTTCTTAATTTGTATTTGGAGGTGCCTATTAGCCTGGTAAGGTGTAGAGAAGCCAGTGGGAGCCAGTATTCTCAGTGAAAAATGTATCTTTTAGCTGTCCCCTCTGAGGCCAGACCCTAATGGGCAACTCTGCCCCTCTCCTCCCACAGCTGCAGATCTCTTCCCAGTTGAGCTTCAGATGAGACCACAGCCCTGCCAGATCTCTTGCTTGCAGCCTCGTGTGATCCTAAGTAGTGGGCCAAGAGAAGCCTTGTGTGGACTCCAATCCACGGGAACTATAGGATCATAAATATGTGTTGTTCAAAGCCTCTAAGCTTGTGGGAATGTTGCTCTGCAGCGATAGGTAACTAATATAGGAGGGATGGATAGGTTGCCAACCTTTGGGATTCAGAGGGTCTCCTTTAGTGGGTCTGGGCTCTACCCCATGAGAGAACACAGGACCTAAGTCCCAGAGACCATCATCTGTTTACTTTTCTGTCTCTCTGATGTCATGCCCTTGCAGGTGGGGGCCATGTCTATACCCCCGGGGCCCTGCACAGAGTGTGGCACAGCATGGGTGATCCATTGTTACATGTCAAATCCTAAATCGATATGTGAGATCCAACAGCCTCGGATCTGGGGAAGCACAGTTACAAAACTCAACGAACCAGGCCTAAAGATCCTCAGGAACAAGCTCAGTGACTGAAGCTGAAATAGCCCATTTGGTCTCTTTATGAGGAGCAACAAGGGAGCCCCATGGGAAGCAGGAGCGTTACCCCAGCTGACTATAACCTTGAGTGTGCACTGGGTCCTGATGAAGGCTTGGGGAGGTACAGGGCAGTGGTGAATACAAGGGCTCTGGAGCCCATCGGATTTGGCCCAAAAGCTTGACTCAGCCCCTCCCTGGTTTCCTTTCATTGCTAAGCCTCCATTTCTCATCTGTAAAATGGGGCTAATAGTCATCCTTCTCTTGCACAGCTATTGTGAGGATTAATGAACACATGTGAATCCTTAGCACATAGTAAATGCTCAGTTAACACTTCCAGTGAGACACACACTCGAACAGATCTCCTTCGTGGAAGTTGGTGAGTCCCAGGCAGCGAAAGACATGCAGACCAGAGCCCAACTTTCCTTTCCTGGTGCCACAGGAAGCTGGCTCCACCCGACGCATGCCAAGGAGAAGAGGAAACTTGGAGGGGTGCCGGGGCAGTAGCGGGGGAGGGACGATGCTAAGAAGCTGCTAGTTTCTCTTTCTCTTTCTTAGAGGACTGCTGTCCGGGCCCAGAGAGTTACAGGCGACAGGACCAGCCTGACATGCAAACACAGTCATAGCTGTACAATTGAGGTAACTAGAGGCACACACAGAATCCCCACCCCCCACCCCCAAATCACCCACAGTCCTATCACTGCACCTGAGATTTCCACCATCCAAACTGCTCCTAGAGGTCCCTGGGGAATTTACCCACACTCACCCAACGTCTGTTTAGTGCCCACTGCGTACAGATCATTGTGGGAGAAAGATCCACGCGCGTCTGTCTTGTGCTTTACAAGGTACTTTAGTAGCTAATCTGGTCACTGCAACAACGGTATGAGGTAGGTATTTACGATTATCCCCATTTTGCAGAGGAGGAAACTGAGGCCCGGTGATTGAGGGGCTTACGTAAGTAGCAGAGCCAGAAAGCAAACCAGGGTTTGGCTCCAGGTGTTTTCTGGTTCATCCCAGCTGCTCTCCAGAAGTTTACAGAAAACAAATAGGTCAGCCCATCGAGAAAGTGGTCAACGGCTTCTCAAACTTAGTTCTCTGGGGTTCTGGGGGGTCCCCGGGATGCTGGAGGGTGGAAGAGGGTGACGGGTGGTAGCCCTGAGCCTTGGATGCCCCACGCACCTTCCCCACACTCTCCTCCCTTTCTTCTGTCTCCAGAGGTACACAGTGCTCGATGTGCCAGGGCACATGATACAACAGTAAAACCCACCAAGAGTTTCTGGAACATCTATCGTGCATCAAGCCCGGAATGGGGGTTGTGGCGGGGAGCCATTTCAGGAACTGTAAGAGGAGCCTAGGAAACAACCCCCTTGTGAAAACTTGCAGAACGATGAAAAATGAGGGAACGGCTCAATCTAGCAACGGATGAGCTGTCCCACAGCCGCATCCGCTTCCCTAATTAATCGCTTCAACGGTGACTTGGGTGGTCAAGGGAGGGCACGGATCTGTTGAACTGAGTAGCCCAGCACCACCCATTATCAGCAACAGGGAGCCGGAGCCTGGGGTGATGAAACCGGGGCCGGGCAAGTTGGAACAGGGAGGAGCCACAGGGAAGACACTCCTTAGCGAGGTGTTTCGGACTGGCTAGGTGCAGAACTGCCTCTCTGAACAGCACCCAACTCTGCACCCCGCAGATGAGGGCTGACCCTCTGAAAAGCACTCCCTCACCCCTCCTGTACTTCCTCCTATCCCCCTTCCCTCTTGCCGGCCCACCAAACCCTGCTGGACAGGGACCACCGCAAGGCAGGCCATCCTGCAGACTGAGCTGAAATCCCGGCCTTACTGATCTGTTACTTAAATGTTTGGACAATAATGTCGCCCGTCCAATGGGGCTTCCTGGATAGCGAGCCAGATAATGCGCACGCGGGGCCTGGTGCCACTGGTTCCTGGCACGTGACAAGTCCTCAATGAATGTTATTGGCTATCCTCTGCAGCCACATTCAATGTGGGCAGGCTGGGAACGAGGTCTTCTTGGCTTTTACTCACTCATTTAACAGGCTTTTCACGGGCACCCACTCTGGGCCAGCCACTGCACAGGGAGCTGAGACCAGAGGTTGAAAAGTGGATTTTCCTCAAGCAGCTCCCGGTCTGGAGGGAGGCAGATAGCGGAAACAGTTTCAATTCCTTGTAAGTATTGGGACGTCTGCTTGATAACAAGGGGGTAGCTGCTATTTACCGAGCACCTGCCATGTGCCAGTTGTGACGCCCTTGTATTCCCATCTCATTTGATGCAGAGGAGAGCCTTCCTTTTACAGATGGAAAAGCTGAGGTCTGCAAGGCTCGGAAAGGTCACTGCCCAAAGTCACATGGCCAGCGGTGGCCCATCTGGGCTTCCAGTGCAGGGTGGATGACAGTTCACCAAGGCCGCAGCAAATGTAAAGTTGTGGAGGTTTGCGAGATCACGGAGAAGTCAGACCGAACAAAACGTAAAATGCTTGGGACTCTGGGCCCCCGGCAGGTAACTCAGGCCTTGAAGCAGAGCCACCAGGATGGAGCAAGCAGGTGCCCCCCAAGTTTCAGCCTCACAACGGATCAGCTTTCAGCGATTTACATTCACGAGATGCGTTAATATATGTGAAGCACTTAGGATCAGGCTTTGACTTGAACGTGGGTCTGGGTTTAAGCCTGGTGCAAAGTCAGTGCTCTGACGTGTCAGCCGCTGCTTGGTATCCCAGATGCGTGCATCTCAGTGCCCATGCTTACACAGGAACACCAGCCCCCACCCCCCAACAACACGGCTCAGACGTCACTTAGCGCGGCGTTCGGAGTGTGCGTCCTCACGCAAAGCACAAACTTCGCTGTTAAGCCCTTCCGTCCCCAGATCGCTGTGTAAATAATAGATGCGTGTCACGACCGGTGACCGAGCGTGTCACTTCCTTCAAAGTCTGCTCCTGATTGGTCACCGGGCCCCTGCTGCTCAGTGCACGCTTGGACAGCTAGGCGTGTAGCTGCGTTGCCTCCTTGCCACCCGGGGACAGCCCATGTGACATTTTACACAAATAGGTCATAAAAAGAAGAACCTGGCCAGCAAAGATGAAAGTTCAGGGCAGCAAAGAAAAGATAGATAGATAGATAGATAGATAGATAGATAGAAGAGGCTGGTAAGTCCAAAACCTGCAGGTTGGAGAGCAGCTGATGCTGCAGCTTGGTCCAAAGGCCATCTGGTGGCTGAATTCCCTCTTCCTTGCAGGAGGTTAGTCATTTCCTATTGAGGCCTTCCACTGATTAGATGAGGCCCACCCACAATATGGAGAATCATCCGCTTTACTCAAAGCCCACCAATTTAAATGTTAATTGCATCTGAAAAATACCTTCACAGACATACCCAGAGTCATCTTTGACCAAATATCTGGGTACCGTGGCCTAGCTGAGTTGACATAAAATAACCATTCAAAAATTATAGGCTTGTGGAAGAAATAGATGACTCTGAGAATGTTGATGCTGCTTCAATTTAAGAGGTTCTAGAACTGCCACCGGAGGAAGACAGATTTACTGACATAAATGAGGGAAGTAGTTGTGACGAAAAGGATGAAGACATCCCAGAGAAAGTGAGGCCAGCGGGAACTCTCAGAATGTCATGACACTGGAAGGTACGAAGGATAAGATGTGGGAAGGTGATCCTATCTTGTGCCAAGGCTTTTAAAAGATGCTCCCTCCATAGTATTAGTTAAACAACCAGAAGAAGGAGGCGAGCACTGTTCAAACTATTCTGGACAATTTTTTATGTTTCTTTTTTAATTGTTTTTATTTATTTTTGAAGGAGAGAGAGAGACAGAGCATGAGCAGGGGAGGGGCAGAGAAAGAGGGAGACATAGAATCCAAAGCAGGCTCCAGGCTCAGAGCTGTCAGCATAGAGCCCGACGCGGGGCTCGAACTCACAAACTGTGAGATCATGACCTGAGCCGAAGTCAGATGCTTAACCGACTGAGCCACCCCGGCGCCCCCTGGACAATTTTTATACAAAGAAATACAACACTCCAGCTCTCAGTGTTTCCGATGCTCTAAATTAAAGTATATTAAATACATGTTAGTGTTGCTATCTTTTCATGTCCTTAAACATTTATCACTGACAGTAAGAGAGTTTTCAATGTTTTGACAAAAAAATGCTAAAGGTCACACAATACTGTTATTTTATCCCATTGATTCGCAAGATCGTTTTGTGTCATTCCTGCTGGTGCAGTCATTCTTACCGTCTGCACGACCGTCTGACCGTCGAAGGTCTGTCTGCTTTCCTCGTAACATCACTAACATTACCATCATCGTCGTCACCATGGTCACTGCCACCAGGCAGGCTGGGCAAATGCCCGGGATGGCTGGCTGGACATCCAGCTCCTTCTGACACCCTTTTCTGAGTCAGGGATAGGGGGCCTCCTTGCAAAATGCCAGGCCAACGCCCTGCCCTGCACTGGCCAACACCATCCTCCCTCTCCAAGGGCTGTGGGACTCTCTGTAGCCCCAGAAAGTTCCCAAGGAGGACAACTCGATTGACACACCAATAAAAATAACTCAGGGGTGATAAACAGCCTCACGTCTCCAGAATAAGCCACTCTTACGCAACGTGTCTTGATTTCACAAGCCCTACAGGACACTGGGAGGCGTCACTGAGGCCAACTGAGACGTACGCCCTGGCTGACCCCACAGGGCGGGGGCCCCTCTGGCCATAACGTCTAGAGACCAACGACTTTGGCTGGGATTTGGGGTGGTTGGTTCATTCACAACAGAAGACACATTGAAAGAGCACAGCCAACTGACTGATGGAGTGATCGATTGATTGGTTGATTGGAATATGTGATACTTCTTTTCACGCTTTATTTTTGGCAGGGTGCATGAGAAACTGATGGTCATAGCAGAAGACTCGGATTACACACAGGCCAAAAGGAAAAAAAATCAAAAGCACCCAGAGTCCAACCACCAGGGAGCATCACTGTTGCCTTCACTCTTGCAGACTTTGCCAGAAGCTGTCGAGAGGACACGGTGTAGGGCTTCAGACTGTGGCCCACGGGCTTGCTTCACTTCTCTGCATGGTTTCCCCATCAGTAAACCAGGGATAACAACAGCAGGGGGGCGCCCAGGGGCTCAGTCGGTGAAGCGTCTGACTCTTGATTTTGGATCAGGTCCTGATCTCACGGTTTGTGAGTTTGAGCCCCGCATCGGACTCTGTGCTGACAGCGCAGAGCCTGCTTGGGATTCTCTCTCTCTCTCTCTCTCTCTCTCTCTCTCGGCCCCTCTCCTGCTCTCTCTCTCTCTCTCAAAATAAAGAAATAAAACTTTAAAAATTTGTTACAAAAAATAACAGCAGCCACGTTGTAAGGTTGCCATATGGAAAGAAGCTAAAACCAAGACCCTTGTGGTTAAGCCTTTGTGCGTATCCTTAATTGTTTCTTACGGATAAATTCTTGGGCGGACAACAATAGCATCAAAGAAGATGCACATTTTGATGGTTTTGTTCATCTCTTTCCAAGGCAGCGACCTGATTGAAATGGGCTACTTGGGACTTGACTAATGGTTAAGCCTCTGACCGGGGCCACACAACAGCTGTCACAACTCGAATGTCAGCTCCATGAAGGCAAGGAGAGTGTCTGCCCTGTTCGCTGCTGTATCCCCACTGCCTCCTGCAAAAACCAAATCAACTCAGAAGAACCAGCTGGGACCAACGGAAGCCCTAAGGTCTCTCTACAGTTCTGCTAAGCACTTTATGTAGAGGCTAACCTGGATTCTTTCACCATGCAGGCTTTGTTAAATTCTGTAATGAATAAAATATCAGCCAACGCACTTCAAAGAGAAAAGGAGGGTGCGAGAAACTCCCCAGAAGGAGAAAGCTAGAACAAAGCAAGGCGGCTATGAGAGGCGTAAATAAATAAATGCATCATTTGTATTGTCATTTGATTGACACGTCTTGAATCATTTATGGCGAGCTCCACCTCTTTCTAATAATATGGAAATCGGAAACATGTTGCTTTCAGTCACGATTATGAGTGAGTCTCAGAGAATGTTCACAGGTGAGGGAGACGGATGTCGGCGTCAGCACAGCCACGAAGGTGCTCCGTGCTTGACGGGTTTCCGCGTGCAGCCACTGTGGGCTTCCCGAGGTGACACGTGGTCAGAGAGGGGGGTGTTGCTTGACCTTGTAAAAATGATCACCCGGTCGTCAAATGTGTATCGAGCGCCCACCGTGCACCAGGCACTGTGCTGAAGGCCAGGGCTGTACGGCACTGGCCACTTGCTTCGCTGAGACCAAACACTGTGCGGGGGCCTAGGGGCCACTTGGCACCATGGGGGATGCGTGCCAGCAGAAACTCAACAGATGCGCAGAAACAGGAGAGCGAGACAGGTGCAGAAACAGGCAGCCACCTCCCCCACCTCAGCAGGGCTTTCTCTCTCTCTCTCTTTTAATGTTTATTTAGTTTGAGAGAGAGAGAGAGAGAGAGCATGAGCCGGGGAAGGGCAGAGAGCGGGGCGGGGGGAAGACAGAATCCCAAGCAGGCTCCACACTGGCAGCTCAGAGCCCGCCACGGGGCTTGAACTCACGAGCCGTGAGATCGTGACCTGAGCCGAGATTAAGAGCCAGATGCTTAGCCAACAGAGCCACTCAGGTGCCCCTGGGCTTACTCTTTTAAAATAATGCTTCCTGCGCCTCAACTGCTCCCATTCTGCCAGATGCCTTAGAGGTCATAGGCTGAGGAGTCTTCTGGATGCTGCAGACCGACCCAGCTTTGGCTCCTGGCTCTGCAGCTTACTGGAGGAATTGACTCATCTTTCCTAGCCTCCTTTTTCTCATCTGAAAGAGGGGAGTACTGCCAGATAAAATACAAGTCACTTTGTTAACATAAGTATATCCCAACTACGGAATGGGATATACTTACACTGAAAATCGTATTCGTTGTTCCTCTGAAATTCCAGTTGAACTTGACGGCTGTTGTTTTGTTTTTCACTAAAACCAGCAGCCCTAGAAGGGGAGATTGTGATGGCTTCTGATGGATGCCTCTCAAGAGCGTGGCGTGGAGCGAAAAAGGCAACAGAACGGGATTTATTGCTCAATAGCATTTATGTAAATCAAATGCACACAAAATGGTATAGATTTTCACTTATAGGTAAATAAACACATGGGGAGTGCTGGCCTCTGGCAGGTGGCCAGATGTACTGAAAGGACATGCAGTAAATAAGCGGGTGCTGAGGTGGAGGGTGGCAGCTGAAGAGGAGAATGGGGGTGGAGGAGGAATAATAACCTGCAAAATGGGGGGTGCTGGGGTAGCATGGTCCGTTAAGCATCTGAGTCTTGACTTCGGCTCAGATCATGATCTCACAGTTTGTGAGATCAAGCCCCATGTTGGGCTCCGTGCCGACAGCGCAGAGCCTGCTTGGGATTCTCTCTCTCCCTCTCTCTCTCTGCCCCTCCCCCTGCTCTCACTCTCTCTTTCTCTCAAAATAAATAAATAAACTTTATTTTTTTTTATAGGTAAAGAAAGCCCATTTAATTTTTTTATTAACGTTTATTTTTTTTTATTTATTTTTTTAAATTTTTTTTCCAACGTTTTTTATTTATTTTTGGGACAGAGAGAGACAGAGCATGAACGGGGGAGGGGCAGAGAGAGAGGGAGACACAGAATCGGAAACAGGCTCCAGGCTCTGAGCCATCAGCCCAGAGCCCGACGCGGGGCTCGAACCCACGGACCGCGAGATTGTGACCTGGCTGAAGTCGGATGCTTAACCGACTGCGCCACCCAGGCGCCCCAATTATTAACGTTTATTTTTAAGAGAGACAGAGACAGAGCACGAGTGGAGGAGGGGCAGAGACAGAGGGAGACACAGACTCCGAAGCAGGCTCCAGGCTCCGAGCCGTCACCACAGAGCCTGACACGGGGCTCGAGCCCACAAACCATGAGATCATGACCTGAACCGAAGGTCAGATGCTTAACCGACTGAGGCACCCAGGCGCCCCATCAATAAACTTTAAAATAAAATAAAGTAGGGGCGCCTGGGTGGCTCAGTCGGTTAAGCCTCCGACTTCAGCTCGGGTCATGATCTCACGGTCCATGAGTTCGAGCCCCGCGTCGGGCTCTGTGCTGATGCCTCGGAGCCTGGAGCCTGCTTCCGATTCTGTGACTCTTTGCCTCTCTGCCCCTCCGCCTCTCATGCTCTGTCTCTCTCTCAAAAATAAATAAACATTAAAAAAACATTTAAATAATAATAAAATAAAAAACAGGAAGGATCTTGTACATCAGAGATGAGAGTATGCACCAAAGGTGTGCACTCAACCATGGCACTGTGACTGAACACAGTGAGTGAAACGCCCAGATGTCAGGAGGAATTAGCTTTGGGTCTTAAGTTGCCCACTCGTTGGCCACGTGACTTCAGGCGAGCAACGTCTCTGGAATGTTTTCCAGCACCACCAACCACAGTTCTGATTCTTTGTACGTCAGCTGGGCGTCCGCCATTCAACTCAACTCTGACACTCGCCACCCAGAGCTCACACAGACCCTCAGGTTAAGGGGGCTCAGTCCCACAAGACTGCCCCCACTTCGGTCCCCAACCCAAGCCCAGGCTGTTACTGTGCTTCTGACCGACCAGGTATAAATCAGGGGTTCTCATGACCGACCCCCCCTTGGGTTTGACCGTTTGCTAGAACGGCTCCCCAAACTCAGGGAAACATTTACTTATTATAAAGGATATATAGGTTTCTTATCAAGGACACAGGTGAACAGCCAGATGAAGAGGCACATGAGGGGAGGTCAGGAAGGGCTCCAAGTGCAGGAGCTTCTGTCCCCACAAAGCTGGGGTGCACCACCTTCCTGGCACAAGGATGTGCTCACCATCCGGGAAGTTCATCGAATCTCCCTGCTCAAGAGAAATTTAACCTCCACTTCCCCCTCTTCCCAGAGGTCTGGTGGATGGGATGGGAAGGTCCATCCCTCTAATCACGTGGTCTTTCCGGTGACCAGCCCCATCCTGAGGCTATGTAGGGGCCCCACCCTAAGTCATCCTCATTAGAATAAACTCAGGTGTGGCTGAAAGGGGTTTACTGCCGACAGCAAAAGATACTCCTCTAGGCTCATCACTCTGGAGGCTTTCAGGAACTGGGGACAGAACCGAAATTTTTTTTTAAATTTTTTTAAGTTTGTTTATTTTGAAAGAGGGGGCACAGAGAGTGGGGGAGGGGCAGAGAAGGAGAGACAGAATCCCAAGCAGGCTCCACGCCATCAGCCCAGAGCCCCATGTGGGACTCAAACGCAAACCCCACGTGACCTGAGCCAAAATCTGGAGTCAAGACGCTTAACCGACTGCGCCACCCGGGAACGCCAATAACTCAAATATTATAATAAAAGACACTCTTATGACTCTTATCACCTAGGACATTACAAAGGCTTTAGGAGCTTTGTGCCAGGAACAGGGCATGGGACAAAGGCCAAAATGTATTTCGTATTCCATCCCAAGTTGCTTTTGCTGTCTCAGGGTTCTCTTCTGGGATGATATCGAGCCATCTCCTAGTGAGGGCTGTGGTAGTGTTAGATATAACGCCAGGACTGGGTTGTGCACATTGTCTGATACTCATCATAAAGATATTAACAGCGGTAATTAATTATTCATATTAACCCAGAGGGAGACGGTCACACACACACCATTGAGGTAGGCGTGTGGGCCTTTTGCACCTTGTCGGTCAGTCCTTGGCTAGGGGCTGCTCCAGGAGTGAGGACAGACCAGGCGAGGCAGCTCCTACTTGGTCGAGACACAGTGGAGGGCCCTGCACTGGTCCCGTAAAGCAGGGCACCAACAGCATCCTTGAACTTCACATCCGGTGGACTCCCAGGCCCAGCAAAACGGCAGGTCCAGAAATCAAGTTCACAAGCTAAGACTCATAGATTTTCTGCTGAAAAGACCCTTGTCGGTGAGGTCTGGAGAGGTTCAGTCACAGGCTGCAGCTTTGGGGGCCACAGACTCCATGGCCGCGGGGACCAGCCAGCAGAAACTGATGCCATCGGAGAAGACGATAAGGCCTGGTGGGGACTGTGGCAAACAGGAGAGAAGGAGCCCCTCTAACAAGACAGCAGCAGCCTGTTTCTCACAGCCGTGAGGGGAACAAGGACCCGGAGCTGCGGTCAGGGCCTCCGAGATCCTCCAGAGAAGCTGGAAATGCGTGTGTTTCGGTGTGTGTGTGTTTCATGGAAAATCTCTCAGTTTTGAAACATTGGCAACCAAATGGAGGTTCTTAAGAACAACGTATGAGCCAAGGAAAATATGTCAATAGGCTAGACAGGGCCCTGGAGTCAGCAGCGTGCAATCTCTGGCCTCCGGCCCCACAGCACATCCCGACAGCCAGGGCTCCTGGGCCAAGGTGCTTTCTGTCGGGCCAGTAAAAGGACAAGAGGAGGGACGTGACAAGGGCGGAGGGGAAGAGGAGGGCCCCAGAGGAAGGGAACGGGAGTAGAAAACTGGGGAGAACCTCCAGGGCTTTGTACCCAGAGGCTCCAGTGTGATGTGGAAAGAGAAACCCCATGGCTCCCTGTTAGTTTGTTTGAACTGAGGTGAAATGCGTGCAATATAAAATTAACGACTTTAAAACGTACAGTTGAGCGGCATTTCGTACACCCCCAATGTTGTACAACCCCTTACCGCTACCCGGTTCCAAAACCTTCTCCTCGCCCCCAGAGGAAACTCTGTCCCATGAAGCAGTCATTTCCCACCCCCCCCCCCACCCCCCCCAGCCTCTGGCAACCGTGACCCTTTCTATCTCTGTGGATTTTCCCGTTCTGGCTAGTTCACACAAATGGGATCATACACCATGTGACCTCTGTGTCGGCACGATGCCTTCAAGATTTACTCACTTTGTGCTGTGTGCCGGGGCTCTGCCCCGTTCTCGGCTGCATGATAGTCCGTTGCTTGGATGAGTCACGTTTTGCTAATTCACCCGTTGACGGATATTTGGGCGTTTCCGCCTCGTGGCCACGGTGAATAGGTCCCAAGGCTCACTTTTCTAGGGGAGGTAACCCCACTCCGGAGTTAAGGGACACAGCACAGACCGACCCTGTGTGCATTCTGTGTAGCAGGCACAGTGCTGTGGTCCCATGCTCACACCTTGATTTCTTTCAAAATCTGAAGACCGAGGACTTTCAGGGTCAAAGGAAAGGTTTTGATGTGGCCTGGATTACACTTGTCTGTAGCCACAAATGATCACGTTGGAAGAAGTGGTCCACAAACGCCAAAGTGCCTAGGGACACACAAGTGGCCCTGGAGGGACATAGGAAAATCAAGGACTCTGGAGTCAGAAGATCCACAGGGGAACTCCCGCCTGCCCCACTCACTAGCCTTGTGAACGTACACGCAGGGCCGACTTCTGTGCTCCATTCGGCGTCGCCTCCCCTGCTACCAGAACAGGGCCTGGCACGTAATAGCCACTCAATAAATATGTTTTGAAAGAACTGATCCGACAGAGATGAGTCCCTGGGCCTCTCTGCGCCTTGACTTCGTCATCCAAGGCCTGGGAAAGATAATCTTCATCTCTCAGGGTGGTATGGAGGGCAAGACGCCTTTGCCTGGTGCCAGGGACTAGGAAGGCCTTCCAGAATTCACTTCCTTCCCTTTGTCTTCCAGCAGGATGAAGCTGACAGGCCCCTTACAAGAAGCAAATTTCCATCGAACCCGGGGTGCATTTGCTCCGCGTGTGTGTCAGACACGAGATATTCTGACATGTGGACGGAGGATCCCAGGGCCTGGAGAGAGGGGTTGATGGGCAGGCAAAGCCATGAAGAAAACGACAAGAAAATGGGTGCTACCAGGGAAGGGTACACATGGGGGAGTGTGAGCACCGTGTGCGCACGTGTGTCCTGAGGTTGCATGAGCGCCCCTGCGTGGATGTGTGTGTGCGTATGCGAGTGTCTGTAAATCTGTTTTGTGCGTGCGTGTGAGAACTGTGTGCGCACACACACGCATGAGCATGTTGGGCGCATGTGTGCACATGTGTGTGCATGCACACGTGAGCATGCACACGATGGGGAGAGGTGGTGGAAAGGAAGCGGGGGGGGGGGGGGGGGGGGGGGGGAGGAGGGAGAGAAAAGCGGCCAGATGATCCCAGATTCGGGAATTCTGCTTTGACTGGAGCCACATTCCAGAAGGATGCTAGGGGCGGGCAGCGGGTGGGGTCTGAAAGGGGAAGTGGCCACGGCTGGGTTTTGTCTTGATGAGAGGAAATTCTTTGCCCGAGGCAACAGTCCCCCCTGGGGTGTGCCCTCCTCTGTGGGTGACTGGGAACTCCAGAGAGCCCAGCGACCCTCTTCAGACCCAATTTGCATTAGAAATCAATGCGGGTTTCTTTCTTTCTTCTCCCAAGGCCCTGAGATGCCAAGATCCTCAGGCAAGTAATAATGATGCTTTTCAGACCACGGCTTCAAACTGCTTCGGCTTCAAACTGCTTCGCTATGATTAGTCTCCTTTTAAACAGAGGAAAACTGGGGTGACTTGAGGGAACTCCACTGACGAGTCAAAGGGAGGCTGGAGCCTCCCTGCCTCGGTGACCCCAGGGGTCAAAGAGAGCTGGGCCTCATGCTGGGTCCCACTTACCTGGAAGCCACGGCACAAGGAGGCCCTGCTGGGCTCTGGACAGAAGTAAACTGAGTCTCCTGTTGACGTCTCGAGGGCAAACCCTGCAGGCTGAGGAGGTAGGTTACCCGTGAGAACATTCCGGAAGACCTTCTGTGGTCAGCTCTGTCTGAAGGTAGCAGAGTGTCACGGAGTTAAGAGGCAGCCTATCGCTCAGAATGGGGTCTCGGGCCTGTGCGAGTGAACTTAGTTTCCTTGCCTGTGAAATGGGGACGGTGTCCATCTGCGGAGGGAGATTACTTGAGGCCTAAACAGATGTGGGAAAGTTCAGCGCAGTGCACGGCCCAGACCGTGTTCATCGTCAGAGTTATCGTATCATGGTCATCATCATCATCTCCCCCAAGAACAGACTCTTTCCCTGGCAATGGAGATCCTGAGACTCTGAAAGCTCAGAGATTTGAGGGGGCCAGGAAAAGTCACCCCACCCTCCTGGGCCCCCCAGCGCAGTGTTGTTGAGGGGTGCGGTCAACTTCGCAGGAACAAGATTTCCCGGTAGGAGGTCGCTGTCCGCTGGCTTCTTGAGGAACCTCAGTCATGTGGGCTGAAGAGGTTCTAGAGGAACCCAGTATAAAGAGGTTTGACTTCAGGATGGGCTGTTTTTGCACTTACTCTCTTAAAAGAACTAGACTAAGGCTGTGTGTTCACAGTCCCCAAAGAGATGATTTGGCGTGGGGGGAGTAGGTCCTGGAAAGGCACTGGGTACGGAGGGAACCCCAGAGCTCTGCAGACTGAGGTTCAAATGCCACCTCTGATGTGTCTCAGCTGTGTGAGCCTGAGCGAATGATGCTGCCGTTCCGAGCCTCAGTCGCCTCGTCTGTAGTCGTACACTCTCACGGGGTGACAAATATCAGACCACGGGCACCAAGTAGGAAGTCCAAAATGGCGGCTTTGTTGGTGGAAACCATTCAGTCAGTGAATGGACTGGTTTGACACAATCGAAACGATTCTCTACAGTGAATCCGGGGTTTGTTCAGTCCACGAACACAAAGAACCTGCTCTGTGCCAGCTCCTGGGAACTCACTGGGAAAAGGGAACAGGGCCACCGTCCAGTGAGAACAGGGTGCAGCTGAACAGTGATAGCGCGATCTGATCCTCATGCCTCTCCTGAGAGACACTCGCTCAGACAGGGTGACACGCTCCTTCTCAGAGGCTTCCCTGGCAGGCCGGCCTCCTGGGAGGGCGGACCCAACCACAGAGTCTTGAGGGAACTGCCGTGGCCGTCCCTGGAGACACAGGGCAACGGCAGAGGCGTCTCCAATCCCAAACAGAAAAACAGAAAAAGAAAAACGTCTCTGAGCTGTCGGCCGCGAGGGTGTCTCTGGACACGGAACTGTGCTTCGGAATACCGAAGGGCGGCCTTGCTCCCCAGAAGCCCAGGGGCCTCATGGGGTGGCCTGGTCTCTCTGAGGCAAAACTGCCCCAGCATCACACAACGTGGACACAAGGGCCACTGAGCCACCAGCTAGAAAGAAACTGTCGGTGTCATTCACTGATAGGAAGGAGCCTTTTTTTCCCGCCCTCTGTACACACAGTACCTTTGCAGAGGCCTGAAGGGCGAGCTGGGGACAGATTCCTGAGGAAAAGAAGTGGGAGGGGAAGGGACTGGTCACTTTGGCCTCTGGTTTCTCTCTCGTCAGGGGCCAGGGAGCAGCCTGGCCCTAGAGCTCCCTAGGTTTGGTTGTGGCAGAGGGATGACTGCGGGTGGAGTTGGGACAACGCAGGACAGGGCATGCGGTGTGAGCAACCTCCCCGGCCTCTCCCAAGGCCCCCGGCACGAAACTCCGTCTTGCCAAAGTACCTGTGTTAGTCTCCTAGGACCGCTGTCACAAAAATACCACAAACCGGGTGTTTTGTTTTAAATCAGTTTTGAAGTTTATTTATTTTGAGAGACAGAGCCAGCAGAGAGGGGCAGAGAGGGAGAGAGAGAGAATCCCAAACAGGATCCACACCGTCAGCGCGGAGGCCGACGCAGGGCTTGAACGCACAAACTGTGAGACCGTGACCTGAGTCAAAACTAAGAGTAGGTGGCTTAACGGACAGGGCCACCCAGGCGCCCCCAAACTGGACGTTTTAAAACAACAGAAATGTGTTGTCTCACAGCCGTGGAAGCCAGGAGTCTGAAATCAAGACATCAGCAGGGCCATGATTCCCCCAAAGTCTCGAGAGGACGATCCTTCCTCTTCTAGCTTCTGGTGGCCGGCAGTGGCTGGCCTTCTGGGGATTTCGGCTGCATCTCTCCAATCCCTGTCGTCATTGTCCCTTCCACGAATCCCCGTGTGTGTCTGGTTTCTGGGTCCAAACTGCCCTCTTCACGGAAGCGCACCAGATCGGATGAGGACCCGTCCTACACCAGTATGAGCCCCTCTTAAGTAGTTACATCTGCAAATACTCTATTTCCAGATAAGGTCACATTCATAGGTTCAGCATGGACATGAATTTGTGTGTATGCGGGGGGTCCCTACTGAACTCTGTCCAACAACCAAGCGTTAGAGTCATAAAGTCCTGGGATCAAATCCTGGCTTTGTCACTAATGGGTTATGGACGTTGGGTCTGCTTCTTTTTTTCTTTTTTTTGGAAGTTTTTTTTTAATACTTATTTTTGAGAGAGAGAGTGTGTGTGTGTGTGATTGGGGAGGGGTGGAGACAGAGGGAGAGGGAGAGAGAATCCCAAACAGCCTCCACGCTATCAGCACAGAGCCCGAGGCAGGGCTCAATCTCACAAGCCATGAGATCACGACCTGAGCCAGAATCAAGAGTGGGACGCTTAACCAACTGAGCCACTGAGGCACTGCTTGGGGCTGCTTCTTAACCTCTCCAGGCCTCTGATTCCTCATCGGAAGAATGAGGGCATCATGCATGCCCGACAGGGCTGTTGTCAGGATTTGAGCGCGTGTACACAGAATAGATAGGAGGTCTCACGAAACGGAAGTCTTTATGTTTCTTACTGTGGGAATCCGTCTTGGATCTGTCCACCCCCTGCAGCTGCTGTAAAGCTCTGGTTCCAGGTGTTTCCATCCCGACACACATCAGTGCCCCCTACACCTCCTGGGGGCCCTGGAGCATGAGCATGGATGCACGTGAAACCTCCTGTCCCTGTTGCTGCTGAGTTCCCTGGTGCACCTGCTTGTTTTCCGGGCAGAGGCCAGGAAATGGCATTCCTCACAAGTGAAAGCGTATGTCCAGGGGAAGACAAGGGGGCAGAAGGGTGTGATCCCAGCAGGGGAACATCCACAGGGCTCTTTCCATTGTTCCCAAGGTCCAGGCTTCCAGGTCGAGCGGGCAGGAGTGAGGCTGTCTTCAGACAGGAGGCCTCGCTCCCAGACCATGGTATCTGGCTGCAGCCGCACCTAAACAGCTGTGTAGACATTATAAATCTCTCTCCTGGAGATGAGGCGCAGAGGCTCTCGACGTGTCCTGCTAATGGCAAATCTGTCAGCGCCCACAGCACAAACTTTGGACGCTGAAAGCATCAAGGTGAGACTGTCTGCCTCCCTCAAGCCTGTTAATTGTACCTGCAATGTATTGCCCTCCAAATGTGGAAGGCTGTCTCTTTCTACACTGACAGCACGAAGGGCGTTTTAACTGCAAAGGAGGCTGTGCTCCAACTCCAATCTAAGTGCCCCTGAACCCGAGCTCTGACCTGCCAACTCTCTGCCCGGAGGAATCCCCCTTGGGCAAGACACGGGGTGATTTGGATGAGTTTAGGCCAGACGGTGTCCCCTCGGGGACTGTGGAGGTCTGCATGGCTTTTGTTTGGGAGCCTGTTTGCTTTTGGGTGGAGTTTTGTCTTTAAATCTTCGCTTTTCAAGGGGGGAAAAAAGGGGGTCATTTGCTTTATTTTGAATGTGAAATCAGAAGTTCGGGTCCCGAATTTATCACCCCATAGATGTATGACTTTGAACAATCCTTTCATCTTTTTTAGATTCCTCACTGTAGAAAGATGATTATCAAATCTTTCTTCCCAGCTAGAGACGGGGATGGAATGAGATATTCAATGGCCATCCATCAGAGTTTTAGTTGGAAACAACCTGTGGATTGCTGATAAATCAACTCTCCAGAAACAGAGAACTCTGGTTTATTGCACAGGCCAATTTCCGTGGTGTAAATACGCCCGTGGTGGCTGATTTTAAAGCACCCACATGACATCACAAGAATGAGGATCCGGAAAGGGCGGTGAACAACCGGTACTCCTGGGCTGACGTGAGCTGGCTTCAGCACGTCCCCGAAGACAACAGCCACTGTTTGATTTTATCAGCAAACAAATGTACCCAAAAGATAGGGCGGAGCTTGCGGAATTGCCAGTTGGCGACTCTGACTTGGGAGTCTGTGTAGCCAGGAGTTATGCCCCGAAATCACCCCGGAAACAATCCGATAGTGAAGACGCTGCCGCTGTCCCCTCTGGCACAGATACAGTAATAGGCTCTGTCCTCACCAACAATTCTGGACACCGGCCAACGCCACTAAAGCTAGAGACACTGGCATCCCTGCAAGCCACCTGGCAGCCGCCCCCACCCTCGCCAGCACGAAGAAGGCAAGTGAGGGTGTAGGTCTGGTTCCCTCCAACCAATAGCTTCCCACTTCATCTAGGAAGTTGCATGTGATTGGTAGAGCAAAGTCACATGTCTGTGCCCCAGCCGCGAGGGAGAAAGGGCGTAGGTATTTGTTCCCTGTAGCAGCGATAACAAATTACCAGCAACCTGGTGGTTTAAAACGAGGGAAATTGACTTGTAGTTCGGGGGGCCTGAAGTTCAAAATCGAAGTGGCGGCAGGGCTGCCCTTCCTCTGAAGGTTCTAGGAAGGAAGGGATTCTTCTTACAGCCACTCCAATCTCTCTGTCTTCACTCGGCCTTCTCTTCTCTTCCTCTGTGTCTCTCCTATGTGTGTCTCTTATAGAAACACTGATTGGATTTAGGGCCCATCTGGATCATCCAGGGAGAGCTCACCTTGAGATCCTTAACTTAATCACACCAGCAAAGATTCTTTTACCGAGGAAGGTCACGTTCACAGGTTCTGGGGTTTAGGACATGGGCATATCTTTCGGGGGCCACCGTTCAGCCCAGCTGTCTGTACCTCCGGCCTCTATAGCCAGCAGTGAGCTTTGCTTCACTGGAGGGCAAGTTCCTCAATTACAAGGAGGAGGTTCGGAGGCTGGGAAGTCAGAAAAACGTCCCGCCTCTTCTAGAACCGGGGTCGCAAATGTTTTTGGTAAATGGTCAGAGAGCAAATATTTTTTGCTTTGGGGTCATATGGTCACAGCTCCTCATCTCTGCTGTTAGAGCATACACAGAGCTGTAGACATTTTGTAAACAAATGGGGGTGGCTGTGTTCCAATAAAACTTTATTTACAAAACAGGCATCTGTCCAGATTTGTCCCGAGGGCTGTAGATTGCTGACCCTTGTTCTAGAACACGACGACACCCAGCCTGATGAGGGGCGAACGGCACCCCGTTAGGGGCGAATGACAGGTAACCCAGATGTCTATTCCTAGGGTGGTAAAACATCACAAGAAGCTGTATCTGAAGTGGGGGTGGGGGTGGAGGTGGGGGAGGGAGGGAACAGGCAATGTGGTACTTGTAGTAAAAAACACATCAGTTTTGAATGCTGACAGATCTGGGTCCAAGACTCAGCCCCTCAGTGAGCCAATAAGGCACCAGGGCCAGCCCCCTCACCTCTCGGAGCCTCAACTTTTTCATCCGTACAATGGGGAGAGTTAGATCCATCCCGCGATTGTGAGGATTAAATGAGATAACATTTCTAAAAACATGGCACCTAGTGAACGCCCGGTAAACCAACGCTCAATCGAATTTTTGAAAATCAACACACCCGAACATACATAATGAAGTAAGTGTGATCCTTCAAAGGAGGCCTCTGGGAGGCCAGCCAGGCTGCTGGGCACGACACGTTTTGGGCACCAGCTGCTGCTTAGCCTTTGACGCCTTGGCAGTTTCCTCAGACTGTCCTCCGTGGCGGCAGGTCTTCCTTCTTGGAGACTGGACTTGATTTCTGGACAGAGCCCAAAGCTAAATGGAGCCAGGTCTGATGAACAAGGTAGAAGATGAAGCTGGCTGGGATCGCTTTGGGTGATAAAGACCCATGATTGCAAAATAATGAGCAGGGGTTACTTGTGTGGCTTGGAACCTGGCTCTGAAGGAAATCCCCAGAGAGGACTTCCGATAGTGCTCTGAGCACCGGTGGCCTGGTGGGAATAAGTGAAGGAATAAGTGAAGTTATTCCCTGGTGGGAATAACTGATTATGGTAAGGGAAACACCTTTTTGGAAGGGCAAGACCTGGGGTGTTTGTGGTCTTTTTATGTTATAGTCATACCCTACAGGATTTGTTTCTTCATTCACTCACTCATTCATTCATTCATTCATTCATCCCTAGCTCCAAGCTTGTAGTCGGAAACAGATACAATTCCAACAAAGAAGCATCTAGGGGCACCTGAGTGGCTTCAGTCGATTAAGCGTTAGACTCTTGGTTTTGGCTCAGGTCATGATCTCACAGTTCATGAGATCGAGCCCTACTGTGGGCTCTGCGCTGACAGTGTGGAGCCTGCTCGGGATTCTCTCTTTCCCTCTCTTTCTGCACGCCCCCCTCAAAATAAATACATAAACATTAAAAAAAAAAAAAAAAGAAGAAACATCTGTGCTATGGTGGACTAGGCAAATGGTGCCTCAAGCACTGTGCAGTGTGCAACCTGTACAATGGTATGTGTCAGCCTTACTTTATGGGAGAAAAAAAAATAAGGATATGAGTTACATTCATAGGGCCAGGGAGGCATGTGAGCTGGATCATTAGGGAGTGAAGGAATTTTCAAGGCACAGGGGGTGGGGGAAGGGAACATCAGACTCAGGCACAGAGTGTACCAAAGCACGGAAAGGAGTATGTGCAGTGAGGAAGTATGGCCAGTGGCTACCGAGACATCTGGCGGATTTGGGGAGGAGGCAGGCAGGCTGGGGGCAGCGAGGCTGAGGGGACTGAGTCAAGATCTCCCGGGGGGCTGCTGGGGGAGTCGGAGAGGTCCACGAATGTCAGACATTCCAATCCTCTGAGTTGGCCTCCCAGCCTCTGCCCCAGGGAGAGATTCGAGAAAGAACACCGGCCTCGGTGCGGCACACGTCTGGATCCCAGCTCTGTGGCCTGTAAGCTGTGTTTCGTCCCTCCAGTCACTTAACCTCTCTGAGCAGGAGTTTCCTAACTGCAAAATGGAGGTCCCAGTAATGTCTACTGCGGGAGGGGGGGGGGGGGGATTTGGCAAGATACAGAGTCCGAGACCTAGTAGGTCTGGTCTCTGTCAACCTCCCATGAGGATGACAACCATGAAACCAACCATGAGGATGACAGCACCAGACCCCGGTAGGGAGAGTAAGCAGGTGATTATTCTCACTTCCCAAAGTCCCTGGAAAGTTGGCCTCGGTCTCCACATTGCCCTCCTTAGCATTAGCATCAGAGAGCACTTTCCCTGCGTTTAGCACCGCCCTGCTTCCTCAGAGGTCTTTTAAAATGCAAATCTGCCCCCTTGGTCCCCGAGCCTCAGGTAAACCGGTCAATGACTTTTATCAGCATATTCCATTTACCCTGGAGCGGAAGGGTGGGGCGCAGAGAAATGCGGAAGGGAGGAGGTGGGGGCTCACTCACGTCCCCCCTGGAGACACAGAGGAGAAGCTCCTGGGACTGAAATCAGAAGGATGAAAGTTAAGATCCCCAAGGGCGTACCAAATTCCCCAGCGCGCGGGGGTGTGGCGTGGGGTCCAGCGGACGTCCCTCGTTTTCACTGGGTCTGTTCTGTGTGCAGGGCTGGGAGTGGAAGCAAGACTGGGACTCAGGCCCTGCCCTCGGGGAACAAACAGTCTGGCTGGAACACCAAGCGTAAACAGATAAGTAAGGCACCCAGGGCAAGGTGATGTCGTCATCGTTGTGTCCTGATGGCCACCTGTTGCTGAGCATTTACCCCGAGACAGGTCACATGCTGAGAACCTTGTTACCTGTTATTTCTAACTGGGGGTGGCTGTTAGTAACCACTTTTTTGCAGGTGAGCAAACTGAGGCTCAGATCGACCACAACGTGCATTGCTCGGGGTCAGAAAGCCGCAAAGCGGTAGGGACTCCGACACCCAAGTTCTCGGCCAGAACTGGAAGATCAGCCCACGTGTCTGAGCTCCAGAGAGGGGCTCCCTTTCTGCGTTTGGGTCTCACGTGGGAGAGAGACACGACGAAAAAAAGAGGGAACTGCAAATTTGAAGTAGCTCAGTATAAAAAGATGTACGAAACAAAGCCTCCTTTTAGGTGCAAAATGTGGAAGAATGCAAATCTCTCCGGTTTTAAAAAGGACATCTGTAACTGTATCATTTCAGAACCAAGTGGGGCCCGAGTGAAATTTAAATGGTGGTAAACAATTGCCCTGCGTTCGTGACATTTTAATGGACAAAGAGACACGCTCCCCACCCCTTGCAGGGGTTTGCTTGGATTGTTTGAGTTTTAAGTGATGTAAAGATCCTCAAGAATGAACTCCTTGTAAAACTGCCACCTCCGGGGCCCACGGGGCGGCTCAGTTGGTTAAGTGCCCCACTTTGGCTCAGGTGTGATCTCATGGCTCATGGGTTCGAGCCCCACACTGGGCTCTGCACCAAGGGGAGTCTGCTAAGCATTCTCTCTGCCCCTCCCTTGCTTGTGCTCTTTCTCTTTCTCAATAAATAAATGAAAACTCTTAAAAAAAAATGAAAACTGCGACCTCCCTTAGGACCGTTTGTGCACATGTAAAATAATACGTAACCCGTGTAAATTACAGGTCCCTGCGTGGCTCCTTCATGGACCTAGTTGCGTGCAACTTTAGCTCTCAAATTGCATTTCTCTACAAAGTCCTCCTCCCCACCTTTGCACGTCTGGGTTCAGTGGGATCCTACGGAGTCTAGTCAGAGACTTAAGATCTGTCTTGGGGGAGAAAGAGAAGAAGATGAGAAGCACCACATCGGTGGGCTGTAGAGTTCTAGCTCGTGGCTGCCCCCAGGTCTTACCCTCTTGCACTCTCTCTGTGCCCCACCGCACCTTGTGGATAAGCATTCCCAGCAGGGGGTAGTTCCCAACGCACCCACCGCCTACCCTAGGCTGTCCCCTCTGCCTGGCTTGCCCATCTGCCCCTTTAGGAGTCGGCTCTGGCACTGTCCCCGTCTGTCCATGTCCCTTCCCTAGTGCCCACCCCCCATCCTTCTTCTGCATTCCACCCCCAGCACACCTGCTCCCGTGACAATGACCTGCAAAGCTTTGCTTATAGGTCACTTTTATCTGTAGGCAGTGAGTTCCCAGAGGGCAAGGACCAACTCACTTTCATTCCCCCTATCGTCAGCACTGAGCCCCACATACATAGTAGGTCCTCAATAAATACCACCACATAGTAGGCGCCTAGGAAAGGCTTTGGGGAATTGCACCGAATTAAAAAGGAGAGTAAGAAGAAAACATTCCAAGCACAGGGACGGCTATTCCTCTGGGAAAGGCTGCTTGCCCAGCTCTTCCTTTCAGCTCTCTGGCACGTTCTGGGCAAGTAAGCAGGTACGCTTGGTGCGCTCGATCCCCACCTGGGCTACGCTGCTTCCGCAGACGGCTGAGGAAATTATTCCTATCTCACGTGCTCTTTTGCAACGAATGCTGCCCCTGTTCCCATCCAAAGCCCGGGTTACGTATCCTGTGCTTGAGTCTGGGCTGGCCCTCTGCCTTGCCCTGAACAAGGCCAAACCGAGGCTGGTCAACTTCTAGGCTTCGGCCCCAAGAGGTCTTGCAGCTTCCTTTTTTTTTTTTTTTTTTTTTTTACTTTCTTGACACTCAGCCACCATGTAAAGAAGCCCAAGCAATCCTGCTGGAAAGGCCACGCGGAGGAAAACCAAACACCCCTGCTGGTGGCCAACACCAACTACCAGACATGGGAGTGGGAGCCATCTTGGATTCTGCAGACCCAGCCAAGGTCCCGGGCGGGGCACAGCCACACATGTGAGTCCAGCCAGCACTCTGTGAGACCAAAGAACTGCCCGACTGGGGCCCCCTGCCGACCTGAATTCCCGACCCACAGAATCAGGAGCAATAAAATGGTTACTCTTTCAAGCCACTGTGGTTTGGGGTAGTTTGTTACACAGCAAGAGATAACAAATACGTCGACTTTCCCCGTGTGAGCGAAAATTTTGGGGAGGGGATATCTGCAGCTTTTGATCTGCAAGGTGGGAGACGGTATACTAGAATTCAAGCTTCGCTGTTTTCAAGTGTCCGTTTGCTTTTCGTATTAAAATATTGCAGGGTCCCTCAATGCAGCGATCAAAGATGGCATCACCAGAATGGGCAAAATGACGGTATACACCAGCCATCTGATCAGGATACGTTGGGAAGCATGAAACACGTTTCTGCCACGGTCCAGCTGAACGTACATAACCTGAACACAATCACAAAGAAACATCGGACAAACCCAGGCTGAGGGACATTCTATAAAATAACAGATCCGTTCTCTGAAAAAAATAACGTCAATGTCCTGAAAGACAAAGAAAGACCAAGGAAATGTTCTAGATTATAAGAAGCTAAAGAGACACGACGGCTGAATGCCATCTGTGACCCAGAGTTTTCTTTTGTTTATAAAGGACGTTGTAGGGACAAATGATGAGATCTGGAGAAAGTCCGCAGATCAGATAATAGGACTGTAGTGGTGCAGGGATGCCTGGGTGGCTCAGTCAGTTAAGCGTCCAGAGACTTCGGCTCAAGTTCATGATCTCACAGCTCATGAGTTCAAGCCCTGCGTCGTGCTCTGTGATGACAGCTCAAGAGCCTGGAGCCTGCTTCAGATTCTGTCTGCCTCTCTCTCTCTCTGCCTCTGCCCCTCCCCTGCTCTTTCTCTGTCTCTTTCAGAATTAAAATAAAGAAGAAGACTTTAAAAGAAGTCTGTATCTTCTTTTAAAGAAGACTGTATCACTGTTAACTCCCTGGTTTTGATCATTATAAGATATTATATTGTATGAGGCTGTCATGTGTTCTTCGGAAGTAAAAGTTGAGCATTTAGAAAGAAAGATGTGTTGGGGCATCTGGGTGGCTCAGTCGGTTAAGCGTCCGACTTCGGCTCAGGTCATCATCTCATGGTCTGTGGGTTCGAGCCCTGCATCGGGCTCTGTGCTGACAGCTCAGAGCCTGGAGCCTGCTTCAGATTCTGTGTCTCCCTCTCTCTGACCCTCCCCCGTTCATGCTCTGTCTCTCTCTGTCTCAAAAAAAAAATTAAAAAAAATAAAAAAATAAAATTAAATTAAATTAAAAAAAAAAGAAAGAAAGATGTGTTGGGGCACCTGGGTGGCTCAGTCAGTTGAGCGTCCAACTTCATCTCTGGTCATGATCTCCCAGTTCACGAGTTCGAGCCCTGTGTCGGGCTCTGTGCGGACAGCTCGGAGCCTGGAGCCTGCTTCGGGTTCTGTGTCTCCCTCTCTCTCTGCCCCTCCCCCTCCCCAGCTGGTGCTCTGTCTCTCTCTCTCTCTCAAAAACAAATAGAAACATTAAAAAAAATTTTAGAAAGAAAGATGTGTTATGTTTGCACCTTACTGGGGAACAGCTCTGAAAAAAGAACGTACACGTTTTCTCTTCTATATGTCCATATCTACAGAGAGAGAAAGGGACCAGGGTGAAACGCAGGTGGCCAAAGCATTCACATTTGGGGAATCTGGGTAGGGAGTGTGTGGGAATTCTTTGTACTGTTCTTGCAACTTCTCTGTAAGTCTGATGTTATTTTTAAATAAAAAAGAATTTTTTAAGTTTATTTATTTATTTTGAGAAAGAGAGAGAGAGAGAGATGCATGAGTGGGGGAGGGACAGAGAGAGAGGGAGAGAGAGAGAGAATCCCAAGCAGGCTCCACACTGTCAGCATGGAGCCCGATGCGGGGCTCGGTCTCACGAACCATGAGATCACAACCTGAGTGGAAATCAAGAGTCAGAGGCTTAACCAACTGAGTCACCGAGGTGCCCCTGAATTTTTTTTTTCAGAGGCAGAAGGAGATTCTGGTGTGTGCATGGATGCCCCTAAAGAGGAAAAAACTATCCACTTTGGGGGCAGGACTCTCCCTGGAAATCCCTGACACAGAGAGCTGACTTTTGCCCCTTTCTGGTCTCCCTCTGGTGGCACACGTGTGACAGGGAACCGCTCTGTGTCCCACAGGCCGCCTGGCATCTGGCAATGATCAGCAGCTTCCACTGAAGTCACCACCTCCGTCCCCATTCACGTCCAGCCTTCTCCCAAGGCAAGGCCAGGTTCTGGATTTTTCACAACGACAGTCCTTCCCCGGAGATCTCTGGCGCACTTTGCCAAGGGCTCAGCTACAAGTCTGTCTTCCCTGTTCACCTGAATTTGGGGGATTCCCATTTAGAGGCCACAAGCACAGGATAATGGAGTTGAGGGGCTAGAGGAGCCCCTCTCTGGTAACGAACATCGCTGAGAGCACACCGCTGGGGCCGTTTCACTGTTTTATCTGCCTCGGCCAGTGACCAGGGGCGAGAGAGGAGAGGATGTATGTGCCCAAAGGAATGGCACGGGCGGTGTTGACCGGATCAGGGCCACCCAAGGCCCCCAGGCTCAGCGATGCCAACCATGCATGTTTCTGGGCAGAGCTTCTGGAGGGGGAGCAGGCTGGGCCAGAAGAAGCCGGGAGTTGGGGATCCAAGAGACCCAGGAGGGCAGTCCCTGACTTGCTACATCCTGGCTAGGTGGTGCCAGCTGGGAGACTTCCGCCGGCGCCCAGTTTAAGGCCCCCACCTACAGCGGAAATGATCAAACGCAGCCGAGATATGCATGAAGTGTTAGGAAAGTGCCCGGCACAAAGTGGACCCATCCACAAAATCAGCGCTTCAGTTCCACACACGTTTACCGAGCACCGACTCCGAGCCACGCACAGTGGAGGGTGAGCTCTTCCTCCCCTGTCCCCGAGAGGGGGCACAAGGCCTTCCCCTCTGCCCTCCTTCACCCTGTTCTTCCCCCTCTCCGATGACAACACCATGACCGCAGCCCAGGTGCTAGACCATCGGAGTTCAAATCTGAGCCTTGCCTCTGAGCGACTGAGGTTAAGTTACCCCACCCATGTATCCCTTGGTTTCCCCCCCAGAAATGGATACAGTGATCACCTCCACCTCTTAGATGGCTGTGGGGTCAGCTGAGTCCATCCATGCGGAAGAATATTAACAAGGAATGCCTAAGAAGTAGTAACTACATGCCAGACACAGGTCTGCACTGTTTTCTAGTATTGCCCCCATTTTACAGATGAAAACAAGGAGGCGCAGAGAGACTGCGTAATTTGCCCAAGATCACAGACAGAACAGGAGGCAGAGCTGAAATCCGACTCAGAAGTCTGTGTATTCTTAACCCCTGAGTTCTAATGCCAAGGGCATACAGTGAATGCTCAGTTCATGTTTGCCGTTAGTAATCCCAGCCAGGGCCAGCTTCAGGGGGGTCCGACCCGGGCAGTTACACAGAGCCTGGCACTTAGAAGGGTTATCTTGTTGGGGCGTCTGGGTGGCTCAGTCGGTGAAGCATCCGACTTCGGCTCAGGTCATGATCTCACAGTTCGTGGGTTCGAGCCCCGCGTCGGGCTCTGTGCTGACAGTGCGGAGCCTGGAGCCTGCTTTGGATTTTGTGTCTCCTTCTCTCTCCGCCCCTCCCCATCTTGTGCTGTGTCTCAGTCTCTCAAAAATAAATCAATGCAATAAAAACAATTTTAACAGAAGGGTAATGCTTGTTAATGCTCTGCTGTCACCGTCTTGAAATGCTTGGTAATTTTCATAAGGGGCCCCACATTTTCATTTTGCACCGGGGCCCGAAAATTCCATGGCTGGTGCTGCTCAGCACCTTAAAGGGGGCAATCATTTATTTCTCTTTCTTCCTCCTTCCCTAGACCGCGAGCTCCTCCAGATCTAAGATGCGGTATCAGGCAAGGGCAGAACCTGGTGCATAGCATGAGCTGAACAAACGTTCAGGATCTAAGACGCCTTCTCTCTCCCTCCCTCCTGGTCCATGCCCAGCAGGTAGCAGGTGCTCACACTCCTGCCAGGAGGCAGAGAGGTGGCCACAGCTCTTGGCCCTGCCCCCACTTCCCTTCAACACCCCAAGAATAGCTTCCGGCCCAGGGAGCCTCAAGGACGCCTGCTGGAGAAGGAGTCTCTCCTGAAGCGTGTAGGAACTCTGGCTGGTGGCCACCAGGTCCTTCCAGAAAGGTGGGGAGAGAGAGGTACAGCCCGGAGACGCTGCGGCTCGCTACATCTGGGGGAATCCCAGCCAGGCCTGAAAGACCCTAATAAACAGCTAATTATGATGCTGACTGTGTACACAGGGGCAGGGAGACCCAGCGTAACGCGTAATTACAGCCGTTGGAGCCCGAGCCCGGGCGGGATTTTCTCCTGCCCGGGTTGATGCAGAATCCAAAGTGCAGGCGTGTGGCCAGGGCACAAATGTGAACAAGACCCTCCCTCAGGGCAGCACGATTCAGTCCAAAGGTTCAAGTGCGGCGGTTACGATGATTAGAAGAATTCTTTCTCCCTTTTATATAGGGAGCAGGTGCAGGGGATGAGGGCGGGGAGAGCGAACGTTTGTTCAGCTCATGCCATGCACCAGGCTCTGCCCTTGACTGATACCATAGAGAGGGTTCAGGGGCCAGGCAGGAGGTGGGCTTGGGCATTTCTGGGATTTGGAGTTGGATGTCACTCCTCTCCCCCCCCCCACCCCCTAAACATTTCTGCTTACTGATATTTTAAAAAGCCAAGGTGAAATTCACATGACATAAAAATTGTCTGCGTTGGGGCGCCCGGGTGGCTCAGTCGGTGAAGCGTCCGACTTCAGCTCAGGTCGTGATCTCGCTGTTCGTGGGTTCGAGCCCCGCGTCGGGCTCTGTGCTGACAGCTCGGAGCCTGGAGCCTGCTTCAGATTCTGGGTCTCCCTCTCTCTCTCTGCCCCTTCCCCGCTCATGCTCTGTCTCCCTCTGTCTCTCACTAATAAATAAACAGTAAAAAAATGAACTGTGTTAAAGTGTACAATCCAGTGACAGTACACTCATAATCTTGGGCAATCACCACCTCTATCTACATTTCTAAAATATTTTGTTTACCCCAAAAGAAATCCCCGGACCTGTTACTCATGTATCAACTCTCCCTGCCACCCCCACCCTGTCCTTCCTCCTTCCAACCAGCCCCTGGCAACCACTAATGTGCTTTCTGTCTCTATGGATTTACCGATTCTGGACATCACAAATCAATGGAATCACAGTATATTTGACCTTTGGGGACTGGCGTCTTTCATTTAGCCTCACGTTTCTGAGGTTCATTCACATGGTGACATGTAACAATACTTTGTTCCTTTTTACTGCCACGTACTATTCCATGTCTGGATATGCGCTTAGTCAATCCATTTATCCACTGATGGACATCGGGTTGTTTCCACTTTCGGGCTCTTATAAATAATGCCCTGAACATTTGCGTACAGGTTTTTGTGTGGACATGTTTTCAACTCTCTTGGGTAGAGACACCTGGAAACTGGATTGCTGGGTCAGAGGGCAATTCTCTATTGAACTTTCTCCTGTTTTCCACGCCGGCTGCGCATTTGACATCCCCAGCAGCAATGCCCAAGGGCTCCGATTCCCCCATATCTTTGCTAATATATTTTTTTTCTTTCTTTCCTTCTCACGCATGGCCAAGGTAAGCCTCTGTCTGCCACTGGGGCTCAAACACAGAACCGCGTGTTTAGGACTTGCGGGAAAGCCCTGTGACAGCCAGCGTGCAGGGGGAGTTATGTACACCTCTTCCCCGAAAGAATTCATCACATTGGAAGAGCCAGAGAGAAAGAGTGGCTCCAGGCTGCACCCATCCTAAAGGGGCCGGGTGATGATTTTGGTGTCACGAGCTCCCCTCTCCAGGTGGCCTGTGGGCGCCTGGGAGGGAATGGCTGTGTGTGACAGGAGAGAGAGCCTGGTCCCTAGGAGTCCAGGCAGCTTTGCCAGAGGGACGTAGCGTTTTACCAGCCCTGCGGGAGCACCGACAGCCTGGGTGAGCTGGCAGAGGGTGACACGGACAAAACCAGGGGCCACACAGGTACCAGGAGGTGGTAGAAAGGGGGTCAGCCCGTGAGAATAGTCACATGGCTTTTCCCACCCCCAGAGGGACCAAGAACTATAATCACATTATGCCACACATAACTGACTGTAAATAATGCGTTAACTCTATTGTATTGCTACGTGAGTAATAAATGCGATGCTTGCCAAGTGCTTCCTACGTGCCAGGCACTGTGCTGAACGCATCGTTTCATGAATTCCCAGGGCAACCCCAGGGCACAGGCATGATGACCTCCAAGGACGCTCGGAGAAATTAGGCACTGTGCTCGCCTATTCAGGATGCTTTAGGCTGCAGTTATGACACAACTTAGACGGGCTCCAATGGCCGTAAACAATAAGAAAAGTCATTATCAGGGCACCTGGGTGGCTCAGCCAGTTAAGTGGCCGACTCTTGACTTCGGCTCAGGTCATGATCTCGCAGCTCGTGGGTTCGAGCTCCGCACTGGGCTCTGCGCTGACAGCACGGAGCCTGCTTGGGATTCTCCCCCTCTCTCCCTCTCTCTCTGCCCCTCCCCTGTTTGCTCTCTAGCTCCCTGTCTCAAAATAAATAAAAATACACTTTAAAACAATTTTTTTTAAAGAAAAGCCATCATCTCACAGGATGAGAAACCCGAGGAAGGCACATACATTGTAAGCGTGCGGCCCATAGCTGACTCGTTCCCGTCCCTGATCGGACATCCTTGGGGTTGACTTCGCCCCCATCAGCAGCATTCCCAGCATCCCATTCAGACACAACAATGACCATCCAGCCTCCCCTCAGCTGTGAGGAGAGCTTTTCAGGAGCCCCAGCAGACCTTCCTACGTGTCTCCTTGTCTGTCACTGGATAGCGTGGCCACCAGTGAACCAATCTTGGGCGCTGGGAATGGGGGGGGGTCTCCTGCCTGGAGGTGCCATTTGGGTAGAATAGATAGTGAGGATGTGGGAGGGGTGGGGTCAGCCACAGCGAACAGAGCCAGAGTTTGAACCCAGAGCTGCCTTCCTCTTGGCCTCTCCGATGATTCAGAAAAGCAAACCTCCAGCCCAGTCCTGACCCCACTCCTGACTTCCTTTTCTACCACGGTTTCCAGCACCTGGGCATCGTCCGCCTTCGATTTTCCCTCGGCGCCCCCGGCGTCCAGCCAACCAGTGACCCCACATGTCCATTCCAATCAGCCAGCCCAGCGCAGAGCCGGGCCAGAGAACTTTGCGTTCTGCTCCGGATCATGTGTCCACCCACATCAGCCTTCCCCGGCCGCCCGCAGGGCCGCGCGGCCTCTCAGAACTGCTCCTGTTCAGTCAGATACATCAAGCTGATCAGCAGTTCTGGGCCAGGGGCCGACGGGGCAAGGGCCTTTTGGATCGTCTGTCTGTCCACACGCATCAGCTGTTCCGGGCCTGCAACCTGGCTGGCGTGGCCCCAGCGGCGAAGAAGCCAGCGGGGCCGTGGAAGGCGGGACGCTGGGGCTGGGGCCGGGCATGGCCCGAAGTGGACAGTTGGTTGGAGGGGGGGGTGCTGGAGGAGTGAGGGAGGGGTGACACAGGAAGAAGAAGGAGAGAGAGAGGGCACACGCAGAGCCTGAGGCAACAAAGCGACCTCGTCTCACCACTGTGTCCCCAGCACCTAATCGGGTGTCTGCTACAAAGCAGGGAACAGTTGGTTGAACTGGCCTGCAAGACAGGAGTGAGAGAAGGTGCCAGGAGGGAGGAGGGGAAGGAAGGGGAAAGAGATACAGAGAACAGAGCAACCGGCAGGGGCAGGGAGTGGGGAAGACAGCCCTGTCTGTTCCCTCCTAGCACAGTCCCTTCCACTGATGGCTCCACAGACCTTTAGTTCTCTGAACTGGAAGGGCAGAGAGGAGGCGGGGTTGGAGGGCCGAGGTGGGGGCCCTGGGAGAGAGACTAGGGATGAGGCCCCAGGCCCAGAGGGGGAGAAAGGGGAGGGGAGGGAGAAGGACAGTGATCGGGAAAGGGCGGGGCCCAAAGGCAGGGGTGGAGGGACCAGCATAGGCAGGACCAACCAAGCCAAGGAAGTGGAAGCCAAGAGGGGCCAACACGGGAGCCGAGCAGGCTCATCCCTTTGATGAAAATGCACATTAGCAAACATGCTGGGATCTGACAAGTGCCAACAGGCCCATCGCGGAGTTAAAAAGTGCTACATCTGTCAGGGCTTCAAGTTTTAAGTCAGCACTTTCTTTCTTTTCACACTGGGATCCTGCAACTGTGGTCTCCCTGCACATCTCCCGCGAGCACGCACGGCTTGTCACGGAGCCTGGGAGGGTCGGGGGGGGGGGGGGCGGTGGGCAGGGAGGGAGGCGTGTGGTGGCCTCTTGCAGGTGTGTCCCAGGGGAGGGGGAGGGCACGGGAAAGCAGGGAAGGTTTTCAGCAGAGGCCAGAGGACCCGAGCTGATGGACAGGATTGAGCAGGTGTCCCCAGGGTCGTGTCCGCCTGGAACCTCTGAATGTCACCTTATTTGGAAATGGGCAGATGTAATTAGGTAAAGCTATTGAGACGAAGTCATCCTGTCTTCAGGCTGGGCGCTCAATCCAGCAACTGGTGTCTGATAAGAAAGGGAGACGCAGAGATGCAGAGAACAGCCAGAAAGAGGCAGGAATGGCAGTGAGGCGGCTATAAGCCCAGGAACCCAAGGGTGGTCTGGAGCCACCAGAAGCTAAGAGAGAGGCGTGGAGGAGACGTCCCCCGAAAAACCTCTGGAAGGAACCGACCGGGCCAACACCCTGATTTTGGACATCTGGACTCCAGGACGTGAGAGAACAGTTTCTATAGTTTTCAGCCATCCAGTCTGCAGTCATCTCTTACGGAGCCCTAGCAGTCAACTCCAGCCTCTGGCCTTGGGGCCCCATTCTGCCTGCTCCTGGGTGTGATGGGATGATGGCAGGACAGTTAGAAGTAGGAGAGGGTTCCAGGCCCTCCAACCTGGTCCCGTCACATCTCCAGAGCTGGACAGCAGCTCGTTTTCTCCACACTTGGGAGTCATGCCTCTTGTCTGCTCTCCAGAACTCAGGTCCTTCCACCAGCAGGTGGAAGACAGGGCTCTATGCCGGGGGCGGGGGGGGGGGGGGGAGGGAGAGGGCTTTCGTCTGGCTGTGCACCCAGGGGCGAAGGGTGGGGGGCTCAGGAAGCCACCAGACCCCACAGACCCAGGCCTGGCTGCTGGAGACGGGCGGCCTCTCCTCACACATGGGCTATGGCCTCCGACAGTCCTGGGTTCAAATCCTGTGCCTTCTTAGGTATGCCCGTGACCCAAGTTTGGGTTGGTCTGGCCTTCTGGGCTTTGAGAGCCTCATCTATAAAACGAGAAAGGAAATACCTATCTCGTGTGGTCACGGGAAGAATTAAGGAAGAAAACGTAGGTGAAGAGCTTAGACAGGCCTTCGTAAACAGTGATGATAAGGATGGAGATCTTTCTACGGCCATTTCTGTCTAGCCCTGAATGGCTACCGTGGGCCACAAAGAAAGACGGTGTCTGCCCTCTGGCAAAATTCGAAGGCTGGACACAAATGTGTGAAAGGATTAGGAACCCATAAAATACGTGGCAATAGCAAGAGACGGGACTGGTGCAGCCTGACTAGGGTCACGTCTCACAGGTGCCATGAAGGCAGCGCGTAGGGTAGGGTGACCGACTCTTCCGGGGTTGCCTGGGCCTTGCCCACGTTACACACTGGGAGCCCCACATCCCGGGCAAACTGGGATAGCTGATCACCCTTCATGGAGGAGGCAACCTCCCCTAGGCCTCCAGGGAACCATTCATTCGTTCATCTCTTCATTCCTTCACTCCCGAAACATTTATTGAGAGCTCACCGTAGGCCAGACACTTAGGCCCGGATGACACAGGACACAGCCCCTGCCCCCGTAGCACCCACATGCATACTTGCACGGCATTCTTGCATTCATTCGATAAGGCATTTAATGACCACCTATTGTGTGCCAGGCAGTCTTCAGCACAGGAAAGCGAAGACAGGTGACATCGTTTCTGATCTCGAGGTGTTCACGTCTGGCTGGGGAGGGACAGGGGGCAGGCCGCTCCCTCCAGTGCGGACAGGGCCGCTACAGCCCCCAGTAGGTGGAGAAGCAGAACAGACGCCTAAGCCACCCCAAAGCAGGGGCAGGGCATCTTCCGGAAAGGGGTGGTGCTGAGCTGACTCTAAAGGGGAGTGTTAGCAGGAGCCAGTCAGAGAAACAGGGAAGGGTGCTGAGGCAAAAGGATCAGCCTGAACACAGGGAGCCAGGCAAGGTGCCCAGAGGCAATATAAGAATGGTGCTTGGGTGAGGAGAGGCACGGACCCAACGGCAGGGACAGCAGGGTCCAGATGAGGATGAGCAGGGAAAGGAGGGGAGGGAGGGAGTCTGGTTTGCAGAGGTGCAGAGGGAAGAGCTGGCAGGGCTTGCGGAAGGACTGAAGGGAGGTGTGTGGACCCTCTGCCCACCGTGGCTGGCGGCGGGCAGGCCCTACTGGGTGTTGGGGGAAGGTGCAGAAGAGGGAGGAGACACGGGCTCAGAACCAACCAACCATCGGAAGAAACAAGAAGAAAGAAAATCAGGCCATGCTGTCACTGGACAGACTGGACACCCTAAGCCCGGGCCCCAGCTTCTGGCACTGAGCCTTCCTCCATGTTTGGGACAAGCATGCACCTTGTCCCCACTTGTCCTAGAATTGTTTCTGCACAATAAATAAACACTCATTGAGCATCTTGGAGCTGAGCTCGTTTGCTGAGAAAGCGAAACCAGATGTGTGAGGGAGCGAGACCTGGGGTGGGGGCTCACCTGGGGGCTCAAGGGGGCACGAGGGGTCAGGGAAGGTCTCCCTGAGGTGATGCTCAATGATCCAGAAGTGCTAGCCTTGGGAAGATTCGGGGAGAGGAGGAGTGTTTCAGGCAGAGGGAACAGTATGTGCAAGTGCTCAGAGGCCGGAACAAGCAGGTTACACGCAAGGAACAGAAGAGCCAGGTAGGATGGAGTGGAGATTGGGGGTGGGGGAGGGAACGTGGGAGGTCACCAGGTACAGAAGTGGACCAGGGTCCGATCAGGCCTTGGCAGGGGCGACAAGTCAGTGAAATGGCCTCGATTTCATTGGACACCGAGGTCCAGAGAAACTAGCTGTTCACAACTTTTTCCTTTTACTTTATTTATTGGAGAGAGAGAGAGACAGGAGAGAGGGCACGAGTGGGGGAGGAGCAGAGAGTGAGGGAGGGAGAGAGAATCCCCTGTGCCCTCAGCGTGGGGCCCAGTGCGGAGCTCAAACCCAAGAGCCACGAGATCATGACCTCAGCCGAAACCAAGAGTCTGACACTTAACCGACTGGCCACCCAGGCACCCCCATTTCTAATTTCCTCTTGATCTGACCCTGCTTCCCCTTCCGGGGAGGTGAAGACAGCAGCTCGGCGGGCGTCAGAGAAGACGTTTCAAGGCTCTGCTGCTGTCCCAGAGGCCTGGCTCATCTCCGCAGTGGGCACTGCCCCCTGGAACTGGAGAGCCAGCCTACGCTCTGCTACGCAGCCCTTACGTCTGCCCCTTAATTTCCAGGCCTTTCCATTTCCTGATCTAGGAGAATTTTACAGACACGGGGTGTGTGGCTGACTGCAACAACCGTCTGTTGAATAAATGACCCCTCTGTCCTGACTTGCAGGTAGTTAAACTGCATGCTGAGAGCAAAGGTGAACCGGGGCTGGAGGGGGCGGGGTTTGCTTTCCCAATGACCTGCGGGCTGTCTTCCCTCTTGGGGGCTTTGTCATTGACAGAACATGACTAGCAATGTTTATTTAACTCCTTTGGTGTTTGGAACTGCTTAAGCAAAAATATCCGCTGTAATATTCGGTGTAAAAAAATATTCTCAAATTTCTTTGTGGGGGCCCCTCACTTGCACCCCAATTCTCCAGGAAACCACCTCTCCCTGGCACCCCTTGTACCGTCTTTGGGCTTCGGGTGATACTAAATGCATCCTCCGGGTCCAGTGGTGCCATGTGACTCGGACGGGCCAACCAGAACACTGCATTCCTCTGATTGCTGGGCATGTGGCCCAGTCAGAACCACTGGAACACAATGATTTTTGGAAAAGGCTACTTAATCTTTTCTGCTGGATGTGAACCCAGGAAAATGTGACAGGAGCTGCTGGCAGCCATTTCATGGAAATTGAGAATGGAAGCAATATGGAGTTCTCATGATACTTGCACACCTAGATCCAACAGTGCCTGAAGCCCACATGTCCTCTAGACTTTTCAGTTCTGTGCATCAACACATTCCTCATTTTGCCTAAACCAGCCTGAGTTGGGTTACTGCCTACTCGGGATCTAAACAGTCCTGATTTGATCACCATTAGACAAGCAGTCAGCAAATCGTGGCTTGTGGGCCAAATCCAATCCCCTGCCCGTATTTTTCCCTTCTTCTTTAAGAACTTTATTGAGATAGAAGTTAGGTAAATTTGTTCACCCATTTTAAGTGTAAAATATGATATGCTTTTGTGAATATAGGTAGTCACATAAGTGGCACCGAAAACCAATTATTGGAACACTTCTATTCACCCCTGAAATTTCCCTCAAGGCTTTTGTTTTTTTTTTTTTTTGCTTTCTCAGTAAACAAACGTTTAAAATAAGCCTTATCGACGTATGATTCATATGCCCTGGGATTCATTCATTTAAAGTGTACATTTCAATGGCTTTTAGTATAGTCACAGATCTGTGCAACCATCACCACGATCAATTTTAGAACATTTTCATCATTTCAAAAAGAAACCCCATATCCTTCAGTTATCAACACCCCCTTCCCCCAACCCTTGAATCTTCCCACTTTAGCCCTAATTAACCACCCATCCACTTCCTGTCTCTACGGATTTGCTTATTCTGGACGCATCCAACAAAGGGAGCCGCACAACCTATGGTTTTTTTGTGTCTGGCTTCTTTCACTTAGCCTGATGTCTTCAAGGTTCGTCCACATTTTAGCAGGTGTCAGTACCGCATTCCTTCCCGCGTCTGGATAACACCCCATGGTGTGGACAGACCACGTTTTGTTTACCCACTTATGGCTGGACGGACGTGTGGGTTGTTTCCACTTTTTTGCCTATTGTGAATAATGCTGCTATGACCATTCGTGTACAAGCTTTTGTGTGGGCATGTGTTTTCAGTTCTCTTGGGCAGATACATATGACTGGGATTGCTGGGTCACATGGCAACTGTACGTTTAGCCCTGTGAGGACCTACTAGTCTGTTTTCCAAAGAGCTATTCGGTTTGGCGTTCCCGTTAGCAGCGTATGGAAATTCCGGTTTCTCCATATCTTCACCAACACTTGTTACTATTTGACTTTCCAGCTGTTATTTTTTTAAAAGTTTATTTTTGAGAGACAGAAAGAGGTGGAGCATGAGTGGGGGAGGGGCGAAGAGAGAGGGAGACACAGAATCTGAAGCAGGCTCCAGGCTCCCAGCTGTCAGCACAGAGCCTGATGTGGGGCTCGAACCCACGAACCCAGAGAGCATGACCGGAGCCAACGCTGGACGCTTAACCCGCTGAGCCACTCAGGCGCCCCAATCTGACTTTTCGATTGGAGTCATCCTAGTGGATGTGAAGTGCCACCACCTGTTTTTGTAAATAAAGTTTTATTGGAACAGTCATGCTCGTTTGTCATTTACATGTTGTCTATGGCTGTTTTTATGCTACTGTGGCCGAGTTGAGCAGTTGCGATAAAGATGATGTGACCCACAAAGCCTAAAATATTTCCTGTCTCACCCTTTACGGAAAAAAGTTTACCAACCCCTGATTAAGATCGATCCTCTCGTTTCTTATAAAAGGAAAATAAGGCCCAGAGACATTCTACTTCTATGTAGGGGCACACACAGCCGGGACAAGATGGGTGAATTGAATAAAGCCAGGTCAGGCAAGTGCTTAGCCCAGGGCCAGGCATCCATTAAATGTGACATTTCTCTAAAGTCCGGATGCACGGTCTAATGGTCCACCCCCTGTCCCCTGATGTCCCACACAGATGCCCTTCCTATTAACAGCTGGACCCAGCTGAGTTCATAGGGAACTGAGCCTTGTTTACCCTGCTCTGGAGAAGCCTAACGTGCGTGTCCCACATAAAAATCAGATTCCTGCGTCTGGAAGCATCGCTCAGCATATAGAGGAGGTTCTCTCTTGTCTGCCATGGCCTCCCCTCCCTGCCGTCCTGGGGGTCTCTGGTATGCCGTCACTCTAGCTGGCCGGCTCTCACAGCTCTGCAGAGTTCTCACCTTCCTGGCTCCATGTCAGAGGGTCACCACCATTTGGGCAGCCACGGCGTCAGCCCTCCCCTCTGCCACATCCCACCCCGACCCCCACCCGCACTGTAGCTGTGCCTCCTGGCAGGGCAAACTTCGGTGGTCGAGAACATGGGCTTTGTTTGAAAAAGTCAGGCAGGGTTGGGATCTGACCCTGGGACCTTGGGCGTGTCATTCGACCCCCCCTTGGCCCCGGTTTGCTTATCTGCACAATGGGGACAGGTACACCTACCATGTAGGACTTCCCGGAGTGTTAAATGAGCTAAACGCATGAGACGCTGGAAGCATGGCGCCTGGAAGGGTTTCAGAAACGCGTCCTTCGGAAAGCGGGGGTAGGCAAGAGCGACTGTCTTGCCGCCACACTATGTGCTTATGTGCATTCTTCTCTTTATATTTATGGGCTCAGAGACGGGAAGTGAGATCCCCCAGGGCACTCAGTAACGTGGGGGCTGAACTCTGTACCTAGCTTCCTGTGCCACCTCTGGGCCTCTGCGTCCCCATCAGAATCCACGGCCGGGCTGACGATCTAGTGGCTCTCGTTCTGTTGTATGTCGAGTCCCAGCTCCCTCAAGGTCCACCTCCTGGGAGGCGGGTGGGGAGGATGGCCTCCTTGCCTGCCCGTCTGGTCTCCTGACCAGCCGGCAGGGCCCACATCTGTCCCACAGGCTCCCCTCCCTCCTCCCTGCCACTGCCCTTCCTGCTCTCCTTCCTGTGGCTAAAGAGTATCACCTGCTCCCTGCACAACTGACTCAGGGAGAGCGGGCTCGGGTCCCACAGGTGTTTCTGCTCCTGGCTATTTTGTGTTCACCAAGCTCCGGGCTGAGACCCCCGTCCTTGCCGTCTGGAAGTGGCAGCTGGCGGGCACTGTTGTGGCCAGGATTCAGAAGGCTCACTCGGACTCAGCAAAAGTGACTCCTCTTTACAAGCCCCCCCCCCCCCCCCACGAAGTCAGCTGGCCAGAAAGAAATACTACAAAATGTGTGGGAAGACACCCCTGGTGGGAACCTAAATGTTGACAGTCACAGCCTGGAGCGGCTGTCCTCGCTTAGGGCCCTGTCACCTGCTCCCACTCTTCACCGTCGACCCCTTCTCTTCCTGCAGGTCTTGTCTAAAACATCACCTCCTCAGAGAGGCCCTCCTGGATTGCTCATCCAAGTAGCTTCCTCCCCCATTCTTCTCATCCTCATTTCCTTCTCATCCTCACCCAGATTACAACTCTATACACATTCCTGGTGACTTCTCTGCCGGGTTTTTGCAAGCGGCAGGGCCTGGGCCTGCGTCTCGCCCATCTAGAAACCAGAATCTGCCAGCGCCTAGCACGTAGTAGGTGCTCAATGCATTTTTGACGAATGAATGAAAGCTTTTATCTGAGCGGTGAGGGAAACCCAGGAAGCCGCTCTTTGGCGGTGAGAACACACAGAGCCCGAGGGTCCTCCAGCGGAGAGCTGACTTCATTCCTCTGTCCCCGTCCTAACCTTGTCCAGAGGCTACACGCAGAGAACTGTGTACAACTATTTTCGCAGCTTTTCAGACTTCCGAACAAGCTGCCTTCCCAAGAAAACACATTACACAGAGCCTTCTTTCTCCCCCTCCTGCTCAGACGGCCAGTGTCCCAAGGAACAGCTCTTTGTTTACGATAATAAAGCAGGAGCCATGGCAACGCATTGTGATGTCATGGGAGTGTGAGGTCATAAATCCTTCCAGAGGAAGAATGGACACAACGGACACAATGGATCCCGAGCTTCCCCTGGCCTGGCCGGGGCTGTTGCCAGATAAGTTTTTCTTATACCAGGTGGATCATTTCTTTTTCTTTTTTCCTTTCTTCCCCCTTTCCCACCTCACTCTTTTTTTGTTCGTCCTTGAAAAAAAAAAGGGGGGGGGGAATTAAAATAAATAAATAAAAAGTTTTAAAAGACTCTGAGTGGAAAGATTTCTCCCAGGAATTTCCTGTTGGCTAATGTCCAGTTCGCAGGGGATGCCAGCAATAATGCGAACAAGGCTTGCTCGTCCCGGACCTGCAGTGAGAAAGCTGCCCCAGTTTCCCGGTTTCATGGCTAAAATATGGCAAAGCCTTGGAGAGCTTCTGGGCTCTGGACCATGGGGCTTGGGAGGAGGTATTTGTCTTGCTCACTCTCCCCGTCTTGTCTTCTACTCAATCTTTCTTTTGCTCTTCCTCGATCTTATTATTTATTTTTATTTTTATTGTTTGCTAATCTCAATCCATCTGGCTCTCTTCGGTCTGGTTTTCTCTCTCTGTGTCTCTTCCCTGCTCTTAATTTGTGTCCTTCCATCTCGGGCTCCATCCCTTAGTATTATTAGCCTCTCTGTGTTGTTTGTTCTTTCTCGGTGGTTCTCCTGCTGAGTGTGTCTGTCTCTCCCAGTCTCTGTCTCAGTCAGCTTCATGGTTTTTGACTCACTGTCTCTCTTGCTCACTTTCCTCTCTTCCGCCCCACCCTCCCCCATGCTCACGTTACTGAAACAAATCAACATTTCTGACTCGGAGGACTGGGCTTGGCGATCTGCGAGTGGCCAGGCTTCCACGTTTCCAGGCTGGGGGCTCCAAGTGGCAAGTGGCACATCAATACAGGACATCTGCCCCCACGCGAGGAACCTGCTGGGTCTTTGATTCAGAGGTGCACGCAGCTGGAGCAAGCGTCACTGTGGCCCGCCGTCTGCCAGGGCCTGCAGATCTCTGGGTGACATGCTTCTCCCCGCCAGCACCTTCTGCGCCATGGACCCCCACCAGCTAGCAGATCGGGAAGGGAGGATACCCATTTGGTGGGGGGTGAAGTTCTGCCAGACTTTGGCCAGCCCAGGGCCACTGTCCTGTTCACAGCCTCCTCTGACAAGCCCTATTGTATTCTGCATCAGCCCCCATATTTAACCCAAACCCAGATTTTTCCACCTCAGACCTATGGACACTGGGCTAGATAATTCTTTGTGGTGGGGTGGTGGGGCCTGTCCTGCTCACTGCAGGATATTTAACACTATCCCTGGCCTCTACCCGCTAGATGACTGTAGTGCCTCTCCCTCCAAATTGTGACAACCAAAAACGTCTGGAGAGATTGCCAAATGTTCCCCTGGGGGATAAATCACCCCTGGTTGAGAACCACTGTGGCTCTAAACCATCTCTGCTCTCTTCCCTTTTACCCCAATCCCTCAATCTTATTCTCTCCCTTGCTAAAATCATCCATGGCTCCCTATTACTATTATTATCATAGCAAACATTTATATGGGGCTTCCTAAGTGCCAGGGACTAATTTCCTAGCACCTGTCTCATAGGCCCGTGGTAAAGCTGGTCATCACAAAGCTGGACCCCTTAGCCCAGAGCAGAGCGTCTGTTACTGCTATTACTACGATTGCATGTGGGACTCAGTTTCCCTAAGCTGTGCCCTTGCACGCATCTGCTTTTGCACAGGCCTTTCTCTCTTCCTGCGTCCACCTCGCCCCCTTTCTCCTCCTCCTCGTCCTCCCCCGGACTTGGGTCCAATCTGATCGGTACTCCACACTTGCTTCAGGGCCTGGAGCGCCCTCGGGCTCCTCCAGTGGAGGCTCCTATCTTTTTTCAGCAGTTCTGGTGGTGACCCCCCGGGGCTAGCAGGGGGCTGAGGGCAGGGCGGGGCAGGGCGATGGCAGACTCATCTCGGTGTCCCCGTGACAGACGAGGTTGAGGCCTAGTGACCCCTGGAGGCTCTGATGGGAGCGGGACAAGTACTTTCTGGGGGGACGCCTACCACGGGGACAGAAAGAAGCTCAGGGACCGCCCCGGGTTCCACCAGCCCAGCTCCAATTCCGCTCTCAGGGTCCCAGCCCGCTTGCTGCGGCCACTCTCTCTTACTGGCTCCAGGGGAGGCCGCGTGGCCCAGGTCTGGCCAATCAGAGGAAGCCACGCCGCCCCGGGCCACCGTTGTTGGCTCGTGGATGGGCACGTGACTTGGACGCGGTCCCGTGACATTTTTTTGGAACAAAGTGGAGTTGAAGGCGGAGCGGGCGCTCCCTGCAGTCCTGGGGGCACCAGGAGGGGGAATCGAAACAGAGACAGGCAGGACTCAGAGGTGCCGCGAGAGGCCAGCTGTCACTATTTGCAGCCCTAGGGCAGGTGATGCCTTAAGTTCCCACCTCGAACTCCGCTTCTGAGGCGAATAATTTGCCGTTTGCATTGACGCTGTTTGGAGTGACACCCCTGATTCCCAAACCGGTGGCCTCCGCCCTACAGTGCCTCCTCTCCTGCTCTTCCAAGTGGGCCTTCCCAGAGCGCCCTTCATGCTTCTGATCTGAGACACAAGAGCTCCAGAATTGATGAGGAACACCTGGAGGTCCCCTTTAGCTCTGCGCGCTGTTTGCCGCGCTCCCTCGGCAAACTCAAGGTGATACTTAGCACAGGAACTGAAAAACACGTCCACGGGTCCCCAGGGAGGAAGAGGGGACCCTGCCGAGTGGCTCCCGCCTCGGGGCCTGTCTGCTCGGTGTCAGATCGAGACACGGAGGCCTCCCACCGAATAACGGAAGGCCCAGCCCGGGGGCGAGCTCGCCAGGCCCACACCTGGCGCATCTCCCTGCAAGGGTATGCACGCGGCGCTCCGACCCCCCGACCGCAACCGCATTGTCTCCGGACGCGGCCCTGCTCCCCACCCCGCCCCTGCAGCTCCAGAAGTGAGCTGTGGAGGATGGGGGCTCTGGCACAAAACTCAGTAATGTGCATGCCACTGCACCTTCTAGAATGAAGTACAGATGGGCAAATAAGTGTGTGCATGTGTATGCGAGCCGTGTGTGTGAAGTAACGTGCGCTGCACGCTGCGGATCACAGTTTCATACTAACAGCATGGTTTGATGCTTCAAGCACATGTGCGAGCGGGTGCGCGCGCGCGCGCGCGCGCGCACACACACACACACACACACACACACACACACACACACACCCCGCCCTTGTGTTAAGCACTTTTGAGACCGCCCCATGCAGGGTTCTGAAATCCTAAAATGGGGACAAACGTGGGGCGGGGTGCTGTGAGGTAGCGAGTGTTGGCAAAAGCCAAGAAGAGACAGTTCTTCACGGTACCCAAGGTGTCCTCCACGGTGTCCAAATGGAACGGCCCCCCAATATCTGGGGCTGTGGGAAGCACCCCACAGCCCAGCTACTCTCCACCCCTTCCCACCCTCGCGCCCAGATGGTGCCCGCGATATAATCGCCATATAACCCCCCTCAAGGCTGCGAGCCATGGAATAAATTTCAAGCCATGCTATAAACTGTGCTTTTGGATGTCATTGAGCGCTCCCGTGCCAATGACATCACTGTTTCCATGGCAACTAATATAATTAACATGAGAGAAAGTGCAAGGAGAAAGAGAAGGGAAAGAGGGAAAACACCAAGTTCAACCCCAAACAGAGCAAATTACACGGTGGGGGAAGGAGGGGGGCAGAGGGGCCTATAAAATGTTTTACTGCCACTTGTTAGAAAGGCCCGACATAACTCTGCTCATGGCTGCGGGGGTAATGAGATCATTTGCAAACTGTATCTCTCGCAAAATACAGAAAGGGCTTTGTCGCCTTCACAGTTTATGGAGTTGAAACAGAGAAGCCTGCTCCAGGTGAGGGAGCAGTAACATCACCTCCCTCCCTGTTCAAGGTTCTTGTTAAGCCAGGATCTACTCCACCCAGGACCCAGAGGGACTTAAACAGACGTGGTTTGGGCCCTCTGGGTGTTCACATCCCCGGACAGACGGTGGGGACGCACCGAAACATACCCAAGCGTGAAGGTGAAATGGGCAAATCCGTGAAGCAAACACCAGTACTTGGTGGCTGTGTGGGGTGAGGACATCTCGTATCCAGGTGGGGCACCACAGCATGTGAGTCCCCCGTGCATTATCTGGATTAAGCTTGGTCCTAGGGACCTCGGGTTTCACTCCCATTAAATAGATGAGCACATCAAGGTTCGGCAAGGAAAGAGCACTGGCCTGACTGGGCCTAGCCGAGCCTTCACCCCAGCTCTGTCTGACCCCTAGCCCAGCATTCTCTCTGTCTCAGGCTGTCCTCTGAGTATTCCACAGCCGTCAGCTAACTTTGCGTTGAGCTGACAGAAACCCCTAGTCCAACCCTGGCTTGCAAGCTTGCGTGCAGAGTCCGTTCAGTCATTCTTCGTCACTGTGCCTCAGTTTCCCCAGGTTTCCACTGCTTGACGACACTGAGCCGGAATGGCCTAGAAATGCTGTACCACCCAGGTCCATGGATGGCCTCGAGTCAGGGCCAGCATGCCTCTCCCAGGGCTTTCCCTTTCCATCCCGCAGAGACGGGAATTTCCTCAGAGACACTTGGGGTGTAGTGTGGGGTGGGGACACTAGGAGCCGTGGGGGAAGGACTGGCTTTCAAATCTGTGGTGCCTGGTGCAAAATGAAGATACGGGCCTTTATTCAAAAGAGAGAAACTGGGCCGTTAAAAGTACTTAAGACATAAAAAACATTTTCCTTTCTTCTGTGGCCTCCCTTTCCGGACCTATCATGTTTTTGTTTGCTACTGAATGTTGTGCTCGCTCAGGCATCAGGATACCTGGGGGGGGGGGGGGGGGGGGGCGGGGAGTGCAGACCCTCACAGGGGTCCAGGGCCCTGCCATGACTGGGCATCCACGCGTGCATGGCCTGCTGGCTGCCAGTCCCGGGACAAACATGGGTGCCCTGGGCAGGGGCAGGGAAACTCCTCCTCGTAGGCCCACTTCCCCGATCCACGGAGGACCCATGACCCCAGAGAAACTGCAACCTCCATGCTGGAGTGCACCTGGCACCTGGGTGGGGAGGGGACAAGAGGCTCGCCCCCTCTCACTTGCCCACTGAATGTATCGTGGTGCTGCCAGCCTAGGATGCCGATGGCCCCCACTTGGTCCCCACCCTGAGATGCTACAAAACGTGCACGCCCACCCTAACTCTCCTTGCACCACCTGCAGGCCCCTGCCGGGGACAGGGGGGTGGCAAAAGTCACTGGGCAGGGCTGGGGAGTTGGCAGAACATCCATCCCGGGGAGACGGGGAGGCGGCAGGACGTGCCCCAAGGTTGAGGTTCCAAGCCCCCCGTGCGTGTCGTGTTGTCCTATTAACCTCCCCTTATGAAACGAATCCAAAGATGAGATTATTAACAATTTTAAGATGGTGACAGCAGAGCATTAATCCCCAAGCGCAGGTCCTGCGTGATCACACCTGTCACCTGCCCAGGCAGCCAGCCCTTGTCAGCTGTGATTCGGTGTAGGATTTCATATGGTGCAAACAGAGAAAGATTCCCTACCTAGAAAGAATGTTCATTGTAAGTGATAAAACGATAACCCCCAGAGGGGCGCCTGGGTGGCTCAGTTGGTTAAGCGTCTGACTTCGGCTCAAGTCATGATCTCACGGTTCGTGGGTTTGAGCCCCGCGTTGGGCTCTGTGCTGACAGCTCGGAGCCTGGAGCCCGCTTCGGATTCTGTGTCTCCCTCTCTCTGTTCCTCCCCCGCCTGTGCTCTGTCTCTCAAAAATAAATTAACATTTTAAAAAGTTAAAAAAAAAAAAAAAAAAGATAACCCCCAGAAGAAAACAGTCCCTTTACGGTGAAGAAACCTGACTGACAGGACCTCAGCCAGGCAATGAAGGTCAATGCCAACAGAAGAAGTCAAGTGGATGGTATATACTCTTGGTGGTAAGAATGACAGTGGACCTCTGTGGTCTTCCTCCCCCTACCTACGACCCCAGTCTCGTGAGAAACACATTAGACACGTTCCAAGAGGAGGGCATCTTACAAAATACGTGAACAGTACTTCTCGCAACTGCCAAGGTTATCGAATTGAGGGAGAGTCTGAGGAACCACCACAGACCAGAGAAGGCTAAGGAGACATAATGACAAAAACGTAATGTGGTTTCCTGGATGGGATGCCGAGACCAAAAAAAATAAAATAAAATAAACACAAATAAAAGGCATCAAGGAAAAGCTAAGGAAACTGAATAATAAAGTATGAGTTTTAGCTAATAATAGCGTATCCATATCGGGTCACCCATTGTGACAAATGTACCGTACTCATGTAAGGTGTTAATTACGGGGGAAACCGGGTGTGGGGTAGATGGGAACTCTCTGCATCTTCATAATTTTTCTGCAAATCTGAAATCGTTCTAAAAATGAAATCTATGGAAAAAGAAGACACTCCCTCAAACCCCTCAAAATGGCCTCTGACCTGGTCCAAGACCTTCATGCTATAGATGAAGGCAGAACGACAAAGGGATCACAATCATGGACCCTGGAGGCAGGAGCTCCAGGTTCAAATCCTGTCTCTGCCACTTCAGCAACTGACTTCCCCTCCTGGAGCCTCAGTTTCCTCATGTGTCCAAAGCAGGTGAGAATAACAGAATCACAGGGTCGCTGTAGGCACCACAGTAGGAAGTCCAAGGAGCCTGGCCGGGCTGGTGATGCCTGCACCCAGGAATGGGGACCCATCTGAGGACACAAAGCAGGCAAGCCTTTTCCACCCACGTCAGGGCAACCCTGGGGCAGAACATGCCTCTGGAACATACCCACACACACCAACGGCTGACATGATGGCCCCGCTGAGTAACGGCAACACTTGATTGGAGATGCGAGAGCTTACACCCAGCCGCTGGGCTGTGTGACCGGGCTTCAGAAAAGAGGGTGTGATCACACTCTCTCTATGACAAGGCCGCACTCAAACGGAAGCGTGGACAAAGCCCGTCTGAGGGTGACAGGACTAGAGAAACTTCCACTGGATTCCTTCGGAGTTTCTCAGCAGGGGGAGTTCCTCTCTCTCCTCCCCTTCCGTGAACTAGCCCTAATAATGGGGCTCGCCACCTAAGCTTCTCGCGAGGAGCAGAGGAGACAGCATGTAGAGAACGGAGGCCGCTGGCCTGGCGCGAGGCAGGCACCCTGCCGATGTGGTCTATTATTTCCTGGGCTCCAACTAGGAGCTGTGCCAGGACCTGATGTTGATCAGATCTCAAACCGTGCGACTCATCCTCTAAGCCAGATCTTATCCTCCCCCCTTCGCAGGGGAGGAAACTGAGGCTCAGAGAGCTCAGGCACGGAGCGAGTGCAAAGAGAATGCACACCGGCCCACGGCCTGGGGCTTGCTAGAGCGAAGGTCCAATGAAGGGTGATCCTAGCAAAACAGACCTAGTCCCTGATCTTGGACAGCACCCATTTCCCCCCAAGGAGGAGTGTTAATATACACCCGAGATCCCACCCAGGCACCTCAGCCCAGACACCCACCTCTCAGGCCAAACAGCAAAGCAGAAAGTAGAGCTCCGGCCTGGCCTTTGCCCGGGACCCAGCTTGCACGCCGAATGTCCTGAGTCCCGAGCAAAGTGTCAGGCACACAATTTTGTTGGGCTGGTTGGTCAATCTGCAGGCAGGCAGAATATGATGATTATCAGAATACAGTTATCGCTAGCATTCACGTAGCGCTCACTGTGTGCTTGGCATATATTATTAGCTCACTTAATCCTCACAACCAGCCAGTAAGGTGGGTTCTGTTATTATGTGCCCATTTCACAGATGGAGAGACTGAGGGTCACAGAGGATAAATGACTTTGTCATGGTCAAATAGGGGGCATAAGCAGGCTGCACTCAGCAGCGTCCTTCCGGGGGATGGGCATCCTTTCCTAATTCCCACAGTGGCATTGTGGGGGCTGGTGGCAGCTCTGAGGAGACAGGGGATTCGAACTCAGATTTATGCTTCTCCAGAGACAGAACTCTTAAGCTACACTCACCAGATTATGCAACAAGAAGGGAGCAACTCTACCTTCAGCATTTTCTATATCGGAACAACAGCAGGTCGAAACATTTCCTAAATCATATCCTCAGAGCTGCACAAGAAAGGGGAGCTATTCAAATCCAAGACGATAATTTTCCTTTGCGTGCACAGCATAAGGTCTGCCGTTGGGGGCATTTTGTGCAAAGTGTGCAAACACCACCAGCCACAAAAGTAAGGCTGGGAATCAGAGCCCGATATTGGCAGGGCTGGGCTCGGGGTGACTCACAGGTGGCCATCTGAGAGGTGCTAAGGCACCACTTGCCCCCAGCCATCCCTCCTGCTGCCCTCCTGCTGGCCTATCGTGGCCTGAACTTCCCGTAGCTGACCTTAATGGGCCCAAAGGCAGCGTGTGGCTGTCTCCCGCAGGCTGCTGTGAAAACTCGTGTTTCCCAGGAAGGACTCCAGCAGGCACCATCCGGGCGGGTGGCTGGGATTGTTTTAAAAAGCAATCCCACCCACGTTCCAAATTCGGAACCTGGAGGCTGGCAAGTTGCACTTGGCCAGAGCATCGCACTTCCCTTGCCCTCCACCGGAAAGCACTTTGGGCAGTTATAGGGCCCCAGACGGGTAGAAGGAATTGTTACTCCATTTGTTTGTTGGTTGGTGCCGCATTCCTTGGTCACGTGTCTCAGCTTTCCTGCCCTGTGTCCCAGACGGTAAGGTTGGGGAGGTTCTTACACATAGAATCTGCTTCACAAACGTTCAAGTCAACATGGGAATCGCGCCCATCCATTTCTCTAGGAGCTCTTCCTGCACCCCACTTTCCCACACATTTCCCCCATGGCCATGGGTCAGATCCCTGGCCCCTGGGAAACCTGGATGACAAGGTCTGGGTGCACTTCACAAGGGCGCACTGGGGACGGGGGCAGGAAAGGATCTTTGGTGGGAGGGGGCAGAAGATGACCTTGCAGGATGGAGGGGAGGTTATAAAGTTGGGGGAAGGAGAGACCCCCCCCCCTCCCCACCCCACTGAATCCTGGCCAGGATGATTTTTCTCAGGGTTGCCTTGAGTGACCGCCATAACATGGCAGGACCTCTACTGGGCACGGTAGGTGACATACCTTTCTTGGTAAGAGGACTAAATAACCATGCACGGAAAGCTCTAGCACCAGGCTCGATACATTTGTTGTTTGGGCTAAAAATGTATGCCCTAATTTATGTGAGAATGTGTCCACTCCTCTCTGGCGCTGACCTTCACCCACGAACATTTGCAAAGCCCCCAGGACCCATTATGCACCAGCTTCAGGAGGTAACATCCAGCTGCGGAAGGGGACTTAGCAACTGCTTACTGGTATCAGGTACTTTACCTGTGTTGCCTTGCTTAATACCCCAAGATTCCTAACAAGGAGACAGACTTATCCCTATTTTATGGATTCAGAAACTGCGGTGCTTAAGGGGCAGAGCTGTGATACCAGAGCCCATGGTTTCCTCTGTGGCACAAATCCCCTGCCTTTAAGAAGCTATGATCTACGGTGGAGCAGATAAATGAACACATGGGAGAAAAGAACAACGAGTCGGAGTCGGTGGGCCCAAATGAGCACGTGTATGGGCTCTGGGAGCCCAATGGGGGCAGATTTCCCTAAATGCAGGGAGTACTGTTGCAGGGGGCACTGCTAAGCAGACGTGGGAGGGTCTGATAGGAGTGAGTAGACAGGACACAAAGAAAAAGCTGGGAGAATTCAGGTGCCAGTTAGTCTTGAGGGCAAGAGGTGAGAGAGAGAGGAACTTTTGATGGAGGACTGATTGCAAAGCCCTTACTAATGAACCCAACAAGCTCAAGGCTTTGTTCTGCAGGTGATGGGAAATCCTTGTTGGCTTTTAATGAAGAAAGTGATAAAAAAGCAGTGTCTTGGGAAAATCCGTCCAGTTGTACATCATTATAGTAATTACAAATACTTCTATTACTACCTTTCAGCATTGCATTTCTTTCTTTGTCAGGCACTGTGCTAAGCTGGTTAATGCCTTATTTTATTGTCCAAATGACACATGGTGGGAGGTTTTATAATCACCTCTACTCTCCAGTGTCCATTCCTCCATTTCTAGCTGTTGAGATGGGTGAATATATTTTGCATATAGAATGGATGTGTATTGGGGGGTGAGCAGAGGGCAGGTGGGTTTAATAGTGTCCCCACCCCCACCACCAGATCATGTGCACTTAGAAACTCAGAATGTGACCTTATGTGCAAATAGCGTCTTTGCAGATACAATTAGTCAAGGATCTCAAGATGAAATCGCCCTACATTTAGGGTGGGTCCTAAATCCAATGACTGGTATTATTACAAGAAGGGGAGTGGACACAGAGACAAGAGGAGAGGAAGGTGACATGACCATGGAAGCAGATGGGAGTGATGTGAGTATAAGCCACGGAGCACCAGACATGGCTGAGGGCCACCAGAAGCTGGGAGAGAGGCATGGAACAGACTCTCCCTCAGAGTCTCCAGAAGGAACCCTTCCTTCTGATACCTTGATTTTGGATTTATGACCTCCAGAATTGTGAGAGAATATATTTCTGTTGTTTTCAGCTGCCCAATTTGTGGTAATTTGCTATGGTAGCCTTTGGGCACTGAGTGAAGTAGGTGATTTAGAATTCCGACTCCAGAGCCCAGTCCTTCTCTGCTTTGGTCTGACAGAGGGGAGGAGGGATGGCAGACTGGGTCCCAGTTAGGAAGTCTGCTGTGGTTGAGGGCTGCAAACAGGGCTTGATCCCAGGGAACGTGTGCTCTGGGCTGTGCACAGTGCCCAGCACACAGTAGGGGCTCTAGACATGCCTGCAGAAATGGGAACTGTCCACCCTACTGGGTGCTGATCTATGAATGGATGTGTGAATACACGGGAGAGGGATTGAGTGAAAGAGGGTAAGTAAGAAAAGGTAAATGGGTCTGGGTCAAGGTTTAGGGGCCAGGAGAAAAGCAGAAACTGCCCCCTCTTCTCTCTCCTTTGGCGATCAGATGGGGATCAGCTCATTTGGAGGCTACGACCTCCATCACCCATTTCAGAAGAACATAACTTGCCTCTTTCTCCAGCCTGGGAAACCAAGATAATTCTAAGCGCTAGCCTATTAAAATCAGATTCCCATATCCTCATCACTCACCAAAAAATCCACACACCTCTCACAGCAAAAAAGCCCTAAACGGCCCCTGTGACTCTGAAAGTCCAGAAAGCATATTTGGCTCCCCGCCCCCCATCTCTCTCAGCATAGAGGAGAGATAGCAGATATTTTTCAGATAGGCTGATTTTTTTTTAATCAAAAGGAAATTAAAGAACAGGGAATGATGTACATTTCTTATGGGGAGAGCGGGAGTCTTCTTCCTCGCCTGTCTTAAAATAGCCTGATGGAACGCAATATTTGCATTATGCTCAGGGTCAGCTGCTCTGGGGACCGCAGCTCGGGCCTGCCTGGAGAAGGGAGTAAGGGGCTGAGTTTTGAGATTTACTGCATTAATGCTTCTCCAGTTTCTGTGGAGTAGCCACTGGAGAGAGGCTTGGCTGCGGAGGTAGTGAAAGAAACGCATGCAGAAACACAGTATCAATAACTAAATATAACTCACATCTGAAATGCCTTTCACTGCACCCGGAGTGCTTTCCAAATATATTATCTCATTAAATCCATACAGAAGCAGAGGGAGGTAGGGTCCTCTCTCCCTCCTCTTATGAGGGAGTGGAGATGCAAAGCCCAGGGTTTGTGACTGCGTGTAGCCGTCCTTCCACGTGCCTCCGTGGTCCTGCACACCAGCTTCACCGAGGACCGGCCGGGATGGGCAACGGCAGTGCCAGCGGCTGTAACAAACTGACCCCCAAATATCTAGGGCTTCATACAGCAGACATTTATTTCTGACTATGTGAAATCCCAAAGGGGTGTTGCTGTCAGGCAGCTTTCCACAAGGTCGTCTGGGGACCCCAGTTCCTTCCAGCTTTGGACTCAGCTCACCTCTCAGCCTCAGCATCTTCGGCATTTAGCCTACAGATGTGGCAGGGTTTTATGAGCCAGGCCTGGAAAGATCCCTTCCTCCATTGCTTCCACCTGCATTCATTGGATGGATCTCAGTCACATGATGATGCCTACCTGCAAAGGAGGCTGGGAAATGTAGTCTAGCTGTGCTATAGCAGGAAGAGGAAGGGCTGCGGTCAAGAGCCAGCCAGGCTGTTTCATGGGACCCTCCACTCCTACTTACTGCTCCAAGCAGGGCAGCTCCAATTCTATTTTATATATTGCATTCTACATAAGATTGAGTTTGAAGAAAGGACCTCAGGACTTTAAGAAAATGTGTCAAGGCTCTAGACCAGTGGTCCTCAGATAGGGCTAGCTATCTGGACCACTAGGGTAGGTTATGAAAAGCACAGATTCCTGGGTTGGTCCTTTGGTGCTTCAGATTCTGTAAATATGGGGTCTGCTGTGTGTTCCAACAGCATATGTGCTGAACTGCTTCACTTGCTTTTGGAAATTTAAGGACAGCGTGGTGAAGGGTGGAGGTAGCAGTGAGGCCACGGGGGGACAAGAGGTTGACGCTCAACCATTAATCCAGAAAAGGTGAAGCCCTATGGCCTAGCAAGTCCACTCCGAGCTTCTGTTCTAGAGGAACTTTTACCCAAGTGCATTCAGAAACACGTAAAACAATGCATCGCTGTCGTGATGGCCCAGATCTGCAAATAACTCAAATGTTCAGCAGCAGCAGCAGAAGGGATAGACTGCCGCCTGGCTGTGTGATGGAATACAATACAGCAAAGAAAACAAATGAACTATAGCTAGAGGGCAGACCCAAGCATTTTGTTAAACACAAAGAAGCGAGGGGGGAAAGGATGAAGAAAATGGCCTTTGGCATCAGAAAGTCCCCAGTTCAAACCGTGCTAGCTCTGCACGCTTGGACCAATTTCTAAGCCTTTGGGGTCTCTTGGTTTCCTCATCTCTATAATGGAGATGAAAAGCCTTCCGCATAGAAGAAAACACACAAGGCGTTTAGTCTCCTTGTTGGAAAACAAATATAAAATGCATTTAGCACAGGAACCAATGCATAGTAGGTGCCTGATAACGTTGTTGCCCAACTGGGCAAACAGACACCTAATGTGTGTGAGCCAACAGGCGGCTGGGCCAGCAAATGCCGAGGACACGAATGGCCACTGTATGGTGCCAGCCTTCTTCCTGTATCTGTTTTCGGTCTCTGTTTCTGTTTGTCCTGCCTTCCCCCCCTCCACTTCCTTCCAGTTATATATTTTTTCGGGACCCAGCGAGCTGCCTTAGACGATTGTGGAAGGAGAAATACAGACACTAGACATCCATGCTGCCATGCTGCCTTGATGGAGGTGACATTAACTCCTTTCAAACCAGGAATGCCCTCCTGGCCTGGTCTCAGGGCACATCGCAGGGGCTCCTCACAACCTCACACCTTGTTTTCCAGGCTCCGTCTTCATTCCCTCCTGAGAACCCTTCTCAGTTCAACCCAACACTGTCTCCAAGGTCACACTCCCACCACCTTCAGCACGTGGCAACGATCCTGCCCCAGCTTGAAAATGGTTGGGAAATACCAACATATTCCCATGATGAAACTGGTCTGATGTGACGCAGCTGCTAGGGCATCCTTAAGGTCTAGACCCTAGGGGTCTAGGGCTCATTTTCTTCTTAAGGTTTATTTTTTAGAGAGCGAGACAGAGCGTGAGTGGGGGAGGGGTAGAGAGTGAGGGGGACAGAGGATCTGAAGCAGGCTCCGTGGTGACAGCAGAGAGCCCCACGTAGGGCTCAAACTCATGAGCCGTGAGATCATGACCTGAGTCGAAGTCAGATGCTTAACTGACTGAGCCACCCAGGCACCCGGTTCATTTGTTCAAGAAGGAAAAAGATTCCTCAGCAGTTATCTTGCTATCCTGATCACCAAGCCCATTCCCCAGTGATGGCCTCTGCTCCCCTCCACCTGACTAAAAGGCCTCTCTACAGAAGGTTTTGGGACAGCAGAGGTCATTTAAATATCTCAAACACAGAATTACCAGAAGGGCATCCAGGGACTGCCAAGAGCTATTACCAAAAAGCAGGATTCTGTGGCCAAATCAGTTTTGAAAATATCTGGTTAATCACAATTTAAAAGAAGCCCGCAGGTAGGGACGCCTGGGTGGCTCCATTGGTTGAACGTCCACCTTCGGTTCAGGTCATGATCTCACACTTCATGGGTTCGAGTCCCACATCAGGCTCTGTGCTGACAGCTCAGAGCCTGCTTCAGATTCTGTGTCTCCCTCTCTCTGTCTGTCTCTTTCCCCCTTGTGCACTCTCTCTCTCAAAAATAAATAAAAGTTAAGAAAAAAAAAACATTTTAAAAAAAGCCTGCAGGACTTCTCAGAGCCTTTAATATGCTTTAATGCTTTAAAGGCTCAGAGCCTTTAATATGTGCTTAAAATCCATGGAGGACTAGAAATAAAGCATTTCCCAGACTTGTCAGAGTTTCTTGTGACACTAATGTTCTCCAATATAACACTTCCCCTCCCCCCTGCTCCCCCCAAAAAACAACTTTGGGGAAGTTCTGCTCCAGCCGGAATTTCAGATTAATAGCATAGGAAATAAGATTCCTGCCTTCAATGAGCCCACTTGGCAAGTCTCCCTGCTGAGGGAAGGTGAGCCAGGCCCCTGGTTTTTCTTTGCCTCACTCTACCCATCAGAAAAATGGGAGCAGGGCCATTAACACCAAGGCTGTCGAGAGAGTTTATTACATTGTTACATGACCCTGGAAGGAGACATTATTATTATCATCAAGGGTACATAATAGTGGGCAGCTCCACAGCATCATATAATTTCTGGATGACAAAAAAAATGTTCCCATTAGATCATCTAATTGGTTCCTTTGGTCGGAACAGGAAGAGCCCAGATGATCTAATCACACCCTGGTCTTTGTAGGTGCAGCTTCCTCCACGGAGCTCAAAGGGCTTCCCTCTTATTAGGGTCAAGAGTCTTTCAGAAGGTGAGAGCGGAGGGCAAGGGGCGGTTTCCTCAACTGCAAAAGAACATTCATGCTTTCAAGTTACAACAGAAGCATCATTCCCGGATATTAAATGGCAGCTCGACTGGTGGAAACAGTTAACCCAAGTCTACAGTGGAAAAGCTACTCCAACCATACTTGACATCGTGGTTTTGCATGGTACTTGAAGAGATCATATTGGTGGGGCACCTGGGTGGCTCAGTCGGTTGAGCGTCCAACTTCGGCTCAGGTCACATGATCTCATGGTTCATGAGTTCGAGCCCTACATTGGGCTCTGTGCTGACGGCTCAGAGCCTGGAGCCCGCTATGGGTTCTGGGTCTCCCTCTCTCTCTCTGCCCCCTCCCCTGCCACGCTCTGTCTCTCTTTCAAAAACATACACATTAAAAAAAAAAAAAAAGAGGTCATATTGGCTTAGCGCTCTGCCTCAGACATGGCTGCTTCCACACCAGCAAAGACTGATGCCTCCACTTTGCCCAGAGCTTACGATACGCTGACCTCTGCCCCCTCCAAGACACACAGAGCAAGGAGCCACTTTTAACTTCTCATCTCTTGATTTTTGGAATCATGAAGGCAGAGACGTCAATCAAAAAACAAGAGCTGGTCTCACACATTCTCTTTCACTGCTGGCGGATGCTTTTGATCGAAAAGCAATACAACTTGCGGTCAAATGGGTTCTGCCACTTACTCGCTTTGTAATGTGGGGCAAGTTATTGAGCTTTTGTGAGCCTCGGTGTCTCCTCTGAGAAAAGGGGGCAGGAATAGCACCTACCTCACAGTGCCCATGTGAACACGCAGCGAGATGACCCGACCCCACAGGAAGTGCTCAAAAATGGCAGTTATCACCACGGGCCTCCCAGAAGAAGCCTGGGCATGAGAGGGATTCTGGGCTGGAAAGACCTCTGTGACCTCTGCAGAGCTATTCGGGAGGCCGGTGGTGTTAAATTTAAGGGGAGGGGGGCCGGTGTTAGGTTCTCAAGTAAGCAGGCAGGGCGCAAATGGATGGAGTCAAATTACCCTTGAAAAGTCCCTGCCCTTAAAGTAGGGCATGTATGGTATTGTGTATGGACCGATCAGGTTTGAGAACCACTGAGTCAGACCAGAGGGGGGAATAAAAGGAATGTTTGTCTAGAGCTGCCTGAGGATTCAAGCCATCCTGTCTCTAAGGAAGTGGGTGTCAACGGGCGGGGATCTTGCCCTCCCAGGGGACATCTGGCAATGTCTGGTTACGGACACTCTCATGAACTGCCGGTGGGAATATAAACTTGCCAGCCAGCTGTTCTGCAGAGCGCTTTGGCAATAAGTCGCAACAGCCTTAAAATATGTGTGTCCCTTGACCAGCAATTCCACCCACAGGAATCCATTCCAAGGAAATAAGAGAGGGTTCAGTGCGTCACTCGGCTATAATGATATTCGCCAGTTTCGGCAAAAACAGCAAAGACAATGAGGAGCTGATTGAAAAGTATGGCACCGGCACATGCTATTGCTATAGCCATCAGGAATGATGCAAAAGCGTGTGTGCTGACATACAGAGCATAAGAGGATGCACCACGCTCATCCATGAAATTGACCAAAAAAAAAAAATATATTAAGGATTGATCATTTCCGGTGTCGTCAAGGGCATGGGCTGGGGGGGGCGGGGGGGGGAAGGGGATCTGACTTCTCATGCCCGGTGAGAACTTTGGCACAGCCTTTTGGGAGAGGGATTTAAATCAAAATTTAAATCAAGTGAGTCTACAATTTCACGTGTGTCAATCTTTCCCACAAAAGTCCCTGCACAAGCGGACCAAGGTGTGCAGTTTCGATTAGTGATAAAGTGGAAACAAGCTATATGGCCATGAGTAGGGGAGCGGGTCTATAAATTGCAGCTTGTTGATGCAATGGAATGTTACCCAGTTGTCAAAGAGACTAAAGAAGACCCAAAGTATCCCGAGACATATTGGCAGGTGAAAAAAAGGAAGCCAAAGAAACAGACACATCGCGGGACCCTGTCCATTTAAAAAAACCCAACTGCACATCAATCTGTATCTACATGGGTGCCAACAAATGCACGGATAGAGGTTGGACAAGTTCCCACTAAACAGTTAACATCGGTTACCTCTGTGGGGAAGGATGGGGGGAGAAGCCAAAGGGGCACTTTTTCTTTTCTACTTCACTTCTTTTTGAATACTTTGCATGCATTCATGTAATACTTGGCTGAATTTTAAAAACAAAGAAGAACCACGGAAAGATGTTAACACTGGGTCTTTCTGCATAGAGGGGTTACGGATGATTTTTTTTTTTCGTTTCTTGTGGTTTGTCAGGATTTTTCTAATTTTTCTGCAATGAACGTGTGTTATCCGTGCAACTTGAAAACTTTTTTCTTTTTTAATAACAGGAATCGTATTGATTGACTATCTTACAAAGGCGTTTTAGTAGAGAAAGCTAGAGCAAAGCAAGGAACTCAGCTTCCTACTCTCATGGATTCTGTGATCTGTGTGGGACCCTTCCTCTCTCGTACACACACACACACACACACACACACGTGCGCGACAAGACAGGGCACAGGCAGTGAGTACTTCGAGAGGTCAGAGGAGGATGAGAGCTACAGGCAGTGAGGTGGCATGGAAGGTGTCCTGGGAGCTGCGGTAGTTAAACACTGCCTTGTAGAAACAGGAGGGTTTTAATAGACAAGAAACCCTCTAGTAATTGAAATCCTATTATCTGTGCTGGTGGCATCCTGCTCTGGGGATTAATGACCCTTGTTGTCAATTAATTCTTCCTGGATTCCAAGCTAGATATCGGCTACTATGACTTCAGTGGCTTTCTTTTGCCTCTCTCCTTCGTGGACACGGAGACCTTTCTGTACATCACAACAAGAAAAATAAGCTGTGTCTCCCATCCGTCTCCCAGATCACGACCACCAACAAAGGAGAGGAAACTCTCCCTGATGTGAAGACACGGTCCCATCCACCACCACCACTGGCTGGGGCTTCGATAGTAAAGAAATGAGCTTTCCAAATCCTCCTCCCCCCCTGCTGGGTTCGCTTGCCTGTGGTCCAGGACATCTATCACGGGCAAACTGCTCTCACCACATCACCTCCATCCTCAAAGTCACCCCAGCGGGTAGCCGGATCAGCACCATTATACAGAGGGAAAGACTGAGACTCAACTCCTGGCTGCAGAGATGGAGTTTGAGGCCAGAGGCCAGGGCACTTTCTCTGCATCGTCACTGCCTTGAACTAGTGAGGGCAAGCGTTTGGATGATGTACTCCGAGTGAATGAGCTTCCCACCCTCCATGCGGTGACTGCAGCCCCCTGCACCTAACATGGGCCAGACACAGGGGCTTTCAGTCTCTGCAGATGAGATTGGCGTGTGTCCGAACCGGCACACCTCCCTCCTGCCTTTCCACCCCAGACCGGCCGAGCATGCATGCTGGTGACCTCTGCTCCTCAAGCCTTCACAGGCAGGTGTGGAAGACACGTCCTAAAATTCACACCTCTAGAACAGCGTGGGAGGTACTGTGGCAGGGGAGAAGTGTCCAGGATTGGGGAGGGACCGAGAGGGGAGCGGATGTGTCAGCTGAGTCTGGGGGAACAAATACAAGCCTGGGGGCCAACAGAAAAAGGAAGGCACAGCCAGGGATGTGGAACAAACAGGGCATGATAACACCAGCCAACACTTATTACGTGCTGGCCACGTAGCTATTTTTCACGGATCAGCTCATTTGACAGTCACCCAAACCTAGGAGACAGGTACCCAGTTTATCTTCATTTAAAGTGACTTGCCCAGTACGGCGCAGCTCAGAGGTCAAAGGACTGGATCTGGGTCTGTCCGGCTTAAGAGCAGGTGGTCTTGACCCTTCCGTCCACGCCCACGGAGCAGTGGCTCTCAATCTGGGGCGACTTGGCCCCCCGAGGACATTTGGCAATGTCTGGAGACATCTCTGGTCGTCACAGCTGGGGTTGAGGGGTGCTACTGGCATTAGTGGGTGGAGGCCAGGGATGCCGCTCAACCTCCTGCAACGCACAGGGCAGCCCCCAGCACAAACAAGTACCCAGCCCCAAATGTCACTAGTGCGGAGGCTGAGAAACTGCCCAGAGCAGGCGGGCTGCCTGCTGTCAGCTGGGTCCTGGGTGGAGAGCTGGGAAAGACAAAGCAGGAGATGAAGCACGGGGGGCAGGCTGGGGCAAGGTCAAAGTCTACCTCGGCTTGGGGCTTGGAACTGGCCTGGAGACGGGAAGGGTTTGAAGTGGGGGCAGCTTTGTGCCTTAGGATGATCACTCTGACTCTGCTGGGGAGGATCTCTCCCAGGAAAGAGGGAGAGAGGTGTGTGCGGCCGCCAGGGGCAACGGTCCAGGGTCCGGGTGACCTTGGCAGGCAGAGGTGGAAGGAGGAGGCAGAAAGGGGGCTCCTCTGAGCAGCTGAGGGTTGACACCGCGCATCCCACTATGAAGGATGGAACATTAAACCCTCTAAATGAGAGTAGCGACCTGATTAGAGAGGGAGCCTAGGGGCTCCCCCTCGGGATGCACACAGATTAACACGGTTATTCAAGCAGCCTCACCGCAAGCGGGAGGCCTGCACTCAGCCGGGCAGAGGCTGATGCTCACCTAGCCTGCCTGAGTGTCCCGGCGAGCTCCCGAGGGTCCCCCCCCCCCGCCGACCACCACCACCACCGACCATGGTCTCCATTCACTTGTCCTCCTCTTCTCTCACCCCTTCCACTTGGCCGACTTCCTCCCAAGCCGTGGGGCCCTCCCGGGGCCGGGCCTTTCCTCCACTGCCCGGCCCTGGGCCCTGTGCCGCCAGGGGCTCTGGTGGGAGCCAACTTCTGTGGAGGGGGGTGGAATTTACTTGTGCTGGGGTTCCGGATGGAGTCGTTTGGGCTCAGCGTAATCTTTCTGCCTAATTCTGAAGACAGGTGTTCTGGAAATGGATCCCTGAAGACCCCCCCCCCCCACCCTGGTTAGGCCCCTGGTTGCTTCCTTCAAAAAATGCTTGGGTGTTTGTGCCCCAGGACTCCCCCTGCGTGTGCGCATGTGCGAGCACATGTGTGTGTCTAAGTGTAAAGACTTCAAAAGCGTCAGGACAATTTCAGGGCATCCTAAACCACGAGACCACGTCAGCCCCCTGCTCAAAAGCCTCTGAGATCCCCTAACACTGCAAGATGAAATCATGGCACCTCAGGACCCCCACGATCCCACCTTATCCAGCACTCGGACCTCATCCACTCCTTATCTCCTAAAATTAACCTGCTACTCCCGCCAGCCAGACGCATCTCTTCAGCATCCCCCAAACGTGCTCTGTTGACTCCTGAGCCCAGATCCTTCCTGGGGTGAGTCCTGTTGCTTGCCTTCTCCCTCTCAGGTGAATAGGCCACGTTTTCTTTACTTACCATCTCTTTTCTAAGTCTTTCTCTATACCTTTTTTTTTTTCAATGTTTATGTGTGAGAGAGAGAGAGAGAGACAGACCACAAGCAGGAGAGCGGCAGAGAGAGAGAGAGGGAGACACAGAATCCGAAGCAGGCTCCAGGCTCTGAGCGGTCAGCACAGAGCCCCACGTGGGGCTCAAACTCAGGAACCCCGAGATCATGAGCTGAGCTGAACTCAGACACTTAACTGACTGAGCCACCCCAGGCGCCCAGGCTTCCTCCATTCCACTCACAGGTTTCGGGATGGGGATTTCTACTGGATGGGTGGCCCTGGAGGCAAGTGTCTCATTAGATGGGTAAGGGGTGATAGCCAACATTTTCTTATTATTGTTTTAATTCTCCAATTTCTAACCCTTCCCTCCCTCTGTTCCTAAGCAACCACTAATCTACTTTCTGTCTCTATAGACTTCTTTATTCTGGATTTTTGTGAACGGTACCATGCAATCCGTGAACTTTTGGGACTGACTTCTTTCACTTAGCATAATGTTCTCAAGGTCGATCCATGTGGTAGCATGAATCAACACTGCATTCCTTTTTCTGGCCAAATAATATTCTATTTTATGGATATACCACATTTTATTTATCCATTCATCCACCGATGGACATATGGGTTGTTTCCACTTTGGGCTGTCACGAAAAACGCAGCTGTGAACATTCAGGTACAAACTTTTATGTGACCATATATTTTCATTTCTCTTGGGAGTATTCACTGTTTTAATAGCTTTCTTTTTTAGTGGCCATGTTTCATTTATTTTGAAATTTCAAATAACGTTAGAACATGAAATCGTTGAGTGCATGTAAAGGCACGGCTTTAACCAAAACTTAAGATATACTGCTCTATGCGGGGCACCTGGGTGGCTCAGTCAGTTGGATGTCAGACTTCGGCTCAGGTCACGATCTCACAGTCCGTGAGTTCAAGCCCCACGTCAGGCTCTATGCTGACAGCTCGGAGCCTGAGGCCTGCTTCGGATTCTGTGTGTGTGTGTTTGTGTGTGTCTTTCTCTCTGCCCCTCCCCTGCTCATGCCCTCTCTCTGTCTCAAAAATAAATAAAAACATTAAAAAATTTTTTAAAAATACTGCTCTATGTTATAAAGTACCTTCCCTACTGGAAACAAACCCTTTTGAAGGGCAGTGATTATATTTCTGTTAGGTCCAAGGAACTGTCCAACCACCAATTCAGATTCTACAAAGGTTCACCTCATTAAAGTATTTTCCCATACTTGGTTGGGTTCCTTCATCCTGAAAGGTGTAGAATACTGTAGAACGTGACTACGCATGCCCATTTTACAGATGAGGAAACTGAGTGAGGGGCAATGGCCACAGCACTGTGCCTCTGAAGAGTTCTGGAAGAGCTGGGGGTACGGCCAGCCTCCCCTGTGGGCAGTAGATGCTGGGGCTCTGCTTTACACAGGAAAATCTGGACTGTCCCAACAGACACATGATCTGGCATTACTCATTTTACAAAAGGATCCTCAATTGTACAGAAGAACTGAAGATCCCATTCCTTGCCAGGTCCCCCGGGGGCCTGTTCTTTGTGGTGCAGCGGGCTGCGGAGAGCATCATTTTACGCACCAGCTGGGCTTCTAAAGGAGTTGTAAGTCAAAGTTTTGTAAATTGGATCATATTTTAGAGAACAGATAAAAGAATAAGACTGTGAATCCTTGGGTAGAATCTGTGCGTGAGGTGATAATCAGAACCAGATTTATGATTTCTGCAAAGACAAAAATCCGAGATAAATGTCAACAACACCTGGAATCCTGCGATGATTAATTAAGAGTCTACTAGTTGTAATAGGCACTGTCCTAGCTTTAAAGATGTTTTCTCATTTAAATCTCACCCCCGACTCCCCAAAAAAGAAAGAAAATAAGGAGACAAAAAACCTTTTGAGGTGGGTGTTATCTGTCGCCAGTTTCCAAGTTGGGGAAACTGAGGCTAGGGGATAGGAAGTCGCTTGCCTGAGGCCACAGGGCTCAGAGGTAGAGCTGGGACTGCGACCAGGCCCACCCCGTTTTGGGGAGTGGCTGATTGTGGACCCTGTGGTCTGGCTGCAGTCCAAGCTTCACCCCCTCCTCACTGTGCATGTTTCCTAGCCTGTAAAATGGGCTGCGACGCCCTCTCTGGCAAACAGCTAGCGCTGGATAGACGTCGGCAATCATCGTGCAGAACTGCCCTTGTAATGGAACCCTCCAGGCCAACAGCAGCCTTCGTCAAGCCCCACGGGCATACAGCGCAGCCGGAAGCGCCCCTCCCCCGCCCCAAGCATTACACACCCGGCGTTATCATCCAATCGGCTGTGCTCCCTGCTCCCGGGCTGAGCCACGTCGTCCTCGGGTGGGGCGCTGGCAAACCGCTTCACCTCTCTGAGCTTCAGTTTTGGTAAAATGGGGCTAGAGCAGGCACCCACCCCAAAGGGTAATCGCGAGTATTAAATAAATGACGAAAAGTGCCTTGAGCTTGGAATCGCTCAAAGGGTAGCTGTTGTTGTCACTACGTGCTAGGATCTGTACATGTGTTCTTTCAAGTGGCCCTCGATCCTAGCACGTGTTTTTACACGAGAGGAGGCCGGGACCAGACAGGTTAATAACTTGCTCGGATTGGTGCTCATGTAACATTGTGCACCCACAGGTTACCTGCCCAATAGCCATTCCTCTGTGCACCCCCCTCCCTGATTTTGTTTGGGTGCCTGGCATTCCACCCGTGGGGAACGAGGCCTGTCCTCAGACCCAGAGGGATATGTGGCAATCTGGGCCCTCTGCGGTGCAGATCCCAAGACCACATTAGAAGTGCGAGAGATTTATTGGGCAAGATGCCTGCAAAGGGTCAAAGAAGGAGGCAGGCACAGCCTGTAGATTGCATGCGGGAAGGGTGGTAGGAAGGAAGTGGATGGGGGAGGAGGGGCCTCAGTCTTGACCAGCCTGATGTGGAGTTAGGGTCCCACCATGTAGAGTCAGCTCTACAACCCCCACCGCCCCTTGGCAGTGGGAGCTGGTTTAGGCAGCTATATATGATGTGCCTGGATCAAGGAGACATATGGGGAAGTCTACCAGGTGCCTGTGGGAGAGGTGTCTCATCTTCTTCTACTTGCTTAAGCTGTATGGGGATGTGGTGTCATCTGAAGGTTTGACTGGGGCTGGAGCTTTTCCCCCCCCAAGATGGTTCATTCACATGGCTATTGGCGGGAGGCCTCAATTCCTCACCATATGGGCCTCTCCACAGGACAGCCTGAGTGTCCTCACAATATGGTACCTGGCTTTCCCCAGGATGAGTGATCGAAAGAAAGGAAGAAGCCCCAGTGCTTTTTATGGCCTAGTCCCTAAAATCACACATTGTCACTTCTGCCTTTTTCTGTTCACTAACGGCAAGCTGCCTAGGTCAGCTCACATTCATGGGGAGATAAACTAAGTTCTACCTCTTACAGGAACAGTATCAAAGAATGTTTTGACTTAAAACCACTCTAGTTATTTGTAGTTGGGTCTTCTTTACGTATAAAGATCCCAAGGCCAATGTTCTTTACACCACATAGCACTGCCAGCTTGGGCAGGAAACATTGCATTCTGGGGAGGTAAGGCAAACCCAAAACCCTCAGAAGCCTTTTTAACTCAGAAACTCTGGTTCCATAAGATTCTCACAGATAGGTGTGCCTTGGGGTGCCTGAGTGGCTCAGTTGGTTAAGCGTCCGACTTCGGCTCAGGTCATGATCTTGCGGTTTATGAGTTCGAGCCCCGCGTCAGGCTCTGTGCTGACAGCACGGAGCCTGTTTAGGATTCTCTGCCTCCCTCTTTCTCTCTGCCCCTGCCCTGCTCACACTCAGTCGCTCTCTCTCTCTCTCAAAAATAAATAAACATTAAAAAATATTTTTTAAAAAAAGATAGGTATGCTTCCATAAACGTGTCCTATGTAGAAATACGTCCCAACATAATAATTTACCAGGAAATATTAAAAATATACAACAAGAGGGGTGCCTGGCTGGCTCAGTTGGAGGAGTGTGTGCAACTCTTGATCTCAGGGTCATGATGTCAAGCCCCACACTGGGTGTAGAGATTACTTACATCAATAAACTCTAAAAGACATATTAAAAACAGAACGATACAACAAAGGATAAAGAGTAACTCAACAGCTCCCATGAACCACCACCTCGCTTAAGAAATAAAACAGCACTCAGACGCTGGAAGCCCCACATGCTCATAAACCCTGATAACACGGTTCTCCTCACCCCCAGTGGGGACCACTACCGCTAGTTCAGTGCTTTTCACGCCCAGGACCTCCCATACTTTAACTGCACAGAGCGTCGGCCTACGTAATACATAGTATTGTGTTACGTGTTTCTAAACTTTGTAGAAACGGGGTCACGTTGAATCGATTCCTCTACAGCTTGCTTTTTTCGCTCCGTTATGTCTGTTAAGATTTAACCACACGAGGATGTGAAGAAATTAGAATGGCGCTGCCACTTTGGAAAATAGCCTGGCAGTTTCTCAAAAAGTTAAACACAGCATCGCCACGGGACCCAGCAATTCCACTTCTAATAGTCAAGACTATTAACACAAAGGTCTGCACAAAAACTTGCACGGAAACGTTCATCGCGGTTTTCTTCACAAGGGCCAAAAAGTGGAAGCAGCCCATGTGTCGATCACATATCCATGGATGGAATACTATTTGGCCGTAAAAAAAAAAAAAGGAGTGGAGTACTGATTCCCGCTACAACGCGGAAGAACCTTAAAAACGTGGTGTTGGGCGCCTGGGTGGCTTAGTCAGTTAAGCGTCCGGCTCTTGATCTCAGCTCAGGTCATGATCCCACGGTTTGTGGGTTCAAGCCCCTCATCGGGCTCTGTGCCGATGGTGCGGAGCCCGCTGGGGATTCTGTCTCTCCCTCTTTCTCTGCCCCTCCCCCACTTGCGCTCTCTCTGAAAATAAATAAACTTAAAAAAAAAAAACCCTACAAAACAAAACAAACAAAACATATTAAAGGCAGGAAGCCCGTCCCAAATGACTACAGGGCGTACAGTTCCATTTATATGGAACACCCAGAATAGGGAAATCCACACAGACAGGAAGTGGATTGGGGGTGGCCTGGGCTTGCACATGCGGAGGAATGGGGAATGCCAGCTGATGGACGCGGGCCTCTTTTTGGAGCGATGGAATCATGTCGGATACGATGGCGGGGATGGCTCCACCCCTTCGGGAATGTCCCCCAAACCACCGCATCGTTCGCTCTAAAGAGTGAATTTTACGATGGGTGAATCATATCTCAATAAAGAAGGTTTCAACCATGTTGATACCTGGGCCTGGCCATTCCCTTTCACTCCTGTATAGGAATCCATCGGTACGAAGAGTCTACGTCCGCCATTCTCCCGCCAACGGACAGTTGTGTGCCTTCTCACTTTGTTGCTGTTCCGATCAGCGCTGCTGTGAGCGCTCCCTGGATGCCTCTTCGTGCGAGGGTTTCCTGGAGGCACCCACCGAGTGTGGAGGGTGCACACACATCGTCAGCCTCACGCCTCCCTACCGCGCCCTGAAACTCCTTGGCGAGGCCGGGGAGAGGAGGCAAGGAAGCCACTCTGCCTCCACCCCTGGCCCCTGCAAACCACCTGAGGTCTCAGAAAATAGGGCAATGAAGATGGAAAACAAATAGCACACATCAAGCGCTGGGCTGCCTCCCCTGCTGCCGTGCGGAGACCCACCGGATGGGCAGCGGGGCCTCCCCCACCAGAAAATATTAACAGCATTTAATGAATATTCACAAGGATTCATTAAACATTTCCCCGTGTGGCTGAACAAAACAGTGTTCAAACCCCCAAGCCATTAACAAAAAAGGAAGAAGAAATATTACAGGGACGACGCGCACAAGCTAAAAACGCCACAGGCAAGAAACAGCTGCTGCTGCTTCTTTTTTTTTCTTTCACTCAGCTTCATCTCCGTCTCACTGGTGTTTAAAACGGGCCCAGTGTCCTAAGTCTCTGTGACTTGTGTGACTGGAACAGTCCTGATTAATATTACAATGATTACAGTTTTCTGCTTCGTGCACCCAGAAAGTTGCCTTTGTCGCAGCAAACGATATTTAAACGAGGCATCTGGGTTGGAGGAGGGCCTTTCCACGGGCCTCATTGGGCCCTCGCAGCTACCTGAAGAGGTGTTCCAGGTACTTCTATCGTTCGTCGTTTGACAGACATGGAGCCAGGCCCGCATCCGTGAGTCGACTCACTCGGGGTCACTCCTGACACAAGACTGGTACGTCCTTGGTGCTTCAACCGTTGACCTCGTGACCTCATGACCTCACCAGCCTGACCACAGCCCACTGGTCCAGGCGTGGACTTGACCCAAAGACCGAGACTCAGATGGGGGTGGACTCCATGGCACAGTGGCTTGCGAACCAGTTAGACCTCTCTCTGGGGGAGTCTAAGGTCAAGACCCAGAACAGGTGGGAGCTTGGGCAGAGCGTGGCAGACCCACAATGCACATTAGGACCCGCTTCTGTAAGTCACATGCTGTCACTGAGCCACATTCCATTCCTTAGAAGTGAGTCATTCAGCCTGGCCCACACTCAGCGGGGAGAGGACTGAGACTCCACCTTTTGAAAGGAGAAGTAGCAAAGAATTTGTGGGTATTTAGAAACCACCCAAAGGCCCAAGTCATATTACTGCCAAATGGTGAGAGCAGGATTTATCAGTCCATCCATTCTGCAAATATCAGTCCACTTGTTCACCTATTACATCTTTGCCGTCCACTATGGTAGCCTATCGGGCACTTGAAATATGGCCAGTGTGCCTCCAGAATGGTATTTTCAATTTTATTTAACTTTAGTTAATTTAAAGTTTAAAACTCCTGGGGCACGTGGGTGGCTCAGTCGGTTGAGCGTCTGACTTCGGCTCACGTCACGATCTCACGGTTCGTGGGTTCGAGCCCCGCATTGGGCTCTGTGCTGACAGCTCAGAGCCTTGAGCCTGCTTCAGATTCTGTGTCTCTCTCTCTGCCCTTCCCCTGATCACACTCTGTCTCCTTCTCTCTCAAAAATAAATAAAAGATTAAAAACATTTTTTTAAATAAATAAAGTTTAAAACTTCTCATTCAACTACTGGAAAACTTGTATGTAAGTGTGGAACAACGTAGGTCAGTGAATCTACTCTCCCTGTAAATTTCATAAAAAATCTAAACGTGATTAAGTATTTCCAATGAAACCTTAGCATCCTAACTGAGATGTGCTGTAATATAAAATTACACACCAAGGGCGCCTGGGTGGCTCAGCCGGTTAAGCATCCGACTCGTGGTTTCGGCTCAGGTCCTGATCTCACAACTCGTGCGTTCGAGCCCCGCATCAGGCTCTGCACTGCCGGTGAGGAACCTGCCTGGGATTCTCTAAGTCCCTCTCTCTCTCTGCCCCTCCCCTGCTCACGCTCTCTCTCAAACATAAATAAATATTAAAAAATAATACGAATAAAATTACACACTGGACTTAGAAGGAGAAAGAGGATGTAAACTATCTCATTAACCTTTTTTGTGTTGATCTCACGTTGAAAAGATATTTGAGATATGTTGGATTAAACGAAATAAATTAATAAAATTCCTTTTACCTTCCCTTTGATGTTTTGAATGTGGCCGTTAGGCAATTTTAAATTTCGGAATGGCTTACACGACACGTCTGTTGGCAGTGTTTTAGGACTTACCAAGTGCTATGGCTACGTAGTTCCTACCTTCCTGGGGCTTACAGTCAAAAGGGAGGGACAGCTATTAAGCAATTAATGCAAAGAATAATGGGTGAATAATGAGTGATACAAAGCAGAATTCGGGGAGCTGTGCAAAATTTCACAGGGGACCTGACCCAGATTGTTCTGTCTCCGAAGCAAGCCTGGGATTTGAGAGGCAAGGAGAGAGTTCTAATGCCCAGTGCTGGGAGCGCCGAATGGAAGGTGCAGGGAGAGTTCTGCGTTGGGGGCATGATGCCAGCTCCTTGGGGTCAGGGCCAGAGGAAGCGGATGTGCCAGCACCGGCACTTTGAAGTGCAGGTGCTGAGGCGGCAGGGAGGGGCCGGGCTGCCATCAGCTGTCAGGTTGGCACTTGCTGATTCTGCCTACGCAGTAGCCAGGCTCCGGAGCCCTCTGGGGCTCTCTGGGTGTGGCCTCCTGTGGCTGTGCTGGAAAGCACCTGGGCTCCTGGGAAAGCCAGAGGGCCGAGCAGGGTGCTGGCACCGACTCTGACCCAGGGCCTACCCAAGCACAGGCCAGAAGGGAAGCACTCCGGTCCTTGCTCCTGACCAATGTGGTCTTGACCGTAGCTTCAGATGACTCGAATCCTCTTGTCCCATCTTTTGACCCCTAAGTCCACCCTTTGTATTGTTACCCAAACTCTTATTGTTCCTAAAACACGCCAGGCATGTTGCTGCCCCGGGGCCTTGCTATCCTCTTCCTAGGACACCTCCCCTTGGTATTTACATAGCTGGCATCTCTCAAAGGTCACCTTTGTCCCTTGACCAACCTTTCTAAGTTACCTCCACACCCTCCACGCCTCTTTATAGTGACTCTGTCTCATTTCCCTTTGAATTTCTGCTCATATCATACTCCTCCCTATCAGAAATTACCTACTTCATTTATTTGTTTGTTTTTCTGTCTTCCCAACCAGAAAATAAGCTCCACGAGAACAGGGGCCTTGTCCGGTGCCTAGAACAGTTCCTGGCATGTGCTCAAAAATATTTGTTGAATGAATTCATTCATCTTCCTAAAACTCCAATCTGAAAACAATTATAGGGACCTCAGGAATGTGGACAAATGTTTGTGATGAAATACTGAGTTGGAAAAGGAACAGAAAATGATACTCTCTGATAGTGTACATAGAAGATAAGTGCAGGGACAAAGAAGGAAATATGGGGGGAGTACAGAACACTCTAGCTGATTTCTCTATCTTAAACTTTCATTTAATATGGTTATATTATGCTTTAATAACTGCTTTGTTAAGACGGAATTCATCTACCATTAAGTTCACCCTTTCAAAGCAGATGATCGAGTAGTTTTTAGTATTTTCTCAGAGCTGTACATAGATCTAATTTTAGGGCATTTTGTCACCCCAGAAAGAGACCCTGTGCCCACTAGCAGCCACTGCCATTCTCCCTCCCCCCTCCCAGATCCGGGCAATAAGTGATCTCCTTTCCATCTGTATGGATTTGCCTATTCCAGAGTCGCTATTCTTACGAGTGACCGGACACCAGACGCCAGACGCGGTCTTTTGCCTTTCGTGTCTGGCTTCTCTCACACAGCATCGTGTTCCCAAGGCTCATCCATGTTGCAACACGTATCCGTACTTCATTCCATGTTTATAGGTGAATAATAAGCCGTTGTGGAATTATCCAGTGTGGATCTGCAATGGTGTGTTTATCTCTCCATCAGCTGGTGGTTTCGGGTCTATAGTTTTTACCAGGACCAACCAACCAACAAAAAGCTGTGAAGTAGGACCTTCTCCCAGTAGCTGGAGGAACACAATCTTGCCACCCTCTGCTCCCAAATCTCTGAAGCCTCCCAACGCCTACAAGATGCTTTCCAGCCCCCTCTGTTCACACTATCAGCCCTGGCCCCAGCGTACTCTTAAACTCCCTTCCCTGAGCCCCTGTGCACCCTGTTGGACGTACTGGCCATGCGCCCTCAGCCACCCAGCCTTGGCTAACACCGTCTCCTTTTCTGCTTCCTGGAATAAGTTGTCACGCTCTGCAAAATGCAGCTCAGATGTTACTTCCTTTGCAAAGACTCCCTTCCTCGCAGAGCCCTCTTGTCCACAACTCACTCCACACCTAAAGGACTCATTATTTCGCTTAGTCTTCTGCCTGTTCCCTGCCTTGGCCCGTGAGAGGAGTGCCCTCGGGGTCCCACACATTTATGCCTGCCCGCTATCTCACATGGTCTCCGGCACCCATCGGGTGCTCACCCAAGTCAAATGACTGTGTGTCTGAGTCAGGTTGTGACCCACTGTGATATGATGAACACAGACATCCAACTCTACCACCCTTTGGTAAACAAGACCTCAAAACATCGAGACTGAGAGAGCCCAGCTTAGTTCAAATCCCGACTTGGCTCCTTGCTAGCTGGGTGGCCCCTGGAAGATAATTTCCTCATCTTTAATGGGGATAATTTCTCCCACCCGAGGGAGTTGCACAGAATAAGTAGAGCAGTTGCTCAATATGCATTGTTTGGGGTGTTTTTTTTTTTTAATGTTTGATTTATTTTTTAAAGAGAGGGAGAGTGTGAACGGGGGCGGGGGCAGAGAGAGACGGGGACAGAAGGGGGCTCTGCGCTGACAGCAGTGAGCTCGACGCGGGGCTCAAACTCACGAACCTGGACATCACGACCTGAGCCGCAGTCCGATAGTCAACCAACTGAGCCACCCAGGCGCCCCTGTGTTGTTTTCAATTATAGTATAATAATATGAAATGTATTATTTTAACTGTTTGCAAGTGGCATTAAGTATATTCACATTATTATGTCGATAAGTGTTTTTACTACCACTACCATTATGATGATGATGATGATGATGATGATGATGATGATGTCAGAAGTCTTAATGGTGTGAGTTTTCCTAGAGACAGGACATGCTATTCCGAACAGTCACACGACGCTAAGTATCTATTCTGCCTAAATCATTTCACCCTCTCAAGAATGCTGGGAGGTTTTATCACCCATGTTTATACTGGAGGCTCCAGGAGCACAAATGATGCCCTCAAGGGCACTCAGCCCGCAAGTGGCAGAGCTGGGACAGCCCCAGACTGGGGTACCTCCCCAGTCCCTGTCCACAGCCACCTGCCGGATTAGGATGGCCCCGTCTGATGAGCCACTCAAAATTGCTTCTCTGAGGTTCTGAGGGGGTGTGGGGGGAGGCTGTAGCTGATTGGAAAGAGAGGTGGTGCCATTCTGGCGTGGGCAAGTGAAGCCGGGGGCGTCTGGCATCCTCAGCTGGGACAAACACCCCGTACGCGGCAACAGGGCAGGGGCTGGGCCCTGTCGAGCTGCTGATGTCTTTATGCGGCGGTGACTGACTCCGCGGTGGCATGCCCAGCGTGCATCGCCCCTGTGACAAATGATAAAGATCTCATTCAGCCTATGAGATCCACTCGAGGAACTGAATGGAGACAATTGAAAAGCCCTGCACACCAGCCACCGAAGCGAAAGCCTGCAGATTCTGCTGATTGAAGGTCTTCTGTGTGGATTTGCTGACCCTGGAGAATCTCAGCTATTTGGGCTTTTTAATAGAGTCTCCTGGCCTCCTTGCAGGGAACCCGAGTGCTGGAATGCAAGGAAGACCTGCCTGGTTGAGTTCGCGGCATCGAAACAGGAGGACTGTCTGACATTCGGCCCATCCACTTTCATTCTGGAAGGCTAATTATGACTGCTTTCTAATTCTTCGCTGCTTCCCGGGGAAACTCTTAAAGGGGCCCCTCTCCCCCTTTGCCACCGGGACGATATTTGCCCTTGCACTTGGGAGTCCCTCCTACTGTCGCCATTGCTACGTTTTAGCAACTCCGCAGAGCCCAACCAATGCTAGGTAACCAGCTAATTGCAGTTACAACTGACCCCTTGGGTGTGTGAATGAACGTGACAAGTGGCTGGTGACGTGCTCAAATCACTCATTCACGTCTCCAAGTTTACTATTTGACCGTGCACTTCTAAGTAAAAAGGTCTCACACCAGGTGATTCTGGTTCATAGTGCCTTTGGAAATAATCACAAAATTGGCGAATAGACTTGACAGTCACAGCATAAGCAGGGAGAGGATGTCAGATAAAACCCTACAGAGATCTGACCCACTGCCTTTTACATACTTATGCTCTGGCCACACCAGACCAACTACATTCCGGTCTCTCCTATAAAAAAGCATTTCAAAATCAAAGGGGCTGAGCGAAAAAATCATGGTACGTAACTAGAATGGGATGGCCTGTGGGCACTGAAAAGGGACAGGTGCATCTCCCACACGTGGCACTATTCACCTGACTTCTCAACTGCATACCTTTGCATAGGCTGTTCCCTCCACCTACATGCTTTTCCATCTTTCCCCATCCCCCAGCACACACGTGTTTGGGACATGGTAAATGCCCAACAGATGAGCTGGCTCTTACAGCTTTTTCCTCCTCAGGGGTTCACCAGTAAGCCTGTCAGCCTCCACCCAAGGGGTGGGATTCTGGGGGCAGCTGGAAGTCGGGGGGGTGGGGGGAGGTTGATCTTTGCATATTATAAAGGTCTACAATGAATAGTTAAGTGAAAAAAAAAAGTAGGTTACAGGCAGTGTGTCTTATGACCCAATTTTTTAGAAAAAGAAAATTCTATATTTACATGTTTGTTTATGCATAGAAAAGTCTGGTACACACTGCGTTAACAATGATTACTTCTAGGGAGTCAAGGGTGGTGGGGTAAAGAATGTGAACGGGAACTTTTTGCTTTTTATTTTCTACTTTCTAATGTGTTCATTTTTTTTTTCCAATGGGCATTGTATTAATTTTGTAATTAAAAATCTAATAAAGATTTTTAAATGTGCTTGGGGAAGAGAATAGCGATGCTTCCAAAATATTTGCAGTTGGCCTTTGTCACAGACATAGCAAGCTGTGAGTTATGTTGGGTGTGTGTATTTTATTTCTCCAACCAGACCATGAGCTCCAAGATGGTGGGCTGGGATCTAATAGCAGAATTGATAAAGAAATCACAACACTAACTCCACCATGTGCTAAGAGCCAAACATGCTATATACATCATCTAGTTAATTTCATTTGCTTGGACATCTTTAAATCTCCTGTAAAGCTCTGGGCAGGACTCAAATGAATATTTTTGCTTGAACAGTGTGGTTGGCAATGCTTCGGGGAAACACACAATTGGGGCTCCCTTGCTTAACTGTGAACACAGCTCTCTGCGAGCAGGGCTTTCAAATGCCTTTCCTAGGGGCTCCTGGGTGGCTCAGTCGGTTAAGCACCTGACTTCGGCTCAGGTCATGATCTCGCAGGTCGTGAGTTTGAGCCCATTGACAGTGTGGAGCCTGCTTGGGATTCTCTCTCTCCCTCTCTGCCTCTCCTCCGTTCATGCACATTCTCCCTCTCTCACTCTCAAAAATAAACAGACATTAAAAAATAAATAAATAAAATAAATAAAATGTCTTTCCTAGCAAACGGAGATAGACAGTAGGTAGACAACGGAGAGGACACAAAGCTTTACCTCCAATCCAGGCCAGGATTCTAAAGGCATGAATTCCGCAACACTCTAGATCACATTTCCCAGAGTGGGTTCTGCGCAACCCCAGTCCCACATGACGCTCTGGGAAAAAGAGTTCCATGATTGGGAAACTGCTACTTACTCCCGACCCTTTTGGAAATTCACATGCCTGTGAGCACATTAAAGACTCTGAAAAGTCCTGCTGTAAAGAAGCAGGTTTAACTCTGTTCAACCCCAAGTTTCCCCAAATCATTTGATCACAGAGTCTGCTGTTTTATGGACAATTCTGGACACGTTTCACGTAATATGTTTCAGAAAATGCTGCCCTAGAACATTCTCAATCAGCTGGCACCAAGAAATGTTTGATCCCACTTGGAGGCAGATCAAGGCACCACCCCAGGCTTGAAATGCCCAGTACTGGGTGCTCCGAGTTCCCCCCAATCTGGTCAGACCTCAAAGACAGCAAAGGCTTTATAGTGTGGATGGAAGCAAGACATCCACCTCCCAGGTGCCAAAGGGGGGTACACCAAGGCTAATTCTTGGTGTGTGGCACAGCTCCACGAGAGCCATGTGAGATCTGGGGTCAGAGAGACCTGGGTTTGAATACCAGTTCTACTATGGAGTTGCTGTGTGACCTTGGGTGAGTCACTGTACCTCTCTGAGCCCGTTTCAACATTTAAAGATGGGGATACAACTCCCTCCCTTGAAGACCCGTTTGACGAGCAGACATACTACAGAGGGGATGCTTGAGAAGGGAGAGCTGCTATGGGTAACCCACCAGTGATTCACCTCCACCACTGCTCTGCTCATCCCTGGAACGGATCTCTTTGCTGCTCTGGGGTTTTGTCCCCCAGACACAAGGCGCGCTCTTGGCACAGGACCTATGTGGCCTGCACAGGCAGAAGACTTCCAAGGCCACCCCAGGGAACTACAGCAGATGTAAGATTCCTTAAGCAGAGTGAAAATCTGAACTGGAAAACCTTGGAGGGAAATGTCCTAACTTTTCACGTTGCTATAATAAAACCAAGGTGTCACCACTCTCAAAAGAATCTCGTATTTTTAAAAATAGAGAAGAAGAGTGTGTGTGTGTGTGTGTGTGTGTGTGTGTGCGCGCGCGCGCGGGGGGGGGGGGGCGGGGATCTATATGCACTGTTTGTGTCAGGAACAGATACAAACATAACCTCTGGAGTCGGCAGCCCTGGGCTGGAGTGTCAGCTCCATGGTGTCCTCGCTGGGCAACTCCGGGTAAACGACTAAACCTCTCTGCGCTTGCGATTCCTCGCGCGTAAAATGAAGAGAAAGCTGAGCACCGAACTTCGTATTCGTCATGGAAATCCGTGCGACTGGCTGGCAGAGGACCTGGCGTCGAGCCGGCGCCCAGTATCACTAGTAAACGACTACTAATAAATTACGACGCGCAGGGTTCTCGGTTCCTTTTGCCGCTAACTTTCCCCTCTCCCGCTCTCCCGCCCCCCCGGTCACCGTGTTTCTTTCCCATCCATGCACAAAGCAAAAAAGCCTGCACGCTGCTCGGCCGCGGCGCGTTTTGCAGGAGCGGGGCCCACGGAGGGTTCCCCTCCCGCCGCCCCGCCGGGCGTGCGGACACGCGCGCGCTCCGGGGCCGGGCCGGGTTCCCCGGGGGGAGGGGCGCCGCCGGAGGAGGCGGGGGGGGGGGAGGGGGTCCCCCCCGTAGGCCGGACGCGGCGTCCCCCGGGGCGGCCTCGCTGCTCGGCCCCAGCGGGCCCGCCGCGCCGCCGCCGCGCTCGCTGCCTCGTGCATGCCAATTAGGCCCTAATTTGATTTCTGTTCTATCCGCGCGAACCCCATTAAAACCCAATTCTGCTGATTACTAACAGCTTTCTTGCCACGCAACGCCTCTCCTCCCAGGGCTGCTCGCGGCGAGGAGCGGGGCCCCGCCGCCCCCACCCCCACACTCGCAGAGTCCCCGCGACCCCGCCCCGGATCCCCCAGGCCCCGGCCGGAGTCTGGGCCCGGGCTCCGCTCCCCAGCCGAGTCACGGGGCCGTCTCTTAGGAAACAATGGGATTGTAGAAAGCTGGGATCGGGCGTCGTGGGGAACACGGAGGTCAGCAAGTCCCGCCTCCCACGCCCAGCAGGAATGCCCTGGACCGGCGACTGTCGGCCCCCCACCGGTGCCTGCGCTGTTCTCAGCGCCGGGGGCTCCCTCCCTCCGTCAGGGAAGCGCAGTTGGGTTCAAGTTACCGCCCTCTCCGCTGTGTGACCTTAAACAAAGCTCTTGACCTCTCTGGTCCTCAGTAGCCGCATCAGTAAACTAGGGGCGAGGATAACACCGGCCTCCTGGGACTGGACTGTTGGGAGCAAAAATCCGAGACACGGGCGAGGCCCAGGAAGACTGCTTGGCGGGTAGTGAGCGCTCAATAAAAGGCGGCTGTGGGAGGTGAGCCCTGCAGCGCCCCCTCCAGGGCGGGGCCAGTGAGGCACTTGCCAAGGTACAAAATTTAAAGGGCAGCTAAAAATCTCAGTAATCAAGATAAATCCTACTTTAACACAGTATTTTATACTGAAAAGACATGCCAAAAAAAAAATTAACGATGGACAAATTATGCAAAATTTAAATAAAGACAAAACTGACATCAGGGTACAGCAAGAGAGGTCCTGCAAGAACAGCGTGGAAGCCAGTCCTTCTTTACAACTTTGTTCGCCCTGGATTCTTGGCATTCATTCTGAGTTTAAAAACAATACCGCATTAATTGCTATTTATCTTGATCACTGCGCCTTAGGGTGCCCCTTTTACTTTTGCACCCCTACTTCCAGCCCTGAGTAGCAGCCAGAGCCTCAGTTTTCTCATCCGCGACATGGGGCTAAGGATGACCGTTTGTAAGGACGAGTTGAGAATTCATAAGCAGGCAGCATAATTGAAAGCATCTGCTCTAGAATCTGTGCAAATTCAAACCCCTCCTCTGCCACTTATGAGCTGGTGGGGTGGCAGGTCACAACCTCTCTGTGCCTCTGTGTCCTTATTGGGATGACAGGGGCACTAACAGTGTTTAGCCTAGAAAGGCTGCTGGGGGGTTCATTGCACTAACGCTCACAAAGCACATACTTGGCACAAGGCAACAGATCAATTCCTGTTGTTGCTATTATTAGTTGAGAGAATACGTTTGAACTTGACTATCCCTGGCACAGCATGAGCCCTGGGTAAGTGGGAGTAGTGAGCATTATTGGGCATCATTTTTGTGAGGTGCCTGGCACACAGTAGGTGCTCAGTTGACTGAAAGTGCCAGAAAGGCAGAGACCACTTTTGACTTGTTCCCCACCATAGCCCCTAAAAGGCTGCACATAGTGGGTCTGCAAAAATATTTGCAGAATGAATCACTGGTTAAGTGGCACAAGGCAGCCCATCCCATCTTTGGTTTCTGGAACCACTGGGAACTTTCGTCCTTTCACGGACCCAACATCCTCACCCCCGTATGACAGCAACAATGCTGTTGACCAGGTGTGCCCCTCCTGCTGAGCCCTCGAGCCCCGTGGAAGGGGCTTCTCCAGCTTCAACTCTCAAAAACCAAAGGCGATGACTCCAGAAGCCTTCTTGGCCTTGTAGAGAAAGCTTAAGAAGGAGAGAAACTCGCTCCCTCTAGGGCACCTGCAGCCAGCTTCCTGACAGAGCTGTGGGGCCAGAAGCCCTTTCACCATGAAAATGCCCTTTGTGCTACAAGAATTATAGGAATGCTTTCGGAAGTGTGTTAACCACCGTATTAATAATGGCTGCTTCACTAATTAACTCAGTTGCCTGACTCCTGCAGGCATTTGAGTGGGCACTCTCTGGTCCCTCTGGAACCTTCCCCTAACCTAGCCTCCTGGCCCTGCCTTCTCACCTGCCAGCTCTAGACTCTTCACTTTTAGCAGAGCCGCATAAGGTGAGGTTCAAAGCCTGGCCTTGGCTTTTGACCTTGACAACTCCAGGGGTGGCCCTGGCCATTCTGTTTGCTCCTTCAGGTCCCGGTGCTCTCTCTAGACCCCTTTCAGTGCCCTTAAAGTAAGAGGTGGCTGAAGCTACTTTCAAAAAACTTGGAGGCGGGACAAGGCAGAACTGTCCATTCCTCACTCACCGGCCTTGCACTTGTGGCCCACAATTTCAGGTGGCTAGCTGAGGTTAAATAGCCGAGATGCACAGGATCAAAGCCATACTCTCCTTCTCTTGGCATCGGGGTCCAGTCAGCAATGATACTAAAAAAAAAAAAAAAAATGCGACACTCAGGACAGCAGAGGCATGACCAGTCAGAAGCGATCCTGGCGGTAGCACAGAAGTAGGATCCCAGAGGCCCCCTCTGCTGGACCAGGGTCGCATCATCCCTTTCAATAGTGGACCATGGAAAGGTCCCTGAGTTCTGGGACAGGAGGGGCTGGCACACCCAAGATGGCAGGTGGCACTTCGCGATTCAGGTCAGCAGCTATCTGCCAACAGCTACGGACAGACGTGTCAGAGTCAGTGTATCCGTACGATCCCGGTGAGTGTCGGGGCTGCCTCCGAGCGCGGGGGCTGACACTGCTCCCACACGGGATTCTGAGCCCTCCCGGGATAGGGCTGTGCTGTCCTCTTTGGCGCCTGGCACAGGGCCTCCCCACGGAGCTCACGCGCGGTCCGTGTTTGTTGAAGAGCGAGGGATCAAGGAGCTCTTGGACGTTAATGAGTAAATTGGGGCTGATGACACCCTTCCCGTGAAGGTGCCTGGAGCTTCCTGACTGCTCTCTCTGTCTAATTACCCTGCTGACTTGTCGGCTGCCTTTTTTTTTTTTAACAGCTGGAAGTCTGGGGTTGGAGGCTCGCACTGCATTTGCTTCAGTGTCTCCCACGGAGAACCTGCCTGTGTCATTCAGACATGGCACGAGACGGTCTGCCCCAGTGAATTTTGATAGCGCTACCCGGGCCATCTTGCACCCAACGGTTGTCTTCCTTCTCCAAATGATCCCGACATGACATATTCGTTTCCTGGGACTGAACATTACCACACCTGATGGCTGAAAACCACAGAAACGGATTCCCTCACAGTCCCCGAGCCCAGAAATCCAAAACCAAAGTGTGGGTAGGGCCGTGTTCCCTCCAAAGGCTCCTGGGAGGATCCTTCTTTGCCTCTTCTGGCTTCCGTAGCTCCCGGTGTTCCTTGGCTGGTGGCCGCATCTCTCCAGTCCCGGCCCCTGTCTTCATGTGTGAAGGTCTCTCAAATCTCTCTCTGCCGAGCTCTTGTCATTGGGCCGAGGGATCCACGATGATTTCCTGTAGGCATCCTTAACTTAATTAATTATATCTGCAAAGACCTTATTTCCAAAAAAGATGACATTCACAGGTTCTGGGCATTCTGGGCACCTGTCTTCAGAAAGGTCTGGGTGGCTCAAGACAAATTCATGTCCTGCACCCCGTATCAGATACGCAGAATGCACTGAGGTACCCAGTAACCCACACGGGTTTTCATTCCTGGCTCCAGGAAGACCACTATGAAAAAGCAGAGGCTCTATTTTCAATTCCCTGGCCTAATAGCAGCCAGAACACCCGAAGGGACATTTGCACCTTCAGCCCCTCCCTCTTAAAGTTCCCATCCAGGGGCGCCTGGGGGGCTCAGTCGGTTAAGTGCGTTAAGCACCCGACTTCAGCTCAGGTCATTCATGATCTCACGGGCGTGGGTTCAAGCCCCGCATCGGGCGCTGTGCTGACAGCTCAGAGCCTGCAGCCTTCTTGGATTCTGTGTCTCCCTCTCTCTCTGCCCCACCCCCACTCGTGCTCTGTCTCTCTCTTTCTCAAAAATAAACGTTAAAAAACTTTTTTTAAAGTTCCCATCCAGATGAAGCTTGGCATAGGAGGAAAAGTTTGAATTCTATGGCAAGAGACCAGGATTCAAGTCCCAGGAGTGTCTTTTAGGCACCACATAGCCTTAGGCAAGCCTCAGTTTCCTCATCTGGAAAATGGGGATGATAATAATATCACAACATTAATAATAATATTACCTGCCCTCTCAGGACCAGTGGTTTAAGTGAGAATTTACATCTTTAAAAATGCTAATGTATATGCAGAAATTATGTGTTACAGAAACTGTAGTGTTGAATGGGGCTTACGAGTTACATTGCCTCAGTTTGAATCCCGATTCTGTGTGCCCCTAACCAAGTTCACTGATTTTTCTCTGCCTCTGTCTCCCCATCTTGTCACCCATTACTCCTGATTACTCATAACACATTATAACGAAATTATTTTCTTTATTTTTTTAAGTTTATTTATTTATTTTGAAAGACAGAGAGAGCACAAGTAGGGGAGGGCAGAGAGAGAGGGAAAGAGAGAATCCCAAGCAGGCTCCATGCTGTCAGCACAGAGCCTGACATGGGGCTCGAACTCACAAACCTGAGATCATGATCTGAGCCAAAACCAAGAGTTGGACACTTAACCGACTGAGCCTCCCAGGCACCCCTATAATGAAATCATTTTATATAGTAGCTACCAAGGATATATTTATTTATTTATTACTTTTTAATTTTTTATTTATTTTGAGAGAGAGAGAACGCAGGACAGGGGCAGAGAGAGAGGGAGAAAGAGGATCCCAAGCAGGCTCCACACTGTCAGTGCAGAGCCCGACATGGGGCTTGAACTCACGAAGCCTGAGATCGTGACCTGACCCAAAGTTGGACGATTAACTGACTGAGCCACCCAGGTGCCCCATAGTTGCTACCAAAGATTTAGATGAGGTGAATGATTTAAAATAAGCATGCAATAAATTGTCACTACCACGATTACTTTGACTCCCCATCCAATGGGGGGGGGGGAGGGGGAAACAGCAGTGGTGGTGAAGGACAGCAAAATTTGAGGGATCACGGGGGTGACCGTGCATGAGAAAGCTTCTATCACCTGGCGAAGGGAAACCAGGTGTGCGTAGACCAGGGGCTCCCAAGGGGGGCGATTCTGCCCTTCCGGAGACATGTGAGCGATGTCTGGAGACACTTTTGGTTGTCACACAGAGTGGAAGGTGCTATCGGCCCCGAGGAGCACCATGGGACAAACCCCAACAGCAATCAGCTGGCCCCAGAGGTCAGTCGTGCCTAAGCTGAGGACCCCTGGGCTAGACAGACCCCTCCTGTTTAGTGTGTGCGCCCTGCAGAGAAGTCCGGGACTGACCCCCCGTTCCCATCAGCAAAAGGAAGCCTCTAGTGCGGGCCCAACTACGTGTGGTTTGAGCACTCAGACTCCTAGCAGGTAAGACGGACTCCTCCCTAAAACCTGCTGTGCTCCCCCGATTGCACCATGTCCCCCTGGCCCTCCTCTGTGCGACTCTGAGAACTGGAAGCAGAAGATGCCAGAACTTCAGCGGGACTTTCCTGCCTCATCAGCAGGCTCACCCAGGAACGAGAAGTCAGAAGGCGCTCATTTCTGACAGCTCCATGAAAATCTGCTCAGAAGCCAATCTTTGGAGTCCCTGGATCATGAGACTATTCTCGTGGGCCCTCGGGAGTAGAATCACTCGTGCTGATGGCCTTGCTTGGCCACTGTCCCTGTGCCACACTGGCGATCAGCTCCAAGTATCCGTCCCCCATAAACGCTTGTCCAAAAGCAGCTTGCCCGGCGGGGGCTGCGCTGCCGTGGGGGGGCCAGAGCACGCGGACTAGCTCCTGGCCGGAAGACACAGTCTTGCGTATCCAGGCATCTAGTCAGTAGCTGGGACCCATTCCTCCTCTGGCAGAGGGGCTGGCCGGCTGGCGTGGTCACTGGGAGATGTGGTGAGTTCCAGCATCAGCTGGCTCGTGAGATGCATTTTCTGTGTGTGCCATGGGTCCCCTCCCCCCCTCCTCCCATGACACCAAAAGGGGCTGGTTTCAACGGCTGCCGTCTTCCCCTGTCCCTGAGCTTTGCAGATGGCTCCCGGGGTAGCATATATGGCTTCCTCTGGAAGAGACGAGGCAGGATGTGACATGACACATGAGAGGATGCAGAGCCTGGGTGCCTGGTTCTACCACCCGTATGGGGTGGGAGTTTGCACACCTTGTGTATTCATTTCCCGAGGTGGCTGTGATGAATTTCCACAGACGGGTGGCTTCACATAACAAAGTGTATTCTCTCCCAATTATGGAGCCTAGATGTCTGAAATCAAGGTGTTCGCGGGCCATGTCTTTGCACTAAAGGCTCCGGGGTGGCGGGGGGGGGGGGGGGATCCTTCCTTGACTCTTCCCACTACTGGTGGCCCCGGGCATCCTTCGACTTGTGGGCGCATCCCTCAGATGTCTGCCTCTGTGGTCACCCGTCTTCTGCGTGTGTCTGTGCTCTGCATGGCTAATTCACAGAGATAGGTCTGATCGCATTTAGGGCCTACTTGGGTTACCCAGGATTATCTCCTCCTCTCAAGATCCTTAACTTAATCACATCTGCAAAGGCCCTTTTCCCAAATAAGATCACATTCACAGGTTCCAGGGATTTGATGGAGTTATTTTTGGGGCAGGGGGGCATTTTTCGAGAGCCCTGAGTTACCCTCTGGCTCTGAAATTCCCCAGGCGATCCCCAGAGGGTAGACTGCATCTCTCCCAGAGTCTCAAGTGGATGCTTTTCAAAGCACTTTCACAACTGTCATTTTGCTTTGTGTTGCCGACCTCCTAATGAGGCACCCAGAGGGGCTAATGTTAAACCCATCTAATTGATGGAGTAGCTGAGGCCTGGAAACTCCTGACTTGCTCTCTCCTTGGGTTATTCGGCAGATTAGAGCCAGGAGCAAACCTCTTGGTTTCCCCGGGGGCCATCCTTCTTCCTTGTAGAACCACTCACCAGGGTGCACGCTTTGTTCTGGAAGCCAAGGAGGGTGATCAGTCGAAGCCTGCCGTACAGATGCAAGCCCACCCAGAATCCCGAACTCACACTCGTTTGTAGGTGCGGGGTTGGGGGAGCTGCATGTGAATTCACTGTGGCCCAGACGGCAGCGGGTTCCCAGGGTCTGGCTACAAGCGGTCAGAGATCTCTTCTTCCCCGCGGGAGTCTTCCTGAGCAGGGGGATTCTCCCCAAACCCAGGAACTGAGAGGCTAGTGGGGACGCTAGCAGAATGAGAAAGATGGGCTTTGCCTCCTAACAAAAAAAGATTTTAATAGTCTTAGGACAGATCAAATTCAGGGATGGTCAGGGGAGGGGGAGGGTCCTTGTTCCTGTCCCTCCCCTGCCTGGGACTTGCAGATCAGGACAAAAAACTGTCCTAGGCCTCAGTTTCCTTGAAGTAACGTTGATCCGACTTGGGGGGTGAAGGGGCAGGCAGGGGAGTCGTGCTGGGTAGAACATCCACCCCTGGCTTTGTAATCTAATTCAGCAATGAGGATGAAGAGATAATGACAGCCAAGTGTTTGGAGTTCTTGACAAGGAACATGCAACATTGACACAAGGTATCATTACCTTCATTACTAGTCAGGAAGACGTGGGGGTGCCAGTTAGGAATGGGCGAGGTGAGAGGTGAGTGCACTGCCTTAGGATCCCCGGAGGCCGCGGTGGGTGCCTGGGCTGGAAGTGACCATTATTTATTTATTGTTTTGTTAAGTGCCTGGGCGCATGTGCTGGCTGTGTGTGTAAGGCAGACGGAGATAAACCACCCTAGATAACCCCCCCCCCCGGGGTCAACCCTCTGTAGGTGGGTGGAAGTTAAAAACTCTCCTTTCTCTTCCCGCAAACAAAAACACCTTCCTCGTGGGCCTAACGTGATGCCACAAATGCCCACCATTAGCTCTCGCTCCTTGGGGGTATACGCTGCTGAAGCTGTGCATCTGGGTGAAGGCATCTCACTGCCCGGGAGGAGGAAGGCAGTCACCGCTGGCTCTTGGAATAGAACACTCCCATTTCACCCAGTCCTCGCCCTTGGTGCAGCAGGAGCCTGGGGACCTCCCTGTGAGCACAGCGGGGGGGGGGGGGGGGAGGGCTTGGCTGCTGGACCCCTGCTGGGTGATCCCTTGGGAAGGGAGGGGTCAGCAAGACTGGAAGGTGAGGAGGGAAAGGTCAATGCAGACAGCCTCCTGCCCCCAGTGGCTTCCAGATTCAGCGGAGGAATTAAGACACCGCCACCAAGCAAATGTTTAACTAGTGCTCAGAACAGGGAGCACCTTCAAGGGTCAACAGCAGTTCTAAGTACCAGGCATACGATGCTTTTTAACCGCGGCGGGGGGGGGGGGGGGGGTTCACCTGTCTCTCAGACGTCGAGGAGGGACTTCAGGATCCTCTCCTCTGAAAACGACACTTTCCTGTGTATGCAGGCGTGCACACACAACACATGCTTTGTATGCAGTTTCTGGGGTCCACCAATCCCTGCAGCCCGCCCCAGGACCCCGGGCAGGGGCACTTCTTTACCACACTCACATCTTCTGCTTTCACTTCCTCAGTCTGCAAGTGCTCACTAAGCCTGGGAGGTAGGTGCAGCATTGCCCGCTTCCTTAGACCCAGAGACAGCACACATCCTCCTCCAGGCCCCGCAGCTTGTGAGGGTCCGAGCTGGGACCAGGACCACCCCCTGCACATCTCCTCCAGTCCTGTGTTGTGCTCCCAGGAATGCCCTCTACAGAGAACACAAGGAGAGCGGGTTCCCTCTGGAGCTAGGCAACGCAGCTGCCCTGGCCACCCCAAGCCTGGGTCTTCTGAAAACCACGTCTTTAGAGCTCATTTATAGGCATATATGCAAAAGGACCAACCGGGTGATAGAGCTAATGAGTCCTGGGGGATTCAGACAGAGATGTCATTACTGAAGACTTTGATGCCTAAGCTTCCAAATGGGAGAATATTTCTAAATCATCTATTCATCTAACACAGTTCACACGCGGGGCACCTCCCAGGTAAATTTCAGTTCCGTCCCCCGCCCCCGTGAGTAAACCCCAAACTCTTCGCGATGGTCTCTCTGCTCTGGCAGGGCCTGCAACTTGCTTTTCTCCCTCTCGTCGCCTCTTGCCACTCACTTCCTTATCAGTTACGCTCCACCAACCCCGGTCTTCTGTCAGTTCTTCGCGCTTGCCACGCTTTGCCCACCCCAGGGCCTTTGCACTTGCTGCTCCTCCTGCCTCGGAATCTTTTTGCCCCGGCTCTTCCCACGGCTGGCTCGGTCTCAGCTTGAATGTCACTTTCTCAGGGAGCTCTTCTTTGACTTTATCTAAGAATATCCTTCATGATTCTCCAGCCATCTGTTTCTTTCTCCTTAGCACTTAGAACAATCTGTAGCTGTTTCATGTCTTTATTTGCTTACGTACTTATTATCTGTCACTCCTTTGAACATCTAAAGTTCTGTGAAGGGGGGAGCCCTGTTGTCTTTATATCGTCAGCCCCTGGCTTAGAATAAGGGCTCAGTTACTGAAGAATGAGTGGCTGCAAAGTATGTTTGGAAGGAGGAGTATTCCTTAGCCACCACTTTACCCCATTTAGTGCAGTGATACAACCGTCATCTGGCTCCAGAGTGGAGTGCGATGCTGCCCTACTCTTGAGCTGCTGGGATGGTGACTTGCCAAGATGGCGGCCTCTGGGGCCACCCAAGAAACCGAGTCGAAAAGATAGAGGTCCCATAACCTCAGCTTTGGGAAGCAAGAAGAAATGCAGTGTGAGGGACAGGTCATGATGCTCCTAACTTAAGACAGTGATCCTGGCTTTAAAAAAAAAAAAAAAAAAAAAAGTCCTGCCAATCGGATCCACCCTCTAAGGAAACCATCCCATGGACAGTTTTATGACAAAGTCTGAAGAATAGGCAAGGGCCGCACAGGGGACTTTTGGAAGTCGTATTGCTTTCTTAGCAAAATGCTGCTGGCTTCTGGAACTGCAGTTTAATTAAATTCAGTTGGCTGGCTACCTTCAAAGGCTGTTCCAGGTCCTTACCAGCCCTCACAGACACAGACATCTTCCAAGCAAATGTGTGAGTGGGAGAGTGGTGAAGCAATCTCTGGCAAGATAAGGCAAGCATTCTCCAATCAAGGATCGTACCCCCCAGGCGTGCAGGGGGCGGAAGGGGGGGGGCAGGAGGCCGAGGGACCTGAGTGCCTAGTCCTTCCTGCACCTACCCTGTCCTGCGTCCCAGGACAATGAAGGGCGAGACAGTGCTTCCTCTGTGGGGGTGGTGCGGGGGGGGCGGGGTATCACGGCTCTCAGAGAAACACCGAAAGGGCCAGACAGACCCACATCACCTGATCTCTCAGACTCTTATCTGATTTCTTCAGATGCAGACTCTCCCGGGGTGCCTCACCTCTAACCCAGGGGTGGAGCCTGCCGGCGAGGTTTCTCAGGGTTGGTCTCTCAGAGAAGAAAGGTTTGGGGCCCACAGGGGCTGCCGTCGAACTGAACTGGCCTTTGCCACTGACCTTTGCCACGCGCGTACAATGAGCCGAGGACTATACTGCACATGCACGCCTCCCATCTCATTTGATTGCGTGGACAACGTCTGGGATGGTTTTGTTAAACCCGTCTTCCAGATGAGGAAATCGAGGCACAGAAAGGCAACGATCGCTCACCCAAGATCACTCAGATTGTTAAGTGGCTGGTGGTGTAGGTTGAGATGGTTGAGTTCATGCATTTGGCACTATTTATTGATGACCTATCACTATTCATTAGCAGGCACTATTTTGGGTGCTAAGGATATGAATAAAAACAAAACAAAACAAAACAATCCTCACCCTCAAAGAGTTTAGTCTTTCTTTTAGGCTTAAGATTGCATCTTACATATTTGTATGTTTATTTGTCTCTTTCCCTATTAGGCTGCACAGTTTTTATTCATTTATTATTATTTTTTTAATGTTTATTTATTTTTGAGAGAGAGAGAGACAGAGCGCGAGCAGGGAAAGGGCAGAGAGAGAGGGAGACACAGAATCCGAAGCAGGCTCCAGGCTCTAGGCTGCACACTTTTTAAGAACAGGACTCTAGCTTCCAGGACCCCTTGGGCAGCCTGTTGAAGCCTATGGATCCCTTTTCAAAACCATGCTTTTCAGTGCATAAAATACAGCACGTGGGATTGCAAAGGAAACCAATTGTACTGTAATACAGATATCACAACATGAAAAGCCAAGTCTGTGAAATAGTAACATATGAGCTTCTTTATTATGTCTGGAGTAACAAAATCTTGCCACTGGTCTAGCTACTTCTGCAGTTTCTAAGTTTCAAGGAGCACAAATGATACTTAGCAACAACTGTTAGTGACACGGAAGGCTCCGCATTTGTGTGAGCGCTGAAGGCACAGCAACTGATGACACTACCGCGGTTTGTCACCTGCGTTCCCAATGGAAGAAAATGCCGCCTTTACTTTTTACTGAAAGTAAAAACGGTATTTTTTTTTCTCTCCCAGCTACACGCACGAACCCCTGAATTCTAGCAACGCACCTACAAGGAATCTGACGATGAATGCCAGGCTTAGGACCCTTATGAATCAGGGGCATTCCGCGCCCCGCCCCGTGTGTGTTGCTGTCCATGAGCACCCCGGGGCTGGGAGGGCCGCAGTATCTCGGCTGGGAAGGACGCCTCCTGCCATCGTGGTCCTATCTCGTTCTGATTGAGCGCTGGACTGTCCAGGTTCTCCACGTCTTCGGGGAGGGTTCGGTGATGACACATGGAGATCAAGCCAGAAATAAAGGCAGGAGGGCACAGTGTTCAAGGCCATGGCCCTGGCGGGGGAGGGGGGTGTGGGGGTGGGGACACTGGAGACCAGATTCACATTCAAGTGCCCCACTCGTCCACGATGGGTCAGGACTCAGAGTCCCGCCTGTACGATGAGGCCGAAGAATGTGCATAGGTGGGGTCGCTGGGAGGACCCAACGACACAGAGGCATGGAAAGTGAAGGTATAGTGCCTGCACGTGGAAAGCGCTCATTAAAAGATAACTGTCGAAGTGCCACCTTGCACCTTCACTGCTTATCTGGAGCCTCTCTCCAAAGCCCACGGACTACCGCAGACAGCATGTGAGTCAAAGCTCTCCAGACTGCTGTTTCTCCATCACACTTGGGATCCCGCTCCAGGATGTGGCTGGGCACAGCTGGGACAATCTCCCCGTGGGAGCCTCGGAAAGTTTTTCTCTCCTCCCCCCACCCCCCAACCGGCCCAGCCCAAGCTGAAGAATTTGGCAGTAAATGCTTAACCATTGGCTGGATGGCTTTTCTTTTCTTTTCTTTTCCTTTCTTTTCTTTTTTTTTAATTGTCCTCCAAAGCTGGAGTTGCTGAGTGAATCGTTAAGGGAGCAAATTCCAAGAGCGTGAGTGTCTCTTGTTTCCCAGGACAGGTTTGGGCCAAGACAAACCCTGGTGATGCCAACAGCAGTTGCTGGAACAGTGCAGCTTAAAGCTGACTTCTCGGCAAGTCTTTTGGGGCTCTGTTTGAATGGTTCTCCTCTCTCCTTCCACCCGGTGATTAAAGGAGCCACATATAACTTTCTCCTTATGTCTCTTTCCCCTTCCTCCCCCCATGTGCCCCCTTGGAAAGGCTCTGCAGAGTCCCTCCGTGTTTCTCAAAGAGCCCCGGAGCTGCGGCCTCTTGATTTATGTCCCCTTGGCAATGCGAGGTTGAAATGGCCTGAGAATAGTGAATAACTGGAAACGAGCAATGGAGAAGGGTGGGGCCAGTGGGAGGGTCGGATGGTGGCTTATGCTTAGCCCTCCCCCACCAGACCAGAGCGGTCGGTGGACCCCAGAATCTGAGTGCCAAAGGAGAATCAAACCAAGTCACTGGAGCTTGAAAAAGAAGTCAAGGTTGGCCAGAGAAACTTACAAAATCGATCATTTCCGGGTGCTGGGTGAATCCTTGGGTTTTCTCCTTCCACAGAGCCTTCTCCTGTTCACTCTGGGTTCAACATGTACCCCGAGGGGAAAAACAGAAATTTGAATCCCTTGGTCCCACTCCTTGCAGGAGCTCTCTATCAGTTGAGTTGAGTACTTGTGTAAAAGAAGTTAGGGGTCGAATTTTTTGAGTTTGGTTCTGCTATAGATCTTGCCTGAGCTGTAAGCATGACTTTCATCCCCCATACGAGGTTGTTTCTGCTTCCCGAATTAGATCTGGAGTGATCTGAGGGCAGGAACTATTCTTCCCTCCTTCTCTCCCATCCTTCTCCCCCTTCCACAAATATTTATTGATCACCTACTAGATGCCATCGTCGTCTCTTCTTGGCCTCCACACTAACACCAGGCTTGTGTGTATTCTACTAGGTGCTGGATGAACAGATGAATGAAAGACAGTTTTAGGTGGGACTCCAAAAACTAAGTCAGGATCTTCAGTTTTCCTAGAAGGTTGGACGTGTGGTTAACATCTCAGAAATGGGATCCCAAGGGCACCTAGGTGGCTCAGTTCATTGAGGGTCTGACTCTTGACTGCAGCTCAGGTCATGATCCAACGTTGTGGGATCGAGCCCTGTGTTGGGCTTGATGCTGAATGTGGAGCTTGCTTGGGATTCTCTCTCTCTCTCTCTCTCTCTCTCTCTCTCCCTCTGCCCCCTCCCCTGCTTGCATGTGTTCTCTCTCTCTCTCAAATTAAAAGATGAAAGAAAGAAAAGAAAAGAAAAGAAAGAAAGAAAGAAAGAAAGAAAGAAAGAAAAGAGAAGGAAGGAAAGAGAAAAGAAAAGAAAAGAAAAGAAAAGAAAAGAAAAGAAAAGAAAAGAAAAGAAAAGAAAAGAAAAGAAAAGAAAAGAAAAAGGATCCTGAGCGACAGAGAGGTGGGCCAGGACTGGAACTAGAAATAAGGATCCCTGGTTGCCATAGGGGCACTTGTACCCCAATGTTTATAGCAGCACTCTCAACAATAGCCAAATTATGGAAAGAGCCTAAATGTCCATCAACTGACGAATGGATAAAGAAATTGTGGTTTACATACACAATGGAGTACTACGTGGCAATGAGAAAGAATGAAATATGGCCCTTTGTAGCAACGTGGATGGAACTGGAGAGCGTTATGCTAAGTGAAATAAGCCATACAGAGAAAGACAGATACCCTATGTTTTCACTCTTATGTGGATCCTGAGAAACTTAACAGGAACCCATGGGGGAGGGGAAGGAAAAAAAAAAAAAAGAGAGAGGTTAGAGTGGGAGAGAGCCAAAGCATAAGAGACTCTTAAAAAATAAGAACAAATTGAGGGCTGATGGGGGGTGGGAGGGAGGGGAGGGTGGGTGATGGGTATTGAAGAGGGCATCTTTTGGGATGAGCACTGGGTGTTGTATGGAAACCAACTGGACAATAAATTTCATATATTAAAAAAAAAAAAAAGGATCCCTGGTTGCCAGTTCCAACTGGGCCGCCATCTTTCTGTATGGGTCTGGGAACAATCTGTCTAACTTTTTGTGCTGCAGCTGTCCTATCTGTAAAATGAAAGCAATCTCAAGACTTCTTTCATAGATTTAGAGTTCTGTAATTCCCTCAAACCTTTACCCCCAGATCCAGTGAAATCAGACCCTTCCACAACAGAATTAGGGGACCACCAGATTCGCTCCCAGTGAATCTACTTCTTGGACCGATTGGAACTTCCAGTGCCTTTTCTTGTTCCAGAATCTATAGTGTCTCCCAGTTGCCTGTCACAGCCAGTGTACTCTCCTCTCCTTGGCTCTCAAAAGATAAACAGTCTGTCCACAACCTACAAATCTTCCATATGTCTCAGCACTCAACATGTGGAATCCCTGAGTCCAGTCGGGCTGTTTTCCTCCCTGACCCTGATCTGCCCCGTGGCCTTTACTTCTGTGCCCTTCCTGTTCCATTTCTGACTTCTAAATCTTAGCAATTTCATAGAGTCTCTAATAAAGCCAACCAAATTTGGGGCACCTTGGGTGGCTTAGTCGGTTAAGCGTCTGACTCTTAGTTTTGGCTCAGGTCATGATCTTGTGGTTCCTGAGTTCCTGTCTTGAATCGGGCTCCACGCTGACAGTGCAGAGCCTGCTTGGGATTCTCTCTCTCTCCTTCTCTCTCTGCCCCTCCCCACTCTCTCTCTCAAAATAAATAAATAAACTTGAAAAAAAAATAAAGTCAACCAAATTTAAGTGGATTTTGAATAACAGGTCACCCCAAAACAAGAACTTACTACAGGAAAGAAAAAATTGCTCATAATTCCACATCGAAAGCCAAACCCTGTGGAAACCTTGGTTTACTCCCTTCAGCCTTTTTTTTTCTTTTTAAATCTGAGCAAGGTTTTAGGAGATGAACCACCAGACTTGACTTATCGATCGCCTACAGTTGACTGACTGTGGGGGTTGCTTTTAATCTTTCACTGTAGTCTACGTGTTGTGAGGAACATCCTGTCACTGAGCCATTTTACATGTCTTTAATTATTTCCTTGAGCTAAATTCCTAACAGTAGAATCACTGGGATGAAAGGCCTTTTGATGATGGGGGGGGAGGTGGGGGTGGATGAAGAGAAACCATGTTGAGATCCAAATCGTTCTGTGAGTCGAGGAGCATGCTGAGTGAGAAAGTGACAACCCCCATCTTTTTCTTTGGGGATCGACCAGTTTTACAGGCATCCTGGCACCCTTGCTTTCCTCCCTACTAATGTTCTGGCCCAACACCAAGCTTCTGAGACCTCTAGGATAGGTTCTCTAAAGGCGGTATGCTCAAGAAAAATAAATAAGTAAGTAAGTAAGTAAGTAAGTAAGTAAATAAATAAATAAGCAAGCTGCCGGTGTATCTCTAGCTGGGACCGAGGATTCCAGAGCTAAGTCTCTCCTGATTCTCCTCCACCCGGTTCCACCCCCCCTCCTCAGTTGATGGAACTATGCACTTGGGCATATGTGATTGACTGTGGTATTAAGAAAATATGTATGACACAATGTTTTTTAGCTTTTTCCGAAGATATTTATATCACACAAATGGCATGTTGGGTCTTTTTTTTCCCCTCCTCTCAACCACTAAGACTGAATAAATCAATTGTCCTAATCAAGCTAATGGAGAGGATGTGGACTGGAAAGGTAGGTGGGAGGGGGCTCTTTGCCTGAGCCTGCTGCCTCCTTATCGGGGGGGGGGGCCTGGTAAAGCTGCTTTCAGGTCTCTGGGCCTCTGTTTCCCTGTCTTGGAGATGGGCATGGGGTTATCTGACCGCTCGTGACTTCACAGGATAACAAGAGCATCGGAAGCATTTGGAGTTCCTTGGAAGAAAGTAGCTGCATGAATTTTTAATCCTCAATTTTCAGCTCTTTGGAGCTGTGTGGAAGAGCGGAGCTGTAAACACAGAGAACTTACCACTACATTCTAGTTTATAAGGTTTTGTGTGTGTGTGTGTGTGTGTGTGTGTGTGTGTGTGTTTGTCTCGCACAATCCCACAGATCTGACCTTACGAACAACTCAGAATGTGGGGGGAAATGCAGTTTGTTGTGGTCGTTGTTATTACATAAAAATTAATGGCTTGGCAAACACAGGGATCACCCCGTCATGCTGAGGTCATGTTTACACCAAGTAAATATATTTCAAGTTCCTAAACCTTCAGCAGCACTACAGGGCAGAACTGAACACAATTCCCAAGCAAGACTCAGAATCCCGTGCCAGAGTCGCTATGGCTCTGAAGGGAGACGTTACTGTGTCTCTTCCTGTAGCCAGAACCCCATCGGTCTCCAGATGCCTTATGGACAAAGCAGGGTTTTTCAGTCCCTGACTTACAGAGGCCTGCTTACTCACTGAAGAGTGAAAAACAGAAAAGAGAAATTCATAAGGACATAGGACCCAAGCTCAGATCTCATTCATTGTTCATCCTTCCACTCACCATATATTTACCGAGCAACCTAGAATATCCGAGGGACCGTGCTAAGTGCTGGGGAAGCACTGGACGGCAAAGGCAGAACTGTCCCGGCCTGGGGAGAGGTTGTGGTCAAGCCAAGAAGATGGACGTTGACCAGTAAACACACAAGGAGATGCAAAATTACAACTGAATGGGGGACAACAAACGGAAGGCTGTGTCCTCAGAGGGGAGTCAGATCTAGCCTTGGAGATAAGGGAAGGCAGAAGTCACCTGCATACGCAAAGGCCCCTCTTAAGAGACAGTGGCACCTTTGAGGGTATGATGGGCCAGAGCTGAAAAGTGAGGGAAGAGACCTAAAAGATGGAGTGAGGATACCCACTGGGATGGGAGGAAGAAGAAAAATAAAATAAAAAAGGAAAACAGCAAAAGCCGGAAAGAAATTGGAAAAACTGGAGCCCCAGTGCTCTGCTAGTGAAGAATGCAAAATGGCGCGGTTGCATGTAAAATGGAAACCAGTCTGGCATTTACTCGACAGGTTAAACAGAATTACCGCGCGACCCGGCATTTCCATTCCGAAGTGTATACCCCCTGAAATTAGAAGCAGATGTTCAAACAAAAACTGGTACACAAATTTCAGAGAGGCACCATTCGTAAGAGCCAAGGGTTGGAAACAACCCTGACGTTCACCAGCAGATAAACAAAAGGTGATATACGCATGCAATGGAATAGTCTTCAACCACACACACAAGGATGAAGCACTGAGAACATGGTGCTGAGGGAAAGAGTAAGTCATAAAAAGCCACAGATGGTAGGGTTCTGTTTATATGAAATGTCCAGGATAAGCAAATCCATAGAGACAGAAAGCAGATTGGTGCCCAGAGATGGGGCAGAATGGGGTGCAGGGGAGGGGGGAGGGGAGGCAGAATGGGGGGTGACCCCTAATGGGTAAGGAGTTTTGGTTTGGGGTAATGAAAATGTTCTGGAGTAAATAGTTCTGACGGATGTACAACAATATGGATCTATTTAATGTCACTGAGTCACACACTTCAGAATGGTTAAGAGGTAAATTTTATGTTATGTGTATGTAATAATAATAATAATAATAATAATAATAATATGGAGCTAGGGAGGGAGGGCCAGCCAGCTGGTGAGGGAGCTGGATAATGTGTTAATACTGAGAACAATCAATAGACCATCCTGGCTGCAGGTGGGGAAGGAATGGAAGTGAGCAACACGTGGGGGGGGGGGGTGGGCAGTGGTCCTGGAGACAGATGATTTGGACCAGGGGGCACAGTGCTGGTGGAGAAGAGTGGGCAGATCCGAGTGATATATAGCAAGAGCGTTATTGAGGGCACGCCAAATAGGCCTACTCTGTCCCCTCATATACATTTGTGCACTTATTTATGGAGCTTGGAGGAAAGTATGTGTCCTCGCAGGGATGCTGGGAAGCATGCGCGAAGAAGACCCTTGGATTCAATTTTTTATTCTTCTCGCTGCCAGACCTGGAGCAAAGAACTTCATGTCTTTGTGTTTCAGGTTTTCCCCCTGTAAAATCAGGACCCTAAGGCCTACTTTATAGATCGCTGTGTAGAGACGGGAAGGGATAAGCATATACAGCACCTGCCCTAGCTAATCTTCTGGAATTCTTGGGAGACCCACATGAGCTGCTAACCTTTCCAAGAACACAGATCACCTAGGGAAGCAGCCCACACTGCTGGGGCTGAAGTCACAGTTTGGGGAGGCAGGTCCCTTGAAGAGATTCTCCAAAAGCGGTGATTTTATAATCTCAAAGGTAATAGATTACAGTTGTTAAGGCTATGATAAAAAGGCAGAGGACTCTAGGAAACGGCGGCGTAGCGTAGATGAAAAGCAAAGTCCCCCCAGAACGTTACCGGCTTTCTTCTGCCCTTGCCCCGCCCCCTGCAGAGCAGCCCCGCCCCCAGCTAAGCCCCACCCGGACCCCGCCCCCGATGTTAGCGCGGGCTACGCCCCCTCAACTCCCAGCTCCCTAGGTTGGAGGCTCCCACCTGCGCGAAGCATTTGGTACCCAGGTGGGAATGGAGGGCATTTGATGGGCGGAGATGGGAGGGCTGGAAATTGACAGGGTGAGAATTGGGGAGACTAATCCCTCCCCCTCCGGTCCCCGCTCTTCACTCACCCCCTGGTTGAGGGCCTGGGCCTTTGCATAATGTAAGTACTTATTTAATGCAAGCCCCAGCTCCAGAGTTCTTCATTTGTCTTTCTGTCCTTCACATGCCAATGTGCTTCCGCCTCTTGTCTGTCTAGGTTGACGCGCCTGGAGAGGAGGGTGCTTCCCAACGGCTCCTGTTCGACCCCCAACCCCGGGCCAAGGGCACGGAGAGAAGCTGGGGCGGGGACCAGCGGGAGGAGAGAGAGCACACCATATGACAGGCTCTGGAAACAGATCCCATGCCAACTTGGGTTCTGTCCTTCTCTCCAATAAAAGGAACTTTTCGCTTGTGTGTGTGTGTGTGTGTGTGTGTGTGTGTGTGTGTGTGTGTGTGTTTCAAACACCCTCTAAAATTTTTTATTTAAAGAGACTGGTTCGTAGCCATCTGATTGGAGGCATCGCAGTGCAGAAGCGAAGCTGAGTCCGGCGCGTGCTGGCGCGCGCGCGCGCGCACGCGCGCACACACACACACACACACACACACACACACACCCCTCCTCCCGAGGTTTTCCCGAATGTATCTACTCCGGTTACAACTAGACGCGGCCCCTCCCCCACCTCGCCTTTCCCCTTCCTCCCCTCGATCTTGGGAGGAGCATTCTCTGTGTCTTCCCAAGTCCCCGAGGGGGACCTTCTATGGTGGAGTGGGGGTGGAGGGTCCTACGACGAAGACCAGAAAGAACAAATTAGATAATCAAAAGAATTATAGTAATTGCTTTCACTTTCCCCGAGCCCGCTCTGCGGATGCTCTCCCCCGCCCCTTCCCTGGCTTTCTGTCTGTCGGGAATACTCGGTCTTTCCGATCCCCACCCCTCCCCCAGACTCCTCCTCTCCTCTCCCCTCGCTCGCGCGTTCCCTCTCTTCCTCCGTTTTCTGGTGTGCTGGAACGTTCAGCGGAATATGATGAATGATCACCTGTCACGGCTTGTTTATTATAATGCAGGCAATCAATTACACATCCCCAACGCTGGCCGGCCCGCAGGAAATTTATATGCTCAGCACAAACCAATGTGAAAATGGAATCTCATTTGCCAAATGTCTTTCTCCCCGTACAGCGCGATGATTACAGTCTGTGTTTGTTTCAACAGTCGCGTACAACTGACAGTGCCATCATTTACTGCCTGGCTCAGGTCACGTTACTCTAAGGCTTTATTTATTGTGTTACGATGGCCAGCACAGGAAAAGGACAAGGGTGTCTGTCAGGGATGCCACCATGTTAAAAAGTGGGCGGGCCGGGCCGGTTCCCGGCGCGGGCGACACTGCAGTCTCAGCCCCTGCCCTGGGCTCTGCCTCCCCAGGCCTGCTCCCCCAGCATCCTTCGGCGGGGGCTTCTGGGCCCCCTGGGGGGAGGCGGCTCTGGGTGTCAGACGCTCCACAGGTTCCAGGGCTCAGATCCGAGGGACCAGCGTTGGAATTCCGGGTCTGCTACTGCCTAAGTTGTGTGTGGCCGGGGATTCACCCTCCTTATCTGGAAAATGGGAGTTTTAATACACTCCTGGCAGAAACACTGTGATGTCTGAGATATCAGAGGTGTGGATAAATGTTAGTGCTGGTGACTTCAGATCCGGCTCTGGCCAGCCTAAGGCCCACCCATCCGGAGGCAGGGAGGAGAGGTCCCATTAGAAGAGAGATGTGTTGGAATTCATGCCCTGTGTTAAAATCTCTCAGTCCTCTTCTTTCTGAGACTCGGCTGTCTCAAGATCTTAAGTTTCCCTTCCAGGTGGAGTTTAGCACTTTTGTTTCCTCTGCGGGGGACACATAGTGTGGTTTGGGGAAAATAAAATGATCACTTTTGCTCTACTTCCGTCGCTATCATTGTAAAAGTACGCATGGCAATCCCAGCCCCGCCAGCTGTGTGACCTCAGGCAGGCTGGTCCCTTCACCTCTCGGAGCCTTGCATTCCTGCCTTGCGAAGTGAAGAGTAACTTCTCAACTATCCACCCCGGTCTTGCTGGCAGGGATCCAGAGTGTCCATGGGTGTAGACGGGGTCGTGCAACCTGGAGCATGCACTGGTCACCTCTTCCCATGGGGGGTTCTGGTTGGTCTTAGAGGTTTTGCTGCATAAAGGGTTGACCCAAATTTGTAGCACTCGCAGTACTCCACATAAAGTAGGAGATCAGTAATGAGGGACAGGCAGGGTCTCACAGGTGTCTTCAGCTGCTCCCGTGTTGTATCGTTCTTTATTATTTGGTGTATTCATTTAATGGCTGTTCCCAGCATATAGTTTCTATTTGGCACATCCTAAAGGAATCAGTAAATGTTCGTGGCATTAATGGATGGATGGATGGATGGATGGCTGGATGGATGGATGGATGGATGGCTACTTAAATAAATTCATCACGAGGAAAGAAGGGAATTCATCACGGGCAAAGAAATAAATTCATCACTGTTGTGAAAGGGATGGGCCCTGGTGAAGGAATAGTTCCCACTCCTGATCTCACGGAATCAGGCTATTCTACACATGCCCAGCCTTGTGTGGGTGCCCAGCGTGATACATACTACACGTATTCAGACAATGCCCACTGGTGACAGATCACATGCACGTCCTTCTGGCTGCTCCTACTCACCCCTCACACCAACATCCCCTGGACAAACTTCCCACCATCCTTGCATCCCACATTGCCTTGAAATCTCTGTGCTTCCCTAAATGATGGGCTCCTCACGGACAGGCAGCTAGACCTCATCCCCCAAATGCCTAGCAAGGTGGCTGCTGAAAACAGATGCTTTTCAGTCAATCAGTAAAGATGATCTTTTCTATACGCTGATGTATGGAATACGACTTAGAATTCCATTAAACCATGCCACGTCAGGGGAAAAAATGATGCAGGTTCGTATTTAAAAAGCAAAAAAATTAACAGCTGCCTCATATATTTCAGTCAAGTGCTTTGGATTTGTAGAAGGGATTTCTTTCTATAAATATAATTATTAGTCGCCATGATTATAGTAATAACGGGGGCGGGGGTAGCACAGAGCTCTGCCTGCCCAGCAGGGTGGGCTCTCGGTAGAGCTGGGTATTCCCTCTGCTGACTTGCTTCACTAGTTGACTAACAGACCTTATTCCCTGGCCGAGCCGATTCATATGCGACCAATCAAGTACTGTGGGATCCTGGGGGAAAAGCAGCCTGTGTTTGCTGCTGCTTTGACAGTAGAGGCTCCAAGAGGGGCTGGCAAACAATGGGAAATGAAACATTTGAGTGGTTGCAAAAAATTCCGTGGGAAATCCCCCCTGGTGATATTTATGTGCCATGGCTGTGACAAGGGGGGCTGGGGGCTTTCGATTTCAAGGGTTCTTGAGCAGACCACAATGGTGTTCTGAGACGGCATTCCCCGGGAACAGCTCTCCGGAGCCACAGAAGGCCAGTCTGTCTGTCCAGGGAATACTGGGCCACATGCATGATGTTGGTTATGAACTGCAATGGATTGCCAGGAGCTCACCCACAGCTGTGGGGCTCAGGCCTCTGAACCTGAACCTTCTGCTGTAAAACAAATTCAGCTTAACTGCTCCCCTAGATTTTCCCTAGCCTCAAGAGCCTGGGGGCTTATATAACTGGGGGCTGCCCTCAGGCTCAGCCCCGCCTCCCGAATTGTGGGAACCTTAGTCCCCTGCAGACCACTCCCATCTAATTGAAAAAGCCAAAATCAGGGCGTCATGCACTCCCCATGGCATTTTTTCCGGGTAATGTGTGACCTTCTTCATTCCCATTTGTAATGGACATTTATTTGTCTGTTGCTGCCCCCACTCCCACCCTTATTAAGAGAATAAAGTGGACTGATATTAACCAGTCTTTGCTTTGCTTTCCCTAGAACTGAGACATATTCAAGACTGCCCACTGTTGCTAATGTCCTGCTGCTGCTGCTGTGATATATGTGTTTATAGATCAGCTTAAAGGTGAGGTTTATAGCTTCTTAGAAACACTTAGGGGGTAAGAAAACCGAAACTTCTGGGGATAAATAACTTGCCTGTGGGTATCGGGTTGGTCCTGAGGTTTCAGCTGCAAAATGACAAGCTCCTATCTAAAATGGACTTAAGCCAGATCCAAGGTGTATTGGATTGTTTAACTGAGAAGAAAGAGTTTTATTAGCTTCAGGCACGGCTGGATCTAGGCCCTCAGTGAAGTCTTCAGGAATTTGCTTCTCTTTGGCTCTTTGGCTCTGCTTTTCCCTGTATTGGGTTCATTTTTATTTTTTTAATATTTCTTTAACGTTTATTTATTTTTGAGAGAGAGAGAGAGAAGAGCAGGGGAGGGGCAGGGCGGGGGGGGGGGTGGGGGGGACAGAGGATCCGAAGCGGGCTCCATGCTGACAGCAGAGAGCCTTATGCAGGGCTCGAACTCACGAACCTTGAGATCATGACCTGAGCCAAAGTCGGACACCTAACCAACTGAGCCACCCAGGCCCCCCTGGTTTTGTTTTTAGATGGGCTCTCTCCACCCTTTTACATTTTCCTGAAGTCAAATCCAAGCTTTTTCCTTGGATGAGGGTTAGGTCCGGTGCCATCTGATAGGTCCAGCTGCCCGTTGCTAAATCAATGACTATGGCAAGGGGGACAGAATGACCTGATTGCCCAGGCCCCAGTCATGTGCTCCCTGCCCAAGCACAGCCAAACCACATGCATGCAGCAAGAGTGAATGGGTCCCCAGCGAATACTGGACGCTTTTACCAGAAGGAGGAATGAACACTGTCTGGGCAGGAAGACCTGATGTCCTATACTCCCATGTCACGCTGTCAGGAAGGGGCAGGCCAATCTGCCCTCTACCTTCTCCATGCTGTGGGAGACCACCTCAAGGACCCCCTGATGCTCTACCCTCCCTGGGACTCCAGCTCAATCCTGCTGCGTGAATTCATGCTGGTCGGCAGTTTTCAAAATGTGCATCTTGGGAGCTTGCGGGAGGGAGGAAGAGAGTGGAGGGGAGGCAAAGAGGATGGGTGACAGAACTCAGAGGCTGTGCCTACAGGACCCCTCCTTCTGCCCCTATTTCAACCACGCGGCAATCAATTCTTGTGTCCGTTCGTACCTTCCGTTCCCTTGTACGCTCTCATTTCAAGAAACAGCTCCTCGTATTTTTACGGCTTGAAAATCAAGTGATTTTTCCACAACGCTTGCCCTCTCACTCATTCATAAATGAGGAACAACAGCTCAGAAAGAGGTGGGAACTTGACCAAGGCCATGCAGCAGGACAGTGCAGAGCGAGTCCGAGAAATCACGCCTCTGGATGCCCACCATCTCCTGCCCTTCCCACCTGCAGGGCTGCAGGTGGGTTAGAGATCTGTAGGCTGAGACCACCACATGCACCCCCGCCACACAGGGCTGATTTATTAGCCAAAGAGGCAGATCTTAACACTAATGGAGCAGTTTCCAGAGCAGAGCAGAAAGAGGGAAGCTTTTCGAAGCTTTTTGTCTAGTCTCTGGGCACAGGCAGCCACGGGGGACTCACTTTGTAGGTAGGATCCTACCAGAAGGGAGAACAAAGCCAGATTCCTGCTACTCCCTCCTCATTCAGGGGGCTTACATCACCGTTCCAGAAGAACCTTCGTGAGTAAGCCATGTGCTTCTGTTCAGGATGTTTACAAACAACTAACTGTTCTGCTTTGCGCTCCAGGGTCTAGGGAGCTGGTCTCCTGGCACTGGCCCTGCCCCATATTTCACACACACCTTTGTGCAGCAAGGGCCACTGCTAATCATCAACTAACCCTTCTGAGTGCTTAGTTGTTCCCGGAACTGTGTGCTAAGTGCTTGACAGGTATCATGTCATTAAATCCTCCCGTAGGTACTATTGTTACCCTCATTTTACAGGGGAGGAGACAGAGGTGCAGAGGGATGAATTAATTTCTTCAAGGTCCTCAGAGAGCTTCAAACTCAGGCAACCAGAGTCAAGCGCGTGAGCTCTTAGGTACCTTGCTACGCAGGACGCATGGTGAGCGCTTCGGACAAGGAAGAGGTAGACTGTCACCACACCGGCACACAGACAGACAGAAAGTTCCCTGCTTCCTTCATTCAGTCCCTTCCTTCTACCACCCAGGGGCTTCTGGCGGAGTCTGAGGAGCTCTGGGTTTCCCTTTCTCCTTTTCTCCCACACTCTCTGCCCCGTGGCTTCAGCAAACACGCACAGGGGATTCCAGGGAGAGAACTATTATATTACTGAGTGGGCACGGCTCATAAGGTGCCAGCGGAACACGGGTAAGTCAGGTACAGAGAGGCACACGGTCTCATTACTTAGCCTACCTTGCAGCAGCTTATTGAATTAGTGCGATTCGTAACATCTTCAACTTGGATCTCCTCCAGGCCAGCCAGCTGGTGCATTCAGTACTACTCAGCTCGCCTTAACTCAATTAACTAAGCCGGGCTGAGCCGGGCTGAGCTGAACTCAACAAGTATTTCTTAAGCACTGAGCTGGCTGCAGGGGGAAAAAAAAAAAACAAAAAAAGAAAAAAAGAAAAAAAAAAACCCAAAACACAAAACCAAAAAAAACAAAGGAGGGTAAGGTGCAGACTCCACCAGACGCGGCCCTGACGGAGATGCCCTGCGTTCCCAATGGCATGATATGGCACCCTCACTTCTCAGGGCCACCTTCGCGGTGCTTCCCATGTCGGCACAAGCCCCCTGGGTTGTGATGTGCTGCTTCCTATTTTTCTTTAAATAAACGAACTTTCCTTTAAGCAAACTAATTTCCTTCTTTAAGCTTCATGTTTAAAATTATTAAAACAAAAGTGACGACATAAAATCAAGCATTTTGAAGGGGACGGTTCCGGGGGCATTCGGTACCCCCACGGAGTTGTGAAACCACCACCTCCTCCGTCTCGTCGCCAAACATTTCCACCACCCCCCCCACCGAAATAAAACCCCACAGCCGTGAAGCAGTGTGTCCCCAACCCCACCTCCTCCAGCCCCTCACGGCCGCTAATCTACTGTTGGTCCCCGTGGGTCTGCCTGTGCTGATTTCACACAGATGGAATCATACAGTGTGTGGCCTCTTGTCCTTGACTTCTTTTACCCAGAATCATGTTTTCAGGGTCCATCCACATGGGAGCATGTATCAGTATTTCATTGCTCTTTATGGACAAATGATATTCTACTGTATGGATAGACTACATCTTACTTACCCATTCATCTGCTGATGGGCATTTTGAGCCAATTCTGCCTTTTGGCTATTGCGAATAGTACTGATAAATAAGGGTATTTTATCTATTTATTTTATTGAGGTATCACTGACATAACATTGTGAAAATCTGGAACGCTTCACGAATTTGGGTGTGATCTTTAGGGCAGAGGCCATGCCAATCTCTGTAGCGTTCAGATTTTCATAGATGTCCTGCCGAAGTGAGGACATAAACTCAGGGAGTTTATTTAAAAAAAATTTTTTTTAACGTTTATTTATTTTTGAGACAGAGAGAGACAGAGCATGAACAGGGGAGGGGCAGAGAGAGAGGGAGACACAGAATCTGAAACAGGCTCCAGGCTCTGAGCTGTCAGCACAGAGCCCGATGCGGGGCTCGAACTCACCGACCGTGAGATCATGACCTGAGCTGAAGTCGGACACTTAACCGACCAAGCCACCCAGGCGCCCCTCAGGGAGTTTATTTTAAAAGGAAATTACTGTAGGGCCACCTGGATGGCTCAGTCGGTTAAGCGTCTGACTCTTGGTTTCGGCTCAGGTCATGATCTCACGGTTTCGTGAGCTCGAGCCCTGCATCGGGCTCTGTGCCGACAGCATGGGGCTTGCTAGGGATTCTCTCTCTCTCTCCCTCTCTCTCTCTGCTCCTCCCCTGCTATGCTCTGTCTCTCTCAAAATAAATAAACTTAAAAAAATAAATAAAAGGATGCTACTGTCAATAGGAACTTCTATTTTTGAACTGGCAGTCAAATAGATACATAAGTATGAGGAGTAAAAAGTTCACCTGCAGAGCACATAAAACCACCCCAGGCTCCCCCAGATACAGCTATAAACATTCCGAGCGGGTACTGGATGTGGCTGGCCTTGAGTCTGCAACCTGGCTTTGCCATCTGTTTGACTCTGGGCAAATGTTCCTGTCCTCCCCCTGCCTCAGTCCCCTCCTCTGTAAAATGATAATACTTGTGAGCACTTCCTCCCGCAGCTGTGAGAATTAAAATCACGGACACAATGCTCAGCACCGTCGGACACACAGTCAGCACTCAATATGTGAAAGCTGGCAGCCGGGCACCCCGTCCTGTACCCAGCGACGGTAACAGTCCTGGGAGCTAACAAAGCAAGCGTCCTGCTGCGTGCTAGGAGCCGGGCGAAGTGCCTGGCCTGCGTTATTTCACGTGCACCCACAACGTCCTACGAGGCCGATGTTGTTACCCCCGTTTTGCAGGTCAGAAAATAGGCAGAGAGAGGTGGTGCTGGGAGTGGAAGGTCGCACGGCTAAAGACTTGAGCTCTCGGGAAAGTTTAAGGGCGACATGAGAAGCGACCAAGAGCCCGCTGGAATGTCAGGGCTGTTCCCGGGCAGAGGTGATTAACTGTAAAACCAGTGCCTGGGCCCTCGAGATTGCCGACCTGGCAAGTCACAGCAAACCTGGCCTGCGGGTTCCGCCCCGCTGGAGTCCTCCTGGCTGCGTCTCTGTCCTGAGCTGCTCCTTGTCAGGTCTGCCAAGACAGGGCTCCCCCAGCACCGGGTCTAGGACTTCACGTCTTTTCAAGGGGACTCGCCTCTCCCGGTTAATGGCCTTTCCTGCCCTCCCCATACCCCGTCATCTCCCAGTGTCCCCAAAGCCGCCCCTTTGCTCTGCAATCTCTCCCCTTCCACGCTGTGTCTGAGCCCCCGAAACTGGCACGCAGCCTCCCACTAATTATCCACCGCTTGTGCAAAAATGAGCGCCTCTCAAGTTCACACCCACCCCGTACACCTTCGCCGACCGGGCTGGGCATGACCGACCGTTTCGGTCCGCGTGGGGAATCTGGTCTCGTGCGAGGGTGGCACTTAGCATCGGGGTCGCGTCCGTTTCCTGGGGCTGCCATGACATAGGGTTCCAGGCCGGTGGCTGAACAAATGTATCCTCCCAAGATCTGGAGCCCAGCAGCCTGAAATGAAGCTGTCAGCAGGGCCATCCCCCCTCCCTCCGGGAGAGGATCCTTCCTTGGCTCTTCCCGCTCTGGTGGCACCAGGTATTTCATGGCTTGTGGCCACTGCACTCCCATCTCTGCCTGTGTTCACATGGCCTCTCCCTGTGTGTCTGTGTGTGTCCTTTTCCGTCTAAGAACACCTTGTCATGGGATCCAGGGCCCTCCCTAATTCAGCATGATCACCTCCATCCTTACCTTAACTACCCCTGCAAAGATCCTGTTTGCTAATAAAGTCACATTCCAAGACTCCAAGTAGACACAGAATTGGGGCAAGCTGCTCAACCCTCTACAGACACCTTCAAATAGAAGATGAGCCTGATAGTCTCTGTGGCAGGTTTACTGAGCCCAGTGGGTACAGACGCGAAGGGGTTTAATCTTCCTCCAAAGACCATCACCGGCCATCTTCTTACAAATCTTCCTTCCCCGGCCCTTAGTGGCACCCTGGGCAGATGTTACAGCTTTCTGGCAAGTCTCCAGTAATAATCAGGCCAGTCCAGGTCAGACCAGTTTAAAACATTCGCTTTTCCCCACCACCCTCCAACTCAGCTTTGCCCTAGGGCCTGGGAAGCCTGGCAAGCACATGGCCACGCCTCGCCCCGGCTCCTTCCTGAGGCTTCCTTACGCGTCTGGTTCCCAAAGTGCACCAAAGAGGATGATGCCACGGACAACCAAATTTGGCCAATGCACATTCAAACAACTTGCCCAGATTGTGTTTACTTTAGACTCAGTGGATGTGTGGAAGCACATCCAAGAGCCGGGGGTCTCCAAACTTGTACAGGCCAGGAAACTATTTTTCCACAGAGCCTTCTTCTGCTCTGGTATTCCCCAGAGCACACTCGGGGAAATATTAGACTATATAAAGTATTGTAAAATACAAAATCTATCCACAACTGTTATGCATGCATAGCAATAGAAGATGAGTTTTGAGTAAATAACGCCAGCTCAGGAACGAATTTTGTGATTTATTCAGAAAACTGGCTTCCGGACCACTGTGGATAAGACCCAACTTGGCCGGAAGATGTGATCCCTCGGCAGAGCCGCATGGACAGCTCAGCTGGCCAAATTTTACTCTCAGAAAGGATCAGAGAAGAAAATGCTCTGATTTCCCTAAAGCCCTGTTTCAGCAGCCAGGAGGGTGTAACTCTCATATTGAAAAGCGGGTCGTTTCAAGAAAAATTTCCATTATCGCGTAGTCCTATAATGTGTGCAATTATGTTCTGCAAATTCAACTATAAGCACTCAGCAGAATAGTAAAAATAACAACAATAACATAATAACGAGAGAAAAGACAGGATAAATGAACGTAAGCACCAGGCAGCCTTCTGCCTGCCATCCTTCTCCTGAGTAGAACGGGGGTCCATTCAGCCTCCACTGCTGCCTGCCTCTCGGCTCTCAGCATGAGTCTAGTGTTTCACTGTCTACTGTTTTCACATAGTGTGGCCTCTAAACGCTGGCCAACTTCTTCATCTGGTGTTCAACTGCCGGTCGACAACCTTCCCCAGCACCACAGACAACCTGGTAACCTTGGACTGATGGAGAAAAAGCCGTAGGCTCCCATTTAACGTCTCTCTGAGGGGTTTCGCGGGTCATCTCTGACCATGGGAATGTGTGTTCCTCCCAGGAGTTCCATAAACTGTAGAGCTTCTCTAGCACATCAGATGGGACTCCCCCGGAGTCTCCAAGCTGAACAGAATCTGGTTTTGTCCGGACCGTCAAGGCAAATATTTTCTCAACGCCAGGACTACCCCTACAACTGGCTTCTGTAGGGGCCGCCAAGGAGATAAGATTAAAGGAAAGTCAATCGACCACGGTACACCCCCCACTTCCCATTCCTTTGACACCCCTCCCCCCCCCACACACACAAACTAGAGAAAACATTTTTTAAATCTGATTGTGCTCCCTGAATGAAATAGCCCTTTAATCCTCAGGAGGCTAGTAAGGATCAGTTTATCCCCTCAGCCAATAGAGCGCTAAAGGCTGGGGTTGGGGGGCTTGGAGATCCAGAAGGCTCAGCAGCCTGGGGAACAGAGAACCAGTTCTTGCTCTCTCTCTCTCAGCTTCGTCTCCCCTGCGTACAAACTCCCCCTGCCCCCAGAAGGGTGTCCAAACTCAAGGATCTTTGTGTGCTGCACAAGGACAAGCTGAACCCTCCAAGGTAGGACCTGGTTCTCACACATCTGCAGGCCTGCCCAGCACTGAACACAGGAGGTGGCACACAAGCCAAATGGAGCTCAATGAATGAAGGGCAACTGAGTGAAAATGTAACCCGTATAACGCACAGGTACCAGATGTTCCAGTCTCAGCACAGTCTCATGTCAAAGTTTAAAAAAAAAATTTTTTTTAACTGGAGAGCAATTTATTTATTTATTTACTTAAATATATGAAATTTATTGTCAAACTGGTTTCCATACAACACCCAGTGCTCATCCCAACAGGTGCCCTCAATACCCATCACCCACCCTCCCCTCCCTCCCACCCCCCATCAGCCCTCGGTTTGTTCTCAGTTTTTAAGAGTCTCTTATACTTTGGCTGGAGAGCAATTTAAATTTTTGCCAAATTCCTAAAGGAACACCAATGCGTGCACGCACACACACACACACACACACACACACACACACACAACCAAAAAACAAAACAAAACAAAAAAATTCTAACTGGAGAAGGTACCTGGCATGTGGTAAGTACTCAATAAATGAAATTTGTTATTTAAATCCTATTGCCTTCTCCAATATTGTTTTCTTTTTTAACTTGGCCCCATTTGACCACTTGACCACTAATGCAAAAAAGAAACGTCTATTAGTTTCCTGGGGCTGCCAAAACACACTGCCACAAACTTGGTGGCTTAAGACAACAGGGCTTCATTCTCTCGCATCTCTGGAGGCCAGAAGTCCAAAGCCAAGGTGTTGATAGGGCCATGCTCCCTCCAAAGCTCTGGGGAAGACTTTGTTCTTTGCCTCGTCTAGTTCCTGGTGGCTGTCAGCATCCCTGGGGTTGTGGCCACAGCACTCCAACCACCATCTGTCTCCACATGGCCTTTCCCCGAGTGTACCTCCCCGTGTGTGCATCTCCCCATGTATATCTCCCCGAGTGTATCTCCCTGTGTGTCTCCTGGGAGGTTTTGTCATTGGATTTAGAGCCCACCCAGATAATCCAAGATGATTTCATTTCAAGATCCTGAACTTAATTACATCTGCAAAGACACTTTTTCTTTTCTTTTCTTTTCTTAAGTAGGCTTCAATCCCAGCTCAGAGCCCAATATGGGGCTTGAACTCACAACCCTGAGATCAAGACCTGAGCTGAGATCACAGGGTTGGACGCTTAACCTATTGACCCACCCAGGCACCCCAAGACACTTTTTCTAAATAGCGTCATATTCATAGGTCCCAGGGGGTCGGGATGTGAACGCATCTTTTTCGGGGAGCTACCACTCAACCCGCTACAAAATGATACTAGGTCCTTCCTCGTGTGGGTGGGGGGCGAGGAGAAGGCTGGATAATCCTGTAATTTAATTTTTTCCTTTTATCCTTGTCATGATGAACACATCAGCGCAGCAGCCAGCATCAAGTACTTGGGAGCCCAGAAGGAAAGAGAAGCAGGTGGCAGAAAGTCACTGTCGACCTCTCCTTTTCACTGATGCTCATCAACTCTTTCAATGATGCGGGTTTGCAGCCACAGAATACCTAACTGCAAGGGCTACAGCATCCTGGGGGTGGGAGGATGGGCTGCGCATAGCAGTGGGTTTCAGCTACAGCTTGTGACCCTCAGGCAGACACATCTTGGGACAGAGCATCTTGGCTTTCCCATAGAGGGTGGTCAGCTGCGTGCGTTCCTGGCTGGGGGTGGTTCAGGTTAGTTATTTACTGATACCCTGTGTTAAGATCCCAGCTTTGGCTGCGCTGAAGGGATCTGGGAGGCAGTAACTTCACTCAACTCAAATTGCAATCAGCCAGCCTCTTGGCTCATGTGTTTATCTACCCAGAACTATTTTTGGTGTGTGTTCATAGACAGCACACACCAAAGTATTTGGTATTTGAGATGCAAGCGTGAAGGATGATTAAAGTTAGCTGCTAATGAGCATGCCTAGAATAGATATATTTTGTGTGTGTGTGTGTGTGTGTGCGTGTGTGTGTGTGTGCGCGTTCCGTGTGTGTGTGCTCTGTTGAGTGTCTGCAAAGCAGATGTCTATAAATCTGCCCTCACTTGACCTTGCCAATGTCCTGGATCAGCTAAGATGTCTATGGATGAAAATGGAAACTGGCCTGTCTCAAAATACTGCCTGACCAAACATCCCAACTCCCCTATCCACATTCTACCTGTCATTCAAAGCCTAGCCCTCCCCACCTTATCAAGGAGCCTCTCTTAAATATCCTCTGAACTCCTAAAGCAGAGACAGCCAGTAGGCTTCGTCGCTAGTACTGACTGAAATCAAATTGTAAAGGATTACCTGAAGCACCATGTTGAGGAGGATACTGAGAACTCATCTGAGTTGGGATAAATGATGCTATGTTAGTTCCCTGGGGCCTGCTGTAGCAAAGTACCAGCATCTGAGTGGCTTGAAACAATGGAAATTTATCTTCTTACAGTCTCGACATTAAACACCTGAAATTAAGCTGGGGGCAGGACCATGCTCCCTCCAAAGCCTCTAGGAGAGGATACTCCCTTGCCTCTTCTGGCTTCTGGTGGCCCCGAGCAGCCCCTGGCTTGTGGCTGCTCACTCCAGTCTCTGCCTCCGTCCCCAGTTGGCTGTCTTCCCTCTGTGTCTGTGTCTCTGCATAGCATTCCCCTCTGTGTGGATGTGTGTGGTATGTCTCCCTCTGCTTATAAGAGCACCAGTCATGGGATTGGGGCCCACGCTAACGACCTCACCTTAACCTGATTACATCCACAAAGACCCCACTCGTGGTGCCCGGGTTAGGACTTCAACGTATCTTTTGGGGGGATACAATCCAATTCATAATAGACACTATTAGCAATTAGGAATGTTTTTCATGAATGAGGGAAGGAAAAGGGCCACCGATTTACCAAATGTGCCCTAGAGCACTTACTTTTGGTATCATTTAGTCGGAAATAAGCACAGGCTGCTATGACCTCTGTCATCTATCTGTCTATCTATCCATCCATCCATCCATCCATCCATCCAACTCATCACCTATCTACTCATCCATTCCCTGCCTGTCTATCTATCTAATCTTTCTACTTTCTTGTCTGTTATCAACCATTTTTCTATGATCTATCATCTACATTACCTATTTGCCTTCTTAAGTAGATCAAAATTTCCCTAAGAGCACAGATTATAGCTGTCTTAGACCATTCAGGAATGTTATAAACAAAACATCACAGACTGGGTAGCTTATAAATAACAGCAATTTGTTTCTCACAGTGCTAGAGGAAAAAAGCCCAAGATCAAGGTGTCAGCAGCATGGTTGCGTGAGGACCCTCTCCTGGCTCACACATGGCACCTTCTTGCTGTGTCCTTATGTGGCGGAAGGGACAAGGGACCTCTTTTATAAGAGTACTAATCCCATTTATAGGAGCTCCACCGTAGTGACCTAATCACCTCTCGAAGGCCCTGGCTCCTAATATCATCACCTTGAGCATCAGGATTTCAACATATGAATTCTGGGGGACACGTTCAGACCACAGCACCAGCTTAAAGCCTCTATATTTTCCCACTAACGAACCCAGAATTTAGACGGAGGAGGCACTGAAAAAAAAAAAACACTTGTTCAGTAATGAACATTCATTGTTTGGACTCTGAAATTAGGTCAGAAGAAAGGTCTCTCTGAAGTGCAATTCCCTACGGGCTGCTGAGGGTAAAGCTGGATGCCCACTCAAGGGCTGGAGGCCTGGGCTTCCTGGTCTACCCTCTGTCTTCCCAGCCCCTCCCCATGTTCTGGACATCTCATCTACCAAATCCTACACGTGTACCGGGGTATCCCCCTCTAACAGGACAGCCCTGTAATTGTTCAGCGAGATGATAGTGCCAGGCTCATCCATCAAACCCTCCTCTAATAGTCTGGTTTTCCTAATGGAATGCAGTGTCCTAAAGAAGAGAAGCATCATAATGTGAGGTTTTATGTAGGCTGGTTTCTAGCTGTGAGCTATGGAGCCGAAATGATAGTTAAATCGATGGAGAGGCACTAAGCTCTCGCCTCTGAATCTGGGCATCCGTAAAACCTGATTATTGACAGCCCTGAGTGGATGTGTTGCAGACCAGCTCTCCTAGTCCTGATTGGGGCTCCCTCTCTTCCTCCGTGGACAGGAGCAGCCTGAGAGAAATGGAGACGGAATGGCCAGCTGATTGTTTTCACAGTCTGCATGACAGACTGCTCCCCAAACAAGACTCTAGGTCAAGTGCTCTTCTCCACTCTGTGGATCTAGTGGGGAGAAATTAGCTCTCAGTGGTATTCCCAATTATGGAGAAAAGCCCGGATCTGGCCGCAATGTGTCTGGCACTGGACCAAGAGGCAAGAAGCCTGTCTTCTCCCCCAGCCTCGTGGCATGACCTTGGGAGGTGACTTGGCCTCTCATCTTCTGTCCTGCCTCCTCGATACTGACCCACCTTTTATTACTTCATAGTTCTGCTGCAGGGTAAATGAGACATGGCTCTACATCTTTTCGTCCCCCAGAAAGACCAGAGCCAGGTAATTGCAAAGGATAGCCTTTTCCTTTGTTTTTACTGCATGGGTTACTAACTCATTTTTTAAATAATGGCCAAAAGGACTGATTTATACCGTTGTTGTTGTTTCTACCCTGAGGAGCCTTGAGGCATTTTAGGGGTATTGTGTTATTGCTCACTTCTTTTAGGGAGTGTGCCCATTTCTTAGTCAGCAAACTGAGCAAAGGCTTGAAGTGAGCCACACTGATGGGCTGGAACTAATTCCTACTCCTAATCTAGTGTGGTGTTTTACTGCCAATGCATAGGTCCCCTGGGGACACTCAGGAGATACTGGCCCTGACACAATTATTAAGCCACATCTCTGTGTTCTCCCACCTTCCTTCCACGCCAGCTATGCTGACTTTCTTTTACATCTTTACAAGCACCAAGTGCTTTCCAACCTCAAACTATGCACACCTGTTCTCTCCTGTGTGGGAGGCTCTTCCTGCACATGTTTCCTCTGGCCAATCCCTACCCATCCCTCAGGCCTCAGCTGCAATGTCACCTTGGCAGTGAAGTCTTCCGTGGCCCCCACGCTTTGTCAAGTACCTCACTCTATGCTCTCATAGGCAGCGTGTTTTTCCTTTATAGGGCTTATCACACATATAACTTGGTATCTGCCTTCCTCACTAATGACGAGTTCCTTGAGGACAAAGACTTGTTTATCTCGTTCATTACTGTGACCCCAGCACCAAGAAGGCACTCAGTAAAAATCTGTAAAATGAGTGGATGGATGGACAGTGGATAACGATAGATGAATGGACAGATAGGTGGATGGATGGAGGGTAGATGGGTAAATGGAGGTATGGTGTGTGGTTGCACAGACAATGGATGGATGAATAAATGGATGGATAGATGGATGGATGATGGATAGTTGGATAGACAGAAGGATGAATGATAGCTGAATGGATAGATAATGGATGGATGGATGGATGGATGGATAAATGGATGGATGGATGATGGATAGTTGGATAGACAGAAGGATGAGTGATCACTGAATGGACAGATAATGAATGGATGGGTGTAGCATGTGTGTATAGGAGAGTGATCCAAATTACCAGTATTCATCATGGAAAGAAAGTTCTCAGTTCCAAATGTTCAGAGAACTTAAACGATGCAGACCTGGCATACATGTCAACACAGGGCCATCTCTCTCTGAGACACTGGGTAGAACCTTCTTTGCCTCATCTTAGCTTCCAATGGTAGCCACCAACCCTTGGCTTCCTCAGCTCACAGCCACATCACTCCAATCCCCACCTCCGTTGCCTCATGGTGTTCTCCCTGTGTGACTCTGTCTTCACATCACTTTCCCCCTTGTTATAGTGGACCACAGCACTAGCTTGTTATAAGAACACTAGCTGTATTGGATTAAGACCCCATCTTACCCACTTACACCTGCAACAATCTTGTTTCTAAACAAGGTCACATTCTGAAGTACTGTGGGTTGGGACATATCTTTCTGGAGGATTCATCTCGACCCATAACAATCCGTTACACGGCAACGCCTCACCCAGATGTGTATCCTAGAGATGCTCCTGTTTAGGATGATAAGAAGATGTGCGTGAGGATGTTGGTGGCCATGAGGTTTGTTACAGCAAGAAGCCAGAGGTGACCTGCCTGTCCATGACCAGGGAAATGGATAAACCAAATGTGACACATGCAGATGATGGACAAATCCACAGCAGGCAGAAGTCAGAGGCTGGATTTGCATATATTGCCATGGTTAGATCTCAAAAACATGGTGTGAAATGAAAAAAAGCAGAAACTAGACTGAGATTTATGACACAATACCATTGACATAAATCTGAAATATTTACCCAAAGAACAACATTATGTGTGTTTCATAAGCATTGCAAAGTGGGTTGGAAGGATTTATTTTGAATACACTGGAGTTGCTGCCTGTGGGAGGTAGTGAGAAGTGGTAACAGTAGACGAAGGCAAAAAATAATACGGAAAGCACAAGGGGGCCTTGAACAGACAGATGCTGCAATGGTGGCATGAACTGGCAGAGCGATTCTGGGAATGTGTGCTTCGGGTCCAAACTTTACAAGGAAGGGATTCATTAGTGACAGTTGTGCCAAGGGCTCAAGGGGTCTGGGGTCCTGCCAGCATGCACGGCAGGGACACTCAATCTGCTCTGGAACATCAGCAAAGACTTTGTGGAGGAAACGGCGCTTCCACTGGAGAGGGACCGGAGATGTGCCGGGGAAGAGAAGGACAGGAAGTTCCAGAAGGAGGGACTGTGCATGGACAAGTCCCAAGGAGAGCCCAGCCGGCCTGGATGCACCAGCCTGGAGCCCCAGCAGTCCCCGTGCCGTCACTCCCTGTGACCCCTAAAAAGGACAGAAGACAGTGCTGGCCGTGTGTGTGTGTATCGCCACTCAGACACCCATTGGGACCCGGTGGCAGAAATTAGCAAATTAGCAAATGGCCCAAATTAGCAAATGAGAAATACTTCCACGAAGCCTTGTGGATCTTCCTAGATTTCAAAAACACAGGACTTCACAAGTCTCTCTTTTCCTCACTTAAAAAAAACTTATTTATTAATTTTCTTCTAATGTTTATTTATTTTTGAAGGAGAGAGAGACAGAGTGTGAGCGGGGGAGGGGCACAGAGAGAGGGAGACACAGAATCCGAAGCAGGATCCAGGCTCTGAGCCGTCAGCACAGAGCCCCATGCGTGCATCATGACCTGAACCAAAGTTGGACGTTTAACCGATTGAGCCACCCAGGTGCCCATCGCTTTTTTTTTTTAATAAAATGTTTATTTATTTTTGAGAGAGAGAGAGAGAGAGAGAGAGAGAGAGAGAGCGCGTGCGCGCGCACACAAGTGGGGGAGGGGTAGAGAGAGGGGGTCAGAGGATCCAAAGCAGGCTCTGAGCTGACATCAGCAAGCCCGATGCGGGGCTCGAACTCACAAACAGTGAGATCATGACCTGAGCCAAACTTGGAAGCTTAACCAAATGAGCCACCCAGGCACCCCTCTTTTCCTCACTTTTGTTGGAGACACGGCATGGTTTCTTCCTGAACAAAAACATCGGTGGAGCCAATGAGAAGTGGCAGCTGACTCCAAGCTGGGGAAACAATAGGGAGGGATGGGGTGTGCGGAGGACCCGGAAGGGGTGGCCCGGCCACACGGGCAGGCCACTTAGCCTGAGACAACGCCTGCCTCTGCCCGGCTGCGGTCCCAGTGTTGACAGATCTTTCGTCTCTCAAGAGAAGCCATTACTCTGAAATCTTTTCATCTTACCCGTTATAATCTGATTTAACTAGAAGCAGGGAGCACATCACACCCACGAGGAGCGCTATGATAAAATGCGCAAAACAGAAAGTAACCAGTGCTGGCGAGGCTGTGGGGAACAGGAAACACTGTGCGCTGCTGGTGGGAACATAAAATGGCTCAGCCACTGTTGGAAAAGCCAGAAGGATTCTCGAAAGGGTAAACATGGAAACACCACGTGACCCAGCAATCCCACCCCTAGGTACATGCCCCAAAGAGCTGAGCAAATCCACAGACGCAGAAAGCAGATCAGGAACCAGGGGCCGAGGAGGGAAGGGAACGGGGATGAATGACTAACGGGTACGGGGGCTTCCTTTTGGGGTGATGAGAATGTTCCGGAACTAGGCACGGCGGTTGCACAAGATTGTGAATGTGCTACAAGCCACTGAATGGTTCATTTTAACATGGTTAAGTTTATATCATGTGAGTTGCGCTTCGGTTAAAAAAAATAAAACTGGGAAAATTAACTCAAAAAACTGGGAAAATTAACGCAAAAATTCAAGAAAAAAAGAAAGAGTGGGCCAAATGACACAAGCCTGTAGGCTGACTCTGAGGCCTGGGGGGCCTGCTGCGAGGCTTGTGGTTAGCACGAGCCCCCATGGACAATCTCACGCAGAGGTGTGGGTCAGGATCCCTATTTTCCTAGCAGGAAATGATCCCATGCTCCCTGCGGTTGGGGCCAAGGGCTGTGCAAAGCAAAGGAGGGTGACAGCTATGAAGCAGGTGGTGGTAGGAGGTCTTGTCTGAGCCAGAAGGTCAGACACGAACTGTGCATGAAGATTTCTTCAGAACTGTCACCTCCTCCCTCACGGGGCCCAGAGAAGTCGCTGTGGATTTAAGACAATTCAGCAAAGCCACATGGGGCACTTACTATCCACGAGGCTTGTGCTACGTGTGAAAATAATAAAGACAGTAAGAGCAAAGGGCTCTATGCAAAGCGTACTCTGGGTGCTGACAGTAACTCCATGAGGCAGAAGCGGAGCTAGTATACCCTGCGTGCCGTTAACTGACACCAATTCAACCACATGCAGCTGGCCAAAACGAAAAGGAAGAAGTGCTCGCTGAAATGGACAGTGCCACCTGTCACAGCCCTATGTGACTTGCCACCTGGAAGACCCAGAAATGGGATACAGGGATCCGTGTTCTGGCCATCTCCGATCCTGAGAGCCTCTCCTAGAATAGGGAGCTCTCTGCACCAAGCGTGACCGTAGGGGTTTCTCAGCCTCGGCACTGTTGACGTTCTGGGTCTGCTGGGTCATCACCCATCATGGGGTGGGGGTGGGGGGTGCCCTGTGCAGCGAAGGATGTTGGAGGCACTTGGGGGAAGGTTAGCAGCATCTTCTACATGCTACGTGTCACCAGTGCCCCTCCCAGGTGTGAGAACCAAATGCATCTCCAAGCATTGCCAAATGTGCCCTAGGGGCAAAATCACCCTGGTTGAGAACCACTGCTCTGGAGTTTATTAATGCGCGTATGTTTTATGTAATAGATTTCCAAGGCCCAAGAGCCCTGCCTCGCCTGGTGTTCAACCGCGGGAGCAGTGATCAGTGCAACGTGGGGAGGAAGTGTCTGTGCCGTGACAACTTTCGGAGGCTCGTGGCAACGCCATTCCTTCAGGGGAAGGAAGTACAAGGGATTTTCCTGCGTAGCTTGCCTGGACTTTAGAATTGAGTACCCTTATGTGCTGGCACTCCAAGGTGGTATCATTACCCCAGTGCACAGGTGAGGAAACCGAGGATCACAGGGAGTCCGTTACTTGCTCAAGGTCTCAGAGCTAGCAAGTGATAGAGATTTGAATCCAATCTGTTTTACTTTAAAAACCCCTTCCTTTTTTTTTTTTTCATCTCACCATTTTGCGTTCCTATCTGCAAAAGGGGGTTGAAGGAAATCAGTGTGCCAGAAAATAGACCCTTCACAGACTCTGTGACACTGTGCAGTCATCTGCCGGCCTCTTGGTTCTGGATGAGGCTAGAGGTAAATTCAGATTCAAAAAGATATTTATGGGCCTGTGTATTACTGAGGACTTCTCTGATGGCAAGAGACAGAAACCTAACACAAGCTTAAAGCAAAAAGGGAATGAATGTATTGGCTCCTCTAACTGGCAAGTTCAAGGAGTGAAAACTTCAGGCATGGTTGGATCAAGGGGCCCAAAGGGTCAGGACAATCGCTCAATATTTGTTTTCCTCTTTGTTGGCTTCATTGTCAGGCAGATTTCCCTCCTTTATAGAAAGAGAGCTGCCGGCAACACCATACCTAAAACCTGACCCCTTAGAAACCCAGCAGAAAAATGTTCTCCATTCCAATAGTTCCATCAACAGTCCTGAACTTGGCTCTGACAGTCCTAGCTTGGTTGGGTCCCTTGCACATCCAGGATCTAATCACTATGGCCCGTGACAGGTGGAAGTCTCCAGGATGGCCTGAGCTACCTGTGCATCTGAAGAGTTTGAGGGCAAGGTGATCGCCGAATCTTACGGAGAAGATTAGGCGAGAGAGAGAGAGAGAGAGAGAGAGAGAGACAGAGAGATGGGAACAGGCCTGCCAGGTGAAACAGAGTCGCTCTGCACCCTCATGGCACACCAAGAACTGAGCGCAGCTCGTACAGCGTGTTCGGTACACGATGTCCTTTAATCCTCATGACAACCTGCATCATTATTGCTGACGCTCGGAGAGGCTCCGCGTCACGGCCAGCGCTCACTTCCAGGTACAGAGACAGCCGGGCGTGCCCAGGGGCACCCTGTCCTTAGGAGGTGGAGCTGGAACTTAACGCTCGGACCTGTGTGACCCGAAGTCCCCAGCTCGCCCGCCCTTCCCCCTCAGAGACCCCTGAGCTGCGGGAAGCCTCCTCAGCGCTTTGTTCCAGTCTCTTAACTCGCAAACCCCGTCAGCGAGTTCTTTATTTCCACACACGGTGCTATTAAGCTAACGGCTCTGGGAAGTCTAGGCTGGCCTCGGAGCAGCCACACGTCCCGCAGGCCTTCTGCGTGTTGTGGCTTCCGAACAGACACATCAGAAGTTCCAGGAGCCCAGGCCCCTGTGGAAACGTCTCTGTGCGCCGTTTTGGTTCAAGATGCCAAAAAAAGCAGCACACGCCTTGCACTTGAGCTCCTTGTAGAACGTCTCCCCGGGAGCTAAAGGTGGCAGGTCCAGCACCTCCTAGAAAAGTCCCCTGTACAGGCCGGTGGCAGACCTCACCAGGCCAAAAAAAACCAACAAAAAACAAAACAAAACAAAACAAAACAAAAAAACCCCCACGACCTGAGAAACCAGGGTTGAAATAGAGGCCTCTTTCTGTTTGGTCAATGAGCAGCTGTGAAGGATGCGTAGGACGGAGCTAAATTTATTTGTTCCTTTCTTTCTCGGAACAGCGGCAATGAGGCTGGGAGTGCAGCTGCCTCGCGCTCCCGTGAGCCTTTTGCAGGCACCAGCATGCACAGAGGTTGGCTCTCGGGGACGTGGATCCCTTTCCGGTCTGTTCCCTGCCCGCTGCGGGCGGGACTTCCAGGGCCTCTCTGTAGTTTGGGGCTAGAATCCTGTGCCAGTGGGCAGAAGTCTGGCACTGTCTCCTAGAGCCGGGGTGAGATGATCACCTTTTAAAAACGGACAAGCTGCAGGACGCAGGGACCCTGGCCCGGCCAAGGCAACTTGCAGCCACGCCCTGGAAAACCACTGAGGTCCCAACCACCTCTGCTTTCACTGCTCAGACCTGTGGGAAACTTGTAAGACTGGGCCCGGTGGGGAGAAGGGGGGAGGGCCTCTGGGACGGGCCTTCCAAACACAAAGCCGGGCTGGTTGGGCAGAGTCCTTTCTGGGATGTGCCAAGTTGAGGCTCACCTTCAGTGGGGCCTCCCGCCTGCTGCTCAAGGCGGTTTCTGTTTTTTTTTTTTAAGCCAGTGCTTTGTGAGACTTTCAGAAGGCACCCACGGGTGAGGAAGTGAAAGGAGCAGGGACGGGGAAGAAACTGCTTCTTTATTTCTAGCCTTGCTTGAACGGCTTCTTGACGGTTACTGCTACAGTTTTTGCTGAGTCAGAAGCATCCCCCAGCTGCTCACCGGAAACACAGCTGTTAGGCGAAAATAACCACAGAGCCGAGCATCGTGCACCTTCCAGAAAACAGGGCAGAAAAACCTCAAAACAAAAGAGAAAAATACAGAACAATAAAAGAGGCACCGTCGGAAGCCCACGGCAGCTCGCCCCCTCACCCAAGCCCGCAGCTCAGAGACGGAGCAAAGCCTGGCTGCTTTTCCATTTCAGTGGGTTGAACAGTGCCCCGTCCCAAAAGAGAGAGATGTGAGCGTGTCCTAACCCCTGGGAGCTGTGAATGTGATGTGCCCGGAGCAAGGGCCTTTGTGGATGTAACTGACTTAAGGATCTCAAGAGGAGATCATTCTGGATTACCTGGGTGGGCCCTAAATCCAATGACAGGTGTCCTTGTAAGAGGGAGGCAGAACATTCGACGCACCGAGAACACACGGAGACGTAGGGAGGGGAAGGCCAGGTGAAGACGGGGGCAGAGGTGGTGTGATATGCACCTACAGGCCGAGGGACACCAAGGGTCTGTTATGGCAGCCACAGGAAATTATAGGACAGCCACAGCTACCATTTGCTGGGTCCTGTCCCCAGCCACCCCTTTCCCCTTGTCCAGGTCCAGACTGAAAGCATTCACGGCATCTTGCTTGCGAGCTGTCTTACATGGACACTGAGCTTCCCTTTCCTCCAGGCTTCATGATTATCAGGAAGGACTTGAGGACTCCAGGGACTAGGTGGGATTTGGGATCCCCAGGTTTGGATGAGACTCTGCTGCAGGCCAGGTGTGTGCCCTCGTCACCCAGCCAGCACTCACAGGTCGCTGGGCACTGTGTGTTAGAAAACAGGCTCTGGGTTTGAACACCTGTGCTGCCACTTCCTGGCTGGGTGGTCTGGGGTGAGGCCGTTAGCCTCTCTAGGCCTCAGTTTTCTCATCCGGACAACAGGAAGATGACCTGAAAGCCACCCTGCTAAGAAACAGAGATGTTGTCAAGAATGACCACTGTTAACGCATGCCAGAGATTCTAAGGAAGTTGGGGCAATTGCCAGAGGCCAAAAACAAAGAAGGAAGGAAAGTCCAGAGTTGAAGGTGCAGTAACCAGCCAATCTCCAGTCGGAGCCTGGGGACGGGAGACACCACCCGGGTTGCACAAGGCTAGAAGCTGGAGCTGGAACACCATCATCTTCCATGAGGTTGGGGCTTCCAGGAGCTTCCTCCTCAATCTGGCTGTAAGGACTGAGTTAGCACGTGTAAGGCAGTACTCCATAGCCCTTATCATCCAGTGCTCTACAGAACTGTCACAAACGGCTGCTGGTTTCAGTAGTTCAGCACCTGCGACACCATCTTTTGACGACAGCATCCCACTTTACCTTCAGGAAACCGCCCCTATTCTACGGCCTCGTTCCAGAGGATATACAACCCAGAACCAACCAGCCAGAGTCAGGGATTAGTTCGCAGGTGGGCATGGGAGTGAAGAGTTGCTAAAAACTACCGGGAAAGAAAACTTTGCTCTCCCTTGGCTCTGCTATGTAAGTGGGGTATAAACCCGGACCTGCTGGAGGTTATCTCTGCCACTACCTTGGGAGAACCTACCTGAGGACGATGCCAGAACCAAAAAGACCTGAGATGAGAGACAGAGATTCCTGATGATATCGAGTCCCTGGATCCAGCAGTGCCTGAAACCATCCGTACCTCCAAACTTCCAGTTCCATGAGACAATACGTATTCTTCATGCTTAAGATAATTTGAGTTGGCCTCTTACGAACAAAAGCATCCTGACTCCCACATTATCTTATGTGATAATCTCAGCAACTCAAGGAGGTAGGCATCTTATGATGTCCATCTGACGAGAGGAAATTGAGGCTCGGAGACATTTCATCACTTGCTCAAATCACATTGCTAGTAAGTGGCAGGGCTGTGACTTGAGCCCAGGGCTGTGATGTGATCCCCTCAGCCCTAGGAAGTTCAGATATGGTTAGTGCACCTAGGCTTTTGTGTCATGCCTTGAGAAAGTCACAAAAACCTCAAGGCCTTGTGTGGCTCATCTATAACATAAGAGTTGGTATATTTTTAATCTTTTAAATATGCATATATTAAAATAAATATATAAATATTAAATATATGAAAATAAACATAAATATTAAATATATATTTATATACATAAAGATTACTATGACAATCAACCTTCTATTTTCCATCCATGGCTAACAGATGTTAGCATTTTGTCATAGTTGCTTCAGAGGCCAGACAATTTCTGAAAGTCCCACACAATTCTTTGCATCTTGATTCTGGATTCTGAAAGTCAGTCTGATGCCGAACAACTTGAAATAGAAAAACAAAAATAAAAATTCTCTTATATTTACTCACATATTTTAAATCTCTGTTATTCTCCATTCCTTGTGTAGATCTGCATTTCCACCTGGTACCATTTTTCTTCAGCCTAAAAAAGAGCTTGTAATATTTCGTAGAGTGCAAGTCTGCTGGTGACAAGTTCTACCACCTTTTGTTTGTCTGAAAAACATTTTTATTTCACTGTCATTTTCTAAGGATAATTTTCACTGAAATATAGACTCTTCGTTGGCAGGTTTTTCTTGTTTGTTTTGTTTTTTCATTTTTTAATTCAACGTATTAAGGATGTCACTCCATTGTCTTACGGCCTGCCTTGTTTTTAAGGGGGAAAGCAGTGATATTTCTTATCTTTGTTCATTGAACGTAATGTTTCTTTTTATCTTGATTGTTTTCAAGATTTTCTTTTTGTTGCTAGTTCTAAGTAATTTGATTACGATTGCTGTGATGTTGTTTTCTTTGTGGTTATCCTGGCGGCAATTTGTTGGGTTTCTTGGGTCTGTAGCTTTATAGTTTTTATCAGTTTTTGGAACATCTTCAGCCATTTTCATTTCAAGGATTTTGTTCTGCCCTCTCTTCCTACTGGGGCTCCAATTACATGTAGGATTGACCATCTGATAGTGTTGCAGAGGTCCCTGATGTTGAGCTCCTTTTTTCCCTAGTCTTTTTTCTCCTTGTGCTGCATCAACTTGTATTATTATGTCATCATGTGCACTATTTTTTTCTTCTGCAATCTCTAATATGCTGTTAAACCTATCCAGTGAAGTTTTCATTTTAGATATTATATTTTTCCTCTCTAGAAGTTTCATTTAGTTCTTTAAAAAAAAAAAAACCTTCCACTTGGGGCACCTGGGTGGCTCATTCAGTTGAGTGTCTGACTGTTGATTTCAGCTCAGGTCATGATTTCAGGGTTGTGGGATCAAGCCCCATGTAGGGCTCCACACTGAGGATAGAGCCTGCTCAGGATTCTCTTCCTCCCTCTCTCTGCCCCTCCCCTACTCATGCTTCCTCTCTCTCTGTGTCAAAATAAATAAACATTTTTTAAAAACTTCCACTTTTTACTATGTTCATGCTTTCCTTTAAATCTCTGAACATATTTGTAATAGCTTTTTTAAAGTCCTTGTCTGTTAATTACATCATCTTTGTCATCTGGGATCAGTTTATACTGATTGGGAGTTCTCCTGGTAATGGGTCGCATTGTCTTGCTTTTTTGGGTGTCTAGTAATTTTATGTTGGATGCTAGACATTGTTAGCATTATGCCATTGAATGTCTAGATATTTGTCATTTTCCTTTGGAATTCATTTGACAGGCAGTTAAGTTACTTCCTGGTCAGTTTGATTTTTTCAAGCTTCTTAAAAAAGCTTTGCTGAGTGAGCCTAGTGGAGCCTTTCTTCTAAGGCCAGTTTAGCCCTACTACTAAAGTCTGGCCTCACTGTGGGTCTCTAATGAATTCCTTGGATGTTCAACAAGTTATTCCCCTTCTGGTTTGCTAAAACTTGAATGTCCCCCAGTCCTGTGAGAGCTCTGGGAATTATTCAAGTTATTCCTCCCCAGTGGTTGTTCTTTGCCATCCTTATAGCATTCCACTCAATGCTTGGGCAATTTCATATTCAACCAATCACTCAAGGGGTTCCCTATACAGATTTCTGGCACTGTTTATCCACATAGCACCTTCTTCTCTAGAACTTTGGCTCACAAATTCCAGCCTCTTTAACCTCCACATATGATAATCTATATGTCCTCAACTTAGGGAAACTTCCAAGATTCCCCTGCTTGGGATTCCCCTCCCTTTGCTGCAATCTAAAAAGTACTTCTAGGCAGAAAGCCAAGGTGCTCATAGGGCTCACTTCATTTGCCTCACTTTTTTGAGGGCTCACAGCTATGCATTGCCTGTTGCTCAACGTCTGAAAACTGTTGTTTCATATATTTTTTTCAGCTTTCTAGTTGTGTACAGATGGAAAACAAGTCTGGTACTAGTTATTTCATTATGGCCAGAGGCAGAAGTTGACTCTAACTTAAGCAAAAAAAAAAAAAAAAAGGAAGGAAGGAAGGGGTGGAGGAGAGAGAGAGAGAGAGGAGGGAGAGAGGGAAAGAAAGAAAGAAAATGTACTGAAAGGGCTTGGGGGCGACACAGAATAGAAGTAATAGCCAAAGAATAGTTCTCAGAAGGGACAGAGACCAGAGAAGTTCTGGAGACCCAGGGAAACTAAGAGATAGTCTCTTTAGGGCATAGACTCCTGGATGAATGAGCTCCAACCCTGTGGAGAGCTTTAAGAAATTCTCAAATTTCCAGGAGAATATGTCCGGCATAGCTGCAATCACGGGCTTACCTCTTGGCCAGAGGAGGGCAAGATGCTCTGATTAATGATACTACCAAGATGATATCCAATGAGGGATGACAGATCACCAAAGCAAAACTGGGCTGCTCCTGACAGAAGTAAGGAGAATGGCCACGAGGCAGGCAAAAACAACAGGTCCATTACACAACATTTAGCAAAGAAGAAAATCTTTTAAGTAGGATTGGCTTTTACAGTCAGAGCCTTGTGGTTTCTTTTTGATATTTAACCACCGAACGGCAGAGCTGTCTTCTTTCCCCTGGCATCCCTGCCTTCCCCTGTGACACAGAACGACTTTCCCCATGACGATTCCATATAGGCAATACGCACTTTGCATCAGGCCAGAAGCACGGCTTAGGGATCACTGGGAAGAGATTCTCTGCGCCTGCCAGTGTTCGAGGAAGGCTTCCAGCAAATAAAACTCACTCGGGGGTGAAAGGCAAGCATGGACCTGTGTCCTGGGAGCAGAGCAAGAAATGAAACACGTCCATTCCCCTTCCTGTACTTAGAACCACCAGAGTTGGCAGCTCCTTGCCTGAAAGAGAATGTTCTGTGTTTCAAGAGTGAGTATGCGGTGGCTGCAGGCTAGTTTATCAAGCAGCTTAGTTCAACCAAACGTATAGGCAAAGGCACCAACAGGTAAGGGAACCAGATGTTCTCTGCTTAGATTGTTCTGAGGAAATCCTGCTACCCCCACTCTGCCTGGAGGCTAATCAGATACCGTGTGTGTATGTGCGTGCGTGCGCGCGCGCGCGCGTGTGTGTGTGTGTGTGTGTGTGTAATGTCTACAAAACTCACCACCTGAGGTCCCTAAAGTTTCCACAGACATTACTTTCCTGTATAATCATACCCATTTCAGAGATGGAAAACCTGAGGTATAGTACGTGGAACTGTGAGTCAGCCGTAAAACCAAGAAATACGTTCGTGACTACAGGGTGAACCTCTCCCGATGGGCCTTGAGGATGATGTGAAAACAAGAGAGAGGGAGGGAGGGAACAGAGTGAGAGAGGGGAGAAAGAAAAAAAGGAAAACAAGTCTTCAAAGACGCCCAGGTTTGGGAGAGACTTAGGTGCTGAGAGGTGCCACTTGCACACAGTCGAGATTTAAACTGAAATCAGTCACCTCACTTCACATCACAAGCACCTCACATCACATGGCTAAGTTCTTTCTCCAGCTTTGTATTTTAGCTTTTTTTTTTTTTCCTCTGGTTCAACTTAGAAAGAAGTTTCTTCATTCCTTGGGGGGCTTTTTCTTTCAAGAAAGAGATCACGGTACTCTCGGTACTTTCATGCAGATGGAGAAAGGGCCTGACAAGGTTATACAATTACTTCCTGGAGGGGTTTTAGGGACTTGTGTCCCGTCTGACTGCTCTCTTTGTAAGGGCCGCAGGGAGAGAAGGTAAACTCAAAACGCTTAGAGGAAGAAGGGTAGACTTTGGAGCTCCTCCTCCAGGACAGTGGGAGAGATCTGGAGATTAGGACCACCTTCTGGGGAAGTGTCTAGAGCGGGTGAGGTCTGTAAAGGGACAAACAATCTTATTCACAATGCCTGATCCATAGTAGTGGTTCAATAAGTTATTTGTTGAAGGAAAGAATGTTTAAGTGAGTGCCTGTGAATCCCCAGTCGCTTCTACCCTATAGACTTCAACACTTCCATACCTTTGAGCATTTTTCCACCCTTTGCTGTCCTGACAACTGTTGTCGTCATCGTCGTCGTCTTCTTCTTCTTTTTAATGTTTATTTATCGTTGAGAGACAGAGAGACAGAGCATGAGCGAGGGGAGGGGCCGAGAGAGAGGGAGACACAGAATCCGAAGCAGGCTCCGGGCTCCGAGCCGTCAGCAAAGAGACCACCGTTGGGCTCAAACCCATGAACCGTGAGATCACGACCTGAGCCAAAGTCAGATGCTTAACCGATGAAGCCATCCAGGCGCCCCGTGGCAACTGTCTTTTAAGGCAATGGATCTTAACCTTTTGTGGGCTGTGAACTCTTCTGAGAATCTGACAAGAGCAATGGACCCTCTTCTCAGAAAAGGCACAGACTCATATACACCACACAATCCTACGCATCTTTTCAAGTTGAAAGCAAACGCCCAGGACCTCGTCCACCGCTTCAGCCACCGGATAGTCCCCACGAGGTCATTTGCTCCTTCACTGGGTTCCCACAGCATTTTTCGTGTTTTAGTTCAGAACTACAGGTAGTTTGGGCACACATCTGTCGTTTGGGCAGGGGCTGGAGGTGCCCTCTCCATTCCACTCAGTGCTGCTGGGGCCACAATCATCTGAAGAACTGCTCGCTCACCTGGCCAGCTGGAGATTGACACTGGAAAGACCCGAACAGCTGGGGAGCTGACCCCCCAAAGCTAGGGGTCCTTGGGCAGCTCTATGTCAATTGGTCTCTCTACTCAATCTCTCTGGCATATCCAGAGAACTGTAAACATACTTCATTGTAACTTTAAATATACTTCATTGTTACTTAACACAACACTACCGTGGTTATTCATGCCCATTGATGGTGGTAATTAGATCCGTTTCACCAGCAACACACGTAATTGCTTCGGGAACAAGGACCACAGCTTATTTATTTCTATTTCCCCGGAACCTAGCAGGTGCCTTGCACATAGCAGGCATTTTACTATATGCAGATTAGAATAAAACTCAACACTCAAAAAATATTTAATCCAATTAAAAAGTGGGCAGAAGACATGAATAGAAATTTCTCCGAAGAAGACATCCAGATGGCCAATAGACACATGAAAAGCTGCTCAACATCACTCATCCTCAGGAAAACGAAAATCAAAACCACAAAGAGATATCACCTCACAGCTGTCAGAATGGCTAAAATCAACAACACAAGAAACAACAGGGGTTGGCGAGGACGCGGAGAAAAAGGAACGTTCATGCACCGTTGGTGGGAATGCAGACTGGTGCGGTCACTGTGGAAGACAGTATGGAGGTTCCTCAAAAAGTTAAAAATAGAACTACCCTACAATCAAGTAATTCACACTACTGAATATTTACCCAAAGAATACAGAAAAACTAATTCAAAGGAATACACACACGGCTATTTTTATAGCAGCATTATTTACAATAGACAAATTATGGAAGCAGCCCAAGTGTCCATCAACTGATGAATAGATAAAAAAGATGTGGTATCTATATAATGGAATATGACTCAGCCATAAAAAATAATTTGCATTTGTATTTGCAACAACATGGATGGAGCTGGAGAATACAATGCGAAGCGAAATAAGTCAGTCACAGAAAGACAAAAAGACAAATACCGTATGATTTCACTCATATGTGGAATTTAGGAAACAAAACAACTGAGCAAAGGGGGGAAAAAAAGAGAGAGAGGCAAACCAAGAAACAGATTCTTAACTGCAGACAACAAACTGACGGTTACCAGAGGGGAGGTCGGCGGGGGATGGGGGAGACAGGTTATGGGGATTAGGAATGCACTTGTTGTGATGAGCACTGGGTGATTAAAATAAAAACTTACAGGGGCACCTGAGTGGCTCAGTCGGTTGAGCGTCCGACTTCGGCTCAGGTCATGATCTCACAGCTCGTGAGTTCGAGCCCCGCGTCGGGCTCTGTGCTGACAGCTCAGAGCCTGGAGCCTGCTTCGGATTCTGTGTCTCCCTCTCTCTCTGCCCCTGACCTACTTGCACTCTGTCTCTGTCAAAAATAAATAAACATTAAAATAAATAAATAAAATAAAAACTTACATAACTTACATAAGTTTTATTACTTACAAACTTAGATATATGTTCATTTATATATAACTTATATATATGCACAGACACATACATATGCTAGTTAGACATGCATGTAGGCATGTGCTTGTATTCTATTACATCCGACTACATTCCAAAAATAGGCTTAGAAAGTAGCTTATTTACATATATCAATACAACAAAATAAAAATTTTAAAACAAGGAAATGAGGACTAAGTGGGGGGAAAAAAGGTAGGAAGCCATGTTGAAATAAAGGACAAGATCAGTACCCAAAATATGTAACATGGATTTCCATACCATTATTAGTGGCCCAGAAATCTGCTTGAGCATCCTGGTGATAAGGGCAAAGGGGCAACTGTAAACCAGTTACCAAATTCGTGGTGTTATATAAACAAAACGACTGCTTACGAAAGCACAACTTTTATTAGCGATAGGCTATATAAAATTACAACCTCCTTGGGACGCCTGGGTGGCTCAGTTGGTTAAGCATCCGACTTCTGGCTTCGGCTCAGGTCATGATCTCACAGTTCAGGGGTTTGAGCCTTGCATCTGGCTCTGTGCTGACAGGGCGGAGCCTGCTTCGGATTCTCTGTCTCCCTCTGTCTCTGCCCCTCCCTGCTCTAGCTCGCGCGCACTCTCTCTCTCTCAAAAATAAATAATATAAATAAACGTTAAAAAGGTAATCTAAAATCACAGCCTCTCTGCAGTAAAAATCATAGCAAGTTTATACAATGAATTCCACACAATGTCCCTCATTGCAGGTTAAGGGAAGTTCAACACAAGCAAATCCGTAAGTGGCCAAAGAAAAGGGTGCCGTTCTCTAAGAGTCTGGTTTTATCTAAGGAAAAATGTAAGACAATCTAGTCCAGCCTTTTTCTAAAGGGTAGACAATGGAATACCGTTCCTGGAGAGGTTCTGCCCACAAGGATTCTGTGGTCAGGAAAAGTTGGGAAAACTCATCCGTGTCTTCTTCTGGGAACTTCACAATGAACACTGGCTTTATAAAGGCTCTGAGAAGTCCTGCAGTAAAGAAACCCAGCATTTTCCAAGCTTCTTTGACCACTCTTGTGCAAGAACCTAGCCACAGCGTCCAAGTGGCACCTAGGTTCACTGCTCCTACTATGTGCTTTTTCTTTCTCATAAGAGCGTAGGTATTACCAGATTGCTGTTCTCAAACAAGTCATGCCGAAATCTCTTTCCTTTGTCTTTTCTTGAAAGGACTGAGGAAGGAAAGAAAGTAGTATCTGCAAACCTTCTGCTTAAAGCACCTTGGTTTAAAGTCCTTTTTACGTGTTCTGTGTTATAGGTAGGACTCAAAAAAAAAAAGATTGGGGAGAAATTTGTCCTCCCAAATTTCAACTAAGGCAGAAGACAGGGGTGCCTGAATGTCACCAAAAGCCCACCGTTTCTGCCCCTGAGAAAATACAAAGGGGTCAGTACATACCTCTCCCTTGCTGATCCCCTCGGTTCTCCGTAAGCCAGATTGCTAACTGAGCAATGCTCACTCGGAAAACTCGAGGTGCACCTTCAGCAGATGGCCGGGAGCAGCAAGGGCAACAACTGTTTGTTTTGGCATTGCGTGTGAAGACAGAGAAAGGGTGTGTGTCGCCCGCTGTCCAGTTCCTGTCTCTTGGTACGCTAGCATTTCCATCTCAAAAGAATCAAAGTGTGATCTAGTTCAAAAAGGGAAAGCATGTCTCATTTTGGCAGGGCCACAGCACGATCCCAGAGTCTTTTCCTCACAAAGCTCTTGTTAGTATCCTACTTAATATTCCACGGAACACACTGCAGAAAACTGATTAAACGGATGGAGGGGCTGCAGAGCCTTTTGGCCAATGATTCTCAAACTAGGTTCCGTGGAGCACTAGTGGTTCTCGCGGTGTCTCAGGGGCTGCAAGAGAGCAATGAAGAGACCCTCGGCACGCAGATCGCTGAGCCCGCAAACCCTAGTTAACCATGGCAGTTTCTCTCTTATCTACCTAATCGTGTGTTTGGCAGGGAGGTGGGGGGGGGGGGGGGAAGTTGAGGGGCTGGGGGATGGGGAGCGTCTGTTACTTAAAATTAGAAAATGTTTGAGAACCACCGCTTTAAACAAAGCACCACATATATTCTCACAGCTGAGATTCTGATAAGAATTAAAAAGCAAAACCGTTTTAGTTGTGCTCTGAGCAAGAACCTGGGGACAGAAATTTAATTTTTTTTTTTAATCAAAAGCAGAGCCACGGAAAAACATACAATAAACAAAGAAAATATTTGCGGCCATATAATTAACAAAGAGTTAATATTCTTAATTTATAAAATGACCCTACACATTAATAAGAAAAAGACCAACAACCCAGTAGAAGCATGGGCCAAGGCTACAGAATTCACAGAGGCAGAAATGCAAATGGCCAATAAACATATGAAAAGATTCTCAGGCTCACTTGTCAGGGAAATGCAAATGAGAACAATGAGGTACTATTTTTTACCCATCAGATTGGCAAAAATGGAAAATATGTGTAACATCCAGAGCTGGCAAGGGTGGAAGGAATCCAGTTCTCTCAAACACCATCAGGGGAGAGGCGGTAAATTATTACAGCGTCGTGGAAAATCAACTGTTGGTATTTTTGAAAATTTAAACTGTGGCCTGGCACTCTCACTTCTGGGAATATATCCACCAGAAATGAAAATGCCAGTCTATAAAGGCACAAATATATGAAGAAGTTCACTGAAGCATCGTTTGTGGAAACAATCTGAACGTACATTAATAGGACGATAGTTGAACAAATCACGATGTATTTATATTAAGGAATACAGTGTAGCTATTAAAAACTATAAAATAAAATTATACATATTGACTGAGAGGTATGCCTGCAATACTTTGCTAGATGGAATAAAAGCAAGTGTGATCTTATTTTCATTAAAAAAAATAAAACAAAGAGACCAAGAGAAAAAAGTCACACCCTCTAAGTAGGTTTATATATGTTTTTATAAATACAGGAAACACTAGGGAAACATTCAGAGCGAATTGTTAACAGTGATTGCATCAGGAAGCTGCATTGGAGAGGTGCAGAGAGACTATTAATTCTATCTTAGATGCCTCTCTGTTGTTTGGATTGTTACAAAAGATACGTATTACCTTCATAATTCAAAGGATCCGAATTTTTAAAAAGCAGAATTAGGAAAGAGAATTCAAAGCAAATCAAATTACTTTGAGAATCACCGGAAGGCAGGGTGGGGCTGGCCTCCTGGTATGGAATTTTAAAGCACTGAACCCAAGGGGTGTTCAGCTAATATAAAACACCCCAGCTATGCATGAGGGTGGACTGAAGGCGAGCCTTTTAATAGGGCCAAGATCTTCCCTGAGAAATAGTCCTGAGTCTTCTCTAATACACATGGAAAGATTAAATGAGGCCTCCAAAGTAATATGCTACAGTACAGGGGTCAGCAAATTTTTTCTGTAGAAGATTAAACAGTGCATATGCTAGGGTTCCTCGGCCATCCTACCTCTGTCACACTCCTCAACTCTGTTGTTTGAGTGTATCAACAGCCATAGACAATCCGTACATGGATGTATATGAATGTGGCTGTGTCCCAATAAAACTTTATTTATAAAACGGGCAGTGGGCTGTATCTGACCCAGGGGCTAATAGTTTGCTGACCTCTGCTATAGGCCACGGGCATAATTATCTTTTATTTTTTTTTATTTTTTTTTATTATTATTTAAAAAAAATTTTTTTTTCAACGTTTATTTATTTTTGGGACAGAGAGAGACAGAGCATGAACGGGGGAGGGGCAGAGAGAGAGGGAGACACAGAATCGGAAACAGGCTCCAGGCTCTGAGCCATCAGCCCAGAGCCCGACGCGGGGCTCGAACTCATGGACCGCGAGATCATGACCTGGCTGAAGTCGGACGCTTAACCGACTGCGCCACCCAGGCGCCCCCATAATTATCTTTTAAAAGGAAACTTTTTCATTGAAGTATGAATAATATGCGTGCTGTGGAAGTATACAAATCTGGTGAGTTTTTACAAAGTGAAGACAACACGTCATAATTACCACCCAGATTAAGACGTAGAACATTACCGATTCCCCAAAAGTGTTCCTCATGCCCCTCCCAGTTATCCCCATCCCCCGTCACCAAAGACAGCCACTAATCTTGCTTTCATCCTCATAATGTGTTTTGCTTGGCTGTAAATCTAATGTAAATGGAGTCCTATAGCACTTTCTTTCACTCACTGACCTATGAGCGAGATCCCTCCATGCTATTGTGTGGGCTTGTCCAAAGTCATTGCTATGTATGTTCCATATATACAGTTGCAATTATAACATTGTAAGAATATGCCACGCTTTATGCATCTGTTCTACTATTGATGATATTTGGGTTGTGTCCAATTTGGGGCTTGTTATATAGACTGAAAGTCTGTGCCCCTCTAAAACTCGTATGGTCAAACCTCCTCCCGAGTGTGATGGTATTAGGAGTTGTGGCCCTTGGGAAGTGATTAGGTCAAGAGGGTGGAGCCCTTATGAATGGGATTAGCGCCCTTGTAAGATAACCCCTACAGAGATCCCTGTCCCTTCCATTGGGGAGGGCACAGCAACAAGATGGTCATCTAGGAACCAGGAGGCAGGTCCTCACCAGACACTGAACCTAGCAGGACCCCAAGCTTGGACTTCCCAGTCTCTGGAACTGTAAGAAATCGATCTGTTTTTTTTTTTTATGAGCAAATCAGTCTGCGGTACTGTTATAGCAGCCTGAACGAACTAAGACGGCTATCACAAATAATACAAGAACATTCTCGGCCATGTCTTCTAGCACCCATATTTACACTCCACAATTGGGCATATTCATAGAGTATATGTACTACATTCAGCTTTTGTAAACACTGCTAAATAATTTTCCCAAGTGTCTGGTAACTTGCACTCCTATCTTCAGTATGGGAGGGTTCCAGCCGCTCCAAGCATTGTCAACACACTGGCATGGACAGGATTCTTTTTTGGTAGTTCCAGCCAGTCTTGTAGGTGTCCGTGTAAAATTCATATACAGTAAAGTTCAAAAGTCTTAGGTGCCCACCTAAAATTTTTTTACATATATACAATTCTCATTGTGGTTTGGATTGCATTCCCTTAATCACTAATGATGTTGACGCTCTTTTGATCGGCTTATTGGCCATTTGGATTTCTCTTTTGTGAAAAGCTTATCCATGTGTTTTGTTCATTAAAAAAAAAAAAAAAACAACTGGGTTGTTTGTCTTTTCCTTATTGCTTTACAGGAGTTCTTGAAATATTCTGAATGTGAGTCCTTCTCTTAGTATCTTTATTCCAACTATCTCCTCCTACTCTGTGGTTTTCATTTTCATTGTCTTAATGGAGTTTTTTGACGAACAGAGTTCTAATAATGTCCAGTTGGTCAATTATTTTCTTTATGGTTACGTGTGTGTGTATGCGTGTGTGTGTGTCCTGTTTCAGAAATATTTGCTCAAGAAAAACTGTTTCTGTACTCACAACACTTTATTTTTTGATTTTTAAATATTTTTTATTTATTTCTGAGAGAGAGACAGAGTGAGTGGGAGAGGAGCAGAGAGAGAGGGAGACACAGAATCCGAAGCAGTCTCCAGTCTCTGAGCTGTCAGCACAGAGCCCGATGAGGGGCTCAAACCCATGAGCTGGGAGATCATGACCTGAGCCGAAGTCAGACGCTTAACCGACTGAGCCACCCAGGCGCCCCATGTACTCACAACACTTCTGACACCAAATGTGTGGGGGGTTTTCCCCCCCATTCCAACCAATCCTCCAACTTTTGGGGCACCAACTAACTGGGTGTCCTGTAATTCACTTCTGACAATAACTACACACAGTATCAGATCCAAGTTAAGGGCTCCATTCCACAAGAAGTTACCCCCTCTGATGCCTGTCACAAGTAAATGGGTGCCCAGGATACCCACACTTCTGAGTTGGCTACAAAGTCAGGACTTGCCACAACACTGCCACTTGGGTCTGGGCCACCAGATGAAGAGGTACATAGGGCAAGACCTAGAAGTGTCCCACACATACGAGCTTCTGTCCCCATGGAGCCACTCTCCAGAACATGGGTGCATTCACCACCCCAGAAGCTCTCCAAGCCCACCATCTAGGGATTTTTATGGAGGCTTCATCATATAGGCATGACTGACTTTTAACTCAGTCTGTGGCTCTGCTCCTCTCCCCAGAGGAAGGGGTGGGGGGAGGGGACTCAAAGTTCTAAGCCTCTAATCCTGGCTTAATCTTTCTGGTGACCAGACCCCATCCTGGAGCTATTCAGGAGCCCACCATGAGTCGGCCTCCTTAGAAGATGCTCCTATCACCCAGGAAATTCCAAGGGATTTAAGAGCTCTGTGTGAAACGATCATATCACACCCATCACTCAGGAAATCATAAGGGATTTAGGAGATTTGTGTCAGGAACCAGACAGCAGAGACCAATATATATTTCTTATCCTGTCACATTTGCCTATCCTAAAGTCATGAAGATATTCTTCTATGCTATCCTCTAGAAGCTTTATTGCTTGCCTTTGCATATTTGAGGCCACAACTATCTTGATAATCTCAACCGGGAAGGTTTAGAAGTAGGCATTACCCATTGCAATGTTTTCAGTCCCTTGTAGTCCTCTAGAACCTCGCCATTTACCATCAACAGGTGGAGTCTGCTTCTCCTTCCTTTCAACTGGGGCTGGACCCTGCGACTCCTCCGAGCAACAGAAGGCAGAAGCGACAGCAACAGGTAACAGACTGCCAGGGACAGGTAACAGAAAGTGATATGGCTTCCACCTGGCTTGCTCACTCTCCCTCTCTCAGGACACCTGCTTTGGTGCCTCAACTACCGTGTAAGAAGTCCAGCTGCTCTGAAGCCATCACGTTGGAGAGACTTTGTGCAGAGACCATGCTGAGATATCATGTACATCCAAGGAGCCCAGCTGTTCCAGCCCTCAGCTGTACAAGCCTTCCCAATCCAGATGAGCACGAAGGAGCTTTCCAGAGGCCCCCCACTCCAGCCACCTAAGAAACCGTAACTAGAACTGCCCGGCCAAGCTGCTTCTGAATCCCTAGCTTACAGAGACCACGAAGGGTAATTACTGCCCATTGCTTTAAGTCACAGTGGTTAGGATTCACTTGTTACGCAGCAGTGGATAATGGGAACTGGAAGAAGGAAGGTACCCATCTTTCCAGGCTCTCCCTTAGCATTAGTCTCACTGGGAGAACCATACCCTGTGGATGGGGTAGGCTGGGTTCTACCCCCACTGCTTACCTTAGAGGTATGTCTTCAACCACCTAAGGCTTTGACCTTCCTTTTTCAAGCCTCGTTTTAATCTACTCAGTGTCTATGCAAATGGAAGGGCACATTCATAAAAAGGGAAGATTCCTGGAGATTAAACAGATGGGAAAGATGAGAGAAGTCTCCCTTGGAGACTCTTGAAGAGTAGCTAAGTCTTGGTGTTCATCCAGAGATTAGCTGGGGATTACTTCCCGAGCGGAGGTCAGAAAGAAAAGACACACAGTGGGGCTGGGGGAACACTTACCCCATCCACGAGACAAAATGAGATCGGTTCACAAAGAGATCTGTCATCCAGCTTCCGGTTCCGGCCATCTAACAGCTCAGGTTAGAGAAAAGTTTCCACCCAAGGAGGCCCAGGCCCGGATCTAACTGGCCTCTCTGATCCAGCCCCGAGGGAAGTGGCTCATTCTGCTTCCTGGAGGCTTCAGTGGAGCAGGCAAAACAGGGTGGCTGATGAATTAACAGGACTGCACTTTGCACCTTTTAAAAACTTGCTTGATATGCTAATGATGGCAATAACCCCTACCTCTATCCACATATTACTTACCTGTCTACCTGTTTATTCCCACCCCCCCACCGCCTCTTCACTCCCCCGCCCCAACCCCACATACAAGCTACAGGTGATCACAGACCTGGGTCATCTGGTTCCTGGCATCTCCCCTGCACCTAGCCCAGTGGCTGGCACAGAGCAAGGCTCTCAACTATTCCCTCAATGAAGGGATGAATGAAGGGATGAATGGAGTTTGTGAATAAATGACAATGGCGACCCTTGATAAATACCCACTCCATGCGGCACTATCCACTGTTTCATGTTCCTCTCCAGCTTCCCTTGAGAAAGGAGTGGTTTTCTTCGTCTTATGGAGGTTAGGAAACTTGCTCACAAATCTCAGAGTCACTAAGTGGCAGAATCGGATTTCAAACCCAGCCCATCTGACTCACATCTGACTGTGCTCTCTGATGACACTAAGTGTGCTCTAGGCCACCAACACGCCTGGGGGAAGACCGCCCACCCTTTTTCCTTTCTTGACATAAGAGTGTTTTCATAAGGGCCTCGGAGACCAGAGACCGGAGCTCCTCCAGAGCTAGCTCCGTGCAGTTCTGCTGGTGTAGACCAGGCTTTGCAGTCTCACATAGAGGCTACGCTTGGGTCGGGGGTTCCATCCCACATCTGTGGCCTGGGAACTCGGGGAAAGGGCAATTAAATTAAAGAGGTCACAGAAAAAGGAGGAGGGTGGGACACTGGTGGCCAAATACAGAAAGGGCAGATTTCAATTTGCATAATAATTTTGTTAGCAACAATGGGCATCCAGGACATCTATTTAAAGGCTGTAATGTTAATTTAATGGGAAAAAAGCTAATACAATTCCCCCAGAATTTTTCAATTAAATTAATGTGATGGGCTTTAATGGATAGCTTAAGTAGAGAGCGCGAATAGGAAAAATATTGCATAAATTATACATACATTTATATACACCATGCTGCCTGTGTATATAATCTCTCTGCTCTAAGGTTTTGACCTTATGCTTAAATCTGGTAACCAGTTATAAATCTGGCAACCAGTTATAACTCTATTTCAATTAAAGTGACCCTTTTATCATCCAAAGAAGGGGAAGGCTCCTCCCTGTTCAGTTTCTGCACACCCCTTCCCTCGACAACACCCCAGCCGATTCGGGTCTTAAAGAAACAGACGATTCACGGAACAATAAGCCACAAGGATGCACATGTGCACAAAACGTCAATGATACCAGAAGTCTAGCAATGCAAAACTCTGTTCCTTGATCCCTGCCCCCTACAGATATCTAATGGAACAGTAAGTAAAATGGACTGAGTTTCAAGGGCCCCTTTTTTTCTGGAGCAAGTATCCATCCACGTACATATTTCATTCAGCAAGTGTTTCCTGAACACCTACTAAAAGCTGGGCACTGTCCCAGGTGCTTCCAGGAATATTGGCGTGAACAATCAGACACGACCCCTTCGTCATGAAAAATCCTGGATACATTCAGGTGAGCTCTTCGTGCTTCCGTTTTATCACTTGTAAAATAAAGATAATGATTGTGGTAGCCCTAAGTCAGCGTCCAGGAGGGCCTCCAATATTCTCACCACCTGGTGTTCACACCTTTGTGTAGGACTCTCTCCCCTTGAATAGTGTAACCTGTAGAATGTTGCAGAAATGGAGTAGTATGGCTGCTAAGGCAAGGTCACAGAAGACACTGCAGCCCCTTTCTGCTTGCTTGCTCTCCCTCTCTCTCTTTCTCTCTCTGGGTTCATCAGCTCTAAGGAAAGTCAGCCACTGTGTTGTGAGGATACTCAAGGAGCCCTCTGGGCCGGTCCACATGGTGAGGGATGGAGGCATCCTGCCATTGGCCAGCATCGTGTTGCCAACAGCCACTGACAGAGTCACCTTGGACCAGATCTTCCAGCCCCAGCCAAGCCTTCAAGTAAGACCACAGCTCAGCCAACATCTCAACTTGTGAGAGATCCAAAGGTGGAACCACTCGCTAAGTCATTCTCAGATTCCTGACCCACAGACACTGTGTGAAAAAATAAATGGTTATTGCTGCTTTGAGCTTCTAAGTGTCAGAGTGATCTGTAATGTACCAATAAACAGCAGACCCAATATTCTCCCTGTGCAGCTGGCCTTGGGTGGAAATGTGATAGAGGTAAAGTGGGACCCCCCCTTTAGGGCCTATACCTGCTTCAGGGCCACCTTTGTGTATCCTGAGCCCCCTCCCTAGGGCCTTACTCTCCAGCTCCTTTGCCTAAGCGTTTAGCTGATGCATAGGCTCAAGGATTATTATGACCGCTCTCAGAGGTACTGTCATTTTAATTAAGGTCTTTGGGATTTCAGACCCAAAGAAATGAAAGTCTCCAGGTGAAATCTTGGGGAACAGAGGAGTTGTTAGGTGATGGGAACATTCAGGGGTCCTTCAATCACATCTCCCAGGGGCCCATGCTTTTTACTCAATTCCAGCAGCCGAAACAGAAAGGGCACGCGAGTGCTAACACTGACTCATTTCCAGTTTTTAGCGTCAATCTTTGTTTCCATAGGCTATTTTTCCTCCCTCATAGGCTATTACAGTTCACGAATTGCTGATAGAGAAAATAAAACGCTAAGTGAGGTTTCCATTGATTAAACTCCAAAACGGATCAGCAGTGAGCATCAGTGAAGTCCTAGCCATGCCAGTCCGTGGAGATAGCTGTGAATTTGCAGGGAGCCCCGGGTTTGAATCTTGGCTCAGCCACTTACTGGCTGCACGAGCTGAGTGAGTCCACCAACCTCACCATCTGAGCCTCATTTTCTCTTCCATGAAGTGGGGATATTAATAGCTGTCTCACGAGGGTAGAAGAGAGCCTGGCACGTAGCGAGAGCTGCACGCACGCTCGTGGCTGTTTGTATACGGCGCCCCATGGAGAGTGTGGCAGAGGCAGTGGGAATGAGCCTTTCTGCTCAGCATCCAGCAAACTATTTAACTGAACCTCGGAAGAGCTGAAGCCTAAGGGAGATGATGGATCTACAGGGTGCGATGTGAGCGCTCTCTGTCCAGCGAGCCGGACTCCAGAGGGCCACCGCACTGTCAGTAACCACTGCTTGCCAGCACAGGTGGGCCCTCGGGGATGCTTCTCAGCAGAGTTTCCCTCTGACACTAACTGCTTAGGTGGCCCCTTTCCCAGGAGGCATGAGGACAAGAGCAAGGGAATAAGGAAGCCAGAGCTCCTTAGGGGAAGAGTGCAATGCTTTCCCTGGTGGGATCAACTCCCATCTGAATTGGGGGCAGGCTAAGAGCTTGAGTCTCCAAGAGCACATTTAGGGAAGTCATGATACACTGCCTCCAGAGCATCATACCCAGGTCTCTTGGGTTCTCCTGGCTTGTAAAAGCCAGGGTAAGAGAGCTGCCTCTATCCACAGAGCCGGAAGGATGTGACTTGAGGGTAACCCCAGCCATCTTCACTACCGTGGGGATAAAGTCTGTCTGCAGGAAGAGAGAGAGGGACACACAGCTCCTACTTCTTAACCGTTTCCTTCTCTTTCTGAACAGACACCTGGCCCCTTCTCCTCTGTAGCATGGTTTGTCACTGTCCTCAATGATAAGCAGCAGAATCAGAATGGAATTCACTAGGCAAGTGAGCATTAACTCCCCTGCATTATAAAAGAAAGTGAGTAGGTTGTGTGACAGAAATCAGATAGCCAGACAATGAAAGAATCAGTGAGCTATGTTTGCCCTTGATAGTAGTGGCTCTTTGCATAGGAGACTATGACTGAGTGGTGATCACAATAGCGTCAACTCATCCGTCCACCCATGTCTTTATCCATCAATTCATCTACCCTCCATCCATCTATCTACCCATGCAACCACCCATCCATCAATCCATCAATCTACTATTCCATCTACTCATTTATCCACCCATTCATGCAACTATCCACCCACCTATCCATCCATCCATCCATCCATCCATCCATCCATCCATATATGCATGCATCCAATCATCCAACCATCCAACCATCCATCCATCCATCCATCCATCCATCCATCCATCCATATATGCATGCATCCAATCATCCAACCATCCATCCGTCCATCCCTCCCTCCCTCCCTCCCTCCCTCCTTCCCTCCATCCAATCATTCACTCATTCATTCAGCAAAATTTTACAGTGTACTTAACCATATCCTTGGCCTTAAGAGAAATTCCCAATGCAATGGACATTTATTAAGAGACTACTTGTTACCTGCAGTGCTAGATGCTGGTTTGCAAAGGGGAATAAGCCAAGGTCCCAGAAGGAGTTTACAGCCTGGTTGTGGGTGAGGGATAGAAAAGTAAACATCCAGTAGTGTGAGGGAAGGATTACAGAAACCCAGAGGAAGCCAAACCGTCCATGGCTCAAAATGGCCCCCTGCAGTGGGGAGGGGCTGTCTAAAGCCTTGCAGTCTTCTCACCCAGTCACCACTGTATGCACCTGCAGAGTTGGAGAGGAATCAGTGAAGGGGGAGCAGAGCTAACTCACTGCAGTGGACGCATGTATTTCAATTGACCTTCGAGTGGAACTGGCGCTCCCCCATTTTCAGTTGTTACAGTCCGGGTGGAGTTGACCCCACTCACTGCTCCAGGTCAGGCCAAGCAGAGAACCAAAAACTTCTGGCTATAGGCATAGGTTCTGGGACGTGGCCAGCAAGCCGTCCTTGGGACGCTGGCTGGAGCCTGGGGAAAGGGCAGGCTCTCCCACGAATGCTGATGAGGCAGGCCCCATGCTTCCGGCCGTGTGGCGAGTGTGCTTGGGGATGACGCCAACGCACAGAGAAACAAGACGGAGGGCAGGGGAGAGAGATGGCTCAGGGATCCTGGATCTAGCTGTGCCTCTCCGGATACATGAGCCAAGAGATCCCTCTGCAGTGGTTTCTGTCACCTACAACCCAGAGTCCCCAAGAACACCCTTGGGGACATTCAGAAATAGGACCCCGTGTGTCTAGGAGCAGGGATTGATCTGCCGGGTAACTCTGCTTGCGTGTTGGGAGGTAACGGGTGGCAGCACGGGACGGACGGAGGAGCTGACGGATGCCCTTCTGATCACCAGCCAGTCAGCCGTGGCCTCACATACAAAGAGCAGCTCCTACAAGGACAGACAGGGTTCACAGACCGTCTCCTCCAGGAGAGAGCCGACCTGGATTTTAGTGTCAGCCCTGCCTGTGCTATGTGATCTTGGGCTAATGACCGTCCCTCTCTGGGCGTCAGACGCTTCAACCGTAAAGTGAAGATATTTCGTGGGATCCACATTTCTTGAAGCCTAATCAGTGCAACAGTGGGGTTGTTGGTTTGTCTGTTTTTAATGAAATGGAAAGAACTATTCACATACGTGTGTGTGCTTAGGAGTTGTCGAGTTGAATTATGCCGTCCCCCCGAAAGAAATACTGAAGTTTTCCCAATAACTCAGAAGGTTTCCTTATTTGGAAATAGAATAATTGTAATTAGCTCACTTAGGATGAGGTCATGCTGGAGCAGAGCGGACCTTTTATCCAACACGATTTGGATAGAGCGTTCTTGTAAGAATGCGGCCATGTGAAGACAGACACACAGGGACGGGGTCGTGTGGTGATGGAGACGGAGGCAGGAGGGATGTAGCTGCAAGCCAAGGAATGCCTAAGACTCTGCCGGGGACTTCCAGAAGCTGGAAGGAGCAAGGAAGGATTCTTCCCTCGAGCCTTCAGAGAGAACAACAAGGCCTTGCTGACCAACACCTCTAGCTTCCAGAGCTGTGAACACGTAGCTTTCAGTTGTTTCAAGCCACCCCGTTTGTGGTACTTTGCTATGGCAGCCCTAGGGAATGAATAAAGGAGGCAAGGACATGTGCTAATTCTGTTTACCGTGTCCCCTCCGAGATGTGCCATGCACACGCTTGCATTAAAGGCTCTAAAGAGGCCCTCCGGTAAAGGCTCTAGTCCTCCAGTGAAGACGCATTCAGATGGGTCTAAGTCGGCACCTCTGAGGCCTCTGTGCAGAGATCTGATCTCTGTGAGCTGTTCCAGCTGAGACCCGGTGGGATGTTCTTCAGCTAATTGTCTCAGAGGGAGAAGACATGGGAGGCAGGAAATGTGGGTGGCTGTGGTCAAACTTTCAGACTTCTTATATATATATACATATGTATACACACACACACTTTTTTTTTTCTTAAGAACACACGTATGTGGTCTGTGGGGTGCCTGGGTGGCTCCGTGGGTTAAGCGTCCGACTCTTGATTCCGGCTCAGGTCATGATCTCGTTCATGGTCATGAGATCGAGCCCCGCCCTGGGCTCCATGCTGACTGTGGAGCCTGCTTGGGATTTTCTCTCTCCTTCTCTCTCTCCGCCCCTCCCTGGCTCTCGCTCTCTCTCTCTCAAAATAGATAAATAAACATAAAAAAAAGGAAAAGAATACACGTATGCGGTCTAAAAATATTCAGACAGTAAAAGAGCCGTGTAGTGAAAATAAATCTCTCTTCTGCACCTCTCCCTGAGGCCTTCACAAGGCACAGCCCCCACTCTCTTATGTGCTCCTCCAGAGATAATGCTGTGCATACACAAGCACAGAGATAGATACGCCCCTTGTTTTCCATAAATGGCGGTCTACTATATTTATTGTTTTCCACAATGGTTTTGTTTTTTTCCTTTTAAACTCAACATATCTTAAAGATTTCTGTATCAGCAGATACCGATCAGGGTTCTGCAATCCGGGCACTATTGACATTTCGGGCTGCATAATTCTTTGCAGGGAATGGGTGCTGTGCTGTGCATTAGTACCCCTCCCCCCTCAACTGTGACAACTGAATGTCCCTAGGCATTGCCAAATGTCGGGGGGGGGGGGGGCCGGGAGTGGGGGAGGTTGCCCTGAGTGAGGACTACTGATATATATCTAACTCATTCTTCTGAAGGGCTGTCTGGTCTTCCATGGTGTAATTTACTTAACCAATCCCTTGTCGGTGGCCACTTAAAGTCGTTTCCAGGCTCTGGTCAGTATAAACAATGTTGAAATGAATATTCTTGTACATGTGTCTTTGGCACATAAACATAAGTTTGTCTGTAGGATAAATCTGTAGGACACTGTCTTGTTCACCACTCAGTAAACACTGGCTAAGTAAGTATGTTTACTTAGATAGTAGTAGAAGGGAAGACTGTCGACCAAAAGCTCCCAATTCCTAGCTTTTCCACCAAGTGGGAGGAATTCTGGCCACAGCTGGGAGGAAATGAGGCCAATACAGAGAGAGAAATACCACCAAGAGATGGAGTCCTTATTCAAGCACCTTGATCCAGTTGTGCCTGACGCTGACCAGTTGTTCCTAGATTTGCGCATTCCGTGAGCCAATGTCTTCTCTTTAAGGCTTTAGCCTGTTTTAGTTGGGGTTCTGTAACCTACAACTTAAGGAGTCCCGAGTACCAACAGAAGCAGGACTCCTCCAAGAAGCCTGTCCTGACCCAACTCACTTCTCTGGGCTCCCACAGACCCTGTGCTATGTGTGCTCAGCCACGTACTTCCTTCACGAGTCAGTGTCCCCTCATCGGTCTCCTGGTCCCTCTATCCAGACCGCCTGGCCCAGACTGGATGCTCCAAAGGGTCTGTCGAATGAATGGGTGTGAGCATGATACAACTCACAGCCTCAGCGCCTCTGCTAAGTGGGGACTCCATAAATCCATGCGAGGAGCCTTCTGGCAGCCAGAGAATCCTCTTAACTTGATTCAGGAAGTTCTGCCAAAGGAGCAAAACAATACCGCTCCAGGGCACGGGGCTGCGAGGGGAGGGAGGGGTTCCTAGGAGGGGCCGCCTTCCAGGAATCTCTGCTGAGCTGAGCCACTGGGCCGGACGTCACTGGGCAAATGGCCCAACGGCCCCTGAGGTCTCTGACGGCGCTTAACTTTCCACTCTCCTCCAGAGCAGGTTTGGCTTCGTTGGGAACCATCTCACTTCAGCAGATCATGCCCCACCTGCCACGAACAAAGTACACCATTTACGTCATTCGTGTTTCTAAAGTGCTCTGAGTGTCTTGGATAAGAGCCTCCACGCGAGTACGAGGCCAGCAGAAGGGACGAGAATCTCGCGGAGTGGTTTCCAGTCTGTCAAGTGGCCCAGATCCATGCCAGTTCACACCAGAGGATCCCAAAAGATGAGGGAGGGAGGAAAGCAACCAGCGCATGGGCATACCTAAGCGCTGGGCACATTCGCATTCATCCCATACTGTTAAATGAGCACCTACTAGGTGCCAGGCAGTGGTCTAGGCACTGGGTGCTCAGAAGCTTTCATTCTAGTGGTGGGGGGAGGGGTGGGCAAAGAAAGAAATGAGTCACTTGGAATGCACATAAGTGTCACAAAGAAAAGAGAACATGAAGTGGGATAAAGAGGGACTTGAGGCTGGGAAATGGCTTTGTCACCTACTCAATCCCCACAATGACTGGATGTCACTCTCCATGTTATGGAAGAGGAGGCTGCAGGTAAGTGAGCACAGGGAGCTGTGACTGTCACTCAGAAAGTGCAGACTGTTGTGAGGCTACCCAGATTTGCTTTCATCAGGTATGTAAGACGTTCAGACAGGGAGGTGATGGTCATGAAAGAAGAAGGTTCTTATGCTCACGGGTCTCTAGAAACAGGGGGCACAGCCTACCGTGCAGGGTCAATCAGGAGGCACAGGCGGGGGGTGGGGGGAAACATGGGGAAGAACCTTTATTGTGGTTTTTACAGGAAGGGGAGAGGGAGGGTGAGCAGGTTCATTTGAATAATTTCAGTGAGCCCTGGGGCAGAGGGGCTGCCCCCATTTATGTGCCCTGGGGTGGTTAGGACAGGTGGTGAGTGGCCTGGAGTGTGAGGGCCCCACAAAGGAGATGGTGGGAGATCTGAGCTCTGGATTGGTTGGCCCGCGTTTGAAAAGCACACTTCCTGGCAAGCTGTTCACTGTCTCTAGGACCCGCTAACCCTGGGAGGGGCAGTCCCTTTAGAGTAGCCAGGCTCTCAAGACCTCAAAGCATCTGAATGCAGCAAATAAAGGCACAGTTAACACACAGACTCAGCCAGGGACTCATGCTGCCCCCCTGGCTGCCCACTGTCACTGCAGGGACCAAGACCCTGGCGGAGAGGGACTCCCCACCTGGGAGAACACAACAGTTTGGCTTCAGCTACAGACGGAAAGGGCTTCTTTGCTCTTGTGCACTCGAGATATCTTGGCCCGGGCTCATCCATCCTGACAGGCCTGCGCACAGAGGGTAAAATGAGGTACAGAGAGGGACTTAAATCGTGCAGCTGATGGGAAGGAAAACGAGCGTGTGTTGGAATAACCAAGAATTGCTCTATTTTCTTATAAATTCTGCCTCATTTCAATTCAGAGCTTGTTGTCAAGGGCAGGGGACAAGGGTGGTGTCCTTGATTAAAACAACAAAAATACTGTTTTCAAAAATGGAGCTGGCTGGTGCCCATGTTGTTTTAATTTGCTGGGACCAGATTGTCCAGCCCTCGTGGAGTTGATCCCAGGCGGGCTCATTGGACTTATTCAGAGAAAAACTCTGTTTTCAGCCACAAACTGTACCCCTCACCCTGGCCAAATATGTTGCAATCCTCATTAAAGGTCCCAGCAGCTGTTGTCAAGGAATCCTAAGCCCACCTTCTGGATCCCATCTCCAAATGGTACTCACATGCCCTCCACATGCCACTGGCCCCAGAAGGAGACTATAGGACTGGTCTAGGCTTAGCTTCCGACTAAAACAAGACAAGGTACATGCGTATGGTAGGTGCTCCATAATTGAATGAATGAGTGAACAACTGGACAGATCGATGGATGGATGGATGGATGGATGGATGGATGGATGGATGGATAGATGGGTGGGTCAATGCATGGGTGGATGGGTGAACGGTGGATTGATTGGTGGATGGGTGGGTGGATGATGGATGGGTGGATGGATGTGTACATCTTCTCTAGACATTTATCCATCGATGTCTCTCTGGGCTTTGGACTTGGTTCAAGTCCTATTGGACTGTTAAAAAGAATTTTCTCTTTTCCAATGACATTTCCATCCCCATTATTAACTAGAACAGCTCTCTCTTTTTTTTTTTTTTTTAAGGGGCCACCTCCTTCCTCAAAAAACTTAAAAATACAACTACCATACGATGAAGCAATCCCACTTCTGGGTGTATCTCCAAAGGAAATGAAATTATCATGTCAAAGAGATACCTGATCTTCCATGATCACTGAAGCATTATTCACAATAGCCAAGACCTGGAAAGAACTTCAAGTGTCCAGCTGACAGATGAATGGACAAAGAAGATGTGGTATATACACACAATGGAATGTTATTCAGCCATAAAAAAAGAAGGAAATCCTGCCATTTGCAACAACAAAAAACCTGGAGGACATTATGCTAAGTGACATAAGCCAGACACAGAAAGGCTTCACTGCAGAGTATCACTTGTATGTAGAATTTTAAAAAGTCAGCCTTGCAGAAGCCAAGGGTAGCATGGAGGTTTCCAGTAGCGGGGAGGGCAGGAGAAATGGGGATGTGTTGGTGGAAGAATTCAAACTTTCAGTGAGAAGATGAGTAAGTTCTGGGGAGCTCACGCACAGCATGGTGACCGTAGCTAACAATCCCACATTGTACACTTGATATTCACTAAGAGGGTACATCTTGAGTCTTCTTACCACACACACACACACACACACACACACACACGTAACTATGACAAGTAAAAATGAGAGGTCCACCTCTGTCTCTTTCATTTTATTCTTTTTCTCTTACTTTATGACTCAAAACAAGCCCGGCAGCACGGCTTGCACAGGGAGATCACAAATATAGTCTCTCCTTTGAAAAAGACCACGGTCTTGCTCCTCCTCCCACCCAGCGGAAACTGGAGCACAGCTCGAGGAGACCTGCTGTCACAGGATCCTGCTTCTGGGCACAAAAGCCGGGAAATTTCAGAGCCAATCTGGGCCAGGGGAGGCCGGGGCTCGGGAGTGGGGCTGAAATGATTCTTCCAGACTGCAGAGAAGAGAGCGGCCTGCCTGCCGGCCAGCCTGCCCAGCAGCAAACAGGAAATCCCAGAATTTATAGATGACCCCGTTACAAGGCAAATGTTTTGGAACAAATTGTTCTTCTTTTAAATCCTTGTTTTCCACTAGTTTTTCTTTCTGGATTCCCCCCCTCCTTTCCACCTTCCCGCTGCCCTTGTTAAACCGGGGCCACAGCGCCACCTGCTGCCCATCGTGGGCAGCAGGACTCAGCTGGGGCCAGTCCTGGGTCCTCTCCCCACTTCCCCAGACTTACAGTGGGTGGGAGAGTGGCTTTCTGGCTCCTGTCCGGAGAGTCTGTGCCTAAGATCACGTACCAAGCCGCAAGAGAACTGCTCCTGTGGTTTTCGTGTGACCTGAGGACTCACGGCAAACTCTCTCCCTATCGCCCGTCCTCTGGGACAGCCATGGCTGACTGGGGGAAAAAAGCGAGTCGTTGACATAGCCATCCAAGGCTGGGTCTCCACTCCCCATAAACCAGCTGCGCCAGCTTTGGCCAACCCTGTCAACGCAATAAGCCTCGATTTCTTCTGGCCCCAACTACGGCTCCTTTGCCAGGTGGCATGGAAAACATATGTGACATGCCCGTCCCATAGAAGATGCTTCGGCAACATGGTCTTCTTTCTCTCCAATTTGGAATGTGGCTCATTGGGCGGGAGCAGCTTGGCCAATCTTAGAGGCAAAGCGCAGGCCTGAGAAAAATGGTCCGTTTCTCTTCTTACAAGAGTGAGGCCCCACCAGGGCAGACCACACACCAGCACACAGGACAAGCCTCAGCAAAGGCCCCACCTAGGAGCTGAGCGACCCTGAGAGCACTGCTTTCCCTCTTCTGTCTCGGCCACTCACCTGTGCCTGGGGATGATAATAGTAACCAGACCCTACTGGGCTGCCATGAGCCCTAAAACGAGGGCACATACGGAATGTAGTAGAGGGACTTGCAGGTTGTAATCTGGCTATAATCGTTTTGAGATGAACACACTGCCTGACACATAATAAGCATTCAATAAAAACCTGAGTGGATGAATGAATGAATGAATGAATGAGTGAAAACATCAGAAAACATAGGTCAGGAGACTTTGATTAGTTACCGTGCAGCCACCGATGTGCCATGAGACGTTAGCCACTACTGTGCCTGCCCCTCCTTGTCTGGAAACCTTTATCATGTATAGGGCCCTCTGCCTGGGACCTCGGTTTTTCTACCTGTCGGACAGGCATGGCACCTGTCTTACCTATTGGTCAGAGATACACAGGGGATCTACCAAGTAATGTATGTGCAACTGCTTGAAGAGCTTAGAGGCTAAAGGAAGGAAGGAGCCCTTATTTTCAATTGAGGTGGTTTCCTATACGGGATGGCTTTGGCCTTTCCCTCCAAGGGTTCCAGGGGCTCTCTGGGACAAAGTGGGGTCCCTCCTGGCACAAAGTGGTAGCCTTATCCCAAGCCCCAACCCACTGGGGGAGTCAGATGAGTTTTATAATGCAAAGGGCAGGCTAATTAACTCTTTTGCTGCTGACACAAGTTGAATAGCCTCCAATACCCTTCTAGGAAAGCTCCTTCTCTAACCCAGGGAGAGGGAATAGTACTCATTGGGTCTCCAGGATGGCAAGTTGATGTAACACCTGGCAGGAGAGTGGTGGATCAGGTGACATCAGGAAGCAAGGCTAGGGCCACCCTGAACACCATAAGGAGACCTCATCCAGTGGGCCTTGGGGAGCCATGGAAGGTTCCTAAGCAAGGGAAGAGCATGTCCAAAGAGAGAATTCAGGCAACCACGTGAGGGACAAATCCCAGCAAGGACTACACAGTTCCCCCCATGCCACATGGCCTAGAGTTGAATGACCAACCACGCTGGTGTGCCCCGAGACAGTGGGAGTTCCTGGAACATAAGATCTTCATTTCGATGTCTGAGAAAGTCCCAGCACGAGTTGGTCATCCTAATTCAGAGTACACAGCACCTTCTGGAGCTGTGTAGTACAGTCTGACTCCTGCCCTGAACCTCTTCACCCGCTCTCAAAAATAACCTCTCTCCTGCCCCGTTCCCTCTCAGCTCTATTCTGCTGAGCAACGAATTTAGCAAGATAACACATCGGCGTGCTTATCCCTTCTAGGCAATACCTGTGCATTTAAACAAAGCCCTCCTGGAGACAACATTTTAATCCAATGGAGTGACTAATAGTAAAAATTTTTAGCCTGAGAGAGATGGGGACTATTTTAGGGGGTAAGTGGGGAGCCGCCACATCACCCGCGTCACATGCTCTCAGCAGCTCTGTTTTGCCTTGCACGGAGCCGGTTCTGTCTTCCTGGCTCTCGGCTCCCCAGCCTGCCCTGCCAAGCAAGCCTGCAGGAGCCTGGGCTGCTTAAATATTCTGCAAATAATGCTGACTACAGAAGTTTATAGATAGACTCACAGAGTCACAGCAATGGAATCACAGGATGTCAGAGCAGAAACAGATGCTAGACATCATAGTGTCCAGGGTCAGAAAATACACTGCACTCATGCTGCCATTTCCCCCTGCCATGCCCACGGCAGACATCACTAATCAATCATGACACTGTCTAGCTAAGCTTGTTTGTAGCCCAAGAATCCTTCGAGGCATTTCCAGGAAGCGACTACCAATTATCTTGGATCTACTAATAATAGTAAGGTTTACTGAATACACTTACTATATTCCTTTCTCCACACCCTTTTCATTATTACCATTTTAATCCCCGACTGTGTGCCAGGCCCTTTATATTAGGGTTTCTCAACCTTGGCACCACTGACATTTGGGCCAGACAATTCTTGATTGTGGAGGGCTGTCCTGTGTATCAGAGGACAACGCCAGTGGCAGCCCCCACCCCTGTGTGACTTACAGATGTGGCCATCTGTCCCCTGAGGGTAGGGATGGGGGCCAGGGCATTTGTTTACATATTTTTTCTAATCTCTGTCACACGCCACTAAAAAACAGACGCCGGATTTGTCTTTCACAGAAGAAGAGACGGTGGCTAAGAAAGAACCCGGGACGAGCCGGTGACAGAAGCAGGATGCGGGCCCCCAATTCCCCCTCTGCGCCCCGCTCTTCTTCTTCCGGCCAGGAAATTCCGCCGGGTTCATTGTCTTTGGCCGCGAAGTCCCCAGGGGGAGCAACGAAAACTTGTGAGGCTGAGAAAAACCAGAGGCCAAGAGGATGGTCCCTGCAGTTGACCAGGGTGCTAGGGGTGGACAGGCCTGGCATGACGCGGTGAACATTCCAGGCCCTCTCTCGTCCCGCAAATGGCTCTGGGTGTGGAGACAGCCCAGGGAAGAGGCTGTGCACGAAGCCTGTTAGAGCCGTGGTGGCAACACTGCTAATAAGACCCCCCTCTTCTTGCCAACATTGACAGGCCGTTCCCCCCTCCATGGGAACCGCACGAGGACTGGCCTCGCCCCCAGAGATCTGGGATTGAGAACCTGACAGTTTGGACACACAGCCCGTGGGCAATGTTTCCTTTCTCCGGGGCTTGTGTCTGTGCCAAGAATTCCTAACAAAGGGGGAAAAAATTAATTAATTTTAAAAACCCATAAAAAATGCCCATGAAACTGACTGGTAAGAAACTGTCCATTCTTCTCCTTGGTAGCGATCAAAACGTCGTGAGTTTCTACACACATATTTTACAGACGTTCCATAAATCTTCTCGTTGCACTGCTTCCCCATAAGCAGGGTCCCCTGGGAAGTCATTGCGTTTCCTCACTACAAGTATTCAAGAGAAAATTGGATGTAACACTTAGAGAAGGCTGCGGCCGGGGAGGGGGAGGCGGGCAGGAGGGAGGGCGCCCGAGGAGAAGCCAGGCTTAAAGTTCAGTGCCAAGGACAGGGAGATCCCTTGTCTTGGAAATTCCTGAAATTTCCAAACCGTCTTTTGCTTCTAGTGCACAAATAGTCTCTTTGTGCTACTTTTCCCTTTATTTCTTTCTGACCACAAAAGTAAAAAAAAAAAAAAAAAATTTTTTCTTTTTTGTACAAAATCTGTAAGGGTAGAGGAAACGAGAGAAAGAAAGAAAACAGGACAGGAAAAAAAAAAAAAAAGCCCCACCTCAAGTCCCAATCCCAAGGTTTCTTGTTTTGTTTTGTTTTGAAGATTTTCCTGGGCAGTTTGAGGGCACCATTTCAGCAATGGGGGGGCCCAACTTTTGTGTGCACGACAGTCATCCAGGGAGCTTGTTAAAACTGCAGAATCTCCAGAGTCTGCACCCCTGAGAGTGGGCGTCTGTAGGTTGGGGGGGAGGGGGCGGAATCGGTCCCACGGATCTGTGTTTTTAATAAAGCCCCTGGGGGACTCTGATGTGGGCGGTCATTGGACCACACTTTGAGAAATAATGAGTTTCAGGTTTTTCAAGACCCTCGGCAAATCAAGAGATGTGAAAATCCAGATTTAAAACAAAAATTGGGGGGTAATGATTTGTTTTCTGGAAGGGCTCGGCTTAAATAGGCATTTCCCTTAGTGCTGTTAACATATGATTCCGTTCACACTCGGTGATTCAGCGACGCAGCCACGACTTCATCTGTAGCACTCTGGGCCAATACGGCATACCGCCACCTTTTTACAGAGCAGCGCTGACACCCATCTGCTCAAATAAATTAACGTTTCCATCTCAAATAACTCATTTGGCTGGATCATCAAGGTTACTCGCCAACTCAAAGAGAGAGGGGAGGCGGGCGGTACTGGGGATGGGGAGGGGGAGGAGAGGCGTTTTGCAACGTATAAGTCGCAAGTGACACCGCTGCATTTTTGTCGCCAAAAAGGAGGGGTGGGTGGATGAACACAGCCTAGTGCAAATCACATGCCCCCTGTTCCTGTCTCCTTCCCTCATTCCTACTGACGCTTTGGGGTAGGTCACAGGCAGAGCCGTATTAGCTGATGGGTGTGGCGATCTGGGGCAATATTCCCCGTGCAAAGACACGGTGTAGAATTTGTATGAGCGTGCACGTGTGCACGTATGTGTATGTGTGTATATGCGTCGGGGGTGGGGACAGTAGTGACAAGTGCACACAAAGGTCAAAAAGTTCAGTGACAGGTACAGAGTATGTAGTGGAAAGGGCAGGTGGTTTCTTTTCTTTTTCTTTCTTTTTTTTTTTAACTTTTCATTTTGAAATAATTTTAGATTACAGAAAAGGTGCAAAAATAGTACAGAGATTTCCTGTACAGTCCTCATCCAGCTTTCTCTGGTGCCAACATCTTACATAACTATTGTACAATGATCGAAACCAGGAAACGAACATTGGTACGTGACCAGCAGCGAAGACGCAGGTCCTAGTCCCATTTCACTAGTTTTTTCCACTAATGTCTGTTTTCTGGAGAACGAGGACGTCCATGCCAGAGAGGTGTGGGTATGAATCCCAGCTCCACCACCGAAACCGGGCCGTAGTTTCTTCTCGGTCAAAAGGGTGCTGACCATGTCAACCTAAGTAGGGTCTTTGTGACGATTACTTGGCACACAAGTGGCACTGCCTTCGGCTTGTGTCTTCCCATCCTCCTTCTGAGGAGCCCGTTCCTTCCTCAAGGATGAACGGGCATTTGCATAAATTCCTGTTGGGCCATCTTGACTTATTCTCGGTGAGGATCAAGTGGCGAGGAGATGAATTAGGAAACTCTTACAACAACCTGTGTAAGCTGAATCTGCACAGTGGCAGCCGAGAGGGAAGGGGAGGAAAGGTTCGATAAACATTTCAAATGCAGACTAAAAAGGAGCCCGATGGATGTGGGGAGTGAAAGTAGGAGGAGCCAGCAGGGAGCGGATTATATTTTTGAATGACTGGTAATCCCTTCGACTGAGAGGAGCCAGAGGGAACCAGCTCAACGGAGGAGAGAGGCCAGAAGCCGTGATAACCCTTCTGGGTGCTTGCTCAGTGCCTGCTGCTTGCCTGCCCAGGCACTGTGCTTACTGCTGTCCCCGCACGATGCCACTGGATTCTCCTAATAACCCAAGAGAACGGTGACACAGAGAAGTTAAGTCACTTGCCCACATACTTTTTTTTTTTCTTGGAAGTACTGAAGTCCAAGGTTCCTGCAGGCAGGACCGGCTACGTGATGTGCAGGGCTCCCTGCAAAGTGGAGATGAGACCCCTTTGGTCAAAATTTGTTAAGAATTTCACGACCGAGACAGCCGCGCCTCGAACCAAGCAGGGGGGGCCTCTTAAGGGTCTTGGGCCCTGAAGCTGGCCCTGCTGCAGCCAGCTTGAAGGTACATGAACGTACCTGCATGAAGGTACAAAGACAGATCCTGAGAAGACCGGAGAAGACCACTAAGGAAGAGGGTCGGGGACAGGCCTGCACGGAGGGGCCACACTCACTGCAAGCAGCAGAAGAAACTCATGTTGGGTAGTTAGCAGGCGGGAGAAGGAGGAGAAGATGCGGTCAGAGCCACGGAGTGGGCAAAAGTCACAGGAAAGAGGGTCACGAACGGGAGGATGAAGGCACCACTCTGTTTGCAGATTAGGACACTGCCGTTGGCCTTGGAGCCCAGGGATTCAGGAGCAGAGGAGGCAAAAACCGGACGGAGCTCTACAGCGGACTAAATGGAGGTGAGGGAACAGCAGAGCAGCCCCTGGCCCTCTTATCTCAAGAAGTTCTCCCATTGCCAAGATCAGAGGGCAAGTTTGTGTCAGTGTGGAAGTGATTTTTTTACAAAAGTCAAACCGCGTAAAGACTACTTCTCATCTGAGTCCCAAGGGCACTAAGAAACGCTTTCCTCCTTCTGCCTTTTCTCCACCCACTTAGCCTCACAAATGGTTGGCTGAGTCTATCCTTAAATTGTGGCCGGCGACTGGAGCTGGAAACGCCTTTGAGGATTCTTGCACGGCAACCGCGAAAGTCTCTTTTTGGAGACTCAAATGCTGCCGAAGCTTCAGAGCGGTCAAGGGGGGCTTGGATCCCGGAACGGTCTACGTTCCTTTGTTGGGACGACTGCAACCGGGGGGGACAGATCACCGTGGGCTGCTTATTTATAGATATTGGCCGGGCTGTTGGTCTCCTTCTGAATAAAGACACTAAAAGGAAAAGAGGCAGCTCACAGCTCTTACAGACCCAGCTTCACAAAAATAAACTTGCCCTTGATTTTGCAGACTTCTGTTTTCGGTGCGATGCTCTGGAAGGCGTTTACTCCCCTTTCCTTTATGCTAAGCCATAGCGTCTCCGAGACCCCAGTCTACTGGGAGGCCCCCAATCGGCCTTATACTCAAGTAAGCCACCTACACTGGGACCGAACATCTAGACTTTTCATGACTGGTTAATTCCTGAGTGTAATAATCTGTGTTGTCAGGAATTTTTATGTTTCTAGAGTCTTAGGAATAGTCCATGCCACAGCCAAAGTTTAATTAAAAAAAAAAAAAAACAAAAAAAACTTCAGGGGCGCCTGGGGGGCTCAGTCAGTTAAGCATCCAACTTCCGCTCGGGTCGTGATCTCACAGATTGTGGGTTCGAGCCCCGCGTCGGGCTCCACGCTAACAGGGCAGAGCCTGCTCAACACTCTCTCTCTCACCCTCTCTCTCTCTGTCCCTCCCCCACTCTCTCTTAAAAAAACACGCTTCATCTTTTTTTAGAGCAGTTTTAGATTCACAGCAAAACTGAGTGGAAAGTCTGGCTCCCCACCCCCGTCAACATCAACCCCCCCCAACCCCCCGAATAGGATGCTTGTTACAATCGATGAAGCTACACTGACACTTCATTGCCACCCAAAGCCCATAGTTGACATAGTTGTTCTTGGTGTTGTACATTCTCCATAGAATGTTCTATGGGTTTGGACAAATGTATAATGATGCGTATCTACCATCAGCCACCATATCACACAGACTGGTTTCACGGCCCTAAAAATTCCCTGTGCTCCCTGTTCCTCTCCCCGACCCCCAACCCATCTGCTTGGCCACCACTGATCGTTTTACTATCCCCATAGTTTTGCCTTTCCCAGAATGTCCTGTAGTCAGAGGTATATACTACGAGGGCTTTTCTGAGAAAAGTTTAACGTTTAGTCAACTTTTCTATCTCAAAATAAACAAATAAATAAAAGCACGCTTATTCTGGAAAAATCCAGCTGCGCAGAAGTATATCCCACCTCTGGTGTGAACCAGTCCAGGTAGCTAGGCTCTGCTGCGGTAACAAACACGCCCTGGAGTCGCAGCCGTAAAAAGTCCATCTCTCACTCGCACGCAGTCTCACGCAAGACTGTGGTGACTCCCCCCGCCACCCCTAGAGTCACTGCAGCAAGGGAAGGCAGGGGAGAAGACTCCCACCTTTAAATAACCTCTGCCCACAAGGGGCACATAGAGATGCTCGCTCCAGGGGCCAGACCGGTCCTTGGCCCCAAAGTAACCACATGGAGGTGAGGAGACAGAAGTGGGCATGGCTGCCTTTGCCACAAACTGAAGATCACCTTCGCGCCCCGATCTCACTCTGTACTCTGTACTGCACTCCTGTGAACTGCTCGGTCAGTATCCTTCCAGACGGTGCTCTTGATAAGTGCATATTTATGCACCTGCTCAGAACTTACTCTGCTGTATGCTCGTGTGTAATACAGAAAAGTTCCTTTGCAAAAAGGGGACCATGCTTTGCATGCCTTCTTGCAATACCCTCTTGCATTTAACAGTATGCCTTGCACATCCATTCCAGTAGGGATGAGCTAAAATGTCATTTAATAATAAAATGGTGCCATTAAACTGAGTGCTCTCTGGTGCCCTCCGCCCTGGCTGTGAGCTCCTGGGCCACAGGAACAGCACCTCATTGCTGCACCATTCACTGGGACTTTGCAGGTTCCTGGGCATGATGCTAAGCGATTTACCCCACTCCCAACAACGCCATGAGGGTAATACCATTATTATCTCTCTCCAGTATTCTGACGATGTCCCTGTAGCTCAGGGAGGTGAAAAAATATACTACCCAAGGTCCATATACTGGTAAATATACTATCCAGCTGGTAAGTGTCAGGAGGCCATCTATGGGATCCCTTGGACTTGGTATATCATAGGTGCTATGTAATATTTACTAGATAAATGGCTAAGAAGCGCTCGTCGAGTGGAACCCCCAAATTTACACAGAAATGGCTGTACGCAGCTATAATACTTCCTGTCAGTGCCAGCCATCAGACTCTTAAATAGAACTTATCCTGTATTCATCTTCTAATGATATTGGAAGTTCCTAAAAACCCAAAGCATGTGCTTCCTGCTGAGCCCCCCTGACTCCAACCAACACACAAACACCCGCAGAGCGTTAGATGTGTCGTAGACATATGACACACAGTTCTCCAACTCCAGCTTCCTGCATCCCGTCTACACATGCCTGCGGCCCCCCTCACCCCTGGCCCCTTGTTCCCCTTTGTCCCCCACAGACTGTTCTCCACCCAGCGGCCAGAGGGAGCCTTCAGAAGGGTCAACGAGAGATCTCACGGTCCACTGGGAACTCCTGGCTCCATTCACACTTACGCAGAAATCTTCAGTCACCTGAGCGTATGTCCTGAGTGCGTGTGCCTGCCTCGCCTCTGCACCTGTCCCCTCTGCCCACAGACGTCCTTCGCCGTCCCGGCTCTCTGCTCAGATGTCCCTCTCTAGAGGCCTTCCCCGACCCCACCTCGAAGGGCACACCTGCCCTCTCTGGGTCAGGGGTCCTCAGCCTCGGCAGTAGTGACATTTGGGGCGGGACGACTGTGGTGGGGGGCTGTCCTGGGCGCTGTTGGATGTGGAACAGCATCCCACCCCCAAATCACAGTGGCACAGACCCCACCCACCCAACCGCGACAACGAAAAATGTCTCCAGACATTGCCAGTGTTCCCTGGGGGGCAAACCCACCCCCACAGAGAACTCCTGCTCTAAGGGGTTAGCATGTACACAGCGAGTCTCCTACAAGGGTTGAAAGGATGACTCTATTCCAAAAGGCTACAATAGCCTCTAAAGATGCATTTCTCTGAGCCCTTCTGGAAGCGGCCCAGACCACGGAGCATGGCAGCTGTAGGAGGCCCCAGGCTTCTGCTAAAACAGAATTAGACCTTCTGAGCAAAGGTCTTCTGTGAAACAGACTTGCTGGGATGTACAGGGGGGAAAGCTCAGGTTTTCTCTTGGCCTCCTTGCCACAGAAGGGGAAATGGATGCAGGAAATGACGGTCATTTTTCGTTGTGGCATCTGAGAATTCCTACCTGGAGTTTTCACTCAGAAACCAGGTACAGGCTGCTGAGAGGAGCAGCTGGCGGAGAGGTGGGAAACCCCTTGCTAGCATAAAACTCCCTTGGGGTCTGCTCCAGAGTAAGGTGGGGCTGAAGTGAGGCTATCTCTGTATATACAACTATCACAAGACTGTGGTTAAGAAAACAAGGTTGGAAGGAGCTTACAAATGGGACATACATGCTATAAATGGTGATAGTTGAGCCAAAAGTAACAAAATGCATTCATCTGGGATGCCCTCCCCCTGGGATTTCTGGCTTTGACCAGATAATCTAAAGCCATGCTTCAGACCTTGTCATTCTTCCACGGCTATGACCCTGAGGCAGGACATGCCATAAACCAACCAGGAAGCTCCCACATGCGCTCTTAGGTGGGGGCCGGCTGCTCTAAGATGCACATTCAGCCCCCCAGCAGGGTAGCGGAGTAACTATTTTACTTTTGGGGGTGATTTTCAGATTCATTCTTCATTCAAACATTCTTCAAATGCCAACTCGATCTTTCCCGTGTTCCTGGTGCTGTATGATTTAGTGGTTAAGTGTGTCATTGGCTCTGAAAACAGCTCACTTAAATGAGCTGTCACTCACATGCTGTGTGACCTTGGGAAAGTTACTCAACTTCTCTGAGCCTAAGTTTACTCATATGTAAAACAGGGACAAAAACACCTATTCCTCTCAGGCAACAACAGATGTTGGCGAGGATGTGGAGAAAGAGGATCTCTTTGGCATTGTTGGTGGGAATGCAAGCTGGTGCAGCCACTCTGGAAAACAGTTTGGAGATTCCCCAAAAAACTAAAAATAGAACTACCCTACGACCCAGCAACTGCACTACTCGGCATTTATCCAAGGGATACAGGTGTGCTGTTTCGAAGGGACACATGCATCCCATGTCTATAGCAGCACTATCGACAATAGCCAAAGTATGGAAAGAGCCCAAATGTCCATCGGTGGATGAATGGATAAAGAAGATGTGGTTTATACACACAATGGAGTATTACTCGGCAATCGAAAAGAATGAAATCTTGCCATTTGCAACTACGTGGATGGAACTGGAGGGTATTATGCTAAGTGAAATTAATCGGTCAGAGAAAGACAAAAGTCATCTGACTTCACTCACATGAGGACTTTAAGAGACAAAAGAGATGAACATAGGGAAGGGAAACAAAAATAATATGAAAACAGGGAGGGGGACAAAACAGAAGAGACTCAAATATGGAGAACAAACTGAGGGTTGCTGGAGGGGGTTGTGGGAGGGGGGATGGGCTAAATGGGTAAGGGGCACTAAGGAAGCTACTCCTGAAATCATTGCTTCACTATATGCTAACTAATTTGGATGCAAATTTTAAAAAATAAAAAATAAAGTTAAAACAAAACACTCCTGAGACAGCAATGATTAAATGAGATAATGCAAGTAAAGTGCTTAGCAGAGCAGCATCAAATGGGAAGAAGACATTGGTACGTTATTATTATTATTCTATATTCAGGAAAATTTAGATAGCTCTGTAATGCCGGGACACAGTGCAAAGGGACGGTGGTAAACAACAAGACCAGTTGGTAGGTAGAACAGCATCATTTCTAACTAAGAGACTATAGAGAGAAGCATAAATTTTAGGCAGCAAAGAGTACTCGTGATTATTCGGCTCAACACTCACTTTACGAGTAAGGAAGTAGAGTTCAAGTACGAGGATGTGGGGTGAAGTGACTTGTCCAAGGTCACAGAGAAAGTTAAGGGCAGGCCTGGGCCAGAGCTCAGGCTTCCTGCCACCCAGAAGCTACTTTTCCATTGCCTTATCTGTCACTGATGAGTGTACAGAAGGGAAGTACCTCCTCCCTCAATGTAAACCAAGTCCGTGGTCACAGGCAGATGTTCCAAAAACGCTGCTGGTGGAAAATTCAAGTTGATGTATAGTATTTTTAAGGAATGTTTCCATAGAGATGCACAAATAACTGGGAACAATCATCTCTTCTGTAGACAGAAAAGAACCGTTCATCCAAACGGGACGCGTAGGGGGCGAGGAGGTGGCAGGCCTGTTCTCCTGGGGTGGTGGCCAGAGAGGCCAGGCCGCGATACAGGAGATCTGGGTTTGAAAGCCAGCATTTCCGGAAGCGGGGCATTTCTGGAGTCTTTGCCAGTCCTGTACATCGATGACATGGAACCTGCGTGTCTTCATTGAATAGACACAGGCTGGTACCTTCTGGAGGCTGGGCTCTGGTTAAGGTGCGGACCCCACAACGTCAGCCCCGCTCTTGAAAAGCATTTCCACCTGTAGGAGTTTCCTCTTGCTGCTGTCACAAATGACCACAAACCTAGCAGCCCCAGACAACGTGAAGTTATTATCCTACCGTTCTGGAGGCCACAAAAGTCTAAAATCAAGAAGTCGACGGGTCTGGTTCCCTCTGGAGACTTCAAGGGGAGTACTGGTTTCTTTGACTTCTTTCACTTCTAGGGCCTGCTCCCATTTCTTGGCCTGTGGCTCCTTCCTAGAATCGCTACGATCTCTTGTTTCCATCATCACATCTCCAGCTACTGATGAAAACCCAGGCATAGGCGCCTAGCTGAGGCACCACTGAAGCGTTATTTAATTTCTCTGAGCCTGCTTCCTCATCAGAAAGACAGGGGTGATGGGAATGTATCAAATGAAGTATGTGTAAATTCTGAGCAGGCACCTGGCCCATGAGGACCAAGAAAGGCTGCAGCCTTCGCAGAGCCTGGGGGACACAGATGGAGAGGTGTGATGTCTGCCTGGGGTGTCAGGAAAGACTTCTCACATCTTCTCAGAATGTGTGACCCCTGAGCCGCCCCCCCCCCCCCATCAGATGACTCTGAAGGAATCTGACCAATGGACAGGAGGAAAAGGGGTGTTCTGGACAGAGGGCGTCAGAAAGTATCTGGGGGCGTTTGCAGAATTCGGGAGGGGCGAGTGCCAGGAGGCAGGACAGACGGCAAAGGGCTCAGTCAGGTCTTTGGAATCAGACGAGCTTGGGTTCAAGTCCTGTGGGCAACACTTTAGAGATTCGTGACCTGGGGCACCTTGTTTGTCCCCTCCCCGCCCCCCCCCCCTTCATAACAGGTGGATGGTAACAGCACCTACCTCCTGGGGTTATAGCAATTAAAGACCATTATGATCTGGGAGAGGCTGGAGAGGCCCCTTAGAAAAAGCCTGGAAGACCTGGTTTAGGGGTTCGGATTCTGCAGAATCACCCTCTCTTCCCACCTACCCTGCACATGTTCTCTCTCTTTCCCTCAGCCAAAAGGAAGTCTGAACCCTGACCTTCCTAATCTGATGCTGTTGTCACCATTCTCCCGGACTTCAAAATAATAGATTTTTCACAGGTGGAAAAGATGCTACAAGACCTTTGCTCATCTATAAAATGTGGGTAATGATAGCACCGACCTTATATGGTTTGCTGTGAGGATTCAGAGAGAACGTGCAGAAGGTGTCTGCTATTATACTGTGGGGTGTTAATAGCTTAGGGTTGAGCCCAAATTCTGGCTGTGTCACTCACTAGCTCTGTGACTGCGGGCAACTGATTGATGTCTCGGTTATAATTCCTCATCTGCAAAAGAAGGATAATGCCAACCACAGAGGTCCTTTGGCGGGGGGGGGGGGGGGGTGGGATACTAAGAGAATGTCTAGGATGCACTCATTAATTATCATTTTATTCTTTCCATTGACAAATGAGGAGAGTTAGGCTCAGAGAGGGCAAGTGCCTTGCCCAAGGTCACAAAGCAAGTTGGTGGCAATCCCTCACACAGGCAGCTTCCTGTAGGATCCGAGATCCAGGCGACTTCCTGGCTGGAGTTCCAGGAACTGGAACCTGAGACTGTGCAAAGTGCTCCCCCTTTGTAGGCTGTTTTCCTGTGTGAAGGGCAAGGTGGCATCCCCCACCTGCAGCCCACAATTCCGCCTTGGTGGCCACCGCATCCCAGGATTGTGCAGCTCTACCTGCTGAGGAATCAGATGGCACCAGCAGACGGTCTCTCCATGCTACTGGAGCCTGCATCGCTCCCATCATTTATTTTGGACAGGACACAAGACGGGATATCAAAGGAATCAGCTGCTGGTCAGAGGAAACAGCAAAGGGTCCAGAACTCCTCCCGGGGGCTTCTAGGAGCAGCGTAAACACTCTGTGCGAGTCGGAAGTTGGTTCCTCCGTTTTAATCCCACTTTATGAACCAAAATTACATCGATTCAAAGATATGAGTCATGCTGTCTTCTTGGTATGAAGCTTTTAATGAAAATAAAGTTATATATACATTTGTTTTATTGGGGGTAACGTTAAGATTGGAGAGCCTCGAGCAACAGTTAAGGCCAATGAGAGAGTCGGGACTCCTGGCTCCCCACCTTCCAAGAAGTCAAAGGATGACCTTAAACACATCTACTCAGGGTTTTATTTTTCCATCACGCTCTGCTGAATAATTGAGCTTTTCAGACCCCTCTGGCCCAGATGCCGGTGTGAATAAAGCCTTCTTTTGCTCATGGCACAACACAGGCGTCCCGTAATGTCCAGCCAATGAACCCACAAGATTCCAGCCATTATTCAAGCCTATGGACACTACTGCAATGAAGAGATGATGGTCCCCAACATGCTTTAACAGTAAGAGTGCTTAAGGAGGAGTTCCCGGGGACAGTGGCTCGTAAGGGCCATGGATGTCAGAGTTGGCTGGCTTCCATTCTGGGTGGGAGTGACCAGGAGGTCAGGGATGGATTGATACTGACATTTTCCTTGGCAGGAAGGCACAGTGGAAAGAACGATGACTCCACGGTCAGGAGACCAGGGGTCAGATCCCAGCTGCCCGTCCAAGTCTGGCCTCAGTTTCCCTGATGGGCATCTTCAGGAGCCCATCCTCCAAGTTTTTGTTTTGTTTTTAATGGACTTTAGCTTTTAGAGCAGATTCAGAGTCACAGCAACACTGAGCAGAAGGTATGGAGATTTGCCATGTAAGACCCTCTTCTCTCCTACACACAGAGCCTCTCCCACTATCAACATCCCTCACCAGATGGTACCTTTGTTACAATCGATGAACCCACACTGACACATCATTATCACCCAAAGCCCGTTGTTAACATTCGGGCTCATGCTTGGTGGTTGGTGCACATTCCAAGGGTTTGGGCAAATGCATAACGACGCCATCATGATGGTATCATATGGAATAGTTTCACTGCCCTGAGAGTCCTCTATGCTCTGCCTGTTCATCCCTCCCCGTGACCCAACCCCTGGCCACTGCTGATCTGTTTTTTACTGTCTGCATAGTTTTGCTTTTTCCAGAATGTCCTATAGTTGGAATCCTACAGCACGCAGTCTTTTCAGATTGGCCTCTTTCACTTAATAATATGCATTTCAACCTTTTCCATGTCTTTTGTGGCTTGATAGCTCATTTCCTTTTAGCGCTGAATACTATTCCATTGTGTGGATGGACCACACCATGGCTTATTTACCCACTCCCCTACACAAGGGCATCCTGGTTGCTTCCAAGCTTTGACAATTATGAATAAGGCTGCTATAAACATCCACGAGCAGGCTTTTGTATGGACACAAGTTTTTAACTCTCCAAGTTTCGAACCGAACCGGCTGTGTCCCCGTTGTACAGCATCCTCCTGACAGTCCGCAGACGCTGGGTGGGGCGAGGGAATTTCCTCTGGTTGGGGAGATCACATGGGCCGCTGGAATCATAGTGGAGAATAGCAGGGAAAGGGCTGAAGTGGAAGTCAGAGGGAAGGAATTGTCTTTCCGCCTATGGGAAAGAGCAACCTTTTGTTCAACCAGTTTTTCATAGCAAAACCCAAAGGTGATCAAGGACCCCCCCCCACCTCCAATCAATTACTATTGTTAGGTGCATAACAATAGAATTGCCCGCCACTTCAGCCTGTCTGGGATTCAAAAGTGCTTTTTGAATGCTAATCCATTCATCTTCCCAGTAACCCTGGAAGCATTCCATTAGGCAAAATCTGTATTATTTTTACCAAGACAAAATATGTAGTGCCATTCTCTTGATGGAAAAAAAATAATCAAGCTATGATCTGAAAAGAATAATGGAGAGAAAATGCTGGAGGTGGTCTGAGCTCACACTGACAGTCTGAGTAACTCCCACACCTAAGTGCGGCACCCAGACCTCGGCCTTGGTGGGAAGCATTGCTTTTGAAGGGTCACAGCCCTGGAAACACCTTCTGACAGCCTGAGTACCATGGGGCCCTGGGAAGCTCTTAGGTTCAGTGAGCTTGAGTCTCCTGAAATAATATTATTCTATTATTCTTGGCTACGCAGCTGGCTTACTTGCTGGGTGACTTTGGGGAATCATGTAACTTCTCTGCTTTCGTTGCTTGTAAATGGGTTCATTGTATTTGCCCATCTCATGGGACGCCCACCTCCTGGCCAGCAATCACCAACTGGTGACCGACTTTGCAAATAGCAAATGAGTGCCCAAGGCTGGGGGGACCTGGGGCAATGCAAGTCTGGGGTAAATGCACAAGCTTCTGAGGCAGGAAGACCTGAGCTCAAATCCCAGCCCTGTCGCTTGATGACCGTGTGACCTTGGGTAAGTCAACCGGCCTCTCTGAGCTTTCATTTCTTGTTCCATGAACTTGGAAAGCCTGGTCTCTTAAGGTTGCTGTAAGGACTAAATGAAGCATCTGGCATTTAGCAGGTGCTTGACAAAGGCAGCTATACTGACGGCCCGTCACTTCCCATCAGGTCTTACAGACTTAATGCAATGTTTCCAAGACGTGCAGTTACTTGTACCACTTAAGGGAAACAAGAAGAGAATTTTAGTGCGTACACAAACACTTTTCAACGTGTGGGATGAGGAATGAATAGAAGAGACGCATCAAACTTGTGATTTTTATGGCTGTGGCTGATGAGGACATGGTGAAGTTCTTAGAAGGTGAGTCAGCTTTAAAATTAAAGTAAATAAGCAATTGTACAGTCGTGCACGGATAGGGTGAAAACAGTTTCAAGGTGCTATAGGAAACCCACAAATGGCTGACAGCAAAGGAATAAGGGCTCCAGACGAGGAGCAGGTTCTGAGCTTGGGTTTGCACTCATCAGTCATATGCCCGCAGCCAGGCTCCGAAGTCTCTCTGAGCCTCGGTTTCCCTGTGTGTGAAATGGGATAGTAACACCTAGGAGGGGAAAAAGGAAACAAGCGAAAACAAAAGCTCCTGGACAAAATGGCAAAAGCACAGCCCAATCAGTATTAGCGGTTTTCTCCTTATCCCTAACGTGTGGCTCGACAGAGAAGCAGCCACACCTAGCTGCCAGGTGGTAAGACTGTAACAGATGAAGTTGAAAATCAAGGACGGCTTCAGTCCTGGGCCTGCCATCCACCTGCCCGTGGCCTCGGGTGAGCTATTGAAGGTCTCTGGGCTTTTCACGTCTTCGTCTCTGATTCAACTCAGAGGGCTGAAAAGGCCAACACGCCCCATACTCACACCCCACCCCGCAAAAGAAGCAGGCAACGTATGTGACAATACAGTCTACCAAAAAGGAAATGCAGATGGCTTTTGCACATATAAACATATTCTCTATCTCACTCGTGAGAAACATGCGCATTCAAACCACACCGGGTATGATTTTTCTCTATCATCAACTTTGCAAAGATCATGTTGACAGAGCTGTATGGCTAAGGTATGGGGAATGGGTAGGCCCTTATATTGGTGGCGAGGAGGTAAACTGTTACAAGCCCGACGGAGGGCAATTTAAGCTTTGAGGCAGGCTGAATCGTGGGGTCCACATCCTAACCTCTGGCGTGTGTGAACGTTACCTGACATGGCAAACAGGGTGCTGGATTCAATTAAGCTGAGAATCCGGACATGATAAAATTATTCCAGGTCACCCAGGGGGGTCTGACATAATCACAAGCATCCTTACAGGAGGGAGGCGGGAGATGAGACTCGAGAAGACAGGGGCTGACAGAGCAGGGACCGGAGCAACGCCCTTTGAAAATGGACCGAGGGGCCGCAAGCCAAGGAATGCGAGTGGCCACCAGAAGCTGCAAAAAGGCAAGGCAACGGCTTCTTCTAGAGCCTGCAGAATCAACCTGACCTGCCAACGCCTTGATTTTAGCCCAGTGGAACGGATTCTGGATTTCCGACCTCCAGAACGGTGAGAGAGTAGGCTGCGTTTCCTCAAGTCACTCCGTGGCTAAGCACCCCCAGGAAACAAAGACAGCCTTTGGGTCAGCAACTGCTCTCTCCCAGGACTTCACGCTACAGATACAGGAGCACGATGACTACACCCGGGTTATTCACTGATACCTGCAGCTCTGCTGTCCTGTCGACGTAGGGGCTCGGGCTGCGATCTCAGGCTATCTGCAGGGCCTGAGTCACACCGAGGTGTGCGTCTCTCCGGCTACACGGGAACTGGCTGGGTGATGCCTCTGCGGGGCACCTTCCCTCTGCCGACCCCACATCCAGCCTTTAAATTACTGGCGGATCGCGGGGGCTGCGGGAGATTTCCAGCTGATGCCCCCAGGGTCAGGCACGAGGGAAAGTCCCCAATTACGGGACCCTGAGAAGCCCACGGGGGTGAGCCCAAGTGGAGCTCTTCTCTTTCAACAAATACAATACACACAGTCCTTTGTCTTCGCTGCAGAGACCATCTTTTTCCTGACACGTGAGAAATACTCCCGCATGATGTATTAAAATCCCTCAAAGAGGGAGTAAGAGGAAGGTAAAATAAATGTATTTCCATGACTTCAAGTACAAATCCCTGTGCAATCCTCAGAGCTGGGCTAGAGCTATTTTAAAACTAATGTTGTGCATGAGACGAACGTACTCGATTGAAAAATCTTCTGTTACAGGGTAGAGATGGGCGAGAAATCAGTGCTGCGGCTCTCGGAGTGCTTGATTGTGGTTATAAACATTACCGGCTGCATCAGCAAAGCTGCAAGAGTCGACCGTAAACCTTTTGCCGGGGGGACTCGGGAGGCAGGGCTGACAAGGCAAGTTCAAAACCGGAGCCCGTTTTACTCCCAGTCTTCCTGGGCTGGTAAAAATACCCAGCGATCTGCCCGAAGCGGGGGCGAGCAGGGGAAACCTTTCTCCCCTCTGCCTCCCTGTCCCCTGAGAGAAGAGGGGCCAGATAAGGAGGTGGGGATGGTGGGGCAGGAGGTGGATTCAACAAACCCAAGGGGCGGCGGCTCCAGCCAGACCTGGCGCCACGTGCCAGGGACGCAGAGGGGTCTCCCCCATGTTGAAGGAGCTTACATGGGCGGGGAGAGCATAGCATGGGCTTTGGAGCCACAGGGGTCTGAGTTCGGATCCCAGCTCTTCCACTTATACTCATTTGTATGGTCCTTTGTCCAAAACGTGGGACTTTGTAAGCCTCAGTTTTCCCATCTGTAAAGTGGAGCTAATAATGCCAACCTGTGGAAGCAAACCAAAAACCAGATTCTTAACTACCGAGAACAGACAGACGGTTACCAGAGGGCAGGGGGGTGGGGGATGGGTGAAATAGGTGACGGGGATTAAGAGGCAGCTTTAGAGCCAGCTTCAGAGATAATGCATGGCAAGCCCCTGGCACAGAGTGGCCCCTTTACCTATGGCAGCTGTTACGATGAGTACAGCAGCCTAACCGAGAAAGACCCTTAAAGCCAATGGGAAGTCAAACGAGGAAAAGCACATACGGTCCCGGGGCTGGATCCGCGGGACAGCGAGTGTCAGAACAATTCTCAGGAAGGAAAGGCTCCTGCGAAGACCTCACCCGATTTCTCGTCCACAGAAAGCTCTCCCGCGCTTCCAAAGCCAGATAAATGCTAGGTTCCTTCAAGCCAGCCCAGATCGGCCAGGGCTTTGTCCTTGCTTTGTTAGTGTCATTGCAATATTCATCCCTCGGGTGTCTGCACAGTTGAACGGCATCACTCCCTCTGGGACACCCAGACAAGTGGAAAATGGCAGGTGTGTAATAAATGATCAGAGGGTTTTGGGTGGATACTGAAGAGCGCCCTGGGTAGAGAAGGCAGGGAGGTGCCAGTGGATGAGGCATTTGTATCAGTCAGAGCTCAGTCAGAGAGGCTGGGCCACCGTCCACGCCTGCACACATACATACGCTTATACGTGGAAATCTGACCTCACAAAACTTGTGGGAGCTGGCCAGCGGTCTTCGTGTCTGATGCTGGGCTTGACGTCCTCGGGGAGGGCATTAGGAAAGCTAAGAAGGATGTTCATCCGATATAAACTGGTATGATCGCCCACCCCCTCCACCCCCACCTTCAGATGCCAGCCTCAAGTGGGGTCCCCAGGCCACCGGTGCAACTGATCAACTGGCCACAAAACCGAGGGGTTCCCAAAACACATTTGGGTTCAGTAACTCATTAGAATGACCCACAAAGCTCCGGAAAGTGCTATGTCAGTGATCACAGTTTACTGCAAAGGGAAAGACACATAGGGCGAGGCCCAGGAGGGTCCTGACCATGGTGCTTCCATGCTCTCTCCCTGTGGAATCAGGGCATCATCAGTGTGTTCTGCCATCAGTGTAAATCCGGGTACATCGATGTGTTTACCACCTAGGAAGGTCCTCTGGGCTTTGGTGCGTGCAGAGTTTGAAACGGGATGTGACTGCATAGGTGTGATCAATTGAATCATCAGCCATGCCATTCACTCAATCCCAGCCCCATGCCCTCCCCAGAGGTCAGGCTGGCTCAAAGCCCCAACGTGCTCACCAGGCAGTGGGTCTTTATGGTTGACCAGCCCCATCCTGGTCAGATGGCCCCACACTGAGCCATCTCACTGCTCAGCATAAACTCAGGTATGACCCAAGCAGCGTGTGAATTAACAAAGACACTCCTCTTACATGGAAATTCCAAGGATATCAATCTCAGTCCCAGAGATAAACACAGAGGTAAAGTGGGGGAGGTCAAGAACACGCTGGAACACCATGAAGATGGACTGAAACCCATGACTGTTGTTGTTAGCTCTGGTATTAGGGGTCTGGGTATTTTGAGGAAGCAGGGCCGGGGGCGCCTGGGTGGCTCAGTCATTTGAGCGTCAGGATCTTGATTTTGGCTCAGGTCATGATTCCAGGGTCTTGGATTGAGCCCCACGTCGGGCTCTGTGCTGAACACGGAACCTGCTTGGTATATCCTCTCTCACTCCCTCAGTCTCCCTCTCCCCTGCTTGCTCTCTCTCTCTCAAATAAAATACATTTAAAAGTGAGACAATATTATATTTAAAAAAAAAAACAAAGGAAGCAGGGCCCTTCATCACAGAGCTGAACACACACACCTGGCCCAGGAGGTGGTGTCTCTGGAAGGGGACCCAGGAGGAGAAGGGGTAGTTGCCACCCCAGCTGCTGCCTCCAGCCAACAAGGTGAGCCAGCAGATGAGCAACACTGAGTGTGAGCTGTGAAAGGGCTACTTGTCCACCTCAACCCTCCACACCTCCCGGGACCTCTCTGGTGGCCCCTCTCATCAGAGACATACAGAACTCTCAGCCAAGGGGCAGGTGGTAAAGCCACAGTGTACGTGTGGAAACAGTGAGAAGCCAACACCAAAGCAAGGCCAACCCCACTGGTGGTGATGGAGGGCACTGATCTCCATGGTGTGAATTAAGGAGTGGTAAGAAAGATGTTTCTAGAACAACTGTGGGGCCCCAATACACTGGGATAACGCTGCCTTGTCCTTTGGTCTTTAATTTTAAAGAATGCAGACACCCCGTGAGGAGAAATCATCAAGACACAAACCGCAGAGACGGCGGGGGGGGGGGGGGGGGGGGGGAGATGGGGTTCTGGCCCTTTCTCTGCGTCTAACTTGGTTTCCCATCCTTGCCTGACTCCAACTTCCAAGGCAGCAAAGCAGACTTTGATGGCTCATGGTCCACAGAATCGAGTTATTTTTTGGACTGTGTTTCTATATGAGCCAAAGGCAGACCCAGAAGCTCTGCATCTCCGTCACTGAATCCACCCACCATCCCCATGACAAGCTGGGGACCACTAGTCAGGTGCAGCCCAAGAGGGTCCAGGGCTTCCTGCAGACCCCCTGGGGATGATGGGGACTCTCCTGCCACCTCCAGGCAGCCTCTGCCTCTCAGCCATTTCACAGCCTGTTAGCACTTCTGTCAGAGAGGAGCGGAAACTCAAAATAGAAGCTTAGAGGGAAGGATAGAGGGGTGATGGGAGATGGGGAACTGAAATGACTCCTGCTTATCAGACCTTTTCAGTTATTCACTCCCTGCGTACCCAGGAATAATTAAGATCTATACGGAAAGTCGACCCAGAGGAATTTCTGGATGAACGATAAGCTAGGGAACAGGTAGATGGATCCTACGTAGCCTCGGTTTTGCAGGAATTGTTTAATTTCAAAATTTCAGCCTGTTGCTGGGTAAAATATCTTTTTTTTTTTTTTTTACTTAAAAAAAAAATATGGTCGAACTATCTATAGCCTGGAAGCCAACAACTCAGCAGTCACCCGATTCTTCTCTCCCGCTCCCCGCCCTCCCGCCCCCATCCAAGCCACTGGCAAGTCCTGGCTACAGGTCCTACCTCCAGATCACACCTCAAGCTTACTCGCGGCTCCTTCTGTATTTCCAGGGCACCCGGCTAGTCCAAACTCCGTCAGCGCTTGCCCGCGTGTTTATGATGGCTTCCCAACTGGTTCCACGTATGGTTCCCCCTGCTATCGCGGTCTTGGAACATGACATATTCTTGGCTGCCTTCTTGGAATAAAGAATTTCGATCATTCGAGCCCACCTCCTCCACGTTTTAGGAGTCTGGATGCAAATTCCCAGGCTCTCTGTGGGCCCAGGGCCCGGTCTGTTGGCCACTCCCCCCACACGCTGTGTCTAGAAGGTCTGCTTTCATTGGGGCAGGTGGCGGCAGAGACCCCGACTGCCCGCGGCCACGAGAGCAGTGGCACTGGCCCACAGGCTGCCAAGCCAAGATGGGACCTGGGTGCTGGGGCAGTAGCGGCTGTGGGAAGCTGTGCACCAGGCCTCTGTTCAGGAGCAGCTCATCAGGGGTTCAGGCACCAGTCACTTTGCAGGCACTGTTTCGGGGAGCTGTTCTGGCAAGTGACATTCCAAGTCTGGTTCTTTCCAGTAACTTTGCGAGTGACTTCACATCCTTGAGTAAATAAATACCTCTTCTGTCTAAACTAGCCAAAGCAGATTCCGTTGTTTACCCCAAGAACTGACTAATACGGCCTCCTCGATCTGTTCTCCAGACGGCAGTCCAGACGATCTCTTAAAAAATGAGGTCAAATCGTGCCTCCTCTACGAGGCCCTGTGTGGTGGGGATCCAGCTCACCATGCTGGGCCCAATACACATTCTTCTCTACCTCCGGACTGTGCACTAGCTATGTCCTCTGCCTGGCAAGGTTTCCCTTCAGCCCTACACATGCTCGACCCCTGGAAAGCCCCGGCAGTGTCGCCTCTACAGGAAGGCTTGCCTGGACCACCCTGCAGCCCAATGCATGGCCCCTCGTCGTGTTCCAACACACCACACTGTCATTTCTTCACTGGATTATAGACTCTATGAGGGCAGAGATCATGTTTACTCATTAACACAAGGTCCCCCAGATCTAGCACAATTCCTGATCCATTGTAATAACTCAACAGAGTTTAGGAGAATGAATGAGTTACAACGAAAGTTAGCATTTACTGAGCGACTACGTGCTAGAACTGTTTTCAGCGCTTTATATGCCTATTTGTGTGCCAGATCCTCGCAATCGCCCTTTTCTCCCTATTTTACAGATGAGAAAATTGAGCACATAAAGGTTAAGTAATTCACCCGAGAGAACACAGCTAATAAAATGGGAGAGTGGAGTTTGCACCCGGATAGTCTAGCTTGAGAAACCATGGTTTCAAGTAGAGTTGCCTTGAAGAAAGGGAGGGAGGGAAGGAGGGGAGGGAGGGAGTAAGGAAATGCCTGAGTGAATGTGTGAAAAGTACTATGTAAGTCCAGTATTTCCAGAAGCAGGGTGATCTCTAGAGATTGCTTTGAGTCCTAGGACTCTATTATCTAGCTGGGCAGAAGCTGGCTGGGGCTGCTGTACTTAATGAGAATTTGCACTCATGGAGTGTTTGGGTATTTTACCAATCTCCCTGCCAGATACTGGTAAATATTAGTACATCCATGTCTCACAAGGGAATTGGGGTTTCAAACTCTGAGTCATGGATCTTTTACTGCGTGCTGAATCACAGAACCTCCTGTGGAGCTCAGAGATCCCAAGGGTGAGAAAAGTTCAAGCGCACCAATTTAAACCCTGCAGTAGTAACTGGGTTGGTCCAAAGGTCTAGACTTAGGCTAAGGACAGCCCTCGGTGACACCTCATGTCACACCTTGAACACAGTCAAATGCACGCATTTAGCTAAGGATTCTCTTAGCACCCCCCCCACCCCCCCACCCCCCGCCAAACACTTTTTGGCCTAAATGCTGAACAAGCCCAAATGCATTTTTCTTTAGCAATGGTAGGAAACACCAAAACGGCATCAGATTATGTTCTGAATAGTAGACTCTCAGTGTTTGAGTCTCTTCTGAGTATCTAGAACCATCACGTGAAGATATGGTGGAGATCACAGTTGCACTCTCTCCAGACCATTAACGAGCAAACGAATGAAATATGACACTGGCCAGAAGACTTGCGACTTTACTGTTTTGAAGATTAATAAAGCGTCTGCACAAAAATATGGACGGTGGTTTCCACAAGAGCTGCGATTCAAAGCCATCTCTGCTTTGCTCTTTGTATTTATGGTCTGTATATTTATTTCCCCTTTATATTTTTCTGCATTTTCTGAGTTTGTCGGTGTTCTTTGTTGGGGAGCACATTCTAGCTGCTTTTATAGTCGGGGAAAAAATAAACCTATTTTTGAACAAGCAACCAAAAAAGGGGTTTAATAACTAATGCCAGGCACCCATCAATGTGGTAATACTGCCATTCGGTGAGCTCTACAGAGCCTCGAGGCTGAAAGGTGGGGTGGGCGGGGGGGGGACTCGGAACATTGCTGAATAGAGTTGGGGGGCTTGGGTAGACGCCTGCAGACCGAAGGACCCAGGGGATGCACAGAATGGGCCAACGGGGTTCAGGGCTCAGGCGGGTCATGAGGCCCCCTCCCCTTCGTAGCACTGAAAATCCCGTGTCCCTGGAAACCCTGGGTCTGAGGCACACGGGGACAGTTGGTTACCCCGCCAGGGATGTGATGAAACAACAAACCTTCGAGGCAGCTCTTGCCACCCTAAGGTGGCAAAGGTGACTTTGATCTGTCACCTTCGTGGACATTCAGAACCCTTTAATAAAATGGCTTGTCCAAGAGGCCTGGTCTTTCCCAGGGCCTGAGAGGCCCCCTTCACTCCCTGAGAGATGACTTTATTCTCCATTTGTTTTCACAGTGGTCTCTTTAAAGCCTCAGCTGTTCCGGGGAGAGTAAATAGGTTTGAAAATTAATTATCAATTAAAGGGAGGTTAATTGGCACCAGGCTAGTCATCTATTTTGTCTGTAACTGAGGCAGTCCCCCTCCCCTCCTCCCCAGAACCCGAAGACCCACTCCAGGGCTGGTGATCGTCAGCAGCACAGGATGTTCATGTGTGACCCATGGATTCATGAAAATAAGTCTTGGTGTTTACGCGGTAACTTTCCCCTGTTGGAAGGTGACTTCTGTGGTTTTTGATTTTCCAGCTCATCAGTAGGTAAGCCAGCCTTCTAGGTGGGCTTACCAAATTTAAAAAAAAAAAAAAAAAAGTGGCTCGTGAATATTTTTATTGGCATAAAGATTTTTCACCAGTCCTGCTGCACTTAGGGAAATTAGCAGGATAGAGTAAGTGAAAGTCGCAAGGCCCTAAAGGAACAGCACCTTGGCCACCGGGTGGGTATTTTCCCCTGTAATTAACATCCCGCACATCTTCTCCTGTCCTGATTTCAGTTAAACTCAGTCTGATTTCTTCTAAACTCTCGAAAGGTGATCCTGTGCCTTCCTTGCTCCTATTGGGAGAGGCACAGGATCCCTTCAGGAGGGGAAAAGGCTGTGGTTTGGGTTAATAACGATCCTTTGCTGAATTCGTCATGTGACCTCATCGTTAATGAATATTTATAGGGAGCTGGTTGGGAGCATTTGCAAATGAAGTTCAGACCAGACAGGTGAGCACTTGTGAGCAAGACAATTACGTCATCCAGTGTTACGATGTACATGCATATTAAAATAGATCAAACTGCAAACAGGACCCAAGGGGATAGGGGCCAGCTCTTCTCTGCATTCTGTCACCAACCCAGAATGCCTTAAAATGCAGAAAACAGGACTTGAAAAAGCCATGCGTCATTTGGGTGTTCTGGGAATATCAACCTATGATCTGAAACACAGCGACTCTCTTAGGAGTAAGTGTTGTGTACAAGATGCTAGTGCTGGGCAAAAACATCACACTTGGGAACTGCCCTAGAGACATGGCCATGCCTCCTCCCTGCTCTCTCACCTCCTGGCCTTCGGCCAGACCCGGATGGGGAGACCTACGCACCAGTGCTGTTGAGGGATCATGTCGTCGGAGCACCTCGTGAAGTCTCTCTCAGCCACCGTGTCAGGCACAGGAGGCTGGTGTTAGCCCCACTGAGCAGAGGGGAAGAGGGACTAAGTGGCTTGGGTAGGGGGATCAGGCCCAGCAGAGAGAGGAAAAGCCAAGTTCTGCCTGTGTCTACCTATAGTCCGCACCTGCTGTGGTTTCTTCCTCTCCGTCCTCAATCCTCCCTTCGCCCCCCCCGGGGTCCTCTCTTCTTCGTTGCATCCCTTAAACCAGGTGTTTCAACCACAGCATTACTGACACATAGGACAGGTAATTCTCTGTCATCAGAGGGTGTCCTGTGCAACCCAGAATGTTCAGCAGGTCCCTGGTCTCTGCCCACTAGATGCCAGTCACACAAGTTGTGACAACCACACACGTCTCCAGACATTGCAACATGCCCCCAGGGCACAAAAGCCCCACCAGTCGGGAACCTCTGTCTTAGAATGACCAGCGACACTGAATGGTTCAGCATACTGGGGACACTTGCACCGGATCCCACTCCTCAGCCCTCGGTTCTCCTCAGACCCCGAAGCTACATTTGGATCCCACGTGATCATCCCAAGTCTCTCCAGGAGGTGCCCACTTTGTTCTCAGTTTCACCTCCTCCCCAGCTGACACCAGGGTACAAATTTCTCCATAGACAAGGTGCCCCTGTAATTTCCTGCCCAAACCAGGGATCCTTCTAAGAGCGAAAGGGTGCGGCATTAATAATTACCCTGGGATGACAGATGTACCACCGAGACTGTCCTGGTCAAATGGGGACATATGGTCACCAGAACATAAGCCCCTTCTTACAAAGGAAAGGATGCACTTCCTCCTGCATCTAAAGTCTCACAAGGAGACTTTCCCGACTTCCCATTCAACCCCCGAGTCTCCAGCTTTGCTCATCCGAGTTGGGTTCACCAGATCATCCTTTGAGGAAGAGCTCATCGGGGGAGCCTAAGGAAAAAGACGAGCATGAGAGTTTTGATAAAAGATCTCGACTAACCCCTGTTCGCCGCAGTGTTACGGTCACCAAAAGGTGGACGAAGCCCAAGCGTCCACTGACGAGTGAATGGATAACAAGACGAGGACGTGTGTACAATGGAATATTATTAGGGCATTAAAAGGAAGGGAATGCTGGCACCTGCTACAACATGGATGAATCTTGAAGACATGCGAAGTGAACTAAGCCAGACACGAAAGGGCAAACGCTGTATGATTCCACTCATGTGCAGGCACCCACAGGGGTCAAAATCACAGAGAGAAAGCGGAATGGAGGTTAGTGTCAGCAGCTGGTGGTGAGTTAGTGTTTCCTGGCTATGGGGTTTCAGTTCTGCACGATGAGAAAGTTCCGGAGGCGGGTGGTAGTTGCACGACAACGTGAACACACTTAATGCTACTGAACTATATACTTAAGGACGGTCAAGATGGTGGGGCCCCCCGGGTGGCTCAGTCGGTTAAGCGTCCGGTCACCGTCTCGTGGTTCGTGAGTTCGAGCCCCGTGTCGGGCTCTGTGCTGACGGCTCGGAGCCTGGAGCCTGCTTCAGGTTCGGTGTCTCCCTCTCTCTCAGAAACAAATGAACATTAAGCAACAGAAGAGAATTTTAATGGCAAGACGGTAGATTTTATGTTATGCATATTTACCACAATTAAAAACAATAATAGAAGTGATTCCAAAAAAGTGTGACAGGAGCCAGGGCTGTGTTCAGCAGGGAAATGCCAGGGACACAGCAGAAGCACGGGGGTTGGGCTTTTGGATTCCTGTCCGTCATTATTTTTGCTCCTGTCCAGCCTGGAGGGAGGACAACATAGGCCCATAGCTGCACCTGTCCTCAGAGACAAGTTCTGCTGTCTTATCTTAGGCTTGCGAGACCCCAGATATCAGGAAGAGGCTTGGATGGCATTCTCTATTTCTCAAATCCTACCCCTCTCCTCACTTACTCTCCCCCTGGCCCCCATTTAAAAAAAAAAAAATCACTCATCGTCCTGACCCAAACAGCTAGCAGAAATAGCAACATCCTCCTTGCGTGTTTCTGTGTAGCATCCCTGTGGTCTCCTGTTTGCAACGATTTTCTTGAGACACTATTTTTAAATCCCTGTTAGCCAAAAGGGAGACTACCTCTGTACTGCCGGCAACCTCCCCACTCCGCCCTGCCCAACCCATTGACTCTTCCAACTATGAAAAACTGAGAACAATTTGTTCTGATCTGCCACTGTGAATTATTAGAGGGAGGCCCGGCTGTCACCTTCTCAATGGGCTTTATGCAAAGTGCTCCCCCCGAACATGTGCCGTTCGGTGGCCAGACTGGCTTCGCCAGGGCTCGGCGCGGAATCTGCCGTAAATGGGGTTAATCTATATGATCCAGAAGATGAATACCGAAGGACTCATAAAAGCAACAGAGTGCAAGATTGGAAAACCTTGCCGCTCTCCGGCATGCTCCAAGTGAAGCTGGCCCTGGTCAGTGATTAGGAGACGCTCTGAAGCAACCTTGAGGGGCAGAGTGTAATGGGTCATGAAGTGCGTACACAATGGGATCAATTAAGAGGGTGGAGAGGCTTCCCAGATTGCTTTAGCACTCTTTATTTACCCTACAGAAGGAGCTATGAGTGAACTGAACAGCTGATGGTTCTGAATGGGACACGTATTTGTGTGTGTGTGTGTGTGTGTGTGTGTGTGTGTGTGTGTGTGTGTGTGTAAGGGTCTAGAGTCAACTTAAGATTTCAGGCAGAAGTGAGATCCCTGCTGTTGTATCTGCCAAGCCATGAAAGTCTGTCTCAAACAGCTGAAGGTCAGAGCTGGTGAGTCTGGGTAACAAATATTGGCATAGCTTTTATTTTGAGCAAAGTCACGCCATTTCATCTTCCACCACGCTCCTTGGGAAAATATTTTCCAGGAGCCGAACTATTTCCAGACACAAAACAAAACCTGTTCATCTCGTTGGGAGTTAAAAATGGGGGAGATGGGAGTTTAGCATGTTTCCGTAAATATTCATTAATTCAACAAAATGATCCTACCACGGGCAAGGCAGCGTGCTGGAGAGCTCTGCGGATATCAAGATAAGAGCATTTTAAAATGACATATGTTTAAGAAAAAATACCTCGTGTTTAAACACCAACTGCCTTTCCCTATTTAGGACAGAGAGTAGCTAAAGGTCTGGTGTGGCAAAAGCGGGGACGTAACTTTCCTTGGGTGACAGGAATAGCTTTTCTTTTGTTTGTTTGATGTTACTTCTGCTGACTGCGTCTCTCAGAGCGAAAGTAAACATGACGGCCAGGGGAGTTTCACAAATATTTGTTCTTTGGTTAATATTAATGTATGTTCGTGTTTACTCGAATTTTCAAGTACGCTCTGAATTGGTGCTCACTGGCCACAAATGGACTAGGAGTAGCAAGACAGGTAAGAGAAGGAGAGGACAGGTGCTCATTTCTTCAAATCTATTTTCAGAGCCCCTAAAAGGTGTCCTGTTTCTTTTTCTGTTTCTCCATCTTTATCGCCAATATTGTTCCAACTGTTAAGGATGAAGACAGGTTCACGTCTACTAAGCACTCCTACGTAAGTGCTTTAAATTCACGTCCACTTTCGCGACCTTATTTTGTCCTCAGCCGGGATTTATCATTCCCATTTTACAGACTGAGGAAACGGGCATGAAATGAAGCCAGTAGCCGAAAGTCAAATGTTTTGAGCCCGAGTCTGGCTCTGAAGCTCCCCGTAGCCGTTCAAATCAATGGAAGGATACGTTTATGAATACTTTATGAAGCATCGAAAGATGGAAAATAAATCAGAAATTAGAGTTAGTTTTCCCTGGGGCATTGTAAAAGTTTGTTTCTCAGGTCACTCATCACTTTAGATAGAGAATAGGGAAGGGATGGGGAAACCGAGAACTCAAGTATCCAAAATCGCTGTCGGCTAAAGAGGAAGCGTGGCTGAAATCACAATGCTGATCGGTGGGAACATATAAGTCAGTTGGAAATGTTTGATCTACACCCAACTTTTAGTAAACTACTCATTTGTAGCATAAATTAGAATAGATCAGCAACAAGGGCAGAGAAGCAAGCTACTGAGAGGAGGAGGGGCTCTGGAGTCACACGATCACATTCCTGGCTCCAAATGCCCTCTGCTATTAAGCTGTGTGACCTTAGGCAAACTGCTTAAACTCTCTGAGTTTCAGCGTCCTCATTTATGAACTGAAAGTAACTAAGATTCACTTCAGCAGGGTTGTATGAAGTTTCTATGAAGTTTCAACCGGATAAAAGCAGGGGCACCTGGGTGGCTCAGACAGTTAAGCGTCCGACTTCGGCTCAGGTCATGATCTCACAGTTCGTGGGTTTGAGCCCCGCATCGGGCTGTGTTGACAGCCCGGAGCCTGGAACCTGCTTCGGATTCTGTGTCTCCCTCTCTCTCTGCCTCTCCCCTGCTTGTGTTCTGTCTCTCTCTCTCTCTCTCAAAAATAAACACTACATTAATAAACATTAAAATCAATAGGATAAAGCACACGCAAAGTACCTACCTTCGTTAGGGGTAATCAATAAGTATTAATTTCCTTCTCTTCTCCAGCCACTAGATGCGTACCATTGTTATTGAAGTGTTGGAGGCTACTTCCGAGCCTAGATTGGGAATGGTATTGATAGACTATGAAGGGTTTAGGAGACAATCCCACTGAGAAACTTACTTGAGGCAGAAAAACTGCTATCCATTTGTCTGACCAAAATAGGTCCATCTGTGACCCGTATATATGTACTTGTCACCCAAATGGAGATGTGTCCATTTCTGGGTTTGTGTAACAAATATGCCACCAGATATACGTATGCCTTCCCAAGCCAAAGAATTTGCTCCACAGAGTCCTTTCCCAAGTGTGTTCCGTAAAGCTCTAACCTCATAAATATTTCCTAAACCAAGTGAGCATTCAGCGCAACCTCTAGGTTTGGAAATCGCAACATGCTGTATCTCTCCCCAGGACATTTTCATATACTTAACGGCACACCTATCTGACTGACCACAGAACCCTTTTCTACTTAACACATACCAATGCATTGGGTGAAACCAGTGTCCCGATAACACACACTGGAAATGCTGGCTTCAGACCAGTGGAAGCCTACTGCATTTCAACAATATGAGAAGAAAGATAAAAATTTCCACTCACTTCTGACTTAACCTCTGCAACGGGAAGTAGCTCCCACTGGCTTTCTCTTTCAAAGTCATTTCCGCTTTCACATGTGCTCACTTTAGTTTATTCGACTTAATGTTAACGAGAGGCAATTTGCTCCGGTTTCAGAACAGGAGAGCCGGACGATTATGCAGAAGAGGGAAGGGACATTGCCAAGAATAAGGAGCATTTCTGAAACCTAACATCCACCATAAGGAACAAACAAAAGACTGTGCTTGCGTCCATATGGGCAGATACTCACTTTCTGTGCTTAAAATTCCTTAAAGGCTCAATTGTCCACGTTTGGCACATCAAAGAGGATTTTACTGGGCACATCAGAAGGGTGTTCCTTTCAAAAGAGCCACAGAATCAAACGAGGACATAAAAGCGCAATTTATCACTCTGTCAAGGTTCAGCAAGGTCCTGGTCCACATGCCAGGAGCTCCTGAAACCAAGGGGAACCATCAATTCAATAATCAATGACAAGAGTCAGTATGAGCTCTGTCAACGGATTTGCCATATACTGTCAGACTTTCAACAGCTGTTGGCCAATGTTGGCCATAAAACTGGAACTTTGTGCAGGGCTGGTGCATTCAAACGTTCTGAAGCCGTCTCAGCAAAAGACTCATTCTAGTGTCTGTGTCAAAAGCCTGGGGAGAAACCAAATTCTAGGATGTCCCCCACCCACCTGAGATTCCCGGCTCCTGCTGTCCCTATACCTTTCCCAGTTACACAATCAAACGCTAATCGAGGTACTGCTAAGAAAAGATTCTGCAGGTGTAATTAAGGTCCCAAGTCAGCTGGCCTTAGGAGACAGAGGTTATCCGGGTGGGCCTCACCTCATCACCTGAGCCCTGCGAAGCTGGGTCCAAACAGCAGAGACAGAAAAGTCAGAGATTCAAAGGATGAGGACAGATATGCCACTGCTGGCTTGAAGACGGAGGAGGTCATGTGGCAAGGAATGTGGGCAGCCTCCTGGAGCTGAGAGTGCTCCCCCGGTTCTAATGCCCACCGAAGACACCGAATTCCACCACTGCCAAGAATCGTCGCGGACACAGAATTTTCCCCAGGGCATCCAGATGGCAACTCAAGCCAAGGGACACTTTGGTTCCAGCCTGGTGATACCCTGAGCAGAGAGCCCAGCTCCCCCCGTGCTGATCCTCCCACCTACAGGTCGGTGAACTAGCGGTTGTGCTGAGCCTCTAAGCTTGTGTAACTCGTCACACGGTAACAGAAAAGTAACACAACAATAACTCGGCGTTGTCTGAAGAGCAGAGGGAGACAACTCTCAAGTGTGGGTGGGATACAACTGCTTTCAGGATCCTCCACTGCTTTTCTAGGTCCAGTATCTCAGCTGAAGGTTGGCCATCAGAATTAAGATAAAAACATGGAAGGGGCGGAAATGTGAGTCAAGGTCACAATGTGTCACTTCATAGCCATTACGATGGCTATTAAAGTGAAGGACCGTAACAAGTGCTGGTGAGGATATAGGGAAATGGGAATCCTCACACACTGCTGGTGGGAAGGCAAAATGGTGCAGCCACTTTGGAAGACAGTCTGGCAAGTCCTTAAAAGGTTAAGCACAGAGTTACCACATGACCCAGCAATTATACTCCTACGTATATACCCAAGAGAATTTAAAACACGTCCACACGAAAGCTTGGGCACGAATGCTCTTAGCAGCATTATTTGTAAGAGCCAAAAAGCAGAAACAACCCAAACATCAGTCAGTGGGTGAATGCGTAAAGTGTTACATATCCGCACAACGGAGTATGATCCAACCGTAAAAAGGGGTGAAGTTCTGACACCTGCTACGATGTGGACGAACCTTGCAAACATGATGCCAAGTGAAAGAAGCCAGACACAAAGGCCATATAACTGTCTGAATCCATTTACATGAAACATCCAGAATCGGCAAATCCCCTGAGGCAGAAGGTAGATTACAGGGCCGGGAGAAGCAGAAATAGAGACTGATTGTGAACAGGTCTGGGGCTCCTTATGGGATGATGGCAATGTTCCGGAATTAGATAGCGGTAATGTTTGCAAAACATAGTAGGAATACTAAAAACCGATGAAATGTACACTTTAAAAGGGTGCATTTTATGCTATGCGAGTGACATTTCAATGAAAATTTAAAAAAATAAAATAAAAACAGAAGTGACAAAGAGCTCACAAATGGTTTTTTTTCCAGATACATCCATTCACTGTGTTTTATTCCACCCCCAGCTTTTTATTGTAAAGAGCTTCAAATGCGCAGTAAAGTTAAGAGTGAATTCCTGGTACCTCCCACCCATATTCAACAACCGCTAACGTGGTGTCATATTTGCTTTTCTGTCCCTGCACACACACGCGTGGTCTGGTTTTTTTCCTTCGCTGGGTTGCATTTGCTTGTGTTGTCCACACCACGACTGTAAGTTTTTTGAGGGTAAATAACCTCTTTCGCGTGCCTCAACCATCTAACAATTCACGCTGGCGCAATGTCTCGTGCGTCTCTGGAGCAGTGCCGTCCAGCTCTTTGCAAGCCACAGAACCCTTCCTCTGACAGACGTCTTATTCAGATGAGCTTCTGTTACCTAGAAAACTAACACTCCCGAGGATTAAATGTGGGGTACTTGGTACACAGTGAGCCATCAGCAGTGGGTATTGTTGGGTCGTCAATAAGTTAGGAGTTAGTAAAATAGCAAACGAGCAGCCTGAGCTTGGGTATAAACAACAGGTCAGAAAGTCTTTGGAAGTAAGTTAATGAAGGCAGTAAAAGTCATGTCCTATGCTTATCATTGAGAGCAGAGGTGATAGATAGCTCATTCGCTGGCTGGGAGGGGCTGCCTGGAGCTCTGGGTTGCTATGATTGATTAGTGATGTCTGCCATGGCACCACATGTGGTCTGTTCTGAGTGGATATGCTTTTCATGTGGGATGTAAAATAAGAGTACAGCATGAAAAAACCCCGCAGAGTAGAGGTCTTTTTGAAAGGTCAAAAATCAATTTTGATAAAGACGTGTAGGTTCTTCCTAAATGCTCTTCATCGTGCCTGACTTGCTTTTCCTGGTGTCATTTCACTGCTCACCTCTGCAATGTCCCCTGCCCCTACCCGCCCTTTCTCTTCTCCTTCTATCCTTTCTCTGCCACCCTGGTGACCAAAACCTCAGAAACTTAACGGACAAAAACAGCACATGGTGGTGTGACTGCAATTAAATGCTAACGTCCCCATTATGCATACCTAGACTCGTGGAGAGAGGGGTTAAGAGTCGTCAAGAGTAAAACTCAGCTTCTGGGGCACCTGGGTGGCTCAGCTGGTTAAGCGTCCGACTTCAGCTCAGGTCATGATCTCAGCAGTCCGTGAGATCCAGCCCCACATCGGGCTCTGTGCTGACAGCTCGGAGCCTGGAGGCTGCTTCGGATTCTGTGTCTCCCTCTCTGTCTCTGCCCCTCCCCTGCTCATACTCTGTCTCTCTCTTTCTCAAAAATAAAATAAACATTAAAAAAAATTTTTTTTTGAAAACCTCACCTTCCTTCCCCCTCTCCACTTGAAATAATTCAGCATCTCTTGCCACCCTCTTTGGAAGTGGCTTCCAGGTACAATTCTTCAAACGGGGGAAGGTTTTTAAAAGTCTCCACCTCGGAACTTTAGTCACTATCTTAAGTGAAGACTCAGCACTCCAAGCCAGGGTGGTGATTTCTATAAATATTTTGGCATTTCCTTCATGATGCTCAGCCAAGTCATCTCTCTTCTCATATATGAAGACTTTTTTTTTATGAACCCGCTCTAGATAATAATAACTTTTTACATCTATAGAACATAGTATTTTTCAAAGAATGTTCACGAAAATGGTCTAATTTCTTCCGACCTAGATCAGGAAGGGTCTACTACGATTCTCATTTTACAGATGAAAACACTGAGGTGTCCAAGAAACCAAGAGAGCTCCTATGGTGGTAGCTCCAGCCCCCTATTTCTCCACCAATGTTCTTTGGGGTTAGCGCAAAGAGCCTGCCCCACTTAGCAGCTGCATGGGACATATAGGCAAGACAGTAAGCTTCTCTGAGCCTCAAACTTCCTCATCTGTCACACGGCAAATGGGACAGCCAGCTCCTAGGCTTGAGGCACGAAGGGCAAGATGCTCAGGGTGCCCACCCCCTGTGGAATGCTGAAAGATGGCCTTCCAGAGATATGGGTTTAGTTCCTAATTCTTGGAATCTGTGTGCGTTACCTGACATGGCAGAAGACGTGATTAAGTTAAAAATCTTGAGATGGGAAGATCATCCTGGATTATCCGGGCAGGCCCTAAATATGATTGCACGTATACAGAAGAGGAAGGCAAAGGAAGATCTGATTCAGACACACAGAGGAGAAAACGTGAAGCAACGTGAAGACAGAGGCAGAGGCTGGACTGAGGCAACCATGGCCAAGAAATGCCAGCAGCCACCAGATCCCGGAAGAGGCAAGGAACAGATTCTGCCTAGAATGTCCAGAGAGAGCGTGGCCCTGCCAACCCACACATATGCACCACACGTGCACAGACATACCACACAAACACACACACATACACACACACACACTCTCTCTCTCTCTCTCTCTCTCTCTCTCTCTCTCTCTCTCTGAGGGTGGCGATGGTGCCTGTCTACTAGGGTCACCAGGAGAATTAAATGAGATGATGTCTGTCCTGGGTCTGGTGCAGGTCTGGGCACCTCATTACCACTCGGTAGCTGCGAGCTATTTTTACAACAGGGGGAAGCCACAAAGTAAAACTCGGACTTGAGGCCGAAATCTGGACGCGTTTCCTATAGGGCTGCTGTAGCAAATGACCACAAACTGAGTAGTTTGAGACACTGCAGATGTATTACCTCACAGTTCTGGAGATCAAAAGTCTGCAATGGGTCGGCAGGGCTGCACTCCTTCCGGAGGCTCTAGGAGAGAATCCGTTTCATTGTCTTTATCACTCCAGTCTCACTACTTCTCTGACCTTCCTGCCTCCTCCCCATTCTTTTATGTTTTAATTGAACATAGTGGGAAAACACAGCAATATGCATTTAAATACAATATTTTTAGGGTGCCTGGGTGGCTCAGTGGGTTGAGTGTCCGACTTCGGCTCAGGTCATGATCTCACCGTTCATGGGTTCGAGCCCCACATCAGGCTCTGTGCTGACAGCTCAGAGCCTGGAATCTGCTTCGGATTCTGTGTCTCCCTCTCTCTCTGCCCCTCCCCCGCTTGCACTCTGTCTCTCTCTCTCTCTCTCTCTCAAAAATAAACATTTAAAAAAATTTAAATACAATATTTTTCCCTAGAAGTCACCTTTATATGTTCAGGAGCCTATTAAATGAGGAGACTTGGAATCTGACGGGCAGACCACGTGTCTCACACACACAACAATGGGGGATGGCCGAATGGATAATGTTCCTGACTTTCCTTTAAAACTTCAGGAGGGGGACTGGGGACCCATCATCCGCCAACATTCCTGCTGCTGCTTGTCAGCAGCTCATGTAACCAACGGGAACATTCACCCTTAGACAACGTTCCCAGCCCATCTCATTTCCATGACATCAGTATTTCTTTTGCTAGAAAAGAACCCAGCAAACTTTCCCAAAGGAACACGTTTTGGCTCGCTCTTTATTTCTCTGCACCTCCTACTTTCTTTTCTTCTAAGAATCTCCTGAGCCAGACAGTCCCAATTTCACATATAACTGCTGCCTCTTTGCCCCACACGGTCTGTCCCTCCCTCCCTCCCTCCCTCCCTCCCTTCCTCCCTCCCTCTCTCCTTCCCTCCCTTCCTTCCTTCCTTCCTCTGACATCCCTCCCTCTCTCATTCTCTGCCTGGAGAAACCTTCTCACTAAGGCAGATGTTCAAATCTGACATGCAGAGGGGAGGGAGGGTGTCTAGTGCTCATAGTATTTAAGACTCAGTCTAAGAAAGTAGATTAGTAGCTGCCAAGGGCAGGACCAGGTGGGGGACAAGAACGGGAAGTGACTGCTAATAGATAAATGGCCATTCTGGTGATGGTGGCACAACTTTGTGAATATAATAAAACCCGCTGATCTGTATATTTTAAACGGGTAAGTTGTATATCTCGATAAAGCTATTTAAACAAACAAAGATTCAGTCTCACTGACTCAGTAAATAAGAATAGGCCTGGTTTCCTCAAGAAGTGTACCTATTTTCAGGAATTTTCTTTTCTTTTTTTTAAGGTTTTTATTTATTTATTTTTGAGAGAGAGAGAGAGAGAACAAGTGGGAGAAGGGCAGACAGAGAGGGGAACCGAGGGTTTAAAGCAGGCTCTGCACAGATAGCAGAGAGCCCGATGCGGGGCTCAAACTCATGAACCATGAGATCATGACCTGAGCCAAAGGAATTTTGGCACCCCAGGAATTTTCTTTTCTTGGTAATCCAAAAGGCTATCTATTTATTTTAACGTACATAAATCCTAGGGATTTAATGAGTGATATTAATAAGAACTGTGTTTCATTTCAAACCTCCTACGAATTTAATCCAGCCTCTGTGCTCACTGGGGTTCACTTACTGGCTGGGTGCTGGGGACACAAAGATGATCATCCAGGGTCCCCCGCTCTAGGAGCTCTGCGTCTACGGAGGAAGCCGTCGGGTTAATGGCCTGTGACGCAGTGATATGATAAGGGCTGTGACGGAGATCAGCAGAGAGAGCTTCAGGAACACAAGAGGAGCCAGGAGCCCTGGAATGGATTTGGAGCACCTGTCCCGCTGAAGCCCAGGAAGCACCCGCCCCCTGGTGATAGTGTCCCTGGTACCCCAACATCCCAGCACCCCAACACTGCTCACAAGGCCACCTTGCCCCACCACACCCTGTCTCCCCTGCTGCACCTGCCCACCAGCGCCTGGGCTCCCGGGTGACTTCCTCAACTCGTCTTCTACTCGCACCCTGACTTTGCTACTCTGCCTAAGCAGCCTGGGGCCGGGTTGAAAAATGAGGTGTGCCACGCTAGGGAAATCTCCCCAGCAAACGGTGAAACTTCATCCCAGTCTTGGAGGACACGTAAGATGCAGGCAGGCGAAGAAGGACCAAAGAAAGTGTTCCCAGCTGAGGATGTACATGTGCAAAGACACCGGGGCTGGAAGCATACTGAGTCTAATTCCAGCGATTCGGAAGCATTCTGTGTGGCCAGGCCCTAAGGAGATTATACCCCATGGTGGGGGAAGAGAAGGGCCTCAGGATGAGTGTCATGCTGAGAAGTCTGGACATTATGCTAAGGGCTGCAGACACCCCTTGGCCACCTGTGAGAGACACGAACGTTCACGCCAACTCTGTGCACCACAGCCAAAAGGCGGAGGCAACCCAAACGTGCGGTGACAGGTAAAGGCATAACTAAAACGGGAGGCCTCCTTACAACAGGAGATCACCCAAACACCAAAAGGAATGAAGAACTGACACCCGCTCCACCCTGGACGAGCTTCCAAGATGCAGTGCTATGCAAAAGCACCCACACACGATGAACAAATACTGTGCGACTCCCTTGCGTGAATTATCTCACCCGGAAGGCACACTCAGAGAGTCAGACAGTACATCACGGATTATCAGGGGCTGGGGCCGGGGAGCTAGGGAGCTATTGCTTCCCAGGTACGGGATTTCCTCTGGGGGTGATGGAAAGGATTTGGAGGCAGACCGTGGTGATGGTTGTCCGACACCGTGAATGTATTAGGGCCACTGGATCGCACACTCCTAAAGGGTTAAAGTGGCATATTGTCAGGGGTGTACATTTTACAAACTTTTTTAAGGATGAGAAACACAAATGTCTCTTCCAAAAGCCAAGAGGCAGAAGTAACCCAAATGTCCCTCACAGATGAGTGCATAAACTAAACGAGGTCCCTCTACACACTGGAGTATCATTCAGCCATAAAAAGGAGTGAAGGACTCATACCTGCTATGAACGCGGACGAATCTCCAAAACACACACTAAGTGTAAAAGCCAGGCACAAAAAGTCACATATAGTAAGTATCATTCCATTTATACGCAATGTCCAAAATAAGCAAACCCGTGGCGTAGACTCGTGGTTGCCAGGGGCTGGGGGAGGGGAGAATGGGGACGGGCTGCTCAGTGGCTACAGGGTTTCTTTGCGGATGGTGAACGTGTTCTAAGACTGATGCGGTGACGTCACACAACACTGTGAACGTGGTTAATACAAGTGAATTATATACTCCAAAATGGCTGATTTTATATTATGTGAACTTTGCCTGATTTTTTAAAGAGGAGGAGAGAGCCAGCTTCCTGGTTCAGCAAATTATCTGTCCTTCGGTCGGAAGGGTTTACATCACAGAGCAGACCCAAAGCCCAAGGCAGGGTCTCCACTCTGATGCAAGTCTCTCCCAGTTCCACGGGGACGGCTGCCAGCCAATCAAAAGAGGGGGACCTTTGCACACCACCTTCCACGGCGGTGCGGCGGCTCTCAGACCGAAACTCAAGAGTCGGTCGGAAGTAGGCAGATTCAAGGCCACTTCCGAACAGTCAGCGTGCCTTCCCCCTTCCCCTGTGCCTTCCCAGCCACAGGCCTGCACTAGCACTTAAAAGGTCCCAGCCTGGTCTGCCCACGAACGAGGGCTGCCTCCTCCTCTGACCACATTTGGAAGCCGCTGCAGAAAGCAACTCTGGTTCTGGAGAGCTTGGGGCCACCGCCCGAGGCCTCCCAAGCCCGCCCTTCCACGTTCGGTCTTGAAATTTCCTCCAGAAGATTTCCACCCCTGGTTTTTAGTCTTTCTTCTAAAACCACAATCTTATTCCTTCTAGTTCAATGACTCCAGGAAGAACTCAGCAAGGGCTCTCGAAGATTCTGGGGCATCGAGAATGAAGTTAATACGGCTCTGCGTGCCTGAGTGCTGGCTTCGTTTCTCTCGATCTTTGAGTCCTGGAGTCTTTATGATAAGCAGGGGCATTAATTTTCCCCTCTGTGTGAATGAGGTCACCCCCAGGCTCCAGATGTACAGAGGCAGGAGCAAGGAAAAGCCGAATTGTGCGGTCTACGCACAGTGCCAGTGGTCCTGCTGCAGAGCGAGCGGCCTTACGAGTCAAGGAGAGTGTTAACCAGAAAGCGAACCGAAGAGAACTTGGGATGATTTTTTACAACTTTTACATTAAGATTTTCAATTGTCTTAGGAGATTCTACAGCGGCCCTCAACTGTGATGGTGGGGGTGAGGCTGCCCCCCGCCCACCGCCCCGGGAACGCTTGGCAATGTGACATTTTTGCCTGTCACACTGGCGAGAGGGTTGCTACCGGCACCGATTAGATAGAGGTCAACATGCCGCTCAACATCCTACAATACACGGGACAGCCCTCCTACAACAAATAATAGCCCAGCCCAGAATATCTGTAGTGCCAAGGACGAGAGACTCAGTTATACCGCATTAGGTTATTTTCTCTTATGTTTTGAATATAAGGTAGTCAGCCAGAACAAGTAATTTTACATAAGAAGACAGATAGGACCCCCAAACGTTACCCAGAGTATTTCCCAATGATAAAATTCTTAAAATAGAAAATTAAATAACACAGAATCCCCAAAGCCTCCTCGTCTTTTTCATTAATCTACAACTCTACAGATTAAAGACTGTTTGAGCATGTGCCTGAAATTTCCATGGTTGGAATGGCTACTCCACAGAGGTGGTCTGTATGGGATTCTGGGACTCGGAGCTCTATTCCCAGAGGCATAAGGTAGCTTCTGCCCTCAGGTTGCACACAGTGTTGATAGACTGCCTAACAGAAATGCAAGATGTTATAAAGATAGGAACAGAAGCAATTCATTGCTTCTGGGAAATTCAGGAAAATAACTGAGAAGGTGAATTTTGAACTGGGTCCTCCAGGTAACTCTTCAAGAGAAGAAAAGGAGGAAGGGTATTTGAGACAAAGAGTGAGCTAAGACATTGTTATGTTTTGAATTGTGTCCCCCACCCCCAAAGATATGTTGAAGTCTTAATCTCCACTACTGGAGAATGTGACCTTATTTGGAAATAGAGTCATTGCTGATGTGGTTAGTTAAGATGAGGTCATACTGGAGTATGTGGGCCCTTGATCCAGTAGGACTGGTGTCTTTACAAGAAGAGAAGAAACACAGATACAGGCCATGTGAATGCCATGTGAGGATGGAAGCAGAAATTGACGTATGAGGTTGCACACCAAGGAACGCAAAGAATTGCTAGGAACCACCAGAAGCCAGGGAGGCAAGGAAGGATTCTCCCTACAGGTGTCAGAGGGAACACAGCCCTGCCGACACCTTGGTTTTGGACCCCTAGCCTCTGGAACCACAAGGAAATAAATTTCTGTTGTCTTAAGCCACCCAGTTCATTGGTGCCTTGTTACAGCAGCCCTAGGAAATGAATACAGGCATATAAGAGGTAAATAACGTAAAATCCCTTCATTCTGAACAATCAGTTAGATAACCAACTTTCAATCAATGTGGTGGTGAGTACAGAAAGATTCAATGTTGAAAACATATCCGAGAATGTGTCACATCTTTCTTGAAGGCTCCGTGGAGGAGGTGTGACTGTGGGATCTACGAAAAAAGAGGAAGGTGATAGAAACAAGATGTGGCTTCAGGGCGCCTGGGTGGCACAGTCGGTAGAGCGTCCGACTTCGGCTCAGGTCATGATCTCGTGGTCTGTGAGTTCGAGCCCCGCGTCGGGCTCTGTGCTGACAGCTCGGAGCCTGGAGCCTGCTTCGGATTCTGTGTCTCCCCCCACCCCCGCCCCTCCCCCACTTGTGTGTGCGCTCTCTTGCGCGCGCGCTCTCTCTCTCTCTAAAAAACAAATAAACATTAAAAAAAAAATTTTTTAAAGAAAGAAGATGGCTTCATGAGGTGAGGATTATGGCATAAATTCTGAAATAAGAGACAATTATGTAGGGTAGCACCAATGCCAATTCTTGACCAAATCATCAACTAAGATCTTTTCAAACCCTAAATACGAGTAGTGTCAAGGACAAAAAGATGTATTTAAGACTTTACTGTCAGGTTACAACCAGGAGGAGGTGATAACCGAAAAAGAAGGAGGAAGGGCAGGAGCAGTGGGAGGAAGAGGCAATGAGCAACTGGAAGCAAATAACAAATACAATCTCATTTACAATATACCCAAAAGCATGAAATAGATTTTTCAAAGCGTGTATAAAACTTAAATAACAAAGACTACGAAACTGCCGAAATTTTAAAAGACTAAAATCACAGGACGCTATACCATGCTCATGGATGAGAAGAATCAAATTGTTAAGATGTTGATTCTCCCCAAATAGATCAATAGATTCAACATGACCCCAACCAAAATTGCAGGGGAGTATCTACATAGAAAGAAGCTCGTTCTAAAATGTATGTGGAGATGCAAATGACCTAGAGTAGACAACTTTTAAATGTTAATTTATTTATTTTGAGAGAGAAAGAGAGGGGTGAGGGGCAGAGAGAGAGAGACTCCCAAGCAGGCTCTGCACTATGAGCGCAGAGCCCTATTCAGGGCTCGATCTCACGAACCACAAGATCATGACCTGAGCCGAAATCAAGAGTCACACAATCAACGGAGCCGCCCCGGAGCCCTGACAAAGCAATTTTTTAAAGAGAAGAACAAAGTTGGAGGACTTAACCTGATTATATGGCATTGACTGAAAAGTTAGACACACATCAATGAAGCAGCACAGAGAATTCAGACATATATCCACAGGTATATAGCCGGTTGATTTTTGATAAAGGCATCAAGGTAATTCAATAAGGACAAAAAACTTTTGCGAGCAAATGGTGATGGGACAACTGAATGCCTCCATGGCAAAAATAAACATTCAACCTTACTACATCCCATACACAAAAAATTAACTAGAAATGGATCACAGACATAAATGTAAAAGCCAGAAGTATAAAACTTCTCAAAGAAAACAGAAGAAAATCTCTACAAACTTGGAGTAGGCAAAAATTTCTAAGATAAGACAAAAGAAACACAGACCATAAAAGAAACAAGTGATAAATTAGAATTTATCAACATTTAAAATTTTGCTCTGTGAAAGACAGGGTTAAGAAAATGGGAGGAAGGGCACCTGGGTGGCTCAGTTTGGTTAGGCGTCTGACTTCGGTTCAGGTCAGGAACTCGTGGTTATGAGTTCAAGCCCCACAATGGGCTCCATGCTGATGGTGTAGAGACTGCTTGGGATTCTCTCTTTCTCCTTCCCCCTCTACCCCTCCCCCACCTGTGTGTGTGTGTATGGGCACTCTCTCTAAATTAATTAATTAAAAAAAGAAAATGGGAGGGGGAAAAAAGGCAACAGACTGAAAGAAAATACATATATTTGACAAAATATTATAGTCAGAATCTATCAAGAATCCTTACAACTTACTCATAAAACAAATAACCTCACTTGTTAAATGAGCAAAGGATTAGAAAAGACCCCTCTGAAAGGAGGCATATGAATGACCAGTGAGCACATGGAGAGGTGTTTAAACGCTAGTCATCCAGGAAATGCAAACAGTAACCACAGTGAGACCCCACCACACGCCCGTTAGAATGGATACAATGAAAAAGACCGACCGTGCTGAGTGTTGGCTAGGATGCGGAGCAACCGGAACTCCTACCGCTGTTGGTGGGAACGTAAACATGGTGCGTCTTTGTTAGGAATAGGCCTGGCGGTATCTTAGCACGTAAATATACACCTACCATACAAAACAGCTACTGTCGGGTATTTGCCCAAGAGACATGAAACCACACATCCCCACAAAGACTTGCACACAAGTGTTTGTAACAGCGTTATTCCTAAGAGCCAAAAGCCGGACACAGCCCACATGTCCAACAACAGGTGAACAGATAAACTACTCATCGATAAAAGGAAACAAACTACTGATATATGCAGGGGTGTGGCTTAATCTCAAAAGCCAGTAAAAGAAGCCAGACACCAGACTACATGCGGTCTGAGTCCATTATTTGAAATTATAAAAATTATAAAACTACCGTGACAGAAAGCAGATCAGTGGTTGTCTGAGGTCGGAGGTGAAAAGGGGACTGACCTCCGAGAGGCTGGAAGGAATTCTGGCGATAGACAGAAAGAGTCTACATTTTGACTGAGGTAATGGTGATCTGGATACAGACATCTGTCAAAACATCAACCTGTACACTTGACGTGGGTGCCATTTATCGTAGGTAAACTATACCTCCGTAGCGTTGATTAAAGGAATAAGGAAGGTGGAGGTAAAGATCTCGCTGATATTTCTGGAGCCTAAGGAGGCCGGGCTGGGTTCCGGCTTGATTCTGCTCCCGGTCTCAGCAAAGCGACATTACCTGGGCGTCTTGCTGACAGGCAGCCAGAGACCAGGATTCTGAGTTTTTCTCTGCTGACTTATGTGTATGTCTTTCCAGCACTCAGTAAATGATGACAGTAAAAGGTTTGAGATCAATTCTCATCTTGTGTGCTCTGCGGCAGGAAACTCTGATTGTGATTCGCAACGTTCCCTCTGTCAGCCTCTCTTTGAAAATGCGGGGAGAGTGAAAAATTTGTCATTTATCTGAAAGAGGGAGGCTGGTTTTGGTAGGCAGCAGCCTGAGTCAAAAGCCACTTGGTACACCCTCTGAGTGGGACGGGTTGATATACTCAGCACCTCGTTTGTTCATCTTCAAGCCAGGAGCCCTGGGGAGGGGGGGCGGTCACCTGGACCCAGGGTGAGGAATCTGACCTATTGAGAGGTGACAGTCTCACTGACTGATTCCTCCCTACCTGAGCTCATGTGACAGACTCATAGGGCCAGAGAGAACCATGAGAGTCACTGAAAGTTTCTCCCCATTCCCGGGCCCAATGCTGTCAAAACCATCCCGGACAGGTGACGTGGCAGTTTGCCCTGGGCAACCGACTGCTGTGGTGACAGGAGCGACTGTGTGAGATGTTAAAGGAGCAGTGGACAATCCAAGGGCCAGTGTCAATCCACCTGCCACTGCATGAGGGTCTAGGTGACCAGGGGGCATCGGCAGGTGCCCTGGGACTGGCCACTGGGGTCAGGAGCTAGTCCACCCGGTACTACTGGTGGGGAAGCAAAGAGATGAGGGGGGCACATGGACTTCTGTCCTGGCCGTCTCAGGGTCTGTCTCCCTCCCTCGGTTGCTACCCGAGAGGAAGGACGTCTCTAAAACTGGAATGCATTGTTTCTCTTTTCCAAGACCTCCAGTGGCCTCCGTTGCATCGAGGGTAAGATCCAGAAAGCCATCCATGTGGACTGTGGAGCCCTGTGCTTCAAATAATCCCCTAGGGTGCTTGCCCAAAAGCAGGTTCCAAGCCTGAGAGGGACCCAAGCGTCTGCATTGGCAACAAGCCCCTGAGATAATCCTGCTACATGCACCCCAAGAGTCCCGCTTCAGAAACTCTGTCCTCCAGACTGGGCCTCCCCTGCCTCCTCTCATCACACGCTGCTCGCTCTACCTCGGCCCGTGACCTCCGGGCCCATGAGTTCCCTGTCCTTCCTTTGTGGCGGGGTCCAAGTTCCTCCCCAGGGGCTGGGTGCAGGAGGGCCTCATGTAGGCTTTAGCCACCAGCCCCAATCTCCGTGAGCAACTCTGTCACGCAGTCTTTGGTTGAGACGACTCTCATTTCCCCAAAGGCGTGTAAAGTGCTATTTTAAACTTAGCTTCAAGATAAGGTATTAGTATGTATCTTTGGGGTAGAAAATTCTGGAGCCACCAGAGTTTTTTCCTATTTCGAGATGTTCTGATGGCCTGTATTTCTTGACCTAGAAAGTCAGTCTCTTCCCCCGATTCTACCCCATCCCGTTCTTTGAGTTCAGTGTCTAGCTCCCCACTAGACTGAAAGCCCTCTGAGGGTAAGAGCCTTGTCTCTTTCCTCCTTTGCTTTATACCAAGAGTCGGGCACACTGCCTGGCATAGAGTTAATAGTAAGTATGTGCTGCATGGATACAGAAGAGCAGGTGCTTTCGGGGAGACCTTTGAGTAAACAGAATTAGTCTGAGATCGGTGGGGGGAGGGGGGGGGCTACCAAGGCAGGAGGGCAGAGGCAGGCCAAAAGAAGGGAGCAGGTGAACCGGGCCTGGGCCCGAGGGGAGCAGCGGCCTGCCCCTGATGTTCCCTGCTGGGGTCAGTGCAAAGGTGTCTCCATGCAACTGGGCAGGCGGGACAAGCCCCTGCCCCAGTAGCAGAAAGGGGCTCACTCCTAATACCAATTAGTGCTCACAAGTGGCCTCAGGGCTCTTACCAACCTTTCAATCCTATGTCAGATGTCAGAGCTCCGTTCTGGTCCAGGAACTATCTGCGACAGTGGGACCCTCGGCTCTCCTTGCTCACCCCCTCTCCCCAGGGGGCAGCGGCGACACAGCAGGGAGTCCCAGGACCCTTCGCCAGCCTCCCCGCACCTGCCACTCTTCACCTCCCACTCCTCGGAGACCAGGCTCAATTCACCTGGAAAGCCAAGTTTCCTTATGGGTCTTTTATTGCAGTCGGGGCGGGGGGGGGGGGGGGGGGAGGGGGGGGGAGTTCTCGAAGAAGATGCCCTAAGGAACTTCTTTTCCTTGGCTTAAGAGTAGGGAAGTTTTCGGTCGTTTTAAGGATTCCTGCATTCCTGCTCTGTTTAACGAACTAAAAGCTTTGTCTGTTCATGTCTGTTTGTTTTCCGGGCAGGTATCCTTTCATAATTAACAGGGACCCCTGGATTTCTCCTAGGAGGTGCACGGCTTCATAGGTCGTGAACCCCTTGCGCATATTCACAGTCTCCTGGTTTAAACGATTGGAAATCACTGGGAGAGGAGAAGCAGCAGCATCTCTGTAAGCCGAACGCTGTGCCCAAGGCTCAGGTCTACGCCTTACAGAGTAACTGTGGGCAGATCGTTTATGTCGTGTGGAAGTTCTGCCGAGGGTGGTCGGGGGGTCGCACTCGACTGCCTGCAGGAAAGCCCTCCTGGGCCACAAAGGTCTGCCCGTGCCCCAGCTCCCCGAGAGCCCCAGCCGGCCGAGCGCCCCCAGGCAACGGCTGCCCCCACCTCTTCTCACACATCACCATGCAGGTGGTCTGTGAGGGGATTTCCATCCTACAGATGAGGAAACTGAGGCCAAGGCAGGCTACTGACCACCCCCGATCTATAACTGATGGAGGTGGAATCTTGGAAGTACAAGGAAAGAGGGAAAAAGGAAAGAAAAGAAAGAAAGAAGGGGGAAAAAAAACCTCCACAAAACCAAAATCAGGCTTCTTTGTTCGCCTGCTGGAACTGAGACTTCCAACGCTCCGGAGCGAGCATTACATCGGGTTCTGGAATGTTTTTCGAGACGAAGATAGCTTTCCCATCCTGTCGTGTTTGTCGCTCTCCTCTGATTCCCACCTGCTTGTTGCTGTCTGCTGGTGTCACACCTTCTGCACGCTCGGAGCTCAGAGCAGAGTCGGGCTGGGTGAAACCGGGGCTCCATCTGCCCGCGTGCTCGCCGAGGGACGTCTGAAGGTAACTTTGTGCCGGCACCCTTTGCCAGGAGGCTGCGAAGCCTTCTGCAGCGCCACCCGGCTCCCATCCACTCCCGGCAGAATGAGCCGGCACCAAATCCAGCCCCTGGTGCCACTCAGCCAGATGGCAGGGGAAGCAAAACAAAAGTGACCTTGTTAGCAGAGTGTGTCTTCCCCGGGAGAAGCTATTTTTGTGGTGGTTGTGAACTGAAGCATGTCTCGGCTGAATTTCTCCTTCCCTGCGAGGGCTGTGGAATGTTAATTTGTTCCAAAGTTCAGCATTCTGATGAGGACCAGGAGTGCCAGATTTTGTCAGAAGCATTTTGGAATAGGGTAGGCTCGTGCTCGCGCGCTCTCGCTCTCCCTCTCTCCCTCTCTCTTGGCCGCCGTACAAAGTAAATGTTGTTGCAGCAGCTGCTCTGGAGGAACAGCCCATCACAGATCAGAGCCGAGGGGTGAACTGGCTCCTCCCTGTGTGTGGCCATGACCTCAGTGCCACAGAGGCACCCGGACGGGAGGCGGCAGTGGGGCCGGAGCATTAGGACGCACCTGGGTTTGCATGGAAAGAGCAGAGAGCCCGGTACGGTGCCTGGCACACGCAGGTCCTCAGTGAACAAATGCACACGGGGGAGAAAGTACAAGTTCCCCGCAGGCTTGTTGCCTTCTGGCAGCCAAGAGGTCACGTTCAAAGTGGTTCTGGGTTCTGAGGACCTTCCCACTTTCTTTATGTTTGGTTCCCTTCCCTGACCCTCTTCATGTTTCCCTCTCTGTTTAATGAGTCATGAGCCCAAATAACGTGGAACTATATTCTGCACTACAAAATAAACACGGACAAGGGGAAAATGCCCCCAAGTTGTCGCTCAATCCTGGCCTCCAGTCCTTCCTAGAGGTAACTGGGTGCGGGTCCTTCACCACAGCCTCATCGGGGCTCGATGAACGAACCCACCGTTTGTCAGTCTGGTTTGTCTTGTAGCACCGCAGAGGGGTTAGAAGCATGGACTTTGAGCTCAGGTTGCCCGGGATCCAATCCTGGCCCTGTAGCAGTAACAGGAGTAGTAGAAGCAGCAGCTGTGTGGACGAGTTACTCAACCTGGCTGAGTCTCTTTCATGGTGTGTCCAAAAGGAAGGATCCTACTGGTTACGTCACAGAGTGGTTAGGACAGCTGAGGGACCTAACGCTGCACAATGCTGAAATCAGGGAATTGGCTTTCACTGTCGCCGCTGCGATTCCCCGGTCACTCGTGACGTCGGGCATACGCCCACCTGCTCTGCACTTTCCCTTTCAGTCTAGCGCAGGTGACTTCCACTTGCCCAGGTTCCACACTAAGGCTGGGAAAGAACTCCGGAGCAGTGAACTCTGAGCTTGGGCCCCAGCCATTTCGCGGCCCCGTGGCTTCTCAACCCACCTCTTCAAGGTTCAGTCCAGCGTGGAGTGGCTATTCTGCTTCTTCCGGCTGAGACAACTAAAATCCCAAGGGCAATGGGACTCCTCCAGGGACACAGAGGCCACCGAAGCAGCACCAGGACTGGAACCCTACAAGGCAGCTCTCCCTATCCCTCTCCAGGGTCAACCCCAGCCAGCCAGCGGTAGCTTCCCGAAGAGCCGGCTTGAGGATTCTGAAGTCCAGCAGAGTCCCTGGGGAAACACCTGTTCTGCCGTGAGCACACGAGGGTGGCGGTGGTATCTGCCACGCCCCTGCTCTGCTTCCTGCTCACCTCCTACCCTCCACCCCTGCTTCCACCACCGCCTGCCAGGGAATAAGGCTTCCCCTGAGAGTAAGGAACACAGCCTCTGCCGCACCCAGGCGGGGGTATTCCTGGGCCTCTTTCTTCCTCCACCTGATCTGAAGGGGCCTTGGTTTCCGGTTCGGAAGGGCCAAGCAGCCAGCCCGTGCAGCAGTCTCCTCCAGGAGGAAACGCCAGATGCCCTGGGCGGCTTCCTCCCCCACTCAGTGGCCCATGTGAAAAGCCTGGCAGGCTCAGGTTGAGTGGGTATTCGGAAATGCAGCCACACAATGCCGCGACCATAAGTGTTTAAGAGCACTAGTAAGCCTACAGCTAGACCCGGCTCTCCAAGAGGCCCATATGCCCTTGGTCTTGGATCGATGCTTGGGAGGGGAGGAGCACGTGTATACACTAAGTACACAGAGGCGGACGCTGCTGTTCAAGACCGCAGCTCCAGAGGAGCCTGGCCAGCCTCTCTCTCCCTCTCATGTCCCCTTGTCGGCCAGGGGTACTGTGGAGGGTTCCGCTGCAGCCTGCCATCTGCCGCCACAAACATCTGCGCTTGCTGCCTGCCACGCAAATGAGCTGTCTGTCCTTCCTTCCCCACCTCCCTCCAGCTGCCCCCCCTCCGCTCTCCCCCGAGACGGCCATCCAAATGGGCGTGCAGACTGCAGGCAGATGTTCGGGATGCTCCCCCGCCAGCCCAGGTACGGGGCAGCTGACACTTCCTCATCAGTACCTGGGCAGCGGGGTCTGCAAGCCTGCGGATGGTGCACAGGTGTGCCCTGCTTTCAGAAAACCCACGAAGAACAGAGGCCAGTGTTTGGAAAGAGGACACCTGTGGGGCAAGGTGTCTCTACCTTGTACAGTCGCCATTCTAACCAAGATGACGATTTCTTTTCTCTGTTGGTTCTAGGTTTTTAACTGGTAAGAGGAGTATGTATTAGATCAACTAGGAACTTTTCCAACATTCACCTGGCTGGTCCCCATGTTTCCTACTCCCAGACAAACCAGATTTGGGGAGGAGAGTTAGTTGAAAGATGTCTGTATGGTCCAGATAATGCTAACAGATACCCTCCTTCACTACGACCATTACTATCCTTGTGCTTTTCAACTTTGGTATAAATATCAGTAATTACCTACCTACATAATGGGGGAAAGGACAGTTTCTTCAACACTTGGGAAAATTGGATGTCCACATGCAAAAGGATGAAGTTCAATGCCTCACCTTATGCCACATACAAAAATTAACTCAAAATGGAATAAAGACCTCAAAACTATAAAACTCCTAGAAGATAACACAAGGGAAAAGCTTCAGGATATTGGATTTGGCAGTGATTTCATGGGTAGGCACCAAAGGCACAGGCAACAAAAACATAAATAGGCAAATAGGACTACATCAAATTTAAACACTTCTTCGTGTCAAGGGACACAATCAAGAGAGTGAAAAGGCAACCTACAGGACGGGGGGGAAGTATCTGTAAATCGTGTACCTGATAAGGGGTTAATAATCAGAATTTATAAGGAACTCCTACAACTCAACAACAACATAACCCGAAAAACCAGATTTCAAAATGGGCAAAAGACATGAACAGACATTTCTCTAAAGAAGACATACAGATGGCCAACAAGCACATAAAAAGATGCTCAACATCACTAATCATAAGAGAAATGCAAATCAAAACCACCATGGGATATCACCTCACACCCATTTGGATGGCTACTCTCAGAAGAATAAAAAATAACAGGTGTCGACAAGAACGTAGAGAAGTTGGAACCCTCGTGCACTGCTGATGGGAATGTAAAATGGTGCAGCCATTATGAAAATGAAAAACCAGTATGCGGATTCCTCACAAAATTAAAAACAGAACTACCATATGATCCAGCAATCCTACTTCTGGGTATATATCCGAAGAAACTGAAATCAGGACCTCGAAGAGATATCCACTTCTGTGCATGTCTGCACGTTTTTGTGGACTGATCTTTTGTTCTTAGAGATGACCCAAAATAGGCATTCGGGGACTTAGGGGACTTCTACTGAGGCATCAGGCGTTGTGTTATTATATGTTATAAATAAGGATGCAGGTGTACATATCTAGCTTGTAAGGCTTGGAAGAATAGTTCTGGAAGATGCCCTGAGAAACAAGGGTTCCGTGGTCAAATGCGTTTGGGAAATTCCATATTAAAGAGAAATTCCATATTAAATTTTGTTTAATGTTTACTTATTTTTGAGAGAGAGAGAGAAAGAGTGTGAGCGAGCGAGGGGCAGACAGAGACACACACAGAATCCGAAGCAGGCTCCAGACTCTGAGCTGTCAGCACAGAGCCCAACGTGGGGCTCGAACTGTTGAACCTTGAGATCATGACCTGAGCTGAAGTCGGACGCCCAACCGACCGAGCCACCCAGGCACCCTGAGAAATTCCATATTAAAGAGAAAATTCCATTTTAAAGGTTTCTAAACATGCTTTTAAATGCTAAAGTACACAGTCACTCTCAAAACGTGGAAAGAGTATGCAGAATTCCGCAGACTCATTTAATGTTGCAACTCTTCTGGATCCTTCCTTTGAGGAAGATTCTGCGGTGACCGCGGGTAAATGATGAGCTAGAAGAATTTTGCATGAATTCATCCTGGCTGGTGTTAGAGAGAGCTGAAGGCTGGCAGAGTTATAGAGGTTCTTCCTTTTCATTCCTTCATTCGTTCTTTCATTCATTCACTCACTCAGCATAGACCATTAAATGTATATTAAGAGCTAGGTGTTGTTAGAGACACTGATGATATAAGATGGGTGAGAAGGGGCTGCACCCTCACCCACACGTAGTCCAGGAAAATCCAAATGCTAGAAGCCCCACCAAACCGACTAGAGCCAAAAAGTGGAAGTTATGGGCTCAAAGAGTTGAAAAGTCTAGGGAATTGGTGGGAAGGTGAAATGAGAAATTATTACAACGGCCCAAGAAACACATGACGAGGGCCTGGGGTAGCAGAGGGAGGAAGGGATCCAAGAAACATTTCACCTATGAAATATTGGATTTGTCCACTCAACCAACACATGACCCTGGAATGCTGTTTTATGCTAGGCATGGCAGGGATACTGAACAAATAAATACAAGACATGGTCTTGAGCTTATGGGAGTTTACATATAGTTGATACACTAATTACCAACTATCGTCTCAACAAGGCTAACGAATTTTGCCAGAAAATGAAGATGGCACTCAGACCCAGGTGTGCAGAATGGAGAGCAGGAACGGAGAAGACCGGCCGGCTCCTTCCGTGCCAGATGTCACAGGATGTGCTACCTCTGGGGACCCAGACAACCACTGGGTGACAGAGTGAAACGCTGCGCCTTTTTTTCCCACGATAACTGGAATAATCCCAGCACAAGAGAGGAAGGAAATCGAACAAAACAGGAACAAGGGTGGGGTGGGATTCAAGAAGCCAAACAGGACAACAAATTGTAAGACGCAGTAGCCCCTGCCAAGTTCTGCTGTGCCAAAGGGAAAGAATCTGCACCAGGAATCAGGTGTGACTGCGGACATTCGGAAGGATGAATGAATTCCTCAACATGCTTTAGGAACGGAGGCTCCCTAAAATAGCCCTCTGGGCCCCCTATCACTTCCTCACCCCTCAAATTAAACAGCAGCCAACAAAGATGTGAACCATGAGCGCAGGTCCAAGGTACATACGCTCGTAGAGGAAAGAGGTTGGAGTCAGGGGTGAAATTCAAGGTTGATGTTTTACTAGTTTCTTCCCGGAATTTGTGGGTCTTGGGGTTGCAAACCGAGACCAAATGTTCCCTTTGAGCATTCTGGGCTGCGTAATTATTATTTGCATTTGTGTAGGGGTTGGGGAAAGCAGGCTGGCTGGAGAGTGTGTCCTTTCATTTGCAAGCATTTGGAGGCTTCTTCCAGGCAGCTTTGGAAACCCAGTCCCAAGGAAGGCAGCCCTGTTCCTGTTGATACTTTCAGGAGTCCTTCAACCCCCCCTGCCTGAAACCTATCAATGATTTCCCACTGCTCTGGTGTAAAGGTTACAATGATTCTTCACAACCGCATGGTCCTGCTTTCTCTCTAGCTTCACAGTATCCATGCTTCTCCTTGTTCTCTGAAGTACATCTCACTGATGCTCTTTAAGTGTTAGTTCCTTCTACCACAGGGCCTTTGCGTATGCTATTTCCATTGCCTAGACCTCATTTTACACCTGCTTCACCAAACTAACTCCTGTTTATTCGTCAGATCTCCACTCACTTGTCTCCTCCTCAGGGATGCCTTTTCCAGGGCTAATTTCTCCATTATACACAGCAGGTACTGCGCCTAGGGTCCACGGAAAACTGTTTAATTTCTTTGAAAATCAGAACAAAGTGACTCTAATAATAACCATATAATGATGAATCACGCTCTCTCTATATATATATAATGAATTTATACCAATGCAGTTGCAAAATGTAATTTTTTTTTTTTTTAATGAGAAAAGGGCCCATGAAGGCTTTTGCTGACCTCCTCTCAACCTCCCAGCAGCACTGGCCAGGTCTCCCTATCAGATGCTCTCATTGTGCCCTGAACTCTTCCATCATAGCACTTGTTACCAGGGCACCTGGGTGGCTCAGTCGGTTGAGCGTCTGACTTCAGCTCAGGTCATGATCTCACAGTTTGTGAGTTTGAGCCCCGCGTTGGGCTCTGTGCTGTCAGCTTGGAGCCTGGAGCCTCTGCTTCTGATTCTGTGTCTCCCTCTCTCTCTGCTCCTCCTCTGCTCTGTCGGGCTCTGTCTCTCTCTCTCCAAAATAAATAAACATTAAAAAAAAAATTAAAAAAAAAAAAAAAAGCACTTGTTACCGTGGTCATTATGCACATGTCCTCTAAACTACAAGCTCCATGAGAGCAGGGACCACATCAGACGTGTCTCCATATGTCATCCTGACACGGCACCTGACATGTTGGGCATGCTCAATGGATATCCACTGCAGGTGAGGCTAAGCCAAGGCCATCTACCTGCATGGCTCAGCCATGTTCCAAACAAGAACACTCACTCGATCTGCTTTTAACCGCCTGGCTGGGTTACAGGACGGGAAGCAAGAGGAAAGACTCACAGTGGACATGGGGGAACCGACAGGGCCAAACTTCTCCCCTGGGGGAGCAACATGGGAGGGGCAGCAGAGACAGAGAGTAAACAAACATTTCCTTGTCTGGTAGGTCATTCTGTAATTATGTGCAGGTCAAGCACTTTAGACTCCCGGAAGTCAGACAATATCTGCTTCCAGAGGCCATTAATGGTCAAGGGCCCCCAGAGTGAAGGGGGACTTTCATTAGAAGGTCTCGTCCTATTCAGGCAGGAAGCATGCTAAGTGACAGTCCAGAGTGAAACAACGGGGCAGGCCATAAGGAGTAGGAGGGGGTTCTGACCACAGAGCTCAGAGAAGAGGAGGGGGAACAAAAACATACAAATGGGGAATCGGCCAGGTGTGGTCTGAAGTCCTGGGCAAGGGTGGGGGAGGGCGGGAGGGCGGCCATGGTTTTGACGCGATGCGCTTGGGGAGGGAAGTTGGCAAGGGGGATGGAGCGCAGTGCCCTTCTCCACAGGATGCTCTCCACGGAGGGAAACGGTGAACAGCCAGTGAGAGAGAGGACAGCAGGAGGCTGCTAAGGGAAAGCAGATGAGGCTGCTGGGACTTGTCTTGCTCGCTGGATGCCCTCCTTCACTCTCACTCACAAAGATGGTAGGGGACTTTGAGCTCACCCTCGTGGCTGGGCTGCAGTGCTCCGGGAGGGATGGGGTTGGGGGCTGAAGAAGGTAAAGGGGAGGCCTGATGGACAGCCAGAAAGAGGACTTAACCACACGCACGCACGCGCACACACACACACACACACACACACACTCAAAACCCCCCAACTGGTAGCAAACAGGATGGGCGGGTGGCCGCATGCCAAGATCCTTTGGGCTCACATGTGACTCGGGCCTGGTGGCACAGCGGCCCCGGCTTCCCCTTGCAGGAACTAGGCAGATTATAGGAAGAGGCACCGGCATTCTTAAAATTCCCCTGTCCTCACAGACCTAAAATTAACGTGACTGTTTCTGGTGCTGGATATGGATTCGGAACATGTTCGTAAACAGCGTAATAAGGGCCCAGGGATCCGTTATCTGAACTGCACTTAGCTTTGCCTACAGCAGCCGACGGCCAACGCACTCCACAGGTCGTAATTATCATCACTGTCCTCTGTAGTCAGGGATGGACAGTGACTGATGCTGTCCCGGTACGCGGCAAAGATCACCACGTGAACGAACCATGTAATGTTCCTCTTTAAACAGCTTTCTGAGGTATCATTCCCATGCCATACAATTCAATGGTTTTTGGGTACATTCACAGGATTGTGCAACCATCGCCACAATCTAATTTTAGAACATTTTTGTCTCCCCTAGAAGAAACCCCATACCCGCAGCAGTTAGACCCAAGTTCCCCTTCCCTCCATCCCCTGGAAACCACTAATCTCCTTTCTGTCTCTACGGCTTTGCTTATTCCGTATATCTCACACACAATGTGGTCTTTTGGAGCTGGATGCTTTCACTTAGCGTAACGTTTTCAAGGTTCATCCATGTTAGAACATCGCTCAGTGCCACATCACTCATTTTCATGGCTAAATATTATTCTGTTGCAAGGACATGCCACATTTTGCTTACCCATTCATCGCTGGTGGACATTCGGGTGGGTTCCACCTTTCAGCCGTTGGGGATTGTGTGGTGGGAACACGGGTGCGCTCCTTCAGGCAATGTCCACAATTGCTACCACACGGATTCTCCCACGACTTCAAACCCTGCGTATCTTTTTTGGACCTAAGAGTGTATGAACACACACTCGACTTTCAATGTTACCTGTTCCCGAAAGGCAGTTTTGTGTGGAGGGATCATGGTAACCTATGGGCTGAAACGGTGGACGTGGTGATGAGACAATACTTTAGCGATCTGGAAAAAATACAACTGCTGAGCTAGGCAGTATTTTTCATGTGACGATTTCGCAGCATGCGTTAATGTGCACATACGTGCTCTTAGGGGGCAGGCCATGGGCAGAGGTTGCAAACCTGGGGCCCACAGGCCAAATTCAACCCCACAGGCCTGCTGTGTGAGGCCAGCATATATCTTCAAATTATCTTATCCAACATTAAAACAGGATAAAAATCTTAAAGATAAAAAATAAACAAAAAGTGAAAAGGATAAAAAAATCTTGATTTCTACCTTCTCTTGAAGACGTAGGAACTCTAGCCCCATAAGTACTTGCCCTTTAAGATGGGGTCACCCTCTCCCTGTTGCCCAGACCCCATGGCTCCCTTTCATCCCCCTGGTTCTGAGGTTCAGCTGTCAATTATCATTCACGTGCACTGGCGTTCTTCTGGCGACAGAGAACCAGTTGTCTGCAGCCAGGCCTCCACCAAATGTGAGGAAATCTAGCTGAGCAAGCTTTGAGACAAACGGAGAAAGCACATTTCTTTGTGGAGAAAAAAATTACTCCTTTACGATTTAATATGCACAACCATGTACCTGCTACTCATATACGTAGTGTGCATCTCTCCTGAACGATGCTCATCTGTTCCCTCCCTACAGGTGCTGGGGTTTTGCAGCCCTTGGCCTACAGTCTTCCCACGTGTGTTTGCAGCCTGTCTCTTATCAGAGTGGATCGACACACTCTCTGAGGACCTCTAAATTCTTCAGTAGCCCCAGCCCCTAGTTCCCTACAGCACCTACCTGGGACTGTTGACCAAAGATGCCTCGATGGGTGACAGGCTGTCAATTCCAATGACGTCTCGGAAGATGATAACAGGTACCTTTATTGAGTACCTACTGTGTGCCTGGCTGTGTTCTAAGCTCCTAGGTACTCAGGTACTTAGGTTTTCACCTACCTCACCAAGTGACAAGCAAGGTAAGTAAGTTACCCAAAGTCACCCAGTAAACAGTGGAGCTGGGGTTTGAAGTCAGGTGGTCAGATTCTGGAACCCACCCTCTCAACCACTAGTTTCACACGGCCATTGTGGCTTTGGCGTAAGGTGTCTTTTTTAACCTAGTGGGAAAAACTGAGGCATGAAAGAGACCCAAGTCTCATCCAGGATCAAATAGAGCCTGAGCGTCCAGGACTTTATTCCAAACGAACCAGCAGCGAATCCCCCCGTCCGTTTTGTGTAGGTACCTGCTTCAACTTGACAGAGACCTTCCCATTCCAAGCCCATCGTTATTTTCCCAAGTGTTGGAGATTTGGGGATAGCAATGAATAATAATTGGGGGGATACAAGAACCCCACTCAGAAAAAAATGTTTAGAAAGCTTCCTTTCTTCATACTACAAGTTAAAAAAAAAAAAAGAGAGAGAGATGCCTTGGTGGTTCAGTCGGTTTAAGAGTCCAACTTCAGCTCTGGTCATGATCTCATGATTCGTGAGTTCGAGCCCCACGTTGGGGTCTGTGCTGACAGCCTGGAGCCTGCTTTGGATTCTGTGTCTCCCTCTCTCTCTGCCCCTCCCCTGTTCGCATGCTCTCTCTCTCTCTCTCAAAAGCAAATATTTAAAAATTAAAACAACAACAACAACTGTGTCCCACAAGGAGATACACTGTAATTCTTTTTTTTTTTTCAATAATTTTTAAAGTTTTTACTTATTTCTTTTGAGAGAGACAGAGTGTAAGCTGGGGGGGTGGGGAGAGAAGGCGAGAGAGAATCCCAAGCAGTCTCTGCAGAATGCACGGTGCCCGACGCAGGGTTCAAACTCATGGAACCACGAGATCATGGCCTGAGCCGAAATCCAAGAGTCAGATGCTTAACTGACTGAGCCAGCCAGGTGCCCCTATAGACTGTAATTCTTACAACCTAAATTAGTTACAGGCTGGACATGTCTGAGACACAGCAACAGTATCATCAAGAGGCGGCTGATAGCTTCAACTTTCCACCCATAGCACTTTTCAGGGTTTGTCAAGTGCAATAACATCCACTTTTCCCTTTACTCTAGAAACCTCTTGAAACAGCGCATGGAGGTAGGTATTGTGGTCACAGACAGGGACAGTGTGGCTCAGAAAGGTGAAGGAGTGAGCTGAAGGTCCCAAAGTCACATGCGCCCAATCAGCAGGATAGCAGGGGTCAGAATTAGTTCATTGCGTACAACAGGACAATTAGCAAATATGTGCTGGGGCCTGGGAGAGGCACTAGCAACATGGAGACAAATCAGATATGCTTCTCTGCCTGTGGGGATAGGGGCTCTGTGCTTGGCTCACCCCCATGCCTCCAGGTGCCCCCAGCTGGCTGCTCTGGGTCCAGCCGGCTGTGGGAGTGGCCCTCCCTTCGAGAACTGTCCCTACCAGGGCCCTCCCTCCTGCTAGTGGCTGCCCCAGCACAGTGAAGCCTGGGCACCAAGGAGTCTAAACAGGTTTCCCTGAAAGCCAAAAAATTAAGCTGGACCCCTCTATCACTCCTTATACAAAAATAAATTCTAAATGGATTAATGTTCAATTTAAAAATTAAAGCCATAAAAAGGCCAGGGAGAAAAAAAAATGGTCATTAAAAATATATATAATCATGGAGAGGAAAAGGCAAACACAAAACCCAAAAGCCATAAAGAAAAGATTAATACATCCAACTACACAGAAATTAAAATCTCCTGTATGGTGAAAAACCGTACAAATGCAAACAATAAACTGGAAGAATATCTGTAACACATTTCTTTAGTGTTCAAAGAGCTCTTATATATCTCTATAAAAAAGACCAAGCCAAAATACAACATGTACAAAGGACGCGAAAAACCAGTTCATAAAAGAAATATAAGCGGCCAATAAACACATGAGAAAAGAAAAAATGTGCTCATGATGTATGTGAATTAAAGCGAGCCAATTTTTCAGCCGTCAGACTGGCAAAGATGAAACAGGTTGAGGATGTCCGAAACGGGTGAGCGTGTGGGGTCGGCACTTTCACGCACTCTTGGGGAGAGCAAACTGGTCAGCAACAGCCAGTGAGATCTCAAGGATGCACACCCGGGGACTGGCAAGGCCATTTATTCTACAGAGACGTCTCGCCCTAGCACACTCCACAACGTACATGCAAGGATGCTGCAGCTACAGCAGCATTTGTAGGAGATCAGACACAACCAAATATTTACCAGCAGGCAAAGGACGAAGTAACTGAAATTACATATTCTCCAGCCATATAAAAGAAGTAAGAAGTCTGCAGGTGCTCATCTGGAGAGGCCTCCAGCATATGCAAAAAACAAACAAACAAACAACGAAAAACAAGCAATACCCAGAACTTCGTCTGACTAGACCTGAACGCCGCGGCACCTCCCTCTCCTGCCTTATTCCAGCTCTAGTCCCAGGTCAGGGATAACTCACTCACTCAATGACCTTGGGTAAGTCACTCAGTCTCTCTGTGCCTCAGTTTCCTCCCCCAGAGAATGGAGACCGTAGCAGCGCCCCTGGCATAAGATGCAATGGGATAATGCACGGAAAGCACTTAAAACAACTCACGGTACCTGGTAAACACTATCTAAATTTTGGGCTTTTAAAAAATATTATCACAAAAGAAAAGAGCAAGAAGGAGAACAGTGTTAGATAGCATGCTATATAGCTGCTGTCCTTCAGGGAAAGAAAAGTAACATATGTAAGTATTAGTGTGCATGTGCATAAACTATCTGTGACTGAAGGCAAGAAAACAGTGACTTTAGAAGGTAGCAGAGAGGCTGGGGGCAGGAGTGGGAGAGAGAAAAGCCCTTCTGAACGTTGAACCATTTTATATATATACACATATAGCACAAAATCTCAGGAAAGCTGTACAAGAAATTGTTACCAGTGGTTACACCTGGGAGTGAGGAGTCAGAAGACTTTTGCTCTCATTTCTGCCTTCATACCACTTAATTTTTTTTTTTAATGTTTATTTTTGAGAGAGAGAGTGTGTGAGCAGGGGAGGGGCACAGAGAGAGAGAGAGACAGAGACAGAGAGAGAGAGAGAATGAATCCGAAGCTGGCTCCAGGCTCCGACCTGTCAGCACAGAGCCCAAACTGGGGCTCGAACTCACAAACCACGAGATCATGACCTGGGATGAAGTCAAGACACGTAACCGACTGAGCCACCCAGGAGCCCTTCATGCCATTTAATTTTTTTACACTTAGATGCCTGTGTGAGCTTTATAGCAAAACAACAGGAAGCATACCCTAGCTAAAAAAGATAAAGAAAAGAAAAAGGCTTCCTGTCCACCTCCCGTGTGAGGCTCATCTTCCCCAATAATCTGTTCTTTCAGCCGAGCAGCCAGCCATACTGGAAGCTGGGCCAGAAGTGGGGTGGGCGGCCCTTGAATCCGACAGGCAGTCATGGTTCTGGGTTGCAGTCCGGCACTGGGTGTTCCTCCAATCCATCTCCCGTGGGTAATGGAATCAATGTCCACTTAAAAAACCTCTGCCTACAGGAGAGAGTCCAAACTCTGTAGCACAGCACGCAAAGTCCTTTGCGGTCCCCACACCTCTGCAGCTTCATCCTGTACGCCAGAGTCATACCAAGCAGTGCGCTGCCAGGGGAAAGTGGGCAGGTGGGGGTGGGGAGGAGACAGGCGGACCTGAGGGGAAATCTCAGTTCGCCACTCGTTAGTTGGCCTTGACCTTGGCCAAGCAATGCAGCATCTCCCAGCATCATCTGAAAAGCAGGGATAATACCAAGCTAGCACTTGAAGGATGTTGGAGAATTCAATGAGCTGATGGGCTTTAGAGCAGTCAGCATACAGGCATATAGAATTATCCAACGATGCTGTTTGATGGCTCCAGCAACTTGTCACGTCTTCTGGTCTAGGCAGAAGCTCTTCCTTCTGCCCCATAAGCTCCTTCCTCCTCTTCTGCCTGGCAAATGTCTCGTGAAGCCTTTCCTGACTCCCTCTTTGCATTCCCGTAATGTTAATTCACTTGCCCGTGGGGACACCACTTTGCGCTATAATCATGTTACAAGAGGGCACGCGTGGTGTCTTATTTATCACTTGCTACAGATCCAGGCAGACTAGGTGCTCAGTAAATGGTTTTTGAACAAATACGCTTGCTTGCCGACCCTCAGTGAACCTCTGGGCACAAACTTTGTCGTGTTCATTTACAGAAGGGGGTTAACTGAGAAAAAAGAAAATATGCTTCCAATTCAAGGAAGCAGAAGAGGGCTGCAGTCAGCAACCAGAGGCTGGTCTTTTGTCTACAAGAAAGTCACACAGACCTTTGCCACTGGCTTCATAATGCTTTGCCATTTCTCACTGAGGAGACTTGCCTTTAATGCGTACCTGTTTGCATACAATGTAACCCCTGGGCACAATAATGCTGCCTTCTCTTTCAAATGAAATGTTTATGATGAAATGGAGAGGCAACAGGAACCATTTTGCTTTCCAATTACCGATGCACTAAGGCACCAGCACCTGAGAAATATCAACCTTGTTCTCTTCCTGTCTGCGACCCCGGAAAATGTCAGAACAGATGTTTCCAAATTGTGTATGAAAAAAAACCACAAACCATCGATAAAGGGCTCACTGCCCAGCCCCCATGTGCCTGGCGTCAGCCTGGAGTGCAATTTGATGGCGGTGGAGGGAAGCCCTTCAACGAGGGGTCCACATGGGAACAGCACTTCACTGTGTCCGGAACAGCCCAAAGGGCTGAAAGGGGAGGGAGGGGGATACAGGGCCCTGAGCCTGCCTCGGAGGGAGGGAGGCTGGCATGGCTGGATCTGGATCCACGCCTGTCAAACAGTGGGAGAATGGAGGAGCGTGGGGAGGAAGGAAGAAAGGGAAGGCACAGGACAAGAAGGAAGCTGCGTTTACTTAGCAGCTCCCATGTGCCTAGTGCTGTGCTGAGGGCTTTTGTGTATATGATGTCGTTTCATCCCGACATCCACTGTGGGAGGTGGGTGTTCCCATTTTGCAGATGAAACTGAGTCCAGAGAGGGACACACATGCAGATGTGCAGCAAGTGGCAGTCGGAATTCCACCCAGCTCTGTGGGGGCCTCAAACCCAGCCGTTTCGACATCAACCCCAGCAGCAGACAAGGTGAAGCAGGACTTCACCCTAGGCAAGGAGGGGGCACTCTTTGGCTGTTCATGCATGCCTCTGCCCAGCAGCGCTAGCCTTCCTGCAGGCCGGAGAAAAGCCATATCCAAAGGCAGGAGGAGGCGGTGCTGCCCCCTAGTGTCGGGCGGAACACACACACACACACACACACACACACACACACACACACACACACACACACACACACCCTCCCCCCCCCCCACCTCGTCTCAGGGCAGCTCTTCCCCTTGCAAGCTGCCTTAGATATCCATGCAGCATTAATCAGCATTTCAACTTCCTAATAACAGAGAGGCACTCTGTCATTCACCCTGTCTCAAAATGCTGGGGGTGGCCCTGGCCCAGCGGTGCACATAAAGAGGCCAAGTGTGGATGTGCCCAGGGAAGTCCTTATATGTCCTGGGTTCTCAGAATTAGTGCAACTAGATTCCAGCGCCCTCTTTTTCTTTTTAAAAAAAATATGATGATCAACTTTATTAGAGCAGAAGCTCTGATCCCGAGCACATCTGTGCAGCAACACAGCATGCTGGGAAGGCCAACACTGCCCCCACCCCATCTTTAAAGACAGAATGACTCACCCACATAGCAGGGCAGGAGCTCCGTGTTTGCTTGGGGCAGGGGTGGGGGGGGGGCGGCTTTCTCTGGTGGGGAAAAACCAAAGTTTATGTATAATTGATGCAAGATGTCATTTTTTGGATCAGATAAAAGATTTTCTGGTCTTCATCCTGCTAAAGAGACTTTCTATAAATTTCTTTTTATAGAATAAGTGCACAGTAATCAGAAAAGAATCCCACTCCAGATAAGCCCATGCTTTACCACAGAATCTTGGGCCTCCTCCTCTCCCTCAACAAGGGATGGATCCCACCTTCAGGACACTCTGAACGCTCTGCAACTTTCTGGAAATTTCCCTGACCCTTGTTTGCCGCAGTTCCTCCTACCTGTAAAATGGAGCCATCATGGTAGGTACCACTCCTGAAGAGATTTCCAGGAAGTTTTAGGCTCTTAAGGGAGGCTTCCAAATATCCTGGACTTGGGATTCTCATTACAATAGCCTGTCTCACCTTCAAAGCACACCAGCATTAACTAGATCTGCCTAATTACACTGCAGAGCAATGGCTTGCATTTATGCTGCCTGCACGTGACGGAAATTGGGGTGGTCATTTGTCAAAAATGTTCCTGCGCCCGAGAGATAGATACATAAACTTGCAGTCTTTTCTGATTATCGGTGAAGGTTTTGTGTGTGTGATGTGTGTTTCAAAGGTCTAAATACCGGGTGCGTGACAAAAGAATGGTTCCTCTTTGCAATATGCCAGCTGTCATGGGTTTCTAGGCAAGATATTATCTCTGATAAATAGATATGGACAATAGATAATGTCTATATTAATATCACTAAAACGTGGTCCTCTCCTGCAGCTCACCCGAGACGAGGACAACAGTGTAGAAAGAGGCAGATGCCACACAAGAGACTTTTTTCTCGTGACAGTCTGAGCTCCCCTGCTGCAATTAACTTTTTCTCCCCTCCTTCTCCTCCTTCATCTCATGCAATGTGGTTCAGAAAAAGGGGGCCTGCATTTTCCTCCTGCTGATGGAAGTTGATTAGCAGTCAGGTGGAGTGATGCTCAGGGGACAACACAGCGGATTAATTAAATCACTTCTACTGGCTAAGTGGTGACACTTTGATTTATAGCAGAACTCACTCAACCAGACAGCAGCTTTTCTTGCGTGCCGAAGGAAGGGGGCCAAAGTGGCCACTGGTTGGAGGCCGAGGGCTTTGCAAACTTTAAAGACAAGCATCCTAGTCATTAAAGCAGAGGCCCCCCGCTGGGCTCCTCTCTCTGGGGTGGGAAGGCCCGCAGGCTCGGGAGAGGAACCAGAGAGAAGGGAGCAGCTGAGACAGGCCCCTACGCTGACAAGGAGCCAGAGGACCCGGTTCAGAACACACAGAACTCTATTACACCCCTGCACAAAAGCGGCCTTGAAATGGGTTGGCCCGATTTTCCAATTTTCTCCAGGCCTGTTGGTTTTGTTGTTTTTTGTTTTTTAAGTCATCTCTATGCCCAACGCCCAGCGTGGGGCTTGAACTCACGCTCCTGAGATCAAGAGTCTCACACTCCACTGACTGGGCCAGCCAGGCACCCCCACCCCGACCCGAATCTGTTTTCACTGAACTGTTCCTCGGTATCACACCCTGGCTCACCCTCAAGAAACAGCCCCGTGACGGTCCTGTCAAACGGACTCGGGTGTTTGTGACTCTTTTCCATTACTGCACGGCGTCTTCTCAATGAGGAGCCCGCAGACCAAAATGCGCGCAAGGGCTGCGCTTCTGGTGGCACATTTTATGTGATGAGGTGGCTACATCTGTGGCGAATCCTATTTCGCTCTTTGCTTTGGCTGCTGAGCAGCTCAGAGCTGACCGTGCAGCCCAAACCGCATGCTCTCACACACGCCCCGGGTATGAACTCCTTATGGATCCACGTGGACATCTCTCCCAACTCTGCTTCATCTGGACAACTCCCGTTTCTCTGATCTTGAAATGTTTTGGTGGGGGTGGGGAGGTGGGGAGAGCTGTCTCCAATTCCCTTAGGGACGAGGATAAACAGGATGGCGGTCAAAATCCTGGATCGTAGAACATATTGAGCAAGTTCTGGTTCTCTGATAACCTGTTCAGAGTAGGGTGCTTGTTAAGATACAAGTTCCCGAATCCCACTCCAGACCTTCTGAACCAAAAGAGCTCAAGACCGGGCCCGGCAATTTGCATTTTTAATAGATTCCCCTGAGCAATCCCGGAGCTCACCGACATTTGACAACCATCGTCTGTAGAGTCAGACAGCCCCAAGACCCAACCTCGGTTCCACTAATTAATAGCACATTAGGAGACGTGACGTTCCTCACCTCCCCAGGCTTCCTTCCTCTCAACTCTAAGACGGCGCTGGTGAGAAGGAAGCTAGATGTCGGTCGGTAAGTAAACACCTGACATGGCTGACTGGCAACCTGTAAGATTTAATACGTGGCAGACAGCCCGGATGTCCGCGTAAACGTGGTGTGGTGTAGACGTACGATGGGATGCCGTTCGGCCTTACAGGGGAAGGACGTTCTGACGCAAGCTACAGCACGGATGAACCTTGAGGACATCATGCTGGGTGAAAGAGACCAGACGCTGAAGGACAAAGACCGGATGATTCCAACTGCGTGAGGTACCCAGAGTCATCAAATCCACAGAGACGGGAAGTGAAACGGTACGTGCCCAGGGCTGCAGGACACGGGAGTCATGTTTCATGGGGACAGAGTTTGGGAAGATGACAAGTTCTGGAGATGGATGATGGTGACGACTGCACAACACTGTGAGTGTGCTTAGTGCCTCTGCTCGTCTAAAAATGGCTAAGATGGTCAATTTTATGTTGAGCGTATTCTACCGCAATAAAAAATAAAAATTAAATGAAAATAAAAACCACCGCCACCTCTCACTTGCTCTCTCTCTCTCTCTCTCTCTCAAAAATACATATGATATTAAAAAATTAAAAATAAAATAGTTTTGGGGTGCCTGGGTGACTCAGTCGGTTGAGTGCCTGGCTCTTGATTTCGGCTCAGGTCATGATCTCGCGGTTCATGGGTTCGAGCCCTGGGTCGGGCTCTGTGCGGATGGTGCAGAGCCTGCTTGGGATTCTCTCTCTCTCTCCCTCCCTCCCTCTCTGTTCTTCCCCTGCTTGTGCTCGCGCGCACTCTCGCTCTCAAAACAAATAAATAAACTTAAAAAAAAAACACACAAAAAACACCACCACTGCCAAATGGAATTAACGTGGGACACCCCAGCCCCTTTCCCACTCGGCCCTCAACGTCCTCCAGAGTCCATTTAGAACAGAGTGTGTGCTGAGGTGCAGGAGGAAGGGGCAAGGGAGGAGGGAGGCAGAAATGACAGGAACTGGCCCTCTCCCGGTTCCTTCCTAACTCAGGAGTCCGAAAACTCCCTGTGGCGCCACAGAACGCTTATCCCAACTGTGAAGGAAGCTGACGGAACATCAAATATTAAAAGGGTAGAGCAACCGGCATAGTTTTCCATATAAATGACTCTATGAACATATATGAAGATTGCTTTTAAAATTCAAATATAATTATTTTTTAAAAGGCATCCTGTGCACACCGTCTCTCTCCCCACGCTGACACTTCTGGGCTGTTGTCATGCTCCAGTGAGGTGCCTGCTGGCAGCCAGCCCAAAGCACTTTGTAACATGCCCTCCAGATCCTAAGTGAAAACTGATCAAAGAATTGGCAGCAGCAAAGACATGACTGAAATCAGCTCTCAAAGGGGTGGGGCTGGGCTATTGTCCCTCTTTGTGGGAACAGCTGCTTAACGGGGAATTGGAGCGGCGTGATTATAATATGCATACGGACTGCTCTGTTAACAGAAGCCGGCTTAAAGTACTCCAGGGGCCTCCACCTTGCGTTTTGGCAAAGGGCTCTGCGAGGATGCTGTGTCAAACCTTTTTGAAAATGTCTCCTTGACACGCAGGGTGAGTAAGGGCGCCTGTGAATCTCATTACAGCCCCACACCTCCCTCTGCCGTTCTGCTCCCTTTTCTTGGCTGCTACGAGGGAGCTCCACGAGGGTCATTCTGCCCCCAGATCAATCAGGACAGAGGCAACGCACGCAAGGTGAGCGGCCGGCTACCTGTGTGGACCCGGGAGCCGGCCCCTGAGCCCTTCGGGGAAGGACCATCTGATTGTCTGCAGGTGTGCAGACCCCCCAGGGGTGAGTGCAGTGTTCCCCCAAGTCCTGATGAATGATACCACACCTCTGAGCAATCAGTCCTCACTGTGCCTGCATGGCACTGGCAGTCCCCGAGTGGAAAAGGAAACCGAAACAGGCTGTCCCGGCGCTGGGGGCCAGGAGGAGCCCCGTGGACACACCTGACCTCTGGCTCCCTAGCCCAGGGCAGGAGAGTGAACCGCCCCGGCCTCAGAGGCAGCGCCCGGCCCTCGCCCGTTCCTTATCAGGCATGATCCTTCACCAGTGGAGGAAACTGCTCATCAGGAAGATTAAAGCAATTTCACAGAGGTCTCCTAGCCAGAAGGTGGTGAGCCTGGGACCCGCCAGTCTGCCTCACTCCCCGGCCTTTTGTTTTGTGGGTGGGTTTTGTGTTTAACTGTACCCACCCAAAGGAAACGGATGTGTTCCTTTTTCTAGGGGGAGAAGCTGGCTGCTCCCTAAGCCCAGCCCTGCCCCAGTTCAGGACGATTTCGCTGCCTCCTCTGTCGGCTGGCAGCTAAAAGGCCCCCTGGCCTCCATCTCTAGTGACTGTGAGTAGACACGCAGGGAGAGGGGGAGGAGGGAACAGTTTTAAAAATGAATATATGCATGTGTCTCTCCTGCTAATCACCGGAATGCATTTTCAGGAGAGGTGAGCAGAGGGGATTAGCTGCAGGACTCCCATTAATGCTAACTTTATTTCAGTAATGAGGTGCCAAGGCATGGAACAATCACGGGGGCTAATACGGTGTAATCACAGTGATGAGATGCGCGTGCTGGGAAGGGAGGGAGAGGGGGTGAGAGTCAGGACGCCTGACACGGTGGAGGCAGCAGGAGCCAAAGGCAGGAGGCAGGTGAGTCAGGCCAGGGGCTGAGCCGGCGAAATGGGAACCCAGATAACGGGGGAATAACTACTCCTCGTGATCACGGACAGCGGCCAGGCCAGGAGCGCTGTTCATTTCATTTCAATCCTCACAACGAAACAGAGAGGTAGGTATTACCCCCACTGGACAGATCAGCAAACTGAGTTTTAGGAAAGGTAACTTGCCCAAAGTCGTGCAGCTAGGGGAGGGACCTGTCTGAAGTCAGATTTCTCCTCATCACTGCGCTTGACCGTGAGTGCTCCACCTCCACTGGGGACAGAGGGCGGGGAGGGGGGGTAATGTGCAAACACCAGGGGCTATATCAGCAGCATGGGAGAGAGAAACAGCTGTGCGCATGCACCCAGCCCATCGCACTATGTGCACCTGCGTTCCTGGGGCTCTGCACGCTACGTCACGGCTGACCCTTCGGAGGTCTGAGTAACACAGGAGAGGGGAATGAACTTGACCATCTTCATCGACCAGGTTCTAGATACCACTTGCAGCCACAAACGAAAGCTAGAGTGTTCTCTGAATCTCCAGACCTCCCCACCCTTCAGTTGGCAAATGCTTACAGGTCCGGGGCAACTCACTCTTAACAGAGCTTTGTGTCTCTGCAACTGTGCTCTGCAAGCCCATGTGGGCACTTGCGGAAAACAGGTAAGCGCGGAAAACAGGTAAGCACGGAACTGGGGAGGGCCCTGGGGCTGCCCTTTACTAAGACCCCTGGCCGAGGTTTCCAGAAGGTTTCTCTGTGCTTTAAAGATGCTTTTGCAGGCATCCAAGGCACAGGATTTCCATGTCTGTGGCCAGCAAAACACACTCTGTAGGTCCAGTCTTGCCCAAAATCCATGAGGCCATTTGCCCCACTGGATGTTTAGAAGGACAAAGTTCAGAGCATTCAACACATTTACTAAGTACCCACTGTGCACCAAGCTCTATTCTAGGCCCTGGAAATACAGCAGGGGACAAATCGAAATCTCGGCTTTCAAAAAGCTTGCCTTCCAGTGAAGAAGACAAATAGACTGGATGTCTTACCAGAGAGTGTGGTGAAGAAAAATAAAGCAGGAGGAGGAGAGCGGTGGTTCTCAACCAGGACGATGTTGCCCCTCAGAGGACACTGGCAATGTCTGGAGACCTTTTTCATTGTCGCAGTTGGGTGGGTGGGGTCTGTGCCACTGTGATCTGGGGTGGGGGGGGGGGGATGCTGCTGCACATCCCCCAACGTCCAGGACAGCCCCACCACAGTCGTCCCGCCCCAAATGTCACTAGTGCCGAGGCTGAGGACCCCTGACCCAGAGAGGACAGGTGTGCTCTTCAAGGTGGGGTCGGGGAAGGCCTCTAGAGAGGGACATCTGAGCAGAGAGCTGGGACAGCGAAGGACGTCTGTGGGCAGAGGGGACAGGTGCAGAGGCGAGGCAGGCACTCAGCGCACACCTAAGGTCGAGCAGGAGTTCCACCTAAGTGCCACAGTGCCGGGGGGTTCCCAGCAGGACCATGAGATCTCCCACTGACACTTCCGATGACTCCCTCTGGCCGCTGGGTGGAGAACAGTCTGTGGGGCGCAAAGGGGAGCAGGGCACCAGAGGGAGGCTAGTCACACAAGCGTGTCTATTCAAGATGCAGGGGCTTGAACGAGAGTAGGAGGGGCTGGACGGCAAGAAGTGGTCAGTTCACAACATGCGGTCAAGGTAGGGCTGCCTTTGGGATCTGCTAATGGTTGACATGAGGGTGTGAGACACAGGGAAGAGGCAGGAGTGGCTTGTGGAGCCACTTTCCCTTAGGGCCCTGCTCCAAGCGTCTCCCTGAAAAACAGGACTCCTAGCCCTCCCCTTAACCCAGGGCTTCTCGATGAGGGGCAATTATCCCCTCAGGGGACATTAGGCCGTGTCTGGAGACAGTTTTTGGTCATCACCATGGAGAATGACAGCTGCTACCAGCATCTAGTGGGTAGAGGCCAGGGATGCTGGTCAGCATCCTACAAGGCATCGGACGGCCCTCTCCCCCCCACAACACACGTACACAGAACCATCTGATCCCAAAAGTCAACAGTGCAGAGGCTGGGGACTCCTGCCCTAAGCCCCACCCCCACCCCCAGCTGCCTCCTCTTGCACGGGCGGCCCCCCCCCAGTTTGGCAAGGACTTCATCAGAGCCTGGAGCTTCCAAATCCATGCACGTCGGTGGCTAAGGTCCATATTAACTACATCTCACTTGGCTTCTGACGGTGACACAGGTCGGGTGCTGCTGCTGTGGCCGCTGCCACCGCATGAAACAGGAATGTTGGAGAGCACATTCATTACCCAGCTGTTAAGAGCATGCACACGTCTCTCCTGGACTGGGGTACCTGAAAGCCAGCCCTGCTCTGTGATTGAGTGACTGCCAGCCGCCTCCTCTCTGTAACCTTGACGCACCAGGGCAGGGCCTCTGGGGCACAAGCCAAAAAATCCAAAAGGCAACGTCGGCTGCAACACATGGATGGGTTAATTTGTTTCATGTCCCCGTCGCCACTGAGCTCTCTTAGGGAAAAAAGAAAAAACACAAAAAAACCCAAAACCTCCATTTACGGGGTTTAATATCCCAGCTGCTAGGAACCAGATTAGGCAGAAGGAAGAAAATGTGACGTCGATGCAGAGATCCATTTATACTCAGTTATGTTTGCCGAAAAACCAGTTTTTGATCTGCAGGTTATTCTTGCTGGCTTGGACCTCGAGCAACAAAATATCACACTTCCAGGTGGTATCTTTAAGGAAAGCTAATTAGGATTCTTGGCACCTTGTAGCACGAAACATTTTACAATTTTCTTCAAAGCAATTTGCCAACATTAGCTAATTAAAACGCCCAGCCTTCCGTTGAGGGACAATGGGAAGACAGCAGAATCTTCATTTCTCAGCATCTGCTGTAGGTTTAAAACTCCAAATTCCTGTTGCTTCCACTCGGTTGAGGTCCTTCTCTCTGAAGGTGGCCTTTCATGATATTTAGCAACATTTCCGGGAGCACGGAGGAAAACATTCCAGCTTTTCTAGCACTTCATCTCTAAAATAAGAGACAACACTCAAAAAGGAGTTGGAGCAATGAAGGTGGTTCGGTGAGCCAGAGGTCAGCAACCTAAGGCCCGCAGGCTGAATCCGGCCCTCTACCTGTGTCTTTAAATAAAGTTTTATTGCAACGCAGCCATGCACACTGGTGTATATACTGTCTATTGCAACAACAGAGTTCAAGCAGTTGCAACAGAGATCATACAACCTCCAAAGCTGAAAATATTTACTCTCTGGTCCTTTATGGAAGAAGCCATCTCTTCACATCTGCCAAACCACGATCATCCACCATGATGGTGCCTCTGTCCGTCCCCAGGTGTCTACACCATCAGTGGGACTTCCGTTGAAGTCCTCGACTCAGCACTCTCAGCCAAAACACAAGAACTAGCAAACCCACATAGGGAAGAAAACCTTGCGCACACTTCCACAGCAGACTCAGGGGCAGGGTTCAGCAGTGCCGTGCACATGTTGTCAGTAAAAGGTGGCTGAGGGCCCGAGAAAAAGCAGACTACCTTCATTTTAAGCCATTTCAGGCCTAACACCACTGCATCATGGTTTGAGGGGCCGTGTGGAAGAAGAGACCACGCAGGGGCTGGGGCTGGATTCCACTCCTCCCATAACCTCGTTACAGTTATGAGCGTCAGCCCCCAGATGAAGGCCTTTGAGTAAGTTTGACAGTAGAAAAATTGTTAGGTTTATTTGCTTATTTTGAGAGAGAAAGAGAAAGCATGAGAGGGGCAGGAGCAGAGACAGGGAGAGAGAGAATCGAAAGCAGGCTCTGCAGTGTCGGCACACGGAGCCTGATGTGGGGCTCGAGCCGGTGAGATCATGACCTGAGCCGAAATCAAGAGCCGGATGCTTAACAGCCAGAGCCACCCAGGCGTCCCTAGCAAAGTTATCTTTTAAAAAGGGAACCTGAATTTACTTCTCAATGTAAAAGTGAGAATTTGGAAATGTCACAACCCAACAGAGTCCTTCTCCCTCTTTATTTCATTTTCCTAAGAACGGCAGGATGAGTCCTCCCCCTGCAATTTATCCCAAACATTTCTCTCTCCCCAGTCCCTGCGACCCAGTGTGAAAATTCCATGCTCCGAATTCATTCCCCTCTGCTGGGCACCCCCCTGGGGGAGGCCTCTCTCAAATGCAGGTGTTTGAGGAGGCGCACGTGTGCGGGGCTCTCCAGCTCACCCAGAGGCCTAGCACAGGGGGAGCACAGCGGTCATCAGCAGGGTCAATTTCATCTGGGTCCTGAGGTGTCTGAGGGCAGGACCACTGTGACTTGTTGGTCTGGGGATGGCAGAGATGCTTCTAGAAGCCCCCTGACATTCCCCCCCTCCAGCCTCGCTGGCACATTTGCCTTTATCCAACATATTGCCTATGTGGAGTAGCTTGAAGGGTCCTTATTCATCAGGACAGAGTTGTTTTAACAAGGCGTGCAGTAAAAGCTCTGATGCTCGCCACACTCCCAGCACTGCCCTTGTTCTAAGGCCACTCTGCAAATCGGTCCCTTGAGGAATGAGCTGGTGACGGTGGAGCCGGGGGCAGCCAGCAGCAAACACAACTGCCCCTGCATCATCATTTCGGAATAAGGTAGAAGATGATGCACGTGTCCCACAAACCCATAAAGTGCCATTTTTTTAGGATCAGGAACTTGCAGGGTAGAATGGAGCAGACTCTAACGGACACCTAAGGTAGAAAGGGCACCGACGTGAGGAAACCACAGACTCCACGCTTTTAGCTCAGTCCAAAACCCTCATTTCACATTCTGAGTCCACTCGGCCACACTGCCCGCTAGAAGCTTCTGAAGGCAAAAGGACTTCGTCGAAAGCCCTTTCACTAGCCTGAAAGCCACAGAATCCTAACAGCTCAGGGCTGGGAGATGGAAAAGATTATTTGTTGAACATAGCGTGTGCAAGAAAGTTTACATACATGGTCGATATAATCCACCCCCCCCCCCAAAAAAAAAAACCTGTATGGAGAGCATCATGTCTCTTTTGCAGGGAAGGAAATCAAGCTTCAGAGTGACTAAATATTCATGTAAAATGATGCTACTATGTTATAAAATGCAACCCGATTTCAAATGGTATTCTTTTTTTTTTTTTTTTTAGTTTCTTTTATTTTTGAGACAGAGAGAGAGAGAGAGAGAGAGAGAGAGAGAGTGAGTGAGTGTACAAGTAGGGGTAGGAGCAGAAAGGAGGAGACCAAGGACCCAAAGATGGCTCCACGTTGCCAGTGTAGATCCCAACATGGGGCTTGAACGCACAAACTGAGATCATGATCTGAGCTGAAGTCGGACACTTAACTGACGGAGCCACCTAGGCGCCCCTCAAGCGGTATTCTTAGTGTGTTCCGAGTTGTGCCAACATCCCCCAAGTCCACTTGAGAGTATCGGCATCACCCCAAAAGAAACCCCCTACCCCTTAGCAGTCCCTCCTCATCTTTCCCCTTCCCCTCAGCCCCTGGCAACCATGAAGAATCTGCCTTTGATCTCTACAGGTTTGCTTACTCTGGACATCTCATATGAACGGAGGCGTACAACATGTGGCCTTTCTGTGGCTGGCTACTTTCCCTTAGCATCATCCATATTTTTCCAGGTTCATCCACATTGTAGCAGGTGTCAGTGCTTTGTTCCTTTTGGGGGCTGACTAGTATTCCGTTGTAGGATGTGCCACATTTTGTTTATCCATTTATCTACTGATGGGCACTCGGGCGGCTTCCACTTCCTGGCTGTTGTGAGTGGTGTTGATGTGAATATTCGTGTACAAACTTTTCTGCACATTTTTTGACGAGTCACATTTTTATACTCCTTTTATTAAAGGGTGAAATGAATTAGAAACACATGCTCTTGGGGTGCCCGGGTGGCTCGATTGGTGAAGCACCCGACTCTTGGGTTTCAGCTCAGCTCACAATCTCATGGTGAGTTTGAGACCCACGTCGGGCTCCGTGCTGACGGTGCAGAGCCTGCCTGAGATTCTCTCTCTCTCCCTCTCTCTGCCCCTCCCCTGCTGCTCTCTCTCTCAAAATAAATAAATAAACAAAAAACACGTATTCTCTCATTGAACAACATAATAAATACTTATTGAAATAACTGCAGCATTTAGGACAGAAGCAGCAGCTAGGTGTGGTGAAAAGAAGGTGGGTCACAAGTAGGGATGCAGAAGTTTTTTTTTTTCATTCATTCAATAAATACTTATTAAAATAGAGTATAAGACATTATGCTAGGTACTGATGATTTCACATCCTGGCTGTTCTATCATTCATTAAAAAAAAAAAAAAATCAGGTTGTTGCCCATGCTGTTCTAGAAAACATACAAAGGTCAGTTCTTTTTTTATTTTTTTTTAAATTTTTTTAACGTTTATTTTTATTCTTTGAGAGACAGAGAGAGACAGAGAAAGAGGGAGACACAGAATTTGAAGCAGGCTCCAGGCTCTGAGCTGTCAGCACACAGCCCTCAAAGGTCAGTTCTTTTTTTTTTTTTTTTTTAACGTTTATTTATTTTTGAGACAGAGAGAGACAGAGCATGAACGGGGGAGGGTCAGAGAGAGAGGGAGACACAGAATCTGAAACAGGCTCCAGGCTCTGAGCGGTCAGCACAGAGCCCGACGCGGGGCTCGAACTCACGGAGTGTGAGATCGTGACCTGGCTCGAACTCACGGAGTGTGAGATCGTGACCTGAGCCGAAGTCGGCCGCTTAACCGACTGAGCCACCCAGGCGCCCCTCAAAGGTCAGTTCTTTATTTTCACAGGGCCTCATTGTTCTCATCAGCAAAGTGGGCACAGGCTACCCCGGAAGAGCTGGCAGCAAGTAGCAGGTATAATGACACACCTGGATGGATTCTGGAGCATTGGAGACCCGGCAAACACAATGATAACGTTACCCGTCGGGCACAACAAATGCCTCCTACTCATCTCCCTTCCCTCACCTGTGGTACAGTACTTCCTAATTGATGACGTTTTTCATGCCCCAGGTAGCGCCCATGGAACAAGAACCACCCAGGCTTCCTTGCCTTGTAGAAAACAGATTTTGTTTAGTAAAGGGTTTCATATTTAAACACTACCCCCAAAGGTGGGAAGAGCTTCAAAGCAACAGGAGTAGGCCCGAATGGAAAGAGTTGGCCGGTAATCCTTGACAATGTGCTCTAAGTGCGATCTTCCTGTTCCTGGCGCCGCACTTTCCCACCTCTGCCAGCAGATGGCGACATGTCCTGCAAGGTTGTGTTAGTTGTGACTTTTGGCCATGAAATGACAGGGCAGAGGACACGCTTAGGTATGCTGCCTGGAGATTCGAGCACCTCCCCAGCCACTATGCAGAGGTCTGAGCACAGCCGAACACATTGGTGGGGGAGAAAAAGCATGTGGAACAATGAAGTGTTTATAAAGGCTACAGGAGGGGCACCTGAGTGGCTCAGGTGGTTAAGTGGCGACTTTGGCTGAGGCCACGATCTCACAGTTCGTGAGTTCAAGCCCCTCGTATGGCTCTGTGCTGACAGCTCAGAGCCTGGAGCCTGCTTCAGATCCTGTGTGTGTCTCTCTCTCTCTGCCCCTACCATGCTCATGCTCTGTCTCTCTCTCAAAAATAAAAAATAAACGTTAAAAAAAATTTTTTTTTTAAAAAGGTTATAAGATGGGACAAAATGACTATGGTCTAACTGCAGCTATCCACCAGTGGGGGAGGGGGAATCATTTAAAACAAATGCCTTAATGCAAGTTAGAATCAAATAATTATCCCCTTATGTGACATCCATTCCAAGGAGTATGATCACACATTAAAAAGCAAATGGTATTAGACAGGACACCAGAAACAAAGTACAAAAGTAACAAAGTAACAAAGTAACAAAAGTTAAATTGAACTGCATCAAAATCAAACCTTTATGCTTCCAAGAACACCATCAAGAAAGTGAAATGACAAGCCACAGAATGAGAAAAATATTTGCAAATCATGTATCCGATAAGGGACTGACACCAAAACTGTATGTAAAGAACTCCATCAACTCAACACTAAAAAGACAACCCAACTTAAAAATGGGAGGATGAGGACAGGCCTCTCTCCAAAGAGGACATACAAATGTACAACATCATTGGCCACCAGGGATACGCAAGTCAAAACCACAGCGGGATTCCACGTTACAAACACAGGATGGCCATAATCAGTAAGATGGACAATACCGAATGCTGGAGAGGATGTGAAGTCACGGAAATCCTCGTACACTGCAAGTGGGGATGCAAAATGGTACAACTCTCTTGGAAAACAATCTGGTAGTTTCTCAAAAGGTGAGACGCAGAGCTCCCAAATGACCCGGAAATTCCAGTCCTCGGGATACACCCAAGGGAACTGAAGACATGTCCACACGAAGCTTACACATGAATGTTCATAGCAGCATTACTCCTGAGGGCCAAAAAGTGGAGACCACCCACGTGCCCCTCAACTGAAGAGTGCACAAACAAATGTGCATTTGTTTTCTACACAAAAGAACATTATCTAGCGATAGTAAAGAAGTTGATGCATGCTACAACATGGGTAAACTGAAAATATGCCGAGTGAGAGAAGCTAATTACAAAAGACCACATATTGCATGATTCTATTTATATGGAACCTCTAAAATGGGTCAATCCATAGAGGCAGAAACTAGATGAATTGTTGCCAGACACTGGGGGGAGAAAGAATGGGAAGTGACTACTAATAGGCATGGGGTTTCTTTTGGGGGGGGGGGTCACAAAAGTGTCTAAAATGAACTGTGATGGGGCGCCTGGGTGGCTCAGTCGGTTAAGCGTCCGACTTCGGCTCAGGTCATGATCTCACGGTATGTGAGTTCAAGCCCCACGTCGGGCTCTGTGCTGACTGCTCAGAGCCTGGAGCCTGTTTCAGATTCTGTGTCTCCCTCTCTCTCTGACCCTCCCCGTTCATGCTCTGTCTCTCTCTGTCTCAAAAATAAATAAATGTTAAAAATAAAATAAAAAAAAAAAAAGAACTGTGATGGGTGCATATCTGTGAATATAATAAAATCATTGAACTGTATATACACTTTAAAGGGGTGGATTGTATGGTAAGTGAGTATACCCTGATAACATTGTTACAAAAAAAATAATGACATGGTAGACTAAGATAGAAAACCACTTCCATTATGTTGATAAATGAAAAAACAAAAATAGTTACAGGGCTGCTGGGTTGTACAACCCAGGGGTGGGGGTGGGGGGCAATATTCTCTTTGTTACCATGGGAATGGTGCCCCCCCCCAGGAGTTGTGAAATGAAACGTGGGGCCCCACCCATCTTCATGGATCCTGGCTATCTACTCCACAGCCAGCCGGGCACGCACACCACTTCCTGTGCTTGGTGATCTCCCAACTCCTACTTCAAAGCCCCATTCGAGGGCCTTCATTTGGTTACAAAATGATAAAACAGGATCCAAATTTTCTTTTTTGTGAAATATATTAATATATAAGTGTGTGTATATGAAAATAGACACATACCCAGAGTGGTTATCTATAGATAAAAGAATCATGAGAGCTTTTAATCTTTTTCATACCGCCCTAATTTTCTATAATGCAGTGTATTACTTTGTAATTAGAAAAAATTACAAATATTAGAAAAAAAAAGTACGTATGTATAAACATGTCATTTTACTAAGTCTGCCCTCTGAGCCTCACCCACACAGCAATACTTCCTCTATCCTCACATTTATGATCCCATATGGCAGGTAATGACATAACTGCCTATCTCTCACAACACACCATATTTTCTGGAAGCAGAGACCATTTCTAATTCATTGTTCTAACATCCAAATATGCCTGGTTTTGGTATGCTCACTACACATAGTATAGATCTAAGTATCAGTCAGTATGCTCTGTCAAAAGCCTGTACAAAAATTTCATTTTAGACTTTGCATTGAGGAAATGCTTTGTGTTTATGTCATTAATACTTTGCATTAACATGAGGGATTATTTCTCTTTTTGCCCTTGCTGCCAGGAAACTCAATTGCATCACCTGTATTGTTCAACTGCATGTCTGCATTCTATTTTAAAGTTGTTCTAGGGGCGCCTGGGTGGCTCAGTCGGTTGAGCGTCCGACTTCAGCTCAGGTCATGATCTCGTGGTCTGTGAGTTCGAGCCCCATGTCGGGCTCCGTGCTGACGGCTCAGAGCCTGGAGCCTGCTTTGGATTCTGTGTCTTCCTCTCTCTCTGACCCTCCCCTGCTCATGCTGTCTCTTTCTCTCTCTCTGTCAAAAATAAATAAAACATTTTTAAAAGTTTTAAATAAATAAATAAATAAATAAATAAATAAATAAATAAATAAATAAAGTTGTTCTAGGGGCGCCTGGGTGGCTCAGTCGGTTGGGCGTCTGACTTCGGTTCAGGTCATGGTCTCCTGGTCTGTGAGTTCGAGCCCCACGTTGGGCTCTGGGCTGACAGCTCGGAGCCCAGAGCCTGCTTCATATTCTGGGTCTCCCTCTCTCTCTCTCTGCCCTCTCCCGCTCATGCTGTCTCTCTCTGTCTCTCAAAAATAAACACTAAAAAAAAAAAAAAAAAAAAAGGTTGTTCTAATTTTATTTCTATTTTACTAATCAGTATTATATATAAACATGTATTTTCTCAAATCCTTTTAGAAAATAATCAAGCTATACAGGTGTAGGTCTGTGAATGGAGTAGGAATAAACACGTGGTGCCTGTGCCGTTCGAGCATAAAAATGCAAGTGACACTTTATCTTAAGGGTAAATCAATACCTAAGGATGCTCAGGTACCACATTCCCCAAACCAGAGGCTCGGGATCCACTCAATTTTACATTTCAGAAGGTCTTCTTCCACTCCTGTGTGCTCCCCAGCATCCAGCCCAGAGCTAGGCACACAGCAGGCGTCGTTAAATACCTGCAGAATGAATGGCTGGGGCTGGTAGTGTGGTGCCAGTCCCATTCAAGGGGTGACAGGTTTAACCCAGGCCTTCTCCACTCGGCACCAGAGGCTCCGGGGGCCGGCTAACCGTCTGTGGAGGGGGGCTGTCCTGTGCGCCGTAGGACGTCGAACAGCCTTCCTGTCCTCTAGGAGATGCCGGTAGTGACTCCACATACACACTGGTGACCATCGAAAACGTCCGCAGACACTGGCAATGTCTCCTAGGGCGTAAAATCCCCTTCTGGTTAGACACTGCTGGTTTCAACCAACCTCTGCAGGTCCTGGCAACCAGCGCCTACAATCCTAGAGGGCTGGGGCCAGAAGGCTCCTTGTGCATGACCGTGTGCCTCACTCACAGATGGGCCAACAGGCCCAGAAGGGAGGAGACACGCGGAGCCAGAACGACTCCAGCGGTGCAGCCGTGTCTTCCCCTGCCCGTGCTGTCCTTTGGCTCAGGCTGCTGTCGGCAGGCTTGGCTTCTCCTGTGGTCCTTCACCTTGGCTCGCAGACGGCCACCTGCTTGCACCACTGGTGTCTCTCTCTTCTTGTAAGGACACCAGTGCTGTCAGATTACAACCCACCCTCATTTCACCCAGTGAAAATGGCCTCATTTTCACTCAGTCACCTCTTTGAAGGCCTCATCTCCTCCCAGGTACAAGGGCTTCGCACTCAGGCATATGAATTTGGTGGGGAGACACAATGCAGCCCATTACAAGGACTCTGCCTGGTGGATAGTAAGACACAGCCCTCTCACTAGTACAGAAAGGGTTAAGTTCCCCTTCTAGTACAGTCTTCAAAAGCCCTTTCTGGCAGGGACCAGCAGCGAAAAGGTAAAACATTTTGCTTAAATCAAGGATGATCCAATCCTGGGGCCAGAGTGCAAATGTGAGAGCGAATGCCAACCGGTCCTCCCCCGGCACCTGCCCCCTGCCTTTCGTGCTCAGAGCCCCGTGCGGCGTTTACTCCATCACAGGGGCTAAAACAAGAAAGGTCTGGGTTTAGTCTTGGTCGTTTAAAACAAGACAGTGTGTCCCTATGCAAAGTATTGAATCTTCGGGCTCGTTTCCTTAAAACGGGAATGAAAAGACCGACCGACCTCCCTCCCTCATAGGAGTGGTTGTTAGGATTAAATAGGCCTCTAGCACCAGAAATGATTAGAAGAGGGTTGCTGTTATCACCGTCTGCCAAGGTCATGTGCTGCCCACTCAGCCTGCGCGCACCTTTTGGAGATCTCAAGTGTGCATGTGGCTGCAGCGTCCCACGGCGTGGCCTGAGGAAGCTCACCTGTGCATCCAAGACTTCCTCTGCAGAACGGGGAGAAAGAGCACCTGCCTCAGAAGACGGATGCAGAACGGGACACTGGGAGCGCTTCCAAGGCGCTGTCCTCTCCTGGGTAAGGACGGTTAAGAGACCTCTCTCCTTCTCCTCTCGGTGAACGGGGAGGAAAAAGAAAGTGGACAGCATGGGCACCAGAGGCAGATCAGAGGCTGCTCTCCCGGGTGTCCGTGCACAAAATCAACAGCCCCGATGTGTCCTCAGCGGCAGCGGGCTCCCCATCGACAGAAACCGCTTCATTGTTTCAAGGAGAGGGAGACCACGCGGGCTCCAGGCCCTCAGTCGCTTGACTAGCAGTGTGCTGGGACAGAAAACCTATGGAATTGGTGCCACCAAGTGGCACAGAGAGCAATTGTTGGTGTCTGTGCCACCAGCACCTCGTTCTCTCCTCTCCATCCCTCTTCCTTCCACCTCTCCATCCTCTCTCCCCCTCTGCCCTTGAAATGGCGCCCACAAGCATCGTTTAACCAGGCGGCTGTCCTTGGGGGTCTGCGAAGGCTGCAGACGAGAGACAGGGCTTTGAGATCTCATCTGACTTAACTCCATAGTTCCTCCCTGCGCTAAATCAGGTCAATGAGCTTATTTGTGTCGAATAAATGAGCCTAGCCAACTGCTGAGCTGCTGCAAGACTATTTATCTCGGGCTTCCAAGCTGGCACTTAGCAGGCCACAGGCAAAGCAAGGACAGGCACACGTGTCAGGGACTGAGCTCTGAGGGCATCCCCGAATTCTGCCCGGTGCAGACCTCCCAGGAGAAATGGAGTCCAGCACACGAGGAGAGCGAGCACGGCGGATCCCAGCTTCAAACAGTGCCCGCCGGAAGGCTCCACGAAGCACATGGGAGTATCTTTAAAAGCAGAGGTCCCTCGTGCCCTCAGAAACCATCACACTGCCGGACACTTGTCAAAGCAGAGCTGGAGCTTCGGGGGACGCTTGGGCTGCCCTGAGCTCAGATCATCCTTCCTCCAACACCAGATGTCCAGTAAGATGATCCACACATCTTTACCCAAACTTTTCGCATAGCTTCCCCTTCCTTTCTGCATCTGAATGGCCTGCATATGAGGAGATCTGGCGGGCTCGTCCCGTCCTTCTCTCAGCTCGCAAGGGGAAGCCTGGGCCAGGCTCCGTCCCCGGCAGGCTTCGTGCAGGTCCGCTCTGGACAAGCTGAACGGCCTACCACTTACTTGCACACAACAAAAAGCCACCGCATGGAAAGAGCCATCCTCGTGTGCAACTCTGAAAGGGCTTTCGAAGCCTCTAACCTGGCTTTATTTCAGAGGCCGGATCATAGAAGCAAAAACATGCACTTTCCTACTCTACAATTAGCTATAATTGCGTTACATCAATCTAACAGGGACTGTTTATTTTTAAATATTATCTACAGGATTCTACTTGATTGGCATACTAACATAAAATAACATGTTTATGTACAAAATACAGGCAAAACTTACATCAAAAATGACATGGTTATCTTTGGGGCCTAGGAGTCTAGTTTGGCACAATTTAATTTCAGTGTAGTTTCCTATACTGTAAGGTTTCTACTTTGTAATCACAAAAAGAAATGAAAGGAAAACCTTTTACCGAGGAACGACTACACAAGCCCTTCTTCGGAATTCCAAGATGCTCTGGGTAACTCAGGTTAAGCACACCTGAATAACTTAGCACCATACTCAGGCACAGCCGTGTATACAGCTCTGTGATTCCCTGCCAAAAGGCAGCTGTTTCTTATGATGGAAAACACAACAGCTGTTTTCACAGGTGCAGAGCAGCAATCCATGAGAAGCCGGTCCCAGCAGAGAAGAATACAGTGTCTATTTAACATTCGAGGAGGAAGAGGCAGAAAGCGGTGAGCCCCGGCTGAAATCTTCGCGAGAGAAGGGGGAAGCCCTGCTTTCAGGAAAACGGGTCTCCGATGGCTGGTCCGCTCGTCCTGTGAGGATCAGAGCCCAGGATCCAGAGGCTGGGAGGCACGAGTTCCGGTCTTGCTTTCACACACGGCGGCATCTCTGGCTGGTCCCAAACAGAATTTCCCATCTGCGAGATACCTTAGCCATCACCCTCATTTCACCGATGAGGAAAGCAACGCCAGAAAACATTACTTTACTCCCAGTCTTTAATGCCTGCACGTTCGTCAATAAAATTAGGCGGCCACCCACGCACCTCATACCGCTGGTGTTCTACTTACACACACCAGCGCCCTTAGTAACAGTGGGGTGTGGCCGACATAGTCTGAAACCCCAAATTTCACTGAGAGCCAACGCAACCGTTTCTTACTCAAACTTTTGATGTCGTGACAACCCGGACGGCAAGCCAGAGCTTGCCTGCTCCACCTTGCGTAAAAAGTCAACAAACTGGGGCACCTGGGTGGCTCAGTCGGTTGAGCATCTAACTTCGGCTCAGGTCACGATCCCACGGTTCATGAGTTTGAGCCCCACGTCGGGCTTGCTGCTGTCAGCCTGTCCGCGTACCGCCTGCTTCGGATCCTCTGTCCTCCTCTCTCCACCCTTCCCCGACCTGCGCTCTCCCAAAAATAAATATTAAAAAACAAAAAAACAAAGTCAACAAATTAGAAAAGTCCAAAGCCGAAGGAACTATTCTCCGTCTCAAAAACGTTTGTTTCTTTATTATAATATTAAAGGCTGGCCTTTCATTTTTAGAAAGTCCAGCAGCTCAGCTCTATCACTGGATAGGAATCAAGCCGTAGGCACAAAATAACGGACAAGGGCCCCTGGGACAGTTGTCCCCACTCAGCATACTGCCAGCCCCGATCCCTCCTGGTGCCTGTGAACGTGGACTGACCAAGGAACTTCGCAGATGCGTGACTGCGCAGGAACAGGGAGACCAGCACCCACGACTGCTCCGGCACCCTGATAACAAACCATGCGGGACAAATCCAAGCAGAAGGGCCTCGAAGGCAATGTGCCCACAAGCCACGCGGTCGGGAAAGCACTCGTGTAGGAAAGAACCCTCATGATCCACAGGCAAAAAAAGCGTTACTATATCCTTGTGCGGCACCTTCTTATAGCAGAGCAAACGGAATCTGCAGTGGCATCTCCCAACTCCCTCTACCCCCCCCCAGTCACCCCACACAAGGAGCTGCTGGGGGCGGGGGGACCTGGAGAACAAAGCTGTCATGTTGGGGAGGGGACTGTTTGTGAACCTGCAGGCCATCCCACAGCGGAGCGTCTGCTCTGGGATCACACTAGTGTGCTAAGGACATCATGGCAGAGTAATAATGCTGTTCGTGGAGGCAGCACTGGGCTGGGAGAGACCAGTGAGGGAAGTAGCAGGTCCCCTGGGATTCCAGGGTAATTTAATCAGCGGCGCTTTAGCACGGCTGAAAGCAAGGGCAGGGAAATAATAAAGTCAGCTCCAAGCTCCTGGTAGCTTCTCTGTTCCACCTAAGGGGGAAATGTGACCTGAGGGTAGGGCCTCCACCTAGGCCCCGCTGACATCTGGAGCCAGGTAACCGTGTCATGGGGCCCACCTGTGCGTGGCAGGATGTTTAGCAGCGTCCTGGCCTCCACCCACGAGAGGCACCATCCTCCCCCAGTTGTGACAAAAATGTCTCCAGACCTTGCCAAAGGTCCTTTTGGGGACAGAAGTGCCCCCGCCATTGCTGTCCTAGGTCAACTGGAAAAGTTAGCCCTCACTTAAAAATGCTAAGAAAAAGAAAGAAAAGTTGGGGCACCTGGGTGGCTCAGTTACGCATCTGACTTCGGCTCAGGTCACAATCTATATCGGTTTGTGAGTTCGAGCCCCACATCAAGCTCTGTGCTGACAGCTTCAAGCCTGGAGCCTGTTTCAGATCCTGTGTCTCCCTCTCTCGCTGCCCCTCTCCCATTCGCGCTCTGTCTCTCTTTCAAAAATAAACATTAAAAACAAATTTTTTAAATGCTAAGAAAGAAAAGTTGGCCAAGGTCAGGGACAGTTCACTACATTTGAAGAATGGCCTATTAGTACATGGAAGAGTTAATGTCAGCAGCAATTAAATAAATACAAATTAGAACACTGACATCCATCAGCACAGTTAAATGATAACATGAGGGTCTCAGGGGTATGGCAAAAAAAAAAAAAAAAAAGACACTCCCACAATTTTTAGGTCACAGTAAAAACTGGTGCATGTTTTAAAAACATGCATTTAAAAGTGCTATTATCAATGCATTGTTTGTAGCAGCCAAAAAAGCAAATGTTAATAAGCTAAGTGTCCTCAGCAGGGGGTTAATAACATTATTGTAATCCACAAAATTGACACCATGTGGTCATTACAATTATTACAGGCCTGTGTGTTCACATAGGAGGATGTCCATCACAGGACTGTCTTCAAGAGGAAAACGGGCACCTGTTTCTGCCTGAAAAGTCATGGGAGAAGAGAAAGAAGACTGGCGCTGATCTCTGGGTCATGGGATTTTCGGTGACTATTAATTTCATCTTTACATATTTCTGAGTTATCTGAAGTTCTTCATCGTGAGCATGAGTTCTTTTAAAACTAGTAATAAAAATAATGCCGGGAATTCTGTAATCGCCACCCTTCCACCTGAGGGGCCCACGGCCCCCCGCGTTGTGACTACCTGACACTGTTCCCCTGCTGGGCTGCAGACGGCGGACTTTGTGCTGAGCACTAGGCTTCACTCGCGCGGATACCTCACACGGGTGACCCCACTTTCCAGATGAAGGGCCTGGGACTCGGGAGAGGAGACCACCCAGAGCCCCCCCGTCAGCAAGCAGTCACTAACCACAAGACAGAGTTCTCTCCCGCCAGCGAGGGAGCCGCCAGCACCACAATAAGCAACATCTCGGCACGTGTACAATTTATCTGCAAATCCCAACGCCAGGAAAAGCCTTGCTGGGGATCCTGCAGGTGGCGCCGCCCGAGCCCACAGTCCTCTGCAGCCACACCAACCAAGGCACTTCCCGGAGGCCTGCAGTCCGCCTTCGGGAGCATATGGACAGCTGACGTCCAGGCTCTAAAACCCCATCCCCCGCTTTCCAAGAGGTGCCGAGCTCCCGCCGCGATGCGATGCCAGCCCCACATTGCCAGGTCTAGGGCTGCCCTGAGGCCCCGGCCTGGTGGAGGCAGCTCACCCCTCCTTCGTATCTGCCTGCCTCGGCACCTGACACACTCTGCTGTTTGTTTCCCTGTTGGGACAGATCTTTGCACTCCAGCAACAAGCAGCGCAATTAAGATTCAGAACTGGGGGAAATGCTTTAAATTGTCCTCTTACCTTTAGCCCCAAACACTCATCATTTAGAAACTTTTTTTTAATTTTTGAATTTTTTTTAATGTTTATTTATTTTTGAGGGGGGGGAGGGGCAGAGAGAGACAGAATCCGAAGCGGGCTCCAGGCTCTGAGCTGTCAGCACGGAGCCCAATGCGGGGCTCAAACCCACAAGCAGTGAGATCATGACTTGAGCTGAAGTCGGATGCTCAACCGACTGAGCCACCCAGGCACCCCGTAACTTTTTTTTTTAACTAAAGGTATTTTTGTCCCTTCTTTCAGGTTTCCCTAAAATCCCAGCATGTGTCATGTGCTTTGCTAAACTCTAGGCATGCAGAACTAAGGTGAGGTCCCTGATTCTAGAAACCCTCAGTCAAGGAAAAACCAACCACAGCGTGCAGAGCAGGGAGAGGTTCTGGGCTGGAAGGCTGGGGAGGCCGAACAATGTCCCAAGTCCTTCAACGACTTCATTATGTAGTCTGCAGTGTTGTGAGTTTCCAAACCAGTGAACTTGACTTAAGTTAAACAAACAAACAAATAAAACATATTCCAGGGCCAAATGAAAATGACCTTCAAATTACTGACCCAATTTGGCTACTGAGGCCCCCCTCTCCTCTCTTTTGACCTGGACAACAGAAATCTACACTCTCAAGGGGGGGACCGGTGGGGGGGATGATCATGGCAGAGCTGGCGGTGGAGCTGGCGAGAGGCGATAGCGGACCTGAAGCCAGAGATGAAGTTCTTGTTCTCGTCCTGTGGTTAAATCACAGTAGGAACTCTGGGAAGTCGCTTCGCTTCTTTTTCCTCATCTGTGGGGTGGGAATACACGCAAGCTTAACTCTCTCGCACAGCTGTAGGTACTGTTTGTGAAAGCACTGAAAACACAGAACGTGCTCCTCGGTATTTCAAGCACGAAGTAAAGAGGCGTGGGTTGGTCCTCGATACGCACTGTTTTCACATTAAGTCTACGTTACCCTGCTCAGAAGTTCAAATAAGCTCCAAGGAGAGACTGACACCAGTGACAACCACGTAAGACAGACTCCCACACCAGACTGAGTCACCAAAAAGATGGTAAAACACCCAGACATGCACCTTTCTCTCACAGACGAAGTTTGATTTAGCACCGTGAATACACACAGAATCCAGAAAGTCCAATGCAAATTAAATAGATTTTCTGGGGAAAAAAACATTAAAAACCAATTGCCAGACAGTTCACCCCCTGAGAAAGCTTATTTAGGGGGACAAACCACTTTGGGAAGATAAATATAAGATGTAACAGGAAGTTAAGGGAAATTTTAACTGCTACATACTGCAGAAACACACTGGAAGGCAAACATGGTCCAAAGAAAAAGCCATGCTTGGAAAAAAAATATATATATATACGTATACATATATATATATGTACATATACCTATGTACATATATATATATGTATATACACATATATCTCAAAAGTGGATTGTAGAACTAATGCCCTGCTCCAAGGTCAACAACTTGAACAACCAAAAAATGAAAAATACCTTGCCCAAGTGAGGGGCTCCAGGAAAGATCTGTGCGTTAATGTCTCCTGAGAGCAAAGAGCCATACTATTTGAGGGGCAGGATGTCTCTGAGGACCAAAGATCTGAGACCTTGAGCTTGAGAGAATCAGTGTCACATGAGAAATCCTGGGGGGTGCCTCGAGCATGTGGACGCACAGCCGCATGTCCAGCATTCACGGACTCATCCCACTGAGGGCAGGAGTAAGTCTCTTACAGAACCTTGACAGAAACCCGGGCTTTCTTCTTCCTTGCAAATCAGAAGGAAAGTGAAGGTCTGAACCTGTTATGTGTCCCGAAGCTGACAGCAATGAGGATGACTCTCACAGCCAGTTGCTAGATGTGTCTCCACGTAGCAATCACCTTGAGACCGGGCTTCCACAATAGGAGAGGAGAGGAGGCCGCGGTGACGTCCTGAGGCTCCCAGTGTGCCACAGCTGAGCAGAGTATAATCATTTCAACGGCGGCATGGGAAACGAGAACAAAATCCTCCAGAACAACAAGCCCGAACTTCTGGTCGTAACAGTGCTCACAGAGAGGTAAACGAGCATATTCAAATACCACTACGAGAAAACCTGAGGGCACCCGGTGCCCCCTGCTAGGAACATGGTACGGAGCGGGAATGGAATAGTATCTTTTGAGTTATTGGCAATTTTACATGTCAGGATACGGTGTTCAGAGCCCACACCCGAAGATGCTGTGAAAACAAAACCAAAAATAACTACCTTGAGAGATCACGCGCTTTCAGAGGGGCGAAACACTTCATGTGGGTGAAGGGATGACTTAGCTCATGAAACTCAAGAACACAAGAAAACGACAACAACAACAATTTCCTTGAATATATTGAACTATCAAGGCAAGGCATCCTCCCCTATCAAACATTATCACCTTCCCACTACTCCAAAGAAATGCAATAAATAACTTTACAGTGAAGGGTTCCATGAGTCTACCATGGTAGAGGTGTCCCCGAGTGCCCACGCCTCCACCAGCTCGCCCATAGTCTGTTCCTGAACGTGACTTGCTGGCGTTTCCAAGCTGCTTTACAGAACAGTTTCACGGGTTAAAGCCCAGTGGAGAGTGAGGCCAAAAGTACAACACAAGAAGTGGTCAAAGCCAAGGTCAAAGCACGAAGACCCTCTTCTTCCAAGCGGACTAGAGAACACTGGAGCGTGGCTTCGGGCCACAAGTTCTTCGGCGGTGCCTGGTCGCCCATGGGTCGTCTTCCGTGCCCGTCACGCAGGGAAGAGCTCAGGAGGGCTCTCTCCGTAGCAATACTTGGCTATGGGGTCCCTATAGGTGTTCTCGTGTTGCACGCTCTGTTGGCAAAAGGGAAGATAAGAGCGCCATGAGAGAGAGCAGAGTTTCACATTTCTCCCTCGCGGAGCAGTGGAGATCAGAGCAGGACTGCGGGCAGTCACCCCCTGCAGGAGCCTGGATGAGGCCATCTCCAAATGCCACCAAAAGGCTCCAAGGCACTTGTCTGAAACAAAGGTGGAAGCTCAACACAGAATGCCAACGAAGAGCATGAAAATGGGCAGAACATCACTATGTGACTGTTTCTTTTTACGCCAACAGTGAGGGGTTTTTTTTTTTGCTGTTTTGGTTTTTTTCTTTTTAAACAGCCTAGCTATGACCTGGGCAATTCAAAGCAATCATTTTTTTTGCAAATGATTTTAAGTTAGATTAAGATCCAGTGGGTGCTTTGCTCCTGACTTCTGTGCTCCAAAGAAATGCAGTTCCTGGTCCTGAGCCCTGCAGAGACGAAGGAGATACCACCTCACGTGGCTCTCATGAAGGTTTATGTACCTCGAGGTCTGGCACATGAGCCCAGCCCCACAATACCACATAAGCCTCATTTGGCTAAGCAAACGGAGAGTGTGACTTAACAGACCATCATCCCCGATGGCTAATTTTCCAGCAATTTGTTTTCACACAAGCAACTTGAGTTGTTGGCTAGTCTGGAGTTCGCTAATTAGCCCAAAACCAATGTTTAGCAGCTAAATTGTAAGTATTAATCCAATTTATAGACATGCAGCAAATCTCTTTTTTGGGATACTGCAATCAACAGGCAACCAGGATCTCTCTCTTTGCAATAAAAAGATAGTTAGAAAAGTTAGCGTCTTCCCTTAAGACTGGAAACAGCGTTTGGGTTTTATCGGTTAAGGAAAGAAAATATTCCGCCTTTTCTACCACTTCTCAGAATGAGAGAGAATCTGAATCAAAATGAGTCATGTGTTCAGCCTTCCTCCACATTTCCTTCAAAGCCCATTCAAGTGGAAAGCTCTTCCAGCAAAACAAGACCATCAGGAATTTCTTCATGTTTTCCAATGCTCATTATAGTCCCTGAAATATTTACCCGGTGATTCTGAGTGCTCTGAGAGCAGACCAGAGACGGACAAAGTGGCATAAAATCAAAAGGCGGTCTACAGAAATCTGCCAAGGGTACAAGAGTCGCAGAGAATGACAAGTCTATCTCAGACGAAGCCAGCAGTCTTGGAGACGCCAAGGACAAAAACCAGAAGAAGCGTGCTTGCACAATACACGTCTGCTGATCTTACGACCCGAGCCCCGACAACACCCGACCACACAAGCTGAGAGCCAAGGCTGCAGAGCGATGCAAAGGCACAGACGTGCAGACACTTGCCGCGGCAGGTGCAGCGCCGAGTGGCCAAAGAGCAAAGCATTTACTGACAGCATGCTAGTGAGTACCGAGAGCTCGACAACCGGCAGATTGATTCGTGTATTTTTAAGTGCCCACCTGCCCTGTCCCCGCAAATCCTAAAATAAACCACAACTCTGTCCCAGAACAAATTACTACTTCCTCTGAACAAGTGGTTGCTCGAAAGCCTTAGTCACATTTCAGTCAAAGACGCGGGGAGAGAACTGCTCTCAGGAACCGGACTGCGAGGGCTCTACCCAGACTGAAAAATAATTTTAAGCTCCCACTTGAAGTGCAGACATGCCAATCAGATAGGGGAGATGCAAGCTGATTAGACCTTGATTTAATATAAATATTTTACTTCCCTAATGTGTGCAACCTCCCGTTGACATTCTAACCACTATCACTGCACCAAACAAAGCTCGACGCCGCTTCGCTTAAATCTCTTCTCCATTATTACTCTGCCAAGAGGCCTCCACTGCGTATTCTCGAGTTTTCTTCCAAACCCTGACTCCCGCTCGCCCATCCCCCAGCTAGAGGCATCACAGCTTCTGACCTGGGATGAGGTTCTGCACTTGGCCAAACACAATTCAAAGTGATCTTCGACGGCCATGAAGAGGTTCTGGAATGCCACAGCTGCCCGGTTGAGGAAGCGCTCCAGGAGAAGTTGCTATGGAAACAAAAGTTAGTACCTGTAATAAATTCCAGACTCAGCAGCACAAGGTAACCTTGGATATTTCTCCTGAACTAAGAGACTGCTGATATGGAAGGGGGGTGGGGAGGGAGACAGCAAGCTCAAACGCACACGCGCCCTATACCCTATGCATCAGGTATCTGATGAGCAATACAGCAGCCCATCCTGCAAAACTAACTGGGAACCTCCTTTCACTGTCAACCTTTCTTCACGCAGCAATTTCTGACATGTCCAAGTTCCCTCCTCAGTGCTTTTTTGTTTTTTTAATGTTTATTTATTTTGAGAGCGAGCCCACAAGGGCAGGGCAGAGAGAGAGAGAGAGAGAGAGCGCGCGAGAGAGAGAGAGACATCCCAAGCAGGCTCCGCACTGTCAGCACGGAGCCCAATGCAGGGCTCCATCCCACAAACCATGAGATGGCGACTTGGGCTGAAATCAAGAGTCGGATGCTTAACCAACTTAGATCCCCAGGTGCCCTCTCAGTTCTACCTTCAGAACAGCTTCACGTGGAGACGTCAGTGCTCATCATGAAGTCTCATCCTAAACAGAGAGAGGAGGGGACGTGGAGGGGAGCAGCTCCGCGTACCTTGCTGGGCTGCAGGCAGCAGGACACGCAGTACTCGTAAGCGCTGCAGCAGCCGTTGGGCAGGCAGCCGTCACAGCGGTACTGCTTCGTGCCGGGGACGTTGACGTTACAGCAGCCGTTCACCAGCAAATCCTTCCTTTCACAGACGTATCCTGGAAGTCAGAGACTCACCTGAGTACAAAGCCGGCAGTTCTCGCACCTCGCTACTGGGGTGACCACAATGAGGGTACTGCGCGCAGAAAATGCAGAGACAGAACGTGGAGTCTGGAGCGTCCCAGGCACCAAAGGGCCAGGAGTCAGACACAACGGGACCAGAGCTTTCTACGTGCGGTGTTTACAGGCAGCATGGACTCCCACGTTGTAAGCAGGCTATACATTCTAACCCACCTAAAGCGACCTTTCGGTCTGCTGTCATGTGTTTGATTTAATCACCACATCAAGTCACACCTAACCAACGTAAGCTACTCTCTCACCTGTGATTGAAGAAAAATGGCATTGTTTTTAGAAAAGGAAAAAAAAAAGAAAATAGAAAAAAAACCAAGGCATTCATTCCTGAAAGTCGGAGCCGTCTGGATTAAAAAACCAACCAACCAACCCTCCCCCTTTACAAATATATTTTAAATGCCTGGCATTTATTTACTTAGTAGTTTGGAAGATTTTTTTAAAACGTAGTCCTACCTAATCTTCATAAATTGATTCAGGCTGTTTGTAAGTATATAGGCCTGGGACTCAACTAGCCCTCAGCATTAGGGAATACAAGTTCTCTACCACCCAAGGGAGAAAAATCCTAATTCCCTCCACTCCTCATAAATCCCATCACCTGTACACTCCCTCCACCCCAATCAAACCCATCCTCAACTTGAAGGAAAGAATCTCCTTACAAAAACCAATTTATTGTTCAGAGCTGCTAAACAGACATTTCTCTACAACCTTCTGGGAGTGGGACAGAAAAATGTAAGAATAAGTGCACGAGGGACACCACATGGCCCTTGGGAAACTCCCAGGTGTGTGCAACCAGCCCACAGGTCTCCACCCGGGCCCACAGGTGCCCACAGGTGTGGAGCAGCTGTCGCTAGCGTCATTCCATTCCAAATGCCCCAGCTTCTTAATTCTCAGACAATGAGACTCGGTGAAGCACAAGGTCGTTTTCTGAAACTACTCTGGAAAACACAGTCTGCGCGGGAGCAGGAGGCACCAGTACCATAACAATGGAAGAGACTCAGAGGACCCGCACTTAACACCTGGAAAACTGGAGCCTGGAAAGAACCAGACCCCAGTTACCTGAGAACTAGGAACTTTGCGTTGCTGTTTCTGACTATGCCATTCTGTCTTCCACGCTGAAAGAAGACTTGAACGCCATAGGAAATGTTTCTGGGATTCCCAACTATTCTTACTCATTTTCTCCACTGGGATTATAAACAAACAAAAGTCCAAACAGGCCAGCGTGTTTCTCAAAATTCTGCCCCAAATAACTACCCTCCAACCTTATTACCTCTGTGTCAGGAAGATGTAAAATATAATGTAACCTAAACTCCACTTGTGAAAACTATCTTTCTGCCCTTTTCTCTCTCCCGTATTGTGTCAGCACCACTGCGTGCCTTTTGCGCCCCAGTGCTAGCTGCAGGTAGTTAGCCTTGAAACCACAGGTCCTCCTGACTGCTGGTAAAATAAAGCTAATCAAGATTTCTCCTTTTGCATCGTAAATCTATTCATGCAAATGTTGTTTCCAACAAAGAGTCCAGTAAGATCACAACCTCAGAGTGTGTTGCTACTGACTGAGAAATTAACTCCTAACCCTGGAAAAGCTTGCCATTCTAATTGGTTGTCTTATTTAATAACTGTTACCCTGGAAATATTTGCGGTGGCACCTGCTTGCTGAAAGACATAAATTCCTCCAAGTTTTCTTTGTACTGTTTATTGCTTCTCACAGTCGTAAAGGTACAATAAAAACTATGGCTCCTGGATTTTTATTGATTGATTCTTGGAACTTTTTACTTTAAGAAATCTGAGACTCTTTGTCTCCCATGAATTAATCAGAGGGAAATTATTCGTTTGTTAGCTACAACAAAAAACGGCTGTCACTCACAACCTAATGTTAACCAGGAGACCCAGGGGGTTAAGACTTCATGTTTTCTCACTGGGTGTCATACGAACAAAACAGTCTCCAAGCAAAAAAGGACTGGACTCTAAGTTCAGTCCTGGCCCGGGGTCTGCCCACTGACTGGCTCTATCACCTTACGGAAGTAAATTGCCTTTGCCAAATTTTAAGAAACAAAACAGAACACAAAAAGAAGCTATCTGCGGTATAATTTGCTTTCTCAATGCGATCTTAGAGGTGGAGGCTGACACTGGCCATCACTGCTGGAGCATCAGTGCATTTTTGTGCAAAACTGTCCAGCTCTTCCACCGTAGGTGGGTGGTTTGCCTCTGATCCCTTCCTTCAATTCCAAATAACCTCATCTGGTCTGATACCTTTGAGATCTTTTCGTCAAGGTTTTATTTATTTATTTTCTATTTTGCTGGGAACACAAACTTTTTTGAAGAAACAATAAATGCACGGCCATTGTCATGTTAAAGACTGCGCATCTGCATTTTGGTCGGTCAGTGTGTACAGAGGAGTTTTCCAATTCAAGGTCGCCTGGGTCAATCTCGCTACTGCCAGAGTCACAACCCACTTGTGCTCAGGTTCTTTGAAATAAGAGCACAAGTTACTCTTGCAAACAAACCAACCGCATAATCTCCAAACCACCAACTGAAAAGAGAAAAAAGAAATCTGTAGAACTAGCAGGGAACTCTGAAAAGCTGTTTGTGGATAGTTGACGTTAAGGAAAAGTGTTACTTTTTTGATGTAATCATGGTATCCTGATCATGGTTTACAAGAGTCCTTGCCCTTGTAGGCAAGTTCCTTAGCCCCTTGGTGCCTGTGTCTTCACCTATTAAGTAACAAGAACAATGCCCACACCTCATAGGACTGCTGCAAAAATCAGAAGACATATTCAAAGAGAGGTTTTAGCCCAGTGCCCGACATGCAGTTAAGAGCTCACTTAATGCAGGTTGCACATTCATGAGAGACCCTCTTTGGGAAGACTGGGCCAGCCTTCGTGTAGTGAGCCCTCGAGCAGTGGTCTAATCCAACTACCTCAACGGCACAGGAATCGCCTTTCTTATAGACTAAAAGGAGGCAAGAAAACTGTGGGAGGAAACCCCCAGACAGACAGGCAGCCATTTTCACTGTAAGAGTAACACATTTGGAATATGTTTATAATTCACGTGAGATCACCCAGTTAGTCAATGAGCACATTTCCGAAGTGCCAGAACCATGGGGATAGTATGTAGGCCACCAAGAAGGAATGCTGGTTACCCTGTAGAGTTCACCATTCAGAGAAGAGAACACTGGCAAGATCTGAATATCCTGGGGCCAGGACGAGACCGGCAGGAAGCAGCCTAGGGACTGGTGCAGGGTCCAATGCTTCAGAGACAGAATTATCAGGACCAAACTTCTCTGACAGTGAGGGGGATTATGAATGATGAGTAAGGTATGAGACACAGAGATGTGAGAAATGCTGGAAATGAGCAGGAAGGGACAAGGCTCTGTATAAAACCCAAGCGATGGACTCCCACTGGAATCCATCGCTGGCTGCAGAGAGGACGGGAGCCAGCCCTACCTAGCTCGTCCGTGATGAGGTGCTTCCCTTGAATGGAGTTCCGGCACTGGTTGCCAGGCCGACTGCTGTTGCCCAGGTGAAACTGCACTTTCCACGGAATGGGCTGGTCGTGGTCTTGAACCTGGAGGAGATTCCGATCTCTCACTGCCCTCTCCTCCTACAGAGACGACAAACAGAAAGGTTAAAGTACCGTTTCTTGCATTTCTGCCAATTTTTCATACGAACTACAGCAACAAGACAGAAACAATATAAAAAAGCTTGCCCAACAGGAACCGTCACCCCCACCCCCATATGAGCAAAGTCTGAGCCAAAGTCATAATATAAAAAGCAAAATAAACCTGTAGGAAAAGTAGTAAAATGAGGCTATGCTTCAAAACTGGCATAATTACGTTCACGGCCCCTGGATTACATGCACATTGTAAACATGTATGAAAGTGTTAATTCCATGCAAAACTTTGGAGGGAAAAAGTCTTAAACCTTAAATGATTTGCCATCGATAAAATAATTTATTTTTATATCAAAACAAACACATTGTGGAATAAAAGGTAAAATGTGAATACACTTTTAAAATAGAAGAGGAGATTTCACAAAATTTTGCAATGGTCATTTCAGACAATACCTGGACTCATCTGGAGCACAAGGTCACTTCCATTACGAGTACTTCAGTGGTAAACTCAGGGGATACTGAATTGGGAGGTTGGTTTTAGGGGCAAGAAGAAGCATGTCAACTCGCAAATTTCTCCTATGAAAAAACAGTGAGTATGCAACCCTTACAACATACCTTTCTTTACATAAGACATCCCTGCCAGCCAGCCCTTTACCTACATGTGCAAAGGGACTTGCTGCTCTACAGGCAAGCCCCTGCACCTTCTCTCCTAGCCTCCAAGCTGCAGCCGAGCTTTCAAAACTACTTTTCCTATACTATTACAGAAACTGAGGGGAAGGCACCTGAGTACCAGAAGACAAGCCAAGCATGAGATAGCCATCTTCTGAATCCTTTAACCTGCTGTTGGAAAACAAAACAATTATATAAGACTCTCTCCCAAAGGCTTTTTATATACTTTAAACATTCTACCTTTTTAATAGAATTCTGTGGCTTTTACCATTAACGATCTATCACGTGTCACCAGCAAAAGGGACTAACCTTGAAAGTTTGATGGCAAATGATATATACTTTAAAACAATGGAACAGATCTTTATAGTTACTGAGATTTCTTTAGGAAAGCAATCTGGAAAAAGCTATTAATATTTAAAATAAACACATCCACAGGGGCACCTTGGTGGCTCAGTCGATTAAGTGTCTAACTTCAGCTCAGATCATGGTCTCACAGCTTGTGAGTTCCAGCCCCACGTTGGGCTCTATGCTGACAGCTCAGAGCCTGGAGCCTGCTTCGGAGTCTGTGTCTCCCTCTCTCTCTGCCCCTCCACAACTTGTGCATGTGCTCTCTCTCTCTCAAAAATAAACATTAAAAAAAAATTTTAAAAAGGGGCGCCTGGGTGGCTCAGTCAGTTAAGCGTCTGACTTCGGCTCAGGTCATCATCTCACAGCTTGCGGGTTCGAGCCCCACGTTGGGCTCTATGCTGACAGCTCAGAGCCTGGAGCCTGTTTCGGAGTCTGTGTCTCCCTCTCTCTCTCTCTCTCTCTCTCTCTCTGCCCCTCCCCTGCTCACACTCTGTCTCTCTCTCTCTCTCTCAAAAAATAAACATTAAAAAAATTTTTTAATTAAAAAAAATAATACACATCCACACACACTCCTTTGGCACAGCAAGCACATTTAAAAAAAAATTTTTTTTTTAACGTTTATTTATTTTTGAGACAGAGAGACAGAGCATGAACGGGGGAGGGTCAGAGAGAGAGGGAGACACAGAATCCGAAACAGGCTCCAGGCTCTGAGCTGTCAGCCCAGAGCCCGACGCGGGGCTCGAACTCACGGACCGTGAGATCATGGCCTGAGCTGAAGTCAGACACTTAACCGACTGGGCCACCCAGGCGCCCCCTAAACACATTTTTGAGCTTCTCCTATAGAAAGTACCACCGTGTAAGGATGCACCAGGATGTTTACTACAGCACCGTTTACATGGTAGGAAAAACCTAGAAACCCAACAGAGAAATGACTGAAAAACACTGGCATAGCTATGGCCACTATGAACAACCCAGATGTGAATGATATATATTTATCTAGAGTAAGTTCTTAAATCTGAACTTGCACATTAAATTATACAGGGTCTTTAAAACAGATTCTGATTCCTGAGCCCAACTTCAGACTGAGTAAAAATCTCTGTGAACGGGACCTAGGAATCAGTATTGTTAAACCACCCAGCTGATTTTAATACAGAGACCACTGTGTGTAGACCACTGGATGCCCACAATATATTATTAAGTGATACCAGCAAGTTACAAAAGAACATGCATATTATCACACACTATAACAATGATAACAACATACACATACAAGTTTGTAAGAGCCGAGATAACAGTATGGAAAGATATGCTACAGACGTGGAAGGGACAGAGGTGATTGTTGACACCTTTTGTCATCTTTGGGATATCTTCACTTTAAAATAAAATGATAGAAGCATAATTATCATTAATATGAGAAGACACTGAGGGATCTACACGAACTCTGTATTACCCTTGAAACTTTTCTCTATATCTGTAATTGCCCCAAAATAAAAATTTTACTTTAAAAAAGCATGATTACCAACATTAAAGACAAAAACTGCCCACAATCCCACGGCTTAAACAAAGCTGTATCGATACGTATACATTGACTTCTAGCCTGTGACCCTGGCGTTTATACTACAAAGTAGGAGGCTTTGCATTCAACTCTTCTTGACACTAACTGGATGGTAAGCCATCCAAGTACCTACATTATCTTGACAAGAACATCTTCAAGGCTATATAATAACCTATCATGTTCCCATGCCATAATTTAGTAAACACATCTTCTACAGAATAACACCTTTGTTATCAGAGGTAGCATTGCAATAAAGTTTGTTTATTCTCTTCAATAACTTGTAGTAATGATTATCAAAACCAGTTAATGCTATATGCGCCAAATAACTTCCCCAAAGTTATCTACACCATTTGTAACATCACCAGCATTTACATAACAGTGTTTGCAATTTTACCACCACTGCGCCAGTACTGGATTTTGTTCTTTAATTTACTAAGTGTACAACAGGCACACTCAGTGGCTTTAATTTCTATTCTGCCTCTCCCTTTTGTTTCATTTATAGGCAAAAACTGGCACTGGCAGGAACAGGATGGGTTATATATAAACAACATCTATACTCCTTGGTTGGTGCAAGAAGAGGGGCTACGTGCAGAAGCCTTGGGAATATGGGGCAAATTACTTAGCTACATACAGTTTAACTACCTGGACATTTATATTCCTCTGCTCTGCTGGGACCCTATCAGTTAACTGCATAGTCAAGCTATGTCCAATCGAAACTGAGCTTCGAATGCTGCCCTAGATAAATTAATAGCCATTTAGACTAGTAAGCAGCTGGTCAAAGTACACTGGATCTCACAAGATTAAAAGTACTCCTAACATTACTCTCAAACTATCCTGTTAGTAGTCTTCCCGAAAGAAAACAAGTGTTCACAGCCAAGTGCATCCCAGAAGGACCTCTTCCACATAACTACACTCCTGGTAAACAGGAAGGCAATTCTTCCAGCACTTGAACTTGTTTTCAAACATGAATATTTAAGACCTTGCCAAATAGACTGGGTAAGAGTTGTACAATCAAAAAAAAAAAAAAAAGGCTGTACAAGAGATAGTGTAACACATGGTGACTTATGTAATGAATTAACACATGCATTTTTCTGAGGGTCCAGTCTCACCAAGCATGGCGGGGGGGGGGGGCACTGAAGGGATCCCTTCCATGGTTTTAAGCCCCTACCAAACTGATCTACCCTACTAGTTGTCTCAATTCTAGGCCTGTATATATACACACGTGCATGCACCTGTGTGTGTGTGTGTGTGTGTGTGCGCTCCCCCCGCAAAGGTAACAAGTCCTTAACAATGCATTAAGGATATACAGACAAAGGCAGTCAGGCTCTCTACTCTCAAGAAGTCCCCAGAGCAGTCGATAAAGAAGCATGCACAGAAATCAGTGCAATTAACCACAATGGATGTCCACACAAGGGTACGCTAGGGTACAAAGAAAAGAGCAGGAACAAAAAGGAGCAAAACAAAATAACATCTGAACTTTCTTCATAAATTATAAGGAGTTACTGTAATGCTTTTATTACTAACATATGTTACTTAGCCTGACTTAAAAAGGAGTACTTCAATAACTGTCCTATTTTCCAGAGGTTATCATAATGGTCAAATGAGATCAATGTCCCATGGTTGATGAAATTACAGGTCACTGTTTTCCTCCTCTACCCTGGGCAGTACTTGACAAACTTTCTGAAAAATATTTATATCTTGATAATCAGTGAACAACAAAACAAAAACAGATTAGCAGCTCTTAGGATGTATGACACTTCAGAAGTATCGAACTTACACTCTTAGTCTACCGCAACTTACATACTTAATTACGTTAAAGCTAAAGATGTTATATTTTCAAAGAGTTATGCACACAGCCCTGGACTTTCAGGAACTGCTCTACTGGAACATTAGGAGAAATTTATTTACATAAGAGGACCTCTAAGGATCCTTCCATCTCAGCTCAAATGCCCCACAGGGTTAGGCCCACCTTGTTGCTCTACCACAACATCTTGGTTTTTTTCTCTTCCTATCATAAGCCTGCAACATTTCTGGTCATTTGCCATTTCTGCTCCCTTATTCCCTGGCAGAATACAGGCTCTCGGAGAATAAGACCTTGTCTGCTTTGTGCCTTACCACCCCGCCCTCCATCTTCATCACCTAGCAGACAGCACCTAGAGCACAGCTGGGGTTCACTGAACATTTGTTAAACACACCCAACTCACTCGGCACCCAATCCTCTCCCCCAATGGCATTCCCACCATTGTCACTAATTTCTCCTGAGCTCCCATCTCTATCGCTACAATTTAAACTATCCCCCAAAGCATTAATTAACGTGAAAACCACAGAAAAGAGGAATTCAAAGCAATAGAGGACAATCAGCTATTCTCTAGGCAAAACAGCAGCTGCATTTGCTCCACGAGCTCAGGATCTCACTCGAGGCAGAGCTTGGGACCATACTGAGCTTTACAATTTTTCGTGGCCTCTTCTCAATTCAGTCCCAACACACACGCCCCCGCCCCATATATTCTATAGCGCATCTCCATTCCACAAGTGACGAACCTGAGGCCAGGCAAAACGAAGCACATTCGCCTCGTGTCGCACAGGAGTGCCAGCGACCTGAACTGCAGAGAGCAAGAGAAGCAAACTCAAGTGCATATAGGACGGCATCAGCCAGAATGGGCTCCGAGGTGGGTCCCGAGAATCCTTTATATTCTTTACACGGAGAATCTCGATATGGTAGTTCATGAGGATCATGGCTATTGATATTTATCATACCGGAAATTAGAAAAATAAATTCTTAAATTACTTTAAATTATCTATTCATTTAAAAATAACAATGAACCTATTACGTGTCAACAGGTTTTTGTTTGTTTGTTTTTGGTCTATGAAAAAAATCTTCAAAACGAAAAAGAAATTTGGTGAGAAGATGCTTTTTCGTTTCTGCAAACCCTTTCAACGTCTGGCAGAATGGAAGACACCTGGGTTCTCACATCACCCTCTGCAGTCAATCTGTTGCAATATGTTGTTTGGGTTGAAGCATATGAAGAAAATCTACCTCCCGCAGATGTGTCTTTGGAAATGGGAGGGATAGTTTAATGGTGTTGTCAAATAATTACAGATAATCTTCTTTAGTACTACGTCAAAACTTGACAGGTGTAGTTTCTTTTTTTTGGGGGGGGGGGGGGGACGACAAGTGTGGTTTCTTAAAAGGTCATTGCAAATGATGCAGCCACTTTGGAAAACAGTCTGGCAGTTCCTCAAAAAGTTAAGGATGGAGTTACCGTGTGGCCCATCAAGTCCACTCCGAGGACCATACCTAAGAGAACTGAAAACATATTTCCAAATAAGACGGATATCTAAACTGTGAATAATGTTCTGTTGTATTTGGAACAGAATATTATTCACACATAAAAATGAAGTACTAATGTATACTACAACATGGATAAACCTTAAAGTCACTGGCTTCGAACTGAAAGAAGCCAGACATAGAAGAATACACGTTGTATGATTCCATCTACATGACACGTCCAGAACAGCAAATCTGTAGAGACAGAAAGTTGACTAGTGGTTGCCAGGAGTTGATGGGCAGGGATAGAGAGAGGCGACCGTGAAAGTGTTTCTTCGTGTTCGATAGGCTGCGGGGGGGGGGGGGGGGGGGGGGGTTGTAGGGAAGATCGCAGAGCAGACGGCATCTGAGTCAAGACATGAAAAATTAGTTCGAGAAGGAAGGAAAAGTCATCCCAATTAAAAAGACACACGACTCACTCGTTTGTTCAACCCATATCTGAGTGCCCGTTAAGTGCCTGGCAATATTCTCAGGGGTGAGATTCTATGAGCAACACAGACAAGGTCCCTGTTCTCAAGAAAATTACCTTCTAGAAGGAAGAGAGAGGGAAGACAGATAAGTAAATGAACAAGAAATGTCCAGTTAGTGATTCCTACTACAAAGAAAATAAAGCAAAATCTATGGGCAAGGAACCTTAATTTAAATTGTGTCACCTGGTGTGGCCTGAGACAGTAACAGTCTGGCCTGAAGTGCTGAAGTGACAAAAAAACAAAACAAAAAAAACAAAACAAAACTCACCATGCAGTGACCCTGGAATGGAGTCTAGAGTTTTATCTGAGTGCAAGAGAAATCCAAAGGAGGATTATACCCAGGGGAGTACTGTGTTCCACCCCCCCCCCCCCCCCGAGATTATCAACCCTGTCACTGCTGGGTAGAGAAACAGACTGCCAGACAAGAAAGGAAGCAGATACCTGCTGGTGAGCTACTGCAGTAGTCCAGATAAGAGACGAAGGTAGTCCCATCTAGGGTGACAGCAGTGACAATCATGAGAAAGGAACAGAATCAGGATACACTGTGGAGGTAGACGCAGTACTTTAGATGTGGGGAGTGAGGGAAAAAAGGAAGTATTTGTGGCTTGACTACCTGGTGAAGAGTAATGCCACTAATTGAGCCTGGGAAGACTGGAGAGGAAGTGTCGGTGGTGGAGAATCAAAAGTTCTGTTCTGGCCAAGGATGAGAAGCCTACGACATATTCAAGAAGATGTCAAGTAGACAGGTGCATAAAAGAACTGAGGGTTTCTGTATAGGTCTAGGCTAAAGCTATAAACTGGGATATCAAGAGCATACAACTGGTATTTAAGCACTGGGTCAGAGAGAAAGGCAGAGATCTGAGTCCAAGATTACTATAACACTCAGTGGTCCACCAGACAGAGAAGGAACAACATGTGACCACAAGAAAATATCTGTGAGGCTGCAGAAAACACAAGTCCCTGAAGCACTTAGTTCATGCATGTCACCAACACATCCCAGTCAATATAAGAGGCTCACAACTCTCAGCCTCTCTGTTTGCCTAAGGTAAGAGGTGGGGTACCGTTTTCTAATCTTCACTTAGCTCTCCCACCAATCCCATTTAACTAGGGTGACCACACAGTTCATTTATTTGCTATTCGTTAATATATTTTATTTATGAACTCGACCCTTGGGAGTCAAAAAAGGAGCTTTTATTAATAACTACATCAGAGCAACAGCATAAACCGGATCATCCCTGATTACGCTGTGAGGTATGCGCACCCCTTCTAAAAACCCAAACGCTCAAACCATACGTCTGAACAAACTTTCAATTGCTTTGGCCGCATTTCTCACCAAAGCATCCTGCCTTTTCTCCCAGAAATTCTCACATGGGAAGAAAAACTAACGGGATGGGGAGGTAAAAAGAAAATTCCATCCAACCAAGTTATGCACAGAAGGTTACCTCGTGGGTCCTGCTGGGTCTCCCGGATGAACTGCTGAGCCCTCAAAGTAAATGCAGGCGAGGCACGCAAGCTCTGGTCTCGCAATTCGGCTTCTTACCATCCCTGCCTCTCTGAGCCTCAGTTTCCCCCGCTGCAATCTGGAGACACCCAACCCCCAGGTCTGCCAGGAGAATGAAACAAGAAATGCACGCCCCCTCTAAGCCCTGGACCCCGCAGGTAGAAGGCACGCTGATGGCAGTAAGGGTAATGACCACAGCTAAAGGCCGACACACCTGGGTTCGAGTCCCACCTGTACCCCTAGCCTAGCAGCTCCTTCTCGCCCGGGCACCAACGAAATGGGCAGGTCCCTTCGTCCATCCTCAGTCCCAGCGCACCGGACTCTCGGACACACTGGCAGCGCGGCTGCAGAGGGGGTTCCCCCCAAGCCGGGGGAAACCAGGCGGCTGGGAGAGCAAAGGTGGGAGGGCGGCGGGCAGCCACTGACCTGCTTGAAGGTGCTGCTGAGGAAGTAGACGAGCGAGAGCCCGAAGACCAGGGCGAGAACCCACCTCTTCCGGAGGAGCCGGCGCCACACCATAGCCGCCAGGTTCACCATGCCGGCGCGGACGCGGGGCGCGGCGGCCGGGGCGCACAGCGGGGAAGGCCCGGGGCCCGGGCGGCATGGCCCCTATACGGCCGGCGGACACATTAACCGCGGCGGACGCCGGCCCCTCGGCGTTCGGTGCAGCCAGCTCCCGGCAGCCACCCCGCGTCGCCCCACGTGACCCCTCCCCATGCCTCCCCGCCTCCGCTCCGCTCGGAGGGGCCAGGCAGCCTCGCTCGGCTCCTCGCTATTGGTCCCTGAGAAGCGACGGGCTCCTATTGGCTGAATCCCGAAAAGGGGGCGGGCAACCGCGTGCGCACAGCAAGAGGAGCCGCGCCGCGCTGCGGTCTTAGCGCCTGGCTAAGGCTACCTGACAGAGAACCCAACAAGGGGCCGGAAGCACTCGGAAGTCACGTGCTACCCGGGCCGCGCGCGTGATTGGCTTGGGAGGACGTGAATGATGCCGCTGTGATTGCCGAATTGTCTGGGCAGGTAAAAAGAACGCGGTTTTTTTCTCCGGGGATGGTTCGTATAGCCTCCTGCCCTTGCAGTCCTAGGGCGTTTTGTGCTGAACGTTGGTTGCAGAAATGAGAGACGCTAGCGGCTTTTTTCCCAAAGTGCACCTGCCTCTTTCCAGTGCATGTAACGCAGGGGATGCTCTCGCGTGCATTTCGGTGCATGTAACGGCCCCGGGGGCGCAACTGAAAACGAAGCATATATTGAAAAATCTCAGGGTAATTAATTCTTCATGGGGATGTAGAACAATGAATGGAACAGAAGGTTAAGAGACGCTTCATTCAATCATTCAGATGCATCCCACGTGCAGAATTTTGTTCTGGAATTCGGTATAGGAATAATTACGTGTGGCCTGCTTCCAACGTTTATTTATTTTTGGGACAGAGAGAGACAGAGCATGAACGGGGGAGGAGCAGAGAGAGAGGGAGACACAGAATCGGAAACAGGCTCCAGGCTCTGAGCCATCAGCCCAGAGCCTGACGCGGGGCTCGAACTCACGGACCGTGAGATCGTGACCTGGCTGAAGTCGGACGCTTAACCGACTGCGCCACCCAGGCGCCCCACGTGTGGCCTGCTTCCAACAGAGAACCTGAAGCCCCTCAAAATTGAGCGAGCATCTCAAAGTAGACTCTTGCACATGTGATTTTGGAAGCTGTGTCAAATTCGTGGGTGGAAACTTTGGGAGCTGTATTTTTTCCCCCAAGGATTTGCAAGTGATGGGGGGGGGGCGTCTTTGGGAGGGGGCGTTAAGGTGACATTGCAAGTTCTTGAAAAATATTTACACAATGAACATTCCTTCATATGTGCAGATGGTGATCCTGACCCACTTCTTAGCTGAGTTTTCAAAAGAGAAGAGAGGCTTAGCCACTGAATTGTCTCCCTAATCAGCTGCCCTAGTAACACCAATGCTGCCCCCTGAAGAAGGTCACGATTAGGAAATCATGCAAAACCATGTTCTGTTCCTTTCAAGGTTTGGAATCTGATGAGCTCTGGTGACCTGTGCATCCCTCTGCAGAGAAAGAGGAGGGAAAGGCTTGCTTTCTCTGGACTCTAGCGGTCACATCCCATCAGGAGCCCTGAAGGCCCACCTCAAGCATCATCAACATGGAGTTCTGAAGTCCATGTGGCTCCTCACCGTGAACCAGGTGACATGTCTGCGGGAGAATTCACATCCTTATTACCACTTTATTAAACGGGAGGACTGGAAGGAAGCTTTGGGTTTTGGCAACTCCACACCCGCTCCCCACCCCCCCACCCCCCATTCCCCATCCTCAGATGGGGAATCTGAGGCCACAGAGAGGTTGCTGATTTGCCCAAGGTCACACAGCAAGTTAGGAGCAGCATCAGTCCAGAAGCCATGTCTTGTACTGCCAGTCCGCTGCTTACCTCCTGTCATCCGACACGTCTTTGCCGCATGGTCCACTGCTTCCTCTCACGTGAAGACTCCCTCCACCCCTGGGTCTCAACATCCTCATCTGCAAAATGGGGTGATAACACTTCCCTCACTGGGATCGAATGTTGAATGGAGGGTTGAATGACATAACAGATGCAAACAGGGTTTGCAGAATGTGAGAGAGGCCTGGGGATGTGAGATAGGAGTCATATTTGTTTACACCAGCCTCGGCAATCTGACCGGCAATGGGAACGTTGAGAGACGCCAGCTCATTCCATGTGTTGACTTTCAGGTCTTAAGGAAAATGCAGAGACGCCACAGCAGCAACACGGATAACGGTCCACCTGAAAGGTAGGTAGACCTCCCCCGGGTTCATTCCATCCGGAGGCTCTGGGCTTGGGTCGTCAGGGGCAACTCCAAATCTGGATTGAGTGACACCTGCCTCTCGGGTTATTTGTTAGATGAGCAAAGGAGATCCGGTGGGAGACTGCTTTGCCCGGTGATGGCATACGTTTCTCAATGCATCGTAGCTTGCTCTGGCTTTGATGGTCATTCCCTAAGCCTGTGTGACAGGTGACTCACTTGACTCACTGCATCAAAGATTGTTCCCATAGGTTTTAACTTCTAGAGGTGGAAGATTTCTGTTGCTTACATTTCCTGGGAGAGAGGGACCCGCCTTAGCAGGCAGGGCTACGTGGGGAAGCACCAGTCAGGAGGCAGAAAGAAGCAAAGAGTGAACAGAGGCCACAGCTTTTATTGTGCGTCAGGGGGAAACGGCTTAGGATTGGGTAGCTTGAATAATGTCACCAGGCTCTGGGGCTAGAGCAGTGTTGTCTAGTTTTCTGGTACCTGGCCCTGGGGATTTAGAGCAGGGGAAATATTGGCTGGGTGTGCCAGACGCACATAAGGAAGCGGTTGGGGATACAAACAACTTTGGCTGTTACTTTGGCCCTCTAACAGAGGCCACATAGACCAAGAAAATCTAAGAAAACACGGTTAAAACCCTCACGAGCTAGAATTACTGTCTGGTGAAATCCAAGAGAGTACACACCATGGGGACCTGTTCTTAGATTGTGATGCTCTCCCCCTGTGCTGGCCCATACGTCCGAGGAGCCGGCAACTGAACTTTTCCTCCTTTGCCTCCCATTCTGGGTCCCCCACAACCCCAAGGTTGACTACAGAATCCCAAAGAGTATTAACTGGTCCCATTAAGACTGAGTTTTGCATCAAGCCTGCCTGTTCTGCCAGGAAGAGCAGTGACCTGAAGTCAGATGACCCTTAGCCAAAACCCCAGCTTAGCCATTTTGCACCTACAGTGCCTTTGGCAAGCAACTTCACCCCCGAGCCTCGGTTTCCCCATCCATAAAGTCTGGATAATAAAACTCAGGGTTGTTTCTGAATGAGTGAATGAGCATGAAAATGCAGGAACACGGTATCCAGCGCGTAATAAGCGTGCCTCTTGGAGCTGTCCTAGCCTCTGAAGACACAATTGCCATCTGCTGTCAAGTGAACCATGAGGTCTTTGGGGGCAGAGACCACAGCAGAAAAACAACGGCCACGGTGTGTTGTGTGCCTACCCTGTGCCACCCTCACATTAGCCTGACGAGGTCAGGACTATTTTTATCACTGTTCTTACAGATAAGAAACTGAGGCTCAGAGAGGGGAAGTAAATTACCAGAAGTCACACAGCCAGGAAGCAGCAGGCCCTAGTCCATTGCCCACCATAGTCTATGCTTTCAGTCACTGCATTACGACTGCCTCCTATCTGGGTGGACCTACTTCTCCTGGGCCGCCTCACATTCTGGCCCCTAAGTGGTTAAGTTGGAAGCCTCTGCCCTCCAAGGAATATTCTTTCCCATTTAGGCTGAAATCTCGGCTGGATACCAGGGAGAGGCCCAGGGAATGGAGGCCAGCTATAAAAAGCTCCTTGGTGGGTTGAGTCTTCCCTGATTGTACTGCAGGCCCCCTGAGCCCAGTGAACTCCAGGCTGGTGAGCTCACAGGGGGCCAGGAAGGCTTTCCATGGCCCGATGGGGGAGAAAGCTTGGCCCCTATGTGGGTCAGCATGGGCACCTGCCAGGACTCCTGCTTTCTGAGCTCAGTTTCTTGAAGTGCAGAAAAAGCTCACGGCCCCTTGAGGGTCATAGCCATGGTGTCTGTTGTTGTTGTTGTTGTTAATATTACTTTAATGTTATCCCGAGCCCAGGTAGTAAGACCATACATCTCCTGGGTTTTGGAGCCAGCAGGGATGGGCCGTGGGGTGGGGTTATAACTTTCCCCCCAGGTCAAGTTTGTGGAGCCAGAGAAGCCAACCCTGAGATTTCTCCAGGTCAGCATTTCCCCTGCTGGGTTTCACAAGTGTCCTATAAGATGTGAATAGTTTAAAGAATTCGATGGTCAAATAAGGTTGGGAAACACGAAGTTTCAACAAAATCAGAAAATGCGGTTGCAGGCCTTCTCAGAGCCTTTAGTATGTTCATTCGGTCATTACCTCAAACAGTATTTTTTGAGCCTGCTCTGTGTGCCAGGTGCATTTGTGCTGAGAGAGACAGTAGGAACAAACAATCATGATGTTTGACCTCTTGGAGCAGGGTCCTGTCTAAAGTGCTATTCCCAGTGCTGAGTGATCATTAGAATCACCTGGAGGGCTGTCAGGAACTAGTGATGTCAGGGCCCACCTCCAAAGGTTTTGATTCAGTTGGTTAACACAGGGTCTCAGGCACCTGTATTTTTCGGAAGCTCTGAGTCTGTTTCTTTATCTGTAAAAGAGGAATGACATTAGTCCCTATCCGTAGAGGGTGTTTATCTGTGCCTGCAGGAAGTTTAGAATGGGAAGCTCTTTTAGTGGGAAATAATCATCTATGTGTTTTTTAAAAAGCATCCTGTACTCTTGAGTGGACAGTAGATTATACAGAGTCTAGTGTGATGTGCCTGGATGATAGCTTGCACACATTTATTAGGTGCCTACTGTGTGCCCTGGGTTGTGGGGTCCAGAGAATGAATGAGACTCAGCTCTCACATTCAGGAAGATCATGGTGTATTTTAAGTACCATAGAGGTCTGGGAGGTGCCTTGGGGGCCCTACTGCAGGGTGAGAGAAGGGAGGGAAGGGGAGGGAGGCTCTTCACTCCTCCCCCCGACACATGCACATATAGCAAATCAGCTCCACTTATATCTGTGGTATAGACTGAATTTCAAATGGTCCCATTTGAAAAGAAGACAAGCCCAAGACAGAAGACATCCAGAACTCCAGGTCCTCGTGTTCATGGAAAGTGTACCCAGTTCGAGGGTCTCTCCATTCTTACAGGGGTAATTATTCTGGGCTCTCTGCTCCTCCAGTGATGACTTTGAAAAAACCACAGAATCCTTTGCTGGATTCCAATACAGCAAGCTTTGTTTGGAACTAGAGAGGGCAGTTGGCCCTGGGGGTCTTTCCCTAAGGATTAGAGGTAATCATCCCCATGTATTGAGCACCTACTATGTGCTAGGTACATTGAAAAGGATGTTCTAAATTTGATCCCACAGGAGTTGTGTGGATGGATGATGTTTATGCCATTTTTCAGGTGAGAAAACAGTGCAGGGTTGGTAAGACCTCTAGGAAGGGTGAGGGCCACCTGGGTGGCTCAGTCGGTGAAGCGTCCAACTTCAGCTCAGGTCATGATCTCACGGTTTGTGAGTTCCAGCCCCATGTTGGGCTCTCTGCTCTCAGCACAGAGCCTGCTTAGGATCTTCTGTCTCCCTCTCCCTCTGCCCCTCCCTCTCTCACTCTCTCTTTCTCAAAAATAAAAAAACGTTAAAAAAAAAATTAGATCTTTAGGAAGGGTGGAGCTGGAGTTTGAATGCGGGCTTCTCTCTTGATTCTTCTTTACTTTACTTTTTTTTTTTTTTTAACGTTTTATTTATTTTTGAGACAGAGAGAGACAGAGCATGAACGGGGGAGGGGCAGAGAGAGAGGGAGACACAGAATTGGAAGCAGGCTCCAGGCTCTGAGCCATCAGCCCAGAGCCCGATGCGGGGCTCGAACTCACAGACCGCGAGATCGTGACCTGAGCTGAGTCGGCCGCTTAACCGACTGAGCCACCCAGGCGCCCCAACTTTACTTCTAATACTGTGTGTTGCTCTCCAAATACCAGCCAGTGACCAAGAGGCTGGGCCCTCTTGGAAACTGGAAGTCATTGAAGATTATAGGGCCAGGGGTCTCTGAGTTCCTGAGGTTCATAGATTCTGGAATCTGGATTCTGGGATCATAGATTCTATGCTAGCTTTTCTGTAAAGTATAGAGGTTGAGAAAGCAGGCTCTGGAGTTAGCTAGTTGAATCTCTCTTGTTCTGTCTCTTACCAACTATGTGGCTCAGGACATGTAACTTTCTCTGTGCCTTGGTTTCTTGATCTGTCAGATGGGGGTATTATTAGTACCTAATTCATGGGGTTGGTTGGAAGGTTTAATGATATAATCAATGAGGAGCCCTTAGAAAAGTGGCACACAGTACATTTTCAATAAATGTTATGCCCCTATTGCTATTATTATTTGTGTTAGTTTTACACGGCTTCTGTGACAAGGTACCACATGCTGGGTGGCTTAAACATTAGGGATTCACTTGGGTGCCTGAGTGGCTCAGTCATTTGAGCATCAGACTCTTGATTTCGGCGCAGGTCATGATCTCACAGGTCTGTGAGTTCAAGCCCCAAGTTGGGGCTTGGGATTCTCTGTTTCCCCTCTCTCTCTGCCCCTATCCCTCTCATTCTCATTCTCTCTCTCCTCTCTCTCTCCTCTCTCTCTCTCTGAAAATAAATAAATAAACTTAAAAAAAATTAGCAATTTATTGTCTCACAGTTCTGGAAGCTAGAAGTCCAAGATCAAGGTGTGGACAGGGTCAGTTTCTTCTGAAACTCTGTCTTTGGCTTGTGGATGGCCTCCTCCCCACTTTGTCCTCACGGGGTCTTCCCTGTGTGTCTGTGTCCTAATCTCCTCATGTAAAGACACTAGTCATGGGGTGCCTGGTTGGCTCAGTCGGTTGGGTGTCCAACTTTGGTCAGGTCATGATCTCACAGCTCATGAGTTCGAGCCCCACGTTGGGCTCTGTGCTGACAGTTTGGAGCCTGGAGCCTGCTTTGGATTCTGTGTCTCTCTCTCTCTCTGCCCCTTCCTGCTCATGCTCTGTCTCTCTCTCTCTCCTTCAAAAATAAATATTAAAAAAAATAATGATAAAGACACTAGTCCTAATGACGTCATTTTAACTTAATCACCCCTACAAAGACCATGTTTTCAAGTACAGCCACTTTCTGAGGTCCCGGAGGTTAGGGCTGCAACACAGGACACGATTCAGCCTGTAACAATATTGGTACTGTTATTTGTACCCCCCGCCCATCCTCCACTGGGGTGCTTATCTCTCTGTCTGACTTGGTGGGGCTCTCTCTTCCCTCCTGGCCCAGAAATCGCAGCCAAGCGCTCAGCTCCGAGGCGAGCGTGGATGAAGGCGGCGTCTTTGAGAGTCTGAAGGCAGAGGCGGCCTCCCCACCTGCACTCTTCTCCGGCCTCCCCGGCCTCCCTGCCAGCAGCCTCCCCACCACCCCATTCCCATCCAGCCTGGTGCTGGGGGCATCGGCCGGAGGCGGGGACGTGTTCATCCAGATGCCAGCGTCCAGGGAGGAGGGCGGGGGCCGGGGCGAGGGGGGCACCTACCACCACCGCCAGCCCCTCCATCACTTCCATCACGGCGGCCACCGCGGGAGCTCGCTGCTGCAGCACGTGGGTGGGGACCACCGCGCTCACTCCGACGAGGGGGGCGACGAGCAGCCAGGGACGCCCGCCCCTGCCCTGTCCGAGCTGAAGGCCGTGGTCTGCTGGCTCCAGAAAGGCCTGCCCTTCATCCTGATCCTCCTGGCCAAAGTGTGCTTCCAGCACAAGCTCGGTGAGTCCAGTGGGTCCCGGGTGTGTCAACCGGGGGCTTCACCTGCCGGGTCGGGGACAGGAGGGGTTCATCCCGAGTGCCAGGGCAAGACAGCAGAGGTCTCCATGGTGCACGGTGCTTACGGTGCTTAGGATTATGGGATTCTGAGTGAGGCCTGGGTTCCAGTCCTGGTTGACCAGCTCTGTCGACCTGGGACAAGTCAGTCACCTTCTCTGAGCCTGTTTCTTCCTCTGGGCTGGGGAGCTTGGCATGTGTCCAGCAGAAAATTTGCTGCTTGGTGGGTGGGAAGCAATAGAGGGTAGTGACCTTTTAATGTTGCTCACGGTCCCCAGTAAGCTAGGGCCAGGCCCGATGGCATCTAAGTGGGTGGAGTCAGACCCTCCTCTGTCCCGCAGGCATTGCCGTGTGCATCGGGATGGCCAGCACCTTTGCCTATGCCAACTCCACGCTGCGAGAACAGGTCTCTCTGAAGGTGAGTCACCTGGCGAGTTAGTCTCCAAGGTTGCTGTAACGCGTGACTACAAACCCAGCGGCTTAAAACAATACAGATTTACCCCCTTATAGTTCTGTGGATCGCAAGTCTGAAGTGGGTCTCTGCAGGTGAGGGTCATGTGTCAACACAACTGTTCTTTCCAGAGGGTTCAGAGGTGATCCCCTTGCCTTGCCTTTCCCAGGTGCTAGGGGTGGCTCATGGCCCCTTTCCTCCTCCTTTGAGCCAGCAACCAATGTTCCACCTCTGTGCCCACCTGCCCCTAGTCCCTTCTCCTTCTGTCTCCTCTTCCACTTTTAGGGACTCTTGTGATTACATCAGCCCCACCTGGACAGTCCTGGAGTCTCTCCCCGTCTCGGGGCTAGCTGGTTAGCAACCTGAATTCCCTTTGCCATGTAAGCGGACATATCCACAGGTTACAGGGATGAGGATGGGGACACCTACGGGAGGCCTATGAGAGGCTGTTCTTCCGCCTGTCCCCCCGGGACACATCGCCTGCCATCTTTCTCCCAACCTTTCCGACAGCAGCGTCTCCCCCCCACGCCTGCCCCCGGCACCCTCATCTGCCTGGCTTCTCTCACGGTTAAGGCCATCCTGCCGGCGTTCCAGCTTCACACCAGCATCATCCAGAATTGCCATCTAATATCCGCTTGGCACTAACCTCGCCCAGCGCAGAGCTGGGCAGACGGCACAGCTCATCTTGCAGATTTGTCCCAGCAGCCCGGGAGGGAGTCAGAATCGTTCTTACCTCATTTTCCCAGTGAGGAAACAGTGGCTCAGGGACACTACGTGCCTTGCATACGAGGTCACACGGTCCGTGAAAGTGGTGGCGTCAGGCTGTGAACCCGGGCCTTGGGCCCACAGGCTGTGCTCACCCCAGGCTGATATCCCAGCTTCTCCAGCCACCTGCACACAGGCCCTTGGATAGGTTACCTTGGTGATCTCAGTCCCAGGTGCCCCCCTAGAAGATGAACCATTCAAATGAGATAGTGCCTAGGCATTTAGCACAGGGCCTTCCTTAGAGGCAACGTTTAGCTGAGCTGCTTGTAACCGGCATGCCTCTTCTGCGGTGCAGGTGATCCCAGAACAGCCACCATCCTCCCTGACCCTTCTCTGGGTCTTTCTCAGAAGCATCTGGGCCTCTATGAGGGCAGCTCGGTCTCCATTTGACACATGAGCACGTTGAGGCCCAGGGTTGGGCACGGGGCCATAGCTTCCTCATGACCCCCGGTCTCCTCTTCCTCACGCACACCCCTTTCTGCTGCTGTTAGAACAGCAGGTCGATCAACGCCACAGTGGGGCACTTCTAGGACTGGCTGTCTCTGTTAATGCAGTAACATCCAAGTGGTGCCTTGGCTTACATTTTAGGGGCAAGAGTGCCTGTATCCATCGATAGGCATTCCAGGCAGGGATCCTTGAGCCCTATGAAGACACAGGTGATGTTTTGCCCATCTGTACATATTTTCTGCAAAACAGATTCTGCATGACCCTCAGTAAGTTTAGAAATATCAACTTACTGCTAGAGAACTCTCCCCTTTGTCCTTCAGAGTTTGGCTTCCCAGGGCATTGCTAATTCTCTCTTTGTATTCCTCCTTTGGTTTGGATTTACAGGGGGATTAGGCTGGAATCCATTATTTATTGGAGTAAGAAGGGCTGCTGAGTAGATTATTCACATTGATAAGAGCCGTGGGTTGGTTGGAGGTGGTTTCTAGGGTCATTAACCTTGACCACGCCTGGAATGATGGGTGGATGGAGATGCATTTATTTTGTCTACTCTATGGAAATGTGCTTTGTAACCGTGCACAGAGCACTGATCTGTGTCTGGAGACAGTGGAGCATTTACCAAAACCGCAGGGAAGGTTACACTGAGAGAGTTATGACCTCATCTGATTCCAGCAACGCAGCCACCCTGATCCAGGAAAAGATGAGCTTTTGAGAGTCAGCAGCACAGGGGTCTGTGTGCATGTCTCCCCAGAATGCATGCACCCTACTCTGTACCTTCTCCACAAATTCCTTGGGATCGCTCTCAGCTGGAGAAGCTGCTGGGAAATAGGAAACCAAGTAGGTTTTCCTTCTCGTCTTCCTGGGGACTCATCAGAAATGCGGCTGGAGAGGGGCACCCGTGTGGCTCAGTTGGTTGAGCATCTGACTTCGGCTCACGTCATGATCTCATGTATCCTGAGTTCGAGCCCCGTGTTGGGCTCTATGCCGACAGCTCAGAGCCTGGAGCCTGCTTCGGATTCTGTGTCTCCCTCTCTCTCTGCCCTCCCCCACTCCCTCTCACTCTCTCTCCCCCAAAATAAAAAAACATTTAAAAAAAAAAAAGGGGGCACCCGGATGGCTCAGTCAGTTAAACGTCCGACTTCATAGTTCATATGGTGTCATAGTTCATGAGTTCGAGGCCCGCATCAGACTCTGGGCTGACAGCTTGGAGCCTGAAGCCTGCTTTGGATTCTGTGCCTCCCTCTCTGTCTGCCCCTCCTCCACTAATGCTCTGTCTCTCTCTCAAAAATGAATAAGCATTAAAAAAAAATTTTTTTTTTCTAGAAAAAGAAAATGAGGTTGGAGAAAGAAGCGGGGATGACTTGGGCAGAGTCTTTGATGGCCTCGTGTACAAGCTTGAATCTAACCCTATAACTGTGGCCCCGTATTGAATGGCCAGGCCAGGATAGTAGCCCAGAAGTCCTAGAAAAAGTGGGAGCGGAACTTGCCAACCTGTAGATCGGAATCTATTGCTGGGTTGTAAAGTCTGAATAATAGTCCTACCATTCACTGAGCCTGAAACATGAATCCATGGTAGACTGAATGTTTACCTTTAAAACTTTACTTAATCCTTAGCAAAACTCCCATCCTCAAATGAGGGCACAGAGACCTCAAACAAGTGCCCTTGAGCAACAGCTCTTTACCTTCTCTGTGCCCCAGTTCTTTACAGTAAATGTGAACTAACATTTACTGCGTACAGCACTGTTCTGAGCGTTTCGTGCACGTCAATTCTCACAACTCTGTTGTGGAGACACAGTATATACCCATTTTCCAGATGAGGAGAGGGAAATGCAGAGAGTTTCGGTAACTTGCCCAGTCCTCCGATTACAGGCCGTCCATCTCCAGAATCTTCTGCTAACTGTAGTGCCTTCCTGCCTTTTCACATAGCAGGTTTCTACATTGGGGGGGGGGGGGGGGGTTGGGGGAGATAGAGAGAGAGAGAGAGAATCATAGAGAGAGAGAGAATCTTAAGCAGGCTCTATGCCCAGCACAGAGCCCGATGCAGGGCTCAGTCTCATGACCATGAGATCATGACTTAAGCCAAAATCAAGAGTCAGATGCTTAACCGACTGAGCCACCCAGGCACCCCATGTTTCCACATTTCTGTCACCTTCTCTGTGACCACCCCTTGGGTTCCAGTGGGATGGGAAGATTCCAGCACCCTTCCCTTCACCATCAGCCCTGCTTCTTCCAAACCTTTGAGAAAGGGGGAAATTGGCACTTGTCAGAGAACATTCTGGAATGTTTTGCCATGTGCACCTTTGGCATTGCAGCATCCCTACAAATCTCTTGTTTTGTCTCCAGGAGAAGAGATCGGTGCTGGTCATCTTGTGGATCTTGGCCTTTCTGGCAGGAAACACCCTATACGTGCTCTATACATTCAGTTCCCAACAGCTGTACAACAGGTGAGCAGGGGAGGGGTTCTGACCCCTAGTGGGAAAGTGGGGGGCACTTTGCTTGGGACACACAACTCCTTCACTTGGGAACAGTGCAGTGGCTCTGTGTCACGTAACCTTTAAATTCCACCCTCTTGTATACACGCACGCCAGAGCAGAGCTCTCTAGTAGAAGTACACCGCAAGCTATGTGTGTGATTTTACGTTTTCTAGTAACCACACAGTGGGAAGGTGCGGGAGGGTCGGCCAGTAAAGACCTGTAGGACTGGGTTGAAACTCCAGCCAAGCTTTCAAATCATGTACATCTGTTTTAAAAATGGACTTTGAGGAATGGGAAGTTTCCCCACTTTCTGGGGCCGCCCCATAAAGGCTATTTGGAGAGTTCGTTTTAAGGCATCAACACTGATCACACACAATGCGTTATTGTCTGGCCCAGAATATCAAGGTCCCGATGGGTGGAGGGTGGAGGAGGTGGAGTTTCCCAGAATCTTGGATGAATTTCCAGCTCATGCCATTCTCTGGGCATGATCACATTCACAGGCTCAGACCTCCATGCTCCCATCAAACCAGAGCTGAGTCAAACTGGCAGCACAGAAAGAGAGAGGGAGAGAGCAGCTTAGGAGAAAAGCAACAAAGCTGAACCCCTTCCGTAATGATGTCAATGGTCTATGTGCTTGATACCCATAGGCATCACCTTATTTTACCCTCTCAGTGACCCAGCAGGGTATTGATGGCTCCATTTCACGGGTGAGGAAACTGAGGCATAATGAAGTCTTTCCTAATGAGTCTTAGTCCTGGTAGGCGGCCTTTACCAGCAAGACTGAATCTTCCTAGGATTTGCAATCTGATGACCAGCGTCCTTCCACTTGACCACCTTTGGCAAATAGTGGAACCTCCTTAGGCTTCGCCCTGTTTCCTCATTGGTAGAACGAGGACCAGGTTATTCTTGCTTTATCCACCTGACAGGCTAATTGTTAGGAAGGCCAAATGCTATAGTGCATGAAAAATACTGGGTAAACGGAAACATTGATATATCATAATCCTATCCTGATTGATAGTATTCTTTTATAATAAATTACCTTTTATAATAAACGTACCTGTTGGTGGTGGTGCCTAAGGAGGAGTGAAACTGATAATAAAATACATCAGTCCATGAAAGTTCATAGGGTAGTTAGAAATAAGTGGATTTAGTGATCAATCTACAAAAACACTTCGGTCCTGCCCCTCCTCCAAAAGCCAAAACAGGAAAAATCCCCTAAGATGGTGAACTAAAACCCAGACAGATGAATCTGAGACCAGCTGGTGTCTCTGAGACGCGTGGAAGGCAGATCTTAATGTATTGCCATCAAAGAAGCGTAACCGAGAAGCAGAGTGTAGAAGTCAGCTAACCAGCCCAAGATCCCAGGAGGGACAGGAGCAGAGGCAAAAAGGGCACCTGGGGCTGCCGGACTCTCCCTGGATTGTAACACAGAGGGCCACTCAAACCTGGACGCGAGGCGTCCTCTAGAGGCAAGGCTAGAACGTGAAAAGGACACAGAGGGTATCGGGTAAGGCCGCCAAAATAGATTATTTTCATTTGTTTATTTATTTTTTAACGTTTATTTATTTTTGGGAGAGAGACAACATGTGAGCGGGGGTGGGGGGCAGAGAGAGAGGGGAAGACACAGAATCCAAAGCAGGCTCCAAGCTGTCAGCACAGAGCCCAACGCAGGGCTCAGATTCACGGACCTCGAGATCACGACCTGAGCCGAAGTCAGACACTTAACGACTGAGCCACCCAGGCGCCCCTGATTGTTTTTATTGATTTTGCCCTACTCTAGCTCTTTGAGACTCTTTATTATAAGTAGAAATTGATTTTTTTTAAATAAAAGTAAAAACCAGACCAGTTTGGGGCAGCTGGGTGGCTCAGTCTGTTAAACATCTGACTCTTGATTTCAGCTCAGGTCATGATCTCATGGTTCGTGGGATTGAGCCCCGTTTCAGGCTCTGCACTGACAGCATAGAGCCTGCTTGGGATTCTCTCTCTCTCTCTCTCTCTCTCTCTCTCTCTCTCTCTCTCTCTGCCTGCCCCTCCCTCCCCCCCTCCTCTAATAAGTAAACTTAAAAAAAAAAAAACAGACCAGTTCATTCCTAGGAGGCTATAATAAGCAATCCCAGTTTGCACCACTTCCTGCCAGCCCAACAGAGTACATCAGAAGCATTCAGAAAGCACCCGTGCTGGGCTGTGTGCACCGGTCCTTACTTTGTAGTGGACAGAGAGGACTTGGTGTAGCCTTTGCTCAGAGCCTGTAATCCAGCAGGAGGAAAAGTGAGTGGACAAGCACAGTTTGGCTGCTGGTTCCTGTTCTGGCTCCCGTTCTAGCCAAAAGCTGTGGGCAGGCAACTGTACCTCTTAGGGCTCCCCCTTCCCCAGCTCAGATTGGAATAATCACAGTGCCTGCCTCCTAGAGGTAGGAAAATGAAATGAGTTAAGACATGTAAAGTGTATAGAAGAGGCCAGCATGATGTAAGCAGCCAAGATATTTTAGCTCTTACGTTGTTATTATAAATAACTTCATCATCCTCTGGGGGTAGAAAGCAGAGCTACTCAAAGTGTGGTCCATGGACCAGTGGCAGTTTGAGAATGGCTTGATGTCTGTGTTTAACAAGGGAAGTACAGGAACTGAGTGTAGAGTTAACTTACCTGGTCCCAAATGGGTAGAACGGGTTTACATACTCTGAGTAGCGTCACTGTGGAATAAAGATGGAAAAGCACGAACTATAGCTGGGATACCTGGGTCTGAATCTACCTCTGTCCCTTAGTATCTGTAGGACCTTGTACATGTTACTTTATCTTTCTGTGCCTCTGTTTCCTCATGTGCAAAATGGGGCAGATTAAATAGTACCTACCTCGTGGGTTGCTGTTATTATCACTGCTGCACAGCCGGGTCTGTCGTATGTCTGTTCTCCTGAATCCCACCAATGACACTATGAAGGAGGGAATGAGTCCCATGTTGCACGTGAAAACACTGAGGCTTACAGAGATAACATTATTTGCCCAGGGTCCAATAAATAGAGAAAACCGGATTCAAACTCGGGTATGATATTAATGCCTGTATGTTTTTCATGCAACTTACTTCACCTCTCCAACCTTCTGTGCCTCATTTATAAATTGGGAATAAGCAGTGCCCACTGTGGAGGACAATGGGGTACAGTGAGTAAGTAGCTTAGCACAGTGTCTGCACATCAGTTTCTCTCCTCCGTATGTCGTGCTGGCCAGCCTACCTGCCTGCCTCCCCTTTGCTTCCTCTTATGAAGCCCGTTGTGGACTCATAAAACTGGAGGAAACCCTAACTAATGAGGCTCCTGGCCAATCTTATTGCATAGCCTTCAGGGGAACTGAGGCTCAGAGAGGTTAAGATACCTACCTGAGGTCACACAGCAACTTAGTAGCAAATTCAGAGACAGGACACAGATATCTGACTCCCCGTTCAGTGCTCTTTCTACAGGTTATATTCACAAAGCTCCCAGCGTGAGTAGAAAGAGCTTCCAAGGGCCCGGGATCCTAAGTGAGCATCCTGACTCTCTCCCTCCAACCCCCACCAGCCTCATATTCCTGAAGCCCAACCTGGAGACACTGGACTTCTTCGACCTGCTGTGGATTGTGGGCATCGCAGACTTTGTGCTGAAGTACGTCACCATTGCCCTCAAGTGCCTGGTCGTGGCCTTGCCCAAGATCATCCTGGCTGTCAAGTCCAAGGTAGGCATTGGCTGCGGCCACGAGGTAGCCCCATTAACGCCCATCATGCAGGGGATTCGGGGCACCTTCTGGAGGAGGAAAGAATAGGCCTGGGCGGAGCGGATGCCAGCGTTTAAAATAAACAGAGCCCATCACCCACCTCTTACAATTCCCTGAGTCTGAGCCTGGCTTCTCGTTGTCACCACCGTCCTTTGCTCTCCAAGGGCACTGCCTAAGTTTCATTGTTCAAAACTGCCCTTGATGCAGTTTTCATCTAAATCTCACCCGAGAAAGGAAAAAAGTATGTTGACACGTCCTGCTTCTCCCAGGGAAGGGTGGCTTTCATAGGTTTCCACTCTTGTGACTTCAGGAGTGTTGTTTGTTTAACGGCAAGCGTTCTGAGGCTCAGAAGAAATGAGCTCCATGATCGATTAGTGATGTCTGCCGTGGACACAGGACCAGGCGTGGTGGCCGTGGTGCTTTGCCTGCAGGGAAAGGCGTGCTGACAGGTGTTGGGGTGGAGAGGTCTTGGGGGATAACTATTGTCATTCAGAGGACTGAGTGGAGCTAGGAAAAGGCAGCATCTTTAGGGTGTAATGAATGCCTGTGCCTCTGCGAGAACACCTGTACAGAGGCAGACGCACCAAAGAATCTCTGGAGACTCCTCCTTTCCATTCTGTGAAAGCAGCCATCTTTTCAACTTCAGAAACCTCAGAATTTAGGGCACCCAGGTGGCTCAGTCGGTGACGCGTCATACTCTTGATTTCGGCTCAGGTCAGGATCTCATGATTCGTGTGGTTGAGCCCCGTGTCGGGCTCTGTGCCGACAGAGTGGAGCCTGCTTGGGATTCTCTCTCCCTCTCTCTCTCTCTTTGCCCCTCCCCTACTCACAAACTCTCTCTCTGTCTTTCTCTCAAGAATAAATAAATGTTAAAGAAAAGAAAAAAGGAAGCTCAGAATCAGTCCCAGGCATTGGTTGGCAGGAGAGCAGGTTGGAACGGGCCATCCGTCTTGAAGGCGCCCAAAGCCCTGTGCCAGATGTCTAGGAAAAACACTGCTGTGTCCCTTCTTCACTCACACACTCAGTACTTCTGACCCCACGTGTGTGGGTTTCCCCACATCAGGCAATTCTCCGACACCAGCTGGTGTCCTACAGTTCAACTCAGTCCTGACACCGTCTACCTGAAGGTGGCATCACGTCCTACGGGTTAAGAGCTCAGTCCCACAAGATGTCCCCACCCCACTTCCGACACCCATTTCTAGTCCAGATCATCACTTGTGCTTCTGACTGACTGGTTAGAAATCAGGGTTTCCACGACCCACTCCATGGGTTCAGTCATTTGCTAGGATAGCTCACAGAACTCAGGCGTAATACTCGTTTACCTGCTTATTGTATAATTAAGGATATGGTAAAGGATGCTGATGAACAGCCAGGTGAGGAGGCGTGAAGGCGAGGTCTGGAAGGATCCCGAGCACAGGAGCTTCTGTCCCCATGCGTTGGGGTGCACCACCCTCCTGACCTGTAGACGTGTTCACCATCCCTAAAGTTCTCAGAATATCCTGCACTATTGGGATTTTTGTGGAGACTATCACACAGGCAGGGTGGATCATAAGCTCCATTTCCAGCCCCTCTCCCCTCTCTGGAATAAGGGAGGTGGGGCTGAAAGTCCTAAGCTTCTAATCATGGCTTGGTTTTTCTGGTGACCAGCTCCCATCCAGGAGCCCACCAGGAGTCACCTTATTAGACCCAAAGATACTCCAGGAAATTCCAGGGGATTTAGGAGCTCATTGTCAGCAATCGGGGGCAAAGACCGATGGATATATTTCTTATTATTCGCACCAGGGCAGTCTGAGTCCGGTTTTGTCCCTCCACATCGCACTCCCCTCCCCCACCATGTGGTTTATTCGGTTGACCCAAAACCCTCAGCTGTTGTGGTTTCCTTAGATAAAGCCACAGCTCTGGTGCCAGAGGCAGTGCCGGGAGGTCTAAAATGGCCTAAAGACAAAATGGGGAAGAAAGACAGAAGGGAAACAACAGACCTCAAGAAGTCCTGAGATGCCTCCCCACCTGCCCCTCGGAGACCACCGTCACCGTTACCATTTGCCCCCTGAGCTCACACCATGTATCAAATAGGGGGCGGGGACTTGACAGTGGGAAGCAGGATGGCCCAGTGGTTCCACACGTGGACTTTGGCATTGAGCACGACTCCATTCAGGTCCCAGCTACCCCCTTCCGAGCTGTGTGACTTTGGGCAGATGACAAAACCTCTCTGAGCCTTAATTTCCTCCTCTGTCAACTGATAACAAGAATGCACCATCCTTCTAAGTACGTAGAACTAAGTACTAAGAACTAGTGGTACTAGTACTAGCTGCTGATAGGAAATGGGAACTGCTTTTCCCCATGCCTGGCACATAGCAAGCACTCAGTGATTCACATCGCTTCTTGGTATTGTCTTTATGACCAGCTGTGTGACCTTGGATGAGTTACTCAACCTCTCTGTGCCTCGGTTTCCTCATCTGTAAAATGGGGAGAATAATTGTGCTTGGTGTCTTCCTCTTGCCCCTCCAGACACACTGTCCACATTTCTTTCCCACCCTGCTGTCTGGCCTGGAGGCTGACCTGGGTGAACTGTACCAGCGGGCTCCCGCAGCCCCCAGCTTCCAGCGGGGTTCACCAGGGGAAAGCCTGAAAGGAGAGAGAGGCAGAGGTATTTATTCCTCTTGGGTGTTAGTCTCCTATGGCAGCTGTAACAAACCGCCACATGAATTTATTATTCTTTGGTTCTGGCGGTCACATTTCCAAAATGCGTTTCCCTGAGCTTATCTTTCGGGTCGGCACTGTTCTAAGTGCTGTATACGCATTAGCTCGTTGAGTCCGCACCACCCCATGAAGTAGGTACTCTAATTACTACATCCCCTTTCACAGTTGTGGGAGACAGCTCTGAACACACAGGTCCCATTGTGGGCAGCCCCCTGCAGACAGCCTTCCGTCAAGATCTAGTAACTACACTCTCTGCTCACTGCTTCCAGGCGCGGTGGGTGATAACAGCTCCCCACCTGTGGAAGTTTCTCCACCCTGGTTACCTGCCCACACCTTTGTAAAGAGCAGATGTAGTCAACTCTTCCCCGATTAATAAATGGTTAAAAGACTTAAACACCCTTCACCAAAGCAGATCTCCTGGTGGCAGATATGCACGTGAAAAGATGCTGAGCCTCATTAGTCTTTAGGAAATGACAGTGAAAATCAGTGTGTGAGATGCCACACTCATCCATGGTGGTGGCCAACACGGAAAGGCCAGACCGCACAGCTGTTCGCACAGGCACAGCCGTGGGCAAAGACCGATAGATATATTTCTGGAACTCACACTTGCGGCGGGAATGTAAATGGCACCTCCACTTTGGAAGCCAGCTTGGAGGTTTCTTGGAAGGTTAAGCATAACACCTGTCGTACAGTCCAGCCCTCCCACCCGTAGGTGCTCACCCAAGAGGAATGAAACCATGTGTCCGTGAAAAGGCTTCTGCATGGGGCGCCTGGGTGGCTCAGTCGGTTGAGCATCCGATTTCGGCTGAGGGCATGGTCTCACGGTTCTTGAGTTCGAGCCCCGTGTCGGGCTCTGTGCTGACACAGGGCCTGGAGCCTGCTTCGGAATCTGTGTCTCCCTCTCTCTCTGTTGCTCCCCAGCTTGCACTCTGTCTCTCTCTCTCTCTCTCTCTCTCTCTCTCTCTCTCTCTCTCAAAAATAAAGACTAAAAAAAATAGGCAGACAGATGAACAAATTTTGGTGTATCCATGCAACGAAATACAACTCAGCCATGTAAAGAGATGAACTACAGTTGACCCTTGAACCACATGAACAACATGAATTGAACCACTCATACACGATTTTTTTCTGATAAATACAGCACGGTATTATCAATGTATTTTTCTCTTCTTTGTGATTTTCTTTTTTTTTTTTTAATGTTTATTTTTGAGAGAGAGAGAGCACAAGCAAGGGAGGGGCAGAGAGAGAGGGAGACACAGAATTCAAAGCAGGCTCCAGGCTCTGAGCTGTCAGCACAGAGCCCGACGCGGGGCTCGAACCCACAAACCAGGAGATCATGACCTGAGCCGAAGTCAGTGCTTAACCAACTAAGGCACCCAGGCGCCCCTAGTTAGGATTTTCTTAGTATTATTTTTCTCTAGCATAGTTTACTGTAAGAATACATACAACATACAAAACAGATGTTAATCGGCTTTATGTTGTCAGTAAGCCTCCCAGTCAACAACTGTAGGCTGTTAGTAAAGTTCTTGGGGAGTCAAAAGTTATATGCAGATTTTTGACTGCACAGAGGTCAGTGCCCCTAAACCTCTGCATTGTGCAAGGGTCAACTGTATTGATACAACATAAATGAATCTTAAAATACTTAACAGTTATGCTAAGTGAAGGAAACTGTAGCAACCAAGAGTGTACCTTATGGTTCCACTTCTATCAAGTCTAGAAAATGTAAACTGGCCTATAGTGACAGAAAGCAGATCAGTGGTTGGCTGAAGGGACCTCCCAGAGGGAAGGGATTACCAAGGGGCACAGGGAAACTTCTGGGGGTAACAGATACATTCACTGTCTTGACTGTGGTGATGGTTTCACAGGTGTGTACATATAACAAACTTACCAAATCGCACACTTTAAGACAAGGAGCCACTGCCGCATCTATACTGCTTCTGTCCGAGCTCCTCCCTGGCGTGGGCTGCTGTGGTCAGAGGCTTATCCTTGGGGCCTCCACTAAAAGTCACTTCTAGGGGCACCTACATGGCTCAGTCAGTAGAGCATACAACTCTTTTTTTTTTTTTTTCTTTTTGAAACCCAAGTTCCTTTTTTTTTTTTTTTAACGTTTATTTATTTTTGAGACAGAGACAGAGCATGAACAGGGGAGGGGCAGAGAGAGAGGGAGACACAGAATCGGAGGCAGGCTGCAGTGTCTGAGCCATCAGCCCAGAGCCCGACGCGGGGCTCGAACTCACGGACCGCGAGATCGTGACCTGAGCTGAAGTCGGACACTTAGCCGACTGAGCCACCCAGGTGCCCCGAGCATACAACTCTTGATCTTGGGGTTGTGAGTTCAAGCCCCACACTAGGTGTAGAGATTATTTAAAAATAAAATCTCAAGGGACACCTGGGTGGTTCAGTCAGTTGAGTGTCTGAGTCTTGATTTTGGCTCAGTTTGTGATCCCAGGGTTGTGGGATCGAGCCCCACATTGGACTCTGTGCTGGGCATGAAGCCTGCTTGAGATTCTCTCTCCCCCACTTGCACTCTCTCTGTCTAAAATGAAAATTAAAAATAAATAGGGGCACCTGGGTGGCTCAGTCAGTTGAGCGTCCAACTTTGGCCCAGGTCACCATCTCACGGTTCATGGATTCAAGCCCCACATCGGGCTCTGTGCTGACAGCTCAGAGCCCGGACCCTGCTTCAGATTCTCCCTCTCTCTCTTCCCCTCCCCACTCATGCTCTGTCTCTATGTCGAAAATAAATAAACATTAACAAAAATAATAAAGGGGCATCTGGGTGGAGCAGTTGGTTAAGTGTCTGACTTTGGCTCAGGTCATGATCTCATGAATCACAGGTTCGAGCCCCACATTGGGCTCTATGCTGACAGCTCAGAGCCTGGAGCCTGCTTCAGATTCTGTCTCCCTCTCTCTCTGCCCCTCCCCTGCTCACACTCTGTCTGTCTCTCTCTCTCTCAAAAATAAACATTAAAAATTTTGTTTAATTATATAAAAATAATAAAAATAAATAAATTGATTAATTAAATCTTATTTTAAAAAGTCACTTCTAGATCCTTGAACCTTTTCCTTCATAGCACTGTGACACTTTGGGATTATCTGTGGTTCACTTCCACCTCCCCATATCCCAGAAGCCTGTTCTGTCCTTCCACTCTGTCTGCAGGACCCGGCATGGCACTGGGCAGAGCAGGGCTCTATAAGCAGGTGGGTGAGGGACATGGTGGAGAAACTGGAGTTTCACTCCGTCCCCGCCCCTGTGCCTCCTGGTTGATTATCTCTGGGCAGAAATAAGATGGAAAATCGTTTTGATGTCCATTGAGGGCAAGGGACGTGAACCCAGCCAAGTGGGGAAGCTCGCTCAACACTGACCGCCTGGAGTCATAAGAGCTCGCAATTATTGAGCACCGACCGTGTGCCTGAAAGTTTGCTAAGAGCCCTTCGTGTACGAATCACCTTACGTAGCCCCTTGTGTTCGTCTCAGGTGGGTACCATTACTCTCATTGATGGATAGGAGATGGGAGGTTGAGGGGGCAGGTGGCTTCTCAGTCCCACAGCTGTGACCATTTCACACTAGAGCTGGGGTTCCCGCCCAGAACTTCACATCCTCAAGGGCCCCAGCTCTGCCTCAAAGTGGGTGTGGGAGAAGGATAAGGAAAACAGGCAGCTAACGGTTTACTCAGCACCTAGCACACTCTGGCTCTTGCTGGATTCTTTCCCGTGTCCTGACTCACTTCAGGCTCTCATCACCCCCGTGAGAGGGAATTCATTAGCACCTCTTTCTAGATGAAAAACTCAGTTTGAGTATCCTGTCGGTGCTGTGCCCGGTGCGTTGAAACCACAGAAACTTGTTTTCTCGTAGTTCCAGAAGCCAGAAGTCCAAAGTCAGTGTCACTGGGCCGAAATCAGGGTGTCGGCAAGGCAGCGCTCCCTCCAGATGTGACGAGAGGATCCGTTCCTTGCCTCTTCCGGCTTCTGGTGGCTGCTGGTGTTCCTTAGCCATGTCATTCCATCTCTGCCTCCGTGGCCTTCTGTGTGTGAAGTATCCCTTTCTTTGTCTTTTATAAGGATGCAGGTGATTGCATTTAGGGCCCTAAATGCAATTCAGGATAATTCAGGATGTTCTCCTCATGCCAAGAGCCTTAATTTGATTGTGTCTTCAAAGACCCCTTTTCCAGGTAAGGTCACCTTCGCTGGTTCTAGGGATTAGGACCTGGTGTCTTTGAGGAGCCATTCTTTCACTTACTCTACGGAGGCTGAACGAGGTTTGAGACACCCAACCAGTCAGTTAAAGAATCAGAATAGGAATCCACGTCTTCCAACTCCCACGGCCATGGCCGCTTCAGGAGATCAGCTGCCAGGCACCGAGTGGACCACATGCCGGAGCTCCTGGGCCCCTCCTGACCCTGCCACTTTCTAGCCACGGGCCCTTCCGGGAGTCATTTTGTGCCCCTGAACATGTTTCTAATGGTGGGAAGTTGAGATGTTAACAGAATTCTTTTTAAGATGCTGCAAAGATCGAAAGACTTAATGGATATGGATGGAATGAGGGGCAGGTTGGTCACTGCCTGGAGAGGAGGCAGGCAAGGTTTTCTGCAGCCCTCTGCTGCAGGTCCCGCCCACCCGTCCTCATGCTTCCTCATTGCTTTTTCCTCCCCGCCTGCCCCTCCCTCTATTCTTTGTGCTTCAGCCAGATGCTACTTCTTTCATTTCTTTACACATAGCAACTAGCACCATTCCGACATGTGGTAAATGCTCCCCTCAACCCGATTGCTAGATGAGAAACCTGAGGCACTGAGATACTGTCTAACTAACTTGCACAGTCTCCAGAGTGGGTTATGTGCTATCCTGTCTCCTACCCACTGCACCTGCTGATCCGTCTTCCTCAAAGGCCCTTCCTCTGCTTCATGTCGTAACTAACTCCTGCTCCTTGGATCACAGCCTCTTAGAAACCTTCCCTGCCCCCTTCAGGCTAGAGATGGTGCCCCTGATGAGGACTCTATACTCTCCCTATTCTAGCACTCACCATCCTGACTGTAATTGCTTGCTTAATTGTCTGCCTTCTCCGCTTGATTGTCACCTCTGTGATAGCAGAAATGAATGCATCTAGCTTGTTTGTTGATGGGACACCAACATCTGATATGCGCTCAGAAGCGTTTGTTGTAAGTATGTATGGGTAGATGTGTGGATGAACATATGAGTGAATAGATATATAGGTAGGTGGATGAATTTGATGGCTGGATGGGAAAGTTGGTGGATATGTGGATAGATGGGTAGGCAAGTGAGTGGTGGGTGGACGCATGGATGGATGGATAGATATTTGGATGGATGCATGGGTGGATAGATTGATGGACAGGTGGATGGATGGATGGATGAGTGGATGGGTGGGTGGATGGATGGGTGGGTGGAAGGATTGATGGACAGGTGGATGGGCAGATAGGTGGATGGATGAATAGATGGTAGGTGGATGGGTGATTGAATGAGTTGATAGTCTAGCCAGCTGCACTAACTCTCATCACCTCCTCTTATAGCAGCAATGAGAACTTAAATTCCTTTCCCAACTCTGCTCAAACCTGTTGTATTTGGTAGCTGTCCAAACACCTCTGTCATCAAGACACAGAAGTCCACCAGACAGAGTAGTACTCCCTTCTGTGTGCTGGAAAGGACCATACAGGGAGCCTTAAAGCTACCTAGAAGCCAAACCAATAATAATAAATATGGCCAAGCATCGCTGAGCACTTACCAGGAGCTAGGCAGTAGGTTAAGTCTGCCACTTGTTCAGGATGTATTGACTGAATGCCAACTACGTGTCAGGCACTGTTGTAGGCACTGAGGATATATCCATGAACAAAGTAGACAAAAATCCCTGCACCCGTGGCGTTTTATAGTCAACTGAAGACATTGTCTCATTCGGTCTTAACCCTGGAATGGTAGATGTTGCTATCTCTTGTCACAGAGTGGAAACTGGCTGAAATCACATGCCAAAGACTGCAAACCTCATAGTTAACACCCAGCAGTAGGAGCCGCGCGCGTGTGGAGTCCGCACTCTGTACGGGCCAGGTGTTCATTTCTTTCTGACATCTGTCTCCCAAGGCAAGTGCTGTTGGTTTTTTTTTGTGTGTCTTGCATTGAAGTCCTGTTCACATCACACGCTGTAAAATTAACCAGCAACCATTTTAAAGTATACCAAAGCCGTCTGCGTTCAGCATAGTCACAGTTTGTGCAACCGTCACCACCTGTCTCCAGTTCCAGGACGTTTTCATCGGCCCTGATGGAACCCTCCCCGTTTGCAGCCACTGCCCCCCTCACACTCCCAGCCTCTGGCAACTGCTCATCTGCTTCCCGTCGCATGGATTTATCTGGTGCGGGCATTTCGTAGAAGTGGAATCACACGTTCTGTGACCCAGTGCCTGGCTTCTTTCCCTCTCCTGTCCATGGTGTTTTCAAGGTTCCTCGATGTTGGAACAGGTACACTTCATCCCTTTTTATGGCGGAATACCGTTCCGTTGCATGGTAGACCACCATTTGCTCGCTCGTTCGTCTGTTGATACACATTTGGGTTTGATGGAGACTTTTTGGCTGTGACTAGTCCTGTGCCAACCCTTTGTGTACAGGTATCTGTTTGAACACAGTCTTCCTGGGCACATACCTAGGAGTGGAATTGCTGGGTCACGTGTTAATTCTTTGACTTCTTGAGGAACTGCAACACTGTTTCCCACAACGGCTGTGCCGTTATTCACTCCTGACAGGTGCTGTTTTTATCCCTGTTTACCAGAGGAGAAAACAAACGCAGGGAGAGGTTAAGGAAGTAACCCAAGGCCACACAGCTTGAAAGTGGTTGAGCAGAGATTCGACTCCAGAACCCCCTGCTCTGAGCTTCTAGGCCATATTCCCTCCTATGTAAGTTCCCTGGATTTGTTTGGGAAGTTGCTCAGACTTGATTAAGGAGAGGGGCCCTCATATCTATATAAATTTCCCCCAAGTACAGACCGTGGCTCCCTCACTTCCTTCTACTTCAGACGGGCATTTCTGGGGGCGAGAGGGTGGGGATGTGACCTGGCACCCCTTCCCTGTGCCGCTGAGGTGTGGGCGACAGTTATTAATGCCTCGCTGGCAACTGTCCAGCTCCCTTTTTCTGATTATTATTATTTTATTCGGCGAGATTAATGTGCCAGGTCACAGCATAATCCAGCCTGTAAAAAGTGATGTGAATAGTCTCCTCAAGATAAATTGCAGGCTTGGAAAAGGTTCACAGCCTTTCCTTGCCTGTCTGAGTGCTCTTCCGAATCCTCATCAATCCTTGTCTGGGCAGAAGAAAAGGACGGGTCTTCATTTGCAGCTGGGGGAGGGAGGGGGGAAAGAGCACATCTGTCAGGGACCCCTAATGACTCACAGCACAGATGCCGTGTCCCGCGCCTCCGTGCCATCCACTGAGAGGGTGGGTCGGTTTTTAATATGATAATCGTCGTACTGGAAGGGCTTTTGGCATTTGGATTTGCTTGATGGCTCTGCGGTCCCTGACGTGTGAGACCGGGTGAGCCACCAATTGCAAGATGCCTCGGGACCCCGGAGGGTCTGTCAGGGATCTTCTCTCGCCTGGGCCTCCCAGGAGAGCCGGGCTCATTGGCCAGCCAAGATGAGGATGGGATTAAGGGTGACAACCACAGGTTGGCGATCTCAACCCCAAACTATCACACCGGCTGGGTGTCTAGAGCAGCCACTTGTATTATGAATCCAGATGACTTCTATAACCCGTGTGTCTTAGCTTTGCCCCACCTGGCTGCTACCCACCTGCCTGACCTCATCACTGGTGACCATCTCCCTTGCTCGCTCTGGACCAGCCACAAGTGGCCTTCCCTCTCAGGCCCTTTGCACCTGCTGTTCTCTCCGCCTGGGGCAGTTTTCTCCCCCTATGTCCCTATGACTGTCTCCCTCCCGTCATTCAAGTTTTGCTCCAGTGTCACTTGCTCTGAGACCACGTCACCTCCCTAACCACCCTGTTGAAAGTGGTTGTCCTCACACCACATTACCACACCCCCATTTTATTTCCTTCCGCAAGAACATAGAGTTCTTGGTGACTTCTTCCCACCCCCGCGATGCGCCCTGACATTATTCAGGACCTGTCGGCTGACAAGGGCAATCCTAGACCCTGAGAATATAACAATAAGTATGAAACCTGTTTTTATATTAACCTAATCCAGACCTAGTTAAAAGGGTAAAAAATCTTGTCCCAGAAACATGTATCTCACACACTTGAACTCCTACTATTAAGTAGTAATAATAACTAAAAATCTGGCTTGTATGCGTTGCTCCTTCCCTTTATTCAAGTGAAATAGTCTTGGTCCAGAATTCTAGTGCTGCACTGTCCACTATGGCAGACAACCAAGCCACATGTGGCTATTTTCCTTTTTAAATAAAGATTTTATTTTTTTTTAAGTACTGTCTATACCCAACGTGGGGCTCGAACTTACAACCCCGAGATCAAGAATCGCATGCTCTGCAGACTGAGCCAGCCAGACACCCCCACGTGTGACTATTTAAATGTAAATCAGTTAAATTTAAAGCTTGATTCCCCGGTTGCCCTGGCCATATTTCCAGTTCTCAGTAGTACATTCATTGGACAGCACTGTTGTAGAACATTCTGAGTTCAGGATTTATTCAACCCTCCCCATGGTCTGGGTAGCAGGAAGCTGCCATTCTGCCCATTTTTTCAGATGGAAAAAGATAAAAGCAGGCGCTTGTCTAAGAACTCTTTGGCTCTAGTAAGTGGGGCAGCTCCACAGATCAGAAAACACCAGCCTTGAACAAAACAGCGTTCAAATCCTGGCTCCGTGATGTATTCCCTATGCAGCGTTGAGAAAGTGACTTCACTCTTTGGAGCCCTCAGCTTCCTCATCCCCAAAGTGGTCATTTTTAGCCTCTTCAGGTTCTCAGAAAGTAGAAGACCAACATAGCTGCTCGGTAGTTCCTAGGGCCAGCTGCGTCTAAAGCAAGGAAAGCCTTCGCTGAACTCTCTTCTCCAAGGAACCCAGCATTTGACCAACTTTCTGCTTTTTCCATAAGAGGAAAGAAGCCCTTCCTGAGTCCAAAATCCTCTTAAGCTGAACTTCCTGTTTGGCCTGCATAGCCACACCCCTGGGACAAGAGTTTTCAGTAGGGTGAGACTCCGTGAGATATCAGCCTCATTGGCTCACCTCCAAGTGCAGGGGAGGAAAAGGGAGAGAGGGAGGGTGGACGAAAGTTAAGAAAGGTGGTTTTCTCTGACATGAGAGCCAAGATGATTCATGAGGCTTTTTGTGCCGTTAAAATCTCTCTATGTTCTGGGCCCTGAACCCAGCACTTTTGCTCTCAGAGAGGTTCCCCGTCGGCTGAGTCTCCCCCCACCCCACCCCGCCCCTTCTGGAGGTCAAGCGTCCGCTCTCTGCCCTGCCCTCCCCTCCCCAGCAGACACCTGTCTACTCCAGGGCAGGTCTGGGTGTCCCAGGCCTGGGCTCTAGTTCTCACACATCATCCTGTGTACGAAAGTGCAAACTTCTGGAAGGGCCAGCTGCATTTGCCCCAGATTCTTGCACAGGGGGTGCTAGAAGGGGTTAAACCAGTGGTTAGCAACTAGGTGGTGGGGGGGCAGGGGACACCTGGCAGTTTCTGGAGACATTGGGTTGTCACGATGGGTTTGGGGGGGCTTGCTATTGGCTTTTAGTGGGGAGAGACCAGGGATTCTGGTAGACGTACTGCAGGGCACACGACAGCCCCTCAGCACACAACCGAGAATGGTCCCGTCCAAAGTGCCAGCCGTGCCGGGGTTGAGAAACACCAGGTTGAATGTTTGTTTTATGGCCCTGAGTCAGCTCCCCTGCTGTTCTAGGCTGAATTGTGTCCTCTGCAACCAAAATTCAGATGTTGAAATCCTAACCCCAGGTACCTGAGAACATGACTGCGTTTGGAGAAAGATCTTTTACTCAGGCAGTTACGCTGAAATGAAGTCATTAGGTTGGGCCCTGCCTGATCTGACTGGTGTCCTTACAGAAGGGGAAATGTATACACAAACACAGGCACACACACAGGGAAGACCCCATGAGGACACGGGGAGAAAACAGGCACCCGCAAACCAAGGAGAGAGGCCTCAGAAGGAATCAACCCTGCAGACATCTCGGTCTCAGACGTCGGGCCTCCAGAACGGGGAGAAAATTATCTGTTGGCTGAACCACCCAGTCTGTGACACTTGGTCAGGGCGGCCCCTGAGAAAACTAACACACCCACGCACCCGTGTCCCTGCGGTTCTGTCCTCTCTCGAGAGTGCTTTTGCATTCACTCAGATGTGTCCCACCTTTCTGCCATCCCTCTAATTACTGGGGATCTTTATTTTTTTGGTAGGTTACACGGTCACAGGATTCGGAAATGAAAACACCAAAAAACAGCCTCTGGTGAAAAATCCCCTTTGCTCTCTTGCCCCCAGGCACCCATTTTACCTCCTGGGAGGTAATAATCACCCCTGGATCTTTCCATGGCTGTCATATACATAGTCAAGCAAATGCATGTATACCTTCCTCCTACCTGTCTTTATAGGATCAAACAGTAATGTTCTGCATGCAGCTTCGACCTCCACGTTAGAGATCATTTCAGGCAGATACATAGACAGGACACAGCATGCTGGTTAAAAGCTAGACCGCCTGTGTTCAAATCTGGTTTGGGAAACCCTCTAGCATTGACCCTCTGTGTGACCCTGAAACTTCACCTCTGCTTGCTCTCATTTCCTCATCTGTAAAATGAGATAGTAATAGTGCCTCCCACTATTAGTTTTCTTTCTTTCCTTTTTTAAGTTTATTTATTTTTGAGAGAGAATGAGAACAAGAGTGCAAGGGGAAGAGAGGGAGGGAGGGAGAATCCAAAGCAGGTGCCACACTGTCCGTGCAGAGCCCGACATGGGGCTTGAACCCACAAACTGTGAGATCATGAACCGAGCCGAAGCCAGATGCTTAACGGACTGAGCCACCCAGGTGCCCCCGCTATTTTCAATCACTGCCTAACAAATTACCAACTTAGAAGCTTCAAACAGCACTCGTATATTAGTTCACAGTTTTGTAGGTCTGAAGCCAGGCGGACTTGACCGTGTTCTCTTTGCAGGGTCTCACAAGGTCATAATCAAAGTATTGGTCGTATCTGGAGGTTCTGGAGGACAATCTGTTTCCACGCTCATTTAGGTTGTTGGCAGAATTCAGTTCTGTGTGGGTGTAGGACTAAAGTCCCCGTTCGGCTGGGTGTTGGCCGGGGGTCACTCTGAGCTCCCAGAGACCACTCTGGTCTTTTCCTGTAACCTCCTCCACCTCCAAGCTAGAAATGGCGGGTAGAATACTTCTGCTTCGTATCTTCCTGACTTCTTCCCCTTCGGCGGTGAAAGGTTTCATGAGATTAGATTAGACCCCGCCCAGATAGTCTCCCTTCTGATGAACCCAGAATGAACTGATGGGTGACGTTAATTACATCTGCAAAATCCCTTCCCTCCTGTAATATAACAGACTCCCCGGTGAGATAGCACATCTTAGTACAGTCCTGAGGATCACGGTGAGAAATCTGGGGGACGCATAACACACCACCTCAAAGGGTGTTGTGACAACTCGACTGCATATCTCATGGCATATGCAGTATTTAAAAGTTAGCTTTTGGGGGGTGGGCGTCACCTGGACTTTGTATTGTGGAAACGGCTTAGATTTACTAAGGATTTTCAAAGAGATTCCTCTAAGGACACCTTGAACGGTTGTGAATCGCTTTGTCCTCTTTGACCCATTGATTCTGTGATTCTCCAGGACTCAAGTTAAATATCAGTTTCCCCCGCCCCCTTAAGACAGTGGTAACTGCCCTCGTTCATTTTCCTTCATCCCCTCAGCCCAGGACATACTGCGATGCTTAGTAATCATCTGGGCCATTGGGGCGCCTGGGTGGCTCGGTCGGTTAAGCATCTGGCTCTCAATCTCGGGTCAGGTCATGATCTCACAGTTCATGAGATCTTCAAGGGGATCTGTGCTGACGGCGTGCAGCCTGCTTGGGATTCCATCTCCCTCTCCTCTGCCCCCTCCCCCACTTGCTCTTTATCTCTCTCTCAAAATAAATAAAAGGAAACTTTAAAAAACTTATTTAAAAAAAAGAACAGCTAAGGCATATTCAGGATGCATGCACTGTGCTAAACACTTTACATGGCCTACTCCATTTAATCCACCAGCAGCCCTGGCAGATAGGCACCCTCATTGCGCCCATTTCACAGATGGGGAAACTGAAATAGTGGGGAAGCTGAACAGATATTACCGGCCCCAAACCACTCAGCTAGAAAGTGGCAGAGTCGAGTCGAGATATGAACCCACGCAGTAGGGCCCCCACCTCGCTCACTCTGACCCCCCCCCCCCCCCCCCGATGGCAGATCAGGCTCACCAGGGTATCCAGAAGGTCAGGAAAAATCTTTCAATTCAGCCACCACGCTAAGACGCTCCCTGAATCCAGTCCTGGGGCCTTAGGGAGACATTAATGGGTGTTTTATAAAAAGGTGTTCCGTGATCAGATAACTTGAGGAGATGCTCTGAGCATAATCTACACTCCCACCCCCTACCCTTCTTGCTTGCTAACATAGTAAAGGCTCTGAGAAATCCTGCAATCAAGAAATTCATTTCACTTTGTTTGACATTTCCCCAACTTGTTAACCACCGAACCCTTTTACTGAGCACAATATGCTGTAAAATCTAGTTCAGGGGTTGGCAAACCCCAACCTGTGGACCCAGTGCTTATTTTCATGAAATTTGATTAGAACACAGCCATGCTCATGCATTTAAGTATTGTCTGTGGCTTGTTTCATGCTGCAAAGACAGAGTTGAGCAGTAGAGACAGAGTCTGTATGACCCACAAAACCTAAAATATTTAACGTCTGGACCTTTAAGAAAAAGTTAGCTAACCCTGATCAGGAGTTTGAATCTATTTATGTTCCTAATTCCTTCTCATTTGGTCTTTGCAAGAAAGCTATGTGTAAGGGGGAATCTCCGTTGTCTACAGCAGACAGACACTTTGGGAAATAGAAGACCCCAAGGGGTGAAACATGTCCAGAGACTGGGCTGGAAACCAACGGAAGTGAGTTTGACTAAATGTCATTATTAAGGACTTGACTTTTTGAAATTGCCAGGCTAATGTTTTTATAAAGTTTATTCATGTTTTCTTTTGAGAGAGACAGAGCACGAGAGCGTGCATGCGTGCATGCAAGTGGGGGAGGGGCAGAGAGAGAGAGAGAGAGAGAGAGAGAGAGAGAGAGAGAATCCCAAGCAGACTCTGCACTGTTCGCACAGAGCCAGATGCGGGGGTGGGCTCGGACTCACAAACCAAGAGATATGGCCTGAGCTGAAGTCCGAGGCTTAACCAAGTGAGCCACTCTCGGGTGCCCCTGCCAGGCTAATTTTTAGATTCACCCTAAGGCAACAAGTGGTCTGCAAGACTTCTTGGGCTCACACTCATCTTTAGGATTTGTTCTTTATTTGCTCTGCTTGAAGTTTGTAGCTCAGGTACCCACTAATCCCCAGAGAAGCGCTGAAGCCCTGAGATAACAGCCTGAAAGCTCCCATTTGCCAGCCTGTGTCAGGCATCGCTAATCCATCATGGCCCTGCTTCACCCAGGTTCTTCTCTCTCAGTGCAACAGTGCCGGCAGCCTCCACCAATCAGTGTCAGAACATGAGCTGAAGCCTGGGTCTTAAACTTCAGTTGTTTCTTGAAGAGAAAATGGAACATTGTGGCATCTGCAGACCTCTGTGGCCTCTCAGCTAATTGGATAAGGCCCACCCAGATTATTGAGGATAATCTCCTTTACTTAGAGTCAACTGATTGTAGATGCTAATCACATTTACACAATACCTCTGGCAACAGCCTCTGGATCAGCATCTGACAGCATAACCCGATGCTAGAGCCTAAACTGAAGCATGAAACTGTCCTTGCAATCCCCCATTAAACAAGATGCCCATTTAGGGGCTGAGGCCAGCGTTTTATCACGTCAAGGAAGTAGCCATCTAGTCCAATGTATTGATTACAAACATTTTTTTTACTGTTTATTTATTCTTGAGAGAGAGAGAGAGCATGCGCATGAGTGGGGGAGGGGGCAGGGAGGGAGACACAGAATCCGAAGCAGGCCCCAGGCCCTGAGCTGTCAGCACAGAGCCCCATGTGAGGCTCAAACTCACAAACTGTAAGATCATGACCTGGGCCAAAGTTGGACCCTCAACCGACTGAGCCACCCAGGTGCTGCTATTGAAATTTTTTTAAACTAGGTGTTGAACTTGGTAAAAATCATTTGATTTTCCTCATTGATCTGTTAGAGCGAAGAAGAACTGTATTATCAGGTTTCCTGTGAAGCCTTGCATTGTTGGAGTGAACTGCATTTGATCAAGGTGTGTTCACTTACGCAGGGTCACACAGCAAGTCTGTGGCAGAGCTGTGACCTAAGGGGAGGTCTTCCGGATCCCAAGAGAGATGCCCCAAGGACCAACAATCATACTAAAATATTATAGAATAGAATAGAATAGAATGTAACCAATTCGCCTAGTACTATTTTAGGAGCCTCATAAACATAAACTGATCCTCATAACAATCCTCTGAGGTTAATTCTCCTCTAATCCCCAATGTGCAGATGAGGAAACCGAGGCACAGAGAGGGTAAGTAACTTGCCAAGAATCACACAGCTGGTAAATGGCAGGGCTGGGATTTGAACTTGGCAGTCTCCTTCCAGAACCCCCACTTCCAAGCATCACACAGTCCCCTCTGCCCATCTTTCACCACCCCCACCCTCCTGACTCAACTCCCCCAACACAAATGATACAGCAAATATTCTGTGAGGCTGCAGACGGGTCGGAATCATTCGCCAGCAGTCCAGGCCCCACACACCCTGTCTCCAGCCACAGCCAGCCGCCGGTCCATCACCTCCTCCCTCTGCCACCCTGCCCTGCTGTGTCCCCGGGGCCTGCACATCAGTTTCTGTTGTTGTTCTTGTTTTGCTTTGTTTTTCTCCTTCACCGTGATCCCTGGGAGACTCTCAAAGGCTACATTCTGCCACCAGGGGACCCAGGAGGGACAGGGCAGGCACCTGAGATTTCCCAAACCCCTCCTGCCGCGCCGTAAGGTGGGGGAAAGGGGGGGGGGGTGCATTATTTATTTATTTTTCTGGTCTCGCTCTGCTCCACACCCCCCAAGCTGTTGTTCCTCATTGGGGAAGATGAAAAACGGCTTCAGACAATGGAGGACAAGGCTGGCCACATGGCCCCCGCAGTTTAATTTCCTTTAATTCATTTTACATTGAACCAAATGATACTGTTTGTTTTAATGGCCAACACTCAGCACGGAGGAGGGGCGGCCAGGCCTCCTCCTGGGGAAATGAGGAACACAGCTGCTATTTAAACTCTCCTGCCACTGCGCTCCCCCCACCCTGCACTGGGCCTCTGGAAATCACTTTCCAGGTTGAAAGATGATACCCTTCACCAGCTCAGATGGTCACTGTGGAGAGAGCTGGCCCAGCTCTGCCCCAGCTGCAGTCAACCCCCCCTTAGGGTGGCCACCCCATCCCAAGGCCCATCTTTCTCTGGGAAGACGTGGGTACACAGGAATGGGGACCAAGGCCATGGCTGTTGAGTGCCCCTACCCCACTGCCCATCGCTGAAAATCCTGCACAGGCACCTGGCCCAAGCAGGGCCGATCCAGCGCCCTATCCCAGGATATGAACAGTATAGAAGTTGGGTGTGTTCATTCAGCACCTGGGTCAGTCTGCCTTCTAACCAGGTCCCCAGGCGATCTGTGTATATGTGAAAGTTGCAAGAGGAGAGATCCTTCCACTTGGGCTGATGGCCTGGTGGTCCAGTGCTCCTCTGAAGCCTGAGATAAGCCAAAATCCCTCCAAAGTCCCTTTTTTTGTGTAGGTGGGCCAGAGCCAGCCTTAGCTCCTTGCAGGTACAGAGAACTTGATGGATACACCAGCCCCTTGGCAGATGCCGGAGGGATTCACAAGGCTTTGGCCTGCTTGTGACATTAGTAGGGGTCGATGATGATGATTAATGCCCAATTTGGACATTCCAAAGGCCCCTCCGGTCCTTCAGAGATTGAATTACGCCTCTGCCCTGTTGGTCACAGACTGTTAGATGCAGAAAGACCTTATTGTACAGATGGGGAAACCAAGGCCCCAAAGTTTAGTTTCGGGTCATGTGATTGATCTTCTCATACATTCATTGTACAAATACTTACTGGGCATCAACAGAGCGCTAGGTGTGGGGGCTACCCAGACCCCGGACTTTGAAGCTCAAACCTCACAGTCTGATGGGGCAGCAGGCCAGGGAAGCAGTGACTTAAGGGCCCTCTTAGAAAACAGAGGGAGCAACCAAACCAGCCCCCAGCAAAGTCCTATAGAGTGACCTCAAAACTGAGGATTAAAGAGGGGTAGGAGTTGGCCAGGCAAAGCCAAGCCACAAGGACACGCCAGAGAGAAGGGACAGCCAGAGCCATGGCACGGCAGCAGGAAACAGTTTGGCGTGTGCATGTTTCCCGGTAACTGCTGCCCATCCCCTCCCCACTGGACTCTCAGCTCCAGGAGGGCAAGGGTGACACCTGCCATGCTCACGCTTAGACACAGGGACACACGGCAGGTGTGCAGTGACTCTTGAACGAACAGATGGGTGCGTGTACATGGTCGGTGTGAAGGTGCACTCAGGGCAAGGCAGGGAGGCCCGAGGCCCTGCCCTGCCTTTCCAAGCGACATTATGGGTATGCATGCAGCGGCAAAACCCTGCTCTGGGGTGCTGCGGGGATTAATTAGCCTGCTAAGTGGTGATTATTGTGCTCTTCTCTGGCTAAATGATTAGGGAGGCAGCCAGGCTCCCTGAGGTGGCCTTGGAGGCATCCCCTTCCATCCTCCCTCCAGGTGGGGGCCTGGAGGTTTTCTGTGTTGGCTTCCAGAGCTGGGGGCGGGGGGGGGGGGGGGGGGGGGTGCTGTCCTGCCCTTCCGCTTCCCCCAGATGTTCCTCCTTCCCTGGGGTGAAAGAAGGGGCCTGGAACTGAGATTTAGCCCAGGAGAGCCCACCACTTGCTTAACGTTTCTCCACTCCATCGGCTTGTCCAGGAAGGTCCCAGAGTCCATGGCGAAGTGCTTAGCTGTGGAGGCAGGCGGATCCAAATTCAAACCCTGGCCCTGCCGTTCCCATGGGTAGCGCCTCAGGCCAGTCACCTCTCTGCTCTGTGCCTCAGTTTCCTCGCCTGTGAAAAAGGAGATAATGCTGTTTACCTACCTCTCTGGGTCTTAGGGGAGAATTAAGGTGAGCTAGAAAATAAATTTTAAGTAAATAAAACACAGGTGGAGGTCCTTTAAGCAATTTCTGGTGGGTATTAGATGCTCGATGTGTGTATACAAGGTCAGACCTTGAATGGCCCAAAGAAGGAAAGAAGTGTTACATTTCCCAGTTACCTATTTGCGCCCAGCCCTGGACAGGATCTTGGAGCCGTCTGGGTTTGAATTTGGCTTTGCCACTGGGTGTGTATCCTCAGGTGAGCAAGGTCACAGTTTAGAGCTTCCATAGCCCCATCTGTGTATAGAACTGGTCGATAGTATTACCCGCCTCAAGGAGGAACCTTGAGCTCAAGTGAGGGCACACAAGGTCATGTATTAAGAAGGCTTAGCAGAGAGTTTTCAGAGAGGAGCCCCTTTCCTGCCTTCAAGAGGCTGACAGAGAGGTAGGGGGAGACACACACACACACACAAACAAGAATAAGGGGCTCCCGGGTGTCTCAGTCGTTTGAGCGACCAACTCCGGCTTAGGTCATGATCTCACGGTTCGTGGGTTCGAGCCCTGCATCAGGCTTGCTGCTGTCAGCGAAACGTCTGCTTCAGATCTTCTGTCCCCATGTCTCTCTGCCTCTCTCCTGCTTGCGTTCTCTCTCCCAAAAGTAAATAAAAACGTTTAAAAAAAATAATAAAAATTAAAAAAAAGAATAAGACAGGGAGATAGTACCCCTCTCTTATTCCCTGCTGTGCACACATTTGGGGTCCCTTGCACATCGCAGCCTTTCATGAACACATGCTGAGTGATGGCAGCACAGGTGCACGGGGGCCACAAGGTGGTGGAGGAGAGCAGGGGCATGCTGTCTGTTACCTTGTGGGCTTGGCCTTGACTGGCTTGCTGTAAGGCCCGTGGGGCCTGGCATTACTGAGAACACACTTGTCCCTTCACTAGGTGAGGCAGGGGCTCCCTGCAGCCAGGCCTCCTATTCTAAGAGGAGGAAACCATCATCCCTAGGGTTTCTGCGCTTTGTCCGTAATCTTGAAGCCGCTCAGAGGCAAGGGAGTCTTTTTGACGCCCACCGGGCCCTTGCCTCTTTCCGGCCTGACATCCATCCATCACTTGCCAGTTTTGAAGTTCTCTTGGTTCCTCCTACATTCAGTTACATTCTTGTTATGTCACCTCGTTCCCTCTTCCGGGAACACTGTCCCCTGACCCCAGCCGCATCTGGCTGACCTCAAATCGCTCACACATCTGTGTTTACATCTCACTTCCCCTGGGAATCCGGGACTTAACCTGGCCCCAGGTGGGCTTGGTGACTCACCTGTGTGCCCCCCATGGTGCCTGGGTTATTTCTGTTCTGTGTGCAGCAGATGAGGCTCTGATCGCTGGTTTGTCTCCCCCCGCGACACACACAAAAACACCTGAAGCCTGGTGAGAGCAGAAGCCGGGTCTCTCCTATGTTTCATTTTATCCCTAGCCTGGTGCATGGTACACTCAAAACAGAGGTTGAGTTACTAATAAGTTACTAAGTAACTGGGAATGTGACAAAGGCACGTTTGCCCTCAAGCAGGCTGCATGCAGGCAATGGAGAGGGTCTATTAGGAGTCAGACAAGCAGGTTCCATCCCGGACCCTCCACTCACTAGCCATGGGGCCTTGGGCAAGCAGGCTCTCTAAGCACTGGGCATTACAACTTATGTAGCCAGTCCTGGTGGTAGAAGATACAGTCAGAGAGGCCTCTCCCCTCTGTCCCAGCCCCAGGCTTACATTCTGGCCTCCTCCCATCCTGACTCAGAGCCCGGAGAGAGACCTTAAAATAAGGTTATCTGCACATTTCATCCTGACACTGTCCTTGTGACGGTGGGAACAATTTCTTCCCTGTATTAATTTCCGATTGCTACTGTAACAAATGTAAGCCAATTGAGTGGCTTAAAACAAATTATCTTATAGTTCTGGAGGTTACAAATCCAAAATCAGCCTCGTGGGGCTAAACTGAAGTCCAAGTGTCCACAGGGCAGCTCCTTCTGGAGGCTCCAATGGAGAATGTTTCCTTGCTTTTTCCAGCTTGTAGAGGCTGCCTGCATTCCTTGGCTTTGACTCCCTTCCTCTACTTTCAAAGCACATCTGTCCAACCTCTGCTCCCTTCACTCTGACCCTCCCACCTCCCTCTGACAAGGACTTTTGTGATTACATTGTCCCCCATAATCCAGAATAATCTCCCCATCTCAGAATCCTTCACTTGGTCACATCTACTCAGACATAACCCAGAATAATTTCCCCAGCTGTGAATCCTTCACTTAATCCCATCTACACAGTTATTTTGCCTTGCAAGTTAACATCATGGGTTCCAGGGATTAAGATGTGGACATCTTTGGGGGAGCAGTATTCAGCCTATCATTCCCCTCCCCCCCCCCCCAAACATACTTTGCAGATGAGAAAACCAAGTCCCAGAGAGGTGATGTCGCCTTTGGGCAAAGACACCTCCCAGCAAAAGGACAGACCTGCCATTGGGGCCCATGTCCATCTAGTTCTAAGTCATGGGCTCTAGACCACCAGGAAGAAGGCACCTTCTGTTTATCTCTGCTTGTCTCTCTTCCTTCCACCTGACCCCCAGGAGGGAGACAGGCTTGGGCAGTTGTAACCCAGAGCGTTTGCACCTAAGACTGTAGCTGACATGAGGACAGATAAGGACATCCATCCACCTGGGACCGGGACAGAAGGAAGAATCCGCCTTTCTGCAGCTAACAGGGTCCCAGGCCACTTCACGCTTAATCATCAACACCTTATAATTGGGCCTCTCTTGGGTCCCAGGGAGCAGGGCCCTGTTTGTAAGGAAGCTCCTGATGTGCACGTTGCTGGGACACGTAGCCTGAGCCCTTTCCTGTTCATGGGGCCAAAGCTCTTAAATCAGGGGAACCACAGCCAATGAAATTGGGTGCCTGCCTGTTGCTGTTGAGGGGCAGAGTTCTCCTCCCAGACTATTGACTCCTGTGGGGCCACAGCCAGGCCCTAAGGACTCTGTGTGCTGGCCCCTGGGGCAACAGCACCAGAGACCTATCCCAGCCCTTGGCATGCTTTCTGGCCTCCTCCTCATCCTGGGCATAGAAGCCATAAGAGGAGAGGGGACCTTTGTAGAAAATCAGGGGTGTGAGGGAGAAGATGACACATTTTAACCAGCTCTGGTCTTTAATAACGAGTGTCCAGTTATCAGAAGGCAGGATGTGGTGGTGGATAAGGGCATCCATGCTGACATCAGACAGACTTGGATTCAGATCCCACATCTGCCACTTATTAGATCTGTGATCTTAGGCAAAATGGTGAACTTCTTTGAAACTGAGCCTCGGTTTCCCTGTCTACAAATTGAGGGTACTAATTTGCCCCCTGGCTCATGAGATTGTTACAGGCAGTTTAAAATTGTGGGCAAATTTTCTGCTTGTGACTTTCTTTAAATAACCCATACAAGGTATAAAAAATAATAACAAATAACCATGTTTAAAACGTAGAAAGTGGATAGCACCTTAGAAACTCCCTGTGCATACGTCCAGGCTTCCATCCATCTCCCTCGCTCCCTTTGCTCACAAGAAGCAAGTGAGTTTTGCTGTTACCCCTCCCTCATTGTCCTTCCATCTGCTTTTTTGTCTCCTTTCTTGCTGAGCTATTAAAGAGCAGAGCAGGCATAAGCATGTGTAACCCTATTGCCTTCCATACCTAACTTCCTACCAATTCCTCCTCTGCTCTCTCGTTACCAAGCAAGGACGCTGCTGCTTGGGAGACCTGAACATCAAGTTTGTCGACGCCGTAATAAACTTAGAATTAACAGGCTCTGATGAGCACCAGAGGACCAGTGCAGAAAGTACTTGTAACCAAGAACCTTGGACTTCCTAGAAAGAACGCAGGAAGACCAAACTTTATACTCAGACAGACCTGGGTTTGAATATCAGCCCTGCCCACCAGCTTGAGCCACCAATTCTTTGAGTTCAGTCCAGGAGTATGAAGTATCTACTGTATGACAGGCCGTGAACCAAACAGACAGGATCCCTGCTTTTATTTAGTTGGGAGATCACCATTAAACAAACATGCAGCCATGACACTGTAAATTGTGGTAAGCACTAGGCAGAGAATAAAACAGAATTCATGGAGGACGCATTTAGGGAAATGGGAAGGGCATTCTCTGCGCAGATCATACTGGAACTGAAACTTGCACTTCCTAGTAATCGGACTTTGGTTAAAATAAATTCAGTTTTCCCATCTGCAAAATGGAGCTGGAAATTGCCCCCTCACAGCGCTGCCCTTGGTAATCGGCTCTGAGTCCATCCACGTCAGGCTCAGTACAGGGGCTCAGGGTCATTTGCCTTTCTCCCTGTCTGCCATGGCATTGTATGTTGCCGAGGTCTGTTAGTGAGCAGTTTGTGATGGAGAATCTACTGCTGGGAAGTGAACTGTGAAGCTTTCTAAGGGTCTCGACGGCCCCTCCGTGTTTGATGGCTGACCCTGGGGGTGGGAGAGAGGAGAGAAGGTGTATTGTCCACTGTCAACAGGAAGTCTTCGTCTTTTTTCTGGAGAAAGTGGTGTGGTGGAGTAATACAACAGCAGCGCTGCTGAATCACATCCCAGCTCTGCAGCCTGCCATTCCACCTCTCTGAGCCCCCTCTACTCATCTAACGAGTCCTATAACGCTTCTCCAGTGGGTTTGTCACGTGGAATAGTGAGCTTTAATATAAAGTGTCCAAGTACTTCGTGGGGCACCCAGCAAGCGTGGCCTTTACCATTCATTGTTCCCACCCCACCAGAGCGGGAACCAGGACAAAGGTGCAGAGAAGGAGAGGCAAAACACCATCCTGGTTCAGGTCCTTGCTCCGCCCTTTCCTAGCTGGGGAACCTTGGGACAGGTCCCTTAGCCGACTGAGCCTCAATTCCCGGCTAAGACAGAGCTAAGAACAGCACTTCCCTCCCTGGGCGCTGTGAAATGACTCAGGCAGGTTGCCTGGCACCGCTCTTGACCCCAAGTCCAGGGGAGCTGGTGCGGTCACTCCCTGCTGGTACTTGGGGGTTGCGAAGACGCGCGAAAGAATGGAAAAGGCGGCTTTGCCCTTCGCAAATAGCGACGTCCTTTGTCCACAGAGGTCGGAGAGCGGCCGGTTCTGGAGTCGGTACCCGCGCGGGGCGCGCGGAGGCCCCGGCCCGGAGCCGGCGGCGCGCAGACCCGGGCGGCCGGGGGCGCGGGGCTGTGACCTCATCGGCCGGCGCCGTCCCGCGGGGCCATGAGATCATGAGATGCCGGCGCTCGCCGAGGAGTCGATTTGTTGGGAGCGCGGGGACAGCCGGTCGCCCGCCGCGGTGATCTCATCCGGGCCCCGGGGAGGAGGAGGTAGGCGGCCCGGCCAGCCCGCTCCGCCCGGAGGGGGATTAATGGCTGCCGCCGGCCGGTGACGTCACCGGCAGCGCCCGTTGCCGGGTAACTCGCGGCCTCTGGCCCCGCCCCCCACCTGCCGCGCTCTCAGCCTCAATCCGTCCTGGCTCGCTCCTCTCTTTGCTTTTTTCTTTCTTTCTTTTTTTTTTTGTATTGAGGCACAACTTACATACTGTAAAGTGATCTAATTATAAGTTTACAGCCTCGATGAATTTTTACATATTTATGTATCTATATGTAAAATATGTATATGTATGTCCATATGTTTCCAGATCTCAGCGCTCCTAAATAGAAATGTAATGCAAGCCACATAGATAGCTTCACATTTCTTGGTAGTCACAATAAACAAGTAAAAAGGGAGCAGGTGACATTACTTCTAATAATATATTTTATTTATCCCAGTATCTCCAAAGAATTAGTATTTCAACAGGGAGTCAGTGCAAAAACTTTAATGAGCTGTTTCATTTACCTTTTTGCTGTTTTTTTCCTAAGACTTTGAAAATCTGTGTATATTATACTTGCAGTACATCTCCATTCGGATCTAGCCACATTTAAAATGCTCAGTAGCCACATGTGACGACTGGCTACTATATTGGGCAGCACAGGTATAAAACATTGCCAGCACCCAGAAGCCTCTCTCATTCCTCCTTTTCTGGTCAGTACCCCTACCAAGGTACCCATCATTCTGACTTATCATCCCTGTTCGGTTCTCTTCCCCCACACAGACCTCCTATCTTTTCTTTCTCTCTCCCCACACTTCATTTTAACTCCTAGGGTCAGAGCGCTGTCTAATGGATAGTGGGACTGGATTGGGGCCCCAGCTCTCCCGTGTCTATAGCACTTGGACAACCTGCTGTCTTTTTGAGCCCGTGTTTCCTCACCTCTTAACCGTGGCTCATCATAGCAGGGTCCTTCTCCGAGTTTGAGGGCAGCACGCAGGTACTAAGTGTTCCACAGAGAGATTTTTATCACCCCACTGTGAGCCAGCCCTAGTTCTCTTTCTGCTGGTTTCTTTTCTCTTCCCTCTTGTCATTCTTCCTGTAGCTTAGTCTTCCACAGTCTGTTCCTCCCTCCCATGCCTCTGTTGAGCTTTCTCATCCGAGAAATGGGAATGGATCATAACTAGCCACCAGGGGAGCAATGGATGTGCAATTCCTGGCCCATGGCAAGTGCTTGATAATAAGATTACTTTCTTCTCCTTGCCCCTCCTCGGCTCCTCGCTCCTCGCGTGGTCTCTGGGGCCTGGGTGTCCTTTTTCTTCTGTTTCTCCTCTTTTCTTCTTCCCTCCTTCCCTCTTCCCTGCCTGCACTCGCCTCTAGCCTTCCTTCTGCCCCCAGTCCTGTCAACACTTCTTTCTCCCACCCCTCATGGCCACGCTGTTAGAAGTCAGTTTCCAAGCTCTTCCCCACCCGCAGCCTTCTCAAGATTGAGAAGACTGGGCGCGCCCACCCCTCGGCTGATGGCACCGCACTTCAGAGGTCGCTGTTCCTCTGTTTTGCCCTGAAGGGCTCCGCGGTCCCCGAGCAGCCTGCCATCATAACAGACCGCAGGCCTCCTTCCCAGGAAAACAAGTCTTTGTTTTCAGCCCCTCGCGCCGGCCCAGCCCGCCCGTTTCGGCGCAGGGAGTGCGACCCGTCCAGGTGGCGATCAGATGCTAACCAGCAGTGCAGGCGAGCAAAGCAATGCGGGAAAACCGCAAGGGAAGCTGAGGGGACGGACCTTTTGCTCTTGCCCGGGCCCCTATGGCCCTGGAGGCTGGTTGTAGTTCCCGCTTATTTCCCCCTCCACGGGAAAGGAGGGCTTTGCAAGGAGGACCCCGTGTGGCTCTGTGCTAGTTTGGGGGAAGCTCTCTGGCCTCTTTTTCCGGAGGCCCTTTTCCTGTTTGGGGAGTCTCCTAGCCCTCTCCCTGCGGTTCAGAGGGGGCCTTGGGTCCCGGCGCCCCGCCCACCCTTGACCCTGTGCCCGGGCCCGGCCAATCATAGAAACCTGTGGCCTCCTTTGGGCTCTGAACTTGGTTCCAATGATGGAGGCTTCCCTTTCATTTTGGTGAATGGGCCCAGGGAGAAACAGGTCTCTCTTCATGTTGGAGTTGAAGCTGTAAGCATGTTGGCTTGGGGCTGCCACTGGTCATCTCTCCTACCAGATATAGTTGAATCCAGCACTTTCTACCCGTGTCACCTGGGGCTGGTTACCTATCCTCTCTAGGCCTCAGTTGGCCCATCTGTAAAGTGGGAGCATTAATCGCACCTCCCTCAAAGTGTTGCGTACAGAGTGATGCCTAGTACATAGTAAGAACTAAGAAATAGTAATAATTACAATCATCATCATCATCATCACCACCTGGAGAGGGCCTGTCCTTAGCAGGAATGCATGAAGCTTACACACAAGAGCAGCAGAGACAAGCCGAGAGATTTGGGAAAGAGGAGGAGAGATGGAAAGAACCATAGAAGTAGAGATCTTACACCACTCTGTTGGCACTCCTGGACCCAGCTGTACTGGCACCAGAAGCACCCCTGCCTTCGCAATTTTGTGACCCAGTACATCACGATCTTTCTACAACCTACTTCAAGTTAGCTTTCTGTCACTTATGGCCGAAAGTGACACTATAATAGAGACTCTTACACCAGTAGTTCTTGTAACAGTGTTTAGCAGTGTGGATGTTAGAGGTGGGTTAACACCCCCATCACACAAAACAACACTGATGCCCTGAGAAGGAGAATAATTTGCCCAAAGCCACACAGCTTACAAAGGACGCACCCCCAGCCATCTGACTTCACACTTGGCACTTTTAACACCATTTTACATTACAAATGGTTACAAATGAAGATCGGTTCTTTTCCATCCTGCCTGCCTCATTTACTGTCATCCTATTTAATCAGGCTTAGTTAATTCATTTTATCTGAAAGATGTTTTACACCCGCCACACTGCTAGCAGGGGCAGTGGTGCAGCCATGGGCCAGGCACTGGACTCAATGCTTGCATTAGCTCGTTTATCCTCCCACAACCCTCGGAGGTATGTATTACCTTTAGCCCCATTTTACCACGAGAAGACTAAGGCATAGAAGGCTGAAGTGACTTCCTAAGTCAGTCGTTAAGAGACAGTCAGAATTCAAACCAGGTCATCGGACTCTAACATCTTCACCACTGTACTCGCTCAGACTCCAGGGCCTTACCAGCTTGGAGGAGGCAGAGCTGGGACCCCCACCTGTTACCATAGTCCTCGTTTCCTTCTTTCTGCGCTGCGCGTCTTTCCCACGTGTGCTCAGTCCAGCGGTCACTGGACAGCCCCCCTTCCTCCTAGCCTCATCATCTTGTAAACCCCTCCATGTACACAGAACCTCAGTTCCTAGCACCTTCAGCATTAGGGTTCTCTATGAGCTGAGCCACCCCTGTGAAAAACCTAGCTATTTGGACCACAGACATTTAGCCCACCCATTCACTTGTTCGTTCGTTCATTCATTCATTCATTCATTCATGCATGCATTCAACAAACATTCGTTGATCACCTCCTAGATGCCAAGGCCTTTGTATTAGTTAGAATTGGAATAAGCTAATAACAGCAAAGAACTCAAAATAACAGTGGCTTAACTGTAAAAAGAGTGTACTTCTTTCTCATGTGAAGCCCAAAAGCAAGCAACCCGAACTGGGTAATGTGACACCTTCCAGCTCACTGCTTCACTAATCCTAGGGTGCGGGACTTCTCATGGTCCAAAATGGCAACTAGAACACGAGCCATCACGTCCAAGTTCCAGACAGCAGGATGGAGGAAAGGGGGAAGAATACAGTGAAAGGTTCTCTGAAGTCACATGACACGTATACTGTATCTTAGCGACCAAAGTGGCATCTAGATGCAAAGGAAGCTGGGAGGTACAGTCTTTGTTCAAGGTAGTTGTGCCTCCAGTTACAAATTTGAGGACTGTAGGACTAAGGAAGTAGGTGAGAAAGGATAGGGTGACAGCCAGACACTAGAGACCCACCCTGACGAGGCGTAGGGGAAAGATGCTAAACAAGCTAGGGTTCTCTACACTCACGAAGCTCACAGCCTACTCCAAGAAACACGTAATAGTCAGTGACTGAACACTCTGTGCCAGGTGCTTCTCGGGGGTTTTCTAATGTTTTAGACTTGGGTCCTCTTGACACTTTTTTAAAAAAGTATTAAGGACCCTAAGCAACTTCTGTTTGCATGAGTTACAGCTATCCACATTCACTGTCCTAGAAATTAAAACTGTGACCTTTTGGGGGGCATCTGGCTTGCTCAGTCAGAGGAGCATGTGACTCTTGATCTCGGGGTGGTGAGTTCGAGCCCCCCATGGGGTGTAGAGATTACTTAAACTTTTTTTTTTTAATGTTTATTCATTTTTGAAAGACAGAGACAGAGCACAAGCAGGGGTGGAGCGGAGAGAGAGGGGGACACAGAATCTGAAGCAGGCTCCAGGCTCTGAGCTGTCAGCACAGAGCCCGACGTGGGGCTCGAACTCACCGACTGTGAGATCATGACCTGAGCCGAAGTCAGACGCTTAACCGACTGAGCCATCCAGGCGCCCCCCCCCTTTTTTTTTTAAGAGAGAGAGAATGTGTGTGTGTTTGTGTGCAAGCAGAGGAGGGGGCAGAAGAAGAGAGAGAATCTCAAGCAGGCTCCACGCCCAGGGCAGAGCCCGACTTAGGCTCGATCCCACGACCCTGGGATCATGACCTGAGCCAAAACCAAAGAGTCGGATGCTTAACTGACTGAGCCACCCAGGTACCCGGCTCCTGGCATTTTCTTCTTTGTTGTAAATCACGTGTCATGAGCCTTAGGAAAAACCCCATTGCACACCTGGTAGAGAGCAACAAAAGTGTCAAATAATGTGTCAGTACTATTATGAAGATGGTTTTGACTTCACAGATCACCCCCGCCGGACCCAAAGCAGAAAAGATTCTGCGTCAGGAGTTCTGTCAGGGCTCGCCAGGGACAGCTGGTCTCCGCCTGGTGTCTGCTGGGGCCAGACCATCCAAGATGGCTTCTTCACTCCCAGGTGTGATGCCTCAGCTGCAGTGGCTGGAATGATCCGCCCAGGGTCCTGCACCCAAGACCTGAGTTCTCACTGTTAGCTGGGTTCCTTGCTTCTTGTTCCTACCTATAGTCTCAGAGCCTCTCTCTCTTTGTAGGACCTCTTCACATAAATCTCTCCTTGTAGCTTGGGTGTCTCACAACACTTGACTGCAAGAGGAAGGCCACGAAGCAGTGGCCTTATCTACCTCTTATCTCCATAAGATCCAGACAGCACTTCACCTCATTCGAGTGTCCCTTAGTTCTTTTGAACCTGACATTTCTCCTCTCCAAAAGAAGTTGGCGTTAATAATGCCCCTAGCCTCAGATGATCATGAAATTCGTTACTAGCTCTGACCACACACGGAGCCCTTCCTGGGTACCTGTATGTTAGGATTATTTGCTGGTGTAATTCTCATGATCACCTGGGTGTGTTGGAGCCAGGTTGCACTGGCTTCTGAGAGCCAATGGTTAAATTTTCAGGAAACTTGCGAGCAGTTGTTAAACCCTTGGTAGCTTGAATTGGCCTTGTGGGAGTATTTACACCACAGAAATTGACAAACACACAAATCAGGGCCTTATTTTCTTGTTTATAGAGACCTGGTTTGCCTGCACACCACTGCATGTATGCGCGTGTGTGTGTGTGTGTGTGTGTGTGTGTGTGTGTGTTTATTCAACCCCATTTACAGATGAAGAAACTGAGGCTCAGAGAGGTTAAATTACTGTCTAAAATCAATTTAGTAGGTGGCAGACCTGACCTTGGAGCCCCAGATCCCATTCCCTTAACTGCTGTGCTGTCCTTGCTCCTGCAGATGAGACAAGGGTGTATGAAACACAGTCATAAACAGGCAAAGCTGTGGAAATCAATATTCGTTATGAATTTTGATGCAGAAAAAAAAACCTTTCATCCCTGTCTACCCCTTCTTTATACATTAACGCTGCTAACGACTATCTGATTATGTCTCCCCTCCCTCCTCACCCCCAAAGTTCTTCAAATCCTCTCCCCCACCCAGGTGCTTTCTCAAAAATCCTTTTCTCTGTTCATTTCTTATGCTTCTCAGCAGCCCGCTCTCCTGCATTTACCAGCTCCCCCTCCAGAGTCAGCCTCTGTTGTTTCCTTGTTTCCCATTTCACTTCGTGTCCCCCCCAACCCCCACCCATCCTAGCAGTAACGAAGCCAGCACAGAATCCGCCTTCCCATCTCCACCGCTCCCGCCCCCCTTTATCAGAATCCCAGCAGAGAAGTCTGCTCCCATTCTCGCTCGTTCTCCCTCATGGGTGGCAGGGGGGCCAGACGGCTCACAATCTGATCGCGTTCCTCGTTCCCTGACACCCCAGAGAAACCACACATTCCATTTGGTGGTCGTCAGAAATAACATGCTTAAGAAACCTGGAATTACAAAGCTGCTTAATTAGAGAGAGATGGTTTCACTGGGATATGCCCGGTTTTCCCCGGTGGTTGTATCTCCTTCTCCAAGTGGCCCGCCCCCCAGCAGCTAATTGCTACCTTGGGCATGGGTGCCACACAGGCACTCAGTCTCTTTATTTTCTCTTCTGCGACATCGGTGCTCGCCTCTAAACAGAAGTTCTGTCTTCCATCTCTCCTTCTCCATCAGTAAACCCAAGAAGCTGACGTGAGTAATAAGGGTGGAATCTCAAGCTTCAGAAAGGTCCCCAGCTATTAAGCGAGCATCTACTATGTGTTAGATGCCGGGAACACGACCTCCAGGAGCCAAATCATCTCTGTGCTTATGGGGCTCCCAGTCTAGCGGGAGAGACAGACACTAACATAGTTTCTTAGATATCGTGAGAAGTGCTCAGAAAGGAGTGATTTGGTGGGTGTAACAGGAGTACCTGATTTAACGGAGGACTCAGGGAAGTCTTTCCATAGCACGTGACAGCTGACCTGGAAGATGAACAGGTGTTAGCTCACTCCCTAAAGAGTAGAGGACAGTACTCCATCTGCGGGGGAAGAGCATGGTCTACATCATAAAGGAACGGAAGGAAGGGCCAAGAAGCTGGTATCTGAGAATGCTGTGAAATTCCGGGGATGTGTTAGAGTCCCTGCCATGGTTTGACTTATCTGGCTTCTGACATTTTATTATTTTATTTTTTTAAGTTTATTTCTTTTGGAGGATAGGGAAGAGCAGAGGGAGGGAGGGAGGGAGGGAGAGAGAGAGAGAGAGAGAGAGAGAGAGAGAGAGAATCTCAAGCAAGCTCTGTGCTGTCAGCAGCGGAGCCCAACACGGGGCTCGATCTCCCGAATCGAGAAATCATGACCTGAGCTGAAATCAAGAGTGGGATGCTTCACTGACTGAGCCGCCCAAGTGCCCCCTGGGTTCTGACAGTTTTAGACCGGGGTCGGCAAGCCACAGGCCACCGGTCACATGTACCCTGACACCTGTTTTCATTAATAAAAGTGTTCTTGGAACACACTCAGGCCTGTGTGTTCACCTATTGTCTGTAGCTGATTTTGTGCTACAAAAGCAGAGGGGAATAGTTGTGACAGAGACCATATGACCTGCAAAGCCAAAGTATTCACAGTCTGGGCCTTTGCAGAAAAGTGTTGTCAACCTCTGATCCAGACCCACTCGTGGGCAAGTGGGAACCAGCCCGTGGCTAACAGAGCCTGAGAGTTGGAGATCCAAAGACGATGAGCAAAGCTGAATGAAAGCAGTAGTAAGAAGGTGCTGGGTGACCGGGCCTGACCCCAGGCAGTCTGGCTTCCAACGCAGCATTCTTAACCACCGAGCCAGGCTGGTTGTGCAAGATTTGCCAGAGAGGAGACAGCAGAGCCCGTCCCCAGAGTCAGCCCGATGCCGTCCTGCGGGGTCTTCCAGAGACACAGGGACACAGGACCTTTCATGAGGTGGCTGTGTCCTCACCCACTGTGAGCAGGAGGCTGCTCACCGAGACGGCACAGGGTGGGGGCGGGCGGGGGAGGGGGGGCACTGACTGTCCTTTCCGTCACCTTGGGGCTTCTGGAACACCTGTCTTCCCTCATCCTCCTCACATTTCCTTCATCATCCTGCTTCTTATTCAATAAACCGTGCTTTTCAAACTTTATGTGCACAGAGATCACCTGGGAAACTGAAAACGGAGATTGTGTCCCAGCAGGTCTGGGGTGAGGTCTGCGATTCTGCATTTCTAACAAGCTCCCAGATGGTGGTGACGATGTCCGTTGAGGGACTACAAGCCTTGGGTAGCAAGGCTTTCAAGATCAGCTTAAATGAACTTTTTTTTTAATGTTTATTTATTTTTGAGAGAGAGAGAGCAGGGGAGGAGCAGAGAGAGAGAGAGAAAGGGAGACACAGAATCTGAAGCAGGCTCCAGGCTCTGAGTTGTCAGCACAGAGCCCAACGTGGGGCTCAAACCCACAATGGTGAGATCATGACCTGAGCTGAAGTCAGACACTTAACCAGCTGAGCCACCCAGGCGCCCCATGATCAGGGCCCATGATCAGCTTAAATGATAGCTTCTCTTAGAAGACTTGCTTAATCACATCTCTACACCCACTCCCACCCCCATACCTCGATTCTGGGGCCCCCTCATGGTCAGCTCTAGCAAACTTGTACCACACTATATTATAATAATTTGCCTAGTGTCTGTCTTACTCATTAGGTAGGGAGCTCCCTGACGACAGGGACAAGGTCTTAGTTAGTCATCTTAGTATCACCAGAGCCTAGTGCTGTGTCTAGTACATAGTGGGTGTCCAGTAATGGAAGGTGGGGGGAGGGAATTGGTGGATGGAAGGGAAAGAAGGAGGGAAGGAAGGGAGAAAGGAAAGATGGGTGGATACATCAATGGATGCATGGATTGGAGAGAAGGAGGAGAGGACAAAAGGAAAGGACAATTCTCTGCGGGTTCACTGAATTCGAGGAGGAGTGACAAGAGCAAATTAAGGTTAGATGTTGGCAGAGACTGGAGTGTTGACCCAGAATGAGATGGAACATGCAGTAGTTGAGAGACCCTGGGTGAGAACAGTTAGATGCAATGAGGGAAGCATAGGGCAGCTGAGGTTGAGGTGGTGCAGGAAAACAAAGCTCAGACATGCATGGGTATTCAGCAGAGCCTGGGGGCTGCTGTCAGGACAAGGGCAGAGCCTGAGTAGCCCTAGCCATCCACTGAGCTGTCCCATTGTTCCCTCTTCCACCATGCCATTGGCATGTAAAACAAACATGGTGGCCATCCCCCACATCTCTGCTCCCCAGTCACCTCTGCCTTCCTAAAGGCTACAGAGGGAACCAGCATTCTCCAGAAGGGAATATATCCACGGGTCAGGGGCTGGTGGGAGTCTAGAGGGGCTAGAGGACCCTCACAACAAGGACTCAGCCAAACAGTCACAAAGGTCAGGCATTGGGATGAATGGACAATTGGATGCCCTTCCTGGGTCCTTAGTAGATGTGGGCACATCTGCTTCAAGAAGTCCCCTTCCTAGGCCCAACAAGATGGAATTTAGCAAGATAGATATAAAGTTTCTACCCTCATCTCAGACATCATCCATTTGATGGATACGCAACATCTTTTTGTAACCTTTTTACCCCTCCAATGTAAACATATCATATGCTCAATATAAAAAAAAATGGAAAAAACAGGAAAACACAAAGGAAACAAGTGTTTCTTCATTCTGTATCCTTTCCACTCGGGACTATAATGTGAACATTTCCTTGAGTGAATAGATACTCTTCACCAGGATGACTTTTTACCTTTTAATTTTGAAAGTTTAGACTTAGGAGTTGTACTTACAAAATAGTACTGAGAGTTCCCACATACCCTTCACCCAGCTCCCCCTAATGTTAACATCTAGTGCAACCACAGTACAATTAGCAAAGCCAAGAAATTAACATCATTGCCATCACTGTTAACTGAACTACAAATCTTATCAGATTTTGCCAGTTTGTCTCACTAATAACATTTTCGCTGTCTAGGATTAGTGAATCCAAGATCCCACTTTGCATACATCTGTCATATCTCCTTAATCCTCTCCAATCTGACAATGCCTTGATCTTATCTTTGTCTTTTGTGACCTTGGGGCTTTTGAAGAGTGCCGGACATTTCTTTTTATAGAATGCCACTTGATTTGGAGCACCAGGGTGGCTTAGTCGGTTAAGCATCCAACTCTTGACTTTGGCTCAGGTCATGTTCTCACAGTTGATGAGACTGAGCCCCCACCCCCAACCCCACCCCTCCTGTCGGGCTCTGCGCTGACAGCGTGGAGCCTGCTTGGGATTCTCTCATCTCTCTCTCTCTGTCTCTCTGTCTCTCTCTCTCTCTGCCCCTCCCCTGCTCATGCTCGCTCACTCTTGCTCTCTCTTTCTCAAAAATAAATTAATTAATTTAAAACAATAATAATTAAGGGCGCCTGGGTGGCCCCGTCGGTTAAGCGTCCAACTTCGGCTCAGGTCATGATCTCATGGTTTCACGGGTTTGAATCCCGTGTTGGGCTCTGCGCTGGCAGCGTGGAGCCTGCTTTGGATTCTGTGTCTCCCTCTCTCTCTCTCTCTGCCCTTCCCCCTGTTCATGATCTGTCTCTCTCTGCCTCAAAAATAAATAAACATTTTTAAAAATTTTTAAACAATAATAATTAGAAGAAAAAAAAGAATGCCCGTCAATTTGGATGTGTCGCTTGTTAGTTCATGACTCCATTGAGGTTTTATAAATTGTTGCAGAATAAACATAAAAGCGATACTATGTTCTTCTCAGTGCCTCACAGCTGGGGTCCAGCCTGTCCATATAACTAACTTACTGCTGCTGGAGTAAACCTTGATCACTTGGGGTATTATGTGCTGGGTTTCTTCCTGGTAAAGTTGCTCTTTTTCAGGATAATGTTTGAAAGGCGGTTCAGCTTTCCATTATAGATCTCTCTCATAACCAGACTCTCTCACGGTGCATTTAGTTTGTTACTTGTCTCTGTTTGTACTGTTACAAAGAACCAAAGACAGCTGCAGCACCTGTTCCTGCTGGCACATCTCAACACACATCCCTGATTGTTTTGTTAGAATAAATTCCTAAAACTAGGATCTCTGGAGCAAATACTATTCACCTTTTTAAGGCTATGCATGCCTGGGGCAGGGTTCGTTGCTTCTTTCTATGTTTATTTGTCTTAATCAGCTTTACTGAGGTGTAATTTAAATACAAAACATGCAGATTTGAAGCATGTATTTCAGTGAGTTTTGGCGGCACATACACTTGTGTAATCACCCTCCCAATTGCAATGCAAAATAGCTCTATCTGCTCCCCCAAATTCCTAGATGCCCCTTGCAGTCCCCTCCTCCTCATCCCAGGCAGCCCCTGATCTGATTTCTGTCACTGCAGGTTAGTGTTAACCTGTTCCAGGATTTCATAGAAATCACTTCATAGCACAGGCCACAGAAAGCTTGAGGGACTTGTCCAAGGGCAGAGGGAAGAAGGGAAATAGAATTTGAGGAGTACTGCTCTGTGCCAGGCACAGTGCTAAGCGCTTTCCCCATTTCTCTCCGGGAACCTTCAGAGCCACCCTGTAAGATAGGAGTTGTGGTTCCCGTTCTGTTGATAAGGAAGCTGGGGCTCACGAACTGGCAGTGACGTAAGCTTCAAACCCAGCCCCGTCTGAATCCCAAGTGTCTCTTCTTTGCCCAGAAGCCATCCTGCCTCCTTGAGGACAGTATGTGGTGGAGTTGGAATGAGAACACCCTGAGAACACCCATCCTCCTCCACCTCTAGACCCGCCCTTACCTGCCTCCTGTGGTCCATCCCCTGAGGGCAGGCACCCAAGATGCCCGAGTCCGCCCTCAAGACAAGGGCGATCTGTGTGCAGGGCCAGGGACTGTGCCCCCAAAGCCACAGCAGGCACAAGGGAGTGACCCACACTGCAACCCCCAACAGGAGTGTCCAGTTTCTCCCTCCATGAAATGCAGTCCTCAGAGCTTTGGTCCTCAGGGCTGGTGGGCAGCGGGTGAGGCCGGCGGGCAGGGGCCACGTCTCCCCGGCCATATCGCAAACCCATTAGGAGCCGGTCTGAGTGCTTTCCAAAGCTGATTAATGGCCTGCTTGTGACCTGGAACGTCATTACTGCCCAGGCTGGGGGACCCCCGGCTGCCTCCTTTGGGTCTTTACAGCTAATAATAATTGATGCTTTCTGTGCGGTTGCAGGGAAAGTTCTATCTGGTCATCGAGGAGTTGAGCCAGCTGTTCCGATCACTTGTCCCCATCCAGCTGTGGTACAAATACATCATGGGGGATGACTCTTCCAACAGCTACTTCCTAGGAGGGGTCCTGATTGTTCTCTACAGCCTCTGCAAGGTGAGGTGGGCCCGAGGGACTGGAGGGCTGGCCCGAAGAGGATCCATGCATTTGCTGGGTTTTGGGGGGCGGGTGGCAAGTGGGGAGCTTGGCATCTTTTTTTTCTTTTAATGGAGGTAAAATTCACACAACACAAAATTAACCACTAACCATCTTACGGTGTCACTGTAACCGAGCTGCTTCACAGGGCTATGCCCCCTCCACGTCTAGTTCTAAGACATTCTCATCACCCCCAAAAGAAACCCTATACCTATTAAGCCGTCCCTCCCGTTCCTGCCTGCTACCCTCCCCCAGCCGCTGGCAACCGGCAGTCTGCTCTCTCTGTGGACTCTCCTATTGTGGACACTTCATATAAATGGAATCCTACACTGTGTGGTCTTTTCCGTGTCTGGCTCCTTTCACTTTAGCATCATGTGTCTGAGGTCCATCCACGTCGTAGCATATATCAATACTTCATTCCTTTTTCGGTTAAATCCACCCTCATTTCTTGCCCATAAAGCTCACCGTGTGCTCTCCATTCACACATTTCCATTATGACTCCCGTGTTATGGGCGAGGAGATGGGGACTCAGAGAGCAGCAACTTGCTCGGCGTCCCTCAGCTACAGATCATGGAGGGTCGAAGCCAGGCAGTCAGCTTCCAAAGCCTGGACCTCTTACCCCAGATGCGCCCCCCAGACTTGTTTCCATTCTTCTTCAATCGCACACCCTCATGCCTACAGTCAGGATACAGGGCTTCTCTTTCCGTCACGGGTACAAATCAGGTTTCCCTCCCCACCCCAGGCATAAAGACATCCTCCTCTTTCTTCTTCCTTCTCTGTTTCTGGCTCTAGAGAATCCTGGGGGAATCCACATGTTCTCCCCTCCCCTCCCCTCCCCTCCCCTTCCCTTCCCTTCCCCCCAGCAGGACTAGCCAGGCAGTCCTTGCCCCATCAGCCACTGGGGACTTCTGTTGCCTGCCGATCCTGATCGACTGGCAGTGGCTGACTGGAGTGCTGGCTCAGAAGAAGAGTGCTGTGATCAATTAGCAATGCCTGTGCTGGGCTTGGCAGAGGGAAAAGGCAGTATGCCTGCCATGTATTCACTCTCCTGGTCCAGGAAGCAAGGGAAACGGTTGACGTAAGGCAGCAAGACGAATGCCAAACAAAACTGGTAGAAACGAGGAGCTCCAAGTGGGACGGAGTGCCCTGGAAACGTCCACAGTCAAAGATGAGGGGTCAGTGGGGATGGTTCAGGAGTGGTGAGAGAGGTCCTGAACAACCCTTGGAGGCTTTTCAGCCATCACTCTGCTCTCTTTTCAGTCTTTCGACATCTGTGGCCGTGTGGGCGGAGTCAGGAAAGCCCTGAAGCTTCTCTGCACCTCTCAGGTGAGTTGACTTCAAATGGCCCCAACTGAAGACAAAGGAGCCACGAGCTGGAAACAGCTCACAGTGCTTCTGCGGGTGTCCGGTGAGGGTCCGCAGCTGAGTTTACCTCTGTCTCCTCCTTTAAACAGAATTACGGAGTCCGGGCCACTGGGCAGCAATGCACAGAAGCCGGCGATATCTGCGCCATCTGCCAGGCTGAGTTCCGGGAGCCTCTGGTCCTCATGTGCCAGGTAAGCAGGGCTGGGCGGAGCCATCGGGGACTGAGGCTGGGGGACCTCTGGGGCCCTGTCCCACGCAGAAGTCCCATGTGCCTCTCCCATGACCAAACCTCAGGGCTCTGAGATGGGTCTTTGGGAACAGTGTGGTCAAGGCTGGAGTCGGTCAGACCTGGGTTCAGACCTCAGGTCTGCCTCTTACGAGGTGGGTGGCCCTGGGCAGGTTACATCACCTGTCTGAGCCTTGGTCTTATCAGCCGAGTGTCAAAAATGAAAAATTCAGTATGGTGTAGCATCACAATGTCCTGAGTGAGAATTCTAGCCGCACTGCGGACCCTGTAGGGGGGATCACTCCGTCTCCCCCTGAGCCTTGGTTTTTCTCATTTATACAATGGGCATCATAATACCTACTTCATAGAGCTATTGTTAGGAATTAACGAGATCATCTGAGAAAGAGCTAAATTTGGATTGTTCGCCCATAAAAAAATCCTCTGGTTGTAATTACTATCATCGTTGCAATTACCATTACTGTTTGTTCTCATTTTGAATTGTGGGTCACCAACCCATAGCAACCCATGTTGAACTCCCTAAACATACCCCTGCTCCTCCTCCTGACATCAAGGGGCTAAGATGTCAATTCGGCAAGCGCATAGGAGTCAAAGTATCCTATCAGGTACCAGAGAGGGGAGACAGAGGGCACACAGACCCTGTTCCCTCCTCTGGAAGCTCACGGTCCCCGTGGGGAGACAGACACATACATAAATAACTATGAAACAAGGCAGGCAGTGATAAGTGCTGTGTAAGAGAGATTCATGCAGCTTCCCGGGGGACCAGGACAGAGAGCAATGAGTTCTATCTCAGGAAAGCTTTTTGCGGGAGGCACGGCCTGCCCACTGGAAGAAACGGGAGCGTGGATGAACCCCCCCCCTCCCCCCACTTCTGCAGCCACCAGGACCTTCCGGGGGTGAGAGGGTGGGAGGTGAAGGTTTTGGCATCAGCAGAATTCCTGATTATTTTGCTGTTTGGGGATGTTAGGAGGTTTTGTTTGTTTGGGTTTTTTTCCTTTCATTTTATTTATTTTTAAATGGAGAATATATTTGCATGATTCAAAATTCAAACCGAGGAATGCATGAGTAGGGAGTCGCAGGAACTTAATGCAGCAGGTTGGATCCTGGAACAGACAAAGAGCATGAGTAGGGAAACTGGTTTGATGAGATCCAGATCAGTCCAGAGTTCTGTGATTGGTAATATATCCATGGGGAGCTTCTTGGCTTTGACAAATGTACCACACAGTAAAGCAAGATGATGATATGGGGGAACTGAAACTTGGAGGAGCTGTATGAGGAGTCTCTACACCATCTTTGCAACTTTTATGCGAGTCTAAAATTATACCAAGGTTAAAAGTTAATTTTTTTATTTTTTTAAAGTTTATTCTGAGAGAGAGGGGGAGAAAGAGAACAAGCGGGGGGGGGGGGGGCAGAGGGCGGGGGACAGAGGATCCAAAGTGGGGTTTGTGCTAACCAGAAGAGAATCTTAAATACAGAGAACAATCTGAGGGTTAATGGGGGGGTTGGGGGAGAGAGGAAAATGGGCGATGGGCATTGAGGAGGGCACTTGTTGGGATGAGCACTGGGTGTTGTATGTAAGCGATGAACCACAGGAATCTACCCCAAAAACCAAGAGCATACACACTGTATGTTAGCCTATTTAACAATAAGTTGTATTTTTTTAAAAAGTGGGATTTGTGCTGACAGCAGACAGCACTTTGTGGCACTCAGACTCCTAAACCACAAGATCATGACCTGAGCCAAAGTTGGCCGCTTAAATGACTGAGCCACCCAGGCGCCGCAAAAGTTTATTTTTTTTAATACTTCAAAGATACAAGGGGCCCCTGGGTGGCTCAGTCGGTTAAGTGTCCAGCTTCGGCTCAGGTCATGATCTCCGGGTCTGTGAGTTCAAGCCCTGCATCAGGCTCTGTGCTCATAGCTCAGAGCCTGGAGCCTGCTTCGGATTCTCTCTCTGCCCTTCCCCTGCTCGCGCTGTTTCTCTCTCTCTCTCTCTCTCTCTCTCTCAAAAATAAACATTAAAAAAATTAACAAAGAAAAAAATTTTTTAATAAAGATACAAGAAGGGAAATAGTGACCAGCCCTCTACCCTTCCCCAGCTCCCCTTTATATCTTTGTAGAGATACTTTATAGAATTTAAACACACACACACACACACACACACACACACACGTCTTTTTCAAAAAGACCTACATTGGAACACCTGGGTGGCTCAGTCGGTTAAGCGTCCCACTCTTGATCTCAGTTCAGGTCTTGATCTCAGGGTCATGAATTCAAGCCCCGTGTTGAGCTCTGCACTGGGCGTGAAGCCTACTTAAAAAAAGAAAAAAAGAAAAAAAAAAACCCCTACATTGTAGCATATTCTACCCAAGCTGTGTTCTGCATCTTTCCTCTTTGACTTGAAACTCTTAAGAGATCGGTCCTTCTTTGCAGATCGTCCCATTTCATGGATGGACCACTTGTTTTGTCTTTCTCCTATGGAAGGGCATTTCATAGCTTAGAAGCTTCTGTTATTACAATGATGTTATTACAATGGCTGTCATGAGAGGTCAGAAATGGGGAGATCTATAGTACCTACCTGGGCCCATCGTGTTGATTGAATGAGTTAATTCAAGCTTCTAGGACTACGTCCTGGCACGTGGTCAGGCTTCAATGAACTCTCTGCTCTTATTGGCACACATTCCACTTCCCACACGTGCGAGCCCTTGGTAGGATAAATTCCTACTGGTGGAATTACTAGGTCAAAGGGTATCCAGTTTTGACAGATATTGTTAAATTGCCCTTCATAAAGAGTGTATCCATTTATGCTCCCAGGGCAGAGCAAGACATGACCTCTGGCTCCCCTCACTTACCAACACAAGCCTTTTCTGAGCCTTGCCAATCCAGCAGGTGACAAACACTATCTCGGTGAAGTTTCAGTCTGCATCTCCCTAATTACGAGCACCTTTCTCCTGTGGTTCAGAGCCCATCTGTAGAACCTTTTCAGTGGCAGTGGTAACTTGAACTTGATGTCAGCGGGAAAGTCTTGCTTCTTTCTGGCAATCTCTCCCAGCCTTGATGTGTTTATTTCTCTCCCATTCTTCTCCTTGTGCCATGACATCTTCCCAAAACTTGATTCACATTCTTGTGAGGGCTGTCCCAGATCTGGGAGCACCAGCCACAGCCAGTGGCAGTTGGAGCCCACAGTCCTGGCCAGACCAGTCTCTGCTGCCATGAGCTGGGCCTGGGAGACGATTTCCACAGGCAAAAGGGCCTCCCTTGTTCATTCCTAAGTGCTTTGAATGAATGAATGAGTCTAAGTGCTTCTTCCTCAGTCAGAGTCCTCCCTGGTTCTGCTTCCTCAGACTAGCTGGTGCTCCCAGTGGTATGTTCCCAGAGACCCTTGTGTTTTTCCTTCATAGCAGTTATCCCAGTTGTCAGCTAGTTAACTGGGCAACTGTTTGTGGAAGGTCTGTCTCCTCTTCACTAAAGCATAGGCCACTTGAGAGTGGTGACCATATCTGTCTTGTTAGCAGCAGAATCACAGTACTGACTCGGTAAATACTGGATGGATGGATGGATGGATGGATGGATGGATGGATGGATGGTTGGATGGGTGGTTGGGATGGAGATGGATGGATGGATGGATGGATGGATGGATAGATGGATGAACAGATGGATGGATGGACAGATGGATGGATGGATGGATGGTTGGATGGGTGGTTGGGATGGAGATGGATGGATGGATGGATGGATAGAGGGATGAACAGATGGATGGATGGACAGATGGATGGATGGATGGATGGATGGATGGTTGGATGGGTGGTTGGGATGGAGATAGATGGATGGATGGATGGATAGATGGATGAACAGATGGATGGATGGACAGATGGATGGATGGATGGATGGATAGATGTATGAACAGATGGATGGATGGACGGATGGATGGATGGATGGATGGAATGGAGATGGATGAATGGATGGATGGATAGATGGATGGATGGATGGATGGATGGATGGATAGATGGATGAACAGATGGATGGATGGACAGATGGATGGATAGATGGATGGATGGATGGATGGATGGATGGAATGGAGATGGATGAATGGATGGATGGATAGATGGATGGATGGATGGATGGATGGATAGATGGATGAACGGATGGATGGATGGATGGATGGATGGATGGATGGAATGGAGATGGATGAATGGATGGATGGATAGATGGATGGATGGATGGATGGATGGATAGATGGATAGGTGGGATGGATGGTTGGGACGGAGATGGATGGATGGATGGATGGATGGATGGATGGGATGGAGATGGATGAATGGATGGATGGATGGATGGATGGATAGATGAATGGATAGATGGATGGTTGGGATGGAGATGGATTGTAGCCAGGTGGAGGAGTGGATAGTTGAATACAAAGGTGAGTGGATAGAGGTATAATTGTGTGGGTGACTGAATGGATGGACAGATGGGTAGGTAAGTAGGTGGGTAGCTGAGGCAATGAATGGGTAGACGAATGGATGGATGAATAGATGGATCAATGGATAGATGAACCGAAGGACAGGTGAATGAGTGGGTGGATGAAGAGACTGCTAGACTAAAGGAACATCGTATCTCCCCTTCAAAGACGCATCAAATTAAGCAGTGTGTCACTCAAACACGTGCCCCGCCTACCGCTCCCCGCCAGCCAATCAGAGCCTGGGAAGCAGATCGTCAGTCTAAGCTAGTCAGGCAGACACTGAGCATGCCCAGAGGTTAGAACTCTCTGCTCAGACAGAATGTACCTGTCCGGTTAGTCACTCCACAAGTATTGTGGCATTCCTCCTCCCAGGCTAGCAGGGGGATCAAGGGAAGGGCATTTTGAACACAAAGTCAGAAACTCGGCTTATTTAAAGGATTTCTTGCCAAAGAGAAAAGTCGGAGGGTAGTTAGTTCTTGGTCACTACTTGATTTGGTTTTGTTTTTGAGTATTGATAGTGTAAAGGAAAGAGGGCAAGAGAACAGCGACTCCTATTGATTGAGGGCTTACAGCTGCTGCACACTTAATGCTTTATCCTAGGCCTTACCCATTTCCATCCTTACAGACACCTTGTGGGGGAAACAGTGACCCTATTTTACAGAGAAGAGGGTGGGCTCAGCAAGGTGAAAGCAAGGCCCCCCTGCTCCTCGGCAGCACAACCAGATTCCAGCCCAGGGCCCCTGATTCCAGAGGCCAGGACCTTTCCACCAGATGCGGCCTCTTGCTTTGAGATGGCCTCAGGGCCACATTAGAAGACTAGAGACCTTTTCCCAGAAATTCCTAGCTGCGTGCTGTCCCCTGTGCCACTAAGTCCAGGGAAATGGCTGAGCAGCTGAGCTGGGATTGGACTTAGCACCTGTGCGGACTCCTCCCTCCACGCATTTCTGCAGCAGGTACTTTCCGAGCACCGACAGTGTCTCGGCACTAACTTTGCAACCCTGAGCAACACATGTCATGGCAGCACTGGCCCTCCATGTCCTCTGTCACCCAGGAATGAAAATCCCTGCCCAGGGCGGCTTGCAGGCTTTTCAGTACAGTCAAGTAAGGTGACATGGATATCTGTGTGTGGGTTTTGAAAAGCACAGCGTCTCATGCTGATATTCAGTGTAAGTGTTTAATTCTCAATCTGGACAAAGCTGGCTGGGTTTGTGTGATTAAGGAAGATCTGGGGGGTGGGGCGCCTGGGGGGCTCAGTGGGTTCAGCGTCCGACTCTTGGTTTTGGCTCAGGTCATGATCTCACCGTTTGTGAGTCCGAAACTCCACATCAGGCTCTGCCCTGACAGCATGGAGCCTGTGTGGGATTTTCTTTCTCCTTCTCTCTCTGCCTCTCCCCAACTTCTCAAAAAAAAAAATAAATAAATAAAACAAAAAAAGAGGATCTCTGATTAGGGGTGTGTGTGTGTGTGTGTGTGTGTGTGTGTGTGTGTCCCTGGTCTGGTAGTAACACCACTTTTGTAATGTCATTTTTCACAAGTACTACAAACACCCCTTCCCACATTCTCCATGTGTGACCAGTATCTGTCCTAGAACGGAATGGGCATGAGTGTTTACTGTGGAGTCAGACATCTCTTGTATCAGTTATCCTTTGCTGCGTAACAAATTACCCCAAAACTTCACAGCTTAAAGCAACAAGCATGTATCATCTTGTGGTCTCCACGAGTCAGGAATCCAGGCACAGCACAACTGGGTCCTCTGCTTCAGAGTCTCTCCCAGGCTGCAGTCAAGATACCAGCCAGGGTCACTGTCATCCTGTGTCTCCCCTGGGGAAGAATCGACTTCCAGGCTTAGAGTCATGCAGTGGTGGCTCGATTCCATTCCTCCTGGGCTGTAGGGCCAAGGGCCTCAGTTGCTCTATGGCTCTCATGGCCAGAAGCCATCCTGGCTTCCTTGTCTCACTGGCTTCATCGGAGTGAGCATGTGAAAAGCACAAGATAGAGTGCAAGCGAGATGGAAGGCACAGTCTTCTGTACCCTAATCTCAGAAGTGACATCCCATCATCTTTACAATATTCTGTTGGTCTGAAGGAAATCACTAAATACAGCCGCCCCCAAGGGGAGGGAACTGACTACACAGGTGTGAATCCCAGGAGGAGACGATCACTGGGAGTCATAATAGAAGTCAGCCTGCCGCATCCCTGAAGTTGAATTCCAGCCTCACTGCTTAGCCGCACCTGTGTGCCCTTGGGCTGGTGGCTCTCCTTCTCTGAGTCTCATGGTCTGTGAGCTGTCAGGACATAGTGTGTAAAGGACATTAGCAGTGCCCGGCAGGGCATTTGTGCCCGGTGAGGGACAGGGCCTGTGGTCGTTACCTGTACCCCTCGCCTGAATACATCCACCTGGACTCGGCCTGGCTGCTTCCTTTGTTCGCAGCTCATGCTGAACATCAAGTGCTGGGCTAAGAGATGCCCGTCTCCCATCCAGAGCCTCCTCTGTCACATGGAGGTTAGCTGCTGTGGTTGCGGGAGCTCTTGACCCACGCCCTCACTTTACCCACCTGCTCCGAGCCTTGGAGCAGGACTTGGGAAGTCTGGATGGAACTCAGGGGAAGGGGAGGGTGGCCCATCCGACCCCACGGGCTCCAACAGCTAATGACCCAGCACCACCTGCCTTCCCCACTGACCGTAAACCCACCCAATCCTACACTCCCCAGCCCAGAAGGAGCCCCTCCTTCCCCTCCCTCTGCAGGGGCTCATCCTTCTCTCCAGATGCTGGAAGTGGGTCCAGGATTACGACCTCCTCCAGCCAGCTCCCTGGATTAATGTGTGTTCTGTGCACCTCTTTATTTGGCAGTAGATTCCATCCTGCCTAATTCTTTGATGGAGAGACTGTGGGCTCCTGGAGGACAGGGACCAGGTCTTCACCATCCTGGTATCTCCAGAATCTCCCACCTGACCTACCTGGGAAGGCATTCCTTTGTCAGCTGCACGTACAGAGTCCCTGCTCTGTGTAGGCTTTAGGGCTGGGCAGTGGGGACACAACGAGAGTTGCCTCATGAAGCTTACCACCCAGAGGGCAGGGAAATTGGTAAATAAGCAGTTAGAAGAGTGGTTCTCAAAGTGTGACCCTGGTGTTCCCTTTCATCTTCTTGTGTTTTCAGTAGATCTTGGTTTCAGTGTCTGCTACCCTGAATACAGCCAGATTTGACCCACAATGTACAGATCTCTTCGAGATCATCAGTGATTTTTAAGGCTGTAAAGGGGTCCTGAGACCAAAATGTTTGAGAATTACTGAATGACACGTGTGAGAGCCTCAGTGAACGTTTTTCTGAATGAAGGAATGAAAAGCTGCTCATTTCCTGTTCACCTGACCCGAGTCTTGAGCATCATGCGAACAGGGATCATATCGCTTTGTTCTGTGTAAGTGCCTCCTTTTCCTGGGGGACACAGAGAAGTCTCATTCATTCGTGGAGCAGACCCGTACTAAGCATCTGCCACATGCTCAGAACCGTGTTGGAATCGTGGCCCCCTGCCCCTCCAGAAGCCCCTTAACCCAGTGAACAAGACAGAGGAGTTTGCAGATCCTTCCGGCGGCGTGAGTGTGATGCTGTGAGAGAGGTCTTCCCCAGGAGGGCTCTGGAAGGGGAGGGCACAACAGCACTTAGATGTGTGCAGGAGATACAGTGAAGGGATGGGGGGACGGGGAACGGCACACAGGGGAGGTGTGACTGCTTGGGCTGAGTCTTCTGAAAGAAGTAAGCGTCCACCAGCCGATAAGGATGGAGAAGGGGCCCCCCAGACAGACATCACAGCTTGCCCAGAGACTTAGCAGTACGGGTGAACTGCATTGCTCGTCATCTGGTGTGTCCGTGACATTGGCTCCCTGGGGCTGGGGGTGATGAGGACGAAGGAGGGAAGACACCATTATGGGGGGCCTTGACTGCCCTGGGTGGGAGTCTAGAGAAGCTGCTGGACCTGCTGACCCCTAGGTCCCGCCCTTCTGACCATGTTGAGAGTCCAGGCACAGCCTTCAAGGCTCTGTGTGGCCTGCTCACCTCCTGTCACCCACTCCCCTACACTCTTCTGCCGTAGCCACATTGGCTGTCCTTGAGGGCCTTCAGTGCCTTCCCATCCCAGGAGCTCCATGAGGCTGTTTCCTTCACCAGGAATGTTCTATTCCCACCCTCCCCTCTTCACCCAGTCAACTCCTAAACATCCTTCAGGTCTTAACACAAGTGTGCCCACCTCCAGGAAGCCTTCCTGGGCTACCCCCTGGATCAGACCGGTCCCCATTGTATAGAGCCTCGTAGAGCTCTCCTTTAGAGCACAGTTTACAATTAAGTACCCAAGAAAGCTAGGTGCTAGGAGTGGGTTTACAAGAAGCTTAAGTCTGGTGTGGAGAGACAGATAATAAATAATAAACAGTTATAATGTAAGAATAACTATTACTATGTAACAGCCAACATTTATAGAACACTTACCATTTGTTAGGCATTGTTCTAAGTGCCTTTTTTTTTTTTAAGTTTATTTGTTTTGAGAGAGAGAGCAAGCGGGGAGAGGGCAGAGAGAGAGAGAGAGAGAGAGAGAGAGAGAATCCCAAGTAGAGCCCCGACGCAGGGCTCGAAGCAGAGCTCAAACTCACAAACCATGAGATCATGACCTGAGCTGAGATCAAGAGTCAGATGCTTGGGACACCTGGGTGGCTCAGTTGGTTAAGCATCTGATTTCTGCTCAGGCCACGATCTTGCGGTTTGTGAGTTCAAGCCCCGAGTCGGGCTCTGTGCTGACAGCTCAGAGCCTGAAGCCTGCTTTGGATTCTGTGTCTCCTCCTCTCTCTGTCCCTCCCATGCTCATGCTCTGTCTCTCTCTGTCTCTTGATAATAAATAAACGTTAAAAAAAAGAGAGAGAGAGTCAGATGCTCAAACAACTGAGCTACCCAGGCACCCCTCTAAGTGCCTTTTTAATTTAAAGTTTTTTAAATGTTTGTTTATTTTTGAGAGAGAGAGCAAGCACGTGGGTGAGTTGGGGAAGAGGCAGAGAGAGAGAGGGACAGAGGATCTGAAGAGAGCGCTGCACTGACAGAAGAGAGCCTGATGTGGGGCTTGAACTCATGAACCATGAGATCATGATCTGAGCCGAAGTCAGACGCTTAACCGACTGAGTCACTCAGGCGCCCCTCATTTAAATTTTTTAACTTTTTAAGAAGCACTGTATCTGGATTTTCATATTGTCATTTTAAATTATCAATTTTATTTTGAAACATTTCAAACTATGGAGCTGAAGGATATAATGGACAGCCGCCTTTTTAGCCTTCCTCTACATTCACTAATCATTAACATTTTACCACATTTGCCTTGATGTAAATTTTTTTCCCCTTAACCAGTCGAGAATAATTTGGTGACATTTTGATTCTTCCTCCCCAAATATTTCAGTGTTCATCTTTGAAAAACAAGAACATTCTTTCTCATAACAGTAATTCCACCATCACACCCAGGAGATTTAAAATTGATGTAAAATATTATCTAATATATAGCATATATTCAGATTTCTCCAGGTGTCTTCAGACTGTCCTGCATAGCCATGATTTACCCCTCATCCAAGCTCCAACTGAGATATGTAGACTGCCTACAATTGTTATGTCTGAGCATTTTTAATGTTAATCAGTCTTCCTCTGAGTGGACTACTATTAGGCCCATTTTACAGATGAGGAAACCGAGGCAGTGGGGGGTTAAGTCATTTGTCCAAGTTATATGGCCAGAAAGTGATGGAACTCATTGATATTTCCAGTCTCCCTGCCTTTCTACTAACCCCTGAACTCTGTTCTCAACCCAGTGCCTAAAGGGATCTTCTAAAAATGCAAATCCTGGGGGCATCTGACTGGCTCAGTCAGTGGAGCGTGCGACTCTTGATCTCAGGGTTGTGGGTTTGAACCCCACGTTGGGTAGAAGTTACTTAAAAATAAAATCTTACAAAAAAAAAAAAAAGATAAATCCTGCTCAGGTCACTCTTCTGCTCAAAGCCCTACCATGGCTCCCTATTTCTCTCAATAAAAGCAAAAGGCCTCATGATGCCCACAGAGCCCTGTGCATTTTGCATACCTTCCCCATAGCCTCTCTGACCTCATCTCTCCCTCCTACCCTCCACTCCCAGGCTCAGCAGCACAGCAGGCACTCCTGCCTCAGGATCTTTGCACGTGCCATTTTCTCTGCCAATAGCACTCTTTTCCTAGAGATCCTCAGGCCTCAGTCTTCACCTTCCTTCAGGTTTTACCCAAACGTGGGTATTCAGTGAAGTTGTCTTGGGCCCGCCACTCTGAACACAGCAGCCCTCCCACGCGCTCTCTATCTCCTCCCCCTGGCCTTTTCATCTCAGCCCTTACTGCTGCCATCCGCTACATTTTGGGGTTTCCTTTGGCCAGTTGTCTCCCTGACTAGAGTGCAAGCTCCATGGGGGCAGGAGTTGTCTGTTTTGTTCACTGCTGTGTCTCCAGCTCCTAGGACCGAGGCGGGCACACCGTGGACACTCAGTGAAGTGTCCCCAGTTGTACTGATTGCTGTCCCTGCAGCACGTGTTCTGTGAGGAGTGCCTCTGCCTCTGGCTGGACCGGGAGCGCACCTGCCCGCTCTGCCGCTCGGTTGCCGTGGATACCCTGCGCTGCTGGAAGGACGGGGCCACTGCAGCACACTTCCAAGTGTATTAGGGCGGAAGACTGAGGCACCCTGGGAGCTGACGGATGGCCAGCGTGATCGGGTCCGGCTCTGGGGACTTCCTGGAAAACAGGCCTCAAGCACTGACTATCCTGCCTCCTGCCTTTCTCCCCCTCTTCCCCCAGAGCCAGGCCCCTATCCTCCCGACCTCCACCTTCCTCTTCTGTTCTGCGGCTTAGCGTGGGCGTTCTTTCCTTCAACCCTCCTCGCTCAGACTTGGCCTCCTCCCGGGAGGGTCTCCTGCCCCCTCCAAGTGAAGGAACCGGGGATAGACAGGTCCTGCCTGTTGTGATTTTAACTCACGGTGGCCTAACACCCGATGCTGCAAGCTGGAAGGGGCCTGGAGATCACTGCTCCCCCCCAACACGGCTCAGGTCTGCAGATGGGCGTCACTGTGGAGCGTTTCCCAAATGCGAACGCTGGGCCCCTTATACCTGCAATAGCTTAGTGTCCCAAGCACTTCGTGCGAGCTGAGCATCTGCTTGGATGACCTCTGGGAATCGTCACAACAGCCCTGGGGTGGAGGTACTGTCGTTTCCTCTGTTTTACAGACGGGGAAACTGAGGCACAGAGCTCCACGTGGTAGCTTTCCCAGGGTCACCCAGCTAGCAATGGCAGACGGAGTTTCCAAACAGGCCTGTCTGGCTTCAGAGCCCACACTCTCAACCACCATATGCTCACCCGCTCAGACACGGCAGGCGTGGGGCCCAGCAGGCTTGGTGTGTGTTGGTTGGTTGGTTGGTTGGTTGGTTGGTTTTTTAAGCACCAGAGGTGATTTTGATTCCCATCAGTGACCCAGGTGCATAGCACAGTGATCTGGGCCCCGCTGAGGATGCCAACGGTGAGCAGTGGCCCTGGAAATCTAGCTGTGGCCAAGTTCATGGAAAGAGTTGGTCTTTAAAATTGCTCATTTGCCAGTCACATTTGGGTATCAAGAATGGCCAGCTTTGGTCCCCATGCAGGTATCACTGGGTCTCCACACCTGTCTTCATGTCTCTCCTCCTCCTCCTGTTCTTGTCCTGCCCCTCACTTAAGTCTCCGCTTGTCAACAGCGCCCGTGGCCATTGTCTTCTCCCCCGGTAGCCTTGAGAACAAAATGAATGATCCATGTTACGGATTTGTCCACAAGCCAGGGTGGTGGCGTGGAGTACTGCAGCCCTCGGCGCTTCGGGAACGTCTATACCTGAGCTACTAATCTCTGTAAGAGAACAGTTTCTCCACCTGTGAGACCCTCCCTGCTTTGAATCTGGAAGGAGGTAGCACAGGTGATCACTTAGAAGCTACTGGAATCTCGCCTGCCCTACCCCTCTCCCCATTCTGTTCACTCGCCGTCAACCTCAGCACAATGGGCTGGTGCCAGTGGCGTTACAGAGAAATCAATCTTGTGGCTCGTGAGCAGATGAGCAACAAAGCCCCAAGCAGAAATGGTGGGAGACTTTGCTGCCACCTCGCTCTCGGCCAGTAATAACAAGCCCGCCCCATCCCTGATAGTTGCAGGACATTTGCCCCCACGTGCTATCAAGCCAGGACCCTTTCCTGTGCCTGGCATCCCTGGCTCTTCCCCGGGACCCAGCAAGACGTCCCTTCCAGGGCAGCGTGGCATCTTTCAAGCTCTGTTACTATGGCGATGGCGGCGGCGTTACAATCCCACTTGCCTGGATAATCAAGTCCGAAGGGGAAGCGGAGGGAAGTAGGGCCGGGGGGGATGCGGCTGCTCTGCTCCCCCTACCTTCAGCAAGAGCCAGAGGGAAGCAACAGGAGCTTCTGCGACTGGTTTTTATCAGAAAGATCACCCTGCCTGCAGATGCCATCAAAGAGACACAAGAGATTGGAGCTGGAGATTTATTAACAGGCCAGCTTGTGACAGAGCAGGCAGAGCAGAATTCTGATTCCAAACTCTGCGTGACTTTGGGAAGTCACTTCGCCCCCCAGTAGCCGTCTCCAGGATAAAGAAACCTCGTGCACTTTCTGCCGCAGCCGGGGAAACTAACAATGTAGAACACTGGTGGAGGGGCCAATGGTTGTGTCCGTTATACTCATGCCACCAAAAAAAAAAAAAGAAAGAAAAAGAAAGCCCCCCCACATCTCTAAATATTATTCTCCAAATAATGAGCCATGCTTCTGACATTATAAACAGTGTCACTTGGGGATACCAGGGACAGGTGGGATGATTTCGTTTAGGATTTTACTTCTTCATTCCCTACCCTCTGGGGAAAAGTTCTGTTCTGGAGGTTTTCTTTTTTTAATTTTCTTTCTTAACGTTTATTCATTTTTGAGAGGCAGAGAGCAAGCGGGGGCGGGGCAGAGAGAGAGAGAGAAAGAGAGGGAGAGGGAGAGGGAGACACTGAATCCGAAGCAGGCTCCAGGCTCTGAGCTGTCCGCACGGAGCCCGACAAGGGGCTCGGACTCACAAATGGCGAGATCATGACCTGAGCAGGAGCCGAAGTCGGAAGCTTAACTGACTGAGCCACCCAGGCGCCCTGGAGGTTTTCTTTTGGATGGGAGAATCTAACTTCTACCCTAAGGAGAAGCAGCAGCCAGTGAGGAGTTTTCCAAACATCAGGCTGCCTATTTTCCCCACTATGGGGTAAAAGCGGCCAAAAGTCGTTGTTGGGAAAGAACAGCTCCATTCTCCATGGCCCATCCTGGCTCTGCACTCATTGGTTAGAAGCAGGATTAAGCGAGTAGCAGGTTGGGGTATCCTGCTTTTAATATTTTGTGACCCACTGACTGAGGTTTCTGACACTCTTGGAAATGGCCGTCTTAATGTAAAAGATCTTGAGCATAATGAATGTGAGACTAGGAAGGCGAGCTTTGGACCTGGATGTGAGAGGCTCATTACCTTCATAACGGGAGAATGGGAGACATGCTTGGAGACACCAGGCGGCTAAGACTTGGGGTTGGAAAGAAGAAATGTAAAGCGAGTCCCAGAATCTCTTAGTAATTTTGCTCTGGGCTGAACAGAGCCACCTTCGGTGTTTTTAATGTCCCCTTAAGTCCCCTTCCGCCAGTAAATATCATCTGTCGATGAAACTTAGGTTCGTGGTCTTGAGTCTCCAGTTGCCTCTTGAACCCAGGGGGACTGTTTTGAGGAGAAATGGGGAGAATCAACTCATGCAGTGGGTGTTGTCTGGATCTGTCCAAAGCAGATGCGTTGAGTTGCACGTGATTTATTAAGGACGCACTCTCAGGAGAAACCAGTAAGGGAGGGGGAAGAAACCAAACAAGAGGGTGGCTGTCAGAGAAGTCCCAGCTCAGGGTGGTCCCACAGAGTTCTGGAGAATTCAGCTACATTTCAGAGATTGTCCCACCCTGAGGTTTTTTCCGGCACACTGTCAATTCTTGGCTATGGGTTGTTGGCGGGGGTGGGGGTGGGGGGTGCTTCTCAGGTACTTAAGCTCTCCATTGAGGAGGCCCCAAGCCCCTGAAGGTGTCAGGTGTCACAGAACACGCAAAGGTGCAGGACAGGACACAGAACTGGGAGATCGGGTCAGGAGGGATCTGGACAGGGCACCCACAGGGCCCACCACAGTGGTTAACCAGAGGATGGACCCAGAACGCATGAGCTGATGATTCAAGAAGAGTTTGCCTGGATGCCAGCTTATGATGGATATTTAAAATGCAAATTAATAGCTTAACCGACTGAGCTGCCCAGGCACCCTGGAAATTAATAGCATTAGGTGACAATTCATGCCTCTCAGGACAACATTATGAAACCAGTCACAAAAAACATCATCAGGCAGACCTTTTTGGTTGCCATCATTTGAAAACCAACTCAAACATGGCTTAAATAAGAGAAAGGCTTTCTTTGGCTCATGTAGCCATATGGGCCTTGGGTATCGCTGGATTCAGTGGCTCCAGTGACATTAGAACCCTGTCTTTCCATCCCTCCATTCTGTTTTCCTCTGAGACAGTTTGATTTCCAGACAGATCCCATGCAGCAGTAAGATGGCCTCCAGAAGCTATGTGTGTATGTATATGCATATGTATACGTATATGCCTATGTTCTACCAGCTTAACAACCCCAGCAAAGAGCTTCTGATTCCCCAAAGCTCTAGCAGGAGTCCTGAGGTTGACTTGTTAATTTGTCCCCACACCAATCCCTTTTAGCCTTTGGGACCTGGAACACTGCTGGCCAGGCCTGCATCAGGTGTAGAGCCCTAACTGTGGGGACACAGGTGGGTGGGAGGATAGGGTCAACTCCTCTGAGTCGCATGGCCTGAGAGTGGGGAAGGGGTGGGTCCCCCAGGGAAAATGAAGGCGCCTGTTATCTAGAAAGGCAACCTGTCCTCAACCCACCATTCTTAGGAAGAAACCACAACCTGATCGCTCAGAGCATCTTAGACCAGGTAAATGTAGGTGAAAGTAACCCAGAGAGGCCATGTGCCCATAGTAGGAGACCTCAGTCTGCACAGCCATCAGCTTGTCTGCATGGTGCCATTGGTCTTGAACCGTCAGGCAAGTTCCCTCAACCTCTCACCCAACCCAAGGGTACTGTTTGGGCCAATCCTCCCCTTGGGGAGTTCTCAGAAATACAGCAGAGAAGGGAGATGTGTGGCCTTCTGCCCCAGGGAAGGTTGGGGTGCACAGCCAGATCCTCCCATAATCTTTGGGGACCAACCTTTCAAAAGGAAATGAAAACACAAAGGACTTTGGCTGGAAGTGCACAAACAGTTTTTTAATAAAGTCATTACAAATATGTACAAAGCGTCTCCAAGGTATGAAATTCCTCTTACAAAAGAGCACAACAAACCAGCAAGGTTAAAGCCCAGAACGGAATGCTCCCAAACTTATTGCCTCTCTGGCTGAGCCAGAGGCCTCACTGAGGTTCCAGACACCCCCATGACCATCCCTGCCACATAACACACACAGGCTCCTGGGCACTTACAGTGCAAAGAACTTGGGGGGAGGAACTTAAGGGTTCAGGTAGGGGAGGTAAGAAAAGCTTCCCATGTCCTAGGAAGTCAGCTGAACAGGCCCTGTTTGCCAAGTAGATGCTTCTCCCAGGGACCTATAGATATTAAGGACACAAAAGGCAGGGAACAAATACATAAAACCCCCACCTAAACCATCCAGCCTGTCCTGGAGCATCCCCCAAATGCAACACTCCTTACAGTGGACCTAAGTCAGGCTCCCTTGCTCCTTGCTGGACCCCAGGCTGTGCTTGTCCTTGAACTAGTAAGGCCAGCTCAGGAGGGAATCCAGTGTGGCAGGGCAGTTAGCTCATGGGCTTGGGGGGGGGGGGGGGTCACACACACCTCAGTCCAAATCTTGGCTCAGCCACCTCACTCTCTGTGTGTGGCCTTAGGCTAAGTTGCGAAACTTCCCTGAGTCTCAGCTTCCTCAACTGTAAAATGGGAATCATAACTACTGTCTTCCAGAGTGGGTGTGAGGAAGAACTGAGGGGAAACACGTAAAACACTCAGCACAGTGCTCAGGGGTGGTGAGCACACCGTAGACGGTGGCTTTCATTACTCTGTGAAGCAGCAAGAACCAGTCTTTGCGTGCTGGGAGCGAGTTAAGATCACAGGCTTTTTAATTGCCTTCATGATAGTATGATGCTCAGTAAATATAAATACTATAGAACAATCTGCCAGCAAGGCTTGGAATCACGGGTATGACCTGACAGACCTGACTGTGAACCAGACTGGAAAGGGACAGCTAACATTGTCTGGTGCCAAGCGGAGCTGTCCCTCCACGCTGCGTACCTGAGTTTCTTCCCAGACCGGATTCTACAACTGGGCACGCTGCAGGTGCTCGATAAGTAGGTATTAGTATTTTAAAAAGAACCTTTTGGTTTGAGCTTTAAAATGGTACCTTTGACACCCATATCCTCCATCAGCTCCTATGGGACTAGGCCAGGGTGTCTAGCCTGTCCCCCCCCACCCCCCCCCCCGCACCTCCCAGGCAGCTTCTGACTCTGCAGTTGGCCCAGGCTGACTTAAGGGAAGATCCAGAAAAAGAAATGGAATCAACACAGAAGAGCAAAACCTGTGTTCTGGTCACTGCAGCTTCTGATACCAGGCGGACACTCAAAACGCCCACAGTGGCAAACCAGTGTCCCCAAAAGATACCTGTGTGGGATCAGAAGAAGACTCCTCCAATTTCCCAGCTAGGGGAAGTGATATTTTATCACTGTCAGAAACGTGATAATGGTACATGAGATCAGCTACATAAATTATGAAACCAAAGTCACAGTTCCATCGTTCTGTGACAGTATTGTTTAAATCACCATCTTCTTGTTAAAAGAGGAAAGAATTTCTTAAATGAGACACTGGAAGAAGTGGAAAAGAAGTCTCCAGTATCCCAATGAAAGGTGGCGGGAAGGGGGAGACTGGGTTCCAGGAGATGCTCGTGGCCTAGGACCATGGACAGCAGCTAGAGAGGCAAATGGGCTTCCCCCCCCCCCCCCCCCAGAAACCTGCTACTCAGGCTATGTCTGTGCCAGAAGGAACATGAAGTGGAACCCTAAATTTGAAATGGGGATAAGAGATCTTATTTGCTAATGGGGGCTGGGGTAGGGGAGAGAAGCTTCCAGGAGGGAATGGATCTAATTTGGAGTGGGAATGTTGAAGCCCCAGGAGGCTCCAATCCCTGTGGCTCCTGGACCCCCCACCCTCTGAGAGCAAACGAGCACCATCAGGAAGGAGGCCCTTCTGTTTGCTCCTCACCTCATTATGCAGCAACCTACCTAAACGATGATCTCAGAGGCCTCCCTCTGCTTTGCACTGACACACATGCGCGCGCGCGCGCACACACACACACACACACACACACACACACACACACTCTGCTGTCTGCTGAAACCCGATATGAGGTCTTTTTTAAAATTTATTTCAAAGCCTCCCTCCCTCTCCCTCTCTTCACAGACGCTCTGCAGTGAAGCTAATCAAAATCAATGACTCCTTGGCAGCCGGAGAAAAGCGGGGGAGAGAGGGAGGGATGGTGCCAGCACTTTGCACACTGTGGAAATATTTTAAAAAAAAATACACCACCCCACTATCTCATGCAATCCAAGTAATGCAGCCTCAGAGACGGTGGAGACAATATAGACATATATATCATGCTTCAATTTCCTAATACAAATGTCCATCAAGAAGTCAAATCTCATATAAAAACAAGCATTAAAAACAACCCCTTGTCAAAAATCGGGGCAGTCGAGAAGTGCACTCAAATTAATGATGTGCAAGAAAAAAGCCGGGATTAGGTAAATACACAGTTTCTATTAATACAAGAGACTATGTACAAGGGACTTGGCTGTAAAGCTCCATCAGGAGGGTCATGGGTGCCCAGGTCTCTCAGCAGTGCGGCTTCATTGAAATCAAAATTGCCCCAAATACCAACCCCGGCATTTGGAGTTTGGATCCTCCAGTGGAAATGTCATGAGCTAGCAGGCAAGTCAGGGTTGAAAAAGGGATTCTCTGACCTTCCCCCTTTCCCCTGTGTCTAGATGGGCAGCATGGCCCCACTGCCACGTGGAAGGTACAGGCTTACAGCAGCAGAGAGCCGTGACCACATATCATTATAGGAATGGAAACCCCCTCCCCAGAAAATGGGGAGAGTTGGAAAGACTCTAGTGTCTGGCTTGGAAAGTGATGATACAGAAGCAGAGACTGTGTTTCGTATCATTCTAATTAATTTGCCTTCTCTAAGTTCGCGGCTTGGTGGGTATGTCGCGTGCTGCTCTGGGCAGACGCTGCCTGCACACCCATCCCCTGGAAACATAACTGTGGGGAGGGCTCCCTCGAGGAAAGGAAGCAAGTTCTCTATCAACAAGCTTTCCTTCTCAACAAGCTGTCTGGGGGTGGGGGTGGGGGGACCGCCCTCACCTGCAGCAGCTTTGGGTTACATTTTTCTTTAAAGGGCCATTTAGGAAAACATAAGGCATGGATAAAAGAAAGAAAGAAAGACAGCTCCCAGCTTGCAACAGCACTAAAAGGTCCTACATTCTAAAGGGCCTGGTAATTTTCAACAAAGCCTGTGAGGAATAATTCAGCCCCATGTCAACCTTAACAACGGCTGATCCCCCTGCTGGCCTCTTAGAACTGCAAGGGTGTCTGCTAACCAGCCCAGCGGACCCCCTGTCCGTAGGGACTGGGTTGTGACCTGCATCCTGGTGCCCCACCATCTCAGCTTTGCACATGGCAGTGTGGGAGACACAGCACAGAGGAATAATACCTGGGTTTGTTTGTTTTTTTTTTTTAATGAAAGCAAAAAAATAATCATTGCTCCCTGAAGAGTCTTTGCAGCCAAGTCTCAGTCCAGCACACATCTTTTTTTAGCCCTTCTAGAAACTTCTGAAAATAGGAGCTTATCCTGGAAAACAAAATCAGATCCTCTGTCAGTCACTGAGATGCTGGTGCATTTCGGTTAAACGACCCGCTCCCTCCCCCAGTGCCTCTTGCTTATAAATCACCCTTGACCAGAACGTAGCCATTTCTTGGCTCTTTAATCCATAAAACCTAAGCCCTGAAATCCCCTTGGGGAGTGGGGGAGGCTGTGGGCTGAACTCCCAGGACACTTTTGCGGGGGTAGAGGACAGAGCAGACAAGTCACATATGAGGTCAGCTTTCCACCTCGGTAGAAAGGCCTCCACCAGGGAGCCACTCAATAGCATCCCTTCCCTTCCTCCCTCCCAGGCCCCAAGGTTTGCTCCAAAACACCTCTGGGTTTTCATCCCCACAGAGAAAGAGAAGAGACTCTCAAGTGGCACTTTTGCGACTTGTCCCTTAAAAAAAAAATGAATCTGAAACAGCAAAATAGACATCTCTCTTGTCCCCTGGCCTTGCAGTCTGGCCGCAGAACCCCATAGCAGTGCCAGCAAGAACACACTTAGCACCAGCAAAGTCTAAGTGAAGGACCAGACACCAGATTGGTAGGGAAATAAATCCCATCTGTCTTGATGTGCTAGCGGGACAGGCTATCTACCTGGGTAGGTACAGAGAGGCGGGGACTTGTCAAGACTTACAAACGGAGGAATCCCAGACTGCCTCTAACAGAGCTGCCCACCACCCGCCCCCCCCCATCCTCCTTACTTTGCAATTTCCCCCTCGCTCCGCCAGCATCCCTCCCCAGGTGGTTGGTCGACTCTGGGGCTGATTCCCACCAGTCTTTGCAGATCTTCCAGGTACACAGTACGCACCTCACTTCTGGTGCCCCAGACACGGAAGCATCAAAGTTCACACGGGAAGGTGCAGAAAAGGGAGGGGACCGTGTCCTCGACAAGACATGCACTGAGTAGTAATATTCATATTTTCTTTTTTTATATATAGAGCTGTATGTAAATAGCATTGGGGTGTCTGTTTCTGCAGCTGGATATGCAAAGAGCTTCCCCAGTCCCTTTCCGCCGTTGCTACTATGGCTCCAGACGCCTCTCCACTTCCTTCTCGAAGCGCCAACTGCGGCCTTTCAAGCTCTGGGCTCCCCCTCAGGAAAATGGGAACCAGCTTTCTCCAAGGACACAGGGTTTTCACCAACCTGCAGAAATAAAGATTTGTATTTCGGTCAGTAGGCACGTGCAGACAGCTGCTGGGGATGACGTCAGTGCCTTGGGCCTCTGCACAGCCAGCCCTGGATGTTGGAAGGTGGAGGGGGATGGGAGAGAGCTGCGAGAGACAGAGCTTTGATTTGGAGGAAAGGTTCCCCCAGAAGCTAGATTTAGTGGCCATCCCCGCCCCCACCCCAGCCAAAGCCCCATCCATCCAGCCGCATTCCCTAAACAAACGTTTGAAAACATACACACACACACACACATTTCTGTTTTCAGACATAAGCATCTTCTGTGATTAAAAAAGAGAATATAGGGGCCCCTGGGTGGCTCAGTAGGTTAAGCATCCGACTTCGGCTTAGGTCATGATCTCACGGTTCACGAGTTCGAGCCCCGCATCAGGTTCTGTGCTGAGAGCTCAGAGGCTGGAGCCTGCTTCTGCTTCTGTGTCTCCCTCTCTCTCTCTGCCTCTTCCCCGCTCATGCTCCATCTCTCTCTCTGTCTCAAAAAAATAAATAAACATTTAAAAAAGAGAGAGAATACAGAACCATGCTGCCTTTTTTGCTCCTTCATCTATTCATTTCATAGACTCATATTCAACGCAGACTTGTAGGACAGTCTCTATTCTCATTGATTCCTTTGTTCATTGCTAAACATACCAAGAACTATGCTAGGTGTTATAAATCCAGCGACATAGTTCTTGCCCTTCAGGGGCTCTGAAGCCACCAGAAAGAGATGAGAAGAAATCGGTATCAATGGCAGTGTCATGTGAAGCATAATCTGGATAAACACGAGCTACGGGAGCCCAGAAGCGAAAGGGGGAGTCAGAGAGAGCTCTTGGGAGAAGGAGGCAGAGACCCTTACTGAGCACTGAAGGATGCTAGGGAATTAGCCAGGATGAGATGAGGCATTCCAGGAAGGGCTACGCAAATAGCACATACCCCAGAGAATCAAAAAACATTTTCATCCAAAAACTTGGGCATCAGTGTTCACCGCAGCATTATTCTTGATAGCCAAAAAGTGGAAACAACCCATGTGTCCATCAACCGATAAATACGGTGGGGTATTTCCATACAACAGAGTATTATTCAGCCATAAAAAGGACTCACACGAGACCTGGATGAACCTTGAGGTCATTATGCTAAATGAAAGAAGCCAGGCACAAAAGATCACAGATTGTATGATGCCACGTATAGGACATGTCCACAAGGGACAAGTCTTTAGAGACAGAAGTAGGTTAGTGAGTGTCCAGGGCTGTGAGGAGGAGGGAATTAGGACATCACTGCTAATAGGGACAGGGTTTGCGTTGGGGAAACGAAAACGTTCTAAGATCGATGGTGGGATTGGTTGCACAACTCTAGAAGTATAAACTAAAATAAAACCCACTGAGTTGTGCACTTCAAAAGGATGGATTTTTCTGGCAGGGGAATTATGTCAGAAGAAGGAGGAAAAGGGAGCAGAGGAAGGGGACGGAGAGGTGGCCGGGAAGAAGGGAAGAAGCAGGACAAGGGAGAGAACACAGCAGCGAAATGCCCTGACGAGGTCAAGGCGCCTGATGAGGTTTCAGCACAGCCTGGGCGACGGGGCCGGGGAGGGGTGAGGCTGGAGAGTTAGCAGGGGCTGTAAGTTCACAGACGACAGCACCTTACTCAGTGCAAATCCAGCAGCGTAGGAGACAAGGTGGGAGAGACATCACTTTCTACGTTGGCAAGAACCTGGCATATTGACCTGTACGAACTGCACCCATAGGTTTTCCCGCTGGGTCTACTCAACAGAAGGCCCTAATGGGGTACAAGACCTGGGTATGTATTCCCCTGGCTCCCACCCTGTCGGGCCACAGCGCCCACTGGGCTCGGCTCCCCGGCTGGACTCCAGGTCCTAGTGCCTCACCTCAGCCCTTCAGGCCGGGAAGGACGGCTCTCCTCTGTGGCCAGCCCTGTAGTACTGCGTTACTCCTCCTCAGTTTCCTAAACCCTGTCTACACTCTGTCACCGAACCTTCACTAACTTCTTCTCTGGTTACCAGCCTGGGGGGTACTCTCTGCCTCTTACTTGGACCCTTACCCAATGTATATGTCTGCACGAACAAAGGGAGTCCTAATCCCATGGACCCGACAGTCTACATTAGCGGACGGTCATCCAAATCAGTGACCTCAGTCCTTTTTGCCCCGACCTGCTCAGGTGGAGGCAGAGGACCCCTGTCACCACAAACGCCGTTTCCCCTTTCATCCCATGAGGGCAGAGCACAGCAGGACTTCTGTATTACCGTGTTGCCACCCTATGCGTTCAGGGGATGCCGAATCAATCAGTCGTCCACCAACTCAGTTGATAAACACGCTCAATTCACAAAAGCTCGCTTTGTTGGCTCCTACTCACACCGATCTTCAAAAAAATCAGTGAAACCTTGCAGCATTAGCTTAAGAGGATGACGCTGCCTTCAGCACGCACAAAAAGGAAGGACGGAGGGAGAGAGAGGAACCACATCTACATGCTACTGAGCGTGTTGACTTTCTGCTAAGCATCATTCTGGGCACTAGATGAGGCCAGTACCTGTCCTCGATTTGCCTCCAGTCTTTTTCTGGGAGACAGGATATGTCAGAGGCCAGAACTGTGGAAGACCGTTGTCTACCACTATCAGAAGTCAGGAAGTGGCTGTGCTCACCGGGAAAGCTTCCGAGCGGAAGCAAGATTTGAACTGGACCTTTAAGATATGCATTCATATTTTCTCAATAATTGGAAGAAGGAGGGCGCCCGGGTGGCTCAGTCGGTTAAGCGTCTGACTCTTGATTTTGGCTCAGGTCATGATCTCACGGTCGTGAGATCAAGCCCCATGTTGGGCTCCGTGCTGGGCATGAAGCCTGCCTGAGATTCTCTCTCCCTCTTCCTCTGCCCCTCCTCTGCTCGAAATCTCTCAAAAATAATACTAATTGGAAGAAGGAAGGATCATTTATGTGGGGAAAGGGCCAGAGCAGAGCACGAGGTCAAGACACATATGGCTCAATCCGGGGACCATGATGAGCAGGGACCTGCACCCCAAAGCTGTGCAGAGTGAGGCTGCATAGATATGTCCACTGAAAGCGACGAAGGGAAAATAACAATGGCATCAGGAGAGGTAAGGAACCTCTGTTTTTACAGCACTAACCTGCTCCATCCACAGAAGGAATGGCATCTTCTTGCAAGACTAGGTAGGACCAGCAAAGGATTTTCGCTTTTCCTACCTGTAAATCATTAAGCCTATAATGTGTCTTCCTAAGGGCCTCCCGGCGCACTTAAATGGACAAATTGCCACACCTGTTTATGACCTGGTTGCAGGTTGGTGTCGGTAGTGACAGATGGACATCAGGAGGACGCCTCTGCGTGGCCAGTGGTGCCGTGTAACCACGTCCTACACTCAGAGAGGGGGCCTGTGCCTACACTTCTGGGGATCTTAAAGGGAACACGGTAGCCTAGGGACCTAGCGCACAGAAGTAGTCACCTAAATATGGTCAAGGGTGTTCCCTCCAGCTTGTCGCTAAGAGCAGCAGTTTGGAAACAACCCATATGTCCATCAGCAGGAGACTGGATGAATACATTAAGCTACATGCAAATGAGAAGGAGGTGGATCGATTCTTTTTTTTTTTTTTTTTTTAACGTTTATTTATTTTTGAGACAGAGAGAAACAGATCATGAACAGGGGAGGGGCAGAGAGAGAGGGAGACACAGAATCGGAAGCAGGCTCCAGGCTCTGAGCCATCAGCCCAGAGCCCCACGCAGGGCTCGAACTCACGGACCGTGAGATCATGACCTGAGCCGAAGTCAGATGCGTAACCGACTGAGCCACCCAGGCGCCCCAATTCTTTTTTTTTTAATTTGTTTTAAGTTTATTTTTGAGAGAGACAGAGACAGTATGAGCAGGGAAGGGCCAGAGACAGAGGGAGGGAGAGAAGAGAGAGAAAGAGAGAATCCCAAGCACAAGGGGCTCAAACTCACAAAACCGCGAGATCATGACCCAAGCCAAAACTTAGAGTCAGACATTTAACCGACTGAGCCACCCAGGGGCCCCAAAGTATGTTACGATTCTTTTTTTTTGTTTTTTGTTTTTTAAATTTACATCCAAGTTAGTTAGCATATAGTGCAATGATGGAGTAGATTCCTTAATGCCCTTTACCCATTAAGCCCATCCCCCCCACCACCAACACCCCTCCAGTAACCCTGTTTGTTCTCCATATTTAAGAGTCTCTTCTGTTTTGTCCCCCTCCCTGTTTTTATGTTATTTTTGCTTCCCTTCCCTTGTGTTCATCTGTTCTGTGTCTTAAAATCCTCCTATGAGTGAAGTCATATGATATTTGTCTTTCTCTGACTAATTTCCCTTAGCATAATACCCTCCAGTTCCATCCACGTAGTTGCAAATGGCAAGATTTCATTCTTTTTGATTGCTATATACTCCATTGTATATATATACCACAAATTTTTTATCCATTCATCAATCAATGGACGTTTGGGCTCTTTCCATACTTTGGCTATGGTTGAAAGTGCTGCTCTAAACATGGGGGTGCATGTGTCCCTTCGAAACAGCACACCTGTATCCCTTGGGTAAATACCTAGCAGCGCAATTGCTGGGTCATAGAGCAGTTCTATTTTTAATTTTTTGAGGAACCTCCGTACTGTTTTCCAGAGCGGCTGCACCAATTTGCATTCCCATGTTATGATTCTTAATTGAAAAGAGCAAATGGTCAAATAGTATGATCTCAGATCTTTTTCCCTTTAATGAATATGTAAATGTGTATGTGTCTATACATATGTACAGATATCTATATATCTCTATATATCCATATAAAAAACAGTGCACAGATATGCAAAATAGCATAATGGTTAAGAGCACAGACTCTGGAGCCCAACACCTGAGTGGGAATCCTGATTCAGACACTTAAAAGCTGTGTGACCTTGGGCCAGTTATTAACCTCTCTGGTTAGGTGCCCTATATGGAAGTAGGGGGAGGAACAGTGAATTTCACCGTGTCAATGTGAGGACTAAAAGTTATTAACATATGTGAGGCACTTAGAAGTTCAGCACATGGTAAGGTCTGCTAATTACGATTGTTGCGATGTACTCCAAACTGAAAGTTACACAGGAGAGTGACTTTGGGGACAGAGTGAAAGAGCACTTTATACACTTCTGTATCATTTGTCATTTTTCTTTCTTTCTTTTTTGTTTCCTCTCAAGGAACAAGTAGTAATTATATAATTTAAAACTACAGGGGCGCTGGGTGGCTCAGTTGGTTGGGTGGCCGACTTTGGCTCAGGTCATGATCTCACAGCCCATGAGTTCAGGTCTGTGCTGACAGCTCAGAGCCTGGAGCCTGCTTTGGATTCTGTGTCCCCCCCACCCCCACCCCTCCCCCATTCGTGCTCTGTCTCACTCCGTCTCTCAAAAATAAATGTTAGAAAAAAATTTAAAAAATAAGTAAAAATTAAAAAATGAAAATAAAATAAAATAAAACTACAGTTGACCCTTGCACAATGCAGGGGTGAGGGGCGCTGACCCCACCCCCCCTGCCCCACGTAGTTGAAAATCCCCATATAACTTTTGACTCCCCTAAAACTTAACTACTCATATGTTGACTGGAAGCCTTGTTCATAGCATAAACAGTCAATTAGCACCTATTTTGTGTGTTATATGTGTCATATTTGCTACATTCTTAGAATAAAGCAATCCAGAGGAAAGAAAATATATTAAGAACATCGTAAGGAAGAGAAAATACATTGACAGTACTAGACTGAATTTATCCCCAAAAATCTGCATATAACTGGGCCTGTGCAGTTCAAACCCATGTTATTCAAGAGTCAGCTGTATTTTTATTTTATTTTTTTAAACGTTTATTTATTTTGAGAGAGAGAGTGTGAATGGGGGAGGGGCAGAGAGAGAGAGAATCCCAAGCAGGCTCCCTGCTGTCAGCGCAGAATCCGACCCGGGGCTCGATCTCACGACCGGTGAGATCACGACCTGAGCCAAAATGAAGAGTTGAACGCTCAACCAGCTGAGCCACCCAGGTGCCCCTCAGCTGTATTTGTAAAAAACAAAGTCTGTCATCCCCTGTGACCCACTGTCCTACTCCCTGAGATGTTTTTCCTCAAAGTTGGCTCATAAAACACCTTCTCAAATGCTGACTCAGAACCAAAGCTCACAGCTGAAGAGATACATGAAACTTTGCCTTTAAAAAAATGTCCCTGTTTCCCCTTTGCACCCACCGAATGGAGGGGGCAGGCGGGGAGAGGGGAGAACATGGCCCCTCAGGGTCCTGCCTCCCTGGGCCATGGGCCTGTCACCCTGTTGTGGGCGTGAAGGGGGGAAGCGGTGAACGGCCAGCTCCACTGACGCAGGAGAGCAAGCAGGAGGCTCACCCCCTTCTTCCTATATCGGAGATGAAGACTCTTGGCTGCCTTCCTAGGAGGTCCCAATATTTCATTTTTAAAAACATCTTTTTTTGCTCTTGCTGTTTGCACACATGTTAAGTTACAAATTCAAACCGCAGAGAAGGATAAAGAAATGAAAGGAAAGCCCCCTTCGCTCCACGGCTACACCTCCCAGTATATTCTCTGTGCGTTAACAGACACCATGTCTCTCCCCTTCGTCCTTGGATCCCCAGAGCCCAGCACGATGTCCTACACAGAATAGGGGCCCATTTCAACCTGCCGGGGGACCGTGGGTACGTGAACGAGGGAATAAGGGTGGCAACTTCCCCACTCTCCGCCTTTGGTTTCAGGGAGCTTTATTTTGACTGCGGAGTTCAGATGGTCCCCGCGTTCAGTCCCAGCGCCTAAGAATCATGGGGACAAAGGTCTCCGTGCAGAATTCTCCTGGAGGGACGCCTGCTCTGGTCTGTGTCTTCACTTCAGCCTCCATCCCTGTAGTTCATGCTGCCCACTTAGGGCGGTGGGTGCCAAGGAGATGGGAGGGTGAAGGGATCAAAAAGGCAGGAGGCTGGCTCTGAGGCACGATGTGAGAGAGGAAGAGGCCATCCGGCAGCCTCTGGAGGCCGCTGGCACCCTGGTCTCAGGGACTAGTTATCAGGGGTACCAGTGAATACCACGGCTATCACCGAGCAGTTATCAGTGCTTCGGTGAGTCGTTATTGATTACGTAAAGCCTGTGAGGAGAGAGCAGAGAACTGGGAGCTTCTGTCCACTACGAGTGACAGCAGGTGGACTGTATGCACGCTAACCAGACATCCGGACGGGTAGCCCTGAGGGTGGGGAGGTAGCGACGCAGCAGAGAAATGACACCAAATGGGCAGACCCTCCTTAGAGTGTCTCCCCAGATGAGTCACCTGTTATAACACGCACATTCCTTGACCCAATAATTTCACCCCTAGGAACTCCCCCCACTTTTTTTTTTTTTTTTGCAAAATTGTCCAAACCAGAATATACCTTGTTCATGCTATCAGACAATGAGAAACGGCAGACATGTCCTGGGGGGCGGGGGGTGGGGTTGACCAAGTAAGTGAGTCATGGCTCATCCAACAATGGAGCATCATACAGCCATTCAAAAGGGTGATGAAACCTTTCTTGGTTGACACAGGAAGAGCTCGGCAGTCTATTTTTAGTGGGGGGGAAAAAGCGGATTACAGAGCAACATGAACAGATGATCTCACTTATTTAAAATAGGGTATGTGGGTGGGTGTGTGTATGCATCCTGGGGTGTCTGACAAGGTGATCCCCTAAAGCAGGCCTTGCAAATTTAAATGCTTGCCTGGGACCGGCGAAGTGTGCCCGGGAGGGGTCGGGGTATCCCGAGAGTCTGTATCCCATCTAAAGGGGCTTCTGATATTCATCCAGGCTTTTGCTGCCACGTGGGAATACAGACTCAGTCTTAGACCTTTCCATTTTTTTTTTCCAGAAAAACTGTAAGTACAGACTTCTGTAAGAAAGTGCCTGATTTTTCAGTGCCCGGCGGGGGTGGGGGAAGACACGGTAGTCAAAAAAAAAAAAAAGAAAGAAAAGAAAGAAAGAAAAAGCAACTGCAGGTCAGATTCAGCTGGGAGACCACCAGGTGTGAAAACTTGTTCAAACTCTTAGAGTCAGCTGGCATTGAAGGCCACCTCATCTTAACCCTCAGCAGCCATCTTTGTGCCTCAGTGTCCCTGTCTGGAAAGTGAGGGAGTTGGGCCAGGTGGTCTCTAAAGTCCTGTCTAGCTCTGGCTATATTTCTAGAATGGTGACCTTTTATGGTCATAGATCTTAGGAGAATTGGGTCAAAGCCTTGGTTTCCCTCTCAACTAGGGAGAAACAGAGGAGTATGAAGTCAGCCAATTCTATGTGGAATTTTGGAGGGTTCCCAAATTCCTTGAGGTGTCCCCCCAATTCATTCATTTATCCATCCACCCATCCATTCATCCATTTATCCATTCATTCATTCAGTAGTTACTGGATGCCTGCTCTGTGCTAGTCACCATGCTGGGGGCTGGAATACAATGGTGGGCAAAATAGACCTGATTGGTGTTCTCAGAAGACCTAGAAGCCAGTGTTGCCCAGGTTGGGAAGTCCTGTTCTGGAGGTTCTCCCAGCCCTGGCACAGTGGCTTAAGCAGGCTGCTGGTGAGCCACAGAGTGGGGGAGGCAAGACTGGCAATGGCTTTAAACAAAAGGCTGGCAAAAGTCCAGTATGAGTTCCCCACCATACTCCGAATATGGACCCAAGGACTGAATTTTATCCCAAATAAGAACGACACATATCCCGCACTACCATTGACCATTCTCTACCATTTTCTCAACATAGTGACATGCCTCATACTGCTCAGAAGGTAAAGGGACGTTTGGTAAATGGCAGATTCGGACCTGATCCAAAAGTCAGCCTGACTCCAAAGTTCGTGTCACTTTCCACCAAGCTGTCCCGCCTCCGCATAAAATCTGGGTCAACAGGATGAACAGTTACCAGTGGTTAAAATTTCAGAATCAAGACTTGGAGCCCATGGTGTGCCAACTAAAACATTTCAGATCTGGGCTGTCTTTGAAAGTGACCTCTTCTTAAATCCATCCCATTGCCCCTGACACATTCCCACTCTCTGAAGACCTCCCCCTACCAAAAGCTAAGTGTCCCCATCATCAGTATGTATTAGCATCCTTCAGTATTTATTAAGCACCATGTGCTAGATCCAAGAATATCCGATGTACATGGTACATGGCTGTGCCATGGTGATAGGTAGAGCCAGGCAGGCAGGGAAGTTCTCCAAACCCTTAGTAACATTGCTCAGACTTGGAGCTCTTTCCCAACGATGGGATGGACATGTAAGGAGTCATCCCTACTCTTGGGCACTCCAACAATAGCTAGAGGTGTGGTCCACGAAGAACATTCCACAAAAAAACAACATAGGTTTAGCTGAGGATGGTAACAGCCAACTCAAGAGCCAAGCTCAAACCCATCTTGTATATAGAAGCCAGTGACATGAATGACATATGGGAACAAATGGCAGTGTTTGTCTAGAAAACCCTCTGGACCTTAACCACAAGATTTCCCCCCTCCCCCCCCCCCCCCAGGGCGCCTGTGTGGCTCTCAGCTTAGGTCTTGATCTCAGGGTTGTGAGTTCAAACCCCGAATTGGGCTCTATACTGAGCATGAAGCCTATTTTTAAAAAAGGGGGCGCCTGGGTGGCTCAGTTGGTTAAGTGTCCGACTTCGGCTCAGGTCATGATCTCGCAGTTCATGGGTTCGAGCCCTGTGTCTGGCTCTGTGCTGACAGCTTGGAGCCTGGAGCCCGCTTCGGATTCTGTGTCTCCCTCTCTCTCTCTCTCTCTACCCCTCCCCACTCGCACTCTCTATCTCTCTCAAAACTAAACATTAAAGAAGAAAAAAAGGTTTTATACCCTTTAGACAACTGTTGTAAGGAAAGAATGTTTACATATGCTTTGATATCAAAGTTCCACTTGTAGGCATTTTTAAGAAAATCATCTGTGATGTGCCCTAAGAGTAATATACAAGGATGCTTCATCATGTTGGAAACAACCTAAATGCCCAACAATAGTGGATTGGGAACATAAATGGCAGGACAGCAGAATGAGGAAATAGTAAGTGACCTCCAAGTGTGTCGTAGAAAATATTTCAAGGCATGGAGACATGTCTGTGCTATGATGGAAAAGTCAGATTACAGAGAATATATTTAGAGCGAGTGATTCCCTTTGTGAAAGTACCCATCAATGTCTTTTTGAAAATGGAAAGAAGTCTATTGAAAATATTAACAGTGGGAGTGCCTGGGGGGGTTCAGTCGGTTAAGCGTCCGACTTCAGCTCCGGTCATGATCTCGAGGTCCTTGAGTTCGAGCCCCACGTGGGGCTCTGTGCTGACAGCTCAGAGCCTGGAGCCTGCTTTGGATTCTGTGTCTGTCTGTCTCTCTCTGCCCCTCCCACACGTGTGCTCTGTCTCTGTCTCTCAGAAATGAATAAACATTAAAAAAATTTTTTTTAAATAAAGAAAGAAGAAAATATGAACAGTGGGTAGTGAGATGGAAATAATCAATAAAACCTGTCTTTTATTCAGCGTTTTCCAAATATTTGTTAATGAATTTGTAATATTTTTTGTAATCAAGAAAAAAGCTATTTTTACGACTTTTTAAAAGTTTATTTTGAGAGAGAGAGAGAATGCGGGGGAGGGGCAGAGAGAGAGGGAGGGACAGAGAGAGAGAGAATCCCAAGAAGGCTCCACAATGTTGGTGGTCGGTGAGGAGCCAGACTGAACTCACAGACTGGGAGATCACGACCTGAGCCAAAATCAAGAGCGAGACGCTTAACCGATTGGGCCACCCAGGCACCCCAATATATTTTTTAATGGGGATATTACATAAAGTTTCCCAAAGTAACTTCATTTCATGTTCCCCCACCCAATAGCAGGGACACCATTGTAGGGCAGGAAGGAGGCAGGGAGACGATCCTAGTGGCATTTCTTACATAATGGAAATCCAGCCAGGATCCACAACGTTCTGAGGGCACCAAAGGTTGGGCATCAGTGAGCTGGTAGAGGAATGAGGACCCGAAACTATTCAAGGTAGGTATTCCCAAATTCAGCTGCTTTCACTTACTCAACAATTCGTTACTGAGTACCTACTGTCTGAAGGGCGTGGTGGACACAGGGAGGACACAGCCTCCGTCCCCCTGTCCGAGGAACTCGCATCACACAGCTATCGTATGCCTACTATGTGACAAGCAAAGAAGGGCAAAGTCATGGACTGTGGAGCATGCCATTGTTCCCATGAAATCCTGTCACACGCCACACTGGGGATGACCAGAGGGGAAAGAGAAGCCCCCACTTTGCCCCCTCCCTACCCCCAGTGTAGGTCTGAAAAGCCTACTGTCAAAAGCCAGAAACTGCCAAATCCACCCTGCCCACCTCTGGGGGTGTATTTAATTATCCCGGGGTACGGCTGTTTTTACACGACAGCTCAGCCACTTGTGCCCTGGCCTGTCTCTAGGCAAGCGGGTGACTCCAGACAGGGACCACGTGGTGGGAAGGCTGCCAAGGTCCTGCACATCTGGCCCCTTCCCGGGGGGCACCTCCCCAACAGCTGTCTCCTTCCCTATGGGTTGCTCCCTCCCCTGGCCTAGGCTTTCAGGCTCTAAAAGTAATCCTGGCAGGGGTGCAGCGGCTGGGTGGGAGGCTGCAGGGAGGCGCCTCCAGGTTTAACCACTTAGTCCCCAAAGTACCTGCCAAGAACCAGTTAGCACGTCCGTCTGGCAGGCCAGGCTGTCATTAATTCATTAAAGCAGGCTGCCGCTGGCCCATTATCTTCCTTGTCCCCAACCGTGTTGGCTCTCGGGCCTGCGGAGTCCTCTTTTCCCCTTCTTCTTCATCCCAAGGCAAGGGTCTGCCCACCTTTGGCCCCTTCTCCCAGCCAGGCTCCCCAGCTTCTTTCTCTCCCCCTCCCTGCCCCCTCCCAGGGCACAGTTCTGCCTCCCTCCCCTCCTCCACCAGCCAGTGCTCACCAGAAAGCATCTTTTGTTCTCTCTGGAACCTTTTGCAGTGACTGCTTCAATCACACCCATCTCCCCTTGGCCTCCTCAGCCTCCAAGGAGACTCCCCTGAGGCTCTCAGAGAAAGGGAATCTGGCTAGTGCAGGAATTCACGACTCTTCACCCCCCTCTGCTTTCTGCCAGTGTCTTCTCCCCTGCACCCCCAAGTCATCTGGGCCGGGCGGGGTTGAGGCCGGGGCACTGTGTGCTCAGAGACAGAAACCCAATTCCATTTCTGATGTTGCCACCAACCCTTTGGGACTCAGTGAACCCTCTCTGCCTCAGTTTCCCCTTTGAAATCATCAGAATGGCATGACCCATTTCATAACGGCCTCTGATGAGTGAACTAAGTGCCAGGCGCTGCCTCGGGTACTTTAAATGGATGCTCCCCCCATCAGCCTCCTCAACAACTCTAGAAGAGACACAGCTCCGGTTTACAGATAAAGGCTCAGAAAGGTTATGATTCTTGCCCAAGGCCACAGTGCCAGCAAGTTCCTGGGCCGGGACTTCAGTACAGGCCCAATCGGTCCCTAAACCCATGCTCTTTACCGTTGTACTATCCTGGCCTCTCTGGCTCTGAGTCCCCAAGAGGGCATGTAGGGATGGTGGGGAATTGCCAGCAATTGCCAACAATAGAAAGTGATCTCTTTGGGGAAAGAAAGGTATTAAATGCACAATCATAAGCATGACAGCTTACCTGTATATCTACTTCTCATGCCTCTGGCACTGTTCTAGAACCCTCTGTAGGTGAATTCATTTTACCCTCTTGACAACACCTTTGCCACCAAGGACTATCATGGTCCCCATTTTACATATGGGGAAAACTGAGTCTGGGGTGTTTGTTTGTTTAATGATGGCGTCTGAGAAAAGTACCGCCTGCTCACAGCAGCAGCTCAAAATAAGCTTGTTGAAATTGTCATCTTGCATATAGCCAAGGTCACCCTTAACGCCTAAAAGAAGGGCCTGCCCCACAGGGCTGACTCAGGCCTCCCTGAAATTCCTAAGTCATCCCATGAGCATTCCCACTTTCCCTCTCGGGTAGGAAGAGCGGAGAGGACCGCAGACAGAACTCAACAAATTGTCTTTCTCCAGTGGATTGTCTTTCACTTCTTCCCAACTTGCCGGAGAGGCCTGGAAAAGACGGGTGTCCCCCCAGGTAAGCCAAACGCACACGAAAGGCCCGAGCGAGCTGCAGGCTGGTAGGCGGCGGGGCCGGGAACGCGAGTTCCTCGGACAGGGGGACGGAGGCTGGGAGCCCACGCCTGGCGAACCCCAGGACACGAGCGCTTGTGTCCCGACGGAGGGAGGCGCGGCGCCCCGGGGAAGCCCACGGCATTCTGGGGTCAGGGCAGGCGAGGAGGGAGAACTCGGGAGGGTGTGGCTGCCGGGGAGGCCGGGCGGGACTCAGGAGGGGAAAGAAGAACCCAGGGGTGATCTGGAGTCGAGAAGCGGCCCGGAACTCTGGGGCAGAAGCGAAGGGGAGGAGGGGGCAATACATCCTACACCGGCAATTATCTGCCGCCGCCGCGAAGCTCCCGTCGGGCCCCCTCCCCCGCTGCGTGGACCCGGGTCTCCCAGCTCCAACCCCCGCCCCCTGTTCCCGGCCTGGGCGCACAGGGGCGCACTCCGTCCTCACCGCGCGCCCTCTCGGAGGTCTCCCGCCACCTCCCGGGGCCGCCTCCACCGCGGGCCCCGGGAGCACCCCCAGCCCCGACGCGCGCACGGCCGGTTCTCCGCCCCCCACCCCGGGGTGGGCGCTCAGCAGCCCGCACCGCCCCGTCCTGGGAAGGGAGCGCTCTCCCAGCCCCGCCTGCACCCCAAGACCGTGGGAAGCCGCGTCCCAGTCCTCTGGGGTTCCTCTTGCTCGCATCTTCCTTCTAATTCACATCCCCACGATCTTGCAATTTGTTTTCCAAGCCGTTTCTCTTTTTCTCCGGCTCCCTCATCTTTCTTCCCTGGTCTCGCCGCCCGCTTTTTATTTCCCTCTCCTTCCGCTTTCTCTCTGCCCTTGCGTAAATTCCACGCTTTGGGCTTCGCGCCTCTCGCTCGACTCCCTTTTTCTGCCCCACCCCCATCCCACGCGCCCCGTCCAGAAGGTGGCTCCTGCCCCTGGGATTCGACCTGCCCCGGATGGGACCTCCAGGGGCCGGGCAGAGAGCGTCCCGAAGCACGCACCTCTCTTCGCCAGCGCCAGGGCTGCGCCGGCCCACGCGACATCTGTCGCCCGCGCTCCCGGCTCACACCCTGCGCACCCCCGCAGCTCCCCTGGCGCTGTCACCCCCCACGCTCCGGCTGCCGCCTCTCTCCGCGGGCGCCGCGCCAGCTTCCCAGGGTGTCGGCGCACGGCGGGGCTCGGCCAGGACTCGGCCAGGGCCGAGCGCTCGGCATCTGTGGGGTCGTGGCACCCGGGGCCGCCGGCTTTCTCAGCTTCGACCTTCACCTTCCAGCCCTAGACCCACCTATGGTGGGCTCGGGCTGATTTTCTCTCCTTCCCCATTCTCTGCGGTTCTGCTCTGTTCCAGAATCTGAGAAGACAGTCCCTTACACGGCTGCTCCCCTAGGCGCACAGCTGGTGCTCAGTAAGTCCCCAACCCCAAGGGCCTAGGGCACAGAAGATGCTCAGTGCCTTTCTCCCACTGGTAGCGAACACACTGGGCGTTCAACGCTCCCCACGCCCACCAGCACGCAGTGCCTAGCATACCGCAAGCCTTCAAACATTCCCCCCCTAAACATTTTAGGGCCTAGCACCCAGAAGGAGCTCAATAAATGCTCTTCTAGTAAGGTTTCCCCTTGGGGTTTCCCTAACAGCCTCAGATCCCAGCCCACTTTGGGGGCACCTCCTGCTTCGTCTCAGCTCCAACCTTCTGGTGAAGCGGAGGCCCAGTTCCTTCAACGGGACACCTCGCTGCAGAAGGAGTGAAAAAGTTGGCAAAGCAGAGGAAAACCGCAAAGTGCGCGGGCCGCAGGGGAAAGACAGCTCCAGCGGAAACCTGGAGGGGGAGGCAGTCCGGAGAGGCGCTCCCGGGGCCAGAGAACGAGGAACAGAAACGAGGGAAGTGCCACTTAAGAGGGTTTGGAGACAGTGGCGACTTAGGAGCAGCAGACGGCTTGGGAGAGGACGGGAGAGCTGCCCTGAACCCGCGATAGGTTAGAATTCTTTGGCGTAGCTTGCAACTACGCACTCCTAGCAAGCACACTTTTTGCTTGCATTGTGTGTTTACTTGCGGCGCCGGTGGGCATTACGGGGCCGGGGGGGGGGGGGGGGGAGAAAGTCCTCCCAGAGCCATCCCACTGGAGAGAGTGGCAAGATGCGCTTAAGGAGTCGAGAGAGGAGGACAGGACTAGCTGAGCTGACACTTGGAAGGAGAGATGGGAGCTGGAGGCGAGGGGGGTGGCGATCCTGGCGCGAGGAGGGAGCAGAGGAAGAAAGGGATGGGAAGGGAAGAAAGCAAACTTGTCGCTCTCCCGCTCCCGGCCTGCCCTGCGTGACCAGTCTCCAGCCACCGCGCCCTGGCGCTCGCTCGCGTACCTGTTGCTCTCTCCGGCTGGGTCTCGGCTCCGGCCCCACCAAGAAGCCCCGCGTTCCTACAAGTTCCGCCTGCCGAGCAGCCAGGCCGCCAGCGCCGCCACCTGCGCGGCCGCGCACAGCCAGGGCCAGTAGGTGGGGAGCGCGCCGGGCGCCGGCGCCCTCCGGCTCCGCGCGCGGCGCCGCCACATGGTGCGCTGGTGCAGCTCGTCGCCGAGCGCCTTGAGCCGAGCGGCCGTGAGCTGCGCGGCGGACGAGCGCAGACCCAGGCGGCCCGCGCTGCAGGCGCACACGGCCGGGGGGCCGCGGCCGCGGTGCAGGGGGCACGGGCACATGACCGCTCGCCTCTCTCCCTCCCCGCGCTCGGGCCGCCCCTCGCCTCCGCTCCCTCCGGCCTCTGCGCCTGCCTCCGCCGCGCTGCAGCCGCCGGGGGCCTCCCCTGGACACCAAGTTTCTCCTTGTGTTGTGCGTTTGTTGTGCTGACGGCGCTATTATTAATTAAAGTGTCACATGGTGGAGGGGGGCGGGGAGGGCGCGGGGAGGGGGGTTACATCATCCGGCCCCCGGGGGGGGGGGGCTACAGGCAGAAGAAACCGAGAGGTAACTTTTAACCCTAGCGGCGCCGGCAGCGAGAGGGCGGCGCGCGTTTGGGAGAGGAGGAGCGCGGCGCGCGGGGACGCGGCGAGGCCCCCGCCGGGGAGGTCTCGGGCTTGGGGGGTCGCGTGGGGGGTCGCGTGGGGCCCCGCGGAGGCGGAGAGCGCGAGGGAAGGCCTTCTCCTTCCCTTTCTCCTGAATAAAGCTCCGGTTCCGATTTGGCGAGGGAAGCAGGCTGGTTTGCCGTTTTGGATGGAGCTGGTATCGAATCCGGCTGCATTATTCAAAAATATTCCGAAGCTATTGTTTTGTTTTGGGGAGGTGGGTTGATTCAAAAATCTCCTGAGAGAGCCAGATGCGACCCAACTTGCCCACTTTCAGGTCTGACTCGGCACCTATAGGCTTCGGATTTGAATACACCCAACACACGCCCCCACCCCGCTCTGAGCTTCCCGGCCAGACCCTTAAGCGCCCCCACCGCCTCTAGAGCGCTTGATGGAGGTGGGGTAGGGGGGGTGAGAGGGGTCGATCCTTAGCCCCGGAGGGGCGCAGAGGCGCGCATTCGCGACGCACCGCACCCGAAAAGACCCTCGCAAAGGGCTTTCTAGAAGGTAACTTATTTTTGTCTGCTTCCTTGTGAATATTGTTTTCCTGCCGGGGCTCCAGTTTCTAGCGGCGATCCCGATTTAATGGGCAGTGGAGACACAGACCCTCTGGGGCCGACGAGGGGGAGGGGCTCAGGAGCCTTTAGACTGGAGAGGCTGGAGTTGTCCCTGCTACTGAAGATATAGATGGGCGAGGGACACTCAGGATTTTGGGGGGAGATAATGAGTCCTTCTTAAATTTAATGGGATTCGGATAACTTTGGGATTCAGAAAACTGGAGGCGCCAGAGGCGTCTCCAAGCCGGCTCTCTGGAACCTGATGAAAAAACTTTGATTCTCTCCTTCCCTCGGGCAGAGTGTCGCCCAGGCCCAAGTCCTTGGGTCTTTTGGAAAAGATTCTCAAGACCATGAACACGTTTGGGTTTGCATTTATCACGAGGAGAGATTTCCCCTTGGCCTCCAGCATGGTCGGGGCTCAGAACCCAGCTCCGCGGTGTGATCTTGGCGGGCCCTGCCCTTGCCCAGTGCGTTTTGCTACACTTAGTAAGGGCCGAAATTTACCTTCTGAGCGCCTTCTGTGCAGGTTACTGGGGTAAGGTCCCTGCCTGGCTGCCTAAAGTAAATCCCCTAACACTTCTGGGGTCGGAGGGGTGCTCTTACTGGCCTACTTTGCAGATGGAGAGACTGAGGCACGGGCAGTCAAGGCCTCTTGCCCAAGTTCACAGAGTTGGTGAAGAGTGAACCTGGATCTAAATTAGGACTGCATGCTGCAGGCTCTAAGCGCTCAACCATGGTTTTATACTGCCCCCTGTAATCTGGGAATAATAATACCTCCCTCCCAGGATTGGGGCAGAGATTAAATGAGAGAAATGTATGCCAAGCACCTGGCATGCAGTGGGCCCTGGATAAACCTTGGTTCCCTTTGCTCCTGGCCAGAACCACTGTCTCATTCTCTGGGGACTCACCTCCTTAATCCCCCCTAGTCTGTGCAGAGGGGACCTGATCCATTGCCCGGTGTAGCGTTCCAAGAATGAAGATACAGTGTCTATTTGAAAAGCCCTTTGGATTTAAACTGAACAATTCCCTCCCCCCCTTTTTAATCTGCACACTTTTAACGGCTCACTTCATGGACATTAATTTTAATGGGACGATTATTACCCTGTTTGGAAGCCTGCCCCTCGAAATGCTAGGCTCGCAAGGTGGCGCTGGGTTGGGTCCCAGCCGCTTGGATGTTTTCTATAGCAAAGAGAGTGCAGCCTTGGCCGTGGGGATGTGTCACTCAACAGAGGGAAAAGAGAAGGGTGATGGAGAGTGGGAGAAAAGAGAAGTCACACACACCCGCGCACTCCTCATCTGACAGTCCCTAATTTGTTCATGCTGGAGTTGTTTGGCCCCACCCCACCATTCGCCAACTGGAGATCTTAGCCTTGAGATAAGGCTTTTCGGAACCTCCGTTTTCCCCATCTGTAAAGTGGAAACAGTAATAGTACCTACCTTATAGAATTAAATAAGACCGTACTGTAATGCCCTGAGCACTGTGTCTGGCATATTGTTAGCATCTAATAAATACAGGCTACCGGGGGTGCCTGGGCGGTTCAGTTTCTTGAGCTCAGCTCAGCAAGGTCTTGACCTTGCTCAAGACCTTGACCTGCTCAGCTCAGGTCTTGACCTCCAGGTCATGAGTTCAAGCCCCACGTCGGACTCCACGCTGGGCATGAAGCCTACTTAAGAAAAAATGTTGACTATTAATATTCTAAAGTAGATCTTGTAAGCTAAACAGTGTGCTTTGAAGAATGTTGGAGGGCCCACACCCTCAGTGATACATGATTCCCCTATTGTGAGTTGGCTGTTCCATCACTGATGTTAAGTGTTGTCCAGAAAAAGGAAAGCCTTGGGGAGAGTAAATAACACCCTCTTCACAGTTCAGTAAAAATGAGTTTTTAATTTTGATGTTTACTAAACACTTATATAGTGCTTCCTTTGTACGAGGCGCTGTTCTAAGTCCTTAGACCTGTTGACTCATTGAACCCTTCTAACAACCGTATGTCATAGGACGGGTCCTGTATTTTGGATGAACAAATGGAGGCAGGGTATTTAAAGAGCTTCTCCAAGGTCACATAGCTGTCTGTGCTCATTAGCATTATGCCACTACTGGGCACTTGGGACGAGAGAGAGAGAGAGAGAAAGAGAGAGAGAGAGAGAGGCTATTATGGGCTGAACTGTGTCTCCCCAAAATTCCTGTGTGGAAGCCCTAATCCTCAAGACCTCAGAAGGATTCTATTAGGAGACAAGGTCTTTAAAGAGGTAATTAACGTTAAATTAGGTCATAAGGATGGGCCCTAATCCAATATGACTAGTGTCCTTTTATAAAAAGAGGGAGAGGGGCACCTGGGTGGCTCTGTTGGTTAAGCATCCAGCTCTTGATTTCAGCTCAGGTCGTGATCCCACGGTTCATGAGATCGAGCCCTGGTCCATTTCCACAATAACAGCACCGAGGCTGCTTGGGATTCTCTCTTCCTCTCTGTCTCTCTCTCTCTGTCTCTCTCTCTCTTTCTCTCTCTCTCTCTGCCCCTCCCCTGCTTGTGCTCTCTCTCTCTCTCAAAATAAATAAATAAACTTAAAAAAGAAAAAAAAAAGACGGGGAGATACCAGGGGTGCAAAGGAGTGGCCATCTGCAAGCCGAGGAGAGAGGCTTCAAGAGAAATCCCCCTTCCAGCCCCTCGAGAGATTGATTATTATCTGAGAAAATAAATGTCTGTGGTTTAAGCTACCCAGTGTGTAGCACTTTGTTGTGGCGGCCCTAGCAAATGAAGACAGAGACCACGAGAGGGAAAGAATGTCCCAAAAGGGAAGGTGGAAGCAGGTACTTACCAGACCGTGGCCGCACATGTTCCCGGGTTCTTGCAAAGGACTGAGTTCTAGGACTGCGTACACGCTCCCTTCTTCCTCGTCCTGTTGGAGACGTGTAAGGGAGGAGAGGTTTTAGGGATGATTTGAGAAATGCTTCGTGAAATCCAGTTGACGAGGAACCGAGGAACCTTTCCCCGTCAGTTGCAAGGATGTGCCAGCTATCTCTCCTAAAGAAATAGGACAGATTTTTCTTGTCCATGAAGGTTTCCTACGGTGTCCCAGTGCTGAGAGCTGGGCTTAGCACACAATAGATATTCAGTAAACATTCGTTGAAAGAGAGATTCAATGGATGAATGAATGATAAGCATCCTGATTTGTCTCTCTCTCAAAACGTACACAATATAGAATTATCATCGATAACATACGAAAATGTCCTGCTCCACATCATTCCCTCACCTCCTACAGAAATCAATACTCAAGTGTTTTGAGCAGGAAGGGGAAGGGTTTTTTTTTGGTTTTTTTTTTTTTGATGAAAGCAATAATTACCTATCCTGGTGTTTGAGACTGAGTGAGCCTTACCTTATGGTGTTTTAATTCGTGTGGCTTGGTGAAGTGGTAAATGAATGAACAGCTGTTGCCTCCTCCAAACAGCTGTGTTTCCTGAAGCCATGTATTAATGCCAGGGCCAGATTCGATGCCAGGAGTCGGCTTGGTGAACAACGGAGTTCTTGAATCAAAGTCAGAGTTATAGCAGAGTGGCTTGACGCTCTGAGCCAGAGAGATCCGAGTTTGAACCCTAGCCTCACCATGCAATAGCTAGCTACCTTGGGCATATTGTTCACCTCTTTGAGCCTCCACTTTCCCATCTGTAAAATAGGAATAAGCATAGTCTCTGCCTCATTGGGTTGCTGCGAGGATTGAAAGAGAGAATTATTGAGTGGTTAGCAAAGTGTTTGGCACTCAGTAAATATTAGTGATGGTCCTTGTTATTCTATCGGGAATATTAAGCATCCACTTAAGAAAAAGAACTGGGACCCTGACCCAAACCCATTGGGAAAATAAGAGGATTCCGATTTCAGTGAGTCCAATATTCAATTACATTACAGTTATTCCCAGGAAAGTTCCCTCCACTTAATAGACCCAGAGCAGGACAGCTATCATCTCTCAAATTTATGCTATTTCACCCTCTGATACCTGAAAAGATGGGGTAACGCCTTCTCCAGGGATCTCCTAATTATTCATTTGCTACCTCTCCCTTAAGGATCTTTTTGTTGTAAGTGAAGAGGGAACAGCCACGGATGTCCACAGCAGGGGAGAAAAAAAAAACTAACCAGCCCATAATTATAGTCTCATCAATACTTTAGGTGTAAAGGGTAAACCTCACTTAAATAAAACCTAATGCCTTGATTACTGGAGTCACAAAAGATAGGGTTGATTAAAGCAGCATTCCTGCTGTGAAAATTCAGACATATTGTCCTTTGCTCAGGCAATAATCACTTTATTGAAGGCAACCGAGCTTAGTTTAAACAAGTGAATTGCTAGACTTGAAATTATACTGTTGAGAGGGTAAATGAGGATAAATGCTGGAGAACAATTTGGCAAACGTGGAAGAGCTGAACGTGCACCTGCCCTATGACCAGGTGATTCCATTTCTAACTATTTCTAGATCAGTGCTTCTCAACTAAGAACAATTTTGCTCCCCGGGAGACATTTGGCAATGTCTGGAGACGTATTTTGGTTATCAAAACTGAAGGGTGCTGTTGGGCGCCTGGGTGGCTCAGTCGGTTAAGTGTCTGACTCTCGATTTCAGCTCAGGGCATGATCTCGAGGTTTGTGGGTTCAAGCCCTGCATCAGGCTCTGCGCTGATGGCACGGAGCCTGCTTGGGATCCTGCCCCTCCCCCGCTTGTGTGCGCTCCTCTCTCTCGCTCTGTCTGTCTCTCTCTCTCTCTCTCAAAATAAATAAATAAACTTAAAAAAAAAACTAAAGTGTGCTACTAGGATCCAATGCCTAAAAGCTAGGAATGCTGCTTAACATCCAACAATGCACAGACAACAAATACTTATCTGTCCTAAAAGGTCAATAGTGCTGAGCGTGAGAAACCCTGCTCTAGATATATCAGTATGCATTTGCTGCAAGTAACAGAAAATCTGACTGGTAGAGTCTTAAATCATAAGGATTTTTATTCTTTGCTTAACAAAAGTCCAGAGCAGGGCTTGGCAAACTATGATGTGTGGACCAGTCGGCTCACTGCCTGTTTCTGAAATAATTTCATTTAAACACAACCATGCTCATTCATTGATGCATTATTTCTGGCTGCTTTTGTGCTATAACAGCAGAGTTAAATAGTTGCAACAGAAATCGTATGGCCTGCAAAGTCTAAAATATTACCATCTATCTGGCCCTTTATAGAAAAAGTGTGTCGACCCCTGATCCAGAGAAAGGCAAGCTCAGGGTTGGGTTTGTAGTGCAAGTTTTCATTATGGATCAGGCTCTGCCTATACTTCTGCTCCGTCACCCTTAGAATGTTGGTTTTAGTCCTCAGGCTTATTTGTCTCATGGCAGCAAGATGGCTGCCACGGATCCAGATATCACACGTGTACCGGGTTGAATAGTGTCTTCACAAGTTCTCACAAATTCATCTCCATCTAGAAGCTGCGAATTCAACCTTCTTGGAAGATAGGTTCTTTGCAAATGTAAACAAGTTAAAATGAGGTCGTATGGAATTAGGGCAGGTCCTAATCCAATGACTGGCTTCCTTGTAAAAAGATGGAAATTTGGGAAATGGCTATGTAAACATGGAGGCAGAGAGTGGAGTGATGCTGGCACAAATCAAGGAATACCAAGGAATGCTGGAAACCACCAGAAGCTAGGAGACAAGCAAGGAAAGATTCTTCCCTGGAGACTTGGGAGGCATAGTGTACTGTCTCATGATCCAAAATGGCCCCTTGAATTCCCACAACACTTCTACATTCCCAGAATTACCATTTAACACTTTCACATACATTTTATTGACCAGAATAGCAATCACATGGCCACATCTAGCTACATGGGATGCTGGGAATTGTAGTCTTTTAGCTAGGCAGCCATGTGCCTAGCTAATATATGAGTTGTGTTACTAAAAAGGAAGGGAAGAACAGATGGTCGCTTAAGGTCTTTGCCTCGCCATCATTGCCTTAGACCAGGGGTTGGCAACCTATGGCCTGCAGGCCAAATTCAGTCTTCCATCTGTTTATCTTTTTTTAATGAAATGTGTATTGAATAATGATAGATTCACGTGCAATTATAGAAATAATATAGGCAAATCCCTTCTACACTTTGCCCAGTATCCGCCAAAGGTAAGGATATATGGCAACATTCTAGTATAATACCATAACCAGGATATGGACATTGATGTGATCCACTGATCTTATTCAGATTTCCCATTCTACTTGCACTTGTGTGTTTGTATATGTGTGCACATACGTTCCGTACAATTTAATCACCTGCGCAGGTTCATGTATCCATTGTTATCGTAAAGCTACTGATTCCAAGGTATGGATGTGCCGTAATTTGTTAAATTATTCACTCATCAAAGAACATCTGGGTTGTTTCCAGTTTGAGGCTCTGGGAAATAAAATTACTATGAACATTCATGTTACAGGTGTTTGTGTGAATATAAGTTTTCATTTTCCTGGGACAAATGCCCAGGAATCCAGTTATCGGGTCATGTGATAGTTGTGTATCTAGTTTTCTAAGAATCTACCAAACTGTTTCCAGCATGGGGGGCCATTTTACATTCCCACCAGCAATGGATGAGTGATCTCAGTTTCTCTGCATCCTCTCCAGCATTTGGTGTCGTCACTATTTTGTGTTTTAGCCATGCCGACAGGTGTGTGGTGATATCGCATTGTGGTTTTAATTTGCTTTTGCCTAATGGCAAATGATGTTACCCATTTTTACATATGCCTATCAGCTATTTGTATATCTTCATTGGTGACTTCATCTATTTTTGTCAATAAAGTTTTATTGGAACACACTCAACCGTTGATATATCATCCGTGTCTGTTCTTACACTCTAACAGCGGAATTAAGCACGTGTGAAGGAAGCTGTATGACCTGTGAGCCTAAAATATTTACTTTTTTTGCCTTTTACCAGACAGTTTTGCCAAACTCTGCCTTAGACAAATTATGATTTATTCCTTGTGGCTGGGCACAGAATATTCAAGCAAAATCAGGACTTTATTGGCAAGGAAGAAGGAAGAAATGATGGTATTTGCTGCACTAAATAAGCCCACCAGTGGAGCTCAAATATGTTCATGCAGCGTTGTTTGAAATAAACAAAATTTAGAAGAAACAAAAATATCCCCAAAAGGAGAGTGGGTAAATGAAATGTGATAGATTCATGCTTATGGATATTGAATACTTGTATGCACAAACTAGATGTATAGATAGATGTATTTGAAAAACAATCTTGGGTATCACTCTCAACACTTAAGAAATGCCAAGGGTTTGGGTAGCTGTAAGGCACGAACCATGGAGGAAGACCAAATGTATATTAGAAATCTATTTTGATCATCTCAATGACAAAATACAATTTTTTCACAGAAATCACAATATCACAGTGGTGCCTGGGTGGCTCAGTCGGTTAAGCGTCTGACTTTGGCTCAGGTCATGATCTCACTGTTTGTGGGTTCGAGCCCCACATCAGGCTCTGTGCTGACAGCTTGGAGCCTGGAGCCTGCTTCGGATTCTGTGTCTTCCTCTCTCTCTCTGCCCCTCCCCCACTCCTGCTCACTCTCTCTGTCTCTCTGTCTCTCTCTCACAAATAAATAAACATTTAAAAAATAAACCACAATATCACAGTCATGGTGTATAATTATTTTTATACATTGTTGGATTTGATTTGCTAACATTTTGTTAGGACTTTTTTCTCTATGTTCATGAGAGAGAAATTAATCTGTAGTTTTCTTTTCTGGTGGTGACTTTGTCTGGTTTTGGTATTAGGGTAATGCTGGCCTCACAAAAAAATTAAAAAGTATTCCCTCTCCTCTGCTTCTGTCCTCTGAAATAGATTGGAGAGAACTGGTATAATTTATTCCTCAAGTGTATGGTAGAATTCACCAGTGATCCTATCTGGGCCTGGTGCTTTCTGTTCTAGAAGGTTATTCATTATTGATTCAATTTCTTTAATAGACACAGGCCTATCAGATAATCTATTTCTTCTTGTATGAGTTTTGGCAGATGGTACCTCTCAAGGAATTGGTCCTTCTCATGTATTATCAAATTTGTGGGCATGAAGTTGTTCATAATACTCCTTTATATCTCCATGGGATCTGTAATGATATCCCCTATCATTTTTGATATTAGCAATTCACACCTTCTCTTTTTTCTTAGTTGGCTTGGTTAGAGGCTTAACAATGTTATTGATCTTTTCAAAGCATCAGCTTTGGATATCATCAATTTTCTCTATTGATTTCCTGTTTTCAATTTCACTCAATTCTGTTCTAATTCTTTTTATTTATTTTTCTTCTGCTTACTTAATTTAATTTGCTCTTCTTTTTCTAGTTTCCTAAAGTGGAAACTTAGATTATGGATGTTATAGCTTTTTTCTTTTCTAATCTATGTATTCAATGCTATTAATTTTCCTCTCAGCACTGTTTTCCCTGCACCCCACAAATTTTGATAAGTTGACTTTTTATTTAGTTCAAAACATTTTAAAATTTTTCTTGAGATTTCTTCTTCATTGGCTATTTAGAAGTGTGTTTAATCTTCACACATTTTGGGGATTTTCCAACTATCTTTCTGTTATTGATTTTATTTTAATTCCATTTAATTTTAATTCCATTGTAGTCTGAAAACAGATATTGTATGATATCTATTCTTTACAATTCTAAAGGTGTTTTTTTATGGCCCAGAGTGTGGTCTGTCTTGGTGAAAGTTTCAGATAAGGTTGAAAAGGATGTATATTCTGCTGTTGTTGGATGAAGTTGTCTATAAATGTCAGTTACATCCAGTTGACTGATGGTGTTGTTGAGTTCAGTTATGTCCTTACGATTTTATGCCTGCTGATCTGTCTGTTTCTAATAGAGGGGTGTTGACATCTCCAACTATGATAGTGGATTCATCTATTTCTCCTTGAAATTCTATTAATTTTTGCCATGCATAGTTTGAGGCTGTCAAATACAAGGCACCTACAAGTTAAGGATTGTTACCTTCTTGGAGAATTGACCCCTTTATCATTATACATAATGCCCCCTGTATCCCTGATAACTTTTTTCCTCTGAAGTCTGCTCTGTCTGACATTAATATAGCTACTCCTGTTTTCTTCTGAGTGGTGCTAACATGGTATATTTTTCTCCACCCATTTACTTTTAATCTAGATGTGTCTATATTTAAAGTGGGCTTCTTGTAGATGATGTATAGGTGGGTCTTGTTTTTTAAATCCACTATGATAATTTCTGTCTTTTAATTAGTGCATTTGGACCATTGATGTTCAAAGCAATTATTGATATAGTTGGGTTAATAGCTACTGTATTTGCTACTATTTCCTATTGGCTGCCCTTTTTTTTTGTTCTAGTTTTGTCTTCCACTCTTTCCGCCTTTTGTGGTTTTCACTGGTTGTTGTATATTTCCATTTTCTCTCTTTTCTTAGTCTATCAGTTACACATCTATCAGTTACACACCTTTTAAAACTTTTTTTAGTGCTCGAGTTAGAGTTTTCAATACACATTCACAACTAATCCAAGCCCACTTTCAGATAACAGTGTACCACTTTGTGCTGATGTGAGTACCCTATCATAACAGAGTAACCCTAATTCCTCCTTCCCATCCTTGTATCATTGCTGTCGTTCCACTATATATAAACACGCATAGGTATATATACATGAGATATATATATGTAAGCATTCATACATAATTGAATACATTGTTGGTATTATTTTGAACAAACGTATCTGTTGGATCAATTAGGAATAAGAAAAATAGTTTTTTTGTTTTACTTAAAATTTTTTTTATTATTTATTTATTTTAGAGAGAGACAGGGTGTGAGCGGGGGAGGGGCAGAGAGAGAGAGGGAGACACAGAATCAGGCTCCAGGCTCCAGGCTCTGAGCAAGCTGTCAGCACAGAGCCCGACGCGGGACTCGAACCCCCAGACTGGGAGATCATGACCTGAGCCGAAGTCGGATGCTTAACCGACTGAGTCACCCAGATGCCCCCAAAATAGTTTTTATTTTGCCTTCACTTACTCCTTTGATGCTCTTCCTTTTTTTCTGTTGATCTCAGTTTCTGACCTGTTATCATTTTCCTGCTCCCTAAACACCTTTCGATGTTTCTTGCAGCGCAAACTTACTGGCACAAAATCTCCCAAGTTTTGTTTGCTTGAGAAAGTCTTTATTTCTCTTCACTTTGGAAGGATAATTTTGTAGGGAACAGAATTCTAGGTTGATGGATTCTTTTCCTCTCAATGTATCCAATATTCCACTTGTTCTATTACTCAATACAGTCTCCTTCCTTCTTGTTTACATGGTTTCTGGGAAGTCAGATGTAATTCTTTGTTACTCTCTAGGTAAGGTATATTTTTCTCCCGCTCTGGCTTCTTTCAGGATTTTTTCCCTTTATTTTTGATTTTCTGTAGTTTGAAAGGGATACCTCTAGGTATAGATTTGGAGCCTTTTTTTTTTTTTTTTCCTGCTTGGAGTTCTCCCAGCTTCCTGGAGCTGTGGTTTGATGTCTGACATTAATCTGGGGGAACATCCTCAGTCATCATTGTTTCAAATATTTCTTCTGTTCTTTACTCTTTTCATTCCTCCCGGTGTTTCCATGATGCATATGTTACACCTTTTGTAGTGGCCCCACGGTCTTTTGATCTTCTGTTCTGTGTTTTCTCAGTCTTTGTTTTCTTTTTCCTTTTCAGTTTTGGAAGTTTCTGTTGAGAGACCCCCCCCCCCCCCAGCTCAGAGGGTTTTTCCTCAGCTGTGCCCCATCTACTAATAAGCCCATCAAAGACATTCTCCATTTCCGTTTCCGTTTTCAATCTCTAGCATTTCTTTTTGGTTCTTTCCTAGGATTTCCAGCTCCCTGCGTTCATTGCCCATCTGCTCTGGTGCACCGTCTACTTTATCCGAGGGCTTTGTAGCGCATGAACCCTTGCTGTTTTAAGCTCCTGGTCAGATAATTCCAGCATCTCTGCCATGTCTGGTCCTGATGCTTGTTTCAGCTCTTCAAATTGTGTGTGTGCGTGTCTCATTTAGTATGCTTTATGATCATGTCTTCTTGATAGTATCACGTACTGTACCAAGTAAAAGGAACTGCTGTAAATAGACCTTTGGTAATACGGTGGTGAGGTGGGTGTGGGAGGCAGGAGCATTCCATAGTCCTGTGATCAGGACCATCTTTAAGTGGACCTCTACCTATATAACGCGAATTTCGTGTGTTTCTTAGTTTTTTCTTTCCCCTGCGGTGGGACAGGATGGCTGGAGTGGGCTGGAATTTCCTTCTCCCGTGGGGAGGGGTGGAGCTAACTGGATTTGGGTATTTCCCTTTCCCAGATCAGTTAGGCTCTGATAATACTCCAGCAGGTTAGGCTCTTGTTAACGAGCTTCTCCTGAGGGCAGGTCTTGTTAAGAAGAACAGAATAGTGTTGCAAAAAGATGGTTCTTTCCTTCCTCTCTGCTGGAATCGAGAGGAGACTCCCCCCCCCCCCCCCCCCCCCACCTATCTGTTGTGAGAACTGGCTCAAGCTCCTGGAGGAAAAACTCCAAAAAGGTTGGGCCCCTTCTGTGACTACGTCCCTCTGGAGCTTTTCACTCTCAGCCTTGTCCTCGCTGAGTCTCCAGCAGTTTGTCAATTGCAGTTCAGGATTTCCTACCCTGGCATTGGTGTCAACTTGTGAGTCTGCTTTGGTAAGCTGAGACTCCCCGTATTTGTCTGTTTCCATTCTTGGGGCCAGTCAGTTTTCTCTGCGTCCTCACCTCTGCTACAGATCCAAGAAGAGTTGATGATTTTTCAGTCTGTTCAGGTTTTTACTTGATGTTAGGACAGGGTAGAGACTTCCAAGCTCCTAACACGCAGAAGTGAAAGTCAACCTAAAATATCTTAAGTAATACAGAACCTAACTCAGTCTGGAGAAGGAGGAAGAAGGAGAGGAAGGCTTCTCGGAGGAAGTGTCCTGTAAAACAAAACCTGGCAGGAGTTAGGCAAGTGTCAGCGACAGGGGATGAGAGTTTCAGGCAAGAGAGAGCACAAGGTAGTGGGTGGCTAGAAGAGTCTGAGATGATCAGAGTTTAGAGACGGAAGGGAAAGTGTCCAGAGATCGGGCTGCAGAGATGGGCTAGAGTCAGATTGCAGGAGGTCTTAGATGACATTGTCCTTGGAGAAATCTTGTGAAACCAGACATTAAGATTCACAACAATGACACATCTCCAAAGAATGCAGGCACATTAAAGACATTCCTGACTTCACCCTCATGACAGCTCCTGAGATGTCCATCTGCAAAGTGCTGTGAAGGAATCCTCAGCCGCTTAGGGCACTTTGCTGCTGTTAAGTGCTCATATAAATCGTAACTTATTGGCTCAAATGTTTGATTTCCTATTTTTCTTCCCATTTGTGTGTCACCTGCAATTAGAGTTCCAAAGTGCTCCGTGCACCAAAGTGCTCAGAGTGATTTTTCTATTGAAACAGAAAGGAGAGGAGGCTCCTCTCTTTAGCAGAGTGGAAAGTGGAATAGACCAGGCAACTCCTTCTATCTCCTGTACAAGCACTTGGGGCAAGATTTATGAGGCTTACAGTGACATCTCTCACTTCCTTCTTATAGGAGTGAATTCATCTTTCTCTCTGCTGCTGCTGTGTGTGTGTGTGTGTGTGTGTGTGTGTGTATGCATATCTTTATTGTAGCCTCATCCGTAACACAAGTTTTTATTGAGCATTTACCATGTGTGGTCACAAACCTCAGAAATACTTTCTGCCCTCTCCTAGCTCCATCATTCATGGATTCATTTGTTTATTCATTCATTCCTTCAACCAATGAACCAACATTTTTTTAATGTTTATTTTTTATTTATTTATTTAAAAAAAATTTTTTAAACGTTTATTTATTTTTGAGACAGAGAGAGACAGAGCATGAATGGGGGAGGGACAGAGAGAGAGGGAGACACAGAATCGGAAGCAGGCTCCAGGCTCTGAGCCGTCAGCCCAGAGCCCGACGCGGGGCTCGAACTCACGGACTGTGAGATTGTGACCTGAGCTGAAGTCAGACGCTTAACCGACTGAGCCACCCAGGCGCCCCATTATTTTTTATTTTTTTTTAATGTTTATTTATTTTTGACAGAGAGAGAGACAGACAGACAGAGCATGAGCGGGGGAGGGGCAGAGAGAGAGGGAGACACAGAATCAGAAGCAGGCTCCAGGCTCTGAGCAAGCTGTCAGCACAGAGCCTGACACGGGGCTCGAACCCACAGACCGGGAGATCATGACCTGAGCCGAAGTCGGACGCTCAACTGACTGAGCCACCCAGGTGCCCCTACGTTTCTTTATTTTTGAGAGAGAAACAGAGCATGAGTGGGGGAGGGGCAGAGACAGAGACTCGGAATCCAAAGCAGGATCCAGGCTCTGAGCTGTCAGCTATTGTGGGGCCCGAACCCACGAACCGGGAGATCATGACCAGAGCTAAAGTCAGATGCTTAATCGACTGAGCCACCCAGGCACCCCATGAACCAACAATTATTGAACACATCCTAGGAACCAGGCTCTGTGCTAGGAACGAACAACTGGACGTAGTTCCCACTCTCAGGGAGCCTATATTCTGAGGTAAGGGCCAATTTCAGGGATAGAGAAACTTGTGTGTGGATGTGTTACTTGGATGAGGCACACAGGGACGGCTTGTCTGAGGAGGTCACCTTTAAGCTGAGAGCTGAAGGGCAAAGCCACACCAAGGAGTGATGTGGAAAGAGTATTTGAGAAGACACAAGTATGTGTAAAGGCCCTGGGGGTGGAAAAAGGCTTACCTTCTTCAGACCACAAACAGGTTTAAATGGGAAGGTGTAAAATACACAGCAAGCCCTCGTACACTACAGGTAGGGATGTAAAATAGTGCATCCACTTTGAAAAAACCGCATGGGAGTGTCTCAAATGATTAAACACGGTTTTAAAGGACTTAACCCAATAAGGGCGCCTGGCTGGCTCAGCCTGAGGATTCTATGCTACTCTTGATCTTGGGGTCGTGAGTTCAAGCTGCACATTGGGTATAGAGAGTACTTAAAATGGATAAGTAAATTAAAACTTAAAAAAAAAAATTTTAATGACTTAACCTAACAGTCCAAGTGTATAGCCAAGAAAAACGAAAACACGTGCCTACACAAACACCTGGAGTGAATGTTCGTAGCAGCATATTCACAATCGCCAATGGGTAGAAGCAACCCAAATGTCCGCGAATGGATGAATGAATAAATAAAATGTGGTCTATGCATACAATGAAATATTATTCCACCATTAAAAGGAACGGCGTGCTAATAGACGCTACAACATGGTTGAACCTCGAAAACATGATGCTCTGAATGAAACCAGTTGCAAAGGACCACACATCATGATTCCATTTATGTGAAATGTCCAGAAGAGAGAAATCTATATAGAAAGTGGAATTATGCTTGGCTAGGAAAGACTGAGGGGTGATGGCCAAAGAAAGTGTTTTTTTTTTTTCTGGGGTGGTGAAAACGTTCTAAAATGTAGTGATGGGGTGCCTCGGTGACTCAGAAAAGCATGTGACTCTTGATCTCTAGGTTGTGAGTTTGAGCCCCATGTTGGGTGTAGGGATTACTTAAAAGTAAAATTCTTAAAAAAATAAAATGTAGTGATGGTTACACATATCTGTGAATATTCTAAAAGCCATTGAACTGCATTCTTCAGATGGGTGAATTGTACAGCATGTGAATTGTATCTCAATAAAGCTGTTTTCAAAAAGGATTTTTATTTGTTATTTTAAGAACACGGAGGCACCTTAAGGTGTTTTAAATGAGGGTGTCCTGATTTGACTCACTTTTACAAAAGTGGCAGCTGTGTGATTCATTGCCAGGATCGAGAATGGAGGTGGGGAAGGGCGCTTGGGTGGCTTAGTCAGTTGAGGGTCAGACTTCGGCTCAGGTCCTGATTTCATGGTTCTTGAGTTTGAGCCCTGCATTGGGCTGGCTGCTGTCAGGATAGAGCCTGCTTTGGATCCCCTGTCCTCCTCTCTCTCTGCCCCTCCCCCACTTATTCTCTCTCTCTCTGTCTCACTCACTCAAAAAGTGAATAAATGTTAAAAAAAAAAGAGGGGTGAGTGGCTCAGTCAGTTAAGCGTCCAACTTTGGCTCAGGTCACGATCTCATGGTCTGTGAGTTCGAGCCCCGCGTCGGGCTCTGTGCTGACAGCTCAGAGCCTGGAGCCTGCTTTGGATTCTGTGTCTCCCTCTCTCTATGCCCCTTCCCCGCTCCTGCTCTCTCTCCCTCGATCTCTCTCTCTCTCAAAAATAAATAAACATTAAAAAGAATTAAAAGTAAAAAGAATGGAAGTGGGGAGACCAGTTAGGAGTGACTTCGGTGGTCCAGGGGCAATGTCAGGGTCTTGGACTTAGGGCTGCCAGCTTTAGTGAATAACAATGCAGAACACCTAGTTAAATTTGAATTTCAGATAAGCAAAGAACTATTTTCAGTATAAGTATGCCCCCCCAAATATTGCATGGGGCATATTCATAATAAAAAGTTCTTTGCTGACCTCAAATTCAAATTCAAATTTTGCACCATCATACAAAAAAAATTCATTGTGTGTCTGGTCTCCCAATTGAATCGGACGTCCTGTATGTTATGGGGCAAAAAAGCAGATAGATTCAATGTGTATTGTGAAGGTACACTTGTCAGGCTTTGCTAATGTGAGAACCAGGTTCCTGGTTCTAAAGCACTGGGGTAGCAGTGTAGTTGGCTGAGATAGGAAAAACTTGATTGGAGTTGCGAAGAAACAAGTTGGGAGAAACGATTTGGAATTAAAAAATAATTTTGGGGTGCTCCTTTCCTTGGAGGAGTCAGGGTCAAAGTCAGGCTAAGAACCAGAACATCTTCGTGTGCGTCCAGAGTGCGGCAGCGCCAGGAAAAACTCGTGCTTCGTCTTAGCACGCCGCTTCTTAAATGGGCAGACGAGGAGATCAGCTCTTGGAACCTCAGAGTCTGAGTTGGAGTGAGAACACCCATCTCGCAGACCAACGTCACCACCTCTTCCTTGTGTGCCAGCGATGGCTGAGCGAAGCATCTCTGATGAGCTGAATTCCCAAGAGACAGAAAAGGGACCCAAAGACAGAACCTGCTCCTTCTCCGGGAGAAGGTAACGTTTCAGAGGGAGGGGCTTGGGAACCAGGCTGGGGAGATGAGGGGCAGATTGGAGGAGGCTTCAATAAAAGCAGGAGGGGATCGAGGAGAGAGCGAGAGAGATGGGGAGTGGTGTCCATATGGGACAACTTCCTTTTGAATGACTAAGTCTGTAGCTAGCAGCTGACACTGAATCCCGTCTGTGCAGCCTTTTAAAGAAAGGAATTATCCGTGGGGAGATTCTCAAGAACAAGCAAATTGTCTCTTGCTACAGATCGCTTTTCTTTTTTTAAAGACCAAAGTTTTATTTTTCTCCCACGGAATTTTATATTTTGTTGATTACAAGGGCATAAAATAGCAATAAAGGGCAATAATGCCCATAGTGATACATCAGGGTCATTGTTGACTTTCAGAATGGCTGCATCTGATGTTTTTGTTGATGTGTCTAAACAATACACTTTGAATCATAATTGTTGCCTTGTATCACTTTTCATGTTGATCTCCTGGTGTTCCTCACACACTAATGATCCCAAATGAGGTGTGATTCTCCAGTCCTGCTCATGAGAGCTAAGGAGGTATCTTAATGTAAGTTAAAGGGGGTTTTGGGGTGCCTGGGTGGCTCAGTCAGCTTAGCGTCTGACGTCGGCTCAGGTCATGATCTCGTGGTTCGTGAGTTCGAGCCCCATGTCGTGCTCTGTGCTGACAGCTCAGAGCCTGCTTCAGATTCTGTGTCCCCCCTCTCTCCACCCCACCCCTGCTTGTGCTCTCTCTCTGTCTTTCAAAAATGAATAGACATAAAACAAAATTTAAAAAAAAGCTAAAGGGAGTTTTGTCATGGATTGCTCAAGAACGAACTACGTCTGGGTTCGAAGCCTACCGAATGCAATTTATGCTTTTAACAAAAAATCTTTATTCTTTAAGAAAGTGGAACGTGTTGCTAATAATTAAAAATCAAGATAGTCATTGTCAGATGATCCGGACTAAGATCCAGCAGGTGGGTGGAACAGAGTGCTGTCTAGATGGGCATCCACGCTCCAGCTTGGGACAGTCTACACCTGGCTCACCTGCCTCATTTCTGTTTCCTGGAGTCATCTGTAGGCATTTGGGTCTGTGGTCACTGAAGGCTTTCTGCAGTAGGCTGAATGATAGCCCCCAAAGACAGCCAGGTCCTAATCCCTGGAACCTGTGAATGTTATCTTGGACGGCAAAAAAGATTTTGCAGATGTGTCCAAAGTAAGGCTCTTGAGCAGAAGAGGGTCCTGGATTATCCAGATATGCCTTCTGTGATCACAAGTATCCTTATAAGAGGGAGGCAGAGGGTGACCTGAACCCAGAGACAGAAGGTAGATACCGGCTGAAGCAAAAATGCTATGCTGCTGGCTTTTGAAGGTGGAGGCAGGAACCACAAGCCCAGGAATGCAGCTCTGGAAGCTGGGAAGAGCAATGAAACAGAATTTCCAATGGAGGAAGCATGGTCCTGCCCATACCTTGGTTTCAGCGCTGTGAAACTGCTTTTGGACTCTGGCCTCTAGAACTTCATCTTGGTAGTCCAGTGTGGGACTGGCCTGAGGAGGGCAAATGAGACAGGACGTACTTGGGGGAAAGATGGTGGCCATTTTCCCCACCATCTTTCTGTGGCTCTGGCAGACCTGAGCTTGGGTTTCGAGGGGGACACACAGCACATCGACAGTGGGCAGTAAAAGACTCTGATGGCATGAGAGGCATGAAGACTGGATTCCTAGTCTCCCTTCCGTGATAGTCTTGTCGATTTTTAGCTTGGCCCAGTATCCCTCCCTACCCGTTCTGTTTTGGGGAACTCTGCCTCCTCATTTCAGAGAGTCCTGGAAAGTGAGCCATTGCGACCCCCAACTCTTCAAGGGCCAGGAACCAGGCCATTCTGATGAATACTGGTTCTCTGGAAGGTACTGAGAGGGATCGTGAAAACATGCATTGTTGGGGTTGTACCCCCAGAGTTTCTGACTCAGTAATTCTAGGGGTGCATTCCTTACAAGTTCCCAGGTGATGCTGGGTTGAGGGACCACACTGAGAACCCTTGCTCTCAGAATTTGAGTCTTAGAAGACAGAAGACAGGTGGTGAGATCATCCAAAATGGGTGGTTCATGGCTTCCTCTAATGAAACTCCTGAATCTGATCTGATTCTGGGTATTCTGAGGATATGATTATGTTTTTTTTTTTTTTTTTTGTTTTAACTCTGTGAGCCATCCTGAGCTCCCTTGCTTTTTGCTTAAGCTAGTGAGACTTGCAACCAAGGAATTTTAATGGACTGAACTTGCAAGGAACACTAGATCTGGGAAAAGGTGGGTCACAAGGAACACCAGACCTGTAGAGCGTAGGTTGGATGTAATCTCTATTGGCCAAGACTTAATAATATGGATTGTAGCCAGCCTTTACTCAATGTCTACTGTGTGCCTTACGGGCGCTAGGAGTCCTATAAACCACTATCAACCTTTCAGTCACTCTGAACGGAATATATTTTTATTTTTCATTTGAGGAAATGGGAGGCCCAGGAATTTACTGTTGAAAAGAAAAACAGAATCAACATACATATTGTCAGTGAATTCGGCCATGCTGAATGGAGCACGGTATCTTCCTTTCTTTTGGGGCAGATTTTCTCCACCCCCCCCCTTTCTCTGGGTGACCAATGGCCCCATTAGCCTGCCTGCATCGACCCTGTAAAAATTCTTTTAAAAAGGCAAGAGGAAACCATGATTTTTTTTAACATCATTATTAGGTGTTTTAAAATTGTTTTGTCTTAAATATTAGATGTTCTTTAAACTCCAGAGCTATCAGAAAAGCCGTATGTGGGTTTTGACTCACTAACAGATAATCAAAACAAACTTGACCCTTGGAATTTCATATGGAGTATGAGGCAGGACGTAAGCTAAGGTTTCTGAAGAAAACAGCTCCTTGTTTTTATTACAAAAAGAATCCTCACTGGACTCATATGCCCCACATCACATCCTCTTGACTCACCTTCTGCTTCGTCATTGCTTAGTAATAGGCTTTGTGCAAGGGTCACTGGACAGTCCCTCCTGTTTGCTGCATAGGGTAGTTCTTGCTTTTTGCCCAAGAGCATCTCTGCTCCCTGGTGTGGGACATTGGTAACAACCCATTTTCCTAAACTCCCTTTCCATTGGAAGCAGGAGACTACGAAAAACTCTTTCCTTAACGTTCCTCTAATAGAGGATGGCTGAGTGAATCTAGTCTCCCTTCTTCCATTTCTGATCTCTTGGGAAGACCATCCAGAGGGGTCGTCTTCAAAAGGCTGCTTGGATGATCTCAGCGGGATGGAGTGTAAGTTGTGCACAGCAGGACCAACTCAAGAAGGTCTTTGGATTAGCTGTCCCTCCTTCCTGTTTACTCCTTTCTTGGTACCCCACTCCTATTTTCCAGAAGCACTTCAACAAACAACTAGCTGCCTGCAAGCCCAGGTCTCAGGCTCTGTTTTCTAGGGGGATCCAGGCTAGGCTAACCTTCACTGTAGGAAGTTAGAATATACAGATAAAAACACTAACCCATAATCCTGCCCTTTAGAGAGCTCTTCTGTTTTGAGTATATATTCTTCTTAAAAGCATACACGCTTTAAATGTTTTTTAATGTTTATTTTTCAGAGAGAGACAGTGTGAGCAGGGGAGAGGCAGAGAGAAATAGAGAGGGAGACACAGAATCTGACTCAGGCTCCAGGCCCTGAGCTGTCAGCACAGAGCCAGACACGGGGCTCGAACCCATGAACTGTGAGATCATGACCTGAGGCAAAGTAGGATGCTTAACGGATTGAACCACCCAGGTGCCCGAAATGCACCTACACTTAGTAAGTAGTACTGGGATCATACTGTATTATGTTTGTCCTGGCTTTCTTTCACTTGCTAGGTTATATTTTCAGGTGATTAAATTTTCTCCATGTGATATTTAATAGCTGCACAGTATTTCATTGATGCATTATTTATAGAGCAGCTACTATGTCCCAGGCATGGTTTTGAGTGCTGAAGACTTAGCAGTGAACGAAGATCTCTGCTCTCGCGGAGCTGACACTCTAGTTAGGATCTTTCTTACATCCTAATGGGGCAAAATTTATTTAATCAATGGCCTATTGTCAGTTACTTCGATTGCTTCTGATTTTCAGTATTAGAAAACAATGCTTCGGTGTACATCTTTGAAGGTATTCTTTGAATTCATCCTCCATTTTCTTCTCTTAGGATAAACTCGTAGAAATGAAGTTGCTGCAAGAAAGCAGATGTGAGTAAATGAGGTGCTGGGATTCCCACCTAGATGTCTGTCTGATTCTGGAGCTCAGGCTGTTGATAACCATGCTGTTAATTTCCCTGCATTGAAAAATCATGGTAATGAAAGTAGCCAATGGTTCCTAGCTGGCTTATGATTTAAAGAGGTCAGGTCTGGAGTTAAAATACATACATATATATATATATATATATATATATATATATATATTTTTTTTTTTTTTTTAATATGTATAATCAGAATCCTTGGTCTGCACATCACCAGCTGTGTGATTTTTTTTCTTTTTTGGCTCTGTTTCTTCATCTGTAAAGCCAGGACAATAGTTCTCATCCAAAGGGGTTGTTAGTAAATATTCATTGAATGCCTACTAATCTCCAGACTCCAAGCTAAGAATGGGCAGTCCAGTAGGAAAGGGAGATATTATAATTACACAGGGGCGCCTGGGTGGCTCAGTGGGTCGGGTGCCCACTTGATTTCTGCTCAGGTCCTCATCTCAGGGTTAGTGGGATGGTGCCCCGCCTCAGGCTCTAAGCGCTGACAGCTGGGAGCCCGCTTGAGATTCTCTCCCTCTCGCCCTGTCCCAACCGCCCCCCACCCCCCACCGTGCGTGAGTGTGCGTGCTCTCGTTCTCTCTCAAAATAAATATATAAACTAAAAAAAAAAAATTTACACAAATACACAATTACAAACTGTTCTGTGTTATGAGAAGTATGGGATGCTATAGGAATGAATAACCAGGTGACCCCATTTTGGGTGGAGGGGGAAGGAGTTTAAGTCAGGTGGGAGCTGAGCTATGAAAGATGTATAGGCCTTAACTAGGTCAAGGGGGAAGCAAAATTCCCGGAGAAGGAAACAGCAGTTACAAAGCATTTGGAAGATGGAATGCGATTGTATGTGCCTTCCTTTCCTATCTCCCTTGTAGTTCCTTCTGGAAATGTCTCTTAGATCTTCCCAGGGCTGGTTTCTCTTCTCATTTAGCTCTTAGTGCAGATGACATCTCTGAGATGCCCTCCCTGAACATCCCTGTAAAGTCAACCGCCCCCATCCCCACCCTGTGCCTCATTTTTCCTTTATTTCCTTAACAGTTACCACTGATTCAAACCTTCCTGTTCATTTGTGGAAGGTCTCCTCCCCCCTCTTACCCCCCCAACTTGAAACCCCAAGAGGGGAGGGATATTGCGGGGTTTTAAGATTTAAATGCCGAATCCTCAGCTCCTGGCATCTAGTAGTTGCTCAATTGGATGTTCGATGAATGAAGAAACGGTGCTTGGGGTCAAGTCCGTGCTTGACAAAGGCGCCAGGCGGGAAGCGGAGAGGCTGGGCGCCCGGGTCCCGCCTCTGGGCTCGGCCTGGGGCAGCGCGAGCCACCCCCGCCGGGGACCGTTCGAGGGGCGCGCCGGGGGCGGGGCCACCCACCCGGAACTCGGGTGCGGCGGCGGCGCGGGTTTCCGGCCGCGGCGGACACTTCCCGCGGAGGGACTGTCCCGTGGCAGCCGGCGGGCCGAGAGCGACGCGGAGGGCGGGGAGCGGCGGCGGCGGCGATGGACGACCACAGCCTGGACGAGTTCCGCCGGCGCTGGCAGGAGGAGCTGGCGCAGGCCCAGGCGCTCAGGAAGCGGCGGCGGCCCGAGACTGCAGAGCGGCGGCCGCGGCGGCCCGAAGTGGCTCTGGGGCGCGGCGAGCAGGCCTCGGGGTACCTGGCGCTGGCCCAGGGCCTCCTGGAGGGCGCGGGGCGGCCCCCGGCTCCGCGGGCGACCCGGGCCGAGAGGCAGGACGCGGCGAGCCGCTCCCGCTCCCCTCCGGCCCGCGAGGCCGCGGGGGGCGGGGAGCAGCTGGTGGACCAGCTCATCCGAGACCTGGTGAGTGGCTTCAGCCTCCTGCCGAGGTCCGGGCCTGCCCCGGCCACACACCCCTGCAACGAAATGGAAAGTAACTGTGCCAACCGGGGTCTGTGCATGCATAGAGTATCTCTGGAAGTGGTAGTTTCCACCCTGGGTGACCTTGTTTTCCCATCTTGGTAGCAGTGTCTGCAGACCTTTTTTGGATACCACTACTGGGTTGGGGGCGTTGCTATCGTAAATCTAATGGGTAGAAGTCAGGGATACTCCCGAACATCCTGCCGTGTATAGACAGCGCCCAGAAGAAAACGATCCAGCCCACAGTGTCAGTATCAGCTGGCGAACTCCTGCTCTTCAAGAACTCCTGTAACTTAACAAGGGTTGCCTTTAGGGAGGCAAGAGGTCTCAGGACGGTTAGGAAGCAATTGTTTTTATTCTGTAGAATATTCGTATTATTCATTTTTTTCCCAATTGCACATGTATTCATAAAGCAGGAAAGGAAAAATCCTTTCGGCACTACCATTGGCATGGAGGTTCTTTCTCGTTTTGTGCACGTGGATCCTTTTGGAGGATCTGCAGAGAAGCTGGGGACCCTCTCTCCTCTAAAGAAGGCCCCCTTTACGAAGTTGGCATGGTCAGGACCACCTGAAACACATCCATGGTTAAGGGTTACGGCAATACAGCAGGTTTTAGTGGTTCAACTTAAATTAGGCTTAAGCCTTCTACAGCCTCCCAGTTTAGAGTAATTGTGTAATTGGCAAAAGCTATTTTGAGAAAAAATGGTTTATTTAACAGTTCTGTTCAAATAACGTTAATAGCTATTGGGGTTTTCACCAAGTTTCTGGTTCTGTGCTCTGCCTGTCTCTAAGTTGAGAGAAGCTGTGTGTGTGTGTTATGTGAGTTACAAGCTCTCCTTTAATGTGAACAATTCTCGTATATATGAAAATTCTTGCTGGCGTCACTTCTGCTTCTATAAGAAGTGGGTCATCACTAAGGAAGTCTGGCAGATGTAAAAATAATCTTTGAATGCCTTGGTAGGGTGGTTTAGCACCAGATAAGTTGGTCAGGCCAGTCCGATCTATGCAGAAGTTATTCCCTGGGAAATAGATTTGTAGACTAAGGCAAGACCAGCTCATGGAGGTAGAGAGAAACAGGAAAGTGGATTTTTAGGACCGAGGCACGGTTGGGGGCCTGCCAGTTAAAATCCAACCTACTGAATGTGGCAGTGTCTTCAGGCTTCATAAGAATCCTGGGAAGTACCTGTTGTTAGTCTCCTTTTATGAATGAGGATGTTCAAAAACGTTTTGTGTAACTGTTCCAGGGATACCTAGATGATAAGTTCTGGGGATTAAATTTGGATCCAGGTCTCTTGGACTCTAAATTTCACCAGCTAGGAGTTTTGCAAACCTGACTGAATGTAGGAATCCCCTTTGCTTTATTAAAAGACAGGTTCTGGTCTGTACCTAGACCTGCCTAATCAATATCCAGAGGAAGCTTCTAGAAATGTGATGTTTGAGATGGTCAGGCAATTTTGAGACCTTGTTCTCTGCTGCACAGTTTCTTTTGGTTTACTGTCTTGACTCTTAAAGGCTTTCTAGCCCTAATACTTCTGAGGGATAGGCATTGATACCAAAAATAGTGGAGCCCTAAATGAAGTGTTCTAGAAATGGAGGGGGCTTGCCTACTGTAGGATCCCAGGGGCGTACTGGCATCAGAGTTTATTTAAAAAAAAAAAAAAAAAAAGCCTGCCCTGGAATGCATGCCCATGATCTCCTCTGTTGCCAGAATCCCCACATCAGGTACTGCTGGGCTCTACATCCTACGAACATGCAACCTTCAGGGCGCTTTTTTTTTTTTTAAGTACTTTAAAATACTATAAATAAAATTACTCGCTTTCTCCTTGGTACTGCTTTAAGGGTTTAAAGACCTTCAGTTCTGCCAACAACCCTCTTCCGTGGCTATTATTAGCCCCATTTGACAGATGAGCATTAAGAAAGTAATTGATTTTCAGGGGCAGTCAACCCACTCTATCTTAATGTGAGAAATGATGGTAACCTTTATAGAAAAGGCTTCGATTCCTAGATCAGTAGTTGTAAGCCCCAAAGACCAGAGGTCAAGCAGATAATGCAAAGGAGTGAGGTAGCCTAGGTATGGCTCACTCCATCCTTTTTCCTAGTTCATCGGGTGTCTTGTTAGGTATCTCTTCGAGGTTCCAGTCATACACCTGTAATGCTTCGATTCATGATGGCTAGCTTTTTTTTTTTCTTTTTCTTTAACTTATCTACTCTGTATACCCAACTTGGGGCTCAAACTCACAACTCTAAGACCAAGAGTCACATGTTCCACCAACTGAACCAGCCAGACATCCCATGATGGCTCTCATTCTTTTTGTCACATTAAATATTAAACATGACCGTGTAGAAATGACTTTCATGATATCCCTAAAAAATACTTAAATTTTTTTCAAAGCCTCGTCCTCGTCTTGTTCTTGTTTTTCTTCTTTTGAAAGTTTTCTCAGGGGCGCCTAGGTGACTCAGTTGGTTCAGCATTTGATATCTCAATCTCACGACTGACTCATCATAGCCGTGAGGTTGTGCCCAGCATCGTGCTCTGTGCTGACAGTGCGGAGCCTGCTTGGGATCCTCTCTCTCCACTTTCTCTCTCTGCCCCTCCCCTCCATCATACGTGCTCTCTCTCTAAATCATTAAATGTTTTTTTCTTTAAATCAAACCCTGCATAAAATCATAAATGTACAAGTTGGTGAGTTATCACGGGCGTACACATCCATGTAAACAGCACCCAGATTTCAGAACAGCATTATCAGCTCGTCAGAACCCCCAACGTGTTCTCTTCTTTCACTCTCACCTGACTTCTAACACTTTATTTTAATTTTGTCTGTTTTTGAACTGTAAGTAGAATCCTACATCTCCTGTGTCTGGTTCTAGCACGTAGCATGATGTGTGAGATTCATCCCTATGAACATGTCCTGTTTTATTCTGTTGATGGGCATTCTTGATAAGTAGTTCAACAGCCAGTTTGGGGCTGTTGGGAGTAGTGCTGTGAATGCTTTGCATATCTTTTGGAATGTGTGTACCCATTTTTCTTGGGTACACACCTAATCGTGGAATTGCTGGGTCATAGGTATGCAGATGTTCAGCCTTAGTAGCCACTGGCAAACAATTTTCCAAGGTAGTTACAGTGGTTTTCCTACCTGATAATAAGTGTGTAGATTATGGTATTTCACTTTTTTCTTTGCCATAAATATAACCGCATCTAACTGAGATAATGTATGGCAACTGAACTTGACCTCCACGTGATGGGGATGAGAAAGCGACAATTTGGGGAATACACACTGTAGCTGGGCTAAAGGTGGGAGCCACTGCCCATGTCAACTGGTTGTTTCCTTGTGGGAATGTGGTCCCAGTGTGGCCGCCTTCAGACTTTTGTAATTGGGAATGTTTATTTTTATGTGGACTCTGTCCATTTTTGCAACACAACAAACACCCAAGACTTTGGCCTAAAACACCGGTATTTAGCTTGGGGCACTGGGTGGCTCAGTGGGTTGAGTGTGCAACTCTTGATTTTGACTCAGGTCATAGACTCACGGTTTGTGAGAGCGAGCCCCGTATCGGGCTCTGTGCTAACAGTGAGAGAATTCTCTCTCTCTCTCTCTCTCTCTCTCTCTCTGCTCCTCCCCTGCTTCCTCTCTCTCTCTCAAAAATAAATAAAAATTAAAAAAAATCACAGAGCATTAAAAAAAAAAAACCCAAAACACACACCAGTATTTAGCTCACCATTTTGCAAAGTGGCAATTTGGGCCGGGCATCGGTGGGTTCACTCAGATGTCTAAGGTTAGCTGCTGGTTAGCCAGGTAGCTTCGCTTTGGGGGGCTGGCTAGTTGTTGAGTACGTGTGCATTCGTTATAGGTCTCATCATCCAACAGGTGAGCCCTGGGCGGGCCTTCTCAGAGTTCTTAGAGCAAGAGGAGGGCACGTTGTAATGCCCAAGTGCTTTCAAAGTCTCTGGCCAGGTCATCCTTGTTATTGTCACGTTGGCCAGAGCAAGCCATATGGCCAAGTCTGGAGTTCACGTGGAGTCACCCGGTGCCTGGATACAGGGAGGAATGAATGAAGCAGAGGCCATTAATGCCCTCTATCACTCAAATTCTTCCTGTTTGTAATTGTTGGTAAGGAATACAAAAAAATTTTAAGTACTAACACTGTGGGTTAAATGAAACCTGTGGGCCAGGTCTGCCTTGGGTTAGGAGTTTGTGATCTTTGCCTTTATTTTCCAAAGAATCCTTATTTGATCCATGCCTGACTCCTGAAAAGGAAGATTTAGTTCCGTTTGAGACGCCACAGAAACTGACAGGTTGATCCAGTTGACGTGAAAGAGAAGGAAAAATCCGGTGCCACCTCCTCACACCCCCTCTCGCCGGGCACTGCCCCGCCACCTTTGGTGCGCTCTGTCGTGCCAGCCCACCCTGCCGTACCTCACCTGACCCAGCCTCTTTCACTTCAGAGTTCTCAGTATCCTCACTGGAGTGAGAGCCAGCTAGTAAGTTAGCAGTCGGGAGTCTTTGCGTTCGGAGGAATTAGGCAAACAGCACTGCCTGACGGTGTCGGGCTGGGTGTCGGGCCAGACCTTCGAGGGACAAGCACAGCTGGGCTAAAAAGTGAGAAGTGCGTTCTCTTGAGCCGCATCTTCGCTTCTGAAGCTTTAAGTAACGGCCCTGAGAAGCCATGTGCTTTTAGGTGATGAATGGGAACATCTGGACTGTCTTTTTAGTATAGGGTTTTTTAACTGGTGAAAGAAATGCTACGGCCCTGGACAGAATTGCAGAGGCAGTAGGCACTCTTTTTTTCTTCCATTTCTCTCTCCGTTACCTCCAACTTCTCCATGGTCATGGGGCACTTGAGCAAAATTGCACGTATGCTTCTTTCTTGGAATCTGTGATGTCCAGTTGCTTGGTCCTGTTTCTGTTCAGGTGATATGTCCGGCTTGGAGCCACAAGAAATCAGTGCCAAACTCAAAGTGGCTTCAGAAACCCAAACTGGAATCTCTTGACTCAAATAACTGAAAATTCCAGGTGGTGGTGCTTGGTCTGGGTGCTTAGATAATGCACCTGGAAATCTCTGCGGTCCTGCTTTCCTTTTTTGTTTGTTTGTTTGTTTACTTATTTAGAGAGAAAGAGTACGTGAGTGTGGGAGAGGGGCAGAAAGGGAGGGAGAGAGAGAATCCCAAGCAGACTCCACCCTGAGCGTGGAGCCCTCCACAGGGCTCCATCTCACAACTGTGAGATCGTGACCTGAGCTGAAATCACGAGCCATACACGTAACCGACTGAGTCACCCAGGCGCCCCCTCTTTTTGTCTCTATTCACAGGAAGATTCTCCCCTCCTGGAAATAAAATGACTACCAGCAGCTCCAGTCTTACCTTCTGTTTGCTTCTAACAGGAGAAAGGGAGCATCTGTTTTCTGCAGAAGTTACGAACTTAAATTCCCATTGGTCCAGACTGGATCATGTGTTCATCCTCAGGCCGGTCACGGGCTCAAGTTGGCCAGGCTTGTGTCCACTGCCCACTCCTGATGATCAGGGCGGAGGGGTCAGCCTCACTGAACCATGTAGTCCGAGTGTGGTCGTCAGGTGGTTTCCTAAGAGAAGAGGGAGTGAATATTGGGCAGGAAACAGCAGAGACAACAGATATCCATCTTAGGTGGGGTTTGGAACAGCCCTAACTATGAGAATGTTTGTGTTTTCTAATCGCCAAACGTATTTATTGATCACCTGGGGGCTGGGGAATCAATACTAAACAATGGACAGAGTCTCTGACCCGAGAAGCCCGTAGTCTTGCTTCTTTTAACTGAAAGCATGGCATTAATGAAAGCTATAGGCCTGGTTATGGGTCTAGGCTCCGGAGTCAGGCAGACCCAAGTTCAAATTCAGACTCTGCTAACTGCCTGTTTGACGTTGGACAGGTTAACTTACCCTGCCTTACTTATCAAATGAGGATGATGCTAATGCCTGTCTTGTGAAGAGACTGTGAAACAAAACCTGGAATGTTCTAGCACAAAGCCTGGCATGCAGTGAGCAGCCAACAAATTCAAGCTGGTCCTGTTATTTAAAAAAAATTTTTTTAATGTTTGTTTATTTTTGAGAGAGAGAGCATGAGCAGGGGAGGGGCAGAGAGAGAGGAAGACACAGTGTCTGAGGCAGGTTCCAGGCTCTGAGATGTCAGCACAGAGCCCCATGCAGGGCTCGAACTCACAAACCGCGAGATCATGACCTGAGCCAAAGTCGGACACTTAACCGACTTTGAGCCACCCAGGCACCCCAAAGCTGGTCCTATTAATATCATTACTATTGCAGGAGAGTTCACTCTGCTCACTTCCTCTTTGCTAAGACTTCTCACCGATCAGCCCCTGCCGCCCTCCTCCTTGGATTGGGAGTCCCTGGAGGGCAGGGCCTCCTGTCTTACTCCTGTCCCCTCACCTCTAGTACTCCGTGCAGTAGGGGCCCCAACTACATTTGTTGCATTGAAATAACATGGGCAGAATTCCTGCTCCCAACAGCAGTGTTACAGAGAGGCTCTAGGGTTGTTAGAACCCCTGGGAACGTTCAAATGTTCTTCAAGTTAAGATTGGAGTTTTCAGGCCTGATAAAGTTTTAATAGTGCTGGCTGATCTGTATTGTTCACCATGTCAGTATTTGGTTTGTCAGAACCTACAGCTCTGCTGTCAGCAAGATCAGTTTGATGGCTTAGCTTCCTTCTGCTTTTAAGTTAGCAATGAGTGAGGAAAGTTGCTAATCTGCACTGAGGCAAACAATCGGATGTAAACTCCTGACATGGCTTAGCTGGGACAGCTTCCCTTCCTCTTTGGTGCCTTGTGTCTTCTCTTTAATGTTCACCTTGGGTTCTGTCTCTTGCATTAACTCTTCTCTGATCTCTCCAGCCCAGATTTCTCTTCCTTCTTCGTTCCCTCAATTGAAAAGTTCTTACTATCCATGCGATTCATTTTTTTTTTCCCCGTTATGGATTAGGAGGTCTCTGCTTGGGCACCCTTTGAAATGGCCTCTGTGTATACCAGAACAACTTGTAATGTAGGCCATCTCTTCATTGGAAGATTCTGCTGGTGGAAGCAGCTTGGGCTTTATTCATTCATTCCACAAATATTTATTAAGTGGCTTCTTAGTACCAGGCACTGTTCTAGGCATGGAAGATACAGCCACGAACAAGACCGAAAAGATCCATACCTTATACAACTACGTTCTGGAGGGAGGTAGACAATGAACAAATAATTGTCAGATAATGGTCTGGAGAAAAATTAAACAAGTAGGAGGAATCGAGTGTGTAAGTTTTGGGAGAGAGGCTATAATTTTAAATAGCACTGTTCAAGAAGGCCTTCCTGAAGACTCACACTTCGTGGAAGGAGATGAGGAAGCAAGCGTGAAGAGATCTGGGGGGGGGATTCTCGGCAGAGAACAGCAAATGTGGAGGTTTTGTGGTGGCCAAGGTCGGCTGGCCTTGTGGCCTGTGTGACCTATGGAATTTAAAATTCTTAATCCTTTTTGGGGCACTTGGGTGGCTCAGTTGGTTAAGTGTCTGACTTTGGCTGAGGTCATGATCTCCTGGTTCATGAGTTTGAGCCCCACATCGGACTCTCTTTTGTCAACATAGAGCCAGCTTTGGATCTTCTGTCTTCATCTCCCTCTCTCTCTGTCTCTCTCTCTCTCTCTCTCTGCCCTTCCCCAGCTCATTCTCTCTCTCTCTCTCTAAATAAACTTTAAGGATGTTATTTTTTATTTTTTTAATCCTTTTCCAACAAGGGCCTCCCCTGTTTTGTTTTACGTGAGGCTCCACAGATTATATAGCCAATCCTGATGGTAGGAACGTCCTTGGAGTGGTTAGGACACTTGACATGAAACTATTTGCTCTTCTCACAAATGAATCCATGTGCACACTGGTCCAAGTTTCTGACTAGGGAGCTGCCCCTTCACCTGTCTTACCTCCTTTCTGGGTCCTTAAGCTCTGATCCCGGTTTATTTAATTTTTTTTTTAATTCGTATTTATTTTAAGAGAGTGAGAGTGAGCAGGGGAGGTGCAGAGAGGGCGAGAGAGCGAGAATCCCAAACAGGCTCCATGCCCAGCATGCAGGGCCCGATGCGATGCTCAGATTCACAAACTGTTGAGATCATGACCTGAGCCGAGATCTAGAGTTGGATGCTTAACCGACTGAGCCACCCAGGCGCCCCAGATCCCAGTTTAAACTGCGACTTTGAAGGCAGAGCTCCCGCCTCTCTTGCCTCCCACCGGCTTCTTTTGCTGCGACGCCAAGCGCTTGCTCCCGGTCCTTCAGATTGGCATTTTCTGCCTCCGTCCCTTGCCAGAGTGCCCAGCCGAATCCTACCAGTAGGTGGTGAATGAGAATTGTCCTTGAAGTTGGAAAGCCTGTTTTAAAAAAAAAAAAGTCCCTCGGACCTTAGTCGTGTGTCTGCTGTGTGCAAGGCAGCGTGCCGCTTAGACCGTGCAGTGTTACGTTTCTGTCGCCACGCATGCAGTCGACAGAAACCTAAACATTTTTTGCCCTTTCTCCTCGAGAGGCACGGGGATTAGGTTAAATGTGAAGAGATAACTTGGCTTTTTGTGGACTGTTCTGGAGCTTAACCACTCCTTGCCCGGCTTCTTTGGAGAAATGCTTCTCAAGTTCTAAATAGCTGACTTCCTAATGAACTTTGGAATACCTTCGGGGACCGTTTATGTTGCCTTTTGTAGTCGCCTGTTTTGATGCTGTTCCATGGGACGATGACTTCTCTCTCTCAACGATTTGAGCCATATGATGTAGACATCCTTTTTTAACACATTTGCCACCAGCACCTGGGATGGCCCTGATTCCAGATAGTGTTTTGAACACCGAGCACCTTGTTTCAAAAGTGTGTTGCTTTGCTGTGTCTGCGAAAATATCACAAACTTATTGTAAAAATACTTGGGGATTTCAGAAGAAGAAGAAAACAAATCCTGTAATGCCGTTGCTCAAAGGCGACTACTGCTGCTAACATTTATTTGGTGTACTTTGGGCATTTTTTTTTTTTTTTTTTTTTTTGTGGTACGAATAAGAATTTGTATTTCAAGACCACTGTGGGATTGTGAACAAATGCCTATTTATCTGGACGGTGTTTCAGACCCTGTCTTTTTTTGGAAGAAGACCCGGGTGAACCCAGCACTCCTCTGTTCTGGTTGGGATTGTGTGGTCCTGCCGTACTCCATGTTTGCAGGAGGCAGAGAATGGAGAGAAATTCCTTTAGAAAAGTGTCCTGTCAGCCACAGATAGAGCAGAAATACTACTATGTCCGTTGTGTGTCTGAGGTGTTCTTCTCTGTTCCTTTGGACACCACCTAGAGAGATCTGGAGTGTTCTGTTTGCCCTGGAGATGTCCACTGGGGACAAACGTGGAGTCCGTTTCTTCACTTCTTACTGATTTTGGCTCTTAATAATTACCCCTTCTTCTAAACCAGAGAAGACAGATTAAATTTCTAACAGTAAGGCACAAAACCAATCCATTTACAGAATTAGTCTTACATTAGCACATAGGAGTACAAATCAGCCTCCCCGGGGATGGATCTGTTTGCAATTTCTTTTAGCATTTTTGGAGGAAGTCCAGTAGACTTTGGGAAAATCTACTGTTCACTGACTTTGAATTAACAAAGTAACATGAGCCCTTTGTGGGGTTTGTGTGGGTTTTCTTTTCTTTCTTTTTTTTTTTTTTTTTTTTTTTTTGCTTGAGTGGGAAAGGATTGTTTTTAATCCACCTATGATTTAGGGTTGTGGTTCTCAACTTCTAGTGTGCATGAGGATCCCTGAGGAAGAGCTACTCGAGCCTCACCCCTGGAACTTTGGAGTAATAGGCAATTTGGGGCATTTTTTTTTAACTCCACAGATGGTCTTGATATGTAATACAGGACAAGAGTCACCATAGTGGTAAAGAATCAATATTTGAGCCATAAAGAGTTAAAAGCCCAGTTGTGTTTTATCCACATGGTGTTTTTCCTCAAATTTGAAACCATGTTAATACATCGATATATTTTCTGTAGCATTATTGGCCATTGTCACGTTGCTTGAGCTATAAAATTAATGGGAAGTGATTCTAAACATTGTAGTCCTATGGCCCTTTTTGTAATGTGACCAGTTTTCCACGTTAATATTTCCAGTGTCTTTAACCTCTTCTTTCTTGGGATATCTCTGTTTCTGAAATGTCAGCTTGTCCCTTTCCATGTTTGAAAGTTCATATAGATACAAAATTGGTTCATGTGGCCTATAACTTTTCAGATGGCTGTGTGTTTCAGAAAGGCCTAGGTGGAAATCCCCTAGCATCCTTTATATTATGAGGTATTTCTCTGCATACTGGTAGCAAATGGTGTTTTTTACTTCTGTTTCTAAACTGTGGGAAGTGCCAGATGGGAGTGCTTAAGTCCTGGTAGGTTGTGTGTAGTTAGTGGGCTAGTACCTCTGTCCAGGATGTGGCTCTACATCCTTGTCAAATCCTGGATCCCTAGAAGAGAATTGCGTTTTCAACCACAGGGTCAAACATGCTTCTAACTCTCAATCTTTGGTAAGGTGTTTCTCAAGCGATGGGTTACTAATAACAAAGCGACAGTTATGAGTGACTTATTTAACCTTGAATCTACTCTGGATTGTTTTGTCTTTTGGGTGTCATAATGTCCCTATAACTTCATTCCACTTCCTCGGGTGGAGGAAAGGGAAGTGGGTTAGCTAGGCTCCTGTCTCCACAGTTGTGCAGCAGAGCCTTTGGGAATGTGCTCAGTACAGGACTGTCCTGGATCACATCTGCTGCTTTGGGAAAACAGGTTGGATTTTTCGGGAAACAGATTCTGGGTTGGAGATCTGTGGGCAGGCGGTTGAGCAGGTTGGCCTTTCCCAGAAGTCCCGAACTGAGGCAAGGGGGCCAAGCCTTTGTCCCTAGGTATTGACTGGTCACTGGATGTGGGTTCCAGGAGGGGATGTAGCCTTGGACAAGGCAGCTTGTTTGACCAAGGGCACCGCCTAGGAAGGGACTCTGCTGTCAGGCTGAGCCAGTGAGCCATGAGCAGGAAGCATTGTGCCCATCTGGGGGAATGAGTGTTAGGGACCCACAGGTAGAGTCTGAGTGACCCCTGCAGCATCCACTACACGGACTGGTGATAAAAATATCTTGCCAAAAAGATTCCAAGTGTGCAGCCTGAAACTTCAGCCTTCGATCTCCTGACCTTGCGGGTCTCCGTAGGTCTTGAGAGGTGGACCTTCCTTTAGCACATCGGTTTCTTTCCTTCCCTGCCATTCCCCAACCAGTGGTAGCAACAGGGAGGGTTGTTCACATGAGTCTGGAATCTGATCTGTTGGGGGTTGACAGTCATTTTGGAGTTTAGACGTTGTAATTCTCGGAGCACAGTGATTTTTAAGAAGTGTGGCTTTGTAATGTTTGTGTTTACATAATTATAATTTATTGCTGTGAAGTTCAGTTCTCAAGACGCATCATCACAGGTACATTAACAGTGAGACCAGCATGGCATCTCAGCTAATTTGTTGGCGTGAGGGACATTACACCCCTGACTGGTCATCTGCTCTCGGCGGTGGCTACACTGTTGTCTTCCACTGTGCACTAAAGCAGATCCTTCTTTGGTTACTACCGTGGTATAACCTTTTAAAATTGGTGATTCTCTTGGAAAGTTTCTCTGGAAAAAGACCTGTTGTAGAGACACTCCCATCGTTCAGACTCCTGAATACTTCATGTCCACGTGCCTTCCCCTCTCCACTGTCGCCAACTGTCCTTTGCTTCTGGTAGGACAGGGGGAGACCGCTTTTCTGTGTAAACAGCACGTACAGTAGCCCCATGGAATGTGGACCTAATCAGCCAATACTTGTTGAAGGGGAAGAAGAGAGCTGGGGTGCCACTCCAGGAAGGAAGATGGCAGTATTGATCAGGTATTCTATGCTTTGCTCTGGCACTTGGCCCGCCCACACCCTTCCTGTGTACCATTTCGCTTTATTCTTGTAACTCTCCCAAGTAGGTACATTCTGCTTTAGAGACGAAGCCGAGGCTCGGATGTATTTAGCGTAGTCACGTGGTTACTCAACTGGCAGAACCAAGGTTATCAGATTGACCCTTGGTCCTGAACCTCCATCTCAGAGGTCACCGTGGTTGGGATCAAGGAGGAAGGCGGCAGGGCTGTGGCTCTGCTAGGGCAGAGGCGCCGTTCTCCGGGAGGAGGGAGGATTGGCCATCTCAGTGAGCAGAAGAGGGGGAAGCCTCCCGCCACCAGAAGTGTGATTTTCTGTCCTAGGATAACTAAAAACAAAGGCGATTTGTCCTGCTTCATTACGGTAGTGTCACATCCAGAAAGCAGTTGATAGTCCCGAAGGGGGGACCGATGGAAGAAAGTGATGCCTGGCATCTCTAACCGTGAAAAGCTCAACAGGAGTTCACTTTGCACGAGTGCAGGCTTGTGTTGGCCTTCCTCCTTCTCGTATGAGGTTAAGGAAGGATAAGCATTTTTCCCTTGTTTCTCTACCAAGGAGGTAAAGTAGGCTCCTTCACCTTATCATGGTCCAGTAATCCAAGAGAAAGCAGAGGGAACTCCAGGGTCACAAATGACAGGCTGGCTCGTGTGTGGCTTTGCTCAGCTGGCAGTGGGTGACCCCCCCTGCCCCCCACTGGGTTGTGTGAAGGAGTCTCCAGTTGTATCTGGGGCAAGTGAGAGAGAGCTGCCTCTTCTCCTCACGAATGAAGCCGACTAGCTGTAAGAGGGGACCTAGCCTGACATCAGACTAATGACTTTCCGTTACGTTTTTAGGCGGGACCCCTTCGCCTGCTGATTACACTTGCAGATTTTTTCCCGTTTTGTCTCCCCCTGTATGGCCAACATCTCTCTGCCGGTTTCACATTCTGCCCTGTCTTTGCCCCCAGAGAACCGTCAGCTCTTGCTCTGTTCCCTCCAGAGCTCCTTTTTGGCCCTCGTACTCAGCCTTGCACTGTTGTTGCAAAGTCAACACATTTTCTTCTTAGGCCTTCACGTTATCTTTTAGCTCTGAGACTCCTAGATGAATGGAAACATGATCCAGAAAAATCTTTACCCTGGATCTTGGTCGGGTCTAAATCAGTGCTCACGTTCCCTTAAAAATGCCGAGATGACTTTCAGCTTTCAGACTGTAGCTTGCGGTATAGGACCGTTGTGTTCGGTGAATTACGAATTCGCTGGCAACCTACAAGTCACTGATGTCAGCCAGAGCTTATTAAAAATGAATTTTATTAAGTTCCATTGAGACCAACAGCCTGCTTTGCCTAGCTTTGCAGAAATATGTACAAAAGTGAACTTCAGCAGGTGGATTTGGGAACAGGCAGAGAGGAACACATACACTCTTGGCTTTCTTTGTGTTTCACCCTCCCGTTCCTTTGTGCTACCAGGATCGTCATGACAGCCTTATCTCTCAAATAAAGCCTGTTACCTCATCCCTAATTGCTTATCCAAAGGCGGGCGAGCTCTCATTTCTCCACATTAATAAATGACACCGAAGATCTGCATTGTTTGCACTGGCTCCCTCAGGTTCACCGGTGGGGGCCCCTGAGTGCATTAGGAAACCCTGTGCTTCTCCAGCGGCGGAAGGGAGGCGGTGCTCACCTCCTTCAGGAGCAGCATTTCGTTTGTGTACTTCTCACCCCCGTTCATAGCCCTACTCCCCTGACGGAGGCCCCTTAGTGACCTACCTCGGTCAGCGCTTCTTTGGCTGCAGGTTCTCGCTGCCCTCCGGGGGGCGGGGGTGAAGTAAGAGTTGTCCTGGGGGGACCAGTGGCCCCTCCGATTTCAAAGCTCACCACCTTGGCTACACACCGCTCAGCTTCCCTTAGAGGCCAAGAGCTTCCCGCAGCCTGTGCGCAGATGCCCGAGGTGTCCACCTCTCCCACCCCAGGTTGTCAGCTGGCGCCCTTGCTTCTCCTTTGTGAAGCCTTATGGGAAGTGGCCTTGCGGATTTCACAAGTGGAGAGTGAGGAGGGTGGGCTCGTGGCCGTCCGGTTGTGAGTCCGTTCCGTGACTGCCCCGTGGAGTCGTGAGAATGCGTGGCTCCCTCCGGGACGACAGCACCTCTCTTGTTCCCACCTCACGATATCTCTTGTCATCAAAAGGAGCATTTTCATTCCTCCGAATTGTAAGTTTCTTTCCCTTTTCTTCTCCTCAGAATGAAATGGATGACGTGCCCTTCTTTGACATCCAGCTGCCTTACGAACTGGCAATCAACATATTTCAGTATCTGGACAGGAAAGACCTGGGAAGGTGTGCACAGGTAAGCAGCCACTAAACTGGTGTTCAAGGTTTACTTCCATGCGAGACAAAAGTATAGGAAGCTCCTGGGTAACAGAACGTGACTTCCCAGAACTGCAGACTTGAAAGAAGGAAGGAATCAAGTAGCCACTCTGCTTGAAGGAAAGCAACCCTGAACCTAAGGCTTCTGCTCCACATCTCCAGTTGGTGTTTGTCTCTTTGTGACTGTCTGCTCAAGAGCTCTGTTCCCCCGCAGTCTCCGTAGGGTTGGCCTGTGGCAGTGTGCTCGTGACCGACGACTTTGTGCTCTGCTTCTCGAGCTAGCCTGAGCTGTGCATGTCCTCGCTGTTTTTAATGCAGAGATGCCGCCAGCCCTTGGTCAGATCAAGCCAGTCGTTGGGTTGGGAGCTGAGGGTCAGCCTGGGGACAAAACCGCGAAGTCGCGTTTTAGGCGTAGAGTCCAAATTGCCCTTTAAACACTAGAATCCCACTCAGTGAGGTGCGAGGCACCTGAGAACTGACACCCGCTGAGGGAATTGCAAATCGGTGTCCCCATCTCCTGCCTTCTGGGGCATATGCCCGTGGGGTGGCACGGTGGCAGATACCGTCCGGGCCACGCTTCACTGTGTACGTGAATCACAGGGGATCTTGATAAGATGCAAATTCCAACTCAGGAGGTCCGGAGTGGGACTCATATTCTGCGTTCCGAACCAGGTTATGTCAGCGTGGCTTTGGCCACACTTGGAGAGGCAAAGGTTTATGCCATTAAATTGGGTCTCTTGTTCACCTCTTTTTGGCAAAGAGTATAATTTCTCCAAAGACAAATATATGATTGCTGACCATTTGGCTTTCATGGATAACTGTATTTCCCAGGAGAAAGAGTATCTGTTGTCCGTAACTCCCAAAGAATTAATTTATCTAATGGCTACCATTTCCTACCCCTGGATTCTAGACTGCATTTTACATACGTGTCTACACCTTTAAAAGAAAGAACTAGGTAAAATGGAGTGGTACTAAAAATCCAGGGATGCCTGGCTGGCTCAGTTGGAAGAGAATGCAACTCTTGATCTCGGGGTTGTGAGTTCAAGCCCCACGTTAGGTGTAGAGATTACTGAAATAAATAAACTTTAAAAAATGTAAAAAACAAACAAACAAACAAAAAAACCCCAAAGCACCAAGAACGTGGAGTTAAAAACATTACGGCAGCTTGAGAGGTGTAAACTCTAGTGACCAGATTTAGACTCTGGAGGTTGCTACTCTGGCACTTCCGTGAAGTCACAGAAAATACAAGGCAATTTTAAAAGTTTCTGGCTTATGCTATTTTTTTATGAAGCAGTTTGCCTAATCAAAATTTTCTACCTAGATACGAATTTGAAAAAGTTTACAGGGTTCTTGACTGCCACACTATTACGTGGGGGTGTTCGCGACTATTTTTTTTTTTGATGCAGAGTCTGGAATCTTTAGGAATGATGGAAGGAATTATTCCAGGGCTAAAATTCACTAAATAAAAACGGACTGAAACGTAAACCATGCTCGGAGCCTATCAGTCGCATTAAGCAAGAGTACCTATATCATCTTCTTCTTTCCCTTGGAAATTGGATTTGTTCTATTCTAACTTTACACTTTGGCCCTGTTCCCGAGAGTTGAAAACAAGGGTGTAGCTAAATGAGTCCAACTCCTGGATTTCAGCCTGATGCTGTTAGCCGAAGTCTTGGAACAGGGTCTAATAGCTAGCTGTTTTCCACAAAGTCCGCATTAGATGATAAAATCTTCACTCTTGATAGGGAGCTGCTGTTCAAGGAATCATTTCTTTTAACATTGCTTTTTGCTCCCCCGCTTTGTAGAGGGCCATGTGGCTTTCACGTCTGCTGCTGGTTTTCTCATCCAAAGAGTTTATTGGTGAAAGATAGGATCTGGTGGAAGAAGAGATCCCCCTTTTGGTACAAGGGGGCTGCGTTTCAGGAGAGATTCGTTATGCTGGTGAGATTATTGTGCAGGTGTGAACGGTTTCATTTGCAACACAGTGGTCCAATTGTCCAGCAGAATTCTTCTCTCTTTGGCCAGTTGGATTTGTTTTTTGTTTTTCCTTTCAATCTAATTTTTAGAGCACACGTATATGAATAGAAAAGATTCTTAAGCAGAACCCTTCCGGTGGCTCTGGTCTATGAAGCCAAGAATTTTTTTTTTTTTTTTTTTTTAAATAGTGCCTTTTCATGAAGGTGACCATGGGCGGCCAGTGATTTTTAGAATTGGCTTTGTTTTTTCGAGCATTAAAATACAACTGCAAAGTAATAAAGATGAGTAGCATTTTCATTTGTTTCTTGGGGTGTTTTTATTTTTGAAACTGGGAAAAAGTCCTTCTGTTGAGTGGAATGTCCTGCTGCTTTATGATTTGATTTTAGAGGGGGCTTGCTCTGTCTGTCCCTGTCTGTCTCTTTTCTCTTTTAATCGAGCCACCTTGGGATTTTAGTGAAATTGGGCCAGTTCTAGTGGAATTGGCACTGTGAACTATTTGTGTGCCCTTGGAGAAAACCTGTTTGCTTAGATCTGTATGCCAAATTGGTAACTGACTAACAGTAAGGAACCCAGATCGGGAAGGACTTGTTGAGATTTAATTATGCCACGAACTGTGCTGGAGAAGTGATTTTGCTTTGACTTTGTCTCCTTTCTGCATCCCCTCTTTTTCTGCTTTGTAGGCTTTGTGCTTCCAGAAAGAAAGTGTGCTTCCAGAAAGAAAGTCCTGTGATCCTTGTATACCTCTGCTGCTGACCTTTCTAGCTCCTTGCTATCCATAGTTGTCCCTCGAGGGATTTAGTGTCCTTGTGGGAGTGTTCCATGCCGAAAGGTCTTGAGAACAGTGTGACTTGTAGTAAACAAAGTTATGCACTGGGCGATTCATTGGACGGCTTTATCGTTTTGCTACTTATAATTTTATGGTTTTGTATGTGGGTGTGTGTGCACGCCCACAAGATCCCTGGCACTTTAAAAGATAATATTTTTAAATGGATAACAATTACAAAACTGAGTTCAAAGTTACAGAAAGTTTTTTTTTTTTATGGGAAGAGTAAGTCTGCTATTATATTACAATATGAATAATTCTGAGGAGTAACAGTTTTAGGATTTACTGACTTTCATTTTTAAAACTTTAAAAATAATCATAAATTCATGGGTAGTTGCAAAAGATAGTACGGAGAGGTCTTGTGTTCTCTTCCCCAGTTTCCTTCGTTGGCAATATCTTGCGTAACGACCTAGTCCTATCAAAGCCAGGAAACTGACCTCAGTACAGTCCACGGAGCTTACTCAGATTTCCACAGTTTTACGTACACTTGTGAGTGAATTTAGTTCTGTGCAGTTTTATCACAGGTGTGGTGGATTTGTGTGACCACACAGTAAAGGTGTACAACATTCATCACAAGGATCTTTTGTGCTACCTTTTCTGGCCTGGCCACCCCTGCCACTCCCCATCCCTAACCCCTGGCAACCCTGATCTGTTTTCATCTCTATAATTTGGTCTTTTTTTAAACTTTCATTTGTATCACATTTTATTTATGTATATTTGCTAAAGTAAAATTTTAGAAATCTAGCTGCATAGGTAACAATGTCACATTCTTCAAGTGAGACGTAGAAAAACGTGCATGAAGAGAGCAGTAAAGGAACAAGGGAAGAGACGGAGGTTAACAGCTTAAGATGTATGATAAAATTGGTAAGCAAGAAGCAGGTGATACCAAAATAGATAAATTGGGAACTAAAGCCCACCACACCAGATAGATCATGATGTTTGAAGTTGTTAAGTAGGTTCTACACTCGAGACGGGGCTTGAACTCACAACCTTGAAATCAGGAGTAGCACACTCTACTGACTGAGCCGGCCAGGCACCCCTGATATTTCAGGCTTTAAGGAAAATGTGATCTCGTGATCTTCCCAGATATCCAAACAGAAGCACCTAAAATCTGAGGTTTTATGGCTAAAGATCTTCATGGAGTCTTTCAAGCTGGGAGTCCACAGCCAAGCGCTGCTAGACTGATTTTTCTTAGCAGAAATGATTCTGAAAACCGGTAACTGCTGGCAGGGTTCCTTTCGTCCTTAATAGTGGCCTTTGCCACTTGACTCCATCTCCCAGGGACACATGCCCCGGGCCCAGGCCCCCTCAGGGGTTTCCTTTTAATTCGCAGAGTTACCGTGGCTGCCTCCTTTAACGGGGGTGACTGAAACACAGCAACTCTGGGAGAAGATGGGGAGCCGGCTGCAAAAAGAAGGACAGGGTCTTGATAATTACTTGAACTGAGTCCTGGGGACTGAGTCCTGAGGCGCTTTCTACTGCTCACTTTATTTTGTGTGTGTTTGAAATTGTCCCTAATTGAAAAGTTTAAAAGAAGGGGGGAAAAAACCCCAGAAAGCGAGAACTGGTATTTATAAGAAAGTCAGAGCCTCTTGAGGACAGTACGTGCCAGAAGCTGGCCATTGAAAATAAAAGCAATGCAGTTTTTTTTTTTAAGTGTTGAATTTTTAAAAGTTGGACTTGTTTCTCCGTCTCTTTCAGTTATTTACCCCTTCCTTTAGTAAGCGCCCACCCAGTTAAGTAACGTGTGTTCCAGATGGTGATGTGTGCTATGGAGAAACCTGTGCCCCCAGAGGTGGGGGCTGCCCTTGTAAGCGGCCAGGGAAGACTTCACAGGGAAGGTGACCTTTGGGCAAAGACCTGAACGAGGGAAGAAAGAAGCTGTGCAGGTCTCTGGCGGAGGCCCGTAGCAGGTGCAGAGGCCTTGAGGTGGTGCGCACCTGTTAGGGTAGAGGAACAGCAGGAAGGTCAGAGCCGGGAGGAGGTGGTAGAATAATGCCCCTTCCCCGAGATGTCCCCTTCCTAATCCTCAGAACCTATGAATATGTTACCTCGTCTGGTAACGGGCCTTTGCAGATGTGAGGAGGTTAAGGATCTTGGGCTGGGATGGTTATCTTGGATGATCCAGGTGGGCTCCCTCCAGGAGGAAGGCTGGAGGTCAGAGAGAAGAGAAAATGGTGCGTTGTTGGCTGTGAAAATGGAGGAACAGACTACAAAGCTGAGGAATAGAAGGTGGAAAGAAGGAAACAGATATTTCCCCCAAAGCCTCCAGAAGAAATGGAGCCCTGCCTCCTACACTTTGATTTTGGACTTCTGGCCTCCAGAACCAAACAGAATAAATTTGTATTGGTTTTAGATACTAGGTTTGTGGTAATTTGTTAGAGCACCAACAGGAAACTAATAGGGGTGAAGGTATAATGAGCAGATGGGGATAAGAGAAGAAGAAATAGTCAAAATGTGAAAGGCACTTAAATCCGTCAAAATAACTTGAACGTTTATTCGGAATGAGGCGGGAAGCCGTTCGAGTGCTTTGAGCAGAGTAGTTACAAGGTCTGACTTCCCTTCTGAGCGGGATCATCTCGGTTGCTGTGTGGAGACCGGACTTGAAGGGGGACAAGGATGCAGCAGGGAGACCCGTGAGTGAGCTACTCAAATAACCCAGACGAGAGAAGATGGTGGCTTGGAGCGCGTGGTACCAGTAGATGTGGGCAAAGTCGGGACTGCCAATGGCAATGGAAGGGGGAGAGAAAGAGGAGTTGGCCGGGACTCTGTTTATTTGGCCTAAACAACCGCACGGACGAGATTGTGGTTACTGACCAGGGGGAGACCGTGAGATGACCAAGTTTTGGGGGAAGATCAGTAGTGAGATGTGAGGCTGGAGGGAGATAGGAACTGGGGAGCCGTGAGCGCATCATTGGCATTTAAGTCCAGGAAACTGGACGAGGTCATCAGGGAAGTGAGCGAAGGGGGTGGGGGATTCAGGGATTGAGCCCTGTCACGCCACAGTGGTGAGAGGCCAAGATGAGGCATTGGAGAAGGCAGTCTCTGTGACGTGGGGAGGAACCCAGAGCACACGGTCCCCTGGAACCAAGGGATAACCTTTTCGAGGAGGAGACAGCGATCAGAGGGTTAAGTGCAACTGTTAGTCAAGCAAGAGGATGACTGAGAAGTAGCCATTGGATTTAGCACCTTGGAGGTCACTGGCAACCTTGACCAGAATCCGTGGCATGGTGCACACGGGGTGAATCTGGGGCTAGGGTGAGCAGGTTTGAGAGTGAATGGGGGAAAAAGGAGATAAGGAAATTGAGAGAATGAGTGTATGTAGAACTGTCTGTGCAAGGTATATCTTCCCCAAATAGACTTGATTCGTGAACATGTGACTAGAACAATGATGCTTTTCCCCTTGTCAGGGGCCTCACTGGTAACCCTAATCCAGGCAGAGTTAATAAAGCTAGTTTTTGAGCCAAGGGCTTGCTTGCTTGCTTGCTTGCTTGCTTTCTTTCTTTCTTTCTCTTTTTTTTTTTTTTTTTGATGCTGTAATTCACAGTGGTGCTATAAAGCAAAATGCTGGAGACACTTTTATTAGCAAATTCTCACAGCTGAGGCTCACTCAGTGGGGCTTTTACTGGGCAGAGCCATTCCAGTCCTAGTGTATTAAAGACCATTAGGCCTTTGGAAAATTCAGGCTTATAAACTTACAAGATTTAATTTAATGTAAGAAATTTAAACTATTAGCTTTCTTTTTGGTGAGAATCTTTAAAATTGTGAAAGTTTAGGTCTTATTATTTTGTTTTGCTTTTCCTTTCAGGATTAAAAGAAATTCTTAAAACCTGTCATTTTGGTGCTCCTTTAAAAGAAGAGAGAAAAAGCACCCTCCCTTTACAGTTTGCCAAAGAAATTGTTGGCGCGTTTCTGTGTTTAATACCTAACTGTAGGTATGGTCCTGATCCCTTTTTGGAAGGAACTCTCGCCTCTAGTTTTTGTAAATCCCTCAAAGAGATTATTGTTGGTTATCCAGGATTTAAACTTGGTCCTGAATATTACTTTCCACAGAATAAGCCCTGTGATCTAGGGGCTAGCAGTGGGAGTGATGTGCCAAAACATCAGCTTTTTGTTCTCCGTTTTTCATCCCAAAACCCTGTTATACAAATTTCAGGTCATGTTGTTTAAGGTGACTTGGCATTTTCTTTGAAGGGGAGAGAAAAACCTGTTTTCTGCTTCCGGTGCTTTTAAGGTCTCATGTATGGGGGACTTCTTGAAAGTCTCACTGAGAAAAAAGTTCCTCTATTTTAAAGTGGCTGAGAACTGTATGGTGTAGTAGATCTCCTGAAAACTATTCCAGAATGTTTATTTTAACTGGTATCTTCTAGTTTGTAATCACTGAGCGTCGGATTTGGGTTTTCTTCAAACGCTGCCGCTGATTCAGTGGCTCCATCTACTTAAAATAACGACAGGGGCGCCTGGGGGGCTCAGCCGGTTAAGCGTCCGACTTCGGCTCAGGTCACGATCTCGCGGTCCGTGAGTTCGAGCCCCGCGTCCGTCGGGCTCCGGGCCGACCGCTCGGAGCCTGGAGCCCGCTTCCGATTCTGCGTCTCCCTCTCTCTCTGCCCCTCCCCCGCTTGCACTCTGTCTCTCTCTGTCTCAAAGATAAATAAACGTTAAAAAAAAAAAAAAATAACAACAAAGAACAAAATGTCCTGTAGCTAGTTTTTGCACTAGAGGGTTAAAAACATTGCCCCACGCGTGGTCCAGGCTTGGGATCCAGCCTGGCTGTAAAGGCAGAGACCAAAACCTTTCCCGGCAGCTCCCCGCCACAGGGGAGAAGTGTTCTGCGGGGGGGTCTGCTTGGCGGATGCAGAATCGCTGCTCCTTGTGGCGCAGGCCGCAGTCGGGCCGCCAGTGTTCTCGCCAGTGTCTGCTGCAGGGCACCAGAGCCTTCGGACTGTTCTTGCAGGAAGCGTTCAGGAGCCAAGGAAGGTCGAGGAACGCAGCGGGTCCCATCCTTCTGAGAGAGCCCCAGCACGCGTCAGCGGATTGAAAGCTCTCAGAAGTTCTGCAGCGAATAGCGCTGCTTAGTGTTGTCTAAACCAGTGTTCCCCAAACTCCTCTGACCATGGAATCCTTGAAAAAAATTTTTTTAATGTTTATTTTTGAGAGAGAATGAGTGAGGAAGGGGCAGAGAGAAAGGGAGACACAGAACCCGAAGTAGCTCCAGGCTCCGAGCTGTCCGCACAGAGCCCGGCGCGGGGCTCGAACCCGCAGACGGTGAGATCATGACCCGAGCCGAAGTCGGACGCTCAACCGACTGAGCCACCCGGGCGCCCCGGCCATGGAATCCTTTTTAAAAGTAACATGATTAACCCCCCTGAGGAGCTGTTGTTTTACTGGACATGCTTTGGAAAGTGCCAGTCTGTGCAATAATGCCTACCGTTTATATCCTGTCTCAGCTACTCTGAGTCTTTTGTCCAGTTACATTTCATAGTTTTTACAACATTTTACATTTTATAATTTTTACCGAAAAGGCTCACGTATCCCCAGATCAGAGGGGAGCTGCCCTGTGTTTAGTCAGCATTTGCTGCCTTTGAGGACCCATTAGGGTTGCTGGCTGTTAGCCCTGATCTTCTACTTTATTTAACCCCGAATTCCAGAGGTCTGGTAGGGAGGTGATTCTGCTCTGGAACCATTGGAGTTGTGGCTTGGCTCCCTCACAGCTCACGTTGGTCCGTCCCTCTCTGCTCTTCGTGATTGCCCGGTGCTCAGACTCAACTCTGGCACAGACAGATGGACAGACACCGCTCGTGGCAGGGGCAGGCTCAGCTGTGGACCAAACACGCCCAAAATAAAACCGTGGTGTTCTGTCTCGTCAGAACCGGAGCTTCGGTGTTACAGAGTCGCTCTCCCATTCTTTATGGCCTGACCACTTGTGATCAGGTGAGGGTTGGTTTCCCTGATGCCCTCCTGGCTAAGGTGGAGAAGGGTGGGCTGACAGTGTGGGTACGTGGATTTGTAACTGATGCTGTGGCCAGGCCTGGGGTGGGCTGCTTAATGGACCCATGTCAGCCTTGGTGGGGGGGAGGGCTATAGTGGTTTGCCACGGGCTCTGTCCTCAGCCCCATCCTGGTTAACTTTTTTTTTCTGTAAATAAGACACAAAGGCCCGCAGACCATATTTTGCAGAAGAGTGTGTATGGGAGAAGTAACTAATGCAACAGATGACAGAATTGGGATTCAGAGATGCGCTAAAATGCTGGGAAGGGGGTGGGTACAGTGAGCTGGGGTTTAAAATGGGTTTTAAAATTATATTAAAAAAAAACATAGAGTGAAAGTAAGAGGTAGGGACTTTACTTGCCGTTTGTGTTTAAAAAAAACAAAAAACTCTGAAGAATGATGAACACCAAATTCAGATTACCCTTGAGGCAGGGGAGAGTATGTGCATCAGAAATGTACAGGACTTTATTATTTTTATTTATTTATTTATTATTTATTAAAAAAATTTTTTTTAATGTTTATTTATTTTTGAGAGAGACAGAGACAGGATGCAAGTGGGTTAGAGGCAGAGAGAGAGGGAGACACAGAAGCCGAAGCAGGCTCCAGGCTCTGAGCTATCAGCACAGAGCCCAACCCAGGGCTCGAACTCACGAGCTGTGAGATCATGACCTGAGCCGAAGTCGGATGCTCAACTGACTGAGCCACCCAAGTGCCCCGTGGGACTTTGAACTTATCAGTATCTTAAGTGGGATGGTGAGTCCACAGGTGTTTGTAGTATTTTTGTTGTTGTTTGCTTTAAATGTTTAATTAACTAAACAGACTCCAGAAGGTTTGGTGCACTGTGAGTTTAGTAGCCACGATGGTGTATTTACAAGTGAAGCAGCAAATGAGCGTCTGATAAAATCCTCCTGTTTGTGGCACTTGACAGCCCACATTTGGGATAGTGTTCCATCCTGAGTACCACAAGTGAAGGGGGTTACTGTATATGCATAAATACTAGGGTACGTTCAGAGATCATGGGTACATGAACCAGTCTAGTCCTAGGGCAGTTAGTTGAAGAAATGGACGATAGTTAGACCTACAAGATGACTAAGGGGAATCATTATGGTATCTTCAGCCTTTTGAAGAACTATCAGTGGAAGAAGGAATAGAGATTTCTTCAGAAAGGCAAAATTAGGGCCATGAGTGGAATCCCTTTACTAAGGAAAGGGAGGAAGTACTTCCTAATAGCCAGACTGCTTTGCGGTCGATCAGCCCGATGTGAGGGTCAGCTCTCTGCAGAAGCCTCTCCCCAACCAGGGCTGCCAGGAGGAGCCCTTCCTGGGGTGGGGAGTTGCCCCGGTTGGTCTCCGGGACCTCTCTTCTTCAGTTTCTAAACAATCGAACACTGGAGCCAGTGTGACCCCTGCTGCATCATGGTGTGGCACTTTGGTTCAGAAAAGTGATTGGAGCCTCGTAGTACTTTGTGCCACCTAGTCTAATTTCTGACGCTGTGCCTTCCACTCAGAGTGCCCGTGCCTAAAGGGAAGGTGACCTAGGTGACATGATTGTTTGTCACACGTAGAGCTTACATGCCCGCATACACAGCAAAAATGTAATCAAGGAAGCCAGAATTTCAGTGTGCCATCACAAGAATGTTCTGTGGGTCAGTGTCACTTTGACACTTTTAGTGTACTTTCAGTTGAGTAAGGTATCCTAAGGAATGTTTTTAATATAGTCTGCTCGAGATGGAAAATCAGAAATTTTGACACTGAAACAACCCGAGTTCTTGGATTCTGACTAATTTTTACTTATTTTTTTTAAATTATTTTTTTAATGTCTGTCTTTTGAGAGACAGAGACAGTGTGAGTGGGGGAGGGGCAGACACACACACACACACACACACACACAAAATCTGAAGCAGGCCCCAGGCTCTGAGCTGTTGGCACAGAACCTGACATGGGCTCAAACTCACGAACTGTGAGATTATGACCTGAGCCGAAGTCAGACACTTAATTAACTGACTGAGCCACCCAGGCGCCCCTCAGACTAACTTTTACTTCTAAGTTCTAGCCTCTTTCTGCTGCAGTGGAGCAAGTAGCAAGCACCCCACTATAGATTTAATAAAAGTTGGGGCGCCTGGGTGGCTCAGTCGGTTGAGCAGCCGACTTCAGCTCAGGTCATGATCTTGCGGTCCATGAGTTCGAGCCCCGCGTCGGGCTCTGTGCTGACAGCTCAGAGCCTGGAGCCTGTTTCAGATTCTGTGTCTCCCTCTCTCTCTGACCCTCCCCCATTCATGCTCTGTCTCTCTGTCTCAAAAATAAATAAACGTTAAAAAAAAAATTTAGATTTAATAAAAGTTATTTGTAAAAATAAAAAGCTAATGGCTTCTTTAAAGTAACTGGAGCAGCGTAAGTTTACAATAAGGAGCTGTATCCTGTAGTGTTATCGGTGGTGACCTACGTAGTGTGTGACCTGTGTGTAAAGAATTACACTTGCACAACACTTGAACCCTTTGAGATGCATAACGGCTCTGTGGGTGGTGGGATATGGTGGCTCACATTTGGAGGATGAGAAAACCAAGGCCCCAGGGTCATAGTTTAGTGTTGTAAGAGACATTTTAAGGTGTCGGATTCCTCCCGACCACTGAGGAGGAAAGCGGTGCGGAAAAGCCTAGTGACCTTGTCACAGTCCCGCAGCTAGTTAGTGAAAGACTGGACACAAGAATCTGAGGTTTGGGGTTTTTTCACCCCAAGTGTAACTGGTTTTCTATTATATCTTGCTGCTCCTTGGATAATACAGGTGACCTTGAGCGCCTTCCTAAAAAGTTGATCAAATTTGTATTTATATCCCTATCACTTTAGGGCTCTTTAGGGACATCATTATGTAAAGGAACTCTTTTGTATAGTACAGATTTATTTTGAATATAGTGAATTCCCTTTAATTTTAAAGTGTTTGTTAATCTGAGAACTGCATGTGGTTTTTGTCCTTGACCCTAGTACCAGGATATCACCTTGATATTTGTGTGTTAAACTGACTCTGCATCCCTGAGACAAATCGCACAGGGTTATGACGTACTACCCTTGTTGTACATAGCTGGATTCAGATTGCTGGGGTTTTGTTGAAGATTTTTACGTATGTTCATCACATCAGGAATTATTGGTTTGTAGTTTTCTTGTGAGGTCTTTGTCTGGTTTGGATATCAGAGAAATACTAGCCTCGTAGAAGGTGTTGGGAAGTGTTCCCTCCTCTTTTGTTTTTGGAAGAATTTGTGAATGATTGGTTAATTCATTAATCTTTTAAAACATTTGGTAAGAGTTAATTCTTTTAAAAGTTCTTTTAACTTAGTTTTAACCATTTTTAAAATTCTTTTCAAACATTTAGAATTTACCAGTGATGTCATCTAGGCTTGGACTTTGCTTTGTGCTAAGTTGTTGTTGTTTTAATCACTAATGTAACCTCTTGTAAGTCTATGCAGATTTTCCATCCTCTCGAGTTAACTTCAGTACTTCGTGTCTTTTTCTAAGCATTTGCCTATAATCACCTAGTTTTGGCATATAAATTGTTCATAGTGTCCCTTTGTAATGCTTTTTGTTTTTGTGGTTGTCGATAGTGATGGCCCCTCTCCTTGGGTTTAGGAATTTGAGCCTTCTCCACACCCACGCCCCCATTTGGTCAGTCTAGCTAAAGGTTTGTAAATTTTGGTGATCTTTGCAAGTAACCAGTTTTTACTTCATTTTCTTTTTGTTTCACTTATTTCTGTTGTAATTTGTGTGTGTGTAAATTTTTTTTAACGTTTATTTTTGAGAGAGTGAGCACAAGCCGGGAGGGGCAGAGAGAGAAGGAGACAGAGCAGAGGATCCAAAGCAGGTTTTGTGCTGACAGCAGCGAGCCCGATGTGGGGCTCAAACTCCTGAACCGTGAGATCATGCTCGGAGCTGAAGTCGGATGCTCAACGAACTGAGCCACCCAGGCGCCCCGTTTCTGTTGTAATTTTTATTTTCTTCTTGGGTTTAGTTTTCTTTTTCTCTAACCTAGCCTCTGGAAGGCTAGGTTATAGATTTTAGATTTTTTTAAAATATGGGAATTTATAGCTATAAATTTTTCTCTAAGCACTGCCTTCACTGTGCCTCATAAGTTTTGAACGTTCTGTTATTTTCACTCACTGCAGAGTATTTTCTAGTTTCTTCTGCAGTTTCTTCTTTGACACATTGGTTGTTTAGCATGTTAGCATTTGTTAGTGTGTTGTTTAATTTCCACACATTTGTGAATTCCCCATATTTCCTCCTTTTATCAATTTCTGATTTTCACTCCACTGTGGTCAGAGAACATACTTTGTATAATTTTGGTTCTTTTGAATTTATTGAGATTTGTTTTATAGCCTAGTATATGGTCTATCCTGTAGAGTGTTCCATTGCACTTGAGAATAATGCTCAAATTGTTGTTGAGTAGAGTGTCTCATGGATGTCTCTTATGTCTAGTTGGTTTATAGTGTTGGGTTCTTCTATTTTCTTGTTGATAGATATTCTACTTATTCTATCTTTTATCGAAAGTGGGTATTGGAGTCCGATTATCCATTTCTTCAGTTTTTTCATTTTTTTGCTTGTGTTTGGGGGCTTTGTTGTTAGGAATATATGTTTACAATTGTTAGGTTTTTGTGATGGATTGACCCTCATTATAAAAATATCTTTTGTCTCTAGTAATCATTTTTGTCTTAAAAGTTATTTTAAGTGGTATTGGTATATGCACTCTAGCTCTCTTTCAGGTACTGCTTACAAGTTATACCTTTTTCTATCCTTTTACTGTTTGTGTGGATCTAAAGTGTGTGTGTCTCAGGGCACCTGGTTGTCTCTGTTGTAGAGCATGTGACTCTTGATCTCGGGGTTGTGAGTTTGAGCCCCACGTTGGGTGCAGAGTTTAGTTAAAAAAAAATGTATGGGGACATCTGGGCAGCTCAGTCAGTTAAGTGTCCGACTCTTGATCTCAGCTCAGGTCTTGATCTCAGGGCTGTGAGTTCAAGCCCCACACTGGGAGTGAAGCCTACTTTAAAAAAAAAAAAGTATGTAGTTATCTTGTAGTCAGCATATCCTTAGGTCATGTTTATTTATACCACCAATCTCTGTCTTTTGCTTGGAGTGCTTAGTCCATTTCCATTTAATATAATTATTGATAAGGAAGCATTTATATCTGCCATTTTGCTATTTGTTTTCTGTATGTCTTATGTCATTTTAGTTCCTCTTTCTCTTCATTACTGCCTCCTTTTGTGTTTAAGTAGACCTTTTTCTAGCATACTATTTTAATTCCTTTTATCTTTTGCTACTCTTTTTAAAGTTTTTTTTCTTAATGATTGCCCAGGGATTACAACTGACGTCTTAAAACAATCTAGTTTGTATTAATGCCAACTTACTTTCAATAGTATAGCAAAGCTGCTACGATATAACTTCATTCCTTCTCCCTTCTTTAACTATTATTTCATACAAATTATGTCTTTATTGTTTTACTTTAGGCAGTTATCTTTTTAATTAGATAAAAGAAAAGCATTGCAAGCAAAACTGTATTTATACTGTCTTTTATATTTACCCTTGTAATGACTTTTACTGGTTTACTTTCTTTATTTATGTGGGTTGAGTTCCTGTCTGGTGTCCTTGTATTTAGCCTAAAGGACTCCCTTGGTGTTTCTTGTAGGACAAGTAAGTCTACTAGTGATGAATTATCTTATTTTTATTTATCTTGGAATAATTTCTCTCTTATTTTGGGGGGTAGTTTCGCTAGATGCAGTTACTGGTTGGCAGTCTCTTCCTTTAGCACTTTGAATATGCCAGCCGACTGCTTTCTGACCTCCCCAATTTTTAATGAGAAGAACACACAATGTGTCTTTTTCTTTTGTTGCTTTTCAGTTTTCAACAATTTGACTATGATGTGTTTAGGTGTGCATCTCTTTGAGTTTATCCTTCATGGAGTTCAGTGAGCTGCTTTAGTGTGTGGATCAATGTTTTTCATCATGTTTGGAAAGTTTCTAGCCATTATTTCTTCAGATGTTCCTTCTACCCCTTTCTCCTTCCCTTATAGGACTCCGATAATGCCTTTGTTGATCCACTTGGATGGTATCCAGTAGGTCTCTGAGGTTCTGTTAATTTTGGGAAGGGGGGTTCTTTTGTCCTTTTTTTTTTTTTTCCTTAGACTGGATAATCTTTTTTTTTTTTTAAGTTTATTTATTCCGAAAGTGGGGGGGGGAGAGGGGGAGGGAGAGAGGCAGAACGAGCTGACGAGGGGCAGAGAGAGAGGGGGGACAGAGGAACCGAAGCAGGCTCTGTGCTGACAACAGAGAGTCCAATGCAGGGCTTGAACTCCTGAACCACGAGATCATGATCTGAGCCGAAGCTGGACACCCAACCAACTAAGCCACCCAGACGCCCCTAGACTGGATAATCTTAATTGACCTTGAGTTTGCTGATTATTCTGTTAGCTCAAATCCGTTGAGCCCCTCTATTGAATTTTTTATTTCAGTTACTGTGCTTTTTGACTTTAAAACTTGTGTTTTTTTAAAGTTTCTTTGTCACTGTTTTCTACTTGGTGAAATATTGTGCGTATAACTTTTATTTTTCTAGACATGCTCTCCTTTAGTGTTTTGAACATATTTATAATAGCTGACTTAAAGTCTTAGTTTAATAAGTCCAAAGTCTGGACTTGCTCAGGCTGCTTTTTCTTTCCACATATGGTTCATTCTTTACTGTTTCTTTGCATGTGTCTACATTTTGTGTTTAAAATTGACAACTCCTTTAAAATGTGATTCACTCTCTTCTGGAGAGTTAGTTTTTGTTTGTTATTGCTGCTATTTTTTAGTGACTTTTCTGGACTAATACTCTGGTTTGTATTTTTTATCATGTGTGACCACTGAAATCTCTGCTCATTTAGCTGAGTGGTTAGTGATTGGACAGAGGTTTCCTTAAATATGTTGAAGCAATAGATCTCCCATCTTTTGCTGAGTTGCTTTCTGTATGTTGGGGCATGCTTTCATTGTGCCAGAGGTTCACAACTCTGTTTTAGCCTTCACATCATGCTGTGCAAAGCTTCAAGTTTAGCCAGAGTGAGAGATCAGGGCCTTCTGATCCCTTTTTTGGGCGCACACACAGTCCTATACAGGTGCATGACACTGACTCCCAAAAATCTGTGGGAGCCTTTCAAAGCCCCTTAGGGACCTCCCATTCCCCAGGTTTCCCTTTTAAGTTTTAGGTCAACTCTTTGTAGCCCCAGGGTGGTAATGGTACCTCAGGCAGCCACAACCTTAAACAGTTCTCCCTTACTGTTTGGGACAAATGCACTGGAGATAAGGCAGAGGAAGCTTTGAGTCAGGTCAGATAAAGACAAGCCTCCAGAAGAGAGCTTTCCAGCAGGCTGTCACACAGGTCAAATGGTGACCATTCCCTGGGGATGGCATTTTGGGCACCTGTGAAGCCACCTGGCCCCTTTGGTGTCTTCCAGGCTGCTGGTTTCCACAGCTACCATAGTGGCGAGGCTGTTGTTTTTCAAGGTTACCGTGGAGCTACCTGTGGTGCCGGCAGAGGAGGATGGGATTAGTGCAAGTTAAAACAACATGGAGGTAGTTGCCCTTACCAAGATGAAAACATTTTTCTTGAATAAATGCTCCTCGGAATGTTGAAAGTCTTTAGTTAATTTCCAGAGTTCTGAAAAAGTTGATTTTGACAACTTTTGGCAGTATTCTTGTTGCTTGAATGTAGGAGCAGATTTTTGGAGTTCTTTATTCTGCCATCCTAAAAGTGAACTACCTATTGGTACTTCTTCAAACGAGGAATCCTAATGAGACACATGCTGTGTGCACTCTCGCCTACTTTGTCTCGTGTTCTCTCTTCTGTCTGTGTATTCTACGTCTTGAAGTGGCCCCAAGGGAGTGTTCAGGAGCACAGGTTACTGTAAACCAGTGGCCATGACCTTCACTTTATTAGAAATGAGTCTCAACCTTTAGATGGGCGGCAAGTGTTAAGCACTTGACCCCACAAACTCAAGATCATGTTGATTTGCTGGATCATTCTCTCATCTTGCCAACAGAGTCCACCTTTTGTACAACTTTGTACGGTATCCTGTGAAGAAGTAACTGCTTTGTCCCCTGAGTTAGGTTTGGAGGACAGAATACTAATAGCAAAAATGGCCATTTCCTCTGGATACTGTTGGGATTTGAAATTCAGTCCAGACAGAACATTAATTTCTCTCTATCAGACGTTATGGTCCTGGTGAACAGCTTGAGTTTTGTGTAAAATTTTTTTTTTAGTCTATCCACTTAAAGTCTAAGTTTTTCTACATAATATAAATTTGAATTTCTCATATGACCAGAAGTGTTGAGTTATGGATATTGATTTTCTTACAGCCTTTTATTTCAGAGACAGTCAGTCTCCACTTGTATAAGAAGAAATATAAAAAAAAAAAGAAAGAAAGAAAGAAAGAAGGAAAAGAAAGAAAGAAAAGGAAAGAAACACAAGTGCCCATTGGTAAAAGGAAAGTGAAGACATTCTGGTCTGAAAACCTGTACAGTTGCAGTTTACATTTTTTGCTGTTTATGTATTTGTGTATTTTCTCCTTACATGTTATATAATAATTTAACCAAGGCATCTAACATGTGGTATGAACTGATAGAACAACAGTTTGGAAATCTCGAAAAATAAAACTGGAAACGTTTGCTTGTATTTCTTTTCCACCTCAGAATGTTTTGTTAATGAGACGTTTTATACTGCCATAAACTCGGGGTAATAATAAAGGTGTTGATTGATTTTTGGATGGCGAGGGGCTTCTCTAATTGCAGAATTCGACATTTGTGTCACTTGTGCCGTTTTAGGTGAGCAAGACGTGGAAGGTGATTGCCGAAGACGAAGTGCTTTGGTACCGGCTGTGCCGGCAGGAAGGGCACCTTCCCGAGAGCAGCATCTCTGATTACTCGTGCTGGAAGCTCATCTTCCAAGAGTGCCGAGCCAAGGAACACATGTTAAGAACCAACTGGAAGGTAGGCGGTGGCCAATCTCGTTACCTGTACTGAAGAATAGCCGGCCAGGACGCGGGAATCCAGGCCCCGGATTAACCCCGCAGGCCCTCCGATTACGGCCTGAGGCCAACTAACTGCCAAAAGCAAAGAGGAGTGCGATGAGCATCCTGTCGGCTGCCGGTGGTTCGTTGCCCATTTTGCTCGCCGTTAGGGTATCTGCCCCCCTTTGCAACCGTGCTGTTGGGGAGCATCCTGTTGTCTAGGAGAGGAGGGGTGAGGTTGGGGTGCCGCCCCCTCCCCTCTGATGGCTCGTGCTCAGTGCAGTCCCCTTTCACTTTCACCGACCCTGACCCCTGACGCATCAACAAAGCAAAAGCACCACCTGAATACGAAAGCAGTGCCGCAAATGTGATTTCCAGTGACTGCGAGGGAGGTTGTTAAATGTCTCTGAGTCCTGTCTTCTCTCCCCTCACATAACCCACTGGCTTGCTTCCATAGCATTTATCACGCAAAATCTCTACAGAAATATTAGATCACAGCTAAGAATTTGCACGGTGCTGTGTTTCTGTAGGAAATCGCTGTCAAGAACGGCGTTACGTAAAGCTGTTCGAGGCCTGTCAAGACCACAGTGCGGTGGCGGCCCTCCTTCCTACCTGGTAGCTGGAGACGCCCTTGTAGGGCAGCGGTGGAACCACACCTACTGCCTCCACTCCTGTAAAGGTCGATCCTAAAGGACTTTGAGATCACAGGCTTTTGCTCATTACTGACGGTGACCCGTTGCCTGTGTGCGGGTCCGTCCTCGGTCACCTCATAACCTCATTAGTGACCGATGCTCTTGGTCTGGGTAAACTCACAGTTTCTAGTCAAGCGAATAGGAGCAGTGTTTCTCAACCTCGCATTAGGGGCCAGACAACTCCTTTGGTGGGGGCTGCCCTGTGTGTGTGGTAGCATGTTGAGCAGCTTCCTTAACCTCTACCCAGTGGGTGCCAATAGCATCCTCCACCTACCCCACGTCGTGACAGCCACAGATGGCTTCAGGCGTGTCAGATGTCCCTTGGGGCGGGGGCACAATGGCCCCCGGCTGAGAACTGCCTTTCCAAGGGGAACGAGCATAGGTGTCCTTTCATAGGCTGTTAAGACACCTCTGAGTAAAAACCACCCTGGCCCCGCAGCTGTGTGCTCACCAGATGATAGCCTCGTGTGGAGACCCCTCCCCACCCAGCCTTCTTGCCCATGTGCTTGGCTGGGCCTGCGTGAGGGAAGTCGGTGAGAGGCAGCTGTGAGGGTTTGACAGAGCTGCTTAGACGAGCTGGGCCCGAGCCTGGCAGGAAGGGCTGGAATTGAAGGAGAGCTGGTGAGTTAGCTTGAACTGGGGCCTTTCCCTCCGGGAAGGAGGGATATTTTGAATTGTGCACGTGGGTGCTGCAATGGTCTGTGTACATCGGCTCGAATTCGGAGCCGTCAGACCCTGAGAGAGTGCAGCCGCTAAGTTTTCTGCTTCCTCTTTGGTGGTGGAGAAAGCCCCAGAGGGAGGCAGGTACCTCCTCATCCGCTGGAGGTGGCAGCAGTGAAGGTGTCCGGAGCCCTGCCTCCAGGCATCTGGCCCTCCATAACCGCTGCAACCATACAGTTGACTGGAACGTCTAGTTGTCTTTAGCAAGTATAAAGCCATTTGTTTGGTTAGCGCTTGATAAATGAGTTAGTGGACTGGAGTCAGATGGCTCAGCCCCTTTCCTGGCCCTGTTAACAGTGAGGACTGCGAAAGTGAAATGTGAAATGGGAAATCCTGCCCTGACTGTGATGGTGGGATTCTTACTGTGATTCTAGAGAGAAAGCTCCATCGAAACATGAAAGGTGGTGTTAGAGCAAGTTGCTTTCCTTCGGATGCCCCCGTTTTCCCCTCTCTAAAGTGGGGGCTGATGGTAGCCTGCTCATAGGGTAGTGGCGAGGATGACTGTTTAATGCTCCTCCCGTACAGCCTGGCCTGTGGCCGGCATGATGATCTTTGTACAAGTGACTCAAAAGTCAGCAGAGTCCATATGGTGGAAAACCCATCTGCTACCTGCCGCCTAGTCTCAGGAACCACACGTGTCCTGGGCTTTAGGGTTCCCTTTAAAAATACCAATTCCACGAACCTCTGACCTTGTGGTCTTCTTCCTTTCCCCATACTGACTTTTGTCTCTGTGTGTACTCTCTCATCGTATCCTCTGAGTGTTCGTAAGGGCTGTTGGCACGTAAAACACCCTTAAATACCTTCTGTCCTTGGAACTGCGCTTTCGAAACAGACTTTGTGTTTCTTCAGATGCGTGTCCCCGCCAGCCTAGTGGAGCGCACACCTTGCCTTTCTAGCCTGTAACCCCCCTGAGCGCGGGAGCAGCGTCTCCCATGGCCGTGCCCCCGGGTTCACGGTCTTCTTGTGTGGGGTAACTCGTAAATGTTAATACCTTAGCAGATTAGCTGTCCTCGTGGTCCTTTGGAACGCCCCGGTGACTTTGAGCACAATACCCGTGGTAAGACACGGCCGTGGAGCATAGCTGAGCGCGGAGTGCTGCCGTCGGGGTGTCCCGAGAGTACGACCAACTGCATCCCCCTTCTCCTTATGCAGAATCGCAAAGGTGCCGTGAGCGAACTGGAGCACGTTCCCGATGCGGTTTTGTGTGATGTGCATTCCCATGACGGCGTTGTCATTGCCGGGTAAGCAAAAACCTTTTTTCACATAGTAATTAACTCTTCATCTTAAGGTCTTTCGTTTCTCACGCGCCACCCTCTGAGTCCCAGTGCCGCGATCTTCCCCTGAGAGCGTGTACCTTCCCGCCTCAGCCCGGGTTTGAGACGGACACTCTCCATGATTCTGCCGTCCGGGATCGGAGTCTGAAGTTGGTGGTGAGAAGCGCGCGGTGTAGCCTAGAGCTACAGTCCATTTGTCTCCATGTGTCTTTCCTGGCTTTTAAATCACTCTTGTGGTGTGTTAGGTTAGATTTTCATTAAGGCAAACCGTCAGTATTTTATGAAGACATAAAAAAGTCAAGCAAGAATGATACGTGTTGGCACAAACAGAGCCCACTCTTACTCTTGTTCTGAGGCCGTTAGGAGGAAGGGCCGCGGCCACACATAATCTTCCTGCCCTGCCACATAGTGTGTATCTGCTGCTTAACTTGTCCTGAAATAGGCTTTTTAGTTATCTCCATCACGAAGAAATTGAATTTTAGCTTCTGTAAATTCCAGTGGCTTCTGTCCCAAAAACCCCTTTCGTGAATTCTTCCTGTTTGACTATAGAAATGTGAAACAGTTTGTGTATTTCTTTAATGTACAGTGAGGAGACCTATTTCATCTTTGGATTGAGAAGCAATCTTGACAGATCTCATGTTTTTCACTCGTACGTGGATCTTGAGAAGCTTAACAGAAGACCATGGGGGAGGGGAAAAAATAGTTACAGAGAGGGAGGGAGGCAAACCATCGGAGACTCTTAAATACAGAGAACAAACTGAGGGTTGATGGGGGTTGGGGGAAAGGGGAAAGTGGGTGATGGGCATGGAGGAGGGCACTTGTTGGGATGAGCACTGGGTGTTGTATGTAAGCCAATTTGACAATACATTGTATTTAAAAACTAACAAATTTTCAGGAAAAAATGAATAAACATTAAAAAAAAAAAAGCCGTCTTGAATTACAGTCTCAAATTGCATACTTAACATTTGAAGTGGAGACCAGAATACTTAAAACCCTGAGTCTGGATTAGATTTGGGGTGAGTCCCTTAGGAGAGGTTTCTACTTGGAGGAAACCAAAAACAAACCTTGGCCTGAACAGCTTGGTAGTAGGTAGTCTTTTTCTTTAAAGAGGACGCTTTCGGGGCGCCTGGGTGGCGCAGTCGGTTAAGGGTCCGACTTCAGCCAGGTCACGATCTCGCGGTCCGTGAGTTCGAGCCCCGCGTCAGGCTCTGGGCTGATGGCTCGGAGCCTGGAGCCTGTTTCCGATTCTGTGTCTCCCTCTCCCTCTGCCCCCCCCCCCCCCCCCCCCCCGTTCATGCTCTGTCTCTCTCTGTCCCAAAAATAAAGAAAAAACGTTGAAAAAAAAATTAAAAAAAAAAAAAAGAGGATGCTTTCCTTTTTTTTTTTTTTTTCCCATTCTTAATGTTTATTTATTTATTTACTTTTGAAAGACAGGGGGCAAGCAGGGGAGGGGCAGAGACCAAGGGAGACACAAAGTCCAGAGCAGGCTCCAGGCTCTGAGCTGTCAGCAGAAAGCCAGATGTGGTGCTTGAACTCACAAACTGTGAGATCATGACCTGAGCCAAAGTCAGACGCTTAACTGACTGAGCCACCCAGGTGCCCCAAGAAGACTCGATCCTTAAGCATTCCTCGAAGGACACCATTTGAGTTGAAACTCCAAACAGGTAAATGTTCCATGATCTGCGGGGCCTAAAAAAAGTATGTTTGCTTTAAACAAGATCTGCTCAGGAGGAACACTTTTCCTTAGCTTTGGTTTTGCTGGCCACAATTTAGAGGTTAATGCCCTTGCTGTAAATGCCGTAGACCTACTGTTTTTAGAAAGATGAGTGGACCACAAATACGGAAGTGTGGCTTTTGGCTTCTGTCTCTCGTTGCTAAAATGTGGGCCTAAGAGCTCATGCTCCATATGGTCCTTTCTGCCCACAAATTCTAAGACTCCATGGTAACTTGGAAAGGACCTCTGTCCTTCTAGCTTAAAGGGGTCTCCTGGTGTGTCAGGAGGCCTTTGAGGACAGAATATTGAGTTTGGACTGAGAGTCATAGAAGAAATTATGGCTAAAGGGGACTTTAATCTCAGAAGCCAAGTGTGAATTGATCTGGACATGGACCTCACAAGGGCAGGCTGGCCACGAGTCCAGAGGCCAGCCCTTTCTTTCCTGCCTGTCCGTTCCCCTGAGGGCTTCTCCACGTTACAGATGATGCCAGTGCAACGCAAAGCAGTGGCAGAGTTTGGTGGGTCGATAGGATGAAGCAGGACCTGTGGGTCAGAGAGGCTCCTCCCGACTCCTCTTCCTAAGAGAACCTTGCGTTTACGACCTGGCATTGGGTACTTTGGTCTTGCTTGTGCGTAGAGCATCTTGTGTTTATCATTAAAATTTTATCTGGTGGTTACGATGCTTGTTTTCTGGGTCGGATCTTGGATCCCTTTTCATTTGAGACAGCGGTGTTTGTGGTTACCTCATTCCCAATCAATGTCGTATTCGCCCGGCTTTGTGCAGCCTGTGCATCTCCAAGGACTTGCCTGCAGAGACGCCACTTCGCCATCTCTTTCCCCCGTCCTTAGCCTGTGTTTCTCTGATTTTGCTTCTTTTCCTTTCTCTCCTTTTGATCATAGGCAGAATTTGTTCGGGGGCTTAAGTTTGTGCACCTACAGCTAAACCGAAATCTGTTAAGTTTGTTTCATACAGTTGACAGCAAGGGCTGTTACGAAACCTCCTGCTTCTTCCCATCTTTTTCAAGCCTCTGTGTAAAAGTTCCTGCTTTGGAGTCACATTGCTAAGGCCTAGAGTAATTTGCATTACAATTAGCCTTGCAGGTGACCCCATCTTGGGTCTGCCTGGCTCTGCCTCACTCAGAACCAGAGTAACCTTCAAATACTCTTTCACTCAAACCCGCCCGAGACCCAGACCTCAAATGAGCAGGACCTGGCCGACGCCTCCTCCCTCAGACTTGTCTTCCAGCACAGTAGGCAGATGTTATTCTTAGGGCTTTTGGTCTTTTGCTCTTTCTTCCATGAGTCTTCGCTTCCCTTACTATCTCACAGATGGTAATTTCAAGTTACCTTTTCCTGATGTTCTGAGCCCTTTGAAATTGGTTTCCAACCTACCTTTCTCCTGATTACTCTCCTGAGGGTAACTTTGGCTTTTCCCGCAGTGCCTCAGTTGCCTCTGGCCATGTCTTCTTTATTTTTTAACATTGAGATATAAATCATACACCATAAAATGTACCCTTTTAGGTTGCAGAAGTCAGTAATTTCTAGTACATTCACAAGGCTGTGTAACCTTCTGCCACTGTCTCATCCAGAACATTGTCATCACCCTAAAAAGAACCCAGTCCCCATTCTTTAAGGCCGAACTCAAGTCTTCTCTCCTCCCATGGGCATCTCTAGCCCCCTGGCCTATTAACCCCACCCCAATATCTGCCCACCTCCTGACTCCTGGGGAAGTGACTGTCTGCAGCTTCTAGCACAGCTTTGCCTTGACATTTTTGTTTTCTGCTGTGGCTTTACTTTGAAATAATTCACAGCCTTGTATTTTCTGTGCAGTTAATTTGTAAGAATTTTTTTTTTTTTTTTAGTTTATTTGAGAGCAGGGTGAGGCGGAGAGAGAGAGAATTCCATGCAGGCTCCACACTGTCAACGCAAAACCCGTCAAAACCCGTCGTGGTGCTCGAACTTACATACCATGAGGTCATGACCTGAGCCAAAACCAGGAGTCGGACACTTAAATGACTAAGCCACCCAGGTGTCCCTGTAAGCATCTTTTTTAAAACTAGGGGTGGCATGTGATATTTGATTAACTGCCCTAAAGTGCTTGTACATCATTTTGTCCGAAAGAAGCACTACAATTTAATATACGGACCCCCATCCCACCTGTATACCGCATGTTACATGGTAAACTGGAGAAATCCCTAATTTCTCTGGTCTGTTGTTTGATTTCTTAGCCTTTTCAAGAAACTTGGAATCATGTAGTTTTAAACCTGGAAGGAGCTGTCGAGGAAACTGTTTCAAAGCACGCTCGTTTTGTGTGGCTGACCGAGGCTGAGGGGTGTGGCGAGCCGGGACTGGCGTGTGCGTGCACGGCCGCTCTGCTGTTCGTCTGCAGTGTCCACGTGGAGAGCCGGGCGCCAGGGCTCCCTTCTCGAGTCCTCATTTGCTACTATGATGGCCCGTACTACCAATCTTCTTTAAAAATTATAAAACACGTGCTTATTAAGAGCCTTTGAATTCCATAGAAGTGTGTGGAATAAAGAATGACACGTCCCTAGCCTCGTTTTCCTAGGCTAGAGTCCCATTTGTGGAATTGGTGGATTTAGAGGAATAAATTTTCACATTTCCCAGATTAAGAAATTATTATTTTTAAAATATTTTTTGTATTTTTTTTATTGAATAGAGACTGAGACTGTGCGAGTGGGGGAGGGGCAGAGAGAGAGGGAGAGAGAATCCCAAGCAGGCTCTGCGCCAGCGGCTCGAGGGCTCGAACCCATGAAACTGCGAGATCATAACCTGAGCCAAAACCAAGAGTGGGACGTGTAACCGACTGAGCCACCCAGGTGCCCCAAGAAACTACTTTTGAAATGCCCTGATGACCCTCAACTTCTTTCCAGTCTAATTTTTTGCTTTGAAGTCTCCAAACCGTCCCTCAAGCCTGCCCTCCTGAATACACCTCCCTCGTTTGTGTCTGTGCATAAGTAACGAGCAGACACGTTCACGTCTTAACCTCCTGCAGCATGGCTTCATCCCTGCCCTTCCACCGAGCCACACGCTGTCACCGGTCATGGGTGCTCACGGGCCGGCGGTCTTTTCTTGGCCCATCCCCTCCCGTGTGGTGGCCGTGTTGGGTCTTGTTGGCTGTATCCCTCTTAACATGCTGGAGGTGGTGCATCGAGCGCGTGTGGACCCTCAGAGCCTTACACCGGGCCCGGCACCCGAGAACCTTGGAGGAAAGTGTACGGAATGAAAACTCCCTGCTTCTGGAACCCTGTGCTTTCTGTGCTTCCTGACCGCATCTTCCGTACCTTACTGCCCGGGCTCCTGTCGCCGCCCTTCTTGCCTTTCTGTGGTCTTCTTTGGCCGCTTAGCAGTGGTGTGCAGCATCCCGGAAAGTACCTGCAGCCGTTGTTTTCTTTGCTGATTGGAAAAGTAGAAGTTCCTTCACCTGTGACTGAGTTAGTCAGACACAACCTATACCTTGTTCTTCCAGCTAAAACTTGTTTCTTTTTTTTTTAATAAATTTTTAAAAAATGTTTATTTTTGAGAGAGAGACAGAGTGTGAGCAGGGCAGGGGCGGGGAGGGCGCAGAGAGAGAGGGAGACACAGACTCTGAGGCAGGCTCCAGGCTCTCAGCACAGAGCCCGACGCGGGGCTTGAACTCCGAACTGCGAGATCATGACCTGAGCCGAAGTCGGATGCTTAACCCAGGCGCCCCACCCATTTCTTTAACCTGAGGAGAAATTTGTGTTCAGAAGCCAGCAATCTCCACGCAGTAAACCACCTGTCTGTCAGAGTTCATCCTCCGGCTGTGTTTCCTCTGTGATGGGGATGGGGTACGACTCCTGAAACTGAGGTTTCATGTGTGCTTTCCCTTGTATTTAGAAGAAGAGATGTGATCTGGACGGTTTGTGGATTATCTGGGATTAGGAAGTGTGGTCTTTGTGTTTCTTTTGGTGATGACAGCTCTGGGAATTTTAAAATGTTTCTCAAGTTCTGCGGATCAGAGATGAGCCTAGGGGAACATCCCTGGCCTGTTTTGTGATGCTTCCACTGTTCTTCGTGTCCCCAGTTGCACTCTGGAAGGGAAGAGCGTTGAAAACAGAGGACCTCACGAGTTGAGAGAGGCCCCGTTGTAAACCTGAGCTGTAGGTCTAGGTGTGATGGGCCAGAAGGAGATTGGCTCTACCGCCACCTAGTGAAGGAGAGAACCCCAGGAGCGACGCGCAGGACACCGTCCTCCTGGGGCTCGCCGGGGGCCTTGTGCGCCGCCCCCCATGAGGCTGTTAGCTCCCCAGACGCTTTTGTCAGATGCCCGGGTGTACAGTGGTGTCTTGAAACAAACTCCCTCCTCACTGTTACTCACGATTCGCAAGCCAGAAGCGTTGCGGTTTGAGGAAGAGCATGCTTCCCCATCCCTGTTCGAGGACCTTTCCCTCCCCGTTTGGTTGAACCGATATGAAGCCCCCTCTCTGTGTCGCGGTTTTTCTCAACACTCCTTAATGTTTTCCTGCCCCGTGCTCTGCTGATGTGATCTTTTTAGCGTACGGTCTCTGTCTGTACTGGAAGGAACGGTGACGGCGTCTCAGTGTCTCTGATCCGTGATCCGCGATCGGTGCCTCTGCCAAGAGTGGTTGGAGGGGCGAACTAGCATTTGGCGTGGCAAAATACCAGCACTCTTCCTTCCCTGAAGATGTTGCTGTCCCCTGTGGTCTCGTTTTCATCCACCCCTGTTCCCTGTGAGGCCAGAGTGCCCGAGCAGACGTGTGACCAGAGTGCCGGCACCTGTCTGTAGCAGCCAAGTGACTTCTGGCTGTGGCTCTGGCTTCTGCCTTTAGTAGCTCTGTATGTCCGCACGACCCGGACACCAGGGCTTCCAGGCTTCTGCGCGGGGGAAGCTGAGCTTTGAGCTTCCAGTTTCTATATGTAAAATAGAACGTCTGACTGTCTGGTTCAGTTTGCACTTGCAGTGCAATTGTCTCATTATTTCTAATTAAGAACTACAGGAAGATAGTGATTCAAATGCAGTCCCACATCTAAGGGAACTTGAAATACCCTGCTTTTAGCCCCTCTTCCTCCACTTTTTCCCAGTAATTAAAAAAGTGCCCTTTGGTTGACCACGTGCCATACCACAAATGGCTTTCCTCTGAAATCGTGCGTGTGCCCCATTTTAAAAATATATTCTACCCAGGAGCTAAAGACGGCAAAGACAGGATTTAATACTCGGCTAGCTTCAAGTGAATGTGTGAAAAACAGGTAATACCTGTGGATTGCTTTGAGACTTTTGAGATAACATGCTTTGTAAGTAGAGACCGGTGATAAAGTGTGTTAGATAAATGTCCCCTCGCTTATACTTAGTAAGGACATGCTTTTTATCTTTCTCCTTCTTAAGGAACTTTTTCTCTTGACAGTTTTCCTTTCAACCTTGGTTTACACAGATTTTGTGCTGCGGCTCATTATGACATTGGACTGTTTCCCATAAGGAATTCGATCATTATCCGTTAGGGACCTCTTTTTTAAAAATACTTCTAAATTTATTTATTTTCTGCTGTGAGGTATACATGCTCTTCTGGTAAATAAGTCTGAGGTAAGGTATTGATAAGAGACTGGAGAAGAGCATTACATTTATTATATCCTTAATGAAGGAGCTCCAGAATATCCTTAATAAATACTGGTGAACTCATGACTGCATTTATCCATCTCTGGTTCTCCAAGGAATAATGGGAAGGGCCACAGCTACAATAACTCTGCATAACCATCATTGACTCTGACTCTATTGATTGTGATTAACCAAGATGTATGGAAAACAGTTTTAAGTGTGTAGAGCATGTATCTCGTAAGGTCCATTAAGATGTTCATTATTTTTCAATTGATGCGTCTTAAGCTGCACTTGATGTCTACAGTAGTGCTTTTCCACGGAAAGACTGCACTGTGGGATTGAGTTCATTTTGTTAATTGCATAATCCAATACAGTCATGTTTCATAGAAAACAGTAAATACTCTTGATCTCATTGATTTGTACTCTTTGGTTATTACTAAATAAACCATGGGGCATGAGAATAGTCCTTAAAGCTTCTACAGGTTAAGGGAAAAAATGTTTCCTGAAATGTGGGACCTCTGCCAAATTGCTTTGTAGGCTTTAAACCACTTCTGCCTTCTGAGTTTAAGTCGGTAGATTGATTCATTCAACATTTACTAAGCACGTATGAATACTCCAGACACCTCCCTTGCTCCCCGGCTGGCAAGGGACACGGCCCAGGCGGCCACAGAACAACCAGGGAGACGTGAGGGGAGGCCGAGAGCAGGGCGCCCACCATAGTACACTGGGGAGAGGCACCTCGTCCGGGCCCGGAGTCAGGCCGGCTTTCTCTGGGACGTGACTTCTCAGCCGAGTCTGGAAGGATGAGTGGGAGCGGGGGGGTAGAGTTTTGTCTGGGGCAGGGATGCGAATGAGTTCCCTACGTGTTGCCACTCCTCAGTCCCACACCTGCGATGGGCATTAGTAATCCATCGCAGCATTTGTGATGGCGTTCAGCTTCAGGATCCTTCTCCACACCGGGCTGTAGGCAGCCGCTACCAGCTTCCCGGATTTGACACACAAATGCAAACATTTGCATTCCTGGCCTGAGGCCTCGTAGCAAGGCTCCTTTTGGCTGCCACGAGTATTGACCAGAAGAGAACCGTGACTTCGCTTTGGGGATGGTTGTATGCGTGTGGCTCTGTCGAGGGTGCGGTTCTGTCGGCCGTTCTGTACGTCCTCCCACGTCCCCCGTGGAGCGTGTGTGGGAGGCTCCATGCGCCCACCCGGCCTCACGCTCCTTGCCAGCACAGGGAGTCTTTTTGTTGGCTGCCTCCCTTCCGGTTAGAGATGGTGGTGGGGTTGGTGGCTTAGGTTCAGGAGCTGTATCCTGCAAGCCTGAGTCCCAATACTGAAAACGATAAAGGACATATGTTGTATTTGAGTGGGGATGGTTCTGGAAAGCCGTATTTGTTTGAAGACACTGTCCTGTGAGGAGGCAGCCTGGCTCGTTGGCTAAGCAGCAGTTGGAGAATAGCCTGGGGACCTGTTTTGATCCCAGCTGTGCCACTAAAATGTTTTTTGTGACCTTGGGTGAGTCACTTAACCTTACTTACAGCATTCTTAAATCAAAACGACCCCCCCCCCCCTTGTCATGAAGAGCCTGGGGGAAAAAGTGTTTTTAGCAAATGCTTTCCAGGCACCTGGAAGCAGTGTAAACACCCCCTTTCCTCTCTGCTGCCCCCCCCCCCCTTTGGATATTTATACAAGAAGAAAGGCTAAAGTTGGGTTGTTGTTTGTTTTTTTTTTAACTGCACAGCATTTCTTCTTTTCCTTCGGGTCTCTTAGTCCAAATGAGTAGTCCGTTTGGTGGAAACTTACTAGTTAATGGAAGCTCTTCGGTGGTAAATCATCGAAAATTGGCAATTGCTCTGGCGAGCGGAGCTTGAGAGAGGCTCTATTCCCATTCTTTCAACAAAAAAATCAGCTGTGGTCTCTGACCTATTTATTTGGAGGTAACCTTGCCAAGCGTAAAAGAGATTGAGAGAGCATACAGTGTCACTGGTCCGTGCCATGCGCTGGGACATCCTCCCTTATTTTGAAAAGCCTTCCTTCTCCTTCAGTTTTTCTTTAGTGCTCTTACATCAGCTAATATATTAGTTGCAGTTGTACTTTGCACAGACACTAATTAGAGAGCCATCAACATTGGGGTCCAAAGGCTTACCGACAATGCAACTGTCATAGTGCCGTCTTAATTGGTTGAGTGTAATTGTCATTAGGCAGCGATAAAGACATCTGGAGCTCTGGAGAAAAATCAGCTTTTTTTCCTGCCTCCCTTCGATATCTGTTCTTGCTTCTCCTGGCCAATGCTGCTAAGCACTTTTAGATCACATTTAGGGCTTGGTCCATTTCCCTCTGCTCCAACCGGTGTTGTACCCTCATGAAGCTGTCTGTTTCTTGAGCACGAGTTCGTTAGCATGGAGTCTGATCTCCTTGGCTGTGGCTGCTTGCACTTGCATTAGCCTGGCTCTGAGTCATCCCCCAGCACCTCCTGAAACGGTATTTATTCTCTGTTCGTTCTGCTCAAAAAGGAGACATACGGTCTTTTATATTTTGCAGCAAAACATTTATGCTATTGGGGCACCTGGGTGGTGCAGTCAGTCGATCGTCCAACTCTTGTTTTTGGCTCAGGTCATGATCTCAGGGTCATGGGATTGAGCCCTCTTTGGGCTCTGAGATGGCTGGAGCCTGCTTAAGATTGATATATTCTCTCTCTCTCTCTCTCTCTCTCTCTGTGACCCTCTCCCTGGCTCACATGCTCTCTCTGAAATTAAAATTAAGTTATAAAAAGAAAAAAACATTGATCTATTCTCATGCTCTTTGGACATGAAGAATGAAGTTGATTTAAATGGATATCTATGAAAATGTTCTTCTTTACCAAAATAATTTAGCTTATCCTGTGTTTTTATAGATAACTTTAATCAGTTTGGAAGTAAATGCAGGGAATTTAATACCTATCAGTGTGTGTGTTCTGAGTGTGTCACTGACCATCAGCAGAAGGTGGGCAGTAGGAGTAGAAGGAGGTGCCACTCAAACCAGTCAGGTTGTTCCTTGTGGACACCCTCTTTCAGTCACTGTTTACTGTTTACCCGTGTGTAAGCCACTGTGATGGAGATAACAGCATTGATATCTCGCCTTCTCAGGGACTTGACAGTGAAGTTGAGACCTGGAATGTAACTGTGAATGCCGTTTCTTCAGGTACAGGGCGTGCTAGTTGAGTCAGAAAAGGCTTCCTGGGGGAGGAGGGCATCTGCTGGACACTGAGGGGTTGGTAGGCTTGGGCTAGGTCAGAGGTTCTCCATGTTGCCTAAACATTGGAAACACTGATGGCCTGGTTCCACTCGGAGAGAGTTTGATTTTAACTGGTCTGTGTGTGCTTCAGGCATCAGGAGTTTGGAAAGCATCCCAGGTGATTCTCGTGTTCAGCCAGCACTGGGACCCCCCCGGGCTGGGTTGTCAGGAGGGAGAACACCCCAGAAAAGTGGACAGTTGAACAGAGATGCAGAGGCAAGAGTATGTGGAAGCCAGGAATGGCGGACTTGGCTGGAGGCTGGTTCATGCTAAGGAAGAGCAGAACAGGAGACTGGGTGGAAGCTAGTTTGGGGAGGGTTCTCTGTGCGAGGCCCAGTGATGAAGCCGTCAAGGCCTGAGGAGCTAGTGAGCTTCCTCAGTGTCCAGTGCTATTCTGGCCTGACTCTTCTAGTTGTTGGACTCACAGCTGTGAGTAAGGTCCAGCCCCTGCCCTGAGAAGCAGGCTTGTAGGTTCTTGGGGAGATGAGCAGACACACACACACACACGCATGCACGCACGTACACACACTCACACTTGCCATGAGAAAAAAGTCTAGGTTGCTGTCATCTGGGCTAGATCACGGGGGGACTTGGGCTAGTGTTGAGGTGAAGGGAGGGAGGGAGAATGAGTATTCATGTCATCAAGTACTTTTGAGAGCTTGGCTTGTGCAGGGTTGACTTTGGGGGAGGCTCAAACTAAGGGGCTGTGAGGTGCCGAGAGGTTTGGACCGGAGTGGCATCCCTGGGAAGGGAAGGGAGAGGACGTGGCCCCTGAACGCAGAGGGCAGTGTGTGGTGGGCGGCAGAGAGGGTATGGAGGAGCTGCCTGGTTTTGCACCAGTGATGGGACTAGTGTGGTCACCGAGGAAAGGAAGGAGTTTAGCCACAGGCTGGTTTGTGGGAAACTGAAGCCTTTCAAGGAGCACATGCATTTAATTCTAGACACATGGCATCTCAGGGTGAGTGGGACATTTTTTGTGGAGGACAGGCCCATCAGGACCCTCCACGTATTAATAGAGCGCTCTTGGTGGGGCCCTGCGTGCCCTCCCTCTCCTCCTCCTGGGAGCTGAGCGGGGGCATCTGGTTGTATTTCCCAGCTTGCTGCTGGGTGTGGTCCAGCAGTTTTTCATGGTTTTGTGGTTTTGCCTCCAAACTATATGTGTAAAGGGACCTTGGGGCTGGAGCTCAGGCCGCTGAAACTCAGCGAGCTCTCCTGTGGCCCCTGGCGGGGTGCACCTGTGAGACTGTGGGTGTGGGCCAGCGTACTGGTCGCCAATGGACAGGAAGCACACCTCCCAAGCACACCTCGCCCTGAAAGCCCTTCGTTCTCTGACTACCGCGTTCCCTTTCCGTGTCTCCCAGTCCCCTTCTCTGTACTTCTGGGGGCGTCACCACCCTTCTCTCTTTTCTTTTTTTTAATCTTTTTTAATGTTTATTTATTATTGAGAGACAGAGCATGAGCAGGGGAAGGGCAGAGAGAGAGGGAGACACAGAATCCGAAGCAGGCTCCAAGCTGTCAGCACAGAGCCCGACGCGGGGCTCGAACCCACAAACCACGAGATCATGACTTGAACCAAAGTCGGACGTTTAACCAACTGAGCCACCCGTGTGCCCCGCCCTTCTGTCTTTTCTGAAATGGCTCCTAACTTCCACATGGAATGTAACCTGGAGAATCTCATCATGCACAGTCTAGACAGTCAAACACGTTATCTCTGTTGAGTGTTGCGATAGCTAAGCGAGTGGCCTCTGTCCAGGGAACGCCGGAGTTGTTGTCAGGGATGTCGTGGTGAGCCTGGTAGATCTGGCACAGTGGTGTGTGTTCTTGTGTAGGGTTCCTCATTAGGAGGGGTGATTTGGAATACTGCCCGGAAGACCTGGGAGCCAGCGGCCGTGCTTTGGCCGCGGGGATATCAATATCCGCCCTTGCTTGCTTATCGCCAGGCTTAACGACACTCGTGGAGTGAACGTTCCTATTTACTGGAGGATCAGTGGTCCTGCAGAGTTCCCCGAGTCCGATTTTAGAAAGCACGTCTCTCCTGTTGGCCCTTTACACCACATGTACACTCCCCAGGCACTGTCCTGCAGGGGGAGAACCGGATCTCCAACGGAGGGACTTTGTGTGACAGAATCACCTTTGAATTACATGATATGTGTGTTTACTGTCAGTAGTTTGAGGGAAATCCTGCTACGTTCAGTAAACGAAGCACTCCTCTATCAGAGTGCTCTTAGTTTGTTTATTGAGAAATCTCCCATGAGAAATTGATCTGTAACGACTTCACAGATCTATCATGTGATTTCAGTAGTTAAGTAAATCTCAGAGATTGTCTTGTTTGAGTGTTTATACTTTTAATGTCAGATCCAAGAAACCCTGAAGGACCTACAGCCTCAGGAGGACTGAACCTGCTTAAACTTGCCTGCCTGTCTTTGTGTTTGCGGGGGTGCATCATTAGACTCTTAAAGCATTTCTAACACACCTCCTCACAGTCGCCGTACATGATGAATCGAACCCTCTGTGGCAGATGTAAGGAACTTGGTGTAAATACCTCGATGGCAGGCACACCACCTCATCTGGTCACTCTGTTATCCTCGTATCTGTGGGGCCTGATGTCTGAGCAGCTTCTGGCCCTGCCTTGGCTTTGATGGAGAGAGTCATTTGTTGGAGTGGCAGTAGTAATAGGAGAGAGTGAGTGCTCCTATTTTCTAAGTGGGCAAAACCGGGGAGCGTCATGCATTCGGGCAAGAGCTTTTCATGAGAAAGCAGCATTGTCTGGCTGCTAAAGGCAAGATTTAATTGTTTCAGCAAATCAATTAGTCTTTGGGGACTTTAATCAGTCAAATCTGATGCATGGATGAGGCATTAGAAAGCTCGAGCCTGTAAGACCATTAGTCCTTAGCATCTCTCTGTCTTGAGTGTATATGTGTAAACAAACACTGGGACTTCTACAAATTCCTGCTAGCCATCCCTTTGCTGGGAGAATGCAGGGTAGCAGACTCGTTACGATAGCGTAAAGGAGATCTCGACACCCAGTGTGGTAGTGTGGCGTTCTCATTGAACCGTCACCATTGTGCTGTGAGAACGCGAACCGTGTTGACAGCCTTCTGTCGTCTGCTTGACATTTTCTCCTGTTGGAGTCACTCATCTAAACAACGTGGCAGGAGTGGTTCTACACCGACCAGATCCTCTTCCTCTGTTGTTTTAAGGCTCTCCCCATTTTCCCCACCACAGCCCTGCTCTCCAGTCCCCATTTGGACCCAGGTGTGCCCTTCTTTTCCAGATATACATCAGGGGACGTAAGGGTGTGGGACACCCGCACCTGGGACTACACAGCCCCTTTCCTGGACTCAGAGTATGAGGAGGACGAGCCTGGAATGCAGCCATATGTCTCCTTTGTGAGGATAAACAGCTCGCTGGCGGTAGCGGCTTATGAGGATGGTAAGTAACCGCCACCCTCCTCCCTATTGAGGAAAAAAAAAAAGCTTTACAAAAATTAAGCAGCTGTGGCCGGCTCCCCCCTGTAATCCCTGCATACATACACGTGGGCACACACACATGTGCACACACATACACCCACTCTTTGCCTTTATGTGAAGAAGTTGGCCAATAACCGTCCATGCATTAGTAGGCAGTGGAGCACAGCACCCAGTAAGACTGGTATTTAATTCCTACTGGAGCTGGTAGACTGGGTTTCTGTGCCAGACACGAGGCTGGCCAAGCCATCTTAAGCAAATAGCTTGTTTGGTATAAAATATTAAATATACTTGGCCTACTTTTCCTTCAGTCTCTGCTCAGTCCAAAGGGAACAGGGAAAGGGAGGGATAGACAGATAATCTATTGACAAATATGGAAATAGAAAAATAAAAGTCAGTGCCTACCTTTTCCTGGCACTTCCATACCATACAAGATAATTTACGGTGATCTGTGGTCTCTCTGGGATTGATAGAATCCTTTTGTGTACAAACAACTGTGGATCTACAGAACTAGCTAGGAAAAGTCTAAAATTATATGCACCTGAGTCATGAAACACTGGTCAGTTTTGTAGCTAACAGGAATAATGATTTCGAGGGCCATGGCATCCGCGTTCCTGCCTTCCATTATGTGTGAATTTGGAATCTCTAAGCTCTGTTTCCCCACTTGCCTGAAAGGTGAACCACAAAATATTTTGGAATGTTAGTGTTCATGTTGTGGCACTATGGCAAATCTTCAGAGTCAGTGGTTGGCTCAGGGACAAAACTATAGTAAAGTAGCTCATGGGCAATTTTAGATTTGTATGTCGTTTAAAAAATAGGGCTGAAGTCTTGAAAATATTTTCGATTTATTACTTTAACAACATGAACTCTGTTCTTTCAGTTTGACATTCGTAGACACCATTGGTAGATTTTTTTCAGCCTCTAGAAATTCAGCTAAGCTGTTTCTGTAGTATGTAGTATTTCCTCTATGTTTACTGAGATCCTGGATAGATAACAGAAGATGAGCTTGAGTGTGCTTGGTACTTTCCAAATTACCAATGAGGTTTTTTGTGTGTGTGGTTTAATTTTTTTAATTTTATTTATTTATTTTTAAATTTACATCCAAATTAGCTAGTATATAGTGCAACAATGATTTCAGGAGTAGATTCCTTAATGCCCCTTACCCATTTAACCCATCCTCCCTCCCACAACCCCTCCAGCAACCCTCAGTTTGTTCTCCATATTTATGAGTCTCTTCTGTTTTGTCACCCTCCCTGTTTTTATATTATTTTTGTTTCCCTTCCCTTGTGTTCATCTGTTCTGTGTCTTAAAGTGCTCCTATGAGTGAAGTCATATGATATTTGTCTTTCTCTGACTGACTAATTTCACGTAGCATAATACCCTCCAGTTCCATCCACGTAGTTGCAAATGGCAAGATTTCATTCTTTTTGATTGCCGAGTAATACTCCTTTGTATATACGTACCACATCTTCTTTATCCATTCATCCATCAGTGGACATTTGGGCTCTTTCCATACGTTGGCTATTGTTGAAAGTGCTGCTCTAAACATGGGGGTGCATGTGTCCCTTCGAAACAGCACACCTGTATCCCGTGGATAAATGCCTAGTAGTGCACTTGCTGGGTTGTAGGGCAGTTCTGTTTTTAGTTTTTTGAGGAACCTCCATACTGTTTACCAGAGTGGCTGCACCAGCTTGCGTTCCTAGAGGGTTTTTTAAATACAAGTATGCAAAGGTTGTAGTATAGTTAGAATCCTACAGTTTTAGAATCCTCTCCTAGCCACCACCCCCCCGCCACGTGCATACATGTACATCCACATTTTTCTTCAGACGGGGAAATGGGGGTCGAGAGAGGCCAACTGAGTGATTTGCTTGAGTGTATCTAGAAGTGTGAATATGTGTCCCAGGCCATGCCAGGGTTGTAGTGCACTATTTATGTCATCTGAAACACAGATGCCTGGAGGAATATGGGCACCTGATTGATTTCCACCCCCACGTTTCCTATCTTGTGAGCTTGAAAATACAGCTTGAGGAGATAGGCACGCGGGCTCCTGGTTTTGCGTCACTGGTGACAATTGTGTTTGTCCCCCTCTTCCCTGTTGCCGCACAGAAACATTGGGGAGCCACAAAGGTAGCACAGAGAGACTACTTCCTTTGGCAAATAATGGCCAAAATGTATTTTTAAAACTTGATTTTAAAAAATACAGTTAAAATTCAAACAGAGCAAAAGTATATGAAAAGAAAGTGTATCCAAAGAGAAGCTGACGTGTTCCATCCTGCCCCCCTGTCTCTGTTCCTTTCACGTTTTACTCAGAGGTCCTATGCGATGTGCTTTTCTGCACCTTGCTTTTATTTTATTTTATTTTATTTTATTTTATTTTATTTTATTTTATTTTATTTTACTTTATTTTATTTTACTTTATTTTATTTTATTTTATTTTACTTTACTTTACTTTATTTTATTTTATTTTATTTTATTTTATTTTATTTTATTTTATTTTATTTTATTTTATTTTATTTTATTTTTTTAATAACATAATGACACATCTTGGTATCCTTCCACATTGGCACTTATAGGTAAACTTTTTCATCCTGTGTACTATGGCATGAAGTGGCTGTATTTATAATTTATTTATTAGAGCCCTTAATGACACACACTTGGATTGTTTATTTTTGTTATTAAAAACAGCGCTGCAAGCAATAGCCTCTAACAAATATCACGATGGACTCGTGCGAGTCCAGCTATGGGGTAAATTACTAGTCATTACCGGGTTGGAGGCTACAGATGCTTTATGTTTTGATAAATACTACCAAATTGCCCTCCAAAAAGGTTCAACCAGTTAATGGTCGCACCAAATAGATGAGAGTGACGGCTTCCTCATGCTGGTCTGATGGGTGGAAATGGCATTTCCCCGTTGTCTTTGTCTGCCTTCATGTGAATGCAGTGAATTTCATTGTCTTCCTTTTTCCCTATTGTTCTGCAAATGGCTTGTTCCTCCTGTCTGTTCCCATTTTTCTCTGGGTTCTCTTTTCTGGTTGGAAAGAAAGGGATAAGGATGTAGTCCTTGCCATGCCTACTTCAAGTATATTTTTTCAGCTCGTCAGTTTTTCTTCGGTGGACCTTATTTATGGTTTATTTTTCAAGATGGTAGTTGTACATGTGTATAATTCTAATTTTTTGAGAGAGAACGTGTGTGCAAGGGGGGGGAGGGGCAGAGGTGGGGAGATAGAGAATCCCGAGTAGGCTCCATGCCCAGCACAGTACCTGACGCGGGACTCGATCTCTCAAACTGTGGAATCGTGACCTGAGTCGAAACCAAGAGCCGGACTCTTTAACTGACTGAGCCACCCAGGCACCCCCTAATTTAATTTTTTAATCCATAAATGAAGTGGGTTTCATTTTGTAATTTAACGTCTTTGAATAAGTACTACATTTTGGGGGACATAAGATGAAACAACTATAAACAGTTACACGTTGAGAAGTCTTGCTTTTACCTATTTTGTCTACTCCATTCTAAAGCAACCATATATTTTAGGATTTTGTCTGTCCTTCCAGTATTTCAGCATTGTAAATATAAGCAAATATGAATATTCCTATTCTCCCCCCCTTTTTTTTTTAAATTTTTTTAAATGTTTATTTTTGAGAGAGAGAGTGAGAGTAGGGGAGGGGCAAACAGAGGGAGACACAGAATCCGAAACAGGCTCCGGGCTCTGAACTGTCAGCACAGAGCCCAACGTAGGGCTTGAACTCAGGCACCGCCAGATCATGACCTGAGCCGAAGTCGGATGCTCAACCTACTGAGCCCTTCAAGCGGCCCATTCTCCCCCTTTTTCTTAAATGAAAGCTCACATATTACTTTGTATTATTCCACACCTTGGCTTTTTTTCACTTAATGACCTTTCTTGAAAGCTTGTCCATGTCTGTATATAGAAAAACAGCTTCCTCTTTTTTTCATACCTGCACAGTATTCGATACGTACAAGGACCTTGGTTCACTGACACTGTCCGTTATTGAGGAACTGTTGTGTTGTTGCTGACCTTCTGCCATTACAACATTGTAACGAAAGACCCTGCCTATAAGAACGTTCATGTACATGCAGGAAGGGTAGTTTCCTATAAAACTGACGAATCAAAGGGGAAATGCAAATGGGGTTTATACAGTGTTGCTCTGTCACCAGCAAGGTATGTAGGTATGCCTGTTTCCTCACATTTTTTTTTTTTTTTAATGTTTATTTATTTTGGAGACAGAGTGAGAGCGGGGAAGGGGCAGAGAAAGAGGGAGACACAGAATCTGAAACGGGCTCCAGGCCCTGAGCTGTTTGTTAGCACAGAGCCTGATGGGCTCGAACCCATGAACCACGAGATCATGACCTGAGCCGAAGTCGGACGCTCAATGACTGAGCCACCCAGGCGCCCCTATTTCCTCACAGTTTTGCCAGCAAGATGTGTTTCAGACATCTAGGTATTTGTTGGTTTGATAGATCAGAAATGGTATCCAAGGGCACCTGGCTGGCTCAGTCGGTGGAGCGTGTGTGTGACTTTTGATCTCGAGATTGTGAGTTCCAGCCCATGTTGGGTGTAGAGATAACTGAAAAATAAAATCTTAAAAAAAAAAAAAATGGTACCCAAATCTAGTTTCAGTTTACATCTCTTAGCCTAAGAATTTTTTTCATCTTTGTACCTGTTACTTGTACCTCTTTCTAATAAGCTGGGGCTTATTTTTCATGCTTGAATTTTGGCCAATATAGAGTTCATCCTGGGACCGTATAAAATATGAATCTGAGAATTTTTTTTCTGGCATCTCTTACTAGAAAGCCCATCCCTACCTACTCACTGGTTTGAGGTGCTGCCTTTATATGTTTTTAGGTGTGAGATTCTCTTAGTACCCAGGTCTGTTTCTGGATGTTATGCTCTGTTCCTGTTGGTCTGTCTGGTTGTTTTACTTTTACACCTTCACGTTTGTCTTTCTCAGTTTCCTGGCATGCTTGGGGGGCGGTCAACCCTACTCTAAGGTCAGATTCAATCTATAGTACTTCCATCGTTTATGTTGAAATCTTTGGTTGGTCTCAAATTCATGTTGGTATAAGGACTATTTCTTTGGTGAGAACTCTTATGTGTTTATTTCCCTCTCACTCTGAGCTGGTTTTACCAGTCTGATTGGGATTTAACTATTCATGGGCTACACAACTCTTTCGTTTTTTTCCCAGACCTCAGGTGGCATTGTCTTTGGTCTCACTTCAGTTTAACAGATTGACACTGTGGTATTTATACCAACGTATTCATGAGTAGCTACTTCTGGGTAAAGACAGATTGAAATAATCAAATGCACATTTTGATACTGTTCCTTTCCAGGAGCCACAAACAGGCACTTCTTAGGCAAAACACGGTGAAAAGGCAATGTACCTTGTGGGGTCTGCTGTGTAGTATTTGCAACTGCCATGCAAAAGAGAAGAATAAGATGATAGGATGAGTTCATGAACTTCAGCACCCTTGGCTGTGCCGAAGGGAGGCTCTTAGCCACTGAGGCCCTGTTGATGGTCTACACACGTATTCTCCACAGAAGGGGTCTGATCCAGAGGGGAGATGGAAGCCGCTTTGGGTGCAAGGGAGTCGTCCCTACATCCTTTTCAGCCTCCTCGCCCTGTGGGAACACTGTACACCCACCTGGGGTGTTGAGATTTGGCAAGGTGATCCACAGTTGTGATTTTGTGAATTCCAACCCACTGGCCTCATATTTCTTCTGCCTTGTTTCCGATTGTCAGCACTGGCCATCCTCCAGTTTGATTTTACCACTAATTGTGTTGCACGTTACCGTACCGAAATGAATCAAATCAAAATGCTTTTCCTGGAGCATTAGATAAAGCAGGCGAAGGTTCTGAGTAATGAGCAGATGCTGCTAATGCGGGGACAGTGGGGACCTTGCCAGGACTCCATCTGCTCCATGCTTGCCTGCCTCTGGCCCCGAGCCACAGCACGAGGGAAGGCAGTGTACTCGAAACCCGCTCCCCGTTCACAGAGTTTGTCTTGAAAACTCACTGTTGGGTGAGAAATGAGATGGCACCCTTCGTAGGTGCAAAGAAGTTCTCGTCTGGCCCCCTGAGTGGACAGGAGAGACACGGCCCGGTGGGTATTAGCTAGCGTGTGGAAGCCAGGCCGGGATAGCCAACAGTCGTCCTGTGCCACCGTCCGGCAAGGCGGAGTGGCTTCTCCACTTGTGCGGCACTCCCAGCACAATTGTCGCAACACATACATGCTTCGTTGTCCCAGGGCTGGGGTGACTGTCATTTCTCACTTCCTGGCGTAGGAACAATGGATGGGAGTGGGTCTCTCCGGGGCCTCGGTAGGACCGTGTTTTAGTTAGGCGGCTTTGATGGAGACTGGGTGCTTTTTAAGCTTTGCTTATAATTGTATGTTTAACAAAAAAATGAATTCTTTGGTTTGCTTATGTGTCTTGTGTGTATGTTGATGGTGACATTTGAATATAATGACATAACTTGTGACTATAGTAACATACAATTACGGCCCCGCCTCCCCCCCCAATCAAGATAGAAGTTTTAGAAGTGGAACATTAACATGTCAGAGCATCGCTTGGGAGGTGGCTCAGACACCTGGCTGTGGATTATGGAGGATTTTTTTTTTTTTTTTTTTTTTTTGCCAAGGCCTTTCTTTGCTGTTCATTTTTCTCTTCAGTTTCAGTAACTAGTTTTTGTTTGAAACCTCTGCCTACCCTTGGGTCTAGGAGTCTTCCTCAGATATTTGACAAAACAAAATGCAACCACTTTCTGACAGCCCCCCAAATACTGGGTATAGTGCTTTTAAAAGATAGGATACATTGATAGACATGAACAATGAACAGTAGGAACGCTCACATTGTCAAGTTCCTCGGAGCGGAATTAAACCCTGAAATGCAGAGTTCTGAACTGAGGTCATTCTTTTCAGTGTTGAGGGAGTATTTCTGGGGGGATTGAACTTGAAAGTGGACTGCCATCTGGCATGGGCTGGAGTGCTACATTGTGTTTCATAGACATGCCATAGGGACTGTGCATATGCAGGACGTTTTTGAATAAAAAAAAACTTCGGGGGCTCCTGGGTGGCTCAGTCAGTAAAGCATCCAACTCTTTCTTTCTTTCTTTCTTTTTTTTTTTTTAACTTCACGTTTACTTATTTTTGGGAGACAGAGAGGGCGAATGAGAACAAATGGGGGAGGGGCACAGAGAGAGGGAGACACAGAAACCCAAGCAGGCTCCAGGCTCTGAGCTGTCAGCCCAGAGTCCAACGCGGGGGTTGAACTCACAAACCGCAAGATCATGACCTGAGCCAAAGTTGGACGCTTGACCGACTGAGCCACCAGGTGCCCCTAAAACATTCAACTCTTAATTTGGGCTCAGGTCATGATCTCACAGTCATGAGATTGAGCCCTATGTCAGGCTCATCTCTGGGTTGTGGAGCCTGCTTAAGATTGGCTGACTCTCTCCCTCTCAAAAAAATAAAAAATCTTTTAAAAGTTTTTCCATTTTTGGTGAGAAGAGTTTGGCATTATATTGCACACTTGGTTACATATGCTTTGGGCTGAGTTGCACACTTTGGGTTACATATGCTTTGTTCCTCAAATGGGAATTTAGAGATAAAGTCTTGAGCAGGAGCTGTGAGATCTCTACAAAAGGTTTGTTCTGTTTAAATCTGTAGTGTTTTTTTTGGTTTTTTTTTTTTTAATTTTTTTAACGTTTATTTATTTTTGAGACAGAGAGAGAGCATGAACGGGGGAGGGTCAGAGAGAGAGGGAGACACAGAATCTGAAACAGGCTCCAGGCTCTGAGCAGTCAGCACAGAGCCCGACGTGGGGCTCGAACTCACATACTGTGAGATCGGGACCTGAGCCGAAGTCGGACGCTTAACCGACTGAGCCACCCAGGCGCCCCTAAATCTGTAGTTTTATAGGAATCTAAAAAAAAAAAAGAAAAACAAAACTGGATCCTTTGACCTTGTAACTGAACCATACTGCATGATCTCAGTGTTTGAATTTGCATTTTGTGTTCCCAGCCTATTGGCACCAAGTGATCACATGACCTACATACCTTGTGGTTGTTTGTCATGCTGCGGGTCCACAGGTGACTTTTTAGAAGTCTGCAATCTCTCAAATTTAAGAAACACTGGGGAGGGAAGTTCTTATGCTATAGGCACAGATTAGCAGATGATAAATTTCTAGGATAACCACACGTTTTTGAAGTTACTAATGAAAAGAACTTGAAACAATTTTTCTCATGCGGAAAGTGGCACATTAAATTTATGGGAGGAGATTTGGTGGTAATCTGATTTATTGCGTGGTTTTCCTGAAAACTGATTTTTTTTTTTAATGTTTATTTCTTTTGAGAGAGAGAGCACAAGCAGGGGAGGGGCAGAGAGAGGGAGAGAGGGGGAAAGAGAGAATCCCAAGCAGGCTCTTCGCTGTCAGTGCAGAGCCTGACAAGGGGCTGGATCTCACAAACTGGGAGACCATGACCTGAGCCGAAATGAAGAGACAGGTGCTCAACTGACTGAACCACACAGGCGCCCCTGAAGCCTGATATTTAGTAACACACAGGATGATGCATTAAATTCCATGTATTTGTCCTGTCTTATTAAAGTTGAGATTAAAAACAGAAAGGAACAAAAAATAGTGCAAAGTATTTTTCCAGGGAGACGGTTGGAGACTACAGAAATAAATTGTCAGAGTTCTTAAATGTACCTAATGAAATCCAAACATTAATTTGTTGTTTTGGAGCCTGATAAATCAGATCAGCGTGAAAATTTAATTTCCCTTTCAATACTTGTAATTTTGATTGTAGCGTTTATTCTGTACTAAACCCTAGGGCTCTGTTAAAGCAGAAGTAAACATACTCGTGGAGCGTGTTTTTGTTTTAAAAGCAAGATGTGCCCGCTTGTCTGCCATTCCAGTCAAAAGGCTGTTAGGCAAGCTGCAGTAGAGTAGGAAGGGAGCCCAGTGGGGCCAGGGACAGGTGGAGGAGGGAGTCTGAACAGTGGCCTGGCGGGTGTGGGAGGTTGGCAGCATCGAGGGAGATAGAATTAGGTAAGTATATTAAGGATCGTGGAAGCCAGTTTTCTCACTATTGGAGAAGGGAGTTACAGGCATGGAAGAGAGCGATCCAGATGAACCCTGTGGTGCTGGATTGGAATAGGAGGTGTCCGTGTGGAATTCATGGTTTTCAACATAGATGGAGAAGCGAGTAGAGATGTACATGCACTAGTACGTGTGTCCTAGCTTTGTTTGCTGGGAAGGTGTAGGAGCAGTAATAGTCCGGTAGCAGTGAACACATGTAGTGCTCAGATCTTAAAAATACGAGTCTCCACTGAAAGGAATCGGGGCTGCTTGGCAAAGAGGTTGACTCCAGGGCTGGGCTAGGGAAAGAATGAAATAAGGCTGGAACATCCTACTGTACCAGGGAATATGGAAGTGCTTAAGGAATAAGGGTGACGTGTCAAAAGAACACAGAAGCTACCTTGAAGGCGTTCTCACTGGCCAAACCTGGGACAATTTGAATATCAGAATAATGCTAGTAACAGATTACAACTTACCAGACAAAATAGGAATCCTTGAGTTACACACTTAAAGTAGAGTGTCACCTAACAAATACAGAAGGAATGATGGCATTAGAAAATCATTAATTGGCAGTTAGGATGATGATAATTGAGACCAAAAAAAAAAAAAAATCTATTGATGCTAAAACTAGAGATGAGAAGAAGACAAGGGATAGGATTTTACATCTCAAAGAAGCTCCCTGCCAAACACTAATTAATTACAGAGTGAGGAAAAAAAGTAACTTTGTAGTCAAGTCTGGCAGATGCCAAATTAATAAAGTGGTCACATTCAACATCAGTAATGGGACAAATTGACATCCTGTGCTACTTAATAGAATACATTGAGACAAACACAGAATTGCTTCTGTGATATTCCAGTCAAAAAGGATATAGCCTGGTCGAATCATGAGGAAATATTAGAAGACCCAAATTGAAGGACATTCCACAGAAAGACTGATCTGACTCCTAAAAAGCTGTCAAACTCATGAAAGTGTTAAAAAAGAAAATATTCCAGGTTGAAGGAGACAAGACAAGGGAGTGCCATGTGTTATCCCAGATTGGATCCTTTTGCTATGAAGGACGTTACTGGAACAATTGGAAATGGGATCTGAATAATGGGTATGTAGAAGTTCTTGCAAGTTTTCTGTAATTGTCAGATTATTTCACCGTAAGTTTAAAAAAAACAAACTAACAACTTTTGCTTCTGATTAAGATGAACTAACAGGGAGTAGATTTATTCTTCTGCCTTAAACAACCAGAAAACCAGACAGAATATATTAAACAGTTTTCAGACATTGATCTTCTTTAAGGGATCAGAGTCTTGGACTACGTGTTTTTCAAACACGCTTACCAACCAGAAACAGCTTACCAACTAGAAACAACCCAGTACAAGGAAAGGGAACCTGAACAGAACCTGGACCTCACTGAGTTGAGGAGACACCAAGAGGTCAAGGAAGCCAAGATGGAAAGAATTTGTGGGCCAGAGTGTCAGGGAGGAGGGAGCTGCACAAAGGGAGACCTCTGCAGATCTAAAGGGACCCCTCTGTCTTTGAGTACTGATGTGCCCGTGTGTGAGAAGAAATACCCAAGACCAGGGAAATAACTGCCAGAAAAGGAGAAGGCAGAACAATTTTTGAAGCTCACATGGGGTTAGGAATAGTTTTCATTCCCACCAAACATCAGGGAAAGAGCTCTCTCTTCTTATAAGGCCATTGATCCTATCATGAGGGCCCCCTCTCAAGACTTAATCTAATCCCAATCACCTCCCCAAAACCCCATCTCCATATAGCATCACATTGGGGCTTTAAGCTTCCACTTGTGAATCTGAGGGGAGACAAACATTCAGTCCATAGCTTTACAAGAAAGCTGTTTTAAGTATGAAGATACAAGTAGGTTAAAAGGATGGGCAGTTATACCATGCAAGCATAAATCAAAAGAAAGCTGGAGTGGCTAAATTAATTTCAAACAAAGTAGATTTTATTTTTTTTAATTTAATTTAATTTTTTAATGTTTGTTTTTGAGAGAGAGAGAAAGAGGTGAGTGGGCAAGGAATAGAGAGAGAGGAAGACACAGAATCCGAAGCAGGCTCCAGGCTCCGAGCTGTCAGCACAGAGCCCAATGTGGGCTTGAACTCACGAACTGTGAGAGCATGACCTCAGCCGAAGTTGGATGCTTAGCCAACTAAGCCACCCAGGCACCCTAAACAAAGTAGATTTTAGAACAGGGAATATTATCAGGGAAAAAAGGGACATTTCATAGTGATAAAAGGGGTCAGTTCATCAAGTGGATATAAAAACCCTAAATATGTATGCGTCTAATAACACAACTTCAAAATACACAAAAGCTGACCAGTGAAAGGGGAATAGACAAATTCATAATTATAGTGGAAATTTCAGGCACTTTGATTTCAGTAATTGATGCAGGTAATCAGTAATTAGTAAGGTCATACAAGATTGAACAACATTGTCAATAATTGACATTTATAGAACTTTATCCGCAGCAACTACAAAATACACATTCTTTTCAGGTAGATCAAGACAGTCTATGTTCTGGGCCATAAAATTAGTTTCAGTAACTTTAAGACGATTGATATCCTACAAAATGTGTTTTCCCACAAAGTATGTTTTTGGACAACTACAGAATTAAAGTGAAAATAACAAAATAGCTATAAAACCTGCAAGTCCTTGGAAATTAAACAACACACTTTCTTAAAAATTTATTTTTTTACTTCAGTTTTGAGAGAGCGTGAGAATGGTAGAGGGGCAGAAAGAGAGGGAGACACAGTATCTGAAGCAGGCTCCAGGCTCCGAGCTGTCCCCTCAGAGCCCCATGTGGGGCTCAAACTCCTGAACGGTGAGCTCATGACCTGAGCCAAAGTCGGATGCTTAACCGACTGAGCCACCTAGGCGCCCCTGAACAGCACACTTCTAAATAACCCATAAGTTAAAGAAGAGGGACGCCTGGGTGGCCCAGTTGGTTGAGCATCCAACTTCGGTTCAGGTCATGATCTCCCATTTCATGAGTTCCAGCCCTGTGTCGGGCTTGCTGCTGTCAGCGCGGAGCCTGCTTCAGATTCTCTGTTCCCGCCTCTCTCTGCTTCTCCCCCACTCATGCTCACTCGTTCTCAAAAATAGACATTAAAAAAATAAATCAGGTAATATTTTGAATGAAAATGAAAAACCGTATATCAAAGTGTATGCAGTGTAGCCAAAGCAGTGCTTAGAGGGAGATTTAAAGCAATAAATGCTTACATTAGAAAAAAGTCTCAAGTCCATGATCTCACTTTTCACCTTAACTAGAAAAAGAGCAAATTAAAATAAGCAGGAGAAGTACAATAATAATAGGAATCCATGAAATTGAAGGGGAAAAAATACAGGAAAATCAAAACTGGTTTGTTTAAAAAAAAAAATCAAGTTGACAAGCACTAGTCAGAATGATTAGGGGGAAAAAAACCCAACATCAGGAATGCAAAAGGAACATCATCACAGATCTTACAGATGTTAAGACTGCACTGAAAAATTATGAACAACTTTACACCAGTAAATTCATCCTCTTAGATGAAGTGGATAAATTGACTTTTTGAAAGACACAAGCTACCAAAATTCACTTAAGAACTAAAAAGCTTAAAATAAAATTCAAGTCCAGTGGCTTTACTGGAGAATTCTACCAAGGGTCTAAGGAAGTAATAATCCTGTATACTTTCATAAAATAGACTAGGAGGGAACACTTTTCAATGAGATCAGCATTACCCTCATACCAAAACCAGATACGAAAAAAATAACTGGTGTATGAAAACAAGGAAACTACAGATCAATATTCCACGTGAATAGAAGTGTAAAAATGCTTAACAAAGTACTGTAAAATGGAGTCCTACAATACATTGAAAGGATAATACATCATAGCCACTTAAGATTCATCCAGGGAATTTAAGGTTAGTTTAACACTTGAAAATCATTTCATTATATTAACAGATTATAAAAGAAAAACTGATCAACTCAATGAAACAGAAAAAAATATTTGACGAGAACCAATTAGTATTGATGATTAAAAACTCCTGGCTGACTGGGGTGCCTGGTGGCTCAGTCGATTAAGCATCCAACTTTGGCTCAGGTCATGATCTCGTAGTTTGTGGGTTCGAGCCCCATGTTGGGCTCTGTTGATGGCTTGGAGCCTGGAGCCTGCTTTGGATTCTGTGGCTCCCTCTCTCTCTGCCCCTTCCCCGCTTATGCTCTCTCTCTCTCAAAAATAAACATTAAAAATTGAAAAACAAAAAGACTCCTGGCTGAGTGACATAGAAAGGGACCTTTCAGGGTGCTTGGGTGGCTCAATCAGTTGAGTGTCCGTCTTCATTTCATTTCAGCTCAGCTCATGATTTCACAGTTTGTGGGTTCGAGCCCCATGACAGGCTCTGTGCTGATAGTGGGGAGCCTGCTTGGGATTCTCTCTTTTCCTGTCATCCACTTGTGTGTGCATGCTCTCTCTCTCAAAATAAACTAAAAAAAAAAAAAAAAAAAAAAAAAAGACCTTTCTATGAAAGACCTACAGCTAACTTCATAATGGTACTTTTACATAATGGTAAAAGGCCAGGCTTTCTCAAAATTGGAAACATGGCAAGGATGTCCACTTTTACTGCTGTTACCCAACACTGTATTGGAAGTCCTTCTTAGTCCACTCATGCCAGAAAAAGAAAGGGCATACAGATAGAAAAAAGTAAGAGTGGTTGTAGATAAATTGTCTTTGCATAAAATCCTAAACAGTCAACAAAAATGTCACTAGAACTTGTAAGTATCTTTAGAACTGTCACTGGAGGTGAGATCAGTATGCAAAAAACCAGTCGTATTCAAGTTAGCAACAGACAGTTGGAAAAACATAAGCTAATTGGGATTAATTCAACAAATATTCAGCAAAATATGTGTAAGACCTATGAGCTGAAAACTACAAAATACTGAGAGAAATTAAAGCCCAAATGAATGTAGAGACTTATATTCATGGATTGGAAGATTAAATGCTGTTGAGATTCAGCTGTCCCCTCAATGACCTAGAGATTCAGTTCAATCCCAATCAGAATCCCTGAAGAATTTTTTTTCTTTTGATAGAAATTGATAAGCTTTTTCTAAAATTTAAAATCTAAAAATGCATAGGACCAAGAATAGCAAGGAACAATTTTGAAAAAGAAGTACAAAGTTGGTAGAGTTACCCTATCCAATTTCAAGGTTTACTGTGAAACTAGTAATCAAAACAGTGTAACAATACTGGCCTGAGGATAGACCCATAGGCCACCGGAACAGAATAAAGTCCAGAAAAACCCACCCACTGATTTTTTTTTTTAATTTTTTTTTTCAACGTTTATTTATTTTTGGGACAGAGAGAGACAGAGCATGAACAGGGGAGGGGCAGAGAGAGAGGGAGACACAGAATCGGAAACAGGTTCCAGGCTCTGAGCCATCAGCCCAGAGCCTGACGCGGGGCTTGAACTCACGGACCGAGAGATCGTGACCTGGCTGAAGTTGGACGCTTAACCGACTGCGCCCCCCAGGCGCCCCCCACTGATTTTTTAATAAAAGTGCCAAGGTCATTCAATGAAGAAATGATTGTCTTTTCAACAAATGATGTCGAAACAAGCAGATAGCTCTATTCCTTTTTATCCCTGCCTGTGAACCTCTACTTTTACTCCATGCTATCTACAAGTGAACTCAAATGGATTATATAGACTTAAATATAAAATTTTCGGACTAAAAGTAGAAAAATCTTTGAGACCTTGGCTGGGCGAAGATTTCTTAGGACACAGAAAGCACAAATTGTAAAATAAAAAAAAAATGTTAGACTTCGTCAAGTAAAAACCTTTGATCGTGAAGATACTAAGAAAATGAAAAGGCAAGCTACAGATTGGCAGAAAATATTTGCAAAACACATCTGATGTAGGACTTACATCTAGAATATATGAAGAACATTTATAGTTCAAATATAAGAAGACAGCCTATTAAAAGTAGGAGAAGGTTTGGATAGACCTTTCAGAGAAGACCTATAAATGGAAAGTAAACACATGAAAAGATGCTCAGCACCATTAATCGTTAGGGAAATGTGAATTAAAACCATTATGAAGTATACTGTTGCACATAATACACCGGCTTTAAAAGACCGATAATACCACATGTTGGTGAGACTGGTGGAGTTGGCACTTTCTTTCCTTGCTGGTGGGAATGCAAAATGGCGCAGCCACATGGGTAAACAGGTTGGCAGTTTCTTACAAAACTAAACACAAACTCACCAGATGACCCAAGCACTCCCACTCCTATATAATCCAAGAGAATGAAACCTATGTTCACACAAAAACTTGTACTTGAATATTTATAGAATTTTATTTTTTTAATATAATTTATCAAATTGGCTGACATACAGTGTGTATGGTGTGCTCTTGGTTTTGAGGGTAGATTACTATAGTTCATTGCTTACATGCTATAACATTTTAATCATGGTAGCTCCAAACTGGAAGCCACGTAGATCAATATTAACCGATGAATGAGTAGGTGTATTGTAGTACATCCATACAATAGGCCATCGCTCGTCAATTTTAGACAACAAACTACAGATACATGCAACAATACAGATAAATCTTAGTAGCGCTAATGCTAAGTAAAAGAAGCCAGCCACAAAAGAGTACGTACTATATAATTCTGTTTATGTGGAATTCTAGAAGAAGCAAAACTATGACAGAAAGCAAGTGAATAGTTGCCAGGGGAAGGTGACTGTCAAAAGTGCGGTGGAAATATTCTGTTATGATTGGGTGGTGGTTACGGGACCATAAATATTTGTTCGTATCCAATAGTGCATTTAAAGTTGATGAGGTTTTTTTTTACATGTAGGTTAGAACTACATGATTTTTTAACATATTTTTAAAAGACCAAAAAGCCCCATTTCAAGATTTTCTACAATATAGTTGGTGCTACTCTTGGGAAGTTTTGTTTTGTTGGTTTTTGCTCATCAGGAAAGGTCAAGATTCTGAAATGTGTTAGAGTCCAAGGACAAGAGTGCTTTTCATCTCGGTTCTAGAGTTGAGTGGATGCTTGAGAGCAGATAATTCCTCTGGTGGCTCATGGCCACCAGGACATGTTTAGTGATTGAAGTTTTTGTTGTGTCTTTAATTTAACAATAATCTTTCGTGAAGAAATCTGGACCTATTTTCAAAGAAATACAAAGTAATAGATATTGTATTTATGGGATCATAGTATAGTGGTAGCAGGCATGGCCAAAAATAGTGGCTATATGTACCTGGAATTGTTCCTCTTTCTTTGTGCTTAACTCTGCTCTGAAATAGGACTTAAAACCCAGGATCATGCGATATTACAAAAAAAAAAAAAAAAAATTCCTGGATAAGCAACTCTCCTCAATTCTTTATTCCAAGGCCATGGAAGACTTTTCTGCATATTTTAAAGAGCTTATGACCTTTGAGGCAAAGACCTGGCTTTTATTCTAATTCCTAAGAGTTGCAGGCATGCATTGTGCTACCCTAGTAACAATAAGCGCAGCTAGTGCCCAGATCTTGGTCTCTAAATATCATTAATTCTTCAGTGAGTGGAACCAGTGCTAGGAGAGACAAATACAAGATGAGTCTGGAACATCTTGTGGGACCAGAAAGTAAGGATGGACCAAAAAAAAAAAAAAGTGGGTAAGATGGCAGGAGGAGGTTCTCTTTATAGGAAACTGGAAACAAACTGGAGCTCCTTCCCAACGGCAAAATCAGGGGCAGTTCAAGCAACAAAATAGGATATTAATGGATTATAGCCTATAGAATAAAGTAAATATCCACGAGTCCATGCCAGTATAAATAAATAGTTAAATAAATAAGCAAGGGAGAAGAGTCAGCTCTTCTGTACAATAGCATTTCAATTAATGAATTTCTCTATATGGAGGAGTGATGAAAATAGAAACTCATTTGGCAAGTGCTAGAATAATTCTTACAGGCAAGAATCAATGGATGCTAAAATTAGTATGATGAAAAACAGGATATGGTGAATAATGAGAAATTGACATCATGTACCTCCTGATTCACTGAAAAGGCACGTTACTTCTGTGCTACTTATGTCAAAAAATGCATAACCTGATTTTAACCATGAGTAAACATTAGACAACTGAGAGATCTTCTATAAGATACATGGTCAGTACTTTTCAAGTGTCAGGGACAGGAAGGACGAAGATAGATTGAGGAATTGTCTCAGAGCAAGGAGACATGACAAATGCAACATGGAATTCTGAATTGGATCCTGGACGGGGTCGGGGGTGGGGGAAGGATTTTGGTGAACCACTTCATGAAATGGAAATAAGGTCTATAGGTTAAACATCTTGTATCAATGTTAATTTCCTGGCTTTGATCATGTTACTGTGGTTATGTAGTATGTTAACATCGGGGAAGCTGGGTGCAAGGTCAACTGTAACTCCTTGTATGATTTTTAGAGCTTTTTTGTAAGTCTCAAATATTTCAAAATTAAAAAATCATTAAACAAGGTAAATTTTTCTCATAGCAATTTAAAATGCCATGTATTTATATGCTGATTACTCAGGGAAAAAAAATGTGCCTGACCGTTTTCTTTTTCGCTGAATTGGGAGCCTGATATTCGATGAGATTAGGACCTAGGTTCTTCTGGTGGTGATTCTACGATTAAGGATTCTCCACATACTTTGTGTCTGTATTTTGCTATTTGGGCTATTCTTTCCCCCTTTTATTTAATGCATGATGGTATGAGTGATATTTCATTTCCAAAGAATACTTTTTAAAGAATGATATAGCCATTTTATTTTATTATTTAAATTTTTTTTTCACATTTATTTATTTCAGAGAGTGAGACAGTGTGTGAGCGGGGGAGGGACAGAGAGGGAGGACACAGAATCTGAAGCATAGCCATTTTATTTTAAAATGTCAGTATTTAGCAGTATGCCAGAAGTTAGGGGTTTTTTTGGTGTGTTTTTTGGTTTTTGGGTTTTTTTTTTTGCCACTACACGATAAACAAGATTTTTCGGTTTTATATGTAAGATATGAAAGGGAGACCTGATTTGCCAAAATAATTTTGGGGGGGGGGTAAACAAAAAAGTCTGAAGACCACTAGTCTTTAAGGCACGTGGATCCGTGGGTCTGGAGTTCAGAGGAGAATCTGTATAGGGCTGTTGTAATCCACACCTGCCCCTGTCTTGTCCCCCAGGGAGCACCTAGGGACATGGGGGCGCCCCAGCTTAAACATTCTTGGCCCTCCTGGCAAAACCCATCCACATGCAGGGAGATTTGCATTGGGGGTTTCAGATGCCTAAGTGAAATGTGAGATCATCTGCTGTTCCCTTTCTCCTTCTTGTTTGGCGTAACTCAGAGTTGACTACAGTGGTGCCATAATCTAAATCTTTGATTTTTTCTACTTTTCCTTTGAGCCATGTAATACTTTTATTGAAAGAGAATTCATTGATAGTATGATTTCAGAATATTTCGAGGGCTTGGAAGGGGATTTCCAAAACCTGCAAAATGTCATCGCTGGAATTTCCATTGCAAATCTGTTCTGAGACTACACTAAGTTCGGAGCGTAGCTCCTGAAAACTTTTGCAAAATACAAGTTCTGTGTCTTCACTTTTGTCAGTGATAGCTTTTCAAATTATTTTTAAGAATCCTTTTATTGTAGGAAATTCAAAATACACAAAATTGGGGAGAATAGGGTGATGAATCCCCATGTACCCATCATTCTGCTTCAGTAGTCCTGAGCGTTATCTTCAATCACGCATTTCTAAATATTATATAGTTCTGTCACTTAGCACATGAGTGGAACTGTTTTTGAAGATAGACCTATTTGCCTTTTAGTAACAAATAAACTTTTTGAAAAGAGAAAGAACAAGGAGATAAAGACTTACCCTGGGCTACTCTTGGCCTGGGCTCTCTTGCACCTGTCTGGTCAGGAAAGTGGTGGCGGTGTTGCGTACTCCTTTGGAGTTTAATTCACCTTAACCTATCACTGAGTCAGAAGTAGAATTTGTATATCAGAGTTAAATGTTGATTATAAAATTATGTGGACCGTGATTGGGAAAAATGAAAAAAATCTCATCACAAATCATGTTAATATTTATAAAGGTATGTATACAAATTATAATAAAATTTTTGAGATAGTATAACATGTAGGAAAAATTCAAATTGTCCCAAAGGATGTGTAGTGAAGAATAAGTGTTCTTTCTCTACCCACCACCACTGTCCCGATTGCCCAGTACCATAGTTTGTGCGCTGGAGGCATCACCTAGTACCACTGTCAGATGGACTCTTCAAAATATATTCCAGGTTATGTTTATATTGCTCCATTATAGTGTAGGAAGACACTGGCTGGAGCTGGCAGGGTTGGTGGCTGCGTGCATAGTGATGTCTCTTTCGCATTCTCTGCCTCCTTGGCACTTCCCCTTGTGGAAGACCTGGTCCGGATGCTTCCCCATGAATCTGTTTTTCCTTGGACTCCGTTACTCTGAATTCTTCTACGGAGTCACATTGTCCTGTCTTACGATCTGTTATTTGATTCCTTTTCAACTTACTGTCTTTTCTCATTTTTTATTTTTAAAATGTTTTTCTTCTGCTTTGAACCTGAGACTCCTAACTATATTCATCTTGCTTTCTTCTTGACTCTCTTTCTGCTTTGGTGATCTCTCATCCGGTCGCTGATCTGTTGTGCCTAACCAGCCACTTGATCGGTCCATGAGCCCATTCAGATTCTCGGCAGTCCAAAGTACAGCTTCCAGAATGCTTCCTATGTGTTGTTTTTCTCCACATCACAGGGTTCAGGTTTAGAGTTGTGTTCGGCTGCAGTGTTGAGGATGAACATGCACGGTAGACGCTTTGTCTTATTCCAGACCTTCCATACCGAGCACTTCAACATGACCCTTGTTTGCACTGATATTAACCTCCCTGGCCACCTCTTCCATAAAAGCAAAATTTATTTTCTCCTTTCAAACTCATGCCACCTTTACACCTCTGGCCTCTATCTCATAGTGCTGTTGTATGGACTTGATGAATGAGGCAGTACACAGTTAGTGAATGCAATGGGTAGATCTTAAATTTTTGTTAAAATGCTTTTTCTCTTGTCAAGGAGTTTTTTTGGCTCCTGTTTATTTATAGGCAAGTGTTTACAGGGTGGAAATTGAAGTTACAAGCTGTTTTTAAAAATAGTTTCATTCACTGTTCTCTGAACTGCAGTTAGATGACCCTGCCCACATGACTACAGCAGTGCCCCCTTATCTGTGATTTCAGTTTCTGCAGCTTCAGTTACCCACAGCCACTGTGGTCTGGGGGGGGGGGTCCTCGGTCAGTGGTAGTCTAATGCTACCTCATGCACATCGTTCCATCTCTTCACGCAGGTGTGTTATTATCTCACATCATCGCAAAAAGAGGGATGAGTTCAGTTCAATAAGATACTTTGAGAGAGAGACCACATTCACGTGACTTTTGTCACAATATAGTGTTATAATTGTGCTATTTTATTGTTGATCTCTTACTGTGCTTTTTTTTTGTTTATAAATTAAACTTTATCAAAGGTATGTATGTAAAGGAAAAAACACAGTACCTAGCGGGTTTGGAACTGTCCATGGTCAGGCATGTCCTGGGGATCTTGAAACGTATCCCCCACAGGTAATGGGGGGTCGATTACTGTGGTCAGAAACTGCCCTACGCCTCAGGTGTTTACTGTCCAAGCTCAAGAGGATAGGAGCTCATGGCTACAATAAGTTCTAATCAAGGAAGCACTAAAGACCACAAGACACTCTGTGGTTTAAGAAGTGACTAGTCTGTGACTTTCTAAACTGTCAACCTGTTTTAAATTTTAATGGTGCTTGAAAAAGATCAAAGGGGAGGGGGCAGGGCCAGTTGTGTGTGGTGTGTTTCCCCGCCCCCCCCCCCCAAAACCAGTTCAGCAGTTATTTACCTTTCAAGCAATTAACATAATTACCATTATGCTAAAAAGTAATTTTGGAAAGTTCTGCCCTGAGCTCTTACGACCCCACCGGGACAGTTTTAGTTGGGACTTATCTTTTTGATGGAAGCCTAATTGCAATTTTGGCTTTGTGCACACAAACAGAAGCAGCTAATTGTTTAGGCAAATAGCAGATTAATTTAAATATGCATCCCTAATAAAACAAAAATGGTATCCATTATGGTCCTTGTTCCCATGACGAGGAATATAAATATTCTGTGCAAGTACCATTAGGCGGAGGTCTTAAGGATTGTCGACATTATTTCACAGTGGTAGCACTTTCCTGATATCGAGTAATCTTTACAAAAGCTCACATAAATCAGTTTAAACTCATTTAGATCCCATTTCCACTATGTGCAGTTTCATTACCACACTCTGGCTGGCCTCCTCCGGGAGGTGGGAGGGGCATGTCGCAAACTGGCATGGGTGCCCACCACAGCTGCTGAGCAGGCTTTGTGTCTCCTCAGAAGACTGGCCATCGTTACTCATGTCATTGTTAACAACCGTTCCCCGGTCTAGGGTGAGCTCCGAGTTGCTTCCGCCCTGCTGCCGCTTGTCAGAGCCCCACTCCCGTCTCCTCGATTGGGCCGAGGGCCCTCACTCATTGTGCTCTTCCAGATTTTTTGACAGACCCTTTTTCTTCTTTCGTCTGCATCCATTTCATATTTCTCGTGGATGAAGTCGTGTTGTCGTGAGGCTGGCACTGGCTCAGAGTTGAACATCCTTCATCCAACTCTTGAGGTTTCGTCAGGGAGAAAGAAAGACCTCTGCTCTCCTTTTAGTTTTCCCGGTGTGGGGCAAATAAATGGGGGCCGTGAGCTCTGGCGCTTAGGGATCATGGCTTGTTCAGGAAATGATGGCAGTGACCTGCTTTTTAAGTCACTACTGAGGAACTAACTACATAGATCCTGCCTTTGCATTTGCTAAGACATTTTCTCGTTTTCCCCTGGCCTGACTTGCAGGATAAGTGTAGTAGACACTTTTGGGGTGTCTCCTAACCCCAGTGAACCTCCTTAGCCCCGTAGGGGTAGACACGTTCACAGTGAGTATTTGCATTAGTCTCTGGCCTCGGTTGGACGAGGGTGGGAACCGTAGGCCCGGGGGGCAGCTAATTCATGGATTGGGATGAGCCATTTGGGCCTCACACATTTAGTCTGGGTTCTATGCTTGGATTAGAAGACTCTGCAGATTGGGGAAGAGCGACGGCTGGTTTGTGGGGGGAGACAGAAGAATGAAAACAGCTGCACAGAGAGGCACACAGAACCACATACCCTGCCTTGGTTCTGAATGTCTTCCTGGTCCCTGGTTCAGATTCCTTATGATCTCCAGCTGTACTTCTTGCCTTTGGGTTCCATGAAATAGCCCCATTCCCTCCCAGCCCATTTCCCTTTTGTGTTTGAGTTGCGGTGGATTTTTGTTTCTTTTGTTTTGTTACGTCCCTTGCTAAAACGTAAGACAAACATTTGGCAAACCTTTATTGACAGCCACGTTGTCAGTGACGTTATGAATTCACTGACATAGGCGATATGGAAGAAAAAGGACACAGTTCTGACACTTGAGAGGTCCACACAATATCAAGAGCCAAATCCATATCATTATTGTTTCTGTGATATAAGACTTGGCCTTTTGAATGAATTTCTATCAGATTTTTAAAAATTATCACCTGTTTGAAACCCATGGGGGAGGGGAAGGAAAAGAAAAAAAAAAAGAGGTTAGAGTGGGAGAGAGCCAAAGCATAAGAGACTCTTAAAAACTGAGAACAAACTGAGGGCTGATGGGGGGTGGGAGGGAGGGGAGGGTGGGTGATGGGTATTGAGAAGGACACCTGTTGGGATGAGCACTGGGTGTTGTATGGAAACCAATTTGACAATAAATTTCATATATTGAAAAAAAAATTATCACCTGTTTGACAAGTGACTATATTTGGTTCGGACAGGCATTGGCTACTTACTTCTTAATGTCACGTGATGGTTGTGCATCCAGTTCAACTTGAAGTGTCTAGAGAAATTAGCTGCCCCTTCTTTGGGGATATTAAAATAATTTTATGGCATGATAAAAAGCATATCCATTTTCCCATTGTACTTTGTATCTTCTGTTATGTGTTACATTTTGGTCATTAAAAGGTTTGTTTCTTGGGGCGCCTGGGTGGCGCAGTCGGTTAAGCTTCCGACTTCAGCCAGGTCACGATCTGGCGGTCCGTGAGTTCGAGCCCCGCGTCAGGCTCTGGGCTGATGGCTCAGAGCCTGGAGCCTGTTTCCGATTCTGTGTCTCCCTCTCTCTCTGCCCCTCCCCCATTCATGCTCTGTCTCTCTCTCTGTCCCAAAAATAAATAAACGTTGAAAAAAAAATTAAAAAAAAAAAAAAAAAAGGTTTGTTTCTCTCAGGTGCAGGTTTTGTGAGAATAGGAGTCCTATCCTTTCTGTCTGCCCCCAAACGAAATGCTTGGTGGATGCCATGAGAATATTCACTGCATGCAGTCAGTGACTTTTTTGTTTTATTTTGTCTTATTTGCCGCAGTTTCCCGACTACCTAGAATAGTGGCTGGCCCACAGCCGGGGCTCAGTAAATACTTGATTGTACTATTACATCGATTCCCTTTTGACTAAATGTTGGTTAACGTGGGTGATAGTCAGCTACAATATTACAAGACATTATTATAATTCAGGTATTCGTAGTTCAAGTCCCTGCAGTTCTGAGGTTGTAAGAGTAGCCATGATGTAACTACTAACGAATAGATTGATCATTTATAAAACTAGCTTCCACCCAAACATCTCTCCCCATTCGCTGCTGTGTCTCTTCCTGCCCACCTTGCCCGGGTGTTTTTGGGTCAAGTGTCCAGCAGCACAGTTGCAAAGTGAAATTGCAAATCTTGCAACAGCTGCAGGATTTAATGTTAAAAGTGATATTGGAAGAGCCCCAGATGCGGTAATTACATGGGTAAGTATACGTGGCTTTTTTTTTTTCTTACTATTTAAGTCCTTTTTTAAAGATTAATTGCCTGCTGATGCAAAAGCAATAATGTACACGGGGTTCATCACACACATAGAAACGAAAAGCCTGACCATAGTGACACAAAGGCTGGGGGGCAGGAAATGGAAGTGTGTGGCAGTGAAGCTCGCCCTCTTCACATGAAGTGGGGCAGTGTCACTGGAGGGTAGACCGGTAAGTTAAAGATGAATGCTAAAATGCTGAAGCATTTGGGCTAAAATAACACAACAAGAGTTTGGGCTAATGAGCCAACAGGGGAACGCAAATGGAATAAACACATACTCGGTTGAAGCAAATACTCCATCTAAAAGCAGGTAGAAAAAGAGAAAAAGGGAACACAGAACAAATGGGACAAATAGCAAAATGGTAGGAAAAACCCATTCCTGCCCATAACCACATTAAAGGAAATAGTCTACACACTCCAGTTAAAAACAAGACCAAGTATATATGCTGTCGACAAGAAACTTGTTTCAAATGTGAAGACACAAGGCAAAGAGAAAGGACAGAAAAATATATACAGTGCTAACACTAATCAGGAGAAAGCTGGAATGCCTATATCCATAGCAGACAAAGAAGATCTCAGAGCAAAGAACACAACCAGGGGTAAAGAGGGACATTTCACACAACGAAGGGTCAATTCGTTCAGAGGACATGACAGTTTTAAATGTTCACACGTGTAAAAGTGGTCTTGGAGGACTGTGCTGTCGACAAGGAAGGGGCTGACAAGGTTTTATATGCCTAGTGGTTGAAGGGAGTAGAGAGAGTTGATAAAGATGACGACGCTGTGGGAGTCCAGAAAAGAATGTGGCCATTAAATTGAGGGAACCCTAGAATATATTTTCCAAAAAGACCTTTCTTAGGATGGCTCTGTGAAGCTCAACCTTGCAGCAAAGGATATTTTATTGCACAAGATTCTGTTGGAATAGTGATGCCGACAAAACCGAGTAGTTGATTAATAATGAAAAATGTGTTTATAGATAAACTCCATGTGTGCTTAGAGTGAGCCGTGGTTGAGTAACTTCCACATTTGGCAGAATCCAGGCAAGTTTACGTCATTTGCTCGTGGAGCTCATGGTTATTTTATGCACTTGGAGAGGCAGCCGCACATCCCGCACTTTCCCAGCATAATTCCAGCCCAGCCTCATCACATACCAAGTGGCTTTGGACCAGTTGTTTAACCACTCGGAGCTTCTGTTCTCTTTTGTAAATGAGGATAATGATGTTCCTCCCAAAATGGAAGTGAGCACTCAATGAGAGGAGACAAATGAAAATGTCTCACTCTCAAAAGCTCTGTGAAAATTGCAAATTTTGTTTCTCTCGTGACTGTTTATTGTGACGTCTCTGAACAAAGGCAAACACACATAACGCAGAAGTGCTTGGTGGAGGCACATCTTGGAGTATGCCTGTCTCCTATTGAATGTGTATTCAGCGTTTTCTGCAGCATCTCTGTTTCTTCTGAGAGTGGGGAGGACTTGCCAAAAGATTTGCCAGGGGAATGTGTCGTGGAGCCGTGTGTGACCCGCGGATCCCCTTGGTTTATCGTAATTCTTAGAAAAGAACGCTGTTTTACGTCTGAAGCGACATTGAACTTGAAGAAAGCTCCGCTTCTGTTTGTCATCACCTACCTAGCCTGCTGGCGGTTTCAAAGTCTTGCAAAGCAGCCCACATGCATTACTTTCTTCTGACTGTATTTTTTAGTACTGAATGATGCTTTACGGTAAGATCCTAAGTTCAAAGCACTTGGATTGCGGAGAGAAGAAACGTGAAAGAGCTTTATCTGTTTTGGGTAACAGGAAGTTGTAGGAAGTAGGATTAGATTTTTGGAGGAGCAACAGAGGGAATTTGCACTATTAGTAGATTGTAAACATGCTTTACAACATGGCAGGCCTTCTAGAACACATGAAAGGTAAAAATGATTGGCCTATTTCCAGCCTTTTGTGTGGCTTTTCCCCTTTCGTCTGTCCAACAGTCCTGTGCAGTAGGTAATGTTATCTTCCGTTTTGTAGATGAAGAGACAGGCCCACAGCTTAAAGTAACTTGCCCAAGACCTTCTGCTAGCAAGTGGTAGAGCTGGATTTGAACTCAAATAACCACAGACTGTTATTTCTGTGCAATCATTTCTCAGGGAACTTTGAAAAATAAAATCAGTGGGAATTGGAGCAGGACGTTATCCAGTATGATGCAGACAGTAATTATTTTCTTGGGTACATATTGGCAGGGAAAGAAGTGGGTGGGAATGATAAAAAGAATTTGGGTAAGAAGAAAGTCATCCCAGGTAGAGAAAAGTTTCTGTTTCTGATAGAAGAGTGTAAGTTCCTGTAGACAGACTGGTTCTCAGACTTGAGCGTATATCCCAAGTTTCTGTTGCCCCAAAATCTGCATTTCTAACAAGCCCCCAGGTGATGCTGCAGCTGCTGGGGCTTCTGGTCTGAAGACCACTTGGAAAACTTGGATATCATGCTGTAGACCATTTGAGAAAGGTGGAGACACACAGCCAGTGTGTGTAAGAGGAATGCATCTGGGTAGCGGCATCCGGGGAGCTGGAGAGAGAAGGGTGTGTGGGTAGATCAAGGTTTTTAGCAAGTGTAGGATAGTTAAGCTCACGTTTGATAATGATGGAAAGTAAAGCATCAGTGCTCACTGCGGCTGGAAGAGGGTGGTGTGAGGAAGGATGTAAAATACAAGTTAGTGGCTGCTTTCAGATCTTGCTGGCATCTAGAACTGTGCCCCGTATATAACATGCTCAGTAATTTTCTGCCTGATAGCTCACGCTTGCTAGAATGGCTGTCGTCAAAGACCAGGGATGACAGATGCTGGTGAGGATGTGGAGAGAAAGGCGCCCTTGTGCATTGTCGGTGGGAATGTAAATTTATGCAACCACTGGAAAACGGTATGGAGGTTCCCCAAAAAATGAAATCTAGAACTCTAGATTTCATATGGTCCAGCAATTCCACTTCTGGGTATATGTCCAAAGGAGATGAAGTCACTGTCCCGAAGAACCGTCCGCACCCCACGTGCACCGCAGCATTGGCATTATTCATGACAGCCAAGACGTGGAAACAGCCTGAGTGTCCGTTGACAGTCGAACAGATAAAGAAATTGTGGTATACGTGTCCAACGGAATACTATTCAGCCATGAAAATTCCGCTATTGGCAACAACATGGGTGAACCTTGAGGGCGTTATGCTAAGTGAAATCAGTCCGAGGAAAAACACATACTGTATGATCTCATTTATGTGTGGAATCTAAAAACAAACAAACAAACAAAACCCTCAGAAACAGCAGATTTGTGATTCCTGGGGACGGAGGTGTGGGAAAAATCAGTAAAGGTGGTCAAAAGGTGTCCAAACTTCCAGTTAGAAGATAAGTTCTGGGGATCTAACCTACAACATGATGACCACAGTTAATACCGTACCGTATATTTGAAAGTTGCTAAGAGAGTAGATTTTAAAAGTTCTCATTCTAAGGAAAAAGAAATTTGTTAACTGTGTGAGGTGATGGGTATTAACTAATAATGTACTATGGTAATCATTTTACAGTGTATGCATATATCAGATTGTTGTGTCGTACAACTTATACGTCAACTATAATCAATAAAACTGGGAAAAATTATTTGTTGCATGAATGGACAATTAAGAGAATGAATTAGGAGTGCCATATGTGCAAAGTATTCAGCAATTGATGTATGTCCTGCTATTGTTAAGTTTGTCTCATAAAAACATTTTATAAAATTTATCTTTTTAGTAAAAATAATTTTAGGGAAAATCTTCAGAATATACAAGTGGATATATAGTAAAATGCCCTCCTACTCTTGTTCCTTCTCTTTGGTTTCTTTCCTTCAATGCCAAGCACTGGTAACAGTTTCTTGTGTATCCTTCCATACACGAGGATAGTCTGTGTATACGTTTGTGTGTGTGTGTGTAAATTTTTTAAAACACGAAAGTAGTATAACCTGCTATACCACTACTCTGTCCTTCACTTTTTTCATTTAATAATATATTTTGTTGATCTTTCAGATAGCTTATGTATAAGTCTGACACAGTCTTTTTAACTCCTCATTTTATTTAAATTTCAAACTGTGGTGCACATTTAGATAGCTTCTAATCTTTTGACATAATGAAAAACATTTCAGCGACTATCCTATAGACATTCGTAATTTGGTACGTATCATCAAATTGCCTCCCAAGTTGGGTGAATTAGTTTATATCTCCACCAACAATTTAAGATAGAGCCTAGGGTGCCTGGGTGGCTTTGTCAGTGAAGCATCTGACTCAGTCAGTTTTGGCTCAGGTCATGATCTCATGGTTTGGTTGTGAGATCGAGCCCCAGGTCGGGCTCTGCACTGACAGCGTGGGGCCTGCTTGGGATTCTCTCTGTCTCCACCCCCCCCCCCCCCCGCTCTCTCTGCCCCTCTCCCCCCTCAAAATAAATAAGCATTTAAAAAAATAGAGCCTATTTCCCTATAGCCTTAACAACAAAATGTTTTATGAAATTTTTCATCTTTGTCAATTTGATGGATGAAAAATAATACTCTGTTACTGTTTTTGTGTTTTTCTTTTTTTTAGTGTTTTCTTTTTTTCTTAGCGCATGCGCTTGCCTGTGAACGGGGGCGGGGGGGGGGGGGCGCAGAGCAAGAGAGGGACACAGAATCCGAAGCAGGCTCCAGGCTCTGAGCTGTCAGCACAGAGCCCGATGCAGGGCTGGAATGCATGAACCATGGAATCATGACCTGAGTTGAAGTCAGATGCTCAGCCGACTGAGCCACCCAGGTGCCCCCGTTTTTGTATTTTTCTAATTGTGAGTGAATTTTTGCATTTTTCTTACGTTTGTACATCAGTTGTATTTCTTTTTTTTTTTTTTTAATTTTTTTTTAACATTTATTTATTTTTGAGACAGAGAGACACAGAGCATGAACGGGGAAGGGGCAGAGAGAGAGGGAGACACAGAATCCGAAAAAGGCTCCAGGCTCTGAGCAGTCAGCACAGAGCCCGACGCGGGGCTAGAACCCATGGACCGCGAGATCATGACCTGAGCCGAAGTCGGACGCTTAACCAACCCAGCCACCCAGGCGCCCCCAGTTGTATTTCTTTTACTGTGACCAGCATGCTCTTGTCCTTTGCTCACTTTCCAAATGCTTTTTTTTTCCTTATTGGACCTTAGAAGCTCATTGTTAAGGAAATCGGCCCTGTGTTGTATGTGATGCAAATTTGTCATTTACCTTTTAACTTTCTTTATATTGCATGATTACTTTATAATTGTGCGTTTTAAGCGAATCTAAAATTACCTGCGCTGTTTTTCTCTACGTAGGGTTTCTTAATATCTGGGATCTAAGGACCGGAAAGTATCCCATCCATCGTTTTGAGCATGACGCAAGAATACAGGCACTAGCCCTCAGCCAGGAAGATGCAACGGTTGCCACAGCTTCCGCTTTTGATGTTGTAATGTTGCGCCCCAACGACGAGGGCTACTGGCAAATCGCGGCAGAGTTCGAAGTTCAGAAACTGGTGAGCTGTTTAGTCCAGTCATTTGATTCTCCATTCTTAGAACCTCTGGGTCCGATCAAACAGATAGTAATGACGTTGGCAGCTCCCATTCCCTGGGGGCTTCCTGGGGGCCTTACATTTCTAAATCTCACTGCAGCCTTGCAAAATAGGTAGATAGTATTCTTTTTCCCCATTTACCAACAAGCCCGTAGAGGCTGAGAGCAGTGTATCGGCTTGCCCCGGATCTCAGAGCTAAGGAGCTGAGATTCAGATCTCAGGGCTGACCTCCAGGCCAGGGGTTTCTCGTCACTGTGGTCCTCAGCCTCCTTCACCTAAAATGAGATGTTCGCCTCTGGAAATGGGAGCTCGGTTTCTGGCGTATCATGTCAGTGAAAATGATGAAAATGAATTCAGTGGTACCTTCCCAGTCCATATGGGAGGGAAGATTTCCGTCCTACACTTTCTTCCGCCTCAGATTTTCTCACCTGGAATTAAGAGTAACTCCTGAGTGAAAACAAGTTTAAGTCAGTGTTAATTGGGGAGCCGAGTTCCAGGATGTCATGCATGAAGCTCAGCCAACCTGAAGCGTTCTTTACGTCAAGCTCATCTCCATACTCAGTTACACGTGAGCCTCCACTTTTGTACGGTGGGAGGTGATTCTGCGGTAAGAAGGAAGTGCTCAAATCTGCGCTAAATTTGGATTTAATGTAAACAAACTCGATTTTGGCACTAGTAGAGTGAGCAGAAAAGCCAGTGTTGAATAACGAATTGGTGGTCTGATCCGGAACAGATCCTGTTTTTCTGCCTTTTCCCCCTGGTGGAGATCTTGTTAGCCTTGAGTAACTAAAAAGCCATGATGTCAGCACTTTGCCTGCATAAGCTTCTTGTCCCTTTAATGACCAGTTTCTGCCCTGTGGGTGGTGTTCCCCCCAAACCGTCTGATGCTCCTCTCGGGGTTTTACTAGAAAAATGTGAAGTACCATCTTTCTTTGTTCTCAAAACTACCGTAGTGCTTATTATTTGGTGTCTGCCTAAAGAGCCTTCTAGACCAGCAATAATTATACGAATGAAGACAGTTACTTAAGATGTGAGTTCCTCCGTAAAGGGTAAATCCTGCCTTGGCAATAAAGTGGCATCCTGGCACCCACTGGAAGCTTTTTGAAGGAGTTTACAGCTTCTGGCAAATGGCACCACCACACTCAGTCTGAGCCTCTTGGTCTGTCAGAAGTCCAACAATAAAGTGAAACTAAACAGCTAGGCTGAGGATGTTAATTTTAGGGAAATAAGAAATGACTTTTAGAATGGGGGGGAGAGGAAGCAAGCCACAACTGCTTGGCAGCATAGGCCTCATTTCTCATCTCGGATGAGGGGCTGCCGTGCCTCCCTGGAAAAGGTTCCCCCAGCCCATCAGAGCCACTTTTGTCTTCCCAGGTGGGCTCCCCGAATCCCAATGGCCATCTTCCCTGGGTTGCAGCACTGGCCTAGCCCTTCCGTCCTTCCTTTGTGATGAGTCCTCAGCTGGGCAGGTTGAGGGTGGGGCACCACTCACACTCACACTCTTGGGCCCGAGGATTAACAGCAGAGGCCCCCGGATGTATACTGTCCCTCCAGCTCCTCTGGACAGTCCTTAGGATTCAGGTTTTTGAACTCGTTTGGCTTCTTGTCAGGGCCACGCTGTCCTTTCACGCGGTGGTTTTCACGATTACACAGTGTGGCACACCTGCTTTTGTACGCTGAGATTTTACTCAAGGAGGTGAAAACCTGGTGTGAAATGTGCTCGGGAGAAATGTGCCACTTAGGGAAGTAGAAAAGCAAGTGATGCCTGAAGGGAGCGCCTCGTTGCCGTGCAGATCAGAGGCAGCGGTCGCGCTAGTGCGGTCAAGAGTACCGTGGCGGCTGGTATCATACCCTCGATGACCTGGAAACAGCAGGGGATGGATAACGCCGCTCTTTTTAGCCTTTTAGCTGCACATTTCTGGTACCTGCACAAATGCTAAAATGTGAATTTTGCTGATTGGGAACCGAGGGGATTTGATTCAGTTTCTTGTAAAAAAAGAAAACAAGGAAACTTAATATTTTGAATAGTTCTTATCCTCTCATGTTTCAGAATTTAAAAGGCAGTAAGGTTTATGGGAGAAATCTCTCTTCCACCCCATCAAAGAACTCTGTTCCCTCTTTGCAGGCAGCCGTCCTTAGCAGATTTATGCTTGCACAAGCCACGCACACCGTGTTCCCTCTGCCCCCCTCCACGCACGTTAGTGCACTATGAATCCTGCTACTCCCCTTCCTTGCTTTTTGTCCCCAAATTTATCTTGGAGATGATTCCATTTTGTATCATGCTTTTTTCTGAGACTACATGGTATTCCTGTTAATTAGCCCCTTAGTAAGGCGTGTGTAGTAGGTGTTTCCAGTTTTTAGCTATGACAGCATCGTGCTACAGCAGGTAACCTTGTATGCGGTGTGTGTGTGTGTGTGTGTGTGTGTGTTTATTTGTAAGTAAATTCCTAGGACTGACTTGCTGGTTCAGTGCGTATGTGCGTTTGACATCGTGATAAGTATTGCCAGATTTCCCTCTAGAGAAGTTGGACTCGATTACATCCCACCAACCGTAAGTGGGATCCACAAATATGGTTGTCTCCCCTCTACTTCCAGACCGGTGTCCTATCAAGCTAATGGATTTTACTGCTATGACTGGTAAAAATGGTATCTCGGTGAATTTTTACTTCGTATTTCTCTTATTAGGAACATACTGTGTTTCTTTTACAAAGAGCATCTCTTTATTAGTGTAGGAACTGTGTTCTCCTTTCCTATGAGCTGTTTCTTTGCCCATCTTTTTCTGTTAGGTCGCTGGTCTTAGTGACCTCTGGGAGGCATCGTGTGTTTTTTGACCAAGTAAGGATGAGCTGGAGGTGAGACCTGACAGACTGTGTAACTCTTCCCCATTCACAGGTTGACTACCTTGAAATCGTTCCAGATACCAGAAGGTATCCTGTGGCAGTGGCCACAGCTGGAGATCTGGTGTACCTGCTGAAAGCTGAAGACTCTGCCAGAACCCTCCATTACGTCTATGGCCAGCCGGTCACGTGTCTGGATGTCTCAGCCAACCAGGCTGCTTTTGGTGTGAAGAGTCTGGGATGGGTATACGAAGGAAACAAGGTACAGAAATAGTAGGGTGTATAATCAACTAAAAAGAACGTCGGTTTTTATTTTTTAGAAGGCAATTAAAAAATTAAGGCTTTCTGATATTATATATTTTTAAGATGTATTCAGACCATATACATTTAGCATGGTAAAAAAAACAACAAAAAACAACAAAAAACAGACCCTGAAGCTCTTCTAAAGGATGTAAAATGGAAAGTAATTGTCTCCTTTCTCCTCCCTTCCCCCAGCCCCATTCCACAGAAGAAACTAAGCATTTTTTAGGTATCAAGAAAAATTTAATGTGTTTAGAAGTACATATGCACCAAAAACCGTATTTGTGGAAATGCGATTGTAGTATACATCTGTTCTGTACCCAACATTTTTATTCAGTAATAAGCCTTGGAGGGCATTCCACGTCACCACATACCATGCTCCGTCTCGCTAGGATTCTGGCGTAGGCTTACAACCCATGGTCTGTGTATCTAGCCCCCTCGCTGGTGGGCATTTAGGTCACTTTCACTGTCTCAGCGATTACAGGCAGTGCTACGATGCATATTGCAACTCTTGCGAGTCCTTGTGTGGTCGATCTCTGGGATAGATTCCCAGCGGTTGTGTTGCCTGGGCAGAAGGTATACACTCGGGGTGGTGGTAAGGGTTGCAGCAAGACTTGCATTCTCACCAGTAGTACATAAAAGTGCCTTCTGATCATCCTTGAGCCAGAATTAAGGAGACAAGTTTGTAATTGAAATTCTTTGCATGATGGCTAAATTTTATCACTACCTAGCATTTTACTAGCCTGACTGTAAGCCAAGTAGTTAGTCTTAAACTTGATTTATAGAACTGTCTCTCTTCCAGTGGAATCGGGAGAAAGGGATTCAGTTTTTTTATTTTGTTTTGCTTTGTTTTTCTCCAATTTTCCTGCTCTTGACCCTGCTGCCTATGGGTACAGTCCCTGGGAAGGAACTTCCCTGAGCCAGCGGCTCCTCTGACAGCACCCTCCTCCTTCGGGAAGGAAGCCCTTCTCCACAGAGCAGCACAGGAGCTGGAGGAGCCGACTCTGGATGCACACAGTCTGAGTTTCAGTACCAGCTCGGTAGTAACCTACCGCCCTGTGTGACCTTAAGCAGGTGGCTTAACCCTCTTCATGCCCCAGGGAGTTCAGAACAGTGGCTACTTGGTAAAATTGTAGGGTTAAATGAAAACCTGTCTGTGAAGCTTTAAGCGTGGTGCCTGGCGAGCGAGCATTACCATCACGGCGCTTTTATTTCCTCCCCTCATAGTTTAAGTCTGGCCTCTGGTTGTGGTTTTTACATACTGTTTCCCCTTTGTGTAGCCCCCTGTAAGGTCAGATCTCATTCATTTAGATGTTCACTGGTTTTGCAACTTAGTAAGTGCTCAAAGAATTGAAGCATCCTGGATTCCACGGACCTCTTCTTCGTTCAGGAAGAGGCAATAAAGTGGCAGAAAATATGTGTGGCTTATTGTAACCTCACTGTGACAACGGACTCCCTTTGTGCTCAAGTTGGCCTGTTTTGTTGGAGCACATTCACAGCTTAGCTGGCGAGATAGACGATGATAGAATTGTGCTGTGCCTTCCTAGGAAGTGGGGGAGGGGACCACAGTTGGTGTCCTAAGGCAGTTTCCTTTCTCGGGCTTTGAGAACACCTTCTTTTCTGGTCCCCACTGAGCTCATTTGTTGAGAGAAGAGAGACTGTTTGCTTTCTGACTTTTCATCCATCATACTTTCAGGCTTTGGTTCTCATTTATTTCTCAAGTTCTCGGCGTAGTGAGATGATAGTTATATTTAGCACTAGCCTGGTTTAAATTTGTCATACTTTAATAAATTTTTCATAAACAGGCCCTCTTTCTCTTTGACTTACGTGAGTGGATATATTTGAGAAACCAGCAAAGGGGCAGAGTGTTGAGCTCAAATTTAGACCGGGAGCATCCTTTCAACATCGATGTAAGAAAGTGCTGTTTGGGATGCCTTTTGGGTTTTTCAACCCAGTTAAGAGCATTGATTATAAGAATCAGCTGATTAATCTATTGATTTTATGAAAATCCATTTTTAAAAGTTTCTAGTCCCTCAAATAAGTGATTACCCGGTATTTTTCATCGGGGTTTTAAAATGAAGAGTGGAAATAAATTTGCTACAAGAGCGTGTTTAACAACCTCTTCAAAATCTGACGGTAGCATTAGTCATCCAAATATTTTGTGAGTGCGGCTTCAAACCCTCCATCACTTGTGTGGGTGGAGAGTCGGTTGTTGTTCGTAGTTTGGTAATAACTTTGCATGGAGCTGTTTCTCCGACATGAGTGCCGCCCACGGGAACGTGAGGGAAGCCAGGCTTTCCCTATGAAACTTCCCTCATTTTTGAGGAGGCAGCACTTTCCGTCTGATTGCGTTTAATGGATTGTCTGCTTCCTGAGAAAAACCTGCATTTTTAGGAATTGAAATTGTCGTGTGATATCCCTGTGTGAATTAAGCCATGTTATGGGTGACGCTGTGAGATTTTAGTGTCCTCCTGCTATCCTATATCGTAATATCATAATTCCCAAACAGTCTCATGTGCGTTGCTCGGTGTCACTGTGCTTGTGAGTACCATGTTTTGGCTACATCTGTGCTGTGGCCCGGCCGCATGTGGCCCAGCACATTTTATTAGGTTGATGCGAGACCATTACCAGTAGAGTTTGCCTGGAGCTATATACACAGGGGGGTTTGGGTCTGTGCCTCTGGCCTGTATATTTAGGATTCAGATGAAAGCTTTATGAGAACAGAGAGTTTGGTTTATCTTCGTTTTTACTGATACAGAACTGGGGTTTAGTTATAATCCGTTATTGATTAACTGTGATCAAAGCGGACAGTGAAGTCCAAATACTGACACAGAATTTGAGTCAGCAACCAGAATTTCCCTAACCTGTAGAAGTATTCCAGAGGCGTTATTTTTGTTTAGCAGGAGACCGTCCTTGCACCGTATGATGATCACATTAGCATTTTATAGGCACCACAGCTGTCTGAGCATCAAGTAATAATGGTTCAAATCCATCCATTCACACATCTAGCTAGCCAGCCGGATGTGTGTTCGGCACAGAGAGTTACAGAACACCAGTTGTGTTCCTGGCATTGGAGCTTGACAACGGCATTCTGCATAGACTTCAGCAAATTGGCACTTGTCAAGAACCTAGCCATCTTACTACACATAGTCTCCTAAGGAAATGAAACACGGAACATAGCAGAAGTGTATTTAGTCTTAAGAAGAGGCTTGTAGGAGCCTCTGGGTGGCTCAGTTGGTTGAGTGTCCAACTCTTAATTTCGGCTCAGGTCGTGATCTCACAGTCATAAGATTGAGCCCTGCTGCATGGGATTCTCTCTCTCTCTCTCTCTCTCTCTCTCTCTCTCTCTGCCCCTCTGCCACTCACGTGCTCTCTCAAAATAAATAAATAAGCTTTTTAAAAAATTAAAAAGAAAAGGCTCGTAAACACAGCTGGTTGTTCAGCTATTTCCGGCTCAGGTAGGAGGGTTCAGAGAGAGAGAGAGTAGTGTCCCAGTACATCTTGGTTTGCCTGTGTGCAAGGATCCCCAGACTTAGGGGTTCCTGAGTTTTGATATCGCCTTCTTGGCATCGATGACCTGAAAGGTAGCCTTTGCCAAGTGACTGAAGGAAAAAAGATGTGGTTGTGATTACTCTGGCCTCTCCATCATGCTGCCGTGTAAAAATCAGTGTCACCTCTGTTAACATCCCTCTAAAATTTGTTTGTATGTCTCACATTTCCTGACTCTTGTCAAAAATACTTCCTTCATGAGAATGGTATTTATGATACCATATTATCTTTATTAATTCTTTTGCTGCTTGAATTAAATTTTGCTCTCAGAGGTAGAGGGTTAGAAGATAGAATTGCCTCATTTAAGAGCATTATGTTGATGATGAGCCTCATGCCTCATAAAGGAAAGAGAGAGACCCACTTAGGGCTCTTAGCGTCATTCTATGTATTTGGACATATTTCCTAATTTAGTTCTGAAGTACTTGGCATTCGATGGCAGATTGTATTAAGCAGCATGCGGCGCGCATCCTAATCAGGGAGATGCGAGTGAAGTAATCCAGAAGGCTGGAATATGTTTGACAAGGACGCTTGCTTGGCCCTGCTGCCTCAGCTTACATCACGCTGGAAAATAATTGCTAACGTCTCCTATGATAATCATTCCCTGTACGTGGACGTGAAAAGACTCTGGATTGGTTGCTTGTACTCATCACAAGTTGAAATATCTGTCTGAGAGAGCCTTCGGAATCAGAAACACAGCGCCTTTGGATTCGGGCGCTGCTCTCCCATACCTACACCAGAATAGGACGTCCATTTTTTGCTCAAGGTTCTATTGCAGAGAATAAAAGCTTGGTATTTCACAAGCAGGATGACTGATTTAAAGTTTAAAGTTCACAAAGTAAATGGCTAATTTTCTTTTCACTCTCACCTTGAAAGCTTTATCTGTATGTTTTGTTCTTGGAGAAATTTAAGAAAATAGCTCTTGAAGACCAGTTTTCTGGGTTCCTGAGTGAGGCTGACCATCATTTTTGCTGTTGCGGTTGCGGCCGTTGTTAATGACTGCTTATCGCACACATACCTTAAAGCTGAATTTCTGATCAGCACTGGAAACAGATGAATCACACATGACATCTACATGGGGGGTTACAGCCTTGTGGGCCTTACCAACAACTTAGCAACATAAAGATGGTTTTCACCTGATCAAAATGGACCCGAGGCCCGTGGGGGCCCTCTTCCTGATGTTGTTGAATTTCAGGGTAATGAAAAGTTCTACAGATAAATACATGATGATTGGACCTTCAAATGCAAAAAAAAAAAAGAAAAACCAAAAAGCACCCAAATGCATTTTGGACACGTTTTAGTATTAAGATGGTGTCAGGAGGTGATATAATTATTCTATATTGTTAATAATAACACTCACATGTCGTGAAAGCCTTGGAGCACCTCCCTAGCCCTCGGGTTTCTCAGGACAGAGCACAGAACCTCTGACTTTAGAGACCTTCGGGACTGCCTCTGATATCCTGTGCAGCCATGGCGGGTGATTCTGCATTTCTTGGGAGTACTGCTGCTCACGGAAGCTAAGAGGGCTTGAGGGTGTCTAGCGGTACTGAATCACTGCTGAGAGGGAGGGACAAAGTCGGAGAAAGGAAGTACAGGGGAAAGTGTTTTCAGCTCCATTCGAGAAGCTCTGTAACCACTGGGGACTCAGCAAGGGTTCTGGAGTCAGTTACACCTTAGGCGGGTCACTTGCATGCCTCAGGCTCCCCGTTTAGAAAGGGAAAAGACCCGGCAAAGGTAGGTGGTGGGCTTTGCACATGGCTGGTGCTCAGCACTTGTCAGTTTCCTCCTTGGCCTCCCCACCCCTCCCCCCCGCCAGCTTTAGGTCAAGTGGGAGTTCTTCAGGAGAGTCTGGGCCGGGTGCAAGTCCAGACAGAGGCATCAGGCCTGGAGGAGGGAGTTTGGGAGGGGGGAGAGCAGCATTGGGGTGACGCGGGCCGGCCGGAACACAGGGGCCCAGGGGCTGGTGCGGGGCTGGTGCGGGGCTGGTGCAGGGCTGGGCTAGGGCCGTACTTGTAGTAATAGCAGTTTGTGGTGCTTCCCGAGATTCATTTTCCCGAAAATTGTTCTGGAAGAATACATTTAGAATAGATAAGGGATGGACCCACTTAGCTTCTTGCAGAACTACTGGAGTAAGTTCATGTGAATGCCGAGTCCCTTTGTGTCAAAAGCCTTATCGGAGAGGGCTGGAGGGCTGGCGCTGTGTCTCGCACATCTTTGTCTTTGCTCACATTTGCATGATTTTTGTACACCAGTGACATTTGTATCATTTTGGAAGTTTTAAAAACATTGACCAGCATTCTTGAAGTTCTAAGCAAGATTACAAGATGTATATAATCATCGTTGCCTTTCTTCTCCTTTACCCCTTGAATTAGCTTAGAGTTTTATTTAGGGCCTAATTTTCTCTCTCTCTTTTTTAACTGAGATATAGCCGACATACAGTGTCGTATTAGTTTCAGGTGTTCCACATAGTGATTTAACAGGTCTGTACATTCGGTTATTCTGTCTGTCCGCATACAATGTTTTTACAGTATTACTACATTTCCTGTGCTGTGTTTCTCATCCCCATAACTTACAACTGGAAGTTTGTACCTCTTAATCCCCTTCACCTATCCAAAGAAGATCTACAGATCTATTAACAGGGCCTGATTTTTCTAATGGCTTTCCTGATCATTTACACGGAATTTCCGTCCTGGTTTACCATTCCGCACCCATGGAAGAGCATGAACTTGGAGTTGACCTTTGTGTTTGTTTCACCTCACAAATAGTTATGGCTTTGGTTTCTTTGTGACACATCAGCCTTAAAGTAAATATAGCCCAAGCAGCAACTAGGTTTTGTTAAGGTTAAAAATTAGCTTGTTTTTTAAGTTAATAAAGATCAAGGGTGGCTATTGGAAATATTTGTCTTTGCCCTGGAAGTAAAAGCAGTAACACCGTAGAATAGGCTTCATGCTTTTGATACACACACACACACACACACACACACACACACACACACACACATTTGAAACTGATGGGTAGCTTGGCAAAGAGTAGGAAAAAGAAGGCACACAGATGACCTGTGTGAGTGGAATTTCAGAACACTTATGACATTTTACTGTTTTCAAGTACGCATAGCAGCTTGGACTAGACTAACAAAATATTACAAGTTAGAGAACTTTGCTTTTTATTCATTCCGTAGATGGAATATGATTTATTCATTCACTCAGCTCTTCAGTCTCCTACAAGGCGTCATGTTAGAGTGGGTTAATAATGATAAATTATTGAGTTGCAGATGAGTCCTAATGGACACAAAGTTATTCTTCTAAGCATTCTCTCTGTGTGTTACTAATTTGCAGGGTAAAGGAAAACTCTAGCTCAGTCCAAGTTTGATCGTATTCCACATTAAGGAATTTGAGATGAGTTATGAGGTTTACAGTGTGTTCAAATGAGGCCAGGAATCCAAAAGAGTGCCCCTCACCAAACGTCCACAGTTATTGGAACCTGTGAATAGGTTAGGTTACATGACAGAGGGGAATGAAGGCTGTAGATGGAAGTAAGGTTGCCAATCTCTTGACCTTAAAATAGGGAGATTGTTCTGGATTATCTGGTGGAACCCAGTGTAATCGCAATGGTCCTTAAAAGTGGAAGAGGGAGGCAGGAGAGGAGGTCGGAGTAATGTCACATGAGAAGGTCCCGACCCCCGGTTGAGACGGAGGGAAGGGATCTAAGAGCCAGGGAATGTGGGCAGCTTCTAGAAGCTGGAAAAGGCAAGGAAACGGATTCTTCCCTAGGCTTCAGCACAGAACATAGCTAGCTGACACCTGGATGTTAGCCAGTGAGACCCACAGTAGGTTTCCAACCTACAGAATTATAAGATGGTAACTATTTGTTTCAAAGAAAAGGAAGGGAGGGAGGGAGGGAGGGAGGGAGGAAGGAAGGAAGGAAGGAAGGAAGGAAGGAAGGAAGGAAGGAAGGAAGGAAGGGGAAAAAAGAAAAAAGAAAAAAACCCCGAGGGAAGGAAGGAAGGAAGGAAGGAGAAAAAAGAAAAAAGAAAAAAACCCCGAGGCCAGAAATCTTCTGAACTGTTCAGCAGGCAGAAAGTAGGTCTGCTGGGGCATGGGCCCCAGCCTCTGCTCAGCTCTCCTGCTCCAGAAACGTCCATTGATAAGGGACCGACTGGCTGGATCTGGACCAAATTCAATATCCAGATCCTTTCTAGGTTAGGACCTCTGGCTGAGGCTCCATCTACTCCCCTGGGTGGCCCCATTGCACTGCAGTGTTTCCTTGGGGTGTGAACTCTTGTCTCATGTTCACAAAAATGACATGAAAGTATTTGCTCCCCAGGCCCCCCTCCCTTGTCTCTGCCCTCTCCCCACCACTGCCTCTTACACCACCTATCAGCCTACCTCCTCATGGTCCCTGTCTGGTTTTACCAGAGTGAGGGCTGCGTGCTGAGGACTGTGGGTAAGGCCCTGGTGCTGGCCTTCAGCCTGGCCCTCAAGACCTGGGGGGGTCGGGTTTCCGTCCTGCGTCCCACACCTCCAGAACGAGCCCCTTGCTCCAGCCAGGCCAACTCGATCCAGAATATGCCATGTTACTGACTAGCGGTAGCGTTCCCTCTTCCCCTCCTGTCTCCCCACGTCCTTTCAGGGAAGGTCCGTCCAGAGTCCCACTTGCCAGAAGGAGCCTTACTGATGTCTGACTTTCAGTGCATACCCTTCTTCTCTGACTTGTGTGGCACGTGGGTGTAAATCTCACGTTTTGGTACTGTCGCTGCCCAGCACGATTCTTAACCAGATTGGCATCAGCTGGGAGGTAGGAAGTGAGCATTTATAGTTGAGTAACACTTCTGTCCTGGTGGAGACTCATTTTTGGCTTGGGAGGCAGTATAGGTTAGTGCAGGGGTTCTCAGGTGCCAGGGGACACAGAAATATATGGACCTCTGCACCCTACCCCAAGGCTTCTGAGTCGGGGGTCTGGGGTGGGAGAATATGAGAATCTGCATGTCTAGTGAGGGCTATGATGCCACTCGTCCAGGGGCCATACTCTTGTGCATCCTGGGGCAGAGGTTTAAAGAGCATCGGCTTGGAGGCCCGCCACCAAGGTTTGAATCCTGGTCCCCAAACCTCCTCACTGTGTAGATGCTTTGACCTCTTCCACACCTCCGCTTCCACGTGTATACAGGGTGTAAAGTCATAATACCCACCATATGGGATTGTGGGGATCAGGTGAGAGACTGCGTCGTGGTGGGCTTTTGCGCCTGAGAGAAACCTGAGAGAACGCTGTAAGCGTCAGCCATTATTAACCATTTTTCTTGGAATCCGGAAAGGCATTGTGATATGGTGGCAGACACTGATGTAGGGATGGGACAGGATGGGCTCTGCCTGCTGTGTCCTTGGCTACTGTCGTCACCTGTGTAATTGGGGCAAGCTATTCAAGCATTTCTAGGCCTTAGTTTCTTCATGTATAAAACGTAGGCAGTAGTATTTGTCTGTTTTCCTCTTGGTGGCTGTGAGAATCACGTGGAATATTCTGAAAGGATTTATATGAAAGGAATATCAGAATTATTATTAACAGCTGCTATGTATAGCATTCCTTATGTACAGAACACGTCTAAGCTCATGCGTGTGGGTGCAGTCGTGAGCCACACTGGCGGGGTGGACTGTCTGCCCTACGCCAAAGGCCGATTGTTCACTGCGGTTGCTGGCCTCCTCCGTCGGCCGTCCTGGTCCTGTGATCTGATTTTAGCCCCACTCTTCCTGTCTGCCCCCTTCAAAGCCTTTGTCAAGTCTAACCTGGGGCCAAACGAGAAGTCTCCAGGCTCGTCAAAGGAAAATTGAGAACAGCCAGTGTGATAGCCTGAACTTCAGGAGCGATGTGGAGTCTGTAGGCTTACAGATACCTTCACGTGATGATCGTCTCACTTGTAATCTTCCTGTTGAAAAAATAACGTCTCAGTTGCCTATCATTTTGAAGAATTCATTTCAGAGTCTGCAGCCTCCCTTTTCTTCCCTATATGAGAGAGATGTAATAACTTTCTTTCTCATGGGGGCTATGATCAGTTACATGTGGCTAATATTTGTGAAGGGCTTTGAAACTGGCTGTGCTCTTTGTTACCATGAGGCGTGTTGGGACATAACAGGAGGACGGGAGGATTTTCAGCTTCGGGTTAGACGTTTGTATAACCAGTGTAATCTCTTCATTGGGCTGAATGCTCTGACAAGGAGCATTTCCTGTTGATTTTATGTGCCCCTTATCTGGTTCTTTGTGGCCACCTCTCTGTTCTTTATTCTAGCACTAGGACAGAGATGGTCTAGAGAGAGCCCTGAAGCAAAGCAGGGAGCTGTATTCTGCTCACTCCACAAAGTAGACCTGCCTTTCTTATTTCCAGCATCTATGAACCTAGGGCTGAGAGAGAGAGATGTGGGTTACATCTGCCTGCGTTTTCACCCGAGCTTACTCTTGCTCTCTGGGTTGCTTTCAGGTTTAGGTCATAATAGGTGTTGGTTCGGCCTCGCTCTGGTCCTTTGTAGACATCTGCCCGCGCCACAGAGCCCCTGCGTTTGGCACAGACCACGGTGATTGGCAGTGCCTTCCCAGGCAGGGTCCAGTCCTGGAACAGCGGGGGTTGCAGGTGCATTGGCACGTGCTGGTGGGGAGCGCACACGGGCCTTGCCCACCCAGCGCCTGGCGACTCTCAGCAACACGGTCCCATCTCTGAAATATCTTGGCCTTGTGGGCTTGTCACTCCAATTAAAACTTCAACATGAAAGCAGCCCAGGCTGCTGCTCCCTTTGTGCTGCATGTGAGCGTGGCCCGTGCCAGGAGCATGTCATGGAGACCGTGGAGGGGGTGCCACGTTTCGGGGGCCTGCGCTCGTGTCGGGGGTCCGTTTCTTCAAGCTTCACGTCTTGCTGGTTGCTGCTGCTAAGTGCACCTGAGAGGCAACTTTCTGTTTGCCAACAGACAGTCACCTTTGGGCTGGTGGTGAAAGTCATTTTGCACATGTTCACAGATCCGCCGTGTTACCAAGCTTCACGCTCTGACTTCTCTCTGGCAAGGACTTACAAAATAGTCTCTCTGGCTGATTGTCAAAAATTACATCATATCGGAGTAAACTGCTTTTAAATCAGACATCCATTATTCATGTATATTAACTGCTTTTTTATTTTTTTATTGGCTGTTTTGTGTATGATTTACTCTTTTCTCACTAGGTCCCCCCTCCCTCCCCAATTGTCTGTCTTCCTCCTCGTTTTTTTTTTTTTTTTAATCTTAGCTCATCTGTGAATTTATAGAGGCTGTTGACTTAGCTTTGCATGTGAGTATGAATATGCTGGCCCTGCATTGTTTTGTAGTGAAATTTTAACCACGTTTTTTGCAGGCCATATTTATGTTGGGTCAGGACAGCAGCTTGGGTCATTTACATGAGTAAATTCTACCCCAAAGACTGAGAAGTCTTTTTCTCTTGTACCTTTTGTATTGTTTTAAATGGGCATTACTAGTTTTGTACCTCAAGAGCCGTACTGAACGAACAGTACCTCCCACTTATGAAACAGCTAAATATGTTGCCATGAGTGGAAAAGCCAATGGACTTAATGTGTTCATTTGTATGCACGGAGCGGATCTCTACTGTAGGCCGGTGTGCCGTGGGCCCGGGATCGATAGACACAGGCCGAGATGTGTAGCACTCACTCATTCTTTCATCAGATCCGCGTTCAGTCCCTCCCATGGTGCCAAACACAGCACAGGTCTCCAGGAAGTACCTGTCCACTCCACACCATAGTGCCAGAGGGTCCCCTGGGCAGCCGGCATCTTTGTGGCCGTGGGGCAGTGCCCTGACCCGTGGCACTTGTCTGTTTGGAATAAGGACCACGTGCAGTTTGAACTACTTATTTAACCCAGATTGGCAGGGTTATTGTGGATAATCGGTATTTGTGTACTTTTAAGCACATTTACCTGAATCTTTGCTCACCGTTCCTTCCAGCACCTCAGACCTTTTTTGTGGAATGATTTTCCACCTTCCAAAAATATACTCTTAAGAAGTTCCTTTAGTGAGGGTCTCCTAGGCGCAGGAGTTCTCTGTATTTTTCCCCAAGAACCTCTTTTTTTTTTGGCCTCAGTCTAAGGTAGTTTTGCTGGTCCCTTATAACTGTGGGTTGACAGTCCTCTACGCTCAGCCCTTTGGAGAGACGATTGGTTTGGACTCCATTGGGCCCACTGAGAGCTTGGCTGTCAGTCTAACGGTCATTGTGCTCAAGCCTCTTCCTCCTCTTTTGTCTGCTTTGAAGATCTTTTCCTAGTCTTACTTTTCTGTGGTTTCTCTCTGATGTCTCTAGGTGTGCCTGCACTTTCATTTTTCCCATTGGATCTCTTGTGCTTCCTCCTTCCGGTTGTAGAACATTCTCAGTCATTGTGGAAATTTTCCCCTCCCTCATCCTATCTGTTCTTCCTCTCTGGAACTCAGGGCAGATGTGTGTTGGACCAGCTTGTCCTCTCTGGGCTGTGTGCTGCTCACTCACATTTTCCATCTCTGCCTCTCTATGTTGCATTCTAAGTGATGTCTTCAAATCTGTCTTCAGTTCATGGAATTCCTTGGACTTTAATTCTCTAGCTCGTCCGTTGCCTTTGTAATTTCTAGAAATTCTGTTTGTTTTGTTTTTGCAGAGGCTTCTTTGATGCTTTTGACTCCTCACCATTTTATTTCTATAAACATTTTCAGCATACGTTTTTTCATCTAATAAACATCTGATATCCTTGGAAGTCTAATCAGTTTGTTTTCTACCTCTCATTTTTGATGAGTTGTTCCTTTCTGTAGTTGGGATTTTTTTTTTTTTTGAGCCTCATAAATATCTATCTATTTATTTATTTTTACTTTTAATTTAAATTTTAGTTAACATACTAATATTGGTTTCAGAGTAATTCAGTGATCCATCACTTACATACAACACCCAGTGCCCATCGCAGGTGCCTCCTTAATGCCCATCTAGCCCATCCCCCACCCACCTCCTTCCATCAACCCTCAGTTCGTTCTCTGTCCTTAAGAGTCTCTTGTGGTTTCTTTCCCTCTCTCCTCTCCCCCCTGCCCAACCCCGCCTTGGGATTTTTTTTTTTTATGAGCTGTATTTGGCTGATCTTGATTTGTAGGCTTCCTTTTGTTCTTTGTTTTTTTCCAATCAAAAGGTCTCACATATTTCTTACTGAGCCAACCTACTGGTGCAGAGGCATAGTAACAGACAAAAATCATTTCCCCGGTAAAACAGGTCTATTGTTAAGGTCGTAGGGATGACTACAGAGTGATAGGGGCCTCACGCAGCATTAATGTGTGTGCCATCTCATGTGCGATCCCTTATAGATGCAGCTTGGTTCTTCTCCAGTGTCTCCTCTTGGAGTTGTACCTGATTTTATTACCGGTTTTTGTCTGAATCCACTGGGGAATAGGATGATTCTGCTTTTGTTCCTTGGCCATGAATTGCTTGATCCGGAAAGTCTTGTGAGAAGACACGGAGACAACCGTCAACTGTCCACATGACAATGGCGGAGAAAAGGAAAGCAATTTGTAGGTTTCCTAAGGGGCCTGGGTTGAGAGGATCTTCCTCCTGAGAAGACCCTGCCAGCTACCAGGAGACATGTTACCAACCTGAAAATACTTCAGTTACCGGGCCAGGGGGCTTTGGGGCCTTGCAAGTAGTTTAAATGTCTATTTATTTATTTTTGAGAAAGGGAGAGAGAATCCCAAGCAGGCTCCAGACTGTCAGCACAGAGCCCTATGTGGGGGGAGGAGGGGGGGGCTCTATCCCGCCAATGAGAGATCATGACCTGAGTTGAAATCAAAGAGTTGGACGCTTGACTGACTGAGCCACCCAGGTGCTTTGGGCCTTACAGGTAGTATAAATTTAAACTGTGAACCTGGGTGAGGGCAGACCCGGGGCAAACAGTTTCCACACTGAGTTGAACCTGAGGCAGAAACGAGTTTCCAGAGAGGCTCTATTTGCCAATGGATAGGCTTCTCCACTGGTCTGATTTTTACTGAGCGTACCCGTCCGTACGAGGGCCCCAGCAATAGGCAGACATCTCGGTTCTGGTGTTTCCACTTGGTGCTGGCCAGAAACCGTGCCTCCTGTCTCCCGGGGCTCCTGGGCTCCTGGGCTCCTGACATTGGCAGATATCCTCAGAGCAGCCCCTGACATGAGCGCCCCTTCCTTTTCTGGTTTTAGCGCCCTCTTCGTTTTTGTCTCCTCCGAATTTCTCTGATTTCTCAGGAGTTAAACAGAATGTTTGAGGAATATTTAATAGACTGAATCTTATGCAGCATTTTCAGTGTTTGTAAACAGGAGGGCTTTCCCCATATTCTAGTCTGCTGCGCTGTCAGAGAAAACCTTAGCCTGGCTACAGTTGGAGTGCTCTAGAATCTGGATGGTCTGGAGAGGGATCTGTGGAACCTCCTTCTGTTTTGAGTAGGATGAAGTAATTCTTTGTATAAGCCAATAACGGGATTAGGCATCCAGAAATGGGGGAATGCGTCAAGCAAAAAAAAGGTGTATCTGTGTATTTATCGTGAACCAGACTGTGGTTACCAGATTTGCCAATGTACCAATCAGTTCATCTCCAAGCACATGCTGGGCCCTTGATCAGTGCTGCAGGAATGAATGATAGGATTTCTTCCCTAAGGAACTTAGGGTCTGAGTCCGAGGCAGTGTTCTATGGCATGTGGCATGGCGCTTGGTAGCACAGCCTCAGCTGGCCTGGCCGAACCAGTTTCCGGTGTTTGAGAACCACGGGTCTGAGAAAAAGCAGCTGACTTGCCATTTGAGACGGCACCTCGTAAACAGCAGCTGAAGCGTGTAGACAGTAAATACCTTCCATTACCGACAAGAGGAGATGAACTCTGCCAAAGGCACAGAGGGAGCACAAAATAAGCTTCCTTGGGGTGGAAGAGGAGAGGACGTGAGGACTGTTTGCTTTATGCCCTAGAATTTGGCTTCTTACCATGACTTTCTCCCCTCAGAAGAGCAAAGTATGTGTGGTAGTGGTGGGGGCGGGTTATTAGGGAATCAATAGAGAAAAGTAGGTAGACTGTCATCTCCAAAGATTTCAGTCAAATACCCACCCCCATGCCTTTTATCTTGGACTCTCTCAGCCTAGCATCTGCCCACCTTCCGCTCTCCTTGTCCCTTCCCCTTCTTAAAATAGCAGCAGAGGGGGTGCCTGGGTGGCTCAGCCAGTTAAGCATCTGACTTCGGCTCGGGTTGTAATCTCAGTTTGTGGATTCAAGCCCCGTGTCGGGCTGTCAGCCCGGAGCGCACTTTGGATCCTCTGTCTCCCTCTCTCTCTGCCCCTCCCCCACGCAGCAGACAAGTGATCTTTAATTCACCATGCTTTTGAAAATGCCACTGTCTCGTAAGGAAGGCTTCTGACCACTCCTCACTTTTTGGGAAAGGCAGTGCTGCGGTCCTGAGGAGGCCAGCCAGCTGCTCAGGTGGGTGTTGGAGTGATGCCTTTGACGGAAGTGTATGAGGAGGACTTACTGTTTTGGTAAGTTTAAAATCAAAACACAGACGGAGTTCCTTTCTTCATTCATCAGTGTGTGACCAAAAGTCGGGGACCGCGAGGCTCTGTAATCTCTTCGTAGTGATTCCTGTATGCAACTGGGTGCTGTTTCATGATGAAGGTAACAGCGTGCCCACATTTAGGAAACCTCTGCCGTGCGATATTCACTTCTTACTAGGTGGGTGAAGGACCTCGCCCACTGCAGGGACAGTAGCCGTTGGTCAGCTCTTGCCTTCATGCTTTGGTTGGAAGGCCAGTCCTGGGCACACTGAGCGTTCCGGGTCGCACCGGGGTATCCCAGATGCTGGCCCCGTGGCCGCCCCCCACTTCCTGATTCTACCCTGCCGCCCCTGCCATTACAACACCAGATGCTAGGACGTGGCTGTAAGGTGGGCCTCCTCAGAGAGGCGGGTCCCACATATCGAGGAGCAGGACAGCCGGTGGCCGTGCACCAGCTGGTGAAGAGGCGGCTTGTTGCAGCTGGCAGCAGGCTGAGGCCTCCACGTGTCACCCACCGTCCCTGTTCATTCCAGTACCGACTGCAAAGAAGATGATTGATAAATATTTGTTGCAGTAACGAAGTACGTTATTTTGTCTAAAAATTTATTAACAGCCCAAATAGCCATCAATACGAAATTACACATTCATAAGAAATTCTATGCAGGCATTAAAAAGAACAAGATTTACCTATAGATACTAATGAAGAAAGGACTCTCCTGTTGTTTAAGTAGGAAAAACAAGTTATAAAACAATAATCCCATTCAGGGAAAAAACAGTTTTACACACACACACACACACACACACACACACACACGTAGAAAGGCAAGGCAGACCTGTGTCAGAAAAAGTCTAGCGGTATATACACCGAACTGCTGAAGTGTAGTTATTTCTGAGATTGACCTACAGAAGGTTACCGCTCCTTATTTAATTCTGTTGTGTTAGAATTTGTTACAAGATCTATTACGTTTGAAATCAGAAAACAATTTTTTTTAAGAAAAGAATTTCAAAGAAATCTGAATAGCTGACAGAATTTAAAGTTTGGATTCTAAGACTAGGATTTATGAAGATATTTTAAGGTTTTTACGAAGAGGAGGAAAAAACACAGAAAAAAACTTTCTGCTGAAGCTCTTTGTCTATGGTGTTTGCTTCCATCCAGTGCCCTCTCGATCTGCCTGGAAGCCAAAGAGCAGGGAGGGCCACCCAGTGTCCTGCGACTGTAACACCGCACATCCTATAGTTAATTCTGCAAAATAGCTGTTGGTCATTGTAGATAATTCTTAAAATAAAAATTTGCTCTGTAATCACTATGTAGGCTCTTCTGCAACATTCACTTGGTACTTAAAAGGAAAAATCCCCAGCAGCATCTATTGATTTGGCGGTCACATGAATGCAGAACATTTTCTCCAAGATTTTAGCTCTGGGTAGTATTTTCCTTCTTTCTAGCATATCCATACACCTCTGAGAGGGAGTCAAGTGGCCATGGGTTGAGACTCACCCAACTAGGGCAATAAAGAGAAAAATTAGTCTAATGCATGGTCTTAACAAGAGGGGGAGTGTGAGCATGAATAATTAATCTCACTAGTCTGTGGCAATCAGATAAAATGAAGTCCCATTTGCTCAACCTTATTAAAAGAGAGAGAGCGTGGGAGGGAGCGAGCAAGGGAGGGAGAAATGGTAAAGGTCGTTAAGGGACTTTTAACATGGAAAGAACCGCCTCAGAGATGGGTAATGTGTTTTCTAATCTCTGTGGTCTTTAACTAACCCTAATGGTAAAGGTACTCTTTGGATATTCTGATTCATTGAATTATTAAACATTTCAGAAAATACTTGACTCTTCGCCATGAACTTTGATGCCTTTATGATGAATTTGCAGTCTTTCCGGAGAGGGATCAGAGTTCCCTGTGTCACTCAGAGATGACCTATCCACTTGTCAAAAATGAACTAGAAAAAGTAAAGATGGACCCAATACCAGATTTTAATTGTTAGGTTTACCACGGACCTTTGCACTTTCAAGGCCTACCTTCCTACGATGGAAGTGGGACTGTTATAAAAACAAAAAGACATTGAGTCTAACAACTCCACTGAAAGCTCTGTTATGATACAGAAGTGTGGAAATTATGAGAGACCATGATGTTGCTGTTTGAATTGTTTTTATCCTTCCAGGAATGGATTTCATGCAACTTTTAGGTTACTCACTGTAGATAGGTTTGATTACTTCTAATCAATATTACTTGCAAGAAGAACTTCTTTTGGATGTTTTAGAATTGTTGAAATTGTTTTCATTTAAAATTGTTGGAATTTTCTCAAACTTACTTTCAACTGCGTGAAAATAAAAATAAAATTTAGCTTGCTCTCTGTAGTCTTTATGATTAGGAAGGCGGTTTAAGTTTTGAAATTGCCTCTTTCAGCCTCTTTCAGGTGCTGCTCACAATAGTTAATTAATATTAGTCTTTTTTTTTAAACTGTGAAGCATTTCCAAAGGTTCACTTATTAGAAGTGTGTGTTGATGAAGAGATCGTGGTTTTCAAGGTGGAGACCCACAACCTCTCAGTACTGAAATAAGAATCCTGATAATTGGTAATTGTACAGGTTGAGAAGAAAAAGATAGCACATTTCATTTTCATGTGTGTGAGAAGGGAGGAGAATCTATCTACAAAATATTAGCATTAAAACTTCTGAGTTCGGGGCGCCTGGGTGGCGCAGTCGGTTAAGCGTCCGACTTCAGCCAGGTCACGATCTCGCGGTCCGGGAGTTCGAGCCCCGCGTTGGGCTCTGGGCTGATGGCTCAGAGCCTGGAGCCTGCTTCCGATTCTGCGTCTCCCTCTCTCTCTGCCCCTTCCCCGTTCGTGCTCTGTCTCTCTCTGTCCCAAAAATAAATAAACGTTGAAAAAAAAATTTATAAAAACTTCTGAGTTCAATAAATTTAACCACATGACCAACAGGATAGAATGCATGTTCAGGGAGGGTGTGTGTGTGTGTGAGTGTGGGTGAATGAGGAGGCTTTTGAACTGTGAATTTGGGCAAGGGCTGTATCTTCAGTATTAACAACAGTGAATAATGCATAGCAAGCATTTCATGTTAATTCACTGAATTACTAAGATTTTTTGTTTAGTAAAAGACTTAAATATTCTTTAGAAAGATTCCTCATAAATCCTCCTTTTTTTTCTTTTTGCTGGAGAGATAGCACAGAAGTGTTCAAATATGATGAATACCTTGTCTAGTGATCAAGGATACCTTATTTGCCTCTATACCTTATAGAACAGAGCCTCCTAAAATTAGCAAGTTGAGAGTGGCTGAAGAGAGAAATGTTTGGGAATGTTCATTATACCAATATGATTATACCAATTACATCAATAAAAAAATTTTTTTTTAATGTTTGGGAACAAGGCTTTGTGTTTTGGTTTGCAGTTTAACCTAAAGGAATCACTGGTCATGTAGTGATTAAGTGTCCATCTTCCCGGATACTTGTAGTGTTGTTTTTACCTTCCGGGATATCCACAGAGAGAGGGGAAAAATAAAGAGAACACAGGCTGGCTCATCTGCAGACATCAGAAAATCAGAAAGCAGCTTCTCAGCAGTCAGTGACCCTTGTTTTCTCTGCTGCTTTTTCTGGCTTGGGAAATTGGGATACCTCATATCCCCATTTGGCATTTTCTTTTGTGTCCTAGGATTTTGCACCTTGGCCTGAGGAATTCTTGGGATGTTCTTTTGTTTTCTTTTGCGTGTCCTTTTGTCATTCCAATAGCCATATCCCTACACTGTCACTCCTTGGAGAAGGTAAGGACATTAAGCGGCAGATCCTGTCCCTTATAAAAGGAGCTGGGGAGTAATAATGGCCCTGCCCTGAGCAAGGCTGCAGTGAGAAGTGTTGCACGTAGGCCTCCTGTGTGCAGCTGCAAACCCATGCGTCTTCCTTCCTTCCCAGATCCTGGTGTACAGCCTGGAGGCAGAGCGCTGCCTCTCGAAGCTGGGTAACGCGCTCGGGGATTTCACTTGCGTCAACCTCAGAGACAGCCCTCCCAACCTCATGGTCAGTGGCAACATGGACAGGAGGTAAGTCTGAGCGAGGAGCCGCGTCTCGTAGCCACGGGAGCTCCTGCTGAGGCTTTGCCCCTCGGCTCGGCGCCACTGTTCTCGCTCATTCCCTCTGCTGCTCACACCGCTGCGTGCGCGCTCCACAGCCTTGCCTGCCTCAGCTCAGCCCTGATCCTTAAATATCGCCCCTGTGAACGTGGAGAACAAAGTCTTGCATTAGGTAATAGTTGGACAGAGCTGGGTCTCCGCCTCATTTCTGAAACGCTCCGGGAAGGTGGTCTTTTCAGCCATTTGGTGGACACAGTTGGTAGAAGGTCCAGTGAGACCACTTGGAATATCTTTTGTTCCCCTGCTGCAAAATTTGTTTGGCATTTAAAAGCTCACTTTCTAATATTAAAAACAATAACCTAAGGGCTGAATCATGTTCAACAGAATAGGGTTGCCTGCCAAATGATGTCAAGAGTGTATTTCAGAACACTATGGTGTCCCTCTGGTGATGGGGGGAGAAAGGGACTTGATGGGAACAGATTCCAGTTTCTCTTTAGCTGATTAGCAGTCTTCTCTTTAACGCTTTGGCTTAGGGAGTCGGATTTTCCTGGTACAGGGTCCAGTGCCAGCCACGACGCTCCAGGAACCATCAGCACGAAAGGATTAAAGTGTTTGAAAAGACCCTCTGAGTCCAAATTTTAGGTCTTTTTCTCTGCCCATTCCCTCTCCCCCTTGTCTTTTCTTTTCCTTGTCTTTTTTTTTCTTTTCTCTTTTTTTTTGGCTGGTTATCTGCCTTGTCTGATCCGGTGCCCCGAAGAGAGGTAGCATGGCTAGAGGCCAGGGTCTGCCGGCGCCCCCCTCCCCCGGCCCGGCCCCGGGCTGCAGGTGGTGGGCTGCTCGGTGGGGGGGATCGGATCGCGAGGCGGGCACTCCTGCGTGCCAAGTCCCAGACCTCGGCCGCACCCGCACCGCTGCAGCAGCTTGCAAAAATAATTATCATGTCAAATAATATTTTCAACTCCTGACCTTCACCCCTCTGCTACCCCCTTCCCTTAGAGCAAACAGATTATGTGAGTGTGCTCTATCGAAAGAAAATTTTTTTCTCAAGGCTTCCTAAAATGGCTGATGATTTCTGAGCCGAGAATTGAACTCCTCAGTGTAGGTCCCATTTTTCTATTTCAAAACAAAACAAAACCAGGCTTGATAAGCGGCCCCGCGTGAGGCACAGCAAATGAAACCAGTCAGTTTGTAGTTCTACTCCCATGTTTGAGTTTGTAGACCGAGCTGTACAAAGGCTTCAGGCTTATCTGATAGGATCTCCCTCCAGGGACCTAGTAGCTACTAACCGCTTTCCAGGAGAGCGAATGCAGAGGGCTCCTGCGGGCGTCCACATGGAAGGGTTTCGGATTGTAGCTTATGCTTCAGAGTTTGTTTACAGCGTGAGCATTTAGGTAGGTGTTCAGCTACATCTCGGCTCACAGGACAGCATGGTAGTGTTCCAGAGAAGAGATGGCTCCCTTCTGCCTAACTTAGCCTAGTCGGTTGCAGGGCAGTTAAAGCCAGGTTTTCCTGACCCTTGTTGGCTGAACAGGATCCTTGTCAGTTAGGAGACCTACAGACTTCAGACTCCGTAAAGCTGAATTTTTCCCCTGGAGCAAGGCTGTCTGAGGGGCTAAAGGCCCTGTGTAAAATGGCTCTCTGGTCGTTTTTTCTTTTTCTTTCTTTCTTTCTTTCTTTCTTTCTTTCTTTCTTTCTTTCTTTCTTTCTTTCTTTCTAAAAAAATTTTTTTAATGTTTGTTTATTTTTGAAAGAGCACAAGCAGGGGAGAGGCAGAGAGAGGGAGGGAGGGAGGGAGCGAGACACAGAATCCGAAGGAGTCTCCAGGCTCAGCACGGAGCCCAACGTGAGGCTCAAACGCACGAACCGTGAGATCATGACCTGAGCCAAAGTCGGACGCCCAACCGACTGAGCCGCCCAGGCACCCCTCTCTGGTCATTTTCAAGTGCAGATTTGACCATGTTAAGCCTGTTTTATTAGGAAATGAATGTTATGTTTTTTGTTTGTTTCTTAATCCCCTGTCTCTGTGGGGTGAAAGGAACAGACTAGTGGTTTGGCGTTCAGGAGGCGGTGTGCAAGGTGGCATTTCATCAGGGCAGTCCTACAACTGCATGCCAGCTGTTTGACCACTCTGCTGGTGACCATCATATAGGAGGTCATTCTCTGTGAAGCAGAAAAGCAGTGTAAGCACAAAGAATTTGAAACACGGGTGTTAAAAAATTATGTCTGGAAAAAGAAAAGAATAAAGAATGTAGGCTTTCAGATCGGTAGAGGGAAGCCGTGCGTGCATGTGTTTCCCCAAAGGCTTAATGAGCTATGAGTAGGATCTCTCTAGAAATGCACACCCAGGCTCATACAGCTTATGTTTCATTTCAACAGAGGCAGACAGGGGTCAAATACTACGAAGAGAACTATATGTAGTTCTGGCTGCCACTATAATGGTCAATGCACTTGTAAAAGCCTGGAACCTCCTTTTTTATATTTAAACTTAATCCTACTGCACTCTCTTCATACTCTATCAACAACCTAAGAGTGTAGTGGACTCTGAAGATACATGAAACTGTCCCAGGTTAGGACAAAAATAATTTTTCATTAACATAAGGAAATCAGCAAACATGGGTAGAATTTTGTAAGGAGCTTGGGGGAGGGGTGGGAAGCAGGGGGGACTGATAGGCTGAAATTAAAAAGGAAAAAATAGCAGGGCACCTGGGTGGCTCAGTTGGTTAAGCGTCCAACTTCAGCTCAGGTCATGATCTCTCAGTTTGTGTGTTCGAGCCCCGCGTTGGGCTCCATGCTGACAGCCTAGAGCCTGCATCTGATTCTCTATCTCCCTCTCTCTCTGCCTTTCCTGCTCATGCTCTCTCCCTCAGAAATAAGCATTAAACACACACACACACACACACACGGAAAAAGCTCACCTAGCCTGTCACCCTGTCCACAAGAAGCAGGTTAGAGTCTGATGAAGTTGAAGAGAATGATTGCCTGGAAACAGCTCTGGTTGGATCATGCCTCTGCCTCTCCCCTGCTGGCAGAGAAGGGCTATAAAGCAGGGACAGAGTGAGGTGTGGCTCTGCACGAGAGTTTTAACACTGTAGATCAGTGACTTCTTTGTCCTTTCCTGGCAAAGTAAGAAGAGTGAGGAATAGCGGAGTACCACGGACACTCACGTTCCTGCCCAGAGTGTCAGTCTAGCGCTCAGCGAGTGCCCAACACAAAGCTTTGTATTTACTCTAAGATGCCCTTCTCCTTTTACGTTTTCACCTCTGTGAAATCAGGACTTGCCGTTTACAAGGGCATCATAAAATTGGCAGCATTTTTAAATGTTACCCAAAGTAACGGTGCTTCTTACGATCAATGGTATTTTTAATTAAATGAAACTATGTATTTGTTCACTGAAGGCAAAAATGAATTAATGGCCTGGGAATGAGAACATTTATGAGAAGCTTGAATAGATTACCAAGAGGAAGACTGCAGGAAATAAGCCACTTTGTTGTTGTTGTTGTTGTTGTTTAACCTGTTTGGCGTTCACCGAGCATTTAAATCTGTGAATTTATGTCTTCTACAAAATTTAGAAAGTTTTCGGTCATTACTTCTTCAGATATTTTTTTTCTGCGCCCATCCCCTCCCCTCCTGGGACTCCAGTGATGTCAAAGTCAGACCTTCGGATACTGTCCATCAGCCACTGATGCTATATGTTCCTTTTCTTCGCTAAACTTTCTGTTCTTCAGACTGCATAAGTATCCATTTAATTTCAGGTTCATGGCCTCCTTCTTTCCTCTGGCATCCCATTGTTCCTGCTGAGCCCCTTCAGTGAATTTTTTATTTCAGATATTTTTAGTTCAAAATTTCCACTTAGATCTCTTCCTCTGTTCAGAACATCATTCTCTCTTACCATTTTTACCTTTACTCCTTGGAATATAGTCACAGTAGCTGCTTTGAAAGTCATTGATGATTCCCCAAGTCTGGGTTGTTTTCTCCCATGAGAGTGGGTCACATTTTCCTGGGTGTGTGTGTGTGTGTGTGTTTGCAGGGGTGGGGTGGGGGGTATGTCAAGTAATTTAGGACTTTATCCTGGACATTTGGAGTGTTACGTTGTGTCTGCTTTGGATCCTATTGTATAATCCTCTGGAGAATGTTAAGATTTTTGTTTTCAATAGGCAGCCGTCCTGGTTAAGTTCAGACTGGAAGTTCTGTCTCCTGTGGGTGGATATTCAAGTGTCCGCTCAATTTTCAAAGGTTTTTTTTATGCGGCTCTCGCTCTGTCCCACACATATGCCACCCAGCTCCCCAGGGGTTAGTCTGAGATGGCAGTGGTCTTTTACTTTTTTAAGTTGAAATATTGGTTGACATATAATGTTATATTAGTTTCACGTGTACAACGTGGTGATCAGCCATTTTATCCACCTATCCATTATCAGCAGAATAAGGGTAGTTACCATCTATTACCATACAATATTTTTATAACATTCTGGACTGTATTCCCTTTGCTGTACTTTTCATCTCTGTGACTTATTTATTTTATAACTGGGATTCTGTATCCTCTTAGTCTCCTTCACCGTTTTGCTCATCCTCCCAACCTCCCTTTGCTCCGGCAGCCACGAGTTCATTCTCCGTATTTATGAGTCTGTTTCTGTTTTTGGTTTGATCTCTTGTTTTGTTTTTTAGGTTCCATATCTGTGACATCATATGGTATTTGTCTTTTTCTCTTTGACTTATTTCAGGTAGTATAATACCTTCTAGGTCCGTGCATGTTGTAGGAGGAGAGACTTCATTTTTTGTGGCTGAGTAGTGTTCCATTGTATATACACACTACGTCTTTATCCATCCACCAACAGACACTTAAGTTGCTTCCGTATCTTGGCTCTTGTGAATAATGCTGCAGTGAACATGGGGATGCCATGCATCTTTTCAAATTAGTGGTTTTGTTTTCTTTGGGTAAATAACCAGTGATGGAATTTTGAATATTTGTTTTAATGTTTGTATTAATTTTTGAGACAGAGTGAGACAGAGCACTGAGCGGGGGAGGGGCAGAGAGAGAGGGGACAACAGAATCTGAAGCAGGCTCCAGGCTCCGAGCTGTCAGCACAGAGCCCGACGTGGGGCTCGATATCACAACCATGAGATCATGACCTGACCCAAAATCAAGAGTCAGGTGTTTAATCGAGTGAGCCACCCAGGCACCCCCCTTGTTATTTCTCTTCCATACTAGCCATTCTAACTGGCATGAGGTCGTATCTCATTGTGGTTTTGATTTGCATTTCCCTGATGATGAGTGGTGTTGAGCATCTTGTCATGTGTCTGTTGGTCACCTCTGTCCTCAGGAAAAAATGTCTATTCAGCTCCTCTGGAGATGGCAGCAGTTTAAATCTTAGTTGAGATTGCACAGCCTTTGCTCTGCTGATTTGGATCTCACCTGCGCAGCTCAGAGATGAGCCTGGGATTCACGTATGTGTAAGAGGCTTTCCTTTAGTGCCCTCCTCTCGTCAACCCTGCACTCTCCAGCCTTCTAGGTGCCCCTTGCCCTTGGGCCTCTCACTGGAAGAGGGGGTTTCTCTCAGAGTTTTACCGGCCTGCTTTGCTACCACCGTGCAACCCTGTGACTAGAGTCTGCCTTTGGGGCAAAGCAACAGAGAAAAGAGGGAGAAATCCCCACAAAGAACTTTCCCCCCAACAACACACACATTGTTTGGACTGCAGGGGCCCCTTTCCGTGGTTCTTCAGAAAGGTGGTGGGATTTTTTTGGAGCTTCAGCTCCTGTTGCACGTACAGCTCTGCTCTTGGAGCTCATGCCTGGGGCATGGCTGTGAGCAAGAGGACCCCCACGTGATCACTGCCTCCGTAGCCCAGCGTCTCGAGTTGACTCTCCAGAGTCTTCAGGTGTTTGGTTTTTGTGTTGCATCCAGAGGTTTTGGTTGTAGTTCAGCAGGAGACAGAGGTGGTAATGGGCTTTAGTTCCTGTTGGCCAGAACCAGAACTCCCATCTTCTCTTCAGTGATTTCAATAAAATAGTTGGCAGTCAAGGGCGGTATTGAATGAGGCCCCTTCCCATTCTGTCTGTTGTTCTCAGTCTTCTCATCGGTGACCTGCTCATTCCCCGCCATGAAACCGGGGATCTGGAACAGAGCAGCTCATCAGTGCTCTGCAGGGAGGATCTAAATAGGATGTGGTGGTGAGGGCCTAGGTCAGGTTGGTAGTGGGTTGTCAAGGCAACAGTACTGCACCAACAATTCCCACTGCTTTTTTCTCCCTGTAATCTCAAGATTATTTAAATTTTTAGCAGCTTTATTGAGCTAAAATTCACATGCCTACAACTCACCAGTTTAAACTGTACAATTGAGTGTAACATCCACAAGGTTGTGCGACCATCACCATCATCCCCATCTGTTTGGGACATTTCCTATAAATGGAATCCTATAAAATGTGACCCGTCGTGACTGGCTTCTTCCACTTGGCATAGTTATTTCCGAGATAAACGTGTGTTGTAGCATGAATCACTACTTTATTCCTTTTTATGGACGGACAGTATTCATTGTGTGAGTATGCCACATTATTCATTCATCAGTTAATGAACATCTGGGTTATTTCCACTTTCTGACTATTATGAAGACTGCTGTCGTCATTCAGGTACAAATTTTTGTGTAGACGTACGTTTTCAGTTTTCTTGGATATATACTTAGGAGTGGAGTTCCTGGCTTATATGGTAACCCAACGTTTACCCATCTCGGGAACATAGACGCCTTTTTGGAACTTAGTCCCTTTTTTGAAAGTGACTGCGCCATTTCACATCCCCACTGGCAGTCGGTGATGGTTGTCATTTCTCCACCGCCTGGCCCGTACTTACTCTGGTCTCTAATTACAGCGTAACGGGTATGAGGGGTAGCTCATTGTCATTTTGATTCTCATTCTCCCGGTGGCTGATGATGTTGAACGCCCTTTCATTTGCTTTTTGGCCTCATCGGATAAATGTCCATTCAGATCCTTGGCCCATTTTTTAGCTGGGTTGTCTTTTTATTTATTGAGTTGTAAGAGTCTTTCATAGATTACAGATACCAATCCTTTATCAGATAGGATTTGTAAGTATTTGCTCCTAATGTGTGGGTTGTCCCTTCACTCTCTCAGTGGCATCCTTTGAAACACAATCGTTTTTAATTTGAGTGAAGTTCAGTGTATCTGTTTTTTTCTGTCACCAGTGCTGTTGGTGTCGTATTGAAGAAGCCATTTCCTAGCCCAGGATCACCACGATTTACTCTTCTGTTTTCTCTAAAGAGGTTTTCTAGTTTGGGCTGCTACAGTAAGGTCTCCAATGCATTTGGAGTTGATTTTCGTATGTTGTGAGGTAGGAGTAGTCTGGCCTCATTCTCTCACATGTGGATGCCCTGGTGTCCCAGCACCATCTGTTGAAAAGACTGTTCTTTCCCCCATTGAACTGTCTCAGTACCGTTGTTGAAAATCAACTGACCATAAAATAGGTTATTCCGAGTGTACTCATCTGATTAAAATTTAAAATCTACAAGGACATTAACGTAAGCTAAATGTTTCCATGTTTCCAGTTTGGGATCTTGTGCCGTATTATTTGGGCATTCTGTATATCACCATTACTGCTCACAGACCTCTTCAGGGCCATCCAGTGCTGGCCCAGCTGAGGAACGAGGGCCAGAAAGGTTGAGTGATCATTCCACGGGTCCTACTGCTCTTCGTGGACACCGTAAGGGGGTCTCTAAACCCCAGAGACATACAGCTTTTAACACACAGAGCTCTGAGCCGACCCTGGAGTTGGATCATTAAACTGGCTAGTTCTACTTTAAAACTGCGTGTTCTTCTAGTTGCTGTTTCAAGTGAATCGTTCACCAGAGGCCATCAGTGGTATATAGACAAAGCTATTCATTTTGGCATATAAGGTTGTATGTAAGGTCCTCTCTAATAGCCCAAGTTCAGTGAGACAAAACAGAATCCTGTGATTTCTTTAAAAAAAAAATATATATATATATATTTATATATTACACACACACACTTCCATTTTAAAGGTTTCTTATTTGTCCTGTCTATTTTCTGGATAGAAATCCAGCTTTAGGTCAGGTCCTTCTAAATGAAACTGCTGAGCCAGAGTCTGAATAGGCTTCATCTCTGCCATCAGCTACGGCTTGCCTTATTATCATACAGGACTATTTAATCCGAACCAATGGGAAGCGAGCCCCCCCGCCCCAGTCAGAGAGTCTCGGAGCTTACTTCTGGCCCTGACAAATAGGAAGTTGTGGTGCCCTGCTCCCTGCTGTCAGCGAGCGGGGAGCGGGGCGTAAATGTTGTGTTTGCTCCATCTGTAAGTGTTAGAATAAGTTATTCAGAGCTCTTAGCACAGGACCAACCAGAGTGGGCCTCCCTCCCCGTTCCAGCACGTTTTCCTGCCCATCAGATGGATGCTCCTCTGCTGGAGTCTTTGGAAGGTTCTGGTGTCTTTTATTTTAATTGGCGGGCGAGAGCCGACTCCTACGGCGCGATTTTCATTAGAGAGGGGCTGGAGCGAGGGAGTGTTGGAACAGCCCTCCAAACCCAACGATGAATATTAAACATAACACAATTACAGCTTTCGGACCAATTATTTTTCTTTTCAACGGGCAAAGTTGATGAAATACTCGCAGGATAGGAATTCACAATATCTACCGTTGGCTTCTTTTTGTCCCTGGCGTCGGTGGTCTTGGCGTTATGTTGTGCCCATTTGTGGTGCTACCTGTGTCCCAGCATCAAGTCTTTGGTTGGAGCGCTGAATTTGCCAAGGCAGGCAGTTCAGGGCGGGGTGGCTCCGTCAGGCGTTCGAGGCAGACCCCGCTCTCCCCGTGGGAACGTGAATGGCTCGCGCGGACTCTGCCATTTCTGTCTGTCGACAAGAATGCAGAGGATGCCTCTCCCGAGAGATGTCCTATACCTGCTTTTCCTTTTTCCTTGGCGGGGGGGGGGGGGGGGGGGTTCAAGTCCGTTCTGGCCGTTCTTGTTTTCCTTAGTGATGTAAAATACGCAAATGCTGCATCTTTTGGTGTATTTGTTTATTTTGTTTGGAGCCATCCATGCTGGTATCTAAATACAATAGGAAAACAGATGGCAAACTTTGAACTTCTGGACCGAATTTGTGTTTGCCTTTGTCTTCCTAACAGCCAAACTCTAAATTATGGAGTATAAATACTCAACAGAGGAGCTCTTTATGAAAATCACCACGGTGAAATGGACCCCTATTAACCAGATATCCGCTGACAAGTACTGGGGCTAGAATCTTCCTCTTCACGTTGCGGTTGGTAAGCGGTGCAGCTGTCGCCTGCTGCCAGCCTGCCTTTTCCAGGGGGTCCACCTTTTCTCACAGATGCCTCAAGTGGCTCTAAATGCTGATGGCGGGAGACCTTTGTCTCCCAAGTCTGCTCCACGCTGTCTGCATCTCGGGTCCAGACCCCGCGCCGGGGAGGGGGGCCAGCGGGGCGCGCCATAGAGTGTGAGGTGGTTCCAGGCCCTCGCCCGTGTGCCAGGAGTACGGATTTCTAAACTCCAGGTTTATGTACAGGAGCGTGTGGGAGACACGGCACGGTTTGAACAGGAACAGCGTGCCTGTGCGGCCACCACCCAGCCTACCCAGTGCCCCCGTCATGAACGAGTCTGCTTTGCAAACAGCATGACAGTGCCCGCGACTAGAGGGAGCGGGCACCTTTACTTCGTCCCGCTGTCTCCACTCCTCCCCGCCGTAACTGCTGTTACGCATTCAAGTGCGTCCTTCCAGCATCTTACACTCTTTCGCCTAAACAGGTAACCTGCACGGTCAGAAGCACGATACAGAGGGAGAAGCGACGTTTCTGGGCCCTTCTCTTCCCGAGCAGCCTGATCGTCCTCCCGGGTCAGCGTTCTCCGGAGGGGTCTGTACGCACATGCGCGGAGATGCTCTTCCCCCGCCCCCGCCCCCTGCCACACCATTGGCCCCGTGCCCTCCGTGTGTAGCAGTGGCTTGGTGACAGCTCCCCTCCCATGGTAGAGACCGGGCACGGCCACCGCGTGACTGCACCGGCAGTGACCGAGCGAGGGCCGTCCGCGTCCATTCGCACCCGTGCCTACTCCACGGCGTCCCGTGGCTCCCGCCACCCTGCTTGGCGTTCGAGAGGTGATGCGTCTTTCCCTCAGGTTGAAGGCCTTTTGTCTTCTGCACTTGCCCACTTTAGTAAGATACTCTTCAGTATGTCATTCTCACTTTGATGAGTGCCGAGCGTGAGCATGCGTGCCCTTCGTGAATGCTAGAAACACGCCCGCCACTTACTATTCAGATATTGCCTCTTTGCAGTATGCTTTGTTTTCTCCATCTGGAACTTCTTTTGGACACAGGCTGAACTGTCCCCTTCTATCATTTGTGTCTCCTAATCCGTTGGTCACATTTTTTATGTATGTGCACTCCATTCTAGGTCATCTTTCAGATTTATCGTCTAATCCACAAAGTCTTCCAGCCTATCTAATGAATTTAATTTCAGGGGCTGTGTTTTCATTTACAGAAGTTTTACATAAGAATTTTTTTTAAGTTTACTTATTTCGAGGGGCGCTTGAGTGGCTCAGTCTGTGAAGCATCAGTCTCAGTGCTGACAGCCTGGAGCCTGCTTCAGATTCTGTGTCACCCTTTCTCTGCCCCTCCCCCACTCATGCCCTGTCTCTCTCAAAAATAAACATTAAAAAAATTTTGAGAGAGTGAGAGCAGAGAGAGAAGAAGAGACAAAGACTCCCAAGCCGGCTCTGTGCTTTCAGCCCAGGGGTTTGAGCCCCACGAACCATGAGGTCATGACCTGAGCCAAACCCAAGAGTTGGATGCTTACCTGAGCCACCCAGGCACCCCTCGTTTATAGAACTGTGACTTTTTTGTGTGTGTGTAAAGCAGGAATCTATTCCCACCCCCTTTGGGTGGGCCCAAGTCTTACCTTCTTGCCGCTGTGTTTTGGGAAGCTCCAACCCTACCTGTAGTTCCTGAGGTTGGCACCTGGCAACAGACTCACCCCACCCCACATGCATGCCGGCAACTGAGACACCGAGCAGTGCATTTTCAGGGGTGTAATTTATCCGGCAGTATTAAGTGACTTTCAGTGGGAGGGTCAGGAAATTGTCTGAAACAGAAACCCCATCTTCTAAAAACCGTGCTAATGGCCTTGTGTGGCCATGTGTATTTGTATACGTATATTAGGTACAGCCTAGATAAAATTCCTAGCAGCAAAACTGCTGGGTCAGAAGCGAAGTATATTGTTGCTGGATATTGCCAGAACACTCCCCGAAGAGGGGTCTGTGCTCACATCGGTCGTGTGTAAGTGTGTCTCTATCCAGGTCTCTCCAGCGTGGAGGGTCTCACGGGGTGGATTACCAAACTTGATCTCTGCTGGGTAGACAGGTAACCGGTGGTATCGAACTGTAGTTCTAGTTCTTAATTTCTCTCATTACCAGTGAGCACATCTCACACATGTTTAAAAGCCATTAGTAATTTCCTGTTTTTTCTTAGCTTTTATTTTAATTTCGGGTTGCCCATCTTTACTTTCAATTTGAAGGAATTTTTTTTTTTTACAAGAAATTAGCCATTCCTCTCTGATGCATACATTTTCCCCAGTTTATCATTTGCCTCAACTTTGATTTTTCCCCCCTCCGTGGGAAAAATTTCAATACTTTTATCAATATTTTTGACTTCTGGGTTTATGTGTTTAGAAGGGCCTTCCCTATTCTGAATATTCTTGGCCGTTAATTATGTTGAACTCTTTGAGCCACCTGTAATTTATTTTGATGCAGTGTATATGGTAGAGATCCAAGTTGAGAGAGTTAATTGCTCTCTTAAGTGGGATCTTTTCTTTGATTACATTTTTAAAACCAGGGGTTGGTTTTAAGACAGCTATTGATTTTGACGTATTAATTTCATTTGATTCTGAGTTATTACTGAATTATCTTTGGCTGTCATCTCTAATTTGTCCCCTTCTCATTTTGTCTTTTATCTAATCGTGTCTGGTTTTTTTTTTTTTAAATGTTTATTTTTGAGAGGGTGCAAGCCGGGGAGGGGGATGGAGGGTCCCAGTGGGCTCCGCACTTGACGGCAGAGAGCCTGACGCGGGGCTCAAACTCACGAACCTCGGGATCGTGACCTGAGCCACCCAGGTGCCCCTAATTGTGTCTGTTATTAAACAATGTGAAGTATTGGTAAAAACGGATTGTCGTTTTTTAAAGCCTTCGTTAGAAGGAAGTGTTCCGTCTCCTCGAATTTCTTTTCAGCGTTTGTGGAAACGACCGTGTGGCTTTCCCCATTCGTTGTAGTCACATGGTGAACTGCAGTAGATTCCTCGACAGGTTCTGCTTGTGGGTAGCACATGGCTCTGGACCCTGCTGTACTGTCTTGAGGTCTGGCATTGACCCAGACCCAGTGCCGCCTCTCACACTGGGCCGATCGGCAGGGTCTGGGTGATGACAGGATGCCGGCCTCACATCAAGATCGGGGAAGCGGTTTGCTCCTTCTTTTGCTGGGGAGCCACGTGCGCGGCCCCAGGGGGCCTTCCCTCCAGGGTGTGCCTGTGTCGCTCGCTTGTTCCAGGGACCGTTGGCTCCCTTGAGAGCTTTCCCCGTCTGCTCATTGTTACTTTTTCTATCCTCGGGGGTCAGTTTGGGTGATTCCCAGGAGATTGAAGACAATCGGCTCAAACCTGAGTACATAGTGACTGAAGAAACCATTATTTAAAAAAAAAAAATCTCCAAAAAAAATTAGGTCCATGTAGGTTTTTCCTGTCCAGGCAAATTTTATCAGACACTTACTAAACTGTCTCCATCATTATAAAGCTTTTCGTGCCGCAGTCCACCTCTCATCCGAGGCACATACTGAGTTGTCGGTACTTGGTGATCCATTAGGAGCCCTTCTTGCTCCTAGGTGGGTTCTCCCCACGCAGTCTGTGGCTTCGCAAAGCCATCTTCTCGAGCCACGCTGGAGAGTTTCATGCATCCCTCTGTGTGCTCCCCTCACAGTCCTTCCAGTATTTTGCCACATCCCTTTCTTTTCGAGAGGTCCACAGGTAGCAGATTTGGGGTCCTTTTCTGTTAAAAAAAAATCTTAATTACGCCTTCGAACTCGGTAGGTCCATGAGGTATAGAAGTTTTGGTTCAAACTAATGTTCCTCAGAACTCTGCATACCATTGATCTGGTGCACATGCTCATAACTGGGAGTTGAGGACCCAGCGGCTTTCAGACCCTCTCTGTGCACCTGTTGTCTAGACCACACTTACCATGCTAGCATTAGCTGGGACTGGCCTCCTGCTAGGCACTGGGTCTTTTACTTTTTGACTTGTAGCAGTGAGGCTGTTAAGTTCACCTGTACTGAAATTTTGCCCCTTTTAATTTTTGCTCTGTGGCTTTTATTTCAGGAACCGTGTTGGTGTTTTGCCACATAAGGGATCTGTCTCGTTTATCCATGTGTGGAAATGCAGCATATACTTAAACATTTTTTAAAATTTATTTTTGAGAGAGAGGCAGAACACTAGCAGGGTAAGAGCACAGAGAGGGAGACACAGAATCCGAAGCAGGCTCCAGGCCTGAGCTGTCAGCATAGAGCCCACACCAAGCTCGAACCCAGGAACCGTGAGATCATGACCTGAGCCAAAATCAAGAGTCGGACGCTTAACCGACTGAGCCACCCAGGCACCCCAAGCAGAGTCATTTTTAAAGAGGTTCTTAAATTCACATTATTACAAGGCAAGTAATTATTGTGGGACTTCAGATGAGTGGCAGCCAAGTGTCCACCTATTCTTATCGTGATTTTATTACGCTTCGTCAACTACAGACACATTGCTTTCCAAATTTCGACAAGACGGTGATAAAATTTAAAAGTCAAGTTAAATTCAACCCCAGAAAAGTGTCATTTTCCCAACCGGGTAAGGGTTTGGGTTACAGACGAGTGTGGCCGGTTTACCTCCTGCCCTTAACAGAATTTGGTGGTACCAGCAAAACTCCTGGGCTGGGCAGTAGACTTACCACTGGGTCAGCCTCCTCAGTCCGGTGTGGTCAGAGTTGAGCTTTCCTGTGTGTGGACTCCCGCTCAGGGCAGGTGTCTTCCCTGTTGAGCAGAGAAAGCATGTGTGACGGGTCAGCTGATAGAGTTGTCTTGAGTCTATCTTGTTCCGGGGGCTTTTAAATCATTCTGATTAGACAGTTGTGGGTACTGTAAACTCGTTCATTTCTGTCGCACCCTAGCATCCTATGACCATGTACTAACAAGGAGGTAAAAGTTCTATATCAGTATGAAGATGTTGGCACACAACGTTTTTTGTTTTGTTTTTTAATGTTCTGGCACAAGATTGTTGGGCATTGACCAGCACAACCAAGGATGAACCTGTCATTTCGGGCCTTAACACGAATCCCATTTCTCTTCTCTGTGCTTCTCTCGGGCCCTCCAGGGTGAGGATCCATGACTTCCGCACTGACAAAATCGCCCTGTCGCTCTCCGCCCACCAACTGGGCGTCTCTGCAGTGCAGATGGACGACTGGAAAATCGTCAGTGGAGGCGAAGAAGGCCTGGTCTCGGTGTGGGACTATCGGATGAGCCAGAAGCTGTGGGAGGTGCATTCCAGGTAACTGAATGGAACAGGAGCCGTAGGGGTAGCAGGCCACCTCTGAGCCAGTTCCTTGTGTCACCACACCGTCCTCAGCGTAACCGAGGAGCTGGCTGCGGTCAGTTCCTCTCTCCATTTCTCAGGCGAGGAACCTGAGACCCAGAGACGGCGCTGGTCACTGGAGAGGTAGTTCTACTCACGCCATTCAAGCTGCCGTGACTTACACCCAGCCAGGGTAGGCAAGGCCTGCTGGGAGTCCCCAACCGCATCCTCCGCTCTGGAGTCCCAACATGCGGGACCTTGATTGTCCATTTCTTGGACTTGCTTCCCACTGGTTAGAAGGGCCCTAGGACTGCAAGTAGTCAGGCTTCAGCTAAGGAGGGAGCAGCGTGGCCTTTCATTATCCCAAGTGTAGGTGGGGGGCCTCACGGATGTAGGCAGATAACGTTAAGGATGCCTAACCGGTAGAGGCAGCCGTGCCTGGAGCTGACTTGAGGCCACCCCCCTCTTGCCTGGGGAAGGGGCTCTCCCTCCCCCCTTACCCTGCCACAGCCACCTGGCCCTACATGCCACCAGTTGGGGGCAGGGAAAGAGGAGAGCCTTCTTCCCAGCTGGCCCAGCACCACTGTGAAGGCACATTCTGCGACATGGACTGGGAGAAGAAGAGGAAGAAACACACAGACGCTGAGCCTACAAATAGAAATTTCAAGTCCTAGTAAGAGAAGGCAGTACAGTCCAGGCCCGGTACCAGCGGTGGCAAGGTTAAAACAGGAATTGGCTGCTTCTTAAAAGACAGGGGTGGCTAGTGCTTGCTCCCTCCGGCAGCTTCTATCAGACTACACCGTCTGGCTCTGGCTCTGTCCAGCAAACAGGTGCAAAAGCCCTTTTCCTGCTTTCTGTGGTGATACGGAGAGTTGCCACCAGGTGGTGCCGAAAGGCAACTAAACGTCCTCCGTGGTGGCACCTTAGAAGGAGGAAGCCCTTTTATTGCTTGGACGAGCCGGGCCAGCCTCTCCTACTAGCACAGCTCACTGCAGCTGGGGCCCTGCCACCCTCCCGTCCCGCTTTCCAGCAGCAGCGCCGCCTGTTCACTAGGGCTGGACTCCAGCAAAATCTCGTTTTCTCTCCCGGAAGAGCTGTGTTCCCTTTGACGTATCATTCAAGCAAAGCCACAGTCAGTGAGGTCTTCCCCAGCCGTGTCCTGTCCCGGCAGTTGCCTCCCTAACTCACTTGTAAGTGTACACGCAGTCCTCGCCTGCCTTGCGTGCAGCCCGTCTGGGTCCTCTCGAGCCTCTGGTCCGGCCCCGCGGTACAGCAGAGCCTCTCCCTCCACACTCAGCCCGCTCTCCCTTGGCCCCACCTCGCCGGGCCCCTAGTGAAGTCTCCCAGACATACTTACTTCTGGTTGGTGCCCCGAATCCTGGACTGGCGGGGCCAGGTTCAGATTCCCCCGGACTTTCGATACCAAGGAGAGAATGCTCTGTTCCGGCCAAGAAGCCAGCCCCTGCTCGGCCTGCACAGAGTTTCCCTCATCTCTGCCTTTCTGCAAGGGCCTGGCTGATGGGCTCAGTGCTGAAGCCTGTGTCCCATCCTTGGGGCTTGTGACATCTTTCATGCTCTAGAAACCTTGGTTTCATTTTGGGGGAATGCACTCTTACATTCTTAGCTAGTTAGGAAACCTCTGATAGCAGGTTCCCGATTGCATTGGACATCCTTTATAGCCTGTGGCTCCTGGCTTGGAGCTGTGACCAAGGCACTGGATAGAAGTGTTTAGAATGAACAAAAGCCTTTTCTCCATCCGTCGGTTTCAAGCTACTGTTGCAAAATTTTGCAGCACAAGAGCACAGAGTCCAATTATCAGTTGTAGCCCTCTCAGACATAGGAGGAGGGGGCCTTTGATGGATCAGCCCCACACCCTGCAGAGGGGGAGCCTGGCGAACCTGTCCAGGGCTGGCCAGCCAGAAATGGGGCTGTTCTCTACCACGTGCTAAAATCCTTCACGTCAAAACATACCAAGTTGGGTGGCCGGCCAGGAGACATAGGGGGCACCCGGACTTGTTAACAGCAGTGCCCAGAGTATAGAAGCAAGGCAAGTCTCTGCCCCTGTTGGGGGCCCGGGTTCCTCCCCTGTTCATGAGAAGCTTGGTAGAAGGTTCTAGAGCCCCTGTACTCTAAACTTCCGAACGTAGAGGGGGCCCAGTCTAGGGGGGCTTCCCTTTACCAGGCGCTCTCCGTTGTGTTCCAGGCACCCCGTCCGCCACCTGTCCTTCAACAGCCACAGCCTCATCACGGCCAACGTGCCCTACGAGAGGGTGGTGCGCAACACTGACCTGGACTTCACGGCCCACAGGAGGTCAGTGCGTGGGGCTGGCTTTGTCGGGGCTCAGAACACAGCATCTTGGCTTGACTGTGTTACTAGGACCCCTGGGCCACCTCGTCCCCCCAGGGTCACCTCGTCCCCCGTCAGGTACGGCCATGGTTTTCACAGAAGCTGCGAACTTACGCGGCCGCGCAGCAAAGTGTGCGCATCGTGATGCTCCCGCCGTGGTTCCGCTCCCGGTGACGGTGGCAAAGCCCCCTCCTCCTGCTCCATCTGCTGGGGGACTCTGTTCCCAACGAGGGAGAGACCCCCGTGCAGGTGGCTCGGGTGACTGTTGGCCTCCCCTCCGTCAGACGCGGCGGCTCACCTGTCTGTCTCCAGTCCCGGGACTGCGTGTCCGCCACGCTCTCAGCCCGAAGGACGGGAGCATTCACGGGGACCGTCCCGACGCATGCTGTCTGTGCTTCCTCTAGGCACCGCGGGCTGATCCACGCCTACGAGTTCGCGGTGGACCGGCTGGCCTTGCAGAGCACACTGCCCGTCTGCCGTTCATCCGCGGACCCCACGGCCGGCCACGGCTATGCCCTCGCGCTCGCCTTCCCCCAGGACCGGAGTTAGGCGCGAGCCTCCCTGCGGAGCGGGGAGAAAAGCGGGAAGAACCACGCCTGCCGGATTTGGAAACTGCCGGGGGGAAGAACACGACCCCGGGTGCACTCGTCTGACCCCACACATGCCTCGGCTGCCTTTGCCTTCCTCCGCTGCCTGTTCGTTTTTCTGTAGCTGCCTGTGGAAAGCGGGAGCCTGTCGCGGCTTGTCTGTCTTCTGGGTGCTCTGGTCCTCCTCTGGGGCTTTCTTACCACTCACGCTGCACCTCCTCCCCCCGCCCCTCCACATCCACTCTGGCCCCATCCGGGCCCCTCTGTCTGGATACCGTGTGGACCTCCCCCCATGTCTTTACACTACAGTCCAGGGCCCTGCTCACCTGCCGCCGCCATCGTTCTGGTCTTCAAGCCCTTTCTCCAGGGGCAGGGGGAGGGGAGGTGCCTGAGCTGACACGGCCCCACCTCCCCTGGACCCGAGAGCACATACTCACTCGGGCTGGTCTGTGATGCCACCACCCGGTGTAGACTTGGGATCACAGGCCTGTTTCCTCCTAGTTCTTAACCATGATTCATAATTATATATTTATACAATTGCATTAAGGACTCTGTGGTCTGCTCTTTTGTCCACAACCTGTGATACAAAGTAGACTATTTTCTACATGTGTGTTGCATAAACAGCCATCCTCCACGCAGGATGGAAGAGGAAGAGCTGGCGGAGAAACCGCTACCCTAAACCACGGCGCTACAGCAGGGCAACACCTGGGGGGGCACGAGTATGATAAACAGCCTCCATTTCCGAGGGAGGGGGAGGCCGAGCGGTCACCTTACAAAGGATGGAGACTGTGCAGCAGCAACCACCCGATGTCTCTTCAAAACAGCAAAGCAGAAACTGAGAGGACCACGAAGGGAAAGTCCATCCCCAGAGCGAGTGATCAATAAGGACTCCGAGGATTTACTTGGCGGAATTTACAAGCGTGATCCAATACGTGTATGTAGTTTGGGGCCTCTTTAAATACCCGTAGACCATGCACGGCACCTGAGTCCGTGTGAGGACCACAAAGGATGATCCCATCCAGGCCAAGTTCCATGACCCCTAATGCAGTAAAATTAGATAAAGTGAAATACGTCCACCTGGAAATTCCAAATACTCCAGAATTGGTTTAAAGAAAAATGGAAATATGAACTCCCTAGACCAGGGTGACCATGACTGCACTGAACATCAAAACCCCCAGGACGAGGCCAGGGTGGACAGAAGCTGTGGCTTGAGTAGAAAACACAACAGGCCAAGATAAAGGGATGGCTGTCACCTCAGATAGAGACCTCAAAGGAGGGTGTTAAGCAAAGATTAAAAAACACATTGATGGGACAGAAAGCCAATAAATAGTAAAGTTTATCACAATACCGGAAACCCCACGCTTGTACCATTTTACACTGGACCAGCTTTTTTGAAAAGCCAAAATATACAAGTCTTGATTTAAAAAAAAAAAGGCACAAGGGGCTTTTCAGGGCGACAACCTGCCCACGCTGACCCAAGAGAAAGGGACGCTTTCCTACTGTACACGGGAGAAAATTGGGACACGTGTGCCATTACAGAGACTCCCGGCCCTTCTGAGTTGTGAAGGTTTCAGTTTTTTCAGATGAATTCGGTCCACGTTAAAAACCGACGTGCAGCTAGATAGGACGGGGGAACCGGGAAAAGCCCCGGCTGGGAATCCTCACTCAACCCGCAGGGTGATGCTGGCTTTCAGACCGCCTTCCTGGGCAGGAGCTTCATCAGGACAGCCTTCTGCTTCCTTTCAACCAAATTACTTCATAAATGAAGCCGGTCTGCAGTTAGCAGATGAAGGATTTTATTTACTCCTCATGTCACGTGCTGCTCTGACCCCCTAGTGACCTCACTTTATAAGGTTTTCATCTTTCATAGCCTTAATGTAACTGGACCACTGGGTAAAAGACATTTTTCTTCTAAGAAGCAGGCCCTTCCAATCCGATTTTTACCTCTCATTTTGCAGACGCAGTCACCCTTCCTAGCTTCGCAGCCGTGAAAGGTAGTTGAGGAGTTGCAAAGAAATCAGACCCAGAAAAATATACCAAAACTAAAAATAGTTCTAAACTCTTGTCATTCGCGGCCAAAAGCTGGTCCGGCGTAAAGTGGCACCACCACAGGGGTTTTCTTACCTCCCCAGCCTGTTTATAACCTCTCCCCTTACGGAGAAGGGCCTGTTTTTTGCGGAGGAGGGTTTATCAGATCCAGACTCTGATCCCCAGGCACGGCACCCTGTGTTTGCTGCTACAAACTTTACATCCTGGAACGTGGGGAAGGGACCGAATTCCTCCATAAGTTCACATTTACCCAGTGACTTAAAACGCCTTGGCCCGTATCCCCCCACCCCTTCTGCTCCGCCCACCTTACCTGGATCCCTGTTGGCTCTTTTGAGGAAGCTTCTTTGCAGGTTCTGAGTTCGCAGGTGGATCATCTCCTTTCCTTCCTCCGTAGCTCTCCTCCTCCTCAGACTCTACCCCCTCTGGCTCCCCCGAAGACAGAAGCAGCTCCTGTACCACCTGGGGAGCCAGAGGGCCCCACACCAGGGCTCTTGTGTCCTAGAACATCGCCTGCCTTTTGCTTTCTACTTTTATCAACTGTCCCAATATTACATTTTTGAAATTTGTTTCTTGCTCAAATGACCGCTTGCCCTGGCAAGGCCCCCGGCCAGCCGACCGTGGCACCTGCTCTCCCCGACCCCCGGCGCGCTCCGCCAGCAGGGCAGCCTGGTGTCGCAGGCCACGGGAGCGCGACCACCACTCACAGGGGTTCCCAGGCCAGGATCCAAGAAACCCACAAGATGAGGTGTGAAACCGGACACAAGCGTTAGGCAGGTTGGCTTTCGTCAGGTCGTGTCAGGGGACTGCCGAGAATCACATCTCGGCCACTGGATTGCGCCTTTTAAGCCAAGCCACGTGCTGCCTTCGAGCTGCCATTGCGCAGCCAGTGACTTGTGTTTAAAAGCTACCCCGGGGGTGGCATCACCACCCCCAGGAGGCACAACGCTCTCCCTGGCTGATGACTTCCCCAAGATGGGGATTTGGGTCTGTTGTGAAAGGAACGTCTGATGGGGCGGCTCAGTCAGTTGGGCGTCCGACTTCAGCTCGGGTCAAGATCTCGCCGTTTGTGGGCTTGAGCCCCGCGTCAGGCTCCCCGTGCTGACGGCTCAGAGCCTGGAGCTGCTTCGGATCCTGTGTCTCCCTCCCTCTCTCTACCCCTCCCCTACTCGAGCATAAACAACAAATTTTGTTTTTAAACTAGAGGCCCAGCACTTAGGGGATGGCATGCCGCTCTGCGTTTGAATGACAAGCACCAGCTTACTGCAGACAGACTCTGCTCACTGAGGAGGCGAAGTGGCTTCCCCTCATGAGGGCACAGCCTTCTCCTTAGAACCTCCTGGTGGCTTGCCATTACCGGCAGGTCCGTGACCACGGGCTAGACAGGTGCTGTCTTGCCCCCCGACTCGGGGCCTCTGCTTTGGGCAGCCGCTGCGGCGGCCAGGAGCTTATGAGGCCAGCTGGGCCGTGGCGCCGTGAGCCACGCAGACCTGCCCGCCTCGCCCTCGAGCCAGGCCAGACGGTTACCTGGCTGCTGCGGCGGGCCCCGCTGGTGGCGGTCTGGACAGGGCCGCCTCCGATGTGCGGCGGCAGGTTCCCTCTCGCTGGGCTGCAGCGGCCCCGGGCAGGGCAGGCGTTCGGCCTCCGACCTTCGCCGTGGGTTTCCAGCCGCAGGTTTGCACACCGGCTCAGCGCCAGGGCCCGCTTCTTCCCTAGGAAGGGCGGGAACGCTCCCAGCTCCCCGCAGCCTCAAGAGCTGAGCCTGTCACATCTTCCCTTCCCGTGCCCACTGGCAGGACGGTCCCTGTCCCTCGAAGACCGAGGGGACCGACGCTGCTGCTCAACATATCCCTCACCCTGTCTGCTGCTCGGGGCTCTGGGGCTGAACGTGGAGCCTGGTCCCTTGCTGACTTGGTTGGATTAGAAGGCTCGGCAGCCACCATGGGCCAAGTTCATCCACCGCCGAACACCCCGCTGGCACTTGCCTCCTGATTCCGGAAAGGCCCAGAGACAAAGGCAGAGCTGACAGAAACCCCGGCTCCTCCGGCTCCCCCCTCTCCAAGGCCTTCCCAAGGTCACCGTGTGGGAGGACAGCTTGCAAAGCAGGTGTTTGCAAAAACCCTCGCCAAGGCAACTTGTATTTTTAACTCTGTCAGCCCACGGAAGTCACTGCCGGTCCCGGTGCTGCGGTTCAGCCTCAGCAGGCAGGTGGGGGCAGGCTCGGGTGCATGTGTGACCTGCCTCCCCTGAGCAGAGCACAGAAAGAACTTTCCAGTCCCTCGGACAAGAAGGTAATGGAGTTGTTTTGCGCAAGTCCAGCAAGGTGGTGCTTGGCCAAATTTGGAAGTGGTTGTGATCTTGGGTTATTCCCTGGTCCGTGATGCACGGTCAACGTGGCTGCCGGATGTTTCCCCCGAGCTTCTCCTATTAGATTTCCATTACGCAGCCCTTTTGTGAAGCTACCAGACTCCTGCGTTTGTGTCAAATTGCTGGATTCTCTGAACATCCAAAAGCTGAGTTCTGGTAACTTCTCCCCTTGGTGACACGGCAGCATGGGACTAGATCCGGCTTTCAACCCGACTGCGGGCAGATGGGTGAAGAACAGAAGGGGGCCCTCACCCTGCTGGGTCTCCACCCATCTCCTGCGGCCTTCAAAGCACGACCTCACTTCCTCCCAATATTTGCCTTAGCACTGATTTCTGCCTATTTCCTTTTAGTCACTGGTGTAATTCTTGATAGAAGACAGGCTGTTGAACAAGCATATCTGTTGATTCGACCACTTGCCTCTTTTAGAACCAATTTCAAAACAAACACACTACTTGCTTCTGACGAGGCGCCCAATCCAGGGACCCAGGGACGTAGCCATACTTGCTCAGGGGCGATGCAGCCACAAAGCCCTTCCTGGGCACCCTCGCCGGTCCGGCGAGTGACAGGAGGGAATGGGAGCCCCCGCCTGCGTCCTCTGCTAGACTGTGGGGAATTAACCTGCCCTTTCTAGAAGCAGGTTTGCACCCACTGCCAGGAAACCTCGATCACTCCCCAAATGACCGAACGGGCACCCTGGGAGCCGCTGGGAGCCCCAGGTAAACTCTGCAGGCTGCGCTCTGGTGGAAATAAGCCTTAACCCCGCCAATTTCGTGACACCCTCAGTGACTGGGAACAAATTAGCTTCCTTTTGAGCAGCATGGACTGGGCTCATGGTGAATAAATCTCCTTTTAATTAGCTGTTTAGGTAAGCCGGGGCCCAAAACTTCAAAGACGTTAGGCTGGCCCTCAGCGGTCCGAACAGATGAAAACGTTTGATGTGTGCCCACAGTGGCCACCTCTCCCAAATTAAAACTCAGGGCACAGGGGCTGATGGGAAACGGTTTCTAACAACACTTCACATTAACGAACTGCCTTTGTTGAGAAGCACAAAATCGAAGCAAATTGGGGGAGCCCCAGAAAGTCCAGGCCGACGGTGGCCACGCCAGCCATCCCGCTGCTCAAAGGCACCGTGGGGGGCGGGGAAGGGGAGGGTGCGTGCCTCTGCGAGGCTGCAGGGGGTCACCGGGCCGAGATGCTTCCGGGAGAGTGCCAGATTCCAGCACACCAGGCCATGCCAGGGACTTGAGACCGTCTCCGAGGGCAGCCGGGAAAGCCAAGGACGTGAGCAAGATGGTCCCTAGGGGCAGCAGTGAGATGAGGCAGCTCACGTCCCACTCCTGCTCCAGGAAACACAGTTCAGGGTCCCACCAGGTGGCTGGTACCCTGAGGGCAGGAAGCCAGGCCTCTGCCTTCCCCGCAGACCTACCGCTTAGGAAATGTCAAAACACTTGTTGAGTAAGCGCTAGTCTAAACAGCCGAGCTCCGGAAGTGACTTCAGACCGCTCTCTACTTCCCCGCGGCTGGGGCCATGTGGCCTCCCTGCCATCCGCCAGGGCCCGGGAAGGAGAGAGGAGGCCGCGGCTCGCACCGCAGGCCAGCATCCCTCAGGCCCCGGGTCCGGGGCCCCAGGCGGCCCAGTTATGCCCTTACTGCCTCACCTCCAAGAGGCGTCTGCTCTCACCTCCAAGGTCCTAAGCGTCACCAGAAGGATGCGCGCGCTTCCCAAACCGCCACCGCCACGGTGTGCCAGCCTCGGGACTCCTGCCCTGCACACGGTGCTCCGTCCACACAGTCCCCCTCCACCCTGCCTCACTGCTCGGTTTCAACTTTTCACTTAAATGCCGACATTCAGCTCCTCCTCAGCAATATACCTGCTTACGTCTGCAGGAACAGCCCCGGAAAGATGTCAAAGAAACAGGCTGACCTGACTGCCTCGGGGAAGGGCAAGCCGGGGCCCGCCGGCACGGGAGAAGGGCCGTGTGCTGTGCCTTCCTGCGCCTTTTCAATTCTGAACCCCCATGCACAGGTGTTAGCTAAAACACGCTTAGTAACAAAGCCCCGGAAGTGCGAGGAGGCCAATAACGGCAGTTCTCGGTTCCCGGAACTTTCTTGGAAGTCTGGAAAGGGACCTCCCAGGGAGTGTGGACGGCAGGAGCCACGCAAGGGGGCCCGGGACGCCGCCAGCGATGAGCGATCACAGCAACGGCCGTGCTGGCCCCACCGAGCACCAACCGGGAGCTTTCAGCCCGTGCCGGCCTCTGCTGACCCACCGGCCATAGCTACCAACCGGATGGACAACCTTCATCTCCCCGCCCCCAGCGCAGCTCACCCCTGAGTCAGAAGGTGACCTTGGAGCTGTGGGAGCCACTCACCGGGGACAGTCCCCTCCCCTGCTGCCACCACCACTGGGGACTGCCACATGCCGGCCTGGGAGGGTGTGGACGCACCCAGCCCGACCTCGGCAGCCAGGCCCGGAGTCCGGTGCCCCGGGTACCGTCGGCGGGCTTGGGCACATCACCGCAGGTCCCCCTTATCTCCTCTGGCCTAGATACTCAGTCACAATACCAAGGAAACCACACCGCCTGCGTCCCGGCCACCACGGCACGAGGAGCTCCCTCGTCTTACTAATTACCGCCCGGCACTCATGCAAAGGAGCAAACCTTGCACCCAAAATACACCAGGAAAGGTCTGGGGGAAAAAACCCAAAACTCCCCTTTTCCAAACCAGCCTTTGAAAATCAGCTGTCCTGTTCAGCCTCGTGCCACCAGGCGGCCAGGCCACCGAGTGGACGTGGGGAACAGACAGGAGCCATGTTCATTAACAAACCAACCGTCTTCTTTTTTATTAGAGATAAAAACAGAGTAGTCCCACATACCACACCCTCGGGAAAACAGGACGGCAGAGGGGGGCTATTTACAAGAGCTGCAGCAGGACACCGGTGGCCTCCGGCCCCGAGGGCGGCTGCGGACCCCGGTGCAGCTTCCGCCGGGGGGGGGGGGGGCGGGGATGCCTGCAGGTCAGTGGCAAAGGGCGATGGTTTCCATATTGAGGAAGCGGACGTGCATCTTGGTCTCGATGTCTATTCCCTGCCAGATCTGGAACGGACAGAGCAGCAGCACTGAGCGCACGTCCCTGCCGCCACCGCCACCGGGCCCACGTCCCCGCCCGCGTCCCCGCCCTCCCCTCCACCAGGACAGGTGACAACCAGAGGGCCGGTTTCAAGGCTGTAAGCCAAGCGAGGGAAAGAAACTTCCACCTGCCTTTCTGCGGGTTAATCTGGCTCTGACGTGTGGATCCTTTCTGATGCCGTCACAGCAAGTTGTTATTAAGTGCTGAATCCAAGCTCTTCACTCCAAGTCATTCCCGTCCCACCCACCACACTTCAGGCTCTGTGATTTTCATGCAAGTTCCTTAACCCCAGTAAACCTCTTCATCGGCACCATGCCGGGACCACCACCTGCACTGCCCACATTAAGTCACGCGATGTCGGGGGCTCAGAGGGGATCATCCGTGGAAACATTCTGTAAACTATTAAGTGCTGTGCGTTAGTCGCACCGTTTCATTAAGCCATCCTCTCTAATTAAAAGGTCACGACAGTTTGGTCTTTATAGCCTCCCTGGGATAAGCCACCTCGGTTCTACGAAGACAAGCTCGTGCCCGGGAAGGGCAAAGAAGTCCACAGGCACGTACCTGGCACGGGTTCTGCTGTGACAGTCCACCCTGGCCACGGCCCCGGGGGACATCTGACCCGAACTGCCACGCTACGAGCCCCCCCACTCCCAGGACTGCGCTTGCCAGCTCTTTGGCCACTCGGCGGTGGGGTGGGGGGGTGGCGGCCCAAGAGGGCCGCAGACGGAGAAACGGCCAGACCTGGCTCGGCCTCCCCACTTGTGAGAACTTCTAACACTCAAGCTGTCGCCTGCAGCATCTCCAGGGCCTGCCACCAGGCTGCAGTCAGAGTCCTGCCGGCACCCAAGCTGCTTCCTGGGATCCTGCACCTGTTCTTGGTGTGGTGCCGGGAGGGGGCAGAGAAAACAGACCCGGTTCCTGGGGAAGGTAGTGGGGGCACCGGGGTGCTTTCTGCTAAATGCCAGGTGGGAACAGGGTCACCGGCAAGGCCCAGGGGAGGGGAGGGGCCAGCCGGTCAGGAAGGGCCCCCACGGGGTGGGGACAGGCTTGGGGAACACTGGAGGCCTCGGGCGGGGGGCAGGGGGAGACTTCCGGGGAAGAAGCTGGGTCTCACAGGCTCTTCGCCCTGCCCAGCCCCGGCGGGTGCAAGGTGGAAGAGGCTGCCCACCCCCTTCCTGCAGAGCTGGCGGCTGACTGGCCAGGTTAGCAGCGCAGCCCGGGCGGACTGCCCATCGAGCTGCCCCCGGGCTCCACGGGGCCGTGACCGCCCAAGTCCCGGCCCGGCTCCAGGCCCGGGCCCATCAGCGCCCTCAGGCGGGTCAGAGGCTGGCGCGGCAGGCTGGACTGGGACCTCTGGGTCGCGTTCCCCTGACCTCCTGTCCTAATCCCAGAATGAGCCTGGTGGCCCGCTGTCGCGGCACTCGGCACCAGGCACAGGGCAGGCGGGTTCATCTCCCTCCGCCGCCGGGCACCTGCCAGTCCGAGCAGTGAGGGGGTCCCAGTTCCCAACCTCGGAGCACGTTTGTGACGGCAGGGGCCTGGTGTCCACCCGTGGGGGCTGGGAGAATGGGCAGCTATGTCCAAGGCACGGGAGAAGCGAGGGGCTAAACCCCACACCGCTGACTCCACTATGTGACTCGCAGGCATAGAACATTCCAGAACCCGGTTCCAACTGTCAGCAGTGACGCTTCTGACATGGGGACCGGGGACTTGTGGGGGAGAAGCGGTATCGTTGCGGCCCTTTTGTATGGCTCCAGTCGCTCCGACCACGTGTGACTATTGCTCTCCCGATAAAAATAAGTACAGCCGTGCATGCCCCCTCTCCACAGAGGTGCCAGTGTCCTCCTGCCCAGCGGGCAGGAACCCCCCTCAGCCCCCACCTCTGCTCCTAGACACCCACCTTCAGGAAGTCGTCGAAGGTGATCCCCTCGTACACCTGGTCAGGCTCCTGGGGACAGAGCACACGCAGAGTGAGCGGCCTCCCGGGAGACCCCCATCCCCCCCCCCCGGGACGCAGATGGTCGGGCCCATTCAGTCACGAGAAGCGGGGGTCCCTCCGGACCTGCTGCTTCCAGCCGGAAGCCAGTCCCTCCGAATTCCAACTCGGACTGGAAGGGAGGGTGCGGGCTGACCAGGGCCCCATCCAAGGCCCCCAGGCAGAACCTGGTGGGTGAGGGTGGAAAGGAAGGCGGTGGGCACAGAGGCACGGGCTCCCCTTCCCCCCGGCCACCCTGCTGCCATTTCCCGGTCCTGCGTCACCATGCCCGCACTGACCCTCTGAGCTCACAGACCACTGGGGCAAGGGGGGTAAAGGGCCGGCCCGTGCGGCCCACCCCTCTCACCCAGTGAGTCACCATGATAATGCCTGCCCGCTGGGCCTCTCACCCACCTAGTCATGGCCAGTGCCAGTCTCCACCTGTGTCCTTCCTGCTCTGGGCACACATGACCTCATGAGACCAGAGGTGGGGCTCCTGCCCCTCGTACGACTATCTCGGGCTCTGGCACACTAAGTCTCCCCAGACCTCACCCCTGCCTGCAGCACTCTTTGTGACCGAAAGTCCGGCTGCCGTCCCGTGTCCGTCAACAGAAGACCGGCTAAATAAATCGTGGTCCTCCATGCTATTGATTACCAAGCATCCATTAAGAAGGGGTCGATCCCTACATGCAGATAGGGAAAAGGCTCCAAGATACATAGTGGAAAAAAAACAAACACGCAGAAAGAGGTCTGCAGATCCGTGCACGCATTCCAATTTCTTCCTGTATCGCTAACCGGACTGTCGCCATCTGCCCTGGGGACGTGTGGGGTCAGCAGAAGCAAAGGAGTCCGGTCAGTTCCATTGTGTGCACGTCAAAACTAAAAGACACACGTGTACGTCAGTGTGTGTTGGAAAATAAACTCCAGCGAGGATGCTTCCCTCTAGGGAGGAGTGGTTGAGGGGGAGAAGGGCACAGAGAATTCACCTCTCCTCCTATACCTCCCTGCAATTTTTTTTAACCTTTTTAATGTTCTATTTCTTTTTGAGAGAAAGCGAGCATGAGTGGTGGCGGCCGGGGTGGAGGGAGGCAGAGAGAGAGGGAGACACAGAATCCGACGCAGGTTCCAGGCCCTGAGCGGTCAGCACAGAGCCCGACGCGGGGCTCGAACTCACGAACCGCGAGATCATGACCTGAGCCGAAATTGGATGCTTAACTGACTCAGCCCCCCAGGCGCCCCTGGAGTTGTTCTGATGTGTATTAAATAGCAGGCGCTCAGTGTCTGCTATTCGGGTTCTGTTCTCAGTCCCATTTTACAGATAAGGCCACTGAGGTGCACAGAGGCAAGGTCACCTTCCTGTCCAGGTGGGAGTAGCACGGCTGACTCCAAGTGTCTGATAGGATTCTTCACCCTCTGGGGTTTCTTTACACTTGTTTTCAACACAGAAAACAAATCTATATATGCGTCTTAATTTTGTAAATGCGACCAGTTCTCCAATCCCCGGGCAGGTCCCTGGGGCTCCCTGCTCCTCCCGCCCAGGGGCGCAGGGAGAGGCGGGTGCCCTCTCTCTGAAGGCAACCCCCAGGTCCCCTGGGGCAGCCGAGGGGAGCTAATTATAGACCAGGCTCTGTATCCTGGGTGGGGGCGGGGAGGGGGGGAACCCAAGCTGAGACCCCAGCCAAGCAGCCCCACCCTCAAGCCACAAGACCGTCCAGAGAAAGCACTCTGGGAAGAAAGCACTGCTCCGATCAATAACCGGCTCTGGAAGTCCATTAACGCGGGGCGATGGATCGGCTGGCTTCGGTGGGCTGCACAGGCTGGAACGCTCGGCATCCCTGGAGGCTGGATGGTATTGAACCGCGCGGCCGGCCCTCGCCCTGTGCGTGCGTGTGCGTGGCTCACGTTTATCCGGCTGACGTTGACACGAGAAAACATTTTCAGAGCACACGGAGGACCCGTAAGTAGAGAGAGAGGCTCGGGACACACACCTGGGAGGCAGCCACGGGCTCTCAAATAGCCCCGCTTCTGAGGTCGTGTGCCTTTTATGCAGATGAGCAGCTGCCAGCTGCCAACAGTTTCACTGCAGCAAATTAAGGAAACTGTCACCGGTTGCCACCGGAGCGAGACGGGAGCAATTTGGAGGAGAGTGTAATTAAGTCAAATGGGAATTTGGCTCCGCAGCACGGCAGGGGGATCCCTGCGCGGAGGTCGCCGGCCCTTTCTGCCACAGTTAATCTGCTGAGTGGGGGGTGGTTTCACCAAAGCCAGACGCCTCCCCCTGGGCCCCAGAAGCAGACCGATAAAATGCAGACCAATAAAATGACCACAGCCCCTGCCTCTGGGAGCAGGCCCCGGGCGTGCCAGGACCCTCGATGGCAGGCCGGGGGCACAGACAGCAGGTTCCGGCAGGAACACACCCCTCCACTCGGGCCGTGCTGAACCCAACTCCGTAAAGGCATCTAGAGCCACAGCCGCTTTAAGCACAAGGTGTGAGGAGGTCGACGGTTCGGTGGGACCCACCGAAACCCTCAGGGAACGCGGTCATCGAGACGGTCAGGTGCCCGTCCTGTCCTCAAGGTCCCCCGGGGCTCAAAGCCACTGTGCCGGGCTAGCCAGGCTAGACCCGGTCCTACGAGAGTGTGTCCAGCGGGCACAGTAAAGATCACTGCCCCCAATTCCAGAAAGTTCCTTATATCCTCGGGCCTCAGTTTCCCCACCAGTAAAATGGGACTAAAAACCTATGAAACAACGCACGTCTGCACATGCCGTGCGGTCACGCTCAGGGAGAGGAGCCTACCTGCGGGTGCCCCACACGCCCGACAGCCACCGCTCGCCGGGCCCAGTGTGGCGACCGCTCGGCTCACCGTCTGTTTCTGAGCCCCTCCAGTTGACAGCTCTTCACTGGGGACCATCCCGGCCTCCTGCCAGGGACATCTGGCCACGTCTGGGGACACCCTTGGTTGTCACGACTAGGAGGGGGTGACTGACGTCTAGTGGGCGAAGGCCAGGGACGCGGCTAAACACCCTACGACACACAGGACGGTCCCCACCACGGACGGCTGTCCCGCGTGGCGCTCTGAGAAATGACCCAGCCGCTTCCTACCAGCGCAGCCCCGACGAGCACGTGTGTGGAGGCTCCAATGCTCCCGCCTGCCTGTCCTCCTCCCCCCTCAGCCCTGCCCCCAGGCCCCCGGCAGCCGCACGTCCCCCTCCACGGCTACCTGCCTCTGGCCCCCGCATCACTTCTGAGGCCGGCCGGCCGGGGACTCCCCCTCCACAGTCGCCAGCCCCGAGGCCAACACCCCCCTCCTCTGTCCCGTTTACACATGCCCCCCACTCCCAGCTCCACACGGGTCCCCAGACTAGGTGGCCCTGCTGACCCCTTCTCCAGACCAGAAATGCCCTCCCAGCCACTCGTCAACTGCGTGTGGCACGCTGACAGCAGGGCTCGGGGGGTGGGGGGTGGGGGAGAGGCTACACACTGCGGGGGCTGCCTGGCGGGGTCTCCACTCCAGGGGTCTCCCCGGGGCGGGAAAGCAGTGGGGTAAGAGCAGCGAGTCGCACAGGCACCACCAGGCCTTCCAGAAACACGGACCACAAGCAGGGCAAGGTGTGGGAGTTAGCCAAGGGGCAGGGGAGGGGACCGGAGATTCTGGGGACCTGGCTCCCCCGCCGCCCCCCTCGGGGACCTGGCTCACCATCTGCCCCACGCACACGCTGGCCGCCTCCATCATGGCCCCGTCGGCGATGGAGCGGGCCGACTCCTTCTCGATGTGCGGGTTTCCCGACAGCAGCTCCTCTACCACCTGCCGGGCGAGTAGACACAGGGTGACCTTGGGCCTCCGTCCAGGCCACGGGGCGGGGAGGTGCCAGGAGCCCTGGCCCGTGGGCAGAGGAGCATACTTTACATTTCGATATTCCTCCAGGGTGATGCGGCCGTCGCTGTCCGAGTCATACATGTGGAACAGAACTGGGGGCGTTGGGGGGGGAGAGAGAAGGGCTTGGTCAGGAGGGGAGCCCCGGGTCCTCCTGCTCCCCCAACCTTCCTGCTCAGAAAGCTACCTCCAAATGAGCAAAAGACACCCATAATGAACCCTAAACGGCAACCGTAGGGGTCAAGGGCAAAGGCCATGGGTCCAGACCGCCTACTTCCTGGCGGGTGACCTTGGGCAAGTGACCTAACTTCTGAGCCTCGGCTCTCCCACCTATAAAACGAGGGCAACAACAACAACAGTGTCCACTTCGAGGCGTCCCAAGGGCTCAGTGAGCCACCGAGCTGGGGGGTTAGGGACCAGCGGTCCCAGCACACTGTCAGCGCAGATGCGACACTCTCGTCGAAGGGAAGACAAATCAACATGATCCCAAAATGTCACTTCCTCGAAGACCCAAGAAGGCAGCTACCATCGGCAGGTCGTGGACCCCGCTGCCCATGTTCCAGACCCCTGGCTGGTCTGAGCCGGTCCCTGGTGGGCCCGAAGGACACCAGCACCTCCTCTCCTCTGGTTATCCCACTTGGTGACAGTCCTTTGTTCCTTTACTGGCATCACGCAGCATCCGGCAGCCCAAAGAGGCCAGGAGCCGAAGGGGGGCAAGCCCTGCCCCAGCGGCTCACCCTCAAACTCACAAAGTCCCCGGCCCTGACCCCGCATGGATCAGACGCCCTGAGCCACGCAGCGTGTGGCAAGCGTCATTTCTTCTCATCCACACGTGACCCCGTGAGGCAAGGCTGCCCTGAGCCCGTTTCACAGACTGCACCGTCGAAGCTCAGACAAGTTAACGTGTTTGCCCACGGCTGCCCCATGAAGGGAGGGGAAACCAGGGGCCCCCACGACCTCTGACCTGGCCCTTGGAGCAGGTGGGCAGCTGGGCTGCCACCAGGCTGCCCCCGGTCCAGGATGCCGTCGGAAGGCCTCGGGCCACCCAGCCCGGGAAAGTTCCGGGCAGCCCTCCCGTCTGCATTCCAAAGCTAAATACAGCCCAGCCCCCGTGTTTACATGTTCCTGCCGATGAGGCTGAGCCTCGGGTGGGGTGGGGGTGGGATGTCAGGAGTCGTGGGAAAGTCCACACGGGGGACGGACATGTGACTCACGGGACCCTGGGACCCTGTGCTGCTTGGCCAGCCCAGATCACAGCCAACCCTGCTCCAGAGCCCAGAGGCCCGGGGGGTTCCTCCAGGACATATCAGCCAGAGGCTCGTCCCATGAACTTGGCATTTGAGGCGCCTCGAGGACGAGGGAAGCCAGGGTCTCTGCCTATGTGACCTCACTGAGCCTCACAACGGGCTGTGTTCACCATCAGCACATGTCCTGGTTCAAGGCCACACGTCTGCCTAGTGGAAGGGGCCCGACTGGAGCCCAGGTCCTTGCTCTGTTCCCGTCACCCACTCCACCCCCCGCCATTCCCCCAAAACACCAGCTGCTGGGGGGTGTCCACGAGGAGGCCACCACGGTGCGGCCTGGGAGGAGAAACACCAGTGGGGGCCTTCCTGGGTGCCATAACCTGGGACTGGCGTCCCCCCACCCACCCCTCCATGCTCGCCCACCGCCTGCCGCAGGGGCGCGGCTCCCACGCTCACGCACATCTCAGCTTCTCCTTCCGGCACAGCTGCACCTGCTCCTCGTCCATGGTGGTGTCGATGGGCCGGAAGTAGGACATGATGGTCAGGAAGTCCTCAAAGTTGATCTCGTCGGCCAGGCCACTGGATCCCTTGCGCAGGTTCCTGTGGGAGCAGAGACGGGAAGTCAGCGACGGATTAAACGCTGGACCTTACCCTTTGAGCACCGATGCTTCGGAGAACTCGGCCCTTCTGGGCACACGCCTCGCCCACGGGGGCCGTCCTAGCCTTGGGTTCTGTTTCCCAGCAAACTGCTTATGGGGTGCGGGGCAGCGGGGGGGGGTGGGGAGGAGGTGCTGCCCTCTCCGAGCTCAGCATGAGGGGGGCGGGGGGAGACACACAGTTGCACTGCTGTTGGTGAAGGCCGGGGTGGAGAGCTGCTGGGTGTGCCTGGGTGCAGGGCGGGGCCCTCAAGGGTGGGGAAACCAAGGCACCAAGCACTTCAGTAACTCACCAAACTGACCCTTTCCTTCAGATCCAGGGCGGGCAACCGCGGCCCGCGGGCCAAACCCTGCCCGCTGCCGATTTTTGTACGGTCCGTGAACCGAGGGAAGGGCTTTTATGTTTTCGAATGGTTGCAAATAGGTTTTCGGGGAGAAAAAACCCGAAACGGTAGCAGCGCTTCATGACAAGCTTTGGTAAAAATCACATAAAATTTGCAAGTCAACGTCTATAAATAAAGTTTTATTGGCACACAGCCACGCCCGTTCATTTGCTGTCTGTGGCTGCTTTCCTGCTACCAAGGCAGAGCTGAGCAGCCCTGACAGACACCGCATGGCCCACGAAGCCTAAAATATTTACTCTGTGGCCTTTTGCAGAAAAAGTTTGCCGACTCCTGCTGTCTATCAGCTGCCTCAAACTCTAGCACAGTGGTCAGCTTGGCTGAGTAATCGCTTTACTACCAAAATGAAAAGTCTACTCTTAATTTCAGGGTTTTTTTTTTTAGCAAGTCAAGGCGGGCTCCAGGTGGTCGCCGCTGACCTGCTTTTCAGAAGGGGCAAGAAGGGTTCGTGTTCCAGGTGAGGCTCAAGCTGGGTCAGCCTCGTGGCTGGCCCGGTGCCAGGCATACAGCAGGTGCTCAGCAGACGGGCAGTTTCCCTTCTTTTCTGCAAAGATGCCCAGTTCAGACACTATTTTTCACCCTTAACTTCCCGAGGATCCCGTAAGATGGAACCCTTCGAGGTGGGGAAGGACCCTGCTCACACCGCCCTCCAGACCGGCTTCTCCGTCCACAGTCCTGTTCCTGAAGGGTCTCGGGAGGCAAGGCTGACCGTGGTATTTCGTGCGAAGAAAATTCTGTCTCTGGCGCCCCCCCCCCCCCCAAAGTCCTTCTTCACCACGCCCCTCGGAACTTCTAGGATGAGGAGTGAAGAACTACGGGATATACGGGCTCTTAGCTGCAGCGTCCAGGCTGTTCTGGGGACAGGCTGGGGGAGCCCTTCCTCAGTCGTCCCCTCTTCAGAGACTTCCAGGCTGCCTGCCCACTCGCCTACCTGCCATGGCCACCCAGCCCCGCCATTCCCAGCAGGACCCTCCCCCGCTGTGCTCCAGGAGCAGCCACATGGGCTTTTGCAAAACGCAGATCAGACCCCACTGCTCCCCTGCCCGAAGCCGTCCAGAGGCCTCGGTTCTCAGGGTAACCCCAGCTCCCCCACCTGCTATCTCAGGCCCGGAAGGCGGGTATTGGTCTCACCAGCCACCCCAGCCCTGGACAACCCTTCCTGCCGCACTCCGGCCCCCACAGGCTTGTCCGGATGTCTATCTTCTGGACACTCAATATCCCCCGACCGCCTGACATCACTTCCTTCCTCCTGTGGCAACACCGCGTCTGCACCAGCCCTCCGCCAGCTGTCCTAACTCCGGACCCTCCGAGGAAGGGGGTGCTTGTCCCTCCTGCCTCTCACTGACCGCCCCGAAGTCCAGTCCCCGAGCCGGACAGAGGCCTCAGCTCCGCCCCGCTCCCACGCCCCCGTCCCCTCAGCCGACACCTGAATGCCACCCGAGAGCTGAAAAACCAGCTCCTGAGGCCGCTCCCAGTTCCCACGGGTGACGGATGAAAGCCAAGCTGCAGCCTCGGGTCAGATTTAAGGCCCCCAAACATTCTCGCCCACGCCAGGAGTGCCCTCTCTCTCTCGTCCGAATACGCTCCCTGCTAGGGCAGTGGGGAGGAATGAAGGACCAGCCTGCGCGTTCCCGGCCCCGGCTGGCTCCCGCAGGCCCCGGGGAGCCGGCTTTGCTGGTCCCTCCAGGGCCACCACCCTCTCCCCACCCGAGTGGACCTCGTGCTACAGGAGACACTGGCCCCTCCAGCTCCACCCCACGGAAGGCTGGGTCCCTGGTGCCGGGCCAGCTACCCAGGTGGCCAGGTCCGCACGGAGCCTTTTGGAAACAAGCGTCCCCTTACAGACCCACACGCGGCAGGCACGCAGACAACGCGCACACATCCTCACCCCTCACCCCTTGTCGTGCCAGGCACCACTAGGCTCTGGTCACCCTCTGCCATCTTCCTGTGACACCTTTCAACCCTAGACCCCAGCCCTAGACCCCCCAACCCATATCAACTCCCCCGGCACCCCCTCCCGCCACCTGTCAGCCTCACTGCCCACCGAGGCCTCCCTCCGAGACCCTTCACGCAGAACCAGGGTTACAAGGAGGTGGGGGCTCTGAATTCCAGCCCCACCTCCACCACGGACCATGCGCCTCCCCCCCCCCCCCCCCCCCCCGGCGACGGGACAATCCGCCGTGAAGGTTCCTTCAGCGCCGGCTCGTCACCTCCAACCCCAGACCGGACTCTCGCTCCGTCCTCTGGCATCCCCTCCCCAGTGGCGCAAAGCTGCCCACGGCTCTCCGGCTCCCCTCAGCAGCCCTGCCTCCAGCCTGGGGGACCGCAGGACGCCCCCTCCTGGGACCCGGGCCCCTACAACGCGCCGGCGGCCAGAGTGTGCGCCCCCCCCCCCCCCCCCCCGCCGCTCTCAGGTTGAGGTCAAGACCCCTCTTACTGGTCAAGAGGCCGCACGATGCAGCTCTGCCCTCCGCACCCCTCTCCTCTTGCGTGGCCTGTGCTCCAGCCAGACCTCCTTTCTGCCACACACACTCGCTGTACTTTCTCGTGCCGCAGGGCCTTTGTACATGCAGTTCTGTCCTCCCAGAACACCTCCTCTCTCTGCTTTGCCTCATTAACTCTTGGTCACTGTCTCAGGCCTTGCCCTGCATCTTCCAGGGCATCTGAGGACTCCTACCCCTATCCCATGAACAGGGAAGGCCCAGAGAGGGAGGCACAGCTGGCAGAACCAGAGCTGAGTGGCTCAGGCTCACGAACCTGAAACCTGTCTGGAAGTCACTGCCCATCTTCTGGCCACAGCATGGCTGTTCCCTTCCTCCCTCTTTCTGCCGGTTCTCCCGGTTTCTCGGCCATCTCTGCAGACACTGGCTGTCAGGCATATGGTCCTGGTGTGTTTGCCCACAGGCCCTGGCAGCCTGGAGAGGGCGTACCCGACCCGAATCTTGCTAGAGCCTCAGACAGAGCGAGCCTCCATCCAGTCACGAGAGTCTCGCAACTCCGACAACGCTGGACAGTTGAGGACACGAGCTCTGCTTGGAGCCTCAGCTCTGGGACACTGGCCCAGGTGCACCGCCTCCCTGGGCCTCAGTTTCCCTGTAAGTCAGGGCAATGAGCAGAATGATAGCCAACCTGGTACATGTCAGCAATCCTGCAAGGCAGATGCTATCGTTACATCCATCTTACAGGTAAGGAAACTGAGATAGCCTCTGAAATCACCCTCAACGATCCCCACCTCCTGGCACTCAGCCCCGTGTGGTCCCCTCTCCTCGCGTGGGAGGCCCTGGTGACTCACTTCTCATGAAGAGGACACAGAAAAACTGATGGGAGGTCCCCGAAGCGGGGCCTGCCGGCAGCCACTTGTGTGAGCTTGGAAACAGAGCCGCCCCCCGTCGAGCCTTCAGATTGCTGGAGCCCCAGTGCCTTTGAACCCGAGAACTCAGACAGTTTGCCCGTGGGTCCCTCATGTACAGAAACAGTGAGGTGGTATTTGTTTTAAACTGCTAAGTACTGGCATAATTTGTTACACAGTCATAGCTAACTAATACACAGGCCTAGAGGGACTGAGTGAGCTGCCCAAAGTCAACGAGCCAGAGTTGTCTGACCCCAAGCTGTGCTCATAACTCCTACTCAAAGCAACTCCCTCCTCTGCTCAATGGCTTAAGGAGACATTCGGAGCACACAACAGCATAAGAAGGTACAAAGGGAAAACACTCCCTCAAGGCCAAAGTCATCTGCCATTGGGCCGGTTCAGGGACAAGGGCCCACCTGTTGTCGAAGAAGGCACGGACGATTTTGGAGCGGATCGGGTTGAGCTCCAGGTCAGGAACATTGTTGAAGTTCTCTTTGCTGAGTTCCAGGAAGGAGAAGCACCAGGAAAAGAAAGAGGGGGGGAAAAATCAAATGTCAGATGGCAGGTCCACCACTTATCGGGCCGTATTTTTAATCCTGAGCCAATCCCACAAGAAGAGTCCAGAGATGAGACTGGAATGTGCTGCACTGATCTGCCCCCACTCTAACCTTTGACTGGCAGGAGCTGGGAGGATTCGGAGGCTCAAAGATGTTACGTGTCCTCAACGTTCACCCTCAGAAAAACACAGACACGAGATGTGCACCCCACCCCAAGGACTCAGAGACCACCGGAGGCCCATCACAGACCCCCAGGTAAGGAGACCCTGGTTGGGCCATTCTGGAATTGGGGCGGCAGAATGGTGGCTTGGACACCAGAAGATGGTCTGACGAGTCCTCAGTGGGTGGCGTGGAGAGTTCCTGCGTGCCCCAGCAATGCCACTCCTAGATATACGGCCAAGAGAAATGAAAACACACATCCACGTAAAGACTCGTACGTGCGTGGTACAGCAGCCTTACTCATAAGAGCCACAAAGTGGGAATCTCCCAAGTGTCTGTGAACCGATGAGCGGATAAATTGTGGTCGATTCTCCAGCCATAAAAAGGAAAGACGTAGGGATCCACGCTGCAACACAGAGGAGCCTTGAAAACACTAGATGTGCTGAGTAAACGCAGCCAGACGCCAAAGACTACACAGTGTTGATTCCATCTACACGAAACATCTAGAACGGGTAAATCCGTAGAGACAGGAAGTAGACCGGTGGTTGCCAGGGGCTGGGAGAATGATGGAAAGTGACAGCAAAGGTACAAGGTTTCTTTAGAGGATGATCAAAATATTCTGAAATTGACTGTGGGGCTGGACACACACCTTCAAGGATTCTAAAAGCCACGGAATTATATACACTTTTTTAAGATTTTATTTTTAAGTGATCTATACCCAACGTGGGGCTTGAACTCACAACCCCGAGATCAAGAGTCGCCTGCTCTACCCACTGAGGCAGCCAGGCGCCCCTGGAATTATACATTTTAATGGGCAAGACGTATGGTATGTGACCTGTATTTTGGTAAAGATGTTTAAAACAACAAACAAACAAACAAACAAACAAAAACGATGCTGGCTTGGGGTGGGAGAGGGTGAATTTCAAACCCAGCTACCCTGTCACTGGGTCATACAGGCTGCGGGTCCACAGTCCAACCTTCCCACATAAGGCCATCCTCTGTTCTCAGAACCTGTTTCCTACTCACCTCTTTCTTCTGTTCCATGGACTTCAAGGAGTAGTAGCCTTGAAAGGGACCCAAGGCACAGGCTGGTAACCCCAGGGAGCAAGGAGGCACCCCAGGCCAGGGAAGAGGAAATAGCAGCTACTTAAAATGAGAATGTCCAGGGGTGGGATATTCATCAGATCTGGAACTCAAAACTAGAACAAAGCCATGCTGGGAAGGAGGAAGTGCCACATACCTGGAGAATTAAGCACGGTTTGAGTTGGAAGCTTCCCGAAGCACATGGCTGACCCCTGTCCCGCCCCCACCCTACTGATGGGGAGACTGAGGCCCAGAGGGAAACGGAGACCTGGTCCTGGCGTTCAGAATCCCCTGCCCCCGTGAGCCCACCCCGACCCCCACGCTCCTTTCTGTCTTTTTCCTGATGCTCCTGGCCGGGCGGGCTGGTGGGGCGCCGGGCCAAACTCAGGAGCCAGTGTCAGTGGATGCCCGCGTTTTAGATTCCTAAGATCCCAGGTCCAAAGAAGGGGTGCACTCAGGACAGTCGCCTGGGGGATGGAATACTATTTGGCCATGACAAGGAATGTAGTACGGATACATGCTACGATGTAGACCAACCTTGGTTGTAGACCAAGGTTGTAGACCAACCTTAAAGACATGGCACTAAGTGAAGGAAGCCAGGCACGGGATGCTTGGGTGGTGCAAGCCGTTGAGCATCTGGCTCTTGATTTTGGCTCAGGCTGTGATCTCGCAGTTTGTGAGTTCGAGCCCCGCACCCGGCTCGGTGCTGACAGCTCAGAGCCTGAGCCTGCTTCGGATTCTGTGTCTCCCTCTCTCTCTGCCCCTCCCTCACTTGTGTGTTTTTTTTTCTCTCTCTCTCTCAAAAGTAATTCAACATAAAAAAGGGAGGGGAGGGGAGAAAAAAGAAAAGAAAAAGGAGCAGCCTGGCTCAAAAGGGCCACGTATGAGAGGACCCATTTATACTTGGTGACTGGAAGAGATAAATCCATAGGGACTGAAAGAAGACGACTGGTTGCCAGGGGTAGGGTGCTAGAGGGGTTGATGGCTAATTAGTACAGGGTTTCAAAATTTTTTTTTTCAACGTTTATTTATTTTTGGGACAGAGAGAGACAGAGCATGAACGGGGGAGGGGCAGAGAGAGAGGGAGACACAGAAGCGGAAACAGGCTCCAGGCTCTGAGCCATCAGCCCAGAGCCCGACGCGGGGCTCGAACTCACGGACCGCGAGATGGTGACCTGGCTGAAGTCGGACGCTTAACCGACTGCGCCACCCAGGCGCCCCAAGTACAGGGTTTCTTTGGGGGGTGGTGACAGAAATGTCCTCAAATTGATTGCATACTTTCTTTTAATATACTTTTTAAAATTCTTTTAAATGTTTATTCTTAGAGAGGGACAGAGTGTGAGCAGGGGAGGGGCAGGGAGAGAAGGGGAGACACAGAACCGGGGGCAGGCTCCAGGCTCCGAGCTGTCAGCACAGAGCCTGATGCAGGGCTCGAACCCATGAACCATGAGATCATGACCTGAACCAAAGTTGGAAGCTCAACCAAGCCACCCAGGCGCTCCTAATTACGTACTTTAAATGGGTAAACTGTACAATAACGTGCATTATATCTCAGTACTGCATTTTTAAAAAATCCCCTAAAATACATCTAAAAACCAAAAAGCAAAGAACCACTGCACTGTGACTGTATTTACATAAAGAACAAAAGGTACCAACACTAAGCCCTGCAGCTGCTTTCGGGGAGGGTGACCAGGAGGGGCCGTGGGGAGGCTTTGAGGCTGAGAATGTTCTGCTCTCGATCTGCGGGTCGGTCATGGGTATGTTCAATCCATGAAAGTCCCTCTCTGTGACCCGACACATTTCTGCTTTTGTCTGTGCACATCATACCCAACTGGAGACAACAGACAGAATGCCCAGAGACCCCGCATGGGAACAAGTCAAGTCAAAGGGGCCACGTGGAGCCGGAGAGAGAATTCTGGGAGAATGGAAAAGCAGCAACCAGCTGCCCCGTGGCGAGTTAGAACACGAGACCCCAAGCCCCCTCTGGCTTTCGTTGGCCAGAGGGTCACGGCTAATTCCTCCTCAGCCTCAGTTTCCTCATCTGTAAAGCAGGCGCACAGATGCCATAGACGGAAGCTTTCACACGCCCGAGAGCATGCAGCATGGGGACAGGGACTCTCATTTCCATAGCCCCACATTCTCAACCTCATATGGCTGGGGGCATCACAGGTGCTCAGGGAGCGGAGCGGAAGGGGTGGTGAGCACGGGCGGGGCTCGCCTCCCGGTTCATTCTGTCCTGAGCACCTGGCTGGCACCAGACTCAGTTCCCCTCCCAGGTGCCCAGACCTTTCAGCTGCTCCCAGGACTTCCCCTTGGATCCTTGGAGACCATGAACCCCCAGCTGTGGCTTGCTGAGCTCGGGAATGGGCTACCAGAGGAGCTGTCCCCCAGAGCTGCTGGAAGGAGCATACTGGGGGACACACCCGGGAAATGGATCTGGTTAATTCCCCGGAAGGGAACAGAGACCATCGACAGGGAAACTGCGGGTTCTAGGGGGTTGGGAGAAACCCGGGCTTATGCTGACTCTGGAAGGAGGCAGGATAGAGGGAAGAAGGACCTCACAGAGCCTGACCAGTGTCTACAGAAGAATGGTAATAAGAAAAGAAGGCTGACCTCCCACTGACAGCAGAGGAGGTGAGGCAGATACTCGGACGAGGGCAGTGTCCTGGGTCCTGGCATCACAGCCTTTGGCGGGTCTGTGCAGGTGTCTCAGAAGCCCAGCTGCCCTTGCTCCCTCTCTCCATGGGTGCCTGCTGGATTCCCCCTCAAATCTCAGCGCTCCCTCACACGGGCACCGTACTGATGCCCCGTGCCTCAGTTTCTTCATCTGTGAATTTGGTGAACACCTAGCACCGCCCACGGCAAAGGGGATGTGAAATCAAGTGTACCCAGGGTCTGGTTCAGGATCTGCTCCTCACCAGGCCCATCATCTTGGGTGAGCCTCTCCACATCTCAGAGCCTCAATTTCTCCTCTGTGAAATGGGGATCATGGGAATGCCTAGGCAGTATCATGGGGTTAACGAAATTACTAAATCCGATAAACACACATAAGGTACTTAGGACATTGCCTGACACACAGCGAGCTCTTAATTTTAAAATGAGAATAATAGGGGTGCCTGGGTGACTCAGTTGGTCAAGCCTCCGACTCTTGGTTTCGGCTCAGGTCATGATCTCGCAGTTCTTGGGTTCGAGCCCTGCGTGAGGCTTCTCACTGACCGTGTGGAGCCTGCTTGGGATTCTCTCTCCCTCTCTCTGTCCCTCCCCCACTTGCTCTCTGTCGGTCTCAAAATAAATGAATAAAAACTTAAAGTAAATAAATATATATGTATACACACACACACATACGTATGCATGTATTTAAAAGTAGAATAATAATACCAACTAACCTATTACTCCCAAGGTGTCTGGTAAGTGCTCTAAGAGATTTACCTTATTCTCCTACAAGGCAGACACTCATCCCCATGTTAAAGATGGGGGAAACTGAGGCAGAGAGCTAAAGAACTGTCTTGTGGCAAAGAAAAGAGACAGGCAGCACTCAGAATCCCCAGGGAGCAGACGCTAGCAACACTTGGGTCCTGGCTGCCGGTCTCGGGGACACTCCCGGATATTTGCCAACCTCCTTTTTGAACGAGTCGATTGCAGGCCTCGGGTCCAGAGGAGCCTGGGAGAGGCTGACCGCAGTTTAATGTCCCATAAACGCCAGTTTCGGTCTTGTTTTCCTTCCTCCCCCACCCCCACCGCCAGGTGCCCACTGGGCCGGTAGAACCGGCTCAGCTGAAGGTGTCGGGCCCAGGCTGCGGCCCGGGAAGGGCTCTGCTCCACCCAAGCCCAGGGCTCTGAGGCCACAGCTGATAGGTGGTGACCGGGGATCCGGCCATGGGGCCCCTGTGACCAGCGGGGAGGGGTCCCCCACAGAGACCCCAGGGGCACACAACTTGCACACCTCCTCTGGATGGGGTGGGGGATCGAACCCCCGGGGGTTTAAGGATTCTCTGCACCCCCCTCGCCCGCATCCTGAGGGCTTTCCCAGGGCCAGGCTGTGCTAAGCGCTTTGCAAACACCGCCACGTTTGATCTGCCCCACACACCCACAGTCCCCATCGTGCAGGTGAGAAAAGGAGGCCCAGGGAGGCCAAGTGAGGAGGCCACAGCCCCACAGCTAGGAGGACAGCTCTGAATCCGGCTCTAACCGCCCTGTGCGCTTCCTCACACTTGCTACTTCCTCTGGGTTGCACGGTTTTACTTGAAAGAGAGCACACAACTGAAATCTTGGTTGGGGATCTGCCCCCACCCAGCCCCGAGAGGCCCCATCTGGGACCCAGAAAGAAGGCAAGACAAGCGTCCAGCCCGCAAGGGAAGGAAAGACTGAGCAACCACCAAGGAGGGGCTCCTCCTCAAGCCTCGTCGTGGGGGCCGGTTTCCGGCAGCTCTGAGGGCCAGCTTCTCTGCCAGGCCCTCTGCCGGCTTGGTCATCCTCAGCCCCCGCCGGGCCTGACCCACCGGGAGCTGAAGACCCAGCGAGGCCCCAACGGCCCCCAGCCTGGAATTCCAGCCTCCCTGCTCTCACCGGCCCAACGGAGAAGGGTCTCTACCTCAGGGGCTGCCTGCCCGACTCTCCTGGAGGCCCCACCCTGGGGAACCTGGGGACCCATGGGGACTCACAAAGGAGGAACCAAGAGTCACTAGCCGTGCGTCTCCCCGGGCAATGCTGAGCAGCTCAAAGTGTCATCCCTGGGCCAGGAGCATCAGTCTCACTTGGTGTGTGACACACAGAGCCCTTAGCTGGCCCGGAATCAGAGCCTGCATTTTAACGTGATCCCCGGGGAACTCGCGTGAAGGTTAACGTTTAAGAAACGCTAGGAATTCCCTAACTGTGCCAGGCGTTTCTCCCGTCCACGTGCCTTTGCACGAAAGCTCTGGCAGAGGAGCACCTGGGTGGCTCAGTCGGTTAAGCGTCCAACTCTTGACTTCGGCTCAGGTCATGATCTTGCAGTTCGTGGGACTGAGCCCTGCATCAGGCTCTGCACACTGCGCAGCCTGCTTGGGAGTTCCTCTCCTACCCTCTCTCTCTCTCTGCCCTTCCCCAGCTCGTGTACACACATTCTTACTCTCAAAATAAACACTAAATACGTGTGTGTGTGCGTACACACACACACACACACAAAAAGCCCCTGGTCCCCTTGCCACCAGGCAAACGCCTCTTTCAGTGACTGGGACAGTGTCACCAACGTCACCCTTCCCCACCACACGCTTTCTCAACTCCTCCTGTATCTGCTCCAGGCCCATACCCAGCTGTCCTCTCAACACCTGCCACGTACTGATCACAGGGACCTTCCACGTGCCAGGCCCGCTTCCAGGTGCTGGCTTCGGCAGTGAGTGGGACAGACATCACCCCTCCTGGGATTCCAGCAGGGGAAATGAGACAGAGGGAAAATGACCTGCCTCGGGCAGCAATGAGCACTTTGCAAGCACACCAAGCAGAGACAGGACAGAGACCCCAGAGAATCAGATAAAGTCTCAGTGGGGTGACCAGGAAAGGTGACACATGGCAGAGAGCAGAGGGTGGCGAGTTCTCAAACCCCCGGGGAACACGGGGCCGTGTCTGGGGACCTTTTCGGTAGTCACCCGGTGGGGGGGGGGGTCCCAGAATGTGCTCTACACCCTACCATGCACAGAACACCCCTGCCCCCACACACATTCTCCAGCCCCAAGTGCCAATAGAAACCCCGCTCTGGAGAAAAGCATTCTAGAAAGCAGGTCATGAATGCGTTCTAGAGCTCCGAGGCGGGAACAGCAGGAACAGCCCCGTGCCCGGCACATGCCAGCCCTCAGCTAACGGCAGCTGGGGCTCCTATGTATGCACCTGACTGTGAGCAGTCCTTTAACTTGACAAAGCAGGGGTGAGTGCTGCCGGGGGATGCAAACCAGGACGAGGAGTTAGGACTGGAGCAGGAGGCTGACAGGCCAGGAGGGAGGTAGGGACGAAGGCCCATCGCACAGGGGTCTGCCACTGCCTCTGTCTAGCGCCCCTTCCCTCTTGTCATCACACAGAGCTCCTTCTGTCCCTTCTGTTCTAGTCCAAACGTGGCCACCTACCCCAAGGTCCTTCTCCCACCACGGTCCCAAGACATGCACCCTCCCCGTCCTGTTTCCTTCCCTCATCTCACATGTGATGAGCTTGTGGGACGCGTGGGTGGCTCAGTCAGTTAAGCATCCGACTTCCGCTCAGGTCATGATTTCACTCTTTGTAAGTTCAAGCCCCGCGGTGGGTTTTGTGCTGACAGCTCAGAGCCTAGAGCCTGGAGCCTGCTTTGGATTGTGTCTCCCTCTCTCCCCTATTCATGCTCTTTTTCTCTCAAAAATAAACAAACACTAAAAAAAACTAAAGAATACATGTAACGAACTTGTGTGCATGCTAAGTTCCCTCTCCGGTCCTCCCTCCCCGCACCCCCACACGTCCCCACTCCAAACAGAAGCCCCCACTACCTGCTTCTGCAAGCAAGGGCTGAGTCCTTCAGCTTCCGGGGGAAAGAGTCTCTGTAAAAACTTTCTATTCAAGTACTTGCGAATTATTCGGGTCCATTTAGAAAGCTTCGTCCTGTTTCAGGGACACCTTGCACCCCTCACACTGAAGGGACCCCTGCACGGCTCTCCGGGTCACCTAAACAGACAGGAGAGCGGGCCCGCTTGTGCCCACTGTGGCCTGGGGAGTTTTACAAGCAACCGTGGGTTCTTCTCTTTCAGATGAACATGCGCCATCCAAGCTGACGCCTTAAAGGGAAGATGCGTTAACTCCCGGAACCTGTTAAACACTGACAGCAAAATGGCCTGAGGATGAAGGCAGGGCCTCAACTCTTCACTGTTGTGAGTACTTAAAGAAAGGGGAAAAAAAGGAAATTTCTAGCTATTCGACAAGTTAAAAGCAAAGGTACTGGATTAAAATGACTTACTTTAGACAAATGCAGTGTGATCACTGTAGGCTCTGGCTTTTCTTCTAAGCAGGGAACACCCTCCCTAAGTAAACCCATCAAAAGATGCAGCTTTAAAAAAATTTTTTTAATGTTTGCTTATTTTTGAGAGAGTGAGACAGAGTGCGAGTGGGGGAGGAACAGAGAGAGGGAGACACAGAAATGGAAGCAGACTCCAGGCTCTGAGCTGCCAGCACAGAGCCCGACGCGGGGCTCGAACCCATGAACCGTGAGCTCATGACCTGAGCTGAAACCAAGACTAGGACGCTCCACCAACTGAGCCACCCAGGTGTCCCTAAAAGATACAAATTTTAAATAGGAAAATATTTGGGGGCCTCCAGCTCTGCCTCTGAACCCCCCAGCCCTGCTGGGTGACCTTATCCTCTTGAGCCTCGGTTTCTCAATCTGGAAGATGGGATAATGGTGTGAACTTCACAGGCTCCCTGAGACCCCTAGGACCCCACGTGTGGCCATTCAGCCCCGTGCCCGGCACATGCCAGCCCTCAGCTAACAGCAGCTGGGGCTCCTACGTACGCACTTGACTGTGAGCAGACCTTTAACTCGACAGAGCCGGGGTGAGTGCCGCCGGGGGATGCAAAACAGGACGCGGAGTCAGGGCTTTGTCGGTGCCCTGGCGGGCAGCCTGTCCGAAGACTGCCGTATGCTTTGGGGACGAACAACGAACACCGCTCCCCGCCTTCGCCTCGTATGTCCATGGTTCCATTCACGCCACGACTCACTCCACACTCGGGGGCCTGGTGAATCTACAAATATTTTTGCGGTGTGGCTTTACCTAATCAGCCCTCCTACTGGCCTGCAGCACTATGTCTGACGTATGGCACAGCGTCTATTTCTGGGGCTTCGAGAGCCTGCTGCGGGCACTCTCAGGAAGTCAAATTTGCTGTTTAAGACATTCACCAGTCGAGTGGCCCGACTTCAGAAAGAAAATGTGCAAGCAGCAATTATTGTATTTTCCTCACTACCTGCAATCCTTGGGGTTTCCTTGGGGAGGGGCTTCCCTGCTGGAAGAAGAAAACGTTTTGAGGACAGAAGTCTCTGCATAGGATTGGTACTCAATGTGTCACATGACCATTTTCTACTCAAGCATTTCTCCAAGAGGCCATGGAGCTTTGTGGTCAGGGTGGATTCAGGTTTTGGGGGGCCCTTAAAGAAAAGTAATGCAGCATTATGAATTTTTGTTTTTAAAATTTTTTTAACATCTATTCATTTTTTGATAGAGACAGATGTGAGTAGGGGAAGGGCAGAGAGAGAGGGAGACACAGAATCCAAAGCAGGCTCCAGGCTCAGAACTGACAGCACAGAGCCCGACGTGGGGCTCGAACACACGGACCCTGAGATCATGAACGGAGCCGAAGTTGGACGCCCAACCGACTGAGCCACCCAGGCGCCCCGGATTTTTGTTTTTTAAATCAGATGCTGGGCTTTGTAAGAAACACACGCACACACAGAGCGGGAGTCCTGACACATCAGCTTTGAGGCCTCAGGGGTGAGGCCATCCCTGGACATCCTAGGATAATTTTTAGAAGGAGAGGAGACCAACCAAACATGGATAGGAAAAAATGGTGGGTTAACATTAAATCCGTTTTGGCAGTTTTTACTCGGTTTTGATTTTTTTTTTTTTTAAGCTATATACAACTTATCAAAGTCACAAATTCAGAAACTCAATTCTTCATTAATAAGATTTTATATTTTTTAAAGTTTATTTATTTTGAAAGAGAGCAAGTGGGGGAGGGGCAGAGAGAGAGGGAGAGCGAGAATCCCAAGCAGGCTCCCCACTATCCACGCAGAGTCGAACCCATGAACCGTGGAGATCATGACCTGAGCCCCTCTTCATTTTTTAATGCAACTTACAGAACTTATTAGGTCTATGTTTAAAGCCTGCAGGTTTAAATGGCCACTTTTAAGGAGCCTTTTGCACTGGAGGTATTTCCTCCCCCCCGACCCAAACCCCTGCCTCATGGGATCCTAGGCTCTCGGGCACCTTCATTTTCTGAGAGGCAGGGGCAAAGGGTGCTGCCTCCCACACCCCTCACAGACTGCGGTGCTGGGGGCCTCGCCCAGCGGACCCCAGTCAGTGCCTTTCACCAAACTCAACCCTAAGGAAGCAAAAGCTCCTTTCCCTACTCAGAAACCCCAGCATAGCCCACAGCCCCCCCAGGTGTGCCCAAGTATCAGAGAGCACCCCCCCCCAGGGTCACTCGAGAACCCCCTGGCAGTGTGGGGATGGTGCTAGGGACCAGATCACAGCCCAGGGCTGCTCATCCTTCTGCCCTAGGAGGGTGGGCAGGAAAGCCCGCGGGACCGAAAACCTGCCCAATCATCCTTTTCCGGGTCCTGAGAGACAGATTAGGATCAGGCAAAGCGGGTCTGGGAGGGGCTTTTCAGGCAGGCCTGTTTGCATAGAACACTGTGGCCTGTCACCTCCTTCCTGCTGGGCAGGGCTGTCACCATGTGCAGCTGACGCTACCCTCCCAGCAGAGACTAGGAAATTAGCGAGCAGGGGCTTTGGTGGTGGGAATTATACATGCCCACCGTGGATGGTAAGGGTCCTCAGATGGCAGATGAGGGTGACTGAGGTCCTGAGACCACTCACAAGAAACGTCCACAACTTCCTTACAGAGGCATCTCAGCACTGAGCTCCTCTACTTACGAGCTGTGTGACTCAGGCACAGGTACACGACCTCTCTGAGCCTCCCGTCTGTAAAATGGGGAGAACAGGTGTTCCTACCACTGATTCCTGTGGGGTTTTTATGAGGCTCAAGTAACGTGCTCCAGCTACGCAGCACAGAAAACGTGCCCAGATGATAACAGCTTACATCGGTGAGCAATTCCTACGAGCCAGGCCCCAGATAAATTCTTTCCCGGGAATATGTACATCCTCTGGAGGGAAACAGTATTAACAACAACGGGTCTCACGTACACCATGCTTCATGGCGTATAAAGAGAACTTTGGTAGTCCTGGGGTGCCTGGGTGGCTCAGTTGGTTAAGCCTCCAATCTTTAGTTTGAGCCCCACATTGGGCTCTGTGCTGACCGCTCAGAGCCTGGACCCTGCTTCAGATTCTGTCTGTCTCTCTCTCTGCCCCTCCCTCCCTCCCTCTCCCTCTCAAAAATAAACATTAAAAACAATTTTAAAGAATTTTGGTAGTTCTTATACTCACTTTTGCCTCATTACTTTGGTCTCATTCATTCATTCATTCATTCATTCAACCGACCAGTTGTACCCCCGAGCATCTAGAACGTTACCAGCCCTGAACTGAGCACTAGGCCCAAGAAAAAAAGCCCCAGTTCCCGCCCTGCATGGGGCCAGCTGTCTATTAGGGGCACAGTTGCAATTCTGTAAGTGGCAGGTTGGGGCACCCCCAGGAGGAGGCCATGGGAGGACAGGAGGTAGGGGGTTATCCTGCAGGACGTGGTGTCCACACTGAGACCTCAGCAAAGCAAAAGCCAGCATCTAAAGACCTTGGTGGACCCCAGCTAGAGTACGGATGTCACCTTAAAGGCACAGGGGAGCCCCAAAAGCTGGAGCAAGGGCTGCTCACTGGGTCTCGGCAGATGCGCAAAGGGTGAGGTGTGCGGTGGTCCTGGGGGTGGGCAGGCAGAGCCGAGGGCTCGTATTCCCACGCCCTGGCCTAGCCCACGAGTGGGAGGTAGGAGTCTCCGTGCCTGAGAGGGCGCAGCCTCCACCCATAGAACCCGGGGGCCCACTGGGCACCATCCTCCGTGCTGGGGAGGCCGACCTGCCCACGACCACCCATGCTTGTTGGAAATGCAGGGTCTCGGGCCCGGCTCCAGACCCGTGAATCAAATCCTGCCTTTGAACCAGGCTCCCAGGTGATTCACAAGCACATTCACAGCCAGCGTCCCACAGGGAGGCGAACTGGAGTCACCCCATGCGGCTACAGAGAAGATGTGCGGGGCCCAGGGAGCCTGACGGGGCCCTGACCGGGTCGGGGGCATCGTCCAGGCAGACTTGGCTGAAGAAACGTTGCTAAGGCCCAACAGCCGGGACGGGTTTAGTCAGAGGGATGTGAGGCCAGGGAGGGAGGCCACGGGCCTGAGGGGAGTGGAGGAGGTTGGGAATACCACACAGACTGACGTCTGAGGCCAGGGGGCGGGAGAGCGGTTCAGTGGCAGAGAGAAAGGCAGCTGCATTTGCTGAGTGAGCACTTAACTGTGCCCCGGGGCACCGTGCTGGCCGCCCGGGGGCCCTGCGACCCCCAGTGAAATGCAGAGTCTCAGGCCCCACCCACCTGCTGAGGCCGAGCCTGCATTAGGAACATTCTCGAGTGATCCACATACACGCTCAAGCTGGGAAAGAATGTGTGCAGGTCACAGCGTTTCAGTTCGTCCTTGCAGAGGCCCCGGAGGGGCCGCTGGGCAACACCGGGCTCGGATGCTAGAACCTCGAAGTGGGAGGGGTTCCGAGGGCCTCACAGCCCCCTCCCCACACAGCACCTGTGCTCCCGCCTCCACTCCGCCCCATGGTCAGACATCTGCTAACAGGCATCTCAAGGTGGGTCCCCGAGACCTCACCAACCGTGGGGAGGATGGCAGCCGGGCTGCCCAACCGGCTCAAAGTGGGATCTTCCCGCATGGCACCTGCTTACTTTCCGCACCCAAATCACTTTACGGATGAGGAGGGAGGCTCAGAGACAGAGAGCAACTAACGCAAACACACACAGCCCCTCCTACACAGGAGGCCGATGCAAACGGTTTCTCAAGTCTGGGTTTTTGCCTCTGTTTCCCCCAAGTCTGGAAATTAAACACACTAATTTCCAAGTCTGGAAATTAGACTCCCAGGTGTCCGGCCAAGGTGTGCCCACCCGGCCCTGGGAAAGCACTCCAGTCTGCACCCCGGCTGATGGCCCAGCCCCGCTCCATCACTGTTCTGGGAAAAACCAATTTGCATCTCTAGCCCTGGCCACGGTGACCGGCTCCGACTCAGACATGGAACGCTCTCAGAGCCGATGAGAAGCCAGGTGACTTTCCCCTGGGCTCGCTCCCTCTCCTTCACGGGGCTTACCCAGGTGTCACGGACAGAATTGACCACAACACTCCTAACTGGCTTTAATTCTGCCTTGGATACAATCAAACTGAGACAGGAGGCCACAGGAACCAAGAGATCACCAGAATCTAAGCTCTGGAAACGGATGCTTTGAAACCATGACGCGTGGGATCGACAACATGCTCTTGTTTAGACAGATCAAGGAAAGTGATCATTGTTTCTGTCAATTTCCATAAAGCTTAGGTGAAATTTTAGTCTGTTGGCTAAGAAGAAGGACGTTTCCCTGGGTTATTAAAGGTTATTAAGTATTATTTTTAAATTTTAATATTTTTAATATTATTAAATTATCATTAAATACTATTAAATGTTGGAAGTTCAAAGACTGTAACCTTACGACCTTGCATATTTGTTTTAGGAAACTCCATCTGTTTGAAAGTCTGTGGTAGAACGCTGTTTACTGTGCATCGGAGACCCCGCTTGCTACACTTCAACTCGAAGCTTCCTCCCCCCCAACTGTGCAACGACCAAACATGCTAACTAGGATCGCTCACTAACCTAGTTCTATAGAACTCAACCAGCATGGAAGACTGAACACACTCTCTCTTGGGGGAAGGAGGACAGTTTAGGGCATTGCTCCTCATAAAGAAATAACCTGGGGCGCCTGGGTGGCTCAGTCGGTTGGGCGTCTGACTTCGGCCCAGGTCATGATCTCACAGTTTGTGAGTTCGAGCCCCGTGTCGGGCTCCGTGCTGACAGCTCATAGCCTGGAGCCTGCTTCACATTCTGTGTCTCCCTCTCTGTCTGCCCCTCCCCAGCTCACACTCGTACACTGTCAAAAATAAACTTAAAAACAAATTAAAAAAAAAAAAAAAGAGAATGAACCTAAGCTTCTAAAAGATTAACATTAAAAATGCAATGTAGGGGGGCACCTGGGTGGCTCAGTCGGGTAAGCATCTGACTTTAGCTCAGGTCACGATCTTACGGCTTGTGAGTTCAAGCCCCGAGTCGGGCTCCGTGCTGACAGCTCAGAGACTGGAGCCTGCTTCGGATTCTGTGTCTCCCTCTGTCTCTGCCCCTCCCCCACTCATACTCTGTCTCTCAAAAATAAACATTTAAAAAAAAATTTTTTTAAAGGCAATGTAGGATGGCCAGTCGGACTTCTGTCAAGAAATCAGTCTGCTGCGCGCCACCTTGCCTGAGGCCGGAACTAACAACAGAGAGGAAGCAGAGTGAAGAGACCTTCAACGAGGTCTTCAAGTATACCTGAGATTCTAAGCAAGAGGCCAGGAGTATGTCCCATTTGAGGAAGCCAGGGCAGGGTACACGTGGCTGACTGGCCCCCTGTCTTCACTCTAGACAGACATTCCTGATCCCAACAAGTATGGCTCTAGAACATCTTATCTAGAGGGACCAAAAGAATGACAACTGCAAGTTTGCCACAGGAAATGGGGCCACCCAGGGACTCTTCCAGAGTCATGCTGAACTCAGGGAAAGAGACAGAAGAGAAATCCTCCAGGGCCATGTTGCTGCCCGAGGCCCAAACCCAACTGCAGATCTTACCGAATGGTGGGCTGGTCTCCACTCAGCTGCTTAAACCTCCGGTGGAGCTGCTCGATCTGGTCTGAGGAGACTGGGAAACAGGGGAGGGAGGGAGAGAAAGAGAGAGAGAAGACATCACTGACCGCTGAGCTTGAGCCACCAGCAGGAGGCTGGTGACATTCTCCCACACTTCCCAGGCGGGCAACACCGACTAGCACCAGACGAAGAAACCGACAAAGGGCGTCCCTTTCTTCCTGGCAGTGCACCCCTGGGGTCATTACCTCCGATCCCCCGGCAAGACAGCCTGTGCTACGAACGGCAGCTGCCGGGACAGCACGAAAGTGAACCAGCTCATTTTCCCCTTCCCCCTAAAGGGATCACATCCGTGTGACTTCTTCCCCCCCTGCTCCCGAAGACAGGGGTTTTCCTAGCTGAGCAAGGGGCTTCATACGGTCACGTATGGAGAGACAGAGGGGCAGGGTAAAGGGGTTGGGGCTGCTGCTGGAAGTCACTTGGGAGACACGTAGTAGGACGCGGAAGGAGAATCTGGTGCAGCAAGGGGACTGGAAGGAGAAGAAAGAGAATTTTGATCATTGCGCTGTGGAGGACGTATTTAGATCTTCCCAGTAGTTCTAGAAAACCTTAAGTACAGTTTTTCGTAATTACCATTTCGGGCCGCCGCCGTGTTCCCCGGTACGACGGGGCCTTGCACGTCCGGGTTTCATAAGGGCTCCGCCCCCACGAGGGCCTGTTTCATGAAGCACACAGTATGGCACCCAGACCTGCATTCTCTCCCCTCATCCACGACACATCCTGCATAAGGGAGCAGATGTGCTTTTCTCTGTGGGATAATTTGCAAACTGCAGCCCAGAGCACTCGAGACTGCACGACCGGTGACTGGTGGAGTGGGGTCCATCTCCTGACCCTGCCTTCAACCTGCCTTCACTCGGTATCGCCTGCCCGCCCACATATCCTGGTGCTCCAAGGCCTTGAGGGCCGGTTCCCGGGGACTATACACAGTTCAGGCAAAACTTTCCAAACAGGGGCTGGGCTGAGAAACAGCCATCCCCCCTCCCCCCGGCTCCTCCCGGCATTTCCCATGCCCTATTATAAATGTCTTTTCTTGTTCCAGAGACAGCTAATTTCTGGGACCAGCTGGTCATCTCATTTGCTGTTGGGTTTTTTTCAAGTATTAAAAGAAAAAAATATTTTTATTTGAGGGAGGGAGGGAGGGAGGGAGGGAGGGAGGGAGGGAGGGAGAGGGAGAGGGAGAGAGAGAGAGAGAGAGAGAGAGAGCGAGAGAGAGAGAGAGCGAGAGCACGAGGGGGGAAAGGGGCAGAGGGAGAGAGAATCCCAAGCAGTCTCCATGCTCAGCGTGGAGCTCGATCCCACGACCCTGGGATCATGACCTGAGCTGAAATCAAGAGTCAGACACTCAGCCGACTGAGCCACCTAGGCACCCCCTTTTTAAGTAATTTAAGTAATCTCTATACCCAATGCAGGGTTCAAACTACAACCCCAAGATCAAGAGTCACATGCTCCACCGACTGAGCTAGCCAGGTGTCCTCCTCATCTTTTTTTTGGGGGGGGGGGTCTCAGGCTCAGGTTGTATCACTTTAAGAATACGTAGCTCAAGGGCTCCTGGGTGGCTCAGTCAGTTGAGCGTCTGACTTCGGCCCAAGTCATGATCTCACGGTTTGTGAATTCGAGCCCCACATCGGGCTCACTGCTGTCCTCGCAGAGCCTGCTTCAGATCCTCTGTCCCCCTCTCTCTGCCCCTCCCCTGCTTGCTCTTCCCAAAGTAAATAAGTATTTTTTAAAAAAAGAATCTATAGCTCAGAATTCTCCAGCCTCCCTAGAAGCTGTTGGTGAGGAAATACCCCTTAGGACGGCCAACAGCAGTGAAGGGTTCTCCGTGTACCAGAGGCACATCACACATTAGGGCACCTGTTCCCCATGGCACCCTGGGATAGGGCTGTATTCCCATTACAGATGTAGAAACTGACTCTTGGAAAAGTGGGATGACCGTGAGGGGCAATAACCACCTTTCTGGAGGAGGACATGGCCATTCCTATCATGAGTGTATCAGCAAGGATATGCGAATACTCTACAGGGCTGAGCGATTGCAGTCCTGGGTACACATCCAACAGAAATGCACACTTGCGCTCATCAGAAGAGGTACAGAAAAGAAGGAGAGGTTCACAGCAGTGCGGTTCCAACAGCCCTAGACTGGAACCTATCCAAATGCCCGACAACGGCAGAATCAAGTGTTCAGGTGCAGTCTACTCAAGCAATGGAATAGTATACGGCAAGGAAAACGAGCAGACGGTGCGTGCCATAACTTGGGTGAGCTTCAGAAACATAAAATCAAGGAAAAGAAGTCAGATGCAAAAGAGCAAGTACGTTAGGATTCCATTTAAATGGAGCTCGAAAACAGGTAAAAACTCCTCTGTAGTGTCAGAAGTTGGGATGGAAAGGCTGCGCACGGTAAGATTCTACTATAGGACCTCCTGGAAAAGGCAAAACCGCGAAGACACGAGAAAGGTCTCCGTGTCCGAGTCTGGGGATGAGGAATGAACAGGCAGAGCACAGAGGGTTTCCGGGGCAGTTAAACTATCCTGTGGGTCCCATCATGACGGACACACGTCGCTGAACATACGTCCAAACCTGCAGAAGGTGTACCACCACAGGTGAACCCTAATGTGAACAATGGACTCCGGGTGATAATGAAGTGTCGATACAGGTTCATCGACTGTATCAAACGTACCACACTGGTGGGGGCCACGGATAAGGCGGGAGGCTATGGCACGTGTCGGGGTGGGGGCATAGGCGAAAACTAACTTCCTCTGAATTTTGCTATGAACCTATCTAAAACTTGTCTGATAATAGAAATGACAAGGTGGTGCCTGGGTAGCACAGAGAGTTGAGTGTCCGACCCTTGATATCAGCTCGGGTCATGATCCCAGGGTCATGGGAGCAAGCCCCACGTCAGGCTCCACATAGGGGTGAGCATGGGGCCTGCTGGAGATTCTCTCTCTCTCTCTCTCTCTCTCTCTCTCCCCCCCTCCCCCACTCATGCACTCTCTAAAAGAAAAAAAAGACTTTAAAAAATATAATAAAAATGATGATGATGTTGTCTTATTTTTTTAAAAAAGAGAAATCAGAAGTAGTTGCTCCCGAACGGGGAGTAGTGATTTGAATGGGGCGTGAGGGGCGCCTCTGGGTAGTGGGAATATTCTATTTCTTCATCCAGGTTCAGGTTACACACACGTGTGCTCAGCAAGGACATGGAACTCTATGCTCACAGGTGATGTACTTTTCTGTACCTGATATTACGATAAAAGGTTTACCTGAAAATTTCAGTGATTCTACCTGGCAGGAAAAAATAAATCCAACGAGTACAAAAGACAAATACATAAATGTGTCCACCCGTGGATTCTTAACAGCTTAAAAAATGGACTCAACCTAAGTGCTCACCCAAAGCAGATTGGTCAAATATTTTACGGAATGCTTAGCCAATTAAAAAAAAAAAAAAAAAAGCAAGCTGCTTTTGAGAAGTGACAGTTATATATCGGACATGAAAATACGTTCCACAGAGAATGTTTAAAAGTCAGGGCGCCTGGGTAGCTCAGCTGAGGGTCCCACTCTTGATATCAGCTCAAGTCATGATCTCATGGTTTGTGAGTTCGAGCCCTGTCAATGCAAGGCCTGCTTAGGATTGTGTGTGTGTGTGTGTGTGTCTCTCTGTCGCTCAAAATGAACTTTAAAAATTTTTTTTTAATTTTTTTTTCAACGTTTATTTATTTTTGGGACAGAGAGAGACAGAGCATGAACGGGGGAGGGGCAGAGAGAGAGGAGACACAGAATCGGAAACAGGCTCCAGGCTCTAAGCCATCAGCCCAGAGCCGACGCGGGGCTCGAACTCCCGGACTGCGAGATCATGACCTGGCTGAAGTCGGACGCTTAACCAACTACGCCACCCAGGCGCCCCTGAACTTTAAAAATGTTTAAAACAGCTTGCTATGGGGTGCCTGGCTGGCTCAGCGGGCAGAGCCTGCCCCTCTCAGTCTTGGGGTTGTGAGGTCAAGCCCCACACTGGGCATGGGCCTTACTTAAAACACAACCGCCTGCTACAAAAATAGCATGACCTCATGCTGGGGGAAAACATGTAGATATACACAAATGTACAGAAGTAATGAAAGGAAATCCGGACTCCCTTTCCCCAAAGTAATAATAGCAATTGTCTTTCTCAGTAGAGGGATTAAAGGCTTTGTTTTGGTTTCATTCATCTATATCTTCTAAATTTCCTCTAATACACAATGCATATTTATTAGTCATGTAATGAATATTTTAGGCACACAATATGGTACCACATGGGACAGCCGAAGGATCTCGAAAATATTGCTACTGATGAATCATCTGTTAGCTGAGTACCATGTCCTGGGCACATGTGGTCTTATTTAACCCTTACCATGACCGTATAATGGAAGGACTGCTCCCATTTTCCAGAAGAGCAAACTGAGGATCTGAGGGGTTAGGTGACTTGAAGGTCAGGCCCTAAACTTGAAAGGGAGACCCAGGATTTAAGCTCAGTTTGTCTGGCAGAACGTGTGCGGTTTTATGCTCGTGGGTTACCGATCAAAGGCAGCCCAGCTCTCAACCGCAGGTCAAAAAAAAACCCAAAAACAAAAACACAAAAAACAAAAGCACACGGACGAGAAATAACCATAGAAATTGCAGCTACACGTGTGCTCCTAACATTGCATGAATCCATTTATAGGAGATGCTCAGGTAGGCAAATCCAAACTAGACCAGGGCTTGCCTGGGGCTAGGCAAGGATGGGGAGTCATGCTGATAGGTACTGAGCCTCTTGGGGGTGGGTGGGGGGAGGGGAGGAAAATGTTCCAAAGTTAGATTGTGAGGGACGCCCAGCCCTGTGATTATACTAAAACCCGAGTACACTTTGAATGGGTGAGATGTAGGGAACGTGTTACGTCTCAAAAGCGCCATCAGGAAAATGAATTACGTGCCTAATCCCAGGAACCACAGCAGTCCACGTCAATTGAGCACTGACTGTGTCAAGGGCACTGTGTCAGCCCTACTCACACACCCTCTCGTCAATCCTATCGGCTAGGGATGGTGTGTACCCCCATTCTAGAGACGGGAACACCGGGACGTGCCCACGCTCACACAGACAAGAGGTGGTGGGCACGCCAGGAATCAGAGACCAGGTTTGTCTAATGAAATTCCAGCGAATTGCATCCAAAGCGCACGCACGGGTGCCCACACCCTTCCCTGTCGTGCCTGACTGAAAGCAGAGGGATGAGGAAAACAGCCTCCCATCTCTGGTCCCCTGTCTTCGGCACCCAAATCCCCTGAGCCAAGAGCTCGGAGCTCAACTCGGGGAAGCCTCCTTGGGCTCAGGGACTGGGAGAAGGAACATCCGAGGCCTCACGAACTGACTTCCGAAGACCTCACGCGCTCTCAGGTCCCTGGGGTCCCCCAGAGGATGTGTCCTGTGGGCACCTACACCTGTGTGCAGAGCGCCCTCGGGGGCTCCAAGGACGGAAGCTCTTCTAGTCTCCCTGCTCCTCCCTCAGCCCTTCTCCAGGTCCCCATGCGGTCACGGGTGCCATGGAGACAAGAGGCAGAGTCACTTGGGTGCCTGGCACGTTGACCTCGTTATCTTTGGTTTTAGATTTCAGCCTGAGGGTTGAGGTCACACCCTTCCACAGGCTGGTGGGAGTTTAACTGGCCCAATCTGTGGCCAGTTTCCAAAGACTTAGTACAAAAAAGAATGCACACAGTCTCCATAATTTTTATATTGGTCACACGTTGAAATATTTTAGAAGTAAAATATTAAAATTAACTGTATCTTGTTTCTTTTCTAAACATGGCTACTACAGGGGCGGTGCCTGGGTGGCTCAATTAAGCGGCCGACTTCGGCTTAGGTCATGATCTCTCGGTTCGTGGGTTCGAGCCCCGCGTCGGGCTCTGTGCTGTCGGCTCAGAGCCTGGCGCCTGCTTCGGATTCTGCGTCTCCCCGTCTCTCTGCCCCTCCCCCCGGCTCATGCTTTCCCTCAAAAATAAACATTAAAAAAAAATTTTTTTAAGCATGGCTACTAGAAAACGTAGAATTACAGATGTAGCTTCTGAAAACATTTAGAATTATTCCACCTTGCATTATAATTTGCGCTGGACAGTGCTGGTATCTGCTTTTAACCAGCAACTTGATCCCTAGGAACAAATACTGAGGAACTGAGACGACTGTACAGAGATAAACAGGTAACCGTCATCATCCTGGCCTGTTTAAAACAGTAAAAAACTGGGTCACCTGGGTGGCTCGGTCAGTTAAGCACATGACTCTAGACTTCAGCTCATGATCTAACTGGGAGACAGAGCCCAGCGTCAGGCTCTGCACTGACAGTGTGGAGCCTGCTTGGGATTCTCTCTCTCCCCCTCCCCTGCTCATGTGCACGTGCCTGCTCTCTCTCTCCCTCCCTCTCTCTCTCAAAATAAACTCATGGGACACCTGGGTGGTTCAGTGGCTTAAGTATCTGATTCTTGATTTCAGCTCAGGTCACGATCTCATGGTTAGCGGGTACCAGCCCTGCGTCAAGCTTCGTGCAGAGCCTGCTATGGATTCTCGTGTGCTCTCGCTCTTTATCTGCCCCTCCCCTGCTTGCATGCTCTTTCTCTCTCAAAATAAACTTTAAAAAAAAGTCTATAAATAAGTATGTAAATAAGCAAACTTTAAAATTGGGGAAGTGGTGAGCTATGAGGAAACGGGTTGAAATAAATCCTGGTACATCCGAAAGGCAGTATACTACAGAGCCTTAAGAAACATTTTTAAAATATTTAGGGGAGCCTGGGTGGCTCAGTTGGTTAAGGATCCGATTTCAGCTCAAGTCATGACCCCGGGTTTGAGCCCCGCTGTGCAGACAGCTCAGAGCCTGGAGACTGCTTTGGATTCCGTCTCTGTCTCCCTCTCTGCTCCTCCCTCGTTCACACTGTCTCTCTCTCTCTCTCAAAAATAAACATTAAAAAAAATTTTTTTTAAATATTTAGAACACAGAAGAATTTTCATGGGATATCGCTACAGGGAAAAACCAACAGGCCACAAGATCTCACGTACATGAAAGTCAGTAATGATATAGTTGTGTGCACAAGAAAAAATAGGAAAGGATGAACAAAATAGCACAGTGCTTCCAGGCGGCACGTTTACAGGACATCCCTCTCTTCCTCTTGTCCCTTATCTTTGCTGATCGGTCCCTTAACTTTTCTGTAATTATCAGAGATGCCTTGTATAATCTTCAATTTCAACTTTGATGGCTAGGATGAAAAATAAAACCTACAGTAACAAGCGCTGGTGAGACTGCGGAGAAACTGACATCCTCGTGAGCTACTGATGAGAATGTCACACGGTGCAGCCACCGTGGGACACAATTCCGTGGATCCTCAATAAATTAAAGATAGATTCACCACGTAATCCAGAAATCTTCCTCCCAAATACGTACCCGAGATACATGAAAACCACGTCCACACAAAAACCCACAAACGAGCGTTCACAGCGGCACCATTCACAATAGCCTAGAGGGAACAACGCAAACGTCCAACGACAGATGAAACTATAAACAAAACGTGGTCTGTCCATACAGTGGCATAGGATTCGGTCACAAGTGGAACGAAGCGTGGACACGTGCTCCAACATCCATGAACCCTGAATACATAATGCCAAGGAGAGAAGCCGGACGCAGCCACGTATCGTAGGATTCCATGTATGTGAAACGTCCAGAGTAGGCAAATCTCGCCACAGAAAGAAGATTAAGGGGTTGCCAGGGTTCGGGGTCGAGAGGAATGTGGAGTGATGCGGACACGGGGTTTCTGCCTGGTCCTGGCCTCCCCTGTCGGACTGTGGGAGCCACCTTACAGCCTCGCTGTGCTGAGCAAGGGGTCACCGGGCAGGAGGAGGGTCGCATAGACCAGGAGGTCAGAGACAACCCTCAAGGAGGTGGAGGCAGGAGCCCGGGTGGAGGCAGGAGACCCAGAAAAGGGGCATGAAATCCGTCACGAGGCCCAGCCTCCCTCATCTGACTCTGGAGGAGATCGAGCATCAGCCTTCACCACACCCACTATGGGGTGGCCAGGATCACTTGAGCCTGTATCTCCAGGGGCCCGAGTCTGGGGGCAAAGGACACCTAAAATAGCGCTAGGTCCTTCCCAAATCCACGCTGGCTCCCAGGGGTGTGGGGAGACCTGACTGACTCCCTCTGAGGGATGCTGTTCACTAAGAGACATTTACTGGGCTCCCGGTAGATGCTGGGGGTACAGACAGGAGCAGAGCCCTTATCTACTGGAAACGCACGTCACCTCCCTGGGGTCCAGGGTAAGAAACGTGGTGTCAGCTTGCCAAGGAGCACCCATAGGGAGCTGATGCCCTGTGGGATCCTGAAGGCTGAGGGCCAGGCCGGGGAGGGCAGAGCTCAGGAAGCCCCGGGTTCTTCAGCCCGGGCAGAAGGCAGGCTGAGGACAGCGGAGAAAGGAGGTAAGTAGCGGCAGTCACACATACTGAACTCAAGCATTCAGAGCTCACCCTGAGTTTACATAGGATGCTAAGGGAAGAGACAAGATTGCATGTGCCTGGTGACAGTATGCAGGGTGGATGCAAAGGACAGGATGTAGGGAACCCGCTGAGGGGTCGGCAGGTGTAGCTGTCCAGGGGTGGGGGTGGGGGTGGGGGTGGGGGGGTCTCAAAACGCAGTTGCAAGGACAAGGGTGGCTGCCATTATGCACCTGATCTCTCCAGGGGCTCTGCAAGAGCCACCCTGCCTCCCCATCTCCCCAGCCGTGCCGCCCTGGATGCAGGCCCCAGGACACCAAGTGGCATTACTGGGAAGGTCTCGTGGCTTCCAGGGCCCCCAAAGCTCTCCGGCTTGCCATGTCCTGACAGACAGGCCAGGACTCAACCCAAGCACCAGCCAAAGTCCCCAAATACAGAGGTCAGCCAGGCCAGACAGAAAGGTGAGCTAACAACATCTCTGCCAAGAGCTGCTGGCTCGGTCCCCAGCTTCCCGTCCCACTAAACTGTCCCCGCCTCCCCCGGAATACAGAGATCACAAGAGCACCACCCTCCTGAAGCTGTCCACGCCCCGGGAAACAATCAGAGTCGCAGACACGCCATGCGCGATCCCCGGAAGGTAGGGACACCCAAGCGTGCATCAAGTGGTCCACAGATGAACCAAACGGGGTAGCTCTATGCAGCCCGACATCATACTACCACAGAAAGGAAGGAAGCACGGACACCTGCTGCAGCACAGACGACCTTGAAAACAGGATGCCAAGCACCCAAGGCCACCGCTGTAGCCTGCCATTCACATGGAGCATCCAAAAAGGCGAGTCCACGGGTTCAGAAAGTAGATTTGTGGTTCCCACGGGCTGTGCGCGGGGGGATTTCAGGGGCAGCTAATGGGCACGAAGTTTCTTTTTGGGGGGGGGGGGGCGGCGAGGATGCCCTGGAACTGATGGCCGCACAACACCGTGGATGCGCTTAACTAAGCCAGCGAACTGTAGGTTCAAAAATGGTGACTATGGGAAGTTTTAGGTTGTGTGAGTCTTTCCCCAATTAAATAAAAAAAATCAGGGGCGCCTGGGTGGCTCCGTGGGTTGGGCGTCCGACTTCGGCTCGGTTCGTGATCTCGGGGTTCGTGAGTTCAAGCCCCACATGGGGCTCTGTGCTGACAGCTTGGAGCCCGGAGCCCACTTCGGATTCTGTGCCTCCCTCTCTCTCTGCCCCTCACCCACTCACATTCTGTCTCTGTCTCTCTCAAAAATAAACATTAAAAAAATAATAAATAAATAAACATTAACAAATTTTTTTTTTTTAATTTTAAGAAAATCACATATATTTTGCACCGGACCCAGCGGGAAGAGCTGAGACACCAGAGTTGCCACTAGGGCTATGACGATGCCCTTAAAGTAATAACCCTGTGGTACCTACTCTGCTCCTCCGAGGTCTCCCAGCTCACTCACAGGGGAGGGAAGAGGCAACTGCACGCTGCCTGGGGCTGCAGCCAGAGCAATGACTAATCCTGGGCCTCGGGAGGGAGGTGGGGGGAGAGGGCTAAGAGTGGATGGAGACCTCCACAGCCTGGAAAGGGACCAGCCCATCGTACAGAAGATGCTTCGCGTGGCTTCACGGACGCCCTGCTTGCGTCCTTCCCCTGCGCCACACGCTCAGTGTGTACCCATCAGGGACCACGCCTCACCGCCGGGATTTGTAAATAAACCAGCGATGCAGGGCGCCTGGGTGGCTCAGTTGGGTAAGCGTCCCAACTCGTGATCTCAGCTCAGGTCACGATCCCGCAGTTCGTGAGTTCGAGCGCCGAATCGGGCTCTGCGCTGGCAGCACGGAGCCCACTTGGGATGCTCTCTCTCCCTCTCTCTGCCCACTAGCCTCCCCCCGCGCTCATGAGCGTGCTCTCAAAAATAAGCAAACTTAAAAAAAAAAACAAACCCACAAAGACGCACTCGGCCTTGAGAAGGAAATTATCAAAGCCAATTCTAGTCTCCAAAGCAGAAGTGGGAACAAGGAGGTCCGCTACTGGCTTTTATCCAGCACCTTCGAACCCTTTTCATGCCAACTTCAACTCAGTCTCTAAGTTACGAGCCAAGGAACTCCTGGGAGGGGCTGCCCCAGGCCCCGGCCAGCACGGGGATGGCTTTTATTTTAATCTCAAGTATGGAGGGTCTCCTAAGGATCTCTGTGGGTATCTTTCCTCGCAGAATGAATCTTCCATAGCAGAAGCTGAGACAGAATGAAGGGGCTTGACTTTGGAAACTATCCTCCTCCCAAGAGCAATGAGGCACCTTGGCACCCGGTCAGAGTGGGTGAGCACGACTCTCAGAATCACACAGCCTGGGCTTTGCTCATCTGTGCTCACCTTCCTACTGCTGTGCGCTTTGCCATTTGCCCGATCCCAGCAATAACTGCCATGTGGTAGCATTTACTCAGAGGCAGGAGCTGCTCTGTGCCCAAAGTTGAGGATGAGGGGGACAAGGAACACGTATCATTTATGTCACTAAAGAGACAAAGAGGTCTCCGTTGTAGTAAGAAGACTAAAGATGGGGAAGGCGGGTGGGGGGAGATGCGAGTGAACCAGCAGAGATTTGAAGAGTGGGCGTGTTTCAGAGCATCCAAGGAAACAAATGGCTTCCCACATCCTTCCAGAACTATCTTCAACTCCAGAATTAGATGGAGGCCAAATCGAGCGGAGACAGGCTCACCGAAAGCAGGAAGGCTTATTAGGTAAAGAACTCCAGTTCCTGCTATGTGGAACTAACACAGACCCTCCATCCCAGCACAGATCCCCGAAGCACTGGATAAAATAGGAAAAACCTCACATACACCACTAAGCTCAAAAGCAAGGGACACTCTCAAGGCCAGAAGCAAGGAGGGACGTCACACCCAGCAGGGTGGGAGTATGAGATGCTGCTGAGGTGGCCCAGGGCTGTGAGAATGGTTACAGGCTCTAACAGCTAAGGGTAGGAAGCTTCCAGCCCACTGAGTGACAGAAGTGGCTGTGGTTCTATGGAGGCTAGAAGGGAGACTCCTATCAGAAGCTGAAGCATAAAAGGCTGCTTCCCCATGGAAGATGGGCTAGAAAAAGTATTCCCTACTGTCTCCGACAATAAGCAAGGAAGTGGACTTGGCTAAGGAGGTGACCGGATGCAGGAGAAAGGGGGCAGGCCTGTGATGTACCAAGATGCCAAGTCTGTGCCATGCACAGGTGCAAGATCCAAACCCGTGTGGTGCAGGAAAGCCAAACTGAGCAATCAATGCAAAAAGTGTTTCTAGACCAGTGACATCTCTAAGGTACTAGAAATAAATGAAAAGCACTGTGAGGGACCCTCATGGGAGAGGTACTTTAGATAAGCCCTTCTCCACTTGGTTTGGCCTCAGCATAAATCGGGCACTGAAGATAGTTCCAAGAGGATGTGAAAACCAGGGGAGGCAGCCCAGTCGAACATGAGCTCATAATCAAAAATCAAACCACGCAAGCAAATGAATCACCGTAAGGGACAATCAGCAGACACAATTAACAAAAGGAAGGGCACCCTTTTTGTTTTAAATGTGTTAATAACATCACGATCTGGTGGGATTTATTCCAGGGATGCAAGGGTGTTTCAATATTTGCAAATCAATCAAAGTGATACATCACACTAACAAGAGAAAAGATAAAAGCCTTATGATCATAACAAAAGATGCAGAAAAAGCATTTGACAAGATATCCATTCAGGATTAAAACTCTTAAGGGGATTTAGAGGGAACATACCCGAACAAACGTAACAAAGTCCATAGCCGAAAAACTCACAGCTAACATCATAGTCAATGGTGAAAAACTGAGAACTTTTACTCTAAGATCAGGAACAAGACAGGGTTGTCCTCTCTCACCACTTTTCTTCAACATAGTAGTGGAAGTCCTCCTAGCTGCAGCAGTCAGACATGAAACAAAATGAATTCCAGTAAAGTTGTAGGATACAGAATATACAGAAATCTGTTGCAACTCTATACACTAATAATGAAGTGGCAGATAAAGAAATTAAGAAAACAACCCCATTTATAACTGCACCAAAAAGAATAAACTTAACCAAGGAAGGAAAGACATATACTGTGAAAACCGTAAGACGCTGATAAATGAAATTCAAGAGGACACAGATAGGAAGATATACCATCTTCATGGATTGGCAGAATATTGTTCAATGTCTCTACTACCCAAAGTAATCTATAGATTCAAAGCAATGCCTATCAAAACAGCAAAAAGCATTTTTCACGGAACTACAACAAATCAGCCTAAAATTTGTATGGAACCATGAAAGACCCGAAATAGCAAAAGCAATCTTGAGAAAGATGGACTTACAGGTTCCAGATTTCAAAACCTACTACAAAGCTCTAATACTCAAAACAGTAGAATACTGGCAAAAAAATAGACACCTACGTCACTGCAACAGGAACAAGTGCCCAGAAATAAACTTATGCTCCTGTGGTCAATTAATCTATGACAAAGGAGGCAAGAATACACAATGGGGAAGAAACAGTCTTTCCAATAAGCAGTGTTGGGAAAACTCGGACAGCTACGTGCAAAAAAAAATAGAACTGGACTACTTGCTCACACCATACCCAAAAAAACAAACTCAAAATGGGTTAAAGACCTAAATACGAGACCTGAAACTATAAAAGCCCCAAGAGAAAGCATAGGCAATAATCTCTTGGACATCAAGCTTAGAAACAAATGGGACCACTAAACTAAACTAAAAAGCTTTTGCACAGCAAAAGAAACCATCAACAAAACCAAAGGCAACCTACCAAATGGGAGAAGATATTTGCAAATGGCACGTGCAGTAAGAGGTTAATATCCAAGGTATATAAAGAACTCATACAATTTAACACCAACCCCCTCCCCCCGCCCATGCCGAACAATTCTATTTAGAAAACAAGCAGAGGACCTGAATAGACATTTTTTCGCAAAGAGAAAAGATGGCCAGGGGAGCCTGGGTGGTTCAATCAGTTCAGTGTCTGACTTCGGCTCAGGTCATGGTCTCAAGGTTCATGAGTTTGAGCCCCGTGTCGGACTCAGCTCTCAGCTCTCAGCGTGGAGCCCATCTAAGATCTTCTAACCCCTCCTCTCTCTGCCCCTTCCCCACTCGTACTCTGCCTATCTCCAAAATAAACATTAAGAAGATATATAAGAAAAGTGACGGCCATCAGACGTGAAAAGATGTTTAATATCATTCCTCAGGGAAATGCAAATTTAAACCACAATGAGAGATCACCTCACACCAGTGAGAATGGTTAATATCAAAAAGACAAATGAGTGGTGGTGAGGGCGTGGAGAAAAGGGACTCTCGAGCACTGCCGGTAAGAATGTAAATTGGCATAACATCCGTGGAAAACAGCATGAAGTTTCCTAAAAAAAAAAAAAAAAAAAAAAAAAATCACACGAGCCATTAATTCCACCCCTGGGTATTTTACCCAAAGAAAATGGAAACGCGAATTTGAAAACACACGCACCCCTATGTTTCTTGCAGCACTATTTACAATAGCCAAAATACGGAAGCACCCAAGTGTCACCGACGACAAGATCCGACAATACAAGATCTAGGACGGACCCCTGGAGGGAATTATGCGAAGTGAAATAAGTCGGAGAAAGACAAATACCATAGGATTTCACTGCTATGTAGGATCTAGAAAACAAAACAGACTCTTGAATACAAGGAGGTGGTAGTTGCCAGAGAGAAGGTGAGGGAGGAGGAATGGGTGAAAGGGATTAAGGGTCACAAACGTTCGGTCACAGAGATGAAAGGCAGGCGTGCAGAATAGAGACAATACTATCGTCATGACACCGTACGGTGATAAACGGCGACAACACTTACTGTGCTGAGCACTGAGTAATGTCCAGAATTGGCAAATCACTAGATCACTTACTAACATTGTATGTCAATAATACTTCAAGAAATTTTTTTCAATAAAAAAATCGGGGGGGCGCCTGGGTGGCTCAATTGGTTAAACATCCGACTTCGCGCGGGTCGTGATCTCACAGTTCGTGAGTTCAAGCCCCACGTCGGGCTCTGTGCTGACAGCTTGGAGCCTGGAGCCTTGGAGCTTCAGAGTCTGTGTCTCCCTCTCTCTGCCCCTCACCTGCTCACACTCTGTCTCTCTCTGTCTTTCAAACATAAACAAACATTAAAAAAAATTTTTTTTTAAATCGGGGGAGGGGGCATGCCTGGCTGGCTCAGTCGGTAGAGCACCTAACTCTTGATCTTGGGGTTGTAAGTTTGAACCCTATGTTGGGGGTAGAGTTTAAATTTTTTCTTTAATTTTAACAAGGAATGGCACCACAAGAGGGTGAAACAGAAGAAACCACGTAGTAAGCGTTAAATTTTTACAAATAATGAAAGAGCACTATGACAAAAGCAGTGAGTTTGAAAACATATAGAACTCATAAAAAAATGTTTTAAGTTTTGTTGAGAAATAGCGTGCACACACAGGAGCAGGGGAAGGGCAGAGAGAGAGAGAGGAAGAGAGAAAATCCCAAGCAGGCTCCACACCATCAGTGCAGAGCCCAATGTGGGCCTGATCTCACAACCATGAGATCAGGACCTGAGCTGAAATCAAGAGTCAGTCGTTTAACTGGGCCACCCAGGTGCCCCGTGTTTTTTTTTTTTTTAAGTCATTGGAATTTAAAAACTTAAGGGGCAGCAAGATTTAAAATTTTTTAATGTTTATTTTATTTTTGAGAGAGACAGAGCACAAGCCGGGGAGGGGCAGAGAGAGAGGGAGACACAGAATCCGAAGCAGGCTCCAGGCTCCGAGGTGTCAGCACAGAGCCCCATGTGGGGCTCGAACTCACTGATGGTAAGATCATGACCTGAGCCGAAGTTGGATGCCCAACGGACTGAGCCACCCAGGCACCCTGGGGCAGTAAGATTTTAATAGCTAAAGAGAGAATTAGTGAAGTGGAAGAGAGACCTAAGAAAAAGACTCCAAATACAGCAAAAAACAGTAAAACGATAGAAAATATCAGAGAGGAGTAAAGAGGCATTCAAGACCGAATGACATGGTCCAACATATTTCTGTTTTTTAAATTTTTTTTAATGTTTATTTATTTTTGAGACAGAGAGAGAGCATGAGCAGGGGAGGGTCAGAGAGAGGAGCAGACACAGAATCTGAAGCAGACTCCAAGCTGTCAGCACAGAGCCCGACGCGGGGCTCGAACTCACAGATGGTGAGATCATGACCTGAGCCAAAGCGAGACGCTTAACCGACCGAGCCACCCAGGCACCCTGGTCCAATGTATTTCTAATAGGAATTACTGAAGAAGAAAATAAAGAGAAGGGTTGGGGAGAGAACATTTTTCATACCGTAAGATGTAAGCCTTCTTCAGAATAAAAGAGCATAAACCATTCTCAAGCAGGACAAATAAAACAAATCTACCTAGACAAAGTACGGTTAAAAACAAAAACAAAACCCCCAAAATCTCAGAGGTACAAAAGCAGATTTCACACAAAAGAATCAGACCAAAGAGCTGACTTCTCAACAGCAACAAGGGACCAAAACCAAAGTGCTGAGAGAAGATATAGCCAGCCAGTGATCCCAGGAGGATCCTGGCAAAATCTAGTCACTTCCAGACAGCTGCTGACTCAGAGACTCACTGGAAAACCTATGGAAAGGTGGAACACATAAGAAAATGAGATCTGGGGGGGGAAACTGTTCCAAGAATTAATAGGGTCTGCATATAGGAATAATCAAACCAATGAGTGGCTTTCAAAAACAGAGAAAGCACCATAGAGTGATGCAAATTAAGGCGGGTTAAGGTCCCTGATCATCAGTACAGGGAAAAACAAAGACTAATGTCACTTGTGCCAAATGGCGGCCATTTCAAAAAATGAAATGAATTAGTGAAGTTACAGAATGCCCTAAAAGGGAAAAATTGTATGGGGCGCCTGGGTGGTTCCGTCGGTTAAGCATCCAACTCTCGATCTGGGCTCAGGTCACCATCCCAGGGTCATGGGATGAAGCCCCGTATCAGGTTCCACACTGAGCATGGAGCCTGAAGATTCTCTCTCTGCCTCTGCCCTGCTCCCCCACTCTCCACAAAATGAAAAATGAAATGAAATTTTAAAAAGGGAGGAACACAGCCAGCCCCTGAATGGTTCCTTTTTTAATGTTTATTTATTTTTAATTTATTTTTAATTTTTTTTAACGTTTATTTATTTTTGAGACAGAGAGAGACAGAGCATGAACAGGGGAGGGTCAGAGAGAGAGGGAGACATAGAATCTGAAACAGGCTCCAGGCTCTGAGCTGTCAGCCCAGAGTCCAACGCGGGGCTCGAACTCACGGACCGCGAGATCATGACCTGAGCCGAAGTGGGATGCTTAACCGACTGAGCCACCCAGACGCCCCTTAATGTTTGTTTATTTTTGAGAGAGAGAGAGAGACAGAGTGTGAGTGGGGGAGGAAAAGAGAGACAGGGAGACACAGAATCTGAAACAGGCTCTAGGCTCCGAGCTGTCGGCACAGAGCCCGACGCGGGGCTCGAACCCACAGACCGCGAGATCACGACCTGAGCCGAAGTCGGACGCTCAACTGACTGAGCGACCCAGGCACCCCTGCCTCCAAGTGGTTTCTAATGGAATTAGTACTTGCCAACACCTACTGAACACTTACAATGTGTCAAGGGCTTTGCTAAAATTCTCATTTAATCTTCCCAATAGCCCTGCAACACGTGCCCATCTGACAGATGAGAAAACCAAGACATGGAAGCAAAGTAACTCGCCCAGACAGGGAAAGGTGGTGCCACAGTTCAAAGCCACATCTATCTGCTGCTATGGGCCAAGGTCGGGGGAGGCCAGCATGTGCCTGTGTGGGACCCCGGCTGCAGTCTTGGGGGATGCAGGTGAGGACAAGACAAGAGAACCCCCGGGAACATCAGGTGTGCTGGGCCTAACTGCTAAGTGCTCACTTGAGGGCTCTTTGACCACTGGGACCCCAGCATAAATGCTCAGGAGGAAGGAAGGGAACCCCCCGCTTCTAACCTCAGCCCACAAAGTCCTTGACCGTGGCCACCTTCTCCCTCCATCACGGTCTAGGACTCAGCCACGCCAGTAGTGAGGTCTCCTGCTGGCCGCCTGCCCGCCCTCCCAGAGGCACCTGATCCCCGAGACCCGAATGTGCCTTCTCGCCTCCTAGGGAGCCGTGCCAAGAGCCCAAGACCCACTTCTGACAGCTTGCCCATCCGCAAAGGTCACACTGCTGGAACAACAAAGGGCCTTTTTGTCCTCGCGCTTAAGGTGGCTGCCACCACCGGCACAAATCACCCACTCGACCTTCTGGCTTTATGAATTAATAATAAAGTTGGCACGGGCGGCAGGGAGGCTCACGGGCCCAGACGCCGCCTCCTCCCCATCCCCTCGCCTGGTCCCACCAACGTGGGTACGAGAGGGCCCCTCGCCCTATCTCCCCAAAGCAGTGGGCACCTCTGAGCCAAAAACACCATGTTCCCGCGACTTGAGATAGCAGATACTGGAGGGCTCTGCGAGAGTAAAAAGCACGTTATCGACACGACACTCGAGGTATTCCGTCTGGATGATTGGGTCCTGCGGCATGTCTGGGCACTGGTGACAGTCCGTGCTGCATTCCGGGGGGCCATTAACTCACAAAAAGAGATCCTGCCAGAGTGGGGGTGGGGGTGGGGTGAGAAAGAAAGACGCATAAGGGATCTGGTTACTCCTAATTCGCAGAGCTATAGGAAGTCTTGAGCAGCCTGCCAATTACTTTCCTGCAGGGAAAATACAGATTCTTCCTCTGAAACAGACGTGAGCCACCCAGTAAGATCCCACGGAACGGAGAGGGCAGCACATTCCAGCTCTCGCTCTCAGAGCCCCCAATTCCCCCTCGTGATGCCCCCCACCGAGCTTGTCCTCCCTGGGGACAGCCCACAGTTCATAGCACAAAACCAAGCCTGTCTGCCTCAAGGTCCAATTCTCCCCCTGCCAACTTAGTAAACGAGCATGTGGGACTCTGTCTACGAGGTCACGGTGTAATGGCGTTGCCTCTCCCAGACATACAAGATCCTTGGTCTCTGTCCAGCTTGTGTGGGGCTTAGGTCACGTGGGAGAATCAGCTTTGAATTTGGGTTCCCCACTCAGCATTTAAGTGACCTTGAGCAGTCCCTTCGGGTGTCTGAGCCTCCGTTTCCTCATCTGTAAATTGGCAACATATGCTACCGTGAAAGTGGAGAGGATCCGGCCCAGCCGGAGTACAAAGTATTAGCAGTGCTGGGCCAGAGGGTAGAGGTGCTTCTGGTGCTTACGAATTAAGTGCATTTCCCACCCGGCCCTTTTAAAGGCTTCCAGAAGCAGCCTGCACATTTCCGCACCGCAAGCACCCCGGGATGAGCAGGGGTGGAAGAATCTGGATACTGCCCACCTTACCAAGCTCTGGAGGGTTCCCGAGGGCCGGGACCACTGTGCCCACATCACCACCAGACCACGGGCCCCAGCCCACCCCGAGAGCTCAGCCTGTGGTGACAGATCCTCCCCAGGCCCCACAGACGTGCTTATTCCTCCTTGCCCAGAGGCCACTTTTCGCCTTGTCCTAAAAAATGTTTTTAATTATTTTCTTATTATGGGAGGATTTAGGATTTACATGAGTCTGATGAGCGCTGGGGGTCTGGTCCCAACCCCACCCCGCCAGAGCCCCACAGACACAGCAGTGCACCCTATTTTGTGGGGCTTACAGAGTGACCCCGGAGCCCAGGGCAAAAGCCATAATCCACCCGCAGGAAACAGAAAGGGGGCTGGGTAGGTGCTATCGGTCATTTGACTTCACAGGCCTCGGCAGATGACAGGACGAACTCAGTGGTACCGGCCAGGGCGCCTGCACCCCTCAAAGGCCCTGAGCTCCTGGAGGGCCGGGAAGGGGTCCAGTCGGCCTGGCTATCCAGAGGGAACATAACGCAGGGCAAATAGGCCGAGGCCTTTATGACCTCAGAGTAGTGCCCGGCGGCCAGAGGCCAGTGGAAAACGCAGTGCCACCCACACCTGCCCGTGTGGGCCACACAAGCCTCCGTCCCTGGTGAAGAGGTCTGGGGAACAGACCAGAAACCGAACCCCGGCTCTGCTTCTCAGTAGCTTGTGGCCTCGGGCAAGGGGCCCACTCCCCGAAGCTTCCAGGGCCTCATCTGACAAACGGGAATCTAAGGTGTACCTGGGGGGAGGGGGGGCGGAGTGAGGGGCCCGAGAGCAGCTGTGCACGTAAACCGCACGGCTCGGCTCCGAGTTCGGCAGATGACGGGCGCCTGGTGCACACTCACTGTCACCATGACGAGGTCTAACTCTAGATCTGGGACGTTGTTTTTCCTTCGTCCTTCTGGCAGCTTCTTGGCTTGTACATAGATAGGCCTGTGGAGCTGTTTGGAAGCCTGAAGGAAAAAATAGACCCTCCACCTTTCCCAGAATTCTTCATTTATTATTTCCTTTGCAGCCTCAGGAGCAGACCAGATTGGGGGGGTGGGGGGGGGGAGGCGGGTGGCAGGAAGGGGCCACGCCTGCTCAAGGTGGTGAAGGGGAGCGGAGGGACACCTTCGGTGAGTGATTCCCAAGGGGCCTCTCTTCCCGTCAGGGGGCCCCCGTCACACCTCGGGACTGATCCCGCTGTGGAAAGAGAAAGGCCAGCTCAGGGTTTAATGTGAATTTTGACAATCTAGGTAGTCAGCCTTCTCGGCTCAGAAGAGATGTTTGGATGACTTTTTTTAGGTTTTAAATCAATCAAGGAGACTCTCGCAGGCAAGGGGAGGTGGGCGTGGAACCCAGAGATGCCCTGTGTGGGCGAGCTTGCGCTCAGGCCTATTTTTGGCGGGGCTGGCTCAGCGCTGAAGCCCACAGACTGGATCTCACGGTGCCAGGCGGGCGTGGCCGAGGCCGGCCGGTGGGGTGGCACTGGGGGTCGCTCCCGGGCAACACCCCTTGGGTTATAAAGTCCCCAGGGTCTCCGCCCCTCCAACACGAGCGGCTTGTGGCCCGAGGACCACGCACACATACAAAGGTGAATGAGAAAGACACCACGTCTCTTGCGGTCGAGAAGCGCCAAGCTTCGAGGGGGTGGCTGGTGACAGAGCTGACAGTTCCACCGGGGTGTGATGTGTGCTATAACGGGAGGGGACGCAGGGGGCGTGGCCATCTCGAGGATGCACATTAACCCTCAAAGGCTGGATGGAGAGTAACCAGGGCGGCTTCTGGAAGGGCGCTACGGAGCCCTGAACCACGACGAAGGGGGTTGCAAAAAGACAGGCCTGAGGGGAAGTGTTTGCCATCTTAACCTGGCTGCTGGTTACAGAAGCATCTCCTTACATAAACACCAAATTATGCACAGTCGAGGGAAGAGTGCTCCAGGCAGAGGGAATGGCTTGCACCACGGCCCGGAGGTGAGAAAAAGAGACGAGCAACCTGTTCCTACCCCTTCTGCGTTCCTAGACATCAGAGAGGCAACTCAACACAGTGAAAGCACAGTGTCAGAGGAAATGGACTTAGGGATCCTCTGAGCCCCTGCTCCTCCACTTATGACCCTTGGGGCTGCCACCTTGGAGGCTTCACCCACCCCTCCAAGCCTCAGTTTCCTTATCCATAAAATGGCCACATGGCCATCTTCCATGGAGGGTTATTATGAAGATTCCACCAGAATGCGCGCAGAGGGTTCAGCACAGAGCCCGGTGCTCAAGGAATCATGCCCACTGTCACCATCTCATGCTCATCAGTTCCAGATGGAGTCCTCAGAGAGGGGCCAGGCTGACCCTTCAAATTAGGGACCGTCTTGGTCCTCAAAGAGGCCGGGGAGCCCAGCAACATTGTGGGCACAGCCCGTTCCTTGGCTGACTGGGCCTTTAGGCTGAATGTTTCCACAGACTCTTGTGGGAGCAGGATCCTGGGAGGTGACCTTCCCATGCCAAGCCAAGCCCTTGACATACATATATACATCATGTCACTGAATTCATGTAACCGCCCCAGAATCCAGATGGGGACCCTGACGCTCAGAGGTAAAAGGACTTAAGGTCACGCAGCTGGGAAGAAGTAGGACCAAGCTTTAACTCTTAGCCGTGGTTCAGAGTGATGGGGACAAATGGGTCTAAAACACGGCCAATAGTACCAAACACTTGCCCAAAGCCACACACCTAGCAAGACCCCTTTAAATCAGGCTCCTCCCACAAACTGAGCCCTCACTATGGCTGCACCCTCCTCTCACACAATTCTCATTTATTGTCCTCAACGTCTTCCCGCCACAGGGCCCTTGCACTGACTGTTCCCTCTGCCCAAAATGTACTTTTCGCTGACCTGCACGTAGCTGGTTCCTTCCTATTTAGGTTTGTTCCATTTTTGCCTCTGCAGAGAAGCCCTCCTGATCCTCTCTAAAGAATTGTTCCCTTGCCCTCCCTCGGACTCTCGTGCCACTGTGTAACTCCCCTCAGGGACGTCAGCCTCTAAATCTCCAAGTCCCTGGTCAACAAATACTCACTGAACGGGTAAAAGCGCCAGACTGTACCAGCCCCTATCAGAGAACTAGGCGGAACTTTCCACCTGCTGAAAATTCAGAGAACTGAAGGCATTCATTCTCCTTTCTGACTTCAGAACCCCTTTCCTGACCCTACCCCCCATCTCTCTTCTCCCTTTGGGGTACACAACTAGAATCCTGGGGCAACAAGAAGGGAAGCCACATCAGCCATTTGTAGGAAAGCTACAGGGGGAACACCCAGCATCAGTCTTCTCCCCCCACCCCCTACCCCAGACCTGACGGACCCAGGAAACTGACAAGATTCCCATCATGCTCTGCAGTCCCATCACCTGTCAAACTCACAAACAGATGGAATCCCCCGCAACCGCCTGTGCGGGGGCTGCCTGAGTGATGGAGGCTGGTGGCCAGCCCACCCTTCTGGCAGAAATCCCAGCTCCAGGGAACCCTGATTTCAACCAGTCCAGACACAAGGCTGCAAGAGAGTGTGAAGCTAACAGAGGAAACCCAACAAAGAGGGGAATCCTACCTCCTCTCTCATGTTAGCCTTCGGGTTGAACTGGACTTAAAACTTTTTGAAGTAAAACATTCATACGTTGTTCAAAAATGAAAATATTTTTAAAAACTATAATGAAAAGCTCCCTCTCCCTTCATCCCTCCCACCAAACCTCCAAGTATTCATTATTCTTCCTTGTGGATCCTTCCAGAGTCCTTGATGTAAACAAAGCGATTATAAACATAGGTTCTTATTTTTTTTAATGTTTATTTTATTTTTGAGACAGAGAGAGACAGAGCATGAACAGGGAGGGTCAGAGAGACAGGGAGACACAGAATCGGAAGCAGGCTCCAGGCTCGAGCTGTCAGCACAGAGCCTGACGCAGGGCTCGAACTCACAGACCGTGAGATCATGACCTGAGCCGAAGTCGGACGCTCAACCAACTGAGCCACCCAGGCGCCCCTGTTATTATTATTTTTAAACCAAAAAGTGTTCCATATTATATATACACACTTTTCCCCGCTCCAGTCGCAAATACTTTTGTATTTGTCCACGGGAAGATATACACATGTATGTACGTGGTGTGTGAATGTGTGTATGCACGCATGCGTGTACACACACACACGTACACACACACACCCCCCCACACACACCCTCCCCAGACCAGTTATTAAGGTGTTTTCTGTAATTTTCACCCAATTCTCCTGGAAAAAGCTGTTCAGATTAGGATCAGCAGGGGTCGCCTTTCAGCCTGGGCACAAGTGGCTGGGTCACCTCCACCCCCACCCAGGTGACCAATTATGGACCTGGCTGCACAAAATTCAAAGCAGGTGCCAGCTCTTCCCTTGAAATAACACTGCAGCTCCCATATCTTGGGCATCTAGCAGGTACTAGCAGAACTCTCGTTCTAGAGAGAAGGAAACAGAGAGGAAGTGACTAGCCCAAGGTCACACAGCCAGAAAGCGGTGTCGGCAGGATTCACATCGCCCTGTCCAGTGCGCCCCCTCGCACTGGGGATCCGGCCTCCCTCGGTCTTCAGTCTACGCTTCCCTTCACGGCGGGTGGCAGAACCCGGCACCCCGAGGTCAGAGCCCAGGGTCAAGTTCCCAGCTGGGCTGGACTGGGGCGGACAAACGCTTCCGCCGTCACTTCCCTGCGGTCTGCTCGGGGGCCCCCGCGGCCAGACCGCTCCGTGCGCCCAGCCTCGGGCCGGATGCGGGGCGCGCAGCCTCTGCGGGTCCCAGGAGCCCGGGCGAGCTTGAGGAAGGTCGCCGGGCTCCAGCCCAGTGCTCCCCAGGCTCTGCCAGCTACGCGGGGAGGTGGGCCCGCCTGAACCCACTTTACAGACGGGAGGACAAAAGCGCAGGGGGAGGCGCTCACCCGCCCGAGGTCACACGGCCGGAGAACGCCCGGCTGCCACCCAGGTCCCGTCGACTTCAAAACTTTCCGGCCCCTGCGCCTCGCGAACCCGAACGACTTTCAGGTGCGGAGCGCGCACACCGGCTGGGCGGCCCGGGCGCTCACCCTCCCGGCCGGGACGCCTGCCCAGCCCTGCTCCCTCCCGGGTCCGCAGTCCCCAGGCCCGGGGGCTCCCTGCCAACCCCGAGGGCGCCGAGGCTGAGCGGCCGCGGCACTTACTCAGCATCGCCGCGGAGCTCCTCGCCGCAGCCTGCAAAGCGGCCGGCGGGGACCCATTTGCAGGAGGAGGAGACTGAGGCGCAGAGAGGGCCAGCTGCCGGCCCAAGGTCACACAGCGCGGCGGCGCGGAGCCGGCCGGGCGGCAGTGGGCTGGGAGCCCCGCGCCAGCCGGCCGGCCGGCCGCCGGTCCCCGCCCGCGTCCCCGCGGATACTCACAGCCGGTCTTGCCCACGAGCTCCCGCACCTCCTCGGACGCGGAGTGGGCAGCGCCCATGGTGCCCGCGGCGGGGACCCCGGGGCGCGCGTCCCTCGCAGGCCCCGGGCTGGCGTCGGCTGCGCCGCGGCGGGTCCGGCCTCGGGTCCAGCGCGGGTCGGGACGCCGGGGACGGGGCTGAGCCGCGGGTTCCGCGTGGGGCGCGAGCGCGGCCTCTTATAGCGGCGGAGGGCGGCGCGCCGCGGTCCTAGCGCGCGCCGGCTTCGAGCACCGCGGGGAGGAGGGGGAGCGCCCTGCCCCCGGCAAGAAACGGTGGGGAGGGGTGGAAGGGGGTGCAGGGCCTAGGAGCCCCCAGCTAAAGTTCCCCCGTCCCCCACGCAGCGGCCGGGCTCCTCGCGGCTCGGCACCACCTCCGCAGCGCCGCCGGCTTTGGGAAGAGGCAGGTGTGAACAGAGTTGGGGTGTAGGTGGGCGGGAGCAGCCCCCTGGGAGGTTCCGTGTTCACCCCCACCCCGCTTCCACCACACCCTCCCAGATCTCAGGAGGGAAACTCACCTGGGACAGTGAAGAAACACAGCCAGGGTTAACTAGCTCGATGGCGAACAGCAGTGAAGGTAACATAATAATAGTAATCCCACTTAAATGCGCACCGGGTGCTTGGCTTGGCTTTGTTCCAGGAAAAGTCCTTGGCCCCTCCCCAGCACCTTGATGAAGCGGACAAACCCCAGGCCAGAGCGGCCCATCCTAGTAACACAGCCCAGGAGCCCGGGGTGGGGGGTGGGGTTCTCAAACTTGAGGGGCAGGGGACTCCCCCTTCCCCCACCATTCCGACTGAGGCAGGGCCCGGGAGGCTGCATTTCCAAAATGCCAGAGAGAATGTAATGAGGGCGGTCCCTGAGCCTCCTGGGAGAAGTTTTGCCTTAAATTGGTTTAAGGAATGGGATGCTGTGGTCAGCCTGGATGACCTGGGCCAGTCCTGCCACCTGTTTGACCCTGATTCCTTTTAGTTAAAATGGGGACGATGACAGTCAATGACAGGTCTATCAGAAGGGCCTGGCATGGGACGAAGCACAAGGCAGTTGCTGTGGAATCACGTCCATTTTACAAGGGAGGAACCTATTCTCAGAAAGGTCACACAGCCAGGGCAGAAATTCAAAGTCAACATCTTCTAGGTCTCAAGGCCAGGCCATTGCGCTCCACAGTGCTTGGTGATGTGGCCGTCAATGTTCAGCACGTACTTGGTGTATGTCCCGGATGCCAGGCTCTGTGACAATGTAGGTGCTCACAAAGACCTAGATGGGCCCACCTACAGCAGTTTCACAGGGCACTGGGGAGGGCACTGCCCATTCCTCCCGATCACAGGTCCAAAGTGAGAGTCACAGCCCTGGGGTGGGGGGAGGGGGCAGTGTCCTGCAACCAGCCAGAGCTGCGGAAAGAAGGAAAGGGACCCCCCTCCTAGGTGAAGATCCAGATGCCCATTACACTCTGTTGGCACTCTGGAGCAGTACCTGGAATCTGCATTTCCAAAGCACTCTTGGGCAGTGCCGAGATAGCCAAGCTGGGGGAGTGTTGGCTGTGGGGCATCAGCTGGTCTGAGTTAACTGGACCCAGAGTTTGCATTTCAAGGCAAGAAGGAATCTAGAAATCCAGATTGGCCTCAGGACCAGGAAAGGGGTTCTAGGGCCCTTTCGGAATTACCCACAATTGCTGGACACAATTTTATTCTCATTTAAAATACCCGTTCCTAAAAAAAAAAAAAAAAAAAAAAAAAGTGCCTGTTCCTGGGGCGCCTGGGTGGCTCAGTCGATTGAGCACTGGACTCCTGATTCCCGCTCAGGTCATGATCTCATGGTTCGTGAGTCTGAGCCTCACATCCTCAGGCTCTGTGCTGGGAGCACAGAGCCTGCTTGGGATTTTGTGTCTCCTTCTCTCTCTGCCCCTCCCCTGCTCTCCCTCTTTCTCTCTCTCTCAACATAAATAAATAAACTTTAGGGGCGCCTGGTGGTTCAGTTGGTTAAGCAGCGAAGCGTCCTACTGCGGCTCAGGTCATGATCTTATGATTTGTACGTTCGAGCCCTGGAGCCCTGCGTTGGGCTCTGTGCTGATAGCTCAGAGCCTGGAGCCTGCTTCGGATTCTGTGTCTCCCTCTCTCTCTCTGTCCCTCCCCCACTCACGCCCTGTCTCTCTCTCAAAAATAAACATTAAAATTTTTTAAAATAAGTAAACAAAGTTTGGAATAAAATAAAATACCAGTTCCTGGAATTTTATTATATTAAATTATCCAAGGGTTAAATGATGGGGCTTTCTGCTGAAGACACAGAAAATAGCATTTTCAGGACCGCACCTCCGCCCCCTCGGCATAGCTGCTCCCAGAGCTAGAGACAGTGCAGGTGGGTGGGGAAGAAAGCTCTGGGGGGGTCGGGGGGCGGGGCATGGCTCTGCTCTGCCCCTCAGTGATACCAAGAGGCCCCAGCGTGTGGGATGTCTGTCTTCATTCTATGACCTGTCTACACGGTCACCTCAAGCCCCACTGGCTCCTGTCAGCTCCTAGATGAGTCCTGGCACTTGTTCCTTCCCCTCCCTCTTCCTACAGCTGGGGCTTCCTCTTGAGATCTCAGTGTAAACATCACCTCCTCCGAGAGGCCTCCTCAAGGCCTCCCTCCGCCCTCCTGGGTCTGTTGCCAACAAGCCACCTTCAGGAGCCAGCAGGGAGCTGGAGGAGGGGAGGCCTGGGACATGATGACCAGGGTGGGTATTTATTCCTGGCTGCAAGCCTTGGGGAGATACTCAGGAGTTCCTTGTGGCAGCAGGAAGGTGGAGAGGCCAAGGCCAAGTGTTCGTTCATTCATCCATTTCACATTTATTGAAACCCTGACGTGTTGCAACCCCTGGCTGGGTCCTGGGGCCACAAACCAGAAACAATCAGGAGCCACTCTTTGGCTCCTAAGGAACTCCTGGAGGAATGGGCAGACAGACACACAGGAGGTGACAAGGCAGAGGGGTCAAGCACGGGCTGACTTAGGCCAGGAAAGATCCGGAATGTTCAAGCCAGAATGGTTCCTGGAAAGACTCTTGTCATTCCTTAAGCCGAGCTTCGGGGAATCCAGGACTAGCCCCAGCTGCGAGCCCAAATGGGCAGGCCGGAGGCACACACTGGGTGGACAGCTGTATCTGTGAGGTGTGGGGGGCCTGGGCCTTGCCCCCCTGCTCTGGCGGTGATGCACGAACGCAGCATGGGCTCTCCCCCACACGAAGCCTGCTGCTGCCTGTTCTAGGGCGTCACGGCTTTAATTCCATCCTAACAGTGGCTCTGGTGGCGTCAGAGCAGGAAGGAGGTCTGGAGCCTCGCGTGGGGTCTGGCTCGGCTGATTGCATCTGGAGCCCTGCAAAAGGGGCACCCCGTGTGGGGATCTTTAGGTTCACTTTACACGGCGTGCCCTTCCGGGGGCTGGAAAACACTTCGGTCACCAGGCAACTGCCTCCCTTCTCCCCGAGGAGCTGATTAAAACGGGTGGCCGAGATTAGAATGGCTGGTAACCGTGAATCCACAAAGGACAGCGGTGCCCAGAGACCTCCAGGATGGTATTCCTGTGGCTCTCCCACCTTCCCGTTAGGGAAGGCTCCCAGACCATATGTGCGCAAGTGACTTCCCCTCCCTGGGCCTCAGTTTCCCCATCTGTAAAATGGCAATAATAATGATGCCTTGCTCCGGGTGGCGTGAGGGCGAAATGTGGGTATTTGAAAGGGCTTAAAACAGTGCCTGACGGGGGAAGCGCTATCTAGTGGTATGCAGGTAAAGCTGGGGACGCCCTACTTTGTAGCATTTGCCCATATCCGTGGTGTAAATATTCCATCAATTTCAAGCTACCAATAGTTTGACAAGGGGCTTGCAAAATTCCTGAACGTCTGACGATTCCATCTTGCAAGCCGGTCTGAGCCCACTGCAGCATCACCACACGGTAGACCATTATTCATAGGTTCATTCGTTATTTTTTTTTAAGTTTATTTATTTAGTAATCTCTACGCCCAACATGAGGCTGGAAGCCAGGACCCTGAGATCAAGAGTCGCACACTATCCTGGCTGAGCCAGCCAGGGGCCCTCATTCATCTGCTTTGAGTGCCAGGAATTTTTTTTTTTTTTAAGTTTATTCATTTTGAGAGAGACAGACACAGCTCAAGTGGAGAGGGGCAGAGAGAGAGAGAGAGGAAGAGAGAGAGAATCCCAAGCAGGCTCTGTGCTGCCAGCTATGGAGTCCAACACGAGGACTCGAACCCAAGAACTGTGGGATCGTGACCTGAGCCGAAACCAAGAGTCAGATGCTTAACCGACTGAGCCACCCAGGTGCTCCTTAAATACTACAGTAAAGGAGCCAGTTCCTGACCTTGGAGGATCCCGGAGTCAGGAAGGAAAGAGGTATAAACAGACCATCCCAGTACAGCTAATGGATACCAGCTGCTGTGGGAGTCTGGAGGAGGGGCACCTAACACATGCCCATTTTATTGATGGGAAAACCAAGGTATTCAGAATGTATGGTAAACCAGAATCAGAATGCAGGTGTGAAGCTGGATAAATGGCAGTTCCTATCATTCATCTGTGTCGATTCCTTTTCCCTCTAATCACTTAGGGGCGCTCCCAAGGCTCCACAATGTTCTGGGAGCAAACAAAATGCCTTGATCTTCAGGCCCCTGCTCTAAGAAATTTACAGGGAATACAAGTGCCACCTGGCTTAGCCTCGGACTTAGAGAAGAGCACATCTAAACCACTTCAAACAAGTAAGGATTAGTGATGCTCCCATAAAATATGTTGAGGCGGGAAGGGAGGGGATCCCTGCAGGTGCCCACACCCACGTCTAGTCTCTAACACGGGTAGTTTTTCTCTTAAGCTCATTAAGGCTCCCGCTGGTCTCATGAATGGAATCAGAGAAGAATCATCCCCAATCTGCCCTTTTTTTCTTATGTTTATTTATTTTTGAGATAGAGAACGAGACGGAGTGCAAGCAGGGGAGGGGCAGAGAGGGAGGGAGACACAGAATCCGAAGCAGGGTCCAGGCTCCCAGCTGTCAGCACAGAGCCTGACGCGGGGCTCAAACCCATGAACCATGAGATCATGACCTGAACTGAAGTCTGAGGCTCAATCAACTGAACCACTCAGGCGCCCCACCCCCAATCTGTCTTTTGAATTAAAGTTGCCCTTTTGGTTATCTTTTAAACAATCCTTTCTCGCCCGAGGCACCCTGATCTTTTAGGTGAACCTTGGGCGACAGCGTGTTCCAGCAGACAGGCATCGGATCTCCCGCAACGGCTCTGGCATTCCTGGTTGTGTGCCCCAAGGGTTGCCTGCTTTACCCTCTGAACCTTGATGTCCTCATCGGTAGAAGGGGTCCACAGCCCCATCTTTCTCGAGAGGGCTCAGCAAGGGGAACGGCTGGCACGGAACATGGCCTCCACACCTGGCCATTCCCTTTCTTGGGGGACAAGAGCAGGACCTTGTAGCCAGGCTGACTTTCCTGTCTCTCCATCGCTCTCCTCCCTGCAATACCCCGTGAGACAATTAAACGGGACTCGCGCTCGAACTTTGGTCTTACCTCCACTTGTTAAATCCTTTGCCGTCTCGAAGAGCATTTTACAAGCATTGCTTCCTCTCTTCATCGCCAAGACTTCCCCCCCCCCCCCCCCCCCCGCCCCGAGCTGGGAAATCATGTCCTCTCGACTGCCTGGGACAAGGATCCTTCCGGGTGGCCAAGTTCCCCGGATCCTTCACGCCCCCCACCCTCCCGGGCTGCCCCCAGCATCTCCAACCTAACCCGTAGCTGGAGCCCACAGCCCGGACCACAGAGGGACGCAGCTCCATGGGAGGGAGGGCCGGCTGCCTAAAAATAGGAGACAGGGGCTCTTTGGGGAGGGCGGCCTTCTCTTGCTTATATAATTATAAATAGTGACCTATTGCCGGAGTTTGCAGGGGGCAGATGGAAGCCTGTCCCTGGGTGGGCGTCAAACGGCCCTGTTGTCCGAGAAACAGGCTCACCGGAGGAGCAGAAAGAGGTGGCAGGGGCCCAGAATCTATTTTAACTTCGCTGTCACCATCGATTCACATCGAGCGGCGCGGCAGGCTTTGCAGAGAGAGTCATCATCAGTGTGTGGGAGCGTCTGGTAGGACTACTTCTCAGACCCAAATGCAGCCACCCCGTGGGGGCTCCAAATGGCACTGCTCTGATTTACTCAGGATCTGTGCTATGTGGGGAGGCATCCTACACACTGAGCAGCAGGACTGTATGGAAGGCAGAATAACGGCCCCCAAAAGCGTCCACGTTCTTATCCCTGGAACCTGTGAGCACGCCAGCCGACCCGGAGATGGGGAGGTTATCCTGGACCATGCGGGTGGGCCCAACAGAATCACGAGGGTCTTTGTATGTGAAAGAGGAAGGCAGGAGGGGGTCAGGGTCAAGAGTGACGTGATGTGAGAAAGAGTCCACTAGGCATCGCTAGCTTTGGATCGGAGGAAGGGTCCGCAAGCAGAGGGGTGCAGGCGGCCTCCGGAAGCTGGAAAATGCAAGGAAACAGATCCTTCCCCAGAGGCTCCAGGAAGGAACACAGCCCTGCTGACGGCAATGGCAGCCCAGTAAGGCCCGTTCCCGACTTCTGACCTCCAGAACTGTGGGTCAAGACATTTGTGTTGCTGCCAGCCGTCAAGTTTGGGGTCATCTGTTACAACAGCCTTAGGAAATTACCGGAGCGTGGGTTTGCACCTGCAAATACCCCAGTGCCGAGGAAACCAGCGTTGACCAGACTGTCTTCCCAGGGGGATGGCTCTTTAGATTCTGTGGGCATGCACATCACCTGGTGTTCTTGCTGAAATTCAGATTCCTGGGCCCCCTGCACAGGTCCAGACTCAGCAGGCCGAGGAATGCATGGGAAATGAGAACTCCAGGTGATTCTGATACCGATGGCCTTTTATTTTCGGTACTGGCTATATCGAGATGTCATCCACCTACCAGACAACTCCCCGTTTAGAGCATACAATTCAGCGGTTTTCGGTATCTCCAAAGAGTTGGGCAACCATCACTATAATCAATTTTAGAACATTTGCACCGTCCCCCAAAGACACCCCACACCCTTAACCTATCCCCCCTCGGTCACCCATTCTCTCTGACCCCTGACGACCACTAATTACTTTCCCGTCTCTATGGATTTGCCTCTTCTGGACATTTCATGTAAATGGAGTCTGTAATACGTGACCTTCTGTGTCTGGCCTCTTTCACTTAGTGGGATGGTTTCAAGGGTCATCGCTTTGTGGCAGGGGGCAGCATGGCACTCCTTTGAGTTGCCGGGGAATACAGCGTTGTGCGGGTATACCGCATTTTCTTTCTTCACCCATCCATCGAGGAACACTTGAGTAACGGCATGGCTTTCCTTAAAGTATCTCACTCAGCCACTGCAGCCGAATGACGGGGGGTTTGGCAATCTAGCATTCCCATTTTGTAGATGTGGAAACTGAGGCTCATAGGGCTCAAATCGCATGCTTAGGTTCACGTGCTCTGTAAGCGAGGCCCCGGTGGGTCCGAGACCCTGGCCCGTGAACCAGTGACACGTCTTGCTGGGGTCTCCACTGAGACTCTTCTGTGACCTGCCAGCCGGGTGACAGAGCTGGCAAAAGAGGGAAGAAGATGGAAAATCCACTTCCTCCCTCTGCTGAATCAGTTGGCCATAATTTCACTGCGTTACTGAGTAATGACCCAGGCGATGCCCTTCACCGAGGGCTAAGCACTTTACTGTATTTACCTCTGGATCCTATGACAACACGTGGGATCTGCATTCCTCACTCCTCTCCGTCCCCATTATAAGCACGAGGAACTCAGGGCTTGGAGAGTCCAAGCTCTTGGCCGCCACATGGGTGGTTCTTAAATGGTTTTGTGCCTCAGCATTACATAAAGGGCGTGGCCCAGGAATCTGCATTTTTAACGAGGGCCCCAGCTGTTTCTGATGCAGGTCACCTGGGGACCACACACGAAGCTTTGCACTGTCCCCAAATGTCGGGGGCAGGATGCAGACATGACTGTGCTCCCACGAGACCCCTTCAGGCACTTACCCAAATCCTTTCAGGAAAGGTGTGCGGGCTGGGGCCCAAGACTGCGCTGGGGACGGAGACACTGGCTTCTCACATCCTCACTGTCCCCGGGCCCCTGTGGGAACAGACTCCACATTCGGGTGCAGGGAGAGAGACCCTTCCCAAAAGCCCACCTCTGTGGCTGCAAACAGGTACGGACAGTGAAGAAAACTGGGCTCTGGTACACCTTCTACTATGACTGACTGTCCCCTCGGCTGCCTGGCCCTCAGGCAGGTCCCCACCTCCAGTGTGCTGGTAGGTGGCAGGGCAGCCATCTGGGGGACCACGAGCTGACCGGCAGGGCAGGACACGGGCTGGGATCCTGCCACCCGCTCCGTCTTAGCACCTGGCCACCTTCCACCGCCCTCTCTCCCTCCCTCCTCCCCTTCCCTCCAGGACGGCTTGCCTGTTCAAGCAAGACCCCAGCTGAGCGCCTGGAAGGCAGGATGATAAATACACGTTGGGGTTCGGAATCGGCACAGTCAATAATTTGGGGCTTCCTTGGGAGAGGACGCAGCAGGCACCTACCATTAGGGCAGCTGGCGGTGGAGGGCGCGGGGGGGGGGGGGGGGGGCGCGGAGGTGGGCCCAGGGCCTCCCGCTCCCCGTGTTGACTCAGCAGAGCTCAGGGCCTGCTCCAGCTGACCGGGCGCCCTTCCCAGATGTCCACTCTGGGCTGTCTCTTAGACCTCTCCTGGGGCTGGCTGCGGAGAGCAGAGATGGGAACCAGGTCCGGCTCTCCTGCCTCATGAAAAGGAAGGATGTGAGTGTGAGGGAAAGGCAGGAGGTCCTTTATGCTGGGGAGGCTTCCTCTGTGCCTGAGACTCCAGGGGGTGGGTAGGTGGGGAAGGGACGTGGCCTGGAGGCTTCTCAGTCCCACTGGGTGTGGAGGCAGGTGCAAATCCTGGGCAGGGTTCAGCGTTTTGACCTGGCAGAGGGGCCTGCCGGGAGAAAGCCTGAAAGAGAGCCCCCTCTCTCTTCCCTGCGTCACGCTGGATGGGAGCCAAGCTGGAGGGCTCGAAGCAGAACTGAAAAGCTCTCTGCAATTGGTTAGCTCAGTGCTCTCATTTTCCTAGGACAGGAAGCTCAGAGAGGTCAAGGTCATGCAGCAAGGACAACCCTGGCTGGGCCCAGAAGAGGCCCTGAGACTTAGAGCAGGGTGAGGGGAGGGCTGGTCCCTGGGCCATTTATGTCAGGGTCTCCTGCATTCTTGTACAGACGTGCAGGCTCCTGGGACCTACTGGGCTGATTTTTATGTACTCTCAAATTTGGGAGCCTCTGCTGCAGAGGTTGGGGTGGGGTTGGAGATACGGTTCAAATCTTGGTTTCGGCCTCAGGCCACGACTTGCCTGGGGAATCGTTGGTCCCCATCTGTGAAATGGGTACATGAGACTTCACATGAAGTGCTCACACCATGCTGGCGCATGGAGGGTGCTCAGCCTCGGGCAGGTCTCTGGGCCAGCTCGGAGCCAACCAGCTGCCTGTCGTGGCTGCCTCTAGGTGGGGGTTGGCAGAGGGCAGGCTCCCTGCACCAGCTGGCACGTGTGCACTGGGGGGAGTGTGCAGAGGGAAGAAGCTGTGTGCAGCTTGTGATGAGGAGGACGCTGGGGCTCATCCCCTGGGGCCAGGCTAAGCCCCACAGAAGGAGGGAGTAAGATAGGAAGGGCCAAAGAGGCCATGCCTCCTGGATTTTGTCAAGCCTGGGCCCCAAGCCCAGACACCAAATGTCACAGGGTGAAGAGAGGGCCTGTGGATTTCCGGGGAGAGGGAGGCTGGTGCAGACAGCAACGAATCGAGCACTGCGGTGGGTCCCCGTGGGCTTGCGGGTCAACAGGAACGGAGTGTGCGTGTTGGGAAGGGTCCCGGGAGCCGGGGCATCCAGAAGGAGGCATCCCTCCCTGGGGACCTCAGTCAGGCCAGGGCATGATTCAAGGGCACAAGGGAGACAGCCCTTGATGGGCTCAGATCCTGCAGTGTGCACTTGAGGGCTGATGAACCAGCACCTCCCCCCCCCACCCCGCACCCCGCAGAGATGAGTGGTGAGGCCTGGCGGTTGGCTTACAGCAAAGGCCCCCTTGCCTCTGTCTCTGCCCACAAAGCACAGTAGAATGGGGCACGTTTTCATGCCACTCATGCTGAGTGTTTATTTCCTGTTCAGGGAGGGGCAGCCAGAAGACTTACTGCTTCGGATTGACTTCTTCTTGACATTCAGAAGCCGAGAACAGAGTTTTCTGGAGACGCTTATCTATATATGAGCAGCAACACGGGACCGAAGTCTCTTTCGGGAGGACTCTGCAAGGGCAGGGCAGCCCTGTCTGTAGGGGATCAGGGGTGGGGCCAAGAGTCCGGATGCAGAACGAACCAGAACCGTGTTCTCCAACCGGGCCACATGTTTGAATCACCTGGGGGAGCATTTCAAGACCCTAATGCCCAGGCCACACCCCCCGCCCCAATTAAATCAGGCTGGGGTGGGGGAGGGCCGTATTTTAACCTCCCAGATGATTCCAATACACAGGAGAGTTTGAGAAACGCTGTCTCCACCCCAAGCTGCAAGTTAGGCTCGCCTGGGGCGCTCCTAAAGCAAACAGGGGCAGGCTGTGTCCTGGGCGCAAGGAATCAGAAACTCTGGGGGTGGGGGCTCCGGGGTTGGTGGCTTTGAAGAGGCCGCCAGGGTGGAGAGTCACAAATGGCGTCAACGTGGCGGTGGCATTCCTCCGCCACCCAGTAGCACGGGTGCACACGTATCAGTATTCTCTTGGTGAGTTCTGGTAGTGTGACCTTGGACCAGCTGCTCGCCAGCTGTGCTGAAAGATGTGGCTCATTAACCCCGTGTCCCAGAGACTCCAGTGGCCTATCAGCCTCGAGGGCGCGTGGCCAGGGCACCAGGGACGCCCCACAGGTGGCCTCCTGTCTTTCCACTCAGGGTACATGTGGGTCCTCGGGCGGTAGGGACAATCCTGGTAAAGGGAGCGTGAGTAATCTGGGGGAGGCTGTCAGTGCGACCTTGGGTAAGTAGCTTCTCTTCTCTGGCTTCAGTGTGTCCTTTGCTAAAAAAAAAAAATGAAGAAGAAGAAGAAAGAAACGAAAGAAAGAAAATCTGCCTTTATCCTTCCTTGAAGGCAAAATGTGTAGGTGAAGGCTTTGGGCTCTCTGAAAGTCAGGTGTCATGAGTTTTAAAGATGATTTGTCGGGGCACCCGGGTGGCTCGGTCGGTTAACTAACTCTTGATTTCGGCTCAGGTCGTGATCTCACAGTTTGAATTTGAGCCCTGCATCCGGCTCTGTGCTGATGGTGGGAACCTGCTGGGGATTCTCTCTCCCTCTCTCTCTGTCCCTCCCCCATTTGTGTCGTGTGTGTGTGTGTGTGTGTGTGTGTGTGTGTGTGTCTCAAAAATAAATGAATAAACTTAAAACAATTCATATTAAAAAAGATGATTTATGTAGCCCCAACTGAATGTTTGAAGGCAGAACCACACCGGTGAAAGGGGGAAATTGAGGTTTGGGGGCTAGATTGTGTGGAGCCAGGGTGCAAGGTCAGAATCCTCACGTGCAGCCCCAATAGCCTGGAAGATCCCCCAGGGGCCATCAAGTATGGTGCGCAGAGCTTTGCGGATAACGAATCAACTCAAACGGGCAGAGCCTGAAAACAGCAAGACATCATTTGAAACAGTGTTTTGAGTTTTGTTTAAACTGTTGCCTTCTCCTTTCTCTCCCCCTAGCCCTCCCAACTCCTCGGAAGCCTCCAGTAGGAGCTCACAGCTCCTGGCGGGGGCGGGGGGGGGGGGCACCACAATTTAGCCTTGGGAGGACTTCATCTCTGTACTCTAGCCCCAGAATTTATTTTGACTTCAGAAAAAGTCAGGGGTCACCCTGCTGGCGCTCTGAGCAAGTTCCAAACTCAGTGTGCATTGAGAAGTGTCTGGTGTGGTGGGCAGGGGTGGGGGACCGGGGTCTGCTCCTGTTAGAAGCCCCCCCACTGAGGGATGGAGAGGCAGGGGTGAGCAGGATGAAGGCACCTATGTTCCAAATCCCAGGACCTGCCCTGTGCCCTCCCTGCTGACTTCTGCTCCAACAGCAGGATGGTCAAACAGCAGGATGGTGAGGAAGGGGAGACACGTTAGGAACCCGCAGACTGGGGCGCCTGGGTGGCTCAGTGGGTTAAGTGTGTGACTTTGGCTCAGGACATGATCTCACGGTGTGTGGGTTCAAGCCCCACGTGGGGCTCTGCGCTGCCAGCTCGGAGCCTGGAGCCTGCTTCCGATTCTGTGTCTCCCTCTCTCTCTGCCCCTCCCCCACTCATTCCCTCTGTCTCTCTCTGTCTCTCTCTCTAATAAATAAACATTAAAAATTTTAAAAAAAGGAAAGGAACTCGCAGACCGATGGAAACCCCGCTTGTCCCGGGATCACCAGACCCCTTCCTGTCCCTTCGTCAGGCCCTCTCTGGAGGGACGGTGGAGCCCTCCTGGGCAGATGTTGCAAAGCTGGAGGAAACCACGGCCCCGCCCCCAAGCTGCCGCTGTGCTCTGATGTCACCAGAAAGCCTCTCCCGTCAGCTATTCTTAGTCTGGAGAACACACCTCCGCCTGTTAGAAGTTTCTAGACTTCAGGCTCTTTATAAATAACTTAGAAACTTGTAGTGTGCCACCGGCTTAAGCACTTGCTTCTTTTATGCAGGATGTTCAGAGAATCTGGAAGCTGGGGCACCTGCTCCCTCCCCGGCGAACCTTGCAAATACTGTTCCTCTACCCGGAAGGCTGGCTTCCACTTCCATGCAGCCCTCCTGGAACCAGACCTCATCAGTACCAGCAGCTACCCAGGGAATGGGTCGTGTACGGTGCTGGGCGCTAAGTAAGCGCTGAGGGATGTCGGAGGCAGTTCTGGTGGGCGGAGGACCCGGGTTCAAATCCGGACCCCGCCCCTCACAGGTCAGGTGATCTCGAGAAGCCACTTTGCTGCTCTTTGCCTCCGTGTCTGCATCTGTGAAACCAGGACACGGGCTGTTGTGCAGGCGACAGGAACCAAAACACGGCACACACACACAGCGCGCTTGGAGTGGCACAGGGGAGCTCTCTGAGGGCCCGTGTTGCTCCTGGGGTGAACGAGAAAGTGCTTTCGGAGGAGGGACTGTTCTCTGTTCACCCACAGGAAACAGAGACTCCGGCCTGCAGGTTAAACGACTTGCCCACACTTGCTCAATTAGTATCAGAAGTCGAATTTGAACCTGGGTCTCTGCCGCCAGAAGCACACAATTATGAAGTGCCGTTGCCCCCTAGGGCATGAGGAGGAATCAGAACCAAGTCTAGGGTGTGGGGGTGGGGTGGGGTGGGGGGACTCCCCATCTCTCCGAACCTGAGGGAGCCATCCCTCTCCACCGTCTGTTTCTTTTCCCTTGAGACCTTGGGCAACTCAGTGCCCCTCGCTGAGCCTCAGTTTCTCCATCTATAGACTGGGTTTATAATAATAGCATCCACTCTGCAGAGGAACATGAGGACTTTGAAAGGGGGGGGGCGCCCTCTTCAGCGTCCTGGATAGAGCAGACACCCCCCACCCCCGCCCTCCCGCAAGACCAACTGACCTCCAAGATGCGCCAAGGTTGGAATGTTCCCGTCTTCCTCCACACGTCCCTAGAGCCCTGGGCACCGATCCCGGGCGACTTGCATCGGTCGATTGTGTGCGTAAATATCTCCCTCGATGGACACCAAGGTTCTGCCGTTGTCCTCACCAGGGAGCAGGTGCCCAGGAGGATCGGAGCAAGGCTGCTTCCCCAGCTGCCTCCCCTCACCACCCCCCTCCCTCCCCGGGGCATTACGTACTAGCTCACTTTGCGTGGTGAAACACCATCTGGAGACTTTATCTAGGCGTTTCCCACATTTTTCCATGTTTGTGATGGAGCACCGCACGGGGTAGAATTCACGGCAGAGGCCAGTGCCTCTTGCTGGCGGCAGGAGGGAGTCGGGCATGGAGCAGAGTGACAGGACCCAAGGGGAGGGGAGCAGCCCCTTCCCCAGCCCCCTCCAGGCTGGCCGGCTCACTGAGCCCTTGCTCTGCACATTCGAGGCTTACCAGTCCCGTGCTACCACCAGACGATGGAAGAGGGGGGCTCAGCAGGGATGAAGGCTGCTCACGAGGTGTGGGCCACGAAACAGTGTGGCCAGCTGCTGTTTCACTTATCAGACTCGAATGAGTTCCCCTCACCTCTCGAGCTTTGCTTCCCTTGGAGGCTCGTTCTCCAAAGACCGGTTGTCAGTTCCCCTTTCTGGAAAATCCTTCTCTGCTGTCCCTGACTCCCACCACGCACTTCCTTCTCTGGAAATCTACAGGAGTAAGAGCCAGGAGAAGCCTGGGGTGTGCAATCATCAGGGCCCCAGGGTGCAGCATCAGCAGGATGCGATGAAAGTTCTCAGCAGGAGTCGTGACCCTGGCAGGTGCGAAGAATTCAGTGCAGGAGGAAGCCGTGCAGACGGCACAGTTCGGCAGCTCTGAAGAAAAAACGGGGGCTGGAGAATCAGGGTGGGGGGGGGGTCAATTAGGGTATCTGCCATCGGACCCAGGGAATCTAGGCTTTGAGACCACAGCCCCACATGGAGAGTGAAGGGGACCCGGAATCCTCCATTGGCATAGTGACTACAATTAAGATTCGGCTGAGGTCCCTGGAAAAATCAATTCCTCCCTCCTGGCCAAAGAGCAGTTTGCAGACTTCTGTACTTCCCGGGAGCATCAGCTTGCTTGGGATTGCACGGCGCTTTTCTTAGGACTTTACTCCCCAGACGGGTTGTACTATTTAGTACGGAGACGAAAAACTAAAGCAAAGCCATAGTTCTTGGTCTTTATTTTCATCCTATCTTATAATGGAAAGCAACCTATGTATATTTTGTATTTTCAGTGCTTAACACATGGAAGAGAATTTGGCATCCTCAAACAGGAAGGCTTTGTGGTTCCCATTTTAAAGGTACAGAGTCGTCGGTATGGCCAGATCTTTCCTAAATGTGGCGAAATACACATGGACACAAAACTGACCTTCTTAACCACTTTTTTAAAAAAAATTTTTTTTAACGTTTATTTATTTTTGAGACAGAGAGAGACAGAGCATGAATGGGGGAGGGTCAGAGAGAGGGAGACACAGAATCTGAAACAGGCTCCAGGCTCTGAGCCGTCAGCACAGAGCGCGACGCGGGGCTCGAACTCACGGACCGCGACATCATGACCTGAGCCGAAGTCGGCCGCCCAACCGACTGAGCCACCCAGGCGCCCCCTTAACCACTTTTAAGCGCACGTTTTGGTGGCGTGAAGCACATTCACATTGTATCGGGCAGATTTTTAATTTGAAAGTTGTAAGTTTGCAGAGAGGATGTTACTGTTGAAGAGAACGGAGATTTGCCACATTCAAAAGTTCAACTTAGTGGATGTATAAGAATTCATGAGGGCCATCTGGGTGGCTAAGTCAGTTGAGCATCTGACTCTTGGTTCTAGCTCAGGTCATGATCTCGGGGTCGTGGGATTGAGCCCTGCTTGGGATTCGCTCTCCCTCCCTCTGCCCCTCTCCCCGACTTGTGCTCTATTTCTCTCTCTAAAATTAAAAAAAAAAATTTTTTTTAATTCATGAAGTACTTGGAAGGTTTTGAAAAGTGCTTAAGAAGAAATCAAATATATTAAATTCATGAGTGCACTTAGAGTATTTAAGGGGAATTAAATTTTTTTAAAAGAAGTGATTGTAAAATGCAGTCAATTTTATAAACAAAATGGATTCATAAATTCAACACAAAATCTTAGGGAAGAACTGTGTTTTGAATTTGTGTTTGTAAGAAATAGAATATTAATTGGAAAAAAACAACACAGAGGTCCCGAATCCCCTTTCACAAAAGGCTTTCAAGACAGCAAGTTGACAAAGAGTGCTTCCCAGCCTTCAAACCATTTGTGCGTAAGAGCTCACTGTTCAGCAGTTCCCAAACTTGAGTGTGCATCACAAGCCCTTGGGGGGCGGCTTGTTCGCAAACAGATCTTGGGCTCCAGCCCCAGAGTTCCTGATCCAGTGGGTCTGGTGCCCAAGAGCCCGTGTTTCGTTTCTTTTTTCTCTTCTCTTTTTTTTCAAGATTTTATTTTTAAGCAATCTCTACACCCAGCGTGGGGCTCAAACTCACAACCCTGAGATCAAGAGTTGCACACTCTTCTGAATGAGCCAGCCAGGCACCCCAGAGCCTGTATTTCTAACAAGTTCCCAGGAGATGCTGATGTAGCTGGCCCAGGGACCAGACTTTGAAACCCAGGGTGCTAGGTCCACACAACGTACCCAGAGAGGCCAGGTGGTGGTTTTGTTTTGTTTTGTTTTGTTTTGAAGTAAGCTCGAAGCCCATCATGGGGCTTGAACTCATGATTGTGAGATCAAGTCGCGTGCTCTACGGACTGAGCCAGCCAGGCGCCCCCCATTTACTATGAACGATCAAGGGCTGGCTATGAGGGCAATACTTACGTACTGCCCACAAGTGGCCACGCCCGAAGCCCCTGGTCTCAGGGTCTTTCTCCAGGAAGGTGAGGGAGGTGACGGTGCCTAGTGACCGAAGACAGTGAGGCCACCTTATCTGCGCTATTCCCCCAGCCTCGGCTTGCGGGGACGTGGGATTCCCTCCTGTCCGCGGAATGCCTAGCGAACGCAAAGGCAGAGCAGAGCTGCTGGCCTGGTGGGAAGCGTCAGCCCCAGGGCAGGACGGGGGTGCCGAGCAGACCAGCCGCACACAGGGGCGGCTGAGGAGCCAGGGACACGGGGCCTGAGTGCCCACCTGGCCGAGTGCCTGCCGCGGAGAACCCCGGGAGACCTAACCACCAGCTCATCGTCCGAGGAAAGAGTCCCTTTGAAGGTCGCCTGGTGACTTTTCAAATGTGGGCTGTCGGATTAGGGACTCCTGCTCTTGGGGTGCGGCCGCCGTCCCGATGAGGAGGTGGACATTCCCACGCCTGCTCCAGTTCCCTCAGAAGAGAGGCCTGGAGTTTTCTTCCCTGGTTGTTCTTGTGGGAGGATGTTCTGCCGCCTCCCCCATGGCTCGCGCCATACTTTGTTCAGCTAGTTCTTGGATCGAAACGCAGAGGGATTACGTGAGTTGGGCTTCTCTAAGACTGACATGAGGAGACAGATGGCTCTCCCCAGCTGGGGCTCCTCAGGCCCCTGTCTCCCTGGTATCTACAGGGAACTTCTCCTCAGGGATTCTGCACATTTGGTTGGAAAGTGAACAGAGAGACATTCAAGACTGTGTAGCCACAGTAGGAGGAAACATATTAAGCTGCCTTCTCTTTGTACCAATGAGCATTTATTTATATAATAAGAATGATGCGTTATTTCGGTTATTTAGGACCTGTTAAGGCTCTAAGTAAAGAATACTTGCTTGGTGTAAACATCACAGACAGATATTATCTCTCTTATTAAGAAGCTGGAGATGAGCATTTCCAGGGTTGGTACAGAAGCTGAGCAAAGTTGGGGCCCCGGGCTGGCATTTCTGCAATCCTTTGGGCTCTCCCCTCATGGCTGTAACGTGGCTGCAGCAGCTCCAGACATCACATCCTCTCAAAATATAGGTATTCGGATCAGGATGGGAGGAGAGGCAGAAAGGAAAGGCTTCTCTCATCAGGGAGCGAAATCTTACCAATATCTCTGTGCAGATGCATTGTGTGTCAGGCTGAGTCCCACACCCTCTCCCAGACCAATCGCTGGCAAACTGGGTTAACCATACTTGGCTTTCACCGCTTGTAGGTAGTTCATATCTAACTGGGGGAGCTAGGTACATTGCTGCCAGAACAAAGTTTGGGTTCTTTTTGTAAGAATGAAGAACTAGCTATCGAACAGCAACCAAGATGGAGTAAGCTGTCCCTGGGGTCCTGCTAGATCCCTGGCTTCATGTGACGTACTTTTCACCAACCGCCAACTATCTCCTGAGTGCCTCGTACCCCCTTGGCATTGTGCTAAGCACATGAAGATAATCTGGGGACAGAAGGGACTAGAGGCGGTCCCACTGACTAAGCATGCATTATTGCAGGTGTCGACAAAGCATGGCTGACCCGTGGTTTTGCAAATAAAGTTTTATTGGAACACGGCCATGCCCGTTTGTTTAGGTCTCTGGCTGTTTCCCTCGTACCACAGCAGAGCTGAGCAGTTGCAACAGAGACCATCACGCCTGCAAAGCCTGTATTATTTACTATCCGGCCCTTCCTTTACAGAAGACATTTGTCAATCTGGGCCTTGCCGTGCTACCCGTCATTATTGACAATTCGGAGGACTGCCTGCCCTCTGGGAAGATGACACGTGCCAAAGGAGAAAACAATAGACGTGATCCATCACTCGAGTCTATGTGTCTGGAAAGGTGTGGGGGCATCTCATGGAATGGATGGCTTCTTCCTTTTTCCTTCTCAAAGGATTTTTTCAGGGTGGCTCCGTGGGTTGAGCGTCCGACTTCGGCTCAGGTCGTGATCTCACGGTTCGCGGGTTCAAGCCCCGCGTTGGGTTCTGTGCTGACAGCCCAGGTGTGTTCCAAATCCACGCAAACAGACGCAGCAATGAGCGGCCAAAGCCTCGCAGTAGGGCCTCCTGAACCCCATGTGTCACTGGGGCACCAAGGGGTGGCAGTGTCTTCATCTAAAATGAAATGAGGATACGGGGGGGCCCCCAGGTGGCTCAGTCGGTGAAGCGTCCGACTTCGACTCAGGTCATGATCTCACTGTTCCCGGGTTCGAGCCACCTGTCGGGCTCTGTGCTGGCAGCTCGGAGCCTGGAGCCTGCTTCGGATTCTGCGTCTCCCTCTCTCTCTGGCCCTCCTCTGCTCGCACTCTGTCTCTCTCCTTCAAAAATAAATAAGAATATTAAGAAGAATTTTTTTAATGAAATGAGGACAGAGAGATGGCACACCCAGGCAAGCGGGCGGCCCCGCAGAGGCATCCGGAAGCAGATCACGGGGAGAAGTTACGGTCAGGAGGTGGAGTGGGGCCCGACGAAGTCCTCCCGGCCTTCGATCTGTGAGGCTCCGCCAGAGAAATGACAGAAGGAGTTAAAAACAAGCTGGGAACAGATCTGGTTTTCTTCTGAGTCACCCAGGGAGGGAAAATGAAAAATTCCCAGTCTCCCTCCCTCTCCTTCCCAAATGGGAACACGGGTTCCCGGGAGGGGACGGCGTAGCCCGGGGTGTGAGACCAGCTGGCAGGACACCGGGGCCATCTTGTGTGGTGGCTCGCTCCTTTCTGGCTCTCTGGGTGCTCCCTGCTCAGCACAGTCTTCCCTTGCCAGGTCGCGGGGTGCCAGGAGCCTAATGAGATGGTAAGGTTAGTGCTGCTGATGGTTTTGGGCCGCTGCCTGATGGGGGTGACTCATGCCGAATGTACCTTGCCTGGACAGTGACGTAGCAGAGTCCATCACGGCCAGAGGAAACTATAAAGCCGGTGCCCCAGATCTCCTGGCCTGCCCTCACCACGGAACCATCTGTTTGTCTCTGTTACCACGTGCACAACACTGCTAGGAGACCTCTGCCTCCCTGCTCTGTGGCTTACCTGGGGATGGCGGCTCCACATGTCACAACCTGAGCCCCTGAGACCCGGAATCAGCCCTTCTGTTGTGCAGGGGTACATCCACCCCCAGCCCCCAGAGGAGGCTGAAACCAGGCTGGGTGGTAAACAACGCCCCGACAGTTTCAGTGGAAAACTACGAGCAAAGGAAGGTGGAAGGCCTGACACACGTAGAGGGAATTGTGGCCGACGATAAATAACACACCCTTAGACATAGAGCATGAGTTACCATCCTGAGAAACCAAGAGATCAACAGGTGGTCCTCCGAACGCCTTTGGATGGCAGCTTCTTTTTTTTCAACGTTTATTTTTGGGACAGAGAGAGACAGAGCATGAACGGGCGAGGGGCAGAGAGAGAGGGAGACACAGAATCAGAAGCAGGCTCCAGGCTCCGAGCCATCAGCCCAGAGCCCGACGCGGGGCTCGAACTCACGGACCGCGAGATCGTGACCCGGCTGAAGTCGGACGCTTAACCGACTGCGCCACCCAGGCGCCCCAAGTTTTTTTTTTTTTAATGTTTGTTTACTTTTTAGAGATAGAGACAGAATGTGAGTGGGGGAGGGGCAGAGGGAGAGGGAGACACAGAATCGGAAACAGGTTCCAGGCTCTGAGCCATCAGCCCAGAGCCCGACGCGGGGCTCGAACTCACGCACCGCAAGATCGTGACCTGGCTGAAGTCGGACGCTTAACCGACTGCGCCACCCAGGCGCCCCAGGATGGCAGCTTCTAATCCCCGCCTGGAAAGGCAAAACGATGATGTGCACAAGAGTGAGTCATGCTTTGGCACAGGTCATAAGGCATGCCCTGAGTCTACCCCTGGGACTTCAACTAACTCACCCGAACTACACTCTCTGACATTTTGTCACAATTTCACAGACACCTGTAGGCACTTTTATACAAGAGGTTGCCTTGTTCTATTCTATCCTGGCACAGAATCGAGGCTCCGAGGAGTGTGAGCTTGGACAGTATGGGATGTTTGTGCTTTTGGGGCAGAGTATCTGTCGTGGGAAGGTAAAGGGACTTCAGTTAACGTTCTAGAAGCATTTGCCTGCCACAGTGTCAGCCGCTGTGGAGACAGATGGGAATAAGTGTGAATGCTGCCATCGGGAGCTCACGGTTTTACATCCCACTGAGGTGTCGCCCCGCCCCTGCTGCCCCAGCAGAAGGGAAGTCGGCTTCACGGCCCAATGGCATGAAACATGCCAGCCAGACTGGGGTGAATGAGCCCCTGCTTCTCAGAGCCACGTGTGGTCTGAACAGCCAAGGCAGCACACAACTCGGGCCACTGTGAGTCTAAATCACCCCCACACTGAACCAGGTTACTCCGGGTGTGAGAGGAGAGTCCCATTTGGTTCTAAACCTCTGCTGACTGTGTCTTCCACATCATGAGGTCCAGGCCCTAAAGGCAGATGAACAGACTGATGGAAATGGAGGAGAACGGTGGCCCTGTGCCCAGCCGCCCACGCCAAGCACTAACGGAGAAGCCGGTTGCAAGCGTGCCAAACCGGAGGTTTCGGGAACAGTATCCGCTTAGACCAAGGGACTTGGGTGAGCCCCAGCCCGTGGTATCTCCAGTCCTGACAAGACTCTGGGCTGGACCTCTCCAGATGAATGCTTTCAAGTCTGCATTTGTGGAAGAACATCTCTGTCATCCAGGGCTCAGAAAAACAACCCCCTCCCACCCAGCCTGGGAGGGGAGAAGTGGAGGGCGTTGGGTTAAGTAAGCATTTGAAGACAGGGGCTCGTGGAAGATGTAACTGGAAACAGCTGTTGGTGGAGCCCTACCCACGGCTGAGCATCCTGCGTGGGCCAAGAAGGGTAGATGCTTAAGGCCCAGGAGGGGTAAGAGGCAAGAATGCGAACGTTTCGATGCATCAGCACATCACTGGCTCGTTCACGCGATGGGCAGGCTCAGAAGAGAGGCCATTAGGTTCTCTGTGTTTGCTGAGAACCAGACCCAGAAATAAAGCACAGCCCCCAGACCGACCTTGGATGGATTATTTTCTTATACCTCAGCCCAAATCATTGTTCTTAGAGCCAATGCAGTCAACGGAATTAGGGTCTTCTTAGGCTGAGTTTGGATGGGTTATTTTCTTAAAAAAAAAAATTTTTTTTTAACGTTTATGTATTTTTGAGAGAGAGAGAGAGAGAGAGAGAGAGAGAGAGAGAAAGACAGAGCATGAGCAAGGAAAGGGCAGAGACAGGGACAAACAGAATCCGAAGCAGGCTCCAGGCTCTGAGCTGTCAGCACAGAGCCCGACACGGGGTTCGAACTCACAAACCTTGAGATCATGACCTGAGCTGAAATCAAGAGTCCGATGCTTCACTGAGCCATCCAGGCACCACACTCCCAATGCCCTAACTTAAAATAAAACTCTCTGTTTTTAAGAGAGAGAAAGAGAGAGAGAGAGAGAAAGAGAGAGTGAGCAGGGGAGGGGCAGAGAAAGAGAGAGGGAGACACAGAATCCGAAGCAGGCTCCAGGCTCCGAGCTGTCAGCACAGAGCCCGACGCGGGGCTCGAACTCACAAACTGTGCGATCATGACCTGAGCGGAAGCTGGACGCTTAACTGACTGAGCCACCCAGGTGCCCCTAGATGGGTTATTTTCTTATACCTGGGCCCAAATCATTGTTCTTAGAGCCAATGCAGTCAATGGAATGAGGGTCTTCAGGGTACCTAATTAAGGAAGAAAGTCGCAAGGTCGCGTATGGGCCTTTATGAGAGAACTCCGCTACCTTGAGTTCTGCAGAGCTTCTGGGCAGACAGTGCTAATTGTGGGGGCTCCCGCTAAGCCTTGAGTGGAAAATGTAAGCAACCCATCCCTTTGTGGGCAGAAGGGGAGGACCACACATCTCTGCTAAATTAGCAAACGCTTTAAAAAAAAAAACAAAACCCTGTTTCTGCTGAATTTTATGCCCCTCGTCAAGGAACATCTCAGAGCCGAAGCTTACCTGAAACCACAGGTCTCTTGTTGTCAGGATGCCACAGGCTCACCTCGGGCAAACAGACTTCCTGGCAAGCGATTTTCAACAGCTTCTCTTGAACAACTTCTACCCAGGGGGCCAGGTGCTCCCCAGGGTGCTCCAGAGAAATCGCAAATGGTGTAAGATTCTGTGGGAACACTGGTTGGTCCTCAACACCCAGTCTCATACTGAGGATGTGCTTCTTGCTGTTAACTTTCTTACGTACGTACGGCACTGTGGTTGGGGAGGAAAGCATCCTCGTTCTTAGGAGAGAGGCACCAAAGAATTTAGGGAGAAGTCTCAGGTTGTCTGAGACACTTTCACATGGGTCAGGGGGGAAAACGTATAGAGAGAAGGGAAATAAAGAAAATATAGTAAATGTTGAACCTTGGTGCAGGGTATGTGGGTTTCTATTCCCCTTTTCAACTTTTTAAAAAAGTTTATTTATTTTTTAGTAATCTCTATACCCAACATGGGCTCGAACTCACCACCCCAATATCAAGAGTTGCATGCTTCTGACTAAGCCAGCCAGGTGCCCTGACCCTCTTTCAACTTTTTGATGTTGCTTCTGCTTAGACTTCCGTTTAAAGAAAATAGTCAAGTGGATTGTACAGTAGGGTCAGTAACCTACAGCCTGTGGGCCTTCCCCAGCCCATGCCTGTTTTTGTCAATAAAGTTTTATTGGCACAAAGCCACACGCACTCGTTGACCTATTGCCTATGGCTGTTTTCCTGCTACAAGGGCAGGCCTGAGTAATCGTGTGGCCTGAAATTTCAGCCAAAAATACTTTTACTCTCTGGCCCTTTCCAGGAGAAGTCGGCGACCCCTGCTTGAGGAGAAATCATATTTTAGGTTACGGTTACACAAGATGAGTTAAGTTCCAGAAATAAATTACACTTCCATAAAGCCAGAGGGGAAAAAAAGCAACTGCCTATAAAAAGTCTTTGCAGGTTTTGGGGCGCCTGGGTGGCTCAGTCAGTTAGGCGTCCGACTTTGGCTCAGGTCATGATCTCGCGGTCTGTGGGTTCGAGCCCCACGTCAGGCTCTGACAGCTCAGAGCCTGGAGCCTGCTTTGGATTCTGTGTCTCCCTCTCTCTCTCTGCCCCTCCCCTGCTCATGCTCTGTCTCTCTATCTGTCTCTCTTTCAGAAATAAGTGAACATTTAAAAAAATTTAAAAAGTCTTTGCAGGTTTTGAATAAGATTTCCCTAAACTTCAAGAGGACAAATTTCCCAGACAATGAGGGATAAATAACGCTTTCTCATCCTCTGTCACAGTGAATGTGAGGGAAATAAGAGACTGCTGAAGCTGGCAGGGAGGTTGCCACGGCAGTTAGCAAGGGAGAAATTTAACAAGGTTTTGAATGCCAAATAGTAAGGGATGATGTTATTAGCAAGTTTCCCTGCAGGACAAGAAAACCCTCAGAGGAAGCAATTTGGGGGCAGCAGAAACACCTCCGCAGTCAAGTCCAAAGGCTCAGGCTTGAGTACCTGATCTGAGCCACCCGCCAGACGAAGGCACCTATACCCTCCACGGGCCTCATTATTTCTCTTTGTAAAATGTCAGGAACCATGGTCTAGCAGAGGCCTTTAGCTTTCAAAGTTCCTAATTTCCTGGGAGCAGTTTCATGCAAAGGTAGCCATTACCCAGAAAGTCTTACAACTGCACTTTCTTTCACCTCATTTTTTTTTTTTTAAGTAGGCTCTACGCCCAAGGGAGGGCTTGAACTCACAGCCCTGGGATCCAGAGTCTGATGTACCGCTGACTGAGCCACCCACGCGCCCCGTTTTCATCCCATTTTTAGAAGAGGAAAGTCAGGGCAAAGACCGGGTAACAGGGATCCCAAACGTTCCTTAGAATATACGCGTTAGCAGTTACAGGTGACAGAAACAGTGCTTCTCTGGGAAGAGCTCCTGGCACAAAGGTGGGTGCCATGAAGACACTCAAGACATCAGGGGCCGACCAGCTAGAAGACGGAGACAGCAGCTCTTCCCAGTGCCACCTCCCAGAGACGGACGACAGTGGGGCGACACTGTCCCCGAAGGGCAAATGGTCGTTGGGGAGGGGGAAAAGCCGTTACTCTCCGGATGTATAAAGCACAGGTGTCCATATGGTGCATAAGCAGACTTGACATCACATTCAGGGCTCATGGCAGGTCTCTTCTCAAGAGTCCAAAAGTGGCAACAACCCAAAGGTCCATTAATAGCTGAACAGATAAACAAAATGTGGCGCGTCCACACAACGGAACATCATTCGGCCTTAGGAGGACTGGAACACTGATTCATGCTACGGAGTGGACGGCCTGTGAAAACGCTAAGTGAAAGGAGCCAGTCGCCAAAGATCACGTGCTGCCTGATCCCATTTTCATGAACTGTTTGGAACAGGCCAATCCATAGAGCAGGAAGTAGATGGGGCGCTTGGGGGAGGGAGGAATGGGGAGTGGTCGCTTAATGGGGTAAAGGGCTTTACTTTGAGGTGGCGAGAGTGTTTTCATCTACACAGAGGCGGCGGTCGCACAACTTTGTGAAGGTACTAACTGCCACTGAGCTGCGCATTTTTAAATGATTCACTTCAGGGGCGCCCGCGTGGCTCAGTTGGTTATGCATCCCATTTCGGCTCAGGTCGTGATCTGTTTGTGAGTTCGAGCCCCGCGTCGGACTCTCTGCTGACAGCTCAGACAGAGCCTGGAGCCTGCTTCGGGTTCTGCGTCTCCCTCTCTCTCTCTCTGCCCCTCCCCCACTCGGACTCTCTCTCTTTCTCAAAAATAAACATTAAAAAAAATAAAATGGTTCACTTTATGTCATGTGAATTTCACCTAAAAAAAGAGACAGCAAAACAATTTCATGGGGGAGGTGACGAGGAAAAACTCGTCTGAGGTTCGTGGGATGGGTGGGGAGGCAATACTGGAAAAAAGGCTGAGCAGAGCCGGGGAAGGGGGTACAGGGAGGGATGTAGGAGAGCCTGTGGGCCAAGTCCTCTGCATGGGAACAGCAGGTGGGGTTCAGGGCAGGCCGCCCCCAAAGACGCCACTGTGGCTTATTGATCATTTTGAACTAAAGTGCAGCCAGGGCAAGGAGGGCACTTTGACCCTCCTTTGTCCCCCTGAGAGCAGGAAATCCTTCTCCCTTGCGCACGGTACTCCCGCCCCGTGCCAGGGGAAAGAGAGGCGTCCTTATCACCGGCGGGAACTCGGGGCCGAGAAGGCTGTGGAAACCACCCTGGCTGCTTCTCCACTAATTTGCGGCCCCACGCCCAAACCCCTTGCCCTTGATTCTTCACAGATGTGTTGGTTGTCTAGAAGGCACGAATGCTGCCTGCCGTGGGCACTCCTCTGAGTGTCTTATTTCTAGGGGCTCCTGCAAGAAATTACATTTACTACTATTTTTTCTCCTGTTCATCTGTCTTGTGTCAATTTAATGATGAGACCAGCCAAAGAACCTAGCAGGAAGGAAGGAAGTCAATGTTCTGTCCTGGGGCCATGACTGAGGGAGGACATCACCATATAGTTAAGTGGTGCAGTATTAGAGAATTCCAAAACCTGGGGGGAGGACCAGGTTTTGGAGACAGGGAAAACACACACACACACACACACACAACAACGAGCTTTCATTGAGTGCTCCGACTTCTGCGGCTTGACTATGAAAGTTTCCATTAAGATCTGTGTCATTCTAAGGGAAGCAGTTAGGAATTCTGGCCCCTTGAGGATTCTAGAATGCATGCTGCCCGGCTGGTTCTCTCCCAAATTTCTTTCCTTTTTTTCTGTCAACTTCCTTTCCTAAGTTCACTGAACGATTTGCCTTTAGGTCTTTCCAAACCCCAGAGAACTTGCCATCATTATCCTTTTTTTTTTTGCACAGCCGAATGGGGAAGAATTTCCTATGGGAACATTAGCCTAACTCTAAACTTAAAAAAACCCCACCCTCCCCTGCACCCCCATCACCCACAAAACTAAAACGCTTGAAAGGGGAATCCGCTGTGAAAAAAACCCTAAATTGCATGGCGGCAGCCTGGCAGTGAGGTGGCAAGGAACACCTTGCCGGAGGCTGGGAGGCGCGAGGGCCGCTTTTGGGGCTTTGCTTACCGTTTGCAGCGTTTGGAGCCACTGGGGTGCTGCATCTGGTCTAGGGGAAGCAGCCGAAGAGAGAATATAGCGTGTGCCCGCTGCCCTTTGCCGCTTACAGCGAGGTCATCACGAGGAAGATGCTCAGCGGAAAACGTGAGAACCAGGGGTCAGAAATCCCGGGCTTCCTAGGTCCCAAAAGGGAACTGCTTCTGTGCGACCCCCAGCACGAGAGGAGGAGGAGGATCACTTTGAGCCATGCAGGCTCGTTAAACACCTTGACCCAGCTGTGGCTAATATCAGACTCAAGTGGCCGCCGTTAAGCCAGGGGGTGGGGGCAGAGATAGGCACGGGCAAGAAAACAGAACAAGCTGGCAAGTTCTGGCAAAGAACTATGATCACGGGCACAGATAGGGGAGTAGTCTGCTAAGGGTTCGAGGGAATCGTTCCCAGAGGAATCATGAGCCGGGAAAATGAAAGACGTCCGGGGCTGACCCCAGACCTGCACCAGGCGGGAAGTACTCAAGTCAAGTTGCCCAGCTCCCAGGGAAGATGCGCCCCCTCCCCCCACTAGTGGTGTGACCAGGGAGGACTGGGCTCAGAGGGGAGGAGGGGCAGCAGCAACCAGTCTCCCCACCCCCCTCCCCCCACTGTGGGGGGCAGGCCGGCTTCATGGTACCTGCCCACCTGCCCAGCAGAGTATCTCGTCACTGGCAGCACGGTGGCTTCTGTGCGTCTCGCTCTTCTTCCAGGTGGCAGTTTGTACTGCAGCTGTCTGGCCCCTGCATCCCCACTGAGCGGGGACCAGGGGGAGGGGCGTGTCAAAACTTCTAGTTCAGGGGGCTGGTCCCCAAGGAGCCAGGGCGGACTGACTCTGGCGGGACACAGGAAGTGGGTAGGAGAGGTTTGGGGTGAGCGGCACAGATGAGGCGGGGCCCCCAAGCCTTTCCTTTTCCACGGGTGCACGGGAGGCCGTTCCCTTCGGAGTTATGCTGTGGGTGGGTCCGTGACCTGTGTGGCTCCTGAGGCAGAAGTGACACACATGGCTTGTCCTGAGGCCTCCTCTCTTCCCCCCCCACCCCACCCCCGTCGTCATCTGCTGTAGACGGAGGAGTTAAACTCCCACCCCCGGTGGCTGTGCTGCTGCGGCCAGAGCAAAGCAATAGTTTCTGCACAGAGCAGTATCTGCCACCCGAAAGTCTGACCGCACAGAGGCTGTCTCCCCTGGGAGGAGGCACGTCCTGCCGTGGGGAGCACACCCAGAGTGGGGAGGCCACATCGGTGTCCAGGTCTTCATTCCCAGTCCCCCCCCCCCCCGGTGGAATGTGAGAGGCAGTGCCACCAAGGGCCACTCCAGCTTCCCCGCATGCAGCCCTCCCGCCCCCCCCCCCCCACCCGGACGTGTCCCTCTGTGCTCACTGCCCTTCGGGGCAGGTGGAAGCCGCACACCGAAGCAGACAGCGGAGCCCCCTGCCCACCCCATCCCCCTGCAAGAAAGGTCTATTGTGTTCGAGCCACGGTATATTTTTGGGTCTATTTATTACAGAACTAGCATTACCCTAATACAATCATCGCTAAATGGCCATAATACATTTATTCTATAATTGCACAGAATTTTATTCACCGAAGGAATGTCCTTTCCTCTCAAGACTCTAAGTGTTCAGAACTGAAACGTTTAGAAGTTAAAGTGGCTGCAAAGGATAAAACCAGTGCGAGGTAGTTGCTAAAGTTGGCGGTAGTGTGGTAGTCAAGAGCTGGCGCTCGGGGGTCGGGTCCCCGGGTCCCCCGCCCGCTGTCCCACCTGCGCGCAGTGCACTCCGGCTCCCCGTCTGCTCGGTGGGACGCTGGCGGGGCCCGCACCTTGGCTGAGCTCGGCAGACTGTGGCCCACGGGCCAGACCAGCCCAAAGCCCGTTTTCTTTACAGCCCTCGAGCTGAGAAGGTCTTCTACGTTTTCGAAAACAAAGAACACGTGACCTTACGTGGCCCGCAACAATAATCGACCGCCCGGCCCTGCCTTAGAGGGTTGCCGTGAAGAGTATAGGTGAGGCCAGTGCTGGCTCAAAGTAAGCTTGCGATACAAAATAACACATGCACCACAACCATCGACGTCTCCAGAAATAAACGGTCACAGGGCCAGATTCTGCATTTCGTCTGGGTGAACATTCACTCCTTTCCTCCAGAAAACAGACAGAAACACATAAAGAGCTACATCTGGATTATTATGGCCACAGGTTACTTGTCAAATTAAAAAGCTGCTGGTAATCCAGTTTTATGTACTTGGAATATGGAGAAAGGAAAACAAGTTATTTTCCCTTCTAGCGGTAGAAGAGAGCCTAGAACGTGAGCGTTTGACTCCATTTCATGTGTTAAGAAAGAGACATTTTAAAATGAGAACAAGTCCTTAAGTAGGTATTGTAAAATGCAAAACTGATTTAGCAACAGTACGAATGCTGGTTTCGGCGAAAAACAACTCTGCGGTGGAAATTCACTTATGATGGAGAAGCTACCATGAGGTCCAGGTGGAGGCAACGTGAAGCCAGCCTTTCAAAATCGGATTAGACCAAAGTTTTCAAACGAGAGAGAGGGAGGGAGGGAGGGAGGGAGGGGGAGAGGGAGAGAGAGAGAGAGAGAGAGAGAGAGAGAGAGAGAGAGAGAGACGCCTGGCCAAACTAGCCTGAGGATACGGTGGACTAGTTTTGGACACACACAGTGTTTCCCAAAGCACGTCTGCAAACCCTGGACCTCGGGGATGCTGTGCGTGTGTGTCCGTCCGTGTGGCAGAGGAAAGTTCTAGGGTCTAAGCAGGGAAGACACAGCACAGTACACTGTCCTCTCATGAAGTCACAACGCACAACAGGACATTAAAGGTCTGGGGCCACCGCGGTGCGGGAAACCGGTGACCGTGTGGCCCGACCGCTGCACTCCGCACGGCACGGCACGCGGGGGCATCACGGACAGTGCGTGCTCTGCAGGGCGTTGTGGACACGTGGAACGTCATGCAGCTGTCACCTCGTTAACAACGCACCGGGCACCTGCCCTTCTCCCTTTGAACAAGTACTCTAACAGCAGCAAAAAGCTGCAATGTTCGCATTGTAACCAGGTGCCCTCAATACTCCTAGCCAGCTTCTAAAATTGCTGTTTGGCAAGGAACCCGCAGAACAAAGTACCCTGTTCACTCACCAACGTTAAGAAAAATTCAGTAGAGCCAAGTTTTGCATGTTTGGATCAGAAGAGAAGCCAGAGACGTTCTGTTGCCGTCAAGGCTGGGCTTTCTGTTCCGAAACGAGACCGGGCAGGCCGCTTGTGTGGATTCTCTGGGTAAGTTCCATTTATTAATCATTGTACAAAAAAATCTTGGCATTCATTTGAAGAGAAAAGAAGTCACTCTATCCAAATAGTTAGTATTTTAACATTGTGAAAGTCCTACTTTGTTATAACAGGACTTCTTAAAATGGAGAAAACTTTTGGAAAAATTTTTAAAAAGAAACTTATGATTTATTAGAGTACAGGAGATCCAAAACACGTTTTTAGAAAAATATAAAGTGCCCAAATACCAACTTACACAGGTGACACAGGCTTCCTGGAGCCAAATGAAGCATTCATGAAGAAACACATTTAAAAACGGTCTAGATACATATTTACATTGGGTCAGTAAAGGTAAAACCATCCTTCTTGGCTTTGAAGTTACTCTAAGGAAAAAGGAAATCAAACCAGAAAACCAACAATTATAACTCAGCATGCTCCACAGTTTCTTAGTAATGCATCTGGTTAGTATTACCTCTGGATTAACTAGTTCCCACCTTCAAACGAGAGTAGTGTAAGACCCCTGGCCTTGGCGGGCTGGGTGCCGTGAGTGGTCACATTTCCCAGGCCGATCGAAACCATCAGGCTCTGGATCTGACTGGCGACAGCGAGCTGGGGCTGGCAGGGGCCGCCAGACCCTCGCCTCTTTCTAATAACTGCTCACCAGCCGTCAGTGACTAAGTGGTCTCAGGTGGCCTCCCCAAACCTCGGTCATCCCAGGGCTTCCAAAGGGGGAAATGAGGCAGTCATCAAACAGGGTGTGGGGAACCACATGCAAATGCACAGAAGGGTGGCGAGGCGGGGTCAGATCACAGCCCCCCGAAGCCTCGCTCACCAGAGCGACTGGATTCTTTGCAACTCAGAGAGTAACTAGGTCCTAACTCCCGAAGGTAGCTTCTACTGGTTAACTACGAATTAGCTAGCTCGTGTGAGAACTGGCAGGTCGAGAGTGGCGGGCGCTCGGGGCTGTGAGGGCCTCGGTGCCCCTGAGCTCAGGGACCAAGGGTGGGGGGCGGGAGCCAGTGGGACCTTCAGGGCAGCGGGGACTCGAGAAAGCAGGGCGCTCCCGCCTCCTTCCCCACGGATCGACACTCCTCAGGTTAAAGACGTTTTACCTGAGTCCACCCTGCCACAGCCGGCAGGGTCGAAGAGTGATTCTAAGGGATGACGGGGGACACGGACCCTCCTCTTTCCTCTTTAAAAAATGCATAAGGTTCATTATTTCTTTTTTTCTGATTACAAAAGTGAAACCTCCTTTAGGTCTTTGGAGACCACGGAGTGTGGTTTCTAAAAATGAACATTCTAACACCAGATTGTACTTCCTACTATAAAGAGAACCCATCACTGACTTAAGATCTATTTATGATACTGGAATAATTTTTAAAATTAAAGGAGAGAAAAAAGTAGTTATTTCAAAGGGAAGGAGAGTAGACGAATGTGGGAAAATCCATCCATAAAGGCCATTACGGTGCACTTTCTCACAAGATTTCACGTAAGGAAACAGAAAACTGGGGATTCGCAGACAGGAGCACGGACCTGGGAGGAACGTGGTGGGCAATGCTCTGCCGTGCTCCCGCTTCAAATAAAGGAAGAGATAAAGCGGCTGAAATCTGTTTCACGTATTGGAACAAATAAAGCCGAACGGTTCTGATGACCAATCCGCGTGTTCGCGTCCCCGCCGCTCGGATGCTGCTGCTGTCGCTCGCAGCCTTGCCTCTGAAGAAGCAACTACACGCAGGGCGAAAAGACAAGCGGTCCCGACTCCGGGCCGCGCACGCTCCACGGCGAAACCAGAAGGGAACCAGTGCAAACATGGAACCCCATCCGTCCGGCAAATGAAACGCTCGGAGACGAGTGTAGACAGACGTAACGGGAAGTGGGCGGGAAGGATGATTCTACGAGTGTCGACTGTGAGGCCTCATGAAGACAGAGTGTCACAAACTGTCACCACAGGACAAGCACACAAGCCATGCCACTGAACACAGTGCCGTCAAATGAATTCACTAGTGTAGGCGGAGAGCGACATTGTCTTTGCAGCTGGAGGAGAGCACACGTTGTTTAAACTTGGTGGGAGGCAACCAGCGCTACTGGTTAGGTGTTTTCCTGGTGGTGTGAATCCAGAGGGATCCGTGGAGACGTCTTCTTCCGGAATCCTGTTCTCCTGGAGACAGCGGCAGCGGCAAAGGCTCGGTGTCCTCTACTGGACGCTACTCTATGTCCTCCTTCTTTGCACTGTAAATATTCTGCACCGTTTCATACACAGACTCCAGGTCCTCCGGGTACCGGATTTCTAGCTCCGCGTTCGGGATGTAGTGAGTGCCGGTAAACTCTGAGAAATAGCGTCCCACGTCAGGGTGTGAGATTTCTTGAGGCTCCACGTTATATTCCAGGTTTTCTGTTGGCAAAGAGGCACATGGACATTCCTATTAACACGGACACTTCTGTAGCATCTTTTATCCAGAGAGCGTCCTATCTCTCACCCCCTTTCGCGCAGCAGGATTGAGGTGGAGAAGGAGAGGCCTGTTTATGGGATCTGAAGCAGGTAACAGGACCAAGGCAGCGGGGGCGGTGGGGACAGTGGGGGGCTGGAGGAATGGGCCCCACCGGCTCCGCACTAAACAGAGTGTTTCCTATTCTCTGAGCAAGAAGTCTACCCCGGCAAACGTCCAGCCTTTCGGGACCGGCAAACTACAGATGCGTCACGGTCCTCTGACTTGATCGTGCAAACAGCCAAGCGTAAGGGACCAGGGCACCCCAGCCTGCCCGATGTCTGCCACAGGTTCACCCTGTGAAGCCCCCACACCACGTGGCTACAAGTCCGGCACCTGCCACCCGTCTCCTCTACTGACCGGAGCTTCCACACAGACCTCACTTCGCGTCGCCCCCCGCCCGGTGCCTTCCGATCCCGGCTGGTGCTTGTGCAGCGAGCCTGCTCTGGGCTGTCAGGAACCCGTGGGAGGAGTCGACGAGCGGCTAGCACCTCCAACCTGTACGGATGTGGGTTATCACTACTTGTGCGGTCTCCTAGGAAACCACACTACCTCCTCTCCCTGCTCGCCATTCTGCCACTAGAGAAACAGAAAGACTCCTTCAAAACAGAACGACGAAAACCACCAGAAGACAACACGTACAAGCTATTTAAAAGGCTGAAATCCTAGGGCCGCCTAGGTGGCTCGGTCGGTTGGGTGCCTGACTCTTGATTTCGGCTCAGCTCGTGATTTCACGGTTTATGAGTTCAAGCCCTGCAGTGGGCTCTGCACTGACAGCACGAAGCCTGAGTGGGATTCTCTCTCCCTCTCCCTCTCCCAATAAATACATTAAAAAATAAAATAAAAAAGGCTGAAATCCCTTCATATCGCTTCTCCCTAAAAAACTTTGAAAAATGGCTCCCCCGAGGGCCCAATGAAAGGACAGTGTCTTGAGCCCCCCACATCCAGGAGAAGCCGAGCCACGCCCCCCACGGCCCGGCACCAAGAGGAGCTGGGCCAGGCAGATGTTCCCGCTCGGACTGGGGACCAGGGCAGTCTCAGTTCTGATCGACAGCCACACTCTGCACAGCCTATCACTCAAATTAATTCAACCGAGTCTCTGTGCAAGCCTAGCCCAGGGCCTAACACAAACAGTGCAGCCAACTGTCCCTAAAACAGCTTGGTTAAACATCCTGAAATGCAAATTCAGGACATTCAGCACCCTCCACCCAGAGGCCCTGCATCCCCAGCGTCTCCAGCCTCCACCGGAGCATCATTTGGAAGCACTGACTTTAACTGATGCTGGGAAGGGGAAGGAATTGCGTGATTCAATCCGGAACTTTTTTTTTTTTTTTTTTTAACAAAACAGGAAGGGATTTAAAGAAATTTTGGGCTAACAGCGGCTGTGTTTCTTCAGACTGCGTTAGAAGGACATACTCGGGGGCACCAGTCTGAGACTCAGTGCTGCCGAGGAAAACACATACAATCCGTATGCGAGGGTGAACACCGTGAGGTGACCCTAAGCTTGCTTAGCGAGGGCGCGAGAGCGGTCCAATGGTCCACTGCAGCTCACGGTGGCCATCACGGCACATTAATCCTGCACAGGACAGGCAGCCGGGAAACAAGTGACCTGTTTCCCACATCCTGCGACGCAGGGGGGAGGGGAATGCACCGAAGGAGCCCGGAGGCCACACGGCAGGGCCGTTCTGTCCACGGCACACTGTGCATCTCTCTTTTCCACGTGGGCACTCCCAGCCAGGGAGTGTGCCAGGCACTACGACGGCCAGCCAGGCCCCAGCTGACAGTGCGCACGCGTTGTTGCACAAGGGGCCCCTGTCACAACTCCCATCTGCAGCTGAGTACTCCGTGGCACAGACAGCAAGACCTGGCCCCGGACGTATTGGGACTCAAACCCAGACAGTCCAGCTCCAGAGCTGAGGGCGTCAGAGTAGGAGACACACGACGGGGGGTGGGGGTAGGGGGCAGGGGCTCATGGATGGAGAAGCGAGGACTGGCTGGACGGCCCGCTGGGGCCCCAGGAGGGCAGCGCAGGCTCTGGCTGACGGTGCTCTGTGGATGCAGGGGCCCGAGGTTTTCCAGAAGGGAGACTGAGTAGTCTGTGAACACGGATAGCTGCTGTTACGCTAGACCTCTACAGAAAACTTTCTTTCTTTAGATTTACAGGTTTCTTCTTTCTTGTTAATATTTACTTACTTATATATTTTTATAACTAGGCTCCATGCCCAGGGCACAGCCCGACGCGGGGCTTGAACTTACAACCCTGAGATCAAGATCTGAGCTGAGATCAAGGGTCAGGCGCTTCACCGACTGAGCCACCCAGGTGTCTGGTTTTATAGGTTTCTAGAGCTGCCAACTAGAAAAAACAAGTGTAAAAAAACCCCTCAGATGTTTACAAATGCCACCGGCTGAGAAAATGCCCCTTCCTGCAACCGTGCCTGCCGCCATCTTCCCTGGCCAGGCCTCTGGGTGCAGCCACGGCCAAGGTGTTTTAACCAGGGCAGCTGCCGAGGGGCCTCGGGTTTTCTTGCCGAGGAACGCACAAGTATTAGGGGGAGGGTCTGGACTCTGGGGATACCACCGAGAGGCCAAAAAGCTGTTTTGCTCTGAAGGGACCACAGTCACCTGTCACTGGTAGGCACGATGGAAATATTGAAAATAAAAAGAATTCAAGTGGGTCATTCAGAACAACTGCTCTATTGCCAGTTTGTGGAGAGCGGTGGTTCTCAACCGGGGGCTGTTCTGCCCCTTGCAGGACAATCAACAGGATGTGAGGACGGGTCTGGTTGTCACAAGGGGGCTGCCACTGGCATCAGGTGGGAGGAGGGCAGGGCCGCCGATCGACAAACGCACACGACAGTCCCCACCACAAAGGACGGACTGGACCAAAATGGCAATTGCAACTGCCCTGGCAATTCAGGTGTACGTTTTAGCGCCGCTTCACCCTTTTTTCCCCTTCCTTTTTCTGGATATTAAGTAGCAGCTCCTAAGGGTTGGGAAGAGGACAGAAAGGTCAAGGCCAGGTTATGGTCATGGATCTGGGAGAAGACGTGACCCCACAGCGGCTGCACAGAATCCTGTGTGTGGGCCCAAAAAGAGGCACGGACAGCACAGACCAGCTGGGAGCCACATGGGGGGTCAGCAGCGGTGACCCTCACAGCCCCATGCCCGGCTGGTAAGGAGGGGCGGGGCCCGGATTTTGTGCATTACCTGCCCAGGCTCCTAGCGAAACAGGAGAGAAGGTACTAACACGAAAACACTTTTGAGGAAAAGTAGGACAAAGTTGAAAAAAAGAGGGACAGAGTTGAAAAAAATTTACCTGAAGAGTAATGAAAAATCTAAGCAATACTAAAGTAAGTAAAATATCAAACAGGGCCTACCTAAAAGTCCCAGAGAAATTTTTTTGTCAATTTTTTTTAACATTTATTTATTTTTGAGAGATAGAGCTGCGAATGGGGCAAGGGCAGAGAGAGAGAGAGGGAGACACAGAGTCCGAAGCAGGCTCCAGGCTCCCGGCTGTCAGCACAGAACCATGAACTGTAAGATCGTGACCCAAGCTGAAGTCAGACGCTTAACCAACTGAGGCACCCAGGTGCCCCAAAAGTCCCAGGGAAATCTTAAGAAGTCTTTCCCAATTCCCTTGACATTTTTCACAGAAATGTCTGCTTATTTCTGAAAGAGAGAGAGAGAGAGAGAGAGAGAGAGAGAGAGAGGGAGGGAGGGAGGGAGGGAGAGAGCGTGTGCACGGGCACGAGAGCAGGAAAGGGGCAGTGAGAGAAGGAGACAGAGGATGTGAAGCAGGCTCCGCTCTGACAGCAGAGAGCCCAATGTGGGGCTCAAACCCACGAACCATGAGATCATGACCCGAGCTGAAGTTGGATGGTTAATTGACTGAGCCACCCAGGTGCCCCGTGTCTGTGTATCTTATTTTCAGCTACCCAGGGGACACCTGGCCAGCTCAGTTGGTAGAGCATGAGACTCTTCATCTCAGGGTCATGAGTTCAAGTCCCATGTTGGGCATGCAGCCTACTGAAAACAAATTTCAGCCGCCCAGATATGTAAGTACAGTCCTGTAAACCTATGGGACCACCAAGCAGAGTCCTCCCCTCTTGAAGTAGCTAGACATAACTACATAGAAAGAGAACTTGGTATTGTTTGTGTCTATTATGTGAAACATACTGTAAGCATTTATCTGCAACTCGTTTAGTTGCAGCTTCGCATTCCGCAGTCTGACAGACCCCCAATTCACCTGGCAAGCCTTTGAATGACACTGCTGTCCCATTCCGACAAGAACACAGACACACGTCTGAGTGTGTCTCCAGTGGAAGGCATGGGGGTGGAACGGCCAGGACACAGGAGAGTGAGCACATCAACCTCTGAAATGGCTGAGAACATGCACTCCACCTCCCACGGGGGCTCCTCACGCACCTGCCGGCACACGCAGACGGCCACGGACGGCTCGTGGGTGGACACTCCCGCTTGAAAGTGTAAGACAAATTATGGAGACGGGAGCTGACGCTCGCTGAGGCACCCCACGTCCCTGGTGTTCCTGGGGGAGCTTTGTCATTCTATACAGAACACACGTCAGAATGGGATTTTCACACTGCGCCAAATTCCTGGCCGTCCAAGATGGGCAGCTGACTCCTGTTCAGACCATCTGTGATGTTCACTTTCTGCAGTAGCTAAGTATGGGGGAGGTGGGGTGGGAGTGTGGAGGAGAGGGGTGGGAAGCTGAGCACGAGGTGCTGCCCCTCCCCCGGTGTCTAGAAAGTGCTGAAGTGTGCCCCCTAGTGGGAGCAAAAGACACTATACAGCACCCCACTTGGGTTTAGCTGAAATCTCACATATTGAGAGAAAAATTCTCTCAATTATGCAGACTAAAACTATTCGAGGATGTCATGCATGTATGTGGCTTATAATTCACTCTTCAACTCTCTGTGGAGAGCTTAGAATTAGGGAAGCATTCATCAGTGGGCTCTACACAACAGGATTACCAGAGCCAAAGGATGAACGTTTAAATCACGAAAACGTTTAAAAACAAAATAATTTGATGCAAATAAATTAAACTGGAAATGTTCAAAGAATACTTAGATAAGTGGGGTTTGTTTTTGTTTTTTTTTTTTAAAGATTTTATTTTTCAGTAATCTCTGCCCAACACGGGGCTTCAACTCACAACCCCCGAGATCAAAGGCTACATGCTCGGGGTGCCTGGGTAGCTCAGTCGCTTAAGCCATCCAACTCTTGATTTCAACTCAGGTCATGATCTCATCGTTTTTGAGTTTGAGCCCCATGTCAGGCTCTGTGCTGACAGTGCAGAGCCTGCTTGGGATTCTCTCTCTCCCTTTACCCCTCCCCCACTCACACACACAGGTGCTCTCTCTCTCTCTCTAAGTAAATGAACTGAAAAACACATATATAAAAAAACCTTTTTTTTTATTAGCATTTTTTTGTTAATGTTTATTTCTTTTTGAGATACAGAGAGACAGACCACAGGCGGGGGAGGAAGGGAGAGAGAGGGAGACACAGAATCTGAAACAGGCTCTAGGCTCCGAGCTGTCAGCACAGAGCCCAAAGCGGGGCTTGAACCCACAAACCTTGAGATCATGACCTGAGCTGCAGTCGGACGCCTAACCAACTGAGCCACCCAGGCGCCCCTGTAAAAAAATCTTACATAGGGGAGCCTGGATGGCTCAGTCGGTTAGGCGTCTGACTCTTGATTCCAGCTCAGGTCATGACCTCATGGCTTGTGAGACCGAGCCCCATGCTCTGTGCTGACAGCAGGGAGCCTGCTTGGAATTCTCTCTCTCCCTCTCTCTGCTCCTCCCCTGCTTGCATTCTCTCTTTCTCAAAATAAATAAATAAACATTAAAACAATCAAAAATGAAAATAAAACCTTATTAAAAAAAGAAAAAAGTCACATGCTCTACCAATGGAGCCAGCCAGGTGTCCCAGTGTGTTTGTTCTCTCTCTCCCTCTGCCCCTGCCCCCACTTGGCATTGTCTCCCTAAAGAAAAATAAATAAATAAATTAACTCAGGAATTTACGGGAGAGGGGAAGAAGTGAGAGGGAAATAAGCAAGGAAGGAAAAAGGGGGCGGGGGGAGGGGACAGGGAAGCTCTCGTTCACAGAAATGAAAGAGAAGGGCAGCATTTGCAACTCTTCTGCAATAATTTAGGCAAGGAGATTCAACAGGTACTAAAACAAAAAAAAGGGTTCAAGTTATCGGGAACAGGATATTCACGGGACGTCACAGTGTTAGCTGCAAAGGGAAAACTGTGTCTTACATCGATCTTGGCTAAGTGACCAAACTCTGCCTACCACCAGTGGGACATCGATCACACGGGCTCTGGAGGAGATGCAGGAGACACACACAGCATCTGACAATGAGCATTCGAGCCAAAAATATGCACCTGATCTAATCCAGCCTCAGACTCTGCTTCCAGTTTGCAGATAATGCAGAGAAGGAAACAGTGAGACACACGCGGAATGTTAGGCGTTCGCGAGACAACCAGCCTGGACTCTTCAAGAAGTCAGTCGCAGGAGAAAGGAAGAAAACGAGGTGAGGAATGAGGAATGAGGAATGAACGGGTCTTAGGAAGAGAAAAGGCTCTGCCGTTGGACATAGCGACCAAATGCAGTGCGAGGATCCTGGCTGGATCACGACAAGCGGCTATCAAAGCCGGGCTGGTGGCAAGTGGGAAACGGGGCCACTGACCGGGCATCAGACAGCAGACGTTTACTTGTCACGCGCGGCGATGTGACTGTGGCAACGCATGGAAACATCCTATTCTTACACGACGCCTGATTAAGCATTCGGGTCGCTAGGTCTGCAATAGTCTCTCAAAAAGTTCAGCAGAAACCTAAAATCTCTACCTACAGATAAAACAAATGTGGTAAACGCTAGCTGTTGAATCTAATGGACGGTGTATGGGGTATTCGATGTATACTTCTGACCGTTTTGCATATTTGAAAATGCTCTTAATCCAAAGTTGTAAAAACAGTTAGCATCTTATTAATGACGTGCTATTTACATTCACCTCATTATTTTGCACTTCTTTTTTAAATTAACTTATTTATTTTGAGGGAGAGAGCGTGAGCGAGGGAAGGGCAGAGAGAGAAGGAGAGACAGAGTCCCAAGCAGGCTCTGTGCTGTCAGCACAGAGGCCAAGTGGGGCTCGAACCCCTGAACTGCAAGATCATGACCTGAGTCGAAATCAAGAGTCGGACGCTCAACCGACTGAGCCACCCCGCCAGCACCACTGCATCTGTGTCTATAAGCTTCTCTGTCAGACAGATGTGAACACCCACTGGGGTCTGGAGCACCCCGCGGCATGGACTCCTCACCAGACGGGCAGACTGGGGTCTGGCTCTACATGCACAGAGCTTGCGACGGAGAGAGAGGGCCAGATGGTCAACGGGAAATCCTGCAATTCCCATGAAGGTGTGAGGACTCGGAAGGGGCGGGGGGTGTCAGGGAGCTCGGAGCAGGGACAGCCGACCCAATCTGAGCCCTGTGGGGGAACAGCAGGCGGGGAGAAAAGCTGCTGGAAGGAAGTGACGTTAACCTGAGAAAAGAGCCTGCTTGTGAGGGACAACCACCTGCGCAAAGACTTGCACGAAGGATGGTCTCAAAGAACAAGGTCTGGCTGGCTGGAGTGCGCCGGGGGTGGGAGCAGAGAGGAGGCTGTGGGACGGGGTCCAGGTCACCGCCATGCAGGGGAGTCTGGTGGATGCCAGTGAGAGACGGCATGATACAGGCAAGGAGCAGGTGTGGCTGGAGTGTGGGGGGCAGGAATGGAAATCAGGGGATATAAACAGGACAGACGTGCAGGAGACACAGCTGGTGTCCTCCGCGGGCCGGACAGATGATGAGGGGAAGGACAGGGAAGAGATGGTGGCCCCAGAGCCCCTGAACCCCTCGGAGTGCACAGGCCAGGATGCTCTCTGGCCCTGCGGCCCGGCACCTGGGAAACAGCGACCGAGGGCCGACAGGGCCCCGGGGCAGATGGACAGCGTGCGTAGGGGAATCCTGGCCGTCCACCTCTAAGAGCCTCTAAAAGTCTCAGAATTTCAAACTAAGAAAGGCAACTGCGAACCTTGCTCACATTCACTCAGCTCAATCTCAGTTTTAGAATGCAGAATCGCAACCAGATAGGAAGTTGTTTTGTTTTGTTTTTTAAGTCGTTACTACACCACAACTCTGATAAACCTGACATTACAGCGCATGTTTGCCTAGATCTGTTTGAGATGAATTCCCCAATCTTCAATACAGACACCAAATTTGGAACACCTACAACTGCATACCCAGTTTTACCTACTCTGAAAAGCCCATTTTAAAGTTAGTATGTTTCTAGAAACTCAAACATTAAATGCTAGATGTCTTAATATCGACCGTACGTAAAGGGCAGCAAAGGCACACACACGGTGGAGCCCCGGACACTGGCCTGCGATGCTGGGGAAGGGACGGTGCCCTTCACTCTTGGGATATGTGACATGCAATGCTTACCAGGTGACTAGTGGGGGTGCAAGAGTCCACCAAATCATCCAATAATTTCTAAATCATTTGTTGGTTTTTAGACACTGTTGGTATGATTTTTTTTTTTTTTTTAATATGGCACAGCTTCAAAAGTTAAATGAAATCCCCATCGGCCCCTTCATCTAACAGGGGACACACAGACCCTTCTCCTACAACTGTCCCAGCATACTGATGGAGGTTAAGCTTCCTGCACAGCCTCAATGAACAGAATCTCTCTCAATTCTGTATACAACCCTCTCTCAGCTTCTGAGGAGTTAACATGAATAGGAAACTTTCTAGTCTGAGATTTTTATACATCCGAAATTTCTATTATTACATTTACTAACACAATACTGAGTTAGGTCAAACCTGATGCTTTAGGTCAGACACAAACAGGTGTGGCAATGACAGTTAAGGGCATGGCTCTCGGCCAACGTGTCAGGTTCAAATTCACACTTTGTTAGATTAAACTTGGAATGAGCCCATGCGCGTCAGTTTCTTCACGTACAACACGAGTATGATGAGGACAGTATTCCTATTCTCAAGTGGAGTTAATATACATCAGAACACTGCCTGTCACAGACCAGCACTACATTAGCATTTGTGGTTATTATTTTTTTTAGTAATCTCTACGCCCAACATGGGGCTTGAACTCACAACCCTGAGATCAAGAGTTGCAGGCTCTTCAGGTTGAGCCGGCCGGGTGCCCCACGTTTGTGTTTGTTTTTATTAATAAAACAAAAGCTGTGAATGCCTTGACAGGCAGCCATACAGTAAGTTCATCCCACTAAATGGAGGAACAAGGAAAAAGGAGACCCACACTGCAGGCATCTGCCTCTAACCTGCCTCTCCAGACTCCACCCACTCCCCCCTCACGAGTGCCCTGGACGAGCACCTATCAGGGCTGGCAGTGGCCCCAGACACCACCAAGCACCTGTTGACTACCAGGGGCTCTCAGAGCCAGGGCCGTGGGCTGCAGTTCCCACAGTGGCCACTTGAGGGCATCCCCGGGGAAGCAGAGCAGGCCGCCCGCCTCAGGATGCCAGAGGCTGCTGGGGTGATCCTTCCAACACTGTCCACTCGGTGCCCTCCAGTTCAGGCAGACCATATGGGCAGGGCACTGGGCAGCAAGACTTTTGGGAATTTGGCAAAGGCAATGACAGAAGTCGGCAGAGGTCGGCAACAGCACTGGAACGGGGTCCTGAGTGTGGTGGTGATGGAGGGAAGAATCTAGGGGCAGCGACTAACCCAAGGCATGGCTGCAGCACGGCATACCCACCCATGTTTAGCAGAATACTGGCCCTGATGAGGTTAGCCATCTCTAAATAAACTGATGACTGCCCACAATATTGGAGCGCTCAAATGTGTGCTTAAAATGTGCCTGTGTGTCACTACAGGTACAGACAGGACTAGTTACTCACCTTGGGCTGCATATCTACAAGAACCATCCTCCACCAGAACATTATAGAAAGGCTGATGATGGCCATGAGGCAGGCTGTGGACGTTCATGTTTCGGATCCATTCGTGTCCCATCATGCAGGTAGGGTCCCAGCCATAGATCACACAGTTATAGCCATACCTAATTAACATAAGAGCAAGGGCAAATCAATTCCCTGGACCCTGTCACAGCAACTATGAAATATATAAACGATGGCTTGGCTTCTCTTAAGTTCATGTTCTTACAAATTTACCTGCTTTTATCCCTGTTAATAAGCATTTTTCAGGACACTCTTGGCTCCCTTTACAAACCCCTCTTATTATCAAGATAGCACTTCAGGTGGAAAAAAACAGACTTCAACGGAGACTCACAGGACAACTGGTTATCCAAATGGAAAAAGGGATCAGGACCCAGGCCTGAGAACAGCGCACAGTGTCCTAGGGGGACAAAGGCCTGGATAGAAAACACAGAATTTGTAGGCTAGCTTCATGACACAGGACATAAAAAGAGTTCTTAAACCAGATATGAAAAATACAGCCATAAGGGAAAAGAGTACTCAATTTAATAGTATTAAAAGGACCCAGATTCAAGCAGACTATTAAAAAACTACAGGACAACTGGGGAAACAGGAACCCTGACTAGACCTAAGTGAGGAGGTGAAGCAGTTGTTTTTTTCTTAGATACAAGAGGATGGTAAATGTACTTTTAAAGGAGACAGCAAGGCCTTACCTTTTAGGTACACACACTGAAACAGCTACAGGTGAGCCACAGATGGAATGACATCTGGTACCAGCTTCCAGGGAGGGGCGGGGTTAGGGGGATGAAAAGAGTGAAGGCAGACCCTCACGACAACTGTTGAAGCTGGTTATGGGAGCATCGTCTGGTTCACTATCCTCGTCTCTACTCATATATGCTTGAAATTTCCATATTAAAGTTGAAGAAAAAAAAGAATGCACTAAAAGGATAAAAAATACTAGCCCCAAACTGGGAAAAGATATTGGCAACGTATATGCACACAGACACAAGTAACAGGATAAAGGACTGAAAACCCCTAAGAAAGATGAATAACTCAAATGAAAAACAGGAAGACTTGAAGATGCGCTTAATAAAAGGAAACTTGAATGAGCTTCTTTTCCAGGTTCACAAGCCCATCCGCGTAGTCAACCGGGGAAATGCAAACGAAAACCACAATGAAATACCAGTCGCCATTTACTCTGTAAGTGCATTTTTAAAGGTCTGGCAATAACACGTAGGGGAGAACAGGACCCTCCGCTCCCAGCCTGCCGGTGGCACGTAAATCGTAACCGGCACTGTTGCTGTGGACGCGGTTGAGTTTTGCCTAGTCAATCGACCAGGAGCTTGCCCTACAGACGGGCAAGCCCTACCTGCAACTCGGATTCACAGGGATGGAGATAAACGAAGCTTCAGGACAACGAGGAAATGAGCGGAAACCCCCCCAGCTTACAGCTCTCCCATTAGAAGACCCTGAGCGAGGACAGCGAGACTCTTCTTACAAAACGAAAAGGGTAGATGCGGTTCAGACCAGCTCGGCCTCGGGCGGCTCCCGCGGTGGCCAGTCCGTCGCAGCGGCTCCCGGGATGCGTGCTGGCAGGCACGCGTGTCCTCTGCAGCCGCGTGGGGATGGCCGCCACGGGCACTCACCTCTTATGCTTCATAATGAGCCCAATGGAGTAGCAGACGTCTCTGTGCTTCTCGTGGGAGCGCAGCTTCACCTCCACACCCACCTCCTCCTTCTTGCGCTCGATGTGCTCTAACGTGTGCTGCACCAGATAGCCCACCGCCCCGTGCTGCCCGGGGTCTAGGGTTTGAATGTGCTGGAGGATGTCAAGCACCTTCAAGACAAGACAGAAAGACTAGGAGATAATATTTTCATTTAGGCCTTTTCTTTTTTGCGGCACAGGATTTAGAGCTACCTAACCTGGCACAAGACGGCAAGCTAGGGGCCGTGCTGATGCCCCCCACGTCTGGGAGCTGGTGGTCTCCCCTCTAACGCCGGGCACTGGTCCCACAGCAGATTCAACCAGCGGGAACGTGGGAATTATTTAGAAACACGGTGGGCCAGAACAAGCGAGGGGTGAGGAGGCAAGAGCCTGCCACCCACGGACATGTCTGGATTGGGGAACTCCAACAGAAGGTGGTAACACTCTTGCTGGTCAGTGTGGGGATTCCATTCTTTATACACAGAAAGGAGAGGGTTTTAATACATCGCTGACCAACTGGGAACAAAAGTAACTGCTCAGCTGCTTCAATCCAGATCAAGGGGACGTGTGACAGAGCTGCCTCGACTACCCAGGGGGAAGGGGCTACACAGAAGCCACGGAGTGATGCCCGTGAGCTTAGCTGATGAAGCCGTGGGTCTCAAGGTTCTGAACACGTACCAATCATTTTCAGCTATTTTAACTTGCAGTGCAATTCCGCACGCACTCAAGTGGACAAGGAGAAACCACATCTATGTGGAATTTAAATGACTAAGCTGCTCACGGCAGAGCTGACTCCAAGGTTATGTTTTCCTACCGTACACAGTGCTGCTAAGGAAACCTGCAAATTCAAATAAAGTTTTACACACACACACGCGCGCACACACACAAAATCACTTAGCACCTATGATGCCATTTAGCAGAGGGTCTCTGACATGTTCTTCTTTTGGCAACAGGATCTTTTCCTATTTACTGAGCCCTAAGACAGAGTAGGTAAGCAGACAGAGTGACCTATATTCTAGTCCCAGATCCAGCAAATGGTTTTTACCTTTAAGTTAGTTTATTCACGTTATCAGACGATGACTAGTAACTGTCCTATTTCCTGATGTATTTTGACCCACCAAAAGTGCTGTGAAAATTAGCTTTTTGCAGGGCACCTGGGTGGCTCAGGCGGTTAAGCACCCGACTCTTGACTTCGGCTCAGGTCAGGATCTCACAGTTCATGAGATCGAGCCCTGAGTCTGGCTCCGCGCTGAGTGTGGAGACTGCTTGGGATTCTCTCTCCCCACTCCCCTGCTCCTCCCATGCAAACACGTGCACTCTCTCCCTCAAATACACAAACATAAAGAAAACACCAAAACCTAGTTTTTTGCAGTGTAAGATGTTATTATGAAACCCACTCCTAACCTCCAGATTGGTATTTGCAGGATCTCAGTATTTTGTGAATGCTTCTTCTCCACTGATCACTGATTCGTGCCAAGCCCATCACATTTATTTCATTTCATCCTCCCAATGTGAAGTATAGTCAATGCTGATTTCCAAAGAGGAATCAGGCATCATCGAGTTAAGGAACTTGCTGGAGGTCCCAGAGTATGAAAGTGTGGAGGGAGAATGTGGACCGGGGGGGGGGGGGGGGGGGCTGACTCCAAACCTAAGGTCGCAACCACCTTCTTACCAGAGCAAGAGCAGGAGCATTTTAATTCATTGTTAGGAAAACTTTCAAACCCATAAAAACTGGGGTGCCTGGATGGCTCAGTCGGTTAAGCATCTGACTCTTGATTTCTGCTCAGGCCATGATCTCACGGTTCACGAGCTCAAACTCCATGCTAGGCTGTGGGCTGATAGTGAGTGCCGAGTGTTGCTTACGATTCTCTCTCTCCCTCACTCTCTGCCCCTCCTGTGCGAGTGCCCTTTCTCTCTCAAAGTAAGTAAATTAAAAAAAAAAAAAAAAATCAGTAAGGTTGCTTAAAACACACACACACACACACACACACAAATGGACAGAATGGTATAACCCTAAGCACCTCAAACTCAGCTTCAACCAGTATCAACTGAGAGCCAATTTCCATCCACCACCCACCTTTGCTTTAATTTGTACTGTGCTTTACTTTGGGGGACACTAATCATATTCATCCTCTGAAGCTAAAAGCATCGGATCTGAACGGTGAGTTCTATTTCCGGCGCTTGCGTGTGGCTTTCCTCCTGTTCCCATATGCAGCTCCAACCACAGCCGACCCTTGAACAACACGGGTTTGAACTGCATGGGTCCACCTATATGAAGATTTTTTCCAGTACGGGACCGTAAATGTATTTTCTCTTTCTTGTAATTTTCTCAGTAACATTTGCTTTCCTCTAGCTTACTTTATTATGAGAATATAGTATGTTACACATAAAACATGCACAATATGTTAACTAGCTAGTTGTTATCCGAGAGGCTTCTAATCAACAGCAGGCCATCAGTTAAGTTTTGAGTCAAAAGTTATACATGGAGTTTTGACTGTGTCAGGGGTCAGCACCCCTACACCTTCCCCCCCCCAACCCCGCTCCGTCTGTGCAAGGGTTGACTATAGTTACTTTTTAAAAAATGTTTACTTATTTTGAGAGAGAGAGAGAGAGAGCATGAACAGGGGAAGGTCACAAGAGAGAGGGAGACATGGAATCTGAAACAGGCTCTAGGCTCTGAGCTGTCAGCACAGAGCCCGACACGGGGCTCAAACCCACGAACCATGAGATCGTGACCTGAGCCGAAGTTGGACGCTTAACCGACTGAGCCACCCAGGCGCCCCAATTATAGTTACTTCTGACCACACTTCTGCTACATTCTACAGATACAGCTTCCCTCCCTAACTAGCAGCCACTCCCTTGCAGATAAGTGCAACAGACCTATCTTGGGAGTCTTGTAAGCACAGGGGAAGGCTTAAACTCCCTTGTAGCATCAGGAAGAGACAAGGTTCAGGGGTAATTACCACTCCCTGTCCCCAGATGTGCAGATGACAGGGTGAAGGGAAAGGGCAGAAACAGAAAAGATACCATGACAGGGGCCTGGTGTGCTCCTGAAGGACAGTACTGATGACAGCGGCAGGGGTGGGGGGTGGGGGGCGTTATGATGTCTCCAAACACACGTCTAGGCTGACAATCCCAAGAGCCCACAATTTTGGGGGTAGGGATCTTGGAACACAGGAGTCTGTCACTCATGATTGGCAACCTTTACCGTAAGGAGCCAGAGAGTTAACTGCGGCCTTGTGGCCCACATGGTGTCGGACCCAACTACTCTCCTCTGCCCCCTGTGGCTGGAGAGTAGCCAGAGATAAAAAAGCAAGCAGATGGGCCTCTTTCGAAATGTGCCTTTGATAAAACATATCCACAAATCCAGGCAGCAGAGTGTGCTGACCCTGTTCTGTCCCGGCTACTGGTTTCCCCTGTGGCTCTCTGTGAAGTGCCTGGCTCCATGCTGCAGACCTCCACTTGGCTGGGGGCTCTTCTGCTTTTGGGGCTTCAGCCACCAGACGCTGATACGGGGAGCCCCTGCCAGATGTCCTCAGACAGCTGCACTCAATGGCCCCGGTCGTATCCAATCCAACAAACCCCAAACTGAACACTTTCTCCTGCCCCTGAAACAAGTCTGTTCTCCAAACACCCATTTTTTTTGAGGGGTAGGGGGCGAGGGGCAGAGAGAGAATCCCAGGCAGGTTCAGCACTATCAGCACAGAGCTCGGTGCAGGGTTCGAACTCACGAACCACTGTGAGATCATGACCTGAGCCGAAATCAAGAGTTGGATGCCCAACCAAATAAGCCACCCAGGTGCCCCAATACCCACCCAGTACAGAGCCCAACATGGGGCTCGAACTCATGACCCGGAGATCAAGACCTGAGCAGAGATCAAGAGTTGGATGTTTAACCGACTGAGCCACCCAGGTGCCCCATCCAAATACCCACTTTTAACGCGCCCAAACAGTCTCCCTTGTTGGAAAATCTGGATATCCTCTCCCTCATTATCTAACAAAGATCTTAATCACTCGTCCAAACCATTTTTTTGAGCACCTCCTGCGTCTCGGGCCTTGGGCGGAGAGCCAGGGGGGCCGCTACCCTGAAGAACCACACAGATGCGGTCCTCGCCCTCAGGGAGCCCGGTCCCTGGCGAAGGCACAGTACACACGCAGCCACAGTGTCCTCAGAAGACGTTCTGCGGCAGCGCAAGCACACGGCCGGCAGAGCAGGGGACCTGGACTGCCGCGGACGGGCTGGGGAAGGGGTTTCGGAGGCGCAGCCAATGGGACCGAGGCCTAAGGAAAGGCATTTGGGGCAGCGCCGGGGCGCGCACCAAGCCCTGAGGCGAGAGAACACGGGCGAGTGGAGGGCGCGGCCGGGCAGCACAGCGTCCAAAAGGGGCAACCGTGAGCACCGAGGCAGCTGAGGCTGGCAGGGCCAGACCGCCGAGAATCTAGTAAGCCATGACGAAGAGAATGAGCCTGATCTTCACGACACCGAGGCAGCCACTCGGAGGGCTCTGAGCACTGAAGGGGCAGGGCCGACATCTTCAGAGATTGCTCCGGCCCCAGAGTACGGAACAGGTTCCGAGGGGTAAGAGTGGAGGGGGGAGAGCAGGCAGGAGGCCTGGGCGGCGGTCTAGGAGATGGGGCCGCGGGCACACATGCAGCAGACACCTGGGCACGCGGGTCTGGACCCCGGGCTCCAGACAGAGCGTCCGTCGGGAGTGGTCAGCCTGCGGACGGTAACTGAAGCAAGGCCAGGTGACCTCACCTCGGGGAAAGGTGTTCACCGAAGTCTGGAAACTACCCTGCGGGGAAGAAACCTAGGACACAGAACTAGCAAGAGGCTGAGAACCATGGACCAGACTCAAAGGAACAGAGTGTTTTGAGCAGTGAATGGCCCTCAGTGATCCAGAAAGATAAGGAAAGACAAGTATCTGTGGATTCGTCAACAAAAAGAACGGTTTCTGTCAAAAGGGGTCATTGGCTTCCTTGGCAAGAGCGGCGTGTGGAGGGGGGAAATGATCCCCATGTTCTGGGGCGCAGGTGGGAGGCCAGGCATGCGGCCATCTGGGGCTGGAGCCCCGCAGGGGAGGAGAGAGATAAGGAGGCGGCCGCAGGGATGTCATGGGAGCGTGTTTTGTTTTTTCCCCAAAGATGAGAAAGATCGATCCGAGTCAGCAGAATGCCAACGGCAGACAGCAGAAACAGGGAGTTGTAGACATAGGAGAAATAAAGGAAAACAGAGTGGGATCTGGAGCACAGAGAGTTGCCTTGGAAAACCAGAAGGGTATCTTTTCCAGTGAGACGTAGAGGAGGGTGAGGGAAGGGAGGGAGGGCTATGGGTCAAACTGAGGAGGGAGGTCTGGCAGCAGGAAGCAGAATGGGCCCGGGTGCCGGCTTCACCATCCCCCCCGTAGCCCTCTGGCCCACAGGGGTGAAGCGTGCGGGTGGGCTCGGGCACCGAACTGTCTGTGCGCAATTCCTAAGGCCATTGATGCCAGCACGGGTGGCCTCAGCGGGTTACCTGACTTCCCGCTGCCTCAGTTTCACTATTTACAGAATGACAAAAACCCGGCATCCACCCCACAGGGTTGGAAGGAGGCGTCTGGTGCCAGTGACTTTTCAAAACATGACCACCCTCCACTGTCTCTTCCCGTCACAGCCACAAGGACCCTGGACTATGACGACAGTGACCCAGAGGGCTTGTGTTTCTTCGCTCTTTCTGATTTACTTCAACTGAAAACAAGCTGACTTTCCAGTCTTCCCAGTTTGGGAACTAGTAAGGCCACACTAATTCCAAGCCTTCCAGAAACTGATCTGAAAAATATGCACACAGCTGCTCACGTTTCCATGCCCATATATGAGTATGGGCATACAAAGCCTTGTTGGGTGGGCCCACAGTGCCGGGCCCGTCCACCTCTGTGCCAGGCACAGGCTGCCCCTGCCCACGGGAACAGCTGCCTTTTCTGCCCTCTGAATGGTTTCCCACCCTTCAAGGTCCACCTCAAACACCTTCTCTGGAGAGGAGCCTTTCCTCATGGCTTCAGTGTCCCCTGGAAATTTCCTCATCAGAAGCCCCCGTGTTCCCACTCTCTCTGGTGGCGCCCGCCTAGCTCAAGTGCACTCTCATGGAGGGGAGCGACTTTGCATTCCTGATCCCCGCATGAGGGGCTGTCTAAGGTGCTCAACCCCAGAAGCAAACGAATGGTCGTCATGAGGAAAAATGTTCTGCATGTAAGCAACCGGGATCTTGTTCTAGTGACATCTGCTTGGCAGGATGGCACTCTTGGTCATCCGCGGAGGGTACTGAGGTATTTCCCCAGTGCACAGCATGAGCACTGAACGGAGTCCATCATCAAAGAAAGGTAAGGACGCCAGAGCTCCTGCACTTTCCCCCAGGAGACCTAGGTGGTAACTTCGGTAGAGGGTCTGGTTCTGGCAGACCACAGGATGTTCCAGGAGGACATCTGCTACTCGGACTACAGATGACCTCTTAAGATAGGAGCTCAGGGATGTTCCTGCCGATGGGTCCTTTCTCAGAACGATTGCACATCTTTGAAGTGGGGAATAAATGAGATGGTTTAAACCTAAGCAATGTGGGGTCATACTATTCACCCCTCTCTAACAACACGAACGGATGATTTTATGCTGATGTCCCTGTGAGCACTCGGAACAAAATTCTCTCGCCAGGCTGCTCTAAACAGACATAATGGATTATTAACATATTCCCCTGGAAAAGCCAGCGCATGATGGAAAGGCGCAGCTGCTCCCACGCTGTAACACACCCTCGCACTCAGACACCTGCTGCACCCACAGCTTGCTGAGGAGCGTTTCTGATCGCAGACGCCGCGGTCCTCTGAAAGGGCTTGCTGATGGCCACAGGGGACATTAGAAAAAGGAGGAGCCCAAGTGGGACTGTATCAGAATCCACAGTTTTCAAAGACGGAACCAGTCCGTGAAACCCAGCAGCTGGACCAGAACACAGCCAAGATCTACTTTTCCTTTGTTAAACAGGGGTGCTCACATGGTCAGTGTGAGCACCACCAGCACTGCTGGAGGGTGAACACTTAAAGTTCTGCTTCCCCTTGCTGAGTCAGGGTGACCCGGGGGGAACACGTGTGGGCACCAACAGGTGGGTTGCAGAGCTGAGGCCTTGTGCTTCCAGGTGTTTAAGGCATGGACCACAAAGAGAACAGGCAACCCCTGGCAGTGTAGCCAAGTTTTTTAGATTTAAAGGAGACAAAAAACATTTAATTGACAGGCCGAGATGGGGAGAGTGAATAAATTCACGTTTATCCTCCAGGCTGATAGGATAAACTTCCAAGAGCCGCCTTTCAAGCTAGAGTTCCTCTCTAACGCAAGTGCAAAGCATCAAAGTAAAATAATTACCTTCTCTGGCCAGATGCCCAGGTGGAAATAGAGCCTGGCTTGCAGGAGGAGAAGCTGCACCTGGTCCGGGTACATCGCCAGGTACAGATCCAGGGAGTCTCGCAGGAGTTGGTAAGACTGGTCGATGCCTTCCCTGGTGGGGGAAATCAATCACGGCCTCACTTTCTGCTTGCTTCTCAGCTGAGACCCTCTTTTTCAAGACCCAGGTTTTATGAGTAATGGACACAAAGGCCACACACCTTTTCGGATTCCAATACCTCCTCTCTGTTCAGCAAATAGTTACAATGATCTTGGTAACAATATTAAAAAAGCCCCAGAAGAAACGTTAACTTTTGTACCCCACTTTGGTGATGGGCATGAAAACTGTAAGCACTTTCACTGTATAGTCACCTCAATAACGCTGCACATAATCAAAAATAACTTCTGCCTAGGTGGAGCACAGAGGACTTTTAGGGCAGTAAAACTGTTACACACAATACCACGACGGTTGGTTCGTCATGGTGTGTTCATCCAAACCCACAGAACGTACGCCACCAAGAGGGAAGCTGGGTGTTAACTGCAGAGTCTGAGGATGACATGTCTGTGGGGGTTCGTCGGCTGTAACTAGTGTCCCCCTCTGATGGGGGATGTTGGGGAGGTGCGGGGGAGTGGGTACTAGGAGAACTCTCTGTACTTTCCACTCCATTTTGTTGTGAACCTAAAATTGCTCTAAAAAATACAGCCTATTTTAAAAGAACAAAGAATTCCACCGTTAGGCAGGGAACTACGACTACAACATACAATCTTCTATTTTCCCTGTAAGACATATTCCCTTGGACTCAGAGGCAGAATGGTTTCATACTTTTGTTTGCTTTCTTATCTAAGTGATAGAAATGTATAAACCAAAGGACGACGACAAGGCACTTGGACCGAAGAACATACTGCCCTGAAAAGTAACCTTTACCAGTCTCAAATATTCTGGTTACTAAAGAAAATATTGAAAACATTACAGAAAACTTGCATACAAGTCCACTGCAAAAGTGTCAAAGTCACTCAGTACATCTTAAGCCAGGACAGCATTATGTCACAAGGATGCGTTTCTCTCTGTGGTGGGTAGACAGCCGCAGACAGCCCAACTGTGCCTCCCGGCATCCACAGCTTTGCCGCATGACGGGAGGCCCATCAAATAAAATCCTCTGTAATGCAATCCGAGCCTCCAAAGACATGCACTCTGCAGAAGTGCTGGAAAACCACGAAAACCTTACCGCTTTCCCAGGCTTAAAAGGTTTCCCACCATTCGCTGTAACACCTTCTTCACGTTGACCACCCCGTACAGTGCTGCCGTCACGTGCTGGCCGATCAGGTATTCACACTCTTTCACTGTCAGCTGCTTCCCTTTCCCAAAAGCGTCTATGTAGATGTAGTCAAAGATGTCCAGGGTTGCCCTATCCAGACAGCACAGGCAGTTAGCCAAATCTCAAGTCAGAGCTGAACAAGGCAATGTCTAACATCCCCTCCCCCCTCCCCACAAGTAGCTCAAATTAGAGACTGAATATTATTAACACAGCAGCATTTTCACTTGAAATAGTAAGGCCTTGTCTAAAGTTCAAAATCTGACCCTTTAGACATTCCCTGCTGTGTTAAGACTTCAGGACACAGATGTTTAGGAAACGGCACCGATGCGTGCCATCAAATATAGTTTTGCGAGGAGATTAAGCCAGATCAAACCAAGTTTAAAAGAGAACAGAAGAGAATTTATTGACCTTAGTCTACAAAACGCTCTATCAGAAGTTGGGTGGGAAGGCCCGAGGCACTTTATGATTCTGCAGATTAGCACAGTTAACGTCTGTGGGCCCTAGGCCCCTGGGGCTGTGAGGAAAGTTACAGAACCCAGCCCTGCCAAGAGTCCTGCCCCCGACCCTGCAGACACACTCCGGTGGGCACTCAGGGCTCAGCCTGGGAACCTGGCTCCAGACCAGAGAGCTGAGCCCCCGCACTTGACCCTGCCACGCCTCCCGTGAACCGTGCTCTCAAAAAGGGTGGTGGCCTGAGCTGAGCTGAGCTGAGCGGCGGGAGGAGGTCACATGAAGCAAGTCCTCATCACCATTACCAAGAACATTCTCTGAGGACTCCTGAGGGTCTTTGTTTCAGGGACAGTTGCGTTTTTTTTTTTTTTTTTGAGCAGCTGTTCCACTTTGATCTTATGCCCACTGCAAACCACGCAGGAGATTTTCACTTGGGCTCCTTCCTTCCTTCCTTCCTTCCTTCCCTCCCTCCCTCCCTCCCTTCCTTCCTTCTTTCTTTCTTTAAGTTTTTATTTACTTTAGAGACAGAGCACAAGTGGGGAAGGGGCAGAGAGAGCCGGAGATGGAATCCGAAGCCGGAGATGGAATCTGAGCTGTCAGCACAGAGCCCGATGTGGGGCTCAAACCCATGAACCATGAGATCATGACCTGAGCCGAAGTCAGACACCCAACTGACTGAGCCACCCAGGCTCCCCTCACTTGGGCTGCTTTAAAAAGCCCAGTCAGATTTCTTCCTAGAGTCATATTAATATACTTCCTGTAGCAAGACAGACACAATGTTCCAAAAGTAAGAGATGCTCTTCAACTCTTTTTATGAGTCTAGAAGAACTACACATATACACACAAATTGATTACAGACAAAAATCCTAAATAAAATAGGAGCAAATCAAATACAGCAATGTATTTTTAAAAATCCTATGATTAAGACAGATGTACCCCAAGAATGAAAGGATAATTGAATGTTAAAAAACCTATTTCAGCATGTATGAAGAAAAATGTACGATTTTATCAGTAGACACAGAAAAGAGATTTTGGAAAAAAAAAATCGAATGCCTACTTATTTAATAAAACTTAAGCAGGGGCAGCTGGGTGGCTCAGCTGGCTAAGAATCCAACTTTGGCTCAGATTCTATCTCTTGGTTCATGAGTTTGAGCCCTGCATTGGGTGAGCTCAAGCCCTACTTCAGGCTCTGCACGGACAGTGTGGGGGAGCGGAGTGGGATTCTCTCTCCCTCTCTTTCTGCCCGTCGCTCACTCTCACCCTCTTTCTAAAAAAAGAATAATAATAATAATAATTAAAAAGAACTTAAGCAAACTAGGAATTTAGAAGGCAGCTTTGATAATCTCAATGAAAGGAAATACTCCAAACATCATGCCTGATGATGAAATTTTGAAAGCATTCCACCTAAAGTCATACCCAAGACAAGGGTACCCACTATCACTGGTTCTACTCAACTCTGTGTGAGAATACCCAGCCATCAGAATAAGTATAAGAAACAAATGTACAAAGGCTAGAAAGAAAAGAACCAAAACGGTCACGATTCACAGGCAATATGACCATCTACACTGGAAACCCACAAGAGTTGACAATTAGCTCCAATAATTTATTCAGCAAAGGGGATGATTATCAGATTTATATCTAAATATCAGTCATATCCCTATACATCATCAATACTTAGAAAACATAATTTTAAAAATTACCATTTACATTAGCAATAAATATTTAAGGTACTTAACGAATAAGTCTGGCAAGAGTTAAAGAACTTCATGACGAAAACAATAAAATCTTTTTAAGGATATTAAAGACAACTTACACGTGTAGGGAGGCATCCCGTTCACAGACAGACTCAGGAGCAAAACACTGAAACACTGCTCGCATTAATCTATGAATCCAATCCAAAGTAAACTCTGGTACCGATTAATATCCTTATGGACTTCTGAAGGAGGCTGGTAAATGGATTCTAAATCTACAGAAGAGCAAAAGGCTAAGAAGAGCCAAGGAAATTCTGAAGAACTCGATGGGGGGCGGGGGGGGTCTGACCTACCAGGTACTAGTAAACGATAAAGTTACAGTAAGTAAGACAACAGGGTCTTGGTGCAGGGACGGATCAGAGACCAAGGGCATGAACGTGGGTCCAGGTAAGGAGAGGGCTTGCAGCCAGGCTGTTGCTTCATGGGCTGTGCACCCGCACTATTCTCACCGGCCTCCTGACTCCTTTGCCCTGAGGACGCAGCCAGGGGCTCGGTGTTTGTTTCTGCCAGGTGCCTGGCGTACGGACAAATTATTTTATTGCTCATCTGCACCCTTAGTGCACATTCACCGTAGCCTGAGAAGAAAAAATGATATTGTTACCATGCACAACTGTGCCCAGCAATCCGTTTCTGTGGCAAATAATATGGCAACTGCAGTTTTAAATGCTTTCTATCATGCAGAGATCCTTGGTGGATTATTACATGGGCATTTAAGATTATTTTTGAGATATTTGGGGAAATCGGTTGGGTTACCTAGGCAGAGAGAATGGACTGAGAGAGCATATTCCCCATTTACAATCAAGGAAAGTGGGTACCTGCTACCCAAAGCCACGCAATACGTGTAGAAAAGGGTATCTGGAAAAGAAAGGACGCCCATGCATACCATTTAAGGAAATATACATATGTAATGAACTATAAAAATTTGCATGGAAATAACAGAAACTTGCAGGTAACTGGTGGTTATCTCTGCAGAGGAGAGGAAGAAGGAGGGGATGAGGAATATCCAGGAGGCTCCAACTATTCATGTCTTATTTTTTAAACTAAGGGGTAGAAATACAGAGATGAGTTACGCCTTTCTTCCAGGTATGATTCACAAATTCTACTAGGTGTATAAAGCACTGGGCCATCTCAATCCTCCAAATGCTTGAAAAACATATGCTCCATTTTCACAGAGGAAGAAACTGAGGCTCAGAGGAAGCCGAGGTCTGAACCCAGCCCAACACTAAAGCTCAGGTACTACTATACTGCTCATCACTCGCCAGAGGATATTACAAGGTCATTCAAAGCACAGGAAATAATTAAATAACTTTGTTTCTTTTTCCTCTAAATGGCACATTTAATGAGAAGATAGTTCTGACTATGTGATGAACTATTTCTTTCACAAAAGCTAGACTACAGCTGAAAAAAAGCTTTATGTCCAATAGGACACCAAGCTTAAAGGAGAACAAAACAGAACTTGTTGACCTGGTCTACAAAATGCACATCAGTCACCAACCTTACCTAAAAGGGGCATCACTGATGATAAGAAACTGAGCATTTGCTGTGCACATGAGTGAAGAACTCAGCTACCCTGCTGTCTCCCCCTCCCCCATCCTCCCTCTCTCTCTCTCTCTCTCTGGTGAGGAGGGAGGGAGGGGAGATTTTATGGAAGACTGCAAAATAAGACTTTAAGAACTCTTTGATCTAGATGGACTTAACAGATATATTCAGAACATTCCATCCTAAAACGGCAGAATACGTGTTCTTTTCAAGTGCACATGTGACATTCTCCAGAACAGATCACATATTAGGTCACAAATCGAGCCTCAACAAATACAAAATGACTGAGATCATACCATGCATCTTTTCTGACCACAATGCCATGAAACTTGAAGTCGACCACAAGAAATAATTTAGAAATAAAACAAATATAAGGAGGTTAAACAACATGCTACCAAACGTGAATGGGTCAACCAGGAAATCAAAGAAGAAATAAAAAAATACACAGAAACCAATGAAAATGAAAACACAATGGTCTAAAACCTCTGGATGCAGCAAAAGTGGTCCTAAGAGGGAAGTATATAGCAATACACATCTACGTCAAGTAAGAAAAATCTCAAATCAACAACCTAAACTTGTACCTAAAGGAGCTAGAAAAAGAAAAATAAAACTAAAGCCAGCAGAAGAAGGGAAACAATAAAGATTAGAGCAGAAATAAATGATACAGAAACTACAACAACCACAGAACAGATCCAGGAAACCAGGAGCCAGTTCTTTGAAAAAAATTAATAAAATTCATAAACCTCTAGTCAGACTTATCAAAAAAGAGTAAGGACCCACATAAATAAAATCACAAGTAAGAGAGGAGAAACAGAAATACAAACAATTAAAAGACCACTATGAAAAACTAGAAGCCAACAAACTGGACATCCTGGAAGTGATGGATACATTCCGAGAAGCATATTACTAAAACTAAGCATACTACCAAAACTAAAACAGGAAGAAACAGAAAACTTGAACAGACCCATGACCAGCAAAGACATTGGATCAGTAGTAAAAAATCTCCCAACAAACAGAAGTCCAGGACCAGATGGCTTCACAGGGGAATTTTACCAAACATTTAAAGAAGAGTTAATACCTATTCTTCTCAAACTATTCCAAAGAATAGAGAAAGAAGGAAAACTCCCAAATTCAATCTATGAAGCCAGCATTACCCTGGTACCAAAAGCAGATACAGACACCACTCAAAAAGAAAACTACAGGCCAATATCCCTGAGGAACATGGATTCAAAAATTCTCAACAAGATACTAGCAAATTAAATCCAACAGTTCATTAGAAGAATTATTCACCACGATCAAGTGGGATTTCTTCCTGGCTGCCAGGGTGGTTCAACATTCACAAATCAATCAACGTGATAAACCACATTAATAAAAGAAAGGATAAGAACCATACAAACATTTCAATGGATGCAGAAAAAGTTTCTGACACAGTACAACACCCGTTCATGATAAAAGCCTCCAACAAAGTAGGTTTCAAGGAAAATACCTCAACATCATAAAGGCCATATATGAAAAACACACAGCTAATATCCTCCTCAATGGGGAAAAACTGACAGCTTTCCCTCTACAGTCAGGAAAAAGACAGATGTTTACTTTCACCACTGCTACTTAACACAGTACTGGAAGTCCTAGCCTAAGCAATCAGACAACCGAAAGAAATAAAAAGGACCCAAATCGGTAATGAGGAAGTCGAACTTTCACTATCTGCAGAAGACATGATACTCTATGTAGAAACCCTAAAAGACTCCACCAAAAAATTGCCAAAACTGATACACGAATTCAGTAAAGTCAGTTGCTAGTTACAAAATCCACATATAGAAATCTGCGGCATTTCTATACAATAATGAAGCAGCAAAAAGAAATTAAGGAATCAATCCTATTTATAATTGCACCAAAAACTGTAAGATACCTAGGAATAAACCTAACCAAAGAGGTCAAAGATTTGTACACTGAAAAATATAAAACACTGATGTAAGAAACTGAAGACACAAAAAAATGGAAAAACACTCCATACTCATGGATAAGAATAAATATTGTTAAAACGTGTAAACTACCCAAAGCGATTTACACATTTAATGCAATCCCTCTCAAAATACCAACAGCATTTTTCAGAGAGTTATAATAAACAATCCTAACATTTGTATGGAACCACAAAAGACCCCAAATAGCCGAAGCAACCTTGAAAAAGAAAAGCGAAGCTGGAGGCATCACAATTCCAGACTTCAAGCTATCGTGCAAAGCTGTAGTGATCTAAACAGTCTGGTACTGACACAAAAATAGACATATAGATCAGTGAACAGAACAGAAAACCCAGAAATGAACCCACAACTATATGATCAATTTATCTTTGACAAAGCAGGAAAGAATATCCAACGGAGAAAAGACAGTCTCTTCAACAAATGGTGTTGGGAAAACTGGACAGCTACACGCAAAAGAATGAAACTGGACCACTTTCTTACATCATTCATAAAAATAAATTCAAGATGGATGAAAGACCTAAACACGAGACAGGCAACCATTAAAATCATAGAGGGGAGCACAGGTAGCATCTTCTTTCTAAATAGGTCTCCAGAGGCAAGAGAAACAAAAGCAAAAATAAACAAATGGGACTTCATCAAAATAAAAAGTTTCTGAGGCGCTTGGGTGGCTCAGTCGGTTAAGCGACCGACCTCGGCTCAGGTCATGATCGCAGGGTTTGTGGGTTCGAGCCCCGGGTCAGGTTCTGCGCTGACAGCTCCAAGACTGGAGCCTGCTTTGGTTTCTGTGTCTCCCCTCTCTCTCTGCCCACCCCTGAGAGTGCTCTGTCTCTCTCTCTCTCTCAAAAATAAATAAAAAACTAAAAAATAAATAAAATAAAAAGTAAATAAATAAAGTTTCTGCACAGCGAAGGAAACAATCAACAAAACCAAAAGACAACCTACACAATGGGAAAAGACAGTTGCCAATGACATATCCAATAAAGGGTTAGTATCCAAAATATATTAAAAAAACTCATTAAAACTCAACACTACAAAAGCAAATAATCCAATTAAAAATGGGCAGAAGACACAAATAGACATTTTTTCAAAGAAGACATACAAATAGCCAACAGACACATGAAAAGATGCTCGTCATCACTCGCCATCAGGGAAACACAAATCAAAACTACAATAACATATCACCTGACACTGTCAGAATGGTGAATATCAACAATACAAGAAACACCAGGTGTGGATAAGGATGTGGAGAAAGGGGAATGAACCCTTGCACCCTGTTGGTGGGAATGCAAACTGGTGCATCCATTCTGGAAAACAGTATGAAGGTCCTCAAAAGGTTAATCCAGCAATCACATTACTAGGTATTTATCCAAAGAATACAAAAATACTAATCCAAAGGGATATATGCCCCCTATGTTTATAGCAGCATTATCTACAATAGCCAAATTATGGAAGCAGCCCAAGTGTCCATCAACTGGTGAATGGATAAAAAAGGTGTGGGGTGTGTGTGTGTGTGTATACATATACACATATACATATAGATACATATCCATGTGTGTATATATAGTGGAATATTACTCAGCCATAAAAAAGAATGAAATCTTACCATCTGTAAGGATGTGGATGGAACTTGAGGATATTATGCAAAGCAAAATACATCAGAGAAAGACAAATACCATATGATTCCACTCATATGTGGAATTTAAGAAATAGAACAAATAAACAAAGGGAAAAGAAAAAAAAAGGCAAACCAAGAAACAGACTCTTAACTATAGAGAATAAACTGATGGTTGGGGGGGGGAGGTGCACGGGGGGATGGGAGAAATAGGTGATGGAGATTAAGGAGTGCACGTGCTGTGATGGGCACCAAGTGTTGTACAGAAGTGCTGAATCACTAAATTGTACGCTGGAAACTAACATTACACCATAGGTCAACTAACTGGAATTTAAATAAAAACTTAAAAAAAAAGTAAAAAGCAAGATTCCTTGTAAACAAAAAGAACTCTTTGATCTGATCTGCTTTGCAACAAAAAGATTTTAAGATCCACCTAAAATCCTGAACTCCTAGTCCTACTTTTTTTTTTTTTTTTTAAAGTTTATTTAGTTTGGGGCACCTGGGTGACTCAGCTGGTTAAGTGTCCGACTTCGGCTCAGGTTCGGGATCTTGCGGTTCGTGAGTTCCAGCCCCACGTGGGGCTCTGTGCTGACAGCGTGGGGCCTGGAACCTGCTTCAGATTCTGTGTCTCCCTCACCCTCTGCCCCTCCCCGCTCACACACACTCTCTTTCTCCAACATAAACAAACTTAAACATGTTTTTTAATGTTTATTCATGTTGGAGAAAGAGTGTGCATGTGCATGCGGGTGTGGGGCAGAGAGCGAGGGAGGCAGACTCCACGTGGTCTGTGCAGAGCCAGACAGTGTTTGATCTCAGAAATTGTGAGAGCGGAAATCAAGAGGCAGATCCTTAGCCAACTGAGCCATACAGGTGCTCCTCTATTCCTCTTTTTGTTTTTTTTAACGTTTATTTAATTTTGAGAGACAGAAAGAGACAGAGTGCGAATGAGGGAGAGGCACAGAGAGAGGGAGACACAGAAAGGAAGCAGGCTCCAGGCTGTCAGCACAGAGCCTGACTCAGGGCTCAAACTCATCAACCTTGAGATCATGACCTGAGCTGAAGTCGGACGCTTAATCGACTGAGCCACCCAGGCACCCCTAGTCCTAGTCTTCATACTTACTTTTAGATGACTGTAAATTCACATGCAGCTTTAAGAAGTAATACAGAAAGATCCAGAGTGCCCTTCTCTCAGAACCAGAATACGGACACTGATGGCCAAGGAACAAGACAGCTGCCCCACCCCCTGTGCCGTAGTCGACCTCTGTTCCGTTACCACACTTCCTCTCAGCACGGTGGGAGTGAATCCCGAGGACCAATCACAACATATGGCATAGGTGGCTCACCCTTCTGCACCTTGGCACCACCTTAACAAGAAGTGACTGGGGAAGTTGACAGGTTCCAGTGGGACCCCCAACTGCCGGGCAATTGTCAAGTAGAGCAGAGACATGCTGATCGGAATTCCTGTTCTTCGAATCAAAACCTGAAGGAGAAAAAAAATCCTTCAGCTTCACAGAAACGAACCTTCCCTTCTCATTCCTTCAAAGCAAGTCCTCACTAGGCACTCACTGTGCATCAGGAACGACACTAGGTTTTGTGGTTTAAGTGGATGAACATTTGCTTTGTTTTAGATCAAGGGTCTGCAAACTGCAGTCCGCGGGCCAAGTCCACCACTTGTTTCTGTACGGCCTGCATGAGAAGAGCTTTCACATTTTTTAGTGTTTAAAGAAAGTCAAAAGAGTACCGTTTTGTGACACATTAAAAATTACATGAAACTCAAATTTCTATGTCCGTGTATACAGTTTCATTGGAACACAGCCGCACCCGTTTGTTTTGGTAACATCTGTGCCCCCTTCCAACTACAATGGCAGAACTAAGCAGTTGGCACAGAGCATCTGGCTTGCCAAACCAAAAGGCCTGTTTGGCCCTTTACAGAAAAAGTCTACAGACCTGTGATCTAGGCTGTTCTTCCATTTTTTGTTTTAAGTTTCATTTATTTATTTTGAGACAAAAAGAGAGAGAATGAGCAGGGGAGGGGCAGGGGGAAAGGGAAAGAGAGACAATGCCAAGCAGGCTCCGCTCTGTCAGCGCAGATAGGCTGTTCTTCCAAAAGAATTTAAGGTCATTTCAAGGAAAGTGTATGAAACACGACAGACAAAGATTAGCATACAGAGCAACAGAATCTGAAAACAGTGTCAAGAAGGAAGCACATAAAAACGAAGTATCAATTTGGCCAAAATGGCTGGCCAGATTTCTTCCAAGGCTTCTAGAAGCCAGTGTAGGAAAAAGATCCGATTAGTTTCACAGTTTAGTGTTCATAAGACACAAATTAACCAAACAAAGTCAGAGAAATGCGTATTTCTAGACAGGAAATGATCAAGGGTTTTCACACAGAGGACACTATAAAGAAATAAAAATCCATAGCAATACCCTTACAGTGGAGGCAAAAGTGAGTTTCACTGGGCATTGAGAGATGAAAAGACCATGTATCTGTGCCCCAAACTATACAATTTATCAAAAATGAGCTTTCAAAAAGACATATGATTATGTTTTAATACACCCACATTTACCTGGTGCATGTATAAGTTTAGGGCATTATAGTAATCCATTCGGTTCCCCTTAAACTTCAGCTGGTCATAAAGGACGTAGTTCATGGCGTCCAGCACCTGGCTCTGGAGTTCTATCTCCATTATCATGGAGGATTCACCTGAAACACAGAGATCTACTCTGAGGACAGAAGCACTGGCAAGGCTGTGACCAGCATCCCAAACGACCTGTCACACGCAGACGCTGGCAATGTCCTAACAATACTCAGTAGGTGCTGCCAGTCCAGGGTGGAGGAAAGAATATGAAGTTCAAGTCTTTCACATTTCCAAGTGAACATGTGGTTGTGTCATTAACTGCTTCTTTGGTGACATAATGGAAACATACTACAGAATTTCTCACATTAACCAATAGCTCTGCTAGGTTTTCTTTTACAAATACAGTTGGATCCAAAGCAATTCCACACCTGCCTTGAAGGCCAAGCTGGGGTGGCGACTGTTCATGCCCCGGAGGGTTTTGCAGACCAGCTCTACGATGTTGTCAATCTGGGCCTGGATATCTTTGAGGCTGATGTCAGAGAGAGGATTGCAGTACTGGTCAATATATACAGCGCCTGAAAATAAACAGGAATCACTGAATAAATTCCTATTTCTGCCCTCGTCCTATTAGTTGGTCACTCAGCACAGACACTTGGGGCCATCCTTCGTTCCACCACCTGCCAGATAAGCTTCATCTGTAGATGCCAGACCCTGCTGCTGATACATGGAAAAGGAGCAACCTTCTCACAACAAAGGAGTTTACACACTTTATTTTAAAAAAATAAAATAGGGGCGCCTGGGTGGGTGGCTCAGTCAGTTGAGCGTCCGGCTTCGGCTCAGGTCATGATCTCACAGTTCGTGGGTTCCAGCCCCACGTCAGGCTCTGTGCTGACAGCTCGGAGCCTGGAGCCTGCTTCGGGTTCTGTGTCTCCCTCTCTCTCTGCTCCTCCCCAGCTTGCACTGTCTCTCCCTCTCTCAAAAATAAGTAATAAACATTAAAAAAATATTTTTTTTTAAATAAAAATAAACCAAACTCTCTCTCAAAGGTCATGGACTCAAGAAACCATGTGATATGCAGCATATTCCCATACTCTATTACAAAGAGGAATAAATGCTATAAAGGAGATCTTCCCAAGAACTCTGAACACTTAATGGCATAAGCCAGTTCCTTTACTTAAAAGAACATTTAAAAAGCTGAAAGCCCTCACAATGACAGATTTCCACAAACTGTACCCCTCAAAGGTGAAATAGTAAATGAACTCTGGAGAGAACTATACTTCTGAATTACAGAAATAGTGACACTCAGGGGACCTGTAGCCAAAGACTTGTACAAAGTACACTGGAGACACGGTGTCTTGAAAATCACCTCTCTGCTCTTTATTACCTTGGGTCGTTTTCTTTTGTTTTGTATGTATGTATGTATTTGTTTAGAATCACGTACGTATGTATGTATTTAGAATACTAGGCAGGCTCTGCCCCGGCAGCGTGGAGCCCAATGAAGGGCTCCACACAGGGCTCGAACCCACAAGTTGTGAGATCACGACCCCAGCTGAAGTCAAGAGTCAGACGCCTACATGACTGAGCCACCCAGGCGCCCCGACCTTAGGTCATTTTCTAACCAGATGCCAAAGGGCTAACTTGATCATTTGGTTATGAGACAATTTCACTTGGGAAGCTGCAGTTATTGCTTTTTTTTTTAAGTCATTTTAAATTCAAGTCATTTAAATTCAATTTAGGATCTTGACCCCCTACTCAACATCCCAAAGGAGCTGAAGGCAGTGAACAAGAGATGGGACCCCAGTGCTAATTTTGCCACTAGCCAGGGATTGGCTCCTGGGCTTCCTCGGGATGGAGTTTCCTCACCTGTTGGCTGCAGGACTTCTCCAAAGTCCATTCCATCCTAATGCTATGATTCCTAGACTTCGTTAATAGTTATCAGATTATTCTTGTCAGTCACCAAGAATCAAAACCTTGGAGCCAACTTCCTGCTCAATCACTTAAAAACTTTCAATGGCTACCCAGTGCCTACAGTACTGATTGGATGAGTTATGGAAAACCATGTTACTTTGTATTTGGAAGGTGAAAAAGAAGCAATCGTCTCTATAAACAAGCTACAGAAAACACACCCTGTTCAACTGTTCCTGACTGTGGAATGAACAGAAGAGTGGGGGACTCTCAACTCCAGTACACATAGAAAATTCCAGGGTGATAAGGTTGTTTGATTTTAATTAACTGAAACAGATTTTTCACTTCCTTCTGGATATGAGACTTTTACACAATCAGTAAGAATCCACACTGGGCACCATGGAGTATGCAGTGGATCATAATAACGTTAAAGGACCAGGGACACAAGAAAGTTAATGATCAGTTGGAGAAAAATGCCCACACCTGAAACAGACATTAACCATGGTCTACTAGTCAATGCTACTGCCTGCATCCCTCCCGAGGCAAGTAAAATCTGCACGCGTTGCAGTAGTCAGCAGAAACTCAACGGAAGTTACACAGGACCTGGAACTCTTGCGGGCAAGCAGGATTTGACAGGGGGATACCACTAGCGAAGATACAAAGCCAGGAGGGAGGACAACACTGCCTGGAGCAAAGGGTGTGTTTTGGAGAGTAATGGGGAAAAGTCTGGGGCTAGGGGAGGTCCGGATTACGGAAGGCACCAAAAAGCAACAACAAACAAAGGAAATCAGGTGGCCACTCGGAGTGGTGGAAAGGCCAGGTTTCGGGCTGGACTAGCACTAGGGGGTCAGAAGCCACGAGGCTCAGGGAAGCAAGTGCTACTCAGAAAGCTGCTGCTGGGAGAGCTGGTGACAGCCCGCACGACAACAGTAACAGAGCGGGGACATGACCATGGAAATGCTGGCAAGGAAGAAAACCGGCGAACTGGGTAAATTGTGGGGAGCAGGGAATGAAAGTGAACGGACAGGCGTATCTGTACTCCATAACCATGACTTATGGGAGCGTTTGTGTGATACGCTAGGAATTTAAATTAGTTACAAGAAAAAATTAAGTCACATTTGTTCTTGCCCGACTTAGCAGGAACAGAAAGTTATTCCCTTCACCGCGTCCATCCACTCAACTTGTTCCTCCTCACTTCTCATTATGGACAAGCAGACTCACTGATGCGCGAGGGCACTTCGTCCTCCTTAAACTCCAACCAGGGAGGTGAAGGGATCTGCATGAGGTCCCATGGAGACAAAACTGGATACATTTATTTCTGATTCGGAAATGACGCTTGAAAGCTTAGACAAACAGGGAATTTAACATTAGCTAAAATATCAGCCTCGTGCTTTGAACTGATGGTGCATCTTCAGAAGGCGCTGTCTTGCTTCAGCTGATGGCCAAATATTCTGGCAAAATGAGCTCTAGGGTGAGCAGTTCTGCCTACCTAAGTGATCAGACCACACAATCCCACCTCCAGAAGCCCACGCGGCCTGGCCCGGTCCACGTTTCCATTGCTCCACCCTTGGGGATGGTATCCACTACTTCTGAGAACGACAACTTAGCTGCCTATTGGAAGATCATTGCTGAGATCTCACCTTCAAGGTACGATTCATAGTCATCAGGCTGCTGAAGAAATGCCTTTAGGTTATTTAAAATTTTCTGTTGGCGTAGGTAGTAAAGAATTTTTTTAGCGTAGTACTTCCAAGTCAGAGCTTTTCTGGAAAACAAACAAACAAGCCAATGAGAATCAAGACACTATAAAAACCTCCGATTACTTTTTTTTTTTTTTTTACTTCCCTTCACACTAATTACAGCATGTAAAGAGTCTACTTAACAAGAATATAATTGGTTCATGACCACACAGCACTTGTTATCACAGAAGCAGACAACACAATTTAGGACTTTGCATCTGTAATGTAACACTGAATCAGTAGTGCTGAAATCCAAGAAACACTGACCTGCGTGGCTTCAGATTGACTAAAAGGAAATCCAAGAGAAACCTGAAAAGCTGGGGCTTTTCAGCTGGGGCTGAAGAGTTGGTCGAGGCTCAGGAGCTAGGGGTGAGGCGTCTGGAATCCTTTGCTGGCCGCTGGGCACCTGCCTCAGGGAACTCAGGCCCTGGGCGGCCGACTTTGTCTACGATCACTGCCATGGTGATCTCGTCCAGTCTCATGGTTTCAAATATTGTTTCTGGCAGCCTTCAACTTATTTCCCAGAACACACTTCTCCTTACGTGCAACTGCTACTCCACATCCCCGCTCGGATATCCGGTGAGCTCCTGAAATGTCTCGGGAGAACGCGACTCTGCTGCTGCAGTCAGGCCGCAAACCTTGGGGCCATCCTGCCCTCCTTGCTGGCCTGCTCTCGCAGACCATTCCAGCCATCCACCAGAGCTATCAGTTCTATCTTCAGCGTGTATCGGACAGGTGAACACTTCTCACTAGCTCATCTGCGTCCTCACTGGGCTTCCAGCTTCAAATCCTGCCCCTCCACACGGCAGCCAGAGCGCTTCAGTTAACATGTTAAGTCACGGCACAAAAATCCCGTACCCAAGTCTCCAGGGGTTTTCCACCTCGCTCAAAGTAAAAGCTCCAGTCCTAACGACGGTGCCTTAAACTCTTGCCCCATGACCTCTCTAACCTCAATTCCTGCTATTCCCCATCTCTGCCCGGCCTCCAGCCACACTGGCTTCCCTGCTGTGCCATCGTGCTCTGTGGTGCTCACCTGGGGCCTCAGCACTCTCAGGTCCTTGACTGGAAGGTTCGTTCCCTGGAGATTTGCAACCTCCACCCTCACCTCCTTTCAGGTTTTCATTCAAATGCCATTTTGAGTAAGGCCTTCTCCCCTCTCCCCGCTTCACCCTCTTGCCTGGTTAGTATCTGTCTAGAGCCCCTTCTCCTCTTCTAATGTACTAAATCATCTTACTAGGTTAGTGACTCTCTCCCCCACTGGAAGGTAAGCCCCACAGACGTAGTGCTTTCTGCGTTGTTCACCGCTGTATCCTCAGTGCCTGGGATAGGTCTGGCACACAGCAGAAGCTCAATAAATACTTGCTAGTGGATGAGATACTTCACCAGACATACCAAATGTACATGGGGATCATGGGAAACAGGGTGACAGTGATTACTTTATCTGCGTGACTTCAGAAAGAAAGGCCTCTCACTCTTCAGTTAGTAAATGACCGTCAGCAGAGCTAGGTTCCACCAGCCTTTTAACCTTTGAGTTGTAAAGTGTGTCAATCTAGAAAAGTGCACGGAACAAGTAAGCAGCTTAATGCATTAGTATAAGGCAAACAACCCTGTATCCACCACTCAGGCCGAGAAACTTTGCAGACACCCCAGAAGTACTCCAAGACCTTCTCCTCCCACCCACAGCAATCACAACCCACACCTCCATGCTCATCACTGCCTCACCAAACGTACAGCCCTAAACTCTCTAGCCAGTTTTGAGGTCTTTCAAGTCTCTTAATCCACAGGATCCCCTCCATCTTTTCTGTCCCTTGCACTTTATTTGCTGAAGAAACCTGGTTGTGTGACCTGAATTTCCCAGTCTGGAATCTGCTGATTGCATCCACAAGGTATAGTTTCACATGCTCTTCTGTCTTCTGAATTCCCTGCAAATTGGATGTAGAGGCTTGATCAGATTCAGATTCTGTTTATTTGGCAAGGAAGTCCTTCCATCAGGAGGCAATCACGCCTTGGCTGTCTCTCTGGTGATGTTAGCAGCCACCGCTCCTCAGTGCCCAGGTCTGTTAATTCGTTAGAGGTCGCAAAGTGCTGATATTCTAATTCCACCATCCCTTCTTCATTTATTAGCCAGAGTATTTCTACAAGGAATAATTTCCTCTCATCTACTATCTGGCTCCCCCAACGGCACAATATATAGGAAAGGCGGGATAAATGCTCATGTCTTTCCTTTTACTGTTTTTCAAAATAATAATAATTTGGATTTCTATTACCCTCCAGAGGCGAACAATTAGTTGTTGCTAAGTATTATTATGAACTAGCGGAGCTAAACGCAGTTGGTGTGTTTCAACCCATTCCAGTTATTATCCACGCTACTGCTCAAATCCTATCTCTGGCCAATGGAAGCCTCTCCACGTTGGTCCCTGAACACTTACAACATGAAATATTGGTACTTCTCCTGATACCTGGTTCCAGGCTTTCAAGATTCTCCAGACTGATCTTTTACAATTCCTGTATAAGACCTAGAATCAGCCCTTTCCCCAAAACCCTGGCTTCTTTTGATGGGAAATGGTATATTAAGACCACTGTCTGACTACTAGGGATCATCATTTCTACTAGGCTGGTTGTTGTTTCTGAACCTTTTCAATGGATAGAAATAATAAATCTCATGTATCTATGTGTGTATATACACACATACACCTACATTATTTTTAAATATACATCAGGAATTCATACCGACACTTCTAAGTCAAATTCAGAACTATACAGTTTTTACCATTTTCTATTCTGTATCTATAGCTTTCTTTCTTCCAGGAATACTCTACTTATCCAGGATACCAGAGATGACTTAGAATACCACCTAGTTACTCGTCTGCTTTATTCCACATCTCTCTTAGAAACATACATATACCAAGCCTCAGAATAACGAGACCAATATATTTATCACCTTGATGAGTACTGAAAAGAGCTAAATTTATTTTGCTTACATTCTGCCCTATTCTCTGCTCAGCTTTTTAAACAGTTGTACTACATCTATATTAAAAGGGTTTACGGCCATTACATACAATACCTTCTACCCTATTAACTGTCACTTGGATGTAATCCTACAAATAAATACGGATTTGATGGTCACCATTAGTCCTTGTGTCAGTGTCTCTCTGGTTGTTTTGGTTGTCTGACACTGTCCTATTTTCTAGAACATTTCTCATGAAGGGCTCAAAAGTCCCTGAGTCCTTGCAAGTTGGTGAGTTCGGGTCTGTGGTCTTTATACTTGGAAGTCAGTTTGGCTGGATATAAAAATCCTTGGCTGACATTTTTGATCCTTGAGCATCTTAAATATGTTATTGTTTTTTCCTATGACACACAGCAGTTGTTGAAAAGTCTGATGATATTCTGATTTTCTTTCCCTTGTAAGTGACTTCATCTTTTTTGCTTGGATGCCCAAAGGACTTTTCTTTTAAAATCCAGTAGGTTTACTGAAATGTTTCAGTGATGGTCACTCTGGGTCATTTTCTCAAGCATAGTGTATGCCATTTTTAATATGTTGTTTCAAATCTTTATTGAAGATGAACTCTTTTTAAAGACCACACAGAACACCATAAAAGCAAAATATTTTCAAATATCCAGAGATTAATGCTTTAGCATTTTTGGAAAACTATCCTTCTTCCTTTTTATACTTTCCGTATCTGCACAATAAGCATTTGCTGGGAATGAAAACAAACAGGCTCCTTCAAGAATACCCAAAATATTTACAAATGTAAAGTATCCCAAAATATTTACAAATGTGAGCATATTCCCTGTCATTTAAAAATAACCCTGTTTTAGGGGCGCCTGGGTGGCGCAGTCGGTTAAGCGTCCGACTTCAGCCAGGTCACGATCTCGCAGTCCATGAGTTCGAGCCCCACATCAGGCTCTGGGCTGATGGCTCGGAGCCTGGACCCTGTTTCCGATTCTGTGTCTCCCTCTCTCTCTGCCCCTCCCCCGTTCATGCTCTGTCTCAAAAAAAAAAAAAAAGTTGAAAAAAAATAACCCTGTTTTAGGCTCAAATTATGTCAGGCCAAGGGGTGACATATCTATGACATTTACTTCTAAAAAGACGATAACACTATACTTTTTTTTTAATTTAAAAAATCTTTTTAAATATTTATTTTTGAAGGAGAAAGAGACAGCGTGTGAGCAGGGGATGGGCAAAGACAGTGGGAGACACAGAATCCAAAGCAGGCTTCAGGCTCTGAGTTGTCAGCACAGACCCTGATGTGGGGCTCGAACCCATGAGCTGTGATCATGACCTGAGCTGGTCAGACACTTAACTGACTAAGCCACCCAGGTGCCCCACCAGTATACTTTTTAATTGGCTGTGCCTATTTAGTCTTTTTGCCAATGAGAGAGGTGAAAAAAGCAATATTTTGTTACTACTTAACATTTCTGTGAAGAGTGAATTTAAAGATCTACATGATTCTCAGCTACTTGGATTTGCTCTTTTCTGAATGTCTTCCTCCTTTGTACATTTTTCAATTTCTTCTTAGAAATTTTAAGAATTCTATCGGCTTTCTTTACAGTTTCTTTGCTCATAGGGAAGTTTATTTCTTATTGAAAAACCCTTTGTCTATATTCTTGTACTGCTTTTGTATTATCAGTCTTGGTTAAGTAGGTCTCCCTAGATTGGACACGAAGTCTATTTAATTGAGGGATTTTCATTGTGATAACTTTTAAATTTAGGTAATTTAATCTTGAGGAACTTAATTTTGCTACATGATGTTCTAATTTCTTCCAGATGAATATTCAGTTACCTCCAATACTATTTATTAAATATGCCATCTTTCCCCCTCTGACTTTAAATAGATTATCTTCTATTCTGGGACCTGTTTCTGAATTATTATCACTGATGTTGCTCTCAACTTTCATTTAAACATTATATTGTTTTGATTATACAGCTAGCTTTATCATATGCCTTATCATCTAGTGATGCAAGTCTTACATCGTGATTATTAAAAAATTTTTTTTCTGGCTTTTCTAGTGAATTTATTGTTCTCAATATATTTTATGCCAATATTATCCAATTAAAACACACAAAAAAAACGCTCCTCTCCCCAAACTCCTTTTGGAACTGAAATGGAATGGCACTAGGGTTATGTGTTAATTTTAGAAGAACTGACATTTTTGTGATAAGTCTCCCCACCCAAGGACACACTATCTTTTATGTTTTTTAATAACCTTCTATAGCCTGACCTCGGACACTCATTCCTACGAGCCTATTACTTAGCAATGACACCACGAAAAACATCACCCTCCCCAGCAACATAAGATGGAGAAGATAGTGGTTACTCATCGATAGCAGGGTAGTTAAATAAACTGTGGTACATACTGTAAAACAGTAAACGGCCATTAATAAAATGAATCAAATCAGTTGATTAGATTTCCACAAGGTAATGCTGAATGAGAAAAAAAAGATACAGGAAAGTACCTATTTAATGATCACAATTTTGTGAAATAACGATGTGCTCCCATCCCCACCTACCCGATGTATATTGGCATGAGGAACACAACCTAAGTTGGCAACCTAAGTTAATTACAGGGGTGGGGCCGGGAAACCAACACAAATGGAGGGAGTAAAGAGGAAGGGAGAAACAGCATAAGCAAAAAGAAACAAAGTCTGCACTCAACATCAAATCAAAACTAAAATAACTTGGGGCGCCTGGGTGGCTCAGTCGGTTGAGTGTCCAACTTTGGCTCAGGTCATGGTCTCGCAGTTCGTAAGTTCAAGCCCCGCGTCGGGCTCTGTGCTAACAAACAGCTCAGAGCCTGGAACCTGCTGCGGATTCTGTGTGTCTCTCTCTCTCCCCGTCCCCTGCTCATGCTCTGCCTCTCTCTGTCTCTCAAGGACAAATAAATGTTTAAAAAAAAATTAAAAAAAACTAAAATAACTAATAAACTTAGTATATATGTTACATTTATGTATTTTAAAGTATATGCATATATATGTAAAAAAGACAGGCCAGCTTTTATTTTTAAGGCTGCACAATGCTGACTATTAGATCATACTTTAATTCATTTATAGATAAACCAAAATAGAAACGGAAAAATGACCTCTGCATCTGAACTCATCCAAGGCCTAGAATAGTGGCACATCTTACCTCTCCCCTACAGTTGTTCCACTGATAGACATTTCTCTCTCCTAAATCCCTTTAAAAACAACAAGAATACCTTACTTCTTGCTTGTGAGACATATCACAGTGAGCTCTCTTAAGGAAGATGCTAAGCTACATTTCTACCTTCCATCACTAATAGTTTCCAAACTGTTAGAGCAGAAAACCTTTTTCACAAGTATGTTACACTAGAAGCCAAGTCATCTTTTTAGGTAAACTGGAAATTAACCTTCACAGCAGAAAATAGAAGGCATAAAAATTTTTAAGCAACAACCAAGAGATGATGGATTCTTCTTGATCAGGAGACATAAAAGAAGGACTCAACCAGATACCTAGAATGTTCATAGCCAAAGTAAGATGACTTCTTACCCAAATTCAGAAATTGTTTAAAAAAAAAAAAAAAAAAGAAAAAGAAATCATCCATTAAGACATGCCTATTAAAAAAAAAAAAAAAAAATCAACCCATAACAGACAAATTCAGTGATGGTGGATGGAGAGGTCATAACAAAGGAAGGGTAGTTTATATTACTAAATGGCATAACAGATACAAGTTCCCAGAGCCCAGTATGTGACCCACAGTGGGAACAAATATACATTCTCTTTTCTTCCCAAAAAGATTTTTGTAAGGTTTATTTAAATATCAATTGTCTCAGTGTATTTATATCATTTACACAGAATTTTTCAAAAATATCATTACAGCAAGACATGAAAGATTTGGAAACCCATGTCCCAGGGCTCGGCCACATACAAATTACAGCAGTTAATTCTGGGCATTATTATTAGAACAAACAAACAAAAAACAATCCCTGCTAAAACTATGACTTACCTTCCTTCCATATTTAGGATACACACCAGTTCATCCTCAAAAAATATCTCTGGTCCCTCTAGATTCTCTATGTCACTAAAACCATTACAAGGGACCTATGAAGAAGACATATACAAACAGGCCTCAGTCACAGGCAACAGTGCTGTCACTCTCATACAAAAATCTGAGATACAAAGATGCTCATGTTCGTGGCAGTGGTAACTGCTACCCTACGCTATCTTGTACCACTCACCATGGCTGGAAAGTAATGTCCAGTATCAAGAATTTGTTCAGATTTTATTGTCAATTGTACATTAATTATATTTTCATAGTCTGTAGCTTCAGTATCATAATTCACAATGATTTCATGCAATTTATGAGGCAGTCAAGTAGGAGCAGAGACCCAGAGAGAGAAGTCTAGTACTTTGGGCAAGTAGCTCAACTCACTGGGCCTATTTTCTCCTTTGTAAATTTAGGTGATGGTACCAATGAGCTTTAAAATTCTATTAATTCTTCCACTTTTTTTTTTTAACACTTTTTTTTTAACACTTTTTTATTTTTTGAGAGACAGAGCATGAGAAGGGGAGGGGCAGAGAAAAGGGGAAAGACACAGAACCTGAAGCAGGCTACAGGCTCTGAGCTGTCAGCACAGAGCCCGATGCGGAGCTCCGACTCACGAGCCGAGCCGTGAGATCATGACCTGGGCTGAAGTCGGACGCTTAACTGACTGAGCCACCCAGGCGCCCCCACTTGGTTTTAAACGTAGCCAGGAAATTTCATGTCAACCTGTGTGCATGCAGAGAACACAGGAATAGAAAGGTCCTGAGCCAAAGTAATCATTCACCCACTGATCAATCTTAAGTATATTCCTACTACGTTCAAAGTCTTTGACATACTTCTAATTAGGCAGTGGTACAGGGAAAGAGGGAGCTAAGGAAAAAACATAACAATTCATCATTATTGGACACACAGGCTGTTAAAAATGCACACAAAACCAGTTGGACTAGAAGTAGGAGTTGCAAACCAGCGGCCCATGACAAAGTGCATCAAATGTATCTAGCACCCATAAACAATTTGTACCAGTTTTTAAAATATGGTATGAATGCTTTCAGCCAGGACGTGGCTCATCCAGAACATAAACTACCCATCCTAATATCAACGAACGTTTATTTATAGAAATGAATTATACTGGGGAGTATCTAGTTTTATTCTCCACAGAAGAATAAGTTCAAATTTGTCCAAAGTTCGTATTTTCCCCTTCAAAACTTGAAAAGCCTTGAAAACACTCTGCATGTATGAACCCTATGAAGTAATATTAATTAACATTAGAAAACAGGAATTGATTGGGGTGCTTTGCTGGCTCAGTCGGTAGAGCATGCAACTCTTGATCCTGGGGTTGTAAATTCAAGCCCCATATAGAGTGTAGAGATTACTTAAAAATAAAATCTTGAAAGAAAGAAAGAAAGAAGAAAAGAGGAATTAATCTTCGGTAAACCATGATAGTAAAATAAATCAGGGGTGCCTGGCTGGCTCATTTGGTAGAGCATGTGACTCTTGATCTCAGGGGTCATGAGTTCAAGCCCCCCATTGGGCGTATAGTTTACTTAAAAAAAAAACAACAAAAAAAAAAACCCAAAAATAAATAAATCAGACTGGCTCTACTTCCAGACCTCCCCCCAACCCCTGTACTAAGAAATAAATTTAAAAGATTAGTGTGAACTACTTCCCAGAGTTACAAAAAGAACCAGGACCTGATGAAGAAACTCTGAGACACTTTGTGGGAAAACACAAACAACAAAACCCCATGCATTTCAGCAATATTAAGAAAAACAACAAAGACACAAAAACTTTTCGGGGTAATGATATGTAATGTAAGATAATTTAGCTGAGGGAATAATAATTCTGATTTACAGATCGCTTCTAATCCTCTGCTACCTTAACAAATAGTGCTATTCACCACGGGGTTAGAATCTTCAAAGCCACAGAGAAGAAAAACTGTATTAATTTCGTCAACCCTTCCGGGAAAACTACTGGGTGAAATCTGTACAGCGTTCAATCACTGATGATTCCCCAACTCAAGGGGAGGCTCCGAAAAATAGGTTTAACCCCCTTGCAGGGAAAGAATGCTGATCTGGATTCCCTCTACATTGTGCTGCAGCTCCGTCCCTCCCCCTCCAGCCCCATTCTCTCGCTGGCTTTAGAAAAGTAAAGCTGGCAGGGACAAATGGCTTCGTGTTGTTGGATAGGAGGAAAAGGACACAATGACTCTTGCGGCCATCTAAGTGCGTAAGGGATTGTGAGGACTGAAAAACGGATACGGAAAAGAGCTGGAGGAGCTGAAGCCTCCAGACCCAGACACATGCACCACAGTAGGCAAAAGCCGGGAGCTACATCAACAGATCCTTACGTGCTCTGAAAAGAACCTCTTTGAGAAGGAGGCTACAATCTTCCGGGCTTCTAACCCAGCTTTCTGCCGAACTTTATACTCCTCCAACCAATTGACGTAGTCGGTGGGGCTGTAGTGTTTCATAAGGGAAGGCCACCTACAAGGAGAGAAACACCCCCTCAGCTTCACAGAGACTCAAAGGCAGACACGCGAAATCAAAGGCAGCCTTGAGACACAGGGAACGAGCAGTATGGTTTAGCGGCACTAGGGGCCCTGGCGATGGACCCCGTTCAAATCTCCACCCGGCACGCACGCACTCGCTCGCGGCGTGACCTTGGCGTAGCAGTAGGAATGCTGTGTCTCCGCTCTCCATCTATAAAATGGGGCCAGTTGCAGCAACAATAACAGTGACGACAAGGGCTGCTAACATTTCCTGCGCGCCTCCCGAGAGCCGGGCCCCGCGTAAATGCTCCTTACACATCATCTCATTTAATAACTAACAGCAAAAGGTAGGTCTAATTATCACCGCCTAAAGTCGATGCATGAGGCTCAAAAGGAAGGGAAGTCGCTACCCCGCAAGGTCACACGGCGAGTGTGCCAGGGCCAGATTTATCCGCGGTCCCACATCGAAATCTGTGCTCTCCGCCCGCAAGCAGGGGATGCTGCGTCCGCTTCCTCCAAGGGCTGTTAAGATCATTGCATCGCCGGATCCATGTAAACATTTTAACTCGGAGTCGGGCACAAAGAAGCGCGCGGGATGGATCAGCAGGGTTCCTACCGTCGTGACCCTCTAAGGCGGGCCCGGCTGCCGGGCGCTTCCCGATGCGCAATTTGGGCAGCGGCGTGGACCCGAGGGGCCCGGGGAGCCGGCGGCCTGGAGGCCTTTGTCTGTCGGTCCGCGGGCAGGGGTCCGGGGGTGGCCTCCGGGGAGGGGTCCGCGCGCGAGCAGGGAGGCGGCGGCGCGGGCCGGCCAGGCCCGGGCCCAGGGGGCGCAGGGCGGGGGCGCGGGCGGCGGGGCGGCCGGCTCACCTCACCCGGAACTGCTCCTTCCACACCTTCCCGCTACTCTGGCACAGCTCGCGCAGCCGCCGGCAGGTGCTGGAGACGCGGCCGATGTCGGCGGCCGTCAGCGAGCCGCTGCACAGGATGTACTCCAGCACCTCGCCGGGCAGGTTGACCAGGCAGCTGAGGCCCGCCGCCTCGGGCGCGGCCTCCTCCGCCAGCGCCGGCACCACCTCCATCGCGCTGTCGACCGCTGCCGCCGCCATCTTGTCCGCGTACCTGGGCCCGCCGCGCGCGCGCGCGCCAGGGCCCTCCGCTTCGCCCCGCCCACCCGCCTCGAGGGGCCGGGCCCCAGGTCGCCCCGCCCACACCCGTGGCCACCGCCTCCCCCCCCTCCGCGACGCGGGCCGCGGCTGACCCAGGGAAACCCGTTCTTACAAACCAGCTGTGCTGTGGGCCCTGCGGCTGCGAACCAGCGATCAAAGCAGATTCCCTTTTTGATTATGTGTCCGGAGCGCTTCCTGTGCATGAGCTCATCAGATCTTCCCAATAACCCTATCAACTTTTATCGCCTTGAGTTACAGATGGGGAAACTGAGCTTCAGGGAGATAAACGGACTTACTCAGAATCCCGTGTCCTAGATGTTAATTCAGATCCGCTTGGCTTGTGCTTGACTGTGCTCTAAACCAGTATGCCGTAATAACAGCTAATTTAATATTCTTGAGAGGGTACCGTGCCAAGCATTTTACAGGTTCTTTCTCCTTATTCGAGCCCTCTGTGTTACGTACTGTAATGATACCCATTCTAGTATCATTAAGGAAATAATAAGGAATAAGGAAAATAAGGCTCATAAAGGTGGAAGCCACTGGTTCAAAGTCACAGACACAAAAAATGGTAGAGCCTGGGTTTGAACGCTCAAAGCAGGAATTGCCACCCAGGTGTGGGTGGGCACTCTTTTTTGGTGCCTGTGCCTATTATTACCATTACTATTGCTATTACTAACCCAGGCCCTGTGCTGTGTTCCCTGGAGATACAGATGTGAGTAAGATGCTGTCTTTGCCTCCCAGGAGTTCGAAGTCCAGTTGGGTGGGTGAGTGAGGGGGGGGGCACACAGGCATAGAACGATTTGTTGTCAGTACTTAGAGGCTCAACAAGGTAGCCCCCACCCCAATTTGGAAATCAGAATGCCCTGGAAGTAATAAAGTTATAAAGTTAACTCTCAGTGGATGGTGAGCCATCCATAGCTCCCTATTGCCCTTAGAAATGAATCTGAAATCTCTAACATTGTTGCAAAGGGATAGACCCCTGTCTACCTCTCCTTGCCTATCTGAAGCCATTCTCTCCCTCACTAGCCATGCCCCAGCCAGCCTGGTCTCTTTCCTTCCACTTCTGGCCTTCACATGTATGCTGGCCCCACTGCCTAGAATATACTTTGTGCTAGAATGTCTTCCTTTGAGCTACTCCTCCTACTACTTCTTCCTTTGAGCTACTTCCTCCAGGCCTTAGCTTAACCTCTCCAGATGACATTTCTTCCCTCACCTCAGCCCCACTGCCCCAGGTATGATTCCTTCCCAGGATTTTTCAGTCTTGTCATTAATTTATAACTATCCAACCTTTGTCTTTCCTGCTAGATCAAAAGCAACTTCGGCATCGGGACAACATTTGATCACCTGTGGGTGCCCAGTGACGTGGCCCAGACCCTACACATGGTCGATCCTCAATAATTGTCTATTATTTGCAATTGTCTAACGAGCTGTTTAGCTCGAGCAGGTCAGACTTTCTGAGGGGCAGCTTCTTATCTGTAAAATGGGGATAATAATAAGAATGCTGGCCTCCTGGGACTGTCAACAGAATTAAATGAGTACATTGAGGTAAAGTGCATAGAACAGTGCCCGACACAGGGAAAGTACTGGATGAAAGTATGTTATAGAGGAATGGGGAGAAAGTGTTCCAATATTTTGGAACTAGATAGAGGTGGTGGTTGAACATTGTGAATGTACTAACTGCCACTGAGTAGTTCATTTTTAAATGTTTAGTTTTAGGGGCACCTGCCTGGCTGGTCTCAGGGTTGTGAGTTAGAGCCCCACGTGGGGTGTAGAGCTCACTTAAAAAAAAATAAAATGTTTAATTTTATGTCGTGTGAATTTCACCTCAATACATTTGTTCAAAAGTGTGTTACTGATTGTATTCGTTTGCTAAAGCACTGTAACAAAGCACCCCAGAGTGAGTGGCTTCACAGAAATGTATTTTTCCATGGTTCTAGAGGCCAGAAGTCTGAGTTCAAGGTGTGGGCAGGGTGGCCTTCTTCTGAGGCTTGTCTCCATGGCTCGGGGATGGCCGTCTTTTCCCTCTGTCCTCACGTGGTCTTCTCTGTGCGTGTGTCTGTGTCCTAGTCTCCTCTTAGAAGGACACCAGTCCTGTTCGATTAGGGGCCATCCTAACGACCTCATTTTAACTCAATTACCTCTTTAAAGACCTTGCCCTGATCTCCTATTTTTTTAAGTGGCCTTATTATTGGCAATTTTTTCAAGTAATCGCTACACCCAGTGTGGAGCTCGAACTTGCGGCCCTGAGATCAAGAGTCACATGCTCCACCCACTGTGCCTTGGGTTCCTCATCTATAAAGTGGGAGAAACAACAGATCTCCCTAAGGCGAGAGGACTCTTCGGGACATCAAGACCTTCTACACACCTCCATTGAGGAGATGCCCCTCAATGTGACTGACCTCATCTGAGGGGCTGTCCTGCCACCTAGTCCTAACCAGGGTTCAGTCCATGTGGCGCTGAGGAGGAGCAGGAGGGGGGAGGGAAGAGAGCCAAGGGATGGACCTCTTGTCATGTTTTTCTCTGAGTAAACGTCACTTTTTGAGGCAAAAGAAAGACAACAACAGATCTTCCTATTAAATGAAACCGTGCCTATATGTCAGTTACTATTGCAGGACAAATAAACCCCAACTTAAACAGCATAGTACAACATAGTACAGCCATGTACCCTTGATTTTGTGGATCAGGAAATGGGAAAAGGCTTAGCTGGGCAGCTCTAAACTGGAATGACGTGGCGGACCCAGATTCCATGCTGTCAACCGAGGCACGTACTTACTTGCCTCTGTCAGGTCCTACAGGGCCTACAAAGAGGCTTGGGATCATGTCTTAAGTGTGCTGGGAAGCACTATCCGTATTCAAACGCCCAAGCAGAGGGTATGTTCTCTCTGCCTCGGTTTCTCCGAGAAAACTTTTTCTTCTTTTGGAACGAGGAATCAATTCTCTTGTCTAAACAGATCACTCCTAATGGTCGTCAATCTGTCTCCTCCTCTTCGTTTTCCTCAGCCACAGTCTAGGTCCATGTCTCCAGTGTGGCTCCTAAATGTTCCCCTGGCTTTCACTCTGGCCACAAGAATGTGAAAATCAGCCCCAATGACCCTAAGACTTTAGTAACCAAAGTGTTCAGCCCCTTAGATGGAAGGCAGACCCCACAGCTGCACAGGTGATTGGTACGCCATTCTTAAGAACAACTCTTATTTTCTTATCGATGCCATCCAGGCCTTCCCTCTGCCCATTTCTTCTTCTTCTTCTTCTTCTTCTTCTTCTTCTTCTTCTTCTTCTTCTTTAATCTTTTTAATGTTTATTTATTTTTGAGAGACAGAGAGACAGAGTGTGAGCAGGGGAGGGGCAGAAAGAGAGGGAGACACGGAATCAAGAGCAGGCTCCAGACTCTGGGCTGACAGCACAGAGCCCACACGGGGCTCGAACCCACGAACCACGAGATCATGACCCGAGCTGAAGTCAGACACCTAGCTGACTGAGCCATCCAGGCACCCCTGCCCAGTTCTGATCAAAGATGGCCAAGACGCCATTGGGAAAAAATTAAAGTCTCCCGCCAATCCAGAAAATCCTCTCCACAATTCTAGAAAAGAGTCGTTTCAATAGTGGGAGCAGGCATTAAACCAGACTTAAGGCACAGCACAGGTAATCCGCTAATGAGATTACGAGGACGGAGAAATTCCACTCTTTTGATATACAGCCAAGTATCGCGTCACATACATGCTTTCGAGATGAATGTTAACTTGTCCTCAGGGATGAGGACCTGGTCACATATTTCCTAGTTCATCCTAAGCTCATTTGATAATTGGGGTACACATTGTGCTAGCGAATTGCCTTTGGCTCAAGGAAGTATGAAAACTTCTTATCTTTACCACAGGCCAGTGGTTACAGCTTGGAACAAGACGCTTAGGCTAAACCCCCACAGTCACAGGGAGATAGGGACACTATCTTCCCTGATATTTACATTTCAAAGAGATGTTTCTCAGGCCCTTAAGGAAAATATTCCTGAATTTTACTACTGCCACAAGGCTTGTTTAGCCTTTAAAAATTTTTTTTAATTTATTTATTCTTGAGAGAGAGAGAGAGAGAGAGGGAATGTGAGCAGGGAGGGGCAGAGAGAGAAAGGGAGAGAGAGAGTTCCAACCAACTCAGCCCCAACTGAGTCCCTCAGGTGCCCCGGCTTGTTTAGCCTTTCAAAAAGATTTGCAAAATGTCATATACATGTGCAGTGGAGTATTATTCAGCTGTAAAACGGAATGGAGTACTGATATGGGTTATAACACAGATGAACCTTGAAGACGTTATGCTAAGTGAAAGAAGCCAGTCACAGAAGGACAGATACCGTATGATCTCACTGCTGTGAAACTTCTAGAAGAGGCAAATACATAGACACTGAATGTAGACTGGTGGTCACCAAGGGCTGGGAGTGAGGAGGCAATGGGGAGTTATTGCTTAATGGTTATAGTTTCTGTGTAGGGTGATAGAAAACGTTCTGGAAAGAGATACGGGTGACAGTTATATGCCATTAAGAATGCCCTTTATGCCATCGGATTGTATGCTTAAAAATAGTTCAATGGCAAATTTTCTGTTACATGTAGTTTACCATAATAAAAAAAAAATAGCACTGACAGAAAAGATTTGCGTACATATCAAAGGACAGAGGAAAGATTTACACATACGCAGTTTCTCAAGGAAATGCTCTGAGAAGGGAAGAAGGGAATGAGTCTCTTTCTCTTTGGGCAACAGGGGAGATTCTAGATGTTAAAATTAATCCCACAGTTCCCTCTCACTGAACTGCTGACTGTAGGTATTGAACACAGAGGCAGTATAGCTCCCGCTTAAAATTACCTAATATAAGCCTAAATGCTAGACTAACCCCCTCCCACCCCATCCTACAAAGCCCCCCAGAGCTCCTCCAGGGTGCCCTCTCCCTGCGAATAAACTCATCTTTGTGGAGTATCAGCATATGGTGTACATCTGGTTATCTTTGGCCGGAGGGTTTCAATATTCCTCTCCCAAGAGATCTCTACAATCTAACTGGAGAGACCATTTCCACACCCCTCAACGACCCCAATGGCTTTCCTTGTTCTCAAAATATGTCTACAAACACTTTCTCTTCTGGGCCATTTCCCCAGACTCTGTTCCAGCCGAGGGCCTTTGCTAGTTCAGTTCCTTTTTCCTGGAGTGCTGGCTTCCCAGCTCCTCACTTACCCTTTGACTTTCTCCCTCAGTCACATGGTTGATGAGACCTCCCCCCACCCGGCACCAAACTGCCTTATTTAAACTCTCCGTCTGTTTGTTTTTTTTTTTCCAAAATCACTTATCACCATCTATCACTATAACATACTCCCTCAAAAAAAAAAAAAAAAATTACGGTCTCTCTCCTTCCAACAGATGTGAGCCCTCCTGGTTGATCTCCAGTGTCTATGAAAGGGCCTAACACACAGTAAATCCTCATTATATTTCTGGTGAATAAGTAATCCTGTGAATGCAAGTCAGTTTAGCTGGCTGTATTTTGCACGGGGTGGGGTGGGGGTGGGCATCAGTCTCCGGGGGCCAGAGGGCGGACTACAGTAGGCTGAGTGGTAGCCCCCAAACACGTTCACATTCTAATCCCTGGAGCCTCTGACGTGTGTGTTTTCTCCCAGCACCACCAAGCAATTCTCTGACACTACAACTCGACCCAATTCTGACACTGTCTACCTGGAGATAGCATCAGCCCCCACAGGTTCAGGCTTAGACCTCTAAGACTGCCCCAGCCCCCCTGTGGCTGGTACTTAACAAGCCAAGGTTGTTACCCGTAGTTCTGGTTGGCTATAAATCGGAGGTTCCCTTGATCTCTTCAACCAGTTTGCTAGAATGACTCACAGAACTCAGAGACATTTTACTTCCCAGGTCACTGGCTTATTATAGAAGGATATAACTCAGGAACAGCCAGATAGAAGGTACGGGGAGAGGTCTAGGAGCTTCCATGCCCTCTCAAAGGGCACCGTTCTCCATGAATCTCCCCGGGTTCACCAATCTTGGTGCTTCTGAATCCTGTCCTTTTGGGTTTTTATGGAGGCTTCATTACAAAGGCATGATTGATTCACTCATTGGCCGCTGGTGATTGATTCAACAACCTCCAACCCCTCTCCCCTCCTCGGAGGTCAGGAAGGGTGGGACTGAAAGTTCCAACCCTTTGGTCACATGGTTCGTTTCCCTGGCAACCAGCCCCCCATCCCCGGATGCTTTCCCAAACTCACCGCATTTACATCCACTCAGGTGTGGGTGAAAGGGGTTTGTTGGGAATAATGAGACAACTTTATCACTCTTAACACTTAGGAAATCCCAAGGGTTTTAGGAACTCTTTGCCAGAAACAGGGGTGAAGACCAAATATATATTTCTTATTATAAATCACAAGTTCACAGTTACCTTACATGGCAAAAGGGACTTTGCAGTTGTAATTAGGTTAGGACTCTTGAGATGGGGAATTTTCCTAGACAACCTGGGTGAGCCCAGTGTAATCACAAAGGTCCTTATAAGGAGACAGGAGGGTCAGAGGCAGAGAGTGGAGATGTGACACAGGGCAGCTTCTAGAAGCAGGAAGAGGCAAGGAAAGGGATTCTTTCCTAGAGCAGTAGCGAATATGAAACCACCACAGATTTAATGCAGATTTTGTATGAGTTTTCCATTGCTGTTGTAATAAATTACCACAATTTACTGGCTTAAATCAACACAAATTTAGGGGCACCTGGGTGGCCCAGTCAGTGAAGCATCGGCTCTTGGTTTCAGACCCCATCATGATCTCACGGTTTGTGGGATCGAGCCCCACGTAGGGCTGCGTGCTGATTGTGCAAAGTCCGCTTGGGAGTCTCTCTCCTCCTCTCTCCGCCCCTCCCCTGCTCATGCTTGCTCTCTCTCACTCTCAAATAAATAAACACACTTTATAAGAAAAACCTCACGGGGTGCCTGGGTGGCTCAGCCGACTTCAGCTCAGGTCATGATCTCACAGCTCGTGAGTTCGAGCCCCGTGCTGACAGCTCAGAGCCTGGAGCCTGCTTCGGATTCTGTGTCTCCCTCTCTCTCTCTCTCTCTCTCTGCCTGTGAGAGAGAGTCTGTCTGTGACAGACTCACACTCTGTCTCTCTCTCCTTCAAAAATAAATAAACATTTAAAAAAAAGCCTCACAAATTTATGATCTCACTGCTCTGGATGTCAGAGGTCTCTGATGGGTTTTACGAAGCTACAGTAATGACCCCGAAATCTGCAGTAATGCAGTGTGCCAGGGAGATTGCGTGGTTGGCTGTTACTCAGCATTCAGTGGCAAGAGGTAACAAATACATAGAGGCAGATAAAACATGCGCGCGCAGACACACATAACGATTGCAAAGCAATCTCTCCAATACGCCAAGCGACTGGTACAGAGAAGCTGAAAAGGCAGTGTTTGAATCCAGCCCTCAGCAATAGACATGGAATTGGAGTTGGGCGAAGAGGAGGGGTGAGCTTTCCAGGTAAGGGGAAGAGCAGAAACAAAGGCTAGCCGGAAGGAGAGAAAAGCTGCCTTTAGAACCCTTGGGGGGTGGGCGGGGAGGCCAGGAAAATGGGTGATGGGCATTGAGGGGGGCACTCGGGAGGAGCCCTGGGTGTTTTATGTAAGTGATGAGTCATGGGAATCTACTCCCGAAGCCAAGAGCACACTGTGTGTTAGCTAACTTGGCAATAAATTCTATGCAAAATAAATAAATAAAAGACAAAGGCAAAACACACACACACGCACACACATACACACACACACAAAGAATCATTGGGGTGAACCCACAGACGGGGAAGCTTTGTGTGGAGCCAGGGGGGCAACCAAAATTGAGAAAGCCTGCCTGTGGCCAGAGCAAGCACTGAATGTTGGCCAGAGGGGATGGCCCTGATCCTCTGGTCCCTGGCGGCATTGAATGCCTTGTAAAAAAAGGCATGACGGATAAAGGAGATGTTTCAGAAGGGCAATCTGGGGGCAGTGTGTGTTTTTCAAAGAAGGGGAAGCCACCAGCCTAGAGGAAAAAGGAACAGGTGTCTCTCTCCCCACAGATTGGCCTGTAGCTCTCTGCTAATAACGGCGTTTCCATCAGTGACTCTTTTCAAAGCCTTCAAAATGAAACTCAGTTACCGCACAGTTTCACCAAGGCCGCGGATACCACACCTGGAAATTACAGTGGGTCTCAGAGGCTTTCCTGCGCTTAGTATCTTTCCCCCACCACGTCCCCGTGAGACCAGAAATGGGAGCAGAGGAAGGAGGGGCTCATAACTTGAAGATCTCACGTTCCCGGGAACTGTAAGGAAAAGCTAAGAGAGGCTTCCGATATCTACTCTGAGTTCCAGCGGAGGAAACCCAGACTGCCGAGAGACCAAGAGACCACACGCCCGTTCCCCTCCCTCCCTAAGTCTAGCAGTACAAAAAGATTTAAAAAAAAAAAAAACAAAAAACCCTTTACTAATTACTCAGCTTTAATTGTCTGCTGTTTGATTAACTTAATCTTATTTTCCTCCAGAGACCATTGCTAAAGCGATTTCCTTGCAGTGATGTGGGTTCCAAGCTCCATACTGATCCCTCGACTGTAAATAATTTCTCTGGTTTTGTTCTCTCGGTGATTTTGCCAAGGGTCCAATGAAGAAAAAAAAAAGTACATTTTTACTATTTGTGAGGCCCATATTCTATATTGACCTGCAATGACTCAAAGATCCGTTTTCCTCCTTCCCCCACTTGTCTCCCACCCCCTTCTCCTTTTGATTTGTGGTTGGGAAGGTTCTGTTTTGGTGTAAACTTGGATTTTTTTTTTTCACCTGGTTGCCAGGCAACAGCAGTCACCCCAGTCAGGATGCAGAGAAATGTTAAATTGTTCCCAGCCACCTCTGAGGCTGGACTTGTCAAAACTCCAGTGCAGGTTGGGGGGCTGGTTAAAAATTCAGAAGTCAGAACTTATCCCTAGCAAGCGCTGATGGGCAGGCGGGGGGAGAAACCCAGGAAATTGGCTTTTAAAATGTCTCCTCTGATGACAGAAGTCTGAAGGGGTGCCTAAGGCACCCAGGGCTGAATAGCAAATGGTGAATTATGCCAAGAAGGAGCCATGTGACAGGCGCCTGGGTGGCTCAGTCGGTTAAGCGTCCGACTTCGGCTCAGGTCATGATCTCGCGGTCTGTGAGTTCGAGCCCCGCGTCGGGCTCGGTGCTGACAGCTCAGAGCCTGGAGCCTGCTTCACATTCTGTGTCTCCTCTCTCTCTGCCCCTCCTCCCCCTGCTTGCACTCTGTCACTCTCTCTCGAAAATAAATAAACACTAGAAAAAAATTTTAAAAGAAAGATGGAAAATTAAGAAGAAAGATGGAGCTTCAATAGGAGAAAAAAAGCTGAGAACATCGGAAGCTAGGACCTTAATTTATTTATTCGTATATGGGACTATTCTATTCTATCCTATCCTATACTGTTCTATGTGTGTTGAATATGTTAATATATGAACCCATTTAATCCCATTGCAAGGCAATGAAGTTGAAACAACCGCAGCCTACTAGACATGCAGAAAGGAAGAAACAGAGAGGTTGAGTAAGTCATCCAAAGTTGCACAGCCGGGAAGTGGAAGAGCCGGGATTTGAACTTGACTGTCTGGGTCTCCTGGCAGCAGCACTGGCTGGTGGTGAAGAATGCAGATTCTAGAGCTGGACAGTCTGGGTTCGAATTCTACCTGTAACGTGTACTAGCTACGTTCACCTTGCACAAACTGGCTCATCTCCTTGTGCCTCAGTTTCCCAAGTTGAGTGATGATACACGTCTAACTATTCCCATGAAGACTGGCATTTGATAACTCTTAGCCATTATTTTAATTAGTTTCTGTGAGGCAGGGTAGAGCTGGACACTGAGGGCTTCTCTGGTCCCACCCCCATCTCTGACCTGCATCTCGCATTTGAACTTGGGCCTGAGGTTCAGGAATAGGGTGGAGAAGGCAGGGATGGTATGTGGGGAATGTTTGATGTTGGGGAAGTTATTCTGTAGTTTAAAAGGCTATCTAGCTGTTTGTGCTTTTTGGCCAGGAAATAGGCGTGAATGTCAAAATGGTCACGGCATCCAAATGGCCATGTCCAGAAGGGCATGACGAAGCCTTGGGGGCCCCCACCCCCCCAGTTTATCCTTTTATACTAACCATCCTGTCGGGGCATTTGGGGTAAGCTCCTCTTCATCTGTCCTTTTGGTGCTTTTGAGGCTCCTTCTTTCTGGTACCGGGTCTGAAGCTTGCTAGGAATTAGGTTTTAGGGTCCTCAGGGTTGTGTATACAGGGAGAGAGGGCTGGGGCGAAGGTGGTACAGTTTCTTTGGGGCCCATCCAGTGAATGCAGCCATGACGGGGGCAAAGGTGTTGTGGGGCAGTGTGGACAGGATGCTGGGAATGCTCCACCGGGATCTGGATCTATGTCAAGGCTCTAGAACTGTTCCCCAGCTGCTGGAAGCATCCTGGAGTGCCCTCAGCAATCCACCCCTCGGGGGTGGCTTCCACTGCAGAGAGCAGGCTGGTCCAGGACTGGCTGACAGAGGGGTATGAAACCCGGCCTTCTGGCCGCAAATCACGGGACAGCTCCGGAAGGTCACCTTCAGAATTCCCTGCACCGTTGGCTGAAATTTCTGTTGCAACAATATTGCAGCTCCGGCTTTCCCTCGGATCAGGTGGACTGCTCTCCCTCCCTCCCTCCCCGCCTCTCCCCTCCCCTGCCTCAGACCACGCCCCAACCCATCTCTGCCACCTCCCTCAGGGTGGGCTTCCTGGGTGGGGGTGGTGGGGGGACACCTGGCCAGCGACAGCAAGCAAAGGTGGGAGAAGCTCCAAGCAAATCAAACGACAGACAACAGCCAGTGAAGTCGACTCCACTTTTTAATATGGTAACCATAATGCAAACAGGCATAAGACTTGTGTTGAATTCCATCAAGGACGAGTTAGAAGGAGAGCATGCAGTGAACACAGCTTGGACAACCTCGCGAGGAGCGTGGGGCGGGCGTCAGTCCTTAAAGGAAGGTGCCGGAGCGCATGGGACACTGGGCGGACATTAGCAGCATCGAGAGCTCAGAGGTAGGGGGACGTCCGAGTTTCTGACGGCGTGTGTGTGTGTGTGTGTGTGTGTGTGGTGACATGTGACACCCACTCTGCCCACCTCCCCAGCTCCTCAACCCTGAATGGAAACCCATTGGGACAGCAAGGAGGGGCGGCCAACTGCGTGTTCTCTCTCTCTTTCTGCCTTCCAGGAAACCACTGCTGAGCCCAGAGTGGGTCTACGATCACAAGACAGCGCGACACAAGGAAAACAGGGTGGAGGCAGGGCGGCACGGCATTGGGCCTTCACGGGTCAGAATCAGAGCGATGCCGAGGGCACAGCCTCCTACCGAGATGGAAGCAGCATCCTTCTGTCTTGGGATGGAGTTTGTGAAACCACTTTTTTTTATCCCCCCGGCCCCCCACCAAATCCTTGGAGTCTCAAGTTGGTGGCAGATAACGGAAACAAAGCCATCAGGCCGAGGGGTCCTCCGCTGACTCCAGTAGGTCGGGGATGAAAAGGCCTGGGGCAGCCAGGAGCGATGTTTTTGCTCCCAGAGGACATCTGGCAATGTCCGAAGACATATTTGGTTGTCACATTTGGCAGGAGGGGGACTGATATTGGCTTTTAGTGGGTGGAGGCCAGAGATGACATGCCACATCCTGTCTTTACAATGCCCAGGGCAGCCCCCACCACAAAGAACTGGGCCCAAATGCCAATAGTGCTGAGGTTGGCTGGCCCTGGACCAGAGGCTCTGACAGCTTGGGAGCCAAGCTGGGGCACTTTGATGTCCTGGAGTCATTTTCTGGAAGACTACGGAAAAGCAGCATCTTAAGGCAGGTTTGTTCGGTCCTGCCTGCCAGGGCCACCTCGTTAAGAATGGTCGCTGTCCTGGACCAGGCAGACATGTCCTTCTTGTCCAGAACCGTTCGGACATTCCAGGACAACTCAGACGCCTCAACAAACAAAGGCATATCTACCCCTGACCTCCGCCCTTGCACGGGGCTTTGACAAGTAGTCATAGGGAATAGACTCAAGACCCGTGTTCCAGGGGTGAACATGTACCTGGGTCCTCACCTAAGACTCACCCGAGTCTCATCGGTGTTTGCGGGCAGGGATTGGCAGGGCACCGAGGACAGGGTGTGTATGATAGAGAAAGGAGAGACCAGGTTCGTGTCAGCGCCGGAAGGTCAGATTCAGGTTCGTGGGACCATCTGTGATGAGTCCCGAACGGTGGGAGGTAGGGCAGGGACTCTCGGATCTCCCTTCCCCCATTCCAGCCCCTGGCCTTTAATTCTTGAGCTAACCAGGACTTTTGGATGCAGGAAGCCTTATAAGGGTTGAGAGATGTCAGTGAGGATGGACAAGTCCTCTAGGATGCCCAGATGAATATTTCTCTCTCCTTGTCACCTGCAGGTGGTCTCAGATGAACTGGCCAGTTCAGTCAGAAGGCTTTGTGGGTAAGGGGGCCATGGTGACACATTAGAGGTCAGGGTAGCAGAGATGAAAATATGCCAGTTAATGGCCGGCTTAAAACAAGATCTTAACCCCACAGTTTTCCTGATGACACGAATGGCCAACGTTCTAGAGGAGAAGGGGCCCAGGCATCTGGCTGGCCCATCCTGGCATAGAAACTGTTTACCCGTGATCTGGGTCAAAAAATCTCACTTGTTTTGGACTTCGGGCAAAACCTGACCTCCTTTTGGAAGTCCAAAGCAGGTGGCTGCCGAGAATGTGTTTGGCAAGAAAATCCTGTGTTCTAAGGCCAATGTCTACTGGCCTGGGGTCAGTTCTCTTTGTGTGCATGCAGGCATGGCCGGAGCCTGGAAGGATTCACCCCATTGGCTGGTAATCATGGCAACAAGTGTAAACTCTTCTTTCCCATGAGGCTGGTTTTTTTGTTTTTTGTTTTGTTTTTTCCTCATGAGGCTCCTTTCTCAGCCTAGAGGGAAGACTCTTGACTTTCTCCGCAACAGATAGGTCTCCAGTTCCTGGTGACTCAGCCCCTGGAGTGGCTTTGTCACTGCATCTGCCTCTTCCCTCAGTCCAGTCTTGGTAACCACAATACTCCACAGATAGTTCAACAGGCCAGCCATCCACGCTCTGTGCTGCAGCCCCAATATTCTTTTCCAAGCGCAATTCCAGTCGCCTTATTTTTTCCCATTAAAAAAAAAAACGTTCTTAGGGATTTCCTGCTGCCTACCAAATGAAGTCAAAATTCCTCGACATGCCCTCGCCTCTCCCTAGCACCTGGCCCCTGCTCACCCGCCAGGCATCTGCCTCACCACCGTCAGCTTCCACAGCCTTCCAAAGCCACGCCTGAAGCCAGCCCCGATTTACCGTTCCCAGTCTGTGCCTTTCGTCCCCACTTTTCCTACTTCCTCGAAACCTGGTGTCCCCAGGCCGGCAGGTGCAATCCACCCAGTTCTCGAACCCCAGACATGTATGTTGATTCTAAGCCTTGTGTGTCTACATACGAGATTCTAATCTTCCACAAACAGGAACTGTATATTGTTCTGTACACATCATTGCGCCTTCTGCATACAGTTACTGACGAAGTGAAAAAAAAAAAATTCAAAAGCGTCAGCGGTCCAGGAGGCATAACTGGTTATTTTACGGGCATTATCTCATTTAACCCACTTTGCTATATAGGTGCTGTATATGGACTTGGAAAGGTTAAGTCACCAGCCCGGGGCTGTCTGTGGGAACAGGGAGGAGGGTGATAGAGTTAGCATTTGGACTCGGGTCCGTTTCCAAAAAGCTCCATTTCGGTAAGTCTGAAGCATTTCCCCGAATGGAAAGGTCCCGGGCTGCCTCACTCTGTGGAAACCAATCAGGAAAACATTCCTCCGCTCAGGGAGTTGAGTTACCTCTCTTCTTTCATAACACGAGGTGCGGGATTCATAGTCAAGACGTGATTATGGATTCATCGTCAAGATGGGGAGCGTGACCATTTCACCTTTTCCTGTTTGCTGGGGATGTCTCCTTCCTCTTAGCCAAACTCACTTTTGTTAAATGCGGTTGGAGCCACGGCAGGCCAGTTCAAGGCGGAGAGGGACCAAAAGGGCTGCAGCCTAGGTGACCCCCAAATGCACAGTGAATCCTACTTTCTGCTCACCTGTTGCGAAGCCAAATTGGGCCCCTCGTTTTGGCTACTGGGACTGAACTAAAAACCACCACAAGAGGGCAGCATTTACCCACCCTGGATCAGACCTAAACCCTGAACCTGGACTTCACTCTGCCTCCCGATAGGCTCATAACAGCGAGGTTTTTCCTAACAGGGATTCTGGCAAAGGAGAGAAACACATCAGACCGATCTCCAGTCTTCTCCCCGGGCATCATGAAGCAGCTTGTGTCGGGAGTTGAAAGGCGTTTACTCTAAAAACAAAACTCCTTTTTGGGGACGAAAGATGCATCCCCGTTCTATAATCGCTGCTTCGGACTCCCTGACACAACGAGATGATGTTTCCCGCCGCCTGCCTGCTACTAGAAAGGCAGGGCTATACGAAGAAGATGCACAGAGGAACTTCACACAAGTACTTATTTGGGGATGGAGAAGCACGCGCAGAGCTTGGTCTGGAGAGGGAAGCGCTGATGAATTCCTCCTTGAATGACGGGCGGGCGGAGAAAGGCGAGGTCTAGTTTGCCCTTTGCCTTTAAGAATCTCGGAGGTTGTCCCCTCCTGGGGATGCCTCTTTGGCGCCCCCTGTCCTAAGTCCCTTCTAGAGAGGGTCGGGGGGCACTTTCTCTTTGTCAGGCCCCCCAAGCGGAGCATCAGGAAATGCCCACTGTGCCCTACAGAAAGGCAAAGCTGTCTCTCTGTATGCTAGGACACAACCAAACAGAAGCACCCACTGTCTGAAGGCTCCCCTTCCAGCCCTGGGGACCCAGGGCAGGCCCCTCGCACTGAAGACTGCTGGCCATTTTTGATTGGAGTCAAAGTTCGTTAATGTGTCAAAATTATTTTATCAGGCTTGAAACCACGGGATCACTTGTAGAAGTCCAAGAGCGTGTGGGACAGGCCACCCTGGGTTGTGGTCCCGTACAAGAAGCTATGTGAAGCCTCGTTATGGCTTCCCTCTCCAACTACCCTTTTGGACGGGCTTCTGTGATTTCCTTCCTAGGGCAGATCGGCAAGTCCCCATTTGGAGAAGACAAAACAAAACAAAAAACCCGGTGATGAGACTCTTCCTTGAGATGCTCTCCAGTCTCCACCACCTTAAAGTTTCATCTATTCATACTCTTCTTCTTCTTCTTCTTCTTTTTTTTTTTTTTTAGCTTCATAACATTACAAGGGGAAACTGAGGACAAGTGACTTGCCCCAAGTCACCTGGTGGCAAAGACAGGAACATTACTTCCCAGACTTGCGGGTAGGATTATCTGGGGAGGCCCAAATCAGGTGATCCTATCTGGCTCGGGCAGGGTAGGATCAGGGAGGGGGTTTGCTTAATCCTTGAGATGGGTTAGTTTCCCAGAGAGGGCTGCTCACTGGTGCGTGCTGGGATCTAAACGCATGCAATTCCGTGAGCCCCTTTTTGATGGAGATTTCCCCTTAATCGTCACACTCCCTTCTCCCTGCCCTTTGCAACCGGGGACTGTTAAGGTGCTTCAGGAATAAGAATTTCAGGAACACGGAGCACAGATCTTAAGTTATGGACACGTGAGGAACCAATACAAGGCCAGGGTACGGTTTGGGGCACTGAGAGGCTGCCGGTAACACGCCTGTCCAGGGGAGAGGGCAGACGACGGGGACCCAGGCCTGTCACATGCGTGCACACACGTGCACACATACACACACAACGAGGACGTCATCATAAAAAAAGGATGGGGGGGGGGCTTCAGCATCAGAGGGACTGGCTGGGACTCTCCTGACCAGTCCCTGCAGCCTCTCCAGGGGAAACCCCAGAAAACAAGCCCTAATAGGAGCGACGGCCATGTTCCAGTGATTTCATGCACCAGTGATTTGCCCTTGTCAGGAAGAGAGAGAGAGAGGGGGACACAGTTTTGGAAGAGCCACTGTGGATTATAAAGGCATTGCATTGCAGCAGGAAAACTCAAGGAGAAAACCCAGGAGGGCCAAGGAAACCACCGAGGGGTGGGGACCCAGAAGAGGAACAACCACGGTGACAGGACGAGAGGGACAGCGGGGGCCACGTGGGGTCCCGTAGGGAAGGTTCAGCAGTGTCCACGCTTAGAAAACCTGCAGCCGCCCCTGCCGGAGCGCAGGGGACAGCCCCCCCGGCCATCCATCTGGGCAAGAGGAGCCAGTTAGGAGCTGAAAACTCTGTAGGAAGACAGGGAGGGAGGGAGTTAGTGTCACAGAACAGAGCTGCTCTGTTTCCTTGCAGAGCCCCAGGGAAGCCACCAAGCTCTGGGCACAGGGCACCAAGCTCTGCCGTTTCTTCTGTAGCCTGCCCCCCCCACCCCCCCACCCCCAGTCCTCGCCCCCAGCTGGGGCTCCTCTGGAATGAAGAACACAAAGGGCCAGGAAGAGGGACAATGAAAGGGGCTTTCTGACAGCCAGAGGGGTTGTAATCTGAAAGGCAATCAAGTGTGGGCCTACTGGACACGAAATATGTCATCCTAAGGGGGGAGAAAGGAGGCTGCTTAAGAAATGGGGCATCTTGGGGCGCCTGGGTGGCATCTGAGTTCCGCTCAGGTCATGATCTTGAGGTTTGTGAGTTCAAGCCCCGCATCGGGCTCTCTGCACTGGTGGCGTGGGGCCTGCTCAGGATTCTCTCTCTCCCTCTTTCTCTCTGTCCCTCCCCCACTTACATGCGCGTGGGCGCTCGCGCTCTCTCTCTCTCTCTCTCTCTCTCTCTGTCAGAATAAACAAACTTAAGGAAAAAAGAAACGGGGTGTCTTCCCTCTGCTACCAAAAACGAGACAGCCGAATTCCCACTTAATTCAACACAAGGGGCATCCGGTGGTGGTCTGGAAGTTCTCTGCGGCGGGAATAGGGTGAGCGACGTTGCAATCGCAGTTCAAAGGTCAAGGCCTTCAGATAAGGTTGAAATCCTGAGACTCAATCCAGTCTCGCGACGCCTCTGACTGTTCCCAGCAACTTCCAGAAGGCCGGTAAACTTGTCATAATAACACCAATTGGGATTTGTGTGGATGAGAATGTTCTGAGCGACTTGGGGGGCGTGGGAGGCGGTGTAAATGCGGGGAGCAGTGGCTCCAACACGCCTTCCCAGAGGCTGGAGCCATTGTTCCACTAGGGGGCGCCCCAGGCAGACGCTGGGCACCCAAAGCCCGGGTTCCCACACATGGAGGGGCCTCAGAATCCCCTGAGGGCTTTCTAAAACACAAACCGAGGTTCTCGCTCCAGAGTTTCAGAGTCAGCAGGTGTGGGGTGGCCTGAGAATGTGCATTTGCCCTCCTCCCTCTCCCCTCCCCCCCACACTGGGGGAAAGCCAGCGTGAAACGAAGCCTGACACCCCCGCCCGCCCCTTGCCCACAGGATGGAGGCTGCTTACTCATCAGTGTCTTTTTTGCTCTCCTCAATGAAGGCAATGGATTCAGATCTAAGGCGGTTGGTCACTTCATATGTTCGCAGGGTGACCCCGAAAATATCCTCATGGTACCGGTTGTCATCCTGGGGGACAGAAACAGCCCTCAAATGCCAGCCAAAGGCGGGAAAGGGACAAACAACGCTGACACCCTGGAAGGGAATATCCCTAAAGAAGTCGGTTCCTAAAGAAACAAGGTGCAACCCAGCGCCCCCTGGAGGATCTCTGGCCTCCAGGGCTGCGTTTCACAAGACTCTCCAGCGCAGAGCCGTCTCTCCAGCCCAGGGGGCAAAGAACACTTCGCTTTGCATCCAGAAACAGAGCTGCTGATTCTGAGGACAGAGGGAGTGAGGAGGTCAAAGTGAACTCACAAACCTCGCTCCCCTTCTCTCCCTCCTCCTGTTCCTGCAAAGTTCAGCTCTGGGCATGGCTGGGTGGAGTGTAAAAGGCATCACGGCCCGAAGAAGCCAGCAGAGATGGGAGAAGAGAAAAGTGCCCGTTTAGCACTCAGGGAACACTGCACAGCCACCAGAGTGGAGACTTGGCGGGCACACATGAGTTTATCCAAAGACGGGCATCTTTGCGCAGAAATAAGCAACCAAAAAAGAGGAATCTCCTCTGGGGATTCAAGAAACAGCACAAGTGATGACCGATTTCTGGCGTCTAAGAGTTTCCGGAGAATGTGGGAGCTCCTTCAGCAAACTGAGGGGCAGGCAGCAAGAACATCCTCCCAGGGCCGTGTCCTTGAGGATTCAACAAGGGGAAAGTGTGCCCCACTGCTGAGGCAGGGCACTGGTTGGGGGAACAACGCGGAATCACAGTGAAGCACAACGAGGCACAGAGTTCAGTTCTGGCACCCTTCGGTCCTGAAGGAAGTTGCACATTTGTAGAATGGGTTCACCTTTAGTTGGGGTAGTCTTTGAACCTTATTTTGCAGAGGTCCGGGAATCTATGACAGTGTCTCCAAGGCTCATACCAAAGAGATTGAGCGATAGGAGCTCTCTGCCGCTCCCCTTGGATCGGTGGCATTTCTACCAGTGGCTATCGGTGGCTGTCTTGCCAGACAGCAAGAGGCGGGAGGGGCGAGGGGCTCTCAGTTCACACCCGCACAAACCCAGCACACGGGTTGTCAAACAGCCGTGTGGCATTTCTACCAGAAAGCTCTTTTCTTTTTCTTCTTCTTCTCCTCCTCCTCCTTCTTTTTTTTAACCACCTGGGGTTTAGCATTAGATTTAGGGCAAGGCTTCTTGTGCAAAAAAATGTTTAATGCTCATGTAGGGAAGAAGGGGGAAGGATGGGATCATCTCTGGAGCTTTGTGGAGGCATGGGACTCGGTTCCTCCTATTTGGGGCAGCTGGCCACTCAATCAGGACTCTGCTTGCTGGGCTGCTTCTAGCCTCTGTGCAAATGAGGTGAAAGTACCCCTCTTCCTGGGGTAGACACAGTTCCGTGCCAAGGTACACGGCTCTGCGCAAACATAGGGTGGCTGGCCTTAGACAAACTTTTTTTTGTGCAGTGTTCAACCTGCACCACCACGCAGGGCAGTGCTGCAGCATGGTTCTGGGGGCAGGAAAAGCTGGGTGTGGACGGTTTCTATCTAGCCACCCAGCAGCCCACTCACTTGTTATTTTCACACAGCACTGCCGCCACCCCTATTTAATACCTGCGCCTGCACTGACCCAGCGCCCAGTCACCCTTCCTTCTCTCTCAGCTATGGTCTGGGGCCACCAGTATCCTCCACCTTGAGCCACACATGGGAAAATGGAGCAGCCGGGGATGTCATCAAGGCTCCCCCGATCACTGAGACAGGCGGGGTGAGGAAGAGGAGACGGGAACTGGATGCCAGAAAAGGGACCCAGGAAGCCGGCCTGTCACTCACCCTCAGCCTGCTGATGAACACGCCGGCATCCTCCGCTGAGAGTTTCCCTTGCTGGGTCATGATGCGCTGGATGGCTTTGAGGACATCGGCAGCCATGGTGACGTCCCCGCAGACGTAGATGTGGCCCCCTTGCTCCTTCAGGGCTCGGTACACAGGTTCTGCCAAGTGCTCCTGCAGGATGTCCTGAACGTACTTCTGCGGGGAGCAGGAAGAGCCATGGGGAGGAGCTGGGGTCCGGTGCATCTCATTCCCCCAGGGGAGCGGAGCCCGACACCCGTGACCCCAGGGGACCGGGAGGAGTGAGTAAGAGAGCGAAAGGCAAGCCAAGGGTGTGTGAATGGGGCTCAGCCGTGCTAAGGACCCTCTAGGGGGGAGGACACACCCCAGCGCCACCCCCCTGGAGCAGCACAGAGCAGGGCACTATCTACCTGCTCCCCTCTGCAACGGCCAGCGGTCACCCACGGGGTGGGAACGCCTGCTCTCCGCGAGGTGCGGGTTTCGCGCCTGCGGGCATCCTGGGCTGGGGTCCCGGGGAGGCCCCAGGCCAGACAGCAAGAGGCGGGAGGGGCGAGGGGCTCTCAGTTCACACCCGCACAAACCCAGCACACGGGTTGTCAAACAGCCGCTGCCCGGACCCTCTGAGTGCCCACCCCACCCCAGCTGCCCTGGGCCCTTTCCGGGGACCGCCCCCTGGGTCTCCCCAAGACCCAGCAGGAGCGTGCTCCAGTCCGGTGGCCTGTGACCATTCTGACGGGTAGTGCCTCTAATGGACTGTTAAATGCGTTTTTCGGTTTTTTATTATTCATATTTTTAAGTATTTTTTTTATTCTGGTAAAATACACACCACATATAATGAACCGCTTAACCCTCTTAAAGTGGACAATTCAGTGGCATTTTGTATACCACAATCTTGGGCCACCAGCACTCTCTCTAGTTCTAGAACTTATTCATGACCCCCAACGGAAACTCTGTGCCCATCGGCAGTCAGCCCCCCGTCCCCGCAGCTCCTGGTAACCAACAAATCCGCTCTCTGTTTCTACAGATTTGGCTGTTCCGGATATTTCATAGAAGTGGCGTCAGAGGATATGGGCTGTTAAATATTTTAAATCGGTATTTTTGTGCTCCTGCTTCCTGAAGTACAGAGCAATGTTCCGCAGGAGAATTCGGGAAAGGTGGGGGTGTCGGCAGGTGTTGGGCTGGGGCGTGGGGACTGTGAACGGGCCGGATGTTACCTTTGGTTTGTCTGGCTCCCGCGAGTAGGCCGTGTAGAGTTCTCTGAAGACCCCCTTGTTCTTGGCCTGTAGAGTTTCCTCCCTGTAGATGTGGTCTATCTTGGATTGCCGGCACCCAAACACCAGGACCATGGGGCAGGGGCTCATTCCTGGGGACCGGGAAGATCTCGTGTCACTGACAGCTCTGAGGCCTGACCTGGGGCTGTGGGTGGTGATGCCAGGGGTGGGGTGCTGAAAGCCTTGGTGTGTACCTTGCGGATACAGGCACACAAGCACGGGGACAGGCTGGGGTACATACACACACGCGCATGCACACACTGAGGGAAGCAGGTACGGTGTGCTCAGGGTCTCAATCCTTCCTTCTGCCCCCACCCCCTGGCTATTTAGCACCCCCCTCCCCCAACTGGGTAGTGCTAGAGGCCTAGACTGTGGAGCCATACTACCGGGGTTCAAATCCCAGCTCAGTGTGATGGTGGGCAGCTTACTTAATGTTCTAGGTGTGTATTTCCCCAGGTGCAAATGGAAATAAAAATAGCATCTATCTTCCAGGGTGACTGAGAAGTAAAACAGGGGAGCCCAGCATGCGGCGAATCCTTTATCAGTATTAGCTATTCCAACCAGAATGACTGGTCTAGGACGGAAGCTTATTATTATTATTATTAATATTATTTTAACTTGTTTCTCTGTCTTGCTCATCGTTGTGCCTGTGGCACCCACAACAGCGTTTGGCATTTCTTACACGCTCAATAAATCCCCGTTTAATGCATACCGCCACTGTGGGTTTCTTGCTCTCTCTCCTCCCAAAGCTGATGTGTTGTGTGTCTCACACAGCAAGGCTCGCCCTCGAGGAACCACCTTTGGGACGATCCCATACCCACACATGCATTTGAGAAGGCTTAAGGTTTATTCTTCCAGGTCCGCGTGACGTTTCAGATGGGTCCTATCTTAACGGTCAAAGAAATGTCCTCTGGGGATGGAATTTCAGGCCCGAGGGTAAACTGGGTTGGGGGAATTGTTTGGATGTGTCCTTTGGAGTACAACCGTGGACCTCACCTCTGGGTCCGGTCAGTACTATGACCCCCCCCCCCCCCCCGCCCTTCCCCAGGCAGTGATGCAACGGAGAGGTAACGCCATCATTCGTCCGGGTGGCTGGGACACAGGCGGGTCTCCCCGGGTCCAGGCGGGGTGGAAACCCCACGGCTGCTGAACTCTGACCCACCTTTGTGCTGGATATCAAATTGTCGCTGCTGCCAGAAGCTTCGGAAAGGGGCAATGCCAGTGCCTGGGCCAATGAGGATACAGGGCACTTGGGGATTTCGGGGCAGGTGGAAGCTGGGTGCTCTGGGCAAGAAAGAGAGAATCAGAAGGCTGGCTGAGCCCAAGTCTGATCAAGGATGCCTGACCGTCTTGGTAACTCAGTGGGATCGCACTCTTCATGTGGGGTCTGATCAGAGTGGGGGGGGGGTCCCAGAGATTTGGGGAATCCCCCAAACAGGAGGTAGTCTGGCTACGACTCCAATTCCTGATTTTCCTCATTGCTGGGCTAAGCCGCAAAGGGCAGTGGGATCGATTTAACTCAGGGTTTCCCAACCTCAGCACTCCTGACATTTGGGGCTGCACACTTCTCTGCTGCGGGGGGGCGGGGTGTCCCGTGCGTGGTAGGATATTGAGCAGCACCCCCTGGGCCTCTACCTACTAGACACCAGGAGCACCCTCTATCTGTGACAAACAAGAGTGTCCACAGAATTTGCCAAATGTGCCCTGGGCAGGGATGGGGGGCGGGGGAGAATCCCCCGCTCTGAGAAGCAGCGATTTAACCACCCGTGGGATCTCCCAAGATCAGGGAGCAGCCTGCCATGTATAAGAGAACCAGGGGTGGGGGAGGGTGTTTAAAGTGCCGAATTTTGGGCAATGCAGCAAGTCTGGGCTCAGGATACTGTATTTTTGAAGCACCACGGCAGGGGTTCTCACACTGATGGCATATGGACCATCCCATGAGCACTCTACTCCCAGCAGCTGAGAAAAACCACTGGTCGAGACCACTGCTCAGGTAGAGAAATTACTGGGTGCCAAAGCAGGAACCTAGCGTGGGCTCAGGTATATCCTTTATTGTGAAAACTTTTTTAAGTTGTATTTTTTATTTGATTGTGGTAGGAACACTTCAATGAATCCCTACCCTCTTAACAAAGTTTTTAAGTGCACAGTATAGCACTGTTCACCGTAGGCAGGAATGCCCTTTTAAAGTGAGTTTGGGGGCGCCCGGGTGGCTCAGTCGGTTAAGCGTCTGACTCCGGCTAAGGCCGTGATCTCGCGGTTTTGGGTACGAACCCAGCGCTGCTTCGGATTCTGTGTCTCCCTCTCTCTCTCTCTGCCCCTCCCCCACTCGTGCTCTGTCTCTCTCTCTCTCGCTCTCTCTCAAAAATAAATAAACCTTAAAAAATAAAAAAAAATAATCAAAGTGAGTTTGGGAGGAACAGCTCTGATCGATGCGGGGTGGGGGTGGGGGGATGGCTTGGATCTTCCCCATCTCCAAGAAAGCGGGAAACGGATAGGGTGGCCGGGAGACATCAGATAGAATTTCCACAAGGTTGCCGATTCCAGGAAAGCGGATATTGCGTTTGCCCGGCCGTCTCCTGCAGCCCCAGCATCCAGCCCAGGACATGCACTTGATACATATTTGTTACCTTGACCTGACTTGAACTGGAGGGCTTGCCCAGTTTCTGCTGCGTCGCCCTCCCATGATCCCACTGACTTAACAACTTGGAGTGATTCGGAGTGTTTGCTGATCTCCATTCTGACTCAGCCATTTCTCTAGAACCCGCGGGGCTGGTCCACCTACCCCACCTCAGGACATCCATATGCAGATTTCAGTTGCCACTCACCCTCTCACGAAACAGGGGACCACTTCGTCAGCCGGTATCCGGTTGAGCCAGGAGGAGCACACGCCGTGGTGAATTGGTCCTTCTCCATCTAGCAGAGGAACCAAGGCGGTCTGGCGTGCCTCCTGTCCCCAAGGTTCCCCGTCCCCGGCTTCCCCGCTCCCTCCAGAGCAGAAGGCCCAGAGCCCCATGCCAAGTCTGTGCCTTGGAATTCCTTGTCTGGACATGGTATGGTTGGGGTGAGCTCACGGCTGTGAAACCGCCCAGGGTTCCTGTGGGTAAGGGTGGGTCGGATTCAGATCCTGCCACTGACTGAGGTCACGGTCAGCGTGCTCTGGGTGACCTTCCAGGATGCCGGTCTCAGAGCTCCCCCGGGCACTGTGCATTTTAACTGCTTTATCAAGGAGGGAAAATACAGGAGGAAAACGCTAGGGTATCTGACTGACCTACAGCCAGCTGGACATCACGCAGCAGGGAGCTCCCCGCCCCGAGGGATGGGTGGGGGTGGCTTGTTTGAGTCGCTGCCTTGGTGGGGGGCGGGGGGCGGCGATGAGGAGATGACAGTAAAAGGGCTCTCAGGCTTGGGGAGTAGAGAAGAATTTCAAGCGCACATCCTTCTCGCTTCCTGATTCTGCACCGGGTTGGCTCTGCCTGAAGGGGCGATCCACCTGCCCGGCCTCTTTCCCAGCTCCTGGCCTTGGGGATGGGTCTCCTCCCTGGGGACTTGGGCTTTGGCAGACCTGCAGAGGCCCCTGGGGGCAAACGCAGACCCGGAGGCTCTCCCAGTGCCCTTGCCCACCTCGGGTGTGGTAGGAGACAACGGCCACGGTGAGGTGCACCTCGTCAGGGTACATGTCTGGGGAAGAACTGATTGAATAGTATCGAGGCTGCAGCAGGGACAGCTGGGTCAGGAGCAGGGTGGTGGGCATCTGGATGGACGGGAACTCTTCCAGCACCTCCACGATGGTGGGGTTCTTGCCCCATTTCCATTCCTCGTACTCCTGCAAGCCCTGTGCCAAGGAGAGGGACACAGGACTCGCACCCGCCCCGGTACGCACTTCCAACGAGGGCACCAGGATGTCCAGGGAAGGTAATGAGCCATCATAAATGATGGCTAACATTTATGCAGTAATTGCTCCGTGCCAGCTTTTAATTCTTACGACCGTAGGAGGCAACGGACAAATACGGACGCCCTTTGGCTTTAAGGCAGTGATTCTGGGTTTTGAATCCAGGTGGGGGGTGGCAGACTTCAGCCCGACAGGGAAATGTGGCTTAACCACCTGTTTCGTAGGAGCCTAGGAGCTAAGAGTTGTTTTTACGTGTTTGAACAGATGGGAGCTGGGGATGAAATCAAAAGAATACTATTTCACGACACGAGAATGTGATATGAAATTCAAATTTCTGCACCCACAAAGGAGGTCTGATTGGACCCTGGCCACGCCCACTCACTTAGGTGCTGTCTATGCTGTTGGGCTATAACGGGAGAGTTTACGGGGTTGCGATAGAGACCTCAGGCACCGTGAGCCTAACATACTTCCTACCTGGCTGTCTATGGGAAAAGGTTGCTGACACCCACTTTAGGCTGTGTGGCCCCAGAATCTGTGCTCCCAGCTATTATAGGTCCTGCCACATGTAAAGGTCAAGAGAGAAGGACCTGGAAATGGAAGGAGTTGTGACTCGTTGATACAGAACTCAGCTGTGATCTGTGAGTTTGCAGGTCTGGAGACGATGCATCTGCAGAGAGCATAGGTCAAGTTTAAGATGGTGAATGACAGCCCCAAAGGAATAGGTTAGGGTGTGGAGGACCATGTTCAGGGGCATGTGGACAGCACAGCCCCTCTGGGGCTCTGGAGTTATTTTTCCTACATCTCAGAAGCTGCCCTGGGCATTCCCTTATTGCTTACACGATGCTCAGGCTTTGAGGAATAAAGCCCATTATAAGTGCATCGTATAACAAAGCTTTCCCCCATGTTCCTAAAGGCGACCCTTGCTCTATTGATAGGGTATGGCACCCTTAAGGACGCACCCCCCCAGACCTCCAGTCTCACTGATCTCTAGCTTACAAGGGTGCAATTAGCCAAGAGCCTCAGGAACTGCTGTCTGAAATGGACACCCACTAGAAACAGACATGGGTCACCGGTGCTGGTCCTTCCGAAGGCTGCAGCTGCCGTTCTAGATGCTTCCATTCAAACTTCCTTCCCTCTCCTTCACTTGGGGTCAGACTTGTTAGAGGTCTGATGGTTCTCCCAGCCTTACCTGAGTCTTTGCCATTTTTCTCTCACACAGGTGTTTCCCTTATTAAAAATCCTCACTCATTTAACCCCACCTTAGAGTTTGCGCTCTTTGGAAGAAACGGGCTAAGACATACAGTTTATCAAATTCTACTTGAAATCATCCCGTCCGAACAGTGCTGATCTCTGGTCCCTCTTCATAGCAGCCCCTGACTCATGAATTACACCTTTAAATTAAAGTTATGCATGTACACAGCATAAAAAGTGAAACAATTCTGCAAAGCTTATGATGAAAATTAATGCTCTGACTTCTCCAATCTGTTTCCAACTTTCCAGAGTTAACCCCTTACAACTCTCTATAAATGTTCCTTCTGGTGTTACTTTTCTCACTTCTAAATACAGGTGATCCTCAAACAACACGGGTCCCTCAAACACATTTTCTTTTCTCTAACTTACTTTATTATAAGAATACGGTATAGACTACCTATAACATACAAAATGTGTGTTAATCGACCGTTTATATTCCTGGTAAAGCTTCCAGTCAACCGTAGGCTATATTTGTGGCAATTCTGGGGGAGTCAAAAGTTATATGTGGATTTCTACTACATGGGGGGTGGTTAGCACCCTTAACCCCGGTGTTGTTCAAGGGTCGACTGTAATATGCATTCTTTGAATTAGCCTCTTCCTCTCTGCCCATCATTCAGTGCCCTCTCCTGGACAGCGGAAGAAAGCTAAACCAACGTTGCTTAGTGGAGAGCAGCCCCCACTGGGAGAAGTCTGGGTGGCCCCCCTGGGTAGGATTCTACGGAGCCAGGTTTTGCAGCAGCTTGGGGCAAGGAAGCCCTAGGCTTCAAAGCAAGGGTGATAGAAGGGTTTGTTTGATTCATTTTACCATCAGAGGGGCTCCTATATCTTGCAGTCCTATCAATAAGTCCTCTGCTTTGGGAAAGGCCTCTCTCTAAAACAGGGCAAGTGGGATTCTCTATTTCTTTTCCTCCTAAGTATGGGCTCAGATAGAACTCATGGAAGCTCAAGAGTTGCGAAGGAAGGAGGAACAAGAGTTAGCACAGAAATTTCTACCAGGCCAGAGAACTCTGAGATTCAAAAGAGTTACCCTCGTTCTGTCAGACCTTAGTGAGAATGAAGGGAGACGGTCAGGACTAGCCAATATGGCGGCCGCCTGCAAACAAAAATTGGCAACTCTTGCTCAACCCTGCCACCTGCTGGACAGCTGTGGTTATAGTTCTATAACTCCGCCAACTAGGAGGTGAAAGGTGCCCTTGGGGGTTGTACGAGGCCAGGGACCCACCTTGCTGAGGACCAGCAGTCGCTGCTTCTCTTTCTCGCTGGTGGCCAGGGACGCAAACTGCTGCAGCTGCAGTGGCGTGGGCGGCGTGGTGATGTCCAGGTAGTACTTGAAGGCCTGGAAGATGGTGCAGGGCGGGAGGCGGTGCTCATCTGTCCAGTTACTGATGACGCCTATGGAGGTGAGGGGTGGACGGGGGAAGGAGAGTCTGAGCTCCGAGGGCTTAGGTCCAGGCCAGGAAGGCCAGATTTGCTTCTGGGACAGAGGACGGGGCCGGTGAGCCTTGGCTTGCCACCTTCCATGTTCCACATCTACACCCACGGTTCTGGGGACCACGCGATCACCTCATCTATGCAAGGCGCATATCCAAAATCAATTGAGCAAACCAGTTCAAAAATAAAAAGAATAAACCATTATTTAAATAGCATGAGACAGTCCCGTGGCATTCTACGCAGTGAGCCCCCCTATTGAACGCAAGCTATGGGTCTATTTTGGCTCTGTCTGCCCTCTCATGGTGCCAGCCTCTCAAACCTCTCAGTGGGATTTCAGTATTTAAAATTGCAAACATACCTAACACTTTCCTAGCGCTTTCTCTAGGCCAAGTGCTACTCTCCAGTAATTCATTTAGTCCTTACAACAATCCTAGGTGATTGGTGCTATTATTATCATCATCCCCGTGTTGCCACTGACAAAAAAGGAAGAAGCACAGAGAGGTAAAGGGATTTGCCCGAGGCCACACAACTCCTAAGTGTCAAGTCAGGCAGCACTGCTCCAGACCTCGTTCTGACTACTGCACTGTAGGGCGTCTGTGTAATTTGCACCTGATATAGCCCCTAAACACAAGCCTTTACTTTATATCAGGGGTTCAACCCAAGATAAAAAAGTGCTAGTCCAACACCAAGGAAGAACTTGGCTGGGTAGGATTTATGAAGATAAAGTGTTGTCTCTCCAAAGTGGTATCTTTCTTCTTCTTTTTAAAAAATGTTTATTTATTTATTTTGAGCAGGGGAGGAGCAGAGAGAGAGAGAGAGAGAGAGAGAGAGAGAGAGAATCCCAAGCAGGCTCCATGCTGTCAGCACAGAACACGAACCGTGAGAGCATGACCTGAGCTGAAATCAGGAGTTGGACACTTAATTGACTGAGCCACCCAGGCGCCCCCAAAGTGGTATCTTTCGGTAGGCTTTTCAGCAGGGCTCTGACCACATACTATTTCCACATTCTGCTCTGACGGTACACCCTAACTCCTTCGGAAAGGTGATAGGTCACCAAATCAGGGGCTGTCACCTAAGGTCACTGTGGTTCCTCGCACCTGAGCCCTAGGCTTACCTGCGCCTACTGAGCTGAAGCACCGAGACCCATTTGCCTTTGAAAGTTCTTCAACAGGAATGTCAAGGATGGTCACCGAAACGACCGGAACCTGATCTAATGAGGCCAGAAACGTGGTTCAACCTCTAGTGGGCCATCGAGCTGCATATAGTGCCTTTTCATTTTAAGAGGAGGCAGGGGCACTCAGCTGCTACTTATTCGGTGGGCAGTGAGGCGGTGGTGATGAAGGCAGGGAGAAGCCCCGCCCCCAGGGATGAGCTGTGGATGTCCTGGTATCATGGACGCTGGTCCATGGACGCGGGCTCAGCCAGTTGGGCCAAGGTTGTTCAGCCATGAGCCCGGGAGGAGTTTTCAGTCTCAAAAACTGGAGGTGACAGAGACCCATTCTGCCACCTGGCGTGGTGATGGGGAAGAAGGACGGGTCTCCCCCCCCCCCCCCCCCCGCCCACGCACTGCCCCTGGAGCCCCCGGGGGAAGGGGAGGAGCCTCGGGAGCAGCCGGGTGGGGTGCCCGGCCCTGGCCATAGTTACCCAAAGCCGTGTTCCGCTCCACCAGCAGTTCCACCTTCACCAGCTGGTTGACTGGGGGAGCGTCTTCCAGCCGCTCCACCAGGGCGTTCACGAGGTCCTCGCGGTTGCCAGGGAAGACGCCCAGGTGGTCCCCAGGCTGGTACTGCAGCTCCTGATTCCCATTGGTGTGGAGACGCACGAAGATCGTTGATCGGCTGGAGGGGAAGTCGAGGAACAGTTGGAGAAGGGTCACCAGCTACTGCCTCCTCTCCTTGCTCCTTCGCCTCTTCTTGTGCCTGCAATCCCCCTCCTTCCATCCCGCGAGCCCCCAAGTCCTCTGCCCCCATCATTCCACACCATAGCTTTTGGCACCCATGAGCTCCGCATTGCAAATCCAGTGGAAAGTTCCGAGCGCTCCTCTTGGTCACGGAAGACGCACTGGGCATATCTGCTCACTTCCTCCTTCTCAACTCCTTTGTCCTGGATTCCAGCACCCCAGGCTCTCCTGATCTTCTCTCCTTGGCGGCTCCTTCTTGTCTCCCCAAACTCTGGGCACGAGAGCACCTCAGGGTTCAGTCCTCAGATTCCTTGCTTTTCTATCTTCCTTCACCGGCCTTTCTCCAAACCACTTACCGCCATCTGCCCTCTAGTAGAGTTTACATCGTCATGTGGTTTGTGGTCTGGCCCCCTGCCTGCCCCCCGGCCTCTAGGGCAATGTAGATTCTAGACGGCGAGGAATCTGTTTTCTCCAGGGCTCTATTCCTGGCAAATAGGACCGTGCGTGGCACATCGTTGGTACTCAAGAAATATTTATTAGATGAAGAGACCTCAGACTCCCAGGGTTAACCAGCCGCCATAACAGACTCTGTTCTCAGTATTAATTGGGGTTCTCCCAGGAACCACTACCCCATTGGAGCCAAGGTAGCCGAGTCCCCATTCTGCGTAAGGCCGGCTCTCCTGGGAATCCCAAGCTCCACCCCTCTTCTGTAAGTGGAGGGTCCCCATATTGTCATGGAAATGAGAAACATAATTGGTCTTTGTTATGTGCAAATCCACCAATATAAGTTTGAGAGATCCAAGGAGAAAACGCAGAGAGAAATTTATATCTGTCAGGTACTTCCCTTTTGCATTGGTTTTTGAATTTTAAGGGCAGAAGGCGTATGCCAGGTGAAGGCTTCAAGAATGAACTCACAGACTACGATCATTCTGGTCCTTTACAAAGTTTTAGTACAGATCCACCTGGAAACTTGGGGGCCCCATCACACTTTGAAAATCAGATTCTTTGTACTCTTTGAGTCTGCATTTTGACCTGCTTTTCTTCGTTGCTAATTGGTTCTCAGTTGATAGAGACCCTTCGTATTCAATGTGAAGTTTCTACATTCTCCACAGAATGTAAATCAACACTTGAATAGATCAATGGGACTCGCTATTTAAAGGAGTCTCTGGCACACCCAAGAAGCCTTTTGTGCTGCAAATAGCCACCATTATTAAAAAGAGTTGTGCTGGCACATTCACTTTTGCAAGTATTTTCTTGAAGCAAGGCACCCCCGTCCTTAGTCTGGTGGGGAAATTGGTGGCTGAAATTGTGAATGGTGCTGTCAGGGTCTGGGGTCCCATTCTCTTTTCCTGGACAGATTTTGCTATCCCTGGGACACTAATCTTGTCAATTATAAGGACTCGCACGACTGATTCTGCTCTGAGTTCATAGGGATTTCTGGTTCCTGGAGAGCAAAGACATCATCACCTCCTGCCAGTTCCACGATCGGAATTAGCAGAGGCTGAGAGCCAGCAGGGGGCGCTGTGGGGCTGCTCATTTCGGAGCCTCTCGCGCCAACCACAGGAAGCCTTTGAAAGGCCCGCAAATCAATTCCCACTTTCTCCTAGATCATCACGATTTCTTTCAGAAGTATATTTGCCTCCGTTCTGGGCGGTACAAAATAGAAATGCGGAGGACCCGTACTTGCTGAGCTGGCTCACGTTCACAGTCATTTCTCCCAAGTCCTCCTGAACGTGACATAAGGTGGTCAGGCCGCCAAAGGGCAGGAATGGGGAGGCAGCTGGCAGGTTAGCTGGGTGGGCCCAGGCTGTGCCCCAGGCTGGGAATTTAACCTGGGGGACTCTGCAAGCCTCTGATCAGGCATGACTTCCTAAGCCCAGCGCTGAATGGCTGCGTGGCCCCAGGACACCCTGATGGGCTGGTCCTTGAGACCTTGTGGGGGAAGCAGATTTCCCCCCAACCCCTTCCCAGTTGCACTAACCTGGAGACCAGTTGTCTTAAATCTCAACTGGGGGGGGAGGGGTTTGTAAGAATTGTATAGGATTTTGTAAGCTTTTTTTTTTTTTTTTTTTTTTTTTTTAAGCTTGGGACACATATGGGCCATTGAGAAGTACAGAGGAAGGGGAGAAAGGGAGGGACGGGAAGGTAGCAGTCATTTGGAGCCTCACCATCCCCTCCTCCAGAGTATCCACTGCTTGTGATTTATATCCACACACAGAAGCATAACACACACGTGTGCTTGGCGGTGGCTCATTGACGGGCTCACAGATGAAACAACAGTCAGCTGACATCCAGCATTAAATGGAAAAAAAAATAGCTACTTTCATTCTTCAGTGTAAAGAGTAAATATTGTAAGTTTCAAGTTTCATTCGCTTAGCAAATTTATACTGAGTGCCGGGCACTGTTCTAGGCACTGGTGAGACAGTGATGGACGCACAACAAGGTGTTCTATTCTCATTGAGGAGCAACTTAAAAAGGTCTCAGAGGGGGTTGGTGATGTGGATGGGTGGGTGGTGATGGGCTGGGGGCAGCGGGCCGAGTGACCATCAGATAAGGATGGTCAGGGAGCCCTCTGTGATGTCACATGTCAGCAGAGACCTGAACAAAGAGAAAAAGGCGACATGCAAAGATCTGCTTGGGAAGAGTGTGCATGTGCAAAGGCCCTGGGGTATGAAAAGGTGTGGCACGTTTGGGGAAGGGAAAGAAGGCTGGAGTGTTTGGAGGTGGGAGAAGGAGATCAGAGAGCCGGGCAGAGGCCAGATCACAAAGGCCTCATTATGACCTGTCATGGCAAGAAGTTTGAAGGTCTCCTCAATCCAGTGAGAAGCCACTAAAGGGCTTGAAGCAGCAGAGGATTCAATTTACGTTTTTAAAAGATTGGTCTGGCTGCTGTTTGGAAACGTATCTTTGAGAGAAAAGCCAAGACACAAGGAGACAAATACCACTGATGAACAGGGCTTTGCTCCAGGTGGCAGCTGTAGGTCTGAGACGAAGTTGAAAGTCAAGTCCCATAGGACCAGAGGACCGGCTGTGAGCTGGATGTGCAGTGTAAGGGAGGGCCAGGAGGCAAGATGGACGCTTGAGTTTCTGGGTTAAGCCAAATGTCGATGTTCTCTGCCGAAGTGGGAAAGTTGGAGAGAAGCAATTTCATCCGAGGCGAGACACGAATCGAGAGCTCCCCCACCAGGAACTGTCCGTTGTAATGTCCTGCCACCCTCCACGATGCCTCAGTGCTCAGGACCCCTGCCGCACCTTGGCTCCTGCCAGCCTCTGCCTAGACGCTCCTCCTTTGTCCTCATTTCCTTTCTAAAACCTACCCTGTGTCTTCCTTCCTCCTTCTGACATCTGGGACTTAAGATCACCCAACCCGATTACCCATTACCACTCCATTATATCTGCTTCTCTATTGTTTGCTAATTGGTGTACCTAGAAAGTGTATCTCCTGGCGAGGCAGTAACCGTGGTCATTTTTCTCTTTCGATGAGAAAGAGAAATTGCAGGTCACTTTGCCTGCAATTAAGGGTCTGTGAGGCGGAGGAATGATTTGTGATATCTTGCTCATGGCCTCCTGGCCCCAAAACCGTGACTTTGTGCCGACTTGGGCAGGGGGAAAATGGGAGAGAGTATCATACTTTTTGCCTCAATCATCCTTTTAAAAAAACCCCAACTTATAAAGCTGGAGATGATAGAAAGCCTGAAAAGAGGTAGTGTTACGGATTGTGCTTCTACAGACGTAGACACCTGTATACAATCTGATTCTTTTTGTGTTCCTTCATGACTGATTTTAATACTACGTTCCAGGTCCTAACCCTGCTGAAGTATTCTCTCCCTCAGCATAGAGTCGGCTGTCCTTTCCAGAGGTGAGTGGGGGTTATTCTGGGACTCGGTCCAACTTAGCATGCAGAACATTTGCAAAGGACCTTGCTTTTTATGGTTTAGGGAGTAATTTTTGTGATCTGGTTTTTCAGAGCTTGTTGCTAAAGGAAATTTCCAGTGGATTCTCGGTCCCTTCTCCTCTGGGCTACCAAAGTCATCGCTTTCCACAGGGCAGACTGGGAAGTAGGGTGCGTATTTCAGATACAGAGTCCCTCCCTGTATCAGAGATCATTATGCTCCGAATGTAGCATTTAACTAATTATTCAAAGGGATTAATTTCCCAATCCATTTCTTTCATGCTTGAGGAGCTAAGAGAGAACATGAGAGCTCTGGGGGCTTCATCCTGCTGGTAACTTTATCAGAGGTTTGGAGCCCACGTAGAAAGCATGCATACTAAATTTGCAGGTGTTTGATGCTGGGACAGACAAGGAAGAAAAGGGAAACGTATGATATGCTGGCTGCTTTGTGCACCTTGTCCTTAATACAACGGCTTTGCAATGCTCTTGAGGTCACACGTGGAGCCATCCGGCATACAGACTTTGGAGTCAGAGAACCGAGTCTGCGTGACCTTGGAAAAGTCACTGGCATTTTCTGATCGCCATTCTTCATGTTTAAAGTGTTGATGATCAGAGGAGCACCTACTTCCTGGGCTGGTCAAAGAGTTCTGGGAGATCCCACACAGAGAGCACTCAACACAGTGCTCGGCACACACAAAGCACTAGCTAACCATCAGCGATCTTTATGGCCACCACTCTCCTTTGACATAAGGAGACGGGGCTCCGAGGCCCTGAGTGACTTTGCCCACGGTCACACAGCTGGTATGCAGCAGAACCCAGGGCTGTCCAGCTTGTGAGCCTACTCTTTGTACTATGCCATGTGCAAAGAATCAAGATTTCAAAAGAGCGTTGTGGGCTGTAACTGGAAAGTGAAAAAAAAAAATGCCTTTCAATAGGGATCAATGCAAAGGACTTCATTAAGGCCACAAATACTATTTACTCAAGGACAGTGATGGACGGACCTGGCTCCATCACTCTGAAAACACTCGATGTCTAAGAGCAGCAAGGTTGCAAGCTTAGTGCGAGAGCAGCGTGGCAATCAGGACAACGCCTGACATCTTGGGCGGCCTCAGCGTGTCCCGCTCAAGTGGCGGGGGGTGGGGGGGGGTGGTTATAAGGTTATAAGAGCCTCGGGGCCCGTGGCGGCTCCGACAGGTCCTCCACTGCACTGTGACCAGGTCTGAGAACGACATCCCCGGCAGGGCACAGCGTGTCCTTTGACGAAAGCGAAAGGCTCGGGAAACTAGGCCTTAGGAAGAACGACGGGAAGGAATCAAGACCCCAGGAGAGGCTGGTTGGTGGCTTTGGCTCCTAGTGGGTCTCCCATTTGGAAGAACTGAATCTGGTTTGGGTGTCGCTCGAGTATAACCGGGGTCAAAAGGAAGTGCTAGGAAGATGCCCTCTGGTCATAGCGAGAGTAAGATGATATCTGACAACCTGCACTTCGAAACACAGCGTGGGCTGTTTTGTGAGGTGACGAACCTCCTGTCGTCCCAGAGGCATTTCAACGGAGTCCGGGTAGCCAGTTTTCAAGACTCCACAGAGAAGAAGGACCCACAAGGAGGAAATGCTCTCTGACCGGGATGCTGGGGTGCGATGCACATTAGCAGTCTGACAAGGGTGCGGTCTATATCAAAAGTGCCTCATAAATCCTTCCTGTTTCTGCTTTCCGCGATGGTCGCCACCATCTCCGTTCCTGGACCTTCTAGGCCCGAGCTTGGCAAAGGGAAAGCAGGAAAATCTCGATGCTGCAAGGCAGCAGGGGGGTCCCCGTGGCACTTGGAATAGTAACGGGGAAGCCAGTCCCCCGAGCCAACCAGGACTCTCCGCCCCGATCGTGGGTGACCCCCGGAGCACAGGGGGGTAACCCCGAGCCAACCGAAGGTGCTCCTACCTGGATTTAGGGCTCTGAAGGTTTTGGCGGCTGAGGAGTCGAGCGGCCGAGACCCGCTTTTTGTGGACATTGGATAGACCTGCGGGGAGCAAAACAACAGTCTTCCTGAGATGGGGTTAAACTGTGGTCGGTGCAAACCTTCCAGCTTCTACTGACCCTCCCTTCACACTTCCACTGTCCCCCAGAGTGAAGCCAAGAGGTGAAAGAAAAGACTCGGGGGGGGGGGGTGGTGGTGCCGGCTGTGGAGAATGCGAAGGAAAAGCAAATCTGGTCGAGCTGAGTTGAGAAGAAGAGGTCAGAGTGACATCCTCCTGCTGGAGGGAGGGACATCCAAGGACACGCCTGGCTGAGCAGGGGTGGGGGGGGCGCTGGCAGTGGACTTGTTTTGAGAGGATTGCACGAAAGGTAAGCAATGAAACCCACCTCCTCTAAGTGGGTGGAGGTGAGAACTCCTGTCTTTCCTGCCCACCCCCCCCCCCCCCCCCCGTCTTGCGTGCCTCCCCAGGAGCGGGGGGGAGAGGTACCTTGTGTAAGTTCCGGAGCTTCGGCCACGTAGGTGAGGCGGAACTTGTTTCTTTTCCAGCTGCGGTCGTTGCTGATGAGGGAGTTGTTTGCCTTCTCAATGTTGACGTCATCTCCCACGCAGAACACATCGCAGGCTGCCTGTGGCACACACAGGGCTTCCGGTGACCTCTTTCAGCCAAGAGGGACTCTCCACCAACAGCTCGAAACCATGACATGAATCCCTCTATCCATCCATCCATCCGCCCATCTGTCCATTCATCCTTCCATCCCTCCGCCTACCCACGCATTCATCCTCCCTCCCTTCCTTCCTCTCTCCCCCTCCTTTCCTTCCTTCCTTCCTCCCTCCTCCCTCCGTCCCTTCCTTCCTTCCATCCATCCACCCATCTGCCCATTCATCCTTCCATCCCTCCGCCTACCCACCCATTCATCCTCCCTCCCTTCCTTCCTCCCACCCTCCCTTCCTCACTCCTCCCTCCCTCCCTTCCTTCCTTCCATCCATTCATCCACCCATCTGTCCATTCATCCTTCCATCCCTCCACCTACCCGCCCATTCATCCTCCCTCCCTTCCTTCCTCCCACCCTCCCTTCCTCACTCCTCCCTCCCTCCCTTCCTTCCTTCCATCCATTCATCCACCCATCTGTCCATTCATCCTTCCATCCCTCCACCTACCCGCCCATTCATCCTTCCACCCTTCCTTCCTTCCACCCCCCCTTCCTCCCTCCCTCCCTCCCTTCCTTCCTCTCTCCCCCTCCTTTCCTTCCTTCCTTCCTTCCGTCCTTCCTTCCTTCCTTCCTCTTTCCCCCCTCCTTTCCTTTCCTTCCTCCCTTCCTCCCTCTCTCCCTTCTTTCTTACTTTCCTTCCTTCCTTCCTCTCTCCCCCTCCTTCCTTCCTTCCTTCCTTCCTTCCTTCCTTCCGCCCTCCCTTCCTCACTCCTCCCTCCCTCCCTTCCTTCCATCTATTCATCCATCCATCTGTCCATCTCTCCATCTACCCTTCCTTCCTTCCTTCCCTCCTTCCATCTATCTACCCTCCTACCCATCCATCTCTCCATCCCACCACATACCTGCCAGCCAATCATCCATCAATCCATCCACTAATCCATCCAGTATTTTTTGAACGCCTTTGATGTGCTGGACATATCATATTTACTAATAAGTTTAGGATTTAACCTCTACTTAACATGTAACTTCTACGTCATTTATTCCTAAAACCAATATTTGTAGAGACCTAACATTAAAAAAGAAAATAAACACCTTAGAATTTCCCATCCATCTTCCTCTAAAGGTTTAAAAAATTACATTAAAAGCAGAACATACTGAATGTTTGAATACCTGCATATGAAATTTTCTTCCTTTCTTTTCCTTTTTTTTTTTTTTTTTTTTTTTTTTGCCAAGTTCATAAGTTCTCCGACTTTAGTAGTCCTAAGAATTACTGTTTGGAATTCAGGTTTTTGGAATAAAAGCCACAGATAATTAAAAAGCTTTTAAGGGCAGATTTAACCCTTTTTTGGCCTTGCGTTGATTTTCAGACAATCTACATGTCCATCAGTTGATGAACGGCTAACCAAAATATGATATATACGTACAGCAAAGTATCATTTGGCCATAAAAAGCAATGAGGTACTAATATATATATTGCAATGTGGACGAACCTTGAAAACATGCTAAGTGAATGAGCCGGTTTCAAAAGACCACATATTAAATGATTTCATTCGTATGAAATGTCCAGAACAGGCAGCTCCCCAGAGACAGAAAGTAGATTAGCGGTTGTCAGGACTGGGAGTTTGATGGGAGGGGGGCGGTGATAACCAAAGGGTATAGGGGCTTGTAACAGACCCTGACTCTGGGGCGTTCAATCGAAGTTGGCTGACGAAGTCAAGAACCATAGTTTTCTCAAGGTAAAAAGAGCCGATTTATCTCAGTTCTCCTCATCTAGGAAGAAATCCAGAAAGAGGCTTATGGACACAGCCTCCCCCCATAAATATCCTTCTAGCTCAGGGGCCTCAGTTTCCCCTATTTCCATCTGCATTTACACGCAGGACGGAAAATGCCAACTGGACGATAGGCAGCTACCTAATCTGCTTTCTCCTGGGGCTGCTGAAGAGAATGCATTCCAGGGTGGAGGAAGGAGCAGGTGACAGGTGGCAGGTCCGTATTCATGGCTTTCCGTTTTTCCCAGGATGGCCAATCGAATCATGCCCCCATGCAGATAGAAGGCCATTATGCATTTCTTCCCCTGTGACCTCATGTCTAGAATAGCCCTGTGCAATACGAGGTTCCATCATGATGGGAATGTTCTGTGCTGTCTCATATAGTAACCAATAGCTATTTGTGGCTGCTGAAAATATGAAATACACAGCCAAGGAATGAGATTTTAAATTCTATATAATATGTGTATATTAAATAGAGTTCTTAAAATCCTATTTAATAGGTGTATATTAAATAGAGTTACATATTTAATGAAAAATTAAAATTTTATACATCTATTATAGTATATAAATATATTTAATTATTTTATGTAATATCAATATATTTCTGCAATTATGCAATATATAATATTTCTGTCTTCATATACAATATTATATATTATAATTAATCACCTAATTATTTCTATGTACATATATATGCACATTTTTAAAAAAATGTTTATTTATTTATTTTGAAAGAGAAAGGGAGAGGAGGGGCAGAGAGAGAGGGAGAAAGAGAGAATCCCAAGCAGGATCCACTCTATCAGAGCAGAGCCCAACGTGGGGCTTGATCTCATGACCGCGAGATCATGACCTGAGCCGAAATCAAGAGTCAGATGCTTAAATGACTAAGCCACTCAGGCGCCCCTAGAAATTTTTCACATAAGATAAAATTCATCACTTTCAAATGTACAATTCAGTGGGTTTGAGTGTATTTACAAAGTTGCACAACCACGGCCCCAACCCCCTAGCAACCACTACTCTAATTTCTGTCTGTATGGGTTTGTCTATTGTGGACACTTCATTTAAACGGAATCATAGACCTTCTGTGTCTGGCTTCTTGCACTTAGCATAATGCTTTCAAGGTCCATCCACGTTGTAGCAGGTATAAGTTCTTTATACTTTTTATGGCTAAATAACATGTCACTGTAGAGACCTACTATATTCACTTGTCCATTCATCCTACTGAATGTGAATTCATTCACATTTACATTTAAATAGCACATGGGGCCGGCGGCTCCTGCATTGGTCAGCAAAGATCTAGCTCAAGAGGGATAAGTATGTCAAAGTAGACAAATCGGTGAGATCTGAGTTCCAGGTCGAGGCACAGCCCCCTGGTGTGGCTAACCTACTTTATGGTTTTTTTGTCTACTTGTCTACCAAATGTGAGCGCGGGATGGATTCCTCCCAGCTCTGAAATTCCAAGAGCACAATGTTTTATAGACCAACTCCTTGCCCATGATGCAGGAGGTTAGATTCTGGGTGAAGAATGTGTGTTTTAAGGCCACCCAAACTCATCTGAGTTGTTTAAAGCTGTATCCTGGCTGGATACATGGTGGGGAAATACCAGAAGTTCTCTCAGGTTTCTTCTATTTCATATGGTGTAGGCACTCTGTCTTTGGAGGTCTCGGGGGTCATGACTTCTCCCCCTGGGTCTCTGGGATCTGGGCAGGTGGTTACCTTGAAGACCTTCTTGGCCCAGGTCCTGAAAGCCTCTTCCTGCCCACAGAGCTCGTCTCCCTCCCTCATCTTCAGGATCCTCTCTCCTCCCAGCTCCTCCAGGAGGGTGTCCACGGCATGTCCAAAGGCGCAGAAATGAGGGTAAGCCCGGGAGCCAAGGCCAAATACGGAGAACCTGCCAAGGAGACAACAGATGGTCTGTGTTAGGGGACTGTGGGGCATGAGGGGCGTCTGGTTTTTTGGACTCCATGTCTCCCCTAAATTCATATATCGAAACCCTAACCCCTAAGATGGCTGTATTTGGAGATGGGGACTTTAAGGTGGTAACTGAGGTTAAATACAGTCATAAGGATGGTCCCTAGTCCAATGGGACTTGTGTCCTTAGAAGAAGAGGAAGAAACACCCAATAGCATTCTCTCACTCTGAATGTGCACAGAGGAAATGCCATGTGAGGGCACAGCAAGAAGGCAGCCGTCTGCAAACCAGGAAGAGAGGCCTCATCAGAGACCAATCTTACTGGCACCTTGATCTTGGACTTCCAGCCTCCAGAACTGTGAGCAGATAAATTTCTGTTGTTGAAGCCACCCATTCTGATATTTTGTTACAGTAGCTTGAGCAGACTAACACATCTGGCATCTCCAGAAGCATCTCCATTAGCCCATGGTGGTCAGACAGCCCCAAGCCCACCTGGGTTAGGCCATTTTTAAAAATCTGGGAGCCCTTGGGGCCTCTTCTCCTCTCCTTCTGGTCTCTGCAAGGTAGGACCATCCTCAGGAGAAAATTCCCAATGGTCCTAAGGAGGATGAGCTGGGGATAGCGATGACCCAGAACCATTGGCTGTGTCTTGTGTGCTCCTTTCTAAGCTGGAGAAATTAGTCTATTTTATGGGAGGGCTTGAATTCTACAAGGGACACAAGCAGATTAGTTTTAAGTACACAGGTAATGAAAACCATAACACAGAAGTCCTCAGGGACCTGCATTAACGAGATCAGAAGGTCTTGTCATTAGCACGTCAAATGTTCGCTGTGTGTTGACTAACTGGAATTAAAATAAAAACTTTAAAAAACCCACATCAAATGTTGGTGTGTAAACAGGTGCTTCTACAAGGGGATGGAAGATTTATAAAGATGCTGACTCCACCCCTTGCAATGTCTCTGACGTTAATTTGCCTCACAAACCCTCTCTGCATAGGTACCACCAAGAAAACGTGGCTGCTTGAATCAGCGGGGGTCAGGTTAATGAGATTTTCCTCTCTGTGAAGGTGGGGTGGCCTTGACTGAGGTATGAGAAGGGGAGGGCTGTGTGTCAGATGGCCGCTCTTGCTAGTTCGCTGTCCGACTGACACTTGGTCCTGGCTGTGGGTCTCGACGTCACTGGGACAGAAGAGACAGGTTCACACAAGTGGGACGAGAACGCCCCACCCCACGTCTTTCCTAGCCTGGAGTTTTCTGCTGGAGACTGTCATCTCAGACAAGCCCAGGCGTGGATCTGTGTGGGCTATTCCATACTGTCTCTGCCTCTGCCTCCCAATCCGTTTGTTTAGAATGAAGGGGTCAGGTTGGCGAAAGATTGAGATGGGGGAAACAGAGAGGAGGAGGGGAATCTGGGAAGGGACTCCCATTCTCTCTGTCATTGGAGAATGCACTTGACATGGCTCCGGGGGTCTCACGGGTCAGGTGAAGGTTAGCATGGGTTAACATCTGCTTCTTTTAATCCCACATGCATGCTTCCTCTCTGGGCCTCTTCTCCTCTCCTGCCCTTCTTTCCCTGGTTGTAGAGGCTTTCTAAAGAAAGTACATGGGATTAGGCAGTGTTTGCCCCCTCAGCCCCCCTCCCCCACCTGCCCGCTCATGCCCTTCCTGGAGGTGGGTTCCTCACCTTTTCCTCCAAGGGTGATGGTGTGAGAGGAGAGCTGATAACTAGGAGTGGACTGGTTGGAGGGGGGCCAGGAACTTCTTTCCCAAGCCACGCCCCCCTTAACGTCAGCCCAGGGGAGACTGGAAATTCCCAGCACGAGTAATGGCTTTGTGGTTAAGCCGTTGTTCCTCAAACATGCGATGTTTACGTTCACGACGTCACCATATGTGACCACTGCTGATACGATTATTTACTTATTACCGCTGTTTAGCTTGCTTTGAACTTGTCTTCACCACCTCACCAAAACCACTTGTGTTCACTAGCAGGTGGTTCGGGTAATTCACGCATTAATACGTTGCCCGATGCACCTAAAGACCTGCCTCCCAGTCATCTCCTAGACTCACGTTTCCATTATGACCTTCACCTGGGGGTTTCAAACTTCCCATTTTAAGCCTCCAAACCAGGAATTGGCAAACTTATTAGACATGGGGCCGGAGAGTAAATATTTTTAGGTTTCTAGGCCAAGAAACAAAATCGAAGCTGTTATGTGGATGCCTTCATAACAGAGAGAAAACAAATTCCTGCACGTTTTTATTGATGACATAAAAATTTTAAAAACTATTAATTACAGTTATTGAGGATGATTGTTTAATCATATGTCTACCTATGAGACTGGGGTTCCTTGTCTGGGGGGGTGGGTGGCATTTTGCTTAATTGGGGTTCAACGGTAACGGTTTCTATCCTCAAGTGAATTGCCAATGTCCAAGTGCAAAAACCACTCCCAGCTCATGGGTTGTGTAAAAACATACAGTGGTCAGGCTGGATTGGGTCTCCAGGCTACAGCTTGCCAATGCCTGCTCTGAGCCGTGATAGATTCAACAAGAGAAAACCGGGTCCGGCTGTCAACGCACAAAACCGGTGTTTCAATGTCAAACTAAAACAACGCACTGATGTCAAACCCCATAGAAAATAACACCAAGGGTGAACCCGGATGTACACTATGCACTTTGCGTGATGATGATGTGTTAGTGTAGGTTCATCAACCGTACCAATGGACCACTCTGGATGGAGACGCTGCTGGTTGGAAGAGGCTGTTTCTGTTGGGGGAGGGGATATATGGGAATTCTCTGTATCTTCCTCTAAGTTTTGCTGTGAACCTAAAACTGCTTGGAAAAAATAAAGTCTATTACAACGTGCTCTACTGGGCATAAGACTTCAATATCCAGGACCCCTCGTGATGTGTTCCATCTACCGAGCACTGTCCTGAGCAGGTAGGAAAAGGTTCGGTTAGCAAAGGTCGGAAAGATTTGTGGCCAGGCCCGGATAGTCAGTGTGCATCAACCTTGTTTTCACAAACATCTGTGAAACCAGGGATCTGCAGCTTTCTTTCTTTCTAAATGCTCATTGGACCGCATTCCCAACTGTTGAAATATAAAATATCTGCCCGTATCCCATATAAAATGATCTCTTGGTATGTGACCACTGCCCTTTGGTAAACATGGGGTTAGGCCAGTATTTTTTGAATCAGACTGCACATTAGAGTCACTTGGGGAAATTAAAAAAAAAAAAGCAATACTTGCCCAATTCTAGACCAATTACATCAGAATCTCTGGAAATGGGGCTTTATTATCAGTATATTGCAAACATCTCCAGATGATTTTGATGTGTGTCCCAGGTTGAGAGCCACTGGGGCATGGCAGGGTGTCTCCAGAAGTTTCTATTAGGTGTAACATATCATTGGGAAGGGCAGCTTACTGAGTAATTTCCAGGGATTAACATCCTTCGGCACAAATGATGTGCTGATGACGGGGCGAGATTTGGGTGATGGGGCTCTGACAGAGTGTGTATAGGAAGGGGTCTGGGTAGTGTGCTTTAATGGGGCGAGGGGAGTCCCCAGAGAGCTAGAGTGCGGCTGGTTATTCAAGAGACGGACAGGAATACAAGGGAGGAACCTTAAGCCCACTTTGCAACTAAATCCAGTTCCCCAAGATGGCTTCCCTGAGGCCCTTGACCCCTGCTCACCTCACGTTGGCCAGGGGTCCAGCACTCTCAAAGTTGTCTCTGAGGTCTGGCCCGTCGCCTGATGATTTATGGGAGTCAGAATACGAGGAAACACTATTGAATCGGACCTTGTAGCTCCTGCCAAAACAGAAGAGACCCTGTGAGCTCTGGCTTGGAACCTCCTCCTGAGGTCCTGTTTCAAGGACCTTCTCTTGCATGTTGGTTGAGACCATAACACTTCCATGGACTCTTCCAGAATGGATAAACTTACTCACCCACCACTAGAGCTAGCCATCTGCACATGACCCAGCTTGTATTTAAAGAGGTTTCCGACCATACTCAACTCAGGGATCTTGAGAGCCAGACAGCCGAAACGATTTAATTGGCAAAAAAGTCACGAATAGATCAGACCACCCCCTAACCATTAGAGAACGCTTCGTTGCTTCCCAAATTTTAACAAGCACAAGAATCATCTTGGGATGCTGTTAAAGTGCAGATTCTTTTTTTTTTTTAATTTTTTAATGTTTATTTATTTTTGAAAGAGACAGAGCATGAGCGGGGGAGGGGCAGAGAGGGAGAGGGAGACAGAATTTGAAGCAGGCTCCAGGCTCTGAGCTGTCAGCACAGAGCCGGATGAGGGACTCGAACCCATGTGCTGTAAGATCATGACCTGAGCCGAAGTCGGACGCTTAAATGACTGAGCCACCCAGGCGCCCCAGAAAGTGCAGATTCTGATTCAGCAGATCTGGGCAGGGCCTAAAGTTCTGCATTCTAACAAGCATCCAAGAGGCACCAATGCTGCTGATCCCCAGACCTAACTTTGAGTAGCCAGGAACTAACTGAGGATGTCCACTCTGGTATCTCTGTGTGGCTATTTAAAAAAAACTTTTTTTAATGTTTACTCATTTTTTGAGAGAGAGAGTAGGGGAGGGGCAGAGAGGGAGACACAGAATCCGAAGCAGGTTCTAGGCTCCGCGCCGACAACACAGAGCCCAAGGTGGGGCTCGAACCCACAAACTGTGAGATCATGACCTGAGCCGAAGTCGGACGCTTAAGCAACTGAGCCACCAGGCGCCCGTACATGTGGCTATTTAAAAGTAAAGTTAAATTGATTCAAAATAAATACAGTTAAAAATTCTGTTCCTCACTTGCACTGGCCACATGTCAAGTGCTCAAGGGCCACGTGTGGCTAGTGGCTGCCCTATCAGATGGCACAGACATAGAGCATTTAGAAAGTTTCATTGGATCGTGCTGGACAATTCCCATTCAATACTCTCTCTTCATCAAGTTATGGTCCTTGGATGTTTCAAGGATCTGTCACATTTCCCATTTCAAGTCAATGTGGAAAACGTTCCGCACTGAGACATGGCATAAAAAGAGATTGAATTTCTTATTAGACGATTTTGAAGGGGAAGGAAGAGGTCACTGGAACTCAGACCTCAGCACGAGAGGCTCAGGAGCTTTGAGACTTCAAAAAAAGATCCAGTTTCCCCGTTTTCCTCTAAAAGTGGTAAGGTTTGTTCTCAGACAAGGCAAAAACAAAATAAAAACAAAAACAAAATCCCCAGACCAAAAAAACGAAACAGAACAACTCCCCCCAAAACAAGAGACCAAAACCAAAACACAACAGCTTAACAAATATGAGTGCAGAAGACGAAAGAAAAAAAAAAAAAAGACACTGTGCATTCTGGCAGCAGGGTTTCTAAGCTGGATGTTCTTCAAAGTTTTTGTTCCAGCATCAGGAAAGTTCTAAATATATGTAAGTGTATTTTCTGCCTTAAAATAGTCTCACACTGAGTCACTTCTCCAAATAAGTCATGCAACATATCAGGGGGTGGCTGTGTTGTTAGTGTGGGAGGGATGGTTGATGGTTGTGGGTTAAAAATAACAGCACATGTATTTGTATGAGGTTTGAGGTTTTTCCAAATGCTTTCCTCTTTGTTTTTATCCTTTGATCCTCTCAACAAGTCCCAGAGGTGGTCAGGGCAGAGATGGGTTCTCCCCATTTGGCAGATGAGAAAGACTGAGGTCCAGAGAGGTCAAACGCCTTGCTCAAGCCTGCTTAGTGAGTTAGTGGCACAGCCCGGGTTAGAGGGCAGGTCTCCTTGATACCCAGAGGTGGCTTTGGATGCTTGGGCATCGGACATGCGTGCACATGTGCACAATCACACATGCCTTGCGCACACACGCCTGCATGCACATATGAACGCGCTATATACATGTGCACGAACGCATGTGCACACACGCACATGTACACACACATGCACGCACACGTGCACATAATGCATGCCTGCACACATACGCACGCATATGCACATGCACACATATGCATGTGCACACACACGCACGCCTGCGCACACATGCACGCATGCACACACATACACACATGCACACACGCACTCTACCTCTGCTGGCTGTCACGGGCTGCAGCCAGACCATGGACTTCTGTGTCACCTTGGGGGAGGGGAGGCCCTTTACGGGGAAAGAAACGCAAGGGTTCCGGGTACCTAGAGGGGAGAATGGATGGTGCCCTCTCTCTCCCTGAAGGAGGGGTGAGGGGGAGCCTGTGATGGCCACCTGGGAAAGAAGGGCAGGGAGAGCGAGGACTCAGGTGCTCATGGTCAAAGATGACCGATCACGAGGGACTCAGCTACCCCTTGGATGTGGAACGAATGTATGTGAGTTTGGCAACAGGTGCTTGGCTAAGAGAAACCCAGGAGAGGTTTTCCGCAGACCGCCGTCTCCAAACACCAGTCAGCTGTGGCGTCTGCTCTGCTCCACGCTGGAGGAGACGCCGTGTTGGCCTAATGGAAAGACAGCTCAACATGCACACGCCATATGTTGTCTACTTTAGGGGGGACTTACAGGCTTCGCAAGGGTGGTCATCATTACAGGTATTTGTCACCTTAGGAAATATCTTTAGAACCCAACCTGACATTGGGATGCGATTTCAGCATGAATGTCTTTTGGCTACAGGTTTTTTTGGTTTGTTTCATTTTTGCCTTGTGAGGTATCTTATCTACTGAACTCAACCTCTACATTAGCTACAACTCCACCATGAGCGTCTGATGGAAACGTTTTAGGGAAAGGAGCTCACTTTTGCTGTTTTTGAATGTAGGTTTCCGAAGGGGAAAGATCATAAGAATTGGTATTTACATAGGGCTTCTAAGTTTTCATAAGACGCTTAGAGCTATTATATCTATTTCCTCCTTTGATTCTTACAAGAAGTTAAGGCAGGCATTTGTATGGACAAGGAAACTGAGACATGGGGCTGTGAAGTTACCAGAGAAGCGAATATATCAGCCCCAGTGGACTCCAGACACCCCCCAGCTAAAATTGCTCACAAAGGGGCTTTACGTCACAAAACCCAGCCAGAACCCAAATGTGAACCCCAGAGGCCAAAAGACGATCTTCAGTTACCCACAGAGTATGTCATGTGACCCTGGAGGGTCATTCACTTACTTCCTTTCCTCCTGCACGGAGTTGGGGTGCCTCATTTCCATCAAAGCACAGCCGAATTTCTGGAAGCCAAGAGAGGAGTAAAATGTGAAGCATGGGTCTAAGAACCCAGAATAGGGTAGGGCACTGAGCATCTGGGGTCCTGGCTGGTAAAAGAGGAGCCTGATGCCTCTGGGGGCCAGGATGTTAGAGATGGTTAGGGGTTCAGGCTGGGCAGCAGATGTGTGTGAAAGGGCCAGCTGATAAAAGGGCTACAGTGTGTGGACCCCCAATTCCCAGCACACAAATCCCCATTGTGGCTTTCTCTTTACAAAATTTTTTTAATGTGAAATTTATTGTCTAATTGGTTTCCATACAACACCCAGTGCTCATCCCAACAGGTGCCCTCCTCAATGCCCATCACCCACCCTCCCCTCCCTCCCACCCCCCCCATCAGCCCTCAGTTTATTCTCATTTTTTGAGTCTTATGGTTTGCCTCCCTCCCTCTCTAACTTTTTCTCCCCCTTCCCCTCCCCCATGGTCTTCTGTTAAGTTTCTCAGGATCCACATACGAGTGAAAACATATGGTATCTGTCTTTCTCTGTATGACTTATTTCACTTAGCATAACACTCTCCAGTTCCATCCATGTTGCTACAAAAGGCCGTATTTCATTCTTTCTCATTGCCAAGTAGTATTGACTTTACTTCTCTCATCTGGAGCAGGGGATGCCAAGCTCTTAATTGGAGCATCCATTCCAAAAGAAGTGGCTCACTAAGGCGACAGCATTGTCACTAAAGATTGGCTCATCAGTGGGCACCAATAGGCTGAGGTCTTGGAACTGTCCCAAATCTTTGTGAACTTGGATCCAAATCCAAGTCGTGGGCTTTGAGGCTCTGGGAGGATTTGCTAACTGAACAGCAGGTGTAACTGAGGCCCCTCCTTCTTCTCCCTGATGGGGAACATGCTAGAACAGGTGAAAGCTCGTCTTACCTCCCCATTCTCTGGGGGGTCGCCATTGCCAAAAGTGCTGGTAACCACTAGGACCAGAGTTTCATGTTCCAGGTGTACAATGTCATATTCTTCCATGGACATCACCTAGGTGGGTGAGGGGGAAGGGATGGTGGGGGGAGAGGAAGTGAGGTGGTGACAAGGAGAAGAGGTAAGAGAGAACAAAAAGTGAAGGAGAAGAAGAGAGAGGAAAAAGATGAGTCATCTTGAGCCATCTCCTTTGGAAGAAGAACCAAAAGTTCTGGGTGTCACTATTCAATGGGCTCAAGTGGGTAGCACTAAAAGCTTTTTGGTAGTGTGGGACCTTTCTAAAGTCACAGTGGCCTGAAGGACCACAAAGAACCTGGGGCAATGGTGGAAGGGGTTGGCCGCTAATAGAGACAGATCTTGATTGAGATCGTTGGGCTTCTTATAACCAACTGATCCGGGAATCTTCTTGACCACTTTTAGGCTGGGAATGGCCTGGCTGGATCTGACCAGGTCTGCTCAGTCTCCTTGCTAATCCTCCCTCCAGCAGTATGGGGCCTGGGCCAAGTAAGTCCGAGATCCCTGCCTTAAGGAAGATTATTGCCCTCTATCTTAGCATCTCTTGGGCCACATTTCTCCAAGTAGGTTCTAGGGAAGCCCAGACTTCCGAGAGGCTCCTTGAAAATAAGTGAGCCATGCACAAACATGTTTATATTCTATCCCCTTCTCATTGGGAGATTAGAATACAGCTGACCTAAAACAACATGGGTTTGAATTGTGTGTGTCCACTTATACGTGGATTTTTTCCAATAAATACAGTACTGTCAATGCATTTTCTCTTCCTTATGGTTTTTTAATAACATTTTCCTTTCTCTAGCTTACTTCATTGTAAGAATATGGTAATGATACATGTAACATACAAAACATGTCAATCAACTGTTCATGTTATCAGTAAGGCTTCTGGTCAACAATAGGCTATTGGTAGTTGAGTTTTTGGGAGTCAAAAGATGCATGTGGATTTTCAGTGCCCCTAACCCCGATGTTTTTCAAGGGTCAGCCGTACAGACTTGCAAATTCAAGCCTCCAAGAAGTCATTCAGCAAAGAAACCCACTGAACTGTGTTTAATGCAGAGCTTCCCAAGCTGACCCCAGAATGTTTTTTTTTTCATAAACCCTCTAAGATTTTGCTCTGAGATGGGGTTTCATTTTGTGGACTCCTAGACTCCTAGAAGGTCATGGGAAGAGAGGACATCAAAGTCCCCTGAAATTTAGGTGGATGTGCATATGCGTGTTGATGGCTACCTCGGGATGTGTTATCATCCATTCTCAAAGGTTCTTCTCTGTTGACTCCACTCTCTCCCCTTCCAACTATACATACCACGGGGGCCTGGGAGCTGGCGCTTCCCCCTACTCACCTTGGCATCAAAGGCATGTTTGAAGATCTCACACAAGGTTTTAGCATAGGCCTGCGACTTGCCCGTCTCTGTGGCATAAAGGATGGTCGCCTTGACCCTCTTGGCCATTGCCTGCCCCATAAGCTTGGCTGAGAACTTGACGGCTCTGGAGAGAAAAGAATGGAGAGGAAAATGGGAAATGTAGAAAAAAGGGAAGATGCTAGGCTGGGACTTTGGGGCCAGAACCATGATCCTCGAAATGTAACGAGAGAGAACTTACTCTCTTGATCTCTGATGGTTTTAGGGACATTAGAAGCCCAAGTTTAAAACCATGGTTGGTTTTGTTAGTTTGTTGCTTGGTTGTCCAAACCTAGTCTTGAGAACCTTGGTTTGCCAAGCATTGCCCCCGAAGACAATCATTCATTCATTCATTCATTCGTTCATTAATTAAACATTTGTTGAGTGCAGAACATCTGCTAGGTATAGTTATAGGAGCTAAGGAACATAAAAAAGTAGGTGTCACGGGGCTTACATTTGTGTGTGTGTGTGTGTGTGTGAGAGAGAGAGAGAGAGAGAGAGAGAGAGAAAGAATCACTAATAAATCACCAGGCATTGAATTAGAAGGAAATTTAGAGGTTTATAGATCCACAAAGGAAGGACTAGTCTGGTTTAGTCAGGCTTGCATATTCAGAGTCTCGCACAGAGTCTGATATCTAATAGGTGCTAAATAAATATCAAAAGAAGGGATGATTTTTAAAGATGCTGCTACCACCGGAGCCCTGGGGAGTTGAAATATCAAGTCGAGGCTCTTTCTTGCTAAATGGAGAATTCAGAGCCAGTGTTCCTTTCTTCCCATCTACCAGGGCACGGGGGTGGCAGACAGGCAGTGGCTCGGGAATGGCTGGGCTCACCTTCTGAGCCAGCATCCCGGCTCTATTAGGAACCTCGGAGTAGACAAATCGCTAATTACCCCCACCTGGGGATTATTGATGGTAAATTCATCATTTTTTAGAATCAGGGAAACCACCCACATTGCAGGAGCATTCTGAGCCAAGGGGGAGAAACAGAAAAGAATAAAAGGTGCCTGGAGGATTCCCTTTGAATGACTGGAGCATAAAAAAGCATCTATAATTAACTCCCATTGTTTCTACCCCTCACTTAATAGTGCAATTAATGTTTTAGATTTCTTCCTCCCTTCTCCCAGAAACAGTTGAACCGAACTGGAGCCAAAGGCTGCTCTCCCTGAGAATATCTGTGATTCTCTTGTTAGGAAAGAATGGCTGCTGATGTGTTCTCTTTTGGCTGGGAGATGGGGTTAGGTAGAAGGAGAGAGAAAGGAGGGAGAGAGGGAGACAGGTGCTCTGGGCCATGGGAATGGAGCCAGGACCTGGGTTTGAGTCCCTGTGGGATCCACAGCCCTCGCTTCTGGGGTCTGTGGCCTGCGTGGCACCTGTTGTGCATCTAGGGATTGTATCCAGAGAGTTCTGGACCCAAGAGGGCCAATGGAGGAGCAGCTCAGTGCATGCCTAGCTTCTGTGCCAGCACTTTACCTCCAAACAGGGGTCTCTGCTGAAGGGGCCAGTGGAATTCGCTTTTTTTAGGAGAAGGCTGGCATCCCCATTCGATCATCTCGGTCAGCCCCACCTCACTTGTCAGCGGGTCCTTTGGCTGGCCACACATTCTTCAGGCCTATTACTCTTCAGTGGCCTTGGCCCATAAGCCCCTTCCCTCTTCTCCTTTGCTCAGCTTACTCTATTCATCTCATTCTTCAGCCCAATTGTCATCTTCTGAAGGAAGCCCTCTCTGACCTCGCAAACTGGGTTCGGTCTATTTACGGCACCGCGAGACCATTCCTCGATGGTGCACTGTATTTGTGTGATTCTTGGACAAGTGAATGGCTTTGAGCTTTGACAAGAACATCATTTAACTGGCTGATCAGGCATTGCTGGAGCCTAGCACAGTGCCTGGCACAGAACAGGCACTCGGTATTCACTTGTTGGCCAAATGAATGAATGAACGACTGAAGGAGCGATGTTAGAGTTCAGCCCTGAGTGAGAGAGAGCCCTCCCGGGTTGGCTTGTACCAGCTCCTCCCTCCTCTGGGTTCAGTGACTTCCTGTTAGCAGCTTGAAATTGGCCATGGGGGGAGTATTTACACCCTGGAAATGGACAAATGTTACACATCTGTTGTTGTTGTTGTTGTTGTTATTATTATTATTTTTTTAAATTTTTTTAATGTTTATTTATTTTTGAGACAGAGACAGAGCATGAATGGGGGAGGGGCAGAGAGAGAGGGAGACACAGGATCGGAAGCAGGCTCCGGGCTCTGAGCCATCAGCCCAGAGCCCGACGCGGGGCTCGAACTCACGAACTGTGAGATCGTGACCTGAGCTGAAGTCGGACGCTCAACCGACTGAGCCACCCAGTCGCCCCAATTATTATTATTATTATTAGAACAGCTGGTTTATCAAAACGTCATTGCCTCCAAGACAAGAATTTAGGAAACAGAGGTGAGGAAAGTGAGGTTGGGAAGGAAAAAAGGTTGGCCCAACATCCATATCTCAGGCCCTCAGGCACAGAAGGCACGAGGTGGTCAGAGAAAATGGAGAACTCGCATCACACAAGAGGTCAGAGGCATAGGCATCTGCCCAGCCTCCTTCTCTGGCGCTCTCCGAGTTCGGAGGCACCTCTAGTCCCCACCTATTTCCAGGAGACTTACTCTGCCAGCTTCTTGAAGCCGATGGCTCGCCGCTTTGTGGGGGTTCCATTGGTGCCTTTCCAGACGTGGGTGTTCCAAGGCTCAGGCTGGGAAGAGAGGACCATGGTCACTGCAGTGAGCAAATCTGGCTCCTCTTGGGAGAGGCTCGGGACTCCCTGGGTACTTGTGGCTGCCCAGCTATGCCCAACCCTCAGCCCCTGAAGGGAGGAGATCTGCCGGCGGTGACCACAGCAGTCCTTGCCCCGAGTGGCCGGTCCAGTCTGCCTGTGTTGTCCTGCTAGACCTTCTCACTCAGCCCTTGGTCCCTCTGAAGCCCTCTCCTGGGGACCCTTGACCACTCCCTTTGTCTCCATTAGTGTTCTGGCTAGGGCCGCGCTGTCCAATATGGGAGCCGCTAGCCACGTGGACTATGGAGCACTTGGGCGTCCGCAGAGGAAGTCTGAGTTGAGACATGCTTGGAGCCAAACATGCATATACCAGGCATTGGAGACTTAGCACAAAAGAGGCCGGAAGGGGCGGGACCTGGTATTCGAAGGATGGGGTGAGTCGGTAGTTGAGCATCTCCTGGTGGAAGACAGGGGTGACACTGCCAGACATGGGGGGCACAATCCACACCCAGTCGGCGGGGCAGCCCCCCCGGCAGCGGTATTCATTCTCCATGTGCTTGATGAAGGACTCAGTGGCAGAGTGGTGGTCAACGATGGTCACTTTGTCACTCTGCGGGAGGAGAGGGGGCACAGTCAGGCGGGAGGGGAGCTGGGGTGTTTCCGGGACTCCCTTGTCCACGGGGAGCGCTTCCCAAAGGGTGGTCCTGGAGATGCTGCGAGGCCTCGTGAGCTGATTCTCTGCATCTCTCTCTCACTCACATCCAGGGAAGAGTCTCCTTTTGACGCTAATACATCTTTTAATACCTCTCTTGCCAATTTTCCTCTCTCCTTTCTCCCTCCCTCCCTTTTTTTTTTTTTTAAATAAGAGAGAGGACCCTCAGGCAGCATTTAGCTAGAATTTGACAACTCTGTGCTGTTTTCCTTCTGCTTATTTGCTGATTAATTTAATATTATAATTACCTTCTATTTATGGCAACCGATACTCTCCATTTATGGCAGTGATACAGAATCCTCTTAAAGTAAAGAATTTTAAGTATTAAGGATGGGTTTATTATCCATTTATTTAGTTTTTGAGAGAGAGAGAGAGAGAGAGGGGGCGCAAGTGAGCAAGGGGGAAGACAGAGAGAGAGAGAGAGAATCCCAGAAGGGGCAGAGGAAGAGAGAGAGAGATGGAGGGATGAAGGGAGGGAGGGAGGGAGGGGAGGGGAAGAGAGAGAGAGAGAGAGAGAGAGAGAGAGAGAGAGAGAGAGAGAAGGGCTCACCTGAAGTGGGGCTCGTGTTCGCCCGATGTGGGACTCGAACTCACTAACCGTGAGATCATAACCTGAGCCGAAGTCAGATGCCTTAACGACTGAGCCACCCAGGCGCCCCAAGGGTGGGTTTATTAACACCGCGAGGCAGAAATCGCAATAGAGGTGGGTGGACTGCAGATCTGGATAACCGGCCCCGGGGCCCCCTCTGGTGGGCCGGTCTGGATTCCCACCGTGTGTAAACAGTGCTTCCCCTCTCTGCCCACTTCCCGTCCTCAGCCACTCATCCTGCTCACATCCCTGCTGTCTCAAGCCCACTGAACCACACTCCATCCTCTTCAACGTCTCCCGAGGCCTCACTCGCCCATGGCCGAGAGAGAGAAGAGGGGGCTTGCTTCCGTCTCAGGCCATCTCAGCCTGTCTCTTCCCTGGGATATTCCTCAGCGTATCCATTCTCCCTGCTCCTGACCTGGGGGCCTGCAGTTCACATTCGTGTCCACCGATGACGTGACGCGTTCATTCTCTGCGTGCCCTCCGTGCGTGTCTGGGAGGGTCTAGCTTCCCAGACTCAGCCCCCAGAGGATAGAGCTGAGCTCTGTTAACAGAGCATGAGCTCTACTCTGCAGTCGACAGGTTTGCCCAGGAGAACGCCAGCTTACGCCCATCACCCTGGCATTATTATCAGCAGTGTCTTCCTTTTGCCCTCCAAAGGATCATGGTTTGGGGCACGCGGGCGGTCAGTCAACTAAGCGTCCAACTCTTGATTACGGCTCAGATCATGATCTCACGGTTCATGAGTTCGGGCCCTGCGTTGGGTTTCTCTCTCTCTCCCTCTCTCCCTCTCTGCCCCTCCCCTGCTTGCATGCATGCTCTCTCTCTCTCTCTCTCTCTCAAAATAAATAAACTTAAAAACGAGTATCATGGTTTAGATGATAAATTCTAAACTCATCCTACAAAATATCATTTACCACAGCACCACGCATTGAGAAGCCTGTGCGTGTCTGGTTAATGAGGATGAGTACTTGTGTCTGTTGTGTGATAGTCTGAACCCCGAAGAGGTGGGCAGGACACAAAGGAGGCGGCCTGCCAGCCCAACTGTCATCGATCATAAGCAACAGGTCACAGCTCCCCTCCCCCACCTATTACCGCTTCCTCCAATGGTCCCCACCCAAGATCCAAAATGGAGATTAGGTGTACGTGATGGGAAATGGACCTCGTTGGTGCCCCCCCCCCCCCACCCAGGAGCCAGGTCTCACGACTGTTTGCTCTACACCTTGGAGGCGTTTTAGTTCCCCTCCGGGACGTGTGTGCTGTGCTACCTGGAAGCTGTAGAGAACAGCAATGTTGATTTCCACCAGTGCTTGGTCCTTCCACAGGGAGGACGTCTTCCTCATGTCCAAGTTCATGTTCTTGGCCACTTCCTGGAAGAGGAAGGAAACACAGACTCACAGGCCGGGGCACCCGTGGAGAGACAGGGCTAGCTAGTGGTCACTGATGAATTTCTTAACGAATTAGTCAACTCATTGCCGGACTGATGAACTCATTCAAAAGATTTTTTTTTTTTTTAATGGAGGACCGACTGGTAGCAGGAAACTAGAGAGATGTGGACGGCCCTTTTATTTCTGAGTTTCCTTTCTTTCTTTTTTATGTATTTATTACTTTATTTTATTTGAACTTTTTTAATGTTTATTTTTGAGAGAGAGAGAGAGACAGACATAATGTAAGTGGAGGAGGGGCAGAGAGAGAGGGGGAGACACAGCATCCAAAGCAGGCTCCAGGCTCCGAGCTGGCAGCACAGAGCCCAACGTGGGACTCGAACTCATGAACCGCGAAATCGTGACCTGAGCCGAAGTGGGACGCTTGACTGAGCCACCCAGCCACCCCTCTGAGTTTACTTTCTAGTTGGGGAGGCAGACATTTACTATTTAGGGAGAAAATAAGACAAGGATATGAGATGAAGAGGAATATGGGGGCCGGATTTAGCCAGGATGGTCAGGGAGGACCGACTGTGGAGGTGGCATACCAGGTGGGACCAAAATAATGAGAAGCAAGACATCTTCAGATCTACGGAGGAAGGTTGTAGACAGAGAGGACAGTATGTGCAAAGACCCTGTGGTGGGATCAGTCTTCCACCATCTGAGATACAGAAAGAAGGCTGGTGTATTGAGGGGTGGGTAGTGAGCCAGGGGAGTTGGTGGGAGATAAAGGCAGGACTGGATCATGCAGGATCTGGGATGAGCCCAGGAGTCAAGATTTTATTCCCAATACTGTAGTGTGGAAAGAGTCTTCGGAGGGTTTTAAGCAGAAGAGTGGGTCTGAGAGTGACATCATCTGCCTTCTAGACGGAAAAGCTTTCCACTGATCCTGCTCCACACCTGGGGTAGCCACACTTGGGATCCAGATCACGGGCGCTTTGACCTCAGGCGGACACCTGTCTGACTCCATCTAACAGATGAGGAAACTGAGGCTCAGAGAGGTCCAGAGAGCCAGCTGGCCTCAGAGCCGGAGCCCAGGCAGACGCATAACGTCCAAGGACCCGAGAGCTGCCGCCATAGCCGGCCGACTCCTTTGGCAAAACTATCGGAAAAAAACAAAACAAAAACCTCCTGACATTTATGTTACAACTCAGGAGCTGATGTCAGGAGTGGGAAACACCCAACAGCAAATTCATTAATTAGAGCCTTGCTGTTCCTTGCTCTGTCAATTCCAGTCACTTGTGGAGCCCAGGTCTCATTATGGGGCTAGCACACGACAGTTTCTCAGGTCTGGGTAAACTGCTTCCCAGCCCTGCTCTCAACATTCGTACATAACAGCCGTCGGGCCTGGAGGGCTGGAGTGGGAGAGGATCTCATCTGAGTTACTCGGGAACAACTCTCTGCAATCAAAACATAAGCAGGAATCATGAAAGCAGATCTCATATTAATTCATTCTTTGAGGCCGAGGCGTTGGGTTCCTCTGTGGTCCTTGGATAGTGACACACACACACACACACACACACACACACACAGAAAGAACGAAATTCGCTGCTTTACATAAATACATAAAAAACTCGAGTAATTTTGTGAGAGAGGAAAGCATGTGTAGCCATTATGCTGAGACTGTTACTCCTACAGCATTCTTTTGCTTAAAAGAATGGAACGCATTTGCAGGAAAAAAAAAAAAAAAGATTATGTGATTTTTAAAAATCCCCAAATGTGACTTGAGGCACATCTATGGAAATTGCCTGAAATGTCTCTTCCTTTCCTGCCAGAAGTTTGTACAGATCAGTGGCTGCCCTCTAGAATCTTCTGGGGAGCTCTGAAAAATGCTGGTATCGAGGCCCCATCCTTGAGCAACGATATCTGAATCCCGGTGAGTGGGAATGTGGCAATAATGAAGTTCCCTAGGTGACTCCGGTGTGTGGCAAGGCTGAGGACCCCGGGCTTCGATTTCCAAGCTAATACCTATGGAATTTTTAAAAAACGTTGAGACACAGTTGGCACACAACGTTGTGTGAGTTTAAGGGGTGCAAATTCGAGGTGTTGGTTTGATACATTTATGTGTTGCAATATGATTACCACTGCGAGCTAACACCTCTGTCATGTCACATAATTATTATTTCTTTTTCTGTGGTGGGAACAATTAAGATCTAGTCTCTTAGCAACTTTGAAGTGTGCAATTCAGTGGATTGTGGATTATAATTACCCTTCTGTGCCTTAGATTTCCAGAATTTACTTATCTTTACGCTGCAAGTTTGTACTCTTAAACACCTCCTCCCTAACTCCCCCCCCCGCCCCACCAGCTCCTGGTGACCAGCGTTCAATTCTCTTTTTTTTTTATGAGTCTGGCTTTTTTAGATTCCACATATGAGCGGTATGTATCATATAGTATTTGTCTCTGTCTGACTTAACCCACTTTAGCGTAATGTCTTCAAGGTCCATCCACATGAACGCCCGTGGATTTTAACCACATAAACCTAATTAAGGCTTGATTCCGAGTTCTTTTAAAAAAAACGTTTTAACGTGTATTCATTTTTGAGAGACACAGCGTGAGCGGGGGAGGGGCAGAGGGAGACACAGAATCCGAAACAGGCTCCAGGCTCTGAGCCCGACACAGGGTTCGAATTCACGAACCATGAGATCATGACCTGAGCCGAAGTCAGATGCCCAACCGACCGAGCCACCCAGGCGCCCCTTGATTCTGAGTTCTAATCTTGCCTTATTTACTGTGTGACATAGGCCCAGTGCTTAACCTCTCTGTTTCTCAGTGCCTCCTTTCGAAACAAGACCCACCACAGCAGACAGTTGTTAGGGACAACGGCTGCTGGCAAGACCACAGCTATCCCGATGCATTCTCCAGATCTGAGCTCCGGACTCCACCCCAGCAGCCTTCAGCAGATGAGGATGATTCAGCCAGGAGGGAATCAGATCCTCCAGCCAGAAATGCGGATGCTGGGCAACCACTGCCAACCCCCTTCCCTTGTGTTTCAGAAAAGAGGCAAGAAATGTCCCAGGTTCGTGGGTCGTTTTCAAACCCTTCTAACAAGAGGCCGTGTAGCCGGGTGGTTATGAACTTGGACCTTAAAGCCCGACGGGGTTCATTTCTCAGCTCTGCCACCGTGTGACTTTGAGCTTGTCACTGTAACCCTCCCAAAGGCCTCAGCGTCCTCATCTGCGAAATGGGGGTTATCATACCTGGAGGTTGTGCTGAGGTTAACTGAGTACACACACACAAGGTGCCTGGAACAGTGTTTAGCCCACAGGACATGCGCTGTTCACGCTGCGGATGCCCTGGAACTGCCAGGGGCTCCACCGAGGTTGCAGAAGTTTCCACGTTTCCAAGCCCCAAAGCTCAGCTGTGGGGGAAGGACTGTGGGGCCCACGCCCTCTGCCCTCTGCTGGCCCATCGCGACGGCGGGGGAGGGACCTCACCTCCAGGATGTTGTATCGAGAGTTGTCACAATAGTCACGGACGCCAATCTCTGTGCCCATGTACCAGCCGCTGAAGGGACAGGCGGTGAACTCCAGGCCGCCAATCTCCAGCAGCATGTTGGACACAGCGGGGAGGCCATACCACTTCAGGCCCAGATCCTTGAACCACTCAAACCTGTGGAGAGCGACACAGCCCCGCTCACCATGGGGCAGGAGTCTCTCAGGCGGACATGTGGGCAGGACAGCCTTGGTCTGGGGATGCGGAAATGCCAGCAACCTCCCGGGACTTGCTGTGTCAGAACCGGACTCCTGGGCTCTGCTTTAGACCTGTGGGATCCCAGTCTCCATGGCTGGGTCTGATAATATGCATTTTAAACATGTTTCCCAGGTGATTTGGGTGAACATCCGGGCCTGGGAACCAGTGCGCCAGGCTGCTGTTTCTCTCCCAAACCCACCCTGAAAGTTAATCCAGGAGAAAAGGGAGTCTTGCCGAATTCCTTCCTACCTCAGGGCCTTTGCATGGCAGTCCCTTCTTCTGGGATCTTCTCTCTTCCTTCTGTGTCTGTCCAGCCCTTACCCAGACTTAAATTGTCAGCTAAAATGTTGCTTACTCTTGGAAGCCCTTCTCTGATGCCCAGTTTAGATTGGGTCGGGCAACTTTGTCCCTCTGGGCATCATAAAATTTCTTTTGCAGCACTTTATTGGAATTAAGTGGTTATCTGGGTAACAGTACGTGCAAATTCTTCTCCTTGAGATCAAAAGCGTCATGGAGGCAGAAACGAAGTCAGCTACAATGGCCGGCCCAGAGCAGGAATAATAAACCGTGTTGAATGAGCGAATGAGTAAGTGAATGCATTAATGAATGTAGGCCAGGCTTCACCAGGGAGACTGGGTGAGTTCCCAGATATTGGGCAGTGTCATGAGCCTCAGGACACTTGGTTCCTCTCCAGGGCTGGGGCTAGGGTGAAATAAATAAGGCACTAGCCCTGGATGCAAAATTTAAGGGTGCACCAACAAAACGAGGAATTGAGTCTAATGCTACTTTTTACTCACATTATATTCTAAATTAACTCAACGTTTTTCAAAAAATCAAAATTATATGGAAAAAAAGCCATCATGAGGGATGCCTGGGTGGCTCAGTTGGATGGGCGTCTGACTTCGGCTCAGGTCATGATCTCATGGCTCGTGAGTTCGAGCCCCATGTCGGGCTCCGTGCTGACGGCTCGGAGCCTGGAGCCTGCTTCGGATTCTGTGCCTCCCTCTCTCTCTGCCCCTCCCCTGCTCACACACTGTCTTTCTCTCCCTCAAAAATAAATAAACGTTAAAAAAAATCCATAGCGAACAAAATATCCCAAATTTAAATAAAGACGGGTCTCACCTTGCACATGCATAACTTACCTTGCTTGCTTCACCTGAATCTCAGCCCTGAACTGGATCCTGTCTTTATTTGAAATTTTCAGATAAAAAAATTTAAATTTGGATCATTTGGATCCAATTTTTGATATAGATATTGATTTTGATAAGTATATTACATTAAAATAATATTTATCTTGATTATTGAGCTTTGGGGCACCGCTCCCTTACCCTGCCCCTCGATTTTGCCTCCAACGATAGTGTCTCACTAAGGATCTCCTTCACTCTCAAAGCGTGTTTTGTTTTTAATTTTTTTTTAACATTTATTCATTTCTGAGAGACAGAAACAGAGCATGAGAGGGGGAGGGGCAGAGAGAGAGGGAGACACAGAATCCGAAGCGGGCTCCGGGCTCCGAGCCGTCAGCACAGAGCCCGACGCGGGGCTCGAACCCACGAACCGTGAGATCATGACCTGAGCCGAAGTCGGACGCTTAACCGACGGAGCCACCCAGGGGCCCTGCAAAGTGTGAGTTTTGCTGGTGCGGCTGGCGCAGCCCTTGTAGTTCCTTCCTGGCTCCAAATTCCTTTTGGACTTGACCCACATCAGGTCATACAGTTCCAGTGCTCACAACAAGACAAGAGGTGTTTCTGCTTTTCTACCCATACGGCTGGAAAAAGGGCAAGTTCTGGTTGATTGCTTAGGAGCAGGGGGAGGAGCAAGATTCTGATTCCGAAGGGATGGTGGCCCCCTGGCTGGTCCAGGAGGATTTGCTCATTCCTGGGGAGGCCCCCTCTGCCCAGGCCCAGGAAGGAACCAAGGCCCCCTTTCAGCCTCTGTCTGGGCTGGAGGGAGAGTCAGGGGGTTAGGGGGCCGGGGGAGGCACTGGGTGAATCCTCCCACCCTCACCCACCCCATGCCAGTCCCTCTTACCTGGGGTGCCTGATGGGCACTTCCAGCACCAGCTCTGGGGGGATCTGGAAGAGCTCGGGATCGTTGCCGTTGGCCTGGAGCAGGAGCGGCAGGGTATCGAAGCGGCCTCTTGGGGGTTTCCAGCCCTGCTGCACACAGATCTGCGACCGGAAATGGCCAGGTCACACCACGGCCACCGCCGACCCGTCCCCAGCCCCTCCAGGTGCTATGGCAATGGGGGGAGGGGCAGAGATCCCAACGCAAGCCCGCCGACAGCACCTTTCTCTGGAGGCTCTGGGCCCCGCCATCTCCTCTACAAAGTTCTGACATCACACGTCTGTGCGACGTCTCCCGGTCCACAGGACAGAAGGCAAATCTGTCCTCCTGCCCTGTGCTTTGTTATGTTTTCTGAGTTTTTCTTGTGGCCCGGGGACTCCCGGAGCATAAGAGCTGAATCTGATTGTTGTGTCTGTAACGCCCTCGAGCACAGGGTCTGGCATGTCCTACGGAAACTGGAAACTCGCTCTGGAACTGTTTGCATTGAGCACCCTGGGAGATAAAGAAAGCCTATCATATTTGAGGAGGGCAGAATGATCAGAATTTGTGCATAAATGCATCTGTTAGAGCAGCTGTCCAATCAAAATATAAAGCAAGCCACAGAGGGAATTAACACATTCTTCTAGGAGCCACATTAGAAAAAGTAAACAAAGGTCCAAACAGAAATCAGGTGAAATAATTTAAATAGTATATTCATCTTAATAATATTTCAACAATTTCAAAGTTTCAACACTATTTGATTGTTAGTTACTAATCATCATAATTATAATATTAGATTAATAATATCAACTTATTAGTATTGAATTAAAGTATTGCTATCCATATATGAATATATTTGACATTAAAGTTAAATATGAAATATATTTATCCAACAAATGTGTCAAATATATACTGTGTAACATACAATTAAGTGTATTAATCCTCATTAATTTGTTAATGATAAATGATTAAATACGTTATTAATATAACCGTAATAAAGATATTTAACATTAACATAAAGTTTAATATATTTATTAACTCAATAGGCGTATTAACTATTAATAACTATAATAGATTAGCCTCCCGTTATCTATAATATTATTTCAATAGGTAACTGAGATAAAAATTATTAATGAGGTGGTTCCTACTCTCTGTTTTGTTCTCAGTCTTTGAGACCCGGTGTGTGGTTTGCACTTAGGACACACCTCCATTTGGACTCACCACAGTTCCAGGGCTCACTAGCCACATGTGGCCAGCGGCTGCCACACTGGCCAGGGCAGAGTGAGAGGGTTTCGAAAGATACGGTCATGCGGTTATGTTTGGGGTGATTCTTTCTGCTGTGTTAGTAGAAAGAGGAAGCTCGAAATCAGGGGCTTAGGCAAACATGTGCAGTCAGCGAGGTTTCTGGAGACAGAAGGGAAGGAAGGGGCTGTGGCATTTATGTTCTGGTGGCCATGAAGACAAGGTCAGCCAACTATGCAGTTAGCGCTCAGCCAAGTGGAGCCTCGAGTCTGGCTGAGTCTAAACCCGCACAGGTGCAACTCCTGGTCGCCCTGGTTACAGCCCCTTCTTCTCGGTAATAACATTTTAATAAGAAAAGCCGCATGCAAATGAAGTCGCCAGCCAGGGAGTGGAGCGGGGCTTGGTCTGGCCAGCTCAGTCCTGAAGAAGGTCCTGGGGTGGCGTTTGAGGAAAGAACAGAGAAGAACCTCGGCCAGGGATGAGCGAGCGATCAGGAAAAGGGGTGCCGGGCTGTGTGCCTGAGATCATTCTAGGCAGGGGTCTGCCCGTGGCGTCTCCCTTGGGCACAGACGCCGGAAGCTACCGTGGCTAACCTGTGCTACCCGTCTGCGTCGCCACCGAATGGGGAGGTGGTGGTGACAACAGCTCCTATCATGAGGGTCGGGTGAGGTAATGGATGGAAACGACCAAATGACCAGCTGTAAGGGATCCAGCTGGACTGGGGGCCGCCCGAAGGAGCAGGAGGTCTCCAGAGGAGTAAACGGTACCCCACTGGCTGCTTTCCCTATGATGATAACAGGAAACGAAGAAAAGCCTATTGAAGGCAGTTTGGGGGACTGGGCGGGGTGGGAGGCACACACCTCTGTGAATTCCACATTGGCTGGGTCCCCCAGGATGGAGCCATCAGGCTGCTTGTAGCCGGCATAGCGGATGAGCTGAGAGTTCCAGACTCGGAAATCGTGCTTGCCGTCCGTCCTCTGGGGGAATATGGTGATGGCGGATCTGTGGTGGAGAGAGGGAGACGTGGTATCGGGGCAGGGCCGGCACCTTGTGGGCGTACTGCAAAGGGCGCCATCCAGGCCACCAACAGAGGCTCAGGGTGGATCACCTCTGTGCCAAGGTCCCCGAGGGCCCACGGAGCCGCTGTTGCAAGGGAGGGACCGTGCCCTGTCCCTCCACTGGACCATTGGTCTGAGGAAGGGTGGAATATGGGAGGCCCCACGCTAGCTCGCTTAAGAGTGGAGAATGCTGCTCTAACTGGAGACTCTGAAACACCCTTGACCTGGGCCAGCTTTCCAGGAGTTCTTGGGCAGCCGGTAAGCTCCAGGGAAACAACGGGGGGCCCTCTTTCCCCACAAAGAGTGAATACCACTGATTCCAAATTCCACTCTTTTTAAAAAACTTTTTTTTAAATCTCTATTTATTTTTGAGAGAGAGAGAGAGAGAGAGAGAGAGAGAGAGAGAGAGAGTAGGGGAGGAACAGAGAGAGAGGGAGACATAGAATCGAAAGCAGGCTCCAGGCTCTGAGCTGTCAGCACAGAGCCCGACGCGGGGCTCGAACCCACGAACTGCGAGATCATGACCTGAGCCGAAGTTGGACGCTTAACCGACTGAGCCACCCAGGCGCCCCCCAACTTCCACTCTTGCTCTTACCGCCATCCTTACTTCTCCCCTACTTGCCCCACCCCCACCCCTCCCTGTACCATACCAAAGTCTACAGACATAGGACTAAGAAGAAATCAACTTCCCTTGTACTCACATTCATTTACTCTAAAGGAAAACTGGAGATCGCCACTGGCCTCACCTACCTAAACTGGCAACTGTGAGACCATACACTGTTATTATGTTGCAGGAAGAGTTGTCATTTGTGGAAGGCACCGAGCTGGCGCCCAGCTGGCTCCCCTAAGGGGGAGATCGGGAGTGTTAGGTGTTAATGATGTCTCATCATCAAACTGGGATTTGGGGATCATCAGAAGGACTGAAAGCAACTGAAAGAATGACTTCTTTACAACGTGATTTCAATGTTATTTCATCCCAGGAGTTCCTGCCATCCCGGCTCAACAGTCTCATCAGGGGACTCAATCCCAGGCTATGGGAGACACCACCCTGGCTCGGGTCAACATGAGGGTCACATGGTAGGTCCAACCCATTGCTTGCAGACCTTCTGTACACACCCTGCCCCTGGAACTTTGCTCTGCTACCCATCTTGGCTGGAATCCATCTCTGCTGTCATGTACCCAAGTTCAAGGCCAGAGTCAGATTCACCTCGTCCACAAAGCATCTCCTGTCTCGTCTGTTCCCAGGACTACCTTCCTTCTGAGCCCATGTAGGTCTTGCCGTGTGCACATTACAGTATTGCATTTAATGCTGCAGGGATGGGACGCTGTACCTGGGGCTGAGTCTACAACGGGGGCTGAAGGTAGACGTCGTATAGGGCCAACAGGGCTCTTAACAATCTTGTAGCAAAGGCACCATATTGGAGATGAACACAGAACGAGTCAAACGGTCAGTGTTCCCTCCAGCAGCAAAACACATTGCCGTTTCTTTGGTTGAGCACCAAATACAGGGTGTTTGTGTAATATATGTATTTAAAAAGCATGTTCAGAAACACCAGACTCACACAGAGCGTGTGGAATGCTTACTCTCTGTGCGGGAACGGAGACCAACGGAAGAAATAGAACACACTTATGCCTCCTGAACATTATTTCACTGAACGGCAGATCGAGTGCCTGCTCCGTTTAAATTACATCCCTCTTTCCCTCCCTTCTTCTCCCTTGCCTGCCTTCCTCTGTTATGTTTTGATAATTTCTATAGATGGTACACATTCCCTTAAGACCCTCTTCCGTCCAGATTTGTGGTTTAAAACTTGTGGGGGCACCTGGGGTGGCTCCATCGGTTAAGCGTCTGACTTTGGCTCAGGTCATGATCTTGTGGTTCGTGTGTTTGAGCCCCGCGTGGGGGCTCTCGGGAAGTCAGTGCAGAGATCCTCTGTCTCCCTCTCTCTCTGCCCCTCCCTCGCCTCGCAGATTCATTCTCTCTCTCGCTCTCAAAAATAAATACCGAAAACATTTTTAAAAACTTGTGAAAAAAAATGGGGTGCCTGGATCGCTCAGTCACTTGAGTGTCTGAATCTTGATTTCAGCTCAGGTCACTGTTTCATGGTTGTTGGATTGAGCCCTCCATCAGGCTCCATGCTGAGAATGGAGTCTGCTTGGCATTCTTTCTCTCTCTCTCTCTCTCTCTCAAATAAAATTTAAAAAAAAGTGTAAAAAAAAGGAATCAGCTGAATATTTCTTAAATAGAAGATCTCAAGAAGATGTTCTCTGAGGGGTGAGGTCTTTCAGGAAAAGATCTAAATACTAATTCCCCGAGCAGGCTCTGGGCTTATATTACAGGCCCTTTTCCTACTGGTAGGCTCAGCTGGGACACTGTTTCCTTCTCAAGGAAGGGACACATCCAGGAAAACCCATGCTTCATACAAACAAGCCACTATGGGGGTGATGCAGTGCAGCCTGGGGCTTGTGGGAATATCCCTGCAGTGGCCCACGTGGCCCCACCGTGGGGCTGGTCCTCAGCAGCTGGGACAAGGACTGATTGCACGGGATTAACAAGTCTAACCATCGGGCTGCGGGGCCCCAGCTGTCGCCTTCCAGCTGCAACTTGCCAGTGTGGAAGCCACCAGCTCACATGGTGCCTCCCTGCCTTCGCTTCCTCCCTGGGGCTTTGTTCTTTGGGGCAAGAGGAACCCAAGGTGTGGCTTGGCTTGGCCGAACCTGAAGGAACAGTGCCCCCAGCGGCAGGAAGAGAAACTGCCTTTGAAATGCAGGCAAAAGACCGAGAGCTGGTAAAAGCAGGTCACTATTGGCAATGGGACTTTCCGAGTCCTGGAAAGGGAAACACCCCTTCCTGCCCCCTCCACAGGTGATACTGAACTGTGAGGGTTGAACGTGATTTGGGTTGCTGTAGCTTTGCAAGCCACGCAAGAGTCTGTGTCTCCCGGAAGAGACAGGACACGGCAGGTGGGACAAGAAGCCAGGCCCCCTCTCGCGGCTTGGCACGTCTCCCCGAGAGGAGAGGGAGAGCATTTCCTCGGCCGGTGAGCCAACTCCACACCCAAGGGTCGACGCTTTGGGGACTGGCGGGCTCACCTGAGGTTCCCCTTGTTGGTGGCATACTTGATGTGGTTGCAGATGTAGTTGAACATCCCGTGAGCCGTGGTGCAGTCGCGGGCATCGAACACCTGCGAAGGATGCACGGTGAGAACGGGTGCTTCCTCCTTCCCTCCCCGGCTCCCCCGGTGCAGCCTTCCCACGGGATGAGAACCCGGAGCCCGTGCCACCTGCTGTCCCGCCAGAGTAGGGAGCACTCCCCTAATGTGATCAGGGCTGGGTTTTAAGGTTTCTTTTTCCCATCCTAATAACCACGGTCAGTCAAACCAGGAAGAATCCCCTGAAGGCAGGCCTGGTGTGTACATGAACGTGGTTAAGGGGTGATGAGCAAAGGGGAGACCTGAGTGGGCTGCATGTATTTCCTGCTAGGTTACTAGGGATGAGGGATTTCAAAACAAAACAAAACAAAGAAAAATCAAACAGAACCCCGCTGACCTTGATAACTATTCTACGTCTGACTTCAAACTATTCCCCAGGGGGGCAGAAATCGTATCGGGGACACAGAATCCAATGCTGTCAGGGAGTAGGTGGATAATATAAATATGCAGAGAGTAGGTGGAATACAAAAGAGAGTGGTGGGGTCTGTGGTAAACTGGAGAGCATAAGCCTTACCAAGAGACGAGCAAGTTGCTTTTTTTTTTTTTTTAATTTTTTAACGTTTATTTTTGAGACAGAGAGAGACAGAGCATGAACAGGGGAGGGTCAGAGAGAGAGGGAGACACAGAATCTGAAACAGGCTCCAGGCTCTGAGCTGCCAGCACAGAGCCTGACGTGGGGCTCGAACTCACGGACCGCAAGATCATGACCTGAGCCGAAGTCGGACGCCCAACTGACTGAGCCACGCAGGCGCCCCACAAGTTGCTTTTTTTAAAAAAAAAAAAAAAACCGTGTTGGGGCACCTGGGTGGCTCAGTCGGTTGAGCGTCTGACTCTTGATTTCGGCTCAGGGCACGATCTCACGGTTCGTGAGATCGAGCCCCGCAGGGGGCTCCATGTGCTAACAGTGTAGAGCCTGCTTGGGACAGAGAGCCTGCTCTCTCCCTCTCTCTCTGCCCCTCCCCCACTCATACTCTCTCTCAAAATAAAAATAAGTGAACATTAAAAAAATCCCCAGCATGTCGGCTAAGTGAGACACGACTATGAAGCAGATTGAGTCCCGATCTGAGAATCTGGGACCCCACGCCTACCATCTGGGACTTCGCCATACCCTCCAGGTGGCCTTGGAGAGAGCAGACCCTTTATACAGCTCCATCCCTCCCTCCCTCCCCACCCACCGAAGAGCCTCACCGCCTACCTGCAGCTTGGACCACTGGATCCTGCCCACGCAGCGGGAGGCGTTCCGCCAGGCATGCTTGGCCCCGTAGATGAGCTCCGTGTCTTTGAGCTGGTAGGTGCCGGTGGTTTCGATCTCTTTGTTCACCTCTTCCAGCCTCTCCGTGTGGGCTTTGGAGCCAAACCTGAGCGAGGAGGGAAGGGACATGGGGGTGTCACCTCTGCTCCCGAGTTACGGGTCAGTGGAAGGAGTGAGCCATTCCGGGAGGCCAGAAGCTGCAGCGAGTCTGGGTCCATATGTGGAGACAGTAGTTCAAGCATAAGCAAACTGCAAACTCCAATGTCCACAAAGGCCCAGCAGGGACTAAACTGGCTGGGTGGAGACTGTGGCCAACAGGCGAGCCTGTGTCTGGCTCAAAGGCCTCCTTTCATGGGACGAGCACTGGGTGTTATATGTAAGTGATGAATCACTAAATTCTATTCTAAACAAACAAACAAATTTGATTAAAATTTGATTAAAAAAAACAAAACAAACAAATAAAACCAAAGGTCTCCTTTCAAGAGAAACCGGGTTTCTATATATATATATATCGGTTTCTATATATATATATATATATATATATATATATATATATATAGTGTTTATTTTTTTATTTTTGAGACAGAGAGAGACAGAACATGAGCAGGGGAGGGGCAGAGAGAGAGGGAGACACAGAATCCGAAGCAGGCTCCAGGCTCTGAGCTGTCAGCACAGAGCCCGACGCGGGGCTCGAACTCACGGACCGTGAGATCATTACCTGAGCCGAAGTCAGACACTTAACCGACTGAGCCACCCAGGTGCCCCTTTATTTATTTATTTTTAAAGATTTGTATTTTAAAGTAATCTCTCCACCCAATACGGGGTTCAAACTCACAACCCCAAGATTAAGAGTCACTCTCTCCACTGACTCAGCCAGCCAGGCACCCCTGGAAATCTGATTTGTAAAGGTGACTCTCCTAATTTTTAAATGATGACAAGGAATTCAAGTTTAGAAAGCTGAAAAAATTATTGTAAAAAATTTGGGGCTTACAAAAAGGTATCAAAAACAATATGATGAATACTCAAGCCCAAGAAATAATAAATGAGGGGCGCCTGGCTGGTTCAGTCAGAGGAGCGTATGACTTTTAATCTCGGGGTTGTGAGTTTGAGCCCCATGGTGGGTGGAGAGAGTACGTAAATAAATACAACTTAAAAAAATAATAGAAGAGAAATGATTTTATAATTCCTTGGGGACTATTTTCCCATCATAACCCACTTTCTTCCTGGAAGTGTCTCACGCTTTTCTTCATATGTTTGTCACACGTGTATATATTCCCTAAATCACATGCAATATTGTTCTGTATGTTTAAAAAGCTTACATAAATGATGCTACCCTGAATGCATTCTTGCACAAACTTATCCTTCCTTCCTTTTGCACAGTTTGTTTGCGAGCTTCATTCCCACAAATGTGCCGAGCGCTAACTCGTTCACCTTTTTACAGCTGTGTAATATTCCCTGACTCAGAAAATACCATCACTTACCCATGCATCCTCCCGTTGAGGGAGTCGAGGTGGTTTCTGGTTGGCTCTCTCTTTTTAATTTTTTCCCCTATTATAACAATGTTTCGGTGCACATTTTTACGCATACCTTCTGGCGAACACATGTGAGAGTTTCTTTCGGGCACGTATACCTAGGCATGGAGTTGCTTGAAATATTTCAAATTGAAGCAACACTTTGCAGGCCAGACAAAGACCTTCCTGGGGGCCAGATTTGGCCCTTGGGCCGCGAGTTTTCAACCTGTGTGTGTATGGTGGGCGGAGCCCTTACTCTTGGTTCAACTGTCCGCATTGTTGGAGCCGAAGTCTTTGTCCCTGGTACTCAGGAACTCGCCCTGGGTCCCCGGAGTCAACATACACTTGCCTTTTAATTGATGAGTAGTACTGGTCAATGAACTCTTTGGCGAGAGGGAAGAGCTGTTCTTTTGTGCGGACGTCTTCAGGCCTTCGTATCTGCTGAGAGGGGAGCATGATGGAGCCCATACAGATGTGCTCGGTGCAGCCCATTTCCTGGAGGGAAAAGAGAGATTTGGGCTACCACTTGGAGGCACGTGGGGGGCTGGGGCCATGGATCTGACCTTTGTGGTGGAGTTGACTTGAACTTTAATTCAGCTTCAAGTCATTGTAGGGTGTGGTCATCAGGCATGGTAAGGAATGATGGGCAGCATTCGAAGGTCCCCAAAGTGTTTGCTCTACCCAACGAGGGGAAGAGGGGCTTTCTGACTGGCACTCCCTGGGAATCAGACTCATTCCTACCGAATCCTCGAGTATTTTCTGAGCCCGTGTTCATCAAGGAAGAACTACTATGGCTGAACACGTCTATGGCACATTGACTGCAAAAAAGGCCATCCCAATGCCTCCCTTCCCTGCATCCACACCCTTTGCAATGTGACTTTGCAGCAACTGTCATTGAGAAGCGGAACCTCTCCCCTCTCCCTTTGAATGTGAGCTGGTTTTGGCCAATAGAAAATGGCAGAGGTGACACTGTGCCCATCCCATGACTAGGCCTCAAGAGATCAAGCATGCTTTTGCTCATTTCCTCTGAAAACCTCGCAACCACCACGGGAACCAGGCCGCGCTAGCTTGCTGGAGGATGAGAGAAACCACATGAAACAGGTGAGCGATCACGGCCAAGGACATCCTAGCCAGCCCACCCAGAGCTGACCCCTCAGATGACTGCAGATGCTTGAGATCAACTGAGACCAGCAGGACCACCGAGGCAGTCTGTGGACTTTTGAAAAATGAGTGGTGGCTGTTTCAAGCCACTGCGTGTCAGGGAAATTTGTTACACGGCTATAACTCACCGATACAATGTTCTTCTAAGAAGCTCAATTTCAACAAAAATGTAAAGCAATATGGTGATTTGCTGACTGTTAAAAATATGATAGGGGCACCTGGGTGGCTCAGTCGGTTAAGCGTCTGACTTCGGCTCAGGTCAGGATCTCACAGTTCATAAGTTCAAGCCCCGCGTCGGGCTCTGTGCTGACAGCCTAGAGCCTGGAGCCTGCTTCGGATTCTGTGTCTCCCTCTCTCTCTGCCCCTCCTCTGCTTGTGCTCTGTGCCCCTCTGTCTCTTAAAAAATACAATAAAATGTTAAAAAAATGATATAAAAGTTTAGCAGAAACACGATGAAAGCAAAGGAAGGGCTTGCTCAAGGCTCCATCAGCGGTCAGACTGTGAGAGATGAAGAAAATGCATTCAGAAGCAGAAATTCTTCTTGAATTCTTTCAGGTTCAAGGTACACAAATACAAAGCATTTCTAGGGCAGCTGGGTGGCTCAGTTGGTTAAGCGTCCGACTTCGGATCAGGTCATGATTTTGCGATTCATGAGTTCGAGCCCCACGTCAGGCTCCATGCTGACAGCTCACAGCCTGGAGCCTACTTCATATTCTGTGTCTCCCTCTCTCTCTGCCCCGCCTTGTCTCTCACACCTTGTCTCTCTCGCACCTTGTCTCTCTCTCTTTCTCGAAAATAAATAAAAACATTAAAAAAATTAAAAAAGAAAGTGTTTCCATGAGTGAGTAAGTATCTGCCAGTGATTCTCAAATGGGAGGGGACTTCCCACCCAGGGGACAGTAAGTAATATCTCGAGACATTTTTGGTGCGGTCACAACTTCAGGGGGGCTACTGACATCTCACGTGTACAGGTCGGGGTGATGCTAAACATCCTACAGTGCATGGGGCGGTCCCCACAACAAAGGCTTAGCCAAGGCCAAATGTGGTTAATTGTGAGGCTGGGCCACGCCCTGCTGGGGTACTCACCAGTGTGCTCTTAAGGTGAAGGGTGTCAGTGAGGACCACGTCGGTCTCCCAGTTCTTGACCTTGAGGAAGCGGGGGCACTTGGAGGGGCTGCCGTTCTTTGTAGGAGACTGTTTTCCCGAGACAGGGGGCTGGAGGAGAGATTGGAGGTGGAACATGAGACGGGGCTCGGGGGGCACTCGAAAACCGTCCTCTGGGATTCTTCCTGGAATCTGCCAGAGTTACCAAGGGTCTGCAGAGAGAGGACTCGATTCTCCCGGGGTGACACGTGCAAGGTGGCTGGGAACCTGGTCCCTCTGCCAACGAAGAAGGAGGCACCATGGAAAAGCCTTTTGGGCTCCGTTCTGGGGAGAGGGGTCAGGAACTCAAAGGTGGTCTCTCTGGTGTCTAACACAGGTCTTAGCATACACCAGGGACTCAATGAATGTTTGTTGAATGAGCAAATGAGCAAGGGACACCATCAGCCTCTCTGAACGGTACTGGCTTTCAGGCCTGAGGAATCACACCCGAAGCTCGGTCAGGTTACTTGGATTTCCGGGCTTTCCTGCTACAGCCCAAACTCACTATTTCCGCGAGTACTGGGGAAACAGAAAAGATTTAATTGGATAGTTTTGAAGCATGAATATTTCCCCAAACTTCAGGTTTCTGCCTCTCAAAAATGCCCAGTGCGTTCCTGCCTCAGGGCCTTTGCACTGACTGCTCCTCTGTCTTGAGCACCTTCAGTCCCCCATTTGTCTTCACTTCTATAAACAAATTGCCCAGTAGGTGGTGGGGGATAAGTCCTGGGCTGACCATCGTGGCCCATCCGCTTGAGACCTCATTACTAAGGATCACATTCTGTCTTGGGTGTTTCTGAGGAACTGTCTTCCTGCTTTTGCACCAGACAAGCATCAGTCAGTCAGCGGCTGTCAGGGAGAGGCAGCAGGCACACCTTGACATGACAGCTGAGTGAGAGAAGGGAGAAGACAAGCCAATGTGGAGTGACATTCATACCAAAGATCGGAGCACTGGGTAGTGACCTTGTGTCAGGGCATGCTCACGCTCAACTAGTATTTATTGAGGACCTATTATGGGCTAGACACTGTTAGGCACTGGGGACACTGTAATGAGCAAGACAGAGAGTGCCCTCGCCCTTCTGGGACATTACTGTCAGAGAAATGGGGATAAATTATAAGTAAACCAACACCCAAATGATAGAATATCAGTTGGTTGTAAGGGTATATATTGATGACTAAGTGGAGGAGAGAAAGGCAAGTGCAAAGGCCCTGAGGTACAGATGAGCTTGTTAAGTTCAAAGGGCCAGTGAGGAGGCCAGTGTGGCTAGAGTGTGTGAGTACGGTTAGTTCAAGGAGATGAAGTCAGAAAGGAGGCCGAATCGTCATCTCATCAGCTTGAGGGGCTCAGGATGGTGAGGAAGCTGTGAATTCCAATGAACTGGACGAAGTCCGGGAAAGAAATCACGGAGCACACTGAAGGACTGCTACTGGAAACTGGCATTCAATAAGCACTCACTATGTGCCAAGCAAAATCTTATCATGCCCATTTTACAGATGAGGAAACTGCGGCACACAGAGAGGTTAACTAAGTCGTCCAAGGTCACAAAGTTAGTAAACTGGAACCAGGAGTCAAATCCTAGCAGTCTGTCTTTCAAACCATGTCCTGAACTGCTGACTCTCCTGCCTCTTGGCCATTATGCATCACTCATTCATTCATTCATTCAACATGTGTTTATTGAGTATCTCCTATGTTCTAAGCAAGGTAGCAAGGGCCAGGCCTACAGTGACAAACTAGACAGATGTGATGTCTGCCCTCATGGAGTTCATTGTGCAAGATGGGGGTCAGGGGACGGATGACAGTTTACGAGTCATTAAAACCAGGTGCAATGGCTGCCCTAACGTGAGAAGTCGGCTGTGTACAGGGCACTGTGGAAGCCCACAGAAGGGGCACCTAACCCAGAGCATTTGGCTTCTAAGTACAAGTAGGTATTAATCCGGCAGAGAGAGAAGAGCAAGGTCTTGTGGGCAGAAGGAACAGCTTACGCAAAGGTCCTGAGGTGAGAGGCATACCACAGCCACCTTTCTGGCCAGCGGAATAGAGAAGCTCTGTGCTAAAGCGTCTGTGCCGCCATGTTGGAACCTGGGGCCCAGAGGGTAGGTGAACAGCATACTAAAGACCTCTCCAGAACCATGCAAGAGCTAGCAGAGAACTCTTAGCAGAGAAGGTGCCATGACTCCTCATCTTCCACACCTCCCTGCTGTGGCCAGATCCGGTCATCCCCAGTGATTCCCGTCTCAGGGCTGGGCATCACCATCCAACCACCTGTGCAAGCCACAGTTGGGGCCTGTCCTGGACATCATCCTCTTCATCCCCCGCAGCGAGTGCCTCCTCAGGTCCCACCATTTTAGCTTCTCCACAGCTCTAGAACCCACCGCCTCCTCTCACTTCCCACCGAACTGGCGAGCCCCCTGGCCAGGCCAACATCATCTTTCACCTGGATGAATGCAATCGCCTCCTGAGGGTCAGCCATCACTTCTTGCTGCTGGCATGAGAATCTGCTACCCTTAGGGCACCTGCCAGTGCGGTCATTGGGGTCATTGCCGCAAGCATCACTACAGTCTTGCCACCCTGGGGGCAGGAGATCCTTCTTCCCTTCACTCCCGTTCACATTTTCTGCTTGCTCAGCTCCAAGTTATTTTACTTCTGTCCCCTTGTGAGGCCACATACAAACAGCTCCATTTCCTTTGGAGGCCTGGCGAGACAGCCTCCGCACTTCTTTAAGATTCTGTCTCCGTGACTGTCTCTCCCAGCAGACACGCAGGTGACAGAAGTCACATCTTTAGCCAAGACTCTGCGGTAACAAAGTCCTCAGCATCCATGAGAACCAAAAAAAAAAAAAAAAAAAAAAAAAAATCTGATCTTGCCCATGTGGGAACACCCCGGCCACTCTCCCTAAATACTGGGCATCACTCAGCCAGGTTACAAACTCTCTGGACCATCCCTAAGGATGTTCCAGAGGCTGAGGAGTAGCTGGAATCCCAGATGGGGGATAAGAGGCGCCTTGGTGGCATTGGGGTCAGGCCTAGGACCCAGAGAGGGGGTGCGAGGGCAGACGGTGGGGAGCACAGTGAGGCGGGAGGAAGAGGCGTGGGGTGCGGCTGGTGGAGGGGGGGGGGACAGCGAGCAGCCCTCATCGGCAGGGTGTGGAAGTAGCGAGGTAACAGGCATAATGAAAAGGGCCATCTGTGGAGGCTCCACATGTGCGAGGGGTGGTCATTTCGAGCCCAGAACCTGGGGGCCCCGGGCGTGGGCCTTGCCCCGCTCCACCCTGGGCTGCGCGGAACGGCACCCCTGAAAGCAAGCATTAGGAGGCCTCTGGCGGGGCTGTTGTACTTGGGGCGTTGATGTTTTAATTAGCCAGCAGTCATATTAGATGACTCAGGAGGGGACAAATGGGGAGATTAATATAGCAGTCAGGGGCCCTGCATGGGGGATGCAAATGACTTTTCTGAGCGGGGACTGAAAGGTTCTCGCTAAAAATGCACATTAGTGGCACTTGTGAGTTATTAAGCTGGGGACAGGGCACACGCAGGCTTTGGGCTGTGGCTACGGGTGTCCTCTCTAGATTCGTGTCTGGGGTAGCCAGTGGAAGTTTTCAGGTGGCAGAAGACACGGGCTAGGTCTTGGTGGGCTCTGGGGGGGGGGGGTGCCCAGATGCTTGCCCCTAAAAACAGACAGGAGGCTCTGAACACTTAACTGACTGCGCCCTGTTTCGTTCTGCCCCCTCCCTCCTCTCTCTTCTCCAAAAAGTACATATTGAGGGGGGCGCCTGGGTGGCTCAGTCGGTTAAGCATCCGACTTCGGCTCAGGTCATGATCTCGCAGCCTGTGAGTTCGAGCCCCGCGTCGGGCTCTGTGCTGACAGCTCGGAGTCTGGAACCTGCTTCAGACTCTATGTCTCCTTCTCTCTCTGTCCCTCCCCCCACTCATGCTCTGTCTCTGTCTCCTAAAAAATAAATAAACATTTAAAAAATTAAAAAAAAATACGTATTGAGGGGTGCCTGGGTGTCTCAGTCGGTTGAGCATCAGACTCTTTGGCTCAGCTCAGGTCTTGATCTCAGGGTTATGGGTTCAAGCCCCACATTGGGCTCCACGCTGGGCATGAAGCCTACTTAAGAACAACAACAACAAAAAAATAAATACGTATCGAACACCTGTTGTGTGCCAGCGACTTGTGTTCTTGGCCCTACAGTGGTCCCCACTCTCATCCCACAACTGGGAGAAGCTTCATATGGTTGCGTGCAGAGGTTTGCAAACTGCAGCCTGGGGGCCAAACCTGATCCCCTGCACATTTTTATACAGCCCATAGCTAAGATTGATTTTCCAATTTTTAGCCTGTTGAATAAAAATATCAAAAAAAAGAGAGTAATGTTTCATGACACATACAAGGTATATGAAGTTCAAATTTCAGTGTTCATAAATAAAGTTTTATTGGCACATGGCCATACGCATTTGTTTCTATATTGTCTGTGGAGGCTTTTGTGATACAGCAACAGAGCAGGGTAGTTGTAATGGAGACCAAGATCACACAGCCCACAAAAGCCAAAAATATTTCCTACCTCTCCCTTTACAGAAAAGTCTGTGGACTCTTGATCCAAAGAATCAAATTCCAGTGGCTGAATGCTTCAGTTTATGTTACTTATGTCTCCAACTGCATTAGCAATCTCTCCCGATCATCTTTTAAAACAGCACCCCACCACTGATATTCCCTGTTCCCTTATCATGCTTTATTTTTCTTCAAGGCCCTTATCCCTGCCTGCAATTTATGAGTATATACGTTTCTGTAGGTGAATGCATACGTATCTATGTCTCTATGTCTTATACAGATAATTGGATATAGATACAGTTTTCTCTCTACCCGCTGTCCACTTAGCTCTATCTGCATATGCTACAAACACTTGAGGTCTGCGATGGACTGAACTGTGTCCCTCCTGAATTCATACGTTAAAGCCCTAACTCCCCATATGACTCTGTTAGGAGACGGGACCTTTAGGAAGTAATTAAGGTTAAAAGAGGCCATGAGAGTGGGACCTAAGCTGATAGGACTGGTGGCCTTATAAGAAGAGGAAGAGACACCTCTCTCTTTCTCTTTTTCTCTCTCAGCACACGCACAGAAAGGCAGAGGTAGGGCACAGTGAGGCGGCCGTCTGCAAGCCAAGCAGGGAGCCCTCACCCAATGTGACTGTGCCGGCATCCTGACCTCTGACTTCCAGCCTCCAGAGCTATGAGAGATAACTTTCTACATTTAAGCCCCAGAGCCTGTGGTATTTTGTGATGGTAGCCCGTGCTGATGGATGCCAGGTCTAAATGCATTTCAAAATTATAGAGCCCCTCGAAGGCTAAGCCAAAGGCTTTTGTCTTGACTTAGTAGAGAAGGGAGGGACCCTGGAAGCTGCCTGATGCAGGGGGGAGCTTATCAAAGCTCTAGTTCAGGACACATGACTGCAAGGGCTGCAGTGGGGAGAGGGTGAGGGCAGAGAGACCCACGTGCAGGTGGGAAGGCGGAACACAGCTGCAGCTGCAGGGGGGTGGGAGGAGCTGGAGATTGGGGTGCCAGCAGCAGCAAAGACAGCCTGGGGGTGTGAGAGGGTGGGAGGGCAAGGGACCAAGTCAACACGGACTCGCAGGTTCTTCGTGAGTGGGAGTATGGCGAGCCTTCTGGAACCCTCTGGAGCTTTCTAGCAGAGATTAGGGAGTAAGGAGCAGAAGAGATGGCAAGGTGGAGGGAGGGGGGATTTGAAGGCAGGAAGACAGACACGAGACATCAGAATCTGGGAGATCTAGAAATAGAGGCTAAGCACCTTGCCCTCCCCCAACTGTGGGCTGTCACAGTCAGGGGCCTCCCAGTGGGATGGGGCCAAGAGCTTGACAGCAGGGAGGGAAGCCCCTGGGAGACACAACATCTTAGGAACCATTAATGGGCTGAACTGTGTCTCTCCCATATTCATATGCTGGTGTCCTAACCCTCCAGCACCTCAGAATATGGCCTTGGGGCACCTGGGTGGCTTAGTCAGTTAAGGGTCTGACTCTAGATTTCGGCTCAGGTCATGTTCTTGCGGTTCATGAGACTAAGCCCTGCGTTGGGCTCTGTGCTGACAGTGTGGAGTTTGCTTGGGATTCTCTCTCCCTCTCTCTCCCCTGCTCATACTCTCTCTTTCTCTCAAAATAAATAAACATTAAAAAAATTAAAAGAAAAAAAAAGAATACGGCCTTATGTGGAGTCCTAAACAAGGCAATTAAATTAAAATGAGGTCATTCAGGTGGGCCCTAATCCAATATGGCCAGTGCCTTTATAAAAAGGAGAAATTTGGGGGCACCTGAGTGCCTAGTCGGTTAAGCATCTGATTTTAGCTCAGGTCATGATCTCACAGTTCATGAGTTTAAGCCCCGTGTCGGGCTCTGTGCTGACAGCTCGGAGCCTGGAGCCTGCTTCGGATTCTGTGTCTCCCCCTCTCTCTCTGCCCCTCCCCTGCTCTCTCTCCCTCTCAAAAATACATAAACTTTTAAAAAGAAGTAGGGAGGGAATTTCGAGGCACACACACACACACACACACACACACACACACACACAGAGGGAGAAGCCGTGTGAGCATCCCCAAGCCAACGAGACAGGCCTGAGGAAGATTCTCACTCGCAGCCCTCAGAAGGAAGCAACCTGCCAACACCTTGATTCCAGGAGCTCTCCAGCCTCCAGAACCGTGAGACAATACATCTTCTGTTGTTTAAACCACCCAGTTTGTCATGCTTTGTTAGAACAGCCCCGGGAACGAACCCAGCAGCTAAAGCCCAAACCTGTATGAGGCAAGTAACTTCTTACTCTGACCGTCAGCACCAGGGACAGCTTCTCCCTCCTGGGCCTGCAGCAACCCGCGGCACTTGGCTTGTCCCAAAACGAGGGCAGCATCCTGGGGCTGAGCCGGGCGTCAGGCCAGCCACCCTGGGGGGCCAGATGCCGCACGCCGTGCCCTCAGCTACAGCCTCAGGCAGCACTGTTGCAGCCTGTGGGCACCGCCTCCCCAAGGCAGCAAGTGTAACCCGGTTGTGAGCTGTGGCAGCTCAGGGGCCAGGACCACAGACCCGCAAACCAGCAGGTATGTGCCCATCTGTGCCGTGAAAAAAATTGCTGCTTCTAAAACTGAACTGGGGCACCTCGGTGGCTCAGTTGGCTAAGCGTCCAGCTTCGGTTCAGGGCACGATCTCACGGTTCGTGGGTTTGAGTCCCGCATCGGGCTCTGCTGTTAGCACAGAGCCCACTTGGGATCCTGTCTCCCTCTCTCTCTGCCTATCCTGTGCAGGTGCACTCTCTCTCTCTCAAAAATAAATAAACATTAAAAAAAAAGAAAAACTTAACCAACTGTGTTTCATACCTTGGAGTATAATTTCCTTGTAGTGTATTCAAAGCGTTATTTCTAAAGTGATTCATTCTTTATAATAAGTCCACCGAAGCTTGAAATCGTTTATTCTCTACCCCCCTCCCCCCGATTCAACAGTCCATTTTCTGTAGAGGATGATTAAAGAAAGGAGGTACTCCAGAGTCAGACCATCACAGTTTGGATCCACAGACAAGGGCCTCTGCAGATAAGGGGTCTTTATGTTATTTTGTTGAGTAGATGCTTAAAGTTGCACTGATGTCGTGAGGCAACTAAATGTTATTAGACAACTCTAAATTTGGTCCCATTACCAGACCAAAATGTATCTGTGCATTATGAATTAATTTTAATGTTTATTTTATTATTTTTGAGAGGGAGGGAGAGAGAGCACGAGTCGGGGAGGGGTAGAAAGCGAGAGGGAGACACAGAATCCGAAGCAGGTTCCAGGCTCCAAGCTGTCAGCACAGATCCCGACTCGGGATTCGAACCCACAAACTGCAAGATCATAACCTGAGCTGAAGTTGGACACTTAACCAACTGAGCCACCCAGGCGCCCCGAATTCACTTTAAAAGAAATCTTGGAATTACCTTGTGGCCTAACCCCCTTCTGCTACGTTGGCACCGTGTGCGTGTTTAAATGAGAGCATTAACTTGCTACAGGTAAATGTTTAAAATGCACAACAAGCTTGGTGATTATGTTTTGTCCTTTTTACCTTTTAAAATATCCCAGGACCCTCGGAAAATGACCTCGAAGGATCCGCTTGGAGAACTACCAGTTTCCACAAAGAGGAGGAAAAGTGACTTTGACCGAACTTGGCTTATGTGGGAAAAGAATAGGCATGCGGTTTGATGCGATGAATAAGCACACGGCGTGCTGTCACGGATTCCTGAACCAGACATCATTGTCGCACTGGAAAGCACCAGGACGGCTTGCTTTGAACATACTCACTATTAAAACAAGCAGTTAGCAAAAGACGTGGAAATTCCTGCAGGGCTGAACCCAAACCCCCATCAATTCAGGCCCCGCTTCCTGGCTCCTCCCCGGCTCTGAACACCTGGGGCAGCAGGATAGGAAGGCTGGTCTCATGGCTAAATGACCTATAAAGACCCTGAGGGTCACCAGCAGGGTGGAGGGAAACAAGGTTTGGATTTGGCTGCCCTGGGGCCTGACGAAGACTCTGCCCCACATAATTCCCAGAAGTATCTTTGTTGAGGCTGTTTTTGGCCCCTGTTTGAGGGCGTCCCTGGAACACTGGGTAACGTAACAGAGGGGGGTACTGAAGGCACTTTGGGGAAATCCAGCCTAGATGGTCTTATCCTGGTCACGAGCTGGAACCAACCAAGGGATAGCTAGTCCGATTGAGCTGGGGGCGATAATGAGTTCAGTAACAGTTTATCGCTTGCGATTTGGGCACCCTCCCACAGAGAGATTAATCTCCAAACACAGGAGTTTCCTTAAGTGCTCGGAGAGGCTTAGGGAAGGGAAGAATCCACCGGCAGCCCGATGGAGCCAGTGTCTCTGGCTAACGCCCGCCAGGCAGGTCTGCGGGGAACGTCTGAGTGTGATTCTACGAGATTCCAACTATCACGGTATAATAACTGCCATGTGTGCGTGTATGTGATGTCTGTAGCTTGTCCCGGACATGGAAGTTTCCGGAGGTCGAGGCAACTATTTGATGAAAAGACGACGCCCAGGCGGTGAACTTCTCCAGGGCAGTGATCGTGTCCCATCTCCTTCCATCGTGAGCGGCGGTCCGTGAATACCTATTAGGTGCCCGGCTGGGGCCAGGCCATTGCGCATCCAGGGGCTCACGGAATCCTCATGGTAAACCCATTTTTCAGAGGAGAAAACAGAGGCTCTGAGAGGTGCAATGGCAAGCTTCAAATTAACAGCTGACAGGCAACAGAGCTGGGCCCGCAAAGCCCCCGCCTTCCCACTGCAGACAGGCTGCTTGCAGTGTATCCTCCCAGAGCCTGGCCTCAAGCAGTGGCAGAAAGATACACACACGGCCTCGATCAACGATCGACGAGAACGACGACGGAGTCACAGAGGGAGACAGGTCCAGCTGTGTCACTCGGTGACTCCGTGGCCACTTACCTTCCCTTTCTAAGCCCCATGGGTGTCATCTGTATAAGGGGGATCGTGCTTCCTGCCCTACGTGCCTCCCGTTAGCAATATAACAATTAGCAGTAAATCTACATCTGAATCAGCAACATGAGAATTAGCCAGATGAAATGCCAGCAAAAGCAGCGATAATAATCATGCACATTTTTGGAATGCTTATTCTGCGCCGGACCTTTAAGAATTAAGAGTGGGCTCCGTGGCTTGGGTTCAAGGCCCATTTCCATCACCCACTAGTCACGTGACCTTCATCCAGCTAACCCTGTGTGCCGCAGTTTAGTTATCTGTCAGATGGGGGCGATAGAACTTCACTGAATTGGGCTGGGGGTTAACGGAGACCACGGACCCGAAGCGCCCAGCACCGTGCCTGAGGTTGCTCAGCAAATACCAGCGACTATTGCCACAGATTCTGCCATTCCACACCTCACCTCCCCACGACTGGATGAATCTGTTAGGAAACAGAGCCTCGGTGCAGGTGCGAATTTGTTCTCTGTCCAAGGTCACCAGTGGGATGAGGCCCAAACCCAGCGGACCCCAGAGCTGAGCTCTTGGCCCCGTGCTGAGGGTGGGGAGTCTGAGGGTTCCAATGGCCACACCGCACAGGGTGGTGTCGGAATCCTCATTATTGTTATTTTTGTCCTGACATCGTGAACGCGCGGTGAGTCAGGGCTGACTTAGCTTTCCCTGTGGCAGGCTGGGTTGTCATCGAGAGGCAGACAGTTCTGCTGGTTTGCCTTCATTCGGATGCAGCCGGGGTGGGGCTGGCTGCCGCCTTTCGCCTTTCGGTTTTCAGCAAAGCCAGCACCTGCTGGCCAGCTGGGGCTTGTGCCTGAGTGGAGAGGGGCCCAGACCTCCTCTGATCGTCTCAGGACTGGGGATCCGCAAACACTCCCCACATGCCTCATAATTTGGGGCTCCCCAGAGAGACTGGGATGATGCCGACGCGTACCTCATAGTAGAGAAGAGCTTCTCAACAGATTTTGACATTTTGAAAGCAGCCAGCCAGCCCCAGGTCCCCAGGGGTGAGGAAATGCCAGGCTCCGGATGTAGTACGGGCAGGGGGAGGGGGGACTGTTCGATAAAACAGTCATCTCTCTGATTACCTGATCATCTCTGTCAGCAAGAGGCTGGAGAGACAGGCAGCAGGCTGAATAAGATGGGGGGAGGGTGGCAGTGGACATCCCACCTCCCCCAGGCTCAAGACCCTCCCTCACATCTACTAAGGACTGGACAACCAATGCTTAATTAGCATCTGAAAATAGACATTCTGCCCTTAAGGCGGACACCCTTTCCCCCTTTAGGAAAGCAAACCAGGCAGGTAAGGTGCTTAATGAAAGGGAAGCTGAGGGGCACCTGGGTGGCTCAGTCTGACTTCAGCTCAGGCCAGGATCTCACAGTTTGTGAGTTCAAGCCCTGTGTCGGGCTCTGTGCTAACAGCTCAGAGCCTGGAGGCCGCTTTGGATTCTCTCTCTCTCTCTCTCTCTCTCTCTCTCAAAAATAAATAAACATTCAATTTTTTTTAATTAAAAAAAATAAGAAGGGAAGCTGAGAAGGGCTTGATTCAAATCCTGAGGTTTTGCAGGGAGAATAGACCAATGGCAGTTTCTCAAGTCACTTTCCCAGGATGGCATTTGCACTTAAGAGGGTTATTACGTAAAAGGGCCTTTAGAATGGTGTCAAAATTCAATATGTGTCCCCGCTGGTATTAACGCTAAAGACAACCTCAGAGGTTCAATAATGATCCTTAGCAAGAAAAAAAAAAAAAAAAGGCAGTGTATGAGCCACTGCTATTCCTTTTACTAGAATACCTTTTCCTACTTCCTACTAGGCAAACTCCTACATGATCTTCAAAACCCGGTTCAAATGTCCCTTCTTTAGGTAAACCTTTCCTGATACCTGCTGAGGTATTTATGTTCCCCAAGTGTTTTGTGTCCCTTTGTGTTTTAGATTAATTGCGCTGTATCTGTGTCTGTCTCCCCACATTTGTCTGCGAAGGTCTTAAGGGCAGGGAGGGCCATGTCTACTCATCTTTGCTTCTACCAGAGCTGTGCACATGGCAGGCATGGGGTGAATGTTTGGTGATGGGTAAACTGATCATTTTAATCCACCAGCACATGCCAGATACAATTAAAGATGAGAATTAGAATCACACCCAGTGTTCCAGGGACTTGGGTCTCACTGGCTATGCCCACTGCTGAACCAGACTGTTAGCAAGAGAAATAACCATTAGATACAGATTGACATTTCAGCCTCCTGAGACTGGTTTAAGAGAAGATGCTTCTGTGGCTGATTTTACTTGAATTCGGACAAAGGAGAGCATCAAGAAGGATGAAGCAGACCTCACTATTCCTTTGAGGAGCTAATAGCCTTCTGAATCAGGAAGTTCTTTCTCTTGTCTAACCGGCATCTGCCCTGCTTCACTTGGACTCTGTTGCCTTTTGCCGGGCCCCTGGGGAAGATGCGGACCAGCTATGCTTCCACTTTCTGCTGTCTATTCCTGACTCACGAAGGCAGGTAGCAGCCGGGTCTCTCTTTGTGTTATTAACAATGCCCCACAGATGCCTAAAAAAGCAGCAAATGTGGGTTACAACTGGGAGGAAGGAAGCCGATCCCAGGAGCTCCAGGTAAAGGGGCTTTGAGCAGGTAGAGAAGAGACTAAGCACATACGCCGATCTTTTAGGACAGAACGAAGAACGTTACGTTTTTCTATTAATTTGCTCAGCCTGGGAAACATTTCTCAGCACTGTGCCTATGGAGATGTCTAGCAGGAGGTAACAGGGCTGCTTCCTTTAGCTCTGGGGCTGGATTCCAATTTAACCAGATGCTTGGATCTCTGTCCCCTTCCAGCTGTATTTCTGAGAGGCATACGAACACTGAGTCTCAGACAACTGAGCCAGGATGATCTCGCTGGCCAGTGGTTTTGGGATCACGGACGACACCAAGGATTTGCTCATGATAAAGGAGTGAATGTACATCCTAACCACTGCTGGTCTGTATCCCATGCGTCCAGGGGCTCCCAAATTCTAAAACTGCCTGGCTGCCTTCATCTCAGGAAGATGCAGTCTTTTCTTCTCTCTTTAGCACCTTCTCTACTTCTCTAAGCAAAGGGAATTGCCATTTCGAGGGGGCCCTGAGACAAGGTCTCACAGCACCTCTCCCTGATGGCTACGCACTGAGCACTTGAGTCCCCCACCCAAATTCATATGTTGAAAGCTAACCCCCAGGTCGATGGTATTGGGAGGTGGGGCCTCGGGGACAGGATTCGATCACAGGGGTGGAGCCCCTATGGAGAGGATTAATGTCTTATAAAAGAGACCCCAGAGAGATGCCCCTTTGCCTTGTGAAGACACAGCGAGAAGACACCTGCCAGAAACCAGGAAGTGGGCTCTCATCAGACACTGAATTGCCTGTGCCTTGATCTGGGACTTCCCAGCCTCTGGAGCTGTGAGAAATAAATACCTGTTGTTCGTAAGCCACCCAGTTTATGGAATTCTGGAAATAAAGCAGCCTGCCTGACCTAAGACATTTGATCATTTCATCACAAAGCTCCAAAAACGGAGGTGGTCAGCGGTCCTATTAATCACTCTTGCCTTGTTCCCAACATTGAAAACCCCACTACTCAGGCTTGGCGTTCGAGGTTATGGCTTTCAAGCTGTGACTCTCTAACCGAGGTGGACAGCATAAAAGGAGATGGCTCTCGTCTTGCCACTGCCCCGATTTCGGCAGTGACTTTAAGGGTCTTTCTAGTGGGGTCAAGGCTTCCTCTGCTTTGTCTCTGTGAGTCAGATCTCGGGGGTAGTTACTGCAGACCAGCGATTATAAACTCCGATACCTGGAGGGGACAGGTAGGAAGCTAAGGTAAATCAGCAAGGCAGCCTGGCTAACTTCAAGACGGATGTATAGTAAGCATGAAAGAATATTCTTCATTGTTGTAAGACACGAAATCTTCCTCGTGTTTCCTGAAACATATAAATCTCTTGGTCTAACTCTAACCACTTATCACTTTGTGCCGCTTATCACCAAGTCATGGATGTGAAAATATTTCCCTTTCGTCCTAAGAAAATCAACAGCATTGATGTTACAAAAGGTGACAACAGACAACAGCCTTAACAAGAGGGATGTGATATGGAGTAGCGGGGATTGAGACAAACTAGGGAGTCCTTGCTCTGTCTAGAGGGACAGCTGCTGCTCAGTCCATGCAGATTATCGTCCCGTTAGAACACAGGCTTGAGGTGGTCAGATTGTCCACATTTTGTTAAGAGAAGCTGTGATTATGATATTTATATAAAATTGCAAAACACCGGCAGTAGATTCAAAGTACAGATATAAATTTCTCTTAGGACGCTAGAGTGCAGACCTAACACTTCATGTCCATAGCCTGGATCTAGCCTGAGGCTGCCTCTTTCCATCCTTTTTATTTGTCTTGGGAGGGTCTGAATTATGCCAATACCCCTTTATTGTAAGTTAAAGAGAATATAAGGAAAAATGCTAACTTTTTTGTTCATTTAATCATGAATGGAAAGTAGTCCCCTCGTGCTCACAGAGTGGCCCTGACTTTTGAGGACAGCATAGCAGAAGTCTATGATGCTGTTCATCTTCCAAGCATTCAGAGGTCACTGCAAGAGTGAGAGGAACTGGCCGGTGGGAGCACGGCTCTGACCTACCGCAGACCCGTGACATCCTTATCTTCCTGGCCAGCTATCAGCAGCTGAGGAAAGCAATCCCCACCGAGGCTCTGGAATGTCCCATCCTCCCCTGAGGCTACACAGAGAGGCTCTGGGTCGTTGCTCAGGTGAACTGGTGGTAGTGAAAGGTGCCATCCACATACATGCATCAGAAGACAGAATTTGGCAACCTGCCCTATGCTGTCCAGGGCTTGAGACAGATGGAGAGAAGAAGGTGGCCTGCTGAGTGACCTGGGCCATCTCCCGGTTCTGACCTCGCATTTGTCATTCTGGCCTATACTTTATTGCAGTGCAGAGGCTGGGTGGGAAATTCATATGCTTTAATGGGGTTCACTGGCCTGGTCCGTTAGCTACCTGAGAAGGTAACAAAAAGGCACTGCTGATCTGTGGCCAAATCTATCCGTGCTCAGAAACAGTATTGACTCAGCTGTCAAAACACATCTCCGCAAACTGGCAAAGACCAAAAAATTCGGTAATACGTTAGGTTGGCAGGGCTGTGGGGAAACCACCACTCTCCTGCTTGGCTGGTAGGTTTGGGACAATCTTACAGTGAGCAATTTCTCAATGTCTGCCAAAACCACAAATGTATGTAATGTTGGACCCAGAAATTCCACTTCTAGGAATTTATTCTATTGAAAAGTCTGTCCATGTGCCACAGCAAGGCATTTATGGGATGTCACAGCAAAATACTGGCAGTGACTGAAGTGTCCATTATGGAGGATGAGCTCAGTAAGTACGGCGGAGCCATGCGATGGAATATTATACAGCCATGAAAAAGAACCAGGACTCTCTTTGCCCACTAATGAGGACTCATCACCAAGATACGGCGGTAAGTGAAAAAAGCAAAGTGCAAAGCAACATGTATAATGTGCTCTCACTTGTGTGAAAATAATATGTGTGTGTCTTCGTCAGTCTATGCATAAAGTATTACTAAAAGGACCACAGAAATGATGACTATTGCTTGCCTCGGTGGAGGGAAACCGTGTGGCTGGGATTAGGGAAGAGAAGAAAACTTTTTACCATGTGTCTTTACCTTCTAAATTTGGAGTGCAAATGGCATGTGAGTGCCTTTCTTGGTGGAAACAGAATTACATTTGAGGTACAGCAAGATTACAAACAAAACAAAACAAAGGCAAAATCCATATCCCAGGATACACACTCCTGGCCTCAACGCCCCTCAGCCATGGTGGCTCATTTCCATCCCCACATGGCTGGCCATTTGGCATCCCTCCCCCCATCTTCACACCGGAGAAGGGCCACGGACCGCGGGTAGAGTGTGAGAGCCACTTACCTGCTCCTTCTCTGAATACGGGTTGTTGAGGACGACAGGCATGTGGCCCTTCCCCCACAGGTCACTGAAGACTCGGTCATTCTCCACGCCCAGGGGCAGTGGCTTGTGTGACTTGCCATCCATACCTCTGAAAGGCAAAGCAGGGGAAGTGAGAAAGGCGAGACATCAGGAACGACAGGCCGGTTGCCCTGCCCTCAAAGTTCCGAGTCTGTACAGAACCTCCATGGTTCACCCACGTGACTCTATGTAGAGCCAGCAAGCTGTGGGTACCCAGCGTGCCCCTCGGTAGTATCGCCAGCAACACGTGGGAAGGCAGCCCCGTCGTCAAGCACAAAGCGCACTGACATCGGCACCGATGGGTGGCGTGCACCCACCGTGTGGACATCCCTTCAGAATGACCATGACAGGGCTTTTGCTCCTCCCTCCCCATTTCAAAGACCTAGGAACGCAGAAAGCTCATCTCCTGGCAGACCCCCCTGGACAACTTAATACCCACAGATAAGATAACAAGTCCTGGGGTCCAGGGTGATAAGTTATCTCAGTGCTGAATAAACACGGATAATAAGGCGAATGATACCAGCCCAAGAGAAACAGAAATGATTCTGAAAATGAGGGGAACAGAGCAAAAAAATAAAATACCATTAAGAATGATAGCTAGTGTCTATTGAGCACGTATTGTGTGTCAAGCACTTTACAAATGTTTTAATTTAATCCTCATGACAACTCTGTGAGGTGAGTGTGAATATTAACCACCATTTTATAGACGGTGTAAGTGAGACAAAGGCTAAGATGCTCAAGGTCACAGTTTTTCCGCCCACTCTTCACACCCGTTCTGAAGTGGGGGCTTTCATTATTACCATCCATCAGCATCATTATCATTACCACCACTCCTGTCACCATCATCATCACCACCATCACCACCATCACCATCATCACCACCACCACCATCATCACCATCATCACCACCCCCACTATCATCACCATCATCATCACCATCACCATTACCATCATCACCATCACGACTGCATCATCACCACCATCACCACCACCATCATCACCACCATCGTCATCACCACCATTATCATCATCACCACCATCACCACTACCATCATCACCATCACCATCATCACCATCATCACTACCACCACCCTCACCATCATCATCATCATCACCATCATCACCATCACGATTGCATCATCACCACCATCACCACCACCATCACCACCATCACCATCATCACCATCATCATCACCACCACCCTCACCATCACCACCATCATTACCATCATCATCACCATCATCACCATCACAATTGCATCATCACCACCATCATCAATACCACGATTGCATCATCACCATGACCACCACTGCCACCATCACCACCATTATCACTACCACCATCACTATCACCACCATCACCATCACCACTACCATCACCACCATCATCACCATCACGATTGCATCATCACCACCATCACCACCACCATCATCACCATCATCATCATCATCACCATCATGATTGCATCATCACCATGACCACCACTGCCACCATCAACCACCATCACCACCATCACCACCATCACCACCATCACCAACATCACTATCATCATCACCATCACCACCATCATTACTGCCATCACCATGGCCATCATCACCATCACCACCATCATCACCATCCAAACTTCCATTGTTACCACCATCACTACCACCATGATCACCACCACCATCTTCCTCATCCAACTTCTCCTCATGCATAACCATTATCGCTATCACCATTGCCATAATCAATGTCATCATTACTATCATCACCTTCATTACATCATAATACTCACCATCATCACCATCATTACCAGCATCACCAACCTCCTCCATCATCACCGTCATTAGCATCTTCATTACTATAATCATAATCCTCAGAATCTTCCTAAGATCAGGAAACTGAGGCTCAGAGAGGTTAAAACACTAGCCTAAGTCACACAGCCAGGGATGATGGAGTTGGGATTCAAACCCAGACTGGTTCCTGACTCAAAAGGCTGGCTTCTTAACAGCAAAGTTTTCCTGGCTCTCTGTTCTTGAACTCAGATTCAGGGGGAGACTATCTTAGCTAGTTTCCACAGCCTGGTCATCCTCTAAGAAGGAGAGAAGTCATGGCTGAGATGGGACTGACTTTGCCTCAAAATCCAGACCTCCTGACCATCCCTCACCTCTTTCTCTCTCCAGGCGCTGCCCCCCTGCTTCCTGACAACTGGCTTCTTTTGAACTTGCCCGTCCACTTTTACTCTGATTATAGCATCTGTCTGTGGCTTACTCTGGAGCCCCTCTTGGTTTTGGTCCCAGGTGTGGAAGCTGTTACCTAGCCCTTTGTTCTACATTCCCAGCTTTGGGGACTTAGAATCCTGGTTCTGTAATTTCCCCCAACCTCTAGTCTGGCGCTGACAGTCATTTGGGGTCAATCGGAAGCCAGGGCTCAAGCCCTCTGGCTGCTCACTCGGGGCCATCCAGACCTCTCCTCCTCACAATGTTCCAAAAGTCCTGGTGGCCTGCGTCAGAGCCACTTTGACTCTTCTAGTCAGAGAGGTCTGCAATTGTCAGAGGGAACATTCTGTTTTACCCTCTTTAAAAATGTCACCAAAACACACGGGGAGTGGTTCTTGATTACAGACATTTCACAAGTCAACGGCTCACCTACATGGTGATAAACAGAGAAATTGTCTGTTGAGAGGGCTGCTCTAAATGTCACTCTGCTCCCTCTCAGCTCTGAAAGTCCTGATCCCATGATACCACATGACTATAAGTGGCGATTTCGTGGAGAAGAGAGGTTAGCATTGTTGGAGCATGTGTAACATACCAGGTGCTTGCACAGATGTTACTTCATTTTATCCCAACAGACAACAAAAGCCCTATTTTACAGATGCAAAAACTGAGCCTGGAAAGGTCATGTAAGTTTCCCGAGTTCCCACAGTAAGACAAAGAAGGGCTGGGATTTGAAACTAGGTCTGAATAATGTTTGGCCCAGATCCTTCCTTTTTTAAAACAGAGACAGGAAAAACTAGTTACTCTAAGCCAGAGGCTAAGGAGCAAGTAATGCAACATCTCTTGCTGAATGAGGCCAATTTGCAAGAATTAAACAGGCAACAATCACCTAAGCAACTCCAAAATGGCTTGTCTTGTGTGAATTTTCAGGGAGAGCTACTTCTGCGTTGCAGTCCCCCCTTTGTAAAAAGCCTTTAACACCTCTGTTTAAAGAATGCATTTGAAGTGTTTTGTCAACAACAAACTTATTTAAGAGTCCTGTGCGAGGAGCAGGGGAAGCATATTTTTAATATGGGACCAGAGGGAACATCCGGGTTGAACTATTTTGTTTCCATTCACCCAGGAGCAAAAACAGAAGTACATGTCAGTATTTCCCAACTCTCAGTCTGACAGTGATAACCAGGTCTGAGGGAAATATCTGGCTTATTGCTGCAAATTTGCTCACCCTGGGATCTAGCTGCTTGATGGGGTTCGTACAGGCAGGGTAGTTTGCTGGTTAAGAGCATGGGCTATGGGTTGGGTAGCACTGGGTTCAACTCTTGGCTTTGCTGGCTATAAGCTGTGCAACTTTGGATACTCACACTTTCGAATTCTCCATTTATTCATCTCTAAAATAGGGTTAATAATACCTTGCTCATGGGATTGCTGCAAAGGTTAAATAAGGTAAAGCTTACAGCCCTTAGCTGTGTGGTACATACTGGTGGTTGCTCTTACTGCTAATGTATGGGATCATCAGACAGAAACAGAAAAAGGGAAATGCTAGTTCTCTATGAAACAGTTAAGGGGCACCTGGGTATGTTGGTTGGTTCAGTGTCTGACTCTTGATTTTGGCTCGGGTCATGATTCTAGACTTGTGGGATTGAACCCCACATCGGGCCCCATGCTGAGTGTGGAGCCTGCTTGTGATTCTCATTCTCTCTCTCTCTCCCTCTGCCCCTCCACCGCACTCATGCGCTCTCTCTCTTTCTGAGATAATAATAACAAAAAAGATTCCTCTAAGCAAGCACGGTCTAGTAGAACTTTCTGTGATGAGAGGAACATCCTACGTCTATGTTGTCCAGTTTTATATAGCCACTGGTCACATGTGGCAATTGAATACTTGAAATGTGCCTATGGTCACTGAGAAACTGAATCTAAATGTTACCTAACTTTCATCATGTTTAAGTAGCCAAATGTAGCTGGTGGTTGTAGCACTGGACATATTGGTTATAGCAGTGAGCATCCCTCAAAGCCTAACGTCCCTCAACACTGGGGAATGGACGCACGTAGCTCTTAGCCAAGAAGGGCACATTCCCTGGGGGTTGGGAGGCACAGACAGAGATACCCAGACCCTTTCTAAGCTGTTCACAGAGCACAGGACTTTGGGAATTCTCTGCTTCCATTCTAGATTCCCAACTTCCATTATTCTCAGTCCTGATCTCCACTCTCCCCTCTTCCCGAGGAGCACTGTTGTCCACTCCTACCTTTATACTTGCCGTCCCCGGGATGCCCTTTCATCTTCCCTCTGCCAGGAACCAACTCCTACTCAACCTTCAACACCCACTTCACACTCTTCCTCTCCTGGGGGTTAAATGAAGTCATGCATGTAAGATGCCTAACACATAGTCAGAACTAACTAAACATGTGCATCTTCATTGACAACTAAGGAAACTGAAGCTCAGAGAGATTAGGTAACTTGTCAAAGGTCACAGCACCAATGAGCAGTGGAGAAAGCCTGAAAGTCAGGTGGTTCCTTCTTGCTGTTGTGCTGGCTGAGAATCACTGAGAACAGGGATTAAGAGGGTAGCAGAGGGGCTACTTGGTTGAACCTCATACTTTTGAAGAACTTCAAATTTAGGTATTGATTTTTCCTTCCAAATGAAGTAGGGGTGTTGAATGTTTTTATCTGTTGAATGAGATTTTCGTAACTTTAATGCATCATTTCTTTCTTTCTTTCTTTCTTTCCTTATTTTTTTCAACGTTTATTTATTTTTGGGACAGAGAGAGACAGAGCATGAATGGGGGAGGGGCAGAGAGAGAGGGAGACACAGAATCTGAAGCAGGCTCCAGGCTCCGAGCCATCAGCACAGAGCCCGACGCAGGGCTCGAACTCACGGACCGCGAGATCGCGACCTGAGCTGAAGTCGGAGGCTCAACCGACTGAGCCACCCAGGCGCCCCGACACGTATCTTTATTTTATTTAATTTTTTTTTAAATTTTTTTTTCAACATTTTTTATTTATTTTTGGGACAGAGAGAGACAGAGCATGAACGGGGGAGGGGCAGAGAGAGAGGGAGACACAGAACCGGAAGCAGGCTCCAGGCTCTGAGCCGTCAGCCCAGAGCCTGACGCGGGGCTCGAACTCCCGGACCGCGAGATCGCGACCTGAGCTGAAGTCGGAGGCTCAACCGACTGAGCCACCCAGGCGCCCCGACACGTATCTTTATTTTATTTAATTTTTTATTTAATTTTTTTTTCAACATTTTTTATTTATTTTTGGGACAGAGAGAGACAGAGCATGAACGGGGGAGGGGCAGAGAGAGAGGGAGACACAGACTCGGAAACAGGCTCCAGGCTCCGAGCCATCAGCCCGGAGCCCGACGCGGGGCTCGAACTCCCGGACCGCGAGATCGTGACCTGGCTGAAGTTGGACGCTTAACTGACTGCGCCACCCAGGCGCCCCTCATTTCTTCATTTAAATAAATATACTGGGAGTCCATAGGTGGAGGTGGATGGGGACTGTTTTGACTTCTTAGAAGCCAGGATGGTGACTTTCCTTTGCCATACTCATGAGTGTGGGTCCTTCCAGCTGCCTGGAGTGGTCTCAGTTTAGATCAGGGTTTCTCAAACTAGAACTATTGATATTTGGGGGGCTGGGTAATTCTTTGTTGTGGGGGGCTGTCCTGTTCCTTGTAGGATGTCTAGCAGCGTTCTCTAGGGGGTCTCTACCCATTAGATGCCAGTAGCACTCCTTCCCTTTCCACAGTCCCTCCCAGTTGTGACAATCCAAAATCTCTCCAGACATTGCCCAATGTCCCTTTGGGGAGGAAACCAAATGTACTCCTCCTTATTGAGAAGCACTGGCTTGGGTGTGGCTGAGGACCCCGATCTCATGCTTCCCACTCCTTCCCTTCCTTGTTCTATACCCATCCCATCTCTGTGTCTACAAGCCTTTATTTACCAGTTGTCCCTTGTTCCCAGATGGGATTGAAGAGACTGTCTTCACTAAGTGGCTTTTATCTCCTCTCAGGTGTCCTTAGCCCTCTGGAAAGGCCATCCTCCAGTGGGCTTGCATTCTAGGTGGACCAGTAACCCCAGAGCCATCATGCCATCATGTTTGGCATTTCTCATTTCAGAGTGCATCAGTATCAACTGTTAAAACTCTCCTGAACTCGCCCTTTGGAGAGTCTGGGTCCCCAGGGAACCCTGGAACCTGCATTGTCAAAAGCACCCCACATGGTTCACAGACCTCCTTGAAGACCCACCTTCCTGGGAGGGCTCTGGGCCTGACTCTTGGCTGTGAACAGCAAGGCGCCCTCCTGGTCAGAAATATCAACATCCCCCAATCTCCCTCTCTTCTTTCCCCCCATAAAACCAGGCATGGAAGTCTAACTCCCACTTGGCAAGCATCTTCTATGCTTTCTGGCAAGGACTAAACTAAAGCTCCTTTTCCTCCACTTTGCTAGCTAGACAATCATACCCAAGCCAACAGTCAGTCTGGCATCTCTAGACCTTCTAAGAACCTTTGGCAAATCCTTCCAACTGGGGGGCTTCCTGGGGGCCAGGCCTCGGACTCTCACACAGGGGTTGGGCTCAACTCCACAGGAAGTTGGCACATGTGTTGATCAGCCCAGTGCTGACCACCAACCAACCCCAAGTATCCAGGATGGGGAGCAGGAGGGCCAAGCCTGTGTGCAGGGCACAGTCTGGAAGTGGGGGCCACCTGCTCTGGCCCAACCGGGCAAGGAGGCTGCTGCATCTCTCCACAGACACCACACTATTCCCTGACCACCCCCCTTCTCGCCCACCCCCCCTCCACCTGGCTGTGGATGCTGGGAGCTAAGTTAAAACAGGAGGACTTGAGGGCTCTGGAAAATGAATCTGGGGTCTCTGCAAAGCTTTGTTCTAGAGCTCTTCGTGCTGGGGTGGGGGAAGGTTGTGAGAGAGAAAAGTATGCTCTTGAGAGCTGGAATTTTACCGCAATCCTCTAGCTGAGAAGTGAGGTGAGGGCCTCTGGGCTCAGCAGCAATCACGACTGTAATTGCTCACATCACAAATGCTGGGCAGGATCCTCAACCTCCAGTGTTTGCAGCGTCTGGGCTGAGCAGATTGGCTGGTTTTGGATCCTGGGCCACTGGAGAGCCCATGCCAGCTCCCGCACGGCTCCTGAGGCTGGTTGTCTCCCCACAATAGAGACTTGGTCCTAATAGCTCTTCCGATGCTCTCTTTATTTTTGAGAGGCTGGAAATCAGGTTTAATGTGAAACCTCTTGATTTCTCTGTTTTGCCACGAAATCGCTTTTTCAGAAAACTCTGCAGGCCCAATAAAACTCGAGGGAGATCTGAGTGTGACCCTCGATCCCCAGTTTGTGACCTCTGACCTAAAGGGGTGTTTGAGTGCCTCTCCCTGGAGTGATGGTCTGGGGAGGTCGAATGGAGCAGTGAACCTTCCAGGTGGGTTTGACAGCAGGTGGACCGGTAAGTTGCTTGGCCTGTGATGAGCGTGCCCACCATTGACCTTCAGGAGGACCCTGAATGGTAGTTCTGGAAGGAATCTTAGGGCTCATCTGGCCCACATGCTACTTTTACACATGGGGAAACCGAGGCCCAGAGAGGTCAAGGGGCTTTCCTAAAATATGTAGCTAATGATGGCAAAGGGGGGTCTAGAAGGAAGGACACTGAGCCCAGTCCAATGAGACCTCATAGTAATGGCCAGTCCAGGGTCTGGCCACAGAATTGCTCAGTAGGGCTTGTTGGATGGGGGTGGGGGGCTGAAAATGGCCCCCAAAGACATCAAATCCTAATCCCCAGAACCCACATATGTTACCTTATATGGAAAGAGGGTCTTTACAGGGGTGATGAAGTTAAGGATCTTGAAATTGGGGAGATCATCTTGGATGGGCCATTAACTATAATGGCCGTAAGGATGCCATCACATGTGTCCTTATGAGAAGGAAGCAGAGGGAGTTCTGCCATGGAAGACAAAGGCCATGAGACTCCAGAAGCAAGATGCTAATGCTGGAAGGGGCAGGCAGGGGCCCCAGCCAAGAAAGGCAAGGAATGCAGCTCTAGAAGCTGGAAAAGGTAAGGAAACAGATTTGCCCCTAGAGCCTCCAGATGTAAGATCTCCAGAGCTGTAAGAGAATAAATGTATACTGTTTCAAGCCACCACATTTGTGGTCATTTGTTACGACTGCAAAGGGAAATGGATACAATAAATATTTGGTGGCAGGGGCAGGGATGGCTTGGGCTGTGTGTGTGTGTGTGTGTGTGTGTGTGTGTGTGTATGGGTATGCGCGCCCAGCTCTCTCTTCCTACTCACTACACTCACGTCCCACAGACCTTCTTTCCGTTCCTTGAACATCTCAACCTTGTTCCTGCCTCAGGGCCTTTGCTCCTGCTGTACCTTCTGCCAGGAACGCCCTTCCCTAGATTTCACATGGTTCATACCTTCTGGCCTCAGTATAAATGTTACCTCTTCAGGGAGGCCTTCTCTGACCCTCTGATCTAGTTTTTTTTTTTCCCAACCCCAAGCCATATTTCTTCAAATCACCATTTCATTTCTTTTATAGCATGTGTCACTATCTAACATGATTGCCTGAGAGCCTGAGTCTATCTGTTTATCATTCATTTCTTGTCTGTGACTCCATAATGGCAGAGGCTCATCAGTGGATCCCCAGTTCCAAGGACAGTATCTGGGGCAGAAAAGATGCTCCGTGAATATTTGCTGAATGAAAGATGGTGAGAAGCTCCCCTTCCTTGCACACAATCTGGGGATGAATGGGTGGCTGCGTGGGCTCATTCCATAGCTCCTCCTCAGAATGAGGGGCTGGGTGCCACTTGACAAGATGGCGGGGACACAGATAGGAGAGAGTGCAAAGTAAGAGTAATAGCTCTATAACCAGGACTTCTCTCCCCTCCCCAGGAAACGACGGACTGGGGAAGCCCCTTATGTTCACATGGTTAAGGTGAGAATGAAAACTTGCACTGAGGTTCAGTGTGAAGGCAGTCATTGGAGTCAATGCCAACGGACTGATTCAAAGTCATAAGACATGTCAAGTGCAGTCACAGAGGAGACCCTCTATTGCAGACAGTCCTGGAATCAGTGGTGTCATTGGTTGGTCTGAGGTCAGTTCTCCTGGGGTGCTATCTTGCGTGGAGGGCACTTCAGTTTCCCTTCCAGACTGAGAAAATACCCCAAGTCCTCAGAAACTTGATGGCTAGCGGTCAAGTGCACTGTGGCCAACAGTGTAATCTATGTTAGTGGAGGCCAAGAGCATGGGCCTGGGGTCAAGTCCTGGCTCTGTCATTTGCTGGCTCTGTGAGCTGGGACATGTGACTGTGCCTCTCTGAGCCTTGGCTTGCTTACTAGGAAAATGGGGTGCTACGAGGAGCAAATGAGGTAACTGATGTAAAGACCTTAGTGTGCGGCCAGGCCCCCTGGAGGGCTCAGTACAGCTTGATTAGTATGTTGGTCATAAAACAGAGGCTTGTCACAGGAGACCTCCTCTCCCCAGTTAAGCTCATTCTCTAGGATCGAAACTGACTTCTGAGCCTCCAGCCACCTCTTCTCGCCCGGTTTCGTGTCAACTGTAGCCACCCACCATGAGATTTCTAGCAGAACCAAGATGAGCACTCCTGTGGCCAGGGCTGTGTGACTCTGGGCAAATTGCCCCACCTTTCTGAGCGTCAGTTTCCTTGCCGATAAGGCGGCCCAAACCATACAGCCTACTTAGGAAGCAGGGCTGAATTCACCCAAGCTCTGAAGAGATGGCTATTATGAAGGTTCTCTGTAAGTAACCGAGTGCCCTGCGAGTGGAGAAGTCATCAGAACGCAGGGCGAGGCTGACCGGCTGGTCCAGATGGATGCTGGACCAGGGACCTTGGCCTCTTTAGAACCCTCCTTCAGGGCAGCAATCTGAACAACCTGGATATCCTCTGACACGCAGCATTTTAAAGTGACCGTTCCCAAGTGCCGAAGGTCCCAGAAGCCCCCAGATTTCCCTTCCTTACGGTCCCCGCACACTGCCACCACCTGCCGGGCCCACCTTCCCCCTGGGATCAAGGGTGAGACTGTGTCTAGACTAAACATCGCTTCTCTCCCCAACGGAGGGCCAGCATTCCCAAACAACAGGACTAGGGACGCCCCGTGAGGGCAAGGAGTTAGATGAAGCAGGTGAATAGGTCCGCGTCCAAGAGGAAAGACGGAAGGAAGGAAATGAGGCCAAGAGAGCAGGAGAGTCAAGGGCACTGCTGAGAACCAGGGACAGCCCCAGCCTCTGCTTGGCCCCCAGAAGCCACAGCCTGCTGGCTGTGACCCGGATGTGGGGCTCCAGGCCTGGTAGGCAGCCGGCCTCACTGGGCATCCAGAATCCAGGCTGCCAGCTCTGACCCCCACCCCAAAAAGCAGCCTGGATGGGGAAGCCACTGGAAGGCTGAGTAATTTCCAGGCAGCCACGTGCTCCAAGGGGCTGGAATCCTCCCCAGCCCGCCAAGCCCGGAGAGTGACGTTGAAGACCCTTCTGTCTCTGGGCTTGCATTTCCTGACTTGGGGACGCTGACACTTAACAAGGCTCTTATTCCTGTCACCTAGTTTGGTGATTTCTGAGGGCACTTTTGGTTTTTCCAATGATGGTGAGGGTCCCTGGCATCACGGTGGAAAGGAGGTGGCATTGGGGATGGTCCAGGGGCAAACCCACACAAGGAAGAAGGGTCCTGCCTGCCATGCGACCTTAGCACATCAACCAAGATGAAAAGCAAGCTTAAACTTCTGAGTCAAGACCCCGATTCAGTCTTACGCTAAAACATGGCTTAAAAATACACTCAGTTTTCCATGCATGCAACCATTGGGAAAAGACAGGACATCATTTCATTGGGAGTCTGTCACCATTTCGGAAGATCACATCACCAAAGAGACACCGCTGGTGGCATCTGAGTGGCCAAAACAATACACCTGGTTCCACCTGCATTTGACACGGTCGTGAGTGGACCAATTCTCTGTTTAGGGGCAAATAGCTGAGCGCTGATAGATGAAATTACAGCTTCTGTTATGATAAATTACTTTTATGCCTGGTCTCCTTTAGTTTATAGTTAGGGCATTATTAGCTCCTGGTTAAGAAAGGGGGCATTTAAAAACATTTGTGGGGGTGCCTGGGTGGCTCAGTCGGGTAAGCGTCTGAGTTCTGCTCAGGTCATGATCTCATGGTTCGTGGTTTCGAGCCCCGGGTCAGGCTCTGTGCTGACAGCTCAGAGCCTGGAGCCTGATTCAGATTCTGTGCCTCCCCCTCTCTCTCTGCCTCTCCCCTGCTCATGCTCTGTCCCTCAAAATAAATAAACATTAAAAAAATTAAAAATATTTGTTAATGTGGGGGGTGGGGAGCATTGAGCACAGGCATGGGCCACTGAGCTAGGGGACCATGCACTATTATTGGATAATACTCCTGCTGAGAACCGTTTACCCTAGCGGGGTTCATGGAGCCCTGTACTTGCCCTAGGCCACTTTCTTCCAAAGCAGTGTTTCCTGCTCCTTTTGGTCACTGGAGGGAGGACTGTGATGGATGAGGGCGGGTTGAGAGCTGAGGTGCAGCCTCCTAATTTGGGAAAATAGGTCTGCCGGAGGAGACCCCACGTCAGACCAGCATGTCCTGCCCCGGTCCTCGGGGAAACAAAGGCTGCTTTTCGGAGGTGGTGTTTGGAGGGGCCCCTGAGGCCAGGCTCCCGTTAAAGTCCTTCACGTTTGGCAACCTCACCCAAGCCTAGTGTCCTGCATCAGGTTTTTGCATCCCGCCACTGCCAGCTGGGAGAGGGTCACACTGGCTTCTCGGAGCAGGAGGGCCGAGCTCCCAATGCTAAGAGGGACCCTCCGGGGGACTTCTCTAGTCACACAGGGAGATTCAGGCTCCTCGGTCTGGGGCGGGGCTGAAGGAAAGCCCCAGGGAATTCTGATGCTCACAACCCCATGCCCACCCCATGCCCAGCTGAGAATCAGAACCAAGCATATGGAGCACTAAGTACAGCCTCCGGGAGGGGACTGTCACACTCATTCAGAGACCCATTGCTCTTCCTAGGAGAAGGGGGTGTTGAGGAGCAGGGAGGCACATATATCCAGAATGGGGACGAAGAGGTTGTGCTCAAAAGACTTCGTTGTGGGGGGGTGGGGCACATCTGGTGCCTCCTAGAAAACCAGGCCAATGATTGATTCTGGATTCTATAGATGCTTTAGGATTTAAGCCCACCGGATGAGACTTGGGGGCCGCTGGCTGCCCAGAAACTACATCAAGACCTATGTTATCTCAAAACAAAAATATGTTATCTCTGCTGCAGATGCTGTCGTAGGGACACCTGGGAAATGGCAGCTCCCCCGAGGACCCGGCTCTAGCCTGGTGGGGAGGGTCTCCAGGCTTAGTCATGGGTGAAACGGGCCCCAGATCTCTGTATGCCAGGACAGCCCTGAGGACTGGTCCCAGCCCCCAGCTCTGGCAAGGAAGGTCAGGACAATAGGGGCCCCCACCCACTTGCCCCACCAAGAGGGTAACACCATGTCCTGCGTACTGGGGCCAAGACTCTCCATCTCCTGTGGAGATGGGACCAAAGGTATGGGGAGACTCCAAACTGCCCCCCCCCCAGGAGCTCACAGAAGAGGGAAGAAGCAGGTTGGAGGACAGGAGCTCAAAGGGCACCAGGGAACCCCTGGGGCTTCTGGCAGAGACCCCACCTTCCCGCTCGGGATATTGCTGGAATCAGCTGGGCTTTTGCTCAGGTGGGAGAAGTTGGAAAAGCTCCAGGATGCAACGGTGGCCTGAGGTGCGGTGCCATAGACCGAGGGCCCCCCTCAAAGGGTGGTTGGGGGGCTGACCCGTCAGGAAGGGAGACTGGGTCCCATGCAGGCCTTCCACCACATCAGGCACCCTCCCACCTCAGGACCTTGGCACCTGCCATCCCTCTGCCCGGCATGCCCCTCCTCCATAAAGCTTCGACGTGCCCTTCTTCCCCCCCCTCCGGGTCTTCCAACATCTGCTTCCTTGAGACCTTCCCAGCCTCTCTCTCTAAAATCCACCTTCCGCAATACCTCCTGACCCCCGTCTGATTCCGTGTATCTCCTTAGCACATATCTGACGGCCTACTTATGTTAACATTTTTATCTCACTGATTCTTTGCCTTTTCCCCGTGACACTGTAAGGTCCCCAAGCTCACGGGGCTTGTCTATTTCATTCACTCACAAGGTCAGAGGGTCGGCGTGTTCCCTGCACCCCTGGTGCCGGGTTTGTCTTCAACCAACATGTGTTAAATGAAACCAGTGCAGGGGCCTGGAGAGAGCTGCTTTAATCCAGGTTCCTGAGGGACACCCTGGGGACCTCTAAGTGCTCTCTGGACACTCAGGGGTCCTTGGGGACGGGGTGGGTGGGAAATCTTGTCCTGGGTTTCTGGGTGGCCCCACATGGGGGCTAGATAAGAAGTGGGGGCTGTGCTAACCTGAGACCAGAATGGGCGCACAGAGAAGCTTGCCTCTCTCCTCTGTCCCTGGACCCACTATTCTCTGACCCCTTGGCCCAGCTGCCCACTCCTCCCCAGAGAAGGAGCTAGAATCGCCCACTGTGTCACCTGTTCTCTTCCTCCACACAGTCAGAAAATGCCAATCTGGCAAACACAGAGGGGCCGGGACCCGGGTTTTCCTGTTCTCACCTCGGTTCCTGCAGACTCTGAGCAAGAGCGCTGTTTTGGGGCGGGGGGGGGGGGGCAGGGCCTCTACTTCAATTCCATTCCCTTCCCTTAGAACCTCCCTTGCTCTCCAGCGGCTGCCCAAGGCGAGAGCTGGTTTAGGCTGAGGCCTGCGCAGGCCTCAGCCCATCCCCTCTCTCTTCCCAGGACCTTGGCATTCCCCCTATGCGGAGGCCGCCGCGGACACGCGGCTCTCACTCACGGGGCGACTCAGGAAGGGCCCCTCCTCTCTGAGCCTCAGTCTTCTGCCCCATGAATTGCAGATCGCAAAAATACCCATGCTGAGTGAGGGGTTGCTGGAAGACGTGACATCAGCCACCGCGACTGTCAGCTGGGTCTCGTGGCAAGAGATACAGGCTGGAGGTTACGCCCATTCTGTTCCTACGGTTGCAGTTTTGAGAGAAAGAGGCAAGAGCGGTTGAGTGCATGTGCCTCTGCAGGTGTCTGGAACGGCTCAGGTCGGCTTCTGGGCTATGAGACTGAGTTGCAACACACGTTTGCATACGACACATCCATGCACACACACAGGGCTTACCTGTCCACCTGGACTTCTGCATCCTTCGTCTCTGCCTTGGAAAGTCCCCCGCCATTGATCCCTTTGCTCCCACTGGTGAGAAGGCTCAGTACAGGTTCTATCTCTTTGAGCAAATCACTGTTTTGGCTGCCCTGGATGCTCTTCTTGGCAGAGTCCTGGCCTGGGGGCCCAGGAGCCCGGCTCTTGGTATGGGGGAGAGAGCCGGCTTCCTGCCCACCGTCTTGGGCGTGCTGCGGCCCATTGCCAGGACCCGTGGCCCTGTCCACTGCCGGTGAGTGCTCTCTGCTGGCTGATGACTGGTGAGACAGATCGACAGCGGTGGTGGGGGCAGCCAGAGGCCGTGTCACGCGGATGGTCTTGGGGGTCCCGTCCCCGGTGAAGGTGGTCTCCAGGTGAGTGGTGAAGCCCTCGGGGCCCCTCAGAATGAGGACCACGTGGGTCTCAGAGGCGATGCCCCTGAGCACCTCCAGGGCGCTGTCATAGCTCAGGTCCACCAGGGGCTGGCCGTTGACTGCAAGGATGATGTCACCGGCCTGGATGAGGCCGCTCTGCTCCGCGGCACCCCCCCGAATCAGGTCGGAGATGATCACGGGCGGCTTGCTCACCCGCTCCTTCACCAGGAACCCCAGACCCCCCACCTTGCGCTTGAAGAGGCGGACGGAGATGACGTTGGGTTGGATCTGCTGAACGCTGAACACCTGATTCTCCATGGTGTCTACTACCCAGGTGTCTGAAGACCTCAAAATGCGTCAAGCCAAGATGGTTTCACCAGGAGGAGCCAGGCTTCAGGGCGTGCTCGGAGGAAGAGGGGGCTGGTGCTGAGGCGTCTCAGGAATGAGCTGCTCTGGGGCTTTGTCTTCTCCGTCTCTGACGTCAACACGGCATCACCCGCTCATTGCTGTCCGGCCATCGGTGGCATGATCTCCTGCGTCTGCCTTCCTCCTCGTTCTCTAGGAAGCGATGGTTGATCAGGCGGACGTCAGGACCAGCCGTGGGACGTGTCCCCAAGCAACAGGTCAGGCAGACTGGGGAGGAGATGTGTCTGGTGGATGTGTCTAGATGTGTCTAGAGGTGACGCAAGCTTCGGCACACTATTCTCCAGGCGCCGCCAGCCCGTCAGACCCGTGCTGGAGAGGAGGAACAAGGGAGGGGGTGGAGAGAATCACAAAAGAGAGATTGATGTGGAGTGCCCAACACCACCTTCAAAACCGAGATGGAAAATGCAGCCAACTGAGAAGTCCAACCACGAGACGCTGGAGCTTGGAAGCCAACCTAGAAATGAAATCCTTCCTCCTCGAGGGGAGTGGGGGCCCTTCCCAGTGAGCTGCAAATTGCCTGCTTTCATCTCCCATGAGCAAAGCCCTCTAAGACCGAGGGTCTCCTTGAAAAACCACTGATAACTGTGGAAATCAGATGGCAAGAATCACGATCTTATCTCTTATCTCTTTCCCACCTCGTGAAGTCAACCTGTCACGTGGTCTTTGGCTCTCTGTGTTTTACAAACATTTTCCACTCACGGGTCAGGAGCTCAGCCAGCACAGACCTTTGGGCCCTCTGTCCCAGCTACCCCCAAAGTCCCCACAACAAACCCACTGGAAGGAGGAGGGCCACCAATGATGTCAATTGGCCTCTCTGACCATTTTTGTAATGAGCGACTTGTTCCAGGCTCAAAAGGACAGACGTGGCCGCATTACAAACCAGTATAAACCAAATTTGGTGTGATAAATACGGAAGACATGGGTTCACGCAAAACTCTGGAGGGCATCTGCATTCCACAGACAACCCGAAACCCTAATGCGGAAACATTTGGAAGAGCGACTGTGTCCCCCTAAGGGTTAGCATAGGCGCACAGCACGTGCTCAATGAGTATTTGTTGACTGAAGAAAAATCCCAAAAGATTAAACATAGCAGACACTTATTGAGTATGTACGCTCCTAATGTATATATTTTTTCTCCTTTGATCCTCACAATTACCCTTCAGTAGATGAGAAGCCTGGGAAGGGTAGTTCACTTGTCCAAGGTCATGCAGAAATGAGGGCAAAGAGAGGTTTAAATTCAGGTGTGCCCCACTCTTGAGCCCGAGCTTTTAAACTTACACTCTGATTTTTTAAATTTCATATTCTGGTTATTTTCTTCACTCTCCCTGGCTCCCCCAGGCTTGGAGACACGAGGTATGGTTGGGGGTACCAGGGCGCAACAGGGGACCTCGCTGAAGATGCTATGGCCTGGGGGGGGGGTGTGCACCTGTGGAATGCACACACAGCAGGCGGCTATTAGTGAGTCCTACGTGTCTGGGTTGGAGCAGGTCGTCTGTGGGTTGTGGGTGGAGTGGGGGCAGGAGGGAGGCAGCAGAGGACCCCTCCATCCTTCTCTGTCCCCCGGTTCAAGTCCTGGTTCCAGCTCTATCCCGACACCCTTCCCTGCGGGCATCGTCCCCACACTCAGCGCGGGGAGGGAGCCCCCATCTGCCACTACCAGCAAAGTGACACTCACTCCCTCGTTTCCCTTTTGGCGAATTCCCGGGGTCATCGGGGGGCTGAGGCAGCTGACCGGCTCCCACTGCCTCTGTGAGCAGGAGGCGGGGGGCAGACACCCCCAAGAAGGAGGTGCCACTTCCTGGATCCCCTCGAGGCGGGGCGGGGAGCAAGTCCACCTCCCCCTTTGCAGCTCGCAGTATGTAACTCCACCAGTCCCTGTGCGTGGGTGAGGGGAGAATGAATCCCCGGGCCCAGCCCAGGCTGTGCTCTCCATCTGGCGACGCTGTGCGTGTGTGTTTCTCTCTGTGTATTCATGCATCGCCCTCATGCTGTGTCATTCCTCTGCTGTGTGTGTGAGCGCGTGTGGCCCGTGTGTCGACCAACCGAGTGTCTTCTTTCTGCAGAGAAAACCACCCAGAGCCCCTGTGTCTCTCCTCACCATGGAGGACGGGCCCTCCCCCCACCCCTTGGCTTCCTTCACTCATTTCTTCTGGGTACTGAACCCGGGACGTTCGTTGTTTAGGTGGAAGCAGAGACAGCCGGGACCTCTAGATCTCTCTTGAGCGTCCAAGTTAGGCAGTGGACTCTGTTCATTAATTAAAGAAGGGACTCACACATAAGCTTCTAGGGAGGCGAGGTTTCTGAGGGCTTTTTTTTTTTTTTTTTTTTGTCACTTCTGGCTTGGGCCAGACCTTGGGAAGGACAGAACCTGGGCTTGGCTTAAGAGAAAAGGAAAAGAATAAAGCGATCCACATGCCTTCCCAGCCAAGCTCAGTTTTTCCTCTTTCTCAGTTGGTTTCCAAATCAGGGAGGGCTGCTGATTGGCACTTGGGAAATTGGGGTGCTGTTTCTCAGACTTTGGCCTTAGGAAGGCAACTTGATCTTTGGAAACAACCGGAAAGAGGCTGGGCTTGGGAGGAGCAGGGATATTCACTGTCTGCTGAGACAGAAAGAGAGAGAGAGAGAGAACAAGCCCTGTGTCTCAGTGACCAGACTCTAAGCACTCACCAGGATCTATCTGGATCCTAATAACAATCCCGCAACACTTTTGTCTCCCTCCTTTTCCTCCCCAAAGCACATCCTCACCTACTGCCGTATTTTTATCCTCACTCTGACCAGGGTCAGGTTCAAATATCCCCATTTAACAGATGAATACATTAAGTTGCCACAGGGAGACCGATTTGTCCCAGCTTGTGAATGTCCAGTGTCCAGGAGGCTCCTGGGTCAGCTGGGGTGGTTGGCTACTCTTCTGCCACAGGGGAGATTAAAAAAAAATTTTAAATATTTATTTATTTTTGAGAGAGAGAGAGAGAGAGGGAGAGAGAGAGAAACAGAAAGAGAGAGAGACAGACAGATAGACAGAATCTGAAGCAGGCTCCAGGCTCTGAGCTGTCAGCACACAGCCCGACATGGGGCTCGAACCCACAAACTATGAGATCACGACCTAAGTCGAAGTCCAGAGCTTAACTGACTGAGCCACCCAGGTGCCCCCACAGGGGAGATTTTTAAGGGCCTTTTTTGCTCTGTGTTTGGCTCTGTTTCCAGAGGAGTTCTTTACTTTCTCGGGACTTCTATTTCCTTATCTGTAAAATGGGGTTGGTAAGCAATTACACTGCCCTGGATAACCAGGGGGATTAAATAAAATAGCGAAATCGGGGTCCTCAAGCAATATCACACAGCAAACGCTCAGAAGAAATGGCTTCCTGTTATTGTTACATAATATGCAACGATTTGGGCTTCCTGGCTTTTAATTTTAATTTTCTACACCATCGCAGTTTTGCCAGAGGTCGTTCATGTGCCATCTAGAGGGGGTCCTTTGCTGGAAATCACACGGCGGAATCTGGCGCTGGTCGCAGTACAGGGCTCTGAACACAAGGAGCCGGGTGCCGGGCCGCGTATCCTGCCGACCCAGCCTCCACCCTTTGGAGCAGTGACTTTAAACAAATCACATGCGTGCACGCCCTCGTGCATACCGTGGAAACAATACTTGGACCCGGGCCTCATTCGAGTAGTTCAGTGGTGTCGGGGGTATTTATTTCATTTACCTGGCTGCGAGGAAATTAGCGGCTGACTTTCGGGACAATTGCCAGGGAGAAGGAGGGAGCCAAAATAGGCCAGCGTCTGCCAGTACCATCTCATTGTGCGACCTTGGGCAAGCCGCTCCCCGTTCTGGGCTGCATTTTTGCAACCAGAAGGGTGGGGAGGGCAGCAGTTTCTAGTAAGGGAGAGTCTCCTGCGTGCTAAGCACAGCGCTGAGCCCTCGGCACGGGTGCCTTATTTGATCCTGGCAGGGACCGCAAGGAACCCAGGTGGCAACCTTGCATCTAGCAGGTGGATTCTGAGCACTTACCAGGGTCGGTCCTAATCCTAACACCACCCCTAACACCAACACGCCTCATTTATCCTCCTCCCGAAAGCACACCCTCATCAGCTGCCATATTTTTTTCATCCTCACTCTGATCAGGGTCACCTTTGATTGTCCCCATCTTCTAGATGTGGAGATCAAGCTGCCATAGAAGACCTGACTGTCCTGGTTTGTCCGTGACTTTCCATTTGTAGCACCGAAAGTCAGAGGACGTTAGGGTGAAGGACAGCCAATGAGATGATCCAACCCAACCTCCGTTCAAAAATGAGCAAACAGAGGCCTGGAGAAGCAAGAGGCTCATTCAACGTGGATCAACAACAGGTCGGGGGGCGGGGGGGAGGGTCTAGGGCTGTGCCCTCCAGGAGGCTAGCCACTAGCCACATGCGGCCATTGAACTCCTTAACTGTGGCTGGTTCCATTGAGATCTGCTGCAGGAGCAAAACACACATTGGGTTTCAAAGGCTAGTAGGAGAGAAAGAACAGGGACACCTGGGTGGCTCAGTCAGTTACACGTCTGACTCTTGATTTCTCGGCTCAGATCATAATCTCACGGTTTGTAAGCTCAAGTCCCACATCAGGCTCTGTGCTGACAGCTGCAGAGCCTGCTTGGGATTCTCTCCCCGGCTCTGTCTCTCTGCTCCCCCACTCCGCCCACTCATGTATGCATGCACTTGCTCTCTCTCTCTCTCTCTCTCAAAATAAATAAATAAATAAAAAGAATGAGCCAGATCTCTATTCACAGGTACAAAATGAGCTCCAAGGTACAAAAAGAAAGATGCACATGTGTGAATTCTTCACATGTAAATGCAGAGAATATTCTGGAAAGAATGGGTAGCAATTGGTTGCAATTCACAAGGAATACTAGCAGTCAGAAGTAGGAGGGAGACATCCTTTGCACTGACTACCTTATTTTTCTCTTTGAACATCATCTAAATGCTGTTTTTAATTACATACATATTACCTCTTAAGTGAGCAGTATCGAAGAAACAGCACCCAGCCTGTGAACTCCTGGGTGTTTTCTGCTTGCACACTCACAAAATCGTGGATGGAGTTATGGCACCATTTGCCATCTCCCTTCAATCTCATTTAAGAACAAATTCCAAGTCTCCATCTCTTAAAAACAAAACAAAACCAAGACCCAAACCGTAACTCAACCGTGCTCTTTAAAAAAACAACAGCAAAACACAACAAAACAACCAACTTCCTTGTATCTCCCGAACTGCTAATTTGCAGTCTTTCCCCCGAGAGAACACCACCCGGGAATCAAGCTGACACGCTTTCTCCCACGCTGGCAAGTCATTGCTACAAACCCGCCAACCTCTGCAAATCAAGGAGGTGAGCTGGCGTTCTGTGTCTTGGGGGTCCCAGAGACATGTAACTCCCCCAGTTTCATGACTACAGCTTGCTGGTGGTGATGGCCCTGATCTCAGATCGGATGCCCACATCTTACAAGTAGTTCAGAGTTAGCAGAATGAGGCTTCACGGGGGTTTCAAGTTTGATAGCGTGCCTCGTCGTGAGGCTTCGGGAAGCCCTCACTCTCTCACTCTGCTGCACTGTACCATCTCTTTGAATGGCAGTTTGGCAAGATTTAGCCTAAAACTTAAAATACACAGATCTTTGGCCTGGCAATTCAATGTTTAGGACTTTCTCCTGCAGATACACTAGAGGGAACATCCTTAACACACACACACACGCACCTTCCTTGCAGGGTTGTTCAGAGTATCAACAGATTAAATAAACAATGGCACATCCATGCAGTGGAATCCTGTGTAGGCATTAAATAAGGGTGGGGGATAGATCTAAAAGGACCAATGGGGATGGGGAGGTGGCTTAGTCGGTTGGGCATCTGACGCTTGATTTAGGCTCAGGTCATACTCTCAGGTCATGCTGAGCCCTAGTCTGCTTGAAATTCTCTCCCTCCCTCTCCCTCTGCTCCTCTCTGGCTTGTGCACTTGCTCTCTCTCTCTCTCTCTCTCTCTAAAAAAAAAAAAAAAAGGACCAATGGGGAAGCAGCTTCAAGATACACTATTAAATTTTAAAAGGTGGAGAGCACTGACATATAAATATATTTACATATCCATCCTATGTATTCATCCATAATTCCATAGAAGTTTGATGATGCATTGAACATCTCTGGAAAAACACCCAAGATATTGGTAAATATGCTTGCTTCTTGGAAAGGGGGCTGGGAGGCTAGGGGTGGGGTGGGAGAAAAGCTTACTTTTTATTATATATTCTTTTTTTTAAATGTTCTTTGGTGATGCTTACTTATTCATCTTTTACTCTGTTTTTGTATCATATATAAACCAAAGAGCGTGGACTTTGAAGCCAGACTGTCTTAAATCTGGACTCTGGCTTCTCCACTTGGCTTTGTGATGGTGAGCAGTTTGCTTAATCTCTCTGAGTCACAGTTTTTGCATCTATAACATGGGGACGAGAACAGCATTTCTTCAGGGTGTCCGTGAAGACGGAATAATAGTTAATATTTTCTGAGGTCTTACAACATGCCATACCTACAGTCAGTGCCCATCACACGAATCTTCTTCCCACTGCTTTTACTAGTAATTATCACACTGGCAGCCATTATGCTCTTGGTCCTCTGTGATGTCAATGGACGGACATACGTGGCTTAAAGTACTTTGTGTCGAAGGACAACTAAAAGCCGTGGACACACAGGCTGGTCTTGGTTTTCAGTGGAGTGGGTGCCTGTCACCGAGTCCTCGCATCACCAAAGGAGCAGGGTTTGGTGTGTTGGAATGTGGAACTCAAGAGAGGCAGCCAGAAACTCAGGCCCCGGATCTTGGTGATGAGTCACCACCACTGGGGTGGGATGGGGGTGTCGTGGGTCCAGTCCATCATCAGTAGAGAGCTACAGGGCTGTCGTCCCCATGTTGGAATAGATCTGGGGAATTATGGAGCCTACATTTCATCTTCATTTTGCAAAGCTCATTTTTATGAGTGAGTTCAGTCAGCTGTAGAGCACTAAATCCATCATACAGACAGAAAACCCCAGGGTTTGGGGCTAAGGTAATTAGCTTCCTTCCATCACCCCTCAGTGGCACAAAAATCCGCAAAGATGCACCTCCACTGCCCGCGACCCTCGCCAGACATGCTCCATTGCTGGTGGTGTCATGCAGCAGTCAGAGTGGCGAGCGTTAGAGCCAGAAGACGAGAGTTTGTGACCCACTTCTACTACCTATTAGCCTCAGCTTTGTCATCTGTAAGATGGGAACAATGATGGTTTCTACCTTTCAGGTAGAAATGAAGTGGGAGTACATCCAATGGGATAATCTATGTGAAACGTGTGGCACTGCTCCGTGACTATTTTTAGAGTCGCTTTCGACTGCACCTCAAGGAAAATGAGCAATTTCAGGCCAGATATGTGAACATAATCACAGCCAAGAGGATGGCCTCATTACTGTAAAAATGAAGCACTACCAGTGGGCTCTGAAACATTGCTTAAGAACCATTACAAAGACTTAGTGCATATTTCATACCCCCAATTAACCTTACCCTCTTTCTCTCTTTCTTCCTCCCCTTTTCTCTCCTTCCCTTCCTCTCTTCCTTCCTTTTTTTTTTTTTTTCATTCACACCATCCATTCATTCATTATGAAAGTGCACACAGCTCCCACCTGGGTCAGCAAGGAGGATGGCGGTGGAAAAGCAGGGAGGGATAAGATAGCTCCCTGCCCTCAGAGCTTACAACCTGGGGGTGGGGGAGAGTGGGGTGGAAAAGAGATGTTAGTGACAAGTGCAGCAGGCAGAACAAAGTGAAAATACAGGCTGTTAGCAGGAACACGGCCAGGAAACCAAACAGTCTGGGTGGTGGTGGTCAGGGAAGGCTTCCTGGTGGAAGAGTCAGAGTTAGCCAGACTGAAGGGGTGGATGGTAAGAGGGAGGAGGGGAGGAGAGAAGGTGCTGAGAAGGCAGAGGGAGAGAGCAGACATTTGAGGTAGTCCACTGTGCCCTCTCCACTGTGGCAGAAGAAAGCCAATGTCTTATAAATCTGGAGAGGTCTTCAGAAGCTGGATCACATAGGTCTCTTGAGAGCTAAGCTAAGATTCTGGCCTTTATTCTTACAGCAATGACGAGCACTGGAGAGTTTTGAGGACAGAAGTTCTATGGTCAGGTTTAGAGTTGATAAAGATCACTCTGGTTGCTGCATGGAAAATGGGTCAGAAAGGCAAGGCTGGCTACGGGGAGCCCAGTTAGGAGGCTGTGGCAGGCCAGAAATGAGTAATGACAGTGGTTAGCATAGTGAAGGGAGGAAGGGGGAAAGTGGGCAGGGTTTTTTTTAAATTTTTTTAAATTTTGTTTTTAATGTTTCTTTTTGAAAGAGAGAGAGACAGGGTGTGAGTGAGGGAGGGGCAGAGAGAGAGGGACACAGAATCTGAAGCAGGCTCCAGGCTTTGATCTGTCAGCACAGAGCCCAGCGTGGAGCTTGAACCCATGAACCATGAGATCATGACCTGAGCCAAAGCTGGATGCTTAACCGACTGAGCTACTCAGGCACCCCTTTTATAATTAAAAAAAATCTTTTTAATGTTAATTTATTTTGGAGAGAGAGAGACAGAGCATGAGTGAGGGAGGGGCAGAGAGAGAGGGAGACACAGAATCTGAAGCAGGCTCCAGGCTCTGAGCTGTCAGCACAGAGCCCGACATGGGGCTCGAACTCACAAACCATGAGATCATGACCTGAGCTGAAGTCAGATGCTCAATCGACTGAGCCACCCGGGTGCTCCTTAGGGTAGGTTTAAGATACTTAGGAGTTTGGGTCAACAAGATGTGGTGACTGAGTGGGTAGAGGGCACAAAGGAGAGAGAGGTGTCCATGGTGATTTCCCAGCTTCTGGCTTCCACAAGTAGATGGAATGTGATGCTATTTCCTGGCTGAGAGCATCAGAGGGCAGGGAAAAAATACGGTAAAAGAAAGGATAAGAATGAATGAACTTTATTTGGATGAACTGTCCTGCTTGCATAGTAATAAATAATTTAACTCTGGTCTAGGATATTGCAAAAGTCAACATTTCCTGATATCATTATTTCCATAATTTTGGGACACATCAACACTGTATATTTACAGGAAACATACACTTGATTTGGCTCATTCCCCAGCCATTTGGTATTGGGCAAGCCATTAAACACTTTGAATCTCAATTTCCTTTTGTCAAATTGAAAAGGTAATAACAACCATGTCCAAGGTTTTTGTGAAGATTAAATAAGACAGATGCTGTAAAGAGCACTTTGTAAACTGTGAATTTCAACTGTAGTAGCGATGCTACATCTTTATTTCAAGGAGAACATCAAGAATGGTACTCTTCAAATTGCTGCTCAGTATTAACTTGAGACTCAACCAAGTTTCTCTTCTCATGCCCAGGTGTCCCTGGTGCAGGGAAACTGGGTCAAGCAAAAGGTGCCCACGGAAGGAAAAAGAAGTAAGAGTGGTCATCTTAAGGAAGAACTGATAATATCTGCTCCCTTAACTTGAAAGTTCCCTGCAAATAGATCACAGTATCCACGTAGGTCTGAATCAGTTACAAATGAATTTCAGCAAAGGGAGAATATGTTAAATAGAAAATGCAAACTACGACGCTAAGAATAACACCACATATGTCAGATATATCAGTAAAAACAATAAATGTAAATGGGTTAAACTTGAGTAAAAGATCAAGACTCTCAGATTAACTAAATGCATTTTGGTTGCCCTATATTAGCATGGATGTGGGGACAAGGGTGAAAGACAGGAGGAAAAATAGCTCACCAAGGCAGGTATGGGTTTGATGTACATTTGTAAAGGCAGCCTAGGTCTGCTTTGATTTGAAAGATATCATTCACTCTCTTAAAATATGTTAGCACTTGGTAAGCACAAAATAAATATTTACTAAATAAATGATCAGCTATCCACAGCAATTTCTTTAATTTAATTTTCATTAATTAGGTTTAACTCTCCTAAATTAGCAGTTTTGCAAATGATCAAATTCAACCCAATATTTTGAACATTTGTATATATAAACACTTTGTTGAATTACCTAATTTCATTCTTGCAACAACTGTATGAAGGACATGATCTTATGATTCCCATTTTATAGATGCTGAAACTGAGGCTCAAAGAGATTAATTGTATTATAGAAGTTGATGCAGCCACTGCCAATGATGGGGATTCAAACCAAGTTTGTCTGAGCTCAAAGTCGTTGCTTTTTATTTTTTTTTACTTGATAAACTCTTTTATTATCTCCAGTAAATTTTAGTCTCAGATTTTCTAAGCAGATAATTGTATCACCTACAAATAATGACAGTTCAAAGACTTTTTTGTTGTCACTTTCCAAATACTGTGTATTTTTATTTCAGCTGGCCTGATAACCACCTATAATTTTAGTAATTGGTCGCTGAAAGGACTGTAGGGGGTTTCTATTCCAATTGTTCATAATATGGAGTCTATGGACCCCCAGCAGGGCTCAGGGATCCCTGACAATTCTGGAATTGTGTGCACAACTTTTGTGACCATGTGCATATGTGTGTTTACATGGGGAGACAGTCCCTAATATGATTGTCTAAGCACTCCATGACCCAGTAAGCAATAAGAGTAGAAGTCACTGGACTAACCCTACCTTTTACAGATGAGAAGTCTGAGGCTTACAGATAGGGAAGGATTTGCCAAAGGTTCTTAGAGACAGAGTCAGAACTAGGATTCAGGTCTCTTGCATGATTTCTTCTCAACCTCAAGTTCCATGCTTATTTTCCTTACTCCCCCCATGAAATCAGGAAATGTATTCGGGGTCCTATATTTGACACTAATGCTCATCTCAGGATGTGAGGCACAGCCTCCCCAGTAGATACCCTTGATGTCTGTTTTTACTGTTTCTTGATTATTCAAAATAAATCCAAGCAGTCAAGTATCTTATCCCTCCCCACCCTTCCTGATGAACCACCTCCAATTATTATCTGCCTATCCAGGGTTAATAACAGGGGGTGGGAAGAAACCATGACAGGTGAAGGCAGGGGGAAAATCATCACAGAAGCTGCACAATGCAATTTCAGGATTCTCAGGTGTCCTAGATACCCTAGAGCTCTGTAGGGTTCCATAGACCCCATACTAATTGCTTGTCAAAGAAAATGTTTAAAAGATCAAATTCATTGTTAGGATAAAAAGCTGATTATACTTGTCTAGTATTGATGAAGGGAGCCACAAACAATAACACAGTTTTAAAAATAAAAAATAAAATAAAAAGAAAGATCGTAGTGTCAGAGACCCCAGCCACAACTCCTTCCTTTACTCAGCTTTTACTGAGTAACTACGTTGTTCCCCAAACCTATCATCCTAAATGAATTATGAAATCATATGCTCCTTGAAGACGGGAACCCTAGTTTTCTGGTTTACCACTGGATCCCTGGGGCACAGCAAGGTGACCAGCACATGGTAGGCGCTCAGTAAATCAGAGTCTCAATCCCTGAGTCCACAGCTATTGAAGGAGGCGGCCCAGGCGGGAGGTGAGAGGGAGCGATGGGGACCGTAGGGACCTGGAGAACCCCGTGCCACATCCAGAGCACTATTCTGGCTGGTGGCTGCCACACAGGAAGGCAGGGCCGGGGTCATTTCACTTGTTGCTGTCACGCAGCTACAGGGAGGTGATAACACGGCCCATTACAAATCAAAGAACAAATAAAGGAGACCTCACATCCTCGGGTAAGAACACTTGGATTCAGAAAAAGGAGAGGCAAAGAGGAGGGGGTTCTCAACGAAGTTTGTAAAGTCACCAGTGATGGACACGGTCCAGTGCCTACTATATAGAAGCTGTGGTCCACGGACCAGCAATCACCACCTGAGAGCTGGTTAGGAATTGCAGAACCTCAGCCCCCAACCCAGACCTAGGAATCCGACTCTGCATTTTAAGACAACCCCGGGCGATTGGTGTGCCCTTATGCCTTGAGAAACCCTGGTCCACTTTGACTCTAAATGCCTGTGTTACCCTTTTGCAGTCCCTTCAGGCTTCAAGCAGAATACTTGAGTCAAGGGGGCAGAATAATATTAGGTCGAACCGAGTAAAACTGCAGATATCCACCTATTTTGTGACCTGCAAAAATGGCAATTGCCAGCGAAATTTCATTTCCACCTAAACTATAAACCGTTCTGCACAAAAGTGCTTTTAGACCCAGGGTATCACTTGCTTCAAAAAGTCTTGGGTCAGATGCTACAGACAACAGCCCATAGGCATACACATGAGTTCTGTTTGGTCAACAGAGCTAAAAACATTTTTTTTTTTTCAAATTGGTTACCACTACGTAAAAAAACCTGGAAGTTTCACATGAAATGCAAGTTTCTGGTTTTTTTTGGAATGCTGGACGGTGTGCTAGTCCTCGATCTGCATTTCTGAATGTCGGCAAACAGCTGGGGTGGGTAGTGGCACCCACTTTAAATGTTTATTTTTATTTATTTTTTGAGAGAGAGAGAGAGAGCACATGCACATGTGCATTAGCAGAGGAGGGGCAGAGAGAGAGAGAGAAAGAGGGAAAGAGAGAATCCCTAGCAGGCTCCGTGCTGTTAGGGTGAGCCCAGCATGAGGCTTGAACTCATGAACTGTGAGATTATGACCTGAGCAGAAATCAAGAGTTGGATGCTTGGCCAACTGAGCCCCCCCAGGCGCCCCATAGCAGCGCCCCCTGTAGATGGGGCATGGGCTCTCCAGTTCCCCTCAGCCCCATGCAGCCGCCCTCACTCATTTGTTCCTTGCCAGGACCTTGGAGGTATCTATTTGACCATGGGACCCCTGTTACATAGGGAGTTTTTAAGAGAAACAAGGAAGGTCACCTTTAGAAGCTGCCCAATGAAAGGACAGATGTGCTTAGTGACTTGGGTCCTGCCATAGGTGCCCCTGGTTGATCTGGGTGTTCAATGGGATGCCCACCTTCTTGACAGCCCTCTGCATCTGTCCCCGCTTGTGCCCCATGGCCGATGCTCATCCAGCCCTCATGTTCCCTGGGTTACAGCTACGAGAACGGGGGAGCGTTTCACACAGCAGTCACCTTTAACTCCCTAGCTGCTGCTTCACTCCACTTGGTGCAGGGGTTTACAAAACCCTTCCTGGAGTGACACCTTTCTCTCTAAATGGAGCTTTCGCTTTTGACGTCAAAGCAGTCTGCCTACTCGTTTCGACAAGAGCTACACAGAGACCAGCTTCCCTTCACTTAGAGGGAACACACAGTCCAAGATCTCATTCATTTTCCTTAGGTGACTCTACCTTGGGGTTCCCTGCACTGGCTGGGTCTTCATCCCATGTTGTACCAGTGCATCTGGAAAGCCCCTAGAAAACACCCCTCCCTCAGCCCTGAGCGACACATGCCCGCCTGATTCAGCCTTACTGAAGAGAGCTCTGCGAACACCTCCCCTGGAAAGTAAAACCACCACGAGCACCATCTAAGCTGACATCACAGAGGCAGGAAGTCTTACGGGGGATTGTCATAGTTAAGACTGTAGGCCCTGGGTTCAAATCCTGACTCTGCCATTTACTGACTGGGTGGCCTTGGGCAAGACATCTAGCGTCTCTGTGCCTCTGTTTCCTCATCTGTAAAATGGCAAATACTAGTATTTGCTTTGCGAGGCTCTTGTGAAAATTACACAAAACCATGTCGTGTTTCCCTGACCACCTGCGCCTCACCTATGCAATCATCTGTCTTCCTCACAGTTGACTCACTTTTTACCTTAAATACTTATTATGGCCTCATCTTTTTTTAAAAAAAACTTTAAATGTTGATTTATTTTTGAGAGGGACACACACAGAGTACAAGTGGGGGAGGGTCAGAGAGAGAGGGAGACACAGAATCCGAAGCAGGCTCCAGGCTCTGAGCTGTCAGCATAGGGCCCCACGCGGGGCTCGAACTCACGAATGGTGAGATTAGACCTGAGCCAAAGTCAGACACTCAACCGACTGAGTCACCCAGGCGCCCTTATTATAGCCTCATCTTAAGGAATAATATCCACGGAACCATGGTACAGAGATGCCAGCTACATTTGTCTATTATCGATCAAAACAAGTATTTAATGAGTCAATTTAAAAAAGGGATACCACCGTGTTCCAATCGTGAGACAAGCATTGAACACAGTCAAATTGAGGGACTTCCTCCACAGTAACTGACCAGTAGTTTTCAGAAGTTTCAAACTCCTAAGAGGCAGCCCGTGTGACAAACTGTCGCAGAGGAGAAGAAACTAAGGAGAAATTAGCACTAAAAGTGTGTGGGATCCTGGATAAGATCTGGGAACAGAAAACGGTCATTTGTGGGAAAAGTGAGATTCAAGTGAGGTTGGTAGCTTAGTTAACAATTGTACCAAAGCTCTGAATGACGTTAACATCAGGGGGTGCTGGATAAGGGATATAAAGAAACTTGGTGCACTATTTTTGCAACATCTCTGTAAGTCTAAGACTACTTCAAAATAAAAGATTTTAAAAAATGAGTACAAGTGAAGCACTCTCTCTCTCCCCTGCCTTTCCCTGCCCGTCCCCCTCGAGTGCCTGGCAACAATCTACTTTCTGTCTCTATGGATTTGCCTGTTCCGGGCATTTCGTACAAACGGAATCCTACAACATGTGGTCTTTTGTGCCTGGTTTGTTTTACTCAGCACCATGTTGTCAAGGCTCATCCACGTTGTGGCATACGTCAGTAATTCATTCCTTTTTATGGCTGGATATTACTCCATTGTATGGACACACCACCTTTGGTTTACCTGTTGATGGACATTTGGGTTGTTTCCACCTACTGACTATCACGAATGGTGTTGCTCTGAGCGTTCATGTACAGGTTTTTGTCGGAACGCTTGTTTCCAAGTTTTAGTGGGGATAAGGTTTCCCACTGGGGTGGGGAAACGTTTTGGAGCGGGACAGAATTGATGGTTGTAAACCACTGAGGATGTATGCAAATACCACTAAATCATACGGTTTAAAATGATACGTTTATGTTATGTGAATTTTACCATAATTTACCACTTGGAAAAGTTCTGTTTCTGCGAGCCCAGCGCTTAGCACAGCACCCGGCCCTCGGCATGTGTGCGAAGAATGCTGGCCTGTGCTGACATCATTGCTGGACCCCCACCGGTGCCCGGCTCCTACTCTGTGATTCTTTCTACATCATCACGGGGCTTTGGCCAAGAAGTTCCTCCATGTTTGATCTACAGCTCTTCGAAGGCAGCAACAAAATTTCAGGGTCCCTGGGATGCCACCACTAGAATGCCTTGCTTCGAAGGCATCTAAGAACTCCTGCTTCACAACATGAGTACCTGGCAGGTACGCCATACCTGGCCATCGCCTCCAGCTATGTGCTCAGAGCATCATGGAGTAGACATCCAACTGGTTGCTTGTTGACTGAACACCAAGCCTATTTCAGCAGCCTCTCCAATAAGCCTTACCTCCTCAGAAGGCCGCATGCTTTATTTACCCAAGATGCTACCCTACAATTTGCTGCTTAAGTCATGATGCCTTGAAATGGATTGGACTTTATAATGCCCACTCCCCATTTCCTCAAAGTACCTTGGGATGTATTTTGGTGCTTGCAATGAAAATAAATGCCGGATCCATTTTGAGAATTTCACGGGGATCCTACAGAAAACTGGAGACACTCCAGCTCATCCCAGATGAGGGAAGCATGTTTCTGCCCGAAGATGCCGAGTTGGGGTTGGCTTTCTTCCTGATAATCAACAAGGTCTTCCTCTTTTCTCTGTCTGTGCAGCGATGGTTGTTCTCTATCCTTTGGCCCCAGATCTATTCTCCATCCTTCTCCTAACTTATCTGGGCCCTGGGAGGAGGCTGACCTCTATGGATATCAACAGGATCCTTGTCCTCTGGCTTCTGATTGGGCTTGGCCAATGGGAGAAAAGGGAGATGGGGAGGAGGGACAGGGGGATCCATGCCATCTCAGTGCTGTGGTCTGGAGAGGTCTACATTCCTCTCTGAGCACAGCTTCTTCTGAGAGCTCCCCACACCCCATTCCATGGCCCAAAGGTTTCGGTAACGTGCTCCCTCCCCCTGCTCCACTGGGCCTGGGGTGGTCATCACTGGCCCAGTTGCTGGTCCTTGAATGCTTCACTCTCCCTTGCTGGCGTCTTAAATTGCATTCTTAAATAATACTTTCGTTACATTATCTTGGAATCAAAGTATCACAGCTACAGGTGTCTTCTGTTTCCTGGTTGGACCCTGGCTGAGAAACCTTGACCAGGGTCTAGGGATGAGCAGTATCAGAAGCAACCCCAGTGGTCAAGGGTGTAGCATGTCTACACTGGATTACCTTAATGGTGATCCTCGTCCTTACGAATAAATGCATGGAACACCCAATAGGCACCGAGCATTTAACGGTCCCAATAACCCAGTGAGGTGGAATCATCCCCATGCTTACAGAAGAGGAAAATGAGGTTTAGAGAGAGATTCAATAACCTGCCCAAGGTTACAGGATGAGTAAGTGGCAGTGGCTGGATTTGAATCTGGCTTGGATGGGCTCCAGAATCTTGCCTCCTGCCATCACCTCATATCCAGAGGGGTCTCATACATCTAAAAGCCAATGTCAGGGCAAGTCAGACCCCTGTGCCTGGGAGAAGAGCCTGCTGTCTCCAAGAAGGATGTCAAATCCTCAATTTTGGATCACCTTTTGGAGCTGAAACGCACTTATACCACACCCGGGCTATCAAGCCTCGCAGTGGAAAAGGCAACTTGGGAAGATATTCCAGAGACGAACCTCCACCTTGTTTCTGAATTCCTCAAGAGGCCCGGAACCTGTTTTGCTGCTGACAGAGAGAAGTGTCTGCTCACTGCTCAATGCCCCTGATGTAATGAGCGCCTCAGAAGAGGGCTCGATTGGGATGCTAAACAGCCGTAAATGACATTGTCACCAGCCTTCATAAAGCACAGTGACTCATAGCCCTAATTAAAATGCTGGGGGGAAAATGTAAAGAAAGGCTTCCATGAAAAACAGTGACATTCTGCTAAACTGCAGGATTATTTCTTCCAGGAAAAGCGGTGCTCGTGAGCGTGTGTATATGTGTGTGCATGTGTGCGTACGCGTGTGTGTGGGGGGGGGGGGCAGAGACGAGAAGCCGAATGTTATTCTTGTGAGAAACTTGGGAAAATTCAACACAGAGGAAAGCCTAAAGCTATTCTTGCCACCCCACTTCTCATTATGAAATATTTAAACACAGAGAATTGAAAAGAATAGTACAATAGCAATTATGAACCTCTAACCAGATTGGACGACTCTTACCATTTGCTATATTTGCCCTGCTTGTACCTGTCTGTCCATCTGTCCATCTACCCACCTACCCATCCATCTATTATCAGCTCTCGCTGACTTCATCTATCTACCTACCCTATTATCTTCGGTCTGCATCTATCTTTCCTGACCCATCTGAAAATAAGTTGCAAATGTCATGAAGCTTCAGCCCCTAACACTTAAGCACGCATATCTTAAAGACAGTGTCTCACAAGGTGCACAGTGCTGTTATAACACCTAAGAAAATTACCTGTACTTGCAAAAGGTCCCCAAATATTCAGTTAAGGTCACATTTTAAACAATGGCAACTGGAGTATTAAATCTAATCCCTACCGCTCAGGGGACAGAAGCCAATCGCAACATGGAAACAGGCTGTCAAGTGGTTCCTGAGCAGGCAGACTGTTGGCTTCATGGGGGCTGGTTCTCGTCATCAGAGTCGCAAGATCAAGTGCACAAAGCACAATGCTTGACTTAGACACCCATTTGGAACCAGACCAAAAAAAAAAAAAAACAAAAAACAAACCTCCAAGTCTAATTATACCATACTGTTTTTTAAAAAGAGCCCCTCCTCAAGACAGAATCTCCACATGATTTCATCCCGTGTAATCACCCATCTTGAACACAAAATGTGCCTTTCAATGACTTCTTGTTATTTCTGAAATGCAAATCCCCCCCACCCCCACAAAAGCCCAAGAAGCCATCATTAGGCAGGAGAGTCGGAAAGAAATGTGTAATTTCGGAAGGCAAGCCTTGAAGGAGGTACCCTCAAGAAATCCTGTGCATTGAAGACAGCAGTTAAGGAAATATTTACCTACACGTAGGAGTTTTGCATGCTTGTTAAAAAAAAAATAATCAAAACCAATAAAAATATCAACCCCAAACATCCATCCTGTCTCATTATTTTATGCCCTGCCTGGCGAGAAATAAAAGGATTTTATTTCAGCGACTACAGTGATACTCGGAAAGAAATGACAGATGAAGGTTTTTCCAGCTAAGACTTATCTTAATGAACTAGCACATAGATGTTATTGACTATTTTCATTACCTGCATTCTGGTTACATGAACGTAATTGTTTTCATTTTCCTTATTGGATATTGAACAGTCACAGCTAAGAGACTGCCTCAAAATCCAAAGGAAAAAAAAAAAAAAGAAACATGCCCAAAATATGTCAGTTATTATCAGGTGGTATTTTGATTTATCCCCCTAGGTTACATTTTTAGGCTTACAATTCCTGGGATGAAATACAGCACAATGAAATCCACACGGCTGTTTTAATGACCCAAGGTGATGGACTACCCACATCATGTGCCCCACTGCATTCTAGTTATGGGCAAGTTGGTCGCTTTTTTGGACACCCGAGCCCCTTGAGGGAAGGGAGAACGTCTTCTGTTTCTTTACGCCCCAGCCTCTCCTGCGGGGCTCTGTCACAGAGCTGGGAGCTTGGGGCTCGTTTGCTAGATGAAGAAACGGCTGCCCAGACTCTTGTTCATGACAAGAAGTCCTTTAACTCAGAAGCACTGACTGGTCATCCACAGCATCTGAAGTTGCCATGTGCCCTTCTTCATTTCAACCTGGAAACAGGTTCCAGAAAGGCCCACCATTTAAATCCCCATGGTAATGATGTAGCTGTCAAGTTTTGAATAAGGAGGGCATTCCAGAGTATTATTTAACACCGGTGGGCCAAGTTTCCCAGCAGAAGCTGAGACACTTTTTGGGATACCCCTGATAATCTGTGGAATTTCTTTTAGGTGCCTTTAGTCAAGATGCCTAAAGCAGCTTGAGTGGCCAAAAAACAAACAAACAAATAAACAAAGAAGACCTGTGTTTTCTGGGAACCCCAACTGACAAGAGGTGACCTTATGATGGTCGGGGGCAGAACATCACAAATCAGAGGTGAGGAAAGAGAAAACGTTGCCCGGGCTGGAAATGAGAACTTCACCCCTGCCAAGGGCCCCTGTGTTTCTAGTGCTAACAGACCAGTCTTCCTTCAGGAACTGCCAGCAGAAATCACGAATGCCACTGACAGACGAGAATTGGGCAAATGTTGGTCTCCGGCGAGCCCCAGAACGTTAAAGTGGAAAAGGTCTTTGAGGGGTTGTAAATGGAAAATGTCTTCAAGGGCCACGCAAGTGACATAAACAATATTTAATGGTGGGGTTTCTGACCTAAAGGTGCAAAGAAAAGAAAACTAAACCAGACCAGACCAAAATGCAAAGCCCGTAGCAGGCAGCCAGAACATTCCTGCAGGTTTCCGAATGGCATTGCCCTTGAATGCTAAACATCATTTCACAGATGAGAAAATCGGCGCTGAGTGAGAACAGGCATGGTCCACATCAGAGGGCTAACTAAAGGGGTCTCTCTTGTTTCCATTTCTTTGCTTTGTTCTGATCACTAACACGGGCCTGAAGCTGTTTCCCGTTCCAGAGTTCCACATATACTATCTCACTGAATCTTCCTAACAGCTCCATGCGCTAGCCACAACCCCCATTTTATGGATGACATACCTGAGGTTCAGAGAGGTTAACTCACTCACCCCGAGGCACAGAACCCACAAGTGCTAGGGCCTGGTGTCAGGTGCCTCCCCAGATGACATCCCTTCTCGATGTTCCGTGTGGTCTCTGCCTTTCAACCTGGCTGCACTTGACCCAGTTTGGCACCGGAGACCCTGTCACTGGCAGGATGCTACAAATCAGTAAGGCTGATGCTGCCTCCTCTGAGCAGTCCTACGTGGATACCCCCAGTCATCCATCCAGGATGCCTGCTGCAACATTTCACTGCAGCCTCTCCCGCAGAACCGTCACACGTGCCACAAGGCTTGTTTGGAGCCCACTGCCCGACCAGACCACAGGCTTCGTCGGAGAGGAGCTCACCCCACCTTAATCTGAGCATCTGCCCTTGGGGTCCGGCACCGAGCCTGCCGTTTAGCACTCATCATTACACATTTGACAAATGTGCTGACGTCTGCCGCAGAGCCACAGATAACTGCTACTCATCTTCGGCCGATCGTCACGAAACACGCCTATGCCAAGATCCATGCCTGCTGTACCCTGTTAGCTACACTTTTATGGGGGACTTAGGGACCTTTTCTGTTGATCGATCATTTTTATTTTAACAGATTCAAGTAGACTCAATCTTCCAGCATTGCTGGGTGCTGTTCATAGGAACAGGCCTGTGAGTGATATAAACCTGCAGGACTTGGAAAGGTTGGGTCGGGGGCTGACGCGGCTGTCGAAGAGCTCAAACCAATGGTTTTGGTGAAATCAATGGTAGTTAGACAGGGTTTATCAGCATCTGTGATTACTCGGCTCCTAAAATTTTACCCAATAGATCACTTTTAAATGAAATCCTCTCTGCAAGGACAGATGGGTCCACCAATGGAGCTAATGCCCAACAAGACACAGGGTCATAGGGCTGATGCGCCACAAGGTCAGACTGGAAGGAATCCTGATCAGTCTCTCCTGAACAATCTGACAACAACTGGGGGAGACAGAGAGAGAGAGAGAGAGAGAGAGAGAGAGAGAGCTACAGAGAGAGAGAGGGAGAGAGAGAGAGACGTAACCAAATTCCTTTAAGTTTGGAAACTATGGGGCTTCTCTATCCTGGAGTAAACATGATGTTATCAGATTGAGCACTGGCAAAGAGTCAAGACACAGAGGTTTGTCAATACAGTGCTGTGTGACCTTTGGCAAGTCACATACCTTTTCTGAGTTTCGTTTCCCCCTCTGGAAGATGAGGTGGTGGACAAGAGCTGAGGGGATTAGAATCTGCTGCAGAAGTCATGTTAAAAACACAGAAACTTCAGGTCTCCCTCGGAAACGCGGATTCGTTAGACCTGGGCGTCAGAATCTGGCATCTGTGCTTTTGGGTTCTGATGGCGACAGTCTACTGGGCTGCCGTTCAGAAGCTGCTGGATTAGTGAGGTCTAAATGCTATCATGTATGAGGATGAAAAAAACGGTCATATCTACAGTCATTGTAGCCACTGTGTTGTTAAACACACAACCCACAATGACCTGTAATGGGACGTGTGCCCCTTTGTTCAAACGGGCCAGGTGAAAATTGGTCCTAAAATGCCAAATTCAACTTCTGCGCATTCCAGTTTCTAATTAGGAAAAGCCCCGGTTCTAATGGGCACAGACTGTTGCCAAAAGCTCCAAAGCTTACCAAGGCACGCACAGACCCACAAAACCAGAATGACGGGCAATATACTGAGTCTTGTCATAAGACACCCCAAAACATACAGCCAAGAAGGCACCACAGCCGGATCTGTGCATTCTCACAATACCCTGGTGAACTGACCCCGCCCCCCCCCCAAGTCTTCCTATGTCCTAGGAAACTGGCACCCCACCAGTAGGAAAGTTTTGGGACAGTTGTCCAGTTGGTACCTTGGACAGCATCTTGGGCCTCAGAGGTAGAGGCCCTCAGGAAGAAAAGCACCCCACTTCACCACTCCTAGACTCTCACCCTTTCCTGCAAGGTACTTCTCTGTGGATGACAGCCTCCTAGATGGCTTGCGTTGGCCATCTGGGGAAAATAAAGAAGGGACAGGAAAAGCATAGGGCAGACCGGTCTGGAAACCACAGCCACACTACTGGCCCCAAAGAGTGCGACAGAAGACTTCCTCTGGAATCACCAATCTTGGCATAAACCTATTGTTTCCAGAACACCTTTCACATACATTATGAAGAAAATCTACAACACAACCCTGTGGGAGTTACGTTCTCATTTTGCAGATAATGAAACTGAATCTCAGAGAGATTAAGTGGCTTGGTCTCAAGCAAAGATCTTCACCAGATCTCTCTACTATGCTGATAGCTCTTTCTCTACATGGTCAAGGACTTTGGGGAAATTATAATTTCTGGAGGCACAGTCGTGCCCCTGACCACTGGGGTAGTCTCTTGCTGAGCAGATGTATCAGGAAATGAGGCTGTGGGCGCAAGGGCACCCACATGGACTTGTTAGACCACTTAGGTGTCCAGATGTGCGCGCCCCCTCCCGCAAATTAAAGAGCTAAAACCTGAGACTAAATTCTCCAGCTGTGTACGTACCACCTAGGCGACTGTGGGCAGGTTGCTGGGTTTAATCTGCCTCAGCTTTTGCATCTGCAAAATGGGATTCAGATCACTGCACTGGTAACCTGGGGGAGTTCAGGGGAGTATTCTGGGGTATTCCAGGGATACCTTATTATGTGACCTCCCCTTGGCGATGGCACAAAGCCGTGCACTCTTTCAGGGGTTCTGGAAATTGGATTCTTCGTAAGGACTGGGGTGGTGGTAGTGAAAGTGGTGGTGTAGAATGTCTCCCTTAGGATTCTTGCCCAGGCTTCTCAGATCTGTCTGCTGAGGTGCCTGGGGGCAGAGAAGAATTGACACCACCCCTGCCAGCTGGGGCACAAAGGCCCCTTGCCGGCTTCAAGTTCAAAATAACAATGGGGAAAATCAGTGCTTCCCTGAGTCTGAACTGGCAGCATTTGCCCCAACCCCAATTAGAGAAAGGGGTAGAAGAGAGGGAGAAGGTTTTTCTCCTTCCTCAGGGGGGCTGGCTTGAGGGATTAGTTCCTTTTTCCTCTCTGTCAAGGTCGTGGGCCACCGGAGGCCAGACCATGTGCCCTGGGCAGGCTCACCAGCACCACATCTATGCTCAGGGACCCCCTTGGGGGTGCTCCATCACTGGCCACTTGTAGATTCTTCTGGGGTCTGTGTGCACGGTTTGAACTAAACTATGGAATTAGAATGGGATCTCATCTGCCAGGAAGAACCCTATGCATCTTCTCCTGGACTACTCGGGTTCCACTAGAGGTAGGTGCCTCCGACCCCAGCCTGGGGGCCTTGAGGGGCGGATCTGTAGGTCCTACTGGCAGGAAACACCTGACCCTGAGTCTCCCGGATCTGGCCCAGGGGCGTTATAACAATAAACTATCAGAAACACTGAGCACTTTATTCACATTCATAATTTTTTAACATCCTCACCACAGCCCCACGAGAAAGGAATTGCTTTTCCCATTTTACAGACAAGAGAACTGAGGCCATACACCCGGTAAAAGGTAAATCTAGGACTGGAGCCCAGGGGTGCCCTCGGAAGCTCCCAGTCCTCACTCTACGCCTTGTCAGCGTGCACCTCTTCCCTCCGGGTGCCCACCGCAGGCAGCACGGTCTCCAGCCCGCAGAGAGCCCGGGGCGCTCCGGCCGCAGTGCCGTCCCCCACCCCGGGATGGAGGCGAGGGTCTCAGGATTTCTAGGGCGCAATCCAGACAGCCCTGTCGGGACCCTCGGGCCCAAGGGACCTTCGGGTGGTCCTGGAAGCTGGATCTCACGGGGACCCTGCCCTGACCCTTGATCACCTGGAAGCAAAGCCGTTGCTCGCAGTGCACTGCCCGGTCCCAAATCCCAACCGCGGAGCGCGCCCCTCGTCCGTCCGGGGGACGCGCGCGCCGGGAGCCCCAGAGCCTCTTTTCCAGCGAGAGGCACAACTTTCCTAGGTTCTGGGAGCCGGCGCTCTTACACCCCAATCCCGCCCGGGCTGGAGAAGTAAGAGGTGCAGGCGGCCCCACCATGACCGCGGGCGCGCGACGAGGATCCTCGCAAAGTTGGAAGCCAGGCAGGAGGGACGTTTCCCGAGAGCGGAGCCCTCCCAGCCTCCGGGCCCCCGCCGGAGGAGGCCAGCGATGCGGAGTCCGCCATTACCGCGGGCGCGCAGGTGCCATACCTCCGGAGGGCCGGGCGCGCAGCAAAGCTTAAAGTTGAGGCCGGGCAGGTGCAGCGATCCGCGGGGAGCGGCGTCCCCCAGCCGCGGGCTGCCCGCCGGGGACAGCGAGCGGTGCCAAGGGGTCCGCCATTACCGCGGGCGCGCAGCTCGCAGCCGAGCGCGCGGCTCGAGAGGGACGCGGGTCCCTGCAAAGTTGGAGCGCGGCGGGCGCGTCGACCCCCGGCCCGGCGCCCCCGGCCTGGGGCCGCCCGCTGGGAGGAGAAAACAGGGTCGCCCAAACCAAGTTGGGACGCGCGGCAAACCCCGCGCCTCCCGTGCACTCCCGGGGCTGGCGCCGGGGCGGGGAGCCCTAGGGCACCGGGAGGGGACGCGGGACGGCTGGGCCGAGAACTCACCTGCCGCCGAGCCGGGCAGCGCCGAGGCTGCCTCTTCGCGCTGCGCGCCCGCCCGCACGCCCGGCCGCGGGTCCGCTTGCCTGCCCTTCTCCTCCTCCTCTTCCTCCTCCTCCTTCTCCACCTCCTCCTCCCGGGCGCCCGCGGCCGCCGCGCTCGCGGTTCCGAATCCTCCCGGTCCGCCGCCCCGCGCGGCTGGAGGGCGCCAGTGGCACCCACTCACCTCCCGATGGGAGCCGCGCGCGTCCCTCCCCCTTCCCCTCCGCTTTGTGCCTCTCTGATCCCTCCCCGCCCCCTCTCGCCAAGCCCCCACCCCTCCCGAGTCCCCTCCCCTCCCTCCGCCCCAGCGAACCCAAGTTCGGGACGGAGGCTGCGGGCTTCCCCGCGTGCGCCCCTGGCTCACCCCGGCCGCCCGGCTGCCGCTCGCCGCCTGGCCGCCCCTCGGAGGAGCCGCCGCGCTAAGTGGCTCCTCGCCCAGCGGCTGGAAACGCGGCATAAATATGTAGGGACTGAGCCGTGAGCTCAGCGAGGGTCGTGAGGGGGAATTTATTTCTTAATGTCCCTCCTTTATCCTATCATCGCTGAAACGAATTAGCGGTGACGTCCAACCCGGCTGGTTTATGGGTGTGGGGCGGGAGACGTCGCAACCCTCATTAAAAGAGCCGCTCTGGGCTCCAAAGCATACATCTTTTATATAACCTAATTTCCATTTTTTTCCCCCATCAGGAAACACACACACACACACACACACACACACACACACACACCACGACGATTTCTGGGAGCCTGGAGGGGGCTGAATGCAGTGGCCACAGGGCAGCTCTCGGGGGGCAGACAAGGCCCCATGGGAGGCGGGGATGGTTCTTTCGGTCTCTGCATCAGTGTTGGATAGGATTCCTTAACGGGACAGTGGGCCCCGCGGTTCCCCCACGCGGGGCGTGGCCGGAAGCCCCCAGGAGCCCGCAGGAGGTCGCAGCTTGGGTACCGGCCCTGGCTCTTGGGTGGGCAGACTGGGACAGAAGCAGCCAGTTCTGGAAACGTTGCCTTGTTCTGGTCTTCTCCGGAGCAGCACTTAGGCCTGGCAGCTGGGGAGGGGCCTGGCTCACCTGTGGCCCAGTGGGCCTGCAGGTGGGGAGAGGGCCGGGGCTGGGCTGTGGGAGGAGAAGATCGAGATCCAAGCTTTCCTCCCTTTCTTAGGGGCTCTAACATATGGGTAACCATATAAACCCGTCTCAAAAGCTGTCTTTTCCTGGGCAGATTGCAAAGGATTTTGCATTTCACTGTTACTGCTGCTCACACACTCTTGGGGAAACAGCAAATCAAGGAAAGAGAGGAGACTTCACACACACACACACACACACACACACACACACACACACACACCACCTGGCTCCAGGTGGCTTGATCTGACTTCCCCCACCAGCCTTGCTGAGAGAAACAAGCCTCTTCAGGTTCTGAGTTCTGCAGAGATGAGGCAAAGAACCCCGCCCCCCCCTTGTCACTAAGAAATGCTTTTCAGATCCTCTTGCATATGACGCTCCGGAGAGGGGGGTGTGACTTTGGGGCCAGAAAGAGAGGTATGGGGGGGATGAGGAGGGGAGGAAGGAATAAGGAGTAAGCTGGCAGGTACACGGAGCTGTTTGCTTCGTCCTGGAAAGAAGACGCCAGAAATTCCCTCTGGGCCCCAGGGCTCTGCTGCCACTTCCTGACTGTGCCACATGGGCCAAGTTCCAGAGCCTCAGTTTCCCTAGTGGTGAAATGGGCCTGAGGTCGTCGGGAACATGTGTACGATGAGCTGATGCTGGTGAAGCTCTTGGCAAAAATGCCTGGCATATAGTAAATGCTCAGTAAACAGTAGCCAGAAAAGATAGTAACAATGCCGAGACTAATAGTGTATGTAAACGTTGGATGGGGCACCCCGGGGACGTCGTGGGGCTGCAGCTGAGTCCTTCCAGCTTCCCCGGCCTGAACCATTTCAAAGTTGAGCACAGGCTCTCAGTGGTGTCAGACTCAGAATGCTGCTCCCCTCAATTACCATGGCAACTGGGGAAAATCAGGAAGCCAGGGGAAGGGAAGCCACTTTTCCGCTGGGCTGGCCGTTCACCTGCTCAAAGCAGCTACCTCGCCTGCGTGCAGGGTTGGGCCCAAAATAGGCCTAAGGCGGGGCACCTTCTCTCCTGGAGAACCAGTTGCCCCGATCTGGGGAGAGCGGTGGCTGGTGGGGAATGGGCAGCCACGAGATGGTGGGGTCAGGGCCCAGGCTGAGCTATGTCTGCAAAAGGCAGAGGTGGCCTGGGTTTGGGGAGAGGGAGACAGAAACCCTGCTCCTTCAGGTCTGTCCTCACCGCCAGGTGTCCTGGTGCAATTGACAGCAAAGTCCCCCGAATATGGCTCTCCAGACAGAGGTGTGGGGAGACGGAGCCTTGGAGCCCAGGGTGGGAGCTTGTCGTCCTGAGGGGTCCTGCGTGCGGGTATGAGAGCAAAAGAGAAAAAGAGAAGGAGAGAGAGATGGGGGGGGGCGGAGTTTAGGCAGAGACTCCCCTTCCTTTACTGTGTTTATTGCCATCAGCTTAGGGGACTCGGACAATATAGTCCTCACAGTAGAAAGAATAATGGCTGTCAGCGTGAACCAAGCATTTTATAGGTAGATCTCATGGGCTCATCATAAAAATTAAGAGATGATTCCTTTTCTTAGTCCCATCGTACATTTGGGGAGGGGGCGGAGAAGCAGAGGTTCCGAGAGGCACAGAGGCTTGCTCCAGGTCACCCAGTTCATTGGTGGAAAAGCAACTATGAGAACTCAGGTCCTGCTGATCCCGAAGTGGGGCCCTCCCTGCCTGCCCTCCCTGCCCCCGCCACCTCGTGGAGAAAGAGAGTGACTAAGTCATAGACCTTCTTTCAGGATGGCGGGGGCGTGTCTGACATTGGGGGGCTCCCCTCGCTTGTGCCAGGCATGGACCCCGGAGGGCTTCAACAACTGGCGCTGGGACCAGAGACTCACAGCCATGTGGCCGTCCCGGGACTATGTGGAGTGGCGGTCCCCGAAAGCTGCTCATGCGTGGTGCCCCCTGATGTCTCTTCCTCTCCGAGGCTGCTTGGGCATTCACTCTAAGCTGATTCCAACAGGACCCCCGTGGTGTTTAAAATGGGGCGGTGGGGGGGGGGATGTCGGTAAAGCCACCCTTCTCCCCAACTGCTGTAGGAGTCAAGCAGCTATGACACATCCAGGGGTCAGCTCAGAGCAAGCTCTCCATAAATGGTCACCATGAGAACAATTATTCTTGGAGCTTCTCTGGGGCCCACACCCTCAATCCCCGTGTGGATGGTGGGTGTGTAAAAGGCCTCTGCGGGCCGGGCCGAAAGGAGGCTGCCGCCTGTCCCCCCCTCTCTGCCACCCTGGGCCCGAACCAGTCCCCACCCAGCAGCTTAGAGGTGAGCCCAGGGGAGCGCAGTGCTCCAGCAGGACCAAGGGGAGGAGGGGGAAGGAGGAGGTTGGCTGATGTGGCTGCCACTGAGGGGGTAATACATTATCCAGGGCTAATGAAAACATAATTATCTTCTTTTGGCTGCAGAGAGGGGCTAATTTAATAGGCTGCGATCGAAAGGCATCTGTTGAATTCACCCAGCAGCGAAAACACTTGAAGGGCTTGGGTGGGGGTGGGGAGAGCGGCAGAGCGCGGCTGGTCAGCGGCAGGCCGGGCAGCAGCTGCATGTGGGTGGCAGCTCCCCCCAGGGGAAGGGAGGGGGGTGGGAAGCAGCACGGGGAGGGGTGCAGCAGCTGGGGAGGTGTCCTATGCACAGGCCGACTGGGACTGCTTTCTCACTGCGTGATCTTGGGCCAGTCCTCTGCTTCTCTGAGCCTCGGCCTCCTCATCTGTAAAGTGGGGTCCATCCTGCCTCCCTCCCATTGACTGGGAAGACTAGATGAGGAATATGAGAGGGGTTCTGGCACATTCTAAGTAAGTGTTTAACAAAAACTTCCCCCTTCTGCTGCTTTGCTGAGCCACTTCTAGTTAGCCTTCGGGATTCAGCATTAACACCCCCTCTTCCGGGGAGGCTCCTGCTCTGGGCCCCCCTAATGCCCTGCGCTTGCCTTTTCTTGAGGAAACCCACTTTAGGATATTTGCTGGGTTCCTGCTGGGCTGCTAAGAGCCCCACAAGGGTAGCAAGGGTCTGTCTCATCCGTCACTCAAAGTCAGTGCTTCTCAAAGCATGTTCCCTGGGCCAGAGGCCTCAGCATCCCCTTAGAACTTAGTTACCAGTTCCTGGGCCCTGCCCCCACACCTGCTGAAGCAGACACCGAGGTGGGGGCCGAGCGAGCTGTGTTTCATGCAGGTTCTCCAGGAGAGGCTGGTCCACGCTCAAGTTGGAAAGCTTGTGCTCCAAACAGAAACCAAATTAATGTTTGTTGAATCAATGAATGAAGAGCTTCCTGGGGTCCAGCCATGAAATGGCAATAGCTCCCTAATTAGCCACCAACTGTATACCAAAGGCTGTGCCCCTCCCAGCCACTCCCTGTCCTCCACCACCCCTCCATTCGCCAGCAATGCCCCTTGGTTGGCCTCTCTGTCCTGAGGTGGAGACCCACAGGGAGTATTGAAAGACCCGGGGGGGGGGGTGCCTCCTCTGTGTCCTCCCTCTGCTCCCACTGCACACAGATGCCCCTTCCCTTAAGTTGTCCTCCCCCCCGCCCACCCACGCAGGTCCTCTAATTCTGGAAAAGAATTAGACCCTGTCCCTGGGTGCCTGGCTTGGGAAGTCACTTAGATATGCTTATGAAGGATCATGCCTGTGGGTCAGTCTTGCACAGAGTGGGAGGGGCAGCCCGCGGAAGGGCCCTAGAGATGGCTGTCCCCAGCCGTGGCATTTTACACAGGGGGAGGCCAAAGTCCAGGGAGGTTTGGTGATTGATCCAAGGGCAACAGCCTGTTAGTGGCCTATAAGATCCTTGTCCTGGCTCCCAGCTCGAGATGCTGGTTCTGGTGCCCCTAAGAGGGGTGGGTCACCATAGTGGCACTGGGGCATCTGTGGGAGGGCAGGCCAGCAGGGCCAGGGAGCAGGGAAAGAGGTTGTTTGAGGGCCTAGAACTCCTGCGAGGGGTGGGGGAGCCACAGTCCCCAGGATGGCTACTGACTGGTCAAACACCCCCCGTAGACATTCATTCATAGGACTCCTGCAGAGAAGAAAGAGGGAGGAGCCCTTTAAGGCTTAAAGAGGCTGCCTGGGACTAGGAAACACTGGATTTGAAGCTGGAACACCTGGCTTCCAGGCCTGGTTCTGTCACTAATGGGCTGTGGGCGCTTGGACAAACCCCTTGGAATCTCTCAGTCTCAGAAGAGTGATCTGAACCAGAAGATGGTTCCTGGAAGTATACACAAAATCAAGCCCAAGTGCGCTTTTCTGGGGTAGAGGGTTTTCAGTATTGAGTAGCTTTTTTAAAAGAGTCTAAAACCTTGGAAAGGCCAGGAGAAACTGAACCAATGGTCTTTCAGGTGCTCTAATGGGCAAAATGGAGGCAACTTCTTGCCCAGGGAAACCCGGCAAGTTTGCAGCTGCCCTTTGCTCTACGCAGCCGTTTCGGCAGAGGCAGTTCCCCGGATGACCGACAGATGGCGCTAAACCTTCACTATAGCCTTCCTGTTTTCCTGAGACTCTTCAGGTACCTTCTGCTCCTGTTCACTCAGCTTTGGGGACCTCCGGGCCTGGGTCCCCTTTACGCTGAGCTGACCTGAATGGCATGAGACTGTTGGGTCATCCTGGGGGCTGTCTGTATCTTCTGGCTGCCACTCAGTCTTGCAGTGTCTGTCCATAGAGGAGACACCAAAAAGGATGTGAAGGTGGGGGCATTAGAGTGTGGGCGTCTTGAGCACCCCAGAATATGAACTGAAAACTCAAAAGGAGCCTTATTTAGTCCTTTTGTTCTCCCCTGCACCCCCAATACAGGACCCCCTCCTGTACTCCCCCATCTCAACCCGAGGTGCCACATCTCAGGCTCCTCCAAACCCTGGAGTGTTTGATAGCCTGTCACACGGGGGTGTGAATGGGAATCAAAGTATTTGCATTTTGAAGGCAAAGACCTGGGGAAGCCAGTGCCTCCAGGGAACAGATGAGGTGGGCTGGCCGTGAGACATCAGGGAGCGGTAAGACCTGTGGCTAACTGGAGTGCAGGGTCCACCTAAAGGCATTCACATTCAAAGTCAGCCATCAGTGTAAGAATTCTGACCAAGGGAATGGATTTCAGCACCTGGCGGTGTCGATGTTTGAATGCAAGGCAGGTCTTAATCAGAACATAAAGCAGTGGTCCCAGGGGCATCCGGGTGACTCAGTCAGTGAAGCATCCGACTCTACGTATCGGCTCAAGTCATGATCTCACGGTTTGAGTTCAAGCCCCACATCAGGCTCCGTGCTGACAGCATGGGACCTGTATGGACTTCCCTCTCTCCCTCTCTCTCTGCCCCTCCCCTGCTTGCATGCTCTCTCTCTCTCTCAAAATAAAGAAACAAACTTAAAAAAAAAAAGGAACATAAAGCAGTGGTCCTTAAACTGCCAGGGGCATGAGATTTACCTGAGAAGACCACCCGTTCCTGGACTGCGCCTCCATAGATATCGGATCTGTAGGTCTTGGAGGGGGGAGAAGAGGATTCAAGAGGCTAAATTTTTAGCAAACTCCTCAGGGGAAACTGAGGCAGGCGGTCTTCTGGTCCCAGGTTGGCTACTCCATGCCAGCGAGGCCACCCCAGTGACCTGGGCTGGATCCTCAACCTCCACTTGCAAATACTTGGAGTTCAATGGCACAGCTTCTCAGCAACAATGACGGCTCCCTCCCCCCATCAGAGCAGCGATCTAGCAATTCTGTCCCCCCCCCCCCATACCAGAGACATGCATAGAAAAGATGACACACTTGGACTTATTTCTAAGAGTTAGGAAACTTCTGAGACCAATCCCTGGGGAAGGGTAATGGGGAGGTGGTAGAGACAGGAGCAGATGGAAATGCCAGCTCAGTGTTCTGGAAACTACCAACCTGAGGCCAACGTGTTTGACTTCTCATCTGACTCTGTCCTCCATTCACTGTGCGACCTTGGGCAAGGCCCCTCCCCTCTCTGGGTCTCAGTTTTCCCATCTATAAAATTAAGGGGGTAGGACTGGAGCATAGCTTCCTTCTCTGTTCTAGGACTCCCTTGGCTCCTGCAGCAGTGTCTTGTGTAGGTGGAGGAAGAAGGGTGGGGAAGGGTGCCCTGAACCCCGTTATCTCCCCCTCCATTCTGAGCTGGTCTGTTCTTTGTCTGTCAATCTGAGAGACCAGGTTTCATTCGAAAAACAAACTCGAGAACGACTGGTGTGGGAACTCTCATGGCGTCTTCTAGTGTCCATTTAATCATCTGCTGTCTCCTCTTTTTTGGTGGGCTACATACCAGGCACTATGTCAGGGGCTGGGGCAACCAAAACCCCCAGGCAGGATTCCTGGCTCCTGAAGGACTTTGTACAACGAGGAAGTCAGACAAGTTCACAGTCCAGCCTGCTAGCCTGCCATGCTTTGCAGTCTACACCGCCCTGAACCCCAGAAAGCGATTCTGCTGGCCTTACCCTGTCTTTTAAAGCCTTAATGAGAGAACCCACTTTCTTTCTCTCAGCCTGACAGCCTAGAGCTCCATTAGCTTCATATATTTTGGCATTTGATTTATTTAATCTGACACTCAAGCGAACTGTCTTATACTCTAATTGTGTGGAAGAGGGGAGTGTGCAAGGATATGGTGTGATTTAAAAGCTTTGGAGTTAGTCCTGGGATTTGCCACTTCCTAGCTGTGTGACCTTAGGCAAGTTAATTACCCTTTCCGTACCTCAGCTTTCTCATCTGTCAAAATGGGGGTGATGACAGTCCCTACCTCCCAGAATTGTGCTGATTAACTGAGATAATGCATGTGAAGCCCTTTGCATGGTCTTTGGCACATAGAACATGCTCGGACAGTGAGAGCTCCTTCTCCTATTATTATTATTATTATTATTGTTATTGTTATTATTAATATGTAGGGGGTTCTTGTCTCTGTTTCGAGACTAGAAGATCTCTGAGAAGTATGAGCCATGCCTGAATCCATTTGTATAGACTTCAATATGCCTCGCAGTTTGCTAGTACATCCCAGGCACTCAAAAACTGAATTCTCTTGCATGGAAGAATCAGGACAGTTTCTCTGCAAAAGTGGTCCTCAATCAGCAGCTCTGGGGGTGGGGTCTGGCAATCTGAGTCTCAACAAACCTGCAGTGATCCCGACACATTTTTAAGTTTGAGAATTACTTTTCTACACCAATGATTTCCAAACTTGTTTTAGCTGTGGTAATACATATATTTTAAATTTCCAAATGGAATTGTAGGCAGAAGCCAATATATAAAATAAGTGAAGGAGGAATTCCTGAGAAATCACTGGGGAGGAGGCAAGATCCCTGACTGCTGTATCCTCCTCCAAGGAAGCCCTGAAGTGCTTATGACTTCTAGGAATAAAGCTTAAAAAGCATCACAATTTTTAATCCTCATGCCCATCCATCCACCCACTTACCCACCCACCCATCCTCATCCACCAATCCATCCACCCATCTATCTACCCATCTGTCCATCCGTCCATCCATCCATCCATCTACCCATCCATCCATTCTTCCATCCATCCATCCATCCATCCATCCATCCATCCATCCACTGATCCATCCATCTATCCATCCATCCTCCAATCCATCCATCCATCCATCCATCCATCCATCCATCCATCTATATCTGTTGGAAGACCACCTATCTTATTCATTTCTGCAAGTCTTGCCAGAAGAGGCACTGATTGCCTTTTTTCCAGACTCTCTTTTCAAGATGTTTGTATAACAGTTTTGAAAAATGGAAATAGTATCTCCCTTCAGAGCAAAAGGCAGGCATGCCTACTGTCCTGTATAATAAAGATACTGACTCCCAGGGTGCCTGGGTGGCTCAGTCAGTTGAGCTTCTGACTTTGGCAAAGGTCATGATCTCATGGTTCATGGGTTTGAGCCCCATGTCGGGCTCTGTACTGACAGCTCAGAGCCTGGAACCTGCTTCCGATTCTATGTCTCCCTCTGTCTCTGACCCTCCTCCCTCAAAAATAAACATTAAAAAAAAAAAAAAAAAAAAGACACTGACTTCCTCAAGAGCAAAGGGCAGGTTTGCTTACTCCCATTATAAATAATTCAGTTTCTCTAAATGTGAGATTCCTCTCCTGTTGTCCAAACCACAACACCTGGTCCTCTTTGTGTTGCCCTGTGGGAACTGGGGTTTGGGCTACTGACACAAATGCTGATACCCTGGTTACTACTATTGCTAGGAGTAATGAAATCCCATGTCTCTGACCCAGGAGTCTCATGTCTCCTGCCAGCATCCATAAAACCGTGGCAGCGTTGTGTGTTGGCTACTTCATGGCATAGAAAAGAAACTTAAGATACTGCCCTGGCCTTGAAAGGCTTACGGCTGGGTTGCCAAGGAGAAGCATAAAGACTCATCAAGAGCTTTAGCCATGCTGTAGGGCAGGAAGTGGGAGCTTTGGAGCCGAGTGAGAAGTATGGACAGAGGGGATAGCAGGGTGTTCAGAGAAAGCTGTGTCTGGGGGTCCACAGGGAAGGGTCTGGACGCTTTGGCCTTTCACTGGATGTGATGTCAATGCTCTTCTGGCCCTCCCACTGTCCCAGTGCTGATCAGTTTGCTCTGTATTCATTGTCCTCTGGCTCTGCGTCTCCATCCGATCCAGTGCTCCTTGGGGGCAGGGATCCTGTTTTTTTCATGTCTTGGGCCCCAGCGCTCCACCTAGTGTTTGGCACACAGTAGGTGTTTAATAGTATTTTGCTGACTCACAGGACTTTTAGATAATATTAATGATGACAATAACAAGAAGTATGATGGTGGTAAATACTTGGATAGACACGTAGTAGCATGTGAGCACTCATAACATGGCAGGCACTTCCTACACCTTACCTCTTGCTCACTTGCTAAGTGGAGGAGCCAGGATTTGAACCCAGAAAGACTGGCTCCAGGGTCTGTGCAATGAAATCCCTACATGTTGGTTGCTGATACTGAGGAGGAAGTGGGTAAAGGAAGCAGCTCAGGGTACAGCAAGGTAGGGTAGCAAGTGACAAATAAGTAAGCATCACTTCTTGGAGATTGCCATGGTTACCATTTCTTGAGCACTTACTATGGGCCATGCTAATCCTTCTTAATCTTCACAGCCACCTTGCAGCTGGGTATCATTGACCTTCTTTGGGGAGAAACAGAGGCACAGAGAGGTAGAATGACTTACTCAAGGACACATAGCTAAGTAGTGGCAGCTCCAGAATTTGAACCCAGATCTATTGGACTCCAAAGCCCACTAATCTTAAGGGGGGAATTTTGGTTGAAGTGAAGCCCTGGAGGGTTATAGTGACCTCAGGGCAAGGGGGTTCATTGGCTGAAGCTTGGGACAAGGCTGGGCTGACCCACACCTGGAGCCAAAAAGCAGACAGATAAACAAGATGAATGAGACAAACAGTGACCCTTCTTGAATTTTCTAGCCCAGAGTATCCCACCAGCTGACATTATGAAAGAAAGAGAATGGGCATGGAACCAGACAAGACAGGGCCAAATCTAAGCTCTGCCTCTTGTTTGCTGTGCGACCTTGAGCAAGTTACCTAGCCTCTCTGAGCCCCAGTATCTACCTGTCTTTCAAAAGCTTTGAAAATCATATTAATAAATAGCTACAAGGCACCTGGCATGTAGTAGGCACCCAACCAACGTCCATTATTGATTCATTCAATAAACAATTACTGTAGCACCTTCCAGCAGTGCCCCACCTGTATCTTCTTGGCATCTACAATTCTCACACATACTGATCCAAACTCTAGCTTGAAGCACCTTTCCTCTTTTGCAGAAGAAATGTCGGGGGGTGGGGATTAGCATACTCTCCCCACCTCCCGCCCGCTTTAGAGTGCTTTCAACCGCTGCCCGACAGGAGTTGGGACATAAGTCCCCTTGAGTAAGGTAACTCTGAGATGTGTGGTCTACACTGGTTCCTAAGCCTCCCCTGCGGGATTAAGCTCTGATTTCCCACTGTGGTAACTTGCATGATAACACATATTTTTCTGGGATCACCTCCCAAAGAAATCCCTTGCACTCCAACCCTAGTCTCAATCTCCCAACTAAAAGTAAAAGAAGACATTGACTGAGCGACTATGTGCCACATTCCATCCTGTGCCTGGATTAATGATTAACCAGACAGACATGGTCCCTGCTGTCCATTTAGAATCTGTAGTTAGGCCAGGAGAGGAAACAGACAGTGAAGAATTAACTGTGGTCAGTATAGGAGTCTCTTACCCATCTCTCTTCACTTGCCCTTGGGGAATGGTAAGGTCTCTCTCTCTCTCTCTGTCTCTCTCTGTCTCTCTCTCTCTCAGAATACACCCAAGTTCTGTCCAGAATTGTAGTTGTTTTTTCTTGACCACCCCATGAATAAGCATTTTGAAGCCAGAATCCACATCTTATTGTTCAAATTTTTTTTCCCCTTGCAAAATCCCTGGCCCAGTGCTTGGCATGTGTTCATCTGATAAATATTCAGTGAGCACTAACTGTGTGTTCTAGGCTGCAGGGACATAAGAGTGAGCAAAGCAGAGTCAGTCTTGGCCCTCAAGAAGCTGACGCTCTGGTCTGGGAGACCGACCACAAAATAAGTAAAGACATAAACGACATACAAATCTGCAAAGAAACAAGTAAAACGATGTCAGACTGGGATAAATACTATGACAAAAACAGGGCAAGGGGCAGGGAGGGGACTGGGCCGGGGGTAATTGTAGGTAAGGTGGCAGAAAAGATCTCTTGGAGGATGTGCATACAGTTGGTGCTCAATAAAGGGCTGATGAACACAGGAAGTAAAACCTTTAGTTATGTAACCAATGAATAATAGCATAGAAGAGGATAGCATCTTCAGTGATGAGGGAGCATAAAGCAAGCTCAGGGCCAAGGAAGCATACTTGCCAGGCACACGCCACCCTCCCCCACCAACAAGGGGGATAGGTGTGTGACATCCCTCAGGCACTCCTGGCTGCCCCAAGAACAGAGGAAAGGGGAAAACAAATGGTTAACTGGTAAGAGATCACAGTCATTCGAGACACTGAGTCTCCATCAGTTTACAAATATCTTAGTAAATTAAAAAAAAAAAAAGCAATCTTATCAATAGCCTAATCTCCAGGAACTCTCTACTGTCTTAATGATAATACTTTGCTGGAGGGAAAAACAACCTTAGCTTGACAATAACTAGGCCTCCTGTGAGTCTTCTTTAGCATATGGAAATCCCTTTAAGAAACTTCCTCTTGGGGCTCCTGGGTGGCTCAGTCAGTTGACTTCAGCTCAGGTCACGATCTCAGGCTCAGGTCATGATCTCCCAGTTTGTGAGTTCGAGCCCCGAGTCAGGCTCTGTGCTGCCGGCCCAGAGCCTGGAGCCTGCTTCAAATTCTGTGTCTCCCTCTCTCTCTGCCCCTCCCCCATTCCCTCCCCCCCCTTTCAAAAATAAACAAACATTAAAAAAATTTTTTTAAAAGAAACTTCCTCTTGACTTTACCTCCGCCAGCTCCATACTATATAACAGGACACTTTTCACAACCCCAGTGCAGCTCTTTCTGTCCACAGGTCCTGTCCCCATGCTTTAATAAAATCACCCTTTTTGCACCAAAGACATCTCAAGTATTCTTTCTTGGCCGTTGGCTCCAGACCCCACCATCCCTCTGAAACCTCATCATTCAGTATATAAAAGAAGGCTTTTCCAAGCCCTTCAAGGACTGCTAACCCCTCTCTGAGGTGATGCCACGAGAAAGGTATCCACGATTTCGTTCAGAAATCTGTTAGGTACCCATGCACACAGTTCTTGGGCCAATGAACACCCTTGAGACGAAGGCAGCCATATTTGATCAATACTAGTAGGAGTCTTGCCAGAATCAATGAGGGGCCATCCGAGGTCTTGGGAGAATCCTCTGCCTCTGGAAAGCAAAGGTCTGTAGCAGATTCTGCAGTAAGTCTCCTGACCGAGAAGTGGCTGAGGCCAGTGACAGCTAACACTGACTGCTTGCTCTGCTCTATGTACCTTCCTAGATGCATTATAAGAGCCACACCATTTAAGGCTCATAAAGACTCTGTTAGGAGGCTACTATTATGACCTTGTTTTCCAGGGGGGAGGAAAGGGAGGCTCAGAGAAGGCTAAGGAACGGCTCAAGGTCACACAATGACAAGGCAGGGTATCGTGGGCAATAATGGGAGGTGGTGGTGGTGGGAGCAGGAAGGAGGCCTACCCAGCCTGGGACAAAGAAACTCCTATTCCATGGGTGTAACTTCCAAGCCGAAGTCTGGCGAAGATTGGAGTTGGCCCAGGGAAGGGAGGAGGAGAGCAGGGGAAGGGGGAGGAACTCCAGAAATATGCAAAGACCCAGAAGTGATGGCACATTCTGGAACCCCTTGGAGACTGCATTTTGTCCAATGCAGAATTAGCCCCTTGCCTAACTTTGTGTGGCTCAGGATTCAGCAGGAAGCAGGTCATGTGTCTGCAGCCAGAGTTCAATTCTGGGCTGCACCATACTTCCCAGAAATCTGTAAGCAGAGCGTGGGCACCTGCCAGATGATTCTGGGTGATCCCCTAGTCCTTCTTTGGGTGGCAAGGTTATCCTTGTGCCCATCTCCCTCTGCCCAACAGAACAGAAGATCCTGGGGGCCAGTGACTGGGTCTCCATCATCTTGGGAGATAGAGGGATATTCATATTGGTTCATGGCATGGGCCTGGGGAGTCCACAGCTATGGGGGGGGTTAGAGGTGACTGTAGCATCTGACAAGCTACTAGCATATCAGTAGCTGTAGCTGCTCACATCAAGCGCTCCTCATCACCTCACCAAGGCTGCAGCTGCCCCATCCAGGCCCATTGATGGGGCTCTAAGCTGCATTTATTTAGCAGCTTGATCAACTGTCACAGGTTTATAGTCTCAAAGGCTCCGAATGTGCCCCAACCCTCAAACTCTGTCTTTCCTTCTCTATGACCGCTCTCCAGTCTGAGCTGCCATCTTGCTCATCTAGGGCATCCCATCTACGGCTTCCCTGCCCACTGTAGTCCAGTCTCCCCATGCAGATCAGAGACACCTTTCCAAAATGCAAATCTGACCATGCCACCTCCTGAGCTGGAAACACTTCAACATCTCCAATGCCCTCTGGGTAAAGCCCATCTTTAGCATTCCTTGGTTCATTTATTCTTCCAACTTGCAAATGTTGATTGAGCACCAATGAGTGATCCTTCTGAGGTTTGATGAGACATTAGCTTCTCAACTGACTTGGTTTTATTTTCTTTTTGGTAGCAGTGAGTCTTGTGAGGACATCTCTTGTTTTTATTTTTATTCATTCATTCATTCATTCATTTGTGTGGGCCCGGCCCTTGCATCCTTTCTTCTGGCAATTGTGCCTCAATTTTCTTTGGGGAACTCCCCTCCCCCTTCAGGTACAGTCCTGGAGTGTGGGTTCCTACCCCTGAGGGTCAGCTTTTCAGCTTTTTCTTGAAATCTTAGAGTTACCTGAATCCCTCCAGTACATTCTTGGTTTTGCTAGAGTTTTGCCAGAGTCATTTGGTGCCTGAAACCAAAGAGACCCTAATGGATGGCGCTACCTCTTATGTTCCAACCTGAAAGTCTCATGGGCTGCTGTTGGCTCCTTCAGGTCTATTCACCCCACTTCAGCATCTCTGTTTGGTTCCCCTGTAGGCTGATCCAATCAGCAGAGCCCCTTGCCTCCAGCTTCTGGTTGGAATCAGCCAGTGGAAAGCATGGGCAGAACAGTGGGAGTTGGGAGGACAGTGAGGGTGGGTTTATTCCATTCTGGGTCCTTCCCTGTGGGCTGGGGGAACAGTGGATATGTCCCTCTGTTAAAGGCAGCTCTTCCCACACAGCTCACTCTGCTGGCTGCTCCCTCCTCTTGCTCTGTGAGGATTCCCATGGTCCTGGTTCCTGTATGCGCCTTGTTGGTTTCTCTTGACCATGACCGCACCTTCATAAACAGACTCTTCATTAGTCTCTCTTTGATTACACACTTTGAGTGTGCATCCCTCTCTTGCCAGGGCCCTGACTGATACAGGAGGAGTGCCTGCCATGAGCTGTACCTGCCTAGGATCCAGAGGAGATCGGAAGGAGTGGTGAGTTTCCCAGGATCTTGGGAAGTGGGAAGAGAATGGAGGTCTGAGAGAAGACAAAGAGAAGTCTCACCAAGTACCTCCAAATAGGATTGCTAAGGAGAGCCCCAGCTAGAAAGAGCTTTGAGCTGTAGATTCTCCACTTCCTTGCTGTGTGCCTTTAGGAAAAACCACTGCCTGTCTCTGGGCCTTATCTTCTCATCTGTGAAATGGGAATGGTAATAGAGCCTACCACATTAGTTGTGCCAGGGAGTCAATGACATCATGTTATTCATTCATTCATCATTCACTCATTCATTCATTCATTCATTCATTCAACAAATATGTACTGGGCTCTACTATGTACCTGGTAATGTGCTAGGTGCTGGGGACACAGCAGTAAAGAGAACAGGTAACTGCTCTTATCCTCTGGGAACTGATAGCCTATGTGGGGAAAAGGACATAAATAAGGAGCCACACAAATACTCAACTAGCCCTTCCCTGAAGGGTCCCATTTGGACTGAAAAGTCCTCTGTGAAGAAATGGCTAATGTTTGAGGTGAGTCTTGGAAGATGAAGATCAGCCGGTTGGAAAGGTGATCCGAGTGTAGATAACAGAACAGGTCAGTGATGAGGGTGGTTGCTGGAGGAAGCACGAGTGATGGGGGAAGAAGAAGACGAAGTGGGAGAGGTCACAGGGACCAGGCTAATCCAGCTTTGCACGCCTCAGTGAGGGTTTGCGTTTTATTCTGAGTGTGGGGGGTGATATGGACGGTCTGATATATGGTTTGAAGCACTACTGTGGCTGCTGTGTGAAGAAAAGACTAGAGAAGCAATAGGAATGAGGTCAGGGAGACCAGAAGGGGACTGTTTCAGTCACCCAAGTGACACATGACAGGGGCTTAGATGGGGGAAGTGGCAGGGAACTGAGGCAGAGATGGCTGGCTGTCTATTTCCATAGTGTAATGTTGTGGCTAGGAAGGAGCTGCCCAGCCAGAGACCACGTTTCCCAGGGGCCCTGCATCTAGATGGCATCACGTGACTGGTTCTCACCAATGCAAGTGATGGCATCGCTTCTGGGCTCAAGTGGCTAGAAGCAGATGTGTCTTCCCTGCCTTCTCTTTTTCTGTCCATTGGTTGGAAGCAATGCCTTGAGGGTTGGTGGACTCATAAGATCGGAGCTCCCTGGGTCCCCGAATCATCATCTGGGTCCTTAACTAGACTTTACCTGATCTAAGAATACATTTCTATTCTATGGATTCCCCCGCGAGTGTGGGGTCTATCTGTTAGAGCAGCTAGCAGTACTTTAACTACGCAGTGAGCAGATCAGTTAGGAGAAAGAACCATCAGGACTTGGCAAGGAATTGGCTATTGTGAATGAGTGAGAAGGAGGTCAAGAACAACCTTGAAGTTTTAGCTTAAGCAACTACGGAGATGAAGTTGATATTTCCTGAGCTGGGAAGATGTGAGACAGTCTTCTGTGTCGCGGGGGCAGGTAAAGAGCTGCATTTAGAACACGGATGTTTGCAGTCTGGGAGACATTCAAATGGCAATGTCAAGTAGAAAGATATAAAGATTCAAAAGAGGTCTGAGCTGGTGACGTAATTTACGGATTTGTCTTGTAGACAGAATCTGAAGTGCATAGTAGGTACTTAATAAACCCTCTCTGAATCAGAACGTGAATCATTTCTTCTTTATTTCTAGCTAGCGTTTGGAAGTCCATGGGCACAAATCACCCAAAAGTGATGAACACCCCTCCCCAACCTGAGAGCGAGCCAAAGAACCATCCATTTCTTGCACTGCTCTCATATGCCCATTGAAGAGGCTCTCTGAGCTCAGAGAAGTCTGAGAATCCAGCCATTCAAAGGCTGAATGAAGGTAATTCTGACGATGTTGGAAATTGCCTTCCTGACACATTGGGTAAAACACTCACTCATCTTTGATGCACTGAAAACCACTTGAATCTCTGCCTTTTATTCCCTCAAGTGGCTTCACCTAATAGGCTGGGTTTTGAAAACAGAGTGTGAAAAAGGCAAGTCTGGGCTTCACCTGCCTCTGGATAAGGCCACTTGTCTCTCTCCCCAGGCTAAATGTCTTTTGCTCCATGGAGGCTTTGGAGGAGCCACGGCGGAGAGAAAGGGTTCTGGGCAGGCTTGGAGGCAATTTGACTAGGCAGAGACTCTTGGCAAAGCTGACACTTTCCCCCAATGCTCTCTACTCCCAGGATAGCAAACCTTGTCAAATGCCTGCAGGAACCAGCCAGTTAATGCATCATGACTCAGAAAAATGCATCGTGTGGGAACCTTGAAGAATGGGAGAGTACAGGTCTTATTTAAGGGGTGGATACAACATGGGTCCAGCCAATCATTTCTATGTGGAACATGCATCCATCATCACTAGGTCTCTCTGGCTTCCCAAGAGAAGCCTCAGATTCAGATTTTAGAAATCTACTGAGTTTTAAACGCTGGCAATGAATTACATCTAAAGAGTGATCTGTGGGCCAAAGAGCATGTACCTTGCGCATATGATCCCTGGGCTTGGAACCAGCTTGAAAGCCTCAGGGAGTTATGGAATGGGTATGTGCCTCCTTCCTAAGAAATTTCCCAAAGGGGAAGAGATAGAATCATTTTGGAACTGTTACTGAACGAACACAAGTTCTTTGACTCAGCCACATACATTGTGAACCATAATTTGTGTGTCAACTTTTTATCCCCTCATTGGTGAGGTAAACATTGAAAGCTTATCAACAGGTGAGGAAAAGAGTGAGGACTGAGAGTCAGCTAGACTTAGAGCATGAGGGCTGTGTCTTCTTCACTGCTGAATCCTCAGGCCTGAGAAGGTGCACAGAAATATTGTTGAATAAAGTAATGAATGAAAGGGACTGGGTGAATAAAAGAGTAATAACCACAGAAGCAAGTTTGCATGCTTCAGGGTGTGGGAACCCTTGGTGAGTGGCCCGGCTGTCTCCCAAGACCCCCATTTTACTTCTGCTACATGTAAATTCTTTTACAGAGGACACCTATAGGATGCTGGTGCAACCTACGATGGTCTCCATGGAGGTGAACATGAACTTAGCATTAACAAGGCGTATGTAGCTGACCTTCTCTCCCAGCTAGAATTTTCCCAAGACTTTAAGTCACAATTCCAGACTTCTCTACAAACAAAGCTGTCACTGACACCCCCAGGAAATGGTGCCAACCACATTCCCATTTAATGAGCAGCCACTACATTCCAGACATTGTCCTAGGTGTTTGTAATGGGTTTTAGTAGCCTTTTGTAATGTGTCCTGGCCATGGTGGTGAGTGCAGGACTAAGGTGTAGCCAATCATAGTACCTCATTCCCTTCTTCCAAAGCGATTGGCCTGCAGAGTGAGCATGTGACTAAGCAGGACCAATCAAGGGCTTTCCCTGGGACTGATACACTGTTACTAGGTGAAGGAAGCTCTCTCTCTCTGCTGAGGGTGGTTCTGTCCACGCCATTTGGAAGAGGCTCATCTGTGGGAGGAGAGACTGAGGGTTCCATTTTAAGAGAAGAAGAGACAAGCAGAGAACAGAGGGAACGAGGGACACGATACATTCCCTTTTGTCTGTCTGGAGTTGGGTTTCTGTCACTTGCAACCAAAAGAATGCTGACCGGGGCACCTGGGTGGCTCAGTTGGTTAAGCATCCAACTCGGCTCAGGTCCTGATCTCACGATTCATGAATTCCAGCCCCACAGTGGGCTCTCTATTGTCAGCACAGAGATCTTTTTCAGATCATCTGCCTCCCCCACCTCCCTACCGCTCTCCCTCTCCCTCTCTCTCTCTCTCTCTCTCTCTCTCAAAAATAAATAAACTTAAAAAAAAAAAGAATCCTGACTGATACAGCCCTTTATATACCTTGTCTCTCTCAACAACCCTTTGAAAATGGTATTAATAACCCTCATTTTCTGGATGAAATTGAGGCTCAGAGAGGTGAGAAGACTTGCCCAAAGCCACACAGCCAGTAGGAGGCAGTTTTGATGACTCCCAACCTGTTCTGTTTCCACTGTGCTACTCTGCCCGTCCTGATGAATCAGCTTTCCAAGTTGGAGCTGACCTTATATTTTCTATTGTGAGCGCAAGCATAAGTATCTTCTAGTAAGAAATCCATCATTTCAGGGTTAGCAGCAACTTCAGAAGTCAGCTGGGGCTCTCTGGAAAGAGCAGCGGACTGGGAGTGAGAAGGCTTCCAGGGCAAGTTCTGTTTCTTACTAGTTGGAAACGTCACTTAACTTCTGTGAATCTGAATTTCCTCATCTGTGAGAAGGAGATAATATTCAGGATGCTAGTCAAGATACACGGGTGTTATGACAATTAAGAGACAAAGAATATGAAACTGTTTTAGAAATGTGAAGTCCTATACAAAGTAAGATACCAATGCTGTGGTTTACCCCCGTGAGACTGAGTCCTATCTCATTCTGTGCTTCAATATCCCCCCACACAGAGTGCTCACTGCCTCTTAAGGCAGCTCTTTCTGTCTTTGTTTCCATTCTTATTGTTATAAAAAAAATTCTCTCCCATTCTAAGTTGAAATATTTCCTTCTTGAACTTGATTAATTTGTTTTTAAAAAATTGTTTTAACATTTATTTATTGTTGAGAGACAGAGACAGACAGAGCATGAGCAGGGGAGGGGCAGAGAGAGAGGGAGACACAGAATCTGAAGCAGGCTCCAGACTCTCAGCTGTCAGCACAGCTGATGCGGGGCTCGAACCCATGAACTGCGAGATCATGACCCGAGCCGAAGTCGGACGCTCAACCAACTGAGCCACCCAGGTACCCCTATTAATTTGTTTTATGGGTTTCATTCATTCATTCATTCATTTCCTTCCTTCCTCCTCCCTCCCTTCCTTCCTTCCCTTCCATCCATCCATCTACTGTAATAATATTGAAGATGGAGAATTAAGAAGATACAACCCCACGTTTACACTAGCTTCACCCCATCTATCCAATTCATTCTCCTCAGAGCAGTGAGAGTGATATTCTGACACACAAACATAATCAATCCTGCCATGCTTTTACTCCAAGCCCATCAGTGGCCCTCTGTTGTCCTCAAGATAGAATGAACTGCGGATCCCTATCTGATCCCTGCCCATCTCTCCAGCCTTTCCTCTCCCCTTGTCCCCGCCATGACCCAGACTTTGGCCAAATAGAGAATAAAGTGACTGACAATTGCTAGTATAGGCCATTGTCTTCCACCCCTGGGCCTTTGCACAAGCTCTTCTTTATGCCTGGAATATCTGCCTAACCTTTTTTCCCTGGCTAAACGCTACTTCTCCTTCAAATCTCAGCTAGGATATCACTCCCTCCAGGAGACCTGTCTTACCTCCAGAGACTGGGGTGAGTGCCCCCTCTGTGTTTCTGAGTCTCCTGGGCTCACCTCCAACTCATCATAGACCACACTCCTCTTGGTTCCCTGGCTGCTTCTCTGTGTCTGTGTCATGTTCCTGACTGGCCGGCTCTCTAACGCCTAACAAAGTTGCAAATAAAGAGTTCTGAATGAATACCATCTCTCCTTCACTTCTGACTCCTGTCCCCTGCCACGATCCATCAGGGCCCTGTAGTTGCAAAGAGAGTTACTGGTTCCCACAAGGTTGGGAGGGAGAAGCTGCGGGAGGCACACCCTGTCCCCGTCCACCATGGCTCTGACCTACCACAGTGCTGGAAAGGCCATGGGGATCCTCAAGTCAAGGCCTTACGTTAAGCATGTGACTTTTCCAGTGTCAGGGAAGCGTCCCATGGGACAAAAGACCCAGAAGGGGGTATGTGTGTTCCACACTGTAGTACTCTGAAAGGGTCTCATTGTCCACAGCAATGCGATCAGGGGCCAGGTGAGACGCTGTCCCTCTGAGACCATGTGGCACAATGGTTACCTCCTCTGGCTGGGGTGTCTGGCTTCCTGGGTTTGAATCTTGCCCCCATCATTTGCCTTCTATGTGCCTCAGTTTCCCCTTCTGTAAAAATGATCTTGATGAGAAAAGACTTTTAGGGTCAGGATGGGCCTTCAGCGCCATGTTGCTGGTGAATTATTCATGATGCGGCCGGTGATGTAGCAAGAGCTTGATGAACCTCAGTTACTATCATTATTGTCCTTTAAACTTAAAGGGAAATTATCCTGCTTACCCAGAAGACCTGGCCTCTGGGCGCAGGTCCGAGCAAGTCCCTTCCCTTCTCTGGGCCTCCGCGGCTGTGCTCGGATTCTCCCACCCCGGGGAAGGTGGGCTTTGCCAAGCAGCTGGGAAGCAGCTGTCGGACCGCCTGGCCCAGGCCTGCCCTTTCAGGGGGTGCTCAGAAGGCTGGCTGGGTGGAAAGCGGGGCTGATTCGCCCGCAGAAGCCCAGGGTGGCCTGTGTAAAGGGCCGGTAAAGGGGCCACGGGTTGGGTGACTGACCTTGCTGGTTTGACCAGGATTATCCTGGTTTGGGCACAGAAAGTTCCACATCTTGGGAACCCCCTCAGTCCTGGGCAACCTGGGACCATCAGTCTCCACCGTAGCCCAGCAGATCCTAACACTTTCGTGCATAATGAGGCTGAGTAGGGAACAGATGTGGCTACTGGAGGCCCTGGGGGTGTGGGGTGTGGGTGGGTGGTCCTGCCCACCCGGCCCGGCTGGAGCTGGGGCAGAGGCCCGGGGAGAGGCACAGGAAGGGCTGCTACTGTCTTTTTTTCTGCACCTCTTTCCCCCACAAGTCGGCTGTCTTGCGGAATGAAAGCTGACCTTTCCAGCCTCAAAGCCTTATTCAGGCCGCACCCACTGCCTGGACCTCCCCACCCTCCCTCCTTTCCTTGAAATTTTGGGAAGGGCGCGGGACCCAGCTCAGATATCAGCCCCTCTTTCCTGACCCGCCAGCTGGGTAACCCTTCTCTGCACGGCGCCCATGGGACCCTGCAGAAAGCCCTCTGTCACAAGCCCTCAGGCAAGCTACTGAAATACCGTCTTCTCTTTGCACAACAGATGGAATCAGAGAAGTGACCTCCTAGGCTCATCCGGATGATTCCGTGAGATAATGTTTCAAGTGCTTACTTAGAACACTGCCTGCAACAGAGTCCGTGGTCAACAAATGCTAAGTGATCATAGTAAGGACAACAGTGGCGATAGAAACTACCAGGTGATGGAGACGAGAGCGGTGCTCCTCTTGTGTTTCAGGTGTGTCCCCCCTCCCCCCTCAATCTTCTGGTCGCATTGCTCTTACCTACTTAAACCGGGTCCACCTACGTATCCACCCCAGGCTGGCCTACAGCTCTCCATACAAGCATGATGTATGCATGTTGAACCACAGACTTTGAAGCCTGCTTTCCAAGGACTGGAAAGGTCCTTTGGCAAGAGAACAGTCAGAGCTAACATTTGTTGAGCATTTACCGTGTGCCAGGAAATGTTCTAAGCGCCCCGGACGCTGGTCTGGGGCAGTCTCTGTCTATCAAGTGTTCCCCACCTGCCAGGCAGAGTACAAAACACCCACAGCAGTGATTTTTGGCAGGGACAACATTGACCCTTCAGGGACATTTGGCAGGGTCTGGAGACAGTTTTGGTTGTCACAAGTCGGGGTGGGGTGCCACGGCATCTAGTGGGTTGAGGTCAAGGATGGGCCAAGGATGGGCCAACGGTGGTCCTGGACACCCTACAAAGTGCAGGACAGCCCCTCACCACAAAAATGATCCAGACCAGGGGATCAGTCAGCAGCATCAAGGTCGAGAGACCCTATTTTGTCCTTCCAATGGCCCTGGGTCATAGGAATCATGGAGGAGGAAACAGAGGCTCAGAGAGGTCCAGGTGAATGCCCAGTGGAACTAGAACACGATCAAAACCCAGTGAATCTGATGCTCAACCCTGTGTTCTTTTAAACCCCTGCTCTGGATGAGCAGATTCCGAGGGGAGAGCAGAGGTGGCCGCCTTGGAGGGGGGGATGAAGGCGGGTGCTTGGCAGGAGGGGGAGGACTCTCCTGATTAGCTGAGCACAGCCCTGTCTGAGGGTCACTGGAGGGTCGGGTCGGGGCAGAGTGGCTTGTCCAGAACCCAGAGCTGGCCTACGGGGAATTCTCCAGGCCAGCCAGTGCAGCCGCCAGATGGGAGGCAGAGTAGAATTTAATATCTGACCATCTGCAGCCAGCAGCCCCCGAACTCGGCAGGCAGCCCTCCCGGTGGATGAGAAGTCTCTTCCAGCAGCCCTGCACACTGGATTCCCTGCTGGTCCTGGAAGGCCTGACTGCTGAAGAGTGTCCCACGCCATGGGCGCTCTCTCTCTCTCTCTCACACACACACACACACACACACGCCCACACACCCGGCTTCCATCTCCTGAGTGCCAGGAGCTCTGATGAGCACTGAAAGTGTCCCTCTCTCTGCCCCATGCCTGCTCTCCTCTGTCACTGCTACTCTCTAGAGTACAGAGCTGTGATGGGCGGTCTCTTTGTCCCCTGTGCCAACACCAAAATTTCTGTGAGCGGAGACTTGATGCACCCAGGGCAGACATTCAGGAGTGCAAGGTGACACCTGGATCTCTCTTGGCTGTCCCCAGCCCACCGTTAGCCTTCAGAAAGGCCCCAGTCCCTTCTCCCTCCTGTGAGCTGCCAGCCCATGTCCTGCTCCTCCTTGATCCGCTTCCAGAGAAACACATGTAGCTTTATTCCTCGGGACCCGAGGGGGTCTTTAGGGCTGCAGAATCCCTCTACAGAAGCACATCTCTTAATAGCAATGGGGAGCTACCAGTAACTGAGGATTTCTATCAGGCACAGGCACTGAAATTCTTGTGTCACCTTCAAGGCCTTAGGACAGCTCTGTAGGTGCTGAGATGAGTCCCGTTTTCTGAAGCTCAAAGAGGTCAAGTCTTTCTCCCAAGGTCACAGAGCAAGTACACTATTTCAGGTTTCCTAGTATGTTGCGAATGGCCACAGATCATCCCGAAGGGTCTAGGGCAGAGCTGGCATAGGGCAGGCACCCCGGATTAATCCATATCCCCGTGGGGTCTCAGGGAGCCCTCTCAAGGAGGCACAAGAGCTGCTTACCAGCCTGGCTACGCCTCAGGTGTCGTGGGCAGTCTGTTCCCTTGAGGTGGCTGAAGGACACGTGATTGCCAAGCAGGGAGTTCATGTCGCTGACGCCTTTGGCCAAAGCTCTCTATAGAATAGGCTTACAACCCACTTCATGTCAACTCTGCAGCTGAGAAAAGGTCCCAAGTCTGGAAGGTGCAGCTTCTGACCCTCACCCTGTTCAGAAATTACATTTTTCCTTGATTCTCTAATCGATTAGCCCAACGTGATTAAGGGCTGAGTCTGTGCCAGGCACGAGGGAAACAAGCACGGTGGTGACACAGCTCTGCCCGGCGTGTCCCCCCCGTGCCGAAAGGAGTCACCGTTTGCTAGACAACTACTTTCTGCAGGGTGCTTTGCAGGCCCTCACGGTGGTCCTGTGAGGTTAGATTACCGCCTCTTCCATTTTGCAATTCTGGAAACCGGGGCTTTGAGGCGTCCGTGGCTTGCTTAGGGTCCTACAGTCAGATAGTGCCGGAGGTGGGATGGCGAACCCGGCTGGCTGGGGTGTGGGTCCCCGTCCCTTCTGGGTATGAGCTCTGCCCACATCTGGAAGTCTGCCCTGCCCTGGGCTTGCTGGGGTCAGGAATGAACAGGCCCTTTCCCTTTGCTTCCTTGGCTAGGCCACTGTGCGTTGCCATCTCTGGGGGTCCGAGGCAACCTCCTCCCAGTGGGACCAGTTTCACCCTCCCAGTTTCACCTGAGCAGGCAGTGCTGGCCGGTTGCAATTCCTCAGTAACTTTCAGGCGTCCCATGAGATCAAGCCAGACAGGGCACGTCTTTTGCTCCTGCTTGGCCCAGAAGACTTAAGTCTTCCCTAGTCAAGGAAATCGCATTACCGAATTACGGTTCATTTGCAAGGTTCCCCTGACCAGCCAGGAGGCTGGCTTCCTGACCCCATTAGTCAGATATTCAACTTCCCAAGTTCAGGGCAGCCCAGACGGTCTGTGGCTGCATCCCAGAGGACACTGGCCTGACCTCTGTGGAGCAAAATGCCAATGACAAAAACACGGTTCAAATTCCAGCCGCTCTTCCTGATTTCGGGGCCAGTCACCTGACTCCTCTGACCCTCAACCTTCTCACCTATAAAACAGGGAGAGGAACAGCGTTTGGCAGACTTTCCCACCCCACCCTCGTAAATCGGGATTATATAGGATGCTGCCGGCAAAGCATTCAACCTGGTGCCTGGCTAACTGTCCCTCTGGGACAGGTGGCCCCCGCAGAGACCCCAGTGATCCCTGCCTCCTGGTGGTCACACCCACATCCCTGTGAGGCCCGCCCCTTTCAGTGTGACTTGTTTCTAATGACACGGCTAAAATGACGGACGCTTCTTCTGAGATTAGGTTCCAAAAAGACAGAAGCTCTGTCTCCCTGCCTTCTCTTACCCTTGCCTTAGGATTAATTAAGACGATGGCTGCAACGTGGCTGACCCAGTACTCGCGGGTCCCTGGGAGCCCTCGCCCTGGGGAAAGCGGTGAGCAACCCCACGGAGAAGCCCACGGGGCGAGGAGCCGAGGCCTGCCAAGAGCCTTGTGTGCGAGCCTGGATGTGGATTCCTCCCCGGTAGCGCCTTGAGATGACTTCTGGTCTGCTTTCTTTTCCTGGCCTTCGGAGGATCCACGGAGACTGTGGTGTTCAAGAGCTCTGTAAGCTCTGAAGCCCTCTGAGACGCTAGCTAGCAGGCCATCTGTTAACCGTTACGCGGGCAACCGGCACGGCCTGAGTACTCTCTGTGCGCCAGGCGCTGTGTGAAACCCACCGGTCCATCTGGTTTTTTGAAATCCCCATTTTCCAGATGTGAAAACTGAGGCAGGGAGCGGTTAAGACACCTGTACGCAGTCACGCAGCTGCTACGTGTCTGAGGACTCAAGACAGAGTTGGCCTGGCCTCTGAGCCTTTGCTTCCCAACAGATAGGGTGGGCCTCCCAGGAAGTGGGCCCCAAGGAGCCCTTTGCTTGGTCCAGGAAGGACCCTTAGCCTGTGCCTGGGCTGGAAGAGGGCATCAGTGTTGTCGTCTTGCCCAGAGGGACATCCGAAGCTGAGACCTGTCCCAAGACCTAAGTGGTTTTGTGGCTTCTTCCTCTTAGGAACAGCCTGCAGTGGAGGCAGGGGAATGGCCGAGGTGGCCTGTATGAGCGCTGGCCGACCTGGACTCCTCCCACATCCTCCTGGATCGGAGCCCTGAGGCCCTGGCCACAGGCTTCTGGCTCTGGGTCCCTGAAGGCCCCTGATGCAGAACGGCCCCGCTGTGGGATCGAGGGGCAAAGCACTGCACTATCAGCCCCGTTCCAGGGGAAATCTCATCTGAGCCAGAGGTTCGTGGCTGCTGTGACCTCATCCCCCTGTGTGCGTCCCTGCTTCCCCATAATTTATGTCCACGTCCACATTAATTGATGGTGCCAAGGCCGTGAACTGGGCTGATTGTTTCCAAATATCGAATTGTGAGGGTTCTTGGCTGATTACAGGGCATCAGAGTGGGAAGCAGCAATGTTCTGTTGTGTGATAATTAATGAAGGACCCAGGAGACGCCATCTGCCCGGATGGGACTCAGAAGCCTCGGCATGGCGTGGTCACCCAGCAGCCTTGGACGCCCTCCAACCCCAGACCGCAGGAACGGTGCATCTCTTGGACGCAGCGGGAGGTATTCCATCTCCCCAGGTTCATGCGGTGATGATGTGGCAGAAAGAAGGAGCCTCATGGTGGACTTCCAGGCCACAGAGAAGCGAATGTTGCTAGACCATGATGATAACAATAATTACGACTACGATCATCGCAGTATAGACTATGTGCTGGGAACTGTGCTGGTGCTTTCCGTAGGTCTCATTCATTCATTCATTCATTATTTACTTATTTATTTAAATGTTTATTGGGGCGCCTGGGTGGCTCCGTCAGTTGGGCGTCCGACTTCAGCTCACATCATGATCTCACAGGTCACAAGTTCAAGCCCCGCGTTGGGCTCTGGGCTGACGGCTCGGAGCCCGCAGCCTGCTTCGGATTCTGGGTCTCCTTCTCTCTCTGTCTCTCCCCTGCTCATGCTCTCTCTTTCTCTCTCTCTCTCTCAGAAATAAAGAAACATTAAAAAAATTTAAAAAAATAAATGCTTATTCATTTTTGAGAGGGAGAGAGAGTGCGCACGCGAGTTGAGGGTTGGGGCAGAGAAAAGGAGACAGAGGATCCGAAGTGGACTCCGCACTGACAGCAGCGAGCCCAGTGTGGGGCTTGAACCCACGAACCGTGAGATCATGACCTGAGCTGAAGTCGGATGCTCAACCGACTGAGCCACCCAGTCTCCCCACCCCCCAGCTCCCCGTCCCTCAGGTCTCTTTTAATTAACACCCTGCCCCTGCGAGGAAGCCTCCCTTACTTGCTCCTATTTTGCAGATGAGAAAACTGAGACCCGGAGAGGTGACAGTGCACAGCCAGGACGAGGTGGAGCTGGGTTTCCATTCTGCCTAGTCTGGCTCCAAAGCTCATGCTCTTAGCCACAACTCCCAACCGCCTTTCCAGGCAGCTGTGTGCCAGCCAGATGAGCTCATATCTCTAGTGGAAGCTCTGGGTTTTGTTTTTTTTTTTAAACTTCCTGTTCCTTTCCAGTTGTTCCAATCTCAGTTCCTGTCTAGATCAGCCCCTCCACACATTCCTTATCCAGTTATTCCAGGCTCTTCTCCCTTCCCTTCCTGACTTCTCACCTCCCCGCACTGCCTCACCCCCCAGGCAGGGGGACAGGGCGGGAAGCAGAGACATAGAACGTATTGAATTGTTTTGCATATATGATCGCACTTAATCTTTAAAAAATACTACTTGATAGGAGTGATGTCATTGCGGTAGTAACGAGATGAGGAAACCGAGGCTATGAGAGGCAGGTAACTTGTCCAAGGTCATGTGGGACATACGTGGCGGAGCCAGGAGCAGTCTGAACTCAGTCTGCCCTTCATCGTGACAAGGGGCCTCAGAACAATCCCTCTGTTACTGCTCTGCGTCTATTTCTAGTTGGGCATTTTTCACCAGGATGCACGAGATTATCCATTTCATCAGCTAATAGCTGGTAAATAGCTGGCCTGTGCACACAACCCACTATTCCCTTGCCCCTGGCAGACATTACTAGCAGATCACAGCACACTTCCCTGCTGAGCCTGTGCCTGTGTTCAACGCGGTGGTCTAGGCAGTCATTTCCAAACATTCTGAGATGGCATTTAGATAAAAATCAGGTGTTACTCCTGTCCCAGAGGGTCATCTTGAGGACAAGACGACATTTCTAAGCCCTTGGTCACAAATCCCACAGCCTCAGATGACTTCCCAAAGACATGAGGGAACCCCAGAAGGCCTCTAAGCCTGCTAAAAACAAACCCCACCCAAGGTTTGGCTGCCTCCCCAAAAGCACAATTATTTCTGGGAGGTACCCTTTCTGGCACCAATTTTCGTTTAGTACCAGTCAATTGCAATTCTTGGCTCTCACTCTTCTGAGACCTACCGAAGAGATAAGGCAATGCACCTTCACGGGCGTGCCTGATTTTAAGGCTGCAAAAACATTACCACAGAGAAATAAAGTCCTGGTCACCACCAGGAGTGCCACTTCCCACCGGTGAGTTCACTGCATCAGGCACAGTGTGGCTGAAATGGGGCGATGGTGCACACAGCGCTCATGCACCCGTGGGAGACTCTAGGTCCTTCTCTTCCGCTCCTGAAAGTTTCTCTTACTGCCAGGGATATGTGTGTGGGGACCTCCTATAATGTGCTCTGATTTGTCTCGAGTCAGGTCTCTACACACTCGAGTGCCCTAGTGTCTCTAGGCTGGTCCTGACACACTATCGTCCCGCCCTGGGGGAGAGGACCACCACCCTAAGCCATGGGGCCAGAAACAACCTCTCTCATCCAGTGCCTGAGCCTTTTCCCCGATAGTTGGCACAGAGGAGTACACGCCATGTGCACTTGCTGGAGGCATCTCCTGGGTTTGCCTGACTGCCTGCATCCCACCCTTTTCTGGGTGGATCTTCCTTCCCATCTTCCTTTGGGGAACAAATCCCCCCTTCCTCTCACTGCCATGACATTGGTTGAGGAGCCAGTGGCTCTGGCCAGGGCACTCAGAGGTACCACATATCTGCTACCTCCTGCCCATTACTCTCCAACCTCCTCTCAGCTACAATTATTTTAGAGGCCTTCTTATCCTGACTTATATGTTGTCTGCATCCACTGCTAGAACATAAGCTCTAAGAGGACAAGAACACTGTCCCTTTCGTGTAGTGATGGCTCCCCAGTTCTTAGAGCAGTGCTTAGAACATTGTAGGTGCCGAGTGATAAGTGTGAAGGCCTGTCCAATGGATAAATAGTGGCTCAACTCTGTCTGAAGTGATTAAGAGAGCCTCTTTTCCCACTGGAGCTGCTATTCTGGTAGAGCAAAGGCCTGAGAATGAAGACAGCCGGAGGAGAGCAGATCTAAGTGAACGGAGAAAGATCCCCTGATGACGAAGCCACCTGGATCCAACTGTGCCTGAAGCTGGCATTGGAAGCACAGCATTAGGTGGCTGCTTTTCTCACTCTACTAGGGGTAATTCATCGTGCTGGGTGATGTATTGGTAAACAAAATACCCATGGCCTCCGTTTTCATAGCTCAGAGGAGGAACTAGGCAGCATAGGTGCAAACAAATGAACAAAAGCTTTAACTGCAAGCCCCGATAAGGGCTACGAAGAAATGCCGTAGGGTGCAGTGAATGAGAATGATAAGGGAGGCTTACTTCAGCTAGGTGTTCTGGAACATTTACTCTGACTTGAAATACAAACTTGAAGGCCAAGAATGAGTACCGTTGCCCCTCACGTGAAGACGGGGTATTCCAGGCAGAGGAGAGAGCATGTGCAAAGGTCCTGAAGTTGTGTTTGAGGATGCCAGAGTCCTGATGTGGACGGGTGAGGGTCCACATGTCTTGGGATGAGGCTGGACAGGTAGACATGAGCTCATCACTTAGACTACAACCTGGAGGTCAAGGTGAGACATGGAGATTTTCTCTGATGTGCATTGAGAAGCTACAGAAGGATCTGGAATGAGGGAATGATGGTCGCTCTGTCTCTAGACAGGTCCCCCGTGGGACGCCCATTCCCAGCCTGGCCCCGAGGCACACTTAGTCATTTCCAGGCCTGGCCTTCCAGGCTCATTCTTTTACCTGCGTTTCTCTCTGTTTTTTAATCTCTTCATTAGTTCCTAATTGTCCTGATTTCAGTTCTTTCTTGTTCTTGTCAAACACCAATTTAAAAAATGAGTCATCATGAACTTCATGCCAATCCTCATTTATAATTAGGCCCATTTCCCCCAGCTCTCTCTCTCTCTCTCTCTCTCTCTCTCTCTCTCTTCTGCTTCGAAAAACCAGGGGAGAAAAAAATGATCCTGTTTTGACATCCTCACAGGTCCCTTCCATGGCCTACGTAAGCGGCCTTGTGCGTTGGCCACATAAAGATCACACCTGGGGGTCCAGGAAGGCTCCAGGATGCCTCAAAAAACAGTCCGCTGGATTGCACCCTTGATGGCTCCTGGAGACGTCCATCAGGGAGCCCAACCTCCAGGCCCCTGGACTCAGCCTCCCAGACTGGCCAGCTGAGGCTGGACCACTGGGGACGTGAATCCAGTGCTCACCCCATGAGCAAAGCTGGTCTGACTTTGACCTACCGCCTGGGAAGTAATCCTAGGCGCTTTCAACATAGCAACTCCAAAAACCAAACAGTAAGACTGACAGCTGTTTTAAGGGAGTTCGCTTCACCTAGTCAGTTAGCAAACATTGATGGCATGTCTAGTCGGTCCCAGGGCTCCAACGGGAGGGAAGGCAGGATCATCCAGTGGTCAAGGGCAGGGTCTGGATTCAAGCTGGCTGAGGCTGCTTCTTATAGGCTGTGGGATCTGGGGCAAATGTCTTCACCTCTCTGAACCTCATCTGTAAAATGGCAGGAAAAGAAACACCTTCCTTACAGGGCCGTTTCAAGAATTGAAACAGATATACAGAAATCTCTGTCGGGCCCAGAGCGATGAGCAGTAGGAGGATCTTGAGGAGACACAACTTGTAGAGAGGAAGAGGCATGGGGAATTGTCGACGGGCACAGTAACCCGCACTTTCTGGAGAGAGTGCTGTGGAGCGAGAAATAAAAATACACTGTCCAACTATCAAGAAGGGGCCTATGGCACAAAGAGAACATTCTGTGTGCTTCCATCTTAGCAAGTTCAAGAGGAAGGACCCTGTTCCTTCCAGAATCGTAGTTACCTCTAGGGGTGGGTTATTGGTTACAAGAGCTCACGAGTGAGATTGCAAGGTGTGCTGGAAACATTCTGCATCTTGATCCAGATGTGTGGATATATACCAGGCAATGCAGGTGGATATCCTTGTAAAAATCCACCAAAACATTTAAAAAAAAGAAAAATGGGACGCCTGTGTGGCTCAGTCGGTTAAGCGTCTGACTTCGGCTCAGGTCGTGATCTCGCGGTTTGTGAGTTCAAGCTCCGTATCGGGCTCTGGGCTGACAGCTCGGAGCCTGGAGCCTGCTTCAGATTCTGGGTCTCCCTCTCTCTCAGCCCCTTCCCTGCTCATGCTCTGTCTCTCTCTCTCTCTCTCTCTTTCTCTGTCAAAAATAAATAAAAAAACATTTAAAAAAATCCAACAAGCCTGTGCCTTTCAGATTAGTGCGCCATATTGGGTGTGGGCTATTCCTCCATTCAAAAGAGAGGGCGAGAAATAAATGGAGGGTCCGGGGGTGACCACAGGAAGGGCCAGGCCAGGAGAGAAAGGAGGAAAAGCTCAGGGACCTGGCTGAGCACCTTGAACCCCAAGCCATGCTAATATTCCCTCCTCTCACTGAAGCCACACCTCCGTGATGGGCTAGGTTCTCAAGATGGTCCTTGGAGCAGCAGCATGGATGTCAAGTGGGAAGGTGTTAGAAAGGTACATTTCCGAGCTGGCCCCAGACTTCCTGAATCAGGTGTCAGACCAGCCTACTCTATCCCACGCCCCTTCCAAGGAAGCTTTGGCTTTGATGACCCCCAGTCATTCGAAAGAACTTCTTCCTTCGATTTTCACAGCTGCCCTGTCTCGGCCCCACTTCATCCTGTGGTTGCCTCTTCTGTCTCATCCCATACAGGTTTCTTTGTTCCTTTTACCCCTCCCCACCGTTCTGGAGACTTCAGTCATCATCTACCTACTCCCTCCCCCACCAACTCTGGAGGCTTCGTCAGTCAGGTACCCGCTATCCTGTCCCCAGACTCTCCCATCAGGTTACACCTCTGTCCTGAACTACCAGCAGGTTCCTCGACCCTTCTGCCTGGGCTGAGTCTCAGCTCCACCACACCCGAACCGGGGGTGGGGCGGGGGGAGCTTGGCACTCAGTTTTATCCCCTGGGGTGTCAGTTGCCTCCCGGTAAAGTGGAAATAATCATACGTAACTCATCAGTCTGCTCTGAGAAGTAATGGAAATAAAATATGGATCCAAATCTCAGCTGTGCCACACACTGGCTGTGTGACCCCCCACTGGACCATTCTGAGCCTGGGTTTCTTCATCTGTACAATGGGATGTGGAATGCATGCACTCAGTGGAGATGTTGGGAGCGCTTCTCAGGGCCCGGAAGGAGATGACTGCTGGCTCCACCTCTTGATCTATGACTTGGCCGAAGCCTGGGCTGTTGACTTAGTTGGGGTGGACTTGGCCTAACTTCAAAGGTGCTCGGGGGGTTGGGGGGAGGAGGGAACCATTTCTGAGGGAAGGGCCGGCCCCAGACTCCCCCTCATTTATTTATTTTTTAATTTTTTTAAACGTTTATTTATTATTGAGAGACACAGAGAGACAGAGCGTGAGCAGGGGAGGGGCCGAGAGAGGGGGAGACACAGAATCTGAAGCAGGCTCCAGGCTCTGAGCTGTCAGCCCAGAGCCCGACGTGGGGTTTGACGACCTGAGCCGAAGTCGGATGCTTAACACCGACTGAGCCACCTAGGTGCCCCTCAGATTGCCCCTCATTTAAAAACAAAAGCCCTTCCACAGCTTCAGGGGCTTTAGTGTAATAATTCCTCTTCCCTTTTCTCCAAACCTGGAAGTGCTTTAGTTCGAGCAGAAAAACAGGCCCTGGGCCATGATTAAACATCTACAGTACACTCAGTTATGTGAGCAATTTAGATTTAATAAGAGGGTTCCTGGGTTGTGTAATAAAATACAGTGAGTGGGTTATCAGGTGAGGTCTGATCTCTATTTAATTAGATGCCAGCTTCCTGTGGCTTCGGGGGACAGCAAAGGAATTCTGGGCTGTCTGATGGCTTTTGGAGCTGGGTCTATGTTCCTCTTCAGGATATCTGTTGAAGCTAGTAATGAAATATAAAATCCAGGGGGAAAGCCTTTATTGGTGCCGTAAACTAAGGAAGCTTGGCATCCACGTTGCCCAAAACTTCAGGTAAGTTATGCAAGATAGAGTATAGATGGGATTAGATGGGAGGGAGGTCGAAACAGATCCGTGGAAGTTCATGTGAGAAAGAATAAGTCACTGTCAAGTCAGCAGGAGAGGTCCCCGAGCATACCACTGTCAGGAATGGGGAGTAACAAGCAGCTCAATTAATCCAGCTGGTGCCTATGGGAAGGATGCAGTAGGGGCCGCCATGTTATAGGGAACCCCATGGTGCTGCCATGGCTGACTGCCACGGCCGACTGCCACTGAGGAAAGACAGGCTTGGCGAGGGACTAAGGACACTACCTCAACTTCCCCCTGCTTCCACGATTACCAGAGAAAGGATACTATTTGACCTAAAGCTGAACTTCCTGATGAGGTTGCCCATGGCGCAAGTCTCCAGCCCGCTCCCCCAGGGGGCTGGAATCCCAAACGAGACATGTTTCACTGTAACAACTTCAATTTTCCCCTTCTGACTTCTACTGGGCCCGGAAGGATCAACAGGATGCCTAATCTTAGAAAAACGTGGTTCAGTTGCCTGCACTGTATTGGCAGAAAGCTCCCGTAGAAAGAACGAGCAAATAGGAGATGGTGTATCGGAAAGAATGGCACGGTGTATCCTCATGTAATGGGAAGATCATAAAGGAATCAGGGTCAACTATCAAATTTCTAATCTGTGTTCTTGAGACGACTCTAAGGAATGCCACCTCTAAGAAACCATAGGAAGCATTCACGAAAGAGGCATAGCTGAGATTAGGGAAGACTGAAGAGAGGCGAGCATGACTGCTGAATTAAAAGCTACAGTGGAAACAGGAAACGGAAGATTAAAACTAAACCAGAGACTGGAGGACAATCAATGAGCGCATGAAAAGATGGATAATACCGGTCATCAGAGAAACACAAATTAAAACCACACACCCTCCCTCCACACCCATCAGAATGGCTGGAGCAAGGCAAAAGCAAAAACAAAACAAAAACAAAAACACAATAATTGTTTGAAACCCTGGCAATTTCAAGAGCTGTTCAGGATGTGGAACTAGTACGCATTGGTCCAGTCACATTGGAAAACTGTTTGACGGGTTCTCACAAAGGTAAACATTGACTGTCTCTATGATCTGGCAATTCTTCTCCCACACACATACCCGATGTCCGAAAAAAGACCTGCATGAGAATGGTAGTCCCAAACTGGAAACCACCCCAGGGTCCATCTGGGGGAGAATGGAAAAGCAAACTGGTATATTAATTCAGTGGAATCCTACTCAGATGGAAACAATACAAGGAATAAACCAGTGCTACGTGTAACAGGGTGGATGAATCCCAAAGGTGTTGTGTTGACTGAGCTGAGCCAGACATAAGGGTCATACTGTGTGATTCCATTTATATAGAGTGCAAGAGGGGCACCTGACTGGTTCAGTCGGTAGAGCCTATGACTCTCAATCTCGGGGTCATGAGTCCAACCCCTTCTTGGGCATGAAGCCTTCTTAAAATAATCAGGGTGCAAGAACAGACGAAAAGAGACCATAGTACTCTCAGAATGCATCATATGGGTGGAAGAATGAATACAAAGAACCCAGGGGGAACATTCCGTGGTGGTAGAAATATTTTCTATCTTGACCTGGTTGATGGTTACATGGGTAACTTGTTTGTCGAAATTTTTACTTAAAGATTTCTGCGTTTTACTGTATGTTTGTGACAGTTGAACACAGTACTTTCACACGTGTGTGCGTGCACACGCATGCGCATTCGTGCACGCGTGCGCGCACACACACACACACACACACACACACACACCGAGTCATGGGTAACAAATCATAATCCAAGAATTCTGCATTCTTCAAATTGCCTTTATGTGGGAAGGCACCAGAAATACATTCTCACACAGGCTTACACAGTTTGCCACCTATGTGTCCTTAAAAAAAAAGTACCCTGATATAAGCCCCAATTGACCAAATAATAAATCAAGATAAATAATCCAAGAATGTGGTGGAGAGGATGGTGGTTTTTAAGCACTGATACTGAGTGATAAAACCAGGAAAATGAAAAGATAGATCTATTTTTTTGCCGGTGGTTATTGACAATGCAAATATCAAATAATTATCTGAAGCAAGATCTAGTCCGTGAAACTATTTTATGATAATAATAATAATAATTGGAATCTAAGCCTCCAGAATACAGTGGCAGAAACAGGGAAAACAAGGTAAGAAAATCTTAAGAAAATGAACAGACACAGGACAAAAGGTGAATGTATAAGGAGGGTCATCAAGTTACTGACTGGAGAGAGGAAACAATGTAAGAGTCTAACAATAGAAGATCGGAGGACGGAATATTATGAAGGTCATAGACCTATGTCCTCTTGCTCATCTGGTGCCTTCTTACAGGGTGGGGGGTCCCTTCACCTCAGAGTCTCAGGTTCCTCATCTGTAAGCAGGATCATTCACTCTAATCTGACAGGGTCACTCATCATTTGTTCATTCATTCCGCAAATGCTTTTTGAGCACCTCCTAAGTGCCAGGTGTTGTGCTAGGTCCCGGGGACACAGAGTGGACACTTCAGCTATCTGCACTCATGAAGCTAACATCTGATGTTCTGGTGTGTCTGGGGATAATGGGAATCTGGAGAGAAATAGGACAGGGTAGGGACATGGTGGGGAAAGGGGATGCTGGGTGGTCAGCAAAGGCCTCTTTGGTGAGGAATCATTTCATCAGAAACCTGATGCCAGTGGGGGAATGAGACATGTGGATACTTGGGGGAATAGGTTTCTAGCTGGAGGGAACAGCCAGTGCAAAGGTCCTGAGGTATAAGCATGCTCAGTGTGCTGAAGAAACAGCAGTGTGGTTTGAGCACAGCCAGTGAGAAGGGAGCGATAGGAAAAGACCCTAGAGATAATGGGGGCTTTATGGACCACAGTGAGGACATTGGACCTCACTCTGAGTCTTCTCGGAAGTCACCGGAAGGTTTTGAACAGGGAGTGACATCATTTGACTCCTATTTTCATGGAATCCCTCTATGTGGGAGAATAAACGTAGAGGCACTGTAAGAATATTATCAACGACCATGGGGAACACACAGAGTTTGGCACACAGCCATGCTCAGTAATGCTTTTTTAAAACCTTACTTCCTGTGCACGCAGGAGAAAGCAGGATTCTTTTTGTTATAAGGGGTGGGAAAAGAGGAGGCACCTTAAATGTCCATTTGGTCCCTTATGTTTGTAATTGTGACTGTTTGCAAGGCCTGATGGATCTGCCGGGCTTTGCTCTTGTGGCTATGACTTCTGCCAAGCTCTGAGCAGTGCCTGCTACAACTAAGTATGTAATAAGTGTGAAATCAGTACAAAAAGTCCAAATTGGTCCCTGTTGCTACATGACACGCTGGCACCAGAAGCAGGGGCAGGGTGCATTTGATCTGGAGGAGGCCAGAGAGAACAGTGGTTTGCCTCCCCTTCCCCAGGAAGAGCGCCCCCTGCCGCCCCACCGGGTCATCTCTCTGCTTTGCAGGTGCTCGTCTGTAACCCTCCTGAACCCTGTCCAAGGTCCTGGACTATTATGGAGCCAGCGGAGTTGAAGGGACACCGTGCAGCCATGAAGAGTATGAACTTCGGAGCCAGACAGACCCGGTCTGAATCTTGATTCTGCCACCTCCCAGCTGCGTGACTTCAATCCTCTCCCTGCCCCGGGCCTCAGCTTTGTCATCTGCAAAATGGGGATGGTAATAATGGTACCCACTTGGATAGGTTGTTGGAGCATTAAATGAGACCATTCCACACCTCTCCGCATCTCGTAGACAGGACCCAGTGCCGTGCACAGGGCTACAACAGCGAATGGGACAGGAATGGTCCCTAGCCTTGACAGGGAGGGGACACTGTCACAAAGCCAGCCCTGAATAGTATGAATCCATTGTAATAACTGAATGACAATGTTCATTCTCTCTCCTCTTCTCCAAATAGTCCAAAGACCCATGATCCCAGCATGGATAATCAAGCTCCTCTTTTAATGCCTCTGGCCTCAGTTTCCCCAGGCTTGTGGGAGGCTTGCTATGATCTTTGCAGGAGGGCCACCGTGCACTGAGCCAGCCTGATCCTCTTCCACAGACCTGGCCCCATCTGGGAGGACCCAGCTCTTTCGTGCTCTCTCAGGACCTAGGAGATGTCCCAGAGCACACAGGCTGTGTTTGTTGTTTGTCAATTGGGAGAGAGGCTTTGCCAGTGAGAGAGGTTCACTGAGACGAGCTCAGGGCACGGATCTCAAAAATTTGCTTTTAGACCAAATAACAAAGCCACAAGAGGGGCCCTTGGTCCATGCTTAATATTCGAACTTGAGGGAAAAAAGGTCGAGATTTTTCTGGCCAAGCCACTTGGGTTTTCCCTGGGAAAATAGACAGAAGGATTGATGGAGAACCACTGGGGGCTTGTCAAGCTTTGGCTACTGATGAATTACAGGAGACTCAGCTCAGGGGGAGAGATGCACGTGCCCAGCGTAAACAGCCGGGCCTCCTTCTGTCTCAAGGACAGATTATGAAATAATAGGCCTTCCTTGCTCCACTATCTTATTTGAGCTTTATGACAACTTATGAGGCAGGCAGGAGGGGTATATTTTACCTGTAATGGAACTGAAAAAAACAACCAACCAAAACCGAGGTCCAGAGAAGCTAAGGAACTTTCCAAGGCTACATAGCTAAGTAACTGACAGCTTCTCAGAGCCAGATTAAGTGTTGGCGCCACCATCCATGAAGACTGTACATAAATACCGGACCTGGGCGTGGAAGGAACACGCCCCCATGGCAGATGACAAAAAATGACAGCAACATTTTGTTACTCTGCCTAAGTTGGTGGAGTTTATCTCACCGCCCCTTGAATTTGCACTGGTTGTGTAACTTGCTTGACCAACGAAATACAGCAGAAGTGACATTTCCTAGTGCCCCGTATCCTGTACCACTACATTTACAAGTTCAGAATCGCCTGCCGGAGGCTGAGAGGCTAGCTGGGGTAGGGGCAAACCATCCTAGCTTAAAGCTTTCCAGATCAGCCAGCCCCCAGTTGATCTGGTTAGCTGACCACCGATGCATGAACGAGCCCCCTGGAAACCGGAAGCACCACTCAACCTGACCCAGCCTACAGTGCCAACTTGCGGCATTAGGAACTTAAATAGTGACTTAAAATCATAAGCCTTTGCATTTGGGGGTGGATTGTTACACAGTAGAAGCTGACTGATACATCGCAAGGAGAGGCTTCGGAGGGCCATCAGTGACCCACATCAGTCCGACTTGGAACATCCGTAGGGATAGGCCCTTATCCCCTCATGAGGCCAGAGCCTTGGTAATTGCGTCTGACGGTCAGTTCTCCTGGGTACCCACCCAGCCTGCTTTCAAGCTGGGACCACAGATGCTTCTTATGCAATAAACAGACGTAGCTGTATCCTGTTTGGAGTAAGCACTCTATAAGCTGTTTGCCAGTGGACTAAATCTAGTGTAGTGGTTAAGGGCATGGACAGTCTCGTCTCAAATGTGCTCATCAACAGTCACACTCCCTACCTCTCCGAGCCTCAATTTTTTAACCTGCAAAACGGGGAGTATTAAGAGTCCCCATCTCATAGGGCGTCCGTGAGAAAGGATGAACCTAATGGCATAAGCCTCTTGCTACAGGTCTAGCATAGAGCCAATGCCAACATGTGTCAGGTGTTAGCACTTCTGGGCCTTTTCTCATTGCAAGCTCCAAACAGCAGCCCACACAGCATCTTGGTTTTTTCCCCTCTATATTTCCAGGAGGAGAACATGACATCCTCATCCTGCGACAAAATAAAGGAAGTAGGGAAACACATAGCCCAGGGGCTCTCAACCTCAGCACCACTGACAGTTGGGACCTGATGATTCTTTGTGAGTGGGGGAAGGCTGTCCTGTGCCTTGTAGGTTATTTGCCCGTGTCCCCAGTCTACCCACCAGACACAAGGAGCACCCTCTGCCCCAGCTGTGAGTGTGAGAGCCAAAAATGTCTCCCAGCATTGCCAAATGTCTCTGGGGAGGGGTGTGGGGGGCAAAAGTGTCTTCAGTTGAAGACCACTGACATAGACACCCTCTTATGCCCACAAACCAGGGCAGAATTTTCTCCATCGCGGAGGGCAGCAGAAGGTGGAGAGAGGCAGCTAAAAATAACGGCTGCCCAATCAAGGATCATAAATCACCACAAAGGGAGCTCTCTCGCCCAGATGATGCCATCTGTTTCCAAGTCGGTGGTGGAGGTGCCCGGGTAAGGCGGCCGGGAGGGGAAGGCAGAGCAGGGAGGAGGTGGGGAGAGCAAGGAGGCAACGGAACCAGGTTGGGAGGGAGGGGCATTTGGAAGGCTGAGATGAAAAGAGATCACGTCTTTGGTTGGGTTCCCCAGAAGCAGACCCTGAGATGAGGATTTGTATGGCAGTGATTGATTGGGATACGTGTCCACGAGAAATGGCAGGGGAGAAAGGGAGGTGGGAACAGGGAGGGAAGGTGACCAAGAGAGGGGTGTGCTATCAGTAAAGTCCCCAGAGGCTCGGTCTTGTAGGGAAGTGCTGCAGACAGTGTAGACAAGACCCCAGAGTTGTCCCCCTTAGGGTGTGAGAAGGCCACACCCCTCCCACTCAATCACCGGGCAGGGACCACCCCCAGGAGGATGCAAGTTCCCAGATACTCGGCTTCTCTCCCAGGCAAAGCGGGTTCCGGCTGTTGGGAGGGAACGCACACGGGGAGCCAGTGTGCACAAATATGGTGAAAAAATCGTAACGGATCGGTTCAGGGCACTGACCGTGTCTGCTACAGACACTTCGAGAAAGAACTCGATCGAAGAAATATTAATGCACAGACGCATTTGTTTTTTCCCGAACAAAGTGCCAGGTACTGTGCCCACCGCTTTATGGATATGAGCCCGTTTCTTCCCGCAGTGACCCGTGAGGTGATGTCTTTATTCCTCCTGCTTCAGGGGAAGTGGTGAAATCCACTCTTCCTGGCACTGGATTCTTAGCTGTGAGTACGAGATTACAGGGCGTGGGGGGCGGGGATAAGGAGGGGCACAGATGAAGAAGAAGAACTTTGAGAATCGCCTGGGACGAGGCAGAAAGACATGCAGGGGCTTGCTGGGCTCTTCTCTCTCCATTTCCCAGCCCTCTTTCCCTTGCTTCCCTCTGTCTGGGCAGATTAGAGCTGCCTTGAAGCCGACTCAGCCAGCTTGACCTCTGGAGAACAGCCCAGATCAGGCCCTTTAGGTGCCGGGGCTGGAAAGTGTAGCGGAGAGCTTAGGACCCTCCTTGCGACCACCCTAGGCGCCCTGTTGCAGCCAGGGGATGCTGAACACACGCCTGCCCCTCAGCTCCGGCTGATCATTCCAGGTGGGAATGTGGAAGTTCCAGGGTGGCCAGATGATCTGATCTAAAAATTTTTTAAATGTTTATTTATTTTTGACAGAGAGAGAGACAGACAGAGCATGAGCGGGGGAGGGGCAAAGAGAGAGGGAGACACAGAATCCGAAGCAGGCTCCAGGCTCCGAGCTGTCAGCACAGAGCCCGATGTGGGGCTCGAACTCACGGACCGCGAGATGGTGACCTAAGCTGAAGTCAGATGCTCAACCGACTGAGCCACCCAGGCACCCTGAGCTTTGTTCTTTTAATGTAAAATCTCCTGAATTTTAAATCAGGCAACTCACCCCCAGAGCAAACCCAACAAGATATAGCAGTGCAGGCTGAACAGAATGTGCCCGCCTCAGAGCTGTTTGCATGTGACAGCTGGCTTCTCAGGTCAGGACAGAAGGACCATGGAATGGCGAGACCATAATGCTACATCTTACTGTATGGGATCCCACCCTTTTTAAAAAAGGTCTCTCTTTCTCTCTTCCAATTTTGTTCTGTCCATTCCCCATTCCTGTTACCCCCTTTCGCCAAAAAGTTACACATGATGGACTTTCCAGCTTGCCTCAAATATATCATTGCCATTTTGTGCCTCGGTGCTTTCGCACATACAGTTCCCTGTGTCTGAAGTGCCCCTTCCTCACGGCTTCCCTTCTGGCTCAGCTTCTACTCCTTCCAAGAGAGGCAACTCGTTGCTAATTTCTCTAGACTTACACAAAGCAGAGCCAGGCCAGCCCCCCACACCTCTAATACAGAACATAACTCCCGTTTTTGTAAACGTGTACTTGATTTATACCCATACTTAACTCTAGGAGGGGAGGAGTGATACATTTTTTGAGCAACACAGTGCCTGCCCGTACAGTAGGTGTGAACACAAAGTGTGGAGTGAATGAATGAGTGAGAGAATAAATGAGTGTATGAGACTACATTCCCCCTTGGGTGTGGCGGACTGGCCTCGAGGAGATTCACACGCTAACAAGGGTCAAGGTCAGGGTTTGTGCGCTCCATGTGCTAGTGGGGGAGGGGCAGAGAAAGAGGGAGACAGACGATCTGAAAGCAGCCTCCGCGCTGACAGCAGAGGGCCTGGCGTGTGGCTCAAACTCACGAGCTATGAGATGTACGACCTGAGCCGAAGTCAGATGCTTAACCAACTGAGCCACCCAGGCGCCCCAGCAAGGGTTTATTTCCATGTCATGTGGTCAGGGACTCACGTGGGAACAACCACAATCCCGGGAAAGCCTGAGTCTTACGGTGAAGGCTGGCCCTCAAAATCCAGCCAGGCAGTCAGATCTCTCCCTTGGGAACTGAAGCCCCCAGAACGTTCAGAAACGGCCCTGCGTCAGAGATAGGGAGGAGATGGGACAAGGAAGCAGTCAGGGGTGCCAGAGGCATAGGTATGATGCTGAGAGGACGGGGGTGGGTACCCCACAAACGTGTTGTTATTCTGAAGCGCTTGGCACGGGAGCTTGGAAATAGAGCTGTCCTCAGCTGAGCCTTCGGAGGAGACTTCACTCCGGGCTGATACCCTGACTGCAGTCTCATCAGAGATCATGAAACAGAGGAACCAGCTGGGCCAAACCCAGCTTCCTGATCCAGGGAAACTGCGACCATAGCTGTGTGTTGTTTTAAGCCACTAAGTTTGTGGTGACTAGTTTACGTGGCAACAGATAAGAAATATATCTTATATATTTAATAATTATATATAATAGCTAAGTTTTTAACAGTTAACATATACATCATATGTCACTTACTCCTCTATCTTTCTATCTATCTCTTGTCTATACAGTCCTGAGGCCAGACACCCACCCACTGGGCTCTCCAGGAACGGAAGCCATTATTTTCACGTTACTGGCTTGGGTGGGAAATAGAAAGCCACAGGCTGCCCGTGCATTTCCCAATCATGACAAACACCCCAACTGTTTTTGCTTTTCTGTATTTTCCGATGTGTCAGCAAAGAACCCAAATGTATGCAAAAATCCGCACTGGCAATATCCATAAGCAAAGCAAGTCTGGCTGGACCGACTTCAGGAATTAAAAGCCGAGCTCCTGAATACACCGAGAGGACATCCTTCTCTGTATCTGCCGACGCACCTGTCTGTTCTCAGTAGTCCTACCAAGGGCTCCAGCCTCCTCTGTCCAGCCCCCGCTATTCCTTCCTCTGGGAGCCCCCTTTGTGCCCTTCCTTACATGGCTCGTGCTTGCTCATCTTCCAGGTCCCAGGTGAGACCCGCCTCTTCTAGGAAGTCCCCCTGGCTCTCCCGGGTTGGGTGAGATGCTTTCTTCACGCTCCCACGGTGGCCTGCCTCATCCCACTGATGAGGGACAGAAGCAGAAAAACGTTCACCCTTAGCTCGGCAGGCTGAACTTCAGCCTGCACAGTTCCGATAAGGATCAGATTCGTGCCGGTGGCTACGTTCCCCAAGGGTCTCATGGCTGCCTGCACATCTGCAGGACAGTCCATAGCGAACTGGACGATAAGCACCAGGGAAAGCTTGCAGAAGTAATTTTACGAGTAGAATTTCGAAGAAGACACTGATAATCTGCTGTTCCCCGCACGTCCCCTTCCCCTCGAACACCCCTCGTCTTATCACCAGCCTCGTACAGCAAAAGGGCAAGCCCTTTCTGCCCACGGGTCCTGTCTCTGTGCTACTCAAATAAACTTACTGAGTGGCACCATACGTGTCCAGAATTCTTCCTTGGCCGTTGTGCTCCGTGACCCTGCAACACAACCACACCCCCAGGTCCCCTCACTGAAGTCCTACATGTCTCCCTAGTGCCCGCAGGCCTCCTTCTGCCCGGAGCAGGAACTTCAAAGGCAGATACCCGTTATCTCTGAATCGAATGACTGTGGGGTCGCTCACACAGTCACCAAGATGCAGTGATAGGGTCCCCAGCAGGGAGTTCATCGGACAGCTTTTAACTTCTGGCCAGCCCCAGGCTATGGCACCTGCCATGCGCCATGAATCAATATTTAAAACAAGTCCCTTCATTTTCCTAGGACCAGCACACTTGTATTGCCCTGTTGTGGGCTGGGTGTTAAATGCGGTCCCATTAGCTCATTGCAAGCATTTAAAATACAGCAGCAAGTTTTTAACACTCAGTTTAGAAATTTCCTCCTTTTCCTGTATACCGGGAGCTTCAGGAAATGGGGATGGTGTGGATCTCTCTCGAATGCTGAAAAGCCCTGTTCTTGGCTCCCACTGTTGCCACCCCTAGGAACGCCTTACTAATTCCCCTCTTCCCCGGGGCAAACTTGCCCTGACCCTTCCAGTGCCTTCAGCGGGACAATTTCCTTAACCAAATTCAGACCCTGCCCAGGATGGTCAGGTGGGCGGTACCTGGGCTGGGCCTCACTGAGGGCTCTTTACCAAGTCTTGGCAGAAGAGGCCCCTCCCCACCAGGCAGAAGGGCTGTGCTCCTCCCTGCCCAGGCCTCCTACCTGGGGAGACCCTTCAAGGCTCCTCCTCTTCCTCCTCCTTCTGCTTCGGAGCTGGGCGGGTGGATCCGGATCCCATGGGCGCCTTTCTCCTTGCTTTCCCAGAGGCCTGGCCTCCTTGAGCTCCTGGCAGCCTGGCACTGAGCAGGTCTGCCCCCCAGCCCCGGCAAGCCCTCCCTCACAGGGCCCCAGGCCGTGAGAACCAGCCCAGGTGAGTCCTCTGGGGCCCTGTGACCTGGACCCAGATGTCCCCATGATCCTGGGACTGTACCTGAGATGACAGGGGTGCAGCTGAAGGGAGGGGGAGAAGGTGGAGCTCCAGGCTCCCCCCTCCCTCCCAGGGCAGTGCACAGCAGCCTTTCACAACAGGGAGCTTGTTAAAACACTCAGGGCACCCGCGTGGGTGTCTCCAGAAATCTGTATCTTTAACAGGTGCCCCAGAAATGCTCACAAATGGGCGAGTTGGGGCAAGAGCGAAGGCAAGTTCGGCGGCGCAGACCCCCTCATTAGCAGGACAGAGCGAGCAACGTCAGGAGAGGTACCAGCGTTCGCGGATGGAGGGCCAGCCGGAAGGAGACAGGCAGCAGCCTGGTCGTCTCCCCCTGAGTCTTTGCCCGACTTGTGATTATATACTTATCTGTTTGTTTACTTGTTCTTGCTGTGTCCCGCACTAGAGTGTTAGCCCTAGGAGGGCAGGGACTGTGTCCGCCCAGTTCACACACAGCAACGTCCCAGGCCCAGCCTAGTTCCTGGCGCATAGTAGGTGCTCAATAAATATTTGTGGACTAAATGAACGAATTAAATGGATGCATGAGAGCAGGGACTGGCAGACAGGCAGACAGGCAGATAGGCAGATGGATGGATGGATGGATGGATGGACAGACAGACAGGCCAAAGAGATAGAAAGGTGAGTGGACAGGTGTATGGACAAGCACCAGGTCTGGTGTCCAGGCAGGCTCCTGCCCAGTCCCCTGCCCTATTTCTCCACCCTAAGAATCCTTCTAAACCTTGAAGCAGCCCCCATTTTCTTTGCCAGCCTGGCCCAAGCCCTCCTACCTCCTCAGCAGCTTGGGTTCTCCCTGAGTCCACTCCAGACAAAGGAAATCTACCCAGAGAGAGAAGGTGCCTCCTGGGTCATGCCAGGGAGTTCCATAGGCCAGGTCATAGCTGTCCTGAATAGATCTCGAAGCCTCAGACCCAAAGCTGAAGGGTGTGCTGAGGGCAGGGCTCTGATTCGGCAGCTGAGGCCCCAGGAGACTACCTTCCTGCCTTCCAGCCTCGAGATGGAGGGAGGTGTCATACTTTGTAAGAACCACACATAATAAAATAACCACTTCACATATTTCTACTACCCTGCATTAACCCTGATTAACATTTTGGCATTCTAGCCTTTTTCTAGACATAGGCTTAAAAAAATTGTTTTTAAATGTTTATTTTTGGGGAGAGACAGAGACAAAGCGCAAGCGGGGGGGGGGGGGGTGGGCGGAGAGAGAGGAAGACGCAGAATCCGAAGCAGGCTCCAGGCTCTGAGCTGTCAGCACAGAGCCCGACATAGGGCTTGAACCAATGGACCGCAAAATCAAGATCTGAGCCGAAGTTGGACACTTAACTGACTGAGCCACCCAGGCGCCCCTAGGCATATGCTTTTTAAAAAAATAAATTTTAATTTTTAGGGCGGTTTTAGGTTCGCAGCAAAATTGAACGGAAAGTACACAGAGTTCCTATATCCTTCTGCCCACCCTCCCAACCTCCCCCACAGTCAACATCCTGCACAGGGTGGGAGGTTTGTTACTATTGGTGAAGCTGTGTTGATACATGGTTATCACCCAGAGTCCATAGTTTACATTCAAGTTCACTCTTGGTGGTGCGCATTCTATGGGTTTGGACAAATGTATAATGACATGTATCCACCATCACAGCATCAGATAGAATACTTTCCCTGCTCTAGAAACCCCCTTGCTCTGCCTATATATCCCTCCCTCTCCAGTACCTCCTGGCAACCACTGATTTTTTTCTTCCCCCTAGTGTTGCCCTTTCCAGAATGTCCTATAGTTGGAATCGTACAGAACGTAGCCTTTTCAGATTGGCCTCCTTCACTTAGTAATAGACATTTAATGTTCCTTCACGTTTTTCATGGCTTGCTAGCTCATTTCTCTAAATAACATTGCATTGCGTGGGTGGGCCACACTTTATCCACTCACCTACTGAAGGGTATTTTGGTTGCTTCCAAATCTTAGTAATTATAAGTAAGGCTGCTGCAAACATCTGTCTGCAGGGTTTTGTGTGGACAAAAGATTTCCACTCCTTTGAGTAAATACCAAGGAATGCGATTGCCTGGATTGAAAGGTAGGAGTATGTTTAGGCATATATTTTTATTTTTATTTTTATTTATTTATTTATTTAGGCATGTATGTTTAAAAACAACGTGCTTAATATATGAATACATTGTCCCCCTAAAAACGTGGCTGACATTATTGAGCACCTACCGTATGCCAGATGTTTCTCTGCATTTTAAACAAAGTATCGCACGTCATCAGCACAAACACTCTTTGACAAAGGCATCATTAGCCCCATGTTACAGATAAGGAAAGCAAGGCCAGAAGAGATTAAGTAACTAGTCCAGGGTCACACACTCATGGGGCCAAGATTTGAACCTCGGAAGTCTGACTTTGGAGTCAGACTCTTAGCCAACTATGCTGGAAAAAATTAGAAAATGACAGGTAAAGCCAAAGTCCCCTTTGACCCCCTAGCCTAGACCCTAGCTTTCCCTAGCAATGAGGTCCCAAGGGCGGGGCTGAGGGGGGTGGCCCGCCCTGAAAGCAAGCAACAATGAGAGGTCTGTAGAAAAGTTTGCAGCAATAATAAAACCCACTGAAGTCAGTCTGCTTTTTATTATCACTGAGCAGTGTCTCTTTTAACCAAAGTCAGTGATCAAATAAATACTCCTCCCTGAGAAAGTATTTTGTTTGTCTAAGTTGTAAACCACTGCTGCATTACTGTTAAGTTTTGAGAATAAGTTTCAAATCAGCCCATTTTTATTACTTTTAGTGAAGATGGTATTATACCTGGAAGCTAATTCAGAGAACCCCCTGGTTATACACTGGATCCCGACACAGGTAGACTCAGCTACATTTCAAAAGTTCCTCACAGTTTGGAATTGTTCAAAGTCACCTTTGGGCTCGGTTTGTGTCTCCAACCTCTGGGATAATATATATTCCTACATTTAAGCAGTAGGTTCAAAATAAACAGTGATTATAGACACGGAGAAACAACAGAAACAAATTATTCCAGTCACTCTTTGTCACTACCTGGAGTGGCATTTAAAACTTATCTGTGTTTAAAACCTGAGTGAAATGGAGAACAAATCGCTAGGTATAATATTTTTTGTTCTCTGTTTTGTAAGGCACAGATGTTTCACTCATTCACGATCTATTTTGGTGAATTTGAATGCATCTTTAACATTGAAATTCATTCTTTAAAACCAAAGACCAAACCATGAGAATAATAATTTTTATTATAGAATTGTTATTGCAAGTAGTCTTGTCATCTAGAGGAGTGTTAAAAATTGATCTGTTCTAGGTATCAAATATCCTCTAAGGTTAACTGCTTCCCAGAGGTACTCTGTGCTGTGAATTACTTGTGTATGTTTCCAACCTTGCTTTCCATGGATACATACAAATACAGGTATCAGTAAAACATACAGAGTGTTATTTTGTATATGTACAGATGTTGAAATAGACATGAATATTATCCCCTTTTACACTTTGCCCTATAACAACTTTCTTTTCTTCCTCTACAGGATGTGTGAGATCTTGTTACATGAAGGCTCACAGATCTACCTCTTTCTTTTTAAATTGCTGTATTGGTTAAAGAAACCACATTTTACTTATTCACTCCCCTCCTAATGGGCATTTAGGCTGTTTCCAGTTTTTTACTATTATAAACAACGTGCCCCTTGGCGGCAGCTGCTCTAGACATGGCAAGGTCAGAGGCAGGCTGAGTTCTCCGGTTAATAGGTCCTGTCAGGTGCCATCCTGAAGGCTGTTCCAGCCTGTAGCTTCTGACAGTCCAGGGCTATTTTCACCCTTGCCCTTTCTCCAGACAGCCCAGGGCCAGGCGAGGCTCAGGATGCCTTTCTCATCTCAGGTGGCATCTCTTCCATGGATCCCGTGATCCAGTGGCTGTCACAAACCCTGCACCACGAGCCTTGTGATCTGGGCTATTTAGGCAACCTCGCCCACCCTAACACACACACACACACACACACACACACACACACACACACACACATGCACCATCCCTTGGTCAGTCCATGCCAATGAGAGATTTCCAGGCCTGATCATGTTCCCCTGCTCTGATTTCCCAGGCTGGCAGCTGGCACTGGGGATCCCAGGGGCTGTTCTCATTGCCTGTCTACACTCAAAGCTTCTCTCTCAAACATTCCCCTGGCCGTCCATGGCCCATACCTGCGAGGTACAGTAGGCATGATTAACTCTCCTCTCCCTTTTATATACATGCCTGCCTCCCAAGCTAGCCTGTGATATCCTTGAGAGTAGGGACAGTGTCTTGTTCACTGGGTCCCCAGAACGTGGCACAAAATAGGTGTTGGTACACTGGAGAGTTAACAAGTGATAAATGAAATAATTACAGCGACTCTGTTGGGCACCATTCTTTACGCACATTTTCTCATTTAATCCTCACACAGTAGTAGAGTAGATGCTCTTATGTCTCCTGTGAGGTAGGTAATTAGCCTTATTTTATGGTTGAGAAAACCAAGGCTCAGAGAGCTGGAGCATGTTGCCTGAGGCCACACAGCAAGTTCCTCCATGAGCAGGATCTGAACCAAGATGTGCCTGACCTCCGCTGGGGATACTCTCTAGCTCCTGCCATCTGAATAGGTCAAGTTTGGGAGTTCAGAGGTGAGACAGGCACCATTTGCATCCTCAATTCCTTAGCCATATTAGAAAGCCTTAGGTTCCCACCCTCTCTCACCAGGATTGCTGTGAACACCTGCTAACTGTAGGTCTCTTGCCTTCTCTTCATCCCCATCCAGCTGGGTGTCAATCTGAATTTATCTGCCTTCTTCCTTGACTCCCCACTACCCAAGTTCCATAAGCTGTCTGGCAGCTCTTCCTTGACCCAGACCTGCCTGTGTCCCAGGCTCACCTCTCTTGATCACTCACCACCCCAGCTCCATGTTCCAGCCACACCTGGCTGCCTTCAGTTCTGTGGTTGGTTGCCCCTCCCTCTTCCTCACCCCAGGGACTTTGCACATGCCGCTTCCGCCACCTGGAGCACTTTCCCCTCTCTCTCCCTCCCTCTGCGGACTCAACCTTCAGATCCGTCCCTTGAAAGCTGCCGGGATTCTCATTGGAAGAAAAGTCTGGCCCTTGTTATCAAGCTGCAGCCCTGATCTGGGGTTTGGGATCACCTGACTCAGCCCCAGGGACTAATCTCAGCCATGGGGACATATAGCAGCAGTGGCAGAGGAGTGGGGAGAAAGCCACGACTGGCGGCCAAGGTTGCCCTGGCCGTGAGGCTGGACCCCATCGCACGGACACTGTGATTTCTTCTGTGCCTGCATGGAAGGACCTCCCTCAAGAACTGCCCTGGAAGGGAGAAAAAGCCAGTGTTTTTTTGTTTTTGTTTTTGTTTTTGTTTTTTTTGCAGATGCTGGGAGAATGATGTCCACAAGAGGGACAGGGGGAGGACCAGGCAGGGGACAGCATGTCCAGTCCAGGACTTGTTCCATTTGATCTTCAGTCTTCAGAACAGCCCAATGAGTTCAGCAGTCTTGGTCCCATTTTATAGATGAAGCGTTAGGGGCTCCGGAAATAGGAAAAGATTGTTGAGAGGCACGAGCCCACTTAAGAAAAAATGGGAGTGGGGCATCCTCATGGCCACCTGGCTCTCCTCCCGGACCACAGACCCTTTGTCACTCAGAAGGCCCAGCTGCCATCGTGGGCTGGTCGGTGGCACATGGTGCCCTTGTGATGGGATCCAGCTGGGGACAGACGGGGTCTGGGCCCAGGGCCAGGAGGGGCCTGGCCAGCAGCACCAGGGGACAGGGAGCCCCTGGGCCCAGACTCTCCTTGTGGGGGGCCTCCCTGTCTGCGGCTTCAGCGCCAGGATCCCGGCGGCCATGGGCGATTCTGGGATCAGTGGCTGTGCGAGGAGACTGAGGCTGGACAGGTGGCCCCTGGGCACCCTCATGTGGGTGGTGGGGGGTCACACCATGCTTCTCAGGTCCCCTGGAGAAGGGCCTGTTCTTCGCAGGCAGGGGGGAGTTGTCATTCTAGACAGCCTGGGGGCCGCTCTGCGATGCACGCCTGAGCTGGAGGTGTGGCCTCAGACGGCCACTGGCCTCATCTTATGTCTGGGCCGGGGCCGGGGGCCCCCCACCCCCTCCCGCCTGCAGCTGCAGGTGTCAGAGAAGCGCGTCTTGCTGCGGGAAGATCATGGTGCGCCCGCTCCTCACGTGGGTGACGTGCCCTGTGTGACAGGCAGTGGCCCTGCCTGGCAGTGACCAAGGGTGAGAACATGCTCCAGCTGGAGGTGGATACACAGGGCATCCACACCCCGGGCCCCGCGCCGGCAGCCTCAGTGGATGCCGTAGCGCGTCTACACCTCAGGGACCTGCCCGAGCCCACAGACACACGGGCTGGGCCTCTCACCCAGATGCGCCCTTGATCTCCAGCCTACCGCGGCCGCGTGAGGAGTCTGGTGGCGAACCCAGCCCCTATCACCTTGCCTCGCTCTGTGGGCATCCAGTGGGCAGTGGGGACCAGCGGCTGCCCAGTCGCCCAGTGCAGCTGGCCCTCTGGGACTCTGGCTCCAAGCCCCAGCAGCCACGCAGGAGAGTCCTCAGGGGCCCCTGCCTGGGGTCCGCAAGAGATCTACCCCAGGTAGGCTCCCACCTCTCAGAGCTTCTGGCCCCTGCACTCAGCCCATGTCACACTGTTGATGTATATTTATCTGGACTCTAGATTCTAGGGGTGATGGATCTTTATTTCCAGAAATGGTATAAGTTATACCTAACTTTTTAAAAAAGTATTTTTGAAAAAACCACTGTAAACTGGGATTTTTAATACGTTTTGTCTTTCAACTCTATTATGAGATTTGCTTCCACCAATTTTTATTAACATAAGAAATCTGCCCTGCTTCTTAAAAATTAAAGTAACTTCTGTTTAAAAAAAAAAAAAAAAGACAAAAAACACGAATTGGGAGTGGGGCAAAAGTGCCCTGGCTGAGGTTCCTTGAATTCTGATGTACACATGGGTCACCTGGGGGGGTCTTGCTGAACTGTTGATTCTGATTCTGCACAACTGGGGCAGAGCCTGAAATTCTGCAGTTCTTTCTTATTTATTTATGACCATTGAACTGTAATTGACATGCAACACTGTGTAAGTTTAAGGTACGCAATGCATTGATGCGACGCATTCATATATCGCCCTACGATTAGTCAACATCTCTATGACGTCACATAATTATTATCTCTTTTTTGTGGTGGGAACAATCAGGATCTTGTCTCTTAGCAACTTTGAAGTTTATAATACAGTCCTGTTGACTCTAATCGCGAGTGCTATATTTCTAACCAGCTCTCAGGTGGACCACATTTTGGGCAACCACGCTATTTGATAAGGTGCCTTTCAAATATAACAACAACCCCCCTTTTTCAAATGCAGTCTTGTGCCCTACATCCCTGAGGAATGTCTGAGTTATGCTGACCTCCAGATCCGTGGTAGAAAGTTTAAAAGTCTGTGTAAGGAGGGGGCACCCAGGTGGCTCTGTCGGTTAAGTGTCGGACTTCAGCTCAGGTCGCCATCTCACGGTTCGTGGGTTGGAGCCCCGTGTCAGGCTCTGTGCTGACTGGTGGGAGCCTGGAGACTGCTTCGGATTCTGTCTCCCTCTCCCTCTGCCCCTCCCCTGCTTGCACACGTTGGTGCTCTCTCTCTCTCTCACAAAATAAATATTAAAAACATTAAAAAAAAAGTCTGTGTAAGGAAAAGCAACTCCCTGAAACCAACACGTATTTATTGAGCACTTACTATGTGTCAAATCCAGCCAGGCAGGCCTGTGTCAGTTACACCTGTGCTGGTTTCCTGCAGCTGCTGTAACAAGGCTTAAAATAACAGCCACTTATTGTCCTATAGCTCTGGAAGCTGGAAATCCTTAGTCAAGGTACCTGCAGGGCCACATGTCCTCTCAAGCTTCTAGAGGACTGCCTCTCAGTTTCTTCTTCTTTCTTGCAGATCACATTTATTTTCTTATTTTTTTCTTTTAACAAACTTTTTGTTTTGAAATAATTACAGAGTCACAGGAAGTTGCAACAATTGTATGGGAAAGGGGGAGGGGCGGTCCTAGCTAGGTACTCTCACCCTCTTGGTGTTGCTAGTGATCCTTGGTATTCCCTGGCTTCCTTCCTCCACGAAGGACCCCCATCATTAGACTTGGGCCCACCCTAAAGCCAGGGTGACCTCATCAAGAAGTCCTTAACATGATCACATTGGCAAAGACCCTATTTCCAAATAAGGTCCCATTCACAGGTATGGGGGAGCTACGACTTGGATATATCTTTTTTGGGGGACTCTGTTTAACCCTCAGCAAGAGGTAAAGATAGGAATGGGAATGAAAAGCCTCCAACTGGATACTGAACCCCATAGATTCACTACTGTAGTGGGTTGTGGCTGGAGATGCCCAAATCGACCCCCACCTTCTGCAGGAACCCACTCCTCCCCACCCCCCACTGACGATCCCCCCCCACCCCCCGACGATGGGTCCAGTTCACCCCCCTGACGATGGGTCCCCCCTCTCCCTTCCTGACCCCTCAGTACTGATGACACTGCCTCATTCTACAGAACGTAGTATTTTCCTACAGAACCTAAAATCACCGACTGGACTGCAGGATCCCAGGGGTCATAGACCTGAGAAAAGCCCCTCATCTTTTGGTACGAGGTGAGGACACGCTGGCTACTTTTAGCACTGGAAGGTTAAGATCACATGAGCGTCCGCCTTTACTTTTTCTTTATTCTTTCGTGTTGCATGTGAACCAATTATTCACCCCCTCAACATGCCGGGCGCTGGGGTAGAGCTGACCCCAGTCCCAGGCTTAGAGAGAGGAGGCAAAGGCAATGTCAGACCCTGTCTCAGGCACTGCTTCTCTTGAAATCCCAGGGAGCATTGTCTTTGGAGCTCTCTGGTGTGGGTCCCTTAAATATGGTGCTGGGGAGGCCACCTGCCACTGAAACGCTGCTCGCCCTGACTTCGTGGGGGGTTCCAGCTGTTGCCTTCTGTCTAGCCCAGGGAAGTTAGTTACATTGCACAGTCAAGCCCAGACTCCCGAACATCCCTTTGGGGTGAGGCTCGGCCAAAGCCACCCACAAACTGGGTCGGGGCTGAGAGTCACGAGGGGCTGAGAGCCCAGGACCCACACATTTGTCCTTTGGACTCTGCCAAAGTCCTCTCCAGAGGTGGGACAGGCAGGGGGGCCAAGCCCTAGAGGTTACCTCTTCTCCAACTGCTGCCAGGGAGTGTTGGAGCAGGGACCTTCTTCCACAAGGCAGCCCTTCAGGACTCTTGAAAGTTGCTCTGACATCTTTCCAGACCATCTTTAAGAGATTGGTGAGGAGTGGGACGGTCAGGCAGCTGCGGCCCAAATCTGCATGTCCAGAATCTCCTGTGGCTCCCGCTCTGGGCCAGGTGTCTCTGAGGATGGTCTGCAGCCACTGGCACCACAATCACACAAGGACCTGGTAAAATGCAGATTCCAGGGCCCCACCCCAGCCTTTCTGAGTCAGACTCATGACCAAGCAACCTGGACAGCCACACAGAACCTCACACTCAGAAGGGCCCCAGGCTTCTGCTGAGATTCCCTGCCGCCATCTTGAATGCTCATTAATTTCTGAGCCCCACAACTCGTAGAGCCAGCCCTGGTTAGAATCTCTGGAAGTGGGGCCTGGGAATCTCCTTTTTCTTTTTTTAGCCTGGTCCTTGGGGGGGTCAGATTTACGCTCAAGTTTATGAGCTGACCCTCTAGGGATTCTAAAGTATGAGAGCGCAAAGGTGGGGGAAGTTTCTGAATCCTCTCGCTTAAGAAGGCAAAATGCATTGAACACTGTTTCTTTTCCAAACCCCCAACGGCTTGCCCGCCTGTCCTTGGCCACTCAATCCGCTTGTCTGTAGGGGTGTCTTCTTTCGTCTACGGAATCAGTCTCAAAATGCCCAGGTACTGTACTCTTCACTTATCTGGACAAGGGAGAGTACGAGGGAGGGGAGGAGGAGTGGGGGGGGAGAGGTAGGGAGGGGAAGAACCACAACCCAGTTCTGGTGACAGGCGTGTGTCCTTTACACTTGGGTTTGGGACACTCATTCGTAACCACGTGCCCTCTCCCTTCTCCTCCTGCCATTTTCTTCCTCCTCCTCCTCTTCTCCGTTGACCACTTACAGAAGGGATCACTACTTCCAAACCATTCTTCCTAAGTTGCGATGCAGTCCTGTCTCGTGGGCTGAGTTGTGCTCCCCCGGCCTCTGATTCAGGCACTGAAGTCCTCACCCCTGTAACTGATAACGTGACTTTGTTTGGAAATAAAATCATTGCAGATGTAATTAGTTAAGAGGTCCAACCGGGGTGTGGGGGTCAGTGCGATATGACTGGTGTCCTTAAAACAGAGCACATACGAAGAGCGAGACACACACAGAGAAAGATGATGCACAGGAGAGTTAGGGCCTTAGCTGCTTCTAAGTCCAGGGACGCCCGAGGCCGCCAGAACCAGGAAAGGGGTGGGGGGCAGATTCTTTTCCACAGCCCTTGGAAGGACGGCCCCTTGCCAGCACCTTGATCTTGGACTTCCAGCCTCTGGAACTGTGAGATGGTAGAATTATGTGGTTTATGCCTCCCAGTCCGTGGCGGTCGTAGCAAACTAGTATCTCTCTTCTTCAAGACGGTCAATAGCCCGCAGCCCAATCCCAAAAGAGATACGGCCCCTCTCATTTCAAAAGTGGGGCCATGGCGCCCAGAAGTGTCAATAATATGCTTGGTGGCCCCCAGCACGTCCGGTCCTGACAAGGCTGAGACTTGGAACAGTCTCTTTCCTCCAGGCAGCCTCTTTCTTCCTTTCTGCTGTGATGCATCTCCCACATCTCGTGGGTGGAGGTGACAGAGGGAGCCAACGTGTCCACCGACCACGGCTCTAACTGACACGATCTGGTTGTTCAGTCGCAGCCGCCGTGGAGGGTGGCTGAGCCCATTCAGGGGCTGAAGCCGCCCACTTGGGTGTGTCTTTCAGCCTTGCGTGTGGGAGGACACCGCCATCAGGCTGTCAGCCAGCGCCTCTCGGCCTGTCAAAGTCACGGGGGAGAAAAAGCCACTCCCGCATCCCTCCCAGGAGACGAGGACCCTGGACAACCGATTTCCGATGGCTTTCTCCTGTTACCAGCCAGTCTCAGAATTCGAGGAATGATTCAAGGGTGTCCTTGTGCTGTCAATAAAATGTTGTCCGCTGTTCTCTGCCCCTGCTAAAAGAGCAGGCCACGTATTGCCGGCCTGGGAACCTCCGAGAGCTTTGGCAGCAAGGGGCTGAGGGAGCCTCAGGTCAGTGTGCGGTCCACACAGCGTGTCCCGAGGCAGGGAGCACAGCCCACTTCAGGGAGGCTCACTTTGGCCACCCCTGAGGTCTTACTAGAGGAGTAGGGGTTCGTACCGCATTCACTCTGCTTCCGATCTAGCCCCGTGAGCTCGGGTCCTATAAGGGCACTGTCCCACTACATTGATCTTTATGAGCCACAACTGGCCTTCAGTCACGTTAATCCTTTCTCGTTAGAGACACAACTGTCAGAAGTACACAGACTCAGATTCAAATCCTGGCTCTGCCACTTCCTGAATGATCCCCGGTGAGGATGACACCACATCTTTGAGCCTCAGTGTCTTCATCTGGAAAATGGGGATCATAGCTGAGATGGCTTTGTTTGTTTAGAAAATGCTAATGCAGGGCGCCTGGGTGGCTGGGTCAGTTAAGTGTCCTGATTCCTGTGTTCGGCTCAGGTCATGATCTTAGAGCCATGAGATCAAGCCCTGCATGGGGCTCCGAGCTCTGTGCTCCCAGAGCCGGCTTAGGATTCTCTCTCTCTCTCTCTCTCTCTCAAAATAAATAAACTTAAAAAACAGAAATGCTAATACATATCAGAGGCTATGTGCATTGCTCAGAACACAGAAAATGTCCAAGCAAGGGTGGTGGTGGTTGTTTTTATCAATTCACAGACCCTTTAGAGCATTTTCTTGCTTATCCATAGAGAGACTTTCAAACTGGATCATCTGTGGTCCCTTGGGTTTCCAAAATCCAAAATCACCAAAATGCTAATGTGAGCAATTATATGACTTACACCTTGGCCCTAAGACCAGAAGGTCTGACCTTGCATCTGAACTGGTGTACAAGCCTCTTAAAAAGGTATACTCAATTCAAGGTGCAGATACATTTTTTTTTTCTTTGAGAAAGTTTCTGGCTGTTATCAGATTCTCAAAGGGGTTCTATGTCTCCCAAGGGATCATCTCTGGAAATGGTCTGAGCAGGTTGCTTGTGCCTAAGGGACCGGAGAAGGGACCCACCGTTTACCAAGCCCTACTATGTGCCAGGCTGACATAACATCATCCCTGTACTAACAACTGGGTAAAGTAGACCCTATCACTCTCACTTTCCAGTTGAGGAAACAGAGGTTCCAGGTGCTCAAACTGGGGGATAGACACTGGCCTTGGTCTCTTGCCTGTCCCACGGCTGGCACAGGCCTCTCTGATGCCAAGCTGGGCTCCATCATCGGCACTGAGCTCCCTCTGGGAAATGGAGCAAGGTACCCTAGCCGGGAAGTGCATGCCCTGCCCCTGGTCAGATCTCAGCTCGAGCTTCACCCCACGGAGTTTACCACTGACGTATCAGGGACCACGGGACAGCCCCTCTCCAATTCTGTGAACGACCTCCCTTCAGGTCCACAGAGAATCCACAGCCCTGAGTGAAGTGTCCACCTCTTCTCCAGAAAGTACCTGGCACCCGGCTTAGACCACTCTCGGTCCCTCTCTCGTGCTCGCAGCATGCCGTGCCAGAGGCCATGCAGTTGTTAAAAGCCTGGGTCCTGGAAGCAGGGAGAATTCTGACTCTGCCACTTATCAGCTACGTGACCTTGAATTATTCTGTGAACCCCTCTGTGCCTCACTTTCTACATTTCTACAGTGAAGCTAAGAGCACCTATTTCACATGAGAGAGTATTACCTTTTTCTTGTGCCTTCTCCTATCAGGGACACCCTCACTCTCTCTCTCCATCTATGTCCTATTCTCCTACTGGAGAATTCCAAGCAGGTTCCATGCCCACTGGGGAGCTCCACGTGGGGCTTGATCCCACAACTGCGAGATCACCAACTGAGCCAATGTCAAGAGTTGGATGCTTACAGGCATCCCAGGGTGAGAGACTTTTTTTTTTAATTTTTTGTTTGTTTATTTTTGAGAGAGACAGAGCATGAGCAGGGGAGGGGCAGAGAGAGGGAGACACAGAATCTGAAGCAAGGTCCAGGCTCTGAGCTGTCAGCACAGAGCCTGACGCGGGGCTCAAACTCACGAACTGCGAAATCATGACCTGAGCTGAAGTTGGACGCCCAGTTGACGGAGCCACCCACGCGCCCCAAGAGACGTTTTTGAATGAAATATCCCTCATGTGTTACTGGCAGAGCTGGGGAAAGTTGGAACATGAACTTAAACTCAGGGCTACATGAAATAGGGTCAATCAATAGGGCACATGCTTTGATATCTCCATCAATGACAGAGTGTAGGATGACAGAAATGTGAAGTTTGTTCCCTGTGGCATTTCTTATTATATACATCTTTATCAGGGACCAAAAGGTCATCTAATGTCTACCATTCCAACCACTAACCTTTTCACTCACTTGCATATCCATTCATCCATCCATCCATCCAACCATATATCCATCCATCCATCCATCCAAATATCCATCCATCCATATATTCATCCATCCATCCATCCATCCATCCATCCATCCAAATATCCATCCATCCATCCAAATATCCATCCATCCATCCAAATATCCATCCATCCATATATCCATCCATCCATCCATCCATCCATCCATCCATCCTTCCATCCATCCATCCTTCCATCCATCCATCCAGATATCCATCCAAACATTCATCTCTCTGTCCATCTATTCCTCCATCCATCTATCTATTCATCTACTCATTTGCACATCTGTTAGAACATCTATCCACTCATAGCCTATCACAAACATATGCAGTGGACACTTTCTACCTTACAGGCACTGTGCTAGGCACTGTTGTGACCTGACAATAAATGACATATGGATTCCACCTTCAAGGGATTTATATTCTAGAGGGGGAGGCAAACGAGCAAATAGGCAATCTTGATTCGGTAGGATATGAGTTACGATAGGGATGCATAGAGGGGCTGTGGGAGAGCACAAGACCGGGGAGGATCAGACAAACTTGTTGGCAGAGGTGACATCTCAGCTGAGGCAGGAAGGCCCAGGAGGGGTCGCTGTGTGGGGACAAGGGCCTTCCAGGCAGAAGGAACCACATGATCACAGGCAAAGGCAAGAGAAAGTGCTGGCCTGGGGAACTGTGGGGGGCTCCGTCTGGCCAGATCGTAGGTAGTGAAGCTGGAAGGAATGAGAGGGCTGGCTGGAGTCCACAGCCTCAGGCTGAATTTGAGTTTGGACTTTGTCCCAAGAGACTGGGAAGCCTTGGATGCATGTTAGAGAGGCCTGAGTGAAGAGAGCGGGCTCTAGAAAGGTCTTTCTCACAGGAAATAGATTCCCTTCTTGAACAGGAACACTATGTGGGAGGCAAGTTGTCATACTTGGAAACGATCCTGAAGAGGCTCCTTCCTTCTGAAATTTGGTCTTGCTGTCTCCTTTCCCAGAGCCATTTTCTGCCTGGCTGAACACCTAGTGATGCTGGCAGGAGGGATGCTAATGATTCAGACAGTCATTAATATTCTCCCTGAAGAAGCTTCCTTGAAGCTCTAGCGGGAAATTCAGAGCCAAGACCAGGAGAGGATTCCTGTAGTGCATAATTATGGGCAATGATGTCCTTTGGCCAATCGGGAGGGAGAAGCTTGCCTAGCATTAGTCCTGCTCCATTCCCTGGTCATGGCGTTGGCTGGGGGCTCATTGCCCAAGCAGGCAACCAGGTTAGGGGGTACATAAGACAGCCGAGAGGCAGCGCACAGGACACAGACTTACTGCCCCCCCACTGTGTCCCACGTACTGTGCCGGGATACAGGAGAAATCAAACCAGATCCCTGCGGGACCTAATATTAAAGAGAGTGGGTTATCAATGATGCCAATGCAGGGAAAAGGGGAGGCGAAAGGAAGGCAGAACACCAGCATCTCATCTGAAGTAGTGTGGAGTCAAGATACACTGCCTGTAGTTGATGGAATAAGAAGTAAGAGAGTGAAGGCATTTCTTAAAGCTGCTGAAGTAACTAGTGTGAGCCTAAAAATAATGGCACACCTATATTAGGAGGACAGGGCGGGAAATGTCAATGGATAAGGTCTAAGGTCTGCAAACCAGTAAATATCAAACGTAAGCACAGTTTTCAGAGATTTGTAGTTAACCACAGAGGGGACAGCCAGGAAACATAAGAACAATCACTCCTGGGAAGCAGATTCAGTAGGAGGGGGTGGGGTGGACATCTGCTTCTTAATGTAAGGCTTTCTCTTTTACTCAATTATTTCTTTTAATGTTTATTTATTTTGAGAGACAGAGACAGAGTGCAAGTGAGGGAGGGGCAGAGAGAGAGGGAGACACAGAATCCGAAGCAGGCTCCAGGTCTGAAGTGTCGGCACAGAGCCCCACGCGGGGCTTGAGCCCACGAACCATGAGCCCATGACCTGAGCTGAAGTCAGACGCTTACCTGACTGAGCCACCCAGGAGCCCCTACTTAATTATTTTTTAGCCACGCGCATGTGCTTGGATAAAATATTTTGAACATTTGAATAGAGGTAAGTCACAGCTTAACAAACTCAGCAGTCAAAAGCCAAATGCATTGGCACAGACAGTTAACACGGCTGGATTTGGAGCAAGGGGGTCTATGGAGACAATTCAGGGAGACTATGAACTTGGGTGGGAAAAATAATCCCATCCTAATTTTACTGTCCCCTAACTGAAATTCAGCACTTGCTTTCATTACAAACATAGGCAAAAAGCCACAGTGGTCTTACCAGACCTGTGACTTTATCACCAATGAAAATCATTGGATTTCCTGTCACCTTAGAATCGTTGCAGATCATCTCGAGATATTTACACTCATCACTACTTCAGAATAAGAGTCTTTGTTGGACTCACAGCTTCTCTTGTTAACGATTCAGTGGAGAAGCACGTATCACATTTGTTTCTTTAACGTACCTTTTTGACAATGGTATTTCAATATACAATAAAACCTTGGGTTGCAAACAGAATTCGTTCTGGGAACATGCTTGTAACCCAAAGCGCTTGTATATCAAAGCGAATTTCAAGAACCATTGGCTCAGTTGTGATCATGTGATGTTTGGCATTACAGACGACTCGGATTGAGAGACATCGCTCACTTATCAAGTTAAAATTTATAGAGGGGCGCCTGAGTGGCTCAGTCTGTTAAGCGTCCGACTCTTGGCTTTAGCTCAGGTCATGGTCTCATGGTTCACGGGTTCGGGCCCCCGTATCAGGCTCTGTGCTGACAGTGTGGCTGGTGCCTGCTTGGGATTCTCTCTCCCTCTCTCTCTCTCTCTCTCTCTCTCTCTGTCCTTCCCCTGCTCACTCTCTCTCTCTCAAATAAATAAACTTAAAAAAATAAAAAAATTTAAAATTTATTAGAAATGTTTGCTCGCTTTGCAGAACATTTGCAGCACAAGTTACTCGCGATCCAAGGTTTTACTGTAATTAGTTCCTTGGCAATCCTGTGCGCTTTTTGTTTTTTGGTTTTGTTTTGTTTTGCACTAAAAGACATTTCCTCTGAGAAGGGCTCTCTGTAGGCTTCACCAGACTGCCAAAGGGTGTATGGCATGAAATAGGTTGAGAACCTGCTTTAGTGAAAGAACAGCTTGGGTGTGGTGGGCGGGGGGGGGGGGGGGGGGGAGGGGGTGGGTTTGATAAAGTTTTGGAGACAGAGAGCAGTATCCATATGTTGAGAGAAGCTAGGACCCAGACCAACGGAGAGGTGGGTAACAGGTGCGTGAAGGCATTCTGGTGATAGCACAATGGTACAATCATGGTAAAAACATCAGCAGCCTATATTCTTCTGAGCTCACAGGGTCCAGACGCCGTCCCGAGCCCTTGGCAAATATTATTGAGATCAACCATGACAACAGCTGTAGGAAGGTATGAATGCGATTTCCCTTTTACGGTCTGGGTTACACATCCCCAGCCATATTTATGGACTAGCCTGAAGCCCCATAGGTGGTAAGTCATAGGGTAGAATCCAGCTTGCGCCCTTAAGTGCTCCCCTATGCTGCCGGGTATAAAGGAAAGTCTTGTTTGCATGTAACGGATAAAGAAATCAAGGATCAGACCAATCAAGTGCAGCCAAGCCCAGGATCCCAGCGTGCTTGGAAACAACCCAGCTGAGGTTTGCCCTTGCCCAGCTGCCTGCTGATTCCTTCCTCGTCCCTCGTGGCTCCCTAGGGCTCTGGAAAGCTCAGGGAACCCGTGCCAGTTCCCTGGGCATCACCATCAAGGCTCACATCCTGCCCACCTTCCGTTAGCTCATTGTTCAAATCTGCCTTCCTGTGTTAGCCTCCGGAGTCCTCCTGGTATGACTCCTTAATGCCACCATAGCCTCCTAATTAGGCCCCCAACTTTGATGCATGCTACCCTGTGACTGCTAGATGCACCTGCACCTGAGTGCCTGAAATTAGGGTCCTCTGGGGTGGGGGTGGGGTCACATACCACACTATGCTTGTGTTATAAGAGTTGTAACTGTGTGGCCATTTGTAGGACATGATCATCGGCCTTTCCCGGATTCCCTGATAACCATCTTATCGCTGAGGATTGCCACGTGGTTCCAGTGACTGTTCTGTTATGATGGCCACTGGGCTGAGCTGCCCTGCTTTAATCCCAGCACAATAATAAGGAAAGGCTGTGGATGTAATGCAGAAATGAGGCCAGAATGCCACGCTGTACAAACAGAGGCTCCATAGCAGTGTATGGGGCAGGGGGGTGGCGGGGGGAGAAATGGCAGAAAATTGAGTCAGTGGAGAACCCACTCCAGGCCGGGGCGGGGGGATATTCAAAAAGCCCTCTGGGCGGCCTGTCCTACGCTCACATGGTGAGCAAAACATCACTCTGCCCATTGCATACAGGCTTTGAATTCAAATTGGATTTGTTTTGCAATTGTGATCACATTTAATTTGTGGATTTGTTTTGGTGTCATCGCATTATTAGGGTGATGAAGCAGCATCTTTTAAGCAGCATCACAAGAAAAATATTTTATGGTAATGTTGAGAGGGAAGCATCTGAGAGAACATGTGCCCTTTAAAAGTATTCTATGTTTGGGGCGTCTGGGTGGCTCGGTCGGTTAAGCGTCCGACTTTGGCTCAGGTCATGATCTCAAAGTTCGTGGGTTCGAGCCCCACATCGCTCTGTGTTGACAGCTCGGAGCCTGGAACCTGCTTCGGATTCTGTGTCTCCCTCTCTCTCTGCTCCTCCTCCGCACTCCCCCCCCCCTCTCAAAAATAAACATTAAAAAAGTTAAAGAAAAAAGTATTCTATGTTTGAAAGACACAGAGCCACATACCATTTTGCAGACCATCCCCGTGGCTCAAAAACTATCGCCCACTTAGAGTTAATATTCCGAAAGCTTAGCCTCATCCCGGTACCCTGCTGGTCACCATGGACAGGCCCTCCACACCAGCTACCAGGTCAGTTTAATATTCTTCAACTAGCTTGTGCCAGTTTCCAGCAATGGTAGGTAAGGCCGGGGTGTTTTAGGGGCTCACACCAGCGCCTAAACACTGGTCAGGGCCTGATAAATGGTAACCACTTCGAATACTACTATTACTCTTACTTCATGGGGCTTGGGAAGAGATATCTAAAGGTATAAAAATACCTTCCCCCGGGGCGCCTGGGTGGCACTGTCACTTACGCATCTGACTCTGGTTTTGGCTCAGGTCATGATCTCACAGTCCATGAGTTCGAGCCCCGCATCAGGCTCTGTGCCGACAGCGTGGAGCTTGCTTGGGATTCTCTTTCTCCCTCTCCGTTTGCCCCTTCCCTGCTTGCGCACTCTCTCTCTCAAAATAAATAAACATTAAAAAAAATAAAAAGTAAATACCCTCTCCTGATGTTCCTGTCTCCATATCTTATATCCCAGTCAAGAAAATAGAAGGAAAATTGACATAAAGGTGTGGAGCCTGGGAAGGAGACACGGGAGGCTCTGTGATGCCTTGGGGAGGAACATTCTGGACTGGAAAACACACCGTGGGGGTAAGGCCCAGCTCTGTGTGACCAGGGACAAGTTGTAATGTCTCCCTGAGCCTCGGGCTCCCAATATGTTAATGAGGACAAAGGATCATCCCAGCCTTGCCCACTTCATGGAGCAGGTGGGAGGACCAATGAGGTCAGGATACGGAGGGTGTCAGTGACAACATGAAGGGCTGCCATTATTGTTGCAAGAGTGACAGCAGCAAGGCAAAGTGGAAGACATAGTCAGGAGCCAGTGAGGGATGGGAAGGCCGGGGGGGGGGGGGGGGGGGGGAGGGAGGGAGGAGAGAGAGAGAGAGAGAGAGAGAGAGAGAGAGAGAGAGAGAGGAGATTCCCCCGAATCTGTGCGAATTGCTGGCTAACAGTAACTGCCAGCTTGCTTAAGACTAAATTTGTTTTTTCTGCTTTGGGGCTTGACTCTGTGAAAATATTTGGTCTTATTTGAGATCGTTTGTTTTTCTTTGTAAGCATTAAGTGTCTCTTTATAATGCACTGTTCTCGGGGAATCATGGGGAGCATTGCAAACCAATTTTTTTTTTCCTAACCGCATTTTCTTGAATAACGAACTCTACTTGATTTAAACATTTTTATGAGAAGTTCCCTCTTAATGGAAAAGTGATTTTTCAAAATGCATTTGGCAAGGGGGGAGGGGGCTGGGGCAAGGGACGGTAAAGTTACAGTCTCATTTATTCTTCGTGAAGTGGAAGGGAAGTGGAACCCCAGGGAGAAATCGGATAAAAAAAGAAAGTGATAGAATGAAAGGAGAAAAGAAATAATATAATGAATGCACGTGGGCTTTGAATAGGCGTCTCGTGATGTGCATAAGCTCTTGGGTTTGAGGAGACACAGCAATGAGTGGTCAGAGCTGACATCTGGCCAAAGACCAGGTCCTGTGACTTAGAGGCACTGCCATCTCACGCTGGGCCTCCTGGCCTCAGTTTCCCCACCTGTGGAATGGGATGAAGCCATCTTCGCGGGGCTGCTGGGAGGGCCTCAGGGAACAGTGAATGGGAACATGCAGGCTGTAGGGTGTGGGGCACACGGAGGGAGGATTGTTATTTGCGCAGTGGGGCCAGGGGGAAGGTTGTACTGAATAAGCTTCAAGACTCTTTCTAGCCCCAAAAATCCAGATTTTGATGAAAACGCACTGACGCACAGGTACACGCATGTGGTCACAGGTGTAGACATTGACGCACACACTCACAGGTGCGCATGTTTGTTCACAGGTACAGACACGGACACACGATGCAGATACATAGTCACACACAGATACACGCACACGCCCTCAGACACACCCCACGTTCTTCAAAGGACACAGTCCCCACTGGAGCCCCGCGTCTCCTCTGCCCAGCTGAACACGGCTCCAAAGTAGAGCCTTATGCTCCGTCCACTCCCCGAGCGGAGCCCACGTCCTCACAGCCCCGCCCCCAGGCTCTGCCCATGGTGCCCAGAAACCGCTCAATGCTGTCGTCTCCCGGGCAATGTCCCTCTCTCTGTCCCCTGTCCTTGGCATTTGGTGACCCCCACTGTGAGCTTTGAGCTTCACGAGCTTCATGATCCTGTCTTTGTTGTGTATTTGTTTTTAATTTTATAAAAATGTTTATATATTTTTGAGAGAGAAAGAGACAGAGTCGAGCAGGGGAGGGGCAGAGAGAAAGAGAGGGAGACATGGAATCCGAAGCGGGCTCCGGGCTCTGAGGTGTCAGCACAGAGCCTGACCCCACGAACTGTGAGATCATGACCTGAGCCGAAGTCGGAGGCTTAGCTGACGGAGCCACCCAGGCGCCCCTGTAGGGATCCTTTCTGCCTTGTTCATGAATGCATCGTCGGAGCGTGGCGCTTAGTGGGTATTCAAGAAGTGCCAGTTGAATGAACGAACGGATGAATGAGCCCTACGGAGGGACATGGTCTGCTCAGCCCAGGGCTCTGGACTCTGGAGTCGGCATGGGGAGAAGAAGGGGGCCTGCACCTGGGCCAGTGCCAGTGCCCTGCCCTCTCCAGCGCTCAGTCAAGCCCCGGGCCCCTCCGGAGCCGACTCTGCTCCATCCACGCACGTCCTCCCTTCGCCGCCTCCTGAGGGACCCAAAGCGCTGGTGATATCCGGGACCTGCCACTGGTAGCTGTTTCTGGCTCATCTCCCACGGCCCCCAAGGTGCCTCCGGAGTTTGCGGGAAAGGATGGGGTTCCTCGGGAACGCGGGTGCCCTGCAATCCCACCCGCCCTCTGCACGGCAGCACCGCCTCCTGCCAGGTCCCAGTAGGTCACCACGTGCTGGAACGGGGCTGTGCGATTCTCACATAAACCCCACATCCCAAAGCCGAGCAAACGCGGGCTCCAGCAGTGAAGTGATCGGCCCGAGGTCAGAAGCCGGCAGGCGGCAGTCCTAGGAGTTGAACCCGGGCCCCAAATTCTTCACTGCTGCATTTGCCTGACTGCCCACACTGGGTCCGGCACCCTGTCCGGGGCTCCCTCGGCTTCTGTCTTCTCCACTGGGGCAACACGCCCTCTGTATCGTCCTCAGCTCCTACGCTGGGCCAGGAACGACTCAGGGGCAGCAAGCTAGACCAGTCTGATGCCTTGTCTGGGTCCCCTTGGCCAGGCCAACGTGCCTGTTCGGCAGCCGCTGACCTTTTTTCTGGAGCGTTGCCTTACGTAGGAAAACTCACTTGCTGGGGGGGTTATGACACCCCTCACCCCAGCTGACCCCAACTGGAACCAGTGACTGGCGGGCAAGGGGAGGCGGGATCAACTCTGCGGCACAAGTCATGCTCTAGAATCCCTTGCGGGAGCCAGCTGAGATCCCAGCCTTGCTAAGCGCCTTCTGCCCTCTCCTGCTTTCCTCACTCGCTCTTTCTAGAAAGCTCTCCTTCCAGAACCCATGTGCGCAGGATGTCATGTCTCAGGCTCTACTTCTAGAGAACCTGACCCGAGACAGGCAGGGACAGCCTGACAATCACTGAGACCCCAGTGTCAAGGCCAAGCGGATGGCAGGAACTTCATGGGCATTTATTGAAGGAACGAGGCATTTCTCCTGCCCTCTGTGCAAAGCTTCTGCTCCAATCCATGGGCCTCCTCAGTCAGGCCGTACAGAGAATCAGTTCTTGTTCAAAGGGAGGAGCTTGGTTTTCTGTGGGCACCACTCCATTCCTGGTGCCTAGATATGGAGCACATAGTAGGAGCTTAGTGAGCATTTGTCAAATGAGTGATTATTTATTTGTTTGTTTTAAGAGAGAGAGAGAGAAACAGCGAGAGCACAAGTGGGGAAAGGGCAGAGAGAGGGAGAGAGAGAGAATCCCATGCAGGCTCCGCACCACCAGGGCAGAGCCCCTCGTGGGGCTCAGCTCAAACTCCCGAACTCGCAAGGTCATGACCTGAGCTGAAGTCAGATGCTTAACTGCCTGTGCCACGCAGGCGCCCCAGTGAGTGAATATTTCAATGAGTGACTGTCTGCTTTTCTCCATTCCTGTTTATATCCCCCCCAACCCCTCAAGGCCACCTCTGCCATCACCTGCCAGGTATCCTCACCTGCCATGTTCACCCGGGCTGGCTTTGACTTCATACCAAAGCACCTTCCAGCTGTCTGCACACCTCAGAAGTTCACCGAGGGTCCTCAGGGGTCCCCCAAGGGCATGGGATCAGAGTTTCATGCAGAATAGCTCTGTTTGACCTATTTCCATGAGGTTTTGTTTGGACAAAAGCGCTCTGTGGCTGCAAAGACTGAGAAGCCCCTTGCCCCTCTGCTGTCTTGCATTTTCTTTCTCTCTCTCTCTTCCTCCCTCCCTCCCTTCCTTCCTTCCTTCCTCCCTCCCTTTCTCTTCCTTTCTTCCTTCCTCCCTTCCTCCCTTTCTCTTCCTTCCTTCCTCCCTCCCTTCCTTCCTTCCTCCCTCCATTTCTCTTCCTTCCTTCCTCCCTCCCTTTCTCTCCCTCCCTCCCTCCCTCCCTTCCTCTCTTTTGAGAGACAGTCTTAAGCAGGCTCCATGCCCAGAGCAGAGCCCAGTACAGGGCTCCCATCCCACCACCCTGGGATCATGACCTGAGCAGAAATCAAGAGCTGGATGCCCAAATGACTGAGCCCCCCAGCCGCCCCATCCTGCATTTCTTATCTACCCCCCTGTACCCTCTTGAAGTGGGGCACAACGCCCTTCATGCTGCCCCATCCAAATTCTGTGTGTAGACATCCTCTTATGTCCCCATCTAATCAGGAACTCCCTGAGGATTCTAGTTTAAGGTTAAAAGCATAGGCTTTGGAGTCAGAAAGGCCCTGGGCCAGTTAATTTAGTCTCTCCTAGCCTCAGTTTCTGTAGCTGTAAAATGGGAAAGTCACAGAGCTACCACCTGAGGGCCGGGCAAGAATTCAGTAAGATGGGTCATGTGCTAAGCAAGTGCCTGACTCCTGGAAAAATAATAAAAGGTGCCTTCTAGTATTTTTTAATTCCCCAGGCAGTGCTTTGGGCATACTTGGAAATTAACTGCCAAAGTAATCAAACTCCTTCGGCCAAGGGAACTAAACCGTGGATATGCGTGAAGCTCATCCTGTCCTGGCATAGCTATTTCCCAGGGACCCAACACCACGTATCATGGCCATGACCACGGGGCTCTAGTGAAAGCCACCAATCCCAGGAGGACGCTGGGGACATTCCAAGTGGCAGCTGCACGGCTAAATAGAGCCCTCGTCCCTTGCTGCAAAAGGACTAGAGAAGGAACCCCAATGTTCCTCTGCTTCTTAAGCATCTGGCTTTCTCCCAGATCCAGGCTCGCTGTGCTTAGACAGCAGGGGAAGTTGGAAGAGAATATGGTTTCTCATTGCCTAGATTTGTTGGTGTATCTGCAGCGGCTTATACAAAGGTTGTGCACAGGGCGTGCTCAATAAAAATTGTGGGGTGAATGCAGGCATAGAGGGACGAGTGAATTGGAGCTCTGTCTGCCATGTAATTTCAGCATCTAGGATAGGTGTCTTTCAATAAATGTTTCGGAGTGAATGAATGAATTCTAGGTTCACTGCCCTGTTCTCAGTTCTGAGCCCGAGTCCCAGCACCGAGGAGGTGGGTGATGAATATTTATGGAGGAAATGAACCAGATCCAGTATTTCCCTGGGTAATAACTGGGCTTCAGCTGCGGTTGCCCTCTACCTCCCCACTTGCCCCAGAGTCACAGACATGGGTTCCAGGGACAGAGTCCTCGAGTCCAGTCACCAGCCCAGCTTGGCCTCAGCCGGGTGGAATGGGGTCTAGAAAACAGAGCTATTTACCTTCCTCCGGGCACACCCGGGAGACTGACTGGCTGGCTTGCCAGTAAGCTTGGAGGGGATGCCCTTGGGGAACACTCACCCCCCCAGATGGACTGTGCTGGAAGGAGCGGAGCACAGTGACCCAGGGATGCCACCAAGGAGCCCTCATCGGCACGGCGTTGGCATCCTTACACGGGCGCACACACATTGATGGGGACATGTGGCCACGCCCCACTGGGCACAGAGCTCTCTACAGTGACCCTTCCTTCCTCCCCTGTCTACACGTGGGAGCCACTGTCCAGAACAGGCTCCCGAGATCCACACGAGTGATCTTGTCTGTTCATCTTCCCAGTGCATCCCCGGGGGCACAGGCATGTGGCCGTGCACTCGGCCTTGCCCAGCCTCCCCCCTCTGCCATCCCATCCAAACGCACCTTGCCTCTGCCCCGAGCACACAGTGGCCACACACCGCCCTGTGGCACCACCAAGAGACAACACCACCTGTCATACGGGACCCCTTCCTTGGATTAGAGAAGCCCGATTAGCCAGGAGCTGCGGCTCAGAGTTCACAGCGCAGAACCAGAGACAAGTCACGGGTCCCCTCATTGCCTGGAGTTACGGGAGTCCCTCCCTAACCCCGCGTTCTGTGCCACCGACGGGCAGCTGCTCCATCCTTCGCCACCGCTGGGATTGACTCCCCCCGCCCCCCACCCCACCCCAACCCAGTGGAACCAGGAAGTGGCCCGGCCCCTTAGAGTTGCCTGGCCTGCAGGCTGGAACGCTGTCCCCAGAAGTATCTGGATCCTAGGCCGGGGCCCTACTTGGCCCCCAGCCGTGCAAGCCAGAGGCCTCCTCCCGACTCCGGTTTGCGGCGCAGCCGCTTGCCCATGCCTGCTGCCTGTGGGGTCTCGGGCCAGCCAAGCGCATGGGGCCACCCTACAGCACGAGCCGGCGAGTCGGAGGAACGCGGCCTTCGATGCCCAGACAGGCCGGCGCAAGGAACCAGCTCCACGTGGGGTGACTAGGAGGCAGCTGGGACCCTAAGGCCTCAATCTGTGCCGACTGATCCTTCCTTCCCCCGTCAGGTTCCCTTTAGCCACGGTCTGGGGTTGGCCCCTGCAGCTGCATGGCCCGGGGAAGACGCCGGGCTGGCATTTGGTCCCCTTGGGTACCCTCCAGGTAGGGCGGAAGCGGAGCAGGTCAGGGATGCTGGGAGGCCCCGCAATGCCCCAGGAGAGCAAACCACAAGGGGAGCCCCCTTCCCGAGATGCCCAAGCTGGGTTCGCCACGCCCGCCTGCCCCGGGGGGCCGGGCCCCCGCCTGGTACTCACCCTGCTCCGCAGAGGCCTCACCCTCGCGTGGTGGCAGCCGCCCCCTCTCAGGCAGTGCTCCCCATCTGGAGAGGCCGCGGCACTAATCAGCCGCCTGGCGTGGTGCGGCCGAGTGGCTGGGGTTTAATTGACACCAGGTGGCCCCTCCCCAGGGGCAGGCTGGGAGGCGGCTCTGCCCGGCAGGGAGGCCAAGCCCCGGGCAGGGGGGCCCCGGCACCCAGGCCTGGCCGGTTCAGGCCTCCCCTGGGGAGAGCAGGGCAGTCAGGCAGCTGTGGGCCACCCCTCCCCTCCTCTCCCACTGGCCGTCTCCGTAGCACACTCCAGCCCTGCTTTCCTAGGCTCTGACCTTTCTTTCATTTCAGAGGCAGCAGGGACAGTGACAGCATCTGCCCAGGAGGAGGGTGGCTCAGGTTTCCCCCCTGACTGGCTGGGGGCAGCCAGGAGTGATGCACTGGGTCCACAGCGGCCAGGCCCTGTCGGCTGGCTCCTCAGGAGGGACACCCGTGGGCGTCGCGGACCATCCCCCAGACCATCTTTTATTGAACACTTACTACATGCCAGGCCCTGAACGGTGCCCACCTTGTGCTGTGGGAGGTGGGCCTATAGTAATTCCACTCTGTAGATGAAGGAGCTGAGGCTCAGAGAAGCTAAGCTTCTTCCCGAAGTCACACAGCGGGACAGACACCTAGTCAGGGATTTTAACCACCACCTGTAAAGTAGGTCCCCATTTTCCAGATAAAGTAATTGAGGAGGCCACTTCTCAAGGTCACACAGCAAAGTATGGAATTTGGATCTGTCACCAGATATGTTGGGCCGGGCTGCCCGGAACAGTCAAGTCCAGTCATGAAACAAGCTTCCTCTCCTGACCGACAGGTATCCCTGCTTATATGAGGGCTCCAAGTTAGTCACAGCTGGGGTTTAGGGGAAGGAACATTGGATGTAGAGTCAGAAGACCTGTGTCGAACCTGCTGTGTGAATTTGAGCAAGTTACTCTACCTCTCTGGGCTTTGCTGCAGCTGGGAGCTGGGAGCACCAAATAGGACACCATGTGGACAGGGCTTTGTGACTGGGACTCCCTGGGCAAGGCTGGGGATGCTGGGGTGATTCTGCCTCAGTAGTCTTTCCCAGCCCCCCCCCCGGCCCCCCCCCACCCGTATTTTCTCCCATTACCACCCGGAGCTGAAAGACCCAGCAGTGAAGGGCACACACAGTCTCTGTAGTAACAGACCTGGGTCCAGATCCTGGTTCTGTGCCTCATCAACCACATGACCTTCAGAGGTCACTTCCGTTCTCCGGTCTCAATTTCTCATCTCTGAAACGTGCTAAAGAGCCCTGCCTCCCTGCCTGGGCTGAGGGAGGATCAGCGACGAATGACCCAGCATCCATCTTTTCATTCAACACCACTCATTGAGCACCTACTATGTGTGGGTCACCGTGCTGGGGACATAATGGTGGGCAAAACAGAGTCAGTCCGTGCCCCGGTGGTGGAGACAGATAATAGTTAAGAGAACACACAAATCAATATGTAACTCCTCGTACATCCTTGAGAAACAGAAGTGGTTATTGTTGTTCACACACTTACTCAGGAAAAGAACTCACATACCTACTATGTGCCAGGTACTGTTATGGGCACTGGGCATGTAGCAGTGAGCCGTGAGGACAGGTCCCGGTACACAGGAAGCTGGCATGTTCCAACAATTAACCATGACCATGTGTAGCAATAACAATTATTACAATTATAATAACATATAATATATAATTATGATTATTATACTATTATCATGTAATAATTAATATTATTATATATTATAATAGGATACCCCCCCGCCCTGTGTGCCTTGATTTCCTCACTGGTAGAATAACATGCCTGTCTGCTGGGTCTGCCCCTTGGGGAGCTCCGAGGTGCAGTGTGGGATTCCAGAACATTCCTAGGTCTAATCTTCAGTGAGGCTCATGGGCTCCTTTTGGTCTGACTTATGGACACCCTGGCAGGCAGCTCATCCCCCTGGCCCAGACCCAGACCCCATGTGGGTTGGGAGAAGCTGAGCCCATGACTCAGCCTGCCTGGCTTGTCAAGTGACAAGGCAGCAGGCAGCTGGCTGGGTTGTGAGCCATGGGGCCGTCATGAGCCAGACGTGGGGCAGGTGCCCAGGGTACAGACTGGGGCTTCAGGATGGCAAGGGAGGGGCTCCAGGCTCAGGTGACTTCACCCTGACCCTGGGTGGCGTGTGTCACTAGTAAAGAGAATATTTTGTTAAGAAGCAGTGAGAAATCATGGAACGGACTGCCTTGTGAGTGAATGAGCTCCCCGTCAGTGAAAGTCATCTCCAGCGAGATGTAAAGGGGACTCCAGAAATTGGGAGAGGGTTCTGGGAAAGCTAGGTGATTTCTACACCTTCTTCAGACCTAATTTTGGACATCACTTTCTCCTGGAAGCTTTTTCTGAGACCATCTCCACCCCACCAACCCCCCCCCCCCCGCCCCCCGGCCAGGCAGGCGCTTTGCCTGAGTTCTCGTGCCCTGGGATTCCCCCTGTGCAAGCCCACGGCGCCAGAATTGCCTGTTCACTTGCCCAATTAAGCCACAAGTCTGAGCTCCACCTCTGTCCACTCTGTTACCCACCCAGTGCCGCCGATGCACCCATCAGCCGTCCCCTGTCTGGGATCTCACGGTGACTTCTGGTCCCAGCCCCCCCCCCCCCCCATGCTGCGCCCTCTTGCGGGCTGCAAGGCAGGGACGGGCACACAGTAGGTCTGTAGAGCAGCACCAATCAGCACAAATACACTGTGAGCCACAGACCTAGCTGTCAATTCTCTGGTAGCCACATTCAAGAGGTAAACAGAAACAGGTGAATGAATTATAACGTACTTTAGCCCAGGAAGGTCAAAAAGGATCGTGTCAATGTGTAATGAACATAAAAAAGTACGGATGAGATAGTGCACGTTCTTCCTGATTTTTTGAACATCTTAGAAATCTGGTGGGTCATCTCAATTCAGACTTGCCACATTTCAAGGGTTCAAGGGCCACATGTGGCCGGCTGTTCCTGCCTTGGGCAGATCTGGAAAGTTTTGCTGAGAGAATGAAGATAGGAGGGAGGATATTCTTAGCTTAGTGGGTAAGGTGTCCCTATGGGTTGCCATGTTATTCTTTTTTTGTTTTGTTTTGTTTTGTTTTTACTCATCTCTCTCTTTTGCTTTGCTGGGCAGTTCTCTGTGTCCTGTCTTTCTGTCCTTCAAGCCCAGCTCCGTGTTGAGCTGAAAATGAACCAGCTTTTCCAGAACTCTCTCCCAATTTCTGGACGGACTCCCCTTTACAACATCCAGCTAGAACACTTTGACAGGGAACTCATTCACTCACGAGGCAGTCCACTCGGTGATTTCTTACTGCTTCTTACTAGAATATTCTCTTTACTTCTGACACTGGGTCTCCCAGTAGAAGAGGTGGTGTGGTCTGGTGGTTTGAACTCAGGGGGCTGAGTGCCAATCCTGGCTCGGTCACATAGTTGCATGACCCTGAGCCTCAGTTTCCTCATCTGTAAAGTGGGGCCGATACCACTTTTAGACGACGTGTCATCACTGTTCAGAAGGACTTTCTGCCATGACGGACATGTCGACCCTAAGGTGGTAGCGTCTATCCACATGTGGCTATCAAGCACTTGAAATGTGGCTGGTGTGCCAGAGGAATCGACCTTTGGATTTTACCTGATTAATTACATTTGAATTTAAATAGCTATATGTGGCTGCTGGCTACCACATCAGAGAGCACAGCTTCCCCAGTGTCACGGGAGGATTGATTGACTATAAAGCCCCAAGTGTAGACCAAGATTTCCCCCACCTGGTGCCTAGTTTATCTGTCTAGTGTGTCTATAAAGACTGTGGAGGCCCCTCTTGAGTAACCGCACATTCCGATAGTGAGTGTAAGGAAATCATCCAAGGCCGGGAAAGAAGCATCTGAGGGGGGTAAGGATGCAAAGGGGGCAAAAACCCCTCAACTCTCAGAAGAGCCTACTCTCCTGACATATTGGGAGACTGTAGGGTTGCTTACACTGTGACAAACGGAGACAGAGAGATGCCTCCCACCTAGAAGGAGCATTGACATTTGTCTGTGTGGCTCATCCTAAAATTGCTTCCTGTGTAAGTGGTTTACATGTATTATCTCATGTAATAGTCACAGCAACCCTACAGTCTCCATGGCATGGAGACTGGTATTGTCTCCAATGACATGAATGGTGAAACTGAGGCTCACAGAGGTCATGCTGCCTGCCCAAAGTCACACAGCCAGTGAGCCACAGAGCTGGGATTCCAATGTTAAGTCTATGAAGCCCTTGCTCGTTCTCCATAGCGTAACACCATTCTCTGTCCAACCCTCGAAATGTCTCTACAGCTTCTCAGTAACTTTGCATCAGTCTTGACTTTCATCCTATAAGGTCATGTCATATCCCTATCTGGCAACGATGAAAAAAACTGGGCCGCCAATAGGCTCAACAAGTTACTTAATAAAATAGTAGTTTAAGGGCATCTTTTTAATAAAATTGACTCAGAAATCATTTTGTACAATTTTCTTTTATATTTAAAAATAAGCCCTGAGTCATATTTTGCTCTGTTCAGAGCTTTCTAATTTACTTAGAAGGTAATTGTCTCCATCTTCATGGTTCTGGATGTTTTGCAATAAATACCTCCTTATGAGGCAAAATGGCATTAAGACCTGACTTGACATCGCATGGATTTTGAGCAGAGTTCTGGGCTAGAGACCAGGTCGCTCAGGTTTGTTTAGTTTGTAAGCGACCAGAGTGATTTTGAGCTTTGGAAGAAAAAAAGAGGAAGGGGGAGAATTGGTTAGAATACAGAGCATCTGGACAGTCCCAGGAATCAAGGAAATGACATCTGGGGATGTCAGCAGCAGAAATTCCCTGAACTTCTTTGAGTGAAAGATTTAGCTCCTAATACTACCCAATCACCCCTGCAAGTCCCAGGTCAGAATTCTAAATTCTCAGGAAAATAAATCTGATTGGTCCAGCATGGGTCACGTGTTTACCCCTAAACCAATCAGCGACCACGGGTGGGCAGAACCGTTTGCATACACCTGCAAGGAGGAGACAAGGTAGGCAGCCTCAAGAGAGGGACTGACGTCAGGGAAAGAATCTTCTTCCCAAACACATTCCTTTGTGGCTTGATGTCCTCTCACTGTCCCATCTTGAACAGACTTGTCTTCTCCTTCCCTAGAGAGGGCTGACAATTCTGTAATGCAGGAGTCAGCAAACAATTTCTGTAAAGGGCCAGATAGTAAATATTTTTGGCTTCACAGACCATACCTTGGCCATGGCTATATTCCAATAAAACATTATTTATAGAGACTGAAATTTGAATTCCATAAAACTTCCATATGTCATGGAATGAATATTCTTCTACTTTTTTTTCCTCCCAACCATTTAAAATACAAGAATCAGGGACTCCTGGGTGGCTCAGTTGGTTGGGTGTCCGACTTTGGCTCAGGTCACGATCTTGTGGTTTGTGGGGTCGAGCCCCGCGTTGGGCTCTGTGCTGACAGCTCAGAGCCTGGAGCCTGCTTTGGATTCTGTGTCTCCTTCTCTCTCTGCCCTTCCCCACTCATGCTCTGTCTCTCTCTGTCTCTCTCTCTCAAAAATAAATAAACATTAAAAAAATAAAATAAATAAATAAAATAAAATACAAGAATCAGCCTGGAAAAAAAATAAAACATAAGAATCAGTCTGTACAGAAATCAGTGGCAGGCCAGACGGGGCTTGGGTGGGGGCTGTAGTTGGCCAACTCCTGTTGTAGTGAAAAACAACACTAGGTCTTTCGATCTAAATTTTTACCTTGAGACACAGAAATCAGTAACAGAGCCAAATATTTCGAATATGTGGCAAGTGAAAACGAAAGCAGCCTTTTAAAAGGACTTAATTTAAAATGTAATAAAGTAATTGCCAATGGCATCAGTGAGTGATACTGATCGATCTACCTCTTCCCCCCGGTCAGCGTCCAGGGGACACCGTGCTTCACATCTGCCTCCTTGTCAAAGTGGCGTCAGCAATTAGCAATTTCTGGTTTCCTGAAGAACTTCTAGCCGTCGTTTCTGAAGTGGGATCTGACTTTCCTTCTTTAAAAGAATTTCATTGGGATTGGAAAATGTCGCAGAGAACAAAGAACCAGGGCAGAGCCGGTTCCGGCCGGGATCCCAAAGTGGGCTGGGACTCCATAGCCCGTCTTTCTTGTACGAAACTGATCTCTTGGGTTTGAGGACTGGGGAGAGTCAGCACAAACTCCTAACACACATAGGTTCCAAGGACGGTGTAAGAACAATGGCTATTACCAGCCTTTCTTGGATTGGGAGCTAGGCTCCCTGCTAAATGGCTCACATGGATCTCTCCCTGTCGTCTTGGCTTGCAGCTAGTAAGGTGGGTGCGATTCTTAGGGTGCATGTCCCTGTATGACGCCTAAGGAAACTGAAGCTCAGAATTTGCATAAGGTCTTCGTCTGGGTTCTCCCAGAACCTGAGATGGGGAGACTCACGCAAACCATTTATTAAGGAAGTGTTCCCAGCGGGGATGGGCAACAGAGGGCGCAATCGAGGAGCCGTTTTAGGGGAGGTCCCAGCCTCAGCCTGTCGCTGTTGTGTAAGCTGCACCTCGGAAGTCGTCCTCTTTCAAGGGTTCCCACTGACTTCAGTCACTGCTAAGGGCTGCCCCCGGGGTGGGGGAGGCGGAAGCACCTCCTGCACCCTGAGGACGGTCTTCCCAAGTCACAGGAGCAGCCTTAGAAGCAAGGCACACGGAGGAGGGGGAGGGGCGCGCATAAGCGGCAACCACTCAGGGCCCAGGTCCCTGAGCGGGAGAGCTGGTTCAAAGCCCTGGCTTCCAACTCCAGAGCCTGGAACTGTGACACTAAGCTGGTGGTGCCCCTGGACATTGTATGTGGAATCCTGCTGGTCTGTGTCAAAGTGTTCACTGGGCTTTGGAGAAATGAGAAAAAAACGAGGGCGTTTGAATTTTTATTCCTCACATTATGGTCACCCTATTTATTTATTTATTCAGGTAATAAGCTAGCCTTTCTTTTTAAAAACAATGGTGGCAGTAAACTGCAGGTGTTTTGGATTTTGCTGTTTTCTTTTCTTTTTTCTTTTCCTTCCTTCTTTCTTTCTGCTTCTTTTTTGATGTATTTACTTGGTAAAATAAAAAGCTGAGACAATGTATCCATTTCCCTAAAGATTTTTTTTTTCCTTTTCATTTCATGGTCCAGGAAATATAAGCCAGTAGGCTATATGGTCTGTAAAGGGTCTAAGAATATACTGTGAACTTTTTCCATGGGTGAGAGCAATGTTTCTCATTCCATGAATCCTCTAAGATACAGTGAACAGAGGCACCTGGGTGGCTCAGCGGTTGAGTGTCCGACTTTGGCTCAGGTCATGATCTTGCAGTTTGTGAGTTCGAGCCCCGCGTCAGGCTCTGTGCCGACAGCTCGGAGCCTGGAGCCTGCTTTGGATTCTGTGTCTCCCTCCGTCTCTGCCCCTCTCCTGCTCCCACTCTGTCTCTGTCTCTCTCTCAAAAATAAACAAACATTAAAAAAAAAAAAGATACAGTGAACAAAATGTTCTGGGGATAGATCAGTTGAGAAACCTACATCCTCTAGTACCCCCTGGGAGAGTTTATAAGGTACATGAACATATTAAAGTTTCTGACAAGTCCTGCATTAAAGAAATGTACTTAACATTGTTTCACCCAGTGCCCTTTTGCTTTTTGATTACACTAGCCTGCCATGAACATATTTCAGGAAAATTCCATATACCAGCTAAAGCCACTGTTCCTGGAGCCTAAGAATGTGTTTTTCCTTGTTTGACTTGCTGAAGTGGCATTTCATATGTACGTAACCCCCCAGGAGAGCTTCCTGAGTTATAAATGGTGTAGGGAAAACAATGACCCAATTGTCAGACGTGGTAATTTAGAGCCCTTGGAAGGGCGAGAACATTTATGACATGGCATAGAGCTGGGTGCTGGCAAGTCCCAGCCTGCCTGCCTGCCTGCAGCCCCAGAACCAGCCGCCCACTCCAGAAGCAATGATCCTGGATTGTTCAGACAAGCAGCGACCTTCAGGCACATCTTGGTAACACACATGCAGAAGTCAGATAAGGCTTGCCCGTATCCAGTCCCAAGTGGAGGGAAGGGGTGGGGGGAGGGAGCGCGGGTGAGTGAGTGTGTGGGGATCAAGGGTTGTGTGGGCACGTGGGATAAGCAGTGGGAATTTGGGTATTCTAAAAGTGGGCGAGCGGACGCGCGTGCACGCCCACGCGCGCGCGCCTGTGTGCGTGTGTGCGCGCCTTGTGGGTGCTTATGCGCACACGTTTTCCTGTGAGCACGCGGGAGTCAGCTCTGCAAGGTAAAGCAGGGGCTTGAGAGGGGGACCGCTCCTGGAATCTGTAGGCCAGTGAGAAGACGGTCTGAGCCAGGGGCCAGAGCCCTGCCTCTGCCCACTTCCACCCCTTCTGGAGCTCGAGCCACCTGCACAGGCCATATCTGCTCCATCCCCAACTTGGCGCTGCCTCTACCTCCCTGAGCATCTACCTCCTGGAGCATCTCGGAAGATGTAGGAAAGGCCCAGGGGGCGTCCTCCCCGCACAGGGCTTGTTTCAGGAGGGAGGGAGGCTCACCCCAGGGCTGTGTGGGATTCATGATCACATCCAACAGACTGGCGACCCCCAGATCCCCACCCCTCATCAGGCCCAGCCCCCAGACCTCACCCTGGCAATCGAGGCCCTCCACAAATGTCCCCCCTTCCAAGTCCCAGCCCTATTTCCCAGAATGTCCCAAACTAAAACATGCCCCAAGGGCTCACCCTGTGCTAAACACTTTAAGGGTTTCACGCCGAGTCGGGGAGTGTTCATAAGGATCTCAAGAGGCACGGTCACGATCTCCATTTCGCAGAGGAGCACAAGGAGCCTCGGAGAGGCAAAGTGCCTTACCCGAGGCCGCAGGGCTGCTAAGCGGTTTACAGCCCAGACTCCAGCGCAAATCCAGGGGTTCCCCACCTGCCTCTGCATCCAGATGCTCCTGGCTGGGGCGGCCGTGCGTGGGCGTGGCAGGCTCCCTGAGTGGCTGGCTTCAGTTTGTTGTTCTGGAAGTGTGGTTGTGACTGGAGAACCAGGTTCCGGGCTTACCGGGGGCCCTTCTGGCTGTGCAGCCTTGAGTAACTTTCCCCCTTCCTGAACCAGCTTCCACAACTAGGGAATGGGGGTGACGACTCCCACTTCCAAGGACTGTGAGGTGGCAAGTTGATGTCTGAGTGAACGACTGTTAGCACACGTTGGGGGCAGCCCCGGAACTAGGCCGGCCACACGGAAGGTGTTTAGTAACTACAACTTGCATTTGATAATGCAAGTCTTTTAATAATTTATATAGCTTGGAAATGAAAGTGGGTGAATTGCCTTTTTCCAGAAAAGTTTTTTTTTTTTTAATTTTTTAAACATTTATTTATTTTTGAAGGACAGAGAGAGCACGAGTCGGGGAGGGGCAGAGAGAGAGAGGGAGAGAGACACAGAATCCGAAGCAGGCTTCAGGCTCTGAAGTGTCAGCACAGAGCCCTACGCGAGGCTTGAACCCTGAGATCAGGACCTGAGCCGAAGTCGGACGCTTCACTGACCGAGCCACCCAGGCGCCCCTAGGAAAGTTTTCTCAAATGCTCTGCCTTAGACCCAGCCAGCACACCCTTCGCTGCCCTATTCGTGACAACATTGAGAGCAGGGTTTCCTAACCTTGACATTGCCGATAATTCTATGTCGTGGGCGGGGTTTCTGTCGTGTGCCCTGCAGGATGCTGGCCACCATCTCTGGCCTCTAGCCATTACATACCACTAGCATCCTCCAGCGGGCCACTGCCAGATGTCCCCAGGGGGCCACATTGGCCCGGGCTGAGAACCAGTGACTCGTTGCAATTGCTTGAACGCATTGCAATCTGTCTTTGCTGGAGGCCATCCACCACTGCAGTTCAGAACACGGGCCCCAGACTCAAACTGTCTAGGTTCGGAACCTGGCTCCACACTCACCACTGTACAATTGAGGGCAAGTCGCTGAACCGCGCTGAGCCTCAGCTGCTCCATCTGTAGGAGGGGGGCAGGGAAGTGTTTGCTTCATAGGACGACGGTGACCATGATATCAGGTGACAAATGTAACTTGCTTAGCGTCGTTGTCTGGGAACAAGCTGATGGCAGATGGGAGAAGAGGGGGCGCTCTGGAGGGTCTTCATGTGGGTGAAGGTGAGGAGGAACCCAGGGGCCAGAAGGGCGTGAGAGCCCTTGTCCTTGCCACCTGGGCAGCCGGGTGGCCCTCCTCTGTGCCTTGTTTCTGGCTCCCAGGTACTTGCCCCGCAGCTTGTGCACGGAGGTTAATGGGCTGTTCAGTTCCGTTGACTTGAAAGGCCTCCTTCACTCAGTTCAACACCTGCTGTGCCTGATTAATGGTGGCCCTGCGGCCACAGAGGACCACAAGCCAGAACCGGGACAATCAATTAGTTCCAGGTCCCCGGAAGACTCTGGCTCCTTCTCTTCTGCTTGAAATAGGAGCGGTGGGGATGGAAGGTTCTGGTCTTGTCCCACACCTCCTCCCCACGTCAACACTGTCCCAGGCTAAATGTCAGAACTGGGCTTGAAATAACTAAGGTCTATTGGTTGTTTATGCCGGGAACGGTGTTCAATGTTTTACCTGCTTTCAGTTCAATCTCTGAAGTGAGAGCAGAATTATCATCCAATTTCACAAATAAACCTGGGCTCCGAGAATCGGCATCCCTGGGCAGCCAGGCCACACAGCCTGTCTGAGCAGTACAGCCCAGGACTGAAGTTCAGAGGCTGCGTGAGGTTTTCACTTTGTGGAGCCTCAGTTTCCCCATCTGTAAAAATGGGGCACCCCAGACCCACCACCCTCTTCGAGGGTGGTGAGTGGGAAGAAGTCACGCTTTGAAGGTGTGCCGACAAGGTTCGCGCGTCAGATCCCAGTTGCGGTTCTCTGAGAAAGATCTTGGGGCGTGGCCGGGGGGGGTGGGGGTCGGCTGGAACCCGGGACAATGCTCAGCAGAGATTGGGCATTCTGGAGGGCAGAGACTCGGGGTAGGGTTTGCTCTGCAGTCACTACGGCTGGTCCCCCACAGCATAGCCAGACTAGTAACAAGTACTAAAACCTGGAAGTACTTACTAGGGGTCGGCTCTGCTCCAAATACTTGTGTTAACTCACATAAGCCTCACAACGCTGGGAGGCAGGTGCTAGAGGGACGATCATCGTACTTCTTCTACAGCTGGGGAAGTGGAGGTTCAGAGAAGTTAAGCGGCCTGCCTGTAGCCTCACAGCTTGCACGTGGTAGCTAGAACTTGACTCCGGGTCCGTCGACGTGCTCTCACTCCTGGAGCGTGTTCCTGGAAGAACTTTCTAGGTTGGATGAGGCCAGCTCTGCTGTCCCTCTCTTGGCAGCAGGGGCCCCCAGGGAGGCAGCTGGGAATTCAAACCAGAGTTGTCCCACAGCTTGTATCCCCGGCTCTCAATTCCTTCTGCTGCTGCAGGAGTTGAATATTCCCTGCCCCACTCAGAAGAGATCTTGTTTCGCAAAAGCGCTTTGTCAAGTGTGCTTTAGCAGTCCAAGGTACCGAGAGGCTGCTGTGCTGTGCGTGTGTGCGACACAGCATAAGCTTTGGGTTCTCACCTTGGGCTGGGCCAATTAGTTCAGCCCCTGGCACCCAGCTTCCTCATCTCGCAAATGGAATTGGGACGTTGTAGGGATCGGTGAGACATAGCTAAGTACTTTCTGGCTTGGGCACAGAGCTCAATACGCAGAGCCCTAGTTGTATGTGCCTACGCATACGTGTACATGTGTGCGCGTGTACGTGTGGATCTGTTTATTAATCCCACCATATTCACCCTGGGGGAGAAAACTCATCTCTGTCTGTCTGGCTGGAACAATACTGGGCCAGGCTACGATAATTTGCATTACGGCCCAGCAAACATTCACTTCCCTCCCCCCTCCCCTCCTCCTCTGGGTGAAGTTCGCCGCCCCACCCTGTTGAGAAGCTGGGTATTAGGACTTGCTTGTGCTTTTCTGCGCTGGTGTTCTGCTGTAGGATGAACATGCCCCAGGAAACTTCTCCTTCAGCCTGGGTCCTGAAACTGGGAGACAGGTGAAGCACACTTGAAGTTGACCAGAAGCCTACAGAGGAGACTTAGTTAAGCCTTCCAAGACCTACAGACCCAGGAGCATGAGAATAAATGCTAGTTGTTGTAAGCCATGGAGTTTTGGGGAAATTTGTTACATACCATCACTGTGGCAATAGCTGACTAATATACTGTGTCACGTCTCAAGATTCCTTCTGTACAACAAACAACAACAGAATTCATATCTGTTTTAGCGGCAGTGTGATGCAGATTCTCAAATTCTTTATTGGCATAAATAATTCAGACAATTGGATTCTCACTAAACATTGCACTAAACACAAGAAACAATAGGCTTGCCGGTGCAGAGGCTCACAACTTGTCCAACAGCCCAAATTAGAAATACTTTTTTGAGAAGTGTAGAAAACTTTATAAATGATTCTGTACAAATATACACAGTGGACCCTCCATCCATCTGGCCTCCCTTTCCTGGATGGCATCTGAATTGACTGTTCTTTCCCAGCAACGAGATGTTGGCAATGAGTAAGAGAGAGACAGAGACTGAGACAGACAAAGATAGAAAGGGAAGAAAAGAAGTGGCCCCAAAAGGAAAACATGAAACCAACTTCTTACATTAACCCATTCAACAACAGTCCGCACAAACATGGAGAAAACAATATGGGCCATTGGTCCGTGTTGGTCTGTACAAGAATTCATCTTCATATATATATATATATATATATATATATATATATACACACACACATATATATATAATATATATAATATATATGTATAATATTTATAGGTATATATACTTTTTGTGTAGAAAAGGTAACAGCATAGTTTACATAGAGAGAAAGCCTTTTTACAACTGAGAATTTTCCTAAGGTCAATAACTTTGATAGTAATCAACCAAACGAATCATGCGGTAAAGTTCACGGAGAGGACCCTGGTGCAAGGTCAAAGCACAGGGAGAGAGAAACGAGGAGCTCAGGGTGGGACTTGATGGCCCAAGTTTGGGACGTCCTCAGCCTTGGCCCTGTCATGGGCAAGGGTGCTCACTGCGTGTGACCAGACTCATCTGGCCCCCAGTGAATGCCCTTGGCCTCCATCTTGGGGCCTTGGAGGGGACTGGTCTTGCTGACCCCACAGCAGCTGGAAGGTGTTGTATGAGACTTGGCCACCCCTCCCCATGTCCACCAGTGCACCAGTGCTTAAGAAAATGGATGACACCCACCACCTCGCCATTCCATTCCTCAGTTGTTTTTTTATCAGGAACATTTCCCTAGAGGTGCAGCTCCTGGGGACATTTCAGTTGGGATACTGAGAAGAGAAATCACATTTACTGAGCACCTACTGTGTGCCAGGTACTGTGCAATGCGATTGACATCCATTATTTCATTTACTCCCTCCAACAGCCTTGAGGGTTAGGGATACTCTAAGTACTAGCAGGCTGCATGGAGCTTAGAAAACTCCAAGGAATATTTGGGGGGAAGTGCTGGCATTGAAAAATTGACGGTGAGGTCATTATCCACAACAGGGAGTTGCTTAAGAAATGCATGTTGAGTCAAGTTGAAGCAGATAAGCAAGCCCTGAAAATTTACAGCAACCACACACACATGCCGTGGGAGGTCCTATGGTCAGCAAAGAAGCTATGTTTCCTATCCTTCAAGCCCTGACATACATTTATAAGGACAGTAAGACACAACATCCCACCAAGAGGGTTGATACATTCTCTCCCATACTTTCTGATCTGGCCTGTGGCCACTATGATCCCCAGGTCGTCTTCAGCCACTCTGTAACAAACCAGTATTTTGCCCATCATACCTGTAATGTTCAGTTGGAAAACCTTAGGGTAGGGTCTTTCCATCAGTAAATTTCCACGTTCATGCATGTCCTTGACCTCAACACACCAGTGGCCTATGCACAGAGTGATATAAACCCTCCAGAAAAGAGGCCATGGTGAGACAGCTTTCTGGTGTGGCAAGACAGATGTGCGGGGCTCAGAGAGATCAGAGACACAGGTCACAAGAAGAGGTAGAAGGACTATGAAGAGGAAGCAAAGACAGGGAAGGAAATGCTTTAGAGGAAGGGCTGATCACCAACCCATCCACAGCAGAGAGGCCTAGGGTCTGAAGAGCCCAATAAAGGAGCGATAAGAAACAGAGACAACGTGTGTGGGCAGATAGGAACACAGAGGGAGGCCCACGGGGCCAGAGAGAGACGCAGAGAGAATGTGAGGCAGCCTAAGTATGGCCTGACTCTAGCGAGTACAAAACCCTCCCAGGACATTGTCTTCTCCGGGATGCTAAGGCCAATTGCTGGGACCAGGACATGGGAGAAGTCGAGGTCTCTATGTCTGAGCCAGGGCGCCTTCTGTTCAGGGATGGGGTCTCCCAGGACCCGATGCCATGCTTGGGGGAAAGCAGGTGAGAACAGAACAAGTGCTCAGGGTCAGGCTTTCAACAAATTCACCATCTTCCCTCTGCACACGGGCTGTTCCTTCTATCTGGCACACTGTTCCCTGCCTCCCACACCCACCCTCAAGGCAAGGTTCAGAAGTCGTCTCCTTTTGAGAAGACTTCCTTGAGGGCCCTTGTTGGGGTTGGGTGCTCCTCTGGGGCCTCGGGACATCTCTCAGGACTTGTCTACCTGCTCCTCTGGACTCAGGTTCCCTGAAGGCAGCTACCACTCTTACCACTGTTCTTCCCCATTTTTCCAGGAACACAGGAGGCACTGACTAAATATTTACTGAACAAGTACATGACATGCAGTCTTAGGGACTGATGGGAAAAGGGTTGCTGGATGCTAGGGGTCAGTGGAGGGTGTAATGAGTGTGGCTGGGGACACAAGCCTTGCATATATGGGGAAGACTGTTCTAGAACCCTTCAGAAGCTCAAATGGTGGCATTTACAATCCACCAATAGGCCAAAAAGTTGGAGCTCCAGTGGTGCTAGAGGGACACGGCGGCAGTGCCTTCTGGAATGTGGGACTGACAGGGGGAGCCCATGGGGAACAAAAGCTCCCAGTTGGACCACAGCTTGGCAGTGGGGGGTCGGAGGCTCTCAGTGACCGAATGCCTGACCGCCATCCTGCCATTTGGGCTTCCGGCCTCTGTGTGCCAAGGCCTGGGGCCTTCCGAGGGTTTATTCCTGACAGCAAGGTCGGGAGGTACGTGTGGGCTGGGAGAGGAAAAGCACTCTCTGGGTCAGGGAACACAGAGGCCCCCCTCCCCCCACCCAGGGGAGGGCTGCTTAGGAAGGGGGAGGAAGGAGCCAGAAAAGACTCTGGGCGTCTCACAGCTGTGCTCAGGCCTGGCCCAAGGTAGCCCACGGTGGCCCCGCCCCTCCCTTAGTGCCCGGTCCAGCCAGGCGCGGCCCAGCTGGCTGCCCAGGGTTTGCAGGGTGCTGGCCAGCGCTCCGTAGGAGGCTGGTTGGGAGGCCAGTGGGCCAGGGTGGGAGCCTCGCTGGGGCTGGACCAGTACATGAGGGTAGCCTGGTGTCTACACTGTAGCTACGTAGCAGTTACTTGAACTTACACGAGTTCATATGTACCCATTTGATAATTATTATTATTATTATTATTATTATTATTATTCTTAGCAACACAGATAGAAAAATAAACAAAGGAAAATGGCTACAATCTTGGATGACCAATGCATTGCATTAATTGTCCAAGACTGGGAACGGGACCCCAGTCGACTCAGCATCCTTCTTGGAAGGTGCTTGGCTGAGTATCCCCAGCTCCCAGAGCAGCTTTCCCAGCCCTGGTCCTTTGTGACGCCCAGCTGCCCCACAGCCCCACTGCCCGGTCCCGGGTCTGCTGGCGTCTGTGAGATCCGCTTCTAGGGTGGAGCCCCAGGCCCTACCGGGCTCGTCCACGCCCACCGCCTGCCCACGCCCACGTCAGCCACGGGGGACGGGTCCAGCCGCCGCCTCTCGACCATACCACCCACTTTCCTGCCTTGTCTCCTGTGCCTTGGTCACTCAAGGAGCTTCCTCCTCCGGTTTTCCCGTCTCCCTCTGTCAGGGTTCCTTTTCTCTCTCCCGTGAGGCTGCAGATGGCAGCCGCCTGATCTGGACCCTAGTGATTTGGCCAAGGAGACGCACAGCCGCGGCTCAGACCAGCGAAGATCAGATGGCGACACGGTGTTCCGGAAACCCCCCCGGTGCTTTGCCACTGCCCTCAGAAGACTTCGGAGACCCTCCCCAGCCTGGATGTTCCAACTCTCCGGCCCCCACGTCCCCGGTGCCACTCATCTGCTGTCCACCCCGCTCGCCAGCCCTGGCCTCCGTCCCCCCCGCCCCCTGCCCCAGTGGTCTTCGTGCTTGCGGCTTCTTCTGTCTAGAACGGTGGCTCTTGGGGTGCCCGGGTGGCTCAGTCACTTAAGTGTCTGACTTCAGCTCAGGTCATGATCTCATGCTCCGTGGGTTCGAGGCCCGCGTCGGGCCCTGTGCTGACAGCTCGGAGCCTGGAGCCTGCTTCCGATTCTGTGTCTCCCTCTCTCTGCCCCTCCCCTGCTCACACTCTGTCTCTCTCTCAAAAATAAATAAAAAACATAAAAAAAAAAAAAAAGAATGACTTTGTTTCACTCACGACTGAATGCCCAGGGCCCAAGATGTAGTGATGCTCAATAAATAACCCAATGAACCCACTGCTGAAGAAACAGGCCTGTGGCACTCCCAACTGGCCCGGACGTCGGCATGTGTGTGAAGATGCGAAGACCCCTCTCTGACCTTCACCAGATCATCACTCACCACTCCAAAAAGGCCTCTCTGTCTATTGCCTGCCTGTGTTTCTTCCTGCCATTCTAGCACCAGGCTTTCCAAAATCCTCACTCCAGCTCTGGAAGTCAGGGTATTTTTAAACGAGAAGAACTCGCCAAGCTGGTGGGTTGCTTTTTGTTTTTTTTTTTTTTAAGTGTCGAGAAAAGAAAAACTAAGATTTGTTTTTGATCATTAGACTTTCAAATCTAAGAAGGCACGATGCAAATAGCACGTTGGCATAAACAATTGCTGCCCGCTCAATGGAGGGAGGGAGGCTTTCTTCTGAGCTAATTTAAGCTAAATACATGGCAGCTATTTTCTCGTCTCTACTATTGTGTAACTTTCTCCTCGGCTCACGGTCCGGGGGGAGATGCTATCAAGCAGGGGGTGGTGGTGGTGGAGGATAAGAGGAGGAAGGGAATGAAGAGGGAGCGGGCGGAAAGCACTCTCAAGCCACCGAGCCATCGCAGCCGTTTCAGGAGCTCAGGAGTAGAGCTGGTGGTCCACTAGGACCTCAGGGAATTTCACTGGGGTGACAATTTGATTTTGAGCCTTCCTTGCAGGGAAGAAACCAAAAGCAATTGGAGTCGGTTCCTCTTCCTCCCCTCTATATGCAACATCTCTTAACTTCAGAGATGTCTGTATGGAACCACAGAAACTTTGACAAACCGCTCCAAGCACAGCACTTCCTGCTCCCCTGCCTAGCACCATGCACACACACACACACACACACACACACACACACACACACACACCCCATATTTCCTTAAGGTCCCCGGGCCTTCCAGCCCAGCTGTTATGTGGTAGGTGGTAACATTCAGGCCTTGAGGAGAAGCAGTTCCCTGGAAGATAAATGATTTCTCCGCAAGCAGGCAGGTCACCCAATAGGATCATACTACAGGGTCTTAATGACAGAATCTTTCTTTCTGCATTTCCTAAATTTCCTGACCAAAAATGAACGTCCGCAAGGGCCTTACAGACTGTCACCAGCTACAGCCAAAACTTCAAATGATTGCCCTTCTGGAAGCTTCCAAGGCCTCGGTACTAAACCCACCTCTGCGTCTAAGAAAGGACCAAGGCTGGGAGGCTTTACCTTCTTCCCGGGGCCTGAGCTCTGTCTCTAAAAGGAGAGGTGGCAGGAGATCAGGGATGGTTACTCTGATGCTCTAAGGCTGTATCTGTGCTCAGCAGAAAGGCATGCCGTGATTGATTAGTAATGTCTGCCAAGGGTATAGGAGGGAGCAGCAGTGGCAGGAATGGCACATGTTTGCCCTCCTTGGGCTAGATCACCCTTCTAGATCATTCTAGACATTCATCCCAATAACCTAGTTGAAGATAAAAATTCTGCTGAAGACCCAGCTGACACTCCTCCTCCCCTTGCTGAAGGCAGGACATCCTCTAATATTTCCACATTGGTTTCCGAGCCACGGTATGTTGGGACAGTCCCCAGCACACAGCAAATTCGGCCCCCTCCAGTGAAAGACACAATCAGCTAGAGTTTTCTACTCCGTGCATCCTTGTGCATGAAACCGCCGTCCACATGCATGGAATGGAGGTCTGCCCTCAGCAGGCCTGGGCAGAGCATGTGAGGTGACAGGGGCAAAGTTTTCTGGGACTCAGCGTTTCCCACCAGCATTGAAGGGAAATACAGGAACATCTGGTGGCCAGTGGCCATCCCCAGCCTCGTCTCTCTGCCCAGATACATCTCATTCACCTTCCAGTTCATCATTCACAGTACCAGCCCCTGGGGAGGCCAACTCTTAGACAGGTGCTTGGTAAATCCTGGTGCTCTTTTCTGTGGGCCAGCACACTGGCCTTCGCCCTCAAAGTACCATGCAAGTAATCAAGGCAAATTCACAGAGGTTAGTCCTGTTGGATTCAGAAACCAGTCTGGGAGAGCTTGGGAAGAGCAGCCTGCTATCAGCCTTTTAAAGATTTCAAGCATACAGTAGTGTGGTTAAATGCTCTGGTAAGTCCTGCAACCAAGAAATAAATTTGATCTTGTTTTACGCAAGCATTTCCAATGCAAATTTGTCCCGGGACCCTTCTGATAATGCAGCATTATTTCCATCTAGTTTGCTGTGAAATCAAAGGTCTATGGAACATGTTTGGTAAGCTAGGCCATAACCTAGATGAGGCAAACTTCAGGTAGAACCCATTTCCTCCAGCTCAGTCCTCAGTGGGACAGCAGCCATCTCAGCCCCACAGAGATGAATCCTTCGTATTCTTGGTATTAAGGAAAGGGACTGTGTGATCCCAATGAGCAGGAAGAGAACCTTTTCCCACCCCTGAGAGGGAGGGGCACTCACTGGTGAGTTTCTTGGGACAGGGGATCACAAAACTGTCCAGTATAAGAGAGGCAGAGGGCCGGGCTGATGGCACAGGCTGCTCGCAGCAGGGAAGCTGGAGGGACCCAGGAACCCAGGAACCCAGGGACCCAGGGACCCAGCCGCTGGCAGCCTGTCATTCTGGGAGCACAAGTGAGAGATTCTGTGCAAACTCCCCCGAGGGTCCCCACCCTCTCCCGTACCTTCCTTCAATCGCTTCCTGTTTTCCCTCCCTCTCTCCCGGTTACAAGCTGCACATGACGTCAGAGGCTGGTACAGTAATATCCCGATGGGCAGCTGGGCATAAGCCACTCACAATGGTGATGGGGTTAGGCTGGGCGCGCATGAGTCCAAAGACTCCTGTTTAACATGTTGGCTCTACCACTTCATAGGCTGGCTTCCATCTATTTCCCACAGTTTCTTCACCTGCAGAATGTGGGTAATGGTACCTCGCTCCCAGGACTGTCCCGTCTTGGGGATTCAGGTGGCCTGGGACATAGTAAGTACTCAGTGAACTGAGGCTCCAAGAGACGGATCACCACTCTTGCCTCTCAGGGCCCAGATGCCCTGGGACACCCGATCAATGGGTCTCTAGGAGTCAAGTGCATTGAACCTGGCAGATCCACTTGGGATGATGTGGGATCCACAGCACGGGCCTGGCTGTGGGAATCCCATCGGCGCCGGGCCCTGTCTGTGGATCCGCTCTGCCGTCCCTGCAAGGAAGGGCATCTAGCTCCTTGTGCCCGTGCCTCGCTCTCACCCAGCAACTCTCCCTCTCTGCATCCCGTAGCGTCTACTATGTGCCAGGCAGTAGGCCAGGTGCTAGCACATAGGCGAGTCGAGGCGCTCAGGGTGAAGGCCTCCCACTGACGCTCTGCCTCATTAGAGAATGGCGTGGCTGGTAGGACCTCAAGACAGAAGCCAATCATTCGGGTTGATCGTCAGGAGCAGTGACTGGAGAGGCTCATGGTCCAGCTGGCACGACGCGGGGAGAGTCAGGAAGAACGAGAATCTTCAAGCCCCCGGGTCCCCGTGTTCTGAAGCCCAGACTGCATTTGCCTCTCCTTCCCCTCCGAGGTCAGGACTACTCCCTCGTGGGTGCGCGTAGGTGCAGGCCGCAGTGGGGGGGTTAGGGGCGACTGGGGCCCAGGGGGCACATCCGCCTGAGCCTGCTCGAAACATCCTCCCTTCACAGGCATGGCCAAAAAAGGCCGCAGCAGGTGCACAGCTCGCCACAGTCTGTTCCTTTGCCACTGGGCAAGAGCATCCACTAAAGGGGTTGTCGTGCCGGCAACCCCTTCAGACTGGGCTGAAACGAGTGCATTCGGTGGTCAAGTGACCACCCCACAACAGACACGCTACCCGGCCTCAGCTGTGGAGACGAAGTCCGGGACTACAGGACCCAGGGAGGAAGGTGTCGGGTTTGAGAAGAGCCACCTCGGTGTCCTGACCCTCATGGCCCAGGGATTCTGGGACCTTTGTCCTAGGGGGTCTGCTATGGAGGGACCAAGGTGACCAGTCAAGGCATGGGAGAAAGCTCCTTAGAGGGTGTTAGGGTTGAATCGTGTCCCTGCCACCAAAAAAAGAAAAAAAAAGATATGCTGAGGTCCTAGGCCCTGGTTACCTCAGAATGTGAGCTTCCTTGGAAACAGGGTGGTTGAGGGTATCATGAGTTAAGGTGAGGTCAAACTTGAGCGGGATGGTGTCCTTCTACGACACAGCCACGCGAGACAGATGCGCAGCAAGGCCATGTGATGGTGGAGTCAGACGATGGAGGGATCCAGCTGCGGGCCAAGGAATGCTAAAGTCGACCAGCAAACCACCGGAAGTTAACAAGAGGAGGGCAGGAAGGGACACCCTTGCAGGGCGGGGGGATCAGAGCGCGGTCCTGCTGACACCTCGATTTTAGGGTTCCAGCCTCCAGAGCCGTGAGAGAATCCATGACAGTCATTTTAAGCTGCCTGGTGTGTGGGCTTTGTTATGGCGGCCCCAGTCAGGAGGGGCCTGGGTGGTGGAATATTTGGAACGAGACCAGTCCTTGGGGGGCAGCTGGGTGAAGGCTGGCGGGGGTGAGGACAGGGAGGGCAAATCTGGGGACTCCAGGTTGAGAACAGCATGGGAATGAGAGCCAGGAATAGGAGCATTGCCCAGAAGGTCCCTACCATCACGGTCTTAGCAATATCAAGGGTCTTTGTTAGGGACTGAACCGCTCCCCCCACCGTAGCACACACCTCACCGTATGTTCCTGAATTCATATGTCGAAGCCCTAACCACCAAGGTGGTTGTGCTTGGAGGTACGGCCTTGAAAGAGGTGATTAAGATGAAAAAGTCGTAAGGATGGGCTCCCACCCAATCAGACCGGTGTCCTAGAAGAGAGACACACTGGGGATGTGCGTGCTCAGAGAAAAGGCCACATGAGCACACAGCTAGAGGCTGAAAGCCAAGGAGGGTGGTCTTAGGAGAAACCATTCCTGCTGATACCTTGGTCTTGGACTTCCAGCCCCCAGAACTGCGAGAGAGAACTTTCTGTTGCCGAAGTCACCCATCTAAGATATTTTGTTATGGCAGGCTGGGCCCAATACAGTCTTAGAACCTGTCCCTCTATCCTCCAAAGCCTGAATTCCCTCTTTATCGTGTATACCAAGTGGCCTCAATGTCTGCGCATCCCTCTCCAGGGACAGGGAGCTTTCTACCTCCCCAGGCGGCCCACTACATCTTGGGGCAAGCTGTTAGAAAGTTCTTCCCTCACTGGAACAGGTTCTCTGCCCCTGTAACTCCCAGCCGGGTTCCCGTTCTTCTCTTGGGCGCCATATGCAAGTTGGCTGCTTCTTCGGGAAGACAGTCCCCTAGGGCAGAGGTTGGCAAAAGTCTTCTGTAAAGGTCAAGGTTATAAATATTTTCAGCTTTATGGGCCACACTGTGTCCGTTACCAGTAGTCAACTGTGGCGCTGTAGCACAGAAGAAACCATGGTTCATATGTAAATGAATGGCTGTGGCCCCGTGCCAATACAATTTTGTTGACTGTCATTGACATTTGCATTCTATGGGGTTTTGATGCATCATGAAATCTTCTTCTGGTTTTTCCCCAATTAGAGAAGGTGAAAACTATTTGGTGGGTTGGCCCGGGGCCATAATTTGCCAACCCTGGTTCTAGATTTCTCAAGACAGGGATTGGGCCTGGGCTGAGCATATGCCACCTTGTTCACGTTCCTGAGATGATCAGCCACTGGCGGTGGGGGGGACAATAATCATGGGAGGTGATAAAGTCTGGTTTTGAGGGGGTGGGGTGGGAAAGAGGCAGAACCAGGTATCCTAGATACAAGAGTCTAGTCATCAGAGATCAGTCCAAGGTTTCTATGGATCAAGAATCCAGAAAGAGGGGGATGGTTTGTGGCAAGATGGGATTTTTTTTCTCTTTGACCAGCAAAAGGAAAACCAGGGCAAAACAGAATTAAGTAAAGACTTCGAGTCTTCAAGTTCATGCTGTGGAAGGTGACATGGGGATATCCCCACATATGGCCAAGGGGGTTCCCCCAGAAAGGAGTCCCCATTTTAGGAAATACACATGGCCCGGGGAGTTGGATGGAATTTAGTGTGCAAATCCAGAAGCCCTTCAAAGAAGGCAAAGTCAAGGCTTCCCTGTGAATCTTCACTCTGTGGACCGATGTACTTGGGAAGCTGGTGGGTACCACGGTTTGCTCAAAGCAGGGCACAGAGATAAACAGCTCACGGCTGGGCATGGGACACCTGCACACAGCTGTGACCAGCACAGGTGCACACACACAACTCTTGGTTGTGTGGATTCTACAGAACGAGTCAAGCAATTACGATGTAAAAATACACACACCTCCCTTTTTCTTTCCTCGCAAAAGATTAATGAATATGACCTCCTCCCAATACTTGACTCATGAATAAGATTGAGGTCAGCAGGGAAAGCAGAGGTTTGGTTCCCACTGAATTGAAATGTCTGCAAATTAAAACTGCCCTCTAAACAATTCAAGGTGGTCGCCAGGAGGAGGGGTGGGGGGCGGCAGGAAGGGGCTGGAAACCTGGGGCAGCCTGGCTGCTGTGGAGACTGAGGAAGGTGGGGGCAAGGTAAGACTGTGGGAGAAGAGGGAGAAATCAAGATCAGGTGACTTGGGGCCCAGGACAGGCCCAGGGAACCCTGTTTCGCTAAGCAGAGAAGGTCCTAGGGAACCGGGAAGGCTGGGGTCTCTGCCTGGATTCCTCACACATTGTCCTCAATCTTAAGCTGGTGGTCACGAACAGACGGAAAGAGCAGTCTTTGGAGACCCTGCAGGGTCTTGCCAAAGGCTCTGGGTGACCATGTTAATGAATTCTGGAAATGAGAGCAGAAAGAAGGAGCCAGTTGCTGTCCTGGTGAGCATTTTGGCTTCGGGGTAGATGCGTCCTGCCCGCTTCCTCCCTTCCTCATTTCCTTTCCTGCGCTCAGGTCCATGACAAAGACTGGGGTGCACAGACCCCAAAGTCCTGGTTGGATTAAACAGAAGCCAGGGTTGGACTTCAGGCCTTGGAGGGGCCGCTGGGCAGAGCCCAGGCAGGTTCACACCCATGTCTGGGGTTGGTCTGCCGAGTGGCTTGCTGGGATTTGTGCCAGTGTGTATAAAACGACCCTAAGATACACAAATGTTGAGCCAAGAGCCACAGAGTTACATACAGAAGCCCCAAGAAGAGGACCATCCACTTAGGAACAGCCCACACGGGGGCCTTTAGTCTCCGGTCTTTTGCAGGTGGGAGTCCATTCAGGAAGGCCCCCTGGGAGGCTCATGGTTTTCCCCTTGGCCAGGGTCTCGGGAAGCATGGCTAGCTCATCATTTTTCCCAGTTTGGAAGCAGGCTTGGCCCCTCAAGCATGAACCAGTCTGGAAATCACCCAAGGTGGGGAAGACCCGCACATACCCCTTACATCAGGTGGGATGTTGAATCTATACTCAGGCAAGGTTTTTGAAGTCTTTGGTCCCCTCTCTGAGAGGGGGCCATCGGGATAAGGTAGTGACCAGAAGAAAACCAAGCCTGGGAAGTGCCCGGGGAGTGTGGAGAGGCTATGGGCTGACCCTGGGTATCCTGCCTGCTGGCCAGCTGCCCTGCCACTGCCCTGCTGGGGGACAGATGTCCTTTTGGTGCCAGGTCAGAGGGTCTTTGGGAACAGGAGACATACCCTCGTAAGGGATGGAACATAAGAACATAGGACCGAGGCCCCCAGCAGGACTCTGCACACCCGACCTGCTTCCTGGATCCTTCCTATAGAACACGTGGTCCCGAGTGGCTGGGAAAAGCCACCAGCCCAGGAGGGAGCAACAGAGAGGGATAGAAGGCATGGGCCCTGAGAGAGCGCAGGCAGACCTCTCATGGGGAAACCACTCAGGGCTCCACACCAGGCTGGAGCTGAGAATGAACGTCCGCCTCCTTCCCCGCCTCCCCAACAGGACTTATTAAGGGTGAAAAGGGGGGATCCTTTGCAAACAGGATGCCATGCATATGCCATGAAATCCAACATACATATATTAGGGACCCACGTCCATCGCCGTGGTGGACAAACTTAGCTGGTGTAGATGCCAGAACAGGAGGAGGGAGAAGGAATGTCCTAGAACTTCCTCCCCAGACCCCCAGTTCTCAGGGCCCAGGCTTCAGGGGGGTGTCGTGGGCGAAGGCAAGCTGCAAGGAGTCCCCAGAAGTCATCTCGGCCAGGAAGCCACTGTGCTTTTCAAATGGCAGGGGGAAGCATGGGGGCAAGGAGGCCAAAAGGGACGGTGCTCTCCCAGAACAGGCGAAGGCGGCAGAAATGGGAACCACACCCCAGAGAGACCCAGAGCTCAAAAGACATACAAGACTGTTCTGTGTACTTCGGAGCTATATGCAAAGAGGCCGAAACCCATGACAGGCCTGGGGGAACAGATGTTTACACAGGAGCAGTTTAGCCCCCCTGCCCAGGTCTGGGCCCCAAGGCCTCCACGAAGCTGGTGCTTAGCTCCCCACCCCACCCCATCTTTCCAGACAGCACAGCTGGAACCCACCACCCAGGGACCAAGTCAGCAGAGGGGCGCTCCAGAGCCGGGGCGGCCTGGCTCTCGCTTGTCCCAGGGGACCTAGAGCGAACGGCATCGTGCACGGGGACGCACATGTACACACAGACCGGTCCTGCGAGCCTGCCCGCGTAGGCCTCGTGCCCTCGTCTCCGTGGCCCAGGGGCGCTCTGCATTCAGCCTCCAGTTCTCTTCTCCACGTGGCCCCTGGGGCCTCACGGATCAATTCCACGTCTCCCTGGCTGGTCCTGGTAAGTCCTAGCTCAGGGGTCCCCGACCCTGCCCGGGCAAAAGGGCATGGGTCTGGGGAGTGGGGAAGCTGCCGACCTCGGTCATGCACTGCTCCCAGGCCGGCCGGGGTCGGTACCCTCTGATGGTGAGCCTCTGGCCTCCTGAGCTGGCAGAGGGCAGAGCGGGGAAGGAGAGGTGGCTCGGGGGCTGAGGCAGCTGAGTGCTGTCCCTTTGTCCAACGGTCACAGCCTGGAGTGGGGAGAGAAGAAGAGAGAGAGGCAAGAGGTCACATGGACACAGTAGTGTCATCTTTGGTAGATGAGCACCCTCTCGGCGGGCTAGGGGGTCTGAGATGAGCTGTTCCTGTCCCCTGCAAGAAGAGCTGAAGGGACACCCATTTGTACCGAGGTCCTACTATGTACTGGGTTCTGTGCCAAGCGCCACAAATACCTGATCTCATTTAAACCCGAGAACAGCCTGCAAGATACACGCCTTGTACCCTCCTTACAGATGAGACAATGGAGGCCCAGAGAGGCTAAGTGTTTTGCCCAGGGGTGCACAGCCAGGAAGCCGCAGGGTCAGGATTTGAACCTAGAACTCTTCCCACTTGATCAGGTAGCCTCTGGACTAGGGAGGGTCACCAGCGTGGGGGCTGGGCTGAGGGCACGTGGTGCTGGAACACCCGCATTCGTGGCACGTGTAGCATGCTCGGGAAGGACTGGAAATCCAGGAAGCGGAGGGGAGACCAGGATCCACACCACAGACTTCTGCTACGGGCAGAGGCTTTGCTGACCACTGTCGAGCCAGGATCTGGGCAGGCACGGCAGATGTTTATGCCTGCTCTCCCAGCACGATTCTGGAAAGGGACCCTGAAGGTACTCAGGTAATCTGCGCCTAGAAGGCAGCAGAGGAGTTAATATCATGGGTTTAGGGTTCAGACCAACTTGGATTCCAAGGCCTGCTTTCCTCCTTACTAGCTGTGTGACCACTGGGAAGGCACTCGGCCTCTCTGTGCTTCGGTTGTCTTACGAGGAAAACAGTAACAGTGCTTGCCTCCTAGGTGGGGGCTCTGAGGAGTCAGCAAGATAAGGCAGACAGAATGCCTAACACAGTACCTGTTACTAATGTTTTATAAGCGGTACCCGGTGATGGAGATCACGCTGGCGGTCAAGGTGATGACCCAGACCAATGATGTGCGATGGACCTACAACATTACTGAAAAGAATCGGAAGCCGGGACTCCAACAGATACATGCACGCCACTGTTACCGCAACATTATTCACAGTAGCCAGGGTGCAAACAAACGAGTCCCCGCCAACAGATGAACAGAGAAACAACACGCGGGCCGTGCATCCAACAGAACGGTGCTGAGCTGTAACAAGGAGTGACGTTCCAATACACGCCACACTGTGGACGAACCTTGGAGACATTGCTAAGGGAAGACCCCAGACACAAAAGGACAAATATTGTATGATTCCACCTGTCTGAACGACCTAGGGCAGGCGAGTTCATAGGCACAGGGTGCAGGGGAGAGGTTACTGGGGGCCGGGAGGAAGAGGGATCGGGGGTTACTGTTTACGGGGTACAGTTTCTGCTTGGAGGGGGACAAAAGGTTTTGGGGATGGTGGCGGCGGCTACCCAACGCTGTGGATGTAATCAATGTCACTGAATCGTACACTTAAAAGTGGCTAAAATGGCAAATCCATGTGATATATACCCTACCACAATTTTAAAAATGAGTAATGTAATATACCCAAACGCACTGAGTTGTATATTTTAAGGGGAGAGGATTATACGATGTGTGGACTCTACCTCAACAAAGCTGTTTTTTAAAAAAGAAATACCATCCAAGTCGTTGTAAATTTTCTAGTCATATTTTAAAAGGTTAAAAAAAAAAGGTGAACTTAATAGTGTATTTTATTGAACCCACTATACCCCAAACACTGTAATTTCAATGTTATCACCAGTCCTGTATGTGTAATGGGACAAATTACACTTTTTTTTTTTTAATCCCGAGTCTTCAAGATTTCGTGTGGATTTTACACACTCACAGGACATCCCGTCTTGCCACATTATGAGTGTTCAAGGGCCACATGAGGGGAGTGGCCACTATTGCGCAGCAAAGGTCTGGACCCTCGCTACTCAAAGGGTGGGTCCGCAGACCAGCCACACCGGCATCACCTTGGGGCTTGCTGAAAATACAAGATCTTGGGCCTCACTGCGGACATACAGAATGGGAATCTGCATTTTAAGAAATTCCCTGGATGTTGTGGACGCATATTAAATTTCGAGATGCACCGCTCTGGAATGCAGGCTTGTCCCCAGCCTTTCCTCTAGTTCCCCATGTGCTAATGCACACTGGGATTCTGGAAGCCCCCGCTCCTCAAGTGTGACCCACTGGAGGGGCAAACCCAAGACCCCAGAGGTAAGCCTGGAGTTAGCCGCTCGTATCCGCAACATGCTGGCTGCAGCTGGGACCTCCTGGTTGGTACCCTCCACGGATTACAAAGGCCTGGAAAGAACCCAGATCCTGAGTCTCCTTTGGCCAAACCCTCTGCCGATCTGACGCTGACCCAGGAGGCTTCTAGAAGGACTCCAGCATTGACTACACCACCAGGGTGACCATCTCAAAGCCAGATGAGTGTGACCAAGGGAACCATAAGGGCTGATGTTGTGGGGAGAGAAAATTCCGGATTAGGGAGCTGGAGCCTGACTTGTGTTCCCAACTTTGTTAACAACACCCCCTGCGGATGTGGTTGAGTTTCATGATTCATAGTTCCTCCATACGTAAAAGTAGGTTGGATCAATCTGGAATGGCCAAGGAAAGCATCCCGTGCATTGATTCTGAGTAAGTGGCTAGCAGAAGGGCTGAGTGATGGTGGTTGTGCTGTGATAGATTAGCCATGTCTGCCACGGGTGCAGGAATAGGGCACAGACACCACACACATTTGCATCCACCGGGGAGGTAATCCCCAGGACTTTTCTACTTTGACAGCGAGAAGCAAAGAGGACTTCTGTTCCTTTCAGGTCTCGATTCATAGTGTCTTTTTATATTCCCTCTCCCTGAGGGGTTATGATGTGGCCAAGAAAATGGCCACGCTAGGCAATAAACAGAGTAGCAAAGTCAGTAGGGACAGAGGTGGGAATTGCCCTCAGATCTCTGGACCCCCAAACCCAATGCCAGCTATTCCACAAAGGAAAAGCCCTCCACATCCCCCCTCCCCCCGCCCCGACAACCTTCACTCAGTGGATGACCCTAGGGGGAGCAGGTGTGGGACCACATGGCCTCTTGGGGGGGGGGGGTCTTCTGGTTCTGAGGAAGTTTCTAGAATGCTCTGTCATCCTCTGAAAAAAAAACCCAGCTCCTACCATGCCGATCTGGCCTCTGACCACTCCTGGGACCTCACCTCCTATTTCTCTCCCTCCGACTCACCACGGCCTGGTCGTACCCACTTCCTCTCTGTTCTACCAGCACTGCACGCTCACTCCCGCCTGGAGGGCTCAGATTTTCCACATGGAGCCCTGGCTTCCCCTCAAGGGCTTTATTTTTTATTATTATTTTTTTTTAATGTTTATTTTTGACAGAGAGAGAGAGAGAGAGAGAGCGAGCGAGCATGAGTGGAGGAGGGGCAGAGAGAGAGGGAGACACAGAATCCGAAGCAGGCTCCAGGCTCCGAGCTGTCAGCACAGAGCCCGACGCAGGGCTCAAACTCACAAACCGTGAGATCATGACTTGAGCTGAAGTCGGACCCTCAACTGACTGAGCCACCCAGGCGCCCCATGGGCTTTGTTTTAATAGGACCTCCTCTGAGAGGCATTCCCTGACCCTTCCCTTCCACCCTTCAACACAACTCAATCTGAAATGATGACCCTTTTTAAAACATGTTTACCTGCTTCTTGTGCCTGCTCTAGAACGTAAACCCTATGAGGCCAGGGGCTTATTAGTTTTGTTCACCACTGTATTTGCATTCTACAATAGAGCCTAGCACATAGTAGGTATTCAATACACCCAGACTGAGTAAAAAAGCGAGTGAAGAGAAAATTTCACTGATCCTAGAATCCCATCCTGCCAGACCACATGGTCTCTAGGGTCTCTGTTTTCTCAGCCCAACGGCATGGAAAAATACAGAAAAGAAGGCCCTCTGCTCTCCCTCCAACCAGGGAGCTTTAAGCCCCTCTGTTCAGCTAACTCCTGCCCTCTCCTCCTTGACCCCCGGAAAGCAGAGGCCACTGGTGATGGCCCAAACGACACTCGGGTTCTGTAACACCCGGTCACTCCTGGGACCCACCCAGAGCTCTGCCATTCGTTCTCCGACTTGCCTGAGCTCCGTTAGCTGGAGAGAGTCCTCACTTGTTAGAGCCTCCCTCCCTCCGTTTTCATGTTCAACCTGTACTCAATCCTGCAAGGCCAGCAGAATGCTGCTTGTTCTTGCTCCTGGCAGACAAAGGCGGCTCAAGTATACAGAACACCTGCTAACGTGGGCGGCACCGCACCAAACGCCCCAGCGCACGACCTGACGGCATTGCCACGGCGCCCCCGCTAAGGCCGTTTACCGCCCTCCTTCTTTGGAGGCTGACGCTGCAGCTCAGAGAGGCCAAGGAACATGCCCAAGGCCACACAGCGATGAGGTGGGGGAGCGAGGGTTCCAATCCATGTCTGTCCGACATGGCAAGTCTGTGCTGCCTTCATTGTCTGGGAAAAGGCTGAGCCCCTGGGGGAAGAAGAGATCCTGTCCTCCAGGTACAGCAGGCTCAAATGGTGGGGGGAGGCCCCCCCCCCCCCGGGGCCTCTGTTCCACAGGATGCTTGCTGCCTTGGGGATACTCGTGGAGTCCCGTGCTGAGATGCCGACAAGCGCTCTGGTGTGCCTGTGCCCGCAGCTGGGGGTTTGGGGACGCGTGTACCTCCATTCGCACGTCGGTGCGGAGGCGTGTGGTGGCGAAGTGCTGCTGTGTGCATGCGTGTGTCACGTAACGTACCCGTGTATGCGTGTATGCCTGCGTCCGCCCACATGTGTGGGCTTGCGTACCGGGTGTGTTTGGGTGTGTTTTCACGTAATGTTCCTGTGTCGGGCGTGTGTGTGTACCTGAGTGCTCCCGTGCGCATGCACACGTGCGGAGGCGTGTTTCCAGGTTCAGTTTCTATGTATGTGTGTGTGCAACCACGTGTGCCTGGAACGGCAGGGCAGTGGGGAGCAGGGACCCCTCGGCAGCCTCATCTGGGCCAGCCTCACCCTCACCTTCTGGAGAAATCGCTGAGGCTGGGGCCTGGGAAGGAGGCCCCCAGAGAGATGCCTCATTCAGAACCACTGATCTCCATCCATGAACATGTAGGGGGAGGGGCACAGAGCCTCGAATGAGGAAGCCGGAGAGACACTTACAGCAAGGAGAAGCTGAGAACCCTTGTCTTCATGCAACAGAAAGTTCTGGAAGCTGAGAGATGCCGTGATGGGGAGCGGCTGCTGGCCCAGGGGGGAGATTTCCTGAAAGCCAGGCCCCCCAGAGTAGCATGTTTGAGTACCTGACACAGGGGGCTGGGTGGGTTCAGGGTATTGCCTTGTACATGATGTTCAGACTCACTGGGGCATCAACCTTCATTAGGAGGACATAGACAACGAGGCAGCCACGTAGCCACAAAGACCAAGACCCTGGAGGGCAGCCTCCAGGACCTGAATCCCAGAGCAGACTCCCCTGAATGGAAACCTGGTAGGGAAGGGTGCTGGCTGGGGGAGGGAGGTGGGTATATGGGAAGGAGATGGCAGGCAGAAGCAAAAAGGTGGCAAAAGCCAGAGGACAAAGGCAGTGGGGAGAGATGCTAAGCGAGAACACTTACTCTGCAGACTTCCAGAAATGTCCGGGGTGAGACAGGCGGCGGTTTCGCTTTGGCAGTTTCTCCAGCATGTCCATGAGCTTAGTGAAGGTAGGTCTTTCTTCTTGTTCAAAGGCCCAGCAAAAGAGAAGAATGTCCTAAAAGAAACCAACATGTGGTGATTTAACATAAACGATGATGTCTTTGGCATCTCATTGGGTCTGTCCATTTGTTTACCCATTTGCCCCACTTGCATATTCGTCCATCACCATCCACCCATCCATTCACCTACTCATCTATCCATCCGACCACTCATCCCAATTCATGCATTTCTTTCTTCTTTCTATCTATCTATCTATCTATCTATCTATCTATCTATCTATCTATCTTTCCATCCATCCAACTCTTTATCCATCCATTCTTCCACTCATCCAACTCATGACCCATATAGCAAATTAGGCAGGTCCTTTCTATTCTAGGAGATCTAGAATATGCTAAAATCAATAATACTCCCCGAGGAGTTTCTTGGGCATTTTTATTTCCTCAAAGGAAGGGAGAAAAGTGAATCCTGAGGTCTCTATCCACATCCCCATACCATAAGTGCTCTTCAAAGTCAAAGAGTAGGAAGTTACTTTTAATAATCACCTCACCTCAGAAAAGAAACCTAGATACAGGTAATCCTTAGAAACATACCAGATTATTATTCCTCCCCTGACTTATCTGCCTTCTGATCAAAAGACAGGACTCTTCCTGCTGTGTTTTAGAGGGTGATTATGAATTTATACTCAGGCTTCTCTGATTCTGTGTATAGTGTTCTGAGTCGGATAATGCCTTAAAATTTTTTATGTAGGTACAAATAAAATTAGAATCATTAATATGGGTAGCATTTTAATGGATATCTTTTAAAAGTAACAGTAAAAGAGGAATTCACTGGTTCTACTTGATTCAGCAATTCACTGCTAGGAAAAATCTGGCCAAGTGCTACTGCACCCTTGAGGCAGGAACCTGAATTGCAGGCATAGTTCAGAAACTACACTTCCTAAGCTCCAAACCACTATCTGACAAGGCTGTGGGCATGCTATTGTGTCACCCTCTGGGGAAGCATTCATAACCTTAACACACAGGAAAAAGAAGGTCCAGAACCGTATCTACCTTTCTCTTTGTTCCCAAGAGCTGGCACTGACCCAGGACTTACCGAGATTTCTTTTCCCATGCCGATCTGGCTGAGGTTGGGTTTCATGCCGGTGCCCATTTGCCAGATGATTGCCTCTGCTGGTTGGGTCTTGAAAGGCCACTCCCTGGCGTGGAGTTCATACCAAATTGTGCTGTTGGCAGATGTTGTTAAGGGGTGTTGATATGCTATGTCGCTCTTGACCCTGTATCTCAACACACACACACACACACACACACACACACACACACACACACACACACACCCAGCCCTCTATTTCCTAGTTTCTTCCTCACAGGGCTTGTGTTTTGGTAGCAGAGATACACCTAAAGCTTCCTTGATGTCTTAGAAGTCATGCTTATCCCAGGATACCTTCCCTGGTGCCTGAATTAAAACGAGTCAAAACCTAGCACCTTGAAGTTTAATGGAACATGGCTAGGATTTCTGACCCTAGACTTACACTTCCAGGAAACCACTGTAAGGAAATACTTAGGTATACAAAAATCCCCTTACAAAGATATTCTCTATAGCATCATATGTAATATCAAATCAAGGAGAAACGACACAAACGTTCAACAAAAGGAATAGGTTGCATGTATTATGGTAACTCCATAAAACAACATGGAATATGATATTATTAAAACATTTCAAAGAAATTTTGCTCACATGAAAAAAATGCTTAACATATAATTCTAAGTAAAAAAAGCAGGACACAAGACTGTATATAAGGTAGTACCTACTCTTAAAAAATTATATATGTATAGACAGGAAAAAAAGAAATAGTAAAATGTTAACGACGGCTAACTCTGGGTGATAGGATAGGATTTTTTTTTATAGTTTTGTTTTCTAAATATAAACTAGCTCATGGAATAGTGGGGAAAAATTGCTGGGGGGGGTGTGGGTGGCAGTGAGGACATTGGCGGATGCCATGGGGTACTCACTGGGTGCTGGGGAATTGCTGAGTTGTATCATAGGAATAGGTCTCAGCTCACTGGGAACAAAATTCCCAACTCAGGAAATATCTGAAACAATCCTAGGAAATGATCTTTCCTCTAATCTAAGATAATTTATGCAAATTTGCTTTAAAGAACACGAAGCACTCTGCTATCCTCTTTACTGATCAGAGGACTGTGTCAAACCAGCTATTTCTAGGGTCCCACTTCTCAGCATATTCTCCCCCTGCCAGCCTCATCCCTCCGGGGCAAGGAGCGGTGATGTCCGGGTGTTGGGGTGTTGCGTTAGATGGTCAGGAAGTTGCCACGTTAAGGTGCTAGATGATTACTGTTGTTGTCGTAATAATCGATAACACTGACTGAGTTTTGACTTTGTGTTAAGACACTATGCGAAGCCCTCTACATTTGTAATGATTATGGGGGACGTATAGGAAGCATGCCTTTTCCTTTTGCTGATGGGACATCTGGGGGCCTCCCTGACCCTGGAGGGACTGCCGCTCTTGGAAGGGCAAGCTTATTCCTAAAGATGGTAAGGGACTCTCCCGTGAGTATGCCTTTCATATGCAAACTAGCCAATCCAAAGCCCCCCCCCCCCCATCAGGCTTCCACTCAGGGCCAATATTCCCCTGCCCTACTGGGACAATCTTGCACTCCAGGGCCCGCTAAATTAGTCACACTAGCCAATTCTAGCCTGCTTACCTTGCCTCACCAGTTCCTCCCCAAGTAAATCATAATAAAGGCTCTTGCCCACATCTTCCTCCTCACTGACCCTGGTGCTTCCCTGTGTGGCCCTGCTTGATCTGATGTGCCCCCTCCTTTGGAAACCATGAATAACAAGCCATCTCTTCAATGACAGTTGTTTCCCCCATCTATTGCCATCAACACACCTGAACAAAAATAAGACCTACGTGTTCAAACAGGAAGCACTGTCATTATCCCCATTTCACAGAAGAGGAGACAGAGACTCAGGAAGGATATATATCTTACTCAGGGTCACACAGCAAATAAGAGGTACAAGCCAGAAGCTGAATCTAGTCGATCTGACTGTAGAATTGCACCATTGGCCATTATGCTATGAGAAACCTGCCCTCCATCCTGTTCCAGAGTCTTTCCTGATTGGGGCAGTGAAGGATTCAGGGTGGGCGGGGGGCAATCCTCCAGCTGATGGTTGGGGTCTGGGGAAGGAGGCACAGGCAGATTGCAGGCAAGGGCTCACGTGCAAGGGGGAAGGGAGCCTATTAGGAGCTTGACCCCGTGCTGCATGCCTTACAGGTGTTTTCTCGCTCAATCCTCAGAAAGCTTCCCCGGTTTTATTCTCTTTGATTCACAGTTAAGGGAAATAGGGCTTTTCATGGTAAAATGACTCTGAAATCCCCGTGGCTAAAAGCTCCAACTCTGAAGTTGGGATGTCCCAAGTTGGACTCCGGATCCACCCCTGACCACATGGCAAGTCACTGAGCCACCTGGAGCCTGTTTCCTCGCCGGTCATTTGGGAACAGCAATGGTCCCTGCCAGAAAGGATGCTTGTGAAGATTCCATGAGACAGCACCCACAAGAACCTTAGCATGATGCTCAATATGCTTTTAAAAGTCCAGTTTTGTTCTAAGTCCTGCCTGAGCATGATGTTCCCAAGCAACAAGAAGCACCTAATTGGCAGGAAACCAAGAGCACCAGGTCCCTTAGAATTCAGCAGTGTCAGGAATAAAAGCCTCATTAAAACTTCCTTTCAAACCCAACTTTCAAGAGAAACTCACACGAAGAAAAAAATAAACTGCTAAAGATTAAAACTCCAGTGGAAAACCAATTACCCACTTTGGTACATTTTGTTAATTACATTCTTTTTCCTTTCGCTAAATTTATACTAAAATATACCAACTTTATTATTGCAGTTTGGTTTCAGATTACAGTCTCTAACGAGGTAAAGATTTGGGCATAAACTCATCAGGGCAAATGACAACGTCTAAAGGGGTCCAAGTGATAGATGTCGAGAATCCTGATGGGCCAGCAAATGCCTCCCCCATCCCCCACCACCGAGATGTACAGAGAGGACAGAGTAGGGGTGCTTTTCCGCAGAAGACAGTCTGACAGCTCGTGGTGTTGCTAAGTCTAATTGCACACATCTGCAGGGCTGCAACTTTCCCAAACAGCTTCCCCAGTGCCGTCTCTGCTTGTAACCAGCAATCTTTGCAACCACCTTGGTGGACAAGGTAAGGCGAGAACTAGCATGGCCGTTGGAGGGAGGGGAGCCTGGAAGCCTCCCTGGATGCACCTTCTTAGGGCGCTCTGTCCTGCACCTTCTATCCTTCTCTGTGCTTCCAAAGACATCCCATTCTCTTTCATGGGTGTGGTTTCTCTCTCCTTGCTCAGATGCCCTACACCCCTCTTTCCCAAATTCTAGATGTGTAGTACAGCTGCCTTCTAGTTGGTTCCACTGGCCATTTCCAAGGTAGCCCAGGCTCACTGTGTCCAAATCTGCATTCTTTGCCTTCCCAGCATAGGCCAGGCCTCCCCTCCAGGGTCTCTCTCTTGGTGAAAGACATTAGTCTCCACCCAGCTGCCTAAGGTAGGGATCTGGGCACCACCCACATTCTACCCATCATCAAACCCTATCCCATCCACCCGCCCCCCCCCCCCCATTGCTTCTTATGTCCATTTCCAGCATCCAAACCCACTGGAAGTGATTTGGTAGAGATTGCCAGCATCCCCCCTGAACTGGTCTCCCAGCCCCTCAGTCTTGTCCTTCTCCTCTCCATTCTCTGCATAGCAGAGTGATTGTTCCAAAACTCAAAGTATGATTACGTCACTCCCCCTGCTTAATAACCATCAATGGCTCCCCAGTGCTATGAAGATGAAAACTCCTCAGCCCAGCCTCTCAGTCCCTGCAGGATCGACCCCGATTCCCTCTCTAGTCTCTCGTGTCACCACCCCCAGCTCATTTTTTTTTTCCTGATTCTCTATCTCTCAGTTCCCTCCCCTCTCACTCCCCACATGTTCCTCCATTGTGGACAAGTTGTTTTCTGTTACTCTGGGCCTGTTCACATGTTCCTTCTGTCTAGACATCTTGCCCTACCCTCATCTGGCCTACTTATATTCAACCTCTCACTTAGGCTCAGGAGTCACCTCCTCTGGGAAGCCCTCTCTGATCTCCCAGGCTGAATTTAGTTCCTCTTTTATTTCCACAGTCCTGTGGGACTGCTGTGTTTATCCTCAGCATAGCATTTATCATACTCTGCTAAAATCGACGACCTCCTTGTCAGTCTTCTACTAGATAAGACAGAGGAGTCGTCTTTGGTGGTCTAAAACTATGTCTACAAATTCTTAGATATCCCTTTCTAAAAAAGTAGAGCTTCATTCACCTCCTTCTAAAAAAGTAGAGCTTCATTCACCTCCTTCATTCACCAATTCACCTCTAAATCCTGACCCCAGAAACTTGAGATGATAAATACTTCTTTAATTCCCTAAGTTTTGAATAATTGTTAACAGTAGGCATTCCGTAGATATTCTGTATTTATTGCTTCAGCGAATGAATGAATGGGTCAAGCAACTTGCCACGGTCACATGGTTAGAAACCAGGCATGAAGGTTTGCTAGGGTCATCCCTCTGCCACACCCCACTTGGATACCCCCAAACTCACCCAGAAACCTGACCACCTTGGCCCCAGAAGATAAGTACCCCGTCTCTTCCAAGAGCCATGGAAGAAAGGCTTGGGAAATGTCCCTCTGCCTGGGTGGGCCACCTACCCGAGTGCAAAGACATCTGAGTGCTTGGAGAAGGGGAGCTTGTCCTCCTCTGTGTCGGGGGACAGCTGGCGGATGATCTCTGGTGCCAGGTGGCACAGCCAGCCATTCTGGATGCGGAGTTTATCCTCTCGCCTGGAGAAGCAAAACACAGAGTCAGCCCCGTTTCACAGCCCAGGGAGGACCAGCCCCCCAGCACTGACCCTGGGTCTCTGGACCATCTCTGTCCTGGCCCCCACCCCCGCCACACACTGCTGGGCACTGTCCGACCTTGTACTTGAGGCTGAGACCCAGTGGAAGGGGCAGGGAAGACTGGTCTGGAGAGAGACACCCAACACCCAAACCATCATCGGGTCCCTCTACTTCTGAGGCACCCCCTTCTACATATTCATTCAACAACGACAGCTGAGTCTTGTTATCCATGGCAGTTATGTTTTATAAAGTCTCTGCAAATAGTGAGTTAGCAAATATGGAATCATTGCTCCTAGAGGAAATATGTCTTCACACGCACAGCTCACACAGATTGTAATCTTTAATCCTAAAAGCAACTCATCCTAGTACGTTCAATTTTCATTATCTTACAGAAGAGGAAAACAAGGCTCAGAAGCGTTGAGTGATGTGTTTGAGGCTGCCCCACAAGGAGATGCCAGAGTTGCAAAGCTCTGTCCAACTGGCCCGGGGGGGGGCGGGGCTTCCTGCCCTGCACTGCACAGCCCCCTCCCATCTCTGTCCCCTGGTCATCTCTGTAAGGGAGCTGAGGCGAGATCGCAGAATGTCCCCTTGTTTGACCTCAGCTGGGAACACATGCATCAGGTGACTCAAATTTTCACCACCCTGTGCATGCCCATGAATGATTGCAAATGTGCAGATTGATTTTTGGGGTGCAAACAGATGTGAGTGGGCAGATTTGCAAATCTGGAATCCACAAATGATGAGGATTGACTGTATTTATGGAGAACCCACTATGCCTAAATTCTGTGTTTGTGGCACTGGGAGCATAACGGTGAGGGAGTCCAGCAAGGTCCCTGCCCTCCTGGAGCCTCCGCTTTGGTAGGAGAAGGTGATGGCAGATGAATTAAATAAATAGGAAAAACACAGATAGTGATAAGCATTATGCAAAAAAAAAAAAAAAAATTAAACGGGAATGTGTTAAAGATAAGAGGGAACTTACTTTAGGTAAAATGTGAGCTAAGATAGGACATAAAGGATCCAGCCATATGAATAAGGAGAAGAATATTCTAGGCAGAAGGGGAAGTTAGGACAAAGGTGTAAGGAAAGCCCTGTTTGGGGTGTTCTAGAAACTTAAAGAAGGTGTGTGTAACTGGCACGTTATCGTGCTATCCTATGTGTTTCTTAAAATGTATACAGCCAACCCCTGGTTGATGGGCCTTAGGTAGCTCCTGCCCCTTCCATCATTATGAGCAATGCTGTGAGGAACCTCTTTAGGTAGGTACTGTGAATATATTCCCACTCAGATCTATGATTATTCCTTAAGATAAATTCCTGGAGGAGGAAATATGCTGGCTGCCTTCTTCACATTGTAAGTAGGTACAGACCTTTCCATTTGGGACTGAAATCTGAACAGACCTCCTGCAAGATTTCCACTGATTCAAGACTCCCAGGGAAGGGCCAGTGGACAGCGAAGGGAGAGGCGCATGGATGTCTCCAACCATCAAGAGTGAGGTTGTGACGGTCCAGAGCCTCCAGATGTGGGGACCTGGGGCCGGCTGGATTCTACAGTTCTCTAGGGTGGCTTCTGAGCTATGTCAGGCGTGATGTACTTCCCTGGACTGCACTCATTCATATCCCATGATCATGATTCTTGCCCTACCTGAACACCTTCTATTAGCAGCCATACCCAATAGAGCTTTCCACGATGATGGAAATGTTCTCTGTCTGTGCTATCCAATATGGCAGCCACTAGCCATCATGGCTACTGGGCACTTGAAATTCAGCTAGTGACGCTAAATAACTGAACATTTAATTTTATTTAATTTTAATTAAAGTTAAAATTCCATTGCTCTACATGGCCCGGGGGGGTATTGGACAGTGCTGCTCTAGACTATTATTTACTACAAATGGGTTTTTTGTTTTCATTTACTGCTTAACATGACCATAAATGGAGACTAGCACTTTTTTTTAGTACGCATGAAAATTAAGATGAAAAAGGCTTATTCACGTCCTCCTTAAAGCTATCTTGTGGACCACACACTGGGGTCCACAAGGACCCCTGACAAGCAAGGCTCCAGGAGTTTGGGGGCTGGATAATTCTTTGTGGTGGAGGCTATCCTGTGCACTGGAGGATCCCTGGCCGCTCCCCAGTACATCTCTTCCCCTGTTGTGATAACTAAAAATGTCTCCAGACATCACAAATATCCCAGGGGGGCGGGAGAGCCCCAGGTTGAGAGTCACCGCTCTAATTTATACATAAAATAAGGAGATGGTCCAAATTCCAGTCTTTTGGCATCAGTAACACAGGACTTACTCTGCACAGCAGACCTATTAGAACACATCCTCTGCTGGAAAGCAAGACTGAAACACACTGGCAAGCCCTCGAGTTGGCAGGTCCCAGTGAGTTCTTGCTTCCAGAAATGGGGATGCCTGCGGTAACTGAAGGACCTACCTGCTGCTGACTAGCCATGTGACCCTGAGCAGGCCTGAGTCTCCACTCTCCCATCTGCACAATGGGCACATCATTTCAAAGTAATGAACTTGTCCATCTTGAGGACTCAGAGACGGGGTTGAGACTAGAGCACAAAGAACATCACCCTTGAAGGAAGGGCGGTGGCCCGGGCCAGCCGACACTCTCCAGGTAGGACCAGGCCACTGGGGGTGCGGGGGGGGGGGGGTGGGCTGCTGCTTCCAGAAGGGAGAGCGTCTCCGTTCTGATCTCTTTCCCACAGTCCCTGCTGCCTATTCTAGACTCACTGGCTCAGTGCAGGTTTGGAACTGCGAGCAGGGTCAGGAGGAGGGGTGCTGGCCACTCCCTAACCCTCAGCTTGGGGTGGGCGTGGGCACACACCTGGAAGGGGGCTGGACCCCAGGTCTGGCCCAGCCACTCCAGGCTGTCCTGTTCCCATGGGGATGTGCCCACCGGGTGACAAACTCAGGTCATCTCCATGATGGTTATTAGTGATTAATAATTGTCTGCACGTGGCCGGCATGATCGTGGCTGGCACCGAAAATGACACCTTTTCTCAATGATGGCAGAACAGCTGTAAGCATGCAACGCTGGGGACGGGTCTGGGGGAAGCCCTGGGGTCTGGCTGGATGTTCAGGACATGCTCACTTCCCTGGGTGACCCCCACCCCTGCCCAGGCCCGGCAGATCTCCCCCTGCTGGGAAGCCAGCATTGTGATCGACCCAAGCTCTGAAGGGAGGGCGGGACAGCAAGTAACCCCGCTGAGTGCCTACTGTGTGCCAGGCTGTCCATCCCACTTAATCCCCGCAAACCCACGACAGGATGAATAAAATCCCTGCTCTGTGGATGAGAGCACAGAGCTTCCAAGCACTTCAGTGACCTGCCCAAAGCCGTGGACGCAGTCACTCCAGAGACTCCCAACCACAATTTTACAGTAATTCTTGGAGAAATAGCACCCTTACGGAGCAAACTGAAGCCCTGCACTAAACTAAGCCCTGCACACAACTGGAACGGGGAGATAAGCACAGGAGAAACCCTGTGGTGACAGGTGGGCAGCTGTGAAATGTGGATTTCCTCTGGGAGAGGTCGCTGGGGGCCCCCTGGCCTCTCGCAACACTACCCAGTTTGTGTTGACACAATCAGGCCAGCCGCCGCCTTGCCCTTGACTTGAACTTGCCTCCTGGTTGACAGGGGGCCTCTAAGGATGAGGGAAAGGAAAGGAGGCCCACGTCATTCCATTTCCTTTCTTCCTTGTTACCCTGGGGCTTCAGCAGACCAAGAATTAAAAGGAAGAAAATCAGAGGCCCTGTCCCCTTTTCCTCCACCGGTGAGAGAATACACAGGCAAGGAGAAAGAGAGACAGTGTGGACATGCCTCCAGGAGGGAGGAATTGTTTTCTTGTTTTAATGTTTATTTATTTTTGAGAGCAGGAGGGAGGGGGAGGGAGGGGCAGAGAGAGAGAGAGAGAGAGAGAGAGAGAGAGAGGGGATCCGAAATGGGCACTGCACTGTCAACACAGAGCCCGATGTGGGGCTCGAACTCACAAACCACGAGATCATGACCTGAGCCCAAGTTGGGCGCTTAACCGACTGAGCCACCCAGGTGCCCCAGGCACTGGGTTTTAAAGAGCCTTGAAGTCAGATAAGGAAAACATCTGCTGGGCCTCTTTTTGTCTGGACACAAATACCTGAGTGCATAGTGATGTTACCAATTGCTTTCTCAGCCCCTCAGCCTGGAGTGATGGATGAATATATGTGTGTGTGTGCATGCAATCCCTCCACCAGCAAATGCGCAAGTGAGCGCTGCTGGGGAGACAGAGGGAAGAAGGAATTTGCACGAATCAGCCCTCCTGGCTTCTTGGGTTCTAACTTGAGGGACACTCTCCATTTATCTACCCATTGATCTATTTGCTCATTTACCTACTTCTTTTCTTAGCTCAGGTGCTATAGATAGTTCTGGAGACTGCACGGAATCTTTTTGGGCGGAGTAAAATCTAAAGAGCAACTTCGGCTTCTGTTGCGCTCTGTTTCTAGATCACACAGAAGCAGGCAGATCAAGTTTTGCTGATTTGGGGATGCTCTTCGATATTATAGGTATTATATAGCATGAACGAAATTCACTTTGGGCGTGGGGGGGGGGCTGGGGTGTCACCCTCAAAGAGATCAGTGGTTCTCCAAAGCCACCGAAACGGAAGTAAAAGGAGAGTGTGAGTGAAGCTGCATAGAAGAGGGGTGATTAGAGAGAACCACAGGGTTTTTAAGTTTGCGAGCGTGTGGCTCAGGCTCCAAATGAAAAGTCACAGAGGGCAGACCTTCTGAATCATGGGTTGTTTATTTGGAATCAAGCTGTTTCTCCCGGTCAACTGGAGGCAGCTTGCCCTCGGGCGGGTGAGTGGCTCCTGAGAGTTAATTACTTAAGGATGGTTAATGATTCTCCTGGGTGACCCTGGGGGGAGGTATATGCAAATTAATCGTAATTACAACAGCTCAGCAGCAGCTACTCCGTAGTGTTTTCTGTGCTCCCGCAAGGTGCAGGACGCTTGATTGTGTTAGTTCATCCACACAAGAGTCCTATGAGGTAGGCATGATCAGACCCATCATTTTTCTTGCAGACAAGGAAACTCAAGTTCAGGGAACCGAAGTCACGATCAAGTGGGGCCACAGGTGGGTCTCACTCTAAATCCCTTAACTGACACTCATGTTGTCCTAACATGTAGGAATGCCCAAGAAAACGTGCAGCAAGGGCTCTTGGGTGAGGCCGCCTGCCAGGCGGGTCTTCCAGGCAAAGGGGGAGTCTCCCTTTTAAGCTCAAGGGCAAGGGCTTTCAGGGCTTGGGGGTGCTCCGTGCCCAGTAACCCACGTGCACTTAAAGGCACCGCTCGCAAGACAGGTCCCAAGGGAATCACAATGTGACCTGGCATTAGCAACAGCCTCGCCGCTCAGCCAAGCGACCTCAGGCCCAACACCCGGTCTAGGTCCCCTGAAGCCATTCGGGTGACTTCTCACTCCCCGACTGTCATCCGTCAAGGACCCCTCTGTGCCCTTCCACCGCCGCTCACCTGCCGGCCTGCAGCACCCCGGAAATGCTGAAGAGCCCGAAGTCTGTGATCACCACTTTCCCGTTGTCGTAGAAGACATTCTTTGACTTGAGGTCCTTGTGAAGGATCCCCTTTGCGTGCAGGTAGCCCATGCCCTGGAAGGAGCCAGGAAACGGGATGTCGTCAGGGAACACGGAGCGCTCGCCGCTACCCTGGCTCGGGTTCAAGAGCACCCTGAACAGCTGCACTGCTTGGGGCCCAAACGCACAGGCTTGCAGGTGGGGCTGTGCGGGACTGGGCAGGGTCCTCAAGGCACGCCTCTGCCACTGCCCTCAGACTACGGCCAAACTGTTCCCACCTGGCTCTGAAGCTTCCGGAAGAAGCCCCAGAGGAAGACATCCCTAGCGGGAGAAAAACTGAAGACGAACCAGAGAGGTGGTCCCCAGAGTAAGCTGAGGGATGCCATCAACCACCTCCCCGCACTTCCTCTTTGAAAAAAATAACCCCTCGGCAGGACATTTGTTTTATAGCTACTTAACCCATATCAGCGCTGAAGGCACCACATTCCTCAAGGGACAGATCATGATCCAGTGATCAAGACCATGGAGGAGAAGCTAGCTCAAGGGTAAGTGTCGAGATTCTTGTTTGTGTGTGTGTGTGTGTGTGTGTGTGTGTGTGTGTGTGTGTGTGTGTGTGTGTGTGTGTGTTTTGTTTTGCCTTTATGAGCAGTCACATTTTATCTCTTCTAACAGCTCAGTCCTAACACTTCCAATGGGAAATGAAAGTCCCAGTCAACTGACTAACGAGGCACCTGCCAGAAAACACAGGATGTTCCAGTTTGTTTTAAGCCCAAACTAAAGTCCCAACAATTGGATGTTTCCCCGGCAGCTGCAGAGAGAGAGAGAGTCAGAGAGAGACAGAGACAGAGGGCTTCCACTCATGGGAATTCAAGCATCCGAGGGGTAAGGGATTCTAACAACACAGGCTTCTCCTGGTACCCTACGTGCCCAATTATCATGATGATGAGGCACCAGACAGAAGCCAGACGTCGGGAGACCATCCCTAATGGTGGTATCTGGGCAAAACTCTTACACACAGCGTGGTATTTTTCAGGGCAAGTCTAATTTTTTTTTTTAAATCCAGACTGCTGGTCTGAAGCCAGACCCTGCATCTCTCGGGAGGGAGTCCCTCCCTGTGGTACCTTCACAATTTCTTGGGCAATCTGCCTCGTTTTGTTGACATCCAAGACGATTTTGGCGTCCCTCACCACAGAGTAGAGAGTCCGTCCCTTACACAGGCTGAAAAGCAAAAGGAGAGGACACATTATTGGCACTTGTTCAGATGAGAGTGACCCATGGCAGTTGTCCGATGTGACAAATAATAGTGGATGTGCCACTAGGACGCCTGTTGGAGAACAAGCCTGTGAATGGACCTCAGATCTGGCTCTGGGATGCAGATCTGGGAGCACGTTCTTTGGGGTTCTTTGGGGTCTTCACCGACACCCCCACTGCCAGCATCTCAGGACGCCCGCAGAACCTAACCCAGTCCAGAGGCAGGCTTGCCACGTTCCCTCCGTCCCAGGGTTGCATAGAAGGAAAGCTGTGCATGAACCAATAACTTCTGGGGTCCTGAGACGCCACTCAGACAGCACTCTGCCAGCCACCTGTCCCAGCTGCTCCCACTCGCCAGAAGCTGCTGAGGTGGGCGGTGGGGGCAGTGATGAAACACCAGCAAGATGGTGGCTCATATCCACCAAGGACCATCAGCCAATGATGCATTCAAGCCCTTAGACGGTTGTGTGTAAACACGGATACCCTGTCCCCCAAACCAGACGCCCATCTAGAGGGTTTTTTAAACTATGTTCAGACTCACTGAGTTCATATTGAGGACCAGTGGTTTAAGATAAATGACAAGACAGAAAAGGACGTTAATGCAGCGACAGTGACACCTTCTCATTGAGTTGCCTGCTTGCTCATCCATCCGTCCCTTCTATGGTAAGCTCCGTTCCCGGCACACACACAGCAGGCACTCAATACGTGCTCACCGAATGAGGGAAAGAATGAATGAGTGAATGAATAAATGAATGAAGTCTATATTTACCACAGCATTCCCTGCCTCTAGCGCCAAATCTAGCTCAGAGGAGCAAGTGTCAGCTGGAAAAGGAAGGAATGGCATTAGGGAAGTTCATGTTCCATCTTCTGTCAAAACTGATGGCTTGCATTTTTCTTTTAATCTATGATTTCATTGCTAAAATACTCTCAGCCCTTCCTTCAGTATTTTTTGAGCCCTTGTTATGTGCTACACTTGGCTGAGATTGTGCAGTGGAAGCTACATCCCAGCTCTGCTCCTTACTGTGTGTCTTTGGGTGGGTTACTTAACCCCTCTGGGCCTCGGATTCCTCAACTAGCAAAGAGAATGAGTGATACCTACCTTGTAGCATCACTACGAGGACTGAGAGAAGGAACTGAGTGCCGTGCCTGGCACCTGGTGGGAAGTATAGCATCGTGGTGAGAATTTGTGGGTTAGAATCCTGGTGGCATCAGTGAGTAGCTGTGTGACCCTGGGCAGGTGAGTTAACCTCTCTGAGCCTCACTTTCACTATCTGTAAAATGGAGTCAATAGTTCCGGCCTTACGAGGTGGTTAGGAGAACCCCATGAAATCAGGTGTGTAAAGGTGTGGGCATTTCTCCATGCCCAGTGCATAGTAAGTACCCTACTCATGAAACGCTGGCTGTTATGCGAGGTAGTAAGTGATCAATAAAATGCCAAATGTGTACGCACACTTGTGTAAATATGTGTTCTATATTCATACGCATACGACATCTGCTTGTCCATCCATTGTATTCCTACCTGTCTACCTGGCCACGTATCTACCCATCCACCCACATACCCGTCCAAAACGCTACCTGTGACCTTTCACTAAGACTCATTTCTTAGTGAGATTCTCAGCGTAGCTGACGCCCAGGGGGTCTGATTCATCCGTCCGAGGTCGCCCCGTAAGCTGGTGGGAGGCAGCCACGGTGACTCAAGTCTGTCCCCTGTTGTTGCTGTCCTGGGGGGGTACGTTTGCTGTGGCTACTGCAGGAGAGGGGGAGAGAGGCGGGCTGTGCAGCCAATTAAGTCACACTGACATTTAAATATGGGGGATTGGCGGAGACCGTGGGTGGACCCCCTCCCCTGGATACTCGGTTCTTGAACAGCCACCTACACTCATTACAGGCCAGAGCCCAGAAAATACTGTTCCTGCTGCAGACGGCAGAGCAAATAATTGCAACAGGCTTCAAGACTCCCAGACTCTCCTTCCCGGGGTAACTGTGTGCAAGTCGCAGGCTTCAAACACCCATTCCATTTCCTTCCCTGCTCCCAACTTCCTTTCTGGGAGCAGCTGCGAAAATCTTTGCTTCTCTCGCTACCCTGTGGTTTCTGGGGCTGCTGGAGTACATCCATCGACTGGTGGGATGTAAATTCGCACGACCACAGCCTGGCACGTCTACCAAAGTGAAATATACAAACACCCCACGATCAGCGGTTCCTTCCCTAAGTATATATATCCAACAGGCATGCGTACTCACATTCACCCACAGACATGCCAGAAGGTACGAGAACGTTAATAGCAGCCCATTCATAATAGCCCCGCACTGGAACCAATCCAAATGTTCATCAACAGAAAGATGGATTGATTGCGACAGAGCCAGATAACAGCATATATTCATATCGTACTGGATAATAATCAGCGAATTACTGCTAACTGCAAAAAACGTGACGTTCATAAACACAGTGTTAAACAAAGACGACTCAAGACTCGCACCGAATGACTCTATTTACACAAAGTGCAAAACCAGACAAAACTGACCCATGTGCTAGAAGTCAGTGTAGTGGTGACCCTTGGGGGCCGGGGAGGCTGGAAAGGGCGTGAGGGGTCCAATGTGGCAGGGGGGGGGGGCGGGGTGCAGGCAATGTTTTGATTTGGGTGCTGGCTGGCACATGAGTGTGAATTGAGTGGAAATTCATCAGGTTGTGCTCTCAGGATCTGGACACTTGGCCAGATGTTATACTCAAAAAAGTCTGCTGGAAACAAATTGTCATGGTGTTGAAATTTAAAAGAAAATCTAAACCAACACTGATACCCCAGGTATCCATTTCTAAGCGCTTCACGCAGTCCCAAGGGGCAGAGTCTACAGAGGAATTAGGTATTTATCCGGGGCTGAGCTGGAGAGCAGGTGCAGGGCGAAGGCTGAGCTCGAAGCAGGAGCAGGCATCAGGCAGGTATCCAGGGCGGAAGAGGCTTAGATACTCCAGACAAGTCAGTCCAAGTGTCTTTGGCAACTGTTCTGAGCTTGGGGCTTCTGTGGCTAACACTGGTGCCCAAAAGCCATTTGCAGCATGGGAGGTGGGAAAGGGAAAGGAGAGGATGAAGGGTTACAACCCTCACAGCAACTTGCAGGAGCCATATTGTGGCCCCATTTCTACAGACGAGGATATGGAGACCCAGAGGGGCAGAGGACCTGCTCACGGACACACAGACATGGGATCAGCCCAGTCCTGATCTTTCTCTCATCTCCTCTTTGGTGTGGGTGCTGGACATGATTTGGGGGCCATTTAAGAGACACGCAGCCAAGTGAATCCAAATCCGACTCTCCCATTTACTACTTACGGGGTGACCTCGGGAAGGGACTCCAACCTCAGTTTCCTCATCTGTAAAATGGGAGTAATAGTAATAATTCCAGTTAATGTGTCTGAGCCCTTGTTATGTGCCAGGTACCGGGGTACTAAGCACAGGTACAGGTACTAAGCACGAGAGCCCCCCCCCCAAATGGTGGGTACCCTTGCTGTATTCCATGGATTCCAAGATGCATATTTCCTTGAAGTTTAACATCTCCGAAATCAGAATGTGTCTGATTGATGGACAGGTAACAGTTCTGTTGGCACTGTATTTCTCTCTTTGTAGTACGTGAATACAACGTGCATATTGTAACTGACAGCATCTTGGATTTAATCAAGTCTTGGCTCAGCCACATTTTACAGATAAGGAAACTGAGGCTCAGAGAGGTTAAGTAGGGCTGGGATTTGAACGCAGGCAGCCTGGCTTCAGAGCTGATGCTCCTGACCCCCATCTTTGGCTCCATAACTTTCAGACCCCAGCACGTCACATGCCCTCAGTAAATGGTAGCCATAATGTCATTGCTATGGCAACGAAGATTAATGAGGCCCGCTGGCCTTGGTAGCAGAGTCAGTCTGGAGGTCAGGAGGTGTTTCAGTGGCTTCAGGATATAGTGAGTACTTCTCTAGCTCCTGGGGCAGTACGCGCGCACACACACGCGCACACACACACACACACACACACACACACACACACACACCTCCGTATCTCTCTCTGCTAAAAGATCACATTTCTCCAAGAAGAACAAGGCCCAGAAATGTCTCACTTTGTCTGCAGGCCGATACAGAGGTCTCTTCAGCCCTGACCCCAGACAGGTCATTCATACAGTTCTGACCTTTGACCCCATGTCCCGCGTGACACAGTGAGCCTTCTGGCCAGGATGACACTGTAAGCGGAAGATCCTTGTTGTAAACCAGCCCCAAAGAGGATTGTCAGAAACAATGAGATAAAACCATCTAGAAGGCTCATCTCCAAGGGCCTCCGTCCAAACTGGCTAATTCTGCCAGAACAGTGACTAGGAGAGAAATCTAGATGCCTGGGGTGGCCACTTCCCTTCCCTCCTCCAAACCCCTCAGCAACAAGCCCGGGGACCCAGGCCAGTGTGAATGAATGGTGGGGAGTGTGGGCTGGGGGCCCCCTCCTCCGAAGACTGTCAGACAGGCCCCCAGCTCAGTTCTGGCACCTTTCAGCCCACATGGCTTTGGAGACTCATCAGGGGCACAGGGTCCCCATCTGCTACTGTGGGCGTGGCCAGCTGAACAACGGTCCCCCAAAGCTGTCCACGTCCTCATCCTCAGAAACGGTGACTATTCCCCTTATATGGCACGTGGAACTTTGCAGAGGCAACTACGGTTTTTGACGTGGGGAGACTGTCCTGGCTTATCTCAGTGGGTCCGCTGTCATCACAAGGGTCCTCAAGGTGAAGGGAGAGACAGAAGAGAGAGGCAGAGGGAGATGTGAGTAAAAGACTCAACCAGCCCTTGCTGGCTTTGAAGATGAGGAGGGCGTCATGAGCCAAGGGGTGCAGGCAGCTTCTAGAAGCCAGAAAAGGCAAGAACAGATTTGTCCCCTACAGCAGCCAGGATGAACGCAGTGGACACCTTGATTTTAGCCCTGTGAGACGCATTTTAGACTTCCGACCTCTAGAATCCTAAGATACATTTGTGTTGTTTCGGGCCACGAAGTCTGCGGTCCTTTGTTTCGGCAGCCCTGGGAAACTAACCCAGCGGGACAGGACGTACTGCATCGCAGGAGGGTGTGAGGAGGCAATGAGATCGCACAGGCACAGCTTGGCCCAGCGTCTGGCCAGAACCTATACTCCTTCAACAGCAGCTCATATCACTGCTAATAATATTACTGCTGATATCGTTGCTGATACTCATGCTTTCCTGCTTAGGTGACCACAAGTGCCCTTCACGGCCTCTCCAGCTTCCCTAATTTGGTCTCTATCCAGCACTCCTAGCGGCCACTTCAAAATGCTACAGCCCCCCCTCTACCTCTCTCCCACCCCCACCCCGGAGTCTCTGGACACAGACCCAACTCCTCCAGGGCCCATAGGTGTGATACAGACTGGTCCCGACAGGCTGTTCCACCCCCTTCTTGTTGGGACTCTCCCCTTTGTTCACTGAGTTCCAGTCCCACACACCTACCTCAGGGCCTTTGCTTGTGCTGTTTCCTCAGCCTGGAACACTCTCCCCATTTGTCCTCAAAAGCCTTCCCTGGCCTCCCCAACTAGTTCCCTCGTGCCCTGTAAGTCCCTGCAGCACCACGGACCTCATCCCTGCAGCACTTGTCCTGGTTGGAATTGTACACACACTGGCTGGAATCTTTGATGACAGATTATCTCCTCCAGTCTACTCTCCGTGAAGGCTGGGTCTAGGTGCTCCTGGCCACAGCTGCGCTCCCAACATACAGAAGAGGGAGTGAGATCCCCACTGCAACTCCACATCCAATAAAACAGAAACTGCCTCTCAGGGGTCTGCCTTCACCTTTCTTGGCTTGTTTGCTTGGGGGCTTTATTTTGGGGCTCTCTGAGGGTAACAGATGGTCCCTTGGTGATGGAAGCCTGGTCTTAAACGGGAAGGTCTTTAGACCGGGCATGTATAATCTCCTCCCTGCCTAGACCTCAGAGGTGTTCAAGCACAAGTCCAGTGGCTGATGAACCTGCATGGGCACCACAGTCCCTTGGAAGAGCCTGTTAAAACAAAGATGGCTGGTCCTACCCCAAGAAATTCTGATTCTGAGGGTCTGGATTGGGTCCAGAGAATTTGCATTTCTTTTTTTTTTTTTTTAATGTTTATTTTTCAGAGAGAGACAGGAGCATGAGCGGAGAAGGGGCAGAGAGAGAGAGAGGGAGACACAGAATCCGAAGCAGGCTCCAGGCTCCGAGCTGTCAGCACAGAGCCCGACGCGGGGCTCGAACTCATGGACTGCGAGATCATGACCTGAGCCCAAGTCGAACGCTTAATCTAACCCACACGGGCGCCTGTGAGAATTTGCATTTCTAGTAAGTTCCCAGGTAATGCTAATGCTGGTGGTCCAGAGACTCCCACTCTGTGAAGCACCACTCAAGACCACTCTCATTTTACTGAGGCCCAGAGATCATCAGTTAAGTTCACAATCGATTTAGTGAGAGTGGCACTGTGGGCAGGGCAGTATTCTGTTCCAGGTGTGTGCAAGACAGGCCCAGTCCTTAATCTCATGGGGCTGACCGGCCAGGGGAGATGTCAGCCAATAAATAAGTAACTAAGCAAATAGAAAGATGTTCGGAGAAGCATAAGTGCTAAGAAGAGAATAAACAGATTTACTGGACAGAGAGTGGTGGGGCTGGGGGCTTCTTTCACTAGGATAGTCAGGGTAAGTCCCTCAGGGGAGGTGACCCTTATGCCAAGAGCTGAAGAATGAAGGCAGCCACATGAAAATCTGAAGGAAGAGAGTTCCAGGCTGAAGGACCAGCCAGTGCAAAGGCCCTGGGGTAGGACCAGGCTGGTACACTTGAGTAACACAGCAAAGGCCATATGGCTGGGCTCTAGAGAACATCTCCCAGGGCCTGCTTTCCTCAAGTGCTGATCTTCCAAAGAAAAGAAACAGCTGGGTGGAAACAGTCCTTAGCTCTGGCTGATTTGTGTTCCCAAGGCAGTTGGTTTCAAAGTCAGCTGTTGTTTTAAAACACTCTATTCTGTCAGACGGGATTTATAACTCTTTGGTTGTTCACTCACTTCTAAGCATTCTCCACCTCTCAAAACTCAAAACCCACTTAAGTGCCCCTCTCTTTCCCCCTTCCCTTGAGCAAATAAATCATGCTTCAAGCGACAAGTTGCGTACTCCATCAAACTCCAGCCGCAGGCAATCTCTTAACTTCCAAGTCGTTCATGAATCTAACACTGAAGATATTAAACCTTGGGACTCTGGGGCTTTCTAATAAAAAATGCCAGGTTAGCTTCCTATTAAAAATGGGAAATGCCAGAAAGCAAGTGAGAAATGCCAGCTGCTCGCCACCTGCTTAACCTGATGTGCGTCCAGGAAATGAAGAGTTATAGAGTTCCATTTAGTAGGAGGTTGGTGGCAGAAGGCTCATGTCCCAGCCAGACGAGAAAGAAGACGGTGGCCTGCCAGACACCGGAATATGCAAAGCAGGAGCCTAGCTGCCCACGAGAGCAGGACTTACTTTTCCCCAACGCACACTCCTGCCCTCCTCCAGCCTTTGATATTGCTGCAAAGCTCAGAGAAGTCGGGGGTGGGGGGGAAGAGGAAGCTTAGACTCTGTCTTACTGGCTTCTTCTCTCCAGGGCTGGATCCAGTTTTGCTAAGACCAGAGGCCAAAGGTTGGCTCCTCTGGGCCCTTTAAGTTCTGAGATGGGGCTGTGATAATCAGTGAGTGCTTCTGTCCCTGACTGTGACCTCAGGCTTTGGGGCATCTGGTGGGCATCTGCCCTCCGTGGTCTGGGCTTTACAAAGGTAGGATGCTCCAAGGGTGCAGGCAATCAGCTAGGGAAGCAGGAGCCTCTAGCTCACCACAGGAAGAACTTCCAGGAAATGGTAGCCTGGCTGGTCCTCTGCCTCTGGTCACATTGTGTGGTCTGGTCGCCATCTGAGACCTGTTCTTGACCTTGTGCAAAGACATGCCAGGACATGCTCCTCCCTCACTCTACACCATATATAAATACACATATACATGTATACATATATGTAATCATGTATACATATATGTATATATATGTAATCATGTATATTGTGTATGTGTGTTATCATTTCCTAAGGGTCAGACTGTGTATCTCACTGCAATCATTCCAGAATCACCTTAAGATTTTTGCCAGATTGGCATTATTTATCACTTACTAATACTTTTTCTTTAGATGCATTGCCTTGAAAAAATAAGTGTATTTTTTTAACCACATAAAGAAAATTTATTTCAGAGTATACTGAAATTTATACTCTGAAATTTATTCAGAGTATAGTCTTAAACATGGAGAAGCTTATTTTGTGGGCTGTGAGAAAACTTAAGATAATTTACTGCCTCCAAGCAATGGTTCTACCTTTGATTTCTTCCTTAAACCCATCAGATGGCACTTTACTTCTTCTCTGTGTCATCGATCATTCCTCCGGTGTCAAATTTCTGGCTCTGTTTATTTTTTTTAATTTTATTTTTAATTTTTAAAAATTTACATGCAAATTAGTTAGCATATAGTGCAACGATGATTTCAGGAATAGATTCCTTTGTGCCCCTTACCCATTTAGCCTGTCCCCCCTCCCACAGCCCCTCCAATAACCCTCAGTTTGTTCTCCATATTTATGAGTCTCTTCTGTTTTGTCCCCCTCCCTGGTTTTATATTATTTTTGTTTCCCTTCCCTATGTTCATCTCTTTTGTCTCTTAAAGTCCTCATATGAGTGAAGTTATGATTTTTGTCTTTCTCTAATTTCACTTAGCATAATACCCTCCAGTTCCATCCACATAGTTGCAAATGGCAAGATTTCATTCTTTTTGATTGCTGAGTAATACTCCATTGTATATGTATAACACATCTTCTTTATCCATTCATCCGTCGATGGACATTTGGGCTCTTTCCATACTTTGCCTATTGTCGACAGTGCTGCTATAAACATGGGGGTGCATGTGTCCCTTCGAAACAGCACACCTGTTGGGGCACCTGGGTGGCTCAGTCGGTTAAGTGACCGACTTCGGCTCAGGTCATGATCTCATAGTCTGTGAGTTCGAGCCCCACGTCAGGCTCTGTGTTGACAGCTCAGAGCCTGGAGCCTGCTTCGGATTCTGTGTCTCCCTCTCTCTCTGCCCCTCCCCTGCTCATGCTCTGTTTCTCTCTCTGTCAAAAATAAATTAAAAAAACATTAAAAAAAAAAAAAAAAGAAACAGCACACCTGTATCCCTTGGGTAAATACCGAGTAGTGCAATTGCTGGGTTGTAGGGTAGTTCTATTTTTAGTTTTTTGAGGAACCTCCCTACTTTTTTCCAGAGTGGCTGCACCAGCTTGCATTCCCCCCAAAAATGAGTGTATTAAAAAAAATCTGTATCATTACTTTCTATCATTGCCAGGTAGAAAGCCTGAATCTCTAGCCCCAAATAAATGTAAAAAATAAGTACAGTGAAAGCCCATATGTCAAGCAAAATGAAATCCTAGCTTGGCATTTGTGGCCAAATGCTCTGATCTTGAGGCCTCCTCTTTGTTTTAAAAGAGAAGTTTAGGACAAATCAGCCCTCAACAAGTACAAAAAGATCGAGATCATACCATGCATATTTTCAGACCACAATGCTATGAAACTCGAAATCAACCACAAGAAAAACTTTGGAGAGATAACAAATACTTGGAGGCTAAAGAACATCCTACTAAAGAATGAATGGGCTAACCATGCAAGTTAAAGAGGAAATTAAAAAGTACATGGAAACCAATGAAAATGGTAACACCACAGCCCAAAGCCTCTGGGACGCAGCAAAGGCAGTCATAAGAGGGAAGCATATAGCAGTCCAGGCCTTCCTAAAGAAGGAAGAAAGATCTCAGATACACAACCTAACCTTACACCTTAAGGAGCTGGAAAAAGAACAGCAAATAAAACCCCAAACCAGCAGGAGACGGGAGATAATAAAGATTAGAGCGGAAATCAATGTTATCAAAACCAAAAAAAAAAAAAAAATAAAAAACAAAAAACCAGTAGAACAGATCAATGAAACTAGGAGCTGGTTCTTTGAAAGAATTAACAAAAGGGATAAACCCCTAGACAGTCTGGTCAAAAAGAAAAAGGAAAGGACCCAAACAAATAAAATCAAGAACGACAGAGGAGAGATCACAACCAACACCGCAGAAATAAAAACAATAATAAGAGAATATCAGGAGCAATTACACGCCAATAAAATGGGCAATCTGGAAGAAATGGACAAATTCCTAGAAACCTATAAACTACCAAAACTGGAACAGGAAGAAATAGAAAATTTGGACAGACCCATAACCAGTAAAGAAATTGAATTAGGAATCAAAAATCTCCCAACAAAGAGTCCAGGGCTGGATGGCTTTCCGGGGGAATTCCACCAAACATTTAAAGAAGAGTTAACACCTATTCTTTTGAAACTGTTCAAAAAAATAGAAATGTGAGGAAAACTTCCAAACTTATTCTATGAAGCCAGCATCACCTTGATTCCAAAACCAGACAAAGACCCCACTAAAAAGGAGAACTATAGACCAATTTCCCTGATGAACATGGATATTAAAATCCTCCACAAGATACTAGCCAACCAGATCCAACAATACATTAAAAGAATTATTCACCACAACAAAGTGGGATTTATACCTGGGATTCAGGGCTGGTTCAGTATCTGTAAAACAATCAATGTGATTCACCTCATCAATAAAAGAAAGGACAAGAACAATATGATCCTCTAATATGCAGAGAAAGCATGTGACAAAATACAGCATCCTTTCTTGATAAAAACCCTCAAGAAAGTAGGGATAGAAGGATCATACTTCAAGATCATAAAAGCCATACATGAAAGACCCACCACTAATATAATCCTCAATGGGGAAAAACTGAGAGCTTTCCCCCTAAGGTCAGGAACACAACAGGGATGTCCACTCTCGCCACTGTTATTCAACATAGTACTGGAGGTCCTAGCCTCAGCAATCAGACAACACAAAGGAAAAAAAAAACCATCCAAATTGGCAAGGAGGAAGTCAAACTTTCACTCTTTGCAAATGACATGATACTCTATATGGAAAACCCAGAAGATTCCACCAAAAAACTGCTAGAACTGATCCATGAATTCAGCAAAGTCACAAGATATAAAATCAAGGCACAGAAATCGGTTGCATTCCTATCCACCAATAATGAAACAACACAAAGAGAAATCAAGGAACCGATCCCATTTAGAAGTGCACCAAAAACCATAAAGTACCTAGGAATAATCCTAACCAAAGAGGTGAAAATCTATACACTGAAAACTATAGAAAGCTTGTTAAAGAAATTGAAGGAGACACAAAAGAATAGAAAAATAGTCCATGCTCCTGGATTGAAAGAACAAATATTGTTAAAGTGTTGACACTCCCCAAAGCAATCCACATATTCAATGCAATCCCTATCAAAATAACACCAGCTTTCTTTACAGAGCTAGAATAATCCTAAAATTTGTATGGAACCAGAAAAGACCCCGAATAGCCAAAGCAATCTTGAAAAAGAAAACCAAAACAGGAGGCATCACAATCCCAGACTTCAAGCTATACTACAAAGCTGTAATCATCAAGACAGTATGGTACTGGCACAAGAACAGACACTCAGATCAATGGAACAGAATAGAGAACCCAGAAATGGACCCACAAACATATGGCCAACTAATCTTTGACAAAGCAGGAAAGAATATCCAATGGAATCAAGACAGTCTCTTCAGCAAGTGGTGCTGGGAAAACTGGTGAGTGACATGCAGAAGAATGAACCTGGCCCACTTTCTTACACCATACACAAAAATAAACTCAAAATGGGTGAAAGACCTAAGTGTAAGACAGGAAGCCATCAAAATCCTCAAGGAGAAAGCAGGAAAAAACCTCTTTGATCTTGGTTGCAGCAACTTCTTACTCAACACGTCTCCAGAGGGAAGGGAAACAAAAGCAAAAATGAACTCCTGGGACCTCATCAAAATAAAAAGCTTCTGCACAGTGAAGGAAACAATCAGCAAAACTAAAAGGCAATCGACAGAATGGGAGAAGATATTCACAAACGACATATCACATAAAGGGTTAGTATCCAAAATCTATAAAGAACTTAGCAAACTCCACACCCAAAAAACAAATAATGCAGTGAAGAAATGGGCAAAAGACATGAATAGACACTTCTCCAAAGAAGACATCCAGATGGCCAACCTACACATGAAAAAAGCTCAACACCACTCATCATCTGGGAAATACAAATCAAAACCACAATGAGATACCACCTCACACCTGTCAGAATGGTTAACATTAACAACTCAGGCAACAACAGATGTTGGCGAGGATGCGGAGAAAAAGGATCTCTTTTGCATTGTTGGTGGGAATGCAAGCTGGTGCAGCCACTCCGGAAAACAGTATGGAGGTTCCTCAAAAAACTAAAAATAGAAGTACCCTACGACCCAGCAATTGCACTAGTAGGTATTTATCTAATGGATACAGGTGTGCTGTTTCGAAGGGGCACATGCACCCCAATGTTTACAGCAGTGCTATCGACAATAGCCAAAGTATGGAAAGAGCCCAAATGTCCATCGATGAATGAATGGATAAAGAAGATGTGGTGTATATATATATACAATGGAATATTACTCGGCAATGGAAAAGACTGAAATCTTGCCATTTGCAACATGGATGGAACTGGAGGGTATTATGCTAAGTGAAATTAGTCAGAGAAAGACAAAAATCATATGAGTTCACTCATATAAGCACTTTAAGACACAGAACAGATGAACACAAGGGAAGGGAAACAAAAGTCGTATAAAAACAGGGAGGGGGACAAAACAGAAGAGACTCTTAAATATGGAGAACAAACACAGGGTTACTGGAGGGGCGGTGGGAGGGGGGATGGGCTAAATGGGCAAGGGGCACAAAGGAATCTACTCCTGAAATCATTGTTGCACTATATGCTCACTAACTTGGATGTACATTAAAAATTAATTAATTAACTAATTAATAAAAAAGAAGTTGAGGGGTAAACTTCTAGGTGGCTCAGTTGGTTAAGCATCCAACTCCTGGTTTCAGCTCAGGTCGTGATCTCACAGTTCGTTAGTTCAAGCCCTGCCTTGTGCTGTCTGATGTTAGCACAGAGCTTGCTCCGGATCCTCTGTCTCCTCCACTTGCACCTGCATGCTCGCTCGCTCTCTCTCTCTCTCTCTCTCTCTCTCTCTCTCTCTCAAAAATAAATAAACTTAAAAAAAAATTTAGCAAGTCAGGGTTAAGAAGGTGTCAGATACCAGCACTGGATGGAGACTTTCTCCTTAAGGTCACTGGAAGGAGGGAAAAAGGATTGAAGAAAAAAAAGAATGGTCGCCCCCTATGTAATTCAATGCTATCTGGGGCCAGCGGAACCTGTCCCACCCTGTGGGAAACCTGTCAAGTAATCCCTCCAAGCTGCAAACCCTCCCCTCCTGCCAATTATGCAACAACCGAGCACTACAGGCCAGGTTTGTGCAGTGAAAGGGCCATTTCCTCACTCTGATGGAACTGACATTCTCGTGGAGGACCAGTTAACAGCAAATAGACTAAGTTCAAGTAACAAGCAGGACAGTGGAGAAACTAACATGGGTTAGGTAGCGACTAAGGGGAGAGGGGTGGGTGCCTCCGATAATAATTGTCAGGCTGTCCTCTCAGGAGGGGACACCAGGGGCCCCCTTCCCACCACATCATGCTGTCTTAGGGCGAAGACTCTGCATTGATTTCTGGCAACTTCTCACCACGTGCCTCTTGTCTCATCTCTCCAAGAAGGGCAGGCATGTCTTGTTCAGGATGATGACCATCTCTGGAAGGCAGAGCAGGGGACCAGGGCAGAAGCAAAGGTTTCCAGGGATCATCTCATTCAGTGCTTCAAAGCTCTCTCTAAAGTGGGTATGGTTATTCCCATCGTACAGATGGGAAACTGAGGCAGTGAGTCAGCCTGGATAGAGCACACTTCAGAATCAGAACCACTTGGGATAAAGTTCTGCTCCTTTCTGGCTGTGTGATCTCAGGCAAGCTATTGGAAACTTCTGGAACTCGCAGTGCTTTGTGATCTGTGAGGTGGGGTGAGGAGGGAAGGGAGTTGGCAATATATGTATGTGGCCTCTGTGTCCAGTTTGAGTACTCACTACTCAGCACCGCTTGTAATGGGGCCAGGTGGGACAACGGTCTCCGTTTATGGAGCTTCCTCTGACAAGGCACTGAGCTGAGCACTTCTCAGGCCATCCTTCCCAGGAGGGCAGGCACTAGGCTACAAATGAGGCAATTCACGTGCAGGAAGGTTATGTGACCTGCCCAGGGTCCCACGGTTCAGTAGGTGACAGGCTCCGGATTTGAGGCCAGCTCTGAAACACCACATCCTTCCAGGATTTTATAAAATCCCTTGGGAAAAGATGGTGTGGCAAAGAGGAGCGAACTGAACCCACTGAAGATGGCCTGACTTCTGGAAAAGTTTGTCCGCTGAGCTCCGCTGAGATACCCTTCCCCCCAACTCAAGGCCAAATTCAGGGCCAGCCCATATCTGGCCTCACTGTCCATTTGCCGCTTCTGTTTGGGAATTCCCAGCTGCCACCCAGAGATATGCTGGGCAGGCTGAAGAGGATTCAGCCATGTGAAGGGGTCCTCAGAGCTTCTGGATGCACCCTCGAGGCACACGGCTGGCCAGGCCCAGGGGAGGGGCTCCAGAAATGCTCCCGGAGCAAGCAAATGAACACGCGACTCCTATCACCTTCCTTCTTCCCATCATCCACTGCGGCTGGAATAGCGGTGTTTTGTGCCAAGGCAGATCCTTCTTCCTGGCCTAGCACGCAAAACAGACCAGGAGCCGAGCCAGAGCAAGTTAGCGACAAAGCGTTCAGCCTCTTCCCTGTCTGTGCAGAGTACCGAAAGACCACACCGGTCCTCCCTTCCAGGGCTGGATGCCGAAACGTATCAGTTCTTGTTGCTCCCTGACCAGAACCACATTTTTCTTTTTTAAGGCTGAACAGTAAACTGAATTACCATTTTAAAAATGTATATGCATAGCCCCTAATTTATATGCATTAAAAACCCACAGAGGACAGGCTCCAAGGTGTCAGCAGGGTTATTTGCAGGTAGTGGGATTAAGAGCTTTACAAGTTTTTTTCCTTGCTGCTTATCTCTCTTTTCTAATTTTTCTCCCAATAAACACATTGACTTTTGTTAAATGAGAGAAAAAGGGGGAAAAAAAAGGCGCCCCTGAGTCAGAGTGAAATGAAACCAGACGCACGTTTATTGTATAGACAGTTTGGAAAATACTGGACGGGTAACAAACTGGAATGAAGTACAGTGTGAACCACATCCATAAGCCTCTCTGGCTGTGACTCTTTCAAGGCAGGAAGCGTTTTGTTTTGTTTTGTTGTGTGTGTGTGTGTGTTTTGTTTTTCTTGGTGTTTTTTGTTTGTTTGTCTGTTTTTGTGCCTTGTCTTCTGCACAGGGTTTAGCATGTTGTGGGCACACAGCGAGCGACCTGTTCTTATCTGGAAGCCCCAGTAGCATTCTCGCCCTGGAAAAGTTCAATCCCTAATGAAGAAGGCAGAGTTAACAATCTGATTTTTTTTTTTTTTTTAAATAACTGTGCCTGGTTAGAGAAGGAGGGGAAGACAATGAGTGGTGTGCATAACCCAACAAATGGCCGTGTCCTTTCTGCCCACAGGGTCCAGGTCCCGAGCAGGTGGAGGGACTTGGTGAGGTGGGGAGGGGGACACAGAAGGGGGATGGGAGAATTCTAGCCTCCCAGGAGATGGATCTCAGTGTGGCACCTACCTGGCCATGATGTAAGAGAACATGTATAGCAACTTCTAGAATTCAGGCTGTAGACCGGTGTTACAGATCACTGGGGCCACCTCCTTCATAGAAGAGATGGGGATGCCAAAACACAGAGGGAAACAGAATTTCCCACAGCCAGACTCGAACCCCAGATCTGCCTGAGGCTCTGTTCTGTCTGCAGCCACAGAGCCATGCTGCCTCCTAAGAATCATCAATACGATTCACTGACCCTTCCCATGACACCCTGCTAAGGGTTTTACATGAATGATCTTATTTACCACTGACCCTTGAACAACGTGGGGGTTGCACATACTCCACACACGGTTGAAAATCCGCGTATAACTTCCGACTCCCTGAAAGCTTAGCTGCTAACAGCCTCTTGCTGCCTGGAAGCCTTCCTGATAATATAAACGGTCGATGGACACATGTTTTCTATGTTAAGTGTCCCATATATGTATTCTCACAAAAAGGTAAGCTAGAGAGAAACAATGTTAAGAAAATTATAAAGAAAACACATTTGCTGTACTGTATTTCTCCAAAGGAAAAAAAACCTCTGTATATAAGTGAACCTGTGCAGTTCAAACCGGTGCTGATCAAGGGTCAACCATAGTTGCGTTCCCAACCTCAACCTTGTTAGGAAAGCAGAATTCCTATTTCACAGGTGGGAAAAACTGAGACTCAGGGAGGTCAAGTCATCCGCTAAGCCCCTGCAGAGGAGACCTACGAAGCGGAACTGCCTACCCCCAGTCTGACACCAGCCCCTTGCTCTTAACCACTACGCTACATGGCCTCTTTGGGAAATACAAAGAACAGGGCTGAGGGCTGAGGGCTGAGGGCACCAACATTTTCCAAGCTCCTGAGACAAGCGTGTGCTCACTTCAGCTCACTGGAGCTCCGTGGGGGAACTGTTCACCTCCCCACTTTTCTGATGAGGAAGCAAAGGTTCCAGGAAATGAACGACTTCCCCAAGACCCTTCCTGGCCAGGTTGTGGATCCAGTTTGCCCCAACCCCCTGGCCTTTTCACTGCCTCTCTTTTCTTTTCTTTCTTTCTTTGCACTTAAAAGATAATGTTTACTCAGTTTTGAGCGAGAGCACGTGAGCAGGGGACGGGCAGAGAGCGAGAGGGACAGAGGATCCGAGGCGGGCTCTGGGCTGACAGCAGGGAGCCCGACACGGGGCTGGAACTCACAAACCATGTGATCATGATTACAGCTGAAGCAGGACACTCAACCCACTGAGCGGCCCCGGCGCCCCAGCCTCTCCCTTTCTTGACAAAGCCCGTGATACTGGGGCACCCCAGCATACACCCAGCTAGCTCATTGTTCCAGGGTTCACCGAGGATTTGGAAGAGCATAGGTACAACAGCCTAGTAAATACCTAGTCAATCCTGTTTTATTAGAACACAGCCACAGCCTCATTCTCTATAGACGCATCGCGCTATAATGGCAGAGTTGGGTACTCGTGATACAGATTGTATGGCAAAGCTAAAAATATTTACGGTCTGGCTCTTTGCAGAAAACATTTGCTCACCCTTGTTCTAAGAAACTGGGGTGGGGCAACAGAAGTTGGGCTATCAGAACTAGACAGAGCTTAACGAATTTGAACCCTTCTCCTTTGCCTTGGGAACTGGGTGTGGTCAAGGCCAAGTGGATCTCCCACTTGTTCAACCATTCGTCCATCCACGCGTGTGAGCCGAGGCTCCCAGCCAGGTGTGGGGCTGTCGGAGTCTGGAGGGCAAGGCAGACACGACACAGGAGCGTCAGCCGGGGTCACAGGTGCAGGGACAGGGCTCTGTTTGGGCTTCACTTGGGCCGATGAGGGAGGAGGAACTGGGTCAGCACGAACGCAAGCCGGGAATTTATCTGCGAGCCTCTGTTACACAACAGTGGTGACGGACTGAGCCAGGGAGAGACACGCCCGGGTCAGCCATGCCGTGACTCAAACACGGGCACCCACGTCAAGCCTGCATCCTCCTCTCCACAGTCCCTGCCCGAAACCTCCTACTGCACCCCACCAGAGCCTTCCCAGGCAGCCCCCCGGGCACGAGACTGGCAGGAAGAATGTTCATCCAAGCAAGGCAAATCCCAAATTGCTTCAGAACACCTCCCTTACAGACCCGTGGCTCACGCAGGGCCACCACGGGGGAGATTCCTGAGCCTCTGACACCATGCAATGGGTCACCGTAGCTGAATCCAAAGCCTCAGGCACGACACAGGTCTGTGCGTACCCGTATGTGCGTGCACACTCTTGTTTCTGCGGGTGCCAGCGCCCCCTCCGCGTGCGTATGTTTCTGTGTACATGAACACGTGTGTGCATACGTAGTGAATCTGTGCGCATGGGTGCGTGCAGGTGGTACACGCGTGTGCACGTATTTATGTTTGTGTACATTTGTGTTTGCATACATGTGTCCGGGGCGTCTTTGCATCTGTGTGCACGTCTATGCCCATCTCTGGGTATGTTTTTGTGACTGGCGTGGGGAGAGCCCTGCAGAACTGACCACAGCCTCTCCCCTCTCAGAAAGCACTCTGTCTGCAATTCCCTTGGCCTTTGACACATTCCAACAGAAACATGGCTTCTCGGTCTGAAAACGGCAAGCTCAGTTGCCAGGGGCTGGGGGTTGGTAAGAGTGGGGGTAGGGAGTGACAGGGTTAATGGAGACAGGGGTTTTCTTTCTTTTCGTGTTTTTTAAAATATTTATTCATTTTTGAGAGAGACAGACAGAGCATGAGTGGGGGAGGGGCAGAGAGAGAGGGAGACACAAAATCCGAAGCAGGCCCCAGGCTCTAAGCTGTCAGCACAGAGCCCGATGCGGGGCTCGAACCCATGTACCGTGAGATCATGACCTGAGCCGGAGTCAGACGCTCAGCCGACTGATCCACCCAGGCGCCCCAGGGTTTGTTTGTTTGTTTGTTTGTTTTGAGGTGATAAAAGGTGCTACAATTAGATTTGGTGAGAGTTGCACAATTTTGTAAATATACTAAAAACCACAGAACTGTATGGATACTTTAAATGAGCAAGCTTTAGGAGAGAATATAAATAAAATCAATACAGTTGTTTACAAAAGGAAGAAAATGGGGAGTTTACAAAAGTCCCCACTCATTTCTTCCTGCTGCAGGGCACAGAGGAGCCCTGGTGTGGGAAGCAGGAAAATCCCTTGATTTCTCAGGCTTGTCAATCAATCAGGGAAGGAACTTTGCCCAGTTTCCACAACCCATAGGCCTCTGCCAGCCAGATGTGTCCTTTGCATTGGAAGCTTTTTAGATAAATCCAGAACACCGAGGGGATCTAGGGCAGGCTGGATGGGCAGCATTGGATGGAAACGAACTACCATTTCGTCACCCCAAGAGGGATGGGGACAGAACTAGAGATGGGGGATGTACTGGGAGGAAGTGTTCCTTTTACATGTGGCGACAGAAAAAGAGAATGGAGGGGACAGAGAATGTAGCAGAAAGGCAGGAGCAGTAACCCTGTGGTTAGGAGCTCAGAACTTGCAGCTGGGCAGAACTGAGTTTCACATCCAGTCCGGGTACCCTTAAGCTTTTCGGCAGGTTGCTTAAAATAAATGCAGATGGGCGAACCAGAATCTGCCTCGTGGGTCTGGGGGGATTAAGTTAGAAAATGTGCATGGAAGAGCCAACAGCCATGTGTTCACTCAATTCTGTTCCGTGTTGCTCCCTCTAGGACCCACCGGAGACCACACCGCCCAGGTTCTTTGCAGTTACACAGCACCAGGCGACTGGCTCCGGCCAATGACAGGTAATCTCTGTCACTTTCCGGTTGGGATACTGAGAAGCCCATCTGTAATGTCTCTTTAAGATATTTTATTTTGAGAGAGAGAAAGAGAGAGAGAGAGGAGAGTGAGTGTGTGCTCAGCAGCAGGGGGTGGGGGCGGGGTGCAGAGGGGCAGAGGAGAGGGAGAGAGAGAGAGAGAGAGAGAGAGAGAGAGAGAGAGAGAGAATCTCAAGCAGCCCCCATGCTCAGCATAGAGCCCGACCCAAGGCTGGATCCCATGACCCTGGGATGATGACCTGAGCCAAATTCAAGAGTTGGACATTTAACCAACTGAGCCACCCAGGTGTCCCTATCTCTGTTTAAATAGGACAGAGCCACAGATTGGAATATCCTGGATCCCTGAGTGACTGAATGGAAGATAGCCCTCCTGGAACACTGCCCAGCCTACAGCAAATCTATGTGGTGAGAAGTAAATTTTCTTTTTTTTCTAATTTTTTTCAATCTTTATTTTTGAGAGGGACAGAGAGACAGAGTGCTAGTGGGGGAGGAACAGAGAGAGAGGGAGACACAGAATCGGAAGCGGGCTCCAGTCTCCGAGCCGTCAGCACAGAGCCCGACGCGGGGCTCGAACTCACAGGCTGCGAGTTCATGACGTGAGCTGAAGCTGGACGCTCCACCGACTGAGCCGCCCAGGCAGCGCCCCAGTAAATTTTCTGAATAAGCCATGAAGATTTCAGGATTGCTGCACAAGCCTATCCTCTCCTGACTACAGCTCCTGGTTAATACACAACTGGAAGAAGGGGAAGGTGTGCAGGTGTGGGGATTAAATGAATCAGGGTTTCCCAGAACGCAGGGTAGGTACCACCAGCCCCAAATAGCACGGAATCACATCCTAACACCACGAGTACGGGCACAAGAAACGCAGGAAAGAGGAAGATAATAGCAACGTGAAAATGAGATACTCTGCCCGGGGTCACGCTTCCACGGTAAACATCACTGGGGAAACCGGTCTCTGGGATGTGAGCCGTGTCTCCTTTGGTGCTGAAGCAGCATGGCTCTCTTCCACGTGCCCGCAGACGCCTCCATTTGTATGTAACTGGGCAGCGCAGTGGTTTCAAAGAAGCAGAGGCGAAGGGGAACCTGTGCTCGGGGAGATTCAATTTCAGGTTTTTGTTAATAGCTTTTTCTCCTGCTTCTCACAGATAGAAAACAAGTCGCCCCGGGATGTGACCTTACCTCTCAATCATTTAAGAACAGAAAATAAATGTCCAGAGAGATTAAAAACACAGGTTCCGTGCCCTGAAAAGGCTGCCGTGTGACAGTGTTGCAACTTCTTGGGAAAGATGAAAAGTCCATGTAATCCTATTACCAGTATTTCCATTAGTCACCAAGCCTCGCCTTGGTAATCTGTTTCAATTCAAAGTCCTGTCGTTCCCCCAAAACCCAGTTCAGGAGGTGCCCGAACAAAATGTAAGTCTGTGCCAATTTCTCAGGGATGGGCAAAAATCATCACTCGAGTTCATTTGGGGTTCCTCCCCCCCGCCCCTTAAGCTCTTAACTCCAGGGCACCAAGAGAAGTCCTTCCCAATGTTCACCGGGTAATCTTGCCCTCTCAGGCTGGCTTAAATCTCTAGCTTCTATCCACAAAGCTTCCAGGGCAAAGAGGCAGAGATCTTTAACGCACCAGGGCCCCCAGCCACCTCAACTTGGGGAAGCTCTGGGGAGGCTGTTGGGAGGGGATGTCCGGGCGGGGGCGGGGCTGGGATGGATACAAAAAGGACCAGCGAGGCCACTCACTCTCCACAGCTCAGGGCCAGAGCTCAGATATCATGCCAGTCTCTACACCGTCTTGTGAAGGAGGCATCAATCACATCACTGTAAACACACCAAGAGTGGGTGGGTATAGCCGGCCCCATCGAACGGTGAGGAAATGGAGGTCCAGGGTTTAACTCAAACCTGGAGCCAGCACGTGGTGATGCCGCCCCCTTCCCCTAAAACCAGAGACCAGACATTCTACGCCCATGTCTTTGTGAGTTTCATCTGCCCTCCCCAGACTTCTGCTTAAGCAGAGTTGTGCTTCTGTTGCTTACCCCACCCTGCCCCTGGGGGAGCCCCCAGACAAGAACGAAACTTCCCGGAGCCTGCTTACAGACTGAATGTCTGTGTTCACCCCAAATTCCTGTGGAAACCTAGTCCCCAAGGTGATGATATTTGCAGGAGGCAGGAGCTTTGGGAGGTGATTAGGTTATAATGGTGGCGCCCTCGTGAATGGAATTGGTGCCCTTGTAAAAGAGACCCCAGAGAGTGACCTTGCCTCTTCCACGGTATGGGGTAGCAGTGGTAAGACAGACATCTATGAGCCAAGAAGCAGGCTCTCACTAAACACTGAATCTGCCAGCACTTTGATCTTGGACTTCCCAGCCTCCAGAACGGTGGGAAATAACTGTCTGTTTACCAGGCACTCATTCTACGGTATTTTGTTACAGCAGCCCGAATGGACAAAGACCGAGCCTGATGCGTAAAAAGGTGATGAATAATCATAGTCACCTCCACGGACGGCTGTGAGCCTTCACTAACCCAAAGTAGTATTTGATGATCCGTTCGGAACACCGCCTGGCACACACTAAGGCTCAGTAACGATCTACTCTTATTATTACGTTTACTCACCCCTGAGGGTCAAGATACGTATGCTTTGGGACGTTCCATACACCCCCTACCCTGTTGGGCACCATTCATTCCAATCCAACTGAACAACTGGTATTTGTCCAAATGTGGCATCTTCCCTCTCCTACTTTCCGTCCTTTGCCTCTACTTCCTCTCCACCAAGAACACCCCTCTCCTCCATCTCCCACTTCCAAAACGTCTTACTCATCAGGAAATAGTCCAGCTCCCCTCTCCACAGGCTCTCATCACACCCTGCCCACACCGGTGTTTCCACTGCTCCTTCCTGGAACAATGCTGAGTTTCTTGTCTGTGCCGGACGGCCGGCTGGATGGACAGGTGAGTGAATGAACACACACGTGAATTATTGACAAAGAAAGCCCTTTTTGAAAATTTCGACTGGGGACATAGGTTTTGAATGTCTATGACTGGGAAGGCGCCTTCAAAGTTGACACACATACCCCACCATATTGGGCCAACAAGACATCATCTCTATCAAAATTAGAAACTAAATGTCAAGGCTCTCAGATGTAATTTCATGAATTATTTCAACCAGGCAGCCCAGAAGAAATAGACTATGGATTTTATTGGTTCTCTATATCATAGGTTAATACCTTTTTGGAAGCCTGAAAATGACATTTCTCTTTTCAGCCAATATCCTCTCCTTAGCAAACATTGTTTGTTTTCCCTGACTTGTCAGTTTCAGGTTGCAATTTCTATCCCTGTTTGGTGCATGCCTACCACGAGCTGTTTGCTTCAGAGATTCAGAAACACTATTCTCTTGGTGTCGGAAGAGATCCGTGTTGTCCACAAGCCTATCTATCACCTCCTGATGCATCTTCAAAAACCACATAGGAGGTGGGAGAAGAGAGCCCGGTATGGGGGCCCTTCCAGGAGAAAAGCAGACAAGCAGACCTCAGGTTCTCTCTTGCAAGGGGAGCAGCTGGACAGAGGCCCAGAGACAGCTCACGGACTTCAGAGGGAACGGATGGGCTCGGGCGCTTCTCAGTTGAATAACAGAGGCACATTATTTAACCTCTCTGAGCCTCTGCTTCCTTATCTGCAAAGTAAGGGTGATGGTACCTTCCTCATGAGCTGTCAAAGAAATGCCCAGATGTGAACCCTGCCTCTAGCACTACATGTGGCTTTATCTTTCTGAGCCTCCGTTTATTTCATCCCTAAGCTGGATTTGATGAACTGAACTCACTGTGTTGAAAATTAAACAATTCATCTAAAGAGCTTACTGCTGTGCCTGGCACAGAGAGAGTCCCCACAAAAACGCAGCTCTTCCTCATAAGGATTAAACACAATAACGGCACGTTCATTTCCTTTCTCCCTTTAAGTGATAACCACCCAAGGCATGCATTCATACAACAGATGGGTGACGGTCTCCTGGGTCCCAGGCTGAGTGCTAGACTCTGGGGTTGGTCACAGGGCTCAAGGAGACAATCCAGGACCTCCTGGAACTCGTGGTCTAATGGAGGAGGCAGATGTGAAAACACCCTCCATCCCAAGCTCAGACCACACATGGGAGGACGGGCACAGAGGAGGAAGCAGGGCCTGCTGCGTGGGGCAAGGGGCGGCTGTGGAAGAGGGTTTCCAGAAGAGGTGTAGAGAAGGCAAAGGGAGAATGCATCAGCCATCATTCGGGCATCGTCCCAATATCATCTGGACGTTGGGGCCCAGGGAGAGTCACCCCCCTCCTCCCGCTGCTGTCAGGAAGCTCTAAGAGTCCTTCTTGTATGATGAACCCCAACGCTCTCTCACTGGCTCCCTCCTTCCCCACTTCCCTCCTTCTAATCTGTTCTGCACACAGCAGTGAAATGAGCTTTGTGACCGATTCAAAAGGGAAATCACATTATGAGCCCCAGCCACCGTCCCGATAAATGTCCTTCTAGAGTCATCCATAGCGGAATGAGGAAACCTTGTCCCATGGGACTTGGCTCCAACCTACTGCTACTCTGGCCTCGTAATGCGACGCTCGTCCCTTGTCGCCAGTGGAAGTGAGCCCAAGATGGCGGGGCAGGGAGGGGGGCAATGAGGCAGTTACTCGTCTTGGGTACTTCTGGAGCCCAAATAGGCAATCACCTTCATAGAGGCAATCATCTGAGTGACAGGTAAGTGATGACCAGGGCAGTGCCTAAATCCAGGGGAAAATAACTGCCAGATTTCACATCTGGATGACTCAGGGAATGGCGAACTCTTCTAAAGGAGGGAGTAAGGTCTCTGTGTCTTAAGACAGGCAGACAGACAGGTGGGCAAAGTCTCGGCCAGTGCTGCGTTCCCAAAAGTCACATCACACCATGTCAAAGCCGTCAGACAGATGCTGTGGTGGAACAGCTAAAACCCAGGATATTCTTTTTTTTCCATTTATTTTTTTATTTTTTTTTTTTAATTAAAAAAAAATTTTTTTTTTCAATTTAAAAAAAAAATTTTTTTTTCAATGTTTTTATTTATTTTTGGGACAGAGAGAGACAGAGCATGAACGGGGGAGGGGCAGAGAGAGAGGGAGACACAGAATCGGAAACAGGCTCCAGGCTCTGAGCCATCAGCCCAGAGCCTGACGCGGGGCTCGAACTCACGGACCGCGAGATCGTGACCTGGCTGAAGTCGGATGCTTAACCGACGGCGCCACCCAGGCGCCCCCAGGATATTCTAAGGGATACGTGTGCTACCTGAAAGCTAATATTCATTCATTCATTCATTCATTCATTCATTCAATCATTCACTCGAGTATTTACTGAGCACCTACTATGATGTCGGCTGCTGTTTTAGGGAGTAGAGAGGTTAAAAGGCAACACCTCTGCCCTCGTGGAACTTACATTTTAGTACAGTGTGTAAAATAAAAACAGACAGATGAATTAGGAATATATTAACGAGAACAACAATGGCAACCTAGATACACCCTATGACATTCTGAGCATCTGAATATTTTGCATGTTTTAATTCTCAACAGCCGTCTGATGAGGTGGGTCCTATACTGTCTTCGTTGTACAGACGAAGAAAAGTACAGGCACAGAGAGGGCAGGTAAGTTGCCCAAGGATGCACAGCTAAGTGGTAGAGAGATGTTCCGGGTCTGTGCAATCCCCACGAAAAACAGTATGGCTGAAATAATCACCAGCTTTCATTAGCACTCCCCACGCGCACTGTTCTACAACCTTCACTGGCATCACCACCTTGGATCTTCCGCATGATCCTATGTATTCTCATCAGCCCCATTTTACAGGGAGGAGACTGAGGCTCAGAGAAGGGAAGAGACTGCCTGAGCACATTCGGCACTAAGTCGGGGAGCCTGGACTAGAACCCAGGTCTCTACAGATGCTCTTGAAAAGACAAGGCGTGAGAATGGTCTCTTTGCTTCGGCAGAACCTGAAGGATCCCAGGCACATGCCGAACCATCCAGCATAGGACTGCCATGCTCACTGCCTGTCTCCTCCCCAACTCACAGTGCACGGGCTGCGCGCTTGACTCCCAGCCTTCCTGCCTCCTCCTTAGATGTCTTCATCTTGGGTCTTTCATCTGTAAAATGGGACTGACAGTCACACCTACGTCAGCAGGGGAGCTATAAGATGGCCCCAAATCATCCGTTCAAGTAAAGGGTTTAGCAGGAGCTCTGGTACCCAGTAAGCGCTCAACCAATTGTAACTCTCGTTACTATTGTTCTCCCCAGTCTTCTGGGAAGAAGCTTCGGCTGCTCTTTGGAAACTGAATTTTGTCCCTTAACTTCGTCTCAGGGAACCCCAAATGCCACTTGCAGCTGGCACTTTATTAGCCAACCCCTAACAAGTAACAACAGTGATGTTAGCTACCAATTATCAAGCCCAAACTATGCTGTAGCCATCAAAGAAATGTACTTTACCTGTGCTGGCACATTTATTCTTCTCGGTGACTCTGATAACTAAGACATAGTCTGCCCTTTTGAGAGAACGAATACAGCAGCCAGGAAGTCAAGACTCCAAGGTCCCTGTCATGACGCTCTCCTGATTTAGGGACAGGGGGAGAAGTCTGACGTGGCTCATCTGGGAATTGTACAGTGCTTCCTAATCCTGGTCCATGACAGAATTACCTGGAGAGGTTGAATGAAATGACGCCACAGAAAATTTGGATCAGGACCTTTTGGGGGTGGAGTCCTGCCATCACTCATTAAAACTTAGATTTAAAAAAGCTCCCCAATTTGGGGCTCCTGGGTGGCTTAGTCGGTTGAACGTCTGACTTTTGATCTCGGCTCAGGTCATGATCTCACCGTCAAGAGATCAAGCCCTATGCTGGGCTCTGCTCAGAGCATGGGGCTTGCTTGGGATTCTCTCTCTTCCTCTCTCTCTCTCTCTCTGTCCCTCCCCCACTCCCGTGTGTTTGCTCTCTCTCTCTCAAAATAAACAAACATTAAAAAAAATTTTTATAAAGCTCCCACGTAATCCTAATGTTAACCAAGGTTCAGAATTATGAGGAAAACTGAAACCCCTCATTTTGACTCAATAAAGGAAAAAAAACCCTCACTGTCACTGACATCCATCTGAAAAACTATCTGTCCCTTCACATCTGTTTTGAATTTTTTTTGTTTACAAAACACTCTCATCTTTCTAGCGTAATCGACTGCGTGAAACATCTCTGTGGGATAGGGATCAGCGTGCCCATTCTACAGATGAGGAAGCAGAGGGTCCAGCACCATCCAGCATCCAGCTGGGAAACCAGGTGTCCCGACATCAAGTCTAAGAGGCCGTCCTTAAACGAAAGGACCAGAGATCTTTAAGACATTTAAAGAGAGCTATGGCCATTCATGTCACAAGGGGAAGGAGCTCAAGGGACCTGGTTTTGACACTTGACCCCAAAGATATTCTCTTACTAGGGTTGACTGAAGGCTTTTACTGCCAGACTGAAAGGGCAACACAGAGCCAACTGTCAAATCTGGACTGGATGGGGCAGGGAAGGCGCGGGGAGATAGGTTCCTTAGAGAGAGGCCACTTAGAGATAAAGTGAACGTTTCTGGAATTGCAAGGCAGGAACCATTAAGGCCAGCGGGTACCCGTCTGTCCCCAGCAGCTCCGCCTGGAGACAATGATTGTGCTGAGGCATTTCCTCTGGTTGGTTTTCTTGAGTGGGTTAAATCTACCCCCCTGTGATCTTGTTTGAACTGATTTGCTTCGCAAACTCTTTCTCTATAAATAATGAATAAGTAAACTCCAGCCTGCCACTGATAAATTATTACAAGTTGAGAGTTAATGGGGTGTAAAGTAGGCAGGGAACGGCCCTGCATTTGGTTCCCTTCACCACCGCCAACCTTTGGAAAATGTACTAAGCCACCTCCGAGCCTACTAAATTGGCACCTTCTCCCCCAACCCCCGCTGCCCTAAATCGCCCTCTCTTCCTCCATGTATTTCTAGGGTCTCAGCTTCCATGCTCATCAGCATAGAATTCCATAAAAATTAGCACCAAAGGCAAGAAAACAGGAGGCAGAGATGATTCTGAGACTTCTAGGCTTGCTGCCTGTTTTTGTTTGTTTGTTTGTTTGTTTGGGCGGTCCATTTTCTTTTCATATCTGGGAATGTGACACCGTGGAAGTCCAGTCTTCGGCAATTCCCATCTAGGGATGTTTCCCCACCCGGCTCTGTCATCTCGCTTTGCTGCAAGGAGCTGGCTTTAATTATGACACGCTGTCTGACTCCATCAGGTCTCAGAAGGAAAGCTCCACATTGCTCATTTCCAGCACCTATCAGCGCCTAATGGGGTCTCAACTATTTGCCAAATGTCTAGACGGCTAGATCTTTATGTGACTGGGTGGATGGGCACATGGGTGGGTGGCAGGTGGGAGGATGAGTTAGTAGGAGGAGGGGTACTTGTGCTGGTGGATGTTGGATGGATGGATGGGAAAGACAGGTGAACGTGAGATGAGTGGGGAGAAGGTGGGGTGGTGGATGTTGTGTGGGTACATCTGTAAAGTGGGGTAGGACGTAGGCTATGGATGATGAATTGATGAGAAGATGGATGGACGATGGATGGATGGGTGGGTGGATGGACGAACAAATGGATGGGCGAGTGGTCATTCACTCCTAAGGGTTCAGTTTAGGCCAACCAGGCTGTCAAGGAAGTAAATGACCCAGATCATGATGAAGTAGGTAATGTTATAATCATCCACAAACAACTAAACTGAGAGCCAAACAGATTAAAGGGTTGTCTAAGGTCACAGCAGAAGTAGTACTTGAACTCCTGGCCCCTTCCTTCCCATGTCCTTTCGATGTCACATTCAGCATGTGATGATAGAAGGCCCGTCCCTCCAGACGCCCTGTAAACAGCACCCATTTTCCACCTCTATATTCTGCAGCCAGAGAGATAAGCTCCAGGGATTTTTCAGCACCCAAGCTGAAAGCTGGAGAGGAAGAGCAGGGCAGGGCAGCCACAGAAGGCAGAGTTCCTACAGGAGGAAGGGCTGTAAGGCCAGCTGAGCCTGAGAAACAGAGGTTTATTAACAAGAAAGAATGATAATCCACTGGGTGAAGGCACAGCATCTCTGGTGCTGAGAGCCTGTCAAAGGGAGCCCTTGTTGCACAGAGAGAGATCAGACCCAGTGACTGAGATGCCAGGGCAGGTCTCAGTGGTCTACAGACACTCCAGACAAGTCCACCGAGAATCCTTGATCTGTGCCCGGAAAGTCCCGAAAGGCTGCTCTAATAACTACCTTGGAGGGACGGGCCTCAGCTGCGGAAATTCTGAAGATGGCTGGGACCCCTTCCTTGCCTTTGAAGATACTTGGTCTGTTCCCTGCTCGGTGCACTCCTTTGGGTCTTTTGAACACCTAGAAGAAACAGAATCCTCTTTTGAAGAGGACTGGGAGACAGACCTTTTGATTAAAGGCAAGAACAACTTCTCAGCTACAAGACTCTCTGTTTTTGCCTAAAGGAGATGACAGCTGGGGAGAGGTGGCCCTGCTTCTCATCAGTCGGTCACGGCACAGGGACGGTCACTGCCCAGGAGACCACTGAAGGGCTGGAGCCCCAAGAAGGGGAAACTGTTTGCCGCATCCCTCAGCTGCAGTCCCAACTTTAAACTCGGGTCCCTGCCACCTGCCAATTCAACAAGAAAATTCTCCTCACCAATAAAGTGTTTATGTATACCTGCTTTGACAACAGCAGACAGGAGCTCAGATCCCAGCTCCACCAGTTCAAAAGTAGCAACCTCACCCGGTAGCTGGGAAAAGGTCAAAGTGCTTAGAATAACGCCACACATGCTGTCAATGCTTTGTAAACTGCTATTATTATTATGTGATTTTTTTAAAAGTTATCCCACATGTCTCTAGTCCTGGTCATTTTATGATGGGTTTTCAGTCTTGCCATTCCATTTCCTCCTCCTAGCCACCCAGGGACACATACACTGTTATCCCCACTTTATAGATGAAGACACAGAGGCTCAGAGAGGTGAAGTGATTTGTCCAAAGTCACACAGCCAGCATGTGACCAAGCTAGAATATTCATCCAGGACTCCTCACTCCATATCCAATGTTCTTCCTACTGCAGCACAGGATAGCACTGTATTTACATCACCTCCCTTGGGTACCCACGATACTGGGCTACTAGCAACAGTCACTACAATGACAAGAATTGCCAGTACTTACATAGCACTTGATGTTAACCTTAAAAATAAAAATGTTATTTTACGAGCAGACACAGGTTTATCTGAGAACAGCAGAGAATTGCAATCCCATATAAGCATCGATGGTAAAATCATAGGCCAAGTCCAACAAACAAGAGAGGGGCACATTATTTTATGGAGAAGGAAGAGGAAGTTGGGAGGGACTGTTTGGAAAGGAAAGTTCACAGGAAAAAAAAAGCTCAGGGTGATGACAGTTTCTCATCAGCTGAGTTCCAGGGGTAGTGGATCTTGTAGGAGAAGCAATGTACATCTTTTCCCTGCCTGGAATTGAGGATTCTTTCCTGCTGAGATACTTCTGTTAGGGGTCGGTAATTGACAATTCTTCCTGTCATTGACATGGAGTGGTACAGCTCCCCCTTCCAGCCTCCCCTGCCAGCATCCTGCGTCCACTTTAGTGAGGCTTTCCTTTATCAATTTTCACAATGTGTAACAGCCTCAGTGCCTCCTATGTAGAAACTTACTTAATCCTTACAATAATCCCACAAGGTAGGGACTATTATTCTCTCCATTGTATAGATGTAGAAACCCAGGCTCATAAAGGCTTTAAATAATTACCAATACAAAAGAAAAACTTGTATCAACAAACCTGTATGAAAGTAGAACTACTCAGATCCAGACAACTGGTAAACCAACAATTTTTCTAGAGGCTATTTTGATGAGCATCAGCTATCGTATTTTCTTTTCTCTTCTTTTCTTTTCTTAAGAGAGAGAGAGAGAGAGACTAAGTGAGCAGGGGAGAGGGACAGAGGGAGGGAGAGTGAGTCCCAAGCAGGCTCCACACTCAACACGGAGCCTGATGTAGGGCTCAAATCCATGACCCCAGGATCATGACCTGAGCCAAAACCAGGAGTCTGATGCTCAACCGACTGACCCACCCAGGCGCCCCCAGCTTGTATTTGCGCATGAGCCACAAGGCCAGGCCCTGGGAGATACACAGAAGCTTGGCTTTGACATGCAAGAACTTTGTTTTTCCAGTTTAAAATTTCTATATAGGAAAAATTCTCATGAAATTTATTCTGTACTCAAGGATAAGAGAAGTGACCAGACCATGACAGTGATCTATGAAACTCATCCAGAGAGCCCTGGAAGACAGCCACAAAGAATATTCGAACAACAAATTAATTCAGTTCTTAAGAGGACACAGTACAGCCTGGTGGGGTTAAGGCTCAAGCTCTGGGATCAGACAGGTCAACTTTATAGCCAGATTCAGCTTCACACTAGCTGGATGAGCCATCTCATCTCCCTAAGTCCTAGCCTCCTCGTCTGTAAGATGGGGACAAGAATTTAATGAAGCAGTATCTCTAAAGTCCCTAGAACTCTGCATGCAGTAGTCGCTTAACACGTATGTTACCCTTAATTCTGAGAGTGCCGTTTCATAGCAAAGCCCTCTTTCCTATTAACAAGGATTCAACCAAGCAACCGACTTCCCTTCCTTCCTTTTAAAGGACCGTAATGGCTGAACATCAATGACTGGTTCTGAAAACAATACTAAGCCGTGCCCAGAGAGAACACCTCCCAGGAGTGGATTCATTTCCAGCCTCAGCAAATCCATACCGCCATTCTGATGAATGGCAGCTCTTTCCTGCTGGCAACTCTTCCAGGGACTGGATCTTCCAGCTGTGCCCCAGCCCCCTCTGAGACTGTCACTGGCATCACTGAAATGTCACCATCCTCCGGGTTCAGAGGGCGAAGAGATCCATTCCACCTGAACCCTAGCCCTAAGCTGGAAACTCACATGGTATACACCTAAGAGCACAGGTGGGGTTGGCAAACATCACCGGCAGGTTATCAGGGAAGTCTGCAAATAGTGTAAAACCCCAGGCCGATGAAATGTGAAGGCTACAAGAGCTCCAGGGGACACTTTTCCAGCTGCATCTTGCCTGTTCTTTCCATAACGGCTTCTGAAACTGCTGACCAGTCTCCCTTGCTGAACCCTAGGCTTCCACGATCACACCCCCTCCTGGTTTTCCTCGACCCCTGGCCCCTCCCAGGCTTCCTTACAGGAACACTCTGCCTTCTTCGCACGTACATCTGTCCCCCAGGGGACCACTGGCTCTCCAAGTGGGGTTCCCACACCTGCAGCATCAGCATCACCTGGGAACGAGTTAAACATGCAAATTCAGGCCCCGCCCAGGAGGTCCACTTTGGGAAGCGCTGCCCCAGACCATCTCCCCAGGCCCAAGGCTCCTCATTTCTCCCAGCACAGGTGGCCGCCAGTGCTGTATCTCCTGTCCAGAACGGCACCCTGAACAGCCATCTATCTAACTGCCACCTTGACATCACCTCTTAAAAGGCTCAGAGGCACCTCCCACCAGACGTGCTGACCAAACTCTTGGGATTTTGCTCCCTGTCCCTGATGGAGTTCGGCCATCTCTTTCTCAACAGGTGCCGCCTGCCTTGAAGCAGCCTGGTCTCTGTTCTCTATCACGTGCGGTCCTTCCCTCCTCCCTTTCCTTCCAGAACAGAGCAAGGCAGCCCACAGGCAGACGGGATTGCCGGGCACTCGCCATGCAGAGAATGGAAACAAGTAAACACTAAACACGGTTTCCCTTTAAAGCAGACCTTTCACTGGATTTCTGCAGTTCACCAAAAAATAAATAAGAAAATTAAAAAAAAAAATGAATGGGCACCTAAGGTGTGCCAGGTACCTTGCTGTATCCAGGGACCCTGGCTGTGTCTGTGCTCCCTGCCTCTCTGCTTCCCCTCTTCTGCCAAAACAAACTGTTATTTTGCATTCAAAGATATAGGCTCCCAATGCGTACTTTAATATTACCTATTGATTTTCCTCTTGCCAGTCATTATCAAGATTTATTCATCCCCCTGGCTCCCCATTGATTGAGGAAAGCAGTATTCCCAGTGGTCAATCAATCCCGATAGACTCCATGACAAAGAGTCAATAGCTATTTATTATTTGATTTATGGGCTTAATTATCTTAAACACAACCAGGCAGGGACAAAGCAGAAGCTGAGCAGTGCTCAAGCAACCGTGGCCGGTTTGGAAATACATCAGACCAAAAGCCAGGGTCCGGCGAGTTCCCAGAGCAGTGGACACGTACTGGTCTGACACTTAGCGCTCCCTGCCCACCCACGCCAGCCTGGAGGCCGCCACGAGGAGAGGGAAGGGACACATGCCAGGGTTTCGATTTGCACCTGCCAACTCAACAAGTCATAGGCCAGGCGTGTTTGGTGGTTTGGAAAATGAACCTGGCCCAGAGGGTGGTCAGCGTTTTCCCCCACCTAGGGGGAGAGGACCATCAGGGGAGGGTTCTAAGGGAACCGTGGGGCATTAAAAAGAAGGATGAAGGGGCTCCTGGGTGGCTCAGTCAGTTAAGCGTCCAACTCTGAATTTCAGCTCAGATCATGAGCTCATGGGTCATGAGTTTGAGCCCTGCATTGGGCTCCATGCTGGAAGTGGAACCTACTTGGGATATCCTCTCTCTCCTCTCCTCTCCTCTCTCTGCCACGCCCCAGCTCGCTCGCTCTCTGTCAAAGTAAATAAATAAACTTAAAAAAAAAAAAAAAAGAGTGATGGACTTAGGCACAGCTGGGAAGGGAAAGAAAAGGAGAGGGTGGTTCGATATGGACTTTGGTCTGCATCAGACAGTCCTGAGTTCAAATCCTGCCTCTCTGCCGCTTTATAACCTTAGGCACACTACTTCATCTGCTTCCTTGTCCATAATCGGAGGAGTTGAAGAGTTCCTCCTTCAGAGGGTTGTTAAACTCATTCAAAAGACAGAAAAACCAGTATCTGCACGCAGGCTGATCAGATTGCAGGGAACTAGCTTTTAATTGCAACCTCGCCTCCCTCCATGAAGCTACCCCCGTGCTCCCAAATCTCTGTTTAACCACGGCCTGCCAGCAATGCTGAGCAAACCGTCCCTCTGGTTTCTGGAACACATGTTAAGGACCTGATGTTGCCCACACTTGCCTTCAAAACATGGGAGTGCAGCTGGCTATTTTTAACTTGGGTAAATAGTGAAAGCTGTTGAAAATGCCTTTGTTTCCAAAGGACCGCCAGCTTGCTGTTGCTGTCCCCTAAGGGAGTCCTGCCAAGTATCTTTCAGAACCTAGGGCATTCAAACACGCATTTGTTCCCACTGATGCCTGATGAGAATCAACACGAACTGTCCACACCATTCTTGGAGGGGAGTGGGGGTGGGGGATAGAAGAACAATCCTTCCGGAAGCTCCTCTAAGAAAAGGGATTACCCCAAAGTGGTCTTTCTGAAATGCAAACCAGATTGTGTCCCTCCTCTGGCTAAAACTCTGGGTGGCTCCCCTTGCCTCTGGGAGAAAAGTCCGGATTCCTTAGTTTGGCTCACAAGGTCCTTTCAGACTGTCTCTAGCTTCTTATCTCTTGCTAGCACCCGTATGGACCCTATACCCCAGCTCCTGACTCCTCTGTCCCTTCCCTGTCTTGTTCCCTCCCACATCCAGCCCTTTGCATTATGGTTCCTACCGTTTAAAAAAAAAGTATTGGCATCCTTAAGTTTATTCATTTATTTTGAGGGAGAGAGTGAGTACACACAAGTGGGGGAAGGGCTGAGAGAGAGGGAGAGAGGGAATCCCAAACAGACTCCGCACTGCCAGCATGGAGACCGACGCGGGGTTCGAACCCACAAACCGTGAGATCATGACCTGAGCCACAATCAAGAGTCGGATGCTTAACCCACTGAGCCACCTGGGTGCCCCAAGAATGCCAATACCTTCTTGTCCATCTGGCCAGTTCCTTGGTTGGGTATGGGGCCAGCTCTGGGTCCCCATAACCCCCTAGGTACATTTGCAGAGATTATGACACTGTTTGGGAATCATCCAGTGACCTGTGAGCTCCACGGGAGAGGTCGCACCTTCCCTTCCTTACTCCCACCATCACACCCAGGAAGGACCTCGTATATGATGAATGTTTGGGGCCAATACCCCCTAATCACTCAGTCTCTGTACTGCATTGTTATAATTCACATCGCATAATTGGCATCTCTTTCTTTTCATCCCTGTTAATTCTCCCACGTCCTATAGGCACACCCCCCCACCCGGTCTGTACTACATTTCACTTATGTCCCACTCATTTCTCGGTGATTCTGAATAAATAGTACCACTCATTGTCTGCCGCTATACTTGCCTAGAGGATCAGGCTGCGATAATATGTGTGAATGTATTTTTGGAAACAGTTATCCATTCATCCAACAAGTATTTAAGGAGGAGCTCGTGTTTTAGAGGCTGGGGATACAGAGGTGAGTCAAACAGCTGAGATTCTGCTTTCCTGGGGCGTATGTTCTAAGTTGGGCGAAGGGGTGTAGGGAAAACAGATGAAAGGCAAGCAGGCAAACCGAGGAACAAAACGTCATCTTATGGTGAGAAGCGCTCTAATGAAAATAAAACACAGTGATGTCATACGAGGGGATTGTCGGGGGTGGGGGTGGGCAGTGGGGCACCGCTTGGGACTGGCTTCAGGACCCCAGGCTCTTCTGGTTTCCTGTAGCCCTGCCTGCTCCTCCTCAGTCCCCTGTGCACGGGGACCCTTCCCCACCAAGACACGCAGCGCTGGAATGCTCCAGGCTCCGTCCTTGGGCGACCTCCTGCTCCTCCCTGGATGGCCTCAGCTTCCACAGGAGCTTACGGCTTCAATCACCACTTCTATGCAGATGACTCACACACGGTTATTTCCAGCCGCAACCTTCCATCTGAGCTGGAGAGCAGTATATCCAGCTCCTTTCTCAACATCTCCTTACGGATGGCTCGAAGCTTACAGAAGTTAGGTAACATGGCCAACGTACAAGCCAGGAGCAGAGCTGGGCTACGAGGCCCAGAGGTCAGACTACAGCCATCACCTCGTATCATCTGATATTATAATCAACGCAAAACACCTGGGGCTTGTAGGATGCCAAGGAGAAAAAATACTGCTACTCTTACTTGCTTCTGCCGCTATCCTTATCGCCATCATCATTGTTAGAATATCATCATTATTACGATGGCAGCTGGGAGACACAAGGTATTGAGCACCTCTGCTTATAGGAGGCATTGGGCTATAGCCTGATCTCTGATTCTTATCACTCCCTTGCAAGAGAGAAAAAGGTCATCCCATTTTACAGGTGAACAAACAGAGGTCCATAAAGGTGAAGAAATTTGCTGTAGACTCAAGTCCCCCCAAAAGGGAGTGTTCATACATCTATTTGGTGAAACAAGCAAGTCATAGACCAGTGCTGCAGGGTGAGTCTGTCTTCAGTGGGTAGAAGAACTATCCACAAATGTGTGTCACAGAGCTGCTGGCTCGTCACCAAAACCCATGTCATTTTCCTACTGGGAATACAGCTGGCTGGCTCTTCCTCAGCCTCCCCTGCAGCCAGGTGTGGTCAAGGGACGGTACCAGCCCGTGACGCATGGGTAGGATGCATGTGACCTCTATGTATTTTCTTCTTTCCTCAGCTGAGGCAGAGGTCCCTGAGCCTTAAGGATGGGTCCAAAAGATGGAATTGGTCTTGGATCCCCCCCACACACAAGGAAAAGCCACCTCCCGCCCAGGAACACCCACCTTGGACTATTCTGTGAGCAAGAAATGGACTTCTATTGTGTAAAGCCGCCTAATGCTTTAAGGCTTATTTGTTACAGCAGCTACCATTACTCTGACAAATACAAACTGAGTTTGCACGCACACTGAGGGAACTGCCTGGAAGGATATACACTGAAATGCTAATGTGACTGCCTCCGGCTGCAGACATTACAGGTGAATTTCATGTTCTTTTTGCTGATCCGCATTCTCACTAACAAACGAGTTTTCACTTGGGCGGTAAGACACACAAGTTACTTGTTAAGTGATGACAGATGGCACGCACGCTAATTTAGGATCTTTGAGACTCGAGGAACATGGTGGCCAGTGGCAAAGTCTTCACCCAGGCAAGTCCTCTGCTGGTCATGTGATCATTTACCAACAGGCGTATGCAATGTACATGCGATGATGCTAATAATAATAATGATAATGATGCAGTGCATTTATAGCGCTTCCTTCACAAAAGTCCCGGGGTGCTCTACATTCTAGCACAATTAAAGGCAGCCACAGACAAAAAACCTTTTCAGCTGTGCTTTATAAAGGGAAAGCAATTCAGCTCTTTGAACATGAAAGGAAGCCGATTCTAGTAGATGAGGGGGGACAGAGTCTCCATGTGCTCAGCGCCCCCTCCCCCACTCCTGTATGTTATATTTAGGACAATCAAACTGGCCTGGAGGGAAAAAAAACATCAGAAAGCCCACAAGTACAGAGTTACAGGAAAAGCAAGTCAAGATCTCATTCGGGCACGGAGCGGCTAGTGTCTTAGCAGAAGGCAGAGCCCTTCATTTGTCTGTTAAATACTGCAGCTTGGAGCTATTAGGTTTGAAGGCATGAAAAACAAGAACTGATCTAGAGTTGAACATCATCTATTAAATAGCTCCTGATATTGACCAGATTTGGAATGATGTGCAAATGAGGCCCCACGGGATTTCATTACTACCTTGTCCCCGAGAGACGGGTGCGGCTGGTTATCGCGTGCGTATGGGGGATACAGTCAGCCTCACGTGACCGCAAAACTGTACTCAGATTCTGGGCACCCGGCGACTGGGTGGGACAGAGGACACTAGCCCAATGAGAAACTAAAACAAAAAAATCTTCCTGAAAGCAGTGGGGGAATCCTGTCCTTCCTTCTCTTTCCTGGGGCGCACATCCCAAGCCCTGTATCCCAATAAGATGTTTACGTAATGCCCCTGTTGTCCTGCTCCCTCCTACTCGCATCCCGGAGAAAGCATCTTCAACTTCACAAATGCAGAGCAACCGCTCAGGCGTCTTTCCTGAAGTCCCACACAGGTGGGAACACCACACTGACGGTCAGGACACCCCAGAGTCCTGTTTCCTCTGTGTGTGTCCTTCAGGGCTGGGCTGATGCTGTCACTGCTCTCAAGCAAATGAGTCTGATACACCCAACCAACTTGCTCAGTGCAAGAGGAGGCAGCAAGCAGCCAGGCCATCAGGAAACTTCCAGGGGGGGTGGGGGGTGTGAGTGACTCTGGTTTAAAATCTTTCATTGGCTTCCAGATGCAACAGAATAAACTCCACACCTTTATCCGTACTTTTGAGGCCCCGCAGCCCCTTTCCTACCATCCTGCTTCCTTCTGGCCCACAAACGTGCCCATCTCATTCCCACCTCAGGACCTTTGCACCTGCTGTACCACTGCCTGGACTGCTCTTTCTCTGCTGCTCACCATTAGGTCTCAGTTAAATGTCACCTCCTCTAAGACACCTCTTCTGACCCCCTCCTGTCACTCTGAACCTTCCCTGTTTGTGGCCCTCATAGCACTTAATGCAATGCTTTATTATTTTACTTCATTGTCTGTTTCACTTGTTACTGACAGTCTCCTTAGCTGGAATGGAAAGTCTCTGCATGAACTCTAGGAACTATGTTCTGAGCACCCAGCACGTGGTCTGGCACTCAGCCAGGGTCCCATACGTGTCTGCGGAAGGCGGTGAACTCATGTTAGCACTGAAGCTAATCGGTGGCTGTCAGGCCCCTGCTGGTCTTCACCTTGGGACATTCCCGGCCCTCACCTCTTCTGGACCCAGCTGCTCACCTCTCAGTGTCGCCTGGCAGAATCGCTCGGTGAGGGTGCAGGAGGTATCGGGGTATGCAGCTCTCGGCAGCAGAAAAGTCTGCTCACTCAGGGTAGGAGGTGGAAACCTGTTTCTTTAGAGCAATGGCTCTGAGCTCGAGTGCACGGAAGGGGGTCCTGAAGGGTTTCCTAATACCCAGAGAGCTGGACCCACCCCCAGAGCTTCCGGTTGGGAGGGAGGGGATTCTTTATCTTACATTTGCCTTTCTTTCTCTTTTTTTTTTAAACAAATTTCCCCCCCTTGCAGAGTAAGATAGCAAGCAGAGGAAAGGGGCAGAGAGAGAGAGAGAGAGAGAGAGAGAGAGAGAGAGAGAGAGAATCCCAAGCAAGCTCCATACTCCGCGAGGAGCCCGAAGCCGGGCTTGAACATGAGATCGTGCCCTGAGCCGAAATCAAGAGTGGGACACTTAACCATTAGCCACCCCGGCGCCCCTTACATTTGCTTTTCTAAAAAGTCCCCAGGTGATGCTAGCCAGGGGTCCACACACTATGAAGCATGGCTTTAAACAATTTGGGGATTCTAGAAAAAGATTGGAGGAGGGCGATGGGGGGCTTATGGGCTATGGGAACTTAGTGAACTGCTGATGTTAATAAAATGAGTCTTTTGAAGGGAATGAGCAAGTGAGTAACTGTGTTTTGTAAGATGAAGAGCAAGAGAGGGAAAGTATGTAACATGGAGTGTATATGCAAGACGTGCGCGTGTGTGTGTGCTGGCCCCACAGCACTTACAGGACATTTCAGTACATACACAGAATCAAAGCCACAAGAAATGAAACCAGTTTAAAACTCCAGTGGCTCTCAAACTGTGGTGTATCTCGTCCTCCGGAACGTAATCAAAAAGACAGAGGCTTTGGCTCGTTGAACTAAGATGGGGCCTCGCTCTCGTACGGTTACCAAGTCCCCCAGGTAAGTGTGATGTGATCAGCGGTGGCGAACTCCCGCGATAGATTCTTGCCTACTCCCTTTGCCCTGGCTGATGCAGGGCAGGGCAAAGAAGCAACACGCTGGCCTGATGTTTAGATACACGTTTGCTCCGTTCCAAGGTCTCTCAGTTATTTGTTCTATGACCCGGGCAGGGGGCTCCCTGTGCCCGTCTGACCTCAGTTTTCCCACTTGTTAAGTGGGCACAATCATAAATGGGAGAAGATCGCCGCGCCTGGCCTGAAGCGAAGCGCTTGCTGAAGGCTGGTGGAATCTGCTGCTTTTTTTTTTTTTTTTGGTTTACTCTGGGTGCTCTGCATTTATCCACATTAAATATAAATGCCCCTCAAGCAGGGAAATGGTTTCAGACATGAGCATCAGCTGTGCCTCCTGCAGGTGCAAGGGAAGGAACCATGTGATGGAGCTGTAGTCTCTGCCCGGCCCCCCGAAGCTCACCGTCTCTTCCTTTCCAGAGACGGGGCTGGAGGGGCTGCAGCGGGAGCTAATGAGGGCCTTGGGACGTTGTGATACCTTTCTGGGAAGAAGGGGGCGGCTTCTCCCTCCCTAGCGGTGGCTTCCCCCCGCTGCTGGTGCATACCTTCAAAACAGCAACCATGCACGCGGGGCTTCTCACAACCCAACGCTTCCCAGTCTGGTCTGGCCTCCGGCAGCAGCGGGCTGGGCTGCGGGGAAAGAATGCTGGCGCCTGGTGAAGTCATCTGCTCTGACCGTAGCGGGAAGCCGGGGCGATACACTGACATTTCCTTGAGCTTTTGTTGCCTCGGCGGCTGTCAAAATACTCCCCTTGGGCCCCCGCCCTCTATTCTGGGAGTTTCTCAGGTTTTATTTGTCCTTGAAGACACCAGTTCCTGCCCACCCCTCCCCCTTCCCCGGCCCACCACCCGCCTGGTTCCCTGAGCATAAAATCCAGACCTCTCGCCAATGTTCCAGGCCGTTACAGGAGAGGGTCTCGGGGGGGTCTCCCAGCTGCCAGAAAGAGTCATGTGGGGAGGTTTTGTACAGAAACCCCAGGCCTATATGGACTAATTAAATCAGAGACTCTCAGGCACTGGTTGTCAACTGGGGGCTGACTTTGCCCCAGGGGACACCTGGCAATATCTGAAGACATTTTCGGTTCTCACAACTAGGGACTTGGTACCATTGTATCTCATGGGCAGGGGGCAGGGATCCTGCTAACCATTCTACAGCGCACAGGCCAGACCCCTATAAATGTCACAGAGCTGAGGCTGAGGGACTGTTGCAGGCATTGGTATTATTTTAAAAAGTGCCCGCCTCAACCAGGCCTGAGCACCCCTCCTGGCCCCAGGCTGGCTCCCGCCAGCTTCCTTCCTCACCAGCTACCCTCTCGTCCTTCTCTACCATGTTCTGCCACCACAGTCTTGCTTCCAGTCTGAAGCTCATCCTGCTCATTCTACCCCCGGGCCTTTGCACGTGCTGTTCCCTCCACTGGGTGTGCCCTGCCCTGTCTGCACAGCTGGCTCCTCACACTCCGGTGCCTGCCCAAATGTCACTTCTTCAGAGAGGCTGCCTGGATCCTCCCACACACAATGCACGCCTAAGATAACTCCAGTCCCCCCGTCCCTCTGCGGCACAGCTCTGGTTTATTTCCTTCAACACACTCAAATGATCCTACTCAAACGATCTCATTACTACTTAGCAGTAGTCTGTCTCCCCCACTAGAATGACAGGACTCTGAGAACAAGGGCCACATCTGTCTTGCTCACCATCATCCCCTCGCATCCAGAGAAGTGTCTGCTACGTAATGCGTTTACTAAATATCTGGTGAATGAAAGAATGACCGAATGGACAAGCTTTGGGGGACAATGGGGTTTGCAAGCTGTCAGACAGTGCAGTGCATTCACAGAGACCTGTGCTCTTGTCCTGGTCCCACTTTCCTCTCTTGGCCTCAGTTTCCACATCTGTAACATGGCCCCGATGGTTCAGTGGGATCAGGCCCCCCCTAATGAGGCCCTCCCGGCGACGTCAATTGTAGCGTTTTGCTTTGGTTTTGTCTCCATGGCACCCAACTGAGGTAGGTTGGTCCATGTTCCTGTCACCACCGGATAAATAAATTTCTTCCCACTGAGATCCTGATTATTTTGTAATTTTGTCTGGTCTATTTTTGTTTTGTTTTTTTTTTCAAAAACTTCCCTGTTTCCATTTCCCTCTGCACTATGCTGGGTACACAGTAGGTACTCCCTGGTAATACTCCCTAAGGTGTGGTTCCCAAATATTAGTCAGATTAGAATGGGCTGGGGGGCTTGGTTAGAAAGTCTTAACCTACAAACAGACTTGATTCACTAGGTCCAAGGTGATGTGATAGACTGAAAACTGGAGCCTGAGGATATCCAGGTTCTAATCCCTGGAAACTGTGACCTCAATATTGCAGAAGGAACTTTGTAGATGTGATTTTAATTGAGGGTCTTGAGGGGTGCCTGAGTGGCTCTGTTGGTTAAGCGTCCGACTTCGGGTCAGGTCGTGATCTCGCGGTCCATGGGTTTGAGCCCTGCGTCAGGCTCTGTGCTGACAGCTGGGAGCCTGGAGCCTGCTTCGGATTCTGTGTCTCCCTCTCTCTCTGTCCCTTCCCCAGCTCACACACGGTCTCTTTCTCAAAAATAAATAAACATTAACAAAATTTTAAGCTGAGAGTCTTGAAATGAGAGGTGTTTCTGGGTGGCTGTGTCCTAAATGCAATCACAAGTGTCCTTGTAAGAGTGAGACCTGTGACCATGAAGAAGGCTATGTGACCATGGAAGCAAGAGGCTACGATGCTGCCTTTGAAGATGGAGGAAGGGGCCACAAGCCAAAGAATGCAAAGAATGTTTCTAGAAGCTGCAAAAGACAAGGAAACGTTCTACTCCAGAGCCTCCAGAAAGGAGAACAGCCCTTCACTTTAGAGACCCACTCTGGATTTCCAATCTCAGAACTGCAGAACAATAAGTGTGTGTTGTTTTAAAAATGCCTATTTGATTTTGAGAGAGAGAGAAAGAAAGAGAGAGGAGCAGAGACAGAGGGAGAGAGAAAATCCCAAGCAGACTCCAGGCTCAGCACAGAGTCCAATGTGGGGCTCAAACTCACAAAGTGAGATCATGACCTCAGCTGAAATCAAGAGTAGGATGCTTAACCCACTGAGCCACCCAGGCATCCCTAAACGTGTGTCATTTTAAGCCACCAAGTATGTGCTAATCACAATGTCCCTGGGAAACTAATACAGGTGTAGCACTCAGGCCTCTGCATTTAAAAGACCTTCTTCCCTTTGCTGGCTCTGACGCAGGGGACCCGGGGGGACCATACTTCCAGAAGCCCTGCTCCAGAGCTGTTCCAGGCTGCTTCTCAAACCAGCCCATCCCCCGAGAACCAAAGCATTTTGTCAGAGTCGGAGGGACCCTGCCACGAGCGTCGATGTCTACCTCCTCATTAGCAGATGGGGACACTGAGGCCCAGGGAACGCTGCAGCAAGGCAGAACGATGGGAGGTGTCTTCATTCAACTCTGTCGGCTTTCAAATTCCATTTGGAGTTTTTAAAATGAGGGATGGCGCAGACTGCCAATAGCTTTAGCAATAATCTCATAATGACCCAATCGTGGAACGATTTAGCAATCCTGCGGCTAATTGTATTTGTGGGTATAGCAATTGGGTAACTAGTTGGTTATTACTCATTCCCCAAGAGCCATACACATCGCATTACAAGGAAGCTAATCTTAGAAATACTTGTTAACTTCGATGATAATTACTAAGTAATTGGCTAGAACACGCCATTGTGAATTTAGCCGGAATATGCCAGGTAATTATCTGGTCTTATGTTCTCTGTAAAATAAATCCAGGGTCCAAAAATTGTTCCAGTTGGTTGGCTATTGTCCAACCATCAACCTCCGCCAGCCAATCATGCGGATGCAGGTGATTAATCCAATTACTCGAATACCAGGTTTCACACTGAACGTTCAGAGAAGAGACCTGATGGTCAACAAGTGGACGGTACTAAATGGGAGAGAGGGATGCACAGGGCCCCTCCCTAAGATAAATATGTAATGACACAATAATATGGTATAAATGCCACTCGGGGGCTCATCTGGCTTCTTCACGCAAAATACCAAAACACTTCAGAGACCAATTACATGTCCCAAAGCTGCAGAGTCTTTATCACGGGGCCAGGAAAAGGCTGCGCTATTTGCGAAACCTGCAGGCAGTTATGCGCTCGGGGAGGGGGGGAGGGGGGGCACAGAGTTTGTACATAACAGAAAAGGGCCAGAAACGCAGCTGGCTTACGGGATGAGTGACACATTTGCATAATGACCACTCGTTCTTCAAGGATGGCTGCTAACTGAATCTGTCCACTTCCAATTAGCCAGCCCCTGGGAAAGGGGTGAGGGAGGCTCGGGGAACTGGGATCCACCAATAACACCAAGCAAGTCAGAGGGCGGGAGGCGACAGGTTCTCAGAAGAGCCAGGTAAGGAGAGGAGAGAGTGGATTTCAAATTTTTCGTTTGGGGATGTAAAAAAGAGGAGTTAACAAGCCAGAAGGTGAGGAGCTGACCAGAGAGAAATTTGGGGTGATGGACTGGTGGGAGCAGTGGGGCAGAAGGCCAGCGGCATGCACCCCAAGTAAAGGGCTCTGCACGAGAATGATACATTCTAGATCACAGAGGAGGAAAGGAGTGGTGACAGGTTTTAGAAGTGGCCACAAACTGTCCCCCTCCCTGCATCTATGTCCCTGTAACGTGACACTGCAAATCCTCCCATGCAGAGGCAGAGTCTGTTTCTTTGTGCTGGGAATCTAGGTTGACCACGCAACTTGGTTTGGCCAATGTGCGTCAGCCAATGCAACACAGACAGAGGAGGGAAAGGCCCTTGCCCATCAGGGCCTGACCTCTTCCTTCACTTGGAACCCTGAGACCACGATGGGAATGAGCCCAAGCTAAGCTGTTGGGGGATAAGAGACCATCAGGAAGAGAATCGGGGCATGCCGGCTGATAACCTGTCAACCTGCAGCCATGTGAATGAGGCCATCCAAGAAGGACCAGCCCCCTGTCTGACCTGCCTGCTGACCACAGACATATCCAAGAGCCCAGCTACTGGGCCTGGCTCAGCACAGAACTGTCCATAGAAGAGAGGAAAACTCTGAGTGTTGGGGGTAATTTGTTACTCAGCAAAAGCTTACTGATGCACTCACTTCATGGGAACAGCTCAGCCCCTACATCTGATCTGAGCTGGTTATTTGAGAGCCTCTTCTGTCCTTTTTAGAGTGGAGGACGACCATTTTTACCCTGGTCTAAGGACTGAAGAGCCATCTCCTGAAATCCAATCCTTTGAAAACATTTACCATCTGACACATGGGTTCCAGTCAATCCATCATCTGCATAACCAATGATGACAGACAATAACCCATTTTCTTCTGACCACTGAGGTCTTATAAATGGACTCAAGGATGCTCTGTATCACAAGGGAACAGACCCGAAACACACCAGCTCTTCCCTGAGCTCACAGCTCCTGCTACGCACCTGCCGAGAGGAGAGGCTTGCGTGTTTGAGATCGTATCGCTTGAGCTGAGAATGGGAAGCAGACAGCTCCTAAGTGACTCCTGGCATCACAGGCCAGTCCTGATGCAACGGGAGAACGGAAGCCAGAGGTGAAACACACACCAAAGGATAGTTTCACAACTGTTCGACTGAAACCAAAGCTATTTTTTTTTTTCCAATGCCCCATGTCACTGGGTGAGGTTAGAGAGCAAGTTCAGGAAAGTTGCTATCATTTGACGTTTTCTTAATGTCCGTTCTCTGTTAATTACCCCTTCTGTGCAGGTATCGACCGCGGACCCTGGATATTTAAGATAGCAATGGTAAAGCTCTCCACATGTCATCTGCTGCCTTAACGAAAGCCAGAGTAACAGCTGTCAGAATCTTAGTCCAGAATCGGCACAGCAGGGACCGAGGGCCAAATCCAGCTTTTATAAGTAAAGTTTTATTGGCACCCGGCCACGTACATCCACTTACATCTTGTCTGGGGCTCCTTTCCCACCACAGTGGCAGAGTGGAGCAGTTGCTACAGAAACGGTCTGGCCCATAAAGCCACAACTATTCTCTACTGGGCCCTTTACAGAAAAAGCCTGCCAACTTCCGATTTAGCCCAATCCGTTCAATTTACACGTGGAGACAGTGAGTCTCGGCGGTATCGTTTCACAAACACTCGGGGCACGGCGGGGGTGGAGGGGGGGGATCTAGAACCAACTTTCCTAACTTCCATTCAGTGCTCTCCCCGTGGCCCTGCTCTGCCAAAGAGTTTTACCATCAAAAGCACTTCCTGGACTCTCAAGTCTTAGAACCACACAATTATGAATCGGTAGAGCTGGAGACGCTCCATTCACCGGAACGACGAGTCAACCGGAAACCCCCACTTCTCAACTCTGCCAGAGGCACAGCTCTGGGGACGGACCCACGGGTGGGGATCCCCGGCAGGACTGACCTGGTGATGATGGCCAGGTGGGGTGGGCTCATGCAGGCACCCATGAAGAGCACCACGTTCTCATGCCGCGTCTGCCTGTAGGCCATCACCTCCCGCTTGAAGGCCTTGAGCTGTTCCTCATTATCCCTCTCGATGTCGATCAGCCGGATGGCCACCTCGCCATGCCAGCGGCCGTGATACACCTGCCCGAAGCGGCCCTTTCCAATGAGCTCGCCAATCTCCAGCTGCTCAAAAGGGATGTCCCACTCCTGCAGGAAGATGCTGGTCTGGCTGGCCTTGCGTGGGAAGCTCCGGGCTGAGAGCAGGGACAGGTTCATCTCCTCAAAATCGTCCTCTGACTCCTCGGCCTCGTCGTGGCCCTCTTCATTCTGTGGGCGGAAAGGGGAGAGCGGTCAGAGTGGCTCCTGACGCTGCCCCGCCTTCCCACGAGGTCCCACTGGGTCCCACTGGGACACGTCTCTATGTGCATTTTCGGCTGGTGTGCACACAGACCTATTAGTGCAGGCCACTCTCGTCTAGAATCGTATACAATGAAGGGGCTGAAAGGGAGATCGTGGTAATCCCACGCTCCTGTGCTAAGGGGGACACTGAGGTTCATGGAAGAGAAATGCTAGGGGGCCACCCATTCCGGCTTGCTGGGACTTCCCTGGTCTGGGCACTGAAAGTCCCCTTGGTGGGGGCACCTGACAGGCTCAGTCAGTACAGCATGTGATTCTTGATCTCAAGGTTGTAAGCTGGAGCCCCACACTGGGTGCAGAGATTACTTAAAGTCCCCTTGGGAAGTCCTTCAGTCCCAGCAAACAGAGTTGACTGGTCACCCTGGGAGATGCCCGGCTCTCTATCACACAGCCAGGCAGAGCTAGGGTTAAACCTCAGGTGTCTCAACTCCTAATATCCAACGCCCTCCTATTCTACCGTGATGTTTTGGCTTGTCTCCTTACGTGTGTGTGATAAAGGCAACAGGCTAAACTACGTGTGCCTCAGCTGTCTGCACACAACATGTGACGATCCTCAGTGGAGAGTGCCTTTTTTATTTCCCCCGGGGAATTTGGAATGGATGAGTCAGAAAAAGGGAGAGGTCACAGCTACTCTGCACAGGCCAGACACCTGGGCTTCCTATGCAGCCGCGAGGGCAGAGAGGCTGGCCGATAGGATGGGCTTAACAATCAGAAGAAATGAGTGGAAATCTGGCCTCTGTGTGACTTTGGGCAAGCCACGGGACTTCTCTGAGACTTCCTTTTTCCCCGTCATAAAGCGGAGCTGATAAAATCTGCCCCTGCGGATGGTGTGAGGTTTCCAATGACACGAAAGGCTGTTAAGTTCCTTGCACAGACCTGACCACCTGTATGCGACAGCGACTGGGCTTCCTGGGAAAATGCAGATTCCTGGGCCCCACCCAGAGCTGCTCAATCAGAAAGCAGCAGGCCAGGGCCAGAAATTCGCATTTTTATCCAGCACACCCACAGGGCCCCCGGACACTTAGGCGTGAGCACCACGGTCATTAGCCGCTCAAGGGCCAGGGACCCACCTTCCCAGCATGGGGGCTGGGAGTGTCCTGCCCCACGGCTTCTTTAGCTCCAGTGAGGGAGCAGCAGGCACCCCAGCCAGTGGGGATTCCCAGAGGCTTGGGGGCTGATTAAGCAGCCTGAGGCAGTGGCCCTTTGGCTGGCCGCTGGTCTTCCTGAGCCCAAACCTGAGCAAACTTGCCCCTCGCGGCCCACTCAGGAGAAACAACACAGGAAACACTGGCTTCCCCAGGGATAATTTTTCAACGACCACAACACCTGCCGAAAGGACCTGGTTTTCTCTGGAAACCCTGGCTCTATTCCTTTCAGTTCGGGGCACACCCGCAGGGCTAAGGAGTCCATGGTTCTTACCCAGGACACTTCGTTTATTCCTCCAGAAGTTCTGGCGGATGAGAAGAAGCCCCAGACCATTCTCAAAAGCCTGCCAGGCTCGGTGTCCCCAGGACTCTGCCTCCTCCCACGTGTTCTTTGGAAGGCAGTGGGGCACATCCCCCTTGGTACTCACCTGGCCCTAGGCCGATTTTTCCGCTAAGAATGTAAATCTCTTGCCAACGTCTGCACAGCTAGCTTTTCCGTGATGCACACTGTATAACGGCCTATTAGGCTTGGTGCTGGGAGGGGCCCCCGCTTGTTAGAACGTCCATCAAAAACAGGGCCACCCCACCGCCCGCCGCCCCAAGCCCTCCGCGTCACTAAAGACATCCATCGGCTCTGCCAAGCGCTGGGCAACTCCAGGGAAACAGGTGCATCCTCTCTCCAAATCTCACCTCTGAGGTTGGCTCCAGTTCAATTTGAAGTAATGGATTTCCTTCCAAGCTTTAAAGAAAAGAAAAATAGATGTGACCCTCGCGTGAAAAGGTAGGTCTGTGTATTGTTTAGCCGCGTATCAAGAGTCCTTGAACGAGAAGCCCTGGCCATCAAGCCTTCATCTCAAAATCCACTTCAACACTTGCGTCGAAACTAATCCATAACCTCCCCATGAAGAAGCGAGGACAAGGACACTGTTTTCAACAGACTTTCTGGGCTGCTCAGGGCTCATTTTTCTTTCTTGCTTTGGTTTCCACTAATCTAGCAGCTTCCTTATAAACTGGCCTAATGCCACAGGTGGAAGAATCCTCAGAACTCTGGGTGTGTGCTAGGAAAGAATGAACGAGACCTCTAACGTTCACTCGGGTTCGGAATCTTCTGGAAGAACCTTAGCGTTAGGGATTACAGGTACCCCCCCCCCCCACGCCCCCTGCTTTTTGAAAGTCGGCGCCATGCCACTTTGCTTTTATGAAAGATCTACACTGGTGTCTGTTTTGCTGACCAAAAGAAATTCCAAGACTTTTGCTTTTGTGGAAAAGGGTGACAAGCGAAAGTTGCCTTCAGCTTTTGCTTTGCCGCAAGCCATTACGGAGGCAGCGGGCACCCTGAGCAGTGTGAGTGATGCCTCCAAGCTCCTTCCCTGGGCACTACCCTCAGCATCTCAGCCTCAAGCCTCCACACCTTTGAGCAGTATCCATGAGCATCTGTGCTTTATCTCGATTTATTTTGTGCATCCGTTAGCAAGATGCGTCCTAAGGTATCAGAGAAGCCTAAGGGAGAAAGTTCTCAGGTCTGGGGACACCCGCCAATTTTTGCATTATAAATGAATGATAATCGCGTCTTCGCATGACACCATGTTGGCCTATGAAAGGTTTTGTAGGAATGCTCTACTTTCGGATAGTGGGGGAAACCTGCATGTGTCAGGAACGGGGCAAGGCCCTCCGAGGGATACAGAGTCGAAACCTGCGTGGCTCCTGACTTTGGGGACTATTATGTTACTACCGAAGGGACGACAGCAAGTACGGAGATATCGTGCAGGAAGGCTGAAAGTGACACGGGCCAAAAGTCAGGCATGAACTGAATAGACGGAGCATGATGGAAATTCCCCGGAGAGATTATGGGATGTGGTTTGAAAACTCGCAGTGTTTGAGTTGGCTGGATGTTGCCAATCACGGTGAACCGGGATGCGTGGAGTGAGAACGAACAAAACCGTATCTGGAAGGACTGGAAGACACAGGTGGGAGCACGCACGCGCGTATGCTTGGGTCCGTGCGCGAGTGTGATGCAGTCTTGAGCTCGTGAGCTGCAGCTGTTCTGAGCGTGGGCGCAGGCTGAGTGCAGGGCTGGGGAGGGATCAGTGTGTTTGCGTGTGTGAGTACTAAGTATAGACTGGGTACTGCGTGGGTATTATGGGATGTGCTCTGTGCAGGGGTTGTTCTGGGCACACGTGAGCTGGGTGTACCCCGTGGGGGATGTGGGGGGCTCACCGTGTGTTGACAGCTGGGTACGTACTGGGGTGTGAGGGGAGTGTTGGAGCACATGGCATGTGACGGGGACGTGGGGGACAGTGTGTGTTAGAGGTGTTTCTGGGGGTGTGTTTTCGGAGTAGAGGAGGTGTATGTGTTTACGGAGTGCAGTGGGGAGACTGTAACTGGGCTGCTGAAGGCACAGAACCGGCGGCAGGAAGGAATCACAATGAACACCTCTGGAAGCTTAGCAGGGGCCCCTACCCACCCCCTCACTTGAGGGGCCACCGCTCTCCTAACCCTGAGACCCCAAGAGGCTGCTGACCCTGCAGACAGAGCCAACCCACTTCCGGGAGGGGCTCTTGGCCAGAGGGAGTCTGAGAGGCTGCAAGAACGAAAGGGGGAGAGAAGGGTGGGTCACAAAGTGCCCTCTGCCTTCCTATCAACCAATCATTTACGGCCCGGCCAGCCCCGGGAACATCTGCCGGGAACTTGGCATTTTGGGGAGATCCGGGTGGAACAAGGCAGCTGGAGTCCCTCCTCACCCAACAACAAACCAGGAGCCTTCCTCTGCCTGCATCAAGGCGTGATTACAGTCACTGGGCGATTAAATTACTTCTTCCTGTGAAGTGTTAGTGGCCGTCACTCCATGCACTTTTAAGCAGACCGCAAGCAGCTACCGACGCCGTATTTCGCGGGCGCTCCCCGACTGCCAGTTAATAACCCGGAGTTCGTCTTGCACACATTGTGGAATTGGCTTATGTGCAGCAGAGGAACGACCCGGAGCTGGAAGTCAGCACCATCTCCCTGGCAAACTGCTGCCCCCTTGATTTCACGGATGTACCACCTGGGTCTTTAACAAAGTCCGTAACATGGGGCAGGAAGGGCGCAGCAGTTAGCGGGGAGGCAGAGGAACAACCAAATGGGCAAAAGTGTGAGTTGGGAAACCGGTCGGATCAAAATTAGGTCTCCAGCATGCCCTACGCTTGGGCCACCGGCCGAAGAAGTTAAGTCAAGGAAGGTGGTTTCACTGCGGCTGCACAAACAATACCCCACCTAGAAAGAGAGTGTGTGTCCCAAGGACGCCAAAGGTGCCACGTACAGAGACAGTCACTGCAGTGCTGTTTACAACAGTGAACTATGGGAAGATAGGAGATCTGGCAAGAGGGAAATGGTTAGGGCCATTGTTCTACATCGATAATAGTATTTTACAGCCATGGAGACCAAGGTCTATGAAGAGTCTGAGATCATATGAAAAATGCAATGCTATAGCTTTTTAAAGGGATAACAAAGCAGGCTGGAAAGGGCATATATCATGAGTCACAAGTATATAAAAACACAAGAGACAGAGCACACATCAAAATTCTGAGCACACATCAAAATTCTAAGGGTGATATGATTATGAGTGATTAGTTTCCCTGGTTTTTTTTTTTTTTTATTTTTACAGAACAGTCCACATTTCCCAAAATTAGTTTGTATTATTTTTATAATGGTATAAACCAGGGGCCAGAAAACTTGGTCTGTAAAGGGCCAGAGAGTAAATCTTTTAGACTTTGCAGGCCGTATGGTCTCTGTTGGGAGCGATTCAACTCTGCTGTTGTAGTCTGAGAGCCACCAGAGACAGTATGTCGTAAACAAATGGGCATGGTTGTGTTGCGATAAAACTTTATTTATAATTTTTTTTAATGTTTATTTATTTCTGAGAGAGAGAGAGACAGAGTGTGAGTGAGGGAGGGGCAGAGAGAGAGAGGGAGACCCAGAATCTGAAGCAGGCTCCAGGCTCCGAGCTGTCAGCACAGAGCCCGACGCGGGGCTCAAATTCACCATGAGATCATGACCTGAGCCGAAGACAGATACTCAACCGACTGAGCCACCCAATAAAACCTTATTTATAAAAACAAGGGGCAAACAGGATTTGTCCCATAGACTGTAGTTTGCTGACCCCTGGTATCAGCCTAAATTATTCTTTTTAAAGGGAGGGACAATGACGTAGAATAACCGTTCTTTCATTAAGTTCTAGCTATTACAGAAAGGTAGCTTTCTGATCATAGAAAAGTCTGGGGACCCTGAAGAAACGGTCCAGCCCCTGGAAATCACACTTGACAAGCAGGGTCAGGGCACAAAGCACAGACGACTTGTTGGGCCTAGGCTGAGGGAGGCTGTCATCCTGTCCCTCTCCTTGAGTCATTCCCGTGTCTCTCTCTCCCTCAGTATCCCGCCCCATCAATTCCAGGACCAGGAAGACAGAAGACAGTGACCCTGAGCAGACTGAAGACCCAGGACAGGAGAAGGAGGTCTCTGTTCCACTTACATTGGATTCGAGGTCACCGGATGCAGGATGACCTGGGGCGCCCGGGTCGGCGTCTCTGGCACTGGCACTACATCTGAGAGGCAGACGTGAGAGTCAGAAATCCAACATAGAGTCCACAGTCTCCCCGCAAAGACCTAATTGCTGGGAGATGGGGCAGCGAGTAACGTCTCACCAGATCATGGTGCCCCTGGGGCTGGCCAGTCCCCTCTGTCCCTTCCTCAACCACTTGCGCTTTTCCTGCTCAGAAGCACCAGTGTTCTAAGATGACATCCTGAACCAAATGCCCCACTCTTGACTAGGGGCTGCCAGAACTCCAAGCCTCTGACCCGAAGCATCCACTGGTCACCTCCAAATCACCCCCCAACTCCTGAGTTCTCTTTGGGATGGGGAGGCCACTTGGTTTCACGTCTCCCAGTGCCCAACTCACCTCTGACCACCTCTCCCCTGCCACGTGGGCTCTGGACCCCTCCTTACCCTGGCCTGTCCTTCTATTGCAGACCACCTCCTCAGGCCTTGCCCTTGAGCCTTGGGATCTCCTTGGTACCACTGTGCCCTTGGGGCCTCTCAGTCTTTCCTTTTCCAACTCTACGTCCCACCATTATCCTGGGGTCTATTGGTCCCACCGCCATCCTCTTTGAGCTTGCCCATCCCAACAACCTCCGCCTTCATCCATTCCAGCAACCCACGCACTCAGCAGGCTCGTTCAGAAGGGCCTGAGCGTGCACGGACTCACCTGGGAAGATGAACTGCTGTTTGTACTTGTAGTAGTGGGACGCTGGCAAAAGAATGAAAATACCAACGTGAGCACTGCCCCGAGCTGTCCCTGCAAGTAACAGATTGGGTTCCCACAGCCACCACATGGGTTCCCTGCCCACCCTCGAGGGGTTCCAGATTTCTGCAGACCTTCTGAATGACAAGGGGCTGAGAGCATGTATAAAGGAAGCAGAGCTCTGGACATCCAAGCCAACCCTCCCACGGGCAGCTCCCGGAGAACAGAGAGTCACCCAGAGCACAATCCCATTTTTGTTAACTGCACAGGGATACATACACACAGAGAAAAGTCTGTGAAACCATAATCTAAAATAGTCATTTTTTCCCCTCTTTGATTACAGACGCTTTCAAAAAATCCTTTAGGACACAATGAGATATCATCTCACACCTGTTAAGATGTCTACTATCAAAAAGAGAAAAGAGAAGTGTGGTGAGGGGAAGGAGAAAGGGGAAAGAGTGGGGTGCTGTGGGTAGGAATGCAAACTGGCACAGCCATTGGGGAAAACAGCATGGGGGTGCCACAAAAAAAATAGCACTACCACGTGATCCAGCTTCTGGGAATATATCCGAAGGAAATGAAATCACTATTCCTGGAACGATAATCTGCACCCCCGTGTTCACTGCAGCATTATTTACAAGAGCCAAGACATGGAAGCAACTCAAGGGTCCACTGATGGGTGAACGGATAAAGCAAATGGTACACGTACACACACACACACACACACACACACACACACACAATACATGTACACATGTACATACAATGGAATGCTATTCAGTCTTAAAGAAAAGAAGGAAATCCTGCCATTTGCAACATGGATGGACCTCGAGGGCACCGTGCTAAGTGAATTAAGTCAGACAGAGAAAGATACTGTATGAGATCACGTAACATGCGGAATTTGAAAACAAAAAAATTCATAGAAACAACCAGATGGGTTAGGGAACAGGCTGAAGCTGGTCAAAAGGTACAGACTTCCAGTCAGAAGACAAATGAAGTCCTGGCGAGGTAACGCACATCATAGTGACTACAGTTCACAATTACTGTTCTGTATCTTTGAAAGTTGCTGAGGGTAGATCTTAAAAGTTCTCATCACAAGGAGGAAAATTTGTAACTGTGGGTGGTGACGGATAGAAACTTGGACTGTGGTGATCATTTCCCAGCACACATATGTACCAAATCATTACCTTGTGCGCCTTAAGCATATACAATGTTATATGTCAATTACATCTCCACAAAATTGGGAAACTATGCATTTCCTGTGTTTTTCAAATTTTCTACATTGAGCATTGTATTAGTTTTCCTGTTGCTGCTGTAACAAATTATGACACACTTGGTGGCTTAAAATAGCACATTTATCTTCTTATAGTTCTGGAGGTCGGAGGTGCTGGAATAAGTCGTAAGGGGCTAAAAGCAAGGTGTTGCCAGGGCTGGTTCTTTCCAGAAGCTCCAGAGGAGAATCCGTGCCTTGCCTCTTCCAGCTGTTAGAGCCTGCCTGCACTTCTTGGCTCTGAGCCGACTCTAGTCTCTGCTCCCCTTGTCCTGACATCACCTCCTACCGTCTCTGACCTTCTTGTCTCCCTCTTATAAGGACGCTTGTGGTTACATTTAGGATCCATCTGGATAATCCAGGGTAATCTTCCCACCTCAGGATCCATAACTTAATCATCCCTGCAAAGTCAAGTCACCTATAAAGTCACATATCCACAGATTCTGGGGTTAGAGCGTGGTGAGTTTGGGGGTACCATTATTCTGTCTACCACAAGCATGGGTTAATTTCTGTATTTAGGGAAAAAAGAAATTTCCTCAACTTCACTGCTGATTCACCCACAATTCATTTTACTCCCAGTCCCAGTTCCGGACATCCCCGAGGTTCCTCATGTTACCCCCCCTTACTCCTGTGGGGTGGAGGGCCTGGAGCAGGGGTGGGGGACAAGGGTATCGTGGGCAGTGGAGAGGCCACACTGAGCAGGAATGGGGTCAGATAGGAGTCCAAATTGGTGAACGTGCTTCCAGAAACAATTTTATTACCTGCAGGGACAGGACTCACCAAGCTGACTCACCAAGCATTACTGCAGTGGTTCAGAGGCTGGGGCCAGGGGTTGACAAGCCATGGCCCAGGGGCCAAATCTGGACCATCACCTGCTTTTGTCCATAAAGTTTTACTGGAACACAGTCACATTCATTCATTTGCATGCTGTCTCTGGCTGCCGACATGCTATGACGTCAGAGCTGAATATTTGCAACAACAGAGACTATATGGCCCACAACATCTAAAATATTACCATCTGGCCCGTGATAGAAAAAGTTTGTTGACTTCCGGTTTAAAGCAAAGATGAGCTGGACAGCAGGAGTAGGAGGCTGATCCTGTAGGGCTGAATCCTCACTCTTCCTTTGGCTGTTTGTAAAAGCTTGGGCAGCTCTCTCCGAGTCTCAGTTTCCACGGGATAATCACAGTCTTTCCCTCGCAGGGCTGAGATCATCATTCCATGAGGTAAGAGTGCATAGTGGTGCTGAATAAGCATTCGCTGCAGCGAATAAGCCAATATCTTTCTAAGCTCTCTTAATAAACAGACAAGAATGATTTATAATTAAGAGAAAATCGGTTTCAAAGAGCGAAGTCATTAGCTGCCCCCGAGGCTGGAACTGATTTATTAACTCCCCAGGACAGAGAGGGGCCTGGTACCAGTGGGTGCACAACTCGTGTTTATTGAATTAATCAACTCTCTCCTAGCACAGCGATCCCCAAATATCCCAGATAGTTGGGATCCAAACGGATGCATTTCCTGATTCTGGAAAATGAGGTGCCCAGGGTGAGAAGCAACTCAGTCAAGGTCACAGAGCAAAGCTTTAAAACAAAACCAACCTCCAGGACTTCAAGGACCTTTCTTTCTTCTGTTAGATAACTTAGGTTTTGTTTTTTGTTTTTTCATCGCACGCAGTCAACAAGAGGCTAAAATTAAAAAAGAGAAAACTACCCAGGGTTCTCAAGAAGCTTAGCTGATCTCTTCCCTCCCCAGCGGGGACGGGGGATTCGGTGTCTGCAGCAAAGGATAGCCAGCAGTGACATTCTTTTATGGAGCGGCAGCTGGGCGAGGGACAGCAAAAACCGCTCTGACAAGGGACAGGGGTCAGGCACAGGGACACTGGCGAAGGTCTCCACGCACAGAGCCAGCCCCCTCCCTCCTCAACCCCTCCGTGTGCCAGAGAACAGCTCGTTCCTGATGATGAATCTGAGTGGCTCCTGACTCCCTGGCATTGACGAGGTCTTGGGAACTGGGAGTCCTCAGGTGGCTGGAGGCCAGAGAGATACACAGGCCACTCTGAAGGCACTTCACTTCTACCCCGAAACCCTCCTTCCCTCCTTCCTTCCCTAAGGCCTCCCCCCAAAGCAGCCTGGATCGTCTTCTAGAAGGAAGGATGGAGGGTAAGTCATCTTCTGCCTACACCCTTTAAATAAAATCTGGATTCCTGCCGTGGCCCTGCAAGGCCCGGCCAAGCCTCATCCCTGTAGCTCTGAGTCCTACCTGGTGCCACTTTTCCCTTATTCACGGCATTCGGGCCACGGGGACATTTTTGCAGCTCTTTCCAGGGGCAGGGCCTTTGCGCATGCTCCCCTCCCTCTGCCCAGCCAACTCTCCCCCATCTTCAGAACTCAGACACCTCGGACCCTTCAACCTCAACTTGCTCTCCTCTTGAACTTGCTGTATGGCTGCTGTACCGCCGTTCTTTCCCTTCATGGCACTTGGTGCAACTCATTTCAGGTGTGCATCTGTGTGGTTAACCCGTCTCTCCCGCGAAGCTATAGACTCCACGAGAACAGGGGCTGTGGCAGGCCGAGTGAGGCCGCTCTGCCCAAGACGTCCACAACCTGATCCCTGGAGACTGCGACTACATCCGCTTCCATGACAAGGGTCCTTCCAAGAGGGAGGCAGACGGGTCGGAGTTAGAGTCAGAGATGCGATCACGGAAACAGAGGTGGGAGTGCGGTGGGGCCGTGTGCAAAGGAACGCAGGCAGCCACTGGAGGCTCAGGAAAGGCAAGGAAGTGGATTCCCCCCTAGCACCTCAGGAGCAACCAGCCCTGTGGACACCAGTGAAACGGATTTTGGACTTGGGACCTCCATCACTGTAAGACAGCACTTCTGGGCTGGTTTTCTTTTTAATATATGAAATGTATTGTCAAATTGTTTTCCATACAACAGCCAGTGCTCATCCCAAAAGATACTTCTGGGCTCTTTTAAGCCACCAAACTTGTGATGATTTGTTACGGCGGCCACTGGAAACTCAAACAGGGCACGTCTGGTGTGCATACGGCTCTATACCTAGTGCCTTGTATACCATGGGTACATAGTAGATGTTCAATAAACATGTCTTATGATGGATGCAGTCTGAGGGCCAGAAAATGACTTGAAGAGAAAAATCTGCAGCCTTGGGCAGTGCATGAATTTCAAGTCATTCACTCACTCACTCATTCATTCATTCATTCGAAAAAAACCCCATTTAATTAGTGCCTTAAGCTGTAGGCAATGTGTTGGCCTTCAGGTGTAGAAGCGTGAATGAAGCAGACATGTTTCCCAGTCTCACGAAGCTGATAATTCTGATTGTCACAGAGGACACGGACACTAAATAAGTTAATAAATGAACAAAATCATGGTAGGGAAGGAGCACTGTGGAGCATAAAGACGGAATCAGGGCAGAGTGAAGGGAGGCAGGGGGTGCTGAAAGGGAGGAAGCACACCCATAAGCCACCTGCCATGTCAAACATGGCCCCAGGATTCAGAAGCAAGTGGCGGAGAACAAGGAGGTCAATCATAAATCCTACCAAGCCTGTACCTTTGTTTTCCAACTAAAAACCCTTCTTCTGTATGTCCTGAGGTCAACATGTGAGCCAGATGCCTGTTAACCCCATAGACCCTTCTGGAAAAGAATGTTCTAGGTACCAGTCAATGCTGAGAACATTATGATGCCTAGGTATTAGCCAGAATAGTCTTCAAAAACCCAACATTTGGCAGGGAACCATAACCACAGCTGCCTTTCCCATCAACAGAGGCTTGTAGTCAAGGGTGTGACGGGTGACTAGGACCTTGTGTGAATAAGACAGGCACTTGTCATTCTGAGGGAATTTTGCTAAAACCTCCTAAGTCAAGGGAGAAGGTCTGGCTGCTCTTCTGGAAGGTCCCATTTTGTTTTCCACTTCAATATTGCATTTTGTGATTATTGTTCAATTATAAAACGGGTGCGTTCCTTGGTACTCTATACACTGTAGCAATGCATAAAATAAAATTTTTCTTCTTAGAAACAGCTGCCAGGAAGTTCTTGCAGGCTTTTTTGTGCATATACAAATAGACAAGTATATATACACATGCGTATAAACATACGACTATATATAATTATTTTAGAATAAATAGGATTTTATTATACCAACTGCTTTGCAAATCACTTGTTTTCCCACTTACAAGACATTGTAGATACCTTGCATGTCAGGATATCCACAAAGAACCACCCCATTCTTTTTAAGGGTGGCTGAATATTTGGTTATGTAGATATATTACAGTGTATTCAACCATTCCTCTCTTGATTGTATTTAACCATTCCCCACTTGGGTTGAGTCCAAAGTTTTCACTATCACAATGAAATCCTTACGCACAGATCCCTGTACCCTATGCGAGCATATCTGTATATAAAGTCTTAGAAGTCATATCACTGGTCCACGGAATGTACCTATAAAACTTTGACGGACAATGTGAAATTACCTCCTCAAAAAGGATTAATTCGATCCCTGCTCTGAATGCCAGGGTATGGGAGGATTTCATCTTGATTTCCACAATTCGGATTACGCCCCTATTAATTAGCAGTGATGATGAGAAACGCCAGAAATGGTAGCCATGGCAACTTGTTATTCTTATGTTTATGTAATAATGGAACCAGCTGGCATGTGTCAAGACCTTCAGCGAGACACTCGCTCTGCTCAACTCGGTACATGTATGATGAGGTGTGGTCCTTCCACGATTCTATGGAGTAGATGCTTTTATCATTATTCCCATTTTACAGATGAGGAAACAGAGGCACAGAGAGGTAACTGGTTTGCTCCAGCACGACGCCGAGATTGAGCAGTAGAGCTGGGATTTCAACCCAAGCAGCCCAGCTCCAGAGCCCATACTCCTAACTGCTGTTCTAAAGTCCCTGCCCTCGGAGGACCCCTCAGCCCACACCCCAAATGACGTCACTGTCATGAGATGCTCTGGAGTAGGTGCGGATCACTGGCAGGCTAGCAGCAAACGGGCAAGGACCCGTCCTTGGGGACCCTGCCCCAAAGAGTGAGGGAGCTAAGGGAAACAGTGATCACCCTGGGTTAGCCAGGTCTCTCACCAGCAGAGTCCTCTAGGGACAGAAAGAGCTGTGGCACTCTGACATACAGGTCTCCCCTCAGAGGTCCCCTCCCAGCCCCTGGCCCATAAGGAAGCAGTGCAGCAGTTTCCGGGGAAATTCCCTGAAGTCAGTGTCTGGGAATGGGACGGAGCAGGGGTAAGAAAGTGCCCAGACCCGCTTCCCCCCAGGTTTGGGGCGGAGGGACGGTCATGGAGTGTCAAAGCGCCCTTCTTGCATTTGCCCCCTTCCAGTGAAGCAGAAATGGACCATCCTGCAGGTGGCAGGGGGAGCACCCAGTCCGTGGACACAGCAGGCGGTTTTTGCCTAATTGACTCTGGGAGGCACTCGCTGGAATGATTCCAGCTGGTGACTCACATTATGGTCCTTGCTGGCTGCCCAGTGAGTGAGTGGTCCTCATACCAGACAGATACAAGACTTCCTCAGGCTTGAACGTAACCAAAAAATCCCAATCTTGCAAGACTTCAAAATGTGCCCTCCTCCTATGGACATAGCCCAGATCAAAACAGTGCGGGTAGGTGACAGCTTGTCCTGAAACGGGTAGTTGTATCTGGGTTTGGCCAGGTGTGGGTTTGGGCCTTCATCTGCCTACTGGTCACTCCGTCATGGCTGATGAGGCTTGGAAGTGTGACCCGTGACCACAGGACCGGGGATTTTTCCCTCTGCATGAAACCTGCAGGCTTAGGTGGAAATCAGTCCCTAGATCAGCACTGTCCAGTGGAACTTTCAGCGATGATAAAAATGTTCTATGCTTGCACTGTCCAATATGGCAGCCACCAGCCACCAGTGGCTAATGGGTAATTAAAATGTGGCTACCGTGGCTGAGGAATTAAAATTTTAACCATATTTAATTTTAATTCATTTCAATTTAAATGGCCACAGGTGGCTAGAGAGTACCAGAGGGAACAACGCCGTTCTAGACTCTGGTTCCACGGCCAAGTCAGACCTCATCCCACCGGCCTCTTTCCTGACATCAGCTGTGGTGCTGCAAATATGGCTGAGCTAGAAAATCCTTAGGGCCCTAGAAGAGGAAGTGGGCTGGGCAGGACCTCAGAAGAGGTAGGAAGACTCTTAGGTCTGGCGCACCTGAGCAGAGAAAGATCTCTTTCTTAAGTCGAATGACAAAGGAGGCCAAGAAGCCAAAACATGAGTGGCTTCTCCAGCATCTCATAGCCCGGTGCACAGTCTCAGATCCACAGCTAGGTACTCTGGAATTTATGAGCTGGGAGAACCTTCTGGATCCTCTCATCCATCTCATCCTCTGAGATCAGATAAAGTAATATGTGGTGACTGACCTGAACATAGTAAGACTCACCCGCATCTCTTCAACCCATCACCTTTAAGCGTGGACCGGCTGGACATGGCTCTGGTTCGAACCCAACCTCCCCCTCCCGCGGCCCCCGCGACTCCCCAAGTGCAAAGGTACCTGGCAGGTTGAAGTTCTTCTGCCTTGTGCACTGTGGGGAAGGGTGCAGGGGAGAAGGCGGCGTGGCACTGGGAGGGAGGGGGGGTGCTGGCGAGGAAGGCGTGGAGGATGTCGTGGATGAGGGGTTGCTGCTCGAGTCCGGCTGGTAAGGGACAGGGATGTGGTCCTGCGGAAAGAAAACAGGGCAGGGGACAGGGACAGGCACAGATGCAGAGACACGTGAGTGAGAGTGAGCAAGCAGGAAGGAACCCCACCCCGGCATCCTTAGTCCCCCCCTTTCCTCAGCCACCAGAACCTTCCAAAGTCCCACCTGCTTCATCATCCCCACCTGCAAGCTGCGTTGCATCCAGCTGTGGAAGGAACAGTTTCTGGCATCAATTTCCTGTCCGCTGTTTGGACTCCGGACTGAAAGGTTACCACATAATGAAAGCCACGGAGGTGACAGCCAAGCTCCCTGTGCCTTTTTGATTTTGGAAAGTCCCACGCCGAGGTGCCCAGAGTGCTCTTTCCATCCTAACACCTCTCCTCCCAAGTGTTTATTAAAGAATCGACAGCCTGGCCGCTCCAGAGAGAACGCGAAAGCATCTTCCCTCACGTGTCAGGCGGAGCCGGCGTGGCCTCTGCTGGGCCCCGAACCTGCTCTAAGCAAACCCGAAGACGGAACCCCCGCATACACCCTCAGAAGGGCCCTGGCGGCGGTGGGATCGGGAGCCGGGTAGTGGCTTGAATGGTGTCCCTCAAAAGACCTGCCCCCTGGGAAACTCAGAACGTGAGCCTATCTGGGAAAAAAGGTCTTTGCAGATGTCATTAAGGTACAGATCTCAAGAGGAGATCATTCTGGATTCAGGTGGGTCCTGAATCCCATTCCAGGTGCCCTTATAAGAAATGGAAAATGAGAGACACACACAGAGGAAAAGACCCCATGAAGACAGAGATAGAGACTGGATTGTCGCATCTATAAGCCAAGGAACACTTAGGATTGCCAGAGCCACCAGAGGTTAGGGAAGAGGCATGGAATGGATCCTCGCTCAGAGCCTCCAAAAGGAACCAATCCCACACTAACACCTTGATTTCGGACTTCCGGCCTCCAGAACTGCGAGGGGGAAAAAAGGCCTGTTGTTTAAGCTGCCCAGTTTGTGGTCATTTGTTAAGGCAGCCCCAGGAAACTAAAACCAGCAGGAGCCCGAGTCAGGCAAACCCAGATTCAAATCCCATAGCCACCCCTTCCCCATACATTCTGGACAAAACGCTTAACCTCTCCATCCCTCAGTTTTGCCTCCTGTAAAGTGGGAATAATGCCAGCAAACCTCAATATCATATAAAAGGGATTCCTGCCTCTCAATCCCAGCATCACTGGAACCTTAATCTGTCCACTCACAAGACAGTGGTCACTTGGTCCCTCTATTACTCAGAGGTCCATCACTCTGACTGGTTCCGGGTGCCTGGGGATGGTTTTGTAGGACCTGGTTATTTTACAACAGGTACGTTTACCTGCCAAACTCCAGAGTCAGTGTGAGAAACACCAACCAGCATAGGAGGGCAAGAAGGGGGACAGGAAACGGGCATTCTCCATCAGATGCCCAATGGGTGCCTATGCTGTGATGTCACCCTCCCAGAGCCCACTCACTCCCCCTGCCTCCAAGTAAGTGACTTCACTTCTGGGAATTTCGGTCTCTCCTTGTCCCTCACACGGGGTAAGAACACCCACCTGCTGGGTCCGCTGTGAAGTTTCAATGAGGTTATGAATGTACCTACACCCCTCCCACTGGGCTGAGGCACTTTGTTGTCAACCAATGGTTGTGATTACGTTGACGACATAATTTGCAATCGAGCTTTTTATTTGGGATAATTGTGGATTCACATGCAGTTTCTTTAAAGTTTATTTATTGGGGGTGGGTGGGTAGAGAGAGAATCCCAAGCCACCTCTGCACTGTCAGCACAGAGCCCAACGTGGGGCTCGATCTCATGAACCGTGAGATCATGACCTGAGCCAAAACCAAGAGTTGGACGCTTGACTGAGCCACTCAGGTGCCCCCATACGCAGTTTTAAGAAGTAGTAGAGATCTGGGGTGCCTGGGTGGCTCAGTCAGTTGAGCGTCCAACTTCAGTTCAGGTCCTGATCTTGGGGTTTGTGAGTTTGAGTCCCGCATCAGTCTCTGTGCTGACAGCTCAGAGCCTGGAATCTGCTTTGGATTCTGTGTCTCCCTCTCTCTGCCTCTCCCCCACTTGCATTCTGTCTCCCTCAAAAATAAATAAATTGTTGGGGCGCCTGGGTGGCGCAGTCGGTTAAGCGTCCTACTTCAGCCAGGTCACGATCTCGCGGTCCGTGAGTTCGAGCCCCGCGTCAGGCTCTGGGTTGGTGGCTCAGAGCCTGGAGCCTGTTTCCTATTCTGTGTCTCCCTCTCTCTCTGCCCCTCCCCCGTTCATGCTCTGTCTCTCTCTGTCCCAAAAATAAATAAAACGTTGAAAAAAAAAATTAAAAAAAAAAATAAATTGTTTTTCAAAAAAAGAAGTAACGGAGATCTCATGCAGACTTCACCAGCTTTCTCTGATGTTTGCATCTTGCAAAATGATAGCACAATATCACAACACAGATGGCGAGCGGATACAGTCCACATACAGAACATTTCCACCACCCCAGGGACCCCTCATGTTGTGCTTTTATAGCCACCCCACTTCCTTCTCTGTCTCCTCACATGCCTCCCTCCCATCTTTAACCCATGGCACCACTAATCTGTTCCCCATTTCTATAATTTTGTCATTTCAAGAATGCTCTGTGCATGGAATCATCCAGTATGGAACCTTTTTGGATTGGCGCTTTTTTTTCCCCACTCAGAAAAACTATCTGGAGATGCATCTAAGTTGTTGAATATATCAATAGTTTGTTCCTTTTGATGGCTGAGTAGTATTTCATCACATGGATGTACCACAGTGTGTGTGACCATTCGCCCATTGAAGGACAGCTGGGTTGTTTCCCCTCTGTGGCTACTGTGGATAAAGCTTCTATGAACATTCAGGTATAGGTTTTGTATGAACAAATGTTTATTTCTCTGGGATAAATGCCCAGGAGTGCAATTTCTTGACAGCACATTAACTGCTATGCTTAGTTTCAGTTTTGTATTTTTGTATTTTTATATTTTAATGTTTATGTATTTCTGAGAGAGAGACAGAGAGTGAGTGGGGGGAGAGGCAGAGAAGAGGAGACGCAGAATCCGAAACAGGCTCCAGGCTCCAAGCTGTCAGCACAGAGCCGGACAGGAGGCTTGAACTCATGAACTGCGAGATCATGACCTGAGCCGAAGTTGACTGCCCAACTGACTAAGCCACCCAGGCACCCCAGTCATGTTTAGTTTTTAAAGAAGATGCGAAAACCATTCTCCAGAATGGGTACACTATTTTACACCAACAATGTATGAGTGACTGATTTTCTCTGCATCCGAGCCAATGTTTGGTATTGTCACTATTTTTTATTTTAGCCATTCTGATAGTACAGTGACATTTCACAGTAGTTTTAATTTGCATTTTAATGGCTAATGATATTGAACATCTTTTCATGTTAAGTTTACTTGCCATCTGTATATCCTCTTTGGTCTTGATTACTGTTAACTATATAATAAGCTTTGAATTTGGGCAGACTGATTCCTCCCACGTTATTCTTTTTCAAAACTGTTTTTAGTTATTCAAGTTCCTTTGCCTTTTCATATAACATTTAGAATAATTTTGTCTTCATCTACAAAAAAAATATTTTGCTGGGATTTTGATAGGAATTGGGCATCAATTTTGAGGAGAACTGACATCCTAACTATGTTGCATCTTCCAATCCATGAACATGGTATGCGTATCAGCTTCTAAATCAGAAAAACGGGAACAGGGGTTTATGTCTTTTGCCCATTTTGAGAAGTTTTTGCCCATTATTTCTTGGGAGAATTTTTTCAGCCCTGCCCTCTTTATTCTTTCCTTCAGCACTCTGATGACACCAATGTTGGACCTTTTATTATTGTCCCAAGGGTCCCTGAGGCCCTACTCATATTTTTTTTTAGTCAATTGTCTTTCTGTTATCCAGACCGTGTAATTTATACTGTTGTATCTTCAAGCTCACATATTCCTTCCTCTGTCCCTCCATTCTGTCACCGAGTCTCCCCACTGAGTTTTTACTTTTAATTGTTGCATTTCCTAGTTATATGTTCTGAAATTTTCATATGGTTCCTCTTTATATCTTCTATTCATTTGCTGAGACTTTGTATTTCTTTGCAGTGATTTCCTACCTTTTTCGTGTGTTTCAAGAGTGTTTGTAATTGCTTGCTGAAATAGTTTTATGACTGCTCTAACAATCTCTGTCAGATAATTCTGAAATCTCACTTGTCTCAGTGTTGGCATCTATGGGTTGTCTTTTTTCATTCAGTTTGAGATCTTTCTGGCTCTTGGTGTGACAAGTGATTTTTCACTGAAGCCTGGACATCTGGGTATTAAGTTGTGAGACTCTGGGTCTTACTTAAACCTTTGGCTTTAGCTGGCTTCCCGTGACCCTGCCCTAGCAGGGAAGAGGGCGTGTGCTGTCTTGTTATTCCCAGGTAGGGCCAGATGCCTAGGCCCTCTGCCTCTGTCGGCACCTGAGGACAGGAGGGGCTCCTAATTATTGCTGGGTGGGGTGGGAATTCCAGCCCCTTCCTAGGCCTCCACTGATACGCACTTTCTGGGAGAGATACTATTTCTACTAAGAGGTACTATTACCATTCCCCATGTAGCTTTCACTGACACCAAGCACAACAGAGTAGCCTCATTATTTGGGTGGTGGTAAAAGTTCTGACTCTCCACTAGGCTTCCACTGACCCTACCTCAACAGGTAGGGGTGCTACATTATTGCTGGATGAGGGGGCTCACAGTCCCCAACACCAACCAGGCCACTTCACATCTACAAGGCTTGGGACATGCTGTTATTTTGACTTGGAATATCTGTCCATCCCTAGTCTGCCTGGAAGACACAGTTCACAGCTCCCCTCCTCTGGGAAGTTCCCCTGACCCCGTGCTCCACCAGGTCAAGCACATCGTTCGCTCCTGGTGCTGGCTCTTCCCACTCACTCAGTTTCAGCTGTTGCTTCTACCCAGTCGCTTCTCAGCCTACTTGTCTGTTTTGCCCTCTAGGCTGGGAGCTCCCTATTCCCAGCCACAGTGTGGTCCTTAAATAGATGGGTGCTAAATGAAGGAAAACAAGAAAGAAATGAAGGGAGGGAGGCTTGGAGGGATGGAGAGAAGGAGAGAGAGAGGGAAAGGTCTATCTCTTCCTACTAGATGGTGTCTTATTCATATTGGAATCTGCAGAACTTAGCACAGAAACAAAAACATAAAAGGTAGTGATAAGTGTTATATGAATGAGTGAATTAACAGAAAAGAAGGAGGGTTGGAATGAGGAATTGCATTTATGGAGCAAGGAATTATCTCTACCTCCTTGAGGGAAGGATTTAGGTCTTTCTCATCTCTGTAGCTCAGGGCTGATGTGAATAAACAGAATCATTTCAAGAGACAGCTGCATATGGTGCCCATATTCCTTGGCCAAATTGCTACAACAGGAGGGGAAATTCCTTCTTTGGGTCAGACCGAGATCTATGGCCCAATGGGACCAGCAACGGGAGGTTGCATTCCATCGAGGGAAACTCAAACTCAAATCAGATCATTCCAGGAAGGGCTAGTGGCATAATTCCTCTTTCAGAGCACAGCTAAGATACAGAAACATCCTTCAGAGACCTCCCAGTCCAAATCCTTATTCTGTAGATGGGGACACTGGGACTCGGAGAGGGGGAGTGACTTACTGGTGTCATACAGAGAGTTAGTGGCCTGGGTCCTTACCCCCAGCCCAGCAGCAGAAGCACAAGGTTGTCCCAAGTCACAAGAAACTCACATCTGACTCTGTGAATTGAACAAAAGCATGCTTATCTCCCATGTTCCCATTCCATTCCACCCAGTTGAGCACTGATCTGGACATGGTGGTGACAGTAATGGCCTCTGTCATGGACTTTTCCTAAGGAAACTGTCCCTACCCTCCAACCCAATAGACTGTGGTGAACAGACAGTCCTAAACAACCACACTTGTCTTGTGACCTCCACGGCCCACCCCCAACACAGGACCACAGGTCCAAACAAGATGGCAGCTGGCCCATGACCATGATATGGAATGAAAAGATGAGCTGGCCGACAGCATCAGGCGCACAGGCAGAGACGAGATGAGGTTCAAAGAGAACAGAAGAGCCACGACAGGCCAGAAAACAAAGAAGCCAAGGTTATGAGAAATACATGGAGGCAGAAGCAATGACATGGAGAAGAGGGGAAGGTAGAGGACAAGACCAGTCAGCAGTAACAGACTGGAGCAGACCCAAGAAGAGCAGCTGAGTCACAATCATGATGGAAGAACAGGACAGTGATCCACGGTCCTGCTGGAGGTCCATGGAGCTGGCCCGAGTGCAAGGCCAACTGGAAAGGGCAAGCCGGCACGCAGCCATTTTGAATAGCGTCACTACAGTAGGTGCATCTTCGGCCTTGGACACCACTGCAGATGGGGTTCTGATGCCTTGACCTGGAGGGACAAGGGCTATAGCCTGGTCCCCCAAGGAGCTGGCAGATACTGCCGTTTCTTCTTCTCCTCTGCCTCCTCCCCCTCCCCCTCCTCCCTCTTGCTCTTTCTGCCTTCTCTTCCTCCTTCCGTTCCTCTTTACCCCATCAAGCCATTCCCTGCCCTGACCATCCAGGGTCAGACTAAATCCTTGACGCCTATCACTGCATCTACTCCTTTCCACAATCCCAGTCATAGCTGCTATTGTGCTGCCCCTTTAATGGGGGAGGAGGGGAAGGAACCAAGGTAGAGAGAGCTTGCTATAACCACACAGTCAGTGAAGGAACGAAGTTCGAAGGCTGGGCCTTCTGACTCCAAAATGCACACTCTAACTAACCATTACGTCGGGAGAAAAAGCCGGGCTTTTGTGAACTTGGATTGACTGAACCAGACAGGAGAGGAGACAGAGCAATGAAAAGGAAGCCTTCAGACCAAATTGGCTCAGAAATCTATTGCACTAACCACATCATTGCCTGACAAAAAGAATCTGTGTGAAGCCAGTGAGAAGAGAAAGAGGGGAAAAAATAACCCGGCCCTGTGATAGATCCTGTCCACCTTCAAGTCAAAGCTGCTTTCTAAATAGAGGTTAATTTATTTCTCTTATCAAATTCTCCCGCTGGCAGACAAGCAGAACAATGTCACAGTCACTGATCTAGCTGACCTGTGTTTCTGTCCCATCTGATCAAGAGGCTCAGTATGCTGGCAAAGCCAGAGAGGAAGGTCTCGAGATGCTCTCAGCAGCTCGCCCCCTAAGATGTCACAAAGAAAAGGATGGGTTCTCTAGACATGCACAGTTACTTCTTAGGAACCGTACCATTTGAGCCTCCTAAGCACCCCCAGAGGTGGGGATCCCTTCTTCTAGAGACCTATACGTATCTTATGCAAATAACAAAGAAAAAGTGGACCCGACCTAAGATCTGGATTGGAAACCCAAGATTTAAGCTGAAAACAGTATCTAGAATTTTCTGGATGCTTAACATGTGCCATGAACCATACTAGATGCTTGTATGTGGATTACTTCATTTCATCCCCAAGACAACTCTCTGAGGCTGGTGCTCTTATTATAGCCACCATGGACATTTTAAAACGTGGCCTCAAATTCCTTGGACTCCTCCCATCGGCAGGTGGTTTCTATGCCTCTTCCCCTTGAATCTGAGCAGGAACGCGACAGCCCCCGTCAGTATGACAGAGCAGAACTGATACTACCGATCATTGGCTAGTGACAAGTGAAGACAACACACCAAGGTAATGCTAAGTTACAAAAGCCCAGGCAACTTCTGCCTTGTTGCTCAGTTGCTCGTCAAGCCCTGAGCTGCCAGGTGAGAAGCCCAACCACCCTGAAGCCGCCATATTGTGAGGAAGCCCAAACCATAAGGCAAGTCCGCATGTAGATGCTTCCGCTGGGTCTCTGCTGAACCCGGTCTCTGATGCACCACAGGCAGACACTAGACAGGTGACTGATGACGACTCTAGCTCAGAGGCTGGCATGCTTTTTCTTAACATGGCCAAATAGCAAATATTTTAGGCTTTGTGAACCATGTGGTCCCCGTTGGAACCACTCAATTCTCAATCATAGTGTGAAAGCAGCCGTGGACAATATGGGTGTAGCTCATGCCAATATAACTTTATTCACAAAAACAGGTGCAGGTGCTGGGCTGGTTTGGCCTGTGAGCCATAGTGTGCCAATCTCTGCTCTAGAAGATTCCAGCCCCTAGCTGTGTAAGTTTTCCCAGTTCAGTCCCCACAGTTTCCATGAACATAATTAAAAGGCTGTCGTGCTCCACTAAGTTTGAGGGGCTTTGCTGTGCAGCGGTAGATAACTGGAACGTACCCATTTCATATACAGGAAAACTGAGGCCAAGAGAAATTAGTGGCCTGCCCTGAGGCTCACCGCTAGTAAGTGGGAGAAGCCAGGGCTGACTGCAAGGTTCGCCTGCCTTCAGAGGCCAAGCTCTCAACTGCTTAGATGACGCCACAAGGAGCCAGATGGTGAACGGCTGAGAGCTAGTAGTAAAAACGGTGGGTGATAGTGTGTGAGAGAAAGAACATATGGGCTTTGGTGGGGAGACGTACAAGGGGAGGTCAGAGACGGAGCGAGGGACCAAATTAGGCACAGTCCTGCAGGCTGCAGAAGGAGCTTGATTTGTTTTCTCAATGCAGTAAAGAGCCACTGGGTGGTTTTGAGGCAGAGGGGAGCAGGATTCAAATTGCATTCATTAGGAATCACTCTGGCTGCTGTCTGGAGGATGGACTGGGGAGAAGCAATACTCTCTCCAGCCTTATGCAGAGAAGCGAGACAGAGCCTTGCCAGTGAGAGGTCCCCGAGCCATCGTGACGCTCATCTGGGTCCTGAACACAGGTGGTGACTTCCCACACGCTTGGATTGATTTGCACTTTACCCACCTTCAACACACTGCACAGAAGCACTGGGGAGTTTGAGAAATCACCTGTTGGCACGTGCAGGCTTTGCCTCCCACCATAAGGCTGCAAGTGTCCCTGGGAAGGTTCTGGTGCCGTCCAACCAACAGACCAAACACATGGAAATCACGCTGGAAATTTCCATGCCACAGTGGACAGGTGCATAGAGAGGCTGACCATCTGAGGACCAGCCAGAAGTCAATCAAACTGACTGAGGCTCAGAGCTTGCCTCCCCCCCCCCCCGCCCCCCACATATCCATCTATCTAGTCTCTAGCAGGAGCTCAAAAAACAGTCTTCCGTCCCTCGGTGGTCCGATTCAACAGATATGTCAACCCAGCCATCTGCAAGGTTAATCCCGGCAGGTTGGCAAAACGTCTCACAGAGCAAAGGGAGCTGGGTCTGGATCACTCAGGAACCCTGCTTAGACTCTCCCGCAATCCCTACTGCTCCCTCCTCGACACATTCATTCATTCTCATTTCCGTGTGCCCTCTCTCTAAATTAAGACAGATTTCTGGCACACTCACTCTCCACGGAGGGCTGGATGCCCCCTACGCTTTCCTTACACAAACCACATGGAGCGAGGAGAGCCCAGGTGGGCTGGGAGGTGAGGGTTTCCAGAGCAATTCGCTCAAGCCCCCCTCCCCGCCCCTCCCAGGCAGGGGCAGCCCCAGCAGACCCCGACCCAGCAGGACCCCGCCCTCACCTTGCTGATCTTGTTGGTTTTGGGGAGCGTCTGGCTGATGTGCAGGTCCGAATACCGGGGTGGCTTTCGTAGAGGGTTGTTGATGTCACACGGGACGGACTCTGTCCGGACCAACCTTGCTGGATCCGTAGGGGTAAAAACAGCAATTTGGGAGTTTAAGTACCGCTTCGTGTTAAACCGTTCTGCCAGGAAAGCCTAGCTCAGACCCCATCTCGAAGGCCTGCCCCCAGGATGGGAAGGGAATCCTCCAAAAACGATAGTTGTCAGGTCATGGCGTTAAGATCGGGTGTCCTCTGTGCTTTCTAGAATGTTTATGGTGTTAAGAAATGACTTGACAACTGTACATCTTGATAATGAAGCCGAAGCTATCCATTTGTTTTCGATACCATAATTGTTTCACGTGGGCATCATTTCAGAAGTGACCCTCCTTTGAAATACAAGAGGTTCCTGATTCCTTAAGATCTACAATCAATGGATAAGCTCAGAATGACCACCCGTCCTTGCCTCCATCTAACCTTTGTGTCGGGATCCTCTTTCGTCATTTGTGGGATTTCTCAGGCCCGGGCAGCCTGCTGCATGTCAAAACACGTTTGTCCTAAACAAGGCCACAGGGATCCCTGAAAGGAAGGCTTAGTATCTGCAGACCTCCCCTCAATGTCCTCCCTGAAGCCGCACAAAAAGCTGGGCACACAGCTGATGCTAAATAAATCCAAACGACGTCATCCAAGCTTCTCTTCCCGTCACCCCTCTCGTATTATCACTTCTTATAGGGACCACAGGGAGGGGCAAATTGAGGAGCTCAAATTCAAATCTGATGCCTGGCAGTGTGACTTGCCAGCTGTTTTGTGTTGCGGTGGGAGGGGGGGCGGTGTTGGTGGAGAAGTTAAAGCTTTGGACTGACCCAGGAATTTAATTTTTCTGCTTAGCCTGAGCTGCCATCTCCATGGAAACCAACTATATTTTAAACTTCCTACCAACAAGGGTGGGGGATGGGGGGAAAGCAAGAAGCTGGAGGACTTCTGGCAAGTTCCACTGGCTTTGCATGTACAGGCACCTGCTGCCTCTGAGCAAAGGGGGGCACGGCCATGAAGGCAGCACGTAGGGAGCCTTTCTTCAGGTGTCGGTTTCTGGAAGCGGGTCACCTTGCAGCAGGCTGGTTCTGGTCTCTGCATGGGAGTTGGACTCCGGCAAAGACCACTAGGAGGTGGTTTCCCCAGTGAAGCTGACCCAAGCAAGACAAGGGGTCAAGAGCTGTGAGAATTCAGCTTTAAAAAATAGCCCCACTGAGCATATACAGTTGTGCAAGGAACAGATGGTTCTTAATTAAGGATGGGTGGGAAGGGGCAGGAGGGCTGAAGACTTTTCCTTCCCGTGCAATTTCCCCCCCCTCGTGGAGGTAAGCAATGCAAAGATCATCGAAAACCAACGGCCCAATGGCTTTGGAACACATCCCAAGGCTTTCGGCAGCAATTTGCTTCCTTCTTTGAGTTTCCCTTGGGCTCATTCTAAATCGGGGCAGATTCCCTGGAGCGTGCATTGACCAAGGCCAGGGGAGCTGGGAGGGGCATAGCAGGGACAAGGAGGGACTTCGTCTCACATCAGCAGGTTGTGTACCTCAACAGCGGCTCCAAGGCTCTAGCCAACCTATAGATGGGAGGGTGGGAGGGCAGGGAATTGGCCAGCAAGAATTTTAGAACTGTAATAAGTCGCTAATATCTGAAAATAATACAACTATTTGGGCTTTTCTTTGAAACATGAGAAAAATTCAGGTCCACGTTGTTTCTATCATTGCTGGAGTGGCTGTCCTCTCTAGATGGTTCCTGGGCTCCCCTTCCACTGTGCATGGCCCCACCTGGCCACCTTCTCTTATTTAGGATCCTGGTTTGGCCCTGGAAGGTACCTGAGTTTGCAACTTGTACCCTAGAGTCTTGCCTCTTAAGGGGCAGAGGAACTGCCCACAGATTCAGTTAAAAATGCAGATTTTGATTCAGTAGGTCTCCTGTACATTGAATAGCAGAGGTCAGAACCAGTGATATCCAACAGAACTTTCTATGATGAAAGTGTTGGTTGTCTGCACTATCCAATATGGTAGCCACCACCTGTGGCTACTGAGCCCTTAAAACGTGGCTGGTGTGACAGAATAATGGAATTTTTATTTTTATTTCATTTAAATTAATCTAAATGTAAATAGCCAGGTGTGGTTAGCAGCTACTGTATTGAACAGCACAGACCCAGAGAGTCCCCTGGTGAATGAATTGTAACGTAGATAACAGAAGCCAGAGATAACTCCCCCATGAGACAAGAATCAGGGGAACTATTTTGAAAGCTGGACTACAAGGTTTCCCCAGTTGAGTCCCTGGCAGGTAGGGAAAAGCCTTTCCTTCTAGTCTTTCCTTCGCACTAAATTGGTCTTGCTTTTTGCGCAAGATACAAGGCTGGCCACGGCTCTCCCAAGGGCAGCTGTTACCTCGCTGCTTGGACAGGTTGGCCAGGACACTCCCAGAGCCCCAGGGGACAGAACACAGATGGCCCAAAACCAACAGACCCAAGCCCGACCCCTCCCCATGCCCACCTCTGCAGGGCCAAATGACCGAGTCTGGAGAGCATGTGAGAGGAAACACTCAGCCAGCACTCTTTTTAAGTGGGAAGGAAAAGCAATGAGATTAGGAGGGAAAGAGAGGAGAGTGGAAATTAGGAGAGCAGACAAGAATGAGAGAAAAAGAGTTAGGAAGGGGGAGATGAATCTGGGGGCTAAAGTATCAGAGAGACCAGGAGCGGGGCAAGGAACAGGGAGAACAGGCACAGGGAATGGATGAAGGGGACAGATGGCAGGAAGAAGAGCATCAGAAAGGAAAAAAAATTGGCACACATTGGGGGATTAAGAGGTACACAGAAATGGCCTGGATGGGACAGCTATCTCAGAGGGCCTGCAGGAGTCCCTGCGCCACCCTACCCCTAGGGCACCAAGTGTTAAATACTTACCTCCTCTGTGGATGATCAGGAGATGACAGGGTGGGGCTTCTTTGGTGCATTTGTTGTGGCACTTTAACCTGAGAGAGAGAAAGACAGAGAAGGATGGAAAGATGGGTGGCTGGGAGGCTGGGTGAGTGGGTGGATGGGTGGATGGATGGGTGGGTGGATGGACGGATGGAAGGATGGATAGATGGATGAGTGGATGGACACATGGTGGTTGGATGGATGGATGGATAGATGAATGGATGGATGAATGGGTGGGTGGGTAGGTAGATGGATGAATAGATGGATGTGATGCCTTGGTGGTTTAGAAATCTCTAGAAGCTGTGGATACAAAAATCTGAGATGAAATAGGGCAGCTAAAGTATCTCCTTGGCACCTAGGAAATCAACTCTGAAGAGAGTCTGTTGCCATTCCCCTCACAGGTCAGTCCTGGGTGGTTCAGAGTGGGTAGCAACTCTTTCACCAACCATGTCCACTTGGACTTTATGCTTTGAAAGATATTTCCACTTTTGGTCTGTATTTTTAATCTTTACTGTCATCGTCATCATCCAATCCTAATAATCTTCCACTGTTTTCTTGTAAATTCATCTGACAACCATGGCACTAAACATATTACATACACTATGTCACTGGACCTTTATAACAACCTTACACAATGGATATTATTATCGTTCCCATTTTACAGATGGAAAAACAGATTAACTGAGCTTTCCTGGCAGAAACCTCAGGTCAGTGGTGCCAAAGGTGGTTTCTCGTTTTTCTTAAAGCCTCAAGCAACAGGACACAGCTAACCATGGCTTCCCCTTAGGATGAGATCAGTAACAGCTATTCGGTTTTAGACGTATGAAGAGTTTAGAGTCAAAATGTCCTACTTTGAGACAATGTCACCTTCCTCTCCCCCAAAGAGTTACCAGACTTCAAAAGGATAATAGATAATAGAAACCCCAAGTAATTTTGACCTGGCTTTGTCTTTTCCGTTTAGAGTTTTATGTCAGTAGGAAAGATATACGCTGTGGCAGATGCTGTGGGTACCCCACCTGCATCCTTTTGGGTTCCTTTATCATTTCTGTGCACGCCAGCCTAACTTCCAACAGCCAACATCTTTGCCAGAAGACACCCTTAGCCTGCTCAGAGGTTTAATATTAAAATACACAGAGAGGCACAGGAGCTTTAGATTTGCCCTCGACCTTCTTCCTCTCTAGGGATTTGACAGTTCTCTTTAACAGAATGGTCTCAACACCCAGTCATAGACTCAACTTTGACTCCCCCAATTAGTCTAGCTCAGTGGTTCTCAAAGTGGAGTCCTGAGACCAGTCACATCGGCACCATCCGGGAACTTTTCAGAAATGCCAATTTCTGGGACCCCCCCCCCCACCACCACCCCGGATTGATGGATCTGAGACTCCAGAGCTGAAATGCAGTTAACATGTTTGGAACAAGCCCTCCACCTGAGCGTGATATGTGCTCATATGTGAGAACCACTGGTCTAGTTGATTGTTTTGGAACGTCTACGCACATTTGCCCAATTATTTTTTTGTCTTCAGTCTTTTGGGCCCTAATAGGGCACTGAATTCCTCTCTCATATGGAAAGGGTAGCCCTGAGGCCTCCAGGAGTGCAGGGATGAAGTGGAGCGGGGGGTGGGGGGTGGGGGGGGGGGAATGCAGGCAGCATGGAACAATGCCAGATCACGTCGTAAGAACATTAGTCCGTCTCCAAATCTCCTCTCTGACTGCATCGGGGAACTCTCTGGTGCTAACACATCTTTCTATCTCTCTACCACATGCTAAGCCCAGTCCCAGATTTGGACAGGCGACAGTATCCACAGGAAATGTAATACATTTATTTTTCTGGGGCGCCTGCGTGGCTCAGTCAGTTAAGTGTCCGACTTCGGCTCAGAGGTCATGATCTTGTGGTCTGTGAGTTCGAGCCCCGCGTCAGGCTCTGTTGCTGACAGCTCAGAGCCTGGAGCCTGCTTCGGATTCTGTGTATGTCTCTCTCTCTGCCCCTCCCCTGCTTGTGCTCTGTCTCTCTCTCTCTTTCTCTCTCAAAAATAAATAAACATTAAAAAAATAAATAAATTTATTTTGCCATTTGTCCGTTTTTTTTTTCCTGGTTGCCTTATATTAATGGAAGTGATGCTGATTTTCCACCCATGGTAATAAGACACATTTCCATCCTTAAATAAATGTATTGAAATTTAAAAGGCCATAAATAGTAAATAAATAAAAGGAAAGCTGCTACATACATATGACAAAATCACGACAGGGTCGTGAGCGAATGACTGAATCAATTCAGGACAAATTAGCTTAGACAATTGAGAACTGTCAAAAAAAAGTGGCAGCTCTTGGCCCCTAAAAGTCTAAGATGATTGAAAAGCATTAAGAGGTGCTACTGGGGGGCACCTGGATGGCTCGGTCAGTTGAGTGTCTGACTTCAGCTCAGGTCATGATCTCGCGATCTCGCGGTTCACTGGTTCGAGCCCCACGTTGGGCTCACTGCTGTCAGACTGTCAGTACAGAGCCTGCTTCAGCTCCTCTGTCCCCACCCCCTCTGCCCCTCCCCAACCTGTGCTCTCCCCCCAAAAAAATACTAAAAAAGAAAAAAAGAGGTACAAGCTCTGAGAACAAGTGCTTGTGATGAGCCACGAAATGCCCCCGGGCTTTACGCAATTTATTTAATCCTCATATCAATCCTAAAAAGTAGGAACTAGGGGCACCAGGGTGGCTCAGTCAGTTAAGCATCTGACTCTTGATTTTGGCTCAGGTCCTGATCTCACAGTCCTGGGAGAGAGCCCTGCACTGGGTTCCATGCACGGAGCCTGGTTGGGATTCTCTCTCTCCCTTTCTCTCTCTGCCCTTCCCCACCTCAAAAAAAAAAAAAAAAAAAAAGAATAAAAAGTAGGAACTATTGTTATCCCCATTTTACAGAGTGAAAAACTGAGGCTTGGCAAACTTGGATAACTTGCTGAAGGTCAAATAGCCAGTAACAGACAGAAGTCCCGAGCCCAGCTCTAACCACCACACAGATGCCTGTAAAACCTTCATTCTTCTTCCTTTACATCTTGGGGTGGGGTGAATAAGTGGGAAGTTCCCTAGGATCTCTAACCAGCACAATCAAAATGTCCTCCTTTGAGACAAGCCTAAGATGTCACTTTGCTCTTCCCCTACAGTTGCCTGACCTCACAAGGATAATAAAAATCCCACCTTACTGCAAATTTGTCTTTTTCTTTTCTTTCCTTTTTTTAAATTTTTTGAATGTTTATTTTTGAGGAAGAGGAAGAGCATGAGCAGGGGAGGGGCAGAGAGAGGAAGACACAGAATCCAAAGCAGGCTCCAGGCTCCGAGCCATCAGCACAGAGCCCGACGCGGGGCTCGAACTCACAAACCGCGAGATCATGACCTGAGCCGAAGTTGGATGCTTAACCGACTGAGCCCCCCAGGCACCCCATGTCTTTTTCTTTTCTAAAGCTCCCTGGACTCTCAAGTCCCATTTCCCCTGGAGGTCATTGGTATTGCATCCAAACCCTAGTTCGAAGCTCCAGGGAATGTGCAACTAGCCCTTCATTCATTCTGCAAACACTTAACGGGGCCTACTGGGCCCCAGGTCCTGGGGACATGCCGGGAACAGGGCAGATGAAGCCGCTATGCTTACGGGGAGGGATAAAAACCACGTAAACAAATATCAGATCATTGCAGGTGTGTTGAGATGGAAGAAAAAAATCATTCAGGGAAACCGGATGGAGGGTATGGAAGTGAGAAGGAAGGGCTTCCGGCTGGTGCAGAAGTGGGGGGCAGGAACAAGCTGGTGGGTTCAGGGGTCAGAGGTTAAAGGCCGATGAGGCCGAAGAGAACCACAAAGCGATAAAGACACAAGGAAGGGGAGGAAGACACGGACAGGGCCCCCCGCAACCCTGGCGAGGTGTCTGTATTTGATTCTGCAGGCCCCGGGAAGCCACTGGAGGCCATCACAGCCGGGATAGGTCAGACTGATGCTTGGGAAGCCCTGAGCTGGGGAATCTGCTGATGCCAAATGAGAGTGGAACCGAGAAGTTTCTGCACTCACTGCTGTTTGAAATCGCTTGATTCTGCCCTGGAAGCTTCCAGAAAGAAATTTTTCCTTTCTGCCTCTCCCGCCTACGAGTCTTCTCTAACGAGCGCAGCTGGAATGGTGATGTGCAGGTGTGGAGAAGCCAGGTCGCTGTTGTGGGCAGCACTCTGAAGCAGGAGCAGTCTCATGCCACCGCTGGACCGCGCCCGAACCAGGACGGGCAGGCAGAGCCTCCTGTGACCTCAGCCCGTGCCCTGCCTCCCCCAGGCACTATCCCCTCCGGTATCCCTCCTTGCTTGTCTTTTGCAGTTAGAGAAAAGCCTTCCTTCATCTCTGGCCAAAAGGGGAGATGGAACGCTTGTCCCTCTGGCCAGCGCTTCAAAGGGCGGCCCTAGCAAGGGGGGCACAGCCACTGCTCTTGCAGAAAAGCCCAGAGAACTTTCACGCTGAGACACTTAACCCTTTGCACAGAGGTAGGTGGAGCACTGGCATCTACCAACTGAGTGGGCCGACTAGCCTAGCGCTGAAATGATACAGACCCTCAAGGGCAGGGGAGGAAGGAGCCAGAGAAGGAAATGCACAGGATTCCACCCAGATGAGACTTTTCCTTTCACTGCCCATAGAAGGGAAAACTAAGGCCGACCGCCTGCTTCCAAATCAGACCCCCAAGGCTCAACCTCCAAGGCTCTGATTCGGTCTTTGCCGGGAACGTGGGTGTTCAGTGAGTGAATGCCAAAACCACTGAATGAGGAAGACACATTCTACTTCCCAAACAAGGGCTGTCCAGAAGCCTAGATCTTCCAGAATACAGCACCCTCCCCTCCAAAAAGGCGAAATGGGGTCAGGAAAATATGAAGCAGGGATCTGGGTTCAAGGTCCGGCATTATCACTTCCTGGCTGTGACAACTTGAGTAGGTCGCCGACCCGCTCTGAGCCACAGTCTCGTCATCTGTAAAATGGAGACAATCATAGTATCTGTAGCTGCAAAGAAACGTAGTATCCGCAGTTGCGTAGCCGCAGAGAAAACTAACGATATGACACATGCGGGTGCCCAGGACGATTACTTGAAGTAGCAGGTGCTGCTGTTTTTGTTATAGTCATTCTTATTATTGCTAGTTTGTGTCCCAAGCCCCTGAGACAGTGGAGGACTTTGTCTTGCTGAATTGTGGGCTGACTGCAATGCCTGGAGCTTTGAAACACCCACGGGTGGGACCTGGCTGGTGACGATCCCAGTCTCCTCCCCCTTGGGTGGGACGGCTCAGAGGTGTCAGAGGTGAGACTGGACGCCAGCTACCCAGAGCCATTACCTGCCCAGCGAAGCACCCAGTGCTGGCTTCCTTCCTTCCCTTCCTGGTCTCACTCCCCCGCTCCCCCGCTGGCATGGTCTGGATCACCTCTTCAATACACTTGCCCTCGAATCCTTGTTTTGAGGCCTTGAGAAAGAGGCGAGCCCAAACAGGACACCATGATCATGAAAGGAGGCTCAAAACCCAATGCAGCCATTCCAAAGCTCTCACACCAAAGCCGAGCCTCTACTCCCTGTCCCTTGTGGGTCTGCGGCCCACGGTCCTTAATGAATTTGTTTCTCCAGGTGCTTCGTTCCACGTAGAGAAAAGGGAGGGCTGGGGGGGCCACACAGCTGACAGGACAAAGCTCCCTATCAAACTTGGCCCAGAGGAGCACCATGAGTTAGCATCGTGGCTCTGAACAACGCCAGGCACCAGGGAAAGGTCATATGGGGATCCCGAAGCAGTTAGAAGCTTGGGTTTCCGAGTCAAGCCAACATGAGCCTGAACCACAGTTCTGCCCTCCCCACACCAAGGGGACATCCGTCCGCCTTGCTGAGATCCAGGTTCCTCGTCTGCAAAACCGTAGTGAGGATCTCACCAAAAAATGCCCGAGTGGGGTCCACCAAGGCAGCACACAGGTCAAGGTTTCCTTAGACAGGCTGAAACAACTTGAGTGGACACAGGGAATGCCACGCGAACCTCACGCAGCCTGGAAACTTGGAAAGGATTTATTTAAGACTTTTCATTGAAGAAGGTTAATTTTTTTTTTTTTTTTTTAACTTTCAAAGCTAATAGGATAAGCTTCAGTTACAGAGAAAGGAGAAAAGTTGCTTTCGTGGGATATCTTGTTCCCCAAAGGAGCTGCTGGCTAAATGAGACATCCTCTCCGTCTGACAGTTAAATGTGTGAATTTATCTTGAGGGCAAGATCTGGGTCTTCCTCATCCCTGTAGCCTCCCCTTCCTTCCCCCCTTTCAGTGCCTGGCCTGGGGGCTGGTGCATAATCCATGCTGCATAAACACTACAGACACAGAAGGAGAGAAAAGGAAAGACAAGGAAGGAAGGGCAGAAGGGAAAGCCATCGAATGCCACTGACCGCCCCGGTGTGCGGGCGTGAATGGTCTCTATCAAAAGGCTTCTTGAAAAATGATTCCTATTTCTTATAAAAGGAATCTCTCACAGTTTGTGAAATGCAGGTGTGTCCGTCTCCGCATTCTTCTCTCGAGGTCCCCTCTTCCCCACAGTGAGGTCAGGACAGGGGTCGGGCCAGAAGCACATGGACTTGCATGGACCTTGCCCGGGAATGGTGGGGGACAAATGAGCAGCTTTGCTGTTTCCTTAATGGATCTGTCATGGCCCCCAGCCTTCCTGTGGGGCAGACGAGAGCCCAGAGACCCGTGTGGCACTGGGATCAGAAGGCTAGCCTTCCCCGAAGGGGGGCGGGCAAAATTCCTGCTGGTGAACACAGTCATGTCCATTTCAAATGGTTCACTGGGCAGTTGTAACCAATTTACAAAGTCTGCAGCCCAACTCCCTGACCCTGACTTTGTCTCGTCCACCCCAGCTTGCTTTGCAATCCATATGAGCAGGGCACAGCCCTTCCTTACAGAGAACAAGCAATGTTTTGAAAACCTGGCTCCCAGCATCTGAATGAGGGAACGTTAAAGAAACGCCTACCTCTTATGTAACCTGTTTATTCTGAACAACACAGCCATGAAGGGTGGAAACCACCGTGCCCATTTCAAAGTCAGGAAGACTGAGGCTCAGGAAGCAGGCCACTCACACAGACAGTAAAGAGCAGAGTCAGGGTCATTCATTCATTCATGCACATAAAGATGTGATTGCCTTCCTCCTCTGTGCCAGGTGCGGGGTGAGGCCCCAGGGTGTGTGTAATAAAACGGCAAGAATTCTCTCTTTAATCATCTCTCTTGCCAAGATCCAGCACACCGCTCGCCATCCAGGTATGTAAACCCATCTCTTACTATTCCGATCACGAACATCTTTCCATCCATCCCACTGCCTCAGAGTTGCCCCTTTTCTAGAAAGGATCCCCTGTGGATCGGAACTAGGTTCTCGGGGGCTTGGGTTGGCAAGAGCCACTTTCCCTCCAGAAGCTCCTTTTGAGATCTACTCCACTACCAAACATTTCCTGAGCGCTTTCTACGTGCCAAGTGCCGTGCCGGCCCTGGGGGCACAGAGAGTGAAGGACACGGGCAGAGCCCTACCCTCAACTAGTTTGAAGTCCGGTCAGAGAGACAGGCAGGTACACGGGTGAAGACAACGTAGTTACATTACGTGGGATGACGGTGAAGGACCGGGCGTGGCACTTTGGACCTGAGGGGAGTCCAGGAGGGCGTCCTGCAGGAAGAGGTGACCGAGCTGAGCCTGAAAGATAAATGGGAGCTGGCCGAAGTGTGCAAGGGAGATCCAGGCAGAAGCCACACAAGGCGGTGCGAGCATGTGTTGATTGGTGGGCAGGTGGCCTACTGCAGGGGTTGAGACTTCAGTGATGCTGGAGGCAGTGAGAGGGGCGAAAGGACAGCTCAGTAAGGGACGGCACAGCGTATCACTGGGAGCCTGGATTTACCCTGACAGCAAGGGAGAACCAAGGAAGGATTTTAAGCGGGGAGGCAAAGGCTGGATATGCATTTTGCAAAGACCCCCTTCCCCCCTCCCCGCCCCGCCCACTTCTACGGGCAGAATATGTACAATTAAAGGGCACAAAGCTCCCTCACGCATTATATTCCTGACTTCCTGCTTTCTGCTCTCCTTCTCCCAGGTCACCGCACTAAGTGCTCCTCAAGGCTTCTTGCAAAATCACAAAACCAAATCATTGCCCCCTTTATAGTGGGGCTTGTTTCACTGACTCCCCCAGCTGAGCAGTTCTGTCTCATCTTGGTTCCCCTGTGGTCTCTCATTTAAGCCAATGCTTCGAGAAATGCCCCATATGCTCTCAGCGGAGGATATCAAAACACTTCTTCCCCTTCCCGCTGACAACTCAGTGAGGCTGAGCTCTTTGGCCCGCGACTGGGTAAGAAACAAAAAAAACGACAACCACAACAACAACAACAACAAAAAACCCCAACAACAGAGATGAACAAGGTTGGTGGGGAGTGTTAACATATAAATCATACCGCAGACTCCAAAAAATAATGAAACATGATCAGGAAAACCCAGCACTTCTCTCCATAAGAGGATATACTGCAGGAAAGCTGTGGACTTATTAGCTGTTGGAGATGTCCCCCCCCTCCCCATCCTGCAACTTCCCCAAGAGAGGAGAGAGTGACCACAGAGTTTTCTTGGTTCCTAGGACCCGCAGGTGTTCATCAGAACACAAAGACCCGTTTGCTATCTTCCTTTTTTTAATATATATTTTAATGTTTTTATTTATTTTTCAGAGAGAGAGAGAGAGAGAGAGGAAGACAGAGCGTGAGCGGGGGAGGGGCAGAAAGGAAGGGAGACACAGAATCCGAAACAGGCTCCACGCTCTGAGCTGTCAGCACAGAGCCCGACGCAGGGCTCGAACCCGTGAACTGCGAGATCATGACCTGAGATGAAGTCGGACGCTTAACCGACCGAGCCCCCCCGGGAACGGCCCCCCACCTTCGCCATCTTTCAATGCAAGAAATAGAGGAGAGGGTAGCAGGCTCGGGGAATGAGGAGGAAAAAGATTACTAGCTCTGGTCTGAGGTCAGGTTGAGATCAGATTTGCATCTTCCATTCTGCCTGTTTCAGTCAAGGAGAAGCAGAGAGGGGGCTAGCATTTGTTGCTGGCCTACTGTGTGGCTGGCCCTTTACCCACGTAAAGTGGCTAAGAGTCTGGGATGCTGAGTCAGAGAGACCGGTGGTTTGGTGAGCAGATCTACCTACTGGGAGACTTTGGATTTACTCCTGAAGGCCTCCGTTTCTTCATCTGTAAAACGGGGAGGAACAGACCCTACCTTCCAGGGTTGTTGCAAGGATTACATGAGATCATGCATGCGAGCTGTTCAGCAAAATGTCCAGCACTTAGTAAGCCCTCAATACATGATCCCATCAGCACCATCCATCACACTCAATGCCCACCTCAGCGTCTAGCAGAATTATTATTTTTTAAGTTGTTTTCTTTACTTTTTTTTTTTTTTGAGAGAGTGGGGTGGGGGCAGAGAGAGAGGGAGAGAGAGAATCCCAAACAGACTCTGCACTGTCAGCACGGAGCCCGAAGCAGGGCTTGATCTCATGAACCGTGAAATCATGACCTGAGACGAAATCGAGAGTCGGATGCTTACCTACTGGGCCACCCAGGTGCCCCTCCAGTAAAATAATCATCCTCCACATACAACTGTGATTGGACCCAAAGTTTTGCACGTACTAGGCAAAAACTCCCATAAGGGACCGTGAATTCCCATTCTGATTGTTGCAAAACCAGAAATGTTTCTATTAATGGAAAAGTAAGTTCAGGCTTCAAGCTGGTGATCTCTGAAATGCATGCTTATAATTATATCCTGCCAATATCCTGTGTGGGGTATAAATTCCCGAAGCTTCCAGGAACTTCACGGCAGCTGCAGCATCGTGTTCATCAACTCCTCAGTCTTTCCAGGGCCAGGAAAATGAGTGCACCCCGTTGCTCAAACCAACCAAGGCTTACTCCACACTTCCACCTCATCGCCTGTGGCTGGAGTCACTGTGCAAAACCAGGAAATTTTCAGATAAAACACGGTATTTTGATGCAAAAACACAGGTTAGGAGAACATACAGCCCCAGAGAAGAACCAATAAGTACACAAAATCCAAATAGAAAGATCCAATAACAGAGCCACGGCTCATTGAAATGAAAATCAGTAGAGGCGCCGGGGTGGCTCAGTCGGTTGAGCATCCGACTTCAGCTCAGGTCATAATCTCACGATTCGCAGGTTTGAGCCCCATGTCGGGCTCTGTGCTGACGGCTCAGAGCCTGGAGACTGCTTCAGATTCTGTGTCTCCCCCTCCCTCTTCGCCCCTCCCCTGCTCATGCTCTGTCTGTCTCTCAAAAATAAATAAGAACATTAAAAAAAAGTTTTTTTGGGGCGCCTGGGTGGCGCAGTCGGTTAAGCGTCCGACTTCAGCCAGGTCACGATCTCGCGGTCCGTGAGTTCGAGCCCCGCGTCCGTTGGGCTCTGGGCTGATGGCTCGGAGCCTGGAGCCTGTTTCCGATTCTGTGTCTCCCTCTCTCTCTGCCCCTCCCCCGTTCATGCTCTGTCTCTCTCTGTCCCAAAAATAAATAAAAACGTTGAAAAAAAAAATTAAAAAAAAAAAAGTTTTTTTAATGAAAATTAGTGAAGTACCAGCTTATGTGGAAAGAAATAAGTGCGAGCACATCCAGCCAAGCTACCGAAGGCAGAAGGAGAAGGAACGTGTTTAAAGGGCATTCAAACACTGGAATAAATTGGAAGTCTTGGGCTAGTTAACTCAGTTTTCTAAACTCACTTTTTACCTTCCCAGGGAAAGGATTATGGGTCTCACCCCTACAGAAGTGGGCAGTGACCTAAATCAGAACACAGGAAATGTTTCTATTTGCACAGACATGCCCCAACCAACATGGGTCACCTGGGACATGGGACTTCCAGTGCTAAACCCAGGAAAGTCCCAGGCAAACCGAGATGTTTGATCACATTATTGAATATTGTAATGGCACTCTAAAGTTGGCACTCCAGGGGCGCCTGCGTGGCTCAGTCGGTTGAGCGTCTGACTTCAGCTCAGGTCATGATCTTGCGGTTTGTGGGTTCGAGCCCTGCATCGGGCTCTGTACTGACAGCTCAGAGCCTGGAGCATGTTTCGGATTCTGTGTCTCCCTCTCTCTCTGCCCCTCTCCCATGCATGCACTCTCTCTCTCAAAAATAAATAAATATTAAAGCGGCACTCTAGAACTGAATTACAAGTATACCACAGTCCCGTTGGTTGGCAATGACTGTTTCACTACATAAACCAGAGGCAATTCCATCAAGGGCAATTCTGCTCCCCCTGGGAAGATCTGGCAATGTCTGGAAACATTTTTGGTTGTCACAACTTGGGATGGAGTATGTGTCTGTGTGCGTGTGTGTGTGTGTGTGTCTGTGTGTGTTGGGGGTGCTCCTGGCATTTGGGGGTGGAGGCCAGTGACGCTGCTAATTATCCTGCAATGCACAGGGCAGTTGCCCAAACAAGGAATTATCAGGCCCCCAATTTCAATGGTTCTGAGGTTGAGAAACCCGATTATAAATGCTTGAACATGTCTCCCAAGAAGGATGGTTCAGAATATCCTAAAAGACAAATGGGGAACAAGAACTATGGAAAAGGAAGAAATGTGCTACATTTTCCAGAACTTTCCCTCACTTCAACCCACGCAGGCGATTTAGTGAGTAGGGTTCTCTTCCTTCTTTGCATTAACAGAAAAGCCGTTTCTGCAACTTAATACATGCTGACCAACTTATTGAAAGATTCTGATTTGAGGGAATCCTCAAGTCATTAATGCCATTGGTGCACTCACAGGTCCTATGACATCCAATTCAGAGAGGTTTAGAAACTTCCCCAGAATCACACAGCCAGGATAGGGCAGAGCCAGGACCTAAACAGCTCTCTCTCTGCCCCCTGCTGTTGTTTTATTATGCTAAGTTGGGTTCCTTAGAAGCAGATCCTGAGATGGGTGTTCTTGTGAGTGGAGAGAGTTCTCCAAGAGAGGCTGTTTCCTTTGCGGGGGAAGCTGGATAAGGAATGGGGGAGAAGCTAAGCAAAGATGTGGCTTCAGGTGACTCTAGTCTCAGCCTGATCCCCCCCGGGGCTCTGGGCTGCGAACTGCACCACAGAGCGTGTCTGCCTTGAGGCAAGCAGGCTGGCCTTCTGTACCCTGCACCTGGCTCTGAGCCACCCGGAGCAGGGGGAGGCTTCTTCCTGGGCACCTTGGGGTGAGGCAGCCACAATCACCCAAGGGCAACCCCCCCCCCGCCCCCCGCCCCGGGGAGGTCTCAGGTATGAACTGTTTGCAGCAGCTCCACAGCAACCGGTAAATGAGGTCGCCAGGAAGGTAAGCAGACCATCGAGTCACATGTGGGTGAGGGAAGACTGTGCTCTGGGACCGCTAACTTCATCATTCTGTCTTCAAAGCAGAGGAGCGACTGCTCCCTGGTCTTAGAGAAAAAGGAGACTTAGCACCTGCCAGACATTCTGATTCCCAAACCCCTCGCGTCTCAGGCCATAAGAGCAGGTGACCGGGCATCTGAACTCCTGGCTTCTGCCTGCTCCTACTTTCCCGCAAGAAGCAAAGGCCACCCTGATACCAGCACTGTCCTCCCCAAGGCCTTGCCCTTGGCAAGTGACCCACTCCAGCAAGATGACAGCTCCAGGGTTCAAGGAACGGGGCTGGATGGGGAGCGAGCGGTCCCTACCCAGGCTGGGAGCCACAGGGAGTAGCACCCACGAGTCACAGCGGCATGGCCTGGTGCCCTGTCTGCACAGAAGAATCGGTATTCCCCGGCCCCCAGGCCCCGCCCAGGACAAACAACTGAAAAATATGCTCGAGTCCTTCTAAGTCCTGATCCAGACTTTGCCCGTGCCTGTGTCCTTGCCTGTGACCTCACCCAGAACACCCTTCCCCCTGCTCCACCTGGCTACTTCCCACTCCTTCCTCAAGACTTCAAGGGCTTCTTTTTTTGTTTTCTTAATGTTTATTTATTTTTGAGAGAGAGAGAGAGAGAGAGAGAGACAGAGACAGAGACAGAGACAGAATCCAAAGCAGGCTTCCGGCTCTGAGCTGTCAGCAGAGCCCGACATGGGGCTCGAACTCACAAACCGTGAGATCATGACCTGAGCCAAAGTCAGACACTCAACCCACTGAGCCACCCAGGTGTCCCTCCTCCCTCAAGACTTCAAAGGCCTCCGGGACAGCCCCCCTGATGTGCATCATGTATGCACCCTTTCCCAGCCTGGTGCAGCCTGGGCACATCCCCCTACAGTAATAATTACCTACCTGCTTCACCCCTCCTTCTAGAACCATGTTCCTCACTCACACCCCAGTGCAAATCTGAATCCTCTGGGAAGCTTATTAAAAATGCAGGTTTCGGGGCACCTGGGTGTCTCAGTCAGTCAAGAATCTGACTTCTTGATTTCGACTCAGGTCACAACCTCGTGGTTCATAGGTTTGAGCCCCACATCGGGCTCTGCAGTGACAGTGTGGAGCCTGCTTGGGATTTTCTCTCTCCCTCTCTCTCTGCTCCTCCCCTGCTCTCTCCCTCTCTCTCTCTGTCAATAAATAAACAAATAAAAAAAAATATGCAGGTTTCTACGCCCTATGGCCAGAGTCTGGGCCAAGAAGTCTTGGGAGGGACTCAGATGTGATGATTATAAGTTTTAAGCCACTAGCAGTGACCGTGAGCATCTGGAGGACAGCAACGGTGTCTCTTTCACCTTTGAACCCCAAGAGGTAGCACAGAAACGCTCCTCACAGCACACACCGAACCAGAGATGCTGACTGAACTGAACCCAACCCAAAAGAAGGAGTGGGGAGAGGGGAGGCTAAAACACGCAGGAGAGACAGATAATTCAAATGCTACTTCTCCACCGACAGTTTTGAAAGACGTCCCCCTCCCTTCCATACTCAGCGCATGCAGTAAAAGCAAACAAAACAAAAAAACAAAAAACACACATATGCACAAAAATACCTCGGTTCAAACTCTCCCTGCCTAGAGCACAAGCCACGGAATTCACCGCTGTGCACTATCCCGTAAGAAACGCAGATAGGGGTGGACGGGTTTCCAAGGAACCAGAACTCAGCTCTGCGGAAACCTGTGGAAGGACCCCGAGGAGGAAAGATGCAGACAAGGCATGAACGAGGGCTGGGAAACCCATCAGCACGTTCCTGCAGCTGAATCTGTAGTCAGCAGACAATACGTGGATGGTGCTGACATCCGACCACTTAGAACGAAACTCCATTCCGCGCTCATGAACCTATTAGATGAAAAGTCCTCAATTCAGATAACTGCAAATTGCTTTCTGAGCATAATTTCCTATTAGTTCGCTAATCTCTCTATTCAGAACGCCAACAAGACAGCTGATGATAATTCCGGAGGAAGTGGCCATTAAGCCGAGGCAGGAGGAAAGGGGGTTAGACGTTCACAAGTATCCTGGCTTCCTGGGTGGGGGGGGGTACCCCAAAATTAATCCGTAAAGTTAGTAACAGTATTAGCTTTCGTTTATGAAGTTCTTATAACGTGCCAGGTACAGACTGAGCATTTTACCTTACGTATTAGCTCACTTAATTTTTGTTTTGTTTATTTGTTTGTATTTTTGTTGTTTTTTTAAACAGTCGAGTGAGGTAGATATTTTTTGGACAGGAGAAGAAATGGGGCTCAGAAGTGGTCACACAGCTATTCGTGGAAGAGTCAGGATTCAAATGCAGGCGTGTGTGTCTGACCTACAGCCTGGGTTCCAGTCATGCCTTATCTGTTTGGCTTATCACACAAATATTACAGGAGAGACGATGATGAAGAAGAATCAAGTTTATAGGACTGAGGCCAAGAGATGAAACACGGCACAAAAGCCTGAAAAATAGTGAGCAAAGATCGACCAGTCTGTAAAAACAAAAAACAAAAAAAACAACAAAAGCCCCAAACACAAACCTCATGTGCTGAAATGTCAGGCTGGAAAAGAAAGCTTGATGTTGGCAAACTACCACTTTTTTGTAGAGCAGTGGTCCCAGGACCAGCAGCATCAGCTGCACCAGGGAACTTACCGAAATGCAAATCCTGGGGCTCCACCCCAGACCTGCTGCATCGGAGACTCTGGGGCGGGCCCGGGAATCTGTGTTTTAACACACCCTCTAGGGGATTCTGATGCACACCCGAGTTTGAGACCCGTTATCTAGACAAAGAAAATCAGCTCTAACAGGGAATTTGGAGATCACCCAGAGGAGTGCTTCTCAGACCTTAATGTGTGCAAGAATCACCAGGACAGTGATTAAATTGCAGAGTCTCTTAAATTGCAGAGTCTGGTGCAGCAGGTCTGGGCACGGTCTGAGAGTCTGCATTTCTAAACAGCCCCCAGGTGCTGCTGCTGCTGGCCCAGGGACCACTGTAGAGTCACCAGGGTCCAATCCAATCCTTTTCACCCAGGGAGTTTCTAGCAACAACAGAACCAACATTGCTTTAGGTTTAAAAAACAAACAACAACAACAACAACAAAAAGAACAAGCAAACTAAAAAAGTCATTGCCTTCAGGGCAGATTCAAATCCACGGCTCTGGAATGCTTCCGGAGAACAGGAAATGTCCAGTGCCACAGATCACTGCTTTTCCAAAGTTCCGGTTCAAGTATAAAGTCTTCCCTGAGCACTTTAATTAAAATCTTAGCCCTAAGCCCGGCCCTTCCCCTCTTCCTTCACTGCTTCCTTCTTCTCTTTAGTTTCTGGCACCCTCTGCACAGATGATCTATTTTACTGGGTTGCTTACTGTCCCTCCCCTCCCCTAGCACGTAAGGTCCAGGAGGGCAGGGATTTTGTGCGTTTTATTCACTGTGATCTCCCTGCTGCCTAGAAGAGCTCCTGGCACATTTATGGAGTAGCTGCTCATAAACAGCTGAGTAAACGAACAAGCAGTTCTGCCCATTTTTTTCTAAAAAGCTGCCTCCCCATTCTCCGTGCCCCCTCGGTGCAATGCCATCTGTCACTCTCTTTATGCATGCACTTCAGTCCCCCCGAAATCCACTTCTCTGTAGGTGCGTCTTTCCCTAAACCCCTTGACGACGGCGTCTGTGCGTTCCCCGTTTCTGTCCCCCGTCCAACCCTTCTGTCAGCCCATCAGTGTGTCCCAAATTTTGCCCATCTTCAAAACCACGCAAAAACTGCAGGATTTGGTTCATGGAAGAGTGAATCCAAACTTCAGCTGGTGACAGCAGTAAAAATAAAGCCAGCTCATAATTACGTACTAGAGATAGCTCTAAGCTCTGTTGTAGTTAACACAAGTTCAAAATGGTTGTCGTTACACAAGTGTCAAAAAAAACACCGGAAGCATGTCGGAACTTCATAGCAACTCCGGACTCTGCTTTCACTGCTCCGGCAGCTTTTCTGAGAGCTGAGCAAAGTGGTGAGATCGACGGTAAAATCCAAACGTGGCTGGGATGCTGCCTCTTATCTAGCCATCTCTGCGCAAGGTGGAGTGAGGAAGAACGTTCTCTGACGAAACACCGTGATCGAGGGCAAGAACATTCCACTGGCTCCTTCCAGTAGCTCTATTGAGGGCACCAGCGTCAACCCACTTTGCAGACCAGAAAACTGAGTCGCGACAGGACAACAAGCCTCTCGCTCAAGCTCATACAGAGAATGCAGCAGTTGAGCTGGGGCTCAAACTCAGGTCTGGCTGCTTCCAAAGCCTGTGCTTCTCCCCCAGGTATCCCCCCCCTACTGCCGCCACCCCTTCCCCAGAGGCCTCCCCCAACCCTTGGCAGGGTCTGAGTCTTTGTTCATTACTTCTGGAACAGAGAACAGGAGCAAAGGCCACCTCAGAGTTCTGCCTCTAGGGCTGAAAATTAAATGGCTCAGGAGGTGTTCAGCCTCACGGACTCCTGGCTGCGTCCCTGTCACCTAATTACCCGACTTCAAAGCCTCCACTCCGCAGGTGTGAGGATGTGAGGGGGGCTGCCGCTTCCCCTCAGAACACGGTGTGACTACGCATGGATGAGACAGCCCCCCCCCCCCCCGCCCCGAGCAGCTGGGGTATGGGACGCATCAGACAGCCTTCAAGTTGGACCCCACCGCCTGGCCTTGGAGTCAGAAAGCCCAGAGGCCACCATCCTGAGGGCTCACCTGAGAACCAGGGTCTAAGGAAGACCAAGGTGGGGACATGGGCCTCCAGATGGTAATAGTCTTCCCACCTCACCTTATGCCGCTGCTGCTGTCCCCTCCCCCCTCCCTCAAGGGACAGGATGTTGGGGGGCCTGAAGGAGCCCGAATGGGAGTTCCCAGCCTGGGCTGGACAAGGACAGAGGGACTCCTACATTCTCTGAAACTAAATGGCTCCTATAAAGCAGACGGAAAGATGCACTGAATATTACTGACAATTTTCTAGGGATTGGACCAGGGAGGTATTTCACACAGGCTTAGGGAGAGAGAGAGGGAGGCCAGGCAAAAAGGCACTTGTGACCTCTGACAGAGGACAGAGCTCAGAGGCTGGCACCGTGCTGTGTCCTTTCGTGATTTACTGAATGCTTACACCGGATCGGCCAGGTGTGACAATTATTCCTTTCGTGCAGATAAAGCGCGCGCGCGCGCGCGCACACACACACACACACACACACACACACACACACAGAGGCAGGAACAGAAAGGTGAGGTGAACTGCCCAAGGTCACACAGCAAGAGCATCACAGAGCCGGGATTTGAACCTATCTTACTCTGACTCCAGAGCCCATACTGGACATCAGCTTTATTCTGTCACCTCCCTGCCTTTTGCCAGCTGTGACCTGGAATGCGTGCGTGGAGTAGGGGAGGGTTGTGAGAGCTCGAGAGCGACATGATGCCACAGAAGGAAGGGGAGTTACGGGGTCGGGGCCGTGTGCCCGCAGGCAGGTGACTTCCCCTTGCGGAGACTCAGCGTTCACATCTGTAAAATGGGGAGCATCAGAACACGGCCCACCCCCCACCCCCCCCCCCCCGCCCCAACAACGCAGAGGAGAAAAAATAAAGAGGAAAAGGACTTCACAAACTCTAACTCAGGAACTGGGAAACTAACTACAGCTGAGAAGCCAAAGCCAGCCGGCCGCGCAGTTATGGAAATAAGGTTTTACTAGAACAAATACATTGGTCACACCCGTTTGTTTACATATTGTCTCCGGTTGCTTTTGAGCTACAAGGCCTGGCTGAGTGGCTGTAACAGAGACCCCTGGGCCCACCAAGTCTAAAATACTTACTATGCGGTCACCTAGAGAAAAAAACTGTGCCAACCCCTCATGTTAAATGCTGCGAATATGCAGAGTACCGCCGTGGCTCCACACACCCCGGTAAACATCTCCGGCACCATCCGTCAGCTCTGGTTTTCATTCACAATTGTGCTGCTTGACCCCTTGCCCAAAGGCAGAGGTTCACTTAGGACGCGGTTCTGAAACGTAGGGCAAGCGACTCTCCCGAAAGCTAGGAAACCAAGCTTCCGCAAGCTAGTTCAAAGGCTAGCGTGGCTCTAGCTGACGTCAGGCACCCTGAAAACACTTCCTGGTGCAGCCACTTACTTGCAATTTTTACACTTGAGGCCAAAAAGCATTCCTTTTCCACAGACTGTGCACGTCTGAGACATCCAGTACTTGGTGGAAAACCTGCGGAAAAGAGACAGAAAACGTTCAGGGCCAAGGTGACGGTGACTCCCGGCTGTCTCTAGGATGAACCACGTGAAGGGTGAGTGCACAGGCCCCGGGGTCCAGCCTGGCTTCTTCCGAGGAGCGTGACTTCATCAGGTTGTTTGGGCCGCTGGAGCCTCAGTCTCCCGCTCTGTAAAGTGGGGATGGTAAGCAGTACCAGCCTCACAGGTGCTGGGAGGACGAAACAGGTTATGCACGTCAAGGGGCTTCACAGCACCTGGCACGTAGTCAGTGCTCACTCGATTGGGCTGGGACTCTACTGTCCCCTGGACATTCATGACAATCCTGCATTCGTTCAACAGGTATTGCCCAGTGGTCTGCTGTACGCCAACTTCAGTTCTGGGACAGAGTGACGGGTGGGGGGCTAGAAGTGCCCTCAGAGGACCACAAGGCGAGGTGGAGCCTCCTGGGAGGCTGGCAGACCGGTGCCCCCTCCCTGCCAATCAAACCATCTGGGGAGCTTTGCTGGAGCCTCCCCCCTGCCCCGAAGAGCCGAGGCCTCAAACGTGAGTAGCAGAAGAGTCTCTAAAGTGAAAACTCTTTTCAGACCGTGGGCTCATCTTCTCTCCCCGCCCCCCGCCCCCCCCCCCCATCACTTGTTGCCAACAGAAGGCAGTTTGGACGCGCCTGATATACAGCTGCCAGCCAGGAACAGAGGTGCCTCCGATTAACTTCCAGGGGCTCCCGCGGCCGCTGGGGCGCTTTCTTCCCCCAAGAGATACCAGGCAGTGGCCGGGCTGCCCGAGAAAAGTATTGCAGGTTGCCGGGTCAGAGTTAATTTTCATTTTCAATTTTTGCCACTTTCAGCAGGAGTTGTAGCTAATCTCCGCTGCCTCCGAGTGTCAAAATGAAAATCAGAAGTGATTATGTAACTTGGTGCTTGAGAATTTTGAGGGCAAGGTTGCAGCCCTCTGCTGCACCGACTTGCTTGATTTGGGTCAGTCACTCTCCAAGCCGAATGAGGCGCAGCTCAAAGCCTCCATATGGAGGCAAATAGCAACATTCTGAACGGAGACTCTTGTGGCTAAGAAGACTCCCTCTCCAGTTCTGGACTGGGGGTTGGTTAAGCCTTTTTCTGCCCCTTCCACGGGGCCAGTGAGTTTGGCAGGGTCTACTTTATGGGATTTGGCAGCTCTTAGGAATGGTGACTGGGCTTGTGGTCCACCCCCCTGGCCAGCAGTGTGGGCATGGAGGGGAGGCGGCGTGAGCTTTGTAGCCGGGAGTTCTCTTTCCTTTCCAGTCCTCTCCCATCTCTGGGACCAGCTCTCTCTCTGAGCTCTGCCTGAGGTGACTCTGAGGACAGTGGATGGAATGGGATTTCAATTTCATTTCTTCACCAAGGCTGGGGTGAGTCTAGGTCTCCCGTCCTGGCATGGGGCCCGGGGTCACACTAAAGAGTAACAGGGCATCCCCAGTCCTGGCTCCACTAAGAAGACATTCCTGATGCCCAAGACCATCATCCTTCCTCTGAGAATCAGCATTGGAATATGAGGTACCACCAGATCTAAATTGCTAAAGCTGGGGGATGGGGCTGCGCCACCAGGGCAAGACGGAGCTAGGGGCAGGGTCAATCCAGGGAAGAAGCTTCGTCAGGGGTGTGGCCAATCCGGAGGTGGAGCTGATCAGGAGTGAAGCCAATCCAGAGGGGGAGCTGAGTCAGGGGTGAGGCCAATTCAGGGGTGGAGCTGAGCCAGGGGTGTGGCCAACCCAGCATAGAGCTGAACCAGAAGTGGTGTCAATCCAGGTGCGGAGCTGAGCAGGGGGCGTGGCCGGTCCAGGGGCGGGGCTGAGCCAGGGGCGTGACCGATCCAGGGGCGGAGCTGAGCCAGGGGTGGGACCGATCCAGGGGTAGAACTGAGCCCGGGGTATTGGGAAGCACACAAAAAAGGCCCTTCTTTTTGATGCCTTTCTCTGCGGCTCACGGCCCGACCACGGACGCGTCTATCACGTATTTCTCACTGCTTCTTCCATCGTTTTCTCATTTGGGTCTTAACAACTATTCTGTCAACATATTTCTTTGAAAACCTGTTGACAAGGTGCCATTCCGGGAGACAGTGTGCTCATTCCTACCTCGGGCCCACCCGCCCATGGCGATATGTCTGCCCCTGGTACCGCCCCCCCCCACCCCCCACCTTATAGCCCCAATGCCACACACTGTCATGGTCTGTTAAGCATCTAGTCCTCGACTGCACCGCGAGCTCCCCAAGGGCTCCCGACGCCTTGCTCAGTGCTGAAACCAAGGCATGTAAATTCTCTACAAATACTAGTGCAAAGAATCCATGAATGAGTGAACGGGTCCCTCGGCTAGTTCCCAGACGCCTCTGGGTACAGAGAAAGAAAACTCTGAGCAGCAGTGCCCAAAGAATACAGAGTGCCGAGGTCAATTAGCTTGTAGACCCATCCCTCAATCGTGCAGGGCCTCAGTTTCCCTATCTGTCAAATGGATATGATCACACTTGTGCTACTTACCCCAATGAGTTTGTGAAGAGACTGTGAGGGTAATTACATAAAACGTAGAAAGTTAAATCTGGAAAGTCAAAGAACTGCTTAGAAGGGATGTCTAGTAGATACAAGTGTCCTTCCTGACAGGACAGGTGTACCCCTGGTGAGGTTATTCCACGGACCCAACAGGGCTGGAGCTCTGGGCTGACCTACAGCTCACCAGAGAGTACCTCTGAGTTCAGAATTCAATCCTGTCTTCTGGGTGGGGAGACCCAAAATTAGGCTGTACAACATTTCTCTTGACAATGATACCGTTTACCGAGTGGTTATTATGAGCCCTTTGCTTAGCACTTTACATATATTATGTCATTGATCCTTATGACACCCTAAGGGTAGGCAGAATTATCTGATGAGAAAACCGAGCCTCAGAGAGGTTAAGTAACTTCCTTCTGGTTGCAAAGCTTTATTAGCCAGGATGCGAACACAGGACAGTCTGACTCCAAATCCCTGGTTTTTAACCATTATGTGCTGGTTTTATAAGGGCCAGGTTAATAAGAAGCCGACATCTCAGTCCCCAGGGGGCACACTGAGGTCTCGCTTGGCAGAGGAGAGAGAGGCATGATGACATAGGAACTGAAGCAAAATATCTGCCTGGCCTTCCCCCACTCTGGGGGCCAGATACCTACCGGAGGTGGGTACCGGTGCCCACAGGAATCCAGCCTACCTGTGCTTAATGGAGTTGCCGAGGTCTCTACGAGGGATCTGCGGGGACCAGCGCGGCACGGACAGTGTGTCTGCAGGGAGAGAAGAGAGGAGAAGAGCCTGTTACACAGAGGATCAGAGTGGGGCGGGCTCCGGACAAGCCCGAGAAGGAAGAGGGAGGCTCTCCAGCTTCAGGAAGGACAGTGACCTACCACCATCACTTGCTAAACCAAAGCCAAATGGAACACTGGTTTAACACGTGTCACCTTGACTTCAGCAAGGTCCCCTGGGCAGGGCAACCAGGGAATGCCTTGAAAGAAATCAGCTGTGGAAAGAATAAAAATGAGCTCTGCTTCCATTTACAGAGTGCTTAGATTGTGCCAGGCATGTGTTAAGTGACTCACAGGCTTTAGTTCGTTACGTCCTCAAAACCACCCCAAAGACAGGGGGTTGTTAGCATCCCCACCTTCCAGACAATGAAACCGAGGCTTGGAGAAAGGACGTCATTTGTGCAAGATCATACATGTTGGAGGCTGCACAGCAATGCGGGTCCAGATTTGAGGGACTCTAGATCATATGCCCTTGTGTGCAAAGTTCCGGTGCAGATTTCCAAATGCCAGGCATGCACGTCCCACTTTCCCAGTCTTGTCGTGTCCTGTCCAGCCACAAAATTATTTTATTACTATTTTAAGTTAGCTCTTTTTGTTTAAACACACTTATGTTAAAAGCACACTCTATATAGAAAACTAGTATCACTTGCTGTATATTGTCAGTAACTATTTAAAACATGTCCAAACATGTACCATCTAAATAAACTCATGTTAAAATAGGTAGATGGACTGATGAGGAGTGGATGGATGAGGGGGTGGATGGACAGATGGATGGATAGAGGGGTTGGTAAGTGAGTGGATGGATGAATGGTTGGATACGTGGGTGGATGGTCAGATGAGTGGGTAGATGGACAGATGGGTAGGTGGGTGGTTGGCTAAATGAATGGCTGGCTGGCTGGCTGAATATCTGGATAGCTGGGTGGATGAATGGTTGGACAGGCAGGTGGACAGACAGATGAGTGTGTAGATGGACAGGTGGGTAGATGGGTGGGTAGAATAGTCAGTGGGTGGGTGGGTGGATGGATGGATGGATGGATGGATGGATGGATGGATAGGTAGGTGGGTAGATGTATGTATGTATGTATGTATGTATGGATGGATGGATGGATGGATAGGTAGATGGATGGATGGATGGATGGATGGATGGATGGATGGATAGGTAGGTGGGTGGATGGATGGATGGATGGATGGATGAATGGATGGATGGATAGGTAGATGTATGTATGTATGTATGTATGTATGTATGTATGTATGTATAGGTAGGTGGGTGGATGGATGGATGGATGGATGGATGGATGGATAAATGAATGGATAGACAGGCTGATGGATGAATGGGAATGAGGAAGAAACAATAAATCATACAGACTTCAGACTGGGTGCTTGCCCTCATCTGGTCTTCCCTTTCATGCTTTAGGTGAAATCCCAGCAACCTCTATTATCCCCTCACCTCTGACTATGTTCTGAGACTTCTTTCGCAGATGCTGAGCACCAGCCCCCACCTTGACTCCATGACCTGGCTGCCCTGGCATCCCTCCTCCCAGACCTCAAAGGCCCCACGAAGGTGTGAAACGAAGCAGAAATGAAGCAATTCTGCCCATGGAATCTTTGCCAGCTAGGAAGATAGGGAATGACCGGCTGGCCCACACACCAGCTCTCATTTCTCAAGCCAGATAGATGGAGCCCATTTCTTATTTTCAGAGCTGCAAACACACACCTCATTTTTCACAGCGATTGCTATGGAGCAGTGTGCTCGCTGGGAGTCCGGCATGTCTGAACCGATCAGGGAGCATTTAACCCCAACCCACTCACTCCCCTCCTCTGTCTAATGACACTGCCCACAGTCCTCTGAAAGCTGTTCCCAGAAACCCCAATTCCACCCTTGTGAAACTGGGACCATTTCTAGGAGAGCTGATGATTTTCCAAGCCCAAAGGGCAGAGAAAACCCACGAGAGAGACAGCATGATATATCAATCAGCATCATCGCCAGTGGAATCTCCTCTAGTTGGGCTAACTATTAAATGTCACCAAGTCCGAGCCATTTGACCATTTGTTTCAATTTCTGAGGGAAACGAAAAAGACAAGAAAGAAAAATGAATTTTAAAAAAGAGCGAAAGAGAGCTTTCTTCCCATTGCTACCTCCTTTGGAGACTTCACTCTGATCTGGAAAGACAGACGCTCCTTGCTAACTCTCTAAAATGCGTTCTCCTGCACCGGGGCAGGTACAGATGGGACAGCTGTGCTGAAGAGAGAGTGGTAGTGCGCACAGATACCCAGCCTCCTCGTGGGGAGTCTAGAAAACTAGGGGTGCCAAATGGGCTTCATCTCATGGGACAGTGGTAGTGGCTGTCTAGAAAACCGTGTTAAGAAAGATCCTGAGGCCCAGTAGGAAAGAACACCACGATTGATTAGCAATGTCTGCCATGGGTGCAGAATAAGGGAGCACCAAGGAGTCTCTGTGCATCTGTCTCTCCCACAAGGACAGGCACCACACCTTCACCTCTGCATCACAGAGCCAAAGTAAATACTTCAGATGTGTTTGCTGAGTTCAAGAGTATTATAACGAAGTGCTGAGTTAGCTGATCGCTCAATATACATCAGGCATTATGCTGTGCAGTTTATCCCTGGAAACCATGCCCCTGTGCAGTCAGTGTTTGCGTTATTCCCTACAAGGAAGACACAAGGGCTCGGAGAAATGCAGTGACTTTGCTAAAGGTCGCACAGCTCAGTACCAGCAGAACCTCAAGGAGTAATTCTGTAATGGCTCCTAAGTCCTCCAAAGGCCCTACACCAGTGTCTTCCACCAAGGTGACTTCTGCCCCACCCAGGGGACAAGTGGCAATATCTGGAAATAATTCTGGCTGTCACACTGGGGTTGGGAGGTGCTATTGACATCCAGTGGATAGCAGCCAGGGATGCTGCCCAACATCCTGCAACGTACAAGCCAGTCCCTACACCAAAGAATCAACCATCCCCAAGTGTTGCAAATGCCAAGGTTGAGAATCCCTGATCTGGATGTCTTCCACAACTCTAGCCACCTCGCGCCCCCCCACCCCTGCCCCGAAAGAAACCAAAACGGTACTTCTGAGGCTCAAGTCTGCAGAGAACAAATCCTCTATTATAAGCACATCTCACTTTTAGATTCATATCCCAGTTAGGCTGTTATTCTCAATTATAGCACCTTCTCAAGAAGTAGAAGTAATTAAGTTTAGTTGTTTGGTTTCATTTCCCAGTATCTGATGGAAGGGGTGAATTCTGTCAATTACATTACGCAGCTACAGCATCATTAGTCTCAAGCAATAATAATCTCCGTGTGGTTTCGTCCGTGGGTGTGCAGATGTGAACTTTGAGATCCCCTCTTTCCTTTCTTCGTGTGGATTTCATTAAACTTGCCAACTCAAGCCTTAAAGCAAAGAGAAACTGTTTAAAGGGAAGGGGGGAGAAATCTATGAAAATCCAGGCCTTATCATAACAGAGAAGGCAAACAGCATTTACAGCAATTAAACTGATACAGAAACTTCTGTTTAACAATCAAAGCGCCTATTAAGATGTCTCCATAGCTGAACAAAGCTTCTTTTCTACTCTAATTTTCTGATAACAAGCCATGCAGACGTGGAGGCAGAATTGTGTGCGTTCCTGGTGCCTTCAGTCCCAGGGGTAGAATAATAGAAATGTCTTCTCAGATGTTTCCATTTCTAGCGTACAGAATGGGAGTATCGCAGGGAAGGAGGGTTCTTCTCTCCTACAAGTACCTGTCTATGCTCTCTCAGAAGTTCCTCCATACAGAAAGGGGATAAACCAGGAGCCCTAGTCTTTGAAACCCCCTCAGGAGCCAGACGGACATACAGAAGCCTCGACACAAGGAACAGACATTAATAAAGCACTCGCATTATGAAGAGCTTTAAAATGAGAAACTCGGGCTCTGACCTGGTGGGAAGGAACTCAGGCTAACAGAAGAGCCAGGTGTTCAAAAAACATCCATAAACATTTAACAGGTAGAGATCGAGCCCCACGTCGGGCTCTGTGCTGACAGTGCGGAGCCAGCTTGGGATTCTCTCTCCCCCTCTCTCTCTGCCTCTTCCCTGCTCGCACTCCCTCTCTCTCTCAAAATAAATACATTAAAAACTTTAAAAAGAAACAAAAAGAACTTAAAAACATTTAACAGGTAAAAACAGGTGATGATATAGCAAAGCAAGAGGAGGAGAAAAACATGCTGGAGACGAAGACGAAGAAGAAAAGAAATAAGAAAAATAAAAATAAGTATGCTATTTGTTGGGCATTATCATACGCCAAGCACTATTGTCAAATAATCCCTTGACATATATTATCTCATGTAATCCATCTACGATATATGACGCGCAAGAATGCAGCAGCTGTTATGATTAGCCTCATTTCACCAAGTAAATCAGGAAGCTATGCCATTTGCCCAAGGTCACATAGCAAATAAAGGCCAGGGCTGGGGTTTTTAATTCAGGTCACATAGCTTGGGTTCGATAAATGACAGCCAATTTCATCCCCATTTCATAGACGGGAACACTGAGGCTTAGAAGCAATAAGCAATTGTCTGTAACTAAGAAGTCACTGAGTTAGGATTTGAACCACAGACAGAACAAACTGGATGTTTCTAGTCCAGACTGCTCTCCAGATACACGGAATTCAACCCACCCTGTATGTCCATGCCTCCTCCCTCTGTCTGGAAAGAGCAAAGGAAATGGTGAACACTGACCCTTATAAGCTCAGGGAAGAGCTGCAGAGTCTTGGGAGGTGGTGTAACAGTATGTTGTTCATTTCAGCCGTCACTCCTGCAGTTTTTCAACAATATTTTGTTGAGTAGAATTATGCCCACATCCCTCCCCCAAGATGTCCTAATCCCTGGAACCCGTAAGTATGTCACCTAACAAGCAAAAGAGATTTTGCAGATTGATTAAATTAAAGCTTATCCAGGTGAGCCCAATGTAATCATAAGAGTCGTTATATATGGAAGGAGGAGGCAGGAGGGCCCAAGTTAGAGAAGGAGATGTGACAGTTGCTGTCTTTGGGGATAGAAAGGACAACAGCCAAGGAAGCTAGAAAAGGCAAGAGAACAGATTCTTCCCTAGAGCTTCCAGAAGGAGCCAGCCCTGCCGACACACCTCGACTTCAGCCCTGTGAGTCTGATTTTGGACGTCTAATCCCCAGAACTGTAAGGTAATAAACAGGTGTTGTTCGAAGCCACTGAGTTTCTGGAAATTTGTTACGGCAGCCATAGGAAACCAATACAGCATCTGAGCCTGGAGTCCAGAGGGGGAGTCAGATAGTGAGTAAATAAATAAAAGCCCAAGGTAATTTCAGACAGCGATGCATTTCATGAGGGAAGTAAAGCAGTGGGGGCTTTGGGATTTGCTTTAAAGCAAGGGGAAGGAACCCTGAAGTTCATTAGAACAGAGTCCGGATGCTGTGCTGGGGGGAAGGGGGGGGGGGGGGCGGGTCTCATGCATTTAAGAGCTCCCTCTGGTGGCCAAGGGGAGAATAGCCCAGTCCGGCTGGGACAAAAATAGGCACTCCCTCCAATTTCTCCTCCCCCCTCCTCCAACTCTCCACCCCACCGAGGCTCAAAACATCAGCCCTGACCCTTACAAGGCCATTTTTTTCCCCAGCCCAGGCCTTTCCCACTTGAGCTGTCGTGATCCCACTTGCAGCCCCCAATAAAAAAAAAATCCACATCGCAGAATAATCAGTCCACAGAGGAGTAATGCTCGGGCTTGGTATGAATCCCAAGTGGGGATATGGCTCTTGGAGCCATTTCTTCACTTAATCCAAACAATCCTATGAGGCTGTATTCCTAGTTTAGAAGTAAGGAAAATGAAAACTTCATTGTTCAAAGTCCCACAACCAGTATCTGGTGTACTTCAGGATTGAACTCAGTTTCCAAAAAAATTAAAGCCTTGCTATCCATCCCTGATAATGTGTCTCCTTCTGAGCCAAATGTAAAAATTGTTTAAGCGATGCAGTCCTAGAACTGGAAAAGACCACAAGAAGCTGTCTGTTGCAGCCTCTAAGCTCTCTACCCTTTCAGACGCAAGCTACACTATCCTTAAATGTTTCCATGGAGATAAAGACCTCTGGGCACAGAAAACTAGTAATAATCATGGCTAACATTTATTGAGCACCTACTGCATGGCAGGACTCAGATTAAGTGCTTTAGATGTATTATTTCATTTACTCGTCATAACTCCATTCTGGGTGGTACAGCTGGGGCTTGAGCAGGGGCACCAAATCCGAGAGCACATCCTCAGAAACCACCACAAATGAAATGGAAGCTCCAAGCTGCCTTTAAGCTTCCAGCCCAGGGACACGACAGACTGAGTGAGTTCTTAGCAACAGCACTGCGCTCAAATCAAGTCGCAAATTCTTTGAGCTCCAAGATACCAGCAACTAATAAAACTGAGGCAGTTCAACTTTTCTTGTGGGGTCACAGGCCAGTCGCCGGCTAAAATCCTCCTGATTTATCCAAGGGGCCAACCAATCCTTGGCTAAAGCTGCTCATGTTATTATTCACATAGGAGGGAACAACTCTATTTGCTTTAATATACAATTCAAATATACGAGATCTAAAAGTTTGTTGTTGTTTTTTTTAAATTATGTGCTGTCTCTAAAGGTTACAGTTCCATGGTGTTTCGAGGCCAAGTTGAGTTAATTTGTGTATTTGGGCATTATTTTCTCCCTGAGACAGCTACAACCCATTTCCTAAGGTCCAAATTTCATTGCTTAGGGCCCTTGATAGCTACAGAGGCATCCAGGGAACCACCTGGTGCTGGTCAGTATATACATAAGACTGCCTGGGTGCCTTGTCGCAGGGGAAGAAACAAGACAGAGGGGGCTGACATTGGTAAGAGATGGGAGGGATGAGCAAGGAGAGTGCTATTTGTTCCTGATGGAAGAGACCATTCAGGGGAGAGTCAGGGATTCCCATGGCATTGACTCAAAACAAAGAGCAATGGCAAAGCTACCTGTTTAGAACTAATAAGAGGACTGGGATGGAATGGAGGCATCAGGGTCAAATCAATTCACATGTATTTGGGGTTTAAACTAGGGACAAGGCCCTGAACGTGGGCTTCCCAAGGAGACAGAGTGGCATACTTCATTTCCGAATGGAAAGGGCCTCTAGGTCATCAAGTTGCCCCATGGAGAGTGGGCAAGGGTTCACTGCAGAGGTCCGGTCTGCCAACTACTAGCTAGGAGATTTGGGGCACTTCGACCTCTAGGTCTCAGTTTTGTCTCGTGGGGAAAAGGAGTCATAATATCTCCCTCCCAGGCTTGTTAGGAGGACGAATGGGGTAATGTAGTTGGAAAAGGCCTGAGCTGAGTGCCTGACACATTATGGTTATTATTGTTTTTGTCATTGTCATCATCGCTCTGCCTCAAGGATTTATGCACCAGTTAGAACATGACAAAGCTATCCAAGGACCATGACTGAGTGCCTGGCTTGGCAAACTGTGACCCTCAGGCCAAAACCAGCCCATCACCTGCTCTTGTACACAAAGCTTGATTGGCATACAGCCTCACCCACTCATCTAATACATCGTCTGTGACTGCTTCCTCGCTACGACAGCAGAGTTAAGTCGCTGTGACAGAGATGGTATGGCCCACAAAGCCGAAAATAATCATTACCTGGCCCTTTACAGAAAAAGTGTGTCAACCCCTTTTTTAGGGCTGTGCAACTCATTTCCTTAGCTGATTAGCAGAGAGATTTTCCCCCCCTTTTTCCCTTCTAGTCTTATTGAGGTATACCTGACAAGTAAAGTGGTGAGATATCCAAAGTATATAATGTGATTATTTGATATCCATATCCATTGTGGAGGGTTCCCTCACCCCCCACTCCGAAGTCAGAAGACCTGGATTGTAGACACACGTCTGCCACTTACATGGTGTGGATCCTTGGACAAATGACCTGCATTCTCCAGGCCAAAATGTGCATGGCCACTTGGTGTCGTCCCTCTGCTCACCTGATCCCAGCATCCTGTGGGTTGTTTCATTTTACAGAAGAGCGGAGCAAGGCACAGGAGGACCAGTAAGCAGTCCAGCTAAGAATCTAACCCATTCGGGTCTCACCCTGAGCCTGTGTTCTTCCTGGCCCTCCCTGTCTCCTGGTAGAATAATCCATGAGGAGGCAATGTCTCTGATTACCTGCCACTGCTGAAATCCATGTCAGCTCTTGAAAGCAGAGGGGAAGGAAAATTAACTCTCTCCTCTCACTGCTTCGGACTGGGCTAATTAATCAGATTACCCAGCTGTCACTTCATCAACACAGAGAGAAGACCATGAGGATCCATAAGTTATAATTGGAGGCATGGTGGTGCCAGTCTTGGCCAAAGGGAGGAGACAGAGAAAGTGCCTTCTTGAGAGGGTCTCCAGGTAGAAGTCGACCTTGGCAGGACAGATGAGCAGTCAGGGCACCGAGCAAATGGTAGCACAGCGGACAGAGGGCTCATATGCGGGGCAAGAGGCAGGAAAGTGCAGACACAGGGTGACAGGGGCAGACAGGGAATCACAAAGTTCTCCACACCCATTCCTCCTGGCCCCAGGTTACAGATTTTTTTTTTTTTTAAATATTGAAGCCAAACCAGAAGCACCTTCAAGATCCAGTGGACCCACTAAAATCATTCTCCCCCTTTGAAGAAGCCATTGCCACCTTGTATCTGAGTCCTGGCAGGTCCCTGCTGAGCGGGGATCCCCTGAATTCCCCACAAGTTGACGGTGATGCCCTCACTCCCTCTCCCGGGGAGCAACATGAATCCCGGAGTCATCACCTGTGATTTATTCCAGCCCCTCAGGTGGCCTCAATTAAATTTCACTGCCGGTAAAGGAAGAGAGAATGGCTGAGGCATTTAATTACATTTTATAATGTGCTCACTGCTGAATTTATTAAAGTGTATCAGGGATTTTTAACCTCGTAACCAAACAATGGGAGACCCCGTGCCACACGAGTAATTATCTTCCTTGTGGGGATGATGGATGGAGAACCCAAGATGTTAAAAGTAGGACGGGGATGCATGCGGGGTGGAGGAGGGGCAGGGGCTCGTGGGGGGCAGGACAGGGAAAGTGAGGCAATGGGGCTCTAATTCCGTGAGCTACCACCCCACAGATTGGAGTGGGGGGGGGGTGGCATTAATGATCAATCTTCCCTCAACTCTAAAAAGATGTATTGGGAAAGCTTTCTTCTTCCAGTATCCCTACCCGAAACTCTCCCCTCGAATTTCCCCTTGATATAATTTTACTGCTATGGTGTGGAAAGAGGCAGAGGGGGATCATCCTGAAATGTCAAAAGCAGCTTATAGAAAAAGGTAATAAAATTAAAATACAAAAAGGGAATAAAATCTTATCTAGAAATCCAGAAGAGTCTCATTAGGATAATGGATCCACCTTGGTTTATTTGGGAAATAAATTTTCAATAAGGAAATGCATGCGGTGGGAGTTTGGTGGGTGCTGGGGGGGGGGGGTGTGTGTGGGTTCCTTAAATATGATCCTGAGAGTAGGCTTGGGGTATCCACAATCACTGCCTCAAGGACCTTTGTCATAGGTCATATCTACCACTCAAGTGACAGAGAAAGGCCCGATGGAGAGGAAGAATCTGCTGATCGTGGCCAAGGGGACAAAAATGCCCCATGCACCTGGAAGGCAGCAGAAGGTGAGGGCCCGTTGTGGGCTCCAAATTGCCCTTAGCCCCATGGCTGTCCCCAGCCCCCGCCCCAGCCCTCCCCCAGTCACATTCACACCACGGATCAGCTCTGTACCTCCCACCTTTAAAGATGCTGTTCTCTCGTCCCAGAACATGCTTCTCCTCCCCACTCCTCTTAGCCAGACTCATGCCAACTCCCCGTCCAAGATCCAGCTCAGGCATGGCTTCTCCAGGAAGCCCTCCCTGAATGCACAGGTGGGCAACGTCCCTGCCGTGACCCTCTCGGAGCATCCCGTGCTCACCCCTCCAGGCCAGCTGCCTCATCACATGGAGAGCCCTGCTTACGAATCTGTCCTCCCCACAGCCCTTGACCATGGGAGTGGGAGCCACCAATGATTCATGTTTATGTGTCCAGGGTCTCTTTCATGCCCTCCTGCCTCGTTAACTAGCACAATGGTAGGCACAGAGTGGCACTTCCACAAATATTTATTAAATAAAAGAACGAATGAATGACCAACCTGCCCTGTGAGTTAAGTACCAATGACCTCATTTTGCAAACAGGAAAACTGAGGCTGGGGGTCACCTAAGGAAAAATGTTCTTCTAGCAGCTGAACCTAGATCTCCTTAACTGCGGAGCCCCACTTGGGAGCCTCATGGTCTCTCTTCAGACAATCGGGAAGAGAGACCACTAGCAAAGTTGGTAAGGGGTCTTCTTCTGTACCCTTCCTGGGAGAGAAGCCCCCAGCATGAGGACAGACAGCCTGGAGACCCGGAGAAGCTTAGGGGCCCGGCTAGCAATCCAAACCCAGCTCGGACCACACAGATACAGGACCTGTCTCCTTGACCTGAAGGAAAATGCTAATTGGAAGAGGCTGGCTTACTGTGCCCGGCTCAGGCTTAAATGAGAAGTAGAAACAAAACAAGAGTTGACAGACAGAGGCCCCCACGCTGCCATCACCACAAATGTCCCTGTGAAGGGAGAAAAACAGCCAGCCCTGTGCTCCATCAATTTCAATTGTAAATGGTCTCACGTTGAAATAAACCAACAGAAACGGCAGATCAGTGACAGGCGTGGGGCGGGGAGAAGCGGGGGACATGCAGATCACAGGCTGGAATCTACAAGTTGGGCTTAACATCCGGACCCAGACACGGATGACAGGACACGTTTGTGGACCGCAGTGCAGGCAACCCCGGGGCCCAAACCCCCTCTTTCTGCCTTCGAGGCAGAGGGACAAAATGGAATGAAATTTACAGGGGCAGACCTGATTCGAATTCCTAATTCTGCCCTTATGATTCTTTGTCTTCCCCTCTTCGGACTTCCTCCTCTGAAAAATGGGAGTGATAAAACCCATCCTGTAGAGTTTCCCTAAGGGCCACCCATGGATACGAAGCAAGTGCCTGGCACACAGTAGGTGTGCAATAAAAGGTGGCTTTCCCCTTGAGCAACCCAGGTGCCTGTTTGCAGCTTTGCTTAGCAGCTCTTTCCCTTGGCCTGAGAAGACAAAACCCGGGGACAAGACTCTTTAGGGAACGAGGCCATGACTCTGCGGAGAACAGCGATGAGTTATGGGGAGGGCAGAACTGTCTAGGTCCCTCTGGCCATTTATTCCTTTCCTCTCGTCCTGTTCTCCAAGCGTGTCCATAGCCCTTGCGTGCCCGAGTGTGATGGATGGGTCTTAAGTTCCTCGCACACTACATCATCAATTACTTACATATTTATTGCCTTGAACTGAGTTTATGGATCTTAAATCAGAGCCATTCTGAGTTGCTTGAGCTGAAGTTCTCCCCCAGTGGAAATGTGATGTTTTTTAATTATGCAGTCGCCCGGTAGTTAATGTTCAGTGGAAGTTAATTGTCCATAGAACAAAGGGCCGCTGAGAAGTTCCCCACACAGAGCCATTTCATGGAATTTACTGCCTGAGTGGGCTCAGCAGGGACAGACCAGGCGAGCTTGCTGCGAAAGACCCCAGTCCGGCCTCAAGAAACCCAAAACACCAGGCATCTTTGGTCTCAACTCCAGGCAACAGACAGCCTCCCTCTCTCAGTCCCCTGACGCTCAAAGCACCATTCAGAGTCGTGTCACACTGTGGTTGGCAGACTATGGGGGAGCCAGCCCCGTAACAGATCACATTCCAAGGTCAAGATGGGTACCCACTGTCCAAAGCATCCCTAGATGGGACTGAAATGCCAGAGACGTGACAGGTCCTGGTCCGGATGTGGCAGTTGTGAGAGAGGGGGCTGTGGTTTACCAATGAGAAGTGCTGTCAGTAGAGGGGGTAGAGAGAACTTGAAGGTAAGGAAAGAAGCTGGACCTCGGAGAGTGAAACTAGCCTAACTCCTAACGGATCGAAGGACCTAGAAACAACACTAACTGTGGTTCTCAACAGTGGGTGATGTTGCCTCCAGGGGACATTTGGCAAAATCCGGAGACATTGTGGGCGGTAACTTCTCAGGGGGGATCTAATGGGTGGGTGCCAGGGATGCTGTAAAACGTCCTGCCATGTACAGGATAGCCCCCACCACAAGAATTATCCAGCCGCAAATGGCAATCATTTTGCAGTTGAGAATCCCTGACCAAAGAGTTAGAAGGAACCCAGATCCAGAGCCTGATACAAATGGAGTAAATATATGGACAGACTGAAGGAGGGTCTACTCCTTTCAGTGTACTATGAAAGGACCAGCAAAGGGAGTCGCAGGGGTTGGCTTGACCCTCCCAGCCCATCTGGGAGACGGGGGTCTTGCACTGGAGTCGTTCCTTCTAGTAACAGCAGCCTGGTTTTCCAGTGGGAAACTCCCTTTCTGGCGTCTCAGGGCAGGGCAGGCTGAATGTCCCTTCCGTTCCTGGGAGAGTGTGCATTTACTTAATCCAAGCGCGTGGTAAATCTAAAGCACTGCGATTGGTTCAGGGGTCAGTATGTGACCCAAAATGGGCCAATCAGAGACCGTGAAATGCCCTGGGGGGGTTTCCCAGCTCCTCCCCCCCCCACCCCACCTTTTTCTGTTAAGACACGCTCTATTGTCCGCAGTAGCTAAGCTGGTGGGTTGCACACCTGAGGTCCAGGGGCCACCTATGGGAAGGGCTCCCTGAGAGGGAGGCCAACACACTTAAAAAGCAGAGTAGAAAGATGGCGAGAAACCAAAGCCCCTGTCATCTGAGCCCCGGGAGCTACTCCAGTCATTATCAGATCCTCATTTTTCAATATTTAAAGTTGTTTCACTTACAAGCAGGAGAATGTTGACCTCATGCAAGGTCATGAAGGCAGATGGAACTAGCAGATTTTTGATATCTACAGTCCCCAAGGCAACCCGATCATGAGATGGCTAATCATCGTTAACAGTGGTGGTACCCACCATTTATGGGCCATGTACTGGGCAAGAGTACCAAACACTTTGCAGGTATTGTCCCGCTTTTTCCGCACAGTAGTCCTACGACATCTTCGTTATCGTCATCTCAAAAAGGGAAGCAGTTCAGAGAGGCTGAGCAACCTGCTTTAGGTCACATAGCTAGCAAGTGTTGAACCCAGGATCTAAACTTGGGTCCCTTTGCCTGAACTCTCAGTTGGCCCACCCAGAGACAGCCGGCAGTCCCAGCCTGAGGCCTTCAGATATTCCCTACAACAAACTTCCCTTCTCCCTGTTCCATGCTCCCCAGGGAGCCTCCTGAAGAAAAGCTGGTGTTCAGGAAGGGTGGGCTACAGACGAAATGGGACAATCACCGGGTCCTTGGGAAATGCAGTACCCATGATAGCAAGTTCTCACTGTACATTAATAAACAGACATTCCAGCTTCATACATCAGTCTCCAAAGTCGGGTTCATGTGAATCGGACTCTAAGAGAATCTGTCTTCTGAACGGGCAGAGCAAGACCCACATGTCTGGATGCTGATGAATCCCCTGTAGCGGTTTCTCAAACTTGAGTATTCACGGCAGCATTATTTAGAAGAGCCCCAAAGTAGAAATGACCCAAATGTCCATCAGTTGATGAATGGAGAAACAAAATGTAGCATGTCCCTGCAATGGAATATTATTTGGCCAAAAAAAAAGAATGAAGTACCAATTCATGCTGCAACACGGATGAGTCCTGAAATCATTGTGTTAAGTGAAAGAAGCCAGACACAAAAGGCCACTCCTGTAGGATTCCATTTAGATGAGATGTCCAGAATAGGTAAATCCATAAGAGACAGAAAGTAGATTAGTGGTTGCCAGGGGCTTGAGGGAGGGACAATAGGCAGTGACAGCCCATAGGTGTGGGTTTTCTTTTTAGGGGAGTGATAAAAACATTCTGGAGTTAGACAGGGGGGGATGGCTGCACAACACTGTGAATATACTAAAAACCAGTGAATTGTTTTAAAAGGGTTTAAAATTCTTTAAAAGGGTGAGTTTTACAGTATACGAACAAGCTCCAGGGACTCTGATGCCTGCTGGAGCTTTTTAAAAATAACAGCTTTATTTTTAAAACTTGAAGCGTGTATCAGATTCACCTAGAGTTTGTGAAAATACAGATTTCTGGGCTCTCTGCTGCCGGGGAGTCAGATTCAGTGAAACCTGAGGATCTGCATTTTAACAAGTTCCCAGGTGATGCAAGGCTGTAGGACCAGGCCCCCTGCTCTGGGGACCACAAGGGGGTGTGTGCCTCCTCTGGATTAGAGATGCCACATGTCCCGCTCCACATCAGAGATGTCAACAATACACAAGAGGAAGAGAGTCACTGAATGTGACCCCCAAACATCTTAGGGCTCTTGACCACAGTGCCAACTATTTATCAAGGATGTGGGCTGACTGGTGAGCAGGGGGTTGGGACAGGCTGCCTACACCTGTCACTGCTGCAGGCATCGTGCGCGGTCAGTCAGGCACCCGCATGTTCTACCAGCCAAATGGCTCTCCGTCTTCCCAAAGTTTCCCCAAGTTCTCAGAGAAGCCACCGCGCCCAGGTGAGTGACGCAGCCCAGTGATTAAGGACAGAAAGGCCAATCTTGGCCAATCACCGAAGAATGAGCCTGAACCGGTGAAGGTGCTCAGGGCCAACGCTCAAAGTCGGTCTAACTGCAAATCTCAAAGAGGAAAACAGAAATTCAAAAGGCGGCCCCCCATCACCGGTTCTCAAGCTCAGCAAACCAAATCCAAAGGTGCAATCTTCTCAGGCTTTTCAAAAGCCACGTGATTGATAGTCAGTGCGGAAGGGACGAGGTGCTGAAAACTCTGAGCCTGATGGGTGGGTGGGGATGCAATCAGATGCATTTTCAGAGCCTCTTCCCTCCGACACCTGCCCTCATTCTCCACGGAGCCGGGCTCCAAACGCACCCCTGGACCACACCCTCATCTCCTCTACCTGGTGCTCCTATTCTTGCGGGAAGGAACACAGCCTCATGATGGATGTGTTCAATGTGATCATCCTCGCTTATGCACCAAACAAAAGCAAGATTGATGAACTCCGGGGAAGCACATTCACTGGCCTGATCTACGCCTTTTACCTTGGAGCAGGCAGCACAGCCTCCAAGCGCATGTCAACATCTTTGGCATTTGTGTCAATAGGACCTTGATTCTCTAAAGGCTGAAAGGGGTTTTCATGGGTGAGCGCTCCGAGCCAGCTCAGGGTTTTTAGAGTCCCCGCTCAAAGCCTCCAGGTGACTTCTTTTGCATCTGTTGGGCTCTTTTCATCTCTAGATACCACCCTCCGGTGAGGGCAGGGGAAAAAAGACTTTCTCCACCTGCGTAAGGAAGAAATGGGATGTTAAAGGCATGGGGGTTGCGGGGAGGGGCACGCACGGGAAAGAGCAAGGTTCTGCTTCCCGAGTTCCCATCTCCGCTTTGCCCCTGGCCAGTCTCTTACCCTCTCTGAGATCGTTCCCTTATTTACTTCCAATATGAGAATTTAAACAGCAGCCCTGCAAGGTGGGCTGTCAGAGTTAATAAAAGCTCCTGAGTCCGTTGTGCTGTGCCTGGTTACCATCCTGGCTCGGCTACATGTCAGCTGTAAAACTTTGGGCAAATTCTTGCTGTGTCTCTTTGTGCCTCACCGGTTCCTCAGAGGCTTAACCAAGCACTTAGAATGATGCTTAGCACTTAGAAGGTGCTTAATTAATATTTAATTTAGTACTTAATTAATATCCCTCTCCGCTTATTCCATTCAGCCTCAGAGTACAGCAGATAAGGCATGAATAGTCTGTGCTCATTATTTGGAATCAAAAGTCTTGGGGGTGTCTAACTGTACTGGGTTGAGGTGCCCCCCCTCCCCGCCCCAGCAAGTAAATGTGTGTCCACCCAGAACACAGAGATACACAGAAGAAGCGGGACATGGTATCACAGGCACGGAGAACGCCTGGAAGGACAGGCAGAGATTGAAGTGGTGTTATCTACAAACCAGGGAATGCCACAGAGGGCTGTCAAGCACCAAAAGCTATAGGAAGAGTCAAGGAAGGATCCTGCTCCAGACGCATCAGAGAGAGGGCACCGCCTTGCCGGTAACCTGACTTCAGACCTTTAGCCTCGGAACCAGAATAAATAAATGTCTTTTGTTTTCAGCGCCCCAGTTTGTGGCACTTTGTTGCAGCAGCCTCGGGAAACCGCAACACCTAATACCAAGGGAAGCCCGTTTGTGCATCCCTGTACCTCCAGGCCCACGGGAGCCCGCTGACCACGCCCACCGGCCACGCCCACCTCTCGATTCTTACATCTACTTCAGCCACCTGGTTGAGAGGGACCTAGAGCAGCGGTCAGCAAACTTGGTCAGTAAAGCACCAGAAAGAAATATTTCAGACTTTGTAGGCCGTTCAGTCTCTGTTGCAACTACTTAACTCTACCGCTGTGGTGCAGAAGCATCCACGGACCATACGCCTGGCCGTTTTCCCATAAAACTGTTTATGGACGCTAAAATTAATTTCATATAATGTTCACATGTCATTAAATATTATTATTCTTTTGATTTTTACACGTATTTAAAAGTGTAAAACTACATTCTTAGCTTTTCAGCCATGCAAACACAGGCAGGGGGCCGGACTTTGTTTTTCAATGGAGGTGAAATTCACGTTAACAGAAAATGATTTTATTATATGTGCTGCCGAAGCGAGCACAACAGAAAATGATTTTAATGTGTACGGTTCAGCGGCATTTAGTATCTCGACAGTGTTGTGCAAACGCCACGCTCTGTCTATGTCCAAACAGTAATCAGAACCCCCAAAGGAGACTGGTCAAGCAGCCGCTCCCCATTTTCTTCCCCAGCCCCTGGCAACCACCAATCTGCTTTCTGTCTCTACCGATTCACATTTTCAGGACACTTCATATGAATGGAATCATTCTCTGGGTAGATTTTTGTCTGGCTTCTTAGAATAGTGTTGTTGTCATTTTTTTTAGGTTTATTTATTTTGAGAGAGAGAGAGAGAGAGCAGGGGAAGGACACAGAGAGGGAGAGAGAGAGAGAGAGAGAGAGAGAGAGAGAGAGAGAGAGAGAGAATCCCAAACAGGCTCCACACTTGTCAGCACAGAGCCTGATGTGGGGCTCAAACTCACGAACCGCGAGATCATGACCTGAGCTGAAATCAAGAGTTGGCCGCCTAACCGACTGGGCCCCCCAGATGTCTCCCCTAGCATGGTGTTTTTGAAGCACATCCATGTTGTTTCAGGTGTCTGGGCTCCGTTCCTTTTGATGACTGAATAACAGTCCATTGTAGGGAAAGACCGCATTTCATTCATTCGTTCACCCACTGATGGGTACGAGTGGCTTCCACCTTTCGACTACTGTGAATAATGCTGTTATGAACATTTGTGTACAAGTATTTGTTTAAAAACCTGTGTTCAGGGGTGCCTGGGTGATTCCGTTCGTTAAGCATCCGACCCTGGCCCTGGTTTCAGCTCAGGTCATGATCTCATGGTTCGTGGGTTCGAGCCCCATGTCGGGCCCTGTGCTGACATTGTGGAGCCTGTTCGGGATTCTCTCTCTCTCTCCCTCTCTGTCTCTGCTCCTCCCCTGCTCATGCCCATGCTCTCTGTCTCAAAAATAAATAAACTTAAAAAATAAATCAATAAAAATAAAACAAAAGCCTGCTTTCAGTTCTTCTGGGTGTATATGTAGCAGTGGGTTGTGTGGTCATTCTAAGGTCTCGCCTTCCGAGGAACCGTTTTGCACGGTGGCTGCACACTGTGTTGCTGTCGATGGGCCAGATCCGACCCGCAAGCCAAACATGGTTTGCCAGTCCTCCATCTAGAGCAAGGATATGAAATCTCAGTGTCTGCAAGTCAGACAAGTGAGACAGACAAGTTAGAAAAAAAACATGGGCCCTCTCGGTTTTTCGATCGTTTTCCTAATTTTTATAGGGATATGGATGCAGGAAATTGTTCATGAACATTAATGCTACATATTATCAGTATGTATAATATAAAATCATATAGAATAGAATTAGAATAGAATAGAATAGAATAGAACAGAATATATATTACAACGGTATGTATATAGTATTAAGTGGCAGCTGACATTCTGCCTCGTTAATGGGGAGACACCAGGAATGGGAGGAACTGTAGCAAGTTGGAGACCATGTGCCAATGTAAAGGGGGGTGACAACCACTGACCTCTGGTCCTTTGTGGCCAAGCAGGAACATGCGTCCTGCTTGCTGGATTTTCTGGATTCTTCCAAGAGAAACCGGAAATTCAGACTTTTATATGAAATTTCCTAACTTTTAAATGCTGACCATTAATTCAGGGAAAAACTAACTCGTTTGCAGGGACCAAGCAAAACATATCTGCAGGCCACGTTCAAGACTTCCGATCTCTCGTGTTTTCTTCTAATATTGTTGGTGGCTTCTTCTAAAGAAGGAGTCAAACACATTCGCGGGGATTTCAGTGGCTCTGCATGTTCCGAGGTTCTCCCAAGAGTCTGTTGGCGGACAGACACATGCACCCTAACTTAGAGTGCGTGTTATCACGGCAACCTGGTTGATTTGCGTTTGAAGGACACTCTCAGCAAGCCAACAGGGTTCCTACGTCCACAAGGTCCTTCCAGTGTTGCCGACAAGGATCTCAAACTTCTTACCCCATCGCTTGGAGGCAGGGAGTCCACCGGACTAAATTACAGTGGGTTTATTTTATGTCTCACATAGATTCCAGAAATAAGCAAAAGAAGCCAAAGAAGGAACAGTGAGGCTGAAGTGAGGAGGGTTCATCCATAAAAGGAAGAAGGGCTCTGAAATGTTAAGGGAGGGCATTGGGACATCTGCAAAGAAGCTTTGCCTGTTGGCGAGAGCCCAGGGCTGGGGATCAGGCTGGGCTTTAGGGGTGCTCTGCTACTAACTAGAGCCAGTCACATCACCTCCCTGTGCCTCAGTTTCCTCAGCCGTTAAATGGAGACCATGGTAAGCATTCTTCTTGCTTCTCTGACTGCAAGTTGAAAGCATCTGGGGTTGTGAGATATAATTCAGCTTCTTCTGGTACTTATCACATACACCACAATGACCCGAGAGATGCTCCATGAAGAAGACGGTGAATCCATGATCATTAAGTTGTGAAAAGTCATAGTGGATGTTAAGAATATTACAAGCTTTGTAAAGCCTTGTAGGAAAAGAGACCGCATTTAACTTGTTCAAACCCGGAATTTTTTTTAGAACTCAGGATCTTCAAACTTGTTTGAGCCTGGAATTCTCTCTTCTCCCCATGATGCCTATGAACATCCCATGTAACTACTCTTCAACAAACACAAGGGACGCTCAGGAGTACCACTCCTTGGATGTGGCTGGTCCACTTGGCCTGTGACCACCGGAAGCTTCTAGTCAGCTTTCATTTGCCCTGCGTTGCCTTTAGTCCCCAGCTCCTGGCTCCCCCCTCCAGCCATAACCCTCATCTCTGGAAAAGGAGGAAGGGTCAGAGAGGCTCCCTCTAGGGAAGGGCAGGATGGGAAAAGTCCCCCAAATGGACCCACTAATAAGGGTGACAGCAAGAGCTCACATGTCGCTGGGGCATGATGAGCAAGTTACTTCTCTCTCTTGTTCTGTCTCCTTGTTGTGGATGGTAATGTCTGCATCCCAGGGTGGTGGCCCTGGCTGGGGTGGGATGCCGCGAGGTAACTATGTGTGCAAATGGTCAGGACAGAGCCTAGCACCCAGGAGAGCTGAACAGATAAAAGTTGAACAGTTAAATATTTAAATAAAGCAGCAAATCCTTGGTACCCAAGCAAAACATCAATGGTCTCTGCTATGGGCTGAATATGTGCTTCCCCCCCAACCCCACCCCTAAATTCATATGTTGAAACCCTAACCCAGAATGTGATGGGTTTAGGAGACAGGGCCTTTGGGAGGCAACAAGGTGGTGAGGGTGGGGCCGTCACGAATGGGATTAGTGTCTTTACAGAACGACACGAGACGGTGCTTTGTCTCTCTGCTCTCTGCCAGGTGAGGATACAAGGAGAAGCCGGTCATCTGTAAACCAGGAAGCATGTTCTCATCAGTTCTCATGTCTGCCAGCATCTTAATCTTGAACCCTCAGACTCCAGAACCGTGAGTGATGGATTTATGTCATTTAAGCCACCCATTCCCATTAAGCCACTGGGCTTGGATCTGGGAATATGAGGTCTCTTTCCTTAAGAAGCAAACAGTCCCTTCCGAACGTGTGTCTTCGCCACCAGGAAGCAAGGGGAAACTGATGTAGTAGTGATGAATGAACAACACAGGGGACAGGGGAAGACAGAGTCCCCAGCTGGGGAGGGAGAAGGTCCCTCTCTACCCACTCGGCTTCCCTGCTTGCCTCCCAGACTTCTGACCAGCCTGGAGTCCACGAGCACTTGTGTAGGTGACGGGACCCTGGGCAGCAGCCAGGCCTGTCCCAGGGCGGCACCTGCAGGCTGATGGGTCCTGTGTCACCGGGCTCAATGACCACACTCTCCTCAAGAACGAGAGATGTATCTGTTTCACCTCAGCCTCCCAGATGCTGGCCCAGGATCTGTGTAGCTCAGACTGGTCACTGCTGAAGGTCTATTTGCATTAAACTAAGGTAGGGGTTAGGTTAGTTTGCACAGAGGAAATCCCTCTAATATTAACTAACGACCACAACTGAGATGTGCTCAGTATACTAACAGCTTAGTACGTATGACCCCATTCGGTCTTCCCAATGGCCGTGGGGAAGGGGCACGGATATCCCCCTTCTGCAGACAACAAAACTGAGCTCAGAGAGGTGCACAGCTGGCGGAAGGCAGAGCCAGCATGAGACTCAGGGTGGAACCCTTCCAGAAGGTTCCAAACTGCAGGGTCTGTGGCAGCCTCGAGGGGTTTATGCCCCCTCCTGGTGTGAGGACTGAGAGCCCTGGGCTCTGCTCACCTCTCTGAGCCCCCTGATCTCTCCCCCGGTGGAGGGGATCTCCGGGGGGATCAGGCAAAGCTCAGAGCTGCCTGGCCTCATGCTCCACCACCCATCTTGCATCAGCAGACCTCCCTGGAAAGGAAACTTCAAAGAAGCAAAGGGCAGGCTTGATGGGCAGAGGGTGACAGTATCGGGCGTTCGGCTGACAGGAGACTAACCCACGGGTTCTGTGGATCTGAGGCCAAACGACAGGTATGACAGATGGGTACAGGGCTTCTGACACCACTGGTGCCCCTCTGGAGAGAGCAGGGCAGAGTCTGGGCACAGTGGCTGCCACTGTGGGTTGTCGCTAAGGCCCTTGAAGCGTGAGCAATGGTTCCTCAGCCTGGGTGCCCAGCCCACAGGGACAGCACCGCGTGGGGCCAGCTCAACCCTGCAAGGGGAGCACCCCCCCCCAGGGAATATTATCTAACCTCCCTGAGCCTCAGTTTCTTCATCTGTACAATGGAGCTGAAAACAGTGCCTACTTCCTGGCCTCGTTAAGGGCCTACCAAGTGCCTAATGATGGCTCACGCTTGCCAGTGTTGCATTACAAGCTCTCCTGGACCACAGGCTCCTCAAAGACGTGGCTGTGTCTTACTCCATGCCTAGAGGTATCCGGCACATAGTAGCTGCTCAATTAAGGGAAAAATGCCCACCGAATAAAGGAATGAGCAAACAAATGAATGAAACCTTGGGTCATTTTTTTGTCACCTCCTGATGCAGACATATGAGGTGTCACAATTACAATGTTCAAGACAAGGATGTCTCAGCTCAGAGAACAGAGATACTCGCTCAAGAATGCAAGCCTGGCAGGTGTGACCTGATCCCAGAACTCTGAGAAAATAGCATCAGGGCTGCTACTCCAGTCGGCACAGGAAGGACAGTGTCAGGGACCCACAAAAATGCTTTTTCATCTAAATTAGAAGAAAGAGGAGTATACTAATAATGAGTCTATAATAATGAATCCAGCATGGATCACAGCTGTCTTGAAGCCAACAAAGTCACAAAAAAAACACTTTTAGAGTTAGAAATGAATTTAGAGTTAGAAAAAAACAATTTTAATGGAGGACAGTGTTCATGAAAGTAAATGTGCCTCGGGCCCACCCTGGACAGTGTGGATCTCTGCGGGGACACCCCCGTGAGAAAGAGCATAGAGCTAAGCACTGTGAGGCCTGGGATGGACACGGCTGGGGGCCAATAGCTCGGACTGAGGTGCACAGGGGATTCTAGGAGCCTCTTTCTTACCTTCCAACAGCAGGAAGCAGAGCCTTCCCGGACATTTCCCCCACACCCTGCATTTCCCCACTACTCCGTACCCCCCACCCCTCTCCCTCTTTTCCCCACTTCTCACGTTGGTCCTGACTTCAAACAGACACCTCTAGGCCTGGGGAAGAGGCATGTGATTTTGGAGCCAAGGGGCCTATTGATTTCATGCACTGGCTCCCGAAGAGGCTGCACCTGGGTTCAAATCCCAGCTCTGCTACTCTGTAACTGGGAGAGCCCGGGCAAATGACTTCATCTTCCCCTGCCTCAAGCTGCTCATCTTTAAAATGGGTATAAAGGGGTGCCTGGGTGGCTCAGTCGGTTAAGTGTCTGACTCTTTATGTCAGTTCAAGTCATGATCTCACACTCGGGAGACTGAGCCCCGTGTCATGCTCCACACAGGGCGTGAAGCCTGCTTGAGATTCTCTCCTTCTGCCCCTCTCCAGCTTGAGCTTGTGCTCTCTCTCTCTCTCTTAAACAAACTAATTAATTAATTAATTAAATGGGGATAAGAACATTCTACAGGGGTGATACGAGACTAAACAAGATGACAATCCAGGTACAGTGGCTGGCATTTAATAAACGTTCAATACATAGTATCTGTTCCCTCTGTCTGACAAGAATCTTCGAGCAATCTTCAAACCCAGCAGTTGGCAACCTGGCTGGAAGGCCTTCTTCTAAGAATAGTCCTTACACTTTTACATGGTTAAAAGCAAACCTTTTAGGGACGCCTGGGTGGCTCAGTCGGTTAAGTGTCTGACGTCACCAGTTCGAGCCCCGCGTCGGGCTCTGGGCTGACAGCTCGGAGCCTGGAGCCTCTTTTTCCTCTCTGTGTCTCCTCCTCTCTCTGCCCCAACCCTGCTCACGCTCTCTCCCGCTCTCAAAAATAAACATTAAAAACAATTAAAAACCAAACTTTTTAAAGGTTTTGTGACCTGCAAAAATTATACGAAATCCAAATTTCAGTGCCCACGAATAAAGTTTTATTGGAACACAGTCACACCTGTTCCCTTCTGCCTCGTCTGCGGCTGCCTTTGCACTGTAGTGACAGAAACCATATGGCAGCGTTTCTCAACTGTGGCACCACTGACATCTGGGGCTGGGTAAATCTTGGTGGTGACAGCCACCCTGTGCATCGTAGGATGTCGGTCTGTACCCATGAGATGCTCTGTGGCATTTCTTCCCCACTTGTGATAACCAAAGACATAGAAAAATCACCCCAGTTGAAGACTACTGCGTACGGCCGGCAAAACCTAAGCTATTCACTATCTGGCCCTTTATGGAAAAAGTCTGCCAGCTGGAGCTAACCCAGCTTCCTGGTTGCACAAAGGAGAAAAGAGTCACGGTGACTGGGGTGGGGAGCGGGTACAGACATGCCCAGACATACCCAGCTGGACAGTGGGAGACCCAGGATGGCTTTAGTGGTTTTCTTCTTTTTGTATGTTTTTCTGAGCATTCTCTCTACTGTGTTACCCAGCCTCCTGGGTAGGAAGATTTTTAGCTTTCAGAGAGTATAAATCAATACAATTTTCATAGGGTAATTTGGCAATATAATTCAATAGCTTTATAAACAGGCACACTCTGTGACACAGAAATTATTCTACTAAAAAATGCCTCCTAAGGAAATAATCGTGGATGTATACCAAGCTCTGGAGCTATGCAGATTCTTTTGAAATTGCAGAACTAGTTCGAATGCCCCCAAATAGAACACAATCCAAACGTCAAACAATAAGGAAATGGGTAAATACAACACAGGACATATTTTGATATGACACTATGCGGTCATTAAAATGTATCGCAATCAGAAAAATTACACACACACACACACACTCACACAATGTGCATCCACTGCAGGTCCCTGCTATCAGCAAGCAGGTTGGCGAGAGGCTGGGTCATGGCATGGGTAGGCGTCCGCAAAGCTTATGTTCAGGGGGAAGCAGAAGGGAAAGGGACACTCTCTGGCCAGCAGCAGGTGCTGAGCAGAAGTCACAGGTGAACCGGTGCTCAAAGAACATGCTGGAATGTCTTCTAATAATCACTTCCTAAACCCCTGGTCTACTGGAGAACCATGGGTAATTCCAACCAGTAATAATTCAAAATCACATGTGTATCCAGCCTTAAAAAGGAAAGAAATTCTGACACGGGCTACAACATGGGTGGACCTTGAGGACATTATGCTGAAAGAAGCCAGTCACAAAAGGATAAATCTTACATGATTCCACGGATATGAAGTATTTAGAGTAGCCACGTTCTTAGAGACAGAAGCTATGACGGTGGTTGCCAGGGGCTGAGGGAGGGGAAAGTGGTCTTAGTCATTTAATGGCGACAGAGTTTCAGTTGGGGAAGGTGAGAAAGTTCTCAAGACAGATAGTGATAATAGCTGCACAACAATGTGAATGCATTCAGTACCACAGGACCACACACTTAAAAATGGTTAAAATGGTACATTTCGTGTTATATATAATTTACCACGGTAAAAATTTTTTTAAAAAGGTCACAAATGTGTTTGACATCGGAAGGAATGATACCATTCTTTTGGTAGAAAGTTGTCTTTCTTTAGGCTCAATCAGGAAACTACTTAAATGCCTCTGTACTTCACAGTAAAAGCATTCTAGAAGCTCTCTAGAAAACAGAAATTTTAATTTGTTCTAAGATATACAAATGGGAAGTCACAGAAGAAAATCCAACAGCCAATCTGTTTATGAAAAAAATGCTTAACTTCTTACTAATCCTTAAATAATTGCCCATTAACACCAAACTGTTTCCACCTATCAAGCTGGAAAATGTTGATGGAGACTGATAGTTCCCAGGGCTGGTGGAGGGATAGGAAAGGACTCTCTCATGCTTTCTTGGTGGGGCTGTAAATCAGTATGACCTTATTGGAAAGCAATTTGTTGGAATCTATCAAAATTCCATATGCACACACCCTCTGGCTTAACAGTTCTACTTCAGTAGAGACTGTTGTTTGTCAGACGCATCACTGGCCAGATTCTCCCAACTCCAATGCCTCCCAGACCCTCAGCTGCTCTCTCTGCCCCAGTGGCTACCCTGCAAGCTGATTCCACACGTCAGGTATGGTTTAGCCACATCAGGCTGATTAACTGCACATCCAGAGCCTCTGGAGTCTCCCACTCTGGATAGAGAGGAGACACCAAGCCACAAAGCACGGGGCCTGGCCTCTATGAGCACCTGTTAAATGGGCTGGATGATACAACCTAAAAGTACAAGGAGATTAATGCACTGTGAGTGAACCATGACCCCTGAAGATGGATGGTGAGAAGCAGCTAGGCAGATCCATTTTCTCTCCCTTCCCTTCTTAGTGGACTGTTCTGGAGGCATGGTTGCTCTGCGACACCTGTCCTAGGACATCCCATATGGAAGAACAGATGCACCTGCTGAATGACGGCCATGCCCCTTTGTGGCTCACAATGCATCAGTGGCTGGCGTGGGGGTAGGTAATGCATCACCTTGCACTGCCTCTCCTTCTGCCCTGCCTCATTTTCCATATCCCTCACTCTCAATGCCCTGGAACTGTACCTCCCAAATAAAGCATGAGCACTTAATCCTTGCCTCAGGCTCTGTGTTCAGAGGCAGGTTAAAACAAGTAGGATTGTGCTCAGAGACCTAGACACAAAACATCGTGGCACTGACACAGTGAAAAGCCGAGTAGAAGAGGGGAGCAAACAAGTTATGATGCATCCAAAGTATGAAATACTGTATGTTAATGCCATAAACATATATGTATGGATATTAAAAGATGTCCTCCATAGATTAAGTGAAAATATACACGGTGTAGGATAACACATGTTTAACTCAATCTTAAAAGTAGAACACCCATGTATAGAAAAACAATCAGGCAGAATTCACTCAAACTGGTTTAACTGGACATATTCTGGGATTGGAATTTGATTGTTTTACTTGATACTCTTGTTTATTGTTTAAATTTCTTGCAATAAGCATAAATGATCTTTTGCAGCTGAAGTAAGTAAGCTTTAAAAATCTAGAGCAAACTTGTTCTAAGAAGGAGACACACAGAAGGAAGCACCACAAATGGGTAACTGAGAATTGACTGCACTTGTCCAGGCTCGACAAAAAATGCTCTGCAACTCTGGAACACAGCTCCCTCGGTGGGCTGCTCAGAACAGTGATTCCTTATCTAATAAAATGTGAATTTAATCTCGCTATTAGGAGCAAATAATTGATCCTGGTAGGGAAGCTACCAGAAGATAAAAGGGGAAGCTGTTGACATCTCCATGCGAGAAGGGCCTCTTAATATCTTGTGCCGTCCTTTTGTGCGTTCAACTGTGGGAACTTGGGGAGAGGAAAATGAATCAACATTATAGGGCTGGCTTTTCATTTACACCCATGAAATAATTTTGACGGTCGCTCATAAGTGTTTAACTAATGTTTATTCTGGAAATGTCACCACTGCCTCTGAAATTTACTTTGATATTCTCTGAGTGTTATCTCTCTATTAATAGGTGAGTATGGATAGACTTGTTCTCTGCCTCCTGTCCTGACATCTTTTTTGATGTGCTAAGACTCGGCCTGAATTTGATAGCAGTGGTGGCAGGTGAGATACAATTTATCTTAAAAGAAAATCTGTTTAGTTCTCTTCTCCTCCCACCCCAAATACACACTGGGGATGTCCAGGGTACCGCTGGCTCCTGCGGTGTTCCCTACGCCAGTCCACCTGCAATGGGGGGGGGGCAGGTGGATGAATCTTGGGGTAACAGCAGAGGTGACCACCCACTCTGTTTTCTCCTGGTGCAACACACCCAGAGTGCATGAGAACAGGAGAGAAGCATGTTCCCTTCTCTCCAGTTACACACACCCACACAGGCATCATATCCCATTTTGGTCTAAAAGAACCTGTGCCTTCAAGACATTGTAGCAGCTCAGGGACAGGGGTTGCATCCTGCTCAATGACCCAGTGGTATCTGTTAACCAATATTAAATGCATTGCTCTTCTTTGCTACTCTTCCTCCACTACCTGCCCACCACCAAAGCCTCCAGTCTTCAGGAAAACACCAGCTTATGACCATGTCCACCTCGAGAAAGCAGACTGGAAAGACCAATGCGATGTACAGAGGTTGAGACGAGCTTGTGTGAAACTAGAGCCGCCATGGCACGAGGACACTCAAGCAGCCATAATGGAAGATTCCTGTGGGAGGACCAAAGCTGTCCTGCCAAAAGCCAGCACCAGCTTGCCAGCCATATGAGTGCACCATCTTGGAGGCGGGCCTACCAGCCTCTGCTATCTATGGTCACATGTTGAGATCCCAGCTTCCAAAGGTGATGGTATTACCGATGAATGGGATTCATGCCTTATAAAAAGAGGCTCTGGGAAGCTCCCTAGCTCCTTCCACCATGTGAGGACATAGCAAGAAGGTGCTGGCTATGAACCAAGAAGAAGGTCTTCACCTGTCTATGCTGACACCATGATCCAGGACTTCCAGCCTCTAAAACTGGGAGAAGTAAGTATCTGCTGTCTACAGACTACCTAGTCTGTGTCATTTGGTGACGGCAGCCCCAGTGGAGGAAGACTGTTTTTGGTCAAGACTCAGGTGAGACCACAGCCCCAACAACACCTTGAATGCGCTTTCATGAAAGACCTTTATCCAAGACTGCTCAGCTCAGCTGCTCCAAAATTCCTTACAGAACTGGGAGGTAATAAACCCATGCTGTTTCAAGCTACTAAGTTTCGAGATAATGTGTCATGCAACAGATAACACATACAGATTTTAAGGAGAAAGAATTCAGGGCCTGGTACAGTGCTTCAAAAGTATTTTTATAAGTATTTCAATAATGATGAATCATTAAATGAGTGAATTTCAAGAAAAAAAAAAGGGAAGAAAATAGTCACCAAAATCCAGATAGGTAAGTGGCCCTCCACCCCCCATGTGTTGACAGCTCAGAGTCTAGAACCTGCTTCTGATTCTGTGTCTCCCTCTCTCTCTGCCCCTCCCGCGTTCATGCTCTGTCTCTCTCTGTCTCAAAAATAAATAAACATTAAAAAGAAAAAGAAGTTAGGGTGCTGGGTTCTCAGGCCTGCCTTTGTCTATGAGAATAAGGAATGGAAGGGGTACCAGTGAGCTAATGAGTACTATGATGTAGCACTCAGATACCCATTCCCAGCAACTGCCCTTAGCTAAAGAAAGCAGCCTTGCCCAAAATCATACTCCATCCCTGGAAACAGCCCACTAAAAGCTGGTCACATAGTGATGTCACATAAAGGGGTTCTTCAGCCCAATTCAGAACAAGTCTGCATTGCCAGCCCAACCTCTGACTATTCTGTGAATCCAATGCGGTCCTTACCAAGACTGTATCATAGCCCAACTTCTGTCCAATTTTGCATCCTTCACTCCCTCACTGCTGCTGATTCCAAGAGTGCCCCTTAAGAAACTTCCTACATGCTAATTCCCATCTCAGATTCTGCTTCCCAGGGAACAATCTATAACACATGGCAAATCAGGGAAAGAAAGCTAGGCTCCATGACTCATCTCCCTTTCTTTTTTCTCTTCCTTCCTTCTTTCCTTTCCTTCCTTTCCTTCCTTCTTCCTTCCTCCCCTCCTCTACCCTCCCCTCCCACATGCATACTTGTAATGAGCAATGGCTGAGAGCCCTCCATGAACCAAGATTTGGTTATGTAGCCCACCGGGCCTAGCAGTTTTGCAAGATGTCCTTGGGTATAGTTTTCTTTGTATTCATTCTGCTTGGGATTCAAGGCACTTCGTGAAGCTGTAACTGGATGTCTTTTGTCATTTTAGGAAAATTCTCCATTATTAGTTCTTCAAACTTTTTGTCCCAGTCTTCATCTCCTTTCCCTCTGGAATCCCAATTATAAATATGTTAGACAATTCTGACATGTCCATAAATCTCATATGCATTCTCTTCAGTATCTTCTATCTTAATGTTCCCTTTGTGGCTCAGTCTGGATATTTTCTTCAGACTCATCTTCCAGTTCATTAATTCTCTCTTCCAGTGTGTCTGACTTGTCAAATCTGCCATGTTGAATTATTAATTTCAGTCACAATATTTTTGAGTGCTAGAATGTCCATTTGATTTGTTTACAGTTTCTAGATCTCTGCTGAAATTCTGCACCTTGTCATTGAATTTCTTATGTATCTTAATCATAGCTATTTAAAGTCCATGTCTTACCAGGAAATACGAGCTGATAACTACAATGACATAGATGAATTTCCAAAACATTATGCGGAGCGAAAGAAAAGAAGCCCGACACTAAAGAGTACATACTGTATAAGTCAATGTATATGAAACTCAAACACATAAAATAATGTACGGCAACAAAGGGAAGAGAAGTGGTTGATGGGACATGGGGAAAGGAGGGACTAACTGCAAAGGTATATGAGAGAACTTTTTGGGGCGATGAAGATGTTCTGTTTCTTCATTGTGGTGGTGCTTACACAGGTGTGCATACACTTGTCAAAACTCATCCAATGGTAAATTTAAATGGGGGCAAATTATTATACCTCCATAGTGTTGGCTTTAGAAAACCTAAATTAGACCTAGACCATTTAGGGAGACAGCTCCTAATTCCAGCAAATCCCGTAAAAAATGAATGAAGAAATTAACTCATGCAAACTAAAAGATAAAGCCCATGTTTGATAACTCATATATCTGGATCTCCTCTGGGTCTGCCTTTTGCTCCTGGTTTTAAGTCATGTGGTTTTGCCTCCTAATATGCCTGGTAATTTATACTTTTATTGAATTCCTAAAATTGTGTATGAAAATTGAGATAACTTGAGTCTCTGGATGATGTTATTTTTCTCCAGAGAGGGTTGAAATTTTGCTTTTGGCGGGCAGTTAAGAGAGGGCAAATCACATTAATCCAATCAGGGACCGAGCAGAGTTGAAGCTCAGCTTCATTTTTATAAGCACTGGCCTATTTCCATTTCTAGTTTCCCCTTCCTCCTAGAGTGCAGCCCCTCAGGATGCCTACTGGACACACTGGTATTTACCAGCACCCCCTTCTGCTTATCTTGAGCTCCAACGTTTGCTCCCCGGCTTCATGAGATGCAGGAAGTTCTCAGCTTCTCAGTCTTTCAGCTGCCATTTTGGAAATCAGTCATACTTGGAGGGGAAAAGCAATGCCAAATGTTGGGCTCACTTCTCTGTGCTTCTTTTCTTTCTGGAACCCTCACTACTTGAGTAGCATGCTGATGCCTTCAACCAAATCTTAAAAACTGTTTTGTCAAACTTTTCTAGTTATTCTTGTGAGGAGGGTTGGTCCATGAAAGAACAGGGCACCACTGCTGAACACAGAAATTTCTGCTCGACCCTGGGGAGACACAGATCCCAAACCAGCCCCTGCCTTCAAGAAACTTACAACTTTCTTGACGAGGGGTGGGAGGGAGGGGAAAGTGGGTGATGGGCATGGAGGAGGGCACCTGTTGGGACGAGCACTGGGTGTTGTATGGAAACCAACTTGACAATAAATTTCATATTAAAAAAAAAAGAAATTCACAACTTTCAATTTTCATTGACCCACTACAGTGATGTATGCTAGACTGCCAGGCTACCAAGCTGGTGCAATTGCTCTCTCCCAGAAACGTTTCCTGTGTGCTGTCAGCTGCGGAGAACAGTCTACTTCCAATTTTGAAAATGCTAATGATAATGCACGTGTGGACAGCATGTCATGATGTCTTAAGTGATGCCAATTCATCATCTCGCTGGAGGCTCACAATTGAGACTTTTTTAAAACAGCTTTATTGAGGTAGAATTTACATATTGTAAAAGTCACTCATTTTAAACGTACAGTTCGGTGCCTTTTGGTAAATTGGGAGCTGGGATCATCGTCACGATCCAGTTTTAGAACATTTCCATCATACTGGAAGACACCTTATGCCCACTTGCAGTCACTCCCTGCTCCTATCCCCAGCCGCAGGCGACAGCTAATCTACTACTTCCCGTCTCTATATATTTACCTTTTCCGAGCATTTCATACAAATGAAACTGTATACTATGTGGTCTTTTACGTCTGTCTTCTTTCATTTATCACAGCTGATCTTCAATGAAAGTATTGTCGTCACTTTACAGATGAGAAAATTGAGGGTCAGGGAGCTTAAGAGACTTGCCCAAAGTTGATCAGCTGGTCAGTGACATAGGCACTGGGATTCGAACCCACGTCTCAGAGCTCTGTCCCTTTACAAAACTGCAGCCATCACATGCAAGGTGCTCTGGAGTCAGAGCTAAGGTCCCCTAGACCCTGAGCGGTGCGCGCAATATCTCGCCTATCATGGGTGCACAGTCATTATTTGTTGAACTGGAATCAATCTGTCCTACTTGGTTTCTGCCCCCACTCATATTCACTACCTCCAGGTACCATTTTGTGTGACTTCGGGTCACCTGTCATTCACTGATATTTACCCAGGGACCACGCATTTGTGCGATGGCTGCTCAAAGGAAAACAAAGGGGGAAAAAATGAGGACATTATTGAGGTACACACAGTGGAAAGCACTTGTGAATTAACTACTGCTGAAGCTTATGCCCTCTAGAGCTCCTGGCGAGCAGGTATCTGTGTCTTGATGGAGATAAGTTAGGTCCATTATGGGATGCCGGCTCCAATATGAGCAGCAAAGGCCAGAAAGGTGGACCCGTTCTCTGCCTACAAGCCTTAGGACGCTGGCATCATGTCAAGGCACTTCTCTGGGCCATGACAACGTGTAGGTATTTCCCATCCTTCTCCTTCTTTTCAGGCTCCTTCCTTCCTAGTTCGTGTGACTTAGACTCACCAGCAAGTTCTGAGAGAGCAGGGGGAGCCGATCTTGTCATCCTGCACCATCCTTACCTATGTTTCCAAGCCAAACCTAAGCACACAGTGAGTCCCTACCATCTGCAAACCACTGCAGCAAAATTAGGAAAATGCAATCTAAGTCCCCGCTTCCAGGAGGCAGCACAGAAGAACAAAATTCTGAGCGCAGGCCCTGGAGTCAGATTCCAGGTTTGTCTCACAGCTGCACCACCTCCTAGCTGCATGCACTTAGGCAGATTATGTACCCTGTCTGTGCCTCAGTCTCCCCATCTCTAGAATGGGGATAAAGACAGTATCCACCTAAAAGCACTTTTTTTTCCCTCATGGAACCTTCATTTTATTTTATTTTATTTTTTATTTTTAATATATGAAATTTATTGTCAAATTGGTTTCCATACAACACCCAGTGCTCATCCCAAAAGATGCCCTCTTCAATGCCCATCACCCACCTAAAAAGCACTGTTAAAAGGGTTTGAATGATATCAGTGTGTAAAGCGGTTGGCACAGATCAAGAATTCAGTTATTGCATCCACATATATGAGCATGTAAACACAGAGACCTTCCCTGGTGGCTGGGTTCATTGTATCACGCCGGTGTCATTTTCCTGGTTTCAGTGATGTACTATGGTTATGTGAGATTACGTCACTGGGAGAAGCTGGGTGAAGGATCCATGGAACCCCGTACCGTTTTTGCATCTTCCCATGAGTCTAAAGGTACGTCGACATTTAGAAAAAGCTTTCTTCTAAAATTCCACAGCCAAATATAAAAGAATAATCATAATACGGACCTTCTCCCCACTCGTCAGCCTCTGCCTCTGACTGCCCCCTCCCCCGTCACCTATACCTCTATGTTTCAGCCTCCACAACACAAGTTTGCAAAGGGAGACAGATGAGGGACCACAGACACGCCACACACATCCTGGGGATGTATCTGCATCCTATTCTATCAATTTAGGGAACTCAGGGATGATCTCATTCAGCACATGAAAGTTATATAACAGCTCTGGCCTCACAAGCAAGATGATGCCAGGGGCCAAACTCAACCATTTGATGGGAGAGTCTGAGACCATTCCCACCAACAACCTTGGGCATGTCCCCATACCTCTCTGCACTTCTGATTTAAAAGTGGGGTTGGGGGGGATGGAAAAAGAACCCAATCCTCTGGGAATCCAGGATTTGGGATGTGATTTACTCAAGATTAAATCATCATTTCCTGCATCTAATTTTACATGTTACAATCAGCCTTCCCAGCCTCTGCACCCAAAACATCTGCGAAGCAAAAGAAAGATTCTCTTGCAGAGAGCCTCTTTGATAAGACAACAAAAGTTACTTTATTCAACTAGCAGCTCCTTCGGAATGAGCCTATTTGTGCAATTTGAGGGTTGTACAATTTAGTTATCAAGATTCTTTTCTCCCTGTCCCTGAGAGAAAAGGTCAAGCAGAATTAAACTCATGTTAATACCCTTCCCTGCCTCAGACAAAGGTAACAGCATGCCGAACTCACGCTGGCTGGAGAGGTTTTCTCACCGCCACAGAAAATGTCCAGCACGTTACATACTGGGAAAAGCTTCCATTAGATAGAACTCTCAGAATCCTGAATTGTTTAGAAATGTTCTTCACTCCACTTTTTGGGATAAGAGAAAACTGTGCCCTCAAACCCAGCCCAAGCTGATACCCACTCAACAAATATTTATGGGACCTCTTTTATATTTCAAATATCATGCCACATGCCAGAAATACAAGAGGCAAGCCAGGGATACTGCCCTCCCGGAATTCACAGGCTGGTCTCAGAGAAAGCCAAGCCGGCAAATAATTACAGGGCCCTGAGGTAGGCCAGTGCTCCAGAGGAAGCTTAAGGCAGTGGTTCAAAGCACAGGTTTTAAAGAACAGAGCTGACATTAAAACTCGACTCTGTGCAACAACAGATGCTGGCAAGGATGCGGAGAGAGGGGAACCCCCTTGCACTGCTGGTGGGAAGGCAAACTGGTGCAGCCGCTCTGGAAAACAGTGTGGAGGTTCCTCAAAAAATTAAAATTAGAACTACTCTACGACCCAGCAATTGCACTACTAGGTATTTATCCAAAGGATACAAAACTGCTGATTCGAAGGAGCACATGCACCCCCACGTTTACAGCAGCACTATCCACAGTAGCCAACGTATGGAAAGAGCCCAAATGTCCATCGATGGATGAACGGATAGAGAAGATGCGGTATCTGTATACGATGGAGTATTACTCGGCAATCAAAAAGAATGAAATCTGGCCATTTGCAACTACATGGATGGAACTGGAGGGTATTATGCTAAGCAAGGTAAGCCAGAGAAAGACAAATATCCTAGGATTTTATTCACGTGTGGGATTTAAGACACAAAACAGATGAACATAGGGGAAGGGAAGCAAAAATAAGGAAAAAAAACAGAGACAGAGAGAGAGAGAGACAAAGCCTAAGAGACTCTTAAATACACAGAACAAACTGAGGGGTGCTGGAGGGGTGCTGAGTGGGGGGGATGGGCTAACTGGGTGGTGGGCATTAAGGGATGAGCCCTGGGTATTATATGGAAGTGATGGATCACCGAATTCTATTCCCGAAATCATTATTATGCTATATGTTAACTAACTTGGATTTAAAATAAAAAAATAAAGATATACCTTATTTGAAAACAATAAAAAAAAACTAGACTCTGCCAATTGCTGGTCTGTGACGCTGGGCAAGCCACCTCTTCGTGCCTCCTTTTCCTTTTTTTAAAATTTCATAGTGTCAGTGTGGCCAAGTAGCCCAGTGCCTGGCACATAGCAGACACCCCAGTGGCCCTCAGGGGTGAACCGCGGTTGAATCACGTAATGAAACCTAACACTTGCCTGTACATTTATGTCTTCCTTTAGTCTGAAAAGGATTAAAAACTACTTATGTTCATACATTATAGAGGAAAGAAAGTTGGTTTTCTTTTTTTTTTTATTCTTTTCATGTTTATTTATTTTTGACGGGGGAAGAGAGGGGCAGAGAGAGAGGGAGACACAGAATCTGAAGCAGGTTCTAGGCTCTGAGCTGTCAGCACAGAGCCCAACATGGGGCTCGAACTCACAGACCACGAGATTGTGACCTGAGCCGAAGTTGGATGCTCAACCGACTGAGCCACGCAGGCACCCCAAAGTTGGGGTTTTTTAATGCTTACTTTTGAGAGAGCGCAAGCGGGGGAGTCAGAGAGGGGGGCGCAGAGGATCCGAAGTGGGCTCTATGCGGACAGCAATGAGTCTGATGTGGGGCTCGAACTCATGAACTACGAGATCATCACCTGAGCTGAAGCTGCATATTCAACTGACTGAGCCACCCAGGCGCCCCAGAAATAAAGTTTTTTGAACAAACTAACAAACAAACAAAAAAAAGCTGGGCCAGAAGGAAACAGGAGAAGGAAACAAATGTGGAACTAAGAAGGAGAACAGAAATAACACCTACACAATTCTAAGCCAGTGGTGTTACATAGGCCTAATGTACCCCCATGAGTAATACCTCTCAGTATCCCCTTACGGAAACACTAATCTGCCATATTTCAGGCTGAGGGGTGACACGTATTCTGGGTGTTCACCTGATTCCAGGCTGAGTGAAGAGCATGCTCAAAAGTCCTGGGGTAGGAGAGAATATGGTGGCATGAGGGGCTGAAAGAAAATCAGTGTCGCTGGAAGAGAAAGAGAAAGGGAGGGAGAGACAACATATGTGCCTGTGTGCGTAGGGGGAGGAGGTGGTGGGCTGGGGGAGGTACAGAGTGAAATGAAACCCAGAGCATACAGAGCTCAGAGGCCACACTGAGGAGTGTTGTCTCTGGGGAGTCACAGGAGGGTTACAGGCAGGGAGTAACTGATCAGATCTGCCTTTCTGCACAGATCCCTTTGGCGGCAGTGTGGGGAATGAACTGGGAGAAGGCAAGCCGGGAGGCTGGGGCCGTGGTAGTCATGGCCTTGCCCCAGCAATGGGAACGTGGCTGGAGAGAAGCAATTTGGGGACTAGCTGGGAAGTGGAAATCGGCAGGAGTTGGGGACATAAGGTTTTCTGGGAGTTGCGGTCACTGAATGGGTGGAGGAGGGTGGTATTGATGGGTGGTACCCACAGGCTGCAGAAAGGGAAGGTCGAGACCGCGTCTTCCGCAAAAAGCAGGAATCCTGCGATAAAGGACAAGGAACTATTTCCCGTTGGTGTCAATTCTAAGACCTGGGGACTTACAACCCAAGCCAATGGCCTCCAGGAGAAGTAAAATTACTTCCTGGGCTGACAGGAGACTGACAGTAGAACAAGACTCCAAGTAAATGTTTGTTGAATGAAAGAACAGCTGAGCCTGGGGCTGCCCAAGAGATGCCACTTTAAAACCGTAAGCCTAGGGGCACCGTGTGGCTCAGTCGGTTAAGTGTCCGACTTCAGCTCAGGCCACGATCTCATGGTTCGTGGGTTCGAGCCCTGTGTCGGGCTCTGAGCTGGCAGCTCGGAGCCTAGAGCCTGCTTCGGAGTCTGTGTGTGTGTGTGTGTGTGTGTGTGTGTGTGTGTGTGTCTCTCTCTCTCTCTCTCTCTCTCGTGTGCATGCTCTCAAAAATAAACATTAAAAAAATTTTAAAACAAAAAGCAAACAAAACCTGTAAGCCTATGCTACAGCCTGACCTCCTATCTCTATTTTTGTGTTTGAAAAATATTTTAGACTCTTAACTTTATGTTCAAAACACAACTTTGAGATTTTGCTTTGTGATTACTATTAATCTAGGCCTGTTTTTCTCTATCGGAAAAAAAAAGACTTGACTTTTATCTACATTTTTCATGCTTGATTATTTTTCTTCATCTATATTCCAATATGCTAAATATTGTGATAATAAATCTAGATAATCTTTGGCTGGCTCCTTTTCTAAGCATACTAAGTGTTTATTAACACCCGGAATCCAAATGAAACCTCAGTGTTTTCTATGTACTCGTGAAGAAAATGAATCAAGTTACTTGGGGGTAGGATGGGGATAATTATCATTATTTATCGGATGAGATAATACACAAAAAAAAGTACTTTTAAGCCAAAAAGCACTATACAAAATGTGAGCTGTTATTATCGCTCATTAAACAAAATTCCAAAGTAAAAAAGGAAGTCATTAAAGCCCTCATAAAACATTTATTTATTCTGATGGAAGGAGAAAGGCAGGATGTGCAAGATGGGGCTTTAAAGGCCCCCACAAGGCTCAGGGCCCCTGTAGAGTCTGAGAGTCCCTGCTCCCACCAGGTGCTCCTTGGGCACCAAATCGGCACAGGCCTAACATGAATGCAGAGAGTTGCCAGGCCAAGATTAAAAGGAGGAGAAAGTTCCTTCCAGGGAGAAAGGGGCTAGATGGAGATGCCCTCACGATAAAGTCACAAGGGAGTTACCTCTCCCACAGGCTACCGTTCAAACGCATCAGCAAGGAGGAATTTCTATTTCAAGTCAAACGGCTGTTGCCCTGTGAACTGCCCACAGGGAAGGAAGGAACTCAGGGCTGTGTCCCCTGAGACCAGCCATGCCTAGCACCCATCACCCCAGAAATGATCTGCCTCTGCCCTGAGAAATCTGTGATCGATCAGCCAGGGTTACCTCTGAGTAGATGGCATTTGTCAGTGTGGAGACAAATGATACCTATCTTCCTGGAAAACCGGTGTGGGGCCCAGAAGCAGATTCTCTGGCCATCCTGAAGTAGGGGATGTGAGAGCAGTGAGCTTGAGCCCATCCGAGGGAGGTAAGGGAGGCCCAAATACAACAGCTCCAGGCACCCAGGCCATGGATTTGCAGGAGGGGATGCCACACACAGAGCCTGCCCACGCCATTACGGACGTGGCTACTCCAGCAAAACAAACATCTCAGTCTGCAGACAGTTAACCCACAGCCTATCCTCTAGGGGTACAGGACCTCCTCCTTCACCAGAACCCAAGGCTGGGTTGCTAAAACCCAAGGCTGGAAGGAAGCAAGCCTCCTGTCTCCCCCCTTCATGCGATCGCTCCTTAGTGTCTCCCCATGGCCGAGCTTTTACTGCTGCTACAGACAGGACCAAAAACGTAAAAATGTATTCATAAAGAAGCAGAGGAGGGAAGAATCATATATCTTTTTTTTTAAAGTATACCTGACATACGACAGCCTATTAGTTTCAGGTATATATCATAGTGGTTTGATATTTTTATATATTAGGAAACGAGCCTCATGATAAGTCTAGTTAGCATCTGTTGCCATGTGGAGTTATTACACTACCATTGAGTGTGTCCCCTAGGCTATAAATTACAGCTCCATGACTTATGACAGATCTTAAATAATGGAGGGTAGGTGATCATGAAGACATTATAAAGCTGAGAGCAAATGAAAGATGAATAATTAAAAAAAAACTTAAAAATGAGTTAGAATCCCCGGGCGCCCAGGTGGCTCAGTCAGTTAAGCGTCCAACTTCGGCTCAGGTCACGGTCTCACAGTTCGTGGGTTCAAGCCCCGCATCAGGCTCTGTGCTGACAGCTCAGAGCCTGGAGCCTGTTTCGGATTCTGTGTCTCCCTCTCTCTCTGCCCCTTTCCCACTTGTGCTCTCTCTCTCTCTCTCTCTCTCAAAAATAAACAAACGTTAAAAAAAATTTTTAATGTATTAAAAAATGAGTTAGAATTCCAATACATAGAAGACATTAAGAATTTTTACCTTGAACAGTGAGATAAAAGAAAGGAGATTATTTACAAATTGCCAAGCAGATGCAAAAATGTAAAAGATGGGCCAAAGAAATAAAATGTAAATGATTTAAACCCCAGGGATGATAAATTAACAATGTAAAAGTAAGTGATGAATTTTAAGGATTTAAGAGAAGGTGTTAATTACAGAAAAGGCAAAAAAGTTTTTTTTTTTTTTTTAAAGAAACGAGAGAAATCTTTTTACATCAAGGTTTTACTTGGGAATATTTTTCGATTGATGGAAAAGCCACAAACAGAGCCCAGAGAGTTCCCATCTACCTTGCACCCAGTGCCTGCACCTGGGGCATCTTCCATATACACAGTGCATCTGTCAAAGCCAAGAACCCAGTGTTAGTACGTGACCATTAAGCCAACATCAGATTTTATCTGGATTTCACTAGTGTTTTTCACCAATGTCCTTTTTCTGTTCTGGGATACCACAGCGGATTTAAAAGAGAAGTATTTTTAAAGTTTTTTTAATGTTTATTTATTTATTTTGGGGGGTGGGAGGGCAGAGAGAGAGGGAAACAGAGAATCCCAAGAAGGCTCCACACTGTCAGCAAGGAGCCCAACGTGGGGCTCAAACTCACAACCCATAAGATACATGGCCTGAGCCAGAATCAAGAGTCGGACGCTTAACCGACTGAGCCGCTCAGGCGTGCCAAGAGAAAACGATTTTTAGAAGAAAATTAATGCAAAATTTAAAAAACGACCCAGATATCTATGGAAAAGGAAAAGCAAAGGACATACATGAACGACAACCAGTGGAACAGAGTAAAAAGCAGAGAACGGTCCTGATGAACTCAGACGACCTGATCAATGATCAGCTGGCGCGGCAGATCAGTGCGGGCAACGGAAGGTTGTTTGATAAATGGTGTTGGGAAACTGGCTATCCGTTTAGAGGGGAAAAAAAAATAATGCCCTACCTTACACCGAATACCAAAATCAATTCCAGGTGGATTAAGGACTTAAATGGGAAACGCAAGACTTCACAACTTTTAGAGGAATATCTAGGACAATATGTTTATGACCTCAGGGCAGAAAGAATTGATTAAATACGATTTTTTTAAAGCAAAACCATAAAGGGAAGAAATGATATATGTGACTACATGAATGCTAAAAACTTCTATTCATCAAAAGAGACATTAAGGAGAAGATTTGCCACACATCACAAGAAGATTTGCCACACACATAACGAAGATTTAGAATCCAGAATGTTTTTGAGTTCCTACATATCAATAAGAAAAAAGAAAGACAACTCAACAGGAAAAAAAAAAAAGCCAAGACATGGACATTTCACAGAGGATGAAACACGAGACACCAATATACTTGGGACAAAATCTATAACCTCATCAACCATCGGGGAAATACTAACCGAACCTGAGCTAAGACACCATTTTCTTCTCACCAGACGGGCAAAATAGTTAAACAGTTCTGGCCATAGGAAAGCTGGCAAAAATATAGAGCAACTGGGACACCTACGTACTGCTGGTGAACATATAAATTGATGCAACCATTTTGACAACTGATTATGCATCATCTAGTCCAGTGGTTCTCAGCCAGGGCTGATACCGTTCCGCAGGGGACCACGTGGCCATATCTGGAGATACTCCGACTTCTCTGGGGTTGAGGGAGAGGCTGCTGGCATCTCAGGGGTAGAGGCCACGGATGCTGCTACACATCCTCCATTGCACACGACGGTCCCCACCACAAAGAATTAATCAGCCCTAAATGCCAACCGTGCTGACGTTGAGAAACTCTGATCTCGTCTAGGGAAGACATACAGACTCTGACCTAGCAGATGTTCTCCCAAGAATGTCTCCTTGATCAGACTTTCCAGCACTTTCCTGATAAGCATGAAGGAGGGCACTTGTACCGAGGACTAAGTCCCAGACTTCTCCCCAGAGAGATTCAGATGACTCAGGATGAGACCCACAAGTCAGTGTTTTTTAATAAACCCTCCACAAATAAACGATACCCCCAGAGAAGTTTGGGAAACTGTCCTAGATGCTCAAGCACACCAGGAGAATATCCAAAAGCAAATACTTCAAGGTAAAAAAACTGGGAAAGAATCCAAATGTCCATCAGCCGAAGGAATGCATGCGTGAGTTGTGGTCTCTTCCCACAATGGAATATTACCATATTTCATGGACTTTTAAGATGCCATTGAATGTAAGGTCATCAATTTATGAGCCACTAAGAAAGAAAGAGGCTGCCAATTAATCTATCAGGTGGTGCTTTTTTTACAGTTAAATCTTTAAATTTAGTGTTATTTTCCAATCTCTTTTAGACTGATTTAGACATACTGGATCATGTATCACACTGCTCCGTGCCCATGACTTTCTGTGTAGATAATACACATAGAAGAGGGTTTTTTTTGTCTCAAGGCCAAGGTAGAGTGCAATATTTTTGAAGACCCTTCAAACGTCAATTAAATTCAACTCACACAAGATCAATAATGCACCATGGCTCAGAAGTGACGACATAACCAAAGTCACATCCGTGTGCACTGGAAGGGCAAAAGCAGTGACAGCTATGGCCTGACCCTGCCAGACAGACAGCGACTGTAAGGTGCCGTAGATTGCAAATATCCACAAGCCGACTGCAGAGAGGCTCATCTGTGGGGAGATCTATGCGTTGCAGAGTTGGTAAAACGGCATGAGACAGCATAAAAATGAATGAACTGCAATTATTCCCATAGACTTGAATGAATCTCACAACCAGAATATTCACTTAAAAAAGCAGACCACGTGCAGTATGATCCCACCTTTATGAAGTTCAAAAACATGCAGAACTAAACCATGCATTGTTTCCAGACAGACACAGGAGGTGTCCCACAAAGAAAAGTAAGACGTGGTCAAACAAATACTGGACAGCTCCATCTCTGGGGGGGAAAGGAAGAAATGCAATCAGGAGTGCACATAAAGGGCTTTCAGAAACTTGCGATATTCTATTTCTCAAGTCGAAGGTCAGTTTCTGAGTATTTTTATCAGGGCCAGGACTAAGGGGAGGGGCTAGCCTGGGGTTGGGGTAGTTAAGGGAGTGGCCAAACACTCAGGTATCAAGGTAAAAATATTTTAATGCAATTGTTTTTTAAATCAATGCAAAAAGTCCATGATGAACAAAATATCAAACGTTTATAGGACAGAGAGAGACAGAGCATGAACGGGGGAAGGTCAGAGAGAGAGAGGGAGACACAGAATCTGAAGCAGGCTCCAGGCTCTGAGCTGTCAGCACAGAGCCCGACGCGGGGTTCAAACTCACGACCGTGAGATCGTGACCTGAGCCGAAGTCGGATGCTTAACTGACTGAGCCACCCAGGCACCACAAATAAAACTTTATTAACAAAAACAGGTAGCCATCCCACAGGCCATAGTTGCCATTGGATTTTTTTAAATATTGCATTAAAATTTTATTATTTGGTAAAGTGCTGTTGATTATAAACATGCACATAACAGCACATATACATACATATACATATGCAAATACACCATTTTTTATTTTTGATATATATTTCTTTAAAAATTTTTGCAGAGGGGCGCCTGGGTGGCTAAGTCAGTTAAGTATCCGACTTCCGCTCAGGTCATGATCTCACGGTTTGTGAGTTCAAGGCCCGCCAGACTCTGAGCTGACAGCTGGGGGCCTGGAGCCTGCTTCAAGCTTCTTTCTGCCCGCCTGGCCTAGGAACCTTCTCAGTCAGCCTCCCCCACTGGGACAGCACTCTAGTTTAGAAGCCCTTTGGCCACTCATTTTTAAAAAATGTTTATTTAAGGGGCGCCTAGGTGGCGCAGTCAGTTAAGCGTCCGACTTCAGCCAGGTCACGATCTCGTGGTCCGTGAGTTCGAGCCCCGCGTCAGGCTCTGGGCTGATGGCTCAGAGCCTGGAGCCTGTTTCCGATTCTGTGTCTCCCTCTCTCTCTGCCCCTCCCCCGTTCATGCTCTGTCTCTCTCTGTCCCAAAAATAAATAAAAGTTGAAAAAAAAATGTTTATTTATTTTTGAGAGACAGAGCGCGGGCATGAGCAGGGGAGGGTCAGAGAGAGAGGGAGACAGAGGATCTGAAGCAGGCTCTGTCCTGTCAGTGCAGAGCCCGACGCGGGGCTCGAACCCACAAACCGTGAGATCGTGACCTGAGCCGAAGTCGGATGCTTAACCGACTGAGCCAGCCCTTGCCATCCATTTTTTAATTTAATCTTTATCTTACTGCTGTGAGGGAGGCAGAAGAATCCTCAGTTTCCAGATGGGGAAACTGAGTCTCGGAGACGTTAACTAGTCCAGCCAAACATTACACAAGGTATGGCAGACCTTGGCTCATACTGGGGGTTTTGAATCCATTCAACGCTCATCCCGTCAAATGCCAACTGACTGGTGGCCTTTCTGAATCAAGAAGTGCCTTGCCTAGTTCACTATTAAATCAGAAAGCAGGGTGACAACAGTAGCAAAGGGGATGCCGGTGAAGCTCTTTAGGCTGGGAAAATGGTTTCATCTGCAGAGCCTGTTACCACAGTGTGGCAGGCAGTATAGACCCGCGTGTCTGAGGATGGGTGACAACAGCTGTGTCTAATGGCCTCCCACCCTCTCCTCCACCAAGAGCCCCCATGGGCTGCCTGTCGAGATTCTCTTCCAAGGCAAACAGCCATCCAGGGAGCCAGTGGGGCATTTTGGGAAGCAGCACTTAACTCTTTATGGTCACTAGGAGGCCATCTGCGAGGCGATCACTCGAACGCATGACTGATGAGCAATTTCACAGCTGAGAAGAGCTCATGGCATTTTCACAAAAGCACCCAGTTTACTCCCAGACTGATTACGCAGTCACCAGGAGACTGACTCATCAGCATGGCAGCCGCACACTTCGGGGCTGAAGACGTACCCCGTGTAGACGCTTGTTAGTTTCCTACGGCCGCCAGAACACAATCTAGGTGGCTCCAAACGGCAGAAATGCATTCTCGCTGTTACAGAGGTCGGGAGTCTGGAATCCAGGTGCCGGCTCCCTCGGAGACTCCGTGGAATCCTCCCTCGCCCCTTCCAGGGTCTGGCGCTGGCTGCCGGTCAGCCCTCGGCGTTCCTTGGCTTGCAGCGTCATCCCTCCAATCTTCACCTGCATGATCACGGGGCATTCTCCTTGTGTGTTTCTGTCTCTATGTCCAGATTTCCCTGTACTTATAAGGACACCAGTCATAATCAGGGGCCCACATTACTCCTCTATGATCTCATCTTTAAATTCTTTTAAGTTTATTTATTTCTGTAGAGAGAGGGGCGGGGAGAAGGGCAGAGAGAGAGGGAGAGAGAGAATCCCAAGCAGGTTGCACGCTGTCAGCTCTGAACCCAACATGGGGCTCGAACTCACGAACCATGAGATCATGACCTGAGCTGAAAACAAAACTCGGACCTTTAACTGACTGAGCCACCTAGGCATCCCCGTATGACCTCGTATTAACTTCACCAATTACATTTGCAACAACCCTGTTTCCAAATAGGAACATCCTATGGTGCTAGGAGTCAGGAACTCAACCTATCTGTTGGGGGAACTCATTCCAACTGGAAACAGATGCACCTGTCAGGTAGAACTTGCCACTGGAGGGAAATGCAGGAATCGCACAGGCAAGGTACAGCACCTGAGCCTGAGGCTTGGAAGTTTCCCCCAGCACTGCGATTAACCCCCAGATACCAAACTAAATCCCCAGATCTGGCTCCTGCTCCCCTCTCCCTCTCTTCCCTGCTCCATCCAGACTCTTGTGCGCCCCAAACCTGTCCAATGCCTTCAGCACAGGGGTTCCTTCTGCCTTAAATGCACATCCACCCCTGTTGTCATCTGGCCAACCCTTCGAGTCTCAGTGTGAGTGGCGGGGTTGGGTGTCCCAGCTCCCCCACCATCACTGCTCCCGTTTTAATGTTCGTAGCATCCCAGACATGCACTCACCACCACCATAACTGGCTCAGTTCTATCTGTCTCCCTAGCAGGCTGGATGTTCCACGAGGACGGAGATCTTGAATGTCTAGTCATCCCCATACCCTTGGAGCCCACACAGGGAGTACGCACTCAAGAATATTTCCGGTTGGATGGATAGATGGAGGGACGATTCTTGAAGACATCAACTCAAGACACTGTAAGGAGAGCCGGAGTTCCTGGACACCGATTTTCCTGCTACCCGAAAGCTCTAGGCAAAAGAAATCCCAACAGGATTTTTGCTTTTACAAGATCGTCATTGCTTCTTTGCTTTACACCCTTTTGGCTCCCGAAAGGTGTCACAGGAACACTTTACTTTCGGATAGCAGGAGAGCCTGTATTTCCAAAGCTCCCTCCGAGACTTGAGAGCTGGCCCTGTAGCAGAATGAAAAGAGTGCAGAAGCCCTGGATCTCAAGGTAGACATATGTGACCCCAAGCCCTTCCTCTCTCTCGGTGACCCTGAGAGAGCCACATGACTCCCCTGGACCATGTTCTCCTTTCTCAAAGTAAGAAAATCAGACCCTGCCTCCTCTGAGGGCTGTTACAAGGAGATTTGCACCCCTTGGCACCTACAGGTGCTAAATCCATATTGGGGTTAGAAATGGGTCTCTTTAATTCGTCAATGACACATCAGCCTCGGAATGATTGAACCCACTTAGGAATCAGGACTTTGGGAAAATACTCTGTCTCCTCAGGGCCCCGGGTTCCCCATTCATTCATAACATTTACAGAAATGCCTAGGGTAGCAGTTTCCAAACTGAGTTTCAAGGAAGTGTTTCAGGGCCCCCACCGTCAGGGGACAGGATGAAGGGACAGGGACAGGACATCACGCCCCCTGCTGCGCACAGGGGCATAACAACACTACTGTTATTATCTGCTGATTCATATACTGGGGGTTTATGTACGATCCCTTTTGAAGGGGTTTGTTTCTAAATAATATTAATCATCCACCTCTAGAACTCCAATCCCGAGAAAAGGTTCCTGACTTGCATTTAATGGACCAGAAAATGTAATAAATAGGGGACTAAAGTTGGCAATGTTTACTTCCAAAGAAAGAAACTACATTAAAAAAAAAAAATCACCATCTATATAATTACCCGTCATTTCATTTTAAAAAGAACATTTAACACCAAAAAGATATGAAGGATATTATCTCCAACCAAAGGGCTTTTTAAGTTCATAAACACACGTGATGGAAACACTGCTTCCTGTTTTTTATTTTCACCTGGCTGGCAGCTGGTTGAAAACATCAGCAGGTCCCCAGCCTGGTCTGGGGGCTGGTCTCTGGTCCTAATTCCAAGGGAGCTTTTGTTAAATCCCCACCCTCAGAGAATGGGGTGGGAACGGGGATTCAGATGCAGATAACCCATACAGCCAGCACTTAGAACTGGCAGGGCCTTCTCTAGTCCTAAACCTTAGGAACGGGAGGGGCGCCTGGGTGGCTCAGTCTGTTAAACGTCTGACTTTAACTCAGGTCATGATCTCACGGTTTGTGGATTTGAGCCCCTTTGAGCCCCGTGTCAGCCTCTGAGCTGTCAGCACAGAAGCCTGCTTGGGATTCTGTGTCTCCCTCTCTCTCTCTCTCTGCCCTTCCCCTGCTCATGCTCTGTCTCTTTCAAAAATAAATAAACGTTAAAAAAAATTTTTTTTAAACCTTAGGTATGGGGTCAGCAATTTTATTCGGACACTGCCACACAGCCCCTGACTTTGTAGGTCCTCCACAAGCACCTGATCGATGAATGAATGACCCCTGGGGGGAGAGGGGCAGGTAGGCTAGGCCCTCTGGACGCCTACTGAAGGCTCCTCATTGGCCCTGTCCCCACGGCCCGATCCGTGTGTCATCCACAGGAACCACAGCTCCGTCTGGATCTCACACCTGCCCGCCCACCCGCTTCCTCTACCTCTGCAAATGTGCCTTCTGGGGCTTGAGCAGATGCTCTGATGCCAGGCTGGGTGGAGAGGGCAGCAAGGGGACCAGATAATCTGACAGCCATCAGTGTTTCAGTAAGCACAAACAAGTGCCGGTGAAATAGGGCCCCTGTGGGGCCCCAGCATCTGTAAATCACATGGGATCACATCTCAGCGCAAAGCCTGTCTCCTACTTATTTCTGGGGCTTGAGGTGAGAAAAAGAAAGTTTGCATCCCCTGCACGGAGGTCGTAGGTGTTCAGAAAATCCTGCGAGAGCCTGGCTTTACCCATTTAGGATAGCTCTGAACACACTGGCTACTTCAGCTGGATCTTGACCCTGGCTGCACGTTCCAATCACCCAGGGATCTTTAAAAAGTACTGATGGTGGGGCGCCTGGGTGGCTCGGTCGGTTAAGCCTCTGACTCCTGGTTTCAGCTCAGGTTGTGATCTCACGGTCCGTGAGTTGGAGCCCCACGTCGGGCTCTGTGCTGACAGCGTGGAGCCCGCTTGGGATTCTCTGTCCCCCCCCCCCCACCCCCCGCTCCTCCCCTGCTCATTCTCTCTCTCAAAAAAACAAACTTAAAAAAAGATTAAAAATAAATAAATAAGTTAAATGTACTGATGCCTGGGCCCCACCCTCCAGCAGGTTTCATATCATTGGACTGGGGGGGGGGCAGCCTGGGAATCAGAATTTGGAAAAGCTACCACCCCCAACCCAGGTGACCTGAATGCTAACTAATGGAACCACCAGGCTAGAAGCAGTTCCTTCTTTCATGCCAGCTGAAAACCGACAGGGAAAGGGCAAAAAGAGATTCCTGACACTCTCTGAAATAGAAATCTCAAATAAGCAGAAAGGGTACTACTCATCACATAGGTTCCCACTCCGCTTCTGAATAAATAATCATTCACATTTCCCTCTGGCTACTCAATGCAAAGAGGAGCAGACAGCAGCATGAATCACAGGTGCGCTGCCCACAGCGGGTTCTTGTAAGGGTTAGTCGTTGATCTTGCCTGCGCAATATCCCTACGCTGGGACTTCCATCCCCCTGGTGTTTCTTGAAGATCCATTCCCTTTAATTGCAACCTAACTGGATTCCACTCCATGGATTCAGGCCACACAAGTGTATTCTCTCCAACTGACTAGAGGGATCAGTTCAGGACACACATGTATGTGCCCCCATCAGACCAATCAGATCTAATGGTGAAACTCCTTTTCCTGATGCACTCAGGTCTGTAACGATGGAAATCTGGAACAACCAAAGGCCACCACGAATGGGGAGCCTAACTGAGAACGAAACCCACAAGGAAGAAAGCAGGACTGTGAGACAGAGAAAGAACATGCCCTGATGATACTGAGCTCCTGGATCCAGCCATTCCTGAAGCTCTTGTTTATATCTAGATTGCTTTTTTTCAGTACGCAAACTAGCAACTTCCTACTTCACCACTTCACTACTGCTGAAGCCAGTATGTGATGGGTATCTATTACTTGCACCAGAAAAAGTCCTGACAAATGCAATCTTGAAGATCTCTAAGCCAGGCACCCCTTTCTTGCCAATAACTGCCCCCCCACTCCCCATCCAGGTTCTGTGGGGTTTCCAAGAGGGAGAGAAACTGCGTAAGGACAGACTGCCTCCTCTCTCTAGACCCCTGGATCCCCCACACTGTATGTCTACTTTCAGAATTAAGTTTACACACGTGCAGAGGCTATACTGTTTCTCGAGCAAACCTCTATTTCATAGTTCCAACCACTGTCCCTAAAAACAGAATCCCAGACTATTTGGAAGGGGCTGTGATGGAGCAGTCACCCCACTGCGGATAAGCTGAGCCGTGGGCATGGTGGCCCTAACAGAAGAAACAGGCCCTCGGATGAATACCTTCTCACGAGGGCCATCGGTGAAGCGGGCGCGTTAAATAAGGCGGGACGAGAAGCCTCGCCAAAAACCATCCTACCTCCGTTCTTGCAATTCCACATCCAGCACTGAAAACAGTCACATCTCCTTGAATGAACACGTCTGTGTGTGTATACGTGTATAATGCACCTGACATACACGTGTGTTAGTAACGTTATGTGAACGACAAATGCTGGATTCAGTCCCGACTCACCACGTGCCTGGCATTGCGCTAGAAATGTACCCGCGTCCTCTCGTTTAATCTTGCAATCACCCCACGAGGCAAGTCTGACTATCCTCCTAGCTTTGCAGGTGAGAAACCGAGGCTCAGAGACATCACCTACCCAAGGCCCCACGGCCTGTAGGGGGCAGAACTGGGACCTGAAACCAGGCCTTGTTTAGCTCTGAAGTCTGAGCCAAATCCGGCCTGCCACCCGTATTTGTAAATAAAGCTTTACTGAAACACAGCCCTGCCCACTCGATTATGTAAGGCTGCCCTTTAGAGAAAAAGCAGCCAACCTCTGGCACCAGCCTAAACGTTCACACAGCGTTTTACGGCCTGGAACAGCTCACGCGTATCCATGGCTTATTGGATCCCCACTGCAGATCTGTGAGGTCAGGGAGACTTACACCGTCATTAGCCCATTTCATAGACAGGAAAACAGGGGAGGTGGCGGCCTAAGGTGGCCTGGCTGCTCAGGGCCAGGCTGCAGCACACTGCCCCCAAACCCAGAAGGTCCTGACACGGCTTAGCCGCCCACCCCCCCCCCCCCGCCCCGCCCCAGAGAGAGCCACTGTGGGAGGCAAGGTCAGGGCCTTGAGGCACTGGTGCCCCTCACAGCGGCTCCCGGAGCTTCCAGAGAACAGGGAGCCCAAAGGCTGCTGGGAAGGCCTAGGGAAACAGAAAATAAAGACTGCTGGCAGCAAGGCTGGGTGTGCCGATGAACACCTAAGGGCCCATGACGAGGGACTGTCGTGAGGGGATCAGCAAGGGCATTCATCCGAACGAGCATGCCAGCTCCTGCCACAGACAGGACACTTTTGCCACCTGCTCCTCAGTCCCTCTGTTCAGCACTTAACACTAAAGGCTAGGCCTTCCTCCCACAGCTCTGGTTTCTGGGTGGGGCAGGGGGTGGTCCTCCCTCCCTCCAGCCCCCCTTCACCTGTCCAGATTCTCTCTACCAAGGAACGTGGCACTCACAGTGGCTGGCTGAGCTCAGGAGGCTGGGCAAGTTGGGTCACTGGAGGCAGGAGGGAGAAGAGAGAGAGAAAGGGATGGTGACAGGCAAAAGGAGAGACAGAGAGGAGGGGCAGACACACATGAAGACTGACAGAGGAGGAGGGCAGGGGAGAATAAACAGGGGAGAGAACGGGAGGGGGAGGGGGATGCGGGCGCCAAGTGCCCACCCGCACCTGCTCGGCGATGCCCTGACTTTCAACAGGGGGAAGGACTGCTTTACCGGCCCCGAACACAGCAGCATGGGGCCTGGTGAGACGCTTGCCACTTTTATCCCCAGCCAAGGAGAATGCGGCCTGAGACGAAAAGCAGGTTCTCTGATCTTGCCCAGCAGCTGGCGGGGCCCGGGCCTCAGAGCAAGGGTCTGTGCTGGTAATCAGCCCAGACCCCGGACACCATCGGTGGGGGGCTGGGACAAGGCTATCTGAGGGCTGGGAAGCAGCCTGTTATTTGCAGGAAGAGGACTCTCCCCGTTCAAAAGGAGAAACAAATAAGTAAAAGGCCCAGCATGAAAATCAGTTTCCAAAGCTACACCCTAGGAGCAGAGGTGTGGCGAGGAGGACAGAATTTGTGGCATGTGGGTGACAGAGGAGGTCAGGAGGGGAGCCCAGGAGCACAGTCCTGAGGGTGGAAAGAAAGGCTGACCCCACCTCTTTTTTTTTTTTTAATTTTTATTTTTGAGAAAGAGAGAGAAACAGACAGAGCATGAGCATGGGAGGGGCAGAGAGAGGGAGACACAGAATCCGAAGCAGGCTCCAGGTTCTGAGCTTTCAGCACAGAGCCCGATGTGGGGCTTGAACCCACAAACCACGAGATCATGACCTGAGCCAAAGTCCGACGCTCAACCGACTGAGCCACCCAGGCGCCCCTGACCCCACCTCTTTGAAAACTTCCTGTCACAAGAAATGGCAAAGGACATGCCACGTATGGCAGGTATGGTCACAAGTTGGTGGCATCCCGTATAAATGTTGCTTAACATATGACGGAATTGTTAAGGCGTTTTCTCTGTTGCCACTAGGCTAAAAACTGTGGAACTGCCCACGAAAATCCACGTGTCTGGCCTCTCTTGGAAAATGTGGATAATCTGGTGGTACCCTGTCCCCTTCTTATAGAGGGGCTGGAAGTGACTGGTGGCTGCCTTCTTTAGAAGGGGTCGGTGCTCTGTGTTTTTCCACAGTCCTCACCTCTCTCTACTGCCTGACGGCAAGTGCATCCTTCACCCCTGATGTCCTCAATCGAGATTTACTGAGTAACAACCATGCCCCTAGCATGAGGCACAGGGCTTAATTTATTCACTCAAAACACACTTTTTCAGCATCTACGATGTGCCAGACCTTGAGGATACAGCGGTGAACAAGATGGACAAGTCACTGCCTTTATGGAGCACACAACCTGCTGGAGGAAGGTGACCTCAGTGCAACAGCACTTCATCTCCTATAGCCTTCACAACAACCTTGCGAGGACAATATGGTTCTACTCGCTTTACATATCAGGAAACTGAGGCTTGAGGATTTTCTTATGCTTAGTGAAGTAGGCGCTTCTGTTTGGAGGGGTGGGGGGGGGCAGTCTGAGACTATTTAACAATCGTTATGGGATGGGCACTGGCCAATCAGAGCACTTGTCCAACCAATCAGAACACAGGCCCGGCCAATCAGGAGACAGGCTCAGCCAATCAGAACATGCACCCAACCAATCAGAGCAGAAGCCCAGACAATCAGATTAAATAGTGTTACAAATGCGTAACAGCTGCCTGTCTGTATTGCTTTGTACTGGGCAGGGATTATGACATTTTGTCCATCCGAACAATTCCTAGTTTTCAGACGGTGGTCACTGACCTCCCAACAATCAACATTCCTGTGAGATGAGCAGATATCACTGACATGCCCATTTGCCAGATAAAGAAACCAGGGCTCCGAACTGTTGAGCAAAATCTGACAAGGGGCACGTTACCAGGGGTAGCAACCCTCAGGGAAGAAGCCAGATCTCCCAACTCCTGGCCCAGAGTTTCTGGCTGTGTCTTATGTGGCTCCTAGCCAACCAGACTACAAATTCTCCGAGGTCAGGGGCTGTAGCAGACATTTCCTTGATGCTTTCATGATACTCAGTGCTATGGTCTGCGTGTTTGTGTCCCTCCACAATTCATATGTTGAAATCCTAACCCCCAGTGTGGTGGTCTTAGGAGGTGGGGTCTTTGGGAGGTACTTGGGTCACGAGGACAGACCTTCATGAAGGAATTGTGTGCACACAAAAGGGGACCCAGAGAGCTTGCTTGCCCTCTTCCACCATGCAAGATACAGCAAGAACCAGGAGAGGGTCCTCACCAGATGGCCACAGAGGCACCTTGATCTTGGACTTCCCAGCCTCCAGAACTAAGAGAAATAAATGTCTGTTGTTTACACAGCCACCCAGTCTGTGGAATTCTGTTATGGCAGCCCCAGTGGACCAAGACACTTTACATATCAGGAACTCACTCGGTACTGATTACTCCATTCAGATATGGGGGCAGGTGTGGTGATGTCCAGCAGAAACGGATGAAGATCAAAACTGACCCAAACCCAAACACCATACATCATACAGTAGTATTGATGGCCACAACAATGGTGGTCACCATCGTGATGACTGCCACATTATGCCCATCTTAAAGATGGGAAAACTGAGGCTACAGATGTTAGGTAATAAAATGGCAGAGATAAGATTTCAAACCCAAGCTTATCCAATTCTCACCTTGGCGCTTGGCCAATGGTGGGATGCTATCTGCCTTGGGAATGGCACTGAGCCTCTACCTGGTACCATGGGTTAACCTCCTCTGCCAGGCTGTGTGCTGCCTAGAGACTCGCAAGGAATGTCGGAGGGATAGCAAAGCAACTGCTTGCCAGGGATCATAGAGAAATGCAGTCCAAGGGAGATGTCTGGCGAACCACAAGCGCTTTGTGTACCATGTGGAGATGAGTCCCCACTAATTTGGCTCATGAACTAATCTGGCCAGGGGGATGCTCCTCAAAGCCCCTGAGGACAGACCCCCGTTACTCACTGTTACTTTAGGACACTGGTTATCAGCTTCCCTGGCATTCATTCTCCATTCTTAGGCACACCCCTCCGTTTCTAAGCCCAAAGGTAAAGCTCACAGTCTAGCATTAAGCCAGTAAGTTAGCATCCCACATGTTTGACCCCACTGATTGGTTTAGAGGCGAGCATACGGTCATGCTGGTTGAATCAGTGAATCTCAGACCTAGCCATTCTCACTCTTCCATTCTGGAGCAGAGCAGGGAAGGGACTTCTGGGATCATCTTACTGCCACATGGAGCCTAAAAGCGTAGCCATCCCGGAGAAGAACAAAGTCAAGACATACAGAGAGACTGAGGCTTGACATGAACTGAGCCCCCTGATCCAGCCATACCTGAAGCCTACTTTAGTAGCCCCTGGACCTTTCAGTTACATGTGCTAATAAATGACCTTCATACTAAAAACAACAACTCAACTTGGGTTGTTTGTCACTTGTGTCAAGTTCTATGTTAGTCCTGCCACCACCAGGCAGTGACAAAGACCTGCTTGCTTCTAATCAACAAAATCGTTTTTGAGAGTTTTGTTTGAGTGCCTGTTTCCTTGGCCAGTTAAGGTAGCAGACCACCCATGACATCCCAAAGACTGCATCAAAGTCCAGCAACTTCAGTTCCTGCCTCGACGATGCCAAATTCAGCCGGCTCTGCAGCTCTGGAGGACAACAAGCAAAATCCTTTCTCCTTTGTCCTCTAGATTCTGAGTAGCTGAAGGCTCACAGTGCTGGCTGCAAAGTGAACGCTCAAAAATGTTACTGTCCTTTTAAAAATATTGATGTGTGCCAGCTCCATGCAAGGCACAGTGGAAAGAGTAATGAGCAAGAGAAATGCGCTCACAGCCCTTGTGGAACTGATAATGGGGGAACAGGGCGTTAGGCAAATACTCATAGAAATAAACAGATGGCTGTGGATTGCGGGAAGTGCTTCAGAAGGAAAGTGCAAGAGATGAGACGAGATGCACTGACACCCACTTGGGGAGTTAGGAAATTCTTTCCCAAGGAAGTAGAAGTTCAGATAAAGTGACGACAATGGCAGGGTGTCCAGGAGCCCACGGGTTCAAAGCAGGAGAGAACACAGTTCACTTAAGGTCGTGGTAGAATCTTAACCCTGGTTTGGGAGCCAGATTCTCATTTGCAGCAGATCACTCTGGTGGACTGGATATGAGACTGAAATGAATATGGAAAGATCCAAGTGGAGACTACTGAATAGTTTGGACCAGGGTGTTGGTGATGGAGGAGGATATGGAAAAAAAACCCGGAAGAAGAGAACTCACAGTCTACAACCTATGAGCCAAATCTGCCCCCTTGACAGTTTTTGTAAATAAAGTTTTATTGGAACACAGCCACACCCATTCTATTGGAAGAAAGTCTATGGCTCTACATGCTACCCGGCAGAACTGAGTAGTTGCGATGGAGAATGATTTAGAAGATCAACTCAATAAGACTTGGAAATGGGGCATCGTGGAGAGGAAGGGCCAAAGATCACACCTAGATAAAATACAGGCTTGCTCAACTGAGGAGATGTGCAAGATGGGGTCACTAGAGACGAATTAGCTTTATCAGGGAAAGAAACAACTTTGATGAAAACAACCCACCGTGTCCCTGCTACCTAATGGAAATGAAGTCTGGCCAAATCATATGCAGAGTGCACATGCAACCTGGATGGAGTCTGAAGGTTCTAGTCTTAGCTCTGATGTGTTGTGTAACTTGCAGCCATGCATGGATTTCTCCTCCTGGAACATCAGTTTCTTCATCCGCAGAATGGGGATACAGAGGTACGAGGAAGGAATATGAATGCCTGGTGTATCCTGCACCGTTCGAGGGCAACTCTGCTTGTTACTTCTGGTCTTGTTGCTATGAAATCAGTTGAAGTACTCACCAGGGATGGCGGCGGGTTGGGGGGCGGGGGATGTTACTGGGACAAAGGTACAGTCAGACACAGGTCCTCTGACAGGGAACGGGACTGCCCACGCCAACAGTGTGTACCTGCCCAAGGATCAGGACTCACTCCAATAGATATAAATGACCCCCTGGCTGCTAATGCCAACCACTTACCGACCAATTTTTGCTGCTACAATTCCTGGTGGGAGCAATCATAACGAAAGGTCTAAGGTTGTCTATTGCATGCTGAGCCCAAACTGTTTGTGCTCAGGCAAGGACTGCAAAATTACAGAGAAGAAAGGGTTGATGATAAAAACCCAGAAGCTGCCTCCTCTACAACATTCATAACTACATGCATCACACACACACACACCACCAGCACTCCTTGCACACAAAAGGTGTCACCGTTTCAAGGAAGGCACTGTTTCCTTCCCCTAGAGCACGTTCAGTAGCAGCAGAAGGGCTAACTTTGCAACCATCCTGGCATAACAGAGAGAGCTATCAGCTGGGCATCAGGAGATCCAAGTTCAAATCCCAGCTCTGAAACCCTGGGCAAGTTCCTTCTACTTTCTGGCCTCAGTTTCTCCATCTTTAAAATAAGGGCTTGGATTCTGTGATTTCTGAGCTCCCTATCAGTTCTGACCTCTACGCTTTTATTTATGTTTTTAAATTTTTTTAAGTTTATTTATTTATTTTGAGAGAGAGAATGAGAGGGGAAGGGGCAGAGAAAGGGCGGGGAGAGAGAATTCTAATCTGGCTCCTCGCTGGACAGCACGGAGCCTGATGCAGGGGTTCTGATCCCATGAACCACGAGGTCATGACCTGAGCTGAAACCAAGAGTCAGAAGTTTAACAGACTGAGCCACTCAGGTGCCTTTTGACCTCTATGATTTCAGGACAGAAGTTAAAAACTGGGAGCTCTAAGACCAAATACAACCCACAACCCGGTGGGATTATTTAATACCACCTCACTCAGTGTTAAGAGATTTTTCATTGGATGCTAGCATTTTACAACTGGGAGATTTCTCATAAAAGTCACAGTTGCTGACTTCTTTAGAAAAATTCAAACACCTGGCAGCTCGGATGCACTGAAAAAGACACACCAGCATATAAGTAACAGTTGTGCCCAAACCACACAGCCTGGGTCTAACACAAAGAAACACACACAGACAAGCCCCAATTGAGAAGCGTTCTGTGGAGAAGCCGGCCCCCATTCTTCAAAGGCGTCAAAGTCGCAAACAAGGAAGAAAGGCTGATGAACTATTCAAGCCTGACACAAGAACTTAATGCAATATGTGATCCTGGATCGCATCCGCACCAGAAAAATAAATTGCTATGAAATATACTATTGAGACAATTGTTGAAACAGGAATATGGGTAGATGAAAGTCTCGAGTCAATGTCAAGTTTACTGAATCTGGTACCTCTGTGTGGTTATGCAACCCACTCCCAAATGGCTCACAAGAATGAAAGAGAGGAAGTGAATGCACGGAGATGTTAAAAATGAATGAATCTGGGGGCACCTGGGAGGCTCAGTCAGTTATGCGTCTGACTTTGGCTCAGGTCATGATCTCACGGTTCATGGGTTTGAGCCCCGCATCAGGCTCTGTGCTGATGGCTCAGAGCCTGGAGCCTGCTTCGGATTCTGTGTCTCCCCCCCTCTCTGCCCCTCCCCCACTCGTGCTCTGTCTCTCTCTCTTTCAAAAATAAATAAACATTTTAAAAAGTAAGTAAATAAAAATACAAATGGACGAATCTGAGTAAAGGGGGGTACAGGAGTCCTTTGCAGTGTTCTGTAACTTTTCTGTAAGTTTGAAATTATTTCAAAATTAAAAGTTGTTTTTTTTTTAAAGACTGTCATATAACCAAGCAATTCTCAAATGTTAGTGTGCGGAATCCCCTGGAGGTTTGGTGAAAATTCAGATTGCTGAACCTCCCTCAGGGCGGCTGCTTCTTCTTTTTTTAATGTTTATTTCTTTATTATTGAGGGGGGGAGGGGCAGAGACAGAATCCCATGTAGGCTCCACACTCAGCGCTGAGCCCAACGCAGGGCTTGATCCCACAACCTGAGCTGAAACCAAGAGTCGGATGCAACCGACTGAGCCACCCAGGCGCCCCTCCCCAGAGCTTCCGATACAGTAGGTCTGAAGGGGGAAAGTAAGAATGTGCATTTCTAATACGCTCGCGTGTGATACACACGCTACTGGCCTTGGACACACTTTGAGAAGCCCTGGGACACTAGTTTAAACGGTGAAAGTGACCGTCAAAACACAGAAGGAGTTTTTAAAAGGCAGGATAGACAGAGGGATGGTACAGGGGACTAGTGTTTTCCATCATGAGCCTTTTTGGATCATTTTCTTTGTTTCCAGGAATACACTGCTTCATGCCTATAAAGTACCCGGACCAAGACCTGCCTGGCAAGCAGCAGGTGGTCAGTACATGTCAGGGACCCGCTGGTATTTGAGTTTCTAAAATACAGCAAAGATGCCAGGCAATAGGGGTGCTTCCTGTACCTGCTGGGGAGGGGGGAAGAAGGGATAAGGAACAGCACTTTGACCTGCTCAGTGTGGGGGAGACACATCCTTTGGGGTGCCCCAATGCGACCTACGGGGGTCCCCCCTTCAGACCGCCACCACAGAGTCAGGTCAGGCACAAATACCTCAAAAATCTCTCCTGATTCTGAGACAAGAACGTGGTTCAGGCTGCAAAGTTGTGTCAAGACACGCAGCTCCCCCTCGTCCTCTTCCGGGGGGAATGAACCTTGGCCTCAAGCCTCATTAAACCCCATTATATAATCACCCCCGTCCCGAGTCTCTTTGCAACCCTTCCAGAGGCTGGTTTCTTGGGAGCACGCAGTTCAGCTTCATCGGTTTGTACCTGCTGCCTCCCTCAACAAATCAGCTTCTGACTCAGCCTCGAGGCACATGAGGCCAGGCCCTCAACGGAGGGTCAACTATCTGCCGCCTTGTGTCTAAGAAAAAGCGCAGGAGATATTTGGCGAAAAGAGGAGGAGAGACAGGGCAGTGAGACAGGGCAAGGTGAGGGCCACACCGTCTTTCAAGGCACCTCGCGCGGGGCAGCACTTTGTAAGACGGGGACCCGGTGTAAAACTCCAGCTGGTGCCATTAGGACCAAGAGGGGGAAGTGTGGGAATCATCAGTCACTTGTTCCCTTTGGTAACTGCTGCCCTCAAGGGCTAGACCCCCACAGACAGCTAATAAAGAAACACCCAGAAAACTGCAGGTGGTAAAAGTTGCCTGTTATTCCTCATCTTCTACCGGAGATGCCCTGGCCGCTTTCTGCAGCTGCCTGGCCCCCACAGGGACAGCTACCACCTGGGACAATGGATCCCCTGAGTATCAACACCGGAGTCTGGCAGGGCAGTGGTTTGTCAGCCAGCGTGGGTGCTGCTCTCTGAGTGAGCACAGCATGCTCACAAACATGATGATCCTTGGAGCAAGGCAGACCCCCAACACCACAATCCCCCCAGGAGGCGGGGGTGCCAGAGAGGGAACTGGAACGAGTTAAGGTCTCTGTCTGATGAGCAAACAGGTCTCGGCGAAGGGCGTCACAACCGCATTTCCTCTGCATTACAGAACGAGGCATTCAGAATGGGTGCAAACTCCACTTCCTGCTTGCCCTTGTGATCTTGGGCCAGCTACTCAAATGCTCTCAGCCTCGGTTTCTTCATCTGCCAAATGGGGATAAGAAGAGAAACTACCTGATGGAGCACTGTGAGGCTCAGGCGAAACAGTACAAGTAAACTGCTTTGCCTGAATTGAAGCTGCCTGTACCACTGTCAACACACAATAAATGCCAACTGCTATTATCATCACCATTTCCATCATTGTTACAAGTTATGCCATCGTCTAACGAGCCCCGATAGCTGCCAAAGCTACCCTTTGTGGAGACTCAGTGCTCTAAGCACTTCCCCACCCCGACTGCGCTGGGAAATCTATACTCATTCCTCATTTTGTCCTCACTACATCCTTGCCAGGTTGAAACAGACACTGGGGGTTCGGTGATTTGCCCAACAATATGTCAGCAACCACTTTAGTGGCTATACTCCCCAAGTCACTCCCACCAGCCGGTAATGACCGATGATGAGTAATTACTCCTTCCCATCTAGCCGGTATTTTTTCATTCTGAAGAAGATGCTTTACTGGGGATGAGAGCGGCAGCCTGACCCAGTTCGGCCCGAATCAGAGATACCCTACTAGGAGCCAGCAGCACCCAGCTTGTTGGACCAAAACTGGTCCATGGGTGGAGGGCATCCGATCAGACACCATCTGGGCAACATGGCATGCCCAAATGAAATGCCGAATAAACGCAGCAAGGACGGAGAGGTAAGTCCACTGCTCTCTACTCCTTTGGGAAGTAGATTCACTCCTGAGTCACCATCTTCCACTTTGAGCAGTAGGGCTTAATAACTCGTGTTTTGTCCATAGTCAGCCTTAGAGAAAGGTTCCTCTGCAAGCTGGGGCTCCTGCCGTTCCCCTCCCTCCCCCTGCTCGTCACTCCCAAACCAGAAATGGAGGGTAAGCCCCAAGGAGGTGAAGTCCTCCTCGCAGGCCACGGGAGGAAGCTGGGCACTCTGAGGGTCTGGGTCTCGGCCACTCTATAGCCAGATCTGCCTAATGCTGTCCCCAGGCATCACCAGTAGGGGTGACAAGATGGCGGATCACCATCTTCACGGTCACCTTCACCGTGCGGCCACAGACAGAACTGACAGTGACAAGATGCAGCTCTAGGGGCTCCCTCTGCTGGGTCAGAGGGGGGTTGGGCTGGCACTGGGGCCCAAAGGCAGAGAGGTCTTTTCTGAAGTTCACAGTAGGAGGAGAACAGGACTATTACAAGCCCGGGGGAACCAGTGCCTGACCAATGTGTCCTCTCAACCGTCCCAGCCCAGAGTCCCCAAACCAGCATTGTGAGTCAAAAGATTTGCCCAGGAAAAGCTCACTGGGTAAGCCTCAGAAACACAGAGTTTCTAAGCTCTGGAATGGACCCTTACGGAGTCTTTTGTTGTACAACTGGGGAATCTGAGACCCAGACAGAGAGGAATTTGCTTTACCAAAGTGCAGGGATACAGGCTTAGGTTGGATCTGGATTCAAAACCTATGACATGGGCAAGACCATTCACCCTTCTGAGCCTCTATTTCCTTATCTACAGAATGGGAATTCTAATGCCTGCCTCAAAGTTTGTGGTGAGCCTTAACCAGGGAGGGACAGAGGTTGCACGAGCACCCGGTGGCATCCTAGAGACTGTGTTTCCTAACCTGGAGCCTGTTCCACCGGGCTGCCTGTCTCTGTCATGTGTTAGCATCAGTGGAAATGGGACCAGTCCATGGGATTCCAGCTAATATTTGAGTTACATACTCCTTCTCCTGCTGAGACTCAGATGCTACTTTCTTCCTTTATGGAAGATCAGAGGGTGACCTCTCTGCATACAAGGACCAGGACTGTCCAAACAGGCAACTGTGCTTCTAGGGTCTCGGTGCTAAGGGCTGATTTTAATTAGGGACTTTGCTCATGCCCACAGAGGAGAGAAGTCTGTCTTCTCACGTGGAGACCAGGGCAGGCATGAAAAGTTGGGAGTCATGGGGAATCCTCACAAAACTTTCCAGCAGGAGAGGAGGGATCTAAATGTGCAAGTCTGTGGTTATTTAAGCACGCTGAAGATGTTTCTATTCTGGAAAGAACTCAAGTGCAGAGTTGTGGTCAAACCCCCAGAGATGGCCATGCTAACATCACTCGTGGGATGGCGATGCCCGGAGACAGATGCAACCACCCGGCGTCATGCCAAGGTAAATTCCAAGCACTCTTAGGGCCATAGGGAAGTGGGGGGGGGGGAACTGAAAGGCATTTACCCACAGCCTTCAGATTAACCATCAAGCCAGAGGATGTCAACACTGCCTGGAAAAAGGAGCTAACAAACATCATGATGAGAGCTACCACTTATTAAGCACTTACTGGGTGCCAGGCACCGTGCAGATGACCTGACATGCAGCAGCTGATCTAGGGAATCTATTATTATTTCCATTTTACAGACGGAGACACTGAGGCTCAGAAAGGCTCTGCCCTGCTCGAGGTCAGGCACGCTGCTCAAAAGGAAACAGAGCTGGGGCGTCTGGGTGGCTCAGTCGGTTGAGCCTCCGACTTCAGCTCAGGTCACGATCTCGCGGTCTGTGAGTTCGAGCCCTGCGTCGGGCTCTGGGCTGATGGCTCAGAGCCTGGAGCCTGCTTCCGATTCTGTGTCTCCCTGTCTCTCTGCCCCTCCCCCGTCCATGCTCTGTCTCTCTCTGTCTCAAAAATAAATAAACGTTAAAAAAAAAAATTAAAAAAAAAAAAGGAAACAGAGCTGGGACTGGCACCCAGGCGCCTCCCTCCAGGGCCTCTCACCCTGTTGCTAGGACACATTTGATACATCATCACCCCCTTTTCCTCATCTGAGCTCCCAAGCCACCCTCTGACTGCACACAGGCTCACCCCCATGGAGCATTTACGGTCTCTCTGACCGTGATTTCTCTCGACAAATTAATAAATTGGCCTTCTGGCGTTGATATGTGTCATGGGTGCTATTTTAGTTTGCCTGATTCAGGGCCTGTTACCCCTGGGCACTGAAATAAGCCAGGTTCTGGAACTTCTAACTGACGTCCACATGGGCCTCTTCTGGCTCTGGACCCTCAGTGGATTCCTGCGGCGGACGCATGATGCACATGTGCAGACGGTAAACTGAGCTCACCGTTCTGCCCAGGCCCACCATCTAGCGGTGCTACGTTGACTGTGTTAAGTCTTGACCTCAAGGCACCGTGTTGGAGGTTACGTGTGCCACTTTCCAGGGAGAGAAACAACAGATTGCGTGAAATTCTCAGGAGGTCCATAGCCCCCCTAAAAAAAGTCCGAAAACCCTTCTGGCAAAGGTAAAGGATAGAACCCCACATTTAGAGAAAGGCCCCCCGCTGAATATTTGGGGGATCCCGGATCAAATCGTGTGTGATGGTGAAGCGTATCCGCTCTGGAGCAAGAAGGAACCAGGTTCAAACCCTGGCTCCACTACTCAATAGCTGTGTGGCTTTCGCCAAGTTCTTTGAGGCCCCTGAGCCTCAGTTTCCTCATTTGTACAATGGGAATAACTCGTCTGCACCATGGCTTGTCGCGAGAACTAAATGAGGTCAGGCACGTGGGTGACAAGGACGCACAGGCACTCAGTAAACACTGCTGCTCATTTATCAGACCAGCAACACGATCACCCTGTGGTTGTGCTGGGGGCCGGGGGCTTATTTCCCTCACAGTCTGGCAGCCCTCTCCTCCTCCTCAGCTCCCAGCCAATAAAAGTTGATGTCTTGGCTGGAGGACTGGCTGGGCTTTTTTCAGGGGCTCCCCTCTGACTACATCTGTGCCTGTTCAGCAAAACGGGCCTCTGGGCAGAGAAGATTAAACGCCTTCTGAAACCTCCACCCTTGATCACCAGAAAGTTCCATTTCCACTCTGAGTAATAACAATTTTGTCTCTGGCAGAAATTCGTGGGAGCAGAATGTAAAACACCCCAGGCCGTGCTCAGCCTAGTTTGAACCCAAATACGTCTTTGAGATGAAAGGTTATACGTGTTGACCCGAGCGGGAGGAAAAAAAAAATTACAAAATTCAATCATAGATGCCTTATCCACAGTGACCCAAGAGAAATCCTGTGACCGGGCAGCGGAGAAGCAGAGAGAAAAAGCTGATGTCTCCTTTAATGCCCTGCATGCTTGCTTCCCTCTGTTATCCCTCCACACGTGCAGACAGAAAGAGTAGGAACAGGGGGACCAACGACAACAGCCAGTCAACCCCCCAAGTGCTAATTACGCCCCTTCCCTTCAAACCATCCCAAGGGGCGTGAACGGTGCAGGTGGGAGGGAGATGAGCCTCGAGTTCCAAGCATCTTACGAGCATCTTCTCAGAACGGGGAGCATACACCTGGCAGACAAGAGGGTTCAGCAGCCCCGGCGGGCGGGCGGGTGACTTACTTGCAGAGAAGTTGGCCTCGGTGTGGACGGGAGGGGTGGAGGGCAGGAAAGGTGCATGTCCCACAAAGAAAGAGCGGAGAGAGCGCTCCGACAGGAGCGGCGAGCGCTGCTGAGATGGAATGTTCTCGCAGCTGCCCACGCTGCTGTGAATCTTGAGGTTCAAGGGCTTGCTTTTCTTCTTGGCTCTGAAAGGGAGACAGAAGCAGATGAGAGGGCAATGTGTCCGTCATTGCACACGAACTGAGAGGCCCCCATGTTGTTCAGCTGGTACCAATGTCCACCTCCCATGTTGACCTGGCCCTGATGCTGTCCTATCCAGACTTCACTGAGCTCCAGTCACCAGCTGGGTGCTGTTTCTCCCGTCACCCTTGGCTGGTGCTGTCCGCACTGCCCAGAATACCCTCCCCGTCCCTGCCTGGCTAATCCCCATCTGTCTTCTCTGACTCTGCTCTGGTGTCCTCTCCTCCAGGAAGCCTTCCCTGATACTCCCCTTCCCTTCTTGCCTGGGTCGGGTGTTCCTCTTCCATTCTTCTACGATATTCTATATGTATCCCTGTGGCTGTACTTGCCTATTTTCCCAAATTTGTTCTTTTAGTGTCTGTCTCCCAAGTGAACTGTGGGTCTTTGAGGGCAATGACTCTGTAGTGTTTGTTTCTCTGTCCTTGGCAACTAGCACAGAACCTGGCACACGGTAGGTGCTCATTAAAGCTTATGAAATGACCAATCTGGATTATGACTGGCACTGAGCATGCTGCCTTCTAATTCCTTGAAGGCAGGGACCCTGTCGTTTTCGTTGCTGGATCTCTCAGACCCTGGCTCGGCACCAGCTGAATGGAATGAACCTCTGGGGTTGGTTTGGAAAATTTCTCCCCTTCCCAAGGAGCAGTTTGAGAGGGTGTGATTTGGCACAGCATCCGGAACAAACCACTCTGCCCTCCCCCCACCCCCATCCTTCCCCTTCCCCCCACCCCCGCCCCACGGCCCCATTCAGGTCGGGCCCAGAGCTGGGCGCCATCTTGTGGCCAAAGTGAAACCTCCTTGCAAATTTTCTCTGTTTGTAGGTGGAGAGCCCAGGAAGGTGCCTTAATTAAAGGCTGGAGGCCTCCCACACATGGGCAGCCTAAAAGTCACCCTCTCCAGGAGGTCTGCTGCTCATCAGCTTTAAGGAATCTAAGTGCGCCTGCAAAGTTTCTCCCTCACTGCGTTGGGCTGGCAGCCCCACTTATTATCTCCCTGGGGGTCTGAAGCAAGGCCCAGGAAGTACTTCCTGTTACAGCAGCACACATTAGCTGGCTCTCCCTGCCAGAGAGGGAAACAAGGCATTTCATTCCCCAAGAGTCTCCAAATGGGGGAGATTCACAGAGTAGGCATCTACACCGAGGCAATCTAATTTTGGAGTTAAACTCGGCAAGCTTCGGGATCAGTGAGACCGGGGCTCAGGTCCTGATCGTGACCTCAGGAAAGTGATCTCCTCTTTTTGTGCCTCAGTTTCCCTACCTGGACAATGGGGAAATCAATAGCACCTACCTAAGAAGGATGTCGTGACAATTCTACGAGATGACGTGCTTGGCACAGGGCCCTGCACAGAGCAAGGTTACCTGTTGGGAACCTCACTGTGACCATGTTAAACTGGGTGTCTATATAGCATGGAATTAACCTTGAAGAAGCCAAAAGTTGAAGCCAAGCCGTGTTTTTCACCTGAAACATCCAGCAACTCTCAGCCCACCGCTACTCTTGGCAGGTGAATAGGATACAGTCATATCCTCTGGCAAGAGATCCCATCATTAGTTACAAAACACTGACAGGAGCCTTGAGGCACTGGGCCACCAAATGACAAGCCAGATCCCTTGTATAAGGAGAACCAAGTCTAAGCCCAAGTTTAACAGTAGTTCAGTGACTGCAGAGAGTCAATTTGCTTTACCAACTCAGGGCCACAGATGGAGCAGAGAAGGGGTATATATAAATAAATGTTAGTTGGGTAGATGGATGGATAAAAAGGTGGATGGATGGATGAAGAGATGGATAGATGGAAGGAAGGAAGGGATGTAAGAAGGATGGGTGGATGGATGGATGGGTGGATGGATGGATGGATGGGTGGATGGGTGGATGGGTGGATGGATGGATGGATGGGTGGATGGGTGGATGGGTGGATGGATGGATGGGTGGATGGATGGATGGGTGGGTGGGTGGATGGATGGATGGATGGATGGATGGATGGATGCGTGGATGGATGGATGGATGGATGGATGGATGGATGGATGGATGCGTGGATGGATGGATGGATGCGTGGATGGATGGATGGATTGGTGGATGGGTGGATGGGTGGATGGATGGATTGGTGGATGGATGGATGGATGGATGGATGGATGCATGGGTGGATGGATGGATGGGTGGATGGGTGGATGGGTGGATGGGTGGATGGATGGATGGATGGATGGATGGATGCGTGGGTGGATGGATGGATTGGTGGATGGGTGGATGGGTGGATGGGTGGATGGATGGATGGGTGGATGGGTGGATAGATGGATGGGTGGATGGATGGATGGGTGGATGGATGGATGGGTGGATGGGTGGATGGATGGATGGATGCGTGGGTGGATGGATGGATTGGTGGATGGGTGGATGGGTGGATGGGTGGATGGATGGATGGGTGGATGGGTGGATGGGTGGATGGGTGGATGGGTGGATGCGTGGATGGGTGGATGGGTGGGTGGGTGGGTGGGTGGGTGGGTGGGTGGATGGGTGGATGCGTGGATGGATGGATGGAATGGTGGATGGGTGGATGGATTGGTGGATGGGTGGATGGGTGGATGGGTGGATGGGTGGATGGATGGATGGGTGGATGGATTGGTGGATGGGTGGATGGGTGGATGGGTGGATGGGTGGATGGGTGGATGGGTGGATGGATGGGTGGATGGATGGGTGGATGGGTGGATGGGTGGATGGGTGGATGGGTGGATGGATGGATGGATGGATGGATGGATGGATGGATGCGTGGGTGGATGGGTGGATTGGTGGATGGGTGGATGGGTGGATGGGTGGATGGATGGATGGGTGGATGGGTGGATGGGTGGATGGGTGGATGGGTGGATGCGTGGATGGGTGGATGGGTGGGTGGGTGGGTGGGTGGATGCGTGGATGGATGGATGGAATGGTGGATGGGTGGATGGATTGGTGGATGGGTGGATGGGTGGATGGGTGGATGGGTGGATGGGTGGATGGGTGGATGGGTGGGTGGATGGATGGATGGGTGGATGGGTGGATGGATGGATGGGTGGATGGGTGGATGGATGGGTGGATGGATGGATGGATGGGTGGATGGGTGGATGGGTGGATGGGTGGATGGGTGGATGGATGGATGGGTGGATGCGTGGATGGGTGGATGGAACGGTGGATGGGTGGATGGATGGTGGATGGTGGATGGGTGGATGGGTGGATGGGTGGATGGGTGGATGGGTGGATGGGTGGATGGGTGGATGGGTGGATGGATGGATGGATGGGTGGATGGGTGGATGGGTGGATGGGTGGATGGATGGATGGATGGATGGATGGATGCGTGGGTGGATGGATGGATGGATGCGTGGGTGGATGGATGGATGGGTGGATGGATGGATGGATGGATGGGTGGATGGGTGGATGGTTGGATGGGTGGATGGGTGGGTGGATGGATGGATGGGTGGATGGGTGGGTGGATGGATGGATGGGTGGATGGGTGGGTGGATGGATGGATGGATGGATGGGTGGATGGGTGGATGGGTGGATGGGTGGATGGGTGGATGGGTGGATGGGTGGATGGATGGATGGGTGGATGCGTGGATGGATGGATGGAATGGTGGATGGGTGGATGGATTGGTGGATGGGTGGATGGGTGGATGGATGGATGGGTGGATGGGTGGATGGATGGGTAGATGGGTGGATGGGTGGATGGGTGGATGGATGGATGGATGGTGGATGGATGGGTGGATGCATGGGTGGATGGATGGATGGGTGGATGGATGGGTGGATGGATGGATGGATGGATGGATGGATGGATGCGTGGATGGATGGATGGATGGGTGGATGGGTGGATGGGTGGATGGATGGGTGGATGGGTGGGTGGGTGGGTGGATGCGTGGGTGGGTGGGTGGGTGGGTGGGTGGGTGGATGGATGGATGGATGGATGGATGCGTGGGTGGATGGATGGATGGATGGATGGATGGATGGACAGGTGGATGGATGAAAAGGCTGAAGAACAGAAGGATTATGGATGGATGGAAAGGTGGATGTAATGAAGGAAGAGAGGATGGGAGGATGGAAAGACAGGAGGAAGAGAGGGGAGGAGGAAGAGAACGTGGAGAATGAATGGCTACTTGATCGAAGTAGGTAGAAGGAAATCACATATCACTTCCCACCCACCGAGGAAGCCTTCATGGACAGAATATGGGACTCACCTTTACCATTTGCCCTCATTACCCAGCACACTCAGAGGAGAAAACAGACACAAATGACTGTGTCCAATGACTGTGACTGTGTAAGATTCAGTGCATATTTTGCAGTATATCCTGCAGGTGTAATTAAAAAGAACATCCTCTCCAAGATCTCAGGATATGCTATTGCATAAATGTCTTCCCTGGACTCAGGGCCAGTTTGGGAGAAAGCAGCAAAATGGGATGGCACAAAGCCTCGGCGAGGGCAGCTCCATCCTTTGGGGCTGTATGAGCCCCGGGTGGACCATGCTGCTGTCTACACAGGCGGGCAAGTCAGAGCTCCCTGACATGGCAGGCTGTCCTGACAGCAGCCCCAGAGCCGGGTGGAGCAAAAGCTGCATGTCTCATTCAGCTCAGGGGCCATAATCTGTGCTTAGGGAAAATGCACTGGTTTCACCAGGTACCGCAAAGGATTATTCATTCCAGCGCTGGAATCGAGCAAAGTTCTTCTGATCTTCCTGGAGCCTAATTTGCATGGACTAAACGAAAAGATCCTGAGAAAACTCTCCCTCTTCGAATTGGTTCATTAGTCTCCATCTGCGGCCACACAGCTCTGGGCCAAGCCACTCTCCTCCCTCAACTCAGCTGCTGCTGCTGCGTCGGAATCAGACCCTGAATCCCACTGGTTTTGGTTTTTTATTTTATTTTATTTTTTATGGTCTTTACCTTTTATTTATATTGAGGCGAAATTCACATCATATATAGTAACCACTTTAAAGTGAGCAATCCGGTGGCATAAAGCACACTCACAATGTTGTGCAACAACCATCCCTATCCAGTTCCAAAATAGTTTCATCGCCCCCAAACAAAACCCTGTACCCACTAAGCAGTTTCTCTCCGCGCCCTGCCCTCCAGCCCACGACAACTACCGACCTGCTTGCTATCCCTTTAGATTTGTTGATTCAGGGTATTTCGTATAAATGGATTTACACAAGATGTGAACTTCTGCGTCTGGCTTCTTTCACTGAACCTAACGTTTCTGAGATTCATCCATGTGGTAACAATGTATCAAAACTTCATTCCTTTCCATGGTTGAATAATCCTATCCCACTTTTGATTCTTTATAATCTATTCTCCACCCAGGCACCAAAGCGAGGTTTTAAAGAGCCCGCATTGTAACATGTCACTCCTCCGTGCCCCCACCCCCACCCCCGCCCCCGTACTTAAAAACTTCCAAAGGTTTCCTTACAAAAAGCTTCAAGAGACCCTCAGGGATCACCCTCTGGACCATCCTGTCAGTGGAGATCCACTTTAGGCATCCCTTCCTTAGAGACACAGTCCTCAACCCTCAGAACTAGTCAGATCTCCAGGTCACATGTGCTCCTAGCACTAAATGCTTTTCCTTCACACAGTGCATCCCGGTTGCAGTTCTGCTGCTGCTTAGGTGGTTACTGAGTGGATGTGCGTCTCCCCCCCCTCCCCCCCGAGTTTGTGCCCACCAAACACGGGATGGACCTGTTGCCCAGCACCTTACACAAAGCAGGCAACCCACGGTTGCAGAGCTAAGACCAGAAGCCAGGCCTATGGACTCTCACCCAAGCTCACGTGCCTCAACTCGAGCAAAGACAACCTGGCACCTTCTGTCTTGGGAGGATTCTAAAGGAATGCAGCCCGGTTTCGATCTACAAGTCAGGAGCCCTGCGCTGCCAGCATCTTCTCCATTAACTCCAGCTGTGGGCTCCTTGAGGGCAGAGGCACACCTGATTTCTTGTGCCACCCCTGGCCTAGGTCCGGCCCTGTACTCCAAAGGCTCTTCATCAGTGCCCACTGGTCAGCCAGTACCTCAGAGCCTTGGCTGCAAAGATCACGGAGGGGGTCCCAAACTGATGATTAGTCTGTCCACTTTTTTTAATTTTTTTTTCCATTGGATATTCTTTCCTGCTTTGTCAAAGATCAGTTGGCCATACGTTTGTGGGTCTAGTTCTGGGGTTTCTATTCTATTCCATTGGTCTATGTGTCTGTTTTTGTGCCAATACCAGGCTATGTTGATGATGACAGCTTTGTAGTAGAGGCAAAAGTCTGGGATTGTGATGCCTCCTGCTTTGGTCTTCTTCTTCAAAATTACTTTGGCTATTCGGGGCCTTTTGTGGTTCCATATGAATTTTAGGATTGCTTGTTCCGGTTTCGAGAAGAATGCTGGTGCAATTTTGATTGGGATCGCATTGAATGTGTAGATAGCTTTGGGTAGTTTAAATTTTTTTTTTTTTTAATATTAGAGGGAGAGAGCACACAAGCAGGGGAGAGGGGCAGAGAGCGAGGGAGGGAGAATCCCAAGCAGGCTCCACACTCAGCACAGAGCCCGACCGATGCAGGGGCTTGATCCTACAGCTCTGGGATCATGACCTGAGCCGAAATCAAGAGTCGGGCGCCCAACCGATGGAGCCCCCCAGGTGCCTCTGCACTACCTTCTATTCCCAAAGTTTGATGGGTGCCAAGTCAAGCAGAGCTGCTGGCTCCTGTGGTCTCTTTACCCTCACTTCCTCGAATGTGGGGTTGTGTCCGCTTGAACTCGGATGCCTTCACCCAGCTACAAACGTCGGCGTCTCATTAACGGTGTCTGGAGCATCCGGCTCGGCCAGTTGGTAGGAAATGAGCGAGCTGGGGGCGGACGAGCTCCTCGCAAGCATGGCTGGAGGACAGGCACAGCACACATTCTCACACCCCGCTCTGTGCAGCAAAGCACTTGCCCATAACCGTTTTCCCAGAGAGGAAAACAATGCCCGCTGGTCTTACACGGGGCTGCACGAACTGTCCCTTCTTCCCAGACGGGGCCATTTAAGTCGTCTGCAGCTGACATGATCTGATTACCCAAAAATGAGGCCTCCAGGCAAGACCCTTTTCTTTTTTTAAAAAAAAAAAATTTTTTTTTTACCTTTATTTATTTTTGAGACAGAGAGAGACAGAGCATGAATGGGGGAGGGTCAGAGAGAGAGAGGGAGACACAGAATCTGAAACAGGCTCCAGGCTCTGAGCTGTCAGCTCAGAGCCTGACTCGGGGCTCAAACTCACAGACTGCGAGATCATGACCTGAGCCGAAGTCAGATGCTTAACCGACTGAGCCACCCAGGTGCCCCAGCAAGACCCTTTTCAAAACCAAATAATAGCACCAAGTTCTTGGGTGGGAAGGGGGTGGGGCAGTGCACAGAGCCCAGGGAAGGAGAGAGTTTGGAAAAGCAAAGGCCTGTAAGTCTAACACCAGGAGAATGTTTGGTAGCATATGCTCTTGACCACAGACTACAACTCTCAATTCTGGCTCGAACACACCCCAAGCATGACATTGATCTACGAGAGCACTCAGAAAAAGGAAGCATGAGTAAGTCAATCAAACACCGTAAGCTGCATTTCCCCAGGTGTGGATGAATATGAAATGCCTTCAGACGAGGCAAGAGTGAAATTTTTGTCTTTTAACAGTTAAAATTTTAAAAATGAACTTGCACATCAACTGCATAATCTCACAGTAATGATTTCCTGGTAGACAGCTTTATGTAAAATGTACTAAGAAGAAAAAGCAGGTGAAACAGAAGGAGAAAGGAGAAAGGGGCAGAGAAGAGGGAGAGGAAGAGACATTGATTGGAAAGCATGTGAAGTACATTCCAGAACGGGTCCCGCCAGAATGGCTAAAGAGAGAGTCTGCGGTACCAAAAGTGGGCCAGGATAGAGAGCAACCAGAAGTCCCCTCCCCCCACCCCCCTTTCCCCCCCCTCCCCCGCCAATTCTGGTAAAACTGTAACGTGGTACAACCATTTTGAAAACCTATCAACTAAAGTGAACATACCCTCTAAGCAAAAGATTTACCCCCTGGGTATGCACCCAACCAAAATGAGTGCCCACGTCCACAAAAGAATGCCCATGGCAACAATATTCATGTGGCCAAACACTGGAAACAGTCTCCATGTCCATCAATAACAGAAAGGACAAAGTACAGTGTGCTCATACAATTGATCACCGCATTGCAATGAAAAAGAGAAAACTACACCTTATACTATAACGTGGCTGAATCTCAATGATAGAGTGTCGGGCAAAGAAAACCACCCACAGAAACGCTTGCATTATGACTCCATGATGATTCTATTTACATGATGTTCGAGAACAGGCCAAATTAATCAATGCTGGAGAGGCTAGAAGAGTTGATTTTTCAAAATTCTCTAATGTTTATTCATTTATTTTTGAGGCGGGTGGGGGGGGTAGCAGGGGGAGGGGCAGAGAGAGAGAGAGAAAGACATAGAATCTGCAGCAGGCTCCAGGCTCCAAGCTGTCAGTGCAGACCCCGACGTGGGGCTTGAATCCACAAACCGTGACATCACGACCCGAGCCAAAGTCAGACACTTACTTAATCGACTGAGCCACCAGGTGCCCTAGAATATGAAGAAACCAGAATCGAAACCAGAATCCTTGCACCTTGCTGGTGGGATTGTCCAGAGGGGCAGCCACTGTGGGAAAAACACCATATGATGGGGCAATTCCACTCCTAGATACAGACCCCGGAGAACCAAAACCAGAGGTTCAAACAAAAAACTGTGCACGATGTTTAGAGCACCATCATTCACAAGAGTCAGAAGGTATAAACCACCCAAAAGTCCATCAACAAATGAATGGATAAACATTCAAGTTGTGGTCGACCCATGCGAAGGAAGTATCCAGTATTGCAAAGTACTGATTCGCGCTACATTGTGGGGAAACCTCAAAAACATTAGCTAGTGCAACACACATGCACACCAAAGACCACACGTTATGACTCCATGTATATGAAATCTCCAGAAAAGGCAAATCCACAGAGACAGAAAGCAGATTAGTGGTTGTCCAGGGGGCAGGAGGGGGACTTAAAAAGTAACTGGTTAATGGGCTTGGGGTTTCCGCTTGGGGTGACGAGGAAGTTCTAGAGCTGGACGGTGGTGATCCAGCTGAACTGTACAGTTTAAACTGGTTAAAATGGGGTGCCTGGGTGGCTCAGTCGGTTAAGCGTCCGACTTCAGCTCAGGTCATGAACTCGCAGTTCGTGGGTTCGAGCCCCACGTCAGGCTCTGCGCTGATAGCTCAGAGCCTGGAGCCTGCTTCAGATTCTGTGTGTGTGTGTGTGTGTGTGTGTGTGTGTGTGTGTGTGTGTCTCTCTCTCTCTCTCTCTGCCCCTCCCCTGCTCATGCTCTGTCTCTCTCTTTCTCTCTCAAAAAGAAATAAACATTTTTTAAAAAGTTACAAAAAAATAAATAAAATAAACTGGTTAAAATGGTAAATTTTATGCTCTAAGTATTTTCCTACAGTTAGAAAAATGTATAATAGTAATGCGGGACCTAGATCTCTCCCTCTTACTAGCTGTGTGACCTTCAAGAAGTCATTTAACCTCTCTGAACCTCAATGTCCTCACCTGTAAAAATGCATAACAATTCCTCTATTTCACAAGATTGTATGAAGGTCTAATGAAAGAACGTGCTTGGAGTGTCTGAGAGAGTGTGTGGCACCTGCTAGGTAAATCCTCTTTCCTGCACTGGTCCCTGGCCAAGATGCCTCCTTCCCTCTAGACAGACTGAGGCTCTTTATGGGCAAAGATGATGTGAAAGTCAGGCTCAAAATCAAGAGAAAATGGACAAGCATCCATGAAGAGGACCAAAGAATTCCTCTTTACCCTGGACTTCTTTCCTCAGGGGAAACACACGATGGTCTGTGGACCACACGGACTGAGGAGGGAGGCTGCCCATCACTGGGATTCAGCGATGACCAGATTGAGCAGACATGAAACATTCCTGAAAGAGGGAAAGCTACAACAAGGTTTCCAAAGGCCTTCCTGGGGACACAGTATTTAGGCTGAGAACTGAATGTCAAAAAGAAGCCAGGATGCAAAGATCTTGAGGGAGAGGGGACCAGGCAGTGAGGCAAAGTCGATGCTGGGGAGTCTAAGGCCAGGGCAGGTCAACTCGTTGTGAGCAAGGAGTAGAGAGGCAGAAGGCACAAGCAGGGGCCATGGGGCCAGATCACTGCGATCGGTGGGTGCCACGTGGGTGCTTGCCACTGTAGGGAGGTGGGGTTTATTTGAGAGCAATGGGCACCTGCCAGCAGGTTTTAAGAAGGAAGAGGACAAAACCTAATTCTGTTCTGGGAAGACCACTCTGTCAGTGTGTAGAGAGTTGACTGTGGTGTGGGCAAGAATGGGATTACGGGATCCCGAGGGGAGGCTGTGGCAGTCACCCAGGCAAAAGATGATGACGGCACGGACCGAGGTCTGGGCATCGGAGGGGGAGGAAAGGGAAGCATCTGGAACACAGCTCTTCTGGGACTTGCCAGCCAAGAGTGTGGCGGGGTGAGAGAAAGAGACCTCTGACGTCTCCTAAATCAGTTGTGCCGTGTGAATGCCCGGTCTTAGCTGGACAGTCTCCCATGTAGAGAAACATTTCCTGGAAGAATTTACAAGAGGGTGTGGGCAGGCTGGCGAGGGGAGGCAGGCTGATTTGGGGAGTAGGTACTTTGTTACTTTGAGGCTTTGAACTTAGTAGCCATTTGAACTTAGCAACAAGAGTATTCTTTGATAATAATTAAAAAAACATAACTGTAAAATGGCATACAGTATTTTTGGCTTGAATTTTTCTCTTTGTTTTATTAAAAAAAACTCTAGAAGACAGAGGAACAAACATGGAATAATGTGGTCAAACATTATTTAATATTTCAATGATGTTTCATTATTTTTTCAATAAGTTTTAAATTGAAGATCAAATTTGAGATGGATTTTGTTTCCTAAATGGCTTCTATCAGTCACTTAGTAACTGGTATCTCAGATTTAGTTGACAGATATAAAAATGTGGTTGTTTATAGATTCCTAGAAATTAAACATATGTATATGTGTGTCATTGTATATATAATACGTATTATATATTAACTTACATATTTATAGTACATGGCATATAATACATGTACATAATATATATAATACACTATATCACAGTATGAGTACTACATATACGTATGTAAATTTATATATCCATGTATAATGTAGAATGTAGTATATACTATATTTATGCGTACAAATTTATATATATACCATATAATAGTATAATATACAGTATAGTAAAATATATATTTATATATACATTTATATATGTATTATAGTATGTGGTTAAACATGTTATATATACACATGCATACTTAAAAACTGTTTTCTTAAAAATAGATACACAGTATTTTATTTTTTTTAATATTTATTTTTGAGAGAGAGAGACAGAACATGAGTGGCAGAGAGAGAGGGAGACACAGAATCCGAAGCAGGGTCCAGGCTCTGAGCTGTCAGCGCAGAGCCCGACGCGGGGCTCGAACTCACAAGCCATGAGATCATGACCTGAGTCGAAGTCGGATGCTTAACCGACTGAGCCACCCAGGTGCCCCATGTCTTTTTTTTTAAGATTAAATCTTGCTCAGTAACAGATCAGTTCTCAATATCAAACAGATCATCTACCGAGACCTGATTGGGAAAAGAGCGTGCGTGTGTGTGTGTGTGTGTGTGTGTGTGTGTGTGTGTATACACACACACTAAGACACCACTTCACTTCTTCAGAGCCAGGACGAGTACAAGAGAGGAAGAAGGAATGAGAGAGGAAAGGAAAGATATTCTAGTGCAGAGGTTGGTGAATTCTTTTCTGTAAAAGGCCTCTGCAAGCCCTACGTTCTCTGTCACAACGCCTCAGTCCTGCCGACGCAGCATGCAGTCAGTCCGAGACCACGTGTGGATGAACGGATGTGACTTGTTCCAACAAAACTACCTACAGAAATAGGCAGTGGGCTGAATTTGGCCCGCGGGCTCCAGCCCGCTAGCCCTGTTCTAGTAGGGCCTGGACTTACCTGAAAGTCAGGAAAAGTAAAGCAAACCACCCAAAGCAACCCCTGAATCCCATTCCCCATCATGTGGCTCACCCCGAGAGCTGCTAGTCCCATCACCCCGGGTCTTTCCTTTCCTCATCCCGACCTCTCCTGGGTTAGACCGGGTCCTGCCATGGCCCTTCTACGTTCCTTCAAGGTCTGGCCACATTCTGGAGTACACCCTCGTTTTTCTGATGATTCGATGAGCGTGAGTCCCTCCCACCCACGGAGGGATCCTGTGCAACTTGCTCCCTGTGGATCCCCAGAGTCCACGACAGGACCCAGCAAAGAGCGGGAGTTGACTTAAGTAAACGAATGCATGAAAAGTCCGTGTGCTTCCATCGCACCGGCACATGAACGCTGGCGGCCTTCTGGAGGAGGTGAGTTGGGGAGAGGGTGGCCCTCCCACGCATCCGCTTTGCCTCCATGCTATCGGGGCTAATAGGAGGCGTGTGCTGCCTCCAGTGGCTGAGGCGGGAGTGGGAGTCCACCTGCAGGTGGAGTTCACCTGAAGGTGAAGCGCCTGTATTAGCCCACCTGGGGCTGTGAATGCCAGTAATCGCAGGACCGCTGATGTCAGCACACAATGGGTCTGGCCGAGACGCCGGGAGCAGGTGACCTGCCTGGGACATGCTATCTCATCTGGGGTAGGAGCAAGGATAACCTCCCTTTTGCAGTTGAGGTAACCGGTGTTCTCTATCAAGTACCCAGGTCACAACTCCATGAAGTCCTGGGGTGCGAATACAGATTTCACCAACTTCAAAGCCTGTTCCGAATTGCTCTATTAATTCCACTATAACGGCTGACTGCATACATTCCCATCTTACAGGGATGTCTGTGCACGCTTAGGGTTGTTTGGGTGGCTGACTTGAGGGCTCACTGGCAAGAGCCAGTCTTGGGCTTGCAAACTGGGCATCTTGCCACAAAGCTGGTCCCACCCAGTTCTTGACCTGCCCATGGACAATGCTGCCTCTCTCTGCCCATTATGATGGAATAATCCAGAAGCCCGCAGCCCCCTCTCCAAGTGAATACCACTGCACAGCCTGGCCCAGCCTCCCCCTAACCCCATCTGAGCTCACCCAGACAGCCAACCTCAATTCTGCCTTCCAGGCCCGTTGATTTTCCTGCATCCCTGTGATTAGCGACTAATCTTATTTTTTTGTTCCCCAACCCATAAATCAGTTACAGACCAAATATTTACACAGGCCATCATTTCCGACTGAACCAGGGCTCTGACAGCCCTCATTATTAAAAAGGATGACTGATTTTGGGCAGAGATTTCACAAGCATGTGGCTGGATGTTTTCTTTTAGGCTTCCTTCCCCCTCCCCTTGCCTGAAGAAAGACAATTTCCGAGACAAATTGGCAGAGAGGTCTGCTCTTGCTGTCTCCCTGGGGCCAGGGGGACATGGGCAGCTTCCATCAGCCCAATAAGTGATGACCAACATTGGCTTCTGCCCCCTTTGCTCGGCCTCCCCATGGGCAGGGAGTCGTTTGACTCATAAACATCCCCTAAAATCAGAAACCCTAAAGGAGACTGAGAGGGGAGGGGCCAGGAAGGGTGAATCAGCAGCACCACTACCCTCTGCCCGTAACACCCGCCCTACTGAGTGACCCCGAGGGAGGCCATGTGTTGGGTTGATAAGATGACTGGATGAGGAAAGCAGGAGGCTGAGTTCCTGACCTGGCTCTGTTGTTACTTAGCAAGTCACGGGGGGTTTTGATGCTGGTTTCCCCTCTTGGCTAAAGCAAGGATCCTCAGGGCGCCTGGGTGGCTCAGTTGGTTGGGCTTCCGACTTCGGCGCAGGTCATGATCTCACGGTTTGTGGGTTCGAGCCCAACATCGGGCTCTGTGCTGACAGCTAGGAGCATGGAGCTGGCTTCAGATTCCGTGTCTCCTTTCTCTCTGTTCCTCCCTTACTTGCGCTCTATCTCTGCCTCTCAAAAATGAATAAACATTAAAAAAATAAATAAAACAAGGATTCTCTAATCTAGGTATAATGGTATCTTGGTTCCGATCGTGATAGCTGCCGTTCATTGAGCCCTTACTTTGTACCTGGTCATGTGCTAAGCATTTTCTATGCATTAGCTCCTTTTATGTTTTAAGATGCGGATCATCTCCAGGTGAAGAAACAGAGAGTCAGAAAGGCTAAGCAACTTACCCAAGGTCACACAGCATCTAAAAGGCAGAGCCAGGAACTGAACTTGGTTCTGTCTGACCCCAATGCTCTGAGTCCTAAAACATAAGGCAGCCTCCGTAGGACCTGGATTTGCTTGGGACGCTTCGGCAAGGAAGCATGCTGTCATTTGGATCCTCAACGCCCCAGCCATCTCCATATAAAGTCATCCAGGGTCAGCATCCTAAGCAAATGCAGAATTCACAACTGTCTGCTCAAATGTTGAGCCAGCAAAGGGCCTTCTCTCTCGGCAAGCTGGAGTCGGCTAGAAATATTTATTCAGGGGAACTGAGTATTTTGCCACCTACGGAATACTTCAAAGACGCTTCCTTTACCCCGAGGAAAGCGAACTGACAGTGAGTCTTTATGGACAGGCCTGAAGAGGCCCAGAGTTCAACCTGGTTGTTCTAGGAGATCCGCGCTGAAATGCTTCCATCACAGCCTGACACACAGACGACAGCAGCTGCTGATGGCTCGGGAAGGACGCGCCATACCAGGGGTCAGCTGGGGGCTCCGGGCCAGCCACTTAAGCTGCTGTGATCTCGGCTTCCTTCCTTGTAAAATGAGGGCCTAGAGCAGACCAGCCCCCAAATCTCATCCATCCTCACTGTGACGATTCTGTTTTGCGACTCCCTCTCCTCCAGACTTAGAGCGTGACCTTGGGCAGGTCAGAATCTGTGAGGTTTTCAGCCTTCTTGTTTATCCAGTGGGGTACAACCTCTCCAGACCCTCCGTCTGCCCCTAGCTGCTGCAGGGGGCAAATGAGTCAGCATGAGCTGAACAAAAACTTCAGCTAGCGTGATCCCAGCAGTGTGGAATTTCCAATAAGTCATTCGTGACTGTCCTACCGTGACTCCAAGAAGTAAGTCTGAAACTCTTTTTTCCATAGGAGTTTGAAGAATTATTGCCTGAAATCAGTGGGTGTTTTTTTTTTTTCTTTTACAAACCAAGGCCTTTGACCTGCTTTCAACTTTCGCGCCCAGCAGTGACTCGTTATGATGCAAAATTTGTTCATTTGGGATGAAGTAATACAGGGGAGGGGCCCCGTTGGGAACTGTTACTTGACCTTCTAATCCCGGGGCTTCTCCCTGCCCCAAGGGCTCGTGTATTTAATGTCTTGGCCAATGACCTGTCCTGTTTCTTTGCAGTAGGTTATTCGACCGTCCAGCATTCACGCCCCTCCCTTTGAGGGAATTTTCTCCCCTCTGAGCACAGTCTTGTTAGGGGAATCGACCAAGGGACAGAGGTTACCATCCCCAAGCCACCAGGTGCCAAGTCAGACCAGTCAGACTCTGTCTGAAGAACAGGAATCCTGACTGGCGTAACAATGATGGAAAACATCTCTGACGCTCAGTTCATCTCCTGGTGGCTCCCCCCAAAACTTGTCAAGCCACTCCTGCTACCTGGACTCCCTAGGATGTTCTGGATCCTGCTCCTTTCTGAACTTTCCTGTCTCTCCCAAGAGTTACCCCGGAATCTTCCACAGAAATTCATTCTCTGCTTAAAGCAACCAGTTTGCAACCAAAGACCCCTAATGCAGCCTTGAGGCCACCGAGGCCACTAAAGCTGAATTTCTCTTTCAAAAAGTCTACAGCTCAATTTTTCTCTAGGTCAGACTAAGTACCCTCAGCCCCAGAGTCTCTCAAATCCTTTGGGGGCAGGGACCTGACATCTGCACTTTAACGAGCTCCCCAGAAATGCCTCCCCACTCCTGAGAACCACTGCTCTGTTCGGCAAGTCTACATGCATGACGCCTGCCTGCACTGTTACCAGCGGCTCTGGCACAGACTGATGCTCTGGAACAAAATACCCCTCCCTTTGCTAGCCTCTCCTCGGGGTCCCCACAAACCAGATATCAGGGCTGAGCGCTTAGGCTAAATCAGGGCTGGAGCACGCCAGAAGCAGAAAGGAAATGTAGCAGCAAAGGATATTCTCTGAAACAGCCACAGGCACACGATCACATATGCTGTGAAATCCATCACCGCCCCCAGCTCTGGAAACCCAAGCTCCACCCCGCTCTGCATCAGAGAAGTGTGTAGTGTTTATGATAATCCCAGGCGCCCCAGAGCCAGTCCCACCTAGCAGGTCCCCAGAGGAATATGTAGAGAGAGCAAGGCGGGAGACATCTTAAAAAGGGAGGGATTGAATAAAACACGATGGATCCATACTTTAGAATATGATGCAGTCGTTAAAAAGTATGAGGTGGTTCAACAGCTGGAGACTGCAAACTTCTGAAAAAAAGCCAGATGGTCAACATTGTGGACTTTGTAGTCTGTACAGTCTCCACCACAACTACTCAGTTCTGCCACTGAAGCACAAAGCCATCCCAGGCAATATATAAACGTGTGGGCGTGGCTATGGCTCAATAAAACTTTATTTACAAAAACAAGGGGCGGGCCAGCTTTGGCCCAAGGGCCATGGTTTGCCAGCTCCTGCTCTCCACAAGCAGACACGTAAAACTCTACAACACACGGACTTGTGAAGAAAACTGCCAGGCAACACATATAGTATGATCTCATTTACATAAATACGTAAGCATAAATATGTATAAATATACTTACAAAATGTTTGGATGTACTTCCTATATATTCACATGATGTATCTAAGGTGTGGAAGGTGACATAAATGGGAGTCAGTAATGGCAAGGGGTTTTAACACGAAGCCGGGAGGCCATTAAGAAGGTGGGTCGTAGGTCCATCATCATCAGGCAGAACCATGAACTTGTGAACTGGACCAAATGGCAAGTAGTCCAAGGACTCGGCTACAACCTGCAACTTGCTACAGTAAGAGACTTCGCTCAGTGGAAGCCTTAGCAACCAATTATGTTCAGCCAAAATTAGTTTTCTGCCACCAACACGAATCAAAATTCTTTGTAAACAATGCATCCAAGCATTCCTTGCTGCCTTTAAAAACCCCTGACTCGTGTTCCCTAGTGGGACACAACTGGGGTTGCTACCTGAATCCCTTGCTCCCCAAATTGCAATTCTAAGACCTCACATAAATGCTTTTATTTCAGTTCTGCCTCTTTTCTTGTTCCACGAGGCCACAGAAAAAGAACTGGAAGGGTTTCCACTGAGAAAAACAGTGGGAGGAAGGGCGTTGGGGAAACTTCCACATTTGACTATGTGTGATCCTTTTACAATAAAATGCCTACCATCAGTGTAATGCGTGTGTAACTTGGAAGGAAGGCAAAAAGGAGAGAGAGAAGAATGAATGGAGAGAAGCAGGAAGGAGGGAGGGAGGGAAAGGAAGAAGGAAGGCTGTGTTCCAATAAAACTTTATTTGCAAAACAGGCAAGGGGCCACACCTGGCCCACGGGCCCTCGTTTCTGATCCCTGATCTAGACTATCAACTTCAAGAGGGCAGGGTCATGGCAGTTTTGTTCATCTCTCCCTGCTAACCTGGAAAACGCACAATCCATCTACTACCTTATGCTTTTGACACAAGCATGTATAAAGAGAATTTGGCTGTGTGTTGCTTATTTAAGCATCTTGAACTAATTGCTGCCAGCACACAGGTTAATTAAACGGCAGTGATCTCAAAAAAAAAATTCGGTTCTCATTCTCACATTATCGCATCAAAGGGGCCTCATTCTGTGGCACTTGGCAGGCTTAAACAAGAAGAAGAGGGCTGATGGCTTCTGCTCTGCACCTAGAGATCTGTTTTCTAGATCCCGCCAGGCACGAAAGCTGGTCTGTGGTCGTGCAGGTTCCCAGATCTGCGGGGCAGATGTTCCCATCTCCAAGGAAACCACATCTCGAAATGCCACGCAGTGTTTTCCAACCACAGGCAAACAGATTCTGATTCGGAGGAAAAGCTGCAAACCTTCTCGCGAAAATAGGAACAGGGCTTCGGGGGGGACCTGACATGGCTCGGTGATGCTGCAGAAGACTTTCAAAAGAAATCAGGGCTGTATTCTTGAGGGCATGGGAGGAAAAACGCGACGCTGTGCAAGTGGGTTTTTAGAGTAGAAAGAAAACCACTGCACTTTGGGACACTGTTTCATGGGAATCAAGGGCAACTGGTGTCTCCACTGGCGGACCGGAGGAGCAACGTCAAAGGCAGTCTTTAAGTCGTTGGGAGATGATACAACCTGGAGTCCTACTGCCTGCAAAGAAAGACTACGGCAGTGGACACCGAGTCACTGGTCCTCACCTTGAGCCACAGGGACCTGGGGAGCTGGACAGGAGGCTCCCGTCTTGCCCCTGAATGTGCCTGCCCTCCCGGTGCTAACTGCCTTCAGCGTGACTTCAGCATCAAGATGCATTATGCATCAGAGAGGTTCCGCAGGTTGACAGAGACAGACGGCTGCCCACCAAAGGCCATGCTGGGTGCAGACACAGCCATCACATCGAGGTGTTCCAGGAGGCCCTTGCCTGCCCCTTGTTTGCTGGGGTGCAGAATCCCCATGCTGTGCGGCTCTCCCTCACACTCTCGGGTCCACACCAGATCTCTTGTGGACCCAAAAGCATCCAGGAAGGCAGGATGCGTCACGGGCCAAGCCATGAAGCACAAATAAAATTGAGAAGCAGGACGAAAAAACCAAGCTACTAAGAAGCTTTACTGTCTCCTGGGGGCCTCCCCATGCTGAACGCAAGGACACACGTCTCCTACATGACCTCCAATCTTCAGAGGTCTAATCTTCCTCCAACGTGGGAGGTAAAGGACCATGTCCCCATTGTACAGACTAGGAAAATGAGGCACAGAGAATGGAAGCGGCTTGCCCAAGGGCACACAGAGGTGGCATTCTACCCAGAGTCTGTACTTCTTCCCCTCTGCAGATGTCACCGCGACGATCAGGCTGGTGGAGTTCAAGGGAAGGAGAGATGATGAATGTGAAACAGACAAACTACCCAATGAACATAAATGCACAAAAGACCTGGGGTGCCTGGGTGGCTTAGTCAGTTGAGTGTCCGACTTCAGTTCAGGTCGTGATCTTGCGGTTCATGAGTTCAAGCCTCACACGTTGGCCTCTGTGCTGACAGCTCAGAGGCTGGAGCCTGCTTCGGATTCTGTGTCTCCCTCTCTCTTTGCTCCTTCCCCCCACTCTGCTCTGTCTCTCTCTCTCTCTCTCTCTCTCTCTCTCAAAAAAATAAATAAACATTAAAAAAAATTTTTTTAATGTACAGAAGACCTGAATGGGCATTTCTTCAAAGAAGATATACAAACAGTGGCCAACAAGCCCACGAAAAGACGTTACACATCCTTAGTGAAATGCAAATGAAAACCACAGACATAACCCTTCACACCCACTAGGATAGCTATACATTTTTTTAAAAAATGGAAAAGAGGGGTTCCCGGGTGGCTCAGTTGGTTAAGCGTCCAACTCACTTTCAGTTCAGGTCATGATCTCACGGTTTCTGGATGCGGAGCCTACTGGGGAATTTTCCACTCCCCCCCCCACCCCCCACTCTCTGTCTCTCAAAAGTGATAAAAGGATTTAAAAAAATAAAATAAAATAAAATAAAATAAATAGAATAAAATAAAATAAAAAATAAAATAAAATAAATGGAAGAAAACAAGTGTCAATGAGGATGTGGAGAAAAGCGAGAACAGGCATATGAGTTGATTCTGATTAAGCCAATGGGCACAGCGGGCTGGATGGCGCCCCTGACCCGCAAAGGGACCTGGCCCCGGAAGGGGACCCACATGCACGAGGGTCACGGCTCCTGCCGAACTGCATTCAGTCCCAGGTGATTCCGGGAGCAGGGACACCGTTTACTATTCCTCTGCCTGCGTCCGGAGGCTCTTGGGGCTTTACTCTGCCAAAGGAGACCAGCTGCGTCAGAAATCCCTGCAAATAACCACTGGTCCGGGCCTCGGGCAGGCAGGAAGCAACTTCACGCAGCCTCCCCCCACCCCCCCAAGTGGCTTCAGGGCAAAGCGTTAGTTGAGCCAACGGGATTCCGGATTCGGATTCGCAGTGCAGGGGGACAGGAAGCGGCGGGGAGAGGAAGATGGGGAAGGCTGAGAAAGGAAAGGGGAAGGGGAAGGCGAGCCACTACCAGATGCGGGAGGCAGCCAGGTGCCGCTCTGCCGCTTACTAAGCGGTGGGCTCCGGTGAGTCACTCCAAGTGCACCGACCCTCCACTTCCTCGTCTCTACACTGGGGATGGAAATAGCGCCTGTCTCCGAGGCTAAGGAGTAAAACTGGGGATGTGCGTAAAGAGCATGTGCCTGGCACTTTGTAAGTGTTTCAAGTCCTCCCTATCTACAAACCATCCCCAGTCCCCGGAGCCCCATATTATATTGCAGACAGCACCGTAAGCCCTCGAAAATAACACTGACTCAGGGTTTCCTATGTGCCTGGCACTGTCCTTAAAAGAATTTACTGTGCGCTCTTAATTAATTCTCCCAAACACCCTGTAAGGTAGGTACTATTGCTGTTGAACCCATTTTACAGATAAGGAAACTGAGGCAGTATCCAGTCTTCTATTCATTCTCTGAGCAAATATTTACTGAAAGATAGGGCAGAATAACATGTCCAGGGGCATGGAGTAACATATGTCAAGACATCTGCCCTCAAGCTGCTTACAGTCTAGTTAAGGAGCCAAGACAAAGTCCCCCCTACCGCCACCGCAAAGAAGTTACACAGAACGGGGGCACCTGGGTGGCTCAGTCGGTTAAGCGTCTGACTTCGGCTCAAGTCATGATCTCACGGTTCAAGAGTTCGAGCCCTGTTTTGGTCTCTGTGCTGACAGCTCGGAGCCTGGAGCCTGCTTCAGATCCTGTGTCTCCCTCTCTCTCTGCCCCTCCCCTGCTCACGCTCTATCTCTCAAAAATAAATAAACAAATTTTTTTAAGGGGCACCTGAGTGGCTTAGTCAGTTGAGCATCTGACTTCAGCTGGGGTTATGATCTCACAGTTCATGGGTTTGAGCCCCAGGTCAGGCTCTGTGCTGACAGCTCAGAGCTTGGAGCCTGCTTTGGATCCTGTGTCTCCCTCTCTCTCTGCCCCTCCCCCCCTCGTGCTCTGTTTCTCTCTTAAACAAAAAAAAAATTTTTTTTTAATTTTTAATAAAAATAAGTTAGATTTCCTTCCTCAACCCCATCTCTGCTCAGGTCACTGAAGATGAGTAGCTGCTTCTAAGAACCCTTGCACGTTAAGGACCAGGTCTTGAGAAGCAAGGTCACAACAGACAATCCGTGCCCCTGTGATAAGCAGGTGGCCGATAAATCCTGCGTAGATAAATACCTCCCGTCTTCAGTGACATTCGCAGAGCGCTTATCTCCTGTGAGGCCCCAGGCTAGATGCTTTAGAGGTACAACCTCACGTCCTCCCTACTCCAGGAAGCAGGTCCTGCTTAGTGTCCCCATTGACAAGTGACACCTGAGGCTCACAGAGGACAGCCATTTGTTCAAGTCATCTGCCCCGTGAGCAATAAATGCAGGCTTCAGCTACACCATCTCTGACTCCGATGCCTTCGGGCTGAACCACTCTGCTCTTCCTTCTCGAATTATTTACTTTCCCCAATTCCATGTTCCCTGAGCTCCGCTGGCCGAAGGGTCATCACTCGGCCCTTGACTTTGTCTGAGAGGAGGAATTAAAAGGTAACCAAGGGGCCTAAAAATGCATGGAAGGTATGCAGAAATTGGAGCCTTGGCCCACGGATGGTGGAAATGTAAGCGCTGTAGCTGCTGGAGAACGTAGCTAAGGCAGTTTCTCAAAAAATTAAATGCAAAATTGCCATGAGACCCAGCAATGCGACTCTAGATATACACCCCAAAAGAACTGAAAGCAAGATCTCAAAAAGATATTTATACCCCTGCGTTCACATCAGCATTATTCACAATGGCGGAAAAGTAGAAGCAGCCACCCAAGTGTTCGCCCACAGGGGAATAGATAAACAAAATATGCTCTATCCACACCGTGGAATATTACTGAGCCTTAAAAAAGGAAGGGGATTCTGACACCTGACCCAGCATGGATGAGCCTTCAAGGTATCAGGTCAAGTGAAATAAGAAAGTCACAAAAGGACAAATCTCGTTATGAGGCCACTTACATGAGGCTCGTAGACCAGTCCAAATCATAGGGACAGAGAGTGGAATCATGGTTGGCAGGGGCTGGAGAGGCAAAGGGGGTGAGGAGCTGGCGTGTAATGGCTACAGTGTTTCAATCTGAGAAGACCAAACAGTTCTGGGGACGGACGGTGGTGATGGCTGAATGTGCCTAATGCCACTGAACTAAACTAACTAACACCTAAAAACAACTTCCACATTATGTATATTTTATCACAATTTAAAAACACGTGTTGATAAGTGTCTAACCCATCTTCTGATAATGGAGAGCTGATACGGGGGTGGAGAGTCCTGAGGGGGGAGACAGAGAGAGAGAGAGACAGACAGACAGAGAGACAGAGAGACTTGGAGAGGTAACTGCTTTTCTCTGAGAAGACCCACAGGAAGGCCACGAGGCTCCCAGTACGGACAGGGCGCCCTCCCTTGGGAAAAGGAGGCCAAGCCTGTGCGAGAGGATGCTGACAGCCAGCCCAGCTGGCTGAGTCTGGTTCCCTTCCACCTTCCCTGCAGCTGTTAAATATCTTCTGCAGCTGAGTGCTCTCTCCACCTGCTCAGATCCAATTTAATTAGAGGGTCAGGGCTCCCCGAGTACCAGAGCGAATGCCAAGTTTATGACCATTAACAAAGGAGCCGTAAAAGCCAGGCTGGCTGAGTGCAGAGCAGGGCCACCTGCCACCCTGGACAGGTTGCCAAGCCCCAGCGTGGGCTTCTTTGGGGTCCCACCGCACCCATGATCAACACATTATCTGCATCATAAGAAAACCAGTGGACAGTGAATCCCAAATGAGAGTGGATTTCTCAGACTCACAACTTGTACAGACTTTCAGAAGTGATCATGGCGATAACGGTCCTCGCGTAACCTGAGTTGTCCTTACAGCCAAGTTGCACGGTGGACGCCAAGAAAAATGTGGATTTGGCCTCAGACAGATCTGGGATTTGCTCCTTTGCACCCTGGGTTTCCCTTCCGCAAGAAGGGAGGACTTACATCCTAACACTGTTGGAGGCAGCTGACGAAGTCATCTGGGGTGTGGGCTCAGGGGTCGGGATGGGAATCAGAACCCACCTCTGCAGCAGACCAGCTATGGTAGCGTAGCAAGGTTGCTTAATCTCTCTTGTAAAGAGACTGGCTTGGGTTAGACAGTGCCTTTCCCAAAAAGGACCCTTCTCGCCCCAATCCTCCCTACGACTAACTAGTATGTCAACTACTGAGTGATTCCAGATGATCCAAAGACATCCGTGACCTCCCCTTGCCCCATCCAGATGATGGCCGAGACAACCCCTAAGCAACTGGACCTGGGAGGTCACCTTGCAGAGCCTCAGCCTTCACCCCTGCTCCCCTGGGTGGCTGAGAAGGTTTCCTGAGATAGTCCATGTCAGGCTGGACTCCTCAACCGTTTTAAACCTCCAGACACGGAAAGTGATACAAGGCGTGCACCGGGGTAATAGATGAGGGGGTTCCAACTGCCCTGGGCAGCCAGGGGACTGAGCTGATCGATACTTGGATGTACCTTTCACCACTCTGCGGGACACTGCTTGGGAAGCTTCCCTGAAAAGCACCCAGCACGGAGACCAAAGGAAGCAGCTCTCCTTCCCGGGTGATGGAGGGATCCGTATCAGCTCTTTCTCCCTGGATGTCCACAGGCTAAGACTCTTTATTTTTTTTTAAACACACTGTGCTCTCTTTTTTTTTTAAGTTTATTTATTTATTTTGAGACAGAGAGCTCAGGAGGGGCAGAGAGAGAAGGAGAGAGAGAGAGAATCCCAGGCAGGCTCCACACCGTCAGCACAGAGCCCAATGCAGAGCTCGAACTCACGAACCATGAGATCATGACCTGAGCCAAAGTCAGACGCTTAACCGACTGAGCCACCCAGGCACCCCAGAATGTGACCTTTTTTGGAAAGAGAGTCATTGCAAATGTAATTCGTTACATTTAGATGCGGTCATGCTAGGGTAGGTGGGCCCCTAATCTAACAGGACTTGCGGCTCTTATGAAAAAGGAAAACTTGGACACAGACACACAGAGGGAAGATGATGTGAGGAGACACAGGGAGAAGCCACATGAAGATAAGGCAGAGATCAGGGTGATGCTTCCACAGGCCGAGGAACACCAAAGATGGCCAGCAAGCCACGAGAGGCTAGGCGAGAGGCGTGGTTCCCGCAGCGCCCTCAGAAGGAACACAGACCTGCAGATGCCCTGACTGGGGGCTTCTGGCTCTGGAACTGTGGGACTACCGATCTCTATCCCTGACGCTGCCCTGTTTCAGCCCAAAGACACTAATACGCTCCCCCGTCCCTTCCTCGGATCCTCGGTCCAGTTCCCGAGAGATCCCCACTGTAATGACCTCCTGTGTCGTTTGTTTTCATCACTGGGTGCGTCTGTCACCCCTTCTTAGCTTTGTCCACAGTTGGCTGTGAGACGTTATGCACACCTGGATTCAGAGCTCTGGGCCCCCTTGCACAGAATGGACCCTGGCGGGGGCCTCTGGGGCAGCAACCCACAGCTGAGAGCAGCCACTCCCCTACCCCTGAGCTGAGATCACAGCCACCATCAACACCGAAGAGCGGGAAGGGCTCCACACAGCAGTTTCCGATAGCCAGCTGTCTAGAATGTGCACAGCTTGATATCAAGATCCTCAGAGAGACCTTTTCTTGACCACCACCCACAAAAGCCTCCAGGGGCCACCCATGCTTACGTCCTGTCCCCTCACCCACCTTATTTTGCTCCTTGTTTTCTCCTACCACCACCTGACATTATGTTACTTCTTGTTTATTGATCTCCACCTGGCTCCTGACTGGGGCCATCACAGTCCTTCCTGGCTACCTCAGGGCCTTTGCACATACGATTCCCGTAGCCTCAAATATTCTTCCTACAGAAATCCATACGGCTTGTTCCATTATTTCACACAGTTCTGTGCCCCAGTGTGCCCTCATCAGAGAGCCCGTCCCGACCACCGCATCTAAAATGGCAGTCTGCTCCCCGAGTTCTCGGCCTCCTCACCTTGGGTCTCATTTCCTTTATGGCAGTTAGCACCACCCAACGTTATGCGTGTAGCTTCTACGTAAAACGCCAGCGATAATTATCACTACCCTTTTCCTGAGTATTGTTGATGCGTTATCCTGTTTAATTGTCCCAGGAGCCCAGTAAAGTAGGTACGCGTCTCCCATTCCACAGGTGGGATACAGAGTGGCTAAGTGACCTACCCCCAGCCATGCAGCTACAGGCTGGGGGTGCTAGGGGTCGACCACGAGACGTCACATCCCAAAGCCCGTGGGCTAGACCATACGCCTTGCTCTCTGCTCACCTCCTGTGCATTCCACATGACAGTGACCATTGTCCATCTACCACCCTGCCTCCCCAGCTGCGATCTGACCTCAGCATCAGAGGAGAGTGAGGTCCTGAATGCAATGCAAACCTTAAATGCAACCAACAAGCACCAGATTGCCCTTCTCGTTTCTTTTTTCCTGCACAGAACTGTCCTGATTGTTGTAAAAATAATAATAATAATAATAATAATAATAATAACAAGCCACTGAAAAATAATGATGCTGCACGGATGCCATGGAGATATATGGAGATATAGAAAGCCTGCCCGAGCTTTAATTGGCTTCCTGTCACTGTGTGCACTTAAGTGGATGAGAATGCTATTAACTGCACTGAAGAAAACATTTATTCACAAGAAAGCCACATAATGAGGGAATTGTCAACATGGGAGCAAATGTCGGCATCTCCCAGATAAGGGACAATGGCTCGTTCAAACAGCAGAGGCGTCCTCTTACCAGGTCTTTGTACGATTCTCAACCTCGGGGCCATCACGCAGGGGGACACTGAACAAATGATTCAAGCCGGTAAAAACGAGCTTCCAGTTATTTCCATCCACTCCTCAACATCATCTCCTCCACCGCTCCAGGATGAGCCCCCATCACCTCTCACCAGGTGATTGAGAAAAACACCTCTTTGCTGCACCTGAATTGCTCACCGACCCTCTCTCCGCACTAAGAAGACTTCTGAAAAGTTTAAATCTCATCACACCACATGTCTGCTTAAAACCCCTCAGTGCCTTCCCAAGGCTCATAAGATAAATATCAAATTCTGGGGCGCCTGGGTGGCTCAGTCGGTAACGCGTCCGACTTCGGCTCGGGTCACGATCTCGCGGTTTGTGAGTTCGAGTCCCCACATCGGGCTCTGTGCTGACAGCTCAGAACCTGGAGCCTGCTTCGGATTCTGTGTCTGCCCCCCTCTCTCTGCCCCTCCCATGCTCATGCTCTGTCTCTGTCTCTCAATAATAAATAAATGTTAAAAAAAAAGATAAATATCAAATTCTTCACCACTGTCTCTGTGGTGGGTTGAATGGTATACATACCTTCCTCCAAATATGTATCTGCCAGGACCTGTGAATGTTGCCCTATTGGGGGGGGCGGGGAGGGGAAAGGTCTGTGTAGATGTAATTACGTTAAGAATCTTTAAGTGAAATTATCCTGGATTATCCAGCTGGGCCCTATATCTAATGATAACTGTCCTTAGAAGAGAAAGGTAGAGGGAGATTTGACACAGAAGAGGAGAAGACACAGAGGGGAAGGCTGTGAGAACAGGAGGAGAGACTGGGGTGATGTAGCCACAAGCCGAGAATGCACTGGAGCCACCAAAAGTTGGGGGAAACCAGGAAGGATGCTCCCCTAGAGCCTTTGGAGGGAGCACGGCCTTGGTGATGCCTTATGCAGACTTTTGCTCTCCAGAACGAACTTCTATTGTTTGAAGTCACCCAGTTTGGTACAGCAGCTGCAGGAAGGTGACACAGCCTCCAAAGTCTCCACGTGATCTGGCCCCTCACACTTGCTCTCTCCTCTGCCACACTGCCCGTCTCCAGTCACTCAAATGCGACATGCTTCCCACACACCCCAGGACCTCTGCACATGCTGTTGCCCCCACCCGCTCCCAGTTAATTTCTTCTACACTTTCAGATAGCAGTGCAATTACCATTCCCCTGAGGAAGCCCTTCCTGATGTCAATGGCCAAACGTTCCCCATCGGATTCCCCATTACAGACCCCATTAAAGATCCTCCAAATACCAAGTAGCTCCTGCCAGCTGCCGTTGCAAAGGCGCGGGACTCAGTCATCTCCCTCTTCAGAACTGCTCTGCAAGGGTGGGGATCACGTTCACTTCCTTCATTCCTATCTCCAGAGCTATGCACACAATGCCTGACACATAATGGATACCCACACACGTGAATGAGTGAAGGGAAGAGTGATTTAGAGAATCTCAAAAACAGGTGCTATACGCAGATCTCAAATAAACCCATCAAACTAAAAAGGGAAAGACAAACAAACAAAAAAGGTCTCTGGGGTGAGCGGGCAAGTTAGCCCAACTTGTTCTCCCAAAACCACATCAGTTTTCAAAAACAACTTCCGGAGCCTATGGATGGCGTCAAACCAAGACTCCTTGTCTTCCAGATTCCCCAGGGTTGGCAGAACTAATTTCCTCATTAAGGATCATTTTCAGCCCTGCCCGGCACGCCCCCCCTCCCCTCCCCGAACTGGAATATTCCCAGAGAACAAGTCAAAGGCTTCAGCCACTTGCAGAAAGATGGAAACATTCAGTGAAGTGGGCGGCCAGCACACCGTGGCCCTTTGAAAAGCTCCTCTCTGGCTAATGGGATGTTCAGCTCAAAAGGAGATCTTCCACAGCTACATTAGCACGCGTTTGGGGCCATTTTTCTCTGCTCGCAGCTGGACAATAGACTGGAAGGGAAACCAGCCAGCTCGCTGGGGCACTCGGGGAGAAGCAGGGAGGAAGGGCAGTTTTCCAGCCATTCCTTGTCTCCTTCGCATTCTCTTCACGCTCAAACTCATCAATCCCCTACAAAAAGCCAACCCAGAAACGAAGGGGCACAGAAGAAAGCCAGGATCGAGCTGAGGTCAGGAAGAGAGAGAGAGAGAGAGAGAGAGACACACATGGTTCAGGAGTCAGGCCTATGTCAAGTCCCAAACTCAAGATCTGCCATGTGCCAAGTCCTGAGCAAGTTATTTAACCTGTTTTATTCTCGTTCTCTCACCCATAGAGCAGGGTTTAATGCATAAGTACTGCAAATACTTATGGAGTACCAGCAGTGTGCCAGGTGGGGCCGGGACCCAGGTGAGGTCAGTGGATGCCTGCAGCACAGAATGAAGGCACCACGAACCTCAGTCACGTGCCCAGCCCCAAAGCGAACACCTTGAATCATGCTCTCCATGCTCCCATGTACCTTGCCCTGGTCCTGGTGGCTAGCTGCTGGGGGTCGCCAACGGCCACCAACAAGGCCATTTGGCTGTTCTGCACAAAGTCCACGGAGCCGAATGGGAGGACACTTGCCTGCCCCTCGTGACACTGATCCCCTGGCCACAACGACAGCAAAGAAACTGCACCTTGAAGTTCTTAAAAGGCCCACCTCCCGCTGAAAAACCACTCGTGTGTCTCAGGCTAGGCTGAATTTATTAAACACACACAGCTACCCAGCAATCTTCCCAGAGAGCGGGATTAGAGGCCAAAGGAAATGAACACAAACAGACCCCATGAAGATCAATCTCTCCCAGATCTGCTCTGCCGGGGTGGACGTCCTCCCAATCTGAGCGCGGTGCACTCCAACCACAAGGCGGGGGAGGGTGGGTCTAGACTGCAGAGCACTGAAATTACCTCCACTCCATGCGGTGTAAATAAAACGGGCTGAAATCAGCTAGTCTCCTTACTTTGCAAAGAAACCGTGGAGAAAAAGGACAAAACAGCACATTGCTACAACCGGGATGTATTCACATAAACAGAAGGCGTTTGGGCAATTTCTGGGTAAAAGCCGAGTCTCGTTTCGGGGTATGATTTGATCTGCGCACTGCTTCATATGGGGGTGTTCCAACAGAAGACCTAGGATCTTTGGGATTATCTGGATGTCGAGGAGGATAGTTCACATTCCTGAGTGGAGGAAATTCACATTCGAACCTTCACGGTGAATGGTTCCTGAGCTGCAGGTGCCCCTGGAACGATCTTTTTGTGTCAATTGTTTTCAGTTATGGAAACTCAGCTTTCCACACAACTACGGCCACTAAAACCCTATCCCACCCACCACTTCCTCCAGCCAAGTGGTCAAGTGGAAAACCACATTTCCAGCATGGATGGGGAAACTGGTCACGGGGAAAGCCAAAAGAATCCAACTGCCCCCGATCTCGGATCTGACTTCAGTGTCTCTTCAACAATGGGGCCCCTGCTTGCAACCAGACCACTGGGGAGAGAAGGAATCCCCGAGGAACACTAAATTGGGTCCCTGGAAGGCCAAGAAGCAAGACTGTCAAAAAGCATGGGTTCCCGAATCACATGCTTGGGTCCAAACCCCTGGTCCACTCTTTACTAACTTAAACAAGATAGTCTCTCTAGACCTCGATTTCCGCATCTGTAGGATGGGAATGAAAATGGTATCCACGTCACAGGGCCAATGTGATGATCACATGAGATAATGCATGGAAAGCCCTCAGTGCCTCTGAGTGTATCGGCCACGTTAGCTAATGATATTCCTGAGCACGGCAGATAGCCTAACCCCCTCTGTTAGTTTCCTTGGGGTACCGTAACCAACTCCCACAAATCACGTGGCTTAAAACAACACGTATTTATTTTCTCACATTTTTGCAGGCTGAAAGCTTAAAATCCAGGTGTTGACAGGGGCCACCCTCCTTCCAAAGAACCCTTCCTGGCCTCCAGCATCTCCCAATGGCTCCTGGCGATCCCTGGTGTTTCTCAGCTTGTAGCGGCTCACTCCAGTGTCTGTCTCTGTCTTCACACAGCCTCCTCCTCGGTGCATCTGTGTCTGAGTGTCCCTCTCCTCGCTTTTTTCTTGTCTCTTATTTTTTTAAATATGATTTATTGTCAAATTGGCTAACACACAGTGTGTAAAGTGTGCTCTTGGTTTTGGGGGCAGATTCTCGTGATTCGTTGCTTACATATGACACCCAGTGCTCATCCCAACAAGTGCCCTCCTCAATGCCCATCACCCATTTTCCCCTCTCCCCTCTATCAACCCTCAGTTTGTTCTCTGTATTGAAGAGTCTCTTATGGTTTGCCTCCCTCCCTCTCGGTTTGTAACTATTTTTTCCCCTTCCCCTCCCCCAGGCTCTTCTGTTAAGTTTCTCAAGATCCACATATGAGTGAAAACATATGGTATCTGTCTTTCTCTGACTTATTTCACTCAGCATAATACCCTCCACTTCCATCCACGTTGCTGCAAATGGCAGGATTTCATTCCTTCTCATTGCCAAGTAGTATTCCATTGTATATATAAACCACATCTTCATCCATTCATGAGTTGATGGACATTTAGGCTCTTTCCATAATTTGGCTATTGTTGAAAGCACTGCTTGAACATTGGGGTACATGTGCCCCCCTATGAATCAGCACTCCTGCATCCTTGGGATAAATTCCTAGTAGTGTTATTGCTGGGTGGTAGGGTAGTTCTATTTTTAATTTTTTGAGGACCCTCCACCCTGTTTTCCCGGGCGGCTGCATCAGTTTGCATTCCCACGAACAGTGCAAGACCTCTCTTTGTTTTCTAAAAACACCCGTCAGCAGATTTAGGGCTGACCCTAATCCAGAATGACCTCCTCTTAACTTGATTACATGCAAAGTCTTGTATTCCAAATGTGGTCATATTCTGAGGTTCGGGGTGGGCATCGCTGTGGGGCGATACTACTCAACCCACTCACCACTCATGCTCTCCCTAATCCTGACAGTCACCGGGAAGAAGACCCCGGCACCTCCGTTTAGCAGACACCTTTCAAGACGTCTACACAGCCCCCATCCTCTGGCGTCCGAAGACATCCACCACCTGCAATGGAGCTTGCCCGAAACGGACCCGCCCCCTCGGCAAGAGGTGATTGGATGAGGGCGGACGCCTGACCTAGGATGGGCCAATCAGAGTCTCTCTCTTGGGATTCCGGAGCTGGGACCCAGCGCGTCTGGTTGGCTGGCTGCAAACCCTGTGCTACGAAGGTGTGTGAACTTGGGGGCTGAGGCTGCCACACTGGCGCCCTCCTCCTGCTGTGTGCAGAGCCGGGCAGGCCGACCTGCAGAGGGGCAAGCGGGTAGAAAGAGGCACAGAGAGGCAACAGTCTCCTGGATTCCTGGCCCTACTTAGTTCCTGGTGCAACTCCAGCCTCAGGTTCCCTTATTCCAACAAACCTCACCTTTTTTTTTTTTTTTTTTTTTGCACAATTATGAATTTTCTTGACAACGGGATTTCTGCTCCTTGCATGAATTAGAGCTCTGCCTGAGACACAACGCTCTCTAAGCCCTTATTCCCTTACAGCCTTGAATTCTTTATTTCTAACCAGAGGCCATCTAACCTGGGTATATTTCACTTGTTCTGGCCTCAACGATGGAAGTCACTGGATAGGTCTGCTATGTTGAAAACACACACACACACACACACACACACACAGCAACCCCTTTCCAAGCCCACACACACAACCTGGATCACCTTCCTTTCCCGAGCCCAGGCTCTGCAATGCCAGATCTTGAAATTTTTCAACAGCAGTCTTCCACACCTGAGGTCAGCAAACTGTGGGCTTCCCGCCAAATGTGGCCACCACTTGTTTTTATAAATAAAGATCTCTTGGAACACAGCCACATTTGCTCACTGACCTATTGTCCAGGACTGCTCTCACACGGTGAGGCTGGAATTTGTTGCAACAGAGACCGTATGACTTGCAAAGCCTAAAATACTTACTACCTGGCCCTTCACAGAACAAGTTTGCCGGCCTCTGCATTACACCAAGCTCGGGACACAATGGAAAAGAATCCCAAGCTCGAATGATTTTAGTCAGAAGCTACCAAGCCTAAGATTAGAGAGTAGGGCATGGTCAGAAGGGCTCATGCATCTGGGCTTTTGTTTAGTGATGAGCCCCACAGATTCTCCCTATGGGCCTCCTCTGTCTGTGCCAGACCTGGGGCCAGATGCTGGCGAGAGGACTGTGAACCGGACCAGCCAGGCACTGCCCTCGAGGGGCTTCGAGTTCATTCAAGGATGTTTAATTCCAACTACAGAAAGTCCTACGGAAGGGCAGTCCTGGGTGCTGTGGGAGCTGGTCTGGGCCATGAACCCCAGTGAAGGAAGAATGAAGGCTCCCTGAGGAAGGTAAGACCAGCGGGGGGAGCAGAGACCAGTCGGGCAAAGGACACTCCCCTAGAGGGGGAGACGCACGTGCCATTTCTCCCCTGCACTGAAAAACGTCAGCTTTGTCTATCTATTCCAATGCTTTTCCAGTTAGGCAATAAACCCATTTCTGTATCAAGAATTAGGGACACGGACGCAGGACACTGTGATTCTGGGAAACCATTTCTTAGCTCCTCTGGGCACAGTGGCAGGTGCTCTGATGGGGTCCCAGAGACACCAAGCAGAGGTTCCTAACCCAGTCTTTATCCTGATAACTTCAGGTCCTAAAGCCCCAGCCTCAAGTGTGGCCTCAGCTTGTGGCAAACAGCTGCATGTGGCCTTTTGCTGCTGGGTGACAGTTCCCATCTGCTTCATTACCATCAGCCCCAGAAACCACACTTGCAGCTAAGTGCTCTCAGCCCTAATTGGTTCCTGATAGACTGGGCCATAACAAAGCACTTAGACCCCGCCAGGCGAGGTTGGGGCCAGGGATTGCCCTCCTTTGCAGGAACTCTTGCTGGGAAATCTAGGCTGCTGGTGAGGTGAGAGGGCCCAGGCCCAGGGGGAATCCACCCATCTGGAATTCATTCCCAGCACCTCCCCCCGCTGCTCTGAGCCTCAGTGTATTCATCTATAAAATCGGGTGATGACACCTGCCTCCCAGAGCTGCTGCAACGTGACCGCAGTGTCTAAAATTCACTGAGCGTCCGCCGTGTGCACAGCATTAAGGTGAGTGTTTCAAGTGCGTTCACCAATTACGACTTCTAATCCTGTAAAACCATCTGCAATGATCAACCCCACTGCACAGATAAGGAGACAAGACTCAAAGAGGTGAGCTCACTCGTCCACATTCTCCACATTCCCATAAGGGATAGATAGAAAGTGGAACGTCTTCTAGTGGTCACTCTGCTTGGAAAACAGATTTAAAAGTGTCTCAGTTGCATATGTAGAGACAGAAAGCAGATCAGTGGTCGTATGGAAGGGGGACAGGAGCAGAGATTAATGGCAAAGAGGCACAAGAGGTCTTTTTAGGATGGTGGACATGTTCTAAAACTGGGGTATGGCGAAGGGTACATATTCCATAAATTTACTAAAATGCCTTGAGGTGTACTTAAAATGGGTGAATTTAGGGGCACCAGCATGGCTCAGTCAGTTAAGTGTCCAACTTCAGCTCAGGTCATGATCTCACTGTTCGTGGGTTTGAGTCCCATGTCAGGCTCTGTGCTGACAGCTCAGAGCCTGGAGCCTGTTTCAGATTCTGTATCTCCCTTTCTCTCTGCCTCTCCCCCATTTGCACTCTCTCTCTCTCTCAAAAGTAAATAAACATTTTAAAAAATGGGTGAATTTCACTGTATGCAAATTAACACATAAACAAATATGATTATGCTTTTAAAAAGCAGCCTGGTCCAATGTCATGGCTGTAGATATGAAACAGACATTGTAATCAATAAAATGCATACGAAAACCACACAAAACCTTGTGTATCAGTGTTTACAGCAGCACTATTTAAAAAAAAATTTTTTTAATGCTTATTTATTATTGAGAGAGAGAGAGAGACAGAGCATGAACAGGGGAGGGACAGAGAGAGGAGGAAACACAGAATCCGAAGCAGGCTCCAGGCTCCGAGCTATCAGCACAGAGCCCGACGCGGGGCTCGATCCCACGAACTGCAAGATCATGACCTGAGCTGAAGTCGGACGCTCAACCGACTGAGCCACCCAGGCGCCCCCAGAGCAGCACTATTGACAGCCGCCAAAAAGTAGAAACAACCCAAATGCCTATCTACTGATGAATGGATAAACAAAATGTGGTCTATCCATACACTGGAATATTATTTAGCCATAAAAAAAAAAGTACTGACTACCTGCTAGGCAGATGAACCTCCAAAACACTTTTCTAAATGAAAGCAGCCAGACAAGGGTCACACAGTGTATGATCTGGTTTATACAAAATGACCAGAACAGGCAAATCTATAGACACAGAAAGGAGATTAATGGTTGTCAGGGGCAGCACTGGGGAGGTGGCCGGGAGCCTGCAGGGACTCCTATGGTAAGGAGCAACTGCTCACGGGCACAGAGTTTATTTTCAGGGTGACACAAATGTCCTAATATCAGATGGTGACGATGGTTACACAACACTGTGACGATGCCAAAAACTACTGAATTGCACAGTTTATAAACAGGTGAACTGGATGGCATGAGAGTATTATTTCAATAAAGTTGTTAAAAACATAAAATAAAGTGAATAGGAGGGTTATTTGTAATCTTGGACAGCCACGGTTCAAAGCTGAGCCGTACCCCCTCCTAGCTATGTGACCCTGAGCTAGTTAGTGCCTTGGCCTCTCTGAGCCCTGGTTGCATCGTATACAAAAAGCATGGTATGAATAATAAGAGGTGAGGACAGCAGAGTCACCTGACTGGTCCCACAGTCACCCACCAACTGCAACTGGGATTCTGGCTCTAAAACCAGCAACAAGGAGTGACCATCTGGGGAGGGTTGGTAACAGGCCACAAATGTTCCTAAGCCCAAGTCACTCCGGATCAATGATCTCCGGCAGTATTTCCCCCAGGAGGCTCCTCAGAACACTAGTTCCAATAGATCTGGATAGCTATTATATGAATAAAAAGGTCCCCAAGGCAAATTAGTCTGAGAACTTCCTAGTTTAAGTGCAGTGAAATGGGCCTCTTTACTTGCAGGCCTCATCAGGGCCTTTAATCCACATATTTGTGCACCAAATCGTTACACAAGGAGATGGCCCCCAGAATTTTCAAAACTAACTTGGCCACAAACCAATTTTGAGAACTTCTGGTGGTACTACACCTTGGCAAAACAAAACAAAACAAAACATTCCTTTAGGAAACAGTGATCTACGGCTTCAGTCAAACCTCCGTGAACCTACTGTCGGGTGTTAAATCAATAGCAATTGAAAACTCAAGCCAGGACTCCATTCTCCCATTGATTCCAATGCCCGGCTCTCTGTGCCTTCTCTCACGGGATCCTCTCGAGAACAGGGAAGTAGGGGCTGGGATTTCCCCTCCTTTCTATGGATCAGGGGGCTTGCTCAGCTGCTGAGTAGCTGTGCTAAAACTTGAACCTCCTTCAGGGGTCAGGCCACACCTGAAGACGATCGATCGCTCCAACGTGGAGTGCACTCCAGCACCAACCTCCCTGTAGGGCTGCCTACGACCTCTGCTGAGGCTCCTGTCCGCTCCTGTCCACCACCACCCCGTTTCTGTTGCTGCTGTAACAATGACCACAACCTTAATGGCTTTAAACAACACAGATGTGCTATTGTGCAGTCCTGGAAGTCAGACGTCTGCTTTAGGTCTCGCAGGACTAAAATCAATTCCGGCTTCTAGAGGCTGCCTGTGTCTCTTGGCTCATGACCCCTCCCTCCACCCTCAGAGTGCATCGCTCCGGCCTCTGCTTCTGTGGTCACACTTATGACTCTCCTCCCCCTACCTTCCTCTTACAAGGACCCATGTCCTTATAGTCTCCCCATCACAAGAGTCTCAATCACATCTGACCAAGTCCTCTGACCACATAAGAGTAGCCTATTCACACCCTCCAGGATGTGGACATCTTTGCGGGGGCATTATTCTGCCTCCCCCATCCATCTTGCTTTCCAACCTTTTCTTCCCCAGGTGTTGATCCCAAGAGCACTTCCTAATAAATGTCATGTTCCCTATTTTCCATCTCAGAGGCTGTTTCTCAAGGAACCTCCCCTGCCCATCTAATGATCGTTCGGCTACATGCTCGTTATGTTTTATCGGCTTGTGACCCAGTGGGGACTCCAAGGGGTCAAGTACTTTGTCTAAGATCATCAGGCTAGTTGGTAGCAAGTTGACTTGACCTCAAGCATCTATAGTGGGTTGAACTGTGTCCCTCAAAAAGATATGTCTGGGTCCCAACCCCCAGTACCTGTGAATGGGACCTGATTTGGAAATAAGCTTTTTGCAGATATGATTAAGTTAAGGATCTCAAGAGGAGATCACTCTGGATTTAGGGTGGGCCCCAAATCCAATGACTGACTGGTGTCTTTAAAGAGGAAGAGAGGTGCCTGGGTGGCTCAGTCGGTTAAGTATCTGACTCTTGATTTCGGCTCAGGTCATGATCTCATGGTTCATGGGATCGAGCCCCCACATCAAGCTCTGTGCCCTGAGACAGAGCCTGTTTGGGATTCTCTCTCTCCCTCTCTCTCTCTCTGCCCCTCCCCTGTTTGCGTGTGCGCATACGTGCTCTCTCTCTCTCTCTCCTTCAAAATAAATAAACTTTTTAAAAATGTTAAAAATAAAGAGGAAGATCTGAGATACACAGAGGGGACACAGCCAGGGGAAAGTGGAGGGAAAGATGTGAGTGATGTGTTTACAAGCCGAGGGCCGTCAAGGATTGCCAGCAACCACCAGAAGCCAGGAGACAGGCATGTGATGGATTCTCACTCAGGGCCTGCAGAAGGAAGTAACCTTGAAGCCATCTTGCTTTTGGACTCCCAACCTCCTGAACTGTGAGAGAATCAATGTCTGTTATTTAAACCATGCACTTTGTGGGCATTTGTTATGGCAGCCAACACAGCTCCCAACTCCTAAAATGTCCGTTCTGAATCTCTTTGTGATTTTTTTTTCCCCTGAGGAAGAACTCTGAGGGAATGTCAGGGGACGACGGTCATCAGGAATAGGAAGCCGGGTCAGGTTACGATACAGATGGGCCACTGGGGAGGCACGGGGCTGCATCTATCCACAACCTGATGGATTTCACATGGTGACGAGCACTACGACTGGGTGGGCAGAAAGTGTGATAGGGTTCGGAGGAGGGATGCCAGCACACCTAGGGAAGTCAAGGAAGGCTTCCCGGAGGAGGTGACATCTGGCTTGAGTGTTAAAGAATAAAATGGGAGTTAGCCAGGGGAAAAGGACAAGAGTGAGCACAGAGAAAGGAGCAAGTCGAGGAATTACACGTGGTTGAGGGTTGCTGGAGAGGAATGGGGAAGGAAGGGACACACAGATGCAGAAGCAGATGTAGCTATCCCCAAACTCCTGGCTGAGAGCAGCCAAATGAGATCACTGACTCGACCAACTTTTATGGAGTTTCTACAGAGTGCAGGCACCAGACTGGGGACAAGGCAGCAGACGGGACAGCTTCCGACAGGCATCATGATCTGACGGTCTTTCAGACTCGGCGCTGTTGACATTTGGGGCCAGACAACTGTCTGCTGTGAAGGGCTGTCCTGTGCATTACAGGACATCAAGCAGCATCTCTGGTCTCTACCCGTGAGATGCTGGTAGCATTTCCCTTCCCGATCGTGACAACCAAAATTGACTGCAGGCACTGCCCAGTGACTCCTGGGAGCAAACCACCCAGATGAAGAGCCCACTGGCCTGGCGCAGAGACAGACACTAAATTCATCTGACCGTAGAGAGTCTAGGTTCATACCAAGTTCTCACCCTCAGGGGAAAATAAAAGGTCACAGAGTAGGTTTGCTCCCACCTCTCAAGGGGGCAGGTTTGGATAGGACCTTGGCATCCAAAAGGTATCTGAAAAATCATCTGCAAGGCACGTGGAATATTGAATCCCAGCCCCGCATCCAAGGAGAGAAACAAGAGAATAAACCAGAGCCAGACCGGACAGATAATGATGCCATTTGAATACGGCCTCTTGCTCCGAACCATCAAACCTCGCTTCTGTTTTGTTTAAAGAAAAAAAAAAATGACCAACAGAAAAACTGGCAGGTGACATCAAGGGCCTCGGGGGCATCTGGATTTCATTATCTGCCTCTCATCTTTTATTTAACAAGCAATGGGAATGTTTCCAAGCATTTGGGGGGATGGAAATAATGGAGCATTCAAGCGCATGACAAAGAAGCTTATGTATGAAGGCTTTGGGGCGGTGGGGGGGGCGGGATGCTGGGTTCCTGGGGTGGATTACGGGGGAGCCTGGGGGTGCTCACACTTCCCTGTACCCCAGGTGGCCCTGGAGACTGGGGCACAGGAACCTGATACAGGAACACAGCGTAGACAGAAGCAAGTTTAAAATGAACTTGGAGTCCCAAGTTCAAAACTGATCTGCCCCTGCAGGTGGCAGGGTGGGGCTTTGGGCATGTTACCTTAACCTCTGGAGGACTCCGTTCCTTCATCTCAACCCTGAGAATAATCATACCCGTGGTTGTAAGAAGAGGAGCTGTACGGAGCTTTTAGCTCAGGGCCTAACACGTAACAGGGCGGAAAAAATGGGATGTACCATCACACTGGTCATTTTTTAACAAACGCAAGATTTGTCCCTGGCCTACCTCCCTAGCGCCATGACCCATCTCCCCCCTCACCATGCTTCATTCATGCCAACCCTCCTTCCATGAACACACGAACACTGTTCCTGCCTCCAGACCTCTGCACCTGCTGTCCCCTCTGGGTAGGGCAGGCCACTCCACCTGGTACTTAGCCAATGTCTACACGTCCTTGAGAGCTTGTCTTAAATGTCATTCAATTGTAACACTTTCTTCAACTTCCCGCCTAAGCCAGATCCTCCTGACCTCTGGGGCCCTTTATTTCCCTTCCTATCCCATATCACTATTTTAGGATTTATAGAATTCTATGAGCAATCACCTGTTTACAGACTATTGCTGCCTCTGTGCTCTGCGAGAGCTGGGATATGGGTTGGCCGACAGGCTGACAATCAAATACATAAAATCATTTCCAAGTGCTATAAAGGAAGCACCCAGGGTGCTGATTGAGGATGATCAGGTGGTCAGAAAGACCTAAGCAGCTGAAGGATTAGAAGGAGTCAGCCCTGCAAAGAGTGGGGGCAGAGACGGAGAAGGCACTCCAGGGAGAGAGAAGGCATGTGCAAAGGCCCTGAGGCAGGAAGCACTTAATGCTCCAGGAACTCTCTGGAGAATGGCGTGGAGGAGGACAATCATGACTGGGAGGCAGTCAGTGAGCCAACGGGAATAGCCACCTGACGGGTGGATGGAATCAAGACAGATGTTGGCTTTGTCATGACCTTAAGCTCTTACAGGGATGCCCTTTGCTGCCTCCCGTCATATACAAACCAGTGGGCAATCCTGTGGTGAGGAAGAAAGCCCGAGGAGCCCCTTGTGGCGAGGGGGCAGGGGGATGAGGGACACTGACGGCTGACCCACACCCTTTCTCTGCTCCTCCCAGCACCTGCCCGGCACGGAGCAGGCAGAGCTCAGCCCACCACCCACCTCCCTTTCCATGCAGGCTGCATACCTCCCTTTCCATGAGGCTTGCCGGGGTGTAAGTCACCCACACTAACCCTCTCAGGCTCACAAGAAGGCTGCCGTTGGGTTTGTGAGTGTCTTATCCCCACATCGGCAGTGACCAGGGCTCTCGATCCTCCTCCTTCTCGGCAGAGGCAGCCGGTGGGGAAGAATCCCAAACCTTCCTTACATTCCCGGCGGCAAAAAAAAAAAAAAAAAAAAAAAATCTCGTCTCCACTCACGAGAGACTCCCAAGCTCCTCTCCAGGGGACAGGCCTTGGGAAGTGAGGGCAACTTTTCCTTCTAAGAAAGGATGAAGTCTGTGGGACAGGGTCTCAGAGTGAGACTGGGGAGGGGGGAAGGGGGGGAGGGCCACAAAGGTGCCCACAAAGGCCACCACCAGGAACAAGACAGGGGCTCCACAGCAGACACCCTCAGAGACACCACTGGCTGGAATCGGCAGAAGCGGCTCCCACCTGGGCTTCCTTCCTTCCACCCGTAAAATGAGGCAATGAGCTTAACCTCTACCCTTGAGAGTAAGCGATACAATGCTGGCAAAGGGCTTAACACAGCACCTGCCACGTGGGAGGGAATTCGGCCTCCAGACTCCCTCCCGACCCAAGATTGCAACATCGGCTCCTGCTGAGACTGTCGGCCTGCTGCCTTGCCGTGCAGATTTGGGACTCGCCAGCCTGAACGACTGCATGAGTCAATTCCCTAAAATCTCTCGGATGGAGATAACGATAATAAAGACAGAGAGACAGGGATCGAGAGATTTACACACACACATCCTCTGGGTGTGTTCCTCCAGGGGACCCTGACAGACTTCGGCATGTTCCCTGTTACCCTCCAAATGCACCGCAGAGGGTTAAAAGCAGTTGCTCAGGGACTACAATTAGGGCAGGAGGAAAGGGAGGCTTTCATTTCGTATAATTTGTACGTGTTACACCAGCACAGATTCATTACATTTAAATACATTATGTTAAAATAGGGGAAGGTGGGGCGTCTGATAGGGTGGCTCAGTCAGTGAGGCTTAAGCGTCCCACTTTGGCTCAGGTCATGATCTCGCGGTTCGTGAGTTCGAGCCCCGCGTTGGGCTCTGCACGGACAGTGAGGAACCTGCCTGGGATTCTCTCTCTCCTCTCTCTGCCCCTCCCCCACGTGCACACACGCACTCTCTCGCTCTCTCTCAAAATAAATAAACTTAAAAAGATAAAAGAGGGGAAGGTGAGGGACAGGAACAGGAGGACAGGGCAGGACAAGGGAAGGGAAGCACGTCCAGCCTCCGCACTTATACTCTTTGCTCTCTCTTCCTTCCCATCTTCTGCAAGCCCTGAGGAGCAGGTACCAGAGAAAGGGCTTCTAGAGTGGGGCGAGATGGGGCTGCTCCCCAGGGAATGAGGCAAAAACACAAATTACTCCCGGAGGCTGACTTCATTTCAAGTGCCTGAGCTCCTTGGAAGCCAGCAACCCACTGCTTCTGAGGCAGAACTAAATGAGTTCGGCACAGCATTACTTGTGATGTTTGGGGGCTGGGGAGGGCAAATTATTCCCCAATCTTTTACTTGATGCTTCTCGCATTCATCCACGGGGCCAGAATGAAGAAGAGGAATTCTTTTTCCTGATTTGGGGACAGGGCTGGCGGGGGGGGGGGGGGGGGGGGGGAGGGAGTAGCAGCTCTTCATTATCAAAGCCAGTATTGTTAAATATTCATCCACATACCTGTCACCCATCCAGGAGGACGAGCGGATTTAAGGTTCGGATCTCACTGATCTATTATTCTTTTTGGAGCCCCAGGTGGGACTCTTTCATGCAGCTGCAAATTATAAGACCGCGCCATTCTCTGAAGGGAACTTTAAGTAATCAAACTCAAGTTTTTCTTCACCCTGACACGTGACCTCCAACGCTGACTCTCATGAAGAAAGGCAAGAGAAGGAGCAGGGAGAAACCTGGAGGCTGGCGTGTGCCCACTGGCCCCTAGCGACCAGCTCAGAGGGTGAAGGATTCTCAGAGTACGGGGAGAAGGGAGGAAGGGGAAAAGGAGGAGGAGGGGAGGAGGGCAGCCAGGAGAGAAGGAAATCGACACCTGCAGACAAATCTACCTTGTGGGCACACTTCACGGACCCCATCCCACTTCATCTCTGCAACAACCTCTGAGGCGGGAGTTATGCTCTGAGCGGTTAAGGGACCTGCCCAACGTCGCACAGCTGGCTGAGCACACCCCGGTCAAGGGGACCTCTAAGCCCCGTGCCCTACAGCAGCTGTCTCCGGACTCACACAGACATCCGACGGGTCCCTCGTCACCGGTACTTCTCAACAAGGGATGATTTTGCCCTCCGGGGGACAATGGGCAATGTCAGGAGACCTCTTTTGTTGTCACAGCCTGGGGAGGGGCGTGGTACTGGCATCTGGTGGGTAGCCGGTGGGGAAGCTGTTAAACACCCACCACAGAAGAACGATGTAGTCCCCAAACGCCAGTGGTGTGGAGGGCACTTACCATCACCCTCATGAATCCCAGGCTTCCGGCTTTCACCCTGAGAACCTAGAAACTCTCCCCAGCACTCAGCTTTTTGCCCAGCGCCCAGGACAACACTCACCTGGTGGCGAGCAGGTATTTGGGGGATTCTTGCCTCTCTGCGTTGCCCCTGGATACATAAATTCTCATCTAAATTCGTGTTCACGCTCACAACTTCACGGTGGCAAGAGAGGCACAACGTTCTCATTAAGGGGCCTGGTCTAAGTTTCTCTCCACTGAGAGCAGTAAGAATTTGGGCTCCTCGGAAGTGAAGCGTGGCCGAAATTAATATTAACGAAACCCCTAAGTCGGCCCACGTGCCAACGAAAGAGGGTCACCGCAGCAGGGTCTACAAGCCACAGCCACCCCATCCTACCCGCCCCGCGCAAGTAAAATGTAACATGCAGGAAGAACTGAGGTATCCGAAGGGGAAACTTGATCTCCCATTTCAGCTGCCTAGAAACACGAAAGGTCCGCAGGAGCACTGGACCAGGAGCTCGGAGAAGGATTTTGGGGGAATTCAGGGAAGAAAACTCAGCTCTGTTGAGAGTATACAGAGACTAGTCTCTGGGGCAGACAAGGCACATCCTCCTCTAATTTAAAACCCACAACTCTTAAAAGAAGTTAATCTTACTGTTGTCCCCATTTTATAAGAAGTCAACACGCTTTTTTTCAGCAAAGGGCCAGATATATATTTTTGGCTTTGTAAGCTATAGAATCTCTACTCAACCACTCAGCTCTGCCATTTTAGCACCAAAGCAACCAGAGACAACGTATAAGGAATGTACCCTCTGTCCATCCATTCATCCATCCATCTATCCGTCCAACCAACAAATATTCATGGACAATCTACCAAGTGTCAAGCACTCTGGATATCAGGGCAAATGAGTCTCCTCCAAGCCATTCTCCAGATAGCTTTGGCCACACTGGTCTTCATTCAGCTCCCGGAACATGCAGCTGCTTTCCTGCCTCAGGGCCTTTGCACATATCTTTTCTCCCACTAAAACACCCTCTTCTTTTTTTTAATGTTTATATATTTTTATATAAACAAGCAGCGGAGAGGCAGAGAGAGGGGAACAGAGGATCCAAAGTGAGCTTCGCGCTGACAGCAGTGAGCCGATGTGGGGCTGGAACTCGCCAACCATGAGATCCTGACCCGAGCCAAAGTCAGAAGCTCAAATGATGGAAAAACCCAGATGCCCCTAAAATACCCTCTTCTATCTTCCCCGCCCCTAACTCTTTGTATGGCCACTCCTGTGATCCTTCTGATCTCAGCTTCAGTAGCACAGAGAGACCTTCCTGACCCCCCCTATCGTTCTCAGTCTCAGTACGCTGTGTGTGTCTTTCCTAGCGCTGGGGACAATTTGAAACATTTTATGTCTTTCATTTTGAATTTGTCTTGTGGCAGCCTCCCTCATTAGAATATGAATTCCATGAAGGTGGAGACCAAGTCTTTCTCATTTGTCATTATAACCTCAGCAGCTGGCACAAAACATATGTTCCTCAGGTAGTCACTAAACCGAAGTAGTGAGTTTGAACCCAGAACGGCCGGGTTCCAAAGTATGGCTTCCTCCCATTCAACCTAACACAGCTCAGGCTGCATCATCCAATATGGCAGCCGTCGGCCACATGTGGCTAGTGAGCACTTAAAACGTGGCTACTCTGAATTGAGATGTGCCAGAAATATACAACCCACGCCAGATTTTGAAATCTGAAAAAAATATATATATATAAAATACCTCAAGCTTTTATATTGGTTATATGTTGAAATGAAGTTTTGGATTTAATGGGTAAAATGAAAGAAATTACTAAAATCAATTTCAGCTGTTTCTTTTTCCTTTTTTTAATGCGGCTACTACAGTATTCGCAGTTGTGTATGTGGTTTGCGTGATAGGTCTGTTGAGTGTCACTGGTCTCGAACCTCTCGGATTCTATTCCCAGACTTCTTACCAATTAGCTCTCTGACGCTGATCCAGTCAATTAACCTCAATAGGTCTTGGTTTCTTTATGCAATAAACGAGTACAAGGATTTCTGACCTGCCAACCACACGGGTTGTGGTACAGCTCAAGTAAGATAATGGGTATGAAAGTGCCCAGAGGAAAAAATCTACACTAACACAAGCTCTTCTGTAATGAGATTTTCTGACTCTGTCTCCACCTCCCCTAGTGTGTTCTCCCCTCCCTCACTGCCTCTTGGATAGGACCTAACTCCTATCTTTCCCGCCTTCGGATCCTCATGGTCCGACTTCTGGAGTCAAGATTGGTTCTTCCTCTCAAGTGACACGCTGCCCCTCCCTGCCCAGCCCTCGGGATGGGATTTCAGAACGGAAGAGTTCAGCAAGACGTGCCCACTGTCAGACTCCTCAAGTTGACCAAAGTCATTGTCCACTTTCCCGCTCTACTTCAGGTGATCATTCAAGTAACGATGGCACCACGGAAAACTCGATAATTCAGACAACTTCTTATCTTACAGCTGCACATTGCCAACTATGCCTTCAAGAGAGCCTTTTACAGTTTAGGCTGACCTGGGGTTGAGGTTTTAATTATTTTAAAAATGTAGATAAGCTATATTGGTCTAGTCTGCCTACCATCCATCTCCTCTCCTTTGGCTCCCATAAAGCAGGGTCATTTCACTTTTGAGGACCCACTCCTTCCTGGGTCTCCACCCACATGGTTTGTATGGAGCAGACAGGTGTGTGTGTACCTGTACCAATCAGCTTGTTCCACCTGCCTGGACACAGGAGTGGTTTCAAGGATGGACATGAAACCCAAGCTGATTTAGTGAAGGCCAATCCCAGGACTTTGTAGGAACCTTCAAAAACCTTGCTTTTACCACTGAGCCTGGAAGCCTGGAACTATTTGAGGCCTGGAGCTGGGGGAAGCCGACCACCACAGGAAAGCAAAGCTTTCACGGAGAAATTATCAAGACAGAGTCCTTTCCACATTGTTTAAGCACCTAGATCCAACTATACCTGAAGCTGGTCATCCCTCTGAAGTTCGCAGTCACAAAAGCCTACAAATTCATTCTGTGGGGAAAGCCAGTCGGAGACTTAATCACTTACGACCAAAAGAAGCCTGTCTAATGCAAAGAGAGTTCAAGTATAATGCATTTTAAAATAAATTTACTTTCATGACTTTTAATTAAGGTAGTAACTCCCTCTGGGTTAACAGAGTGTTGTCTGGAGGAGCTGCTAAGAATCTTTTATAACTAGATTATGAATTAAGTATAAAGAGGCTCTTCTCAGGTCACTGGAAATGCACAGAGGTCCTTGAGAAGGGCACTTTCTCCGGGACTATTTTACTAAAATCTGATTATTCGCTGTCCATGGAAGAAACACCGTGCTTGGCCAAACCAAACTTTAAATTAATGTGGCCTTCAGGGTTTTACTCTTATTACTTGAGAGAAACCTCCGGTCAGCAAACTCCCCAGAAAACCTCCACCTTTACCTTGAAATCCTGGCCCCAGGTCACCTGGTCAGCCAGTCCACGAGGTTAGTGAGTGGCTGGCTCATGAGTAGGTGGGGAGACTAAGGGTCACTCGGGCCCAGGCAGAATTAAGTGTGTGAACTTCGAAGCCCAACTTTGCCCTCCAAGCCAGACTCCCCATCATGAAGATTAATGAGGTGGCAGTCGTCAAGGGCCTGGAGGCAGTTAAAACAAAACAGCCACCCATACTCCTGAGACTATTTTTAGCCTCTTTGGCATGGGGCTTGAATACATATGTCAACAGCAGCCTTGGCAAAGCGTGGCCTTTCAGGTGTGTGCTGATCTCTGCTGTATTCCCTCTGCCATATATAATTTGAATATGGAGACACTGACAAGGTCCAAGGTAATGACACAGTGTCACCATCTCCCTAAAAGAGAGGACTTCTAACCTCCTGACCAATGGCCCAACAACGGACCCAGCGGGCTTTGTATTTTGGTGGACTTCATGGAAAGCACTTATTAAATGGGTTTGTGGGGGCTCGAATGCAGTATGCAAAGGGGTGAACTGCAGAGTCAACATCTGGACAGCAGACAGATTTTATCTGGCTCTAGTGAGGCTTACGTATGGATTTGTTGGCAGCATTTTTTTTTCAAATAGAGAAATTCCACATTAGAAATTCCATAATCTGGCTTCTCGTGATAAGTGGAAGTAAATCAGGACCTGCATTCTACAGGGCAACGGTGAACTGGAGATAAGGAGTGACCGCCTTCTGTAGGTGGGGCATGAACTTGCCCATTTGCCCCACTCTCTACCGTGCCCTATTGTGACTCCTTGAGTCGAAGCAGGATGTCAAGTGCCATTCATCACCTTACACCAGAGCCTCTTCATCCATCTGAGGTTCCTGACTGGTCCTACAAAGTGCTGGAGTTTGCAAGCTCTGCAAAACGCACATGAATTTATTGCATGGTACACTGTCTAAGTAAAATCCAGGGGTGCCTGGGTGGCTCAGTCGGTTAAGCGTCCGACTTCGGTTCAGGTCATGATCTCGCGGTTCATGAGTTTGAGTCCCGCGTCGGGCTCTGTGCTGACAGCTCGGAGCCTGGAGCCTGCTTCGGATTCTGTGTCTCCCTCTCTCTCTGCCCCTCCCCTGCTCACACTCTGTCTCTGCCTCTCAAAAATAAATAAACGTAAAACAAAAATTTTTTAAGAAGATGTTTCTAAGGTCCTTTCTAGCTTTAGCCTTGTGTGATTATAGGAAGAGGCAGATTCAGAATAGAAGAAGTATAAGGGCTTCTGAGGCCACTATTGAGGGGTGTGCAGGGAACAGGTGTCTCCCGCCCTTAACGTTTCTTCCCATGTGAAAGGGGGTCCCTCTGCACCCCCAATCAGTCCTTCCACGGAGGGAGGGTGACTGAGTGACATGGAGTCTGGACGTCTGGCAGAGGAGCTGGCAACACGTAACCCCTCTCCTTCCACGTTGCTCGGATTGGGAGCAAACCACCTGCAGGAAATACAGGTGCCCATGTCCCCCTCCAGGCCTGAAGTTCTACAAGTACGGGCTTCGCCCCTGCCGAGGGAGGCCTTCCCTGATCGGGCAGTGCCAGGGACTGGGTGGCTCTGATCACTCTGGGGGGCGGGCAGTGACCTCTCCTCAGGTTGTTCATCCACAGACGAAAGTCACACTGTCCAATCTCTCCGAGTAGCAAAGGGTATATTTTGAGCCCGATCCCCATCTCCATCACCCTTTAGTCCTATTTCTCAACTAACTCAGAGCTCAGGCAGAGAGTGGGGAAAGGAGCGCTAGAGGGTGAGTGTCCCAAAGACGCCAACAAGCATCCAGGCTGACGGTCATTATCACTTGGAGGGTTCATTACCCTTTATAAAATCTGGTGAAGGCTGTGGACCCTCTACTGCCTCCCCCTCCTGAACACCCCTATCCACACCACACTTCTGTATCTAATATCAAGGTGTTTAGAGACTGTTGAAGTCAGACTTTGAAAGCCCTGATTTTGTTTCCATCCCCAAGGAGGAGTCAAAGCGAGACAAGACAGAGGCAAGACTGATAAAAATCCCCGACGTCCTGACTGGCATCCTCCCTGCTCTGCAGCCTCACATGGAATTCTTCATACAGCAAACTCTAAACGCCCAGGTGCCAGAGGCTCACTGGGCATGCCGTGATGAGCTCCACCGTCAGTCCTAACCAGGGACTCGAACATCAGCCGCTTATTACACAAATAAATGTCTGAGCACACATCATGATGAAAGCTATCAGGGAAAAAACTGTTCGTGATAAGGGAGCCTGACATTTGAAGGTGGTGAAGAAAGGAGAGATTTCACGAAGAAAGTGACACTTCCACCCAGATCTGAGATCTAAGGAATAAACAGGAATGAACGAAAGAGGGGGAAAGGCACAGAGAAGAGGCATCCAGACAGAGGGAAGGATGTGGGCAAAAGTCCCTGAGCAGACAGGCGGGGAAGGAGAGGGGCAGGATATGCAGCTGGAAAGAGAAGAGGTGTATGTAGTGCAGATGACATGTAGCAGTGTTGACCAGATAGCCCCCCATAGGTCCCCATGAGCCATCACAGCTGCAAGTTGGCTGCGTTTCATAGGGGGAGGGGGTGCGGGGCGAGAGGGTGCTAATTTAAGCTCTGACAGAGACTGAAGAGGTTTGCAAACTCAACCCCACCTCCCACTTCCAGGAAATCTTCTCCAAAGGGAAGAAGTCATTGAGAGCAAGGAGTTACATGCATGAGCCCAAGATGTTCACAGCGGTGCTACCTGCTATCTGCATGTAACATTAAAGTTCTGGAAATCAGTGGAAACCCCCAAGTAAAAGATGAATCATTTGAGAACCACGGGTCTCCACACGATGCAATGCTATGTGCCAATCTAAAAAATGGAAACTAAAGGGGCCCCTGGGTGGCTCAGTCAACTAAGCACCCGACTTCAGCTCAGGTCATGATCTCGCGGTCTGTGGATTCGAGCCCCGCGTTGGGCTCTGTGCTGACAGCTCGGAACCTGGAGCCTGCTTCGGATTCTGTGTCTCCCTCTCTCTCTGCCCCTCCCCCCCCAACACACTGTGTCTCTCTCTCTCTCTCTCTCTCTCTCTCTCTCTCTCTCTCTCTCAAAAATAAATAAGCATTAAATAATTAGAAAAGAATAATAATAATAAATGGAAATTATAGTCAAAGTAGACATCTTGGGGAAATGTTTATGATAAATGAGGGCTATATATGAACGCAGACAAGAAACACTAGGTAATATCCTTCCATACATATAGGTTAAGTCTAAAAGGTTATATGGTCAGCATGATACTGTTCCTAGTAACAGTATGATAGCAGATAGGATTTCTCCTATTATCCCAGAATTATGGGTATGGCCCAAAGTTAAGAATAAAAGATGTAAATAACTCCACTTATTTTTTATTGTCAATTGTATTTTTAATGTTTATTTATTTTTGAGAGAGAGAGACAGAACATGAGTTGGGGACGGGCAGAGAGACAGAGAGAGAGAGGGAGACACAGAATCTGAAACAGGTTCCAGGCTCTGAGCTGTCACCACAGAGCCTGACACGGGGCTCAAACTCAGGAACGGAGAGATCATAACCTGAGTTGAAGACGGACACTTAACCAGCTGAGTCACACAGGTGCCCCTAAATAACTCCGCTTTCTTAAAGAGAGCTGTCAATGAGCCAGAGTTGGGACCAGACTCCTTCCCACAAGGGTAATAAGAGGGGGCAGAGTCAGCCCTATACCCCACCTCTCATGGTCCCCTCCTCCCCAGTCTATATAAGAAGAGGCAGGGGGATGGGTCAGGTTTTGGTCTCCACTTTGTGAGGGCATAGGATTCGCAAAGAGAGCCCATTCCTGCTCCCCAGGAGTGCCTGCAAGAAAGAACAACTGTTATCTCATTCCCTGGTTATACGAGAGAATGGTTATTACGTATTTCTGGCATAGAAATACTAGTATATGCTTTAAGGAAGCTAATCATTTGAAGATCCATGAAATCCTAAATTTTTACTATGTAAGCTGTCTCTAAAGCCTGCTCTGACTATTGGTTTCAATGTATTCTTTAAAACAGAGCATGTTTTGGGGATAGGATTTAACGTATATCTTTTAAACTATACCTGGACATAAGCAGCAACACCCCTCAGATACCGAGGAATCACTACAGGCTCTGATCTATCATTTGTATATACAAAAACTGGACTTTTCCTAAATTGTGATGTGATGAGCACTAGAACTTTTCCATTCGGTCCTGAAGAGTCATGAGACTTTAGGTGGTTTTGCTGCTGATAGCTACCCAACAAGCATCATTTCTCTGGATCATTAGCAAAAAAATAGTCTTGGCCCCCCACTTCCCCTCCATGCAGTTTTGGGCTGCTAGATGCTCCATGATCCACGTCAAGCAGGCAGGGGGGCTGCAATGCCAGGACACAGCCAATGGCATCATCCCAGATGCACAAGGACATGCCAGGAATAAATGGGAGAATCAACAGAGACAAGAAACATTTTCGATCCCTTACAGAGATGGCTGTGAGTCTCCAGCCCTGGCCTGATGAGTCACTCATTAGGAAAGAAGAAACCTGACCTTTTCGTATTGATTCCAGGAAGACTTGGGGGTGGGGGTGGGGGGGGGGACGAGATTTCAAGAAGTCGACAGAGTCAAAGGCAAGGGGAAGAATAAGACTTGGCCAATCTGTTTAGATATGAGGTTCTTGGGACCATGAGAACTAAGGTGCTGACCGAAAGATAAGAACACTGGTTAACAAGAACAGGGATGCTGGGTACAGTCATTTAAAGCTTGTTACTCCTGGCTTAATCAATTTACACACACACACACACACACACACACACACACACACACACGATGGAAAGGGAGACAGACTGCAAAGAGGCAGGAAAGAAGAGGAATTAGCTTGGTTTTTCTCTCCCAAATACCCAGTGGAAGGAGGGAAGTTGAGAGAGAAACAGAAGGGGTAGACAAGGAGAGAAGAGACCAGGCAGACTTCAGTAATCAAGACAGTGTGGTGCTGGTGTTAGAACAGAACAGGGTCCGGAAATAGAGTCACGTGTAAATGACCAATTCATAACTGACAAAGGTGTCAGGTAACTCAATGGGCAGCGGGTGGTCTTTTCAACAAACGGGATGGGAACTACTGGATGTCTGAATGGAAAATAATGAACCTTGACCCTTACCTCACACCATATGCAAAAGCTAACGTGATATGGATAATATGCCCATCATAAAAGCTAAAATTATAAAGCTTCTAGAAGAAAATAAGAGAGTACCTCGGTGTCTTTGGGATTTGCAAAGATTTCTTAGGCTATAAAAAGCACTAAGCATAAAAGAAAAAAATGTGATAAATTGGACTCCATTTAAAATGGAAAACTTTGCCTCTTTGAAAGATAATCACGAGAAAGTGTTAAAGGAAGCTCCAGACCGAGAGGAAACAGCTACAATACATACACTGACAAAGGACCTACAACATGGTATTAAAAAGAAAAACAATCTGGGGGGCCTGGGTGGCTCAGTGGGTTGAGTGTCCAACTTCGGCTCAGGTCATGATCTCATGGTTTGTGGGTTTGAGCCCCGTGCTGGGCTCTGTGCGGACAGCTCGGAGCCTGGAGCCTGCTTCAGATTTTGTGTCTCTCTCTCTCTCTGCCCCTCCCCCACTTACGCTCTGTCTCTCTCTCTCTCTCTCTCTCTCTCTCTCTCTCAAAAATAAATACACATAAAAAAATTTTTTTTAAGAAAAACAACCTGATTTATAAACAGGCAAAAGATGAACAGATCATTAAAGAGAGAGAGAGAAATGGCTAGTAAGTCCACAAAAAGATATTCACCATCTTTAGTCATCAGGGAAATGCAAATTAATGAATTAATTAAGTCAAATTAAAATACAATGAGATACCCCTTTCTATTGATATTTCTGATTGGATAATCTTTTCATGTTTATTTTGGAGAGTGAGAGAGAGAGCATGAGCAGGGGAGGGGGAGAGAGAGCGGAGGACAGAGAATCCAAAGTGGGCTCTGTGCTGACGGTAGAGAGCCCGATGTGGGGTTCAAACCCATGAACTGTGAGATCATGACCTAAGCCAAAGTCGGATGCCCCCCCGCCAGGCACCTCTGGGTTGGATAATTCTTTCCTGGAGGCTGAAGGTGGGGGCTGTTCTGTGCATTGTAGGATGTCTATCAGCATCCTTGGTCTCTACCCCAGGTGCTAGATGCTAATAGCACCTTCTCCCAAATTAAGACAACCAAAAACATCTCTGGACAATGCCAAATGTCTGAGAGACAAAGCTGCTCCGTGCTGGGAACCATAGATGCAGAGCCATGGACTTCTCTGGTAGGTTTGTAAAATGTACAAGCACTCTGGAAAATAGTTTGCCGGTTTCTTATAAAGGTAAACACATTATCACACTATGACCTAGAAATTCTATCGGTAGGTATTTACCCAAGAGAAATGAAAAATGTATACTGACCAAAAAAGAAAAACAAACAAACTTGTAAAGAATGTTTGTAACAGATTCCTTCTCAATGCTCCCAGACTGGAAACACTCCAAATGTCCATCAATGTGTGTGGACAGGGCTGAACTGTGTCCTCAAAAGGATATCCTGAAGTTCTAACCCCCCAGTACCTGTGAATGTGACCTTATTTGCAAACAGGGTCTTTACAGATCTAATCAAGTTAAGAGACTCTCATCCTGGATTAGGGCGGGCATGAAATCTAAACACTGGCATCCTTATAAGAGAGAATGTACAGAGGGAAGAGGCCTAGGTAGAAAGAGGCAGAGATTGGAACAATATAGCTATATGTCAAAAACAAAAAAAACAAAAAACAAAAAAACAAGGGCTGCTGGGAGCCCCCAGGAGCTGGAAAAGGCAAGGAAGTCAGTCTCCAGATCCCTCAGAAGAAGCAAGGTTAACACTTTGATTTTGCACTTCTGGCCTCCAGAACTGTGAGATAATACATTTCTGGTTTTTTTAAGCCACCAAGTTTGTGATATGTTGTTACAGTGATCCCAGGAAACTATCCCAGGGAGGATGGGTAACTAAACCCTGGCGTATTCACACAATGAAACATTATTGCTATAGAGTAATAAAGTAATACAAAGGAATGAACTACTCATATATACAATAAGATGGATTCATCTCAGGAAGATTCTGTTGAGTGAAGAAAAGCCAGACGCAAGAGCGTAAGTGATGCATGATTCCGTTTATATGAAGTTCTGTACGAGATCTAAACTATGTGATAAAAATCAGAACGGTGGTTGCCTTCAAGGTGGGGAGATGACTGGACACGAGAGGCATGAGAGAACTTTCCAGAGTGCATAGGAAATGTTCTATATGTTGACTGAGGAGGTGGGTCCCTGGGGATATACACAGACCAAAATTCATTTAAATTAAAGCCTGTTTTTATTTGTATATAAACTAATACTCAATTTTAGAGACTGTAAATCAAGAGGCTAAGAAGAGGGGTGCCTGAGTGGCTCAACTGGTTAAGCATTTGACTTTGGCTCAGGTCACGATCTCACGGCTTGTGAGCTTGAGCCCTGCGTGGGGCTTTGTGCTTGACAGCTCAGAGCCTGGAGCCTGCTTCGGATTCTGTGTCTCCCTCTCTCTCTGCCCCTCCCCTGTTCACGCTCTGTCTCTTTCTCCTTCAAAAATAAATAAACATTAAAAAAAATTTTTTTTAAAGAAGCTAAGGAGAAGAGGAAAAAAATGGGGGAGCATGTGACCCTTTCCCAATGAGAAGGGGCAGATAAGGAAAAGAGAGGGAGAAGGCACGGGGTCACATGAGAAAAAGACAAATTGCAGAACCCTGGAAACTTTGAACAGTTCCAGCAAGTTCTATCATTTTGTTACACCTGCACTCGCCACCATGGCTAAATGAACTCACAAATTCTCCACTGGAGGCCAAGTTTGCCCAGCCGCTCACAGCAAATTGGCCCAGGCGGACATCCCAGCTGCTGTCCATTATAACCTGGAATGCAACATTAACTTCTGAGAGGCCCCTCTGGCTCCCACAGAGCCCCTAGATGCCCCACACTTCAGGAGTATTCTTTGAAATCTAAATGGACAACTGAGGAAAAACTGGGAATGCAGTGCCTGGTGAGCAACGCATGTGCCATGTGTATCCCCCAGGCCATGAAACACTCCAAGTGGGGAGGACAGTCCTACAGCTCTCACCCTGCCCCACCCAAGCCCCCCACAGCACCAGGCTCTCATTGCATATGCAGACCCGGCCAGAGCAAGCTGCTGGCACATCAGGGCTCAGGTAAGAAGTAGCAGCCAGGGGCCAGAGGCTCCCATGCTGTCCCACTCACAGCAGAACCACACCAGAGGCTCGCTGCAAATGTGGGGGGAGGCCAACATCATTAACTTTGTCTCCAGACAGTTCAGAGTTCAAGGGCAGAGACTGTTTCTTCCCTGGGCTCTTTATGCCATCAATTCCTCGGCTGGGAATTGGGGAGAACGTCGTGTGGTTGACATTAGGTTGCAAACTGCACACCAATTATATCCTTCACTTATAGAAAAGTACCCTGCCGGGGACTTGCTTTACTGGAGGCTTGGCATTTGATAAAAACACGTCTATGCACATCACCGAGTCTGGGCTCGTCGCAGCCCTTTCAAAAAGGTGATGCTGTTTTGCCTCTCTCTGGACTTCCTTCCCGGCTGGCTTAGCAAAAGAGTAGCCCTCTCGTGCAGATGTCTTGCAGCAGCTCTAGGGAAGGGACCCCATGAATTCACACTCAGGACTGTGCTTGCCATGTGACTCGGTAAGTATCGCTTGGAGACAATGGTGTTTTAGTAATGCTCAGAAAACTGAATTCCAGGCAAGGACAACTCTAAGAGGCTTGTGTCAAAAAACAGTAAGAACGCTTCCTCTGTGGGGCGCCTGGGTGACTTAGTGGGTTAAGCATCCAACTCTTGGTTTCAGCTCATGGTTCGTGGGTTCAAGCCCTATACCAGGCTCTGTGCTGACAGCTCGGAGCCCGGAGCCTGCCTCGGATTCTGTGTCTCCCTCTCTCTCTGCCCCTCCCCACTCACACTCTGTCTCTCTTAAAAATAAATAAACACTTAAAATTTTTTTTTAATTTTTAAAAAATGTTTATTTATCTTCAACAGAGAGAGACAGACTGTGAGTGGGGAGGGGCAGAGAGAAAGACACAAAATTCAAAGCAGGCTTCAGGCTCCAAGCTATCTGCATAGGGCCCAACATGGGGCCTGACCCCATAAACTGCAAGATCATGACCTGAGCCAAAGTCAGACATCTAACCAACTGAGCCACCCAGGCGCCCCCAAAAAATTTTTTTAAAAAGGAGCATAACTGGAAAAGGGCCACCCTGTAACAGCTTCTCTTATATTCACTGTGTAATAGAGAGAACACTAGACTAAGTTAGGAGGGATGACTTCCAATGAAGTGGGGGGGGGGCGGTGCTGAGAAAGTCATCCATCTATCCATCCATCCACACATCCATCCATCCACTTGGCAATCATCCAACCATCCATCTACCCATTCACTCATCCATCCATCCATCCATCCATCCACTCATCCATTCATACATTCATCCATCCATCCATCCACCCATGCCTCCACTTACCAATCCATCCATCTGTCCATCCATCCACCCATGCATCCACTTACCAACCCACCCATGTGAGCAACCACCCGTCCACCCATCCATCCATCCATCCATCCACCCATCCATCCATCCACATTCATTGAGCCTTTAACTATGTACCCAATGCTGTGGGTACATTCATCCACTTACCAATCCACCCTTCCATCCATCCACTCATTCCCTCATACATACATACACACACCCATCCATCCACATTCACTGACCCTTTAACTATGTACCCAATGCTGTGTTAAGTAAAGAAGTGACAGAAATGAGTAAGACAGGGTCTGACTGAAAGAACTCACAGGCTAGCAGTCTGGAAAACAGCAGGGACTTAAAACCTGCTGGAAGAACAGACGACAGGCATGGGCACGGCAGCGATAGAGACAGCCTGCCATACATATCGTCATGAGTTCAGCCCGTGGGTCAGATTTATATCCCATTTGCCACTTCAGCTAAGGCTAGGAGTCTGCAAACATTTTCTGGAAGGGCTAGATAGCATATATTTTAGGCTGTGCCGAGCATACAGTCTGGGTTGTAACTACTCAAATGTGCCATTGCACTGTGAAAGCAGCCACAGACCATAGGTCGATGGATGGGTGTGACCGTGTTCTAATAATACTTTATTTACAAAAACAGGCGGCGGGGGGGAGAGGGGCAGACTGGGTCTTCAGGTGGTTGTTTGCCAATCCCTGAGAGAGAAGGCGTGATCCTAGGTGAGTTTTATAATCTGCCTACACCTCAGTCTCTTTTACAATAAAGGAGAGTGACTGATAACAGCTACCTCACAGGGTGATACAAGCTGATACTCCATGTAAATCACAGTGCCCGTAACATGGTAGAGATACAATCGATGTTAGCTCTTCCTATTATTATTAATTGCATGATAATAGAAGCATTCAGACAGAGCCAAAGAGGAGTGGGGGGTCAGCTCGACGTGAGGGAAACCACAGCTAACAGTGTCGCCCTGAACCTCTCTCTGTTCACCTGTCAGAACAAGGTCAAAGCCCAACTAACTTTGCCGCAGGGCTGGATTGCTATTCAAAAAGCTTCCTGAAGACTGGAAAACCGTCAGGCTCTCAAACACAGGGTTTCTGCGACACGAGGATATAAGGAAATGAACCCGTTCGTTCCCTGAGCGAAGAACATGTCTCTTACCTATGTCTCCACATCTTCCCTGAAAACTAAACATTTTAAGTCACAACCTCTTAGAGAGTCCAGTCAAAGCTGGTACCAACCCCAGGTCCCATGAGATGACATCCAACACAGCTCGCCTCACCCCCAGGTATATCCCACCCCAACTCGGTGATTAAAAGCCCAAGGTGGTGAGGCGGCAACGGCTAACCCAGTGACCGATGCAGCTGACAGACACAGAAGGGCCACCTCCCCAGTGTACGCGTCATGATCCTGGAGCACTGCCAGGCTGCAAGGAACGACCTCGGTGACTGTCTCCTAAAAATCATTAAGCACCACTCTAGAAAACTAACCTGGCCTGCTCTCCTTGGAGCTTCCGGAAGCCCAGCTATGGCGGAGGGAGCCCCGGCTGGAGGCCTAGAGAGTTGTTAATATTTTTATTCTTCCTCTATTAAGTCAAGTTAATAAATACCTCCAGCCTAAAGGGAACAGGAGGAGGGGGTGGAGAGCTCATTGCTAGCGACCAGACAGCCCCTGGCCATGTTCATTTTGAATTACACAGTCCCAGCAGGGCCCATCAGGAGCCACAGGCTGGGAGGCCACTGGAGGTGACACACGTGGGGAAGCAAGCAGCACTAGGACGGGGGTCAGGGGCTCCCTTATCTGCCACCAGTCACCCAGAGCAGATGGCGCTGTCTCCCGTTAACCTCTGCTCAGCCGTGTCACCAGAGCCACACTCTCCTGTGTTCTGGAAGGCACACCGCATACCTGAGAGAATTAATTCATGGGGAACAGGAAGAAAGGGGCTCCGAGCAACTGGCCTGAGGCCCTGAGGCCAAAACGGGCCTCCCTGAAAGTGACACACGGCAAGTCATGCCGCCCCTAGCCCTTGCAGTGGTTCCTACTGACGCCGCCAGGACAAACTCCAAAGTGCCCAAGAGCGCTTCCTTAAACCTCCCCTCCCTCCTTACCCCATGCCCCCCCCCCACACAGGCACACACACACAAAAACACGCACATACACGCGCGCGCGCGCACACACACACACACACACACACACACACACACACAGTCTAGCCCCAAAACTATTTTCACTTCTCTAACCAGTCCCCGGCCTTTCCACCTGCTATTGTCCTGCCTGGACACTTTCCGTCTCTTCACCCAGCCAACTCCCACTGACTCTTCAGGTCTCACCTTAGGTCAGGGGTTGGCAAACTATAGCCTCAGGGCCAAATCTGGCCCCCTACTTGTTTTTGTAAACAAAGTTTCATTGGAAAACCACCAGGCTCATCCACTGGCAAGCCACCTATGGCTGTTTCTGCTTCACTGCTGCAGAGTTAGGTGGGTGTAAGACAGACTACAGGGCTGCAGAGCCTGCTGTATTTACTACCTGAGCCCTTCCAGGGACAGTTTTCTCACCTCGCCTGAGATGACAGCTCCTCTAGGAAACTGCCCCTGGCTCCCTCGAATGTTTTAGGGGGTCCTCATCGCGGCTTCCTCAGCCCTAGTGTTACTTCCTCTCCCCTAGACCTACCTTACTGAATTAGAAATTGATGCTTCCATTTAAAAAATAAAAAATGAAATAGAAAGAAAGAAAGAAAGAAAGAAAGAAAGAAAGAAAGAAAGAAAGAAAGAAAGAAATTGATGCTTCCATGCTAGCCACAGCAATCAGACAACAACAACAAGAAAAAAAACCCCAAGAGGCATCCAAATCAGCAAGGAAGAAATAAAGCTTTCACTATTTGCGGATAACATGATACTATATATAGGAAACCCAAAAGACGCCACCCCAAAACTGCTAGAACTGATAAGTGAATTCAGTAAAGTCACGGGATACAAAATCCACACACAGAATCTGTTGCGTTTCTATACACCAATGATGAAGCAGCAGAAAGAGAAATTAAGGAATCGGTCTTACAACTGCACCAAAAACAATTAGATGCCTAGGAATAAACCTAACCAACGAGGTAAAAGACCCGTACACTGCAAACTGTAAAACACTGATGGAAGAAACAGAAGACATCAAGAAGCAGAAAGGCATTCCACATTCACGAATTGGAACAACAAATACTGTTAAAATGTGTATACTACCCAAAGCAACTGATACATTTCATGCAATCCCTATCAAAGTATCACCAGCATTTTTCACAGAGCTAGAACAAACAATCCCCAAATGTGTTTGGAGCCACAGAAGACCCAGGATAGCCAAAGCAAATCTGAAAAAGAAAAACAAAGCCGGCAGCAACACAATCCCAGACTTCAAGTTGTATTAGAAAGCTGGCTGTAGTGATCAAACAGTATGGGACCGGCACAAAAACAGACACAGATCAATGGAACAGAATAGAAAACCCAGAAATGAACCTACAACTCTATGGGCAATTAATCTTTGACGAAGCAGGAAAGAATAACCAATGAGGAAAAGACCGTCTCTTCAACAAAGGGTGTTCAGAAAACTGGACAGCAACATGCAAAAGAATGACACTGGACCACTTTCTTACACTACACACAAAAATAAATCCCAAAAGGATTAAAGGCCTAAATGTGGCACTCAGGTAGTGATCTCACATTTCTTGGGTTCGAGCCCTGCGTTGGGCTCCACAGTGGCCGTATGGAGCCTGCTTGGGATTCCCTCTCTCTTCCTCTCTCTCTCTCTGCTCCTCCCCCATCCCCCATGCATTCTCTCTCTCTCTCTCTCTCTCTCTCTCAAAATTAATTAATTAATTAACTTAAAAAAAAAGGAGGGCACTTCTGATAAGCCCCAGGTGTTACATGGAAATGCCACATTATTGTATGCCTGAAACTAATATCATACTGCACGTTAACTAACTAGAATTTAAATAAAAACTTAAAAATAAATAATAAACAAATTGATGCTTCCAGTCTGTCTCTCCTCCAAATTCTGAGCTCTGCAAGAGGAAGGCTGGGTTTTTTGCCACTCTGCACCCCAGATCTCTCACACATCATAAACACTGAAAACAGAGTCTGCAGAATGAAAGAATGGACAAATGAGTGAGGGTTTTGATGCGGTGCGGGAGAGCCCAAGGACACCGCTAAAGACCGTATAACTGATGCACACCATTGATGCCTGATCAGGAAGCCTCACGGCAGCGGTATTTCTTTGGGATGAACTGAGAAAAGAGAAGTCCCGAGCATCCGCGTGTCCAAAGAACAAAAAAAGCCCCCGAGTATCTCCTGGGGAACTGTTCCCAGAGCACACAAAGGAAGAGAGAGGGAAGGTTCACTAACAGCTGGGGCCTGGACTATTATTCCAAGTCGGGACCCGAACTCTAAATCCTACCGTTGCTTCCACCACTGGTCCTCTTTCTCTGGCACAACACACACTACAAGCCTGCTGATAAATAGCTCTTTTTTGCTCAGTTGTCAGCTCCTGGAAAGCAGGGGTCATTTGCTCACCAGGGTCCCTGCAGGACTTTGCAACATGTGGGCAAAAATACATGACCAATGAATGAATGAATGAATGAATGAATGAATGAAATTCAATTATCAAAGCCTTCCATCTGGCATATAATGGTACAGAGTTACAGCTGGGGCCAGATTTCACTCTGGGGTGGATCCAGGCCTGGCCCCTGACCCAATAAGGAACACAGAAGAGCCTACGTAAGGGTGGTCATGACTGGTTCGTGGCTACCCTCCAACTGGCATGCTAAGGCCACACCCTTGGCTTTGAACAGCTTCTCTCTCATGGCCCTCAGGTTCTGGATGCATTTCTGCAGTCTCAGCCATCCCCGGCCTTGCTCCTAACCTCTGCCTTGGCTTTCAAAGGCCTCACATACTGCCCACCTCGGTGTGACTGCCCCACGTGATGCTGATATCATACCTCCGTCCAGGCCCCCATTATCTTAAATCAAAGTGCTGGGCAGATGCCCTCTGTGACTCAAGGTGCCATCCAGGAGCCAAAGCACAGTGGAGAAGTTGGCCCTGGAAGGAGTTTTTATGTCTCCCCATTTATCACACTAAAAGGTTCATTTCAAATTCCATCAACTAGGTCAAATATCAAGATAGAGAGCAGGGCCTTCTCTTTCCAGAAATGGCACCACTCTCTAGAGCGAGTGGATGTGGGGCATTTAATTCGGCAGCCAAATGACATTGCTTCCCAGAAGGCTGGTGCCTGCCAGTGCCGAGGAAAGCTGGAGAAGCAAAAACTCAACATGATTGCCACGAGGAGAGATAAAAAGAAACCATAAATTCTACCGGACGAATGAAGTCTCTTAGGAAACCCTGAACTGTCCTGCCCACGAGACGGGCGTTTATTCCTGGGCACCTCAAACCGAATCTAATCCTCATACTTTTCCTTTGATCAGGATAATAACAGTAACTATAATTATGCATTCAAGATACCAGCGCCATGCAAAACATATCGTTTCACTTGTGGTTAAGCAGCCTGTGGCTTGCATAAACAACAGGCCTGGAGGGTGATGCTTCTGGATGATTTGGGGATAAGTGCATCTATCACATAACCACAGTGCCATAAAACCACAGGGTGTCCTAAATCGTAGCTAAAAAATGATGTTTACCAGCTTAAGGAGGACGCTCTCTCTCCAGTTCTTTCTTACCTATCTTAGTTTCACATTCTAAGTCACATCTCCATCGAGAGAAGAACCATTTGCTCTAACCTCCAGAATGGAAGGGCCCTGGGAAAGGATGGAAATCAGATATTAGTCAAACATTGCACCTTCCCCTGACCAAGAGCAGCTCTCCCGGAATGTGTTAAGGATTCTGAAGTCATACCAGGGTCTGTGAAAAATGCCTGCCCGTGGAACTGGAGGGGCAACAGCCAGCCTTAGACTTACCAGACATGTGGCCACAGCTGAGCCAGGTCAAAATGGGTGCCAAAATGTCTCCCCATCTCCGTGCCCGGCCAACACCTCTAACACACCTGCACAAGGTCCTGTTAAAATGTCACTTCCTCACTTCTGCTCAGAGGACATAAACTCCCTCCATCGTTCAGACACGACAAGGGATCAAATCTGTAAACTCTATGTCTGCCTCTACCCCAGCACTTCTGACACTGACCAGGGGAATCTGCGTCTACACCCATCGCTGTATCCCTATTCTCACCCTAGTGCCTGGTCCACGGTCGGGGCCCAGAAAATGTTTCCTGGGTTCACATTCCATGTGAACAAATTCCATACGTCTTTGTCTCATCCCGAGAATTTTTAACACTGACAAGGGGTACAGATATATTTCCACAAAAGGGAGACTCCAACAAGCTTGCTCCAGAGTAGGAAGGTTTCTTCCCCCCTCCAAGAACCAGGCTCTGCAGCAGAGAGGGAAGCAGGGAAATTAACACAAAGTGGAAAACCACAGGGTAAAACTGCACACCTCCCCCACCCGTTATCCAAACCCTTCCATCTACAACTCTAGACACCGCCTCCTCCCTCTGTGAACTTGTGTGTTTCATCCACTTTAGAAAGTTAAACCTGACCCTTTGTGGTCGGAAGAGAACTTTGAGGTGGTGCTCCGCAAACTTCATTCGCTGTCTGAACTGCTTTCTGAAGCCATATCGAAGTACCACCGTTTTTTACTGGTTCGTTAAACTGACTTCTTATGGGGTGCCTGGGTGGCTCAGTTGGTTAAGCATCAAACTCTGGATTTCGACTCAGGTTGTGATCTCCCAGTTCATGAGTTTAAGCCCCACGTTGGGCTCCTCGCTGACAGAGTGGAGCCCTCTTGGGATTCGCTCTCCCTCTCTCTCTGCCCTTCCCCGCTTGCACTCTGTCTCTTGCTCAAAAACAAATAAACATTAAAAAAATAATAATAATAAACTAAAAATAAATTGACATTTATTTATTTATTGGCTTGCTTGCTTGCCAGCCTCATCTTAAGCAACAAACAGCTTCTAACGAATCCTGGATCTGATGTGCCAACCATACTTTTTTTGAACAGCCCTTAAATGTTGACATAATTTGAAAGGTTTCAAGTTGCCCCATGGGCCTCCTGAAGTCATCTCCCCCGCCTGAGCGGTTGGAGTCCCAGAGTATCTAAATCACTGCCCTAAAGTATTGTTCCACAAACACACAGATACAAGTTAGCAACCTGTTGTATCCGGACTACCAACACCAGAGATTCGAACCCAGGTCTCTCTTGGGCAGAAGTCAACACTATCCAGGAAGCAGTAAGGTGCAGCAGTTAAGGGATCTGGAGTCAGGGCTGAGTCTGATCTCTCGGCTCCCACTTACTGGCTGCAACACTAAGCAGTTTCTCTACCCTCTCTGAGACTCTGTTTCTTCGTGCATAATATGGGGATGATGACAATGCCCACCTCACATGGGGTGCTGTGGAATTAAACAAGAAAATGCCTGAGGCCTCACTGGCACTCAATACATCACTGATGCTGATATTGCTACTATCAACATCCATTCATTCAACAGATGCCCACCAAGTGTCTACTGAATCCTCACTAAGAACCTTGTGCTGAGAAAAGACCAGCAGGGCTCTCCCAGAGCTAAGAGTGGCGGCAAAGGCAATCTAGGGAATGAGCCAGATGGGAAACAACTGTACAGGGCGACTGGAGACCAGATGAGGTGAGCCATGGGGGAGGCCACCTTCGGGGACCTGGGAGCTGACACAATCCCCCAAACCTGCCCAGGACACAGGATCAGGGAGGGAGAGAGGCACATGGTTAGACGGGCATATTTTAGATATGCCTTTTTTTTTAATGTTTATTTATTTTTGAGACACAGAGAGAGACAGAGCATGAGCAGGGGAGGGGCAGAGAGAGAGGGAGACACAGAACTCGAAGCAGGCTCCAGGCTCCGTGCTGTCAGCACAGAGCCTGACCTGGGGCTCGAACTCAATGAACCACGAGATCATGACCTGAGCCGAAGTCTGACACTCAACCAACTGAGCCACCCGGGCGCTCCTGACTATTTTTAATAGAACCTGGCACATTCCAGACAGATGCTAATAATGAAACTGGTAAGGGTAAGAAAGGCAACATTAGCTCCTTGCAAACTGTCTCCCAGCAAGCTTGGCCTCCTCAGTAACTGTGCCTGGGGGCCCTCTGGGGCAGCCCCTCTCGGAGCACCTCCAGTCTGGTCATCCGTCTAGGATAAAGAGAAAGGAGTGAGGAGAGAAGCACATCGCTTCCCCCTCTGGCTCTGAATACTTCCCCCCTCTGTCTCTGGTGGTCGAGAACAAGGGGCAACAGGTGCAGTACCAGCCTTCTTAGACATTTCATTTGATGGACTCCAGAAAAACCCACTGCCACCAAGATGCCTGCCCCCTCCCCAGTCTTAGTGCCTGAGCCTTCCTTTGATTCGTTCAAAAAAAAATTTTTTTTAACGTTTATTATTGGGAGACAGAGAGAGACAGAGCATGAGCATGGGAGGGGCAGAGACAGGGGGAGACACAGAATCGGAAGCAGGCTCCAGGCTCTGAGCTGTCACCACAGAGCCCAATGTGGGCTCGAACCCACGACCCGCGAGATCATGACCTGAGCCGAAGTAGGACACTCAACCGAGCCACCCAGGAGCCGCCCCTTTGATTCTTGAAAGCACTGCCATCTTAAAGCAATCCTCCCTCCCCTAAAATACAATTTTAATGTATTAAATACATTGGCCCAGCCATTCCACTTTGAAGGATGCCTCTTAGAGAAACACTTGCACCTGGGCACAAGGAAACACGCACTGCAGCTCCGGTGACAATGGTAAAGCCGTGGGAGCAACTGAGATATCCATCAACGGGGGACTCAGCAAACCACAGGGGACTCAGTTGTGTGTTCATACAATGGGATATTACACAGCAGATGAAAGCGAATGACTAAGAAGCTACATGTGTATCAACATGGATGGATTTCAGACAAATCTCATCATTGTTGTTTCAGGGTAGGGGGCAGAAATGGCAGAGCAAAAAGAACAAGATGTTCCTACGCGTTCATTCTGAGCAATGGTTGGGACCCAAAGGTCCATGCCATTAGTCACTGCACTTTTCTACGTACTTGGTAATTTCTCAGAAAATTACACCTCTCGGGGGACAAGCCCTGGAGACTGTATCATTGTGAGGTAAGGGTCTGGGTACCAGAAAAAAACAGTACTGCGTGTTTTCATGACACCCAGCTGTGCTCTGGCGGAGCCTGCCCGTCCATGGCTCCTAGAAAAAGATCAGGAGGTCTGAGGGTCTGTCAAGGGCTAGCACATCATCGTAAGAGTAATGATATTAATAAGAGCCAACACTTACTTTGCACCAAGCACAGCGCCAAGCTCTTTACAAACAGTATCTTATACATGAGAAAAAAAAATAAAGAACATCCACCTTCGGGTAGAAATTCCGTACCTTCTTGTGCCAGAAAATAAAGCAATGCTCAAAGAAAGAGAAGAACATGTCTTAAAGGATGCAGGAACCAGCTCAAAGGGGCTTCCACTGGCCACACTGAAGATAAGTAACTGAGCGTCAAAATAGATAATAATAACAAAGGACTATAACCTATGGAATCAAATAAGAATCCGTGAGACCACACTGATACAAACAAGGAAGGAAAAAGGGGAAGTTTTATCCTTCCGGTATAAAGCTGACCAGCAAATGTGGAAGAAATGACAGAATTAGATAATGACCATTTGGAAACCATCATAGTAATAATTAATTCAGGCAAGAATCATCAGTGGATGTTAAAATCAGTGGTGAAACCTTGAAGAGTAAACAAAATATTTACATGGTTTCCAAGTATCGCCCCACAAGATATGTATTAACTTCAATGGGTACAAGGGTAACCGTCCAGGGCAGAAATCGCACAGAGGGCGACTTCACCAAATGATCATAATTAGCACCACCAGTAATGGGTCAAATCAACAAGCGTTTCCTGCTCTGATGCACTGAGGATGCCACTACATCGCTGCTAAAATTGTATAAGCTGAATATAATCATAAAGAAACACCAGACAAACCCAAATTGAGACACGGTCTATAAAATGGAGCACATCCCACGGACATTTCCACAGCAAGAGAAACTAAGGGGTGGTGATATTTGGATTCACTGCATGGTCTCCATTTTTCTTTTGCATGACTGGGACACTGAAATCGGAATAAAGGCACACAACTGGGAAGTGGTAAAGTCCGGATGCAAACCCAGGCCATCTGGCTCCAGAGCCCATGCCCTTACCCGCCCCCCCCAATCCTCCAGTGTCCCCAGGGACTTTGGGGGAGAACGAACTCCAACTCCAGTACTTAATTAGTCTGAATGAGCTTGGACAACGCATGTTCTCTTTTAAAGCCTATTTCCTCACCTGCAAAATGGGAGTCAATAAAATAAACCATGTAAAAAATGCTGGTATGCCAGAAGTGTTCAATAAGTGATGGCCGTCATGCATATTATTATAGTGATTATTCCATCAATAAACCTTTTCATTTAGTGGAAATGCGCTGTGTATCGAGCTTAATGCAAGTATATTAATAATGACCTGTTTTCGCTTGGGTCCCCCCAAAATCAGACCCCAAGAAGAATTTTGGGGGTGCAAACGGTGTATTTGGAAGGTGATCCCAGGAAGCATGATAAAGTCGAGACGTGAGGCAGGGAAGGAAGGAAAGCCCATAAAGGACGTGACGTGGAGGGTGGGGTGGGGGTGCAGGCTGTACCATCACGGGCAACTGGGGCTCGGTCCCTCTGGACACCCTCCAAGAGAGCGTGTAGAACACAAGACTGAGGCAGGGGCCAGATAAGTAAAACTTCTTAACTTAACAGGATCAAATCTCACCAGAAGAGCATCTTCCTTGTAAATAACCAGGTACTTCCGACAAAACGCCAGGTTACCCAGCTCACAGCACACATGACCACAATAATTTCCGATACACTAAGCACACGGCTAAGCTGATTTTTCATGACGGAACTTGAGAGCTGCGACGTCAGTGGGAATGTGGCCATGAATGATGCCTCGCTGGTGCTTTCATAAGCCTCGGGGGCAAGGGCACCTGGGTGACTCGGTTGGTTGAGTGCCCAACTCTTGATTTTAGCTCAGGTCATGATCTCACGGTTCGTGGGTTCGAGACCCACACTGGGCTCTGTGCTGACAGTGCGGAACCTGCTTAGGATCCTCTCTCTCCCTCTCTGGGAGAGGGGGCCCTGTGTCAATGCTGATTAGGAAGACGGGGCTGCGGATGTCACTTTCTTATGCAAAGTAATAGCGACACTTTAAAAAATTGATAAGCATAGATTTTACTAGAGATATTTATAAATTATATAATATACATATATATTTATAATCTATATTATATAATTTAATATATAATTTATTGATATATTAATTAATGTATTATAAGTTAATAATATAAATTGTATATAATTATATAATATATAAATATAAATAAATACATATATATATATATCTATATCATATGGTAGTATATAAATTGTAAAAGATCTTGTTAAAGACCTCCCTGATTCAAAACGAGAAGAAATTCAGTGTGAATTGGTGACAAGTACACCCTACAAGACTTTTAAAGAGAAGCTACGGAAAAGAGCGAACGTAACCTCTTTGTCTTCTGTAAATGGACATTTGACCTTGAGCTGATTCTCTAGCTCTGATCCTCTGAACATCCCTAAAAGGGAAATGTCAACTGTTTTAAGACACCACACTGCTCGCGGTAGAATCGCCTCTTGTTGGCAGATTGCATGTGCCCTGGGAGCTCTCACCATGAACTTGAAATACCTAAGGAGGGCTCCACAGCCTCAGGGACTCCGAGCTGCATGACTGTTACGACTGGGCACATCTCCTGCAGGACCCCTGGAAGCCACATAGATGGAGCTGTTACAAGAGCTACTGCCCCCTAAGTCGGGATGGCTCCCATACCTCCTTAAACGTAGGTCTCATCACCTTGCCCTTGAGGGGGAGGCATGGAAGAGTAGCCCCTGAGGACCCACAGAAGAGACACCTGATGCTACCCTGCACCTTCCCAGGTCAATCTCGTGACTTATATTAATCTCGTTTGTCTGAATGCTTAATTAGACCTAAAAGGACCCTTTGCAGGAGCATGGCAGAACCTTCCTTTTTTTTTTTTAAGTTTTATTTATTCTTAGAGACAGAGAGACAGAGCATGAGTGGGGGAAGGGCAGAGTGAGAGAGGGACACAGAATCTGAAGCAGGCTCCATGCTCTGAGCTGTCAGCACAGAGCCCAACGCGGAGCTCGAACCCACAAGCTGTAAGATCATGACCTGAGCCAAAGTCAGACGCCCAACCGACCGAGCCACCCAGGTGCCCCCAGAACCTTCCTTTTAAAGGAATATACTATTATGTACAAATAATCACTCCACTCTTGCCCTTACGATGGGGGCGCCTGGATGGCTCACTCAGTTAAGCATCTGACTCTTGATTTTGGCTCAGGTCATGATCTCATGGCTTGTGGGACCAAGCCCCACATCTGACTCTTCACTGACAGCGGGGAGCCTGCTTAGGATTCTCTCTCTCTGCCCCTCCCTCTCTCTCTCTCTCTCTCTCTCTCTCTCTCTCTCTCTTTCTCCTCTCTCTCAATAAATAAATAAAGTTAAAAAAAACCTGAAAAATAAATAATTAGCACAATGATCTATAGATGCGTGTCAGGGAGTTTGAGTGCTTGCATGTAATTAGTTTTCTAAGATAAACAAAAAGATCCCTCCTGAAATCCTATGCACATAATTAACTTGTTGAGCAAAGCCTGCTCTTACTGGCTATAAATGATCCAGCCCAGGCCACACACAGAATCTGAATTTGCGACAACCAGGAGCGTGAGGATGAAGGTCAGTCTCATCCAGCCTGGTTCCTTTGCTCACTGGCCAGCTGAGGGTTTTCAGAAGGGCAGCGGTGGAATGTGTCACCCATAAACAGTACAGAGGCCTCAGAGCAGAGACCTGCACAATGGCACCTCCCAGATGTGCCTGGGGGAAAACAGAATTTCTCAAAGGGATCAAGCATGAGAAAGTCATAAATGGAATATTCATATTCATGCAGGGCTGACAAAGATAAGTCACACGGTTTTGCATAGAGTGTGGTTCGGATTATGAAGAAAGTAAACTAAATATATTATATATGCAATACAAATATATGTGTTTATGCAAGGATTCCTATCAAAGTATTAACAGTTGGAGCCTCTCTCTATGGCAAGGGAAAGGGGGACTTTGGCCTTGTATGGCTTACACTTCGATTGCTTGTATTTTCAAAATAAAGATGTATCTGGGAGTCACTTCTGTCGTTAAAACAAAATTGTCATTGAAAATTACCTTTAAAGGGGTGCCTAGGTGGCTCAGTTGGCTAAGTGTCTGACTTATGGTTCAGGTCATGGTTCGTGAATTCGAGCCCCGCGTCTGACAGCTCAGAGCCTGGAGGCGGCTTCACATCCTGTGTCTCCCTCTCTCTTTCTGCCCTACCCCCACCCTGCTCACACGCTTGCTCTCTCTCTCTCTCTCTCTCTCAAAAAAATAAACATTTCAAAAATTTTTTTCAAAGAAAGAAAATTACCTTTAAAAAAGATCTGCCAAAAAGGGAAGGGGTTCACAACAGAATTCCTATGGAACACGGAGCTTCTCTCATGCATTTAAAATGTGATCAGTTTTCAGGAATCCAATTGATCCTTTCAGATGCTCTGACAAGAGAAAGCAAGCCTTTGTATCATGGGCAAACGGAGGAATGTGAAGACATACAACTCATTCCACACATAAGAACTGTTACGTTTTTCCTTCTTCCAACACCAATGCCATGCCACCTCTGGGCTGAAGGTCAGATGACCAGAAGAATCCCTGAGATTGCACGGATTTAATTTTCCAAACGGCTGATAAGGAATCGATGCCAGCTGACCCATGTAAGTGTGGCCACAAAACCAGAGAGAGAAAAGACTGATAAGAATACGGGGGACCCTTGATAACTCCCAATGTATAAGCCTAACTGTGTCTACAGGATTACATCCATAGAGCCATGTCAGTCTTTTTCGATCTTTTTGACATTATGAACCTTCAAGGAAACATTTTGGATTTTTGTTCTAACTGTCATCCCTAACTCCAATGAAAATTGTAATACCACAGATATACAATATATCTGTTTACATAAGTGGCTCTTTGGAGGGCCACAATCTATTGTAATATCAAGGGTTTTATTTTGTCTTCCTCCACCAAGAAACAATTTTTGCTCCCTTGGGGACGATTGAGCCCTGTTGATAAAACACACTCTGTGTGTGTATGTGTGTATACATTCTATAAACACATATACACATATATAGAAAACAAAGGGCCAGCATGTACTTTCCACTTTCTTCATCACACGTCCTGTGTTGTCTCAATTTCCACAATAATCAAGTACTGATTTTAGCAGGGGAGGAAAAAACAGAGTAGTTCTTTGTCCCTGCATGTACATACGTGTGTACATGCGTGAGTTTTAGTAATGCCACATAAGTAAAACCACACACTTAAATGCAAAAAAAAAAAAAAAAAGGAAAAGAAGAAAGCAAACAGGACTTTGAGAATGAATACTAAGTAAGAAAAATGGTTTTGATTAAAGCCAATCACAGCAATTCTGATATTTTCCAACATACCAAGGCTCCCAATAGAGGTGAGAGATGTGTTATGGATAATATTTTCTTTCCCTGAGGCGCCTGGGTGCCTCAGTCGGTTGAGTGTCCGACTTCGGCTCAGGTGATGATCTCACAGTCCATGAGTTCAAGCCCCGCATCGGGCTCTGTGCTGACAGCTCAGAGCCTGGAACCTGCTTCGGATTTTGTGTCTCCCTCTCTCTCTGCCCCTCCCCCATTCATGCTCTCTCTCTGTCTCAAAAATAAACAAATACTTAAAAAATATATTTTCTTTTCTTGCTATGCTTTTTTCTAAAAATGCCCATGGTATACTACTGGGGGCAGGATTCAAACCCAAACAGACCATCTGATACTCACCACCAGGGGTGTGCCAAGGATAAAGTGTCTAAAACCCAGCCTTCCTCCAAACTGAAACCTGCCAGGGTGCTGGGGCTTGAAAACTTAACAAGAATCAACAGCCTTGAAAGACTCAGATCTGTTAAGAAAGACCTGTCACTTCTGAAGCTCTTCTTTACCCATTAAGGAGAAATAAAGGTAGACTTAGGATGGCCAAGTTGGTAACAAAAAACCATGCCCAGCAGGAGGTACAGGGTTGAAGGAGAGAAGAAACCAGATATGAGACAGACAATGGAAACCAGAATGAGCCCAGTAATTCAGGATGAAGGGCTGGCTTCTCAAACCTTCTCACCTAATCACTGATGGGGTTTATTCTAGAATCAAAGCTGCCCAGAGTAGAAAGAGCTCCCAGAGTACGTATAATATTCATATATACATACATGTGTGTTTCACAAAACAACACTAATAATTAGGCTCACCATATGCAATACGTCCTGATACCTAAGGCTACCCTATTTCAGTACTTCAATGCTGGTCACAGCCCATTAAAATAGTGCCACCATCCACAAATGGGTCATGACCACAGATTAAATAGCACACACATATTCCAAACCCTTTGGTTCACAGATGAGAAAACTAAGACTCAGGTTAAATCCAAAGTCACAAGGCTACTCCCTTGCAGAACCAGGAGGAGCTGAGACCAAAGCAAATTTTGGCTGTTAAGTCTACTTAGGGGAACTCAACTCAACTAATTAGAGTCTCTCTAAAATCTCTTCCTAAATCTCACTGATTAGATTTAATCTCTTCCCCTATTCCCTCTCCCTACATAGTCCAAGGTACCATGTCTCTGGCTTGGATTTTTTTTTTTAAACTCCCAAAGGCCAAGTGCCCTAATATCCCTGTAGATTTCATAGTAGGGTCCCGGGCCAAGTGGTCACCCTGCACCTTCACACCATGAATCTCAGAATCTCCTGAGGTGAGCCACCAGCAACAAGTGTTGAGCTTGCTAAACTGGATAAAAGAACCCTGATGAACAAGGCTAAACTTGGCCTGAATCCTGATAGACAATTTCCAAAACAACTAACGGTGGATGAGTCGGTTTGGAAGGTCTCGAAAAAGTTGGTGATTCAACTCTATCCAAAGTAAATCCCTCAGGAGTCTGGGGAAACGCTCACATTTAAAGTGTGGTACTGGCGTAAAAATAGACACAAAGGCCAATGGAACAGAATCAAAAGTCCAGAAATAAACCCAAGTATATGTGGTCAACTAATATTTGACAAAGGAGCCAAGAACACTCAATGAGGAAGGATAATCTCTTCAATAAATGGCCCTGGGGAAATGGAATATTCACACGCAGTAGAATGAAACTGGATCCCTATTTTACACCGCTCACAAAAAATTAACTTGAAATCGATTAAAGACTTAAATGGAAGACCTGAAACTATAAATCCTAGAAGAAAACATAGGGAAAGAGCCCTTGGTTGACTTCTTTAGATATGATACCGAAAGTACAAACAACAAAAGCAAAAATCAACAAATGGAATTATATCAAACTAAAAAGCTTCTGCACAGCAAAAGAAACAATTAAAAAAATGAAAAAGTAACCTAAAAAATGGGAGAAAATATTTGCAAATCTGGTAAGGCATTAACATCCAAATTATGTAAGAAACTCTTTTTTTTTTTTAATTTTTTTTTATGTTTATTTATTTTTGAGACAGAGAGAGACAGAGCATGAACGGGGGAGGGTCAGAGAGAGAGGGAGACACAGAATCCGAACCAGGCTCCAGGCTCTGAGCACAGGCTCTGAGCCTCAGCACAGAGCCCGACGCGGGACTCGAACCCACAGACCGTGAGATCATGACCTGAGCCGAAGTCGGACACTCAATCGACTGAGCCCCCCAGGCGCCCCTGTAAGAAACTCTTAAAACTCATCCTGGACTCTTATTTGTTGGGAGTTTTTTGATAACTGATTCGATTTCTTTGCTGGTTATGGGTGTGTTCAAATTTTCTATTTCTTCCTGTTTGAGTTTTCGAAGTGTGTGGGTGCTTAGGAATTTGCCCATTTCTTCCAGGTTGTCCAGTTTGTTGGCATATAATTTTTCATAGTATTCCCTGATAATTGTATTTCTGAGGGATCGGTTGTAATAATTCCATTTTCATTCATAATTTTATCTATTTGGGTCCTCTCCCTTTTCTTTTTGAGAAGCCTGGCTAAAGGTTTATCAATTTTGTTTATTTTTTTCAAAAAAACAACTCTTGGTATAACTGATCTGCTCTACTGTTTTTTTAGACTCTATATTGTTTATTTCTGCTCTGATCTTTATTATTTCTCTTCTTCTGCTGGGTTTGGAATGTCTTTGCTATAGATGCTGGAGAGGATGTGGACAAACGGGAACCCTCTTGCACTGTTGGTGGGAATGCAAACTGGTGCAGCCACTCTGCAAAACAGTGTGGAGGTTCCTCAAAAAATTAAAAATAGATCTACCCTATGACCCAGGAATAGCACTGCTAGGAATTTACCCAAGGGACACAGGAGTGCTGATGCACAGGGGCATTTATACCCCAATGTTTATAGCAGCACTTTCAACAATAGCCAAATTATGGAAAGAGCCCAAATGTCCATCAACCGATGAATGGATAAAGAAGTTGTGGTTTATATATACAATGGAATACTACTTGGCAATGAGAAAGAATGAAATATGGCCTATTGTAGCAACGTGGATGGAACTTGAGAGTGTTATGCTAAGTGAGATAAGTTATACAGAGAAAGACAGATACCATATGTTTTCACTTTTTATTTTTTTAATTTACATCCAAATTAGTTAGCATATAGTGCAACAATGATTTCAGGAGTAGATTCCTTAGTGCCCCTTACCCATTTAGCCCATCCCCCCTCCCACAACCCCTCCAGCAACACTCAGTTTGTTCTCCATATTTATGAGTCTCTTCTGTTTTGTCCCCCTCCCTGTTTTTATATTATTTTTGTTTCCCTTCCCTTATGTTCATCTGTTTTGTCTCTTAAAGTCCTCAAAGGAGTGAAGTCATATGATTTTTGTCTTTCTCTAATTTCACTTAGCATAATACCCTCCAGTTCCATCCACATAGTTGCAAATGGAAAGATTTCATTCTTTTTGATTGCCGAGTAATACTCCATTGTGTATATATACCACATCTTCTTTATCCATTCATCCATCGATGGACATTTGGGCTCTTTCCATACTTTGGCTATTGTTGATAGTGCTGCTATAAACATGTGGGTGCATGTGTCCCTTTAAAACAGCACACCTGTATCCTGTGGGATAAATGCCTAGTAGTGCAGTTGCTGGGTTGTAGGGTAGTTCTATTTTTAGTTTTTTGAGGAACCTCCATACTGTTTTCCAGACTGGCTGTACCAGCTTGCATTCCCACCAACAATGCAAAAGAGATCCTCTTTCTCCACATCCTTGCCAACATCTGTTGTTGTCTGAGTTGTTAATGTTAGCCATTCTGACAGGTGTAAGGTGGTATCTCATTGTGGTTTTGGTTTGTATTTCCCAGATGATGAGTGATGTTGAGCACTTTTTCATGTGTCGGTTGGCCATCTGGATGTCTTCTTTGGAGAAGTGTCTATTCATGTCTTTTACCCATTTCTTCACTGGATTATTTGGTTTTTGGTTGTTGAGTTTGCTAAGTTCTTTATAGATTTTGGACACTAACCCTTTATCTAATATATCATTTGCAAATATCTCCTCCCATTCTGTCAGTTGCCTTTTAGTTTTGCTGATTGTTTCCTTCACTGTGCAGAAGCTTTTTATTTTGATGAGGTCCCAGGAGTTCATTTCTGCTTTTGTTTCCCTTGCCTCTGGAGACGTGTTGAGTAAGAAGTTGCTGCAGCCAAGATCAAAGAGGTTTTTGCATGCTTTGTTCTCTAGGATTTTGATGGCTTCATGTCTTACATTTAGGTCTTTCACCCATTTTGAGTTTATTTTTGTGTATGGTGCAAGAAAGTGGTCCAGGTTCATTCTTCTGCATGTCGCTGTCCAGTTTTCCCAGCACTACTTGCTGAAGAGACTGTCTTGATTCCATTGGATATTCTTTCCTGCTTTGTCAAAGATTAGTTGGCCATATGTTTGTGGGTCCATTTCTGGATTCTCTGTTCTGTTCCATTGATCTGAGTGTCTGTTCTTGTGCCAGTACCATACTGTCTTGATGATTACAACTTTGTAGTATAGGTTGAAGTCTGGGATTGTGATGCCTCCTGCTTTGGTTTTCACTATTCGGGGTCTTTTCTGGTTCCATACAATTTTTAGGATTATTTGTTCTAGATCTGTGAAGAATGCTGGTGTTATCTTGATAGGGATTGCATTGAATATGTAGACTGCTTTGGGTAGTATCGACATGTTAACAATATTTGTTCTTCCTATCCAGGGGCATGGAATCTTTTTCCATTTTTTTGTGTCTCCTTCAATTTCTTTCATAAGCTTTCTATAGTCTTCAGTGTATAGATTTTTCACCTCTTTGGTTAGATTTATTCCTAGGTATTTTATGGTTTTTGGTGCAACTGTAAATGGGATCGATTCCTTGATTTCTCTGTCTCTTCATTGTTGGTGTATAGGAATGCAACCAATTTCTGTGTATTGATTTTATATCCTGCAACTTTGTTGAATTCATGAATCAATTCTAGAAGTTTTTTGGTGGAATCTTTTGGGTTTTCCATATAGAGTATCATGTCATCTGCAAAGAGTGAAAGTTTGACCTCTCCTGGCCAATTTGGATGCCTTTTATTTCTTTGTGTTGTCTAATTGCAGAGGCTAAGACTTCCAATACTATGTTGAATAACAGTGGTGAGAGTGGACCTCCCTGTCTTGTTCCTGACCATAGGGGGAAAGCTCTCAGTTTTTCCCCATTGAGGATGATATTAGCGTTTGGTCATTCATACATGGCTTTTATGATCTCGAGGTATGCTCCTTCTATCCCTACTTTCTTAAGGGTTTTTATCAAGAAAGGATGCTGTATTTTGTCAAATGCTTTCTCTGCATCTATTGAGAGTATCATATGGTTCTTGTCCTTTCTTTTATTGATGTGATAAATCACGTTGTTTTGCAGATATTGAACCAGCCCTGCATCCCAGGTATAAATCCCACTTGCTCCTGGTGAATAATTTTTTTAATGTATTGTTGGATCCAGTTGGCTAATACCTTGTTGAGGATTTTTGCATCCATGTTCATCAGGGAAACTGGTCTATAGTTCTCCTTTCTAGTGGGGTCTCTGTCTGGTTTTGGAATCAAGGTAATGCTGGCTTCACAGAAAGAGTTTGGAAGTTTTCATTCCATTTCTATTTTTTGGAACACCTTAAAGAGAATAGGTGTTAACTCTTCCTTAAATGTTTGGTAGAATTCCCCTGGAAAGCCACGTGGCCCTGGACTATTGTTTTTTGGCAGATTTTTGATTACTAATTCGATTTCCTTACTGGTTATGGGTCTGTTCAATTTTTTTATTTCTTCCTGTCCCAGTTTTGGTAGTGTATATGTTTCTAGGAATTTGTCCATTTCTTCCAGATTGCCCATTTCATTGGCATATAATTGCTCATGATATTCTCTTATTATTGTTTTTATTTCTGCTGTGTTGGTTGTGATCTTTCCTCTTTCATTCTTGATTTTATTTGTTTGGGTCCTTTCCTTTTTCTTTTTGATCAAACTGGCTAGTGGTTTTTCATCATATGTTTTCAGTCTTACGTGGATCCTGAGAAACTTAACAGAAGACCATGGGGGAAGGGAAGGGGGAAAAAAGTTACAGAGAGGAAAGGAGGCAAACCATAAGAGACTCTTAAAAACTGAGAATAAACTTAGGGTTGATGGGGGGTAGGAGGGAGGGGAAAGTGGGTGATGGGCATTGAGGAGGGCATCTGTTGGGATGAGCACTGGGTATGGGTGTTGAATGGAAACCAATTTCACAATAAGTTTCATATTTAAAAAATAAATAAAAATAAATAAAAGAAGAAACTCTTACAACTCAATAGCAAAAAATCATCATCATCATCATCATCATCACCTGATTTTTAAATGGGCAGAGAACCTGAATAGACATTTTTTTTCCAAAGAAGATATACAAATGGCCACCAGGTTAATGAAAAGTGCTCAACAATGTCAGTAATCATCAGCGAAATGCAGATCAAAACTGCAATGAGACATCCCCTCACACCCATTAGAATGGCTATTATCAAAAAAGACAAGAGATGGTAAGTTCTGGTAGGGATACGGAGAAAAGGGAACCCTCATGCACTGCTGGTTGGAATGTAAGTTGTTGCAACCACTATGGAAAACAGTATGGAGATTCCTCAAAATAATTAAAATGGAATTACCAGTATGATCCAGTAATTCTACTTCTAGGTGTGTATCCAAAGGAAATGAAATTCCCATCTTGAAAAGATACCTGCACCCCCATGTTTGTAGCAGCATTATTCACAGGAGCCAAGACACGGATGCAACCTCAGTGCCTATCAATAGATGAATGGATAAAGAAAATGATACCCACATGTGTGTGTGCACAATGGAATATTATTAAGCCCTGAAGAAGGAAGGAAATCCTGCCATTACAACATGGATGGACCTTGAGGGGGCATTATGCTGAGTGAAATAAGTCAGAGAAAGACAAATACTGCATGATACCACTTACATGTAGAATCTAAAACCATCAAACATAGAAACAGAGTTGAATGTGGCTGCCAGAAGTTAGGGGTGACGGAAATGGGGAAACACTGGCCAAAGGATAAAAACTTCTCATTGGAAGGTAAGTAAGTTCTGGGGACCTAGTGCACAGCCTAGTGACTGTAGTTAGCAACACCGTAGTATATACTTGAAAGTTGTTGAGAGAACAAATCTTAAATGTTCTCATCACAAAAAAAAAATTATGTGAGGTGAGGTGATGGATGTGTTAACAAAACCTAATTGTGGTATCATTTCACAATACCTATGTGTGTTAGATCATCACCTTGCACACCTTAAATGTACATAATGTTATATGTCAACTAAAGCTCAAGACAGCTGGAGAAAACCCCCAAAGGTCAGCCTCTCTCACTTCACCTGTTCAACGTAGAGCAAAGATCATGTGTCGGAACACATGATCAACGTAGAGCAAAGATCACGTGTCCAAAGAGCACAGGGAGAGGGGAGGAAGATGCACAGTTGGGAGAAACCACAGCTTCAGACTACGAGTGACCGTCATATATGATCGTGCCTTCCACCAAAATCACTTAAAGACCTTCCAGTGCCTTATCAAGGGAGAAGAATCACTGTCTACAGCATGGCTTCTGACAGGGCAAACTATAGCCTGTGATGCCAAACCCAGCCAGGCGGCTATTTTGACAAAGTTTTATTGAAACATCACCATGTCCATGTATTTACCTATTGCCTATGGCTGCTTTTGCCACCATACCACATGGCCCGCACGGCCTGAAATATTCACTATCTGGCCCCTTACAGAAAAAGTGTGCCAACCTCTAGCTTTCCTGCCTAATTTTAATTTTTTAATGTTTATTTATATTTTAGAGAGAGACAGACAGAGCGTGAGTGGGAGAGGGGCAGAGAGAGAGGGAGACACAGAATCCGAAGCAGGCTCCCGGCTCTGAGCTGTCAGCACACAGCCCAATGAGGGGCTCAAACCCACGAGCTGTAAGATCATGACCTCAGCTGAAGTCAGACGGTTGACCGGCTGAACCACCCAGGCACCTCCCCCCGACTTTTTTTTAACTTTGTTTAATGTTTATTTACATTGAGAGAAAGAGACAGAGCATGCTTCCTGCCTAATTTTTTGTCGTTGTTACTGTAAAATATATATAACATAAAATTTACCATTTTGGCCATTTCTAAGGCTACAGTTTCAGCGGCATTAGGTACACTCACATTTTGTGTGACCATCATCACCATCCATCTCCAGAACCTTTCCATTTCCGAAACTGCAACTCTGTACCCAGTAAACACAAACTCCCAGTAAACACAAACTCCCAGTAAACACGAACTCCCTGTTCCCCTCCCCCCAGCCCCCGGCACCCACCTTTCTACTTTTCCTTTTGTGACTGGCTTCTCCTACTTAGCATACCGTGTTTGAGATGCATCCACATCGAAGCATGTGTCAGAATTTCATTCCTTTTGACGGCTGAATAATATTCCACCGGGTAGAGAGGCCACATTTTGTTTCTCCACTCATCCGCCCATGGGCACCTAGGCTGCTGCCACCTTGGGGCTGTTGTGAATAGTGCTGCCTCCTGCCTAACTCGAGTCGCCTCCTTCATCACATGCCTCGGTCCCGTGGCCACAGACGCCTTCTGTCACCTTCTGTCAATTCCTCAAATGTATCGTGCCCCCTCCCGCCTCTCGGTTAGAATACCCTCCACCTCTACCCCTTCACCATCTTAGCTGCGTCTTAGCCTTCAGTCTAAATTATCACTTCTGGGAACTCGCCCTGACCAGACCCTCCCTAGTCCTCTCCCCCTCCACCTCCCTGCCAGTTCAAACTCGATCAGCTCTATCTGGTCATGAGCTCTGATGGTGTCCTACCCTGCACCTTTATAGCCCGTAACACTGTGCATAAGCACTGGATACAATTTCATAATACTTCTGTGCGGTTATTTGATTAATGTCAGACTTCAAGAGGCCAAGGCTATGTTTTTTTTTTTGCTTCCCATTATACCCCCACCGACTAGCCCAGAGCCTAGAACAAACCACATTTCATTAATTCTAAGAGACACGTATTTTTACATTTATAGCAGGATACAACTGATAACCAATGTCTTACATCCACCTGCATACGGTGATGAGCACTCACAAAACACTGGCTCAATCGGTGAAGACGCTCAGAGGCAGGTGCCGCTCTGAACCCCCAAAGGGGTGGCTGAGGGCAACAGAAGTGGTCAGGTGGGAGTCCAAGAGAGTCCTGGGACCATGTCAAAAAAGTAACACTTCACAGCCATGTGGGTTCTCTATTGCTTAAGACAGGAGGAAGGGAGAGGGTCTGAGATTGGGACAGGCCCCCTGAGTCCTTCTGCATACCTGCCCAGGCTGGAGAGCCAGCCCTGGATAAATGCCTGAGTCAAAGGCAAACGGGCACAGCTAGGGAGTGGGGGTCAGGAAATCCCTGAGAGCCCTTGCAATGTCACAAGAAGCCAAAGTGAAGGTCAGATTCAGTCAGGGCCTCTGCACTTTGCTTCCTACAGAAGTCCGGGCCAGCCCTGCTTGACTTTGGCTCCTCCCAGGACACTCTATAGTGTCTGTGGCTGGTCTCAGCCCTCACATGGGCCTCCACATACTAGGAATGCGAGGAAACTCTCCCCACTGCCCCCCCACATCCTAGCTGCAGGGATCCCGGAGCAGGGATGCGGGGCTCTTACATACACCAGGTGCCAGATTCAGACTCCTTATGGTATCTCCCGGCAAGATCACAAACTATCATTTTATCTTCTATGCCTTCATGGCGATTTTGTCCAGTGTAAATTTTTAAAACATGCTACCCACTTTCGTAAGCCTGCTTAGCATGTTTTCCCATTTTTAAGACACTGAGAACCGGGGCGCCTGGGTGGCTCAGTCGGTTGAGCGTCTGACTTCGGCTCAGGTCATGATCTCACGGTTTGTGGGTTCGAGTCCCGCGTCAGGCTCTGTGCTGACAGCTCGGAGCCTGGAGCCTGCTTCCAATTCTGTGTCTCCCTCTCTCTCTGCACCTAACCTACTCGCATTCTGTCTCTTTGTCAAAAATAAATAAACATTAAAAATATTAAAAAAAAAAAAAAAAAAAAAGACACTGAGAACCTCCAAAGACTGCAAGGCACCTGGCCACAGTCAGCCTCTGAGGGGCCCTGCAGAGAGCTTCCCATCCCCTCCTAGCAGCCAGTATGTAGCTATAGACACCATGTCACCCTGCCAGCAGCAAGATCCTCCCCAAACCAGAGCCGGGTGCACACGGTACCCACTTTCATGATTTTCTCCCCTGGTTGCCTGTAGGCTGACCCTAAGCTTCTGTACCAGGACCTCTGCTCCGATAGTCTGGTTCTACTCTCTGACCCACCCCGACCTGGACGTGCCTTTTCATTATAAGCACCGAGCGCGTCCCGTACACATGCTGCCCAGCACGGCAGCCACTTGCCCTAAGGGGCCATTGCACACTTAGAATGCAGGGAGTCTGGACTGAGAGGAGCTGTGGGTGCAAAACACACACTGGATGTCGAAGACTTTGCATGGAAAAGAGAATGCAAAACATTTCCGTGTTATCATCTTACAGTGATTCTATGTTGACGTGGTAATATTTTGATATATTGAGTTAAATGACACCTATTATAAAAACATCACTTGCTTTGGGGGCGCCTGGGTGGCTCCGTCGGTTGAGCGTCCGACTTCGGCTCAGATCGTGATCTCGCAGTCTGTGAGGTCGAGCCCCGTGTCGGGCTCTGTGCTGACAGCTCAGAGCCTGGAGCCTGTTTCAGATTCTGTGTCTCCCTCTCTCTCTGACCCTCCCCCGTTCATGCTGTCTCTTCCTGTCTCAAAAATAAATATTTAAAAAAAAATTTTTTTTAAAAAACATCACTTGTTTCTTTTTACTCTTTTTAATGCAATACTAGAAAATGGAAGGGTAGGTGTGCAGCTCACAGCCTATTTCTAGGAGCATCATTGGGATAGACTCCGCAGGGGCCGGCCAGCTTTCCCTGTCAAGGGCCAGATGGCAGTTTCCGCTTTGCAGACCACACTCAACTCAGCCTTGCAGCACAAACCAGCCACAGACCACACACACCGGAACGGTCCTGGCTGTGTTGCCATCAATGCAGATTTGGCCCCCAGGCTGTAGTTTGCTGACCCCAACTGAGGAGGACCCATACTGTAAAAAGGGTCATTTCTGGGGCACCGGGGCGGCTCAGTCGGTTAAGCCCCAGACTCTTGATTTCAGTCCAGGTCATGATCTCAGGGTCATGAAATGGAGCCCTGAATCCGGCTCTGCACCAAGCGTGGAGCCTAAGACTCTCCCCCCCCCCCCACCCCTCCTCTGCCTGCACCACCACGTAGCTCTCTCTCAAAAACAAAATAAAACCTTAAATGAAAATAAAAAGTTTTTAAAGGGTCACTTCTGGGAAATGCTATTCATCTTCTCACGGGCCCTCCATGAAAAGCCACCTTTCATTCAAGTGAAGAAGAGAAACACAAGCGCATTCGAGGCTCCCCTAACCTGGCACGGTCCTGGGGCCATGAAGCAGCCCCAGAAGCCCCGGGGCTCAGCAGCCCCAGGGCACCCACCAAACACACTTACTTGGGCGTGTGGGCCTCGTCTACACGGTGACCCAGCTGGAATTCGTGGGACTTGCTCCGATGCAGGGCGGTGAAACCTGGAATCAAGTGGATCAGTTTCCGGGAGGAGGGCGGCGGGGTCCCCGGGGGCTTCAGCTTGTTCTTCCTCCTCATGGGTGGTGTGCCGGGAGGGGTCACGGTGGTGACGATATTAGGGGTGCGCGGCGGGGTGCGGACTGCGTGCCGCTGCCGGGGCGACGGGGGCAGGGAACGGTGGCCTGACTCCAGCGGCGGTGGCGGGCACAGGCCCGGGTAGGGGTCCACGGTAAGCCTGTCCACATGGGTGTACACGGGGGCCCCGGGCGAGGGGCTGGCGTGACAGTAGTGCTGGACGCACTTGGTCTGGACCCTGGGGCTCTGGGAGAGGTGGGTGCGGATCCACGGCGTGGGCTCCGGGGGGCACACGGGGTTGTTCTCCTTCCCCGTCTCCGTGGTGGGCCACTGGATGGTCCAGTCTTGTTTGGAAAGGTTGCCTCCTGAGTTGGAATAAAGGAGCAGAGAGACAACAGATAAGCCTTGACAAAGCCTGGCAAGTTACAGCACGTGCACGTTCCGGCGTATGCACGTTCCAGCGTATGCACGTTCCAGTGAACGTACCTTACGGCGTATGCACGTTACAAAGAACGTACTTTACACATGCACGTTACCGTGAACATATCATACGGCGTATTCACGTTACAGCGTATGCACGTTACAGCGAATGCACTTTACACCATGTGCGCGTCACGCTCTATCCATACTGTGCGTGCATGCTACGCCTTATAGACCTTACAGCCTATGCACATTACATCGTATATACACTGCGCTGTGTATGAACACCACACCGTGTTCATACTATACTGCACACACCATTTACATAAATCCATCCCCCTTTGGCTCCTCCAGAGAATGAAATCCCTTTGCTGACTCTCTCACTATAACCCCCACTCAACAGCCTTGCCCACCTGCTCTCCTGTAGTTGTGGAGCCCACAAGTCAAATATCCAGAAAAGCAAAGGAGTGAATTCCCGCTTTTGAATTTCCAAGGATCTTAATTCCAGCAGTTTCAGGTTGATAGGATTTTCGAGGATAACCTTTCCCTTACGTAGCAATTTTAACAGCTAGCCCCTATATGAGATACAGGAATTCTGCAGAAGTCAAATTTGCCCTGACCTCTTTCTCAGACACTGCACCAACTTCTCCCAGATCTGCTGTGGCTGTGTGCTCGGTCAAACCCTCATCCAACACTTTCTTTCTTCCTTCCTTCCTTCCTTCCTTCCTTCCTTCCTTCCTTCCTTTCTTATGTTTATTTTTGAGAGACAGACACAGAGCACAAGCAGAGGAGGGGCAGAGAGGGACGGAGACCCAGAATCTGAAGCACACTCCAGGCTCTGTGCTGACAGCAGAGAGCCTGATGTAGGGCTCGAACCCACAAACCATGAGATCATGACCTGAGCCAAAGTCGGACGTTTAACCACTGAGCCACCCAGGTGTCCCATCATCCAACGCTTTGTGAATGCACCAGGCACTATGCTCCAGAAAGGCATAGCAGACCACACCCAGTCCAGGCTCTCTGGTACCCTAGGTTTAATATTCCACTTAAGGAGAGACACAATAGACCAGAAAACACAGTCATGAGAGGATTTCAGAGGGTGATGAGTGCCGGGAGCGGGGACAACCAGAATGGATGTGATAAGAGAATTAGTAATGGCGAATGGTTACCAAGCTGTGGTTCCTGCCCACTGCAGAACACGACTCAGCCACAAAACGGAATGAACTACTGAGCATGCAGCAACCTGGGTGACTTTCCAGACAACTGCGCTGAGCAGAGAAAGCCAATCCCAGAAGATCCCATTCATATTGCATTTTTGAAATGACCACATTTTAGAAATGGAGGATAGACTGGTGGTTGCCAGGGTTTAGGGCTGGAGGACACAGGCAGGAGGGACACACACAAGGGACCCTTAGAGCATTGGAACTGTCCAGTATCTTCACCGTGGTGAAGGACACGTGATCCCACACAGGTGATAAAGTTGCATAGAACTAAATACACACACACACACACACACACACACACACACACACACACGAGTACACATAAAACTGGGGAGACCCGGACAAGATCAGGAGGTTGCATCAATGTCAATAACCTGGCTGTGACACGGCACTACAATTTTACCAAAAGTTACCAATTGGGAGAAATTGAGCAAACTCGACAAGGGATCTGTTGCGGGCTGAATGTTTGTGTCCCTCCAAAACCCTGACATTGACATCCTAACCCCCTACAGTGATGGCCTTTGGAGGTGGGGCCTTTGGGAGGTAACTGGGTTAAGAGAGGTGGTGAAGGTGGAACCCTTATAAGGACATGGAGAGACAGGAAGTCCGAGGAAGGAAGGGCTGTGTGAGACCACAAAAGTGGCTGTCTATCAGCCAGGAAGAAGACCCTCCACAAGAAAACATCTGCCAGCACCTCGATCTTGGACGTCCAGCCTCTAGAACGGTAAGAAATAATGTCTGTTGGTTAAGCCACCCAGTCTGTGGTATTTGTTTTAGCATCAGGATCACTCTGTGTTATTTTTTACAACTGCATGGCAATCTACAATTAGCTCAATACAAATTTCAACTGAAAAAAACTAACAGTAAAAGGGTTGGGGGTGGGGCTTGCTTTAGGTAGAGCATTCAGTTCCCTGAGGAAGCCGCATTTAAGCTGGCATCGAGGACAAGAAGGGGATCACCAACAGCCAAGGAAAAGAGCATACAGGTAGGAAGGAGCTTTTTGTTTTTAAGTCCTACAGCCGTTTATTAGGGAAAGAATGGAGGCGTTAAAAAAAATCCCCACTGTCTGAATGCAGCTTGGGATTTTCAGCCCTGGTATAAGTTAAACCAAAAAATAAAAATAGGGGCGCCTGGGTGGCGCAGTCGGTTAAGCATCCGACTTCAGCCAGGTCACGATCTCGCGGTCCGTGGGTTCGAGCCCCGCATCGGGCTCTGGGCTGATGGCTCCGATTCTGTGTCTCCCTCTCTCTCTGCTCCTCCCCCATTCATGCTCTGTCTCTCTCTGTCCCAAAAATAAATAAACGTTGAAAAAAAAATTTTTTTAAATAAATAAATAAAAATAAAAATTCCAATTGTGCATTAACATTTTCTCACTCCTCCGCCATACTGAAAGGGTAAATATCAATGTGGTCTATATGCACAGACTCCATGCTAAGTGGACTCCTATCTACGTTAGGGCGGGCACTTTCCTAGGTCCCTTTTTGGGGTGCCTTCTCGAAGGCAGTGTGCCCAAGGTGTGGCAACAATAGGGTGGGTGGCTCAAGGAGAGGCTGAAGGGACAGGTGAGGGACAGACCACCAGGACCGTGCACCAAAATGCAGTGTGGGTTATATGCCAAGTTCAGTGGGAAGCCATTGAGAGTTCTGATGGGAGGTTCCTTTCTCGAAGATCCTGCTTGGACAAGGAGAGCCCATGAAAGGTTTTGCAGGGCTCCAGGCGAGAGGTGTCGCTGGTCCCCACGTGGGTGGTGGTGGCTGCAAAAAGAGAAACCAGTGGGGACCGCTGCATGCAAAAGCAGGACCTGGCAGAAGGCGATCGAGTGGCCCCCCATCACGGGCCAAGGAAGAGATGAGGGGCAGAAATAAATTCCAGCTCGTGGCCAACTAGCAATAACGAGAATAATTACTATAAGGACCATAACAAGAGCTGATTTATAGAACATTTGACAGTTTGCAAAGTGCTTTCGTGAAGACTGACTCACTGCCCCATTTTTAATTAAAACTACCCATTTTGTTATTATATATTCATTATAGAAAAATTAGAAAATTCAGATAAGGAAAAAGGCAATGTTGGTCTACAGCCCAGCCATCATCCCTATTAACGTTTGGCTGTGGAGCCTGCCAGATGGTTTGCTGTGCATATTTTTTTAAGAAGTGCTGTAAGATCTTGTTTAATGGTTCGTCTCTGCTTTCTTCACTTGTAATATTAGGACTGCTTTACATCTTATTTAATATTCGTAACTCTGTGGGCAGAGGGCCATTTTGATCTCTACTTTGTAGATAAGGTCATGGATGTGCAGAGACGAAGATGTACCGAGGTCACACCAGAGATGGGGACTGGCAGCTGGGACTCAAACCCAGGGCCTGGGCCACCTCAACAACCAGGACCCTGGGGCATCGACACAGAGGGCTGGGATCCGCATTCACCGAAGGCCCTAGGCCATCATGGATGAGCCAGATGGGAATAGATACCAGAGCAAGGACTCATTTCTGACATGGCTCTCCCTTTTCCCTTCTCCCAGACTTTGCCAGAACATTCTACCAAAGTCACCAACACTATGGTGGTGCGTAAATCTCGAAATTCAGACATAAATACTATTAGCCCAGTGACTAAGACAGCCAGCTCTGGAGTCTTACGACTTGGCCCTATGTCTGGCTGTGCGGCCCTGGGGCACTCGCCTAACCTCTCTGAGTCAGCTTTATCACCTGCGAAATGGGACAGTAGGACCTGCCTCCAGAGAATAGTATGAGGACATATGCGATAGCACAGGACAGCACCTGACACATGGCAGGAACTCCATAAATGTCAGCTACTCGTATTGTGATTCTCAACACCGTGGTGCTAAGTTGTTACCTCCCCTTTAAAGAGTGTGCACTTGTGTGGAGACGTGTTGTGCCACAGATGTTACCACCATCCTGTGCACCTTCCAGAAGCTGACGCTCAGAGAGGCTGAAGAACTCTGAGCGCTGGAGGCAGACAGAGTCAAGCCCAGACCAGCTTCTCTGTTACCCGGAAAGCTCTGGCTTGATGTATTTGCTCAGAAAATATAAACTCATTGTCCTATTCACCTAAATAAAATATGTTTAAGAGAATAAATCTATTTTTTAAATTGTCTGAATCATACACTGCATTCTAAGGCCACAGAAAAGTACCGTGGGCATTCTTGCTAGAGCTCTTTCCCCCGCCTCCAGGGAAATGGACAAAAATATGGGACTGGGACTCTGAGAGATCTGGTTTAGAACTCTGGTGCCACCAAGGACCAGCTCTGTGACCTCCTTGAGCCTCAGTGTTGGGGTCTGTAAAATGAGAATGATCATGGTTCCCTTGTACAGTAAGGATTAAATGCATTCATTCATCTGAGTATTTCACAAATATTTTTTTAAGTTTATTTTTAAATTTTTGTTTTTGAGAGAGAGACAGAGTATGAGCGGGGGAGAAGCAGAGAGAGAAAGAGAGGGAGACACAGAATCTGAAGCAGGCTCCAGGCTCTGAGCTGTCAGCACAGAGCCTGATGCGGGGCTCGAACCCATGGACCACAAGATCATGACCTGAGCCAAAGTCAGAAGCTTAACTGACTGAGCCACCCAGGCGCCCCTATTTCATAAATATTGGAATGCCTCTCGTATACCAGCCACTGTTCTAGGCACTGTGATAGGCCGATGAATTTAAAAAGACCAAGATCCCTGTCCTCTAACAGAGCACATGTTCTTAGTGGGGAAACAGATTAAAGGGGGGATGAACAAACAAATGACATATATAATACATTGTCTATAAGATGTCATATAAAATATCTCATCTGTAAGCCAGTGGTAATAAGTGCTATGGAGGAAAAGAAAGTGGGCGCGGCCACAAAAATGTGCTGGGGGACTACTTCAGACAGACCAGGGTGAGGAGGGACAGTGGACACAAGCAAGTATCAGAGTGAGTGAGGAGTGAGTTAACGAGATAAAATGAGTCGCGTCATCAGCACAGAGCCTGGACCACCACATGAGGCAGGCCAATGGGCAGATGGTTGAGGGTGCTGGAGACGTCTATTCTGGATGCCTACGACTCATCCGATTTGCTCCTCGGGTACTCACTGTGCCAGCCCCTGGGGTGGGGGGTCTGTCTTTCCCCTGCCCTCAGGATGCTCATGGTCTGGCAGGAAGACCGATAATGAAATAATCGCTGTAATTCCACGCCCAGGTACAGACCCAAAGGCAGTGAAAGCAGACACCTGAACGCTTGTATGTGAATGTTCACAGCAGCATGAAGCGCAACAGGCAAAAAAGGTAGAAACAACCCAAATGTCCACTGATCTGACAAAAGGATACACAAAATGTGGTATGCCCATGCAATGGAATGCTATTCAGCCGTGAAAAATAAAGTACTGGCAGGTGCTACAGTTTGGATGGACCTCAAACACATTATGCTATGTGTAAGAAGCCACATTACATACGATCCCGTTTATGAAGTCTCCAGAACAGATAGATCTATAGAGACAGAAAGCAGATTGGTGGCTGCCAGGGGCTGGAGGGAAGGCGGAATGGGGAGCTAGTGTTTAATGGGTCCAGGGTTTCTCCTGGGGTGACAAAAATGTTTGGGAACTGGAGAGAGGTGGTGGTTGAATGCATGAAATGCCATGGAATTATTCACGTTACAATGGCCATTGTTCAGGGTGCCTAGGTGGCTCAGTTAAGCGTCTGACTTCAGCTCAGGTTATGACTGGCCATTGTTCTGTGAGCTTCACCTCGATTACATAAGTAAGTACCCACAATGTGGCAGAGAATCTGACGTCAGAGGAAGTGCAGGTGGGAGCACAGGTGAGCGACCCAGCTCCTGGTGGAAGGGTAGAGATAGGCATCCCAGAGGACGTGGTACCTACACCCAAACCTTGAGGTTGAAAGAGAACTTGCTAGGAAAGGAATGGAGTTCAGGGTGGAGGAAGGAAGGTCAAGACAGAACAGCAGGGTCAAGGCCAGGAGATGGTCAAACATGATGGGTTTGGAGGAAAAGCAGCTCAGTGTGGCTGGAGCTCTCTGGAGGGAGGAAGAAACTCAAGCCAAGACTGGAAATAACGACTAAGGAGGACCATGCAGGGACTTGCTCTCCTAAGTGCAGGGGGCTATTGAGAAGGAGGGGTCAACATGACGGGATCCCCTGCGGCTAGCCTCCCAAAGGAAGGTGGTCTCCTGCAGAGCTCCTTCAGACCTGCAGCAGCCGTCAAACTGGGGGAACAGAGGAGGCTAACGCTCTGGTCCGCCACACCACGCAGCTGTGAGCCCAAGGCCCGGACTTCAGCCCTATGCTCATGCCAAGGGAGGGGCTGGAACTTCCCCCAGCCATAAACGATCGAAGCCAAGTTCCTTCCTGGCCATTCGGCTAGATCCACAAGACCTGGGCCCCCAAATCCCTGCTCATGCCAAGGGAAGGGCTGGCTTTCCCAACAGACACATGTTGAGAAGTAGTCTGGGGCTGGAAGTCAAAGTTCTGCCCATCATATCACTGTTCTATCCCAGCCCCTGATCACACCCCGGCAGGGGCTGGTGCTTCCCCGATCATGTGGCTTAAAAATCACATAGCCCAATGGGGTCCATTTGCCATCAAGTCCTGCTGGAGCCCAGTGGGATGGTCCTGTCCCTCTGTGATTAAAGCTGTCCCAGAGACCCGGGGGCACGGCTGTGTGGCCATCCATTGTTTGTTTCTCTAATTCCAGTATAGTTAACACACGGTGTTGTATTAGGCTCAGGTGTACAATACAGTGATTCAGCAGTTCCTACGTCACCCTGTGCTCATCATGACAAGTGTGCTTCTTAATCCCATCACCTAGTTCCCCCATCCCCCCACCCACCTCCCCTCTGGTAACCATCAGTTTGTTCTAGATAATTTAGAGTCTCTTACTTGGCTTCTCTCTCTCTGTTTCCCTTGTTCATTTATTTTGTTTCTTCAATTCCACATATGAGTGAAATCACATGGTACTTGTCTTTCTCTTATGTCACTTAGCATTATACTCTCTAGCTCCATCCATGTTGCTGCAAATGGCAAGCTTTCATTCTTTTTTTATGGCTGAGTATTTCGTTGTATATATACCACATCTCCCTCATCCATTCATCAATCCTTGGACACTTGGGCTGCTTCCATATCTTGGCTATTGTAAATAATGCTGTTATAAACAGAGGGGCGCATATAATTCCTCTGAATTCGTGTTTTTGTGTTCTTTGGATAAATACCCAGTAGTGTGACTGCGGCATTGTAGGGCAGTTCTATTTTTAACTTTTTGAGGAACCTCCGTACTGTTTTCCAAAGTGGCTGCACCAGTTTGCATTCCTACCAACAGTGCATGAGTGTTCCCCTTTCTTCACATCCTCGCCATCCAGCTGTTGTTTCTTGCGTGTGTTGATTTTAGCCATCCTGACAAGTGTGAGGTGATATCCCGTTGTGGTTTCGATTTGCATTTCCCTGATGATGAGTGATGATGAGCATCTTTTCATGTGTAGGCATCCATTCTGGCGGCTCAACAGGACATGATCGGGGAAGGGGAGGGAAGGGACACGACCAGATGAGCGTTAGGAAAGCTATATGGGCCAGAGTATGGAGAAAGCACTGGACAGATCAGAGGTAGCAGCAAGCCCAGCCTGAGGCCACTGAAGACATCTATCTAGATGGGAGATGATAAGGACCTGGGGCAGGGTTGGGAGAAGAAGAGACATGGATTGAATGGGCACAAGCAGAGGAGAAAAACATAGCTAACCTTTATTGGAAACATACTGCGTTTTTGACACTGTTGTGTAATTTACATGTAAAAGAATTATATAGCTACACAACAACTCTAGGTAGTAAGCAAAGATCACTCCATTTTATAGGTGAGAAAACTGAGGCACAGAGAGGTTAAGTGACTTGTTCAAGACCACACAGCTAGAAGGAAGACAGCTGGGGTTGGAGTCCACATCTTTAAACATGTCACTACATCAAGGCTGGCCTCCTGATTTCCAGCCTGGGACACATGATGGCTGGTGGCACTGATCACAGCGACAGGAGGTAAAGGAGAGGGAAACTGCAAAAAGGAGGTGGCGAGCTCAGGGTCACACAGGCGGAGCCTAAGGTTCCTGCAGGACATCAAGGGGAGATGCCTGGGATGTTACAGAACTTCCTGCCACCGCTTCTGCTCCCTAGGAGTCCTAAGACCGCTCCTCAGGAAGAAGTTATTTTTCTAGACTGAGAAAAATGGATCATGAGATTGTAAAACCTCCTGGGTCTGTCCAGAAGTCAGGCTCATCTTAGATTTTTTTTTTTAACAAAGACATGATATGATTGAATCATGTTCTCCCTCTGTCTCCTCTCCCACCGGATCCCCGAGTCTCCAGAGCAGACATTCCATGGCCCTGAATTACAGATCAGGGACAGGAGGTAATGAGCACATCGCCCCACTCCGTGGCTCCCTCAGAAGACAGAGAGACAGCTCTGTGTTTGGAAGACTGGCTTTCGGAACGGAAAGAACAAGAATTAATTCTAAACAAACACCAAGCAAGGAAGCAGAACACCTCAACTTTGCAACACGATGCTTAGAAGTTAACTTGCTCTGACCTTGCCTTGCCATGACTCTGCTTCTTCAACTGTACAAGAGGAATAACGGCGGAGCTTTTCCCCTAGGCTTGCTCTGAAGACGATAAAGACAACGAAGTAGACCATTCAGCGTAATCTCTGGCACCCAGCCAATGTTGCATAAATGTTTATGTAAAATGGGAGTAAAACCATACATTTCACAAGACGCCGCTGGAGAGGATTAAATAAAATAAGCATATAAATAAACTTGCATCCGGTGACTATATCCCTGACCCTGCCCTACAGAAAACAAATCCATGAAGCCAAAGCCAATGAGTCCTTATGGTAGTTAAACTGTAGCCACCAAAAAGACACGTTGAAGCCCTAACCCTCAGTACCCGTGGGTGTGACCTTCTTTGATAATAAGTTCTCTGCAGATGTAACTAAGTTAAGATGAAGTAACACTGGCTTGGGGGTCCATAAAGGCAATGATTGCTGGCCTTATACGAAAAGGACACAGGGGTACCTGGGTGGCTCAGTCGGTTAAGCGTCCGACTTGAGCTCAGGTCATGATCTCACAGTCTGTGAGTTCGAGCCCTGCATCAGGCTCTGTGCTGACAGCTTGGAGCCTGGAGCCTGCTTCAGATTATGTGTCTCTCTCTTTCTCCCTCCTCCCCTGCTCATGCTCTCTCTCTTCTCAAAAATAAATAAACGTTAAAAAAAATTTTTTTAAAAGAAAACGACACAAAGGAGACACCATGTGAAGACAGAGGCACAGATTAAAGAGGTGAAGATACAAACCAAGGAACGCCAAAGATTACCAGCAACCCCCAGAAGCTAGGAGAGGGGTGGGGAGCAGATTCTCCCCCCAGAGACTTCCGAGGGGGCATGACCCTGCCCATACCCTGATTTTAAACTTGGAGCCCCCAGAACTGTGAGGAAATATATTTCTGCTGGTGTTACTTATTTATTTATTTTGAGAGAGACAGAGATAGCATGAGCAGGGGGAGGGGCAGAAAGAGAGGGAGACAGAGGATCCCAAACAGGCTCCACACTGTCAGTGTCCATGCCTGGTGCGGGGCTCGAACTCACAAAGGGTGAGATCACGACTTGAGCCAAACCTAAGAGTCGGATGCTTAACTGACTGAGCCACCAGGGCACCCTTGTTTCTGCTGTTTTCAAGCACCTACTTTGGGTGGCTTTGTTATGGCAGCCCTAAGAAATGAATACAGTCCTCAGCCAGGAGCCAGGGACATTCACTGACTATAGGCTGGGGAGTTAGGATATCAAAGTTAGCATTTGGAGGGCACCGGCCAGACTCAGGGGGTTCAGTGCTCATCTTACCTGCCCTGTAAGGTAGGTGTTATTGACCCATTTTATAAATGAGCTCCGGGGGGCACCTGGGGGGCTCAGTTGGTTAAACGTCTGACTTTGGCTCAGGTCACGATCTCGCAGTTCGTGAGTCTGAGCCCCGCATCGGGCCCTGTGCTGACAGCTCAGAGCCTGGAGCCTGCTTCCTCAGATTCTGTGTCTCCCTCTCGGTCTCCCCTCCCCCACTTGTGTTCTGTCTCCCCCCCCCCCCACAAATAAAAATAAACATAAAAAAATAAAAAAAAATTGAAAAGAAAATAAATGAGCTCTGGATGAGTGCTAGGATGTGGCTAATGTCCCATAGTGGATAATAAACCTACACCTTCTCTTCCCTCTTTGTCACATGGCATCCTGCAATTGTGCTGGGACCCACCTTCCCCCGAAGCTTAAGAGTTCCTCCAAACACACACACACACACACACACACACACACACACACACACACACACTTCACCAGGTTCAAGAAAGCACCGAGTTGCCCCCAAGAATCCCTGCCCTAAAGTTGTTTTAAGTCAGAAAGATGAGAAGAGAGCAAGCAAGCTTTACCCCTACCAAATTCTCCTCTCCATCAATTACTCTTCCTCTCCACCCCTGCATTTCAAAATCAGAAGTTTGGGAATGAAGAAGCCAAGTGCCTCATTTCATTATCCAAATTGCCAGCTGCTCGATTGACAGGGATGCAGCTTCTCTCTGCTGCAGCTTCAGAAGTGTGTTCACTGATGGGCTGTATTATATCAGCTCTTCCCCTCTCTCCTTTGATCCTCTTTTTAATAAAGTCTGAGGGAAAAAGGTAATTTTTCATTTTAAATAGGGAAGGTGTGGTACCAAGGTGCTCCGGGGGTTATTAATCGTGGCTCTTGCTATCTTGTCATCCGTTTCTGGAAAATCGTTTTATTTCAAGTCTTGAAATGGGCGGGGAGAAGGGAATAGGTTTTAAGAAATGAAAGGTCTGAGGATTGATTAAAGACATTTCAAGGTGTAAGGGTTTTTCTTTTGACATTCTCCGATAAGGGACTAACAGAAATAAAAGCCATTCTCAAGGGAGAAAATGATTTCAGAAGGTCTAGGCAAGTGTCTAACTTCTTTGTCCCTTCCCATTAAAATTTTATAAACAGGCAAACGTGTGACTTAGAACTTGTCTGAATTTCAGAGCCGGCATCAGAATGCATATGTGCTTTAGCCCTTCAGAAGCAGAACTGGAAAAAGTCTGCTATTCCAGCCTCAACACTACTTGTAATTTTCATGACTATTTCAAAGCACTTGTTAGTTTAATCCTTACAACTTCCTAACAAGAAACACAGCTTTCAGATGTTGGCTGAAAATATTAGATTGAAGTCACTGGAGGAACAACAAAAAAGTTTTTACTTTAATCCTCATAACTTTGCAGCAAGAAACAGAACTTTTAGAAGTAGTTGAAAATGTTTCACTGGAGGGGCGCTGCCTGGGTGGCTCAGTCGGTTAAGCAATCAACTCTTGGTTTCAGCTCAGGTCATGATCTCGTGGTTTCATGAGTTCAAGCCCTGCGTCGGGCTCGTCACTGACAGCGTGGAGACTGCTTGGGATTCTCTCTTTCTCCCTCTCTCTCTGCCCCTTCCCTGCTCACGCTGTCTCTGTCTCTTTCAAAATAAATAAGTATACTTTAAAAAGTTAAAAAAAGAGAATATTTCACTGGAGTCATTGGTAAAGAGAAAAAGTAACAACAGTTGTTACTGACACTGATGACAGTTACTATTTATTGAACGCTATGTGTCAGATAGTGTTCTAAGTATTTTATATGCATACCTTCACATCATCCTCGTAAGACCCTGGGAGGAAACTTCTGCCACTGTCTCCATTTCACAGTGAAGGAAGTGGCAATTATCTGAGAGGCTGAGTTACCCAAGATCACACAGCTAGTAAGTGATGGAGTGTGGTTTCCAGTCCAGGTCTATACCCGTCACCATCACAACCTTCCAGGGAGCCTCCTGACACCCTCTGGAAATGAGAGAACTATCCAGAAGGCCCTGGAAAGGCTGAACCGTTTTACACACACCTTCTAGATCAGCACCAGAAGCAATGCTGTCTGACCCTCCAAAAGTCAAAGATGACACCCGTGTTAGCCACAATTTCTGAAAAAGCGAAACCTGAAACCCAGGAAGAATGTTTGCGTTTCTGGAAGCAATTGCAAAAAGAAGCAAATAAGGACAAATGAAAAACACACAGTTGCCAAAGCAATTCAACACTGGCAAGAATCTTAATCTAAGATCTCATTAAAGAGCTCGGTGTCTAGCCAAGCCGTGGGTCCCACTGGGCACTCTTGCCTCCCCCCACCCCCGCACCCCAGTGTCCCCACGTAGGAGCAAACAAATGCACGGACCCCAGTCTGGGCAAGTTATCTGGGAGAACAGACGGGGCAGGGAGCTTGGACTCTGACCCAGTAATGCCTCTCACACCCTGCTCGATACAGCATTTGCGACTTGATTACCCACTGAAACATCCAGACAGATGAGCCTTTCAGTTACTAACTTCAGGGAAGCTTTCCCGTTCTAATGAAGTTTCTTCTCTATTTGCTAAATTTTAAACACAGAGGTGCAACTCACATCAACCATTTCAAAGTGTAGAATCCAGCGGCATCTGGTACATTTGCAATGTTGCCTCTATCGATTCCAAAAAAATTTTCATCGCCCCAAAAGAGACTCCCATACCTATGAAGCAGCCACTCCTCCTTCCCCCACCTCTTCCCAGCCCCTGGCCACCACCCATCTGTTTTCTGTCTCTCTGGATTTACCTATTCTGGATGTTTCGTGTAAATGGAATCCTATAATATGCGGTCTTAGGTAACTGGCTTCTTTCACTTTGAATAAATGTTTTCATCCATGGTGTAGCAGGTGTCTCAGAATCTCCATTCGTTCTCGTGGCTGAATAATACTCCATTGTCTGGCTATACCACATACTGTTTATCCGGTCATCAGCAGACGGACACTTAAGCTGTTTCCACCTGTGGCTATTATGAACAGTGCTGCTATGAATGTTTGCATACAAGTTATTTGTTCAAACACCTAGTTTTTAACTCTTTGGGGGTATATATCCAGGAGTGGAACTACTGGGTCCTGTCGTATTTTGACGTTTTAACCTTCTGAGAAACCACTGAACTTTTTCTATAGCAGCAAGCACCATTTCACATTCCCACCGGCAATTACAAGGTTCTGATTTCTTTTTCTTTATGTTTACTTATTTTTGAGAGCGAGCGAGCCTGCACACAAACAGGGGAGGGACAGAGAGAGAGAGAGAAAGAAAGAGAGAATCGGAAGCAGACTCCAGGCTCTGAGCTGTCAGCACAGAGCCCATTGCGGGGCTCGAACCCACGAACTGTGAGATCATGACCTGAGCTGAAGTCGGATGCTCAACCCACTGAGCCACCCAGGCGCCCCAAGGGTTCTGACTTCTACACATCCTAGCCGACTTGTGATTTGTCTTCAATGATGATGACGATGGTGGTGACGATTGCCATCCCAGTGAGCATTTAAGAAAGCACTTTTCATAATGACCCCATAGCTAACGTTCACTGAGTGCTCACTGTGGCCACACACCCTCTTAACCTCATGCCTCGTTACATTTAATTCTCGTTAACAACCCTGTGAGGCTGGTGAGGAGATCAGAGCTTGGAAAAGTTGAAACGCTTGCCCAAGGCCAAGATCTAAACTCTGGCAGTCTGACCCCAGAGTATGTTACCTTGGCTGCTCCATGACAATGATATACGGCGTTTCTGAATTGATCCTCACAGCCCCCTGGGCGGATACAGGTTACCAGCCCCATTTTTCAGAAGTTGAAACTGAGTCTTGGAGAAGAGCAGGGACCTTCCCCGTGTCCACCCATTTAAAAAGTTTCAGGTCTGTCCTGCTCCAAACCCCACGGTGTTTCGCCTCCACTGTGTAAATACTCTTTGACAATATTTAAGTGTTTTAATTGTCAAGAACAATTAAAATTGTGACCGGGCTGCTTCCTGTCTCCAGATTGAAGAGAACAACTGCGACCACCTGTTGGACATTTGAAACTGAAAGCGAGGCTTCCTGGTTAATTTCACAGTTAGCATCTATACAGGGAATTTTGCAATAAAACACATCCCAGAGCATCTCGCGGTTAGGACGTTTGATAGAGCCATGAGCAGCAAGCCCTGGAAGAACTGACAGAAGCCCAAATTCACACGAGTCCAGATCTAGGGGCTCAAGGATAGAAGCAGCACTCAGGGCACCATCTTTAACATCCACGCTGTTGGTAGTAATGGGGTCTGACATTGGGTACTGCAGTCTTGTTGGAACCATGGTTCTGATCCCCAGTGACTGTCAGCATCACACTGCAGCCCGCAACAGCCCAACGTGGACAGTGAGCGGAATAGATTGCACAGTGCGCTAGACCAACACCACGACTGCTGGGATCCATGCGGCCTCGGGCATGGCCCTGCCTGCCTTCCCACTGTGCTGAGCCCTTATCATCATTATTCACCACCTCCACCCTCCTTGTCTGTCGTCGTCGTCGTCCTCCTCCTCCATTTCCTCAAACCCTCACCACTCAGTGAAATTATTTTGTTATACAGTCAATTTACATTATTCGCAGTTATACAGTCAAATTTCGTTATTCTACAGGGATGCTGCAAACACTGAACCGTTGTTCCTCATGGAAACACACGATTAGGTTCCCACAAGCCTCTGCCCCACTTTTGTCACCTGATCCATATGTCATCTCCTTTTATGTGGGTTTCTGTTTAAAGACACCTTATTAAGTATAGATAGTTGATTCGTTAACACTGAACTCATGGCCAACAGCACCATGGCTTGTGATAGGGAGCTTGAGCAAAGCTTCTGTAACAACGTATTTTTCTCCATAAGGCACTTCGCAGCTTTCTTGTGCTCAGGAACATGAGACAGCACATCAGTCCTCTGCTCAGGGGTCATTTTAAACACTGAAAACCCCAACAGAAAAAAACCACAAGAACTGTGGGAAAAGTGGTGCTAAATTTAAGACCTCAGAAAGGACTCTTGTTTGCAAACCACTGTAAGAGCAAAGCAGACAGTGTTGCCTCCTTGGACCTCAGCTGAGGATGTGAGCAGCACGGGACTCAAATTTTTCACCACACAAATATGCATTTGGGAGATACAAATACATTGTATTTGCAACAAGGAGAATCTGCAAATATGGACTCCGAGAATGATGAGGATTGATGGGAATTATCTGTTTATTTGCTTACCATCTGTCTTCCCTGCTAAAATACACGTTCTCAGAAGGCAGAGGCCCAGACTTTCTTACCACTGTACTGCCCAGCATCTAACACAGTGCCTGGCAATAAACAAACACAGATTTTTTTTTTTACGACACATGTGTATATCAAATCCTCACATCGTACACTTTAAACCTATACACTGTTATTGGTCAATTACATCTCCACGAATCTGGGGAAAAATTAATAAATATAGATATTTTGTCATGATGCATAAATGACATGTTGCCTCAATGAATATTTGTGACATGAATCAATTGCTGAACACCCATAAATCCTAACAGCCATGACGGATACTATTATTGGTATCACCCATCCTGAATGCAGGAAACAAAGGAGGTGGGAAATGCCTTGCCAGAGCCGAAATTCCTTTCAAGCCTGGGGTTGCCCTGGGTGGACAAAGTCTTAAGAAATAAAGGTCTGGTGGGACCAAAGAAAGCGAGCGTCCACACCAGGAGAGGCCACATTCGAAAAGATAACCTCTGAGGTTCCTCGAATTCCAGCGCTCGGCCCGCCTTTGATTGACAGGCATGATGTTAACTCCATAACCTCCTGTGTTGGCAAATTCGAGAAAGCTCAAAGCAACATTAGATCACCTTGCACGCTGCAAAGCACCTTATTTTTATCTCCGGGCAACTGACTTGGAGAACAGCTTTCCCCAATCCTTCCGTCTTCTCCCTCGCCACGTGGATCCAGCGGGGCGGGCAGCTGCCTTCCTCTCTCTCCCAATTTCGCTCTACAGGGACAGTGCTTGTGAGGGCTTTGCAGCCTGGCGCGATGGGAGGTATATCTTTTGAGGTCACCTTCACCGTCTTGACCCAGAGGCAAAGAGAAATGCGGATGCCTCCAGGAAACGGGTGTTGGGTAAACCTTCGTTTCCTCCTCCACCGCTGTTAACAAAGGCGGACACCACCCATGGGCACCATGGGGCTTCTCCAAGACATCTAGATTTAGTGCCTCCTGAGATAACTCCTTGCCCCAGGACAACAGAACCCAGCCAGCTTTGAATCCCAGCTGTGTGACCTGAGGTACGTCGCTTGATGTCTCTGAGCGGCAGTTTGCGCATCTACAACTGAATAATAACCGTACGCACTTTAGAGACGCCCGGGGGGCTCAGACGATTAAGTGTCTGACTTCGGCTCAGGTCACGATCTCGCGATTCGTGGGTTCGAGCCCCACGTCGGGCTCTGTGCTGACAGCTCCGAGCCTGGAGCCTGCTTCGGATTCTGTGTCTCCCTCTCTCTCTCTCTCTCTCTCTGCCCCTCCCCCGCTCCTGCTCTGTCTCCTTCTGTGTCTCAAAGATGAATAAATGTTAAAAAAAAAAAAAAGTATCTGCTTTATAGGCTTGTTTTGAGAATTTATGAAAATAAAGAGCCTTGCACACAGTAGGCCATCATTTTGTTACTATCACGGCTGCTGCTGTTTAGCCGTCATTCAGTTCCCCCTGCAGGTAGCTATGTGTATACATCTTTGGGTTAGACACCCACTGTGTACAAGGCACTCGGGTCCACAAGATGGATGGCTTCCCCAGCCACACAGAGCTTACGCCCTCTGCACACCACATCATAAAGACTTCGCGTGAAAATGAAGCAAAATTGCTCATCAATAATTTTTAGATTGATTACGCATTGAAATGATACCTTTCTGGAAATACTGGGTTACAGAAAATATAACGTAAAATTTAGCCTCGTTCCTCAAAAGGCTAAACACAGAATTACCCCCATGATCCAGCAATCCCTAGGTATATACTCCACAAAAATAGAAAGCTGGGACTCAAACAGATACCTGTACACCCATGTTCAAAACAGCACTCATCACAATATCTAAAAGACACAACCCAAGTGTCCATCGACCGATGCACGGATAAACAAAACATAATATATCCATACGGTGGACTATTATTCAGCCATAAAAGGAAGGGCGTTTTCATACACGCTACCACATGGATGAACCTTGACATTCACGAACATTGAACATTATGCTGAGATAAGCCAGAAACAAAAAGGACACATATTGTTATGTTTTCCACTTAAACGTGGTACCCACAGCAGACAACTTCACGGACGGAAGCAGAATAGAGGTTACCAGGGGCTGGGGTTGCTGAATGGGTAGAGTTCCAGTTTGAGATGATGGAAAAGATCTGGGGAGGGGCAGTGAACTTACTTAATGCCACTGAATGCACACTTAACAATAAGTTAAAATGGTAAGTTTTATGCTGTGTACATTTACCACAGTAAAAAAAAAATTAATGTCACCTATTTCTTTGTGTGTTTTTTAAATGTGGTTAACTAGAAAATTTTAAGTTACATACATGGTTGGTATTATCTTCCCCTCAGACATACAGTGTCCCGCGCGGGTCTAGAAGAGGACATAGGCACTAAATGCAGAATCATACTTCAGTTACTTAGTTACGAGAGAACAGAAGAAGCTGAGGGCTGGGGAGAGGTTCCTAAGGAGTAACCTTTGAGCTGGGGTCACGTGAACCAGGTAAAGGACGAGAGCAGGTGTCCCAGCCAGAACCGGCATGTGCAAGGAGGGGACCCACAGGAGGAAATGCAAGGGGCCAGTGGGGCCGGGGTGGGTGGAAACTGAGGCAGGAGAGGGCAGCAGGGACCTACAGGCCAAGGTGGGGATTTGAGGATTTATCCAGAGGACAACCACAGATGTTCCCATGACCCTGCAGACCACCCGCTGCACTTGAGTAGCGGATCTGTCCACGTCTGTAGCTCGACCGTGAACTCCTGGAGGCCACGTCTTGGCATTCTCCATCTCAGCCTGTGGCACAACACTGGCACCAATAAATATTTGCTGGCTCAATCTGGAAGAGGCCCACACAAGTGGGCCCATCCCCCTAACACCTAACCTTGCCCCTCACCCCGCCTGTCACTGGAGCCCAAACACCCTGTCGAGGATGATTCCACAGGAATCTCTGAAACCAGAAGCTGCCAAGCCCAGGGGTAAGGAACAAATGCGAAAACTAAAGATGTCCCCCCAGGTCTCAACAATAATTAAACCATCTACATTGATAAAAATCACAGACCAAGATGAAAACAAGCGAGTCTAGATATTAGCAATGGGGGTGCTCTGCCCCAGTTACTAACCCCAGGGGGGCAGTCTGATGCTGACAGATAAGGCATCAAGTCTGAGCCGTCCAGGCACTTCATCCCACAAACATTTGCAGGGCACTTACCAGGGAGTGAGGACTGGGCAGGTGCTGAGGTCTTGCTCAGCCAGCTTCCTGCCAGCTCTATCTAGACCAGAACCCCCGGCTCAGATCTGGAGTAACTGCTCTTTCGTTGCAGCAGGAACTCCTGGCTATCATATTATCAAGGGTAAATAAAGACGCTAACAGGGGCGCCTGGGTGGCTCAGTCGTTTGAGCATCCGACTTCGGCTCAGGTCATGATCTCCAAGTTCGTGGGTTCGAGCCCCGCATCAGGCTCTGTGCTGACAGCCCAGAGCCTGGAGCCTGCTTCGGATTCTGTGTCTCCTTCTCTGTCTGCCCCTCTCCCGCTTGTACTCTCCCCCAACCTGCCTCTCAAAAATAAATAAATAAACATTTAGGGGCGCCTGGGTGGCTCAGTCAGTTGAGCATCCGACTTCAGCTCAGGTCATGATCTCATGGTTCAGGAGTTCAAGCCCCACCTTGGGCTCTGTGCTGACAGCTCAGAGCCTGGAGCCTGCTTCGGATTCTGTGTCTCCATCTCTCTCTGCCCCTCCCCCCCCCCCGGTCTCTTTCTCTGTCTCTTAAAAATAAACATTAAAAATAAATAAACATTTAGAAAAGAGAGAAAGAAAGAAACAAACAAACATTTTTTCAGGGCCCACTATGCACCAGGAGCTATGCAGACACCTTGCCTGTACTATCTCATTTTACTCCTCATAGCATTATGAGGTAGAAATTCATTCACAAGGTACAGGTGAGATGGGGGGGAGGGGGTCCTAAGTTTTACTTGTCTAAGCTATACAGCTACTAAATTAAAAAGCCAAAATAGGAACCCAGAGCTGCTCCTTATCCCTCTTGTGGTGGAGGGACACAGAAGTAGTTCAACTGACAAAAAATTAAAAAAAAAAAAGATAAAAACAGGGAAAAAGCATGGATGGGAACAAGCCCCCCAGTGCAAGCCTCCTCAGGGCCACCCAAGGATAGTTCAACAGCTGGGCAAAGAAACAGGGTAATGGCCAAAAAATGCCAACATATTTCTGAAAAAAGAAACGACAATGTAAAATGCACTGTGTTTTAAGGGTAAAATGTTCTCAGGGTGCCTGGGTACCTCATCCGACTCTTCATTTTGGCTCAGGTCATGATCTCACAGTTTGTGAGCTCGAGCCCCCCATCGGGCTCAGCACTGACAGCACAGAGCCTGCTTGGGATTCTCCGTCTCTCCGTCTCTCTCTGCCCCCCCCCCTGCTCGCACTGTCTCTGTCTCTCTCAAAATAAGTAAATAAACTTTCAAAGAAAGGGTAAAATGGTCTCACAAATGACTGAACTCCATAAATATTTCAACAAATACTTACAGAGCCTTCTGTATGCGGATTGCTGTGTTGCTCAGCGCTCGGTATACAAGGAACAAATGATAACAGTGACAAGGACCACAGCCACCCTTCACTGACAGCTTCCCACTGCATGCCAAACACGACTCTCAACACTTGCTTATGTTTCCTAACCCAGTCCTTGCAATGGTGCCACAAGGGAGATGCTAAGATTTCCCCCATGCTATAGATGAAGGACAGGGGGCATGTGGCCCCTGACCCAAGAGTCCCCTAGCAGGAGAGGGAGGCAAGGGACCCAGGGAAGCAGCTTCGACACCATGTACATGCTTTAGACAAGACCCCAGGTAGCGTGATGATGCTCAGGTGAGGGTTTAGATCCTGACTTCACCTCTCTGCGCCTCTGTTTTCTCACCTCTACACTGGGGATAGCATCACCTACCTCACGGGATTGTTATGAGGGTCTAGTGAGCGAACACGTAGAAAATACCCACCCCGGTTCTGGTTTTGGCACTGATGGAGTGTGTCCATGGTGGCACCCTGTCGTCCCCACTGGGGCTCCCCAAAACTCTGGGAAAAACACAAAGGCAGCTGCCTGAAGGTTCAAAGAATGTAAGTTAACAGCAGGGTGATAGGGGACAGAGATAAAAACGTGAAGAATGACAATTATATGGCAAATGATGCGTTCCTTTCAATTGTCACCCCTGCCTTGAAAGCGGGCAGAACTGTGCACGAGGGTGGGGTGGGGAGTCAATGTTCCAGGGCAGCCCTGCCTTCCACGCAGAGTACCCCAAAACGAGTCCCTGCATGCAGAAGAATGTGAAGAGAATCTTCTTTTTTTTTTTTTGATTCCCTCTCTCTCAGCCCTGCCCCCATGTCGGCTTAGCCATAAAACTGCACCCACATGAAACAGAAACAACTCAGACACCTATGCCCCCAAGAGAAAACCCATTCCTCTGGACAGAGGAACTGGGAATAGGGGCCAATAATGGGAGGGAGAATCCACAGGGCTTTTCTCGCCCTCTTTTGTCTCAACACTTCACCGCAAGGACAGAGTCAGCCTCTTAGAACCAGGCAACAGGGCAGGAGGCGAAAGCTTTTGGCCAGAAGAAGGATCCCCAAAAGGCAAGAGCTGGAGAAGGCACTCCCTGACTCTGTATGAGAAACACTCCATGTGCTTAGAACCAACCCAAAGAAGCCTCGCAAAAACTTCGAGAAATGATCTGGCATTGGACCACCACCCACAGAAGGCAAGACAGAATGTGCAGCCTGAACCTAACAGAATGACTACTTAAGAAAATCAAAACAAAACAAACAAACAAAAATCAGTGTTCTCCACGCTCTGGAAAACAGTGTGGAGGTTCCTCAAAAAATTAAAAATAGAACGACCCTACGACCCAGCAATAGCACGGCTAGGAATTTATCCAAAGGACACAGGAGTGCCGATGCATAGGGGCACATGTACCCCAATGTTTATGGCAGCACTTTCAACAGTAGCCAGATTATGGAAAGAGCCCAAATGTCTATCAAATGATAAATGGATAAAGAAGTTGTGGTTTATAGATACAATGGAATACTACTTGGCAATGAGAAAGAATGAAATCTGGCCATTTGCAGCAACGTGGATGGAACTGGAGGGTATTGTGCTAAGTGAAATAAGTCAGTCAGAGAAAGACAGACACCGTATGTTTTCACTCATATGTGGGTCTTGAGAAACTTAACAGAAGACCATGGGGGAGGGGAAGTGGGAAAAATAGTTACAGAAAAATAGTTACAAACCATTAAGAGACTCTTAGGTACAGAGAACAAACTGAGGGTTGATCGGAGGGCGGGGGAGAGGGGAAGTGGGTGATGGGCATGGAGGAGGGCACTTGTTGGGATGAGCACCGGGTGTTGCATGTAAGCCAACTTGACAATAAATTATATTTTAAAAAAATCAATGTTCTCCAAAGGAGACTCAGAATCTCACAACAGATATTCCAAATGCCCAGGAGATACTCCAAAAACTACTCCAATGTGTATTCATATGATACATATGACAGCTATAATATGAAGAAAGGAGAGCAAAAACCACGATGCCTATGTCTTTATACTAAGCACAATATGAAAAACTGGTTCCCACCCTCTGGGTCCTAATAATCTAAGTCTGATTATAATGATACAAACAATCAAACAGAATCAAGAAGCCAAAAGCAATGGGTTATAGCTCCATCAGCCCTCAGTTCCGACATCAAGTATCCTTCCCTGACCACCTCACCGGGGCTGGTCTCCACCCCTTGTTACTCTCCATCCCTGCCTTCCCACTTAGCACAAATTCAAAAGGCGTTATTTGTGGGTTTTGCAGAATCATAAATTTAGAGATAAGATTGTCCATTGGATGGGAGATTGGGCTAGATCCACGTTTCCCAAACTGTGCGCCATGGAACACAAGTCTTGAAAGTAAGTTTGAGAAAGAACGTGTGCTCTACCTTCCCACTGGAGATTCAGAAAGCATATAAGCATCTTAAAGGCTCTGATAAGTCCTACAGAGGAGGACTTGAGCTCTGTGACACTTTGCATCTTTCAAACTTATTTGATCATGGAACTCGAGTCACCGAGTTTCCACCACATGTGGGGGAAACTAATGTTCTACAGAGCACTTTCAAATAACCTGGACTAGAAGATAACTCTGACCTCAACCTGAACATTCTGATCCTCTCCCCATGAAAGACAAAGACATACTGCAGGCTGGAAGCTCGAGGCCAGTGGGTCTCAAACCTGAGTGTGCATCTGGATTCCCTGGAGGGTTGTTGAAATACTTATCACGGGGTCCACGCCCAAGGTCCCGATGCCTTGGGCCTGAGGCAGGGTCTGAGATTTTGCACCTCCAGCGAGTGTCCCCAGATGGTACCCGTGCTGCTGGTCCAGGGACTTCCATTTGGAAATCATTTATCCAGATGTCGAGATTAAGACCTTTTAGTGTCCCAACCAACCTGAAGTCAGAAAGCTTCATACATCTCACAGTTAGACTCCAAGCCCTACAATTCATTCCAAATACGGGAGGTCATGAAGGAAGGCAAAAGAAAACCCAGGGGGAGGCCGATCACTGCCAGCCTGTGCTCAGACCTCTCAGGTTCTACTGCCGTCATATACTTCCTCGTTCCCCCAGACTCTGTGTAGATGCTTTCACTCACGCTGCCTCATTTACGCCAACAGCTGCAATGATTCTCTTCCTGCCAGTGGCGAAACTAAGGTTCAGGAGGTAGAGTGGTTGACTAAGGTCACACAGTACAAAGATGAGGAACTGGGGTTTGAACCCAGACTATTTGAGACCGTGTTTGGGACTCTTGCTACTACCTGACTCTCTTCTCACCAATAGGATGCCCCCCTCTTGGCTACGCTCCAATCCCTGTCTTTATGTCGGGAATGCATTCTTGAGGGAAGCCCCTCCCTTCCACTGACTTCTCCCATAATCAGTTCTGCTCACTTCCACAAAAAGTTACTAAGCGTCAGGTACCCGGAGACACAGCTGTGAGAAAGACAGACGAGGCACCCGTCCCCGCTGGGGTCAGAGCAAAGTCACGCGGACAGACGACTGTCACAAAGCGTGCAACGCCTCATCCACGCACAGACACGTGGCCTGTCTGGCAGCTCAGGCGGTGTTTCCGAGAGAAGATGGCGTCAGCTGAATCTTGGAGGGGAGGGACAGTCAGCCGGGGGTTCACTCTCCCAGTGGAGCTCTGGGTGGACCCCTCCACCGTCACCCCTGGCCCCCTGCAACTCCCCCACAACTCTCCAACCCCATACACAGCACCGCCATCCACTCAGCTGCTTGCGGCCAAAATCTGAGAGCCTTCCGGACGCATCTCTGTCCCTCTCATCCCTCAGAACGCCTGTCCATGCTACCTCCATACACATCCTGAATCCTGCTCTCTTCATTAGTGTTGCCACTGCCTGGTCCAAAGCACCATCAGCTCATGCCTCCTGGCTGGCCTCCTTGCCTCCCCCCCAACGCCCCTCCAACACACTGTCCAACAACTGATCAGGCATGGGTCATATAACAGGCCCTCCCTCACTCCTCTACCGTAAACCTCAATGGCTCCCTATTACGCTTAGAATTCAAGTTCCTTCTGGCACCTACAAGCTTCTCTCTCGTCTGCATCTCTCCCCGCTCCTCCCTGCCTCCTCCCCCACCCTCTTGCCTCCTGCCACACTGGCCTTCTTTCTCTCCTTCCAATATACTGACTCACCTCAGGGCCTTTGCACTTGCTCATCCCTATCTGGAAAGCTCTTCCCCCCAGATCCTTCAAGAACTGGCTCCCTGTCCTGGAGCTCATTAGCTTCCATGTCACCTTCTCCGGACGGCCTCCCCTCTCCTCCCACTCCCCCCCCCCCATTATATCAAAGCTGTATTGTTTCAAAGTACTGAGTCATTCGCTGATTTTTTCTAGTTTGTTCATTTACTGTCTGTCTCCCCCAGCTGGAATATAAGCTCCATAAAAACAGGAACTTTATCTTGTTTACTGTTCTCCCACCTAGAACTGAACTTGGCACATAATAGGTCCTCAAACAGCTACTGAATGAGTGAGTGGCCAAAAAAACAAAAAACAAAACAAAACACCTCTGTTTGATGGGACACTGGGACTCTGTTTGATAATGGAGGGAGAGGTACAGCACGCATCTTTCTCAAATGTATTTTCCGGACCCCTATTCTATGGCACACAGTTCTGGGAACACGGATCTACGCTTATCTCCCGTCGAACGGGCTGCTGGTGGAAGGCGGGTGCCCTTGATGGCAGGGAGAGCCTTCTGGAGACTGGCAGGGAAGCCAGCAGAGAGACGAGGGCGGCCAGACTAGCCGCGGGTGTGGGGGAGGAGGGACGCACGTCAACTCGAGAGACATCTGGACAGAACGCGTGACGGATGGGCGTGGACGAGGCAGGGAAGGGAGCCTCACCAATCAGAAGGCCCGCGGGCCATCCCACCGCACCGCCCAGATGGGGACGCCGTGTCCAGGCGTGGGCTCTTTGGGTCCTAGCTCAACTGTTCCTTATTGACGAACCAGACACGCCTTTTCCGTGTCCCTGTCTGTACTTCTCTCCACCCCCAGGAGATGAGCTGCCCGGCCCGGTGTCCACAGCGAGCGACTGCTTCGTAACCAGGCGGATGTTGACAAAGGGGAAGGACGTGGCGTTTCCGCAATACACCTGTGAGCAGACGCGATGCTTCAGAAGTGAGGCTCTGGGCTCAGACGCGGCCCGTGACACTCCAGGCGACACGTCGGCAGGCTGCCGGACTCTGTGCCCCAGTGGCCGTACTCGCAACAGAGATCATGGGAGTCCCTACCTCGAAGATGTTTGTGCCGAGTCCCTGGGACCCCACGTGCCGCGTGTGAGGCGCTGGGCCTGGTGCAGAGCAAGCCCTTGAGCAAGGGGGCTCTTAGCAGGGGTCCCGGTCACTCGAGTCAGATCAACAGCCACTCGCGGCCCTGCGGCCCCTCGCCCTCTCCCCTTGCCCCCGTGTCTGACTCACACCGCGTCCTTCCCCTGTCTTCACTGCTGTTGGCCGCTATTTCTCCAGAGCCGGGATATGTCATGATGTGATTGACGCGCCCAATAGTAAAAATAGCCAGTTATTTTGATGGTGGACGCGTCATCCCTAAAAATAACCGGGTGTCCTGGAAGTGAAGGCGCCACGGCAAACACTGGGTTGCATCAGGCACACACACACACACACACACACATCAACACACACACACACACACACATACTCATAACACTCACATCAACACACACGTCAATAACACACACATCAATTCTCACATCTCCACACACACAACGGTCGCTCTAAATGGGCTGGGAAGGCACACCAACTGAAACCAAGGGGCAGAAGGTCCTCTCCTCCTTTATCAAGCTCGCTGGGTCGACAATGGTGATGTTCTACTAGAGGGCTCTTGTCAGAAGGCAGCCGGACGGGGACAGAATGAGGCAGCCCAACTAACTGGGGATCAGAGAACACCGCTGGCAAACAGCTGTCCCCCAGCCGCGGCGAAGCACTGACTTCCACTCTACCAGCCTCCCTGGACATCATCTGCCACAAGAGAGCCCCTTGTTCTGAGCTGGTGTCAGGCTTCCTTGCTTTAGCAGAGAAATGCCCCCCAGACATATCCTTCTGGCCTGCACTGCAAAGGGATACCGACTCATCATCCTTCAGCCACTGGAAATCCGTCCCTTGCTGTTGGAAGAGCCTGGAAAACCAGGACTGTGTGCTTCTCTCCCACACACTGCAGAGGCTATGGGCACAGAGTTGTAAAATCTCTAGTATTTTCTGGAAAATAGACGAGGCCCGGCTTGTCGGGGTGGCATCTTTCCAGCAACACCCCCCACCCTCCTGGCCTCCTTACAACACCCACTCTGGAAAACGCTGCCACCTTTTCACACAGAGATCTGCACGCCAAGTGGAACAGGCTAGAACACGGGGGAGACGTGACAAGGTTTGCATTTCCAGGACACTGAGACTTTCTGGGAGTGATCCAGAAAGATCCAGATCCCCTCTGGCACCTAGAGAAAATCACCAGTCTCCAAGACGCATGGAAGAGGCCACACCAGCCTGCTGGCAGGAGAACATGAGTTTAGGAGGAGTGGAGGTCAGGGTCAGAAGCCTGTGTTTATTTTTTTAATATTATTTTTACTTCAACTTGCTTTTTTTTTCTTAATGTTTATTTTTGAGAGAAAGAGAGACAGAATGTGAGCCGGGGAGGGGCTGAGAGAGAGGCAGACACAGAATCCAAAACAGGCTCCAGGCTCTGAGCCATCAGCACAGAGCCCAATGCAGGGCTCGAACTCACGAACTACGAGATCATGACCTGAGCTGAACTGGGATGCTTAACTGACTGAGCCACCCAGGCGCCCCACAAAGCCCATGTTTAAATACCAGCTCTGTTTCTTGCTAGTTAAGCTTTTGTGAGCAAGAGATCGCGTGAGCCTCAGTTTACTTGTCTGTAAGTCAGGGCAAATGATATCTACCCAGTAAGGTGGTGAGTGAGGACTCAAGGACATAATGCAAGGAAATCACCTAGGATCACATAGTAAGGAGCGAGGTGCCATCGTCATCATTCCCGACGAAACGTGGAAGAGATACAAGCTGTCCCACATATTTCCAGACTCGTATTACACTCCTGAAAGGGCCCAGTGAAGCTGTTTACCCACAAGAGCACATTTTGTTGGACAAGCAGCACGCTCTTCAGAGTCAAACAGATGTAAGTTCAAATCCAAGCCCTGCCATTTACCAGGCATGTGCCCTTAATTCCAAGCCTCAGTTTCCTCAGTAGTAAAATGGAGCCAGGAATGACCCCCCCCTTCGCTCAACTTGACCCCCTCCACAGATCTCCAATCCAACCCATTTGCCAATAGAGCTAACAGGTCACAGATCCACTGCTCAGCCCCCGAAGTGCCCGGGATCCCTCTGCACAGGAGGCTCAGCCTACGGTCCCTTTATTCACCACTCACTCACCGGACAAGCATTTGCGAAACGCTGTCTCTGTGTCAAGTTCAGAACCAGAAGCTGGGAACACACTAGAGAGCAGACACAAGACAGCCCCTGCTTCTCGCGGGACAAACTGCCATCGTGAAAGAAATCGTCACACAAAGACTGGATTTGGGTTCCTCGGAAAGTTAAACATAGGGTTACCACACGCCTCAGCAATTTCGCCGTGAGGTATAAACACCAAAAATTGAAAGCAGGTATTCGCACGACGCCTTATGCACCAATGTTCACGGTCGTTAAAAGGGGGGAACCACCCAAATGTCCATCGATGGACGAATGGATAAATCAAATGTGTCTCCGTCCACACAATGGGGTTTTATTCAGCCATAAACAGGACTGAAACACTGATTCATGCTACAACGTGGATGTACCTTGAAAACACACGAAGTAAAAGAAGCCAGACCCAAAAGGGAAAATATTGTAGGATTCCACTTGTGCAAAACATCCAGAACAGACAAATCTAGAGACAGAAAGCAGATTGGTAGCTGTCAGGGACTGGGTGGGGGAGGAAATGGGGAGCGGCTGCTTAATGGGTGTGGCGTTTTGTTTGGGATTAATGAAAATGTTCTGGAATTAGAGGGAGGCGGCAGTGGCACAGTATCGCGAATGTACTAAATACCACTGAATTGTTCACTTCAGTTATTGTTCATTTATTTTTTTTTTAGATTCCATTCTTTTGAAGTCATCTCGACACCCAACGTGGGGCTCGAACTCACAACCCTGAGATCAAGAGTCACGTGCTCCATGGGGTGCCTGGGTGGCTCAGTCGGCTAAGCATCCAACTTTTGATTTAGGCTCAGGTCGTGATTTCGGGGTTCGTGGGATCGAGACCCGCGTCTGGCTCTGTGCTGACGGCCCGGAGCCTGCTTGGGATCCTCTCTCTCTCTGCCCCTCACTTGCTCGTGCATGTGTGTGCTCTCTTGTCTCAATCTCTCTCTCTTAAAATAAGCAAACATTAAAAAGCAGGGGAGGGGGGAACAGAGGCTCCAGTGGCCTTCTGGACACCACGTCAGATGGTCACAAGAACGAGGAACCAAGATGGCTCTCCTATAAGCATTACTGGGCCCTCACCTGTGCCCAGCCCTGGGGGAGCAGGGACCTCTGAGGAAGGAGTTCCTGTTGGTGCCTCCTCACCTGCTATTCCTAATTAGCAAACCATAAACCCCCAAGAGTCACAGAGGCCTGGGTGCATGTTCTTTGCGGAGCTGGGGAGGCCAAGCCTCGCTGGCCACTCAGTTGGACAAAAGCAGATCCAGCTGGATGGAGAAGAGGTGGGAAGGGTCTGGGGAGCAGGAAGTGCCTACAGCTGAGGAAAGGCCATGAAGCACCTGCATGGGACCCCTGAGGGGCCCTGGGGCTGAGGAATGTTACACAATCTGCGTTTCTTACCACGGAAATTGCCCTGGAGGAAGGTAACTGAGAAGTACAGAAGGGGTATGAGATATGCTTGCAGAAGGGGTGCTGAGCAGAGCCACCTGCCGGCCGGGTAACCTCGGACAGGCATGTCCGTCCCCAGCGGCTGCTGTAACACATCACCATAGACTCAGGGGCTCAGCGGAGCACACATCCATTATCTTAAGAGTTCCGGACAGCACAAGTCCAGACTGGGTCTTCCTGGCCTAAAGTCAAAGTGTCGCCAGAGTGGAGGTCCTAGGGAAGAATATTTCCTTGCTGTTTCCAGCTTCTGCAGGCCCCTGCGTTCCTTGACTCACGCCCACACACCCCCCTCCACCTTCTAAACCAACCGCGTCCATCTTGCAAGCCGGCTCTCTCTTACCCTCCTGCCTTCCCCTTCCTCTTGTAGGGACCCTTGAGATGACACGGGGCCCACCGGATGAGCCAGGATAATCTCTGCATCTCAAGATCCTTAACTTAATCCCGTCTGCAAGGTCCCTTTGGCCATGGAAGATAACATATTCTCAGGGTCCAGAGATTAGGGTGTGGACATCTCTGGGAGGTGGGGGTGGGGGGCAATGTTCTGCTACCACAGCACGCAGCTACCTTCTCCACACTGAGCCTCCGTTTTCTCACCTGTAAAATGGGGATGATACGACGAATAATAGTAATAAATAGCACCAATGTCTGGGTTTGTGTGAGGACAGCAGGAATGATATGATCTCTGAGCACAGCAGCTGAAACACGAGATATGGGGGGGGGGGGGGAGTTGGGGTCCCTCTCCTCTTTTCTCCCCCCTCCCCTACTCTTTACCAGAAAACCCCAGGAGTCTTGTCGCATGTCTGAGATCAGCGTTTGCCAACCTTCTTGTCCAGGTCTGAGGCTCAGGAAGGAGTTCCAGCTGACTCCCAGCCCCAGCTCTGACAAGAGGGTATCATTCTTCATATAAAACTGAAAAATGGATTTCACACCCTCCAATCTGGGAGCAAATGGGATTTTCTAGGCAGCCTTCATTGCAGTGTCCCGGTGCCGTTCGACTGATAATTGCAATCTGAAACCGGAATTGATAAATCGCCTGTGCGTTGTCATTACTGGATGTTTACCTGATCTATCTGATGAATATTAATTCACGAAAAAGAAATATTTCCATTCCCGAAGCAATTCAGGGCCCAAGGATGCTTTTCTCCGCCCGCCTCCCCCTCCCACTCCTACAGCAACTGCCGAAACAAGGTACAGAGTTGAGTAATAACACACCCTTGTCAGGGTGATTTATTGGGCATGAAAACAAGGAGGGAAGGACTTGAGCTTCTCCTTCATTAAGCAAAACCTGGGGGAAGGAACACCGCGTTCCTTCCCGGGGGGGGGGGGGGGGTGCGTCCATTGCACAGAAAGGTAGAGTCTGCAGGTTGGGGAGACGGTTTGGACAACACAGATCATCATCCTGTCGCCGCGGCTTCTGAAGGAGGTACCAGTTACCTCCCGTGTACCCCGTGCCACCCTGGGGAGCTTATACACAAGCACCTGCTGCGACGCAGGTCTTCTGGACACGCATTCACCCTCACTGCTTAATCTGTGAGACTGGGCCCATCACTGTCCCCATTTTACAGATGCGCATACTGAGGCTCAGGGAAGCCAAGGTTCCACTGCTAGAAAGCAGCAGAGCTGTACGGGGGAACCCAAGTTTGACTCCCCAAGACAGTGCTCCTTCCACTACACTGGCAGTTTGGCAAACTGCAGCCTGAGACCAGGCTACCTATTTTCGTGGGGGGGATGTTTCCGGAACACGGCCACGTTGGTTCATTTACATATTGCGTATGGCCGGCTTCACCAAGCTGCAACGGCAGAGGTGAGGAGCTGCGACCGAGACCACACGGCTTTGAAAACCTACAGTATCACTGTCCAGTCCTTTAAGGAAAAGCGTGCTGACCCCTGCCGGGATACCACCTGCCAGCACGCGGACAGTCCATTTGGAGCACCCCCCGCTCAGCAAATAGTAGCCAGAATAATCACTGTCGTTATTACCCATTTTGTGGTTTTGTCATCATGGTCATCATCGTGCTGCTCTCACTAGCTTTACCTCCTCGGGGAAGACAAATCTTTCCGACCGTCCCATCACGTAACCAGCCTTCAAGATAATAAGTGTTGTGTTTCCTGCAGTAAATCAGAAGATCCTTCAACATAGTTAGCAATAGTTTAAGTCGCTCACTGCTTCTGGGTCCTTACTAGGAATCGAAACCACAGCTGTGGCCTTCAAGAGGCTCTTCCGAAAGCGTGAGCAGGGCTCTCCTTCCCATCGCAGACCAATGCCAGGGGTGCCCAAAGGCACATAGTTAGAAAAGGTGAAAGCTAGTCACTGGGGCAGGCCATAGGTGGGAATGGCTCAGTGTAGGGGCATCTTCAGACGTCCTGCCTTGCTGGCCTTGGCCAACCTAGCCACCTTGGAAGCTGGGAAAGAACTCTTGAATCCTGAGCTGGGGGATGGATCATCCCGGGGAGTCAAGGACTTGGGGGATGATCTCTAGGGATGCGGGATTCTCTCTGCTCAAACCAGGAAAGTCCCAGGCAAACCAGGAGGAGTTGGTCATCCACTGCCCGAGACATCAGGAGCTCACCCTCAACAGATGGGAAGCCCTGGGGTGCATGGCGGGGGCGGGGGCGGGAGTGGAGGTGGGGGCTCAGTTGGTTAAGCGTCCAACTCTTGATTTCAGCTCAGGTCATGATCTCATGGTTCGTGAGTTTGAGCCCCAAGTTGGGCTCTGTGCTGACAGTGCATAACCTGCTTAGGATCCTCTCTCTCCCTCTCTGCCCCTCCCTCACTTATGCTCTCTCTTGATCTCTCTCAAAAATAACAAAAAAAAAAAAAGAAAGGAAGGAAGGAAGGAGGAAAGATTGGAAGTTCTAATGAAGCCAATTATAAACTCTTAATTTAAGGGACCCACTTGTTGAATCCTAAACCCCCCCACCCCTGCTCCCCGCCCCCCCAAAGACACACCTTTGTAAGAACTGGCAGGGCTGTGCTCAATTTGAATTCTGAATATCAATGGGCCCCCTCTGAGCCATTTTGGGCCAAGAGGAGCAGGTCTGGCCCTCCCCGTCACTCTGGGAGCAGAGACAGGGAAGAGTTGAAAGTACAGAACCCCCTTCTCCCCCCCACCACTTCCACTTGCTAGTTGAACGAGTGTGGGCAAGTTACTCCTGCCTCTGAGCCCCAGAGCCCTCCTCTGCAAAACAGGGTCAATCAAAATACTTATTTCATAGAACTGGTGTCAGGATTAAATGAGTTAAAATGACCAGAGGACATACAAGAGAGCTTGATTCTCAATCAGTACCTTGCGCTAGGTGGGCTTAAAAAAGATCTCTGCACCCGAATTTGTGTCTATGTTGATTTATTTGCATTTCAGGCCCCAGCTAAATGTGGTCCCGGGACCAGTGGCAGCAGCATCACACAGGAGCTGGTTAAGCGTGCAAATTCTCACACCCCATCCAGAACCTGCTGAACCCGCCCCTTCCCTGGAACATGCTCCCTGAGTGATTCACGTGCACAATAGAACATGAGCGCTGTTTTATTTTTTTTTTTAATTTTTTTTTCAACGTTTTTTATTTATTTTTGGGACAGAGAGAGACAGAGCATGAACGGGGGAGGGGCAGAGAGAGAGGGAGACACAGAATCGGAAACAGGCTCCAGGCTCCGAGCCATCAGCCCAGAGCCCGACGCGGGGCTCGAACTCATGGACCGCGAGATTGTGACCTGGCTGAAGTCGGACGCTTAACCGACTGCGCCACCCAGGCGCCCCATGAGCGCTGTTTTAAAGTCTGGCATTTCCTGACCGTTGAAACTCAGGAGAGATGTGGGTATAAAGAAGGAACACGGGATGGGAGGGCGGGATTCAGGAGACACTTGCTCTGGCCCTGGTTTTGCTGCTCACCTGCCGACATGTTCTAAACCCCTGCTTCCTGCTGCCCTGACCCCACCGAAGACCAATTATATCAGCTCTGGGGGGTGGAGCTCAGGCAGCCAGGGTTTTAAAAGATCCCCAGGTCGTTGCAAACGTAGCCTGGGGTGAGACTCCCTGTTCCAGTCCAGAATGGATCCCCAAATCCGTTCAGTTCTATGTCCCGCTGTCCACACTGACAGAGTCAGACTAAGGACTTTTTTAAATTGAGGTGAAATTCACATAACATAAAATTCACCATTTTAACGTGCACACTTCAGCAGTATTTACATTCACAATGCTGTGCAACCAACACCTCTATCTAGATCCAGAACATTTCCATCACCCCCAAAGGAGAGACCATACCCATTAGCAGTCACTCCCCAACCCCCCTTCCCCAGCCCCTGGCAACCAGCCCCTGGCAACCATCTGCTTTCTGCCTCTATGGGTTTATCTGTTCTGGGCTTTTCGCAGAAATGGAATCATACAATATGTGGCCTTTCGTGACTGGCTTCAGTCACTCAGCCTAATGTTTTTGAGGTTCACCCACATTTTAACAGGTGTCGAAACACCACTCCTTTTAAATCACATTCAGACTCTAGTGTTCTGTGAATCAAAACTCAAATTAATCCCTGTGGAGGCTTCAAGACATCAGCTGGACCTCAAGAACAGGCATCTTGCTTTCCAGAGTGACTGTGCCCCCACTCCTGTCACCTACCTTCCCCCCCCCCCCCGGTCAGGATCCATTACAAGAGGGATGTGGGTCACGCAAACCTGTTCCACTCAGCCCCACTCAGACTCAGACAGAGCAACTGTGACACTTCCTTTTCATGGTGGGGAATGCGCAGTGCCACAAGGAGGCTTCGAGGCCCTGATGAAAGCCGACAGCTGATCATTCTCACATGCCTGCTCCAGAAACAAAGGGAGGAGAAAATGAAGCAGATGTTTCCTGGGCTTCTCAGGGAAACTCACGGCTGCATTGTATCTTAGAAACCCTCCTCCCAATTCCACCTGACCACCAGGATGTCCCCTTGCCACCTGAAAACCACAGAGTGGGGACTTGAGTGTGATGTAGACAAAAGAGAGACGGGGGAGAAGATGCACAATAAAACCACTCTCACTGTAGAACATTCCCCAAACTGGACTCCGCCAAATAAAACTCCTCCACAATGCATCGACAGGTGCCATGGGAAAGAGAGATCCGATGCTCTAACAAGTTTGGGTATCACTGTATGTCAGCAACTCACTCTGGAGAGTCTCCAAGCAAGTTTGCAAATTAAAGGCTCTGACAAGTCCTGCAAGAAAGGAAATTATACTCATTTTATTTAATGCATCTGATCAAGGAAATATTTCTCTGCGTGAGGGAACCCTCATCTATAAATGCATCTTAGGAGTCCCTACACAGAATGAATCCTTTGTTCAACAAATGTTTCTTGAGAAGCTACTATATGCCAGGCACGATTCGAGGGATTAAGGGTGTGGTGGTAGAAAAGGTAGTTACAATCCTGCACCCAAAGAGCTTCCATTCTAGTAGGTGGAAATGGATAATAAAAAAGTAAATCAATAAACCAGAAAATCCTGAAATCCACTCTTTCAGTGGGAAAGAAAGATCTCTATTCAAACCTTCCCTGCCTCCTCCAATCAGGGGTAACGCCTCCCTCTTTTATCTCCCACAATGTTTGCGATCTGCACCATTCAGAAGGTAATTAATTGTGCTCTGCCTGTGACAGCACCCTAATAATTATGCTGAGATTTCATAATCTCTCGGGTTATTAAGTTTCCCTGTTTTATGTCTTGTTTTCTCTGTCACACTGTAAACTCCTTTTGGGGAAGGAAAGTAGTCTCTGCTTGCACCCTCCTGACCCCCACTGTGTGCAGTCCAAAGAAGGTGTTCTGGAAGTCTCTCTGCGTGGAGTATGATGAATCTATAGGACATATACGGCCCTCTCCTAGGGCCCTCAGATCTACCACTGCAGAACCACAGAGCTGGGGCCCCACCGTCTGCATTTTAGCCGGCCTTCCAGATGATTCTGAGGCACACTCAAGTTCAGGAACCACTAGCCTAAGGTCTCCACCATGGCCTCTTAGAGACTGGGGTCAAATCCCGGATCCAACCTTCATTCGTTGTGTGACCATGAGCAAGTTCAACAACGTCGCTAAACCTCAGTTTTCCTCATCTCTGAAATGGGGATACAAATAGTACCAATCTCAGAGGGCTGGTATGAGGATCAGGTGAGCTTTTCACTGAAAGAGGCTTAGCCCAGGGCTGGATACACAGCTGAGGCCCAATCCCAGCTAGATCTCACTGGCCAGTATTATTACTAAGAAAACAGGGCATGTCTGTCTAATTGCATCTCGAACTGAGGCCCCTGACCATCTCCCCTCTCCCCCACCCCCATTCCGGGGAACAACTTGCTGAGCCTCCAACACACCAGCTCATCCCCACCCTGGCTGGCCAAACACAGAAAAACTCCTCTCTCTCCTCCGACGCCAACATTACACATCATTTCCCAGACTCCTTTGCAGTTAACGCTCTGGCCAACAGAACAGGGACAGAACTGAGACCTGGTCCCTCAAAACATCCACTGCAACCTCCAACTCCCACCCCATCGCCCACCTTCCCTCTGGGTGCCAATATCCAGGGCAGCCTGGTAGCTACATGTTGAAGACAGTGGCTCCCGGGTCCCGGGCACTGGCCCTACCTCCAAAGCACAAGCAACCATTTTGGATTTTACATGACTTAGAAATTAAGGGGCGCCTGGGTGGCTCATGTGGTTACACGTCCGACTTCGGCTTAGGTCATGATCTCACAGTTCATGGGTTTGAGTCCCATGTCGGGCTCTGTGCTGACAACCTGGAGCCTGCAGCCTGCTTCGGATTCTGTGTCTCCCTCTCTCTCTGCCCCTCCCCCGCTCATGCTCTTTCAAAAATAAATAAACGTTATAAAGAAATTAACTCCTACTCTGTTTAGCTGCTGAGACTTACCTTCACCGAGAGCCAGCATTGCCTTAATACATCACCTTAGAGGTTTATAGTTGTTCTTCCCTTTTCCAGAAGTTTCTTCCAGGATTCTGTAGATGTTGCATGTCTACATCAACATACAACTACAGTACCGTTGACATCTGGGGCTGGGTGATGCTTTGTGAGGGGGGCTGTCCTGTGCACAGCAGCACCCCGGGCCTGTACCCACCAGAGACCGGGAACTCTCCCATCCCCGAGCTGTGACAACCAAAACTGGGTCCCGAGATTGCCAAGTTGAGGCACTGCTGACTTCTAGGAAAGCACTTCCCTGGCTGCCCAACCTAAACGTGATCCGCTCAGCTCATCCACACCCCCTCCGTCCCCTCACCCTGCCTGTTGGTTGTCGTTCGTCCATAAAACGTGCCAGTGGGTGGCACCAGGCTATTCGTTAGTTTACTTGTCTGTGGACTCTCTGCCCTGCTCCAACATGAGTCCCGTGCGAGCCCTGCCCATCCTGTTCTGCACTTTGTCCCTCCCGCTAGCTCAGCACCCCGTACCCAGTGGGGGGACTCAATACATATCTGCTGAAGGAACGACAGGTGAATGGAGGTCAAGGTGGCCAGTGGGCTGGGACGGCAGGGCTGGAACTCAGGGGAAAGATCCCATGGTTTGACCCCAGTTAACGCAATGATTCACGAAGCACAAGTTGACTCAGGTCATTGGGAAGCAAGAATCAGCATCACTGATTTGTCAGCCATGGAGCATTTGTGAGGTTCAATCCCTGTGGCTCTATCCACAGCCGCTGGAAGGAAAAGGTGTCCAGACTGCCTCTCCATCAAGGCCACGACCCCTCGGGGACTGAGCACCGGTGAGTGGCTAGCCAAGGGGACCCAACCAGCTGTCCTGGTTTTCAACCTCCCTGTCAAACAGCAAAGTCCACGTCATTCATGAGCTAGGACTCCATTAATCCAGACTCTGCAGCGTCTCGACCCAACACCGGTTTAATATAAAATGAATCATTTCTCTTTTTGGAGGAGATACCTGACTGGCAATCCAACGATCACAGCTTCCCCCCCACCCACCTGAACATTCCCAGCTAGTATGCAGAAGGAAGGAAGGAAGGAAGGAAGGAAGGAAGGAAGGGCAGAAGGAAGGAAGGAAGGAAGGAAGGAAGGAAGGAAGGAAGGAAGGAAGGGCAGATGGAAGGAAGGAAGGGCAGTCACAGCATTATGGGGATGGTCACACCACACTTAATCATCCCAGACCTTCGGCAAAGTCCTCATTTTGTTTCGGTTGTGGGGAATTATTTTTGGTTGCTTTTAGAAAAGAGAAAACAGAAAGAAAAAACAAAACAAGCAGAGTTAATGAGCTTATAAAAACGAAGCTAAAAATAGGTGAAAAAATAATGTTGTGAAACAAAATAAAATTAAATCAAAATTAAGATGCGCTGGGATGTTTTTTTAAAGAGTGTCAAGCTCAAGAAATTGATGAGTCCTCACAGAATCCACCAAAGAAGGGATTTTTCTCCTGCTCTCCAACTGATGCCAGGTCTCAGCTCAAACCCTCTTGGCCCCAGGTACTTTAGAGGTCCCTCGCGTGGAGGGCAGGCCTGGCTAAGAGAAAGTTCTTCCCTGTACGAAGCCCAACTCCAGGTAAGGTGACTGCCACCCTCCTGCCCCTGCTCTGCCCTCTACACGCACACCGCACAGCCCCCTCTGCCCTGTGACAGCCCCTCTTCTCTGTGACAATGGAGTATGAGTGTGTCCCCACCTCTGCTTCAGAATAAAGCCCTTGAGTTCCTTCAACCATCCTGCAAGCGAAGCAACTTGGGGGAAGGGGTAACTTTAGCTCAGTGCTTCTCAAACTGGGGCTCCCAAACCGGCAGCATCGGCATCATGTGGGAACTCATTAACAATGCAAGCTCCCAGGCCCCACCCCAGAACTAGCGAATCAGGAATTCTTGTGGTAGAGCCCAGCAGTCTGTTTTTTTACAGGCCCTCCTGGGAATTCCTTTTTTTTTTTCTTTAAGTTTATTCATTTATTTTGAGAGAGAGAGAGAGAAAGCACAAGCAGGGGAGGAGAAGAGGCAGAGAGAGACAGAGAGAGAAAGAATCCCAAGCAGGCTCCGTGCTGTCAGCGCAGAGCCTGATGTGGGGCTCGAACTCACGAACTGTGAGATCGTGACCGGAGCTGAAACCAAGAGTCAGATGCTCAACCGACTGAGCCATCCAGGCGTCCCCGCGGCTCAAGTTTGAAAACCACTGCTTCACATCGGGACAGCTCTTAGCAAGCTACTTTAACCTCTCTCTGCCTCAGTTTCCTCTCTATGAAATGGGGATCTTAGAAGGATCCACGTCACAGGGTGGTGGGAGTATCCGTGTGATAAGGTATGTATGATGGGGTTAACACCGCGCCTGGCGCCTGGTTAGAAGGTCTGTAAAAGGTGCTTCTCGTGACTGCTATTGTCGCCAGCTGTTTGCTAAGGCTGAGCAGCCACAGAGAGGAGGGGTCCTAAAGTGGCGGAGGGCGTCTTAGGTTTGCCTGTTTAGAAGAGGAGAGGCTTTGGCGATTCTGCGGGAATTGAGAGCATCTCTTGGACAGTTCACAGCCCCGCCTGGAACTTGGAAAAGGCCTTCATTATTCTCATCTCCTTCAGCAGGCCGCTGGGGGCCAGACCACTGAGTTCTGCATGAAATAGGTTAAAGTCCCCAGCGTGACAAATTTCTTGTTCATTTTCACAAACTACTTATCTTTGGAAGCTCTGAAGTCTCCCTGTCCATTAGGGAAACCACCAGCCACACACGACTACGGAGGACTTGACATGTGGCTACTTGAACTGAGATGGGCTGTAAGTATAAATCGACACCAGACTGCAAAGACTTAGCAAGAAATAAAAGAATGTAAAATATCTCAATAATTTTTTGTCTTCGTGACATAATACAAGTATATCTTGCAGGTAACTTTGGTTAAATAAAACATATTAATGTTACCTGTCCATAGATTCCATCGCAATCCCTATCAAAATTCAAATGCATTTTCCACAGAAATAGAAACAAAAAAGAAAACAATCTTAAAATGTATCTGAAACCACAAAAGATCCCAAAGAGCCAAAGCAGTCTTGAGAAAGAACAAAGCTGGAGGCATCATGTCTCCCGATTTCAAATTATACTACAAAATGGCATTAAAAACAGATACATAGACCAATGGAACAGAAGCGAGAGCCCAGAAATAAACCCATGCGTGTGTGGTCAACTAATATTTGACAAGGGAGCCAAGAATACACAACGGAAAAAGAACAGTCTCTTCAATACATGGTACAAAGGAATGAAATTGAGTTCCTAACTCACACCTATCACAAAAATTAACACTAAATGGATAAAGGATTTAAGTGTAAAATGTGAGGGGTGCCTGGGTGGCTCAGTCAGTTAAGCGTCCAACTTTGGCTCAGGTCATGATCTCAAGGTTCATGAGTTCGAACCCCGCGTCGGGCTCTGTGCTGACAGCTCAGAGCCTGGAACCTGCTTCACATTCTGTGTCTCCCTCTCTCTCTGCCCCTCTCCTGCTCATGCTCGCTCTCTCTCTCTCTCTCTCTCAAAAATAAATATACATTAAAAAATCTCAATGTAAAATGTGAAACAATAAAACTCTTAGAAGAAAATATAAAGGAAAAAGTCCCTTGACATTGGTCTTGGGAATGATTTTTTTTTGACATGGCACCAAAATCACAAGCAACAAAGGCAAAAATCAATAGGATGACACCAAACTAAAAATCTTCTAGACAGCAAAAGAAACAATCAACAAAATGAAAAGGCAAGCTATGGAACAGGAGAAAATATTTCCAAACCGAAATGTGTAAGGAACTCCTATGAACTTGATGGCCAAAAAGGAAAAAATCTGATTAAAAAATGGGCAGAGGACTCAGACATTTTTCCAAAGAAGTCGTACAACGGGCCAATAAGTACAAGAAAGGGTGTTTCAACATCACCCATCATCTGGGAACTGCAAATCAAAACTGCATGAAGGTATTACCTCCCACCTATTAGAGTGGATATTACCAAAAACAACAACAACAACAAAACAAACAAAAAAACAAAAACAAAACAAAAAAGAGAGATAACAAGTATTAACGAGCATGTGGAGAAAAGGGAGCCCTCGTGCACTGTTGGTGGGAATGCAAACTGGTGCAGCCACTATGGAAAACAGTATGAAGGTTCCTCCAAAAAATTAAAGAGAGAACCACCCCGTGAGCCAACAATCTCACTTTTAGGTGTACATCCAAAGGAGATGAAATCACTTCCTCAAACAGGTATCTGTACCTCCACCTGCACCACAGCATTATTCGTAATAGCCAAGTTAACCTCAGTGTTCATCAATGAATGTATAAAGAAAATGTGATTGATGATTGATAGATAGATAGATAGATAGACGACATAGAGATAAATGGAATATTATTCACCCACAAAAAAGGAAGGAAATCCTGTCATTTGCAACAACACGGATGAACCTTGAGGGCCTTATGCTAAGTGAAATAAGCCAGTCAGAGAAAGACTAACACTAAATACTGCATGAGCTCACTTTTATGTGGAATCTGGACACATCAGACTCAGGAACAGAGAGTCAAAAATGGTGGTTGCCAGGGACTCGAGACGTGGGGGCAGTGGGGAGACGTCGGTCAGGGTATAAACTTTCAGTTACAAATGAATACGTTTCTGACATCTAACGGACAGCCTGGTGACTATGGCTTACAGCACTCCATTATATCCTCCAGTTGCTATGAGAGCAGAGCTGTGGTTTACTCACCATGGCAACAGCAACAACAAAATGGTGACTATGTGAGGTGAAGGAGGTGCTAACTAACCTTGCTGTGGTCATCATTTCGCAAGACATGTGCAGATTAAATCATCACATCATACACCCCAAACTTACGCAATGTCATATGCCGATTCTAGGTCAATAACGCTGGGAGAAAAAACTGTTGCCTCTTTCTTTATTCTTTTTTAATGTGATGACCAGAAAATGCAGAACTGTGTTTGTGGGCATGCCATAAGGAACACCACAGAGGAGCGAGCTGAGCTTTCTTTCAGTCAACAGCCAGCAACAATCTCCAGACATGCGACTGTGGGTCAGCTTTTGGATGTTTCCAGCCCCTAGACATCATGGGGCAGAGACAAGCCATCCTCACTGTACCCTCTCCCAGTTCCTGACCCTCAAAATCCATCCACACAATAAAAGGGTTTTGCACCACATTTGGAGTGATTTGTTACACAGAAGGAGCAGTTACATTTTCCAAGGATCTGTGAACTGGCTTTGTCTTTTCTTAGTCATCATGGGACCTCTGGTAGATCATGATGGTTGAGGGGGCAAGTCCTGGACCACAGCAGGTGTAACTCTTCATTCTATTTAATAGTATACACATATGTCTCCTACAGAAACCTGTGTGTTCCTTAAAAGTAAGGTCCAGGGGGCACCTGGGTGGCTCAGACAGTTAAGCATCCAACTCTTGATTTTGGCTCAGGTCATGATCTCACGGCTCATGAGATCAAGCCTCACATCGGGCTCTGCACTAACAATACAGAGCCTGCTTGGGATTCTCTCTCTCCCTCTCTCTGCCCCTCCCTCCCCTCAAAATAAACAAACATTTAAAAAAAATTTTATTTTATTTTATTTTTGAGAGAGAGAGAGAGAGAGAGACAGAGTACAAGTGGAGGAGAGGCAAAGAGAGAGAGAGGGAGACACAGAATCCAAAACAGGTTTCAGGCTCTGAGCTGTCAGCACAGAGCCTGATGCGGGGTTCGAACCCACAAACTGCGAGATCATGACCTGAGCCAAAGTCGACACTCAACCAACTGAGCCACCCACGCACCCCATAAATAAACATGTTTGGTTTTTTTTCAAAGTAATGTTCATATCACAGACCTTCTCACATCCTCATTTCCCCGCACTCTGAACCATTGCACAACGTGGCACAAGGAAGCCTCGGGAAAAACGAATGGCCAAACAGCTCTGGCCAAATTCCCGCAATGGGCGGGTCACAGGGCAGAATGCCCTTTTGCCAAATGTTGCCAGGAATCCCCCAACTCGGCTTTCAACCACGTTCAGTTCCTATTCGTGGAAGTTTTAACAAACCATTGAAGAACTTTTGGTCTTTCCATAGAAGTTTCTATTGCTGTGGAAAAGAAAGTCTGCTGACAAAGAGAAGTCCCTTAAGACCTAACTGTCCGTTCACATCTGAATTTCTAAACCATTCTAGCAAAACTTCATTAGGCTCGGAGCGTGGCATGGGAGATAATGATCTGATTTCTATCTCCTTCAAACACCCTCCTCGCGTTCCCAAATAAGAACAGCACGGGAAATTAGACAGCTCTAATTAATGACTCAATAAACAGAGAAAAGGGGGAAAAGTTGGCACAACACTCACTCCAGATCATCAATACGCATTTTGGCCCCTGCTGAGTTCCCTTCCCACAGCAGGCTCACTGCTCTTTCAAGGCGCCCCATTCCAGATCTGAACTGGGGTTCTCACTAATGGCTCTCTCGCAATCTTCCTTGTCTGGGTGCTAACACTGAGGCTGCGCACGACGCCCAGAGTGGACCCTGGGGACTGTGGCAACGGATAAACAAAGACTCCCTTCTCCCTACAGAGGCTGGGACCTCACTCACCCAACCTCCTTTTCCTCCAAATGTTCCTTCAAAGAGGAGGTAAAACAGAACAGGGATTAAGGGTGACCTCTGGAGTCACACTGCTGGGGCCAACTCCCAATGTCATCATTTGGCCTTGGGAGGCTTCCGGACCCCACCGAGCCTTAATTTCCTCACCTGGAGCCACAGCAAAGGCCATCTAGAGCATCAGTGGCTCCAACCACTGACCCGGAGGGTCTGATCCCAGCTGTGTGGCCTGGGGCAAGTTGCTTAACCTGTCTGCCTCAGCTTCCTCATCTGTAAAGAGGGGATAATAAAAATACCTACCTCGTAAGGTTGCTATAAGAATTAAGTGAGCGAAGATGCATAAACCACTCACAACAGAGCCTTCACACAGCACGTGCTGTAAAGGGCTGGCGTTTATTATATGGTCATTGGGAGTGTTATCGGAACATGTGCATGGAAATGCTCAGTACAGGGAAGAGAAGCATGTGATAAATACTCCAGAGTGTTGTTGTTTCCTTGTGGTTACTGTTGCTTCTAAGCTAGCCTTTGATCCTGCTGAAGATGTCCTGGGGCTGGAACAGGAACCATTAAAGCAAGGACTGGCCGCATGATTAGGCAAATCTTGTCCCTGGAGGCTGGGCTCTCCATGCCCTCCGGTCATGTGGCACAAAGACCATGAAGAACAGGCAGGGGATTGAGAGGTCTGAAGGTCCAGCCCACTGAGAAATGGCCAAAGGAACTGAAAATGTTTCGTCCAGAGAAGAGAACTGAAAAGAACCATATACGATGCTATCTTCCAACAAGCAAAAGGCAAGTTAACCATCACTTTCCATGGAGGTCCTCCCTACCGTGGCATTTCCCACCCCACCCCCCAAGAAAGGCCAGATCCCTATTACAAGCTCTCATAGCTCACTCCAGGGGTTAAATCATTATTTACATAATTAGTTGCTGAATGTCTTTCCTCCTACCAAACTGAGCTCTACTGGGTGTGTCCCACTCATCACCTTGGTCAAACTCACATCGGCCCCAGGGAAAGATGAAAAGGAAAGCAGCAGTGGTCAGGAGGGAGGCCAGGGGTACACCCCGTGGGCTCTGGGGGCCAGAATTTCCAGAGGGCGTAAGATGTGCTGGGAGACCACTTTGAGACTGCTCAGCGGTGGGCCAGGCACACAGCCACAGAAAGGGGCTGGCTGACTTATGTGGGAGTGAGCTCCCTGTCACTGAAGGCATTCATGGCCAGCAGCTGCCTACACCAAGCAGGAGTTTAACTTACATTCACCAAGAAAGCATCCGCCAAGACATCTTCCACGTGCAGGACATGCCCTAGGGTGTGTTGCAGGCCCCTTGGGGGGGATCCAGAGTTGCCGAGAACATTCTAGACCACAGGAGGTCATTTAAAGTGCAGCGAGAACAAAGGTACTACTCATAGACAATTTGGAGATGGCAGGTGCATTCACTGTCTTGATTCATGATGATGGTTCCCCATGTGGATCATATGTCAAAACTCATTAAATTGTATACTTTGTGCAGTTCATTATATGCTGATTATATCAGCTCTTAAAAAAAGACCATCTTTTATGGCTGGCTGACTCAGCCAGTAGAGCATGCGACTCTTGATCTCAGAGTCGTGAGACTGGGGTGTAGAGATTACTAAAAAAAATAAATAAAACTTAAAAAAATAGACCATCTCTTTTTTTAAGTTTATTTCTTTTTGAGAGAGAGAGAGAGCACGAGCTGGAGAGGGTCAGAGACAGAGAGGGAGACACAGAATCCAAAGCAAGCTCCAGGCTCCGAGCTGTCAGCACAGAGTCCAATGTGGGGCTCAAACTCATGAACTGTGAGATCATGACCTGAGCCAATGTCAGATGCTCAACTGACTGAGCCATCCAGGCGTCCCCCAAAATAGACTATCTTTTTAAAAAGTGGAATAGCAGCAAATGACACAAAGATGTTCAGGGCGGTGAACATCACCACAAAGCACACCATAACCAAAAGCCAATGGTTATGTAAATTCACTACATCCACAGGAAGAAATAGGGTGTAGCTATTAAATGTGATGTTTTCAAAAGCTAAATAATGACATGACCCTCCTTCATCAAAAAAAAAAGGGGGGGAGGAGAAAAAAGGATATAGGAGAATCTATATAATTTGATATTGTTCCTATTTTGTTAAAAATGCATTTAAAAATTTTTATGTTTATTTTTGAGAGAGAGAGAGAGAGAGAGAGAGTGTGTGAGCCGGGAGGGGCAGAGAGAGAGACACACAGAATTGGAAGCAGGCTCCAGGCTCCGAGCTGTCAGCACAGAGCCTGACACGGGGCTTGCACCCACGAACCGCGAGATCATGACCTGAGCCAAAGCCGGATGCTTAACCAACTGAGCCACCCAGGTGCCCCTAAAAATGCATTTTAAAAAAAAAAGCAATTAAAATGGAATCCTGTGTTACTTAGGTCATTTTGAAATCATTTTTGAATACTGAAAGGACCCACCATAAAATGTGAATCTGGACAAGATGATGAGTGATTTGGGTTTTTTTTATACTTTTTCTTTTCCAGAATTTTTACGAATAAAAATGATTTCAGTATCAAAAAGGGAAATCAATATTACTTTAAAACAATAAATAAAGGGTAAGTAAGGTCTTCTCTGCAGTTCTCAAGGAGGGAGAATCCAGAGGACCGCTAATGTCCCAAAGACCAACCCCTATAATCCTCTCCAACCTCCAGACAGAGGTCTAGGGAGCACCGCGGTTGTGGGCAGGAGGCAGGGGATGTGCTGCCTGAAACAGATGCCGATTGGATTAGGGCCTGCTTCTGTTTTCCTCTAAGTAGATTACGCTTTTCTTGAACTTGCGCCAGTGGGTCCCGGAAATTCACCCCAGGACAGTCCTGTGGTTCATTTTCAGAGCTCACTGGAATATGTTGAAGCATGTAATAAATACATTTAAGTCTAATCGGATAAATCGCTAAATCAAATCGTTATCTTGCAATTTGAAAACCAGGCTCTGGTTCCAGATCCCGGGGGCAGGACGAGTAGGAAGAAACGGAAGGGCTTGGGGCGGAGAACAAGGTCACCCAACACCAAGGGCAGAGAAGCATGCTACCACCGCCCCGGCCCAACCAGATGTTCAACAGCTGCACACCGCCCTCAATTTTGCGACCAAAGTTGGCAGAAGCCACAGTAGGTGGGAAAACACATCTACCTGGGCACTACCTGCCTCGGTAGGACCTTCCGAGGAAGGCCAGTGCTGGACTTCCAGGTGTGGTTCATCTGGTCTACCTCCCTGTCTTGAAGCAAAAGAGCTCTCAAGTTCTCCGCCAAGACCACCTACAGAGCCTCGCCCTGTTTCTGGTCTGGAAACCTGTACTGAGCTTCTGTTATGTTAAAGCCCTAGAAAGCGGAGACCGAGGGGCAAGAACTCTAGATTCAGACAGATCTGGTCCAGATCCCAGCTCGGCCATGAACTGCGTGTGAGACCAGAACAGGCTCAGCCTTCCTGTGCCTCAGTCTCTTCATCTGTAAAATGAGCACCTATCTCAGAGTGAGTGCTATGGGATTAAATGAGATAATACATACAAAGCGCTTAGCACAACACCAGATACAGAGTAATTAATCCAAGTTAGATACTATTATTGTCTGAATTACCTTTATAGAATTTCCTACCTAGTATATTTTTATGCAAACTTATCATATCCTTATGTGACATAAGCTCTGTGAGAACATTTTCATCTTATTTTAATAAATGTTAACCGAGAGCCAGTCTCTGGAAGAAGTGATAGGGACACAATGGTGAACAAAACAGAGATGGTTTTTGGCCTCAGGGAGTTCTACAGTACTATGATCTTAAACAAATAAGCATCCAAATATATATGTAATTAAAAACTGGGGCATGTGCTACAAAGAAAAGGAATGGGGTAGTCCAAGGGAAAACAGAGGGGTGCTCTTTTGAGCTGGGAGGGGGCGGGGACAGGAAGACTCTCCAGAGGAAATACTTTCTTTAATTTTTTTTAAGCCTTATTTATTTTTGAGAGAGAGAAAGAGACAGAAAGAGAGTGCAAGTGTGATAGGGGCAGACAGAGAGAGAGACACAGAATCCAAAGCAGACTCCAGGCTCTGGGCTGTCAGCATAGAGCCCGCTGTGGGGCTCAAACCCACGAACCACAAGATCATGACCTGAGCCAAAGTCGGATGCTCAACCGACTGAGCCACCCAGGTGCCCCCAGAGGAAAAAGTTTTAAGCCAGAATGTAACTCCCTAGGAGTCAGCTAGGGAAAAAGAAGGGAGAGAAGGCTCCAGACAGAGGGCACAGCATATGCAAAGGTCCTGACGTGAGAAAAGCATTCCAAGGACTGGGAAAAAAATCTCAGTGTGACTGAACAGTTTTGAGTAAGAGAGAAAATAGAAAGAGATGAGGCCATTGAGGTAGACAGGGAGACGGAGGGTTTTAAGCAGGGGAGTCATGGAGAAGGCACTGAGGGGAGCAAGTCTGAAAGTAAGGAAACCAGAGAGGAGGCTGCTACAGTCATTCAAGCAAGACTAGGGTACTGGTGGGGAAAAGCAGAAAGACTTGACACACATTTTAAGGACAAAACTAACGTGACCTGGGGCCATAAAGCATGTGAGGAGGGAGGATAGGGCTGGAATCACAATGGCGCCCAGACTTGCAGCTTAAGCAACTAGAAAGATGGACCTGCCATCTCCTTCTTACTAAGAAGAAAAAACTCGAATGGAAGAGCAATTCTGGGGGAAGAGGAGTCCATTCAGTGTTAGGCACGGAAGTAAGGGACAGATAAGGTAAGAGTAAAACCAGGAGAGAGTGTGTTGTTGGTAGCCAAGAGAAGAGAATGTTTCCAAAAGGGAAAAGTGGTCAGTTGTTCATGCTGGTAGGAGATCAAGTAAGAGAAAACGGATGTGTCTGACATATAATAGGTTGTCAATGAATGTCCGTTAGATGTATAGACAGGCGGATGAGTACATGGATGGACAGATGCATACATGAATGGGTACGCGGGTACATGGATCTGTGCATGGGTGGATGGGGCATAGATGGATAGATGACTCGATGGATGGATGCATGGGTGCGTGGCTGTGCACACAGATGAATGGACAGATGAACAGATGGCCAGGTACATGCTTGGATACATGTATAGGTAAACGTATGGATGCACACATCCACGGATGTGCATATGGCTGGATGGGTACATGGATGGAGCATGGATGTAATAGCCTCACCCACAGAGAACTCTAGTTAGCTCCTCAAGCAGGAACCACTTCTCCCCTTCATGCAACCATTCCCTTAGTCTAGAAAATTCTTTTATGCCATTTCCTCTCCCCTTCACCTTCTCCAAAGCTCAGTTCAAGTGTTGCTTACTCAGAGAGACCATCTCTGACTACTCTAGCTAACATGGCTCTCTCACTACTTTCTTCAAAGTGTTTATCAAATTTTCAAATCATCTCCTTTCTTTGTTTAAAGGTCTGTCTCCCTCATTAGACAGTTTGGTCCACAAGAGCAGGGACTTGTTCATAATTTCTAAATCTCCAGCACTCAGCAGAGCACCTGGTGCATAGAAGGGACTGTGAGGGACTCTGTGCCCATAAAATAGATGAGGGATGGGCGGATGGAGGAGGAAGTGAATGTATAGGTGAGTAATAGACAGATAAGTGGCTGGATGGAAGATGGGTGGGTGAGGGAATTGATAGGTGGAGGAATGGATGGATAGATAGATGAATGTTTGGATGGATACGTGGGTGGGCTGAGTGAATGAGTGGGGGATATATGGATGGATGGATATATGGATGGGTGGTAGATGGAGGGATGGATGGATGGATGGACGGATGGATGGATAAATGAATGGCTGGATATATGGATGGAAAGATGGATGGACAGATGGATGGGTGGATGGATGGATGGATGGATGGATGGATGGAAGGAGCAAAGAAGAGGATAGAAAGAAAGAATGTTGGAGGGGGAGGGAGGAAGAATGGATGGGTGAATGGATAAATGAATGAATGTACCCCACTCCCTAACAACCTATGCTCAGGACAACCACCCCCTTGACCTAGTCTCACCCTGAACCTGTGTTCAGCCACCTGAGAAGAGGCACAACCCTTCCAGGTGCTAAAATACCAAATTCTCTCTCTGCAAAGGCCACTCAGCCACAGCTGCGGCAACATCCTGTCCCTGGGGGGTTGACATTAGCTTGCTCCTGTTTTACTATCTGAGATAAGCAAGGCAGGGTCAGGCTACCAGGCACTGGGAAGGAGGAGAAAGGGAGTTTTTAAGAGACAAGGAGGAAAAAAACACTCTAATAGGCAGGCAAACAACAACAACGAAGCATTTTTAAAATATGCTGTTTCTTGGGGAAAGGGTCGGGCACCCCACACTCAAAATATTCAGAAGATGACAAGCATGAGACACATGAACTGTAAAGGGACCTCGATAAATCACTGCCTGACATTAGCAGAGGCAGGTATTAGTACTTGGCAAGATCTTTTTAAAGATACACACACACACACACACACACACACACACACACACACACACACACGGAAATGATTAAAGCATCTGGGCTCACATTTTCTTGTGGAAAGTAGCTCTCTCTTTTACAGATCTGTTCTCAGGAGCCCTGAACTCTGCTTCTGCCTTCAGAAAGCCATCCCAAAGGCTAAAGGAGGAAGAAAGAGAATCAAGTCTGCGTCTTTGAAAAAGAGAAAGGAGAAGGTGTACCTGTTCCCAGAAGTCTGAACGCTGGACCTGGGTGGCCTCATAAATGCTAAACCGAATGCAGCAAGCCCCCTCACCAGTTCTGGGCTCCCCTCTCCATGCCCACCTGGAAGGTGACCTCTGCCTGGTGGCCATGTCCTGCCTCCAAAATAACCGGGGCAGTGTACATTAACCAGATTTAACATTTAGTTGTTTCTTAGTTACATACCCTTGTCAGTGGCTTAACTGTAAGCCTCAGTTTTCTCATCTGTTAAATGGGGATAATAATAATACCACATAAAGTCATTGTGAGGAATAAATTAGACAATCCATGTTAAGTGCCTGGCACAGAGTAAAGAGTGGGTCAGTGTTGGCCATTATTAATATTATTGTAATTCTTACAAAGCACTTTGTATATGTCAGTGCCTTACAACTCATTGAACCCTCATAACAATCCTATGAGGTAGTCATAATTCGCCCCTCGTTTGGTAGAAGAAAAGACAGAGATGCAGCGAGGTTAAGGTACTTGCACAAGGTCACACATGGCAGTCCCCAACCTCAGCCAACTGATTCCAGAGTCTGTGCTCTTAGTTCCTGCATGATGCTTATGTATGCCCCCTCCACAGTTCAGTTTCATTAACCCCCTTCCCAAGCCAGTATCTCATACGATCTTCCAAACTCCCTAGTGAGATAAAATGCAGCAGGGGTTCCTACTGTTCCCATTTTACAGACCCTAACACTGAGGAGCAGAGCAGTTCAGGACTCTCGTGTTAGCTCTAGGAACTATCCCCCAAGTCCGTGAGGCCAGAACTGTGTACTTTTTGTTCACTCTTGTGTCCCCAGAGCCCAGCACGGTGCCTGGCAGAGAGGAAATCCTCAGTAGATATCACCCCAATACCCACTGTTTCCTTAAACAGCATTTCCCAAAGCCTGCTTCACGAGATACTAGGTAGCCAAGTTCAGGTGGAATCATGATGTTGTAAGTAAAATCACATGCACAACAACATACAAATGACACCAAGGAGTCCTGCAGAGAAGAAACCAGTTTGCTTTGTTTTTTTTTTTAAGTGAAAATCCTAATATCATTTAGAAAATGCTTCCCTGGACAGTATTTATTTACTTAGTCGTGTTATCAAGAGCTTACTATATACCATGCACTTGGTTTATATATTGCAACTCATTAAATTCTTACAATAATCACAAGAAGGGAGTATTCTAATTGTCCTCATTTCACAGATGAAGAAGCACAGATCTCCAAACCTCAGTATCAAAGCAAATGTACAAACCATGGACCTGCCCTTGTGGCCAAGCTGTCCTGAGTTACAAGGGCAGCCAGCATCTGAGGTCAACTAATCTGAATCTTGCCAACTCTGGGACCTCTCAGCCCTGACCTCAGGCCCTCAAAGGGCATCCAGTATCCAGACACATGGCTGACCCTCTGGGACTTGCTCAGACATTCTATGGAACACACCAGACTGCAGGTCCTTGTCCCCTGGCCAGTCTCCCAACTGCCATCTGCACTCCATTGTGAAAACAGGAACCGTGCCTTGGATAATTCTGGTGCTAACATTTCCATTGGCCTTAGAAGGCGAGGAGTAAATTCCAAAAAGATGAAGTCATTCTGAAGGTCTGGGAGACCTTTGAGACATCTGAGATGGGTATAAAAGTGGAAAGCCAACCTGGATCCAGATCAGTCAGCAACACAGTTACCCGCAGATGAAGTGACCTTGGGGTGCCCCCCAGTCTAAGGAATCCCATCAACTACACATTGCCCATGAGCTGTGGCTTAGAGCTAAACATCATGGAACTACACAGAAGTCATCATTCCTGTCCACAGAGTGCTCCTCATGTGGCTCCTCACCTATGTCACTAACCTCATCTCTTTTCTCATCCCCCAAACCTTCCTCCAGGTTGACCTCCACTTCCTGAGCTGGTCTCATTTTATCACAACTACATGCCTCACTACAGGCTACTCCCATACCTGGGAGGTCATAGTCCCCCAGCCTTTTGGTAACTTCCCATTTTTATACCCAACTCAAATATCTCCTCTCTTCTATGAAGGCTTTCCCAGCTTTCTCTGGCACTCAGCCTCCAAAACATTCCCTGTTTCCTCCTTTGTGTCACCACTGCAACCATATGGTCCTCTGTGCCCTACTGCATTGCAATAATTCTTCAAAGAAAAGAAACCCCTGTATCTAACATGGAGCTTGGCACAAAGAGTTTCCTAAATGCTTGATGAATGAATAAGTGAAAGAGCCTACTTGTTTACAAGCATACATAGCAGGAAAACAATAGTCAAGGACTAGAACAGTCAAGGACTAGAACAGAGGCTGGTAAACTTTCTCTATAAAGGACAAGACAATAATCATTTCACCTTGTGAGCCACATGGCCTCTGTTATAACTCAACTCTGCCGTTATAGAGCAAAAGCACCCTCTGACCATACATTAATGAATAGGTATAGCTGTATTCCAACAAAATTTGATTTTAAAAAGTGGGAAGCTGACCAGATTTGACCTGCAGGGCACAGTCTGCCAATACCTGGATTAGATGATTTAATACATCTCGAAGTGGCATAAAGGAGACAGGCTCATCCTTACCAAATCATTCTCCATTTCCCCCCAGAGAGAGCTGGTCAGGCTAGAATAGGGGAAGGAAGGAAGGAAGGAAAGAGGGAAGGAAGGAAGGAAGGAAGGAAGGAAGGAAGGAAGGAAGGAAGGAAGAAGGGAAGGAAGGAAGGTTGGAGGGAGGGAAGGAAGGTTGGAGGGAGGGAAGGAAGGTTGGAGGGAGGGAAGGAAGGAAGGCTAGAGGGAAGGAAGGTTGAAGGGAAGGAAGGGGGGGAAGGAAGGTTGGGGGAGGGAAGGAAAGAGGGTGGGAAGGAAAGAGGGAGGGAAGGAAGGAGAGAGGGAGGGAAGGAAGGAGGGAGGGAAGGAAAGAGGGAAGGAAAGAGGGAGGGAGGGAAGGAAGGAAGGAGGGAAGAAAGGAGGAATGGAGGGAAGGAGGAATGGAGGGAAGGAGGGATGGAGGGAAGGAAGGTTGGAGGGAGGGAAGGAAGGTTGGAGGGAAGGAAGGGGAGAGAAGGAAGGTTGGAGGGAGGGAAAGAAGGAGGGAGGAAAGGAAGGAGGGAAGGAAAGAGGGAGGGAAGGAAAGAGGGAAAGAAGGAGGGACGGAAGGGAAGAGGGAAGAAAGAAGGGAAGGAAGGAGGAGGGAAGGAAGGAGGATATGCCAGCTCCTAAGAAAGCCTGAATAATTCCTGGATGATTAAAAAGATTTTCTTAGAACTCTCTTAGATCTCAAGCTTCAAACCCTTGAGGCAGACATGAAAATAAAATCTAAGTGAGCTACGAGCTAACGACCAATTCCTCTGAAGAGACAGAGGCGACTTCACAGACTTAAGGTAACAGAGGATGTGGGTGCTGTTTGGGTTTTATTACCATTTTTTTCTATTATTACTAATACTGTCATTTCTATTGATAAATTCTGCCCTGACCGATGTCTTAGGAAAGAAACAAAACAGAAGAGAAAATTAGCTCCAGGGAAAAACCAAACTCAAAGGAAATTTAATTAAATAAATAGATTTCTTGACTGTAAAAGAAAAGAGATGTGACATGTCCCCAAATCTGACTTCCTCCCATGCCCCTGTTTCCAGGGGAACTGGCGGAGCATGAGAAATCCAAATACTTGCCCCAGAGCAAGAAACTCCTTGATAGTATTGTCAATACTCCCCGGCCGCATTCAATCACGTCCATTCAGACAGAACCTGTTTTCTTTCGCTCTTTCTTTCCCTTCCCAATAAATACACTTGAAAAGAAAGCTTGGGTTTATTTCTCAGCTCCTTCCTCTTCTATCCTACTTTTTGGCTGATAATCTCTCTCCACCAACACTTGGCCGTCTCTTTCCTTAGATGATAAGTTTTGTGCCAGCATCACACTGGCAGAATCCTCCAACCCGGTGCGTGTCCCTAGAGGCAGGCGAGGGACCCCTCTTCTCTGCCTCTCCGAGATCAGGCGGTGTTGCTTTGACAGCTCTCCTTCTCTCTTCGTCTATAAACTGGGGCCGTGAACGCCAGGCACTTAATTCACACAGAAGACAGTGTGCGAAAACGAAGTGGCATCGGAAGAGAAGTCAGAGCATCCTTGGAGGACTGCCGGAAGCACTAAGTGAGATCAGACGGGTGCGGAAACCTAACGGTAACAATTAGAGCTCCGTGATAATAACAGCAAGGACCAGTTACTGTAACTCTATGCCAGGCTCTGCGCTGTGCATATTTGATCTCATTTCACCGCCACAACGAGCAGAGAAGTAGGAACAACCACTGCCGAATTTTCACGCCAGGAATGATGTCTCAAAGAGATGAAATGACTCACCCAGGGCCACATGGCTGGGAACACAGTAGGTATCTAATAAATTCTGGATACGGCCAAGTGTGCGAGTGAACTGACTCTTAAGTATCGTTGTATCTTGGGGCACCTGGCTGGCTCAGTCAGAAGGGTGTACGACTCTTTTTATTTTTTAATTTTTTTTTTTAGGTTTATTTTTGACAGACAAAAAAAAACAGAGCATGAGCGGGGGAGGGGCAGACAGAGACAGGGAGGCACAGAATCCGAAGCAGGCTCCAGGCTCTGAGCCGTCGGCACAGAGCCCGACGCGGGGCTTGAACCCACGAACTGCAAGATCATGACCTGAGCCGAAGTCGGACACTCGACCGACTGAGCCACCCAGGCACCCTGAGGGCAAGCAACTCTTGATCTCAGGGTCTTGAGTTCGAGCCCCAGGTGGGGTGTAGACAGTACTTAAATAAATAACAAGTAAAATAAATGAATGAATAAATAAATAAATAAATAAATAAATAAATAATAAATAAATAAAATACCATTGTCTCTTGACTGCCAAGACCTCTGTAGACAGCTAACCTGGCTCTTTTCAAGGGCATGCCGTTAAAGACACTCAAGTGTGTGTCTATAAAATCTGTATCGTGTCTGCATGCACATGTTTTGGGGTCGGCAACTAGCGGTCCAAGGACTTTATTCCAACAGAGAGATTCCGCCTCTTCATCACTAACGGCCCCGGAGAACACTGAGGCTTCAGAAGCAGCCATCTCGGCACGGTGCCTCCCGACTCCCTGCCCTTGACAGCTTGCAAAGCACTTTTGGGACCTCACCTTGTTTAGTCCTCGCCAAGGTCCCAGCAGGAAAAGAGAACGAGAATTCCAGTTCTCTTTTTTAAAGACAGTGACATGACTTCCTTTCCTGACCCGGGAAGTGGGCACAAGGGATTCAAGGTAGGTTTGGGGTCCAAATCCAGGGTTCTCTGCCCTGCCCGGAGCTGTTTTTCCACCACGGGAAGCCGTTGCCCACAGCCCAAGTCTGAGAGGACGCCAGTGAGTCAGAGAGAGAAGCAGCTGGTGGTCAGAGAATCCAGGGATATTCTGTGGCCCCGAGAAGCCGTCAAACCCACAGTGCGGCCACAAGATGCAAGCAGGTGGCGAGTGGCATCCATGCTGACCTTTGTCCCTGTGCACCGTGACCTTGTGGCACTGTTACCCGTGTCCCCTGCCTGCTTTGCTGGGCCCTCTCCAGCTTGCAAAGCCACCAGGTGCCGCCTGCTCACACAGTCCCTCCTCCACGGCCTCCCCCAAGTGCCCAGCCTCATCCCCACCGTGCAGGTGGGGACACCGAGGCCTGAAGGGACAAACTGACTCCCCGAGGTAACAAGCAAGTCCCTCGCAGGAGCCCAGACACTGAGACCAGGACCACGTGATGGCAGAGTTGGTGCTGCCCGTCTCATGGGACCGCCTGACACTTCTTCCTTTTGCTCTCCCCCTCAGCGGCGCCCACCCTAGACCCCCGCATGTACCTGGGCTCCCATCGGCTTGCCAGCACTGAGGCACAGAGCCCTCGGGCCTCAAAACTGGCTGAAAGTTGGACTCAGCCCACTGGGAAAGGAAAATGTCACAATCAGGCAGACAAGGGTGATGCCCCCTCGCTGCATGGACCCCAGGTCTTCCCTTCACCGGATGCTTCATTTAAAGGAACGTTCCCAGGCAGTGGCCACTCATACCTGCCCCTGGGAAACTTCTGTTTGAGCCGGAGCCCTAGAAGTAATACAGTGAAGGTGGCATCTATCATTTATTGAGCACATACTACACACAGGTGCAGAGCCGCAAGTTCTCACATGCACCACCTCACGGTATCAGCCTTTTACGGGAGATACACAGGCACCCTGATTCTGTTTCTATCAGAGAGCCACGCCCAGGCCAGAAGCTGCCTGAAATCGCAGAACAGGGCTCTCCTTCAGACTCCAGGCTTTGTCCCCACCTCCTCCTGGCATCACCTCGCCTCTCCCTGCTCCTCACCTCCCTCTCCCTCCAGGCCTAACTGCTGAGCTGCTCTGGTCCAGTCTACTCGTAGGGCATCAAATTACCCGCCGGGATTAGCCTGGATGTGAGCCAGCAGGTCACTGCTACGCCATGGTGCCTCTTCCCCAAGTCCTGGGTTTTCTTTCAGCAGACCTGGCGGAATCCACTCGGGTGACTTCTGTAGAGCCCCTGGGTTCTCAATAAATGCCGCCCTCTTCCGAGCTCTCCTTCAGAGCCTCGGGGTATGCTGCAAAGCAGCGGTCACGTGCCAAATGCGATGCCAGCTTCGCGACTTGTCAAAGCTGTGCAGCCCTGGGCAAATTCATCCACCTCTCCGAGGGCCACCTCATCCCTTTTTAAAGGGCAGCTCCGACCTTACAAAGTTGTGAAAAGAATGAAGGAGGGCCACCCGTGCAAAGCCCTTGCACACCTCACGTCTAGCGCATCGCAAACATGGAGTGATGCCCTGCACGAAGCAGGAATGCCAGACTTCGGCACAGGGAGAGACTCGCAAAAGGCGGACACCACGAGGGGGTAGATCCTTCTTTCCACGTGCACTGGCGCCATGAATATCTAGAAAAATCCACTGGACACCAAGCCCCTCCTTCAGAAAGAAACCTCTAATCTCCTCCACTCCAACGTTCTTGGCCCCACCATGATGACATAATGCCCCTTTGCCAAAAGCTCAGTGTCTTGTCATAGAATTAGCAAGAACCTGAAACGTCCTGCTGAATAAAGCCCATGGTCAGGGTGACAAGGGATTCCATTTAGAATTCCTCATTCACCTTCTGGTCTTTGCTACAAGGATCAAGTGCAAGTTGGGTAAGCTTTTGGCATTTTCCCTACATACTACCTTCTTCTTTCCAGAAAAGGGAAAGGAAGGGAAGGAGAAAGGAGGGAAGGGGAGAAAAAGAAAAGAAGAGAAGAGAAGAGAAAAGAAAAGAAGGGAAGGGAAGGGAAAAGAAAAGAAAGGAAAAGAAAAGAAAAGAAAAGAAAAGAAAAGTAAAGAAAAAAGAAAAGAAGGCACATTTTCCATAGAACATGCACGTTAAGGACTTCAGCACTGAAAGTCTGCAGATAGATTTTACAACACAAAATGGTCCAAAAAGGTATTGCAAAAAGATAAATAAATAACAAAAAGATATTGCAGGGGGTAAAGAAAGAGTTTTTGAGCCATGATGATTTGAAAGAAAACAAATCCACCCTTGGCAGATTTGAGATTTGGCATCTGGTGGGCAGTAAATCAAAATAACGCAGGAAGCAAGGAAGGAAGCCCAAACAGCCTGTCAACCTTGGCATCACATGTAGTGGGTCCTTCTTCTAGAAAGTGTCCCCTGGACTCACCTGGCTGCATTCAGGCCTTCCCCTGGGCTCTCTCGGCCCCCATGCTTCCCCGTCTATGACAAATAATGATGGCAAAGGTAATCATACTGTGTGTTGAACGTTTCCTAAGGCATTGGAGCTGAGACTAGTGAGAAAGGGGGCAGCCCACAGCCTCTGTTGCAGGCAGAAGAAACAATGCAACATAATTTCTTATGTTCAAAGGGCCCAGAAGAAACAACGCAACATAATTTCTTATGTTCAAAGGCCCCAAAGGAGGCACCATGGAGTTGATATGAGGGGTCAATATAATGCTAATATCAGTTGGAGGCCACAGTGTGAGCTGGAGAGCTGTCTATGAGCATGGGGACATAGTTACTGCTGTCGGTTCACTGGCCTGGCATGAAGGTCAAACCGCAGAGAAGGAGTCACTGGGGAAAGATTCATTGACCATCCTTCCTCTCCCCGGGGCATTTTACAGACCAGGACACCAGGCTCAGCTAGGCCATGTGGCTCGTCCAGACTCCCCTATCCAGAGAAAGCAGGGCAGGGCTGATCCAAGCATCTGGGCTCCAGCCCTGAGCAATGTCCACAATCGTCCCCCTTCACGGAATCTCTCTTCAAGGAAAAGGATGCTTGGGAGCTGTTTACCTGCAACACTGAAGTTGTAACAAGGTCCCTAGGAAGAGAGGGGGAGATTGTGTAAGTGTGTGTGTGTGTGTGTGTGTGTGTGGGGGTGGCACATCAAAGCTCCTAGCTTTCATCTGGTTCCTGTAAATGTGACTAAAGACCCCTGGGAAAATCATGCTCCCAACTCAATTATGGTTTTCTGTGCTTTTATAGAACCTCAGTCCACAAAAATCTCCTGGCTTTCGTTTGGCCTCAGAATACTTACGTTGTCATCATCAGACCCGGAGCATCATCCAGGCAGTGGCTCTCAACCAGGAGCATTTGACAATTTCTAGAGGCATTTTTGATTTTGCAGCTTAAGACTCCGGGGGGGGGGGGGGGGGGGGGGGGTGCTACTGACATCTAGCGGTAGAGGCCAGGAATGCCACCAAACACCCTATAATGCACAGGACAGCCCCACCACAAAGGATTAACCATCCCAGGGCATCAATGGTGCCGAGGCTGAGAAACCCTGTGCTATCCCTTTACATGCTGTGCTCCCCAAGATCTCCTACCTGGGCCCTGAGATCTGGTGACGTCCGATGGCATTAACAGACAAGGATCATATTCCTAAGCATGGCTCCCCCACCCCTCACATGGCCACTGATCTCCTGCCTAAAAGCCCCTTAGTCTAAAAGCTTGCTCACTTGGGGGGAATAAATATAGTCCCATGGTTCTATAAAAGACTCTGGGAACTTTTCCAACCTCCCAAATATGTTAAGAGAAGATTGTGATTGGTCGTTACCTTTTGTCTGCTCCAAAATACTAAGAAGGTCACAATGCCCCCCACCCAAGGGGCACCAGCTCTGTCAAATTCAGGGGCTTAACCCAACAAAGTCTTGGCAAAACCCTCAGCTGCCCACACCCATCACAGAGCAGGAGGGCTCCAGCTCCTGGGCCCCGTGGCCAGTCAGCTCCTGAGGAACCTGTCTTCCAGAAGCAGGCTGGTGACAGAACAGGGAGAGAAATCTTTGACTTAGCCCATTCATTTAGGTCATATGATTTCCAATTCACTCGAGCCAAAAGACCCAAAGTAAGGTCCTGCTGAAACACGGCGGGGGGGGGGGGGGGGGGGGGGAACGGGGAGGCAGGCCCAGACAGGGAAAAGTGTACCTCATCTCACCCCTACTGACAACACCAAATGGTTAAGCATTTTTACACCTGTTTCAAAGACAAGCTGGGAGGGGGGAGGGGGCAGGCCCAGGTTCACTACAGCCCGGGGGGTCTCCCACACCAACTATGGCTGTGTCTTTTTTGATCTATGTGCCCCAGGGCCAGGCACGCGCAAAAGTGAAAGTCAGACTGTTCCTCTTCATAGCCATTCTATGGACAGTCTCCAGGAAGCTTCCTGCGGCAGGAGTCACCCCACATCTGGCCCCAAGCTCTTTTGAGATGTCTCCCAAGGAAATGAAGCCATTGTCTCTTTGAACTCCCTTTGCATCTCCAGCAGCTATGATTTGGAGCCTGCTTTTCAAGGTTTCTTCTTTTACAGCTCATTTTCTTGTCTTAATTGGTCTTACAGCATGGCAGGGAGACTGACGAGAGAGAGAGAGAGAGAGAGAGAGAGAGAGAGAGCGAGCACAAGCGACAGTGACATGAGCCCTGCAGGAAGGTTAGCGGGAGCAAGACCCCTGCTGAGCCGATGGGAGGCAGGAAGGAACCAGCAGCCTGTGCTGAGACCGGGCAGCTCTCTCGAGTCCAGACTAAAGGTCCCCCACCCACCTGTGTTCAGCCTGCCCAGAATGCTCTGTGGGTAGCACAGAATTCACAGAATTAAGCCCACACTTGTTCCCTGCCGTGGCTGGGCCACGCCTTTCTCCTCTCGGGGACTCGGTTTTTCCCTATTTGAAAGTTGAGAGGATCAGACCGAGGTTCCTCGTCGTTGGCACATCAGTGTAGATCTTTTCAGAGGCACTTGAGCCAATTCTTTGGCGGCTCGGCAAAAGGAAGATTAGCGGGCACCACCCCCTGGTGGCCGTCGGGAATCATCACAAGGTGGTCCGGGTGGGATGGTGTTTCCAGGGCAATAAACACTGGGAGGAAAAAGCATCCAAGTGTCTGCAGCTGAGCAGCTATTTGACCCTCACTTTTTCAAGCAAGGAGTCTAGGGCTTAAAGCAAAACCACAGCCACGTGCGTCTCAAGCCCTCCAACCTCTGTGACAATAAAGGCAGAAGGTCCTCAGAAGGGAGAGCTCGAAGACCAGTGTCAGCCTCACTTCTGGAGGGCATCCCTGTATCCGGTGACACAGCCCGCCCGCCTCATTTCTCCTCCACAAAGCACCAGACAGAGGAGAAAACAAAAGCGCTAAAGAAAGCAAACGATCAGATGATAGAGCTAAACTGAGCTTGTTCCCAAGGACGGGGCTGACGTGCAGGTGTCGACACGCCCTCTGTGTGGCTGCGGGAAGGGAGGCCGTTTCGCACTTCCTCTTCCAAGTGAGGGGTAAGGTCAGGAGGGAGATCTGGAGCGTGAGGCGCCCCACACTCAGAATCCCATTGGGCCAGCAGGATGCCTCGCGGGGCACTGGTCTGAAGGTGCTCCAGAGATAACGAGCCGTGGTCCCCACCCCCAGAGAACCCACAGTCTGGCAGAGACAGGCAAGAAAAGTCAGCATTTGGGGCGCCTGGGGGGCTCAGTCGGTTGAGCGTCCGACTTCAGCTCAGGTTATGATCTCACAGTTCGTGGGTTTGAGCCCCACCTCGGGCTCTGTGCTGACAGCTCGGAGCCTGGAGCCTGCTTCCGATTCTGTGTCTCCCTCTCTGCTCCTCCCCCGCTCGTGCTCTCTCTCTCAAAAATAAATAAACATTAAAAATTTTTTCTTTAAAGAAAGAAAAGTTGGCATTTAAAACTCTGCGTGATGACAGTGCATGCTTTGGGTGAGACTGGCATGAGTGCGAGTGCAGGCAGGCTCTAACAGGTCCTAGCTGTGTGACCCTGGGCAAGTTACTTAACCTCTCTGAGCATGCCCATCCTTCACGCCCTTTCTTCCCTCCCCTGAGCACATAGCACTGTAAGGCATTCAGAAAGGATAGCTCCACGTAAAGGCTGAACCACGGTGCAAGCCGTAATTTATCCTCACCGTAGAGCTCTCCAGGGACAATGTCCCTCCTCTAGCCTGGGGACCGCTTTGCTTACTGACTCCCCTATTCCCAAAGGCAGATCCTCTTTACATCAGACCGAGACCTCTCCCGGTTTCAAGCCTGTGTGTATTTGTTTGAGCCGACAGTCCTCTCCTGCCTAGCCTTTCATCGCAAAGGGTACCACACTTTTTTCTGTAAGAAGTCAGACAGTGTTTCAGGTTTTCTGGGCCCTACCACCCCTGCCACATAGCTCAGCTCTGCTGCTATAGTGTGAAAACAGCCATAGATGTTGTCAACAAGTGGGTGTGGTGGTGTCCCAATAAAGCTTTATTTACAAAAGTAGAGGGAGAACGTGGCGGTGGACTGTTTGCCAACGTCTATTTTAGAGAGAATTCTCTCTCATTATCTGTTCCTCATCTCTACTGAGGGAGCCCACCGCTGACATCTAGACAGAAACTGTCTTCCGCTCACTACTCTCTCCTGGGGCAAATCTAAAAATGCTTCAACCTTCTGCTCCAAGGGCATCATTTCCATGATTAAATCGTGACGGTTCATTTGCTTGTTAATTCATTCAATGCTACTTTGCTGCCGTGAGGAAGACTTTCTAGAAAACAAAAGAAGCACCGTGTTTGTGTTTCAAGTGTGTGGTCAGCAGAGCTCAAGTCCTGGCCCCTGCAGTTTACTGGCCACGTGACCTTGGACCCCTTCGTTCACCCACTGTGCCTCCGTTCGATCATCGGAAAACAAAACAAAAGTCCCTCTCTCGTGGGGAAGTTCGGAAGAGTAAGTGGAGTTTTCCTTAAAATCAGCGCAGGATAATCCCGGACACATACTATGCACTCACTCATTTCCTGTTATTATTTTTGTTGTGGCCAAGAGAGGGTACCTGCTGTCTGGGAATTTATAATCTGACATGGGAGACTTATATACTTATATATCAAAACAACTACAGGATAACTTGATAACAAGAGAAGAGCAGGGGCAATCAAGGCGGGCTTCCTGGCAGCGGTGGCATTTAAGTGGCACCTTGAGGCGTCATCAGGAGTTGTCTAAGCCATGGGAAGGTTTGCTTCAGGAACATGCAGCCAGGAAGTTTTTCTTTTGAACAGACACAAAGAGGAGATGTTTGATGAATAGATAATATCACTGAACTCTACAGGGTCTGGGCAAACAGCCCCAACAGGCACCAGCAGCCGGGGGAGGCACATATGACAAGGGGGACAGAACAAGGTAAACAAACTGGGTTCAAGGAGGAGTTTTTTCCTTCAAATTTTTTTTTTCTAGGAAGCTATACAACTGGTTGCTTCGTGCCCAGAAAGATAGAAAATGCAGACAACCTGAAGAGAAATCATAACGACCCCTAATCCAAAACAACGATGCTACAATATCCAAGATGCTAAAATATCCAAGCGTATCTCCTTCTGGAACTGTTTTCTATGTATCCGTTTTGAAAATAATAAGTAACACGCGAGCTGGGTCCAAACGTTGCCTTGTCTTCCCCCTCCCCCAAACAATAGCTTTGGGTTACTTCTCGTGCAAGATTGTTAAATCGGTAATCAGGGAAATAATTAAACAACGCCCTAAAAGGCCACCTGAGTGAAAAGCCTGACCATAACAAACTGAGACCATCTCATTTCCAGCAATGCCATCCCAATATTGGGACACTGGGGGCGTGAGGTGGGGGTGGGTAGGGAATATGGTTCCTAAAAATAACACCCGATAATGCTTCTCTCCATCCTCCCTGCCCTCCCTGCTTCCTCCTGCATATTGACTCAGCTTTTCAAATATAATCGCATGCCCAAGGATCACATACCCACTCTCTCTCAGAACCATTGCTAAGAACAGGGCAGAAATACTCACCGAGGGAGACTGACCCTTGCTGGGAGAAAGGGGAGCCTCGCAGGGCTCTGAGGAGTCTCAAGGGACGTCGGACCCTTCCCAGCCACACCCACCACAGGGCAGTGTCCCAGCTGGGCAGCTCTGGGATTCAACCTGGAGGGGCAACGAGGTCCCGGCCAGCATCCCCAAACAGCCCACAGCAGAAAGGGCTCTGCACGGAGAAGCAGGAACGGGTTCCGCAGTTCCAACCCCTGCTCTGCAGCAAGTCAAAGTGTCCCTCTGCTGGCCTCAGTTTTCCCACCTGTGAAATGGGTGCTCATCCTGGTCTACCCACCACTGGTACATCTGTGAGCATCAAATAAGATCACCGGCAGGCAGGGGCTTCCTAAAACTGAAGGGTTCTGTGGACGGGCAATGCCATTGTTATTCAGTATGTATACGGGGGCTCTAATAAGGCCTTTTTATCTCATTTCTGGTTTAAGCTGCTTTACCCTGCATAACCACCAGGGGGATGCACACTCAAACTGAGCAAATGGAAATATACGGACCAACCCCGCCCGCAGGGTTAAGGAGAAGCCATCTCTTAATGGCTTTCTTACAGGAGGAGACTTGGCTTAACAGCAGCCAGACCTACCTGGGCTCCAACCTGGGCTCTGACACTCACTCAGTTGCTACGTGACCCGGGCCAAGGAGGCTACCTCTCTGGTCCTCAGTTTCCTTACCAGTAAACAGAAAGAATAATCATATGAACCTCATGAGGTTGCTGAAAGGATTAAATGAGGGGGCGCCGGGGTGGGTGGCTCAGTCGGCTGAGCGTCCGACTTCGGCCTGGGACATGATCCCGTGGTTCATGAGTTCGAGCCCTACGTCGGGCTCTGTGCTGCCAGCTCGGAGCCTGGAGCCTGCCTCGGATTCGGTGTCTCCCTCTCTCTCTCTGCCCCTCCCCTGCTCGCGCTCTGTCTCTCTCTGCCTCTCAAAATTAAATAAATATTTTAAAAAGTTGAAAGGATTAAATGAGCCCGTGCTGCATGTCAATTATCTGGCACATCACTTGTCTCTGTAAGGACCCAACCAATATCTGCTCTTAACTATTTTCATGGGTCTCCATTCTGATCACTCACTGACTACTTTTTGCTCGACAGTTCTGAGCCAGGCTCTGGAACAATTCTGGCACAGCAGCTCCCAAAGTGGCATCCACAAACTAGCAGCGCCCAGGGAACTCGTTACAAAACGCAGGTGTCTGGGTGCTTCTCCAGACCAGCTGAAACAGAAAGCCCGGGAGACCTACCGGGGATTCTGATGCACATTCAGGTCTGAGCACCACTGCTCTGGTGAGGAGTAGAGAAACAAACAAATAAACAAAATCGTTTCAGATGTGATAGGAACCGTGAAGAAAACAAAACAGAGTAATGGGACTGTGAGTGACTGAGACGGATGTGGGACTCTCTGGCAAGGTGGCATTTGAGCTGAGAACAAAATGACAAGGAACCAGCCACGGAAAGATGAGGGGAGAACACTTCAGGCAGAAAGGATGACCTGTGCAAAGGCCCTGCGGCAGGCTTTTCAAGGAAATGCAATTGGGTCAGGGTAGCTGGTGTGAGGAGCTAATGAAGACATCTGGAGATGGACCAACCAGGAGCCTGGGGGAAGGAGCTGGGGTCTGATTCTAAGATTTAACAGTTTGGGTCTGATTCAGTTCATCTGGTTTAGTGGACGCGGGACCCACGATCCTCAAACGTTTCGGCCCCTGCAGACTACACAGTACAAGTTCTGTGCCCAATGCTTCCGCTCTTTTACCTCCCAGGTGCAAGGAATACAGAGAAGGAGGACCATGGCTCAGATCAGAGATGATAGCCGGGAGCCAGGCCCTCTTTGTTCCCACTGGGGGGTTCCCACAAAAGCCAGAGCAGACCGCATGAAGTGGCAGGGGGCTAAAGAGAAGGGTCAAAGGTGGCCTGCAAGAAAGTGAGAGTAGCAGCTATATCGGGAAGGGCAGGTTAAGCCCTGGACCAGGTTTCTCAGAGAGGGGTCTGCTTCCCTGGCTGTAAGACAAAGGCTGGCGGGCAGGGTGGGGACTCTGACTTTCAAAATAATAATAGAGATAATCATAGCCAACTATGTAGTAAGCACGCAATTTGCCAGACATCTGGCTATGTGTTTATTTACGTTAACTCGTTTCTTTTCTGGCAATAGTGTCTTAATTATGGAAGATACAACCAGCGCCTCCATTTTACAGATAAGGAAGGTAAGGTAGAGTCAAATAAACAGGGCAAGTTGAGGCCAAGCCCAAGGGAAGCAGAACTAAGGGACGAAGGAGGAGAAAGGGAGATTGGCCAATGGACAAAACGTACCTAAGTTCCATCCGCCCTTGACTTAGGAGTTGAATGGAATCAAGTCAAGACAATTCCCTTTTTTTTTTTTTTAATGTTTATTTTTGACAGAGAGAGAGAGAGAGAGAGAGAGAGAGCATGAGAGGGGGAGGGGCAGAGAGAGAGGGAGACACAGAATCCGAAGCAGGCTCCAGGCTCTGAGCTGCCCGCACAGAGCCCGACGCAGGGCTTGAACTCACGAACCATGAGATCACGACTTGAGCTGAAGTCGGTCACGTAACCGACTGAGCCACCCAGGCACCCAAGACAATCCCCTTCTTAAAACCTCTCCAACAGCTTCCCATTCTGTTCTGAAGAAACCCAAGCTTTTTGCCACGGCTCCGAGGCTCCTGAGCTGGTCCCTGCCTGTCTCTCCCCCGCACCTTCTCTCCAGCCGCCCCTGCTCCCTGCACTAGTCTAGCGTGTTGTCAGCTTGGCTATGCTGGCACTCTCGTTTCCAGATTCCCCTTCTCTGTATGGTTCCGGGTTAAAATTGGCCAAAGTTGCACAGAATTTGGGAAGTGAAGTAAAGCTGTGATGCTCTGATGTGCGGGTCAGGGACAGCAGGAGACAGATGCAGGGGTGCTGGTCTGGTTTATCCTCTCTTCTTCCTGCTCCACGGCCAGCTCTCTTCATCCTGACACTGGGCCCTGGGGACCAACAGTGACCTCAAATCCAACACCAGACACTGGCCTGCAAACTCACAGAGGCACCAGCTCCAAAGAGCTAAGAAACTTCCAGAGGCGTCTACACCAGTCGTCTTCTTGGTTTCCCTCCAGATGTCCCCAGGCGGGCTTACCCGCATCAGGACAGGTTAGAGACCTTTCTCTGAATCTTCAGTCTCCCCTCCTGAACTTTTACTTCCTGAGCTCTTCCTACAGTTGTACGACGTCTGGAGTCCCACGATAAATTCCTTTTTCCATTACACTCGCAGCGTTCCTGCTCTCCCACTGCCCCCCACTGATACAGTTACCAACAGAAGCAACACCGTACCTGTTCCAGAACTAGCTTCTAAGATACCTGGCAGCTTCCACTTGCCCCCTCTTGGAACGCTTACTCCCGCTATAAGCAGCCCAAGCCACGCGGAAAGGCAACATGTGGGTGCCCCAGCAGGCAGCCCAAACTCCACTCCCACCAGCTACCACTGCCAGCTGCCATCCATGGGCGTGAGCCGTCTTGAATGTTCCAGCCCAGCCAACAGAAAACGTGGAACCACAGAACTACCCAGCTGAGCCCAGGCAACCCAGAGAATCGTGAAGAGATAACAATGCACGTGTTGTTCTAAGTCACTAAGTTTGGGGGTCGACGGTCACACAGCAACAAGTCACCGGAGCACAGCCTATGGTTCAGCCACGAGGGCCTCTTTTCTGCCTCTTAAAAATGCTTTGGGGGACGCCTGGGTGGCTCCGCCGGTTGAGCGTCCGACTTCGGCTCAGGTCATGATCTCCCGGTCTGTGGGTTCGAGCCCCGCGTCGGGCTCTGTGCTGAGGGCTCAGAGCCTGGAGCCTGTTTCGGATTCTGTGTCTCCCTCTCTCTGACCCTCCCCCGTTCATGCTCTGTCTCTCTCTGTCTCAAAAATAAATAAACGTTAAAAAAAAAAAATGCTTTGGAGGTTGGCATGACTCATTCGCTCTTCTCAAAATGCTCTTCTCCCCAGCTTTTCATACCTGGTAACTTCTGGTCATTCGAGACTTCGTTTCAATGGCACCTTCTCAGAGAGGCTCGCTGTGACGGTCAGTCCTCTGTGTCGACGTGGCTGTAGTCCCCACTTATTCAGCCCAACATCAATGTGGGTGAGGCTGTGCAGGTGTTTTGTAGATGTGATGAAAGTCAGCAGCCAGCTGACTTTATTAAGTAAGGGGGATTATCCTCAATAATCTGGATAGGCCTGAATCAGTCCTTCGCAAGGAGGGGAACACAGGGGGACAGCAATGTGGATGCCAGCCAGTCCTTCCTGAGAGTCTAACCTACCAGCCCTAACAATCCCCTAAGCCAAGCCTTTGCGATAATCTCTTCGTTGTACTTATCTTACTGCTTCGGCCTCGCTGGTTTGTTCTGACACAGCCACTGTGACCACCCCGTCGAAGCCAGGCCCCTGGTCCCCATGATATCACCCCACTTTAATTCCCCACGTGAAACTGGTCACCATTTGTCATTTTTCCTATTTTATCATTTCTCTCAATACATTCTAGAGCGGCCCTGTCCAGTAGAACCTTCTGCAGTGATGGGAATGCCTGACATCCGTGCTGCTCCATGGATCTCTAGAAAGGTGGCTGATGAGGGGCGCTTGGGTGACTCAGTCGGTTAAGCATCCAACTTGGGCTCAGGTCACGATCTCATGGTTCATGAGTTCGAGCTCCACGTTGTGCTCTGTGCGGACAGCACAGAGCCTGGAGCCTGCTTCAGATTCTGTCTCTCTCTCTCTCTCTGCCCCTCCCCCACTCATGCTCTGTGTCTCTCTCAAAAATAAATAGACATTAAAAAGAATTTTTAAGGTGGCTGGTGAGACGGAAAAAGTGAATCTGTTCACTTTGGATTAAGTGAAAAATTGAGTGAAAATTTTTATTAAGTGAAAACTTTTTTCACTTCTTATTGACTGTACAAAATTAATTTCATTTCAATTTCATGAATGTAAGTTTCACTCATCACATGAATCTAGCTAGCCTAGAATATGAGGTCCATGAGAGCGGGAAGCCGGTGGGTTTTAGCCACCACTATGTCCTCGTCCCCGACAGCGACTCAGACAGGAAGTTAGACTGGGATGCATCCTGGGAGCGAATGAGCCATTTGCACGTAAGGTGGCATTCGGTGCCTCTCCCTTGCCGTGGAGAGACCCAGCGCGGTGCTACGTCTGTGTAAGCAGCCCCTGAGAACCTACGGATCAGGGCTGGGGAGCGCACAATGAGGGAAAGAGAGGAACTCAGGTCTGGTACACACCAGCCGCTTCAGGCTTCGGGAGGGGCCCTCTCCCTGGGCTGCCGGGCCAGCCCAAAGTCAGAAGCAAGTGCAACAATGGGGCAATCAGGACGGCTCTTTGTTCCAGTCTAAGGAAGGCTGTAGTGAAGGCAGGGTTCTAGTGGCCTCCGTTCAAAGCCCGAACTGGGAAGAAACAAGAGAGCATCTGAGGCTGTCCTATTTCAGGGCCATTTGCATCCTGTTTTCCTCCTGGCTGCCAGTTCTCCCTCCGGACGTGCCCGAGGAGGAGCTGGCAGGGAGGGGAGCTGACAAAAGGGAGCTCCGAGAGGCTGCAGGGGTATGGGGGTACCCTGGCCTCTTCTCTCTCCCTGTGATGAGGGGCAGAAGCAGAAAAACATTCACCCTTAGCTCAGCAGGCTGAACTTCAGCCTGCACAGTTCCGATAAGGATCAGATACGTGCCGGTGGCTACATTCTTCAAGGGTCTCGTGACTGCCTGCACATCTCACCCATAATTAACGTCAAGCTCAATGAGAAGCACGGGGAAAATCTTGTGAAAGCGGTTTTATGAGTAGAGATTCGAAGACATGTATGATCTACTATTCCCTGCACGCAGCATATAATCCCTTCGAGCACTAAGCGTATAATCACCAGCTTCGTACAGCAAAAGTGCAGCCCTTTCGGCCCACGGGTCCTGTCCGCGAGCTACTCAAATAAGCTTACAAAGTTGCACCATACAACCTCTCAAGAATTCCTTCCTGACCTTTGCGCACCACAATGCTGCAACACCAGCACGCCCCACCCCCAGCCTCCTCCTGCACTTCCCAAAAACTCAGTCTAGGCCACCCACCTACTCTGCAGCCAGAGTGCTGGTCTGTGAACTGGACGGTGATCATGCATCTTCGGCTCAAAACCCTGCAGTGCAAGCTCCGTGCTGTCCCACTGGGCTCTCTGAGCCTAGGATGCCACCTGCTCCCTCCTGCCCCAAGGCACTTCTGCGTGCTCCCACTGCCCCCCCCCCCCCCCACCAAGTCATCAGGAGAATTCCTCCTCCTGCTTTTGGGTCTCAGCTCCACCCTGAAGCCTGAGAAAGTCCCCAAGCGCTGGAAACTAGCACAGTGCCTGACAGACACTGAGTGCTTGATAAGGAAGTGTGGAAGAAAGGAAGGAGAAAAGCAAGGTCTTCCATCATCTGGAACCTGGGGTTTTTTCCTTGGGAAAGCAAACATGCAAATGACTGCCCATTATTGGCCTGAAAGCAGCCCAAAGACCAAGAAGAATAAGGGCAAAGAGGAAACAAGAGAGAGAAAATGCACAGCATCTGTATTCTGATATCTGAGCCTTGTCCCTTCCAGGCCCTTCTTTGATACGCAGCTGTGTGTGTGACCCAGAAAGGAAAGGAGGGAGCCTGTTGTCTTCAGGCCTGAGGTCTCCGGTCTGGGGCTGGAGGGGGCAGGGGGAGCAAAGGGCAGGAACACACTGTTCCAGAAACAAATCAATTTCACCCTAGGACCTTAGCTCTGTGGCGACCATGATGGAGAAAACGGGGCTGTGTGCCATGAAAAAATTGCTTGGGCTTCTCTGTTTAATGTTTTTGGCCAGGGAAAGGTGGGTCACCTCTAGAGAGCAATCAAGTCAAACAGAGGGGGTAAACAGGTTCTAAAGAAGCAGCAATGTGGAGGGAGACAGTGGCTCAGAGGGAAGGGAAATCAGAGAAACAAAGAATTAGAGAAAACCGAAGGCCAGGGGCCCTTTGGAGAAAAAAAGAGAGAAGGACGGAAAGAAGGTCGAGGGAAACGAGCTGGAGGCAGAAAAAGGCCAGAGGACCCTGGTGATGGTGGTGGGGATGCGGATGGGGACAGCGATCATGTTGGTGGAAATGCAGTACAGGTAGAAGTGATGGCAGTCGCGGGGCGGGGGCAGGGGTGATGGTATGACAATGACAGTAACGGTGACAGTAAGACTTACCGTGTATCGAATCCAAGCCAGGCCCTGCGCTTTGCCCGTATCGCCTCATGCAATCCTACTAACGACCCATGGGTGAAAATGCTCATCATGTTTATCCTCATACCGAGAAAACTAAGCTCCGAACCGCGAGATACCATACTCAAAATCGTACAGCTAATAGGGGGCTGACCCAGAATGTAGCAGAACCCGGGTTCGTCTGATTCCAGACTCCATTCTGCTGGCAGACACTGAAGGACTGAGAAGGGGAAGCAGAAAGGAAAACGGAAGAGGAAGGAGGCTTGCCCTCATCATGCTATTTCATAGGACAACCTGTCCCCTTCCTGTTCCTGGAGGGCACGGCCACCCCCCCGACACTGTTCCACTTTTTCTTTCCCCCGCAGCACTCATCCAAACATACTTGATAATGTACTTCTCATTACGATTATAATGTGTCATCTGTCTCCCCCCCCCCCCCCCCGTAGCATGTAAACCCCTTGAGGACAGACACGAAGCGTGCACTGTCAGAGATCGGAACAGTGCCTGACATATTGCAGGCATTCAATACGTTTTGAATGGATTTATGGATGGTTTTTTTGGTTTCAGGCCACATCTGATATGACAAGAAAAGATTAAGGCATTATGGCTTTGGGGTCCCCTGAACCTGTTGAAAGAACAATTGGGTATTCTTTGGTTTCAGGCTCAGGCTGATCTAACACGCTCACAGATGGGAGGAAGGGGTAGTTTTTTTCCTAACTTGGAGGCTTCTTGGACACTGGGAAATAAAGAAACCCCCAACACCCAAGGAGGAAACTAAGATTAGAGTCCCAAGTCTAAAATAAAAGATGCTCGATCCTCTAAGAGAGAGACGGGCCAAGATTATACACTTTGCCAGGCTTCCCGCTTTCCATAGGATTCCACGACTTTCTCAATACGACCTGTATTCCTTCAGTCATTTAACAAACATGCATTGAGTCACCACTACCCACCAGAATGTAAGATATCTGACTTCACCACTGTGAAGGACCCCAGTCCTCTGGCTGAGAGCTGGGGCCACCAAGGCCAATAAATACGGTGTGACGCTTAAGTCTAAAAGTCTGGTGAGAAAGATACTAGCTTCTTCCCTAACTTGGGACAACATTTTTGGTTAAAGTGAAGGGCAGGGAATGGTGGAACCACACAGCTCCTGAGATCATTAGAAGTTTCTAAGGAATGATGATCGTCTCTGAGAGAATATTTAAAAGAACTGGTCGAGGATGGCTCACTGCTTCCCCCTGGTGGACAGCGGTAGCAAGCACATCAAGCAGCTTCCTGGATCTTTCCTCTACCTGGGCAATCTGAGCCGGGAGCAAGGCTCAGATTTGATACACCCATTCAAAGGGTGACTAGCAGGGTGCCTGCCCTAGGGAAGATCACGGTCACATGCGGGAGTAAGGAGAGGAGACTGACAATCGCCGTAAGACACGGTCAGCTGGTGACAGAAGTATTCATTCATTCACCCATTCAACAAAGTGCAGAGGCTTTGAGGCAGGAGTCAGGTCTGAGGAGGGATTAACTGGGAGAACAAAGAGAAAGGGGATTCCAGGTAGTGGTGCCTGTGCCAAGGTGTGAAATCCGTGCATGACCTGGGAAACGCTAAGTTACCAGTAGACTTGTCCAATACATTTAAGGCTTGAGGGGGAAATGGGAATGGTGGGGCTCCAAACAGAAGCCAAGTCCGGAGCTACTTTGCAAACCGTGCAAAAGACCATGCACTTTAAGCCACTGGTGATCTGCATGGGTTTCAGGTAGCAATTCAGAAATATTTACTAAGTCCCTACAGATATTGACGTCTGGCCGGGAGTAAAATGGTTCCCAAGAAGAGGTACGATCCCTGTCCTGTGGAGAGGGAGACAGGCATCCCCGGACACCCTGGTTGAGCCTCCAACTTCAGCTCAGGTCATGATCTCACAGTTCCTGAGTTCAAGCCCCACATCGGGCTCGCTGCTGTCAGCCTGTCAGCACAGAGGCCACTGCTTGTGCTCTCTCAAAAGTAAACAAACATTTTTTTAATTAAAAACAAACCGGGGCACCTGGGTGGCTCAGTGGGTTAAGTGTCTGACTGCGGCTCGGGTCACGATCTCGCGATTCGTGGGTTCAAGCCCCGCGTTGGGCTCTGTGCTGACAGCTCGGAGTCTGGAACCGGCTTCGGATTCTGTGTCTCCCTCTCTCTCTGTCCCGCCCCCACTTGTGCTCTGCTTCTCTCTCACAGATAAAATTACAAAAATTAGAAAATTCAAAAAACTCACTCCCCCCAAAAGGCTGAAATTTAAATTAAAATGTGACAAGCATCCCTGCTGTGTACAGGAAGAGGAGAAATAAAGTATGACATTAAGGGAACTTGGAGTTGAGTGTGTCGACAAGACAGAGTGAGGGGTCCCCAGAGAAGACGAGATACAGCTTTCTTACTATCAGAGAAGCCAGGTTAGGACCCCGGCCATTTTGTGATCGACGCCTGACAGGCACCTCTTCGCACAAGCACTTTCTTGCAGAACCCCCTGCGATACATAAAGATTGCAGAAAAACATACCTCAGTAGTTAATGACTTTAAGGGAACGAAAGAATGTACAAAACAAACAGCCACTACCAAGCTGCGACAGAGTCCAGTCGCTGCAGAGACAATAAATCAGTGGTAGAACTCCCAGTGCTGTTTCGAAAGTAAACACTGACCTAATGCCCACTCTTGTGTTGTTTTTGCAGGATTCCAGTCCCTGTGAGCACGCAGACATGGGACTCACTGGAGCCAGAGTACGGAGGATGCCGACCCCGACCGGCCCCGTGACTTCCATCAACCAGGACCTGGACTCTGTCTTTCGCCCCAATTCTAGACCGAAATGTCCTTTGCCAAGCTCCTCCATGAATACGCACGTGCCCGCGGCTCCAAACTCCCCCGGTTTTGTTGTTGGGAGAGGCGATGCTCCGAGGGCTCCCCTTACTTGTAACAAGTAATAAAGAGTTCTTTGGGTTGTATTCAATGTGACGCACCCCATGCAGTACTGAGTGGAGCCGCCCCTCATGCCAACCTGTGTGCTAAGCGCCACAGGGTTTGGGCAAACGCGCAGCACCTGGCCACTGCCGTCAAGGCCCCCAGTGGCCGTAAGGCCGGCATCAGAGGCAGGACCCGTAGACGGAATCTGAGCCGCCTGGGAAAGAGTTGGTAGAGGCATGGAGGGTGAAGGGGAACTGAACCAGCCACCCCAAAGCATGTCTCTTCGGCATAAGGGTTATTTTAGGCTGATCATCTTTTTTAATCGTTAATGTTTTCTATTTATTTTTGAGACAGAGACAGAACACGAGGGGGGCGGGCAGAGAGAGAGAGGGAGACACAGAACCTGAAACAGGCTCCAGGCTCCAAGCTGTCAGCACAGAGCCTGAGGCGGGGCTCGAACTCACAGACTGCAAGATCATGACCTGAGCCGAAGTTGGACGCTCAACCGACTGACCACCCAGGTGCCCCTATTATTATTATTTTAAAGAGAGAGAATCTTAAGTAGGTTCCACGCTCAGTGCAGAGCCCGACGCAGGGCTCGATCCTACAACCCTGGGATCGTGACCTGGGCCAAAATCACGAGTCGGATGCTCAACCAACTGAGCCATCCAGGCACCCCTCATTTCTGTGCATCTAGATCAAAACTGAAAAACAGCAGATTAGAGGCCCTCTCAAGGTTTCACCCAGCCCAGGATGTCACAAAGGCTGAGTGTTCAACCCACGGAGGGCAGCTCCACTTACAAGGGCTTCTCCAAACTCAGTAGCACAACTCTGTGAGAAGATGCAAACTGAACTCTGAGAAGCAATTAAGAACCTAACCTCAGTCCTCACTCTCCTGCATTGTAGGGGGCAAGGAGGAAGGACAGGGGAGGGGCATAAATTGAGACGAACTTTCTGGAAAGCTACGTGGCAGTGTTCACCAGACTATCTGGAGGCATTTTTGTTTGTCATGACCGGGACTGGGGGAAGAGAGGGTGTTCCTGGTATCTAGCAGGTAGAGGCGAGGGATGCTACCATATCCTTCAATGACAGGACAGCCCCCAACTCAGGGTCCCTTTGACTGTAGCTTGGATAAGGATCTGCTAGGAAGAAAGAATACAAAAGGGCATGCGTGGGGATCTGGGCCAATAACCTGTGTCATATATGTTCTCTTTCCTTCACTGCTGTATTCCAGCCCTGCTGGAACAGAATAGTCAGTAAATACTTGTTGAATGCTCCACGTTGAGTCCAGCAAAGGCATCTGTGAATAAGCACCTGCCTGACTGCCCCAGACTAAAGTTCTACAGTGACACCTTGTGGCCGAAACAGAAACAAGCAGGCAGACGGACCAATAACCCTTTGGCTGGTGTTTGCCCAGCTGACCCCTTAGGACTGCAAAGGCCCCAGAATTTGTGGGGAAATCATGAGGTTAGGGAGAAGCAGGAGGCCTCAAGAGGATGATATCTGATGTCCTGCTAATGAAGGCAAACAGGGGTCTGAGCAATTAATGGGAAAGATCAAAGAAAGAGGATGTTAAGAAAGAAAAAAACACGCCCAAAATTGAGTCATTCTACCAAGATAGCAAACCCGGACTTAATTAGTTTTAACCTCTCCTGAAACAATCTTCCTTTTTGTTTTGTTAAGAACTCTGTTGTCCCTCCCTCCTGCCTATAAAAACCTTCCATTTTGTACAACTTCTCTACTTGCTGGAAAGGATGCCGCCTGATTCGCAACTGATCTCCAGTTGAATTTTATTTCTTAACAATTTGGACCCCAAACGGATGAAACAAGTCACAGAAGTTATTTCATGAGGTGAAAAAAAAAAAAAAAACAGGTTTCAAAATGTGCATGGATAATCCTAATTCTATTGTTTAAAAATAGTTATGTGGGGCGCCTGGGTGGCTCAGTTGGTTAAGCGTCCAACTTCGGCTCGGGTCATGATCTCACGGCTCGTGAGTTGGAGCCCCGCATCGGGCTCTGTGCTGATAGCTCAGAGCCTGGATCCCGCTTCGTTTTCTGTGTCCCTCTCTCGCTGTGCCCCTCCCTCCCTCATGCTCTGTCTCTCTTTCTCTCAAAAATAAATAAAGCATTAAAAAAAATTTTTTTAAATAGTTATGTGGGGCACCTGGGTGGCTCAGTCGGTTGAGAGTCCAACTTCGACTCAGATCATGATCTCGCGGATCATGAGCTCGAGCCCCACACCAGGCTCTGTCCTGACAGCTCAGAGCCTGGAGCCTGCTTCCGATTCTGTGTCTCCCCCTCTCTCTCTGCCCCTCCCATGCTCATGCTCTGTCTCTCTCTGTCTCTTAATAATAAATAAACATTAAAAAAAATTTTTAAATAGTTATGCACATACCCACTTGTCTGTAACGATTACACCAAAACACTTACCAAAATGACAACAGTAAGCTCCCTAGGGGGTAGAGCTTGGGCAGTCATTTTCTTTTGATCTATTTTCTGTTTTGTTTTACAATGAATGTATATGGTTTAGGTAAAAAATAATTATAATAAGATAAGAAGCTAGATGGATACAGACCCAAATACAAAGGCATTTAAGAATGTCTCTGGTAAAAAGACCCTGATCACCTATGCACACCCTGTATTTCCACATCTGGGCCCTTATTATCCAGATCCAAATGCTCTCTGACCTCAGCTCTTCCTTGAGCAAGAGCTTCCAAGAGTTGACCCCACCACTGCTCCTCTCTCCTCTGCTCATGAGTGGAATTTACCATCCAAAGCTGACTCCGTCTCATCCTGGCCTGCAGAGTGGGCACAGAAATCTGGAGGAACCGAGGCAGATGTGCTGGGGAGGGGTCTCCATCCCCAAGGCCCGCTCACCTGACATGTGGACGTTGCGGAGGCAGGAGAGGGAGGCATTGAGGCGGGCACACTCCTCCCGGTTGGCTCCGTATTTCTCCACGGTCTCACACACCTGCTCATCTGTCATCTCCAAGAGGTCCTCCAGACTCAGCTGGCCAGGGGTGATTTCCTGCAGGAGGGAAGTAAGGAGCTCTGTGAACGTGAAGGGACCTCAAGCACCCAGAGGGAAGGAAAGTGGGCTGAGCCTCCGTGCTGCCCTCTAGTGGTACCCAGCGGAACACCCGGCCCTGTGCGGAAGGTTGGGTCTCTGACTCCTGAGTCCAACAGGCCTCCGTTTGAGGTTTGAATCTCAGCTTTGCCACTCATTGCCTCGGGCAAGTCACTTACCCTCTCTGAACCTCACTTTACTCACCTGTACAATGGGTGTCTTAAGTGCTTGTACTTTGTAAGGTAGCGCCTATCTTTAGCACATAGCTAGCGCTCCATAGATGGTGATAGTTAATTATCTGTCCCCCTCGGTAGCTTCTTTATGGGCAGGGCTCCACTTTCCTTGTCTTTGGATGGCCCTCTGTGTCTCCTGTTCAGCTTGGCTTGTCCCCAGTGCAGGGCAAACTTGGAGCAGAGCAAACTGGATAGCCCAAGTCTCTTGGTGGCTGTCCTCCCCAGCCACCCATTCGAGATTCCAGACTGGGGCTTTAGGAACCCTAAGGGGCAGTAATCTGGAACACTGTGGGTATGTGCTGGAAATGAAACTGGACTGGTGACTGAGCCCCCCAGGGCATGGGTCTATATTCTAAGACAAAATGGTAAGGCTGGGGTATAGCACGGGGTGGGGACAGGGACACCTCTGGAGAGATCAGCTGGGAACAGAACCAGTAGGATTGCCAGCTATAAATGTCTTGGGCAGGTGTCCCTTCCCACACCCCCTTTCCCAAAATGATGTGTCCCTGGACACCATAAGATAGATAGATATACCTTTAAATTTGTCAAACTTCAATACTTATGCATCTTCATGAATTTATGCATATTTATGCATTGACATCTATACATGTGTATCAAATGGAGAGCCTTCGTTTTATAGCAGTTAATGGTATGCAATGTTTTTACATATATTATTATTTAAATAAGAATTTTAAATACCTAAAGACAGAGACTCCAGGACAACATTGTGGATTACTTCTGCCCTCTTGTGGCCATACCTGTGTATTACAACAAAATCGGACACCTACCCCGCCCCCCCCTTCCCCCCCCCCCCCCACACACATCCCCAATGCACACACATAAACTGGCAGCCAGAAGGGGGAAAACCGCATTAGTAAAAAAAAATCCACCCCCCCCCCAACAAAACAGAGGCAGGGCAAAAGCCACGAAGCCCAATCAGTGCCCTTCCAGCGCACTAGGTCAGGGAGCAGGAGAGAACGGTAATTGGGGTTTCTCATATAGGGACGCAGTGCACATAAACCCCACCTTAAGAAAAGTGATAGTCCAGGATCTGAAGGTACAAAATGAGTCATATTTAGAAGAACTCATTCACAACATTAAAGAATTCTCCTCTTCGCTGCAGGACTCACTTGTGCACTGTAACCCCATAATTTACCCCCCAAATATCCAATTTTCACTGAAAAGTTGGGGCCACAGAAAAAAATCACAGAAATAATAATGACATCAAAAATGGACAAAGCCTTAACAACCCAGACTAAAAGCAAAGATGCACGTCTGTTTGATAAAAGAATAATAATAAATGAAAATGAAGTGGATGGAGCACCGTTTTAAGTGCTTTTCCTGGATTTTCTTTTGTCACAAAGACCACATAAAGTAAGTACTTTGATCATCACCATTAGTCTGTAATTAGGATGCTAAAATTCAGAGAGGTTAGTCCACTTGCCCAGGGTCACACAGGAAGAAAGGAACTCAGGCAGGTGCCTGGGAGCCTTTTCCATACTGCTGGTTCCTCCTCAGAAAGGGGACCTGGGTGGGGGAGGGGGGGACTCACACAGGAGCTGCAGTCAGAGGGCTGGAAGCCCAGCTCCCTCCCTATCCCCCCGGTTAGTGGCCTTGGACCCAGGACGGGAACAGACTACTGTAGGAGCCAGAGCTGGGGCACCTGCACGCCAGGTAAATGTACATGAGCAAAACTGCTAACTAGCAGGGACCTGTAAGATCCACGGGACAGCAGAATTCAGCTCATTGCCACCAGACGGGAATTTAGGTTGGTGTGTTCAGCAATTCGGATTTTTTCAGGAGAAGTCAGAGATCTGGGTTTTTTAATGCAAACTCTTTAGCTGTTAAATATTAGCTCAAAAAAAAATTTTGAGAATGCTGTATCAGACAAACAAAAAATGTCTGTGTATCGCATACAGCTTAGGGGCCACCAGTTTTCAACCCCTGGACGAGAACACTGTTTCTGTATTGATCCCACTTGATAAATACATGGTCCCAAAAGCCTCCCAAAAGTGAACTGGCTCGTGCAAGTAAGATGTACTATCTGGGGGTGCCTGGTGGGGGGGAGTCAGTCGGTTAAGCGCCTGACTCTTGGTTTCGCTGGCGTCATGATCTCGCGGCTTCATGGGTTCAAGCCCCGCCTCCGGCTCTGAGGACAGCGTAGAGCCCGCTTAAGATTCTCCTTCTCTCCCTCTCTCACCCACCGCCCCCATTCGTGCTTTGTCTCTCTCAAAATAAATAAATAAACTTAAAATAAAACAAGATGCTCTGCCTGTAGTTGTATGTGACCTTTAATTTTAAGAATATTCACATGAGGGGCGCCTGGGTGGCGCAGTCGGTTAAGCGTCCGACTTCAGCCGGGTCACGATCTCGCGGTCCGTGAGTTCGAGCCCCGCGTCAGGCTCTGGGCTGATGGCTCGGAGCCTGGAGCCTGTTTCCGATTCTGTGTCTCCCTGTCTCTCTGCCCCTCCCCCGTTCATGCTCTGTCTCTCTCTGTCCCAAAAATAAATAATAAAACGTTGGAAAAGAAAAAAAAAAGAGTATTCACATGAAACCTCCATCCTGGGAATGAAATAACATAGAATCAAACACCATCTAGCGCGCATGCGTGAAATGGGGGGCAAGGATGGGGCAATGTGCGGGTCCTCTGTCTAGCTCAGGATCCGGTGGGTTCAGGTGAGCTGTCACAGAGGTCAAGGTCTGGAAAAAACAAAGGCCGTTTCAAGCAAGAAGTGTGCACTGAGAGAAATGGCATTTGGTCCTGCGGGGGGCGGGAGGAGGGCTCTCCTTTTTATTCATGTTTATTCATTTTTGAGAGGGGGAGGGGCAGAGAGAGGGGGACAGAGGATCTGAAGCCAGCTCTGAGCTGACAGCAGTCAGCTTCCCAAACTTCCCAAGTTAGAAGCTTAACTGACTGAGCCACCCAGGGGCCCCCAGCACCCTCACTCCTACCCAGCTCAGAGAGTCCCAGGCCAGAGGAAGAGGGAGAGAAATCACAGTGCCTCCCACATGCTCCAGAGTCCTCCCAAGCTTCCAGACCCATCCACCCACTAGCAAGGGAAGCCGCTTCATCTCTGAGCCTCAGATTCCAGATCGGCACGATGGGGATAATGGTCCCCACCTCAAAAGGTCATTGTGAGGGTCTGAACAGCCTCAACAGTTGAGGTCCTGGGTGTAAAACCCTTAGGACAATGCCTGGCCCCATGTGTTCAACGAATGTAAGTGGGTTTCACTGGGACGGGCTGGACTGGCTACTGGAAACAGCCGTGACCTGGGATCCAAGAGGGTAGGACAAAATCTCACCATCCTCGAGATTTTCAGGACGTGGTCCACTCCTATTACTATCAAAGTTTTCAACAAGCTGATACTTGCTGAATGCTACTAGGTGCCAGAGAGTGAATGTAACATTTTAGATGGATCATCTCATTTTGTCATACGAGCTACTTCAGAAGAGGAGACCATCATTACCCCACTTAACAGATGAGAAAAGTAAGGCCCTCAGTCTGGGGTGCCCAATATGGTGGCCACTGGCCACACTAATGACACACGCACTAATCACAATTCAAGTGTTCAAGAGCAAACACGTGGCCGTGGCTACCATATCGGACAGCACAGGTACAAAACATTTCCACCATAGCAGAAGGTTCTTCTGGGCAGCACTGGTCTAAGAGGTAACGTGATTTGGCCATGGTGACTGAGCTAATGAGTAGCAGGGCTGGAAGAGGACCCAGTTGAACGGAGAACCACACTCTTAACCATCTGGACAGCATTGAAGATCCTCTGTGCCTTCACCCAACACATATTTATGGAGGGCCTACCGTGTGCCAGGCACAGGCAAAAACCATCTCTCCAAGGGACCAGCATCAGCCGGTAAGGGGCAGGGGGCAGGGGACGGTCTCTAGTCACCTCTAGGACTTCTTTGCGCACATCGACGATCCGGAACCAGTGCCGGAGCTGGGGGAAGCCATCCAGCTCGGCGTTGCGTTCCTGCAGGGCCACCTTCTTCTTGCAGGACAGCTGTCGGCTGAAGTATTTCACCAGCTTGCTCTGGGGAGACAGAGGAGAACAGAGGACACATCTCAGGACACATAGGAGAACAAGCAAGAATCTTCCCATTGCCTTCACCCTGCCCAAAACCCATCCAACTCCCATTCTATTTTTTTTAGTTTATTTACTTTGACAGACAGAGAAAGAGAGCAAGCAGGGGGAAGGGCAGAAAAAGAGAGACAGAGACAGAGAGAATCCCAAGCGGGCTCCACACTGTCAGCACATAGTCCTACGTGGGGCTCGAACTCACCAACAGCGAGATCATGACCTGAGTCGAAATCAAGAGTCAGTTGCTTGACCCACTGAGCCACCCACACACTGCTCCCCTGCAACTCCTATTTTAAAGACTGGTGTCACAGCAGTGAGGAGGGACACACACTGGTAGCACTTTATTGAGGGGAGCCTTTTGGCTGCAATCTTCCACATTTCCACTGCACAAATCCTGGGACCCAACAATTCCACTTCTAAGAACTCACCTAGAGATGCCATCCTGTGCAAAGTGACTGTAAAAAGAATATTTCTTACGGTTCTACTTGCAATGGGAAAAGATGGAAAACACCCTGGGTCCATCAGCAGGAGATTCATAAATGCAGGTATATGCACACAAGGAAACTATGCAGCTATAAAATAAAGTGAGGAAGCGTGCTACCTACTCATACAGAGCAGTCTCTGAGATACATTGATAAATAAAAATAGTTTCCCATGCATGTGGGAAATGTTTACATTTACATATCTTTAAATCTTTTTTTAAACTTTTTTAATGTTTATTTATTTTTGAGAGAGAGAGAGACAGAGCATGAGTGGGAAAGTGGCAGACAGAGAGGGAGACACAGAATCCGAAGCAGGCTCCAGGCTCTGAGCTGTCAGCACAGCGCCCGACGCAGGGCTCAAACCCACGAACCGTGAGATCATGACCTGAGCCAAAGTCAGACGCTTAACCGACTGAGCCACCCAGGCGTCCCTACGTACCTTTATACCTGCAGACACTCTCTGGGAGGATTCCTAATATTCCAGGGAAGGGAAGAGTGAGGAGTGGGAAAGAAGGGTGGGAGAAACATTTTTTTGCTTTTTTTTTTTTTAGTTTTTTTTTTTTTTTAGTTTTTAACTGAAGTATAATCAACATACAGTATTGGATTCGTTTCAGTGTACAACCCAGTGATTCAACAATTCTATGTATTATGCACTATCATAAGTGGGGAAGGGCAGTGACATCTGTCACCATACAAGGTGATCACAATATTATTAACTATATTCCCAATGCTGCATTTTTCATGGGATTAAGAGGTACAAACTTCCAGGTATAAAATAAATAAGCCACGGAGATGAAAAGTACAGCAGAGAAACGTTTCATTTAAACCCTCTTGCACTATGTGAATCTTAATTCACATGCAAATATTCACAAATTCACAAATTCTTTTAGAAATGGATGGACGTGAACCCACGCTTATAGAGAGATGCCTTGACACAAGAAAGGAAAACTAGTTATATAAAAACTAACAACATTAACAAAAGAAAGGCAATCCACGTGCGCGTGAGCAGAGAACGGTACGGAAGACACGCCCCCGGCTGCTAACGAGCCACAGGAGACTCTGTGGATGGGGTGAGGAAAAGTGGTTAAGCGTAAATATATTTTTGCTTGGTTTCACTCGTTACCCAAAGCCTACTGTCATCTTTATAACTTAAAATATATTTGCAGGCTCCTGGGTGGCTCAGTTAAGCATCCGACTCTTGATTTCGGCTCAAGTCATGATCTCACGGTTGGTGAGGCACAGCCCAGCAACTCTCAATCCCTCTCTCTCTGCCCCTCCCCTGCACGTGAGCACACGTGCGCTCTCTCCCTCTCTCTCTCTCTGTCAAGATAAATAAACATTTAAAAATAAAATAAGTTTAATAAAGATCATTAAATGAAACAAAAATGAAATCCGTAGGTGTGTAAATGCCTTTGGCATTTCAAAGCACTGTCAGCCAACATTTATCAGGGAGGCAATCCTGGAATTCTAAGACCACAAAATTCGGAGCGGGGGATGATGGGAGTGGGCATCCGTTGCTTCTGTTCGGCTAGTCTGCGTTCCCCTCTTGCTGAAAAGAGTATTTCAACTTTTTTGGGGGAACCTTCCTTCTTGGGATCCCAGTCCATATGGTTCCCATAAGGCTGGTTTCACCAACCTACTTCACCTGGGTTGCAGGGTGGGCAAGTGACCCAGGCCTGGCCACGGCATTCGGATCAAGGATAACGAGTGAGCCAGACTGGGTCCCCCAAGGACCCTCCCCAGCTACCCTTCCCAAGTGCTCAGGAGACAGCCCTCACTTCCCTTTTCAGTTGGGGGTGGGGAAGGGATATCATCAGAGCAGAAGGTGCCCAGGGCCAGCCCTGCTGCCATATGGGAGAGCTTGCCTGAGACTGAAGCCCATTGGAAGAAACCAGAAAACTCATTTTTCTTCAAGAGTCTTTTATTTATCTTGGGGACAGCACAAGCTGGGAAGGGGCAGAGAGAAGGGGACAGAGAATCTGAAGTGGGCTCTGTGCTGACAGGCTGACCAGCAGCGAGCCCGACGTGGGGCTAGAACTCACAAACCACAAGATCATGACCTGACCCGAAGTCAGACACTCAACCGAGTAAGTCACCCAGGTGCCCCCTGAAAACTCATTTTTAAGTTAATATTAATTTTATTCATCTTACTAATAAAATGAAAGTTGCCTTCTTCTTGATAAGTCTACGTTCCATTGCAACCGTGGCACAAAGTTACATCAAGCTAATGTATCAATGTTCCAAGTCTCATTTGAGATCTCAATCTAGAGTTTTGGGAGTTAAGTTTACTTATTTTGAAAGAGAGTGTGTGCACAAGCAGGGGAGGGACAGAGGGGGCGGGGGGAGAGAGAGAATCCCAAGCAGGCTCCACACTGTCAGCACAGAGTTCAAGGTGGGGCTTAATCTCACGAACCATCAGATCATGACCTGAGCCAAAATCAAGAGTCGAACATTTAACTGACTGAGCCACCCAGATGCCTCTCAATCTAGAGCTTTAGAATCAAAAATGCCAAAAAGAATGTTTTTTCTCTAACTTACTTCTGAATGAATAGGGTCTGATCTATCAGTACATCAGAGCAAGGCTTTCGACTAAGATATCTACAGAACTCTCCCGTCTGTCTTTTTATTTTCTGACTTGTTTTAACCATTTTCTTTACCCAGGTACAAAAAAACAAAACCAAAAACACTTGAAAGAAATATATTTTGATGGATACACAATCATTCTTTGATTTCCAACACAAAAATTTTCCAGCCCCAGCTATGGAATCAGCCCTCTCTCCAAGGGGGAGCACTGACTGGTTCCTCTAAGTGGGAAATGGTATTTAGAAGCCAAGATTTGGGTGCTTGGTGTGCTTACTGATGTTGGGGTATCATCGTCTCCAATCCCCTCAGTGGACAACCTAGGCAATAGATGTGTGCATGTGAAATGCATCTATGTATATGTCGATGCACAAGCTTATGCCTATATTTATTTTTTCATCTATATGCATCGATAATCAATACCTCCAATCACAATCCAACACCATAGGGTTTATTCTATCCTTTTTTCTTCCCACATCTGTATCGCTCTTCTCAGGCAGTGAGAAAAACAATCCTCAGTATTTTTATTTATTTGCTCAATCTGCTGAATTTAACTTCCCAGTGCATTGGACCATTGTCCTGCTTGGATGCTCCCATCCAAGCCTCTGTTCCTGCTGGACTGACTTCTTACTCAAGCATCACTGCCTGTCTTGTGGAGATTTTCACATATGTCTGATTTGTACAAAGTTTTCTTACTTTTTGCCTATTTACCCTAATGAATAGAATTTCCTTTTTTCCTCATCCTTTCCTGAGTTCTGTCACCTCATTTTTGAGATTAAGTTGTTTTTTCAGATCCTGACCCATGTCAGTGGATTCTCAGATCCTAAACCCAGACATACTCCCATCTCTGCTTTGGTTTATAAAAATTAAATTGATCTAATGTCTGTGTGAAATGTCCAAAATGGTATTTTAAATTTTATTTCACTGAAATTAAAAAATGGAGGCCAGGGGCACCTGGGTGGCTCAGTCGGTTAAGCGTCCGACTTTGGCTCAGCTCATGATCTCATGGTTTGTGAGTTCAAGCCTCGCATCGGGCTCTGTGCTGACAGCTCAGAGCCTGGAGCCTGATTTGGATTCTGTGTCTCCCTCTCTCTCTCTCTCTGCCCCTCCCTGCTTGTGCTCTCTCAAAAATAAACATTAAAATTTTTTTTTCTAATAAAAAAATGGAAGCCATATAAAATATTTTTCTGCTAAATATAACTGCTATTTTAATAGACCTACACTTTACTTTAAAATGAAATTTTAGGGGTGCCTGGGTGGCTCAGTTGGGGAGTGTCTAACTCTTGATTTCGGCTCAGGTCATGATCCCAGGATGATGGAATTGAGCCCTGTGTCAGGCTCCGTGGTTAGCATGGAGCCTGCTTGGGATTCTCTCTCTGTGTCTCTCCCTCTACCCCTCCCCCACTCACATGCTCACACATGCTCTCTCTCAAAAAACAAAGTAAATAAATAAATACAATTGAAATTTTAGCACCTGAATTGAGATGTGCCAAAAGTGTAAAATCCATACCACATTTCAAAGACTTAGTAGGAAAAAAAAATAATGTAAAATATCCCATTAATATTTTTATACTGATTACATGTTTAAATGATAGTATTTTCCATATACCAGATTAAATACAACACATTATTAAAATGAACTTCATCTGTTTCTTTTTAATGTTTATGTTTGAGAGAGAGAGAGAAAGAGACAAAGCATGAATGGGTGAGGGACAAAGAGAGAGGGAGACACAGAATCTGAAGCAGGCTCCAGGGTCCGAGCTGTCAGCACAGAGCCCGACGCGGGGCTCGAACTCATGGACCAAGAGGTCATGACCTGAGCCGAAGTAGACGCTTAACCTATTGAGCCATCCAGGCTCCCCTCATCTGTTTCTTTGTTAATGTGGCTACTAGGAAATTTAAAATTATACACTTGGCACACACCTGGCACTCTCAATGTATTTCTAAACGACAGTGTTGCTGTAGGGTTTTATACTAAAGAAATAAGTAAGTATATTCATGAAGCTTTGCTCTAAGTTGATAATAGCCTTGGAAGACTGGAAACAATCCAACTCTTCAACAATAGGGGATGATGTAAATAAATTACAATGTGTCCATATGATCGCATATCATTAAAAACAATATATAAAATATGTATAATATTTATAATGTATAAATAATGCATGAATTTTATAAAACTATACATGTACAGGTGAATAGAAAAAGACAGGTGACTAAGATTACTAAGATTAATAACAATTATGATTAAGATCAAGATTATTAATAATGAGATTACTAATAAGTATTAAGATCAGTAAAATTATTATAATTAAGATTAGTAAAGATTATTAACAATGAGATTAATAAATATTAAGATTATTGATTGAGGGGCACCTGGGTGGCTCAGTCAGTTAGGTGTCCAACTTCAGCTCAGGTCATGATCTTGACATTCAGAGTTCAAGCCCCGCATCGGGCTCTGTGCTGACAGCTCGGAGCCTGGAGCCTGCTTCGGATTCTGTGTCTCCCGCTCTCTCTGCCCCTCCCCCACTCACATTCTGTCTGTCTGTCTCTCTCTCAAAAGTACATAAATATTTAAAAAGTTTTTCTAAGATTATTGATAGAGATTTCTATTTGCTTCTCTATAGCAAAATTAGAAAATACAATGTATAGGGGGGCCTGAGTGGCTCAGTCGGTTAAGCAGCCGACTTCAGCTCTTGTCAAGATCTCACAGTTCATGAGTTCGAGCCCCACATCAGGCTCTGAGCTGTCAGCACAGCTGAGCTGGAGCCTGCTTTGGGTTCTGTGTCTCCCTCTCTCTCTGCCCCTTGCCCACCCTTGCTCATGCTCTGTGTTTCCCTCTCTTTCAAAAATAAACATTCACAAAAACACAAAGGAACTGGTGTCATATGAGACAATACTAAAAAAGAAAACACAATGTATATGTATTACCTGCTTATTAATGGGAAAATGTTTAAAATGAGCAATGGTTTTTTTAGCACCTATGCTATCTAGTTCCAGCAAGAGGGGGACAAACCATTGAGAATGCCACAAGAAGGCAATTTGATTTTAGTCTCAGTTTTAATAGTCACTCACTTTGATTCAGGGATTGCACTTCTAGGAATGCACCCTACAGAAATACTTACACATGCACACATGGGGTAACGGCTGGCTTGTTACTGAAGCAGAGTTAGTCATTTTAAAACTTGAAAACAGTGTTTTAAAAAGTACATTGGTGCGCCTGGGTGGCTCGGTTGGTTAAGCGTCCAACTCTTGATCTTGGCTCAGGTCATGATCCCACGATTGTGAGATGGAACCCCACGTCGGGCTCCACATTGACAGCACAGAGCCTGCTTGGGATTCTCTCTCCCTCTCTCTCTCTCTGCCCCTGCCTGGCTTGTGCACGTGCATTCTCTCTCTCTCTAATTAAATAAACATTTTTTTAAAAAGGTACAGGGGTGCCTGGGTGGCTCAGTCAGTTAAACGTCCAACTTCGACTCAGGTCATGATCTCGCGGTTCATGAGTTCGAGCCCCGCGTCAGGCTCTGTGCTGACAGCTCGGACCCTGGAGCCTGCTTGGGATTCTGTGTCTCCTTCTCTCTCTGCCCCTTCCCAGCTTGCACTCTTGTCTCTCTCTCTCTCTCTCTCTCTCTCTCTCTCTCTCTCAAAAATAAACATTAAAAAAAACAGAGAGAGAGAAGAAAGAGCACAGCAGATCTCTCAGACCCTGAGATCACGCTTTTACTGGCAGTAAGTGCACCTTGCAGACTTGCTTCCTTTGCACTGATTTGAGGGCTCATTAATAACTGAAAAACCAGAAGAGCACAATATAGAACCAGAGGAAGATGACGCTCCTGTGCAGTCTTTCATTTTTCATTTCATGCTAGTGTGTTGGAGTAAGAGGCAGTGTCTTACTCCAGGGAAGAGCCAGAACCTTCGGCACCAGAACCAGGCTACCCTGAGCTCCAATCCCTGCTGCACTGCTCACAACCTCACATACGTTTCAAAACTGCTCTAAACCTCGTTTTTTTTCACCTGAAAAATGAAGATTAAAGGGCACCTACTTCACAGGATTGTGGGGAGGGTTAAAAGGGATTTTTCGTGCAAAGTGGCACTGAAGAACCACTCCGAATCATAGCTGTGGTGCTGGTTTTGTGCTACATAAGTCACAAGCATCTTCCACAGTTACCTTGGAGGGGTTATGCCCCAAATTTACTAACTACGACCATCCCCAAAAGCATTTCCAAAAAGTTAAAATTAATCTGTTTCAAAGGTATATTCTTTTTTTAAAAGATTTTTTTTAATGTTTATTTATTTGAGAGAGAGAGAGAGTGGGGAGGGGCAGAGAAGGGCAGGGGACAGGGGTTCCGTGCTGATAGCACAGAGCCCAATGCAGAGCTTGAGCCGTGAGATTGTGACCTGAGCTGAAGTCAGATGCTTAACCTAAGCCACCCAGGCACCTTTCAAAATGTATATTCTTTAAAGATCAAATGTATCCTTTCTCCAAAGCTTAAAACATACAAAGTTATACTGTAAGAAAATGTGCTTTTGGTTGCATTTAAAAAAAGAAAAAGCTGCCTTCCTAATTCATCATTTAAATCTTGATTCTGAAATTCATACGATTTAAGTCCACCCAACTTACAGAAATTGCTTAAAAGTAATACATGCTTACTTTGTTAACAATATCTATAAAGTTGGGATTTTTGCTAACTGGCCTTCCTCAGGCTTTTCTCCTAAATAAAGAGTTTTAGTGTTTATTATTCTATGCCTATATATGCCCGTGTTGGATTTCAAATATGGCAAAAGAAATAAGAATGTGGCTTCTTGACATAAATAAAAACAATGCTATCTCAACTTCTTTTTTTTAAGTTTATTTATTTATTTTGAGAGAGGGAGAGAGTGCACACACACATGAACAGGGAAGACAGAGACAGAGAGAACCCCAAGCAGGCTCTGCATGGTCAGCACAGAGCCCGACACGGGGCTCGGTATCACAACCCCAAGATCAAGAGTCGCGCGCTCTTCTGAGACAGCCAGATGCCCCAGGTTTCTTATACCTTTAATTAAGCATTCAGTGTCACAGAAGATTGAAAAACCAGACTAAGCCCTGATGTTGAATGGCAGGAGCTGGGGGGGGGGGGGGGCATGTCAATACCCTGCTCAAATACCCATTCTTGAATAGCGGCACCTCCCAAGTGCGGGTACCACTGATAACTTGAGGAGTTCCCCAGGCGTGACTTTAAGTAACAATGGATCCCATAGTAAGAGTGTCCGTCTCTATCCAAATCTCTCCTCACCCCTCTGACCATATATCCAGGAAGCATTCTCTACTCGGTGACACTGCATCTCTAACATTTGCTAATCTCTCTTTACAATAGAGAACAGGCAGGACACTGCCTTGGGCAGGTAACTAGTGAGCACAAAGTAATGACACTTTTGTTTTCATTGTGCTTATTTTCTTGACTGCCTTCCATTTAGGGCAAGTGGTACCAGTTTTCCATTATGCTAGTTGCATAATGTTTTATTTTTAAATATATATATGTTTTTAAAAATTGAGTTGGCTTGGGGTGCCTGGGTGGCTTGGTCAGTTAAGCGTTCGACTCCTGGTTTTGGCTCAGGTCGTGATCTCGCGGTTCCTGAGCTCGAGCCCCGCATCCGGCACCACAATGAGCATGGAGCCCGCTTGCGATTCTCTCTCTCTCTCTCTCTCTCTCTCTCTCTCTCTCTCTTTCTCTCTCTCAAAATAAATAAACTTAAATTTCTTTTAACAAAAAGTAAAATAAAATTGAGTTGGCTTAAAGTCCATACGAAGATATGGCAAAAAGCACAATGGTGGCATCCAACTAATGAGTTTGGGAAATACTGTTCTATAGAGTAACATTCAAATTCAGACATTATCCGGGGCTCAACTGCAGTCCATTTCTCCTTCCTCACCTCTTTCATTTCCATCCAATTCCCCAACATAGCACCTCAAATGTCGCCTCTCTATGATTTTGCTCAGGCTCCCCCATCTGGAAGTCCTTTCTATGCCTCCCTGTGGAAGATTATACAGATGCCCCAATTCCTCTATGCCTCCTGCCTCCGTACCTTTGCAATGTGCCTTACAGTTAGCTCACAAGACAGGCAGAGTCTGCGCCCACAACTCTTCCATCAGTTGGCAACGCTTCTTGCCTCAGCAGGTAGAAAAAGGCGTTGCATGGTTCTACTTGCTGTCTTAGACCTGCCATCTCCAAGAGAATGCGTCCAGGCTAATCGGTGAACCAGCTGAAGGAGGAGATACTACATAGAGCCAAGTCAAGTCTGCCCAAACATCCCAGACAAAGCCATCTCAGCTCAGGCAACAGTCAACTGTTGCCTGGCTGTTGGCTGTGAGCGAGCGCAGCCAAGATCAGAAGAACTGGGAGTCTGCAGTTGACCCCCTGAAGCATGGTCAGTGAATGTGTACGTTGTATGCAACTAAGGCTTTGTGGTTGTTTGTTACACAGCATTAGTGGGATACACAGCTAACTGAGACACCGCTCCATCCACTCATAGAAATCTGACTTTTTCTCCAGAGTCCATCTCAAATGTCACCTTCTTCAGCAAACCCTTATCAAATCTTCCCTGGCATTTTACTTTTACCTATTCTGTCATAAAATTTATCCCAGTTTCTCTTGCATTTTAACCAGTTGATAATGGGGGTACCTGGGCGGCTCAGTCGGTTAAGCATCTAACTCTTAATTTTGGCTCAGGTCATGATCTCACAGTTGTTCTGAGATTGAGCCACAGTGAGTGTGGACCCTGTGCGGGATTCTCTCTCTCTGCCCCTTCCCCATTCATGTGCTGTCTCTCTCTCTCTCTCTCTCAAAATAAATTAATAAGCATTAAAAAAATAACTGGTTAATAATGAAGACATTGGATATCTTAAAGGGTGAAGGAGCCCTTTCTAGATCTGGAAGTGTAAATCAAATGAGCATGAGTGTGGAAATAAAAGGCCCATTATTGTGCACTTTCACGTGCCAAGCCCTGGCTGAAGGGCTAACATGCACCCTAGCAGGATATCCACCCATTCCCAGAAGTGGATGTTGTGAAGATCTACAATTTACAGGTGGAGAAATTAGGCACAGAGAAGTTAAGTCATCCGTTTATAATCGCACAGCTAGTAAGTAGAGAGCTGAGATTCAAACCCAAGTCTGATTCCAAAGCCGCAATATTGCAGAAAGGATAACTTTATTTTAACTTTAATTACTTAACAAGCATTTTTTTGTTTAAAAAAAAAAAAGCTAGACCATTTCAGGTAAGGCCAAGCCAGGCTCCCTTTGCTCACTCAGCTAAGGCTGGCTGTCTTCTCCCTGGAGGTAATGGAGGTAACTACTGAGACTAGTTTGTCCAGCCCTTTTTCTATGTACATTCATGTGTGTGTGTGTATGTGTGTGTGTGTAAACTCTGCAGCAGAACTGGATGTGTAGGGTTGTTTTTTCTTTTTTTTCATGTAAATTGTACCTTATTTTTTGTTCTCAGTAGCAAGCCTCGAGAATCTTTCCCTGTTAGTTCATACAGATCTATCTCATTCTTTTTTAATCTTCTGCATGAAGGATTCCTTTGATAGCAGGGTCAAAAGCCCATGATGGGAGCAGTTCTGTGATGTCTGCTGGGGGCATCTTTGTCGGCTATGACAAAGCATTTTCAGGAATAATAGCCGGGAGAGCAGCCACCATTTACTAAATAGTTGCGGTGAGCCTGGCGCAGTGGGGTAAGTGCTTTGAGTGTGTTTGTTCATTTTTAATCCCATGCAACAATGTTAGCGGTGAGGCTGGGGTTCTGAGCCCATTGTGTGAACAAGAAAACTGAGGTGTCCACAGGTTAAACGACTTACCCAGATCCACACAACAATTTAAGTAAGGGAGCCACGGCATGATCTAGAGCTCCCTCCCTGAACGAGGATGCTGCACTAGGGGTTGCTCATGGGTCCTTCCCACAGAAGTGGAAATCCAAAGTCGGGCATGGACCCTTCATGCATCTCGGGAAGGTCCCCACGTATTGTGGGAGAAGTGAGTTTCTAAATTCCAGTTCCGAGACTTTGGCAGGTCATGTCAGCTCCCTGAGCCCCTACTTTCTCATTGGTAAGATGGACATATTCCTCCCAGGCCTGCCAAGACATCACGTGAGATACTGTCTGTGCAGAAGGCAGGCTGAGCCCTCCCCCGACACAAATACCGTGCCCTAACTCTCTGTCGAAGGAATGTTTGAATTCTGGGAGGTACTTCCAGAGTCACCCAGAGACCAGACCCACACCTGCCCAGGACCAAGAATCCAGGGGCATCCCTCACTCTGATGCATTAGGAACGAGGCAGAGAGATGGGTTTAGGAAGCAGACGGAGTAGGGAAGAAGGGCAGGGAGGGCAGCCACAGGACCAGGGCTTCCCCTTGAGGCAAAGAGGAACAAGAATTCCTTGTCCTTTCAGGGCAAGAGTGCAGCTCATCCAAGCAGGGGGAAATCCCAGAAACCCACCCTAAGCGTGAAGCTGGACTAGGCAGAGAGCAAACAACACTTCCCAAATGGGTACCCTGGGAATCAGCAGCTGCCCCCACCAGGTCCCCAAGATTGGTGGTTAGAATAACAGCAGCGATCAGCCAACAGGGGTTCTCCCCGAGCCAAATGCTGCGATAAACACTCCTTATGAATTGTCTATTTAATTTTCACAGTGACACGGCCATACAGGTCCAATTGATGCCCCGTTTAAAGTTGAGAAATGGTTACGTTGCATCTCTGGGTTATCGCAGGTGAGATTTATTTGCTTATTTCTGTGCATGTATATCTTACAATTTTTCCATAAGCTTGAATTAATTATATGATAAGTGGCTGCATACCTCATGAAACTCAGACATTTACCAACAAGAGAGACACGGGCATTGTCAGCCATTTCATTAAGTTTTATATTTTTACTGTATTTCTGAAGATTACATGAAATCACGTGTATCAATACTTGATATCTATCTATAGATATAGATATAGATATAGATATAGATATATGATAGGTAAAATGTCAACCATTTCATTAAATAAGTTTGCATATAAACGTTTATGGGGTGCCTGGGTGGCTTAGTCACTTAAGCATCTGACTCTGGATTTGGGCTCAGGTCATGATCTCACGGTTCATGGGACTGAGCCCCATGTCGGGCTCTGTGCTGACACACAGAGCCTGCTTGGGATTCTCTCTCTCTCTGTCTCTCTGCTCCACCCCACTTGCTCCCTCTCTCAAAATAAACATTAAAAAAATTTATATATAAAAATTCATATATAGGGGCGCCTGGGTGGCTCAGTCGGTTAAGCAGCCGACTTCGGCTCAGGTCATGATCTCACAGTCTGTGAGTTCGAGCCCCACGTTGGGCTCTGTGCTGACGGCTCACAGCCTGGAGCCTGTTTCAGATTCTGTGTCTCCTTCTCTCTGACCCTCCCCCGTTCATGCTCTGTCTCTCTCTCTGTCTCAAAAATAAATAAACGTTAAAAAAAATTTTTTTTAAATTCATATATATAACTGTTATACATGTAATAATTTATACTATGTAGAACTATAGATGTAACTATAGAACTATATATAACATATATGGTTACATATCTACTAAGCATTTCATAGACATTATTTCATTGAATCTTTACAAAGTGATATCCCATTTTACAGATGAGGAGACTGAGGGCCATAGAGTTTCTGCAGCTCTCCAAGGTATCAGATGATTTTACATATTAGCTTCCTCCTTCCCCAAGTTCCTGACCATAAGAATCATCTGGAGGTGTCTGTTCAAAAATCAACCTTCCAGACCCATTTCCTAGAAAGTCTGATTCAGTGAATCTGGGGAAGGGCCAAGAATTCATAAAAAACACAAGCATCCCAATGACTCTGAGGGTCAGGCAAGCATAAGAGACATCCATCTACCGTCTGCATTATGTAATGAAAGCAGTTTGTTTCCCTGATACGCTTAAGCATCCGGATCCTTAGGCAATAAAACCAGGGCACAAACTGAGTTCTGGAAGACGGTGCAGCACCCTAGCCATGCAGTTCCCTTCCAGAGCTGTGGGTTCCTGTGAGCAGCAGGCATTTACAGAGCAGCACTGAGGCACACGACCCTGTCCAGGGCCCCGGGTATCCCAGGAGCAGCCTGGACCAATGCAGGTCTGAAGGAGCTCCCAGTGGGGCAGATGAGACAGATGTGCAAACACAAATCCTGAGGCCAGCTAAGAGGAGCCAGAACAGAAGAGCAGCCAGGGTTTAGCCTAGGTACCAAGGATGCAAAATTAAGAGAACAGCAAAATTAAGAGACCAACGTGCCACGATCACAGGATGATAATTATGAGAGTTCTATGTTTAGTCTAGAAGCAAGGCTTGTCATTCATTCATTTACAGTGTGTGTGTATGTGGTGGTGTTTTTTTTTTTTTAAGGTGCTTTCTAAATACCAAGAGCTAGGGATACAAAATCAATTATACATCTTCCCTGCCCTAAGGCAAGGCTACACCAGCTATTCTAGCTGTGGCCTGAGGACTCCTGCCCCAAGGCCAGCCGCCTGCCGATAAATACAGAAATTGAGAGCATTTAGTTACTTCGATAGCTATTTGACAGAGTGCTTTTATGTCTGTTGAATCTAATATTTTCAAAGTGAGGCTCGTACTTTGTTTGGGTATTTCGGTCCCTTTCATCTCTCCTAAGTCATTTTATATTTTACAAAAGCGTTGGCTACAAAGTATCGGGAAAACAGTGCCCCAGAGGGTGTGAGGGGCACTGACCTCCACACTCGGGGATGAGAGGGGGGCAGTGGGGGTTGGGGAGGGGGGATTTCAGTGATAAAGCTTCATCCCTCTACGTCAGTAAATAAATTACTTTCCACAATGGTTTCGAGAATTCTCCCTTATAAGAGCACCACAACAATGCTGAAGTAGGTGTTAGATTGTTATTAACATGCTACAGATGGGGAACTGAGGCTCAGAGACATTGGAATCCTGCCGAGATCACACAACTGAAGAAGCACCACGTCAGAATTTAAACTCAGGGTCTGATTACCAGTCATGTGCCTTCTTCACAAGAACTCTGTGTTGAAGCAGAGGGTCCGAACAGCCTAGAGGTCAAGTTTGAGACGCGCAACAGGAAATGGTCTTTGTATGTCCTCACCCTGCCAGGTGCCCTAATTTATTTTTAGGTCACCCTCAATTCAAGTCCATGCAGAGCTGAACTGTAAAAGGTCCAAAGATTCCACCTGCAAGTGAAGAAACACAGCACTCCTGGAAATAGCACATCCATGCCGAGCCCACCACCTGCCTTTGCAGGGAGGGTGCAAAATAAGGTCTCTGGGCCTTGGGGTCCTAAGGATCCTGGGGAGTCTCAAGAGAGAAGAATGCAGAGATGTAGTTCTCTATCTGCACACCAGGGGGCAGCCTGGCACCTTCCACTGCAGATGGAAAAATTTTTTTCAGACCCTCCTGGATCTGAGCATCGTCAGTGCCTTATTACTGTACTCTGTATTAGCATGATGGGAAATTTAGCCGCATAAACAAAAAAAAAATTGTTTAAAGTCAAGACATGTGACAGAGCTATAAATAATCATGTCTGAAATCTCTAATGTGAAATGGGGAACTTTTCACTTAGAATCTCAAACAAGATAAACACTACCACCCATGGACAAGCCCCTGGGGTTTGGTTTGCTGGGGCCCAAAACCATCACTGCTTAGGTACTATTTTGTTTTGTTTTATTATTTTTTTAAGTAATCTCTACACCCAATGTGGGGTTTGAACTCACAGCCCAGAGATCAAGAGTTACATGCTCTGCCAACTGAGCCAGCCAGGTGCCCCTTAGGGGCTCTTTTTTTTTTTTTTGGAAAATAACTGAAGCAAGGGTCCCTGGGTGGCTCAGTCGGTTAAGCATCAGACTTCGGCTCTGGTCATGATCTCACAGTTCATGGGTTCGAGCCCTGCCTTGGGCTTTGTGCTGACAGCTCAGAGCCTGGAGCCTGCTTCAGACTCTGTGTCTCCCAATCTCTCTGCCCCTCCCTCACTCATGCTCGCTCTCTCTCTCTCTCTCTCTCTCCCTCTCTCAAAAATAAATAAATGCTTAAAAAATTTTTAAATAAAATAACAAAAGCAGAGTATGTGAAAGCTGGAAGGGAGGGCAGGGAAGATTGAGCATCTTCTAGTGACCTTTCACAAATCACCTTCACATAAACCTCACGGCAACACCAAGGGAAGGGTCTCATCTCCTACCCATTTTACACACGAGGAAACTGAGGCTCAGAAATGTGGCATCCCAGGCCTTAAAATCACACGGAGGGAGAGGCAGGCTCCAGAATGCTCTGCACCCCTCAGGGCTGCCTGTCGGCAAGCACCCCACTATTCCTGCCTTCTGGCTACCAGGCACCTGCCAGCAGCAGAACACTGGAGCCATGAACCCACAGCGCCCCACCTCTGCACTTCTTCCTGCTGCCCGGAGCTCCTCCAGCTGCAGGCACAAATGGCACTTTCCTACCCTTCGGGTGCCACCCCTTCCCCCCCCCCCCCCCCGCGAATGTCACCATCACACCACCCTGCTTTTTTCCTCGGTAGCACTTATCGTTAGCCCACAAATGATCCTGTTGATTGGTTTCCATGGTTACGCCCCCCCATCAGCCCCATCACACACACCCATCAGAATGCCAGCTCAAAAGAGCACCACAGGCTTTGCCCCCCCCCATCCCCCCCAGCAGGCAGAGCAACACCTGGCACACAGTCAGTACTCAAGACATTTTTCTTGGTGGTTCATTGCGAGTGAGGGCCAGGCCTCTCCCAGTGAGCCCCAACCCCTCTTCCAGCGGGCGCTGCACGTTCAGAACCACGGCCCTGGCTCTAAGGCCAAGGCTGTGGGTTCCCAGGGCCCCCGCAGCAGGCTCAGCCACCCGACGCCTTCCTGCGGTTGCCAGGGCGACCATTGTCATAACATCCCCAGCGCTCTCTCTCGGTGGTGGGGCCAGCTGACAGGGGAGAGAATTATTCCACTGGATAACATCTCAAGTAACCCGCCCAATATGCATCCGCAGGCAAATTCCCTGCTGAGGGCTGGAGGCCTGGGGGATGCGCCCTTCCTCCTCTCTCCACCCCAGTTCCCAGTGAGGGCAGCATCCCTCAGGCAGAGCACACAGGACCCCCCAGTCCAGGCTGTCCACCAGGCCAGGGATGCTGACCAGGCCACCTCCTTCTGCCGGAAAATGTCCGCTGCATGCCCGCTTGGAGTCAAAACCCTCATTGCTGCTGGTGGCTTTTCCTTTTCTTTACATTATTATTGCTAACAAACATTATAACAATAGGAGGAAAAGAGAGCTCACGGATTTAATGAGCACTTACTAGATGCCAGGCCCACTGGTAACTTTCTCACATAATCATTATTATAATTTTAACATTTATGCTATAACTCGGGATGCCTGGGTGGCTCAGTCATTGAGCATCCCACTTTGGCTCAGGCCACGATCTCGTGGTTGGTGGGTTTGAGCCCCACCTCAGGCTCTATGCCGACAGCTTAGAGCCTGGAGCCTGCTTCCATTCTGTGTCTCCCTCTCTCTCTGCCCCTCCCCCGTTTGTACTGTCTCTCTCTCCCTCAAAAATAAACATTAAAAATTTTTTTTAATATTTATGCTATAACAAAACATGCTAAAATACAGAATACAGTAGTATACATACTATATAATATATATTTGTATATAAATCATAGATAGGAATTCATAGACCTATAATATATAATTAGAAATATAACAGTATTTATAGGATGTATTTCGAATGATAAAACTGACATTTGCTGATACTTCTTATATGCCAGCCTGAGCCTACTGTTCTGCTACATCATTATGCGAATAGTGATGCTGTTATCAATACACTATTCTATACAACAGAGTCCCAAATCCCAAACGTAACCATAGCTAAGTTTTACTGAGCACTTATTATGTGCCAGGCATTGTACTAAGTGCTTCATTAATATTTTCTTGCATTCACACACTAAGGGCTAAGAGCCCAGTTTTTCCCATCATGAAAATAGAAACTGAAGGCACAAAGTGTCAATGTAACTTGCCTAAAAATCCCCTGGCAAACAAGCAGAGGCCGCAGCGGCCCCCATGCCTCCTATCCCATTCCTGATTTTCACAACACACTTGAAAATGGTCCCGCTTTACTTCCAGTGGAACCCCCTGGGGACAGTGTTAGAAATACACATGCTGAGCCCCTGCTTGCCCCGACCCACACATGCAGGATCAAATACACTCGGGGCCACAGGGGGCTTCTCATTTCTTTTAAACAAGATCCCCAGATAGTTCCGACAAAGGCAAAAAGTCTAGAACCACTGCCTTCGGGGGTTTTTGTGTTGTTGGGTGTTTCTTTTTTTTTTTTTTAAATCACTCATTACCACTGCAGTGCCAATTAGGTGATCTGATTAAATTAATGAGTCTTGAGGGGCTGAAATTCCAGAGAGGACAGTTTCGAGTGATGTATGGAGTACCTACAATCCTAAAAAGGAGAAGAAGAAGGGAGTGCAGTGCCCCCTAAGGCAATCTTAGGCTGGCGACAGGTGGAAATGCTCCCAACCTTTCTGGAACGAGGAGGGCCTGGGTGAAGAGTGATAAGTAATAACACACATTTTGTCCAGGGCTGACTTTTTAGGGGAGCAAAAAGCCAGCCATCTAAATCACCTCCCACTGCCCACCCCTCTGCCCTCTGCAATCATTCACCAGGGACCAAGCTGGGCAGAGAAACATAAGCTCTTAAGGTGGGGGCCCACCCTCGGAACATTTTTAAAAAATTGTTTATTTTGAGAGAGAGATGGTGCAAGCAGGGGAGGGACAGAGAAAAGAGCGGGGACAGAGGATCCAAAGCAGTCTCTATGTTGAGAGCAAAGGCCCAACGCAGGGCTCGAACTCACAAACCGTGAGATCATGACCTGAGCCGAAGTCAAAAGCTTAACCGACGAGCCACCCAGGCGCCCCTGCACCTACATTTTGAACCATGAGACTTCCGGGTAACAAAGATAGATGTAAAAGAAAGAAAGAAGGAAAGGAAGGAAGGAAGGAGCAGGTATTGCACTAGAGGAAGCATGGGTGGGGAGGAATCAGGCAGAAGTTCTAGATGCCATATCTGTCATCAATGGACAGCCGGGAGACAAAGGTAGATGCAATCAGTAGCCAAAAATATCCGTGGAGGGGTTGCCCTAAGCAATATGTTGCCTTATTACCCGCTGCTTAAACTACGGGAAAAGTAGAAATAAGATCCCAGAAATGAAGACCAGAGGCATCAGGGGAAAAACACAAAACACACGGGCACTAAAAGGTAGTCTCTTTTAGGCAACAGCTTAACTTTGACCATGGAAGCCTGTTCTGTCCACAGCTGCACTGCTCAGTAGTCCAGCCAGCGACTCAACATATGTGGCTACACACAAGGAAATTAAAATGAACAAAAGTAGATAAATATTTAGCACAGTGAATAAACAGTGTCAGGGCAGTTTATGGGCACCCCTGACCAAAAATCCAGAAAGTGAGAAAAAAAAATCCAGAAAGCACCTCTCCTAGTCATTATGTGACATCAGGCAATCAGAGAATTCAATTCCCGAAGAACGTCCTTAGAATTTGAGCTTAGAATTGTGTGAGATAAACTACTTTCCAGAATGGGTTGGCATCTTTAAGTTCTGGGAAAATCTAGGATGAATAACAGACATATGAGATAATTAAACCCATAGTATTAATATTTGAATTAAAGAGTTCGAGCCTTTGGAGTATTTATTTTCTATTCCCTTTAAGTTTTAAATAATTTGGCCAGTTAGAATAAGACTTCACCTTTCTGGTTTGAAATGTGTAACTGAATAACTGACTTAGACGTGCATTTTACATTGAAATTGTGTCCAATTTATGTACACTATTGGGAAGGGGCTTAAGTAAGGCCCAGCACATTTTTATAAGCTTGATATTTCAAGATTTATACGTGCTATGTAAATAGTTGGGAAGGCTTGTTTGTCAACAATTAGAGCATGGCTTTTTTTTTTATTATTTATTCTTTTTTAAATGTTTCTTTATTTTTGAGAGAGAGAGAGACAGAGTATGAGCCAGGGAGGGGCAGAGAGAAAGGGAGACAGAATCTGAGGCAGGCTCCAGGCCTCGAACTCACAAACCGTGAGATCATGACCTGAATGTAGGCTCCCAAGCAGGCTCCACACTGTCAGCACAGAGCCCAATGCGGGGCTCAATCTCACGAACCATGAGATCATGACCTGAGCCAAGGTGGGATGCTTAACCAACTGAGCCACCCAGGTGCCCCTAGAGTATGTTTAAAAAAAAAAACAAAAAACAAATCCTGTATATTAAATTTACAAATATGGTTTAAATTGTTTGACAATGCTTAAATTCACTACAGTTATCAGCGGAAGCAAAGATGATGCAAAATCCCCTCTATAGGACCACCGAATTTGCTAGACTTAACACAAACAGGGTAATACTATATAGAAGCTGAACTAAAAGCATAAGGACAGTGAGAGTATGGAACTTTTCCATAAAGGGTACGGCTTTAATAAACTGTTAATTTTAAAACCAGAAAAGAATTACATAAAAGTGAACATTCAGTTCTTCAGCTGCCTTAACCACATTTCAAGCACTCAGTAGCCACACATGGCCTGTGGCTATTGCGTTGGACCCCACAGATACAAAATATGTCCATCATCTCATGGTGGGGAGGGGGGAGGATTCTTCTAAACCACACACCCAATTTTAGCAGATCTCTTAGGAAATGAACACCCCAAAGCCCTTTCCCTTGAACACACAATATAACTCTTTCCAAGATTTGCAGGATTATCCCTATGGCAAACGCAGGCTCCTGAAGGAAATGGGGCATAGGCATGGAGCAGATCTGAGTGGGAGAGGTGGAGAACAGAGCAGGGGCTGTGCAATTTACCCCAGAATGAGGGGAATCTGTGAAATCCCTCAGGAGGAAGCACAAAGGCTATAAACGCATCCACTAACCTCGTTCCCATTTTATTTTATAAGGATTTTTGCCAAACTCTCAATATTACTGTCACCCTGACCCTTGCTTTATACTGAGCAGCTCTGGATGGGAAATCAGGGAGTGGTTTAAGTGAGTTTTATGTTTTTTCCCCACTTGGTAAATTTCACACACACACAAAAGGATTCTGACCTCAAAATACAGCTGGAAATGTTCAAATAAGCCAGAAAATGGTCCAGCCAAGATGAACCATACAACATCACTATGCTTTTTGGGGTTTTTTAAGAGGTTTTTTATTTATTTTGAGACAGAGAGAGAGAGCACAGGAGGGGCAGAGAGAGAGGGAGAGAGAATCCCAAGCAGGCTCTGCACTGCCAGCTCAGAGCCCGATGTGGGGTTTGAACCCACAAAGTGTGAGATCATGACCTGAGCTGAAATCAAGAGTCCAATGCTTAATGGACTGAGCCACCCAGGCACCCCTCACTAGGCTTTTTGAACACACAGGTGACAAAAGACTAACATAAAAGACAGCCCCTCCCCCCCAATTCAACTCCCTGTCCTTCAATTAAGTGGCTGTGGGACGTCTCATGGACTCGTTTTTCTATTAAATGAGAGGTTAAAAAATGGCTGCTCTCCAGAGTAACTCCAAGTTCAAAAATTCCACGATCATTCCCATAGGTGACACCAATGGGGCAAGGGCAAAAGTATCCCATGTAGGTTTACACTAGTCTCGGCTCTGCTGGGCAAGGAAAAGCATTTTTCTGTGTCTCTGTGTTGCACCTGGGACCTTGGCAACAGGGTCAGTGTTCAGAGGAGAATACTTGCCAGGCGGGTGGGGCGCAGGGTTGGAGCGTGACCCCCCGGTTTTGTTCTACAAGCACACAAAGCTCCAAGCAGGGAGACTTGGACACACGTGGCTACCACGGATCAGCAAAGTGAAGTCGGAGTACAAAGAGCGCCACGCCGAGAGCTGTTCCAAAGACCAGGTTCCCAGCTGGCTCTCTCCTGAACAAGCTGACAGAACTTCACTCAGCAAATCACTTAAGCCAGCACCATCCAATAGAACTTTTTCTGCTGAGGGCAATGTTCTGTATCTGCGCTGTCCAAGATGGTAGCCAGTGGCCCCATGTGGCTGTTGAATACTTGAAATGTGGCTTTTGTGTGTAACTGAGAAGCTGAATTCAAAGTTGTATTGACTATTAATTAATTTAGCTTTCAACAGCCATGTGCAACTAATCAGTGGCGACCATCTTGGACAGCAAGATGCAAGCCTTTCTCCAAGGTATTTCTTCCCCCAACCCCCGTTTCTTCCCCCTCAGCGAAAAGCCGTTCCTGTTCCTTTCCACTTTCCAGGTGTGTTTGGGGGTTGAACAAAGGGATGACTACAGAGGGCTGAGGATTTGCTGAGAGAAGGTCCCTTCAGAAGTGTGGTGCCGTCGAGCCAAGCTGGGGGCATTCTCCCACTTGCTGTGGTGGTGGACAGAGGCCCAAGGTCCTGAGGATGTCACCCAAGGAAGCTTTCCGGTGGCCTACATGCTTTCCCTTTCTCCCCAAAAGATGCATTCCATAGATCCCCAACGCATGCTGATGACCATCCCAATGCCTTACCTTGGCCAGCGGGGCCCTGCCCACTTCTCCCCCATCATGAACCCCACAGCCTCTCACTCCAAGTCCCCAAGAAGACCCACTGAATGAAACTCTGATGGTGACACAGCAGTGTGTCTTCTACAAGGTGATTCTGATGCACATGCTGGTTTGAGAGGTCCTGCTCTAGAACTTTCTGTGCTTCTGAAATGACGTCCCTGTCCTTTGACCTTCTGCTCATCCTTCAAGTTCTAGCTCAAATGCTCACTCTCCCCAGAAGCTCTCTTTCTTCCCTACCCAGAACTATAATCCTCATCTTACCACCCTCAACTCCTAACGCACAATGTTTACGCCTGCCCCCTAAAACATATTCCCTTGTATTAGAGTTATTTATATTCACGTCTTAATTCCTCCACCAGATTTTACATATCGAAGGGCAGGGGGCCTTGTCTTTTTTCATCTCTGCATTCTCCCCACTCTGAGCACAGTGGTTTCCCCCTGCTGGGAAGCCATTAATCTACAGAATGGATCCACGAATGAATGAAGGATATGACCAAATGAACGAATGAAAGGCCTTCTCCATGCACAAAACCCGCAGCCGCCCAATCGGTCCTGGGTTTGGATTCCCAGCCTGGACTCTGGAGTACTTTTTTTGTTTTGTTTGTTTTGGCTTGTTTGGGGGGATGCGGCGGGGGTTTGGTGAAAAAGAGATACAAACATAACAGATTGGCAACTCCAACCATCTGCTACCAACCTAGCGATGAGGTTGTTGACAGCAAAGAGAAGTGAAAAGCTACTTTCCACAGAGAAAGAGAGAGAGAGAAAGAGAGAGAGAAAGAAGTTGTTTTCTTCTTGTGACCCCCTTTCATATGGTAACTGTGCTACCACATTGCCGTCCCACAGCCCCTCCTTGGACCGTGCCTCCCAACTGTCTCAGCAACTAAAATATGGCAACAGCAGGCTCCATGTTTCAGGCTCTTCGTGTATACTCTCTTGAACCTACCAGGTTGGCCTCACTGTCAACATGACAAAAGCAAGAGGTCAACTGACTTGCTTGGCACGAGTCTGGCCGGACAGTGGCACAGCTGACCCCGGGGCCATCTGGCTCCGAAGCTGCAGCCCTTTCATGAGCCATGGCAGCCAGCTGAGCTGGTAAAAGAGGGAGCCAGAGGCCAAGGTTGTGATTCAAGTCCAGCATGGTCCATTAGTGACTATGTATCTTAGAACAAGTCATATCACTCAAGCTCGTGAGAACAGAGGGAACAGGAGACTGAATAGCTTAGGGGTCCCCACCCTCTGTACCACAATCCTATTCAGGGACCCTCTAAGAAGATGCCATGGTGTCCTGTGCATGTTTACAGAGGACACATGTTTCCCTGAAATCTCAAAGGCAGCTACAGGCCTCAGCAGGAAAACACTGTGCAGCTGTAAGAGGCCAGACCACCTAAGGAGGAAAGAAGCTTGCAGCTCCGAACAAGATCCCCCTCTCAAGGAGTTCAGAACCTAGAGAAGCGAATAGGTACGTACACAGCTCCTTCACCTGATTATAGAGGGCAGTGGGCACTGCAGTAGAGGCACAAAGTACTCTAAGGATAGAGAGATGATGTCTGGGAGGGACAATCTGAGCTAATTCCCTGGAGGAAGTGACATCCAAACAGGTCTTGACAGATACTTATAATTTCCTGTGTTCCAAATTACCATTCATTGCCCCCTACACACCCATGAACACACCCATACTGGCTTCTTTCTACTTGAGCAGACAGGAATCACGTGTAGGTGGGAGGTTGAATTAGATGAGTCTTGATGTTCCTTTCAACCCTGGAATCCTATGATTTCAGACATCTGGGGCCTAACCTATCTTCTATCCACCTATCCATCCATGGAACCATCCACCCACCATTTGTCCATCCACCCATCCATCTATCCACGCAACAATCCATCCACCATCTACCCACAGACCCATCCATCCATGCAACCATCCACCCACTATCTGTCCATCCACCCATCCGTGCAACCATCTATCCATCACATATGCATTTCATGCATGGTACCTGCCTAGCACCAAAAAGTGAATATACAAGTAAGCCAGGATTGACTCCTATCTTGAAAGCGAATGACATTGGGGCGCATGGGTGGCTCAGTCGGTTAAGCATCCAACTTTGGCTCAGGTCATGATCTCATGGTTTGTGGGTTCAAGCCCCACATCAGGCTCTGTGCTAAGAGCTCAGAGCCTGAAGCCTACTTTGGATTTTGTGTCTCCTTCTCTCTGTCCTACCCCCCTTGCACTCTGACTGTATCTCTCAAAAATAAATAAACATTAAAAATTTTTTAAAAAGCCAATGACATCATAATGGGTATATCAGGCTATGTGTAGTTATTACATCTAACTGATATAAATTTCCACTACTACTCTTAATAATAAGGTTAGTTTATAACCAAACACATAGTGGAATAAGATAATGTTTTCAAGTGCTTCTCATAATAACTGTCATATAGACAACAATGAATAATAGTTGATTTCCCACAACTGCCAACCACTGTGCTAAGCCCTAGGATAACAAGGTCGACTTGATCCCTGTCCTTATGGAACTTCTATTTTTGTGAGAAAAAGTGATGACAAGTAAACAAAAAAGATAACCACAGATTGTGATAAATGCAATGGTTTCAACAAAGAGCTTCGAGCACATAACAGGGAAGGATGGTTTGTGACCCGAACCAGGCAAAGAAATCTCCTTACAGAGAGGGCTGGAGGCCAAGCACAGCATGTACAAAGGTCCTGAGGTGGGAAAGCACTTGGCATGTTTCAAGAACTAAGGGCTGGAATATCATGGGTGAAGGAAAAAGGAGATGAGGTCAAAGATACAAGCAGGGGCTAGATCATGGAGGTCCTATTATAGTCATGGCAAGGAGGCAGATTTCATGCCTATGCTGTGGGGAACTGCAGAAGCCTTGTTAAGTGTGGAGTGACAATATTTGATAAAACGAGTAAAAAACCTCATCTGTCCTGAAAAGCAACTTTGTGAGAGATGCTCTCGGCCAATGTCATCATACCCATTTTACAAAGGGAGAGAGAGAAGCACCAGTTGACCCACCTTCACAAGACCTATAATTCTGTAATCCACCCAGCTGGCCCTCTGGGTCTCCTCCCACCTCTAAATGGTGAAGCCCTTCCAAGAGATTACACCTCGGCCCAATCCCCAATCCCACAGCAGAACAACATGACAAAAGAGAGAAGAAAAGAAGGCCTGAGACCAAGGAGGAGGAGAAATCCTGTCTCCAGCAAGGCCTCTGCACAACATTCATTAACAAATGCCTGTTGACCTGGGATGGACATTTTCAGCTCCGTATCAGAGAGGCAAAACCCTCGACGATGCCAGCTACCGCCAGAACTGAAAATGGTCTTCTCAAAGGGAAATTTCTGAAATTCCATACCTTGGAATTGGTGGGTGGAAGGAGTCATCCCAGAATCCTGATGGCCAGCCAGGCCCACATATTTGGTTTCCACCAAAAGGTGATAATTGGAAGAGATGTCTGGCTCAGTCGGTTAAGCATATGACTCTGGATTTCGGCAGCTCAGGTCACGATTTCATGGTTCGTGAGTTTGAGCCCCACATCAGGCACTGCACTGACAGCTTGGAACCTGCTGGAGATTCTCTCTCCCTCTCTCTCTTCCCCCCTCTCAAAAACAAACTTTAATTTTTTTAATGTTTATTTTTGAGAGACAGAGGCAGATGCAAGCAGGGGAGGGGAAGAGAGAGAGGGAGAGACAGAATCAGAATCAGGCTCCAGGCTCTGCGCTGTCAGCACAGAGCCTGACGTGGGGCTCGAACCCACGAACTGTGAGATCATGACCTGAGCCAAAGTTGGGTGCTCAACCAACTGAGCCACCCAGGTGCCCCATCAAAATAAGTAAACTTAAAAAAAAAAAAAAAGAAGAGGAGATGTCATCAAAAAAGCTGCCTCAAGACCAAGGAAACACACAACTTTTTATTTCTATTGGTTGTGCATCAGATGGTCAACCAATCACTGCAAGGAAGACATCATTGGCTTAGACCATTCCTGAGTGAGCTGTTTTAGGGCATGCTACTCAGACAGCAGGAACAAAATCAGATTAGGATTCGGGAAGCAAGAAGGAAGGTGCATGGCTTTGGAAAAGCAAACAAGACTGTCTGCCCCGCTCAGCGCTTGACTCAAGGAAGGCTGAATCTTTGGGACCAAAATTTTGAATCATTTGCAGCCTCGTTCCAGCCCCAAAGAACTTCTGCCCTAAACCCCTATTGAGGATGATTATAAAACACCAGCATTGTTTTTCTCTTTTTCAGTTTTCATTCAGATATGTGACCTTTGGCTTTTCCCCCAGGGTGCATCACTTCCAAACTTTCCGCAGGCCAGACTCAGCCCTGGAGGTTCCTGGGAAGACTCAAAGGGAGTCAAATACTACAAATAAAAGCTTCCACCATATCAAAATTACGCTCCCCAAAAGAACAGATATTGTATGATTCCACTTAATATAAGGTACCTAGAGTAGTCAAATTCCCAGAGGCAGAAAGTAGTTTAGAGAGTGCCAGGGGAGGGTGGGGGTAGGGAGTATTATGGACAGCCTATATCTCCCCTAAATTCATATGTTGATGCCCTAATCCTCAGTGTGATGCTATTTGGAGGGCGGCCCTTTGGGAAGTAATTAGATTCAGATGAGGTCACAAGAGCCAGGCCTCCATGATGGGATCAGCACAAGGACATAAGGATATAAGCATCCTTATAAGGATAAATGGAATATGATTCAGCCATAAAAAAGAAGGAAACCCTGCCATTTGCAACAACATGGATGGATCTCGAGGGTGTTATACCAAGTGAAATAAGTCAAATACTATATGATCTCACTCAAATGTGGAATCTTTTTTCTTTTAACGTTTATTTATTTTTGAGACAGAGGGAGACAGAGTGTGAGCTGGGGAGGGCAGAGAGAAGAGGGAGACACAGAATCTGAAATAGGCTCCAGGGTCCGAGTTGTTAGCACAGAGCCAGACGCGGGACTCGGACCCATGAACTGCAAGATCATGATCGGAGCCGAAGTCAGACACTTAACCCACTGAGCCACCCAGGCGTCCCTATACGTGGAATCTTAAAACAAAACAAAACTCATAGAAAAAAAAGATCTGATTTGTGGTCACCAGAGGTTAAGGGCAGGGGGGAGTCGAGAAGGAAACCCTACATGCTCTTACCACAAAGAAAAACCATTTTCTTCTTTTGTTTGTTGTATCTACATGAGATGATGGATGTTAACTTATTGTGTACAAGTCATTATGCTGTACAGATTAAATTTATACGGTCTGTGTGTCAATTCTATCTCAATAAAACTAAAGCAGGAGGCGTGCCTGGGTGGCTCGGTCGGACGAGTATCCGACTCTTGATTTTGGCTCGGGTCATGATCTCATGGTCTGTGGGATCAGCCCCGCATCAGGCTCTGCGCTGACAGTGAAGAGCCTGCTTGGGATTCTCTGCAAGCCAGGAAGAGGGCTCTCACCACAACCCTGCCCTGCTGGCTCCCTGATCTCAGATTTCCAGTCTCCAGAACCGTGACAGAATAAATTTCTGTTGCTTGAACCCCTCCCACCCCCAGCCTGTGGTATTTTAAGGCAGCCTGAGCTGACGGGGAGTGATTGTTGGTCGGGTGCAGAGTTTCAGATCAGGATGTTGCAACAGTTCTAGACATGGATGATGGTGATCGCTGTGCAACACTGTGAACCTTCTTAAGGCCACAGGACTGTGCACTTAAGATGGTTAAAATGGCAAATTTTATGCTACTGTATGTAACAGAATAGTTTGCCGTAATAAAAAAAAAAGATATGTCACAGTGCCCATTTTATAGATGTAGACACAGAAGCACAGAGACTTGGCCGGCATCTCCTGTGCAACTTGGGCAGCAGAGGAAGAAGCAGAACCCGGCTCACCCAACTCCAAGGCACGCCACGGGGACACTGCCTCCTTTCCCAGCCTCAGATGCCTGTTCAAACCCGGGTCTCGTGTGGAAGGAGAATCCAGGCACGAGAGACAGTTCACCGGCACAGGAAGACGGATCTCTCCTGGTTATTATTAGTGAGGTGAGGCAGCCGGCTGTGGAGGGCACCAGCTGTGTGGTTTCCATGGGAGAGGAGCCCAAGGTGAAGTGGATGGACCGTGTGCCCGCGCATCTGGGCAGCAAGCCCTGTGGTCACGGAGGCCTAAAACTTTCCACCAAAATCCCCACGCGCAGCTACTTAGCTCTTGGGGGAGAATTAACACGAGTCCCCAGGGCTGAGATTTTCCGTGGTTAGCTTCAACCCAGAGGAAAATGTTGTTAGAAAGTTTAAAGGGTGTGACTATTTTTAAATGAGACATCAGGCCACCGTGTCAGCAGCGCACAGAAGTAGGAAGGCTGGCATCTCGCCTCTTTTTTTTTTTTCTTTTTTTCCTATCACGATTCAAATGGCCAAACTGCCAAAGAAAGTAAAGATAATTAATGCTTTGAGCCTACCGGAGGCCAGGAACTCACTTTATCCTAAACTTGTGGCTCTCGACTAGGGGTGATTTGGGTCCCCAGGAGACAATGGGCCATGTCTGGAGACATTTTTGGTTGTCACAGCTTGGTGGGGAGAGGTTGTTACTGGCATCTGGTGAGTAGAGGCCCGACACGCTGCTCACAGGACGGCATCTCTTCCCCTGCAACAAAGAATTACCCAGCCCCAAATATCCGTGGTGTTGAGGTGAGAAGTCCACTCCTAGGCCAATGGTTCTCCAACTGGAGCGTGTATTAGAATCCCCTGGAGGGCCTGGTAAGATACAGACTGTGGAGGTGGGGGCACAGACAACACGGGGGAACGGGAGTGGGAGACACAGACTTTCAGCCATGGAATGAACACATCACGGGGATGAGAGGTACAGCATAGAGAATATAGTCAATGGTATTTTAATAGCGTCATGTGGTGACAGCTGGTGACACACATGTGATGCACCTGTCCAATCACTATGTTGTACACTATGAAGCTAATGTAACATTGTGTGTCAACTATACTTAAATTTAAAAAAAATCTTTCCCCTCAAAAAAAAAAACTGGGGTGTCTGGGTGGTTCAGTCAGTTGAGCTACTCTTGATTTCAGCTCAGGTCATGATCCCAGGGTTGTGGGATCCAACCCTGCATCAGGCTCCATGCTGAGTATGGAGCCTGCTTAAGATTCTCTGGCTCTCTCTCTCTCTCTCTCTCTCTCTCTCTCTCTCTTCCCCTCCTCTCTCTCTCTCTCAAATAAAATAATAAAAAAACTAGATTGCCGACCTCAGCCCCAGAATTGTCATTCAGCAGGTCTGGGGAGATGCCCAACTTTACATTTCTGACAAGTTCCCAGGTGATGCTGATGCTCCTGGTCCAGGGACTACAGTGTGAGAAACAAGGTCTTGGGTTATCCTCACAACAGTCTGTTGTGAGGCATTGGCACTATCCTTCCTATCCTCCCTTAGAGATGCGAGTCCCTAAGCCTTCAAAGGGGGACAAGTGTTGTCCAAAGTCACTCCAGCTGTTACTGGCAGAACCAGTATTCAAACCCAGATCGGTACAACATCCAGCCATTTTGGGTGCCCACAGGCTTCAGTGTTCAGCCAAGTGTCCTAGGAGCCCAGGATGGTACCTTTGCTATGTGTTTCCTCCAACCATGATCATCCCCTGTCAACGGAACTTGTAAGTTTCAGGCTAAGGAGCTCAACTTCAGAATTCCACAATAGAGTTAGTTCTCCTGGAAACAGTGCTTATAAATCTAGTATTTTCAAGTAAGATCACCATTTAAAAAGGTCCTCTCTGTCTTAAAGCCCTTTGCAGGTTCTAGAAACTTTTTATATAAAAAATATTTTATCCATGGTTTCACTGATTTACTTTATATGGAGACCCCGCCCCCTCGTGCTTCATTCAGATCCATTTCACTGCATTTGAAGTTGTGTATATACCCATAAACCATAGTTGTGTTTTTTTTTTTTCTCTTCCCACTTGGATCCACCCTGGGACATTTTTCTGCCAAACCTTGCATCACACTTGAATGGTGTAATGGAAATAATGCTGGACCGGGAGCCAGGAGACTTGAGTTCCAACAGATGGGAAAAGGAGGTCTCAAAGTGGAATATTGCAACATCCCAACTTCTACCTCGAAGGGCTACTGGATTCCCTTGTTGATGAGGAATTACCACTGGGTCACCTTGCTACGTGGTTGAGCACGGTCATCTCTCACTTGAGAAAAGCGAAATCATTCAAAAGTCACACGAGAAGTGTGTAGAGCAGGGGAACAGGAGATTCCTACATTCTCAGCCCTACGGTCTCAATCACTATAGCTCACTTTTTAAATTAGCAATGTCTTGTTCAAAAGCGATCTTTAAAACATTGGTCGGGGGGAATGAGGAAATGAGAAGTTGCTAATCAACAGGCATAAGATTTCAGTTATGCAAAACGAATACATCCCAGAATCTGACACACACCCTTGTGCCTACAGATATCTAACAGCACTGTGTTGTGCCCTTAATATCTGTTAAAAGGGTGGATCTCATGTCAAATGTTCTCACCACAGTGAAATTTAAAAATAATAATTAAAAAAGGAAGATGAGAGTCAAAGGGGGAAAAGTAGCAGCCTATATGTCCTTCTAAACATATCTGTTCTAACTCAGGTTTTTTTTTTCTATTTAAAATTCAAGAATAAATTAAAACAACCCCCCCCCAAAAAATTTTTTTTAATTGGCTGGGTTTTTTTTTTTTTGATTTCTCATTCCTCCGCATGCCTCCCAGACTGAGGACTCTCACAACACAATATTCCCACTTCTCCCATTTCTTTCCTATCTTGTTTCCTGTCTTTCAAGATTCTGTCTTCTTCATCGGCCAATTTCAGGCTCTTCCAAGCATTTTCTCCCACACTAGCTTCTATTCAAAGATACATCTTCCTCTACAGATAGCAAACTACTGCCCAAAAGCCAAATTCAGACCTCAGCCTGTTTTTACAAATAAAGTTTTATTGGAACACAGGCACACCTATTAGTTTACATACTGTCTATGGCTGCTTTTGTGTTACAACTGCAGAGTTGAGTAGCTATAAGAGACTGCGCTACCTGGTAAGCTCAAAATATTTACTACCTGGTTTTTTATAGAAAAGTTTGCAAGGGGGTCGCCCGGATAGCTCAGTCAGTTAAACATCCAACTCTTGACTCTAGCTCAGGTCATGATCTCACAGTTCATGAGATCAAGCCCTGTGCTGGGCTCCACACTAACAGTGCAGAGCCTGCTTGGGATTCTCTCTCCCTCCCTCTCTCTGCCCCTCTCTGGCTTGTGCACACTCTCTCTCTCTCAAAATAAAAAAATAAACTAAAAAAAAAAAAAAAAGAAGAAGAATTTGGGGACCCCTGCTCTACATACAAAAAAAAAAACATCAATTTTATGAGAAGTTGCTTATAAAGTGAATTTTAACAAATAGTACTACATCTCAACTCCACATGCAGGACTGTGGCTATCTGGTCCCTGCCCCAGAATCAACATAAGACAGGACACACAGCTGGGCTCAATAATTATTTGCTGAGCCAAGTCAATGAATTACTAATGAAATTTAAGGAAAAACTGGAATGAGATTCTATGTAAACCAAAAAGCCTTTTCAAAAATAGTGAGCAAGTGTCCAATGAATTAGGGACTCAGGCTCAGTGTTCTCATCTTTGTCCTTTGGAAGGGTTGGTTGAGGCTTGTGAACTTGAACATGTCCCATAATGTGCGAAAAGCATCATCTCTGGGCTCAAAATCTGGGTCCAAATCTAGGTTCACCACATACTAGCTGAGTGACTTGGGTTATGTCACATGGTGTCTCTGAACCTTGTATCTTCATCTATAAACTGAGGATTCTACCATCTACATTCAAATGGATTGTTACAAGAATTAGGTGTAATACAATGAGATCACAGACAATAACTAAAAGTGCCCAAACCATAGTGGGTGTTTAATTAAGTATCTGGAAGCAGGAAAAGGCAGGGCCAGTAGAAGAGGTGACAACAATGAGGAATTCACCCCCAGGTGCAAAACTGAACGAAGCACACACACACACACACACAAAATCAACCAATAATCAAGATGAATTCTATTTTAATGCAATTAATTTTGTAAATCAAAATTAATATTCCCCTCTGGGGTGCCCGGGTGGCTCAGTCGGTTAAGTGTCCTGCTTTGGCTCAGGTCATGATCTCACGGTTCATGGGTTCGAGCCCTGTGACAGCTCACAGCCTGGAGCTGCTTTGGATTCTGTGTTTCTCTCTCTCTGCCCCTCCCCCACTCTCTCTCTCTCTCTCTCTCTCTCTCTCTCAAAAATAAACAAACATTAAAAAACCTTTTTTAATTAATACTCCCCCCAAAAATCCATGGAGAACAAACTTTCACAATTTTAAATAAAGGCAGGATCAAACTGTGCCAGGTCTAGGGTAAGGAGAGAGACATTAAATCATACAAATGCTGGGTCGTGGCTGTCTTTATAGAAAATGTTATCTTATTTATCATGACTTCTTGCAATAATTTTTTAAAAAAATTTTGAGACAACAAGCACAAGCGAAGGAGGGGCAGAGAGAAAGAGAATCTTAAGCAGGCTCCGTGCCCAGCACGCAGCCCGATGCAGGGCTCGATCTCACATCTGTGAGATCGTGACCTGAGCCAAAATCAAGAGTTGGACGCTTAACCAAGTCGGCTACCCAGACGCCCCAATTTTGATTTTTAAATATTGCATTAAAAAAGGATATGCCTTGATCACTCACTTTTTTTTTTTTTCCCTCTGCCCCTTACACTTTGCACCCAAGGGTGGTGCCTAGTCCCGGCCCTGGGTAGAGGCCTACTAACTATCTCATTGGCCCAGTGGTTCTCAGACCTGGCTGTACATAAGACTTAACCAGGGGAATTAAAAACATAGTAATAACAAAAGCAATGCCTACAACCTATCCCCAAACCAGTTAATCAGAAGTAGAGAGATGGTGGTATTTTTAAAAAGTTCTCCAAACTACTTCACACCCACTAGGTTGTCTATAATCAAAAAGAGAGACAGTCACAAGTTCTGGCAAGGACGTGGTGAACCGGAACCCTCGTACCCTCCCGGCGGGAAAGTAATAGGGCACCAGCCACGGCAGAACACAGCTTGGCAGTCCCTCCAAAGCTAAACATAGAGTTACCGCACAACCCAGAAACGCCACTCGTAGGTATATGCTAAGAAAATTGAAAACGCATGTGCATACAGAAACTCATACACAAATGAACACAGACAGCAGCACTACTCGCAATCACCAAAAAGCAGAAAGAGCCAAAATGTCCGTCCACCGCGAAATGTATGAATGAAATGTGCACATCCATACAATGGAGTATTATTTGCTCATGAAATAGGACTGAAGCACTGATACGTGCTACCACATGGATGAACCTTGAAAATGTCATGCCAAGTGAGAGGAGTCAGAGGCAAAAAGCCACATACTATATGATTCCATTTTACGAGACATCCAGAATAGGCAAATAGAGAGGGCCAGAAAGTTGATTCGTGGCTGCCAAGGGCTGGTGAGAGGGAGGTAGGGGAGCGACTGCCAATGGGCAGCGTGTTTCTTCTGGGGTGAGGGAAGTTCTGGAATTGGATAGCGGTGATGGTTATACAACCCTGTGAATATACTAAAACCATTGAACTGTACGCTTTTAAAGGGGGGATTTTATAGGATGTAAACTATACCTCAATTTATTTTTTCTTAAAGTAGGCGTGACACCCAGTGTGGAGCCCAATGCGGGGCTTGAACTCGTGACCTCGAGATCAAGACCTGAGCTGAGATCAAGAGTCAGACACTGAGGGGTGCCTCAGTGGCTCAGTCGGTTAAGCAACCAACTCTTGATCTCGGCTCAGGTCATGATCTCACAGTTCATGGGTCAGAGCCCTGAGTCAGGCTCCATGCTGACAGCAAAGAGCCTGCTTGGGGTGTTCTCTCTCTCTCTCTCTCTCTCTCTCTCTCTCTCTCTCTCTCTTTCAAGATAAATACACTTAAAAAAAAGAGAGGAAGAGACACTTAACCCACTGAGCCACCCAGGTGTCCCAAATTCTACCTCAATTAAAACAAAGCTCAGGCGTGACTCAAACACACAGCCGAGGCATTTGGTCTCCATCTCTACAAAATGGGTACTCTGGTAGCTGGCTTCCTGTCAGCAAGGTCAAGGCTCTGCTAGGGTTCAGACGCAGAGAGCTTGACAAGGCAGGTGCAGTGCCAAGCAGGGCTGAGACACCTCCCCCAGAGAACCATGAGGTGCCACAGGGGAGCGGTTTCCTCCCCTCTGCCCTGTTCCTCTTTGCCCAGGTCAACAGAGATTGGTGCTCAGCTCGGAAGGCATCCAGCACCCACGCTTTCGTTATCAGGAATTAACGCCTCATTAGTATCGACCTCCCGAGCTGTGGCAAATGCCAGTTTCAAGCCACATGATGCACAGCAGGAACGATCTGGAGGGAAAAAAAGATACCAAGGTATGGGTGCCAAGGAAGTACACATGAACTAAGAATAGCTCTGGCACTCAGCATGCTGCGCAGAAGAAAGGGGAGGCGGTTGCTCTCCCTGACCCAGCAAGTCTGGGATCTCGGCTTCTTTTAGGAGAAAAAGAAAGCGCTCCAGTCCGTCCAGCAGTTTCCATTATCAGCTGGCATGAAAGGTTGACCAGGAAACCACACCAGCTTTGCAGTGTCCAAAAATACAATCGAAGCCTTGCTGGCACCTCCTGCGAGTCCCATACAAGGGGCTGCACTCTGGTTTCCTTCTGTCTTCATGCCGTCCCCATTACCTGGCTGAACAGACATGCCTTTGAGGTAGAACGGCCTTCAGAGGGGAGGAAAATTCTCCCCCCGTGGAAATCCCCTTTGGTACAAAAATAAGCCCTCGGTTGGCAATTTTCCTATTTTTTTTTTTAACACGAGCTAGGTGACTTGGGTGCTAGCTTTGTGCAGTGCAAAGATACCCAGTGATGCCAGATCATTGATGCAGCAGAAACCACCAAGCAGATGCCCTACAAATATAATGGGCTCAAGTCCCCAAATTGTTGGGAATACTGTTTTATTTTGCAGTCTCCTATGAAAACACCCCTGCAGAAGTTTCAGTTGGCTTGAGACTATGTCCACCCACACAAAAAGGTTGGCGGTCTGTTGTGCACACCGTGTGTGTGTGTGTGTGTGTGTGTGCGCGCGCGCGCTCACGCTTGCAAACACTCATATATTACACTCCACTCAGCAACCTGACACCTCTCCCGGGTCGCTTCCTGCGGATCCTCCCTTCTGCACATCAGCCGCTTGCAACCTGTTCCCCCACACCCCCACCCGCATCTTGAGGGTTGGGAGACTCAAATGCACTTCAAAAGGGTGACGGATTGTGAACACAGACAATGATGGCCAAACTCCCACCTCTCCACAACTGTCTTAGCAGAGAGCCAAATGCAATCACACTTCAAAAGTCCTCCAGCTTGAGAAGGGGTTAGTGAAGCTTTTCTTTTTCCCCTTTCTTGAAGAAAACAGTAGGCGGTTTTTAAGGGGCTGTTTGGTCTCCTGGATTCTTTTTGTTTGGGAAGGGTAAGTTCCATCTAAAGTAAATCCCCGCTAGGAGGCAGAAAGCAGGATCAGATGACCCCAGGCTATGTAAACTCTTGTTACAAAAGTCCTTCCTTTCAGGTTCCTCAGAAAGCTAAGAACAGAACTACCCTACCATCCAGCAACTGTACTACTGGGTATTTACCCAAAGAATCCAAAACACGAATTCAAAGGGATACATGTACCTCTATGTTTATAGCAGCATTATTTGCAGTAGCCAAACTATGGAAGCAGCCCAAGTGCCCATCAATAGAGGGATGGATAAAGAAGATATATATTCACAATGGAGTATTACTCAGCCATAAGAAATAATGAAACCTTGCCATTTGCAATGACATGGATGGAACTAAAGAGTATAATGCTAAGCGCAGTCAGTCAGTCAGAGAAAGACAAAAACCATATGATTACACTCGTATGTGGAATTTAAGAAACAAAACAAATGAGCAAAGGGGGAAAAAGAGAGACAGTGGGGCAAACCAAGAAACAGACTCAACTACAGAGAATAAACTGATGGTTACGAGGGAGGTGGTTGGGGGTACAGGGGAAATAGCTGATGGGGATTAAGGAGTGCACCTGTCTTGATGAGCACTGGATGTGACAGAGTGCTGAATCACTATATTGTATACCTGAAACTAATATTACACTGTAGGTTAACTAACTGGAATTTAAATTAAAACTTAAAAAAAAAAGTCCTTCCCTTTTACAGGACCTCGACACTATTGATCCCCAGCATCTTGCAAGCACAGACTATCTCAACAATTTCACGAATGCAATTGGTACATCATGAACACTCAGCATGTGATAAAAACACAGATCTCTACTTATCCCAAGGCTACACTTCCATCAACTCCCCACCCCTCTGAGACACAATCACAAAATAAATTGTAAATAAAGTCTTATGAGAGGTTAAAGAAAGCCAACACACTAACATCAAAGTGTTTTCTCCAAGGAGGCCATGGTAAGCAGAATTCTAAGGTGGCCTCATGATCTGTTATGATCTGGTACAAGCCTTGCCCTTCATGGGTTGACATGGTGGCAGAACACGTGACTTGCTTTCTAATCAAAAGAATAGGGCAAAAGTGATGGAATGTCATTGCCATAATTAGGACTCATTATATAAATCTGCATCTTAGCAGATTGGAGAGAAAGGCTTCCCTGCTGGTCTTGAAGAAGCAAATAGCCATACTGTAAACTGCCTACAGAGATAGCCATATGGTCAGGGAACAATGAGCAACTTCTAGGATGTGAGGGTGGCCTTCAGGCAACAGTCAGCAAGAAGGTGGGGCCCTCCATCCCAAAGATGCAAGGCAATCCATTCTGCCAACAATGTGAATGAGCTCGGGACCAGAATCTTCTCCAGTCCAACCTTCAGAGGAGAATGCAGCCCAGTCAACACCGTAACTGCAGCCCCGCGAGATTCTGAGCACAGAACTCGGCCAAACTGTGCCTGGACTTACAGCCCATGGAAACTGAGATAGTAAATGTGTATTGTTTTAAGCCACTAAGTTTGTGACAATTTGTAGGCAGCAATATAAAAGTAATACAAAAGTCCTTCACTACTTATTCAGAGGTTTACTGACTCTTACCTAATATCCAATACAGAGGCTTATTAGTTCTTATTCAATACCTAAATTTGTGTGTATATTTTTCTGGAACACAACGAGTAAGAAACGTAGTACTAAAAAGACATACCCATTAAGAACAGACCCTCTATGAAAGAGATTCTGCCTGTAGGCAAGGTGCTATAATTAGTCTTTGACACACGGTGGGTACTCAAAGAACATTTAATGGATGCATCAAAAAAAGGTGAGAAAAACAGAAAATACATATAAAATTCAAAATAATAGTGACTACCATTATTGAAAACTCAGCATGCACCAGGCACAGTGCTAGGGAGTTTATATACATGTATGTTTCCTCTTCACTATAGGTATAACAAGCTGGTTATTTTCATTATTATTGATTGGGTTTTTGAGATATCACAGATAGGCAAGCCCAACCTACAACTTGTAACCCACTGCTTTTTTTTTTTTAATGTTTATTTACTTTTGAGACAGAGAGAGCCAGAGCATGAGCAGGGGAGGGGCAGAGACAAGGAGTCACAGAATCCAAAGCGGATTCTGCTCCAGACTCCGAGTGGTCAGCACAGAACCCACCACAGGGCTCAAACCCACGAACTATGAGATTGTGACCTGAGCCAAAGTCAGATATTTAACCAACTGAGCCACCCAGGCACCCCTGTAACCCACTGCATTTTATTATCTTTCATATCATTAGAACATCGGCATCATGACTGAAACTCATATTTAAGAATGCACCCAACACTGATAAGGTGTTCAGTCAACTGGTATTAGACCCTACTATTAACTGTGAAAAACAAATGTGACGGGCCAGAGAGGAGGATGAGCTCTGAGCTGCACGGATGCCTAACGTGACACCACAAATTCACATGCCTGCAAACCACCAGTGATTCTGGCAAAGGCACCTTTTCTCTTCAAAGTGCTTAGAACAGCATGGCAACACATCAAATCACTGAGACCAAAAGGTGGTTTCATCTTTCCCAGCAAAGAACCTATTGGCATAATAAATTCAGAAACATGAAGGGCTCTTCCAAAAAAGTCAGCTTCTGAGGAGATCATCATTGTGACAAATGTTCAAGAAGGAGAGAGCGCGTGAGGGGGTCGCTAAGTGGGGTACCAGGGCTGGGGTAAGGTAAGTGAGGCAGTTACCTTGGGTGCAAAGTTTAAGGGGTGCCAAAAAATTTAGGACTAGAATAGATAAGTAATAAAACATAAATAAAATACACATTAAATATTCAATGCAATAACATATACAAAAAACATAAATAAAATTACGGTATTTTAATGCAATGCTTTCCAAAATCAATGTGAAAAAATTCATGGTAAACAAAATACTCAAATTAAAAAAAAAAAAAACAAACAAGCTGTGGTTGATTGTTCATTTCGAGACCCTGTGTCACTGTGCAATAGGAATTATCCCTCCTGGTCAGCCCGCAGTTCCTACACCCACAGGGTCATCACGTCCCCCAGCGGGCTGGTTAATGAGGGTTGACGATGGCCTGCAAACAGACTGGACAATGCAGAGCTTTTACTAAGTCTCCCACTTGGCTCAGGATATGGGAAGATAGTTTGAGAAGGGCATATAGGGGCACACATTTTTCCTTTTTCCGATATGGCTCTGATCCTCGCAAAGAGAAACTGTCACAACTACCTTTTCCCCAGGCCAGTATGTCATTTGTGATCAAAGACTTCTATCTTCCAGGTGCCTGGGTGGCTCAGTCAGTTGAGCATCCGACTTTGGCTCAGGTCATGATCTTGCTGTCTGTGAGTTCGAGCCCCATGTCGGGCTCTGTGCAGACAGTTCAGAGCCTGGAGCCTGCTTCCAATTCTGTGTCTCCCTCTCTCTCTCTGCCCCTCCCCTGCTTGTACTCCATCTTTCTCTCTCTCAAAAATAAACATTGAAAAAAAATTTTTTTAATTTCTATCTTCATAAACACTGAATGGCCAAACATAATGAACATAATTTTGAGCTTGGTTTGAAAATTTGAAAATTCTGCAATGTAACAAATGTCTACACTTTGCTAAAGGTAATGTACCAGGAAATGTACCAGGAAAGGAAAAAGGGGATTTTCAGTATAAAGGTCAACAAATTCCCATTATAAAATGTCTCTGTTAAGCCAGCCCCGATTAAAAAAAAAAAAAAAGTTCCTCCAAAGTTTCCACACGTTTTATTTACAAGTTCATCACACATATATACTGAACAATGCGGAGAGGTCAAAACTGTCTCTGCAGTCAGAACGCTTGGATTCAAACCCTGACTACCACGTATGAGCTGTGTGACCTTGGGCAAGTGCCTTAACTTTTCTGGGCTGAGAAACAGAGGATGATCATCATCTCTACTTCACAGTGTTGTCATGAGGAGGACCCAATGAACAGATAGGCTTGAAGCACTCAGGACAGAGCCCAACACAGAGCGAGCCCCTGACAAATGTGAGCTGTGTTGACAAGGGCAAGAGTTTGGTCTTCATACTTAACACATATTTAGAAAGACTTTTCCCTTTGACTTTCTTTTCAGTTACATTTGTCACCACTTTGGACAAAATCACGGTTGAGAAAGGCTACAATTTATAAATAAAGCATCTCTAAAAATAAGGGTTTGACTTACATCTTACGATTCTCTGGGGTCATAAAACAGGCTGGCCAGCAGCTGACCCTGGTTTAGATAGCTAAAGTACAGGAAAGTGGGCTTTCTATCCAAAAGCACAGTGGCAAATATTGTAGGGCTACAGAGTTGCCAGATACAGCAAATCAAAATAGAGGACATCTAGTCAAATATGAGTTTTGGATAAATGAATCGGGTTTTTTTTTTTTTTTTTTTTTTAGCATATGTCCCAAATATTGCATGGGACATCCTTAAACTAGAAAATATCATTCATCATGGCACCTGGGTGGCTCAGTCAGTTGAGCGTCAAACTCTTGGTTTCGGCTCAGGTCGTGATCTCACTGTTTGTGAGTTTGAGCCCCAAGTCAAGCCCCACGACGACATCAGAGCACCTGCTTGGGATTCTCTTCCTCTTTCTCTGCCCCTCCCCTGCTCGTTCTCACTCTCTCGCTCTCAAAATAAATAAATAAACCTTAAAAAAAAATTAGGGGTGCCTGGGTGGCTCAGTTGGTTAAACGTCTGACTTTGGCTCAGGTCATGATCTCACATCTCGTGAGTTTGAGCCCCACGTCGGGCTCTGTGCGGACAGCTCAGAGCCTGGAGCCTGCTTCAGATTCTGTGTCTCCCTCTCTCTGCCCCTCCCCTGCTTGCACTCTGTCTCCCTCTCTGTCCCCCTCTGCCACGCTCTCTCTTTCTCTCAAAAATAAACATTTAAAAAAAATTTTTAGGGGCGCCTGGGTGGCGCAGTCGGTTAAGCGTCCAACTTCAGCTCGGGTCACGATCTCGCGGTCCGTGAGTTCGAGCCCCGCGTCAGGCTCTGGGCTGATGGCTCAGAGCCTGGAGCCTGTTTCTGATTCTGTGTCTCCCCCTCCCTCTGCCCCTCCCCCGTTCATGCTCTGTCTCTCTCTGTCCCAAAAATAAATAAACGTTAAAAAAAAATTTTTTTTTAAAAAGAATTACAAAAAAAAAAAAAACTGTAGACTGTCTTTTAAAAAACAGAAAACAGACTCTAGTGGCATCATAATCCCCTCCCTCTACTAAACATACAGAGCTTCCATATACTGGGAGGAGGGAAAAATTATTAGTCACATTTTATGAACGAGAAAACAGTTGTTTAAGGATGTCAAATGGCTTAGCCAAGGTCACAGAGCTGGTAAATGGCAGATCCTGAACTCAAACCCAGCTGTGTTGAACCCTAAAGATTAATGCTCCCAGGCCCTGGACCGGTGTTTTTTCCAACCTTGCTACCTGCTTACCACCTTTCTGACCTTTGCCCCAGCCACTGCTGTTTATTTAAAATCAGTGATTTTCGGCGTGCCTGGGTGGCTCAGTCGGTTGTGTTCGATTTCAGCTCAGGTCATGATCTCATGGTTTGTGAGTTGGAGCCCCACTTCAGGCTCTGAGCTGTCACACAGAGCCTGGAGCTTGCTTCAGATTCTGTGTCTCCCTCTCCCGCTCTCTGCCCTCCCCTGCTTGTGCTCTCTCTCTCTCTCTCTCCGATAAATAAACAAACTTTAAAAAATTAAATAAATAAAATCAGTGATTTTTACGTCTGTCAAATTTGTATTCAAGCTAATGAAGACCTGCTATCGCGACTCATGTTAGCGCTATCCTACATCTGAAGAGCCATAATTTTGATGTGCTAGTTATGTATTTTCTAACACAAATAAAATGGAACACGTAGCTATTAAAATGCAAAATGTTTTGCTCACATGCCACACGCAGCCCCAAATCACCGTGTGCGCACCAGTGGTCAATGCAACTTACTCTGGGACGCTCAGAACTCCAGAAGCAGCAAGAGCGATGCAGGAGGGCAGGTGTTCAGAGGAGGAAGGAGAAAAGGCTTCTTCACAGGCTACGTACCATAGCTACGGTACACGAGCAATGGAAAATTAGGCAGAACCGAGAACTACTGTGAATGTATTCTCCTCCCAAAAAGGACAGCACCTTGTAGCAGAAAAACACATTATGCGGAAGAGCCAGGTGACAAGGGTCGGAATCACAGCGCTGCCTTATGCCTGGGGACGAGACACGGAGCCATAATGAAAGGAAAATACTAAATAAAATAACCACAAAGGACAAACCATACACCCTTGTCTTTCTGAAGAGATTTGGACTAAATTACACCAAGTTTCCCTTTTTCTGATCTGATCCCATGATTTAAAAAGTAGGAAGATAGTATGTCATAATTAGTAATAAAAAAGCAATAGGGTGACCATGATCATAATTAACATTCATTCATTCATTCCACAAATATTTACTGAGTACCTACAATGTGCCAGGCACTGTTCCAGGATGATACACATTTAAAAATCAATTGCCTTCAACTTACAGAATTATTGAATCATTGTATCGCCCACCGGAAACTAATATAACACTGTATGTTAATTATACTGGAATTAAACTTTTTAAAAATCACTTGCCTTCACACAGCTTCTACGTTGGGCAGGGATAAGCTTTGGGTGTGTCCACGATCATCTCACTGACTCTTACAGCAGTGGTTCTCAAAGGTTAGGGCAGACCAAATCCCTTGGAGGACTGGTTAAAACACGGATCGCCGGGCCCCACTCTAGAGTTGCTGATTCAGTAAGTCTGGGGTGGGATCTGAAAAATCTGTGTTTCTAACAAGTGCCCAGCTGATACTAATTCACGCTGCTGGCCGGGGACCTCCCTCAGAGAGCCGCTGCCCTTCCACAATTCTATGAGGCAGGTACTTTTATTTTCCTCGTTGGGCAGATAGGGAAACTGAGGCTCAGAGAGGTTAAATTACCCGCTCAGCTTAACACAGGAAGTGACCACACCAAGATTCATGCTTGGTTCTTTCTGACTCCATCTATGAGATTAGCCACCATGATTTGTCTTTGTTCAGGATGGGGAGCCCTGCCACACTGATGCAGCAGAGACTGAACAGGTGTGCTTTCTTTAGCCAGAATTTCTAAAATTCAAAGAAATGAGTCCTCCGCCCTGTGAAGCTGGATGTGCCAGATCTGGGAGCTCAAGACGGCGCTCGCCAGGCACCTCAGGTGAGATCTGGTCTCCAGGTAAATGCACAACAGCTGCACCTCTCTCCCAACACCCTCTGCTAACTAATCTGCAGGGCTGGACTGACGTCAGCCCCAATGGAAACTGCTCTCCTGCCCTGACCTGTTTAGAGATTAAGAGAACACAGAACACAGAGAGAGAGAGAAAATATCAGAAAAAGTGAATGGAAAAATCTGCAAGCAAACCAGCTACCTCTAAGAGGGCAAGGTTAAAGTAAGTTGACCTCACAGGGTTTCGTCATGAAATTCAAAGGAAGAGAAATTAATGTGATAGCTTTCCAGAAGTATCTGGAGGGCGGATTTTAGCCACATCTTTCCTGCATTAAAAAAAAAAAAAAAAAGCATGTTTCCTTTTGTCTTCCTATAAAGCGATATAACGCTGGCATTATAATCATCCTTTCACTGACCCTCTTTGGGAGCTGATGGCTTACTGAGAAGGTATTCAATATAATCATACTACTTGTCTTCTAGAGAGAAAGAATCAGGTGGAAGCTCCTGGTGAGACCCCGAAAACACTGAAGATTCAGGTTGGGTAAAAGTGAAGTGACAATTAGTTCCCAAGAAAGAAGAAGGTAATAAGAAAAAAAACAAAAAGCAAGACATCGGGGGTGGGTATTTGCAAGACAGTGGCTGACAGCAATCAATCTACAGCGTGTCTTCAAAACCTTCAATTCTATTACGTGTGGAAATGAAAGCAATTCATCAATGGAAAAGCGAAGCACAGAACAGATTTCCGTGAGCTTGTCGTATATCCATTTACACACATTTCCAAATAAACATCGGGAACAAATAACTAGAAGACTCGTGAACTTTGGCTCTGTTCACGCTTGTTTGCGAGACTCATTATCTACCGAGTTGAGCTTTCTTCTGGATTACATTTTCGAATGCACTGGCAGGTTTTCTGAGCGAGGCTGCTTTGTGAGAAAAACAAGGCTTCTAAAATCTGAACAAATGAGAAATACACACCCACCTTCACCTTTAAGGGAAATCATCAAGGCAAAATATTCCCAAGCACCCAGCCTCAGTAGTAGAACCGTAAACGGAAGCACGATTCATGAAATTTGCCCTACCTGGAGGATGTCTACGGTGTAGCTCTTAAGTATCACTATGACGCAAATACATAAAGACAGGCTCAATCTCTGGGATCTGAATAGAGAATTCATAGAATTCTGAGGCCAAAGAGACTTCGATGTCTGCTCTGATTCACACAGGAACGGAGGATCCTACTGTCTTAAGTCATACACTACCATACACAAACAAACCTTCCAACACCACCCAGAGAAAAGCTATCTACTCTGAATAGGTCACACTCGGGTTTCCACACCAAGTTGCAGGCTATTCATTCGAGCTGTTCAGGCAATGAGGCAGTTGAGCAATGAAACGTCTCAATTCCAGTATGTAATTCACTGTGGCCTTCGATATTTAGAATATCGAAACGAAAAGTGAGCCAACCCAATTTTGCAGGTGAGGAAAGTAAGACGTGGAGGAGGGGCATGACGTGCAAAGCCAAGGAGCAAGTTAGTCTCAGCATCAAGGCTCAAACGTGGTTTTGACTCCCAAGACCAAGAAGCACGGCCTTCTACTCATGGTTTTCAAACTGGGTTCCATGGACCCCTCAGGGGTTCCATGCAGAGTCTAAAAGGCAGGATTCCAGTATCCTAGTAGTGGTACTTTACCTACTTTCTATGTTCGAATCTTTGTGAGATCTCACTTAGAAAGAGGGACTTCACCGCCTGAACAAGATCTGGACATCACTACCCCTACTGTTGTCATTTATCAAACAAATTTCCCCCCTACCAGATCTAAGTTACCTGACCTCGTTTACCAAAAGGACAGTGGCAAAGCCTCTCCAGGTCCCCTTCCACTGCCCCCAAACCCGGCTCCTATGTTTTTTTAACTGGCTTTATCCTCCAGCACAATTACCTGAGATGCCATTTCCCAAAGTGTAGTATGTGTGCACCTGTTAATATCAGGGAATACTGTTGCTGGAATGTGCACATGGCATTAAATAATCCCGAATCACGTGGTGTGAAAGTTACTCCCTTTTCTAATTCTTTTGCCCTTCCATCAAGTTTATACCAAGAAAGCCTCAGTTTAGTGCTATTATACCCTTAACAACTCCCCAGTGGTTGCTTTGTACTTATTCCTGCAAAAGGCTCAGGAAGGCAGGTTTGAATAATGCTCCTGCCCTCAGAGGGCATACCCCAGCCATGGCAATATTTTCTACGTTATCACAATTTAAACTTCCGTCGCTTTTAGGAAAGCTTCAAGATTTTACAAGATCCCTTAGAGACAACTAGAGGAATGCTCTGAGTGCCACGGGCAGGGCCAAAGCTTCGCCTGTATCCTCTTATTATGGGACACAGTGTTATATAGCACCATGGGATTCTTGAAAGGAGGCTCTGAAGTGTGTATCTTTGGGAAATCTTTCTTCTTCAAATGTCAGTTTAAAAGGCAGGCATGAGTTGAGCAGGAAGCACACCACAGTGTGATCCCAAGAACACAGGTGGGCACCTGTATGCTCATCTCTGCTGCTTCGTCCCTAGCAAAGGGAAGGATATCATTCACAAAGACCAGAGGGCACCCTGCCTCCTACGACTGAGCAGGCTTGAAATTGACTACCGACACTCCTGCCACAGAGGCCCCACCAGACGAAGCGGTTGTAGCAGTCACGACTTTGTCTTTAACATGCCATGTGTTTCTACACTTCCATGAATCAGTCATGCCTGATGGACTTCTGTGCACCCTTCAAAACCCAGTTGAAGGCTATCTCCTCTGTTAAATCTTCTCTATGGTAGATTACTGATTGGCAGACATTCTCTCTCTCTCTCTCTCTCTGTCTCCACTCTCTCTCTCTTTTACACACACAAACGAGAACAATCCCCCTACCCCATGAATGACGGGCTTGGTCACGTGACTTGCTCTGGCCAATGGAATGTGAATTGATACGATGTTTGCCACACTGAGCATATACCTAGCTCGGTTCAGCCTCTTGTACCCCTGTGATCCGTCATGAGAAGATGCCCAGGTAGCTGCTGTTCATACAACCTGGGTCCCAGAAGGAGAGTCCCATGAAGCGGACTTGAACCCAAGCCACAGCCTTCCAGCACGGCTGCTGTACTGACTCACAGACTAATGAGCAAGAAATGAGAGTGTCTGTTGCAGTAATCGCTGAAACTGCAGACTGTTTGTTTCTGCAGCAAAAGCTAACTAATACATTCTCCAAGCAAGACCTCCCTCCTCTGCTTATCACAGTTCTTGAATGTAGAACTCTCAAGAACGTGGTTGGAGAACCAAGGACTTCTTATCACACTTTAAATTTTTTTCTTTACAAGTCCATGTCCTCATGAGCTAGTTAATTCCTTGAAGACAGGAACCATAGCTCTTCCAGAAATACGCTATTCAATACACTTGCCGAATACATTGTAGTACCGACCAGACAAATACGATTCACAGCGATCGCAAACTCTCCATCACTACAACCATAAGTAGCGCACACAGGAAATTTTAAAACCCACCATATTGCTTGGCAAGAAGCCAGGGCTTGGGGCACCTGGGTGGCTCAGTCAGTTAAGCATCTGACTCTTGATTTTGGCTCAGGTCATGATCCCACAGTTAGTAAGTTCAAGCCCCACATTGGGCTCTGCACGGGCAGCGTGGAGTCTGCTGGGGATTCCCTCTCTCCCTCTCCTTCTGCCCCTCCCCCGCTTGCTCTCTCTCTCTCTCTGTCTCTCCCTCAAAAATAAATAAACATTAAAAAAAAAAAAAAAAAAAGCTAGGGCTTATGCTTCTTAGACCAAGAGGACCAACTGTCCAGAGCCTTGAAGCCAGAAATGATGAGCTCAGACATCTGATGCCATCTCAAAAGGCCGTGTGAATCGTTAGTCACTGTATCGTATGTGATAAACATGTTGCTTTTCTAAGTGAAAACATTTAAAATATACATCCAATTTGCATAATTCTGTTTGGGCCTTTCCTAACGAAAAGAACAGAAGTGGGCTAGGCCTCTCTCAACCCCTGGGAGGTGACGCAATGAACAACACTCTTAGATTTCTGATGCCGTTATGTACTGAATATGAAAATTAACTTCTCCCAAGATCTAATTAAGCAGCCACGTTGAGTGGGAAAAGCTACTTTGCTGGTATTTAGCTGTTTGGATCTTGAACCTTGCTTGGTCCTGTACCTTGGCTTCCTCGTTAAAATAAAAGTAGAGATTAATATTATTCAAATGATGGTACATTATATTGTTCTGGGAAACAAAAAAATATACCTGTGGCCTTCAGACCATTTGGAACCCTGGACACTTACGGCAAAACCTTGTCAGTATAGAAGGATTGCGTTCTAATGAATGCCCTTATGGAAAACTGTCGTTCCGTTTGTCCACAGGGATTTAAAGTTGTCTGAGAGGGTTTTTTTAATGTTGATTTATTTTTGAGACAGAGAGAGAGCACAAGTGAGGGGCGGGCAGAGAGAGAGGGAAACAGAATCGGAAGCAGGCTCCAGGCTCTGAGCTGTCAGCGCAGAGCCCGACGTGGGGCTCAAATCCATGAACTGTGACATCATGACCTGAGCCGAAGCAGGACGCTTAACTGACCAAGCCACCCAGGCGCCCCACTGTCTGAGAGTTTTGAGATGATACAGAAATGCTAATAAGGTAAGGTCAAGCCAGAAAAACCAGATACAAAGCATTGAATGTAGATGACCCCGATACATAAAGAGGAAAAAACAAATACGAAACCTGGTTCAGTGAAGGCTTTTGGGTGGTGGGATTATGGAACTGTTTTGTACTTCTTAACACGTTTGCATACTGTCTAAATGTTCGACAAGGAGCCAGATTTTAAAACACAAAGTAGAGAGAAAAGCTCAACACTCCAGAGGACAGAATTTTCTCTGATCACGGCTCTTTGAATGTTGTGTTTCAGGAAGAGAGCAATCGGGGGCCTGTAAAGATAGTGAAATGACAGCTAGGGAGGCTTACCTAGTTAAAAAAAATTCATTGGCAGTCCGTCCCCTCAGGGCAGACACTGTTTCCAGCAGTTCTGAAAACAGTTTGTTCCAAATTAACCTTTTGATGAGAGTCTCCAGCGGGCCCAGAGGTGAGAGGCCCTACCCGGGGCAGGGGAGCCGAGCCCGGGAATAAAGATGGGGTGCCTGTGACATCTTTGACTAGACAATGAATGGCATCTCTTGACCCCTCGCTGAGGCAGCTTCAGAAGCAGAGTGCTTGATCCCCAGGGGGCCCGAAAGGAGAAACATCCCTGGGATTCGTACAGTGAGTTTCTAGACCAGGACGCAGGGACCTGGTTTCTTTCTGCTGTGAGCCGCTCACATGTCAGGGGGTTGGGGGAGCTTCGAAATCCCCCCAAGGAAGCAGTCACCACCACCAAGTGCCACGCCGCCCCCCACGGGTCTTCCACTTAAATCTGTCTGTCCTACTGCAGTGGGTTGAATAGTGTCTCCCCAAAATTCACGTCCCCCTGGGACCTCAGGATGTGACCTTCTTTGGAAATAGGATCTCTGCAGACGTAACTAAGGTAAGACTTGACAGGAGGTCATATTAAATTGGAGTGGGCCCTAAATCCGATGAGAGTGTCCTTATAAAAGACAAAACTAGGACACACAGAGGGAAGAAGGCCATATGAAGATGGAAGGGGGGAGGGGAGGGAGACTACAGGGATGCGGCCACCAACCACGGGAGCCACCAGGAGCCGGAAGGGGCAAGGAAGGATCCTCCCTCTACAGCTTCTGGAAGGAGGCGGGCCCTGCTGACAGCTGGCATCAGCCTTCTGGCCTCCAGAACCGTGAGAGGACACATTTCCATTGTATTCACCACCTGGCCTGTGGAATTTTGTTTTGGCAGCCCCAGGAAACTAATGCACCTACCTTCACCCATGTTCTCCGCCCCTGCCTCTTGAAACTGGCTCTTAACCACCTGTGACCATCTCCTGTGACTTTTCTTCTTTGTCCCTCTTTTTACTCTCAGTGGGGCCACCGGCTCCAAAAAGGTCCTGAGCCGGTCCTGCCACTTACTGGCCGTGTGGCTCTGGACGTCAGACTCTCGGTGCATCAGATGTCCCATCTGCAAACTGGGATGAATGGGATACTGGCATTCACTGTCACTGGGGGGGAGCGGGCAGGGGGGTCGGGGAGTCAAAGAAGTAATCCATGCAAAGCACTTCGGCACACTGGACACTTGGGAAACACTCAACTGACTTTACCTGTGGGAATCTGCAGTGCTTTTCCTCAGCTGCTTATGGCCCTTTTATCGGCACTCCCTCCTGGGTCCATCTGCACAGCCGTGGACAAAAGCAGAACCAAGAGAACAGTGAAGGATTCTGGGCTCCCCGGAAGGATGTAGAGAAATTCACGGGTACTAAATGCCAAATCCCAGAGATGTTACCCACGTTAGAGTTTGCAAACCACTTCCACTCTGTGTGATCTGCTTGATTCTCGTCATGACTTCGTGGAGTAGAAGCCTTCACCCCCGTCGCATGGATAAAGAAAACAGAAGCTCAGATTGTTGAATTCACGCTCAACTAACGTTTATGGCCATTCCTCTGCTTTCTTGCAAGTCGGATTTGTAATATCACAAAGAGATTATAAGATCTCTGATTTCTCTCCCCTTCCATCCCTGCGCCTGTCTCCGTGGCTGGCAATACCAAGTGCTTTGCTATTTAGTAGTCGTGCTCTGACACTGCTTCGATGAAAGTGGCAGGTGAGCCACGTTCATACGCGTAAGCTAAATACAGTGTGGAGTTAGGGATGGACCCACATGTGCAGGGCTGTGGGTCAGCACAACATCTCAGAGAGACAAGACCATGCGGTGAGAATCGGCGACATCCCATGTCAGCTGGGCTACAAGGTCATACAAAACCACTACTGTCCCAGGAATAGTCTGTGTCTGCAGTGAATTTTTTCCTCCCCCAGAACCAAGATTCCGGGTCTGACAAGCCCCTCAAGGAGACATGAGGGCAGGGAACTTTGAGCCAAGATGACCACACATTCATTCTTCTAAGCAATATGCAATGACCTGCTTGCATGTATTGTGTATGCATACCTGCCAGGCAGGGGGGAAATAGTGGTAACCAACACTGATGTGACCACTGCTGTGAGGCTGACCTCACAGGCTAAACTTTCCCCAGGGAATCCGAGGAAAACTGTCATATCTGCGTGTTCACGGATCCTGACAAATTTAGAAGCTCTGGCCTGCGATATATCCGTAAAAGTTTTCCTGTTTTTATTTTCGAGACCTGATTCAAAGATCTCTTCCTCCTTGAAGCTTCTCCAAGACTTGAAGAAGATCAACGATCTCTTGCCTACACACCCGGAACACCCTCCCACCATCTAAACGCCCCCCACCCCCGCAGAATTACCAAAACCTTCCCTATCACTAAGCAGACTTTGAGGAAATGGCCAATTTATGACTTTGCCAGGTGAATGATTAGCAAGTAATTCCACTACCACTTCTTTTTTCCCCAACCCCACGTATCCTGATACTGTCCACGTTAGTGCTGCTCAACCTAGGATACGTGGAAACTTGAGGGTCCTCGGGTGAGTTCTCAGAATTCTCCGTAAGTTCCATACAAGAAGTTTTTGAGTTTTCACTTCAAAGGTAATTTTTAAAAACGGAACATAGAATATACACCTGCTGGATGATCTGGAGGCCCACTTTATAAACCAGTCCTCCCGGCAAGTTTAATGCCTGTAATTTATGAGCCTTTGGTGCCGGGTTGTTTTACTTTAATTATTACAAGCTAACGAAAACAGATAATGAGTCCCCCCCCCCCGCCCCCACCAGTAAAAGCCAAATGAGGTCATGCCTACTGCTCCTCCTTCCTTGTACTACAGGAGCACAAAGCCACCAAGGGCACACACACAAGGCTCACCAAAGACAAAACAACCTGTGTGAGGGTAGGTGATGTCTTGTGCAAGTTTTACTGAGCGACTGACTTTCAGTAAAATATCACTGACGTTATCCATTGGAATGTACTGGGCTTGCAAAATAGTTTGCATTTAACTTTTGCAAATTTCTTTTGCCTTAATAACTGTTTAACATCTATAAACAAAAGGCTTTTATACATAAGTTTCTGTAGGGATTCTCCATATGGGCACTACTGATATTTGGGGCCAGACAATTCTTTTTTTTTTTTTTTAATTTTTTAATGTTTATTTATTTTTGAGAGAGAGAGAGAGAGATTGGGGGAGGGGCAGAGAGAGAGAGAGAGGAGGAGACACAGAATCCAAAGCAGGCTCCAGGCTCTGAGCTGTCAGCACAGAGCCCAATGTGGGGCTGGAACTCACCAACCACAAGATCATGACCTGAGCCGAAGTCAGACATTCATCAACTGACCCACACGCCCACACGCCCCTGGGCCAGACAATTCTTCGTTGTGGGGGCCATCCTATGCATTACAGGATGTTGGTCAGCATCCCCTGGCCTTTACTCTCTAGATGCTGGTGGCACAACATGGTCCCCAAAATCATAACAACCAAAAATGTCTCCAGACATTGCCAAATGACCTCTGGGAGGGAGCAGGAGCAGATTCATTGCTGGTTGAGAACCAGTCTGATGTTGGAAGAGATTTAAGTAGCACTAAAATAATTAAGTCTATATAACATATCTAAAAGTCTTTTTTTTTCCTTTATAAGAGGAATATTCTTTGGGTTTGAGAAACCCCAACTGACACGGTAGCAGCACCCACGGATGAACATATCTGTGGGTCTACCGAAATATAATCAATACACTGAATCCTTATATCCTTATATGGCCTGTGTCCTTCTCTCCCCAGCAGCAGAGAATGAAAATGGACCATTCACAGGCCACATCCAGCCCACAAAAGTGTTCTTTCAATTTTGCATTGGTTTGCAACCTTTAAAAATTGGGAGAAATTGGGGTGCCTGGGTGGCCCAGTCGGTTAAGCACCTGACTCTTGATTTTGGCTCAGGCCATGATCTCACCACTCCAGAGTTCGAATCCCGGTTGGGGAGTTCAAGCCCCGTGTCAGGCTCTGCACGGAGCATGGAGCCTGCTTAGGACTCTCTCTCTCCCTCTATCTCTCTCCCTCTCTGCCCTTCTCCTGCTCATGCTCTCTCTCTCTCTCAAAATAAATAAGTAAACTTACAAAAATTAGCAGGAATCCCCTAAAATCTGAACGTTTGGCCTCTCTTGAGAGACAACAGAAGATCTGGCAATTCGGAGCCTGCATTTCTGCACAGAAACCTCAGTGGGCACATGGTAGTGGCTGTCCTCCTCTCCCAGCGTGTCCCATCTCCTCCCCACACCCTCACTCCTTATCACCTTACACCCAGTCCAGGGCAACTCCATTAGGAATGGCTTCCTGACTGAAACAGGAGGACTGACAATTGACTGGTGCTGCCCTGGCCTAGCAGGCAAGCTACTGTTATTCAGACTGTAGGTTTATCTCCAGCAACACTGCCCCGTTCATCATCATGGCCTCTTTGGCACCTCTAAGCATTTGACTTTGCAAACAGAAGCCCTACGTGGTGCCTTGGGCAGCATCCTAAGACACACTTGTGATCATGCCAATCTCCTGTTCATGAACTTTCAGTGGCTCCCCATGCCCATCCCACTAAGTATTTAAAGCGCTTGACAATGGGGCCCCAGTCTTGACGATCAACTCCCACGCAATCCAGCTACAAACCCTGTGCTCCCTTGCCCTGTTTCTTGTTTGCGACCTCTATTCCTTCCCCCTTATCATCTCCTAACGACCTTTCAATACGCATTTCAAATACTGTTTCTTATAAACCTTCTCTGGTCCTTCAAACCAGGCATGCTCCTGCCCCTGCATTGAACAACCCCTGTGCTCTAACTGTAGCTTATTGGTAAACAAGTCCCGGAGGCCCAGGCTGCTCAGCCCCCAACAGTGAAGAGAGATTTGGGATTGCTACCTTGGTCCTAGGCACAGAATTGCTTTGCAGGGCCTTTGTGTCTCTTTCTGGCTATCAACTGCCTTGAACAGAGTAATAGGTGAGAGGAACATTCCAAGGAATGGGTCAGGGTACCCATCAGCTTTAAACGCAATGTGGCGGAAGGCAAATCCTCAGGTAGGCATGTACCAGGCTACCTGTTGCAGCACTGTGTACAATAACAAAACAATTAGAAATGTCCTAAATGGGGGCGCCTGGGTGGCTCGGTCAGTTAAGTGCCCAACTCTTGATCTCAGATCTTGATCTCGGGGTTGTGAGTTCAAGCCTCACATTGGGCTCACAGTGGGTGTGGAGCCTACTTAAAAACAAATAAATAAATAAACCTCGTAAATGACTTTTAATAGGAAAATGGTTAAATAAGCTATTGAACATCCATATGATGGTTGCCATTAGTGCTACTCACTAATTCCTTGTTCATTTCTCATAAAAGACTATACACCTCTCCATGTCCTTTAAAGTAAGGCACGGCCATATGACCTGCTCTAGCCAATGAAACAAGAGTAGAAATGACAGATAACACATCCAAATAGAAGCTTTCAAGAGTCAGTGTGGGAGTTTCTGCCTCAGTGACTGAGAGGCTGAAGCCCCCACCAGCCTAAGCCCACGAGCTCTTGTTACCAGAGACCCCTGCTGACCTGCACTGAACATACACCATGAGAGGAAAACACACTGTTATTGTGTTAGGCTACTGAAACTTGAGGGTTGTTTGTTACTGCATACCCTCACCCCTGCTGACTGGTATACATTCCACAGAGTATAATGCAGCACTCTAAAGATGGGACTAACACCTATAAACATATACGTGCCTAACAACAAAGCCCCAAAATACATGAAATAAAAAACTCTCATAACTGGTGGGAGAAACAATTTAATAATAGTAGTTGAAAGCCCTTTTTCTTTATGTTTATGTATTTTTGAGACAGAGAGAGACAGAACATGACCAGGGGAGGGGGAGAGAGAGAGAGGGAGTCACAGAATCCAAAGCAGTCTCCAGGTTCTGAGCTGTCAGCATAGAGCCCGATGCGGGGCTTGACTCGTCAACCGTGAGATCATGACCTGAGCCGAAGTCGGACGCTCAACCAACTGAACCACCCAGGCACCCCACTAGTTGAATACTCTTTATACTCTAAATATTTAATAATACTTTAATATTCCACTCTCAATAAACAATAGCAAAATACACAAAATCAGCAAAAACAGAGATTCTTGAAAAAGAAGGAATGATAGGGAATATTACTAAGTGAAAAAAGAATTACAGAATGACGTACATAGTAAATGTGTAAAATATGTATTTTTACACAAAACGATGTATATGCAAATACACAGAAAGTCTAGAAGGATACACAGCAAACTGGCAATGCTGGTTAATTTGGGGGAGCAGAGAGTAAGCCCCCAGAATTGGAAGGGTGGTCAAGGATATTTTAGTGCTTGCTTTCTGTAATATTCTAATTTTCAACCAGGAGAATGAGTCATGCATTCTATCAGTACTTTTTAACGACTTAAATGATAAAAAATAATAAAGGAGGTTCTATGACGGTGGATTTGACCTGGAATCAAGAATAATAACGGGCGCCTGGGTGGCTCAGTCGGTTGAGCGGCCGACTTCAGCTCATGATCTCGCGGTCTGTAAGTTCTAGCCCCGCATCAGGCTCTGTGCCGACAGCTCAGAGCCTGGAACCTGCTTCCGATTCTGTGTCTCCCTCTCTCTCTGCCCCTCCCCTACTCATGCTCTGTCTCTCTCTCTCTGTCAAAAATAAACATTAAATAATAATAATAATAAGAGCATTGCCTATACTGAAATAGAACAGATCAATAATAGTAATGCATTGGTGCCATTTACTGAGCACTTACTATAGGCCAGGCACTAAACCAACTACTTCATATGCGTTTAACTTGAAACCTCACAAGAGCCTCCTGAGACAGGTGCAGTTATGATTTTCAATTTTTAAATAAAGGAAGAGCATCTCAGGGAGGTGAAACGCCTTTCCTACACTTACATCCTATAATGCAGTCTCTTAACTTTAGTAAATAAACTCGGTGCTTAGGGTGGGCATGGCAAGTTCCCAGAGGGGCTGCTCACAGCACAGAACGGGGTGGAGGGGAGGAAGGACTGGAGCACAGAGCAGCAGTGTTTCTGGGGAGCCTGGGTGGCTCAGCCGGGGAGCGTCCGACTTCGGCTCAGGTCACGATGTCACGGTTCATGAGTTCAAGCCCCACACTGGGCTCGCTGCTGTGAGCCTGTCAGTGCAGAGCCTGCTTCAGATCCTCTGTCCCACATCTCTCTCCCCCTCCCCCACTTGCATTCCCCCCAAAATTAAATATTAAAGAGGGAAAAAAAATAGAAGCAGAGTTTCTGAATTTAGGGCCGACCTGGCTTCAAAACGGATTCTCAGACAACAGGTAGCAAAGTGCCAGGAGGGCAAACTTATGAAACTGTGGATGCACCGCAGGGAGACACACAACAACCCTTCTCATTTAATTACAGCTACTTAGGTCCTGTCCTTACTCCTGATGCCACTGTTTTATTTCTCTTTGAGAGGCAGTTAACAGTGGAGTGGTCTAGCTCAGAGACCCCGGTGCCTGAGTATGAATCCTGGCTGCTATTCATTCACTGTGTGACTTTAACTTCTGATTTAACCTCTCTGGGCCTCAGTTTCCTCCTCTGTAAAATGAGTATGACAATCAGGCCTCCCTCAAATGGTGGTTGTGATGATTACATGAGCCAATATGTGTAAAATCTTCAGAACAGCACTGGGCACATTAAATACTAAGTGCTGGCTGCTGCCACCGCTATTCTCAATTGCACAAATGCCACCCGTGATGTCTGGCACATGATAAATGCTCAGAAATATTAAGCAAGTTGAATGAGGCTGTCGTTGAGGCCACACAGTGAGACCTTATCACAAAGAAACTTTTAGAGGCACTTCTAACCAAGGCAGTTAGCGCACAGGCTTTAGAGTCAGGAAGTCCTAGACTCTGCCACTAACAGGCTGTGTGCCTCTGGGTAGGTTGCTTCACCTCTCTGAACCTCAGCTTACTCATCTGCAAAATGGAGATGTTGATACGATCTGCTCAGAACTGCTGTGAGGGCTAAATTCAATCAATGTTAAGCTGTTTGCACCATGCCTAGCACGTGGCACATACTCATTAAGTGACAGTAATTATTATCAATCACTAAGTCAATACACTGGACTCACTTGACCCTATGCCTTTCCATCACAAATAATGTTGTAACGGCATCCACAGAGGAATGCACAGCTAGTAAAGTAGTTTGAACCTTTGAAAATAAGAAGTAATCAGTAAATAGTAGATGCTCTTCTTACATATACGAATGCAAATCCCTGAAGAGTTTAGCAAATGTATGTTTGTGTGACAGCTATTTATGGAGGCTGTATACTTTTATTTGCCTAGAATTTGATGCACTAAATGTAAACAAAGTATGATGGAGACTCTAATAGAAGCACTCCCCAGACAGCAGCCAGGGCTCCTTCCCAAGCTCCTTGGAAGCTTAGCTCCTCTGCAGGCATGTTGATGTGGTATATTTAGGCTGTTAATCACACCCAGAAATGTTCCCACCTATCTGAAGACAGGGCAAACCCAGCGAGTCTCAAATTAGCAACATCCTACAAAATCTCATCAGCCAATCTAATGCAAATGCTTTAACTTCTGCTCAGAGAAATTCTGTGAGAAATTCTCCCGAACCGGCTAAAGTTCATGGCTCAATATCAGCTATGAGGACGATGGAACGAGCCTGTTGGTCAGAGTCTCTGTGGCTGAAGGAGGACACGTCAGTCACCTTCGGGTGAATGAAAGCACAGTTTGCACAGACTAGTAGAGTTCCCTAGTTAAAAAAAATCCAAGCAGATCATGTGGTAGGGTGAACAACAGTCCCAAATAAAGAACTTGGGGGAATTTTACATGAGTTTGATTTTGTGTACGTCATTTCTAAAGACCCAGAATTAACAGAGTTCATAGATGTGATGACTGTTGTGCCCGACCAGTGTCTTATTGACAAAGAACTACTATTTCAGAAGCATGGAAACACAAATTAAACACAAGTATTTAGAGCTATAAGAGTAGAAAATATCCATTCTCACTTGGGGAGTCATTCATCCGTCATTATTAAGCCTCCCCCGTCTACCAGACACACACAAGCATGGTCTTTCCCCTCATGGGGCTTACAATTTTTTGGAGAGGGAGGGGGGAAAAAAAAGTGAAGATCAACAAATAAAATACAATTCATCCTTGTTATTCATGGATTTCCTATTGCAGATTTTCCCACTTGCTAAAATGTGTTTGTAACCCCTAAATCAATGCACGTGGTGTTTTCAGTCATTTGGGGACATACGCGGAGCAAATAAACAATTTGAGTTGCTCACTGAGGTCAGAGAAAGTGACGATCTGGCCTCCCGTTTCAGCTCTCTTTCTACGGTCTATTTAGAGACACATTTTTGTGCTTTTTTTGTGATTTCACTGTTAAAAATGGTCCCCAAGCATAGTGGTGACGTGCTGTCTAGTGTTCCTAAGCACAAGAAGGCTGTGATGTGCCTTACAGAGAAAACTTGTGTTACAGAAGCTTCGTTCAAGCATGAGTAACAGTAGTGTTGGCCATGAGTTCAACATTAATGTACATTAAATAAGGTGTCTTTAAGCAGAAACACACATAAAACAACGCTGTGTGTTGATCAGTTGGTGAAAACGTGACCAGATTGTTGCAGGAACCCACCCCTGGACCCCCTGGAGCAATGGTTCAGTGCTCATTAATTCAGTGATGACTTTATAGAACATAACGACTATGAATAACGAGAATCGACTGCAACCCAAATCTATAAATGCAATGATGCAAATAACTAAGGTGAAGTAGAAGTAAGCAAGGGGTGCCCTACTTTAGATTATTAGAGTATGTAGTGCATAATGGACTCTAGTTTTCGTGTAAGAAAGAGGTACTATTAATACGTTTTAATATATATATTTGTTTTGTTGACAAAGGCTAAAACTAAAATTTAAAACCTCAGCAAATGAACCTATCTGTATGACAAGTTGGTGACACAGCTAAAGAGAGGAAAAAAAGGTGTTCTTTTAAAACAGTGTTTTGAGTGTACAGGTATCTAGCAGGAAGTATCCTAATGACCAACAAAATTGCAAAATTATTAATTCTATTAGGTATTACTAAGTATTCCTATTTAAATAGTAACAGTATAAATATTACTATTTTGAAACATATGTAAGTATCCAGGTCAATGTAGTCAGAAACCAAGATGCTTAGCTTAAGAGAAATGAGATACAAATATAAAATCAAAAGTTAAGTAAAATCATAATAATCTTACATTTAAGTTGAAAATATCATTATGATTCAATTTTCTCTTTCTAAAAAAATATGTCTGGAAAAGACATATCTACTACTATCTACATATCTATCTATCTACTGGAATGATAACCCACTAGCAATGAGCACCACTGATGCCCAACTGTGGTTTCTAAATACCATTCTCTCTAAAAAGAATCAGGGCTTCTTCAAGAAACAGCTGATTCCAGAGGTAAGGGGAACAAAATAATCCTGGGACAACTTATTGTACCCAAAGGCATGGAAACCATTCAAGACAACTGAGATGATATCCAAAGAACTTTGGAGGCAACTTAAAGTGGTTCCCAGTAGCCAAAAATGTATATTTTGAGCTTCAAAGAGAGTAATGTCTGTAATGGGTCGAAACATATCAAGTCAATTTTTTTCAATCCATTAACTTATAATAATACTCTTAAGAATCACTGGTCATCTTTGGATGTTGCTGGTGTACCAACTCTATATTTGAAATTTTGGTAGGTAAAGGGAAAGAATAGGCATGTATCCTGCCTTTACATATAAACTGGATTTCAGGGTAATCACAGGTAACCACGAAGGTGATAAACAAAAGTTATTTATAAAGTAATTATAGCTTAAAATACAGAAGGAAAGATAGAATTTGGAAAGCATCATACCGCAACCCCTAATGGAATAAGAGATTTAGATACAGTTGTCAGTGGATGCAGTCATTGGGTAAAAGCCTATAGGGACACGTTATAATGGGTAGATCGGGCTGACAATACCTGATCCCGTAGGATCAATCTCAGCATCACCAAAAGTGCAATCTGTGTGCCTTCTGGTGTAAGCATTACAAATCCCAGGATTCTTGCAAAAGAAAAATAAATAAATATGCCCGAACCTAATCAACCGTCTCTAGATTTAGCTATTGTTTGGCAGGAAATATGGGGATACAGGAACAAGGTGAACCATAGACCAAGGAGGCATGGAAATGCTGTGGGACAAATGATCCCGTTTCTTCAACAAATAAGTGACGTGGGGAAAATAGATGGGACATGTGAAGATTAAGAATTTAAGAGACATATCAACCAAATGCAATGTGACCTCCTCTTATGGATCCTCATCTAAACCAATCACCTGCAAAAGACATTTTAAAAATCTCTGGAGAAATTTGGACATGGGTTGTGTATTAAATTATATTAAGAAGTTAGGCTTTTTTATTTTGTAAGCTGGGGTAACAGCTTTGTGTTTATATAAAAGTCCTTATCTGAGATGCAGGCTGAAGTATTTACAGATAAAAGTCTATAATCGTAGGGATTTGCTTTAAAATTCTCTCTTAGGGCGCCTGGGTGGTTCAGTTGGTTAAGCGACTGACTCTTGGTTTCTGCTCAGGTCATGATCTCACGGCTCATGAGTCCGAGCCCTGCATCAGGCTCTACTCTGACAGTGCAGAGCCTGCTTGGGATTTTCTCTCTCTCCCTCTCTCTCTGCCCCTCTCACACTCACTTGCTCTCTCTTTCTCTCAAAATAAATACACTTAAAAAATATGTTTATAAATAAAATAGGGGTGCCTGATGGCTCAGTCAGTTAAGCATCTCACTTTGGCTCAGGCCATGATCTCATGGCTCGTGAGTTCAAGCCCCGTGTTGGACTCTGTGCTGACAGCTCAGAGCCTGGAGCCTGCTTCAGATTCTGTCTCAGTCTCTCTCTGCCCCTTCCCCCACCTCTCTCAAATATAAACATACATTTAAAAAATAAAACAAAAATAAAAAAAATAAAATTCTCTCCCTCTCTCTCTCTCTCTCTCTCTCTCTCTCTCTCTCACACACACACACACACACACACACACACACACACAGAGTGCGATGGAGACAAGTGAAACAAGATTGCCAGCTATTAAGTATTGTTAAATCTGGGTGGTACACAAAAGCTCATTCTACTATTTTTTCCTTTTATGTTAAAATTTTCTGTTAAAAAGGACTTCAAAACTAATAAATTGTAGGGGTGCCTGGGTAGCTCAGTCCATTAAGCTCCAACTCTGGATTTCAGCTCAGGTCATGATCTCCCAGTTCATGAGACTGATCCCCACGTGGGGCTGATAGTGTGGAGCCTGCTTGGGATTCTCTGTCTCACTCTCTCTCTGCCCCTCCCCCTGCTCATGCTCTCTCTCTCAAAATAAACAAATAAACAGGGGCGCCTGGGTGGCTCAGTCAGTTAAGCGTCCAACTTTGGCTCAGGTCATGATCTCCCCGTTTGTGAGTTCAAGCCCCGCATTGGGTTCTGTGCTGACAGCTCAGAGCCTGGAGCCTGCTTTGGATTCTGTATCTTTCTCTCTCTCTCTCTCTCTCTCTCTCTCTCTCTCTCTCTCTCAAAAATAAACATTTTAAAATTTTTAAATAAATATTAAAATAATAATAATAATAGTCTATTGACCTTACTCCTTAAAGGGGAAGAGAGTTCATGCTAATAATTTTTAATGTAGCGGCATATTACATAATAACTACATAATACTGGCAGCAGCCATAAGCTATTCATATCATTGCTTCCTCCATGCCTGGTAGAGGGCTAAGCATTTTATATGTATTATCTCATTAAATCCTAACCCTCAGAGGTAGGTCCTGTGATTATCTGCATTCTACAGATGGAAAAACTGAGACACGGGGCTGTTCATAGACACACAACAAATAAAGAACAAATCTGAGATCCGGACGCAGGCCCGATTCCAAAGTGTGCGCTGATCTACCGTGCGACGTGGGCCAACGCAGCCTTTTCAGAAACGAAGTAATGGCCGCCTGGTGATCTTTCTCGTGTGTGTGTGGAATCGAACAACAGAGAAAAGGGAAGAAAAACCAGCTCTCTCCCCATTCTCGCCTTGGTTTCGTACTTAGGGAACCACGCAAAGCTTCACCGGCCCATCATATTTTCTGGAACAAAAACAGGAGTCTTGATAACTTGTTGACAGGGGTGTTATAAGCACCGAACATCGTGTGCAGTGCATGCCCAAGGATGACGAGCACTCCATAATTCCTAATTAGCATCTCTCAATTAGGAGTCTGGAAGCTGCTGCTTTGGAGGTGAATTACGAGTTTGATTTGCATATGTCAGGGCTGCTTTCGATGGAGGAAACGGGTGGGTCTCTCCCAGAAGGGACCCTACTGGTGCCATTTCCAAGAGCACTTTCTGGCACTGAGGAAGTTTCCCTGAACATCCGTTCTCTTCATCATGTGTTTATACCAACCCAGAGGAGAAAAATCGCTTAGCAGCCACTGGCAGTGAAAGCCACAGATGGCCTTGCTTTTGGCAGAGGTGGCCCAGTGACCTTCACCACCCACCCTTCCCCGGCAATGTGGAGGCATAATTAAGATCAAAGAGTGCCCCTGGTAAATCGCCCATGGGCAGGCATCCCAGGAGGGACCACAGGGTGGCCTGCAGGAGAGCACATCCCAAGGCTCTAAAATCCTGCTCCTACCAATGACTACCCAGAAAACGTACTTCGTCTCTCAACTGTGGCACCTAGCTCACGATGGCACCTAGCTCACGGGCTACTGTGTGGAGGAAAACAGGGTAACATACGGGAAGCGTTTTACCCAGTCTCCGACACATGGTCAGCATCAAATAACAACACTGATCACTTATGGGTGATGATTTTGTCACCATTATATTATTAAAAAAAAAAAAAGAACCAGGCCTTTCTCAGGCACCAAACACTGGTAGTAAAGGCAAGGTAATCAATGCAGTCCCATGCAAAATAAGTACCTGGAAAAAAGTCATTCTTCCCTTCTTTCAGTCTCCTTATTTTTGTGCTGTAGTAAAAGATACCTAACATAAAATGTACAGTTTTGACCATTTGTAAGTGGACCGTTCAGTGGCATTACGTACATTCACATCGTTGCGTGACCATCACCACCATGCATCTCCAGAAATTTCCATCTTCCCAACCTGAAACTCTGTCCCCAGGAAAACGCGGACTCCTCATCGCCCCCTCCGGCAGCCCCGGGGAAACCACAGTGTTGCCTCTATGACTTTGATCACGCTAGCTTTCTCATGTAAGCAGAATAAGATAGTACAGCTGCCCCTAAAACAACATGGCTTTGAACTGTGTGGGTCCGCTGATACATGGATTTTTTTGCAATAAATACAGTACTGTCAATGTATTTTCTCTTCCTTGTGATTTTCTCAGTAGCGTTTTTTTCTAGCCTTTGTTATAAGAATGTGGTATACAATACACAAAACATAAAATATTATTAATTGACTTTTTATGTTACCGATACGGCTTCTGGTCAACAGTAGGCTATTAGTAGTTAAGTCTGGGGGGAGTCAAAAGTTGTATGTGAGTTTTGAAATGCGTGGCAGGGGGGGAGGGGTCAGTTTCCCTAACCTCTGTGTTGTTCAAGGATCTATCGTATTTGTCTTTTGGTGTCTGACTTATTTAACTTAGCTTAATATTTTCTTGGGTCATCATGTTGTAGCCTCCTCCTGTTCGTGGCTGAATACTACTCCACTGTGTGTATGTATCACATTTTATTTATCCATTTGTCCATCAATGGACATTTGGGTTGTTTTCACACTTTGGCTCCTGGAAATAATGCTGCTATAAACAGTTGTGTACAAATATCTGTTCAAGTCCCTGCTTTCAATTCTTTTGGGTATATACCCAGAAGTGAAGCTGCTGGATCATATGGTACCTCTGTGTATAACTGTTTTTTTTTTTTTTAGGAACTTCCTTATTTCTACTAACATGCAGAATTATTCTACTTGCTGAATACTTATAAGTCAGGCACTTGGATTATTTTTCCCCTCATTTAATCCTCACAGAAATTGCCGTAGGCACATTATCTCAATTTTATAGATGAGAAAATGGACCTCAGGACCTACCTGAAATTGGGTAGGTAATGTGTGCATGATACCAAACTTAGCCAGGGCAAGTGCTGGGATCTGAACTCAGATCTGGAAGACTCTGAAGCCCAAGATTTCCCAGAAGGCTGTGCTGTCACCACTAGAAAGGAAGAAAAACATCCAACCTTCTCTTTAAAGTGCACGTGCCTGGGGCCTTGGGGGTCAAGAAGAGGGACCGCGGAAATACAGAAACTCAGCCTCGCTACCAAACCGCTGTGTTATTCCAGACAAGTCCTTGTCATTTTGCATCTCAATCTCTTCATAGGCAAAGGGAGTTAATACTCCTAGGAGTGCACCCAAAAGAACTGAAATCAAGGACTCAACAGATACATGTACACTCATGTTCATAACAGCATTATTCCCAAATCAAGAAAGTGGAACCAACCCAAATGTCCATCAACAGATGAGTGGATAAACAAAATGTGGTCTGTTCGTACAATGGAATGTTATTCAGCCATAAAAGGGAATAAGGTGATGATAAACGCTAGAACCACACAGCTGAACTTTGAAAACAGCATGTTACGGGGGCGCCTGGGTGGCTCAGTCGGTGAAGCGTCTGACTTCGGCTCAGGTCATGATCTCGTGGTTGGTAAGTTCAAGCCCCGCGTTGGGCTCTGTGCTGACAGCTCAGAGCCTGGAGCCTGCTCCAGATTCTGTCTCCCTTTCTCTCTGCCCCTCCCTGGCTCATACTCTATCTCTGTCTCTCTCAAAAATAAATAAGCATTAAAATTTAAAAAAAAAACAGCATGCTATGTTTAATATGCCAGATGAAAGGACAAATATTGTATGATTCTACTTATACAAGGTACCTAGAATATACAAGCGCATAAAGACAGAAAGTACAGGTCACCAGGCACTGGGGGAAGAAGGAGAAGGGTGCTATTTCACAGGTACAGAGTTTGTGCGGGGGATGATAAAAATGTTTTGGGTATAGGGGCGCCTGGGTGGTTCAGTCGGTTGAGCATCCAACTATTGATTTCAGCTGAGTTCATGATCTCATGGTTTGTGAGATCGAGCCCCACACTGGGCTCACTGCTGACAACATGGAACCTGCTTAGAATTCTCTCTGTCTGTCTCTCTCCCTCTCTCTCTGCCCCTACCCTGCTCTCTCCCTCTCGCTCTCTTGCTCTCTCTCAAAATCAATAAATAAACATTTATTTTAAAAAACACTTTGGTTACAGCCAGTGATAATGATTATACCACACTGTCAATGTACTTAACATCACTGAATCATATACTTACCGATGGTTAAAATGATAAATAGTATGTATGTTTTACCACAATAAAAATTTTAATGGAGAGGCGCCTGTGTGGCTCAGTCAGTTAAGTGTCTGACTTCAGCTCAGGTCACAATCTCGCGGTTTGTGAGTTCGAGCTCCATGTCGGGCTCTGTGCCGACAGCTCAGAGCCTGGAGCCCCCTTCGGATTCTGTGTCTCCCTCTCTCTCTGCCCCTCCCCCACTCACACTCTGTCTCTCTCTCTCAAAAATAAACATTAAAACAATTTTTTTAATAAAAATAAATAAAAATAAAAATTTTAATGCAATGTGTAACACTGGGCTGTTCGGAGGGTTCAATCAGTGTTCCTCAAACTTTACTGTGCACACAAATCACCTGGCTGTATTAAGATGCGATTCGATGAGTCTGAGCCAGGTTCTGAGGCTCTGTGTGTCACCAGCTCCCGGTGGCACCAGTGCCACGCCCTCACGGACCACACTTTGGGCAGCCATGCACAGAAAGGGCAGGCAAGTGCCCAGGATTCAGTAGGAGCCAAGCAAATGCTAGCTATGGTTACAAGATTAACACTGAAGTCAATTCAGACTTTTCAAACAACTTGGTCTTTCACTGGTAAAATGCTCATTTCAAGAAAAAAGCAGCACATTTTGACCTGCCTCTTGAAATTTCATAACCCCCAAGCACCTTCTTTTTACAGAAGCTATGAGAGTCTTGCAGAACAGAGACTTCAGCGGCTATGTCTCCCACAGTCCTCTAAAAACATTTCTCTCTAAGCAGCATCCGGATAAAAACACCAAGCTTGAAAAACATTTCCATTTTAAATGATCTCAAGCAAAAGGAAGCATATGTAACACACAGGGTGAACCTTGGGCTAGCCCCGTCTACCCCTGTTCTTGGACAACCCCTAGACATCATTCATTTTTACCTATCCCCAGCATCTGCTCAGGGCCTCCAAGTGCGGAGGAATAGATGGAAATAGTTAGGGACCAGGGCTGAAGACATTGGCTCAAAAGGGGACACGTGTCCATGGCTCGGCTTAAAGGCAGGCTTCGATGTCCATCCCCCTTGCTAACCACCACATGCCTGTTTGGACCTGGGGCAGAATGTACAGTCAAGACCGACAAAATCATGCCCACCAAACCTAGAGGTTTGGTGCTGAAAGTCTGGAGCTGAAAGTTTCCCATACGTGTCAAGTTCAACACTGCATCCTGTTATTCTGCTTTAGGGGTTCAACCTGCTAAGCACAAGCCCAAACCATAGGAACGATTCAACCAGGAAACTTCCAAAGAGAGCTGAGAAGTTAATTTGGAACACCGATTATAGAGCAGCCAGATTCATCTCTACAGGTTTACTATACCTGCAGCAGCTAACACTTAAGAGCACAGTCATATGCCAGATGCTGAGCTAAGCACTCTACACATATTAGCTAACCCTCATGACCACATTATGAGGTAGGCACTGTCATTATCCTATGTGTACAGATGGGGAAACTGAGATGCTGAGAGGAGTAAGACCAAAGTTATGGCTCGAAACTGGAAGAGCCAAGGGGTGCCTGGGTGGCTCAGTCAGTTAAGAGTCTCACTTTGGCCCAGGTCATGATCTCGCCGTTTGTGACTTTGAGCCCCGTGTCGGGCTCTGTGCTGAAAGCTCAGAACCTGGAGCCTGCTTCGGATTCTGTGTCTCCCTCTCTCTCTGCTCCTCCCCTGCTCACACTCTATCTCTCTCTCCTACAAAAATAAATAACATTCAAAGAAAAAATAAAAGAAAAAAAACCTGGAAGACCCAACACTGTTACCCAAAACTTAAACCTATCTCAAAATGAAGAAATTCTTTAATGTTTATTTATTTTTGAGAAAGAGAGAGAACACAGGGGAGGGGCAGAGAAAGAGAGAGGGATAGACGATCTGAAGCGGGCTCTGCACTGACAGCAGAGAGAGCCTGATGCAGTGTTCGAACTCACCAACTGTGAGATCATGACCTGTGCCCAAGTTGGATGCTTAATTGACTGAGCCACCGAGAGCCACCAACGTGTCCCTCAAAAGGAAAATTTTTAAATGTGATATTATAGGACTGACATATGTATACAGCCAAATTTGAGAATCCAGACTTGGCCATAAACCTGTAGTCAAAAGACAGTACAAGACATTCATTCACATCCAATATAAAAACATTAATGATGCAGGCGCCTGGGTGGCTCAGTCAGTTAAACATCCGACTTCGGCTCAGGTCATGATCTCACAGTCCGTGAGTTTGAGCCCCGCGTTGGGCTCTGTGCTGACAGCTCAGAGCCTGGAGCCTGCTTCAGATTCTATGTCTCCTTCTCTCTCTGCCCCTCCCTCATTCATGTTCTGTCTCTCTCTCTCAAAAATAAATTAAAAAACATTAAAAAATTAAAAAAAAAAACATTAATGATGTCTACACTCTGGAGTCCCATCGTTCCTGGTCCTACCTAGCATGAAGTGGTTATCACGGAGCAGTCATGAGTGATTGGTAACAATAACACATCTCCCTTGGTATGATCATCTTGTGCCACCAGATTTGGGAAATAAAGGGCATTCATGTAGATCTGAGTTTCAGATAAATAAAAATAATATTTTCGTGTAAGTATGTCCTATGCAATATTTGGGTATACCTATATTGAAATAGTATTCATTATTTACCTGGTTTTCAAGTTTAACTGAGCATCCTGTATCTCCTCTGGAAACCCTAACTCTGGTTAGCGAATGTTAAGCATTCATTAACCAGAAGCAACGCAGTCAGGCCCTGCCTTGTGGGTCCACGGTCTCCCAAGCACTTTTTTTTTCTTAAAACATTTGTTTATTTATTTATTTTTGAGAGAGAAAGAGCACGAGCAGGGAGGGGCAGAGAGAGGGTGACACAGAATCTGAAGCAGGCTTCAGGCTCTGAGCCATCAGCACAGAGCCCGATGTGGGGCTCAAACTCACGAACTGTGAGATCATGACCTGAGCTGAACGTTTAACCCGATGCTTAACCGGCTGGGCCATCCAGGAGCCCCTCCCAAGCACAGCACTTTTTAAAAATGCTTTTTAAAAAAAAAAAAAAAAAAAAAAAACTTTTTTCCAGGCACCTGTGTGGCTCAGTTGGTTAAGCTTCTGACTTGGGCTCAGGTCATGATCTCACAGTTCATGGGTTTGAGCCCCCGTCAGGCTCTGTGCTGCCAGCTCAGGGCCTGGAGACTGCTTTGGATTCTGTGTCTCCCTCTCTCTCTGCTCCTCCACCACTCATGTGCTCGCTCTCTCTCTCTCTCTCTCTCTCTCTCTCAAAACTAAACAAACAAAAACAAAAATCCTTCTTTCCCTAGATTCTCCCAGTATCCTCTATGACTCAGTAAAGTTATGTGACTTGCAAAGCCAGATAGTGGCGAGAGGCTGGTGGAGCTGGGACTCGGGCACCATGTCCCAGTCCTCCAGCCAATTACTATCCCAACAAAGACACATGGCCCATCTTGGGAGGCCAGACAGGAGAACACGCTGGAAGCAAAGGTTTCTTGCTCCTGGCATGGACTAGTGGTGTGAGTCTATTATGTAAATCCAGCTGACTTTGTGAATGCTGAGTTGAAAGGTCTCCGAAATACCCCCACTTTGAACTTCCAGACATCCCTGGGATATGCTTTACACTTTCGATCCTTACACCCTGCTTCGACTTTCCTGCATTTGCTGGAATTCTGGGTGAAGAATTCCAGCTATGCTGGGATGACAAAATTATTGTTTCCTCCGACCAAGCTGATTACTTTGTGGATACAACATCCCAGCTTTTATTTGGAGAACCTCCCTGCTCAGTCCACAGGAGCTTGGGAAGAGCTGATCTCCCTCCAGAACTGAACTGGAGAACACAGTGCCCTCCTGACTACAGGAGTAGAGAAATGAACCACGCATGACCGACAAAAAGGACATCTATCAGAGTCACCAGAAAATAGTCATGCTCAGGGCACCTGGGTGGCTCAGTCGGTTAAAGCGTCTGACTTGGGCTCAGGTCATGATCTCACAGTTCTTGAGTTCGAGCCCCGCGTCGGGCTCTGTGCTGACAGCTCGGAGCCTGGAGCCTGCTTTGGATACCGTGTCTCCCTCTTTCTCTGCCCCTCCCCTGCTCATGCTCTGTCTCTCTCTCTCAAAAATAAACATTAAAAAAATTTATTTTAAACACAAAAAAGGAAAATAGTCATGCTCTTCCTCCACAGCAGCTAAGGTGATAAGATGTAGGAGTCACATTTCCAGTGGCCATCCTGCTACCACCAGGAAAGACCACCCGAATGAAAGTAGCACAGCAAGAGAGCTGAGCTCAGGGACAGAGAGAAGCATCCCTGTCTTTAAGTACCTGGATCCAGCCATGTGGAAGTGAGTGCTACCCATAAACTTCTCAATTGTATAAGGAAGGAGAATTCCTTCTTTTTGCAAAAGCAATCTGAGGTACGTTTCTGTTACTTGCGACCAAGAGTTTGGGTTCATGCAACCAGTAAATACCATCATTTTTCACATCGATCAACGGGCAAGGTGAAAGAAGCATCTGGAAATCCTTACAGCAGGGGGAATATAGTCAATGTATTGTAATAGCATCGTATGCGGACAGACAGCAGCTATACTTGTGGTTGGCACAAGTATAAAGACATGACAAGTATAAAGAAATGACGAATCGCTGTGCTGTGTACCTGAAACTAGTGTAATGTCGGGTGTCGACTATACACAAATATAATTTTTTTTTAATCTGGAAATCCTGTTGGCTGTAATTTTGAAATATATCCAAAATCCAACCATGGCTCACCAGTTTGGTGTGAGACACCTTCATCTCTCACATACATAGTCTTCTAACTCCTCTGTCTGCTTCTACTACACAATCTATTCTCAACCATGAGCTAAATAAGTAATATTTGTTTAAGTTTATTTATTTTGAGAGAGAGAGAGAGAGAGAGAGAGAGCTCACGTGCACACAAGCAGGGGAGTGGCAGAGAAAGAAGGACAGAGAAAATCCTAAGCAGGCTCTGCACTGTCAGCACAGAGTCCAACATAGCGCTCGATCCCACGAACCGTGAGATCATGGTCTGAACCTAAATCAAGAGTCAGATGTTTAACCGACGGAGTCATCCAGGCGCCCCTAGAAGGATAACATTAAAACTCAAGTCAGATCATGTTATCCTCTGTGCAAAGACCTTCAACGCACCTCATTTCACTTAGTAAAACTCTCTATGCTGGTCTTACTTCGCTGCTCTGACCTGATCTTCAATGCTCCACTCTGGTCACACAAGCTTCCTGGCTGTTCCTCCAAGACCTCAGGACCTTTGCATGAGCTGTTGCCTTACTCTGAATGTTCTTCTGCCTGCCCTGGATATCTTCGCTTGCTCACTTCCTTTCAATCTTTGCTCAAATGTCACCTTTTCCATGAAGCCTGCTCTATTTTGTTTGGGGTTTTTTTGCTATAAGACTGACCACCTTCGATTAGTTTTTCTTATTCTTATGTCTATTTATTGTCTGTCTCCCCTGAGTAGGCACAACAGCAGGACTCTGCCTGTTTTACTCAAAGGATGTATCCCCTGCACCTAGAAAGCTGTATGGCACGCTGTGGGTACTCAGCGCTGGGATATTGTACTTGGGATGAAGCAGACCCAGGAAGAAGGAAAGGGGTCTGGAAAAGAGAAGAGCAGTGTCAGGGAGACGAGGCAAAAGCTGGAGCCCAGGGACTCTTGCTCCATCGGACCCTGGTTTCAAGATGGTATCTGGGCTCAGCGCACCCTTGGCCGGCCCGGTTCCACCTTTGCAAAAAGCCCCTCGTTCCCATCTTAGCAGACAACTAGGGGCAACTGGCTGTGAGAAAATGTGATTATACACATATGACTGAACAGTAAGGGGGAGAGTCCTCCTCTTAATCTGAGTTAATTTAAGACTGCTCTCATTAGCGTTAATCTGATCAAATAATGACCAGCATCTCAGACCTGTAGCATGCTACTAATGAATTTTTCATAACTCTGTAGAGACATTTTCTGCCCCGCTGTTAATAATAAACCACAAAGCATGGGGTTTTAAACGTATTTCCATTTCGCCACCTCTTTCCTCCCGGCTGTATGCTCCCTCCCCCTCCCCCCTGCCCGGCTGGAGGTCTTGCCCATGTACCATTATTAAGGGATGGCTTGTGTTGTTGCGGTGTTCAAGGACCTGCCTCCACCTTGGGGGACCAATAAATTCATGTTATGCTTTCAAATCGTATTTCAGAAATGGAGATCATAGATTAGACTTTTATTCAATTTGGCAAATGAGACCGCCTCATTTTTCTATAATGAGGAGGAGAGGAGGCAGGGAAAGGATGCAAAGGAACCCAGTTTAGAGAAAGGAAGCAGAGCTGTCCCATTCCCTCGCCTACAAATGGGCCTGAATTACTCTATAATCCAGCCACGCTGGACTTACGTGGTCCTTCAAGCACCCCGTGATCTTTCTACCCCTTGGCTTTTGCACACACCATCCTTCTGCCTGGAACAGCCTGTCCTCATCTCCAGTTAATTCCATCATCCTTCAAGTCTTATCTTTACTCTCACATCCCTGGAACCTTGAGCAAATGCTGTGTCCCCGTACCTAGCACAGTACCTAGTACTCAGCACCTAGCACAGCGCCTGACACGCGAAACACGTATTTGTACATTGTAAGCCCCACGTGGGCAGGATGGCTTTGTAGGTCTAACACATGTAACGCAAAGCGGGATGATTGAAGACGAGAGTGGATGTGTGCTGGAGCTAACCGACCAGGTGCCCTTTTGGAGCAGACACTAGAAATGGCTGAAGACGTACCCCAGGGCCAAAGCCATGACTCTCCTCTTGGAGTTTCCCTTCAGACACCGTGCCCAGGACATTGTCATGACTGCAGATGCCATGGCAACACATCTTGTTCGTGGAGAGCAGGTTTGAATATTTTCATGTTTTAAACACACAAAAGTCATTGGGAATCAAACAGCCACCATCAAGGCCACTACTGGGGATAAAGAAAAAATCAAGAGACTTGCTTTCTTGTAAAGTGACTCGAAAGATGACTTTCAAGGATGTCTTTAAGGAATGCCAGCAGAATTAGGACAAGGCAATGCCTTCCACTGTGTCTGCTTCAAAAGTGCAGCCCTCTTGGGGCACTTGGGTGGCTCAGTGGGTTAAGCGTCCAACTTTGGCTCAAGTCATGATCTCACGGTTCGTGGGTTCGAGCCCCACATCATGTTCTGTGCTGACAGCCTGGAGCCTGCTTCAGATTCTATGTCTCCCTCTCTCTCACCCCTCTCCCACTTGTGCGTGTGCTCTCTCTCTCTCTCTCTCAAAAAATGAATAAAGATTAACAAAATTTTTTTTAAAGTACACCTCTCTTTTGTGTATAAGTATTTTGATCTGTGGCTTAGGAAAATAAGTGACTAAGGAATTATTAATGCAATAATAGTTATACGGTTATGTTTAAAACAGAGTACTTGGTATTTATTAGAAATATACATCGAGGGTGCCTGGAGGCTCAGTCAGTTCAGCGGCTGACTCTTGGTTTCAGCTCAGGTCATATCTCATGGTTTGTGAGTTCAAGCCCTGCATTAGGCTCTGTGCTGATGGTGCAGAGTCTGCTTGGGATTCTCTCTCTCAATCTCTCTCTCTGCCCCTCCTACACCCTCTCTCTCTCAAAATGAATAAATAGGCTTAAAAGAAAAAGAAATACACATTGAAATATTTGAGGATGCAATGCTGTGATGGTTTAGGAATTGCTTCAAAGTAATCTAGGCATGATGGGGGGAGGAGTTATTGGCTATAATTTGATATTATTGAGTTTGTGTGATGCGTACATAAGGGTCCATTATGCTCTTCTCCCTACTTTTGTACAGGTGTGAAGTGTGTGTATGTGTGGCCCCAGTCACCTCTCTTACTCTGCCATCATTATAGACTGAAAATAAGCAAACATCATCAAATCAACAGGTAACTGGTCATCCCACCTTCTCCAGGCTAAGCGGTATAACCTTAATTTTTTTCAAACCATGAATGGGTGGGACTGGGAGAAAAACATCTGAAATAGCAATTAACAAACCATTGGTGTTCACAAATTATTTCAGTAGTGTTGATTATCTGTACCTCCCTCTTCCTCACTATTATTTAAACGTATACACACACATGTGAATTAAAGACGGGAATGGTGACGGTCTCGATCAGGTAACAACGAGGCAATGTCTGCTTTTTATTCATAGTTTTGATTCTGGGGTTCCATAGGAAAATGGAAACACCCCAAAATATTAGGTCTAAATACTATCCATTGGCAATGTTGACATATGTAGATGTGACACAGGCTCTCCAGTTAACCATGGCCCTTATATGTCACCTCCCAAATATCCTACCCCCGGCCTATTTTCCTTTCCTGCCCGGTCCCAGAAACTGACCGACTGTGTGATCCCTGGAAATCAGAAGTCTCCTCTATAAAACCTGCATCCCTTCATGATGTCGTTCCAGAAAAATCTCATCTTGCATGAGGCTTCCTTGTCATTGACATGATTCTAACCGTATTTATTTCAAAGGAAAGTGTGCATTTTTAAAAACCAGGCCCACCTCAAGCCTCTCGGCTCATTACAAGTTGACTCACAGATGCAGTAAAGTGACTTTATATGTGTTTTATTAAGTTGAAGATTTGCTGGAAACACTTCCCTCTCGCCGTTGTCATCCCTGAAGATACAAAGCTACAGGCTACTCTCCTCAACTCTTATAAGTAGGCTATATAAACAGGTATCCTTCTAAAGGACCATTGGGCCCAAGAGGAAAAAAAAGCCTTATAAGCACACAGTAATTCTACCTTACGTATACTTGTTAGGGAAACCAATGAAAGAGCTTCACAAAGATTTCATTTCAAAAGTAGTCATTAAGGCTGTGTTTATGACAGTAAAAACAAACAAACAAACAAACAAACAAAATCCCCAAATAAGTCACCAAAGGTGGGCAGTCAACTCAATTATGCTCTATCTTTATGCTGGAATATTACGAGTCACTTGAAATGCTTTTGACAGGGAAAGACGTTCATGTCTTAAACCCACTTTAAGATGAAAAGAGGAGACTATGAAATATGTAAAGTATAGTTATTCTTAACTAAAACATAAAAACACAAGTTTGTGTGAGGTAAAGTCTATAAGACTCCATAACAAGATGTTAACAAATGTTCATCTATGGGTGGTGGGAGGAGCGAGTTCATTTTTCTTTTTAATTAAGCACAGATTCTATTTTTCCTATAATGAACATGATTTGCTTTCATGTCTATAAAAGTCTTTAAAATGACATTTTTGTTTAATGACTTCTTTTTCTGAAGTCTATGTAAACAATTCATAACCTGGTATATAGAACCTAAATAGCCAACCAAGAACCTATAAAGTGTCCAGGAAAGTGTCGTACAATCACAAAAAAGTAGGAACTTCTGACTCTGGAGTTCCTTCCTGCATTCCAGCCTGAACCTGGGAACATTTCTTTAATTTCTGGCAGAGGCAAAACAGTTCACTCCCAAAGTGCCCCATGCCCCTGGCCAAACAAATGTTCACAGCACCACTATTCACATTAGCTACAAGATGGAAACAACCCAAATGTCCACTGATGGGTGGATAAACCCATACAATGGGATTTTATTCAGCCACAAAAAGGGATGAAGTACCAATACACGATTCAAATGGATGAACTACGAAGATATTATGCTAAGTGAAAAAAAGCCAGACAGAGAAGGTCACATATTGTATAATTCCATATATGTGAAATACCCAGAAAAGAAGAAAAATGTAGCGACAGAAAATAGATGAATGGTTGCCAGGGGATGGAGGGCAAGGAAACTGTGGTTGATTGCTAACAAATAGGTATGAGCACACTTCATTTTGTTGCGCTCCACAGATGTTGTATGTAGTTGTGTTTGTTTGTTTGTTTGTTACAAATTAAAGGTGTAGCCATCCTGTACTGAGGAAGTCTATCGGCGCCATTTTTCCAACAGCATTTGCCCACTTGGTGTCTCTGTGTCACATTTTGGAAACTCTCACGATATTTCAAAGTTTTTCATGATTATTATATTTGTTATGATGATCTGTGCTCAGTGATCTTTGATGTTACTAGTGTAATTGTTTTGGTGTGCCACAAAACGTACCCACATAAGATGGCAAAATAATTGGTAAATGAGTATGTTCTGACTGCCCCACTGATGGCCATTCCCCCCGTCTCTCTCCCTCTCCTCAGGCCTGCCTATTCCCTGAGACACCACAATACTGAAATTAGGCCAATTAATAACCCTACAGTGGCCTCTAAGTGTTCAAGTAAAAGGAAGAGCTGCACATCTCTCACTTTAAATCAAAAGCTAGAAATGATTAAGCGTAGTCAGGAAGGCACATCAAAAGCTGAACAAGGCCAAAAGCTAGGCCTCTTGCACCAACCATCAGCCAAGGGGTGGATTCAGAGGAAGAGATCTTGAAGGAAATGACAAGTGCGACTCCAGTGAACACACGAATGATAAGGAAAGAAACGGCCTTATTGCTGATCTGGAGAAAGTTTCAGCGGTCTGGATGGCAGAACACACCTGGCACAACACTCCCTTAAGCCAAAGCTAATCCAGAGCAAGGCCCGAACTGTCTTCAGTTCCGTGAAGGCTGAGAGAGGTGAGGAAGCCGCAGAAGAAACGTGTGGCACTAGCAGAGGTTGGTTCACGGGGCTGAAGGAAAGAAGCCATGTCCATAACACAGAAGTGCAGGGTGAAGCGGCAGGTGCTCGTGTAGAAGCTGCAGCAAGTTATCCAGAAGATCTAGCTCAGGTCATTCATGAAGGTGGCTACACTAAACCGCAGATGTTCAGTCCAGGTGGAAGCGCCGGTCGGGGGAAGATGCCGTGTAGGGCTTTGGTAGCCAGAGAGGAGAAGTCAGTGCCTGACCTCGAAGCTTCAAGGGACAGGCTGACTCCCTTGTTAGGGGCTAGTGCAGCTGGTGTCTTTGAGTGGAAGCCACTGCTCATTTACTGTTCTGAAAATCCGAGGGTCCCTAGGAGTTATGCTAAGCCTACTCTGCCCGTGCTCTGCAGATGGAACAACAAAGCCTGGATGACAGCACATCTGTTTACAACATGGTTTGTTGAATATCTGAAGCCAGCTGTGGAGACCCACTGCTCAGAAAAAAAAGATCCCTTTCAAAACATTAGTGCTCACTGGCAGTGCACCTGGTCACCCAAGAGCTCTGATGGCGTGGAGATGTACGACGAGAGGAATGCTGTTTTCATAACGTCCACTCTGCAGCCCGTGGACCAAGGAGTCATTTCCACATTCAGGTCTTATTATTGAAGAAATACATCTGGCTAGATGAGCTGCCGTAGACAGGGAGTCGTCGGATGGATCTGGGCCAAGTCAACTGGAAACCTTCACCATTCTAGAGAACACTGAGAACATTCCTGATTCACGGGAGAGGTCAAGATAGTGACGTAAACAGGAGTGTGGGAAAAGCGGATTCCAACCTTCATGGAGGAGTGGGGAGGGTTCTAGACTCGAGTGGGGGAAGGAGCTGCAGATGGGGTGGAGACAGCGGGTGAGCTGGGATTGGACGTGGAGCCTGAAGATGGGACTGAATTGCTAGAAACTCGTGGTAAATTTGAGCAGAGGAGGAGTTGCTTCTCATGGAAAGAGAGTGGCTCCTGGAGATGGAATCTGCTCCTGGTGAAGGTGCCGTGAAGACTGCTGACATGACAACGAAGCACTCAGAACGTTCTGTACACTGAAGTGAGAAAGCAGCGGTGGGGTTTGGGAGCACGGACTCCAATTCTGAAAGAGGTTCCACTGTGGCTAAAATGCTATCAAGCAGCATCACCTGCTGCAGAGAAACTGCTCATGAAAGGGAGAGTCAATTGATGTGGCACACGATGTGTTGTCTTGTTTTAAGAAACTGCCACAGCCATGCCAACCTTCAGCGACCCCCACCCCGATCAGTCAGCAGCCACCACCATCGAGGCAAGACCCTCCTCCAGCAAAGAGGCTGCCGAAAGCTCAGATGAGCATCAGCATTTTTTAGCAATAAACTCTTTATTTTGATTTTTTTAAGTTGATTTATTTTGAGAGAGAGACAGACAGTGAGAGAGAGAGGGCATTAGCTGGGGAGGAGCAGGGGGTGTGGGGGGGACAAAGGATCTAAAGCAGGCCCCACACCTTCAGCACAGAGCCCGATGTGGGGCTTGAGCTCATGAACCTCGAGATCATGACCTGAGCCGAAATCAACAGTCGGACACTCAACCGACTGAGCCACTCAGGTGCCCGGACAATAAACTATTTTTTAATTAAGGGGCATATACATTGCTCGCTTAGACATAATGCTATTGCATGCTTAAACTGTAGTGTAGTGTAAACATAACTTTTATGTGCACTGGAAAACCCAAAAAATCATTTGACCCACTTTATTGCAATATTCACTTTATTGCAGTGGTCTGGAACTGAAACCCACAATATGTCTGAGGTGTACCTGTATAAGGTAAGGAGTGTGTGTGTATGTGGTGATGGAAATGTCCTAGAATTAATTAGGGGTGATGGCTGTACAACAGTTAGCATATACTAAAAAACATTCCATTGTATACCATAAAGTAGTTAACATGTTGAATTTGATGTTATATGAATTTTACATTAATTTTTATTTTTTTTAATTTTTAAAGTTTGTTTATTTATTTATGTATTTATTTTCAGAGAGAGAGAGAGAGAGAGAGAGAGCGCGCATGAGCTGGGGAGAGGCAGAGAGAGAGGGCGACAGAGAGAATTCCAAGCAGGCGCAATGCTGTCGGCACAGAGCCCGATGCAGGACTCGAACCCACAAACCGTGAGATCATGACCTGAGCCGAGATCAAGAGTCAAATGCTCAACCGACTGAGCCACCCAGGCACCCCTTCCCTCAATTTTTAAAAACCTAAAAAAATAAAAGCTAGGGTGGTTATATTATTATCAGAGAAAATAGTTTCCAGAGCAAGAAAAAGTACTAGGAATAAATGTAACTTTACACAATGAAAAGGGGCAAGTCACTAAGAAAACAAGTGTATACACTGAACAAAACAGCTCAAAATACATGAAGCGAAAACTGATGGATCTGCAAGAAGAATTAGGACAAATCCACCATGACGGGAGGAGCCATCAACTCTCCTCTCAGTGTAATCGGTAAAACAACTTGAGAGAAAATCAACAAGGATATAGAGGATCTCAACAATACCATCAACCAACTGGATCCAATTGGTGGTTCTACAACACTAAACCCCTCAACAGCAGGATGCACATTCTTTGCAAGGGCACACGTTACATTCACCAAGACAGAAGATATTCTGGGCCATAAAATAAACCCTAAGCATTTTAAAATAACTGAAACCACATAAAATGTCCTCATGGACCGTAAGTGAATTAAACACCAGAAGTCAAGAACAGAAAATATCCACAACCCTTGAAAACTGAACAACACGCGTCTGAAAAATATACATGCATCGGAGAGGAAGAAATGAAAACATAACGTATCAAAATTTGTGGGATGTGGTTAAAGCAGTCCTTCAAGGGAAAGTGGTGGCAATAAATACTCAGAGAAGGAGAAAGGTCTCACATCAACAGTCTAAGCATCTCAGGAAAACAGAAAAAGAAAAGCAAAATAAAGCCAAAACAGGCAGAAGGCAATAATAATGAAAACAAAAATTAATCAAATTGAATGCAGAACAACAGAGACAATAAATAAAGCCAAAACCTGGTTTTCTGAAAAGGTGACTAAAACTGATAAACCAGACTGGCAAAGAATAAAAGAGAAAAAACACACATTACTGACATCAGCAATGAAAGATCCCACAGACACTAAAAGGATAATAAGGGAATACTAGGAGCAACTCTAGGCATGTAAATTCACCAATTTAGATAAAATGTGCCAATTCCTTAAGAGCCACAAACTTCTGAAATTCACCCAAGAATAAATGTAGGGAAATTGGAAATTTTTTTTTAAATGTTTCATGTTTATTTATTTTTGACAGAGACAGAGAGACAGAGCGCAAGTGGGGGAGGGGCAGAGAGAGAGGGAGGCAACAGAATCCGATGCAGGCTCCAGGCTCCGAGCTGTCAGCACAGAGCCCAGCATGGGGTTCAAACCCACGAACCATGAGATCATAACCTGAGCGAAAGTCAAATGCTTAACCGACTGAGCCACCCAGGCGCCCCAAGAATAAATTTTTTTAATTTAATTTATAGTTCAAAAACTTCCACACCCCCCAAAATAGCGAGGATAATCTCTAGGTCCATATCGTTTCACTGCTGAATTCTACCAGCATTTAAAATATGTTAAGATGAAATAAAACCAATTGTACACAATGTCTTCCAGAAGACAAAAGTATAGGGAACGCTTCCCAATTCATTTTATGAGGCCAGTGTTACCCGATACAGAAACTAAACAAACATGGTACAAAAAAAGGAAACCACAGCAACATCCTTCATAAACATGGACACAAAAACCCTCAACAAAATATTAATGGCTTAAATCCAGCAACATATTAAAAGAGTAATATTGCTTTTAGGGTTTATCACAAAGCTCTGTTTCTCCAAGCCAGATAAAGGTAAAAATACAAAAAGGGGCATCTAAATGTGCTCTGCCTCCTAACTAATAAAGTCCCAGAATGCCCTCACTTGATTGATGAGTTCTTTTCTATACCTATTTCCCTTACTGCTGGAGTCCAAGCCACCCAACCCCGCCCAAGCACCACGCCAGTGCCTTTGAGGATGAGCACACAGAGAAACATTCACAACTACTTCCTAGAAGCATGATTCTCTGGCTAGGAGAGGTGCACACGCAAAGGGGGAAATTCGCCATTGTCAATGACTCCAGATTCTGGAATTTTGTAATGGAACTAACAGAGGATACAGCAGAGAGGTGGTGGCTGCAGAATTTGGGCCAGAGACTTGTCAGGAGTCTGTGCGCACAGCTATCTCTTGTCTCTACCTGGTGGGTTCCAGATCTTAGATGCAGACTCTTCTTGAGGCTGTTTTCTCAGCGAAAAGAAGGAGTGGCCTCATTCTCTCTGCTCCAGAGACTAGAGCCAAAGGATCTAAGTCATCAGAGAGCAGACTCAACTCAAAAGACGGAGAATAATTCTAACCACTATAACTCACCCCAATCAAAAGGCTGCCCTTGTGAAAGAATTTGAATTTTTCCCAAGAAGACATACAAATGGCCAATATGCACATGAAAAGATGCCTAACATCATTAGTCATCAGGAAACTATAAATCAAAACCACAATGAGATACCACTTCATACCCAGTAGGAAAGCTATAATTTTTAAAAAATTAATGAAAAAATAATCAGAAATAGGAGGTGTTGGCAACGATGTAGGGAAATTGGAACCCTGGTACCTTGCCAATGGAAATGTAAAATGGTGTAGCCACTGTGGAAAATAGTACGGCAGTTCCTCAAAAAATGAAACAGAGATTCACCGTATGACCCAACAATTCCACTCCTAGATATAGACCCAAAAGAATTCAAAGCGGGGACTCAAACAGATACTTGTACATCAAAGTTTCTAAGCAGCATTATTCACAATAGTCAAAAGGTGAAAGCAACTCAAAAGTGTCTATCAACAGATGACTGGATAAACAGAATATGGACTATACATACAATGGAATATTAGTCAACCATATAAAGAAATGAAGAACTGACACCTACTACAATGTGGATGAACCTTAGAAACATAATGCCAGGGGAAAGAAGCCAGACACAAAAGGTACAGGGCATACGATTCAACTCACACGAGATACCCAATAGTCAAATTCGTACAGACAGGAAAGCAGGGTTACCATGCAGCTGGGGAGAGTCATTCATTGCTCAGTGGCACAGGATTTCTATCTGCGATGATGAAAAGGTTCTGCAGATAAATAGCGATGATGGTTGCACGACACTGTAAATGTATTTTGTGCCACCAAGTTGCACACTTTAAAATGGTTACGATGGTAAATTTTATGCTATGTATATTTTACCGCCATTAAAAAATTAGTTAAGAGGCCACCGTAGGAGGTAGTGCTCACCCCAAATCACCACGCTGGACACTGGCCAAAAGGTAAGCCTAGCCAACCCCTTAAGCATCCTTCTATCTTGAGAGAATATAGAGAATATGATTTTTTGAGCAATTGGATACCATCGTTCTCTTCACCTCATAAGCTTAAGAGAAGTTCAGGAGCTACAAGGCCCAACCCCGTAACTGTTATCCAGCTTGGAGGTGAGCTGAGCACACGGTTTAAAGACTAAAGCCTGCCAGGCACTGATGGGGAGTGAGTCATCTGTGGGCGAATTCAAAGATCCATACCTAGTATCAGAATGTTGTTCCCTTACGTCACCTGCAGCCCAGCAGGTGTGCCGTCATCCCATGGAAGGATGGAAGGCTTCTACGGGTTTCTTCTCACTCCTTGCTCTCACACATTGGGAGTTCAGTTAGATCCACTGAATAAATGAAGGATACACTCAAGGGTGGCACCTCCCTGGATACCTGAGATCCCCTAACCTCCCCAAGCCAATCTATTGGCGGGGATGGGGGGATGATCATGAAACCCATCAAAGTTAACAACCTTTAAGCATTTGCCTTGTGCCAGGCGCTCCGCTCAACTCCTTAATGCAAGATCCCATGTAATCAGAACAATCCTATGCAAAGTGATCCCAATTTTATAAGCCAGGAAACTGAAGCTCAGAAAGGAGAGCTCATTTGCCCAAGGTTACTTAGCTAGTGTACCTTGAACTCAGGCTGGAATCCAAACAATCTTACTGTGGATCCCAAGCCGTCCTAACCGATAAGTTATACTACTTCAAGAATCCATGAAAATTTCTAGAGACTCAATTAAGTTATTATTTCTGAGCCTTCATATCACTTTCCTACTGATCCAGGGAAACTCAGGGCATGTGTCTTTGGAATGCATCCACGCTCTAATCAATGGCTGACTAGTAACCCTGGGGGGGGGGGGGGAGGCCATGTTCTCAGTCTTTATCAAGAACAAGATTTCTACTACAGCAAAACAGAGAAACCACCTCAATGGCCAAAAGCAGCACTGTCCAGCTGAAATATACAGTGAGCCACCTGTGTAATTTAAAATTTTGTAGTAGCCTCAGGGGAAAAAAGAGGGATAAGATACAGTCGAAATTCATTTTAAGAAATTTTACTTAACCCAATCTCTCTGAAATAATATCATGGCAACATGTCGTCAATATAAAAAATTATTAATGGTGAAGCTCCTGAGTGGCTCAGTCAGTGGAACATCCAACTTCAGCTCAGGTCATGCTCTTGCAGTTCACGAGTTCAAGCCCCACATCAGGCTCTCTGCTCTGGGCACGGAGCCTGCTTCAGATCCTCTCTCCCCCCCCTCTCTCTCTGCCCCTCCCCTGCTCACTCTCTCTGTCTCTCTCAAAATTAATAAAGAAACTTAAAAACATTATTAATGAGATCTTCCACACTCTTTTCTTCCTACTAAGAGGTCAGAACTTGGTGTGTATTTTATACCAATATAATCACACCATTTATACCATTTCAGTCAGAAGTCACCACATTTCAACTGGTCAAAAGCCAAGTGGCAAGTGGCTACTGTACTGGACATCTCAGGTCTGTTTCCCTCTCTTTTTCTCATTCCTCCTTGTCTCTGTGGATGCCCTACTCTGTCTCCATTGGTTCTATGTTTCTCTCCAATAGTTTTCATCTATAAAGTCACCCATGAACTCAAAGTATATGAGCAGCAGAGGGAGCCACCATGATGATTCTCATTAACTCGATCACCAGCACTTCCCCTTGGCCCTCTGTTTGCTCTCGTCTTCCCTTCCAGGCCATGCCACCTTTGGGGAGTCCACAGTAGAGCAGTAAACCTCTTCCTGTATCTGGGGCTGTCTTAACCTCCACACTGGGTCACCCTGGGTCACATCAGTGACTCTAAACCTCAGTAAACTCACTTGTAAAACAGGAACAACCACTGTTGCAGTCACTGCCCACTGGAGAGATGTTGCAAGGGTCACAGAAACCCTGCAGACAATGGGTCCCTGCTTTGACTTTCTCCTCCCCATCCCTCAGCTTCTCCATCCTCTGTCGCAGCTGCCCTGTGTCCCTTGTCTTCCTCAGCTTCTGGACACCTCCCCATTCCCCAGCTCCAAAGCAGCACTCTGAGGGCAAGGAGGAAGGCCAGGTCCCAAGACTTGGGGCCCAGAGGGCGGGAGCCCAGAAAATGACCGATTCTCTGGAGGGAGGAGGAAGACTCCTCAGTATTCTGCCCATTCGAGGACAAAAAATCACAAGCTCCCTAACGGGATCCGTTCCAAAAACCCAGATGGGATAGTGAACCCTTCCGAAATAACTTCTGCCACTAACTCGGAGCTGTGAGACCACCTCCTGCCATATCTTTATGAGAACAAGGCAGAAGGGGGTAAGGCTGGGCCACTTTGTATGGAAAACCAAGAATTCCTCTTATGTCCACAGGTCCCCAGCTCCTCCCCAACTAGAAACAGGAAGAATGAGATTCTAACCTGAAGCAACTGCCTCCTTAAACCCTGAGCTCTCAGTCATCAAAACATAGGCAACCAAAAAAAGAAAGCATAAACCCATACTGAGGATGGGGCGGGGGGGAACAGGCCCTTTTCACACGGCTGGGGAAGGTAATTTGGCAACACCTACCAAAAGTCCTGAAATTTGGCATAGCCTTGGATTCAGCAATTGGGCTGGAATCAAAGGACCGCTACAAACCACAAGGATATCTACTGTGGCATTATTTATAATGACAGAAAGTTGTAAATGTACACGATCTGACAATAGAATTTGTTAAATTATGGTACGTCCATAGAATAGCATGCAGCCACTAATAATATTTAATAATATGAAATGCTGTTCCTGACATTTTAAGTGCATTTTGTATCTCCAGCATTCCTCAAGAGTTGTAGGATGGAATATCCAACTGCCTACTTGACAAATGGAACATGTCCAAACAGGACCTGACCATCAAGCCCAACCTATCCCACTTCTAGTCCTCATGTTTCAAATAAAGGCACCACCATTCGCTCAGTTCTTAAGCCAAACACCCAGGGATAACCCTCCCTTCTTTATTTTCCCCATATCTGATTCATGAACGCCTCGTGCACACCTGACCTTCTGAATCCAGCCGCCGGCCCCATCCCGCCAACCACCTTAATAGTCCCAAGCACAGTGACTCCTGGTTTTGGTTTCCACACCAATCTCCCAAACTGTCTCCCTGCCCCCATTCTTAATCCCTGCAGTCTATTTTCCCTGAAGCAATCAGAAGGATCTTTTAAAAATCTAAGTCAGTCACCTCCCCGTTCACACTCAGGACAAAATCCAAGTATCTTATCAAAGCTCTCTATCACCAGGGCCCTGATTCTGTCTCCCACTGTGTCCCTCACCCCTTGCCCGTCCACCCACTCAACTCCAACCACAGTGGTCTGCTTGCTGTTCTAACGACACTCCAAGGACGTTCCCACCCAAGAAATTTGCTCTTCCCTCTGCCTGGTCCCTTCCCCAGATACGTCTTGGTTTGCTTCCTCAAGTCAGTAAAACCTCAAGGGGGCCTCTGCTGACCATCCCATGACCCTCCTTCTTTTCCATGCTCTTTTGGTTTTATTTTGGGGTTTGGGGTTTTTTTTTCTTCCATAGCTGTTACATTATTATAGAAGATTGTTCATTGGCTTCCGATGAACCACACCTCCTAGAATCCATACCCTCAGACAGTCATTTCCACATTGATTTTGGGCTTATCCACTTAATGTGCTTTGGCATATGGGACACTGGCAAAGGTTACAGAAGCAGAGGCCTCAGAGGGGCTGTGCAAAGGGGATTGTTCTCTTGGAACATGGCTGCTTCCACGAGGTAAGGAATCCAGCTGTCCTGTTGGAAAGCCATGTACAGAAAAACTGACATCCCCCCACCAACCACTAGCCATGTGAGCTAGGCCACCTTGGGCCATCCAGCCCAGCTGAGCCATCTGATGATCACACAACCACATGAGTGATGTGGGCAAGATCAGCAGAACCGCATCATCCACCCTAGAGGTCAGAGATCAGGAAGCTAGCCCTTGGGCCAAATCTGACCCACCACCTGTTTTCATAAGGCCCCACAACCTAAGAATAGTTTTTACATTTTTAAACGTAAAAAAAGGGGGGTGGGGGGGTAATAGTATTTCGTGACATGTGAAAATTACATCGCATTTCAATTTCAGGGGCCATAAATGAAGCTGCAGTGGAAAACTGTCCATCTGCGGCTGCTACGTGCTACAACGGCAGAGCTGAGAGGCTGTGATGGAGTCTGTATGACCCACAAAGCCTAAACTATTTACTACCTGTCCCTTTACAGAAAGAGTTTGCTGGCCCTTGCTGCAGGCTGCTGGCAGGCTAACCTTTAAACAACTTTTTATTGTGTTCACTCCAAAACCTTTGAAGACTTCTATCTCCTTCCTCAAAGGAGTGAAACTTTGTCAGTCTGGCTCCCTTGTCCTTAGTCAGATCTCAAGAGTCTGTGACCTAAATTCATTTCCTATGGCATTCTATCAGGTACTCTCCATTCTAGACCAACTGGTCTCTCAGCTGCCCCACGAAGGCATGAACTGGTATGAAATACCTTTATCTGGTTAGCTGTTCTTGCTGAGCGAGCTCTCTCCACCTGCCAGCTCTCCCAATCCTTCTCTGCGCTCAGGGTCCCCAGCTCCCCAACCAAGAGAGCTACCCTAACTGCTTTGCCAAATGTTTCCCTGGGTGTATTCTATGGAACATCAATCCCAAGGGATATCCTTGGAAAAAGGAAACACCGCAGACTCCACGCTCTCTCGGAGTCACCGTGCACATAGATGATATCGTTAACGGCTCTGAGAAGTCTCTGCAGTCAAGATGCCTGTTTCCCTTTGTTTAGCTCAACCTTTGCCAAATTCTCCAAGGAATTCGTTTTGTCTACAGAGTACTTGTTGACCACCAGCATGTAGTACAGGGCCCGGATTTCAGTACTCTCCGCAAGAATGAAAAATGCTAATTTTTCAGACCAAAGGACCCACAGAACACACTTCGGAAACGCTGTTCAAACTCTTCCCTTTCTACCCCTGATCTGAGCTGTTCCCTTCCATGTCATCTATTCCACACCACGTAATGTTAATCATACCACCATCATCATCATGACTATCAATTATTCAGCTCCTGCAGCTGTGTTACAAATGGCACCAGGCCCTTGAAAATGTCCTCCCTTTCGATCTTCATAACTACTGAAATAGGTAATGTTATTCTTTTATTGCCACTTTGCCAAAAATTAAACCATGGGTCAGAAAATTTAAATCACTAGCCCAAGATAAAGTAAGTAGAAAAGCTACAGTTTACAACTTTACTTGTGTAACTCCAAAGGTCATGGTCTTTCTTCTCTGCTAGACTACCTCCTGATAACATGCCATGGCCCTTGTTGTTGGCTATCCACCCAATATCCCTTCATGCTTTCTTCCATGCCAGCATGTATGGGGTGGCAACCAGTCAACCCAGGCAATGGACCATGACTCATCTAAACCACTTACCATGGTGTCCCCACGTCCCCACCTCCCAGCATTGAGGCAAGGACTGGCCATCTGACCAAGTTTTGGCCAAGAAGACATAATTCAACATCATCTGTGGGGTAGGTAGCGAAACAAAGACATGAACCCTTTATCCCTGCTTGCTCCTCGCCCAGTCCCCCTCCTCCCTGCCTTGAACCTGAGTGAGACAGCTAAAGCTTTAGAAGACATCTTGCAACCAAAAGGAAGAGGCCATTGAGAACTCAAAGAGACAACGGTCCCGAGCTTACTAACTTGCTGACCCAACTCAAGCAGCCATATACCTCCATACCTCTTGCGATACAAGAAAAAGAAGCCATCATTTGCTTTAAAACTGCGCTTGGATTTTCCATTTCGTGTAGCTTGAACACATTCCTAATGGACCTACATGCTGTCTCCCATATTATTTGCTGTTTGGATTTCATCATTATTTCACACATATATTATTATTAGCCTTGTCTCCCTAACCATGCAGTACACATCTTGAAGGCTAAGTCCATGCTGTATATGGGGTGATATGCACGCTACTAAATTTTGATTATCACGGTTTTCAGCATGGTCTGTTCAATTCACTACTTACTCCAGTGTTTGTGAGCAGGGAGTCCTTACCATCAAAGAGCAGAAATATGCCACCTATCTCCTATTATGTTCGTATTTTTCAAAGTGTCGATGTGAAAACATGCATCAGAAACACCTGGACTGTTTATGAAATGCAGATTCCTGGGCCTCCTGCCAGTCCCACCTGAATTAGAGTCTCTGGGGTTAGAGGCTGAGAATGTGCATTTTCAATGAGCTCCCTCAGATGGTTTTAACATGCAAAATGTGACAGTTTGGGGGATAAAAAAAAACCCCTCGGGTCCAAAGCCTAGATGAGGTTTGGCAGGACTTGGCTGCACCTGGGATCTTCAGCCCCTCCTCAGTGTCCCCACCCCGGCGCCAGAGACCTGAGGAGCAAGAAGCTGGCCTGACTGCTGAAGACCCTTCCCTGAGCAATCTGGAAACCAGGGATCTGTGGCATCCCGGAACCAGGAAACTGACACCCAGATGCACTCCCAATAACTCTAACCTCCGGCAACTCCGTCCCCCAGTTTGCAAAGAAAACCTCTATGCAGAAAAGAAGCCATGGAGTCCAGGATACGCTGTAACCATCACCATCATCAAGGAGTAATCAGAGAATGGGGCATGTTGAAAAGAGGAAAAGAAAACAGGAGAAACGCGCACAGTAATACCTGAACTAGCACCTGGGACTCCTGACGCCAAGGGCCAGAAGAGAACTCAGGTGGCCCTTTTGAGTTATTTAGTTACTCACCACCCGCAGTTCTGAACAGAATCATATCCTGGGCACTGCTCACACCAAGACATAAATTTTCCCAGATGACAGGGGCACACAGACATGCATTCTAGGGTAGCAAACAGCATATTACACACACACACACACACACACACACACTCCACTTTCAAACTGATGACCTTTCTGTGTGCTGACAACCAAAGTTAAAATCATGGAGGAAAAAAAAAAAGACTTAAAAGTAAATCAGACAGCGGTGCTCATCCGTGCTGGAACCCAGGCACAGGGCTCCAAGATTCAGTAGGGGCTGAAGAGTTCAGGCCTTGGAAACTCCTGGGCTGGAAACAGGGAACCTCCCCAGCACTGCACATGCCTGCTTCGCCAGAGGGAGAACCCCTTTACTTTGCTTCCAGCCCCACAGCCACCACCCTCAGCAAATGCCGGCTAATAGGAGTTCCCAAATTTAATCAAGCCATGTGTACAGCTGGTTTGAAGGAGAAGTGAGTGGAACCCTTCGGATGTTTCCAACAAACGTGGATGCCCAGTGATTACGTGCACACCAGACATTTTCTACGGCTCTTGAAACCTTCCTCCTTTGACCAAATGGCCTTCGGAAGAAATAAATTCTGCCATCTTCTTTCTGAGTAACTTTGCATCGAACCCCACCCCCCAAACTGCTTCAAACTCCCCCTCAAGTTCTGTTGGAGACAATGTTACAACTCGCCAGCGATGACTCCTCCTCCGACCCCTCTCCTCACCATCCTATGGAGATTCAAGAGTATTTTCCTACACCACTTGTGTGTGCTGATCCAGGCATATTTTTTTGTTATCTTTTTACACGTTTCAGGCCTGCAACAGCTCCCTGCATCAAACGATTTGATTTGGAAACGGGTAGCTCAAAGGGGATTTTTTTTTTTTTTAATGCATCTTGCCTCCTGACATGTATATCACTGAAATAAAACAAAAACAAAAACAAATTCCAAGGAGCAATCGCGGAGTTGTGAAGGAGGCCCAGAGCAGAAGAGGTCTATATTTATAGGCAGCCCCGTTCTGGGAGCAAAAAGCACCTTTTGACCACCTGCAGAATGCGCAAGGTCACGTGGGTTCTCTGCAGCGCCTTAATGTCTTACCCAGCACACAAGCCCCCGTGGCATATAAACAAATCCACAAGCGGAAAAAAAGAGAGAACTCACTCCTCGGAGAGGAAACAAATGATAATAACAGCCGCAGGAATAATAATACATAAAGAATAACAATTACTACTACTACTACCAACATCCAGCCAAGCGTAGATGACAGCGGCACAGTCAAGGGACATCCAGTGCAGGCTTTGCAAAAAAGATAAATCACAGAAAACCAAATCGTGCCGCCCTGCCACCCTCCCACACCCTCCCCCCCACCAAACAAACAGAATCAAAGGAAAGGGGGTGGTGGGGAGCAAGGAACGGGAAGGAAAGATTGCCTTTTCCCCCCATAGGCGACACCTACCTCCAGGGTCCGGATCTCTTTTTGTGTGAGGTCGTTGGAGGTGGCACATTTGGTCCTAAGCCCTTCCAGGTTGGAGATGCTCAGGTCTATCATGTTTTGGACCAACTCGCACTGCTGTAAGGCTTTTTGCAAACTCAGAGGCTGCTGCTCCTCGCTTTTCGTCATGTTTTCCTCATCCATCGCTTGCTCGGCAAGCCCCCTTCCCCTCCTCCTCCTCCCAGAGAGAAAAAAGAGGGGGGGGGGAGTAGAGGTAGTCTACCCCCTACGCTCTCCAACCACTGCGACTTCTCAACAGTGTCTCATGAAGAAGAAACCCAACATCTCACACAGGGCTGAGGGGGTGGGGTGGGAGGAGGGGACAAGAGCCAAAATTTATTATTTTATTTTGGGGTATCAAGCAGACTCCATTAGAATGTCTCCTCTCTCTGAGTCTCTGGTCCCTGAAAAGGAGAGATGCTGTTTCTCAGAAGCAAACCAGGTGATGTGATGCTGTCTGTACACTTAGGGAGGAGGGGGAGGAGGAGGAGGAGGAGGAAAAAGAGGAGAAGGGGGGGGAGGAGAGGAGGAGGAGAGGAGGAGGCGAAGGAAAACAGCGCTCACTCTTTACACACCGGCTCCGTGAAGGGCAAATTTATATATTTTTGGCTGGCTGGCTTTTATGTCAAAAAAAATCTGCTTTGCCCCCCTCCCAGTTGCAGTGACACGGCATTGTCCACCGTTTGGGGTGCTTTAGCGCGTCCTCAAGATGCTGTCTGCATTGCTCCCGCGGCTGCGGCGGCGACTGCGGCTGGCTGCTGTCTCCTCCTCGCGCTGCTGCTGCTGCTGCTGCTGCTGCTGCTGCTGCTGCTGCCGCCGCCGGGCTCCGGGGGTGACGGCTGCTGCATTCGCTCCTGCCTCGCTCCACACCGACATCTTGCCTGTCAATCAAAGGGCGGGGGGGGGGGGGGGAGCGAGCGCCGGCGAGGGATGGAGAGCGAGCGAGGGACCTGCGGGGAGCGGGTTGGTGGAGCGGCGCCGTGCGCGCAGCCGCCCCGGCCCGGCGCGCCAGGGACCCGCGGGAGGAGGCGGCCGCGGCGCGCGCAGGCTCGCGCACCTGCCCGCGGAGGGGCCGGCTCCCGGCGCGGGCCGGGGCGCGGTGGGGCTGGGGGCGGACTTCGCGGGGCTGCGGAGCTCGCGTGGAAATTACTACCGTACGTGCGTGCGTGCGGGCCGGCGGGCGGGGACGCGGGGGAGGAGCGCGCGGCGGGGGAGCCGGCGGGGAGTGCCCCCGGCCTCGGGGGCTGGGCGCGGGGCGGGAGGGGGAGGGGGAGGGGCGGGGGTGGAGGCCACTACTACGGCACGCTCTCGCGAGACGAGGCCGGAGTACCGCTCAGCAGGTGCGCTGGGGCTGGGAGCAGGTGTGCACCCAACTTTGAAACCTTTAGTGCGTGCCGGAGAAACGTCAGCGTGAACCTGTTCACGTCCTCTCTGGCTTTCTGGCTCGGGATGTGTGTGTGTGTGTGTGTGTGTGTGTGTGTGTGTGTGTGTGTGTGTGTGTGTGTGTTGAAACAAACTGATTGTCGTCCTTGAGCCTTGTGTGCGTCTGTCTGCCTGTCTTTTTGTTCGTTTGTTCTTTCTCGTTAATGGGAAAAAATAAAACAAACCTGATCATCTTCCATGAGCTGTAGGAAGCTGCATCCCCGCTTTGGTACCCTGGCCTGCAGTTACCCTGACGAGTGGCTTTCCATTTGGAGGGGGAAAGGGGCTTGGCGTTAACCTGATTGTTACCATGTCTGAAATGTCCTCCACGATCTGATACCAGCCTACCTAAACGACCTTATACCAGCAAACTATGGCCCCAGAGCTAAGAATGGTTTTTATATTTTTAAATGGTTGGGGGAAAAAAATCAAAAGAAGGTTTTGTGACATGTGAAAATTAGAAGAAATTCTACATTTCAGTGCCCATAAAGTTTTATTGGACAACTGCCACCCATTCCTTTCATGTCGGTGTTTACTGTTGTAACAGCAAAAGTGAGTAGTTGCAGGAGGAACTGTGTGACTTGAAAGCCTAAAATACGTGCTATCTGGCCCTTTCCAGAAAAGCTTGTCCACCCCTGATTGATCACCAAACATATTCTTGCCTCAGAGTTCTTTACTCTCTCTGTCAGCTCTGCCCAGACCACATTTCCTAGTTCTCTCCTGGTTGGTTCCTTGTCACTTGGTGTCAACTCAAATGTCATCCCAGAGAGGCTTCAACTTCTTGAACATCTTAACTACTAGTATTCCCAACACACATTGCTCGAAGGATGTATTTAGGATAATTAGCAAAAGGCTCCTCTTTCTCCAGGTAAACAGAGCTCCCTGCCAGTCAACTGAGTTTATGGAGCAGAGTGACTCAGAACACATTGTACAATACGTGTCCCTTAAAGGAAGCCACTTGAGAGGTACAGAGAATGACAGCCAGTGATGGCAGACTTTTTTTTTTGCCCTCAGACTCTGGGCCATAAGGTTTTCCAGCTCATACAGATCTGAATCAGCATTTTCAAAATCCCTCTGCTGGTGAGGAGCTCAAATGCGTTCTCTATATTCTCAGTCTCTTGGACTATGAAGTTCATGGATTCCAATTCTCTAGTAAAATTCTCTTTTCATCTATTTTCTCCTTCTCTTGCTTTGTTTCTCTTAAATATATTAATCATGGTTATTTTAAAGCCCTGGTTTACTTCCAGTACTTTAGTCACCTGCAGAGTCTGTTTCTATTGCCTGTTTTTCTATTTGTTTTCAGTCATTTGGTCCTGTCTCTTGTCAGGCCTTGTAATTTTTGTTGAATGCCATACAACATCTGTGTATGAAAAATATATATATAAAGTCTGCAGGTAATATCTAACTCTGGAGAGGGCTCCCCACCCTCTGGAAGCAGATGGCAAGGGGACTAAGCATCTTAGCTAAGCTGGGTGGAGGCTGAGTTGTGGTTTTGATAAGATATCATCTAACTTTGGCTCCTGCGTCTAAGGCTTTGCCTTTTAGAGATTCCAACTAAGGTCTTTAGGTGTTCACCGAGGCCCTTCCCGCCCCCCCCCCCCAGCCCTGTGTTCTAACCTTATAGCCATAACATGGCAAGACTGCTGGACACTCTCCTCTGTTTTTCAGGGGCTTTCTGTTTGGCTTCTAGCCTCTTGGCCTGCACAGTTTCAGAATTTGCCAAATGTCTTAAGGGGAAAACCACCATCTATCAAGCTCACTTTACTACCCTTCCCTTTGCTCTAGGATAGTCCCTAATTTTGTCTCTCCAGCCCTAGGACACTGCCAAAATTCTGCTGGTTTCTCTGTCCCCCAGCAGCAGCAGCCTTACCTGGGAAAAGTCTAGATTCCAAGTCCCCCAATTTGCAAATTCCGCAAGGGGAAAAGTGGCTGCAGTATACATCAGCTCACCTCAACATTGTTTCAGAATCTTGGCCCCTCTAGTCCCGGTGGCTGCAGCAGCAATGTGAATGCCTTTAAATAGGTGATGATGATGATGATGATGATGATGATGATTTGATTTGGCTTTTCTAGTTGTTCTCAGAGCAAGTAGAAATTGCAAAAAATGAAAGTAGCCCATAGTTCAGAAGTCATCCACTGGCAGGGCTGTAAGCAGCACACAAATGCGTTGTTTGACATCCCCCCACACACAACCACCACCCCTCCTTTGCAATTAATTGTTATAGTGGACATTTGTTATACTTTGCATCCATCCAGCCCTTCTCAAGAGAAACCAAAGCACTTTTCCAGAACCTTCTTTGCAACTGAGTTTCATGTGACCTAAGCACTTCTATTAAACATGTCACATGAGATTTATACTTGGAAATGAGCAACAAAGAGGAGTCTATCTGATATAAGCATGACAGCCAGTGCACCTTGCTTCCAGGTGTCCTGCCCCTGTGTAAGCTTGGGGTCTGTGCTGAAAGGCACGGCACGGTATTCACAGGGGTGGTTTGGGCATCATTCCTAGCTGTGCAGCCCGAGCCTACAACTCTTGTCCTTCTGGAGATTCTACAGGCTTTCTACCTGTCTTAGTCTGTCTTGGCTGACATAACAAAATTCCACTGATGGGTGGCTTCAACAAAATAAATTGGGGCTTCTGGGTGACTCAGTCGATTGAGCATTCGACTCTTGATTTCGGCTCAGGTCATGATCTCTCAGTTCGTGGTTTCGAGCCCTGTGTCGGGCTCTGTGCTGACAGCACGGAGCCTGCTTTGGATCCCCTCTCTCCTTCTTTTTCTGCCCCTCCCTCCGCTGTCATGCATTCTCTCTCTCTCTCTCTCTCTCTCTCTCTCTCTCTCAAAATAAGTAATTTAAAAAACCTTTTAAAAAACACAGATATGTGTTTTTCTCACAGTTCTGGAGGCTGGAGATCACAGTGCCAGCATGTTCAGGTTCTGGTGAGAGACCTCTTCCTGGATTCAGAGGGCGTCTTCTTGCTGTGTCCTCACATACAGGCATGGTTCACATGGCTTTCTCTTCTTATTAGGCTATCCCCCTTTTGAATTAGGACCTCACCCTTTGGCTTCCCCTAGCCCTGATTACCTCCTAAACATCGCAAAGGCACATTAAGGAGAAGAGCTGAAACATGAATTTGGGCGTGGTGGGGGGTGGGGATGCAATTCAGTCCATAGCACCACTCTGTTAAAGCACTTTTGCTTGAACTACCTGGAGTAAATTGTATCATTGTCACAAAGAACCTTGACTGATAATCTTACCAAAAATTCCAAAATCAGGAGACACTACCAAAAATGGAGATTTCTGGCATTTCTAGGAAATCAGGAAGATCTGGCCTCATTGGGCAACAACTGGCTGGATGTGAGAGACAGCAACCCCTTTCAGATGGGACACAGCTCACTCCAGTTCACCATGACCTCCACTAAGCCCCTTCATTCATTATTTATATTTCTTGCCTAGCCCCTGAAGGCATTTGCATGTGCTGCCCCTGGGATAGCTTAAGGTAGTTTGCACCTTGGATCCATAGGAATCCCACCAATTCCAACTAGTTTCAACTGTAAGAATAGTCTCATATTAGAAGTCCAGTCCAATCAAAACTCTATTCTCATATCCAGTTTAATACCTCTTCCCCACCTGCCCTGGTCTGACCCAAAGATGGCTCGGGAATCTGCAACAGGGACTAGGGCAGGTGTGTCCTCTCCTGCCCTTTCCTGGCTCTGCCGGAGTATGGGAGCAGGGGAGCGTGTGGAAAAGGGAAAGCATTCTCTGCTGAGAACAGGTGACTTCAGGGATAGTTCGCTCTGGTGTTAGATGACCCCACCACCACCACCACCACCACCATGTCCTGGCAAGCACTCACATGGTTCTTTTACTCAGGCACACTGGGGGATCACTGGAGACCTCTGTGGGGACCTTGTGGGGACTCAGTGTGCATACTGGGTGACCTCTTGCACACCCTCTTTTTCATTCATACCCCAGGAAGTACCCCACATTCTCTTTTGAGGTCCTGGAGGCCACCCTCTTGGGTGAGTCTTTTCAGGATGACTCAGACCTCCAGACATACACCCTGGCCCATGGGAAATAGGATACACCTTTGCCCTTTGCCCTCGCTCCTCGCCCTGCTGTCATGGACAGCCCCAGGCAGCCTTCAGCTGGCAGTGAGATGCCAGCCACCCCCTGCTTGCTGCCCCCAGTCTCACAAGTGATTCTTTGAGCTCTTCTCTCTTGGCTTAGAGATCAGAGGGGAGAAGAAAACCCCCTACAAAGACCTGTCAGAGAAACCTGGATAAAATCTGCCCTGGATAAAATCTGACCTTGTTTTATATTGGCTGGAGGCTGATGGTTATTGATGGTCAGGGGACCAGTCTGGCCACCTTTTGACAGGAGGAAGTATTGTTACCCACTGCCCTTAGCTTTGAAGCTTTAGCTGAAGTTCTGGGTCAACAGGAAAAGTCTTGTTCCACATCTTGTTATATTGATGATAAGCTGTCCCCAATATTTTCTAAGTTGCCTTGTGAATAGGGACCCAAACTGGAAAGTAGAGGGGTGACCGATACCCCTGGCACTGAACAAAACTAACACTGACTTCTTGAAGAGCTCAACACACTGTGTTCCCAGGGCATTGCTTTTTTTTTTTTTTCTTTTTTCTTTTTCCTACTGATTCTGAGGTGGGGAAGAAATCTCAGAATGCGAGCCCCCAGGACACAACCAAATCTTCTAGTTGTGAGAGGAGTATTACTGTTCTGTTCTCATTGATCCCCAAAACATAAATGGCTTTAAAAAAAATACCTTTTATGAGTACAGGCAGAACTCTCCTAGCTTTAACCTTGTGAAGTTTTTCCAACATCAGAAAACTGACTTTTCTAGAGTTCTCCTTTTGGCCTTTTGCCTCTTTGTCTCTTAATTTTCCACTGCAAGCGAAGCAACCAGATCACTCTTGTGATGGCAAGATAACTTCGGCTCACGATAACGGACATTTTAGTCCAGTGATTTATGCCAGCTTTACACAGTAAGCACTCAACGCCGCACTGTGAATTTTCAGTTACAGCAGCACCCTCAGGATGGGAGAGGATGTGTGCTGTGGCACGCACTGACTACTTCGGGCACGGTGAAGGAGCAGCGTCAAAAATTGCAGTGAAGTCGTGCCATCAACCAAACTGGCTTCCTTCTTATACCATCTGGTCTAGGAAGCTCTGCATTAGGCTGAATGGTAAGGAGAAGAAAGGCATCTGCCCTGCACAGGTCCCAGGGGTCATGGCTCGTGGGGCAGAGCACAGTCTGGGCACCTGATAAAGGACACACCCCACATGGCATTCATCTGTGGCAGCCTGGATGAAGGTCCTGATTCTTCTGTTTTGTTTTGACTGCAGTACAATGCACATAAGGTTGACCACTAAGTGACATCTATTACACTCACAGCGCCATGGGATCATCACCGCTCTATAGAGTCCCAGAATTTTTTCATCACCCCAGAGGGAAGTCCCGTACATATTTAGCAACTACTCCACATTCCCTCCTTCTCCCAGCCTCTCACGACCACTAATCTACTTTTTGTCTCTACAGATTTACCTGTTCTGGATGTTCCATACAAGTGGAACCTTACAGTACCTGCCCTTCTGTGTCTGGCTTCTTTCGCTGTAGCATAATGTGTTTGAGGGTCGTCCATGTCATAGCAGGTGTCAGTTCTTCATTCCTTTTTATGGCTGAGTAATATTCCATTGTGTAGATAAACCGCATTGGTTACCCGTTCATCTGCTGGTACATATTTGAGTTTTTCCACCCAAATATGCTTGGCTATTGGGAATAGTGCTGCTGTGGACATTTGTGTATGATGGGTTGTTTCAACACCTGTTATCTATTCTTTAAGGCATACAAGTGTACCTTGGGGGCATTGCAGTTTTGGTTCCAGACCAGCAAGTATTGCAATAAAGCAAGTCAAATGAATTTTGTGGTTTCCCAGTGCATATAAAAGTTATGTTTACACAATACTGTGGTGTATTAAGTGTGCAATAGCATTGTGTCTTAAAAAAAAGCAATGGACATACTTTAATTAAAAACTACTTTCTTGCTAAAACATGCCAGCCATCATCTGAGCTTTCAGTGTGGTGTAATCACTGATCACATTCCCCATGACAAATATAATAATAATGAAAGAGTCGAAAATATTGCAAGAATTACCCAGATGTGACACAGAGACACAAAGTGAGCAAACGTTGGAAAAATGGCACCCGCAGACTTGCTTGATGTAGGGTTGCCACAAACCATCAATTTGTTAAAAACACAGTATCTGCAAAGCTCGGTAAAGGGAAGTGCAATAAAACGAGGTATGCCTGTACATCCGGGAGTGGGATTCAAGGATCATACGATAATTCTGTTTAACTTTTCGAGAAACTGCCAAACTGCTTTCCATAGCTGTTTGCCCCATTTAATGTTCCCGCCAGCCATGTGGGAGGCCTCCACCTTCTCCACGACCCCCCTTCCTGACTCTTCTTGCATCGATATTATTTCATTACGAAAACAACCTAGTGACGGTATACTTCCGAAAGTCTGCATTGACACGCACATTTCTTGAGTGCCTATGATGTGCTAGGACGATGCTATAGTATGGGACTTAAACATTAATACAACACAGTGCATTCTTCAGTTTTCTTTTCACTGCGAGAGATGAAAACCCACAGCAAGCCAGTTTAAGCAAAAAAAGTGATTCATAAAGCCAGGAAGCCCAAGGGAGGAAACTCACAGCAGCCCGGCACCATCCCTTTCTCTCTCTGTCCCTCTGTTCTGCTTTCTTCTGTGCTGGCTGCACTTTTAGGTGGCTTTCCCCTAGGATGTGGCAAAGGTGGCCACAGAGAGCTTTAGCAACCCTATCACAAATAGAGTTCCTTCCTGCTTAGTTCCAATGTAGTTCCGACCAGCTCCAGCATAAGCTGCAGAGTTGGTTTCGCACTAACCTGGTGTAGGCCGCCTGTTCCTGAGCCAGTTGTGTGAGCCAAGGGGATGGAATATGAGGACAGGCGAGGTCTAGGTTGTGGGGAAGTGGTATCAACTCTACCCAAACTGTGTTGTAGGAGATTAGGGGAGGGCTTTCCCCTCGGGAAGGGGAATTCCTTTGGGAACTCCCAAAGGAAAGGGGGAATGCTGTTGTCAGAAGAGGAGTTGGATGTTGGGCCGACCAAACCATCAGCAACATTCCACCATCCTTGAGGGAGTCCTGGTCTAATGGGGAGACCCATGCACATGCATCCGGTAACTATAACTATGCTCTGGGAGTAAAGAAGAGGAGTTCTTCACTCCCGTGCAAGGGAAGGGGCTCTGGGAAGGCTCTACTGAGGACGTAATTCTGAAGCTGAGACTAAAGGAATGGAATCCTCCAGGTGCACGTAAAGGAACTGGCTTGTACCAAAGCACAGCGTCCTGAAATCATTGTGATTGCAGACACCTGCAAGAAACCCATACTTGTCACAATGATTTCTGAAGTCACAGTCAAAATATGAAAACCATTAGGCCTTGCCTTGAGAAGACTTTTACTGGTGGACAATTTGAGGCACTGCCAGACCTCCCTCTACTGATTTACTGGATGTGAGGCTTTCAGTGCCAAAACCGGGACAATCTAAGGCAAAGCGGGACAATTCGGTCCCCCTATAGTTAAGTCCCCGACTCGTGAGTACCTTTTAGTGTGCACAGAGTTGGGACAAGTGGTATGGGGGCATCTGTTATGTAAGGATGATCCCTCTGTTGAAACAAAACTGTGCCCACAAAAAGGTTCACAGCAGCACTATTCACAACAGCCAAAAGGTGGAAACCACCCAACTACCCATCATCTAATGAGTGGATAAACAAAATGTGGCATATCCATACAATGGAATTGTATTCAGCCTTAAAAAGGAATGAAGCACTGAGGCGTGCTCCCGCTCCGGCTCCGACATGGATGAGCTTGAAAACATTATGCAAAGGAAAGAAGCCAGACATAAAAGGCCATGGTCTGTAGGATTCCATCGATAAGAAATATCCAGAATAGGCAAATCCATAGAGATGGAAAGCAGATTGGTGGTTGCCAGGGGGCCAGAGGAGGGGATTAATACGTGTGGGGTTTCCAACTGGGGTAATGGAAAAGTTCTAGAACTAGACAGAGGTGACGGGTGCAAAACACCATGAATGTACTTACTGCCAATGAATTGTACACGTGAAAATGGTTTAAAATAGGGGTGCCTGGGCGGCTCGGTCGGTTAGGTGTCCGACTTCAGCTCAGGTCATGATCTCACGGTTCGTGGGTTTGAGCCCGAGTAGGGGTCTTTCTATCAGCACAAAGTCCGCTTCTGACCCTCGGTCCCTCTCTCTCTCTCTGCCCCTCCCCCGCTCATGGTCTCTCCCTCCCTCTCTCTCTCTCTCTCAAAAATAAAAATAAACATTAAAAAATAATAAAATAAGGGGCGCCTGGGTAGCTCAGTCGGTTGGGCGTCCGACTTTGGCTCAGGTCATGACCTCGCGGTCCGTGGGTTCAAGCCCCGCGTTGGGCTCTGTGCTGACAGCTCGGAGCCTGGAGCCTGTTTCGGATTCTGTGTCTCCCTCTCTCTGACACTCCCCCTTTCATGCTCTGTCTCTCTCTGTCTTTCAAAATAAAATAAACGTTAAAAAAAATAATAATAAATAATAAAATAAAATAAAATGGTTAAGACGTTAAATCTGATGGCAAGTGTATTTTACCACAGTAATATAAAGAAGAAGAATCCCGGCTCCCTAAAAGGCGTATAAACCAGGTGAATTGGAAGGCAGCCAAATTTGGCTTGTACATGAGTTTTATTGGGCTGCATGGAGTTTAAAAAAAAATTTTTTTAATCTGTGGCTAACATATCTAAAATGGGATATTTCACATACAAAAATTCTGATGAGCAATTTATTTGGAAATCAAAAACCCTGGCCCCACTTGAGCTGTGTCTGCCCCCCCCCACCCCGCCCCCCCCCCACGTCAGGAGGAGAGCAGGGCTGCTACTCAACTTTGGGGCTCACACTGTCTGATCCCCTCCAGTCCCCTTTCCCCCAATCTTCCCTTGGGATCTTCATCTGCTCTGTTTGCTCCCCATTGGCACTAAAGTGCAGGATTTCCAATACTCGCATAAAACAATTAGAACCGAGGCAGAAAATAAAATGCGGAAATTAGGCAAATGGTATGGTGATTTCTGTTTTCATTCCCTTGTAAATGAGATGTCAATGGATACTGTTTTCCCCAAAAGTGTTACTCCACTTTCAAAACAGTAAGGAAATGTCCCCTTAAAGCAATGATTCATAACCTCAACTGCTCATGAGAATCTGCTGGGAAACTTTTAGAACTATTGCTGCCTAGGTCCTACCCCCCACCTTGGAGATTCTGATTTGTTTGGTCTGGAGTGTGGCCCCCTGGGTAATTCTGGTGTGGAGCCAAAGTTGAGAACTCCTGCTTTACATTTTCCCTTTAGAGACATGCCTTCTTCTGGCCTCAGATGTCACACAGATCAAACTGCACACACGTTGAGAATCTTTAAAGTTTTTAAAGTCAATATCTTTTGTTGTTCTTGGTAACTATCCCTACAAACATATGCTATCTTCAGCTGCTCAACAGGTATCTTGACAGATACAAGAAACACAGGAATAAAAAATCTGTTTTTTGTAGGGGAGTCCACTGCTTCATTACCAAAAACAGCATCGAAAGCACCTCATAGAAAACTGAAAAGTTAACCCCGTGTTTGTTCAATTGGCGTGAAGGGCCCTAGCCTGTAGCATGCCATACACTAAGGAGGCCATCTGATAAAGAACACCCGCTGTTTACCCAGGCTGGAGTCTTAATGGATTGTCATGTGAATGCATGTGCGTTGTTCAAAGTGATCACCCCTTTCCAGAGTGCAACCGTGACGTGATTGCTGACATCCTGGCCGTGTATTTTCCATGTGCTCCTATGTGCTGGTTCTTCCACCAAGCCCTTCAACACTACAAAAAAGCATCTGCTGGCAGAAAAAACAAAACCTGTTCCACAGTCCGGGGCATATTCAAGGCACGCTATCATACCCTGGCGCATACCTTCCCCACAGACAGCCCAGGTCAGAAACGAAGCCCACACCTGCCTTCCGGCTCACGATCGGAACGTCTGTCTGGTCAGTTTCATCAGGCACATTCTGTGCCTCCTCTCCATACCCCACCACAGCTGTCTGCACCTCAGGGCACGGTGTTGGCTCGGCTTCCAGCACCCATCTGTGACTTGGCGAGGAGGGGGAGGAAGAAAAGAAAAAGAAAAAAGAAATTCATGTGGTGAGTGAGCAAAATTGCCCACGTTGTCCCGGATGAGCCTCAAATCATCCACAATTTGATTGCCTTCTGAAAGGCCAGACCCTGAGGTTATTGAACCTCTTTTTGCATTTGAGTCTGAAAGATGGAACGGATGGTCCTTTACAAGTCTCTTCTGTAATTTTTAAGACTTTCCTTTCCTTTGAAGAAATGGGGAAAAAATTAGAAATGCTGAGTGGGACAGATCACAGGTTTTCCCCTGTCTTGTGCTTCTGTGCACAGAATCAGATAAATCAGTACCAGTTTAGTTTACCTGGTAAATTGAGAACACTTTTTATTTTCATCATAGGAAGTACAGAGGTTGGCTTTTAGTTTTTGAAGACAGGCCTAGTCCACCATTTCAACTGAGCTGGAATGACAGTAGTCCTCAGCCCATCTCAGATCTACCTACCAAGGCTCCTTCGTTAAAGTCCTGGGAATCCGCATTTATAGCAAGCGTCCCAGGAGCACCTGGGTGGCTCAGTCGGTTGAGCATCTGACTTCGGCTCAGGTCATGATCTCACAGTTCGTGGTTCAAGCCACGCGTCAGGCTCTGTGCTGACAGCTCAGAGCCTGGAGCCTGCTTCAGATTCTCTGTCTCCCCCTCTCTCTCTCTCTCTCTCTGTCCCTCCTCTGCTCATGCTCTATCTCTTTCTCTCTCTCTTAAAAATAAATAAACATTAAAAAACTTAAAAAAAAAAGTTTATAACAAGCATCCCATGTGATATAATGTATCCAGTCAGGCAAGTATGAATAGAGTTAACAAATAGTGACACCCATGGAGCTTAGATATTGCCCTTATGAACCCAGGGAGCAGTGTCTCCAAAACTTCACTCAAGTGTTACCTTTATTCACAATTTTGTCCAGTTATTTCATAATTGGTAACAGTGTATGCTTACAATTTTCTGTAAAGTGAGTCACTATCTTTACAAAAGTAAATTCATTTTAAAAGAGAAATTTGCTGGGGCGCCTGGGTGGTGCAGTCGGTTAAGCGTCCGACTTCAGCCAGGTCACGATCTCGCGGTCCGTGAGTTCGAGCCCCGCGTCGGGCTCTGGGCTGATGGCTCAGAGCCTGGAGCCTGTTTCCGGTTCTGTGTCTCCCTCTCTCTCTGCCCCTCCCCCGTTCATGCTCTGTCTCTCTCTGTCCCAAAAATAAATAAACGTTGAAAAAAAAAATTAAAAATAAATAAATAAATAAAAGAGAAATTTGCTTTATTAGTTCAAATGAGAAACAGACATCTTGCCACAATGAGATGATGAATGTAAAAGTAAATATCATTTTTTAAAAAATGCTATGAAATTCTACCTAGACATTAGTACCTGCTGAAGCACTGAATCTGTGGCAGCATTTGGTGAAAAGACAACATCAGCAAATGCCAAAGAGGTGTTACAGACTTGGAAGCACCACGTGGAGACTCTCTCCTTGATGAGATGATTGAGAGGGACGGAACGGAGAATAACTTCCTCACTGAGTGATTCAATCCCATTGAATGTTGCCTAAGCACCACCTAAAGTCATTTCCCAGTGAATCACGGCACACACTTTAGCAGAACTGCAATAAAGTCCTCTCCCGAAAGTCTACTGACTCTGGATTTGCAAAAACAAAACAAAACAAAAAAACAAACACACACAAGAACAAAAACAAAAGCAAAGGCCTGTACTATTTGGGACACTGGTAAGCATAGTACACGTGGTCCATGAGTCTCCAGGACCTCCCTCAGATGTCACTCTCAAAGGGTGAGGGTGTCACCAATTTGGATTAGGACCCAACTACCCACTCACTGCGGTTTGTGACCTTGGGCAAGTCTCCAGAAACCTTCCTTTCTACAACATAAAATGACACGATACTTGTTCGAGCCAAGATGAAATAAAATGATGTTTGAAAAGCCTTAACACAGAGGATGACACATGGTTGATGTTCAATAAATGGCAGCTTTTAAAAATTACTAAGACTTCATATTTTTAACCATTTTTGATAGAACTCTTTGTAGAACACTATTCTACTTCCTAAATGCAGTGTAACTTGATGACTCAAGGTGATCATCTTGAATGTCTCTGCAGTCATTTTATTGTCATTGGATGCATTTCTAACACTTTCCCATATTCATCTTCTTGTATGGCCATTCCACATATGCGGTGGGTTGACAAGCCAAAGGTCCTCAGACAGAGACCTGATTAAAACACAGCGAAATTACATGGGTAGCCAATAAAAATGCAAAAAAGATACTCTAATGGTAATCAGAAAAATACAAATTTATGCAACGAGATATTTTTGGTCCATCAGCATAACAAATTTTAAGAGTGCAGTTATCTAAGGTTGGTGAGAATATGGCAGATAAGCACTTTCATATACCAAGAGTGGTGATGTCAATGGTTACAACTCTTCTGGAGGGCATACATTCTTTGGCCTGGCAATTCTATTTCTAAAAATCTGTGCAACAGAATCTCTTCCTTATGGACCCAGGATTGGATGTGCAAAACCCCTAGTGGTGGTGAGGATGGGGAGAAGTTATAACCCCGGTGCACTGCTGCAGAAAACAGTATTGCGGCTCCTCAAAAAATTAAACGTAGAATTACCACGCAATCCAGCAATTTCACTTTTGGTTATACACCCAAAAGAATTGAAAGCAAGGACTCAAACAGACATCTGTACCTGCATGTATCATAGCAACATTATGCATGATAGCCAAGAGGGGAAATAACCCAAGTGTCCGCTGATGGACGAATAACAAAATGTGGCGTATAGTGCGATGAAGTGTTATTCGGCCGTGAAAAAGAATAAAGTTTGGAGAGATGCTACAACATGGGTGAAAACATGCTAAGTTTATTGAACTTAGACATAAAATGACAAACACCACTTATATGATATACCCATCACAGTCAAATTCATAGAAGCAGAAAGTAGAATTGTGGCTGCCCATGGCTGGGGGAGTGGGCCATGGGGAGTTAGTGTTTAAGGGGGATGGAGTCTCAGTGTGGGAAGATGAAAAGTTCTGGAGAAGGATGGTGATGGTCACACAGCAATGGGAATGTGCTACATGCTACTCAACTAAACATGGTTAAAATGGTAAATCTTATGTTAAGTATATTTTACCACAATTTTATTTTTTGTAAGTAATCTCTATATCCAACCTGGGGCTCAAACTCCCAACCCTGAGATCAAGAGTCCCATGCTCTACTGACTGAGCAAGTCAGACACACCTACCACGGTTAAATGAAACAATGCAGAGCTAAACAAAAAAAGTGTCACTTGTGAACAGAACTTTGATGTCCTGGCGACTTCCTTCTTCTTATTTCACATTCAAGACTATGTGTAATAGGGGGACAGAGGATATCACAGATCTGGCCTCAAAGTAAGCAGAATGTTACTGAGTTTGTCTTTTCTTTTTTCATTCTCTTTCTCCTATTCATCTTCATGCCCATAAAAATACTAATAGAAAACCGCTGATGTTTATTAAATAATTAGTAATTAAACAATTAGGCATTGTGATGTCTACTCTTCACAAAATTTACAGATTATGAAGATTCAGTAAGATAATATGTACAAAATGCTCAGCACAGTTCCTTAATTGTTATTGTTCTGATTTTTATCTCATTTAATTCTCAAATCATTCCTATGACATAGGTATTATTGATAACCACATTGTATGGCAATAAAAATCAAGGTTCAGAGAAGTTAAGTGATTTATCTAAGGTCACATAGCACATGGCAGAGTTAAGGTTAAAAAGCAAACTGTCAGACCCCAAAGTCTATGTTCTTGACCACTATTCTGAGAATATTTTCTCAAGTCTTCATTTTCATGAGAAGATTCTGTTTCTAAAAGTGCACCAAAGCAAGTTTTAATTAATGTTTTAAATTTCAAAAGATCTTTTTTTTTAATATAACTTATTGTCAAGTTGGCTAACATACAGTGTATACAGTGTGCTCTTGGTTTTGGGGGTAGATTCCCGTGATTCATCACTTATATACAACACTCAGTGCTCATCCCATCAAGTACCCTCCTCAATGCCCATCTTCCCCTCTCCCCCCCCCACCCCCCCGCCACCCATCAACCCTCAGTTTGTTCTCTATATTTAAAGAGTCTCTTATGGTTTGCCTCCCTCTCTGTTTGAAACTATTTTTCCCCTTCCCTTCCCCCATGGTCTTCTGTTAAGTTTCTCAAGTTCCAAATGTGAGTGAAAACATATATCTGTCTTTCTCTGACTGACTTATTATTATAGTCTAATATAGTATATATTGCTATCTTCAATATCTAATGATTTATTCAAAATAATATAGTTGAAAAGCACATAATTTAAAAGAACCCCTCTATCCTACCCTTCCCCATCTTAGTTTTCATGTCCTATTCTCCAGAGGCAACCATCCCCAAACCTTATACATTTTTCCCTGGTACTTATTACCATCCTTCTAAATAAGAAACTTAAACTACTATTTCTTGATTTATCAACTTTAGAATGTCTATTCGTTCATTTCCCCCACACTAACACCACTCCTTACTTGGCCTCTCCTATCTCTCCAACATCATTACACAGCAATTTGGGGGTAGGAAATGTTTATATTATGACCATATAAATATTGTTTTCTACCAAACCAAGTAGATGCTCTATGACCATGCTTCCTCTCTTATAAAACCCTTTGCTTTTCCTAGAGTTAATTATTGACTTGGTTTTTTTATTTCTCTGGTTTTCTAAGTATTGTTTCTAAGTAATTTTCCAAGGGCTCCAACATTTCTGTCATAGGTTTATCAACAATATGTTCTCTACATTCAAAGAATCAGTTCCGTGTTTTTCCAAGATCTCTCAGATTTTGTTTTCTTACTCCAATCAGGACACGTTATTCTCTAGGGCCTACTGCACAGCTGTCATTTTGAATCATCCCTTTGCCATTGTCCTCTGAATTTCCTTTGCCTCTTCCTCACTTTGAATCTCTTCTTCCTTAGAGTCTTATCTCACTCTTTCTTATTTTACTCACATTTTGTTGGAGTACATTTCCAAAAGTTTATTGAAAGAGGGTAAATGGGAGATAGTTTTTTTACGTCCTTGCATGTCTGAAAATATCTTTGCTCTGTTACTCTGGTGACAGCTTGGCTGGGTATAAAATTCTAGATGGAAAGCTGATGACTGCTCTCCCCTCAGGTGTGGCACATCTATATCTAATACATAGATTTTTTATTCCTTTATGTTGTTTTATTTTTTTTAATTAAAAAAAATTTTTTTAAGTAATCTCTACACCCAATGTGGGACTCAAACTTACAACCTTGAGATCAAGAGTTGTATGTTCTACTGATGGGGCTGGCAAGATGCCCCAATATATTTTTTAAGTAAGTTCTATGCCCAATGTGGAGCCTGAACTCATGACCCCAAGATCAAGAGCAATGTGCTCAACTGACTGAGCCAGCAAAGTGCCCCTCCTTCTTGTTATTTTAGTGGGGTTTCTGGAAGAAGCAAAGACAAATGTAGAGTATTAGTTTACCATGTTTACCAGAAATCCCCCCAACAACTTTTTGTCTTCCAGTATTTGTTGAAATCTCTTATCCACTATTGTCTCTTCTCCCACTCTCTTTGTCCTTGTGAGTTAGTACTTTCTCATCCCTTTATTGTCTTTCAGTCAGATTTTGGGAGGAAGAGGAAATAAAGGTGTCTCCCAATATACTGGCTTTAATTGGAAATTTCACAATGGTTTATTAAATAAAACTCAAATGTCTTGAATCAGGTAATAAAATATCCATACATATGAACAGAGGGTGAGCCCTCCAAAGGATGAATTTTGTGCCCTCTTTTGCATCTGAGGAGACAAGACCACTTTATACTTTCCTATGAGATCTCTACTCCTCAGCTCAACTTGGCTAGCACCTAAACACTGCAAATTACTTCCTGCACACATAAAATTACAAATGCAATTATACTTGGCTTTCCTATTTACAACATGAGCAGGTTATGTTATCCCCAGATCTAAATAAAATTTTTTTAATGTTTACTTATTTTTGAGAGAGAGAGAGAGAGAGAGAGAGAGAAAGAGAGAGAGTCCAAGTCAGGGAGGAGCAGAGAGAGGGAAACACAGAATCCGAAGCAGGTTCCAGGCTCTGAGCTGTCAGCACAGAGTCTGACATGGGACTTGAACTAACAAACTGCAAGATCATGACCTGAGCCAAAGTCAGACACTTAACTGAACCACCCAGGTGCCCCTCTAAATCAGATTTTTGCTTTTATTTCTATTTTATTTATGTTATGTTACATTACCTTATGTTATGTTATGTCATGTTATGTCATGTCATGTTATGTTATGTTATGTTATGTTATGTTATGTTATGTTACATTATGCTACGTTATGTTATTTTATGTTTTAAGAAAGGGACAGAAGAGCAGTGAAACACACTGGTGAAAGAATTATGGATAAAATACTACTATTCTCTATTTTTAAAGAAATTTAAAAGTTTTAAAAAATCCAGACAGTTAAATAGTGACCTACAATCTCAAAGATATAGTTCTTCCCTGTCAGATGGGTTTCTGATACAGGTTGATTTTCCTGGAAGTAGAATACCGAAACAGAGTTTGAAGTACAACAGTTAGGACTCAACATCTGTGAAAACAAGAGGAAGGAAGCATGTGGGATAATTGGAAATATAAAAGCTGGTCTCTTCCCTAGCTCCTGACACAGGGCTCCTGAAACCCTTGTAAATTCCTAAGCTATAAGAGCTCCGGGAGCATCTTTTGATCCAAAGAGGTGACTCTGTGTAGCCTCCCGGATGGGTTCCTGGATGGGGGCTGGTCACTAGAAAGACCAAGCCAGGATTAGAAGCTTGGAATTTTCAGCCCCACTCCCTGTTCTCTAGAGAGGGCAGAGGGGCTAGAAATGGAGTTAATAATTAAGCATGCTACATGAGGAAGCGTCCATAAAATCCCACTATTCTGGGGTTTGGAAAGCTTACAGCTTGGTGTGCACATCCACATGCTGGGAGGCTGACACACCCCAGCTCCTCAAGGACAGAAGCTCCTGCACTCAGGACACTCCCAGACCTCGCCCTATGTATCTCTCCATCTGCCTGCTCATCTGTATCCTTTATCACGTCCTTTCATAAGCTGGTAAATGTAAGTAACTATTTTCCTGAGTTCTGTGAGATGCTCTAGCAAATTAATTGAACCTGAGAAGGGGACTGCAAGAACTCTGATTTATAGCCAGTCAGTCAGAAGTATAGGTGATGAGCTGGACTTGTAGCAGGCATCTTGGGTGGCGGTTGAGGGGGCAGTCTGGCAAGACTGAGCGCTGAACCCGTGGGATGTGATGCTATCTGCATATAGTGTCAGAATTGAGTTGAATTGTAGGACACCCAGCTGGTGTTGCAGAATTGCTTGGTGCGGGGAAAACCCCCATGTATCTGGTGTCAGAAGTGTTGTGAGTGTGGTAGTATGAGAATAAAGGAGAAACACAGGAGGGAGAACTGGTTTTTTTTTTTTTTTTTTCTAAACAAAGCAGAACTGGGCAGAGAGAAAAGCCCAACCATGGTGCACGTCCAACAAAGCCTCCGCCAAACCCACAGGAAGCTCTGTGGCAATGATTGCCTGTCAGAGTTTCTGAGTTGAGCCAAAGTAACAGGCTTGCACAGCCCCATCCCACTCTTGCCTCCCTCAGTCACCCGGTGTGAGCTGCCCCAAAAAGGACATGACCTTGGATGAACAGCTCTCCGCAGCTAAGGCGGAAGCCAAAGGAGCCGACAGCAGAGGCCATCTGTTGATTGTGTTCCCGGCAACAGGACAGTAAGTCTTTCCTTGAATACGGTCTGGGCAGCCCATCTCTTTGTCCATCATTACTGTATGAGTCTCCTATGGCTGCTGTAACAAATTAGCATAAAGATAGTGGCTCAAAGCAACACAAATTTATTATCTTACAATTCTGGAGATCAGGAGTCCAAAATCATCTTGTTGGGCTAAAGTCAAGGTATAGGCTCTAGGGGAGAATCCATTGCTTTGCCTTTCCCATCTTCTAAAGACTGTTCACAATTCTTGACCTGTGACCTCCGGCCAGCAACACAGCACTCCAACCTCTGCTTCCACCGCCATACCTTTCTCTGATTTCCCTGCCTCCCTCTTTCACTTATAAAGACTCTCATGATGACACAGGACCCACTGGATAACCCAGGATAATCTCTGCATCTCAAGATCCTTAACTTAATCCCATCTGCAAAGACTCTTTTGCCATGGAAAGTAACATATTCTTAGGATCCAGGGATTAGGCTATGAACATCTTTGGGGGACCATTATTCTCCCTACCAAAGTTACCAAAGAGATATTCTAGAGTAACTGGCAAGAGTAGCACCAAGCAGATACACTCATCTGAGCCCTACATTTGTCTACAGTAATATCTCATGTGAACCGAGAGCTTACTCTGTCCCAAGGACTGTGCTAAGTGCACAACATGAATATCTCATTTCTGTCTCTCAACATTCTGAGGTGGGCACTATTATCATAATCTTTATTTTGCAGATAAGGAAGTGGAGGACCAAAGAGGTTAAGCTGTTTATGTTTGGTCAAACTGCTGGTCAGTGGAAGAATCCTAATTTAAACCCCAGTCTGCCTAACTCCAAAGCTGGTAGGTACCCTTGACCATGTCTTTCTAATCCTCCTTTGCTTGATGCTAAGGTTAGGACTTTAAGCTGCTAGACACAACCGCCTCCCCTCACCCTACATGCCAGCTCAGGGTGGCACACGACAAAGGCTTGATAAATATGTGTTGAAATGAACTCCCCAAAATGTAATCTCTGGCCAGTTTCTGCATAACCTTTAGGGCATTCCCAAATTCCCATATTCTTATTCTCACATCCAATAAACTTTTATTGGGCATTTACATGCCAGGGACTGGGGAAATTCAAAGATGAATAAAACATGTGGCTTATTTCCGGGAAGCTCACTTTCTAGTGAGGGAGTCATGATTTTGACCTTGGAGCAATTTTGAGTTTTTCTCCTTTTTCATTCCTTTAGACAATCAGCAGTGAATTTGAAAACAGGAAGCATCATTGTTATTGTTTTCAACACCTATCCACAATAGGAGCCTGAAGAATAAGAAGAGGGGGCTGGAAGTTTTTGAGCTTTTCTTTCATATTAATATATATTTTTTACTGTGCACACACATGTATGCAAGGATGACTTTAGGTTTTATTTCTCTTTGTAAAAATGGAAGTGTGTTCTATATATTATTCTTATGCTTGTCTTTGCATTTAGGAATGCACAGTGGATGTATTTCCAAGCTTACATCCTCTTAACTGTTTTATTCCCCCACTGATGCTTATCAAAATAGTTCAAGTATTTTCCCCCAAAACTTGGAGGATAAGAACTTCCTTTTGTTGTGGTTACAACAACCTTGAGGAATGACGGGTCTACCTTTTTCTAAACCATCTAGCCCCTCATCCCCAGAAAGGTCTTTTCCAAAGCCTAAATTTGACGGGTCTTTTCTCTCCCAAATTTCCCCAGTGCCTGCAGGATAAATCCAAATCTGAACTGGTTGGCCTAGCATATAATGATATTCAGAATATGGCCCCTAGAGCTATTCAGCCTCACATGGTGACTCTACACATACACCTTACGCCCCCACTGGTTTTTTCATTCCACCTTAGTGGCCTTCTTGCAGACTCTCAAAGGCACCAGCCTATCTTGAATCCAGGCCTTCCAACATCCTCTCCTCTCTGCTTGGACAGCTTCCTCTACTCCCTCCATCAGGATAAATTCTACTCATCCTTTGGATTTCTGCTGAAGCATCATTTCCTTAGGGTTTTCCTAGGCCCCTCCTAGCCTGGGCTTTGTTTTCTTCCCTTCATCCTGGGTACATGCATCACGCTAGGAATTAATTTAAATGTCTGTTTTGCCTGCAATTCTCTCTGCCCCTCCGGAGAGTCTGTCTCCTTCACCTGCTGAACACTCCCCACGCCCCCATTCCAGGCCCTGCACAATTGGTGGCACATTGCAGATATTGATAAATGTTTGCTAAATGAGTGACAATGATGACTCATGGGGAAACTTTACTGCTTCTGGTTAATATACAATGCGTAGGTGCAGTCTCATGTTGAATATTTGGTTCCACTGACAATGATAAAGGGAAAAATCGCTTACCAAGGTGAATGCACCCTAGTTTCTTTTTCAAAACTACTGTAAGAGTCGTTCTTTTCTTGTGTTTATTCATTTATTTGTGGCTTTAATCATTGTCAACCAATGTATTTTAAATGGGTCTTTAATAAACCAATTATCTGAACTGTTTGGGATCTGATCTTGTTGTTGGTTGTTTCTGTTGACTCTCGCTCATGGTGGACTGTTTCCTTGTGTGTTTTGTACTTTTGAACAAATAGATCTTTGTTTGTGGGCATCTGGTACATCTAGGCTGAAGGTTTGTCCTTTCAGAGTTTGTTTAGCTCATTTCCCCCTTGTATAAATTTGAACTCTAAACCTATGTTAGTATAGTCCTGTTGTGACGAATTCAGAGGGGGCATTTCTTTCCTACTCAGGGTCCAGAAAAAAAAGAGATAAGCTTCCTTATTATCTATGTTGGCTGGATGAGTTTTTCTAGTCCCTCCACCCTTTCCCTAAAGGTGTAGCTCTTTGAGGGTCCTTGTCTATGTGGAGGCCACAGTTCCATCCCCCCAGTCTTGTCCCCTGTCCTTTGGGACTTTTACAACTGAAACCCCTCCCCAGCTCCATGAAGATAATCCTTACCAGTTTGGTTTTCACCCTCTGTTTTGCTGACTCCTAAAGATTATCCCCTTTTTTCTGGTGTCATTATATTTTATCCAGCATTATCTAGACGACTATCAAATGTGGGAAAAGTTTTTACATGATCTAATCCAAAATATTAACCAAAAATGGAAACCCAGTAGACTAGTTTATAGATCTTTCCTTCATTCTGTGTGCATGTGTCTGGTTTTCTAAAAACTCACTTTGTTCTCTTATTTTCTGTATATTTACCACTTTTCTCCTATCCTCTTCCTACATTTACAACAGTTACATTACAGAACAAAATGCCTTATGCTAATAATGTCTTATGTATAAACTAGACTTTTCTTCCCTTTAGTATTTGGCTCCTTTTACTGGTTCTTTTTCACCTCCTTTCCTAACTATCCTTTTATGTAATTTTCTAGTGAACAGGCACCAAATATAGCTAGTATCTGATCCATATGTCACCTGCTAATTTAAATGTTCTTTTCTTAAAAAAAAAAATCTATCCCAATTTTGCAGATAAAAAAAAAATCTCGAGGTCGACAAAACTGCTAGCAATGTTTCCACACACACCATTGTCAAAAGGCTGGCAAATTTGGTAACGTGAGGTGGCCAAGTTTTTAAAAATTCAGTACTAGTATTGCAAGTCATATTTATAATTTGAATAACAATTCTGACTCGCTAAAAGCATGTTCTAGCCCTAGATAAATTGCTTTTGGTCTTAGGTCCAGGTATACATGCACACAAGTATTTCTATTAATATACGTGTGTGTCGGGTGTGCTCTATAGAGATAACATTTGCAGCCTCAGAGTGCTTAGCAGAGGGCCCAGTTTGTAATGCTGTTTTTCATTATTCCCACCTTCCTTGGAATTTTGCATTTACATAACACCAAGTGAAAGTGAAGTGAGTATCGAAGTAACTACTCTTGTCATTGCTATGGTCAAGGTTACACATTAGCTAACTTACAAACAAATCCCTCTCGGTGACAGAAATATTAGCAACTGAGATAGTTTATAAACACAGCCACAAACTTTTTCAAAAGGACTTTTAAAAAATTCCCTTAGTTATGACAGCTTTGGCTAATGAATATTCTACTAGCCTTTTCCTTTCAGCCTCCGAAATGTTTTAAGATTTAGTAAACCCCAATTTTAAGGATTTAGAAATTGTCGCTGTGAGGTTATCTACTGGGATGTAACAGACAGACCACATCTAAATGTGATGGCTTAAAATAACAACCATTTTATTTGCTCATGAGTGTGTGGGTCAGGAATTAGGGCCGGGCACAGAGGGACAGTTCTTCCGTGTTCCATGTGGTGTTAGCTGGGGTGGGTTCACGAGGGGCTGAAAGACCCACGATGGCCTCACTCACAGGGCTGGTGCTTTAGCCGAAATGGCTTGAACAACTGGGGACTGCATAGGACAGCTGGGCCTCTTTTCTTGTGGTGTTGGCTGGACTCCCTCATGTCTCCGGGGCCTTCTGGCTGTCAGCTGAGTTCCTGGAGTCCCCTCCCATTGGCTTCTTTCTCCAGCAGGAATCCCTGGACTTCTTGACACAGCAGATGGTATTCCCTCTAGCTAAAGTGTAAACTTCCAGGCCTCAGCTTGGAAGTTCCGGGATAGTATTGCCACCATGTTCTCGTGGTCAAAGCAAGTCAAAGGCCAGTCTTCGAGAAGTGAGGAAATAGACTCCATCTCTTGAGAGGAGGAGCTTCATGCACCCATAGGGATGGGAGGAATGGCCAGCAACCATCTTTGCAGACAATCTACCACGGTCACTTTATTTATGTGTTTATAAATAATTGGCACCCATTCTGTTTATACAGTTGCTACAAATCAAAGGAGAAGTGAATTAACTATAGCTCAATACTAGTATTGGGATAGCTTATAGTACTTGGACTAAAGATGTCAAGGTATTTTTCCAATATAAATATACTTAGGGCACGGTGTGAATGTCACTGTTATTTTTTCAGCGCTTACAATTTCAGGTGAGAAGGTCTCATTTGGTTAGCAGTAAAACTTAAGCTAACGTCACCTAGTCCTCAGAATCTGGGGGGTTACCTTTAGTTCATAACTTCTGTGTGCACCTTCTCCCTGGCGGTCACACAGGAGTACAGGGAGACGTGAATAAAGGATCTTGTTTTCTTGTTCTCATAACACCATATTGCAGGCTTGGACCAACTTTCTAATCCCACTAATTGTTTTTTAAAGAAATAACACGATTTTGATTTTGCAAATTTTATCACACCAAGTTCTCCACAATTGGGTACACCAAGATCTTACCATTGAAACCCTTCCTGGTGTTGAGCAGATGGATAATTTTGAAATATGTACGTATGGAATTAAGTTCCATGACTATCCAAATACGCCAACCATTTCCATGGCATTTGGAATTATGCAATGGAAAATGTTTCCAGTGATGCCCTTTTATGTGTTAATTTTGTGAAATTTATTCTCAATTATAATTTTAAATCACCTGAGAAACAGAAGAAAATTAGACGTTGTATCAAAACCAAGAACTTATTTGAATTTAGCATTAAGAAAACATTTTAAATTAATTAATTGGCACAAACTGAAGATAACCCATGTTTAACAAGCCAGTTCTGGTTGACATTTGCCAAAATATGACATACCGAGCATGTTGTTTTTGTCCAACATCCCTTAAATTTAAGAACAAAATTAAAGCAGAGGGCACAAAATCATTTACTCCCATGAGATTCATGAAAATTTAATTAGATACCCCATTTAAGAAAGAAATTTGCTTTCCTTAAATTTTTTTAAAATCTGTACCTTTAAATGGCCTTTAAATGTTATGACTTTTTCAAGACACGACTGTCCAATCCTCATATTAATGAACATGCAGATATTTTAATTTCCTGCACATCTGCCAAGTATTTTCAGTTTGGAACACGACTGAATTCTAAGGTGCCTCCCTTTAAAAAAAATACACTTTCTCTTAAGTTGAAAGAAGTTTTTAAAATATATTTTGAACCTCTATCTTCGAAACACTTAAAATATCTTCAGGCTTAAAACTTCTCCACGTTGACTTGGGGCAAGCCTGGCTCTTCAATTTTCAGTACTGCTCTCTCGTTTGATTTTTCGGCACTGCATGTATTTGAAGTAAATGCATTTGTCTTATCACATTGCCATTGAACTTGGGCCAAATGCTTTGAAAGAGTGGGTTTAGGGGGATTGGAGGAACAGGACAAAATGTCTATAAATAGCAGTTCTTTGTGTAGCATCTACTGTATAATAAAGTGTTGTGTAACTCTGCCATGCAACGTAAGTAATGATAGTAATTTGCATTTTCTTATTATTATTCATCCTCGAATTGAATCTACGGTCTTTTGCCAATATTAAGGTCTATTTCTCACATCCTTACATCCCCCAGGGTCCCTGCTATGACGAGAGAGGGGAGATAAACAGTCCCCTCATTCTGCACACAGATTGTGCGACAGGTACGCACCAACTGCTTTTGGCCTCTGCGTTTCCATCTCATAGACCCAAAGGCGGTGTGGTCCATGGGCGGACCAGCACCAAACAGAGCCAGCATAATGTAACTACACTGCCAGCCCCTCCTTATTAACTAACGCCTGTTCCTCTTTTTGTAATCATGATGACCCCAGAGATTCTAGCCCAGGGCAATTAGGCGGGTCTCAAACTCGAGAGAATCAGGAAAGACTCCAGAAGAAGAAATATTTTTAAAACTTCACCAGCCTGGAGGGCCTGTTACAGAATAATGTATGTGACAAAATAATGTGACTGAGAAATTAACTGGACTTAACTTTCTACTGTAGACTCATCACAGAAGACTAAGCGTTTTTGTTTTTGTTTTTTTCTTCCCCCCCCCCCCCCCCCCCCCCCCCCCGAGCAGTTAAGCCTCAGAGTCCTGGGGGTTAGGTTTTGGGTTTGCCTGGCTCAGGGGAGCTTGGATGCCTAGGAACTTTGGGATTGGGAGTTGAATTATCAAAATGTGAGGAGGTGGGAGTATTACTTGAGAGAGCAGAGGTCTGACTCCCTGAATTCCACGCTAGAGATGCAGAACGGTGGCAGTGAGGAGCACAATGGTGGGACAGAGATACATTATGTGGTATCTGGGGCTTCTCGGCGAAAATCTGCACACCAGCTGCTTGGAGACCTGGTTAAAATGCAACTCTGATTCAGGAGCTCTGGAGTGGGTCCAGAGACCCTGCATTTCTAACAAATTCCCAAAGAGTGTTGCTACTGTTGGTTCCGGGACCTCGCTTTGAGTTAGTAGGCGAGGAGGAGAAGGTGGAAGAATTTTGAAGGAGGGGTACAGGGAAGCCTGAACCTCAAATCTGTGGCAAGGAGCATCTATTCCGATAGACTGCAGAAAAAAATAAACACTAGAAAGCCCTCACTCAAATTTCCTGGCCTCTTTCCCCCACAACCTCCTAGGCTTTTAGAATGATCCCAGGAAAGTCAAGGTACCCAACAACTCCAACCGAATGCGTTTCCAAACTCCCTTGACTTGAGGCAGAAACAGTGGAGGAACTTGTGCCAGGTTATATTTAATTTAGAAAAAATTCAGAAACGTGAAATTTTTTGAGCCCATGGAGCAAACTCATATGAATCACCCTTTCAATCTCAAAGAGAATCAGATTTAGGAATCGATAAATAACCATTCCTTAGTTACTCAATTAACACGTTAGGGGGTGATGAGTGGTTTTCCTAAACCCTGATGTGGGGCGTTTGGGGGCTTCTGACAAGAGAAACTCATTGAAGGGAACAAGTGCCCCAAAAGATCTGAGGATTCACATTCCTTATCAGTCGATGATTTTGCCGTGGTCACCAAAGAAGATGGCCCTTCCTCTACACACACTCTTCAATAGCCCTTGGGAGATCTTTCCCTCCTTCAAGTCCTTGCTCTTCATTTAAACATGATTTCACCAGTATAAACATGTTCAGAAGAAAGACCCAGTTTGATTTTCTTCTGCCAGCATCTTCCAAAGATAGCCTCGCAGCCCATTCTCTCATAAGAACAAATCTTAAAAATAAACTAAGGCAGTAAGTACTGTGCCCAAAGCCAAGTTTGTTCCAAAGCTGAGAGTCATAAAATCCAGGGCTCCCTTTCCCTAATTCAATTTTAAGAGCAAATGCCTTTCGTTGCTAATTTTGTTTGTAACTTCTGATCCTGCCATCTCGAGGAGCTGCTCTTTTACAAAGCACTCCCACATCTGGTTCTGATTACATAAGAAAAGGGTTCTGTTGTTGTTGTTTGTTTTGTCTTTTATTTTTTAAATACTTATTTATTTTTGAGAGGGAGAGAGACAGAGACAGAGACAGACAGAGCACAAGCGGGGGAGGGGCAGAGAGAGATAGACACAGTATCAGAAGCAGGCTCCAGGCTCCCAGCTGGCAGCACAGAGCCCCACCAGGGGCTCGACCGAACGCACCAACCTCAAGATCATGACCTGAGCCGAAGTCGGACACGCAACTGACTGAGCCACCCAGGTGTCCCTACCTAAGAAAAGTTTGTGGCTATGCTCATCAATGTCATAATTCACAAGGAGATACCAGTATGACTTACCCTTAATCCTCCCAGAACGTCTACAATCTAGGCATAGCGTAAGGAGTGACTGCATCTTTTGCCTGATCATCTGTCCACAGGAAATAAAAAGTCATAAAGTAATCCAACATTTTTGCTTGACCAGGTGTCTTTTTTTTTTTTTTTTTTAATTAGTTGCCTGGGCGCCTGGGTGGCTCAGTTGGTTAAGCCGTTAAGCGTCCGACTTCGGCTCAGGTCATGATCTCCCCATTTGTGAGTGGGAGCCCCGCGACCCGCTCTGTGCTGACAGCTCAGAGCCTGGAGCCTGCTTCCGATTCTGTGTGTCCCTCTCTTTCTGCCCCTCCCATGCCCATGCTCTGTCTCTCTTGTCTCTCAATAATAAATAAACGTTAAAAAAAAAAAAAGAAATTTAATTAGTTGCCCATGTTTACAGTAATTTCACATAAACATCTAAATTTCTGATTTCCTTTAAAAAATCAGAAGTGCTGGCAACATTTGGAGGCCGTCCCTCGTGGCCAAATACTGGCAGAGTGGACGTTTGTGTGGACGTTTATGATCTTTTGGCCACCGGTATCTGCACCCTTCCCCTACATTCAAGGATGTCCTCAGTTTACAAGTCCTGGTGGGAGGCGGGGTCATTTCCCGACATTCAAGCTACATACCAGAGATTCACTAGCATGTGACCTGGGCCTGGACAATTACGCATGTCTCCCCCAGGCTTTTAATGGGGCGCTAGCTTTAGTTAGCATCCAGTGCAGGAGACAATTGGTGAATTCTCCCTGACAGCAGAATTGGTGAAAGCGACATCCAGTTTCTAGCGGCAGCGGGGGTAGTAGCCTCCGAAGGTCCGCAGTAGCTGCACTTTCCTTACTGGCTTGGTTCCGTGGCCTACTTTTGACCTTGGTTTCAGTTCCTTGGGCCGTCTTTGCCCCATTTGCGAAGTCGGGGTCTCCAGTCTTGTGACTGATGGTGAGTACTTCCTTCCTACAGTCCTTTCCTGCTTAAATCTTTCATCTACAAACTCCGCCACCCTAGACGCAGGCCGTAGGTAACTCCCAGGCTGCTTAGAGACATGTGAGTTTGTAATTTTGGTCTTTATCTCTTTCTCTTTAAAGCTAAAGATCACCCAGGGCAAGGATCCACAGGGTTCAAACGGGGAAAATTTTCCCACAGGGACCTCTTCCCACCCCCACCCCCTGCCACCCTGCCATTTTCCCTTACATCTCATTGGGCAGAACTGGGTCACATGCTCACCTTTACGCCAATCAGGGGACGAAGATTGCTGTGATTGGTTTAGGATAGGCCCTAGTTCAACTTTGGCTGTTAGAACCACCTCGGAAGCTTTTTAAAATGCCAGTCCCTGGTCCCACCCCACCCCGAGGCCAACTTTAATGGGTCTGGCTGGACTTCAGGTACTGGAATTTTGTAAAATCTTCAGATGCTTTTAATGCCATCCTTGTCTCTAGTCCAGCCCCCTACCCCTGCCCATTTTACAAATGCCAAGACTGAGGTCCAAAGGCATTAAGTAACTTGCCCAAAGTTCAATTAATAACAAAAACAAACACAAACACACTCACAGCATTAAATGGACACCTTTGTTCTTCCAGCGTACGCACGTGAGTGGCATTCTCTTTCTTAGAAAGTGAAGTGATCAGATGTTCAGGAACTGAAAAGCAGTAGAGGGTAGGGCAGTGGTTCTCAAACTTGAGTGCATCAGAATTCCCTGGAGGGCCTGTTACAACACAGATGGCTGGGCCCACCCCCAGAGTTGCACATTCAGTGGGTTTGGGTGGGGAGAAGAATAATTACCATTTCTAACAAGTTCCCAGGGGGATGCTGCTGCTGGTCCCAGGACCATACAAGCTTAGCAGCTAAGAGTTCGGGCTATAGAATCACACTGTCCTGGCAAGATCCAGTTGTGCCCCTTATACCGAGCCACAAAACCTACTAAACTTTTGGGCAAGTGACTCAACACGTCTATGAAATGGGGCCAACGGTAGTTGCTTTGGCTTATCACAACAACTGAGTGGGTATGATAAATGTAAAGCACTTATAACACTGTCTGGCCCATAGTAACTGTCTAATGAATAGTAGCTATTATCATTCATTCATTCATTCATTCATGGAACAATGATTGAGTGCTTCCTTTGAGCCATGCACAATTCTAGGCACCAGGAATACAGTGCTGAATAAATCAAAGTGTTGCCTCCCAATGAGCTTACGATCCACCGGGGAGGCACACAATACTTGACCTCATAACTATATAATATTACTCAGAAGAACTCTGCATTCCAAGCAAACTGAACAACAGTGCACACAGCGTTTTATGAGAACTCGGTCCAGTCTCATTCATGTCTTCCAGCTCAAGGAGATGGTAGCATCATGTTTCTAATGCAAAGGCCCCTTAGCAGAATGGCTATCTATGTGTAATTTATATCTATATTTATGTAGATTTAAAAAACATATGACATCATAGGTACTATTTATATATTATATATTACATCGATAACATTTATTGAGTCAATATTATATATTTTTATGTTTTTATGTTTCATATTTTTATATTCCTATTTATATTTTATATACCACAGGGATAGGCTTACGTGATTCTGGAGGCCAAGAAGTCCCACGATCTGCTGTCTTCCAGCTGAAAACCCAGGAAAGCTGGTGGTATAATTCAGTCTGAATCCAAAGGCCTGAGAATCAAGAGCGCCGATGTCTGAGGGCTAGAGAAGATGGATGTCTCAGCTCAAAAGAGAGCAAATTCACCCTTCCTCTGCCTTTTTGTTCCATTCAGGGCCCCACTGGATTGCAGGATACCCACCCCCACTGGTGAGGTGATCTTCTTTACTCAGTCCACCCGTTCAAATGCCAATGTCTTTCAGAAATGCCCTCAGAGACACACCCCCCAAAATAGTATTTTACCACCTTTCTGGGCATCCAGACTCCAGTCACGTAACCCATAAAATGAACCCTCACAGGCATACTCAGACCAGCCAATTCTTGAGGAGGTTTGGCTTGAGAGGAAGCTTTTGAAACAAGAACAGGGTGGGTGGAGAGTGTGCTAGAAGGGAAGGAGAGAGTAAGGTGGCAATGTACTGGATGCTTTACATGTGTTCCTTAATCCTCACACACACCTTTGGAGTAGAGATTATTGGACAAGGAGAGAAGCAAGCTGGCCAAAGCTCAGTGGCGGAGTGAACACGAAGGAACTGAACAAAGTTAAGAGTTGGCTGGGGACGAAGCAGAGAATATGGGCACTGCCATATCACAAGCCACATCTGACCAGATTCAGATGAATCCCCAGGCAGGCGCTAGAGTAAAGCATAACTGCCATCATGTATTTGCCCCAGTGTCCCTCTACTGTGTTCCTAGAGCAGGTGTCAGTGATGTAATAAGGTGGAAGGAGTGGCTACTTCTGAATCAGAACACTTCTGGGGCCCCTGAGTCGCTCAGTCGGTTGGGCGTTCCGCTTCCGCTCAGGTCATGTTCTTACGATTCGTGATTCGTGGTTCAAGCCCCTGGTGGGCTCTGGGCTGACAGCTCAGAGCCTGGAGGCTGCTTCTGATTCTGTGTCTCCCTCTTTCTGGCCCTCCCCCGCTCACGCTCTCACTCTCTCTCAAGAATAAACAATAAAAATAAATAAATTAAAAAAAAAAAAAAAGAACACTTCTGACTCCAGACCAGCCTCATCTTGTCTCCATATTGTCTTTCTCAAACGTTAATAAAACAAACAAACAAAACCACTTTATTATGGATGTAATACATACTCATTGCTGGGAAATACAGATCAGCAGGAGAGAAGAAAATAAAAGTGATCTATAATCACCTCATCTCAGAAAAAACAAAAACAAAAAAACAAACACCCTCCCCCCCCAACTAAAATTTTAGTACTGATTCTCTGATCTTCAGATCAGGGACCCTGCCCTCTGTGCTTAATAACTAGCCCTTTCCAGTTACACATATTCACCTAGCTGGAAGTTTATTTTTTGTTTTCACTGTGGACTTGTTTCTGGAGCTTGGTTCTCTAGATTTTGTTGGGCGAGGGACATGGATTTGGGCGGTAGATTGGAAATGTATGTGTTTGGAATCGTTTATCAATTCAAAGTACTCACCTCCCAGTTTGGGGGCCAAAAGGTATTTCAAGCCTTTTTTCCTAGAGCATCTATATTCAAGAACTGGCCCCATCATTTGGGGTCGTTTTTTCCTCCGGATTTTTTTTTTTTTTTTTTTTTTTTTTAGCGCTGGCGGCTTTCTGTTCCTTTGAACGGTAGGTGTTTGAACTTTGGTGGTGGCTGGAATTGGCACTGACCGTGAGACTTTAGTTTGAAACGATGACTGGCGGCTGCAAGGGGTGGCCCTGCCTCTCCAGCTCCCCCACATCCCGGGGCTCAGGAAGCCCAGCCGCACCGGCTAGAGGGCAGCGCGGGTCTAAAAGGGCGGACCCGGAGGGAGGCTGGCAGCCGGCGCCTACCGGTAACGTGGTAACCGGCGCCTTGGCAACGGAGAGGGGGCGGGACTCACGGAGGAAGTCGGAAGCTGGCGGCTAAATCTCGCGAGAGTTGCTTTTGCGCGCGAACTCTAAGTCCCAGGGTCCCGGGGTCCGCTTGTGGCTAGTGGCTGTGCAGGCCCCCGGGGGACGCGACGACTCCAGCGGACCCGGACACCTTCTTCACCCCGCCATGGAGACCTCAGCGAAGAAGGAGCAGCAGCAGCCCGCGGAGGCCAAGATCAGAAACCTGCCCTGGTAGGAGGAGGCCCGGCTGCCGCGGGGAAGGGGATCGGTGGCTTGGGTGGTCAAGTGGAGCGGCCGCAGCCCGACTTCGCTCCACCGCCCCCGACCTGCAGCCGAACGGAGCCCCAGAAGTTCGCCTTGGCATCCGCAACTCCCCGGCCCCCTCCGTTCTTTTAGGACTTTTGTCATGTCTTCCGCTGCCCTAATCCCACCGCCCCCATCCCTTTTAGGCGGTGGGTGACAGCGTAGCGGTTCAGTCCCTTCCGACTTTGCATCGGCTTCCGTGCCAAAATGCCCTCTACTCTTGCGTAATCTTCAGTGCAGTTATTGTTCGAATTCTAAACTGAAATGATGATGATGATAACGGATAACGCTCCCCAGTTAAGTGGTATTTAAATGGCTTCCTGTTAGATCACCAAGGACCCTGTTAGATGTTTGATCTTTACAAGGACCCTAGGAGGTATGTACTGTTATTATTCCAGTTGTAATACTGCAAGGTTAAATGACTTGCCTAAGGTCTAGAGCTTGAAAATAGGTTTGGATTTGAACCCAGGTAAATTCAGAGCTTGCACTCCAAACCGTCTTACTTTCACAGCTGCATCTGAATGATGGTTTAGAAACTGATAGGATTTGGCTTGATTTCGGAAAGCTCCAAGTTGGTCTTGTCTAGTAAGGAGTTCAGTTTGTTTCTATCGTGGAAAAAACACACAACATACAGTTTGCAGTTGTGAACATTTTAAAGTGTATAGTTCAGTGACATTAAGTACACTGAGGATGTCGTGCTACCATCTCACTGCCTGGTTCCAAAACTTTTCATCACCCCAAATGGAAACTCCATACCTGTTGGCAGTGACTCCCCCATTACCACCCCATCCCCTTGCACCCCTGGCAGCCACTGATCCACTTTCTCTCTCTGAATTTGCTTATTGTGGATATTCATATAAATAGACTCAATCTGTGGCCTTTTGTGACTGGCTGCTTTCCCTTAGCACGTTTTCAAGGTTCATCCATGTTGTCGCAGGTATCAGTGCATCAGTCGTTTTTATGGCTGAATAGCCTTCCCTTGTATGGATAGACCGCCATTTATCTATCCATTCATCTTTGATGTGTATTTGGGAACGAGTTCAGTTTTTAATTTACTTTGAAATGATAGGTGCCCATCCAGGTTGAGATTATTTATAGGCAGACAGCTGGAGAGGGGAAATCAGAGCAGGGTTTATCAACCTCAGCACTATTGGTATTTTGGGCTAGATATTTGGTGGGTGTGCGCATGGTGACTATCCTGTGCATCGTAGGATGTTTAGTGACATCCCCGGGGCCTGTCCATTGGAGGCCCGTAGCACCCTCTACGCAGTTGTGACAACTGAAAATGTCTCCAGATATCACCGAGTGTTTCCTGGAGGACAAAATTGCCCCTGGTTGAGAACCAGGGGTCTGTATTCAAACTTAAAGGATTTTGCTTCTCTTCCTCTTTTTGTTAGGATATGAAAGGATTCTTTTGCACGTAACAGCATGTCCTTGCATTTGTATATGTTATAATCCATGCTAAATTGTATTTCAGGGTTGAAAAATACCGGCCACAGACACTGAATGATCTGATTTCTCATCAGGACATTTTGAGTACCAGTAAGCATCCATGTGTCATTTGCTGTTAGTCTGGTTGGAGGACCTGTATGAATTTCTTGGTGATGTCTCTGCTGAGTAATAACCTTGAAAGATCTGATTGAGCTTTATGGAGTGTTGCTCTAAGAGCTGAGTCCTTCCCATTTTTCATTCCTGCATCTGCCTCTGAGTTGGATGTGAGGTTGATGTGCATTCAGCCCAACTCAAGGGCCCACAGCGAATGAGGCAACTCCCGGAAACTGATGGGGTCTCTCTTTCCTCCCAATCCTCAGTTCAGAAATTTATTAGCGAAGACCGACTGCCGCACCTGCTTCTCTATGGTCCTCCAGGGACAGGAAAGACCTCTACCATCCTAGCCTGTGCTAAACAGCTATACAAAGATAAGGAATTTGGCTCCATGGTCTTGGAGGTAAATAGGATTATTCTTAGTCTACAAAGGAGAGTCTCTTACTTCTCTTAGATTTGTTGTTTGTTTGTTTTTCTCTTAGATTTGTTTTACTTTACAAGTAAGTTGCTTTGCTGGACATAAAATATTTCGAGTCACTTTTCCTGGAATTGATGTTTCGGTCTGGATTGTCATTAGATAGGGGCAGCTGTAGGGCTAGATAAATATCTCTGCCATTGCCAACTTCTACTCAAACACTCAGTGGTCACTCAGGGAGTGGTCGCTCAGTAGCTTGCTGTCCAGATTTGTTCTTCATGTTGTTCCACCCTGTTCTTGCCCTGGAAGGCCAAGCTATATTGACTGCAGGCTGCCTGGTCCTCGGGCTTCTGGTTAGGTTTGGCTGATAGGGGTCCTGGCTGGAGTCAGAGGAGAACGATGCCTGGTTCTGCCCTGGGGGCCACCACAGGCTGACAGCATCCTGAACCACAGAGCAAGTCACACGGCTTTCTCCAGATGCCAACACCACACCCCAACTCATTTCTGAGGACCCGGGGCTGGTAACGGGCCCTGATAGTCCCAGAGAGATTGCGTAGCCCTCGTGGTTTCCCCACACCCCACCAATACCTTTTAAAATCTCTCTTCACGGAATTCTCTTCAAACCACTGAGTTTTGAGTCTGCCATCTGTCTGCTGCTGAGATTTGACTGATAGACTTAGATCACAGAATTCTAAATATTGTCTATTCCAAAAAAAAAAATGTTTAACTTTTTTTGTTGTCAGAGATCTTAGAACCTTGCTGCCACCAGTGTTCTTAATTCCATGCATTAAAGACTTGGTAACTTCGGGGTTGCTCTGGATTGCGGTAGCTAAAACTGAACACGATTCTGCTCATGCGAGAGGTGTTCACTGTGACCAGGCCAAGTAGTTATTCCTCCAGAGTATGTCGGTGATTGTCCTCAAAAGGGGGAGGAAACACAGTTGTTGGCCTTTCAGAATGTAATGTACCAATCTAGTGAGTTGTGAGTTTTACATACAATTGTGATCTTGGGTTTTTTAATAGTGTTTATCTCTTAGCTGTTGTTAGACCTAGAGACCTAGCTTGCCGAGCTGGACTGATGAAAAGATAAATTAATTCATAGATAATTCACCAACATGTGTCTAATTTATTTCGGCTTCTCTCTTCCACATTCAGCTGAATGCTTCAGACGACCGAGGAATAGATATCGTTCGGGGACCAATCCTGAGCTTTGCCAGCACAAGGACAATATTTAAGTAAGAATTATTTGTATAATTTCTCTCCCTAGAGGTTTTGATCAGTGAGATGACAGAGCTTAATGTTTTAAATCCTCCCCCTTTGCCAGTCTATAAAGGTAAACAATGCCTTTGTCAAAAGTAGCCATTAAAAAGAGATAAAGTACAAGGATGGTGGTAAGATATAATGCAAATGTGAAAATAAAACATCATCTCAGAACTTGCTACATTAGCAAGTTCCTTGGGGAAGCGTTACCTTTGTTTTAGTAGTTAACTGAAGACTGATTACATCCTAGGACCAGGTGAGCTAGTTCGAATTTATTATTATTTTTTTATTTAATTTATTTCTTTTTGAGAGAGAGAGGACAAGCAGGGGAGGGTCAGAGAGAGAGGGGGAGACACAGAATCCGAAGCAGGCTCCAGGCTCCGAGCTGTCAGCACAGAGCCCGACGTGGGGCTTGAACTCACGAACCGTGAGATCATGACCTGAGCCGAAGTCAGATGCTTACCCGACTAAGCCACCCAGGTGCCCCTAAGCTAGTTTGAATTTAAACAAAAATAAATTGTGATAAGGATGGATAAAAAGGGAAAGGTGAAGGCAGGCAGGAGTGGAGGTGGTGGAAAAAAGCAAGGCCAGAGCAACAGGACACGGAGTGGAGACAAAGGTGAAGGTGCCAGAGGCAGCAGCGTAACAAAAAATGCAAAAGTCAGACCTCAGTTCCCTTTAAGAGTTGAAAGAGTGATGGGCATGTCCTCTGCACAGCCACACTTGTTTGCTTCACTCAGAGGTCAAGGAGGAGTGGACTCTCTGAGGCCCGGCCTGATGGCACAAATGTGAACATGTAGGTTTCGGCCTGGAGATTGAAGGGAGATTAAAGACATCTTCGGGGGCGCCTGGGTGGTTCTGTTGGTTGAGCGTCTGATTCTTCATTTTTGCTCAGATCATGATCCCAGAGTCGTGGGGTCGAGCCCCGTGTCGGGCTCAGTGCCGAGTGTGGAGCCTGCCTGGGATTCTCTCTCTCCCTCCACCCCCTCCTCCACTTGCACAGGTGCACACAGTCTCTGTCTAAAATAAAAAAATAATAATAAATCTTCATATGGTACCATTTGTTTTCCTAGGAAAGGCTTCAAACTAGTGATCTTGGATGAAGCTGACGCCATGACTCAAGACGCCCAGAACGCCTTGAGGAGAGGTAGGAAGACCTGTCGGGTATAGTGTGTTGGCTCATGAGTGCGTTAGAAGGAGAATTAGGCACTTTGGACATGAGATAATGACATGGGCTGTTGACAATTTTTGTTCATCTTCTGGCCCAGAGAAATCGGTTTCCCTTTCTCTGTGTATCCCACCCGACGGTCTAGAACAAAATCTCCCTGTATTGGGGGTTTCCCCTTGCAGCAGCTTAAAGGGAGAAGCCCTGTTGGGACTTTCAAGTCCGACCAGACACAGGTGTTGCATCCTCCTTTTCCACTGGGTTCATTTTGGGGCTGAGAATTTGCATTCTTTGATGAGGAGAGGGGGTACGGAACGTCGTGTATTCCTCAGCTGCTAGGTAGACCTTTCTGCTCTCAATACCCCGAGATACACAGTAGACAAGAAAATAATACTGGAAATGTCGCACTCAGAAAGCTGACGTGACTTACCTACTTGCCAAGGGAATGATTTGGCAGGGAAGGAGAGTATCACGCTAGTTGTCTGTCTTAAGGGGCCTGGTGCAGTTGATTTCTCTGAAAGGACATTGGTAATCTCTGGCATTAAGATTCTGAGGTAACTGGGGCACCTGGATGGCTCAGTCTGTTGAGTGTCTGGCTTCGGCTCAGGTCATGATCTCCCGGTTCGTGGGTTCGAGCCCCACATCAGGCTCTGTGTTGACTGTTTGCTCAGAGCCTGGAGGCTGCTTCAGATTCTGTGTCTCCTTCCCTCTCTGCCCTTCCCCTTCTCCCTCTCTGTCTCACTCTGTCTCTCAAAAATAAATAAATGTAAAAAAAAAAAAAAGATTCTGAGGTAACCAACTAGGAGAGAAGAACAATCTTTTGGAGTTCTGGGGGAGAAGGAGTGGATTGCAGCCATGTTTGGGAGGAGGAGGAGGACAGTTAGAGTATCTTCTGATCTTAAAAGCCTTGGCAGCCTTTCTTCAGCATTTGCTCCGTGGAATGGCTGTCAGTCTGGGCAGATCCCCATGCGAGAGCACTGGGAAACGGCAGAGTGAAACTGGTGTTTCATAAGCTTCTCTGAATTCATCACTCTCTCGAATGCTCTAAGGCTTCGAGACAAAGTGCACCGGACAGTCCACATGGAGGTACCCCCGGCCCCGCCATTAGAAGGTGGGGCATCACCAACCTGCCATAGAATTTTATGCAAAAGGACAGGGGTGCTATGGAGGGGGATGGCAGGGGCAGGGTGCTATGGAGGGGGATGGCAGGGACGGGGTTGCTATAGAGGGGGATGGCAGGGGTGCTGGGGAGGGCGATGGCAGGTGCAGGGTGCTATGGAGGGGGGTGGCAGGGGCAGGGGTGCTATGGAGGGGGATGGGGGGGTGCCAGAATCAGGGCAAGTCATCAAAAAGGAAGCATTTTATAAAATCCTGTAGAGATGACCGGTTCACCAGCTTTTGGGAAGAGAGTGGCCGGTGCCCCCATCCGGACCACAGGGACCGCCTCTCTTGTTACAGTAGCATCCCCTCCATGCTTGCAATCTGCACCTCGTTTTCTGTACCCTTCACGTGACCATGGAAGAGTTCAGGGTTTCCAGGTCTTTTGAAGAATCCGAATGGACATGAGGTTGTTTTCTTTTCCCCTGCCAGTGATTGAGAAATTTACCGAAAATACCCGCTTTTGCCTCATCTGTAACTATCTGTCAAAGATCATCCCCGCCTTGCAGTCCCGCTGTACGAGGTTCCGATTCGGTCCTCTGACTCCTGAACTCATGGTTCCCCGCCTGGAACATGTTGTAGAAGAAGAGAAGTAAGTACATCGGAAAGCAGGAAATGTGAGGGCCCTGGGGACTGAGCAGCGTAGGCCGGGTTCTGGGATGGCTGGCCGGTTGACATTTACAGGTGATCATGTGTGTAGACAACGAAGTAGGGTGCCGGGCACAGAGGAAGCATCGGGCTGTCAGCTGTCGTCATCCTCTCTGGTATCTCCTGGACTTTCTTCGTAAACGGCACTTGGTTCTTCTCCTGATTCCATCCTCCTCCCCCGTGGAAGCTGTCCCGATTTCCTCCTACTCTCCTTTTGTCATTGGAGACTGCATGCTGCCAGGTCCCTTCTGCTAAGATGCCTCTAGCCTTTTTTGACTAGAAGGGAAGGTACCGAGACTTTGCCTTCTGTAGAATCAATCGGTTGCCAAGTAGCCAACCCCAGCTGCTGCCTGTTGAAGGGGGTGCTCTGGCTTCGTGCTCCGGGCCTCGCCAGTGCTCTTTCCTCTCAGAACAGAACTCAAAGCCCGTCGCTCAGCATGGCGATGCCTGGTCCTAAATAAGGGTCTTTCTAGACTCTGAGTGGGCTGTGACTGCTAATGCGAAGCCCACACTCCTTAAAACCAGAGTGAATTCTGGGTCCTATAGATCAGGAGAGTTCTGCTCCCTCCGTCCTTCCCTTTCTTTCGTTACTTCAAAGCCTTAATCATTCCAGGCCATCTCATTCCCTTGGTGAACGCTTGGCGCTGTCCAGGCCCCTGAGGTCCTCCCGCCTCTCTCCTTTCAGGGTGGACATAAGTGAGGACGGGATGAAAGCACTTGTGACTCTTTCCAGCGGAGATATGCGAAGGGCTCTGAACATTCTGCAGGTATGGTACTACTCCTAGCAAATCTTTAGGCACTGCTTTGGAATAGTTTCTCAAGAAAGAAGCAGCAGCACAGCCAACCTAGAAATTCAGAAATCCACACCTGGTAAGATCTCTGTCTCACAACGTACCAAAGATTTCCCCCTGACCTTTGTGTTTTGAAAAATTGCAAGAATAATTTGCTGGAGACAAGGGAAAGCTAGGGAAGGACGCTGCAGCTGTAACACCACAGTGGCATCCTCTCACGAGGCCAGGTCTTCCCAGGGTACACCGTGCGGGGTTCGAGCTGCCCTGCACCCACATAACATTACTGCCTACCTGTATTGCTGCCTCCGGTGTCCTCCTGACCCGCCGCGGTGACGGGCACCATGATTCTTCCCGTCTATCTGCACAGAGCACCAATATGGCCTTTGGGAAGGTGACAGAGGAGACCGTCTACACCTGCACTGGGCACCCACTCAAGTCAGACATCGCCAACATTCTGGACTGGATGTTGAATCAAGACTTCACGACAGCCTACAGAAGTATCCTTTCTCACGTCCTGCCGATGGCACATTAGGTACCTCAGGCCAGAACTTGGCCCAGGAGCCCAGGCTGCAGTCGGTGTCTACACCCTACTGGCAAAAGGCAGTTGGCTGTGTATGTATCTGGTCAGCTTTCAGTGGGAACAACAGGTCTCTGGGTGGAGTGGCTCCCTGCCTTTAAAGCCCTTCCTCCTGAAGGGCTCTGACCTGGGTATGGCTTGAAGCCACTTTCCTCACGGATGAGAGAAGCAGTTAGACTTTGGGGTGGCAGATGTGATCATTTTCAAGTGGCCACTGTTATTCTCATTTTGCGGTGAAATGGAAAGCTAGGGGTAGCCCTCTGGGAGATGCATTTAGCTCTGTTCTCTACGAGACAGAAGGAAGCTCTTGTTGAAGATAAAAACAATTTTTTAGAAGGGGGGGAGGGGCATCTGGGTGGCTCAGTCGCTGGAGCGTCTGACTCTTGATTTCGGTTCAGGTCATGACTCCAGGGTCATGGGATCAAGCCCCGTGTCAGGCTCTGAGCTGAGCAGGTGGCCTGCTTGGGATTCTCTCTCCGTCTCCTTCTGCCCTTCTCCTTTACACACTCTCACTCTACAATAAAATAAAGATAAGAATTGGGGTCCAACGCATGCAGGTTCAAATCGAAAGAAACAGCCGTGTCAGGATTAAAAACCCTACTTCCCAGTCACTCTGACCAGAGTCTGGCTTCAAAATTGCGTGCAGCGGGTTTCTACTGGAATTTGTGCCTTTTGCCGTAACCATTCCTCTCTAGATATTACAGAGTTGAAAACGCTGAAGGGGTTGGCGTTACAGGACATCCTGACAGAGATACACTTGTTTGTGCACAGAGGTAAGTCAGGCTCTTCCTAGCTGAGAAGCTGAGGGGGAGGCGTGTGGCGGGCTTTAAGGGTGGTGGGGAGGGAACACGAGGCTCCACTTTGGAAGCGAAGAAACAGGAATGAAGTATGAACCTGACCCCTCAGTTTTAGTTTTGTCTTGTTGCTATTTGAAACTTTGTTCCCCAGCTACTCTCTCAACCTCTAAAACTGCTGGGGAAAGAAACTCTTGAGGGCCAACTTTCATTCCTCCAAGGGTTTGTACTTTATAGCAGCAAATAGTATGCTGTAATTCACGCTGTCATTTCTAAGGGTATCTTCCCCCAAAAGGAGAGGAGGAGGAACATCTGTCTTCAGTGTAAACCAAAGCAGTCTGAAGCGAACCACGCGAAGTTCCACACTTGGTCGTAACTTCTGTACAGAGAAGTGGTTCTCCTCCTTGGCAGTGTATAGGAAGCCCCCCAGACCAATTCAGTTGGCCTTTTGGAGGGGGCTGGGCATCAGGATTTTCTCAGGCGCTCCAGGCGATCTGCTGTGTGGCCTTTGCGGGCAAACCCTTCCTTCCGCGACAGCCAACTACAGACACTCGTCCTGCCGGTCCGCCATCGTCCTGCCGGGGCCTCTCCAGGCCTCACCGGGCCAACCGGTACGACCGCTGCCCGAGAACATGGTCCACTCAAGCCCAGCTCTGCACTTTGTGGGAAATGAGTGTGAATAGACGTTTAAAATTCAGTTGATTTACATTTGTTTGTAAAACTGGGACAGCAAGTGAGAAGTGGGCTTTCCAGTTCCCTTCTAGAGCTGCCCCCTTGCTAAAGCAGTGCTGCTGATCTTGTGTCCTTGTGACCACTTTGGAACCTGCTCACAAAATGGGTAAAAACTGAAAACCTGTAGTGTTCACTTCTTCAGAAGTGCGGTCCCTGGTGATCTGAGGCCTCCAGACAAGTTTAGTGTCCCCTGATGTTTAAATTCCTAATCATGGTGTGATTTTTTTTTTTTTTTTTTTGGTAGCAGCGAGTGGCAGACCTCACTCAGTTGATTTTGTTTTTTCCCCCAGTTGACTTTCCATCTTCAGTTCGAGTACATTTATTGACCAAAATGGCAGACATTGAGTGAGTATTTCCCAATTTTCTTTTCCTTTTTTTTACCCTGTAGTGTTTTTTTTCCCTCCTACCTGCGTGGTTGCAATTTTGTCTACATCATTCATAAATAGCACAATCTCGTTTGTGGTGAGATTGCTGAAAGAAACATGGGGAAGGGCATGATTTGCGTATCTAAAGAACATATGAATAAACATAAGGACAGGTTCAGCTCAGTTACATATTTGAGATAAAGGCTTCTCCTTAGGCCTCAGAGGCCTGGTCCACGTCGGTTCTAGAAATGCTGTTATTTGGAAGGCCTGCTTCGGTTCTGACATCCAGGTCACTTGGGGACAAGCGGCTATCCAGCTGTTATTAAAGCACTTTGGCATAGCAAAGCATATTGGGGGGAAAAGTAAACATAAACTCAATTTTCCACTTTGCCTGGCTCCATAAACACAGTTATTAGCCCCCAGTGAAGCTGGCAGCTATCATTTAAGTAGACAAAAGCATTGGGTTCAAAACAGAGGCCAACACAGGGCCAGCTCTAATTTGCTATCTCTGGCTTTCCACATGCGCACTTTAGGTCCCTTAGCCCCATGCTGTGAATGTCGTGATTTTTGCCCTCGCTGGCTGGGCGCCTGAAAGGTGGCAAGATAGACTACCGGTGTCCTGCTTTACCTTTTACTAGAGCACAGAACCACAGTCAGCCATACTTCCCAGTGAATTAAGAGGAAGGGAATCTGAATGATAATTTCTCTCAATTCATTTTGCGAGTGAAGAAGTAATCCTTAGTCATGTAAATTCTGCATACCCCTGTACAGCTAGAACAAAGTTAAGTTCAGGACGCTGCTGTTGACAACTAACAATTTTTTTATTTAACTTTTCCTCACCAGTTTGGATCGAATTATAAATGAGTGTTCAGGGCAGAGAAGAAAATGTTAGGGGACACATTCAAGAGGACTGTTCACGATGAAGTTTTACTGCCTCCTTTCCTCCTTCAGCAGATGTTCCGTCTTTGATCTCTACTGTTCTCTTGTCAAAAGGTAGCTGTCCGTGATATTCTCTATTCTTACCTTGTTTGATTTCTTTTAGGTACAGACTTTCTGTTGGCACCAACGAGAAGATTCAGCTGAGTTCCCTCATAGCCGCTTTCCAGGTCACCAGGGACCTGATCGTCACAGAGGCCTAAATGCTGAGGACCATTCGCCACCACTCGCGGGCCCCACAGTGACTGGAGAAGAGGGGACTCTGACACAGGATGAACTGCTGTGCGGGCTGGGGGATGAAGCCACAGTCACCCCACATTTTGGAAAACTGTTCCAGACACGGGTGGGCAAAGGTTTAAAAAGTACCATGTTTGTGTTTGGAGCAGGTATATACCAAACAGTTTTAATATACAGCTCTCTTATTGCACTGCCCATTTGTTTTACAGGAAAAGAGTAAAATGCTTTCTTTTAGCCTTAAGGCTTTTTACCATTCGATTGCTTAGATGGCAGGAAATTGGCCTACCCCATTTTGGTCTAGAACAAAAGGCTTCCAAATCTCATGTGGTACCAGTGTCTTTGATTACTCAAGGTAAACTGAACATCTCCAGAATCAAGTGTGTAAATCTAATCTGTGGCACCATCTCCATATCTACTTTATAAAGGTGTTAATGAAGAAAAAAATAGGTGTTAATGGATTTCTGGCCCATTAACCTGAGGCACAGGGCCTCAGGTTCCCTTACTTGAAAAGTGTCTATTTCTCCTCTTAAAGTAGGTTCCTAACTGCGGTGTGGACAGTGAAGAGTCACTTTGTGCCCATGGGGGCCAGGCCTAGGACTCCCTCCTTAATGCAAGGAGGGCAGGCAAACGTGGGCTGGACTCGAAGCCGCAAGGACGAGGCCCTGTGCAGTGTGGCAGTTTATTTTAGAGCAAACAGGCTGCATTTATGATAGTGTTCTTCTCAATAAAAATAAAGCAGCTTGCATGTTGGCTGTGTTACGAGTGACTCCTTCGCCGATTATAAACACGCGGTCATTCAACTTGCACCTATGTGAAAAGCCTCCCCCATCTCTGGTATCACAGAATAAGCTCTCCTCGGAGGCTATTCTTTACAAAGGTGTCAGGTTCTTATACTATTCAAAAGGGAGAAGTTGGTTACTTCCATCACTCGCGTTCAACCCACTCCCCGAGGACACCAAGCAAAGTTTGCAGCTAATGGCAAAGTGGGGCCTCGGGGAAGCCGCCCAGAGCCTCTCAGACTACGCTGTGACATTTCAAGATAACCACAAAATTGAAAATTGGCCCCAGCCATTCCCCGCTGTCCTGCTGTACTCACTTGGTTTGAGAGGTGGTATTTTTTTCTTAGTGGAAAAAATGAAACGGTGAGCCAAAAGCTTTTTAACTTTCCCTTCGATGGAAGCCTCTCATCTTGAAAAGAAATGTTTTTCTTCGGCAACAAAGGTGGTAGGGGGGATTCTCGTACTTTTGCAACAAGTTTTATAATGTTACACTGGCCTCCAAAAAGCACCTAGTAAGAAAGCCAAAGGATAAGGTGTTGTGTTTCTTTTAAAATAATTTAAAATATATTAAATTTTCCAAAGGCAGATTTCATTGGAATGAGGTGTCTTGATCAGATAATGACACGCCACTGAAGGAAGGAGAACAGTACTTTCAAGGAGCTATTTCTGTGAAGGGGCGGAGGTGACACCGGCTGAGGAGTCCGATGAGGTGACGCAGCAGAGGAAGACCGCGTACACGAGAATCAGCCGAAGGGGCGGCCACACCAATTCTCTACACAATCAAGAAGAGACATCTTCACAACTGGTCGGCTTAACAACTATGGTTTTTAGATACTGTGGAGGGAAACACAGTTGTACCTTAACATCTGCTGAGAAAATACAAATAAATATGCTACAAATGGCAAACACCTGCCAACGCGGTGGCCATCTGAACAGTCATGCAGTTTAGGGGGACATCTGTGTGGGACCGGACATACACATCTGTCATCGCCTGCACATGCACACCACTGTTTATAAAAAAAAAAAAAAGAAAGCCATTTATAGTGTATCAGTCGGGAGCACGGCCTCTGAGTCAGCTGCAGTTTAGTCAATACCTCATGGCACATGGCTCCGTGAAAACTTTGTCCTGCATTTTGTCCTGCCGGTCAGAGGGGAGCCAGAGGAAGGACGGCACTTGCCAACATCAAAGCCACTCTGACACAGCAGGAGAGAACTTCAGAACAGTGTCACCACTGTGTGTGAAACACGACAACGCTTAAGTGCGGGGCAGAAGCCACGCTTGCCAGTCGAGGGACCCAACTCCGCCCGACACAGAGGCTCCTGAGGCCTGCTGACCCTTCTTAACGAATCAACATGAGTAACTGCGCTTGAATCAAAACCATGACTTTAAAAGGTGTTGGGCACTGCCGTCTGTAAGTGGACTCAGGGTTTAAGGGAAGGCTCAGCTGTTGCGGAGCCGGAGTCCCCCTCTGTGACTGACCTCCCCATGTCACGGAGAAAATCCCTGGTGACTAGTCCACTGGTATCTGGTTTCCCTACATTCTGTTCACAGTCCCAAAAAGAAATGATCTTCGGAGCCAAGACCTGATAACTGGCCCCTGGTTCCAGCTGCTCCCCTGCCAGGGAGGTTTATCCTGCTACCAAGAAAACAAGTATAAGACTATGGGGCGTGGCTTAAAAAGTCCTGTATGTGAGGAACTCTTTCATTTTCTTGGGGATCGGCAGTGCTAGCACTTGGTAGGTGGTTAGGAAACTTCGAAGGGCTTTCCGGCATAAGTGCTTCAGTGAGGACAGGACCCTCGGAGCTGTCCAGAACTGGACGTGGCCATCTCTTGTCCTGAAACAAAACAGAGACGGACGCTTTAAGGCCGACCTCAGAAATATATGTTTTCACTGTGACGGGTATTCACCTTCCTACTCTGACTTGCATCAGCAGGAGACACCCAGAAAGTGAACTGCAACGCTTAAGTGCAACCCTGATGGTTGGAATCGATGTGAAGGCTGTAATGCTGAATAATTAAGGCTTCGGGGAGGATTAGAAGAACTCAAGACACCTTTGGTACCAAAGGTGAGCTACCAAAGGGGTACCTTTGGTACCTTTGGTACCAAAGGTGGGGTACCAAAGGGCTATCTGGGAGCACAGCCCTTCTAGATCACACGGTGAGTTCAAATGTAACGAAGGGAAGAGCGCCACCTCCTGAATTATGGACGTTCCCTGTAAGGTGGTCTCTGCCCTAAATGGTTTCCCATATAAATTTCTGCATCATCTCAATTTCTGCTTCCTTGTGAACTTGGCCCATTAAGTGGCATGAATCACAGCTCTTTAATTACATTTAAATTGAACATTAAGAGTAAATGATAACCTGTATTGGCAGAACAGAATATTAGAATTTTGTGTCCTCTTGGATTTCTTTAAAGGCTTCACCGTAGGCAAGAAAATTCTAGAGGCTTTCTTCCCTTAAAAAGCTGCATAGTACACTCAGCAGAAACTGCTACCCATCTGTTCAGCTATCAGATACATACCCTGTGGCAATAACTCCACCATGTGGAAAAAATGTGCAGCAAAGACCATTGGTCATAGGAGCAAATGCGATTGGAGTTTTCAGTTCCAGGGCCCAGATCCTGAGGAGTCTGGACGGAGAGAGAAAAGACACGTTTGCGCATCAGCAGACCTGAGGCCAGGCCAGAGGGTAATGCTACAATTACTCGCAGGGACTTGCTCCGAGGCCCCGTGCAGAGGTGTCTCTTCGTTACCTGTCATCCGCCACCGTGGCGAGGTACAAGCCTTCGGGAGAGAAGCACACGGACCTCAGGGAGCTAATGTGGACATCGCTGTCGTCCATGGGGGGGTCAAGCTGGGTGTGGCTGAGGAGAAAGGAACAGGATGACAGGCCTGGAGTGATGGGCCACTCTCCACCCTTCATCTTCTTTCCCAGGCAGGAGGCCAAAATGGTGCGACTAGGAAAGGCTCAAGACCCATCTTGTACCCCATCTGGAAAACCTCAGGATAAGCAGACTGGGGGGAAAAAGCGCATTTCCTAAGGCTCCAGGTGCCTTGTGGAAGGGGCTGAAGGGTTAGTCGCGCTCCCTGCGCTGATTTCCTTATGCAAAGTAGGTCAGCCCTCACTTTAATACCACAGTACAAACTGAAAGCCTTTTTTAGGTTAAGATACATGATAATTATAGGACTGCCTATTATTTGCTTCAGAAAACAACAGAGACAAAGAGAAAAAGACCAAGTTTGTGAGAACATGAAAATTCATTTTGGAAATACCAGTTTCAGTAAGAAGACTGTTCCGAATTTGCTACTACAGTTATTAGTAAATGGAAAGAAAGAGTCATTTTGAGGTTTCGTTAACGCTGAATCCAGAGTACACACCGCCTCCTGTATCAGGAGCCCTGAAGCCCTCGGGTCTAATTTGAGAACGTAACTGACGGCGAGGTGCCCCTGCAAGCCAACGCCTGAGAAACACCGAACCCACTGTGCCTTTTACCCAGACTGTCCCCTCCCATGCCCTGGACTCTGCGAGGGACATGCCTAACCCAAGGCAGCTTTCTCATCAGTCACCACCCCCGCCAAGAAAGTCCTAAGCAGGGAGTCCGTCCTTACTGGAGTGACCTCAGCCTCTCGCCAGTATAGGGGTCCCACATGATCACGTTGGTATCGTAAGAAGCCGTGACGAGCAAGGCGGAGTCAGGTGAGAAGTCACAAGAGACAACACTGCTTTGGTGGCCCTCTAGCTTCCGGATTAACGTGTAGGACCGCATGCTCCACAGAAAGACCTGTGGAAAGGAACAGGTGCCTGGTCAGGGGTGGCAGCAAACTGCTTAGAATGTGAACGGTGAGCGAGCGACACAGCGATGCCCACGTCAGGCCCCGTGGCCAGGTGAAGCCAAGCTCTCCACTCCCGCTTTGTACAGCTCTTCCAGAACGCATCGTAAAGGTTTAAGTAAAGAAACAGGTCTGAATTCTGGAGGCACTCAACCAACGTACATGTTCGAGGAGCTTACTGTAAGGGAGAATAAACCCAGCCAAGCTCAGGAAGACCACTAGCTAAATGTTCTCTGAGTTCTGCTTCTGAACCCTGTCTGCAAGATCACAGTATATGCTAATGCAGACCTAAGCCAAGAATTATCTTGTCCTTTCACTTAAAACCAAACAGCAGGGTCCGAGGTGAACGCCAGGGCTCCCAACAAAGCGATCGGACCCTGTCGAGCCATTTTACACCATGAGTTCACAGAATGGTGGAAATCTGCCCCACAATCGTGCGTACGTCTGACACAGTTCATCACTTTAAACCTTCAATCGTTAAAAATGGGATTTTATTTTCTTCCCTTTAAGAAAACTCGGTTTCACGTAGTTCCAAACCCCAAACGAATGATTAACCACCTGGGCTGTACCATATAGTAAACTCTTAACTTTTGGTTGATCATAGCAAATAGCTCAATACAGATCTAAACTTCAAACAAAATGTTCCCAAACTGTTCTTGGGTTTCTAATACTTTCTGAAATAACGGACAGGATTTCAGGACAAAGTTCCACATGTAACTGTCCATTCTGACTTGAAATGGCATTCCCAATTCTGTAGATTCAAGTTAAATGGTTCAAAGGAAATTAGACCCATACACGGGCTGCAACTTTTAAATTCTTAAGACTCTGGGGAGGGGAAAGAAATTTAAAAAGCACACCTTTACCATTTTGTGAAGGCAGACAGCCCTCATCCAGTGGTGAGAGCAACCACCCACTTCAAGCATCTCCTCTCTTCTGGTTTGTGTCAAAGTGCGTATCAGAAGAGAGGTGTGCAAGAGGAGGTCACGGCCCACAAGCATGCCTTCTGTTGGGGCTGGTTTGCACATGAATCTTGAGGCACTGGGCCTACTTTCCCTCTCACGCGAGGCCCATTCAGACCTCCAGGTCTCGCAGAACTCAGGCAGCAGAGAAAATGGTACCCAACGTTTGAGACTTACCGACTTCTCTCCAGCTGCAGAGCACAGCATGCTGCAGTCCGGGGAGACAGAGCAGCAGTAAACCCACTGCAGGTGGCCCGATAACACCTGGATCTGTTTACCTGGCACAGAAAAGGAGCGAATGGTGAGCCAGTTCCCGAAACCACAAAGTCAGAAGACCGGAGAGCTGGTGGTCACCCACCTGCCCAGTACACCCATCTGGTTCTCTGTCAGCTGAGCCCAAAGGCCCACTTTTTTCACGCAGAGGAAGAAGACAGGATTTGTCATTAAACACTGAAACCGATTCATACGATATTCTGATCCCCAAGGAAATCACTACTTTCTGTTTCACCAAAACCCACCAGATCAATGGGAGAAAGGCTATATACATAGATCAGATCTGACAGATCCCTTTGACATGAGAGAACATTCTTTTTAGGTCCCTCAACCACCTCTAGAACTTTGAAGCATCCTCCCAAATTTGAGACTGTTTTATCTGTACTTCTGTCATTTACACTCTGTAATGGCTTCCCCCTCTCCTGCTCTCTCACCCTCCCCAGAGTGTCTGGATGAGCAATGGTGCAGAGTAATGAGGGCCACGTGCTCTGCTGTCAGGTGAACTTGGGTCTGAACCCTGACTCCACGGTTTCCTCAGCACATAAGGGCCACTTACATAACCCCTCCAGTTCTGTTTTGGGGAAAAACTAAAATGTCCATCCATAAGCATAAGAGAATGGGTAAATATATGGAATACATCTACCCCGTTAATTCAGATGGCATTAGGGACCTAGAATTTCCACGGAAGGGGTGCCTGGGTGGCTCAGTCAGTTGAGCGTCTGACTTCGGCTCAGGTCACATGATCTTGCGGTTCATGAATTCGAGCCCCATGTCAGGCTCTGTGCTGGCAGCTCAGGGCCTGAAGCCTGCTTCGGATTCTGTGTGTCCCTCTCCCTCTACCCCTCCCCTGCTCACGCTCTGTTTCTCTCTCAAAGACAAACGTTAAGAAAAAAATTAGAATTTCCATGGAGTACTATTTTGCAGAAAATATGCGAATAACATGAATCTTTTTGTGGAACGATGACTCCCAAATCCATAACTGACCCCTGATTCCAAGCAGGAATATGCAAGTAAGTATACAGGGGAATGCGGAAGGCTGCGAGCATGGGCCAGGAGGTTGCTGGGGGAATACAGGGAAGGATGCAATGGGAGGGGAGGATGAGACAGGGAAAGAGACGGGGTAGGAGGAGGTACCAAGACGAACTTGGGTTTGAAAGGGGGAAAAGGGGGAAAAAAAGTTTACATGAACACATAGAGTCATGCATTGAAGAGTTTACATATATGTATGTGGGTCCATACAATTTTTTTTTTTTAGGTAAGTCATGGTTTCTTCAGCTGTCATATCAGAGCAGCACCTATCCCCAGGGTGGCTGTGAGTGTTGAACAAATTCAGGCATAAGGGTAGGGCCAGGCCCAGACCTGGGAACACGACTTCATCCCCTCCCCTCCTGGGAATGCCCTAGTGCACTGGCCTGCTCCCAGTCCCCTTCAGCTAGTCCTGCCTTCCAACCACTGAAAGGTTTTATTATTTAAAAGAAATTCTTTTTCTAATTTTTTTTTATTTTTGAGAGAGAGAGACAGAATGTGAGCAGGGGAGGGGCAGAGAAAGAGAGGGAGACACAGAATCCGAAGCAGGCTCCAGGCTCTGAGCACAGAGCCCGAGGCGGGGCTCGAACTCACAAACTGCGAGATCATGACCTGAGCCGAAGTCGGATGCTCAACCCACAAAGCCACCCAGGAGCCCCTAACCACCGAAAGACTTTCAAGTCGCTTCAAGAACCTTCCTTACATGGTGGCAACAAGCTGCCTCAGGATGCACTAAAAATGGCGCCAACTTGGAGGAGCCTTCCCAGGCAGCAGACCTATCTTATGACTTCACGTTCCACAGCCAAGGGCAGAAACTGCCAGAGTTCTCTTGGTGACCAGATGCCCCTGGATAAGGACACCACAAGCACCTCCTTGGCTGTTTGACAAGTCAGTGGGCTCGTTTCTTTTCTTTAATGTTTTTATTTATTTTTGACAGAGAGAGAGAAACAGAGCATGAGCAGGGGAGGGGCAGAGAGAGAGGGAGACACAGAATCTGAAACAAGCTCCGCGGGGCTCGAACTCACAGACTGCGAGATCATGATCTGAGCTGAAGTCGGACGCTCAACCGACTAAGCCACCGAGGCGCCCCCAGCAGGCTTGTTTCTAAGAGGGCAGGAGTAGCTCATGGTTGTGGGGAGCTGGCCCCGTCACGGCTGAGGCAGGAATACCGGTCCCTCTGCGTTATCAGGGATGAACGCCCTCTTCATCAACTGTCCACATCGCCATTTCCTCCCTCCAGCCCCCGAGTCCCTGCCCATGTGGGGAAGAAGTGGCCTGGAGATAAATTCCCCTTCCCTATGTCACCTTTCCAGTTAAAGCTCAATACTGGAGATGTATGGAATTCTTTGCTGGGCCACCTCTGTATGCGGTTCTGCTCACAGCAAAATTCCACAAAAGTTGACCCTCTCAAGTCTAAGAGATTTCTTCTAGGCAAAGATTCTGCTTCACAGAGAAACATGATTTCTGACAGGAAGTATCCTACACGGAGGACTTCTAGATCTGTGGTTCCTAACCTGGGGAGACTCTGCCCTTCACATGGACAGGGCGTGGTGTCTGGAGACATTTTGGTTGTCAGAACAAGAAAAGGTGCACCTGGTATCTAATGGGTAGGGGTCAGGGGTGCTGCTCAACTCCCAGAATGCACAGGACGGCCTGGAACAAAGAATTATCATGCACAGGGGCGCCTGGGTGGCTAAGTCAGTTAAGCGTCCAACTTAGGCTCAGGTCATGATCTCGCAGTTCATGGGTTCAAGCCCTAAGTCAGGCTCTGTGCTGACAGCTCAGAGCCTGGAGCCTGCAGCCTGCTTTGGATTCTGTGTCTCCCTCTCTCTCTTCCTCTCTGCCCCTCTCCTGCTTGTGCTCTCTCTCTCTCTCTCTCTCAGAAATAAACATTAAAAAAAAAAACAAAAACGAAAGAATTACTGTGCCCAAAATGTCAACGATGCCATGGTTGAGAAAACCTATGCTCTATCATGTATTTTCAATAGGGGTGGAGTCTTACTTTTTTTATGTGCACAGGTACGCACTCAGTGCCTAAGTAAATGGTATATTCTCAATACTAGTATTTCATGGGGATGAGGAAGGTTAGGAAAAAATGTCTTAAAAGACCCCTTAGGAAAACTGGTTGAGAAACACTGTTCTAGATAAAGGTGACATGGGTCACGTGGAGAAAGGAGCAAATATGGTTATCTGTGGAGCCGCTCGGTGGTGCCATCACCTCCATACCATGTTTGTTCAGGTCCCAGATGCGAAGAGTCTTATCCCGAGATGCTGACACCAAAATCAAACTGCCGCTGGGCGTGAAGCTTAGATCTCTCACAACATCTTGGTGGCCGGAAAGATTCAAAAGCAGGAGCCCTGGCGTGGGAGCAGGAGTAGTCAGTCAGTGGGAAAGAGGAGGCCCCGGTCTGCTGGTCACAGCCACACCCCTCAGCCGGCTGGGGGCCTGGCGGCCCCTGTGATCCCTGATGAGAACATGCACACCCGGACCCTGTCTGGGCAGACCCTGCCCCCTGTCGCAGGCAGAAATGACCTACCTGTCTGCACCTCCCAAATCTTGATCTGCCCATCATTGAGTCCTGTAGCGAGGATCAGGCAAGAGATGTCTGGCACCTGGGGATGGTGGCGTGCCCAGAGCTTCCTGCTGGGTGGAGAAGGCCACGGGCTGAAGGCCAAACCCCAGACAATCTGCCCACAGTCCAGAGTCTTCTCCTTTGGGCTGCCTCGCCCTTTTGTGTCATTTTTGCTGCTCCGGCTTTTGGCTTCAAACCCTTTAGGGATGCTGGAGGAAGCAGAGATCCCTTCATGAGTCTAAAATTGTCACCAAGGCAACCAACCAACTTCTCATTTTAGGGTATCTGAGACATTAAAGTTCTAGAAACAAATTGGCCTTCCGTGAATTCTGGCATGACTTTTCATTTCTTTTTAGAATCCATGTAACAGAGACGTCATTAGCCTTGGTTCATCCCATTTGTGATAACCCTGCAACGGGGTGACCCGCCTTGTGGGATAACTAGATCACAGAAGCCCCAGGGAGCCATATGCTTCCTCAGAAAGTTCTCTCGGGTTTGGTGCATGGAAGGAAAGATGCACTCAGTGTTTCCCATGAGGAAGAAGGCATGCCATAGCTTTGGAACTAGGACAGATCTTAGAACTTGAATACCCATCTGCTGCTCCCCTGCCTGATGAGCCCCTTTATCTCGAGCTTAGAAAGCCCCAAGGAGCGGGAAAATAAACCCTCTTCGACCAACACGGTTTGCTTGGTACACGCTGATTTCCACCTTCACTCGCTTTGTGTTCCAACCAATCAGTGAGGCTCTTTCGCTTACCTCTCTGACGGTATGTCCAGCACAGGAACCGACCAGTGAGGTGATCAAAGAGAGAAAGAGCCCACCGAATTGTGCAGAACTGCACTGACCTCAAAGATCCCGTGGCCGGACCCCCTGCTTTTACCTTCTACTTGACGGTAAAACACAGGCCCAGATGAGTCACAGAAGATGCAGGCCCCACCCACCATTCCCCCCAGTAGACACCACCTCACGGGCTTGAGAAGTTGGACAGCCCTGGGGGTTCAGCCCCCAACATCAAAGTTTCCCATCTGCAGTATACTTTATCAGTGCAAGTGTTAAGTCCTACCTTTCTGGGTGGCCCTGACCATACTCCGGGCATACCAAACTGGGGGAAATGGAGATGAGGAAGCTGGAACTCCATTCCATGAAAAATCCCATACTCAGCGTATACATAACAGGACGTCTTTATGTATTAGATTTGTTCCCCCAGAGCTGTAAGCAAATCATATTTTTGCCAAGTGTGTGGTTGAAATCTATTACAAAATTTTCACTAAGCTCACCTGTAAAATTAGAAGGGAGGAGATGGAATTGAGGCAAACATAGGCTCCTCCAGCTCTAAAACTCTATTAGTTGAAATCAGAGGTTGGCAAACTGTCCAGGCCAGCAATCTGCTTTCAGAGACGAAGTTTTATCGGAAACCACCACATTCATTCCTTCACATAGCATCAATGGCTGCTTTCCGCTGTTAACGGCAGAGCTGAGTGGTCTCGACAGAGTCCGTATGGCCCCCAAAGCCAAAAATATTTAACATCCGCGCCTTCACAGTAAACGTCTGCTGACCCCAGGTCTCAATGGCCAATGCAGTTTGAAAACCTGTCGTCCTGACAAACATCTGAATGTGATAATGTCTTTTCGACTGACCCTGCTCAACCCACACGCTTTGTAGACCTGCCTGGCCCAGGCACAGGAGCCTGAGTCTGCCATCCAGGGAAGAAGCACAGAAAAGGCAAGACGCAGAAAAAGCTTTATAGGACACCCGGGAACCTCCGAAGTTCCATTTGTTTTATTTTTTTACAGAATCCTAATTTTTGCCTTTGAATTAAGGAATAATCTGTAGTAGCTATTTTATTCCAAAGGAATTAAGGCATATCTGCACATTTTTAAAAAAATGTTTATTTTTTGAGAGAGAGGAAAACAGAGTGTGAACAGGGGAGGGTCAGAGAGAGAGGGAGACATAAAATCCAAAGCGGATCCAGGGCTCAAACTCAGGACCATGAGATCATAACCTGAGCCGAAGTCGGACACTTAACTGACTGAGTCACCCAGGCGCCCCAAGGCATATCTACAGATTAATTCATTTAAGTATCATAAATTTACTTTCTCTCTCTTTTTTTTTAAATGTACTTTCTCTAGAAAGAGATACTGGGGCGCTTGGATGGCTCAGTTGGTTAAGCGTCTGACTTGGCTCAGGTCATGATATCGCAGTTTGTGTGTTCGAACCCCACCTCAGGCTTTGTGCTAACAGCTCGGAGCCTGGAGCTTGCTTCGGATTCTGTGTCTCCTCCTCTCTCTCCCTCTCCCATGCTCATGCTCTGTCTCTGTCTCTCAATAATAAATAAAACGTTAAAAAAATTTTTTTTACATTAAAAAAAGAATGAGGATAGATTTTCCAGGTAAAGGAGCTTGGGACAGGGCCTTCTGTGGAGAACAGGAAGGAACACAGTGGTGCTGAGAGGTGGGCCGCACAGTGGAGAGCAAGCACTCTCCTGTGCATCCCTGTCAGTGCCTGGCCGCATTGTTTGACTCTCATCCCACTACCATGAGGACCCACTGGAATTGTGTAAGCAGCTACGGGACCTAATCAGACCTGTGTTTGAGAAGAATGGAGGAGGAGAGCTGAAGACAGGGAGAGACCATTCATCTGCCAGACCTGTTCTGGAGTCCCGTGGGAACAGCAGGGAACCATGCCCTCAAGGACCTGACATTTTAGTTGAGAGAGAATGAAAAAAAAATTATGTATATACACATGTATGTGTGTATATATGTGTGTGTGCATGTGTATGTATACACACATACATACACACACGCACACATACGGCATATGTCAGATTTTGAGAGGTACAAGAGAAAAAGGCCAGGATAGAAGAATGAATTGCTGAGTAAATAAAAGGGGGCTTAATCCTGGGTATGGGCAGAGGCTAAAGTCAGGAACAAGGAGGAAGTACCCTCAGGGATGGGGGAGACAGGAAACAGAGCTAAAAAGTCCTAAACCGGGCCTGGCTTAGAGCTTTATCATTCAAAAAAAAATTTTTTTAAGAGAGCACATGCACATGGGTGAGTGGCAGAAGGAGGGAGGGGGAAAGAGAGAGGGAGGGAATCTTAAGCAGGCTCCATGGTCAGCACTGAGATCGACACGGGGCAATATCCTACAACCCTTGGCTCATGACCTGAGCTGAAATTAAGAGTTGGACACTCGGGGTGCCTGGGTGGCTTAGTCAGTTGGGCGACCGACTTTGGCCCAGGTCATGATTGTGCAGTTTGTGAGTTCGAGCCCCGCATCAGGCTCTGTGCTGACAGCTCAGAGCCTGGAGCCTGCTTCAGATTCTGTGTCTCTTCCTCTCTCTGCCTCTCCGATGCTCATGCTCTGTCTCTTAATAATAAATAAAATGTTGGGGTACCTGGGTGGCTCAGTTGGTTAAGCGGCCGACTTCGGCTCAGGTCATGATCTCGCAGTCGGTGAGTTCGAGCCCCGCGTCGGGCTCTGTGCTGACAGCTCAGAGCCTGGAGCCTGTTTCAGATTCTGTGTCTCCCTCTCTCTGACCCTCCCCCGTTCATGCTCTGTCTCTCTCTGTCTCAAAAATAAATAAACGTTAAAAAAAAATTTTTTTTTAAATAAAAAAATAAAATGTTAAAAAAAAAAATTAGAAAGAGATACTAAGACCTCTATCATGGGGTCACAAAATCTGGGGCAGAACTAGAACTTAAGTCTTGGGTATCCAAGCCTACTACTCAACAGATCCCCTGGACTTTGGAGTTTGCCACTGAATCAACTCCCTTGAGTTACATGGGGGGGGGGTGGGGGGGGTGGAGGTGGTGCATGCATAGGGAGGGGATGGCTAGCGGCAAGGGAGGGTCATAGGGGGAATTTAACTTCACTGCAATTTAAGCTTCTAAAAACTTTATTTCTAAAATTATTAAAATACAATTCTCTGGTTAGTATCGATTATTTGCTCAATACCAAAGGTGCTATTAATTTTTTTTAATGTGTAACAATCCAAACAAGAATATAAAGACCTCAGAGTTCCCCTTTTAAAGGACTTTAAGAATATCAATTATTTTAAATTATAAAAATAATAGAGAACTATGGGAAAAATTTGGAAGGGAGACAAATAAAATAAAAATTACCTATAATCCTAACACCACTCTAACCAGAGTAAACATTTCAGATCAGTGTTTATTTACGTGTATGTACATACATTAAAAAATTTTTTTTTCTTTAACGTTTATTCATTTTTGACAGAGAGAGACAGAGTGTGAGTGGGGGGAGGGACAGAGAGAGGGAGAGGGAGACACGGAATCCAAAGCAGGCTCCGGCTCTGAGCTGTCAGCACAGAGCCCGACACGGGGCTCGAACTCACAAACTGCGAGATCACGACCTGAGCCGAAGTTGGCCGCTTAACCGACTGAGCCACCCAGGCACCCCCACATTTTTTAAAGACAAATTTGGGACCATATTACATATATGGTTTTATAGCTTACTTTTTTCAGTAAACCTTCCTTATATTATTAAGCATTATCATAAGTTACTATTCTTCACAATGTGTGATTTTTCCCTAAAACAAGTAACTTCTCATTTAACATACTAAATAATAACATTTCTCTCATTATATTTAAAGAACAGAGACACAAGAAGGATTAATACTCCGATTTCCGTTTTCCTAAGTTCATACTAGAAGGATATATTTACCTGTGGTAATGTAGATGTTTGGATAGGAGTGATTTTTGGAAAAAGTTTCCATTTTTATGTTTTTTTTAAAAATTCTTTTTCTGACTAAATTCGTACCAGACTGGATATACAGTGGAGTCTCTTACATTTACAGTAGGAGCTCAATAAGAAAAAAGAATGGCTTTGGCATTCTCATGAAACTGACTACACAGAAGAAACCGAATATCATGATTAAAGCAAGAAAATCTCTCATGGCTGCAAAAAATACCCTATAGCAATGCCGTAAGTTCCTGTACCATCCTCTCATCACTGGATTTTAAGGGATTTCTGTTTTGTCACTACTACAGAACCAACTCCGTGACAAAAATCAGCGTATGTAAATAAAAATAGATGACCCCATATCCCAGATCCCTGGTAGCTGGAGAACAGTTTTAAGGTCCTTGATGCATCCTGTCAAACAGCCAAATGGACATCCCTCAAACCCAGCAGCGTGCAGAGGACCATCTCAGCGAGTTCTCTTCGGCGGTGCCTGTCATCAAGGCAAGGAGCTTCAGACTCCACTTAGGAAACATTAAACGTTAAATCAAATGCGTGATGTGAAGAAACGCCTTATACAAAACAAATGAGACCCTCAAGGGCAGGGGCCTTGCTGGGTTTCTTTCAGGATTCTCAGACCCTGGCTCGGTGTGAGGCCAAAAAAGATTTCCAACAATACTGGCTGAATAAATAAAGGCAGACATGGAACTGCCCTGCCACAAATGAGAAAATGCAGATGCTGGGCCCTTTGACCAGGCGCTCACAGCATTCGGATGCTGGGACCTGTCCAACCCCACAGAAAGAAACTAGTTAACATCAGGAAAAAAACCAAACACCCAATTTAAAAATGGGCAGGGGCACCTGGGTGGCTCACTCGCTTGAGCAACAGACTTCAGCTCAAGTCATGATCCCAGAGTCATGAGTTCGAGCCCCACATCGGGCTCACTGCTGTCGGCACAAAGCCTGCTTCAGATTCTCTGTCCCCCTTTGTCTGCCCCTCCCCCACTTGCACTCTCTCAAAAATAAACAAACATCTCAAAGCAAAATGGGCAAAGAATGTGTATGGACATTTCTCCAAAGAAGATTTGCGATGGATCAAGAAGCATAAGGAAAAAAAAAAAAAAAAGCATAAGTAAAGGTGCGTGGCGTCAGAAGCCATCGGGAACTGCAAATCCAAACAATGAGTTGCCACTTCCTGCCCCGCCAGGACGGCTATGCCACAATCAGAAAGACAGACAACAAGTGTTGGTGAGGATGGGGAAATAACACATTGCTGGTGGGACTGCAGAATGCTACAGCCCCCCTGCTCAACAGTCTGACTGTTTCTCATGCAGCGAAACACTGAAAGATACGTCCACGCCAAAACCTACACATAAATGTTCACAGCAGCATCATTCCTAATAGCCAGAAAGCGAAAGCCACCTAAGTGTCTACCAATGGACAGATTATACACAAAATGTGCCGTCTCCACATTATGCCATTTATCTGGCAATAAATGTGGCATTTATCTTTATGCCATTTATCTGGCAATAAAAGGAAAGGAAGTACGGATACGTGCTGTAACACGGATAACTGAAAACAAGATCCTAAATGCGAGAAAGCAGTCAGAAAAGACTACACGGTGTACAATTCAATTTATGTGAGATGTCCAGGAGAAGCAAACGTGTAAAGACAGAAAGTGGATTAGCGGCTGCTCGGGGCTGGAGAACAGAGTGAGACTGGAGGACGACAACTAAGGGATGTGGGCTCTCTCTCTGGGGCAAGGACAGTGGTTTTGAGATTGATAGTGGTGATGGTTGCACAACTCCGTCAATCTACTGGAAGCCACTGAACTGTACTCTTTAGATGGGCAGATTGTATGCTGGGTAAATTACAGCTCACTAAAGCTGTTAAAAAATGACAGTATGGATAACATCATCTCCACTGGATTGATTTTCACACATACCAAACGTGAGGGGGCTCCAGAAACCCCAGTGATCAATTCCTGGTTTTCAGCCACTCCCTCTCTCCTGCTCCTGGGCAGGGAGACCCACAAAGGGTAGGGAGTCATCTGGGAAAGCACTCTCAAGTTCCCCACCGTGAGGACTCCTTCGCTCCTCTGGGTCTGGGTACGACAGAACTTACAAGTGCTCCTCCAGCGGCCAGGGGATCAGCTTGACGATGCAGTGTCCTTGAGACCACGCGAACCACGAACCATCTGGGGAGAAGGCCACGCTCCAGGTTTCGCAGCTCGACTTCCAATCGAACTGGTGGGGACGCCCGGGCTTGAGCTCAGCCAGCAGCAGCGGTTCCTCTGAGACGGGAGACAGCATGCTTCAGACAAACACCCTCACTTCCCCAGGAAAGTGGGGAGCCGGGCTCCGGACCGTCCCGCTGACTCAGACCCAGGAAAGCCGCGGTCTCCCCAAGGCAATGGGTGATATTCTGGATTCCGGGAGGGAGTTGTCATTTAAATGACCTGTGGCAACAGCAGTAGCCACAGGCCACATTCCAGTGCGGTTACTCAGTTCTGGCACTGGCCACCGCTGGTTAACCGTGACTCACAGTAACCTTTGTGCCAGTGAACCCAGTGAATGGAGGCCTCGTTTTCCTATGAATGCTCGAAGAGGAAGAAAGAGGAGAGATGGACCAGGCTGGACCACGCTAGCTAGACAGTGCAGATCAGGAGGCCTTCAAATGTATTTATTTAAAGTCTCCTTAAAAGAACCTGCCACTGGGAAGCAGGTGAAAGAAGGAATATCCGACACGAGAAGGTTCCCTCTCATTCACCAGCATCCTCCCCATCGCAGAGGCTAAAATGTTCAGCGCTTGTCCAGCTTCCTGCCGCTCAGACCTCTTGATCTGGCCTTCCATTTCCATCTCCAGTCTGTTCTGGTTTTAAACCTTCATCCCATCTTGCCCAGATCTTTTACAAGACTCTCCTGATTTTCCTCCCCGCCCCAGGGAACTCAGCTAAAGCTGAAACACACATCACATCAGGACATTTCTCTCAAACACATTCCAGGCTCCCACCTGTGTACACAGAACAGCAGTGGAGCCTGGGCCTTGAACCCCAGACCACCGGCCCCGCCTCCTTTCCATGACCTCTGGCCACACGAGTCTCACCTGGCCAGGCCCCACACAGCTCACTGGTATGCACACCTGAGCTTCTGAGAATCCCTAGCACACATCCCTATCTCTATGATCTCTACTAAAGAGGAAGTGAGTCCCACCCTGCCGACTTCATTCTCTCCTATAGTTTACTAATTTCCTTCTGGTCCACCCTCCACCAGGATTTAAGCACCCTTGTTCAAACACCAAAAGAAGTTCATTTTCATTTCTCTCAGGGCCCCAGCACAGTGCCTTGTGAACAGCACATGCTGCGCTGGTGTTTCTTCCTCCACCTGAAGGGCATTTCCTAGTTCAAGCCTCTACTCCAGAGGAAGGTTCTCAATGGAAGCTCGTAAGCTAAAGGCATTCAGAATTGATTTTCTGACTACTAATTATGATTATGATATACACTAATATAAAAACTGGCTTCCACTCCGAATGAGGTCATTTCCTGATGTCTATGTTCCACTTCACTAGTTTCAAGACCTTGACCCTTTTTATACCTGTTACCAGATAGATACTGATTTAAACCGCCCCTATTTCATATATTTTAGGAGACATCTTTATAGGTCTTTTCACATATATGACCACTGAAATCAGGATATATCCTACAAACGGTGAATTTTTATAGCTAAATAGGCAGCATTTTTTCTCAGTGATACATATGAACCTTGGTATCTTGTGTTCAATGAAACGGGTGGTAAACGTATACATAGAGAGATGCATGTCTGTATACATAGAATATCTCCTGGTATATGCATTATAGATGTGGGTATGATCTTGTGTTATAAAATAAATGTGCTGCTGAAGATTCTCTCTTTAAATAGCATTTTAATCATATCAAGCCTTTGGTGGCTTTGCTATTTAAAGAAAATTTAAGAAGTTTCCTTTGCAAAGAGAATAGTCATTTCCTGAGGTTCTATGTATAAATCTAGGTTTTAATACATTGGGTCTGTCTAAACTGTTATTTGTATAGGTAATTCCTCCTAGAAATCTGTACGTGAGATCTTTTCATCTACACAAGTACTGGTCTACGGGAGCATATTCCCTTGGATGGGACTATCTGCATGGTAAGAAGTTACTTTATATTTTAAATCCAAAACCAGTCTCTCAATGTTACCCAGCCACCCCCTGTGGTGTTGTCTTCATTCTCGTTATTCCTGGATATTTTCTTGTGGTGGCCTGGCCCTAATCTCTGTCAATGCTTCCTTCCCGTAATCCAGTGGTTCTCGACGGATTTTGCCCCCTGGGGACACGTGGCGCTGTCTGGAGACATTTTGGCTGTCATGATTGGGGGTGGTGCTACTGGTATCTAATGAACAGAAGCTGCGGAGGCTGCCAAGCATCCTACGGTGCACAAGACAGCCCCACAACTAAGGACTATCTCGCTTAAAACGTCGGGAGAGCGAAGGTGGAGCAACTTGGATGTCATCGACTGATGCGGAGGCACATTCTTTCCTGTTAGACGGAAACGTCTCTATCCCACCCTGATAATATTCACACTTGGGTCACTTCTCCCACAACCTGCACTGTGGAGGCTTTGCACGATATAAAAAGGGGTCCCCCTTGACTCCTTTTCTTTCCTTCCCAAACCAAATCCATTAACTAGTTTTATCAGGGCTGTTTCCAAAACACTTGGCAAACCTAACTTCTCTATCTCCATGGCTACTATTCTAATCTATGCAAACCATTTCATCAACATCACCTCTCTCCGAGCAGTCTTCCAACTGCTCTCCTAGCTTCCACTCTGGCCCCCGCCATCCATTCTCCTCACTTCCTAGAGTGATCAGTTTTAGCCACTCTTAAAAATTCAAACTCCTTACTGTGCCCTTAAAGTCCTACATAACCTGGCCCCTTGCCTTCAACCCCACCTGGGCTTATGACTCTCCTCTCCCTGCCCCTGACTCCAGCCTTCACTCACCCCTTCACAGTGCCCAATTAGTTCCGAACTCAGGGCCTTTGCACCAGCTGGTCTCTTCGCCTGGAATGCCCTTCCATGACTGGCCCTTCTCTTCATTCAGTCTTGGCTCAAATAACAACTCCTTAGAGTGCTCTTCTCTGCCCCAAGTCAATCTCCTTCACAACTCCTCAACATCGCGTTCTTTATAGCACAATCACCACGATGAGGAGTATCTGTCTCCCCTCAACCAGGACACCAACTCCATGCTAAAAGGGACCTTGTATCTTTCTCTTCAGTGCGTAGCGGAGTTCCTGGCAGAGAGCAGGCAGTCAGTATTTGCTGAAAAAAATATATGTGGTATACCTCTTTAAATATAAACAAAATGAAGCCCCTTAAAGTATTATGACGCTTATGCCAAACATTTCATACGAAATGCTTCTTAAACATGAGCCATACCCAGATTTCACACTCTATTTCTGTGATATGGAGATTTAATCTCCTGCTATTTCAGGCTCAGGAATCCAGGAGCCAAAAGAAGAAAAGAACTCACTGACTCCTATCTCTTCGTTTCTAGAGTTAAAGAAATTCTGAAGGGGAGTCTGAACCCAAACTAAACTTGGCTGCTGGGGGGAAAAAGCCATAATTAGTGGAGAACTTAAAAAGCAAAACAAAACAAAAAGACCCCCACAAAAACAAAAAACAGAGCCGAGAGGATCCAGCTCTCATCCGGGATTGCACCTGCCGTGGCCCTTCTTAGTGAAAAGGCCCACGGATCAGGGTTTTTGTACATCCCATCATTGGGATGTACTTGGACAAACAGACTGAATGGAAAGATGCTTATTATGGGCTGCTTCTGTGCAAGGAGATTCACCTGAGCACAGACAAGAAAGCTAGGACTCCAGCCAGCGGGAAGCTTGCTGGTTTGTCCAGCCTTGCGATCTTGACATTAGCTGTTCCCTGGGCCTGGAAAAAGCCTGGCAGGCCCCAGATCTTTGCTTGCTGCATCCTACCATTCAGGGGCTCAGTGTCAATGTCACATTCTGAGACCTTCCTGGTCTTACTATCGGTCAGTCTCTTTCCGTTCACCCCATTTAATTTTATGGGCACCACTCACTCATCTTTTCTTGATTGTTTACTTGTTTTCATGTATTCACTGCCTCTCTCTTCCCCACCCACACCCCAAACTTGCCTATCTGCTCACTATTGAGCCGTACTGTCCAATACAGTAACTACTAGCCACAGTTGACCACTGACCATCTGAAATATGCCAAGTCCGAATTAAGATGGGCTGTTAAGTATATAACATACACCAGATTTTGAACTTAGTACCAAAAAAAAAAAAAAAAAACCTAAACTAAATCAATAATCATGTTGACATGATATATTTTAGATATGCTGGATTGACACATACAATTTTAAAATTGGTTTCACTTTTTTTTCACGCAGCTACTAGAACATTCTAAATTACAGATGTGGCATTATATTTCTATCGGTCAGGGCTGGCCTAGAGAATGCCTGGCACACAGTAGATACTCAATAAATATTTGTCGAAAGAATAAGTGAATTCTAACCACTGCTCTGAAGATATCTACTGTTGTCCATTGTAATCCCATTACAATGGGCTTTATTCAGTTTCAAAAGAACATAAAACTCTCTGGCCTTTTTTTTTTTTTTTAACAGTAACTTGGCAGCTCTCAACAGCTCTGCCCACACCCCAAAACACAGTCGTCAATCATCAGGAAAAACTCAGAACTGGAAACAGATTCCAGCTAAAAAGGGAGACTAACTACAGATCGCTTTCAGTTTTAAGTATAAGGAGTCAATGGAAACAACAGCGGAAGCTATAAAAAGATTCACATAAGATTCAGACAAACAGTAGGGGCCATTTAAAAAGTGGTAACACACTCACTGAAAAGAAAGCCCTTATCTGGATGGGAAGGCAGAGAGAGCTGCCTCTACACCTTTTACTGAATGCCTGACTGCGGCAAACAAAGAAATGTCATTTCCCAAATTAAAAAAAGTTACACCACCCCAGGGAATACCCTGATTTGAACCTACCCACCCACAATCCCTGGCTCCATCAAACAAGCCTGGGAAACACAAACATCAACAATCAGAATTCTCCAGACCAAGAAGTGTGAACTTCACTGGAAGAATACCAAGAGGTTCTGGAACAAATTCTGAACCCTAGGCCTTGACCCCTTCTGAGAATTTTCTCTAAAGACACTGCCTTTAAGCACGGGGGTATATATTCAAGAGTTGGAAGTCCCAGAATAAACCCCAAGCCCACCCCAAATTTCTGTACAGGTGGGGTTTAAAGGCAAGGTGGGTGGAAGGGAGGAGATGGAGGGATAACCTGGAGGTTTTGCCTTCGCGTAACAAGCACACATAACAAGCACTCCGAGATTACATGTTCATTTGGACTGACTCTCCAAGTGTATCTGATATTCTCAGACTTCCACACCGTCTTCTGATGACAGCTGTTAACAAGGGTAGAAGCATGAACCTCACCCATCAGTATTTCCTACACTTGCCCTATTAAACACGCCAGCAAGGATCAACATCCCCAGCCCCACCCCACCTCTACCAATCAGTCTCCACCGGGAGAGGCTCGCAATAAATTTTCTTAATAGGGACCCCAGACCCCATTCTTATGACTATGCAAGTTTGGGAAGCTCCCAACCACCCGCTGGGGCACGTGCTATTATTACCCCATTTTGCAGATACAAAACAGACTCGAGTTATGCGGTCCGTCCAAGAGCACACTGCTCGTAGTAAGGGGCAGAGCGGACTCCCATCCAGACCTGCGTCACCTGGCACCTGGGCACCCACCCCCCCTGGGTATCAACCCCCCCCCAGGGCCTGGCGAACCCCCGCGTTCTCCCTGGGCGTAGGCGTCGGGCCTCTGTCCTGGGGAACGGGGATCCCCGGCACGCAATGGCCCGTGCTCCTCGGGTCGCTTCGGCGGCGGGCGGGAGACCGGGTGGCGGCCGCTGACAGCGAAAGTGAAACAAAGCTGGAAGACGGGCGCGCCCCCAGCCGCCTGCCCGCGCGGACCGCCCAGGCCCCGCGCCCCCCGCCGCGCCCCTCCCACGGCCGAGCCCGCGCCCCCGCCCGCCCCCGGGGAGAACGGCCCCGGCCCCGCCCGGCGGGAAGCCGCGCACCCCAATCCCGCTCACCTCCGGCCTCCATGGAGGACGCGTGCGGCCCCGCGGCAGGCGGCGGGCGCCTCAGCCCCCCGGGCCGCCGGCCCTCATACCGCCCCCACGCCGCCCGCCCCGGCCCCGGCCCCGGCCCCGGCCCCGGCCCCGCCGCCGCCGCCGCCGCCGCCGCCGCGCCCGCCGCCGCCGCCGCCCGGAGAGGCCATCAGCTGCTTCCCGTCACATGGCGGCGGGCGCGGGCGGGGACGCGCGGGGGGCGGGGCGACGGGAGGCGGGGCCTGGGGGAAAACTGTGGAGTGGGGGCAAGATAAAACCGAAGGGGGACCTAAAGGAAACCAGGGTGCAAGATAAAACAGAGGGGAGGGTTACGCGGCTGAGAGGAAAGCGAGGTGGGGCGCAGACAGGACAAAACGGGGGGGGCGGGGCCTGAGGGAAAGCGGGGAGGGGGGACCGGGCAGGTGAACGCTGACCGGATACAAACCGGGGGGCGGGGTTGAGGGAAAGTTGGGGGGGGCAGGTGAGCGGAGCAGGCTAAAACCGGGGGGGCAGCGGGGATGAAGAGAAGAGAGGGAGGGGTAGGAACGGAGTGGGAAGGAATGGGGCGGAAGGGAAACCGGGAGCGGAAGGAATGTGGCTGGTGACAATGGGGGGGGGGAGGGCGGGGGGATAGTGAAGGGGTTACAGGAGGTGTGGGTAGAAAAGGGGGTGCGGCAAGGAGATGGGGCGGGAAGAAAACCGGAGGGGGTGGGAACCAGGTGAAGAGGAAGGGGGAGCGAATGGACAGGAGACTGTCGCGTGAAAACGAGGACCTGAAGACACCGGGGATCAGGGATACTGGGGGGAAGGGAGACAAAAAGCGAAGGCCTAGGACAGAATTGGGGGAGGGGGTCCGGGAACTCCCGGGCGGTTAAGAAGGTGGCAGGGAAGGAACGAGCCTGGAGAATAAAGTGGGGGCGCTGAGGCCCGGAGCTCAAAGCTTAAATGAGAGCCCAGGTAGAGGAGCTGAGCCCAGGGGGCGGGAGGAAAGCCGAGGGCCAGAGGAAGGCGTAAGCCGCAGGTTTTTAAAAATGGGAATCAAAGACAAGCCCAGTGGACAGTTGGGGCGGGGTGTGTGTGTGAAAACGACCAGGTCAAGATTAAAATGGGCGGTGAGAAAGGGACAGCCGGCCAGAAAAAAAGGGGGGATCCAAGAAGAGTGGGGGTCCGAAAATGGACAAGCTGGGTAAAAATGGCTGTGACCTAGGAGGACTGAAGGTCATGAAAGGGGGTGCTCAGGAGCAGCAGGAGAGAAGTCAAACAGCCAGAAGTCCAAGTGGGGGGCTCAGAAATCAGCTCTGATTAAACCCATACATATTAAAATGGAGTGGCTGGGGATGCCTGGGTGGCTCAGTCCATTAGTGAAGCATGCGACTTTGGCTCAGGTCATGATGTAAGTTGGTGAGATCGAGCCCCGAGCCCCACATTGGGCTGTGCTGACAGCTCAGAGCCTGGGACCTGTTTCAAATTCTGTCTCCCTGCGCTCTGCCTCTCTGCTTGTGTTCTCTCTCTCAAAAACAAGTAAACGTTAAAAAAAAAAAAAAAAAAAAGGGGGGGAGGGGCTGGGTTGGAAGGAACATGGGGATACTGGGGTTAAGGTAGGAAGCATGGGTTGGGTTAGCAAGGAAGGAAGTTAAGGTGGGACAGCTGTGATAAAGAGCTGGCCAATGGGGAGGGAGCCTGGGGGGCAGTGAAGAAAGGGAGTGTGAGGGGTTGGAGGAGGGGACCTAAGAAGGAGACTGACCTGAAGCTTCCTCTAAGAACTGCGGGGGGGGGGGGGGGGGGGGGGGGGTAGTCTGGGCCTAGAATAGGAAAGGGGTGTGAGTGGTGCCACCTCAAGTGTGAGGTAAAGTGAGACACTATGGGGGCTCCAGTGAGCTGAGCCTGGTGAAGAAACCCAAGACCAGCCACAACTACAGGGACAGCTGATACAAGTCATCTTTTCAGACAGTCCAGCAGATCTGTGGTCTCCACGATGATTGCTCCGCTCATGTTAGGGTGCATGCAGTCTGACCGAAACAGAGGTGTATGCAGGGAGAAAAAAAAAAAAATAATGGAAGAACAAGTTTCTCAGGGAGGGTGGGAAAGGTGATGGTGTCTCAGTAAGCATAAGAGAATACCTATAAGGAAAGGAATAAAATGGCAAAGAGACCGCTATTGTTACCAATATGGGAAAGCTAGTAAAAAAATAAATAAATAAAACAAAAAAACTGGGGGAGGTTAAACCCATTCCTCCAAATCTCTCAGTTTTATTAATCAGGTCTAAATCAAGACCATTAAAATATTTATTTAAAAATAACTTTATTCCATAATCTTTTTTAAAAAATCCACATTATAACCTCAGAATAAATTTCTCTTACCCATTCCTCCCCCCCCCACACACCAAATATTAAAATGTAAATAGCGCAGAGGGATCTGCTAATTTTTCTTTGCAGCAGTTCCTGGTCAGTCCCATGGCACTTACTGCATCAGGATAGACTTTACCCGGCAGGAATGATTTTCCAGGTGTTGGTGCATGGGTTCTGGAGTTTTCCATCACGGGCTTTCTGCAGTAATAGGGCCTGCGTGTACTTGTGAGAATTAGGACTAATATCAAAGCCACAGGATTGCCAGAGCCCTTCCCCAGTGTCCCCTGCTGAAATGTCAGTTGTGATAGCCCTTCAGTTTTTATCTTCCTGCTTCTGATAAGGAGATCTTGGAGTTCACAATACATTCAGTTAAGATTGTGTAACAGCGCAACGTAACAACTTGGACTTTGCCACACAGATTTTGTAACCCACTGTTAACATGCTTGTAATTTGGGGGGTGGGGGTCGACTTAAAATAAAAGCAAGCCCTAATTCTGTAAAAATCCTTAAAGCTTGAAGAACCCCAGTACCTGCGCTCTTAATTGACCCAGCTATATTAATGTGCACATAGGGCTCAGATATAAGTGACAGAAGTCATGGGTCAGCTAATCTAGGCTTTATAGTGTTTGAAGCCCCCTATTGATAGTGGAACAACCCCTCCCCGAAGATTTTCGATCATCAAGTGCGTGTGCAAGAGAAGAGGGAAGTTCTGGAAAGCATCTCAGTGATCTTACAAATCATTCTCTGTGTTCCTACCTAAGGATTTTTTTTTCCTGTTTCTTTTCTTATTCTCTTGTTAAACATGGTTGCCTCTGCAGAGTGGGCTCCTCAGGAATTTAATGACGGAAGACTCTAAAGGGAGACAAGCTCAGTGTTCAGTGACTTTAGTGGCAACTCAAGTCTCCTGTTCTGAAACCATGCTAACTCAGGCTGGCCAGAGTGGTTAAGTACTGAAATACAATGCAGCAAAAGACCCAGCACACAAGAACTGTTAGCAGGTCGCAGCTATTCCTGAGGGGTAGAAATTGCAGCCAGCTCCTGTGATTGCCAGGGCTCTGAGCTGGGAACAGGGCTCACTTCTAGTGATTTTCTCAGTTCAGTCTTTTCATCCAAGAAAGTAGACCTGTCCCAACCACACCTCCAGGGTAATCCTGCAGATAACCAGCTTCTCGTCTCACAGGAGTCCCAGTCCCTATTGCTGGAGAAAGGAAGTTCTCCATGAAGCCCCATGTCTTGCCCATTAGGCAGGATATGAACAGTAAAGAGTGCAAACTCAAGTCATCAGATTTTCAGGTTTAGCACACATCTTTTGCACCCTTAGTAGGTCCCTGATGTTTAAGAGATTTGGATGAAACCAGAGAAACAAAAATCTCTGAACTGTCCAGGGATCTGGAAACAGCAGCTTAAACTCATCATATGTTATTTTCAGTCCAAACTTCGCATTATTGATCAACGTAGCCTCATAATCTATTTCCTTAGGAAGTGGGAAGGAAGCAAGTTTTCTCATTCCCATTTCCAAGATCTAGAAACTGAGGCCGGATGAACTTGTGTGCCCAAGGAGTACTTCTCACCAGATACTCCCCTGCAAAACATTTCTCCTGCCTTCTTTCAAAGCCACAGGAGAAAGGAAGAATGGGAAATTCTGAAAACCAATAGGGTGTCACCTAAGAGGCTTTTGTATAAATATGAAGCTCTGCAAAATGAGAGGTTCTAGTGAAAGGCACTTCCTCTTATGGGCCCCTACCTCTTTTGAAAAGAACTATACCTCCGGGGAAGCAAATACCATCAGGAGAGCTCTCATCTGAAACCATTCAACAAAGAACGGGAGGCCAAGGTGGCAGCTTGTAATTTACAGTTGACCTTGTTTCTTCCACCAGGGAGGGCAAAAGAGAAGATAACCAACATCTACTGAACACCTCCTGGGCACTTTCACACCCACAAGTACCTCATTTAGGACCCACCGTACCCTGTACGGCCGGTATGATTCCACCTATTTGGTAGATGAGGAAAACTGAGGTCCCGGGGAGAGGTAAAGCAACGTGCCCGAGCCCATGAAACAAGAAACAGGGCCCAGATTCAAGCCTCCAAAACCTGAGCCAAACTGCCTCCCTCTGACTAGCATCGGCAACTGACATCTCCTCACCTTTTCCAGGGAGGTGACGTCCACCTGGATCTCCAGCTTACCTGGGACATGACCCCACATTATTCCCTTGTGTGTTGGGGCAAGCTGATCACTGACCTTTCATGGTGCACTGAGAGCCCTGAGCACAGAGCTCAAGTGCCTCCCCCCAGATCAGCATCAGTCAAGCTGGATAAAGCCAGAAGTCACAGTGAAAAGGGGCACCTCAGATGCCGAATGCAACTTTCCCCCCCATACTGCCCGTTCCTGATACTTTTTAACATCAATGAGAAAACTTACAGCAAGTCAACCGATTTAGGGAAAAAAAGGGAGGGGGGCAGGAAATATATGTGTGTGTGTTTTTCTTTTTTGCTGAGAGTCCCAAACCATTTTAAGTCCTCAGGCAGGGGTGTGAGTCAAGTCAAAGCTTTCAAGACAGGATAATGAAGGACAGTTCTCTTCTTCAAACTGGCCTATCTTCTTGAACGATGTCACTCTGCTCCTCGCTGCTGTCATCTGTACAGGAGGGAAAAGCCAATCTGAGTCTGAGTGAGGTCGACAAGAGGGGACTCCATTTCCACCATCAGGTTTCAGTCATTGCAATTTCTAGTCCTTTACTGGAGAGCCTCAGAACTGGATTTCATGGGGGAGCAGGTGGGGCAGGGTATATGTTCCCCTTTTTCTCCTGTTCTTTTGTTTTTTTAAATGCTTTTATTTATGTATTTAGAGAAGAGAGGAGGGGCAGAGAGAGAGGAGAGAAAGAATCCTGAGGAGGGGCAGAGAGAGAGGAGAGAGAGAGAATCTCTCTTGATGTGGGGCTTGATCTCACGAACCGTGAGATCATGACCTGAGTCAACATCAAGAGTCAGACGCTCAACCAACTGAGCCACCCAGGCGCCCTCTCCCGTTCTTTTCACTGTCTACCCTGCATAAACTTGGGTATGCTGTCTAACCTGCATAAACTTGTTCTCTTCACCCGGAATACTCTCTCCTTTCTGCTTATTCAAACACTGCCCTGAAAGACTTGCCTCATATCCTACTTGTGCCATTAAGCTCTTCCTAACTAATGTGCCGCTCAAGGCACTCAACTCTCTCTGAGGTCCTGTTATTTTTAAACCTATCATCCATCTGGCAAAATTAACCCAATTCCTCCTCTGCTACTCTCTCAAAATGATGGTTAAATCTTGCTTCCATTTTTGGGTGCCTGGGGTGGCTCAGTCAGTTAAGCAACTGACTCTCGATTGGGGCTCAGATCATGATCTCACAGTTCGTAAGATCGAGCCCCATGTCAGACTCTGTGCTGACAGCTCAGAGCCTGCTTGGGATTCTCTCTCCCTCTCTCTCTGCCTTTCCCCCAATTGTGCATGCTCTCTTTCTCTCTCTCAGAATAAATCAATGTTAAAAAAAAAAAAAAAATCTTGCTTCCATTTTAAATCTTCCCCAGCTTTCACTCTGTGCACCCTAACTGGTCTTGCAAAGCTCCCAGCTTACAGTTATCATCGGTGCTTTGTATTCCTCTAAACAGGGCCGATATCGCACCCTCCCCAGAGTAGGTCTTTGATAAATGTTTGGCAGTTTAATTGTGGTGTCAGGAGTTGATAGCAGATGCTAGATTAAACTTTAACTGTCTTCCCCACCCTTGGAAAAACCCACACTCAAAGATTCTTACTGGGAATCTCACTGCAACCTAGCAGGGTGGTTTTAAGGAAAAAGAGCTTACCTTGCAGAGCCTGGAGTCCATTCCCCATCCAGTCTACGTTCCCATTCACCAGTGCGGTCACTCTATGGATGTGGCCATGCTTATGTATTTCTTTTGGCGACTCCTCCCTCTCATCTGCTTCCTCCTCCTCTTCTTCCTCCTCTTCGGCCACATCTTCCTCCTCTGCTTCCTCTTCTTCTGAATCCACCAAAACCATGACATCACCCATGTCTTGCCCCCTAATTTCCAAAGGGGGAGAAATAATCAAGAAGATACCTTTTTCCAATATCAGCCCTTACCAAATACAAAACACTAGATTTATCGCAACCTCTTTTGTAATGTGGAAAAATCTTTGTGCGTTCCACACACGAATCTCTCAAAGCGATGCTGCCATAGATTCCTACAGACAATCACATATTCCTGGGTGGGTTTTATTATCTCCCCCTGCTCCTTGGGTAGGTGACTCTTTGTCCCAGGAACCTACCATCCAAGTACCTCTCACAGCACATACACGAATGCTACTACGTTCCTTTCCTGAAATGCCCTTTATTTCTGCTCTACTTCCTGAAATTTCTCCTCCTACTCGTTATTCAAGGCCCAGGTAAAGTCCTCTTCCTCCCTGGAAGCCCTGAACCACGACTGCACTTGGGAATGCCCAGCGGTTTGGCATTTAATTATTGTCTTATTGTCTGATTCGTTACTGACTCTGCCTACCCAGCTGGACTCTATGTTTCTCATTCGTGCCATGGGCCAGTCACAGTGCTAGGAGCATTACATTGTCATCCGATCTTTTCAGTCTCCCTCTGGGAAACAGATGAGGAGACAGAGGCTCAGAGAAGGTCAAGGATTTTCCATGAGCACAGGGATTGAGAACGGCAGAGTTGCAATTTGAACCCAGGCCCACTAATTCCAAAGCGTTTTGCCGCTATGCCTTGCTGTCTCCTCCTATGAGAAAATAAGCCCAGGGAATGAAAGTGAGTCTTTCACGGCCCTCAGATATAGGGCAGTAAAGGTGACGTTTCCCCAGGAAAGATCACCCCAGAACAGTAATACCACCAGTTGAGAGGAACAAAGAGAAGAGTTCTTTGCTCCCACCCAGAATCTCCTTAGGAAATGAAATACCCAAGTTCCATTTAGTTGCTTTGTCCCGAATGAGGTTTCCTTTTGGGAGGGGCTTCTGGGCAAGCTCAGACCAGTCTCCCAAAACATGCTGTAAGACCAGGACTTAGGCTTCCTTTTAGCTCTTTTTAGAAAATGACATGAAATAAATGCACAAACGGCCGGGCTTCATGCATACACACCATCTTTACGCTTCAGTAACAGCCCAGCAATGTGCCCCACCCTGAGACCGGGCCTTGTAAAACGAGCACAGACTTTGGAATCGGTCAGACCGGGATCTGAATGCAGGCGCAGCCCTCCGTTTCCTGGATGAGCTTGCAGACATTACTTCACCGAGGGTCCATCTCCTTATCTGGACGATGGCGATGCCACCACCATCCAGAAGAGTTTACGACAGAGTTTATAATCACGCCTAATGAAGCCCCTCACCCAGTGTCCGGCACATGGCGGGTCCTCAACCGTGGCTGCTATTATTGCTCTTACGAGAGAAAACAAAAACTGCAGTGAAGACAGATCACAGAAATGGCTTTTTGATTCAATGCTAGGAACACTCACCTGAAAGTGTTTCCTACTGAAGGGAGAAAGGAAAAAAATTAATATCCAATAACATCTACTTCGGCCTCAAAAAACGTTTTTTTAAAAATATTTGTATAATCTTTTTTTAATATGAAATTTATTGTCAAATTGGTTTCCATACAACACCGAGTGCTCATCCCAAAAGATGCCCTCCTCAATACCCATCACCCACCCTCCCCTCCCTCCCACCCCCCATCAACCCTCAGTTTGTTCTCAGTTTTTAAGAGTCTCTTATGCTTTGGCTCTCTCCCTCTCTAACTTTTTTTTCCTTCCCCTCCCCCATGGTCTTCTGTTAAGTTTCTCAGGATCCGCATAAGATTGAAAACATATGGTATCTGTCTTTCAAAAAATGTTTTTGATCTAACATTTACCAAAGGACAGAGAAATGAGAAGACTGACCCAACGTGAGAGGTGACAGGGTATTCAGGAATGGTACTTAGGATATTCATTATTGCACATCATCTGGACCCAAGGAAGAAGCCTATAGAATGGGACCTCAGGTGGGAGCACAGTTAGGGCCTCCTTCCCCCACCCACACCCTTTTTTTTTTTTTTTTAAGTTTCTTTATTTTGAGAGAAAGAGAGAGAGACAGAGAGAGAGAGAGAATGCATGCACGTAAGCAGGAGAGTGGGAAGAGAGGGAGGGAGAGAGAGAATCCCAGGTAGGCTTCACGCTGTCAGGGCAGAGCTGTTCCTGGCAAGCCATGAGATCATGACCCGAGCAGATACCAAGAGTCAGATGTTTAACCAACTGAGCCACCCAGGTGACCACCACCCACACCCTTTCGAGAAGCCTAAAAGGTAAGCAAAAAGACCCAAGAAATCCTTACCTTTCCAGCAGAACACAGGGCTATAATACAACATAAGCCCTGAGATAATGGCCAGTCCCAGCAGAAGGAGGCTCACGATGGTGCCCACAATCCCACCAATATTCCAAGGTTCTACAAAGACAAATCACACTGTTGAGTCTTCCACTGGATACACCCGTAGGTAGTGCTCGCTTGGGCAGCATGTATTAAAATTGATACACAGGCAGGTGAAAGAGCGACATCGCCCTTCCTCTGCCTGGGTCCTAGTCTTCCTTTGGTTCCATAAGCTTGGGCAAAGCATGTGACCTCTCCATAAGGCAAGATAAATATCTCATTTCCTCAATTTGTGGGAATCAAATGAAGCACGTGATACAAAAGAACACTGGAAAGTTGGGGCGCCTGGGTGGCTCAGTCAGTTAGGCGTCCAACTTCGACTCAGGTCATGATCTCGAGTTTCATGAGTTTGAGCCCTGTGTCGGGCTCCATGCTGACAGCTTAGAGCCTGAAGCCTGCTTTGGATTCTGTGTCTCCCTGTCTGTCTGACCCTTACCCACTCGTGCTCTTTCTCCCTCAAAAATAAATAAACATTAAAAAAAAAAAAAAAAAAACAAACACTGGAAAGTTAACATCTCCGTCTACCAGACATCAAGACTGTTTATAACGTCACAGAAATTAAGAGTATGAGTTATTAGTGCTGTCATAAACAGTGATGAATGGAACAGAATCAAGAATCTAAGAACAGACCTACACATAAAAGAAAATTTGATTTATGACAGATTAGTGGGTAAAAGAGGAATTATTCAAGAATGGTGCTGGAATAAATGGCTATCCAAATTTGGGTGGTGTTGGGTGGGGGAGAAACTGGACCCTTACCTCACACCATTCACAAAAATCAATTCTAGATGGATTAAATATTTAACTGTGAAAGGCAAAACATTAAAACTTTTTAGAAGAAAATATAGGATAGGACTTTTGCAGCCATGGAGGAGACAGGATGTCTTAAGACATAAAAAATTGCTAATGATACAAGACTCATAAAATTAACTACTAAAAGAACGCTCATGAAAGGATAGCATAAAGAAAGAAAAAAAAAGACAAACTAAAAGGAGATATTTGTAACATGTAAAACTAATAAGGATTAGTAAACAGAATTTCTAAAGAACTTGTACATATCTATAAGAAAGGAGGAAATGTCAAAAGACACACATGTATTTCGCAGAAGAAACACAAATAGCAAATAAACATATGAAATAATGCTCAATCTTCTTAGAAACCAGAGAAAGGCAAATTAGAATAACAGTGAGATTCCACCCCACACATACTTGATGGGCAAAAATCACAAAGCCTGATAGCGAAAATGTAGAACAACTCAATACTCCTACATACTGCTGTTGTGAATGGAAATCAGTACAACCACTTTGGAAAATAATTTGGTATTATCCAATAAAGATACAAATGCACATGCCCTATAACCCTTCATTTCTATTCCTTCTACATATATCCCAGAGAAGTATTTGCCTGGGTACCTGCTGTAAAAGTACAGGAGAAACTGGGTAAAAGATTGTCATAGTAACACTTCTGTTCATCACAACAACAAAAAATCAGAAACAATACAAAGGTCCATCGCAGGAAAATTAGTGACTTAGTTGTGTAATTGTGACACAACAGAAAATCCTACAGCAGTGAGGAGGTATGAAGTATAATTACACATATTGGCATGAATAAATCCTAGGAACAAAAATGTGGAGTGAAAAAAGCAGGCGTTTCACGTATGCAGTAAAATTTTTCTTGAATAGTGATTACATTTTTCAGGAGGCCCAGGATGAGACTGGAAAGGAGTCTACAGGTAGAGTCGCCTGATAAAATACAGCATGCCCACTTAAATTTGGATTTCAGGTAAAAAATGAATCATGTTTTAGAATAGGCATCTCCCATGCAAAATGTGGGACACGCTTACGCTAAAAAAATTCTGTTTTTCTGACATGCAAATTTAAGAGGGCATCCTAGGTTTTTTAGCTTTGTTCTAATTTCCTAAATCTAGCCACACTACCTACAAGTAACTTCCGCATTGTTGGCGCTGTATCTTAAACAGGCTGGTAGTTTCTTGGGTGTTCATTTTGCTCTTATGCGTCACAACTTACACTTTTTGTATTTTTAAAATATATTTTATAATATATATTCTTAGGGATGTAACAGATTATTTTTTTAAGCTTTATTTTATATTTTCTTTACTAATCTCTATGCCAACGTGGGGCTTGAACTCACAACCCCGAGATCAAGAGTCACGTGCTCTTCCAAATGAGCCTGCCACGTGCCTCAACATAAATTACTTTTTTCTCCCCATGCAATGTTGGAAATGTAGGACTGGATAATAATTTTTCCACCTTGTCAAGTCGTAGGCAAGCAGATAGGCCTTCTCCCAGATGGCAGTGACCACCTGGTCATATATGGAAGCACCGAACTGTCCTCATGCTAGTGGAAGGTCCTCTGAAGCTCTCAACCATCCTCCTTTGGGGCCACTCACCTTTCACACTCAGCCAGATGTCCACCTCCCGCACCCCCACGGGGTTCTTGGCCTGACAGACGTAGTAGCCCTCATCCAGGACCTGGGAGCAGTTGCGGATGGTGAGTGTGGAGCTCTGGCCATTCTGGGTGATGAGATAGTGGCCATTGGGCTGGATGACCACCTCGGGCTGGGTGAGGTTCCTCAGCCACAGGATCTTGGCAGGGGGGTAGGCTCCAGACACTTGGCAGGTGAGCGTCACATTGCCCCCCACGAAGCAAGTCTTCATGGGCTCAGAGACAAGGGAGGCACTCCCTGGCGAACAGAAGGTAAAGAAAAAAGACAAATGTTCAAGGAGACTCAAGCAGTGGCCTGAGATTTTCAAGAATATTATTACCTTCCTAATGAAACAACTACAGGAAGTTCTGTACCACACTTGGTCTCGTGTGATAATAAAAGCTAACATTTATTTAGCATCTACTATGGGATAGGCACGGTTACGCTTATTAACCCAATTAGTTCTCACAAAAACCCTGTCCTTATCCCCATTTTGCAGATGAGGAAATGGAGGCCCAGAGAAGGTTAAGTAACTTGCTCAAAGTCACACAATGAGTTAAGTGGTGCAGCTAGGATTAGGATGAACAAGAGTCCTGGTTTGCTCGACTGAGGGGGTTCCTAGGACATGGGGCTTTCAGGGAGAAAAAGGGGAAAGTCTTGGGCAAACCAGGATGAGTTGGGCAAACCAGCCAAGTTGCCAGGCTTTTGTAGCCCATGCTCCTTATGTCTATGCTATAGGCTTCTATGCGTAATAACCAGATTGCTCATATGAAAAATGGGCACGCAGCCTGCCAAGAGTGTTTGAGGGGACGGTAAAGCAGCTGTCATTTCCTATTGCCGCGGTTAACAAATTGCTACAAACTGCATGGTTTAAAACACCACAAATTGGTTCTTTTATAGTTCTGGAGGCCAGAAGTTGGAAATGATCTTATGAGGTTCAAATCAAGCCGTTGGCTGAGCACATTCCTTCTGGAGGCTCTGGGGGCCAAATCCACGTCCTTTTCAGCTTTTTGAAGCCATCTGCATTCCGTGGCTCGTGGCCCCTCCTTGACCCGCTCTTACACCTGTCGTCACATCTCCTGCTGCTGACTCTGACCCTCCTTGTCTCCTTTTCAGAAGGTCCGTGTCATCACAACGGCCCCACCCCGATAATCCAGGATAATCTCCCCATCCCAAGATCTTAAATCACAGCTTCAAAGTCTCTCTTGCCATGTAAGGTAACAGTCACAGGGATGAGGACACGGACATCTTGGGGGGAGCATCAGTCTATCACAAGTGTGTCGTAGACAACTCAGAATGTGGCGTCCCTGTGGCCTCAGGGTCTGACTTGAGTGGGCCATGGGGAACTCTAAGGTGCACCCTAGCAATCCATTTCTTTCCTTTTGTAAAATTTTTTTGAGACAGAGAGACACAGTGTGAGCAGGGGAGGGGCAGAAAGAGAGGGAGACACAGAATCCGAAGCGGGCTCCAGGCATTGATCTGTCAGCACAGAACCCGACGCAGGGCTCAAACTCACGGACTGCGAGACCATGACCTGAGCCGAAGTCTTAACTGATTGAGCCACCCAGGTGCCCCCGATCCATTTATTTTCTTTGCAGCAGAAAGCCTTTCCCAAAATGCACACTATCCTGGAAAGGGTGGCAAATTCATCTTGGGTGATATATTAAGCCCTTATTTTCAGCAGCTGAAGGGCACAGCCTGGCACACTGGGTTCCTGCCTGGGAGAGTGAAACCACATGCTTCCCACAGGCGGTTGTCCCAAGAGAGAATCTAGGGCTTCAGTGCTGGCGCCCTGGGGAGATGGAAGGGGCAATGTACACGGGGGACAGGGTGGGGGTATAGAGCAGCCCAAAGGCTCTCCCTCTAAATTAGGTCAGCAAAAGAGACCCAAACGTAGGTTTCCTCAGGAAACTCAGGTGCTCCACCCCCTTCTGGATCAATTGTCAGGTTCCTGCCATGTTGCCAAATTGTGCCTTCCCCTTCTCTGTGGTTAACTCCTGTGTCCTTTGGGGTCACAAAGCCAGCAGCAGTGACATGCCTCATCTGTATGTTGCAATTCAGGGGCCCCCAAACCTAAGTTGAGACACAGCCTCCTCATCCTGCATAAAAAGCAAAGCAAACAGTCCCCCTAGTGCCCCTTTCCCCAGCAAACAGAGGTCATGTACGTAAATCCGCTTCTGCCAAACAGCATTTGCCCCTCAAAAAGCTGAGCCACCCAAACAGTGAGTGTGGCACCTATAAATTCAGAGTTTTTTTCACCTAAGAGGATGCTGTGTGCAGGGGTGGGGTCAGGGGTGGGGGTGAGGGGATGCAGGGCCCTCAGAGATCTGCGAGAGATGGAATAGACACCAGGGCCTTCACATAATGGGCTGGTTAGTGCTTCAGCTTATCACGATTTGAGTGGATTTCTTCCGTGTAGGGGCCTACAAGCAATTTAAAGAGATGTGGGCAGCAGGAATCCCCAAAAGTATCACTTTTCATCATTTGGGGAGCTATGCTGTTCTGTACCCAAAAGGTGAGCATTAACATTACTTTTCAATGACTTACTAGTCCTCCCAAGGGCAATGATCCAGAGACTTCTTCTCCCCCAAGGGCACTGCTATTCAAAGTATGTTCTCAGGACCAGCAGCAACAGCACTTTCTAGGATCTGGTTAGAAATGCAGAGTCTTGGGCCCACCCCAAGCCCAGAGAGACAGAATTTGCCTTTTAACCAGACCCGCAGGTGACCTGTAAGGACATCAAGGCTGAGAAGCTCTGGGCTCAAATGACCAAGAGGAAAGAGGGGAGAATTGGACAATGTCAGAGTCAGTCAGGAAGGTTCTAGGTCCTTGTGCCTGCTTCCCTATGCTCCTGGAATTGGGAAAACGTCCACCCAGTTCTCTTCTCCAGACACATTTCTTAATCCTGAGCACATATTTAGACTCAAATTACTGGCCAGGACTCAGGGGCCACAAGAATGATGAGTCAGACAAGATCTGCAGGAAAAATACGAAGGGGTGGGGGAAAAACAACACCAAACCTGTCAGCTGCCTCTGCCATTTTCACCCTGTCTCAGGGTCAGTCCATAATTTAGCCACTTCCTGGGAGTTGCCGTCCACGGCACACTTTGGGAGTCTTCATTACCCGCCATTCGGAAGGCGTGCCCTGCTTCCGGCTGTAGGAATCGGGTCAAGCCCATTGCTTCTGCTTTATCATCCATAACGGGGAGTGCAGTGGATTGAATAGCATCCGCCCAAAATTCACGTGGGACCCCAGAACGTGACCTTATTTGGAAACAGGATCTTTGCAGATGTAACTAGTTCAGGATCTCAAGATGTAATCATCCTGGATTCAGGGTGGGCCCTAAGCCCACCAGCAGGTGTCTTACAAGAGGAGTGGTCCCAGAGAGACACGGACACAGAGAAGACATGAAGACAGAGGCAGAGACTGGAGGAACGTAGCCACAAGCCAAGGAATGCCTGGCAGCACTAGAAGCCGGGAGAGGCACGGAAGGACACTCCCCTGGAGCCTTCGACGGGAACACGACACACCAATCCCTCAATTTCAAACTTCCAGCCTCCAGAGCTAGGAGAGAATACATTTCTGTTTTATTTATTTATCTTTTGTTTTTCTTAACGTTTATTTATTTTTGAGACAGAGAGAGACAGAGCGCGAAAAGGTGAGGGGCAGAGAGAGGGGGGGACACAGAATCGGAAGCAGGCCCCAGGCTCTGAGCTGTCAGCACAGAGCCCGACGCGGGGCTCGAACTCACAAACTGCGAGTTCAGGACCTGAGCCAAAGTCGAACGCTCAACCGACTGAACCACCCAGGCGCCCCAATATCTGTTGCTTTAAAACACCAAGTTTGAGGTGCTTTGTTATGGCAGCCCCAAGAAATGAATGTATGAGGATAACATGAACACCTAGCTCCCAGGGTGATCGTGAGCACTAAGCAAGGTACTGTGTGGAAAACACCCAGCACAGCACCTTGTACACGGTTTGCGCTCAACAAATATCGAGGTCACTACTGCGATATTGCCAGTTCCCTACTTCACGTTTCTATGACTTATCTTTTCCGAGGAAATTTTAAGTCCTTTGAAGGTTAAGGACTCGGTACTCCTACAGTGCCTGATACCATGCTGAGTATGTAACTCTTCCCCGAAAGGACTTGCTGGGTTAAGTGCGGAAGGGGTTCCTGAGGGAGGCAAGGGTTCTGGAGTCAGATCAGCCTGGGCCAGGTGCCAGCTCAGTCACTTACGAGCTGGGTGATCGTGGGTAAGTTAGTTCACACGATGTCCCCTCTGCAACTTACAAACTGTCGTGTCTAATCTGCGGGCTACTGTGAGGGTTCAAACGTCGTGTCAGCAATTTGGAAACAGGAAAAGAACTTCTGAGCCCAGAAACCTAAAAGTACAGGGCTGACACAGGTAGGTGACCCCTTCACAATCAGAAACTGCTGATAACTAGCAGAAATGAAGCACAAATGCAGTTTAGGAGCCAAGTAGGACAGAGAAATATCCATGGCATGCAATGACAGTTCTCTGAAATTAACTGACTAGGTGAATATAACATACTCTCAGGGAATAATAAGAAAAGATGAACCCAGCAGAAAAATGGACAAGACAGTGGGTGTCGTATGGAAACAAATTTGACAATAAATTTCGTATTAACAAAAAAAAAGAAAGACAAATGGACAAGATATGAACAGACAATTCGCAGAAAATATATAGGAACCAATTAGTACATAGTATTATGTACCAATTAGTATATAAAAATTGTCAACTCTCCTAGGATCAAAGAAACTCAAATTAAAAATTACGCCATGTCTTAACAAATAGGAAAAGTCTAAAAAATTAAAGATAACACTCAATGTCAGTGGCACAGTCTTCCTAGAGGGGACTTGCCAGTGGGTACAGGGTTTCTTTGTGGAACGATGGAAATGTTCTGGAAGTAGACAGTGCTGATGATAGTACAACATTGTGAATATACTAAAAACCACCATTATACGCTTTAAAATAATGAAGTTTATGCTGTGTGAATTATATCTCATTAAAAATAAAATTGTGAGGCGCCTAGGTGGCTTAGTCAGTTGAGTGTCCGACTTCGGCTCAGGTCATGATCCCACGGTCTGTGGGTTCAAGCCAGGCGACAGGCTCTGTGCTGACAGCTCAGAGCCTGGAGCCTGCTTCTGATTCTGTGTCTCCCTCTCTCTCTGCCCCTCCCCTGCTCATGCTCTGTCTCTCTCAAAAATAAATAAACACTAAAAAAAAATTTTTTTTAATAAAATTGCAAAAAACCAGTGGGGCCGGGTGTATCCCACGGGCCATCGTTTGCCAACCCCTGTTCTAATGTAGAAAGTGAGTCTTGGTCCCTTCTGTTGCCCGGGGCCAGCCAGGTACCGGACACAGATGAGCCACTCGGGGCATGTTTGCTGAATGAGTCACTGGGGAAGGGTCAACCATGGGAATGCCACTTGCCTGGGAAAACACGCATCTCCTGGCATAACAGCGCTCACTTCTCAGCAGGTCAGCCCTCCGTGGCCGCACCTCTGAGGATCGTCCTGACACACTAGGAGGAAAATCCTCACCATGGCCAACAAAGCCCAACACCCTCAGGTCCTTGCTTCCAGTGGTATTCGTTTCCTGGGGCTGCTCTCACAAAGTACCACAAAGTGGGTAGCCTAAAACAACAGAGATCCTTTCTCTCACAGTGTAGAAACTCAGAGGTCTGAAATTCAGGTGTCAGCAGGCTTGAGGCCTCTGGAGGATCCCCAGGGAGAAACCATCCCGTGCCTCTCTCTTAGCTTCTGGCGGTCACCGGCAACCATGGACATTCTCAGCTTGTAGATGGACCACTACAGTCCCTGCCTCCATCATCACGTGACATTCTCCTCGCGTGTCTGTGTCCAAATGTCCCTCTTCTTGTAAGGATACTGGTCACTGGAATAGAGCCCGCCCTACTCCAGCATGGCCTTATCTTAACTTAATCACACCCACAAAGGCTCTTAGCCCAAATATGGTCACATCCACTGGGACCCAGGATTAGGACTTGAACATATCTTTTTTGGGAGACACAATTCAACCCACAATAGCCATCTAGCCTAGTCACTGCCTCACGCACAGTGGTCTACTCTCAGTTCCTCAAGTGCCAGATAAGTTTCCACCTCAGGGCCTTAGCATTTGCTATTCCCTCTGCCAGGAATACTCAGCCCACCTAGCTAGCTCCTCATCCTACAGGTCTTTGCTCAAAATACTACTACCACAGGAGACCTCCCTACTTCCTAGGAAGAGTAGCCTTCTTCCTATGATAGACTCTTTAAAAGTCTCTTTTATTCTCTTCATAGCTATTCTCTTCATAGCTATTTTATTCTCTTCATAGCTATTATCACTGGGGTGCTTGGGTGGCTCAGTTGATTAAGCATCCGACTTCAACTCAGGTCATGATCTCGCAGTGTGTGGGTTCGAGCCCTGCGTCAGGCTCGTACTGACAGCTCAGAGCCTGGAGCCGCTTCAGATTCTGTGTTTCCCTCTCTCTGCCTCTCCCCTGCTCATGAGCGCATGCGTACTCTCTCTCAAAATTAAAATACAAACATTAAAAAAAAAATTATTATTATCCCTATCTGAACCTATCTTACTTGTTTTTGGGTTTTCTATCTTTCTCTGACCCCCACCCCCACACAGAAAAATTTAAGCCCTAGGAAAGAGGAATGGTCGTGATTTCAAAGATGTTACCAGAAATCATTTGACACTCTTCCCTTCAAAAAGTGGAACCTAATTCCACCCACTCCCCCCGTGAAAGTGGAGCCAGACTGAGTGACTCACTTCTAATGAACAGAATATGGCAGAAGGGATGCCGTGCGACTTCTGAGGCTAGGTAGGTCAGAGGAAGGATTGCAATTGTCTGGCTTGCTCCCTCTTGCATCACTTGCTCTGGGGAAAGCCAGTGCCATGTTGCAAAGACAGTCAAGGGGCTCTGTAGAGAGGCCCCCATGGAGAGGAAGCAAACCTGCCAAGCATATGGGTGAGCACCTTGGAAGTAGATTCTTCAGACAATTCAGCCCTCCCAACGAAGTCTTGCAGCTGAGACCCAGGTATCACGGAGCCAAGACAGACCACCCCCACCGTGCCCTGTCCGAATTCCTGGCCCACAGAAATCATAAGATAAATAAATGATTTGTTGTTTTAAGCCATTAAGTCGGGGGGTGTTTGTTACATAACAGGAGATAGCTAATAAATGAACCACGTACTTCTTGTTCACTGTTCCACCTCCAGTACCTAGAAACTGTGCCTGGCACACAACAGGTGCTTAGTTAGGATGCATCAAGTAGAAAACGGTTTGGATGAGAACCAAGAAGGTTGGTGAAGCATCTTTAAAGTTTGAAAGGAAGGAGATACAAAGCAAAAGAAAGGAAGAAACAGAACTCGGTTCACTACGACATCTTGGGATTTCTTTCCCAGACCTTCTTGCAGAAGGTGCTCTTGGAATAAAGGAAGATGGGTGGACCCCAACCCGGGACAAGGCAGGCCAGACTCACTGATCTGCACCACACAGCTGGCTCCCAACTCCGGTCCCACTATGTGGCTCCCGACACACTTGAACTTCTTGCCATCTGACAGCTGGGACTGGTTCAGCATCTCCACCCCCAGCTTGGACGTCCCCACGGCCACACCTCCTGGCTCTTCTGTCCATAGGAAGTCCGGGTCTGGGTATCCCCCATCCCAGCGACAGGTGAGCTGCAGTGTGAGCTGTCCTTGTGACATCTCTGCCCGGCACTGAGGGGCTGACGGAGGGGGTGCTGCAAAACAACAGAGGATGCGGGCTTAATCAGAGACTCCAAAATCAGCCACTGAGCTGGCCCTAAGGATTACAGAACCAGTGTATCAGAGAAACAGTCATGCTCAGTTAGTGTGCCCTGAAATAGCTCCTTAGCACAAATTAGTGCATGACAGTAGTCCGGGTTTCCTCTGCGGAGTGTCCAGTCTCCAAGGACGTGGGCCTCATTCGTCTTTGCAATTCTCACTAGCCACGATGACCTTTACATGTGGCTATTTAAGGGCTCAGTGACTATATGCGGTGGGTGGCTACTGTATTGGACCACAAAGAATAGAACATTTCGATCATCATTAAAAGCTCTACTGGACAGTGCTGGTCCCCAGGGGGGGTGACAGGTGGGATTCGCCCCCACCCTTAACATATACTTCCTTTTTACTCTGTGCAGGCATTACTAAGAACACACAGACATTTAACAAGTTACAAACCTGTAAATCCTATGTAACCCATGTGTTAACAGCTATATGTGAAAATTCACATACATATGTATATTGTGCATATGTTCTATATGTATATTATGTATGTATTAAACGTATTGTACATGCTTTATAGATTTTATATAATACACACAAATAGAATTTGGATCTTACATGGATGGGTAGGTACAAGTCATCTACAAGAAAAATTATCAATAATATGCCAAAATGACGGTGAGAATATTCTTTTCTTTCCACTCATGTTTCCTCTAATAAGCACATATGACTTCGTCTACAATAAATGCCATTTTATGAGAGAACACAGAGACTTATAAAGGCTCTGAATAACGTATGAATTAAGTAAGGTGTTATTATCCTGTTCAGTAATTTGCTGTTCGGATGCCTCCTGTCGTTAGCATGGGTTATGAGCACACTCTATGTGTCTACAGTGGTTTTCACCCAAGGAATTTGTTTTCTCACTCCTGCAAGAAAGGTTCACAAACTGCTGGTTTCTAATGGTGCTAAAGGGCCCAAGTTCATGCATAGAATGCAGATGGTCAAATGCATACACAAATTTTGGTCTTTCCATGCAGTGGGATATTAACTCCATCACAAAATGGAGGAACCTTGAAAACGTAATGCCCAGCAGAAGAAGCTGGTCATGAAAGGCCACATTGGTAGGAGTCCATTGATAGGACACATCCAGAATAAGCAAGTGCATAGAGATAGAACACAGACTGGTGGTTGCCAGGGGGTGGAGAAGACAGGAGGTAGTGACTGCTCGATGGGGATGGGATTTCCATTTGGGGTGATGAAAATGTTTGAAACTATACAGAGGTGATGTGATGGTCGCACAACGCTGTGAATGTATCAAATGCCACGGAGTTGTACATCTTTAAATGGCTGTTCTGTACTTTCACCTCAATTAAAAAAAAGAAAAGCAAGCATTAGGCTCGGCATTAATTTCCTTCTGTGGCTCACAGGGACTCTCCTGTGTCCCCCACTTAGCAGCAAGCTCCTAGAAGTGACTCCTCCCTGACACAGAGCCCTGGGTGTGTACGTGTGTTGAGGGAACCGCAGAAGCACGTTCGGGCCCGTGCAGCAGGCATGCCTTTGTAGACAGGAGGAAGAGGCACAAACATGCAGCTCACGAAGGGTCGAGGTGAGGACACGGGGGAGGGGAGCGCCTCTTACGCACAGTAGACCAGGAGCTCGGTGGTCACCTTCCGCTGTCTCCCACTGAGCGTGTTCGTGGCCAAACACGTGTAGTTCCCTTGGAGGTTTTGTGACATGAGCAGCAGAATGAAGCTGCTGACCGTCAGGTTGTTTCCGAAGGGCTCAGTGCTGGAATCGGGGGCCCGGAACTGCCACTCAACCACTGGCGGAGGCCAAGAGCGACTGCTGCAGCTGAAGTCCACCTGGGAGCCTTTGGCTGCATAGAGGGTGCCATTGGGGAGCGTGCCGGTGCTGGAGATGTTGACCTCAACCTCATAGGGACCGCCTGAGAATGACAGGGGGAATGGGGAAACTCTTCATTACTTAAGAGTTAACTTGAGCTCCTTACCAGATCTAACAGACGCAGAAACGATCAGGAAGCAACAATGAGGATGTCAGTATCTATCGAATACTTACTATATGACAAATGCTATGCTTAAATGCCCTTATGCGTTCTAATCCTGAGATAAACGTTGATTTATTGGGGGAGGGGTTCAATCCTTATAGGAAAGGGGAAACTGCAAACCGCTCCTTTTCAGAAACACTGGTGAGGGGATAGGCTACCTGTGCATTAGAGCTAACATGGCAGGCCCAAGTGCTTTCCTTAAAAAGGCCTGCTTGTAAGGTTGGCCTTGGCTGGCGACTGGAACTTGGATTTCAGGAGGGTTTCGCCATTTCTAGACCTGACAAGAGGGAGGCTCATGGGCCTGAACCATTTGCACAAACAGTGTGGTTTACGCGGTACAGCTGCTTCCCCTGAGAGTCTAGAATTTGGGTACGTGCTAGGCGAGGGTGCCCACATGATTAGCCCCCAGTAAAAATCCAGGGTGCTGGGTGTCTCGTGGGCTTCCTGACACATTTCACCCATGTTGCCACAACTCGTTTCTGGAGGAATTAAGAGTGTTCCATGGGACTCCCCTGGAAAAGGAGTCTTGGAGGCTTGCTCCTGGTTTTCCTCGGACTTAACCCCATGTGCCTTTTGCCCTTTGCTGATTTTGCTTTGTATCCTTTCGCTGTAAGAAATCAAATTACAAATGCTGAGTCCTGTGAGTTCTCCCAGAGAAATCACTGAGCCTGGGGGTGGGCTGGGGGACTCCTAGCACAACTTCACACTGAAACACAAGAAACATTGGTTCCAGGCCCAACTATGGCCTCTATTCACTAGCTGTGTGACCTTGGGAAAATTACTTAACCTCTCTTAGCCTCCACTTCCACATCTGTAAAATGGGGGCAAAGCTAGAACCCATTGCAAGGAGCTATGGTGATACTCAAGTAGTACAGCAGAACAGTGCTGGTCAGGTTGGAAGCATGGTAAGTGCTGGGTCTTCTCCGGATCCCCCTTACGTTTCTGAACTTCTTTCTTATCCCCAGGAATGCCATCCCATGGCTGGTGGCCAGTGCATCCAAGCTGAGGCATCTCTTTTGATGAAAAGAATATATTTAACACCTATTTATACCAAAGTCATTTAGTGTGTTACCTCTGCCCTTTCAGAAAGAAGAATCCGGGAAGGGCAACACTTAGCCAAAGGAATAAATCTGTGACTGTAGAATTTGAACAGAAATAGGCCAGTGGGAAAAATTATTCCGGGGAGGAAAAGGCTTTCCCAGAGCCCCTCAAAGTACAGCATCTATTTCACCTATGTCTGAAGCTATTTGTAGGACTCTAGAAATTGTGCGTTTCCGGGGCACCTGGGTGGCTCGCTCTTTTGGGTGTCCGACTTCGGCTCAGGTCATGATCTCGCAGATCGCAGGTTTGAGCCCCGTGTTGAACTCTGTGCTGACAGCTCAGAGCCTGGAGCCTGCTTCAGATTCTGTGTCTCCCTCTCTCTCTCTCTCTCTCTGTCCCTCCCCACTCACGCTCTATCTCTCTCAAAAATAAACATTTTAAAAAAGAAAGAAAAAAAAAAAAGAAATTGTGCATTTCCCAGGTCAGAATTCTTGACATATCCTTCTCAGGTTGGGGCTGGTTCCCAACAGTTGCATTGATCTGCTGGAACCATGTCACCTGCCATAGAGGGTCTGTTTTTAAAATGATGCCATTAGTATGGGAGGTACCACTTACTGTTGCTGGCTAGCTGGTTAGGTATGCAGACCAACAGGTAATAGGGCATGCCCACAGTTGGCGGGTATCCAGTTAAACAGAGGGTACCTCTGCAGCACTGACAGCCAAAGCCCAGGCCAGCAAAGAGGTAGTGTGTTAGATTGGCCAGCCTGAGTCTTCCGACTTGTGGTCTGGAGGGCCATTAGTGGCCTAGAATGGATACTGTGGACCCCCAGAAACTGGGTGGGAGGGGCTTCTGACCAGTACAATTCTCATCAAGAAACAGGGTTGGATACAGGGAATGGATGAGAAGGAACAGGTGGAAGGATTAGAAAAAGAAATCAAATGAAAGAACCTGAGAGGCCTCCTGAATGAAGTGTTCAGAGGTTACATCTCATCTATAAAGCCCTTGGGTTGAGTCTGCTTTCTTTTTTTTTTAAATTTTTTAATGTTTATTTATTTTTGAAGGAGAGAGAGAGAGAGAGAGAGAGAGAGACAAAGCGTGGGCAGGGGAGGGGCAGAGAGAGAGGGAGACACAGAATCCGAAGCAGGCTCCAGGCTCCAAGCTGTCAGCACAGAGCCCAACACGGGGCTCGAACCCAAAACCATGAGATCATGACCTAAGCCGAAGTTGGACACTCAACCCACTGAGCCACCCAGGTGCCCCGAGTCTGCTTTCTTAATTAAAGCTGACGCCATCTTGAGTCCTTGGGGTTCTTCCCTTGCTCTGACTTTACTACACAGGAGAAGGTGCCCACTTCCTTCCCTTCCACTGCTCTCTCCACCCGCTTGATAATTTATTCCCAAACAGAAACTACCAGCCCTTTTTGCCTGCAGGGTGATGGTGACAATCACTCAAAGAGAAAGAGAGATGGGGAACAAAAATAAAACAGCCAATAAATAAAAAATATAAAGTGGTTACAAAGGCTTGGCGTCTTACTGAGGCCTTGGTTATTGGAGTTTGAGTTCTCAGCTCTATCTTGGATGGGTGCCTTTGCCTGGGGGCCATGAGCTTGTCCTCTGAATTCAGAGACCTGGGTGTAAATCCTACTGCCACTTACAGATAGACAACCTTGGGTAAGTGCCCATCCTTCTCATTCTCTCCTGCCTTTCCTAAGAAACGAAAAGAACAGTAAAAACATCTATCACCAGGTTATTGAAGGACCCAATGAGAAAATACAAGCAGCACACTTAGCCTGGTGTTTGACCTTGGTCAATGTTCTATAAATGTTACCTGACATTATTATCGGTAGTATCCTTGTTGATTGATTCAATAGGCATCAGCAAACCGTGGCCTACTATCTGTTTTTGTACAGCTCACAGGCTAAAAATGGTTTTCACAGATGAATATTCGCAATCGATTTGATGAGAGAGAACGCTAACTTTGAATCACAATTAAGTGAAATGTTATCCCCCCAAAAAAGGAATTCTATTTTTCTCATTACACTATACTATAAAAAAAGTATTCGGGGCGCCTGGGTGGCTCAGTCGGTTGAGCGTCCGACTTCGGCTCAGGTCATGATCTCGCGGTTCGTGAGTTCAAGCCCTGCGTCGGGCTCTGTGCTGATGGCTCAGAGCCTGGAGCCTGTTTCGGATTCTGTGTCTCCCTCTCTCTCTGACCCTCCCCCGTTCATGCTCTGTCTCTCTCTGTCTCAAAAATAAATAAAGGTTAAAAAAAAAAAGTATTCATTTATTATTATACTTTGAATTTTGTCAATTAAAAAAATGTGGTAATGCGTTTACACTCTTGTTTTGGACGTTTTTAACCTTATCAGTTGGGCCAGAACATCGGAAATATTTATCATCTGGCCCTCTACAGAAAAAGTTCGATTCCTGTTCTAGAACAACGTACCAGTGCCACTGCCTTCCTCTTCTCTGCTAACACCCATTTTTTTTTAATGTTTATTTTTGAGAGAGAGAGAGCGAAAGAGTGTGAGTGGGGGAGGGTCAGAGAAAAGGGGACAGAGGATCTGTCGTGGGCTCTGCACTGATAGCAGTGAGCCTGACGTGGGGCTCAAACTCACGAACCGTGAGATCATGACCCGAGCCGAAGTCGGACGCTCAACTAACTGAGCCACCCAGATGCCCCTCTGCCAACATTCTTGATGTTGGAACTCACTTCTTTCCTTCCCCACCCCCCGACCCCTATAACCATAGTTTGGCCAGTCCCTTACGACTCAGGGACCCACAAAATGGGAGATTTCCACCTCAGTATCTTGGGTTCCCTGCCAATTAGAAGAGTTATCTTTAGGGATTTCTCTTTATACCAGCATTTTGATTTAAAAATGACCTAAGAATAGGGGCGCCTTGGTGGCTCAGTTGGCTAAGCAACTGACTCCAGCTCAGGTCATGATCTCACAGTTTGTGGGTTCGAGCCCTGCGTCAGGCTCTGTACTGACAGCTCAGAGCCTGGAGCCTACTTCGGATTCTGTGTCTCCCTGTCTCTGCCCCTCCCCTGCTCCCTCTCGGTCTCTTTCTCTCTCTCTCTCTCTCTCTCTCAAAAATAATAAAAAACATTAAAAAAAAATGACCTAAGAATATATCAGGTAGTCTCTGCTAATCAGTGGGCATACCTATGATTCTAGAGTGAGATAAAATCCTTGGGAAAATTCACAGAAACTGTTCTGATACCACTTTTAGAGACTGAATATAGAGACATATGTGACAACCCCACTGCCTCCCGATTTCCCTAGTGATAGCCAATCCCATCCACAAAGCCGGAACCCAGAGATCTTCAGCTTCTTATAGGGACGCATCTCTGCTTCAGATGAGTTTGGCGAGACTCAAATTAATCGCGCTCTGGGCAAGGATCCTCCATTTTCTGAAAGGGGCCAACAATGCTTCGTCAACTTGCCCAACACACTCTTTCCCTAGGACCTTATGTTATCATGAGGCAGAGTGTCACCGCCAGCATCATAGAATGAGTGCAAATAGATTAGCTCAATTAGCCAGGGAACATGGGACTTTCCTGAGGCCCCTTTCCTGGAAGTCTGGAATGGTGGCCATATCACTTGCTAGACAAAAGTGCTCCCCATCTCCCAAACCCCAGCTGATTCCAAAGAGAGTCTTGGAGGTTGATACAAACCAGCTTCCTCGCTGTCCGTGTGCCATCCGGCTCAAATGTTCCCTCAACACTTGCTTGGCCTGAGAAAAACAGACACAGGGAGTTTGGCACCATGTGCCATGAGATCTGACTGTGGCTTTCATGGGCTTATCTGATTGCTCAGCTCCCCCGTGCGTGAGAGATGATATCTTTAAAGAAGAACAGTCTAGTGGAATGTGTTAAGGTCTCTGCTACCTTGCCCATCCCTCCAGCAGGGAACACACAGGAGTTCTACCCTCATACCCACCCCAATTTGGAGGCAGAAGAGGATGGGTAAGTCAATGAAATAAACAGCCTTGGCAGCCCTGAACTACTCCGGACTAAGGGATTTCTGTATTTTCGGGAGCGCCAGTCCCAATCTGGAGGGCAAGGCTTTTCAACTGCACCATTAAATTAACAAGTAATAGTACAGTCTTTCATTCTGAAGCAAACGACAAAATCACGTTGCAATCCCCATTCCTGGCACATTAAATCACTCCAGGCTTGTAAAAAACCTGACTCCCTGGAAGGCAGAGGTACAAAACGCCCCTGATCAATAGACAGACGTCCCAACAGTAAGGAGGGAGAGGCTACTGGCTTCATAGTCAGCTTATGTCTCTACAGCATCTCTGTCCGTTCACGCACTCAAACTCACAGATAACAACTTGTCACATCTCAGAATTTGTTTTCCTAGCTTCCAAGGCCATGTTGAAATGTTTCCAAACTTCTCTCTTAAGAGACTAAGTTATCAGCCATGTCAGTGAAAAGACGGGAAAAGCAAGATCTGGACACACGGAGTCCCTGACCCACAGAAGGTCCTGTTCAAAAGGCTTCGATATGAACGGATTCCAGGGAACCTGAGATGCAGTTTTCCCACAGGAATCCCATCACCTGCTTGACCAGTTGGTCAAGATAACATAAACCAAGTGCGTATAGCGTGCCCAGTTCTGTGCTGAGGGCTGTGCATGTTAATGTCGCGAATGTGCGCAGTGAATCTGTGCCTCGGTTCCACCGTTATCCCTGATTCACACATGACAAAACTGAAGTGAAAGATGTTCAAGTGATTTCCCCAAGGTCACAAGGACAATAGCCAGCAGCACCTGGATTTGAACTTAGGCAGCTGGACCTCAGTGTATGCTCGTAGCCACTCAGCAATACCATGGCCCTCCCAGAAATAGTGATTGGATCAGACCTAATCCATATTCCAAAATCTTCCATGCAGAATGAGGGCTGAGTCCAATCTGAGATGTCAAGGCTTCTCCTTCAGCCACTGTCTGAGGAGGAGCAGGGAGAGGCTCCCTGATGCCCGGAGGGGTCTGGTGTTTGTCTGGGCTTCTCCTAGAACAGGAGCAAGACCTGAGATTCTGGAGGGCTCCGGTATACGTGGAACCAGAGGACATCTGTGCTACAGACCGAATGTTTGTAACCCTTCCAAGATTCATGCTGAAACCTAATCCTCAGTATGATGGTTTTTGGAGGTGGGGCCTTTGGGGGAGGTGATAAGGCCCTAAGAGTCAAGTCCTCATGAATGGGACTGGCGCCTTCTGAGGAGAGACCCCGGAGAGATTGCTTCCTCTCTCTCTACCCTCTGCCAAGTGAGGACACAATGAGAAGACTTTATCTACAAACCAAGAAGCAAGCCTCACCGGACACTGGGTCTGCCGGCACCTTGATCTTCGATTCCCAGCCTCCGGAATTGCCAGAAGTATTTGTTGTTGAAACCATCCAGCCTAGGTTACTTTTGTTACAGCAGCCCAAACTAAGACAGTCGGTGTCCTGTTTTCACAAACGAGCCTACACCAGTTGAGGACACTGAATAAGTGTCCATACTATGAATCACATCACAGTAACTCAGGAAGCCCCAAAAGCTATTTGCATTTAGGGATTCTTTTTTTTTTTTTTTTTTAATTTTTATTCAGGTTTTAGAGACAGAGACACAGCGCAAACAGGGGAGGGACAGAGAGAGAGGGAGACACAGAATCCGAAGCAGCCTCCAGGCTCTGTCAGCAGCCCAGACGCAGGGCTCGAACTCACGAACACTGAGATCATGACCTGAGCTGAAGTCAGATGCTTAACCGACTGAGCCACCCAGGCGCGCCTTTAGGGATTCTTTTAAAATTAAGTTCACATTCATCATAAAAAGGCCTTGCGTTTATCTCCCTACAGGGCAATAATGAAACTAATCCACCCTCCAGTAAACTTAGCCAATGATTAATCAATGTCAGATAAAGTCATCATAAACTGGAGGGAGTGATGATAATTTTTTAAAAAGTAACAAGCTGTATTGCCATCTTACTCGGGGGTCAGAAGAGAAGATATGTATTGAGCAGACTGACATGAGGAGTTATTAATGACCGGCAGTTGGAGTGACCTGCCCATGGGAGCACAGTGAGCACTGAATAGAGCTGGGCCAAGGTGGGCGACATTTTTAATACACCCACATTCATCCCAGGCAATTCAGCAGTTCAACTATGGCATCTCCAGACACGAAAACACTGTACTCCAAAATCCTATAAGCCTCAAGGGTTGGGGGCAACCTTGGAGACCATCGAAAAACCTAGAAGTGTCCTTGAAGCCTTGCTTTTCCTCATCCTCCACTTCCAATCCCCCCCAACAGGTCTTACTGGCCTACCTCCAAAATAGTCTGAAGCTGTGCATTGTCAACAAGGACACTGCCACCACCGTGGTTCTGGCCACCAACATCTTGTGTGCCTCCAAGTGGCTTCCCTATTTGCATCAGTCCTTCTTGAGATCACACACAGACATTCTGCATGTGTTAGTGAAATAATGCCACACACATGCTTAAAGTTCCAGGAGTTTCCTCTGGCATCCAGAACAACCACAACAACAAAAATCTCAATTCCTTGCCAGGTATATTAGTTTCTTGGGGCCGCCTTACCAAGTGCCATGAACTTGGTGGCTTAAAACCATACAAGTGAGTTCTCTCACAGAAGTCTGAAATTGAGGAGTCAGGAGGGCAACTCTTGCTCCAAAGGGCCCAGGGGACCAAGAGAGACTCCTTCCTTGCTTTTTTCCAGGGAGCTGACCATGGGTCCCTGGCATTCCTTCCAGCTGCATCCCCCACTTCCTGCCTCTGTCATCAGATGATGTTCTCCTTGTGTGTCTCTGCATTTTCCTCTTTAAAAAAAACAACAACTTTTTTTTACATCTATTTATTTTTGAGACAGGGCACAAGTGGGGGAAGAGCAGAGAAAGAGGGAGGCACAGAATCCAAAGCAGGCTCCAGGCTCTGAGCTGTCAGCACAGAGCCCGACATGGGGCTTGAACTTACAAACAGTGAGATCATGACCTGAGCGGAAGTTGGACACTTAACCAACTCGGCCACCCAGGCGCCCCAGCATTTTCCTCTCCTTAGGATGATACCAGTCAGTTTGGATTAGGGCCCACCCCAATGACTTCATCTCAACACGATTTCGTCTGCAAAGACCCTATTTCCAAATAAGACCATGTTCACAGATACCAGGAGTTAGGACTTCAATATGGGGGGGGGGGGGTGGCAAGGGGGGAAGGACAAGGATATAATTCAACCCATAACACAAGTCCTACTGGGCCCTACCTCACACGTCCCACGCCCTCACACACTGGGCTCGCACCACACCGCCTTGTCTCGTGAGCACACACACCACACTCAACTCACCTTGCACTGGATATCGTTCTGCCTGGATCGCTCTTATCTTTGCATGACTGGTTCCTACTTATCATTCAGCTTAAATGTCATTTCCTCTAAAAGGTTCTCTCTGACCCCCCTAATTTTTTTTTAATGTTTTGTTTATTTTTGAGAGAGAGACAGACACAGAGAGATGCAGTGTGAGTGGGGGAGGGGCACAGAGAGGGGGAGACACAGAATCTGAAGCGGGCTCCAGGCCCCGAGCTGTCAGCACAGCGCCCGACGTGGAGCTCGAACCCATGATCTGCAAGATCATGACCTGAGCCGAAGTTGGTCGCTTAACCAACTGAGCCACCCTAGAGCCCTGACCCCCTAATTTAAAGTGTTTCGGGGGTGCCTGAGTGGCTCAGTCAGTTAAGCGGCCAGCTTCAGCTCAGGTCATGATTTTGCGGTTCACAAGTTCAAGCCCCTTTGTGCTGACAGCTCAGAGCCTGGATCCTGCTTCGGGATCTGTGTCTCCCCCTCTCTCTGCCCCTCTCCCACTCGCACTCTGTCTCTCTCTCTCCTCTCTCAAAAAAATAAACATTAAAAAATAAGTAGATAGATAAAAATAAAATGTTTTGGAGAATCACCCAGACTCAATGCTCTGCATAGCCCTCATCACTGTGATATCTCCTGATGCATTTATGTACTTGCTTATTGTCTACCTTTCTTCCCCCACCAGAGTGTCAGCTCCACGAGGGCAGGGGCCTTGTCTGTCCTATTCACTCCTGTGGCCGGGGCCTTGAACAGTACCTGGCATTGGGCTTTCAATCAATCTGTGTTGACTAAAGAAATAAGTAAATCATTTTACAGATGAGGAAACGAGGGAGCAGTGATCACACGTATATTTCTACACGGATACCAGTCGAAACCAGTAAGCAGCACACTGTCTTTGTAAAGGGCTATCGAGCACGTATTTCAGGCTCTGCAGACCATACGGTCTGCATCGCTGCCACTCAAGTCTGCCGTGGCAGCACCAGAGGCAGTCAGAGATAAGATGTACATGGATGAGTGTGGCTGTGTTCAAATAAAACTCCATTTATGGCCACTGGAATTTCATATAATTTTTACATGTCACAAATATTCTTCTTTTGGTTTTGTTTTCCCCAACCATTGAAAAACGTAAAAAATATTCACAGCCTACAGGCCAGATATGGCCCACAGATATGGCTATAGTTTGCCACCCCCATTCTAAATTCATGCGTGTATATCAACAGGTAAGACGGTGTTTTTGGAACGTGCACTATGTAATATAATAGCAGCTCATGTCAAGCCCCGTGGTCAGCACTATAGCATAAGAGCACCAGGCCTTACAAGGTACGTAATGCATTATCCCCAATTAACAAAGAAAAACTAATGCTCAGAGATATTAAGCTACTTCCTCAAGGTGACATAACTTTAGGATTGGAACTCAGGCAAGACTGACTCCATCATGTTACACTCTGACTCTGATGCACAATCAAACGATATTAAACAGCAAGGATGATACTAACTAGCCGAAAGTAATCGCTAACTACTCTGCCAAGAGCCATTAATGGCAATTTATCTAGATAAACCAGAATCTAGTTTTCACAGGAATTCTAGGACGCAAGAATTCCTTCTGTCCCCATTTTATGGATAAGGAAATTCAGGTGTGAGAGGTCACTCGGTGAGCAGGAAGCAGAGCCAGGGATGAAACCCAGGCATCAACTCCAAAGCCCTCCTCCCTCCAGTCCAAGGCTCCGAGCGCCTGGCCAGCCGACCCCAGTGTCCCGCCACCGCACTTACGGGCCACCCGCAGCCACACTCGGAACCACCGCGTCTCATTCAGGACCTCCCGGCAGGTGTAGTTCCCCTCATCCTGCAGCCTCAGTGCCTTGATGTGCAGCGAGCTGGCATTGGCCAGAGAGAAGCGCGGCTCATCCGGCCGGAAGCTGGAATTGGAGGACAGGAGGAAGACAGGCTCCGAGTCATTCCGGTACCAGGTCACGAGGCCCCTTGGTCCCGAGATGTTGCCACAGTGCAGAGTAACGTTCTCGTGAACCTCTCCGATGACTGGAGCCTCTAATCCTGCACAAGGAAAGGTCAGGCCGTTACTACATTTCTTCATCTCGGAACACCCTCCCTTGTGCACAATGTCTCTGCATTAGGATTTTTAAAAAATCAGGTGTGTGTTTTTAAGAGCCTCCACTCTGGGGGGGGATTACTGGCCAGTGCTGATTTTAATGAACGTGTGGTAAATGGCAATTGCAGAGACAGCCCCAATGTCCCCCTCCCCCACTACCCAGGCCCCTTCCCGCCCTTCACTGCCTGACCGCACTGCCCTCCCACCCTGACGCTTGCTCTGGCCAATAAGATGTTAGCAAATGTGATGCAAACACAGGCTTAAAAAGCACTTGTGTAATTGGGCTTGCTCACTGTCACTCCTGCCGTCACCTTGAGAAGGAGGTGCCCAGGTTAGATCCCAGGAGGAAGATGGAAGCTAGGTGTGCAGACCCCAGTGGTCCCAATCACCTGAGCTGAGGCCATTCCAGATCAGCCTTCAGCTGCTGAGTCGATGCCCCAACATGCCAGTGAGCCCAGGCAAGATCAGCAGAGCTGATTAACCCCAGCCCTTAAGCAATAAGCACTTACTGTCATTTTGTGATTATTATGCAGCACCTTTGTGGCAATAAATAACCGATACAGAACCCAAGTGGTTTTATTTGCCTAGAAATCCAGAAGGGATGAAAGGAAGAGGGCCTGGGCTTTGTTCCCACAGTCCTTTCTCCATCTGAGGTGCGAATGATCCTGGAGTCAAAGCTCTCTTGCAGCTCCGACTTTGGGCATGCCCTATGCTAGGTACTGGGGAGCCAAGGATGGGCAAAACAGGGGGAGCCAAGGATAAGCAATACAGAGGGAGACGTCTGGGATCTCCCAGGCTAGTGGGGAAAACAGACAATAAACTGGCAATTACAATACAGTGTGATAAGTACTATGACAGGGCCTCCGAGAAGAGGCTCCTAAGGTCCAGCTGGGGTGACCGCCAGGGAAGGTTTCCTCCAGGAGGCCACACTGAGATCTGATGGACAAGTAGGAATTAGCCAGGTAGAGGGAACAGCAAGTTCATAAACCCAGACCAGCAGCAGCAGCCGCAGGGCGGTGGCTCTGTTAGAAATGCAAATGATCAGGTCCCACCCCAGAACATTTAAATCAGATAAATCACCCATCTGGGCGTGGCAGTGGAAGGTAGGCTGCATTTTAACAAACCCTCCAGGTGATTCTGATGCTCACTCACCACTGACAGTTGGCTAAGGGCCACTGATCTGGCACAGACTGTCACCAGGTAACAAGAAGCAAACGCAGCCCATTTTGCTGAGAAGTGTGGAAATTTTCCAGCCCCCCCCCGCCCCGGCCTGCCCCCCACAGTCAACAACCAAATACAAAGAGGCCACAGGCACAGGAATAATCGGCAGAACCTGTGAGGAGTCTTTGACTCATGCTGTCACACTCAGTAGAGGAGAAAAGTGTGATGGCAAGAAGGAGAGTGGGCTAACTCCAAGTCCTGCAGTGAGAAGGCAGCAGGGTGGGACCAGAAGCTAGACTTCTTGCCATCCTCCAGCACGTTCTCTTTCCGCCACCTCAGAAGCTTCCAAAGTATGTGAATCTACGGGATTTGCGAAAGGTGGTATTTCATCACAAAATAAATTGCCTTTGACAACAGTACTGGGACAACTGAATGAAGGTGGACCCCTTACCTCACACCATATGTGAGAAATTAACTCAACTGGACCACAGATCTAAATGTAAGAGCTAAAACTATACAGTGCTTAGGAAAAAAAATAAAAGAATAAATCTTTGTCACTTTGGGTTAAGCAATGGTTTCTCAGGACACCAAAAGCACAAGCGAGGAAAGAAAAACAGATAAGTTGGACTTTGTCAGAATTAAACACTTCTGTGCATCCAATGACACCATCAAGAAAGTGAAAAGACAATGTACAGACTGGGAGAAAATACCTGCAAATCACTTATCTGATGAGGGGTTTGTACCCAGAACATATAAAGAACTCTCAGAATTCAACAATAAAAAGATAAATAATACAGCTTAAAAATGGGCAAAGGATCTGAACACATGTCTCCAAAAAGATCTACAAAAGGCCAGTAAGCACATGAGAAGATGCTCATCATAAGTCACTAAAGAAATGCAAATCAGAACCACAGTAAGGGACCTACCACGGTATACCTACTAGAATGGCTGGAATCAAAGAGAATAGCAAATTAACAAATACTGGAAAAGATGCAGCGACTGGAACCCTTCTGCAATGTCGGTAGGGTTCTTAAACGGTGTGGCGACTTTGGAAAACAGGTTGGCATTTCCTGACAAGGTTAAAGTAACAGGATGACTCAGCAATGCGACTCCTGGGAATACGTGTCCACACAAAGACTTCACACGTACGTTCACAGCAGTATTATTCATAATGGCCAAAAGATGGAAATGTCCATCAAATGCCCATCAGCTGATGAGTAGATAAATGGTATATCCATATGGTGGGAACATTATTTGGCCATAAAAAGGGATGAATGAATGGCATGGATGGATCCTGAAAACATTATAGTAAGTGAAAGAACGCAGTCATAAAAGACTACATATCGTGAGTCCGTTTATATGAAATGTCTGAAATGAGCAAGTCTACAAAGATAAAAAGTAGGGTAGCAGGTGTCTAGGGCTGAGGAAAGTGGCCTGGCGGGGGTGGGGGAGTGGGGGGAAGAAGGAGGTAGTGAGGCGTTAACTGCTAACACTCAAGCCTGACACTTCTTCTTAGAGTGATGAAAACATTCTGGACTTAATTAGTGGTGATGGTTGCATAATCTTGTGAATATACTCAAAACCACTGACTGACATAGTTTAAAAGGGTGCATTTTATCATAGGTAAGTTATATCTCAATAAAGTGGTAGAAAAATAAATAAACTGCCACCTGCCTCTGACAACCCTTCCCGATTATAAAAGAAAGAGTAACAGTGATTTGTCTTTGGCCCTTTGTATGGTTAGAAGGGGCTCCCTTTGAAAGACTGGAAGCCAGCCTGGAGCCACGGGACGTTCCAACTCTCCCTCATCCTAGCTGCACCACTCCCACATGCCGGGACAGCACGGAAAAAATAAACAAAACAAAACAAAAAAAACTCTAAGGCAGTCGCTGGAAGGCGGAGAATGTCGTCTAATGATAGAGGTGCCAAAACAGCAAGAAATCTTTCTGAAAGATCACTTGGAAAGGCAGGTAAGAATTAGTTTAAGTGATTAGGCCTGAGGACCCAGGTCCTCAGTGGCAATCCCCACAGAGGAGAGAAGACGGGCTGTAGCATTACAGACGCAGTAGGTGTTCATGAGATCTGCAGACCTGCCCCTTCCTGGGCTCCCTGGCAAAGGAAGAAAGAAAGAACTTGGAAAAACCCCGGCAAAACTTGAATCTCGGAACTTGAGCTAACATGGTCTTCTCCTCCAAGGAGCAGAATGACACAATCACAAAAGAGACCATTTGGAAGCATTCCCCTTCTCCTGGCTTCGCTCACTCCGTTCTTTTTAACCACTGAAGCTGAAGGTGACCTTGGAGGTCATCTCAATCCTGACATGCGGCAGTCCTGAGTGCTGGGGTCAAGATGAGGCGGGCCAAGTCCTCATTTTACAGATGAGAAAACTGAGGTTCACAAAGCTTCTGTGATTTACTTAAGGGCCCACACAAGTCACTGGGAGAGCTGGGACTGCCACTGAGGTCTTCATACGTCTGGTCACCCAACCAGACAAGATGAGACAATGAGACAACTGTTTGTGTCACTAGAAGCTGTCCCCACGGTATCTAGAGGGTCCTCGAATGCCCCCCCTCCCCGCCCCAGGCCACCAACCTTAAATTCAGAATATGGACCCAAAAGCAACATGAGCAACCACTTCCCAGTGCTGCCCTCATATTATCATCCTTTACAGAGTTGGGGGATTGTACCCACTTATTTTCCTACCAACTTCTCCCCAAGAATGACCTGGGATTGATAAGCTCAGGTGACAGTGCAGGCATGAAGACTGTCTAGAGTTAGGTGACAGGAGAAAGTTGGTTTTTTTTTCCCCCTAAGATAACTCCCGATTTGAAAGATAAACAACAAAAATACACCAAGCTACGGAAGCCCTCCTAGCACTACACACGAAGGTGAACGTAGCCTGGGTATCAAAATGACTGGGCATGGCGGTAGAGAAAGTGTCCCTGTGTGGTGAGCGGCAGACAGCCTAGAAGCTGGTTCATTCCAGTGCGATGATATCAACGCAGAGGTCTGATGTCCCCAGGTCCCTGATATTCACAGAGCAGTAAACACCGCAGACAGCCAGAGAAAAGGGAACAATCACCTTTAACTTCTGGACACAACCAGTTGGAGACTGTCTGGCCTCTCCTTTTCTCCATTAGCACAGTGGCCATTAAGTCCAAAGCCTGCAGGGGTCAGCACATAAGGTCCATCACTGAAGGGGGTTAGGGGTAACTACAACAAGAGATGGGACAAATTTGGGGTCACATGCCCTAGAGAGAAGGGGTGACCACTGCTCAGTTCCAGGTGGAAAAGTAGGCCCTGTGCTGCCAGATCATCTGATTTTTCCAGATAAACCAGAAACCTAGACTATGGGAAATTTTACTGCTTTTAAATGAACGCTGAAAACAAAACAAAATAAAATCTTTTTAAATGTTTATTTATTTTTGAGAGAGACAGAGAGAGAGACTGTGAGAGCATGAGTGGGGAGGGGCAGAGAGAGAGGGAGACACAGAATCTGAAGCAGGCTCCAGGCTCTGAGCTGTCAGCACAGAGCCCGACGCAGGACTCCAACTCATGAACCGTGAGATTGTGACCTGAGCTGAAGTTGGATGCTCAACCGACTGAATCACCCAAGCGCCCCAAAACAAAAAATCTTATGAGAGCCTGACCATTAGGAACTTTTGGCACTTGCTGCTAGGAAGCTCAAAGTGCAATTCCTCTAAGAACCTACAAGAGGAGATCAGCAGTGTGAGCTGCACTGGGCAACACAGAAAATAAGGCTCCAAGTATTCTGGCAAATTACATCACCTCCTGGGCCCATCTCCTTTCCCTCTACCTGAGCCCTCACTCTCACTGCTCATCACCCTGCCCTGCACACAAAAGACATGCATTCACTGGTGAATTAATTCAAAAATGCTTTTTTAATGTTTTTTTACCCTATATATTTTCTCAAGCAACACTCTGATCTTATTATTACAAGGGAGAGCACAGATGGAGCATTTAAGACTTTCTGCCAATCGTGTCAAGTGGAAGAGGTCATGTCAAGTGCAAGGGCAAGTTTTTTGTAAGCGAAATTACGTCAAAATAAAACAGTTTTGTTTGTTTTTTAGGTGAAGGAGGAAGGCAGGGTTCTGAATGTGCTAGTCTGCACAGGTCGGCTTGCAGGGGTGTGTAGGGAAAGCCACAGGTTACAAGTGTAAGGCGAGTTCAACCTTGGGCAGAGGAAGGAGAGAAAAATAAAGGAGCCTAGAGTTTGAGCCCCAACACAGCAGGTAAAACCAGAACGCAAATTTACATCCGACGCCTTAAACAAACAAACAAACAAACAAACAAAAACCCCAAAACAAAACACCACTCTGCCCCCTACACGTGTCTCTTCAATTTTCCTATCTTCAAAATTTCCCTCTTCAAATTCCCCAATTTTCCCATCACCTCTCCGCAGGCCCTCCGCAGCCTCGCTGGCTGCCTACTCCAAGGGACTGGGGCTATCTTGCCCTCCATCAGGCGCCCGGGAAAATTCCTTCCTGCAAAGAGAGCCGAGCAGCGAGCAGGAAACTCAAGACCCTCCCGGGGCGGCTGCGGGGCCGCGGCCACAACGGGCTCCCGCGGAGTCGGAGGGAATTGGGTCTCCGGCTCTCCCTTCCCCTCCCCTCCCGTGGCCCGGCGAAGCTCAACTTCTCCCTCGGGATCGCGGCCCCTTACCTGCGGCGACCCAGCGGGCCAGCAGCACCCCGAGGCAGACGAGGACCTGCGGCCGGGACGCCCGGACGCCCGCGGCCATCTCGCCCCCGATGCCGGCCGGGGGCTCCTCAGGAAGCGCAGGCGCCGGCTGGGTGGACGTGCGCCCCCGCCCCTAGGGCCCCGGCCCCCGGGGTACTCAGCGCTCCTCCCGAGTCCTCGGAACGACCGAGTAGCTCCGCTTTCCGCAGCCCCCAGGAAGGATGCTTGGGCTGAGCCCGAAGTCCGGGGCTGGGAGCTGCGCCGGGCTCCCGGCGCGGTTCTGGCCCCGGAGCGCCCGGCCCGGGGTGGGAGGGCGCACCCCGCCCTCTGCGCCCGCCACCCACTCCCGCTCGCGGAAAACAACAGGAGCCGGACTCCCTCCCGCCTCCCTTCCAGGCGGGAGCCCAACTTCCTCTACCTTGGCCGGGGAGGAGGGCTTTATGCAAAGGGCGCGCGCCCGGGCGCGCCGAGCCGAGTCCGGCCCGGTCGGGGGTGGAGCGCGGAGGCCGGTCCCTCCCCGAGCCCACTGCGCCCGGGACGGCAGCCTGGAGTCGCGGGGACCGCTGGGCCGTGCAGAGCCCTGCGGCTGCCGCAGGACGGCACCCCGGTCTCCGGCCCCCGGCCCGCCGGGCGCTCCGGCTGCAGCACCCGGAGAGGCGGGCCGCCCGGCTGCAGGATTCAGGGTCCCCTCGGCGTCCCAGCTTAGCTCTTCCAGGGTGCTCCCGTGCTCTCCTGTGCTCCGGGCGGACGCCAGGACCGCCATGGCTGTCCCCGCCTACCCTTTGCAGAACGAAGGCAAGTCTACAGCAGGAGAAAGATGATCCCTTAGACCTCCAGCCAAAAGCGGCCACGAGACTCCTGTTCTCCTCTTAACTAGCTGAGACCACACAGCGAGAGCTGGGGTCAGCAGAACTTGTTCTCGGAAGCTTTCTGCCCCCCTGCCCTCCGCCCCCCACCACGCTCAACCGCATCCAGTGTGATTCCCAGAGAGCTGAAATCCCTCTTCCCTGCCACATCCTCATCCCATCCCGTCCTAGGAAAACCAAGGTTTCTATATCCTCAGGAAGAGCTGACACTTGAAACTGCCCTAGGAGGAAGCCCCTTTAAAAAAAATTGTGGGGTGCCTGGGTGGCTCAATGGGTTAAGCGTGGACTCTTGGTTCTGGCTCAGGTCATGATCTCACAGTTGGTGAGTTCCAGCCCCGCCTGGGGCTCTGCACTGACAGCTCTGAGCCTACATGGGATTTCTCTCCCCCTCTTTCTCTGCCCCTCCCTGGCTTGCTCTCTCTCTTTCTAAATAAACACAATTTTTTTTAATTGCAATTAGTACAGTAAAATATTACTCTAGACTCTAGGAGGGGGGTATATGGGTGCCTGCCTTCCTGCAACTTTTCTGTGTTTGAAAATGTTCATCATAAAATATTGGGACAAAACCCACGAGTTCCTATTGACAAAAATCATTTGTTCTGTTGCCCAAAGGCCCCTTACTGAAATACTTCTTCCATGATGAAATCCTCTTGAAACTAATGAAACGTGTGCTTTGCCTGATGAACTGAGCCATAAAGTTGTATGGCTCTTCCCTTTCCCCTCTTTCCCCGCAGTGATTTAACTCTTCAGCCAGCTCCTGACAGTTTTCTTCCTTTCCCTTCCGTTTTGTTGGTTCATCTTCTACCTTGTGATGGAAAGTAAATTTCATCCTCATTGACCTCTTCCTGTTTCCTCAGTGCCTGGCACCTCTTAACCACCCACTACGTATTTGTTAAATAAACAAAGGAGAGGTTCATTGGTTTTGGTCTTGGAGCTCTGCAGGCTTTTCGGACAAACTCCTGACCTCACATTCCCGACCTGAAGCTAACAAGATAGAGGTAAAATCAATAGCTGGCAAGTTTCCAGCTGAGGCTCTGGAATTTTCGGTGACCCTGGTGGTACCTCAAGAGAGGAATTGCACAGAGCCGGCCCTCCTGATATATTTGCTGAGTCGAAGGTGAGGTTCTCCTGACCAGTTAGTTCTCCACCCCCACAAGGATCAACTTCCTTCAGGATGGTTGACAATGCTGAGTAGTTTGCATGGCTGGGGACTTTTTCCAAAGCTACTTTAGAAACTTAATCTCATTGGGCCCTCCCTACAACCCTTGTACAAGCAATCCCACTTAATAGATGAGATACCTAGAGATCCAGGAGGGTAAGCTCCAAGTCACAAAGCTGGTTGGTGGCAAAGCCAGGACTGGAGCCCATCTTTGTCCCACACCAAGTCCTGCCAAGCAAAATTCAATTTTGTCACTTATGCATGAGCTGCCATGGTCCAGATGCTTTGGGTGTTACCGGGCCAGCCGACATGGGCACGTCCCTGAACGGGTCTCAAGACAGCTCTGTAGCCCAGGAAACCCCCCACCCTCCCTGGTCTGGGTACAGGTTGTGGCCAACCCTGAGACAGGAGCTGTCAGGAAATGCCCTGCCCTGGTGTCCCATAGCATTTCAGGTGGCTCTGGACGGGAGAAAGCTCCCTGTCTAGAACAGTGACCAGTGACGTGGGGGTTCACTGTGGGGTCCTTAACAAGGTAGGGACCTTTCAGAGCCTTAGTTTTATGATCTGCATCTCGTGGGTCATTGGAAAGATAGAGTCGACTTGTAGGAAGGGACTCAATGAAGTGTCGTTAAGGCACCGACCCCCATCTACAGTCACAGGTTAATCCTAAATCCCACAATCACATATTAAACATGAGACTCAAACACCTCTCTGCTCAGGCTGCTACACATGGCTGGTTTTGTTTCGTTTCCTTTTCACCTCCTGTGAATTGAAAAGTTACTGTGGCTAAGCGCTTTACTTACGTTAATTCATTGACTCCTTAGCACAACGCTGAGAGGTAGGCATTCTCACTCAGGATTTACACAGAAGGCTCAGCGAGGCCAGGTAGCCTAACAAATGAATGGAGGGGGGCTGATTTGAACCCGGGTCTGAGGCACAGTTGTCTTGTTTGGTGTCTGAGGGACAGACAGGATGCCTGACTCCATAGCCAGCCCTCCTGCAGCCTGGGTCTCTGAAGCCATCAGGTTACCTATTATTTCTGCCTCAGTACTCCTCCTCTGTCCTCTCCCTGGAGGCAATGCTGAAAGGTTTCTTAGCAACAATCTGCTTCTCTGCTCCACCTCGACATATTCTCCTGGGGGCTTCAGAGAGGGCAGGCCAGTCGGGAGGGAGCAGCTCAGCAGCCTGGCCCTTCAGTCAGCTGGGCACCCCTCACTTCAACAGGTAGAAACAGGTGGATGACAGAATCCCACCCACACCCACTTGGATGGGCCTGGGACCCACAGGCTGGCACCTCAGGGGAAAAGGAACAACAAAAGCAACCCGGCTTGTTCTCCGGGACAGAAAGCCTGATAAACCTTCCCCAGACACTCCCTCCTCCCATTCCCCCTCTTGCCTTCTGCCCAGAAGAAAAGAACTGGAACACAGAGCCTGAAGTAGCAAGAAAGTTCCTGAAACCTGGAGAAGTTCTAAGAAGAGGCTGGCAGGATGAAATGAGAAAATGAAAACATGGCGTCAAATGAGTCTACTATGGTTTTTTTTTTTTTTTCCAGTTTATTTATTTTGAGAGAGAGAGGGAGAGAGAGCATGAGTAGGGGAGGGGCAGAGAGAAAGGGAGAGAGAGAGAGAGAGAGAGAGAGAGAGAGAGAGAATCCCAAGCTGACTCTGCACTGTCAGTGTGGAGCCCGACACGGGGCTCGAACTCACAAACTGTGACATCATGACCTGAGCTGAAATCAAGAGTTAGCCCCTTTAACTGACTGAGCCACCCAAGCACCCTGATGAGTCTATTTTTTTTTAATGTTTATTTTTGAGAGAGACAGAGACAGAGAGACAGAGACAGAAAGAGAGAGACAGAGTGTGAGTCAGGGAGGGGCAGAGAGAGAGGGAGACACAGAATCCAAAGCAGAGCAGGCTCCAGGCTCTGAGCTGTCAGCACAGAGCCCGACGCGGGGCTCGAACCCATGGACTGTGTGATCCTGACCCGAGCCGAAGTCAGACACTTAACCGACTGAGTCCCCCTGGCGCCCTAGAGTGTACTATTTTTGACGGAGCCCAGCCTCTCCTCTCTGGACTCGAGACAGGAGGGTGAAGCTTGGTGTCTCTGAGAGGCAAAGAACCACAGAACGTGGAAGCCTGATCCAAACACAGAAAGCAAAATGGTGCTAACAGACGGATCAAGGAAATGGCCATCTGGTGCCCTGAGAAACAAGCAGCCAGGGACTGAAGGGAAGGGGAATGGCTCACCCACCTGAGACAGGTGTGTTTGCACCTAGCAGTACCTGGCAAATATTTCACCACAGATTCTCTAGCTGGTAGTCACTTGGGGAGGGGAGGCCGGGGCAGGGGCGAGGGTTGACTTGTAGTGTTTGCCAGTTTCCATGATGCAAATACCTCTGCCGTAACCAATTCCAGGCTGTCACTGTGACGTCACTACACTGTATCTACAATCAGCTCTGCCGAGAGCCAGTACCCCTGGAAGACGCCACTTTCCCCCAGTGACACAACGTCAGACTTCTGGCTGGATTTCCCAGGAGCCAAACAGATGACTCGTGTAGAAAAGACTCTCTGATTGGTCTCTTGTTCTTTGATCTCACACTCACCGATTGAATGCCATTTGTTGGCCAAAATCAATGTGATGTTCCTAACTTCCAATTGGGACATGTAGATTCATGGCTGCAAGTATATTTAATTTGTGGCAATAGAAGAACTTAGTAAATTCAGGGTTTCCTGAGAAAACTTGGACGAAACATTTTTCCAAAGTTGACATACCTGTTTCTTAGAAGGCATTTGCTTTTTCCTGATTATAAGCCTGTCGGTCTCATCATGGAACAATGAAAAACAGAAAAATAGGAAATAAAATGTAACTATGACCCATCTATAAATAGTCACTAACGTCACTAGAAACGTCCAGTTGTTTCTGCTGAGTTCCAACGTGTGTGATTTTTTTTCCCCCACAAAGCTGTGATGACATTTTACACTAAGTTTTGATTTCTGCTTTTTCCTTTAGTCTTATAAGTCGACATTGTGATTTTTTTTGACAAGTAATTAGTAGTCTTTTTAACTGGAAAAGTAATAAAACATTAATGGTACAAAAAAGAAAATTCAAATGAACCTTGCTGACATTGTGCTAAATGAAATAAGCCAGTCACAAAAAAACAAATACTGTTTCCACTTACCTGAGGTGCCTAGTGCACTCACATTCCTAAGAAAGAGTTAGAAAGGTGGTTGCCAGGGGTTGGGGAAGGAAGTGGGGGTTAGTGTTCACTGGGTATGGGTTTCAGTTTTGCAAGATGAAAAGCATTCTGGAGACAGATGGTGGTGATGGTTGCCTGACAGGGTGAAATGTACTTAATGCCAGTGAACTGCATACTTAAATAGGTTAAGATGGTAAGTTTTATGTTATGTATATTGTACCACAATTTAAAAAATGTTTAAATGCAGGGTGGCTCAGTCAGTTAAGCATCTGACTTCAGCTCAGATCATGATCTCGGAGTTCGTGAATTCAAGCCCAGCATCAGGCTCTGCGCTGACAACTCGGAGCCCCCTTCAGATCCTGTCTCCCTCTCTGTCTGCCCCACCCCTGCTTGCTCTCTCTCTCTCTCTCTCTCTCTCTGTCTCTCAATAAACAAACATAAAAGAAATTTAATGCAGGAAAAAATGGGAAAGTGGGAGAACGATAAGAAAAAAATAATATACACATGGGATAGAGAACAGAGATATTTCATTGGTTATTTGTGAATTACCCAAAAAATCCAAACAATTTTATAGTGAAATTGTATCTTAAGAGTAAGTCTGCTGCCCACCTTCCCCCGTTCCCAGTCTCCTTCCCGTGAGAAGTGTGGAGATACCACATTTTTATTTATCCATTCAACAGGTGTTGGACATTCAATAAACATTTAAGCTACTAAGTGACTCAGAGAACTCGGGGCACCTCTTTCCTAGTTTCTTCTCTATCTTACTTATCCATCACTCCATGTATGTCTTCTGGAAAGAAAATGTTCTTCCTTCCCTCGCTGCTCTACTGTGAGCAGACTGGCCTTTACAAAAGCCTGTGTCTCTTTACTTAGTTTGGTCTCTGCATTTGCCAAAGCACCTGAATGCGAATTCGATCAGGCAGAATTTCATGCCATTATTTTTCCTTTTCCTTAAGATTTCAGTCAAACTCCTTTGGGGGTATAGAAGCAGAAATTCCCAACTTTTTAGGGTTCCAGCATCTGAGTATTGTTTGTGTCAGGTCTGTCTCCCCAACCTGCAAACGTCCCATCCCATTTCTCGACACCAAATATGTTAACCTTAATTCAACCTTAAGATTCTTGCATTCCATGTCCAGGAGAACTTAGTCTTGCTAAACTGGTAAATACATGGTCACCTCTCACATCCTTTCTTTCCCAGTGGATGGCTGACTTCCTGTCAGATTTCCAGAAAGTTCCCTCATAATATATACTATTTGCTCCTGCCATGCCCAATCTTCATTGGAATGTCTCCTTCCATCCTCTGCACAGACTTCTGAAGTGGGTACTATTCTTACCTACATTTTACTAGTGAGCAAGCTAAGGCTCGGAGAGGTGAAATAACTTTCCAAATAAAGTCACGGCCTCAAACCCATATTTATAAAATGAATCACTTCTGTTCTGGGCCTCACATTTACTCAGAGTAGTAAAAACTTGGATTGGGTGGGGGGGAATGCTTCAAGGATTAAGAAATTTGTGATGAGGGGTGCCTGGCTGGCTCAGTCAGAAGAGCATGCAACTTTTGACATTGGGGTTGTGAGTTCGAGCCCCACACTGGGTGTAGAGATTATTTAAAAATAAAATCTTTTTTTTTTAAATTTTTTAAACGTTTATTTATATTTGAGACAGAGAGAGACAGAGCATGAACGGGGGAGGGTCAGAGAGAGAGGGAGACACAGAATCTGAAACAGGCTCTGACAGCTCAGAGCCCGACGCTGGGCTCGAACTCATGGACCGCGAGATCATGACCTGAGCCGAAGTCGGATGTTCAAACAACTGAGCCATCCAGGTGCCCCCAAAATAAAATCTTTTTAAAAAAAGAACAAAAAGAACCTTGTGGTGAATACTTTGTACCTTCTTCCTAGGAAAATGCACATGTTTCCAACATTTAAAAGCAAATGCAAGGGGTTAGGAAAAGAGCAAAACACAATATCTCTTAGTTTTAACCTGGAATTGTTGGCTGGGCCAGGAGGAAGGGGAAAATCTCACTTAGGAACTTGAATCACCAGGTGGCGCTCTCAGCCCTGAATGGACTTTGGGTCCCACAGCCAACGTCTTCTAAAAGATAAGAGTAGGTCCAAGCTGCGTGGAACTCAAAGAATTTCAGAGATTATTGGTTCCAACAATAACCCTCACCATCTAGAGGAGGAGAGGAGGCCCAGCGTTGTCAAGGAGCTTGCTCAAGGTCACAGCTCATGGACAAAGCCAGGACTCACCCACTTATCCAAGTTCACATATTTCTGAAATGTATCACATAGTTCCCTTACTCTGAACAGGGCCCAGTGGACACAATGCAGTATTTTCTCATGATGGTTCAAGCAATGAGCTTTTGTGTGTGTGGACATTCTGAACACTGGGTCCTGTCCTGTGCTATCTGTAAAAACTAGAGGGACTTATCACCCACCAAAATGGCCCCAGATTGCTTGCTTTTTTTTTTTTTTTTTAAATGTGTATTTATTTATTTTGAGAGAGAGCATGTGAGCACGGGAGGGGCGGAGAGAGAGAGAAAAAGTCCCAAGCAGGCTCTGTGCTGACAGCACACTCGGAGCTCGAACTCACAAACTGTGAGATAATGACCTGAGCCGTAATCAAGAGCCGGACGTTTAACTGACTGAGCCACCCAATGCACCCCACCAGACTGCTGTTTCTCTGTTTATGCTGCTTGTGGGTGAGGCACTGAATACAGATTTCAGTCTTCCTATGCATCAGATTTGCTGATGTTTCTATGTGTCCCTATCCTCTCCTTTCTGAGCCTCAGTTTCCGGAAGTTACTGGGCGGATTTCATGAGGCATGTAAAGCCCCCAGCATGTAGTAGATATCCGATTATTGGTAACTATTAATATGATCGTGCTTCTTTCTCCAGTCAATATGCTACTTTAATTGCTACTTATGTACAATCTTCCTTGGAACCCAGATGACTAAATTTGTTACAACACTCTGTAAAACCAGAACACATAGGCACTGAAAGAGAAAAGTGCCCATCCCTTCATGGGCTCTGGGACAGTGGTTCTGTGACTTGGCAGTCCTGGCTCTCAGCTGGGTTCTGGAGAGGCAGGGTGCCAGCTGGGTGCTTTCAAAGGATAGAGGGCATTTGTGGAAACAGAAGGGAGATGGAACATTAGACTCTTGGAAAAGTAAGTTGCCCTGAGGTTCAATATCCCTAGATCCCCTTTTTCTTTTCAACATGTATTTCTGCCCGTTCCAACGGTAAAATAGTAGTGACATTGTATTTTTACAAATATGAAACCTCCGGGGTGCCTGGGTGGCTCAGTCGTTTAAGCTCCTGACTCTTGGTTTCAACTCAGGTCATGATTTCATGGTTTGTGAGTTCTATCCCCTCATGGGGCTCTCTGCTGACAGTGTGGAGCCTGCTTGGGATTCTCTCTCTCTCCTTCTCTCTCTGCCCTTCCCCAGCTCTCCCCACCTCTCTCTATCTCTGAAAATAAATAAATAAACTTAACAAAATAAAAAAATAAAATGAGACCACCAAAAGGCAAAACCCCAAGGAATGTGACATTTCACCTTTCAGCAGATTTGTTCGTTCTTTTAGAGATGCATGCCCTTCAGGGACACACACTCCAGCCCTGGAGGCCATCCCCTCCCCTCTGTTCCCTGTCTTTACTGGAATTCTGACCTTGACCGGATACCAGGCACTGTGCTGGATACTGGGGAACAAACACAGCGTGGCCTCTGTTTCGCGGAGCTCCTCCTTATCCCCAAACTCCAGCCACATCAGACAACAGCTGTTTCAACCAAACCATGTTTTCTCTCATCTCCCTAGCCCCCGACCTTGTTCTTGCTCTATCCACTACAAGGGATGCCCTTTGCTCCCTTCTTCATCTGGATAGTTACCAGCAATTCTTCAAGCTCACAGGGTCACCTCTTCCTGGAAGTGTTCCGTGGTGTATACAGGAGAGGCAGGTACCCTTCCCCTGCATTCCCCTAGCACCCTGCAGAAATTTATATCTGAATTGTAATCATTGCTTTCCATGTCTGTCTTCCTGCTCCAGCCTGAGGCTTCCTTGAAGGTATGGACAGTGTCTCATCTATTCCTGCATCCCCAGAATCTAGCACAAGACTTGGCACATAATAGATGGTCAGTAAATGGCAAGTGAACAAATTGAAAGCTGGCCCCAGCCCAAGAGGACACGGAATGTAGTACTGGGAGAGGATTTGTTTTGGCAACTCTTGCTCACAAAACTCTCGAATCTTGGGGCACCTGGGTGGCTCAGTCGGCTAAGTGACTGGCTTCGGCTCAGGTCATGATCTCACGGTTCATGGGTTTGAGCCCCACATCCGGCTCTGTGCTGAATGCTTGCTCAGAGCCTGGAGCTTGTTTCAGATTCTGTGTCTCCTTCTCTCTCTGCCCCTCTTCCGCTCGTGCTCTGTCTCACTTTGTCTCTCAAAAATAAATAAATGTAAAAAAACAAAACAACTCTCGAATCTTGCAGATGGTTCTTATTTGAGAGAAACTATCTTCTTGGTAATCAATTTACTTTCTCTTTCCAGGGGACATCTGGTCTCCCTTCAGTTGCTTATCTTCTCTACTTCAGGGTACACTCTGTCTTTTGGGAGCCATCTTTTTTTTAATGTTTATTTATTTTGGAGAGAAAGAGAGAGAGAGAGAGAGAGAGAGAGAGAGAGAGAGAGAGACAGAGTGCAACTGGGAGAGGGGCAGAGAGAGAGGGAGACACAGAATCCGAAGCGGGCTCCAGGCTCTGAGCTGTCAGCACAGAGCCCATCATGGGGCTCGAACTCATGAACAGTGAGAGACCATGACCTGAGCCAAAGTCGAAAGCTTAACCAACTGAGCCAGCCACCCAGGCGCCCCAGCGGCCATCTTTCCTGGGCATCTTCACCTAAGTATATATCAAGTCACCAATTTCACTGCTCTTGTCCTCAACATCTACCTCCTTAGTGACATCTTCATTTTCTCATGCTCTCTGTTTCCCACACCACATTCCACTCTTTTCTGACTGACTACAGGAGAAAGCCCTGGGTTCTCGTATCAAACGCACTTGGATTTATAGCTAGCCCACTGCTTCTAAGCTACAAGATCTCTCTGAGCCTCAGTTTCCTCCATTTTTAAATGGGAATAACTGTTGCCCTTACCTCTTAGCATGGAAGCTGGCAAAGAAGAAAACCGGATAAATACCATCATGCCATCTGGAAATGCAGAATATGTATCCATATTATTTTATTTTATGATTTATTATATTATAATCATATGAAAATATATTAATACAATATAATGTACTAATTATATTATATAAATTATATTATAGCTCGTTATAATGTATAGTCTTTTATGATTATAATTATAAAAATTATAATTTCTCTACACTTGATATATCAAATAATCAATTAGCCATGCTAATTATCTGGCTTACTTTAGTCTCCTAGCTTTTATTGTTATTTATTTTGAGAGAGAGAGTGTGTGTGAATGAAGAAGGGGCAGAGACAAAGAAAGAGAGAGAGAGAGGATGCCAAGCAGTCTCCATGTTCTGTGAGGAGCCTGATACCAGGCTCGGTCTCACAACCATGAGATCGTGACCTGAGCAAGAGTGAGATGCTTAACCAACTGAGCCACCAGGTGCCCCTAGTCTCCTACCTTTTAAAACCCTTTCTGCTAGTCAAGTTAGAAGAAGTTAAGTTCGTTGTTTTCAAAGGAATATTTGTGAAAATATAATTTAAAACAATTGAGTCCATTTGTGGGAAGTGAAAGTCCCTGTAACAAGTCTTCTTAAATTCTGTATTCCTCCCTAAAGAAAACCACAGTAAACCATTTGTTGTTTATCCTTTCAGCTATGCATTTACATACGTATGCATTATAGACGGCATATAAAGATACAACTTTAAAAAAGCTATGTATTTTTAACACTATATATTTTTAAGTTACTTGCTTAAAAAAATGCTTTTGCATAAACTGTACAGTTCAGTGGGTTTTGGTATATTCACAGAGGGTTTTGGTATATTGTGCACTCATCACCACTAGCCAATTCCAGATTATTTTTATCCCCTCAAGAAGAACCCCATACCCATTGATAGTCACCTCCCAATTCCCCTCCTCATACACCCCAACCCCTAGCAACCATTTCCTGTCTCTATGGATCTGCCTCTTCTGGACGTGTCATATACGTGGAATCATACAGCATTGGCCTTTTGCATCTGGCTTCTTTCCCTTAACATTTTCAAGATTCATCCACCTCGTAGCATGTATCAGTACCTCATTCCTTTTTTTGTTGTTCATGTAAAAATATTTTAAAAAATTTTTAATGTGTATTTATTTTTGAGAGAGAGACAGAGTGTGAGTGGGGGAGGGACAGAGAGAGGGAGACACAGAATCTGAAGCAGGCTCCAGGCTCTGAGCCGTCAGCACAGAGTCTGATGTGGGGCTCGAACCCATGAGCTGTGAGATCATGACCTGAGCCAAAGTCACACACTCAACTGCCTGGGCCACCCAGGTGCCCCTAAAATATTTTTTAATTGTAGTAAAAAACATATAAAATTTACCATTTTAACTGTTTTTTAAGTGCATGGTTCAGTAGTAGTTAGGCATATTCACATTGTCATGCACACTAAAAGAAGCTTACCATCACAAATCATCAGGGAAATGCAAATCAAAATCACAATGCGGTATCACCTCGCCCATTAGGATGGCTATTCCAACCCCCCCCCCCCCACCAAAAATAGCCAAGTAGTGGTGATGCTGTGGAGAAATTGAAACCCCCATACAGTGTTGCTGGAACTGTATAACATTGCTATGAAAAACAATTTGGCAGTTCATCCAGCAATTAAAAATAGTAGAACTATTGGGGATCCTGGCTGGCTCAGCTGGTAGAGCATCAGACCCTTGATCCCAGGGTCATGTGTTCAAGCCCCATGTTGGGCATGGAGCCTACTTAACAAAAAAAATAGTAGAACTACCATGTGAACCAGTAACCCTACTTCTGGGTATATATCCACAACAATTGAAAGCATGGTCTCGAGAAGATATTTGCACACCCATGTCCATAGAAGGGTTATTCACAGTAGCCAAGAGGTGGGAAACCCCCCCAAATGTCCACTGACAATGCAGTATATACATACAGTGGACTAGTATTCAGCTTTAGAAAGGAAGGAAGTTCTGTCACATGCTACCACGTGAGTGAGCCTGGAGGACATTATGCTAAGTAAAATATGCTAGTCATAAAAAGACGAATACTGTATGCTTCCACTTCCAAGAGGTATCTAAAGTAGTCAAACTCGGAGCGCCTGCGTGGCTCAGTCAGTTAAACATCTGACTTTGGCTCAGGTCATGATCTCATGGTTTGTGAGTTCGAGCCCCCTGTCGAGCTCTGTGCTGACAGCTCCAAGCCTGGAGTCTGCTTCCGATTCTGTCTCCTCCTCTCTCTGCCCCTCCCATGCTCATGCTCTGTCTCTCAATAATAAATAAATGTTAAAAAATTTTTTTTTAAATAAAATAAAATAAAGTAGTCAAACTCACAGGAACAGAATGTAGAATGGTGGTGGTCACCAGGGGCTGCAGGGAGAGGGAGACGGGAGTTAGTGTTTAATGGGTATAGAGTTTTAGTTCTGCAAGAATGAAAAAGTTCCACAGAGATTGGTTGAACAATGGGAATATACATTTTTGAAAGTTTTTATTTATTTGTGTTTTTAGTAATCTCTACACCCAACATGGGTCTTGAACTCACGACCCCAAGACCAAGGGCTGCATGCTCCTTTGACTGAGCCAGCCAGGCACCCACAATGTGAATATACTTAACACTCCTGAACTGTACAGTTGAAACAGTTAAGATGGTGTTATATGTTTTTTACCACAGTTAATTTAATTATTTTCTGTTAATTGATTAATTAATTAATTTTTTACTATTTCTATGTGTTTGAAGCAGGAGAAGGCCTGCATTAGTTCAGTATGCCCATGTGACTGATATGATTCTAAATTGGATTTTTAATATCTGAGATATCTGAGTTTTATTTTTATTTTTTAATGTTTTTTATTTATTTTTGAGAGACAGTATGCAGAGGAGAGGTGAAGAGAGGGAGACAGAGGATCTGAAGCAGGCTCCACGCAGTGAGTGCAGAGCCCGATGTGGGGCTCAAACCCATGAACCGTGAGATCATGACCTAAGCTGAAATCAAGAGTCAGCTGCTTAACCAGCTGAGCCACCCAGGTGCCCCTCTGAGTTTTGAAACTAGAGAGACCTTTCTTTGCCTGAGAAATGTTCCATATGCTAACCCTATCCCATCTGCAGTCTATTTTCGATAGTTTTTAAAGATTTGTTACTATTTTTAAGTAATCTCCACACCCATCATGGGGCTCGAACTCACAACCCCCGAGATCAAAAGTCACACGCTCTGCCGACTGAGCCAGCCGGTGCCCCTATTTTGGGTACTGTTTACTGTGCAATGGAGATACATCATCTACATATATAACTTAGGTGAATTCCACTATATTCACTTAGAAAAGAGAGAGAAATTTAAGTTTACTTAAACAGAAATGTGCTTTTCAAATGTACATTGACTACAATTTAAACAGGTTAGGGGAGCTCCACCTGCTATTGGCCTTATGCACGGACATTGGATCCTAACTTCTATGTAAGATACGGTGCACTGTTCTCAGATGCCTATGAGATTCCGTGACTGTGCTTTTACTTAATTTTTTAAATGTTTATTTATTTTTGGGAGAGAGAGCGAGAGAATGCATGTGCGAGTGGGGGAGGAGCAGAGAGAGGGAGAGACAAAACCAGAAGCAGGCACCAGGCTCCGAGCTGTCAGCACAGAGCCCAACATGGGGCTTGAACTCATGAACCTTGAGATCCTGACCCGAGCCAAAGTTGGACGCTTAACTGACTGAGCCACCCAGGCGCCCCCCCTTGACTGTGAATTTATATCTCAAGTCACTACAAAGGCAAGTAAGATGCTATATTTCACTGAAATGTCTTCCATTTCTCACACTCAACCCCTCCCACCACAAAAAGTGCAAATAAACTCCCAAGTCATCAACACCCTAGTGTTCAAAGCAGCTAGTGTCCCTGACTGGATTCATCTAATGGTAAAACAGATGACGATGAAAGATAGATACACAGATACATTTCTATGCATGTGGCATTTGCCCTTCTGGGACTTTGACTCAACCACAGGGAAGTGGTTTAGGACCCTTTTGTTATCTATTCTCTCTGTTCACTTTCCTTGGACCTCTAGACAGCAAAAACTAATTCAAATGGGTTGAGGAAGTCAAAATAAATTCTAGGCTCGTGTGTGATAATAAATGTATTCATTTCTGGAGCAGGCAGAAAGTTCTAGTAAGCTCATAAGATGTCAGTAAGTAGGGATGGAGTCGACTAAAGTGACCAAAATTATATGTAATTAGTATTAGACGTGTATTCATGCAAGGCACTTGCTAACACAGGGCCTTCTGTGGCTCTGTTGACCTGGTGACCAAAATCTCTGTGCAGGTGTGAACAATACTCATTTGCTCCTCATAGAGGATGTCTCTTGCTTTTGCTTTTCTTGTCTCTATTTCTCTTCTTGCTGGTATCAGCACAATTGTTTTCCTTTGGAGAGCTGCCCTAACCCTAAGAAAGCATGATTGGGATCGAGCTATGGATATGGGTGAGAACCCAGGCATGGTGGGAGTTGAGTTGATGAGGGTTGGGTGCACAACCTTGTCTGGATTGGTGAGAAGCAGTCCCTGGATATTGCTAGAGGTGCTGAGCAATGGAAGCCTCCTTTCTGCTGGGGTTGCTAACCCGAGTCAGTGTGAGCCTGAAGCTGTTTGTGGCTATTACTGGTTATCCATTCCTGCAGAACAAATGGCCACTAACTTTGTGGCATAAAACAGTATACATAGGGGCGCCTGGGTGGCTCAGTCGGTTAACCGTCCGGCTTTAGCTCAGGTCATGATCTCATGGTTCATGAGTTCAAGCCCCGCATCAGGCTCTGTGCTGACAGCTCGGAGCCTGGAACCTGTTTCAGATTCTGCGTCTCCCTCTCTCTCTGCCCCTTACCTCCCCAAATAAATACACATTTAAAAAAGAAAAATAAATAAAACAACGTACATTTATTATCTCGCAATTTCTGTGGATTAGGGGCTTGGGTGTGACTGAGCTGGGAACTGTGAATCAGGGTGTCTCAAGGTGTCAGACAAGGCTGGGTCTCGTTTTCAGGAGCTCAGTCAAGCGCTGAAGTGTCAGGCCAAAAACGAAAGCATCAAGCCGCTACTCTTGGCGTGATGGTGTAAGCAAGAGGCTGAACCTGGCGAAAGTACCTTGTCTCCCTGTTGCATTTTCCCCCATGGAATGCCACAGGGGGATCAGCACAGACGTGGGGGTCATCTTGCTGTTGAAAGAACCTGAATGAAACGCTCCAGTTGTTTTATGGATCTTAGAGATTGGGAGGTGGGAGTGCAGAGGGTGAGAGAGCAGGGCTGGAGGTGGAAAATTACTGGTACTGACTCACGGCGGAGGAAGTGTCTGCAAGGTCCTGTCCTCCCTCCAGAAGGAGGTCTTGGCACAGGTATCTGAAAAGGACCTCTGCCCAAGAACTCAGATGAAGAGACCTAGGAATGAAGGCACCAGGCCTAGGAATGACTGCAGACATGTGCAAGAGCATGACTGGTCAGAGGGGTGTGGTCCTTGATGCGTCTCCCTTCAGAGACTGCCGTGTGCCTGCTGTGCACCAGGGCTGGTGTGGGGAGGGCAGCTTTCCCCTGTGAGACCTGCCAGGTGAAGCCTTTGTCACTGCCTCTGGGCAGGCCTGAGAAGTCACACGTAGGTTTTTAACCAGGAGCTGGACACCCTATTCATCAGAAGCCTTGACTGGAGAATCATTGGCATCCAATCTCTCTTGGTGGTTGTTGGTAGGAGTCAGTTCCTTGTGGGCTGTTGGACAGAGGACCTCAGCTCCTCGCTGGCTGTTGGCCAGAGGCTGCCTTCAGTTCCTTGCCATATGCCTTTCCATGTGGCAGTTTATTTCATGAAAGCCTGCAAGCTGAGAAGGCAATATAGAAAGTGTGCTAGCAAGCCGTAAGTCACAATCTCATGTAACCTGATCACAGAAGTGCCATTCCATTAACATTGCTGTATGCTATTGGTTAAGCTTGGGTTACTCAAGGGGAAGGGACTATACAAGGCCATGAATACCAGGAGGTGGGACTCTCCAGGGCCTTCTTAGAAGCTGCCATCACAATGGCTTTCTGGCAACATAAAGGGAGAGTCTACTTGAGATTGAAACAAGCCCAGAGGCAAACAAAGCTGAGAAATAGGAGGGAGACAGGTACTTATGGCATCACTTAAGCCCCTGGATCCAGACACTTCCGAAGCCAAGCACCTATTGGTGAGGGGGACAGAGGATCTGAAGTGGGCTCTGTGCTGACAGCAGAGAGCCCGATGTGGGGCTCGGATTCACCAACTATGAGGTCATGACCTGAGCCGCGTCTGACGCTTAACCGACTGAGCCACCCAGGCGCCCCTAAAGATTCCAGTTTGCACTTGATTCCAGTTTTAGTCGCTTGAGTCTTGAGACTTGAAAAGACTTTTCAGTTTTATGTTTTCCTGATTAACATAAAAATAAGTCGGCCAGATTCTTTGGGTGTCTTGGGATAGAGATGTGCTGAGGTCACGTCAAGGACAAAGTGTTTGCTGAAGGGATGCTGGTGGTCCGGCACCCACCTGGAGCCCTGTTGTGGAGTAGGTCAGTTTTGGAGCTCAGAGGTCTCTGTCTCTCCAGGTGCCTCTTTCTCTCTGTGAATCTGTTGTTTTTGCACTGGTGATGAGCCATTTCTCCTCTATTCTCTGTATGTTTTTACCCAAACTCCCTGCTGCCTCTGATTTTCAGCCTGTGCAAGACTCTCAATGGCCCCTTTACACCCTCTGTACAGCTTCTTTCTGTATTAGCTCTGCCATTTACACCTGCCTGTTTCTCCTTATATACCAGTGCAGATTTAAGAGGTCAAATCTGATTGGTCCAGGTCATCCTGTGGAGCAAGTCTGTTCCATAGGTGATTTGTTTGACAAGTTTGTGGACTGGTGGTCAGGTGGGTTGGGTTGGACTCCTGGGGCTTCCTAGGATCTGTGGGCATGGCAGGCACAAAGACACAAAGCAAGCTGTTTTTCATGAAGATGGTCGAGGTTCCAGTTTGAATAATCACTAATTTGATAGCACTAAAACCTGAATGAATGAGGCTTCACTGAGTTTTAGCATGATTTGGGAGAACTGGTTTCTATTTCTAGCTCCTTTTTAATAAGGAGATTATCTGCATTAACTAAGGACTCTTTCTGTTGCAAATGAACAACATCCAATTTAAACAGGCACAGATCCAACATGGAATTTGCTGGCTCATGTATCTGCAAAGTCCAAGGGTAGTTCTTACTTCAGGCTTCGTGCCATCCAGAGGTCAAACAGTGTCAATGTCATCATGTCCATGATGTCTCTCTCTCTCTCTCTCTAGGAGCTACCTTCCTCTGTGTTGGCTCATTCTCAAGCAGCCTCTTTTGTCTTGGGGACAAGATGATCCCCAGCAGCCCCAGGCTGACATCCTCTCTCCTCGGCAGCACTGGCTGGAAGAGAGATTCCTTCTTCCCAGTGGTCCTACCCAAGGTTCCCAAATAGAGTCTCATTGGCCTGGCTTGGTCACCTGTGCATCCCAGAACCAATGGCTAGAGGAGAGGGATGCAATGCTTTGATTGGCCAGTCTCTGGTCACATGACCATCCCTGTGCCTGCCACCTAAACCGTAAGCAATGAGAGTGACATAGGAGTGGGCTGTTAGTAGTACTTGAAAGAGAAATGAATGCTAGCAAAAACAACACTAGTGTCTACACCTGATAATCTGTTTCTGCCTCCCAGTCTTTAAAAGCGTGTGTTGTTTGTGAACGGATCCTGCTAACATCCTCTGAGCCTACCAACATGTTTGCAGGTGACTTCTAGAACTTGCTCTTTCTTTTTTTAATTGAAGTGAGCTTCACATAACCTAAAATTTACCATTTTAGAGTCAACAAAGTGGTGGCACTCAGTGTGCAACTACCACCTCTGTCTAGTTCCAGAACATTTTTCATCCTCTCAAAATAAAGCCCCATGCCCATTAAACAGTTGCTCCTCAGTCCTTCCTCCTTGCACTCCTGGTGACCACCAGTCTGCATTCTGTGTCTACCTATTCTGGGTGTTTCGTATAAATGGAGTCATAAAATATATGGCCTTTGTTTGGTGTGTGGCTTCTTTCACTTAGCATAATGTTTTCAAAGATTTTTTTTTAAATAATGTTTTTTATTTATTTTGAGAGAGGCAGAGAGAAGGAGAGAGAGAATCCTAAGCAAGGTCCGTGCTGTCAGCACAGAGCCTGACGCAGGGCTTGATCTCACAAACCACGAGATCATGACCTGAGCTGAAATCGAGAGTTGGATGCTTAACCGACTGACACACACCCAATGCCCTGAGCATAATGTTTTCAAGGTTCATCTACATTGTAGCAAAGTATGGGTGCTTCACTCCTTTTTATGGGCTGAGTAATATTCCATTGTGTGTATATCCAGAATTTGCTTAGTTCTTATTTTATCTTATTTTTTTATGCTTAATTGTGGTAAAACACACATCACATAAAATTTGCCATCTTAACCATTTTTAAGCACAGCTATGTGGCATTAAATACATTTGCACTGTTGGGTAACCACTGCCATCATCCATCTCTAGAACTTTCCTCATTCTCTCCCCTGCCCCCTCCCCTGGCCCTGGCAGCACCATTCTAGTTCCCGTCTCTAGGAATCTGACTTCTTTAGATACTTCATGTAAATGGCATCATACAGTAGTTGTCCTTTTGAGACTGACTTATTTCATTTGGCATGATGTGCTTGAGATCATCCATGTTATAGCTTGTGACAGGGTTTCCTTCTTTTTTTTTAACTTAAAAAAATTTTTTTAAATGTTTGTTTATTTTTGAGAAAGAGAGACAGAGCTTGATCAGGGGAGGGGCAGAGAGAGAGGGAGACACAGAATGTGAAGCAGACTCCAGGCTCTGAGCTGTCAGCACAGAGCCCTACGCAGGGCTTGAACTCATAAACCATGAGATCATGACCTGAGCTGAACTTAGATGCTCAACCGACTAAGCCACTCAGGCACCAAAGGCTTCCTCCTTTTTAAAGGCTGAATAATATTGCAGGTAGGGATACACCACATTTTGCTTATCCATTCATTCATGAGTGCACATTTGGGGTTGTTTCCACCTCTTGGCTACTGTGAATAATGCTGCTGTGAAAATGATGTGCAAATATCTCTTCAAGATCCTGCTTTCAGTTCTTTTGGATACAGACTCAAAAGTAGGATTGCTGGGTCATATAGTAAGCCTACTTTCAATTTTTAGAGGAAATAGACTTGCTTTTTTTTATTTAAAAAATTTTTTTTAAATGTTTTTATTTATGTTTGCAACAGAGAGAGACAAAGTATGAGCAGGGGAGGGGCAGAGAGAGGGAGACACAGAATCTCAAGCAGGCTCCAGGCTCCGAGCTGTCAGCAGAGAGCCCGATGCGGGGCTCGAACTCACAAACCGTGAGATCATGACCTGAGCTGAAGTCAGATGCTTAACTGACTGAGCCACCCATGAGCCCCAAGACTTGCTCGTTTTTAAAATTAATTTTCTGTCTAATTTTTTCCTAAAGATATTTTACGTAGAAGATGACAGCGTGAACGTAAAGAGTATCTTAAAATGCTTTGAGACACCTGGCTGGCTCAGTTGGTAAAGCAGGTGACTTGACTCTTGATCTCGGGGTTTTAAGGTCGAGCTCCATGTTGGGTGTAGAGATTACTTCAAAACAAAATCTTTAAAAATAAAATAAAATGCTTTGAAATTCTCATAGCAGAAAAGCAAAAATCTCAGTATAAAAAACCTAACAAGTGGCATGCTGGAGACCAAGATCTCGGTCAACTTCCAGAACAATGTCTCAGCCCAGCTTCCATGGCCAACAGCCTGTGCCTGGATCCTCTGATGTCACAATCCCAAATCAAGCATGGCCTCAACAACAGTTTCTGAATCACGGCCACAGGACAGAGGGTTGTTTTTTGTTTTTTTTTGCCTTAGGCCTGCCTGGTGAAACTCTTTCTCTAGCAGAAGCACAATGAGTAAACTGGAATGAAGCCACTCCACCAAATAACCACATCAGTGAATTTCCTCCCCTCACTCAACAAACAAAAACAACCTGCAGTTTCTCAGACTCATTCATTTGAGGCTACCCAAGGACAGCACCTACGGAAACTCCCTGCCTAGACACACACACACACACACAAACATAGACACACACACACACATAGACACACACACACAGACACACACACACACTCACACAGACACACACACACAGACGCACGCACACACACACACACACACACACACACACACACACACACTACAATCCAGAAAGGCAAGTATATAGCGGATGTGTGTCAATAAATATAACATTTGTTTTTCTTTTCTTCCTTTTTAAAAATTGCTTTCCCCACCTCCTTTAATACGTGAACAGTGCTCTGAGTAATCAGTAAATATTGAGCACCTCTGCTGTATGCCAGGAGCCTCTGTACTTCTCCAGGGCTGGGGTTTTAACCTGGATTTCTGGGGCACTTCTTGGTTTCTGGGTGAAAACAAACACTTACTGTGGACATTTGCAGGAGTGCTTGGCTCCTTCCGCTCTGGCTGGCAGAACTGCCTCTCTGCCCAGACCTGCTTTGGACTCTGCAGACCACTTAGCACAGATGAAGTGGCTTTCTTCTCAGCTGGTTGTCAGCCTTCAGCAAGTCCCTGAAATTTCTGAACTTCCACTTTCCTCAGTTGTCTGACAAGGGAGAAAATGAAAAGCCATGATTGCATGATTAAGTAATTCATGACCCCATTGTGTTAGCCATTTTATTTTATTTTATTTTATTTTATTAAAAAAAATTTTTTAACGTTTATTTTTGAGACAGAGAGAGATAGAGCATGAATGGGGGAGGGTCAGAGAGAGAGAGGGAGACACAGAATCCGAAACAGGCTCCAGGCTCTGAGCTGTCAGCACAGAGCCCGACGCGGGGCTCGAACTCACGGACCGCGAGATCATGACCTGAGCCGAAGTCGGACGCCCAACCAACTGAGCCACCCAGGCGCCCCTGTGTCAGCCATTTTAAAGAAAACATTTTTGGAAATGTATTTAACATCAGGAAATGTTCAAAATAAAATATTAAAAGAGGGCTAATGCAGAATTATGTATGTATTCTTATGTGGATCACATACTCTGCATATATTGTTAAAAGCATGAATATAGAACTTCGTGGAGGTTGAAACATTTGAAATAAATGACAGGGTAATAAAAGCGTTAGGTACCCTTTTCACTTAAAAATTGACCACAGAGGCCCAACCCAATCTGGAACATAGTATCTCAAACTTAAAATGTAAATTTTCTTTGACCCACTTTTAGCATTTTTTTTATCCTCAAGAGAAAACAACCAACCTAATAAGGGCCTCATGCAAAAGGGTAAGTATTGCAGAGATGTTTCTAGAGCATAATAGTGAGAATGCCTTCCATGTTTCCAAAGGGGGGGGTTGTGTTTATAAACAAGTGACAATCCATACAATGGAATCTTGTGCAGCTATTAAAAATGTTGCTGTAGGGGCACCTGGGTGGCTCAGTCGGTTAAGTCTCTGACTTTGGCTCAGGTCATGATCTTACAGTTTGTGAGTTCCAGTCCCACATCAGGTGAGCTCGAGTCCCACTAAAGCCCTGGGTGAGTCTGCCCCTTGCTCACTTATGCTCTCTGTCTCTCTCAAAAAATAAAATAAAATAAAATAAAATAAAATAAAATAAAATAAAATAAAATAAAGCCAGGTTAAAAAAAGTGTGGCTGTATTTATTTATAGACATGACCGGAGAAAGCCAAAAAGAGGCAAATTACACAACAGCATGTATGTCATATTGAAATCATATTTTCATATATGCATATTCACATTTATATGCATAGAAAGAAGTCTGGAAGGAAATACAGCAACATGTTCATTGACTTGGGTGGTAGGATTACTAAAGGACATTACTTAACTAATTAATTTTATGTTTGCTTATTTTTATATATGAATTTTATGCAGTGAATGTCTAATAAAGTAATAGCTTCCTACTTGGAGGTGCCAGGCTGTGTGTGAAGCACATCAGATGAGTTGCATGGAATCCTCACAATGATCATTTCAGGGGTGTTGGTAAACCCAGTTTAGAGAGGGAGAAACTAAGGCCTCGTGAGGATAAGTCACATGCTGTATGAGTTTCCTGTTGCTACTCAAATGACCACAAACTTAGTGGCTTAAGACAACACAGATGTATTATCTTATAGTTCTGGATGCTAGAAGTCTGAAGTCTCACCGAGCTAAAAATCAAAAGTGTCAGCACAGCTATGTACACTCTGGAGGCTCTAGGGGAGAATCGGTTTCCTTGTCTTCTCTAGCTTCTAGAGGTTACCGGCACTCTTTTCTCATGGTCCCTTCCTCCATCTTCAAGGCCAGCAATGGCTGGTTGAGTCTTTCTCACATGGCATCACTCTGGTTTTGACAATCCTGCCTTCCCCCTCCGATTTAAGGACCTTTGAAATTACCTTGGGCCCACCCAGATAATCCAGGATAATCTCCTGATTTTAAGGGCATCTGATTAGCAACCTTAATTCCATTTGCAACCATAATTCCCCTTTGCCATGCAATATTCACAGATTCTGAGGTTAGGATGTGGACATCTTTGACAGGCCATTTTTCTGCCTGTCACACATGCACAAGGTTTCATAGGTATTGGGTGAGTGATTTGGAATATGAACTCATTCTGTTTCCTATACCCATGCTCTTAGATTATGCTATGTGGCTGGGTATTTGTGTACTGAAGAAAATTTTAAACTTTTCCTAGGTTAAAAAATAAAAGGATATTCCTTTTTGTGTCTCTTCAGCCTTATTCAGCCTTATTGCTATGCCATCCACCTGCCCCTACCCAAATGCCCCATTCCAGCAAAATCCATCTGCCCACTGTTCCAAGACCTAACACTCCAAGTTCACTTCCACTTCAGGTTGTCCTCATACTGTCTTTTAAACTTGGGAGTGTCACTCTTGGTCATCTGAGAAGCTGTGCAAAAAACTTATTAGGGGAAATGGCTGTGCAAATAAGTGGGAGGGAGTGAAGAGGCTGGGAGAGCTGTCTGACCTGTGCAGGAAGCGTCTACCTGAGGTGCAGTTTCAAAGAAAGCAGGCAAGTCCATCCTGACTACAGAGGAGCCCATCTCCAGGCTCTGCCATAGTATCTCTGCAGAGCTCGGTCATTGCCAGTGGGGGAAGTCTGCCAAAGCCCGGCCTTGGCTTAAAAGCAGAGAGAGCATAGCAGCTGGGACCCAAATTCTCTCCTACCAGTCAGATCTAAGAGGCGCATTCTCATGGTTGCCAAGTGGGCTCTTCGTGGTGACACCTTTCCTAGAGGAAGCTTTCTGGAGGCCAGATCATGACCGCCTCACCTCTACAACCCCCCTCCCCCCTGACCCTTGCACTCCCAGCTAGGGTGTGCCTAAGGGCTTTGTGTCTGGCTTTTGTAGCCAGGCAGGCTTACACCTTTCCAAGCCTCAGTTTATTTATCTATGGAATGGGGTAACAGCAGTGCCTTCCACTTTGGTTTGGTGTGATGATGTAATGAGACTCTGAGTTTCAAGGCCTCCCTTCAGTTAGGGCCTGGCATAGGGTAGTGCTGACCGTCAGTAAATGACAGTCCTCATTGGAGTACTCTTTGGCCTAGTACATCCCTAATAAAATTTTCCTGAAACTACCTACCAAGTTTTTTTTTTTTAATGTTTATTTTTGAGAGCCACACAGAATTTGAGCAGGGGAGGGGCAGAGAGACAGAGGGGTACACAGAAGCCAAAGCAGGCTCCAGGCTCTGAGCTGTCAGCACAGAGACCGATGTGGGGCTCAAACTCACGAGCAGTGAGATCATGACCTGAGCCGAAGTCCAACGCTTAACCAACTAAGCCACCCAGGCGCCCCTCATTAATATATGTGTATAAAGATGTTCATTTCCTTGATGTTTGTAAAAGGAAAAAACAACAAAAAACATAAATGTCCAACATCAAGAGGATTGTTGAATAATTATGGTGCATCTAGAACCAAATAAGCCATTAAATAATGATTTATTTTTGATTTGATATTTTTGATATATACTTTGATACCTTTTTGATATATTCCATAATGTTGGAGGTTAATGCAATTTTTATATTAATGAATAAACAGAACGAAATTATTGTTAACTGATGCTTATATCCATGTAGTGTAATAGAAATGATTTTAATTTAATTCATTAGGGTTTTTTTCCTCCGAATTTTCTACAATGAACTTGTATTCTCACCATTAAGAAAACAACAGACAATTTTTAATTACCTGGGGGCGAGGAGAGAGGTGGTAATCAATGTAAAAAACTGTCCTAAGGTCAAATTGGTTAAGGACTGTTAAATAGTGCCCATTACATTTAGTAAAAAGAAAGCATTTGGTGGCCACCATGAAAGCAGTTCTGGCAGAGGCAGAGCCCATTGTCAGCAACACAGGAATCATTATGGTTTAAAAAGTTAAAAAAGAAAATCACTTCCCAGGAATCTTGTTTGCACCAAGTGGGTACAGGGGAATCAAATACATGTGCAAATATATTTGTCCGTTTAGAGAAATGCACATTAGTTCGATCTCAGGCCCTCTCACTTGGCAGTCACCAAAACGTGAGCATGCGCAAAAAGTACAGGGCGGTGAGGGCAACCAGGTTTGCTGTAAGAAGTGGGAAAAGAAGCAAGGACTTATCATTTCTGTATTTAAAAAATAGAGCAAGAATCATGCAAAATGGTAAAAAAATATATATATACATATATATACATATATATACATATATATATACATATATATACGTATATATATGTATATATATGTATATATATAAGCTAGTTTAATTGCATTTCTTGATACAACAGTCTTGCAAATCGAGGCACAGCAACTTGGAAATCTGCTACTGCAGCGGGTTAGCAACTACCCTCAGTGCAAAAAGAAATGCAAAACCTACTGCATTGACCTGGGACTGCGAGACGCCCCGTGCTACCGGTTTTGACCAATTAGAGAGCAGAGTAGGCCGGGCCTCGCCTGTGATTGGAGGATAGGGGAAGGGCAAGGCTGTGGCTCCGACGCATGCGTCTCCACGGCTGCTGGTCCCGCGCCTCCTCCCGCCAGCTCGCCGACTGCTGGGAGTTGCTGTTGTAGGCCTGTGCCCTTACCTCCCGCGACTCTTCTCCGCCGTCTGCCCACCTCGGCTCAGCGATGCCGGTTGACCTCAGCAAGTGGTCCGGGCCTTTGAGCCTGCAGGAAGTGGACGAGCGGCCGCAGCATCCGCTGCAGGTCAAATACACGGGGGCGGAGGTCGACGAGCTGGGCAAAGTGCTGACGCCCACCCAGGTACCCGAGGGCGGCGGGCGTGTCTCTGCTCCAGGCCTGGAGGCCTCCGGGGAGGGGACCCGGCGGAGATGGGAAGGATGTTCCGGCCTCTGTGCGCCGGATCCTCAGAGGGAAGGGGGTCGCGGTGCCCACGCTGCAGGCCTGCAGACACCTGCGGGCCCCAGGACCGCAGCACGTGGCGGGCGGGGCTCCGCCTGCAGGAGAAAGTGATCTACTTTGCAGGGACTTACTTCGTGGTGTTGGCCCGGGCCTAGGCCCAGAAATTGCTTGGGCCTTGGGGGCAGGGGCGGGGAGGGGGCGGTGCCCGGGAAGTGATGGCCGAGGTCGCCCCGGCCGCCCCAGAGCCTCCCCTCGGGTCCCAGAATTTTAGGCCACAGTTTGGGTGGCAGAGGCCCCACCCGAGGCCATGTGACGCATTATGTAACCGGTGACCGGTATCGCCCCCGGATTCCTCCGTTTGTCTTAGTGGGCAAGAGCAAGAAGCCACCCGAAGGTAAGTTCTAAGTTCGTTCTGCATCTGGAATGCTCGAGGGCAACAGCATGCAGTGTTCTACCGTTTGGCCTCCAACGCCCCGGCCTGAGACCCGACCAGGCCCTGGCTGCTGCAAGCGGAGAAACGAGTGCCAGACACTTGCTAGTTATCGGTCATGAAGCTCCGGGGCAATGGTGTGAATAAACTGTTTTGACAGCGAACTGTGTTGGATGTTTACAGAGCTTATTGTTTTAAATAAAGTGCCTCTCTGCAGCCCACGTTTTCCCAGACTCACTATGCAGTTGGGCCACCTGGACTTTCTCATTTTCTGTGCACTTTTAAGTGTCCAGTTAATTCAGATTGCACTTTAGTAAGCCCCAGCTAAGCTCCTGGTCACAGAATCTAGAGGACCTGTCATTCCAGACCATGTGAGGTTGCAGTTTAGAGGACTCAGTCAGCGGCAGGGTTTAAATTCAGACCCCACCTCTTTCTGTTAATAACATGCTAGGGTAACAGCCCTGTAGTGTGGTTGGGACTAAAATAAATAATGTATATTAGTAAGCTCCTGGCTCTCAGCAGAATCAAAAAACTTTAGATTTTATTAATAATCTACTGTGTGTTACCTTTGAGGAACCTGAAATCAAAGAGTGTTGGCTTCTGCATTTCTGACTTTTTAATTCCACACTGCTTCCTTCCTGCAGGTTAAAAACCGGCCCACCAGTATTGCATGGGATGGCCTTGATCCAGGTAAACTCTACACCTTGGTCATGACAGACCCAGATGCTCCCAGCAGGAAGGACCCCAAATACAGGCAAGTTGGGGAAAGACGGGGAACACCAGGAACACCAGGTCATCCAAATATGACCTAGTGCTTTCTGGCATGCTGTGCCAGGAGAATAGACCCAGTTTGGGATGTCCACACCCATGCTTAAGCCAGAGTGTGCATTTCCTACCTCTCAGTCCCTAGTGCAGCAGTCTAGAAACTGTAGCCCAGAGCCACATCTGTCTCATACGTATTTTTGTATAGCCCCATGAGCCAAGAATGGTTTTTACATTTTTAAGTGATTGAAATTGAAAGAATAATGCTTTGTAACATGTGAAAGCTACAAGAAATTCAAATTTCAGTGTTCACATAGTAAGTTTTGTTGGGACACGGCCACGATAACTTATTTATGTCTTGTTAATGGCAGCTTTCACACTATCGCCACAGAATTGGATAGTGACAGAGACAGTATGAACGGCAAAGCCTAAACATTTACTGTCTGGCCCTTTCCAGAAAGTGTTTGCAGATACTGCCTAGAAAATCTCAGAGGGAGGTATTGGGCCCTCTCTTGTGCAGAGTGGTGAGGTTTGTGCTGGCCAAGAAAGCAGGACTGTCTGTCTGTGTCATCGCTGCATCCTGGCCCAGAGCCTGTGCTTCGTGCACACTTGCTGACTGTGCAGTGAGTGTGTACTAATTTCCTGTGTGTTGACTGTCCTGTGTTCCTCATTATAGGGAATGGCACCATTTTCTGGTGGTCAACATGAAGGGCAACGACATTAGCAGTGGCACAGTCCTCTCTGATTACGTCGGCTCTGGGCCTCCCAAGGGCACAGGTCAGTAAAAGCTGCTTTGGGGGGTGAGGCAGGCGGGGGTAGTGGGTGCACATTAGGAGTGGCCCAAAGGGCTGCAAGTTTTAGTTTGGTTCTCAGAGATCCCTTAGCCTAGTGGGGCTTTCAGGCAGTGCAGTTCAACCTCCAAGGCAGTTGCCTGCCAGGGACATTGAGACCTGCAGTGACGTCAGGTGGCTAGAACCTTGGGTTCTGGTCAGATGGCACCTCTGTTAATGATTGCCTCTCAGCCACTAGGCCATCATATGCAGAGAAGTTGGTGAGAGCATTCCGAGGAAGCAGTGTTGCAGAAAGCTTGGAACAGTTTCCGGGGGTGGGCGGTGGGGGTGGCAGTGCCATGCCGCTGCACGTGGATGGAACACAGTTAACCCATCTGAGTTCTACATTCAGCCTTCGCCGGTTCCCATGGAAGACCTCAGAAGTTACCATAGTTTCCAAATTTGTTATAAAGAACTGGCTTCTTTATCTCTTTATAGCTCCTTTCTGTTGCAAGTGTAGGGTGGTATCCTCTTGAAAAGACTTGGAAGCAAGAAGTATACTAAAGATACGCACATATGTTGTGTGGTGTTATGTTACAGATTACATGTGCTGTGTTACGAAGAGAGGGAGAAGACTATACTGAAACTTCCCCAAGTCAGATGTTACACCTGTTGTGCATTACAGGGTGCTTTCATTTGCTGGAGTAAGGAAGTCAGGTGGTTGGAAACACTGTCCAGCCATGTTAGTCTGAAGAGGTACAGGAAGGTTCCCGACAAGAACAGTTGGCCATAGGCTCATGCTTTATCTGTAGACCCTGAAGCTTCAGATGGCTTCAGGCCCTCTCATGTATTCATAAGAGGAAAGTAAAGGTACATCTTTTCCAGGGATCGATTAAGTTCTCTAGGGCAGTTATATAATTAGGCAGTTTAATTATGGGAAGTACACACAGGAGAATAAAGCAATTCTCTCGAGTAGGAGCTGTGTTCTCATTAGCAAAAAAAGCTTCAGTGACTGACTTTTTTTTCCCCTTTTGCTTTTTAAAAAATATTCTTTTAGTAAAGTACAATATGCATAGCAAAAAATGCCCAGACCATAGTTGCTTTAGTCCATGAATATTGACTGACAGATGAAGGTGACCCTGTAAGCACCTTTGAACACTAGTTGTTTTTCAGCATCTTTGCTACTTAGTTGGTTGCAGTGAGTTTTACCAGGCACTAGGGTAGGTCCTGCGGTGAAGACGGTCAACTAGACAAACAGCATAGCTTTATGGAGCTCTTTTCTAGTGAGGAGACTAAACTGAAAAGTAAGACTCTTAGAGGAGTGTTAGTACGGCAGAAGTGAAGTGGGTGTTCAGATGGGGGTGGTGGAAGATGACTTGCAATCGGGTCCCAGTGGAGATGGGCTGGGAGCCCAGAATGAGATGAGTGGGGGGCAGAGGTGGTAGGAGGGGTGAGCAAGGGCCAGGCCCAGGCCCTGCTGCCAGCTGTGGACTTCATGCCAATTGCAGTGGGTTTTCAGCAGGTGAGTGTCCTGACTCCTACCTCTGCGGGTCCTCAGTGTCCCTCTTGTCAGTGGGGTGGCTGGGTCCCTCCCAGTTGGCATGTTGAACATGAACATGGGTGACCTCTCCATCCTTGATGCCTAGCTGTGTATGCATGTTCCCTCCAGGCCTTCACCGCTACGTCTGGCTGGTTTACGAGCAGAACGGGCCGCTGAAGTGTGACGAGCCCATTCTCAGCAACCGATCTGGAGACCACCGTGGCAAATTCAAAGTGGCATCTTTCCGCAAAAAGTACGAGCTTGGGCCCCCGGTGGCCGGTACATGTTACCAGGCTGAATGGGATGACTATGTGCCCAAACTCTATGAGCAGCTGTCTGGGAAGTAGGGAAATGCTAGGAGACAGAAAGCATGCTGGAGGTCTGGAGCAGTGTTCTCAAGTTCAGTGTTGCATGTAGATTTCTCTGCTTTCCCATGTCCCATCCTCACAGGTGAGGCCTGAGCAATCAGATAGTGGTTTAGAGTGACTTTTCCTTCTGCCTGTCCTTTTATAATTTCAGAGAGTCACATCCCAGTTTATGTTTTGATCAAATTTGAACTCCTTTGTGAGGGATATATTGGTACCAGGATGGGGTCATCACATTGTTAATATGAGAGTAGCAACCCAGAATTTAAGAAAGAAAAAATTCAGGTAAAAAGACCAGGTCTTCTAGTAATAGAGCAGAGCATCAAAGACTCTTGAAGGGAGGTTTAAAAAAAAAAAAGAAAAAGATTCATTGCCTCTGCCTTTGTGAGCTGAGTCTGGAATTGTGCATGATGGCACTTCTGGGTCATGTTTCCACGGCCATGTCTCTCACCAAGAAAGCCAGAGGCTGGTGTGTCCACTAACCCCCAACATCTCAGACTATTTACTAGGAGTAAGTGTCCTGCTCTGCCTCCTTGAAATAGCAGTATTGGAAAAAGCAATAGGCAGAGTTGCTTTGCGGTTAAGGCACTGCCATTTAGATGAACTACAGGGCTGAGTGAGTTTGTCAAAAATCCCTAAGTTGTCTACCTGTTGAACTGGTCACTCTTCGTCTGTGTAAGAAAAGCCGATCTGGGGTTGCGGACTATTGTGTTAATTATGCTGTTTGCTTATAGTTGAATAAAAGTAAAAACATTGTGTGGATGAATCAGGTCTCTAGATATTTTGCCCTTTTGGGTATGGGGTTTCATAAATGTGGGAAGTCAAGAGACAGCCCCTTTCCCTCACCAGCAATGATGACCGGAACTTGATTCAGGGACCATACAGAGAATCCACGCTGTATATGTGCCATCAGACTACAGCAGAAGTAACCATTCCATGGGCATGGGCTCCTGGGTGGCTCAGTTGGTTAAGTGTCGAACTTTGGCTCAGGTCATGATCTCACGGTTTGTGAGTTCGAGCCCCACATCGGGCTCTGTGCTGACAGCTCAGAGCCTGGAGCCTGCTTCGGATTCAGTGTCTCCCCCCTCTCTCTGCCCCTCCCCTGCTCACACTGTCTCTTCCTCTCAAAAATAAATAAACATTAAAAAAAAAAATAACCATTCCAACTTGAGGGTTTAAAAAAAAATAAATCACAAAGCTTTAGGCCAACTCTTGCCCAAAAAGTACCTTTGTTTTTCAAAAGGACTTCTCTCCACCTGAGTGAAACCAGTGGCACACCTTCTCCCTTGTTACTGTTGGGCACAGGAACAATGACCAAAAAATAGGCTACACCTCTCACTGTTCTGACTTGTGATCCATACGGAATCTGTACCCAAAAGGTGGGAGGGTGGGTTGGGGGGTGGTTACAGTTGACCCTTGAACAATTCAGGGTTTGCAGCACCCCACCCCACCCCGTGGTTAAAAATCTGTGTATAACTTTTCAGTCTCCATAACCTTAACTACTAATAGTCCGCTGTTGACTGGAAGCCTTACCAATAACATAAATAATTGCTTAACACATTTTGTGTCTTCTATGCACTATATACCATATTATTACAATGAACGAAGCTAGAGAAAAGAATGTCCTTAAGAAAATGATAAGGAAGAGAAAATAGATTTATGGTACCATACCGTCTTGAAAAAAGTCCACATGTAAGTGGACCCACGCAGTTTTGAAACCCATTTGTTCAAGGGTCACCTGTACTTGGACACCACTTAATGTACCAAAAAGAAAGGAAAGGAGATATTTGAAGGTCCACATCACTGACCTGGTTTGTGATGGAGAAGGGGTTGTGATTGGGCCTGGCATGTGCTAAGCGAGGCTGGGTCTTTCCCCCACCTTTTGCTGCAGTTCCTTCTCTGAAAAAACTTGGAAATGCTGCTTTGTGTCCTCTCTGGAGGGGTGGGGGAAGGAAGAAGGTAATTATTTTCTAACTTCAGGGTTTTAAAATTCAATTTTTAAATTGCAAAACGGGCACCTAGGTGGCTCAGTCGATTAAGTGTCCAACTCTTGGTTTCGGCTCAGGTCATGCATGATCTCACGGTTCGTAGGTTTGAGCCCCGCAGCAGTCTCTGTGCTTGATAGTGTGGAGCCTGCTTGAGATTCTCAATCTCCCTCTCTCTCTGTCCTTCCACAACCCCCGTCTCTCAAAATAAATAAGCTTTTAAAAATATATAAATAAGGGGCACCTGGGTGGCTCAGTCAGTTAAGCATCCAACTTAGGCTCAGGTCATAATCTTAGGGTTCATTGGTTTGAGCCCTGGGTTGGTCTCTGTGCTGATGGCTCAGAACCTGGAGCCGGCTTCAGATTTGTGTCTCCCTCTCTCTGCCCCTCCCCCACTCATGCTCGCAAACTCTCTCTCTCTCAAAAATAAACGTTTAAAAAATTAAAAAATATATAAATAATTTGCAAAACAAAAGTCCTATAAAGAAAACAACTATCCTGTTGACCTTAAAAATAAATATGCAAAATAACGCACACCCATGGTTAGACGAGGAACACAGCGTGGGAAGAAGTGCCTTCCGCCTTCCTGGTTCTTCAGGAGCAGTTAGCAGTTTGTGCTTTCTTCAGAAACCTAAATCTCCAGGTAAGCCATATATCTACATATCTCCTCTTTAAAAATTAGGGTCTTTCTACCCATGTTAGCATACATTGTTAGGCACTGTTTCTTCCCCAACTAATGCACCCATGTGCAGTATATCTTTAGTTAAAAGGTGCCTACAATTCACATCTATATTTTGAACAAATATTCTATTGTTATGGGAGTTCTGTAAAGAACCAGTCCAGTTCCCCTACTGTGATTAGATTATTTCTGGTAGTTTGCTATTATAAACGGTGTGTCCACAAACATTTTTCTAGATGTATAAATGCTTTTGCAAGTAATTTAGTAAATTTCTACCATATAAATAGGTCAAAGGGTATATACATTTTTAGTCCCGATCCTGACAAACCACCCTCCAAAAATGTCATGCTTATACTCAACGTCAATGGTACATGAAAGTACCTTTTTCTCCCCGTGCCCTTAACTGATTTTCTCAAACTTTAAACATTTTAATAATTTGGTATTTATGTGTATTTAAGATGAGGGGAGCCTGGGTGGCTCAGTCTGTTAAGCGTCTGACTTCGGATCAGGTCATTATTTCACGGTTTGAGGGTTCAAGCCCCATGTCAGACTCTGAGCTGACAGCTTGGAACCTGGAGCCTGCTTCACATTCTGTGTCTTCCTCTCTCTGGGCCCTTCCCCTGCTCATGCTCTGTCTCTTTCAGTCTCTCAAAAATAAATAAGTGTTTAAAAAATTTTGTTTTAATAATTTACTCTTTTCTCTCTAAACTCCTGTTTTCTTTGAGACTTCTCTGCTAACCACAGTACTTTCTCACTCATAGAGACTGAAAAATCAATGAGGAATTATGGTAGTATGTTAGTTTCCTGGTCTAGGACAGGTATAGACTCAAAAATGATTCAGAAAAAGGTCAACAACCCAACCAAAGAAGGTCACGTGTATGCGCAAGAAGATCACATGAAAAGAATACATAGGAAAAGATATTATAAGCTTAGAAATAGGGGGATAGCCTCCCTCAGTCTGTTTTTAATATTTATTTATTTTGAAAGAGACAGAGAGAGATAGAGCATGAGTGGGGGAGGGGCAGAGAGAGAGGGAGACACAGATTCTGAAGCAGACTCCAGGCTCTGAGCTGTCAGCACAGAGCCTGATGTGGGGCTCTAAATCATGGACCAGTGATCATGACATGAGCTGAAGTCGGAAACTCACCTGACTGAGCCACCCAGGCGCCCCTCCTGCTATTCTTAATTTGCTAGGAGTTCTTGGTTTTTATCTTTTTAATGAATGGATGTAGAACTTTTTCCAAATGCTTTTTCTGCTTCTACTGAAATGATTTCATGAATTTCCCACTTATTTTGTTAATATAGTGATTACATTGATTTTCAAGTGTTAAATCAACTTTGTATTTATGAGATAAACCTTTCTTGTTCATTGTGTACTACCAACCTTTTTTTTTTAATGTTTATTTTTGAGAGAGAGAGGAAGAGAGAGTACGTGAGTGGGGGAGGGACAGAGAGAGGGGGAGACAATACAAAGCAGGCTCTGCACTGTCAGCACGGAGCCCTACGCAGGGTTCAAACCCATGAACCATGAGATCATGACCTGAGCCGAAACCAAGAGTCAGAATCTCAACTGACTGAGCCACCCAGGCATCCTGTAATACAAATCTTTTAAAATATTGCTAGTTTTCGGGGCGCCTGGGTGGCTCCGTCGGTTAAGCATCCGACTTCAGCTCAGGTCATGATCTCGCGGTCCGTGAGTTTGAGCCCCGCGTCGGGCTCTGTGCTGACTGCTCAGAGCCTGGAGCCTGTTTCAGATTCTGTGTCTCCCTCTCTCTCTGACCCTCCCCCATTCATGCTCTGTCTCTCTCTGTCTCAAAAATAAATAAATGTTAAAAAAAAAATTAAAAAAAAATTAAAATATTGCTAGTTTCCATCTGCTAATATTTTATTAAGCAATCTTATATCCATATTTATAAGGTACATTCATTTATATTTTGCTTTTTTTTTATAAAGTCTTTCCAGATTTTTTATTATTGAAGTATAGTTGATATACAATGTCATATTAGGTTTAGGTGTACGTGATTCTACAATTCTATACATTACTCAGTGCTTACCACAAGTGTAGTCACCATCTGTTGTGTTTCCTATGCTGTACTTTTCATCTCCATGACTTACTTATAACTGGAAGTTTGTACCTTTTAATCCCCTTCACCTATTTTGTCTGTCCCTCTCCCCTTCTTTGTCAGGTTTTGATATTACATATACACACAACAAGTTGGGTAGTGATCCTGTTTTCTTTATGTCTTGAAAAAAATTGTGTAAGGTTTGTGTTACTTCTTCCTTGAATGTTGATAGGATTCACTAGTGAAACTGTCTGGAATTGAAGTTTTTTCTTGGAGAAACTTTTATGACAAATTCAAAAAATTTAAAGATATAGGGCTATTAAGTTTCTATTTCTACTTGTGTCAATTTTGGTTAAGTTGGTTTTTTAAGAAATAAGTGTATTTCATTCAGGTTGTCAAATTTGTTGCTATGAAGTTATTCATAGTTTTCTCTCATTATCCTTTTCATATCTGTAGGATCTGTGATGATAACTCCCCTATTCACCCCTGATACTGGCAATTTGTTTTTTCTTGGTAAGTCTAGCCAGGAATTTGTCAATTTGGTTGCTCTTTTCAAAGAATAAGCTTTTGGCTTGGATGGTTTCTTTGTTGCTTATCCTCTATTTCATTTATTTATTTTTTATTTAATATATGAAATTTATTGTCAAATTGGTTTCCATATAACACCCAGTGCTCATCCCAAAAGATTCCCTCTTCAATACCCATCACTCACCCTCTCCTCCCTCCCACCCCCCATCAACCCTCAGTTTGTTCTCAGTTTTTAAGAGTCTCTTATGCTTTGGCTCTCTCTCCCACTCTAACCTCTTTTTTTTTTTCCTTCCCCTCCCCCATGGGTTTCTGTTAAGTTTCTCAGGATCCACATAAGAGTGAAAACATATGGTATCTCTGTATGGCTTATTTCACTTAGCATCACGCTCTCCAGTTCCATCCACGTTGCTACAAAGGGCCATATTTCATTCTTTCTCATTGCCATGTAGTACTCCATTGTGTATATAAACCATAATTTCTTTATCCATTCATCAGTTGATGGACATTTAGGCTCTTTCCATAATTTGGCTATTGTTGAGAGTGCTACTATAAACATTGGGGTACAAGTGCCCCTAGGCATCAGTACTCCTGTATCCCTTGGGTAAATTCCTAGCAGTGCTACTGCTGGGTCATAGGGTAGGTCTATTTTTAATTTTTTGAGGAACCTCCATACTGTTTTCCAGAGTGGCTGCACCAGTTTGCATTCCCACCAACAATGCAAAAGAGATCCTCTTTCTCTGCATCCTCACCAACATCTGTCATTGCCTGAATTGTTAATGTTAGCCATTCTGACAGGTGTGAGGTGGTATCTCATGTGGTTTTACTTGTATTTCCCTGATGATGACTGATGTTGAGCATTTTTTAACGTGTCTGTCAGCCATCTGGATGTCTTCTTTGGAGAAGTGTCTATTCATGTCTTTTGCCCATTTCTTCACTAGATTATTTGTTTTTTGGGTGTTGAGTTTCATAAGTTCTCTATAGATTTTGGATACTAACCCTTTATCTGATATGTCATTTGCAAATATCTTGTCCCATTCCATCCGTTGCCTTTTAGTTTCACTGATTGTTTCCTTCGCTGTGCAGAAGATTTTTGTTTTGATGAGGTCCCAATAGTTCATTTTTGCTTTTGTTTCCCTTTCCTCCGGAGATGTGCTGAGTAAGAAATTGCTGTGGCCGAGGTCAAAGAGGTTTTTGCCTGCTTTCTCCCCTAGGATTTTGATGGCCTCCTGTCTTACATTTAGGTCTTTCATCCATTTTGAGTTTATTTTTGTGTATGGTGTAAGGAAGTGGTCCAGGTTCATTCTTCTGCATGCCAATGTCCAGTTTTCCCAGCACCACTTGCTGAAGAGACTGTCTTGATTCCATTGGATATTCTTTCCTGCTTTGTCAAAGATTAGTTGGCCATATGTTTGTGGGTCCATTTCTGGGTTCTCTATTCTGTTCCATTGATCTGAGTGTCTGTTCTTGTGCCAGTACCATACTGTCTTGATGATTATAGCTTTGTAATACATCTTGAAGTCCGGGATTGTGATGCCTCTAGCTTTGTTTTTCTTTTTCAGGATTGCTTTAACTATTTGGGGTCTTTTCTGGTTCCATACAAATTTTAGGGTTGTTTGTTCTAGCTCTGTGAGGAATGCTGGTGTTATTTTGATAGGGATTGCATTGAATATGTAGATTGCTTTGGGTAATTTTAACAATATTTGTTCTTCCTGTCCAGGAGCAGAGAATCTTTTTCTATTTTTTTGTGTCTTCTTCAATTTATTTCATAAGCTTTCTATAGTTTTCAGTGTACAGATTTTTCATCTCTTTGGTTAGGTTTATTCCTAGGTATTTTATGGTTTTTGGTGCAATTGTAAGTGGGATTGATTCCTTGATTTCTCTTTCGGTGGCTTCATTATTGGTATATAGGAATGCAACTGATTTCTGTGCATTGATTTTATATCCTGCGACTTTGCTGAAATCATGGATCAGTTCTAGCAGTTTTTTGGTGGAATCTTTTGGGTTTTCCATATAGAGTATCATGTCATCTGCAAAGAGTGAAAGTCTGACTTCCTCCTTGCCAATTTGGATGCCTTTTATTCCTTTGTGTTGTCTGACTGGAGGCTAAGACTATGTTGAATAACTGGTGAGAGTGAACATCCCTGTCATGTTCTTGAGCTTAGGGGGAAAGCTCTCAGTTTTTAGAGGAAATTAAAAAGTACATGGAAGTCCATGAAAATGATAACATCACAGCCCGACGCCTCTAGGACACAGCAAAGGCAATCCAGGCCTTCCTAAAGAAGGAAGAAAGGTCTCAGATACACAACCTAACCTTACACCTTAAAGAACTGGAAAAATAACAGCAAATAAAACACAAAGCCAGCATAAAGGCAGAAAGTGAGCAGAAATCGAAACCAACCAACCAAACAACAACAACAAAAAACCAGTAGAACAGATCAATGAAACCAGGAGCTTGTTCTTTGAAAGAATTAACAAAACTGATAAATCCCTCACCAGTTTGATCAAAAAGAAAAAGGAAAGGAACCAAATAAATAAAATCAAGAATGAAAGAGGAAAGGTCACAACCAACACAGCAGAAATACAAACAATAATAAGAGAATATTATGAGCAATTATACACCAATAAAATGACAATCTGGAAGAATGGGCAAATTCCTAGAAACATTTAAACTGCCAAAACTGAAACAAGAAAAGTTGAACAGACCCATAACCAGTAAAGAAATAGAATTGGTAATCAAAAATCTTCCAAAAAACAAGACTCCAGGGCCCAATCATTTAGTTTCACCTTATCTGTGTCTTTAATATTTAGTTTGTCTCTTATAGATAGCATATAGTCCTTTTAAAAATTCACTCTGTCAATTTTAACTGGATTATTTAGAGACCGTTAATATATATATTTTTAAGTTTATTTTGAGAGAGAACACACAAGCAGGGGAGAGACAGAGAGAGAGGGAGACATAGAGAATCCCAAGCAGGCTCCACTCCATCAGTGCAGAGCCTAATGTGAGGCTCAAACTCATGAACCGTGAGATCATGACCTGAGCCGAGATCAAGAGATGGCTGCTTAACTGACTGAGCCACCCAGGCACCCCGTAGACTGCTAATATTTAATGTAATTCCTGCTAATGGTGGGATTTAGGTTGACCCTGTTATGTTTTCTGTTTGCTCCTCTTTTTATAGCCTTCTTTTGGATTATTTGAATATTTTACCTATTGGAATTTGGACTGTTATGCCTCTTTAGGTTTTCTTTTTGTTTTTGGTAGTTACTCCAGGAATTACAATATACATACCTAATTTTTCATAATCTGCTTAGAAGAAGAATACAAAATTCTTCATTTTGTAACAAGTATAAGCTTCACGTAATAAGTAGAAGCATGGCAACCATATGGGTCCTTGACCCCCAAATTTTGTTATAGTTGTCACATGAATTGCATTTACATACATCAAAACCCTCCGTAGATGATGTTAAAATTTTTGCTTTCAAATATATATATATATATTTTAAAGAATGTAGGATGGGAAAAAGTCTTTTATTTATCTAGATTTTTATCATTTGTTATTCTTCCTTCGTTCCCAGAGATCCAAGTTTTTCCTTCTGGTATCATTTTCCTTCACTATGAGGAACTTCCTTTAGCATTTCTTGTAGAGTAGGCCTGCTGACAATAAATTCTCTTAATTTTTCTTCATCTGAGGATGATTTTATTTTACCTTCATTCCTCTGTCTAGGTGACTCTTCCACAATCTACATGCTTTTTTTTTCCCCCTAGGGTCCTCAGATAGTTTCTTTTGTATTTGGTCTAGTTTTTAGTTGTAATCAGTGGAAAAGACTTGCATGCGACTATGCCAAACTATGGCAAACTAGAATAAAAATATATTTTTTATACCTTATCCTTTCTTTGACAAAATCCATTACTCCATTAAAATTGGAGGGGGATGTGGTGTTCTTACATGGGCATGTTTCCACTTGCCCCAGAATATGTTTTTGTTTTTTTAACTCCCAGGATTTTTAAAGTTTATTTATTCTTAAGAGAAAGAGAAAGCAAGCCAGGGAGGAGCAGAGAGAGGGAGGAGAGAGATTCCCAAGCAGGCTCTGTACTGCACTGTCAGCATAGATCCCAAAGCATGGCTCCAACTCACAAACTGTGAGATCCTGAGCTGAAATCAAGACAGTCAGATCCTTAACTGACTGAGCCACCCAAGCACCCCTGGAATATGCTTTTTCAACAGATACATAATTACAGATGGTGGCAAATTCAAGAAAAAAAAATTTTTTTTTTCACTCAATTCAACATCACTGGTAAGTGTTGTCTGGTATTCCCTATGACTGTAATTGTTTCAGTTCAACTCCTGGTGGTACCTACCACTTGAATTGTCATGGCTTGTCTTAGTCCACTATTGATTAACCTAGTCCCTTGACTTACTTGTTTCAGTGGAGATTTAAACCATGAGCTCCTACAGAGTAGGGACCTGTTTACTGCCACACCCTCCAGGCACACAGATGTTCGATAACTATTTCTTGAGTGAATGAGCAAAATATGATCTTGGCACTTCTAGTACCCCCTTATCGTTCCCCTTTTCCTTTATCTATGGCACTTATGACTGTGTAAGGTAATTTATTATAATTATTGTTATCATTTTCCTCCTACCCCTTAATGTAAACTCCAGGAGGGCAAGCATCTTTACCTTTTTAAGAGACACTGATGCTGTGACGTTATGTTTTCTGGCATTGTACCGGACCTATAAGGTATGCATTGAATGAATAGTTGCAAGTCAAACATAAGCAGTCCTTACCATACATATGATGAACCGGCAATACTTTCTTCTTTCCAGGGAGATTAGTATATGCTGGAAGAATACAGGACACAGGCTCTCCACTGCTGCCCTAGCACCACTTTTGTTCCTGTTCTCTTGCTGCCGTTCTGCTTCCTGTCTCTTCTCACTGCCTCCTCATGTAGGTCCTAGGAGGTGGAAGACTCAGTCTATTCCAGGTGTTAGGAGCAGGGACTCACATTCCTTCTTTCTGGTGACTCTACCTTGGGGCACATCACCGATAAACTTGTGGAGGAGGAACTTTTATAAAGATCAGCACTTACAATCTCATGGAAATAAGCCCTTTCACAGGCTAGCTAGATGGCTTTTTTTTTTTTTTTTCACTCCCGAGGGACATGAAACAAACCATGGGAAGTTTTTCTGCCTTACTAATGATATAATATGTCCTCTGAGTGGCAGTGTGACCTATGCTTAGGAGTGTGGGTTCTGGAATCAGACAGGTCTCAGTTCATACTCCACGGCCACCACTTTCCCTTGGTCTGAGCTTATTTCCTCATCTGTAAAATGCTTAATGTAGTGTCCCATCAAATAGTAAGCAGAAGCATGCAATACAGGTTACCTGTTTTTCATGGACAATTATGAGTATTCTTTCCAGCCCTTTCCAGTGTTATTTTCTGAGGTGCCTAATATAGAAACTTCAATGAACGAAGCTGCTAGGAAACTGGGTGATAATTATCAAAGGTTTTATGGTTGATAATTATAATTTTTTGAGTATATCTCTCTGCTTTAGTCTGTCAGAGTGAACATGACTGGTCACATTTGTTAATGATGACTGAACATTCTGTAGGACACAAGAATGATCTTCAGGTCATCATGCTAAAGATAAATTTTCAACATCCAGGACTTAGGACCATAAAAATAAGAGATTTTCCTGAAAATGTCTTGACCCCAAAACCATATATTAGAAGTTTTATATTTTAGGGGCGCCTGGGTGGCTCAGTTGGTTAAGCATCTGATTTCAGCTCAGGTCAAGATCTCATGGTCCGTAGGTTCAAATCCCACGTCAGGCTCTGTGCTGACAGCTCAGAGCCTGGAGCCTGCTTTGGATTCTGTGTCTCCCTCTCTCTGCCCCTTCCCTGCCTGTGTCTCTTTTTCTCAAAAAATAAATAAGCATTACAAAAAAAGTTATATATTTTATCACCTCATTGTTATGTACATAAAATTATTCTAATGAAATCAGAATTTGAGGGGATCTACTATTACAGTGGGATCATTTCACATGTTTGGTCATAATCTCTCCTTAATAGCTTGCTTCTTTCTCTGCAGTGTATGTGCCTAAGTATGACTGGCACATTGGTGTGTGTGTGTGCGCGTGTGTGTGTGTGCGCGCACGCACATGCATGCACACGTGCCTTTTTCTAAAGGGCAAAAAGGAGCAATTGACCACTTCAAACAGTGCAACATTATCTTCATCCCTGTAGAAGAACTTGGAAGATACAGCTTTACCTGAAAATCTTGGATGGCTCTTCTTCAAGAAGCAACCAGGGCTACGGAGAATGATTTCTGGAGGGCAGGTCTCCCTCTGAATTACAAACTGGTGAACCTAGAAGGGAAACTTCCTGCTACAATAACACAGCAAGGCGATGTGATGAACACTTTTATTTACAAATATAATTAAAAGCTCTGACAGTTATCATGCTCTTCCTTGGAACCTGAAAAATGTTTTGTTTTGTTTTTTTTAAAGTGCATGCAAAAGAAGTAAAGCCTTTTTTTTTTCATCATTTTTTATTGTAAGAAAATACACAGTTTGAAAGTGTGAATAATGCAATATTTATGACCAAGTTATGGGACTCAGGGAGGGGAAGGGAAATAAAGAAAAAGATCCAGATGATCTGATTGAGAGACAGTGTTGAACTCCAAATACTGAATTGGAAAAGGAGGAAGGTGGGGAGGAATAGGAGGAGGAAGTAAAAAAATTTGATCAGAGAAACAGTTAAAATACAATATGAAAATAAGTAATACCTCTCCTTAAATTCCTTCTATACACAAAATACACGATTTGCCAAAGCCCAATTTGTGCTACTGGGATTCTGTGAGCTCCTTAAGTGTATTCACATCCTCTGCAACAGCAGAAAATGATTATGATACAATCAGAATATGCTGAAGACAAGTTAAACTCTTGCCAGCAGGTTCTTAAAAATCACAAGATCTCTTCACCCCGCCCACCCCCCCGTCCCCAAAAAAGTAATAATATGTCACCACTGATATGTACATCACAATTAGTTTCTGTAAAATGTATCAAATTTTCAATCTTTAATAAAACTTTGTATTTTTTTATTCCTGATGAATAAATACCAAAAAAATAAAATAAAATAAAATAATGCAGCAGCTAGTTAAGGTGTAAGGCTGCGGATATTGTGTCTCTCTCCCCATTGGCATTTATTATTATTATTATTATTATTATTATTATTATTTTTATTTTTTTGCTTTACTTTCACAGATTGGTGGTAATGAGTGATTGCTTAAAGCAATATATACCCACTTTTTTGTTGTTGTTGTTGGTTTATTGTTTTGTTAGAACTGTCTCCAAAGTTTTCACTGAAACATTTTGAATCACATCAATACTGTGACGTGTACTATGAATAGAAGAGATGGCCAGGTTTTGGCCAGCACTGAAAGTTGACACGGGGGGAGGAAGGGGCCCCTGATGGAGTAAGAATAAACAGGCACTAGTCCGACACGATGTCAGTAAGAGTAAGAGAGAGAGAGAGTGAGAGCAACGCCCGTTAAAATGGGGAATGTGGTTTTGCAGGGTCTGAATTTTTTTCTGTTTTCTTTTTTTTTCTTTTTTTTTCTTTTTTTTTTGTAAATGGCAAAAAAATTTAATCTCATCTATAGTCCTCCTTAGGAAAATCTAATGTAACCAAATTCCCAAATCCCATTCTGAGGCTCTCCATGTCAAAAGTTTCAATCTCTCGCTCTTGCCTTTCCAATAGGTACTTTATTCTCTCGCTGCGTTCCTTCTGAAGGGCAGCCAGCTCTTCTTCAATCTGAAAAAAGCACAAGCAAGGAGCCGCTCTTAGTGGCAGGGGTCTCCCTGCAGGCACTCACAAACACACACATCCACACACATGCACACGTGTGACGAACGCACACCCAGGAACTAAGCGTAAACTAGACTGGGGAAGGCTGGGAGAATCCTGGGATAAACGTCTTGTATCTAGTCCATTATATTCAAAATCTGCTCATAAGAGTAACAATGTTTGGGGCCCGCCTGGGGCGAGCCGGCGCTATCATTCTAGCAGACCAAGCAGCTTGGCTGATCCGGGTCAGTGTCCTGTCTCAGCAGGAGATGGCTCAGGAGAAGCTAAAAGACACTCAAGCACAATTAGACTGTGCTGCTTTCCCATAGAGAGCCAAATGCCCCCTGGGTCATTAGCAATTTAGTTCTAGAACAGGAGCTGTGAAAATAGTCTCTTACGTTGGTCTCAGGGAAGTATCAGAAGAAGGTACAGATAACTGGTTAAGCAAATAAATGCTTAACAGCTTTTAGATGCTTTATGAAATCTTTTCTACTTCCTATTCCTCAGCAATATTTACAGCAATGACTATTTCACTTCTGATAACATTTATTATGCGGGGCAATATCAGCTTCTCTTCCTTTTAATTTCTTTTAAAGAGCCCTGCTGGTGATTTCTTTTGGTTTAGAAATAGCTGGAAATAAAAAAACAAATCCGCATCTGGCTTCCTCGTACCATTCAGCAGCCATGCTATCCGCTCATTGTGCCTTTCACATGTGTCCTATCAACTACCGGGTGACCCATGTTGTTCTCCTGGCTGTGAAGGCACAGGGTTTCCTAGCAGGGTAATAGAAAGAGCTTACTTAGGCTGTGGGGTCAGACTTAGGCGGGTAACTTCAGCATTTGGAGCCTTAGTATCCTGCCTGTGGGATGGAGATCAGGCCTACCTCTCAGGGGTCCTAGGAGTGTAACAGCAGATAATGAGTGAACAGCGCCCGGTTTAGGTGCAGGGGCCGGGCTCCGCGAAGGGCAGCTCCCTGGGCCAGGGCCCGTCCTCCGCGCAGCTGTGCGCGACCCAGAGTAGTGCTTTCGTACCTTCTGCTCAAGATGTGCCCTGCGCAGAGACACCCTCTGCTCCAGCTTCTGGAGCTCTCGCTCGTGCTGTGCCTCTGTCTGCATCTTGATCTTGCTCTGGTAGGCGTTGAGCAGCTCCATCTCCTGCTGTAGCTGTAGCCTCAAGGCCTGGCACTCAGCTTCTTGCGCCTCATCGAGCCGCAACTGTGGGGCACAAAAGACACACGCTGTAATTCATCCCTGGCTCACAGTGCCTGCTGCCTGCCGGAAGATGCCTCCTTGTGTGGAGTGGAACAGACCCCCTCAGAACACCAGAGGCCCCGGGTACATTCAGAGTTAGAAATCAGAAATAGTGCGTTCTGCCCCATGGGCTACAAAGTTCTACAAACACATTCCTAAAGCATTCTTTCTTAAGAAAACAAACACATTCTTTTCTTAAGAAAAACTGGTTTTCCTAAAACCACAGTAGCAGGAGTCAGGAGGGCTACGTGCCCCAGTGATGAAGCCGGTGGGTTTTGGATGTAGACTCCTGAGCTTGAGGTCTAGCTCCACGATTCGCTCGGGTGTGTTACCTTGAGAAGTTACCTCTCCGGGTCCCGTTTTGTTCCTCTCAAGAAAATATCAGTAATAGTTCCTACTGTCTAAGATTGGTATGAACATTAAATGAAGGAATTCACACGACATCCTAGGCATGGTTCTAGATGCATACCAAGCGCTTAGTAAATAGTAGCTGTTATCATCATTTTGGTTTTGACTAACCATTTTCATACTTACGTATCTTTAACTCTCAAACCACCATACATTGACATATCCTTAGCTCTAAAAAAGGAGTCAAATCTCCATTACACTTGGGGCCTATCCCACAGTTACACTTATGATCCTAGCAAGTGATGGTGGTCCCTACTGCTGGCCATACAAGTTGTCCTGCTGGCCAGCCAATCTAAAACTCTTCCCCGCAGAAGATAGCCAAGGTTCAAAATCTCTTCCCCACAGAAGATAGCCATGATGATCTCAAGGAGCACATTTGGGGTTGAAACGGCAAAGCCCAGATTATAAAGTAGGCCAATAGAGTGCCCCTTGCTCCCTCTAGCTCCTGAACTTTGTATTATTATACCACGCTACTGATCCTGTATGGGGAATGGGCCAAGTCAGCCAGCACAAATGCCAACCTTTCAATGAGCATAACTGAAGGTTTGGGGCTATTAGTGGGACTATGTTTTGAGATTGATGATCTTCCTGTCTTAGGCTTGGTTTTGTCTAAATCTATCAGGCCCTCAGTTTAGCTGGGAAGTTAAGAGATTAGAATCCTTGAATTATGTAGTTCTGCCAACACTGAATTTATCCACATGTTTCTACACAGACCACTTCGCCAAGACACTTATTCTCCATTTTACACTCCCTTCCCTAATTGGTGCAATTTTTGACAATTAGCAATATATTTCAATATCTTAAGAAACTTTTGGTATGTTGTTAGAATAGTTTTAGGAAGTTATCTGCACAGTGTCTTCTTTAGTACTTTAGAGAAGTATATCACATGAACATAAAATAAACAACAATCATATCTCCATGGTATTTTCTAGTAATTAATCCTACCCAGCTTTCACTAAAATCCGCTGAAGAGGAAACCTCTTTTCTTATTTTCCCAAATGAAGGGAGAAGAGACACAAGATACGACAGTCTGCAGCAGGAGCAGCCTTACAGATAAATGCCAAAGCGTTTACTGGCTCCCAATAAAATGTATCAATTCCCTCTCAATATGGGAGTTTCCTCACCAATAAAGGGAATGAAAGTCTGTTCTTTTCTACTTGTTTCTGTTAATTGTTATGAGCCCTGGCCCAGTGGGTGAGAGGTTCGTCCTATGGGCAGTTTAGACCATTGGAACGCCTCCATCTTCTCTTCTTTCTGGCGTTCTATTATTAATGCCCGTAACTATGTTATTCCGTACCAGCTCTGCTCTGTAAAAGTGCCAGCCTAGAAATCAGAGAGGATATTCCAGTTTCTGCTGTTCATCATCCCAAAGTTGCACATATCAAACTCATTAAAATGTTTTAATGAATTGCAGGTAAATACCATGTCTGTTTCCTGAAGTGGATTAATGTGAATGAAAGGAGGTGATGGCAGCTTCATAACGTAATATGGCCAGGCTTACGAACTCCTCCCGAAATGGGGTCAAATCCCAGCTTCATCACTACTCAGCTAACTACCACTGTGTGAGCCCCAAAGCCAGGAGCTGGCACATTATAGCCCAAGGGCCAAATCTGACTTGCTGCCTATTTTTGTCAATAAGGTTTATTGGAACACAGACATGCTCATTCATTTATGTACCATCCAGGACTGCTTTTGCACTACAAGAGCAGAGTTGAGTAGTTGTGACAGCGACCCTGTGGTTCACAAAGACTAAAATATTTATTACCTGCCCCTCTACAGAAACAGTTTGCCAACTCTTGCCCTAAGCAAGTGGCTTTACTTCAATAAACCTCAGTTTCCTTGCGGGTAAATTGGGGTTGAAACAGTAACTACTTCAAAAGTGAAAGGGGTTTCACAACAATGAAATAACACTTAAAAATATCCAAAATAGTGGCTGGCACATGGTAAGGAGTCAGTAAAGGATAGCAGCATTTATCATGCCTCCTTGTATCTCCTCCCTGCCTCAGAAGAAAGGGCATTTCCTTCCTTTTATTCAAGGGCAACCGTGACCCTATATTCTTGGAGCCCATTCTGTCCATCTTCGATAACAATCATTCATCAAGCACTTGGTGTATGCCAACCAGGAATTGTTGCAGATGCTAATAACACAAAGATGAACAAGACGAAAATCCTACCGGCCTTTATGTCCCTAGCGATTCTCTCTCCCCTCCCCTCCCCCTGAACCTCTCCCTGTACTTTCTCATCCTGCTCCTTACTTCTATGGCAAGGGGTCTTTATCTTACCTGATTCCCAGCAGCATTTAATACCATGGATTGCCTTTTCCTTCTGGAAATCTCTCTCTTGTCTTCTGAGATACCACAGCTTCTTGGTTTTTCCCTCCCTCCTCTCCTTTCCAGCTACTCCCTCCCTTCCAGCCATTATACATGGGCTCACGTCTTCCTCTAACCTCTCTTCCTAAGGAATCTCGTCTATTCCCAAGGCTGCTATTACCATCTATATGCGGATGACTCCCACCTCTACACCTCTATTTCAGACTTCTCTCCTGAGGCCCAGACTAGCTTATCTGGTCTGCTAGAGACATCTTCACCTGGATGGTGCCCAGGCCCTCAAGCTCAGCATGACTAATATTAGCTAATGATCATTCCCTTCCCTCTTCCCCAAGCTGCTCAACTTCCCTCTTTACCACAGAGATAAGTGGCACCACCATCTACTGTTTTGTTCAAACTAGAGACTGGGAGTCATCCTTAATCTACTTCATTCTCTGTGTCCACTCTGTTACTAAATGCTTTCACTTCCACCTCCTGCTTCTCTCTCAAATTTCATCACTTTCTCCATCCCATCCCCCCTTCCGGTCTAGCCACCACTTGCTCCTGCCCAGGTAAAAGCAGCAACTATATATACACCATCCCCTGAGATCCATCTGACCATCTTCCAGGCCATTCTCTGCCTGTCACTGGACTGATTGTTTAAAAATGCAAATCTGATGGCAGTCTCCCTTCCCTCCCCCCACCACTTAATGCTATTCTATGGCCTCCCATTGCTTTTAGGATAAAGAACAAAATCCTTAAGAAAACTTACAGGCCCCTGTGTGATCTGGCCCCTATTTACCCCTCCAGTCTTACTCTCATTTGGTCTTTGACTCGTTCTCTATATTCCAAACATAATGGACTCTGAGCTCTTCAGAAGCTCCTATCTTTACAAATACAGTTCCTTTTGCCTAGATGTGCTCCCTACACCTCAGTTTAAATACTCATTGTATCTGTGAGGCCTTTTCTGACTCTCCAGACGAGCCTATGCTCCTGATTACATTGTTGGCACATTGCACTTACTCTGCCGTTACACAGAGAGGACTCTTTCGACCTGCTTCCTCACTCCTCCATAAATTCCAAGAAGACATGATTGATGACTGTCTTACTGCAGTACCCCAGGATGCCTAGGGCACGGTAGGGCACTCAATAAACACTTACTGGACGGATGGACGGATGGACGGATGAATGAATGAATACATTCTTACCCTCAACCTCACGTTTAAGCCTTTCCCAAATAACAGAAGTCCTCTTTCAACTGTCTCTTCCTCTAGCTACAGTTCTTTCTCCTGTCCTTCACTGATGAGCAGCTGGGAAAAGTAATCTCATTCGTTATAAAGTTTCTATCTCACTTTATAATCACGTTCTTCAACGCACGACAATGTCTTTCACTCCCACCCCTCCACTGATTGTCTGTGACACTCACTGGACAAATCCACTGCTAGGTCTGGCTGGTCTCTCTGCCACATTTGTAATGATCAGCTAGAAGCTTCTGTTCTGGTGTCTATGACATGCTCTCTCCAGTTCCCCTCCCACAATGACAGTTCACCTTCTTTGGTCTGCTTCTACTCTGCTCTCAAATGGTGGTGTCCACAACTCTTCCCTTGGTCCTCTTCCTAATAAAAATCTCCTGTCGCTAGAAGGACAGGGTATTCCCAACAGCTGCAACTTCCCCGTCTAACATAACACGGATGCCTAGTTATTTGTTTTGCCTACTAACACTCTCTTGAACTATAGATTTCTATCTCTGTACCTCTCTACCTGGATACCCATCTAGCTCAGATAACACGTCCACAACTTGGTCAATTATCTGCCCAGCATCCAAACTCACCCTTCCTTCTATTTTTCTATCTTGCTAAAATCATGACCCATTCCACTGTTATTAAACCTACCTCCCAAATTAGTCACTGAGCTCCATCTATTCTAACTTCTAAATGTTTCTCAAATCCTTCTGCCTCCTCACCATCTCCAGGAGCATATTCTCAGTTCAGGCTTTCAATAGTTTTGTTCCTGGGTTATAATGGTTTCCTAACCGTCTCTTTATACCTACAGTTGCCACATTATTGCCAGTATGTTTCTAGACCATAAATCTGATCCTGTCACTTTCCTTCTTAAAATAGCCTTCAGCAGCTCTCCACTGTTAATAGAATGATGTCTGAACTCCTTACTTTTGAGGGTCTGATCCCCAACTATTCACCTGCTTCCCTTTATACTCCTGCCATAACAACGACTCATTGTTCTTCAAACGTGCTGTTCTCTTTGAGGCTTTGCATCTTTGCATTTACTGTTTCCTCTGCTGGGAATAACTTTTTCCTTTTCCGCCTGTTTGACAAATGATTACTCTTTAAGACTCATCTCATTGGGAAAACTTCACTGAATCACAGGCAAGCTCCCATCCTTGGGTTACCAAGACCTTTATGACCTCTCCAGTTTGGGCTCCCACCATCCTCCTTGAACTTTGTATTCAAACCGAAGTTCTTTCAGTCCCCAAATGCACACTTTCCATCTTTTGGGTCTTTGCCCACGTAGGCCCCTTTCCATGGTGCCTGTTTCCTTCAGTACTTTCCTTCAAGCTCCTTGGCTCTTGCTGGGAAGGTTTCCCTAGACCAGATTAGCTGTTCTTACTCATCCTCCCATAGCTCCCCATACCTCCCACTGCAAAGCACTTATTATGCTTTTTTATTATCGCTTAATTATCTGACTTTTTGACTAACAAATAGTGTGAAGACAAGAACCAACTGTTGTTTCTCTAGCTTATGACTCTCTCTGAGCCCAGCAGAGTGCTGAACACAGATGCTTAGTAAAAGTGTATTGAATGAATGTGTCTGTGTGAGTGTGTCTTACTCATTCGTGTGTGACAATAGTTGCACAATCTTTGATGAGTGAAAAAATGATATTATGTGCAGTATCTATCCCATCTTGCCCTCAAAGTCCCTGTGTGCCACGGGTCTGATTTAGCATGTTATTCCTTGAGCTCTGTCTTACAAGACACACTCCAGCAAGTATCCACATTGGCTTGGCTTTATTCAGCGTCGTCACTTCCTCGGTTCTTTGGGCAGAAAAAACGCCAATATCCTAAATTTGTGCAAGAATCATCTTGGGAACAAAAGGCTGGATCTTGAATTTTCTCGATTCCCAAAGCTCTTGAAGGTGTGGCACCAAACCTAACCACTTACCGCTTGAGAAGCCATCATTTCATTTATACTCTGTTCATACTGCTCTGCCAAAATGGCAAGTTTTCGTGTCTGCTCATCTTTCAGTGTCTTTAAGATTGTTTTGTGCTCATTCTTTGGAGTAACTTCCAACTGGTGATTCTTGAGTGCTTTATACTGTTTGGTCTGTACTTTGCAAGTGTCCTGAAACTGTTTTTTGATTTGCATTTCCATGGCCTGTGCAGACAAAAACGCAAATACATTAGTAAATACAGAAAACTTCCATTGTAACAATACAATACAGGTGCTGGGACCCGTTGTCTTTTGGTGCAGGGACCCACATTGCTAGTCAGTAATGATGAAAATAATACGTATGACACAGATAAGAGTTAACTACCAGTACTTTCGGTCTTATATTAAATACATAGAAGTAATTTTGAATTTACAGACGGATTTAAAAAAATGAACCACTACAAGGAGATCACAACTCTAAGCAGATTGTAGAACTACTGAACTAAACTACAAAGCTTAGTTTGTTGAAAGCCTGCTCATTATTTTAATGGCTTCCAAGTCAAAATCTTCGGTGTCTTCTATTGTTTGTTGTTTTCTCCCCCTATGATTTTTGGTCATCTCCCCCCACCCAACCCAACGCATTTCCAGGTGAGAAAGGGGGTGGCAATGTACAAGCTGGCTGTCACTGCTCTGCATTTCCTTGACAAATCAACAAAGAACATCTGGATAATACCTCACATCATAATCCAATGCCACTGGATTTCAGCCTAAGTGTAAAGGGAAAAGTGATTTTAGATTTCTTCCCCCATGAAGAAGTTAGACTTTCACGTGGCAATATCAAATATGCATTTTGGCAAGGAGGAGGTAGGCCATGTTACTTGAGTCCCGAAGGTGTTCATCAGGTTGCCTCATGGTCACATGTGCATATCACAAACACTTGGAGTTGTGATGACAGAGATCACTAATTAGGTTAGGATTTGGCAGATTAGGCAGGAGCATGGCCACTGTGAGGCTGGCCTTGTATCTCTGTCAACACTGACAGCGACCCCCTTGACATACAGCAATGGCTTAGTCCACAGGGCCTGTGAATCAGCAGTCAGCTAAAATTATCTGCAGGCAGCGAGGCCCAAAGGAATTCCAAATCTCTAGTGCAGGGTCTGGCACATGTAGATTCACTCTTCACTCCCATGCAGATGTCACTACTCAATCATACTCTTTCCTACCAAGCTTGGATGTAGCTTTAGTCTTTCTCAATATAGAAGCACTCAATGTAGCTACTACGAATAATCCAGCATGACAGATGAAATCTCTCTGCCATACACCTGCTAGGTAACTTCCTCATCTCCTGGGATTAGAACCACGGGCTGCTGTTTGTCCGCAATTTACCATTTTAAAGAGGGCAGGACATGAAGGGGTCAGAGAAACTGCAGGCCATTATACAAAGAAAAATGGAGAGATCATCCAGTACAATGGTTTCCAAAGCAGCATCTCCTCAGGCGTGTTATATACGGCCTCTGTGCTTCACTTCTGGAGATTCTGATTCCGTGGGTGTGGGGCCCAGAAATTCGTAATTTTGAGGAGTTGCCCAGGCACATCTGACAGTCCTCCAGGCGCAGGGACTACGTAATCCAGCACAACTGTATCCTGGAGCACAAATAGGGAACCACTTCCGTTTCCTCTTACCTTTAAGTTTTTTGGCTGTTGCCGAAGTTCCATGACATGCTTTCTGTGCAGTTCCCTTTCTCGCCTCTTATTGTACTCCAGCTGGTTTTCCAGTTCAGTCTGGTGCTGTAGACGGATCAGGTCCATGCGTAGCTTCTGTAACGTGTGCAGCTGCCTGTACTCCAGCTCTCGCGTAGACTCGTCATGTCGGATTAGCATGGCATGTTCCATCTCCTTCTGGGTCCTCTTTTTATTTAGTTCCTGCATTCAGGAGCAAAAGATACATGGCGAGAGGTGACTGGAGGTGAATTAGAAGGAATGCACCACTAAGTGAGAGATGGCGAGGAATGGCACTACTAACGGTCTCTTAATTAAGCCCATTAGCGCTCTGCAGCACAACTCAGTGAGATTAGATTAACTGTCCCTGGAGGTTTAGGTTCTGTTTGTGGGTCCATCACTTTACAAGATGGGCAACTTCACAGCCATCACAACTACACCAGCTGTAAAGTGGGATTAATTCCACCTGACCCCTTCTTATCTCCTAGAGCTGCCATGAACCTTCCTCAGGTGAGGTCTCCTGGAGAGATCTAAGTACATTTTTCTTCAGTTACGCCACTGGTTCTCAATATGGGCTGCCCATTAAAATCATGTGAAGAACTTTTGCAAGCTTAAGATGCCTCAATCCTACAACCTGAAGTCCTGATAACTGTCTGGGGTGGGACCCTGACATCACTATATTTAAGAGTTCTCTAGGTGAATCTAACGTGTAGTCAGACTTGAAAATCACAGACTTAAACTGGCAATGTATGCAATATTCTTAGTTTTCTTGGAAAAAAAAACAACCTCGTTTTTGCATGTATTAGAAGTAGGCCAATGATCTGTTTTTTAAAATCTCAGAGTAGGGGCACCTGGGTGACTCAGGTAGTTAAACATCCAACTTCGACTCAGGTCATGATCTCACGGCTAGTGAGTTCGAGTCCCACGTTGGGCTCTGTGCTGAGTGTGGAGCCTGCTTTGAATTCTGTGTCTCCCTCTCTCTCTGCCCCTTCCTTGCTCATGCTCTGCCTCTGTCTCTCAAAAATAAGTAAACATTAAAAAAAAAAAAAAAGATCTCAGAGTAAGGGCAGGCTGGGAAAAAACAGATGAGATCTCTCGTCTTCCATTTTTTCCATTAGTCTGTTTAATGATTTCTGGATCAAATCATTCTGTTCTTTCCAGTTCTACTCATGTCTGTTTGTCTTCCTTTTCTTTTACTTTTTGTCCTGCCTTGTACGTTTGTTTTTCTGTCTTTAAGGGGGGAAAGAAAGAAAACTAGAAAAAAAAAAAAAGAGAGAGAGGCAGTCGGGTGATATCTTGTCACTCACCAGTTCAAGAATATTTCCTAAATGGCACCATATCCAAGATCTGAACCCTGTGCTCTGGGTACTTAAAAATGTTTACTAAGCCATGATTCTGTCCTCAACTTGCTAACACTCTAGTAGGGAACTGTACTACACAGTTGTTGAAGTGCTATATGCTCAACTCACAGCCAAGTGAATCAATCCGTTTTCTCTCCTGGGAATTTGGAATTGGGATGCAGAGACAGTTAACCTCTAAGTGTGGCTGGAACCGAGGGGCATATAAAAACTACATATGTGGTAGCCACCCACTGCTATGTGGGCTGAGGGTTAGAGAAGGCTGGACTTCAGAACATAAAGAATGAAAGAGAAGACAGACATGCAGGGAATATAATGATGCCCATATTCCTAACTGGTAAGCTGTCCTGTACACCAGCTGTATTATTGCTATTGGGTTTTACAAAATATTTCTATATTTCTGTAATGAATTCCCTGGTTTTGGCTTAAACGAGCTCAAATAAATTTTACTAACATACAGACAAAAGAACCTTAATTAACACAAGGAAGTAGGTTTTATGTATAAATTAAAAAAAAAGAGAAAGAACAATGTTGAAAGTGGTAAGTGCTATAAAAGAGGCAAACTTTATGCTGTAAGATTTCTGCAGAGGTTGGTATTACTATTAGTTAAGAAGGTCAAGGAAAGAAGAAGGCTTGTGAGTTGGACTTTCAGTTAGAACAAGAGTGCCTCTCTTCTCTGATGGCATCCACTATGGGAGAAAATGCAAGTCATTTATTTTCACACAATATCATTTGTATATTGGTGTTGGTGAGAATATCTTGCATACTTGGGCCTTGTATGCATTTGAAGAGAAGTCCTTTAAACAGCACAGCATCTATTACTGGAGCAAAGTCACTAATCATTCATTTGTTTATTCAGCAAATATTTGTTGCACACGTCCTATGTGTCAGGCACTGCTGTAGGCACTAGGGATAGAGCCATGAACAAGTACATCCCCTCAGGGAGCATGTTTGCTAGTGGGGAAATATCTAAAGTATAAATGCAATTTGTATTTCTTTTAAGGGAAAAAGATAATCTCCTAGAGCATCGCTCCCCATTCCCTCCTGCATTTTGCTTTCCCTTGTTTTATTTTTCCTCTTCCTGGACCATCAAACGGTCTTCTTTTAAAAATCAATAACTGGCCCCTAGGTGGCACCAAAGGATGGCGAGGCCTCAGAGACTAAAGCTATTCTAGGCCAGTGACCAAGAGAAAAGCCAAGGAAAGCCCTTTCAATTGGTAGAGGTCCTGTTCCTAGATTACTATTTCATTTTTAACCTTTGAGTACCAGGTCTCCCAATACTGGACATTTATTTCATTACATGTTTTCCTACACTGAGAAGTCCAAACTGAGTCTGGGCTGCCCAGAACCCCAAAACATATGGGGGGGGACAAAATACAAGACAAAGCAAACAACACTTTCAGAAGAAATCAAACGGTTTCCTTTATGTCTAACGGGATGTTTCAGGATGCTAGCCACAGGATATCTGCATCCGAAATGCCAGGGCTACAGGTAACTGGTTTTAATAACATGCCACCCAGCTAATTCTGATGTATTGTAAAGTTTGAGAATCGACAGAAAAATATTCAGGGTGTGTGAGTCAGTCATTATGTATGATGTTGGGCACGTCTTTTAATATATGTTTTAGTTTCCTCAGGTGTAAAGTGAGGATAACAGTACCTACACCATGAACTGTGATTCTTTATGAAGAAATGAAAGATCATAAGAACATGCTTTGGAACATATTAACGTATCATTATTATTTTTCTGTATTCAGAAGTGAAAATTTGCATATAATATCTCAAATCTAGTGTTTATAAATGATTTAAAAAGTGAGAGAAACACGATAATGAAATGGTTTTCCTGTCAACAATTTTAAGTTATTCCCTTTACCTTTAATTCATACATCTGGGTTGCTGAGACATAAGTTGATAAGCTGCCATTATTATTATTATTATTATTTTGACTTTTTATGAGCCTATTGCTGTGCCTACGTAAAAACGTGTAATGTGCTTTCAGTTTTTAAAGGTGATTTCTTGCATCTCATTCCATGCCACTGCAACCCTATGAGGTGTTAAGATTGCAAGGACTTACCCCTTTTACATATGACAGTAAAACATTTGGGAATTGAGAGACTAACATAAGATCATTCAATTTCCATAAAGCAGAACTAAGGCTAAAGCTCAGGTTTGGGGATTTTCAACAGTTCCCATTAAAAGATGTCCCAGAGAATGGTTTACGTTTTCCTGCGTTACGCTGTCTTTCAGCCTGTGACACAATATTCTGAAGAATCCCTCTGTTCTGGCTAGACACGATGCAGTGGTTGTTTCATCTGTACAAATGACACAACGTACTGTGCGCCTGTGTGCACACCTTTAGCTCATACCAATTAAATAAAGTGAGCTGAACAAAAACAAAAGCAGATTTAATGTACAAGTGATTTTGCCCACCAACGCACTCCACGCCTATATGCCCTGGAGGCGGTTTAAGCTGAGAGACACAAGGGCCCCCTTTCCCTTGGCTCACATCACACGCTGTGTGCATCTCCCCAAGCTGAGAGAGAGCTTAGTGTCAAAACACATGTACTTTTCATACACCACGGCCCCTGAACACATCACCATACTATATAAGACCTTACGTCCTGTGTAAGCTGTGAATCCAGGCCGTGTCCCATAATAAAACCTTCCCAGCCACGATCCAAGTGCGACTGACTTCTTTAAAGCGAGTTGATCTCGCTCAAGTAAAACATTTTGTCCTCGTGCCCGATGAGGCTGAGTAAGAACTAGAGTTCAGACTTTTGATGGAGATGTTGTTAGTCTATGACATTTAACGCTTTCTTAGTTTCAGTTCTTGGTTTCATAACTGGTTAGAAAATAGCGAGTGTCTGTGATGATAGAGGAAGAGGCTCAACCCAGTCTATGGTGGTCCTTTTAAACGTTTCCATTAATTAAAAGGATTGCTCATACTCAGTTTTGGCAAATAAATAGACAAGTGCTCTTTTTGGTGGGAGTAAAACCCATAGAGGGCAGTTTGGCAATATCTATTAAAAATTTACATACATACACTGTGACCCAGAGACTCCACTTCTGAGGATATATCCTACAAAATATTTGCATACATGTAAAAAGATCTGTGTACAAAGAGGCTCCCTGTGGCACTGTTAGTAATATTATAAAACGTCAACAAAATATCCACTGAGAAGTATGTCATTAAATAAATAATTTTATAGCCATACCCCCAAGTTTACTATTAATGGTTAAAAAGAACCACATAGGGCTGTATGTCCTAGAGAGTAAATGAGAAAAAGAAAGAGAAGAGTTACAAAAGAGTATGCTAGACATTTTTGTAGGTTCAGTATCCATTTCCCTTCTCTTGTTAACAGGCTCCTCTTTTTTGCTTGAGAAACTCCTCCACCCTATCTGTAATCAGAGAGTAGCCCTCCTAGGAATTTGAATCTGAAGCTGAAATGATACAAAGATTAAATATGGTGGGAGGAAATACAACCAAATGGCAGTGCTCTGAGGAATGTCCATTAGGCTCTTGCTCTCTAGGTCACAGAATTTGCTTTTCCAGCTTGATTCTTCATCTTTTCCAGCTTGGTTCTTCATCGCTGTTATGTACCGCATATCCTTCCAACAAATTCCTTTCCACGCTCATGCAGCCAGAATTTGTTTTTATGGCTTGCAAATCAAATAAACCCACTGATACTAATGTAACCTTATTTTTGTAAAGTTAAAGTTTTATATAAGCTGAATGTATGAGTACATACATACAAGGAAAAAGAAATCTGGAAATACAGATGCCAAATTAATGGTAGTCAGGGTAGAGACTGAGCGGCGTGGGATTATCAAGAACTTTCACTACTCAACTATGTATTTTTCTGTGTCTTTTGTTTTAATGTTCTTGCATTACTTTTGTACATAAAAACTTAGACTCTTAAAAAAGTACCCTTATAAGAGTTATTCTTCACTCAGTTGATTAGAACCTGATTCTAGTGAAGTCACAAATAATAGTTTCTATAACTTTTGAGGAATAATTGTCTTCTACAGCTTTTATTGGCACCGACTGTTCCCTTGGCTTCACACTTCTTCCAAATATGTGCTATCAGAAGAGAAATAACTGCCAGATGAAAAGAATCCCAAACATCTTATTTCCAAATGGCTATTGGGCTTTCTCACTTGGGCTTTTTTGCCTTCTAACAAATATGGCAACATGTCTAATATGGAATGAATCAGTTTCTTACTGACACCTCTCTCTAGGCTTCTCTGTCTCTGACCAAATTTACATGTAACTAAGCCTTGAACCCTAGAAATAACTTTGATTCTACCCTCCTCTTTCCTCTCATATCCTACAGTGTGCCAAATCCTGCTTATTTTATATTCAAAATACGTTTCAAATCCGCCTGTTTGACAGGTGCCACCACCATCTTTGTCCATACCCCATTTCCTACCACCTGATCACTTTGCTTCTAGTGTCTTCCCCCTAACCCAATGTTTCGCAACCTTCTTCTTTTTTTTTTTTTTCTTTTTCCATTATCATCATTTTTATGTTTTCATCACCAGGAGCTTTCTAGATTTTCCCCTCCCCTAAAAGGTGAATGAATACTACCTGATACACTGTATATCCCTTTATGTACTGTGGCCATTGTAGTATCTGAGACCCCTCTCCCACAAGAGCCTATGCTTACTCCCCCGGGGGCAGTTCCACCCCCCCACCCCCCCACCCCCCACTGAGAATGCGTGCTAGAATCAATCTGTGAACTGCCACCAACCAAACTGGGCTAATCTCTCTAACTCACAGTATTAGCATATCACTCACTGCCTGGCTCAAAAACGTGCAGCGGTTTGTCTCTCTTCCAGCCAGTGCCTGGCTCACTGCATGTATTTGATAAATTTTAGTTTGCTCCATCCTTTTTCCCTCCCAGTTGAATGCTGCCCTCCAAGGAGCTCAGAATGTACCGATGCTCATTCCATAAACGTGCTTTTGGTGCTTCTTTCCCTCGCGCAGACGAACACTGGGTTTTTCGCAGACTTTGATATTTTTACCATGCTAGCTCATTTGTGAGGGTTTCCCTGATTACTCCAGGTCACAACGATTTCTTACTGAACTTTGTATCTGTGACTGAGTCACATTCTGTGCTCATCTCAGTGAATAATGTCTTATTCATCCAGTTTCCCAAATTAGAAACTTTGAAGCCATTTTTGACCCCTCTCTCTCCTGAAATTCTTATGCCGTTCGGTTGGAATTACTGTCAGTTCTGCTTCAGAAATGTCACTCAGATCCACTCTCCCCCCACTGCCTCTTCCAGGTGGACCTAGAGAAAGAACGTCCTGGCTGACCTCACTGTACTTGGCTTCTTCCTGCTGTAGCCTAGCCTCACACTGGTGCACTAGGTCTTTCAAAGAAAACTCTCTTCACTCCCCTGCTGAAACACCTAGGATGGTGATGCAACTGCCTTCAGGCTAAAATGGAAATAACATGTCTTAACAAGGAAGGCCCTCTGCATTCTGCTTCTGTCTCCCCTTGTTCTGACATTCCACTTCGTACACCCCAAACACTCAGCTTCTCATCAGGCCCTGAGCCCTCTCAGCCCTTTCATGACGGTATTCCCAGGACACTTCATTTATAGGTCCACTGTTGTACCTGACCTGTTACGTTGGAACCAGCCTGTTACATGTCTGTTTCTCCTCAGACTTAGGCTGCTGGAAGGTGGGATGTATACACAACAACTCCGCAGTCCTGGCATCACCAGCACAACGCCAGGCACTAAGATGGCACCGGATGCCTGAATGACTTAACTGTAGAGCATCATACCGTCACTTTGTGTTTCATGTGGAGCCACAAAAACACAACTGTTTGACACGCAGGCTGAAAGCAGAAATTCTCTTATTTTACTTCTTTTGATTCTCTACCGCATACTATAGCTTATAATAGGTGTTCGATAAAACTGTGACATTTATTTGGAAAATGTTGACTCCTTGTTCTGTAAATGGGCTTTCTTCTTCTACTCAGTGGTGAATTCATTCCCTGACTACTTCTGCATACCTGCTTTGGGTCAGGCACGGCAATAAAGACTATAAACACGGGATGCCTGGGTGGCTCAGTCGGTTGAGCGTCCGACTTCGGCTCCGGTCATGATCTCGCAGTTTGCGGGTTCGAGCCCCATGTCAGGCTTTGTGCTGACAGCTCGGAGCCTGGAACCTGCTTCGGGTTCCGCGTCTCCCTCTCTCTCTCCGCCCCTCCCCAGCTTGCACTCTGTTTTTCTGTCTCTCAAAAATAAGTAAACATTAAAAAAAAAAAAAAAAAAAGACTATAAACGTGAAGGATATAAGGCCGGACAAACAGACAGGGATGATCCTCACAAAGCTCACTGTCTCATAAGTCAGGGATGGCGGTTATGAATGTAATAAATACCTCCCGAATGTTCTGCTGCTCCACCTCGTGCCGCTTGATCATTATTTTCCGCTTGAAGAAACGACAGTTTTTGTCGTAGTACAGTCTCTGCTGGGTGAGAAGGTGGGCTTCCTCTTCAGCCTGCGTGTGCTGCAAGTTCTCTTTATGCTTGGATATCCGCTCTTGCTTTTCTTTCTTGGGTGTGCTATGGTCCTCATTCATCTCCTTCACAAAAAGAGGAACAAAACAAAACAAAACAGAAAACTTGCTGGTCTCATCGAGCAAAGGAACTGATAGTTTCTTACAATATGGTAGATGAAATTGCTGGGAGAGCAACTGAGAACAAGGACAGGAATGCTTGGTGCTGCAATCCTTCTCTCCCAACTTGTGTTTACTGATTAAGTGCCAGGGAGGCCTGCTACTTCCCAGGTCTCTGGCTTCTCAGCCTCAGAAATAACCAGCTCCCTCATTCAATCAACGTACACTTACTGAGTTCTCATCATGTGACAGGCACTGTGCAAGGCGCAAGGATGCAACGGTGAGCAAAAGAACACGACAACCACCACCGTGGGGCGCCACAATGTGGAATCAGTAATTAATCAAAGAACCAGAGAAATGAACCGAAAATTACTGCCACAGCTGCCGTGCGGGTGGAGGACTTGGGTCTACCAGGATGTTTATTTAAAAGAACCTATTTGAGGGGCGCCTGTGTGGCTCAGTCGGCTAAGCGCCAGACTTCGGTTCAGGTCACGATCTCAGAGTCTGTGAGTTCGAGCCCCGCGTCGGGCTCTGTGCTGACAGCTCGGAGCCTGGAGCCTGCTTGGGATTCTGTGTCTCCCTCTCTCTCTGCTTGCACTCTGTCTCCATCTCTGTCTCTCAAAAAATGAACACACATTAAAAGATTTTTTTTTTAAAGAATATATTGGATCTCGGTAACAACTAAACTGAAATTTGAAAAACTTGTAGGAGCTAACCAATGAAAGAGGAGAAGGGAGAAAACTATGGGCAGAGGAAATGGCATGTGCTAAATGAGGTGGGTTATTTGAAACATGGTGCAACTGAGGAGCGGAGAGAAGGCCCAGGGTGGTGGGTGCAGTGTGACATGAGATGAAGCAGGACCCTCAGAGGCTTCATAGGCCAAGTTAAGGACACTGATCTGTAGAACAGGAGAAAAGGATTTTATACATGTGGGAGTGACAGGATGAGATGCATCTTGAAAAGATAACCTGCTGCCATGTGGAGCAAGAGTAAAGAAGACAAGGCTGGGAGAAGCAGACAGATTTCACAGACAGGAGGTAACTCTGCAAATGTCTCTAGTGTGAATTTCAGAAAGCATTCCTTTTTTTGTTAAGTGTGTTTGTTTGTTTATTTTGAGAGAAAGAGAGCGAATGCACACATACACGGGGGAGGAGCAGAGAGAAAGAGAGAGAGAGAACCCCAAGCAGGCTCTGCACTGTCAGCACAGAGCCCAATGCAGGGCTTGAACCCACGAACTGTGAGATCATGATCTGAGCCAAAGTCAGATGCTTAACCGACTGAGCCTCCCAGGTGCCCCAGGAAAAAAGTATGCTTTACTTGGTATGAGTGGGTAAATGAACCATTTCCAAAAGGACAAAATTCATAACTACTCTAGACCATAAGGGTAAAGAGAAGAAAGCGGGGAATTGGAACCCTTAAGATGTTACTTTACTCTATGGAGGAAGCAAGAAGACCATTTTTAGAGAAAGCACAGTGCACTCTTTTTTGTTCATATTGTTCATACTGACAGCTTGATCTATAAGATTTGGCTGACTGCTCAGTGAAAATCTCCTTCAAATGCTAATATCTATTTTACCTGATGTTTTGTGATATGGACATCAACACTATTTACAGTATGCTTGCCCTTAAACAAGAAGTCCTTGTAAGTCAATTTTCAACTTTCCTGTTCTAGTGAAGTCTTGAGTGAAATAGCAGAATCAACAAGACAGCAGGCTGCACGGAGCATGGAGTAAACTGGGATCACATCAGCGAGGCTGGGTGACTCGTCTCCTGATGCCATGACTTCACTACTAGGTTTGGCATTAACCACTACATTGCACACCCAAATCCAAATGTGACCGTGAAAACGCACTCCCGGGGCACTTGCGTGGCTCAGTCGGTTGGGCGTATGACTCTTGAGTTTGGCTCAGGTCATCATGTCACAACTGTGGGATTGAGTCCTGCATCAGTCTGTGTGCTGAGTGTGGAGCCAGCTTGGAATTCTCTCCCTCTCCCTGTGCCCCTCCCTTGCTTGGGCTTGCTTTTTTGCTCACTCGAGCACTCTCTCTCTCTTTCTCAAAAACAAAAACAAAACAAAAAAAACAAAAAACAAAAACGAGCAAACCTCACTCTAAAATCAAGAATAAATTCTTTCTGTAGGGAAGTGAGTGTGGCTTTAACATACAACATGAGGGATCCCTGTGGTGATAGAAATGTTCTATGTCTTGACTCTCAATGTCAATGTCTTGTTTGTGATATTGCATTACACTTGAGCAAGATATTACAGTGGGGGAAACTGGGTAATCGGTATACTGGATCTCTCTGCATTGTTTCTTGCAACTGCATGTGAATCTATAATTGTCTCAACATAAAAAGTTTACAAATTTCTAGTATTTTACAAATACTAGAAACTGTTATTATAAAATGTTATTGTTTATCAAAAAAAAAGAATAAATTATTTCTGGACCATCTGTCATCCTGTATCGCTCACACCCCTGTCATCTATGAAACAGTGAGGATAATGGAGATTGTTCTGTCACTCCATGGGCAATACCTTTAATATATCAATATCTAAATATACGTGCCACCTTACATAGAACTAAGCTTTACTTCATAAGGGGGATTAGCCTTGCACAGAAAGGCTTATTGAGGCTATCTCAAACTGAGTTTCGGCTTGTTTTTCTTCATGAGCATGTTGAAAGACTTATAAGTTTAGGCCTGTGGTTTCCTGCATTCATAAATCTGAATACCAAAAATAGCCTATGCCTGAGGACTGAGTGAGGATTCTCAAATGCTGTTTCTGTGCGAGAATCTTCTACAGGCTGAGTTCATGCAATCTCCAAATACCTTAGTGTTATAAAAGTTCAAAATGGTGGCTGCAGTCACAAAGTGTGGCCGCAGAAAGTGAGTAAATGCATAGTGTTAGACATCAGAATGTAACTGCAAATGAGAACATTTCAAATTTCTTAGGGAAAAGTCAATGTTATCCTGTGATCCAGTAACATCTTTCCATCATGATGTAATAATTAGGCTCAAGAAATAACTCAGAGAAAATAGACAGAATATGAACCTTCTTAGTTAGGCTATTTCTCCCTACAGCCTGGTTTTCTTTTCTTTTTCTTTTCTTTTTTTTTTTTTTTAAATTTTTTAATGTTTATTGTTGAGAGAGAGAGAGACAGACAGACAGACAGACCATGAGCAGGGTAAGGGCAGAGAGAGAGACACACATAGAATCTGAAGCAGGTTCCAGGCTCCATGCTGTTAGTACAGAGCCTGATGCGGGGCTCAAACCCATGAACCGGAAGATCATGACCTGAGCTGAAGTTGGACGCTTAACTGACTGAGCCACCCAGGCACCCCCAGTCTGGTTTTCTAGACATTATAGTGTCAGAGATTTTTCCCAGTTAGGCATTGGGGATTAAATACAAAATTCTTTCAGTCCCAACAATCACCAGTGGCTCATCTGGGCAGGACTAAAGATCCTGAGGCTCACTCCCACCCACTTGCTTTCACTTCCTAATTAAAAAAGAATTGGAGAGGAGCCTTGCTAAGTCCCATATTGTTAATGGAGACTATGAGCTCAAATAAATTATTTTACAAACTGAAAGAATGTCCCATACTGAATTTTATTAAACCTTAATACACCAGTAGTCTACAAATCAGAAATCCTAAGTCTTACGAGAAGGAAAGTCTAGGGAATTGTAGGCAATTCACCTATAAGCACTGGTGGGAGAACTAAAGAAATGTGAGCTTTCAGGTCACATTGCAGTTCCCCAGGAGGACTCTCCATGTCCACTAATGGTCCACAACCAAACTTTCAGGAATCAATCATTCATTTATCAGAGATTCACATGTACCAGATACAGGGATACAATCATAGGCAAAAAAAAAAAAAAAAAAGGATAACTGAAAACTAGTGTTATGAAATCAGAGGCACCTGTCTCGGTTGAGGCAGTCAGGAAACGCTTCCCTGGGGAAATGATGTTTAAGTTAAGGTATTAATAAACAATCCTAAGTCTTACAAGGAGGGGAGTAAGAATTAACAGTGGAGGGAAAGATTGGGGGTCGAGGGTGGGGGTGGAGAGAACATCTGGTAGAAGAAACAGTCTTCTCCAAAGATCTTGGAGAAAAGTGGAACTTGATACATCTGAAGAACCAAAAGGTGACCATAGTGGCAGGAGCAGTGAAGAGTCAGGGGTAGAGAAAACAGGTGGGGGAACAGCGGTGTGAGACGACACTGGAGGGGAGGCTAGCAGCCGATCACTTCAGGATTTCTAGTGTTTTGATCTATCCTAAGAGCAACGGGAAGCCAACGGACTGTTACAATCATGAGGTTCTATGATGAGACTTATGGTTTGAAAAGATCACTCTGGCTGAAGTGGCTGAAGAATAAACTGGAAGTCAGCAAGAATGGTTTAGAGTTAGATCAATGATTCTTAAAATCTGATGCCTGGGGGAGCCTGGTTGGTTCAGTCAGTTAAGCATCTGACTTCGTCTTCGATTCAGGTCATGGTCTCAAGGTTTGTGGGTTAGAGCCCCATGTCGGGCTCTGTGCTGACAGCTCAGAGCCTGGAGCCTGCTTTCGATTCTGTCTCTCTCTCTCTCTTTCTCTCTCTCTGCCCCTCCCCCACTTGTGCTCACTCTCTCTCTCTCTCTCTCTCTCTCTCTCTCTCAAAAATAAATAAATAAACATAAAAAAAAAATCTGATGCCTGGATTAGCAGCATCAGCATCATTTGGGAATTTGTTAGAAATGCACATCTCAAATTCCACCCAGACCTACTGAATCAGAAAATCTAGGGGTGAGTTAGCAATCCATTTTAATAATCCCTTTAGGTGATAAAAGTTTGAGAATCAGGGGCTCCTGGGTGGCTCAGTCTGTTAAAGGTCCAACTTTGGGTCAGGTCATGATCTCACGGTTCGTGGGCTCGAGCCCCACATCAGGCTCTGTGCTGACAGCTCACAGCCTGGAACCTACTTCGGATCCTGTGTCTCCCTGTCTTTCTGCCCCTCCCCCACTCACGTTTTGTCTGTCTCTCTCTCAAAAATAAATAAACACTAAAAAAATTATTGAAAAAAAGACTCAATGATTTAGACTGTTGATCACAATGTAAGGTTAATCAATTTTAAGTTCCAACCATTCTTTTTTTTTTTTCTTAAAGATTTTATTTTTAAGTAATCTCTACACCCAACATGGGGTGTGAATTTATAACCCAGAGATCAAGAATCACATATTCCACCGACTGAGCCAGCCAGGAGGCCCTTAAATTCAAAGCACTCTAATGGCAAATTGGTGATGACAATTATTGGTACTCTTACCTCTTTTATTTTTTCCTTACAAATCTTATACTGCTTCTTCTGACTTTCCAAGAAAGTTGTCAAATCTTTCTTCTGCTGGGCCAAGATCTGTTGCTGGAACTTCTTTTCATCTGCTGCAGCTACCTTTGCCTGATAAAATGACATATACAATCTAGGATAAATTGTTCTTCACACAGAATTCAGTTGGCTATATTCTCCAATGCATGAAAAGAGTCCATAAGCGCTGAATAATGTAATGTTTTTTGAACAAAGAATAAAAAACAAAATAAGGAAATGCCTGCTCTGATTCTCTTGTATCTTAAAAAAAATTGAAATGTTTACCATTGAAAAACATTCCCAACTATGGGAAAAATATGAAGGTAAGCCATAAACATGTTTTATTGAACACACACAAAATACATGGGATGAAAGGTGAACTAAGGATTATAATAAAAGTTGTTTTTTTTTTTCTTTTTGTATTGTAGGTAGCTCACAGGTTAAATTATAAAAATGGATAAGTAACTATGGCCAGTTTTCTTCCAAGAACCTAACTCTAATTGATTAATTATTTTAACTATTGGATTTCTGGGCAGAGTCATCTCTAGTACAATAGGCAAAGCTAATAATACTTTGTTTTCTTAGGTACCTGCTACAATCCACAACAGTCAGACACTGGGACATTTGGAGGGCTCCCAAATGGATAGAACACAGACCAAATAAAAGATAACCCAAAAAACGTTGGCTCCTGAAAGTTACCAAATCTGTGTGTCAGGGGACCATTATATCAGCACATACGTAAGATGAGGTACTTAGGAGACAGAGAAGGGATTATGCTTCATGGTTCTTTTTATTTATCTTTTCACCTTTAGCTTCCATTATCAACAGTTTTCCCATTATTAACAACTCTCTCTACATCTTTACCAAACCAAATCCCCAAGAAAGAGTCTGACTGGTTTATTTAACCAATATTATCCTTGTTTGGGCAGAGGTTTTTCAGGCCAGGCTGCCTCACAGCTTGACGGCGGTTGGGGGAAAGCTGCTTCTGCAATTCTGATGTTCCCTTCCATGTGGAGAAGAGCTTAATTACTGAGACACCCCTGGCACTCTGTCCCCAGTCACTCCATTCCCAGAGAGCACACGTTCACCCCTGCTTTCCCACACTATGTAAGTCTTACAGGGGGTGGCATGGAAGGCGACTGGTTTAGTGCTTCCAGTGCCTAGACAGGTGAGTCTGTTTAGTTTTGTCCAGTATTAATGCATTTCCCTTCAGACATAAATCACTTCTCCCATTTAACACTTAGCAGTAATCAAAGTCATATTTTGATTCTCTGCCTTACTCTCTCCTCTGTTTTAAAAATTGGTTTAGGACCTGGACGGGGAAGAGAGATGTTTCCTAGAAGATGTAAGCAATAGCCAGGTTAATTACTCGCTGCCATTGGTCAGGTGCCCATTCCTAGTCCAGTGAAGCCAGGGACTGTCACCACTAAAAGGGACTATTTGTAGGGCAGTTTTCTTTTGAAGAGGACTGTGGGTGTGGCAGGCACAGTGGCAGGTCTTAACTCTGCAAGTTTCTGTAGAATAGAAGTCCCTTGTTTCTTTTTATTTGTACCCAGACCCCCTCAAGGGATTGACTCCCAGAATGCATTTGCATAGACAAGAACGTAACATATACCTGCAGTAAGTGTTCTAACTTTTATTGACGATTTTAAGTAGCCCCACAAAACCTAACTCCTCTTAACTATCACCACAAAGCAACATTGTCCCTCCAACACCAAAAAGCACACCTCTCCTGCCTCCTGCTCACGTGATGCCACTGGAGCAGGCTTGGCCCGGTTACAGCACAAGGCACGAGCGTGCACACTGACCTCCTTCTCTATGATAGCCACTTGCTTCTTGGCCAGCTTCTCCAGCTCGATGGACGAGTTGTTGGCATGCGTCTCCACCTCCTTCTGTAGCTTGAGGCGGTGCTCGTCCATCTCAGCCTTCAGCTTGTTCTCCAGGGCGATCAGCTGCTTCTGGTGCTGGCGCCGCATCCGCTTATAACCTGACATCTGTTCCCGCAACTCGTTCTCCTGCTCATGCTCATGGATCTGTCGTGTAACCTGATTTGGGTCGGGGAACAGAACTCAGGTAACCAGATTCATGGAAGACAAACTTTCAGGCAAAGCAGAGGAGCACTCTGGCATAATTCTATCACTGCCACCATCAACTTACCTATTGGCTGAATGCTCACCTGTACCAGGTGCTACTTTGTATGCTCTTTATATTCTTGATCCCTAATCCTGAAAACCATCTCATTCACGCACTCATTTTACTCATTAATGAGGTAGGTGTTACCACCCCCAATTTGTAGAGGAAGAAATTGAGGCTTGAGGGAGTTCGTTTATTCGTTCAGCCGAACTATATTTACATATTTTTGATATATCATGATACGTATCCTCAAGGTCATATAGCTAGTAAGGCACAGAGCTGGGATTCAGACCCAGGTCTGTCAGGTTCCAGAGTTATGCTATTTCTACTACACCAGGATTCCTCAACCTCAACACTATTGACAATGAGCTGGATGATTCTTTGAAGGGCTATCCTTGCATTGTAAGATATTTAACAGCATCTCTGGCCTACCCACTAGATGCCAGCACACCTCCCAAGTCAAAACAATCAAAAATGTCTGTAGATATTGACAAATGTCCCTTGGGGGGCAAAATCCCTCTGGTTGAGAACCACTGCATTATATCCGACTGCTTGTTTTTAAAGATCATGTCTCTAATAGGAATTTTGAGTATATTCCTAAAGTTGAACAAGATTTATTCCTGATTCTTAATATGAATGAGGGAGACATGGAAGGTGAAAGGAGAGAGAGGGAGGGAGAGAGAGGAAGAGGAAGAGAGAGAGAGAGCGAGAGAGAGAGAGAACACTCTCTTCTTTTAAATCCTCTGTCTTCCACCTCCCCTTCCCCCAGAAGAGATGTTAGCAAATTACAATATATTTATTTACTTGCTCTCCTAAAGAAGAGAAAGCATTTCTATAATTTTTAGGTGGCTACTTTTCTTAGTAATTTTTCCTTCACTCAAGTGAATATTCAAGAAACTCAAGATTGCAAATATAAGTTTGGGCATCTCTTGTGTCTTTCTATTACACCTTTTCTGATTTTCCACTCCTTCCTTCAATATGTCACCCCTCTTTATTTTCCTGTTAGATTCTCTGCTCACTTCATTCTCATCTTTCCTGTTTTAGGGAAAAAAATTAATTACAAAATTATAACTTCAGCTTTGTTTTTCACTAGTAATTTAGTCACTCCTATCTACTATAAGCCAATTCTCCCCAACCTAACCCTTAAACAAGTTTTACTAGAAATTTTTGTGCTATTAATTCTCTTTACTATTTTCAGTTTATAGGTCAAAGTGCATTTTGTACAAAGAACAGTTTGTTTCTTTGCTCCTTTCAGAAGGTGTCCCTGCATACCAGACTGAGTCCTTACTATCAAGAGAGTGCTGTTCTGTAACTGGATAGTATTATCAAAGTATACCATTAAACATTAGCCGAACTTTGAAACCTTTCCAGCTGAAACTAACACTAGGTTTCATATTCATTTCTCTTTTCTAAAGGACAACCCTCTTTAAAGTATGAAGAACATAAGAGCAGAAGATATTTCAAGACCAAAAAAAAAAAGGACAGCATCACCAAAGGGGCACCTAACACTCTAAAGGAAATTTATTTTGTCATCACAATATCATGTTTCTTTTTAATGGACTATTTCATGATAAAAGGAAAGAAAGAAGTCATTTGGAATATATGTGTATATTTCACTTCCTCATGTTTGTGCCTTTCTGAAGTTCAACTATCAGGAAACAACAATTCCAATCAACAGAAAGTATCCCATTTAGTCCTTTCTGAATTTACTTGTTTTTCATACAACTATGGCAGTAAAGTGTCTGTTCTAGGGTAATTTGCATTTGAGATATGTATTATCCCTAAACTTATTTTTTCGCGTTAGTATTCCTTCTTTAATCAGATTCCCAAAGCTGGGGCATGGCACACCCTAAAGCTATCATGACACATTTAAAACTTGCCAGCAGGATATCTGACTAGCTTGTGGTCAAATAGTCTCAGGATGGGTGTTTCCCTAAACCAGGCACCTAAAGATAAAACGGAAATGAGTTGTGTCGGGAACATTTTCTATCCTAACTGGTGAGTGACTGCCTGTGAAAAGGGTGGCCACATTGCACACCAGATCACACAAGTATGTGGCAAAGACAAATTACAAAGCTCAACATGCTATCATTTACATCACTGAGGTTCTGGAGAAACATATTGCTTCTAAATGCTTCCTGAAATTTGGATAATCACCTTCTTAAACTCCTAACATCGCCTTCCATTTGTTGCAACAAAACTTTCTACGTTTCGACGTGACTGCCTTCTTAGGCACATAGAGAGATACTGAGTTTTAGAATTCCATACTCAAGCAAAGTAGACAAATTTAAATAAAAGTATGGCCAGATGTTTTATGTATGAAGTCTAATGTGTGATACACAAAAATATTTTTATCTACAGTTATGTACACCTGCATGTTTTAAGTTTATACTGGGTGTCTTACAAATATACTATTTGATCAGAACAAAAAAATCACTCATAATTTTAAATTTTATCATGCTATACAGTTTACAATGTCATTTCACATGCAATTTGCTTCTTTAATTTTTATAAAGCCTAGGATTTGAACTGAGATCCTATGGTTCTTGAATTGCCTGAGGAAATCTACCTCATCAAGGCAGAAAAGAATGAACTTCCTGTTATTAAGTAATGGAAGGAATCAATACCCCCAAAAGTCAAAGCTGGAGAGAGTGGTAAGTCTAAGTTACAAGCTGAATAAGTCTGAATATGAAAGAAAGTTATAGGAATGTAGTGACTGTAGTAGTTTTTATAATGCTAGTTTCAAAACTGTGATTGACTAATAGTGGGCAGTAGCATCTTGCCATGCCCAGTAGGGTCCTTGGACACAAATCTCATTCTCTCCCTTACTATATAACTGACCTTGGCCAAATTACTTAACATCTTGAAGTCTCCCAAGAGGAGCCACTGCTATGATGAGATCACTAGTGGGATAACACTTGTGCCCAGCAAGGTGTCTGACACACAGATGTCTGATATATGCTGATTCTCTTTCTTGTCCTGCCAGGGTCTGAGCAGTATGTCTCTGTTTCCCTCCACCAAGCATTTCCAGTGATGCAGACATAGATCAGAACAAGTAGATCCAAGAGAAAGGGGAAGTCTAACAATAAAACTGTACTGGTTTTATCCAGATTGTGGCTTATAAAATAAGTATGTATAATTTATGAAACTGAATTATTAACCATTTCACGTACCTGGAGTAATATATAAAAGTTAAGAGCCATAAAGTTAGACTGTACTTTTTCCGGAAAATTTCTACAGTCATTCCATCTACCTTATTTAATTGCAGCAAAAATTTGGACCTAAAACACACTACTTCATCCAAAGTGTGCTATTTGCCTACCAAGTTCAGAACACTGCACTAGAGGGCTAATAAACAACTTACTGAACATAAAAGAGAAGCACGGTGGCTGGTAATGTTACTCTCTTAAGAGATCAAAGCCAACTTATGCAATCAAAATAATACATATGATATTTATGATAAAAACTGGTCACCTCAGCTCTTAGAATAAATGAAATTTATAGCAAATTCTTAAAAAATAATACAACGGGTCACATTTTGACATTAGAAATTTGATACCCCCCTCTTTAGAATACCTAGGGAAAAAACGTTTTAAGTTCATACCAAAATTGATGATGGATAATAGGCAATTCTGCCTTATACATAAACACTGGCATGAAGAACTTTGAAATGTACACCTGCAAATCCAAATTCTCCTGTGATAGCAGAACTGGAAGAGACTTCACTCATTCACTTGTTCATTCATTCATTCAACATGTTTATTCAGAGAGTTTGGTCATGGGAGTTGGGCATATAGACTGGGCAGCATAAGTGAAAAATGGTATCAGTAATGATCTTAGTGAGATTAAGAAGCCGAGAGAAAGGAAAGAGGAGCTACACAATATTCTGATAAGCATCCTCTGGTACACTTATACTATCCAGGAAGAGGACACATCTTCACGCATTTAGAAACAGAACAGTGGGGCTGATGAAAGGTGAAACAGCATTTACTGCAGAGGTGCTAATATTTTTATGCTTGTCTATCAAACTCATTCAGGTATCCAATTCTATAATTAGCTGAAAATTAGGTTGCGTGTTTAAAATCAAAATGAAAACTCCATTTTTATAAGAGCTTTTCTATTAAATCTGGTAAAACTAAAGTAAAAGAATCCATATTTGTTTGCATGGATAGAACAATAATCATTTCTGTCTACACGCTTTCCTAGAGATTAGAAACTAAGAGTTTTGTGCCCCTGTCCCTAATGTGTATTCTTCTTCTTCTTCCTCTTTTTTTTTTTTTTAAAGTAGGCTCTACGCCCAACATGGGGCTTGATCTCACGACTCCAAGATCAAGAGTCACATCCTCTACCAACTGAGCTAGCCAGGCACCCCGGCCCCCGGCCCAAATGTGTATTCTAACATACATTTACCTGTGTAGTAAGACCACTCATTCCAGTGAGAATTCCTTCAGAAGATCAAAATCTGAATTGTTTGATAGATATGGGCTTGGTGCTCTTTATATTAACATCGACTATGGGAAGGAATTACCATATGACCCAGGACATTATGAAATTTTAAGAAATGACATCAGATGTAACAACAGCTGAAAACACTCTCATGGGTTACTAATCCAGTTAAAATATTAGGATCTCCATTCACCAGTAATAAAAACTTAAGGAAGGCACATTTCAAAGGCCCAATAAATCAGATGAGAAATTCTGAAGAACTATACAAACAACTCCTTACTCCAGATAATGAATCAGTCCAATATGAACTTTCTTACAGGAGAAGAAAAAGAAAGGATGAAATAAAAAAGGTTCCATGATATGCCCTTCTTTTTCCTAGTTTTTCAAAATAAAGTCAATCATCTCTGCCCTTCAATGATTATAATACAAATATACCTGATTCTAAAGTTTCCTCAGGGTTTCTTCTGCTGTCTAGGTTCACAGTCCTTGCTTTTCCTTTGTTACAAACGTAATTGTGCAGCGGTGCATAAGAACACAAAAATCTCAGTGTTAAGGGGCCCAAATGGTACAAACATCTAGTAGTAAAAGCCTGTAGCCCATGGACTGCATACACTGGTCAATAACCCCCTTCAAAAGCACAATGTACAAAAAAATGCCAAGGGCAAAAACCACAGGTGGGCCTCTTTTAGGTTTATGTAGAAAAGGTAGGCTGATAAAACAAATTTAATGAATATAAAATTTTTTGTCAGTTTGCAAGTCTGTCTGAAATATAAACTCATTATCTATTTATGTATTAATTGAAAAAATAATTTCTAAATTCCTTTTTCTTTTTGCTGTTCACTTTTGAATCACTCTGTGACTTGCCAGCACTTCTATTTAGAAGACTGTAAAGAGTTAAACCAAAATCAATCAATCAACATAGTATTGCTACCAATCATGGCAAGTGAAGGGAGGTTTCAACAATGACTTGATTGTTCGTTATACTGGACTTTCATTTTCTCAGCATCTTGCTCCTACCTTTATGTCATTTAAGTAACTTTAGTCCTTTTCCTTTGAGCTGAGATCCATGAAAAGCAGTAGGGTTCATGATCTACTCTTAAAATTTGGATACTTCTTTTTGATATTCTAGTGTCCTGACTTATATATTCCTATTGGACTATTGGAATTAACCTTTAAAACAACATAGGTCGTAGAACTGTAGTACTTGGTAAGATACACTGAAATATCCATACCAATAATTAGATTGTCCAAAATGAGACATGGAACTGTGTAACGACTTTCATACCACTTTCCCCTTCTAATCATTCATTTTTCTTCTTTAAAAACCATTGGATGCAAATACCACTGACCTCTAATAAACTTCCATCAATCCCACCATGACTCCCAAAGCATTACATTTGGAGAGAGCTTTCTGCATACAACAACTTATCTTGCGGCTACTGCAACAGCCTATCAGCTACTCAGTTTTTCACTTAATATAGGGGCAGGGAGCCTTTTAGCAAATCCAAAGTCCATCAGAGACTGATCTCAGTTGTTCTGTCTGGGCACTAGGAAGCCTATAGGATTCAGAGGGGCTCCTGAGGACTTTGCCCATAGTCCTGAGGTGGCCTAGTAGGGAAGCAGAGAAGACGACTGCGATGGCTGATAGGCACAAATGTGAACTTCAGATCACTGTGGCATGGCAGTAGTAACATCGCACTCGGAGGTAGGAGAGGTCATGAATATGTGATGTGAGAATGAGGGTGTGGCAGGTGACAAAAGGAGAGAATCTGTCCCAGATGGGGGGGGGGGAATCCACTTGGTATAATGTTTGTTTCATATTCAAAACCTGCTTCTGGTGCTCTGAGTCTCAGTGGCTGTTCACCATTTCTCCTCTTATTTCAACATGAGCATGTCTGGATAGACATACAAGTCTCACTAGAGTCGGTGGTAAGTAATAATATTACATAAATAACATATTTTTTTGGTCAGGTATCATAACATGAAGCTATTTATTAATAAATTCATGATGCTTTATGTAGACTCAAAAGCATGCCTTTTAGGTGCTTAGCAATCATTAGCAAACACAGAATGGACATTTTTAGATCTCTATTACACAGTATAACATTCATTTAAATGAAAAATTGCCCATTAAGGAGATTACAAGAAACTTCTACACAAAGGAACTTAAAGGCAGGCTTACTGATAAGGAATCTCAATTAAATTGCTTGCTTTTAGACAGCAGCAGGCACAGCCATATGTAGGTGCTTTAACTTCCATTTTCCTTATATTTATTTATTTATTTTAAGATGATAATCCATTATCCATTCCAAAGATAATCGAAGCTTTTGAAAGACTTGAGAGATAAAAGTGGAAATCAGGTTTAAAAAATAGGACAAGAAAAACAATTTCTGGGTCGGCCTCGGATGATGTCATCATAGGTTCTAAATGTAATAGTCAGGCAGTACACACTAACTCTTTCTGCCCATGTGACCTCTAGCATCAATCTGGGCAAAACAATGAATATTTCAGTAATTTTTTGGCCGTGAAGTGAGATTCAGAAGCAAAAGATTAAAGAGAGTTTAGAGTGCCAAGGGTGAAGCAGTGTGTGTGTGTGTGAGTATGTGAGCGCGCACGCGCACGCGTGGGGGGCCAAGGGGAGGAGGCATGAAAACTAACTCTTCCAGCACACACCCCTTTTGCTACTACAAGGGCATCCAGCAATCACATTTGCAATAGTAAAAACGCTGAAGGATCCTACAGTATCCCTTCTTCCACAACCACCCCTATCCTCTCCTACAAAGCCCTTCTTGCTTTATTGGTGCCACGGAATTCTTCAGGGGTTAAATGGGGAAGTGCAGCCACTACCATTGTTGCAATAAATAAATGAATGAACCAGAACGAACCAGCAACTCGGCCCTGGGAAGCTAGTATCTTATTTTCTACAATTACATCCATTAACCAGCAATGATATATTTGAAAAAATATATTGTGTTTTATCTTTTGATGTGTGTGTATACATTACAGACACACATGCATCTATACAAAAAGAAGCATAGTGCCCTGCATACACATACATCAAACACCTTTACAAAATTTTTTAGCGTTATTATTTCAATGAAAACACAAATAGCTTTTAAAAAATTGGATGGTTAGCAACTTCATCTCAAAGGCCTTTTATTTTGCATATACAGCATATATAAATACACACACACACACACACAGGTTTTTTTTTTCCATGCCGTAGACAATGCTAAAATATCTGAGATCAGGTTGCCATGCCAACAGATTTTTTCTAAAATGAATAAAATTATTAGGAGGGAGAAAACATTCTTGACTCCTTTCCTCCATCCATGAAGCCGAGAGAGGCTCAGGGAGGGCGAGAGGCTGCCAGATGGGGAGGAGGGGAAGGAAGGGAAGGTGGGTAGAGGGGTGTTTGCTTACCAAAGATGCTGATTTGATCGTGGCAAAGCGCTCTCTGTTCCGGTAGTGGAGGGCCTGGCTCTGAACTGACTGGGTAGGCCGCGGCTCAGGCCTGGGATCGCCGTGGCCCGCCTCATCCCTTATGAATACATGATCCTGCAGAAATGGATAAAAACAAGGAGAAAGTCCAGCTGTGCTCTTTCCTCGCCGGCTGCCTCTCTCTCACCCCTCTTTCTGCACAAGCACTGCTGTTTGAAATGCATAGTTTAGCTCTCTGCTAGTCCCCGCAGCTCCCACGGTACAAAATGAATAAGCAACACATTGCAGCCTTCAGTTAGGAATGTCAGCTGATCGCTAGTGGGATGCCTTCTGAATCCCTGGCAGGCTTTTTCTTTACCTCCAGAATTACATATATGCAAAAGAAAAAAAGAATAGAAAAAACAATGCAATGTACAGACTCCTTAGAACGGTTTGCTTAAAACGCTGTAACCAAATAATTCCTTTAAAAATGTCATGTCCATGTCTAGCAAGGAGGATGCTGGTTGCTTTTAACATAAAAGCGAGCCTCCGCCTCATTCCCTTGAAAGATCTGCTTTCTCAATTTAATTTTATTTGAGATCTGTTCGGTAGGATCATCGTTCTGCCTAGAACCAGTGTAGGCTTGTGCTGAACTGCCTCTCTATCTTGTGCTGGGAAGATTCGGCAGTCACTGAGGGATCCTGCTTTCCAGTCATGATCGTACACAGTTCTAGCACCTTCTCTCTACAGCTTCTGAAAGGATTTTTTTTTAGATTTAAAGAGACAGGCATGCAATTTCAACCAAATGATACTTTCACAAATTCTTCCTCAACTCAGTCTCGGTATGGTCACCAGAGTGAGTGAGGCTGGGATTTAATGCCCTTGGCTGATTTAATCAAATCTGTGCTTTCTTGATAGGCAGAGATGATTAATCTTGGTGTAACGCCCAGTGAAAAATAACATTCCCTGGAAGGGTAATAATGGATGTTTCTTAAATGTAATTTAAATGAGTTTTAAAGGGGAAAATGCTTTTAAAGGGTGATGCTTTTCTCTATAAAAGATGGAGTGGTCAGTCAGTAAGTAGCTCTAACCCTTCAGGGAAAAAGATACTATAATAATAGCTCAAAAACATGTACAACCATGGGGGATTTTTAAATAGTACATGTTCAGGAGGGGAAGGAGAAATTAATTCCCTTATTGTCCTAGGGTTTTTTTTTTAATTTTCTTTTTTTTGAACGTTTATTTATTTTTGGGACAGAGAGAGACAGAGCATGAACGGGGGAGGGGCAGAGAGAGAGGGAGACACAGAATCGGAAACAGGCTCCAGGCTCTGAGCCATCAGCCCAGAGCCCGACGCGGGGCTCGAACTCACGGACCGTGAGATCGTGACCTGGCTGAAGTCGGACGCTTAACCGACTGCGCCACCCAGGCGCCCCTGTCCTAGGGTTTTAAGAGAATCCACTTCTCTTTTGTGAGAAGTCGGTTTTGCATTTTGTCTATGACTATTTGAATTTTTTTTTAATAATTCCTCTTTCAACAGAAAACAAAAATTGAAGAGGTTTAGAAAACATGAAATTTTATTATATAGTCTAAAATTTTGAAAAGTCAAGACACACATATTCTTGAGGGAAATTAAATTTTATATTCAGGTTTTTATGTAAAAGCCAAGAGCCAAGATTAAATTTACCATTGGGCTGATTTTCTTTTTCCTTTTATAAATTTAGAATGCTCCAGAATGTTGGGAAGGTATATGCCATTACATCTATATCTAGAGATTTTTTTTTTTCAATTTACCGTATTGAGGTCTAGTTTGTTTTTAAATAATGAAGGGACCTGTAAGGCCACTGGGGACATATACGTCAAATTCAAGGATATGCTACCATTGTGCTGTCCTATAAGATATGTAAAGTTCAGTTCCCAGGTCACACCAGTTATATTTCAAGGTAGCCACTAACTATGGCTACCATACTGAACAGTGCAGATACAGTTCCTTTCCATCACTGCAAGAAGTTGTATTAGATAGTACTATAGGTTAAAAATATATCTCAACCCATATTTTTGAGATTTATATGAAAAAAAACCTTGAAAGGCCAATTAAAACTTGTCTATATTATTTCCCAGGAAATCTAACCTCTTATTTTATAGGGCAAAGAGAGATCAGGTGTGAGACTGGGATGTACGCACTAGGTTTAAGGTTCTAGGGAGGAAGGCACTGGGATCTACCGCCATTCACATTGCTGACTGTTTATTAGTAAGTTACGTGTATCCTAATATTACAGTCCCAGAAAAACAAGGAGCTTCTAACTGCCACTAAGCAGATGAGACAGATGAGGTGGAGTCCTGTGGTTTTACAGAAGGGCTTAAGAAGTCAAAGTTTTGGTGATTATTAATTAGCTAACATTAAGTAAACTGACTGAGATGTAGCAGCTAAGTTTCAAATTGTAATAACCTGATTTACAAAGGTAAATAGTGACACCAGAATCTACACTGTTTGCTGAACAGAATAAAGTGAAACATATTCACGCACAAATGTGTATAATTTTACTACTATTAGTCTATCTTCTCTCAGATAAAAATTAACACGTGTGGGTTAGGACCTTGCTTATTAGCAAATTAGAAGTCACATTATATTTCTTTTTTTTAATTAAAAAATTTTTTTAATGTTTATTTATTTTTGAGAGAGAGAGAGAGAGCGTGCGCACGCGAGCAGGGGAGGGGAAGAGAGACAGACACACAAAATCTGAAGCAGGCTCCTGTCAGCACAGAGCCCGATGTGGGGCTCGAACCCAGGAACCACAAGATCATGACTTGAGCTGAAGTCAGATGCTTAACTGAATGAGCCACCCAGGCGCCTCTTAAATTTTTTTTTTAATATTTATTTTTGGGAGAGAGAGAGAGAGAGAGAGTGCAAGGAGGAGAAGGGCAGAGAGAGAGGGAGACACAGAATCCAAAGCAGGCTCCAGGCTCTGAGCTGTTTGCACAAAGCCCAACGCGGGGCTTGGACTCACAAACTGTGAGATCATGACTTGAGCTGAGGTGGAACGCCTGCCTAACCGACTGAGCCACCCAGGCGCCCCTCACATTATATTTTCTAAGTTTTTAAACTGGATACACCAGGAAAGTTAAGACTTGAAATCATAGTGATTTTAGTTAAAATGTAGTTAATTCAATAACCCACTAAGGTATATTTTAAACATAATACTATTTTAAAAGCTAGTCTGAGAATAGGTCTAAAATTTTAATCTACTTCAAATATAGTAAATAATGTCAACAGTATAATTCTTTATTTCAGCTTAATTTTTTTTTCATTTTAAAAAGTATTCTTAGTTTTTCACAGCAGCTTCATAACATATCACCACACTAAAAGTCTTCAAATGTTATGCAAGAGACCACAAAATGAGGTAAAATTTTAGCCTACTAGTGGATATCCATTTCAAATGCATAAGAAAATGAATTTAAATCATTTTGTTAAGATTTTATTTTTACATTATCTCTATACCCAACATGGGTCTTGAACTCACAACCCTGAGACCAAGAGTTACATGCTCCATGGACTGAGTCCCAATGAATGAATAAATGAATTTTAAAATATTCAGTTACATTGCATAAAACAAGTTTAAAATTCTGAAGACAACTTAAACAATGAAGCAATTTTGAAATGAGGGAAATGTGACTTGAGAAGCAAGTACAAATAAATTAAACTATCAACTTTACTGGGTGTATTGTCTGTCGGTTATACTGTCCCTTCAAATCGCAGTCCCTTCGAAAATGACCACCGTATCTGACTCCCAAACTTTCTGAATTGAACACATTTTAAGATTAATAATGGAAAGGGACAATTTGCTAATTAATGCAGTTAGGCACTGATGTATATTATTTACAGGTAACGTGAGGGGCAACATCTTTGATGTTGAATAATGATTTTTAGAAGATTAAGAACAAATATCGGAGCACCTGGCTGGCTCAGTCAGTAGAGCATGTGATTCTTGATCATGGGGTTGTAAATTTGAGCCCCATGTTGAGGGAAGAGATTACTTAAAAATAAAATCTTAAAAAAAAAAAGAACAAATATCATATTCTATTTTACCAAGACAAATAAATCATAGGCCTTGTTTATAATTTATCTTGAACACAGTATCATCTGGGAATAAACAAAATTGCTCTTTGAAATATCAATATGGGTGAGGACCAGTTTTAAATAAATCTGTGTTAACCAGGTAAATTTATAACGTTCCTTCACTGTAAAAAAAAAAAACAAAAAAACAAAACTTTTTCAGATTAAAAAAAAAAGCTGTCATAACATTTGTTCAAAATCATTAGTAAAAAGAATTGAACTTTTATACAATATAGTCAAGTATATGAAGCATGAAGCACAAACTTTGCTATTATACCCTGGACAGAGGGCTCTACTTTTATTTAAAAGTTTTTCTCTAAGTTATCTATTTATGCTTCTGAAATTAAGATTCATGGTGTAGTCACTTGTTTAGAGTTTCCAGGTTAACTTGAAATCAACTCTTGGAAACCACTGTTCTGGACTCTGTTGTATTTTGGGTATATCTTTATCATACTATCACATACTTACTTGTGTGTCTGTGTGTGAGGCTGTGAGCTTTCTGAAGACAGCAAATGTGGTTTGAAAACTCTGTCTCCCTAGCAGTTCCTTAGTGCTTGACACTTAGTAGGCATTCAGGAAATGTCTGCTGAATAAATGAGCTCAAGAATATAGGTCTGAGAAGAAATCAGGTCTGAGAAGATTCTGAGAAAATGACATTTTCTCTTATATTATTTAACAGAATTCGAATCTGTATTTCGTAAAAACCTGCCACTCTGTACTCTAAGGAAGTCATAAAATAGTGACACACAAGCATACCTTGACATGGGGGCAGGAAGAGGATCTAAAAATGGCTTTTATCGGATGATGAGAAGCTTTTTTATAGACTCCCACACTTTTTACACTGTGCAGAAGGGATCAGCAAACCTACTATGCCTTTTGTTTCTGTTCATTTCAAAATTATTCAATTACTACATGAGCAGTTGTAGCTATCAACAGCCGGGGCTGGAGGAAGGGAAGAAGATGGACGAGGCTCTCTTCAACCTGGGAGGAGGGTGGCTACTAAGGAGCAAAAATGACTAGCATGCTGAGGATAAAGATGTTACCATAGAGATTGGTCTGTATGACTGCCCTGCTTAAGAAACATTACCTTCATATGTTAATTTACTTTTACTTTGCCAAATGTGAGTTGAAGAGTCAAAGAACCCGCCCCTCTCCTCAGCAAAAATAATAGGAAAGGCCACTGAAGCAAGTGAAAATTAAACTAGAACACCCTATTCCCTCAAGGACATTTCTTTTTTTTTCCCTCCCACAAAAATGGTGAAAGCTGTTCTTTTTTTAAAAAAGAGGAAAAAAGAAAAAAAAGAACTACCATCAACTAATAGGAAAAAGGGCAAATAAAACTTTAGGAATTAAGATAGAATGATCTTTTAAAATAATACCTAAAAGGGGGCCATGATGATTAGAGTTCATTAGGCATGTCTAATATAATAAATTGAAAACGAATACTTTAATATATTAAAATCTTATGATCTATATTAATAGAAGGAGGCAGCAGGCAAAGGTAAGTGACTTTAGACTTTAACAAAATAAAAGTGTACCTTTTAATTGGAAAACTGAATAGATTTGGTTGGTTAGAATGCTATTAAAATCTGTTTGCTACTGCTACATACACAATGATCTTAAGGAGTGGGGTAGAGGCCGAGAAGCAGGCTAGGTGACAGCGAAACACCTAATCTGGATTGAGAGTTTGTCCTGGAGCCATTTGGGAATAATTGAAAACTGAGGTGTACGTAGAGTTGTGTCCTGTAAAAGTTCACAAACCGTTTATTGGATGCTTACTGTGTAACAGACACTGTGCTGGGTGGCAGGAGAAGAGAGACGCCCTTGAGGAGCTAACAGTCTAGGATACGGTGATTATTCTGTTTTTCTTTTTAATTTTTTAAAATGTTTATTTATTTTTGATAGAGACAGAGCACGAGTGGGGGAGGAGCAGAGAGAGAGGGAGACACAGAATCCGAAGCAGGCTCCAGGCTCCGAGCTGTCGGCCCAGAGCCCGACGCGGGGCTCGAACTCGCGAACCCTGAGACCATGACACGAGCCAAAGTCGGACGCTCAACCGATGGAGCCACCCAGGCGCCCCAGTGATTGTTCTTGTTATTGGAAAGAGCAGGGTGGCAACATTAGCAAGGGAAAACGAAAGAAATGCTTAAAGTTTATTTTGTCAGAATATACTTTTAGACTTATCAAATCATTTGTGCTCAAAGGGAAGATTAGATTAGGGTCCCTTCAGGGCCTGGGAAAGACCAGATTCAAGGTGAGGACTGGAGAGAAAGAAGTAACCTGGAATTCTAACGTCAAAGGAAATTTTTTGGTGTCCCACTTTACATTTTTTGGGGCTTGATGTGTGATAGAACCATCTTGCTAAAATCAGGGCATCTTTATTCTGGAGGCAGAGCAGTTAATTGCAAGTCATACTCTTATTGGTTGCACATGGCCTTTAAAAGTAAATTTACTTCCTATATAAAACGGTAATCTGTTCCATATCTACAGTTTGACTAATTTAGGATAATGCCTGCTTGATTGTAACAATCAAGGTGGGGGGGGGGGACACAAATGTGTATTTTGATATTTATTAAGTTTGTTCTAATTACTGGAGTATTATTATTGGAGAAATGCTCTTCACTCAAGTCTTTTAAACCATAAAGATAATACTTAAGATTATTTAACCCTTTTAATCCATATGTTCAATGAACCAAAATAGCATGATGTTTAGTCTCTGGCAATTAATTCATTCCCTGTGTGTGTGTATGTGTGTGTTTTTAATTTTTTTTTTTTTTGCATTTATTCATTTTTGAGACACAGACAGAGACAGAGCACAAGCCGGGGAGAGGAAGAGAGCGAGGGAGACAGAGAATCCGAAGCAGGCTCATCACCTGAGCTGAAGTCAGATGTTTAACTGACTGAACCACCCAGGTGCCCCTGTTTTTTTTTTATTTGTTCATTCTTGCATTCTGTAGTTATTTATTGAGTGCCTGTGCTGTGCCAGGCACTGTTCTAGGTGTTGAGATACATCGTGGAGCAAGGCAGGCACAGTCTTTGCCCTAATGAAATTTACATTCTACTAATGAAATAATAGATAAAAAATTTAATACATAATATTAGATAGTGACAAATATTAAAAAGAAAAGAAAATAGGATAATGAGGTAATGAGTAAAACACTGTAATATGGTAATTCAGTGATATATAGGTTTTTCTAAGATTCTGGTCACAAACCCAAACAAAACTGGTAAATGTTTTGTAAGACAAGTTTGACCGCTTCCTTTCAAAAACATTCTTTGTGGTCACAAATTATGGTGGACTCCGAAATGCACCACCTAGATTCCCCTCTAAGAAAAGACTTGCTGCCAGAATCCTCCTGGGCTGTCAGTCCATTTAGGGGCTGCCTTGGCTGCAGAGAGCGGCCTTGTGCAAGTTCATACCCTTCCCAGGGCGCTCACGTTCAATGACTGATCTGCGTGAGGGTAACAAGGCACAGCCATTCTGGCTTAGTTTGGACAACTCTGAAGGGTCATTTTAGCCCCAGAGCTCCTTGGGAGCCATCTCACTTCAACTTTGCCCTCTGCCCAATGCTGCGCCCTTCTCTCTCTTCCACAGGTGTTGATCCCCAAGGAAACTCCTAATAAGCAAATGAATTGCTGCATGAAATGGTCTCAGCTCTGCTTCCTAGAGAATCCAACCTGTGACCTAAATGTTACCTGTACCTATGTGTCACCACTATGCCATCTGCATGAAGAAGGAGGGACTGATCAGAACAGTGGCTTTTAGAAAAATCCTCCTTTTCATCAAAAAAAAAAAAAAAAAAAAAAAAAAAAAAAAGAAAAATCCTCCTTTTCAAGTGAAATCCAAACATAAAATGTAAGATATAAAAGCAGGCCTTGTCCTGGGGGAGGTATGGATGAGGCTTGTTCCTGAGGCACCTCTTTACAAAATAGCTTAAAAGTCACATTAGAGATCTGCTTCTTTAAAGATTACAGAAAAAGAAACATAGAATTTAAGACCTGGAAGGGATCTCTGAAACCACACAGAACAACTCCTGATTTTACAGATGGAGAAACTGAGGCCCAGAGAGGTTTGCGACATAAAATAACACTAACAGTTGCAGACAGAATTATAAATTAGTTTCCTTATTCCTGTAATCCATTACATAAAATTTTCTATTGAGAACTTAAAATCCTATTTCATTTATGTTCCCAAGTGGAAAACTTTTAGGAATTCAAGCATACCAACAAATATAAAGTTTCTGAATACTTTTTTATTTCTATTGTGTTTAAAATGATATACATATTAAAATTTTTTAATGTTTATCTACTTTTGAGAGAGAGAGAGAGACAGAGAATGAATGGGAAGGAGCAGAGAGAGAGGGAGACACAGCATCCCAAGCAGGTTCCAGGCTCCGAGCTGTCAGCACAGAGCCCAGCATGGGGCTTGAACCCACCAACCGCGAGATCATGACCTGAGCCAAAGTCGGACTCTTAACCAACTGAGCCACCCAGATGCCCCTAAAATGATGTATTTTTAAGCCCAGGTATAGCATTTAAATGGGTCTCATGAAGAAATATCATATTTAACACTAAGTTTTCATATATAACATATTCTACTTTTATTGTCTGCTTATATTTTCCCCCTTTTTTATTGTGGTAAAATACACATAAATTCACCATCTTAATTATTTTTAAGTATACAGTTCGGGGCTCTTCAATACACTTCTAATGTTGTACAACCATCACCACCATCCATCCCCATAACTCTTTCATCTTGTAAAGCTGAAACTTGTCCCCATTAAACAACTCTCCTTTTCTCCCTTCAGCCCAGCCTCTGGCACCCACCATTCTACTTTCTGTCTTTATGATTTTAGCTACTCTAAATACCTCATATAAGTAGAATCATACAGTGTTTGTCTTTTCATTACTGGCAAACTGCACTCAGTATAATGTCCTCATGGTTCATCCATGTTATAGCATGTGACACAATTTCTTTCCTCATTCAGGTGGGATAATAGTCCACTGTATGCATATATCATATTTTGCTTATCTCTTCATTCATCAATGAACACTGGGTTGCTTCCATGTTTTAGCTATTATAAATAATGTTGCTATGAACATGGATACAGACATTTCTTTTAGATACTACTTTCATATTTTGGGAGGATATATACCCAGAAGCAGAATTGCTGGATCATGTGGTAATTATGTTTTTAATTTTTTGAGGAACCACCATACTGTTTTCCACAGCAGCTAGACCATTTTACATTCCCATCAACAGTGCACAAGGATTCCAATTTTTCCACATTCTTGTCCATTCCTGTCATTTTTGTTTTGTTGATAGTAGCCATCCTAATGGGTATGAGGTGGTATCTTATTGTAGTTTTGATCGCATTTCCCTAATGATTAATGATGTTGAGCATCTTTTCATGTGCTATGGTTTTTATTTTCTTTGGAAAAATGTCTATTCAAGTCCTTGCTCATTTTTGATTTGGGCTGTTCGTTTTTTGGCTGTTGAATTTTTTTGTTTTTGTTTTTTCATTTTAAGTTTATTTATTTTGAGAGAGAGAGGGAGGGGGGGAGAGAGGGAGAGAGAGAGAGAGAGAGGGAGAGAGAGAGACAGAGAGAGAGAGAGAGAGAGAGAGAGAATGAATGAATATGAATCTAAAGCAGGCTCAGCACTATCAGTGCAGAGCCCCATGCAGGGCTCAAACTCACAAACCTGTGAGATCATGACCTGAGCCGACATCAAGAGTCAAGCACCACCCAGGTGCCCCTGGTTGGTGAGTTTTAGGAGCTCTTTCTCTATTATAGATATCAATCCCTTATTAGATATGCAAATATTAGATATGCAAACATTAGATTTGCAAATATAATCTGCAAATATTTTGTTATATTCTGTGGGTTGCTTTTTTACTCTGTTCATGTTGTCTTTTGATTAGCCTGCTTATATTTTCAAGTTAATTCATTCAGTTTTATTTGCAAATGTTTTTTAAATTTCTTCCATCACACTTTCTCTATATATTTATTTCATAATAAAATAGAAATGCATTATATAACTTAAATTATTCCTGACAAACATTTCATATGGATCAAATACAACTACCTTCTATTTCAGAATATAAATTAACATCTATCCTTAAGTGGTTATACCATGCAAGAGAAAAAAATATTGAAAAACCTGTATTATCATAAGACAGCTCTGTACCATCACACAAAAATTAGAATTAAAATCCCCAATAAGTTCAAGACTAGGGTTTTCCTTCTTGTTGACTATGCTAGTAGTATCTTCTAATTCTGTTCTCATTTGAGGGGTCCTGGATCCAGTGGAAATCCTTTTCCTTTCATCCCTGTACCCATAGAGCCCCAGAGGGAACAGAAGGGAGAGAGCCAAATCTGTCAGCATTCATGATAGCTCCTTCCAAAAAGAGATTCCAGCAAAACCTTCTTTTCTACCCTTCAAATATAGGATCACTTGCCCATGTTCAAAGAGAGCTGGCTGCCAATGCTGAACTCTTAGTGGATTTCTACTTTGGTCTGGTATCACTCCTTTCTTCAAAATGCTTCCATGGCTTTCTGATAATCTGGGTCCTTGCTGTCTCTCTGGACTCCATTCACTCTTTACATAGCTCACCAAGCTCTAACCTCTCTGATCTTTTCCCTCTTCCTTGAATATACAAAGTTCTTTTTGTCTCAGGGCCTTTGCGCTTGTTACTTTCTGACTCACCTCCTTGTCTCACCCCAAGTTAGCTAGCTTCTACTTATCTTTGAAATTTTAGCTTAAATGTCACTTCATAAGGTAGTCTTTCCACTACTCCCTGATAGACTAAATCCTTTTACCCAGAGCAGAAGTTTCATAATTACATGATATAGTTATTTGCACAGTTATTTTCCTAATCTCCCCCAGAGACAATAAGTTTCATGAAAGCACCATGTCTGTTTTATTTCCTATACATCCACAGGACCTACCATAGTTCCTAGCACATAGTAGAGGTCCTCACCAATTTTTGTCAGATAAATGAATAAGTTAATCAGTTTATTAAAAAAGTTTTTTTAATGTTTATTTATTTTTGAGAGAGAGAGAGAGACAGACAGAGTGTGAGCAGGGGAGGGGAGAGAGAGAGGGAGACACACAATCCGAAGCAGGCTCTAGGCTCCGAACTTCCAGCACAGAGCCCGATGCGGGGCTCGAACTCACAAACTGCAGGATCATGACCTGAGCCGAAGCTGGACGCTTCTTTGAGCCACCCAGGCGCCCCAAGTTAATCAGTTTAGAAAATAGATGTGTATCCTTTCACTACTTACGACCAGGGACCAATGTATTTTCTCCTGCCCTTCATCCTTACCTGTTCAATTTCCTTTTCCTTCCCAGGAAAATGCACCAATTGAAGTCTAAGTACACTGGAATTAGGGTGTAATTATTGAGATTTATTAAAATAAGTACATACACACCTTACAAGGAAAAATAAAAAAGGATTCTTTTTTATAATTCTACACTATGGACTATTTACCTAAAGTCACACAAAACATTTTTGGGACTCGGTCCAAAGAATTATTGGTAATTCTGTGAAATACTCATAGAAAATGCTTCGAAAGGAACTTTATGTTTTTTTTTTTATGAAGTGCTTCAACTTATGAAACATGATAATCCTGTATGAAATGAGAATCTTTAATTGGAAAAGTAAAAATACAAAAACAGAATTATTCACTGAAAAGTCAGAATATTTCAGCTGACAGAACTAGTTTTAGAATTAGAAATAAATCTGAGAATAACAGAAAAGAATAGAAACTGTATCTAAAACAAATGGTATCTTGGGAATATACATTAAGAAACATACTTATTAAAAAACTTTTTTATTTTTTATTTTTATAGAGAGAGAGAGAGAGAGGGAGAGTGCAAGCAGGGGATAGAGGCAGTGGGAGAGAGAGAGAATCTCAAGCAGGCTCCATGTTGAGCATGGGGCTCTATCCCATGACCCTGGGATCATGACCCAAGCCAAAATGAAGAGTTGGACGCTCAACAGGCTGAGTCATCCAGGCGCCCCAAGAAACAAACTTCTGTGAGCATACTTCTGAAAGGGTACAACCAACGGATTATACTCAGGAAGCTGTTAAGATTTGCAGTTTTAGGGGCCCCTGGGTGGCCCAGTCCGTTGAGCGTCCGACTTTGGGTCAGGCCGTGATCTCACGGCTTGTGAGTTCGAGCCCTGCATTAGGCTCTGTGCTGATGGCTCAGAGCCTGGAGCCTGCTTTGGATTCTGTGTCTCCCTCTCTCTGCTCCTCTGTCGCTCATGCTCTCTCTCTCCTTCAACAATAAATAAACATTAAAAAATTTTTTTAAAAGATGTACAACATTAAAGTTATTGGTTTAGAGAGGATTTTATCAATTTCTTTGACTTGGAGGCTATGGATTTATTTATTTTTATTTATTGATGATGGTAGACATCAGAGCAGCAAGAGGAAGATGAAGAAAATAGGCCCAGCTATAGCTTGCAGAGTCCTTTGTTACCTTTTTACTGTAAGAGAACTATCAAGGGCTTGGTCTAGTCCCATATTTCAGTTGTAGAAAGAGAACGCTGACATGTCTGGATGCTAAGCGGCCTGAGCTGGCTTCACTACGATTGGTAAAGCCTAGAGCTGCAGAGGGTACCATGGAACCGAAACCTACCTTCTTGGGCACAACAGAGGAACTGGAATTGACTGGGCTTTCATCATCGTGCATCAAGACAGGCTCAGAGCTGTTCTCCTCCATGACCTCCTGCATGCTGTTCACACTGCTGCTCTGGCTGCCTGTACTCACAGACACACTTGGGATGGAATGATTGCTGCCCAGGCTGTCCATTTCCCTGATCAGGCTGGTTCCATGTTCGCTGTCCTATAAAAATGGGGCATGGGGGTTAAAAAAAAAATGACTAGAGATAAAGTCCCAATTCATTGACTAAGCTATTAAGCACACTCAATTCTGCAGTGCCAAGTTGCTTTTCTGCCAAATCTGCCAAGATAAACTTTTTATGCAGTGATTCCACTACTCCCCCCATTTTCAGACATCTCAAATTCACTTCTATGCCTTCCTCAGGGGCCATTATGGACATGGGTCATAAGGCCCCAAATGCTGCTATCCCAGGGCTTTCCCCTGTCAGATGCAATGATCATGTTATTGTATGGCTATTCAGCAAGCAGAAATCAGGCCAGGTTTGTAAGAGACTTTCAGGGACAATCAAGGTGCTAGATAAAGACCGTACATATTTACAAATAGGGTGGTGGTCTTTGGAAACTAAGAGTGGAAAGAGTTTCCAGAGAATCGACAAGCAATATACTCCTTGGCAAATCACTATTGAATAACTTCATGCCTAAGCAGGGATACTATTTCTACTGTCCTGGATAGGTAATTAAATTCTGCCTCCCTCAAGCAATTCTATCGTGCTTACCTCTGTAATCTTATTAAATATATCTGTTAAATAATACTGGTATTCATCACTGCTATTCCAAAGACTACTATTTGAGAAGTGGTAAAATAATCAGCACATATAATTTACTCATCACAGTGGGATATCTTTTGATATAAGATTAAATAATATAATTAGAGCACCTTAGTTCCAAAAAAAATCCTATTTTCAAAGAGTCATACTGTGTGTACCTAACTTTAATGAACTGCTACTTAGCCATGGCAACATAAGGAATCACTGGCATAGGTAATTTGGGTAATTTAATATGGTAGATAACACATTACATGTTTAATAGATTTATTTTCCCAATTAAAGGGGAACATTGGTATATGTGCAATCAAGAGATTTTATAGTCCAATTCAGTTTTCTGAATTTCATTTTTATAAATGTTATTTTTTCTCTCACATCAAAAAGGTAAAATAAAATTCACTGTTCATTTCTTTCCTCTTTTCTATCTAGTTTTAAAGGAAGAAGATTTTTTTTTTTTTTTTAGTTTACCTATCCATTTGAGAGACAGCAAGAGTGAGCGTGCATGCGTGCATGAGGGAGGGGCAGAGAGAGAGAATCCCAAGCAGGCTCCACACTCTCAGTGCAAAGTCTGACATGGGGCTCAGTCTCACAAACACGAGACCATGACCTGAGCTGAACTCAAGAGTTAGATGCTTAACCGACTGAGCCAACCAGGTGCCCGAGGAGTCCTTTCTTTTTGTTCAAGGCTCTAATATTCCTGCTCCTATCTCATGCACTTCCTGAGATCCTGCTTCTTTAACTATGTCTGTTTCTTCTAATTTCCATGCCTCTGTCCTGACTTCTTCCACTCTGCCTGTAAACATGAAGACGCCTGCCCCATGCTTGCATACCTCTCTACATACTGCCCTTTGTCACTTTTCTCTCTCAGCCAAATTTATGAATCTTAACATAACCAGCTTTCCCTGTTTCTACTTTCCCCCTTCCCATTTATTCTACAAACCCACAGTTATCTATTATTCATCCTAACTATTCCTGTAAAACTGCTCTTATGAAGGTCATCAAGAATGCCTTACTTGTAAAACCCAGTTAACGTGTTTTTTGTTTGTTTGTTTGTTTGTTTTTGGTCCTTGTCTAACATGACCTCTCTGTGGCATCCGATACACTGGCTGCTTGAAGTTGTGGACTCTCAGAACACCTGTGATGTCCGTTCCTTAGGGTCTCTTATATGGCACGGCTCTCTTGTCATTCATTATTATTATAATGCTCTTGACCCCCAGCTAAGCACCCTTTACCTAGACCTCTTTCTTATGTTCTGGGTTTGAATTTCCCAACCAACTGCCGGACATCACTATTCAGGCATCCCAACTGTCCTTACCCTTGCCTCAACAAATCCTTCTTAAGTTATCTGATGAGAAACCAGAAAGTCACCTCTCCTTTGAAAACTTCATCTGTATACTAGGTCAGCAGCATATGATGCTGGGACCTTAAACTCAACATCACCAAACTGAAATCACCCTAAATCCATTCTTTCTCCTTGGTTCTTTTTCTCTGTTCTTGGTATTGCCATAGTCTGTTCACCCAGGCTAAAATGTTTAGAGTCACCTCAAACTCCTCCTCATCTGTCACAGTCACTTTCAGTGAGAAGCACTGTATTTTCTAATCTACCTTTACAGTGTTTCTCAAAAGTCTTCCTTCCCCCTCCCCCCCCACCAACATTGCCCTTATTGCCTCTTGCATGGACTAGTCTACAGAATGTAACACATTCAAGCCCATCTTACACTCTGTTGCCAGGATAATCTCCCTAAAGTATAGCACTTTCCTGAGTCTAAAATGCCCTATGCCTGTCTCTCAAAAACCACCCATGTCGTGTCCTTCATACAACCTTCACTAATTCTCCCCAGCAGGCTTATTTTCTCCCCGCTATGACCCTTGCATGGTGACATATCTCGGTAACGTTTTTCATATTTTGTCTTATTTAAGACTTATTTTACGAATGTCTCTTTTGCAATTCGGCATGTTTCTTGAGGCACGGGGCACCGATTACATTTTTATCGCCTAAAGTGGTTTACAAAGTGCCCAGTCCAGAACTTTCCCACTCTTAGAGCACCTGCTATAATAAACTGGACCTACTTCTTCATCCTCCTGTGACTCATTCAAGGGTCCATTTCGTGTCTCCTGGAAAAGGATTTTTTTCATTTTTCGGTACTGTAGGTTATCTAATTCACGAACAGCATCTTTTGTCCTCTGTATGAGGTCAATCAGGACACGTAGTGGCCGGTCTCGTCGAACAAAATCATGCTGATTGAGGGAGGAGAAGAAACAGAAACTGATAGTGAGAAAACAGATTTGGGGGCACAAGATTTGCATTATAGAGCTAAACAGACATAACCAGGTCTGCTGATTTTGCAGAAATAACAAGATATGACTTTCATTTCGCACAACCTCTCAGTTTGTATAAATCTTATAAAGAGATAACTACGCTTTTCTCTTCTTCCTCAAGCCCCATTTTGTGGACTTTGTCCTGGAGTCTACTTGAGAATTCTTGAGATTCACTTTAACATGTAACCGATAATGACTAGTGCTTTAGACGCTTGTAACTTTCAAGTCTGAAGCTATATAGTAAGTGGAAGTGATGCAGAGTTCAAGAATATTATTCTTATAATCTGCCTCAATTCTCCTACCCCCTCCACACTACCCCTTTTAAACGACTGTGTGTATTTTGTTTTCTATTTTGGTGGTCGTGTAGAGTATATGCGTGAAAATATGGCAGCTTTATTTAGAGGTCATAATTCTGGCAGCTTCACTTTCCCTTTACAGAAGTGCACAACCAGAAATAAGGGAAAAGGGCCTCTGAAGAGTGAAAAGAACTACCCCAAAGTCCATAAATTTTTCCTGGTATAAACAGCCCTCACTTCCAATATTATCAGTGATCTTTACACATATTCTGGTTTCCTGGTTTCTCAGTCTGTAGCAGTTTGGAAAGAGGGAATAAAAGTGGGAGAATAGAGGAGGGAGAGCTGTTAGAACTAGGGTTGTTTGTTGTAAAAAAGAACGGTCTTTGAAAGTTCTTGGGCAGCCTGACAATAAAAAGAGAGAAATTCCACGACTAACACACCTACCAACCAACCACATAAAAATGAACAAAGGTTTGTGGGCTATTTTGCAAAGGGGAAAATGCTCCTCAGGCAGTCCTTTTATATGCCACGAGTTGACGAAACACTACTGCTTCTGAGCCGTCAAGAAGTGAAATTACGTTCATTATGCTTTCTTTAAGAAGGCAGAAAAGTACATCATGGATTCTGACGAGATTACACAGAAAATGATCAAAAGTGGGGGGAGGAAGTTTTGTTTTTTTCAAGGAAAAGTTTCAGTTACACGGAAAATTCACTTATGTGAAATTGTAATTTGAAGATATTGGGTAAATGGGATATAATGTGCTAGGCCCTAGATGATGGAACGGATTTCAGTTCTTCCTAAGTTAAACAGGTATAAAAGAGAAGTAGGGCCATTGTGAGAAAAACACGTACATGTCCTGTGGTTCTTCACCCCGACTTTGCTGTCAGGGGAACTGTGGCTTTTGCTCTTGCTTTTATAAAACAACTCTTCCTCTGCCAAGAGTCCTTTCTGAAAATGAAACACCGTTCCCAGAAGCAAGAGTAGCCCGCATATTTCGAGATGAGAGTGAAAGGAAGAAAGTAAATTATTTTGCTCCTCTACTGCTTGCAATTATACAAGAGCAAATCGGTTTTGAGTAAACTTCAAGCTAGTATTTAGGATCAGTGAATTTTAGAACAGGAATAGCTGTTAGAAGCTCTTTCATTTTCAAGGTGTGAAAATTCAGGCACAGAGGGGTTAGGTGACTTACACAGCTAGCTACTGCAAGAGCTAGGGCTACAACTCAGGTTTGCTCATTTGGTGTTCGTTTTCCGGTGGGCTATCACCACTATCATCTTTCTAAAACAAGGGTTTGATTGTGGCACTCATTGTAACAGACACTGGTGTCCCATTTATCTCCCATTCCAACCTCTTTTCCTTGCCTTCATCTACTGTGAACACTAGAAAGCAAAAGGGTTGCTTGAACTCCAGCCTTTTTTATACTTAAAAAATAACGATATGACAGAGTTCTGGCAAATGAGACGCTGTCTAGGCACAGAAGTCTCTGAGGGCAGTTTTGTTTTCTAGAAGAAAAATGCAAGGCACCTGAAGAAAGGGTGTTTTCCCCTCTGCCCTTCCTTCTTTCTCCTCTTGGGATAAAGACTTTTCCTAGAGATGCAGGAGCCATTTTGTGACCAAGAAGATAAAAACCACCTGCTGAAGATGATAAAGTAGGAAGATAGAAAGAGCCTGGATCCATGATGACATTGGTGAGCTGCTTACAGCTCTGGACTCTGCTCATAACATCTTCTTTCTCAATGCCCTGCACTTGTTGCACAAGGTAATTAAGCCCTTAACCTGTTCAAGCCTTTTAAAACTGATATACTCAAAGTCTTCAAAACATGCCTCCAGGGGCACCTGGGTGGCTCAATGGGCTAAGCATCTGACTCTTGATCTCGGCTCAGGTCATGATCTCACCGTTCGTGAGTTGGAGCCTCCAGTCAGGCTCTGCGCTGCCGGCAGAGGTCTGCTTGGGATTCTGTCTCTCCCTCTCTCTCCCTGCCCCTCCTCTGCTCATGCTCGCTCTTTCACTCTCTCAAAAAACAAACAAACAAAAAAACATGCCTTGATGATGAAGTCTAGCCTTTTACAGCCAGGTTCATGGTTGTAATTGTAGGCTCAAATCTAGTCACTCCTAGACCTCTTTCCCATCCAATGCATATAGTACAGTCTAGATAGTTATTGACTCATGACATGTGTTTCATACCTGTATACCTTTGCTCATGTTCTCTCTGCCTGCAACCCCATCTCCTCCTGTTCTCCAAAGTCCATTACTCTTGACACCCTTACAACTAAAAGGTCCCCAGATCCTTTAAAAAGAATGATTTCATTGTTCTTGAAAGTATATTTCCTTGAAACATTTAAATACAGAAAAATGCATAAAAGACAGTAAAAGAAAAACATCCCAAATTCCATCATCCAGAAATAAATAAAGAATGTTATTTTACATGTTCTCTCACAGGATAATGGATATCTAGAAACAATTTTACATGGGAAGATTATGCATGCTAATTTTAAGAAAATCTGTGAAATTAAGGTATACTTAAATGTAGCAGAATTAGAAAACAATGAAGTAAAGTAATTGCTTAACTTCAGTTATAATTTCTTCACCAATAGTTACCAGTTCTTAAAAAATCCTCTAAAGTTAAGGAAATAAAAAAAAAGATGACACAGATTAGAATTACTTTTTTTTTAATTATGCATTTCAACTTAAGAATTATTATCGACCAGCTACTCTGAAAAAGAGGAAAATTAGTACACTTATCTTTCTTTCCTACCCCTAGGTTGTTCTAGTTACATTAGTATTTTTACACTGTCAGTGCCTATAGCATTTACATTCTGCTCTTTAACCATATAAATGATTTTACCTTGGTTCTATATTGAAATGGATTCAATGTGAAGGTGACGTTTTAATGTCAGGAAGAAAATGTGAAGAAAAAATGGATTAAGAATATTTAGGAAGGGGCGCCTGGGTGGTGCAGTCGGTTAAGCGTCCGACTTCAGCCAGGTCACGATCTCGCGGTCCATGAGTTCGAGCCCCGCGTCGGGCTCTGGGCTGATGGCTCAGAGCCTGGAGCCTGTTTCCGATTCTGTGTCTCCCTCTCTCTCTGCCCCTCCCCCGTTCATGCTCTGTCTCTCTCTGTCCCAAAAATAAATAAACGTTGAAAAAAAAATTAAAAAAAAAAAAAAAGAATATTTAGGAATAAGATAGCCAACTGGGGCGGGGGGGGAAGTTGACTTCCTTACAACAAATTTTTATATCACCTCTCAAAAGAAGCCCACCATAAACAACACCAAAAGAGGAAGAGGGAAAAAATATTTGCAAGACCTACTACAAATTAATAATAATAAAGCCCAATGATCAGACAAATGGGTAAAGATCACAATGAGTTTACAGAAAAGGAAACCAATGGCTTTTCAACGTATGAAAGATGCATCAACTTAGCTCATAATGAGAAGTACAAATTAAAACTACGAGTTGTTCACTGATCTGAGAGCCAAGTTGAAAATTTGATGGTCCTCATCTTTGTTAGTGGGACTACAAATTGGTACAACTTCTTTGGAGGACGATTTGTCAGTATCCGTTTAAATTTAAAATCTATATTCCCTCTGATTAGCAATTCCACTTCCATGATTTTATTCTTTAGATATCCGTATACAGTACACGATGACACGTGTACACAAACTCACTGCAGCAGTTTGTAATAGCAAAAGATTGCAAACCCCATAAAGAAGTTGGTTAAAAAAAGCATGGTCGTTCTGAGAATGTTACAGAGCCACTCATAAGAATGAGGTACCCAAAACATACTATAAAGTAAAACACACAATCAAGTTAGAACAATGTTTAGAGCTAGCTCCCACTGGTGCAAAAATAAAATAAGAATATTTACTTCCATACGCATAAAATATCTCTAGAAAAATATGCACAAGATTGGTGATAGTGGTTGCTGCCTCTAGAGAGGGGCTCAGAATAGGAAGAAGATTTACTTTTCTCACTCTGTCTTCCTAAATTCATATTACCTACCAATATGAAGAATGTAGTCCCTTTTTTAAAAAAAACTTTTTTTTTTTTTTTAACATTTATTTATTATTGAGAGACAGAGAGACACAGAGCCTGAGTAGGGGAGGGGCAGAGACAGGGGTAGACATAGAATCTGAAGCAGGCTCCAGGCTCTGAGCTGTCAGCACAGCCAGACACGAACTGAGCCGGGCTCGAACTCACAAACCGTGAGATCATGACCTGAGCCGAAGTCGGACACTGAGCCACCCAGGAGCCCCGAAGAATGTAGTCCCTTTAACCAAGCAAAAGAAATATATAAAAAGTTCTGGGGCCAATTTAAATTCAGTGTTTGCTGCCAGTCCTTGTTCCAGTTTCTTCGGTTCCTAATTTATTTTTTCTTCCTTTTTCCTTTCCTCCCTTTCTTTCTTTCTTGTTTTATCACTAGATTGGCTGGATTTTGCTATTGAGCCATTGTTTAAAAAGCTATTAAGAAAAAAAAATTGATTCAATTTTTAAGGCTTGAAAATCTAAGCTGCATTTATAACTGAAGAGCACCTTAGCGAGGACAAAGATCCACCCCCAAATATTTTTTTCAACCTATTTGTATAAGTCTTTCTTTACCCTTGGAGTTCAAGGAATTTTATCAGGTTACTGCAAATCAGTTCTATGGTGTCTTTCTTCAGGCCTCTGCTTAAAAGTCACCTCTCTAGTAAGGCCTTCCCTAACTCCTCATCTAAAAAGTTAGCTCCTGAGACACCTGCGTGGCTCAGTCAGTTAAATGTCTGACTTCAGCTCAGGTCATAATCTCATGTTTCATGAGTTTGAGCCTCACATCTGACTCTGCTGACAGTGAGGAGCCTGCTTGGGATTCTCTTTCTCTCCCTCTCTCTCTGCCCCTCCCAGCATCTCTCTTTCTCTTTCTCAAAATAGATAAATTTAGGGGGAAAAAACCCCACCCAAACATTAGGCCCCGGGGCACCTGGCTGGCTTAGTTAGAAGAGCATGCAACTCTTTAACCAGGGGGTGTGTGTTTGAGTCCCACGTTGTGGGTAGAGTTAATTAAAACAAACAAAGAAACAAACCACCAGCTCCTGCTCCAGCTTTATTTTTTCTGCAAAGAATTTACTACCAACTGATATATATTTACTTTATCATATATTTACTTGTTAGTGTTTGGAACAGTGCTTGGGCATGTAGTAGACATTCAGTAACTGTTGAGTAAATGGTGGGCTTGTTTGATTTGGCCCACCAAATCAAATTAAGATGAAATCAAGTCAAATAAAGATCCAAACAGTTATTTCCAATAAAGTTTTCTTCAGGTATATCTTTAAGTATCTTCTGCTAGATGTGTTTTGCTTTCTTCTTAAGGAGTAATAGGTTGGCATATAATTAGATCTCCTGTCTTCCACAGATGCCATCTTCATTATAATCATCTTTAGAATTTTTTCCCTTGCATTTGATTTTTATTTCCCTACAACTTTCTATCCTTGGAAATACCCTAAGTGGATTGGTTTATTACATTTGTTTATTGCTTATGATTCTGTGTCTTAATTTTTCTCTTCTGTGTCTTTTCTTACCTCTGCCCACTTGCTTTTTATATCCTTTTGTTGTCTGTGCCCTAAAATTTGTCTTTGAATCCTTGTAGTATCTTCTTCTTTGAGGTGCTTCTCCCCCTTAGTTTTTTTTTTAATATTTTTTATTTTTCTTCTCCCCCTTAATTTTAATACAGCCCCAAATTATCCTTTTTTTTCCCCTTTATGGTAGGGCTTTCTATGTCCCCCCCCTTTTTTTTTTAATCTTCACCTACTTCAAAGTAATAAAGATGTTACTTTATCTTGGGTTATCTGGTGTTTTGTTCTGGTTGTCATTTTTCCCTGAAGACATGTGGAGCTGTTGCTGAGACACACAGAGTAGAGCACATGTCTAGAACGCATGATGGCTCTACACCAAAGGGAATGGGAGTCCTTTGTCCTATTGTTTCTGCCACCGTGTTCCTGTGGGCTGCTATTTACAAGATGAAAACACTTAATTTTCCATGGAAAAATTAGCTGCCTTCAGATCTACCTCTTCAGAAACACTTACAGCCAGAAAATAATACGATAATGTTTACAGAGTTGTAAGAAAAAGAAAACATAAACGAAGATTTTGTGACCTACACAAGGTGTTCTTCAATTCTAAAGGCAGCTGACAGTTTTAAGCTTTCAAATTTAGGCAATATAATCTTTCTGAGTTTTCCTTAAAACCAACCAGCCAACAAAAGAGTTGAAAAATATACGTCCAGAAAGAGGTTAAATAAATCTGGCCCAGTCTGTGCCAAATAAAAGATCTTTATATTGTACAAGTCTCCACATACTTCACTGATATTGAGGGAACCTACATATAAAGCTTATAATAAAATGTTACATGAAGAGATGCTCAAAACCACGATGCTTAAATCAAATGAATAAAGTTAACATGATACTCTTGTCACCAACATGTATGATGTAAGGCGATATAAATGTATGCTTTGTATATTTATTGTGTATCTTCACTGCCTGATGATTTGTCAACAACCTAACTGAAAATCCCAGGGTTGGCATGTGGACCATTGGCAGACTGTCCTGAGAGCACCGTATTAAAGTGCATGCAGATATTAGTCACAGGAACATCCAAGTGATGACCAGAGCAAAGAGAAATACTCTTTGTCATAAGGCAAAAGGAGGGAGGGGGAAGCAGAGAGGATGGAAAAGATTGGGAAAAGACTACCCAGGGGAATGTACAGCACATCCATTGTGATAATCTTGCCGTTTCTATGCCTTGCTGTTATCTCTGGATAAATGACAAGGCGGCATGTTCTAATCTAGTTTGTCATGATGAGGCGCCATAGGAATGATTTACCATATTCCACTACAACATGACTTCAAATCCCCCTTCTCAAATACAAATTTGAAAAATTACCCGTAATAGTTCCGCTGACGTTGGCCTTTCCTGAGGTATTTTCTGCAAGCAGTAATCAACAAATCTCCTAAAGGAATCTGTCCTGCATGTGCAAATACATTGACAGAAAAGAAAATGAGGGTCTGTGGAATACACTGATTACTTAAAATAATTCTCACTCAAGGGAAAATTTTACGTTTTAAGAGCTTTTTAATAAAATATATGGAATATTAGAAGTGGACCATTTTCAAGTTTATAGTATCTAAAAATTCATATTTGGATAATGAATGTGGAGAATTTAAAGTTAGTCAACACATAAACATATCTTAATATATAAGCAAGGTCAAAACATAATTTATATAAGAAAATGAAAACTACTATTATTTACACATATTATAGTTTTATGCACATTTTTCTTTCCCAAGATAACAACTCTCCTAAATCTCAAGTCTATATTCTTCATGGCCAGTTGGCAACCTCTCCAACACCCACCACCTATAACCAGGTAGGAAAATTTGAAGCATAAGGGAAGAGAACTTCGGAATATGCCTTCTGGATGAAAAAACATTCTTCTCTTGAGAATCCCATTTTGTCCAGTCTCTTTAAAACTGTCCTTCTTCTTTAACTCTTGTGGCCCAAACAGTTATCAAAGTGTCATAATTTTCTATATGGAATGATACATCTTCTGATAGTGTATGGTCTGATAGTGATAGTGTATGTTCAACATATTTAAATAGACATATAATAAAAGAAATGACAAGTGGAAAAATAATGACATTAGAGAAGGTACTTTATCTCTGCTGAGAAGTGATAAGAGCTAAGATGATCAATACGAGACTGTCAGGATTTAAAAGACAAGACTTATTAGGAAGATAACAGGGTATGTTCCCTAGAGAATTTCAGTTCCTACACGCAGTTTAAGAATACAGTACAAGTGACAGTGAGAAATAAATAAATAAAAATGTGTGTGTGTGTGTGCGTGCATCACCAGTTTACGCCTGTAAAGCACCACTGCACTTCCTCTAACATACAATGAAGGAATGACATGGTGTCTAGGTCAGATGTTTAAAATGTAATTTAATGCGTGCCAAATACATATGGCGATTTCCTTAGAGATTTAAAATGAGAGCAGAGTCTTACCATTCATTAGACTGTAGCGTTGGGGAGTCATTCTGGGCAATGTGGTATAAGGCACTCATGGCATTCATGTTGAAAAGGGGGGGCTTCCGTTCCGCTGAAAGAAAAGAAACGATAAAGTACTTCTTGAAAGAAATCAGGCAGATAGAGAAATAAGGATCTGTGGGCAAAGCTTTGCTGCTAAATCAACGGCTCATTACTGTCATCATGCGACATAATCCACTTATTTGAATCTCTAAGGTCAGCCCAGGACAGTCCTTCAGAAGAAGCTGCTGGTCATCTTAATGTACACTGGCAAAGCTCCTAACAAGCCCATTTCAAAAAAGACAAAGAAAAATTTCTTTCTTTTTCACGTATCTTCAAAAGGCTGGTCTTGGCTTGTGTTTCCACAACAGGTATGAACATCTTCGTGTGTATGTATATTGGTTTAAAAATATGTATTTATTGGAAATGAAACCCATACGGCACAGAAAAATAGAATGAGAAGCATTATTATAGAATGGAACATCTTAAGCATTACTAACATAGCATGTGAGATAAAATAATTCAATTCAATAAACACTGTTTGAAGGCTCATCCGGGCCAAATAAATGATACAGGTGGTGGTGGTGACGGGATACGGGAGGAAGGGGAAGATAAATAATAAGGAAGGTTTGGTTCACTCCCTTTTATTTTTATTTATCTATTTAAAAAATTTTAAGTTTATTTATTTATTTTGAGAGAGAGAGAGAGAGAGAGAAAAAAAAAAAAGAAAACACGAGCGGGGGGGGGGGGGGGGGTCACAAAGAAGCAGAGGCCGAATCCCAAGCAGGCTCCACACCATCAGCGCAGAGCCCAATGTGGGGCCCAAACCCACCAACCATGAGATCATGACCCCAGCCAAGGTCAAGAGTTGGACGCCTGACTGTGCCATCCAGGTGCCCCAAGATTCACCCCCTTTAAAGAGAAACTCAGTGCAATTAGGTATTTGTTAATAGATTTATTCCAACCCAGCCCATCATGGTCTCTTTTTGGGAATTTCTATAGCTCTGTTTTAGTATACTGCCTACTAGGCCTGTGCTCTCTTATTGCACTGACATAAACATACAAATCTTTTCTCTCAAGAAACAAAAAAATCATTAGCTCTAAGAGGAAGATCTTATAACCCTAATGCTCTTTAGCTTTTATTTATTCCTCAAGCAACATGTAATAAAATGTTATTCACATATAAGGTGCTCAGTTTGTTGACCAAAGGAAAGAAACAAGGTTCTAGTTCTGAGTACTTAATTTTATATTAGTTACTAGTTATTATGCCCTAGAAGATAAATCACAATCTCATTCTACTGTGCTTATCCTAATGGATTCCTTACACAGTCCCCCCTTGCAATTCATAATCTAATTCTCAGGTTTTATCAGAGTAACTTGGTTTTTAAGCAAAGATTCTTCTGTTAACCTTTTTTAAAATGGAAAACAGGTCTTATTCTTTGCAATTCTAAGAAACAAGAACTTAGGGCAGAAGTAATATGAAAGACATTTTCACTCACAGAAGGATGAACTTGTAAAAAGCCAGGGTGAGAAAACAAAAGAAAGCAACCCCTCCCCCCCAAATTTGGAAAGAACAATGTTAAGAGCAGTAAACTTTAGGGGGTGCCTAGGTGGCTCAGTGGGTTAAGCGTAGGACTTAGGGCTTCGGCTCAGGTCATGATCTTGCTTTATGTTGAGTTTGAGCCTTGCATTGCGTTCTGTGCTGACAGCTCAGAGCCTGGAACCTGCTTCGGATTCTGTGTCTCCCTCTCTCTCTCTGCCCCTCCCCTGCTCACATTGTGCCTCTTTCTTTCTTTCAAAAATAAACAAACATTAAAGGCCAGGTGTGTTAAGACTGGACTTGTCCTACAAATACATTCGTCTCAATTTGGCTATCTCTGGCTATCTCTCTTTAGATTCTGTCGTCTCTCTTTCTGCCCCTCCCCCACTTGCTGGACTGCTCTCTCTCTCTCTCAAAAATAAACGTTAAAAAAAAAAAAAGAGTAGTGAACTTTAAGCCATTGACAGTATTCCCACAGAAGACAACTATGGTTATTCATTCATGATACTTTGGAGGGGCCTCTTACAGTCTTGACTAAATGTTCTCTGATACCTTTAAAATGTGGCAGTCTACTATTCTACAAATATTTTTTCTTAACCTCTCAACAGGATACTATACACTCATGAAATAGATACTAGTATTACAGGGGCATGAACTGATAATAAGTAGAAATTTGAAAGTTATAGTGTGGAGGCGCCTAGGTGGCTCAGTCGGTGAAGCGTCCAGCTTCAGCTCAGGTCACGATCTCATAGTTTGTGGATTCCAGCCCTGTGTTGGGCTCTGTGCTGACAGCTCAGAGGCTGGAGCCTGTTTCAGATTCTGCTTCTCCCTCACTCTCTGCCCCTTCCCCGCTCATGGTTTGTCTCTCTCTCTCTCTCTCAAAAATAAATAAACATTAAAAAAAAAAAGTTGTCGTGTGGACAAATGGATTTGTATCTGTTTCAAATGTACAAGAGTTCAGGTTTAGATTCAGGTTTTTTTTTTTTTTTATTTTTCAGCAGGGACACGCTGGAAAGCTTGGCCTTCTGCTAACTTCAAGTATTTAAATTCAGGTGGAACTAGGAACTCATCGTGTAACCATCAATGATTTCCCATCATTCTTAGGACAAAGTCCGGATCCTTAAACCATAGCCAGTTTACCTTTATCAACATGACCGTAGATGAGGTGCCTAAGTGGCTCAGTCGGTGAAGCATCTGACTTCAGCTCAGGTCATGATCTCACAGTTTGTGAGTTCAAGCCCCATGTCAGGCTCTGTACTGACAGCTTGGAACCTGGAGCCTGCCTTGGATTCTTTGTCTGTCTCTCTCTCTCTCTCTCTCTCTCTCTCTCTGCCCCTCCCCTATTTGTTCTCTGTCTCTCTCAAAAATAAACAAACATTAAAAAAATTAAACAAACATTAAAAAAATTAAACAAACATGACCCTGGCGACCTCTAGCATTTCATTCTGAGAAGTAATGCCTCCACCCTCTTCTTTTGCTTCACTGAGAGAACCAATTTTAGAACCTTTCACACATACTGCCTCCTCTGTTTGGACTCCCCTCTCACTTTCATTCCCTCAACTTTATCTGGTTAATTGTTGCCAACCTTTCAGACTTCACCTTAAATATAACTGCATTTTGCATTCATTTCATAAATATTTATTCAGGGATTATTATATGCTTGTAAGCACTTCCTCAGGGAAGCCTTCTCTGACTTCTCAGACTATTAGATTCTGTTACTGCAAATTATGTTTTTCCTTTCTACTATGGACCACAACCATAATTATTTGTGTAATTCTTTACGTAATGTGGGTCCTTTCTGCTAAGCTTCATGAGGACAAGGACAATGCCTACTATATTCATCTTCGCATTCCCACTGTTAAGCATAGCACCTGGTATCTATTTTTGGTGGTTCAAAAATACCCATAGAATAAATAAATGAAGGTAAGGCAAATTAAAGCAAGGAAGAAACTTTGTCAGCAAATAATCTTGGGCAGCAAGAAGTCACAAAAATGACTGAGGAGCGACTAAGTCTTGGGGCTTCCATCAGACGCTATGTGATGGCTTCATTCACTGCCAGAAGGATAGGAGCCTTCTCACTAAATGGCAAAAGATATAAAATTCAAGCTGCTAAGAAGAACACTGAATTGCACAGGAGAAACAGCCAGGAAGGGGGACTAAAGAAAGAACAGGAATTTGGAAAGAGGATGAAGGAACAAAAAACAACAACAAAACCCAATTCAACAGTGACAAGAAAGGCAGTAGCTTGGAAACGAAGAGGGAATGGTGAGGCCATAAGTAGCCAACACTCCACTGTGAACGACACAAGACAACAGCCAGCCACACAATGGTAGAATAGCTTTAGTAGTTAGAAGCACATGACCACAGGTACTCTAAACACACAACATAGTTCTGTGGTCTGAGAAGCATTTGCTAAATACTAGTTTCAAATGGCCTCAGCTATGCTCAAGTCCTTTGCTAGATGTGCTACATAAATCCTCTGGGCCATGGTGACAGGATTCATTGCTAAGCCAGCATACTATAGAGCAACGGTTGGGAAACTATGGCCTGCGGGCCAGATTCACCTAGAAGCCTGTTTATGTAGTTTTATTGAACTACAGCCACGTTCATTTATAAACATATTGTCTATGGCTGTTATTATGCTCAACAGCAGAGTTGAGTTGTTATGACAGAGAATGTATGGTCTGCAAAGCCTAAAACACTTATTATCTGGTCCTCTACAGAAAGTTTGTCAACCCCTTACTATAGAATATAATAGTCTGCATACGATCTTCCACATAAGCAGCAAAATAGGAATTGTGAGTGCTTGTGAAGCCACCTTGTGATATGTAATTCATATCTTCTCAAAAGAAGGGAGGAGGGTGGAATCCTACAAAAGGTGTATTAACTAAAAGAAAAAAATAGTGATTTCTATTTAAAGACAATGGCCAAGTTTTTGTGGCAACAGGTTTCTTACAAACCAATGTGCCTGAAAAACATAATAATTAGTGATAACAATAGTTACTACCACTTACTGAACCCCTACTACATGTCAGGCACTCATTGCTGTCGGTCGTAATTCTCACGATAGCTCAGCGAGGTAAGCGTGATCATTCCAAGCATTATTTTCCAACTAAATAAACTGAGGTTCAGCTAGTCTGAATAACGAAACTAAGTCACATAGTAAGTGGCTAAATTGGGATTTCAACCCACCTTGTAAGAATCCAAGAAATGTGTTATTTTCACTAGGTCTCAGTGTCTTTTTGACAACCTGGTGCACTTTATGATAGATTGTACTGGGATTTAAAAAAAAAAAAAAAGGTGGGAGGGGTCCTGGCTGGCTTGGTCAGAGGAGTCTGTTGCTCTTGATCTCAAAGTTGTGAGTTCAAGCCCGACACTGGGTGTGAAGATTACTTAAAAATGGATAAACTTAACTAAATAAATAAACTTTAAAATTAAAAAAAAAAAAAGCAGCAGCAACAGCTTCAGAAGCGTAAATATGCCTGCCTTCCCCTAACGGCCATCACAACATTCATTTATTAACAGATAAACAATGAGTGGTTAACATGAAAGAAGAAAAGTCCAGGCAAAAACCTACATAAAGACATGTTTTTGGGTTTTGTTTTGTTTTGTTTTCCTGGAGAATTCATTTCTGAGCACAATAAATGCCCTGACGAGGCTAATGGACCATTTGCCAGCTTCTATCATAACCTCTATAGGTAAACTAAGTTAAGCATCTGTAGGTTAAACAAATGAACATCATATTAACTTCTCTTGGAATAATCTTGAAAAATAAAATTTTTGCTGACTGGCCAATTTCAGTGTCCAAGGTTTTCAGAAGATTCTTGCATGTAACTAGTTCTCTCAGTGGAAAATTAATTTAGCAAAAGATAATTTATAGAATAGGCTTCACCACTATGGAACTGTAGAGCTTGATCCAGGAAAAAGGGACAGTGCCAGTAACATTATCATCTTCCTCCTTTGTGATGTTACCCTAGCAATTTAAATTACAAATTAGGGAGCTTTGAAAAAAAAATGCAGTATTATAGAAGTAATGTCATAAGGAAAGGGTACAACATTATCCACAAGTTTCAAGGTAATTTCAATATTAAAAGTACAATTTAAAGTATTGCAAACATACAGAAAACTTGGAAAAATCATTAGCTTCCAGTTTTATATGCAGCAATTTGGTCTTTTTTTTTCTTCATGTAAAAAAATACTCTTCTTTTATATATGCATTAACAAGATTAATGCTAAGGAGATATATAGCAAAGCTGTCAAAAAGGTACTTGAATGGTCTATTGCACTAGCAATATAATACATTTTGAATAATTGTTGATAAGTTAAATGTCCTTGGTAACAATTTTACTTAATGAATATTAACTGAGCAGGTACTACCATTTTTCTCTGAATCTAAGATGCTACTGACTATAAAATGTACACTGTTTTATGTAAAACTTGGGGAAAAATGCTGCCAATTATAATTATAAAATGCAATTGCCTGTAAAATAACCACCAGTTTTAAAGAGATGTTAGAATGTCAATTAAAATCTTGGATGAAATATGACATATATCATGATTGCGTTGATAATGGCCAACATTTATTGAGTACAGTATATAGAGATTATAATAAGAAGAACTTTAAATTCAGATTTTCATTTAATCCAGACAATTCTAGTAAGGTAGGAGATCTTATTACACAAATTTCATAGAGAGTTCAAACAATTTGACCAAAGTCACGCAACTAAGAAATGGCAGAGCTAGAATTAGAACTCAAGTTTGTCTGACCAAAGTCTATGCTTGTAAGTGTAGTTCATTTTATAAAAGGCAATCAAAGTTAGGCTGATACAGAGACAGTGTTTTCATACATACTTTAATTCATTTTTATAAAAAAATAAAATCAAAAATTAAGCACAAACCAGGGCCTCTCTCAAGAGAGAAAGTACTAGAAGCATCTCCTGGGATGACTATTTGTTTCACCCAGTGTGAACTTCTGTTTGAAACTTCAGTCATTACTACATCTACATAGTACAAAAACTGATGTAATGGTGATCTTGAATGATCATAAAAGGGTATATTCTGTTTGCTTTATTTAAGAAGGCTGGAAAGGGTAGAATCTATACTACATTTAGAAAGGTTATGGTAAGAAAAAAAATTGTAAAAACAATGGGTGGACGCTAATAAGCTGTGAAATTCAACTTGGGTAGTACATCCTCTTAAATTTTCATAACTGAGGAGATGCTGCTACGGTTTCAGTGTTTTAAGTATAATTTTGGTTCACTTTGGAATATAAATGACAAAAAAAGGAATAATCCTACGTACGAATGCCATTAGCTGTTATTGAGCATTTGCTATGTGCCAGGCATTATGCTAAACACTTTACATGTGTTATTTTACTGAAGTCCAGCAACATCTATTGATAAATATTGTTATTTTCACTTACATGAGAAACTGAGGCTCAAGGAAGTTAAGAAAGCTGTTCAGGCTCTCATACTCAGAATGAACATGTTATGCAACTCCAAAAGGTGTCATCCACATCCTAGACTATGTGAATGCCCGCTGGTGTTATGTGTAGCCACATGGGGTGGTCCTGCCCACTAAGTGTTGGTGAAGCCAAAATTCAAATCCAGGGTGTCTAATTTTGAAATTTACTCTATACTGCTAACTCCATGCTAGGCAGAGGGTAGGGTTGTTGTTGTTGTTTAATCAAATGAATTTAATTTCTCATTTTTAAAAAGTTAAATTCTTTAATATTTCAAATATGTAAAAACATGCAGATTATGACACCTACCATTTAGATTTATCAGTATTTTGCCATATTTGTTTTTTCTTCCAAATAAAGTAAGAAAGTAGATATATCTTTATTCTCCCTCCTCCTTCCAGAGAATTTTCTATTCTGAAGTTACATTTTACATCTATGTTCTTATGTTTTATTAGTATATGTATACTGATACACACTCATAAACAATATAAAGTGTTTATAAAACTTTCATAATTGGCATCATACTGTACCTATACTTCTGCAACTTTGTTTGTTAAATATTCAATGTTATGATTTTGAGATTTATCTATGATGATACATGTAGATCCAGTTCATCCTTAACTGTGATAGAGCATTCCATAATTAATTTATCCATTCCTCACTGGGTAAGAATTCAGGTTGTGTCAACATTTTCTAGCTTCTACACCAGCTTGCATTATCATACACATTTCCAGTGCACGTGCATAAATATTTATTTAAGGAATATGCTTAGAAGTGAAATGTTGGGTCACTGAGACTGCCCCTCATCAACTTTACTAGATGTTGCCAATTTATATTCCAAAGTCATTATACCAATTTACATTTCTACCAACAGTGTGTGCGTTGCTGTTTCCTTAGCAGCTTCCCCAAATTTATTATCCCCAGACTCAAGAACTTTTGCCAGTCTGGTAAATGTGAAAGGGTTTTAACTTGTATCTCCCTTATTACTAGTGAGTCTCAGTACCTTTGAAGGTTTGATGTCCATTTAGATTTCCTTTTCAATGAACTGGCTGATTATGTTCTTTGCCCATTTTTCTACTGGCTGTTTGTCCTTTTATTTATTAATTTATTTTATGTTTATTAAGTTTTGAGAGAGAGAGGGAGAGGGAGAGAGACACAAGAGGATCTGAAATGGGCTCTCAGCTGACAGCAGAGAGCCTGATGCAGGGCTTGAACTCACAAACTGTGAGGTCATAACCTGAGCTGAAGTAAGATGCTTCACTGACTGAGCCCCACCCAGGTGCCCCTCTTTTTATTTTTGATAAAGAAATGTGATAAATAAATTATAAGAGGTCTTTATATGTTCTGGACCAATACTCTGTTGGTTAGATATGTTTTAACTACTTTCTATTAGCCTCTGGCTTGTCTTTTAATTTTTGTACCTTACATAGCTTTGTATTTCAAAGTACTAAAAGTTATATTTGTCACTGTTTTCAAAATACTTTTAGAAAAATTATACCCACACCCATAAATGTGTATACTCCTATAGTAACAACAGTAACAATAACTACATTTATATAGTGCTTATTTAAATTTTTTTTTTTTACATTTATTTATTTATTTTTGAGAGACAGAGAGAGACAGAGCATGAGCAGGGGAGGGGCAGAGGGGGAGGGAGACACAGAATCAGAAGCAGGCTCCAGGCTCCGAGCTGTCAGCACAGAACCCGATGCGGGGCTCGAACCCACGAACCGTGAGATCATGACCTGAGCCAGGGTCGGACGCCCAACCGACTGAGCCAGCCAGGCGCCCCTAGATAGTGCTTATTATATGACATGCCATGTTTTAAGTATTTCATGTATATATACTTTTTGAGTATAGTTGACATACTAATTTATATAATTAGGTTTTATTGTCTGTTCTATTGGATATTAGTCTCTCCCTACATTGACACTGTATTGATTTAATTATGATGGTATGGATTTTGGCAGAGTGATTTTTCTGTCCAAATTCTACTTCTTCAAAATTGTCTAGGCTAGTTTTGGCTCTATGACTTTGAGGACTACTTTGTCAAGTTCTACATACTATTGTTGGAAGTGCATCAGGTGTCCCATTTAAAGTATGCATATATTTCTGAGTACCCCCCCCCATCATTGTGAATAAATTAGGTTAATTTCCCTTTCAGTGGAAGAGAGAATAACACAATATTAGAATGTAAAGAAGAAATATATTTCCTCAATATCCTTTAACAGAGGACCAGTCAAATTGATTATGGCATGTCCTTAATAGTGGAGTAAGATGATACAGTGAAAAATGAAAAACAGGTTTAAGTTACTAATATAAAACAGATCTCCAAGATGTCGTTAAGTGAAAAATCAAAGTACCACTCATATGTTAATTTGGGTGGGAAAAGGAATATAATAGATGTATATCTATATTTGTTTGTACATTTGTAAAGAAACTCTGGAAAGATATACAAGAAATTAGTAACGATGTCCCGTGTGTACTGGCAGAGGTGGGAAAGGAAATGGGGAAATAGGGCCAGAAGTTGAAGAAGTTCTTTCATTGCATGTCTTTATACATTTTTTGATTTACAAACCATGTGAATATTACGTATTTTTTCAAAATTAAGTATATATTCTCTCTTCCATGATTCAGTTTTAAAAAAAAATTAATATTTCCTTAAGGTTAAAAAAAAGAGACAAGTCATGTATATTTATCATATGTTTCTTTGTTCAAGGAAGGGGTCAATGAAGCAGCTGGGACATGGAATACCAAGTATCTCAAGTTGTCTTCACAAGCCAAACATTTTAGGAAAAATAAAACTATAGTCTGAGAATCAAACTGGAACTCAGAAATTCTTATAGGATCAATTTGGATACCAGAATGGAGGAAAATAACCAAAACCAAAAACCAAAACAAAACAAAACTAGATGAAGAAATTTTTAAAAACAAATGTTAAAAAAGTAAAGGTATTTATATAAATTTTAAATTAAAAAAATCTAGATAAAGTCAGTCTTGTGCTGGAGCCAGCTCTCACTGGTCTCCCGAAGGTCAAATGGGCATACCTTTCTCCAACTCCACAGTAACCCAATCTCCCCCTCCCCCACCACCTGAGAACCATTGGTTAAATTTGCCAGTATAGGACAGCAACATGCAGAAGAATGAAACTAGACCACTTTCTTGCACCATTCACAAAAATTAACTCAAAATGGATAAAGGACTTGAATGTGAGACAGGAAACCATCAAAACCCTAGAGGAGAAAGCAGGAAGAGACTTCTGTGACCTGAGCCACAGCAATTTCTTACTTGACACATCCCCAAAGGCAAGGGAATTAAAAGCAAAAATGAATTATTGGGACCTCATGAAGATAAAAAGCTTCTGCACAGCAAAGGAAACAATCAACAAAACTAAAAGGCAACCAACGGAATGGGAAAAGATATTTGCAAATGATATATCAGACAAAGGGCTAGTATCCAAAATCTACAAAGAGCTCACCAAACTCCACACCCGAAAAACAAATAATCCAGTGAAGAAATGGGCGGAAAACATGAATAGACACTTCTCTAAAGAAGACATCCAGATGGCCAACAGGCACATGAAAAGATGCTCAATGTCGTTCCTCATCAGGGAAATACAAATCAAAACCACACTCAGATATCACCTCACGCCAGTCCGAGTGGCCAAAATGAACAAATCAGGATACTACAGATGCTGGAGAGGATGTGGAGAAACGGGAACCCTCTTGCACTGTTGGTGGGAATGCAAACTGGTGCAGCCACTCTGGAAAACAGTGTGGAGGTTCCTCAAAAAATTAAAAATAGACCTACCCTATGACCCAGCAGTAGCACTGCTAGGAATTTACCCAAGGGATACAGGAGTACTGATGCCTAGGGGCACTTGTACCCCAATGTTTATAGCAGCACTCTCAACAATAGCCAAATTGTGGAAAGAGCCTAAATGTCCATCAACTGATGAATGGATAACGAAACTGTGGTTTATATACACAATGGAGTACTACGTGGCAATGAGAAAGAATGAAATATGGCCCTTTGTAGCAACGTGGATGGAACTGGAGAGTGTGATGCTAAGTGAAATAAGCCATACAGAGAAAGACAGATACCATATGTTTTCACTCTTATGTGGATCCTGAGAAACTTAACAGAAACCCATGGGGGAGGGGAAGGAAAAAAAAAGAAAAAAAAGAGGTTAGAGTGGGAGAGAGAGCCAAAGCATAAGAGACTCTTAAAAACTGAGAACAAACTGAGGGTTGATGGGGGATGGGAGGGAAGGGAGGGTAGGTGATGGGCATTGAAGAGGGCATCTTTTGGGATGAGCACTGGGTGTTGTATGGAAACTAATTTGACAATAAATTTCATACAATAAAAAAAATAAAAATAAATTAAAAAATAAATAAATTTGCCAGTATACCTTTGGATAAGGGTGACTTTAAGATACACTAAAGTTCAAAATAAACAATCAGAAAAATAAGAATCTGTGGCACGTTAGACAATTTTAGATAAATGGATAAATACAACAATGTTTGGGGAACAACTTTAAAGCCGAGGGCATCTGAGTTTCTAACTTCTATCTAACATGAAGTCTCTGAGGTTGCTCTTTAAATGGGTCAAATATAGATTTTATAGTCAGATCTTTGATAAGCCTGCTATTACTTTTTCAGATTTCCTCTTTACAAGTTGGACTGTAAATTACTACTGGGAAGGAGGACATAAATTATCATTCATGATATGGAGAATGGATATTTTTCAAATATTAACACTTATTACTATTGTATATTCCCACATTTGCTACTTGCTATGTATGCTCAAACTCTTTTATTTGTTTATTTATTTATGTATTTATTTTTTAATTAAATTTTTTTGAGGTTTATCTTTGAAAGAGAGACAGAGCATGAGTGTGAGAGGGGCAGAAAGAGAGGGAGACACAGAATTCAAAGCAGGCTCCAAGCTCTGAGCTGTCAGCACAGAGCCAGGACTCGAATTCATGAACTGCAAGATCATGACCTGAACCAAAGTTGGTTAACCAACTGAGCCACCCAGGCAACCCTCAAACTCTTTTAAGTTAATAATAAAATGTAGCAGAGAGAAAACAATCTTCTGATGTTATACAAAAGCATAGGAAAAAATATAACAATTCACAGTGCCTGGCCCACATATAACAGTAGCCTATTAAATCATACATAGATGGATGAATGAATTCATAATCATAATCAGGAGTGTTTCTCAAAAGTATAATACAAACAACTCTTTTACTCACCCAATTCAATACAGGTGATTCCAAGTGACCAAATATCAACTTTCCCATCATACTGTCCTTCGTCCATAGCTAAGATCACCTCTGGAGCCATCCTGCCAAATGCAATGTGCAAAATTCATATTGCAAATTAAAAACAAAATTCGTCTAATAAAGTGAAACAGCTGTTTGAGCATATTCTAAAGTTTTATCTGATAAGGATATTATTTCCTTACACAAATCATTAGGAAAAACACTGTTCAAAATATAGCCAATATACTCAATGATTTACATGAAACAACACATTATTTTTAAAAAATCCTGGTTCCACCATAAACTATCATTTTATCTCAGCGAAATTACATAACGTTCCTGTATATCACTTTTTCCATCTGTAATGTGGAGAGAATTCTAGTAGCTACCTCAGAAAGATTTGTAAAGGATTAATATGTATGAAACACTTAAAGAAATAACTATAGACAACAGGAAAAATACTTATGGAGCTATTTAAAACAATATAATCAGCTATTTCAAAGATACTACAATGTAGAAAATAAATAAACAGGCTATGGTAATGGATACTGTTTGTCCATAATGGATTTTCATAGGAGGGGAGGGGCCTTATCAGTTTAATATGCTTTGTTTTCTGTTAGTGTAAGTGGCTGCTTAGTAAATGCTACTTGATGATCATTGACAGAAAAAAAATTCAAATAGTAGCTGACTTGTTTTAGTAGGTAAGTAATTATCCAGGGATATAAGTCATTCTCCAAGGTACAATGAAATTCCAATGTATCTGTGGAAGGAAGAAAAGGAATCTTGAATAGATGGGGGTGAAATTTTAAGTCAGAATGACAAGTTAGGTAAAGTTTCAGGAAATTTAACAAAGGTCTTTAGAGATGTTGGATAGAAATGGGCAGAAGACATGTCTTCTTTCCAAAGACCTTTCTTTGGCTAACAGATGGCTAACAGACACCATGAAAAGATGCTCAACATCACTCATCATCAACATCATTCATCATCAGATCAAACCTACAATGAGATACCACATCTGTCAGAATGGCTAATGTTAACACCTCAGGAAACAACAGATGCTGGTGAGGATGCAGAGAAAGGGGAACACTTTGGCACTGTTGGTGGGAATGCAAACTGGTGCAGCCACTCTGCAACACAGTATGGAGACTCCTCAAAAAACTAAAAATAGAACTACCCTATGACCCAGCAACCGCACTATTAGGTATTTATCCAAAGGATACAAAAATGCTGATTCAAAGGGGTACATGCACCCCAGTGTTTATACCAGCACTATCAACGGCCAAATTATGGAAAGAGCCCAAAGGTCCATGAATGGATAAAGAAGATATGGTGTATATATATATATACAATGGAATATTACTTGGGGATTAAAAAGAATGAAATCTTGCCATTTGCAGCAACATGGATGGAACTACAGGGTATTAGGCCAAGCGAAATAAGTCAGTCAGGGAAAGACAAATATCACATGACTTCACTCATGTGAAATTTAAGAAACAAAACAGATCAACATCGGGGAAGAGAAGGAAAAATAAGATAAAAAGAGAGAGAGAGACAAACCATAACAGATTCTTAAATACAGAGAACAAACTGAGGGTTGCTGGAGGGGAGGAGAGTGGGGGGATGGGCTAAATATGATGGGCATTAAGGAAGGCACTTGCTGGGATGAATCACTGGGTTCTACTCCTGAAACCGATACTACACCATATGTTAGCTAACTTGAATTTAAATAAATTAATTCAAAACAAAACAAAAACAAGAACCTGGATTTCTTTCATTAGAAAGTAATATTTCTACTTATTGGCTAGTTAGAGGTTAAAGAGAATACCTTGTCCTTGTCTAAACATTCTGCCTCAAGAGAAAAGTTCAAAAGAAACTTAAATGAAATCTAAAACCTGAGCTTGGCCAGTGAGTTGATAATCCTGCTCAGTTTACACCCAGTGACATCAACCTTATTTGAACAAGTTAAAGTCACTGGAAATTTTATACTAAGAGTGTTTCTTTTTGCTAGTGAGTTTTCTATCCTTCTTTAATGAAATCTCATTTGGGGCACATGGTGAGACATCGTCAAAAAACCAAACCAAAACAAACCAGTGCTATGAGTCCATCTTGTTCATGTATGCACGTTTTAAAATTCTACATACCAGTAAGGTGTGCCCACAAAGGAGTTGGCAGGAGAGGCCATTGAGGCAGATCCAAAATCAGCTAGTTTCACCTGACCTGGCTCTGTTAGAAGAATATTTCCAGCTTTAATATCCCTATAGGAAAAAATAAGAGGGTTAGAAAATTACTTTTCAACTCTGATTATGGAATAGGTCAGAGCATGCAATTAATAAGACAAAAAGTTTATTTAAAAAAAGCTTGCTCAGATTGCCAGAAGGGGATTTAGTAATTACTGCATGTTATAAGGGGGCCCAGATTCCTGGGTATACTTACAGGTAGGTCATAGTAATTACTAAAAGGTAGAGCTTTCTTTAGAGGGAGGGAATGCAAAGAGAAAAGGCAGACATGGCAGACAAGGAAATCCATTCAATTACTACACTCAAAAAAGCATATTCTCAGATGCTGATCCAGTCGTCAACGGTATTCCTTACGCTGGGAAAATTGGCACCATTTGTAACTGCCTTTTTTTTTTTTTTTCCAAATTACATAAGGTTTTTAGAGTCTAAACAAACCTTCAATAACTCTATTATCTACCTACCAATAAACCTCAACTACACACATACCTTTTCTTTCTTGCCTGTGACCCTTTCTCTCTGCCTTAATTGTAACTGCAACTCTAAGGCATTTGAGGGTACATGTTATATAGAAGGTGTTATTTTAAAAATAACACTGTACAGTAAAAAGAAGACCCTGAAAGATCAAAACAAACAAGGATTAGGGATTAGGAAATTGCATTTCTATTGTATTATGACAAAGAATCGCAAGTGGTTATTACTAAATCTATTAGATATTTTATGCAGCAAAAAGCTTTTGAAATATGATTTAAAAAATTCATTGTTTAGGATGATAATTTAGAATGAAAACATGTGGATGTACTCTCTATTCTCTTCAAAAAAAAGCATGAGGTGTAATGACTATTAGGAACCAAGAGTTATAAATCGATGGGCCGTGGAAAGACAAAGCAGAGAGAATGAGGAAAACTTATGTTATGGTGAAAATGATAAGGTTCAAATGTTTGAAAACAATGTCTCCAAAAATCTTCTCTTGAAAATTCAGTTTCTTTACTCACGATGACATTAGACGTTGGCAGAGAAAACTAAAAAAACATTATTTCTCTAACAGCAGAAAAATATCTTTTCTCTATTACTTTCAGTTAGAACACTGACTTGTCTTTTAAAGTTTATTTATTTTTGAGAGATAGAGACAGAGCATGAGGGGAGGGGCAGAGAGAGAGGGAGACACAAAATCTGAAGCAGGCTCCAGGCTCAACGCTGTCAGCATAGAGCCTGACACAGGGCTCGAACTCAAGAACTATAAGATCATGACCTGAGCCGACGTTGGAGGCTCTTAACCGACTGGACCACACAGGTGCTCTTGACTTGTCTTTAAATCAAAATAATAAAAAATCTGAGACATGGTATTTAAACAGGAAGCATATTTTAAAGGGCTTTTTTGTTTTTTCAACTTCTTTTATATATTAAAGAAGATAAAGTATAATCTAAAATAAAACATTAAATTAATGTGCAGATTTTGGTAACACAGGCACAAAGAAAAAAAAATGAACCATGGCTTTAAATGGGAACTGGCAAAATCACATATAGACAAGTTGGCATTCGGTAATGACATTTTGGTACGAAAGATATATATTAAAAACATTTTTTTGGGTCAAATCCATGGATGTGATGGCTAAATCTATTTCACCAATATTTTTTAGGTGTGGTTAAGTTCACTCTTTGCTTCTAAAAATAAGCCAACTTCATAGCAGGGATTTTGGTCTGCCTATATTGAGGAAGTTCTGTTTTTGTGGTACCAGTAACTGGTAATGGCTACTCTAGGGTGATTAAAACAGGCAAAAGGGGAACCTATGATGTAACAGTCTCATTTCTTCCTAGTAAATGTCAAAGCGTTTTCTTTTGCTTTTGAGCCATCTGAGATTCTTTACACCTACCTCATATTCCACTACTTCTTCCACTTTTCATTAAAGTAACTGTACTAGAAATTCTTTACTGAGAGAAGAAAGATTAAGAACAACATCTTTAGTTAGGAGAAGTTAGTGGCAGGAAGTACATTGGAGGGAGGACAGTGGGGTTGTGGTAGAGAAAATACAAGGTAGAGGAAAGCCTTGGATTAAGAGTTAGGAAATCTGAGCTTCAATCTTTATTGTATAAAACCTGTGAAATTATGGGCCGTTATTTAAATCTCTCAGAGTTACAGTTTCTGCCAAGGTAAAGACTATAATATCTTCCTACATATCTATATGGAGTATCGAAATGCACAATATTTTAAAGTGGTGAAACAGCACATAATTATTTAAGATTGACTTGTTAATTTGCAATAGGAAAAGGAGAAGGAAGGGCCCCTGGGTGGCTCATTGGGTTAATCGTCTGAGTCTTGGTTTTGGCTCAGGTCATGATCTTACAGTTTGTGAGTTTGAGTCCTGCACTGGGGCACTGGGAGTGAAGAGGCTGCTTAGGATTCATATTCTCTCTCTCCCTCTCCCCTCCTCTCTGCCCCTCCCCCACTCTCTCTTAAAATATAAATAAAGGAAGGGAGGAAGGGAGGAAGGGAGGAAGGGAGGAGGGAAACAAACTCAGGTAGGAAATATATATATGCAAGGAAGGCTAATTTTTTTTCTTGGCATAGTATCAAACAATTGCTGTGCCCTTCCTCAAATTTTCCCCCAACATCCTGCCTGGAGAACAGTTAATTATAGAACAGAGGTGAGGCAAGTCTTTGGGTAAACCTGGGAGAGACCCAGAGATAGAAGCTAAATTCTGGCAACTTCTCACATCCAGAAGCAGCAGCAATCTCTTTGCTTCCTATAAATCCACAGACACCTTACAAAGTGGAGCATGCGCTAATTTTCAAGATTCCCTGAATAGGCAGTCCTGTAACTGGTCTCCAATCTTACCTATGAATCAGTGCATGAGAATGCAGGTAGGCCAGCCCCTGCAAGGCACCATGAGTAATGGCAGCGATTTCCACTTCTTGAAGTGGTTTCTTATGAACTGAGGAAGGAAAGAAAAATTTAGAAGCAGTAATGAGTTTCATTCTTCTTAGTATCTTGTACTCTCAAATGACAATTTAGGAACACATTCACCTAAATATATGGGATATATATTTCCTATAGAACTGCAGTAAGTAATTGGATAACAGGAAACCCAAGTACAAAAACAAACAAATGAACTGCTTAAAATAAAATAAAAAGAAGACTAATAGTCATCGTAATGAATTGTTAATTGATGTGTCAGTTGAAGTCAAAGCCACCACTGATTCCAACTGGCCAGGCCCAAATTTACCGGTCCTTTCTGACATGTTAAATGCCTGGAGTGTTTTAGGTTGTATTATTCTCCTCTCCACAGAGCTTCTATAATTACCTCTTCTAACTACAGGTTTTCATTATTTGTGAAAGCAGCTAATAAGCAATTTCTATTCGGAGATCAAGGATGATATAAGAATAAAGTTTTTTTTTTTAATGTAAATTTTTAACACAGTCTCTGTGTTACAATAGCATTTGCAGAAAAGAACTAAGCCAAGATATTTGAAAGAGTTAAATATCAGTATAATTTGATACCATTTACCTCTCTTTCATACACACATATGAATTTGATGCTTTTGGCTACATTTATTACATCACCCTAGCTGAACATTTTAGTAAGTACCTGCCCCGGATGGGTCATGAACTAAAGAGTAGGAGGTCGCTAATCATTACTGAGATACTTTGAGCTACTGTGGAGATAAAGTTTACACAGCTTATCCACACAATCCTTAAGTCTAAGTCATCCATCCATTTGCTTTGCCCAAACTGCACTTCTTTTTAAGTTTATTTATTTATTTTGAGAGCAAGCAAGAGAGAGAATGAGCGGGGGGGGGGGGGGGGAGAGGAAGGATGGGAGGAAGGAAAGAACAGAGCAGGGGAGAGAGAGAGAGAGAGAGAATGAATGAATGCATGAATGAATGAATGAATGAATATATCCCAAACAGGTTCCAAGGCTCCACTCTTTCAGCACAAAGTGAAATGCGGGGCTCAATCCCATTAACCCAGAGATCATGACCTGAGCAGAAATCAAGAGTTGGCCGCTTGACTGAGCCACCCAGGCAACCCCAAACTATTCTTTAACATAGGAGTAGATAATATTCTTGTCAAGGCAAAACAGAAAGGAGGGGATAATGCTTTTATTCTTACCTTCTAACAAATCAGAGGCTGAGCCTAAGCAATATTCCATCACCAACTGTAATAGATTAAAATAATAACCAGAATAATCACAGTTAATAAGAAACGGCTAAAACCAACCAAGTAACCATGAAACTAAGACTACTAGAAGAATAAGTATTCTGACCTAATTGAACCTGGATTAAATTTTGGTCATCTGACACTAACTCATTTTTATAACTTTTACCATATAGTTTTGTTATTTCCTCCTTCGAACTGCAATGTTCTAACACTGTAAGTGTCCTGGACATGAAATGGTCAAGCTAAGATTGCCACTTATTTACTAGTTTCCAAGCTACCTTGTTGCAAAATGTTTTAAGGTAGCTAGGTTGCAGTATAAGTTAAATTTTGTAACTTGGGGAAAGTGGCAACCAAATATATGAGCCAATATAACCTATGCTGGGAAATACTAATTAAATAGAATAAACCAGTAAGTAGTAAATTTCTTATTTTCACATTTAAAACAGTTCTAAACAAGAAAATATTGTTTAGAACTCAATCTAAAGACATAGCCTGCTATATATCGTTACCTTATCTTGCAAGTCTGACATGGAATATTTAAATTTTTATCTTAAAACATTTCTTTTTTAAAAAAGCTTTTTATTGTTTATTTTTGAAAGAGACTGAGAGTGAGCAGGCAAGGGGCAGAGAGAGAAGGAGATATAGAATCCGAAGCAGGCGCCAAGCGGCAAATTGTCAGCACAGAGCCTGATGCGAATTCACGAACTGTGAGATCATGACCTGAGCTGAAGTCAGATGCTTCACCAACTGAGCCACCCAGGCGCCCCTCACTTAAAACATTTCTGGAACACTATTATTAAAATACTATTGATACTTTTTGGGTTTGCAATCTTGGGAAGCTCTTTAAAAGCAAAAAGGAGAAAACTCTTTTATTCTCATCTTAGATTTTTTTTTTATGTGTCCCAGACTACTGATTTATAAACAAGATCAGACCTATAAGTGCTCAGTGACCAATCTCTACACATGCGCACGCGCACACACACTCCTACAAATTATTTTCTTATTCTCAAAAACACCATATTTTCCTTTTGAAATACAAATTTCCTATCATCAACTACACATAAGCTATATTAACATATTAGCTCTTTTCATTTAAAAAATTAAGGTAAAAACATAATCACGTATTATGTACTTTGTATATAATTTAGAAGAATAAGAGATAAAATTATATACTACATGATATGTAATGTTATAATCATAATATTATATATTATTACAGTATATAATAATCATATATTACATATGATTTATATATTGGTATTATTCTGTATAATTCCAGTAATTCCAGGTACATAATACATATCATACATATTACATATTATTATGTATGATAGTTATATGTTTATATCTAAATTATTAAATTTTCATATACCTATATGTAATTAAATATATAACTATACATAATAGGTTAACATTATTCCATTACAGAATAATTTAAAACAACATGAGAAATGTAGGAGTTTAAAGTTTTGACATACTATAGTTTTTGCTTGACATTAAAATAAGCAGAATCAGAAACATTAATTTTATTTATTTTTTAAAGAAGTATAGTTGATGTACAATATTGTATTAGTTTCAGGTATACTTCACAGTGATTCAACAATTATATACATTATGAAATGCTCACCACCCTAAATGTAGTTACTATTTGTCACCATATGAAGTTACTGTAATATTATGGACTATATTGCCTATGCTGTACTTTTTATCACCATTATTTTATAACTGGAAGTTCGTACTTTTTTTTTTTTAATGTTTATTTTTATTTCTGAGAGAGAGAGAGAGAGTGTGAGTGGGGAGGGGCAGAGAGAGAGAGGGAGACACAGAATCTGAAGCAGGCTCCAGGCTCCAAGCTGTCAGCACAGAGCCCGATGCGGGTCTCGAGCTCACAAGCTGTGAGATTGTGACCTGAGCCGAAGTCGAGCTGACTGAGCTTCTGTTTCTTAAACTAAGTATATTAGTATGCATATCTAACTTCCTTTAACTAAGTATGTAGAATATTAACATAGAACTTTAAAACCAAATGGAGAGAAAATGTTTACAGTTACAGTTATATTTTTTAAAATTCCATGTTAAGTCTCTATTTTTGTCACATACATTCTTTTCCCTACTATTCGGTAACACAAGGACATCTGAACTGTGGCTGGTTGTTTGCTCCCGACATTAAACAGCTCTAGTTGCTCTACTTTTAAATGATTAGGTGTGCTTTCTAACGTCCTTATTTCTTCCTTCTGGTCACGTTAGTCTTGTGGCTGTTTGTAGGCATGTCTCCAGCAGTTTAGTTCCCATGAGCTCCTTCTATTTAGCCTATCAAATCCACTGTGGACAGAGACTAGTTAACCAAGCTTACTAGCACTCTGTGTAATCTCAGAGTAAATAGGCTTTAAATAAGAGCTCAGAGGATTTTCTGAAGACTCGAAACACATGAGATTTACCACTTAATTTTGTAACATTTATTCTGCATGTTTAAAATCCCTTTCTTGACTCCTTCAGGATGGTGGAGATTGCCAGAGAACTGATTTCCAGATAATGAGATACTCCTCTAATTTCTTCGGCTCAGAACAGAAGCAATGGCTCTAGATATCTTAAAAGCTTCTTGAAAAGAAATGTTTAAGTATTTTGTTGGATAGTCGATCTAGGAACAAAAATTCCATTCCCTAACTGGAGAGCACGTATAGGAAAGCACTTATACATGGTAACTTCTCAACAAATGAATCTCAGTAAACGTTAGGTTGGACTTTAAACTGGAAGATGCAGTTTGCTAAAGCACAAAGTGTAGCTTCTTGATGGACTCAACAGTGCCTAAGGTGTTAACCTAAAAACAGAAGCGCGATCGTGTAAAAATATACTCAAAAGACAGAGTGGAACAAAAGACTTATTTCATTTTACTCATATGCTAGGCCATGTTTGAAAATACTTAGACAGTGATGGTAACACCAAGCACGATTCCAAATTTTGGGGGAACTGGAGTAGGGGGGTGAGAAATAATGAAGATAAAAATTCTAGGATGAGAATAAAAGGCTCTTTTACTTTTGCAAATAAACCATCATTAGAGGATATTAAAATTTCACTGTTTGTTGATTATTTATAGAATAAAATTTCCCATAGGCTAGGCATCATATTGATCTTATAGAATGTATACCACATGGTACACTCTGAGGTATTAACACATGTTGAATACTGATAACAAAAGTCAATGGGACAAAAATGAGACTGACAATTATACAGATCAAAGAGATAATAGAAAAAATAGAAAAAAAATTTTAACAGGAAATAAATAATACAGGTCCTCTGACTTACCCAAGCAGTGTGTTCTTTCAAGTAACAACCTTTATATTCAATGGTATTAGGATGCTTTAATTGTTGTAAAAATTTGACTTCCTTAAGAATATCTTGCCATTTCTATTGAAGTAATAAAGCAAATGATACAATGTTTAGACTGAAATAGTATTTTATTATCAACTATATGTATATAATATTCTTTTTGTTATTTTAAATGCACAAAGTAAATGTTTAATAAATGAAGACGCTGTTTAAACTTGTGTTATTTAATTTTAGTACCTGTAAATGGAAATCTATTAGCAAATATAATAAATCTATTATACTAACTTATGTTCTATTCCACAAATTAGTTGACTGAGTTAGAATATTAAGAATATTTATTATATGCTCTACAAAAAGGAATAAAAAAGATATGATAAAGTAACATTTAAAGAACTTTGTTTCTACTGTCAATTTCATACTAACTAGATTATGTCAGTTTAGGTACACAACTGTCTTTAACATACCTCATTTGCCTGCTTCCCACTATAGGACATTTTCTTAACTGCCACCACCTCATTGGTGTGAGCATTTGTGGCCTGTGTTGAGAGAGTAGAAGAAAAACAAAAATAAAAAGAATGAATGATGTTTCAGCCACTTTAACATTTGATTAACTTAATTATCACAATTTAAAGACGCTGTAACTTTTAGGCTAGAGAGACATTTCCACCCCACCGTAAGGTACAACTTTTCTTCATCCTTATCTATATACATGCAAATACTATAACATAAAAAAGGATTAGGGTTTAACAAAATATATGCAATCAAACAAAAACAAGGCAAATTTCCAAAACGTCCACACTGGCTTCACCATGTGAAACGTCCATCAATGGACAATCAATTAAATAAATGTGGTAGGATCATATAATAAGGTAAACATTAAAAGAATGAGGTAATCTATATGAATATAGAGTAAAATGGAAAGATGTAAGAAATACAATGACAAAAAACAAGCTGTATACTATCTTACTTTTGCCAAAGAGTAATAATTGATGTATGTGAAGAAAAAATATGAAAGAATTTATGCCAGAATATATATCAGTGATAATCCCTGGAGGAGTGCTGATAGAACTTTCTGTCATGATGGAAATGTTTTCTATGTACATTGTATAGGATAGCATGTGAAATGTGGCTAGAGTGACTGAGGAAATGAAGTTTAAATTTTAATTAATTTAAATCTAAATAGTCTACTACATTGAACAATGCAGAAGATAAATCTTAAAAGGGACTTTCACTTCCAAAGGCACTTATATTTTATAATGAGAACGTATTACGTATATACATACATATGTGTGTGTGTGTTCATCTACAAAGATTGCCTTGGCTCATGATATCTCTCTTTATCGTTTCTACACCCAAAATACAATAGTTCACTGAAAGCACACATGAAAATAACAGGTCAAGTAACAGTCTTCCTCCTACTTAAGAGATTTAAAATAAATAATTTCCTTAAAATTTTCAGAAAAATAAATGTCAGACATTCAAAGATTATCTACTTTTGGCTTTCTTTTAATAACAGGGCTCTATATCAGTGACACACTCCTGATATAAGTGAGCTATTTTGGTGCTATGATATTATTATTGTAAACCAATAAAGCTATAGTGGTGTTTCTGAGGTAAGAGATTAGAAATTCACTCCCTGATAAAATCAGGTCATCAATTTTAGACAAAAATGCATAATCAGTTTCTTAAATACACTTAAAGAAGTTCCTCAAATAAAACTGAATTTCTAATTTAAAAAATTTTAAATTAAAAAATAAACAATAACTTATTTATGTAAAAAGAATTCCAACCCCAGAGTCTTACTGAATGACAAACTGCTGACAAAATGAACACTTACTGAAAAAAAAAATTTTTTTTTATAAGCTCTAAAGGTAAAAGTACCTATTATAAAAACAAGGTGTCTACTAGTTAGAGTTTTCAAATCAGCAGGCCTCTACAAAGGCATTTTTTAAAGATATTTTGTTCATTTATAAGGTACAGATGGACTTTTGTTGGAAACAAAATCTCTCACATTTTGCTGGCTTTTAAAATTTAACACTAAGACAGTGCTTATATGACAGCAACAAAGAAAAGTTGATGCGAATTCAGTATTTCAATAAAGGTTAGAGTGATTGTATCTGAAAAGCGGATATTTTGGGGATGAATCTATCTACTGTGCAGCTTAAGCAGCCTGGGAAAGGCTTAAGAAATGCTTAAGCAAAGAGTAATTTTAACTTGCAGGGTTGTTTTTTTTTTTTTTAACCAAATCTTTAACCTTTATAAAAAGAAAAAAAGAAGGACAAATATGGAATCAGATGGTATTATCTAATTGCTTATTAAGCTTATTTATAATCAATGCTTATTTGGAACCAGAGACTTTTGAAAAAAGAATCTCTCTAGAATAAAAATACATTTCTTTACATTTACAAAGTAATAATTACTTAGAACTTTGTAAGTATACTTGCTTACACAATCTGTCTACTGGAGCACAGACTTGAAAATTGAAAAACATTTCCATGTTGATTTTTCTTAGATGTGAAATTTATTTTTCAAGTTTTTATTTAAACTCCAGTTAAACATACAGTGTAATATTACTTTCAGATGTACAATTTAATGATTCAACAATTCCATACATCACCCGGTGCTCATCAAAACAAGTGCACTCCTTAATCCCCATCACCTATCTCCCCCACCATCTGACTCCCTTCCCCTCTGGAAACCATCCGTTTGTTCTCTATTGTTAAGAGTCTGTTTAGATGTGAAGTTTTTAATGCAATTTTATATTGGTTAAAATTCACAAATGAAACTTCAAGGAAAAATCAATGTTTTAGTACACAGAAAGGAAACTATCAGTGGGGTCTCAGCTTTCCAGTACTTCATATAATATTATGAATGACTACCACTTCTACACATCTCAAGTGTTATTCTTTCTAAAAAAATTTTTACTGTCTGTTTATTTATTTAATTTTGAGAGAGAGGGAAAGGATGAATCCCAAGCAGGCTCTGTGCTGTGAGTGCAGAACCCGATTCAGGGCTCCATCCCATGAACTGCGAGATCATGACCTGAGCTGAAATTAAGAATTGGATGTTTAACTGAGCCATCCAGGTGTCCCCTTTTTAAAAAATTCATTGCAAGTGTTATTCTTAAAACTTATTATTCATATTTAACACTTCCAATCGTCTTAATGATCTCAGGGAGTTTAAGCAAGATCATTGATTCAAAAAATATTTAGAGTACTGTTTCTGATATTTTCTTAGCCATTTCCAGCTACAATTAGATTACTGTCCACTTGTTGCTAATTTATAGAGAAACATAAGCATTAAGAATGTTTTTCTTTTTGCCTTAGTTATTAAGTCTCAACTAAAACTGAAAGGTAATAAGTATACCCAGAAGAACAGAACTTAATCATCAGCTTTAGGTGGATTATAGAAGATATGTTAAGTTCAACAAGGCAACAGTGGAAACGTAGAAGCTTCGTAGTTGTGTTTAAGTGAATACAAAAATAATCATGCCCAGCCTGTTTCTATTTTCCTTTAATATAGAATTTCTTACTGTCTGATGTGTTAATACTGCTAATTTCTGCATTACTTATGTAAATCCAAACACACAGATATTTTACCAAGTTAATAGCTTCCATTTTTTTTCTGAAAATATTCTCAGTTGATTGATTCTATGAGAGCTGTGCCAGCTTACAATTCACTTTAAACATATTTCTTGGCAACATTCTGTGTAAAAGCTGTAAACTACAAAAAGTCTAACACAATTATAGTGTTTAGGTATAAAAATGTTGGTTGCTGGAATCTGATCTTAATGGCTTGCTAGCATGGCTAGGATTCATGAAAAGTACTAATTAGCAGTACCAACTTCTCTGAGTTCTTTATGATTCATTTGTTCATTCAACAAATACTTAATAGGCATTCAAAAATTGTCAGGTATGGGGCTAGGAAGTGAGTAAATATGCCCAGTACCTATCTCTTGTATAGTAGCATAGAGAGTAATGAAAATATCATAACAAACAAATGTGAAATTGCAACTGTGACGGTTGCTAGGAAGAAGGGTATGTGTTACTCTGAGAAACAAAAATGGGAGGATGTGACTCTGGCAGGTCAGGCAAGGCTTCCCTGAGGAAATGAGGTTTCAGCTGAGAGCTAAAAGAGGAACAGGAGTTAAGAAGGAGAAGGGGAAGGGGAAACATTTCGGAGAGAACACTTTATGTGAAGATCCTATGACAATGGTCAAAAGAAAGCTATTATATTACAGCGAGGGCAATGACAATGAGTGGGAATATGTCTCAAGTACAGACAGGGACCACATCATGGAAGACCTTGAAGGCTGGCTACAGTAAGGGTTTTGATCTCAGTCTAAGAACAGAGAGCCCCTGGAGGCTTTACAGAAAAAGATGATGTGATCAGACTCACTTCTTTTTCCCCTAAGCTCACTACAGTGTGGACAGCAGCCTAAACAGAGACCAGAATGGATGCACAGAGATGGGCTGGGATGCTACTGCAATTGCCCAAAGAAGAGATGATGGTCTTCTTGGTCATCACGGTATGAGTGACAAGAGGAAGAATCTATTAACAGTGAGGGAGGAACTACACATAAACATTATTGTGGCCAGTGAGAAATCTGTTTTTTTAAGGTGTTACCACATGACCATTATAGATAAAAAATTAAAGTTTTTCTAAATTTTACAGTAAAGTGTAAGTTAATTCTTCTTTAATCTGTTTTTTAGTGCCTTACGGGTATATATGGGCCTGTACTACTCACTTTTGTATACAGGCAATACAATATACAATATAGTTAATGATTACATTTTCAAAACCACCCAAATATCTTTATTAGTTCTCCCATCTATCATATCAACAAATAACATATATTTAGTGCCTACTGTAAACGGGCATTGGCTAGCCTTTAGAGTTGTAAAGAAATAGGAACAGTCCTCATTTTCAAAAGGCATATACTCTGGCTAAAGAGACAGGCCTTAGCTCAAACAGCAAATGAATGAGTAGGTCTTCTGTGGCCTATTATAAGGTAGGTCCCTAGTCCAAAGCTTTGCTAGTAAGTTTCAAAACATGCTTGGCTTATTGTAGTTATTCTAAAGGAGAACTTTGAGAGGGGTTTAGCTGCTTTTTAAAATAGGAGTCAAATAGAGATTGGAACTACCTTCTGACTCTGGCCAAGAGAGACTCTAAGAGGATGAAGGAGTTATAAATAGAAGGAAAGTAAGAAAAGGTGGCTGAGGAAAGTGTCTTGGAGCAGAATAAATTAGGCCACCAACAAACATATACAGAAGGTTTCCACTTTTAAACAGTTCAAAACCAGGCAAAACCAAATTATATTGTGGGTTACATATAAAGAAAAACTAGAGGGGTGCCTGGGTGGCTCAGTTGGTTAAGCGTCCAACTCCTGGTATCAGCTCAGGTCTTGATCTCAGGATCATGAGTTCAAGCCCCGCACTGGGCTCCACGCTGGGTGGGAAGCCTGCTTTAAAAAAAAAAAAAAAAAAAAAAAAAGATAAACTAGAAAATAATCACCATAAAATTCAAAATAGTGGACTCTCCTAATATGAGTGGGGCCTCCAGAGTGATGGAAATATTCTATTTCTTGGTGTTTATAAAACACCAAGACTGACTGGTGTTTATAAAAGGATTTACCTTTTAATTACTCTTTAAATTGTATATTAAGATATATGGGTATGTATTTATGCACACTTCTGTATGTATATTTGTAATTTAAAAGTCCTTTAAAAAAAAAAAAAAGCATCCCTGGGGTGCCTGGCTGGCTCAGTTGGTAGAGCATGTGACTCCTGATGTTGAGGTCATGAGTTCGAGCCCCACATTAAGAGTAGAGATTACTTTAAGTAAATAAATAAACAAATAAACAAATAGACTTAAAATAAAAGCATCCCTGTGACTGAGGAAGACAGGAGTTTGACTGGGCCTTAAATACTATTCTTAGCCTAAAGACTAACAGAGAAGTGTTGACTAGAAAATTAGCACCCTCTTCAGCCATGGACGGTCACTCAAAGATAAAATGTACTTGAGTGGAAGCCAAGTATTAGAAGGGGGTCAAGGAGAAATGTAGTAGTGCTGAGCGCAGACATGAAGGGATGAGAAAGAGTTCAGGGAAAACCCAGGCTGAAGATTTGGCCAGAAGCAAAAAGAGGAGCTAAACACGCAATTAATAAAATCTCATTTGGAAGGACAACTGAAGATAAGCCCTATCTAGATGTCAAAACATAAAGGATCACCTACAAGTCAAAGAGTTAAAACAAAACAAAACAAAACAAAACAAAACAGATCAGATAACAGTTTGAGAGGAGAAACAAGCAATAAGTAGTACTTAAATATTACTTTGCTTTTATGGATTACTTTGCTCTCAAGGAAGTTTTTGTGACTTTGAGGAGGCAAACTTCTAAGGTTAAATAAGTAAATGACCAACTAAATTTTCTGTAATGAATTTCAGGTGATGAGCTAAGGTAACATTTCAGTCACTTCTCATTCTTCTCATCAGAAGATAATCACATTCTGGGAATTCAAACTGACTTTAGGGGGCTAAGCCTTGTACCCTTTAACCTAAAACACTGACTTGACATGAAACGTTACTAAAACTCTTTGTTAGGCCATCTGTCGGTGTGGCCATAATGTTCATCCATCCATCTGCCCATGTGTCCATCATTTATTGAGTTCCTATTACTATCAGACATTATACAGGATACTGGGCATATAGCAATGAATAAGAGAGACAGAACCCCTGTCCTCATGGTGCTTATGTCGGGGTAGAGACATACATGACTCAAAAATTCTCACACATAATTATTTAATTATAACCATGATAAACACAACAATGTGTAAGCACAGGGTGCTATGAGGTCATAAAGGTCTTAATTTAGTGCTGGAAAGTTGAACGGGAAAGGCAATCTTGTGGATGTAAACTGACTTAATCTGAAATCTGTAGGATAAGCAAGAGTTAGGCAGGGATGGGGATGTAATGTGCTGAGTTTTCTAGGTGGAGGAATAGCATATAGGAAGGCCCTGAGGCAAAAAAGAGCTTGGCATATAGAGAAAATGCATAGGGCTCAAATTCAAGCTTAGAACATTTTTTGGAGTACCCTGATAGCAGAATCAGTTGATATAGATACCACTGCCTTTAATAATGCCTAGAATTCTAGGACTGGATTTTCAGCAATGACTGTTTGCCTCCACTGTAGACATTTAATTTGTAGAATAAACATTAAAACTAAGTATATTTTAGAAGTAATAGAATGTGTAGAACTCAAACTTCCCTAATTTAATGTCTCTAAACCATTCTAAAATTACTTACAAAATAAACTGCTCCAAAACTTCCATGTCCAATTTCATGCAAATCAATAAAAAGTTCTTCAGGATCATCTTTGTAGAAGAGATCAGCAATCTCTGGGTCCTTTGGCACCCCTTTAGGCATGGTGACCGGTATTTGCAAACGTTTTGCTTTTGATATCCCACTCAGCCTTATCTCTCATTTATAAAATTTTTGGGTGGTAAGTTTTTAGTACCTGTAGAAAAAGAAGATTTGATATTAACTTATTTCTAAAACATCTTGGTTGGCTGCAATACAAATTAATATTAGAAAGCATCTTGGTCTTACAACTTCATAATAAAAAGACAAATAACTCAAAAGAGAAACAGGTAAAGGATTTGAATAGACATTTCTCCAAAGATACACAAGTGACCGTTAACACATGAAAAGATATTCCAATTATTCATTAGATAAATAAAAATTAAAACCACAGTAATATACCATTTTATACCCACTATGATGACTACTATCAAAAACTTAAGTAACTATTGGCACGGATGTGGAGAAATTAGAGCCTCCAACACTGCTGGTGGGAATGCAAAATGGTGAAACCATTGGGAAACAGACTGGCAGTTCACCAAAAACTTAAACATCAAGTTACCATTTGATCCAGAAATTCTACTCCTTGGTATAAGCCCAAAACATAAACACATATGTCCACACAAAAACGTGTGCATGGATATTGGTAGCAGTATGATTCATAGTAGCCAGAGGTGAAAACAACCCAAATGTCCATTTGGTGAATGATTAAACAAAATGTGGTACATCTATACAGTGGAATATTATTCAGGCATAGAAAGAAATGAACTACCGATATATGCTACAACATGAATGAAACTTGTAAGCACAATGTTAAGTTAATGAAGCCAGTCACAAAAGATGACATGTTGCACAATTACATTTATATAATACACCCAGAAGAACTAAATCTATAGAGACAGAAAGTAGATTATTGGTTGCCTGGGGCTGGGGGAAGGAGAGTTTGGGGGTGATAGCTAAAAGGGATGGGCTCTCTTTTTAGAGTGATGAACATGTTCTAAAACTGTGAAAAAAAGAAAACTGTGGTGATGGCTGCACAATGGTTAATATACTAAAAACCACTGAATTGTTATAGTATTTTTTTTGAATTGTACATTTTAAATGAGTGAATTGCATGGTATTAAAATTGCACCTCAATGAATCTATTTTTAAAAGCATTTTGGTCTAATTAACATTGAAATAATAACAGCTAACATTCATTAAGCACTGTTATGTGTCAGGCAACACTAAATTCCATACATGTATATGTTATTTTCTTTAATCTCTACAACAGCTTCATAATGCAGGGCTTTATTATTTTGATTTTATACAACAAACTAAGGAAGACTGAAAGGCAAAACTACTCCCCCATTATCAGGCAGGTAGTATTTGTCAGACTGGGGCTCAAACCCAGATCAAACTGTAAAGCCCATGCTCTTAATATACAATATGTACATACAGATCAGGTAATTAAGTAACAAATTGCCATAATTTGGAGACTATGCTAAATGTTCACTTAAAGAGGCAGGTTATTTGACTGCTATACAAAACATTCTGAGTTCAAAGTTTCTATTAATAAAAGCACATTATTTTGACATTCTTACATGTTGGTTGTTAATAGTTACACTTAGTTGGCATACATCCTTTGTATTTTTTGAAAAATATTGAAATATTAACTTTCACCTATATTTTTTATTATAAATACCACCTCCCAAGAGAATCAATCATTCCAACACACGGGACAGTTTCTGTTTCTTCCTTGACCCATTAGATTACTATGCTAGAAATTTAGTTATTGGCCAATAAAATTGTACTTTTAAAAACGTGAGCCAATAGGCTTCGTTCAAGGAGAAGAGAAAAGAGAGGGTCATTAACAAAGAAGTACAACTAGTTAGTGCTAAGAAGAATTTTTCTCTTGTGATATGACAGCCTTAGGTGACACTGTATATTACTTCATATGGTTAGTCTAGTTAGAGCATTAGAATATGTAGGCCATCACCCTAAGTATCCATCTATCCAGTCAACCCTTTCCCTGACTCAACACATATTTGTCAAGTGCCTAGTATGCCAGGCACATACTGGGTGTTGGTCCCACATCAAATGGGATGTTGTCCCTGTCCTTAAAGGGCTTAGAGTCCAGTGGGGGAATAAATATTACACTATAATGATACAAATAACAAAATGGTTATAAATGATTGCTATGATAAAAAAGGAAAAAAAAAACAATTAATAGAAGCATATAATTGGGTGACCCAGTCTCTTTTTTCTTGGATATGAAAAAGCATGCTTTTTTAAGGAAAAATAAAAGTAGTTCTTTCAATATGGACGTATGGTAGAGTTGCAAGGAGAAATTATGAAGCTGGCGTTAACCCAAGGAAAATCACAGTAAACCTTTTAAACAATATTAAGAAATTTGTACTTCATCCTAAGTATACTGGGGGGCCATTGAAGGTTTTAAACAGGAAAAAGGGATTCCCCTGCAGCACTATGCCTGTAATCGTGGAAGGTCATCCTGTCAATCCATGAATGCTGATAATCAAGCATAAAGTCAATATATCAATACTACTGAAAAAGTGACTTAAGTCTAGTTGTCAATCAAGTGACTAATACACAACTTATATTAAAAAAGTGCTACTGCCACCACTGCTTATGTTTGAGAAAAGAAAAGAGAAACAATGCATCATGTCAAAGATATCCCTTTTGAAGACTGCAAAAAAAAGAAGTTATGAGATTGTTTTTAAGAAAAACAAAAAGATCTACGAACTAAACTTATGAGAAGTAAAATCTTTTCAATCGTCAAAATATATTCTAAACTTTTGAATATTTTGGCATCAGTGTGAGTAAAGCTAAGTACTATGGATAATCATTTGGAGGAAACACATAGATCACTATGTCATACTATAGATTAAATTAATTCTCAAAAGAAATGAATATTTAAATATAAAAAAATGAGACCATAAAAACTTCTAAAATAAATTGCAGGTGAATATTTAATTAATAAGCAAGATATCAGAGGCAAAAGTTGTTAACTAAAATCAGTAAGTCTGACTACATATGATTAATAACTTCTAGAACTTAAAAAATATAATGAATGAACTTCTGCTTCCAGCCAAGATGGAGTAATGGGGACTGGATTTATTATCTGTCACCAGAAACAACTAACATTACAATAAAGAAAACAGATCAAAATTCTTTATATATAATTTTTAAAAAATGTTTATTTATTTTTGAGAGAGACAAAGAGAGAAAGTACACAAGCGGGGTAGGGGCAGAGAGAGAGAGGGAGACAGAATCCAAAGCAGGCTCCAGGCTCTGAGCTGTCAGCACAGAGCCCAATGGGGGGGGGGGGGGGTTCAAACTCACAAACAGAACTGTGAGATCATGACGTGAGCTGAAATTGGATGCCCAACCAACTGAGCCACCCAGGTGCCCCCAAATTCTTGACAGATATAGATGCAAAAACTTGTAACAAAATTACAGCAAATAAAATTCAATAACATATAAAATGGATAATATATCACGAGTAGGTGGGATTCATCCCAGAAATGCAAAGTTGGTTTAACACTCAAAAATCAATGTAATTCACCAAATCAACAATCTGAAAAAAATGCAAAATGATCATCTCTACAGATGCAGAAAAATCATTTGACAAAATCCAATATTCAAACCTGATAAAAACTCTGAGCCAACCTGGAATAAAAGGTAATATCCCCAGCCTGATAAAAGAAATCTATGAAATATTTATAGGTAATATCAAAGACCAAATGATTTCCTCCTAAGATCAGGAATGAGGCAAGGAAGTCTGCTCTCAAAACTTGTCTGCAATATTGTGCTGGATGGTATATAAGTGTAATAAGGCAAGAAAAAAGAAATTTAAAAAGCATCAAGATTGGAAAGGAAGACATTAGACTTTTACTGACAAATAACGTGGTCACCTATGTAGAAAATTCAATGCAATCTACAAAAAGCTACTAGAATTAATAAGTGATTTTATCAAAGTGGCAGAATACAAGATCAATGTTTAAAACTCAGTTTTACTTTTATATATGAATGGAAATCAAATCTTTAAAACATCACAATAGCATCAAAAATATGAATCCACAGGGATAAATCTGACAAAGAATGTGCAAGATCTATACATTGAAAATTACAAAATAAAGGTGATAGAAATTAAAGACTGAAAAGAGAAATAACTGTGATTATAGGTCAGAAGAATCAATATTAATTGTTCTTTAGAAAAAGAAATTGAGAGGTTGATTCTAAAATGCATATGAAAATGCTAAAGGACATAAAATAAGCAAAATAACTTTGAAAAAGGACGACAAATTTGGAGGGCTGACATAATCTAATTGCAAGATTTATCATAAGGCTACGGTTATCAAGGCAGGGTGATACTGTTATATATAGACAAACAAATCAGTGCAACAAAACAAAGTCCGGAAGAGACCCTCACATTTGTGAACAAATGATTTTGGACAAAGGTGTGAAGGTAACTCAGTGAAGAAAGTCTTTGATGAATGGTGCTGGAAAAACTGTATAAACATATACAAAGAAAGGGATCTTTTTTGATCCATGCTTACCCATCACAAAAATTAACTCCAAACGGATTATAAAACTAAATGTAAAACATACAGTTAAAAATATCCTTGAAGAAAACATAAGAAAAATCTTTCTGATGTTGGGTCAGGCAAAGATTTCTTAGACATATAAAAAAAAGCATAATCCATAAAAGAAGTAATTGATAAATTAGGCTTCATCAAGATTAAAAACATACTTTTTTGAAAGACCTCTGTTCAGAGAATGAAAAGCCAAGCCACAGATTGGAAGAAATTTTTGCAAAATATATCTCATAATGGAATTGTATCCAGAAGCTATGAAGAATCCTCAAAACTCAATAAAAAGAAAGTAAACAACCCAATTTTTTAAATGGGAAAAAGATTAGAGGTGCCTGGGTGGCTCAGTCAGTTAAGTGTCTGACTCTTGGTTTCTGCTGAGGTCGCGATCTCACAGCTTCGTGGGTTTGAGCCCCGTGTTAGGCTCTGCACTGGCAGTGTGGAGCCTGTGTAGGATTCTCTTTCTCTCACCCTCTCTCTCTGCCCCTCTCCCACTTGTGCTGTCTCTGTCTCTCTCACAATAAATAAAAAAACTTAAAATTTTTTTTTCATGGGAAAAAGATTAAAATAGACACTTCACCAAGGAAGATATATGGATGGCAACTAAACAAAAGATGCTTAATATCACTATTCATTAGGGAGATACAAATTAAAACCTGAGGTTCTACTACATGCCTATTAGAATGGCTAACATGAAAAAGAATGGGCATACCAGGTGTTGGCAAGGGTGTCAAATACCTTTTTCACATACTGCTTGAGAGAATGTAAAAATGATAGAGTTTGGAAAAGTTTGGCAGCTTCTTAAAAAGCTAAACCTATATCTACCATATGATATAGCCATTCCACTCCTCGGTATTTACCCAAGAAAAATGAAAGCATATGACCATACAAAGCCAGGTACACAAATGTTCATGGCAGCTTTATTTTTAATAGCCCCCAAATGCCCATCAACAAAGGAACAGATAAACAATTTGTGGTACATGCAGATAATAGAATGCATCACAGTGAGAAAATGAACTCCTGGCACATGCTACAATGTGAATGAATCCCAAAATAATTACATTGAGTGAAAAGAAGACAGACGCCCCCCCCCCCCCCCCGCCAAAAAGGAGTACATACTTTATGATTTCATGTCTATAAAATTCTGGAAAATGCAAACTAAAGTAACAGAAAGCACATCAGTGGTTTCTTGGGGATAGGGTTGAATGAGAAGATGTAGGATGGAGGGATTAAAAAGGGGTATTAAGAAGCTTTTGGGAATGGTGGATAGATTTACTATCTTCACAGATACATATTTTGGTAAAAGATATTATATTCATTAAATATGTTCAGATTATTGTATGTCACTTATACATCAGTAAGGTTGTTTCAGAATGATTCAATAAACAAAACTGAAAGGCAAATAAAGTAGAAATAATTCTTGCAAAATATATGCTGGTTAAAAGTTATTCTTAATATCAGACAGGTGACTATATAAATTGATGAAAGATATTGAAGATGATGCAAACAAATGGAAAGAGATTCCATATTAATGAAATGGAAGAACCATATTATTAAAATATCCACACTACTCAAAGAAATCTATACATTTAATGCAATCCCTATCAAAATACCAACAACATTTTTCACAGAACTAGAACAAATAATACTAAAATTTGTATGGGACCAAAAAAGACCCCAAATAGCCAAAGCAATCTTGAGAAAGAAGAACAAAGCTGGAGTTATCACAATCTCAGATTTCAAGATACACTGCAAAGCTGTAGTAATCAAAACAGAATTGTACTGACACACAAAAAAAGACAAGATCAATAAAACAGGAGAAAGCACCCAGGAATAAACCCACGCTTACATAGCCAATTAATCTACTACAAAGGAGGCAACATTATACAATGGGAAAAAGACAGTCTCTTCAACAAATGGTGCTGGGAAAACTGGACAGCTACATGCAAAAGAATGAAACTATACCACTTTCTTACACCATACACAGAAATAAAATCAAAATGGATTAAAGACCTAAATGTGAGGCCCCAAACCATTAAACTCCTAGAAGAAAACATACAGGCAATACTTCCTTTGACATTGGCCATAAAAACATTTTTCTAGATAGGTCTTCTCAGGCAAGAGAAAAAAAAAAAAGCAAAATTAAACTATTAGGACTACACCAAAATAAAAAGCTTTTGCACAGAGAAGGAAACCATCAACAAAATGACAAGGCAGTCTATTGAATGGGTAAAGATATTTGTGAATGATATATCTGATAAGGAGTTAATATCCAAAATATATAAAGAACTTATAGGACTCAACACCCATAAAACTCAAATAGCCCGAGTAAAAAATGAGCAGAGAACATGAAAAGACATTTTCCCAAAGAAGATATCCATATGGCCAACAGATACATGAAAAGATGCTCAATATCTCTCATCACCAGGGAAATGCAAATCAAAACCACAATGAAATATCACCTTATACCTGTCAGAATGGCTAAAATCAAAACACAAGAAATAACAAGTATTGGTGAGGATGTGGATAAAAAGAAACACTCATGCACTGTTGGTGGGAATGCAAATTGGGGTAGTCACTGTGGAAAACAGTATAGAGATTCCTCAAGAAACTGAAATAGAATAACTATACGCTCATTACTGGGTATTTACCCACTGAAAATAAAAAACTAATTCAATAAAATATATGCACGCCTATGTTTATTGAACCATTACCTACAATAGTCAAGATACGGAAGCAACTGAAGTGTCCATAGATGAATGGATAAAGATGTGATGCGTACACACACACACACACACACACAGGAATGTTACTCAGCTATAAAAGTAAGAATGAGATCTTGCCATTCGCAACAACATGGATGGACCTAGTGGGTATAATGCAAAATGAAATAAGTCAGAGAAAGACAAATACCATACAATTTCACTCATATGTGGAATTTAAGAAACAAATGAACAAAGGAAAAAAGAGACAAACAAACAAAACATTCTTAAATACAAACAACAAACTGGTGGTTGTTGCTATAGGGGAGATGGGTGAGTGGAGGGGTTAAATAGATAAACACGGGATTAAGAGCACACTTATCTTGATGCATACTTAGTAATGTATTGAATCATTATATTGTACATACCTGAAACTAATATAACACTGTATGTTAATTATACTTCAATGAAAACATATATATAAGTAAGCACAAAAATATATGTACATCCACCCACATAGTCAAAGGACACAGATAGGAAATTTAAAAAATAATTAGCAGTGGCTACTAACGATATGAAATACATATAGTTTCACTAGTAATCAAAGAAGCAAAAACTAAAATAATCAGACAACTAATTTCATCTACTAAACTGACAAAGTAATAGAGAAAAGATACAGTTTTGGGTGAGGGTATAAGGAAACAGTCATTTTTACACATTGCCAGAAGAACAGAATGGGTACATTCTTGGACCAAGTAATACCCTTCTAGGAATTTATATAAGGCAATGTCCTTTTTGTTTTGTTTTAGCAAAAGAGGCAGGATGTAAGCAGGTAGAGGGATTTCCAAGTTTCGATTTCCGTACAAGCTTGTTTTGTCTGAAGTGGGTGTAGGGATTTCAGGTAATTTTAAATTTTCTTCTTTCTGCTTATCTGCATTTTCTAAATTTTCTGCAAAGCCTATTACTTCTGTAATTAGAGTAAAAGTGATATGAAAAATCTTATGTTACTTCAAAGTCTAATCATAAAACTCTACAACAAAAAAGGCAGTATGTATTTCCAGAAGATAATTTGATAATGGGAACCAAAAAAATTTAGGTAAGCATACTTCTTTTAAACAAATATTTCTCCAAATTGTAAGCTATAACTGAGAATGATGAAAATCTGTAAAAAAAGAATTTGAAAGTAAAAAAAATTTATTCCAATTCAATATTTTTACTTTCCCATTTTTGTTAAAAATACAATAAATATTAACTATAGAAAAACCAGAAGACATAGTCTCTTCCCGTTTTATAGAAGAAAGCTGTATCATGGATCTATGGATAATACCTTTTTGTGAATGGCACAAAATATACCGTATTGCTCAGATTCATCTTAGCAGCAAACCCTTTGTCCTCTTTTAAAACTTCAGTCTTTTGCATTTATGATGCACCTATGGAAAAAGAAGAATAAAACACATAATTGTAGAAGCAAAATTAAAGAAGCAACAATTGATCATATGGTAGTTTTAAGTATTTGCAAATGTAATATTATGAAGTTAAAACTTTTATCTTCATCTGTTTGTGATTATAAATGCAAAAGTAAGATTTTTCATATCAAAGGCTTAGGCTACACTTTCACAAGCAATCCCAGGGAAATAAAAGTGTCCTTAAATTTCAGAATCTATATTGAGACTTCCATTAGTTTGAGTCCAGGGAAACTCAATAGAGGCCACCAGTAGACAGGACTAATCTGACAGCATGTGGTGATGCTACTGATTGTCAGTAAGGCTTATATTCTAAATTGCTTTTTCAGTAGCCATGATGATTTACATTGACTCATCTATCTTCCCGTTCTTTGGCTCTCCTATAGCCGATCTTCTGCATTTGGGGGGTAATGATTATTCTTTATTTTCTATTAAAAAAGTACATGCCCAATGTAGAAAATCTGGGAAAAATATACTATTATGAAGAAAAGCCCATAATCCTACCCAGGACAAAGTCCATTAACAATTTGGCATACTTTTCTCCATGCTTATGTTTATTTCTTCATGCTCATATTTATTTTATTATATATAGCTGAGACCACTTATACATATAATTCCATAGTCTATCTTTTATTTATTTATTTTTAATGTTTATTTTTGAGAGAGAGACAGACACACAGAGTACAAGCAGGGGAGGGGCAGAGAGAGAGAGGGGACACAGAATCCGAAGTAGGGTCCCGGCTCTGAGCTGTCAGCACAGAACTCAATGTGGGGCGCAAACTCACGGAGAATGAGATCATGACTTGAGCCAAAGTTGGATGCGTAACCAACTGAGCCACCCAGGCGCCCCCAACAGTCTACCTCTTTTATCTAATTCTGCATTATAAACATTTTGCCATTTTGTCACTGTTCAGAAAGATCACTTTAATGACTGCTCAGTGTGTATCTCCTTATTCATTCACAACTCTTTCTCCGCAATTGGAAGCCAAGACTGTATTCAACTCTTTGTTGAACTATTAAATATTACTGTGTTTTGAAGATCTTTGAGCGTATTATTCATCTATATTTTAGGGCTTTCTTTGGAATGGGTTCCTAGAACTAGAGTTATTTGGTCAAAGAATGTAACAATTTAAAACATATAACATGTATAATGAAGTAATTTTTAGGTAAGCGGACTGGCTTTGGAGATGAAGGCCTTATAGAGGGGAAAAAAATAGGAAAAAAGGTATTGACCTCCATTTTCACATTTTTCCTGTTCAGGATATCCCAATCTCCTCTCATGTCTATATTTACAAACTAAACTTTCTCATTATTTTTATTATTCTCTCTGATTCTATGGCTGTGAAATGCTTTAGGTTAAGTGGTAGGTAAAACTTGCCTGAGTTCTGTATCACATTTTACCTAACCATCAAACCAATCAAACACTGCCATGTCTGCATACCTACCTGCTGATATAGCCTGACTTCAATAAGCTAAAATATTCATTAAGATATTAAATGAACACCAGTTGCAAGATTTCATTCTTTTTAATTTTTTAAGTATTTTATTTTTTTGAGACAGATCATGAGCGGGGGGGGGGGGGGGGGAGGGGGGAGGGGCAGAGAGAGAAGGAGACACAGAATCCGAAGCAGGTTCCAGGCTCCGAGCTGTCAGCACAGAGCCTGATGCGGGGCTCGGGCTCAAACTCACGGACTGTGAGACATGACCTGAGCTGAAGTCAGACGCTTAACCGACTGAGCCACCCAGGCGCCCCACCAGTTGCAAGATTTCTAAGTAAGTAATTTAAAATAAGGCATTTACTAACATCCTCATGTCCTAATTTCAGATGCAGGAGGAACTGTTCACTGGCATTTGGACATGCAATCGACACACATGGTTAGTATTTTTTTTTTCCTCTAAATACTCCTTCATTCTTACATAGTTTTCTCAAAATGTGTTCTTTATCTTCAGTTGCATAGCTCTATAAATATAATAAACTCTATGACTTCTAGAAATGAAACTTTCTTGTTGTTTTTTTTTCCCCTACTGGAAGACTGCATATGCTGTTGAGCCTGAAAACTATACTCAAGTTTGTCCATTACACCTAAGGGATGTTTCTCAGCTTTCTTCCATTTCACAAGCTCCCTTCTTTATAAATATCTCTTGAATTCCATAAAACTGTCTTGTTTTTCCAAATTATTCCTCCTATAGTTTCTCTTCTTTTCTCTGATCTCTAAATGAATGTTGCTCCAAGTATTCGCCCGAAGCTCCTGTGTGTGACTGCAAGCTGCTATCCTAATTTCTGTGCATTCAATGGGTCCCAGTAACTCTATGGCATCAGACTGTGCCGACCTCCTTTCCCAGCCCCACGCCCATATTTTCAAGTATGTTTTTGGTTTCTCCCCTCACATACACTTCAGGTTAACTTTGACCCTTCCCTATTCCCTGTCTCAGTTAATTTATAATTCTGCTTCAAATATTTCTTTTAATCTGTTCTTCACTTTCCATTTCTGTTATCTCTTTCCTCTGCCTCTTCTTGGTGAGATTCTATTCTATCTTTTCTGGAATTCATCTTAAAAACATTATCATAATCATCTTCCTGAAGCAAAGTTCAGATAATATCATATCTCTGCTCAAAATCTTTCAATGTCTCCCTACGGCCTACAGTATAAAGAATAACTTTACCTAACTAAGATTCAAAGCTGGCCTCATTTTGTAGCAATGTGGATGGAACTGGAGAGTGTTATGCTAAGTGAAATAAGTCATACAGAGAAAGACAGATACCATATGTTTTCACTCTTATGTGGATACTGAGAAACTTAACAGAAGACCATGGGGGAGGGGAAGGAAAAAAAAAAAAGGTGGAGATGGAGGGAGCCAAACCATAAGAGACTCTTAAAAACTGAGAATAACCTGAGGATTGATGGGGGGTGGGAGGGAGGGGAGGATGGGTGATGGGCATTGAGAAGGGCACCTGTTGGGATGAGCACTGGGTGTTGTATGGAAACCAATTTGACAATAAATTCCATATTAATAAAAAAACAAAAACAAAAGAAAACAAAACAAAGCTGGCCTCAAACCACTTTTCTAACCAAAATTCTTCAACTCCATAATCAGGAAAAAATGAATTACTATTCAGTTACATTTTCACACCTTTGTCTTTGCTTATGCTATTCCCTCTAACTAGAATATCCAAACTCCAAAACCACTTTCACAGCCCAGCTGAACATCACCCCTGGTATAAGACCTACTATTTTCTCCCTTTGCTTCAGTTTTAAATATATATATATATATATATATATATATATATATATATATATATTTATATATATATTATTTATATATAAATATATATAAATATATATATATAAATATATATATTTATATTATATATTTATACATATAAATATTTAAATACACACATAATAAGTATATATATATAGAGTGTGTATATATATATGTGTATATATATATACATATACTCTAACTGGATGGCAAGTGCTTCTTCAGAGGTGGATACGTGTCTAAATCTGTTTTGATTAATCATTGTATCCCATGACATCTTTTAAAAAAGTGGGTCTTCTTAAAGATATAATTCACATAAAGATATGCAATTCAACCATTTAAAGTGTACAATTCAATGTTGTTGTTGTTTTTTAGCACATTCACAGGTATGTGCAATCATTACCATGGTCAATTTTAGAATACTTTCATCACCACATAAAGAAGTCCCATATCCATTAGCTATTACCCTCCCACCCTTCCATTCCTGAGCAAGCACTAGTCTACTTTCAGTCTCTATAGATTTCCCTGTTCTGGACATTTCCTTTGAATCGTCTTTTGTAACTGACTTCTTTCACTTGGCATGCTGTTTTGAAGGTTTATCCATGTTGTAGCATGAATCAGTATTTAATTTATTTTATTGCTGAATAAAACTCCATTATATAAATATACCACATTTTGTTTATCCACTTATAAGCGGATGGACATTTCAGGTTGTTTCTACATTTTGGCTACTATGAATAATGCTGTTATAATCACTTGTGTACAATTTTTTGTGTGGACATACATTTTCATTTGTCCTGATTATATACCTAAGGGTCGAATTGCTGGGCCCTGTGACATCTTTACAGAGCAAGTACTCTACAAAAATCTGCTGATATCTCTTTCCCTTTCCCATCCCAATCTTACTCTAAAAATGATTTTTAAATTCATCCTTCCCTCCAAACATGAACAAGGACATTTTTCCTTCCAAAAGGATGGCATTTTAAGAATTAACTGAAGATGAAATGCTAGGCATGGAATTATTGTCTCCCTCTTCCTTGACCTCTTGCAACCTCAGGTACTGCATTTACAGTGAGAACTGAGAACTGTGCCAAGAATGCAGTATTTCTGGTCTTAGGCCCTTGGGCCAACAGAACCATCCAGCTTGCTGAGAGTAGATGATTTCATCAGAGATGCGCAACTGAAATGATTTTCTTCACTCTTTAAGAAATGGAAATCTTTCAACAATGGCAATCAAATAAATTATTTTTCTACAGACACCCTAACTTAATGTAAGTAAGAACACTTGATAGAGAGTAGAAATAGAATTATTTTTCAGAAGTTTCCTTTTCCCAGAAACTTTCAAGAAAGATAATTCTCGGAAGGTCTTAGTTGACTTTCAACATTGTAATCACACTACATGAACAATAAACCTGAAACCAACAAGTTTGAACAACAACAACAACAAAAAGCTACAATATTTCAGCATTAGGGAGTAAGAATCAGAATGTTTCATATTGGAAAGATTTTAAAGATCAGACCCTTCAACTTTTTTTTTTTTTTAAACTAAATCTCAGACAAGTGTCAAATCACACCTATGCAGTAGTGTGAACCAGAATTAAAACCCAGGTCTTCTGATTCCCCATTCCAGAAAACTTCCTTCTAAATCAAGCTGCCCAAGGCAGACTTCAAAACACCAAAAAGTTTTCCGATTTTGCTATATAGTGGAGGGTAATTAAACATAAACTTGGACTTCTGTGTTATTATTTCTCCAAAAGACCTCGTAACACTTGAGTATGCAGTGGTGGATTTAGTTCTTATATAGACTGAAGCGTAAACAAATTTAGGGATCTATTTAAGAAAACATTTTACAAAACAGGGGTGCACGGATGGCTCAGTCAGTTAAGCATTAGACTCTTGATCTCAGCTCAGGTCTTGATCTCAGGGTTGTGAGTTCAAGCCTCGCACTGGGCTCCACACTGGGCATGAAGCCTACTTTTGAAAAAAAAAAAAAAAGAAAAGAAGAAAAAGAAAAAAACATTTTACGAAATTCCCATACAGAAATAGATATTAGGGCCTTAGAAGGGGCTGGTGCATACGAGGGGCTCTGAAACTTAAGCCTCACTATAAATTAGCCTGTGTAAATTCTTTAAAAAAAAAAAAAGTTCATTTATTTGAGAGAGTGTGAGCATATGAGTGGGTGGGAGGGGGGGTATGTGGCAGAGAGAGAGGGAGAGAGAATCCCAAGCAGGCTTCATGCTGTCAGCACAGAGCCCAACATGGGGCTCGACCTCACCAGCCATGATACCATAACCTGAGCCAAAACCAAGAGTTGGACGCTTAACTGACTGAGGTGGCTTACAAAGGTGCCACCCAGACACCCCAGCCAGCCTGTGTAAAATCCTATTATTTCATACATTAGCTTGCTCCCAGAGGGAGACAGAGGCAGGTAAAATCTTCATTTTACAGCAATGAAAAATGAAGTACAATTAGGTGATGGGATGTTTTCAAAGTCAAGACTAGACCAGTTTTTCTCCCTTTTTTATACTACAACTATCTTTATAGACTTGAAGAAAATTGTTTTTAAAGAAAGAAACAGAAAACTGTTTTGGTTAGTTGCTGCTACTGTCTGCCACTAATATTTACTTGTTATTCTCAAATAAGAAACCTTTTTTATGATACTTTTACTTTGAAAATAAAACTAGATGCTAGTTGCTTTTTATGCCATTGTGATCATATATCATAACTGGAAAGGGACTTTAAAGTCATCTAATTTCTACTTAGCAAATAATGCAGAAGTGGCTGGAGTTTATCATAACAATGATAAATTTTAGTCTACTCTTGGGTCAAATGATATTAAATATTATAAAGAAGCCTCTTCCAAGTCACCCTTTAAGAGCTTATGTGTGCTAAAAAGTAATTATATCAATTATTTTGGTTTCTTAATAGATATTATTTTCTCCTTCTGTAAAAAAAGATGTTTAGATTGAGAGAGGAAAGGAGAAGCTCCTTTGGATTTCTTAAATTTATTGAAATTATTGTTCTGATACTTTGATACAAGGGTGGCAACTTGAAATCAAGGATGCATCAATTTGGGGGAAAATGGTACTTAACAGGAGTCAAGACCAGTACAAAAATGGTGCTGATATGTCTCCACAAATCCCAAACTATTCTAAATTTTTTTTTTAATGTTTATTTATTTTTGACAGAAAAGAGACAGAATGCAAGTGGGTTAGGGGCAGAGAGAGAGGGAGACACAGAAGCAGAAGCAGGCTCCAGGCTCTGAGCTGTCAGCACAGAGCCCGATGTGGGGCTCGAACTCACGAGCTGTGAGATCATGACCTGAGCCGAAGTCGGACGCTCAACTGACTGAGCCACCCAGGCGCCCCCCCAAACTATTCTAAAAGATTTGACTAGGCTTGAAGTTTTCACTTTGCCCTATATCTTAACCATATGTATGGCTTTACATCATTGTAATGCATAATGATAATTTACTCTTTCAAAGAGTTTCTTAAACTTGATGGATATTCAAGTTCTTTAAAAAAGTTCTTACAGATCTCTAACATCTTAGTTTTAGTCATCCACTTCATTTATTTATTCATCTATTCATTCATTCAGCGAATATTTATTAAGGACCTAACACATGTCCTGTACTGAACAAGGCTTTAGGTTCTTTTCTCTACTCAGAGAGCTTATACTCTAGTGGAGAGAGACACATGAATATTGATACTTCAAGTACTAATAAATATTACAAAGAAAAAATAAAGCCAAGGTCAGTGGTCAGGGTAGATCTCTCAGATAACTTAAAAGCTGACGGAGGCCTAAAGGCTAAAGGAAGTGAAGTAAAAGCTGTAAAGATACGTGGCAAAAAGGGCAATCCAGGCAGAGGGCCTAGCAAGACTGCTTGGTGAATTCCAAGAAAAGTCAGGCTGGTGTGGCTAGAACAGAGTGAGCCATGGGGAGTGTGACAGGGGAGGAGACAAGGTCTTCATAACATGATTAAGACTTTGGATTTTATCAAAGGACCACTCTGACTACTGCATGGAAAACAGATTATATGGGAACGTGGTTAAAAACAGGGAGCCCTGGAAAAATCATTACAAAGTCCAAGCAAGAAATGGTGGTAGTTGGTACCAAGGTGGAGGAGATGGTGGTGGAGGTAGTGAGAAGTGGCTTAATTCTGGAATAACTTCTGGAATAGACAATGGGCTTTGGTGCTTTATCTGAGTAAGAAAGAGGAGAGAAAGAAAGGAAGAGAGACTTGAAAGTTTGTGGCCTGAGCTACTGAAGCTACCCATTTACAAAACTGTAATAAACTTCTTACAGCTTTTGTACAACTTCTAAAACAAGTTTACAAACATTCCACAAATCAAAGTTAACAACACTGATTTAATATAATAGATGTTATTATTTTGTTGATACAGTAGCCCCCCCCAAACAAATACGGTCTTATGTTTATTCACCATGTGATGGCTTAATTCTCCCACCACTTGTCTCTACCTGTGCTCCTGGGGAAAATTCATTTACACAGCTTGACTTTACATCATCTGGTCTTCCCAAGTCAAGAATCCAACATCTATGCATTAATTCCATTTCCATACTTTTCTTATTACTCTGAGACAGAGTAGTACCAGTTGGCACTGGGGCTATGGCAAACACAAACTCACATCCAGAAATAATATCAAATCATAGAAGTTTGGCAATAAGGTGGCTATCTACATGCTCCACTATGCATTTTTTAAAGGATATAATCATCAAAATGAAAACATAACAAAAAAAATCTCACAGAGAATTTTTAGAGCTATTTTCAAGTCTTCCAATTCCCAGGAGTCAATGGATCTACTTGAAAACACTTTACAATGGAGTCATATCTTACCCAAGGTGGTTGAGTTCAAAGGTGGACATTTCAGGCCAAAACTGCATATAGTGCAAATTATCCTTGAAAATGCCAGTATACAGTTGGTCTTTGAACAACTCAGGGGTTAGGGTTTCTGATCCCCCGATGCTGCCAAAAATCTGTGTATAGCTTTTGACTGCCCCCAAACTTAACTATTAATAGCCTACTGTTGAGTAGAAGCTTTACTGATAACAAAACAGTTGATTTTGTATATGTACTATATACTGTATTCTTTTGATAAAGCTAGAGGAAAGAAAATGTTATTAATCATAAGGAAGTGAAAATACACTTATAGTACTCTACTGTTATGCTTTTTTATTTACGTAGTTTGAGAGAGAGAGAGACAGAGAGAGAGAGAGAGACAGAGAGAGAGAGAAAGAGAGAACACACGCATGTGAGGGGCAGAGAGAAGGAGAGATAGAACCCCAAGCAGGTTCCGTGTCATCAGCGCAGAGCCTGATGCAGGGCTTGAACTCATGAACCATGACATCATGACCTGAGCCAAGATCAAGAGACAGATGCTCAACCAATCACACCACCCAGGTGCCCCTCTACTGTTTTTATTTAATTAATTAATTAATTATTTTTTTAAAAAAATTTTTAATGTTTTTATTTCTTTTTGAAGGAGAGACAGACAGAGCATGAGCGGGGGAGGAGCAGAGAGAGAGGGAGACACAGAATTCGAAGCAGGCTCCAGGCTCTAAGCTGTCAGCACATAGCCCGATGTGGGGTTTGAACCCACAAACTGTGAGATCATGACCTGAGCCGAAGCCGGATGGTCAACCGACGGAGCTACCCAGGCGCCCCTCTACTGTTTTTATTTTAAAAATCTGCAGATAAGTGGAGCCATGCAGTTCAAACGTATGTTGTTCAAGGGCCAACTATATATGGTTTTGTTTATAAAATCCTTTAAATTAATGCTTGTGCACAGGTAAGTGTGGGAGTCATTGAGCTAGTCTAAAGGAGAACAAGAAAAGTTTATAAAAATAAATCTTTAGAAAAAATTCTTTGTTTTCAAATTTTTTAAAAATTTTTGATTTTTAATTTACTTCAATTCCAGTATAGTTAACATACAGTGTTATATTAGTTCCAGTATAAAAATAATTCTTAGGAAGTCTAGTGAAGCCTATGGATACCTTCTCAGAACAATGTTTTAAATGAAAAAAAATTAGCCACTTAGAATTACAAAGGAAACCAGTTATATTGAAATAATCTTATCAAAATATTTTTAAGAATTGTGATATAGTAATATGTATGCTTCTTTATTAATTCATTTAGTAGGTTGTCTAATAACTGTAACCATTTCAAAAAGCAGTATCAACATAAATAATATTTTGAGATTTCTGTAACTGTAATATGTTTTAAAATACCTACTGGTGGCTGATGACAAAGTCCCAGATATTGTTAATACTTGTGTGGTTTGTTGCTAACATTAATAAATTAGATAGAGGTTAGGGGCGCCTGGGGTGGCTCTGTCGGTTAAGCGTCCGACTTCAGCTCAGGTCATGATCTCCGTGGTCCGTGAGTTCAAGCCCCGTGTTGGGATCTGTTGCTGACAGCTCAGAGCCTGGAGCCTGCTTCAGATTCTGTGTATCTCTCTCTGTGCCCCTCTCCCACTCACACCCTGTCTCTCTCTCTCTCTCTCTCTCTCTCTCTCTCTCTCTCAAAAACAAATAAATGTTAAAAAAAAAATTAGAGGTTAGTAAAAACAAAACTGAATGTTTTCTAACACATTCCTCAAGCTACAGAAATCTGGGTATTCAAACCATTCTCTCTTCAAAAGAAAACCAGTATAAATGGGTACTGCTGAGGAATTCTAAAGAGTTCCTGACTATCTACAGAGTTTAATCCATTCTGTTTCCTATCAAGCTTCCATAACTTCTATTAGTAGAAATTAACAGAATGTTGTGAGGATTAAATAACATATGCTGAGCACATAGTGGATGCAGGAAAAAGATTTGCTAGATGTGAACATAATTCTTACTTGATCACATTTGTATCACACCCATTGTTATTTGAAAAGTTGTGGAGAGGAACCTGGCATTTCCCCCTGCGGTTCCACTAAATAGCCCTCACTCCTATACCTTTTGGCATTAGTAGTCCCATTTCTATAGAATTACTTCATTATGTTTTAGGAGTTGAAATGCATGTATGATGCTACGCCACTAGAAGTCTCTATCAGGGCTTTTGGTTGCAAATGACAGAAACCGACTCTAGTCAACTTAGGCCAGACATTTGTTTATAGGTGTGATATTTTGATTTGTAATAAGATGTGTGTGTGTGTATTATATTATATTATATTATATTATATTATATTAGGTCTTCATCTGGCATAGAATCCCTAAAACCCTTAGAATTTCCTAAGTGACAAGAGCAATAAAGGTAGAAAGCCTGTTGTTATTCATAAGAAGCCCCTTTCAACCACACCTGAGTTTCTGTTAATGAAGCGACTTTTGGAAAGCCCCTATGGATGGGAAGTAGTTGTCAGGGCAACCAACCCTGATTAGAAGGTGGGAAATTTTCAGCCACATCTCCTGACCTCAGGGAGGAGGGCCGGGCTGGAGATAAAGAATTCAGTCACCAATGACATAGGATTTAATCAATCATGCTTATGGAATAAGGTCTCCATAAAACCCCCAAAAGGGAGTCTGGAGAGCTGTCAGTTTGGTGAACGCATCCACATCTGGGAGAGTGACACGCCCCAGTTCCATGGGGACAGAAATTCCTGCACAGGGGATCCTTCCAGACCTCACCCTATGGGCGTCTTCATCTGGCTATTTGTATCCTTTATAATATTCTTTACAACAAACTAGTAAATATAAGTGGATGTTTCTGTGAGTTCTGTGAACCAATTGGCCAATTAATTGAACCTGAGGAGGGGGTTGTGGGAAGCTCCAATATGTAGCTGGTCAGTCAGAAGCAGTGGTAACAACTCAGACTTGCAGCAGGCATCTTAAGTGGGGGGAAGGGGGGCAGTCTGGTAGGATTGAGCTCTTGACCTGCGGGATCTGACGCTGTCTCCAGGTAGGCAGTGTCAGAATTGAGTTAATTGTTTGGTGGTTTTGGAAAACACACATCGGAATAGGCTATCTCAGGATGAACCAGAAAGCTCAGAAAATGGGCAGGCCCCTAAAAGGGCAAATGCATATTCAAGATCATGCCACAGTAAATGTCTGAGATGCTACTGCTACTTTGCTTTACTATACTCTTGACTCCTTTGCAACTGCCACAAACCATACCTATCTATTGTGCCCCGAGCTCTCAAGATTCAGAGTCCTGGGTTGGGGCATCTGATTGACCGAGGTCACATGTCCATATGCCAGCTGCCAGGCAACTGAGAAAGAAATAACTACCTGTACTTCCTCCATATCCATAGCAGAAGGACTAACATTGCCTCCTTTCTATAAAAAAAAATCTTTTAAAAAAATTTTTTTGAGAGACAGAGAGAGAGTGCATACACTCACACAGGGGAGGGAGACACAGAATCTGAAGTAGGCTCCAGGCTCCGAGAGGTCAGCAGAGAGTTGTGAGATCATGACCTGAGCTGAAGTAGGACACTTAACCAACTGAGCCACACAGGCGCCCCACCTCCTTTCTATTCAAAACAGGATAATGTTCAAGCAATGGGCAACCCACCCTATAAGCATCTACTCATTAATGATCAAAAGCCAAATCACAACTCAGAAGCTAAGTGACAAACTTGGATTTGCAGCATTCCAGTATTTAATTGTCTCCTTAATCAATTTCCTTTAACCTAAGTAAGTTTTATTTATTTATTTTTAAGTTTTATTTCTTTAAGCTTCTTCTGTATCTACAAAATCTTACTTTTCTCATGAGTTTAATAAGAGGTGTAGTGACCCCAGAGTAGTGCTCAACTATTCATTCATTCATTTATTCATTCAACATCTACTAGATATTCATTATCCTTAAGACATCATGCTAGAGGTTGAAAAATATGTAACACAGAAACTAATTTTCTAGAACCAGTGATTGTTGCAAGTAGTGTGGAGGTTCAAAGGAGGTAAAAAGAACCAACTCTCTAAAGAATAGGGGATAGGGGTGGGCAGGTGATTGATGGGTTCATGGAAGAGTAACATTTGGATTGCTCTGTAAAGAACAGGTAGAATTTTCAGGAAATGCTGTGAGCATATGATGGGAGGTTGTATCATGTTAGGAAATGGCAAGTAACTTAAGTTCTGCAGATCTGGGGCAAGGATCCTTTAGAAACAAAGGTGGAAGAGTCTTAAATATCATGCAAAGGATTTTAAGCTTTTTTTCTGCAATGATGAAAAACCATTATTAGACTCAGTCTTCAAGAATAATACTGTAATTGTCTGGCAGTAATATACAGGCTGAACTAGGAAGATTTTGTTTAAAAACATTATACACACATCATAGAAAAAATTGGAAGAATATAGACTGAAATGTTAATAGTGGTTATATTTGAGTATTGGGAATATAGGCATTTTCTGTTTTCTTTTTACTTTTCTGTATTTTCTATATTTTCTCCATTGAACGTATGTTATTTTGTAATGAAACATTAAGTAAAAAATATTTTTAAAAGATTGAATTGGAATAGAAGGAGACTAGATCAGGAAGGTCAGGTTAGGGCTACCAAACAAGAAAGAATAATAATCTTATCCTAGAATGTTGGCAATGAAATTGAAAGCAGAAGGCAGATACCATGACTCTGGATGCAAGAATATCACAATGATAACATGACTTAGAGTCAGCAATTGACTGGCTGAATAGCCTGGAAAAGACATGGAAATCAAAGTTAGATCTGAGGCTCTGAGAACAAGTGACAGAGGAGGCAACTTGTTCTGTGAACAAAAATAGGGAATTTAGTAGAAGGGACAAGTTCAATGGTAGTAAGATGAGTGTTTTCTTGCCAAATGGACTTTTAAGTGCTAGACGCACATCCAAGGAGAGATATACAGCAAGCAGTAAGAAATGAAGGTTGGAATTCGGGGGAAATGTTGGAGCTAGACATTCAGATCTGGAACTATTTGTATAAGGTAGATGGAGAACTCAAGAACGAACTACGGTAACTCAGGTAAAGAATGGAGAGAAAAGAGAAGGCTGGGAATGAAATCTTGGAAAAATATTTTGAAGTTGAAATCTTAGTGAACGTTAGATAAATGCTAAGTCAATATTATATTTCTATAATCAGGCATTCTCTCCATTATACTCAATTTAATCAAAAGGCTTAAAATGACTTCCCTAAGTCTAACAAAGTGAGATGAACAGTCAAAAAAAATACTATCAGAAATAAAATTTAGATTTTTGTATGACTGGCTTTTGCTTCATGTTAATTATATAAAAAAAAGTCCCCTGTCGTTAGAAATGTATTTTTTGAAAAGAAAATATGTGCAGTATAGCAATAAAGTGAACCAACTGATATATTAATTAACATATATGTTTAATTTTTTTTACTATCTTTTTGTAGTCAGAATTTTAGATTTAGAATGTATCTAAGGTGGGCTCAAAGAAGTTAAGTTGCTTTTAACTTTAATATTAATGACTTGGTACTCGTGCCATTATAGTCTAGATTGAATTCCTGATCAGAGAATACTTGCTGGTTATGATGGGGAACAGCATCATGGTATAGTCGAAGAACTCTGCACTGGAAGACAGGAGCTGTAGATCCTAGTCCCATATTGGTCTCTAAATGGCTCTGTGGCACTGATCAAGTTCTTTAATTTCTCTAAGCCTCACTTTCCCGGTCTTGGACCTAGTTGAGACAATTTCTCAGTTCTATTCCAACTCTAAAATTGTATGATTTTGGCAGGTTTCTCGATTTAAAATCTTGAATTCAGATTCACACACATAAAAATGCCCTGAGTTCAATATAACTAAAGTTCCCTGCAATCTTCACTTTAATTGTTCCAAAGTCAAATAAAAGAAAAACCCAAGATGTAAACGCTTTTAGTCTCTGCAAATTTTACCTGCCACTGATCACCAAATACATGAAGGCACTGTGAGAGCCCTGTATTTATACCTTTTGACTCCCTGCTACAGGATTACAATGGCAGACATTGGAGATAATAGAACATGCAGAAATAAGAGCTTTGAAAATAAACCTTCTTACAGCTAATGAAGGATTATCTGGCATGCAATTTTTCTAAAATGTCACAGCTATTAGCAAGTCCCTTTTGTGTTTGTTTGGGACTATTTCTCTTCTGTCTCCACTTTACTGCCCTGAAAATAGAAGTTTTCTTGAAGCACAATCAGATTTAGGGACCCCAAAACTTCAAAATTAAACTTCTATTTACTTCTTGGAAAAGGTCTACTTGGCCTCTGCTATGAACTGAATTGTGTCCCTCCCCCCACCCCCAAATTCATATTTTCAAATTCCAACATCTAAAATTGACTGCATATGGAGACAGGGCTTTTGGGAGGTAATTAAGGTTAAATGAAGTCATAAGGGTGGGACCCTAATTCAATGGGACTGGCGGCTTTATAAGAAGAGGAAAAGAGAATGGTCTCAAATCTCTCTCTCTTTCCACCCTGCTCCCTGTCCCTCTCTCTCCCTTCCTGTCTCTCTCCCCCTCCCTCCCTTCCTCTCCCTCCCTCTCTCTCTCCATGTTTCACTCCCTTCCTCTCTCCCTTCCTTCCTCCCTTATACTGGCAAGGAGGGAAGTCCATTTGAATATAGCTCCAGAAGGTGGTCATTCTGCAGGCCAGGAAGAGAGATGTCACCAGAAACTTAATCTGTTGTCACCTTGATTGTAGACTTCCTAGACTCCAGAACCGTGAGAAAATTAATTTCTCTTTTTTAAGCTACCCAGCGTGTGGTATTTTGTTATAGCAGCCTGAGCAGACTATGAAAGCCGCCTTCTTCTTCTTTTTTTCCCTACATGTTTATTTATTTATTTTTGAGTGACAGGGAGGGAGGGAGAGGGGGTGGAGAGAGGGAGGGAGGGAGGGGGAGAGAGAGAGAGAGAGAGAGAGAGAGAGAGAGAGAGAGAGAGAGAGAGAGAGGCAGAGAGAGAGGCAGAGAGAGAGGGAGAGAGAATCCCAAACAGGCTCCATGCTGACAGCACGGAGCCTGATGTGGGGCTCCAGTCTCAATCTCAGGAACCTTGAGATCATGACCTGAGCTGAAATCGAGAGTCCTAAGCTTAGATGACTGAGCCACCCAGGCACCACATACTAACAGAGCATTCTTTAAGAATTTTTGGAGTAAGATTTGGGCAATATTCAAATGGCTACTAAATTAATAGTGAAAATGCATTCTTTTTCAGGTAGCTAGAGAAACTGATCCTTTCATAATCCTTTTCCTTTTAAAAATATATCTTGATAATTCAAAGAACTGGGTAGAAATACTATTCTTTGAACCAGAAGAAAAAGTTCACAATGATTTCATTATAATAGCAACGTAAAAAACACACAAGTCAGTAATTAGAGTATGCATACTTGATTAAGCATAAAATCCTGACCTAAAATCTGTTTCGAAAGAGTCTTTACATTTATTTGATCTTTCAACAATACTGCCTCTGAATATGAACTTTGAATGTGTAAGTTCCACAAGATATAAGTGATTACAAGTACTTTCTTGTTCAAGTATTTAAAGCAACTTCTTCATGATTGAGTCGGACTTGAAATTCAGAAACTGAAGGAACTCTGTCAGTTCTCTACATATCACCTGATTTCAAAAACTCTTTAAAGCTGTTTATGAATCGAATCCATCCCCTATACTACTGCCAGCCATTATCAGCCTGAAAGTAAAATCTGACCATGCCACTCTCCAGCTTAAAACCCTTTAATCCCGTCATGTACAGGATATAAAATCCAAGCTCCTTGTAGATAGATGGCAAATGAAATCCTCTGTGATCTGCTTCTTGTCTGCTCTTGCCCCTTGTCCTTAGTAACTGCAGGTGCTCACACGGGGTGCCCCAGCTATTTCTAACTACTTCGTTGGGATATCAAGAAGTTACCCATTGGTGGCGGCCCTGGGTGGCTCGGTCAGTTAAACGCCCGACTTCGGCTCAGGTCGTGATCTCACGGTCTGTGGGTTCGAGCCCCGCGTCGGGCTCTGTGCTGACAGCTCAGAGCCTGGAGCCCGCTTCAGTTTCTGTGTCTCCCTCTCTCTCTCCCCTGCTCGTGCCCGTCTCTCTGTGTCTCTCAAAAATAAACATTAAAAATTTTTTAAAAAAAGGAAAAGGAAAAGTAGTACCTGTTGGCAACCTGTTTCTTCTCCTCTTTCCTAGACAACTAGAAAGCATTCAAGAATCTGCTCAGATAGTACCACTTCAGGGTAACGTTCCTGATTGTCCCCTAAGCTGGGGTGGGTTTTTCTCCACAGAAGGATGTGGTAACCATTTCTCATATACTCGGTATAAACACAAGATTTGGGTTATCTTAGGTAAATGTCTCCCATTAGGACCATAAACTGCTAAAGGACTGAGATAATATTTATATCATCAGTGTCTAAAATACTGGCTGGTACCATGCAGGTGCTGTTGAATTATATGAATTCATGTATCAAATATATTAAAACATTTTTTTAAGGAATATTATAGCAGATATTTTTGTTAAGCAAGTAACCATCACTACTTAATGTGCTTTTTTTTTTTTTTTTAAGAGAGAGAGAGAGAGAGCAGGGGAGAGGGACAGAAGGAGAAAGAGAGAATCTTAAGCAGGCTCCACATGTGGAGCCTGATGCGGGGCTCGATCCCATGATCCTGGGATCATGACTTGAGCCGAAATCAAGAGTTGGATGCTCAACTGACTGAGCCACCCAGACACCCCCTTAATGTGTTTTTTATTTTTTTTAAGTTTATTTATTTTTGAGAGAGACAGAGAGAGTGTGAGCAGGGGGGAGGGCAGAGAGAGACAGGGAGAGAGGGAGAATCCCAAGTAGGCTCTGGGTGGTCAATGAATGGGGCTCAAACCCACCAAACCGCGAGATCATGCCCTGAGCCAAAATCAAGAGTTGGACGTTCAACCGACTGAGCCACCCCAGTACCCCAATATGTTTTTTAAATTATTATTTCCACAGGTCACTTTACCTAAATGAATCTGACCTTTATTGTGGAAATTTACTATTTTACTGAACAACATGGTACCCAAATGTTAATAATTTCAGATTATCAGTACTCTCAACTTACTTGTTCAAAAACCTATCTATTTTAATGGATGTCTTAAAAAAAAACTGGCAGTTGATATTATCCCATTTTAACATCTAGAAAACTCTTTGGAGTCCAAGTCTATACATATTCATTTTTAAAAAGTGAAATAACAGCTATATTACATGTTAAAAACTTAATTCTGCTCTGCAATATTTTTTCCTCATGGACAGTCATAATACATGATATCCATACATTAAGTAGTTTACAATATAACAATTAGGCCTGCCTTCAGTCAGCAAGTCCAAATTATCATTTACTCTGGTTTATAGGACATCATTCAGTCTTTTATTAGGATTTTAAAATATTCATTCATTGTTGGCTTTATAAATGACCTAATTTTAGGACAAATATAATAGAGAAAATCAACAAGCATTTATTTTAGACTACTATAGGCCCTAAAGATAGAAAAGTTACTTTCATTAGCAGGACCCCAGTTTAATGTAATCAACAATATCATCAATATAAATAACATTGATTCAATGCATAGTATGGGCCAGGCACTATACATTATCTCATTCAAACCTTAACACAATACTATGAAAGAGGTACTATTATTGATCTCATTTTACAGATAAAAATCTGAGGTCAAACTTCACAGAATTAGTGTATGATAGAGCTGGGATTCAAATCTAGACGGTCTAACCTCTTAAGCCCACTCTCTTAACCACTACGGCAATTTTCAGTTAAATCACTGTATGAGAGATTTCAGAAATTAATGACTTGATAAATTATAAAGGATTCTATCTAGTCTACAATATTCCTGAATGCTAACTGCTTAATTATTTTGATTTGCTTTCCCCATGGCCAAACCAAAAGATCAAGGCCCTCCCATCTAAAACTTTCTTTTGGGGGCACTTGGCTGGCTCAGTTGATCTCTGGGTCATGAGTTCAAGGCCCATGTTGGGTGTAGAGATTACATAAGGAAAAAAATTTTTTTAAACCCAAATCTTTCTTTTCATTTTTTGCCTTAAAGAAAAAGGCAGTATCATCATTGAGAATTTCTGTTCAGTAAAAAGTACTATGCCAATTAAAGACGAGAGAGGCCTGAGTACCTAAAATCTTCTGAGGTAATCCTGTCCTGAGGCTTTCAGAGATGCATTTATACCCTAGAAAGTTAGCATTTAGAACTTGAAGCTCTTGCCTAATTTCCAATGTTGAAAGGATAACTCAGCATTCTTAGTCACTTTTAATTTTGCCTTGCCACTGGCAGGTAGGGCAAAGCATCCGTATACGTTGACAGAATACATGTTAGAGCAGTTTCCTCCTGTTGCGAGCTGCCTGTCTCGCAGAACTGCCTTCAGAAGTATACAAATCTCTAGCTATTCTAGCTCATGTACAAGGCAACACCAAAATTCAATACGAAATTGCTTTTTAAAAGTAAACATTCCTACAACAACTGACTTTGGGTATCTCCAAGTTAACTTTGAGGGGTGGAGAAAGTGTACCAGGAACCCAACTTAATATTTAGAGGACTGTTAGCAATACATAGTAAATTTTTATCCTTCATCTGTTTTAGATGTAGAAGGCAAGATGAGCCACATAAGCAAATAATGCCACCTATGGTAAGTTCAATCGTCTCCTACATTTTCTGGACTCCAAACTCACCTATACATCGTCTGAAATGTCCGTTTCCTGAGACAAGGTCCTAATAGTATCACACTGGTATTCAAATACCTTTGATGAAGATACCCAAACTCCATAAAAAAATACCCAAGGCTGCTAAGATACGCTTCCAATCTAAGTTTACCAGTTTCTAGTTATTTCTGAAATGTGCTAGATACTTTCAGTGTCCACACTGCTTGCGCCTTTTGCTTAGCGTGGAGTATCTTTTTGTTTCTTTTCAAGCCAAAATTCTACAGCTTCTTCAAGACCCAGTTAAACTCCACCGCTCTTCCTTACTCTGAGAGCTAAAATTCAAAATTATCACGGCACATTATGTGTACTCTTGTTATAACACATATCATCTACAGCAGGTATTAAATTAACAGTGTTCTGTGAACATACTTGCTTCCTCCACTGGCAAGTAAGTTCTTTGATCTTTTCCTCCATATAGCCATGGTTGTTCTCTTCTGCTCTTTAGCAGCTCTGTGTCATTTTTCAATGTGCGGATGTAAACAGGCTGACCTGAGTTGCAGTTTCAATTTAATTCATTATCTACTAATAATATTTATTTAGTGCCCTGACCATGTGCCAGTCTAAGCACTTGGAGAAACAAAATAAAGCTCCCTAACCTGTTGGTGGAGAGAAATAGACAATTAACAATGAGCATCATGAAGTAAATTAGCAATTAAAAGAATGATAAGTGCTTTGGAAGAAGAAAAATGTAGAGCAGCGCAGGATGGGAATCAGGAATGCCAAGGGTATGGCTTTAAGATCTCTGCTCAAACGTGACCATGTCAGAGAGGCCCTCCCGGAGCACCCTTATTAAAGTGTTTTTTCACCCTTTTAGGGACTATTGTCATTATGTTTATATTGTTACTGTTTCTCTCCTGTCTGTCCTGCTCATATGTACATTCTCTCATACATAATAGGCACTCAACAAACATTTGTTAGAATAAAAGGAGATACTCAAATTATATCATTATAGTGAAATCAATCACATAATAAAAAGTGATCTGCTAAATCCTACTAAGAATCCAAAAGAACTAATGTCTTTTCAGATAAAACACACTGTTGAAAGTATAACAAAAATGCAGTAACATTTGGGAATGTGGATAACACAACTGGTAATGCCAGGGTATATACCCAAATATAAGGTGCTTTTTGATTTTAACCCGAACTATTTCTCAGAAACAGGAAGTCACTCTGTATTTCAACCCTTCCTTATAAAGTCTCTCAAATTCCAAGGTACTCTCACAATTTCTTTTGAACAGTAAATTATTAATTGGGAAAGGCATATTAGTCTGAAATTACTCAGTTAATGCTACTTTTACATGCTTACAGAGGTCACTAAAAATAAAATAGAAATTTAGCAACTATTCTTGAGATTTTCAGCCCAAATTGCAAATCCTAGATCAGTAATTCTCAAACCTGGATGGGCATTCATCACCTGGGTATTTTGTTAAAATGCAGATTCTGAGTGTCAGTAGGACTAAGGCCAGAGAACCTATATTTCTTTTTTTTATATACATTTATTTATTTTTGAGAAACAGTGAGACAAAGTGTGAGCGGGGGAGGGGCAGAGAGAGGAGACAGAATCTGAGGCAGGCTCCAGGCTCTGAGCTGTCAGCACAGAGCCTGATGTGGGGCTCCAACCCACGAACTGTGAGATCATGACCTGAGCTGAAGCTGGACGCTCAACCAACTGAGCCACCCAGGCGCCCCTCTTTTTTATTTTTTTTTTTTTAAGTTTATTTATTTTTGAGAGAGAGAGTGTACAAGACAGCAGGGGAGGGGCAGAGAGAGAGTCCCAAGCAGGATCCGCACTGACAGCGTGGAGCCAGATGAAGGGCTGGAACTCACAAACTTTGAGATAATGACCTGAGCTGAAATCAAGCAGGCACTTAACTGACTGAGCCACCCAGGCACCCGAGAATCTGTATTTCTAACAAGCTCCCAGGCTATTATTGCTGGTCCATGGACTATGTTTTGAATTGCAAGGCACAAAATAAAGTTGTAAAAACAAAGCTCTTCTGTCACTATATTTTTATGATTTAAAAATGTATATTTATATTCATAGGAAAGGAAGAGACCATGCTAGGCAGCTGAAAGCTGCAAAGGGGATGTGAGTTTTTCTAAAGCCATTCCTACTAATTTCCCTTCATCCATCTTATTGCCCCATAAATGTATGTCCATGTTTATAGAACCAGATTTTTTTCAAGGCAACACCTTGAAAAAACTATACACTGAAATGTTAAAGATAGAAAGAGAGCACTCATTTTGGTAATTTAATCTGGGTGATTTTACTAGTCAAAAATGGTTTTCTTTTAAAATCTTTCCATCTCTCAGTAGGTCATTAACCCATACTACATCTTTTAAAGTGTTTATTCTTCATGGCTGGCAACTAGGGCTAAAAACAGTTATGATAGGGGTGCTTGGGCGGCTCAGTTGGTTAAGTGTCCAACTTTTGGTTTCACCTCAGGTCATGCGTGATCCTACGGTTTGTGAGATCGAGCCCCGAGCCGGGCTCTGTGCTGTCAGCGGGGAGCCTGCTCAGGATTCTCTCTCTGCCCTTCCCCCGCTCATTCTCTCTGTCTCTCTGAAATAAACAAACAGTTATGATATAAACGTATTCCTGTATTCTGTTGAGGGAGTCAAGCTGATTTGATAGAGCTCATTTGGAGGCAGTGGGTATTTTTTTGCTTTCTTCTCCATCCATCCTCTTAACCCTGTAATTAAAGCCTAATATGTTCAAATCAAGCAGGATTACTGGGCAAGAGCCATTTCATGAGGGTATGAACTGCTTCTGTGCTAGTTAGTTCTAGAATATCAGCCGGGAAACATCATCAAAGGAAATCAAGGCGATTCCTTTGCTGATAAGGAAACTGTAAAGAATCGCTTTAGAACTAGAAACAGCAAGCTCAGTAATGCAAATGTACTCGTGTTCATCTGAACAACAATCTCCCCATTTACTATTTAGCAGAGATTGAAAGAGCAGGACCAAAGCTCAAAAAATGGAAGGTGTAAAAAAGAGTCTCTTTTCTGCACATTTTGGCAGGCATCATACTGAATTTGCATCTGTCTGAGTGGTAACTTCCAAAAGTCTGAGTAAGTAAATGTGAGCTGAATTTCAAGTGAAAAAAGAGATAATTCTCAGAGACTCTGCGTTTGTGTGTCCGGGTGGGGGGTTGAGTACCAAAGAGGGGAGGATTAAGCAGAGTGAAGCCAGCTCACAAACCCTAAGACCCACCCTAAGCAAAAATGAGCTCAGAGCTAGTTTTCTAAATAGCCTCCCCACAGTAAATACCCGCACACTGAAGAATCTTTAGTTGTACTGAAGGATATCTTGCCAAGTGCGTTTCTCTTTCTGAATTTCTGGTATTCTTTCAGTTCCTCAACAGCTGTAAGTGCCCATGGTCTAATAATTATTTCCTCATTCTCTACTCATCTTCTTTTGTTTTTAAGGACCATCCCCCCCTTTCCTCTTTTATACCTCCTTCATATAGTTAGAAACGACCAAATCCAGGTCTCCTTCCAGTATGGATGTTTTAGCCCGTTTTACAGTTTTGTTTCCTCTTTAGCAGTACTCATCCCTGCCTGGGTTTCCTTGGCACTCGAGAAACGTTAGTTAGTATAATGCCACAAGTAGAAGCAAATGTCATCAGCAGGAAGGCTTGATTACAGTGGCAAAGAGGTGGAGACATCAAAGCAAAACAGCTGATAGAAGCTGGGGAAAAAAAAAATTCTAGCACTTAGCAGAATGCCTGGTCCAGAAGGAACTTGGTAATACGTGTGCTTAAGTGTTTTGTTGAAGTTTTAAGGATCTTTCTCACCACAACTAACCTCGTACTTTGTACTAGACTCCTCCCCAAAGCAAGAATTCATGAAATTCTTCATGATTCAGCAAAGATGCTTTTTGTTTTCATTCAAATTTGCAATTATTAAAGCCTTAAGCTGTGGTCCGAATAGGTCACAGTTCAAACCATGACAAGAATGAGTGCATCAAAAGTAAGAGAGACAGGAGAGGAGATTTATTTCTTCTCAGACCAATTCCCTTTCACAGAGTTATATTACATATGGACAAAAATACCTCTTTTAGAATATTTGTGTGCTTTCTGATGTTTTTCTAGATGTCTTTTGTCACTCTGTCTCTATTCACTCATTTCTAACTGGGAAAAAGAAAACATGACTTTCTGCACAGATCAAGGAAGGAAGCTAGAGTGACCAGTATCATTTATCCAGTTACGTAAGATTCTGGAAAAACAGTTTCCAATAAATAAAAAATTTCCAACAGCTCTTAGTTTTTTCACGGTATGTTTCTAAAATGACAGAGAACAATAAGTAAGTTGTTAACTAAAGGGAAGTAATAAAGACACTTCTCAGGTCGACTTTTCTACCTGTGGCAGACATGTGTAAGGATTACTCATGTATTTGTGTATCCCTTGGGAATAACCCAAGTGTCAGCTGATGCGAGTTAGGATAAGAAAATGGAAAAGAGAAAGAAGTTAAAGATGTTCAAGTCTGAGTGATTAGGATGATGAGAATGTCACTGACTAAACCACTAAAAGGGAGTACCACCTGAGGTAACAGGGATGAAGTCTGTTTTAAACAGCTTGAGTTCAACATAATAGCAAGACAGCACGGAGCAAGTGGTTGGAGAAACGGGATAGCACATCGATTCCTAAAGGCATCCATTTCGATGGCACTGGCATACTGAAATGAGGAGAATTGGTAGATTCCCTTAAGGGAAGAATATAAAGAAAGGGCAGAGAGCTAATATTCGAGTCCTCTAGAGCAACCTCAATTAGATTAAGTGGTGGTTTCACCATGCATGTACTAGTTAATTGGGTGAGGCGGTAAGTCATGTAAGAGTTCTAAGTCTCATTTTCCTCATCTGTAAAAGAGAAATAACTACCATATCAATTGGGTGTGAGAATTAAATGACACGATGAATATTACGCCTTTAGTACAATGACGAATATATAAGTTCTTAAACATGTTTGAGGTGAAAGAGGAAGAGGAACCATGCAAAGAGACAGGGAAGTAACAGGCTCATGCATTCATTCATACACAAAACAAATACAAAGTGCACTGAGTATCTACAATGCATAAATCATTGGGCTGGAAGAGAATTAAGACAGTATAGAGTCGTATTCAGTTCAGATTCACCCAACATTTGTTGAGTACTTTCTTGTGTCAGGCATTGTGTAGGCTTTCATTTTATCCCACTTAAGGGATATAATGCAAGGTGGGAGATTCTCTAAAAGGGTCAAGTGGTAAAGTTAAATAAAGATTTAGAAAAGACCATGAGAGTTGGCAAAATGGAACTTCTGATGATCTTTGAGAAGACTATTTCAGTTAGCTGGAATGGGGTTTGTTTGGGACCATGGTGGGGAGTGAGGGAAAGGAAGGCAGGGGGAAATTTTTAGAGGCACACTAGTGTAAAACAAAATAGAGTAGTAGGGTCAAGTACAGGTTTTTGTAGATACGTAGAGATCTGTGCTTGCCTAAAGGAAAGAGGGAAGGGGTCAGTGGAAAGGAAGAGACAAGGACAGCTAATACTTAGTCACTTTTGTAAAACTGTGACAAAACAAGAAATATTTAGATACGCTTGTAAAAGAAAACATCTTCTGTACATTACTCACGCAATGAATGAACACTGCCAAGAACTCAATGCCAATACCTTGAAAGACTTGGTTTTATAGAGACATGGGAACAGGCAGATGGATTTTAACTAGGATTACTTCTCAAGATTTTAAGAGGATAGAGCAAAATTTTTTCTGTAAGTGAAAATCTCATTATCAGAAATATCATTCCATATTAGTATTCTTCAGAACTGTACCTGTGTGTGCAGAGATCTCAGGGGATGATGAGTGGACCTGTGGTCTACTATCAGGGATAATATTAAGACCACTGCCCAATTTTATCTAAAAGGCCAACTGACCCACCAAAAAGCCAAATATACTTCTAAAATGGCCAAACAAATAAAAGAACAAATCCAGAATCAACAAAAGGATAAACAAAGTACCTGACACCATTCTCATTTCTTCACTGAACTCCTTTCACTTCTTCCTTCAGGAGGGAGAAGGGGTTGGCCTTGTTTCAACTTCAGCCTCCACAGACTACCACGACTTTAATAAAAAGATGTATTACAGCCTCTAACTACCCTTCTTGAAACTGCAACCTCCCCCATTGCCTCTTCTTTGCTTTTTTATTCCATAGCATTTATCACCTTCTAAAATACTATGTACTTTGCCTAATTTATACATTTTCTGTCTCCCTTCCTAGTATGTAAACTCTGTAAGGGTAGGTTTTTTGGGCCTGTTTGGTTCACTACTGCATTTCTCATACCTGAAACAATGTTTGACAGATAGTACTTCTCCAAGATAGTTGATGAAAGACGGAATCAATCAATCCCATTACAACAAAATGATGATGTAAAAATTTTCTTTTGCACTGACTTTTACCTATGTATCATTTTCCTATGTTATTGTTAGTTTACAAATCTCCCATTATTTCATATAGATTGGTTTCTCTCAGACTATAATTTTCAGGAAGATGCTCTCTATATTATTTCTTGATCATTTCTTTATTGCTTTCATATTTTATTAAAAAAATTTTAATTTTTTTAATGTTTACTTTTGAGAGAGGGACAGAGCATGAGGTGGGGGACAGAGAGAGAGAGAGAGAGTGAGGGAGACAGAATCCGAAGCAGGCCCCAGGCTCCGAGCTGTCAGCACAGAGCCCGACGCGGGGCTCGAACTCACGAACCATGAGATCATGACCTGAGCTGAAGTCAGATGCTCAACTGACTGAGCCACCCAGGGGCCCCTATTGCTTTCGTATTTTAAATGCTAGCTAATAAAAAAAGTATAGTTAACTCTTCTTTACTTTCCTGGTCCTGCCCTTCCCTTCTGCTGTTTCATGCCAACTCTGCTTTGCTAAAGAGAGTCTGGCACCTTTTCAGTGAAGTCATTCTCCACACTACTTTGTTATGAGGTGATTGAATGGACTATCGGTTTAAGTTGTTGAAAATAGCAGGCTGTGTTTTTCGAATGAAATTCTTTTATGAGTTCCAATGCAATAAAAGAGTTCGGTGATTCAACTGGCTGAATTAGATTTCATTCACTTTGAGGGGAATTCCAGTAAAGAAAACTGATTTTTATTCTTCAGAAATTTCACATCTCATGATATTTCTCATGCTGAATGCTAGAACCCTCAAAGTTCTCAGGTAACCGACATGGACTGTTTGGACGACAAAATGTATTAACTAAAAAGAGGCCTCTACTACCTGGTCTTGAATTATTAATTGCCTCCTCCTAGACTTCTTGGTATGATATTTGATTATTTCTTCATAACCCAGTTTAGGAAAATTATCATAATTTATGTTTACAGGTAAGAAACTCCCTAAATATTCTTCACCAAGTTTGCATGGTTGTAATGTTCTCTAAAAATGAATGTAATCTGAAATTAAGACAATGTTAAAATAAGGGCATGGTAAATGTCATCACCGTTACATTAAGGCTTTTGTTTTTTGTTTTTTGTCTTTTGTTTTTTTGAGAGAGCTAGAGCAGGGGAGGGCCAGAGGGAGAAGGAGAGAATCTTTTTAAGTTTATTTATTTTGAAAAGAGAAAGTGGGGGAGGGGCAGAGAGAGAATCCCAAGCAGGCTCCTTGCTGTCAGCGTGTGCCCGACATAGGGCTTGATCTCACGAACTATGAGATCACCACCTGAGCAGAAATTAAGAGTCAGAGGCTCAACCGACTGACCCACCCAGGCGCCTCTTGTTTAGCAAATCTTGATGTGTAGTAAATTTAGGAAAACTGTCCTTATAGGTACTTCAAGAATTCCCATTAAATATTATAAAATTGGGGCGCCTGGGTGGCTCAGTCAGTTGAGTGTCCGACTTCAGCTCCGGTCATGATCTTGCAGTTCGTGGGTTCCAGTCCTGCATCGGGCTCTGTGCTGACAGCTCGGAGCCTGGAGCCTGGAGCCTGCTTTGGACTCTGTGTCTCCCTCTCTCTCTCTGCTCTTCCCTTGCTCATGCTCTATCTCAAAAATAAACATTAAAAAATAAATTTAAAAGTACATATGAAATTATGGCCATTTCCTCTTTATTTTCAGTTCATATGAGAGGCATATGGCAAACTAGAAAGAACATCACACCTAGAATTAGAAAGGCATGTGTTTAAATCCTACTCTGTTGCTTACTACTGTGGTCTGCAGCCTGGTCCTTGGAAAGGCAACCACAGTTAAGATCGCAGGGTTTTGATTAAAGCAAAATTGCATTCAAATCCAAGTCTATCCCTAGGTAGCCATATCATCATGAGCAAGTATTAAAACTATCTAAGGTTCAGTCTCCTTATCCGTAAAATGGACATAATTAATGTTTTTAACTCATAGAATTTTTTACTGTGAGAATTTAATAAGACAGTGCATGTAAAGTGGTAAAGAAGGTGGCTGGCACAGAACACACATTCAATAAACTTTGTCTAATACTACTAATAAAATAATTAAATGTGAAGTCTGTGTAGAGCATATCTATAAATTACAAAGTACTTAACTGTTCATTTTTTACTATTTGATTTATGTCCAAAAAATGGGCTCATCTGCCATTTGATTATCCCCCCCCCCCCCACTGCTCTGGATATAGTAATAACATTCATTACTATATTAGAACAAGGATTAGATCAGTCTTCTTCCTTTATAGACGCTTAAGTTTTGTTATAGGAACCACTTTTAAGATATATTCAAGAAGACATCATATTTTCATAAAACAGGAATGTATAAAGTATCCTGTGTGACTGTTTGAATTAGGTTTTTCATGTTTTATTCTTTATTTACCAATAACATTAATTATATCAATACTTTCTCTCATCTTGACTTATCCTGAAGGGTTTTGAGTGGAATGAATTCCTTCATTATCCATAAATGTTTCCCTCAAGTCCATGAGTCTAAAATTAACATGTATTTGTTCTTTCTTAGTGGACACTAATCATTCATTTCAGAAATCTTATTGTTTATGCCTAGAATAACCAAGCTACAATGGTAGGCTCCATCTCTAAAAGGTAATTATTTTACATACACACTTTGGACTTTAATCGTTTGATTGTAAACTAGATATACTTAACATTATACATTTGCTCTCAGAGTATGTTCTAGATCAGTGCTTTCAAATAGAATGTTTCATCATGATGGAAATAGTGTATCTTTGCACTGTCTGATAGGGTAGCCACTAACCATATATAGCCATGAAGCACTTGAAATGTGGCTAGTATGACTGAGGAACTGAATTTCTAATTTTGTTACATTTTAATTTAAATAACTACATGCCTAGCAGCTACTATGTTGGACAGCACACTTCTAGATAGTTTAAAAAAACATCGGTAATTATGATGAAAATGAATAATAATGATTCTTATAACAAAACTATAAAAGTTGTATCATTGCCTCAGGAACTGAAGACACATCTCTTGACTAATTGAGCAAGAAGTACTGAGGTTTCAGCCCTGTTTTACCAATTTATGAATCGACCTTCCACCAGCCTTCCCCTCTGCCTTCCCGCCATCATTGGTGGCCTCATACTCTCTTTTTGAAATCATTTGCAGAACAAAAAGCTAAGATCTAAAAACTAGTAGTTCAAGAACACCTTCATGGCTCAGTCGGTTAAGCACCTAACTTTGGCTCAGGTCATGATTTCATGCTTTATGAGTTCGAGCCCCACATCAGGCTCTCTGCTCTCGGCACAGAGCCTGCTTCAAATCCTGTTTCCCTCTCTCTCTACCGCTCCCCCGCTGATTCTCCCCCCCGCCTCTCTCAAAAAAAATAAATAAACCTTAAAAATAAATAAATAAATAAATAAAATCTAACTAGTAGTCTAATGCTAAGGAGGCTCCTATGGGGATTCAGTTATTTTTGCCGGTCTAACCTCTGAGGGATGGAGGTATTGTCACTGATGCCCTCTCTTTCTCTCTCCAGTATCTTCCTCAGGCTGGTTACGTTTAGTTAGCTCCCTGACCAGCTGTCTCCATTTTAAACAGGAGTGAAAGAGAACCACCATAGGAAACGGGAACTGCTCCATTTAGTTGTCGTCTAGCAATGGGAAGGATGAGCGTGTGTAGGAATCTGTGTTTTCACAGGGACAGTGGCCGTGGCTCCTCCTTCCTTCTGTGAGACAAATTTCCAAGCGCTCAACAGTCCACTAGCTAGAGGCAATGGTTTCCTCCCTAAACCAGTAAGGAGTTTCAGGGAGTTTTGCCTTAAATGATTTCCAGAATGCAGAGCTCTCCGCCCAAGGAGAGGATATCTCATTACTTCAACGCTATATAGGTTAGGCTGCATACTGCTCCAGTGAGTATTTTTAAGACTTGTTACCATCTTCACTGGTCATAGTATAAAAGAGTTTGGCACTACAGTATAGAAGCTGGTACTTGTTCTCAACAGCTGACTAAAAGAGGCTGCTAGAATCAAATTTGGTCTCCTGCACATTTTGACAAACAACATTAAAGCTTACATTCGTATAAAGTGCTTTCACATACCTAATCATATTTAATGTTAACATCTTGGTAAGACAGAAAAGATCAGTTGTTATTCTGATGTTTTATTAGTATCTGATTTCCAGTTTTTCATGTTTTCAGGCACACCAATACTTCTACATGACAAGGGTGCTACCCAAAAAATGACTCTCGGGAAAGCGGACACTGTAGGAAAAGTCTATAATCTACTTCTTTATGATATCTGGATGCTCCTAATTGAGCTCTCTAATTTAATTCCTGAAACTTTTCCTTTCCCTTTTTTGTATTGTATTAAAATGGAAATATGAAAACTATCCATAGTTTTGCTCATATTTCTATTGTCTATTTAATATAGATTTCAAATAATCTGTTATATGTTTATAATTGCCCTTCTATTGTACTATTGCTAGTCATATAAATAGGTTTACCATACCTGCTTAGTGAAGTTGGTAGCTCTTTTTTCCTATTATAGGAGAGACTATGGAGGAGGGATTTAAAGTATGGGACAGAAAGCAGTCAAGAGTGTGTAAACTCTACAATGAAGATAACCTTAATACGTTCTGAATTTAGAGTTTTAGGGCAGTGGGAAAACTAATTGCATTTATACAACATTTCACGACTGCATTACTTCCTCAGTCCATCTGTAAATAATAGCTACTGGCTATATCCACAAAATGTGTGTAGATATTCACAGAGTGTCTATAACTTTGCTTTTTCTTATAAATGTTTCATGGATATTTATGCAGGAACTTTTAAACTTTTTTTTTAAATTTTTTTTTCAACGTTTATTTATTTTTGGGACAGAGAGAGACAGAGCATGAACGGGGGAGGGGCAGAGAGAGAGGGAGACACAGAATTGGAAACATGCTCCAGGCTCTGAGCCATCAGCCCAGAGCCCGATGCGGGGCTCGAACTCACGGACCGCGAGATCGTGACCTGGCTGAAGTCGGACGCTTAACCGACTGCGCCACCCAGGCGCCCAAGAACTTTTTTTAAGTTTATTTATTTTGAGAGAGAGAGGCAGAGAGAGAGTGAGGCAGAGAGAGAGAGAGAGAGAGAGAGAGAGCGAGCATGAGCAGATGAGGGACAAAGAGAGAGGGAGAGAGAGAATTCCAAGCAGGCCCCACACTGTCAACACAGAGTTCGATGCAGAGCTCAAACCCACGAACTGTGAGATCATGATCTGAGCCGGGATCAAGAGTCAGTCACTTAACCGACTGAGCCACCCAGGTGCTCCAGAAACTTTTTAATTTTTAAGTACAACTAATGAGCTGTGTCCAGAAGAGGTTTATATTGGCCCTGTCTTCAAAATCAATGCAATAAAATTGCAAATCCATTGTCTCAGTAAAAGTAAAGACTGAAGAATTCACAAATAAGTTTGTTACAAGGATTCTAATCATGAAGTTGGGAAAACTCTTGGCTGGCTTAAAACATGGCCTTGGACCCTTCCCCAAAGGAATCCTACAAGACCAAGGAGAATTCATCTCATTTAGAGATGAAAATGATAAAAAGGAAACAGCATCAGATCTACATGAAGATATGGTAAAAACAAAAACAAAGAAAAACCATAGGGAAATAGGGAAAAGAAATGGCAGGTGAAGAACTCTATTCATGAAAAAAAAAAAAGTCATATATCAGATGTAAGTTATGTCAAAACATATTGCCAATGAATTAAAAAAGAGAAAATAACTCAATGAAGTAGTTGAATAAACTAGGAGCTCATAGCAGGGACAGAAGAGTTAAGAGATAAAGAGCAGGGATATGGTGAGCCGAAAGAGAATGAAAAATGAGTTGGCACAAGTCAAGAGAGATGTGGGTAAAAATCAAACCACTACAGAAATGAAGGCTCTACTGAAAGCAGAATGAAGAAGAAACTGTAGTGTTAAAGAAAACACAGTAACATACATAGAGTATAGAATTGAGAAAAGTAACACAAGGGCCCTGAAAAAAGAAAAAAAAAAGAATTAGAGAAAATTATAGATATGACAGATGAACATATTCATAATCGGTATCCTTGAAAAAGAGAATGGAAATATAAAATTTGAAAATTAGTAACATTTTTTAAAACTTTCTAGGAATAAAAAAAAAAAAAGACTTTAAAGCTACAGATTGAAAGGGCTCACAGTATGCCAGAGAAAATGATCATAAACACTGAAACATGTCATAATTAAGCTACTAAATTCCAAAAATTAAAAATATTCTTCAGGCAATCAGGCAAAAAAGTCTCAAGAAGAAATTTGAGAATGTTTGCTACCTGGAGACTACCATAATTACTGGCTTAAAAATTAATAGTCTTCAACAAAATAATTTTTCATGTGTGTATTCCTTATTTTCCATAAGAAACATTAGACAAAAATTATAGCTATAGAAAATTAAAACAGACGAGCTGAATAAAATTGTAAAAGCTAAGTGATTTCCCCCATATTAAAGTTTAAAATTTTAAGAAAATCTAGTCATGTAACAAATAATTTAACATTTGTTAGGACTAGTTAAAAACCATAGAGGAAACATAGTTAAATTATATAAACAGTTGTGATTTTGTAAATAAGCAACAATACCATAATTATGGATTATAGTTTGATAGAGTTGCCTATGTTTCTAAAACCTACTACTAGTCATGCCCTTGGACAATCACAAGAAAGCAAGATATTTTTCTTGGGAATAGGGAATTGGATAGTGCTGAGGGAATAGCTTCTTAAAATAATTTGTTTGTTAAAGGTTGATTACTAATATCCAAATTCAATAGGCATCACAATTTACAAATGTTTGGTAAGTTGAATTATTCACAAAGCCCGTAACACAGCTTATGTGTCATTTTACAAATGAAGAAATGAAAGCAAAGCTAAATGAAACCAAGTACCCAAAGTTGCATATTGAATCAGGAGAAGAAGAGTATCACTTCTACCACGATTTTTTTTTTGTTTGCCTCTAACAGCATTTGTCACAACCTTGCACTCTCACGTTATTTTTGGGTACTGAGTAACACCAATCTTAACCAGAGGCCTGTAGTATCATGATCTAGCACAACAAAATCAAGATGGGAGTGTCGAAAGGCTGTGGAGGAAAAAATACATTTGGGGAAACACAACAGATGTGAATTCCATCAATCAAAAGTGCTTATCTGCTGAGGCTCTTTTCTGCTGAGCCTTGTATTAAAAACTGGAGTGAAAATGAAACTGACAAAAAAAAAATCCCTATCATTAAAGACAGGAAAAAAATGCAGAGAAGAGGCTGAACAGCTATTTAAAAATAGAAAGAATTAAAAGCAAACAAAATGAAATCTGTAAAAAGTGATAGTTTACAACCTAAAGAAAAAGATAGCCAACCAATTAGAGGTAATATTGGATCCTAGCAAAAAGGTCAGGCAAGACATTACAGGAAGAAAAGGTGTTTTTGGCTGTATTACCAAGAAAGAAAGGCTGTCTCTCAGAACTTCACCTGAGACTTGGGGCACTCTAACATCTGAAAGGTTACTGTCAATAGTAATTGTAAGGGTTTATCCGATACTTCAATAGTAAACTTATATACAACAGAAATGTCTAAACGGCCCCCGTAATCTAATGCTAAAAAATTTAGAGAAATAAAACCAAACCTTTTACGTTAAAGGAAACCCAGGACAACTTCTTATGAAGAATTCAAATTGGAATAAGTAATTACCACTCTACCTTATTTGGTGACTTAGCTAAAGAAGTTATTTACTATAACTGCCCTTGAAGTTGTCTCTTTGTCCTTTGGCCAAGTATTGATAAAAGTTTCTCCTTTCCATGCCTTTAAGTTTGCGTGCCTTTATCCTGGAATAGTAAAATGAATGATAGTGCTAGTAGAGAAAACAAAGCCTAACCCAGAAGTTACAGGTCCTTCCAAGCTGACATAATGCAAATCTTTTAGCAGTGACATTTTAATTTCCATCACAGTACACATCATCTATTTATCTTCTAGAGTAATAACTGAATATTTGCCTAGGATTTCCTGAGACTGACATTACAAGAAGTCTCCAAGTTGTAAAAAAGTTGGGTTCCAAATGTTCACTTCCAAGTTACGTCTCTATCTATAAATGAACATGATTACATCCACAAATCAATGTTTGGTATAGAATTTAGGTTTTTAGTTTAGTCCACAGAGTATATTACCTATAATGCAAATCTAAAACCTTATTTTGCATTTAAAAATATCTTTAAAAAGTACTGTTGAGGGGTGCCTGGTGGCTCAGTTGGTTAAGCATCCGACTTCAGCTCAGGTCATGGTCTCATGGTTCATAAGTTCAAGCCCCATGTCGGGCTCTGTGCTGACAGCATGGAGCCTACTTGGGATTCTCTCTCTCCCTCTCTCTCTCTGCCTCTTCCATGCTTGTGTTTTCTCTTTCTCTCTCTCCTTCTCTCAAAATAAATAAACTTAGAAAAAATTAATTCTGGGACATAGGTTCATAGATATTAATTATATTCTGCATGTTTGAAATATTTTAACTTTTTTTAAAAAAGAAAATAATCCTCTTTTCCCTAAAAAGGAGGATCTAAATATGGAAGAGACTAGATTGAACAGTTATTTGAGAATCTGGGGAAACAAGTGAATATGTAATATGTATATGCACATGAGAAAAAAAAACTTGAGGTAAAATTAACTAGATTGTTAATAAACTACTTAAGTGTAAATCACAATGGAAAACTGATAGAAAAGGTAAATAAAGGAGACTGTGATATTTGAATTGGATAATTCTCCAAATTCACTATGAGCTGGTGGTATTGATACAAGACAGGTTGCTGCTGGAATATTTTTAGAATGGTGCAGTGAAAGAGGGGTTATGATGAAGTTTAGATGTCATCAAGGGCACTTACAAAGATTGCACGGGAGATGGGACATCACACGTATGTGACTTAGAGACTGTTTCTAATTATTTGATTCCTTAGATATCTCCTCAAATTATTCCTAATGCTAATGGGTGATGCTGCCTTCTTTTATTCCTCCAGCTTTACTGAAAGGGAATTGGCAAAACATTGTGCAAGTTTAAAGTGTACAACATGATGATTTGATACATGTGTATGCCATGAAATAATTAACCAAAATAAGGTTAGTTAATCATAGATCCATCACCTCACCTAATTTGTGTGTGTGTGTGTGTGTGTGTGTGTGTGTGTGTGTGTATGTTCAGAACATTTAAGATTTACTCTTAGCAACTTCAAGTATTCAATACAGTATTGTTAATTATAGTTACCATGTTAAATAGTAGATTGCCACAATTTATTCGTCTTATAACTAGAAGTTTGTACCCTTTGACCAACATCTCCAAATTTCTTTTATCTCTCAGCCCCTTCTTAGCACCATTCTACTCTGTTTCTATGAGTTTGGCTTTTTTAGATTCCACATGTGAGAACATACAGTGTTTGTCTTTGTCTTTTCACTATGCATGATGCCCTCAAGGTCCATCCATGTTGTTGCAGATGGCAGGATTTCCTCCCCACCCCCCCTTTTCTTCTGTATTTGCGTGTGTGTGTTTATGTGTTATGTCACATTTTCTTTATCCACTCATCCATCAGTGGGCACTTAGCTTGTTTCCATGTCTTAACCTATTGTGAATAATGCTGCCCATTAACATGGAGGTACAGATGACTGACTTCTTGATACATTCAAATGCAGTACCAAGTTTTAAATTAAAACGATCAGTTAAAGGAATCTAAATAAAGACTGATCATGGATTTGCCCGTATAAATGTTATCTTTTTAACAACTCTTTTCATGTTCTCTTTAACTATACAGTGTACCTGCTACACAAAACAATCTGGTTAAATGCACTCATTTACTGGTTGTCCTTTAGAAATTTTACGTTTACTACAAGTGTTCCTTTTTAGAAAATAGAAAAAAAAATGGTTCCCCATTCAAAACAAAACAAAACAACACAACACAAAACTGAAGAGCTCTACTCATTTGGCATAAATTATGTTTTCTGGTCTTATAAGGAAAAGGTGGGATGTTAAAAAAATTTCTTTCTCCATGATATGATCTTATATCTAGAAAACCCCAAAGAACACACACACAAAAACCTGTTGATGCTAATAAAAGATGCAGCAAATTTGCAGGATACAAAATCAACACACAAAATCAGTTGTATATCTACATCCACAATGTAGCAATGAATAATATGAAAAGGCAATTAAGAAAACGATTACATTTACAGTGCCATCAAAAAAATAAAATACCCAGGAATAAATTTAATTGAGGCAGCAGACTTGTGCACTGAAAACCACAAAACACTGCTGAAAGAAATTTTAAAAGACCTAAATAAACAGAAAAGCACTCTGTATTCAAGAACTGGAAGGCTTAATATTGTCAAAATGACAATGCTACCCAAGCAACACACAAATTACATGCAATTCCTATCAAAATCCCAATAGTGTTTTGTGCAGAAATAGGAAAACCCATCTTAAGCTTGTATGGAATTTTAAAGGACCCAGAACAACCAAAATAATCTTGAAGAAAACAAATACAGTTGGAAGGCTTACATTTCCTGATTTCAAAACTTACCATGAAACTATAGTAATCAAACCAGTATGGTACTGGCCTAACAACAGACATTTACAGGTCGACAGAACAGATGTGAGAGCACAGAAATAAACCTTCTTAGGTATATGTATACCTAACTGATTTTCAACAAGAGTGCCAAAACAATACAATGGAGGAAAGAGTGGTTTATCAAAAAACAGTGCTGAGATAATTGTATATCCACATGCAAAAGAATGAAGTTAGATCTTTATCTTATACCATACACAAAGATTAACTCAAAACAGATCAAAGCTCTAAATTTAAGAGCTAAAACTATAATGCTCTTTAAAAAAATTTTTTTAAATTTATTTTTGAGAGAGAGAGAGAGAGAGAGAGCAAGACCACGTGAGCAGGGGAGGCACAGAGAGAGAGGAAGAACACAGAATCCAAAGCAGACTCCAGGCTCTGAGCTGTTAGCACAGAGCCCTATGCAGGCCTCGAACTCACGAACCACGAGATCACAACCTGAGCCGAAGGCAGATGCTTAACCGACTGAACCACCGAGGTGCCCCTAAAACTATAATACTCTTAAAGAAAATATGGGAGTAATCTGCATTACCATGGATTCGGCAAGGTTTCTTAAATATAACACCCAAAGCACAATGAAAGAAAAATAGATAAAATGGACTTCATTAAAAATGTATGTGCAAAGGATACAATTATGATTGAAATAACGACCCACAGAATGGAAGAAAATATTTGCAAATTATATATCTGATAAAGGTTTAACGTCTAGAATAAAGAATTCCTACAACCCAACAACAGAAAAAACAATCTAACTTTAAAATGGGCAAGGGACTTGAATAGACAATTGTCCAAAGAAGATAAACAAATGGCCAATAAACACTTGAAAAAATGTTCCACACTATGAATTATCAGGAAAATGTAAATCAGGGCCACAGTAAGATACCACTTCATACCCATTGGGATGGCCATAATTTAAAAAATGGGAAGTAACAAGTGTTGAGGAGGCTGTGAAGACTTTGGATCTCTCTCATGTTGCTGGTGGGAATGTAAAATGGCACAGCCATGTGGAAAACAATTTGGAGGTTCTGGAAAAAGTTAAACAGAACTACTGGATGTTCCATTAACTGTGCTCATAGGTATACATCCAGCAGAATTGAAAACAGGGACTCAAGCAGGCACTTGTATACCAATGTTCGTAACAGTATTATTCACAAGTGCCAAAAGGTAGAAACAACCTAAGTGTCCATCAACAGATGAACGGATAAACAAAATATGTTATTATACATACAATAGAACATTATTCAGCCATAGAAAGGAATGAAGTTCTGGTACATGCTACAACGTGGATAAACCTAATTGAAATAAGCCAGACACAAAAGGACAGATATTATGATTCCACTCGTATAAAGTATCTAGAATAGGCAAATTCATAGAGATAAAGTAGATGAGAGGTTACTACCAGCCGGGCAAAGACAGGGGAACAGAGATTAGTGCTTAATAGGTACAGAGTTTCTGTTTGGGATGACAAAAAGTTTCTGGAAGTAGATAGTGGTGATGTACCCATCATTATTTCCTTAGGATAAATTTCTACAAGTGCAATTGATTTGTCAAAAGGTATGCAATCATTAAGATACTTAACATTAACTCTAATTTACATTTTCTATTATTAATAAAGCTTAAACATTTTTTTCACTTAATATGAATTATTGGTAATCTCTTTTAATCCCATGTCCTAGTGAAGTGTAGGATCAGAGGTCTAGTGAAATCTTGAGATTTAATAAAGGTTTATGACAATTATATATTTAAAAATAGGTATACATGTATTTCAACCATTACTTCTTGAAGCTGATGCTGCTAGCACATGAATAATGAAACAAGATAGCATATTGGGAATATCCCTTTGGGTACCCTGGATTTTTTTTCCCTTTCTCTCTTCCCTTTGTTAAAATATGTATTTTAGCCTAGTTTATGAGAGATCTGTTTTGGCACAAGCCCAACAGACAGCATCCTGCTACGATTTCATATACGCTTTGTTTCATATACTGGATTAATCAACCCCTGTCCCTGCAATCTGGTTAGAAGCCCAAGGCAAATAAGTTTGTCAGCTCATAGTCATGACTGACATTTTATGAACATAATTAATCACAGTTATGATTGAGTGGGTACTCACTGGACAACCCTACTAGACTGTAAGCTTACTGCTGCAAAGGCTGTTTTATTATTAAAGAAACAAAAAACACTGGTTAGCACACTGCTTTAAAGTAAAGGGGCCCTTACCCTGCAGGGAGTTCAAGAAAAAAGAGGGTCCTCAAGCTGGAATATTTTAGAGTCAGAGTAGATGAACTGAAAATGAATCACTCTGCCATTTATAATGATAATTACAGCATGGTTTGTAATAGAAAACATTTGGAAAAACCCAAATGTCCATCAAAGAAGAACTGGTACAATTACATACTTGACTACTATGTAGCTACTACAATCAAAAGCAGATCTATAGGAAAGACAGCTGATTAAAATATCAAGTAAATAGTAATATGCATAATATGATTATACTTTAAAATAACATTAATAATATGAACAAAGTTAAGAAGGATAAAGGAGAAATATAGAAGAATATGCTTGAGACTGTTTACAGTGACTGTATCTGTTAGAAGAAAGGTTGGCATGTTGGGGGCTTTTACTTGACTGGGGACATCTACTTTCTATATTGTGCATTATGGTATTTAAAATGTAAGCAAATATATATATGGCAGATTTTTTTTTAATTTTGTTTAAATCCAAGTTATTTTAACATATAGTGTAATAGTGGTTTCAGGAGAATTTAGTGATTCATCACTTACATATAACACCCAGTGCTCATCCCAAAAAGTGGCCTCCTTAGTACCCATCACCCATTTAGCCCATCCCCTCACCTGCTACCTCTCCAGCAGCCCTCAGTTTGTTCTCTGCATTTAAGAGTCTATTATGGTTTGGCTCTCTCTCCACTTTTATTTTATTTTCCCTTCCCTTCCCCTATGTTTATCTGTTTTGTTTCTTAATTACACATGAGTGAAATCATATGGTATTTGTCTTTCTCTGACTGACTTATTTTATAAGTATATTATTAATTAAAAATAACTTTAAACCAAAAAATTAGTAATTTTGTTTTAACTCATAATTAAAGCATGCACTATAGAAACTAGGTTAGGTCACAAGATATTTTTAGAAAATGATAATGTAAAATTCCAGGAAAATAATTTTTTACCATCCCCTATAATTTTACTAAGTAAATCATTTCTATCCTTGTTGTCTCACTTATTGACAGAGATAGCAATATTGCTCTTAATCAGTGATGACCTTATAATAGGTCTTCACAATTTCATAATGAGTAAATATTATGTATCTAAGTTTTTATAAAGAAAATAGGCTGGAGGAAAATATCCCATTAACAACTGTATTTACAACAACAACCCACAAAATCCAGGAATAAACTTAAGTAATGTACAGGAACTAAATGGAAAAAATTATAAAACATTACTAAGAGATATCAGTAAAAAATCTAAGTAAATGAAAGACATATCTTTTTATTTGATAGTAAGATTCAGTTTATTTGACGGTAAGATATTGTTTCTTTTTAAATTAATCTGTATATGGGGCGCCTGGGTGCCTCAGTCGGTTGAGCGTCCGACTTCGGATCAGGTCATGATCCCACAGTCTGTGAGTTCGAGCCCCGCGTCAGGCTCTGTGCTGACAGCTCAGAGCCTGGAGCCTGCTTCAGATGCTGTGTCTCCCTCTCTCTCTGCCCCTCCCCTTCTCATGCTCTGTCTCTCTCTGTCTCAAAAATAAATAAAAACATTAAAAAATTTTTAAAAATTAATCTGCATATAGGGGTGCCTTGGTGTTTCAAGTCGATTAAGTGTCTGACTCTTGATTTTAGCTCAGGTCATGATCTCACAGTTTGGGAGTTCAAGCCCCGAGTCAGGCTCCATGCTGACAGTGCAGAGCCTGCTTGGGATTCTCTCTCTCTCTCCTTCTCTCCCTGTCCCTCCCTTGCTTGCACGCTCTCTCTCAAAATAAATAAACTTAAAAAAATTAATCTGTACATTACATGAAATTTCAATAGATTTCCCTTTTGAACAGTTTAAAATTTGATCTAGAACAGGGTCAGCAAACTTTCTCCTGTAACGTATCTGTAATATTTCAGGCTTTGTGAGCCATACAGTCTCTGATGTAACTACTCAATCTTGTCTTGTGCTGTGAAAGAAACCATGGATAATAAATAATAAATGAGCACATGTGCCAATAAAACTTTATTGGACACTGAGATTTGAATTTCATGTCAAGAAATTTTAATTTCATTTCCCCCCCAACCATTAAAAATTTTAAAGACCATTAGTTTGCTGTTTATACAAAAACAAGTAGCAGGGCAGATTTAGTCTGTGGGCTAGCATTTGCAAAATCCTAATCTAGAAAAACAAACATCTGATAAACAGCCAGGGAAATTTAGGAAGAAGAAAGAGTAATGAAAGAACACTTGTTCAATTAGGTATTAAAACAAATTATAAAACTACAACAAATCGAATATTGAGATCTAGCACTGTAATAGGGCAGAAAGGTCAGGGAAACTGAAGGAGGGTCTCAAAAGAACAGAACAAAGTACGTATGGATATTTAACATATGATACAGGTGGCATTTCAAATCAGTGTGGGAAGATGAATTACTTATTCAATAAAATGACACAAGGACAAGTGACTAGTCATTCAAAGAAAAAAACCCAAGTAACCTTCTACTTCATTCATTACACCAAAATAATTTAGACATATACATATAAAAAATAAAGCCATTAAGGCATTAAAATTATGGATGAATATTTGTATGATCTCAGGTTTTAAGCATGACACAAAATATAGAAATTCAGAGACACACTTATTCATTTTGCTAAATAAAAAATGTAAATCTCCAGGATGAGTTTGAAGGAATCTCTCAGGATAACTGTGAACTAGAGAACAACCAGTCCAGATTGGAGTAGAAGGACACAGGGATCCTCTAGGGAAGTCTTCAAGAAAAAGATGAAATTGACAGTTACCTGATATATATGAATAAAAATAAATATATATAAATATATATATAAACATATATATACGTAAATCCATTGAATGGATATATTGAGAAGATATTTATGATTTTGGCATAAAATATGCCAATTTTGTTAAAACCCATTAACAAAAGAAAAATAAAACAATTGTTTACTGTAGGGAAAACAAAATATTATAATGGAGTAAGCAAATTTACTCAGAGTTCATGAAAAATTACAGCTGCAGAAGCTCCTGGCTGGCTTAATTGGTAGAGCATGCAACTCTTGATCTCGGGGTTTTGAGTTCGAGCTCCACACTGGGCAGAGAGATTACTTAAAAAAAAAGTCACAGCTGTATGGGAGCGTGGTCTTTGAGCTAACCAAAAATTATGATATAACTATACCTGGAAGATGAGGGTAAGACGTGTGTGTGTGTGTGTGTGAAAGCTAACTTCTCATCTTTCATCTAAAACTGAAATACTGAGATGGCAGTATAAATACATTCTTCAGAAATATGGATAAGAAAAATAAAACTTTAAAGTGGTTGCTTCTGAGAAGCAGGATTTGAAAGTGGGAGCAGAGGAGGGAGGCAGGAGACAAGTTTTTCATTACAGGATTTGAAGAAAACTTTTACTTTTTAAACTATATAAATGTATAATCTCGATAAAAATAAAATTATGTAAAATTTAATGCTTCTTTGGCATAATATGCTAGTAAGAGACAGACATAGTAAATGGGGAAAAATACTTGTCTATATACTACAAGGTAACCATTATGCAAAATGTATAAAGAGTACCTACAAACAAAAAGTGAAAAAAGGTATCAGAATGGGCAAAAGGAGGTGAATGGCCAATTTACAGTCTTGTAAGGGCTAATGAACATGTGAAGAGAATTTCAAGCACAATAATAATCAAAGAAATGCAAAATAAACTATATTTATTTATATCAGGGAAGCGCTGTGTTAGAAGGGGTAAAACAGGAAACATATCAAAACCTGTGGGTGGGTGGTTGTGTAAGTTGGTTTAATAAGAGAACTTCATTGGTGGTCAAGCTAGCAATGTCTATCAAATTTTAGAATGGGGATCTCTTGTCATCCCAGTAATCCCGCATCTAGGGATCTGCTCTATTGAAGTATAGAAGTGGAATAGGAAGGTTCAGTGTAGAAAGGCAACACAAACAACTTTAAGTTTCATCAATCACGTTTATTAGAGAAATTACGGTACAATAAGTTAGTGTTTAAAAGAAGGAAAGTGTATATGCACACTGGTCTTATATATTAAGTGAGAAAAGCATGTTACATAACAGTGCATGTAATAACATTCCACTTTTATTTAAGAAATACATGCATATGATAATTTTATGTGGGCTTATGGATGCCCAAAGGAAAAATTTCAGAAAAATATACACCAAATGATTACCAATAAATTTCAGTGGCGGTGTCACTGTAGAGGAATTTCAACTTTTGTTGTTCTCATTTTTAACAGAAATTACTCTGAACTAAAATTATTGAACATGCATCTTTAAGGTATCTAGCACTGTGTTAGTTTGGATTAATTAACCGCAATTTTTTTAAATGTTTATTTTTGAGAGAGAGAGAGTGCGGGCAGGGGAGGGGCAGAGAAAGAGGGAGACACAGAATCTAAGCAGGTTCGAGGCTCTGAGCTGTCAGCACAGGCCCGACACGGAGCTGGAACACACAAACTGCCAGATTATGACCTGAGCCGAAGTCAGATGCTTAACTGATTGAGCCACCCAGGTGCCCCTAATTAACCATAATTTTAACACCAACCTCTGAATGTCACTTCATTTTTATAATCATGGACATAATTCTACTGAAGTTATAAGTTATGATACAAAATTACTCTTAGATTTCACCAGCACATTAGGCAGTCACATGGTGACTGCAAAATACTCCTTACTGGCATTTCATATTTAAAAGACATGGTGATCAAAACAAGCAAGCATAACACCTAACTGCATCTGGCTTTAGCAAGGCAAACTATCGATTCCACCCTATCACTATCTACAACATCCATACTTAGTGCAAGTTTTATGTATATTAATTAAATCCCAGAAGAATTCTAAGAGTTAGGCACTATTATCCCAATCTCACAGATGAGAAAGCTGATGTTCTGAAAAGGTTAAGAACCAGGACTAGAGTAAGTCTATTTGTTATTTTTCTAATCATAGGATGAAAGCTCAAGTCTAAACAAGTTTGACCCACTTGCTCATGTAACATAAGCATATACCACTCTGAAAGAAAAGCACTCATGTATGTTGAGAAATAGTGAAGGAAAATGTGCAAAACATTCACATAAATGCTACATCTGAGCTATTTTGATCTTGTGCCAAAAATAATAAAATCAATCCATGTCAGAAAAAGAGTTAAGTTCATTCAATATTATCAAGTCCTTGGAGACTGATTCTCAAAGTCAAGTTTCCCTTCTGGCAGAAGACAAACTTTTATAAAAATCCTAAAACAGAATGTTTACAAATAAGCCTCAGGATTATTGGCATTTAGAGTTTCCATTTTATGTCTTCTTGAATAAGGATCTACTTAGGCCACAAATACTATCCTTCTCAACTTCTATTGCTAGATAAAATTTGAAAAGTCCGTTTGCTCTTTATGGATTAATTTTAGACCCACTTTTCCTGAAAGAGTGACAATATTATATAAAACTGACTATAAAGTTGTGATTTTCCTAATCTGAATGGATTTTTCGCTTACTTTCAGAAAGTATATTATACTTAGCAAGTTCTACTTTTTATTTTTTTTTTAAGTTTATTTTTGAGAGAGAGAGAGAGAGAGAGAGAGAGAGAACGAACGGGGGAGGGGCAGAGGGGGAGAAAGACCCAGAACCTGAAGCAGGCTCCAGGCTCTGAGCTGTCATCACAGAGCTTGACGCAGGGCTCAAACTCACAAACCTTGAGATCATGACCTGAGCCGAAGTTGGACGCTTAACCAACTGAGCCACCCAAGCGCCCCTAAGTTCTACTTTTTACATTGGGCAATGACATTCTACCACTGGGTTCACACAAAGAACTAAGACCTTCCCTGTAATGTTCCCTCATTCATGAATTTATTTAACAAATTGTGAGTTCCTAAAATGATCAGTTTGTGCTAGGTACTAGACATAAATATGGCTGACAAAAACCCTACTTTCAGGGAGGTTGCAGCCTATAGAAGAAACAATTAAATATTCTACCCACTCACATGGGGATGCAGAGCCCAATTCTACACCCACTCAAGCTCAGAGCTCTGTACTAGAGTATAGCAAATTCTGTAGCTTACTATTAATAAAAACCAAAAAATCCAGCTATTTCAGAAATGCACATTAATGGGTAAGATGTTATACTATTTCCTCTGGGTACGAGAGCTACAATTTTTTTTCTTCAAGGGAAATTGGAGATCTCTCACTGAGGAATCCATTTTGCGAGTCCCAAATTTAAAATGTAAGTAAATAATTGAAACTTTCCACTTATATAACAAAGTGTAGCGTTAATCGAGATAACAAATATCTTGGTATAAGGGATTTATAATGTTTTTTTTTAATTTTTTTAACGTTTATTTATTTTTGAGACAGAGACAGAGCATGAACAGGGGAGGGGCAGAGAGAGAGGGAGACACAGAATCTGAAACAGGCTCCAGGGTCTGAGCTGTCAGCACAGAGCCCGACGCGGGGCTTGAACTCACGGACCGTGAGATCATGACCTGAGCCGAAGCCACCCAGGTGCCCCTAATGGTTTTTTTTAATATGAAAGAAATATGAAATTAAATGACTATTTTTCCTGTAATTTTATTCATTTATTCAGCAAATACTTATTTAATACCTATTATGTGCCAGACTTCATGCCAGGTAATAAAGATATAATCATGAACATGTTAAAAATCTCTGTCCTCAACAAGATTATATTTGGTGAGAAAGCCAGCCTGAAGTACAGGCAGTAATAGAACAGGATAGCACGCATAAAGGATGTCTAACCCAGTCTCTTGATGAAAGGGGGTAAAGGAGTCCCAGAGAAACCAGAAAATATCTGAGGCAGGAGTAGTTAACACAAATGCCTGGAGGCAAGAAAGCATGACAGAGTTAATAACTAAGCAACACAATCAATAGACTGGATAACAGAATATAGATAGATGTTTGGGCGGTGAAACCTGCTTAAACACTATGTGATATTTCTGAAAGAAATTATGTGGTAGTCTCTTGTACTGGGAATGGTGGTTTGATTCTTGGATTGGGTTTTATTTTCTCCAGAACAAACATGGGAATTCACCAGGACTCTTGTTTGGAAAGACTTAAACTCCAAAACAATTTAAAAAAATTTTTTAATGTTTATTATTTTTTATTTTTATTAAAGAAAAATTTTTTTAACATTTAGTTTTGAGAGAGTGGGGAGAGAGAGCGTAGTGTGAGTGGGGGAGGTGCACAGAGAGAGGGGGACAGAGTATCTGAAGCAGACTCCAGGCTCTGAGCTGTCAGCACAGAGCCCAATGAGGGGCTCAAACTTGTGAACTGTGAGATCATGACCTGAGCCGAAGTCAGACGCCCAACCGACTGAACCACCCAGGCACCCCTTTAATGTTTATTTTTGAGAGAGAGAGGGAGGGAGGGGAGGAGGGAGGAGCAAGGACAAAGACACACACACACACACACACACACACACACACACACACACACACACACACACACACTCCTAGGTAGGCTCCAGGCTCTAAGCTTTTAGCACAGAGCCCAAAGCGGGGCTTGAACTAACGAACTCTGAGATCATGACCTGAGCTGAAGTTGGATGCTTAACTGACTGAGCCGCCCAGGCGCCCCAAATTCCAAAACAATTTAAGTTGACTTTCAACAATCTCTTAAAACCCAGCAAAATACCAAAAATATTATAAATTATTTCTTTCAGAGTATAATAAGGAAAAGTAAAAGGAAGAAAAGGAAGATAGTGCGTTAAGAATGTTAAACATTTGCTAAAACCATAAATAGCAGAAAGACTATATTCTTATACCATGAGTCATTCTTCTATACATCCCATATTTATAGGGGTTTGAGGAACAAGATTTAAAAAAAATTTTTTATTTAAGTAGACTTCACACCCAGCACGGAGTCCAACACAGGGCCTGAAGTCACGACCCTGAGATCAAGACCTGAGCTGAAATCAAGAGTTGGTTGCTTTAATTTACAGCCCCCCAGGAGCCCCAAGATTTTTATATCAATATAAAAAGGTAGTTATATCCTATGACTTTGGCTTACATTAGGAAGGTCATTCTCTCTGCCCTTTTTTTTTTTAATTTTTATTTATTTTCTGCCTATTTTATTCAAAAAATTTTTTTTAATGTTCTTATTTATTTTTGAAGGAGAGAGAGAGAGAGAGAGAGACAGACAGACAGACAGAGAGCATGAGCCGGGGAAGAGCAGAGAGAGAGGGAGACACAGAGTCCGAAGCAGGCTCCAGGCTCTCAGCTGTCAGCACAGAGCCTGATGCAGGGCTTGAACTCATGAACTGTGAGATCATGACCTGAGCTGGAGTTGGACACTCAACCGACTGAGCCACCCAGGTGCCCCTATTTTCTGTCTATTTTAAATGGGAGTAGCATTCATTTAATTGCTACAGAGCTAAATAAAAACCAAAGGACATGTAAACACGAATATCTCCTCAATTCTGACATTTTACATATGGATCCAAGATGACTTCTCTGACAGGATGTTGGTACAAAATTAATCAGGATTTGTATAAAGTGGTTATATAATGCTACTTCTGCCATGACTTTTAACATGGAACTCTGGAATGTGGCTGACCAGAAACGTAAGGCAGAGCAATAGATTATTTTTTTTAATTCTCATAAGCAATGACAGAATGGCAACAAGTGATCAGTCTTCAATATGAAGTTAGAACTGTCATCAACAACAAAAAAGATAATTTGGATATCTTCAATATTTACAGGGAAAAATACATTAGGGGGTTCGGGAATGGTGTGTACTTTCTACAAAATGACAAAAGTCCTAACTCTCATTTCCTGTCCTTTTTTTTTTAAGAGAAATTATTTATATCTAGAGATGTCAGGATAGGAAACAAAAAGCAAAGCCCTCAGTATAAAAAGCAAAAATGAAAGTTGAGAAAATAAATGTAAAGATTATATTCAAATCGATGAATGAAATTGTTTGAAAGTAGTTTGCTTAAGTTATATTAGAATAGTGAGGTCTGGTAAGTTTTTATCCACTTCTTTTGTCTGCAAAGAATAGCTACAAGAGTTTTTAGAAAGCCAATATAAACCTATCTATTGGTAATTAAAAAAAAAAAAAAAAGGTCCCATTGCTGAATGAATTTTAAAATATGCCAAAGTAGCTCTGCGTAATTTTAGGTGGTGTTCACATTCTTGACCCAAACTCCGTTATCACAATTCAGGCCCTAGGCACCCTCCAGATAGTTAAGATACCATGTCTGTGTATATCTGGTCCCTGCTGATAGTGGGGCAAAGAGGAAGCTATCACAAAGAGGAAGTATACTTCACTGTAGTTCCTTTGGATTACAAAAGAAGGCAGTTGCTAATTAAACCCTAAATGTGTTGGTTGATAATAAGCAAGAAAAGAAAAAGAAACCAAGGGGTGGGGGGAAGAAAAGAGGCCAAAACAAGAAAAGAGAAAAAGAAGAAAGTAGAAAAAAATTAAAGAATAATGAAGGGAAAAAGAAGGAAGAAAGACCCAGAAGTGGGCAGAAAGGTGCAGAAGGCAATCTTGGTGAGCAACGATCCTTTGGTTTGACAGTACTCATTTATCTTTATGAGGTTCATAAGTCTGAAACTGTCATAAACCTTATGAAAATGTGAGACATCTGTTTCCTTTGGTGTGAAGAATAAGAATATTGAACTCATCTATGCCTAACTGCCACCTACCAAAAACAATCAAAGGACAAACAAGCAATATGAAACTCTAGCTATGGTACACACAGGTCATAATCTCATTTCACGTGGGGAGGATGGAGGATTTCTTGAAATATGCATACAGATGATTAGTGGCTTTTAAGAGAGAGTAATTATTAAGAATATAAATGTAACTTGGAATTCAATTTCATTTCCTTTAGAACAAGGTCTATAATAACATTTAACATTTGATTTTTTAATTGATGTAAAGAGGGAATGAACATAAGAGGTAGATAGCATTGGCTTCCACAAAATGATTGTACAGGCTAAATTAGAAAGCAAAGAGCTGGATTCTGCCCTGGCCACACACTAGCCTTGTACTTTGGGTCAGTCATTCACTCCAAAGTAAGGATGATAATAATAATAATAATAATAGTAATAATAATAATAATAAAAAGGATAATAATATCTAACCTGATAGTCTTGGGATCAAGTAAAATAATGAATATAAAGAAAGGCATATTATAAACTCCTATAAAATATCACATACTACTAGTAAGTTAAAATCTGTTGAAACCTACAAAAGTATGAGTATCACATTACAAATAAATTTATTCTTAATAACTATAATAGCTATGAATAACAAAAGAAAATTAGGGAAAAATCTAGTGTTTATACTAATTATTTTTTAGGAACTAAGGATAGTCTTTCCTTATGTATTTTCTTCTTGTTATCTAATGCTTGCCCTGTCTCTCCCTCCCCCACATCCACCCTTCAGCTTCTGTTACATGATTTTATTTTTTCACACTTGGGTCATATACAAAGCTATCTTTTTATTTATTTATTTATTTATTTATTTATTTATTTATTTATTTATTTAAATGTTTACTTATTTTTGACAGAGAGAGAGAGACAGAGCATGAGCAGGGGAGGGGCAGAGAAAGAGGGAGACACAGAATCTGAAGCAGGCTCCAGGCTCCGAGCTGTCAGCACAGAGCCCGATGCAGGGCTCGAACTCACAGACTGTGAGATCATGACCTGGGCCGAAGTCGGACGCCCAACTGACTGAGCCACCTAGGCACCCCACAAAGCTATCTTTTTAAAGACACTCTTCTCTTATTCCACTTCTTTTTTTCTATTAATAAACCTATCTTGTAGGATTCTCTTTTCCTTGTTTTTTAAATTAATTATTTTTTAAGAGTACCACTACAGAGGGGTGCTGGGGAGCTCAAGTTGGTTAAGCATCTGACTCTTGATTTCGGCTCAGATCATGATCTTATGGTTCAGGGGTTCAAGCCTTGCGTCGGACTCTGTGCTGACAGCACGGAGTCTGCTTGAGATTCTCTCTCTCCTTCTTTCTACCCGCTCACCCCCATATGCTCTCTCTCTCTCTCTCAAAAATAAATAAATAAGCTTAAAAATTAAATTAAATTAAAAAAATAAAAAGTGCCACTACAGAAATTTTTTTCCTCTGTGTGTAGGCCAACTGACATCTCTGTAGCACCTATATATCTTATACTTCTTTTCCAGTACAAGAATAAAGAAAGTGCCTTCATTAGACAATTTCTTTTTTACTGCTTTCCTTCCTTAGGATAGACACAAAGAAACTATGCTATTGTCCTGTCATTAAATCAATTAGTCATTCTCCACTGCTTGATGATATAATTTTCTATAAAGAGAACTGTGCACACAGTCTCTTACACAATGGTGTGGGTAGGTGGTAGAATTAGATCATGTAATCACCAAGCAGTTTTTAAATTTATATTAAACATTTGAAATCATGTAAAAATAGACTAAATTCTCATTTGTCCTACTCCAAAATAAGATTTAAAAAATTGAAATCTACTTTTATAAAATGGAGACAAATACTAAATAAGCTAATATTACAGACTTACTAATTATGTCACTTAGTAATCACATATTTAACCCAAGCTCCTACTCTTTACTATACATTAAAAATGATATTCAGGGGCTTCATGCCTGTGAAGGTCCCAGAAGCATCCCCAACTTTCATGACACCTGCAATGCTAGCCAGCCTGCTCCACCTCTGCTTAAAGAGAAAGAAGTGAGACCCCTGAAGAACCTCATGTTTGTTATCATAAGAACTGAGCAATCATGGTTATCTTAGGGTAAAAAAAATGGTAAACTCACTATTTTCTATGCTGTTTAAAAAAAAAACCTATACTTTGCAACAGAGATACATCATCAGAAATTCAGTTATGTTCAGTATTGCTTTAGGGCTCTTTGTACAATATTTCTCTTTAAAAATCCATGTAGGTTTCTGGTTCTGGGACAAGAGATGGCTCATTTCTCCTGGTTCTTCCCCTCTAAATATAACTATACAACTTGGAAATAATTCAATAGGCAACCATAGGGGCGCCTGGGTGGCTCAGTGGGTTAAGCGTCCGACTTCAGCTCAGATCACGATCTCATGGTTTGTGAGTTCGAGCCCTGTGTCAGGTTCTCTGCTGTCAGCGCAGAGCCTGGAGCCTGTTTCAGAATCCGTGTCTCCCTCTCTCTGCCCCTTCCCCACTCGGGCTTTGTCTCTCTTCCTCTCTCTCAAAAAACAAAAACAAAAAGACAACCATAAAGGACTCTGAACAGTAGAAAGAAGAAGGCAGATGGCTGGGGACTTCAGGATTTAAAGAGCACCTTGACCGCTTCCCTGAGGTTGGGTTTTATCTCCCTTCTATCCCAGACTGAGCATGGGAAAGGTCTATATACTGAACCACCAACAAGCATACAAAGTCAAAACCAAACCAACCAAACAACCCTGTTCTCTCTGGCCAAAGGATTGGGAAAGGGGAAGCAGATCAGGGATTTAACAGGGAGATCCATATCCAGTAGTAGCAGCGAAACCAATCTTCCACATTTGTGGCCACAGCGGAACCCAAGCAGACTGATCCATTCTTGTCCCATAACAGGTGGCAGCAGGTGTGCACTTCCATATACTCTAGTGACCCACGGAGGCCTGATGTCTCTCAGCCTCTACCCAGTGGTTTTCTACCCAGTGGCACAGAGTACTGGTGGTTCCTAGCCATCTACACAGTGGCAGAAGACAACCCAGGCCAAGCATCTTCCAGTCCTTCATCCAACAGCACAAAGTGAACTAGGCCTGGAGTCTCCTGCCCTCAACCAAGTAACAGAGAGATACCTAGACCCTTTGGCTCCTGGCCCTCCATCAGCAGCAGAATGTGGCCCAGGGTAGGTGCTTCCCTCTCCAGAAGCACCATGGGAGACAGAGTGGAAACAGCAGGGGAAATGTTCCTCATCCTGGGGATCCAGTATCTCATACCCCCTACCTAATGACAATGGGAAGCCCACAGAGGACCAGGGAAGTGTCATCTATCCCCATAGGTGGTACCAGCAGGGATCCAGTGGGGAGCTCAAGTGGAGTCAGAAGAATGAAGCAGACCAAGATAACACTGAAAGGACAACAAGTAAATTATCATTGAAACTACCACCCGCAGGGTGGGGGGTATGGGTGAGATAAGTAAAGGAGATTAAGAGTATATTTGACCTTGATGAACAATGAGTAATATATACAATTGTTGACTCACTATACTATACACCTGAAACAAATATAACACTGCATATTAACTACACTGGAATTAAAATAAAAAAAAGAAACCACCACCTACAAAAGTAGGACAGAACTTACACAATGAACCTAAACAGGGCAACTGCCTGGTAAAATAGAAGATTTAAACAGGATCCACAGTTCCAAACATAATATCCACAATGTTCAGCATACAACACAAAAATCAGTTGTCATAACAAGAACCAGGGAAATCACAACTTGAATGGAAAGAGATAGTCAACTGATGCCAGTATTAAAATGAACCAGAAGTTGAAATTATTTGACAAAGATTTTAAAGTAGCCACCATCAAAGACAGAGACTGACAGAATGGAAAAAAAATACATGACCCAACAATACGATGATTATAAGAAACTCAGTTCAAATATCCCATCATACGTAGGATGAAAATAAAAGCATGGAAAAAGATATATCATGCTATCCTGAATCTAAAAAGGTAGAACTAGCTATATTAATATCAGATAAAATAGGCTTCCGAGAAAAGAAAATGACTAGGGACAAAGAAGGACATTACATAGCAATACAAGGATGAATCCACCAAAAAGACAGCAATTCTAAATGTACAAGCACCAGATAGCAGCTTTAAAATATACTAACCATGGGCACCTGGATGGTCTCATAGTTAAGTGTCTGACTCTTGATTTTGGCTCAGGTAATAATCTTATGATTTCAGCTCAGGTCATAGTCTCACAGTCGTGAGATCCAGCCCCATGTTCTGCAGGGCATGGAGGCTGCTTAAGATTCTCTCTCTCCTTCTCCCTCTGCCTCACCCCTGCTCATGCTTGCGCTCTCTCTCTCAAAGAAAATATATATACAAAACAAAAATTGATAAAGCTACAAGGAGAAAACAGACAAACCGACAGTTTTCATTGCAGTCTTTAACACCCTACTTTCAGCAATTGATAAAATTACTAAATAGAAAATTAGCAAAGATAGAAAAGAACTGAAGAATACCATCAAGGGATATAATCTAATTGACATTTATAGAACACTCCAGCCAACAACAGCAGAATACACATTCTTTTTAAGTGCCCATGGAACATTCGCCATATCCTGGGACAGAAAACACATTGCAATAAATCTAAAATAACTAAAATCATATAGAGTATGTTTTCTGACCATAATGAAATCAAACTAGAAATTAATAATAGAAAGACAACAGGGAAATCTTCAAACATTTGGAAATTAAACACCACATTACTAAACAAAGCATGGCTTTTTATTTCTCAAAGGAAATAAAAGAATACATAGACCTAATTGAAAATGAAAACACAGCATATCAAAATTTGTGGGATGCAAATAAAGGCGTGCTCTGAGGGAAACTTATAATACTAAATGCTTATATCAGCAGAGAGGAAAGGTCTTCAAGTAGTAATCCAAGTTTCTACCTCAAAAACTTAGAAAAATATAGGCAAAATAAACTCTAAGTTGATGGAAGAAAATAATAACAGCAGAAATCTATAACACTGAAAATGGGAAAAGTAAGAAAAATTAATGAAATTTAAAGCTGATTTTTGGGAAAAAGATCAGTAAGATTGATAAATATCTAGCAAGACTAACAATGGAAAAATGAAAGAAGAGATAAATCACTAATATTGGACATGAGACAGAAAATATTACAACAGATCCTGTAGTCATTCAAAGTATAACAAGGGATACCGCACACTGGGTATAGAGATTACTTAAAAAAAAAGTTTAATAATATTGTAAAATGTATTCATAAAAAGTTTTTAAAAATATTCAACAAAACATTTGCAAATTGAGTCTATCAATGTAGAAAAAGAATTATACACTATGAACAAGAGGAATTTATTTAAGATATGCAAAGTTGATTCAACACTTGAATATAATCTACTTCATGAATAGGCTAAAGAAAAATCATATGATTGTGCCAATTGATGCAGAAAAAACATCTGGTAAAATCCAAAACTTACTTATGACTTAAAAAAAAAAAAACAAAAAAACAAAAAAACCTTAGTAAGTTAGGAATAGAGGAGAAACTACCTCAACTTAGTAAAGAGCATCTGGTGAGTTGAACCAGGTCACAAAGATATGAGTTCAGTCCATAAAAATCTATTTCTATATACCAATACTAATCATGTGGAAACTGATATTAAAAAACAGTATCATTTATAATCACTCCAAAGAAAATGAAATACTTAAGGATATACTTGGCACAACATGTATAGAATCTGCATGCTCACAACTGCAAAATGTAGATAAGTGAAATCAAAGATCTAAGTAAATAAAGAGACATACTATGTTCAATGGAAGCCTAAGACTCAAAGCAGAAAATAAGTCAATTCTTTCCAAATTGATGTACAGGTTTAATGCAATTTCTATCAGAATCCCAGCAAAGTTTCTTGTAGACATAGGCAAAACTTATTCTAAAATTTACAAGAAAAGTCGAAAGAACTAGAATAGCTTAACACTCTTGAAAAAGAATAGATATCACTTTACCTAATATTAAGGCTTAGGATATCGCTATAACAATCAAGAAATTTGGTACTGGTGAAGAGATAGACACATCAATTGAGCAGAATAGAGAACCCAGAGATATACACATACAAGTATGCCCAAATGATTTTTGACAAAGTCGAAAAGTACTTCAATGGAAGAAGAATACTTTTCAACAAATGGTGCTGAAGCAATTGAACATCCATAGGCTAAACCTTGTATCTTATATAAAAGTTAACTCAAAATGGATTACAGATTTAAATGTACACACAAAACTATAAAATGTTTAGATAAAAAGCATAGGTGAAAATCTTTGGGATCCAGCAATAGGCAGAGTTCTTAGATTTAACACCAAAAGCATGACCCATAAATGGAAAAATTGATAAATTGTACCTAACCAAAATTTAAAACCTTTGTCCTAGAAAAGATCCCAATTAAAATGATGAAAAGACAAGCTACAGAGTGAGAGAAACTATTTGCAAACCATGCATCCAACAAGAGCAGTATGTAGAGTTTATCAAGAACTGTCAAAACGCAACAGTAAAAAAAAAAAAAAAAAAAAAAAAAAGACAAAAATGCAATTAGAAAATGGGAAAAAGACAAATGGAAATTTCACTGAAGAGGATATATAAATGGCAAATAAGCATATGAAAAGATGCTCAACTTTACTAGGGATTAGGGAAATGCAAATAAAACCATAATGAGGTATTACTATTTATGTATCAGAATGGCTAAAATAAAAAATAGTGACATAACCAAATGCTGGTGAGAACATGGAGAAACTGGATCTCTCTTACACTGCTCTCATATATGTACAATTGTACAGCCCTCTGGAAAACAGTGTGGCATTTTCTTATAAAACTAAACATTCAATTTTCCGTATGACCCAGCAATTGTATTCCTGGGCATTTATCCCAGAGAAATGGAAATTTATGTGGAATTTATACACAAATGTTCACAGTAGCATTATCTGCAATAGCCCCAAACTGGAAAACAACCCAGATGTCCTTCAACAGATAAATGATAAAATAAACTGTAATACATCCATACCATGGAATTCTATTTAGCAATAAAAGGGAATGAACCAATGATACACACAACAACTTCAAGAATCCCTGGAGAATTAGACTGAGCGGAAAAAAGGCCAATCTGCAAAGGTTACATACTACAGGATTTCACTCATATAGCTTTCTTGAAATCATGCAGAACAGATCAGTGGTTGCCAGGGATTAAGGACAGGGGGTGGGGAAATGGGGATGGGAGAAGATGTGGTGATACGGCCTTGTGGTGATACAACTGTCTATCTTGATTGTGGTGGTATATACACAAACATACACATGTGAAAAATTGCATAGATCTAAATACACACACATACACATATACACATAGACAAGGACCAGTAAACAGGAAAATCTGGACAATATCAATATCCTAGTGTGTTACTGTATTACAGTTTGGTAAGATGTTACCTATTATTTCTTACAACTGTGTCAGTCTACAAAATCTCAATAAAGTTTAACCTGATAAATCCATGTATTTCATGTATAGTTATAAGTTCATCACTCCTGTAAGCATTTATTGAGCTGCTTCTATGTATGATGTGTCAGCTTTTGTGTGGGTGGGTGGAGGTGGGAAGACAGAGTGGGCAATCTACAAAGGAGTACTGAATAGAAACCCCATCTTCCCTGATGTCACAACTCTAAATACATAATGTATTAGTGATTTTTTTTTTTAACACATGTGTCCTTCACTACAGACTGTGACTGTTTTAACCACTCTACCTCCAGTGCCAAAACATCTCGAACATAGTAACTTTTTAATTAATACTTGAAGGAAAATGGGGCACCTGGGTGGCTCGGTGGGTTAAGCGTCTGACTTTAGCTCAGGGCATGATCTCACGGTTGGAGAGTTCGAACCCCGCGTGGGGCTCTGTGCTGACAGCTCAGAGCCTGGAGCCTGCCTCAGGTTCTGTGTCTCCCTCTCTCTCTGTCTCTCCCCTGCTCATGCTTTGTCTCTGTCTCTCTGTCTCAAAAATAAATAAACATAAAAAAAAATACTTGAAGGAATGATTAAATGAAAATAATCAATCAATAGAAAGGGGGATAAACACCACCAAATGGTTAGAATATAGTACAAAAAATAGTGACATGATGAAAAGTGCTTATGAAAACAGAAGGGAATACTAAGTGTTGTCTGGGAGAATTAAGGGAAGGAATCTTTCAATTGGGTCTCACAAGAGGAGATGGGGAAGGGAAAACCAGGCCAGGCAGAAGGAACTGAGCATTCAAAAGCACAGTCCTATCAGAAGAGCATAGGATTCCCTGGCACCAGCAGAGACTTTGTTGTGCTTGAGCTTAGAGTTCTCTCCTGGGAGAGGCCAAAAAAGGATGAGGCCAGGAGTGACTGTGGATGCTATGTGAAGGCAGTTCGGGCTCTTGCATGAACAATGTGGGGACGCTGGAGTTTTTGAAGCCACTAGATGATGCTCAGATTTGTCTTTTAGAAAGTTAATTTGGATGGCAGTGAGGAGGATGCACAGCAGGGAGGAGGGAGAGAGGCTGAGAAACCAAGACAAGGGCTTGAAGTGAATGAAAATTCTCAGTTCTTCATTGGATTCAATTTACCAAAAACCTCAGTTCCCAAAGGTACTGAGTTTGTGGAAGCTAAGTCTTCATAATTACTGGCGTGAATGGTTTACAGCCTTGTTATCCTTAAATCTGTGTAATGAATCCTATCATAGGACTGTGAAGTGGAGACATTTATTGAGAACTTTAGTTGTTCTTTTCTGCAGATTCTTCCAATACAAACATGCTACTTAGTTGATTTGAAACTCCCCCTTTTCCCAATTTCTAAAACTTTGAAATAATAGACTATTCTTCATATTTCACAAAACCTTGCATGTCGTGGTCGATTTATTAATATTTTGACCATCAACAATGATCATTTCCACATGCTATTGAAGAATGGCCCTTATTTCTCTTAAAACACAAAGTGACTATTTTAGCAACAGGTAGGAACTTTGGTAACTAAAATATTGATCTTTGTAGAGAATAAATTATAAGTCTGAATTATGGAGAATAAGTACTTTCCACACAATTTCTGTGCACACATATATTTGTGATAACATGTAGATACAGTTGAACGGTCTGTTGACCGTTGAAGGCTACGTTGAAGGCTGCCTGCCTTCCTCTCCACCCCCAAAAAAAGAGGTAGAAAGAAAATTCTCTATAGGTTGGAGCTGGAAGAAGAGCAAAGGCGTTAAATAGAATTCCTCCTGGGCACAATGAAGTGACTTTCTCCCCACTGCTCTTTTCCTACCATGTGACAATTTTAACAGCTCTTTGCTGACAGCAAAGAGACAATCAGGGAATATGGATTATGAGAAGAGAATGGAAAGGTGTGGAATTTATTGTAGGTAATGCTTTTCTTCTATTTTGCAAAAAATAAAGACATTTCAGACAGCTCTGCATATAAAACTTCATAGATGGGTATGAAATGTTTTTTTTAACGTTTATTTTTGAGAGAGACCAAGTATGAGTGAGGGACGGGCACAGAGAGAGGGGGACACAGAATCTGAAGCAGGCTCCAAGCTGTCAGCACAGAGCCCGACGTGGGGCTCGAACTCACGAACCATGAGATCGTGACCTGAGCTGAAGTCAGACGTTTAGTGGACTGAGCCACCCAGGCCTCCCTACTAAATGTTATTCTTTGGAAGTTTTTCATTATGGAAAATGTCAAACATAAACGTTGATAGAGTAGTATGATGAAAACTATCTCATGCCCAGCTTTAATTTGTCAACTTATGGCCCACCCATTTCCCCACTCTGCTCTCCATTATTTTGAAGCAAAATAAATGCCATTTCATCCATAAACATTTCAGACTGTACATATAAAAAAAACTTTTGAAAACATAATAACTATGCCATCAGTGTACCTAAAGTTTAACAATAAAACTTTAATGTCATCAAATATAAGGTCAAAAATTTAAATTTCCCAGATTGCCTATTTCTTTTTTATTCTATTGTCCTTTATCCAAGTCAAAGTCAGGTACAAATAGTTATTTGTCCAAATTTTATTTTAATAGCAATAATACATCTTAAAAATTAAACTTATAAGTTTTAACAAATTTAAATAATTAAATCTAATATAAAAGGAGTGAGTAACCAGACTGTCACTCTAGCAGGACAATGTTGATCTGCACTGATATGAGTGCTACAAATGTATGGGCACATGGTCAAACTAAGCAAACTTAGGGGAGAAAAAAAAAGTAAGGGGAAGGGTTGATTTCAGTTTTGCCTGTTTTCAAAACATTTCCTTCTTTGCTCGTAGTTTTAACTACAAAACTGCCTATAATAATGGTTATAAGATTTTTATCAAGGAAGTCCACTAAACCATGCTAACAAAACTCTTTTGTAATCCCTCATTTGCTTGTTTTAACATTTTCACTGTTTTACTTTAGCTAAAGACTTCCTCCTTCATTTGAAATTAGCTTGAAATCACAGGATTTCAGAGTTGGGAGGGACCATGTGGCTTCCTCATCTCAGAGAGTCGGCGGCTTTGATATTATTATAATATTGGTGTTGCCAGTGAGAAGCTAGCTTGAGGCATCAAACTGCTGATAGTTACAGACTATATTCTAATTTGTTAAAAGACACTACTCTGTAAAAATGGTAAATAAAAGTTTCATTAGCACAACATAAAATAACTTTGAATTTTATTCTCTTAGAAAGCTTGGTAAAGTTAATATTTTCTCCAGTGTGTTGAAAAGATCTTTTTATACAAGAAGGAAGTACATTTAGTTCAAATTTTGAAAGAATAAAGGTTAGAATAAAGGTTCTCATCCTGAGAAGCCTGCAGAAATGAACATAGTAAATGCCAGACTCTTCCCTCAGATAACATAACAAAGAATTATAAACTTGAGTGCTATCAGAAAACAAAATATGTAATACATATATCAGATGGTACTCTGTTGTGAGACATTGTAAAACCCAATTAGAAATTATTAGGTCTTCAAAAGTTTGGATATTAAGTTCTATTCATATTTCTCAGGTTTAAAAAGTAAAGACACACACACACACACACACACACACACACACACACACACATATGCTGGTCCCTTCCACATGCATTGGTAAAATCTAGATAGCACTTCAGGGTGGAGTAAAATTCATCAAAAACAAAAATTTGTTATAGAAATTCAGGATTCTCAGTGTACTCCATATATGTGACATTTTACACTAAACCTAGGACTTAGAATACCCAGAAATAATTTTAAATACTTATTGTTTGATATGTACAGGGAACTGCATTAGGTGCGTTAGTAAACCACAGAATAAAATGTCAGAATGATACCAAATTAAACTCGCAATACATTTAATTTAAAGAAAGTACTTAACGACAGTAATTTAGAGATGGCAATTTTGGAGATTTAGTGTTGTCTTCTAAACTCAGAGAGTCTTGTAAAAATTCCCTAGAACTTATTTGTTCCAAGTTCTACAACATAAGAAACCCTGTATACACTTACAAATTTAGAACATTGACAATGGCCTGACTTCTGATCCTGTTTATTTTTATTTTTTCTTTAATGTTTATTTATTCTTGAGAGACAGACAGACAGACAGAGCATGAGTGAGGGATGGGGCAGAATGAGAGAGGGACACAGAATCCAAAGCAGGCTCCAGGCTCTGAGCTGTGAGCACAGAGCTCGACACGGGTCTCGAACTCACTCGAGCTGTGAGATCATGACCTGAAGTCAGACACCTAACCGACGGAGCCACCCAGGTGCCCCTATTTTTAATATTTATATTGACTTCACTTATTTCCCCCCCGGAGTCCCTAATGTACTAATGGCCCTTTATCCTGTGTACATTCCAATTTTTTCCTTCTCATTTGCCAAAATACAAAAACTCAAGCTCTTGATTCTTTCAAAACAAAGTAAAAGCAAATGTCATAGTAAATGTAATCCACTAGATTCAGGTAAGGCAATTATAGAGCTGATTTGTTCAGTTACTATACAAACAGCAGGTGTAAATCTCTGTTAATATATAGAACAGACGGAACACCACATTCTAACACAACCATCCATCTTAACTGGGTCACAAGGGAGAAGCAGTGTTCACATCAACAATACCTATTCATACTTTGACAACGATGGAACTTCCGTCTGAGAAATGTGGTATCAGTACTATCACTTTACGGTATGTTCAATAATATGAAAGATATGTGGCAATTAGAACTTTTTGATCTCACAGTCCTATTTTTTTATCACTTGCATGCATCTGTCTCTCTCTCTCTCTCAATACATATCAGAAACTAGTGAAAATAACCAAAAAAAATTTTTTTAACTGCAAAAGAAATCATGCTTTATTAATACTACTAACAGTATTATAGCCTTTTAAATGGTAACAGTAGTTTACTTTCCCACACTTAACAATACTATACCTAGTAAGGCTATTTCTCTTTCTATCATGCTTTCTGAAAGTCTGGAGGCCCCTGTTATAGTTTCATTTTTTTTTTAGTCCTTCATTGAATCACTTGGTTAACTTCTAAGTCCTCTTGTTAACTTCTCATTAATACCCAGGCACCCCTTCACCTTGTCAAGGACAATTAACAATTTTAATTTGTTTTTTCTAAAATGCTAGCCAGTTAAGGATCACTTGGCAAATTTTATAAGCTTGGTCTACTCAATCACCTAGCCATTACATAAAATGTTGAAAACCAAAACCTACTAAACCTACTAAAAACCTTCTACACTTGCATTCATATTTACTGTAGTGAAATAAATTTGAAGTAGAACTTTCAGTATGGTGAGAATAAAAATATCTATTTTTTAGGGTCAGATCAGGATACAGTTTTTTTTAAATTTTTTTAAATGATTATTTATTTTTGAGACAGAGAGAGACAAAGCATGAATGGGGGAGGGTCAGAGAGAGAGGAAGACACAGAATCCGAAGCAGGATCCAGGCTCTGAGCTGTCATCACAGAGCCTGCTGCGGGGCTCGAGCTCACAGACCATGAGACCATGACCTGAGCTGAGGTCAGACGCTCAACCAACTGAGCCACCCAGGCGCCCTGTGGGTACAGTTTTTTTTTTTAATACAAAATAGAATAAATTAAGGTGGCTGAAATATAGCCTTTATAATAATGGGAACAAAATATTCATTAATTAAAAGACTGTAGTAATTGACTACTTTGGACAAATCCAAAGTCTTTCTCCTTTTAATGATGATCCTAGCTTAGAACCAAGAGGTTTGAATGAAAAAATTGAAAAACAGCAAAAAAATCCTGAATAGGCAGAAATATAAGAGGAAGGAAGGCTGGTGATAGTCTAAGGGAAAGAGAGCTGGAGTTCCTCTGGAGCAGATGAGGGCCAAGGAAAAAGCCATGTGTTTAGGGAGATAAGTATGCATCCTTTCAAACCCTTGTTGGTTGACAGAATTGTCGACATTATTAGCTTGTGCTTCTAGTGGGTGGGGAAAGAGGACATATTCTTTAGCAATGGGAGCCTTTGTTGGGACATAAAGTAGAATATGCTATTCCCCCACCCGTTCTGAAAACGAAACAAAACATGATCTTGGAAACCATGTTGTGATGGTCCATCTGCTGTAGAATCTTCTGACTGGAAAAACTAGAGTTGTACTGGGGATAGAATAACTAAGGAGCCATTTAGAACAATTTGTAAGAATAAAAACTAACCCCCCCAAAATCCACCTTGAATATCCATAAAGCAATGCTGTCTTGAAATGATGTGGAGGCAGTACATTTAGGCACAGAAATTCGAATGTGTTTATACATTATTATGACATACTGCTGTTAAAATAAAAAAAAAGCTTATAAAAACAATAATGCCATATAACCTTCATAATCCCTATTTTTATTTTTTAAATGTTTATTTATTTTGAGAGAGAGAGCATGAGCCAGGGAGGGGCAGACAGAGAGAGAGAGAGAGAGAGAGAGAGAAAGAGAATATCCCAAGCAGGCTCTGTGCTGTCAGCACGGAGCTTGACTGATGGAGAGGTGGGGAGGTGTTCAACCTCATGAACCATGAAATCATGACCTGAGCCAAAATCAAGAGTTGGAACGCTTAACTGACTGAGCCACCCAGGCAACCCCCAAATGCTATTAAAAAAAAAATTGTAAAAAAGTCTGGGAAGTTATATGTCAAAATACATTTAGGTATAGAAGATAACTTTTATTTTCTTCTAATTACTCATCTACGTTTTCTATTTATTAAAATGAAAAGCACATATTGCTTATAGAGTTGTTAAAAATTACTGACGAGCTCTCTTGGGTCAAGGGTTTCCCACCATTTTGTGGAGAATAGGAGAAAACATTAAAGGGAACAAGGGAGACATCTGCTTCCATTTCTACTCATTTACCAACAAGTGTTCTTGCTGGGAACTCCAAACTTCAGGACTCACAAGGAAGTGATTTCATAACATCTTACAACAGGGAAATTTATAATTTCAAAGTGACATATAGTCATCATTGTTACTTTTAACCAAATATTGTGCAGATTACAATGTTTCCACAGTGCCTGTTACCCCATAATGAATTGCTAACAAATTTCTATTCTACAGAAAACACAATAATCATCAGTTCGGGGCATCTTTTAGAGAAAAAAAATTTATATTAAAAACTTCAAACAGATTTATGAACTAATTTTTAAGCAAAATACTGTACTTGAGTTGCCAATATTATTAGCACTCAAAATACACACCTTGAATAATTAGCAGAAAAATGGACTCAGCAAGGCATAACTGATAGTCTATGTATTACATCACACTGCTATGCTTTGGAGAGGAAAAGGCATTTAAAAGTAATGGCAAAGATGTACAGCACACAGCTAAGAGAGTGAAATATTTATATAGGATGGAAAGACAGAATATCATCTTTCTATATATGCCTGAGGTAATTCAAGGTATTTTCTAATGCTGTCTATATTGCTACTAATTAGCAATAATACTATGAATTCTATGTTGAGGCCATTCAATGTAAGCTTCCTCCATTTTTCTCCATTCCGTCTTAAAATTTCTCTATATACTCGGTTGACTTCATTCTTTAGTCTTCCTTTTACAGGTTAACCACCTCTCCCCCAACAACACCAAAAAATGGTCTTTTAATTCTGTATCCTACTACCTTCTCATTTCATTAATCCACTCTTCTTACTTTTCTTAAATCTTCCACTTCTCTTCACTGACTCCTTTTGGCCTACGATATGCTCAAGGTATTATTTACTGAGAGGACAGGAAATTTTCCCGAGGATCCATTAGCTCTCAACTCCTAATCTCCAAATCCAACAGAATCCTTCTCAGGTCGTTATCCTTCCATATCACAACCTTTATGGAACGTCTTGTTTCTTGGCTTGTGGGGCACCTTCCTCCAGAAGCTCTTTTCCAACTCACCTCTCCTGGCTCATCTTCTTTCGCTTACCTCTTAACACAAGGGTCTGTAGTAGGCCCCTTCTCTTCTCTCTGCACTTCCTCTTATTGATCGGATTTACTCTTATGCTTTCAGCTATCTCTCCTAAAATGCCAATGTCCTCAATAAATCTCACACGCTGCTTTTCTTCTTTGCATTGGGGCTGTCCTAGTTCCAGAACCTCATTACCAGTCCAGGTTCTCATTCCTAATCTCTTTCTTTAAGTTGCTTTACCAACTTCTGATGGAGTCATCTTTCAGAAGCTCTGATTGCATCAGTCTCTTCTTTTCAAGCACCTTAAATGGCTCCCCACTATCTACTGTTCAAAGTTCAGACCTTTTTGTACATGATTCAAGGGCCTTTGATTTTCCACTGTCCCTACATACCCTATATTTATTCACAATGCCTGAGCCAGGCAAAAAAATACACCGTGGCTCACCACACCTGCTGAAAAGCTACCTAGTGTTCAAGACTCAGCTCAAATTCTATCTCCAAGTTACCCCATCTCCCTAGTGCAGAAGCGATCTCTTCCTTCCTCTCGTATAGGTAATTAACTTCTTGTGGCATTGATGCCATGTTGCCTTACTTTTAAAGAACATGAACATTTCTTGATTCCATTAATTGAATATGACTAGCAGTAGAAATATTATTGACTTATTTGTACTCCACAGTATCTTGAATATAGCAGGCAGTGTTGGACTCAGATTACATTCACTTAGAATTAGAGACTTCTTATCCAGGATCTGAACTAAATCTTGCCTCTGCCTTACTTCTGCAGAACAGATGTGGGAAACAAATTAGCCAAATAAGCACTACTGTGTGTGTGTGTGTGTGTGAGATGGTTGTGAATAAATGACTCAAAAGAAATAATTTCCAAGTACTTCCATTTGAATTATTTTACAAAAATAATTATGAGAAATTCTACTCCTAGGTATATATACAAGGGAACTGAAAACATATATTCACACAAAAACTTGCATAAGAATGTTCATAATAGCCCCAAAGTGGAAACAACTCAAATATCCATCAACTGATGAGTGGATAAACTGGTCTATCCATCTGATGGAATATTATTCACCCATAAAAAAGAATGAAGCATTGACACATGCTATAGCACAGATGACCCTTGAAAACATTATGCTGAATGGAGAAGTCAGATCCAACAATTCACATGTTATGATCCCATTTATATTAAGTGTTCAGAGTAGGCAAATCCATAAAGACAGAAAATTAGCGGTTGCCAAGGGATGGGGGTAATTGAGATAGGATGCTTTTTAGAGTGATGGAAATGTTCTGAAATTAGTGATGATGGTTGCATAACATTGTGAATATACTAAAAACTTGAATTTTGCACTTGAAAATGACAAATTTTATGTTATGTGAATTTTATCTTAACTGGAAAGAGGAAAAATGTGTTTCACACACTCACACATACACACACACACACACCCCTCCAAATAATTCAATTTGGATCTGTGGTATAAAGAAAAAGAGGTCTCACTTTTAAGTCTGCAAATCTGGGTTTAAGTCAACTCTGCCACTTACCTACTAGCTGTGTGATCTTAAGTATATCACTTACCTTCTCTCATCCTCAATGGTCTCATCTATAAAGTGAGAACAATAATGCCTCACAAAGCTGTGAGACTCATGAAATGATGTGAAATCATTACATAAATTCTAAAGCCCCTTATAAATGAAAAATATTATTATTGTGCATGCTTAAAATTATTTTTAAAAATCCTAAACTGTATTGAATAGTCCATAATTTCAACTTTTTATCATTGGTATGTTATCTAAGCAGCTTTTCTTGTTATATATGGATGGCATCTTGGACGTACAGCATTTATCCTGTGGACACTAATAGTACTTTACAGAGTTATTTAACCTTGATCTCTGCGACAAAAGGTAGTATACAAAACCAAGCATCAGCACAAAATCCAAAGCACTGACTAGACATTTCCAAGTATCCATACTTTCACAAATGTAAAATATTCTGTATTTTAAAAGTTGACATCTCGGTGTCCTTTATGCTCAATACAAAGGAAGGCATGTACAAAAAATAGTGGGAGGGTAAACTGGTGCAGCCACTATAGAAAACAATACGTAGGTGCCTCAAAAGATTAAAGATAGAGTACCATATGATCCAGCAATGCCACTCCTGGATACATATCCAAAGGAAATGAAATCACTACCTTGAAAAGACATCTGCACTCTCGTGTTCATTGCAGCATTGTTTACAATAGCCAAGACGTGGAAATAATTCAAGGGTTCATCAATGAATGAATGGATAAAGAAAAGGTAGTATCTGTATACGGTGGATTATTATTCAGCCTTAAAAAAGAAGGAAATCCTGCCATCTGTGACAACATGGATGAACCTTTAGGGCATTATGCTAAGTAAAATAAGCCAGAGAAAAAAACACTGTATGATCTCACTTACATGTGGAATCTAAAAAAAAGTGAACTCATAGACACAGAGAATATATTGGTGGTGGCCAGAGGCAGGTGGTGGAGGGTGGGGAAAAATGAGAGAAGGTGGTGCAAAGGTAAACACTTATAAGATAAACATGTTCTGGGGATGTAATGTACAGTCTGGTGATTATAGTTAATAATATTGTATATTTGAAAGATGCTAAGAGTAAATCTTAAAAGTTCTCATCACAAAGGAAAAAAAGTTTAACTATGTGAGGTGAATGGTGTCAGTTACTTATTGTGGTGATCATTTCACAATAGATACATAACTCATATCATTATGTTGTACACCTTGGACTAATAGAATGTTACAGGTCAATTATACCTCAATAAAACTGGAAAAACAACAATGGGAGTTTGCTTAAAATTTTTTTTTTCATTTGTTTGTCCTATATGCTCTTTGGCATCAATACAAGGCAGGCATGTATTATTTCAAAAGAGAGGAGACTCACTGAGAATTAAAACAACAGACATCCAAATGAAGTAACAAGTATTGTTACGTTTAAGCTTTGAGTATATATTTTGTTTTCCCTAATAGAATTCCTTAACAGTTTTTGAGGTTAGGGATCATATATAAGTAACTTCAATATCCCTTCACAGAGCCTAACGTTATACACAGTAGGCATTTATACTTAGGTTACTTAACGAATTGGGTAAGAATACTTCTTGATTACATAAAACTTATTGATCATATTTAATCTACAGTGACAGGATGGAAAGTTGTTAATATCAAAACTAAACCTCTCCAAGGGCAGCTGGCTATTTATTGAAGGAAATAAAATCATACACACACACACACACACACACACCCCGTTTCTCATAAAGGAAACATGTCAATCTATATTCAGTTATAAAACTGTCTTCATTTGCCTCACATTTTTCTTTAAGTGAGGTGACAGACCTGACCCAAATTGGAAAAACATTCATGTCTCTTCAATATTAGGATTGTTGACTTTACTTTAGATAGGCAGGATGAAATAGATTTACTTTCTTTTCCTTCACATCAAGGTCAGGTGCCTCAGAATTCTTCGAGGAACCGTGTAATATTTAAGTGTAAGATGTGGTCCTTGTACTCAAAATGTTTACATCATTAGTGAAGGTAAAATTGAATGATTTAAGATACTATGCACATTTTCTTTCACTGGTTTGCTAACTTAAAAATCTGGGATTCTGCAGCAAAATTGAGTTTACTTCAAACAGGAAGTGAAACTTTACACAGGGTCTTGAAGAAAAGGTAAAATCTGAATAGGCAGAGAGAAGGAGGGCTTTTTGGGTGAAGTCGATACAGTACAGGAGGCGCAGACTCTGAGGACTATGGTGTGTTGCAGAGACAGACTGACCTCAATAGAGCAGAAAGAGCGAAGAACATAGGAAATGAAGCTGGATAAGTAGTGTGGGACAGATTAGCAAGGGCGTTGAAAGTCGGGCAGAAGAGGTTAGATTTAATGTGGTGGAAAACATGGAACCAGTGAAGCTTTCTGAAAAGGGGAGGAGTAGCATTTAAAGAAGGTTAATCAGGATGAGCTGGAAAAAAACAGATGGAAATGAAGGAAGGCAGCTATGGTAATCCAGGAATGAGGCCATAAGGGTCTGAGTAAGACAGGTGCACAGAGATACACAGATCTTCCAGTGGCAATGTGCTGGGCCTTGAGACTATAAAATTAGGGGGTACCAGAAGCGAGGATGAGACACAGACTAATGTAACGGCTGCCTACTAGGTAAAGAAGTTGCACGACAGATTAAGACTTGGATATTTCCAACACTAAAAATATATTCACAAAGCTTAAATGTCTTTCAAATACCCTATAAGTAGTTTCATTGCTTTCTTTGGTGAATTTACCGTAGGTGCCCCCAGATTTCACATCTGCTTTGTTAACACAGCCCCATGAAAGTCTGCTTATGTAACAACTGGTTGTTTTTCAAAACATAAAGTTAACTGACCCATTACAGGATATGAACCCCCCGACACTAAGACAGTGAAAACAAAAACATTCTTCTTTATATTCAAGTGTATATATTCTTTATTGTCTGGTTCTACCCAAATAAAGCCAAACCAAACCAACACCCCTAAAAAAACCTAACTTTTTTTGAGCTGATCTAAAATCTTGAGACACAGTTGTAACTTTATGATAGTGATCCAGTCAGAAGAAAACAAATTCTGTTGAGAAAATAAATTAAGAAATCAACACTTTGCCATGTTGCTTTCCTAAGCTGAGCTATATCAAATTGGGAGGAAATTCTCAGAAGTGAAAAACAACAACAGGGGCGCCTGGGCGGCTCAGCAGGTTAAGATTCTGACTTCAGCTCAGGTCATGATCTCACAATTCCTGAGTTCAAGCCCTACGTTGGGCTCTATGCTGACAGCTCAGAGCCTGGAACCTGCTTTGGATTCTGTGTTTCTCTCTCTCTCTCTGCCCCTCCCCACCCCATGCTCTGTTTCTCTCTCAAAAGTAAACAAACATTAAAAAAATTAAAAAAAAAACAAAACAAACAAAACCCTCCACCTGTTGGGATGAGCACTGGGTGTTGTATGGAAACCAGTTTGACAATAAATTTCATATAAAAAAAACCCCAGCCACATGTTACTAAAGCTAAATTTGGCACATTCACTAATTTTTTTACACTAATAATTACTTAAATCTACAGTCAACTCTTCCCCTGCTTCCCCTCTCCCCTTAGGATGGGCAGCATATAACGTGGTAAGAGGAATAGTGTAAACAGGTAAGATATGTAGATTTCATTCATGTGTTCCCATGGTACTCCCTAAATACTTCTACTATGGTAAGACTGACTCTATTATCTATACATTATTGTATGTATTGTTTTATTTATCTTCCCACGACCATTTTCTGGTAGAACTGTGAAAAAGAACTGAAATGTCCCAAAACGGCAAAAGTAACCATACCTACGATCATTCGCCGAGCTCTTCTTTTACAACGTGCAGTCAAACTTGTTCCTTTAATACATAATTTCACTTGATCCTCACAACAATCCCTAAAGTAGGTACTATGATTGTGTCCATTTTACAGTTGAAGAAACCAAGGCTTCAAGAGTTAAGGGATTTGTATAAGGTCACAAAGTTAGTGAGCTGCATGTGGCAGACATGCTCATCTGATATGCTCTTGTTAATTATTATACTGCAAACCCCAAACATATGTTACTGAAACCAAAAGTAACAGATATAAGGAACCTGGACATGTTACTCACTGTGTAAAAGAGTTAGGGAGGAACATTTAATAACTGTCAGTGATACAAGTGGACAGGTTCCTTGACTCACTTCTAAGCTTTCCTTATACTGAAAACAGTGCACTCTATTCCTGAAGGACAGTGGGACACTGCTAGGGAACGAAGTTAACTGGCCTCTCTCTTAGAAGGACACTTATATTACATGGCTATTTGATGGTATTCACAGCATCTCAATATCTTCTCAATTTGGTTACATTTTTAAAAAATGCTATCACTGAGATCAGCCAGATCAAGACTAACTAGGCTGGTTGGTGACATCAAAATGCTTTTAAAAGTAATTTTTTATTAGACTATCCAACTGAGCAACCTATTTAACTTCTGCCAGTGACCCTGAAATAGAAACTAAACTTTGAGAGATACTTCTCAGTACATAAAATATATTCATAAGAAGACCCCTCTAATAATAACTCCCCACTGTTAATTCCCTCTTTATGCATCTGGGCAAAGATGTCATATTTCCTCTACAAAGCTTCCTTTTATGTTGCAACAGTAGGAATCTCAATTTCAAACCGAACCAGTACAATCGAAAACTACAAACTCATTCACAAGGCATGATTGTTTTTATTAGGATTTTATATAAATTGCCTAAGCATGATGGGACACCTTACATTTTAACCCTGCAACACTTTAACTAGAGAGTAAAGCAGTTGTCGTTTAAAGTTCTGTGCGCCCCTCCCCTTTTTTTCTGCTAACACACGGTCTTCCGCAAAATGGTCAGTGTGATCTTGGCAGACTGTGCAAGGAATACGACCAAGGTAAACTAAAGAACCGAACATTAAGCAGATGTCAAGTGATTCAAAGTTTAACATTTGTCACCTGTGTATGAAACCAGCAGTTTTAAATGGTTACAAATAAAACATGTACAAATTAATAGATGCAGTTAGTAACTTCCACTCTTCCAACCAGTGGCGCTTTGGCAGGCAGCCATATAATCTGCAATAATCTGTCACTACCGTGAAGCCCCACCTACTTCCTCTGCCCCACCCCTATGCAAGCGATGACTGGGATATTTGTGGAGCGCTGATATAACAATCTATAAAAGGCCTCCCTATCTATAAAAGCTGAAACATAAACTGTAAAGTGTTTAACGTTCATAAATTAAAAAAAAAAAAACCCACATGCTCTATACCATCACATTTCAAAGATTATTTGAAAGTTTTAATTTCCTTATTTATATATCAGAAGGCTAGAGGCCTCAAATTGGTCACATCCACGGCAATGCTTCTCGAATGAAAATGCATCCTTATGTACAATTGTTAGACTTTAATTTACACATCTAACACGTACAGTATTAAGAGTTTGGAAGTCAGGATTATATACATTTCATTTAAACCTTGTTCTAAGAGCCCAGTGAAATTGGTAAAGAAATTATTAAAGTAGCTTTCCTGGCTTATAAAAATATTTTGCATTAACTTTTCAACATAAAAACCACAAGCTGTTAAAAAAAATTATTTACTTTCCTACTTCATCTAATTTCATTTTATGGACTAGAGTAGTCCCATAAATTATTACCTCATGGATAAGATATTTTTATACTTTAATAAGTAAATAACCTTATGTACTAAAACAAAACAAAAAAATTATAAAACAAGGCAAATGTGATCAAATCTTCTGACTCTTCTGTCTGTAAATTTGGTATAACATTCAAGAAATTGCTCTGCTTTCTATCCTATTTTCCCTTGCTGGGAAAGAAGAAAATTAGGACATGGCCTTGATCTTTTTTAAGATCTCTAGGATGAATAGGGTGCCATTTTGAGTAGCTTCATTTTGAAACACTGTTTTACAGGAATATCAATCACAAGCACAAACTACACCCATTTAACAAAAATAGCCTTCATTGTATTTAAAATTTTTGTTTAAAAGACTCTTCTGACAAGATTTTGATATTTTGTTTGCAGCTCAGCATTTACCTCACTTATCTAGAAGAAAAAAAAAACAATTTCTGAAAAAAATTCCCACTATTTATTTGTAGAATATCAAACTACAAATTAAAATAAATAGAGCACAGGAATCCAGTGATATTTGAGGTTGATTACTCTCAGCTGGACGTTGAGCTAAGGCCATAAATATTCACACGAAATTCAGAAATAGTTTATTAACAACGTTTAGACACAAACCATATTTATAATAAGACGCTAAATGTAAAACAAAACACGAAGCTTACTCACAGTAGATCTTCTCAAATGCACGTCCTGCATCTCCAATCCGACATATTAAATAGTTTAAAAATTCTTTATTTAGCTCCAACAGTAAGTTAAGATTGCCCCAGAGATGGCTCTCTTTAAAAAGCTGCCACTTTTTCATTAGGAAAAATAAAACTGAGCTCAGCTTAAGTTGTAAGAACACCACCACGCTATCAGCACCTTCATTCCGAGAAAGGAAGTTATTATAGACACAGTTTTATACATGAGGCTTAAAGAAAGTACTTCCTGGTCAGATAGCTAACGTTAACAGCATTACATTAATGTATACAGCTTTATGTTTTGACATTTTGGGAAGAAGTTTCTAAAAACTTTTCCTGACATTTTTTCCCCAGTCCCTACAAAAGAGGAAAACTCGCTCGAGCTAAACAAATCTTAGGTAAAAATCTATGAAATTCTATCAATACCTACCATTATGGTATCCTGTAAATATTAGAACTGCCCATTATTATTGATAATAATACTAGTGTAAGTTTTAATTACACTTATGTACTCTCCATTCCCCCTCTCCCCATGTGCTAGAGGAACATTTCAGGGGACACAAGATTAGAAGGTAAAGAACTCAAAGGAGGACAACTCACCAATTCCTTGATAATGAGGAAGAGGAAAATAACCATTCACATTTTATTCCTCAAATTTAAAGATCATTCTCTTTTAAACATAAATTTAAAAACTTCAAGAAGCGTTGTACAGTCCTAATAAGGAACTGCAGATAAAAACAGCATGACCTGGGTGCTGCACATTACTATGGGTATTGCAAGCTGAAAGCATTTCCTGTTAGGACGCCCATTGGTTCCCACAGGTGCAAGTGCCTATGGGTGTTGCCGATTTACTCTTCCTTTTGCAAGTGAACCACTAAGGGAGATTTCAGGTTGGCACAATCAATGCTAAGAGCTGTTAGGGCAGAACTACCTTGGGCTAATTCAAGAGCCTCCCAAACCTGGTTGATTGTAAATGGACGATTAGCTAATTCAACAGGGCTGGAGAAAATTTACATCAACAGACTTTCATTATTTTTCTAAGATGTGCTATCATTAAGAATATATGTAACTTCACTCAACGAATATGTAAATTGCTTTCTCTGTACAAAGCACTGTTCTAGGCACCAGGAACACAATAATGAACAAAACAGGGGTGCCAGGGTGGCTCAGTCAGTTAAGCGTCCAACTTCGGCTCAGGTCATGATCTCACGGTTCGTGGATTCAAGCCATGCGTCAGGGTCTGTGCTGACAGCTCAGCACCTGGAGCCTGCTTCAGATTCTATATCTCCCTCTCTTGCTGCCCTTCCTCTACTTGTGCTCTCTCTCTCTCAAAAATAAACAAACACGAAAATAATTATTAAAAAAAATAATGAACAAAACAAAGTCCTTGTGGTCATTCACACACTATCTAGTAGACTTTTGACAATTTCATATATGATGAGAAAATTCCCATAAAGTAAAAAAATTGTACAGATATTTGGAAAGTCAATGGTAGTGCTCGTTATTAAAAAATATTGTCACTAATGCCACCACCTTAAACCTAGTGGAACTTTTCCAGAACCTAGTACATAAAAGTAGGATTCTTTATATTTTCAAGGTTTCAAAAAAGCCAGGTTGGAGGCAATGGCATATGTTCCAGCAGGGAAAAGGAAAAACTTCTCACCATGAGTCACCAGTGACTAAGTACTTTTAATTCAGGCTTAAAACACATTTCAAATCGAATTACTTGTACATGCAGAAAACTGATAACCCCAAATCAATATCAGAAGCTCGGTCTGACCAATTTTCAAGGTTAAAATTAGCACCTGAGACAAACAAACAAAGTGAAGTGCTTTTAATGAGCTAATGCCCCTGTAATGAATTTTATTATAATTTTGGTCTTATTACCCTCTGACGCTTAAGAGGTATGCCAGCAAGCTTCCATTAGATTTTGTTATGATAAACAGTTTTCTTAGATTTTAGCCAGACTGAGACACAATCATATGGTGTGGTGGTAGGAATGGCTTTTGTTTGCGTTCAATAACACACAAATATATTAAAATCATGTCTGCTCAAAGACAAATGTAAAACCCAGAGACAGTAAAACATACAGGTAAACTCTACTCTTCCAAGCTATGCCTTACACTTCCTCAGGATTTTACTTCCTATATTTAAAAAAATTTTTTTCAACGTTTATTTATTTTTGGGACAGAGAGAGAGCATCAACGGGGGAGGGGCAGAGAGAGAGGGAGACACAGAATCGGAAACAGGCTCCAGGCTCTGAGCCATCAGCCCAGAGCCTGACGCGGAGCTCGAACTCCCGGACCGCGAGATCGTGACCTGGCTGAAGTCGGACGCTTAACCGACTGCGCCACCCAGGCGCCCCATTCCTATATTTAAAATAACAAAACTTTCTAAATTTTAGCCAACAAATTGGAGGAATTCCCAAAGACAAACTGATCTACTTAGTCATTGAACAAATATCTATTGAGCACCTACTACATGGTAGGCACTCTTCTACAGGCAGGGATATGGCAATGAACAAAATCAAAATCTATGCTTTCATAGTCTACATTGTAGGGTAGAAAGATAAGATAAACAAAATACTTGGCATGTCAGAAGGTAGTAAGCACTGTGGAGAAGAATACAATATGGAAGGTAGACATAACAATAAGTGTTTGCTCACAGTTGCAAATTATATCACAAAGGAACTTCGCTCTGGAAGAGCAGAGTATTAGATCTCTCCCAGACTCTACCTCCGACTCAAGTTGAACAACCCCCAACCGCCTTCTGTTGCAAATGAAAGGGAATCTTATTTTATTTGTTGCTAATACCCAGAGAAAGGAAAACAAACTTCCAAAGACAGGGAGTTAGAACTCATTCCTTATAGATGAAAACATCATCAGGAAACAAAAGTAACAAATCCTAAATACCCAGAGTCAAAGGTCACTTTAGGGAATATTATCAAGCTGCATATGAACATACAAGTTTCCAAATACTTGCTAGCACTGGCATTGACTTTACCAAGTGCCAGGGTCAGAAGTGAATTCTTCACTTAAGAATTATTTCTGGGGCGCCTGGGTGGCTCAGTCAGTTAAGTGTCCAACTCTTGATTTTGGCTCATGTCATGATCTCAAAGTTTGTGAGTTCGAGCCCTCTGTCAGGCTCTGTGCTGACAGTGTGGAGCCTGCTTGGGATCTCTGTCTCCCTTTCTCTCTACCCCTTCTTGCTCTCTGTCTTTCTCTCTCAAGACAAACATTTAAAAAAGGAATTATTTCTGTTCTCTTCACCGGCAGCAATAATTATATTTAAATATTACTTTTGAACCTAAACTAAGTATTTAAATTTAATACAATTCAACAAATATTTATTGAGCAGATACTAGTTGCAAGATACTTGGTTAGATGTGTAAGACACTGTCCTTTTAAGATTAAAAAGGTGGACACCTAGAAAAGATAAGTATGAACCCTATCATATAAAATCAGAGAGAATATTAACGTAATAAGAAAATACACAAATTACTTAAGGAATTTAAAGGGAAGAGTAGCAAGGAGGATGATCAGAAAAGCCCTCACGGAAGGTGACCTGAGAGGTAGGTCTGAAAAAGGAAAAGCAGAAGGCATTCTAGGGAAGAGAAATGTCAGCAACAAAAGACCTGAAGATGTCAAGTCAGTAAGTGCTCAGTTAGTAAGTAGGCTGGTCTGGTGGGGGCATAGGATACACGTGCTCTCGTGCGTGCGCGCGCGCGCACACACACACACACACACACACGGATTATGGAGCAATAGAAACTGAAAGACAGTTTGATAAATCTGGCCATGGGGAATTACTAAAGGTTTTGAACATGTGAATGACAAAATCAGAGCTGTGCTTTAGGGAGAGTGAGAGAGCCACAGTGTGTATCAGAAGGATGAAAAGGAGACTGGAAGACTGTCACAGCAGTCCTTCCCTAGCACCTTATGAAGGACCTCGTTAGTTCCTTCTTGGAACACTGAGAGGTATGAAGTGGAAAGTGTAGTGAGTTGAAAAATCAGATCTAGGTCACGGGGGTCAAGTCTGCACTGTCTGTCTGACCATGGGAAGTCATTTACCCTGTCTCAATTTCCCTATATGAGAATCTATTAATTATTCTTTTTGGAGTCAGGAGCCATAAGATTTAGCAACTGATTAGATGCTGGGAGTAGAGCAAAAACAACAAAAAAATTGTTTCGAGTGATTAAATGAACAGGCAGCTACCATTTATTAAACACTTTCATGTGCTTGTCAGTGTGCTTGGCGCTTTACGTAAACTGATTCATTTATTCCTTTTAAGAAGACTGTGAAGTATGTATTCTTATTTGGCAGATGAGAGAATTGAGAGCTTTAAGACTTAAGTAACTTACCCAGGGTAAACCAGCTGGCATAGTGACAAAGCCAAAGTAGATGCCTAGGTCTCCCTGAGCGTGAGGCCCTTTCTCCTTCCAATGTATCATGCTGTTTCTTATATGAGAGATAGATAATGCTAACATTCACTCACGTGTTCCAACTGAATCCCTGTCTCTTTCGGTGTGTAAGAAACAAAGTGTGAACGTAAACGTAATCTGCTAATTTGCTCATCATTAATCCATTCACTCATTCAATTCACATTTATAGAGCATCCTTCATACTTTGTGCCTGGTACTAAACTTGGAATGGGGAAATGCAAGGATGAGCAAGACCTAGCAGTTCACTGCCTCGAAGTGCTCACTGGCTGCTAAAAGACAAACAGGTGTCAACAAGGAACTGGTATGCAATGACAGAAGAGAACTTTTACACAAGAGACAATAGAAACATAAGGGTACAGGAAGCATAATATTGTAATTTTGTATCTGTGCTATTAATTCTTGACCTAGATCATTTAAAAACTACATGTGGTTTTACACAAGAGACTCTTAAATACAGAGAACAAACTGAAGGTGGATGGTGGGGGGGAGGGAAAGTGGGTGATGGGCATTGAGGAGGGCACTTGTTGGGATGAGCACTGGGTGTTGGATATAACCCAATTTGACAATAAGTTATATTTAAAAAATAAAATAAATAAAAACTATATGTGGTTTTTGCAAATATTTGAGTATTTACACACATACCCTTCAAAAAGTAAAGGTGAATGTTCACAACAGAATGGAAAATTGGCCATGAACTATGATTCTATTTTGTGTGTCTACTGCCAAACTACTTAGATTATTAGTTTATTTAAGAAAGCATTCTGGGGGTGCCTGGGTGGCTTGCTCGGTTAAGCGTCTGACTTCGGCTCAGGTCATGATCTCACGGTCCGTGAGTTCGAGCCCCGTGTCGGGCTCTGTGCTGACGGCTCAGAGCCTGGAGCCTGTTTCAGATTCTGTGTCTCCCTCTCTCTCTGCCCTTCCCCCGTTCATGCTCTGTCTCTCTCTGTCTCAAAAATAAATAAACGTTAAAAAAAAAAAATTTAAGAAAGCATTCTGCCTTGGTTAGTGACATCTATTGTAATGGGTAAACAAAATCTATTTGAATTGTCCTGAGCCTTGATTGTTGTGGACATAAGCCAGTGTCATTAGAAGCTAAAACATATGAAAATAAATGCATAATGCCCAGACTCTTACTTTGATCTGGAAATAAAGGTTTATCCCATTGTCCATCAGAAATGGTGGATGGAAATAAAACTGAAATCTTCCAGTGGGCACTTTGATAATTCACTATAATATTAAATGTAACAAAATGTACATCGTGTGGTTGAATTTGCTATCCATTATTTCACTGAGGCTACAGGTGAAGTGGAAAGGGTCCCAAAGACTAGACTCCAGCATGTCAATTCTTGGTATTAGTACCTAATGCTACATGGGCCACACCTCTTTGTTTAATGGGAACAGGTTTTCCTAGGAATAAAATGTCCATTCCAAGGCATATTCTCTTTCTCACTCGCTCTGGGGATGAAAAATGTGTCTGTGTGGAATAGCTGACAATGGACAGGAGGTTGATCTGTGTTAACAAATCAAGAAACGGGACCCTACATCATTCTCTTGTAAGATAGAAATAATTGAGATGCAATGTCTTTATCAAATCTCAGGTCAGATGGGAAAAAAAACACGTTAGGTTGATTTATAAAATGTTTAGGTAAGGGGCGCCTGGTGGCTCGGTCAGTTGAGCATACAACTTCAGCTAACGTTGTGATCGCTCAGTTCATGAGTTCGAGCCTCATGTCGGGCTCTGTGTTGGCTGCTTGGAGCCTGGAGCCTGCTTCAGATTCTGTGTCTCCCTCTCTCTCTGCCCTCCCCCACTCACGCTCTGTCTCTGTCTCTCTCTCTCTCTCTCTCTAAAATAATTAACATTAAAAAAATTTTTAGGTAAATTTAACATAAAGCTGGAATGATAATTTATCAATGTAATCCCTGTTGGTTATCCTAAACATTCTAAATAGTTGTTGCTTTTAATTCGATGCCTATAGCTTAGAAAGGAGTTAGATCACATTTTGGCCCATAAACTCAATATATCTTTAATGATAGCTAGACTGATAGATACCACTTGTTTTTTTTTTTTTCTCAGTCTGAGTTTACTAAACGGTAACAAATTTTTAATATATTCTCATAAATAACAAAGCAACCAATTAAATGGATGATAAAGCTAAATAATCACAACCTAAACTCCCTAAGCTCAAATGCATCTGCACAGTATCTCACAACTCAAAAATACTAATTCAAAACTGTCCTCTCTGGTTGACGGGATCATGGAAGATGAGCTCATTGAATCTCATTGAAGACTGAAAAGAAGTCTTCCTCTAGGGGAGTCACAAAAAAAACTTTTAGAGAGAAACTTTCTTTCTGCCTGTCAATCTGTTTTCTTTTTGCAGGGAGGGAAGAAACAAAGACCAGAGGAAAAGATTATGAAGGAAAGAGGCTTTTAACTGAGACTCTAAAATAAAAGTATCAATAGTTTTCGTTCTCCTGTGCTACTGAAACCAACAAATATGAACACCGGCAAGCAACGAGAATTTTTCAGGTTGGCTTAAACATGAAAACAAATTAGATATCAAGGCAGACTCTGAGATGACGATGGTTTGACTGTGTACTCTCAAGTGGTAAAGAAAAGTGTAAAGTGGGTATTGTACTTAGTGGGTAGTCCTTGAATCCTGACAAACAAAGAGTAAGAACAGTTCGAGAACTGCAGACCAACAAGGACTTGAGTTATGTGGTTGCTATAACCACAGTTCATATGGAAGTGGAAGGCTCCTTCTTAATTTCTTCCTTTCAGTACATGTGTATTTTTAATTTTTATTTATTTCTTTTTATCTCAGAGAAAGCGAGAGCGCGTGAGCTGGGGAGAGAGACAGAGATGGGCAGGGGGAGACAGACGGAGAGACTCTTAAGCAGGATCCACACTCAGCGTGGATCCCACGACCCTGGGATCATGACCTGAGTCAAAATCAAGAGTCAGGTGCTCAACTGACCGAGCCACCCAGGTGCCCCTAATTGAAAAGAAACAGTGTAAATGAACATAGGTGTAATGACTTCACATATTTATAGTTTCTCGTAGTTTTATTTTGTGAAATTAATGAAAATAAATTCCCACAGAATTCCTACCCACCCACTCATCACCCCAAGGAATAAAAAGTCACTATAGGCCCTTTCTATCACTAAAAACTCTGTTACAATGAATCTCTCTTCGTAGTTTCTGGATCAGCACCATAATGTAATGTGGCTGAAATGACTGCTTTGGTCATCACTCAGGGGAGTATCAGAACACTTTCTTCTCTTATAAGGAATTAAATGTTTTGTCTTAAGAGGCTACCATTTGTACCAGTCAGAAATGAGCTAACAAGTATGATCAAAGAGCTTATCTGCGCAGACATTTCTATTACTTTGTAGAATTATTGGTACTGAGATTCCCAGTCCTTCCACAGACCATGTCATAAGTTATGTGCGCTACATAATGAAGACATTGCCCCTTGTAAATAACCTCTTGCATTAACGAACTTTATTTTTTACTTGAATTTGGCTGAGGGTTCTGGAGAAATAAATTTAACATGAAATAATCCTACTTAACACACCTTAGGTCCTCTATTTACTATCACCCTGATGACAGTGACTTCAGTAATTTCTGTCTTGGATTTAAATAGGCAGTTCTATGTAAGCCTTCTCCATTATGTCTTTGGGAAATAAGGTCTTCCCCCTCCGTTGAAACAGCCAATTATTACACACAGCAAAAGCTTCCTTTTTAAAAAAATATTTTTTTTAGTGTTTATTTATTTTTGAGAGAGAGAGAACGCGCGGGCTTGAGCACACGCATGAGCGCGAGTGGGGGAGGGGCAGAGAGAGAGAGAGAGACAGACAGACAGACAGACAAAATCTGAAACAGGCTCCAGGCTCTGAGCTGTCAGCACAGAGCCTGACACGGCGCTCGAACTCGGGATGGACAAGATCATGAGCTGAGCTGAAGTCTGACGCTTAACCGGCTGAGCCACCCAGGTGCCCCTGAACGCTTCTAATAAGACATATTCTAAACCAGAAACAAAGAAAATAGCTAACCGTGAGATGATAATGACATTCGCCATTATTTCCCCCAAACCATCCTGTTTCTAAGTCTGCTCCTGTAAAAACAGAAATCAGTCGCAAAGAGAAGGGGTGAGGAGGAACAACACCCAGAGAAAAAGATTAAAAATTTCAAATGCCAAACTACTGGGTACAACTGTAACAAGTCGTGTGCGTTCAAGGGAACACGTGAAAGGTAGTCAGGTCAGTATTTACATAGCCAAAGTATTGTGAACGACTAGCCTGGTCATTAGTTTAACTTTCACATCGGTCAAAGTAGGAGGCTGCCCCCCAATTTCGACCCTCTCTGGCTCTTGGCTATTGGTTTCACCATGCTAATAGGTACGTCCTTGCCTCCTACCAGGGCAGTTTCTGGTTTAAATAGGCTTATCTCTCTCCTTAGCTAGTCCTGGAACTGTGCCTGAAGCTCAGTCTTGGTGGCTTTTTCTGGATGAGAAATCTCATTGCAAAGTGCCGTTAGCTTAGGGACTCCAATACCTCGTTTCAAAATTTAGTTTGACCTTCCCACTGCCTCCAGCACAGCAAAGTTAAACGGTCAAAACTTAGTGTCTGGTTCCTTTGAACCTGCATTGTAAACAGTGATACCAAAGTGCTGCTAAACCTAAAAACGTTTCCTCGCTCCTTGAGCTAAAATGAGACATGCAGGGTCTATCACCATCACCATCCCACACGGGGCTCCAAAAGGATCCCTTTCCCTTTCAACTGGTTGGTAGTGAGTTGGAGAAGCCCTCTCCAACTTTTCATGTCCTGGTTTTAAGGTTACCAAGGTCAGGGAGCCCCTCGCTTTCAAGGCATCCACGCCAAGCTCGGAGAAACAAATGGGAAGCCAAGGGGCCAACGAGAGGTCGGGCAGGCGGCCTCTGGCTCTCACCAACATCTGTGCGCTTCTGCCAGACCCTCCGGCCCTTGCGTTCTACTTGGGAGAGGTGTCATTACATAATCCCTGCTCCACGGACTCACTAAGGCTCGGGCTGTCCCACGTCTCACTGAGACACCACCCTCGAGGAGGTCGGCTGACTGCAGACCCTGCGGGTGGCACGCGTCCCCTCGCTCTGCGCTGCCCGCAGTCCCCGACTCAGCGCGGCGACCCCGACCCAGGCTCGCTCCCCTCTCCCACGTCCACTCGCGCGCTCCGAAGCCCGTCTCTGGGTCCTCCTCACACCCGCTGTCCCGGCCCCTCCCGGGGGTCTCTCCCGTCAGACCTGCTTTTGCAAGCCCTCTCGGGAGCCCCTCCCCCCCCCCCAGACCCTCCGTCCCGGCCCCTCTAGGGGGTCCCTTCCATCAAACCTGCTTTTGCAAGCCCTCTCGGAGACACCCCCCCCCCCCCCGGCCCTCTGTCCCGGCCCCTCTCGGAGGTCCCTCCCATCAGACCCGCTGCCCCAAGCCCTCTCGGAGACACCCCCCCCAGGCCCTCTGTCCCGGCCCCTCTCGGGGGTCCCTCCCGTCAGACCTGCTGCCCCAAGCCCTCTCGGGGACCCCCCCCCACCGGGCCCGCTGTCCCAAGCAGTCTCGGGGTTCCCCTGAGACCCGCTGTCCCGGCCCCTCTAGGGGGTCCCTTCCATCAAACCTGCTTTTGTAAGCCCTCTCGGAGACACCCCCCCCCCAGGCCCCCTGTCCCAGCCCCTCCCGGGGGTCCCTCCCATCAGACCTGCTGTCCCAAGTCCTCTCGGGAGCCCTCCCACCCCCCGCCCCCAGACCCTCTGTCCCGGCCCCTCTCGGGGGTCCCTCCCATCACACCCGCTGCCCCAAGCCCTCTCGGGGACCCCCCCCACCAGACCCGCTGTCCCAAGCAGTCTCGGGGTTCCCCTGAGACCTGCTGTCCCGGCCCCTCTCGGAGTCCCCTCCCTTCACACCCGAGGTCCCAAGCCCTCTGGGGGACCCCCCCCTCCACTGGACCCGCTGTCCCAAGCCCTCTCGGGGTCCCCGCTGAGACCCGCGCTGCGCGCTCCTCTCCGAGTCCCCTCTCCCCAGTCCCGACAAACCCGCTCCCGAACTCTCCTCGCTCGAGTCCTCCCGACCTCACTCCGCCCAGGGTCCCCTCACCTCGGCTCACTCTGTCACCGTCCCGCGCCCCGGTGCTCTCACCTCAGACCTGCTGTCACCACTCCCGGGCCCGGCGTCGCCACCGCCGCTTCCTCTCGCACACTTGTTCCCGAGTCGCTCTTCTGCCGCTCGTCCCCCGGAGGATCCCCGGGTCGCGCCGCTCAGTGCCGGGTACGGCCGCGCGGACCTCCGCCCGCGGTCTCGGTGTCTGGTCCCACTCTTGTCACGCAGGACCCCGCCGCCGTCGCCGCCGGGCGCCACACGGACCCTCCCGCGGCTGCCGCTGCTGCTGTCCGAGGTGCGGCTCCTGCCAGGGGTGGCCAATCGCACCCGACTGCGCAGAGCGCGCTCCGCCCCGCGGTCTCAGTCCCCCCGCCCCCTGCCCCCGACCACGCCCCCAGCTTGGCTCCGATAGGCTCTCTACTGACCTCCCCTGACCGCGGGGCCCAGGTCCCGGGCCGGATATAGGTAGTTGACTGGAGGTGCCTGGGTGGCCGAGCGGTCGATGGCGCCTGAGGATTGGCGGAGCTGGCGGTGGGCGGGGCGGAGCGGGGCGGGGTTTCCTCAGACGCGGAAGACCTCGCAACTTCAGTTACCCAGCTGGCCCGCCTGGGGTGCGGTCAACCTTGTTTGTGCTGGCTGGGGTCAAAGTTCATGGCACTCCTCTGCGCCTTTGCTTTTCTTGGGAGTCTCCCAGAGGCCAAGGACCCCTGGGATTCCCAGGAACCACCAGGGAAGAGCCTTTGAGGAGGTCCTCTTTCTTCCATTATTGCTCAGCTTCCTAAGAAATTCTGCCATTGGTTAATATTAACATTTATTCACCCAGGACTTGTAAATAGTTCCTGGATTTAAATTGTTTTCATATCCTTGGCAAGGGAGTTGCCTTTATGTTGCGTTCGACAGACGTCAGTTTAAAGCTGTTGGGGAAAAAAAAATCTTTATACTGGATGTATACTGTGAGCAAGTAAGCATTCAATACTGATGGGGCCCATTTTGAGAGGTATAAGGACAAAACTTTAGAAATAATCAGTTTGTGGGTTTTGATAATCGTTTTGACTGTGGGAACAGGAACTGCGCGGTAGGCTTCAGCAAGCTTAGCATATTCGTTTTCAGGGCCACATGTTTTAATGATTCTGTGTGAACTAATGGTCAAAGTGCAACCTGTGGTAATCACAGACTCCTTTCACCTGCCGGGGGTAAAAGTGCATCGTGCTACTTGGAGCCGTTCTTTATATTTTTTGAAGCTGGATATGTTGATTAAATCGATACGGCTAACTGAAAACCGCTACCTTAACTCATAAACCCCAAAGTGTATGGACTTTGACAATTCAGCATTTTGTGAAGAAATTGTTTCATTTCAGGAACAATTTGATCCTAAGCGTTGTCAGATGTATACAGGACTTTGTTCTCAGGAAACTCGCCAACATAACTCTTTTTTGACTTTCACTCCTGACAAAATTTGTGTTCTAAACACTGTACAGATTTTGCCTAGTGTTTTAAAATCATACTCCATTCCAATTACAATGCTCCCCTTTAAATTGGGATGCTGGGATATACAAAGAGGGCCTGTGGAAAGGAGGCTGGCAAGACTCCGTTTAAGATGAATTCTGAAGTAGGTGCCTCCTGATCAGTGTGACTGGCATTTTGGAAATGCCAAAAATGCATGGTGGTTCTGAGGGAACTTGATTTTTCAGGCCTAGAGGAACTGTCCAAAATTATTTAACTTATAAATGTTAGGTAAGACTAAAGTCATGAGAACTTTTTCTTCTCTTAAAGAGTATATGTTAGTTAAGAGCTCTTCCACCAATTCTACAGTTAGCAAAATGGATTGAAAAAATGGAGTGAGATTTCACTACCAGTGTTCAGTTGTGTCTATCAGTATAAAAAAAGAAATGCATGACCATTAGCAGATGTTATTTGCAATCAAGAAGATAGAAAATATAAACAAGATAAATATTCCAGTGTCCTGAAACCAATTAGCAATGAAATCAAATCTTTTTTTTCTTTTTTTTTGATTCATTATATCAGTGAACTCTAATTTCTAAAATGTTGGTGCTTTTTCTGGTCTATGATTATTGCTACTGATGGAAACCTAAGTTGCTCAATATAGTTGATTACAAATAATTTAGATGTGATCTAAAATAAAAATAGACTATGATTTCATCCTTTGGACAAGAGACAGTTCTAAAAACCTAGTTTAAATATAGATGGTGGATATATAGTGAGCCCTGAGAATGACTTTTATTTAGAAGGAGCTTCAGAAGATCTCTGAAGTCATGGAAAGACACTGCAACATTCTATTTTAGAAATTCTGGAGTTTTCTTGGGAGGAAAAATCTACAACAGAGCTAAGATTTTCATTAAGGTAGGAAATAAGAAATGTCAAAATAAATAGGATGAGAATACATTTTTTTCACTTTGAGGACACTCTTTAGGGTCCCATTCAGAGATGAATTTGGTCACAAGGGAGCTGAGAATCAGGATATGGGATTCCATCCTGGGTTTTACATCTGCGTTCAACCTGACTACTTGTAAGTTACTTATTCTTTGGAGACTTGGGTGTAACATAAGGGGCAGGGTTACTTTGTACAAATAAACATCTCTGGGCCAGCTTCTTTAACCATTTTCCTGCTACCCACAACTAGACAAAGGACATCCTAAATTTGTTCATTAAGCAAAGCTTATAACACAGTATCTCCTACTCAGAAGGAATCACACCAATTAATTCAAGCAGGTATTCAGCTGTCTTTGTTTTCTAAGTTTCCACACATCATGTTCCTTACGTTAGCCTAATTAACTTCCTGCAGGCAAATGTTCCACTAGCAAGTCATTGGACGGGGAAAAGAACCTTTTAAAAAATTAATATTCTAAGAAATTGAGGCAGCAGTAATGTACAGACATACCGTGCTTGGGTGTGCTCGTGTAAACAAGGCAGCCTGGACGCTGCCACTTTTTAGGCAAACGTTCTTTCCTCATCTGTAAAATCGGGAGAATACCTTATTGAGCATACCCACACAAACAGAAAGGACTCCTACAGACGGGGAAAACACCATTTTGCTGACCCCAGGATGGAATATCAGCATCCTTGTCTTTTAGTTCTCTTTTAATAAAGCTCCAATTAGGGGAGGAGCTAGGCGGGGGGGGGGAGGGGGCGGATGATCACGAAAATTCTAGATGTCAACGTTTCTCGACCTATAAATGGGATGGTTCACGTCGTTAACCTGTTTCAATTAAAGAGACCACCTCCACCTGACAAGAGGTTTCAACCCTTCTGTCTCTCAGGTCGCAGAGGACCCTCGCTTTAGGTTTGGCTCCTTGCGCCGCCTGGCGGCTACTTCTGGAAACAGAGCGCCTTCCAGCTTCGGGGTCCTGGCTGCGGCCAGGCCTGTCCAAGGATTTGCCTAATTCTAGAGAACTTGTCTCCGCCCCTCCCCACTACCCAGTGAGGATTTTAGGACGGCGATGAAAGGGCTGAGGTTAAGGCGAAGGGGGCAGCCCGTCCACCCCCTCAAGGATGATGGAGTCAGGCGGTTCTGGGACAGCTTGCGACCCGGAAGTCACCGCCGGCGCGAGGTCCCCGTTGCCGAGCGCGGGCGCGCGGGGCGGAGCTTGGCGGAGACGGGGAAGGGGTCGCCGCGGCTGCCGCTCTTCGAGTTGGCGGCTCCCTCGGGGGCCGGTAGGCAGGCGTCGAGTCGGCAGGGCGCGCGGCTGCGGTCCCCGGGTGACACGCTCAGCAGCGGCCAGTGGCGACATGAGTGCTGCGGGGCTGTTGGCTCCGGCTCCGGCCCCGGCTGGAGCGCCGCCGGCCCCGGAGTACTACCCGGAGGAGGACGAAGAGCTGGAGAGCGCCGAGGACGACGAGCGCAGCTGCCGGGGCCGAGAGTCCGACGAAGGTGCGTCCTCCGGCTGGCTCAGCAGCCCGCGGCGGGCGTGGGACCGCTGCGGGGGTGGGTGGGGTGCACGGGAGAGGGGCGGGGCGACCTCCGGGGCTGGGGGAGGTGAAGGGGCCGCCGGGAGGAAGTTCCCCCTACCTGCGCTGGGGTAGAGGCCGTGGTGGAGACCTCGTACCCTGACAGTTATGGGACCCCGGGCACTTGGGGAGCTGGTGTCAGAGCTGGAGGTCCATTTAAGACTCTGCTCCTCTCCTTCCGACCGCCTCTGGTGAGCCTCAAGTCTTTACCGGTGGGAATGAGGAAGACTTCCGTGGGGTGCCTTGAGCTGCCCTCCGCATTTTAGTTCCCGAGAGACCACAGCAAAGCCCAGTTGGGTTTCCAGGTTCCCAAGTTGCTCCCTTCGACGCTCCACCCTCGGGGAAACGCTTTAGCGAGCCCTCCTTTGGGTCGCGCAGTGCAGGTTGAGAGTCCAGTTTGCTTAAAAGAACGGGACCTGGAATCCGTCGGATCTTAGGTGTAAATTTGGCTCACGGAACCCAGCTTTGTAACCTAAAAGGACTGACTTAAGCTTTCCGCCTCAGTTTCTCCAGCTGTAACGGGGCTTCCTATTGTAGGTGTGAGGATTAAAGGAAATCTGTGCATAAAGTACTTGGCCTGGTACTCGGTGGGCGTTTTCATCACTGGGGACGCAGGCACAGGTGTAAGTGGGGATTTGCTTGATGGTGCCCAGGTGATGTTGTGTTTTCAGTTCCACGCTCTTTTGCATAATCATTACTGCTTCTCAGAGCCTTGCTTTTCAAACGGGGCTTTGCGCTTCGGTAAGTGTGAGGAAGACTGTTTTGGAGGGAATTGAGGAAGGACGTCCTGGAGGAGAAAGGGGAACAAAAAAGGACGAGGGAGAAAAAAGAGACCGTCGTATGGGTGGAATATTCTGGCACCAAACAGGGCTGTGGAGCAAAAGGTTGAACCAGCTGTCTGGAATGAGGAATGTGTTTTATTCATCTCACTGTGCCACGTGCCAACTACAGTGGCTGGCATATGACAGGAATTCCGTGAAGGTCTCTTGATTGAAAGAGTGGAGAATGCTTTGTGGAGAGTTGGATGGGCAGCGGCCTTAAAAAAGGCAGCGACATGTGCAGGTAATTAAAGTTGAAGCAACTAATTGCGTTTGGTTTAAACTACATTTGAAGAAGGGCCTTAAGGAGAGATTTTGAATGTGAATCACTTGTAACTGCTGTTAAGGCCCACAAGGGGGAGCAGTGAAGCCAGAATTGATTTTCCCCCTCAAATAGGACTGTTGAAATTATTTAGACAGTTCACTATTTACTTATTCTAAGAACAGTGTTTAATATGTTCTGAAGCAGTTTCTGTTGTTTATCTTGTCTCCTTTCTTTTCCCTTTAGCTGTGACTTTGAAAATAGTTCAGTTCTTAGAGTTGAGTTGGTTTGTGTTCTCTTTTGTATATATGTGATGTGAAATGTGTTACAGGGCTCACACCAGGCATAGACCAGAAGAGCGTGTACTTACTAGGTTGGAGTACTGAGCAAGGCCTGGCTGCCTGTAGTTTTCCCATCTGACACATCTCCTTTTCCTGGCCTGCCAGTGTGGCTTCTGCAGAAGTAGCAGACTTGACCGTGACTGCCAACATCCGATGCACCCTGTTCTCTGGTTGCACTTCGCATAAGGGCAGCTCTTTGCGTAAATCCGGCCATGTATACGTTGGAAATGGTATTTTCTTTCCTGAAGTAACTAATATTTTCCACTGATGGTTTCTTGCAGGCCTGCATCCATTTTATAGAAGTTTAAGTGTTACTGTGTCAGGTGATGCCAACTTTATGAACTGATTTTAACAAGCTTTTCTTCCTTGGTTTTACTTAGACACTGAGGACGCTAGTGAAACTGACCTGGCAAAGCATGATGAAGAAGACTATGTAGAAATGAAGGAACAGTGAGTATGGATCTTTTATTTCTTGTTTGGAATACAGAACTGACCAGGAAATCTTTATAGTGATGTTGCGTATGGTTTTGACCATAGAGCTTCCAAAGACTGTGTGTATGTGTGTGCACATGTGCGTGTGCAATTTCCCCCTTTAAATTTGTTATATTTAATCAGTCCTCCTGTTAAAAGAATCTTTTGCGGGTTGGAAGAATCTTGGGGATGGGCCGTGTAGCAGGAGAGAATGTTTTCTACGTCTTCATTTTTTTTCGTTTAAAAAAATTTTTGTTTTTGAGGGTAGGGGGAGGAGCAGAGAGAGAGGGAGACACAGAATCCGAAGCAGGCTCTAGGGTCTGAGCTGTCGGCACAGAGCCCGATGTGGGGCTTGAACCCACGAACCGTGAGATCATGGCTTGAGCTGAAGTTGGATGCTTAACCGACTGAGCCACCCAGGCTCCCCTTTTTGTTTTTTTTTAAATGTGAAAACCATAACTCAGCATCAAGGGTGTGTCCTGTTTATTCCACCTAGAGCTGAAGGTGTGCTGGGTGCCGGGAGAGCATGGCCCCTGACTCCTGTTCCAGTGCTCTTTCCACTTGTCCCACATCCACACTCAAGCCTTCTCTAAATGTGCCCAGAGAAACTGAAAACACTCGTTTTAATGTAAACACAGATGGAAGACTGTATAAAATATATCCCAGAAGTATTTGTTGAATGTATTTTGAGGATCTTGATTTGACTTTAGATTCTTAATCTTTAAACCAGATGATCCACATTCTTTTTTTTTTATAGGTCCTATTTGCAAATGGTTCGTGACCATCATCTGGATTCTGTTACCCTTTTCACGCTTTGGAACCCAAAGGGGTAGCTCAGCTAAATTCCACCCACCCATGCTGAATAAAGAAGGATTACTTTTTTTTTTTATTGTTTGTTTATTTTGAGAGACCACGTGGGCTGTGCTTGCTTTTTATTTTTATTCTTTCCAGGCTTTTTAACCGATTTATTTTGAATCATTTTCACCTTAAACCATTTCAGTCAGTTTAGTGTACCTTTTCCCGAATCTGCATTTATTTTGCTTTTCAGTCTGTTAATATTCCCTTTCAAAGATGGATTCAGAACTCAAAGGCATTGTTAACTGCACTCTGCGGTGGAAAATTTAGTACGCTGAGCTCCAGATACTTACTGTGTGCAGTTTACGCATTTGTTTCCTCTCCTGTACTCACCGTATTTAAGCATTCTTTTAAGACCATATTTTAATTCAGTGTGCCCCTTAATATTGGATATAGGGGGTGCCTGGGTGGCTCAGTCAGTTTAGCGTCCGACTTCAGCTCAGGTCCTGATCTTACAGTTTGTGAGTTTGAGCCCCACATCAGGGTCATTGCTGTCAACTTGGAGCCTGCTTTGCATCCCCTATCCCCCACTCCGTCCCTTTCTTTCTGGCTCATGCTCTCTCTCGAAAATGAACATTTGGAATATATTGGATACACAAACATTTTTGATTAAAATTTAATGCCTTGTATGATTCAAGGTGAGCCTTGAGAGTGCATCAGAATTCTCCTGGATCTTTTGATCAGCTCTCCTGTGGAATTCCTAGATTGTGTTTCACTCTTCCCCCAACCTATACAAATAGTGGGGTTGTATTTACAGCCCTCACTTGAGCAATCAAAAAGCTAGTGTGCTGCTTCTCTTGGACAGTGTTCATGTTGCAAATCTTATTTTTGTCAGTGTCAAAGTGGGGGTGTTTTTCAGATAGAAGCAAAAATATTGTTAAAATATGATTTCCTTGTGGAATCCACCATTCAAACAGACTTGGCGGAGTGAATAATTGCCTATAATCCATTCGGTGTGAGGGGGAAAAATAGCACACTAGGCTGTTGGTGTGTGTTATGTGTTCTTATCCAGCTGGGGCTGCAAACAAATCCTACATTTTAACTTTGTTACTGAATTACTATTATTTCTCTGATCCTGGAAGGTAGTGCTTTTAAAAATGACAGGAAGGTTTATTAACTTGGTGTTTGTACCAACTATGTTATCTACGAAGAAAAACATGCCAAAGGCATAACCTGACTCGTTTGGAACTTAGAATGTAATTGTAGAGTTGATATAAGGGCTGTGTTTAGGCCTCTGCTGCATTTGTGTGTGTATTTATACCTCTAAATCCACAAGAAAATGGCATCACACTTTTCAATTTCTCTTTATAACTTCTTGCCTATTTATTGTTCATTTATTAAAATTTGTGGGTCTTCATGTTTGTGGGTTTCAGACTGATTCTCTAAAGGTGGGATAGAGAACACCGGAAACTACAACACTGAGTTAGGATTCCAGAACACAGAATCCTTGTCCTTTTCTGATCCCTTTAGCTGCTGGTACATTTTAAACCAGCTGGCAGACTCCAGTTTTCTCTGTTCACTAAAGGACGTTTATGACATTCCCATAACAATCCAGGTAATTCCTGTATGTAGATTATTTTGGAATTCAATATTAATGTTTTTCAGTGTGGCTTTTTTTTTTTTAACAGGATGTATCAGGATAAACTGGCTTCTCTCAAGAGACAGTTGCAACAACTTCAGGAAGGTTGGTGTGTTTAACCCTTCACTTCTAAGTATGCTTAGTATTGCAAACCTTTGAAATCTTTCACTCTTCTGTGGGAGTGATTTAAAATTTGGTCTGCCTGATTTTAGCTGTCTGGTATGCATTTTGCTTACTTCTGTCAGTAAAGCAGTAATTTTCACCTTTTCAAAATCTCAGACCCTTTGGAAGAGCATGAACTGAAAAACACTGTGCGCCTAAAGCTAGACATTTTTGGGAGAGACGTTGTTACCAAAGAATACATGAAATGGTACAGTTCTTTCTAAACTAATTGCTGGCGAACTGTGGGTTATCCCTACTGTGTGTGTTTTCTCTTGTTTGCTTGGTAAATTAGAAGTGGATTGTATCTTGTGCTGTTTTTTGCTAAAGAGTTCGGCATCAGGTTAAGAGCATAGGCTCTCAAGTGCCATCACGGGTTTGAATCCCAGCTTCGCTGCTTTCTGGAAATTTGACCTTAGGCACGCCACTTTCTCTTGTTCAAATTTGTTTTCCAGTCTTCAAAATGCAGAAGGTCCAAGTAGATGAGATTACCCATGAAGGATGGCTAGCACCATGGGGACAGTGGGTTTCTTGTGGGGCAAGAAATATATTCTCCTCTAGCAAGGCTATAAGGCATACCTGGCATGGTTGAGTGAGGGATTTTGAAAAAGATGCCATTAACATACCCTGCAAATATGTCATGATCGGGAAAATATTTTCCATGATAATAGTGACCCGTGTAATTGGCTGCTTTAGGGAAAAGCAATGACACGAGTAGATATTTGGTGAAAATCTATACCCAAGCTATCCAGAATTGTCACTGGCCATGTGTGGCTATTTAAATTTAATGAACTGAAATTAATAATTCTGTTCCTCAGTTGTGCCCGCTACATTCCAAGTGCTCAATAGCTACATATGACTAGTGGCTACCATATTGGACAGTGCAACATAGGATGTTTCCACCATTGTAGGGAAAGTTTTACTGGATGGTCTCTACTAAAAGTTCTAGGCCTTACTGAAGAAGAATGAGCTTTTTTTCAGGAAAGGGAAGCCCATTGACTCAAACTGGCAGCAGGTGATCAGAATCATTTCAATCCTGCACCTTTTGACTTCCTCTCACTTGCTAGAGAGTCTTAATCCACTAGGTGGGGTGATTTCTGTTGTTGGCCTTGGGTGAGAACCAGAGCAGTTAGCTCTGTTTGCCTCTGCCTTTCCTTGGTTTGTGTTTTACTTTGAAGTTATTAAAACAGTCACTGCGGGTACTATAAGATAATTTTAGGAACTGAAATGTAAAACAGATTGATCTTCAAAGTAACGTTTTATTTTGTACATCTTAAAATCAGGTACGTTACAGGAATATCAGAAGAGGATGAAAAAACTAGATCAGCAGTACAAAGAGAGGATTCGAAACGCAGGTGAGGCTCTGTCTTAGGTGGAAGTAAATCATCTTTAAGTGTTCCTCCTTTTGCTGATTATCAATGTAATGTCATGAGAGCTGCTGTCCAGCATGCATCTCAGATAATCCTTGGGTATGGTGGAGGGGTTGGGGAAGAGAGACTCCAGAGGTGCAGTTGGGTAAAGCTGGGACATCTTTTTTCCAGTGGCCAACGAACAACCTGTAGTTAAGCTTATTAGTGTTGGCTCCTTGCGGTCGGTTATACTCCCTGGAACCCCCAGCTGGCTCCTTGAAGTCAGTTATGCTCCCTGGCGCCCCCAGGTTAAGCAGTCTTACACGTTCTGTCTCATGTCTGCTTGGCTGGCTGAATGTACCATGAGAGGAGCTGACATGGGAAAGAATCGTAGCTTGTTTCACTCTTATTTGAAGTTTGCTTCTTTTGGCATTCCCTCCTCTGGGAGGAAGGGGTGTCCTCTGTTTTTTTTCCCCTTGAGTGTTACAAGCATTTACAGGAAGAGTACACCTTGGTTCGTTATAGTACACGGTACGTGTGTTCGTTAAGTAAGAATTTGTGGAGCACCTGCTACATTCAAGCTCTGAGCAAAAAAGTAGTGGAACACCTTGTTCTTGACTTTAGGAAATGTGCTATTTCGTTGACAAAAGACGTCCAAACATGGGTAAGTTAAGGAACATTTCTGAGGTCAATAAAGAACCATGCAAAAAGTAAGATGTGATGATTGTTGAAAGTGTGTAAACACAGATTCCTGGTCCTATAGGAAATGTTTTGTAAGCATTCAATTTCGAGCGCCCACGTAGTGCCTGTTCCTGCTCGGGGGGTCTGGGGGGACCTAATGCTGGGTCTGCAGATGCTGTCTGGGTGCTGCTCCTCAGGCTGCTGTCTTCTTGCTTTCTGTTCCATTGTCTTTCCGGCTTTCTGTTGGTGGAACTTTTCCCTCTCTCCAGGGAGTAGATGTCCCACGTACACCCAACAGCAGAAAGGTAGCAGAGGGGTGCAAGGGGCGCGGGGAAAATGGAAGTACGGCCATTAGCCTTCTGTGCGCCCACATCGGCCTGCCTGCCCCTGTGGTTGTCCCCACTGCACTCTGACTTCTTGAGGCATCTCCTTGGGACATCTTTGAGATCCTCAGCCCTCTTCCCGGTGTTCCACATTAGGGAAAGGAGGTGAGGCATGAGGCCCTAGGTTTAGGTCTTCCTCTTTGCACTTTAGGTCTTGAGCCTTTAAGCAGATAATTTGCTCTTGGAGCCCCAATTTCCCCATCTGTAGGGGGGATACGAATACCTCATGGAATTGGTTTAAGATACAAGTAAGGAAAAGAAATGGATGTGAGCCACTTTTCTGAAGCTAGAACTGCAGCATGAGTATTGAGCTGTTTTCCTTAATTCCATGTTCAATCCTGTCCTCGTGTGTCCTTTCAGAAACATCGCTCTCCCCTGCCCCTGGGTACACATGCAGAAGAGCTCCCAGATCAGTCACAGCTTGAGCCTTAAAGAGCACATTCTGTGCAGAGATAATCCACCTGCTCTAGTTGTGTTGGTGCATGGCTGTTTTAACTGAAACAACCATCACCGACCCCGAAAGCTGATTGCCAGTTTCACGTGGTTCGAGTGCGATTTCTGAGAAGGGCACAGACTTGCCGTGTCAGGTTGTTTGTGCATCTAAAGCTGTTGGGGCCAGCACTTTGGGCTGCGTGTGTTGGGCTCACGTGTTCGGTGATCCCAGGACCAAAGTGATCAGGGCTTCTGGAGAAGTTAGAAAATAATGAGTGGCTCATCTCTTTCCTTGTTGAAATTTTCTTTTTGTTTTTTTTTTTTTCATTTTAAGTAGGCTCCACACTCAGCGTAGGGCTTGAACTCATGACTCTGAGATTGAGTTGTGTGTTTCCCTGACTGAGCCAGCCAGGCACCCCTCTTCATTTAAACTTCCTATTCAATATCTATTGAGGTCTGAATTGTTAATCTGGAGTCCTGAAACTCCAGATTCTAGGAAATTATGTGTGGATGTGTGTATATGCTTTTTTATGGGCAAGTGGATCCATAGGATTCATCATGTTCACGAAGGAGACCGTGGTAAAATATGAACAGCACCCCCTGGTGTTGTTGGTTCACTGGCAGTCTTTGTGACCTGTGCAGCAGCTCCACTGTCGTCCAGAAAAGATTAGGTGCCATGGACCTGTTTTGTTTAAAGGGCTGGCTTTTTCAAGGGCCTTCTGATGTAGTGGGTGGGGGGGGGGGGGGGTGGCTGCTGGTAAACAGTTGCTAATGGCCCGGCACATAGTGGGTGGTGAGTAAGCTGTCGAATACTCTTGGGTGGAGACTCGAATACTCTTGGGTGGAGACTCGTAGGTGCCTGAGGGGGGTGGGGTTGGTAAGTGAGGTGGAGCTGCCTGTGCAGAGGTCGCATTAGGTCTGGAGCTTGGAAGTGCAGCAGAGACCCACAGGGTGTTGCTGTGGAGGCACAACCACACACACAGGCATGGTGACCCGTGAAGAAAGCCCCGGAAGGGCTCAGAACCTCTGCCCTGACTTCGCAGGGGAATATCCTTCCTTGCCATGCAGAGCACGCTCACACGTGCTTTAAAAACGTCAGTGTTGATTCTGCTTCTGGAGAAACGGCATTGTTCCTTCCTGCCCCATCCTGCCCTGTGGGGTACCTGCCCTGTGTAGGTACCCTGTTGGAGGGTACCTACCGAGTGAAAGAAGGGGTAACTTTCAGTTTTATTTTGCCAGGGGAGTTTGGTTCCCACTGCTTGTTTTTGCCCTTGGGGAGAACTGCCAGAAGTGATTTTGTTCAGGGCCCGATTATAACGAGAGAGTTTCTGCATCCTCCCCCTTCACGTCGATCAACACTTTACTGATGGAAACAGTTGCTCTGCGTAACGGTGCTTTCAGAAAGCAATTACTGCTTCTAAATGAATCCTACCATCCCTGTCTGGAAAGGTGACACAGCCTAGCGAATCTAATTGCATGTTTTCTCTCTTTCAGAACTCTTCCTCCAGCTGGAAGTAAGTACCTTGGATCTTCTGGGTTTGCAGGCCCTCTCTGAGACTGGAATCTTGCTCTCCCAATCCGGAGAACCTTTCCTCCTATCACCGAGTGGATAGTTGAGAAGCCCCCAGCTGCAAGCTTTCATCACAGCTGAGTTTGACTAGAGGACATTTTGGGTCTCCATTTAGAAATTCCCATCTGTTCGTTTATAGGTCAGGCAGCTTCTGCTTATCACAGGGGATGAGGGGGTACTCATCCCCCACTGCTTTCTCGTTGACTTTCACCTGACGTTAAAGCCATGCGGGAGTACGTCTAAGTTACAACGGTCTAATAATTTGTTATGTTGCTCCTTGACACAGCCCAGTCTCTGAAGTGGCTCAGGGGCTGTTTTACAGCGGAACCCCTCTAGGTCAGTAGGAAAGGCAGATTGAACATTTTTTCTTTCCTTCAGCAGACATCTGAGTGTTGGTTCTTTGTGAAGCACAGCGCTGTGGTACAGAGCTGAGAGCCTGCATCTTGGATGCTGATGTGTTCCTGGGGTGGCTAGTGTGTATGTGTGGGGGGAGTCCTGACTTTGAGAGCCACACGTGGCTCTGATAACAGAGCCACGTTATCAGAAACCATTTTACTACTGAGGTCAGTGGAACACACATAGTCTGCAGGATGATGTGACCCACAGCCATAGCCCACCATAAGCTCCCTTGTTCTTCACTTAATGTGATGGTGAGACTTAGAAAATGAACACTTTTAAATTTAGTATTATTTCAGTGTTTGAGTGCTTGAGGATTCAGATACCTAAAAAATGATATGATGACCTAGTTGATTTTATCTTGGTATAAATGTCAACAAATCAAGTAACTCATGTCATTTTGACTCTGCGCAATTAATTTTGAACATAGATGTTTTATCCAGAATGTACTTTTTTCCTTAGAAATTAAGGCTTTAAAAGAATTTATCTGTGAGAATCTGGACGTTTTACTTTAAGCTGCAAGCCATGCGATATAAGATGTGAAAGGGAAGAAATGACCGAGTAGTCAGTGAGGTATGCTCGTAGGCCAGAGTTGTATGGTTCGACTTCATGCATTTGTTGGAGAACTTGCAGGTGTCCCGCTCCTGCCTGTGCAGGCGGGTGCAGCTGAGCCTGTGTTTCCTGGGGAGGTGTTTACTGGGCTCCCGCGTCCAGAGCTGGAGCCCGAACTTGTGTTTCTCTTTTGCTCAGACCGAACAGGTGGAAAGAAACTACATCAAAGAAAAGAAGGCCGCGGTGAAAGAATTTGAAGACAAGAAGGTGGAGCTGAAAGAGAACTTGATTGCTGAGCTGGAAGAGAAGAAGAAAATGATCGAAAACGAAAAGCTAACGATGGAGCTGACTGGAGGTACGAAGGCACCACAGGGCAGGGGCGGGGGGTGGGGGGGTTGTGCAGTCACTCTCTTGTCTTCCCTCAGCTCCTCGTCCAGGCAGAGTGAGCTGAAAGGAGGGTGGGCTTTGACAGGACGGCTCAGACTTCTAGCTCTGTCTCATACTGGCTGTGTGATTTTGGCCACCGAGCATCTCTGAGCCTATTTCCCTCTCTCTGAAATGGGGCTGATCAGACCTTGTGTCACAGGATTGTGGTTGGAAACGTGAGTGCCTGGCACAGTGGCCTGCGTGTGTAACAGGCATTCAGTAAGTGGTAGTCCTTTAGTAGTGACTGCAGCTTCTGGTGTGTGCTTTATTTAATTCCTGGGTCAGCCGCACATCTAGTTTATGTTCACAAATTACTTACGCAGCTCTGTGGTGGTGGGAATCTGTTTTTTTAGTTCACCTTAATGACAGGAGAGGCACTGTCTTCCTTCGACCTAGATAGGAGAACAAAGGCATTTGGCTGTATCATCTGTGCTCTTAGATCCCTTCCCCAGGTGTTACTGTGAATGTTTCAGAAAGAGTTGGTACAAAGTTGGCAGGAGTAGCCAAAATGAACTAGTTTCCTGTAGAGGTAGTGAAGTTACCTTAGACCCTGAGCCAATCCCTCCCTTGCCTTCTAGGCTCTAGTAATCTGCATATGGGAAGTCTGCAGTTGTAGGCAAGCGGAAGGGAGAAGCAGCGGGGGCTGTTGTTCTGTCGCTGTATGTATACCGAGGAATCTTAGAATATGGGGCGGGAATTGACTTGAACTAGAAATTTTGGAACTTGGTAAAATTTCTGTCAGCAAATACTGCAGGACAAGTCAGTGGTGAGTTCGTCACCTGGATGGGTAAGAGGCATGCCTTCTGCACACCCCCAAATTTAACTCTTGCCATGTAAGAAGGTGCTGGGGCTCTGGCATGTCTGACGTTAGTAGGGGTCTATAAGAAATGCGTTGTTTTCATGTTAAGTCCTTGGGGCAGAGTTTAGAAGTAACTGTTAAGAAGTAGTATTTCTCTTTCTGTATTTCTGGTGCTGTGACCCAGTGGGGCCCTTCAACTGACATAAACTTCTGGCCCCAACCCCATGATACACCCACGAGAATGTGGTGTGTCTGAAGTGAGGGTCTGGTTCTTCAAAAATCTCTCCTCTGGTACATTTCCTTATTGAAAGACTCGGCGGAAGGAATTATGTCCTTGAAGGCCTCTGGAAGTGTCTCAAATGTTTTTTCGGTAAGAATGCGTGCTAAAATAGCATCTTCAGACAGTACCATCTTGTTCTTGTGGACATGCTTTGTTGATTAGACTGCCAGCCCTGTGCTGCCGTATTCGATACCAGTCTGTCTGTTTTCTGACCTGTGTACCATTTTCTTTGACGGTGGCCGTTTCTGGCATTGATGCCTCATCGCTCTCTGCTAGAGCCACCAGATGTTCGGGAGTCTTCATTAGGCTAGTGGGAAATATCGTCAGTTTATAGCTGCTCCCTTTCCATCTGCAGGGAAGGATATCATCACCTTACCTGTGATTTGGCATCCTGATTATTGACAAGCAGTAGACATTGTTTGGCCAGGCCGTTTTGCAGTCAGAATCTTAACTGGGACAGGAGGTGTCCCCAGTGACTTGAGGCTGAGCCTGCCAGGGTAGAAAAGACAAATAAATGTGGGGAAGTCATTTGTAACGCAGTAAAATAGATTGCACAAGTGCTTAAAGCTAGCCATGGGCATTAAAGCTACTGATGTCCTTCCTCAAGCCGTTTGGTACCCTTGGTATGGAAAAGCTCTGCCAAGGTAATGATAGAGCGTCGGAAGAAAAGGCAGTGGAGCTAGAAGGATAATTAGTGTTCCCACAGATGGTGCCGCTATGGTGCTGGATGAAAGGCCTGATCTCACTTCTCTCATTGAGTGACTCATTTCACCTTTGTGGATTGATGCCCAGTATCAGCATTGGCTGGCTCTGCCTGGAAAAGATAGTTCTTTAAAATCTTCTCTTGTGGTCCAACGTGAAGATCTCTCGAAAAACAAGGCTGGAATGAGAGGCCGATGGGAAGCTTGGACCGAATAGCCTGTTGGGAACGGGGAGAGCCAGTGACCTGCTCTGCCTGAACAGGCCTGAAAGCTTTGCAGTCTCTGTGGGGGTTAGTGGGAGGTTCTCCACTGCCCATGCTGCTCTTGAAGAACTTAGGACAGCAGGCTGGGCGGGCAGAAAGATGTGCTATCGGTAAGAAAACCGGGATAACCGAGGATCAGCGCTCCTCCAGCTTGGCTGTGTGCGTGGGTCACCTGGGGGTCTTGATAGGTGCAGCTGCTGCGTCAGGTGTGGGGGGGGGAGCCTGCGATCCTGTATTTGTAACCACCTCCCAGGGGCTGCTAATGCTGTTGGCTGGACCACACTTTTTGAGTAATGAGGACATGGGTGGGGTTACCGGAGTGTGAGTTTTCTCTGCAGTTGAGGCCAAGGTTATGAGTAACCCAGATAATCAGTGAGAATTTAATGAGCTTTAAAATGTGGGGCGCTCGATCGTTTTTCATCCATTTGTCCACTTCCTGTCTTGAGGATAGCCGCCTTTTCTCCTTTCTCTTAACAGCCTATCTCCTTGGTCTCAACAGCCACCACCCGCCACTTCATTTTTTTTTGTAATTTTTGCCTTGCCAGGGGCATGTTCCAACCCTCAGGTCCCTGTGGATGCTACTCGTGACCCCATTAAGCCTGGGAGTTTCCTTTAGAAGATAACTGGATTTGTAGGTGGAGCGTACGAGTTAAATTTTTTTATAATAAAATTATAATATTAAGATATGCTAAAGTACTGTCTCCTGAGTACTTACGTCGAGCCAGGTATTACATAAAAACACTGGAATTCCTCATTAGGCTGACAGATGTGGATGAATCCTGGCCCTCTCCTGAACTTGGTTCTCTGGTGGGGTTTTCTCATTTAAGAAGGCGATGGGAGAACCTACATTCAGGAAGGAGAATGGGAGGTTTGGTGCGAAGGTCGGATGATATAACGCCTGGGAGGTGCTTCAGAGCGTGGCTGGGGGCTGCACACAGAGCCAGCACTTCGGGATTGGGAACTTGTAGCAGTTTTCAGTTCCTGCAGCTCCCTTCGGTGGACTTGGCGGAGCAGCCTCAGAGGGACCGAGACACTTGCTCAAAGCTCCCCAGTGGGATAGTGCTTACGCCACAACTGGTCTTAACCACCACATTGTCCCAACTTCCTACCATGGAAATACCGTGGATTCACGCGGTGCTGAGTGATTCGTACAGTGAGGCTAATACTGGTCCTCAAGGAGCTTGTATTCTGGTAGTGACAAGACTGACACAGCTCCTTTGTCCTGCCCAGAGTAAGGCGGTGTCCAGAGAGTAGGCTTCTAAATGAAGGTAAATGTTTGTCAGGCTTGTTTTTAGGGATTGTAAAACCTTGCAAGGCTATGTACATGTGGTTGTACTGATGCGGGCGTGGTTTCAACCAGGAGGAACAGATGCCAGTGAGCAGGGAACCTTGGAAGCCCAGGCAAGGAGATGAGGCCTCACACAAATATCTAGGCAGGGAGAATGCCGGAGGTGACCTGGATTTGGGGTGGAGCGGGCTCGGTGCCAAGAAGCTCTTTGCTGGCACTGCCTTTGTGGGATCCAGGTGTTTTCAGTGGTTGAGGGTGCAGAGGACGGCTTGATTGGTTCACTCTTGTAATACCATCCCTGTGCTCCTGACAGCCTTTGGCCTAAGGGGGATGGGGCCCTTCACCCTTCATTCCTACCCTGATTGGTTGGTCACCGAAGACCAACCTTGATTCTTCTCTCACCTTCCCTTCCTGCCCCCATCTCCTTGATTTGTGATGCTGATGAGCTGGCCAGCCCCTTAGAGAGGGGCCAGGATATGCTGGACTTTGCTCTGGGCCTCTAGGTTTGCCCTATGTTGCACTGCCCCTTGGTTTGTAGCCAGTCTGTTACAGTGGTTACCCTGCAGTGGCTTGTTTTTCTGCCACTTAATGTTCTTTTTCTTAAGGATACTCCTTTGAGTCACTGCAGCTGTGGCTAAACAAGTATGGTTTTGTTTTTATTTGTTTTATTTTTTATTTTATTTTTTAATTTTTTTTTAACGTTTATTTATTTTTGAGACAGAGAGAGACAGAGCATGAACAGGGGAGGGGCAGAGAGAGAGGGAGACAGAATCAGAAGCAGGCTCCAGGCTCTGAGCCATCAGCCCAGAGCCTGACGTGGGGCTCGAACTCACGGACCGTGAGATCGTGACCTGAGCCGAAGTCGGACGCTCAACTGACTGAGCCACCCAGGCGCCCCTGTTTTTAAAGTATGTTCCAGTGAAGCTTTTGCTGCATTTATGGGCTGTAGGCAAGTGAGCTGAGGCCCGGAGAAGTAAGGAACCCAAGGCCAGTGGGGAAGTGGTAATTCTATGGTAATTGCCGGTGATTGATGTTATCAGGAATATCTCTCCATGGGGACTGGTGCTGCAAAGGCTCTGCCCAGCACTGATTCAGCCTAAGCTCCCGCTTCTTAGCCAGCATATGTGGTGCTACTTGGAGAGTGTCTGTGTCTGTCAGATACGGCCATTCCTGGTCTCCTTGCTGGTGCGTAGAGCAGGAGGAGTTATGCTGTTAAATGTCATAGGTACAAGGTGGTTTGGAGAGGAGCTGCGTACCTGGTCTCAGCCCTTGTCCAGTGTTTCTGCCTCCTGTACTGTCCTGCCTCGGTGTGTTTGGTATTCAGTTAGATCACATAGTATTGCCATGGAAGCAAACCTATGAAGGGTCCTGGGTGTTCTGAGAGGCTTTGTGATTTAAGCCAGGTAGAGTAGTGTTGGGCTCGTCTGAGAGGAAGACTGATTTCCTGCTCAACCGCCTTCTCCAGGGCTGCCAGGCTCCAACGTCTGAGTGTCACTTGCGGAAGTCTGACTTTTATGGTGTCCCCACATTGAGCCCCTTGGGCCTCTTACTGGCCAAACTCACAGGAGACTGCTGTTGCAAACTCAGTACGCCAGCCTGTTGCTTCTCGTGAGAAGTGGAACTTCTAGGTGGATTCAGACCTGGGTCAGTCAGATATCCTTTCTTTCCCTCTGTGAAAAATCTACCTCAGAAGGCTGGAGCGACATGAGTGGAGTCCATAACGTAGCTTCGGAACTACAGTGCGTGGTACTTACGTGTTGATCTTCTCCACGAGTCACGTGGCCAGGCCTGCTCCCTGCTCACTCCTGGCTGGTGGTGGGGATGGGCTACTACATCTTGGAGACTTTTTCGGAGCACCTTCCTTCTGCTGAAGCAGTCTTTTGGATGAAAATTGATTAGGTTATTGTGGTGGCTAGGCTAATAAAATGGATTGATTTTCGCTATTTCATAAGAAGAATTTGATTATATTTTCTGATTTGTGAGTGATGCAGTTATGATTTTCTGAGCCTATTGGCCATGATTAGACCAGGTTATTCCCACATTCTCTCGGCTGTGCCTTGACTGGCTCATTTCCATCATGTGTGGCCCACCCTCCCCATGCCTTAGACTTGGCAGCCCAGAGGGCAGGGCACGGTCAGCCATTGTCTTTGGTGGACCATTCATTGGTGTTCATGTGCTTAGGTACTCTTTCTCTAGTGTTCTTTGGGTTGGGCGAGCTCCCTTCACACCTTGATTTTTGAATTAGGTGTGAATGTTGCACAGCCTCACAGCTGACATTGGTTGTCTTCAAGTGTGTAACTTCTATTTCATTCAGCTGTTTGTACCTTGACTTAAAAAAATTTTTTTTTAATGTTTGTTTATTTTTGAGAGGGAGAGAGACAGAGTGCAAGCAGGGGAGGGGCAGAGAGAGAGAGACACACACACAGAATCTGAAGCAGGCTCTAGGCTCTGAGCTGTCAGCACAGAGTCCGACGTGGGGCTCAAACTCACAAACTGTGAGATCATGACTTGAGCTAAAGTCAGATGCTTAACCAGCTGAGCTATCCAGGTGCCCCTGATTTTTTTAAAAAGATTTTTTGTACAGTGCTTTCCTGGCTGCAGATGGCGTAGTAAAAACAGCATTGATTGAGCTCTCGTGACACCAGGCACCATATTTAGGGCTTTACTCGTATGTCACGTAACCCTTGCAGCATCCTGTGAGGGAAGTATTACTGATAATTCCATTTTATAGATGAAGTAACTTGACACAGAGGATTTACGTAGCCCACCTGAGGTCCCACAGCCGCGACAGGGATTCACATGCACCAGCCAGTAAGTAACTGGAGGAGTGCACCCTCTTGGTAGAGGGGGAGCCGTTTCCAGTAGAGAGGACTCCCCTCCCCGCTGTCTCCTGGGGCGGGTGTGTGAGTCCTCCTTCCTTTTACCCCCCACTCCACGCACACCTGTACACACACTTATCAGGACTGCACTTCCCCTTCATTTATAGGGGCGAGAAGTCAGCGTTGCCCGTTTCCCTTCTTAAGAGCAACATGCAGAAATATCTTTTGGCTTTGTGCTCGCGACTATTAACTAGGCAGCTCCTGCACGTTGCCACAGTGGAAGAGGTATGCTTGAATTCCTTGCCACAGTGGAAGGGCTGGCTACACTTGAATTCCGTGAGGCTGTCCGTCTGCCGTGCCGAGGGGATGCGTGGTCGTGGATGAATGGTCTCCTCATGTCGTCATCGTTGTGCAGGAAACCCTGTGACACCCCTGCCACAACTATGGCTTAGGTGCTGGGGTGGAATTCAGGTGTCTCTGGGGAAAACGTGCCATACGGTGTGGCACTTGGTAGCAGAGGTTTGTCCAGAGGTTTGCTCTGGTTGTTTGGAAGGCGGTGTGACTCTGGAAGATCATGTAATGGGGAGCGTGGCGCTGGCTCTCAAGGGGTGTCGTGCAGGAGTTTGCCGGGCTGAAAAGAGGGGGCCAGGCAGAGAGGACAGCGTGCAAAGGCTTGAAGGTATAGTAAGGCGTGTGCCCTTGGGTGACAGACGAGCTAAAAGCTCTCACATGGTGTATGTGCGAAGGAAGGAGAAGGGCAAGACCAGAAAGTGACGCGGGCTTTTTTCCATAGAAAGTGGCAAGCCATAGAAGCATTGAATAAGAAAGGGGATGTGTTGTAGAAGGATCTGATGTGTGTCTTAGGGAAATTGCTCTGACGGAGATAAGAATAGGGTGAGGGAATGGAGTTGAGAAGTGGTTTAATGGCAGAACTGCCCACGACCTGGTGAATATGATGCTTGGGTGAGGGAAGATAAGTCACAATGACAGAGTCTGTCCTGACCAAGAGGGATGGACAGATGTGATGTCCCCAAGACTCGGGAGAGGAGGCAGCCATGGGAGGTGAGACAAAAAGTGAGAGTGGATGGTGTTGCCAGGCATAGGTTGCCATTCAGAAGGGTGGGGAAGCTGGTATTGGTGACAGAGGCTCACTGGGACACAGGTTGAGAACTGACTGGACTCTAGAGGTCACCAGCAGAAAGGAGCCCAAGGAGGCAGGTCAGGTGAGGGGAGATCTGGGTGGTGATGGCAAGGGGAGGAGAGATTTTAAGGTAAGGAGAGTCAACAGCAGTGTCAGACTGCAGAGAAAAGTCAAGAAGAATGAAAAAGGCCTTTATTATGAGCCTTCATTAGATCATTCTTGATAGTTAAGTAGCTAGAAAACGTTACAGAATAAAATGAAACTGAAGAGTCTAAGTTTGTAAATGAAGATGTCCTATAAAGATGTTGGTGCTGAGACCAGTGACCTTTCACAGAGCCTTGTGCACGCATGTGCTTCAGTTTCCCTCCCTCCGTGGGCACTGCAAGAATTAGTTGACCGAGATGACCCGAAGGTTCCTTCTGATCCCAAGAGCTACCACTCCGTGGCTTCTTAATTTGAGGGAAGAGGAGGAAAATTCTAGTTTTTGGGGTGCTGGAGAGATGCCTGCAGTGACTCCACAGGTAGACCGCAGGGTGGGGCTGCATTTCGGTGGGGGGCGGGGCAGCGTGCACTTAGGCCATCCAGTCTGAGTCTTCAGGATAGCCCTCCTCTGAAGTCTGAAATGGATGTCTGGCTTGGGCCATGTCCGGATGTCCCCAGTAAAACAGTTCTGATTGGGTGGCTCTAGGGCAGATATTTGTACAGTACAGCAATTCTTGCTGACTTCAAGTGGTAGTCGGATAGATTTACCCATTCAATTCTTGCCACAGATTCTATGGAAGTGAAACCCATCATGACCAGAAAGTTGCGGAGGCGACCAAATGATCCTGTCCCCATCCCAGACAAGAGGAGAAAACCTGCTCCTGATATCCATTTGCATCAAGCCTTAATTTTTTATCAAGCTGTTTTTCTTTAGACTGAATCTTTTGCTTATCTGTTTGCTAGAATATATATGGCCACTGTCTTACAGAAATTGTCGTGATTGGCAAGTGTGTGTATTTACCCATGAGCTAGGGAATGGCCGTTTTACTGTTGAGTCCTTAGTTGCTGCTGCTTCCAGTGGGAGGGGTTTATAGATAGCAGTTTTTGGAAAGGCACTTGGTGTTGGGAGTTCAGCCTGGTGTTAACACTTGGAGATTCAGGGCGACCTCAGATTACACGTGCCTTAATTTTTCTACCTGTAAAACAAGGACAGTGATACCTATCTTTTGTACCTCTGTTATCTACATCCTGAAACCAGTGCAATGCAAATTGTTAAAGCGAATGAGATTTCAGTCTCATAAAAAAGCCCTTTAGTCATAAAAATGGGAGTGGGAAGAGGGCACGCATGGCAAAGTTCTTTCTGTTTCTTTGTTCTTGGAGAGGATAAGTGGCCATTTGCACAGAATGATTCAGTTGTTTGCCACCAAGAAAGGGTTTTGACTTCAGGTACCTTTGTCTTCACAACCAAGGGTTTAAGTTACGTGGGAAGGACAAGCCCACGCGCGCGCGCGCGCAAGGCTTCGGATCTTTAGAACAAGAGCACTTCATAAACTGAGGAGGAAGTTCTCCTGGTACCGTGTCCTGTGCTCTCACTCTTGTAGTTTCTGAACGACTTAGAGACGCTTGGAAGAAATTTGTGAATTCGTTTACATACCTGGGCACCACGACATTTAGTAGAATCAGCAACTTCTGAGAGGCACGCTGTTGTAGAAACAGCACCTGACACAGTCACACTGTAAATTCTAAAGTTCTGGTACTGTTTTGTTGATTTCTGCTTGCTTGGAAACCATGGCCCTCGGACATGTTCCTTTAACTCTCAACACCCCAGCTAAACTATTTGTTAACAGATGAACAGATCATGGAGGATCTGAGAACGTTAAATAAGGTACGGTTTGATTTTTTGATTTATTTGAAAGCTTAGGCTTGATAATGGTTTTGTGCTTCATGTTGTTCGTGTGTTACTTGTTAAATCAGTTTGATACCTTTGACACGTGAAGTTGCATCTGAAATGATTTGTTCTAAGATTTCTTGTTGTTCTTCCTACAGCTTAAGTCACCCAAGAGACCAGGTAAGTGCACAGTGTTACTGGCATTTGTGCAATCTTTTTATCATGTTGTTGGAAAAGTATGCTTCTATCTCACAGGCATTTGTTGCACTTTTCAAAAATAAAATGTTATTTGCCTAAGAGCAGTCATCATGAAGACTGAAGGGAACCTTAAGTGCACCCTCCCCTGATTTTTTTTTTTTTTTTTTTTTTTTTTTAGCCCCGCTATGTTGAAGCTATTTTTGCCTTTACCTTAGGGTTTATTGTAAAAGAGACAGTTGATTGATTGGCTGGTGAAGGTTTCCTTCTGTGTAGGCCTCAAGGTACAAGATTTAAGTCTGCCTCCATTTCTGGAAATGAAACCAGAAGGATTTTTTAGCATTACTTTGTGGAATTGAGTGGTAGGCAGTGCTGTTCCAGTGCCTTTTCACAGCCTGGCTCTGGTAAGGGACTCAGAGTCCCAGTTTATAGAAGAGGCCAGCCCAGTGTTCATGGTGGTTTCTTTCAGAGTGGCACTCGAGAGTCTGTGCTAGGCTGCAAGATAGAATTCTGAACGGGCAAGGCATTGTTAACGTTTTAAGCACTGTGATTACTCACACATCTCTGCTCACCAAGTCTTGTGGAAGGAAACAAGATTCTTTTTTCTCTTAGTAATTTCCTTCTGAGGGCCACCATTGTCTGCAGAGAGGTCCTGATTTCCTAAAGGCATGATGGGGAGGGGTTTGTATAAAGTGTATGAATTTAGATCCTTTGAACCGTCGGTAGTTATGACCACTATGTTAACTTGACTCTGTACACACATGGTGGTCTGCTCTACCTAGTAAGTAAAAAATAATTCGAGAAATGAGTTCAGTTTTATAAAGACATGTTTCTAATTTTTGCCGTTCAGGGCTTCTGATCACTGGGGTTTTAGTCCTTCTCTTAGGGACCTTGGGCAAATCCCTTAGACTGCATCTCTGGTTTCTCCTCTGTTCAGTGAGGTTAACCTGTGCCTCGCCTACCTCACAGGGTTGCCTTGAGGAGCAAGTCAGGCATAATACACAAAAATTTTGTTGAATTCTCATTTTTACACCCCTGAGGAGTTAATGATTGAGTTTATTACCACTTTTAGTAGCATTTCAGTTAAAGCATGTTAGCTGGTGGACCCACATGCTTGTTACATGCTTGGTCACTGAAATATCTTTGGTTCCTCCAGCGTCCCCGTCCTCTCCTGAACACTTGCCTGCCACGCCGGCAGAGTCTCCAGCCCAGAGATTTGAAGCTCGGATAGAAGATGGGAAACTGTACTATGATAAAAGATGGTATGTTGTAGAAAATCACAGATTACTCGCAGGAGTCTCAAAAGAACATCTTGGAAGAGGGCTGGGGCTCTCGTTATCGCTGAGCATGGCTGCTGCTTAACTTACATACTACTGAGGTGGAGTAACATTTAAAAGTGTGCTGGGAGTGGGGCACCTGACTGGCTCAGTCGGTGGATCAGGAGCATGGGACTCTTGATCTTGGGGTCATGTGTTCGAGCCCCACATTGGGCGTAGAGCTTACTTAAAGAAAAAAAAAATGCGTCAGGAGTCATTTGATCATTAGATCTGTGAACACAGCGTTTCCCAAAAACGTGTTCTGATAGGGACCCCTTGTCCGTGCCAATATCATCGTGCTAGAATTTGCAGGCCTCTGTCTTTGGTGCTACCCCTGTGGACTGAAGCCAGGTCCCTCTCTGCCTTCTCTTAACTCTGCCCTTGTGCACGTATTCTGTGGAAAAAAGGATTTTGTGGTCAGATGAGTTTGGGGTATGACCATGTTAATTAAGGTAATTGGGTTTCTTCATTGTCGTGCTTTTTTGGGTTCTCTGATATGCTAATGTGCATTATCAGTTTGTGAGATGTTATCAGATATTACTTGACCCCAGGTACTGTTTTTGCGTGCATCATTTTGCTATATGAATGTTCTAGGAAACATACTTGGGGGAGTTGAATCCTAAAACATTACCAGTTTAGAGACCATTTTTTTTTTAAACCGTTATTTGCATAATTTTCTTAGCTGCATGTGAGTGTATAGGTATATTACCTTAGCTTTTTAATACACCAGAAATAATTTCAGAATAAAGACCATTTGACACCTTCAGACCCAGCATTTCTATCGGAGAGGAGAGAGTAAAGCAATATGAAAGGGCTTACAAACTCATTCACTTACTCCTTCAACAAATGTTACTATCTGTTCTGTAACTAGGCATTCTGCTACGTGTTAAGCCACCCTGGATCCCTCCTCGTATCACAGCTCCTTTATTCTGATAGATCCCTTTTATTCACTGTCCATATGCAGGCACACTTAGTTTATGTCATGGTGGACACAGATTTGCATTCTGAATTTTCACTCGTTTGTGTGGAGAATGTTTATCTGGGGTTATTGCATACTTTCTGTACTTATCATTTATAATCGCTATCATTTATAACCTTTTGAGTTTCAGTGTATTTAACCTAAAGTTCCAAAATTAGAGTAATGGCTATTTAGAATTTTTTGAGCTTTGTTAAAGAAAAAAAGCGCCCAAGATTGTTAGTTGATTACAATATAATATCACACTTATGAAGTTGGCAGAAACACTTAGAAATGTAGTCATGGTTGAAATAATCCCGTTCCACCAAAATATCAGGTTACGGTAAGTTAATTACCCAGTAGATGGTGAAGGCCTCTATCTGTGAGCCTGATCTTAGTGACTTCTGCCCCTCTCATTTGACTATTCTCTGGCTTTCTTCAAAAAGTCCAGTTATATTGTATCTTAACATTGCTTATGAGAACATTACCACTAGGTGGCAGGCCCCAACAGGTCAACACGCTGAGGGGCAAAATAAGATGAAAAATGTTTCTAATAATGAAAACCAAATAACCTTTAAAGATCAAGCCCGCACATAAGAACTGTCTTCAAAAATGATGAGATATATCACTAACGTTTTTACGGATCTATGAGTCTTAAAGCCATGTGATATTTCAAATGATGTTCATTTTGTAATTGTGTTGCTTCAGATCTTCTTTCTAAGGCTTAAGTCTCAGACTTTATGAGACTTGTCTTGAGGGTGAAATGCAGTAAAATAAAATTCTTGCTTTTCTAAAGAAGGGATCCATGGTGCCTGGTGTTTCATAACATAAACAGAGTGGTGAGGTTAGATGTGCTAGACCTCCTGAGCATTTTGAATGAATTTTGCTGTCTTTCTCATGGTTGCTGCAGAAATTTTTAAAAGAAGGTCTCGGGGGGGGGGGGGGGCACCTGGGTGACAGTCCTTTAAGCTTCTGATTCTTCATTTTGGCTCAGGTCATGATCTCAGAGTTGTGACATCGAGCCCTGCGTTGGGCTCTTGTGCTGAGTGTGGAGCCTGCTTGGGATTCTCTCTTTCCCTCTCTCTCTGCCCCCTGCTCAAATAAATAAATAAACTTTAAAAAAAGATTAATTTAAAAAAAAGGTTTCTGGGAGCATTTTCCTTCTTCAGTGAATTTAAAGTTGCTTATGGTTAAATATTGAGATTATTTTCATCTGTATTCTGTTTCTCACTTCTTTGGCTTTGGCAGTCAGAGTTGATGACATGTTTGTTGGAAGGTGGGTCTCTCCTTTTCCTGCCCTATCATGCGAGTCCTGGCCAATGCTCTTGACCAGCGTGTAGCTGGCCCCCTCTCTCCCCAGGCTCTTGATGTCTGGCCTTTGTCAGGTTGGGGGCTGTCATCCTTCCTTCTTCTGCACCAGTCCTGAATCTGAGAGGTCAGCACACCGCTTTATGCTCTTTGCAGTGGTGTGGAGTATTTTGGTGCGACGGGATTTCTGGCAAAACCTGTTTCATTGAGTTTTCAATGACTTCAGCAAAATGAGTGTGATTCAGGCTTCCCATCTCTGCGTGAACACTTATCAAGCTACGTGTCGTTTTGAAAGATAAGCATCTTTGCTTTGCCTTGGTCTGGTAGTGCTTTTAAGGCATTTTATGTCCTGCTGTAAGTCTTCCTCACATTTTGATTTGGACTAATGATCCTTCTTAGCAAGTACCACGAAAGTGGCTGATATTTTAAAATAACTAACTGATGGTGCCGGCGGACTGGTTTATCTCTCTTGACTTTAAATCTGGGGCTGCTGATGTGAATCAGGAACGAAGTCCCCCTGCTTCCTCCAGTCTTTGACTGACAAAGACTGTTGAGACGGTGAAGATTTACACCTGGCATCGGGGCTCCTTGAGGTTCCAGAGCTGTAACATGGCATTTAGTTTTTTTGGGAAATGAAATGTTAATATCAGGGTTCCCAGTAGGATACAAAATTAAATTAATTCTACCTCCTCCTTTTTGACCCATGTTTTAAGGAAATTGCTTTCTTCCATGATGGTAGTGTTGATTCTAGTTCATTGGGTTTAACAGTAGAAGCAAAGCCTTATGAGCTCATTTGTCAGGATTCCCAGGTCAGGATTTCCACTAGTAATAAAGTGATAAAGTCAATTTGACTTTTGGAGCTTGTTCTCTGAGGCTATTTCAAGTATTTTTTTCATCCGAGATGAAGGCAGCTTGTAAAATGGGTTAATTGGCAAAAAAGTCATAATGTACGTTTTTACTAATTTAGCTCTTTCGTTGTTGCTTTTTAACAGTTTTTATGTCTAAGTTTATTTTCAGTTTTCTCCCTCTCTTTTATTGGTCTTTAGACATTGAAAAGTAAATTTGTATGTTAAGGTTGTCATATACTTTTTAGTTTCATTTTGAAAATATAAACGCTAATTTCTGAGGACTTGCCCCCCACCTCCCCGATAATTCAGATCATTGAATAGATTTGATATCCAGGGATAATGGTTCCTCAAGACCATGGTGTGGTGTGTGAGATCTGGTTCAGGAGGACCTGGAAACCCAGTTGGCTCGGAAGTGGGCTGTTTTGGGAAACGCATGGGCCAGCTCTACTGTGGAGCAAATGGTGACCATTGGTGGACATTCAAGCCACCACCAGTTGGTGATCCCAGAGCAGGCAGACTTGGGAGGTGGCCAGATGCTCAAGTCCCAGACCACTTCTGGGATGGGGGATGGCGGTGGTAATAGACCTCATAGATCTCATTGTTAAAGCCGGTCAGCGGTGTTGGGGTTTGCATCCTGTGTACATCTAAAGGAAAGCAACACATCTCCCAGAGTTAGCTGTTGTCTTTAATAGACATTAAGATGTTAATTTTAACATTACGTTTCGTTTTTACCCATCTTTGTTCAGGTATTTTCCAGAAGCATGATTTGCTTGATTTTTAACATAAATAACACTTGATTATTTCAGAAAAAAGAAAGCCATGCAATAAAAGGAATACTATTCTTTTTATTATTAGTATTATTTATTTTCAAGTTCATTACCATACACTATAGTCTTGGTTTCAGGAGTAGAACTCAGGGATTCTTCTTTTACATATGACACCCAGTGCTCATCCCAAAAAGTACCCTCCTTAATGCCCATCACCTGTTTAACACCCCCTCCTCCCAGCCACCCTTAGTTCTCTGTATTTAAGAGTCTGTTATGGTTTGCCTCCCTCTCTGTTTTATTTTTCTTTCCCTTCCCCTATGTTCATCTGTTGAGTTTCTCAAATTCCACGAGTGAAATCCTGTGTCTTTCTCTGACTGACTTCACTTAGCATAATACCTTCCATCCACTTGTTGCAAATGGCAAGATTTCATTCTTTTTCATTGCTGAGTAGTAGTATGTATATATAAACCACATCATCTTTATCCACTTATCAGTTGATGGACACTTGGGCTCTTTCCATAAATTGGCTGTTGTTGATGGCGCTGCTATGTATATAATACCACTCTTAATTTAGATTCACATTTCTATAAAATTGTAATATACATTTTATTATGCATCTTAACTACAGATTTACCCAGTTTTTTTCTGTGTGTGTGTATGTGTATGATACACATGCAACATGCATCTGTTTTATGTGCACAGGAACATAATGGACATAATGGACATAGTTTTTCCCCCCTCCACTTAGCAGTATATTAAGTACCTTCCCACGCTAGTAACCTACTTCTTCACACTGTGACCTTTCTTTATTAAAGTGTTTAGAAAACAGTATCAGAATGACTTGGGGCTAGGTGCATGTTGTTTTGTGTCTTTGTCCCTTTAATAACTCATAATCCCTGTAGAACATCCAAATGTTCCCCTCTCTCTGTATTTTTATTCTGACCATCACTTGAGATGTTACTATTTACGTAGGAAAGTTGGCTTAGATGTGGGAGGGAAACTGGAGTTTTTGAGTGATGCTGTGAGTTAATTCAGCCTTTCCTCATGCGCTGTATACTTCAGACCTTGTGATATTACATATTTAGCATAATGAAGGTCCCCTGACCCAGTTTACCAACTGATCTCTGGCCAAAAGCAACTTTAAAGCTGAGTCTAAACCAATCTTGCTGTTCTAATTGCATTTATGATTCGATTTCTTTTAACAGTGTTTTCAGGAAGTAAATTGAGTTAGAAACCCGAGTTTCAGCTTCTAAGTAGCAGGTTAAAGAGTGCTTAGAACCTCGATTGGAAAAAGCTCGTTGTGGGAGTGAAGTCCATCTCTCACTGTGATATCTTGGCAGTAGATTATTTCATTATACCGTTATACCAGCAAAGCAGTCTGCCTCTCCCTCCCTCCCCCCCCCCCCCCCCAAAGAATAGGATGCAGTGCTTTGCTGGGAGATGTGTTTTGGTAGAATTTACATGAGTTAGTGGGTTTGTTTGGCCAGATCTGTGCAGCCAGAATGAACCAAAGTTTAGATTTTTGACTGACTGGGGCTGGCCCAGGCCAGGGCTCCCAGCCGCAGCTCAGCTGATGTTTCCAACTCTTGCAGTCCAGCAGCTGCTCTGTCCTCCTGTGGCAGCTGCTGCTGTCTCATTTGGGCTTTGGCCCTGGCTTCATCACTTTCATCCTCGGCCTTGTCCCTGAACTTGTAGAAGTTGAAGGTGGTCCTGTGCTGCAGGCCAAGAGGATAGCTACTGGGGCTGAAATGGAATGTCTGTCTTGTCAGCTTCATGCAAGGCAGCTCTCTTGACTGATGGGGCCAAATTAAATCCCCGTTGGTACATACCCTGATGCTCAGAACTTCGCCTGGTTTATGCTTGCCAGGGTGAGTACTCAGTGTTTTTCATGGCCACTGTATTTGAAGCTGTGTGACAGCAGGGACCTCGTGGCCCTGTTGACTGTCCACCTCCAACCTCTAGCGTACTCACTGGTATGCGGTAAGTGATTAATGAGTCATCTGAGTGACCAAAGTAAGGGCTGAATTTGGCCTTCCTTCTTATGGATGACTTATTTGGACACACTGAAAATAGGTTTGAACAAGTGTTCTATTATTTGTGTATTTTATCCACTGAACCTTCAGTGATTTGAGATGGGCCTGCCCGTGGGAATAGGTTGGTTTTTTGTTTGTTTGCTTTTTTTAGAGCTGGGGAGGGACAGAGACAGAGGGGGACAGAGGATCCAAAGCAGGCTATGCACTGACAGCAGTGAGCCCGATGTGAGGCTTGAACTCATGAATCACCATAACATCATGACCTGAGCTAAAGTCGATGCTCAACGGACTGAGTCACTGAGGTGCGCCAGAATAGGTTTTCTTTGAAAAATTGTAATTTACTTTTTGAAATGGGTTTTATAGTCCAAATAAAAAGTAAATACATGGTGTTAGTTTCCCAGCCTTTCCTCAGCCCCCTTTTCCCCTCTGCAGAAGGCCCAAGGAATAGAAGTTTCAGATTTAGAAGATTAAGAGGCCGTCTGGTCTAATCCAAGGATGGAAGCCTTTAAATTAAACCTGAAATCCGGGCTCTTCCTCAAATGTAAAATGAGACTCTTAATTATATTTTTTGTGGTGATGTTTTTCTGTCTTCCCTTTTTTCCTTCCTTTTTTAATTGGTGCCTGTGACAATACCATATTATTAAAATTTGTTAAGAGCATAGCTCTTATGTGAAGTGTTCTTTCTACAAAAGGAAAAACAGCAACAACAATTAACTCTAAAGAAGAGGGCAGGAGGAAACGTTGGGAGGAGATGGGTATGTTCGTGGTGGTGATGATTTCATGGGTGTATACTTACCCCAAACTCCTCGAGTTACAAACAGTAAATATGTATAGCTTTTTAACATGTCCGTGATACCTTAGTACAGTGGTTAAAAATATAAACAAATTTGTGTCTTGTTTTTGGCAGGTACCACAAGAGCCAAGCCATCTATCTGGAGTCAAAGGACAACCAGAAGCTGAGCTGTGTGATCAGCTCTGTCGGAGCCAATGAGGTAGGGACTGAACTCCCTAATCCTGCAGGAGAGGAGAGCACAGTGCGATAAGCTCTGTGGGGCACCTCAGAGAGTGCAGTGGAACCTGGTGTGCTGTGCGGGTTAGGAGGGAAGTCAGCACTTCAGGCAGAAACTGCACGTAGTCACAGTGCCCCCTAAAAATTCCTTGCTTTGCTGGACTAACAACATATGTGGATTTGTATATTCCTGGTGGTATTTGTGAGCTCCACATACAGTAATTGAGTTGGGAACCACTGAGAGAGACCACAGGAAAGAACAGAAGGCAAGTCTGTGTGATACCTGTATGTTCGTATCCTGCTGCTTTGTAAGGTAACCGTGTACTGAGATGGAACTTGCTTGTGGAGCATACTCCATCTTTGTAATTTCTCTAGAGCTTTCATGTTTACTGAGACATTTGTGCTGTAAGGCTTTCATAAGGCACTTGGCACAGGGTCTGGCATACAGTGAGTGCTCAGTAAATGGATGCTGGCCTGATCTGAGCCACACACTACTCCTTGCCTGTTGTCTTTACCATCTGACGTGTCCTCTTGCACCTCTCAGCAGTGAGCTACCAGGCTCTTGTCCTTAGATATTGGTTTCCTAGAGTCTCTCCTGTAGGAGAGGGACTGGTTCCAAAGTCAGCTCAGAGGGTTATGCCCGCGGATGGTATGATTGACGATGTGAGTTCTCCGACTGGCCCTTCATTAGAGGGATGTCAGCAATGTGTAACTTGTATTGTTAGTAGTTTTAAAAAAGTTTAAAACTTTAATAGCTCGATTGGCTTGATCTTTTATCAGTCCACAAACGTCTGCAAAGAAATTGATTTTTAGGTGTCTACCCTCTGTAACTTATTCGTGCCAGTGCACAGTAAATCTAATGAAACTGGATTATGAAATAACTTAAGCCTCTTCCATTCTCCCAGCTTCCTGAATTGAAAATGCCCTCAAATGTGACTAGTTTGCAAAATGATTGTTTACTCAGAAGTCAGGGAGAACCTTCTAGATAAATGAATGTCCTTTTTCTCTAGGCTTGGGGTCTGTGAGTCACCCCAGGCCACGTCAGAACCAGAACAGAGGGATCTGATGAAGAGACCTGCTGTTTGTCGGCAAGAGACATTGTGACTTCGCAGCAGCCCTTGTGCCCTGCCCCGTGGCCTCTTGGGACCTAAATGTCACTTCACAACCAGTGCGTTGTCCTCCTCTGAGACACCTTGAGATTTTTCAGGAAAATAGCAACACAGGTTACATTTTTTACTCTCTCTGTTAAAGATGGTCATCCTTTGACACAGTAGAGTGTCAGTGAGGTGACAAGAAAACAGTGACACTGAGACATGTCACCTGGAGGGGAGAAGCCTCAGTGTATCAGAGAGGCATGTGACTCTGATGATGAGGAAATATTTCTCACCTCGTGGAAGTATTCTAGCTCATTTTTCAGGTCAGATCCAAAGTGACACTGGAGCCACGTGGCCTTTGCATAAGTTGACTCTAGGCATATTTGGTGAGGGAGTTTGAGCCTTTTGGTGACTCCCCATTTCAGCCCTTCTGGGGGTCATTTTTCAGTTTAAAGTGCTTTTGCAAGGTCCATAGGGGCTCAACTCCATGTGAGATCTTTAACTTGAGTTAAAAAAAAATTTTTTTTTAACATTTATTCATTTTTAAGAGAGAGAGAGAGCGCGTGCGCAAGCACGCAAGCAGGGGTGGGGCAGAGAGAGAGGGAGACAGAATCCGAAGCAGGCTCCAGGCTCCGAGCTGTCAGCACAGAGCCCAAAGAGGGGCTCAAAGCTATGAACTGTGAGATCATGACCTGAGCCGAAGTCGGACACTGAACCGACTGAGCCACCCCGGTGCCCCTAGTTTTAAACCAGCATATTTGACTATAAGGTCTCTTGTTGATACATAAACTAAAGAGACTGAAATGAGACCAGGAACACTTTAAACCCTTGAAGCTGGCGGGGGGGAAGGGAAAGATGGGCTTGGAGATGCATGTGGGGGAGAAGCAGAACTTGAAGAACTTGAGCAGAATCCTGCGTCAGGCCCCATCTGGTGCATATCAGTTAAAACGGATGAGGAACGGGTGAGAAGCAGAGTCTGAGCTGGTTTTGGGGACAAGAGCAAGGAGTTTCGACAGCAGGTGTCAGCAACAAGGGGACTCAGCCTTCCTCTTCCATAAAATGGGGGTGAGGATAGGACTTCGTAAGGTTGTTCTGAAGATGAGAAAGCTCAGGTGTGTCGGGTGACCAAGGTGGTGGCTTTCTTCCCAGTGCTGGTGCAGAGGATGACACTTGCTGAGTGCCCCCGTCTGCCCTGGCTGCCCCCCGCTGCCCAAGTTCATCCTTGATGCCGCACAAGAACGCCTCTGCCTGGTGAAATGGCAGTCGTCTGCTGCGATCTGTGGGAGAAGGATGTGGCTAGGAGGGAAGGACTGTTTCAAGCTCATTGAGCCTTCTGATGATCCTGATTGGGCCTTAGCTCACTCATGGGCTTTTGTTCCTCTTCTTGTTCTTTTTTGTTTTTTTTTTTTTCCCCCTGCCTTAATTGCTAGGAAACCAGAATAGCGAAAAGCTATAATATGGAAGTCCCTTGGCAAGGAAAATATTTCCAAATTTGATTGACAGTTTATATTTGTGAACACATGTATTTTGAATGTTGATAATGCTGTAATCAAACCAAATCAAAAAATGTCATTCCTTAAGATCAAGGCAAAAACAGAACCCAAGATCACTGTGCTTTCCATTTTCTTAATGTTTTTTTTTATGTTTGTTTATTTCTGCGACAGAGACAGAGCATGAGTGGGGGAGGGGCAAAGAGAGAGGGAGACACAGAATGTGAAGCAGGCTCCACGCTCTGAGCTGTCAGCACAGAACCCGAAGCGGGGCTCGAACTCACAAACCATGAGATCATGGCCTGAGTCGAAGTCGGTCGCTCAACCGACTGAGACACCCAGGTGTCCCTGTGCTTTCCATTTTCTGAATCAGAGAGGGAGAAGGGCGGTCCAGGGCTGCCGCCTGCTGTCTCGGGTGGTGGTTTCCGGGAGCAGGGCCACAGGTCAAGGAGGTGGGTTGAAGACCTCACAGGTAGACAGGAAGAGGTTGCCAGTGTTCTTCCCACACCCCATTCATGCAGATATTTTGAGGCTCTGGAAGATTTGCCCCTCGGTATTTGCTGTCAGCCCCTCTCATCTTGTTCCCTTTCCTTCTTGCCTGCAGATCTGGGTGAGGAAGACTAGTGACAGCACCAAGATGAGGATCTATTTGGGCCAGCTTCAGCGCGGGCTCTTCGTGATCCGCCGGAGGTCAGCGGCTTGACTTTCTACAGTGTTCTTCTTCCCTTGACCTTTTTTCTGGAGTGGTTTTTGGTTTTGTTTTCTTCCAAATAGAAAGTTTTTAACCCGGGAATTGCTCCCTTGGCCTTGGAAAATGGGGAGCGCTGTTGTGGATTCCGCGAGGCGCTTTGGTGGCAGCTGCTTCGGTCTTTGCGTTGCTCCTTCCTGCCTCAACCTCTTCCAGCCGTCAGTCACCATGAACTCTTACTTTTGGGAGTATTGGGAGTTTGGTTTACTCATTTCTTTATTTTATTTTTTTGCTTATACTTTGTCTTTTTTTTTTTTTTTTAAAGGCTCCTTTGAGTTTGAAGGAACTTTTTTTTTTTTTTTTTAATTAATTATCTTTAGGTCTTTCTACCAGGAAAGGATACAGTCTACACGGCATTTTCATGAATCTGATTAGTGGATCACGTAGCTCTTTCTGTTGTCGAGCCCAATTCACTGTTTCTCCAGAAGCTTGGGGCAGAGGTCCTAGCAGAAGGAGATTAAGTCTCCTGGCTCTCAGCCTTCTCTGAGAAATAAATGCCTCGTGTAACATCTGGCATATGCCATCCATTCCACTGGCTGAGCGACAGAAAAATTTGCCTGGGTGACTACGTGCACTGAGTAAATGGGGTTGGGGGAGGGGGCATTTTCACGCTTATAATGTGCTGAAGGTCCTGCATTTTAAATGTTATTTAATGCAAGTGGTATATTCAGACATGTTTGTTCTAGCTCAAGCTGGAACGAGTGGTCATTTCAGAAGTTTTTATTTCTAATTCATTTCTGTCCCCTGCTCCAAGTCGATGGAATGGTACCTGGCCCAGGCTGATTATCCAGGTTATCTATTGTAGGTGGGGAGATAAGACTGATAGTGCAGTAATCAGTGATCTGTAGATGCTCACTCATAACTCAGATTGTACTCTTGTTGCGCTGTTGCTCCGACCATTTCAAGCCCGTGGGGCCTTGTTGTCGGCGCCCCCTGCCTCCCAGGAGGTCTGGTCCAGCCTGAAGACAAAGAAAACTCTGCCGTGGCTGCCGCTAAACCTGCGCTCTTCCTAATGATTCCTGGTGAAACGGCCTTCCCCGTACTCTCTGCCCCACCTTCCCATCATCGGACGAGTGATTCCCTGGCACGTGGGGTTTTCTGGATGACAGCTGTCACCTTAGCATATTTAATGAATTTGGGGTTAGAACAACTGTTAGCATCTCTCTGGGAAATCAGTAGACCTTACACATCCTAAGACATCTTTGTATGTAGTACCCCTTGTCTCGGGTGATTCTCCTCGTGTTGTCTTTTGATGTCCACACCCCAAAGCAAGTTGAAAACCAGTGAATCACCTTCTCTTGTAAGTCCTGGCTTCAACAGAGACCAAACCTTACTGACTCAGAGTAAAGACTTGTACAGATTCATTTTTGTTTTAATTTGTAATTCATTTCTTTTTTTTTCTCCCTGGTATTGGAGTCTCATTTAGAAAACAGGGTAGATGATGCTTGTTTACTTAGAGTTGGCTCGGTGTTCTGTGCTGCTGCTCTGCCCCCAGCCCCCATTATGATGTTTGCTTTGGTGAACCAAGTCCATAGTAAACAGAGGCTTCATCTTTTGTTTCTTCTTGACAGCCTTTACTCTCTTGCTTGAGTTGTCACTGTGGGTGTGTAACATCCCATAATATCAGGCGGCTATCTGTTATCCTCTAGTGCCCTTGTGATGGAAATATATCTAGATGTAGAGTGTGTGGTCATCAATGTTGTGGGGTTTTTTGTTTGTTTCTGAATGATTGTCTTACTTGGCTTTCTAGCAGTACACCAAAGTTTGGTTTTTTGAAAAGGACTGTATTGATAACTGGGATTCTGCATCAAAGCAACAAGTTGCCTTTTTTTTTTTCCTTCCTTGTCTGGTGGCACCTTTGTGCTTTTGTGAATTAACTATTTATTTGAAGACCAGGGTATGGGCACTTTGGCCTTGCCTCTTCTGTAAATTTGAGGGTGATGAGGTAGTGCTCTGGCCTTGGCCACATCACTGCCATCTGCTTCTCTCTTGTCCTCACAACCCTTAATCATAGTGTGGTGAAAACGGGGGCAGAAGGGGAATAGACCTGAGACACAGCACAGTAAATCGTACTCTTAGTCCCAGAAGATTTAGTTTTTTATTTCATTACCCCAGAGATGACAAGCCAGCAGTTCAGCCCCTCTGACAGGCAGAGCCCCCTTGTTACGAGATGGAGGTGCTTTTGTGATGGGCAAAACAGACTTTGAGGTTCCTGGACTAAGAAGGGGCTGGCTTTTAGCCCGGGTGGCCATTCTTATTCCAGAAGCTCTTTCGCTCTCCCTAAATTCAGACTATTTCTTGCAACTCATACTTTGAAAAAGGTTGATCTAGACAACTCTTAACAAGAACCTGTACGTGCGTTAATCTGATCAAGAACCTGCACTTGTGTTATTCGGATCAAGAACCTATATGTGTATTTTGTTTGAAGCACCTGCCTCAGTATTATACACGGTGTTTGCTATGGATGCGTCCCAATTATTTATTTTACCTCTGCTTAGAGCCTTTGTGTTGCCTTCCCCACCACCTGACTCCCTCTCTCCCAAAGCCAGTGTCCTCTTGAACAGTTTCCAGATTTCCGTAGCCATACCAAAGCTGGGATGTTTTCATTTGTTTGGATACCAGTATTTATGGATCTCTAACTACCTAATTTCTCTCTCTCTCTCTCTCTCTCTCTCTCTCTCTCTCTCTCTCTCTCTTTCTTTCTTTCTTTCTCTCTCTCTCTCTCTTTCTCTCTTTCTCTCTCTCTCTCTCTCTCTTTCTTTCTCTCTTTCTCTCTCTCTCTTTCTTTCTCTTTCTTTCTCTCTCTCTCTCCCTCCCTCTCTCCTCCCTCCCTCCCTCCTCCCTCCCTCCCTCCCTCCCTCCCTCCCTCCCTCCCTCTCCCTCTCTCCCTCCCTCTAATTGGGGCCAGTATAAGATCCCAGAGGCTGATCTGCGAATCAAGCTATTTGTCTTTGTGTGTGAGACCCTGTATTCAGGGTTGGGTGACTTTTCTAAGAGAAATACTGGGAGCGGGGAGGGGGTTGGTCGCATTTTTTTTTTTTTTAACCTACCTTGGGGTAGCGGGGGAAATCTATTTTTTACGATATTTTAGTTTTTGTTTTTCTATTAACCTTTCCTTTTATCCTTGAATTTTTACTAAATTTCCTCCTGACTTAAAAATCTTGTTTCTAATTTGGGAATTTGAAATCTTGGTACTTAATGTTATGCCATTTTTTCCAAAGAGTTCAAACCACTTTAATACCAGAACATGGTAAAATATTTGCAGCCATTTGAAGCAGCTGGTGGGCTTTTTATATATTCTCATTAACTGGTACCATTAAATGTTCTGAGAGGTGAATGTAAAATGTAAAAAGTTATAGGGTTGTTTTTTTTTTTTTAAATAACAATAAACTTTCAAAGAGAAAACCAGCATGTAGTCTGTGTTATATCCATTGACTTGATAAATGATTGAAATTTATTTTAGGTTTTCCCTCCAGCGTTTGTGGGAGAAGGAAATTGGGAGAGAGGGAGGGATATACTAGATACTTGCTCGTTGTGAAGAGGAAGATACGGAGTGATGTCAAAGATAGGCTCTCAGTTTTGTAAAGAGCAGTCTAGAGGTGTTGACCCATCAATGTGATATACTCTCCTTGTTGGAGATGATAAAACAATTTCATGGAAAGTTGAGTCAATGCAATTGACCTTAGATAGGAAAAACCTTAAGGTAGACTCGTATGATTGAAGAAGATGCTGCCATTTGGTACTCTAGAGCACTGCTTCCCAGTTTTCCCAAAGGGGAAAAAAATGCTGGTATTTCTACAGCTCCCTGGTGGGTAAACTGAGGAGGCTGCTAACTGCCACAGGTGACAGACCTGGTGTGCTCACGACCCAGGTGTGGCATGCCCAGCAGGAAGGGCTGCTCTGTGCTTTGGATGTTGGAGAAGGGTGGTCACTATTTTTAAATTTTTTTATTGTAACATTTGTACAGAAAAGTACACAAATCTTATTTGTACAAGTTGAATCTTCTCAGCGTGAATGCGTCCATGTAACCCGTCATCTAGATTGGGAAATAGCACTACCAGTACCCACAGCCTGAGCAGGATTCCTTCCGGTTGCCAGTCCTCGCAGGGGTAAGGGCTAGGTCGACCGGTTTTCTCTATTTTCGTCATCTTAACCTTCAAGCTCTTGAGCACCTGGGTCTTTCTAGAGTTGTAGAAGAGCCAAGTCCCTGGTGGAGGCTAGGGGTTCGCCAGGGACGTGAAAGCTAGTAGTGAAGGATGTGGTGACACAGGGGTGGTAAAAAAAACAACAACAACAAAAAATTCAGGTTAACTCTGTCACCCTCCCGCTTGTCGCCAAGGCAAACAGAACTTGCCCTTGATGTCAGCATCCGCTTTTGTGAGAGTTCTTTGTCTAGGTCAGGAACTATACTAAACGCTGCAAGGCAGGCATTTTCTGTTTCAGTCCTTGTAATCTGTGAAAGAGTGCTGATACTCCCAATGCAGTTGTTAATATAATTTGTTAATACATTTGTTATATTGTTGATGTATTTGTTAACATAGTCTAAGACTTGGCTTAATTCTCCCCTGAAACCCAGAGTTCATCACAGTGCCTAGTCCTAGTGAGTGCTCCGTAAATGTTGTCAGATACTGTCAGTGCAAAATGATGTGCAAAGACAGGTGGGCTGGTGAATAATAATAGCTCCAGTCCTCAATACTGTGCCCTTCACTTTTATTATCTCATCGAAGCCTCATAACAACCCTGGAGAGAAGACGCTATTGTTATCACCAGTTTTCAGAGGAGGAAACATTCCTTTATCACAGGGGGTGGTTAGGTAATTTCTCCAAGGTCACACACACCAGCTTGCACAGTCCCAACTCTTTCAGATTCTAAGCCAGGGTTCCTAAGCGCTGCCCTGTGCAGCCTTTTCCCAGCCCCCTTTGTTCACATTGCATTCAGCATTTCCACCTTTCTCCAGCCCTTCTCTGGGAGTTTGTTTTTATCTGCTCTCACCTCTTATAGAGCAAATTTCAGAGGTAAAAACGCTATAATTTGCTAGGACCCTTTCCCCTGCTAGATAACTCCGGGCTTCTTCCTTGGTAATCGAGTTGTGAGAGTCACAGTTACTAGCTGAGAGGTCCCTTTGCTCTGAAACAGTGTGGGCAGGTGTGTAACGGAAAACAGGGAGCCATTTAGAATGTAAAGAGTGAATGACCTTGATGGAGCCGACTTTAATAAGCAACATGAGAACCTTTGGAGGAAAACACTTACCTTTTTTTTTTTTTTCCCCAGATCACTCTCTTCCTGCCTGCCTTTCTTGTCATCTCTGAAGTAAGCAGGGAAGGGTAGGAGCCATTGAACTGGTTTCTAAAAATGTAGATGGAGAGCTGGACACGCTACATCTTGCTGCTCTCTGGATGTCGGTGGACCTTTTCATGTCGTGTCCTGCTGTAGAGCCACTGAATGAAAGAACACACCAGTTCAATGTCACCTGCTTCAGACTGTCTGCTCAGCTCCAACCAGCAGCCTGCGTAACCACCAAAGCCAGGGTTTGCAGTCTTTGGAGAGAGGCAGGAATGAAACCAATTTCTGGTCTCTTCTGCTAGTGTTAGAGATGCCCCACATCTATCTTTGGTAAAGCTAAGCACCTTCTCTGCTTTTAAAAAGACAGTAGATGGAATGCTCTAGAAACATGGGCACCAGCTCACTCTCTTTGGACATAATGACATGATGAGAAATATATTAGCTTTAGGAATTTTAGTGTTTACCAGAGTAGGTATTTTTGTGAATAGCTATGATTATTAAGACGAAAAGATATGTATGTTCAGAAGGATCCCTGGGGGAGTGAGGGAGGTAAGATACAGCATAGGTACCTAGACACTTAATCCCTTTACCCATTTTCCCTAATCTGTGTTTGCTCAATTCTCTGAAAGATACAGATCTCTAAAATGACAAAATTCACTTTACTGATACGAGAAGACCAATAATCAGAATCTGAAAGATTCTCTCCCCTGTTTCTCAAAAGTTGGAGACTCAGCGGTGTGCTCTGTTTTTCTGCAGCCTGATGCTCCTGTCTGTCGGCATCACCTGTCTGCCTGCCGATGGGGTGAATGGGTGTGGGGTCAAAGTAGGTGAGATTAGGGGCACCTGGGTGGCTCAGTCGGTTAAAGCATCCGACTTTGGCTCAGGTCATGATCTCATGGTCCATGAGTTCCAGCCCCGTGTCGGGCTCTGTGCTGACGGCTCAGAGCCTGGAGCCTGCTTCAGATTCTGTCTCCCTCTCTTTCTGCTCCTCCTCTGCTACTGGTCTGTCTCTTTCGCTCTCAAAAATAAGCAAACATTTGGGGCACATGTGGCTCAGTCAGTAGAGCAACCGACTTCAGCTCGGGTCATGATCTCGCGGTTTGTGGGTTTGAGCCCCGTGTCGGGCTCTGTGCTGACAGCTCAGAGCCTGGAGCCGCTTCGGATTCTGTGTTTCCCTCTCTCTCTGCCCCTCCCCCACTCACGCTCTGTCTCTCTCTGTCTCAGAAATAAACATAAAAATAAACATAAAAATAAACATTTAAAAAAAAAGGTTCTAGAGCCAGCTAGGAAAGCAGTGCTCATAGAGAATAAGCAGTTATTGAAGGTAGGAGTACAGTGGCTTCAGGTTGGCAAGTCCCTGCATATAATTAAGAATCACTTTTTTTTCAACATTGATTCTTTCGGTAAGTATTTGAGTGTTTACTGAGATGCAGTGTGGCATAGTGGCAGTGTGGCAAAAGCAGAAGAGTTGGAATCAGTATTTGAATCCAGCTTTAACTAGCTGCAATGTGACTTTAGGCACATTGGTTACATAACAGGCACATAGGTTAAATAGTAATATCCACCCCAGAGTGATTTTGAGGATTCTAATAATGTTAATGTATATAGCACTTACTATATCCTAAGCACTTTACCCATATTAACTTACTGAATCCTTGTAATGACCCCGTGAGGTAGCCACTATTACAAATCCTCACTCTGTAGTTGAAGGAATTGAGAAACAGAGGTTAAGTACCTTGCCCAAGGTCATGTAGCTAGTAAATGGTGAGCCAGGATTCTGAGCCCAGTTTCTCCAGAGCCCTTGCTCTCATTCACCATACTCTGCTTTGAGGGGGACATAACACAGGGCTGGATTCAGGGAGTGCCCAGTCTCTGGAAACTGTCCCCTCCTTTGTCACTACTGCTGCCCTCTATCTGTCTCTGTCCTTGGATGTTAATCTGCCAAATCCTGTGAGACCAGCAGGTAGTTTAGTGCCAAGAGACAATGAAGGTAAAGTTGGCAGCTTCAGAGATCATGGTAAGCGTCACTTCCTACAAGTGGGTTGGAATGAATGCCCAGCGCATTGGGTTGAGAAGGATTCTGAAGCCCAAGTTGGGCAGAATGGGAGGAGTGGCTTAATCAATTAGTTTTGTCTGCTGATTTAGTTTGACCCCTTATTTTGAAGATGAAAACATCTAAGGCCCAGAGATGATAAATGATGTGCCCAAGTTCATATGGCCAGCTATAGGCAGAGAGGTGGTGGGGGTCCTGTACTCTGGTATGGCCACTCATTAACCCAGGGTTTTTTACTTAATGGCTTGATAGTTAGGGCACACTCATCCTATTGTGCCTTGGACTTTTCTGGTTTTAGCATTGATAATCTTGCATCCCAGGAACTGTCTCAGACCCAGGCAAACCGAGACAGTTGGTTACCCTGCTCAGTTTCCTCCTCTGTAAAGTGGGGATAAGAATTGGCATTTTTCTATGGATTAAGTGATTTCTCATAGATTAGGTAAAGCACTCGGAAGTAGCGTTTGGGACGTGGTAAGTCCTCAATACGTGTTGGTGATTTATTGTTCTTGTGTTCATTATTATTGGAACAGAGGGTTCCAGCCCCAAAATGAGATCCTGGAGAACTTCACAATCATCCCAGCCAAGACAGGGGACCTTGCCAGGATCATCTGGTCACCTGGAGCTGACTGTTGGGGATGTTTTTTCTTCTACTTGAAATAGTAGTAAACTATCGTGAGCTCGAGGATTGACATTAGTGCGTTCAATCCACATGCTGTTCATGGAGTATTGCATGTTAGGTAGTCTAGGTTCTTTGGGGGGATTTAGAGATAAATAAAAGCATGGTTCCCTTCCTCTGGGACAGTGAGGATGGGCAGCCGTGCTTGTCAGTAATTCTGGTTCAGTGGGATAGGAGCTACATTCGAGGCCTGGAGAAAACTGGACAGAGAAAATACTAGCAGTTGACATTTATCGGGCAGGTGGTTGAACACTTCATGTGCATTATCTCATTAATTATTTGTTGTCTGTGAATTTGTTGTTACGTATCTGGGGTTTACAGACTGGGAAACTGAGGTTTAGAAAGAGTAAGAAACTTGCCTCAAGTTCACGCAGCATGATTCCAAAGCAGGTCTTGCTGACCCAGAGTCTGAATTTTCATGAAGCAGGAATGCTTTACAACTACTTCGGAAAGAAAAGAAAATTTGAGCTTGGCCTGAAAACTGAGGCAGGCCTTAAGCAGTGTCCATGGCCAGGAATGGGAACTGCATGCAGAGGAAATGGCTCGGTTGAGAGCGGAGGTAGGGGGTGGGACATGTTTAAAAAGTCAAATGAGAGTGTGTGCTGAACAGTAACTCTGGACGAATAGGCTTTGAACTTTAAAATCTGTTTTGTTTTTTTTTTCCCCAGACCCGTATCTTTTTGTCCTTCCACACTTCGGGTTCACCTTCCTTTCCTTCCTGCCTCTGTCCTTTTCTCCCTTCCCCTGGCCCACCCTGTTCCCTCCTCCTCCCCCTTTTATATCGCCAGTGCGGTGGCTCGTGGCAGTCTTGGAGTGACGCTTTCCAATTTCACACTTACATGCTCCTGAAAGTATTCGTAAACTAACTCATATGTAAAACCAATAAAGGGCAACAGCACACATTCCTGTTAGGCAGTAATTTTGTTTGACTCCCTTTCTTCTGTTTTGATCACACATCTTCCTGCAAACATGGTGCTTTGACCTTACCAGAAGTGGAAGTTTCAGGAAGCCAAGCATGGTGGAGCTCTGTCAGCGTATGAGTAATAGGAATGAAGAAGAGCTCGTGTTTATTGAGCACTTACTACGTGCCTGGACAAGGGCTAAGTACTTTTCGTGCATTATCTTTTTTAGTGCACTCAACAGTCATGTGAGGTAGGTCTGCCTGATTCCCATTTTTAACAGATGAGGAAATTGAGACTCAGAGGAGAAGAGGATTCACCTCTGCGCCGCATTCCTATGTTTCCTTTTCCTGTTGGCTTCTTCCATCGTAGCATGTAGTGCCAAAGTACAAAGGACCAACGCCCTCCATTTTCCACGCCTGGAACAGACACTGAGAAGGGAAGCAACTTGCCTGAGATCACACCGCCGATGAATGGGAGAGCAGAAACTAAACCCAGGTCTTGTAACTCTTAATCTAACAGTTGGGGGAAATCCCAGGCTGAAGCCGAAGGGCATGGATTTAAGATTTGGGTTTGAATTTTAGCCCTGTAACTTACAAACTGTGTGACCTTAGGCACGTCTCATAACCTATCTGGGCTCCAGTCTAGAAAGTGGAGACGATGATAGCCACCTCCGCAAGCTTATTGTGAGGGTTGAGTGAGGTCACACAAGCAAAGCAGCCCCAACAGTGACCCTCATGCCTGAAACAAGCCAGGTCCCTCTAGTGTGTTAGATACATCTCTCCCACCTTGCCAGCTGCCCGTTGTTACTTCAGGAGTTGTCTGCCACATCTGCTCAGGTCCCAGCATGCCTTGAGGCTAAGCCCACAGCAACCTTGCAAGGGGGACCCCTGCCACTAGCCACGAACCTTGAAATTCAAGACAACAGATGCCCAGCATCTGTTCACCTTATTAGCGCCTCACTAGAGAAGAGTTTGAAATCCTCCCTCACCTCCCACCAGCTGTGTTGAGAAACCCACTGGACTGTGAGGGAGGACAGGGACTGGGTCCCCCCCTCCCCCTATCCCCAAGGATTTGCATACTATAGGTACACATTAAATGCTTACTGAATGAATGGTTGGCTAATTATCTCATTTCTCAGCACAGCATATTAATCTCTAAGATCACAGTAATAACATAATGCAGTTTAGAAATGAAAGGATTTTACAAAGTTGGCCACAAAATACAGTAGTCTTTTATTTTCTACCTCATTTCCCCTCCCAGAAGCAATCATCCCACCTCTTTTAGCTGATTATTTCAGTACATTTCTAAGAATTCTCTTAAATTCTGACCATGGAAATCCTTCCCTCCTCTCTCAATATAGTTATTTCATAATTTTGATGAGGTCAGTATTTAGTGTTTACATTATTACGGCTATGTAAACGCTAGTCACAGCTGAGCCCTTTTGTAAAGTATGATTGCCTTTTTTTTTTCCCCTTGACAGTGTTCCCCCAGGAGTTAATAATTGTCTTGTATTTTTGTTATAAGCCTGGTTTCCTAGGTGCTTATTAGAATTCAACCTCAAGGCCTTCACCAAGTGTTTAAATTCCCTTTAAGACACTCAGATGCACCAGAATTCCATTGATTTCATCACCCTGAAGAAGCCTCCCCCCTGGGGACTTCTGGACTGGTTGCCTACTCTAGACTGGTGGCCCCCCATATGGCACATAGCTGTCTCCCTGGAGTCTTCCTTCACCTCCGTACTGGGGGCTCCGCTTTGTCACTCTTGGCGTTTGGATCTCCCATTCTTGTTTCCTTTGTTTTCCTTTTTCTCTACCTCCGCATTTTGGCAAAACGCATCTTGCAGTAACTTACCAAGCATGATTAAAAATGCTCTCATTCTGTTCTCTTATTTCATCGATGGTTTGGCTGGTGTAACTACATTTTTAATTCCCAGAATTAAAGCCCATACATTTCCAGAATTGAAAAGGCCCACAAAGCACTTAGCACTTAACTATATTTCAGCCAGCCCCTTCCTTCCTCAGCCTTCGTTTTGAGAGGTTCCTTGTGCTGCTAAATTCATTATTCTCCGGTTTCTCTGCTGTCAGTTTTAAAATTCAGGTTTTGTTTTGTTTTAATTTACTTTACAGCTTCTAAAATTTGGTTGTTTCCTCTCTAGTGTTTTCCATTCTGGTGGGTTTAATTCTAGCTTGGAAATCATTTCCCTTCAAGATTCTGAAGGTATTTTTTATTGCTGTCTAGCTTCTGATGTTGTCCTTGAGAAGCCTGAAGCCATTCTGATTATTTATTCTCTGATCACCACCCCCCCCACCTTTATCGAGATATAATTGACATAGCATTGCATAGGTTTAAGGTGTACAATTTGTATCATTTTGATAAACGTGCATATTGTGAAGTGATTACCACAGTAAGGTTAGTTAACCTGTCTGTCATTTCAGTAGGTGTGCCATTTTTTGTGCGAATGTAGTGAGTACTTTTAGGATCTCTCCTAGCATCTTTCAAGTGTACAGTCCAGTATAATTAACTGTAGTTACCATGCTGTCCATTACATCCCCAGGAATTGTCTATCACTGGAAATTTGTACCCCTTGACCGCCTACACTCTTTTTCCCACCCCCCAGCTCCCTCCTCTGGCAACTACCAATCTACTCTCTCTTTGGATGAGTTTGATTTTTTTTAGATTCCATTTCTAAGTGAGAATACATAGTACTTGTCTCTCTTTGACTTATTTCACTTAGCATAATGCTCTTGGGGTTCATCCATATTGTTGCAAAGAGTAAGATTTCCTTCTTTTTATGGGTGAATGTTTCATTGTGTATATATACCACATTTTTTTTTTTTTTTTTTTTTTTTATCCAGCCATCCATCAGTGGACACTTAGGTTGCTTCCATGTCTTGGTTATTATGAATAATGCTGTGGTGAACATGGGGGTGCAGATGTCTCTTTGAGACAGTGATTTCATCTCCTTTGGATATATACCCAGAAGTAGAATTACTGGATCATATGGTAGTTCTTTTTTTTTTTTTTTTTTTAGGAACCCCCATATCTCTATACTGGCTGCACCAGCTTGGATTCCCACCAACAGTGCACAAGCATTTTCTATTCTCCATATGTTTGCCTGTACTTGTCAAATTATATCTTTTTGACAATAACCATTTTAATAGGTGTGAGGTGATACCTCATTGTGGTTTTGATTTTCATTTCATTTCCTTGATAGAGTGATGTTGAGCAACTTTTCATGTACCTGTTGGCTGTTTGTGTATCTTTGGTGATTTGACTTTTTTTTTTTTTTTTGAAATGTTTATTTATTTTTGAGGGTGGGGGAAGGGGCAGAGAGAGAGAGGGACAGAGGATCAGCACTGACAGCAGTGGCTCGATGCAACACGGGGCTCAAACTCAAGGACTGCGAGATCATGACCTGAGCTGAAGTGGGACACTCAACTGACTGAACCACCCAGGTGCCCCTGGTTATCTGACTTTTTAACATCTCTAGAAGCTTGTAGGATCTGTGGCATTTTGAAAGTTCAAGATGACAGGCCTTGTTGTGGGCCCGTTGTTCTAAGCAGTTAGCTTTTTCAATTCTGGAAACGTATGTCCTTAAATTCTGAGAATTAAAATAATACATCTACATAAATATGCACACACACACACACACATTTTATGGATGTAGTAACAAGCTTCCATGATCCTTGCCTCCTGATAGTCATACCCCTGTGTAGTTCACTGTCATTATTGGACCAAGATTGGTCTCTGTGACTAGTAGCATATAGCAGAAGTGATAGTAATTCATTTCTGAGATTGGAGTATAAAAGACACAGTGACTTCTTTTTGGTTGTGCTCTCTTTCTCTTGAATCACTTGCTTTGGGGAAAGCCAGCTACCATGTGAAGCAGCCATATGGGGAAGGCCATGTGGCAAAGACCTGAGGCCTTCTGCCAACAGCCAGCTAGTCACTGAGGCTTCTGCCAATGGCCATGTGAGTGGGTCACTTTGGAAGACATCCTCCAGCCCCAGTCTAGCCTTCAGATGAGATTGCAGTCACCACTGACTGCTTGACTGTAGCCTTATGGGAGACCCTGAGCCAGAACCACCCAACTAAACTGCTCCCAGATTCCTGACTCTCAGAAACTGGGTAAGAGAATAAATGTTATAGGCTGCTGAGTATTGGGGATAATTTGTTATGCAGCAATAGGTAACTAATATAATGGGTAATTTTTTCCCCTCTTTTTTTTCTTTTCTTCTAGCATTCAGGGACTCCTTTTACTTAGTGGACTTCCTATGACAGTCTTCAACTTTTCTTATGTTTCCCATTTTCTCTTTGTCTTTTTATTTTCTGGGAGGTTTCCTTAAATTTGTCTTTTAAACTTTCTCATTAAAAATATTTTTCATTAAAAAAATTTTTTTAATGTTTATTTTTGAGACAGAGCGTGTGTGCAACCCAGCAGAGGAGGAGCAGAGAGAGAGGGAGACATAGAATCTGAAGCAGTCTCCAGGCTCTGAGCTGTCAGCACAGAACCTGGCATGGGTCTTGAACCCACAAGCTGTGAGACTGTGACCTGAGCCAAAGTTGGACACTCAGCTGACTGAGCCACTCAGGTGTCCCCGCAAAAAAATTCTAAGAGCTATTTTTATCTTCTGATTTTGTATCCTTTTTTTTTTTTTTAATTTTTTCAACATTTATTTACTTTTGAGAGACAGAGCACGAGCAGGGAAGGGCAGAGAGAGAGGGAGACACAGAATCCGAAGCAGGCTCCATGCTGAGCTTTCAGCACAGAGCCCGACGTGGGGCTCGAACCCATGAACCATGAAATCATGACCTGAGCTGAAGTTGGACGCTTGATCGACTGAGACACCCAGGCCCCCCTATCCTTTCTGCTTTTTAAAGTGTTGTACCCATTTCTAGAGTCCTTTCATCCAGAGACTGTTGTATCTTCTCTAGAGAAGAAACTTCTGGTCTTTTGCCAGGTTGGTCTCTAGGCAATCTTGCTGTATGAAGTAGGGAAGCAGATCTGATGAACTGACAGCTTTTTTTTTTTTTTTTTTTCATTTAAATTATAGTTAACACACAGTGTAATATTAGTTTCAGGTATACAGTTCAGTGATTCAACACTTCCTTACATCACCCAGTGCTCATTGCAGCAAGTGCACTTCTTAATCCCCATCACCAATTTCCCCCATCCCCCCACAACCTCCCCTCTGGTAACCATCAGTTTGTTCTCTATAGTTAAGAGTCTGTTTCTTGGTTTGCCTCTCTGTCTTTCCCCCCCCCCCCATATGTTCATTTGTTTGTTTGTTTGTTTGTTTTTTTAATTCCACATATGAGTGAAATCGTATGGTATTCGTCATTCTCTCACTGACTTATTTTGCTCAGCATAATACTCTCGCTCCATCCACATCCTTGCAAATGGCAAGATTTCATTCTTTTTTCATGGCTGAGTAATACCCCATTGTATCTGTATACCACGTATTCTTTATCCATTCATCAGTTGATGGACACTTGGGCTGTTTCCATAGTTTGGCTATTGTAGATAGTGCTGCTATAAACATTGGTACATGTATCCCCTTGAGTCAGTATTTTTGTATTTTTGTATTACATTACAATTGTAATGCAATTGCTGGAAACTGACAGCTTCTTAAACTGGATTTCAGCCAGTCTCACTGCCTTAACCTTCATTTTTAGAGGTACCTTAATTTTTTATTAGGTGCTGCTAATCTATGAGTCTCCACTGTTGGCTTAAGATTTTGAGGCATTTTTCATCTACATTTAGCTTCTACAGTTTGGTTTTTTCCCCCCACCTATTCTCCATTCTGGTGGGTTTAAGTCCTTAAAAACAGAGGAAAACAAAACACCTTTATAGTTGTTGCAGTGGGATTTCATGGGAAAAAGAAAAACATGTGTTATTTAGCCAACTCTCTTTACCTCAACCCTTCATGCCTTGCCTGCTCCCACCTCCCTCTGGGACCTTCTGTGACTTACGCAGCATTGTCAATGAAGGATGACACTGAAGGGGACGCTGGCTAGCTCACTGTCACTGTGGGTTCTGAGGCCATAATCTATGAATCACTGCAGTGGGAACATTAGTAGGTCATTTCCAAATAATCAGTACATTCTTACTTATCACAAAGCTGCTGGTTTCTGTCTGAAGACATGTCAGTGGCCTTTAACTGCAGGCTTTGACTTTAGAACTCAGTGTCAAGATTTAAAAGGAGGAATTTACATACATGCACCTTGAAGGTCTGAACGTGTGTATATAATACAGTGCCCATGGGTTTGTATGCCTATATGTGCACAAACACACATCTCGAAAATGAGCCTTCTTGACAACCAGAACCCACCTTTGGACTGTAGGTGAGTTCAGAAGCATGAAAAATGTTTAGCCTTAAGTATGTTTAAATATTCATGACGTCTTCAAAGCGAAGCTTTTGGGAAGACTAAGCCACCTGGAACACAGCTGTGATAGTACGATAAGGCATCTTGAAAAATCACAGAGTGTCACGCAGGGTTGGGAAGAATATTCCGGTGACCTAGGCCAGTCCCCTGCTGCCCACTGTAATAAAAACTATTTTGGATATGTCCATTGTTAGCAAGATCAGGTTAATATTTAGAGCATAGTAGTATCTTACCAGCTTGAAGATGATTATATTTTGGATTACATAACTTATTTGGGGTAACAAATTCTGTTTATTTATTGTCTATCCTTCCTCATGTGGTGGGGTTTTCAGGACGGCAGCTGTTGGCACATTCATCATCGCTTTCCCCTTGTACCCATGGAAGACGTTACTCATCAGTCTTGGCCCGTTGTCTTGAGGCCCAGATGTGAGGACTCAGAATCCTTTCTACACGGGGCTGCTTACAGCTACTAGCAATTGATTGGGAATGGGGTGTTGTGGCAGGCTCACCAGATGAAACATGTAAGCGATTTCTGGTTGGTCTTTTATCACCTGTCTCAGTTGAACACGCTCTGGTTCACATTACTTTGCCCAGAACCAGTCTGGGCATGATCCCTCCAGAGCAGACCAGGATAGAATTTTCACTTTCGTGGGCTCAAATCACTTTCAAAATTTTGCTTTTGTTTTTGGGATCTCACCAACCATGATCGTCCTGAGTTGTGATTTTAATTCCAAGGACCTAAGTAACTGTGTGCTCGGTTTCTTCAACTGAATAGCACCCTTTATGCTACTGCGTGCCATCATCTTATTACTCTAAACCAGGGCTCAGCAAACCACGACCCATAGGCCAAATCCAGCCCGCCACCTGTTTTGGTAACATTTTATTGGAACACAGCCACACCTATAAGTTTATGTCATATCCATGAGTGTCTTTGCACTAAAAGGGCAGAGTTGAGTAGTTCCCACAGCAACTCTATTGCCCACAAAGCCAAAAATATTTGCCATCTTCCCTTTTACAGAAAATCTTTCCTGAACTGGTTCTGAATGATTACGCAGGATTCTTTTGGCTCTCAATTGTTGTCTAATATTTTCTCCATGGTATATTCAACTCTTTTACAAACCTACTTCATTGTGGTCTCATCCAGCCCACATTTATCTATTATACTCACAAGGCTCTCCTGAGTGATGTTTAGTGCTTGTTGCTATTCAAATATGCTGATCATAACCCTCCCTGCTCTTTGTTGAGCACTTACTATAGCCCAGGCAGTGCTAAGCACTCTACATAAATTAAGTGAACAGAAGCAAATGGCTTGGCATAGTGCATGGCATAGGGTAGATGCTCAATTATATTTAATTTTTACAACAGCCCTATGAAGGTAGCATTAAAGAGTCACTTAGGGTAGCCAGGCTGGTAAGTGGCAGAACTAGAATCCAACTCAGTTTGCACTGATTCCAAAACTTGTGACCTTTCCATTAAACCTCATCTCTTTCTACTACATTCTCTCTCTCTCTCTCTCTCTCTCTCTCTCTCTCTCTCTCTCAATGTTTTATTTATTTTGGGAGAGATGGCATGAGCAGGGAAGGGACAGAGAGAGGGAGAGAGAGAATCCCAAGCAGGTTCTACGGAGCCTGACATAGGGCTTGATCTCACGAACTGTGAGATTATGACCTGAGCTGAAATCAAGAGTCAGATGCCTAACTGACTGAGCCACCCAGGTGCCTCTCTACTACATTTTCCTGACTTGCCAGTCTGGTAAATCTGTCAACTAATTAGAATAACGGGCATTATATAGATAAAATGCATGTATGTGATTGGTGTGGTATGTTATCTCAGATCCTCTTAACAAACATGCAGGTTTGGTATTATTTGCAATTTACAGATGAAGACACGAGGCTGGGAGAATGTCATACAGGTAGTAAGCTGTTGGTGCAGTTCTAAGCTGGTATGATTCCAGATCTTTACACTGTACTGCTATGATACACAACCATGGTATGTGTCTGAGCTGACATTCATTCAACAGTTTCTACCATACCTTTTCATAGAGCAGAGCACCCACTCTATACCAGGTACTGTGCCCAATCCATTTGCTTTTTTCTGCAGTGAATTCCTTTCCTGAGTGCTCACAAACTGTTTAATTGTCTAGTGTTTGCTTTTAATTTAGTGCCCTTGGTAGTAGGTATTTGGGGTTGCTTTCTCAACTCCTGGGGAAAGAATTGAAATCTAAGACATTTTGTGCCTTGATTTCCCCATCTGTGAAATGGGAAAGAAAATGTTTTTATGTCTTCCAATTTCCTAAGATTCTAAAATTTCAAGCATGAGAGTTGGCATTGAACAGAGATTGCAAAGCAGGAGTCTGTGGGTAGGATCCAACCTTGTGGTTCACACTGTAGATTTTAAAAATTGAGTTAATTAAAACATGTTTAAATTAAGAGATTTTTGAGCTTCTCCTAAGTAATTAGATAACTTTGCAAGACTGAGTTTGTTGTCCCACACGAATACATGGCTGGAGCTGAGTAGAAGCTTCTCCCTTTAGGGGTGCCTGGGTGGCTCAGTCAGTTAAGCGACCGACTCTTGATTTCGGCTCAGCTCATGATCCCAGGGTCATAGGATTGAGCCCCACATCTGGCTTTGTGCTGAGCATGAAGCCTGTTTAAGATTCTCTCTTTCTCTCTCTCTCTCTCCCCCTCCCTCCCTGTCTCCCTCCCTCCCTCCCCATGTCCCTCCCCTCAGTTCGTGCATGCACATGCTTTCTCTCTCAAAAATAAAATTAAAAATAAAAGTAAATAAAATGGGATATTTAAGTAGCAACTGGAATGCCTTCAGTGTTGGGGAAACAATAAGCATGGTGGGGACTGATTACCAAGACACCAATTGTTCTGTCCAAAGGGAGAATCTTTTATTCTTAAAATTTTTAAAAATGTTGATTTATTTAGAGAGAGCAAGTGGGGAAGGGGCAGAGAGAGAGGGAAAGAGAATCCCAAGCATGCTCTGCTCCATCAGCACAGAGCCCCAAGCCGCCTAGGGGCTAAATGTCCCATTTTAATCATTTACTTTTTGCCCTCTGATATTTGTAGACAGTTGAATATATAACTTTCACATTTAGGCAGGAGAGAGTCCAGCTGCATATAAGAAAGAATATTGTCTACAAGATGAAATGTGCTTTAGAACCTTGATTGAACTGAATTGATAGAACCCTTAACTCCCTGATTCTATGTATTTTAAAGGAATTTATTTTTAAATCCAAATAGGACATTTAAAATGAGCATAAGTGAAAGGAAAGCTATTTTTAATCCACACACATATGTAACTATAGATTGTGATGCCCACCTACTTATTAGGGCAAAATATTACCGTTGTAAAGTTATGAGGGAATCATAATTATGTTCAAATCCCAGCTAGGTGAACTGAGAAGCCACTGGTACCTTGGACAGCACCATCCCAGTTCTTCCATGCAAATTTGTTCTTTTGCTGGGGAAAAAGGACTTAGCTCTCTCTTTTAAATTCTAGCTAACTCTGGACTCTTTTAAAATGATTTTCATTTCCTGTAAAAGGAAACAATAAATAAGAGATTAGGTAACTACCAAAATGTCTGTTCTTTAGGACAGTTTATTTCCTTTCTGTACTTTTTTGGCTTATTTACTGCTTGTTTTAAAGGACTGAATGGTGGCAGGGTGTTGCCCCCCTCTCCCCCCCCCCCCCCCCGCCCCGTCTTGAAAGTTACAAAGCATTTGGTCTTTGCTTTCTGCACTGCTGTTTCAGTAGTGCCTGAAACATAGTGAGTGGTCAATAACGTTCATAGAATGAATGCTTGCTTCTCCTACGGTGACATTTATAGTTGCTCATCTCAGTCACAAAAAGCATGGTGTTAATGAGAAAGGGGTAGAGTGTTTGATCTCTTTCTGGAAAGTATGTTTTGTTTGTGCTCTCTGAGAAATAGGCTACATTACCTCCCCACTGCCAGCTTTGTTCACAAGGAGCATGAGTGAACTAGGAGAATCAGATCCTGGCATCCCCCCCCCCCCCACTCCCAACACACACACACACACACACACACACACACACACACACTGTAATCAAAGTGTCCTTCCCACAAGATACACAGCACATATCATCAGCACCAAAGTCATTCTTTGAGTCTAGGTCCTTGCTCAAACTTCACATCTGACAACTCATTCTTTGGCAGTAAACTGACAGCACTTGGATCTTGTGGTGCCAAGCAGAAATCTCCTTCCCCAACCACACTACTCCATATTAATATCATTTCTCCTTCAAGCTCTTAGTACTTAACTCTCTTACTACTCACTTGGCAGGTAATCATGCACATCCCTTGTTCTCTTATTTAAATCTGGTATTTAACCTTTCCTGTGTTGGTTTCTTTCTCTTCTGGGTCATATTGGAAATCAAGTAGAAGGAAAGGGTATGTATTAGTATGGTTCCCTATACATAGTAAGTCTGTGTCTTACTTACCCCAGAAGCATGCTTTGAGACAAATTTGGGTCCAGTTACTTTGTCAGGTGATCCCATGGAAGTCAGTGAGGGAGTAGGAACGTAAGGGAGGCAAAGGAAGAAAAACAGGCAAAGGAGTGTGGTAGCTAGTGGGTTCCCAGTGGGCAACTGCACCGTCCTGCTGGGGACCTTCTATGATAGTATGGTCCAGTAAAAATATAATGCAGGCCACAAATACCAGCTACATGTGTAATTTTAAATTTTCTAGTAGCCACATTAAAAAGAGAAACTGATAAAATTAATGTGTTTCATTTAACCCAATATATCCAAAATAGCACTTCAGTATATAATCGGTGTAAAAACTTCTGTTAGTTGATTGAAAATCTCTGGATTCTGGCTATGGCAGCCTTTTCACCTTAGTTTTGCTGTTAACATTAAAGGTTGCCATATGTAGTTGTACAGGTTGAGCACTGCATAACTCTAGGGGGCAACACTCACCTAGGTTTCCATACACTGCAATATGCATGGCACTCCTAAAGTACAGTGTCCAACCTGCATATCTCCTCATGTGAAGGCTGTCAGCCTGTTACCTCTTGATCATTACTATTCTCATCACTTTGGGGAAAAGAATGAAAGATTGTTAGAGCAGACTTACTTGGGCTTAGCTATAATATTCTGTCTTTTAAGGGTCACTAAACATTTTGTGCACCTGACAGTGTTTCCTTGCAAGCCAGCCTCATGACTAATCAGCAGAAGCCAGCACCTCCAGGGCCCTGCAATCACTCTGAGGGAGTCAGCTTCACACGCACTGCTAATTTTAGCATGCAATCTGCAGAGGTACCAGTGAGTCTCTTTGCCAAGTACCCTTACAGACATGGCTTGGAAATAAGTCGCCCACACTGAGTCTGGGTGGGAGCTGGGAAAGAGCAAAGTCTGTGGCCCAGAGTTTCCTCCCCAGTGGTAGGCTTCCCCACTATCTCTTGCCCGGACCTCCTTTTCTCTGCTGGGTTTCCTCACCTCAGTCACCCATGAGGTGTCTGGCTGCAAGAGTGTGTGAACTCTAGATGCCAAAGTCAGTTGCTCAGTCACAGAGAGGCTCTGAGTTTATTTCATTGCTCTCTTTTATTTGTTCCTCTGTGGTGGGCAACAAGCCATGCAAGGCAAATCAAATGGGTCTGATTGGTAGTTATCTAGAAAAAGAAAGTACTCAAAGCATTTGTAGGAAGGAAGTCATGGACTTAATTGAATACAGAATTGGAAAGCAATTCAGAAATCAAGCATCCCAGCCATTTCCTGTTACAGATGATGAGCAGGAGAATCTGAGAGGTTGAGGAGCTTCTTCAGGGTCACACAGGGGGTTAGTGGGGGAAGAGTAGCGTCCTTTGTGAAGAGATTGTGTCTTGTTTACCTCCTCAATGCATTGTGTCTGGCACGTGGTTAGCTGAATGCAAATGTTTGTGGAATTAGTGCATTTTTATAATCAGACTACTAGAGGCCAGAAATATATACATTTTCCCCCATGTGTCTGTGTAGTGTGTGCTTGTTGATGTTTGCAAATTGATCATCCATTACCCTTCCTGCTTATAGTACCTCTGTTCCCTGTGCTGGAAGAGCCTTGTGATCCAAACGTGGCCAATCAGAGCATTCTACTCCCAGAGCCACAGTGATCCAAGCCAGACCAGTCAGAGCTGATGAGAACACAGTTCTGGGATTTTGTTTTGGCCTCTCACCAAGAGGGGAGAGCCAGCCAGGAGAATCTGAGGGGTTGAGGAGCGTTGGTGATGGCATTTGACCACCAATATCTGTGTGTATCTGAAGTCAGTGTCCATCCCTGGAATTTTCAGTTATCTGAGCTGATAATTCCTTTCTTAAAACAAAACAAGTTTTTTATCATTTGCATCTGAAACCAGATGACAAACTATCTTTGAAGCACCAATGAAGCACCCTACAGATTAGTTAATACCTTCAACATCTCCTAGCTCGTGAAAGGTGATGCCTCTCCAGCTTTAGGGGATAAACTATGCTGAGCCTAAACTTAATGTGGTGGTTTTATTCTTTTTGCCAGTGATTACTTTAGGCATGAGCAGGTGATGCAACTCTGGTGAATGAGACCCAGGGGGAGGTTTGCTGTCTGGATGCTGGTATAGGTTTTCCTCTTTGTATGTGGCCGGGTGAGGATGTGATGACTGGATATGTGGCAGTCAGCCTGAGGCCATGAAGAGACTAATCTGAGGATAGGAGTCAGCATGCCAAGGATGGTAAAACAGAGAGATGGAAAAAGCCTATGTCCTTGGTGGTATTATTGAACTACTAAACTTCATTATTTCTATACTTTAAAAATCTGAGGTGTCATTATTTTTTTTAGCCACTTTTCATTTGATATTGTTACTTGCAGCCCAAACCAATCTGATGGAAATAACTGTTTTTAAAATATATTTTTAAGTAGAAAATAGAAGTGAGAACAACTGAAAGGAATCTTATTGGGAAGATCAATATGCAAAATAATTTTATGAGGACTTATGACAGCTAAAAATGTTTCCAGATATTGTCAAATGTTTCTTTGGCAGGCAAAGTTGTCCCTAGTGGAGTGAGAATCCCTAAAGGAGCATTACTTGCTTCTCAGCTGTTCTAGAACAGTAAGTTTGCCGCATTGTTGGGACAGTCGTGAGATGTTCTTAAAAACCATTGAGTTAGAGAAGATAACAAGAGATGGAGAGAATGTGTAGAAATTGGAACTCTTGTACACTGCTGCTGGGATGAAAAATGGTACGGCCACTGTGGAAAACAGTTTGATGTTTCTTTACAAAGTTAAACATAAAATTATCCTGTGATTCAGCACTTCCGTTCTGAGGTTTGTACCTCAAAGAGTTGAAAGCAGGAATTCAAACAGATCTTTCTACTCTAATGTTTATAGTGTTGTTTACCATAAATAAAAGGTGGAAGCGACCCAAGTGTCTGCTGACATGAATGGTTAAGCAAAATGAGGCATATCTGTGCAGTAGAATATTACTTGGCCATAAAAAGGGATGAAGTTCTGATATAGTCTACAATAAGTGAATTTCAATATGGACCTTGACAACATTATGCTATGTGAAAGAAGCCAGATACAAAAGGACAAATATCACATGATTCCATTTACAGCAACTTCCCCTTATTCCACAGTTTCGCTTTCTGTGGTTTCAGTTCCCCACGGTCAGCTGCGGTCCAGAAGCAGACGATCTCCCTCCTCACATATGGTCAGAAGGTCAGTGAGTGTAGCCTAATGCTCATTCACCATGCCCAGGCCATGCACGTCACTCCCATCTCATCACACAGGCATGTTACCATCTCACATTGTCACAGGAAGCAGATAAGTTCAGTACAGTAAGGTACTTTGAGAGAAAGTGATCATATTCACATGATGTTTATTGCGGCATATTGTTGTAATTGTCCTATTTTGTTTTATTTTATTATTTTATTTTTTTAGCATTTATTTTTGAGAGCGAGAGAGACAGAGTGTGAATGGGGGAGGGGCAGAGAGAGAGGGAGACACAGAATCCGAAGCAGACTCTAGGCTCTGAGCTGTCAGCACAGAGCCCAATGCGGGGCTCGAACTCACAAGTCGTGAGATCATGACCCGAGCCAAAGTCGGACACCCAACCAACCGAGCCACCCAGGTGCCCTTAATTGTTCTATTTTATTATCAGTTAGTGTTGTTAATCTCTTACTCTGCCTGACTTGTAAATCACACTAACACAGGTATATATGTACAGGAGAAAGCATATATAGGGTCTGGTAATACTTGTGGTTTCAGGCATCCGCTGGGGGTCTTGGAACATAAGATAAGGGAACATAAGATAAGTGAACTGTTAGGCCAATTCAGAGACAGAAAGGGGAGTAAAGGTTACCAGGGGCTAGGGGAGAGGAGAATGGGGAGTTACTGCTTAATGGGTACAGAGATTCTATTTGGGGTGGTGAAAAATTTTGGAAATAGTGGTGATGGTTACACAACATTGTGAATGTAATTAATACCATCATATTGTATGTTTAAATCTGGTTAAAATAGCAAATTTTATATGTATATTTTATAAAACATACAAAAATATATAAATGTTAAAATTTGCTTACATTTTATAAATATAATACATCCCTGCAATAAAAAATTTTTTTAAAGCCCCAAATGAGTTAAAGTCATCAACTTTTGCCAAGTCCTGTAGTGTTTGGTGCAGGACATCAACCCAAGTGCTCTGGCACATGATAGCACATTTGAGGGGAAGGGGTAGGTGGGATTTGGGGACTTTTTCTGTGTTCTGGCCACCAAGACTGGAGTCCGTGGACTTCCAAGACCTCTGTGTCGCACTTACAGGTTCTGCCGAGCCCTTGCCGTGTACCAGGTACTGTGCTAAGGTCTTTGCATGCATCACCACATCTAACTCAGGATGGCTCCACAGAGTAGGTGCACATATTGCCCCCTTCTCTGTCTGAATAAACTGAGGCTCAGAGAAAAGGGGTAGAGCAGGTATTCAGGCAAACCCAGGGAGTCGGCACCACATGAGTTCCATGCTTTTAACCCCTGGAACTCTCTTTTCTGTTGCCCAAATGCCTCCTGTGGGTTAAAAAAGCCATTTTGAGTAACCTGAAGTTGTTAGTAGCTTCCAGCAACTGTGGTCTTTCTTACGTCACAGTTTTGTTTCATTTCATTTTGTTTTCTAACTACATTCCACAAAAGATGTGTTTTCCGCTGAACAGTGTCCGTTAGATCAGGAGGAAGGCCAGAGCACATGGGCTTTTCAGGATGTGAATTTACTGTTTCCTGCTGGGCTTTAGATGGCTATGTCTAAATTTTCCTGTCTGTCTTTCTGCTTTACTGAGGATAGATTATGGCACTTGATGGTTTAATGTGCGTAATCTCTAGACAAAACATGTCTCCACTTGCCTGCCAGGGAAAGGTTAATTTATTCTGCTTCTGGATCTAGAGAGGTAAATGAAGTAAGTGAAAATGCAGTGTGTGCGTGTGTGTGTGTGTGTGTGTGTGTGTGTGCGCACACGCACGCACATGCATGCATGCACATGCATGCATGCACCTGTGTATGGGTACATAAGGATCTGTATGAAGAGAAACAGACAAACCTTAAATCGAGAGATTTGAAGTGAAAGATTCTGCAGTCTCCTTTAAAAGGATTGCAAGCCTTCTTTCCCTGACATTGTATGTAAAACTTTTTGTCTGTGGTATGATTATGTTTTTGGAGGGTGCACAATATAGTGTTCATCAGAGTCTCATAGGGGTTTTGGAGAATGTCAGTCTATAATTTTGTGGTGCCTGTTACCTGGCACGTCTGTCTTTTTGAAGAGGTACAATCATCTTCGGTATGAGAGGTCCTTGATATTTAAGAAGCACCTTTATTTAGGTAAGGAGCTGGACGCAGAAGGCAGCAGTGGGAATTATTATTTCGAGCTTGTTAAATTGGAAGCTTGAAAAAAAAAAAAAAACCCAGCCGGATTGAAATAAACTTTGGCAAAAGGAGTTCTAGCACACCAATCTGCTCCTTTAACCGTCTCCTCCTCCTCCTAGTTCTTTCCCTCACCTTCTGTTCCACCGCTCTAGCCCTTGCCCACCTGATGCTTTGCAGGCCTGGCACCAACATGGGGAATGTAAAGACCAGACATTTTCACTTTATTCAGCTTGTGTCTGACACATAGTAGGAATTCAATAAATGGTAGCTTAAAAGAAAGCACATCCAGATCTCTGTGAAAAGGGAATTTGTCCTAGACATAGAATAAGAAGAGATTCCCGGTGTTTTCTTTTAACCTAGGTGGAACCTGTAGGCAGGCTTAAAGGTTGCACATTCCTGACAAATGGGAAGCCATCTGAGTGTGAGTTTCTGTCCTTAAAACCAAATATGATTTGCTAAGTATTCATCCATCGCAAGTCCGTGATCCTTCATGTATGTGTCTCTCCACCAGTCATCACAGCGGTCCAGGACCTTGATGCTCTCAAAGCCAGGTTAGAGTTGAGGAAACAGAAGTCAGGATTTCAAAGTGTGCCGTTTCCCTGATGCTGTGCCTTTCATGTGAACCTAGCGTTTCCTCATTTGACCAGGAAAGACTTCTTGTGTGAGAAAGACCATGAACTGAATGTTAACAAGTGGTGTGATGTATTCAGTGCCTGGGTCTGTCTATAATTCATTTGGGATTGAGCTGTCCTTCGCAAACTTTACTGCGTATACAAATCGCTTAGAGATTTGTATAAAATAGAGATTCTGATTCCGCAGTTGGGTGAAGACAGTGTGGAGCCAGAGCTCACATATCTAACCGGTTCCCAGGTGTTGCTTGCTGCTGCTGATCTCGGACATTTTGAATAGCAGGGGGTACACTTAGGTTTATAAAGGACTTGCTCATATGTGATCCTGTTTACTCCTCACCCAAGCCCTGTGAGGGATCCATTATTATTTCTACCTTTGAGATGAGAAAACTGAATCTGATTACAAATAGCTACCATTTTCAAGGGTAAGGCACACTAGAGACACAATAATAAACAAGACAGATACAGCTGTTATTTAAAGATGTTGAAAATCCGTGAAGGAAGACTCAGAATAATTAAATTTAAAAAGGCTCTGAGTTCCTCAATGAATGTTTGTAAAATGGATGAATTGCTTGAGCTCTGGGTGTTGGCATTTATCACAGGAGGAAGAGAAACAGGCCAGGGGCAGGGGAGGATGATGTATTCTTTCCTGGACACGGTGGTGACCTTCTGGTGTAGCTGTCTGCTGGGTAGTTCTGGGTCTGGAGGTTAGGAGAGATATCGAGGGTGAGGAGAATTGAAAGTTTGAGAACCGTCAGTACAAGGGTGGTAATTGAAGTTACAGAAGATTAGATTCAGGATACAAAGCACAATGGAGGACAGTTTAGAGAGTGAAGAGTCTAGAATAGGCTCCTAGCATAGGAACCTGTCTGGCCATCAATTATGGGTTCTCAGAGGAAGAGGAGCCCATGAAAAAAGACCAAGAAACACCTGCCCAGGAAGTAGAAGGAAAGCCATAGAAGCCAAGGGAAGAGAGACCTTCAAGGAAGGGGTTCATCATCAATGATGGGATAAGCCAGTGTCAGTCACGCGCCTCCTGATGTCACTGAGAAGGACACATGTCTTCTCTGATATTTCTGCCCTAAGAGTACATCCAGAATCCAATCAGGAGGAGATACCAGACAAACCCAAATTGAGGGGTGTTCTACAAAACTGGGCTATACTTGACACAAATATTTGTACCTTGAAAGACGAAGGCAGACTAAGGAACTGTTCCAGGTAACACTAAACAGACATGAGAGCTAAATGCAGAAGGTGGTTTTAGATTTGATCTTAAATCAGAAAAAATCAGTGTAAAAGACATTACAGGAACAATTTACAAAATTAAAAAAAATTTTTTTTAATGTTTGTTTATTTTTGAGAGAGAGAGTGTGAGCGGGGGAGGGGCAGAGAGAAAGGGAGACAGAATCTGGAGTGGCCTCCAGGCTCTGAGCAAGCTGTCAGCACAGAGCCTGATGAGGGGCAGGGCTCAAACTCAAACTGTGAAATCATGACCTGAGCCGAAGTTGGATGCTCGACCGACTGAGCCAGGCACCCACAATTTACAAAATTTTAAAATGAGTTATTACATAAGAGTTGCTATTGACTCAATGTTTGTGCCCTCCCAAATTCACATGTTAAATGCTAACACCCAGTGAATGGTATTTGGAGGTGGCACCTTTGGGAGGTGATTATAGGTCATGAAGGTGGAGCCCTCATGAACAGGATCAGTGCCCTTATAAAAGAGACCCCAGAGACCTCCCTTGCCCCCGTCCCTCATGTGAGGACACGGTAGGAAGACAGTGGGCTAAGAGCCAGAAGTGGCTCTTTCCAGACACTGAGTTTGTGAGCACCTTGATCCTGAACTTCCCAGTATCCAGAACTATAAGAAATAAATTTCTATTATTTACAGGCCACCTGGTCTATGACACTCTGTTACAACAGCCTGAACATACTAAGACAGTAGTAGTGCATTAATGGTTTTTTTTTTTTTTTTTGGAATCTGATCATTGTGTTATGATGATGTAACAGAAATATATATATATTTTTGTTCTTAGGAAACCTGAAGTATTTAGGAGTAAAGCGAAGTATTTAGGAGTAAAGTGTTGTGATATCTGTAACTTACATTTCCATGGTCCAGAAAAACAAAAGCAGGGGATAAACACATGTGACAAAAAAAGATTAATCGGATATTCTGGGTGAAGGACATACGGGTATTCATTATATCTTCTTAACTTTTCTGTAGAAACATTTCAAATTAAAATATTTAAAAAAGAAAAGGAGTGGAATATACGTTATCAAGTTCTGTGGAGAGGTCAGGAAACATAAAAGGTCACAAGTGTCCCTTGGATTTAGCTCCATGTATTTAACCTTGAATTCATGGCACTTAAATTCTAGAAGGAAACTCCTAGATGAATATTTAATTACAAATTGGAACAGGGAGTGGAAAACAAGAACAGGGTGTGATGTGAGAGAATAACGTGCATGTAATTAGTGCTTTGGTCAAGCCAAGAACATAAAGGAACCGTCGCTAGAGGGAGAGGTGGGGTCCACGTGGACACAGGAATCAAGGTTTGGGAGCGGTTACGTTTGCACAGCATATGGAATGATGGGCAGGGGTTCCTAGGGAGGTAGAGTAGGCATGTTATTTTTTTAAAAAAAATTTTAATGTTTATTTTTGAGAGAGGCAGAGACAGAACGCGAATGGGTTAGGAGTAGAGAGAGAGGGAGACACAGAATCCGAAGCAGGCTCCAGGCTCTGAGCTGGCAGCACAGAGCCCGACACGGAGCTCGAACTCACGAGCTGTGACATTACAACCTGAGCTGAAGTCGAACACTCAATTGACTGAGCCACTCAGGTGCCCCTGCATGTTCTATATAGGGGGAGCAAGGATGAGCACTGAGACATCAGCTGTGTCCAGAGCATGGGATATGGGGGTGGGTGATGGAAGGAGCAGCTGTTGAAGGCACGTAGGGAGTAGATTTAGAAAAACCTTGTTTTCCGGGCTGAGCACTTTGACCTTTACCTGAAGAGATTATACCTCTTGTCTACTTCTGGAAGCCAGAAGATGGCTTCCAAAGTTTCTCTACACATAGGAAAATACGTTTCCTTAAGTGCTTCTAGGTACTCAAGCCAGAAGCCAGGGTACCATTCTTGCCATCCAACACCTTCAGCCCCCCCACCCAAACACCAGCAAAGCCTGTCAGTTCTATCTTCTAAGTATGTGTCTGTTGATAGTTCTCCACCTCTCTGCTACCAGCCTGGTCCAAAGACCATCACTGCTCTTCTAGTTGAGCCCCTTGCCGCAACGCCCCTCTACTGCCCGGAGAAAACGATATTTAACCATGTGTCGAACCACATCACCACCTCCTCCCCCTTCTCCAAAACTATTAAATGTCAGGATCCTTAACATGGCCTGGTGGGTCCGGTACATTCTGGCTTCTGCCCCTGTTTCCAGTCATACTTTGTCCCATCCTTCCTTGTCTTTACTCAACCTCAAACATGTTTATGGGGTTTTCAGTTCTTTTTTTTTTTTAATTTTAATTAAAAATTTTTTTTTCACATTTATTTATTTTTGAAAGAGAGAGAGAGAAAGAGTGTGAGCAGGGGAGGGGCAGAGAGAGAGGGAGACACAGAATCCCAAGCAGCTCCAGGCTCTGAGCTGTCAGCACAGAGCCCGATGCGGGGCTTGAACCCACAAGCCGTGAGATCATGACCTGAGCTGAAGTCAGACACTTAACCTACTAAGCCATCCAGGCACCCCAGGTTTTCAATTCTTTGTTGAAGCAAGGCTCTTTTCTGACTCTGGGTTTTTGCTTGCTTTCTTTCTCCTCCCTCTGCCTGAACCTCTCTCTTCTTTACCCCAGTCTTTACCTGGTTAACCCTTGTATTAGTTTGTTAGGGCTGCCATGATAAAGTCCCACAGCTCAACTGACTTAAAAAATTTATTTTCTTATAGTTGTGGAGGCTAGAAGTCTGAGTTCAAGGTGTTAGCAGAGCTGGTTTCTTCTGAGGCCTCTCTCCTTGGCTTGTAGATGGCCGTCTCCTTGTGTCCTCATGTGGTCTTTCTTCTGTGTATGTGTCTGTGTCCGAATATCCTTTTATAAGGACACAGCCCTATTGGATTATGGCCCATCCTAATGACCTCATTTTAACTCAGCTACCTCTTTCAAGACCCTGTCTCTACATACAGTCACATTCCGAGGTCCTGGCAGGGGGTTAGAACTTCAGCATATGACTCTGGGGGGGACATAGTTTGGCCCATAACTACTCTTCTCAGTGTTTAGGTTGGAGGGTAAATGTTACTTCTTCAGGAAAGCATTCGCTTACTCCACTCCACCCAATCCAAATTAGATTTCCTGTTATTTTTGTATATAGCACCCAGTTTGCTTTCCCCTCTAATAGCCATTCCACTTTATGATTGCATGTTCATTTGTGGATCTCCGCCGAGAATTTTAAGTGCCACGATTTCAGGGACCATATCTTTTCTGGTCACTGCTGTATCCCCAGTGTCTAGCACAGTTCCTGGCCCATAGTAAGGAATCAGTGCAAATTTGTTGAGTTAGTGAATTAATGAAAAGTCCAGAGACTGCACAGAATCTAGCAAGTTTGTGTCTAGTTAAACTGAGACCAAAACCATTGAAAGGAAAGATGATTCTCACCCATGTTTGAAGATGTGCACAACAAGTGATTTCACACCAGCCCTTGGCACCCCCCCCCCCCCCCCCCACTGCAGCCTTTTGGCATGAAATGCGCAAACTGTGGTTGGAAATTGATTCAAGCTCAGAGGTAGGCAGCTGGGGAGAACACATTTATAAAATTATTGCTGATGTGTGCTGTGACATAGCCCAGCGTGACACCACAAGCCAGTGTATGACCAAAACTAATGACATTGGGCTTTTTGCTTAAAAGATAAGAAGATTCTACCTTAAGTAGGGACTCAGAACAAATTTCATTCTTGTTCAATTGTTTTAGTTGTTTGGATTTAGACTTGATTTAAATTGGTTTTCTAGGTGGATCCGTTTTTAAAATTTAATATTTGGTAAGGTTTAGCGCATCAGTGAGATTTTCCTCCAGCTTCTGGTTCACAGTCTCTGGAAGATCACTGTGAGTCTCAGACATTCTCAGGAAAAACCGTAGATTCCAAAAATCTTGTTGTTAGAAGTTTCTAGAGAATTCTTTAATTCAGTCCTCTGCCGGCAAAAGGTCGTTTGATTTTGTCCGGGATAGATTGTTCATTTATTTTTATTTATCTAGCAAACATTTATTGAGTGTTTGTTCTCTGCTAAGCACCATGGGTTAACAAAGAATAATGAGTTATAATATTCACTCTCAAATTTGCTCCTTGAGGGCAAGGGCCAAATCTTGGTCTTGTTTTCTCTTACGTGGTGCCTGGTTTACTGCATGGTGACATTTGTCAGTTTTTGCTGCCCAATGTCAGAATCTCCAATCTCTTTAGAAAATTTCCCACCGCATGAGTCTTAGTGGGAGGCAGGGCCCTCCTCCCACCATAGGAGCCCCAAACATGAGGTCATTGCTGTCCTAGTGTCCTTTGCATCTCCCGTATGAGATGTGACCCAGACTTGGCCAATCAGATGCACACGTGTAAGGCTTTGAACTGGGAGTGGTGTTCTGCCGAAGTAGGAGCAGTGGAGGATCTCTTTTGGAGATGGCAGGAGCAGCAGTGGGCTTCTGGAGGCCAGTGATGGTGCCAGTGTCTGCACTCAGTGCCCAGGGGCAGGAGGGGCCAAAGTCTAGGCTGTAGCCCCTCGGGTCGGTGGCTGCTGCAGTCCTGTCCTCTCTGAACGGCTCTTGTCGCCTGGGTTTGGCAGTGGTGGTGGCTGCTGGCCAGCCTGCCTTTCTGCCTGTCCACGTGCCAGGCCTGGCTCTCCAGCCTTCCTGGTGGTTTTGTGAGCTCCCCACCATCCCCAGAATGCTTGAAGGATCCAGAATTGGTTTCTGTTGCTTACAACGTGACTTGTGTAACTCCTGGTCCAGGAACCCAGAAACAGCAGTAACTTCCTCACTTTTCCATAATTCACTTTAATTTTTATTCTGAACTCCCCATTATATTGGGTGGCAGATACTTAATCTCAGTCAATTTAGGATTTCTTTCCCCCACCCATCTTTTAAGATAACATCTAAAAGTAATTTTTAATATTATAAAAGCACAGAAAGATAAAAAATAGAGAAAAATGCTACAAACAATCGCAACTACTCTATTCAGTAACTGTTACTTAAACTTTCTTCTTCACGTGCAATAATGCAAACCATTCTCTATGCTGCCTAAAACATTTTAAATATTATTGAATCATTTTCCTTGTGATTTCTAGCATTTATAATTACAATTATGAATTCTGTTATAAAAATTTTATTTTAAAAGTGTAGACGTTATTAAAAATTAAAGCTATAGAAGAGCTGAAACCATAGTATAGTGAACACTGGATACCCCTCCTTCTAGATCAGTTGTTAATGTTTTGCTAGATTTGCTTTCTCTCTCGTGTACCTGTATGTTTTGCCTGCTGAATTATTTGAAAATAAGTTGCAGAAATTCAGGTATTTCGTCTCTTAATAGTTCACGCATTTTCCTAAAATGTCTTTCTCCGGCATAATTGCAATACCATTATCAGTTCAGGAAATTAACAGTAATTTCACAATATCATCTAAAATCTAGTCCATGTTCAGAATTGTCCCAAGAATGTCTCTTGTAGCTGGGTTCTAAGAGCATCTTTTCTTTTTTAAGTTTCAGGGGCTCAAATAAGTATCTGAGTATTGGAGGTTGTTGGGGGCTGAGGCTTGCAGTCCTCTGGGAGGAAGTCTTTAAGATGGTTTCATGTACCTGGATCCTAGCCATTTCCCCTCCTGAGTTCTTGCTGGTTTCTTGGGTGAACCACTCAAAGCACAGATCCTAGTACTTCCAATTTCCAATTGGGGTCTCCAATGATAGTGCCCACTAGTGGGGCTGGGGGGCAGGTGCTCCCCTGTGCCCAAACTCCTCTATTTTTTCTTTTTATCTTGTCTTGAAGGCAGGAAACTCTGGTCTGTCTCTTTGTGTTTATTGTCCTTTGGCCCAAGTCCCTTCGAGGTTCCTTTTGAAATTTAAAAGCCTTTTTTTCTGCTTTCATGGTCTGACCCCTTAAATAGAGAATGGTCATGGGATAATAGGGAGGACACACTGGTGGTAGGAGAAAAGAACATCAGTCCATCTATTACCCTGCCTTATTTGTTCTGTGCAGACATTAGCACGTATATTTAGCTGTTATGCCCCCAAGGGGGCCATACTTGTTAAAACATTAAGATACTCTGACCTGGACCACTAACCCCATCACCCTACAAGACAAGTTTTGCTGGTGTGTATTGTCTTCATGTTTTTCCTATGTCTATTTTTAGATCTTTATGACTATAATTAATGTGGTGACAAATTAATGCTATACAGTGATAAACAGCCACTGTCCTCAGCCCGCGTCCCCCAGGCAGTCCAGCCTCTCCCTCCGGACATTTCAGAGACCTTCACCAGTGAATGATTGCACGCCCAGAAGGGCAGGGCATCTTTAGGACCCCGTCTGAATCCATTTGATGGGTCAGTACCAAGACTTCCAGTCTGTTTTGAATATTTCCGTGGAGAAAATGTAAATTGGATCAAATCACCCTCCTACTTAAAACTCTTCATTGGCTCCCCACTTCTCTCTGAATTAAGTTCCAGCTGCTTCAAAGGGCACACAGGCATTGTAAGATCGACCCTTGCTTTCCTCATTAGCTTCTTCTCTTATTAGTTTCCCCACCTGCTTCCTATCTTGCCTCCTGCTACCCACGTCCTAGCCAAACTGAACCCATTTGTTCCTTAAAGATCCTGTGCCCTTTTTGGATTCTGGGTCTTCTCACAGTTTCCCCTGCCTGGAGTTGCCTCACTAATTACTGCCAACCTTTAGGTCTTAGGTTAAAATGTCATTTCTCCTGGGAAGTGGTCCATGAACCTTCCCCGTCCCGGTTCAGGTTTCCTGTAGCTCTTTGAACCTTTATTGTAGAACTTGCAACAATTTCTCATTCTTTCTGCTAGGACTCTGAGCTCCAGCATCCATGCTTATCTTGCTCATCATTTTACCCCAACTGCCTGGCCTTGTACTAAGTGTACATTGGAAGAAATAATAAAGTTTGCATGTGCATTCATAAACGTGTATGTGTCTATATGTTTACTCACACACACACACAAGTAGGAGAGCATGAACAGATGGGAATCAGAATGGGGAGGATTTGGAATACAGCTAAGAATGTAATAATGTCACTGCAAGGGTGCAAATGGGAACACTGGTGTTTGTGTGTAGATAACTCAAAATCTAGTAGCTTGGTGCAAGGAAGCTAGCATAGCTGACACAGACTGGGGCAGGAGATTGTTTTACCAAAAATTTGTATCGTAGGTGCATCATCATGGCATCTTAAGGCCTCTTAGAAATAAAAGCTTACAGAAAACTTGGGTTGCCTTTACAGTGTGAAGGAAGCAAGAAATTAAATGTGCGACATCTGCCCTCCATGCCCAGGACAGAGCAAAGAGAATCCTTTCTTGTTTCTATTGGGAAGCAAGGCATTCAAGATCAATATTTGATCCTATGGCCATTAGAAACATGATAATGAGGGGTGCCTGGGTGGCTTGGTCAGTTAAATGTCTGACTTCGGCCCAGGTCATGATCTCACAGTTTGTGAGTTCGAGCCCTGCATCGGGCTCTGTGCTCACAACTCAGAGCCTGGAGCGTGCTTCAGATTCTGTGTCTCCCTCTCTCTCTCTGCCTCACCCCTGCTTGTGCTCTGTCACTCAAAAATGAGTAAACGTTAAAAAAAAAACAAAATTAAATAAAAGGAAACATAATAATGAGGCTGCGCCCCAATACAATTTTCTACCCGTCCGTGCTTCCTGCCTACCGTAGACACCAGCTCCTCACTCTGCCAGGTGCCATCTCTTTTGTAAGTGTTGGCCAGCCTGCTGTGAGTAATAGCTGCCCAGTCACCGAGGGGGCAAATGTCCCCTTTGTGATGCAGTCGTGGGACGTCTGCATGGGAGGTGTTGTCCACCTCTGGCCAGCCAACAAAGTGCTCATCGGAGGTGGAGCTAGTCCAGACCGGGTGTCCCAAGAAAGGCAGTGACCGACTAGCTAGGGCTTGGCATGAGAGTTTGCTTCTCAAGGAGCTGGTTTTCATTTGTGCCATAATATATAGAGAGAGGTTTGTTCATATATTCATTTATTTGCTCTTTCTGTGACCCTCTACTGTAGTGAGTACAAGCCTAAATTCCAACAAGGAATGAATGTGATGTCTGAAGAGTTAGGAAGGTAGAGAGGTGTGTGTCACACTAGAGTCTGTGTCCCGTCTAAAGGAGGCTGCTGCTTCTCAGCTCCGGCCAGTTGTTTCTCTGAGATAGATTTGTATGACTCCTTTCCAGATGCTCCATTTTGTCTCCTGCAGTGGCCCTTCCTGCATGGGGATTAAAGATCCCCACCCTGTTAACTGGCTTTGGCCAATGCAACGTGGATGTGAGAGGCACATGTCTCTTCTGGGTGAAAGGTGCAAGCACGGTTTGTTGTGTCTCCTTTTCCTTCGGCCACAGTGACTCTCAGTGTTTCACATGGAACTCAGGGAGAGACAGGGAGCAGAGCCACAGCCTACCCACAATGGACGTGTGGTGTGAGTGAGTAACCAGTTTGAGATTTTGGTGTTTTTACTGTAGCATTGCTCATCTATTCTGACTATTTACGCAGTATTCCAGATCTTTGGAATTTTTTTTTCGTGAGAAGCCATAAATCCATATTTTTGTAAAATATGTCTATTTTAAATTTTATAATGAACCAATTCTATATACAACATATATGTATATGAACAAAATTGGGAGTGTGAGCCAAAAAATATGTGCGGACCATTGGTTTCCTACCTCTAGGCAAGACACAAGGTACATTGTGATATACAAAACAGACACGCTCCTTACCTTATAGGGCTTACAGAAAATAAATGCTAGGAAGAAAAAAGTAATTATTGAGGTGTCCTTGTGATAAACACTAAAAGAGAAATACAGGGTACAGTGAGAGCTATCTAAGAGGAATTAATCTAGATGAAGGTCAGGAAAGGTTTCACTAGGAGATAGGAAGGACTGGCTAGGCGAAGGGTATAGCACTGGGGTTGGGGGCAGGTGAGAAAGGCTGTGAGTTGGGGGAGTAGGAACTCTGACCCTAACCCTAACTTGAAAGTTGAGGAGCTGAAAGAATTTCAGTATAGCTGGAGCTCCAAGCGACAAGAGGTGACGACTCAAGTGATAAGGGGTCCTCGTAGGCAGGCCATAAAGAATAATTTGCGCTTGAGCCCAAGGGTAATAGGGAGCCACCAAATGAATCTTAGCAAAGGATTGTCCTATTCTGAAGTTGTGGGAAAGTGACATTTAATCATTAATATTTTTATTGGTTTGTTTGACATATCTTTGTCCACTCTGTGGCAGGCATTGTGCTAAACCCAGGAAATGCAAGAAGAAACCCTGTCCTCGAACACACAGCTTAATAAGGTTTCTGACACACAGACACAACTATAAGTAAAAGGAGAGAGTAGTATATGCCATTATCTATTCATTTACTTATTTATTCAACAGACATGTTTTGAGCACTTACGTATGTGTGCCAGACAATTTTTGTACTCATTGGGTGTATAGTAAGACATTATGGATCTTACAGGTTAGGTCACCTTGTAAGGCAAAGTTTCTTTATTACTAAAATGGAAAAAGTATTTGTATCAAAACAAAATCGTTGTGATGTTTACATGAGAGAAAATGCTTAGCATAACGTCTGGAAGATAAGTGGTATATAAAAGACAGCTATTTACTACTGCTATTATTATTATTAATTATTACTTACCTCAATAAGGGAACAGTTCCTAAGATCAATATCATTAGAGGTATTGGATGTGAAAGGAGTCAACCCAGGGAAAAGTGAATGGCTCCAGCGAGGTTAGAACTAATTAGGGCTGGCAGGAGTGTGTGTGTGTGTATCTGTGTGCATGCACATCTGTGTGCACATGCATGTTGGGAGGGTCATTGTAGCATGCCTTTGACAAGTAGAAGTATCAAGATTGTGATTGACAGATAGCATGACCTTCCCTGAGGTAGGAGAGGAAAGGAGAATATGGGGAATGAGGCTGAATCATAAAGCTGATGCACGAAGAGATTTTTAGAGAACACAGGAGGTAGATATGCAGGCATTTCCTGCCTGATTCAGGATGTGTGGTCATTTGGAGTGCATAACCATTGGCAGGAAGACCATAATCCTTTCTGAATAAGTTAAGAGAATAAATAAAACATTTACAGGGCATTTGTCACCTCTGCTAGGGCCCTGCAACATTAAACTAAGGCAAGCAGATGTGTATACTAAGGCTGAGTCAAAAGGCACTCTCTGCATTGGAAGTAGGGGTGTTGGGGGGGGCAGCCATTTCAACATTGAACAAATCTTTCTAAGTGTTGGGTAATAATATGGTGATAGATGCTACATAAAGATGCTGTATTACCAGCCAGATTATGAGTATGTCATGTATACACACGTATATTTTGCTAAAACATACAGAGCAGCACTGTCCAACAGGCATATAATAACAACCACATATATAATTAACATTTTTCTAGTATCTACGTTATAACAGTAAAAAGAAACATGTGAAATTCATTTTAGTATTTTATTTAACAGAATCTATCCCAAAGGAAATGCTTATAGTTCAACATGTAATCAATATAACAATTATTTATCAGATTTTCTACATTATTTTTTCATCTTTAGTCTTGGAAATTCAGTATGCATTTTATACTTAATAGCACATGTCTGTTTTGACCAACCTCATTTCAAGTCCTCAATAGCCACATGTGCTAATGGCTACCAATATAGGACAGCACAGAATATAGAACAATGACTTTCAAATGGTTTTTCACCAGAGTAAGAAACACACACAGACACACACACAAATGAAGCAAAACTTTTATGAAGTAATAATCACAGTATGAAACTTACACTCCAGTGCTTTCTATTCGATTCTATTGAATTTTTTTTAAAAATGCTGGTCATGACCCACTAAATTGATTTTATGACCACCTGTGGGCGGAGGCCTGCAGTTTGAAAACCATGGGTATGGAAAGCCTGTAGGGTTACATCTTGAATGGGAGGTTAGAGGTATAGGTTCTAGTGTTGGTGCTGAAGGCAAAAATCTTGTGTGGCCAAAATTACCTTAAACTGCCCTGGGCCTTTACAAGGGCAAAAGATAGGAATTAACTTCTCTTATTTGTCTTTGCATTTTGATTGTGACCTTCCTTCTCTGAGGCACTGGAGCCAAATTCTAGTGTGATTGGTTTTAAGAGCTGCAGGATAAATTTTTTTCTTTCTCATAATTGAATTCAGATAAGGTAAATGTGTGTGTGTTGTCAACACCCTGGATACAATAGATGTGCAATTGATTTACATACAATTCTCCTATATGTGTAAAGTCTTATAGGATCCAAGAAATGACCCTGGGATGAGGGCCATGAACCACCCTGAAATGATATGCAACTTAAAATTGTTGTATCTTGTCTTCCAAAGGGTTTTTGTTCCAACAAATGCTAAGGAAACACATTGGTCTAGTGTGCTTGTAAGAATGTGGGGGAGACTTTCCACCTGACCTGACCACACCTCCCTCTTTGGAGGCATGGGGGCGGTGAGTGGGGGGCACCTGCAGAAGGTGTGGAACCTGTGGCTCCCATGCTCATTCTCCTAGGTGCCTCTTCTCTCCTGGTCACAGCTGATTGGACAGGAGGTGGTCTCTTGACTATATAGTTCAGCCAGTCAGAGTCTTTCTTTCTTGAGAATCTGCATAAAGAGAACTAGAAGTCAGCTATGTGGGGGCTGGAGCCATTAAGGGTGTGGGCGTGTGTGAGGGCCAGGGTTGGTATCATGGCAAGCTAAAGCCCAGATAGACTCAAGTTACAGGGAAGCAAGAGGGTAAAACTTGCAGAGGAAGCTGATTTGCAGAGCAATTTAAGTAGAATGAAGCCGGGGCACCTGAGTGGCTCAGTTGGTTGAGCGTCCAACTTCAGCTCAGGTCATGATCTCATGGTTTGTGAGTTTGAGCCCCGCGTCGGGCTCTCTGCTGACAGCTCGGAGCCGAAAAAGCCTGTATCAGATTCTGTGTCTTCCTCCATCTTTGCCCCTCCCCCGCTCGTGCTGTCTCTCTCTCTCTCTCTCAAAAATAAATAAACATTAAAAAAAATTTTTTTTAAAGTAGAATGAAGCCAAGAGGCTAGAGCGGTATGGGCCTGCAATTTTCTGGGTCCTGTGAGGGTAACTCAGTGGTTCTCAATAGGAAGTGATTTTTGTACCCAGAACCACCTCCCCACCCCCAACAAGGGGATATTGGGCAGTATCTGGAGACATTTTTGATAGTCACAACTGGATGAGGGGAATTGCTATTGGCATTTAGTGGGTAGAGGCCAGAGAGATGCTGCTTAAATATTCTAGAATGCTCAGAACCAGCTCCCACAACAAAGAATGATCTAGCCCCAAATGTCAGTAATGCCCGGTTGAGAAACCTCTATGGTAGTATTATTTTTCTGCCTGGATCTTTCTAATAAATTCCACCGTATTTAAACTATCTTGAATATATTCTCTCCTTCCCCCACTTCTGTCTCTCTGATAATAATACTAGCTAATGTTTATTGAATACTTACTATGTGCTAGTCCCACGTTAAGCACTTCCCAGAGATTATCACATTTAATCTTCCAAATCAACCTTATGACAGGAACTATTATTAGCTCATTTTATGGATGGAGAAACTGAGGCTTAACTCAGTTAACTTGCCCAAGACAGGAATCAGCTTGGTTTCAGAGTTTAAGCTCTTAATTATTATGCATAGGGACTAAGGCCAAAAAGCTATAAACAGCTGCCACGAGAACTCAAAAGTCTCAGTAGCTTTGGGAGGGGAGCATTTAATTTAGGAGCAAAAACCTAACATGCTCAATAGCAACTGAAGATAATACCATCTTAGAGTCTAGTAATCCTAATAATTAACATTTTCAAGTGTTTACTGTGTTCAGTACTTCTCTGCTTTGCAAATGTTGGCTTATGAGGCTGGCTTTATTATTATTCCTATTTTACAGATGAGGAAACCATGGTACAGTGTAGTGAAGTAAATGTCACAGAGCTAGTAAGTGGCAGCTGAAATTTCATCCCAGATGTTCTGGCTTAAAAATCTGTGCATTTTCCAACATACTAGGTTCTTTCTCAATACAAGCAAAAAGAAACATTTACAGTATTGAATATAAGTCAAGACCCTTGTATTTTACAAGATGCAAATTAAAAGAAGGGGCACGGGGAAGGAGAGAACAGTGTGAGTTGAGATTTAAAGGTATAAAAATGCAGGTTCAGATTCAAGGGGTCCATTAATGCTGCTGTGTCTGGGATGGGGGACTGGGGTGGATGCCTTGGATGCTTGACTTAAGCCTGAAATGGCAAAGTGGACCTAAAGCGAAGGAATCTTAAAGTCCTTGGTGAAAGTTTGAGGCTTATTCTGTTAGTCCAGGAGAGCCACTGGTTTGGGGGCAAAGGAATGAAGATTATGGTTAGGTAAGTTAGAAAGAGTCCCCTTAGAGGGAGCCTGGGTGGCTCCGTTGGTTACGTGTCTGACTCTTGGTTTTGGCTCAGGTCATAATCACACTGTTTGTGAGTTTGAGCCCCATGTCGGGCTCTGTGCTGCCAGTGTGGAGCCTGCTTGAGATTCTCTCTCTCCCTCTCAAAAGAAAGAAATAAACTTTAAAAAATTAAAAGAAGAGTCCCCTATGGCAGAACGTACATTGGAACAGTGGGGAAGTGGAGTCGGAGACCTGCCAGGTGAGACTGACCTTGGCCAGAGGGAAGGGTGTGCTGAGGATGTGAGAAATGTTTCAGAAGTAGAAAGGTTTGGCTCGTATATGGCTGGATTTAGGGCTGTGAGAGAGAGGAGGTAAAAATGACAATAAGATCTTAGATGGGGATTTAGTGGTTGGTGAATCTGGAAAAGAACTATAGCACATGGGACAAAACATTTATTTTTTAAAAGTAAAAGCAATACAGGGTGCCTGGCTGGCTTAGATGGTAGAGTGTGCGACTCATCTTGGGGTTATGAGGTCAAGCCAAAAATTGGGTGCAGAGATTACTTAAAAATAATAAAAAAAAAAAAAAGTAAAAGCAATACACCTTGACTTTTGAACACGGTAGAGGGAGTACAGTTCTCTAATCCTAACCCCTAGATATAACCCACTTTTATTTATGGTATTTATATGTTTTTATAAACCTGTGTGTGTGTGTGTATTAACCTTGGGTTATATTATTTCTTCATTTCCCCCACAATATATTATTTACTTCTTTCCAAATCAATTCTTATACATTTATAACATTATTATTAATGGCTATATAGTATTCCACTGTTTGGGTATATTAAGATTCAGTTATAAAAACTTGGGTTGTTTCCTGTTGTTTTCTGTTTCTTTGTTTGTTTGTTTGTTTTTTGTTACCAACAAAGCAACAGATATCTTTGTCCTTCAATTTTTGTGCCAGTAGATTTATGCAATAAATTTTTCACAGAATTCCTGGGTCAAAGGTTAAGCACATTTAAAATTTTGATGAATTCTTCTAAATTGTCAGATAACCAGGTTTTTAGGAGAGGTTAATGAGTTCTGGTTTGGTCGAGTTAAGGTCAAGATGCCAAAGGCCAAAGATCACTGTGGATGCCCCCAAATCAGTAACCTAGGTTAGGACCATGAACAAAAGCGACATCTAGAGATACGCTGGAGGCAGATCTATGAGAATTCTAAGCTCTCCTAATGATTTAAGATAATAAATTATGCTTCAAATCTAAATATACACTAGACACATTAATTATAAAAGGTTCTCAATGTACTGTGAAAGTGTATACACAGCATATGAAAACACAATTCCATCTAAAATTTACCATAAAACTAAGACATTAACTGTGATAAATATTAATTAAACATCCAAATGATGATCTTTCTTGCTTCTATATTTAAATTTAGAAATGCTTTTGGAAGAGGATGGTTTGGATTCCTCAGATCTCTTAAAAGCATTTACCAAATGTCCGTGTCCTTTAGCTAAAGACCACCAGAAACCTACTTTCCATCGAACAAGCTGGGATTATTCTTCATTGCAGCACTGAGAGGAAATGTGCTATGGGAACTGTGGGGCATCTTGGTAGGAGTGTGTTAGGAAGGACTTAGTATAGGATGTGGACTTAGGCTGATTAAGTATTATTTCTGGTTATGTCTGGGTATTTCTGGAAGAGATTGGCATTTGAATTGGTGAACTTAAGTAAAACAGATAGTAGCCCCAATTTGGTGACGGCCTGCATAGAACAAAAAGGTGGAAGAAGTTTGAATGAACTCTGTGTGACTATTTGAGCTGCTCCTGCCCTTGGAATTCCTGGTTTCAGGCCTTTGGACTTAGACTGGAATCTACACCATTAACCCTTTGGCTCTGGGACCTTGAACTGTGTGGCTGACTTTCCTGGGTCTCCACTTTACAGAAGGCAAGTTGTGGGACTTCTCAGCCTTGATAACCACATGAGCTAATACCTTATAATAAATCTCTTCATGTAGAAGAGATCTGTATCTCCCATTGGTTCTGTTTGTCTGGACAACCCTGACTAAATCATGGGTTAATGGCCTAATTCTTCCATTCATTTCATTCTGTGCAAGAAATCATTCCAGTGGCTTTAGAGTTATCCCAAATAATTGGGTATGTTTGATGCAAATGTAGTCGGTGGCTCAAGTGTGTGGAGTGGTTAGCTGAAAACGATTCTGTAAAATATTTGACCCGAATTTTCTCCTCTTTGCCGCACACACCTTTTTTAATCTATCAGCAGCTCTGCACAGTCTCAGATCAAATAAAGGCCCTCAAGAAACCAGTGATGGCTATCAGAGCTCGGCACACTTCATTGGAAAGCCATAAACACAATTACTAGATCATTAAGGATTGTAAAACAGAAGCTTTGAAGCAACATGCACAGAATTGCCTTGTTGGGCATGAACGGTGTCCCACACATGCCAACGCCTCCCTGTTGGAAGCTACCTGGGAAAAGACAAAAGATTGTGAACAGAAATGTCTTAGAGGCATAAGGAAATCTGATAAGGAAGACCTGGATTCTACTCACAACTCTGATGCCCCTTGGGTGATACATTAATTGAACTCTCAGAGCCTCTGTTTCTTCTTCTGGAAAATAGGGTATTAAGGACTGATTTCATCAACACCTTAATTCTTTACCCCCTCTGTTAGGTTCCTGGGGCTGCCTTAACAAAGTGCCATACACTGGCCAGCTTAAACAGCAGAAATTTATCATCTTACAGTTTTAGAGGCTAGAGGTCCAAGATGGAGTTGTCAGTATAGTTGGTTCTTTCTAAGGGATGGTGGGGGGTGAAGGGGATCTGTTCCATGCTTCTCTCCTTGGCTTATCGTTGGCCGTTCCCCCTGCCCTGTTTCTTCACCTTGTCTTCCCTCTGGGTTTCTGTGTCCAGATTTCCCCTTCTAAGGATGCAAGTCAGACTGGATTAGGACCCACTTTCATGACTTCGTTTGAACTCAATTACCTTTATAAAGACCCTGTCTGCAAATAGTGTCACGTTCTGAGATGCTGGGAGTTAGGGCTTCATCATATGAATCTTGGGAAGACAGTTCAACTCATAATAGCACCCCTGTAACCACAGCCTTACCAGTTCGTCTCACAAAAGAGGCTGAGTCCATTTACCCATTCTTTGAACCTGTGCTAGCCACATGACTTGGATTGGCCAATGGGATATTAGCAGTGGTAATGCAAGCAGAGGTCTGAAAAAGCATGCATTTCTACGTTCACTAATTTTTCTGCAATTGCCATGGGAAAATTCCCAGGCCAGCCTGCTGGAGGATGAGAGGCCTGTGTTGTGGAGCCAGGTCAACCCAGGCATTTTAGATGAGGCCATCTTAGATCAGCCAACAGCCAGCCAAAACTCAGACATGTGAGTGAGTCCAGCCAAGATCAGCAGAGCATCTGGGTAACTGTCACTTAACCACAAACATGTGAGCAAGGCAGCAAAATCAGATGAGACCAGCCCAGGTCAGCTGAACCCCACGTAAATGTTTATTACTATATGCCCTGGAGTTTTTGTAGTTGTTTGTTCTGCTATATTATTGGATGAGAAAGTACATAGTGTGAAATGAATTGTAGCCATGGTATTCTAGTGTTTTACAACTGTTGAATATTACATAGAAGTAAAGAGTCACCAATATACAGTAACATGCTGTGTAATAATAGTGATAAAAGGTTTGGAATGAACAAAGCTAACAAATTGGGCATTGGGTATAAAGTGTAAACATGGGTATATACTTACGCACATAAGTCATTCATAATATTATATGATGTCTGCTCTGTGTGGATTCTTAGAGACTACCTGTGAGAAAAATGAGGCTCAGAGAATCAAACTGACTTATTCCAGGTCATATAGCTAGAAAGCGGCAGAGCTTTCACCAGAATTTGAGATATTTATGATTTGTCTAACATGGGATAACATGGTATTTTCATATCTTTTCCTGAGGAAGCTGTTGGCCTTAAAAAATAAACAGGGATGATCACTTTATCTCTAGAAATCTTTTGGCTTGTTTTGAAGTTTGAAGTTGGGGCAGAAAAGGGGATTAGACATTCACCCATCCATCCATCCACCAATCTTTCCACCCATGCATCCACCCTTCCATCCATTCATCCACTCATCCACCACCTGTCCGTTCGTCCGTCCATCCATCCATCCATCCAGTTATCCACTCATTCAACAAATAAGGATTGAGGACCTGCTGTGCATCAGACACTATACTAGGCACTCTCCTTCCATCAGCTTTCCTTTCTCCTGCTGTCCCATTCTTTTTCTCATCAACGCCTCCTCTTTTGTTCTCTTCCGTAAATGTTAACAAGAATGGATAAAAAACACCTTGCTTGTTAAAGCAAGTGTGTATAAGGTTGATGCTGATGGTTTTAGTTCAGTTGCAGTGTTAACTGCTGTGAGCGCACCTTGACACACCTCAGCTTTGTTTCACTTTATTTTGTGTTTCTGAAAGACCATGCGGTGGAGAGCATGCCGATAAGCACAAATACTCCACTGCAGCTTTGCAGATGCCCATATTGGAAGCTGGAAATGACATGTTTCTGAAGTTGACAGTTGTTTCCAACCATTGTGCATCCATTCATCCATTCTTTTCACCACTTTTTATCCTCCACCAGTTCAGGCGCTGTATTACTGCCCTGAACCTTCAGTGGTGGACATCAGTTGTACAGTGGTGAACATGGAGCTTCTTATATGCCAACACTGTTCTAAATACTTTCACACTTGTTCATTTCCACAGCAGCCCTGCGAGGTTTGTACTGGTACAAACCACAGATGATGAAACTGAGGCACGGGGCGGCGAGGTTTACCCAAAGTCTCATGGATGCTTAAATGGTAAGTGACAGAGCTCTGACCTCTAGATCCAGCGTCTATCTTCAGCATTGCCTTTCTAAAACCTCTGCTGGCATTACCACTGAAGGCCATGTTCTCCTCTGGACCACTTTTGGGTGGGTCTGCATGGCCACCACTCTTGAGCATGCCAAATGGTGATGCCGATGGGGATGTGAAAGAGTGCTTTCTTCAGAGTGAAGCCGCTACATATTTCAGCCTAGAATTTGAATCCAGATCCTTTCCACTCATGGACTCATGTTGTCAATCCAACAGTCTTTCCAGGCTCACCTTTCTTCTGAAACTGACCCTCAGCAGAACATCCGTTAGTGCCCATCTTCAGAACAGAAGACAGTAGAGAGAGGAGGAAGAAAGGCATCTCATTTAAGCCTCAGTCTCCTCATCTGTGAACTGGGAATAAGTGAGTAGCGTAACATTAGGCTCTGACTTTTATTTTTTATTGACAACTTAGTATGTGTAAGCATTGTGCTAAATACTTTGTCATTTGTACTCTCTCATTTAATCCTTAAAGCAACACTATGAATAAGGCAGGCTCAGAGCAGTTCAGTAACTTGTCCAAAGTGACACAGCTTATAAGTAGGAAGCAGAGCCTGGATTCAAACCCAGGCTGTAGAACATCAAAAGATTTCACTCTAATACACCACCATTGGTCCTTACAGGGACAGTGTTGCCCCTTACGCCTCTCTCCAGTGTTTGTGGGCATGACTTTGGTAATTACACTGATGGGGAGGTATTAAATCATGATGACATGATTTGCTTTAGGGGAATAGGCAAGCTAGACATTCAACAGGGGAAGACCTGTTCTTTGTCCTGCTTGGCTTTCTAGTGTCCTACCAGCCCTTCATGTAATTGAAAAACTCATACTGTCATCTGAGCCTGTTCTATATATGAACACATAGAATAGTTTGCATATATTGGTTTTAGCATACTTTGATTTTTCTAGGAATGCAGTTTACAGTGTGCATCAAGGGATGGTGGTAGTTTATTTTTCTCAAAACTTTATTCACAGTTTTATACCATTTCAGAAAAATCATGTCAACAATGTCAACACTGTTCAAATTATTTGAGGGACCCACACCTCTGACTCAGCTTGCATTTGTAGCTGTTACATACACGATGGTTCTTGGTTTGTGTGCCAACACGAGACTACCTTACCGTGCTTCTAGAATTCACATTGATTTTTGAAAATTGTACATGTAGAGGTTATATTATTTCTGAATTTCATTTCAGGATAGTAAAGGGCACATTGCAATATATATTTTTCTTTTACAAAAGGGTGGGTAGAATGGATCATTGCTCCCAATTCTTCATTCCCTCTCAATGGTATTACACACCAGTACCTTTTACCATGTAACTTTGCAGCAGCTTCCACTAGAGTGGATGGAGAACATTTCTGTGCTTCATTAATTTGGGGCTTAGCCATGAGACTTGCTTTGACCAATGAAATGTGGACAGAAATGGAAATGTGCCAGTCTGGAGCCTGGTCCTCAAAGGCATCATGAGTTTTCACTAATTCTCTTGTTCACCTGCCATTTGATATGAGAAAATCATGCTTCAGATGGCCACTGCTCTGTGGGGAGTAGGGAGACCCTTGGAACAGATCTGGACCCAACCTAAAGCCTGGAGCCAGAATTCATCACCAAATCCCAGATGAGCTCAGCAGAACCACAGCCAACCACAGACTCATGAGTGAAATATTAAGGTTTTTTTTTTTTTGTAACTCATTGAGATTTGGAAATTACATGTCACTCTGCAGAAACTGACTGATACAAGCAGGTGTTGGCTCTGATAAGGTTGATAAGCACTGCATTCTGGTATTCCTCCTTTAAGCAAAGCAGTTTGCTCAGGTCTTGGCACACACCCATGAATGCCTTATAAACAGGAGTTCTATTAGCATCGAATAATGGCTAAGTGATATTCTGATACCATATTAAAGGGGATTATAGATACACGGTTTTCAAATCCTTAGGTTTAGGGGCTCTGCAGTTAGTCTTAAATGCTCTGACCACCAGCATAAGTGCTGGTGCTTTGGATGGGTGTAAATTCAAAGAGCAAGCAGGTCAGAGATAATTGATGAGTTCTCTTCTTTAAAAGGGAATCTGGCGCCATGGAAACGACAAGCATGTTCAGGTTTGTGACTGTGGATTATAATTACTAAGTTATTAACCAGAGCATTATGTGAAAGATTGATGGTTCTTGCTCAATGTAATGTGTCCTTTAAATGCTAAATAATAAGTTAAATCCAAGGAATAAATAAGTTTGATGGCTTATTTATGGGGTAATTATGAGATATTTTCAGCCCATAAACTAGGGCATCTGTAGAAACCCAATGCTATGGAGGAAAAAGAGCCCTGAATTAGAGATTGGGAGACCTGGATTCTCTGCCACCTGCCAGCTAGTGACCTTGAACCAGTTATGTCATTGCTCTGAGACCCAGTTTCTTCATTTGGAAAATTGGGGTGAGAGCATGCATAAAAATGCCCATCTCATCGGGTGGTTGTGAGGAGTCGTTGTCAATGACATGATTATATAAGGTGCTGAGCACAGTGCCTGACACATAATAAGTGGTTACAAATGTTAGCTATCATTTTACCATCATATATGAGATAAGAGATTTGGCTCTTCTAGGAAGAGATTTCCTATTTTATGTATTCAGTCAGGAAGTAATTGGTACGATTTGCAGTAGACCATCAATGGATTCCAATTTTAAAAACAACCTTTAATTGTCCTTCTCTGCTTAAAGAATTATCGGAAATGTGGGTAAACACAGGCAAGAACAAAGAAGAAAATATATACCATCCATCTAACCCTCCATCTAAATATAACCACTGTTAACATTTTAATGTAGATTCCTAGTCCTTTTTTTCACCCATGTATAGAATTTCTTTTTTAAATCTGAAATTGGAATCATGCTGTACATGCTGATTTGCCACCTGCTTTTGAGATGTTTTCAATGTCATTAAATATTCTCCTAAAACACACTTTTTAATGGCTGCAGAGTAGGGTGTTCTTGAGGAACATTGTCTAAATGGAAGAGTTATTCACAGAAGCCTACTTAGCGCGTTCACTCAAATTATACTTTCAGACTTTCTGAAATCTTCGTTTCAAATTGGTCTTAAATGGGCAGGGGCTTGGCTTTAAAATTCCTCGCCACCTCCTCCTTCCTCCCCTAGCTGCCCCCAGGTTCTCTGTCAAGTAGTTAATGATGGTACTAGGCACTTATTCAGTAGGGGTGCTCTCAGTTTAAAGGGTCTCTGTGGTGAGCCATTTTGTAAAAGGGAAGAATGTCATTCAAATAACTGCCCTCTAATTTCTCTGCTCAGAGTTTTTATTTTTATTTTTTTTTAAATCGGGCTCTCTCTTTAGAGTAAGGTCCATCTACAGGTAAACACTTCCCTAATCGCCTTCTTAAACTACCCTACTTGATGCCAACTGGCACTTTTCCCCTGCACAAAAAGAAGAAATACTTCCTTTCTGTCCCCTGTACCTCCCACAATCTTTTTGGATGGTTTATTGTCTCCTACTTGTAGCATTCGAGTTGAGCTTCAGGGACTTGTATATAAACATTTTAAAAATCAATAGTTATGTACTTATTTTAATGTGACTTAGAAATGTATGTAACATGATATGCAGTATATCAATATATGATATGTAATATATCATCTATATGTATCTTGCAAATCAGCCTTGGGAGTCCATGAATATTATTGCTTAAGGGTCAGGCAGGATTTATTTATGGACAAAACCAATTTATGTGAAAATAACATGGCAAAAAGTCAGATATAGTACACAGGAATTTGGGCAACTTTGGTGATTGCCATGTTGCCACTGACATTTGATAATTGACATTGGGTAAATGTCCTGATTCAAGCCACCGTCATCTGCCTGGACTTCTTTTTTTAATGTTTATTTTTGAGAGAGAGAGAGCGTGGGTGGGGACATGTGGGAGGGGCAGAGAGAGAGGGAGACAGAGGATTCAAAGTTAGCTGTGCACTGTCAGCACAGAGCCCTATGTGGGGCTCGAACTCATGAACCGTGAGATCATGACCTGAGCCAAAATCCAGAGTTGCATGCTCAACCAACAGAGCCACCCAGGTGCCCTGTCTGCCTGGACTTCTAAAGCCCCCCCTCCTAACAGCTCTCTCTGCTTTCATTCTTGCCCTCCTCTCAGCCATTCTGTACATAACAGCCAAAGTGATTTTTCCCCCCAAGACACATTGAAGAACTCTCCTTATTAATGCTTGTCAGGGGCTTCCCACCGTTGTTAAAAGTGAAAAATTGTAACATTTGATTCTCACAGTGAGGCTGAGATTGGTGACAGGTAAGGAAACTGAAGTTCAGAAAGAGTGAGTGCCTGGCTCAAGGTCACGTAACTAGTAAGGGGAGGAAGAAGGATTCAAACCCAGATCTTCCGATTCTAGATTTCTATTTAAGTCATCTCTCAATGCACATGATTGAAAGATGTCCTTTGTTCAGCTGATTAGAAGAAGCCAGTTGTATTGATTAATAATGTTTGATTGGAAGTCAGAGAAGAAACACAACTCAAACTGGGTTAAGCAAAGAAGAGACTTTATTGCCTCAAATAACTGAAAAGTCCAGAGGTAGGTCAGGTGCATCTGGATCCAGAGCCTAAATGATATCATCAGGGTGCATCTGTTTTTTCTCCATCTCTGTGTTCTGCTTTCTTTGAGTTGATCCCATTCATAGGCTGGTTTTCCCTCTGTGGTCTTAAAATGACTGCCGGAAGCCCCCAGGAGTATATCCCTCCCGATCTACACACAACAGTAAAAGTGAGATAGTCTTTGTGCCAACTTCCCAGCAAAAGTCTTGTTATGTGTCATGGTCTCTCATTGGCTCATGTGATTATCCCTGAACCAGTCATTTTGGCCAGAGGATTTAATGTTTAATGTGCTGATTTGATTGGACCTGGGTCCTATGTTCTGACCCTGGGCCAGGGACGGAGCCTCACCTGTAGCACACTGGATGAGACTGAAAAGGTGATATTCCCAGAGATGATTCAGGATACTGTGTCAGGAGAAGAGTGAATGGATGCAAGCTGGCAAATACTACAGAGGTCCAACACTTTGGTCCTACTTGGGTGCATGATCTTGAGCATTAGTGTAGAAAATTCAAAGCCTTGTGTAGGAAAGGAGAGAAGTGAGTGGGTTTTGTGCATCTGAAGGATGGCCACATGGGACAATGGTGAGTGGCCACATGAGGTTATGGTAGTTCTAGTCCTGGGCAGAAGCAAAGCTTAGTTCCCCACTTAGTCACTTTTTTTAAGGCCCCCGTCGTGGTCACATCTCATGTGCAATGGGCTCAGGTCAAGTGCAAACAACAGTTCAGATTTAGAGGAGCAGGAGGAAGCTGGTATTCCATTTCATTTCTAGAAATCACCTTTTACTCCTTTAAAATGAACATGTATTTCTCTTTTCTAATTACAAAAATAAAACATGTTCATAAAAAGGGACATAAAGAAAATACTTGGTAGGTACACAATAATTATGAGGTGACTGAAGGAATAAAAATTAAAATTACCCAGAATTTTGTAACTGGGAAGTAATCTTTTTTGCATTTTTTTCTGACCCCTTTCTATACATGTGAATATATTGTACATGCATACACACACAAATATTTTAAACAAAAATTTGGATCTTATATGAAGTACTCTTTAGAATTTTTTTCCCCATTTAACAGTGGACCATAGTCATTTTCCTACTCATTAAACAGTTTTGAGTTTAATATGAGTTTTAATGACTGCATAGTTTTCCATTATATGTATGTAGCATAATTAATTTAACCAGTACCCTATTATTAGATATTGGTAGTTTGAAATTTGCCCATATTATAAATAATATTGAGACAGACATCCATATGCACAAACAGCTCTATTAATTTGTCTCAAGCACAGTTTTATTTTTATGTATTTTATTTTTATTTGAGAGAGAGAGAGAGACAGCAAGCTGGGGAAGGGGACAGAGGAAGAGGGAGAAAGAATCTTAAGCAGGCTCTATACCCAGTGCAGAGCCTGACCCATGACCCTGGGACATGACCTGAGCTGAAATCAAGAGTCCAACACTCAACGAACTGAAGCCACCCAGGCGCCCCTCAAGCACAGTTTTAAAATACGTGATACATATAACCAATTTGCTCAAGGGCTTTTATTTAAAAATGTAAGTAAAACCATGGTTTGCGAACATAATTCGTTCTGGAAACATCCTTGTAATCCAAAGCACTTGTATATCAAAGCGAATTTCCCCATAAGAAATCCATAGGAAATAATGGAAACTCAGATGATTTGTTCCACAACTCAAAAATACTCATTTAAGTGATTACAATTCTGTAATATAATACAAAATAATAAAGAAAATACAAAATATAATGAAAAACAAATTAACCTGCACTTACCTGTGAAAACCTTTGTGGTTGGTGTGAGGGAGACGAGAGAGGAGGGTCATTGTATAGCACGACTGTCATGATCATTAACGGAATCACTGCTATCTATTGGTTCAATGGAAATCTTTTCTTTTTGTGCAACTTTAACAAGGAACCTATCCAATAACACTTGCTTTTGCCTCCTTTTGAGGATTTTGCGGAAATGTGACATTGCATTGTCATTAAACAGATTCATTGTTTGCACTGCTACAACCTCATTCGGGTGGTGCTTTTCTACAAAATTTTGCAATTTCCCACATTTTACACATCTTCCTAATCTCACGTGAAGTGAGGGATTCCTCTGCCTTTTTCTCCTCCTCTGCAGATGAGATGCACACGTAGACTTCTTAGAAAATCTCGGAATTTTGGCCACTTGCCTACCTCATTCATACTTTTCGATGATTTTCCTCTTTTTTTTTTAAGTTTATTTTTATTTATTTTGAGAGAGAGCAAGTGGGAGGGGCAGAGAGAAAGGGAGACCCCAAGCAGGCTCTGCACTGCCACGCAAAGCCCAACGTGGAGCTTCAACTCACAGACCATGAGATCATCACCTGAGCTGAAATCAAGAGTCAGACGGTTAACCGACTGAGCCACCCAGGTGCCCCTTGATTATTTCCTTCTTAACTTCTACTGTAATCATCTTCTTACCACCTTTCTTCTCAACCTTTTTCTGCATGGGGGCCATTGTATACACTCACAATACCCGTATTGACTACAATACAGTATTAATAAATGCCGGTCATATACTGTATTTAATATAACTGACAATAAGGAAGCAGAGGAAAGGGTCTATATCTGCAGGCAAACTGACCTAGAATGAAGCAAAGCATATCCTAAGCTTACTCTTGTATGGAAAAGCAAAGGTGCTTTGAAGTGACAAAAAATACCCTAGTGCCAGTTGTGAGCACCTTTCAATGTTCTGAAAAATCCCTGATTTCTGCCAAACAGTGGCCTGAGACTGAGCATCTGAGCATGGGAGACAATCACCCACAATCCCACAATGAGAGAGAGAGAGAGAGAGAGAGAGATTGAGAGAGAGAGAGAGAGAAGAACCATTGGCTCAGTTGTAATCATGTGACATTCCATATCACGTACTACTCGTATTGCAAGGCATCGCTTGTTTATCAAGTTAAAATTTATTAGAAATGTTTGCTTGTCTTGTGAAACACTCAAAGAATAAATTACTCACAATCCAAGGTTTTCCTGTATTTTTACATGCTCTTTAAAATATTTTATAGTTACAAAAGGGTTTTAAAGTAGATAGTGAAAGATACTAACCACTCCCCCTTCCACTCCCTAAAGGTAATTTTTAGTAATTTTAACATATTCTTGCAGACCTTTTTCCATGTGCACCCACATCAAGTATACACCCAGGTTTGTTCATTTCTTTTTCTTCCCTCCCTCTCTCCCACAAATATTTTTTGAGTGCCAATCTTGGCCAAACATGGTACCAGGACATTGAGTGGTTGTTTCTAGGAATTTCTAGTGGACAGAACTAAGAAGAATGTACTTAAAAAACACAAAACACATGATAAATTCATATTGATGATTCCTTTTCAAATCATGGCTACATGGTTTATTTTTAAGACTTTATTTTATTAGGGTAGTTTTAGGTTTACAACAAAATTGAGAGAGAGACAATAGAGATTTCTTATATACTTCATGTCTCCATAATGCATACCCCCCACATTATCAATATCACTCACCAGAATGGTAGATGTTTTTTTGTTTTTGTCCTTGTTTTTACCAAAGATGAACCTACGCTAACATATCAAAATTACCCTAAAGTCAATAGTTTACCTTAGGGTGCGTTCTTGGTGGTTGTACGTTCTGTAGGCTTAGATGCATGTATAATGACAAATATCTGTCATTATAGAGTATTTTTCTCTGCCCTAAAGAATCCTCTGTGCCTCACCTGTATTCATTTCTCCCCTCATGCCCCTCAGACCCCTGGCTACCACTGATCTTTTTATTGCCTTTTCTTGCATAAAGTTTTGCCTTTTCCAGAATGTCATATAGTTGGAATTACACAGTATGTGGCCTTTTCAGATTGGCTTCTTTTACTTAGCAATATGCAGTTAAGGTTCTCTGTGTCTTTCATGGCTTGATATCTAATTTCTCTTTAGTGCTCAATAGTATTCCTTTGTGTGGATGGACCATTCACCTACTGAAGGACATCTTGGTTGCGTCCAGGTGTTGGTAATTACAAGTAAAACTTCTGTAAACATCTGTGTACAATTTTTGTGTAGACATAACTTTTCAGCTCCTCTGGGTAAATACCAAGGACTTTGATTGCTGGATCATATGGTAAGAGCATGTTTCGTTTTATAAGAAATAGGGTTTCTGTTTAACCTCAGCCCCCTTTTTTTCTTCCCAAGATTTTATTTAAATTCAAGTTAGTTAACATATAGTGTAGTTTTGGTTTTAGGAATAAAATCTCGCGATTCATCACTTACATATAACATCCAGTGCTCATCCCAACAAGTGCCCTCCTTAATGCCCATCACCCATTTAGCCCTCCCCCCCCTCCCCTCCAGCAACTCTCAGTTTGTTCTTTAGAGTTAAGAGTGTCTTATGGTTTGCCTCCCTCTCTGTTTTTATTATTTTTTTCATGTCCCTTCCCCTATGTTCATCCGGTTTGTTTCTTAAATTCCACATATGAGTGAAATCATAGGTATTTGTCTTTTTCTCATTGACTTATTTCACTTAGGTCAATATTCTCTAGTTCTATCCACCTCAACATCCTTAGCTCTGTATTTCCTTTCCCCAATGCTGAGAATCTTGGGTCCAAAAGATACCAACATAATTATTTTTTTGCTTCACAATCCCTCAATACACACACACACACCTGTCAGCAATATCATCATTTGCACCATCAATTTGATTAATAAAAATAGTTTAGGGTTTTTTTTTTAATTTGAAGTGAAATACATTACAGAAAAATCACGTTTACCCATTTTTTATATATTTTTTGCATTTCTTTTTTACCTATTTGAAAAAGTGCAATTCAGTGGATTTAATTACACTCACAATGTTGTCCAAATATCACCACTATTGAATTGAAAATCGTTTTCATCATCTCAGTAAGAAATTCTATACCCATTCAGCAGTGACTGCCTATTCTCTCCCCTGCCCATCCCTGGGCAATCACTAATCTACTTCCTGTCTCTATGGAGTTGTCTATTCTGAACATTTCCTCTAAAGTGAATCCTGCATTATGTGGCCTTTTGTGCCTAGCTTCTTTCCCTTAGCATATTTTCAAGTTCGTTTATGTTGTAGTATGGATCAGTACTGCATTCATTTTTATGGCTGAGTAATATTCCATTGCATGCAGAGACCACATTTCTTATCTGTTCCTTGATGGACACTTGGGTTGTTTCCATATTTGGCTCTCGTGAATAATGCTGCTATGAACATTGTTGTACACATTTTGTTTGAACATTTTGTCTTCAATTCTTGTGTGCATATTGTTTTTTGCAGTCTTTTTTCATTCTTGGTGTATACTCCACGAGGGGTATCTAGTCAAATTTTATATTCTAAAGTTACTTAAAAAAATTCTTCTCTGTGTGGTTATAATACTAAGTGAATGCAAATTTAGTTTCATTTATTTTATTTTGCTTTGAATTTTTAGGAATTGCTTTTAAATTTAATTTTGTTGGAAGGTCAGTTTAGGATAGAGATTCCTGGCCCACATTTTCTTTCCTTGAAGATTCTAAATATGATTCTTTGTTTCTTCTAGCATAAAGTGCTACTGTTAAAAAGCCTAATGACCATCTGATTTTACTTATCTTATAAGTTACTTGATCTTTTTGGCTTGGTGTCCAGAGCATAATCTTTTTTTTTTCTTTTTCCTGTTAAGTCCAGTAATTTTCTTGGATCTGTTTCAGTGTTGGTTATGTGGGGTTGATTTTCTTGAATTATGGTTCTGTTTTTTCTATTTCATTGCTTTAGATTTCTTTCTGAGGGACTTGTATGAATATTCTATAGCTATTCCTTTCTTAATTTCTTTTATCCCATTTTTCTATATCAGGTTATAGTGGGGGTTTTTTCCTTCCATTTTTGGTGAGCATGTATTTCTGGCACATTTTCCTTGTCTATAAATTCTCTGTTTTCTTATAATTGTGAATCATACTTGGCAGCGATACTTTTTTGTTACTCAGTTACTCAGTGAAATGAGTTTTCGTATATTTTTATTTGGAAAAATCAATCTAGGATGGCTTCTCAAGCTTCCCGTTTCTAGAGCTCCATCTATACTTGTTCTTTGTGATAAAAAATACGGCCCCATACTTTCAGCTGTGTATTTTCTCTACCCTTTACTTCTGCTTACATCTGGGCATTCTCTTTCCTTTGCCCCTGTTGCCCCTGCCCTGTTGGATTCTACTCCTAGCAGGTTCTCAGTATAGGGCTTTGCCCTGGAAGAGAGCATTGGTTTGCTTTGAGACCAGTATCCAGACCTTCCTTATCCCATGCTGGTCCCAATGCTTACTTGAGTTGGAACCTGCAGACCCCCTCCCATTTCCAGCTGGTGTTCTCAGGTCAGCCTGCCTTGCTTCCCTGTGAGCCTCAGTTGGTTTAGCGGTCTCAGAAGGACCCCCCGCCCCCTTTCCTTCCCTCTGTTTCATCTTGCAAAGATGGTATTAACCATGTGGGTCCAATAGCTGCTGATGGTTTGTCCCCACCCCCTCATACTTTGGGATTTGTGGGGATACCTGTCACCTAGGTTTGTTGTAGATCTTGCCTAGCTTTGCTTTCTGTTTTGGATCGGGTTTCCTAGAGGCAGAACCTGAGATGGGGACTCTGGTACATGCGATGGATTGACTGGGAGGAGTGCTGTCAGAAGAAAAGGAGGGAGAGAAGCAGGAGACAGCAGAGAAGGGAGTAAGCAAAGATGAGATTTCAGCTGGAGAAGAGCATCCGCCTGATCCCATGGGATGTTCTGGGGTGTGACAAGCATAACAGAGTTGTGCTGCCTTATGTAAGGGGGGGTTACCTTTCTACCCCCCCCATGTCCAGCTATTGGCTTCAGGTTGCCACTGAGAGGCACAACTTCCTGAACAAGGGGCTTCCACTGGACTGAGAGCAACTCTCCAGAGAAGGGGGCAGGGCAGCTGTGAGCTGTTAGTGTAGGGGATGGGTGCATCAGCCCGTAAAGGGGTCTGGGGGCACCATTAGCATCAACTACACTCTCCCAACTAATGTCTCTGTTTTTATGGGGAGACATTCTAAAACATGTCACAGTCTCTGTCACCTTCTCAGAATCTGAGTTATCCTTTATATATGTGGTCTTTCTTCCTCCAGCAAGCACCTGATCCCCTCTTTACACAGAGCCCTTGCCTGAAAGAAACGATCCTACAATAATAAATTAAGGATTATATCAAGATTTCCCTGAGGCAAGACTTGATATCTTTTTAGTTCCAAATCCCAGGTGCCTTGCAAAGTGTGTATGGTGGGTATTATGAATTCCTTGGGTGGGTTCGACGTGGTACAGTATACATAGAGGGAAGGAGTATACTGCCTGTGGACTTGTTCTTTCCTGGTCTTGTAAGAAATATCTGGCAGGTCCCATGGCTTTGGAGAACTATTCAGTTACAAGGACAGGCTGCTTTTCGTAACTACACAGCCTTGTCTCTTATCTAACTTAAATCTCCTCCTTCTCCCTTTGAAGGAGCAGAGCTGGGGGAGGGCACATGGGCTGACTTCACTAGTTCTGCAGTCTGTTTTCTTCTTTGTGGCAACCTATGGTTTCTGCTTCTCCCAGCCCCAGGTTGGAGGAGAGTGGGTGGAGGGAGAGATTGGGGTAGGGGATGGGACAGCAGTGAAGAAGCTATCGTGCAGCTGATGCTGTTGATAGCTTCTCAGAACTGTGAGAAATAAATTACTGTTGAGATTGCTATCCTGTGGGCAGAGTGGAAGTCAAAGCTGACTCTCCCATGGGGTACTTTTGTTGGTTCCCAAGAGAGCCTGCCTCTTGGGTCTTTGCCTATAAACTCTACTTGCTTGCAGCCCTCTCGCTGTGCTTTGGTCCCTGCATACGTCCAAGTGGTTCTCTTGGACAGGATACTCTTAAAGCATGATGCCAGCCAGCTTCCTTCTGTGGGAACCATATTAATGTCCAGGAAATTCATTCCTTTGTCTCCTTCTGCCAGTGGAGGGGAAGCTTGTTCCCAGTGAAGTCCTCTCTTTATTCCACTCCCCAACACAGAAATCTCCAAACATAGCCTCTTGTCCTTTTGGACTTTCGGTGAGGACCCAACACTGTGCCCTGAGTTCACCAGACTCCAGGAGGCACATACCAAGCTCTCTGAGGCTGCCTGTGTTTGGCCTGAGATGAGAGGGTGTCCTCCCCTGCCCCTGTTACAGTGAGGTGGGGGAGGAGGGCTGTGAAGTACAGCCCTCCAACAAGTACATGACCATCACAGAATCCTCACTCCAATTCCTTCCAAACCCCAGCCTCGTTTTTGTAGCCCAGAGATAGGGGATGCATGAATGCCTGCCAATCCGGTTTAATACTCCCTTGGCATGTCCTGTACAGGTAGGACTTCTGTCCTGTACCTTAATTTAGGAGGTGGGGGTGTTGGTCCAACTCCAAGAGAGAAAATTATTTTAATATCCTCTTCTATACCTGTTCGATAAATATTTGTTTGTTGGCTTACTTGTGGAGGATTATGGTTTTGTTTTTAACTGAGAGAAGCTAATCTTCTTTGTTCTGTGTTGGGCAAATGTAGGGTGCTAGCTGACCATTGCCCTGGGATTTGTGTATCAGAAAAACTCTCAGGACTCTGTCAAGGTAGCCTCCCCAGTTGCTTGGTGTGCAAAGCCCACCAGAGGGGTAGAGATGGATCAATTTGAATCAGGCTTCTGGGGCTTCCTGGGAGGACAGAATTAATACACCAATCTCTAATCTCCCAAATTAATAGGGAGTCCTGGTAGGAGGGACTTGTGGGGATCTTGGCCCAAATTCAGTGGCACAGAGAAGAATCATGGGAACCATGAAATAAAATCAAGTTGAAGAAAAGGAGAGTAGAGGCCGATGACCCAGACTCAACATGGAGCTCTCCTCAGGTACTGAAAGCAGGGACTCACATAGATACTGGTGCACTGATGTTCCCAGTGGCATCAAAGGTGGAAACCACCCAAGTGTCCATTAGCAGATGAATAAACACATGTGGTGTTTCCATATAATGGATCATGAAAAGGAATGACATTTTGGTACATGGTACAACAGGGACGAACTTTGAAAACATCATGGTGAGTGAAATAAGCCAGACACAAAAGGAAATATACTGTATGTTTTGCTTATGCAGGGGACCTAGAATAGGCAGATTCTTAGAGACAGAAAGTAGAATAGAGGTTGCCAGGGTCTGGGAGGAGGGGTTATGGGGGGTTCTTTCTTAATGAGTACAGAGTTTCTGTCCGGGGTGATAAAATACTAGATCTAGAGATGAATGGTATGCTTGTATCCATTCCCCTCAATCCATATGTTGAAGTCCTAATGCCCAGTGTGATGGTATGAGGAAGTGGGGCCTTTGGGAGGTGACTAGGTCGCGAGGGTTAAGCCCTTATGAATGAGATTGGTGCCCTTAGAACAGAGGTCCCAGAAAGCTTGCCAACCCCCTTCTGCCATGTGAGGATATCACAATAAGGCTGAAATCTGGAAGAGGTTTTCTTACTAGACGTAACTATGCTGGTGCCTTGATCTTGGACTTCCCGGTCTCAGAACTGTAAGAAATACATTTTTGTTGTTTATAAGCCACCTTATCTGTAGTATCTTGTTATAGCGGCAGCTTAAACGGATTAAGACAGTAGAGTTGGTTACACAGTATTGTGAGTGTACTTAATGCCATCTGGCTGAAAGTGGTTAAAATGGTAAGTTTTATGTTATATATATTTTACCGCATTAAAAATGTTTTTCCCTCTCAACCTACATACCTTATTGTCCCTAGAAAACACTGGTCTGAGATTAGGTGAGCAATTAAAGAGGGAGCCCACAGGTGGTGTACTCAGCCAGATTGGTATGGTGGAGGGATAAGAGCCAAGTCCAGGAGCTGGCCCAACAAGAAGCCATTGCAGAGTGACCCAGGATGGCCAGACACAGCATGGCGTTGCATTTTCTCCTTGGGATGTCAATCAACAGAGTCAACCAGCACCCATCCCATTGAGTAACAGCTTCCTCTTCTTTCCCCTCCTGCCCCCTATTGAGATGTGAATGTTAGACAAGATGCTTCCCTGGACCACCTTATGTCCCTGGGTGTCGTGGGCTGATTGTGTACCCTCCAACACCCCACATTCATAGGTTGAAGTTGTAACTCCCAGTCTCTGAGAATGTGACTATGTTTGACATAGGGTCTTCTAGGAAGTAACTGAGGTGAAATGAGGTCATTGGGGTGGGCCCGAATCCAATATGGCCGGTATGTTTATTTATTTAAAAAAATTGTTTTTAACATTTATTCATTTTTGAGAGATGGAGAGGGAGCGTGAGTGGGGGAGGGGCAGACAGAGAAGGAGACACAGAATCAAGAGCAGTCTCAAGGCTCTGAGCTGTCAGCACAGAGCCCAATGCAGGGCTCGAACCCACAGACCATGAGATCATGACCTGAACTGAAGTCGGACTCCCAACCAACTGAATGACCCAGGTGCCCCGAGGTGCATTTATTTATAAGAAGAGATTAGGACACAGACAGGTATAAAGGGAAGACCTTGACTTTGGACGTTTAGCCTCCAGAACTGGGAAAAGTGGTACTTTGTGATGGTAATCCTAGCAAACTAATACACTGGGTAACTTTGAATAATTTATAGGCCAAAGGAAGTTTCCATAGGGATATATGGACTCTTCCTAGTCAAGCCTGTGGAATTCTTGAATATTATTTAAAAAGACACCATCAGGTCTCAAGCGGGTAATGCTGCTCATGGGAGAATTTCAAGGAAAGATTGCGAAGGTTCTGACTTGGGGTGGGGCTTTGTTTTATAGTACTGTATTTCGCCTCCTCTGGCCCTATACATGGCTCTCTGGTGTGTGTGTGTGTGTGTGTGTGTGTGTGAGTGTGTGTGTGCGCGCGCATGTGTGTGTGTGTGTGTGTGTGTGTGTGTGTGTGTCTATTTTCAAGACACAGGGAAAGGAGGAGGGGTAGAAGAAAAAGAAAGTACAGACCCAACTCTTCTTGTCCATGGTTGCCTTTAATAAGGAAGAGTGACGCAACTGGGATTTTTTAAGACTGAATGTCTGTTTGAACTCCACTGGACAGGAATCATCTTTCAAAACCATTCTGAGTTGCCTTTACCTCCCTCTCTGGAACAGCAACGGCAGCAGCCGGAGCTTTGGCAGGTCAGACCAACTCTGTTGCCTTGACAATAAGATCATCCTGTGTAGACCCAGGTACTGCTAACCAAGTTAGGTACAGAATAATTTAAAGCCTCAGCACTCTGGATTTGGGAATCAGCTGAAGGAACGACAGGTTAAAGGCTGACTTTATGCCTTATTTGTCTTGAAGGGGTAAAGGGAAGAATAATTGAGCTCACGAGTCTGGGACAAAATTGGTATGTATGAAGGCATATTGGAGAGGATTGTTATATTTCCTGAATCTCATGATGTTACAGACTCTGCCATCGTTACCCGGACAATATGTTAATATTTATTCTGGTTACTGTTAGTAAAAATGTTTATCCTACGCATAAAATGCTTCACGCAAGTGTATTAGGAACGTCTGAAGAGCTATTTTCCTCTCATTTATAATCAACCCATCCACGTATCCACCCACCCACTCATCACATCACCCACCCATCCATTCACATATGTACTCACCTCCCCATCCATCCTCCTTCCTGTCCATCTACATACCCATCTATCCATCCCTCCATCTGTCCATTCCCCACACACCTACCCACCTAATTACCTACCTTCTTCAGGGTGATCTGATCTAGTAACTTCTCTCCATCCCAGTTTTCTTCCCTGCATGTCTGCAACAGCTCCTCCCTGGTCTCTTTGCCTCCAGCCTTTCCCGTTTTGCATCTTTTGTTCACATGGCAGCCTGAATGATTTCTCTACACTTCAGCCTGTGAAACCAAGGTAATAATATTTCTTTCTCTGGATTATTTTAAAAAAAAATTTTTTTTTTCAACGTTTATTTATTTTTGGGACAGAGAGAGACAGAGCATGAACGGGGGAGGGGCAGAGAGAGAGGGAGACACAGAATCGGAAACAGGCTCCAGACTCTGAGCCATCAGCCCAGAGCCTGACGCGGGGCTCGAACTCACGGACCGCGAGATCGTGACCTGGCTGAAGTCGGACGCTTAACCGACTGCGCCACCCAGGCGCCCCATCTTTCTCTGGACTATTGTACATGGATCATCATTTACTCCCCCAGCAATGGCGCATGGAGCTCCTGCTTTGTGCATCAGTCTCCTTTACAGGCACCGGGGATATAGCAGCAAGCAAGGCAAACAGGTCTTGGCCTCACGGAGCTTTCTTTCTAGCGGGAGAGACACATAGTGCATGATGCAGTTTCAGAGAACAACACACGTTTAGAAGTAAGACAGTGATGTACATGAAGGGCTTAGCACCATCTCTAGCACATATAGATGTTAAATTAATGGCAGTTGTCATATTAACAGTAATTAATATTATGTGATTAGTCTTCCACAAGCCTTTCAATAATAATTATGATCATCGAACATTTATTGAGCATTTAATATGAACCAACTGTTATGCCAAGCATTTAATCTCACAACAACCCTATGAGGTGGATACGATTATTTCCCTCATTTGAGATGTGGGAACTGAAGCACGAGCCCCTCATTGTTTTCAAGGAAATGTCCAGACTCCTCACACTTGGGTACTCAAGGCCTTTCATGATCTGGCCCTGCTTGTCTCTCCACCCTCATGCCTTGCTGACCTTGTTGTCCCCTGCCTTTTTACCCTCATCCTTCAAGGCTCAGCTCAGGCATCACCTCCACCAGGAGGTTTTCCTTGACCCTGATCCTCCCCTTTCCCTGACACGCCCCAGGCAGGGCCACATGCTTTGCCTGTGTGTACCTGTCATCCCCCTCTCATGGTTCTTACCACACAGGACTGCAGCCGTCCACTCTTTGCTGCCCATGAGAGAATGTGAGTGCTATGGCGGGAGGTGGGTGCATCTTGGCTTTTTCTCTTTGACCACAGGATCCAGCCCAGTGATGGGCACATAATAGGTGTTCAATATACGATTCCCTGAAGACGTTCTGCTTTAATCCTTTGTCTCTCTTGGGGAAAGGCTCCTTTTCTGAGAGGTTGTTGTAGATCAGACAGGAGTTTCCTTGGAACCAGGGTGGATTAAAACCCCAGGAAGGGGTGACTCATGCTCGTTACTCAACCTCCCTTTGTCCCCACTAGATGGTACAAACAGATACAAGGTTGGTAGGAAAGTATTTTGTAGATAAACAAGGGCCAAACAGAGAACCTGTGGATAAAAGCATATTTGTTTAGGTCTGAATTTAATGCCCTGGCTTGACACGTTTGCCACAGGGGGGAAAAAAAAAGTCCCACAGGGTATGGAGCCTGCTTGGGATTCTCTCCCTCCCCCCTTCCCCTCCCCACCTGCTCACCAGCTTCTGCTCTATCTCAAAAAAAAAAAAAAAAAAAAAAAAAAGGATGAAAGGAAAAAGACTTCTTGACCTTTCTAAATAACAACTTTCCTACAACAATTGAGTGTGCCAAGAGCATAGCTTTTGTAACTAAGTTGTCCGGTTTAAATTCCCTTTATGCCACTTACCAATGTGAGACCCCAAGCACAGTTTTAACTACTCCATGGTCCTCACTGTTACCATCTGTGAAATGAAGAAATAAAAGTTCTTGGTTCATATTCTTGTTGTCAGGATTAAATTAGAAAATAATGTACGTGCGGTGCCTGGCAATCCTTGTTTCTTTGTACTTATTTAAAAAAAAATTTTTTTTAACATTTATTTATTTTTGAGAGAGAGAGAGAGAGACAGAGCATGAATGAGCAAGGGAGGGGAAGAGAGAGAGGGAGACACAGAATTGGAAGCAGCTCCAGGCTGTAAGCTGTCAGCACAGAGCCTGATGTGGGGCTCGAACCCACAAACTGTGAGATCATGACCTGAGCTGAAGTTGGACACTTAGCTGACTGAGCCACCCATACTTAACTGACTGCACTTATTTTCATGTGACTACCAGAAACTTCCAAATTGCAAGTGTGGCTTCTGTTTCAATTATACTGGACAGCTTTGTTCAAGACTGGCTGCTTTGAGCATACAGACTTTACTTTCCTCATCTCTGTCTGTAGAATCTAGCACTTGGTTGGGACATGTGTGCAGAATATGTTCTTGATGACATGTTTGGCTTCAGTGTGATCTTGCTTGCAGCTTGTTTAATGCAGAATCATCATTTGATTGATATTTGCTTTGTTGTGGTTCAAATGGAGGGACCCCCCCTTTTCTGGAGCCCTAGCCTGGCGAGGGTGGGTTGGAAACAGCAGAGGCAACAAGCTCACGCCATGACCCTCCACCCTGTAAGGATAGCCTGGAAACCCAGATGGTGGCCCTCAGAGGGATACCTCCAGGACAGATTTGCCTCCAGGAGGCAAATTGTTTGGCTTCAGGAAGGAGAATCTATTCCAGAGGAAGTCAGAGAGTAGATTTTGTTCCAGGGAGGAGTGTTTCCCTAGGCGCTCCCAGAAAAGACTGGAGAAGCAGCAGATGGGGAATGAATATTGGCCATGATACGACGGTTCTCATTCAATTAAAATATCAAACGGGAAAGTAATAGGAACAGGGTGTTTAGTGGTGGGCTAAAGACCAGGCTGAGCAGGGAAAATGAAAGCAACATTATCTCAGGTGGGAAAGACATGGCCTTGAATTTTTTTCCACTTAAAAAAAGTTTTTTCGCTTCTTAGTCTTTTGTAAGAGTTGATACTGACTTATATTTGACAAGTCTAGTAACCATTTATACTTGCTATTAAAAGAAGCCCTTCAAATAACCATGAAAAGTCAGGTACCATTTTCTCTCCTGGGTTTCTTAGTTTTTAAGTCTTGAATGTTCTGTCAGGCCTCTGGGTCTGCTCAATTTCCTGCCAAGTGGGTCAGGAATCTCTGGGTAACTGGGATGGAAGGAGCGAAGAGGAACCAGTCAACCCAGTGGGCGAATATTTACCCTGCCCCTGAGGCAATGGGGAGCAGGAACTGGAAAGGGTGTCCCGTGATCCAAGGGGTCTTGTCTTTCTCAGAAATCCTTTGGTGCCAAGGGCCAAAAAACCCAATTAAATTTGTGAGGGGAAAAGGACTTATTGGACGGACTTTGTAAAATCTCAAAGGACCCCAGGGCATTCTGGGACAGGATTGTTTTCAGGTCGCCATTTTTCTGGAGATGCTTCCCTCATCCATCCCGTGATTGTCTCTGTTGAGGAACTTCCTCTCATAGGAGAACTGTAGTCTGTTTGGCTCAGAAATTTCCTCTTCTCCATTTTCCTCTCCCTTGATTCCGGCATTGTTTTGGCCTGCCACAGAGGCCTGACTCAGACTTTGTGGGCTCAGAACCCACCAGTCCCTGATGATCATTTCTATTTGTGGTAGGAGTTGAATGAAGGAAAACCTTGATATTTTTGGTGGTGGTGGTGGGGATTGGATGTTTCGCCACCTCTCACCAACTTCAGAACTGTGAAAACCTAAGTTCCCAGTTTTTGTAATAAGCCTTATGTGGAAATAAAGTTTTGTTGGAAAAGCCTCTGCAGAGAGTTATGCCCCACGGTATGACCTCTAAAAATAGAATTATCTTGGTAGTGGTTACTGTGTGTTACTTCCCACTATCATTTTTTCTCCTTCTTCTCAATAAACCCTAATTTTGTTTGCAAATTCTTCTAACGACAGCTTTCAGGGTAGACCTAGATCAGGGATCAGCAAACTTTTCCAGAAAAAGGCCAGAGTAAATACTTGAAGCATTTGGTGGTGGGGGTCTGAATACGGGCTCTGTCACAACTCGTTGTGTGACCAATCTCTGCTGCAGTGTAGAAGCAGCCATGGACAGTGTGGCTGTGTCCCAGTAAAACTTCAGTTATAAAATCAGGCAGTGGACCAAATTGTGACCTGCAGGTTGTAGTTTGCCAACCCTGCTCTGGATAATCCAGGGCAGGGCTTCTGAGTGTCAGCACTAATGACATTTTGGACCAGATAATCCTTTGTTGTGGAGGATTGTTTTGTGTGTTATAGTATGTTATATAGCAGCACCCCTGGCCTCTACATCTCCCCCCGCAGTGTGACAGCTAGAAATGTTTCTGAGCATTGCCAAATGTCCCTGGGGGCATTTCCCTGGTGACTGTTACTGCTCTGGGGTAGTTACATGAACTTGAGCTAATCCAAATAGGCCAACGGGAAGGGCTTTTGTGGTCCATAATATGGAGAGAGGTTCTGTCTGTCTCCTCTTAGACGTAAACGAGAAAGCACCGGCACCAAATGGTATCCACAACCATCTTACAACTGTCTTACGATGACGGGCATCGGACTCTGGATGGAGTCTGCACTGTGGATGGCAGAGCAGAGAGAGACTAAGAATCCAAGACCTCTTTGAGTAGCTTTGAATCAACCGGACCTGAAGCCCTCCTTACGTATGGTCTTCCTGTTGGAGAAGATGACGCGTTTCCTTATTGTTTTAGATAGAGTTTGTCAGGGATATTCAAGGAGGTAATTTGTCAGTGTGCACAGAAAGATTTCAGTACGTTACCCTCCGGTATGCCTGTGTTTGTATGTAATGGCTGGATATCAGTCATGAGGCAAGCAGGGCAGCAGGGCCTGTGACTGGCGTCTCAGCATCATCATGTTTCCTTTTGGCCCCACAGAGGCCTTGGAGCATTTATCTTGCTACCTGCCCCCCACCCCACCCCCAGCCAGCACGGTGGTACATGGCTTCTTTCTGGCTCCATTGCAGTTGGAGTTCTCTGTGAACTTGTTCGGCAATGTGGGTCTTTTAGAGGCACTTAAGCTGCCTGATAGGTTACAGAGAATTTTTTAATGGTGTCTTCCTAGGAAGGAGATTTGATCAGAAAACAGTGGCAGCATTTGGCCTGATACATGGGCATCGGGTCCCGAATTGCAAATGTAGTGGCTACAAAGATAACAGGAAACCAATTTCTACTCAATTCAAATCACAGTTCCTCTTGGGATCGTGCCCTTTATTGCTTTCAAGTCTCCCTGGTCACTCCCTTCCCCACCCTCCCCTTCCAGTTCTTGGCTGCTACTGAGCTGGGAAAAAGGCCTGTAGAACAGAATCAATAAAAAGAAGACTTCTAAGAAGGTTTTCACAGCAAGCTTATTGAGCAGTGTTGGAAAGGCTACCGGTCTTAAGCGGAGAGGCCCTGGCTTCAGAATTTGGCTCTGAACTTGCAGGTCATTTCACTTGGCTGAGCCTCAGTTGTACTCATCTGTGAGAATGGGTAGAATGGTATGTGCCCATCAGTCGAATGAGATAATGTATGTGAGTGAGTGTGATGAGTCAGGAGATCAGAGGAGAGCTGCTTGGACAGAACAGGGGTGTGATCAGTGGATACTTCGGGCCCACATTCTTCTCCCTTTTTGGTGGTACCCATTGTTTGATTGTGGTTGAGGTTTCCTTAGTCTGGGCTGAGATTAATGGGATGTACAGAACGGGGTGTTTGTGGGGGTATTGGGGAACCCCATGGCTCTAGGCAGTGGTCTCAGAGCCAGGTGTCAGGGGCATCTCTAGGCATCTTCCCAGGCCTCACAGACAACTACTGGCAGTCCTGAGGAACTCAGGGCCCACAAAAAGAAAGTATCCCCACCGGTCCTCCAAATGGGGAGCAGTGAGGTGGGAATTGGCTTTATAATTTGCCAGTCCCGAGTCTGAACCCTCCCCTGCCATTGATTCACTGTGTAACCCTTAGGATAATTAGTTAACCTCTCTAAGCTCCATCGGTAAAATGGTGACAATAATAGACTTTTTACCAGAAGGTATTTGAGGGAATTGCGTGAAGCGTATGCCTGGCCCATAATGCATGTGTAAACATTACCAGCTGCGGTTTGTACTTTTATTGTTTGGAGGCTTGTTCCTTCCATCTTTCCTAAAATGCCCCAACGGCTTATTATGGAATGTGGTTGTTTCAGGAAAGCGAGGGTTTGGGAAAGATGGCGTCTTGAGGACAAACTGTCAGGATAGAATTGTGAAAGCTGCCAGGCTTGGGCCAGCCTTGAGACATTTCATCACCTGCTCCTGAAAACCAGCTCAGATTCCTCCACCTCCTTCAGCCCTTACACTCAACCCATCGCTAAGCCCTGCTCTTGGTTTTCCCCTAAATGTATCCTGAACGGGGCCCGCTTCTCCATCTCCCCCGCTCCCAGCCCCGTTGGAGCCCCCGTATCTCACCTAAGCCCTGGTAGCAGCCTCCTCTCTGGTCTCTGCTCCCGCTCCTGTCTCCCTGCCACCCACACCCCCTGCAGCAGCTGGAGAGGAGGCTTGAAAATGTAAATCAGAACACATCTTCAGCTCCTTGAAACCCTCCAGTGCCTTCTGACTGCACCTAGAATAACAGCCAACATTTCCCACGGTCTGGTGGAGAATGTTCTCTACCCGCCCCTTCAGGGTGGCTGAATTTTTCTCCTTTTTTCAGGTCTTCATTTAAATGTTGTCTGTGACCTGTTTGAGTCAGGTGCTTCCCATCCCTTCTGTCTACAGTATTTACAGCTGGTCATCACAGACCTACATGTGTGTTGATTCATGCAGCACCTATAAGCCTTGGGAGGGCAGTGATGCTGTCTGTCTTATTTACCACTCCGTCCTTGTACCTGGCACATAGTAGGTACTGTATAATATCTGGTCTGGCGAATGAATGCCATCAGGCCAGTGATTCTGTTTGTCTTTTGTCACTTCACGCCTTCTGAGGGGGAGAAACTCTGTATACAGGTGCTGTGAAGCTCTTAATAATTGGAATCTCACTCCAGTGTGGTAAGAGGCGGGAGAGCTTAGTGGTTAGTTATGCACACTCTGATGCCAGACTTTCTGGGTTCAAATCCCAGTTCTGCCCCTGTTACCTGTGTGCCCTTCAGCAAGTTACTTAGACACTCTTTGACTCAGTCTCCCCCTTTGTCAAATGGGGATAACATCAGTATCTACTTACGGGGGTTAATTAAGGTGATCTTTGTGAAACCATTGGTACACTGTGTGTGCTGAGCCATGGTGGCTGCGATTACCCAATTAGCATGTGTTGAACATTTCCCTTTCTGGGTGAGTTTTACACCTTCTCTCTTTTTCTAATTTTTTGAGGTCAACGCACTATTTATGTGACTCTTTGAGCATCTATTTCATGCTCTACCCTGGGAATACAGAAATGATCCCACAGATTTAGTGCCTGTTCCCATAGGGCTTACATATCAGCGGGGAATACAGGCTTCGAACACATAATCGCAGGTGAGATGAATGAACTGAAAAAGAAAGAGTGTGCAAGGGGAATACATTCCAGGGAAATGAAAACTTTGTGTGTGTATAGGGGCAGTCAAAGAAGTTCTACCCAAGAATGTAGACCTAAGCTGAAGAGAGAGCTCAAGGTAGAGTAAGATCCATTCAGGAGATAGAAGGTGCTGGGGTGGGGGGGAGGGGAGAGGATGCTGAGCAGAGGGAACAGCTTGTGCAAAGGTCCTGAGGCTGCAGAGAACATGGCACATTCACGACTAATAGGTGCAGTGACTAATAAGTACATAGCTGGATAACCTGGTTGTGGAAAATAATTGCTTGAATTTTCAGGGATCTCTGCAGACAAGACCAAGAGATAAAAATTTGAATATAAGAGCTTTATCTGGGAGGTGATTCTGAATACCAGTTGAGGAATGAGAAGGTGAGAGAGGGAAGGGAAGGAGCTGGGAAAGGATGCATAATCAAAGAAGTTACCACTGTGGGCAAGTAGGGAACTGTAGGGGCCAGTGTCAAACATGCATCTCAATTATCCCACCCAATAGATTATGGAGCTGGGGAATTTACACACCATCTACCATTAGTCACTGTTGGAGGGCTGCTCTTGGTAGGGACCAGGGGTCCTTAATTACCTGGCACCTCCATCCTGCCATGCATGTGAGCAAAAGTAGAGTCCAGTCACCAGAGAAAGCTGTCAAGCAAATGAGAGCAGGTGTTGGCTCTTGGAAGTTGGGCCAATTTGGTGACGGCGAGGGGACCCCGCAGGGAAGCAGTGAATCTGCTACACACCCCGACCCGCCTTGACGCTTGACACTATTGGGGTCAGGCAGGAACAGCTTGCAAAGGCCCTTGTGAGCTGTCGTGAAAGAGTTTGGATTCTATCCTTTAGGGAGCCGCTGTTGGCTTTTAAGCTGAAGTGAGGCTTCATCAGACCTGCAACTTAGACCACTCTGGTCCTTGGTGGAGAATGAACTGTTGTGGCCGAGGAGCAAATAGAGAATTCGGGAGGTAGTCGCGGCTCTCTGGGTCAGAGCAGGTGGAGTTGGGATGGAGAGCAAGCTGGGGAGACGTATAGGAGCCGGAATGGACCAGATTGAGTGAAAGCCTGCATCTGAGGAAGGTGGTGGCCCTTTTCCATAATACCGTCCTTATGCTAAATTAGACACAGGTGTCTCCGAGACTTGGCAAGTGGGGCTGTAATTTTCCCAAGCCCCCCACCCTCCACCCCTTACCTGATAAAGCTCTGTCATCTGCTGCAGTCTCGCTGCCCACTTTTCACAGCACTTCCCAGGCTGCTGGGACCAGCATAAAATGAAAAGCCCCTATTTCCCACCTTGCCAGCTTTCCTTCTGCCTGGCCCACCCTGCTGTGCCTAGCAAGGGTTGGCTGCAATGCCAGCGTCTGAACCAGCATTATTGTCAAGGAATGTGGAAGCAGCCGGGCCAGGGAGCAAGGGGCGGGGATGAGCATTCCATTTGCCATCTGTGGCTCGAGCGAGAGCTGTGTTGATGAGATCCAGGACCGTTTCTGTGTGATCCGGAGAAATGCATTTCAGCTGAGCTGGCAAGGGGGGTCGTCATCTCTAGGCTCATGTGGGTGTCCTGTGGGGTCACTGTGTTCTCTGCGTGTGGGGCTGGGATGCAGGGTATAGAAGTCTGCTTTGTCCCCAAACCTAAGTCCTCTGTTGGGCCCTGCTGGGCACAAAATGCTGCCTTGCTCTTCTGGCGGCTCTAGAATGGTACCAGCCCTGGCTGAACACATCCTCGTTAAAAATCACTCAATTACCATTTATCTTAAGATTTTTCCGAATCTAAAGGGGTCTTCAGGTCATTCATTTAACAAATCTTTATTTCCGGAAAATTTCACTTTTCTTCTGAATAAAGCCTACCCCTCCTCAATTCAGTACTCTGATCACAGGGGTACCAAGAGAGCTGTTGTTGCAGTGAGGCTCGCCTTTGGCCTCTGATGAATACACCCCAGACCCAAGCTGGGCCCATTAGAATGCTCCTCTGAGGGTGTGGACCGAGAATAGAGACAGGAAAGGTAGTCCTTCGTATCTGAAATTGTAATGTATGGAAGATGGTGCATGGCTGGATGTTGTTTTGTTTTGTTTTTTGCCCAAGAGACAAAACTGTTTCGGGAGGAGAGGGGAGAGAGAGAGGAGACAGATTCTTTTTGGCCCAGCTATTTCCTGTTCTTTTAGTTCCATGTAACTCCCCAATATTCCTATAATGAATTTGTCTTTTTTGCTTATGCTGGCCAAAGTGAGTGTCTTTGATGTGGAGGAGAGGGGGCTAAAAAAAGTCTCTGCCCACAGACTGGCAACGTTTTGGAGGCCTTTAAAGGGTTAGAGAGAAAGTTTGTTTCAACTCCCAATACTGGACATTTTTAGAGTCACCCTGAGGGGTGCCTGGGTGGCTCAGTTGGTTGAGTGTCTGACTTCGGCTTGGGTCATGATCTCACAGTTCGTGGGTTTGAGCCCCACATCCGGCTCTGTGCTGACAGCTCGGAGCCTGGAGCTGCTTCAGATTCTGTGTCTCCCTTTCTCTCTGCCCCTCCCCTGCTCATGCTCTGTCTCTCAAAAATGAATAAACGTTAAAAAAATTAAAAAAAAAAATAGAGTCACCCTGAAAAGAGACCCTGTGCCCATGAGCAGCTCGTCCCCACTCCTCCCTACAGCATGGCCGACCCAGGCCCTGGTAGCCGCTAATCTACTCTCTGCATCTGTAGATTTGCCTAGTCATATAAATGGCACCACACGCTGTGTGGCCTTTCGTGTCTGCCTTCTGTCCCTTAGCATAATGCGTTCAAGGTTCATCCATGTCGGAGCACATATCAGAGCTTTGTTCCTTTTATCCTGAATCCTATTCTGTTGAATTGGGAGACTGCATTGTGTTTATCCATTCATCAGATGATGGACATCTGAGTTGGGTATTGGACATGTTTGGTTATTGTGACTAGTACTGCTGTGAGCATTTAAAATAGCAGTTCAGAGCATGTCGCTCCAGTGCTGACTCTGTCATGCCTCCCAAACTCCAAATAAACGCACAGGCTCTCACCATGGCCCAGCGGGCCCCATCCGACCTGGCTCCTGCCTCCCTCTCAGACTCCTCTCTTCTCTGCTTTTCCTTGGACACACCAAGATTGGAATGTTCTGTCCCCAGGCATTCCCAGGATTCTCCTTTACTTTGCTGACATCTCTGATCAGATATCACTTCCTCAGAGAGGCTTGCTCATCCATCACTTCTGACCCTGCTGTATCCTTCTTCATAGGATTTTCTGTAACAGAAGTTGTATTACTTATGTGCTTGCTTTTTTTCCCCCTAGAAGGTAAATTCAGTGATAGGTGGGACTTTTTCACTGCTGTATCCTCTGTGTTTGGCTCATACTAGGAACTTAACCAATAGTTGTTGAATGAATGAATGAATGAATGAATGAATGAATGAAAGAAGGAAAAGATGGGACCTTGCAGATGACACATGAGAAGCTGAGGCCCAAAGAGGGGTGGGGCCTGGCCAAGTTTACATGGCTCATTTGCTCTCTCAACTCCAGTCCTGTGTTGCTCCTCCAAACTTTCCTTCCCTCAGATGTTTGGATGCTGGGTAGCTTGTGCTAATTCCAGTCACCATTACTTGGGACTACTTCCTGCTAAACCAATTAGCAAATCAGAATCTCAAACCCTTCAGATTGGGCACCTCTCACCATTTCCTTACTTCTCCAGCCACCCGTCCCATCATTTCCCAACACACATCCTACCTTTCGACCCTCCTGAAGGACTTACAGTTCATTGAGCACCCGGATGCTCCTTCTTGCCTCTTACCATTGCCCATGCTGTTCCCTTTGTCTGGAATACTCTTCCCACAAACCACCTAGTATAGATGGCCAACTCAGACTCATTTTCATGGCTCAGGTGGCCTTTTATACCATTTGGAAGACTTTCCTACCATGGTGTTCCACCCAGACTGAGCAAGATGCCTCTCCACTGCATATTGAAGGCCTCCATTATAACAATATCACTCTACTGAGGTTGACTGGGTCTCCTCCATAATGTAGATGCTGTGAGTCTGCAGTGACAGGGTCATGCCTTTCAAGGTTGAGACTTTATTCCCAATCCCCTGCACAGTGCCTGGCCCAGTGAAGGCACTTGGCAACCATGGCTTATGTGGGTTTCTTTGTTTTGATCAAAGGAGGAGAAGTGGATGCAGCAGTGACCCATAGCTCTCCTACCTTTCAGCGTGCTTCAGCCAGTTGCCACCTGCCAGGATCCACGTCTATGCCAGAACTGCCAGGATTCAAACTGTCTATGAGAAGCAGTTCAGAGGGTCAAGGAATTAATACCTTCTGCTTCAAGAGTAGCCCTTAACCAGTGATTCTTGGGAGTTGACGTATAAATACCCCAGCTCTCCTTTTCTTTGGATGGGCTATTCCATCTGAGACCTGAATGGTAAGGAGGAGGGAAAAGATGTGTTTTGCACCTGTCCTCAGGGTTCCTCATGGAGAGACAATGGGATTAGGCTCCTGTTGCCCTCTGTGGTAGCTCGCTATTTCCTCGCTTCTATACTGGTGCTTCCTCCACTTCATAAATGGACCACTTTCACTCAATTCCTTGTCCAATCCAATGGAATTGTCAGAATGCCAACACCCTCGCCAAAAGCCCCAGCATGTGTGGGTTCCTTTTTTTTCTTCAAGACCATGATGACACCAACTGGAATGTATCAGCCAACCAAACAAGCTCATAAATGCCAATTAGTTACATTGATGAGCAATGTTTATGGGTTCCTGCAGATCAATTCATAAATATTATAAATTGCAACAATTTCTAAATAATACCCTGTGACTAATGGCTCTGGTTGTAGTGGGTTTTATCACTTTGTTGAGTACCTAATCGTCCTCAGCATCACTGAATGTTTTTGTGACCTGCAACAACACGACAATGACTCGAAGTCCAGCAGCTCCAAGGTCAAAGAGACTGCTTTTCTAGCTTCTGTCCTAGTTGATGAGGGCCTTGCTGTTTCAGTTTTTAATGGTCTAATCTTTTGTGCATGTGCATATGTGTGTGCACATGCATGCGGGTCTGTGTGTGTGTGTGTGTGTGTGTTTGGTGGTGGAAAGCTATCCTTTTCTACCACTTAGGAAATATCATGTATTCTGGTCTTTTCCTGTTATTTCAGAGGCTCATTCATTCATTCATTCATTCAAAAGATATTTATTTATGGAGCACTTTCTATGTGCCCCACACTCTGTGAATGCTGGGAATAGAGCGGTGTGTTGGTCAGGATAGGCTATGTTGTGCTGCTGTAACAAGTTAACTTTGAAATCCCGGAAGCTTCCAATGACAGAGGTGTTTTTCCTCATTCATGCTGTTCATCCAGTGTGGATCAACCAGAGATGAGCCTCCATGTAGTCACTCAGGGACCCAGGCCGATGGAACCTTGCCAGTCACTGTGGCTGGGGAGCTGATAACTAGAGAGTTACTGTACCTGCTTTTCTGTGTGTAAGCCCAGAAGTGACATGTCTCACTTCTGCACTCAGCCTGTGAGCCAGAATTAGTCACTTGGTCCGAATTAACTGCAAAGGAGGCTGGGGAATGTGGAAGGAGCATTACTTAACTCCTTAGCTTGTGTTGTAGCTCACATTGTAGGAGACAGTAGGGGTCAAATAAATTTATTGCATAAATAATTGTTTAACAGTAAGTGGGGTGAAGGCTACAAAAGAGAATTTGGGATGCTATGAGAGTATGAAATAGGAGACCCAGTGCCTTCTAGATGGTCTAGGATGCTTCCCCAGGGAAGGGGTGGTGTTTCGGCTGAGACCTGAGGGTGAATAGGAGCTGGTCAGAGGGAGCGAGGGACCCCACTGTCTCACAAAGACAGATCACTTCAGGCTGTACTCTCAGAGAACTTACAGTGTAGCTTGGGAGATGAGAAATAGAAATAATGATAATACCAGTTAGCCAGCAATGGCAGCCCACGTGGTTGGATATGTGGTGTGTTAAGTGCTTTCTGTGCATTATCTCACTTAATCTTGCAAACATTTAGAAATGTACTGCCTAGCAAGTGTCTGGGCAGGGCCTGAGCTCACGTGTGCACCTCAAGTTCATGTTCTTTACCGCTGTGTGCCACTCCCTCCAGGGTGATTGCCCAGTGACTGACCAGTCTAGCTCAGTGCTCACTGAATGCTGGGGTGTAAGAGAAGGAGCTCTTCCTTCTAAGCTGATCTTCCTCTGCCTCTCCAATAAGTCACTGAATCTCCCCAGACCTCAGTTCATCATGAAAATGAGAGCATGTGGCTAGATCAGAGCTTTTAAAAAATGTTGTAATGTAGTGGAATATTTTTTTTTTTGTAGTGGAATATTTTAAAAAATGCAATCCAGTATTTAAAGCAGGCAGGTTAGTAACCTAGGGAAGATCCCTAAGCCTCACCCTTACATTTTCCCATCTTGTTTAACAGCCCCTGGGTCCCCCCTGGAGGGGCCTGGCATTCAGCAAGTGCTCAACAAACTACTGAACCGTCTAAAGTTACTTCCAGTCCTCAAGTCTGCTGAGTGTTCCCAGTATTATGATTAGCTGTGGCTATTCGATTATACCAATGGACTCCCTTCTTGTCTCTTGTGGTAGGTAGAGTAAGGGCTCCCCCCAGCCCCCGAAGGATATCCACATCCCAATCCTGGAAGCCTGTAAATATGTTACCTTACGTGGTAAAAGAGACTTTGCAGATAAGGTAAAGTTAAGGATCTTGAATACAGAGGGTTGTTTGTAGATGATCTGGGTGGGCCCAATGTCATGTAACCTCAAGGGTCCTTATAAGAGGGGACAGGTAAGTCAGAGAAGATGTGGGGATGGAAGCAGAGGTCAGAGAGAGAGGTTAGAAGATGCTACACTGCCGTTTGTGAAGATGGAGAAAGGGGCCACAACCTAAGGAATGTGGGCAGTTTTTCGAGAAGCTAGTGCCTCCAGAAGGGATAAAACCCTACTGACACCTTGAATTTAGCCCTGCCAAGTTTCATTTCGGACTTCTTCCCTCCATAACTGTCAGATAATAAATTTGAGTTGTTTTAAGCCACTAAGTGTGTGATACTTTGTTACAGCGGCAACAGGAAACTCCAATATCCCTCGAAACAACAACGTAACCTATACTGCAAGTTGCTTGTATCTGTGCTTAATGGCCAGACTATTAATTGTAGCTGCCATGTGCCAGCCACTATGCTTAGCGCTCTTCTCTTATTTAATTCTCCAAACAGCCCTGTGCGTAGAGACTGTCATGTCCATTCAGTAAAGATGAGGAAACTGGGCTCTGGAGAGGTTATAGCCCCAGCTCAAGGGCACGCAGGTGTGCATCTTTATGACTGTCACTTTGAACAGGTAAATTGCTTATCTTTGTTTAATTAAGTTTTTTTTCCCTGAGGGTTTATTTTATTTCTTCATTTGGAAGATGTTCTTCTTTCTTAATTTTACTTGACTTTCTGTGTTGGTGTCTGTGCGTTAGATAAAGCAGCCACCTCTCCCAGTCTTGAAGGAGTAGCCTCGTGTAGGAGGTGAACCTTCTCATTCAACCCTGCCCTAGCTCTTGGTTATCTCTCAAACCTCTGTGATTGTCCACGTAGCCTGTTTTATTTTTATGGCTCCCAGTAGTTGAGGGTGTGCTGAGACCTGTCTGTGTCCCAAGGGCAGGAATCTTGGTCTGCACCTAGAGTCAGTCAGGCTGATTAGAAGCCAGACCCTCAAGTAGCAGCTGTTAAGGTATGCAGCATATACAGTCCCAGTAAGCCCCATGGGCCATCAGAATCAGGTGATGTAAAGGTGTCTCCATAGTAGATGTGAATATTGGGGCCCCAGCCTAGGGTATAAAAAGCATTTCCAGAAGATACCAGCTAGTGGAGGCAGAAGGGAGAGAGCACAAAAATGATGTCCATGAGCCTCTGTTCCCTGAGAGCCCCTCCCTAGGCTCTTAGCTGTGTCCCAGACCAGTAGCCCCTGGGCCAGAGCTCCTGCACAAGCAAGACTCAGAAAGACCTGGGGTGTGTTTGGCTGCTGTCTGTGCAGTGCTCTGGGGGTGAGAGCCTGCCAAGGAGTCTCTCTCTGATTGGTATAGTCCTGTGGGACGCAGGCTGGCAAGCTCTCCTGGCCTCCAGAGTCAGGTGATAAAGGGGTGTCCCCTTGGGCAGCCAGAAATACCACATAAAAGCTCCATCTGGGAGATACTGGGGCTCTGGAGTGTGGCAGAGGCAGAGCCGAAGATGGTGTCCCCCAGCCAGCAGGCCCCTAGGTATGTGCCAAATTAGATGTGTGGCCCTCAGGCCGCCTCTGTGAGAGCAAATGAGCCTCACTCAGAAAAGTCTGGGCACCTCTCCATTGGCTTCCTGTGCGCTGGGCCTGGGGAGACGGGTCCACCAGCCAGTTCTCAGATCCCTGGAGTCTTGTGGACCTAAGGGACATCAGTTTCCAAAGCCAGATGTTGTGGGGGCTTTTCCCTCTGCTGCAGGGTCTGCAGAGTTGGGGTGCCGACATGTGCTTCAAACTCTTTGCTTCTCAGGGAGCAGCTCTGGGTTTTGAGTTCCCTCCTGAGTACGGGTAGCTGTGCTGGGGATGGGGTTTGTGGCAATATCAGGTCCCGGCCTTTTCTAACCACCTGGATGAAGGAAGGTCTTCTCTTATTCACAGATGAGTAGGTGTTTTCCCTACAAGTGAACCCACCTGTGTTCTTCAACATACCTCTAGGCACTGCCTTCCAAGGTCTCATCCAAGAATTTGCCCCATTCCCTGGGCATCTTGGGGCTCTGCCTCTTCACAGATTCTTTGTCCACAATCTCTCTCCATAGAGAGGGAGAGACCTATCTCTCTATCTCTAAGATTGTAGACAGATTTATCTATCTATTGTAGATAGATCTCTCTATTTATATATATCCTTTTTTTTAATGTTTATTTTTGAGAGAGAGAGAGGCAGAGACAGAGTGCAAGCAGGGGAGGGGCAGAGAGAGAGGGAGACACAAACCTGAAGCAGGCTCCAGGCTCTGAGCTGTCAGCACAGACAGAGCCTGATGCATGGCTCAAATTCACTAACCGTGAGATCATGACCTGAGCCAAAGTCAGACGCTTCACCGACTGAGCCACCCAGGCGCCCCTGTATATATTTCCTTTAAAAAAGATCCTTTCCGTGAGATGTGTTTTCCTTTTTGGCTACCTTATTCCCATGTTTCTTTTTCTCCCCTTCTTCTCCAAAAATATCTGCGGCCTCCATTTCACTGCCCACTCAACCCCACCCCCCAGCAAGTTTGTGTCCCCACGCCACCCCACCGGCATACTCTGTCTCTTCCAAACTTTCCAAGGCCACCCAAGATCTAGCAGATATGACTCTCCATTCTCCTTCTCCTTGCTTCTCAATTTTCTTCACGCCCTCAGCACGTTCCAGCTTTTCCTTTTCGAAATTCTTTCCCTAGTTTTGATGGCGCTGTTCTGCTGTCTCTATAACCTTTATTCATCTTTCCCTTTCAAAACTCACTTCTGCTCTTCCAAGAGCAAGTTCTCTTCAGGATTTCATGGTTTTCACTCTTCTTGCTGGCTACAGCTGTTCTTCTCAAGCCTGATTCTACCTTAGAGTCACCTGGGAGTTTCAAAAAATACTGATGCCCATAGTTTTAGGGCAGGGAAACTATTCTGTGTGATACTCCAACAGCAGATACGTGTCTTTCCTTTTTTACTGAAGTATAATTGACATACGGTATGATATTAGTTTCAGGGGTACAACACAGTGATTTGATATTTATATGCGTTATGAAATGATCGCCATGGTAAGTATAGTTGCCATCTGTCACCATACAGTTTTTACAATATTGCTGTGTTCCGTGTGCTGCACGTCACATCCCTGTGTCTTATTTATTTTACAACTGGAAGACTGTGCCTCTAATTTCTTGCATCTGTTGGCCCATCCCTGCAACCCTCCTCCCCTCTGGCAGCCATCAGTGTGTTTTCTGTGTCTGTGAATCTGTTTTGTTTGTTCCTTTGTTTTCCTTTTCAGATTCCACATATCAGTGAAATCATACAGTAATTTTCTTTCTCTGACTTATTTCACTTAGCATAATATCTGCTACATTCAATGACAAGGTTTCATTTTATGGCTGAGTAATATTCCATTGTGTGTGCGTATGTATGTGTGTGATACACACACATCTTCTTTATTCATCTATCGATGGACTCTTAAATTGCTTCCATATCTTGGCTAATGTAAATAATGCTGGGGCGCCTGGGCGGCTCAGTCGGTTGGGTGTCTGACTTCAGCTCAGGTCGCGATCTCGCGGTCCGTGAGTTCCAGCCCCACGTTGGGCTCTGGGCTGATGGCTCGGAGCCTGGAGCCTGCTTCCGATTCTGTGTCTCCCTCTCTCTCTGTCCCTCCCCCATTCATGCTCTGTCTCTCTCTGTCTCAAAAATAAAGAAACATTAAAAAAAAAAATAATGCTGTGTGATGAACATAGGAGTGCATATGTCCTTTCAAATTGGCATTTTCTTTTGCTTCAGATAAATACCCAGAATGCAAATTGCTGGATCCTATGGTAGTTCTATTTTTAATTTTTAAAGGAACCTCCATTCTCCCAGAGTTGGCTGTACCAATTTACATTCCCACTGACAGTGCACAAGCGTTCTCTTTTCTCCATTTCCTTGCCAATACTTGTTATTTCTTACCTTTTGATTTTATTTTTTTAATGTTTATTTTTGAGAGAGAGAGAGAGATAAAGAGCACAAGTGGGGGAGAGGCAGAGAGACAGAGGGAGACACAGAATCTGAAGCAGGCTCCAGGCTCTGAGCTGTCAGCACAGAGCCCGACGCGGGGCTCGAACCCACAGACCATGACCTGAGCTGAAGTCGGATGCTTAACCGACTGAACCACCCAGGCACCCCATCTTATCTTTTGATTTTAGCCATCCTCACAGGTGTGAGGTGATCTCTCATTGTGGTTTTGATTTGCATTTCCCTGATGGTAAGTGATGATGAGCATCTTTTCATGTGTCTGTTGGCCATCTGGATATTGTCTTTGAAAAAATGTCTATTCAGGTCCTCTGCCCATTTTTAATTACACTGCTTTTTTTTTTTTTTTTTTTTTTTTTTTGATATTGAGTTGTATGAGTTCTTTATAGATTTTGGATGTTAACCCCTTACCAGATATGTCATTTACAAATATCACCTCCCATTCTGTAGTTGCCTTGTCAAAAAAGCATTTTAGTTTGACATAGTCCCATTTTTTTCTCTCTCTTCCTTCCTTCCTTCCTTTCTTCCTTTCTTTCTTTCTTTTTTGCTTTCTTTCTTTCTTTAAAGTAGGCTCCATGCCCAACATGATGCTTGAACTTACAACCCTGAGATTAAGAGTCGTATGCCCTACCCACTGAGCCAGCCAGGTGCCTCGATGTGGTCCCATTTTAAAACTTTTACTTCTGTGGTTCCTGCCTGCAGAAATAGGTCTAAAAAAGTATTGCTAAGATTGACGTCAAAGAGCTTACTGCCTATGTTTTCTTCTAGGAGTCTTATGGTTTCAGGCCTCACATTTAGGTCTTTCATCCATTTTGAGTTTATTTCTGTGTATGGTGTAAGAAAGGGGTGCATTCTTTTGCATGTAGCTGACCAGTTTTCCCAACACCATTTGTTGAAGAGACTGTCTTTTCCCCACTGTATATTCTTGCCTTCCTACTCATAGATTAATTGGCCACATAAGCCTGGGTTTACTTCTGGGCTCTCTCTTCCTTTGATCTGTGTGTCCGCTAATGTGCCAGTATCATACTGGTTTTTTGTTTGTGTTCTTGTGTCAGGCTCTACTGTTTTGATTACCATGGTTTTGTAGTATAGTTTAAAATCTGGGCGTATGATACCTTCAGTTTTGTTCTACCTCAGGACTGCTTTGGCTGTATGGGGCCTTTTGTGGTTCCATACAGATTTTAGGATTTAGTTCGGTGAAAAATGCGGTTGGTGTTTTGATAGGGATTGCATTGAATCTGAGGTACATGTCTTTATACATCTGTCAAAACCATAGAACGTGCAATACCAAGAGTTAACCCTTATGTAAACTATGCGCTTTGTGTGATAACGATGTCAATGTGGATTCATCAACTGTCACAAACGGGCTGTTCTGGTGGGGGATGTTGATGGTAGTGGTGGCTGTGTGTGTGGCCAGAGGGCATGTGGAAATGCTCTGTACTTTTTGCTCAGTTTTGCTTGTGAACCTGAAACTGTTCTTAAAAATAAAGCCTGTTAATTAAAAACTGCTGATGCCAGGCCCCATGATGAAAAAATTTGGCTTGTCACATTTGATGCTGAGACGCAGTGAGATTGTGCAATGCCAGGCAGGACTCTCTCCCCGAGGGGTTTTCTATCCAGCTCCACGGGTCACTTTAAGGAAATCCCCAGATTTAACTTTCTAGCTCTGCTCTTTTGCCTGATTCTCAGGTGGACCCCCTCCAGCTGTATGGATGTGTGATGTCACACTCAGCATCTTTTTCGGATCCCTGTCTGTTGTTCCACGTTTTGATCGGCACACCCATCCTTGGCGTGGCCGCTCAGGTTCTAGAAACCTCAGAGTCCCAGCATCAGGGATTCCGTGAGTTCAAATCTCCAACCTGGCCTCCAAGCCGAGCCCCCTCACCCTATCTTCCTGCCTCTGCACGAACCTTGCTAACCATGGAAGCTCTATCCTTGGCTAGGATCATCTCCTTTTCAAAAACACCTTTATTTTTTATTACACAACTGATACATGTGGATCGTAGGGGAAAAAAAAATATTGGAAAGCATAAAGGAGAAAATAAAAACCTCCCATAATACTATCACCCACCAACTACTATTAATGTTTAAGTATATAAAAGTAAAGAAGAAGGGTTACATTGTGAAGGTTGCCATTTTTCACCTAACATGACATCACAAATATTCCCCTATCGCAAATACCCTTTCAAACCCTTTAAAATAATTTTTATATTATCTTGTCTGCAAAAGTAGTACATGTTCATTGTCCAAAAGTCAAACAGTCGGGAAGTGTGTGGAATGGAAAACTAGAAATGTTTCCACGTCTGGACTATCCAAAGAGCAGTCTAAAGGGGTTGGGGGGTGAGAGAGTCTTTTCATTCTTCCTGTTGTTGTTGAGACAGATAATTTGATATTCGAAGAAAGGATTTGTTGGCATTCTTTATGCCTGTTTTCTGGAATCTTAAAAATGGAATTATGTAATTTTCCCAGAGCTCAGGGCATTTAGACGTTTTAAGCTGGCACTTTAGGGCCACTGCTCCCCAGTCCCCACCTCCCTGAGGCTGGCTGCACTTACTAATTCCAACACGCTCCTAATGGCCAAGGCAACCTTTCTTTTTCAGGCTGTCCTCATGGTTGGAAAGCTCTTCTCTGTGTCATGTTGCAAACTGCTTCCTTGTCCCTTTAGCTCTTGGCCCCAGGCTTTCTTTATGGAGCTAGTAAAAACAAACCGAAAGAAGCAAAAAGGCAAAACAAAAACCCAAACAGTCAACACCCACTCTCTTTTTGACTTGCCTTCTGGCCTGTCTCCACTGAGGATTGATCCCTGGCTGCCTTTGGAGGCAGGATAAGGTTAAGAACACTGCGGCAGTGGGGTGCCCAGATGGCTCAGTTGATTAAGCCTCCGACTTTGGCTCAGGTCATGATCTCATGGTCTGTGGGCTTGAGCCCCGCATCGGGCTCTGTGCTAACAGCTCAGAGCCTGGAACCTGCTTCAGATTCTGTGTCTCCCACTCTCTCTCTGCCCCTCCCCTACTCTCTCCTTCTCTCAAAGATAAATAAACTTCTTTAAAAAAAACAAAAAAGAACACTACTGCAGAGTCAGACATCTTGGGCTCCTGCAGCAGGCTTCTTAATTCTCTATGAGGCTCAGTGTGCTCACCTGTGACACGGGGCTACTACCACAACCTACTTATTGGGTTGCTGTGGGGATTAAATGAGTTATATGTGTGAAGCCCTTAGACCAGGCCTGGCATGTACCATCATCAGGTATCCACAGGGTCTGGATTCTCCACAGAGAAGGGGAAAGTGGTGAGCTTATCAGGCTCTGAAACTCTCACCTGGAAAACTCACCTGGCTGCAGGGACCGGTCTTTTTCGCATCTTCGATTTGGAATTCATTTCTGTGATTAGCGTCTTGTGTCTCCCTCTGGCTGCAGGGACCGGAACTTGAAATTTTGAGATTGGTGGGAAGAACACGGGGGTGGGGGGTGGGGGGATACACACAGGGGAGCAGGAGAGGGGAGGTGCATTGCCACGGGGTGGAAAACCGCAAGAAGTAAGTGATCCTGACCTGACAGCTGCTGGCCCCAGTGCTTAGGAGCTGGGTGCACTTGGACAAGCTCTTTAAGCCTCCATTTTCTCATCTGCAGAATGGGTTCATTAATGTGTGATGGAGAATAATAATATGCCTAACCTCGCTGATTCAGTTTATTGGGTGCCACCCACCTTCACTCCTCATAACAACCCCCTGAGGCAAGAATTTAACATCCTTATTCTACAGATGAAGACAGCGAGGCTGAGTTGCTTTCTCAAGTCCGCACACGTGGAACGTGGCGGGGCTGGGACTGGAATCCAGGCAGGTTCCAGAGTCTGGGCTCTTCGTGATCTCGTTTTGCTGCTAAATCGGGTAGTGACAAGCCCACTGCTTACTGAGCCTGGGGTTTGGTGCCTTCTTTCCTTTCATCCTTATTAACAGCCTTGGTTACATAACCGGCCCCCAAAAGTCACATAGTAGGCACACAAGGACTCTTCCCGTGGGTGAGAGATGGCTTTGTTGTAGAGCAGGGTCCCTATCCCTGCCTGCACATTGGGTTCATGCAGGGAACTTGTACAAAATGATGATGCCTGACTCCACACCAGAGCTTCTAGTGTCTTCACTCTGGGCTGGGGACCCAGCATGGGGAATTTTTAAATACGCTGCGTGTTTCCAGTGTGTGGGTGGCATTGAGAACCATGGTGTGAGGGGTTCTGTCTTCCTCCGGGCATGGTTCTGAACCTCGGCTGCATGTTGGAACCGTCTAAGAGCTTCTAGGTTCTGATCTCATTGGCTTGAACATCACTCATTGAGCTAATTAATGCCTATCAGACCTTGTTAGGTGCTGTCCACTGCATTAATTAATTGAAGCCTTGAGTGACCAGCTCGCCCTAGTTTGCTGGGGATTTTCCATCCCAAGAACTGCCACTCATCAGATGTGAGCAAACCAGGAGGCTTTTTTTTTTTTAATTTATTAATTTTGAGATTGAGGGGTGGGGAGAGTGAGCACAGGGGAGGGGCAGAGAGAGAGGGAGAGAGCCCAAGCACAGAGCCCAACGTGGAGCTTGAATTCATGAACCGTGAGATCACAACCTGAGCCGAAAGCAAGGGTCAGGTGCTTAACCGAATGAGCGAGCCAGGTGCCCCATGCTTGGTCACCCTATTTAATCCTTCTCTAAAGTCATATTTCTTACTGACCTCATTCACTTATTTCACAACAAATCTCCAAGGAAAGTTCTGCTGTTAAACCCATGTTGCAGATGAAGAAACTGAGGCACAGAGAGTATTGGTCACACAGCAGATGATGGTTACAAAATACTAGCACGACCAGTATTTCATTTTCTCTCAGGATACGCTGGAAGGTTTGGTTTCCATTTTGCAGACAGGGAAGTGAGTTTCATGGAGGGTAATGACACCCCACAGTCAGTGGCCACTGTGTTAAGTGGGAAGTCTGATCCTCTGATCCCTAGTGCCTTGCACGGCTTCTGTTATGCTGTGTGTGAGGATGAAGCATACGCCCTTGAGGAGGCTTGAGGTTCATCGGCTCTGACACTCCTTTGCATCTGTCAGCAGATCTTGGGCCTCCCAGCCTCCCCTCCTGCATGAGCAGCGAGTAGACTCCTTTCCCCTGGGGCCGTGGGGTCTGTGAGTAGAAAAGGCCAAGATGATTACTGGCAGTTGGGTGCCGTTCATTTTGAACATCTGCCCTCAGGTCCCCAAGGCCAGATCCGTCAAAGGACACACACCTGTGCCAGGCATTGCCAGACACAGACAACAGCCTCTTTCCTCTGGGGAGAGATCTGGGCAGGGCTGATCAGGCTGCTGAGATGTCATCTGAGGTGCGGAGTAATGGGGGACACGCAGGCAGAGAGGCAAGCTTGTACAAAGGATTGTTTTAGCGTAAGCCGGTGTTCTTGGGGTAAGTTCAGAGAGAAGTGTGAAATATGAGTGTCTTGTTTCTCAACTCAAGTCAGCCAGATATTCCCCCCGAAAAGGGACCAGTTGAGTGGTTCGGGAGAGGGATGGGGCGCTTCCTGCCCTACAGCAGTTCAGCAGCCAATTTTGCAGGAACATTTGCGGTTTGAAGCATCAATACGGGCATTCTGGTAGTACACGAGCAGATTCTAAGAGGTACAAGGACACATGTAAAAATGTTCATTGTTTAATTATATTAATATAATTAGAAAAATGTAACAGGCCGTCAAAATAGAGGTTCAAGAGGGCAGGGACTTTTGTCTGTTTTGTTCATGGCTGTCGACTCAGCTACTGGGACAGCTCCTAGCACATAGTGGGTTCCCAATGAATGAATGAGTGACTCTCCCAGCATCTGTATGGTTTTATCAGAACATGGAATTTGAACTTAGGCTTATGGGATGGATAGGATTTAGTTAGGAAGAAATAGGTGAGACTGGGGGCGGGGGATGATCTTGTGAGGCTAAGATACGGGATGAACAAGGCCCGTGGCAATATAAGCTAACATCTATCGAAGCTTCCTGTACACCAGGCACTCTGTGGAGTGCCTTCACTTATGAACTAATTAAATCCTCTAACAATCCTCAGATTATCTCCACTTTGCAGATGGGGAAACCGAGGCCCCAAGCAGTAAGGCATCTTGCACAAGGACAGGCTGTAGCCGTGGCTTGGCCGTGTTCAAGAGTCCTGCAAGGCTGCAGGGTCTCAGGCCCCTCTGGGGTCCGTGGCAGGTGGAGCATGCGTCCCAGCCTGCAGGAGCCCGCTGCTGCTTTAGCTCCGGTGTCCGGGGCCTGGTGTCCTTTCTGCTCTCGGCCCCCGCAGGAGCCCGCTCTTCGCACACCAGGCCCTCTCTCTTTTTAACCCAGCTGCTGTTTTCACAGATTTCCATTTTTAGCTCCCTGGACTGGAACGCAGTGTTCAATGCACTGTAAACCTCAGTGTCAGTTTGATTATAAGAGAGGCGTGTGTGGGCTCTGACTCTCTCGTTTCCATGTGTAATAATAACCCTCCGGATCTCTCGCCCCTTTTCTTCCGAGTCCCTCAAAGCGTTTCTAGGTAGTGTCCCATTTAAGTCTTCAGTTCCCCAGGGAGTCAGCTGGAGGCTATTATGTGAAAGGACTTTGGCAGTATTCGGAAAGGGTTCCAGTCAGCTCTGTCTTAAATTCTCAGGAGAGTAGGGAAAATGCAAAAGGGGGCTGGTGTTTGATGAATGCCTACTGTATGCATCTTATCTTATCAACCCTGGGAGGTGCATATGTGAATTGCCCTTTCTTATGGATGAGAGAAATGGCTCAGAGAGGCCAAGTGACTTGCTCAAGGTCACACAATTAGTAATTGGCAGATTATGGGTTTGACCCCAGATTTACCTCCGAGGCCTTTGGTTTTTCCCTTGCGTCATTAAGTGGGATGTTGTAGAAATAAAGGCACAGTCAGATCTTAATTCTCTTGGCTTCCACACCAAGTCAGCTCCAGTCCCTTTCCTTAGAGCTTCAGGTGAGGAGCAAGCTATTAGGTTGGAAGGATTATTTCTCATCAGTTAGGACTATCTCTCACCTTCTTAAAAGTATGGAAAGTAGGGGGCACCTGGGTGGCCCAGTTGGCTGAGCATCCAACTCTTGGTTTGGGCTCAGGTCATGATCTCATGGTTTGTGGGTTTGAGCCCATATCAGGCTCTGCACTGACAGTGTGGAGTCTGCTTGGGATTCTCTCTCTCCCCCTCTCTCTGCCCCTCCCCCACTTGCATTCTCTCTCTCTCTCTCTCTCTCTCTCTTTCTTTCAGAGATAAATAAGCATTTAAAAAATATTGAAAGCAATTTGTTTCTTCTTCCATCCTCCTCATTCATTCAGTCCTTCACTCATTCATTCATGCATGCAGCAAGCATTTATTATTCCCTTTTCTTTTTTGTATTTTTAAAATTTATTCATTTATTTTGAGAGAGAGAGAGAGAGAGATTGAGAGAGAGTGCATGAGTGGGAGAGGGACAGAGAGAGAGAATTCCAAGCAGGCTCTGCACCATCAGCACAAAGCCTGATGCAGGGCTTGAACCCACGAACCATGAGATCATGACCTGAGCTAAGGTCAGGAGTTGGACACAACCCACTGAGCTGCCCAAGCACCCCTGTTCTCTTTTCTCTGAGCATGAATAGGAGAAGTTACAGTCCCACTGAGTTTCTTTCCCCCGGGGTCTTGATTTCTGCTAAAGCTCCTATGTGATCTGGAACAAGTGACTTCATCTCCCCGAATCCCAGTGTCTTCATCTGAAGAATGGGGATATAATGGTTCTTATTTCATAGGGGTTCTGTAAGGAGCCAATAGCATTTGAGAGTCAAGGAGTGGATGAACCTCCAGGGTGGACATGTGGGCCCTGAGGGGAGTGTTTGGGGAGATGTTTTTGGGACAAAAGGATATGTCTAGTTCAATGTTGTGGGCATGGTTTCATGACCATGGTGACCTCCGGTGCTAGGCAGCCCAAATTACTACATCCATGTGCCACACATTGGCTGTTTGGGGGAGGTTGGAAAGCTGAGTTTATTTAAGCCAAAAAGCATTGATTAAGCACTTGTTGGACAGGCTCTGAGGACTTGGATTCGAGTCCCAGCTCTGCCACATGACAGTCGTGTGACTTTGGGACAGTTGATGCACTTCTCTGGACTCCAGTTCCTGCTTCTGTGAACGGGAAATGGTAATGTCTACAGCATTCTTGTGAGGATTAGAAATGACTGGTAGAAAGCACTTAGCAAAGCACCTGGCACTTGTTGGTGCCCAGTAAATAGATGTTGTTACTAATGCTGTAGGTGCCGGTTGAGATTCTGCAGAATCAAAAAACTTAAAAATCCATGGCTTAGGTCTTCAGGTACAGCTGGATCCAGGTGCTCTTATGATGTCATGCCCTGGTCCCATTCCATATACTTATCAGCTCTGCTTTCATTCGTGTTGGCTTGGCTCCCAGGAAGTTCCTCTCCTAGTGGCAAGATGGTCCCCAGTAGCTCAAGATTGATATACTACCCACAAACCCAATGGAACAAGATCTTTTTCCCTATAGCTACAGCAAAGTCCATGGCCTTGAGTCCCATTGGATCAATGTGGGTTATGTCCCATCTTGAGCCAAACATTGAGGTTATGGTGGACAAAGTAAGTTGATTGTCCAGGTCAGGGGCATGTCCCTCCCTCATGCTGGGGGATGGGGTCATCAGCTTTAAACAAACTGCGGGAACTAAAACTGAGAGAGGGCATTTCTTCTAAGGGAATGGATGCTAGATGTGTAAGGCTGAGTTCTCCCAGGAGCAGACTAGAGATGAGGATTTGTGTGCAAGTAATTGATTAGTAAATGCATATGGGAGAAAGTGGTAAGGGAGTAGAGGGAGTAGGCTAAGGAAAGGGGAGGGAGTCTAGTAAGGGTGTGATTTCAGATGAAGTCCCAGCCTTATTCAGATCCTACCAGGAGCTCTGGAGTGTAATTTACACCTCAGGGTATGTCCTACCTCAAGGCATGGGAACTGGCCATTAGTACCCATGAGCCAGTCACTGGTTCACAGGGACTCCCGGGTCTTCAGATGGGGGACACAGCTCCAGTAGTTCAAGGACAGTACTCCGAAGAAGATCACGGTTATAGGCTTTGGCAGCCATGCACGCAGATGCTCGGGATGTAAGAGGGATGCAGGGGGTCTGGCACCCACTATAGTGGAGAAAATCCACACCTGTCTGCAATGGAAGGGGATGAAGGAGGAATGAAGGAGGGGAGCCAAGGAACAGAATGGGCACCAGTGAGAAGATGAGGCAGATGAGAAGCTCTGTCATCCTGGTGTGGGTTGAGGAGGAGAAACCAAGAAGCAGCCCCTCCTGGCTCCCCTGTCTTTCTGCTGCACTGTCACTGACAATTGCCACCCATACAGTGTCCCGTATAGTTCTCAGCAACATGCTGAGAACTCACTGTGCACAAATAAGCGGGGATGTGATTCAGCAAAGGACACAGGCAGCAGAGAAGCCAGAGGGGTTGTCTCAGTTCCCTGCTAGATGGATGAAGTTGGCATGAGGTCACTGGGCCCAGGGAGCCTGGGGTACCTGCCCATGCCAAGGCTGAACCTCCAGCAGCTGGAGGTCTGGAGGTTCAGAAATCCTTTGGGCTCATTTAGCCTTTAACTGCCTCCTTCCTACCCACCTCTCACCCTTCCAAAGGCCTCTCTGTATATTGGGAGCAGCCACCACCCTTGCTGCACCAGCTTTCAGCTGTCACTTTCTTCCCCAAGCCATCTGGCACTGGAGCTTTCTGCAGAGGGAGCTGAGAGGCAGTGAGGGAGAAGTAAGTGAATGTGCCAGGCCAAGTCAGCAGCTTCATCCTCAGGGTCATGGCCACTACTCTGCTAATTATTTTGAGGGTGATGAGGTGGTTCAGGCTGGGGATGACAAAGAGAGCCGTTTATTGACTGCTTGCTATGTGCCAGGCTCTGTGCTAAGTGCCCCACAGTAGGGTCTTATGTCATCACATCCAATAGCCATAGGAACAGGCATACTAGGATTCTTCCGGTTATGAGTAGTAGAAACGCAGTCCAATCTGGCTTGAGGGGAGGAAAGACTTTTTGGCTCACGAAATGGCAAAGTCAGGGGGAATTAGGCACAGCTGGATCCAGGAGTTTAAATAATGCCACCAGTCTCTTGCCATCATTCTACTGTGCCTTCTTCCATGCTGGCTTCACTCTCAGGCAGCTTCTCTGTTCTCTGCCATTCAGTGATGGCAAGTGGGCCTCTAGCAATGATAGGGGTGCCGGTAACCAGCTCAGCAAACCCACTGGGAAGAGTGGGTCTCTCTTCTATGGTTCATACCATTATGGTGTCTCATTGGACCAAGTTGGGTCTTATGTTAATTTCTGCACCAGTCGTTGTCGCTGGGGATGGAATACTCTGATCGACCTAATTCCCATTTCATCAGTGTGACAGTGTCCATCTCTGAATGATGACCTCAGCCATGAAATGAGGCTAACAGTGTCTGTCTGTGGTGTGTGTGGAAGACCCCAGCACCGCTCCAGGCCCATGGCAGGCACTCAGGAAGTGCGGCTGTCAGCGCAGGGGTACATTACTGCGTCCACTCTGCATCAGGAAGCGGATACTGCATAAGGAAGTAAGCCAGGCACCAGGAAAAGAAAATTCAAACCAGAGCAGAGAGGGGAGGCTTGAGGAAATGGCTCAGCTGATGCAGTGCCAGGACCTCATGAAAAGCAATGCATCAGAAATGCTTTGGTTACTCGAGTGAAAAAATCAAATTAAACTTTGCATCCAGGAGTAGGGCTGCTGAAGCCAGGAAACAATGTCAGCCTCACCAAAAAGGGCTGTGGCTCTTTTATTTTTTATTATTTTTTAATTTTTTTAATGTTTGTTTATTTTTGAGAGAGAGAGAGAGACAGAGCATGAACAGGGGAGGGGCAGAGAGAGAGGGAGACACAGAATTGAAAGCAGGCTCCAGGCTCCGAGCCATCAGCCCAGAGCCCGACGCGGGGCTCGAACTCACGGACCACGAGATAGTGACCTGAGCTGAAGTCGGACGCTTAACCGACTGAGCCACCCAGGCACCCCGGGCTGTGGCTCTTTTAGCCTGACGAAAGCCGGCCTGCTTCGTTGTCCAGGGGCCGGTCTCTCTCCAGGATGAGGTGTTTCAGCATCTCAGGTGGTTCCTCAGGATAGTTGTTGTCCCTGCTCCATCTCTGGGTGAAACCCCGTTACCCAGAAGGGGGCCTTGTTTATAACAGCCTTCCCTCACTCCCCAGAGAAAGCCAGGGGCATGGAGAAGGAGGGAGTTGCAGGGAAGCAGCAAAGAAGGGCTGTGATTTTTAAAAATGTTTGTTTATTTTTGAGAAAGAGAGAGTGCGCCTGCGTGAGCTGGGGAGAGGCAGACAGAGAGGGAGAAAGGGTCTGAAGCAGGCTCTGCACTGTGAAAGCAGAGCCCTATGCCAGGCTCGAATTCATGAACCGTGAGATCATGACCTGAGCCAAAATCAGACACTCAACCAACTGAGCCACCTAGGAGCCACAAGGGGCTGTGACTTAAAAAAAACAGAGGGGGGGCTACCTGGGTGGCTCAGTCAACAATTAGGCATCTGACTTTGACTCAGGTCATGATCTTGTGGTTTGTGAGTTGGAGCCCCACATCGGGCTCTGTGCTGACAGTTCAGAGCCTGGAGCCTGCTTCAGATTCTGTGTCTTCCTCTTCCTCTGCCCCTCTGCCACTCTCTATCCCTGTCAAAAATAAATAAACATTAAAAAAAGAAAAGAAAAATGTGTAGCTGCCCAATACTTTGGTCAAATGGAATCTTACTATGAGCTCTGACATGGAGAGTGGATCTGTCGAGGAAACGCTTAGTGGAAACTCTTTGGGTAGCATTTTTGCAATATTTAGTAAAGCTCAATAAACATTGGCACATTCTATGGCCCAGCAATTCCACTTGTTGGTATGTACCTAAAGAACCAAGTCTCGAACTTCTGTGGGCAGATGAGGCACTGAGGATCTTATTAAAATGAGGATTCTGATTCAGTAGGTCCTGTAGTGGCCTGAGATTCTGCATTTCTGGCTGGCTCCCAGGTGATGCTTGGACCACAGTCTGACTAGTAAGGCCCAAGGGAATTGTTTCCTAAACTTTCTTTTGGCTCTCACTGCCAGTAAGAAATAAATTCTAGATGGCAACCCACGATACACTTATCTATAATTGAAACAATAGTTTTATGAAGCAACAGTTACCTTTCCTATATGATGCACTCCTCATATTTCCTCTTCTCTTCTGTCGAAACAAAAGAAAACACAAAAAAACACAGCATTGACCACAAAGCCACTGAAATGATTTCATTATTCACCAGTCTCATACCACACTTTGAGAAACAGAACCCTAGAGAAATTCTTACACAGACAGCCCAGGAAACAGGAAGGCTCACTGACGCATTGTTTGTAATAACAACAACAATCAAAACAAAAAGGGAAAAAAAGAAAGCAAAAGAAAAAAAACAACCTGTAAGGTCTGTCCACAGGAAAATGTATTAGGACATTTGTGGTATATGCACACAGTGGAACTGTGAAAATAAGTGAATTTGAACCAGATGCATCAACATGCATCTCAAAAGCTAAAGTCCAGTAAAAATACAAGTGGAGGAAAGATACACGTTCTACAGTACCATTTATATACAGTTGAGAAACAGGCAAAAGAATTCTATTTGTTATTTAGGAATTCATACATATGTAGTAAAGGTATAAAAGCTCATAAGGGAATGATTAACACTGAATTCAGGAGAGTGATTGCCTCTTGGGGGAGAGAGTGGGTTAGGATGGGCGTGCCTTTGGGGCTTCATTAGTATATGTAAAGCTTCATTTCCCAAGATGGGTGGTGAGTCCACAGTGCTCATTATATTAGTCTCTCTCTCTCTCTCTCTCTCTCTCTCTCTTTTTTTTTTTTTTTTTACAGGCTTGAGGCATTTCGTAGTAATTAAAATTTTAAAAAGAAGGAAAAAGAAAGGAGAGGGGTTTCTAGAGTGTAAATTCGTAGGGGGTTGTATTAATTTCCTAGGGCTTCCACAACAAATTATTTAAGATCCGGTGACTTAAAACCACAGAAATGTATTCTTGCACAGTCCTGAAGACCAGAAGTCTGAAGCCAAGGTGTCCGTTGGGTGTGTCCTCTCTGGAGGCTCTGAGGAGAATATATATTCCACGCCTCTGTCGCCTACTTTTTGATGACTACTGGTAACCCTTAGCATTCCTTTGGTGGTGGGGCTTTGTTACTTCAGTTTCTGCCTCCACATGGTCTTCTCTCCATGCCTCAGATTTCCTTCTCCTTTCTCTTATAAGAATACCGATCATTGGACTTAGGGCTCACTGTAAATGCAGGATGATCTCATCTCGAGATGCTTAACTCAGTGACTTCTGCAAAGACCCCACTTCCAAATAAACTCAGAAGTATCAAGGGCTAGGACTTGGGCATATCTTTCTGGGGGCTAAAATTCAACCCACTCTATGGGTATAAAACCCTGTCCATTCAACCCTTTCCTCTTGAATATTATGATGATATTGCTTATTGCAGGGTTTTCAACCTCAGCACTGTTAACATATTGGGATTTGGGGTTGGATACGTCTTGTCCTGGAGGGCTTTTCTGTGCCTTGAGAGATGTTCAGTAGCATCCTTTTTTTCTACCTGGTAGGTGCAAACTGTAACTCCAGACATTGTGAAATGGCTTCTGGGGGGTCGGGTTGCAAGATAAAACACAGGGCCCCACACCTGGGTGGCTCAGTCGGTTGAGTGTCCGACTTTGGCTCAGGTCATAATCTCACAGTTCATGAGTTCAAGCCCTGCATCACGCTTACTACTGTCAGTTCCGAGCCTGCTTCATATCCTCTGTCCCCCTCTCTGTCTGCCCCTCCCCTGCTCATGCTCTCTCTCTCTCTCTTGAAAATGAATAAACATTAAAAGCAAAACAAAACAAAACAAACCAACCACAGGGCCCCAGTTAAATATTACTTTCAGATAAACAATAAAGTTTTAGCATAAGTATATCCCAAATATTGCATGGGATATACTTCTATTAAAAGATTATTATTGTTTATACTGGGCATCCTAAGATACCCCAACTCCCACCCCCACCACCAAATCAGGCAACTCTACCTAGGGAGAAAAATTACCCCTGGTTTAGAACAACTGATTGAGGACTGGCATTATAAATTCGTATTCATTGAGTGCTTACTCTGGGCCCACCACCGTGCTAAAGCCATGTTCATGCATTACATTCACTCCTCAAAACAACCCTGAGCAATAGATCTTATAATTACCCCCACAAATAAGCAGTTCCAGCTTTGAACCCAGATTCATGCTTTCACAGACACTGTGAGTTGGGTAGGAGGGTGACTGCTTGGCAGGTTGTGAACGCCTCATGTGCTTAGGGGAAAATGGTGCTGATGTCCAGCCCCTTGTGGTGACAGTACTGGGGTAGCCAGAACAAGAACTGCAGAACAAGTTGGCCAGAGAGGCTATAGGAGGGTGGGATGTTATGGATGATCCTGGGACGTGGGATCATTTGCCAAGAAGAGAAGCAGCTGAGTAGCAGTAGTTAGCAGACCTCGGTTTAAATGTCAGTTTCGCCACTAGGCATGGCCCTGAGTAGATGCTAGAGTGACATTTATTCTCCACTTCGTGTGTGCTGGGCACTGCTCAAGGGCCGGCTCTCCAGGATCTCATTGAACCCTCAAATGACTCTCCTGGGGCAGGTCATCTCACAGATGAGGATCCTGAGGCTTAAGACAGATGAAGAAACTTGCCGCCTATCATGAGTGAGGGGCAGAGCTGGGACTCCCACCAGGGACAGCTAGACTCCAGTGGTCTTCCATGGATGTCTCTTTAAGGCTCAGCTTCCTCCTCTTTCCAATGGAGGTACCATTCCCAGTCTCTTCGGTTTGATCTTAGGGTGAAATGGGTTAGTGTGCCTAAAGCACTTAGCATAGTGCATGGCACACAGTAACGAGTGGTTCTTGTTATTAGGGAAGGGGAGTGAAGCCTGAGGCAGGGCTCTCTCCTGCCCTCCTCACAGGCTGTGTGTGTGTAGCAGGGATTGTGTCTCATGTTATGTTCATTTCATTAAAAACATTTTTTTAATGTTTATTTATTTTTGAGAGACAGAGACAGACAGAGCATGAGTGGGGGAGGGCCAGAGAGAGAAGGAGACACAGAATCGGAAGCAGGCTCCAGGCTCTGAGCTGTCAGCACAGAGCCTGACGCGGGGCTCGAACTCACGAGCCGTGAGATCATGACCCAAGCCGAAGTCGGACGCTTAACCGACTGAGCTACCCGGGCACCCCTTTTATAATTAAAAAAAAATCTTTGTAATGTTTATTCATTTTTGAGAGACAGAGACAGAGCATGAGTGGGAGAGGGGCAGAGAAAGAAGGAGACACAGAATCCAAAGCAGGCTCCAGGCTCTGAGCTGTCAGGACAGAGCCCGACGCAGGGCTCGAACTCACGGACTGCGAGATCATGATCTGAGCTGAAGTCAGGCACTTAACCGACTGAGCTACCCAGGTGCCCCCACTTCCATTTTAAAATCAATGTGCATTAAACACTTACTCTGTGCCAGGCACTGTTCTGGGCCCTAAGCACGCAGCTAAAACTAAGACACAATCTTTGTCCTCAGAGTTTAGCATTTCCCCACCAAACCCAGAGGCCATAGTAGGTCCTCAAGAAATGGCTGCTGAATGAATGACTACTTGAATGAACGAATGAATGAATGAATGCAGAGAGCAAGTGAGTCCTGCCTTCTAACAGAGTCATCGATTCAGCTACAACCACCATGGCTAATCCTGGGATGATGGATTAGCACTGTCTTCTAATAAAGGTGGTTTCATCCGTCTGAAGGATAGGGATAATAATATATTCCTTACAAAGCTGTTGGGTGGCTTAATTAGCTAATATTTATAAAGTGCCTCCAAAGCCACAGATAAAAGCAAGGTAGAAAACACCTTGTGCTATTGGTATTAATAATTTACTGTTCCCCTGCACCGGGCCTTTCAGATGTGTTTCTTGAAACAGGAAGAGGTAGAGCGTAGTTTTGTGCTAATTAAACCCTAGATAAAAATCAGCTTCTCTTTTATTAGAGCAAAAACAAGCCCTTTTTCCTCTTTGCAGAATCTCTCCATTTTCCTCATACTCAGGTGAGCTGCCTTGTTTGAGAAAAACATCTGTTGTTGAGACAGTGACTTTCTCCCCCTGTAGCTATTATTTAATGCAGGCATGTCCAACTGGAGTCTTCTTGGGGCCTCATCCAGGCCTGTAAAATAGTTAGAAGGGCCACAAGTGCATTTGCATAACGAATCGATGGTTTACATACAATTTGAATAAGTTCTTAGTCTGTGCAGTTATATCTTACTTGATTTCCAAAAGCGTCATCACTTCTGTTCATATAATCATAAAAGTGGCAAAGATTTCAGACCCTACCAGGGCCTCATTCCCTCTTAAGTCATTTGAGGGGTAGAAGGAAGGGACATTTGTTGAGTATCTACTGTGTGCTTACAAATTCATTTAATCATTGAGATTGCCCAGGGAACTAAAAAAGTACTGATGCCTGGTCCCCACGCTCTGAGATTATGATGTAATTGAGAGTAACTGTTGGGGGGACAGCTTAGTGTCAGGATCTTTGAATCCTTCCTAGGTGATTCTAAGATGCAGCAAAGACTGAGAACTACTTGTGTAATCCTCATAAAAAACCCATGAACACCACCTCACTTGCCCCCCCTCCCACCACCATGTTAAAGGTGTGGGGACTGAGGCTTGGGGCATTGGAAGGACATTCATGATAATATTCCTAATGTTAATAGCTGACCATTTTGGTACTTACTATGTACCAGACTCTGTGCTGACCACATTAAATGTGTGGGTGTCTTTTAAAAAAAATTTTAATGTTTATTTATTTTTGAGAGAGAGAGAGAGAGAGACCACAAAGAGAGGAGGCACAGAGAGAGAGGGAGACGCAGAATCTGAAGCAGGCTCCAGGCTCTGAGCTGTCAGCACAGAGCCTGACGTGGCCTTGAACTCATGAGCAGTGAGCTATGACCTGAGCTGAAGTTGGACATTTAACCGACTGAGCTACCCAGGTGCCCTGTGTGTGTGTCTTCTAATGTTTGTTTATTTTTGAGAGAGAGAGAGAGAGAGAATGAGTGGTAGAGGGGCAGAGAGAGAGGGAAAGAGAGGATCCAAGCAGGCTCTGTGCTGTCAGACCTGAGCCGAAGTCAGACACTTAACCAACTGAGCCACTGAGGCCCCCTATGTGTGTCTTTTAAATTCTTGTGATGATTCTTTGAAACAGGGATCAATAATATCCTTCATTTATAGATGAACAAACTGAGGCTCAAAAAATATGTCATCTTCCCAAGTCTCCTGAATTAGCAAGAGATCATCCACAGGGGAGACATGAGTGTGCTTAGATTAGGATCAGATTCTGTCAGGATTTGAATTTGGATGCTAACCTCTGGTTTATGCAAGATCCAACTTGTATGTTCCTTCAGAATCCTATCTTTGTCTTCTCCCATGTTCCCCTGGGCTTAGCATAGTACTGGGCTCTTAAAGGCACCTGGAGAATACTGAGGGTTGTCATGGAGCAGTTAGGGCCAAGGAATAAACTTTCCAAGCATTAAAGAGCAAGGCTTTTCAACCTGATAGATCAGTTCTTCCTTCCTTCCTCATCCTCTCCAATATTTTTTGAGGTCTATGCCTAAGACAGACAAGGGCTGTTATATAGCATCCAGCATTTGTCAGCCAGTATGGGAGCTTTGAATTAACCAGCAGAAGGAGGGCTGTGCTTTTTTTCCTCCCTGCAAAATGAACTGTAGCTGATCTGAGAAAATAGTTTTGGCACACCAAAGGGAAAAATGGTGACTGTCTACTTATTTATTTGGAGTTTTTTTTTCCCTCTCACCTGGAAAGTGGCAAGAGGAAAGAAATTTTGTCACATTCATTCAGCCCAGTGTGCTCCTGAACAGTGAATCATTTGGTGCTGCGATATTCAAATATAAATTCATTCATTCTCTCAGTGCTTTTTGAGGTCCTGCCATGTGCTTGCCACTGTCCTAGGTGATGGAGACACATTATAAAATACGGCAAAGTCCCTTTATCCATGGTGACCTGAATGATGAGAATAGGCAAGTCATGTGTAGATGTAGAGGACTAGTGTAGGCAGAGGGAATCGTAAGTGTGGAACCCTGGGATCCGAATGGGCTTGGTGGGTTTAAAGAACAGTAGGCCAGAATGTGGCTCACAGTGGACCAAGAGGGGAAGAGGGCCCGGGGTGAGTAGAGGCCAGGTCATGCAATGCCCTGTAGCCATGATGAGGCATTTGAATGTTACTCTGTATGAGATACGAAGGCTTTGGGTGGTTTTAAGCAGAGAAGTGACATTTATATTATACCCAGCTTACCTTTCCTAGGGATCACTCTGGATGCTGTTGGGAGGAGTGGAAGCCTACAGTGCAGTTAGGAAGCGTGGAAACAACCCAGGGGAGAGATGATAGTCGTTTGAATTTTAGGGGCCGGGTAGCAATAGAAGGTGGTTACAAGTGGTCGCACCTTGGCATTTATTTTAAAAGTTGAGCCTACAGGACTTGCTGATTACTTCATTTGTGTTGGGTGAGGGGAAAAGAACAATCAAGGTTGACTCTGTCTTTTTGGCCTGAATGAATTAAGGTCCTATTTCCTGAGATGAGAAGGACTGAAGGAGAAGTCCATAGTCCACCAAATTTGAAAAACATCATCTGTGTTCTTTTTAGCAAATTCACTGTAGCATATTAAAGGTTCTGAGATGGCTTGCAATAAAGACATCTGCTTTAACTTTGGTTAACTTAGAATTTCCCAGACTTATTTTTATCAAGTAATTTTGTCCGTATGCCACAGAACATGTGGTAAGAGTCTTCAGACTTTCCTTGAGTAACACCAGGGTTTTAGTGTGTAGAATCTTGTGTGTGAATGTGTGTGTGTGTGTGTGTGTGTGTGTGTCTGCTCAGGTTGGGGAAATGACTTGCACTGGTGTGGTGTTCTAGATTCTGATGGATCTGCTCTGTGCTTCCTTTCTTTCCACCTTCAAATACTTCCCTCCCATCCTCTTCCATGTAACTGGCGTTCCTACTTCCCATCCAAGTGAACCGTGTCTCCACACCAGATTAGAGAGTGCCATACCTCTGCCTGAAACTGTAAATGGCTCCCCATTGCCTCTAGGATGAAGACCAGATACTTTACTGTGGCTGTGCTGCAGGCTTTATGATATGCTCTTCTGCCTATCTTCCCTGACACCTCGTCACTCTGGCTAAGCTGGCCTTTTTAAAGCTTCCTTGTTCTCTCTCACCTCTGTGCTTTTCCACATGTTCTTCTCTCTACCTGGAATACTCTCCAGGCTCCTTTTACTCACCTTTTGGGCGTCATCTGGGATGGCACCCCTCTAGGAGCTATCACCTGACTTCTCATGCTTGGGTTTGGTCTCTCTTCTTTGCACTCACGATTCCCCTAGTTTCCCCCACCGAGCTTTATTGAGGCGTAACTGACAAATAGAAATATGTATTTAGATGTACAGCTTGATGTTTAGGTATACACCTACATTGTGAAATAATCACCACAGTCAAGCTGATATCTAGGCAATGATATTTTGGATATAACACCAAAACAAAGGCACGAAGCAAAAGCTGAAATAGACAGGTGGGGTTGCATCAAAGCTAAAAAAGCTCCTGGACAGCAAAGGGAAGAAGGCAACCTCCAGAATGGGAGAAAATATTTGCAAACCATGTATCTGATTAGGGGTTGATATTCCAACACGTATGAGGAACTCCTACAACTCAGTAGCAAAAAACCATGTAACCTGATTAAAAAATGGGTAGAGAAATATCTGAGTAGATATTTCTCAAAAGAAGACATACAAATGGCCGACAGATGTATGAAAAAGTATTCAGTCATCATCACCAATCCTCAGGGAAATGCAAATCAGAACCACAGTGAGATATCACTTCACACCTGTCAGGATATCTATTATCAAAAAGACCAAAGACAACAAGTGTTGGGGAGGATATGGAGAAAAGGGAACCTGTCTTTGTCCAGTGTTGGTATGGAATGGAAATTGGTGCAGCCACTATGCAAAACAGTATGGAAGTTCCTCCAAAAATAAACAATAGAACTACCGTATGATCCAGCAATCCTACTTCTGGGTATGACTAGCTTTTTATACCATTTGTCACGTGGTATTTTTGTCTCTTTCCCACTAAGGGTGGAGTTTCATGAAGGCTTGACCAATTGTCTTGTTTCCCATTATAACCCTGGTGCCTAACACAACGCCTGATACAGAGTACTAAATGCACAGTAAATCTTTCTTGAGGTGAATAGATAAATGAGTGAGGCTGGAGGTCATGGACAATGCCTAAGACATTGATTGAACTCTGTAAAACTTTGCTGGGAATTCAAAGATTCCCAGGAATCTAGAAACTAAAAGCTAGGAACACAGCTCTTGTGTGAGATAGACTCATAGATTTCAGGAAATAGAGGACTGAAATGGGGATTTTAGGAGCATTTTATTGGAATATGGATGAGGGAGCAATTAAATTGGCCGGGAGTTGGGGATTGAAGAAACTACAGGAGAGAAAGTAATACTTAACCTGGACTTTCAGGGGTGACTAAGCATTTGCCAGCCAGGAATCTAAGGATGGGGGAGTGGAGGAAGGATGCTTGACACAGAAGAACATGAAGATGAGGGTGTTGGTGGCACATTTGGGGACCAGTGAGTTGAATGCCTGCAGGGGTGAGACGAAGTCGGTATCAGTTAGGGTGCTTTGGCCTCTGAGTAAAACAAAGTCCTGACAGTAGTGGTTCAAATATCAGGAAAAAATTACGTGGCGTCACGAGAAGTGAGGAGGGAGGTGGTTCCAGAGTGGCTCATCTGGCAGCAGAGTGTCACCAAGGAATTGTTTTTCCCATATTCCCATGTTGTCATTCCAGTGAATGAATTTGAGGCTGTGTTCTCCTCAGTTGACTTAAATCTCTGTTTTTAATCAGCAAGGGAAGTATTGCCCAGAAGCCCCATCGTAGGTCCCATTGGCCAGGCCTGTATCGTGTGCCTGATCAAGTTCCTGGAGAGGGACACATGCCCACCACAACTGACGTAGGCCCAGCAGTCTGAGTGGGCCTACTCAGACTTTACTGAGTGCTCAGATTTACTGAGGTAAATCCCAGTGCTGAGATTTACCCACGACTGAGGAGGGGCATATGGCTGCTCAACACAGGAGCAAAATCAGGGTTCTTTTCACAAGAGATGGGAGGGTCAGGCAGCCAGTTTTGGCCACTGTGGGGGCCAGGAGCACCTGTGCTCTGTCCGGAGTCTCAACTACGACTCAGCTCCAGCGCCAAGGGTGGAGGCCTCGTGGGGCTAGAACTCGCAATGGAGAAAAAATTCCAGAACTGGAGATTACGTGGAATCTTACGATTTTTAAATGTTGGCAGCTAAGTTATTTTTTGTTTTTTAGTGTTCTTATTTATTTGAGAGATAGCGCGTGCTCATACAAGCGAGCGGGGGAGGGGCAGAGGGAGAGGAGGAGAGAGGGAGCGAGAATCCAAAGCAGGCTTCGTGCCCAGCACGGAACCCTGTGTGTCCAGGTATTTGTGTCCAGATGTGTATTCAGGTGTGTGTGTCCAGCTCTATGACTAAAGGCTTCCGGCTTCCTCAGGATACTCACATTGCTAATACCAGAGGCAACGGGAGTCTTCATGGGTTTCCCACGTTCTTAGATCCTTCTCTTTCTGCCTGCCTTTCTGAGGACTTCAAGCTCCAGCATCAGATGTGAAGACAATAGCCTTACAGCAACTGCTTAATCAGCCCTCACAATTGCATGAAGCTAATTCCTTGCAACAGATCCCTTTTGTTTTACATATATTTACATATAGCATGTACATGTATAAAATATGTATTATGTACATTTAAAATATATGTTATATATACACATGCTTTAAAAATATGAGAAAACTTATCTATCATCTCCTCATGGTTTTGCTTCCCTGGTTGATCTCTTGATACAGGAGGATTTCCATTAGAATAACAACAGCAACTACAACAACAAAAAGAAATACTTACAGAGTGTTTTTTTTAAGTTTATTTTATTTATTTTGAGAGAGAGAGAGAGAGATACAAAATCCCAAACAGCTCTGCACTGTCAGCACAAAGCCTGATGTGGGGCTCGAACTCACAAACCATGAGATCAAGCTGAAGTCAAGAGTTGGATGCTTAACCCACTGAGCCACCCAGGCGCCAGAATTGTGGAGTGGCTTTTTTTTTTAATGTTTATTTATTTTTGAGACACAAAGAGAGAGCACAAGTGGGGGAGGAACAGAGGGAGAGGGAGACACAGAATCCGAAGCAGGCTCCGGGCTCTGAGCTGTCAGCACAGAGCCCAACGCAGGGCTTGAACCCATGAACGTGTGAGATCATGACCTGAGCCGAAGTCTGACGTTGAACCGACTGAACCACCCAGGCTCAGTGCTTTTTAAATGTTAGTATTGTGCAAAGTACTTTATGTATATTGTCTTATTTAATCCTCACAATCATTCTACAAGCAAGGGCTATAATTCCCATTTTACATGTAAGGGGCATGGGTTTAGCAAAGTCGAGTCACTTGACTGCCCTCATAGAGCTACAGGCAGAACATGATGCTAATCTGGGTTTGTCTGACTCCAAAGCCTGGGCTTTAAACCATTGTACCATACTGCTTCTGTTAAATACAAATTCTAGTCAGACTTCATAGTAGGAATATAGTTTATGGATATTCTAAAGTGTGAACATTGGAGTCCCCTCAACTGCAGAGGAAAAGAAGAGAGTGTGCTTGCTTTGGAAATAGGATGTGCCTTGAAGGTCATGATGTCTTTGAGAGTCTGGTTTAGAGGCAAGTGTGGTGTTTTGTTCACTCATAAAAATAGGCCCCCTGCTTGATCTCCTTCTGGAAGCCATTCACGTTCTTTGAACAAACTATGGTATGTGCACCACTGGTTATGCACAGGATGACTTTAGGTATCAGTGAACATTGCATACAGTTAAATCACGTAGTTATTCTCCTTTCAAATGACTTGCCTACTGATTATAGAGGCAAGAAAATATTAGCACAGTACTAATATGTTTCTAACACCTAACATTGGCTAGTCTACCTTTAAACAGGAAAAGAAAGCAGGGCATAGCCTGAGAGTCTCCAGTGGGCAACCCTACCTATAGAGAATTTACTAGCATCAGTTACATTTGCTTTATCTTTTTGCAGTTACCTTCTAAGAATGGCAAGGAATAGTGTTTTGTTTTTTTTTTTATGTCATATGCTAGAATTTTTAAGTTAGAATTTTACTAAAAAGATGTGAGTCAATTTAAGGAAATACTGTAATAGTGCCCATGGTTTTTGGTTAGCATTAAGGTGGTAAAAAGACTGTGCAGTGGTTGGCTCAACATGGACAACCAATCCAGTGATATTATTTTTATTGTTCTATTCTTACTGATGTGTCTAGGCCCACTTCAAATCCATCATAGTAGCTGCTCAATTAAGTATTTGTTGAATGAATGAATGAATGAATGCATGCATAAGTCCTTCAAGAAGTCTTCTCAGCCCCTGCCAGCTTTAGGGATTCTTCCCATCTGGTAACTCACAACACTTATGGGGCTTGTACTCATTCAGTGAGCATTCAATGTGTAGGTGTGCCTGGTAACAAAAATGTCACAGCTGAATACTAGGCATTTTAATGAATATATCATGTGACAGTGCTTATATATTTTATTATAAAATTTGTATGGTAATATGTACTTTTTCATGTGTAGGCTCTATTTTCCATATTCTAACCATAAAGCCAAGGTCCAAATGACGTACTGAGAACATTAGAGAAAACAGACTGAGAAAAGAAAAATAAAACAAAAATGAAATGGTGATACAGCTAGATCCAGTATGGTAGCCACTGGTCACATGTGGCAGTTGAACACATGAGATGCAGGTAGTCTCAATTAAGATGTGCCTTGAATGTAAGTTGCACACTGGGTTTCGAAGATAGTATGAACAAAGAATATAAGATACCTCATTTATATTTCTATGTATTGTAACATGTAATTATATTTGGGATGTATTGGGGTAAATGAAATATATTATTAAAATGAATCCCATCTATTTCTTTTTACTTCTTTAACCTGGCCAGTAGAAAATGTACAATTACAGATGTGGCTCACATTCACTTCCTGTTGGACAGTGCTAATAGCTAGACTGCTAGGCCCAAAAAGGTAGACTGCTTCTTTTCTTGTTTTACCGCTGTGTTCCCAGAATCTAGCACAATACCTGGACATAGCCAGTGTTTAGTAAGCTCTTATTAAGCCACACTGGACATGTGAATAATGTAATGGGGTGATATTGTGATTCATAACAGCAAATATTTATTTGGTCTTGGTCCCAGTTGCCAGCACTGAGCTCCTAAAAACCCTTGCAATTTGCTAAGAGGAAAGCCATTATGGTGTCTTTTGTTATGTTAATAAGTGACTTGGGACCCTGCCTAAGGATGAGGGCTGGTTGCTGGGAGAACCAACCTAGTGATTGGCGGGTCCTAAGTTTAAGAGTCTCACCCCCACCTCTGGGCATGGGAGAAGAAAGGGGCAGGAGGTTGAATCAGTTGCCAGTGGCAATGATTTCATCAATCTTGACTATGTAATTAAGCCTCCATAAAGACTCAGAAGGACAGGGCTCAGAGAACTTCTGGGTTGGTGAACATGTGGATATTTGTGGAGAATGGTGCCCTTGGAGAGGGCATGGAAGCTCCTCGACCTCTCCCCGTACCTTGCCATATGCATCTCTTCTATCTGGCCGTTTCTGAGTTATATCCTTTCATAATAAACTGGTAATCCAGTAAGTAAAATGTTTCTCTGAGTTCTGTGAGCTGCTCTAGCAAATTAGTTGAACTTCTGATTTATAGCCAGTGGGTCGGAAGTACAGGTAACAATCTGGGCTAGTGACTGGTGTCTGAAGTGGCTGGGGGCAGTGAACCCTTAACTTCCAGGTCCCAGGAATCCTTTTTAAAAGACATAGGGGCTTCTGGGGAGCCTGGGTGGCTCAGTCAGTTAAGTGACTGACCGACTTCAGCTCAGGTCATGATCTCACAGTTCCTGAGCCCCGCATTGGGCTCTGTGCTGACAGCTTGGAGCCTGGAGCCTGCTTTAGTCAGATTCTGTGTCTCCCTCTCTCTCTGCCCCTCCCTCACTTGTTCTCTCTCTCTCTCCCTCAAAAATAAGTAAACATTAAAAAAAAAAGTCATAGAGGCTTCTTCAACAATTAGTTTAATATACAACTATCATTGCTATTTTTCACACTTCTTTTTTTCTGCAAGTCTTCAAGAACTCTACTTTTTTTTAAGTGCCTCAGATAATGATTTAATTTAGATTTAACAAGCCAGTTATTGCAGGTCAATTAAGTGCCACTTTATGATTTAAAACCTATTTATTCAGATTAACAACCATTAAATGGTTTTATTACACCTCTTTTTGGTTAATATTATTTAAAACTGTTTTCAGTTATTTAAAACATCATTTCACATTCATGGGCACTTAAAATAAATCTTTTAAAGTCAAGATGATCTTTTTTTTTTAATCTCTTTGGTCATTTGTAACCTGATTTATTACAGAAGAAGGCACAGATGTAATTTACTAAGAAGCGAAATAAGCAAAATATATGTAAGGGTCTACAGACAATTAATATAAGGTGACTAGTAAGTAGACAGAGTTGACCGAGCAGTGAGCTTATATTTAAATATTAGTGTTTTTTAAATAACAGCTTTATTGAGCATCCTTTCAAAGTATACAATTCAGTGGTTTTTAGTATGTTATGGAGTTCTGCAACACTTACCATTTTCAATTCCAGAGCATTCCCTTCACTCCCAAAAAGGAAATCCCTTGTCTATTCTGGACATTTCATATAGTTGGAACTGTACAATATGTGTCAGTGTCTGGCTTCTTCACCAAGCATAATGTTGTAGCATGGGTCAGTATTTCCTTTGGATTTCTGAAGAATATTTTGTTGTGTGGGTATACCACATTTGTTTATCCACTCATCAGCTAATGAACATTTGGGTTGTCAAAAAGTGATGCTTTTTAAAAATTACACACTTTATAACAAAAATTTCACATGATGTATATGTGTACTAATAATGATCACTAATATTTGTCAAGCATTTATGTACCACCTGTTCTAAATGCTTGTATGTTTTAGCATATTTTATATTCATAAAACCCTATGGAGGGTGGTGGTCACCATGACCTCCATTATTCTTATGGGGAAATTGGGAAGTAGGAAGATTAAGTTATCTGTCTCAAGATAAACACCTACTCTGTTATTCAAACCCAAGGAAGTCTGACTGCAAAGCCTGTACTTTACTTTTCATTGACAAAATTATTATACAATAAAGCTGACTTTTTTGGGAGGGGTACACAGTTTCATGAATGTTAATACATATAAATTTGTGTAACCACCACCACAGTCAGAGAACTATTCCTTAATCTGAAAATACTCTTGTGTCCCATCCTGACCCATCCTAACAGGTAGAGGACGTGACCACTAGTTGACCTGAGAACTAGATCTGGGCAACTGGAGACCCCTTACCTCTTCCTCTGTCCTTGAAATGTGAGTTCCACCCACCATTCCCACAGTAAAAGCCATTTTGAAAAACATAGACTATGTGGACCAAATCTGTCACTGAATCTTATAGTTAAGGCCTCTGTATAAACTTTTAAGGTTTTGGTGGCTAGTGTAGGGATCTACTTGGCTTGGGGCCACCCAGAACAAGCCTCCTAAGTGAGTTCCCTCACTTACTAAACATGCCACCTGCCAATCTAGAGTGTCTGCCTCTTTAGCCTCTCCTTGTCCCCTGTGTCCAGGGACCAGTTTGCCAACCAAAACTAAAACTAACCCCATGGCACCCACTGATCTGTCCTCCATTCTGTAGTTTGTTGGTTTGTTTGTTTTCAGAGACTGTCATGCAAATAGAATCGTATACTAGGTAACTTTTGAGACTGTCTTGTTTCACTCACCATAATGCCCTTTAGATTCATGCAAGTTGTTACAGATACCAATAGTTCATTCCTTTTTCATTGCTGAGTAGGATTCCATTGTATGTCTGTGCCATGGTTTGTTTATCCAGCCACTTAAAAACATTTTTTAATTGAGGTGTAACATTCAAACAGAAAGTACACAAATATATGGATATAGATTGGTGAATTCATGAACCCACCCACGTAATCACCTCCCATATTAAGAGCTAGAATCTTTCCTGTGCCCTAGCCATGCCTCTGTGCCCTCTTCCAGGTAACTTTCTGTTTTTACTTATGTTTTTATCTCCATAGGCTATTTTGGCCTGTTTTTGAACTTTATAGAAATGGACTCCTACGAAATTTGCTCTTTTATCTGGGTTCTTTTGGCCAATATTATGTTTGTGAATCTTATTCATGTAGCTTTGGTTTATTCTCTTTTTTTCTAGAAAAATATAGAGGTTTATTTATAATTGTTATAAAGTTGAACTGCTGAAACGTGTTCACTGAAACATTTTGACTTGCATTAATGCTTTATGTCCCCGCATTTATATTAAAAATTCACAGAAAATGAAAATGGAAAAACTGCCAATACCTGATTTCTGTCCCCGATTTTTCCACTTGGAATCATATACTTTGGTACCTTTTGACTCCATGGGAAAAAAATATCTAACGTTCAGAACTACCAATAACTGGAAGAAGAGAATTTTTTTTTTTTTTAAAGAATGAAATGTTTTCCATCATAGTGGATTCTTAAGCATGTTCTCCACGTATGTGGCATGCTAGCTGTGTGGCTTTGGGCATAATTGTTACCTGTTTGGCGTGGGTGGCACACAGGTTGGTGTCTTCAAAAAGGCCCACCAGAAGGCCTCACATGCCTCCTATAAAGCACCAATAGCTGTGCTTTGGAAGCGCAGATCTGTTTTGAAGTCTTGAGCAATTTCTTGCACCAGATGCTGGAAAGGATGTTTGCAGAGCAGAAGTTCAGTGGACTTCTGATAATGTCTTATTTTGTGGAGCGCCACAGTACCAGGCCAGTTACGATGAGGTTTCTTCACCCCTCCAGTAGAGGGTGCACTCTTACGAGTGGCTTTTGTAGCTAGTTGCTTCCTCGGTGCTTTATCACCAGTAGATTTATAGGCAGACTGCTTTGTACAAGCCCTGGTATAGAGACCTTACCCTCTTTTTTGTCTGGAGCTCAGTGAGCTAGAGGCGCTGGCATTAGATAACCATGGCAGTGTGGTGGTGTCAGTTAACCGCTGTAGTTTATTCTTAATGCTCCATAATATTCCGTTTTAGAATATATCACAATGTATTTCTTCATGCTGCTGCTGATGGACATTTGGGTTGTTTCTGGTTTGGGGCTATTTTGAGGAGTGGATTTGCTGGATGATAGGGTATGTGTATGTTCAGCGATTTTAGATGATACCAAACACTTTTCCAAAGTGAATGTATCAATTTTCATTACACTTATACTGAAGGAGAATTGTAGTTACTCTGTTTCTTTAACAACACTTGATATTGTCATTTTAAAAGGATTAAACTATTTTGGCATGTATGCAGTGGTGTCTTATTGAAATTTTCATTTGCATTTCCCTAATGAATCATGATATTGAGCACTTTGTATTTCCTGATTATATATTCTTTGTGAGGTGTCTGTTCAAGTTTTTTGCCCATTTAAAAAAACTGGGCTGTCTCTTTTGTCAATTTGTATATTTGTGTATATTCTGGCTATGAGGCTTTTGTAGTTATGGGTATTGCAGATATCTTCCCCTACTCTGTTTGCCCCTTCATTTTCTTCTTGTTGAGGTGTTTTGTTTTGTTTTTTTAATTGTGGTAAAATACAAATACATATAATTTATTATTTTTACTGTTTTAAAGCATACAATTGAGTGTCTTCATGTGCATTTATTATGTTGCTTAAGCATATCACCACCATCTGGTTCTAGAACTTTTCATCACTCCCAAGAGGAAATCTATTAAGCAGCCACTCCCCATTCTTCATCTACCCCCCCCCTTCCCTGCCAATCACTAATCTACTTTCTGTCTGTATAGATTGTCTGTTTTGTACATTTCCTATAAATAGAATCACACAATATGTGACCTAGTGTGTCCGGCTGCTTTCACTTAGCATACTGGTTTTTAGGTTTATCTAAGTTGTAGCATGGATTAGTACTCAGTTCTTTTGTGAGTCATTAGGGAAATGTGAATCAAAACCATAAGGAGATACCATTGCACATCCACTTGGATGACCATAATAGAAGGAAAGAAAAACAAATAGTGAAAGGGAAGAACAAGTGCTGGTGAGGATGTGAAGAAATTGGAAACTTTGTATATTCCTGGTAGGCACAGCCACTGAGGAAAACAGTTCAGCAGTTCCTCAATATCTTATTGGTGAATTTAATGAACAGAAGTTCTTAATTTTAATGACATCAAATTTAAGGATAATTTAAATTGGAAAGTGTTTTATAGGTCCTGTGGAAACAATCTTCACCTATTCTAGGTTTGTCTTTCAGAAGCTTTATTGTTGTATCTCTACATTTAAGTCTACCATCCACCTGGAATTTATTATTGTATGTAATTTGTGAGGCAAGATTCTTCCCCCCACCCCAGTGTGGATTTCCATCAACTGAGTTTTCAAAAATAATGTCTTTCCCTACTGCACTTCAATAATGTCTCTTGTAAATCTGGGTAAATCAGGGTAAATCTTGGAGTGATGAAGAGTTCCAGAAACATATTATAGGTATGTTTCTGGACTCTGTATTCTCTTCCACTGAGCTCTTTGTTTCACCTTGCACCATTATCCCACTGTCTTAATTATTGTAGCTTTATCATAATTGTTTTCTAAAGTTTTTATTTATTTATTTAATCTCTACACCCAACATGGTGCGTGAACTCACAAACCTGAGATCAGGAGTCATGGACTCTTCCAACTGAGCCTGCCAGGCACCCCTATCATAATTCTTAACATCTGGAAGCTTGAATTTTCCAATCTTGACATCATCAAGATTGTCACGGATATTCTTGGACCCTTGTTATTTCCATGTAAATTATAGAATTAACATATCAATTCCAACAAAAAAAGAAACCTGTTGGGATTTTGACTGGGGTTTTGTTAAATCTGTAGCTTAATTTAGGGAGAATGACTTTACAATGTTGAGTCTTCTAATCCATGAACATTATTTATTTCTGCATTTATTTACGTTTTATTTACATTTATTTATTTATTTATATTTATTTATTTATTTACATTTATTTATTTACATTTATTTATCAGTCAGGGTTCAGTGAAGAGACAGAAACCAGGCCAGTAATTTGAACAGGGGAAAGTTAATATGAAAATGTGTTAGCTAGTACAACTGGTAAAAAGGTGGGTAGCTAGTTCAGACGGTAGAGGGTAACTCTAAAGAGCACAGAAGAGCGACTGGAGAAAGCAGTGAATAAGTGAAGACACTTGGAAACTTAGAAGGACCCCCCCTCCTCATTGCCAAGGCTGAGATTCGGACCCTTTGGAGGTGTGGCTGCCGTGGAAACATACAGTCCATTAATGATGGAGAACAGGAAGGTGTGGCTGCAGCCGACCTGCAGGAGTGGTTTTAACTGGGTAGAGGGAAGGAGGAGGAAGTTGCCAGAGGCATGGGCTGAACAGCTGGTTCTGCAGGATTTGTGATGTAGTGGGTAGCAGTGGTGGAAATGGGCATCCTTAACTCATTCCCAGCCTCAGAGAAGACATTTTCAATATGTTACCATTATGTATGATGGCTTTGGTTGTTTTGTAGCTATTCCTTATCAAACCTGACTTAGATTGTTAAAATTAAGCAATAAGTGAGTATTTGACTCTTTTCAAATGCTTTTCCTCAACTATTGAGAGGAACCTTTTTTTTCTTAATTTTTTTTTTTTTGGTCCTTCATTCCATTAATATTGAGGGTCTTAGTGATTTCAGACATAAAACAAACTTTGTACTCTTGGGATAAACCAAAGTTGGTCACGATATAACATCCTTTTTATGTAAGTACTGTATTTGATTTCACAATATTTTGTTTGGGAGTTTTGTATCCGGGTATGTGAAAGAGATTGGACTGTAATTTTCTTTTCTTGTAATTTACTTGTCAGGTTTTGGTATCTGGGTGTTTGTAGCAAGGTCATGCTGACCTCAAAAAATGAATCGAGAAATGTTTCATCTTTTTATATTTCCTAGTAGAGGTTGTGTATGTCAGTGTTACATCTTTTTTAAGTGCCTCGAAGAACTCACCAGTGAAGATACCTGGGCCTGGAGATTTCTTTGTGGGAGTGTTAATTACAGATTCAATGTCTTTAATAGATACAGAAGTATTCAGATTTTTTATTTTTCTTTGTGTCAGTTTTGGTAGGGTGTGTTCTTCTAGCTTGTATGGTTCCATCTAAATCGTCAAATTCTTTTGACATAATGTTGTTTATAGTACTCTATCCTTAATATTAACGATGGTAAGATTAAAAATAATATTATCTTTTCAATGCCCATAAGCTCTTACTTGGCACTTATCAATTTTTATTAGCCTTTTTGAAGAACCAATTTTGAGTTTTCTTGATTTTCTCTATTGCAAGTTTTCTTTTTATTTCATTGATTTTTGCTTTTATCTCCATTATTTTCTTCCTCCTAGTTTCTTGAGTTGATTTATTGTTCTTTTTTTAACTTGTTGAGATGGATATTTATATTATTGATTAACATCCTTGTTTCTTTTCTGGGAGATCCATTTCAAGCCTTAAGTGTTTGTTTAACAAGGGCATTAGCTACTTTCCATACTTTCTATCTTATTCCTAATAAAGTATTCCTAATTTCCTTTGTGATTTTTTTCCTTTTTAAAAAATATTCATTTTTGAGAGAGAGAGAGAGAGAGAGAGAGAGAGAGGGAGAGGGAGAGAGAACGAGGCAGGGGGCAGGGAGAGAGGGGGAGGGAGGATCCAAATGGGCTCTCTGCTGACACCAGAGGGCCTGATGTGAGGCTTGAACTCACAAACCCCGAGATCATGCCTTGAGCTGAAGTTGGACACTTAACTGACGGAGCCACCCAGGTGCCCCTTGTGACTTTTTTTCTTAATTTCCGAGCAGCCTTTAAAAGATTTTTAAGTTATCATTATTGATTCCTCCATAATTACATTGTAGTAAGAATATATATTCTGAATGATATTCATCTTTGCTATTTGTTTACATTTGTTTTATGACCCAGTTTTCTAGTCATTTTGGGCCAATGTTCCATGTGCACTTGAAAGAATGTGTCTTCTGTTATCATTGGGTGCAGTGGATGTTTTCCACTGACTTACCCTGTTTCATTAATCCCTTTTTTTTTTTTAATATTTATTTATTTTTGGGAGACAGAGAGACAGAGTGCAAGCAGGGGAGGGGCAGAGAGAGAGACACACACACAGAATCCGAAGCAGGCTCCAGGCTCCGAGCTGTTAGCACAGAGCCCGCCGCAGGGCTCAAACCCACAAAGCGAGAATCATGACCTGGGTTGAAGTCAAATGTTCAACCGACTGAGCCACCCGGGTGCTCCCCCCCCCCCCCACGTTTTTTTTTTTAAAGCTGTGTCCAGTCTCTTGCTAAACAGTCCAATGTCAAACAAGTCAAGTTCATTAATCATGTTGCTTAGATCTTTATACTCCTACCAATTTTTTTGTCTGCTTGTTTTATTAGCTCCTGAGAGAGGTTGTTAAAATATTCTACTATTATGGATTTGTCTACTTTTCTTTTTAGATTTTTGATTTGTATATTTTGAAAGTATGCTATTACGTGCTTACGAATATAAAATTGTTATATCTTCCTGGTGGATTAACCTTTTTACTGGAGTTTTCCTCTTTATATCTAGTTATGCATCTTGCCTTCAAGTTCACTTGATTTGATATTAGTATAACTATATTGCCTTTCTTTTAGTTAGTGTTTTATTTTTTTTCTTCCTTTTACTTTCAACCTTTTTGTGTCCTTATGTTTAGGGTGTATCTCATATGAGCAGCATATAACTATTTCATTCTGATATAGTCTGACACAGTAGGTCTATTAATTGGAATATTTGGTCTATTTACATGTAATATAATCACTGATATATTTGGTTTTATATCTATAATATTACTATTCTTTCTATTTCTACTCTCCTTTCCCCTTTTTAATCTTAATTTGGACCAATCAAAAAAAAAACTTTTAAATTAAACCAGTTTTTCTTTATTAACTTATTACTTATACCTTATTTTAGTAATTACTCTGGAAATCAAGACATTCCTTCTTTGTTTATTTGAGTCTAATGTAAATTAGTATTTTTACCACTTGCCAGAAATTCTAGGGCTTATTATACTCTATCTTCTTTGTGCCTTTTGTGTTTTTAATTGTATTCACTTAAATGTGCATGCACTTAAGAAACCATAGGATGGGCACCTGGGTGGCTCAGTTAGTTGAGTGTCCCCACTTTTGATTTTGGCTCAAGTCATGATCCCAGGGTTGTGGGATTGAGCCCTGCATCGGGCTCTGTGCTGAACATGGAGCCTGTTTGAGATTCTCCCTCCCCACCTCTCTCTCTCTCTAGCTCCCTCCCCCTCTCCCTCTGCCCCTTCCCTGCTCATGCTCACTCTCTCTAAAATAAATAAAATGGGGAAAAAATCCCACAGGGAATTCTTGTTAATATTTTCCATATTCATTTAGATTTACCTCATACATATTTTTTCTGTTGCTCATTAGTCTTCCCTACATTTCTGTCTGGGATCATATTCCTTTTGCCTATAGAACCCTCTTTAGTATTGTTTATTTCACTTGTATCTTCTGGTGGCAAATTCTATCCTTTTTAATGTGTTTGAAAATATCTTTATTTCACTTTCCTCCTCGAAGGTTATTTTCAGGATGCGTAGAATTCTAACTTGGACATCATTTCCTTTCATTGCCTTTTTGCTTCTATCAAGTCCGTTGAGAAGTCAGGTCTCGTATCGTTGCTTTCATTCTAGACTGCTTACCTAATACAGCACAAATGGGGGAAAATTGGCACAGTGTTTTTGGATCACTTCCCATTACTTCCTTTCCTGGGAAGGAATTGTTTTGGACCTTCAACTCCTAGCTGTTCTGACATCCCCAAATACTAGTTTTTGTCTCCTGCCCTCCTGAAGCATCCTAACCACTCTGATGGCTTCTATGCCTTTTAGCAGCTGCCCTCTGCCCTGCTTCTGAGCTTCTCTCCCCATGATGCTTAAGAGTCATCAGTGCCCCAAGGGAAAAGGTGATGTGCCCAATGTCAGGTGCATCTCACTGAACTTCCTTTCTTTCCAGGATTTTTGTACAGCAAGTCTTGGAGGCACCCTGGGGCTTTCAAATAGAATTTTTGTGTGTTTGTGTTCGATCTGGCTTTTCTGGTTTTATGTGGTGGGAATGTTGGTCTGCGCTATTACTCCATCACAGGTGCACTTGAAGGTTCCATAATTATTTTCTTCTGAATGCTTTCTCTTACACACTCTGCATTTTATTTATGGTTTCTCTTTTCTGCATGTTGCTTCCCAAGGCTGCTGGTCTTGCAAAACAGGCTGTGTGTTCAGTTAATTGGTGTCTCCCGTGGCTGTGCAACATGGTGGCCCTGCAGTTTACCCTGTAAAGCCCAGCATGACTTGGGCCCTCGCTTACCGCCTCAGTGCCACTTTCTGTCCTGTCACCATTAGGAAATTTGCTTACAACCCAGAATGGGCAAGAGAGAGATCTTCTTCAGGGAGGCCTTGCTTAATGCCTCGGCCAGGTGGTTTTAGAGAACTCTCATTAATGCCCTACATCATTTCTTTTTAGCTCTCCTCACAAATGTAATTTTCCATTGATTTGTGGGATTGGCTGAGTAACTTATCTTTTCCCCTCCAGAATGTGGTTGGAGCCATGAAGACAGTGACCTTGTCCGTGTCATTTACACGGTATCACCAGTGTCCATCGTAGTGCCCAATACACATTTACTGAATTAACTTGAAGCTTGTAATGATAGGAGATGAGAAGGAGGGGATGAGAATTAACAGTCACTAAAATTTGACTATTTATCACCTTATTTAGTTTTGACCTTACCTCCTGGAAGCAGACAGTGTTGCTGTCTTGCATTGAGTAAACCATGGCTCAGAAATTCTGTTATTTTCCTAAAGTCACACCTTTGCTAAGTGCCTGATCTAGAATTCAATCCCAGGACTTACTGGTTCAAAAGGAACCCCGACTCTGGATTGTTAAATACTTCTCAGCCTTCCATGCTTTTTGTATTTCTTTACTGACTTTTCAATCTTTATCTGATACTCATAGAATGCTAGGTTATGTCAAGGGCTTTTTTCTGAAAATATAGGAAAACATCAAGAAGAGAAGCTGACAGTTTTTTTCTGTTACTTCAAAAACAGAATGACATGCCTTTTATATTTCCCTGGAAAGATTATGTGGGTCAATCTAGATTGGTGGGTAAACTTCCCTCAAATGGCCCACTTGAGGAGGAAACATTAATTTGTTTAACTTCAGTTACAAAGAAGTACCTAGAGTCATAGCAATAACTATTATTTATTGAGCACCTATTGTGTGCTATGCACTACAATGGGCACAACCCATACCTTCTCTTCAATCACTAAAACAGCCCTGGAAAGTAGTTATTGTTATTTCATATTGTACAGATTTGGAAACTGAGACTCAGAGAAGTAAGGAAACTTGCCTTTACGAAGTTTTAGATCTAGAATTTGAACTCCTTTGTGGACTTCCATAAAGACTGCTTATCATTACATACGCTGCTCAAGGCATCAAGCCTGGAACACAGAAGGGGCTTAATAAATTTTTGCTTTTTTCAGGTTAGTAATGATATGGTGAGCCTCTGAGGAAAAGGTCACAAAGTATTATAATGAAGCTTCCTTGTGTCTTGCCAGGGAATGTGAACAGCATCTCCAAATTGACCCCTTGGAAAGCCCCAGAGCTTCTGAGTCATGACAGCTTCCAAGTGTCAGGTAAGGATCATATTGGTCTCAACGGCAGGCTGTACTCTGCTATTTGCCACCAATATTTTCTGGTTGCAGATGTTATTGATCTGACAGTTTATTTCCCGAGACACATTAGTTCAAACTGATGTGATATGAAAGTCTCATCCTAAGGAAATTGGCCTTGTGAACGGTTATCCTTTGGGAAGAGCATGCTGCACTTATGACTTGACTAATATGATGAAGAAGCTGCAAATACAATTAGCGGGCCTGGTTGGTGATTCTCCAATAATGATGTTTGGGGTATATTATTGGTTTAGCTGTAATTGAGCTTAAGATGATCTGAAAAGCTCTAAACTGGTGTGAAAGTCATTCACAGCTTTGGCTCAGTGTAATGTTCATGCACGAGAGTGGGGAGGGGGGCTGCTGATGACATTTGGGTGTGCAGAGACTGGGGGGTGTGTCCCTGGACAACTGTGGCTTGTCTTTCAAATTCTGTTTTCTTTTAGTCTATCACTAGTAAGATGAAGACTTCTTCATAATCTTCTGCCCACTCCCAAATCCCATCCCCATCCTTATCATTTGGAACTTACTACACATTATCTAACTCTCTTCTTTCTCATGCAAGTATAATTTGTCTGGTGTACATTAAAGTCTTCTTTATTAGTCAAGATAGTTAACCTTAGCTGCCATAATAGACAAGACCAAGTGGTTGAGCATCATGAAAGTATATTTCTTGGTAAGAGAAAGCCTTGGTCATGGGTTGGGGAAGGCTATCCTCCATCTGGTGACTCAGGAATCTAGATTCCTTCCCTGCATCATCTCAACATGTATTTGTTGGGAGACAATTCTCCCTGGATTTCTTGGGTTCTCAAATGGTCTTTGTTTAGGAATGATTGAATAGCAAACCAAAGGTAGAGACCTTCTCTCTTCCTGGAGACATCCCAGGGTGAGTAAGTTCTGTCCTCTTCCTGGAAGATATTTGCTTATATTCGGAGGTGGTAAACCTAGAGATAAGCTCCATGTGCCAGAGACATTTACTTCCTTTCCAGGGTAAGGAGTAATCTCTCTCCAGAGAGGAGGACAGGCAGGTTACCAGCAGCTTGATAGAAACTCAGAGTCAAACCCGAAGTTCAGTGTTCTTCTCCAGTGGTGCAGTAATCCAAGTACAGCAAGGTCACACTGCCCACTCCATGCTGTTATCCAGTGTCATAAATACACATTCTCCTCTTTTCCCATCCAAACCCCTTTCACAAGGGGCTGTAATGGGCGCCAAGTAGTTCCATGTTGTAACAGAGAATTATAATGCAGTTGATGGGTAAAGAAGGGGCCAGTTACAGGTCAGCTAATGGTGAGGGGACCCACTTGAGAGTTTCTACTCTGAGTTATTAGACATTGTTAAAATTAATACTTGGCTGCTCTATGATTATCAATGTAACTCTTCAACAGTGAATGCAGATATAATACTATGCCAAATCCATTATTTAAAGGATGTCTATATTGAACCATAAAGTGCAAAAGATTTCTTAGTAAGCTCATCCAAGTCCACAAATATTTTTCGTGTGCCTGTTTCATGCTGGACACCAGAGCTACACTGCATCTGAATGAGACAATATTGCTGTCTTCGAGAAGTCTATGGCTTAGTGAAGAACTCCTTGTCTTAACTACCATGCAGAGTCAAATTTTCCTACATTAGGCTAGGTTAAAGGAATATACATCTGTTATTAAATCTACCCTGATTCCTGCATTTAATGGTTATGGTTACCTGCCTAATTTCTGTAAATATTCCTCTACTTTCCAGCTCTGTTCCTCAATCCTCTCCCATTCTATTTACTTGGGCTCTACAAGCTCCTTAATAATTGAGTAGGGGCTAAGGCGCCTGGGTGGCTCAATTGGTTAAGCGTCCGACTTCAGCGCAGTTCGTGATCTCATGGTTTGTGAGTTTGAGCCCCACATTGGGCTCTCTGCTGTCAGCACGGAGCCACTTTGGATCTTCTGTCTCCCTCTCCCTGCTCCTTCCCCGCCACTTCAAAAATAAATAAACATTAAAAAAAATAAGTAGGGGGCATGCATGTCAAGACTTCTTTGGTTGCAAGTGATAGAAACTCAACTCCCAACTGGCTCAAGCCACAAAAGCGGATTTTAGTGGGTTCTGTGAGTGAACTGTCAAAGGGAGCTCTAGGTGCAGCAGGATCCAGAGGCTTAGATGATTTCAGGACTCAGTCTTTTCTCTTTCCATTTCTCTTTTATGTTTTCTTCTATGTTGACCTTTTCCACATGGTGACCACAGCAGCTCCATTCCACGTTGTCTTTGCAACACTCACCTTGAAGATGAAGAAATTCTCTGTACTTAAGTTTAAAAAAATGTCTAGGATTGAATCAGTCATTCTGATTAGGGGGAGGAGAGTTTTCTGGCCAGATCTAGGTCACAAGTTGTTATGGCAGAATTGTGACTCCCCCAAATTCATATGTTGAGATCCTGAGCCCTAGGACCTCTTAAGGTGAATCTGTTTGGAGACAGGGCCTTTAAAGAGGTGATTAAGGTTAAAGGAGGTCATATGAGTGGGCCCTAATCCAGCATGACTGGAGTCCTCATTAGAAGAGGAAATTATGACACAGACCCACAGAGGGTAGACCCCATGAAGACACAGGGAGAGGAAGTATATCAGCAAGTCAGGGAGAGAAGTCTCAGGAGAGCTCAGCCCTGCCACTGCCGTGACCTCAGACTTCCAAAACCATGAGAAAGTCTCCGTTGTTAAGCTACCTAGTCTATGCAGCCCTAGAAAATTCATACAGATTCAGCCTTGAACTCACGGTGGATTTATTTAGTACCCCTTGAACCACGCTAGAGAGGAGGAGTGGTTACTCAAAGGAAACCCAAAGAACTATTACTACAGGGAAGAATAATGAACATTTGGTAGGGGGAAAAAAAGGATTGTCTACCACTGGGTCAAATTCATAATTTTTGGACATATGTGATATGTCAGGTCTTAGGAGCGCCTCATACCTAACACAACAACCCCATGAGATAGATGCTATTATTTTCCTCATTTTACAGATGAGAAAACTGAGGTCCACACAGGCGAAGTGCATTTATCCAAGAACACGCAATTAGCAGGGAACAGAACCAAGATTGATATCCATATTTGTCTAGCTGCAAAACCTCAGCTTTTTATCACTATGCTGGAGAGCCAGTGACCACTAGATCCTCCTGCTTTTCTGTTTCCAAGACTGAAAAACTCTGGCTTGAGGCATGGGAAGGAAGTATGTTAATATGTTAATTAAGGAAAATTCACAGTCTGCAGAATTCACGAGTCCATTTTCGGAACCGTTTCTGATCTGGGTGAGCCTTTGACCCATTCCAGTTAATTAACATCGCAGAACATGAAGTAATTACTGTTGTTCCTCAAAACCGGGGGCAGAAAAACACCCAGCGGCCTGGGCCCACCCCAGCCCTGACTCCTGAGGCTAAGGATCAGAACGCCAAAGTCTCACAAGAGGACACGGTCAAGAAATTCCTCAGTTCATCTGCTTCTCCACTCCTGTGTGTTCATGATGTGTTCTGTTCTGCGATTAGTAAGGCAAGCCTGCTATCTGAATTGGGGGCATAAAGTCTACCGCTGAATTTTACAAATAGGATTTCTAGTTTGAAACGCAGGCTGATATTTGAATGTTTCATTAGGAAACAGATTCAGAAAGTATCAGACTAGTACACGGTCATCGTATTTTTTCCATGTAGTTCTGATAGTTCTGTTGAAACCAGTGGTGACCCAAACTTGTAAATCCTGCTGGTCTTTGTTAGGACTCCGTGGGTGCAAGAAAGGGCAATCCATTCAAGCCAGTTCACAAATAGAATTCAGGGGTCTTTGTCACTGAGTGTCTATCATCTGAGTCCATGAGGTGATGAAGTTGTGTAGAAAAGCAGAAGTTTGTCATTTCATTTTTTTTTCAATAATTATACAATTTCAGTTATTAACGCTTTTTTAATGATTAAGTTGTCATCCCCAGCATGAATCCTTTTCTGCCATGGCAGCTTCCTGGTGGTTCAGTCTCTGTGAAGGACCCCCTGAATTTTGAATGCCCTTGAATGGATTGCTGGTTCTTCCAACCAAGAAATACTGTCGAAGAGAATCAGTCTTTCACCAAATGTCTGACCCTGGTGCATATGCAGTGTAATCCAGCAGCAAGTGGTCAATTGAAAATCTTGCCCAAGATGCGGGATTCCTGATCAAAGTGGTGCTGAGACATGCTTAAAGAACAGAAGAATCATAGACGACCCGAGAGAATCAGGTGGTCTTAGAGCCATATTCAGCTGGACCTCCCAGGGTCCACCACACCGGCTGTTGTGGCCACTGTTCTGGTCGGTTGATGCCTGTATCATGCTGGTTATTCAATATTTTGAATATCATATCAACCCCAAAAGAGTTAACAGTTGAAGAAAAAAAAAAAAAAACGACAAGGAAAGTGACTTGGTGAGCACTTCAAAAGAGAAAGATTTAAATATCAAAAGATTCTAGCAGGCCTTAGGAAAAAATTGGTGAAGCCCTTGAATATTTTTTAAATGACCTTTTTGCTATCATACTGTGAAAACCAAACCTGAAGTGAAGGATTTTGTCACAAAAATTACACGAAAAAAACTCACTACCTAATACATTTTTTGTTCTTCACAAGAATTCATGCATAGTTGAAATGGTAGCCTAAATTTTGTTATGTTGGTAAGCTCAGTTTCGTTTTTCAAGCTAAAGTTCCAAATCAAAGCCCTTTTTTCTCCCATGATTTGCTATGAAAATTTGGGCTCAGTATTAAGTGAGTCATTCTACAGGTCTTCTAAGACCAGGATCGATTTTCTTCTGGGGGTGGAGGGCAGGGAGAGTCCCCCCTGTCTCTGATGGAGCTGCACAGTCTTCCCTTCTGCTTCTTGCCATGATGACTCCATTTCCCTGCTTGTTGTCACATCCGTGTTCCCTGCTCACTCATGGTGTACCTGCTAAGTTAGCCATGTTTTATGCCATGCGTCTTCTTTTCCCAACCATCGGTTATTAGACTGGTGGTGGCCCACGACGCAGGGGTAGCTGTCCCGTAGCCTGGGCAAGGATGTAGACTTTATAAAAAGGACATGAGGTATACTAATCAGACTCACTCTCAGGAATCTCTAAGGAATATAGTCAGATTTAGTCAGATACCATGATGACCCGATAGTAAATCGACACAACATAGAATCCCTGAGGTCATGATGGGCCAAATGCAAGCTTCAGGAGCAAGAGTGAGTCACCCAGCAGGACAAAGGTGATAACTCAGATTCCAGACTCCTCACCTAATGGTCTTCCACCATGTCATGTACACTGGGCAGCTATTTGTCCTTCTTGTGGTAACAGTACCCCACATTTTCTCAATCCATACAATTTGGGTCGAACTGATCCCGTCAGATCTAGAGTCATCATGTGACCCAGGCTCCGGCCAGGCAGCTCATTATGTGCCCTCAGCCATAAGGATTGGTTAAGGGATGGGCACATTGCCCAACTTGGGCCAGTAACATTGAGGAGAAGGACCTCTGGGTAAAGAGTTAGGGAAAGCACACCCAGCAAGATGTGCACCTGAAGCTGCTTGTAACTCTCTTGTTGAGAAATGAAGCAGCCTGCAGGAGATCAGGCAGGTCCTGCTGATGATGTTTGAGCTTCTGGATCCTGCCATGCCTGAAACTGGCAAGACTCCCTCAGACTCCCAGCCAGCATTTCTCCTGTTTGCTAAGCTAGTTTAAATTGGGTTTTATGTCACTTGTTACCAAAACAACCATAGCTGACACAACATGCTTATTTGATTATGATAACAGTAATCCCTGGTAACCACTTCAAGGTACTATTCCAGCTCTCATCGCAACTGATTCTTTCAACAACCCTGTGAGGCACACAGGGCAAGGATCTTTTTATTTATTTATATTTTTTATTTTTTTTATTAAAAAAAATTTTTTTTTAACGTTTATTTTATTTTTGAGACAGAGAGAGACAGAGCATGAACGGGGGAGGGGCAGAGAGAGAGGGAGACACAGAATCGGAAGCAGGCTCCAGGCTTTGAGCCATCAGCCCAGAGCCCGACGCGGGGCTCGAACTCATGGACCGTGAGATCGTGACCTGAGCTGAAGTCGGACGGACGCCTAACCGACTGAGCCACCCAGGCGCCCCATGGGCAAGGATCTTGATGAAGATTGATGCCAGGTGTAGGGGCTACAGCAATGTTTTCTCGAGCACTTGGAAAGTATAGGGAGTGAAGATTGCTTTTTGAGAGTTACACCATGAAGTCAATATATTATAGATCGAAGCAGAGCAATGCAAAGTCATGTTAAAGAGATAGGATGGCTAGGCCTGCAAGACTTGTCTGTCATGTGATTGAACTTATTAACATATTTGAAGAAAGGCTGTGTCCATCACGATCTGCCACAGAAGCCTGGAGGACAGAGTTGCAAATGCCAACCTTGAATGCAATCACTACAGCTTGTTTCAGTGGAGAGGGAGTCTTGATCTTTGAATATCTCTTGTTCCAGGGGCAAGGCTAGGTTTAGAGAAATGCTTTCAGCTGCAAGTTGTGGAAAATCAGAGTGATAACTATGGTCGATTAAAGGTGGCTGAAACTTTCTTTCCATCCTCCCATTAAGAGGCAGGGTCTCTTTCCCCTTGAATCCAGGCTCACCCGGTGACTTGTTTCAGAAAGACGGAATGAAGTAGAAGTGGTATTGTGTAATTTCCAAATGCTCAGCTGTGAAAGATCTGCAGCTTCTACTTTTGCACACTTGGAAGACTCCCTTTTGGAACCCAGCTGCCATGCTGTGGAAAACCCAAGCCATAGGGAGAGAGGCTGAGCTGTTGGCCGACTGCCAGTCATGCAAATGGGCTGCTTTGAGCATTCCTTCCAGTTGAACCTCCAGATGATTGCCGCCACAGTCAGCCCCAAATGGAGTAGAATAACCACCCTGCTGAGGCTGGTCAACTCACAGAATCACGACAAGTAATAAATGGTGGTTGTTTTAAGCCACTAACTTTTGGGGTGATTTGTAATAGTGCAACAGAGAACTGAAACAATAATGGCTTAAGCAATAAAGACATTTAATGAACTTCCTTAATAGAAATTCTGGATGTAGGAAGTTTCAGTTTTGGTGTAGTAGGTCAACAGCATTGTCAATGATCTAACTCTCTTTCTTCCTTTTTATTCTATAATCCTTAGTAAATTGGCTTTTCGTCTTCCTCATGGATACAAGATGGCTGCTGCAGCCCCAAATATCACATCCACATTTAAAGCAGAAAGAGGGGGAAAGAGTTAGTACTTGTGAGCTCTTCTCTTGCCTCTGTACCTTTCACTAAGAAGCCAGATACCTTTCCAGAAGCCCCCCAGATGACTTACCATTATGTCTCATTAGCCAGAGTTGATTACCCTTAGTTCCAAGGAAAGTGAATGTATGTTTATCCAATCTCTATAGTGTGAAACAGCCATGGGGAAGGAGGTTGACAGTGGCCTTTTGGCAGCAACCAAAAATCTTTACCACAAGATAGATACAGATATTGTTGCCAGTCGACTTGTGATAGTGATGATTCCATCTGAATTATCCTTTCCATGAGATGCTTGTTTCCAACCATTTCAGTCTATTGCCACTAAAGACTAAATGAATGCATCCATCTCTCCTTGTCCCAATTTTATTCATCAAGAAACCATATTCTTATTTATTTCCCCAGGCTGGTCTTCTTACCAGGAGAGAAAATACTGGTTGCATAGCTTTTCAGAACCAATCTCTACAATAGTAATCTCTCTTTGCAAATGAATACGTTGTCATCTGGTTTATACATCAGTCTCAAAGTATGGCTAATGTGACTCTAACCGAGAGGGATGATACCTCTCTCGGTGTGTTGAAAGAGCCAGGTTTCCATTGTTTGTAAGGATCTGGGTACAATCACTTAACCTTCATGCTATCACATGAATCTCTTTGGAAGACAGCTTGATGATGGGGACAGCTTCTGATGAGGACACAACTGACACCTGAGCAAAGATATCTGGAATTGTTACAGAGATGAGAACAAATATGGCTGAGTGGTCATTGGTTCTGCTCCCTACAGAAACACAGAAACCCTGGTGACTTCAGGCTGATGGCGATGTTGAGCTCACCACCCTGATTTTATGATTCTATGCTGAATTAAAGCAATCTGTCTCATTAGCCCCAAAAGATCAGTGTCATGGTTAAGAACATCATCAGCTCAAGTGTGCCTATTAGCTCTACCTCATATCGACTGTGTGACCTTGGGCAAATGTTTTCCCCTCTTTGAGCCTCAGTTTCTTTATCTGTAAAATGGAGACAATATTCAAGCCTCTACCTTGCAAGGCTGTCATAATAATTGACAGGTGCGATGTATGCAAAGTGCTTGGCATAGTATCTGGTTGGACGTGGTCCTCACCAAGCAACAGCTATTTTTATTTTTACAGATCTTATGTCCAAACCGGAGGTTAGAAAACCTGGTTACCCACAGCCATGCTGTCTTCATGCTTAAAGGCCCTTTTCATATACTCAGTAATGGTTCAGGGGGTGACAGTGGTACCCAAACCACCATGGTTGCATTGAATTGGATAAAGAAAAGATATGTAAGATGTGCTCCCTAGGCTCAGAGAAGTTCTAATGTGGTTGGAGAGGCAATATATAAAAACATGAAATGGTGGGGCACCTGGGTGGCTCAGTCAGTTAAACCTCTGACTTTGGCTCAGGTCATGATCTCATGGTTCATAGTTCAAGCCCCATGTCGGGCTCTGTGCTGACAGCTCAGAGCCTGGAGCCTGCTTTGGATTCTGTGTCTCCTTCTCACTGCCCTTCTTCTGCTCATACTCTGTCTCTCTCTCACACAAATAAATAAAACATTAAAAATTTTTTGATAAAAACATGAAATGGTTAAGTACCATGTGCAACATACCAAGATGAGGGGGTAGCCCTGAGTGCAATAAAGGCTGAATCTGTCTTGCTCATCCTGTCGTGGTATAAGTGGAAATAGCAGCAGACTCAGAGTCAGACAGCTTTCCGTGGACACTCCCCACCCCAGGCTTGGTTAGATACCACCCACTGACCTAGGATATCAGCAGTACTCACCACTGAAATGTAATTGTTCACTTGTTCAGTCTCTCCTGTTAAACTGGGAGCGATGGAGGACGTTCATTCATTCATTTACTAATTGATTAAGCAAATATTTACTGGGTATCTGCTATGTGCCAAGAACTGTTCCAGGAAATGAGAACAAGACAGCCATTGCCTGTATCCTTGAACACCTCGTGGAAAGCTGCACAGAGAGACAAGAGACAAGTAAATATGTGGTTATATACAATGTTGGGTGGTGGTAAGCACTGGGAAAAAATAGAAAGCAGGATAAAGGGTGTTGTAGACATGGAGATGTACCACCCACGTCTCCCATCGAGGAAGGACTTGCTGAGCAGCTGCAGGGAGAGTGGTCAGCAGATAGCCCCCACCTGTTCCTCCTCAGGGTCTGCCTGAGCTGCCGAGAGCCACCTTGCCCAAGCTCACACATTTCCCAGGGCAACCTGCATCCTGTGCCTCAGTGAGGTGTGGGGTCCAAAGGCCTGGCCATTGCCTCCTGACTCCAGACGCACTGGTGGGCGATATTGCTCGCAGAACTTGTCGCCCGGGTGGATGAAGCTATGTTGAACTGATGTCATAGTTTCTCTTCCGTCTTTTATCCACACCTGCTTTCCCCTCTACACGACACACTCCATCTCTGTGTTTGCTTTAGGAGAATCCAACACGTGACAAGGTGATGGAGTGTCATGGCAGGGGAGGGGCTTGCAAATTTGGATAAGGTGAGTAGGGAAGTCCTGTCTGAGAAGGTGACGTTTGAGCAGAGGCAGGAGGTTGAGGGGTCAGCTGTGTAAAAATCTGGAGGAACAGTGTTTCAGGCAGAAGGAACAGCAAGTCAGAAGCCCTGAGATAGGAATATACTTGGCACATTTGCGCATCATCAGCAAGGCAGGCTTGTGGGCTGAAGCCCAGTCATAAGGACAGCCATTGATAATGCAGCAGGAGAGGCAGTCAACAGTCCCATACTGCTGTCCCATAGAGATGTGGGGACAGTCCCATAGAGATGTGGGGACATCTCTACTCTGTGTCCCTAGTACCAGTACATAGTAGGTCCTGAATAAATGTCTATCGAGCCTAACTGGGCTGTCATTCCAGCTCCTCTCCTCTCTCCATGTGTGATCTGGGACAAGTAGTTGCTCAACCTTTTTGTGCCTCAGTTTCCCTGCCTGTAATCAGTGGCAAAGGCAGGACCCTTGAGCTCTGGTTTAGAGCTTTTGTTACCATACCGTTTTCTCTTCTTACATTCCCTTCTTCTCTCTCCTCTCTTCCTCCAGGGATCTGGAGCACACCTGGTCCCACCCCCAGCTTCTCAACAGATGGCTCCCACTAGAAGGGCGGTTGCTCTTGGCAGCTCGTCCCCATATCCCAGAGCCCCTGAGCTCAGAAGCAGCCATACCGGGGTGGTGGGTGGGGGGCGGTGGCAGAGTCGAGAGAGAGTTAGATTTCTCTCCTCTGATAATAAATAAACCCGATTAAGGCATCCTCGCACCCATGGGGCAGGGTGCTCCTTTGGTGGGCCTTATTGCTTTGATAAAAGCTGCAATATCTGAAAATTGTCTCCGGCACCCGAGAACTCCCATTTTATGACTTGCACGTGCCTGGGATAAATTGCTTTTGCTGCTTTGTTATATATAATTCAGGTCCTTATGGATGCTAGTGGGATGCATAGTGCTCTCCTGTAATGATTTATTCATTTGGGAGAAGCAGAGTGCACCCACTGGGTTCTGCCCAGCCCGCCTGACAGCTTGAAGGGTTGGCACTGCAGGCACGTGTTGGATTTGTCTTCAGAGAGGAGCTGATTTGGGCTGTTTGGCTTTCCTGGAAAGCAGACCTGGCTGCGTGAGGACCCCTTGTCAGTATGAAGCTTCCTCTAAGGATGTGGCTGGCTGAGCTAGGGGCTTTGCGGGGATAATTTCAAGCTTCCTCACCACTACCGTGGGCATATGCTCATTTACAGATGAGGAAGCAAGGTCAGGGAACTTATGTGACTTGCCCAAGGTCGCTGGCCAAGCAGGTGAAAGTCTTTTCCTAACAGATGGGTCAGCCTTCATTTTGCCCACTTGTGCCTGAGCCAGGTGCTTAACACACGCGGATTCATATCCTCTGCAGCATCCACCTGTGGGATACAAGTGATCCACTTCCCCATTTTATAAATGGGGAGGGGACTGACTAGTTTACCCCCTAGAAATGGAAAGTCTGGGATTTTAACATAGGTCAACATTCATTCATTCATTCACCATTCATTCATTTATCCCTCTGTGCCTCAGTTCCCTCATTTGTCAGTTGGGAGGAATATCAGTACTTACCTTGTGGGGTCATCGTGAGGATTAAATGAGGTATGGGGAAAATGAGTTCTCACGCGCAAAATGCATTGAACAGTGTCTGGCCCACAGACAGATGGGCAGGAAATTTTAGCTGCAATGGTAAAGATTTTATCATTCACTTATTCTTTCATTCCACAAGTGTTTTTAAGTAGCCCACTGTCTGCAGGATGTCTCCTAGATGCCCTGCGCGCACGGGCTTGTTTTTGATCTCGCCATTATCTGCATCTCACAGATGGAGAAATGGCTCAGAGACATGAACAGTTTGGTGGTGCTCCCCAAGCGGGAGGTGAGTGAGTTTTAATTTCCAAAATAGGTCAGCATGCATTCGTTCGTGTATTTTGTGTGGGCTAGGCACTTCGTGTATTTCTGTTGACTTACATGCATGAATGAATACAAGGATGTATCAGCTTGGTTCCTGTCCTCAAGACACGTATGATCTTTTGTGTAGGATATAGGCAAGTAAACAGGAAATGACTGTATTTGGTGAATTTGAAGATGCACGTTTTTTTGTTTTTTGTTTTTGTTTTTTTTTTTTCACATATTAACCTCTCTGAGATCTAGATGGATCTTAAGTTCAATGGTGTAAAATCACTGTTGACCAGCAGCAGTCAGGGTGAGGTGAGCCTTGCCTGGAGATAGCAGTGGGGCTATATCTTTTAAGAATTCTTGCATCTCTTATGTGCTTAATGGCACAGGGGATGATATCTTACAGGAGAACTTGGACTTTGGCAACCGTGATTGAAAAAAAAATGGTTTAGAAGGTCTGGACTTTTATATTGAAGACATTTTTTTGAATATTTTAGCCAATATACTTTGCTTCTGTTTTTTTTTTAAGTATGTGCCAGTGTGATATGTGATAAAACATTCATGTCTCAATAAGTCTAAAAGCACTTTTTAAAAGAGTAGAAAGAAAGGTTCTCAGTGATAAGAAAGCACTGTGACTCTTAGGTATAGACCCAAGAGAAATGAAAACGTGTCTGCATAGAAGCATGTACACCAATGTTTATAAACAGCATTATTCACAATCAACCCCCATGTCCATCAACTGTTGAATGGGTAAATAAAATGTGCTCTCTCCCTACAATGGAATATTATTTTGCCCATAAAAAGGAATAAAATTCTGGTACCTGCTATAGTGTGGAGGACCCTTGAAAATGCTATGCTAAGTGAAAGAAACCAGCCATGTAAGCCAACATATTATATGGTTCCTTTCATATCAAAAACAGAGAATAGAGAAATAGAATAGAGAAACAGAGAAATCTGTAGAGACAGAAAGAAGATTAGTGGTTGCTTACGACCAGATAGGGGTGAAGGGGTAGAGGGAAGGGGGTGCTAGCTAATGGGTTTCCTTTAGAGGTGATGAAAATGATCTAACATCCACTGTGGTGATGGTCGCACAGGTGTGTGACTGTACTAAAACCCATTGAATTGTACACCTTCAGTGGGCTACTTGTATGGCATGTGAATTATATCTTAGCAAAGCTGTTAATGAGAAAAAGGGAAAAGCATCATGCCACAGTCTTTCGTAGGGTTGTACACAATGATGATGGTGGCTTAGATTTGATGAAATGTGGTATAACGTCATGTGGTCAGTGTTACATCGGGGGGTTGAGTTGGGGCTGTGGAGGTGCTGAGAAGGCACCTGGGCTCAGCTGCTGGGGCAGCAGGGAAGGCCTCCTGTGGGCGGTGGTGGTGGTGATGGTGATGCCAGCACCAAGCCTGTGAGGATAACTAGGGGAGAGGAGGCAGTGATCCGGGCACATACAATGGCTGGGAGGTGGGACTCCATCCTTTTCTTCAGGGACATGGCTTTTTCCCAGTGCAGATGCCTGTCCCCGACCCCTGGGGCTGGGAGGGTCATAGAGGTGAGTAAGTTGTGGTCTGTGCTTTCCAGGCATTTGTGTTCTGGCACTGAAGATAAAGCACATACACCCAGTCTCCCTGGTCACCCTCAGCAAATGGCTCATCAGCATGTTCAGGGAAGAATAGAGAGAAGGTGGCTGGAGAGTCCCTTCTCACTGAGATTTTATTTATTTACATTTTTTATTTTATTTTAGAGAGAGCACATGAGCAGGGGAGAGGGGCAGAGAGAGAGAGAGAGAGAGAGAGAGAGAGAGAGAGAGAATCTTAAGCAGGTTCCACACTCAGCTCAGAGCCCAATGTTGGGCTCGATCCCATAACCCTGGCATCATGACTTTAGCTGAAACCAAGAGTTGGATGCTCAACTGACTGAGCCACCCAGGAGCCCCTGGCTGAGGTTTTAAAATGAGGAGGAGTGGTAAAGGCAGACCATTTCCACGCTGCTGGTGGGAGAGTAAGTGACACAGCCTTTCCAGAGGGCAGGTAATTTGGTAGGGGGCTTACCTTTCCACCCAGCTATCTCACAGTGAGGCATTTATCTTAAGGAAATGGGCTTTCTGACCCCTCACTTATCTATTCACAAGAGTGTTCTTTTTTAAAAAAAATTTTCTTGGGGCGCCTGGGTGGCGCAGTCGGTTAAGCGTCCGACTTCAGCCAGGTCACGATCTCGCGGTCCGGGAGTTCAAGCCCCGCGTCAGGCTCTGGGCTGATGGCTCGGAGCCTGGAGCCTGTTTCCGATTCTGTGTCTCCCTCTCTCTCTGCCCCTCCCCTGTTCATGCTCTGTCTCTCTCTGTCCCAAAAATAAAAATAAACGTTGAAAAAAAAATTAAAAAAAATTTTTTTTCTTAATGTTTATTATTTTTGAGAGACAGAGTGTGAGCGGGAGAGGGGCAGAGAGAGAGAGAGGGAGACACAGAATCTGAAGCAGGCTCCAGGCTCCGAGCTGTCAGCACAGAGCCCGACACGGGGCCCAAACACACGAACCGCGAGATCATGACGTGAGCCCAAGTTGGACGCTTAACCGACTGAGCCACCCAGGCGCCCAAGGATGTTCTTAAACCCAGCTGTATACTGAATAGCAAAACACATTATCAATCTGGATTTATGATGAGGGGCCCCCCGACTCAAGACACTGCAACCCCTTCATCTTGAGGCTGGGAAATGTGCTGGTAAAGGGCAGACCTGGATGTCAGACGCACCTGCGTTGAAGACAGGGCTGTATCCTGACCTTGGGCAAAGCCTCAGTTTCCTGTGTGTAAAATGAGGATGATGATAATAGAATTTACCTCTAAGGGATGAAATGAGGATTAAAGTCTCAAAAACATGAGAAGCGCTTAGAATGGTGTGCAGGGAATGAATTCTGGCATTATCAATTATTATGTTATTATGGAGCTACTAAAACAGATGTACTTGAAGTCTATTAAATGACACTGGAAGATAGTCAAGATCAGTTATTAAGTGAAAAAAGGCAGTCGAGAAGGGATTCCATTTGTGTGTGTGTGTAATTTATTTATTATATATCTATAATTTATTTTTTTTCTTGATGCTTTAAAAACTTTCTAAAATTTTAACTTTATTTTTTTTTTAGTTTATTTATTTATTTTGAGAGAGGGAGAGAGCACGAGCAGGGGGAGGGGTGGAGAGAGAGACAGAATCCCAAGCAGGCTTCACAGAGTCAGTGCAGTGCCTGACGTGGACCTTGAACTCAAGAACCGTAAGAACATGATCTGAGCTGAAATCAAGAGTCGGAAGCTGAATGGACTGAGCCACCCTCGTGCCCAAGTTTCCTAAAATTTTTAAAGAGACCTGGAAGACGCATATCTCACTGCAAGAGCTCAGAGCACCTCCCAGCCCATCATCCACTGGCCCGTGGGAACCCTTTCTGGGGGCTTCCCCAAGCAACAGGGCTCCAACCTGTAGCCGTTTGGCTGTGACACAGAACGAACGCAGTGCAGGCTGCTGGGTCTAAAAACAGGCAGAAGGAGTCGAGTCTGATGCTCTGGCTCTTCTGGTTCTGATGTGGCTCCGCGGTCGACAGAGATCAAACACTGTTTAAAACCAGGCAGGGTTTTCTTTTGTCCCCAGCAGATCTAGACTTCTTGGTTCGCTGGCAGGGATAGAAGATGCTGAGCTCACCGTTCTGGACCTCTTGCCGGAGATTTCCAGTACTCTTGGGGAATCCCATCCCGGGGGGTGCTGTGGTGCTGCTGAGCCTCCCCTAGTTTGGCCCACAGCCTCCGCTCTGGGAGACAGCGCTGCTCACAAGTCATGCGATCAATCGAGCTGCCAGTGGCCCCAGGAGGCCAGTTTCACTTCCAAAATGCCAAGGGAGGGCCCACACCTGTTGAGTTCATTCACTGCCAGCCTGAGCCACTCTGTCCGTTTTTTCTTTTGTGTGTGTGTGTGTGTGTGTGTGTGTGTGTGGTTTATATATTTATTAGGGTTAAAATTTGTGCATTACTGAAATATTTCATGTGGATATGTGGCTTGGAGAGAATAGAACAGAACTAGGAGTCAGGAGACTTAGATTCTGCTTTATATAGTTGAGGAACATTTTTTTTTCCTTTTTATATGTCTTTTAAAATTGAGGTATAACACATACAGTAGGGAACACAGATTTTCAGTACACAGCTAGGTGGATTTTACATACCAACATGCTTCTAGAACCACCACAGAATTCAAGACAGACAGCGTTTCTCCCACCCCAACTGGCTCTCATGCTGCCTCCGAGTCAGTATCACCCCAGGGGTGACTCCTCCCCAGCCCCCATTACCACAGGTTAATGCTGCCTGTACTGACTCCCTGTAAATGAAATCAAACAGAATGTATGGTTCTGCCTGGCTTCCCAACATCATGTTGAGGAAATTCACCCGTTGTCTTGTGGGTAGGACTCCGTGTTCCTTTTTCATTGCTGTGCAGTATTCCACCACATGAACATCCTGCATTTGTTCAAACTTTCTTTTGCGGATGGATGTGGGGCTTGTTTCCAGTTTGTGGCTGTTGTGGATAATGCTGCTAAGGGCATTCCTGTACATGTCTTTTGGTGGACGTGAGCCCTTACTTTTTTACCATCATTTCTTGCACTAACAACTTCAGGAGTCTCATTACTGATAACCCAGCTTTTGGTCTTCCCCTCGATTAATCTGTGCTCTACATGGCAGTCAGAGTGATCTCAAGTAGGATTGGGTGACTTAACTGCTGAAGGCTCCAAAGGCTTCGGATGCACTTGGAGCAAACCCCAGACTGCTTATTCTGGCCTACCTGGCTCCCTCCTGCCATTCCTGAATTTTCTGGAACCACTCTTCCTCTCCCTGGGCTGCAGTCCCCCAGGCCTTCTCTCTGTCCCTTGAATATGCTAAGCCCATTTCCCTGCATGGTCCTTGGCACTAGCTGCTCCCTCCTTCTGCAATCCTGCCCCTGAAGCCTTCTCCTACCATTGATCCATTCTTCCCGCTTATGTCTCCTCTTCTGAGAGATCTGCCCTGACTGTCAGAAAGAGCCCTCATATCCATTTGTTCTTGGTAGTGTTTTCCATCCTCGAATCTTCTTGTCTTTCCCTCTCCATGAGAGCAGGGAACTTGTCCAAGTTGTTCACCAGCCCGGTACCTGGTATGTCATCTCTGCTTGTTTGATGTCAATGAACATTTGTTCAGTGAATGAATCAAGGCACCAGCCTTACACATCCAGATCCTTTTTGAAAACAATTTTTTAATGTTTATTTATTTTTGAGAGAGAGAGAGAGCACACGAGTGCAGGGGAGGGGCAGAGAGAGAGGGCGACAGAGAATCCAAAGCAGGTTCCAGGCTCCGAGCTGTCAGTGCAGAGCCCAACGCAGGGTTAAAACCCACGAACCATGAGATCATGACCTGAGCCAAAGTCAGATGCTCCACCGACTGAGCCGCCCAGTTGCCCCTCCCAGATCCTTTTTTTTTTTTTAATTTTTTAAATGTTTTTACTTATTTTTGAGACCGAGAGACAGAGCATGAGCAGGGCAGGGGGAGAGAGAGAGGGAGACACAGAATCCGAAGCAGGCTCCAGGCTCTGAGCTGTCAGCACAGAGCCCGACGCGGGGCTTGAACTCACAGACCGTGAGATCATGACCCGAGCCGAAGTCGGACAGTCAACCGACTGAGCCACCCAGGCGCCCCCCCAGATCCTTTTTTTAAAGGGAGGTGGTGTAGCTTAGTGTGATCAGACTTCCTGAGTTTGAGGCAAGTCTTTGCCTCTTCTAGCTGCGTGATCATAATCATCCCTACGTCCCTGTGCCTCAGTTTCTCCATCCAAAAGTGGGGATAGTGGGTTGTCACAGGGACCTGGGACCTACTGTTGTCATTTACAGAACATATGTTTTGCCACTTCCAGGGGAGTTGTGCTATCCCTATTTTATAAACATGAAGCAAAAAATTTTTATTGAGTACAGAAAATGAGGTCCAGAGACTGCTCGGACCACACAGGTAGCAAGTGGTAGCACTGAGACTTGAGCTCGAGTCTGGCTCCACAGCAGCACCCGTGCAGACTCCTGTGGAAAGCACCTACTCTGGGAGTGACACAGCTCTGGTCAGGTTGTGGCACCTAGAGTGTTCACGAGGTAACAGAATTCCGCCTCCATGTCAATAGCTCTTGCAGGTGTATAAAACAGTTCTGCTTGGTTAAGTCACTTGGTTCTCACAGAGGACCTGGGGGGCAGGACCAGGAGGGATTCTAGGTGATCCCAGGATTACAGGTGAGTGACCTGGACTCTGTACTCACCCTGAGTCCCTCTTTGGCCCCCGGGCCCACTGCTGTCATGGCTGCCCGTAACCTCAGATCCTCTTGGTGGTGCTATCTGATGGTTTAAGCATTTTCACGTCTATTATCTGGTGGTCCCCCAGACTTTGGGCTTTTGCGTGCCACCTCATCATTCGTCAACTCTGCTCACTTAGGGGCACCTGCATGGTTCAGCTGGTTGAGTGTCCCACTTTGGCTCAGGTCATGATCTCTTGCAGTTCGTGGGTTCGAGCCCCGTGTCATGCTCTGTGCTGACAGCTCAGAGCCTGGATCCCGCTTTGGATTCTGTGTCTCCCTCTCTCACTCTGCCCCTCTCCTGTGCGTATTCTGTCATTCTCTGTCTCTCTCTCAAGAATAAATAAACATTAAAAAAGATTTTTAAAAATCCACTCACTTAAAAACCAAAGCAGAAAACAAAAAATAACTTGACCTAACCCTAAGCAACAGTTGTCAGTGAACTCCTGGTTAGATATTCAGTCAACAAACATTTACTGAGCACCTGCTATATACCAGGCACTATTTGGGGGCACTGGGAGTACATCAGTACACCAAAAGAGAAAACCCCTGATCTCATAGTGGTGGGAGACACACAATTAATGAATTAATAAATTTATACAATGTCAGGTGGTGATATGTGATTTGAGGTAAAATAAAGCAGAGGAAATAGAGATAAACAAAGTAACACACACACACACACATACTTTCCTGCTGCACATAAAATCAGCACACAACTGTTAGAATAAAAATGTCTCCCTTCATGTACCATCTAGATTTGCCTAATGATACCAGGTCCATGCAAAATACATACTGCCATTTGGAAAACCTTCAAACAACACCAGGAGAAAGACAGATCAGCCAGGACTGCCTCCTTTTTACTGAGGAAGAAACTGAGGCTGTGTGCAGACTCACACAGCCAGAATGTGCTAGAATAACCCCTCTGGTTCCATCTGTTACCTCCATCATTTTTCAAACCAGATACAGATTGTACCCTGAGAAAGACTTTGAACCTGCATCTCCTCTAATTTCCCTGAGGGGCTGGGCCACGCATCCATACCTGACTAGGTGCTCAGCCCCACCAGGCGTGGGCTGGGGGTGCCTCTAGCACCCTTGGAGAGCAGAAAGCATTAGAATTGATCACCCTGTTGCCTTTGCTCCCCTGCCCAGGCTACGTCACTGCCAGAGATAAACTGGCCGATATTTCAGGGAGATAGCATCTCTCTGGCCATTTCTCCGTAATAAGCTTCTAGTCATTGGGGATGGCGCAGACCTTATCTCCTTCTGCAGACGTGCTTACCTGCTTTCCAGCCCCTCACACAGTTGTATTCCCTGGGAAGCAAAATTCCACCCACCTGCTCAGGATTAAAAACAAAACAGGACCCCCCACCCTCAGAACAAGCATTTGTAACATGCTGTGTCTTCAGGGATGTGGCCTCCACTTCATGTCAAAATGTTTTCTTGCGATGTGAGGTATCCAGGGATGAGCTTTACGCTCAGGTTTCAGTTGGGAAATATGAAGCTCAGAGAGGTCAGGTGACTTGCCTCAGGTTGTGCAACATCGGTGGGGAATGGGCTTGAATTAAGGTAGGCAGGAGAAGCAGGAATCAAGAGTCCTGAGAGAGACTCAAATATGAATTTTGACTGCTTTGCTAGCTGTATTGCTCTTGAAAAAGCCACTTAAATTTTTTTGCACCTCTTGCATCACCTATGAAATGAGAATAACAAAAGTTGCTAAGACACACGGTTATTACGAAGTGTAAAAGAGCTGATATATTGAAAGTATATTCAGCATAGACTTTGGCACATAGTAGCTGTTCAGTAAATGGGGTTATTACTGCCATTCTTCTAGTTTCCCTCTTACTCTAGGAAATGCCTAAGGTAACTTTCGCAGGCAGGGTTAATAAGACAGGACATGCAGCAGGTTCTTTTCTTAAAAAAATTTTTTTTAATGTTTATTTTTGAGAGAGACGGAGAGACAGAGTGTGAACAGGGGAGGGGCAGAGAGAGAGAGGGAGACACAGAATCTGAAGCAGGCTTCAGGCTCTGAGCTGTCAGCATAGAACCCGATGCGGGGCTGGAGCTCACAAACTGTGAGATCATGACCGGAGCCGAAGTCGGATGCTTAACCGACTGAGTCACCCAGGCGCCCCAGCAGGTTCATTTCTTGGTGCTCAGAGTGTGGTCTGTGCACCAGCAGCAGCATTATTGGGAGCTTGTTAGAAATGTGGTCCTGGGTCCTCCCCAGACCTGCTGAACCAGAAGCTGCATTTTAACAAGACATCCAGAGGATCCATGTACAACTTTAATGAACATCTGGATGTAGACAGCTTTCCTTGTGCATCAGGGTCCCCTGGGGGGTGTTGAAAAAACTTCAGATGTGTGGGCCCCTCTCCCACAGATTTTGAGCCATTGGTCTGGGCTAGAGTCTGGGTATCACTTTCTTTTTTGTGTGGAGTAGGGGGTAGAGGGGGTTAGGGGTGAACTTTATTTTCTTTTTCTTTCTTTTTTTTTTCCTTCTAGATTTAGACGAGTTTATTTTGGAGAGGAACCATTTTATTTTTCTACATCAGAAAAACATTATTTGAAAATAAGATACTTATTCTGAAAATTTCGGTCAAATGATATAAAAATTTATATGTATTTGCCATATGGCAAAATATTAATTGTTGTATCATCTCTGTGGAAAGAATATGGGTCTTCTTTTTTTTTTCTTTTATTGAAGTATAATTAACATACAGTGTTCTATTAGTTTCAGGTGTACAGTATAATGATTCAGCAATTCTATACATTAGCGTGTTCACCATGCTAAGTGTAGGTACCATCTGTCACCAAACAATGTTATGATAGTCTTACTGACTGTATTCCCTATGCTGTACTTTTCATCTCCATGACTTACTTATTTTATAAGTTGGCACCTCTGAATCCCCTTTGGGCATCATTATTTTAAAAAGTCTCTCAGGTAACTCTGATGCATAGCAAGAGTTGGGACTCCTGAGGGTGGTGGGGGCTGGCTTGCTTTGGAATTGGCCAGAATTAAGTTTGAAGCTAAGGCCTTTCCATGTCCTAGCTGTGTGACCTTAGGCAAGTTGTTTAACTTCTCTGGTTCTCAGTTTCTTCATTGTAACATGAGAAGAAGTATCCTCTGTCCTCCCTCTCTGGGTTGTTATGAGGATGAAATTAACAGTGATCACACACAACCACCTCGCAACAAGGTGAGCGTTCACTAAATGTGAATGCACTCACTCTCTTCTGGGATTCCCACTGTGCCAAGCCCAGACATGCTCTACTGTTACTGCTATCAGTATTAATGTGATTAGTAGCAGTGCTATTATCTTTAAGAAAGATGGGGTGCATGGCAGGAAATATCTGTGGATGGATTGACAAAATAGCCCTGGCAAGGTCAAGGAACTAACAGTCTTTATCATGTGCTAACTATGCACTGGGCACTGCTGAAGCACCTTGTAAAAGAAGTTTAAAAATTAAAGTCACACGCATACTTCATTTATTTTATTTATTTTTAATTTTTTAATGTTTATTTTATTAATTTTTTTTAATGTTTATTTATTTTTGAGGGAGAGAGAGTGCAAGCAGGGGAGGGGGAGAGAGTGAGGGAGACACAGAATCCAAAGCAGGCTCCAGGCTCTGAGCTGTCAGCACAGAGCCCAGCGCGGGGCTCGAATCCATGAACTGTGAGATCATGACCTCAGCTGAAGTCGGACACTTAACCAACTGAGCCACCCAGGTGCCCCTATTTATTTTTGAAGGAGAGAGACAGAGTGTGAGCTGGGAGGGGCAGAAGAGAGGGAGACACAGAATCTGAAGCAGGCTCCAGGCTCCGAGCTGTCAGCACAGAGCCCAGTGCAAGGCTTGAACTCATGAACCACAAGATCATGACGCTTCACTGACTGAGCCACCCAGGCGCCCCACATGTACTTCATTTAAATCGGTGGTTCTCAGTGGGAGAGGGAAGGTGATTTGCCCCCAAGTGAACATCTGGAAGTGTCTGGAGACATTATTGGTTGTCACACTGGAATTGATGGTGGGGGTGGTAAGTTTGGTACTGGCATCAGGTAGGTAGGAGCCAGGGATGCTGCTGAAACATGGTGCACAGAACAGCTCCCAGCACAAAGCATTATCTGGTCCCTAATGTCAGTGGAGCTGAGGTTGAGAAAACCTGGTTTAGATTCATGCACTTTTGCAAAACGTGCTGTACAAAACAGCAGTCCCTCTGCCCCCTTTCTCCCCTCTCCCTCCCCAGAAGCAACCACCTCTGCCCTTTGAGTGGATCATTTTGTTTACCTACACTGTCTCTAAATAGCCTGCTTGTATTGTAACTTTGTGCTGACTCCATTCCAGACTGTATCCCTTGGCTTCTCTCCATGGAAGGCCAGGACTTGCCTTTCTCTTCCTCTCTCTGCCTCCACCTGGGTCTGCCTTTAAACGTGACACCCTCCTCCTCCCCCAGATCCTTTGTAATTTCTGTTGGATCAATATTCAGCTTTTGTATTACCCTAACTGTAAATGGGGTGTGCTGCTGACTATGCGATTGCTTTCCCCTTTTGCAACACCTTTCCTTCTCTCTGAAGTTAATAATTGCCTTGTTTTCTCCTTGGCTTTGTTATCTGTGTGCTTTCCCCAAACCCAGCCCTCAACTCTTTGCCAGTTGTCTAAATCTCCTTTCAAGATATCCAGACCCAGCAGGGAGGAGATCTCTCAAGTCTGCCTTTCACCAGCGGCCTCTTCCAGATCAGGCTAAGTGTTTCTGCAGGCATCCATCTTTTTGCAAGACTCACAACAGCCCTGTGAAGTAGGTGTGGTCATCTTTGACACCTGAGGAAAGTGGCTCTCCAAAAGGTTACTTGGGTGCCCCAAGATCACACAGCAGTATGTGGAGGGGTCAGGACTTGACCACAGGGGTGCACGACCCCATGGCTCTGGGATTCCTCATGTCCCAGAAGGTCACTGCAGGAGAAGGCCCTCTGAGATACCTCCTGTACCGGGCCTGGAAGCTGCCTCTGTGAAACTTCAGTGGCTCATTCCGGCTCATTCATTTCTGCATCCGTAGTGCTCCTCAGAGGCAGGCACACAGCCGGCGTCTGAGTACTGTTTGTTGAATGAATAAGTAAAGAATTTCTAGAGGCAGTGCTCCTGGGCAGGAGATCAGAGGAGCTAGGGTTTGGGTGGGTAACTGAGGGCTGCTCACTCACCCTAAGCCTTGGTGTCCTCATCTGGAAGATGGAGCTGAGAATACGTGCTTCAGGGGGCTGTTTGTGAGCAGTCAGAGGAAGCTGATCAACTGACTGCAGATGCTCAGGAACCTGTAAGGACTACACAGGCGGTGCGTGCTGGGCGCATGCTTCGCTATCTCACTACGTCACTACGTCACTAAGTCACTAGTGGGGAGAGGATTTCCGCAAAGCTCTTCCCTCCCCTCCCTTCCTTCCCTCCCTCTTTCCTTCCCTCTTTCTCTCCCTCTCCCTCCCTCCCCCTCTGTCTTCCTTCCTCTCTCTCCTTCTTTCCTTCCCTCCTCTCTCCCTCCCTCTTTCCTTCCCTTCTTCCCTCCCTCTCTCCCCACTCCCCCCCCCCGCCACCTCCCTCCCCCCCTGCCCTCCTTCCCTCCCTCCCTCGCCCTTTCCTTCCTTCCTTCCTTCCTTCCTTCCTTCCTTCCTTCCTTCCTTCCTTCCTTCCAGTGAGGCATGGCATAGTTAATTTACAAGAGAGAAAGAAATGCCTTACAGTTGAGAAAAACCCCAAGCTAGTTTCAATATGATAAAATATTTATATTAATGTGTCATAAAAATTGATTTGCCCTTCTGTTGCCTGCTATCATTAATGGGCAGATATGTAACATCTTATTTTCTTGGCTCCTCTCTCTCTCTCTTTCTCTCTCACATGGCAGCAAGGCATAGTTTCAAACGACTGCGAGAAAACCATTTTCAATGAATAACAATAATAATAATAATAGATATTTATTTAGTGCTCACTGTGTACCAGTCACCACTGCAAACCCTTAGACATTTTAACTCGTTTGATCCCTACACAACCCTAGGAGGTGGTGACTATATTAATCCCATTTGGCAGATGAGGGGACTCAGGTGCACACCGCTCACTGGTTCAGACCTGTCCGTTCTGACCTCAGTGCCCTTGCTCCCGGCCACTCCTGCTGCCTGTCTGTGCCGTGCGTCTCCACATGGAAGCGGCATCCCAGGGCCTTTTCCTGGGGACAGCACCTAGTACACGCAGTCCTTGACTTTCCATGGTTCAGCTTCGGGTTTTTCAACTTTATGATGGTGCCAAAGCAATCAATACACATTCCGTTGAAACCGTACTTTGAATTTTGGATTTGGATCTTTTCCCAGGTTGGCGATACGTGGTGCCCTGCACTCTCTGTTGTGCTGCTGGGCGGCCGGCCACAGCTCCCAGTCAGCCACCCGAGCATGAGGATAAACGGCCGATGTGCTCACAGCCACTGTGCACCTGCTCGACCCGCACAACCGTTCTGTTGCTGACTTTCAGTAAAGCAGTCAATAGGTTATAGGAGCTAGTCAACACTTGGTTGTCAAATAGGCTTTGTGTTAGATGATTTCACCCAACTGTAGGCTACTGTAAGTGTTCTGAGCAAATTTAAGGTAGGCGAAGCTAAGCCGTGATGTTCAGTAGGTTAGGTGTATTAAAGGCATTTCCGACTTAAGATATTTTAAACTTATAATGACTTTATCAGAAGGTAACTCCATCACAAGTCCAGGAAGATCTGTATTCAAGGCCTTTTCAGTTTGCACTGAATAGATGGACCAATCACTCTGAATTTCTGCAGGTCAGATTTTGGGTGATAAAGTAGGGTTTCTAGGCAGGCATGCAGAAATGTTGGGATTCCTCTTCCGGCAGGGTTTCGGGTCCTGGCAATGTGGTGCTGGCTGTCAACAATGGTGGAGAGAAGACCCTCCTGAGGAGGGCGTGGGACAGCCTGTCCCTGGTAAGCCACTTTGCATGGTAGGACCACGAGGACTTTTCAGTTCCTGGACCTTCACTCCCTGGCATCTTCCTTCACTGCCCTGCATCTTCAGGATCAGTTGTTCCTAACCGTGTGTACACTGTGCCCCCAAGCTCTTCAGAGTCAGGTTCTTATGAAGAAGAGCCTCGGGCTGGGGCTCCCAGCCCAAGGGTCAACACGTGCTTGCACATGTGCACACACACACACACACACACACAGACCCACAGACACGCACAGGCACCCAGACCTACATAGACACAAAGACACACACACACACACACACACACACACACACACACGCGCACACACACATACACCCCTGCCCCTGTTCCATTCACTCTTTCTTTGTTGCATCACCCCTAGTTTCCAGTCCTGGCACACAGCAGGTGTCCAGCAGGTGCCTATGGGATGAGTAAGGGCACCAGTGATTTACTTATTCTCTCCCTGCCCCCTTCCTGAGTTGTTTTGGTCTTTGGTGTCTTGGCTTGCCTGGATACACATGGAAAATAAAACTAGATGGGAATCTGTTCCTGCCGACTTCTGCCTCATTCCTCATAATCCTCTGGTGTGTCCATTTCCACTTGCAGTGGTTTATAATTTTTTCCAAGCCATGGAATTCTCTGAGGATCTGACGAAATTTGCAGACCCACTTCTTCTCCAACATGTAGACATCTGCACACTCAAACGATGTTCTGACTGTAATTTCTGGGGATCCCTGTGTCCCATTCATGGATCTCTTGAGTGCACAGCACCACTGTGGATGACCTCGGCATTGTAGGGTAAGGGAGACCCTTGCCTGGGGTCTCAGAACCAGTTGGAACCGAGACCCAGGTCTCTGGGTCTCAAGTTGGGGAGACCCTGTCAACATCCTGTGCTGATGAATGAACACCATGTAATTAGTTGATACAAGAAAAAATTAAATCAGACATTCTTCTCGGTCTTCTCCATCCATCAAATCTTCATCACTGGTAGTTCTGTCAGGTACCCAAATACCAGTGGTTTTTGGAGTACAGCATTCTTCCTTGTAGTTTGGTATTTTCCTGATGATTATAAATGGGAATGATTACAGCAGAGTCCTGTTTCTGTTCCAGTGAGCATCTGTCTGCCACATAACTGAGAAAGCTCATCCTTAAGCTTGCAAACAGGAGAGCACCCCAAATAATAGCTATTCGTCCCAACTGTTGTGACCTGCCAAGTTCAGAACTTTGGGACAAAGACATGTGGCCAGCCCGTTCTTTGGACTTTCATGTGTCACTTAATGGGTCTGCCAGTTCCGTAATTTCCCAAGCCAGAACCCAAGACATGGCCTGACATACCCTTCTTCTCATCCCCCCTTGTCTGATCTGTCACCAAGACTTAACCAGTCCACCCACTTCTGTCATCTTTGCTGCCACCACTTTTATAAACCAGCTGCCATTTTTTGTAGCCTGGAGAATGTCCCCAGTCTCCCTTAGATGGGTGACCTGTGGAGATATTAGCTAGGGACTGCTTTCCTTTCCACCTTTGCCATCCTCAGTTTGGGCCAGAACCATGGTGTGTTAGGACAGGCAACACGTTACTTCTGTAACAGAAAACTGGTGGGTTCAAAACAGAAACCCACATTGCACTCATGCAGAGTCAGCTACAGTCTTGGTGATGCTCCGGAGCTGTTCTCCCAGTGGCTTTGATCTTAGGGATCTTCCATGGCAACACAAGCAAACGTGCTTCCGTGATCGCTAGAGTCGGGGACTTGCTCAGCGGCTCTGGCGTGCCTTCATCAGGACTGCCAGGTGTCACTCCTGCTTACCTGTTACAGGCCACGGCCAGTTGTAGGACCACGTCTGATTCATGGGAGCAGAGGAACAATGAAAGAAGAGGAACTGGAAATATCTTCGAGCAGGACTCCCATCCTTCCCCCAGCGAGTGGGTGGTGGAATCAGAGCTGATAATAAGGGTGGTGATTTATCACCTCTTCAATCCAAAATATTGATCCGGCTGTGAGACAGAAAGATTCAGGAAATCAACATCAGCCAGATCTAGGTCCCCTCCTGCCACCCCAGGGTGAGTTTGAAGAGGAAGGGGAGAGAATTTCACATAAGTGTGCTCACTCCCCCTCCTTGGAGTCACCACTCTAAGTACAGGGACCCAAGTGTCAGAGGACATCTGTGTCTTATTTGTCCCCGCCGCTACTCTGATAATCAGCAGCTTTGCTCTCTTCAGTGGCAAGAGAGCTAAAGGTCAGGGGTGGCTGGGAGGAGTGCTGGGCAGAGGGACACCGGCCCAGAGCAGGTGGTCGTGTGTGGCTGTGGGAAAGGGGGATGGGAAAGGAGCCAGCCCGGGGGGAGGAGGTGGTAGGGGGAGGGAAGCCTGGGCCCAGGATGATGTGACTTGTGCACCATTGAACAGCTGAGGACCAGGAGAGGCTGCAGGACTGAAGATGAGTTCCAGGACTGGAAGTGGCAAGTTCCAGCTCAGACAGGAAGGGGCGCTGGGTGGAGGCAGATACAGATCAAATGAGCAGCCCCTTCCCTGCCAGGACCTTCGGGGCTGCAGTGTGCATGAGCTCTATGGCACGTGGCAGAGAGGAGGAGGGCGAGGAGGGGGGAGAATAAACACTGAAATATATATGAGCAGTAACCTGCAGGTTTGCTCAGAAGGCCTGAGACTGTTACCTACATGAGGTTGAACGGACCAGGTTCTAGAAAACAAAGTTGTTTTCTCTTTGGGCACCTGAGCCTGTGTGGGGGACCTCATTCATGCTCCACCAGTGCTACTCAAAACTGTCATGTAGGTACTAGTGACAGTCAGCAAACTGTTACTGGTTCACAATGAGTAAGTCAACAAATTGGGAGTGGTTTGTAACTTTTATAGCAATTTGATATTCCTGTGACATCCAAAGTGAATTTTTGTTGTATTTTACAAAAGCAAAGGTTTATGATGGATTGGGGAAAAGTGGTTGTTCCCTGCAGATCGTATGCAAAACACTGTTTGGGGTTCCTTTTTTAAATTTTAAATGTTTTTTTTTTTAAATTTTGAGAGAGAGAGAGCATGTGAACAAGCAGGGGAGGGGCAGAGAGAGGGGGGACAGAGGATCTGAAGAGCAGGCTCTGTGCTAACAGCATGACAGCTCAGGAACCCGTGAGATCATGACCCAAGTCAAAGTTGCCGACGTTGGATGCTTAACTGACTGAGCCACCCAGGTGCCCCACTGTTCTGGGTTCTTACATGGCTTTTCTCATTCCATGTAGGTCCTCTCCTAATCTGTTTTCCTCAATGTTCTTTCTAGAATGCAAGTAGGATCCTGACATACCTTTGTCCATAATCTTCCAATGATTTTCTCAAGTTGTTTTGGATGAAGACCAACTTCTTTTTTTTTTAATTTTTTTTTTTTTTTACATTTATTTATTTTTGAGAGACAGAGAGAGACAGCGTGAGCAGGGGAGGGGCAGAGAGAGAGGGAGACACAGAATCAGAAGCAGGTTCCAGGCTCCGAGCTGTCAGCACAGAGCCGGATGTGGGGCTCGAACCCACGAACTGGGAGATCATGACATGAGCCAAAATTGGACGCTTAACCGACTGAGCCACCCAGGCGCCCCTAAAGACCAATTTCTTTACAAAGCCTGTGAGGCTGTGCATCATTGGGTCCCTGCTTGCCTCCCCGGTGTCCTCTTCTTTCCTTCCACACTCCTCTCTGCTTCCTGGCCACACTTACAGATCCTCATCAACACCAAGCTCCTTCTGACCTCAGGGCCTTTGCTTGTGCTATCTTCTCCACCTGGCATGCTTTTTCCTCCATCTTGGTGGAGTTGACTCCTGTTTTGTCTTCAGATCACAGCTCAAGAATAATCACCTCCTCAGAGAGGCTTTCTCCACCCCTAGGCTAGTTGAGGCTCTGCTTCTTGCCCTAGTAACACCACCTGCTTCCTTGAATGTACCTGTAGGGGACCTGTACCCTACCTGCCTTCCCCCAGGTCTGTGAACTCTATGAGGGCAGAGATTTCACCTCCTTTGTTTATCACCCTGTCTCACAGGCCTCACTCAGCTCTGGGTCCTCAATAAATACTTGTTGAGTGAATGAATGAATGAATGAATGAATGCAACTTCCAGAACCTGTGGCAAAGGCATTTGAGATTATGAAGTGTGACCTTTGGGGGCCAGTTCTTTATTTCATAAAGCAGTTCCCATGCCTCCTTCCTCTGCCCAGAACCTGGCAGCTTGTCCTGACCTCCTGCTGATAAATCATTTTATTGGCACAGCCGGACAGGAAAGGACAGAGTGAGTAATGGGAGTCGGGCACCGTGTCGTGGACAAAGGCCCTAGTTGACATGGTAACAACAGGCAGACCGATGTGGCCTGGGCAGTAGCCTGGGCCCTGGACATGTCTGAGAACCGGCCCTGGGCCATTTTTTCTCTGTGCTAGGGAGCGTGAAAAGGCGAGTGAGGGGAAGTGTGGAGGGGCCGGTGGACCCCTCTCTTTCCCTATCGCAGGATGGGCTAGAAGCCCTATGTTTTTGGACATGAGAATGCCTGTTAATATATATTTCGATGTATGAAATATATTCATATACTATTAAAATATTTTAGATTTTAGATTACATTGTATTTTAGATACATTGTATTTTTAAATTGCAGAAGTAATTCAGTGCTTTTAATAGGATCCATAATGGGTGGCTATATATGTAGTGGTTGGATATGGAGGCTTAGAGACCTGCCTGGGTTCAAAACCAGGCTCTGTCTTCTCTCAGTTTGGGGAACATGGACAAGTTACTTAATCTCTGTTTTTCCCTCATAGGCAAACTGGGGATAAATATGGTCCCTACTAATAGGGTTTCTATGAGGGTTGCAGGAGACCATGCATGTCAGGCACTTAGTGTGTAGTAAACGGTAATACCTGATTGTTGAGAACAAACAATTTAGAAGTGAATAAAGACCAAATAAAGTCTGTAACCCTTAACCCATTTTCCAGATGTCAGTTTACCTAGCAGTGTCTGCCCAGATATTTAAACCTCTGCAAATATATAGAGATCAGGACTGGGATAAAGGCGAGGCAGGTGAGGGGTTGGGTACACGGTAGAAGGATGTATTTGCTCTCAGGAACCAGCCCGGGTTTGTGTGGACCTGAGAGTGAGCATATCCTTCAGTGTTGCACCCTAGTTATAGTGCCTCACTTGCCTCACCTTAGCCAGGTCCTGACACAGGTAATGAGGAGACTTCTGCTTCTAATAATGACAGACGAGGTAATTTGGACCAGTCCTCCCACCAGGCAGACATAATATGTTTACTATATTTTCTATATATGTATAATATGTGCACATACACACATATGCACACACACATACAAATACACTGCTTCGAGGCATTGGAGAGCTAAGTGGAAACGGGACAGAATCTGGGAAGGCTAGAGGTGGGCCAGATGACCAGTATCCGGCAATTCCAAGTGTGATTCACAGTAAAGGGGCTAGGTGGGAATTTTAGCACCCTCGTAGGGTCAGGGCATGGGGATTGGAACTCTGCACTAGTCCAGGGAAGGAGGCCTTGGTGAACCTTCCTTACTTTGGCTTGGACTCCCAAAAGGCTGCATCTGGGGGTAAAGGTGGAACGGAAGTGGACAGGCTTTTGCAGGGACTGTGGTTCAGCAACCGCTCATGTCAGTCCCTGCAGTTGAATCGAGGTGGCCCCAGACTGCTAGTTCCTACAGGAGCCTACAAGAAGCAAATATACATTTGTCCCTGGAGAAAAATAACATCATCCCAAGGCCTCAGATTATTTCCACAAACGGGTTTACAAACACAATGTCTGGCATGCGATAAAACCATAATCAGGCACATGAGGACATGAGCAAAATAAATAACAACTAGTGGAAATGGCAAATGAAACAGACCCCTGGAACCTCCAAATATTGAAGTTATCAAATACTTAAGAATAGCTCTGCTTACCATGCATGTGATGAGTCAGAAGAAAATACTGCGAATTAAGAATAGGGAGACAAAAGGGTGGTGAGAACAGAAGAAAAGGAAGGTGAGAAGGTCTAACTGCAGTCCCAAGGAGAGAGAAAGAGAATGTGGCAGAAGGAGATATTTGTAGAAATACTGACTAAGACTTTCCTCAAGACTGATGAAAGGTATCCAGCCATCATAAGATACCCTACAAACTCTAAGCAGGATAAACATAAAGAAATCAATACTGTAGGCATATTCTAGAAAACTTATAGGAAACCAAAAAACAGAGAAAAATCTGTCCTTCCTTGACCTCAGAGTGGACAAAAATGCCCGCAGCACCTCACATTGTAGGTAGGATTGGGAGTCCTCTGTCATCACTCACCATACTGTGGCTGCCTTCTTTTATAGACTGAGAGAGTTGGTGGGTTGTGGGGCCAGGTTGTTCTTCTCTCGGTGAGCCTCTGAGGTCGGCATCTGACCTCAAAATTCAGTAGCTCATTTTAAAACATGGAGGCTCTCTAGACCTCTTTGGTATCAGCTGTAATCCCAGCCACCATTTGGGAACATTTGTTCATTCATTCAATATATATTTATGGAGGACCCACTATGTACAAGTCCCTTGGAATACATCAGCAAACAAAACAGACTATAATCTTTGTCTTCATGGCACTTACATTGTAATGAGGTTAGACAACAATAAACAGAAGAAATAAGCTGTTCTGTATCTTGGATGATTATCGGTGATGGAGTGAAAAGCAAGCAGGGAAGGGGTGTAGGGAGTGTTGCAATTCTGCTTTGCTGAAAAGATACCTTTGGAGCAAGGATCTGAAGGAAGTGAGGGGAGTGAGCTGGGAAGATATCTGGGGGAAGATTGCGGCTCCTACATTTTGTTCTAAGTGTATAGTTTAATTAAATATTACAAATCACAGATGAATACCAGAGTTGAAAGAGAGGGAGTTGTTTCCATGAACACTAAGTTAAATGCTTTGAAAAGACTTGAAAAGTCGAGTTGAAAAGAAATGCTGTCAAACCAGGGGATGAAAACTAAGAGATTAGCCAAAAAAAAAAAAAAAAACCCAACAAAAAAAGGAAAATCATGAAAATCTGGAAGCGTGCAGTACTCAGTTCACTTCATGTATGCCTTCTTTAAAAGTCCACCACTCCAAAGAGATTGGAATTGGATATCAAAAGTAATATATTATGGTTGTGATTTATACCAAAAAAAAAGAGAAGGGAATTTCATTAAAGCTCCTGTGCTCCAAGACAAGACCTCTCCTACCTCAAAAGATTGGCAAACAAATGACATTGCTTTGTTTGAGGTTAAACTAAAACATGTAAGGTATGAATGCATTATGTTTTATGATTCTTCACTTTGGCTTTCTTGAATAACCCACCAACTACCAGTTCTGATATTGGAAGCATGCCAGTTTCTGAACATCCATGAGTAGAAAGCTATTTTTCTGGAAATCAGTGTGTCCGACTGGCATTCCCCCTGCTTACTTAAATCCATCCAGCTTTTTTTCTTGGCGATCATTGCAGAGAACCAGCAAGAGAGAGAAAGAGGGAAACTATGAGAAAAAGGAGATAGTGTGAAATAGATGAACCAAATTCAGGAGGCTTAGCCTGGGTTCAGAACACAGCTTACCGTGAGAACTTGGACAAGTCATTTTATCTCTCGGAACCTCACTCTCTTCGTGTATAACATGGACATAATAATAGACCCTACCTTATAGAGGTAACCCTTCTTGTAAGGGTTAAATGAGATGGTACATTTCAGGTGCTTGGTGGACTCCCTGGCATATTGGAAGTACTAAGGAATGAGGCGACTATAATGATTTTGCTATGGACACGCATTGAAGCTATAATTGCTCTAACTGCATTTGGTGGCAGTTCATCTCTCATAGAACCTGGAGTAGATGAACTAGAGCAGACTCAACGGGGAAAAGGGCCCTCGACTATGGGAGCAGAATAAACCCTAGGAGGAGACAGGGAAGCGTTGACTTCAATCGTGGATGTAATGGTGGTCCTTGGCTCTGAAAGTCCCATGTGGTGTTCTTCAGGAGATCCTCATTTTGAACAAAGAAAGGTCAGCTTCAAACTTTGTAAGTCTAAGCTGGGATTGGAGCTTGTTAAGGAGAAGGCCCCAACACCAGGACTTTGCAGGTGGATCTGGGAGGTTGGCACCACTTCCATATATACCATTTTGGATTTTTTTTTAAGTTTACTTATTATTTATTTTGAGGTGGGGAGGGGCAGATAGGGGGAGAGAGAATCCCAAGCAAGCTCTACACTGTCAATGCAGAGCCCGACACAGGGTTTAAACTCACGAACCATGAGATCATGACCTGAGCTGAAGTCAGACGCTTAACTAACTGAGCCACCCAGGCACCCTGGCATTTTAGATTTGGAAAGGTGGATAGAGAGATCACATTCATGATGTTGAGCCCTTGGTGCACCCCCTTTGGGTCCTCAAACTCTCCCGTGTTCTGTCATCATCATATGATGTCATCTTCATAGGATGCCTTCTTACTTAGCATTTCCCAAACTTGATTCTGCAATGTTCCTTGAGGTGTTAATGCACATTCTGTGATAAAAGGTTCCTGTGCCATATAAATCTGAGAAATATACCATGCTATAGTAGTGATGATACATGGCTCATATTTTTGGAGGGGAGATAACCCATGTATTCCAGGAACCCTACTAAATATTTTCTAGAGTTCATCTCACTTAATTCTTTCAATGCCCCAATAAAGTAGCTATTATTATAATCCCCATTTCACATGTGAGGAAATGGAACATCAAAAAGTGATATTCAGGGAGATTAGTTAATTTACCCAAGGTTGCACAGCAGATAAGTATAAGAACAAGAATTTGAGCTCAGGTCTTTTGGCTCCAAATTTGCTATTCTTATCTTAGTAGAATTTAGAGGTTTGGTTTTTTTTTTTTTTCAGACACTTGACTTACAATGGGTGATGAGGGAATGTATCCAGTATCCCATCTAGGAATATTTTGAGCAGAGCTGAGGGCTTTGCTTTTCAAACTCAGAAGTATGTAATATATAGGTAAATGCAAAGTATGCTCACTTCCTGTAGGTGTCTTATGCCCATTTGTAAGGTTAAGAGCGGTTTCCATCTGTAGGGTCAACCTGTGCCTTCTCTTCAGTATTCGATCCAAAATTAGCATATAAAAGGTTCTGAAATTCCTGCAGTAAAGAAGCTTCTTTATCTTTCTTTAACCCAGTTTGTCCCCACCCTATTTTCCTTCCAGAATCCTTTCTTTGCTTCCTGTTTTCTTTCAGAACATATATTAGCATCCACAGGGAGAGTATTCCCTGAAACACTGTTTGAGTAATCCCCTTTGCAGGAGAGGCATTTAAGGCTTTGTGTAATTTATTACTCGAATGGGTAAACAAAAAACAAAAAACCCACCCTAGGTCATGTGCATCCCCTGCTGGTAGGGACTAGGGCAAGAGTTCTTTCTTTATATAAAGGGCAACGTAAAATAAACCCAGACATACCAGGAAAATCTTCTGAAAGATATTGTTCTAGGGATTAGCTACTTGGAATTTCACAACAGGGAAGGCTTTGGAGGGAAATGGCAAATCATGATTTATTGATGTACCCTAAAATTTTCAATGTGTCATAAAGAGAAACTTGACAAGAGGGAACCTCTTAAGAGTCTTGGATGACATTTGCTTGAAATTGGCTTATGGTATTTTCATATCTCCTTTGCAAACCTAGCCCTGGATGACTACATGAGTAATATCTTACTTTTGAAAGCTTTTCATTCTTTATATCGTTTTCTTAGTCCTTGGCAAGATTGCATAGGGGGCTGTATTCATTTCTAACCCATGGAAAAGAAAGCAGGTCTCTCCCTGAGACTCCAACCTCTGTGAAGCATGCAAGATAATGATAGTGTCAAATGGTTATACAGACTTTAAATAGCTATCAATGTAAATATAAAACTGTAAGGCACATGAATAAAAGCTCTTTGAATGATCCAGAAGGGAAGGTAAGCTTCAGTGAACTTTTGCAAGTACTCAAAAGATACAACCAGCATAAATGGATTTATTGGGAAGCAGTATGGCAGGGGTACTGGCTGATCACCAAATTTCTTTTCTAGGCACACAGACAGACCCCATTTCCCAGCTTCCCTTGCACTAGACATCAGCATGTGACTGAGTTGTAGCTAATTGAATATAAATAGAAATGATGTGGCCCGCCTCTTATGTGGCCCATAAAAACCTCCCACCCACAATCCTTCGCCTTGGTACCTTGGAAGCCATTTTGTTTTTGAAGATGGTGAAGCCAGGAGATAGAAAGGCTCTGGGTTCTTGAACTACTGTTTGGCAAGAGCCAAACTATTTGGGAAAACTGCTTTGGAATATCACACAAGTGACAAATATAAACTTCTGTTGCATTCAAGCTAAAATACCTTTGGGGTGTGGTTTGCTATTGTGGCTGGAAGTCTGGACAGGGAGTTTGCACTTGGTGGTTGTTTGTAGTGCTTTCTGGGAGAGAGCATTGTGTAGCTGAAAGACAAGGAACTGTAGAATGAGACAGTGCGTGGGATAAAGTCTTGGCTCTGCCATTCACTCAACTGTTTGATCTTGGGCAGCTCAATCTCCATCAACCTTAGTGTTTTCCTTTAGAAAATGGAACTAATATTTACCCAGCAGGCTTGTTTTGAAAGTTAAAGAAAACACATTTAATATGTCTGGCACAGTGGTGAGCACATAGTAGATGCTTATTCAATGATAGCTGTTGTTATTGACGTTTCCAGTCACTTTTCATTCTATTCTCCTGGTTGGGCTCTTCACTCCCTGATAGCAAAGGTAGGAGAAGCAGGAGAATTTGGTGCCAGAAGCACCCAGGATGGTATAGGAGCCAGTTACACAGGCCATCCCCAAGGTCGTGCAGAAACAGGAGGTGGGGGAGGCAGAAGAGATGGGGTGCCACCAGCAAGGCTGGAGGTGGATAAAAGCCTAGAGGGCAAGGAAAGAGGACTCCTGGTTCTGAAGCTCATCACCTTGGATGAGCCAAAAACATGTTGCTGTTGTTTTTTCCCCCACCAACAAGTAAAAACATGCAGTCCATATCAGGACAGAGAAGACAGGGAAATTCCTCAAAACAAAAGGAGTTTCAGCAGGGGCTTGACATTATTCCTTAAAGTCCCCATTCCAAAGTAGACCAACTAGAGACAACCGGCTCCAATTATCATAGCCATTAACCCAGGAAATGAATGAGGGAGAAGCCCACATTCAACAAGAGTAACCTGGGTCTATTAGGAGGAGGAACAGTGAGAGAGAGTCAGTGTCCCCCTTCGTCAGAGATGGCCTGTGTTTCCTCCAGCAACCTGGGTTTATTAGGAGGAGTCCTATTTATATAATCATCATCCAAGGGACACCGGAGTAGCTATGTCAGTTGAGCATCCCACTCTTGATTTTGGCTCAGGTCATGATCTCACAGTTTGTGAGTTCAAGCCCCACATCAGGCCCTGAACTGACAGCATGGAGCCCGCTTGGGATTCTCTTGCTCCCTCTCTCTTTCCCCTCCCCTGCTCATGCTCGCTCTCTCTCTCAAAATAAATAAGCTTAAAAAAAATCATCATCCAGTATGTCAGGAGAGGGTTTATTGGCCTGGTTAGTAGCAAATCACATTTTGTAAAAGACCCTTAGGTTGGGGTCCTAATTTAGGACCATGAAAGCCTGGACCTAGGGTACCTCTGTCCATTTGCCCTGTTGCCTGCAGAAGAGCTCTAACTGATAGATTGTATTGAAGCTTAGTGTCTCATTAATGGGCCATTTTTCCTTGTCTCCTAAGGAGTACCAAGGCCATGCAGTGTTATAGAAGATCAGTCTTTTCTTAAACCTTGCAATCCAAATTGTTTCCAGTGGGTTAAAAGGCATTCCAAGGGGGAGTCCTTGGGGACTGAGGGAAGGTGATCCCATGCTTCTAGGAAAGTAGAGAAGGTCCATTACCAAAAAAATCTCCTCCTGATTCCCAGGTAGTGTCCCATGAAGGACATGTCAGAGGTTCCTAGTGTCAAAGCGACTGGAAGTGTCCCTCAAATGAAATTGCTATGAACACTGCCTTGCTCTGTAGGAGCAAGTGTCCCTCCTGCTTCCCCATTGCGTTCTAGACTACAAATGGGTGCCAATGAATGGACCGAAATACCATGCCATGCCATGAAGAACATGCCGTTTTTAACCTACAGAAAACACTAGAAAAGTTTCACAAGGGGAAATTACCCAATGTTGTAATTTAAGTAGTTAGTGGGATACGTTGACAAAGAGTAGTAAAGATAGAAATCCATCATGTTCCAGGTGACGTTACAAACACATGTAGTCTTTATATCTGACTTCCCTAGGAAACAATCCCTGGTTGGGTTTTAATTTAATCAGGTACTGGTTTCAGCTGACTGACTGGAGGTGTTGTGGCCAGAAGTGGCTAGACCAGAGATGTGGAAGAGATCACATTAGACCAGTTAGGAAGATACCTCACATAAGAGTCTTAAGATTGGCAGCCTTCCTAGTGACTTAGGTGGCTGTCTTGTACCCAAGGCAGACAGCTTTGTGTAAGGAGAGAAATGAAGAGAGGGCATCAAGTTTCTGGGTCTATTACCATTCTGACGAGGGTACTAGCTTCCAGCCAAAAGGCAGTCTTTTATTCCTCCCCACTCAGTGGCCACAGGTTAGAGGATTGCAGCCTGAGCAATCGACGTGAAAGTGTTCCAATAAGACCACACTCTTTGAAAAGCCCCTGAAATGAAAGGAAAGGAAGAGAAGAGGAATTAGTCACCAAGTTTGCAGTGATACTTGGAGTCCAGTTGAGAAGACTCAGGCCCCATGGTGGGCTCCAAAACAATAGTGACCCCTCAATGTAGCTCTGTCTTCAAATAAACTAAACAAAAATACCCCAAAAATCGAGAGAGGAAGAATTTGCCCCTGTATTGTTTTCAGCTTGCCATAGTTGTTATTAAATAGTTATTTGGAATAATGATGAATTTAATCTCTCTCTCCTTTTCCAGGCTCCTTGAGGGCAGGCTGATGTCTGGTGTTTTTTTTTTTCTTTTTTCTTTTTTGTCTTATGTGTGCCCAGCTTAGCATAAAACATCACACAGAATGGTGGTTCAGTAAATACTTGAATGCATGAATTGAAAAGGATGTCAATCCTCCACGTGTAAATCGTTGCAGGGTTCCATAAACAGCGAACCCACAGCTAGGCAGAGAGGAAATACCACAAGGCCAGCCATCTCAAAGGTGTCTTTATCACTGGCCTGCCTGCAATGATACTACCAGAGTCACTCCTTGGGTCGTGAGTAGAGGCGATAAGCTGGTGGTCTCCATGGCACATCCAGCTCATCAGTGTATTTTGTTTGTTTTGCGCTGTGTTTTAAAAGTTTAATTATGACCAACATTTAAAACTTGGGAGATTTCATATGAAAATCCACATTTTTCTGCTTCTGTTGGAAAATCAGAAGGTTGCACAACTCTGGGCCTGGCAAGAGTTGGCTGGAATTGGGTGGCAGTGCCTTCATGTAGGACATGTGCCCTCCAGTTCACCCCAGCAGGTCCGTTCTTGCCCTCACTCATGTTAGCAGCCTGGCCCTTGGTTTTCAATTTCTATTATTAGCCTTTAGTCCATTTGTTCATTCAACAGAAATGGACTCTCACTTTCATTCACGTTCATGAAAGTGGGGATCCAAAAAAATATTACCTGTGTTTCCTGATCTCAAGGAGTGTATGGGGGTGGATGAGTATTAAGAGATATACAGAGTCAAATCTTTAAAAATATGAATTACTTGATAACTTAGTATAATTGTAGTAGGTTAGTGTCCCGCCAGAGGTGTATCTACTCTAAGCCTCATAATGTAATCTTATTTAGAAATAGGGTCTTTGTGCAGTGCCTGGGTGGCTCAGTTGGTTAAGCATTTAACTTTGGCTCGGTCTTGATCTCATGGTTCATGAGTTTGAGCCCCATGTCGGACTCTGTGCTGACAACTCAGGGCCTGGATCCTGCTTCAGATTCTGTTGTGTCCCTCTCTCTGCCCCTTCTCCTCTCTCATTTTGTCTCTCTCTCTCTCTCTCTCTCTCAAAAATAAATAAACATTAAAAAAATAATAATAAATAGGGTCTTTGTAGATATAATTAGTAATCTTCATATCTTTTATTTCTGAGGGTCATGATATCTTTGTGAAGTAGGTAGGATCCTCATTTTACCAACAAGGAGACTGATGTTCTAAAGGGCTAGCCAACTTGTCCAAAGTCAATCCTTTGCCTTCAAGTCTGTTATTCTTGGTACCATATGTCACTGACTGGGTCTGCCTTGGTCACTGCTACATATTTAAACGTAGTGCCTGGCATAGAGGAGGTGCTCAGTTAATACTTCATGAACCGAATGAAACAAAGGATCTGAAAGCAAGATCTTGTGGGGCGTCTGGTGGCTCAGTCGGTTAAGCGTCCGACTTCAGCTCAGGTCATGATCTCACAGTCCGTGAGTTTGAGCCCCGCGTTGGGCTCTGTCCTGACAGCTCAGAGCCTGGAGCCTGCTTCAGATTCTGTGTTTCCCTCTCTCTGCCCCTCCCCTGCTCATGCTCTGTCTCTCTCTGTCTCAAAAATAAATAAAAACATTAAAAAAAATTTTGAAAGCATGATCTTGCCGGAATGGGACAGAAGATGGGGGAGGTGCTTCCCAATGGAGGGAGTCTGGGCTGGCCTCCAGCACAATGCCTAGGGGCATAGTAGATGCTCAGTAAGTATTTGGTAAGCGCTGAATGAATGAATAGGACTTTGGAGAAGGGTCCTCCTGGGGCAGGATTGCAATGACCTAAGAGCACTGGGTGTTTGATGTAGGGAGTCTTCAGAAGGAAACTGCCAGACATATACTCTACTTCCCAGTTCCACCAGACCACACCTCGCCTTTTCTACTCCACCACTCCCCAGATCAGAGAACCTGGACAAGTTAAACTGTGCTAACTTCATCCCTGCCTGGCTTTCTGCCTACTCCTTGGCACCTGTGCCATGTTAAAAATAGATACCGGTTTGTAAATGTTAAACAGCTGGCTCTGCGTGAGGCTGGCAGCTGGTGGCTAACAGGACTGAGGTCTGTAGCGTGAGAGTTGCCTCCTGGGAATTTGAATCCCCATGGAGGCACCACTATGGACTTCTGATTGTGAAGCATAGAGTCACGCAGTGCTCCATCAGCTGCAATTTCTCTGGAAACATGAAAGAGTGGTGGAGGGATGGGTGTCAACCTCATCTCATCATTTTTTTTTTTTTTTGCTATAAAATGGGCCTTTCTCGGGCCACATACACCAGGAGGCCTTCTCACACTGCTGCTGGGGTGACACTTCATATTTTTGTTAAGCAGATACTCCCTTGATGCCAAAAGTCCCTCGGCCTGATAAATAACATCTCCTTCAACCTGACCAGACTCTGTGTGCCTTTCATGTCTCCCTGGGTCCCCTGTGGAGCTGCCTGCCTGGCTTCTCATCACGGTGACAGCTGACACAGAGTGACTTAATTTCAAATTTCAAGGTCACTCCCCCTTTGTTATCGCTGTCACTCACCCCTGCACGTACATACGCCATTGAGACTGGTTCAGCCTCAAAAACTCAGAAAACCCCTTCAGAGATTGCCTACACACCAGCTCCTAAAGATACCCAAACCTTCCAAGAGAACTGGCATTGGGTCTAAGAGTATGTGCTACAGAAGGTGTGAGAGGGGGGTGGGACTGGAGTCCCAGGCAGTGCAGGATGATTAAGAGCATGGAGTTACACATGTTTGGGTTTGCTCTTCCTAAATGCAACACCTTGGTCTTGGAGCCTCAAGTTTCTTACCTGCCAGATGAGGATAATAGCACCAAGTCATAAAGTTACATTGGAAAGTAAATGAGATGAAGCATGTGTAGTGCTTTGCGTATAGTAACTGCTCAATAAATATAAGCTATATTATTATTAGTCATAAAAATAATGATGAAGCCATTCCCCCAAACATTAGACCAGGGGGAGCATTGAAATTGATGATGGTACTGTGCATGTTACCCTTGGCTCACAGTCTTGGAGGAAGAGTTATGCCCAGCAACCAGGTCGGGAGACTATAGAAAAGAGTCAGAGACTTGGGTTGTATGAGTCAGGGTTCAAATAAGGAGAACAGATACCTTCTGAGACTTTAATACCAAAGGAATTTAATGCAGGGAATAGCTTACACAGATAAGCAAAGAACAGAGAAGCCTAAGAAAGTGAAATGGTGAGGCAACTCAGAGATTGGCAACAGCAGGAAGCCCCTCCTATACTTGGCCTTTGGAACAGAGAAGATGGTGTGACCAGGAGCCAGGTCACCCTTTGGAAGCTGGGACCACAGAGAGCCTTCTGGCAGGAGCTGGACTCACAGAAGTGACACGGCTACTACTAGAGGTGCTGGCTGAGGCTGAGAAGACGGGAGAGAAAGACTGACTTCTCTCTGTCACTCACCACTCTCTTACCTGTGTCTTCCACTGGCCAGCCCCAGACGACAGCTAGCAAAGTGTTCTGGGAAATGTAGCCCACAGAGGTCAGCCACCAGTGATAGGCAAGCAGAAGGCGGGAAATGGGGCTGAGACAAATAAGTCCAGTTTTGAAGGGGCTAATGTATGGTTGCCACCTAAAGCACAGGATTCCCAGGTAAATTTGAATGCAGATAAGCAGTGATTTTTTTAAAAGAATAAGTATGCCGGAATGACATTGTTACTGTTCATTTTCACATGCTAAACTTTTTCATTGCTTATATGAAGTTCAAATTTAACTGGATACCTTGGGTTTCATTTGCTACATTTGGTTACCCTAGATTGAAGGCAATTTTGGACCCACTGGAGGGTCCCAATTCTCAGACCAAACTAGGTAGGTGACAGGTTAGGAAGAGGAAGGAGAGAGGAATGGGGATATATCAAGCAGCTCCGACGTTTGCCAAATGGATTAAAGCTGCCTCTGCTTGTCTTAAAGGGATTCATTCATTTATTCATTCAGTTGTCTATCCATCCTACATCCATCTTTCTCCTCATTTGTTCATTCCCTACTTACTGAACCTCTCTGTGCCCTGCATTATGTTGGGCATTGGGAATTAGTGAGGAGACAGATAGTTTCTTCTCTTGGGCAGCTTACATGCCAGATGAGAACACAGATTTTAAACCATAAAACACATGAAAAAGTATCTGGTAACAATTTTAACCAAGTCTATAAATGGTTGTACAGGAAGCCTGGACAGTCAGGGAAGGCTTTCTTGAGGAAGTGTTCAAACTGAGACATGGGGGATTAGTAGGTATTACTTAAGTGAAGGTGGAATTGAGGGTAAGTGTACCTAAAAGACAGAACAACATAGATAAAGTTGGGAAGGATGTTTGGTGTGTTTGAGGGCTAAGAGAAGGCCCATGTGGGTCCAATGTGGTGAGCAAAGGGAAAAATTGGTACAGATGAGGCTGGAGAAGTTATCAGGGCCAGGGCTGCTGTGTATGGACAGACAGGGTTGTACAGGGCACAGCTCCACAGTATAATAGATCATAGTCTAGAGACTCATGTGCCCTAAAGTCACTTAGGATGGCCATATATGGTATTCACCAGCCAGAAAATGCAGGAACTTATGAGTCACGGTAAGGACTTAAGACATTATTTGTTAGAACCATGAGGAGGCATAACTAGATTTACATTATAGAAGGATCCTTTCCTTGGCAGGTGGAAAATGGATGATAGTGAGCCTAGAAGAGATTGGGATAGACCTATAAGGATACCTTTGTAGTCCTCAAAGTAAGCAGTCATGGTAGTTTATATTGGAATATTTGTGATTAAGGGAGAGGGGTAGGCAGATAGATATTCAAATGAATGGAGGGATGCCTTTTAAAGATCCCAATCCCTGGATTGGATGTGGGAGGGGGGTCATGAGCAAGGAAGATACCACTTAAGTTTCTGGCTTGGGAAGTTGGGTGGATAGATGGTGTTCCATGTGATGGTGAACACTACTATGAAATCATTAGAGAAATAAAACATAAGCATCAAAGAATTTCTTTAGTGAAAATTTAAATCAATTCAGTCAAATCCACCTTATACTTAATTTTATATTTAAACTAGAATAAGATTCTCAATTTTTTTTTTTTTTGGCCCAAATATTTTCTTGGTATTCTGAAATTGTTCCTTTCTGGTTGTGTGCTTTTTCCCTTCCTATCTTAGGAAGTAGAGTCCTACCACATGACCATTTTTTTACTGTATGTGAAAGCAAGATAAATACATTAAAAAACTATTACATTTCATTGTTTCTAAAATACACATTAAATAACATTATGTCATCTCAAAAATTGGGATGCATCCGGGAGTCAATGGCCTCTTACAATACTGTCAGCTGGACAGCCATTTTTTATGTGGTTGTCATTGTGTTGAGTATTTGCACACTTGGTTCTTATTCCTGGTGGCCTTGGCTCCAGAATGCTTCAGTCACCCAACCATTAAAGACCACTGAAGTAAGGACTATGAATTCTGGTTGTTGTCTACTGCTACTTCTGGTAAGAAAGTTCCAGCATCCAACTTTGCAGGGTGAGATCATCAGCTTGGGAGGAGAACTCTGGGGGCAATAGTGGAACACTCTGAAGAAAAACTGTGTCACCAATGCAATGATATGCTGAATGTCATTGTGTGAAGAAAGAATTGGAGAGCTTTGATTGTGAGTCAAGAGTGATTCAGAAGAATTGGATTCTGAACACACAGGAGTTTTAGGAACACCCTACCAATATCTTTTGCTTATATTTTCCCTTTTTTATGAATGCAGAAGAATAATATGTGATAAAAGTCCAAACAAATAAATCTAAAATAGCTCTTTAAGTAGGTATAAAATAAAAATTATAAGTGATAAGAAAGCTTTGTGCCCTAGTTTAATTGGTAGTGTTTTTTCTTTCTTAGGGCTACATAAAATAGTGGCGAGTCAAGGATGAGTCTTACAAATATAATGTTGAATGATTGAAGTCATAAACAAAAGAATATATAATGTATGATACCACTTACATAAAGCTTAAAAAACCAGGCAAAACCAAGATATAGTGTTATAAGTCAAGGCAGTTGTTACCTTTGAGAGGATAGAGGGAACATAAGCAGGGCAGGCGGGGGACTTCTGAAAGGCTGGCATCGCTCTATTTCTTGACCCAGCAGGCGGTCACACAGGTGTTTGCTTTGTGATTATTCATTGAGCTATGCATTTATGTCTATACACTTTTCTCTCTGTATGCTATGCTTCAATAAAAATTTTTAAAATGGTGTCTTGTAATTGCTAGCATCTTGAATATGATGAAATGCAGAAATTGTGTGTGTGTGTGTCTGTGTGTGTGTGCGTGCACGTGTGTAGTATTTTCTTTTCTCTTTTTCCTAGTGTCCTTTTTTAATTAGTCAGAGGCATATATCTTGCCTTGACAAGAATTAGGATGGATATAGCAGGAACATAATGACACATTTTTATTTTGGTTTACAAAATAGGCTTATGATAATCCAAAGGGAAGAGAGGAGCAGGGCATAGTTTATGCCATAACTGCACGCATGACATAGAATAGAGAATAAACTGCAAAATAAAATGCATACTGTCAACCAGAGATGGGAGTCACCATACTGGAGGGAAGTGGACATGGTGGTGGGCGTGGAAGGGGCACTGAGGAGAGAATCACACCTGGCAGAAACCATGTGGAACAGAGTTGAATTCACATGAAGTTATAGCTAAGCACTCTCTGAGACCAGTGCCAGGATTGGTATATAAAAGCCTGGAAGGAGTTATGGTGTTTATTTCTAGGTACTAGTATCACATGTATTTAAAAAAATTATGCTTCCCATATTTTTGAAATCTTCCACAATTCACATATATTATGCTTCTACTAAGAAAAAAGTTATTTTTAATTAAACAAGAATCTCTCCCCATCTCCACCATGTGTATGGTACTAGCACCTAGTGGTGCCTGTGGATGCTCTTAAGTCCTGAGAATGTATTTATAGCATCTTAAATCCTCTACCCTACATGCAGTATTCTGAACACTGAAGGCAGGGCAGGCACCTGAAGCTTCCAGTTGAGAGAGCTATATGTGTAGACCCATCATTCTAAATGGTCCAAGCTTTCAGTTGCCCAGACTCCTACTTAGTGCCTTTTGTCTTCTGTAGTGTAAGTATAGTACTTTGGACAGATGCAATCTGTTGGAGGCAAACATGAATTTGGTTTAAAATGCTCCTTTTTCGCCAGTGGCAGCAGCTTTTCTTTCAACTGCTACCCAACGGAGCATATCACCATATGGCACCCACCTCTATCCCTCTGTGAGTGCCTTGAGGACACCTAGATGTATAGAAAAATAAAACACAGTTCATGCCCTCAGGGAGTTCACAGTCTCCTAAGGGAAGCAGATTATATACATCTAGTCAAAATACAGTGTGATGATTATTATGACAGAGGAGTGGAGGGAACATATTTTTCTCCCTCCACTCCCATCTTCCTGTGACATATACCAAGGAGATAGATATCTTTGAGCATAATAATGAGTAGGGAATGAGATTGTGGAGGACATTAATCTTGGCAGTGTGATAGATCAGATTACTTTTTGATAATCCACTGTGAGGGAGGCCAGGCTGAGCACACCTCTTCTTCTCCTCAAAGATCTGGGCCCCTTCCACGTGCCCCAGTCCCCAGCCCAACAGTGGAACAAAAGGAGGATCCAGATGGCTGAAAAACTGCACTGGAAACTAAGCACAAGAAGATTGAGCAGTGGCTTGAATAAGCTAAGGGTTCCTGGAGGGAAGGGAAGTAGAGGATGAGGGTCCAAGTGGAGGAGGTTTCCAAATTGGTAATTCCTCATGGGGTATCATTCTTGAGGGGGGAAAATCCCTGGATCTACTGGAGTAGCTTGTAAGCATTGGAAGAGTGGTATAATAGAATAAGGATACAACTTCAAAATCTTTATTCTCTTTGGAGTCTATAGGGATTGTAATATACCACCCAAATCCCAGTAAGGGACTGCTCATAATCTTCTGAATTTGGTATAGGGGATTGATGGGCTGCACATATTTGTTTATGGACTTTATAAACACCCTTCTGGATAAAGAATATAGTTATAGAGGTATAGTAAATATTTTTCTCTCTTTCTCTATATTTCAACCTCTGTATCAAGCATTTGTCATGTTCAGGGTGCTGTCCTAGGTGCTGACAGTGAAGCTGGGAACAAAATAGAAATCCCTGCCCTCTTGGAGTTTATACTCTGTGGACGAGACATAATCTTACGGCAGCATGAGGGAGAAAGTGATTATTAGTGCCTGAGAGAGGAGGGATCAGCAAGGATTTCCACTGAGTAAACATTTGAGCTAGATCTTGGAGGATGAGGAAGGCATTGCCATGGGAAAAGGTGGCAGAAGACAGGCTTAAGGCAAAGGCTTAGGAGCATGTTGTCAGGTGTGTCTAGAGACTGTGGGTGGTTGAGTATGGGCAGACCTGAAGAGACTGATAATTGATCACACATGGGCTGAATTGGGCCAGCAGTCATGTTTGGTTGGGTGAGCACAGACTTTTTAAAATCTGAATTTAAATGTCTTTAGAGGGGCTTGGCTCCCTATTCACTCAGTCCCTACCACTTCCTCGTTTTCCTCATACTTGGCCCTCTGACCCATGTCTCTCACATACATTGTTAAATACACACAGTGTCCTCTGAAGACGTTTGAGTTTGTATGTTATTTGGCTAGAATTATTTTTAAATTGAAAATAAAAAATTAAGAATAACCTAAACATAGCAAAAAGCACAAATCATAAGCACATGTAGTGCAATGAATGTTTGCAATCTGAACATGTCCATGTAACCATACCCAGATCAAGAGCTGGATCTTTGCTAGTGTTCCACAATATCCACCATCACGCCTTCTGGTCACTACCAAGGGTATCTACTCCCTGTCTTCTAACAGAATAGATTATTTTGCTTATTTTTGAACTTTATATAAGTTGAATCTGACACCGGTATCCTTGTGTCTGGCTTATTTCATTCACCATTATAATTGTCATATTCACCCACATTGTTGCTTGTAGTTTGTTGATTCTCATTACCATATTCCATTGTTTGATCATACCCCAACATATTTACCTATTCTATCCATTCTAGCATTGATGGGCCTCTCAGTAGTTTCCAGTTTGGGCCCATTGTGAATAGTGATGCTATGAACATTTCCATGAATGTCTTTGGGTTAATATATGTATGTATTTCTACAGAGCACATACCTAGAAATGGGATTTTTAGGTTGTCGTATATGTATATATTCAACGCTAGTAGATTCTGCCAAATAGTTTTTCAGAGTACTTGTACAAATTTAAATTTTCATCATCAGTGGAGGAGAGCTTCAGCTCCTCCACATTTTTGCCTTGGCTAGAGGCTCGATTGTATCGTAGAGAAGGGAGAGACACAAAACTGGAGAATTGGCAGCAATAAGATGTTGCAAGATTTTAAGAGAAAGTGTTAGAGCATTTCATTATTTATTCATTCACTCTTTCAACAAATATTTGATGAAGATTTGCTACATTTCTGGCACTATGCTAGACTCGGGATGCATCTATAAAGAGATGGACAGAATTCCTGTCCCCACGAAGTTTATAGTCTACTGGAAAAGGAAGCATCCTTTGTCAGGAGAATTGTAGTACCAATTGTAGTACCCTTATTTTCTGATTTTCATTCCATATCCAGCCTGCGAATGGATTTCCTTTAGGCCCTGTCCAATTTCTCTCAGGCCATGTCTGCTGGGACCCAGCTAACTTGACTGGCTTCCCCGGGGATTATCGATTGCTTGGACATCTAGATGCATTTACATTCCAAAACTACAATGTCACTTCTGGAGGTCAATTAGTGTGTGGACTGGATCTTTGCAACTTGGAAATGATTCCAGGTTTCTGATTCATCATCTCCTTTTTTCTTGCTGAGGGCAGTTATAAAGATGAGGTCTGCACCTCAACCACTGCAGAGTCCTCATTAAATCCGTGCTTCTTGTTGATTAACCAAGCCATTATCCTTTGTAGGAACTTCTATTCCTTCACACATCTCACTTCCATAATTGGAAGTTGTAAAAGCCTTTCCTTACTTGAATTATTGTGTCCTTCCTCTTACATGCCAAATGTCAGTTTTCTCATAATCGCAACGCATGAAAAGTAATGATCCCTTTGGCAGAAGGGTAGATCAGACAGCGAAGGCTTCCTTCTAACCCACAGTGAAGAAGTTGTCCAAATTGCTTCAAAGTGGTTGTTGGAGCTGGAACTGGACCAAATTGGGAGGGATTTGGGGCATCATGCATTGTAGGTGTGGGGCAAATTTTGCTCCACACTTATCCACCACAATTTATTGAGTAGCTACCTTGTGCCAGGCATTTGTGCTGGGCACTGACAGCATACTGGTGAGCAAGTTATGGTCTCTACCCTTGCGAAACTCAGTCTAGTGAGGGAGACAGATAAGTCAACCAAAAAAATATAATGCAGTATATAAACACTACCGATGGGGAAATTCAGCATGCTAGGGGATTGTAAGGAGGGGCCATCCACCCAATCTGTGGTGGAAGAAAGGCTTCCTGGAAGAAGCACCACTAAACAGAGACCTGATGGAGCTACAGGAATGTGGGAAAGTGAAGAGGGGTATTACAAGCAAAGGGAACAGCACATACAAAGTCCTGAAAGGAAGAGAACGTGGTGAATTTGAGGGACACAAATCAGTGCGGTCTAACTGGGTGGGTTGTGGAAGGTAAAGTGAGGTAAGGTCATGCTTTGAAAGTGGGCCTTTAAAGCCAGAGTGAGAAATTTGGACTTTTTCTGATAACAGAGGGGGAGGCAGGATGGGCTTTTAAGCAGAGAGTGTGACATGTTTAATTTTGTGCTTTAGGGAGACCATTCTAATTGCACTTTGGCAGAAGGATGGTTCTGTGATAATTGGGCAGTTGAGAAGAGGGGTTAGAGCTGTCTTGTGTGGCAGAAAAACTCTTTTAGGATTGTCCTTGGTTAATAATTTGGTGCTTTAATATATATGCTTGGAGCCCCGCCCATCTGCCCATGACACTATTTTATGCATACTCAGCCCAAAGCTTCCAAAGGGCTGACAGTGATTCTGCCTGATGACTTTCTCTGGTAACTGGAGCCCCGTGAGCCTGTGTCCAAGATGTTAATGCTCCATGGGATTAGCTCTCAACCAGTGACTGATGTGAGTTGGTAAATGAATACCCTGGTTCCCTTGCTATCCCAGGTGACATAACTGATTCCTCCAGTGGTAACCTCTTCAGTAACATACTGTTTATTGACTTATTTCCTTTATTGTCTCACTTACTCCACCCCCTACTATATTGGACACTTGTGATATAAAATGCAGATGTCCGTTCATTGAAGGACTTCCTGCCTAGAGTGCTGTTAGCCAATGACCTTCAACTGTCAGTCCCTTTAGGGATCATTTAGCTGCAGACAGCTGCTGTGACCAAGGAAACACCTTATTCTGGAGAAGCCCACACCTTATGACTGATTCATATGTGTTTATAAAAGCTCAGCCATCCCAGCCGAGTTTTGGACTACTTGTAAGTGTTGTTCCAGCTTCAGAGCTCTCTGTAGGGTTGGTGCAGGTATTACTGGGCCTGCATTGTGGCTAACCTCCTCCGCTTCCCATCCTCTATTCCTTCTTCCTTTTATAGGTGTTGATTCCAAGGGCATTCTGTAACTAACATCCTGCATGCTAACCCCATCTCAGAGTCCACTTTCTGAGGAACTCAACCACTGACATCTCCTTTCCTGGGGTCACCTCTCAAACTCCTTGAATCATTGTCTTTCTGGATTTTTCTGGGAGAACTAAACCCAAGACATTATTAAATCTTGCTAAGAAGCTGGGTAAACAAAGTTGGCTCAGTCTGAATTCTAGGGCAGAAAGAAAAACACGTGAGAACCCAATGGTTTTGGAAGAAAATGATTAAGGACAGGGGATGTTTCTTTAGATATCAACACAAACCCTGTATCAACTATTTTCCCCTAGACTTGACTGTTGGAATATGTAACCATTTGTACAAAATAAATCTCTCTGCATGTTCTCTCAAGTACACTAAAGTACCTAGAGTTGCTCATGTGGGAAGCAATAATGCTATATTTTGTAGTGTCTACCCTTATGACTTTCATTTAGGGGCTCATTTTTGAAACCACTGTGTATTTTCTCTGTCCACAGTTTTGTAATATAGCACATCCGGACAGTCACTAACTTCTCGTACTGCAGTGTTGCCTACAGAAGGGCAAGTGACCATTGATGTCCCCCTACGTATCCCCCCTCAGTCCATCTGGACTCACTTGCAGCTATGGACAGTTCCCACATGCATCTCCCTTTTCTGCCCTTCAGCTTCCTCTGGTACCTGGGAGAATGGTGTTAGATCTTAATGCCCTAGGTGAAACCCTCAACCACCGGAGCGTGGAAATCATCGAATGAATGACCCAGCCTCATCATCCAGAGAGACCTTTTAGAGGAATGTTTCATAGGATTTCTCATAAGACTTCTAATAGGAGTGAGTCCTTATTTCCCCTGGTGGTATTCAGCTCATCAGAATGCTTTGTTGGCTCTTACCCTTCTCTGACTCACATTTCCCATTTCCTCACTTGTTCTTCCTGGGGTCACTTCCCAAATAAACTACCTGCATTCAAGTCTAGCCCCTGATTTTAGGGAAACCCAAAGTCAAACAACTGCCTATCTGCAAGGTAAAATTCATCAACTTCACATAACCTCTATTTTTTTAGTTGATTGACCCAAATATACATTCCAAATTTAGTGAAAGCCTGCTATGCCTTCTTTTTTTAGATAAACAGAAAAAAAATCCTTAATTTTACTTAAGTAGATTTAAAAAAGGGGACTACATGAAGCTAAGTCCTTCTCTGAGTCAGAAGTCCAGACTTTGGACTGGACACTGGGGCCCATGGAAACCTCCTTCTGCCCACAGACCGGTTTTCCAATCCAGGAGAAAAGAATCGAGTTTTGGAGTTTGTACCTTGTCTTGCTTATATTGACAAGGAAGCCTCTGGCCATGACTGGGTTTGGAAGGAAGTCTGTGCAGAAAATCATCAGCTTTTCTTTTCCTCTGCACTTTGCGGGGCTACTTTTTCATTCCACGTCACAAATTTGGGAAGGCCCATCTGCCTGTGTGATTAATGAGCCCTCTCTGCAAAAGCAACAGAGATAAATGTCCCCTAGGAACCCAGCAAAGAGAAATGAAGAAATAGGATGGCTAATTTTCAGCCATTATTTTGGAGTCTGAACTCCTTCCCCACATCAATTTAGCTATTATTTCAAAAACTAATTAATCTTCACTCAGGCAGCTCCAAGGGACCCGTGTTTAGATAATTAACAACCCGTGGATTATGAAAAGTCTCACTTGCAAATTTGGCTACAGCATTTGGGTAGAAGAACACTTTTTGTATTATTCCATTTAAACCCTCTTCCATCCATCCTTCATTTCCTGACAATTAAGAGCAAATAATTAACCGTGATGGATTTTGCTTGCCTACTTGCTGCTCAGATAATGTTCTCCCTTCCTCTTTGTTCTGAAACCACCTCCATCTGAGCATTTTTGACCAGCTTTGTAGATAATTGCGTTGAACCAGGTAACGGTAGGCTTCATTCGCAATTAACACGCATCAAGAACATTTGGATTTTGCCTTGGATGGGGAGTGGGAGGAAATTCCCAGGGCTCCATCACAGAAGCAGCTTGTAATTTCTCCTTGGCCAAAGTCTCCAAAGACTATTGCATTCAGGTATAACTCTATTTGTAAAATGTTTTCTATGCCAAACGTGAGGAGGAATTGAGGCTAGACATTAGGCATGATTTTGTGACTGAAAAGGCTGAAACACCCTAGAACAAATTACCAAAAGACATGTTAGCTTCTATGGAATTTCAAAACCACCCCCTCCTGGAAATGTCATTCATTCAACAAACTGGGTGCCTACTGTGTGCCAGGCAGTAGAGAAATTTCTGGAAACACAATGGCAAGGAAATCAAATGCTATTCCTGCCCTCATGAAATGTACAGTCTAGGGAGGAGGTCAGATGGTAATGAATTGATCCCCCAAATTTAAATAAAATTACCTCTGGAGAAACAGAATAAAATGGAAGTATTTAATAGGAAGATGTGACGTACAGTGGAAATGCTGGAATGGGTTGGAACGGCTTCCCTGAACAAGGAACGTTTAAGCTGAGCTATGAAGGGTGAGTAGTTATGAACTCTTGCAGGAAGAGCATTACTTCCAGAGAACTGTGTGTACAAAACCTCTGACATTTTGAAGGAGCTTGAGTGGATAGAAATCTGAAGATTTCTAAAATAAAAAATATCCTGTGGATTTGGAATATATTTTTTTATAAATAAGATATATTTTATTTTCAAAGCTTATATAAATGTTTCCTCATTTAAAAATTAATATTCAGAAAATTAAAAGCTAGAAAAGTTGGTAGCGGGAGGAGTGGAACACAATCATAGAAAATTCAGCTGCCTGAACCCCTCTGTGGAACTGCAGAATCATAGACCTCTAGAGGTCAGCTGGGTGGGGAAACTGACGATCAGAGAGTGTAAGTGACATGCTAAAGGCACACAGCTGATTAGTAGCAGGCATCCTCCCAGGAGTGTACGTGTCATTGGGGGTACTCATGAAGGTTTGGGGAAGTACATCTACAAATATTTTCTATTAGAACGGTTAATATTTGATTGAATGTATCAGGAATAATATAACTGGTTCATCATATTTGGATCTCCTGGATGGTATTGTTTAGAATGAGGTTATGTGGGGGAAAAGTGACTTGGTTTAAACAAAAGCTTAATAATTACTACAGTTGATACACAGATATGGCAAAACCTGCTGACATTAACCAAGCAGAAGACAGGTAGGAATGGGTGCACCACACCGTGCTGCCCAGAATACTTTAGGGTAAATTATTTAGGGATAAGGGATTTTCCAGCAGACCTTACAAAGTCCCTTCAGGGCTTCTGGTTCCAAAGCACTTAGGGTTCTTTTCATCTTGTTCCATTCTTTGGTTTCCTTTCCGTGAACATATCCCCTTGGTGTGGCACCTGGGTGGCTCAGTCAGTTGAGCATCTGACGTTAGCTCAGGTCGTGATCTCATGGTTCATGAGTTCGACATCCACATTGGGCTTACTGCTGTCAGCCAGAGCCAGCTTCAGATCCTCTGTCCCCCTCCTCCTCTACCCCTCCCCCACTTGTGCATGCTGTCTCTCTCTCTCTCTCAAACGTATAAACGTTAAAAAAGAAGAAAATATCCCCGTGGTTCATCTTTCTTCAAGCTATGGGAGAAGAAAGTAAAAGGTTACCGACTTCACTTCATGTAATCTTAAAAATAATAGCCTTGAATATAACATTGGTTATGGCAAGTGAGAGATTTGTGAAGGGAGTTATCAGCACCTTTCCAAGACTGGGCAGTTAAGGAATGTGAACTTTGGAAGCAGATTAAGGCACTTTGGCAGTTAAACCTTTTAGCAGGAAGATTATACTCATTAAGAAGCCTTTAATTTCTGGGGCATTTAAGTGGCTCAGTTGGTTAAATGTCCAACTTGGGCTCAGGTCATGATCTCAAGGTTTGTGGGTTCAAGCCCTGCGTCGGGCTGTGTGCTGACAGCCTAGAGCCTGCAGCCTGCTTCCGATTCTGTCTCCTTATTCTCTGTCCCTCCCCACTTGCTCCCTGTCTCTGTCTCTCAAAAACAAATATAAAAACCTTTAAAAAAAAGAAGAAGAAGAAACCCTTAATTTCCTTGGCTCCCCTTTTCTCCAGGTTAGTTCTTCAGGAAAATTGGCCGTCCCCCCTCATGAGCTCTCAGGATGGGCCGGAGGATGGTGTGGAAGGCAGACACAGGAATACTTGCTCATCAGTGGGCACAAGTTTCTGCTGAAAATGGTTTCATCTGAGAGCAGGTGTGGTCAGGGCTGATTTATTCATTAGCACAGTAGGTGCAATACCTAGGGCCCTCAAAAATATTTTAATTTCCTTTAAAAGCAGAAGAAAACCATGAATATAATCAAGCCAGGGTTATATTTGTTTTTATTACCAACACAGTCATAATATATGTATATTATATATAATCTATTTTTCTATATCTATGCATACATTTTATATTTTTTTAAGAAGGGATTCCTAGAAGTTCCTAAGACCCGTAAAAATCATAATGTGGCCTGGGGTACAGTGGACATCTTTATTTTTGTCTTCTCCCCATCTATTCCCCCATCTTCTAGTCATAGAACCGTAGTTCTCCTGCTGGAAACTACTCCTCCTATATTCTTCTTTCTGTAGGATTTTGTCTGATGGGTTTTGTCAGTCCTTGCTCCAGAAATGGTCATGTGATTCAGGCCCAGCCCATCAAGAAGCCCACATCCCTTATGATTGGTTCAGGATGAGGCAGTGACCTAAGTGGGGCCAGTCAGGGCCAACAAAGCTCAATTAATTGTGGGAAGTGAGGAACTGAATGTATGTAGGCTGGAGATGCTGGTCACCATCTTTATCTCTGTGTGTAGAGAGTTGGGAAAGAAGCTATCAGTAGAATAGCTGTGGGGTGTCCAGCAGTAGAAGTTTGCAGTCTTTAACTTAAGGGCTGGGACACCTCTCTACCCCAGACTCTCTCTGGAAAGAATCTGACTGGCTCATCAGTCAGGTGTTTACTTCTGATCGAATCAGCTATGGCTAAGGGGTGGGTGGCAAAGTTCTACAAATATGATTGTGAAGATTCAGTGCCCTGTGGGAGTCTTGGGCACAGCAGATGGTGTCAAGTGTAGGTTATTTGCTAGAAGGATTTTTTTTTCAGGTCAGAAGGCTATGGAGTGTCAGGTAATATGGCTTGGCTTCTAATTTTGAATGGGGAACTTCAGGAAGCTTTGACCTAATTCGGAATTTCTGAATTCATGTTTCTGTGATACTAGTGTCAGTGGGGATATTCAAAAGGATTTTATGGTCAAGTATATTTGGGAAATAACAGTTTAAATAACATCATTTGAACTCCTTTCTTGTAGGACTTCTTGGATCTTTAATATATTTATGTACATGATGAATTTCCAGGGGAGGAGGAAATTGGAGGTCCAATATTTCTTAAACTTGTATGACCACCAAATTAGGGGTTTCAAGGAATTCCTAGCTTTGAGGAAAGCTACTCTTTTGAGGAATACAGTTTAAGAAATACTGGTCAAGTTGATTAACCTTGAGAGCATTAAATGCTATAAAGAAGAAATATTTAAAAATCTAAAACCTTTTAAAAAGTCTCTTTTTATGAGGATGCACCAGCATCTGACAGGTTCACAGTTTTCCCTACTAAGAGATGTAGAATCCTGTACCAGCTCCATCAATATTAAAAATAATAAAAAGCAACCTTTATCTAATGCTAATTCTAAGCTCTAGAGAACTGTGCTAAGGGATTTATGTGCCCTGTCTCATTTACTCCTCACCACAATAAAGGAGGTAGGTGCTATGATTAGTCCCATTTTATAGCTGAGAAAACTGAGGCACAGAGAGATAAAGTAACTTGCATGTGGTGGAGGTAGAATCTGAAGCCAGGCATTCTGACTCCAGCATCCTGCCCCCAGCTCAACCTAACGCTAAAATACTTTGCATATTACATTGGGCAAGTCTCTTCTCTTATTGAATCTCAGTTTCTCGATCTGTAAATTGAGTGCATTAGACTAGAGACCTTTTGTTTGTTTTGAGAATGAGAGAGAGAGAGAAAGAGCTTGAGAGTGTGCATAAACAGGGAAGGGGCCGAGGGAGAGGGAGAGAGAGAAACTTGCATGCTCCAAGCTCAGCTTAGATCCCACAACTGTGAGATTACAACCTGAGCCAAAATCAAGAGTCAGATGTTTAACTGACTGAGCCACCAGGCAGCCCAGACTAGAGACTTTTAAAGCAGTCTGGCTCTACATACATTGCATGATTTGATATCTGTAACTCCACCTTGAGGAAAGTGGCATCAATAAAATGATTTCCTTGCTGCAAGACGGAATGACTTAAGACGTGGAAGAAAACGGAGGTAGAAGTGGGGAACTTCAGACGATTGCTTAGGAACAGGGGCAAAGCCCTGAATGTAGGTTTCAGCACTGTAGAAGGACACGTGAGTGAGGTAAGAACCTGTGAAAATGAGGCCTCTGGAGAGGTCTCTATTGATTGCCAGTCTAAATTTAGCTAAGATATCAGACGTCCAGACAGACATCAATGGCTGCATGAGAAGCCTCTGCTTCTTTCCTGGCATGCGGCAGACAGGCGTTCAAGCCAGACTCAGCAGTTCACTGGTTTGCCATCCATCAACCTATGGCAGGTGGGCCTTGAGTCATCTCACGTTCTTCTGGCTCTGCGTTGCTCACATGGGACAGATGTCATGTGCCAGAATTGATGCTTCCTTCCAGAGGAAGAGGACAGAATGGAAGAGGCCTGTTAAGCAAACCCTTGATGACACTATGTATCTCTAGACCACTTGATGCCTTCCATCTCATGAGGGCCTCACAGTGACCCTGAGAGATCGGTAATAATAAATGCAGCTAGAATTTATTGACCACATACTATGTTTCAGGCATGGGCATAAATGCTTTAAATACATTATTTCATTGTATCATTTCATGGAGATCCATACAGCTAGAGTGACCATATATTCTGGTTTACAAGGGACAGTCCTGATTCATACTTGTTAGTCTGGCCTTATTATTAATAGCACCCATTTCACCCTCAAAAAATGAAGTTTTACAGTTATAAAATAAGTAAGTCATGGGGATGTCATGTACAGCTTGGGGAATACAGTCAATAATATTGTATTGACTTTGTATGGTGACAGATGGTAACTAGACTTAACTTATTGTGGTGATCAGTTTGCGATGTATAGCAAGTGTCAAATCACTACATTGTACACTTGAAACTGATATAATATTGTATGTCAGTTATACCTCAATAAAAATGCTTTTTTACACAGGAAATTATATGGTCCTCTTAGCTATGGTCAGACCATGTGGGTTAAATTCTAGGACTTCTATTAAGAGCTATGTACTACTTGCCTCAGCTTCAACATATAAAACGAGACTAATAACAGAAATATCTCTCTCTAAATTATTTTAATTCAAATTCAAGAACATACTACATAGTAAAATATATCCGTAGAAATTCATAGGATTGTGTATGTGGGGGAAACATATGTATTTAAGCTACATATAATCTATCTATAGCTTAGCAGACTAACAGCATTTAGCAAGTGTTCCATAAGGTGGTAGCTTTTTACTCCTCTGTTTTTCCATCTGTAAAATGGCAACAATATCATATGCTAATGCCACATATCTGGTGTTCAGTGGTTGGGATTATTGTCTTAATCTTGGTAAAAAGCTCCCTCTGTGGAGGATTGCCATATTTTAGGTTAAAGAAATGGCTGTCTTACTCCACCAGTATTTTGTTTTGTTTTTTCTTGTTTTTTGTTTTTTGGGTTTTTTTTCCTGGTTAATAATGCCAAGAAGAGGCAATGTCATGCCTTGGATTGTAGAAGAGGTCCTGGAGAAATTGACTTTGCGTTGACCTGGAAGGTTGCTGGACAGGTGCTCTCCAAGGTCCTGAGGGGTATTTTGTAACTATCTCATTTGTAACCAGAAGGGCATTTTGAGACACTTGGGTGTATTTTGTGGTAGATGAATAGATGGTCTGTGTTCAATGAGTATCATGGCCCTGCAATTGAAAAATGAACTGAAATATTAATAGGTCTTACCAACTGCTGGGTGATTGCAGAGTTGAAAAGGCACAGGAAGCCTTTGGGACAGAATTGCTATGTGCTAGAACAGAAATGATAGGAAAGGAAAAATGCTATGGGCTGGGGAGAGTGGCTGCCCAAATTGAGCAGAGCTATTATTTGAGGGCAAGGACCACATATTCTGTACGCTATTAGATGAATTTTGCCCCCTTAGGATTATCAGTAAACTACTTGTATCTGTGCTTGGGAAATTCACCAAAGACTGGGTCGAATTAGATGACAGTCATAGGTAAAATGATGAAGTAGGAGAATGGTTTAGTTTTAGTACCCTCTTCACATCCTTCATACCATACCTACACCCTGAATACAAGAACATATCCCCATGTCTTGGAAACTGCTATCTGGACCTGCCTGCCACAACTCCATATTCTTCGGAAGGACCTGTATAGTTAGGGATATATTTAGCTGCAAGTAAAACTCATCTGTAGTAGCTTATAACAAGAAGTCAGGAAATAAATGGCTACTGGTATTGGTTCAGTGAGTGGCTTGGGAATGTCAGGGCCAGTGTATCTTTTATGCTTGTTATCCTAAGATCATGTGACAGCTGCTTTAGCTTCAGACATCACATATATGTTCAAGAAAGGAAGATGGGCAGGGAAAAAGGCAGTCACCACACCGGCTGCTTCTCTTTCCTCTTAATAGGAAAGCAAATGCTTTTCACAGGACTGCTGCCTCAGCTTTTGGCTTACATTTGTCCCCTGTGCCTGGATCACATAACCATCCTTAGCTGCAAGAGAGGCTGGGAAGAGGGAACAAGATTGTCATGATCACATTAGACCAGGCACAACCAATTTTCTGGCATTGGCACTCATTTTTCCAAATAAAATTTGGTTTTGTTATCAAGAAATAAGGAGGAATAGATATTGCTGAGGCAATGAACAGTGTCTTCCATTGTCCTTTTTCTTTACCATCTGAGATAGTAATCTGGGGAAACTGATTTCTATTATGTTTTTATACCTTAAGAGTCTTGAACTGTGCTTATAGCTTCACAGAAAATGTTTAAATGGATAAATGACTAGTGTATTTCTGCTGAATTATAAAACAGGCCAAGTAGTCTCATTTCCTGTTAATATATTTTGGTTTGGGGCTAGGATTTTTATGAAAACACATCACAATTTAAAGATGTGGTTCTAATAATGAGAATTTCAGCTAACAGCAGGTCAGAAAGGGCAAGTCATAGAACATTGGACTGTGCAGTATCCCTTTGTTCAGATTTCCACTGCTTTTTAGTTTTCCGAGGAGAGTCCTAATTTATCAGCCCTGGAAGGAGTCTTTGATGATGATAATCAATAGGTAGAATTTTTGAACACTCACCACTTGCTAGGTCCTCTACTAGGACTTTCAAATTATCAATTCATTTCATCCTTGTGAGGAACCTATGAGGTAGATACTATTATAATCCTTATTTCATAGAGGTGGGAAATTAACACCCAGAAAGATTTAGTAACCCACCTGTGTTTATACACACTGCAAGAGGGGGAGCTTGGGTTCAGATCCAGACTGCTGGCTGCAGAACACATACTCATATTCCTTAGGCAAAGTGGCCTCTCTGGTAATAATAGCTGCCCTTGGTTGAGAGTCTATTTATGTATCTGCTGTACAGCATACACTTATGTAAGCATGTTACATATGTTTTCTCATTTGATTTTCACAGCAACCTGATGACATAATTACAGTTGTTATCCTCATTTTACAGTGAAAGAAACAAAGCACAGAGAGGTTAAGTGACTTGGCCCAGAATTAGTCTGTGTAGGGTGAACTCTGGCTTCTCTGGGCACTAAACTCAGGATCTTTGCTTGTATTGTTCTATATTTCTTGAGATCAGTCTATTTATTTATTTATTTATTTTTAATTAAATTTGTTTTAATGTTTATTAATTTTTGAGACAGAGAGAAAGAGAGAACAAGTGGGGGAGAGGCGGAGAGAGAGACGGAGACACAGAATCCAAAGCAGGCTCCAGGCTCTGAGCTGTCAGCACAGAGCCCAATGTGGGGCTTGAACCCATGAACCTGAGCTGAAGTCGGATGCTTAACCAACTGAGCCACCCAGGTGCCCCCAAGATCATTCTTTTTAAATCCCTCATTCTGGAGATGAGATTCAACAAAAACAGGATGAGGAAAGCTCATTGAGTGTGGTTAGAAAGTTCCTAGATGTTAGGAAGTCTGTGAGGTAAGGGTTATTATCTTCACTTTACATGTATTGGTTATGTTACGTGCTAACATGCTATATCCAAGAGGCTCCCAAATAGAGTGGCTTAAACAAGGTAGAAGCTTATTCTTTCCTCGTGTACTGGTGGAGTTGGGTGGTTTGAAGCAGGCTTCCATTATTAGATTCAAGGCAGCTGTCCCACTTGTAATTTCTTAGCAGAAAGGAGAAAGGGAATGTGGAGGGAAAACAGCTTGCTTTTAAGGGTGCAATATAGAACTTACACATACCATTGCAGTTTCTCCCGTTTACATTTCATTGGTGAGACTGTGGTCACATGTCCTCATGCTGCAAAGCAGGCTGGGAAATACCTAGATGGGTGGGTGGCCTTATGTTCCGGGAAAGGAAGGAGGGAATGATGGGTAGTGGAGGCCAGTCAACAGCCTGTGCCACATCAAAGGTGAGGAAATGGAGGCTCGGAAGGGTAAATCTGTGTCTGGTACCATAGAGTGGCAAACACGGAACGTGCACATTTTGAGGAAGACTAGATGTGGGAGAAATATCAGGATGTGGGGAAATAGCTCAGTGGGTCAGGTGGGGGTGGGGCAGAGAAAGCACACTGCAAAGCCCTGAGTGGCAGAAACAGGCCACAGTGAAAGACTCAGGTACCTGGAGCAGCCAATCTTAGAGGCTGGTAGAGTGGATATCTGGGTGCACATGAATGCATGCTTATGATTGGGTGCTGTGATTGGAGGCACAGACAGGAAGCAGGGCTTTAGGACTGTACAACTCTAGGGAATACCATTTCCAAATAGCACTGTGGAAATGGTGCCCTGGAGTTATGCAACACTTTGACTCTGCCAGGAAGGCCTTTCTCCTCTTGCACTGTCATAGGTTGAAGTTCTTAGGGAAGTGGACTTTGAGATGGGGATTGGCATGCGGAGGGGTTGTTAAGGAGAGCTCTTGGGATCAATACCTATGGGGGTAAGAGAAGGAAGTAAGATTGAAAAGAGGAGGAAATTGAGCTGTAATTTGGTCTCAACAGAAACTTCAGCCAGCGTTAGGGAGAGTTCCGAAGAGGAGGCAGTCTTCCAAACTAGTCTCAGAAGTTGTCTGTTAATTAGTAGTTGGGGACAGCCTGCCCAGGAAAGGCAGCATGACCTTGGGCATGACCTTAGATGAGATAGCTCTCTCCAGCTGAGGCAGTCCCTGAAAGGAGCTGATTGTAAAGGGCTCTCTTTTAAAAGTACTTCAGGAGTTGAGCTATTACATCCTTCATTTCTGAAACACCTCACAGTATCCTCTGCATTCCTCAACCAACACACTGCCTGCTCTTCCTTTATCACAGAGTGTGTTTTGAAGAGCTCCCTTTGTCAAATCCCAAATATCCTTAGATTGGTGGGCCAGGGTATCTACAGCTTAGATTTCATTATGAACTAATTAACTGTTAGTCTATCAGCCCCTCCTGGAGGTCTGCTACTAGCATCAGAGAACACTAAAGGGACAGGTCACACCAAGACTAGATGGGACAAGTGACGGGAAGCCTACAGGAAGCAGAAGCGGAAGCTGAGAGGGAGGCATAACCAAGTTCTTCCTTTCCTCACCTCGCTCAAGGCAGATTCTGCCAGCGGTGGGAATCAAGGGGAGAATGGGATGCCACGTGGTTCTGAAGTCAGACTTTGCCAACTCACAATTTTCCCCAAAGCCAAGCCTACCCAGACATTCCTTCTTTCTTTTGTTTGAATTTCTAATTTGCTCTTTACCAAGATGGCTGCCTGTTCAGGAGGATGAAAGATCACAGTTTGATCCTGTTCAGAGTTTGATTTTTTTCTCTCTCCCGCTCAGCATAACAGCTCACGCATCCGAGGGCTACAGCTAAAAAGTGATTTTTAAAGACTTCTCATTGGCAAAGAAATCAATGGAAAGAAATCTCTCCCCCCACCTTACATTCTGCTTTTAATTATTTTACTTTCCAATCCCCTGCTAGGAAAGTTTTGTCTGAGGCCATCTATCATACTTTGTCAGAAAGTTGCATTGTTAAGGATGGGGGTCCTGCTGGTTGAACTGAGGAGCTGGTGAGATTTCCCCATAGTCTTGGCAATTAACTCAGTTTGAGGAAGGGGTGGAATCAAAGAACTCCATCAGGAAGATGGAATCCCAAGACAAAGTCATCTTTCAAGGGCAGGGTTATTGCTGAAATATCTTCACGGCAGCCTCCAAGGAACAAGTTTCAGAGATGGTGGTGTTGATGAAAGGGACAGGCAGAGAGGGATGACCTTTTAAAAAGATATGGAAGAGAGGACTTGGATGTCCCAGATGGTCTCCCTCCAAGGCTCCTCTGTTTCTCAAAGGTTGTGTCACCTTGGGTAAGTTGACTACTTCTTTGAGCCTCCGTTTCCTTATCTCTGAAATGGGTGAATACTCTCTACATATTTTAGTGAGATGAGGCAGTGAGGGAACTTGGAGGGACCATAGGCCAGGATAAATAAAAGAGACTTTAACAAAATTGTGGTGAGAACACTTAGCGTGAAAGATACTCTATTAAGTTTTTTACATGAATGCTACAGTATTTTTAGCTATATGCACAATGTTGTATAGCAGATTTCCAGAACTTGTTCATTTGCATAAATGAAACTTTATCCTCATCGAATGACAACTCCTCATTTCCTCTTCCCCCCAGTCCCTGGCTACCACCATTCAACTCTCTGTTTCACTATTTTAATACTTCATGTAAGTGAAATCATGCAGTATTTGTCCTTCTGTGACTGGCTTATTTCACTTTGCATAACGTCCCCTAGGTTCTCCATATTCTGACATATAGCAAGATTTCCTTCTTTTAAAAGGCTAAAAAGTACTCCATTATATATATACCACATTTTCCCTATCTGTAGCAAAAACAAAAAACCTGAATGAAAGGTGGGCAAAGGACTTAACAAATAGACATTTCTCTAAAGAAGACAGGCAAATGGCCAAGCAGTATGTAAAAAGATCCTCAGTGTTACTAATCACCAGGGAAATGCAAAACTAAGCCACAAATGACATATCACCTCGAACCTGTCAGGATGGACAAAAGATAATAGGTGTTGATGAGGATGTGGAGAAAAGGGAACCCTGTACGTTGTTGGTGGGAGTGTAAAATGGTACAGCTTACTATGGAAAACAGTATGAAGGTTTCTCAAAAAATTAAAAATGGAATTATTGTATGATTCAGCAATCCCCACTCTGGGGACAAAAGGGGCTTAATCATCAAGTCCTTGGAACTGGAATGAAAAGTTACCAGAATCTAAAATATCTCTAATGACCTTCTTCTCTTTCCTTTCCTAACTTATGGTCTCTGTCTTTACTTCGGGATTCTTCTATTCTCCTTTCTACAGACCTACCTCATCTGTAATGCATGGCTTCTGCTTACCAAAATAGCAGCTGGGACAAGGCTTTTGCAGTGTCTCCATCCTTACTCTCCATTAGGAACTTTCAGCTTCCATTCCCAAGAACAGATACCTCCTCCTGTTTCTTAGCTCACATTCCTGTGAGAGAAGATCTGTTTGGTTCAGCTCATCTTTATGCACTAGGACTCCGGATGGCTGCCTTAGGTCAGGTGATTAAACCTATGCCAGTCAGCTGTCCCTGAAAGGGTGGGCTCACATCACATTACATCACAGGGAAGCTTATTGCCTAAGGAATTTTTACATTTATGAATGAGTGGTTGAAGTTGACCATAGTATTTGTGGTATTCTCTGGTGCTGCCCCCACTGCCTTTCTCAGAACTGCCTCCTGCAAATGACCACATGAAGAAAACAGTCAAAGCTGCCCAAGCCAGCAGATTCACACAGAGAATCCAAACCAGTTTAAAGTGGATATGAAATCAGTGCAATGTCTTATGGGGTTCCTGACTTGGCTTTCTTTAGCTTTAATCTGATTAAAAGGGAGATAACTAATTAAGGTAGAGTGTTTTCCTTGGAGGGTAAAGGCTGGGGTAGGGGCGGGGTGGTTAGAAAGTTGCTAAGTATGGCAGAATATATTTTCCAGTGATGCTCACACCAATATCTCCAATCCAACGTGCTTTTCTGGAGCCTTGATACTCCCCATTAAGTATCCATGCCACTTCCCCTCCAACCTTATGACTACCTTGAGCAACAGAATATCATAGAAATGGTGTTAAATGATGTCCCAGACTAGTTCACAAAAATGCAGTGAACCTCCTCCTTGTTCTATTAGGATGTTCTCTTTTGGGACATAGCCACCATGTTGTGAGGAGGCCCAAGTAGCCTGTGGAGGGGAACCAAGCTCTTCAACCCATAGCTTTGGCTGGATTCCCAGCTTAAAACCAGCACCAACTAGCTGGCCTGTGATGAGCCATCTTGAAAGATCTTCCAGCTCCCAGTTCAGATGCCTCACCTAATGCTGCATGGAGCAGAGAATAATCAGCTCTGCCAAGTCTTACCCAAATTGCAGATTTGTGGGCAAAATAAATGATTGTGCTTGTGTCAGGCCACTAAAGTGTGGGATGCTTTGTTAGATAGCAATTAATAGCAGATACAGCATTAAAGAAACACTCTTACAAACTTTCCTAGTTTCGTGTGTGAATAGGGAGTTAAGAGGGTTAAAAGCCAAATAGAGAGATAGAGGGTTGAAAATGGACAAGGGGAGGTCAGAGGTCATTGGCTGCACAGGAGGGAAGACACCCCAAGTCTTAAGAATCACCACTTACTGAGTACTTACTATGCACCAGACTCTGAGCTAAGGGTTTTAAACTAATCCCTTATACCTCTTCTGAGAGGTGGTGACTATTACTGACATCATTTGACTGCTGAGGAAACTGGTATTTGGAGAGTTTAAGCCTCTCACTCATGGTCATGAAGCCAGTATATTGTAGAGTTCACATTTGAACCCAGGTCTGACATCAGATTAATTCGTTCTTGACCAGAGATCAGGAATCAGGAATAAGATCAGAGATAAGCCTATTCTTAACAAATGGGTAAGCATTTAACGGGGAAAATTTTCTCATCCCCTTTGTGATTCATGGTGAGTTTCACAGTTCTTTCTAATATGTATTTAGTGCTTACCATGTGTCAGGCACTGTTCTAAGCCCCTTACTTACATATTGCACTTAATCCTTAACATAACCCTCATTTTTCAGATGAAGAACCCAAGATTCTCAGGGGTTAAACACTTGCTCAAGGTCACATAGGTCATAAATGGTAGGGCTGAGTCTGATACCAGTTCCCTACCTGTTAGCCACTTCTGCTCCCTAATTTTGTGGATGAGGATGGGAGGAAGAAGGAAGCAACAGGGGGAAGAAGGAAAGAGTTGGAAACAGGAGGGAAGGGGAAAATCCTAAAGTGAGACACAGAGGAGGGAAGGAGATAGACTCAAGGCAGCTGGGTTTTGTTGATGACAGAGGTGGTCATTTTCAGATGGAGACATCTTGGTGGGGGGGGGGGACAAAGCTGTCACACCACTGTGAGGAAGAAACCAAGTCTGGGTGGGGGTGGGTGGGTGGGGGACATTGGCAGGCTGACTGTAGAGCCTGCCTCTTACACAGCTATTCTTCCAATAATGTTGTAGAAATATATAGAGTGAAGGAGGAGAGTATGTTGGAATGAAATACTGTATAATTCATTTGTCTTCTTTACTGAGGAAATCTCCCTATAATTTATCAGTAGGAAAGGTTTAAGTGAGTTCTGTAGTTCTTTTTATATGCCCTTAAGAGGCAGGCTCCACTTTGCCAATGGGGGCTTTTTTATCATTCCCTGAACCACAAGTGAGGATCATGCTTTAGAAAAAGGAGAGGAGTTCTAAGAAAAACAAACAAGCAAGAATTTTTGCAACCAAAAGCTACATGATCAAATGCAAAGAGAATGCAAATTGTGACCCAGAATGTAAATTTCCTTCTCTCTACCCTATACAGTATGAGCATGAACACAGATACGCGCGCGCGCGCGCACACACACACACACACACACACACACTCGTTGTATGTGCATAGTCATGCACAGACACGCACACAGACACGGACACACACACATACACACAAACTGCTATGATTCCCTGAACACTGTGTTTACATGTCTCCTAAAATTCTATGGAGTTCCTGAGGCTAGTTGGCCTGAATTCAAATTCTGTTTCTGCCCCCTGCTGGCTTTGTATCTTTGGTCAAGATACTTAACCTCTCTGTGCCTCAGTTTCCTCATGTATAAAATGGACATAATAGTATGTCTAATTCGTAGAGTTGCTGTGATAATTAAGTCATTTATTGCATGTATAGTGCTTAGAAAAGTGTCTGGCACATAGTGGCTCTCCATAAATGTTGGTGATTATTGCTATGAATTGGGTAGATTTCACCACTATCATCACTATTGTCATCATCAAGACCTCCCTTTTATTGAGCCCTGCTATTCTGGGCCCTGTGTCAAGGGTTTTGCTTGTATTATCTCATTTAATACTCAAAATAGCTGAGTAAGGTAGATACTATTTGGATAGAAAAGGAAATTGAAGCCTGGAAAGATTCAGTAGTTTGCCCGAGGTCACACATGTGGGAAATGGCCAAACTAGAACTTGAACCTAGGTCTGTTTAATTCCAAGCTCTAGTTGTTAACTATGTGCAACATATGATTTCCCTTACGAGAGAGGGAATCAGAGGGGAGGAGGAAGAGGGAGAGGAAGAATCCAGTGGGATGCAGGGGCCTGGAAGAAAGCAGAGGAGACCACGGAAGAGAGAACGAAGTGAATTAGTCATATTACATGCAGCAGATAGAGCTGGACTGAGAATTGTGGTTCCATAGGGTAGGCTAATAATTTTGCACCCTTCAAACTGGTGCTCTTTAAATATTTGCTTGGCATTCATTTGGAGGAAATCCTGAGCCTGGTGTGGGGCAAAGGCCTCTCCCCTACTGACCTTAAGCAATTAGCTTTAGCTCCAGGCTTGCATTTCATATTCAGGAAAACAAAAGCCCTGCAGTTAAAGAGATCAACCCTCAGAGGAGGGCAGTTGGAAAGCATTTGTTGTTACTCAAGCGTGCCTCCTGGGGAGATGTCACTGTCTTCCCCTGTAACTTATCAAAGTTTACTTTCCAACTGCACAAGGTACTATCCCTAAGAGGAGTTCTGGTAAACACAATTGTCATGTTGTTACCTTTCCAGTGATGTTTTAGAGTCCCATATAGACTTGGGCCCTGGGTAGCTGCCTGGCTACCCTACTAATTAGGTCTAGGAGGAGGGAAGGGATTCCGTCGGTTATTGCCGATAACCTTGGGCAGAGCAAGCCAGTGCGGAGGTGGGGGAGGATGCTAGATGAGACAAAGAGTAGCTAAATGTGTGCTGAGGACTTGGAATCAGTAAGTGTGAAGAGGTGCTTTTGAGAAGTTTGATAGATTGAGGAGACTGCAGGGTGAAAGGAAATGGCTCTCATTTTTCTTCAATTACAGGGGAGATCAGAAGATGTTGCTCAGCATAGGGAAAGGGTTTGTTACACAGGGACAATTCTATGTAAAAGAGAAGGAGCCATTGAGGGGCAAAAAATGTCAAGAGGAGGCAGGAGTGAGAAGGATCAAGAGGGATCTAGAAGCTTGGGCTTTGGAGTTGGACATATACAGATTTGAATCCTGACTCTACCTCTCTAGCTGCGCATCATTAGGCAAATTGCTTAACCTCTCTGGGCCTTGGTTTTCTCAACTCCAGAATAGGTATAGCAATGCTTACTTCACAGACTTGTTCTAAGGCTAAATAAGAAAATGTTTGTAGAGTGCTTAGCAGAGTGCCTAGTACTTAGGAATACTCAGGAAATGCTGCAACAATGAAAAACAAAATCAGAGGTGAGGCTAGGGGAAGATCTGGTGACATTTAGGAATGAAACAGATGTTACGTGCTTGATTAAGTTTTACTCTGGGAAGCTTAAGAACTTTCCAGGACAGTGAAATCTGACGGAAATTTTTCTGGGTGCAGAAAAGCCTGTGAAAGGTTTTTCTCCTTCATGAAAACTGAGTTGAGAAGATAAAGTCCTCTTTGGAATACCTTTGGATGCTGTTGAGGGAGTTGTGATGTCTGGAGCTGTTGCAGTCATTTTGCCATCTGGGGAGAGGTATGGGAGTGTTAAGTCTGAGACTAAAGGTCAACAGGAAGATGGTGGAGTGGAAAGGTGGAAAGAATGTCCATGATAGAGGGTCACCCAGTCTTGGGGAGTAGGGAAGGGGAGGGAAGAAGGGAAGTAACAGAAGGTCCATGACATTGTTGAGCTGCTGAACAAACTAGTTTAAGTTCCTTATTGTTTAAGCTCTTTTTAGTTGGATATTTTGTTAACTGTGGTCAAATGTACTGTGATTGGTAAAGTGTCCCTGGAAGAGGGCGTGGTATTTGCAAAAATTAAGGAGGCTGGAGGCACATGCTCAGAGAACTATAAATAGTTTGGCTGCAGAATACGGTGGAAGGCAGGAAAGAGAATTCTGAGAAGCAAAGAAGAAACACAGTCAGGGAAGTGAGAAACAGTGCAGTGTAAATGGAATATTCCCAAACATTTAAAATATTAAATGTCTTGATGCTCAAGTACAAAGTAAGATCTGTGAAATAGCTAGTGACAAGGGCGGAGATGCTTGCAGGGGACAGATCACAAATAGTTGGGAACTTTACTAGAACTTTACAGTGGAGAGCCATTGAACAATTTTCAACATGAAGGGCTTTTGTGAGCATTAGGAAGTAGTGTAGTGAGGGGAAAGATTGACCTCTTACCGCTTTTTATTGTCTGTTCCAGTGGTGCCTGTGTTCCTCATTCTTCCTTTGGAATGAAATTTTTACTTACGTTACATCAATGAGCCGCTTACTTCTCTCATTCAGATTCCAGGATAAATGGGGGCACTGGTTTTATGATGAGAATAGGCCAGAACATGTGTTCATCTTCAGCAATGTGATATTTCTCATGTACTTTCATTTAGCAGCCTTGTCTCTTATTAAATCTAATTAGTTTCTCTGCTGCTAAGAGATCGAGGGCCTCCTCAAAATGAAAATGTGTAGCCTGACTCAGATTTAGCAGAGGACCTCATCCAGGGTTTTCTGTCACCCTTTCCAGAGGTCCTGAGCTTTTATACTCAACATTGCTACCCCCTACCCATTGTCAGTTGTTTCAAGGATAATAGACATTTAGAAGTTGCAAGATCTGGGAATGTACGCAGTCCTGCCATTTTACTATTGAAGAGCGCAAATGACATTCCTGCCCAATGTTACACAGCACATCGGGAACACAGGTAGAACTGGACCACAGATCTTCTGACTCCCAATCTGTTGCCTTAATGGCTGTATCAAGGTGAACATCATCTGTAGACTTTTGGATGCCATCAATGCATGAAAATATTCACTAATGAATTGTCCACTTAACACATCAATCCCCATTCATATACTTTCACTCAACACTCGTTTATCCCCACTGTCAGTGATCTGAGATTGTAAAGCTCCACTGGTGTGAAGGGAATACAGTGCAAACTGGCTGCAAAGAAAATGTTGCATGGAATGCAGGATTTCATGAAGCTGATGACCGTGATCCCTGGTGAGCTTCTCACATCTCATGCAAAGCCCTTGACAACTGAGTACTTGCCAGAGTTAGGCAGTTAAAAAAGAAAAAATCTGCAAGGGTGATCCCATAGTGGGAGCTGCAAAAGGGAGAGAGAAGAAGAGCAGAGGATTAAAAGAGATTTCTGGGGAAATTGATGTAGCTCATCTTTATGAACTTGTTGTAAAAGTCCAGCATGAGGTAAAGCATCTCCACATTATGTTGGGATGTAAACTGGCTACAAGAATTATGCTCTGTACCAAATAAATCACTAATACATACTTGGTTTTAAGAATGAACACATGGAGGTCCACCTTGGTGGCTTAGTCGGTTGAGCATCTTACTCCTGATTTTGGCTCAGGTCATGATCCCAAAGTCATGGAATCGAGTCCCTCATTGGGCTCTGTGCTGAGCACGGAACCTGCTTAAGATTCATTCTCTCCCTTCCTCCCTTTCTGCCTCCCTGTCTCTGCCCCTCTCTCCCACTCATATGCTCTCTGTATTAAAAAAAAAGAGAATGAGCATATGGAATGATAGAGCAACTTAATTACAATTTCAGTTTGTTTTAATATGAGATGTAAACATTTTCATAATGTTAAGTTTGATTTTAACAATAAAGTCCCAATCAAAGCTTTTTTCCCCACTATTTTTATCAGGATTTTATTATTTTTTTAATGTGTATTTATTTATTTATTTATTTATTTATTTATTTATTTATTTTTAATTTTTTTTCAACATTTATTTATTTTGGGGACAGAGAGAGACAGAGCATGAATGGGGGAGGGGCAGAGAGAGAGGGAGACACAGAATCGGAAACAGGCTCCAGGCTCTGAGCCATCAGCCCAGAGCCTGACACGGGGCTCGAACTCACGGACCGTGAGATCGTGACCTGGCTGAAGTCGGACGCTTAACCGACTGCGCCACCCCAATGTGTATTTATTTTAGAGAGAGGCGCCCCAATGTGTATTTATTTTAGAGAGAGAGTGGGGTGGGGGAGGGGCAGAGAGAGAGGGAAACACAGAACCTGAAGCAGGATCCAAGCTCTGAGCTGTCAGCACAGAGCCTGATGCGGGGCTTGGACCCACAAACCACAAGATCATGACCTAATCCGAAGTCGGATGCTTAACTGACTGAGCCACTCAGGCACCCCTATCAGGATTTTATTCTGCTGCAGGTAGCAAACACCTGACTACATTGATTTAAATTTTTTTTTTTTTTTATCATAACATGAAGTTGAGGAAAGGTGGTTTCTGGCTCTGGTGTATTGGCTCAATAATTCTAGAATGATGCCTTTGTAATTTTCTTGTATTTTCCCTCAAGTTTACAAGATGGCTGTTGCTGTTCCAGCCTTCACATCTGCACTCAATTCAAGAAGGGAGTGGGGAGACAGTTGTGGTAGTCTTATCTGACTCTGCATTAAATCAGAAAATCAAAGCCTTTCCCAGAAGTCTCATTAAAGATTTCTGCTTATATTTTGTAGGCGATATCTCTCTTAGCTTCAAGGCATCTGGAAATTTAGTACAGTATTTTGTTTTCCAGTCTTCAAGTAGAGGGACGTAGCAAGGGATAATGATATTGTGAATGACCAGTGTCTACTACAGTGTTTCAAGTGGCCTTTTAAACAACTCTAATATTGGGGCGCCTGGGTGGCTCAGTCGGTTAAGCGTCTGACTTCGGCTCAGGTCATGATCTCGCGGTCCGTGAGTTCGAGCCCCTCGTCGGGCTCTGGGCTGATGGCTCAGAGCCTGGAGCCTGTTTCAGATTCTGTGTCTCCCTCTCTCTGCCCCTCCCCCGTTCATGCTCTGTCTCTCTCTGTCTCAAAAATAAATAAACGTTAAAAAAAAAATTTAAAAAAAAAACAACTCTAATATTAATTTTCTAAGATGGTAAAATTCACCTGTACCTGGAAATTTACTTTCAAGACCCCAGAAGCTCCCAGAGGTTAGACTTTGGCACATCTTTTAGCAGGAACTGAAACTGAAATGGAAATTGCTTTGGGCAGTGTCAACTTCACATGATCCTTGCTTTTAGAAACAACAATGACCATGTGTGCAAGTGGTTTACCTTCCATGTGTAGTATCTTATTTGATTCTATCATAACCCCCGTGAGGTATGTGAAAGAGATGTTATGATATTTCACATATCACAAATGAAGAAACTGAGGCCCAGAGAGATGAAGCAGCTTGTCCAAGCACCCCAGCTGAAAAGTGGCAAAGTTGAGATTTGAACCTTGGTTTTGTCTGATTCTAGATTTCTTCTTCCTCTTTCCACTATGCTGAAATACCACATATCAGCATTTTCCAAAGCATGTCCCATAGAAATACAGTTAAGGAATTTCAAAAAACGTGGGATATAACATATGTTGAAATAAATTTGAGACCTTCTGTGATAAACAGAGTCAGACAGAAGCTTCTTGGATATTACATTGTAATTCTCCAAGGACAGGCGAGGATCTGCATCCTTCCCACAATTACTCAACTGTGGCACCTTTGAAATACAACATCCCATAGGACTATCCATTCATTTGTTCATCTAACAAAAATTATTGAGCGCTGACCATATTGCAGGCATTTTTCTAGCTCTTAGGGAACATTGGTGATCAACATAGACTTGGTCCCTGCCCTCAAAGAACCTCTAGTCCAGCTTGCAGAACACTTCTCTAAATACACTTTGGGGAAAACTGTGATACGTAGTTGGGTTTGCCTATTCCCAGAGAGGAGGTATCCCAAGGGCAGCCAATGACTAGAGTCAGGTCTTAGTGGTGACCCAACTTGATTTGCTACCTGAAGTCTGCCTGTTGGCTTTCCAGGTATGAAAGGGGATATTTTCTTTCTTTCTCAACCCACATGAGGTGAGAGATAGGTGGGCTAGCAGAGGCAGAATGTTCTAGAAAGAAGATAAATAGGCGAAGGGAGGTTGACCAGATGTGCTGGTAATGTTTCTGTCTCACTGGCTTAGAGCCTATGATGGCAGGTACCCCAAGATCCTCACCTCTCACCGTGGGATTGTCTGTTTCTCCCTCTCTACTCATTGCTTTGCCCCTTCCCCTATTGCTTCCCTTTTCTCTTGTTGCTTTGAGTTGTTTTCCCTGATGATAGCTGACCTCTCTGTTTTTAATCCATTTCTAGAGTGAGAGAATGACTATGAAATATTAAATCCTAGTAAATATTAATGCCCCATCACTGTCACATTAATTCAGCCTTGTGAATTGAGAGGTCAGGATTGGGCTGATGAATAAGTTTTACCATGTTTACCCATTACCACCACTGCCATCACCTCTGCCACCTGTATACCTTCACTGCCACAAATGCCACCACCAGCAACTTTATAAGGTCTTCTAGCAGCCAAGAAACCATCCCTTTGTGAGCCTCAGGGACTTTTCACTCTGCTTATTCTCTTCACTAGCTACTTCCTAAGGCTCAGAAGGTATACCCATACCCAGTAGGGCCATTACATTTTAAAGATTTGTTGCTGAAGGGGGCATCTTGAAGACACCAAGGCAAATTCTAATCTGGATGGTGTCTAAACATGTCACCTCTCTCTACTTCATCCATGTTGTTTTGTTTCTCATCATTGTCCACATGGTCAACATAATTCCTAATAGTAATGGTGTGATGAACTGGTCAACTTAAAAACCATTTTCCTCAATGTTGAGAGAAGTTGCTACATTTCCAGCTGCTTTTATATCTAGAGGTGGAGACTTGGCTTGAGTGTTTTATGTAGACAGCAAAACAAGTAAGTACTCATTGTGCCAGGGGAGGAACACACAGCAGGTATGTTCTGGGACAGATAAAGCCTTTTTCTCCCTCTGTCCCTTGTTCTATGGACCTTGATATCTTATGTGGAGGAGTTAGATACATTTGCATAGGGAACCTCAGGAATTCTTGGGAGAAAACAGATTGAAGTTCTGAATGTTAACCTTTTGAAGTTGAATATTATTAGAACATCTTTGATGGACTAAGAACTTTACCTAACATCAGCTGATTGGACTCTGGGGGCCCGGAGGGGAAACTCATTATGAGGGAGGAAGGAAGAGGCTGGGGTGGTGACTTGGCTCTCTTTCGGGGCTGAGTTCTTCCTAGGAAATATAGTAGCGTATGGATGATGTTGACAGAACTTCTACCCTAGCTGTACTGGCACTGTGGGTGTGCTATAGGACTTCTCTCTGTGTGTTTTTGAATGTGTTTAAAGCAATTTTATGATTAATATCTTTAACATGTATCTCTGTATACAAAATATCCTCCAACGTGTATATCCATGTGTGCAGGTGTTTCCTTATAATTCTAGAGATGGGCATGCTTGGTCAAAGAGTGAATCAGTCAGCGTAGGTCGGATATGCAGCAATAACAAACAACTCTAAAAATCTTAAACCAACGATGGCCTATTTCCCTCTCATCCTGTGTATCTGAGTTATGCTTGTGTCTTCTTACTCTGGGACCAAGGCTGGTGGAGCTGCCACTATTTCAGACATTGCTAGTCACCAGGAAAGAAGAAAAAAGTGCCCTGGGTGTTACCTGGGTGTTACATTGACAATTCAATGCTCTGGCCTGGAAGTGGTACTCATCTTTTTTTTTTTTTTTTAATAACTCATTAGTCAGAACCAATCACATGGTTAATGACTAGGTGGATAATAACTAGGAGACCATGAAGTTCAGTTCTACCCCATGTCTGGAAGGTGGAGAGCCAGAAACACTGTGAACAGCATTAGAAACATTGTGAACAACATTAGTGACTATTTCAAGTGGTATGAACATTTTTAAGACTTCTGATGCATATTGCCAGATTATCCTTTGCAACGGTGTGTCTGTTTACCCTCTTACTTGTTAAACTGACCAAGACTTGTTTTAATAACCATGCCATGCTCCACTGCATGGATGTATCATAAATTGTTTCATCAATCTGAAAAGCAGGCTCCAGACTCTGAGCTGTCAGCGCAGAGCCTGACATGGGACTCGAACTCGTTAACCGCAAGATCATGACCTGAGCTGAAGTCGGACGCTTAACCGACTGAGCCACTCAGGCGCTCCAGCACTAATCTCTTCTACTGCAATAATGTGATGAACAGTGTTGTACACACATATATTTGTCCCCTTATTTCTTCAGAATAAATTCATAGAAATGGGACTGTTGAATCAAAGTGTATGAATACTGTTAAGACTTGATACAAACTCTCATACTGTGCCTTTTTATATTCCTCCTGTCAGAATAGAGGAGTGCCCGTTTCAGTGATTTGGAGAGAGTGATAGTAACAGCCGTGTCTTTTAAGTTTCTTGATTCCAGTCTCCAAGTCCAGATGCTCCTGACCTTGGGTGGTTAGAGACTGAGTTCAGACATTTGGATTTGCATCAGGTGAGGAATGAAGAGAGAGAGCTTAGCTGCAAGAGCCATTTACAGGCTGGCAGACATTGAGTGTTCTAACTTGCTTTTGTCTTAACGTTGAGTGTCTGCCCAGTAGGTTTACCTTGAAACCTCGTCTCAAATCAGCCAAGCTAATGGATGAGGCTCACCAGATGATAGAAAAACTAATGGGGCACTTGTTCGACACACTACATCAGCAGACTACTCAGCTTTCTCTGTGATAGCGGCCAAGTCAGCCCCACCCTGCTGATCACAGTGTAAGGGGAGAGGGCAACTGGCAAATTGAAGCCATTAATGGAGTAACTGAGGAAGGACAGATGAAGGGGAGAGTGAGAACGAGGGCTTGTATCTGACAATGGATTTATAACTTTGGAGAAAGGTAAAGAGCTACATGCATGGAGACAGATCTGAGTTTTGCTGTTTGAGACAGCAGTGAAAACGTAGGGTGTGGGCATAAGGGATGCCCACATAGCTCTGCCTTAAAGATTCACGACACATTTGGGAGAAGATGAATTCTCGGATTATAATGTTACTGTTTGTTTCTCTCTCTTGTTCTTTTTGTTTCCACAATAATGATGTTTACTAAGGAGGGAAGAAGAGGAAGCATGGACAGTTTTAAGTAAAGGTTACTATCCAGCATCTGTTCTAAGCTTTAGTATAGCCGGCATGCACTTGTGTGCACGCATAAATATACACACATAGGTGCACATGCACCCTTTGTACCTCTTTCTAGCCCTGTATTAAAAAAAATTTTTTTTAATGTTTATTTATTTTTGAAGGAGAGAGAAAGAGACAGAGCATGAGCGGGGGAGGGGCAGAGAGAGAGGGAGACACAGAATCTGAAACAGGCTCCAGGCTCTGAGCTTGAACTCATGAATGTGAGATCATGACCTGAGCTGAAGTCGGATGCTTAACCGACTGAGCCACCCAGGCACCCCTAGCCCTGGATTACTTAGGATATTTTGATTGCATAGAATAAACCCAACTCAAAGTGACTTAAGTAATAAGGATATTTATCAGTAGGGAGACCATATCATTTACCATTCAAGCCAGGAAGCTGTTGTTTAGGACAAATGCTAAAGCAGACAGCACACTGGCACAAATGTAAACTGGAATAGTTCCAGGAAAACCAGGATTGTTATGAATGGAATGTTTGTGCCCCTCTGCCCCAACCAATTCACATGTTGAAATTTAATCCCCAATATAATGGTATTTGGAAGTAGTTTTGAGGAGGTAATTAGGTCATGAGGGTGGAGCCCTTATGAATGGCATTAGTGCTCCCATAAGAAGACACCAGAGGGCTAACTAGTCCATCTAAGGATACAAGGAGAATTCAGCCTTTTGCGACCTGGCAGGAGAGGTTTTTCACCAGAACCTGATCCTGCTGACTCTTGGATCTCAGACTTCCAGCCTCCAGAACTGTGAGTAATGAATTTTTACTATTTAAGCCACTCAGTCTATGCCAATTTATTATATCAGCCCAAGCTGACAAAGACAAGGTTGTATGAGCACCAGAATTATCCTACATATCAAGATATCTCTAGGCAGGACAGCTCTAGAGTCAACTTCAAGGACCAAAGACACTGAGGCTCTCAAAGTCTCACTGGCTAGCTTTTGCCCTTATGCTTTTCTCTTGGAGCTCAGAGGTGGCTGCAACAGCTCTAAGCATCAAAACATCAGCATTCTCCAAAGCATTGACTTTGTAAGAGCAAGGAATGCATTTCCCAGAGCCGCACCAGGCTTCATATCATGTCCATTGGTCACAATCATGTCACATGTCCATGCTCCAGCCAATCACTGAAGGGGCAATGGATTGCCATGGTTGGTTTTGACCAGTCAAGGCTCACCCCTCCCTTGGATCTGAGAGGGGTACAGTACAACTTTAAGCACTTGGCTGTTAGGAGATTGAATAAAATCAGAGTTTTATTGGGAAGAAGGAGGAGGAGGGTGAGTGGTTGTTGGGTGGGCAGTCAAGGGAGCCTGCCACTCACCCACTCTGACCAGACATCCTATGTGGGATCAGTTGAGAAGCAGAGCAGGGAGACAGACATAAGTGATCAATGGAATGCATAAGCCATTTATAAATAACCAAGGTCTTACAGTATCTGTGCGTAGAATGATTTAATGTACAAAGAACCTTTGTTTCTTTCATCTCCCTAGCTCTCCACAACAATCCTCTGAGATTGGCAGTGCAGATAGTAGGGTCCTCCTTTCTCAGCAGCATCCAGGGCCCAGAGGCTGAGGTGTTAACAGCTGTATCCGGTGGGGAGGAAAACTGGGGCTCAGAGTAGTTAGTAACTTGCTATTGATCCCAGAGCTACAACTGTCCAGGAAAGGATTAGAACTCAGAACTATCTGATTCCACTGTCCATTGTCATACTATGCTATGCTGATCTCAAAGGCAAACCAGTTTTCTTTGGTGGGGGGTGAAGGATATAGGAAGTACATTAGGACAAACATCATTTATAATGGGTTGGGAAGATGAGATTGGTTGGAGTTGTGTGCCGTCTCTGGAACTCGGTATATTTTCTCTCCCATGTAAGACAGGACACTGGAATATAAGTGCCAGAAAATGACATTATTAGTGAGACAACTTGAACTTAGGGAAGGAAATCTCAGTTCTTTAAAAAATACCCCATCTTGGAGGGTACCATGTATGTGGGCAACCCATCATCTCTCTTTCTCTTCTTCCGTGCCCTACCTCCTCCCATCTCTCTTCTAATTAAGGCTACTCAGGACCCATTTCTAACAAGGGGTGATGTGAGTGCTTCTTGATGAATTCATTTTCAACATGTCATGAGTCAGGAGGCAGCTGGGAGCAGAGCAGCTCAGATATGAGCAGTCCTGGCTAATTAGGTTCCTCGCTGCCTTTTTCCTGTACCACCACCCTACCAGTCTGCCGCCCTGTCACGCCCTCTGTTGGATTTCATTCTGTTGGTTGTTTCAGTTAATTTGCAGATCTCACACAGCACTGCACCATCTTCTACATTTATGAAAGGTTTCTCCGCTGGGACTGATAATGTCAGAAATAATTAGCAAATCCATCATCCCCTGGGGTATCTCCTCAGTGGGTGACCTTGTAGTGGTCAGGGAGGGTGGACACTGTGAAAGGTACATTTGTCAACGTATGGGGGAACGTTTGATGAACAAAATGACTGGAGGAGGGGTGCTAGCATCTAGTTGAGGGGGCCAAAAATGCTAAACTTCTTGCAAAGTCAGTCCTGCACAATGAAGAATTGTCCCCAATATGCCAATAGAGACCCATTGAAAAGCATTGCAAAGTACAGAACAAGAGAGATTTTTAGCTTGAACTGCTGTCCTTAAAGAGGCTCCTGATGTAGGTATGGGAGTGAGAGAAAGGGAGTTCTGCTCTCTATCTGAAGGTGCTTTGGGCACTCTTGGCTTGTTTCTGGTTCGTTTCTGGGCCTCTAGGACCCCACACAATGCCAGGCACATAATAGATGCTCAGTCATGCAATGTTGATCTGATTGGCTTATGAAATTTTCTAACCACAGAATGGTTCCTGGATTCAGTGAATTTTAACTGAATGTCCACTATATTATTGGGAAGATGTAAATCACGTTAGGTATTTTAACAGAGAGAGTTTAATATGGGGAATTGGGTGGAAAGCTTGAGGGATGAAAAGCAAAAGCAGAACAATGAGATAGTTCCGGTAATAACTGAAGGAAGTAGCTACTTCCCCCATAGCTGGGAGGAGAGGCCCATGGATCTGGGACTTAGAACTCTGGTTAGAGGACACTGCTGGTTGCTGCTGGTCCTTGTGAAAGACTGAAGGCTGATTCAGGGAGTTCTGAAAGCAACTGGAGACTAGAACCACTTGCCAGTGTGGGGTGGGGGTGGGGAAAGGGGGTTGGGAGGTATTGCTTTGCTGAGGAGGTGCTTAAAGGGACAGGACACCAACAGGGAGATGGACCAAGTCCCTTCTCCCTATTCCAGCCTTCATTGTCTCCCCCTGTTGATGGAACTGATAAAGAAATCTGGCTGGCAAAGGAGAAAAGTAGTTTCCAGGTGTATTAGCAGCAGCAACACAAGATAGAATACTAAAGGGTCAATACAGAGCTGAGACACAAGAGCTGAATAGTAGCAAACCTATTTCATACCAGAGTCCATGTCAGGTCTTGGGAACTCAGAGGTGAGCAAGACAGACAGTCCAGCGTTTACAGTCCCTGGACATTACATGAATAATTACATACACAGTTTCTATTACAACATGTATTTTTAAAGCACAAGTACAGGGCACAGGGTGGGGGGGCATATAATAGGGGACAGGAACTTGCTTGGGGCTGAGACACTTCTCCTGAGGAAGAGTCACTTAAGATGTAGACTGAGAGGTGAGGAGGAGAACTTAGCAAAGTGGGAGCGGAGGAACCAGCAGGAGCAAATGGTGGGAGATGAGAGGGACTTTGGAGCATTTTGGGAACTGAAAGGAACATAGCATGTGAGGGGCACCAGCATTGTTCAGGGCTCCAGTCACTGCCCAGGCCCCCCTCCTCTCAACTCCCCTCTCCTCTTCCTCCCTTCTCTCCCCTTTCCTCTCCTCTTCTTCCCTCCACTCCCCTCCCCTCTCCTCTCCTCTTCCATCCACTCCCCTCCCCTCTCCTCTCCTCTCAACTCCCCTCTCCTCTTCCTCCCTTCTCTCCCCTTTCCTCTCCTCTTCTTCCCTCCACTCCCCTCCCCTCTCCTCTCCTCTTCTTCCCTCCTCTACCCTGCCTCTCTTCTTCATCCCTCCTCTCCTCCTCCCCTCCCCTGCTTCCTCTCCTCCCTCTCCCATCCGCTCCTCCTCCTCATTTCCCTTACCTTGGTCTTCCTTCTCATCCTGGAGGTCTCCCTTCCAGCTCCAGGACAGCCACTGAGCCCTTTCCTCCTGAACTCAACCTTGACCTCCTCTAGCACTTAGTTCTGTATCAACTCCCGCTGCCTCCTGGCTTGCTGTCTCCTACTGTGTGGTCCTTGTGTTGATAAATGATTTCCTAGGTGTTACTCACCACTTCTCCCAACTCGCCTTCTCTTTGCTGAGCTCAGAGCAGTTACTCAATAGGTGATTGATTTAACCTCACTTATAATAAAAATTGCAAATTCAACTATCCTTGAAACGTCATTTCTCATCTCTCAAATTGAAAGATATGTAAAAAATTACAGTACTCAGTGAAGGTACAAATGTGAAGAAGTGAAAGTCTTGTACAGCGGTGTGGGAGGGTAAATTCACACGAATTTTATAGGAAGGAAATGGACAACATGCATCAAAAGCCATATATATATATATGCGCAAAACCAAATATATATGTATATTTAATGCATCACAAGCCTTCTATATATGCAAAGCTCCCACCCAACACTAAACTTTCACTTATGGGAATCTATTCTAGGGAAATTATCACAAATGCACTTGAAGATGTAGCTCTGAAGATGTTCACAGCAGCATTTTTTATACTACTGAACTAGCTAAGTGTTTAACAACAGCTAGGACAGGGTAAACAAAATGTGGCATGCACATATAGTCGCTTTTGTTGGAGCCTTCAAAATGATGTTATAGAAGAATATGTAATGTTCAGAAAATATATTTATTATGTATTTTTTAGTGAAATGAGAAAATTTTAGAACACGATCATAATGTAAAAAATTATTTATTGAAAAAATGTGTATAGGATATGTATATGTGCATGATATATAGCCTATGTATATGTATATGATATGCACACACATATGCACATGAGATATACTTGACATGTATTATATACAGTTCATATGTAATATATATGTGCACGCACAAGATACACACATGTATATGAATAGGAATATATTAGCACGTGTATAAGAATATCTATTTATGGCCTGCATGTGATATACACATGTGACCTGAATGTGTCATGTCATGTGTCACACATATGTATGTGTTATTGTATGTGTGGGTGTACGTGTATGTATAGGTATATATATGTGTGTGTAGCACCTGGGAAGTGAATGCCACAGTAGTTAGGGTGAGTATTTCTTATTTTATTATTTTTATTTTATTTTTATTTTATTTTACGAGAGAGAGAGAGGGAGAGAGCATGAGCTTGGGAGGGGCAGAGAGAGCGGGGGAGAGAGAATCTTAAGCAGATTCCACACTTAGTGCAGAGCCTGATGAGGAACCTGCCCTGGGGCTTGATCCTATGGTCCTGGGGTCATGACTTGAGTCAAAATCAAGACACTTAACTGACTGAGCCACCTAGGCACCTGAGGGTGAATATTTCTTAATGATGGGATTAAGGGTGTCTTTTCTCTTCTGTGTTTTGCTTATTAGCATTTTTTCCAATTTCACACCATGTATGGTGTATTGAGTAAGAAGAAAGAAAAATGGCATATTATTGTAACAAAAAAGATATTTGAGAAAATGGAACAAACTAGCCAACTCTATCCCTGCTGCATTTAGGGCTCAGGATTCTACCCTACTTTTGCTCGTGAAGGTTAATTCAACACCCATGGGAGGTAGACACTCCTTGTCCACAGGATACTGACAATAAGAGGACCCTTTTTCATAGATGAGAAATAATTTGCAAGGTTGGCAGGAGTGTCCATCTCATAGTCTGTTGTAAGATTCAAAACAGGTTAAGTGCCTAGGCCAGGACCTGGCACAGAGTAGGCTCTCAGAACACGTGAGGCCCCTTCTCCTTTCCTAGCAGTAACTTATGTCTGGGTTCCTGTCCAAGTCTGGGTATATTCTCATCTACTTTGTCTCCTTTTATATCAGCCATTCTTGAAGCTTTTAGTGATCACTCTTGATGTCTCTGTATTGCTGAGAGTCTTGGGAGCACAGAACTGTCCAAATCTTTGAGATACTCTGGAGTCTTCACCTGTATCTCTAGGTTGTGTAATTGATGGGAACTAAAAACGCTTCATCAATTTTACTGATAACCTACTCTGTACCAGGACCTGTGTGGGGCTACTAACAGTCTGCAAACTAACAGTCTGCATCTTGGTCACCCTGAGGCACTAAGATTTTGAGGGAGAGGGGGGCTCTGGCTTGCTCCTTGTTCTCTCCCAAGTTTCTAGAACAGAGCCTTGTACATAGTAGGAGTTCACAATATTTTGAATAAGACAATGGGGGCCAAAGAAGGAGGAAGGGGCAACGGAGAAAAGCTAAGAGGCGCCGGAAGAGTGGACCTTCTGAATTCCACGTCAACAGAAGGTGCCTGGTAAGCGTGCACAGCTGAGCATTCTCTGTGCCACATATCCTCATGTGTGGTCCAACCCCCAGAAGACAGTCTCAAACTCTGGATAGCTCTGTACTGGGACCAGTTTTTCCACTATTTGAGTAGACCAAAAAAATAAAAATAAAAAACACAGGCTAGTTTCTGCTCCCACAAGAGAGGTTAGTGATTCCCCAGAAACTCAGAACTGAATCCAAATTCTCATTCAGCAACTTGTCAGTTTCACTTTTTTTCTGGAGTAGCCCCTGAATTTTCTGGAGCCTCTGATCCCTTGTACAAAGGGAAGGACTCTGTCTTCCTCAGTGGGGCTGCTGTGATGTTGAATGTGATGATGTGGATGGATGAAGAGTGAAGCTTCCACCTTTGTGGGGTTTTTTGGTCCCTGAAATATTCAAGGTCACCTTTTATGCTAGACTCTCTTTAGATCAGGACTTAGTCTCCATTGTCCTAAAGGAAAAAAGGAATACAGTGACATCTGCTGCTTTGGAAGTCCAAAAGGCTAAGGTCTTGATAGGAACCAAAGTTTGGGAAGATTTCCTAGGGAGCCATTTATCCCCAAACTCGCCAAACTCTAGACTGGAAGAAGGGAGGAGAGTTAAACACTGACACCCATGTGGGACTCTGAGCAGTGCCTTCCCGAGGGTGAAGCTCCAGAGGCGTGTTAGGGAGCAGGGCCCCACATTTAGTTTTAGATTCTGTGGGTGTCTCATTGCCCTGGTGAAGCCTGTATGGGTCCCACTTCTTGATGGCTGCATGACCTTACACAGGGGACTTACACTTTTGGATTTCAGTTTCTACGTCTGTGATAGGGGGATAATAGTGGATCTTACCATGCTCAGCTGTGATGTGAGTAATGAAGCACATCTTATAAGGTACCTAGAACAGTGCCTGAGAAGAGCTCAATATGTTGTGAGAGGGAGGGAGGAAGGAAGGAAGGGAGGAGGGAAAGGAGGAAGGAAGAGGGAGGGAGGGAAGGAAGGAAGGAAGGAAGAAAGACAGGCAGAGAGGGAGGGAAGGGAAGAAGGAAGGAAAGGAGGAAGGAAGAGGGAGGGAAGGAAGGAAGGAAAGGAGGGAGGGAGGGAAGAAGGAGGTAGGAAGGAAGGAAGGAAAGAAGAAAGGATGAAGGAAGGAAGGAGGGGAGGTAGGAAGGAGAGAAGGAAGGGAGGGAGGGAGAATGGGATGGAGGAAGGAAGAAAAGAAGAAAAGAAGGAAGGGAGAGCAGGAAAGAAAGAAGGAAGGAAGGGAGGGAGATGGCAGATTTCACGGAGGTGGCAAGAGAGCACCAGTGCCCTCGTGGCATCATGGTGCACTAGTTGGACAGAGCATAGACATGGTGAGCGATATGGCCAGGCATGTGAAGTCCAGAGACAGAGTGTCTTGCCAGTGGCCTTGGAGTGTCATGGCCCGTGGCCCCCTCAGTGGGTCTTGGAAATTAGGAGGAAGGGAGGGAAAGAATAAGATAACAGTTTTGCAAGGTTTCCCTTGGCCTGGACACAGGTACTGCAGCGAAGGATGTGAGGACCGGATGAGGTGTGTCCCATCCCAGGGGTCAGCCAGTGTGGAGGGTGACACTGTGGCATGGGTCACATATCAGTGGATGCCCTCGAGGACACAGACAGATGAAAATACAGACCTGGCCACCCCTGCCCACTGATGGCTTGGGACATTTGCACACCCTCTGGAACTTGGCATCTTCCCCACTGAGAGGAAAGGAGTGAGAACATCTAAAATCTGACTTGGTTTAACCTGAAATCAATAAGAAAAATAAAAATCACTAAAATGACTGTGGTGTTTAGTTGGAAGTGACAAGATTAAATGTTCTGCTTCAGAGAGTTTGCGGGGCTCAAGACAGAAGTTTAGTTCAGTGGGAGAACACATACACATCCACACGCACAGAAGTTAGCATGTTTTCACTCCTGAGAGGATGCTAGGGAATTCATAGTTGCTACATTTGCAAAGGGCTCGGCGCATGGTCAGTGCTCCACAAACGGGAAGCAAATACGTAAGTACTAACGTAAAACAGTCTGCCCATGGCGATGGCTGGCATGTCCAGGTGACAGAAGGCATGGGGGCTGAGAATCAGACTCTGTTCTCTCCCTCCTTCCTCCTGACTAGTCCTAGTATCGGGCCTTACCTCCTCCTCACCCAGTGTTGAGAGCGGAGCACAGCAAAGGCAGTGAACTTGGAGTGCATGCCATCCCATAAATACTTCCAGTGGGAAGAGAGATTTATGGTGTTATAAATGCCAGCGGCAGGCCCAGTTTGTGTTAATAGCCTTATTAGTTACATTGCTGTAAAATCCAGATCTCCACACTGTTTAACAGCTACCGTTCTGCTCAGCAGCATTAATTCAATAAATCGAGGCCTCTTGACATAAATCTTAAAGCCCCTGGAACCTGATTAGGAAATCCCTCCTGATGGGTTAGAGATGGACAGATGGAGGGAGGCGGACGAGTTCTAGCAGGAACAGTGAGTCTCATGACACAGCTCTCTCCTGAGGCCATCACTGTGGGTCGTTTCCTGTCTCTGAGCTCCATGTGCTCCACTTTGACCTTGAACATGGAGTGGCTGAGAGGGATTGCTGACCGCCCATGGGAGGTTAACTCAGAGCCCTCGTTAGCCTTTGTTCAAATTAGAAAAAGATGCCCCCTTCAGGTGGCTGTAGCCTCACAGGTGCGTGGCCTGGCTGGGGAATGGTGCCTTTGTGCTGATTAGAAAAAGGCCAGAGGAGGAACGTCTGGGTGGCTCAGTCAGTTGGGTGTCCAATTTTGGCTCAGGTCATAATCTTACAGTTCGTAAGTTCGAGCCCCGCGTCAGGCTCTGTGCTGACAGCTCAGAGCCTGGAGCCTGCTTTGGATTCTGTGTTTGCCCTCTCTCTGCCCCTCCCCCACTCGTGCTCTGTTTGTCTCTCTCTCTCTCTCAAAAATAAATAAAACATTAAAAAAGGCGGGGGGAGCTGCAGGCTGAATTCCAGCCCCACCTGCAGTTGGAGCCCTAGTGCACCAAAGAGCCCACACAACAAGGTGGCCTGGGTGAACTTATAAAATTCAACTACATTAAAAAGAAGCGAGAGCCTATAATTGAAAGACCTAGAAATTAAAAAGTTAAAGACAAGCAGAACTACATAATTTATTTATTGTTAGGCATATATATATGAAAACATGAAAGAAAAAATCAATGGAATGATTAATACAACATTGAGTATCATGGTGCCTTTAAGAAAAAGGCAGGAGATGGGATAGGAAGGAGCACGTGGTTAGATGAAATTATTGCTAATAACATTTAGGTTCTTGGTTTGGGTGGTGAGTTCGTGGTATTCATTATACCATGAAACAAATAATAAATAAAAGGGTAATCATTAGCTGGTGATTAATCTGAATCTGTATACTTGAGGAGGGAGGCAGGCACAACAGAGAGAGTGGAGACTAGACCTGATATTGTCCTCATTTCTCTGTCTCCCTCTCTTACCCCTAAGGACAAGCCATACATACTGGCACCATCATCCTATTCCGTCCTCATAACCACCCTACATGCTGGCAGAGTACTGGGGTCAAATCCTGACTCAACCACTTAAAAGCTGTGTGATCCTGAGCGAGTTACCTAATTACTTTGTGCTTTAGTTTCTTCATCTATGAATTTTTTTTTTAAATAACTGAACTGCAAAGATCAAAATGAAACAAAGTTAGGGTGAGCTTTGGGCATAAATATAGGCAATAAAATTAAACAAAGTGCGTATAGCTAGGAGTAGCTAGCTACTTTTTAGGCTATAAGGATTAAATGATACTGCATTTGGACCTGGGTTTGACACATAGTAAGTACTCAGTAAATGCTAGTGATCAGAATGTCATTATGCCCATTTTACAGATAAGGAAGAGAGATGCTTTCAAAGGTTAAGTAACTTGCCCAAGACTGCATAACTGGCACCAAAAGGCCATTTCTTTCCTCCCTTTATATCCAGTCTATTCTCTTTACTCTCTTTCTAGCTCATATACAAATTACTTGATCGTTGAATGTGAGCCAGGAAATGTGCTGAGTTCTGAGGTGCAGAACTAAGAAGATAATGCACATAATCCTTACCTTTAAGGATGCTTCAGGCTATGAGGTTTGGGTTTGGTGAGGGTCTGAGGGGTGCTTCGAGGACGTGGGGTTCCCCAAGAGACAGGTGGAGGAGCAGTCTGGCCCAGAGGCACTGGCTGCCTTGAACTCTTTACCATCAGGCATCCTTATACTGGGGCAAATCTGTCCTTGCTTTACCTCGTGACTAAGCTGCAGACATGGGAGAAGAATGGGGTTCCAAAGGCCCTTAGGAAGAGAAGAACTCATACTCTTGCCACATGTGCATGGTGTACAGCCTTGAGTGGAGACATGGTTTCCCAGGTGTTTGAAGCAATCTCAGTTGTCCTGAGAGCTCACCAGTGTGACCTCCAGCCCAACACATCCAAAATGGCAGACTTTCCCATTGGTTTCTTGAGTGAAACACCACCCTAGTCCTCCATGGTGGCCCCAAAGAAAATCAACAAACCTTTTATGGAGAGAGAAGTGTGGTTGGACCTTATAGTCAGAGTTCCCTGACCTTCATCTCCTCCTGAAGGATTTGTCCTTAAATACTGCTGTCAGCCCATATGATAAACAGTGATACAAGGGGATCTCAGCAGAGGGGTTAGGAGTCCAACAGAACTTGTTCCCAGCATGGCCTGGCCATAGACTTAGAGCAGTCACTTAAAAAATTTTTTTTTAATGTTTTATTTATTTTTGAGAGACAGAGACAGAGATGGAGCATGAGCCGGGGTGCGGGGGAACAGAGAGAGAGGGAGACATAGAATCCGAAGCAGGCTGCAGGCTCTGAGCTGTCAGCAGAGTCCCACAGGGGGCTCGAACCCATGAACTGTGAGATCATGACCTGAGTCGAAGTCCGACACTTAACCGACTGAGCCACCCAGGCACCCTTAAAGCAGTCACTTTGCTTCTCTGAATCTCAGTGTCTTCTTCTTTAAAATGGAGAGAACAAAAGAACTTCACCGTGGTGGTGTTCAGGACAGTGAGTGAGTTCGTGCTGTGGTATGCTGAAAAAAGACCACCAAAGATGCTCACACCCTAACCCCTAGAACCTCCAATTGTCAGTTTATATGGCAAAAGGGACTCTGCAGATGTGATTGAGTTAAGGATCTCCTGAGGTGGGGAGATTTTCTTGGATTATCTGGGTGAATCTAGTTGTAATCACAAATGACTTTAAAAAGGGGAGACAGAAGGAGCTCTGAGTACAGAGGAGGCAGTGGGGATGGAACGATGGTTGCAGTGTTGTGAGGGGGGCCCTGAGCCCAGGATGCAGCTGGCCTCCAGGAGCTGCTAGATGCAAGGAAGGGGATTCTCCCCTAGAGCCTCCAGACAGAATCAGAATTGCTGACACCTTGAGTTGAGCACTGCGAGACTGGTTTGGATTTCTGGCCTCCAGAACTGTAAGAGAATAAATTTGCATGGTTTTAAGCCACCAAATTTGTGGTAATTTGTTACAACAGCCCTTGGAAACTTATACAGGTTGTTGGCACACTTCCAGGCATGTATTTAACATGCAATGGATGTTCATGGGTTTATTATAACTTTTAAATTTAATTTTATTGTTTATTATTTTTGAGAGAGAGAGAGAGAGAGCGCATGAGGGTGGGAGGGGCAGAGAGAGAGGGAACAGAGGATCCAAAGAGGGCTCTGTGCTGACAGCAGCGAGCCCAATGCAGGGCTCAGACTCATGAACTATGAGATCATGGCCTGAGCCAAAGCTGGATACTCAATGGACTGACCCACCCAGCGGCCCTATTGTAATTTTTTAAAGATAAAGGCACCCAAAACTTCCTTCATAAAAAAAAAGTCCAGATTATCCGAAGGAGCCAGTGATTGACTAAATATGGGGAAGGGAAGAGGGAAAGCCTGGGTAAATAGGTCTAGTCACTTCTTGCCATGTGGGAATTCACCCTTCCCTGGTAACCTTGACAGATGGCTTGGCTTTATTAAGGGAGGTAGTGGATCTGCTTAGACTATCCCTGTCTTGACTGATTGTATTATTAGCAAATACTTAATAAGCATCTACCATCGGCCACGCCCTGGAGAGGTGGTGCTTAACAAGACACAGCTTAGCTCTTTTCCTCCTGATGCTAATGTGTATGTGGATGGTGGAGGTGGAGGAGGTAAGCAAGCAACCATGAAGGTAATAAAGTGGAGGCCACGCAGAAGAGATAGGGAGGTGCTGTGGGAGCTAATAGGAGGGGCATTTTATCAGTTATCCGTTGCTATATAACAGAGCATTCCAAGATACAAGGGCTTAAAACAAATAGTTTATGAATCACAACTGTGTGGGTTGGGAATTCAGGCAGGGCTCAGAAGGATGGCTTGTTGCTATTCCATGTGGCCTTGGCTTGGGCAACTGGAGGATCTAGATGGCCTGTCACATATATAGTACTTCAGAGGGATGGTTTGACTATCCAAGGACTTGGTGGAGTGGCTGAGCCATTCTTCTCATGGTGTTGGTTCTCACTCCTAATCTGGGACCTTGGTTCTCCTCCCCATGGTGCCTCTGTCTCCTGGACTTCTGACTGAAAGCAGAAGAGGCTTTGTAGCCTCTTAAGGTCTAGAATCTGAAGCTCTACAAAGTCACTTCTGATGCCCTCTATTGGTTAAAGCAAATCAACAGCCAGCCTGACGCAAAGACTGAGGGGAACCTTGCATCTCGTGTTGGGAAGAGCACTGTGGGCCCACATGGAGACGGAGGAATTATTTGGTGTTAGGTTTGCGCAATCTGCCATAGGCATCTCACCAAGTCTTGAGGGATGGTGGTCAGGGAAGGCTTCCTGGATTAAGCAACATCTAACTGGACACCTATAGTTTAAGTAGGAGTAGACTAGAGACTGTGGAATATTGAAGCACAGAGGAATAGCATGTGTGTGCTGTTCAGAGGCAAAAGGGAGCATGGAACCTTCAGAGAATAAAGGAAGTTCAGTAAGGAAAGTAATGGGAGTGGTAAGAAATGAGGCTGGAGAGGTGGGCAGGGGCAGCTAATGAAGGACCTTGCAGCCATAGTTCGTTATCTCCAGGACAGTGAGGTGCAGTTGGAAGAGTTTGAATGCAGGGGTGACGGACCTGAATTAAGTTTTAAGAAGGTCCCTCTGGCTGTTCTAAGGAGAATAGATTGCAGGAAGCCAGAGTGGATGTTCTGAGATCAGCAAGAACGGTGTAGAGTTATCCAAGCAAGAAGTGATGGTGGTGATAGTGGATATGGAAGGTTGTGGGTGGTTGGGGAAGATTCTTACCAAGTCAACATCATGGCTGGATAGGGCCAGGACATCATCCATCCAGTGCCCCTCGGCTCGAACTGAAAGGAGTTGCCTTCTCCTTTATGCTCTGGTCTCATCAGTTCCCGCGTATGCAAAACTTCCTCCCTCTGTACCTTCCTTTCCTGTTGGGGGCAACCACCCACCCTCCCCACCCCATGGCTGGGTGGTTCCAACCAACAAGCTATTAATTAGTCTCCCTGTATTCTGGGTTTCCCCCTTCTAATCCATCTTGCATACTCTCACTAAAGTGAGTCTTCTAAAATACAGCTTTACATCATGTCAGCTCTCTTGGGAAAACAACAGAACCACGGCAGGGCTCCTGATCCTTATAGGAGAAAATAACAAGTCTTTTATGTGGCGTTACGGGTATTCCTCAGGGTGGTCTTCTAAACTGTATCCCCCACTGTTGTTCAATAGTATGCCACCTGCCAGATATAAAAATATTGCTGGTGGTTAGGGAATTCTTCCATGTCAATGATAACAGCGACAATCCTGAGGTATGGCTGTAGTTATCAAAATTCATTGTTTGCCTTTTGACTTGGGTTGGTGCACAGGGAGATGTGCTGTTCAGATTCCCCTTCAAGGGAGGACATGCCACCCTACTGTGGGGAGTGTGGTCAGCAGATGGCTTCCAACTGTCAGCTCCTTTGACAGCTGCAGAGAGCTCCCTCACCCAAGGTCACGGCTTTCTGGAGCAGTCAACATCCAGTAACTGAGCAAGACAGGGTAGGAGGCTTGGCTATTTGGGCTCAGTCATTCTCTGCCTGGTTGAGTGGCTTTGTTGGGCTGCATTGCAGTTTATGCTCTTTTGTTTGCCCGATCCTGCTTCTTCTTCCTTCCCTTCAATATTTTTTTGGACAACTTTCTTGAAATATAATGTACACTCCACATGATTTACCTATTTAAAGTGAACAGTTTAATTTTCAGTGTATTCACAGAATTGTGAATCACAATTTTAGAGCATTCTCATCACCCCAAAGGAAACCTCATACCCATTGGCACTCATTTTTTCATCCCCCGCCCCCAACCTTCCAGCTCTAGGCAAGCACAAATATACTTTAAATTTCTAAAGAATTGCCTATTCTGGACACTTCAGATAAATGGAATCATTCAGTCCTTTGTGTCTGATTTATTTTATTTAGCATATTGTTTTTAGTGTTTATTCATATTGTAGCATGTGTCAGTAGCCCATTCCTTTTCATTGTCAAACACTATTTATTCTATTGGATGGTTGTGCCATTTATTCATCCATCCATCAGTTGATGTACACTTGGATTTGTTTCCATTTTTTTGGCTATTAATCAGTAAGGTTGCTGTAAATAGTCACTTGTAAATTTTTGTGTGGACATATGTTCCTAACAAACACTTTGCAGCCCAAACTACCTTAGTGTCTCTTCTAAAAAAAAATCCAGCTTGTGACACCTGGCAGTCTCCCCTTCAGGAATTCATCCTTCAGATACACTTGCCTGATACAGAGTGACATGTGTACAGTGTGATTTACAGCAGCGTTATTTGTTTTGGCAAAATGTTAGAAACAACAGGACTAAAAGAAGATGAGCTCAGAGGGATAAGAGAAATTAAGTGACCTGTTAAGTAACACAGAAAGTGAGTGTTGGATGCAGGGTTTGAACCCAAGCCCTTGACTGCATAGCATGTCCTCATTTGGCTGTCCTCCTTCCCTCCCAAATGGATTCTACGTGGATTTTGTACACAAACTGGCTGCCCTCAGTCTAGAAATAGCTTGCCCATGCATGTATTTAGTTTGAACTGTACAAGTGTGAAATGTTTAAAAAATCTGGAGATTGCACATGAAAATACAGGTCAGGAGTTTCTTTTTTGGAAACAAGAGGGTGCAATCTGCCAGCATTTGACTTGTACATCAACAGAGCAAGGCTGGCTGATGTTGAGATGTGTCTGTGTGCTTTTCGTGGGGCTCTTAGTTCCCACCTCTCCCTCGTGTGCACAGCCAACACATTTCACTCACTTCAGCTCACTGCCTGGCTCCTTGATGCATTTAAGTTTGAGACCCTTGCAATTTCAGGGTTTCACTCATTTTGGGTATGTGTCATTCTGAGAGGTCGTCTCTGGCTGGTGACCTAGTCTTCATGCTAGGGAAACCCAGCTCCTAAGCTTTCCCTTTGCTGATTTTCTTTTTTTGCTGGGAGAGGGGGAAGGAAAGAATGGGAGAGAAAGAGAGAAAAAGGGAGATGGTGTTTCAGTTAGCTTGGGCTTCCATAAAAAAATACTATAGACTGGATGGCTTAAACAACAGAAATTTATTTTCTCATGGTTTTGGAGACTGGAAGTCCAACATCAAGGTCTGGCAGGGTTTTGTTCCTGGTGAGGGCTCTCTTCTTGGCTAGCAGACAGCTGCCTTCCTGTTGTGTCTCTTCCTCTTCTTATACGGGCATCAGCCCAACAAATTAGGGCCTGACCCTTATGATTTCATTTAACCATTATCATCTTCTTACTGGTTCTATCTCCAAATACAGTCATATTGGGGATTAGGGCTTCATCGTATAAATTTTGGGAGGTACACAAACATTCAATCCATAACAGACAGCTGCCCTTTTGGTTCCTATGGCAAAACTGCACCTAGTTCTAGATGATTCCTGCAGTCCAGCTAATTCCTTGCCTGTGGATTCTGGAACATCCTGATATCCTTCCTTGTAACAACCCCCCTTGTTCTTAAGGTAGTAGCTTCAGTGGGCTCCTGTAACTTGCTACCAAGGCTGACCACAAGCACTATGAATGACAGGCACTAATGCATGGCACTTATAAGCAAGGATGTAGGAGTCAGTTGGCTTCTGACACTCAATTGTTCCCTAACCACAGGCAGTGACTTAGACTCTGGGATCCTCAGTTGCCTTATCTGTAAAGTGGGGATGAAATAGTACCTAATAGGGTGGGTTATTGTGGGGATTTAATGACATGATGTATGTAAAGTCTTAGCAGAGTACATAGTAAGTACTGAATAGACAGTTGCTCTTCTAATCATGATAATTATTGTTATTTAGTAGGCCAGCTGGGTCAGATAATTTTCAATATTTCTTTCAGTCTTGATGTTCTCATCCCTTGGTTTTAACCTAGCCTCCGAATGGGGTTTTTGTGTATACCATGCTCCCCAAAGATATTTTCTCCTGGCTAGAAGGGTCCAGGCCTTTCCTTCATGTTCTTAAAAGGGTCTGTGACAAACTCCCCCAAGTAGTTATGGGTCACTCTTCTAGAATGTAAGGATTCCACATATGTCAGGGTGACCCCAAGAAGGTAGAAGTGGATCCTCCTGAGGATTAGGTCGGTATTAAGACAGATTTTAGTTCAAAGCCTTAATGTGACTTCCAAAAGCTCAGTAATGTGGTCCATAGTCAACTTTATCAAAGCAATTTAGCAGGGATGTAGCTATCTCCCCATAGTGTGTGGCCCCATGGGGAAATAAAAATTTCATGGGAGCAATGAGGACTCTGGTGTCCTTGGGAAAGGTCAGCCTGACGTGTGAAGAAGCCTTGAGTATGAGTAAATGAGTGGGGTGCCTGGAACATTCCAGAATGAGGTCACAGCCTGGACCTCTTATCAAGGTTCACATGGGATGTAAGGGGTATTTGCTGCAACCCTGAGCCTGGAAATTATGGACAAAAGGTATCGTGGCCCAGAGTAATGTTCTAAACCTACAGTTAAGGTCAGGTTATGCCACTCCACAAAAACCTCTGTGTCTCCCTCTTATTTAAAGCCATATTTCTTAAACTGGGACACCTGAAGCCCTGAAGATGGGTGACAGTGAACCAGGAGAGACAGAAAGCCATGTATGTATGTGTATGTGTGTGTGTATATGTGTGTGTGTGTATTTGTGTGTATGTATATATATGTACATATATTTGTGTGTGTGTGTATATATACACACACACACAAATAAATAGTTTTGTTTGTATTTGTATAAGCAAATAATTAAAATACACATGCATGTACATAAGCTAAGACAAATGCTGCTGGGGAAATTTTGTAGTTCAGTTCACGAGCTCAGCACTTCAGAATGGACAGCTATTGAATTTGTTCTCAGTTGTATATAGATGCTTTGGTGAAAAAATTGGAGATGCCCTCAACTTCATAGCAGAGCATCAAAAGCTCTTTACAATTTAACCCATATTGCAAGAAGCATGATGCCCTCCAGCAGCTGTAGGCTTATAGTCTACTGGCTGAGTTGTACAATGGAAGGGAACATCATCCCCCAGTGGTTTCAGTCAACATCCCAGGGTTGGTGTGCATTGACATTAATTAGGTCATGTGTACATCCCAAAACAAATTACTGTGATTTTGATTGGCTAAGCATGGATCGGCGGGGGTGGGGGGGGTGGTCATCAGCTCCATCTGAACATCAAGGGCTGAGAATGCATGTGTGTGTGTGTGAGCGGGGGGTGGTTCCTTAAAAAAAATCAGAATACTGGGGTGCCTGGGTGGCTAAATCTGTTATGCATCTGACTTTGGCTCAGGTTATGATCTCAGGGTTCATGAGTTCAAGCCCTGTGTCGTGCTTGCTTTGGATTCTCTGTCTTCTTCTCTCTCTCTGCCCCTCCCCTGCTCATTCTCTCCCTTTCTCTCTCCCTTTCTCAAAAATAAATAAATAAATAAACATTTAAAGAAAATCAGGTACTGTTCTTAGAAGAGGGTGCTAATAAGACCCAACCTCATTTACTGTATGAGGTCTGCTTGACCCCAACACCCACACTTTCTTAATCTACACTCTTCTTGTCCCTTTTATAGAGGCAGGAGCTGAGGTCAGAGAATGGCAGGGCCTTCCTCATATCGCATATCACTTTAGCAGCAGACATGGGTTTGGGTCTCTGGTGTCCTGATTCTCGGTCAAGCCTACGCTGTGTGTTGTGAACAAGACTCAGGAGCTAATTCGCTTGGCAAGCATGGGGGATGGTCATGATGCATGGCACCATAATCCTGTCTGTTATGAGTGGACGAGAAGCTCCTGGAAAATTTGTGAGCCTGGTGCAGTACAATATCTATAGACATCCTCTTTCCCCTGTTGCTCTAATGTGTCCCTAAGGACACAGCTTCCCCCAGAGCCCTCTCAGGTGGTGGCTGCTTTTCTTGCACATACCTCCTACTCCTTGAGGAAAGGTAGGCATGCTGCTTGCTCATACATGCTACTTCCTACCCTTCCCAACACCACCCATGCCCTGCCCAAGCTCTGCATCTCCTGTCATCTCTCCATCACCCGCTACCCCACCTTGTTGTAATTCATCACTTGATGATTTAATGGCCTACTCACCATCAACACTTGGATGTCTAGTAAGCAACTCAAGTTTACCAGGTTCAAAACTGAACTTCTGGGCACCTTGGTGGCTTAGTTGGTTAAGTGTCTGACTCTTGATCTTGGCTCAGATCATGATCTCATGGTTTGTGGGCTCAAGCCCTACATGGGGCTCTGTGCTTACAGTGCAGAGCCTGCTTGGGATTCTCTCTCTCACCCTCTCTCTCTGACCCTCCCCTGCTCATTTGCTGTCTCTCTCAGAATAAAGAAATAAACTTAAAAAAAACCCGTGCTCCTGATCTTTATCTTCTGCCCACCTCCCCCAGGGTAATCCATGTCAGGTTAATGGCAACTCCATCTTGCAGTGACACAGAAGAAAAGCCCCAAACCCTCTCCTTCCATGCCCCATCAGCAAACCCTATGGGTTTCATCTTGATACAATAGAATACTACACAGCAAAAAATAAAACAAAGTATGAATACATTCAGCAATATGGATGAACCTCACAGATGTAATGACAGGTGAGAGAAGCCCAATGTGAAAAAGTTCTGTCTGTATGCGGTTCAAAAACATCCACACCTATAGAAGTCAAAATATACAAGGATTTTTAAGAATCTGAGAACATCTAAATGTATAAACATCAAAATGGTTACCTTTATGCAGACATTAGAATGGGTACAAAGAAACCTTCTGGGATGCTGATCATGTTATATAGGGTACTCTGCATGGTTGGCATATGGGTGAATACAAATGTAAAAATTCATCAAGCTGTGTATGGAAGCTTTGCATATTTACTGTATGTATATTATGCTCCAAAAAGAAATTAAAAATATGTATATATTCAGAATCTAGGCTTAGCCCTTAGACCTTCTGGGTCTCTTTCCTATTGCAGTGACTTAAAGAAGGAGTCTTCTCTTTTGTTCATCCTCCACATTCAAAACGTAAGTAAGTCTGATCAGCTCTACTGTCAGAACCATCTAGAATTTGTTCCCTTTGTTCAGTCTCCACTTCTAACTCTCCAGGGCAAGTCATGATCACCTATCACTGAGCAACGCAATAGCTTTGTTCCTTTTGATGACTGCCTTGTAGTCCTCATATACTGTATGTCGTGAGCTGAATGGTGGCCCAAAGATATGTGCATATCCTAATGCCTGGAACCTTCTCTTAGTCTGCCTGAGCTGCCATAACAAAACATCACAGACAGATGGCTTAAACAACAGGAATTTATTTCCCACAGTTCTCAAAGCTAGGAAATCCAAAATCAAAGTGCCAGCAAGGTGGGTTTCATTCGGGGGGCTCTTCTCTTTGTTCTAGGTAGCCATTTATTTGCTGTGATCTCTTCTTGATGTGCACTTGGAGGGGAGAGTGAGCAAGCTTTCTGGTGTGTCTCCTTATAAGGGCACTATCCTATCACAAGGGCTCCACCCTCATCTAACACTAATTACCTCCCCATCTGGAAATCCCATCACATGCTGAGGGTGGCTAGGATTTCGACCTATGGATTTGTGGGGTCGGGGGCATGACATTCAGTCCATAACAAGCCTGTAAATGTTTCCTTACTTGGAAAAAGGGACTTGTAGATGTGGTTAAATTAAGGATCTTGAGATGTGGAGAGCATGCTGAATTATCATTGGGCCCTAAACGTAATCCCATGTATCCTTGTAAGGGGGATGCAAAAGATTTTACACACAGACACATACAGGGAAGGCACGTGTGGAGATGAAGCAGAGAGAGATGTGGCCACAAACCAAGAAATGCTGATGGCCACCAGAAACTGGACTCCTGGCCACCAGGAACGGACTCTCCCCGAGAGCCTATGGAGGGGAGCCTGGTCCTGCGGACGCCTTGCTTTTAGACTTCTGGCCTCCAGCTGTGAGGGAATAAATGTCTGTTGTTTTTGGCACCCGATTTGTGGTAATTTGTTACAGCAGCCCCAGGAAATGAATGCCTAGTACTGTGATTTGTGTGACCATCCCTGGCTGATGGACACGTAGGTTACTATAAAGTTTTCTCTGTTTCAAACAGCATTGCAGTGAACATTCTTGCTCATTGTCCTCTTACAGGCGCGCAAACTTTTCTATTGGAGAAACTCCTGGAAGTGGGATTACTGGGAATTAATGGGCATGAGCAGTTAAAGTTTGGGTAAGTGGAGGGGGGCCTGGGCTCTCTTTAAAAACGTTGCTGCTATGCTGTGCACCTCGCAGACACATTGGTATTATTATTGTATGCTCTCACAGATTAGGAAACAGAGGCCCAGCGAGGTTAAATCTTTGCTCAAAGTTATTCGTTTGGGAAATGGCTGTTAGGATATAAATCCTATCTCTCTGACCTTTTGTTTAAGATGATGAATGTAAATCACTTAGCATCCTATTTGGTACTGACTCAGTATTGACTGTATTTTTTTCAAGGTATGTTGTGAAAGTAGTATCATGTATGATGAAATCAGTGGGTCTTTATCGAGCACTTACTATGGACAACACATAGGGCATGATGCTGGAGGTACATCCATGAATAAGTCCAATATGATCCCTGCTCTCCCAGAGCTTATATTCTATCAGAGGAGACAGATTTTGGCCTAATATTCCAAATGTGATGAATTTATGGGGGAGAAGTGCCAAACTGAGGAGGCATTTGGGGGGTGCCTCATAGGTGAGGCAAGTTTGGCTCTCCCCAGTGGCTTGTAGCAATCTTCAAACATCCACATTAAGTGGAATAGTACTGAGAAATGGTGATTTGTCACTATCAGGCCTTGGGGGCCCTTCCTAGGGTCTAAATCAAATTCAGAAGCTTGAAGAGCCAGCCCTGAGTTTAGTGTGGATTTTACAGGTCAGTGAGGCTGAACAGCAGCTCCCCAGCTGGTGATAAATGTGTTGAGATCTCTCTATGGCTCTGCCAAGGCCACTGTCAACTAAGTGTCTTCATTCCCCAGACTGTCATGGAGAGGCTGCAAATAGTCATTCAGCTGCATTCCTGTCATCTGCCAGGGGTCTTTAGGAGAACTCTAATGGGTTGCGTACCTGCTTCTGGTCTGGGTCCAGGGTAGTCTGGGATATCCTCTATCCTGGGAAGTGGCTGAGACAGGGGGATATGAGGATGAGCTCCTCAGTGTAGGGACCACATATTGCCATTCCTGTGTCCCTTTGCCAAGAATTGTGCCCAGCACAAGGACATATCTGTTGAATTACCTAAAAATGGGCTTGTCAGAGAGAAAAGACAGCAGAGTCTTAGGAGAGGAGAGGATATGTGGTGGGTAGGGGGTTTTGGAGGTTTGGATGAATCTTCAGTAGTGAGAAATGTGCTGACAAGGTATGGGGAGAGTTGGTGTGTCAGACAAAAGGGTCCTTTAAAGAGTGTTTCAGTAGATCACGAATCGGATGCTCATTATTTCTGACCAAGAGCTGCAAAAAGACTGGACTGGCGTGGTTTTGTTTGCCGGGCTGAGTTCCTTCAAATTCTGCAGTGCTCCAGGCGTGATCACATGCTCACTGGCGAGGGTTACGTGAGCACGCTCAGGCCACTTCTGGCTTCTAATAGCAGCTGGCCTTAACCATTCTGAGACCCACCCTGGGATTGTGGGTGATCTTGACTCTTTTGCCCAATAATTTCAATGGCTATCAAATAACAAGAGCTTAGTAAGTGCCAGGTATTTCTAGGCTTATTAATGCTCATGACAGTATTTCAAGGTAGATATTATTATTATTATTTCCTGTTTATAGAGGAAGAAACTGATGAGAGATTAAGTAAGCATCAGGCCCAAGGTCACAGAGGTGGTAGGCGTGAGGTATACACTTAAGAGGTCTGATTCCAGAACCAGAACTCTCACTCTCTTCTGTGTAGCTCTCTGGGCTCTTGATTTTCACACCGTCATGGGAGCTCAGTATCTGTTGTGAAGGGAGAAGACAAATTTGTCATCCTTTCTATACTCAAGATGAGATTTTACATCACTATTTCGTAAAGCTCTTTTTCTCCCCAGGGCGCACACACACACGCACACACATATATCCCATCATTTGGGTTATGCTTAGTTCCAGCTGGTGCATGTTCCCTAAACCTCCTGCTTCCCTCCGCCCTTCAGATTTTGTTGTTAAGTCTCCTCCAGTCTCCTTTTCCTTTTACGATGAAATTTCTCTCAGGACCTAAGCCATCCCTCCTTAGAACTGGGTTTCTGTTACCTGCTCCCCTTTGTCCATTTATCTGTCAGACAGTGTTTGAACATGTATACACCCCCACTACAGATAGGATTCATATTTATCCCCAACCCTCCACCCCCCACCCCTGTCTTATATTTTAGTTGGATGTAAATAAATACTTGGGGGAATGAGCATTATTCATCTCCACAGGCAGAAGTCTGTAAATCCCAGCCCTGACCCTGCTGGGTTCCCCATGAGATTTTAAGTAAGTTGTATGTCACACTGTAAGCAGCCTACAAGTGGAATTATTAATAATGCATGTATTTTTGTAAATAACAATGATGATCAATCTGGATGTTTGAGGTGGAGCTTCAGGCTTCATAAATGGAAGACCCTTGTGTACCCAGTGCCTAAACCCCCTTCCTTCTTGATATTGGAACATTTTATGTTTAAACAGGCAGTGGTACACCCAGTTCTAGGCTGTGAGTCATGATGAGTGGAATCCAATCATGACACTCTTGTTCCTTCCTTTGCCAGTGTGCCTTGCAGGGAGAAGTGACACAAATCAGGTCGATGGGACCTAAATGGAAGTCTGCTGTGGGTACTTCTGGGAACAAGGGTATCTCCCAGTAAAAGGGAAAACATACAGCTGGCACCATCCCCCCTCCCTTTTTCTGCTTGGATGCAGCATTTTCGGACGCAGGGGCCACCCTAAGACCATGAAGTGAAAAGCATAGTGATAAACACTGATGTGCTAAGAATGGCCAATGGCTCTGGGTCCCTGATGACTGAATAGCAGCCACCTATTTTGACATCTTGTTAAGAGATATCCTGCCCCCCCCCTTTTTTTTTTGGTCTAAGCCACTGTAAAGATTTTTCTGTTACTTGCAGCCAAATGTATTCTCAGCTGATACAGAAGTGATTTCTTTTTCTTTCTTGTTAACAAATAATAAATGCTCATTTTAGAAAAATTTAAAAATGGGTAAGCAAAAAGAAATCTGTAATCACCACTGACATCCTTTTGAAACTTTTCTGTGATTAAAAGATATTTGGCAAGGGGCGCCTGGGTGGCTCAGCTGGTTAAGTGTCCCAACTCTTGATTTTGGCTCAGGTCATGATCTCATGGTGGTGAGATCGAGCCCTGTGTCAGGCTCCGTGCTGGATGTGGAGACTGCTTAAGATTCTCTTTCTCTCTCTTTCACTCTCAAAAAAAATTATTTAAGGAACATTTGTTGAATGTGCCTATAATGACAGGCACGTGTTAAGTATTTTACTTCCTTTATTTCATTTTATTTTCACAACAATCTATTAGGTATGAAGCATTACAATTCAGAAAAAAATATGCACCTGTCCCTCTGAATTCCCCTCTCCTTATTAAAGTTAACCATTGTTATTGATTTGTTCTTATGATACCAGATATTTTTCCTATGCAATTACATACACACTGAGAAGGTTTTTGTATTTTGCATAATAATTAGATCATACCAGGCATGTAGTCTTTAACTTGCTTTTTCTGCTTACTAATTTTTCTTGGAGATTTTTCTGTATCAGTTAAAATAGATCTATCTCAGAATTCTCAACAGGCTGTGTAGTAAGTAAGGCAGTTCTAAGTGTCAGAACTGCCCCACGATGGAGTGGGCAGCTTGAGAGCTAATGATCTCCCTGTTCCTGGAGGAATCCAAGTAGAACTATGGTGACCACTTGGAGAGAGAGGTTACATCAGAGGGTAGGTGGGACTGGGGTGGCCTTTAACGGACATACTTACCCTGAGATCTTGTGACTCCCTGGCTCGACAATCTGTATTTAGTGACAGGAAAGAGGTTTCTAAGTTTTCGGGTATCATAGAATAGTGGCTAAAAGCACAATTTTCTAGGTGTGTGACCCTGAGTAAGTCATTTTACCTCTGTGAGCCTCAGTTACTTTACAAGCAAAATAAGACATTAGATACACCTGGTTGCATGGTTCTGCCCCTTTGCTGCATATTCGAATCACCTGGGAGGCTCTTTAATCTGCAGGCAACAAATGGATCAGCTGAAAACAAATCTTTGAGAATGGAGCCTGGGCATCCTTACCCAGGAGAGAAAACCCCCAGATGATTCTAGTACAAAGTTAGAGTGGAAAGCCATTGATTGACCTGGCCCAGTGCGTGGGTCACCTGGAAGTCATAGTTAATTTCATCAGAAGCCTCCGAGGATAAGCGGTATCTGTGTCACAGATGAGAAAACTGAGGCATGGAGAAATGAATTGACTTGGCTCAAGAGGTGACACCAAGATTCCCACCCAACTCTGGGGTTTGGTGATTGATTATGATAATTCTTGGAATCACCTGGAGGAACTTTTTACACATCCTGATGCCCAGGTCATATCTCAGACCATTCACATGAGACCTGGCCATGGATACTTTCTAAAACATCCAGCTGATTCTTCTGTGTAATCAAGGCTGACAGTCTCTGGTGTAGACACAGTGAACAAATCACTTGTCATACTCCTTCTATGACAGGTGAATGACCCTTGCTGTTAGTATTGCTTATCTTTTAGAGAGGAAATGCAGCAGTTTGGTTGATTGTATGAGCTTTGGAATCAACCAGACTCACCTGGCATCATTCTGAGATTATTCTGGTGCTTTCTAGCTGAAAGGCGTGGGCCAGTATTGCTCTCTGAGCCTCAGCTGCATGGTCTATAAAGTGGGCATAAAAATATATGCCTCTAAACATGGTGATTGTGGTATAAGAATATTTGAAATGCACTGTGTACAGGGTTGGGCAAACAGCAGGTACTACAATGTTTTGGGCAATAATTACCATAATTCATAATAGTTGAGCCAAGCCCATTGATTTTTCAAAGCCTCTGTTTTTTCATCAGTGACATGGACCCTGTTTATCTTAGAAGCTTCTTGTGAAACAAAGTGCGTAATATAGAGAGAACTGCACAAAGTATATGTTTAATAAATGACTACTTCAGTGATGACATACACATGGCAGAGGCTCATCCGTCCTTCTGGTTTCCCCATCAAATACATCTAGTGTTAAAGCTGAGATCATAGTCAGGCTACATTGAATCAAAAGATGTGATTCTGTGGCCTGAATAGTGCTTATAGAAATATATATATTTAATATACTTTATTTGTAGAGGAGTTTTAGGTTCACCAATGAAATTGAGTAGGAAGCATAGAGAGTTCCCATAGACCCCTTGTCCCCATCCATGCAGAGCACCCCCCGCCCCCACTAATCAACATCCCCACCAGAGAGGTGTACTTATTATAGTCGATGAACCTGCACTAACACATTGTTATCACCCAAGGACCGTAGTTTACTTTCAGGTTCACTCTTGGTGTGCTATATCCCGTGGGTCTGGACAAATGTATAACAACACATATCTACCATTATAGTATTGTGCAGAATAGTTTCCCTGCCCTAAATATCCTCTGTGCTCTGGCTATTCATCCTCCCTTCATCCAAATCTCTGACACCACTGATCTTTTCAATGTGTGTTTATATTTAAAAATTGGTGCCATTTCTCTAAGAATTGGGAGCTTGCACGTATATTTCTGGATGCCTAGTTTCTCTTGAAATATGGAGAGATTGGATAGTAATTGTGCCCAGATCCACAGGGCATACTTTCTAAAGCTCAGTAGTAGCATTAGATGACATCAGTCTTCAGTCAGACTCCGTGCCCCTTTTTATAAAAGAAAAAAAAATTTTTATAACATGCTCTTTACTACCCAGAAATGAATTTCACAGATAGTAGAATCTATATATACACATAACTTCAAGAAGTCAATATAATGTCCTAACAATATTATAACAGAATAAACTAAAAGGAGTAATAAGGTAGTATATATTTCAATATGTAAATGCTTAGATATGACTCTACTATAAAACATAATGATAGAGTCGGATAATTGCTTCTATATATAATCACTGTGACTTGTCACAGCTATGAAGGCAGACTTGTACAGACGTGTGGTGTCACCACCAACAACAAAAATACCATCCACAGTGTTGCCGCCCACGACCCAGTTTCCTGAAATGGTGCCCTTTGGTGAAGTTCTGGACAAAGCAAAGAACAACCTTTGCTCAACTTACCCAGTGGTTATATTCCTTTAAAATTCGGTATATGCTTGAACCATGCAGGAAATAATTTTTTGTTTACCTGTACAAAGAAGTTAGAGTTTGGCTCACATGATGTTTATTTTTCATGGAATAAGTGTCTGGCAGGACACTTATGTGCGAGCTTAGTGGCAATCTGAAACATGCCCCCCACCCACATTTCCAGATACTTCACTAGGGGCAGCACCACCCCCACTGAGAACTGGTGCTTCAGGACAAAGGGTGCTTTGGAGCTCCAGGATTTATGTGGAGCTGCTTTGCTGGAGCTGTTTAACTGGACCTTACATTTCCACTTAGCAAGTGCTTGCAGTGGGAAGGTTGTGCGTTTGTTTGCTTTTGTTTTGTTTTTTGTCTTTTTTATTAAACTTGGGATTCCAGAGAGCTTTTTGTATTATTCCATCTGTTTCACCCAAAGTATTTATTATTATTGTTATTATTATTTTAATGTTTATTTGTTTTTGAGAGAGAGAGAGAGAGCGAGCATGAGCAGGGGAGGGACAGAGAGAGAGGGAGACACAGAATCCGAAGCAGGCTCCAGGCTCTGAGCTGTCAGCGCAGAGCCTGACGCGGGGCTCGAACTCACGAACTGGGAGATGATGACCTGAGCAGAAGTCAGATGCTTAACCGACTGAACCACCCAGGCACTTCTGTTTGCTTTTGTTTTAACGATGACAGACATTTCTCTGGGTCGAAAGAACTTTTGTCTTCTGGAGTTAACTGAGGGAGCAGAGATTCTTGTCCCCAAGCAAGGAAAGCCATAAAAATAAAAGATCTGTCAAGACGTGCAATTTTTTATAGAACAATTATTCAATTGCGATAGCTGCAATGGCTTATTCTCTTAATTTTCAGTGAGGTATGATTGACATATGACATTGTGAAAGTCTAAGGTGCAGATTTCATACATTTACATATGTCCCCCCACCCTGCTCTGCCTTCTTGTTTTCCCATAGCGTTTCTTACTTTCTAAAATACCAGATAATGTACTTATTTATTAGGATTATTGCGTGTCTCCTTCCTGGTGTGTAAGCAACTCAGGGACAGGATTCTTCTACTGTTTTGCTCATCGATATGCATCTTGGCATCACGTGCCTAGAATGGCACCTGGCACGCATGGTGGACGCTTCATAAGTGTTTATTGGATGAATGAGTAAATTTCATGTAATCCTCCCATCACCCTCCTGGTGAAGCTGTTGTAATTTCCGCTGTACAGTTGAGGGTGGGTCAGACATGTACAGAGGTCTGCCTGAGTCCCACAGCGAGTGGCTGAACAGTGCTTGGGCCTGGTCTCCTGATTCTCCTGCCTTCCTTGTGCGATTGTGGAAGCTTATTGGGATGTTTATGAGCGTAGGAGCTGAGGTCAAACTGCTAGGGATCAAAGGCCTGGGTCAGACTGGTCCAAGCTGAGTGGTTATTTCTCTACGTGATTTATAGGATTGCTTTAGGCCTGTTTCCAAACCTGTAAAAATCAAATAAAAAGACTGACTCGTTAAACATGGTATGATCATAACTTGGGTGTCCCATTAGCTCCTTCCCCTCCTTCAGCTCAGCTTCAAATATGAGGTCAGGTCTTGACTGTTCTACCTTCAGAGTGTGCCAGAACACCTCTCAAATCTGTCCCCTTTTCTCCATGTTCACATGGAGCACTGTAGTCTAAGCTATGAGCATCTCTTGCCCAGACTGTTACAGCAGCCTCCCAGCTGGCCTCTGCTTCTACTCCTCACCTGTGAATCATCCTCTACATATCAGCCAGAGTCATATATATATAAATTATATATTTATATATATATAAAAATTATATATATATAAATTATATATATATAAATTATATATATATATATATATATATATATATATATATATAATAGATCATGTTATTTCCATGCTTAACACCCTTCATTACCTTTCTATCAGCCTTAGGATAAAATCTGGCCTCCTTACCTGCCCTATACAGCACTGTATGACCTGGGCCCCAGTATTCTCCCTGTTCTCAATGCTTTCCTCCCTCCCTCAATACACATCAGTTCCTCCAGCCTCTGTCACTGTCTAGGACCCACCAGAATTTTCTGCCACAGGGCCTTTGCACTTGCTGCTCCCTCTACCCAGAATACTCTTTCTTTGTCATTTATAGCATGGCTCAGATGCAACCTCCTCAGAAGGATTCTATTGTATTCTGCAATAATGCTTGGTGATGGTGGTGGGCATCACAGCAGGTGATGGGATTGCCCACTTCACCTTCCTCGCCAACTTTTTAAGCATCTCAGACCAATCCAGTGTCTTCTCACCATGTGTAGGGTCCCATCCAACTAGGGCATTAGACCTTGGTCAGGTGACAGATTTGGCTCCACATCTGCCTACAGACAAAACTGCTCCCTTTCTTCACTCCCAGAGAGTTTGTCTTGTTTCACTGATGTTCTGCTCAGTGGTTGTCATTTTAATACCTGTTTAATCAGAAGGCAATTAAACATGCATTTCCCTTTTCAGTGAATCCAGTCTAGGGCAGGTAAGATAGAGCTTGGTGCCCCTCACAGGGGGCTCTGGCACAGATTCAGGCGAAGGGCGTCACCTGATGTGAGGGATCAATCACCAAAGATCTGATGGAGCCCAGCAGTGGACTCTGCTTTGGGTCAGGTCATGTGGACAGAGAAAGCCTCCCCTGCTGCATCATTCCCAGCAGCTCCCACAGATGTGCCCTGGTCCTCAGTTGCTCTGCAGTCAATGCTGTGTATTCTGCCTGGGAGGCTTCCCCTTCTATCTACCTGGAAAATGTCTTCACAGGCTCCAAGGTTCAGCTCAAGAGTCATCTCCTCCTGGAAGCCTTCCAGGGCCTTCAACTGCATTCCTATACGCACTTCCTTAGTTCTTTTTATGTGCCTTTGCTATTCTAGAATATTCTCTTATTATAATATAGGTTGTTTTCAGCCAGTGACTCAGTCCTCCCATTTATTCATTTATTCATTCATCACATTTGTACTGAACATTTGTTATGTGCCAGGCAATGTTCTAGAACAGTGTTTCTCAACAGTGTTTTTGGAGAGCTGCCTGCTTCAGAATCAACCACACCCTGTAACATGCTCCTCCTTACTCTAACTGCACCTGTAACACACTCCCTCTTGCTCTCTGCCTTAGCCACACAAATCACTTTTAGTCCCTGCTGCTTCTGTATTCCCTCCTGCCATAGGGCCCTTACATATGCTCTTTTCTCTACTTGAAATGGCTTTCCTTCCATTCTTCATGTTCATAATCACTATTATTAGCCATACCCTAGCCCAGTCATCACCTCCTTAGAAATGCCTTCCCTGATCTCCTTCCATGGTCAGTTCCTCCCATGTTGGCCCTCTGAACACCAACATCACTCCTTCTAAGCACATGTATAGCCACAATTACACATGTACATGACTCTTAGATAAATATCTGATCCCTTGCTAAACTGAGTTCCATAAGGTAAGAGGCCAAGTCTGTCATGCTCATCACTGTGTTCTCAAAACCTTAGTGCATGGCACAATAAATACGTGGTGAATAAAGAAATGAGCAAAGAAACCCTGACTTGACTTCTCTGTGCCTACAGCTCACTTGCGTGTGTGACAAAACTAAGCCAATGGAAGAGTGATAGAAGGCCTATAGAGGACAAAGGGCTTGACCTTCCCCTCTCCCCAAGGCTGAGGGTACCATGACCCCTGGTAATATGACAATATGAATGGTACAGGGCCCAGGACTGGAGTATAAACAATGTAGATTCCAGTCTAGTGTCTGAACCTGTTAGCTGTGTGGTATTGGGCAAGGCATTCTATGTGCATGAGCCTTAGTATCCTCATCTGCAGAATGGGTTGATGATACCTACTTCACAGTGTCATTGGATTAATGCATGCTAATGTTTATGGAGCATTAACCACATGCTCACCTCACCCTTATAATAACCCTTCAAAAACGGTCCTACCAATAATCTAATCCTTGTTTTATAGATAAGGAAACTGAGGCCCAAGGTCATATAGGCAGTGAATGGTAGAGCCAGGGTTTAAGGCAGTGTGGATCTAGAGCCTGTGCATTTAATCACTGAGCTTAACTATCAGGTGGCCTCAGCACGTCTCATTTTGAGCAGTAAAGCACTGGCACAGCACCTGGCACATATAAGCACTCACTAAATGTGGTTTTTCCTTCTCTTTGTTTCCTTGGCTTGAATTGGGGGTGAGAGAGGACCGCCCTGGCATTGATTCATGGCCTGGCTCAGTCCAGGAGATAAGGTAAGGACTGAGTGAACCTCAGCCTTTGAGAGGCTCGGCACGCTCCTGTCAGCCTCCCAGCTCCACATCAAAAGGCATTTTGACAAGCATCTTTATTACCAACATGAAAGAGACCCTTTTGTGCCTGGAGATTGGCGCTCAGAGCCTGGCTTTCCCGCTGTCTTTACTGGTGACCTGGAGTGGGGCATTTAGCCCCTTCTTCAGCACTTCTGTGACCCTTTTCACATTTTCCATCATCTCGGCAGATATGTGTTCAGCAGCTACCGCACGGACAGCACAATGCTGGGTGTCACGAGGGATGTCAAAGAAATGGTGGATGCAGCCCGTGCTCACCAGGAGAGACCAGTCTTACAGGGTGGGCTTTGGATCCAGGTCAATCTGGAGACGTCAGACATGTGGCGTAACCTCCCAAAACCCGTTTCCTCATCTGTAAAATAGAGATGGTAACAATATCTCTTCAAAGTCTTGTCATGTGCTAACCTGCACAGTGCTCAAAGAGTGACTGCATGGTAACAAGTTAAATTTCACTTGTGTTAATGGAGAGGAATCACTGGAATGAATTATTTTAGAGACTTTTATTTATGAGAGCATGGGTGTGTGCCACTGTCTAGACTATGTATCCTTTATAGCATTTTCTGTGGTGATCACCAATTATCCTTCAAGAATTAACTCAGTCATAAAAAAAAAGGATTAACTCAATGAAATTTGATCACTTCCTCCTTTAAGTCAAGAATGTGCCCAATAACCCATCTCAATTTTGGGACTTTTCATATGATTGCAATTGTAGTAGTTTATCTGTTTCAACTACCAAACGATGACCATCTTCTTGAGGGTAAAGATTGTTTCTTAACTCTGTCTATATCAACTACCATTGAGTAGGACGCTAAATAAATGATAGCTGATCTTAAAAAAACCAGACAAACAAACAAACAGTGACTGAATGGAATTGCTAAATAAGTGTTAGCCATTAGGGCAATAGTGATGGCGATAATGAGGAGGATGGTGATGATGGTGATGGATAATGATGGTCATGGTGATGAAGAAGGTGGTGAGGTGATGATCATGATGGTTATGATAGTGATAGTGATGACGGTGGTGGTGATGAGGAGGAGGAGGAGGATGGTGATCATGATAGTTTTAATAATGATAGTGATGATGACGATGGTGGTTATGATGAAGAGGATGAGGATGATGATGATGATGGTGGAGATGATGGTGAAGATGGTGATGATCATGATGGTTATGATAGTGACAGTGATGTTTGTGATGATGAAGAAGGCAGTGGTGGTGATGACAGTGGTGGTGTTGAGGATGGTGATGGTGAGGCTGATAGTGATGAGGATGGTGATGATGATGACAGTGATGATGAAGATGGTGATGATGAGGATGGTGGTGATGATGATGAAGGTGATGAGGATAGTGATGAGGATGGTGATGATTATGATAGTTATGATAGTAATAGTAATGATGGTGATGACAGTGGTGATGGTGAGGTTGATAGTGATGATGAGGATGGTGATGGTGATGACAGTGATATAGAAATGATGATGGTGACCACAGTGATGATAAGGGGTGGTGATGGGAAGGGGATAATGGGGAGGCGGATGGGTGATTTGATGGTGGTGGTGGAGATGATTATTGATGATGCAGCAGAGACCTTGAGTTAATCCCCAATTTGTTAATACCAGATTTCTGAAAAAACTTACATGAGTTCAGACAGACCTGGGTTCGAATCTGAGCTCCACCGTGTTTTCAGCTGTGTGACCTTGTTAACCTCTCTGAGCTTTAAGTGCTCCCTGTGTAAAGTTTTGGTGATTGTCCCTATTTCACTGAGATGTCTCACATCCAGATGGTGATGTGAGAGAGCACCAAGCAGAGGGGATGGTACCCAATGGGTGTTCATTAAGTGGTATTTGTCTGTCCCTTTCTTTTCCTTCTTCATAGAATCCCTCATTAAGTACTAAGGAATAGCATATTCCCAAGAAAAGAGTTTTGAACCTGGAGTCTCTGCTTTCCCCTCAAAACCCTTTTCTCCAAATAAGAGAGATCTCAGACTAGCTCAGGGAAACAGTGGGATTTGTTGAAAGTGACAGGGCTGTGTCAGGAGCCGGTGGGGGAACAGATGCAGCCAGGCCTTCCAGGACCCTGGAACCATGAACCAGAAAAGGTCTAAAACTAAAGCAAATTGTCTCATTCTCTCCTCCAGTAGCCAGACCTGGAGACACCTTTCTCCACACACTCTTTCTCTGCTTCCTTGGTTACATGGTAGAAGATGGCATCCTCTTGGCTCCTGAATTTATACTCTTCAGTTGAAACAGCCAGTGGAGTCTGACTAGCTCCTTTCGTTGCACCCTTGGTGTCTGGGAGAGAGAATCTGATTGGTCGAGTTTGGGTGAGCGTTCCTTCCTGGTCTAACCACCATTGGCAGAGAACTCTGGAGGGGGCATGGTTACGGCTTCCAAGGGTAAACTAGGTCGTGGAGTGAAGGATACTTTTAGAGAAGGGTGAACACCAGACAAATTGCCTACTATAGCCCAGCTAAGATTTCCGCTCCCGTGCCATGAGCCGGGCGCTGTGCTAAGTGCTTCCCATGTGTCGTTATTTAATGCTGTTAGTCCTCTGAATTGGGTCCTGCTTTTGTCCTCATTCCAAAAATGGGAAACTGAGGCTCAGAGCAGCAGCAACACAGCTAAAGTTAGACAGGAGGTAGTGGCAGAGTCTTCACCCAGCCTCCCCCCTAGTGCTGCGGTTTTCCCCAGGAGCTGCTTCCAGGTCGATGTGTTCTTCTTGCTCTTCGAATCTTGGAGGACAAGAGGTTCCATCCCTTGGTGAAACGCTGACTGCCTGATGATGATTCTTATAAAGTTAGAGCACCTGAGTTTTGATCACTCAGCATTAGTTATGCTGGTCATATCCCGTATTCCAGAACTGTGTTGAGAAATGCAATTTGTAGCATCCCAGGTGGAAAATTTCTGATTCTCTCTGACGGAGGATGCCAAGGAGAATTGGTCTCTATCCTGGTGGAAACATAAACATCAATTCTGAAAATGAAGGAGGGAAAATGAGGTCCTGGAAATTGATGGAAAGCTGGCTGTTTGGCATCTTGAAATTAACCAGGACTCTCCCTGTTGCTGGTTTCTTGGGCTCTGGCTATGGGTTTCTGAGACACATTTTTTTAAATCCTCTTGTCATTTCATTTGACCTGGAAAAGAATATAGATTGTTAGGTGCTCGGGCTATAGAATTTACACAGAGGGAGAATTGACCCGGTGGAGACTGATGTGGCTGTTCACTCACCGACCACACGGCTTCATGCGCAGCTGATGGACGTGTCCAGGACATTGGCCAGCACACAACGTGGACTCCATACATGTACGTTTTCTTCCTTTGCTTTCCTTCAGAGAAAATCACATGCTGACTTTGGGAGGTTATTTGTTGCTACTGCCAGCTAATAGAGGGTGCTGTGAATGTAGTTGGTACAAATTGAAGAGAGGTCATTCTATGAAAGAGGAAGTACTGCCATATAATGAAATATTGCACACGACATGGTAAATAGATTGACTGTTTGTGTCTCCAGGGGCACATTCTTCCAGAGTTTCAGCCACTAGGTATTAAACACCTACTATGTACTTGACCCCGGGCTGTATGCCGGTAAGGGTATAATAAACCAAATTATTTTCTCTCTCCACCAGATATAGTGAAGCAGAGCCTACAGTTTATAAAGGTTAAAGGAGACAAGGATAATAAAAGCTATGAAGTCATAGCTATCACTTATCAAGCACTCACCGTGTGCTGAGCATTGTACCAAATGCTTTTGCATATAATCTCATTTAAGCCATTCTTCCACTCCAGAAAGTAGGTGTTCTACAGAAGAGGAAACTGAGGTTTAGAAAAAGAGGTTAAGTAAATATATTTTTGAATGGCAGGATGGGGGGTTTGAACACAGGTATGTATGGCTTCAAGGTCCATGTGTTAAGTGGCTTGGACAAGTATTTTCGGCAGTAGAGGGCTGTGATACAGAGAATGAGGAAGAGGAAGAGTGCCTGTTCTTTCATCTTGTTGCTTTAAGTGCCCTAGATGTTTAATGTTAAACTATGTGCCTCTGGGCCTGCTGATTTAGGTTGCTTTAAGGGAATATCAGGTCTGTGAGAGCGTATGCAAAGCAGGGAATCAAGGACACACACACACACACACACACACACACACACACACACACACACACACACTTACCTTTCTTAGGTCTCTCAGAGCAAGAAGAACAGGGTGGATGTTTGAAAAGAAATAATGGTCTTACTCCAATCCCCCAATAAACATGGTCTGGGGCACCCCCATCCCCAACATTTGCACATGAATTAGATATTAAAAAGCCTGAACAATGCTTCACATTCATCTGGATATTAGTTACCTATCTGTTTATTTATACCAAGTTTATTCCCCCAAATATTCAAGGAGGCTTATAAATACGCACAAAAAGCAACAGAATAAAATAAATGAAAATTAAGATAAATAAAACAAAGGAGGGAAATAACAGAGAAAAAGAAAAATTAGATGGATTCAGGAAAGAGGCTAGTGCATGAATTATAAGGCAAGTAGTGCTTTCCTGGTCTGTCGACTTCCTGTAGCCATTGCAAAGAGGGAACTATGTCAGTTACAGAGTGCCCAAGGTTCACAAGGCAGAAAAAAATCTGGTGGCTCCAGAGAGACACATCCATTATTGATTCTAAGATCAAGGAGGCATATTTCCCCCCCTCCCAGAGCCTCATAGAGAAGGCACTATGTAAAATAATGAACAATATCCTCAACATTGTTCTTACAGTAAATACAGTTTCATTTGACTGCTTCATATTATGTCCCACCAAAGTGCAATTCAGAAAAGAAAGAGAGTCCTAGAGAGAGGAGGCAATATGATAAGATGCAAGTTGTCTGCTCCATGATGACACAGGATGCTATTAAGATCATGTTGTTAGGGACATAAGGAGGCACTAGCTCAGGAGATTATTATAATCATGAAGGCTATGCAGGTGGTGTGAATATCTAGGTCAGGGCTTGAAAGTGGGTTTAATCTTGCATGGCACCCCCAACCAATTAGTAGTGACTTTATTCAATCAATGGGATGAAAAGGTGTGTCTGGGGTGAATGTGTGCTGTAATTGATTAGTGATGTATGCTGTGAGTTTAGGTACATCATTTACACTGGGAATTTGTTGTTGGCATTTATGCTAGGACTGTCGTTGATGCTTGTTACAGATCCTGGGTCTGAGGGAGGTCACAGGTCACCGTAGTCACCATAGCCCATTGCTTCATGCGAGTTTTGTTCCTAATTGACCCCAGGCAGATGGGTGCCCTGATTTTGATATTCTTCCTAAATTAGCCAAATGTAGTGTTCCCCGAAGCACTGGAGGAGAGTCAATAAATCCATGCTTGTATGTACACCCCATTTTGCCTTCAACTGTCTGGGACCACAAGAGAAATCTCAAGTCACTGAACTTTATCCCGTCACAACACAGAGCTGGGAGAAGGGTGGCTAGCAGAGTGCTTTGGGCAAGGGAAGTGGCTTGAAGAGAGCCGGGTTTCTGGAACTCGGGTATCTCCCAGTTGGGAGGAACCCTTCCTTCTCCAGGGTTTTCATCCCATCCACAGCGGCTTCCTACTGTAGGGACTGCCTTTGGAGTGCTCACCATCACAGATGATCAGAATTGTTCAGTCCTTGTGACTGACAGGAAGGACCCCTGGCTTTCTCAAATCATCTCCCACAGCAACATCCAGGAGAGAAAACCATGCTATTCAAGTACCAAAGGCCCTTAGGAAGAAAAGCAGAATCATGGGTATTCACTCATTCAGATCGTTCGTTCATTCATTCATTCATTCATTCAACACTGTGCATCTACCACATGCGAGGGTTATGTTTAGTGAAAGATAAAAATATAACTAAGATATCTTCTCTGTTCCCCACACTCAGAGCCTAACAGGGAAGATAGGTATAATTCCAGTGCAAAATGGTAAGTGCTAAGGATATGTTCAGTGTGAAGGGGGGAGAATAATGAAAAATAATAATGGTAGGCATTTACTTACCTGTGCTAGGCACTGTGTGGAGTGAATACACACATATCATAGTAATGTTACTAAGTATTCCTAACAACCAATGAGTTAGGTAGGCACTATAATTGTTGCCATTGCCCAGATGAAGAAATTGAGGCTTCTGCTGGAGGTGCCCAAGATACCAAGCAGCAGAGCCTGTATTTGATGGAAAACTATCTTTTTTTAAGTGTTTTTGAAATGTTTATTTATTTTTAAGAGAGAGAGAATGAGCAGGGGAGGGGCAGAGAGAGAGAGGGAGCCACAGAATCTGAAGTAGGCTCCAGGCTCCAAGCTGTCAGCACAGAGCCCAATGTGGGCCTCGAACCTATGAACCATGAGACCATGACCTGAGCTGAAGTCGGTCACTCAACTGACTGAGCCTCCCTGGTGCCCCTGATGGCAAGCTGTCTTTAGAGACAGTGGTAGGACCAGGCATAGAATAATCACTGTAGACATTCTTGTTCACAAAGGGGAAAATGTGTGAAGCACACAGGGTCACTGGCCCATAGAAATTCTGCAACCCAGCTGGTCACAAGTTGGCCGTTCCTTGATTCTAACACAGGGCTTAGGAGTAACATTCCATGGCTCTTGGTTCCACCTTCTAGTTCCACCGTCTGACTCATCCTTTGTTTTACATATGGTATGTGTTTGCACCAAGGAGTTTTCTCAGCTTGGCTCCTGCTTGAAGAAATTTGGTGATCCGAATGTCTTTTTTCACCTTGTATTCTCTCTGTCGCTTTCATTTCAAGATGACAGTGTTTCTTCACATACAGTTTTGTTACAAACATTATATGTTTCCAGTGAATCTTACCTAGTTTAACCCCTTGGCACGTGTGCATAAAATACTGTGTGTTACATTACAAAGTGAGCAACTTCGCCTGAAAGGGCAAAGGTGTCAGGGAAGAAGCCACAGAAGAAAAAAGAGAGAGACCTGTATTCTCTCCTTTTGTGATGTCCGGAGCAATTGGAGTCATCTTACAACCATGAGGGGAGGGTGAAGAGACTGCAGACAGGTTGATCCAAGACGCTTGCATGTTTGATCTATGGAAATAACTCTGGATCATCTACCCCTGTACTCCTTTTCTATAAGAGGGGGGAATCTCTCCCCCCACAAAACCCAAAACAGCCACCCTGTTTTTAAAGCTAAAACAGGGTACAGGTGAAAACATCCTGAGTATTCACATTTTTCTTTTTTTCTTTTTTCTTTTTCTTTTGGCTTGCTTGGCATGCTGTACCTACTTGAACTTCTCTTGCCTGGCTAATTTCTCTTTGCCTTATAAGACTCAGATTCATCCCTTTCCTGACCCTTCTTGACCATCTTCACCCCCCCAGGGAGACAAGAGGCCCTTTCTCTGGGCTTTCATGGGCCCGTGCTCACTTTTCTTACAATACCTATCACAGTGCATTAGCTCCTCAGATCTTTTCTACAGAAAGCCAGGGTTGAAATGAATAATAGTCATTAGATGGTATCATAATTGGGAGATTAGTTATTTGCATAATCTTATCCATCCCATAGAATGGGTTGTGTTTTTTCATTTTGTTCAAAGCCCACTGGTTGACACACGGAAAGATCTTAAAATGTCTTTCAAATCGAAGGGTGGATGAAAACGGTGATTACACTAACCTCTCCCACAGCCAAGACATGCACTTTCTCTGTTATTGTCCATGACACCTGGAAGGAAAGAAAGGACCAGGGTTCCTGGTAGCTGAACTAAAGTCACTAACTATCTACCTCTGGACTTCTTGTAATGTGATTAGAACACATATTTATCTACTGTTACTTGCAGTAGTCAGATACACTCTGAGCTAAAACAGGAGTGTGCTCTTTTCTTATCTGTGATTAATAAATGTTCACCATAGGAATATTTTTTTAAAAACCCAACCCATGTTGTAAAAGAGCCATGTAAAAGAGTACACAAACTAAAGCTGATAGCAGCTGAGACAGTTACCTGTCCTAAGTTTGCCCCCTCATCCATTATTTATGGAAGAAGAAGGTCTCTGGGCCCAGGCTTAGAGGTCAAGTGGGTAGTTGAAGAGGAGGGCCCTGGAGTGAGACAAATGGGGCCCAATCCCTGACTCCCACACACATTTGGGCAAATGGCTTACCTTCTCTTAGTTTCTAATTCCTCCTCGCAATGGGGATCCCAATAGTGCTTACTTCATAGAGGTCAGCGGAATAATTAAATAAGATGGTGCATGTAAAACTCTTGGCCCATAGTAAGGAGGAAATAGATATTTGCTCTTGTTATTAATGATTGCTGTGTGTCCGATCAGGAGATAAATACCAGAGGATAGTATCTTGAACAGAGGTTTCTCTTGGGAGACACTGCACTGTATCCCTCTCTTGGAGACTCACAGTGCCTGTGGAGGGCTCTGAGAGCTCCTGAAGTAAACTTGATTCTCTATATTTTAAAATAGGTAACATTAAAAGTTTGAAGAAACAGTGTTGTAATAGATGGTCTAGAGCAACGTCACTTGGGGGCTGGTTAGAAATGTAGTCTTATTAAAAAGAAAGAAAAGAAATGTAGAGTCTTAGACCCAACCCAAGATGTACAGAATCAGAATCACCATTTCACAAGATTTCTTTTTTTTTTTTTCCAACATTGTTTATTTATTTTTGGGACAGAGACAGACAGAGCATGAACGGGGGAGGGGCAGAGAGAGAGGGAGACACAGAGTCGGAAACAGGCTCCAGGCTCCGAGCCATCAGCCCAGAGCCTGGCGCGGGGCTCGAACTCACGGACCGCAAGATCGTGACCTGGCTGAAGTCGGACGCTTAACTGACTGCGCCACCCAGGCACCCCATCCATTTCACAAGATTTCTAGGGGGCTACATGAAACATATGAGCCAGTCTCATATGTCTCAGCTCTCAAGGGGTCTCTAAATCTCATAGACCTAAATCCAGTGACGCGTAATGTTAAAAGAGGAGGCTAGATTGTTTGCTGAAGACTGTGTTATGGGGACATAGCGATGAGAAAAAGAATATGTAGCTTGCAAATGCCTAGGAAGATTTCCTGGAGGAGGTGAGCCTAACGCTGAAAATCAGAGGTCAGGGATGGTGAGAAGGGGTCCCGGTGAGGGCACTGAGAGTTTGCAGAGGAGTACAAAGAAGGGCTGGTCCAGGGTAGACTCACAGACTTGGAGAGGTTCACCCTGACCTCCACTCTCTGGGCAGGAGGCTCTACTCTGGCCTCTCAACGAGGTAGTTAACTTAGGACCATCCTGTGTTGGTCCTTTTGGTCTTAGATGCCCTTGCAGACATGTCCAGGAGCTGCAAATGTTGTAGCTCTGAAACCTCCACTGTGGCTGAGTGCAGAAAGTCCTTTGGTGCCAAGATACTCCAGATCCTGGGCTGAGAAGCCTCTTTCTCCAGGTCTCTGCTGTTAAAGGCACCAGTGTGCATTTTGCATCATCACAACATTTACCATTTACTGAACACCTGCTATGTGCTGGCAATTTTCACATATTATCTCTGATATTCACAATAACTGTAAAAGTCTTACTTATTCATTATGTGCAGCTCACCAGAGGCTTATCCTTTAGCCTTCCCAGACCCTCTGACTAATGCTGAGGAAGATAGGACAAAATTCCTTCATTTGGGGCATCCCTAACTATCTCCCTTGGCAACCATGAAGTAAATCCTAGTTCTTCAGAGCTTTCCAGGGCACTGTCCCCTTCTAACATTGTTTGAGGCTCAGTGTGATGAAACTTGGGACTGATCTGTCTTGATGCTTTCTGTTATCTGTAACCTCATCTCTACTTTATTCTGGGTAAAAGAATAGTGAGACCAGGGACGTTGTGGGTTTTTAGTGGCCTCCTAAAGGTCATTAATTTGCATCAGTTTATTAGGAGCTGGGTACTAAGAATCCCTTTAAAGGATTATTTGCAAGAGCTGTTTTCATTAGCATGCTGGTTTTAGGCTTCTGTTAAAGAATGCCCTGGTGAGTGAGCTGGAGGGAGACATCACTGTGTACAGGAAAACATGTTAATCAAGGGTACTGGTGCAGACAGACTTGGATTAAGAAGCAGGTAATCAGGGCAGTGGTCCAGTTTCAAGAGGGGCTAAAACATCACTGGCCAGAGAATAAGACAGAAAATTGTGTTGGCCAGAACGTCTCTCAGAAAGATTCCAGCACTTTGTTGGAAGGAATCCTTGGCCAAGTTGCTTTGGTGGGGTTTGGGGGCATACTGCCATAGCAGTAGAAACTCACTGAATTGCCTTCTGGGTAAGTGGGGTCTCATTGCCTGGTGGAACTTTGCCTAGTGGAGCTGAGTTCCCTGAATGATAGGGAAGAGGCTTCAGTGATGTAGACGGGGCTCTTAATAAACTTGTTCACTTATTTATTCATTGCATTAGTCATTCATTCAATCATGTGTGCAGTAAGTCTTTATCAGGCTCCTACTTGAGCCATGTACTATTATTAGAGATGCTGGGGATTAAAAAATGACCATAACAGATAAAGTTCCGGTCTCACAGGAACATTCTAGTGGGGTTGGAGGCAGACAATAAACAAATATATGAACAAGTTATGTAATTTGGGGTTTCACTAAGGGGTGGGCTGGCCAATGGCCTATGAGCTGTCCTTTTATGGAGACTCTGCTCAAACAGAGATGAAGATGAGTCCCTGAACCAATCAGGTCCTTTCTCATGGGAATTTGAACTACAGACATGGGCAAAACTGGTCGGTGAGGAGCTGCAGGAAAAGTAATCCTCTCCCTCTCCTGTCTAGTCCACCATGGTCCATTAAAATAACTTCCACCATTTTGGAAGTACTGGAGAGGGCTTCAGCCCGTCTCTCCCCTCCCTTTCTTACTCTATCCAGTGGAAGTGAATAGTGGATAGGTCTCCATGTGGCCCTCTCCACTTCTTCTTCAGGTTCTGGTTTCAGAGTTGCCCTGCTGGAAGGCTCTTGCTTGGCATAGTGCAATGACCTGTTCCCCAACCCTCGGGGCCTCTTCTTGCACAACAGGTGAGGGGCAGCTTGGCAGGGGAGCCCATATTCTGCTCCAGGAAGCTCCACCATGAGACTTGGGGGAAGGAGTAGAATTCCTGCCTCTCGTGACAAGTCTATGCTGTGCTCTCCAGTCCTGCTTTACCACCTCTGAGGCTGGTACCTTCATACCAGCTTGACTTGTGTGACTATTTCTCATTTGGATCACAACCCTCAGGGGGAAGACATATGACTGGAAAGAAACTAGGACACCTCAGTGAAACCAGAAAATTGGGCAAAGAGAGGCAGGGGAGAAAGAGAGAAAGAGAGAGAGAGGGAGAGAGAGAGAAATGAGATGAGATGAGATGAGTCACGATAGCAATAGATCTCTAGAGGGAAGATAGAAGAACATTCTGCACTTCGGGGGGGGGGGGTGACAAGATAACCCAGTTGCTAGGGCTGTTCTTGGAACCGGAACCACCTCCATATTCCCCATTATGCTCCTGCCTTGGTATGGTCTGCCTGGCTGGTTGCTCTACAGTTCCCTAGAGATGCCTGTCTCTGTTCCTGTAGGCACCTCCTTGAAACAAGCTTCCTTACTTGTGTTAGCTTGAGTGAGTTTTTGGCAACCAAAAGAACCTAACACAGAATGAAAAGGCTTAATATACAGCCCTCCTCCATCCCTAGAGATTCAGTGTGCTTCAACCAACCAACATTTTTTGAAGCCCTCGCATATGCCGGGTCCTCTGCTAGACCTTGAGAATAAAAGACCTAATATTTATAGTGTTTTCTGTAATGCAGACACTTTTTCCACATACAATGTAGCACACCTCTTTCTCATAATACAATCCCATAAATAAAATTATTCCCACTTACAGATGAAGAAACTGAGGCACAGAGCATTTAAGTAACATGCCCAAGCTCTCGCAGCTAGAAGGGTAATGCGTCTCCATTTGGATCCCTCCAGAAGCAGCCCCTGAGATAAGAATTTAAGTGCAAGTGGGGGAGTGGAGGTCAGGGAGTGGAGGAAGGCAACTGTTGAAGATGCATTATCAAGTACAGTTGTTAATTTTGTGTGTCTGCTAGGCTGGGTGAGGGATGCCCAGACAGAGGGTAAAACATTAGTTCTGGGTGTTTCCAGAAGAGATTAGCATTTGAATCTATAGACTGAGTAACGATGTGCTCACTGGTGTGGGTGGGCATCATCCAATCCTTTGAGGGCTCGAATGGTAAAAGGGTGGAGGAAGGGCTAATTTGCTGTCTTTCTGCCTGAGTTAGAACATCTGACTTCTGCCCTTGGACATCAGCACTCCTGGTTCTTGGACTTTTGGACTCAGACTGAATTACACCCTTGGCTCTCCTGGGTCTGCAGCTTGTAGATGGCAGATGGTGGAACTTTTCAGCCTCCATAATCATATGAGCCTGTTCCTATAATAAATATCCCCATATAGATATAGACAGAGATTGGTAGTGATATGTATCTGTATCTATAGACTATTTCTATCCCTATCTATCTATAGACATAGACACATAGATCTACATCTGTCTGTCCCATTGGCTCTGTTTCTCTGGAGAACTCTGATACGTCAAGCCAGCTGCCCCTGTGGGCAAGTGGGGCTTGATCCCACTGAGGAAGCTCCAGGAGCCGGGTGGAATACACACTTCAGAGATATCCCACCCAAGAGATGAGAGAATTAGGGATCTCTTTACTCACTTCTGGCAGCTGTTGGTTGAGTGCTGCTCCTGGGTGAGGGTGTGGGGGTCAAGAGGGGGACATTTGTTCCCTGATACTTCTGGCCAGCCCTGCAGGCAGCAAAGCAGACTCTGTGATGAGACAAAGACCCTCAACTCAAGACATGCAGGTATCGGCAGGAGAAAGTGGCAAAGGCAGGAATGTGTGGGTGGGACACCAGAGGTAGCTGCTTACAGGTGGACCTAGAATTTGAACCCAGGTGTCCTGGCACGAGATCTGCATCCTTAACCACTCTGCTGTGTGAATAAGGTTCTGCATTTCCCTTGAGGAGCTCACTGTCAGGGAGCCAGGTAGAAGCCCCGCTTCCTCCTTGCAACATGGTTGGTTCAGACTTTGACGGAGAGGGAGGGAGCACTGGGCAGGAGGAGGCGAAAATCTGCCGGGATCCGGTGAGGGGCTCCAGAAGGCTTCTCTGGGGAAGTGACCATGGGGCTGGGCTTTGAAGGATGAACAGGGTGGGCTAGGAAGTGGGAAAGGTGCAGAGAAAAATATTCCAGCCTCAGAAGAAAGGTAAGAAGGGACATGGCAGTGTAGGGGCATGGGGGTATGGCCAGAGCTGGGAAGAGCAGAGAGGTGAGGTTGAAGTGCAGGTTAGCACCGGAGACGACAGAATGACAGCAATAGCAACAGCAGCAGCGCTGAGTACATTACCTGAGGACTCACTCTGGGCCAGGATTTCCAGTAGACAATCTCGCTTAAGCCTCCCCACCTCCAGCTGCAGACCACTCTTTAATTCCCTTTCTGCAGATGAGGAAGGGGAGGCTCAGCGGGAGAGCAGGTGATTTCTGAGGTCCTGCCGCCAACAGGTGGCGCCATCACAGCTTGAACCCAGATGGGCTGACCTGTGAGCTCACCTTCCTCTTAACCATAGTGATGCTGCCTTGAAGGGCCTTGTAGTTCATGAAGGAGATCTGAACATGACTTTTGAGGGCAGCGGACTGATCTAAGAGACTTTCCAGAGGTGGAGGCAAAAGACATTGTGACCAACTAAATGTGGGGTAAGGATGAGTGACCCCGAGGTCCACAGGCATGTTCAGCACAGAGAAAGGAAGAAGGTGTGGGGTTTAGAATTAGACCCATCTGTAATGTTGATGTTTATTTGTTTTCAAATTCTGTCTTGGCCCAGTTTTGAGGCCCTGGCTCATTATCTTCTTGAGCAGATAATTAAGTTCCCACTGCAACTAGTTGCCTTATCGAGCTTCACGCCCCAGGGTCACCATGCACCTGCCCTAATCAAGCCAGCGCCAGGTACCAGACAACTAGGGACAGCTTCTATGCCCCAAAGCCCACCACAAATTGTTCAAATCCACCAACCCACAGGGAGCCCAAGAAACCAAGATAACTTGCTTGCCATATGGATGATGCCCCCTACAGCATCTCCCTTGCCCTGTTCCTGGGCACAGCCCTTATGTGCCCCTGCATGGTGGATTCCTCCCATTTGGAGCTCTGCCTGTCATCTAAGTGTTGGTATGTTGTGTCCTGCCATCAGGAGAATGGTGAAATCTGGGCTTGAATTCCTGGTTCTGCCTCTTAATCACTGAGCGATCCTGGGAAAATTGCCTCGCCTCTCTGGACCTCAGTGTTCTCATCCATGAAGTGGGGCCAACAATCTGTGCTGTGAGGGGGCTGAGGAGAGGAGTAGATGAACTAATGCAGACACAGTCTCCGGCATGGATTCACTCCTTTTAAGGGGCAACTGGGGCATTAGAAAGCAGGTCTGAGGAGGTGTTTGGGCTGGGAGTTTGGTGTGGGCAGGGAGACTTCCCAATGACCTGGAAATCCCAGAATAAACATATCATCTGTTTCATCCATCAGGAAGACCCTGGCATCTTCCTGCCTTGTAAACATCAGCAAATGAGATTCTCTGGAGGGTGGGGGATGTCTTGGGAGGCTCCAGGGAGACCCTTAGATAAACAAATAAGCTATTTGTGCTGTGTGTGTCCATTGCTTTCTTGGCACCTGCACGTATATTTCCTCTCAGCCCACAAATTCCAGAACACAATTAAGTGTGCCTGTTCAACTTCAGAGATGCTTATGCTACAGGACAGGAAGCACAACACCTCAGAATGGCTGTTGAGGGGGGCAGAAAGACTGCAAACGAGAGCCCTGAGCCCCCTCCACCTTCACCTCACTGTCTCCTTCCCCCACGCAAGCTGTGCCAGGAGAGCCCCGTGAGACCATCAAAATGAAAAACACCAGCCTGTTTTCCACGCATGGGGGGATGTCGATGTGTCCGGAATCAGCTATTTTGCAACCTGTTTGTCCGGGATCTTATATCTAAATTATGTTCCTCAGAATTTAATAAATGAGGTTTAATAGAATGCACTCAGGCGGCACTGATGAAATCTGTCACGGAAAATATTACGATTTCATTGTTTTTATATAACCTCCTTGGAACCTGCTTCTTCTCATTTCTGCGCCTCCCCCTTTCCTTCCCATTTTCAGGTTTTTAAGTTTTTAGCTTAGCTGTGGAGTCCGGGGAGGCCCCTGGAGAGTGATTCTCTCTCTCTCTCTCTCTCTCTCTCTCTCTCTCTCTCTCTCTCTCCTCCATTACCCACAGCAAGGAGGGTCTGGATGCCTTGGTCTAACCCTTGCCAGGAGTAAACGAAGTTGTAAACAGTTGTTTTTAAAAATAGTTGGTTTCAGATGAAAAATTTCTGTATTCAATTTCTCCCGTTCCTAGAAAGCCACAGGAGCACATTTTCTCTGGGGAATAACATTGGATATTTCAGCATTGGTAAGGAACCAGTCCCCAATGTCTTGGCAGTCCTGTGCTAGAAGGGAGAGATGAGATTATCTCTCAGCCACAGAGAGCTGCCTGCTCTGTGCTGGGCACTGTGCTAACAGCTTTCCTTGATGTTTAATCCTTATGACAATCCTATGAGGTAGGTTCTCTCGGGGACAGTAGTTCTTGAGGGAGAAATTGGACCTCAGAGAGGTTTGGTTACTTGCTCCAATCACACAACAGCAGGTGGTGGAGGTAGGATTTGAACTGAAGTCCGTCTCAGTTGTTCAAAGACTTAGAACTTTTACTGTCTTCTACTGTCCTGTTTTACAGAGAGGGAACCTGAGGCTCAGGAAGGTGAAGCATGCTTTGTGATTAAGAGCCTAAGTTCTAATTCACACTGTATCCATCACCTTGAGTACCTTACCCTCTCTGCTCCTCAATTTTTACATTTGTGAAATGGGCTGTTGTGAGGAATGGGATAAAATCAGTGTAATAGTGCTCAGCTGCTTGCCACGGGTAGATGCTCGGTTAATATTTATTTTAAAAAGAAATGGCTGCAAGTGACTGAAGACCTGACAAACCTGTCAGGGGCCAGGAAAGAGGAGGCTCCCTGTCAGTCTCAACATTTTATGTGGAAGCATGTCTTTGGGGACCCAGGCTCCTTCTATCTTCCTGCTCTGCCACTTGCCGTCTCATGGCAGGTCTTCCTCGTGGTTGCATAATGGCTGCTGCTGCGCCTTCAAGCGTCTTTTCCATGATCCAGGCAATAGGGAAAACCAAGGCCCCTGGAGGGGAGCTGATAGACTCATTGTCATGGGGACACAAGTGAGAGCTGGAGCCGGTTTTCTGACTTCCAGTCCAGCCTTTCTATTGTGCCCAGTGATCTTGTCAATGAGGATTTTATGTTTACATAAATTGAAAGCCTCTGGTTTTAAACTCCAGACCTTATCTTCAGAGAAATAGGCCAGAGGATGTGACAGAGGCTGGAGGACAAAGTCATCGCAGGGGCAGTGCCAGCCTCAGGCAAAATCATTAGATAACCCTGCTCTATCTTCCTGTTTTTCATACCCAGAGCCCTGCGGTGCCCCCTTAAATGCCCCAGACCATCCTCTACCCCCACGCACATTCTAGGGTCCCACAGCCCAATGAGGTGTCATCCATCCTCCTGTGTCCTCATCCTGTGGAATTCTGCCAGCTGCTCTCCAAGGGGACACTCTTGTCACAAGGTATTCTCAGTCCTGCACCCCTGTAGGCATGAGTGATGCTGAGTGAATCAGTACATGAGCTCATTTGATAAGTGAACTTTGCAAAGCCATAGGAAGGGCTCTCCTCTGAAACAGCATTTTAACAGGGGTCTTCTGCAGACAGTTCCTTCATCCAACCAGGACTGATTCTGCTAAAGGAAGGTTCTGATCCAGTGACAGGTGTCTGGGGTGGGGGAGACCTTTGGGGAAGTTTCTCTGGATTTTCAGAGTCTCCTGGTTAATTGCAACTTGTTGCCCTGTTCTGGCTGGGAGATTGGGACAAGATGTGTAGGGGCTTGTTCCCCAAGGGGCACCTGATCTGAAAAGGGGCTTTGGGGATAGGGTGGAGCTAGAGGTATTGCCTCAAATGGTCTCCAGGGCTGTGTGGGACCAAGGGGAGATGATGTAAGGGTGGATGACAGGCTGGGAGATTTTAATGGAGGCCTCAGCCACACTGAGCACCCAGGCGGGTTGGGGGACTGAGATGTGGATTGATGTGGTTGTGCCTGTCGAGACGGTATTGTGTCTTTCCTTAAGTGCCCCCACCACTAGCACATGGGAGGATTGTTACCGGCATACCTTCATTCCCCGCAGCTGCTCAGAAACTTCTAGTGGGAGTCCTGTCAGGAGGATCTGGGATATTTGGTGGAGGGGATCTTTAAAATAGTTCACTGTTTATTTCTTAGTGTAGCAGTTACCAGTGAGGGCTCTAGAATCTCCTCCCTTGGCTCAAATCCCTTTTACACCATTTACCGCATGGCCTCGGGAACAATTATAAAAATAATCTCCTCTGGCTGTTGCAGGTTTTGAATGAGATAATATACATCTTTTAGCACTTAATACACACTGCGTGGATCATGTTGGTTTGTAATAGCGGCTAGCAATGGCTTCTTCTGTCACACAAGGTATATTATGCCAGAAACTGCTTTCCCCTCTATTTGCACCTACTGGTTTGCACTAGAGGCTTCCAGAAAAAACAACTCCATCAGCCCCAGTGACGGATGTTCAGACACTGCCAGCATGCATACATGATGGCATGGGAGGGGGAGAGGACGCTTAATGAAAAGAGATTGTAAGGTGACAAATAGGTATGTTCCAGTGAATGGACAGTAGGGAAAAAATTCAATAGGAATAGGGATCCAGTCCCAACCCCAAATCCTGGGAGTTGGAGGAAAGAGTAGTTCTGGGGAAAACAACAACAACAACAACAAAACCAACAAATATGCTCTTAGTTTTGTCATCCTGAACTCGGCACTGTTGAGAGAAAAGGGCTGTGTAATAATGCAGAGTGGGGCAGTGCTGTGGTCCCAAGCGTGGGGTCCGCCTGTGTGGCAGGGTTTGGGGTAAGTTCTTCACAGCAATGCCTGCCTGGCAAGGGACCTTAGAGTCCCACAGCTGGGATCAGTGCCAAGGCAGTGGGGGTGGGGAGTGGGGGTGGGGAAACAGCATCTGCCTAGAGTGCCAAATACAAATGAGATGCCATCCCCTGGGGACTCCCTAGCTTCTAGATTGGGACAGGAGCCTTGAAGAAGGTTGAAGGTCTTCCCCCAGCCGAGAGAAGGGGCTGTGGAGCTGGAGAACCTCAGGTCCCCTCCCATGTGATTGTGTTTGTACACACCAGTTGGAGAGTCTTGGTGATGCTTAGGTCCCCCTGCCCCAGTACCATGCAGCATATCATTACAAGCAAAGTTAACACAGAACAGCCTGAGCAGAGGAATACCAGGGGGATTTATGGCAAAGGAATCACAGAGACAGCAGCGGGCTCAGCCTTGCTGCCTGAGGACACCAGGAGATGGATTGTGGCTCTAAAACATTGTAACAACACCCAGCTGGTGGGGTCCCTTCACTTCTCTTTCTTCCTTGCTTGAAACTGTCTTTTCAGACCTCGCTGTCAACTCCCTTCCCCTGCCATCTCCCTACAGGAAACCACAGCCCTCATCCAGCACGGGTGTTCCTTCTCTCACCAATTTTTTAGCTGCTTTGAATGTGAACAGATAGGAAAAATGCAATTTAAAAAAAATACGTGGCTGTAACTGATTTATTAATAGCCCATAATGCTGGTAATAGGCAATCTATAAGTCTGTTCTTAAGAATTTATAGGGCAAATATTCCAGAACCATATTAAAGACACCACTCATAAATGCCTGCAAGCCTCAATCTATTAACTTAGGTGGTGGAAGAATACCATTATCTGTAGGAAAACAGAGATCCAGCCCCCAGCTTTGATTTCCTCAGATGCTCCAAAAAGCGCACAGTAAGTAAGCAAATTGTGTGACATGCCAGAGGCAAAGTATCCTGTGCATAGAAATCAGATGTTGACTTTCTTAATATGTGTATGTGCTTTTCAGAAAGAGCCTAGGCTTGGGGGAGGGCAGGAAGGGGGGGGGGTCGTAAAGTCTTAGCAGGTGGGGGTGGGGCTGGAGAGAAGCAGAGACTGGGAATCAGGTGAGACATTGGGGCCTTTTCCTTTTTTCTCTATCCATTGATATTTCAAATAATCCTGAATATAAAAGTAAAACATGCTCACTGTTGAATATTTGGTAAATATTGGCAAGTGTTAAAAAATAGGGGAAAAAATGACCCATAATTCAACCATGGATGACCTCCTTTTAAATCACTGTGCCTTCCGGAATGGTGGATAGGCCACCTGCATCCCAGTTCCTAGGGATGAGAGGCAGGGGCCTCATTAAAAATTATTTCCAGGCCCCACACAAATCTACCGAATCAAGAATATGTGGAGGAGGGGCTTTGGCGTCTATATCTTTTAGCAAGCTCTCCAGGTGATTGTGAGTGAGGCATGCTGAAGCTTGAGAACTGTGGCCTTTTTAAGTGATTATAACCTGAGTACAGTTCCCAAAAGGCAATTTTCCAAATTACCTAGGGACAGCACTATTCACAGTCAGCAATAGGTGAGAACAATCTGAATGTCCACCATTCAGATAAACAAAATGTGGTCTGTTCATGCAGTGTCATATTATTCAGTCATAACAAGGAATGAAGCACGGATTCGTGTTCCAACATGGATGGACCTTGAAAACGTCATGCTAACTAAAAGAAGACGGACGCAAAAGGATGACTGTTGTAGGTTCCATTTACACAAAATAACCAGAGCAGGCAGACCCATAGAATCAGAAAGCCAGGGGCTGGGGAGGGTGGGGGCAATGGGATATGGGTTTCCTTTTAATGGGTAGGGAGTGTCCTTTTGGGGTGATGAATATATTCTGGAACTAAACAGAGGTGGTGGTTGCATAACATTGTGAATGTGCTAAGTGCCACTCAACTGTATACTTTAAAATGGTCAATTTCATGTTATGTGCTTTTACTTCAATAAAAAACAATCCCTTGTGGAAATGAAAAAAAAAAAAATCCAGATTTCCTGGCTCTGTCCCAGGAGATTCTACTTTAGTCTATCTGGGGCAGAGCCCAGGATTCTGAGTTGGAAAAGGAAATAGAAGCAGGTAATTAATTCTTTAAAAATTTTTTTTAAAAGTTTATTCATTTATTTTGAGAGGGTGCAAGCAGGGGAGGGGCAGAGAGGTGGGGGGAGAGAGAGAATCCCAAACAGGCTCTGCACAGTTAGTGCAGAGCCCAATGTGGGGCTTGAACCCAAGAACCGTGAGATCGTGACCTGAATTGAAGTTGGATGCTCAGCCGACTGAGTCACCCAGGCACCCTTGGAAGTAGGTACTTCTAATACAAAACCAGGTTTGTGTGCCCCTAGCTGAGCTAGAATTACAGCCCATAAAAGTCCCAAGTGAAGACAGAACCTAGTAAAAATGGAAGCCACTTGCAAAACTATAGTCTCCCTTTTTGCTCCCTTGCCCAATACCTGGGTCTCTGGTGTGGACTAAGTGTCTGTGTCCCTCCTCACAAATTAACGTATTGAAGCTTTAACCGCCAGTGCGACAGTATTTGGAGATGTGGCCCTTGGTAGGTAATTAGGTTCAGATGAGATCTTGAGGGTAGGGCTCCCATAATGGGATCGATGTATCCTTAGAAGAGGAAGAGACATGAGTTCATTCTCCGTGTGACATATGAGGACCTAGTAAGATGGCCAGCTATCTGCACACCAGGAAGAGAGTCCTTACCAGGAACTGAATCGACGGATGCCTTGATCTTAGACTTCCCAACCTCCAGAACTGTGAGGAATGAATGTCTGTTGTTGAAGCCACCCAGCCTATGGTATTTGTCAAAGGGGGCCAAGGAGGCTAAGAGTTTTTGAAGGCTTAACTTGGCAACTTCACACCCCCTGCCTGGAGTGCCCTCCTTCTTGATCGTTCCAGATATATCTTAAACCTCATCTCAAGTTCCAACTTGTGAAGACTTCTGGAACAGTCTCTTCCCTTCCCTAGGGCTTGGGCATTTCCCCACCATCCTCAGAATTTAGTGAGTTGAATAAGTCAGTCCTTGACTACACTTGCTTTTGCTGCTTCTTCGTCTGGTTCTGGCTGCATACGATTTTCATCATATGTTAGTTTCACTTTTGTTCATTTTTTAAAAATGTGACTTTTGGATGAGAATTCATCTGTCTCCCTCACTCCCCTTCCTAGTTTCTCTAGAGCAGGGTCCTTACCTTGTTCATCTAGGAGTCCCCCATTGAGCTCTCACATATCTCAGTAGCCCCTTCTCCATAAGGTTCTCATGCTCAGTTGGCAGATCATTTTTCTTCCCCTCACCTCCTGCAGTGATAAAACCAAAAGAGTATTAATGGAGTGTTAATATTAACAGAGTGTTAAGTATTAACATGCATGTCCCAGGCATTGTATCAGTTCTATACACAAAACTTCTTCTTGGATCCTTACAACAAACTTACAAAGCTGTCCTTACAGTAAGGAAACTGAAGCCTAGGAAGCAATTTAGTCAAAGTCAAAGCCAAATCAGAAATGAGGCCGAGCTCAAACTTGAACTCAACTCTGACTCCCAAGTCTGTTTCTCCCCTCCCTGCCTCCCATGGTTATTCCTTGTGCCTCACTTGGGGCTCTTAGCACTACTTGCCTTGAAGGCTATGGTTTCTCCATGATCCATCCATCCATCCATCCATCCATCCATCCATCCATCCAACTTTACAAGGCACTGAGTAAAGTCTTAGAGACTCAGAGGGGAATGATTGAGATGAAATCCAGTCCCTGCCTACATTTGAGATCAATTTCTGTTGTTGGTTTCTATACCTGTTGTTTGTTCTGTTGTTCATGGCTAGCACCCACTTTTACTTCATAGGTCACTTCTGTTATTGGGGTAACCTCTCTCCACTGGAGACAGTATGGTGTGGCCATAATTGGTGGCTCTGTTTTACCCTGGCCAGGGGTGGACCTGTGCCTTAGCAAGTCTACTCCATCATCTGCTCCCTGGAATTTGATTCTGAGCAGAGGGACAAAGCACCTGAAAGGTCAAGGCCCTATTTCCATCCCAGCAGTGGCTTCATGCCCAGATTCTATTCCTCAGCTCCCTGGAGCATCTTTAGTTCATTCTCGAGGCCCAGTCTCCAACCTCACATTGATTTCTTGAGCTCTGACATCCTTCCAATAAACTCCCTTGTTGCTTAAGTTATCCAGAGGCTGTCTCTGTCACTCACAACCAACAAGCCCTGACCTAGACAGAGAAGTAGCATGTAAACTGGGTGCACATAGCAGAGACACCCAATTCAGTTTGAAGGTGTCAGGGAACATCTTGGGAGAGGTAACATCTGAACTGAATCTTGGAGGGTGAGCAGGAATGAGTGAGATATAGAAGGAAATGGGGGGGGGTGGGGACAGAGAGCACAGGCAGAGGGGAAAATATGCTCACAAATAGTGACAATCAGCAGCTCTTATTGGGTGCTTTCTCACTTAGCTCCCACAATGATCCCTTGAGGCTGGCTCTGCTTCCATTTTATAGTTGAACCTCAGAGAAGCAGTGTGATTTCCCAAGGCCACCCAGCTAGCTAGTGAATGGTACAGATGGGATTTGAACCTAAATCTTTCAAGAGACCTGATTTCACATCAGGGGGTTAGCGGCTAGTCCCCAGAGAGCCTGTCAAGAGGCCATTCTTTCTCAGCTGCTAGTCTCATCCCTTCTGGGGCAGCCTTCTGGTCATGTGATTCCTATCTTTGGCAATTCCTGGGTCTTCCTAAAGGAGGCCTGCTCTGCATACATGTGGTTCTTTTTTTAATGTTTTATTTATTTTTAAGAGAGAGCACAACAAATGGGACAGTGGCAGAGAGGGAGGGGGACAGATCCACTCAGTGCAAACAAGCCCAGTGCAGGGCTTGAAGTTGAAGTCATGAACCACAAGATCATGACCCAAGCAGAAGCCGGATGCTCAACCAACTGAGCCACCCAGGCAGGTGCCCCTGCATACATGTGGTTCCAATGGCTGAGATGTTTTTATTCTGCTCAGAAAGAGTCATCACTTACTTCTTTTCAGGCGTGTGGGCAATTAGAGGAGCCAGGGCCTTGCTAATTGCCTTTGTTTGTGGATTTGAATGCAGCCTCCCCTGTGGCTGGGGCGCAGGGCATTGGCCTCTGGGAGGATGTGAGGTTGCTGCCAAGAGCAGAGAGAGTGTGGAATGCAGCTAAGGGTAGGGCCAGTAAAGGGAAGGAGGGCTTCCGTGTGTGTGTGTGTGTGTGTGTGTGTGTGTGTAAGAGATGGAGAATGGATGTTGGGGATAACATGGACTCGGATTCCACAGGCTGAATTAATCTCTTCTCTTCCCAGCTCCTTCCTTTCTTCTTTCCCAATTTCTTCATTTACATTTCTCCTTTCTTATACAAATATCACAAGCTCTTTTAGGGGGGATATTCAGTTACAAAAACAGGAAAAAAATGGGGTCCAAATTTACTACCCAAACCAACCACAGTGAACAATTTGTGATCACCTAGTTATATATACTCTTTTGTAATCTGCCTTTAAAAATACAAGCCAACTAAGTAATACATCATAAATGTCTTTCTATGGCAGGAATTTTTGTTGGCCACATAGTATTTATTTACTTTTACAACTGTTTATTGAGTGCCTACAGGCAGTGTTTTAGATGTTGAAGATGCATCAGTGAACAAAAAAGGCAAAAATCCCTGCTCTCCAACTAAAAGCCAAAGTCGTCACTGTGACCTATGATGATCTGTCCCTGATCCTTATCCAGTAGCTGACTTTCTCAGTTCTGCTTGATAGCAGTTGGAGGAGGGATTTACCACCTATTTGGATTGGCCAATAAGCTGGAGGCCAAGGACCATTTGAATCTTTCTCTTTCCTTTCTAATCTAGCTAGACTCTGACTCAAACTGAGAAACTAGGGACCTGACATGGGGGTGGCAAAATGGACACAGTTCTTGTCCTTAAGGAGCTCACAGACATTTAGACAGCTTTACAACCTCCCTGTGATTAACATGCTTCAGTGAACACTAGAGAATCATGTTGGCGGAAGGTGGGAGATGCTCCCCTTGGTTTGGGAAGATGTGGGAAGATGGGCGGCATGTTATTCTCGGGTAGGGAAACAGCCTGGGAACATTTCTTCAAGAGGAAAGAAATCAGGATGTGGCTGCTTGTTCAGCCTCCAATCCTGAAGTCCTGGGAGCATTTTGAGCAAAGCATTCCACCTTTCCGGTGCCTCCCAAGCCTTCTCTGTAAAATGGGAATGCTGACACGAAGTGTACTTATCAGGATAATTTTCTCCAAGTGGCATGGATTTTCCCTCTGGGTGACTGCTTCCCATTTAGGAAGATGTCATGTCTTTCCCCACCATCTGTTTTGTTCTAGTTATCATTTATCGAGCACCTACTAAGCACCTGGCATTGTCCCAGATACTTGACATAAGCTATCTCATTCAGTCCTATGAGGTAGGAATGATTATATGTCTTCCTTTAAAGATATGGAATCCAAACTTAAGAGAGTTTGAATGACTCACACAAGGTCACTGCCAAGAAAGGGCAAAGCCAAAATACCTACACAGGTCTGCTCAGTGCAGAGCAGGTGTGCTTTCATTTTCGTAGATCTACTGAAATAACAGGTTCCTTTTTTTCAACAACTCTCTCAGGATGAAGTACAGAACTCTGTAGAAAGAGCTTAGCATTGCAAAACCAAGCATCCTGGAATGAAACAGTACAAAAAAAAATTTTTTTTTTCAAAAGAACATAGCAAGGTTTTTAAAATATGTATCTCTTTTCATTGTTTTTCTTTTTTTCCTCGTTATGAAAGCAGTTCATATTCACTGTGGAAATTTGGAAAATACTGAAAAGTATAAAGAAGAATATAAAAATCACCCTAATCTTACTACAGGAAGAAAATTGCTGTTAACATTTGTTTTATATCCTCCCAGTATTTTTTCATATGCCTAAATGTACATATATATATTTTAACGTAATTGGGATTGTCCTGCCAAATTGCTTTCCAGAAAGGTTGAACTAATTTACAGTCCCACCAGCAGTGTTTGAGAGTGCTTTCTTCACTCTGGCCAGCATAGAGGTTTTTCTTTTTTGCCTTTTTTTGTGTTAAAGCTAATTTAATACATTTAAAAGGCAGTATCTTGTTTCTTCTTGCATTTCTTTGATTACCGAAATGGCTGCATTTTTGAAAAATTTCACAAGCTTATTGGGCACGTGTGTTTATTCTGCTGAGAATTGTTTTTCATGTTTTTTGTTCACTTTCTTTCATTGGACCTCAGCTTTGTATTTCTTATTGATTTGTAAGAACTCTTTCTATATGACAGTTTTAAAACTTGTCTGGGGGTAAGTGGAGGCATGCATACTTTCCTCTTGGGCTTCTATATTTTAGTTTCTTTCTAAGAAGTTGGCTCTTTGACTTCCTCATTTGGCTTGTGATTGGGGGTAGGGAGCAAAAAACATTTTTTTTTTTAAAAAATCATGGTCAGATACATCATTCTTTTCTTTATGATATAATTTTAAAAGATGGATGTAAGGCTTTACCCTATCACTGTCAATCATTCACTAGCCCTAATTTCTCTAGCTTAGTGGTCCTCAAAGATAACTGCAAATCAGGATTGCTTAGGGTTTTTTTTTTTTTTAATAATTCTCAATGGCTAAGCCACACCCCAAACCAATTAAATCAGATTCTTAGTGGGGGTGGGCGCCTGGGTGGCTCAGTCACTTAAGTGTCTGACTTGGTTGCAGCTCAGGTCATGATCTCACGGTTCATGGGTTGGAGTCCCACATCGGGCTGTATGCCAGCAGTGCGGAATCAGCTTGAGATTCTCTGTCTCCCACTCTCTTTCCCCCTTCCTTGCTCATGCACTCTCTCTCTCTTAAATAAAATAAACTTAAAAAGGGGGGGCGGCACCTGGGTAGCTCAGTCAGTTAAGTGTCCGACTTTGGCTCAAGTCATGATATCACGGTTCCTGAGTTAGAGCCCCGCGTCAGGCTCTGTGCTTACAGCTCAGAGCCTGGAGCCTGCTTCGGGTTCTGTGTCTCCCTCTTACTCTGCCCCTCTCCCACTCGTGCACTGCCTCTCTGTCTCTTAAAAATAAATAAACATTAAAAAAAATTAATAACATTAAAAAATTTAAAAAAAAAAAGAATCTTAAGGGAGGGGTTGAACCTGGGTATCAACACTTTAAAATCTTTGCAGTTGAGTGCAAAGGGTAGCCACTCTTAAGGACCATTGCTTTATTCTCATATTTCCCACGATGGGAAAGTTCATTAGAGGTAGTGATGTAACCAGTACAAATCAGTCATAATGCAAAGTCTGCCCACCACCCTCATGTACTGAACATGCAATACCAAAATGGACCTCTTTCTACTGGGGTGCCTGGGTGGCTCAGTCAGTTGAGCATCTGACTCCTGATTTCAGCTCAGGTTGTGATCTCAAGGTCATGAGATTGAGCCCCTCATTGAGCCCTGCATCTAGCTCCATGCTGAGTGTGGAGCCTGCTTGCGATTATCTCTCTGTCCCTCTGCCCCTCCCCTGCTTGCACACGTGTGTTAAGCCAGTTGCCCAAAGTCAGCCAGCAGTTTGCAGGCCAAGTCATATGTTCTAATTTTTGATGAAGAAGGACATTCAGTGGGAATTGTGCCATCCATCCACCCCTGGAGGGGGACTTGATGGGAGTCCTTCCTTCCAGAGTCTTGCCTGCATTTTGAATGACTGATGCTGGATAAGTTGGATCTCCTTTCTCATTTTTCATGTGGGGTAGGGAAGTTCATGAAAACAGCTAAAATCAATATGCTATTTTTGGTTACTTTCGTCTAGGATTGCCCAAGCCACCAATTTTTTTCTGATGATGCGAGTAGTTGGAAGTTGGTTATGGGCCATCGTGTTCCATTTTTTTTTTTTTAAGATATGGCTGTCTACCGCCACGTGGCAGAGGTGAAGGTGACCTTCCTGAGGTTTTATAGAACCTCAAGCACACTGTCCTGTCAGTTGAAAGCTGACTCCAAGCTTGTTGGGGTGCATGCACTGTAATAAGACTTTATTCAATTTCCATAACAGCTCAAAGAAGCAGGTAGTACCCTTATTCCCATTTTACAGGTAAGGAAACTGAGGCACACAGTGTAACCTGCACACAGCTCAAGGTCACCCATGCCAGCAAAGATTGGAACAGTCTCCTTCCCCAGCCCAATAGCAGCAGATCCCCAACTGTGTATCTGTCACCACCTTTTCCCCCTTTTTGTCACCTTCCTACCACCCTCTACCTGGGATACCTGCCTTTAAAGCCTGTTCCTCATCAGAGGGTGACAGTGTTTCTCTCCAGAGCAGCTCTTGGCTTGTAATTACTAATCAGATGTAGGCAATCAAGCTGCATTTCCATCCCCCCGTTTTCCTCCCCTCCTCCCCTCAAGGGACACCTTTCTGGGGGGAAGGTGACTCCTTCAGGAATTCAGATTAACATCAACCACAGGGGTGGGGAGTGGGGAGAGGATGAAGAAAGGCATCAAACTCGTTTGCAAATTGCAAATGACAAGGCATCTTCTGCCATGGTTTGCTCTCTGCTATTTTAAGGGGCCTCATTTAGCATAATATTTGCATCGTTTGTGTCTTACCCGATAATTAGGAGTAGAGACAAATTCTTCTTGTTCTCAGACTAAGGGCATTGGGGTGGAGAATTAAGGCAGTTCTGGAAATGGCACTCTGCAGTAAAGCCTTTAAAAGTTATTCCCTTACTGCACTGCCTCCCCCACCCGCTGTCTTGCTAAAATTCCCTGAACACCAAGACTTCTGAACCGGGGTCATTGCTCATGGTTTGGCTCCAGGGAGCCTATGACCTCCCTGAAACTCTAAGCAGAATTCTGTGTTTATGAAATTGTTTGCAGTTCTTTTCCTGTGTGCGGGGGGTGAGGTCCCTAGCTCCCCTCAGTCCCGGCTATCTGTAACTCTCAAATTAAGAATGACTCACACTGGGCATCAGTTTTGCTTCCCCAGCATCCATCCACCCTTCTTTGGGTCCTAGCATCTTGATGTTCCTTTGGGAAACTAACTCTCCTCCATCTTCACTCCATTTTAGGGCTGTCCAGTAGAACTGTTTGTGACGATGGAAACGTACCATATAGTCCATTTCTCCACTCAAGAGGGCTAAGGAGCTATATGCTGGCTGCGGCAGCCATGAAGGTCCCTGGTGGTCCACATCTTAGCCTGATTTCTCGCCAAGGTTGACAAATTCTTCCTCCCCTTCTGATTCACTTGTCTTTCTGATGGCTACTGCAGTAATGAGTCAGTGGCTGAGCATATTTAAATGCAAAACGCCATTATCCTTCATTAAAAGGCCTGTCACCACTGGCCTTCCTGGGAGAGAGTGATTATGCTATTAAGGGCCCCTTGACATATGGCCCAGGAGTGACCAGCCCATCCCAGGGCTCCTGCCTCCCTTCCTAGGATGATCCTCTTCTGACTCAGCTGCTTATGCTGATGAGGGCAAGGCAAAGCCCTATGAAGCCAAACTCATAGTCAGGGGAGGATACCAAGGTCTAGGGTGATGCTGCCTCACTTTCACCATCCGGCCAGGTGTCTGGGAAGCATCCTGTTGCCTTCTTGAGGAGATCCATTTACTGTCTCTCATCACTGGACCCTCTAGCCTGACTTGAAATTTTTGTGCCCTTTCAATATCCTCTTAGAAAATGTGACTCCCTTTAAACTGTCCACCATTCGACTTTTAAAGGTCTAACTGGTGCCAAAGTTGGGACTTGACAGTAGTTAAGAGCACAGGCTTTGCAGTTGGGCATGACCTTGCTTATTGTTCTGCCACTTACTCACTGTGTGACAGTGGACAAGTTACTTAACCTCTCTAAGTCCCAGTTTTATTAATTTCAAATGGGTATAAGTAAGTGTGGCAGACACTGTTGCTTCCCTAGCCAATAGCATGCTTCATTTTTTTCTCATGCTCACTTCCCACTCTAGAGGTTGAAAAAGCCAGATGCTTTCATAGCCTCCTTTATAGTCAGGGGTGACCATGTGACTTGAGTTTTGGCCAATGAGATAAAAAGGAAGTTGGTGGGGCACCTGGGTGGCTCAGTTGGCTAAGCGACTGGCTTGGGCTCAGGTAGTGATCTCGCGGTCTGTGGGCTCGAGCTCCGCATTGGGTTCTGCTGACAGCTTACAGCCTGGAGCCTGCTTCAGATTCTGTGTCTCCCTTTCTCTCTGCCCCTCTCCTGCTCATGCTCTGTCTCTCTCTCTCTATCTCAAAAATAAATAAACATTAAAAAAATTAAAAAATAAAAGGAAGTTGGTATAGAGGATTCTGGGAGTGCTTTTTTCTCCAGTGAAAAAGAGCAGTACCTGAGGATAGATCTCCTTCCTGCTCCCTTTCCTCCTTTCTGCTTTGAATGTTGTTGCATGGGGTTATAATGTCTGGAGCCATAGTTGCCATCTTGTGACCATGAGGCAACAAACCTGTGAATGAAGAACCAGAACTCTGAGGATGATGGAAGAGAAGGATACACGAGCTTAGATTCTTGGTAATATCGTTGAGATGCTCAACCAATCGTGGGATGTCCAGTTTCCTTGTTAAATATGTTCTTATGACTTATGCCATTGGTAGTCATTTACTGTCAGGTGAAAGGATCTATAAATGATACATCAAACTCAGGCTCACAGGTTGTTGTGAGGAATAAATAAGATAGTGTATGGAGAGTTTCCTGCATAGTTCCAGGAACACGATGAGCCTACAATAAAACAGCATTTATTATTGGCAGGAATAACTATACCCAGAGATCCACAGGTGATATTTGAGGAAGCATTGGGAAATCTGTCATGTGTAAAATTTGGCCCTTCCTGCCTGCCTGGGTGGATATTAGAATCATAAAATGTTAGCACCAGAAGGGAATCTTTGATCTTAAATTCAGCTTAACCTTTTTCATTTTAAAGACAAGGACGTTGGTTCTCAGAATGGGGAAGATACCATCCCCAGGTCACATAACAAATTGGTGGCAAATCATGGCAAGAGCAGGGTGAGAGCTTAACATTTCTTGGACTTAGAGGCTGAAGCTCTTTCGTCCACATTCAATTGCTGTCTGTTCCTATTTCAATAAACTCAAAGGTTGTTGTGGGGGAGGGGAGAATAAAGTGAGACATCATGTAGGGAAAAATCTTGAAAATTGGGAAGCACTCCACCTGAAGAGTTATGAATCTTAGTGTGTATGGCTGAGCATTTTGTTGCTTTGTCAAATGGGCAGGAGATGTCCCGGTAGTGGGGGCCTCTGTGCCCAGCTAGGTGGTACACCTATATTCATTGGTTCATTAATCCATTGAATGATCCATTTATTCAAGAAATAGTTACTGAGTAACTACTATCATCCAGACACTGGGTAGATTTTGTTTAACATTTGTGGGACAGAAAGTGACTTGGGACAGAGAGTGCCAAGTGAAACTCCTACCTCTGCTCCTGGAGCAGAGCCCTGCAGTTTGCTGAATTAAATGATCACATGTAAGGATTGACTTAGGATCCACTTGTCACAGTAGATTCTCTTCTGTTTGGACACTCAAAGATCTATTTAAAACCTGATGATTTAAAACCTGTGTTTAAAACCTCATTTCCAGGATCACTGTTTTGGGACATGTCTTGAGAAAGTCTTAGTTACTTAGTAACTTAGTTTTGGGAACATTCATACTGATTTACTGGCCTCTTCTTTTGCAGGGCAAGGGGCTACACTGAGATGGGGCCTGGGGCCTGGCATTTTTCTTGCAGGGAGGAAAAAGCTCAGAGAATGGAGATGGGTAGTTCTAGACTCAGGGCAGATGGTAGTGGGTGAAGTGTGGATAGAGTTATAAGAACCTAGTATTTTAGGTCAGAGAAGCTTGCTCTGCTCATTCCTGGCTGTGTAATCATTGGTGAGTCACTTACCCTCTCTGTGCCTTGGATGTCTGTAAAATGAGAAAATCACTTGTTGTGGAGATCAAATGAGATTTTATATATATATATATATATATTTTTTTATATATATATTTTGTATATATGTATATATATACATACATATACATATATACATACACACACACACACACACACACACACACATATATATAAGAGAGAGAACAAGAACAGAAAGAGAGCTCTCTGGCATAGTAGCCTACACACAGTATCCCAAGACAAGGATTAGAATACCAGTAGTTTATTTGGGAGATGATTTTAAGAACTACTAATAGGGGAATGAGGAAGTGACACAGGGAAGGGAAAAAAGGCAATAAATTCTTGTTATTGAGCATGTTAACACCGTGGGCAATTGGAACTCAATCTCACTGGGGACTCCTGGGAGATGTGTAGAGCATACATTAGAACTATCCCACTTGAGAAGTAAAGAAGCTGGGGTAATTATCATCTAGCTCCCACCCATCACTGGGTAAGTGCCATTATTGGGGGAGTTAGCTCCCAGAACTCCTAGTATGTCCTGAGTGGACCGGGAGAAAGCCCGTGGGTGGAGACCTGGCAATAGAACACTCTCAAGCATATGTTGGAATAGTGAATGCCAAGGGGATATGGACAGGTTGATCTAAGTTCAGAGTCATGTTCTACCACTAATGACTAGCTATGTTTTCTTGAGCAAATCATCTAATCTCCTGGCTATGCAGAGTATAGTCCATGGGAGCATGGGCACCACCTGGGAGCTGTTAGAAATGCAGATTTTAGGTCCCATCCCAGGTGTATTAGTTACCTATTGCTGCATAACAAATAACCCTAAAACTTAGCAGTTTTTATAAACACATATACTGTTTTTGCTAGTGTCTGCTTGCTTTCATGACATGCACAGGGGCTGCTGCTTTGTGGTTAAGGTGAAGGAAGATTGGGGCCAGAGAGGGCTGGGGAAGGAAAAATAGAGTGGTAAGTATAGTCAAGTGCCTGTCTCTTCCCTTACCCATACCCACCTCCACACCCAGTTAATGGCCTCACTTTGAGCTCCAGTGAAGTTCGCAGGTAAGATGAAAAGTCAAAGCTGTCATGTTCAAGACATACGTGAGATTCTGGAACTAAGCGGGGCTTCTTAGGGATAAGGACCAAGCCTGATTTAAGGAAAACTCCATCTCTACAACTCTGTCTGAGGTCTCAGCACTGCTCTAGTGATCCGTGGTGCCTCTAGTGGATATATCCAAGGGCAGAAGCTTTGAGCAACTATGAGACTCAGCTTTCTGCTTACTGCCCTCCTCTAGTCAATGGCTCAGGACCTATGTCAGCACGTGCAGGCTTGCATGGTAACTATTTATAGCACTATTTTAAGCCCCTTAGGTTTATTAAGACATTTAATTCTATAATAACCTCATGGGTTAGGTTTCTATTAGTATCTTCATATTTTATATAAGAAAGGCAAAGTTCAGAGTGGTTAAGTAATTTGCCTAAGGTCACACAGCCAGGGAGTAGCAGATCCAAGCTGCTAATGTGACCTCAGGTTTACTTAGGAGCTGCAGTTTTGACACAGGTTGCATACCTATAGATTGTAAAGCACTTGATGATTACACTTCAGGGTTTATATTGTTTTTTTTTTATGTTTTTGCCACAGTTATCTTTGTTCCTTCTAGACATTTTTAGTGATGCAAAATTTTATACTTCTGTTGACTCATTTGTTCACTAAATGTTTATTGAGCACTTACTATGTGCTAGGCATTATATAAAGGACCAGGGAAACAGCAGAGAACGAAACATACAGAAATCTCTGTCTTTGTGGTATTCATGTACTAGTTGTTTAGTAATGGACAAATGAGTTATCCACTATATTAGAAGGTGACAAATGTTATAGAAAAAATAGATCAGGTAAGAGTGACTGGTAGTGTTTGTTGCAATTTTAAATAAGGTGGTCAGGAGGTGAGGGAATAAGCCAGGTAGCTACCTGGAAGAAGAGCATTCCAATTGGAGGGAATAGCCCACGCAAAGAAGATGGCCAGAGTATGCTGGGAACATTCTAGGAGCAGCAAGGAGACCAGTTTGATTGGAACAGGGTAAGCAAGGGGAGAGTAATAAGAGATGTGCTCATAGAGGTAGCAGGGGCCAAACAGGTGGGGCCATGTTGTTACTTTGAATGATTTGGGGAACTATTGGAGGGTTGTGGAAAGAGGAGTGACTTGAATCCATTTGTTTCTAAAGGAACACAACAATGTGACAATGTTACTCTACTGAGAATGGGCTATAGGGGAATGAGGACAGAACAGGGGAGACCAGTGAGAAAGCCACTACAGTATTCCAGGTAAGGCATGTTGAGGGGCTTGTCCAGGTGGAGGTAGTGAGGAGTAGTCAGATTCTGGATACAGATACTAAGAGTTCTCAGCAAGAGGCACCTCGGTGGCTCAGTCGGTTAAGCGTCTGACTTCAGCTCAGGTCATGATCTCACGGTGTGTGAGTTCAAGCTCTGCATCAGTCTCTCTGCTATCAATGCAGAGCCCGCTTCAAATCCTCTGTCCTGCTACTTCCTGTGCCCCCCCACACTCGTGTTCTCACTGTCTCTCTCAAAAATAAATAAACATTAAAAATATTTTAAAAAACAGAGTTCAGCAAACATGAGATTCAGGATTTATCTGCCTTACTTTTCACAGATGGTCAGGTCATGGGAGCTTGTGTAACTGGGATCCTTTGGTTCTGAAGACAGCTAAGACCCTTGACTCCTCCATGGGGCTGCACATATAAGACATGTCAGCATCAGGAGTTATTGCTGGCAACATCTTTTGTCTCTCCAGCAGGAAGATCAACGGAAGCTTTTATCTTAATTAGGTTACACAGGGCGCCATCATCCATCCGTCTTCCCCAATTAACTTGGGGGAGAATATGAGGGTGATGGTGGAAGGGAAGACAGCCCCAAGCTGATAAATATGAATCAGAACAGACTGGCTGGAGTGTCTGAGGACTCATCAGAAAGGAGGAGGGAGAGGAATAGGATTTGTCAAAGATGTTTCGGAGGAGAGAGAGTGCAGAAAGCTGTTGTATGGTGGGGGGTTGATTTAGGAATTGCCCCAGTGGGCTAAGCCTGCCTTAATGAGAGAACTCCACCTCCATCTCCCAGACTGTTTATGTCACTAGGATCATTAGAATATCAAGATTCTGGAAACTCTACTGATGGCTGCAGTAGGAGTGGCTTGTGTAGGCTGCCACAGCTGGATGTAACATGATGTCTCATCGTGGATGCACATTAGATTCATCAGTGGAGAATTAGAAAGAAGGAAGGAAGGGTTGCCTGGGTGGCTCAATCAGTTAAGCATCCAACTCTTGATTTCCGCTCAGTCACAGTCATGGAATCGAGCCCTGCTTCAGGCTCTGGGCTGGGTGTGGAACCTGCCTGGGATTCTGATTCTGTTTCTCCCTCTCCTTCTGCCCCTCTCTGTCTCCCACTTGCATGCACGCACACTCTCTCTGAATCAATCAATCAATCAATTGATCAATAGTTGTTTTTTTTTTTTTTTTTTTTTTAATAAAACGGAGTGGGGAAGGAAGGAGGGAGGAATTGAGGCCCCTATCCAAGTCAACCCAATTGCCATCTATCAGGCAACCAGGGATGGAGATCCCAAACAGTGGATCTCTGTCCGAGGTGCTGAATTCTCCTAGCACTCTTCCCTGATACCCCTTCTTGCTTTATTCATTCAAAATTTCACACATCTTTATTGAGCACCCAAGTTCTGTTATCATTTCCCAGGTCCTGTTATAGAGCCCAAAATTCAACAAGGAAGAAAACTGACAAAAATACCTTCCCTTTTGGAGCTTATGTTCTAGTGGGTGGAGTTACACAAGTTAAAAAAAAAAAAAGACAAATTCAATATTAGAAGGTGAAGACGCTATGGAAAAAATAAAGCAGGGAAATGGAACAGGAGGGGCAAAATTTTCACTACAGCTGTAAATAGGGTGGTCATCTAAGTCCTTGAAGAGATGATGGCATTTGAATAAACAGTTGAAAGAAATGAGGGAGCGAGCTATTCAGATTTGCCTATAGTTTCATATTAACCAAGTGGTATTGCTTCATGTCTCCCATCAGATTTCTCTTCTTTCTCACATCAGTGCTTTTGTTTATGTGTTCATTCTTCCTGGAATTCTTTTCCCCCAACACCCATCAAAACTGTGTTCAAATCCTGACCTTTTTAGGAAGACTGTATAGGGGCGCCTGGGTGGCTCAGTCAGTTGGGCATCCAACTTTGGCTGAGGTTATGATCTCTTGGTTCGTGGGTTCGAGCCCCATGCCAAGCTGTCAGCATACAGCCTGGAGCCTCCTTCGGATTCTGTCTGTTCCTCTCTCTCTGCCCTTTCCCCCACTTGTGCTCTCTCTCTCTCAAAAAAAAAAAAAAATAACACTAAAAATTTTTTAAGAAGTCGCTATATAAATATCACCTCCTTTAAGAAGACTGCCAGGGTTGTCCATTGACAGGAAGTGATCTTGCTTCCCTACTAACCTTTACAACACCTGAAATAGATTGCTCTCTGGTTCTTTTTATTTTTTATGGTGTTTCTGTGACTGTTTAGGTCCCCAGTTGGCTCTTTCACTACTCTTGGAGTTACACAGGATAAGCACTGGCATCCCTGGTTATGATTATAGTGTCTGGAATCAAGAAGACCTGCATTACATGCTAGTTCCTCTGCTTGCTATCTGTGAGGCTTAGGACAATTGAGATTTGGGGCAAGTTACTTCACCTTTGTGGACTTGAGTTTACTCATCTATAACATGGAGATAATATTACCTGACTTGGGGCTTGTTGTGATAAATAAGCATTAATAAACATAAAACATTAAGCAACACACCTGAAATACGGTTATCATTCAGGTAATAATAGCCAGTATTAATTATCTGGGCTCTCTAGCCCTCCTGAACTCAGAAGGCAGGGACCCAGGATTCTGATTTTTAAATAATTCCCTGGGTGAGTCTTTTACACATGAAGAGTTGAGAATCCCTGATGATAATTATATTAGTTATGGCATAGAGTTTTGGCAATATGTGTGTGTGTGTGTGTATATATATATATATATATATATATATATATACACACATATATATTTATACACACACATACATATACACACAGAATATATGTATATATACATGCATACATATACACACACAAACTAATTTGATATATATAAAATACAAATAGGGCACCTGGGTGGCTCAGTCAAAAGTCCTTCTTCGGCTCAGGTCATGATCTTGTGGTCTGTGAGTTTGGGCCCTGCATCAGGCTCTGTGCTGACAGCTCAGAGCCTAGAGCCTGCTTCGGATTCTGTGACTTCCCGCCGCCCCTCCGCCCCTCCCCTGATCATGCTCTATCTCTCTCTCAAAAATAAACATTAAAAAATTTTAAAAATATAAATATGAATGAAATATATAAATGAAATATATATGTATATAGCTTAGAAGACTGCCTGGCGTACAGTGAGTCTTTGCTATCATTTTGTGTTTGTGAGCAACCTCTGTGAATAGTCAGTTCACATGAATTTGACCAGAGGGCTCCTGAGCTTGCTTCAGAGGGCTGCTTGCCTTACAGTCTTGTTTTGCTCTGTGTGCACAGCTGTTCTAAAGACATGAACCTCAGACAGAGAGGGAACAAACCCAAAATGAGCCTCAAGCACTTGCCCTGCTGTTGCTACTGCTGGTAGAAAAATAGCATCATCTCTGCTCTTTAAAGAATTCCTCCAGCAGATGTGCACACAGCTGCTCCACCCCCTTCCTGCAGGCAGAGAGCAGGCATGTACTGCCAAGAGTTCAGGAAACCATGCTATAACCAGCTCATGCAAATGAGACCCACCGTGGCTTCCCTGTCTCCTTACTAGTCTCCCCTCCTCCTTCTTCCCCTTCTGTCCAAGAATACTATGGGATGGGAGACATCTCTTAGTTCTAGCTGCTTCTAGAAGAGGAAATTGAGGGGGAGAAGTCTCATGGTGGGGGTGGGCGGACTTCCAGAAAAGGAGACGGAGAAGAGGAAGTCTGGGTGCAGCAAGGTGTGTTAGTTGAGTTTAATCCCAGCAACACTGTCTTGCTGTGTGACCTTGGGCAAGTCACTTCCCTTCTCAGATTCTTATCCCAAGCCAAACAGCACATTACAGTGGAATGAGCATAAGCTTTGGAGCCCAATCTATGTAGGTCAGAATCCTGGCTTCACCTGTACCAGCTGTGTGACCTTGGGTAAGTCTGTTTACTCTTTTGCATCCTTAGATTTCTTTTAAGAGAGAGAAAAGTTTGGAAATATTTGTCCTGTGTGCCCAACAGGTTTACCATAAGAATGAAACAACTCAGGAGGTGTCAGAACCCATCCTAAGATGTGAAACGCTTATGTGAGGTGTCATTCATTCCATCTATGGAAATTTGACTCCTTTATCCCCCCAAGTTCACGGTAACATTGTGCTAGACCAGAAAGTTTAAGACATGCTGCCAAGAGAGGGGTTACTTTGCCAAGGGTGCTGTCTGCAGGATGATCAACTTTCAACATGCAGCACTGCACTTGCTAACATAGCTCCAGGCATTGGCAGAGGGGATGGACGTACCTTTCACCCATCAGGTCAAGGCTCTCTGTCGGGAGCATTTGGAGAAGAGGCAGTTTGGTGGAATGGTTAAGCACAAGAAGCATAAGATGGCTCTGGTTTCAGATTTCAGGTCTTACACCTGCCAGCTGTGTGACTTTGGGTAAATCACTTAATCTCTCTGAACCTCAGCTTCTTCTGCATTTAAATGGGGGATAATCATTACTATCTCACAGTGTTACTAAGGATTAAAAGAGATAAAGCATATATTAAGTATTTTTCTTAATGCTTAGTACATAACAAGTGTTCAGTGATCAAATTCTAGCTCTTATTTATTTATTTTGGAGTCTGAGGGAAGGACAGCTTTCTCAGGTTTGCCAAGTGATCTTTCAGGCACTGAGGCAGAGGGTGTATCAGCTAGAAGGGTGAGATGTGTTGCAAAGGGCCCCAGACTTGGGATCACCATGGCTGGGGTTGTCTGAGACCTGCCGGGCTGTGTGACTTTAGATATGTCCCTTCCTCTAAATTTAAATTTTTCTCATTTGTAAAATGGGAAGCAGCCTTTATCTGTCTGCCTCACAGGATTGTAGTAAGGCTCAGATGAGTGAATTCATGAGAAAATGTCTTGTCAATCTGAAAGTGCTGGGTGGCTGAAAAGAGGGAGATTTCGTGTGTGAGATCTGGGAACCGTCCCACCACCCTTGGCTGTTTCCTCTTTACCATACTTCAGCTTGCTGTGAGCCAGACAGACTAGGCCAGATGGAATTTGGCTTGTCACAGCCCAAATACCACAGAAATAGACTGCCCTCGCCACCAAGTTCCATTGTTCTGTGACAGCATCACATGGGGCATCACCAACCGCTGGCAATTCCTTAAAGCTCCTCCCACTGGCAGTTTATCTGAATAGCTGAGCCAAGACAGTCCAACATCTCAAGAACATATTACAATCTGACCTCTCCCCCTCCAAAAAAAAAAAAAAAATCAGCCCCTCAATACTTAGAGCCCCACGAGGAAACAGAAAGTGGGAGTTTGAAGGACATTTAATGAAAGGCTTACACACAGGAGAGTGGGTCAGGTTAGGGGGATGGATGAGGATGTTGAGACACCCAGAGACTTGCCTTAGCTGGAAGCAGTTACCCCTGGCTTGAATATACAAGGAGAGGAGTGTGGTTCCAGAACCTGATAAGAGGCAGAGCCAGGGAGGGGGAATAGAAGGAGCTGCAGTCATGGAAGAACATCTGGAACCATAACACTGAGTTGGGGAGTGGCTGGGAGAGGCAATGGGGAGAAGTACCTCCAACTCTTTCTTCTTGCTCTTTGACCTCTCCCAGTGCTTCCCTTTGACCAAACCTCCTGGGAAGCTAGAGGTCAGGGAGCCCACCGAGGCCATCCATATGGGTCACCCCCTGAGGCATAGAGCAGTGCAGAGAAGGGCAGAGTGGATCTGGCTGGGGTGGGGAGAGGGTAATCACAAGCAGAGATTAACCAGCCCACTTTCACATGCTCCTTCTTGGTTGCCCTGTTGGGCCCCAGACTCTTGGTGAAAGGCTTTATCTCCACTCCTCTGAAGCCATTTTCAGAGCAGCATTGTCTCCTGTGAGATCAGGACCCCTACCTAGAGGGCTGACACAGAAGGAAATGGAAAATTCTGAGACAGGCCAGGATGTCAACGGCAAAATCCCGGAAGAGCTGGTGTCAGAATGGTTCAGCCATAGGCTGGGTGGTGAGCTCCATGAAGTCCCAACTCTTCCAGGAACGGTTCTTGCTTTCCTGTTTTCACGCAGCTGGAGGGGTAGCTGATTTTCTCAGCTACAGCCTAGCGGTTAGGAGCATGGATTTGGCACTAGACAGACCTGGCCTTTCCACTTCTGGCTGTTTAAGCTTGGACCTGTTTGTTAACCTCGCTGAGCTTCAGTTCTCTCATCCACAAAATAGGAATAAATCTACTTCATAGAGTTCATATGAATGAGAGGCTGAAAGCAAAGAATCTGACCAAGCAGGAGACTGTCAGGATAGGATAGCTAGAATATTCTCCTGTCACTGGCGTATGTCCTTTCTCTGGTGGGGCTCCCATGGCTGGGGTGCAGCCCTTTCTCAGCCCCTGCCTCAGCATCCGTGCCTCTATCAGATGCTCACTGCTGGCCCTGAGCCCCAGGGAAGGGTCTATCTGGCTCAGCCTGTACAGTGCCGGGCGGGAAAGGCTGGGGAATGCAAATGTGGCCTTATCTGAGTGTGTGCAGCTGCTCCCTTCCTTGAGTCCACCGCCAGGAACAAGGGCAGACTCTGGGCCCCCCAGGGTGCCCCAGGCTTCTTCTGGACCCTCTGAGTCTATCATATCAGCAACAATAATAATATCCAGCAATACCTCAGGCTTTCCTATTTGCAGTGCACTTTGATTTTTATGCTCTCATTGTACCTTCACTATGACTCAGATTATGATTACCCACCACGTTGTACAGAAGGCGAAAACCAAGGCTTACAAGGGTCAGGAGATTTGCCCAAGGTTACGTGGCTAATTGGCGGTGGAGTGGGGTATAGAACCCATGCAGTTTGACACCAAAATTTAAGGTTCATTGTATTAGTGGGGGTGCATCTGGCTGCAAGTAATAGAAAACCTTGACTTGATGTACTTAAGCAAGAAAGTCTTTTATAACGTCCCTAACAGGCATTTTGGAGGACGTTTGGTTCTGTGGTTAGTCAGCATTTTGACAATGTCATCTAACCTGGATTCTTTTCATCTCTCAGCTCATGGGAATTGCCCTCAGCCTGGTTCCTCTCAAAGTCACAAAATGGCTGCCGTGGTTCTGGGTATCACATCCGGATATAACATCCAGGGAAGATGAGAGGGCTTCTCTTGATGTGATGTCTCTTTTAGAGCTAGGAAACATTTCCCAGGAGCCATTGGCCACAAACTAAGTCCCATTCCCAAATGAATCTCTGGCAAGGGAGTAGGAATGGCTTAGACCAATTAGACTTTGCTTCTGAGTCAAGAGTGGGGAGAGAGAAGTGGCCATGATGGGCAACCATCTGTCTTCAGCCCTCATGCTTGTGATTACTATACTGTTAATTCTGGCCCTGTGGCTCATCCTTGGTCTATGCAAAGTAGGCTTCATGGTATAGAAGATATGTTTGGCATTAGGACGCTAGGGTGTGGTCTCAGCCTGTCACTGACTTGGAGAATAACTCGAATAAGAAACTTACCCTCTCTGGAGGATGTAAATTGTAGTGAGTGGGCACCCTATCTCTAGGGTCAGAAAGCTCTGGTTCCCAATTCTGGCCACTTGGCTCTGAGCAAGTTTTCCTGAGCTCCACCCTTTTTTACTAAAAGGTGCCTAAGAACGGTCTATGTCTTTAGACTATAGTGGGGATTATAGAGAAAACAGTGCCAAAGCACCTGGCACAGTGCCTAGTACATAGTAGGTGCTCAATAAAGATGAGCTGGTATATGGAGATGTTAAGTTCCCTACCTCTTGAGAGTTAAGGAGTTTGTGAAATGTCCCTTTGAGACTCTACAGTCTATGAATCCTGTCTGACCCTGGGGACCCTGGCTTTGCATTTAACCCCTGTGGCCATTTTAGATCTCTTTGTTCCCCTGGAAGTGGAACTCCAGAGGGAAATTTTCCAGGTGGCCATAATGTTCAGCCCTGTCTCTACCAAACTATTCCACAGTCTATGAACCACGCAGAAAACCCAGCTGGCATTCCCTTCTGCCCGGTCAGTCTAGCTGAAGCTGGTGTCAAGGGGCCTAGGGACCACAGCCTTTCTCCACAGCAGCAGAGAGCTGGTGGCGTTTCCTTTCCCCCTGAGGGGGCTGGGGACAGCGAGTAACACAGGAGTCAGCTGAGCTTGCCCTGTGGCTGGTGAGTGACTCATGTGGTTGTCATCCTGGAGCTGGCACAAAAGTGGCAGACTGGGAAGAGCATGTTATCAGCTGAAGCTTCCAGCATCATGGATCCAGGCAGGAAATGTCTGTGGCATGTCAGCTCCACAAGGAAGTGCCATCGGTCAGCAGGCCAAAGTCCAGTTCACACCCCGGCTCTGAAGATTTCCCCTGCATGATCATACTCAGAACACCGTCTCACCCAGCCTCAGTCTTCCCACCCGGAGCAGTGGTTCAAAGTATGGGTTCTAGATGTTGCCCCTAGAAATCACTCAAATCCCAGCCTTACCACCTCCTGTGTGACCTTTGGCCTTAGACTTAACCCATCTGGGGGCTTCATCTTTAAAGCAGGGATGCAGACCCTGGGTAATCTCCCCAACTGCAAGGCCTTCACTTAATCATGCCCACAAAGTCCCTTTTGCCATACAAGGTGACACATCAGAGATCGTGGGGATTAGGACATGGGCGTTTTGGCAGGGGGTGTCATTATTCTGCCTCTAATAATACTGTATGATTCCATTTATGTGAACTTCCAAACTAGCTAATCTAACCTAATCAGGAAAGCGGTTGGCCTTGGACCGACGTGGGGGGGCCTCTGATCTGGATGTTGGTCCCACAGCTGTGATCATGTTCCAAAAATTTGTTGACTTAGGCAGTTATAGGTGCACTTTTCTGAATATATGTTATACTTCAGTAAAATAATTCACTTAAAAGGAAAAAAAATCCCTGCAATCCAAATGGTAACGATTTCATTAGGAGGTTGGGGGCTTAAATGTGGTATGACTTATTAAACACTTCTTCTTAGGACAAGGGATGGAAGGCATAATAATATAATGATGAATATGTTATATTATAATGACAAATGCTCATAAGGAACAGAGGGCATTATCAGCTGTGCAACTTGTTCATTCAGCATACATTTGTGTGTGTGTGTGTGTGTGTGTGTAAAATAGCTCATGCACAAAAAATTACATAGGATACATTTTCATAATTCAGAGCTTTACAGGCATTCAATTATTGAAGAAACTAAAGGGAAAAAAAGAAATTCTCTTCTTTAAAATGGTTTTATTTTATTTGTATATGTTTATATGGCAACAAAAGTGGTGAGAAACAGTTGAATGAACATGTGGTTTTAAAAATGTTATATAATAAAAGAGAATACACACAGAAAAAGTAGAATAAGGCATGTGATGGAGGAAGTCCAGGTCCTTCAGTTATTTAGAGAAAATTCATAAATGTTGACACTCACGCAGTGAGGAATTGGGGCCAGTTATCATTGCGTGTTAAGTGACAGCACTTTACAAAACTACCTTCTCTGTTAGCTGTTATCTTCAAGACCGCCCTATAAGGGAGGGATTTTATTTTTTAAATATTTTTTTAATAACTAAAAAAATGTTTATTTATTTATTTTGAGAGAGCGAGAGAGAGACCGAGAGACTGAGCATGAGTGGTTGGGGGGCACAGAGAGAGGGAGAGAGAGAGAATCCCAAGCAGGCTCTGTGCTGTCAGTGCAGATCAGACGTGGGGCTTGAACTCACAAACTGTGAGATCATGACCTGAGCCAAAATCAAGAGTCAGATGCCTAACCTACTGAGCCACCCAGAGGCCCCAGGGAGGGATTTTATTATGCCAGTTTTGCACATGAGGAACTGGAGGTTCAGAGAGGTGAAGTCACTTACCTAAGGTCTTTCAGGTAAACACTGGCAGCACTGGTATTTGAATGTCTGGCTGACTCCCAAACCCCCTGCGCTTCCCTGCCCTGCTGGCCTGGTCCTCTGAACTCTAGGTGTGCATCTCCCACACAGGCCTCCCACCTGGCTTCTGTTGTCAAGTAGAAACGTGGTAATTGGGAGTTGAAGGTGATTGAGAGTCTAAATTCTTCCCTTCTCAGCCCAGGCGGAGCTCCCACCAGATGCTCTTGATTTATCAAGGCTGCAGGTGTCCCCACCTGTCTGGGCTGTGATTTCTCAGAATTTTGTGAGAACCTCTTGGGAGGGGCACCCGGGTGCCTGTCTGGGCTCAGCTGGCCGCTCTCTGTCCATGGAAAATCTGCTGTTTGACTTTCTGTTTGTGCTTGACAAGTAGGGGCAGACTCAGGTTCTTTCTCTTTTTTAAGCCAATGTGAGTGCTGGGAGTTTGGCAATGGGTTTCTGAGGTGTGGGGATTGGGTGCCGAGGGGCTTGTCGGGGAGAAGCCTTCCCTGCCTCCACAGCTGTTCAAAGGAGGGAGAACCTATGCTCATGGTAACCATGGCAGGTAACAGCTAGTATTCATCGCACCTTTCCCAAGTGCAGGTACTGAGGTCCAGAGTGTGGCTTGAGCATCAGGAATTTTAAAGCTTCCCAAGAAATCTTAATGGGCATCCAGAGTTGAAAACCACCGGTCTAGGGGAATGGCACAAACAGGGGGCACATGTGGCCAGACAGAGGTGGGTGGGACCACAGAGTCTTATTCTGAAGGGGCTGGTTCCAAATTAGCCAGCTCCCTTCCCCTGCCTTTGTTAATTGCCGTCAACATCAGGGTCATCTTCCTTCTCATTCTCATTGCAGCTCTGCCTTCATTTAGCACTTGCTGCACCCCACACGCATGAGCTTTGAATGTATCATCTCATTTTATCCTCAAAAAGTCCCATGTTAGCCACTATTATCACCTCCCATTTTGTTGAAGAAAATAATTGAGTCTCAGAGAGGTTAAGTCGTGTGTCCAAGGTCACACAGCTGGTAGAGACAGGCTAAGAATTCAAATTCTGTCTTTCATTTACCTTGTCCTTCCCATTTTCTTTCTTATTTCCTTCAAGTTGCCTCCCTGCATTCCTTCTCATTTTCTTCCCTTCTTTCTCTCCTTCCCTTTGCTCTTCTCCTTTCTTGCCGTTTTCTTTCCTGCATTCCCGTGAACTGCAAAAGCACAGTGGGAAAGACAAAGGAAATGAAGCCCATGTCCTCAAGACATTTTTAATCCTGCCGTGGAAGCCAGACCTTCCTTTATTTGTTCCCTTATTCATTTATTCCACAGTTTTTATCCAGCCCTTACTATGTGGCAGACACTGTGCTACATGCTAGGGCTCCAGGAATAAATAAACAAACAGAAATCGCCGCCTCACGGACCTCTCTAGCAGCATGTAGTCAGTCTTCTTGGGCTACCATAAAAAATACCATAGACTGCGTGGCTTAACCAACAGACTTTTCCTCAGTGTTCTGGAGGCTGGCAGTCTGAGATGAGGGTACCAGCAAGGTTGGTTTCTGGCTAAGGCTGTCTTCCTGGCTTGTGAATGACCACCATCTTGCTGGGTACTCACAGTGCGGTGGGGTAGAAAACCATCTGTACTGTCTCTTCTTATAAGGGACTTAATCCCATGTGGGCCCCACCCTCATGACCTCATCTAAACCTCCTAAAGGCCCCACCTCCAAATACCATGACATGGGGGCGGTTAGGGCTTCAACATAGGAATTTTGGAGGGACCTAATTCAGTCCATAGCAACTATGTGGCAGTGGAAGACCGTATTACAAGAGCTGCCTCGGTATGACAGTGAGGACCAGGCAAGGGCATACAGAGTTAACTGAAGGTGCTCAAAGAAAGGAAACCTGGGGAGAGAAGGGCTGTTGAGGCAGAGAGAAGTCAGTCTGTTGAATAGGCTGTCTTTCTGCATTGTGGTCATGCATCTTTTTCTGCTCTCCACAATATCAGAAACTGGAGTCATGGCTACCATTGGGTACAAACTCTTAGATAGCCTCCTGCTTCCTTCTTCCTGGGGAGGGTTCTTGTGGTCATCAGAGTCAAATGTTCCTAGTCTTTTGAGGTCTAGGCCTACATGGAAGACCTCGGACTTACTGAACCATTCAAGTTTTTTTTTTTAATGTTTATTTTTGAGAGAGTGAGAGAGAGACAGAGTGTGAGCAGGGGAGGGGCAGAGAGAGAGGGAGACACAGAGCCTGAAGCAGGCTGCAGCCTCTGAGCTGTCCGCACAGAGCCTGACATGGGACTCGAACCCACAAGCCGTGGGATCATGACCTGAGCTGAAGTTGGACACTGAACTGACTGAGAAGGCTGCAGTGAGACCAAAAAGCATGCACCAGTGCCCATGTGTTCATTTTTGTGTGGGAGTATGTGGACATGTGAATATATCAATAGAGGAATGTATGAGTGATGTGGAACATTGTATGTGTGCCTTTGTGTGGTGATATCTTAGGGGAGTGTGTGTGTGTGTGTGTGTGTGCACTTATATATAAGTCCATATGCGGATCTGTGTGTGAAAGTGTGTGTGGGCACACATGTATATACAAATCGTGGAAGTGTTTGTGTCTGATGTCTGTGTCTAAATTTATGAGATGAAACATGAATGCCTATAGGTCCATGGGAACAAAAATCCCTGGCAGTGAGAAAATATCTGAATTGTATTTATTCATATGAATTAATCAGCTGCTGCCACAATAATGCTGTGCAACAAACTACCCAAAACTCAATGCCTTACAACAACTTGCATCTATTCTAGGGATTGGAAAACTTTTTCAACGAGGGAAGGGACAGATGGTATATATTTTTGGCTTTGTTGACCACACAGTATCTGTTGCAACTGTTCAACTCTACCTTTGTAGGGCAAAAGCAGCATAGATAGTACGTAAATGAATGAGTATGGCTGTGTTCTAATAAATCTTTATTTGCAAAAACAGGCATAGACCCAATCTGGCCCATGGGATAGTTTTCCAACCTCTAATACGGTCTGAGACTTATAGGTCTGTGGGTCAACCATGGTGTGGCTGATCTGGACTGGACTCAGCTGGGTAGCTCTACTTTAGGCTGTGGATCCAGCTGGGCTGAGCTACCAGTGCATAAAGTTCATACCTGCTCCATGTTCATCCTAGGGCCAGGCTGGAGGGGCATGCTCCACTTCTGGCAGATCCCTGGGGATTCAGAGAACAATCCAAGGCTCACAAGCATGTCTGAATCCTTCTGTGTCACATCTGCTAACATTCCATTGGCCAAAACAAATCATGTGGCCAAGTCCACCGTCGGTGGGTGGGGAAAGAAACTAAGTCCGTAGTAAGAGGAAGTTAAGCAACAGAGGGCATGGATGTTTGGTTTTAATACAAGGAGGGTGTGAAGAACTTCAAACACTGATTTAAGATACTGCAAAATGTATGAAGGCCATGTGTGAGACTGTGTGTGTGATGGTATGCATGTAGGAGGGTGTTTCATGTGTGAGGAGTCCTCGGGATGAATTTGTGGCTACATGTGTAAGAAATTATCTGGGGGGCATTTAGAAGATGGGATGTGTGTGAGAGATAGTGTATGTGTGTGAACCTTTATGGGTGTATGTATATGTGTGTGTCTAAGTGTATATGCTTGGCTGTGAAGGCATCTGTGGGTGCATATATGTGGGGTGGTGAGTACGTGTGTGGGTTATGTGTTGTGTGTGTGTCAGGGTGCATCTGGGTGTATGTGTATGGCTATGCAAAAAATGTCTCTGTGTGCGTGTGTGTGGGCTGGTATGTGTGTGGGGTGTATGTGTTGGGGTGTGAGTGTGTCAGAGGCTCATGTGGGAGTATGCTGCCCAGGATGCATAGGCATACACTGGCTGAGGGGAGAGTAAAAGCAGAGAGCGGGGAGGGGAGGTGGTACACACTCCCTTTGCCCTGGCACAGACTCAAAACCATTCCCGTCTCTCAATGTGAGTTCTTTGTAGCTAAGATTAATTTTCTTATTTAGCATTTATGTGGCATTTTGGATCTGCAAAGTGCTTTACAATCAGTTTTATTAGTTGTGCTTGTGTGTTATATATAGCAGCGACCTCAGCTGCACTCAGAGAGTCTCTTCAGAGATGTGAACCGAGCAAGGCAAACTTTACCCTCTTCCTCAAGCTTTGCCAATTTCCCAGGACAGTGTCTGCCCTCATGTGTTCAAGTGGGTGGTTGGTGATGCTGATGCTGTGGGGAGGGGCGCTCCTTTGGAGCTGCCTCTAAAGGCTTTCCCTTTTCCATGAGAAATCAGTGAATCTAATCACTAGAGTACTTGCCTGGCTCAGCTCATTTATGTGCCTGGACCAGCGGAAGAGGACCTATTTGCAAGACTGGCTTAAACCTCCTTCCATTTCTTGCAATGCTTTTTGTGTTTGCTATCTGCACTTTGTCCCTATGGCTACTGGCCCATCTTTATGTGAGTTTTCCTCCGTCAAAGCAGACCTGAATCAAGGATACATGGGTGCAAACAACTTTTTAGGGAAGTGATCCCAGGAAGCATGAGTGAGAGAACGGACAAGTGAGGTGGGGAAGGGGGAAGAGCCAAGAAGTGTGTTATTGAGCAGATTAATGCTATGGGTCAGTGGAGCTTCATTCTACTGGGAAACCATGCTGCAGAACCACTCCCCCTGTGGAACTAAGGACTGGGATATTTATCCACTCCCACACTAGTTTGGTTAAGAGTTGCCCCTCTTCTCCCTGTGTGTTAACTCCCCTACACATCTGGGTTGAGGCTACCTAAGGCTAAGCAAAGTCCTCTGCTGCTGGAGGAAATCTTCAAGTTGAGGACAGACAGACATAGATCCTCAAGGTAAGAAGCTTGTACATGGGAGAATACTTGGATATGGCTGCAGGTGAATTCAGGTGGGCCAATGGCATATGGGACTGGGAATCAGATGTCTGCTACACACCCCTGGACTCTTGTAAAACCTTTATTTCAAGGTCACCAGTGGCCTTCAATGTCATAAATTCCATTGGCAAGTTCTTGGCTTATTGTCCATATCTCCTCTAGCAGTTGGCTGTCCTATGATTCTGCACTGTCCTGGTTTCTTTGTCTTCCCAACTCCTCACCTCTCTCCTGCTCCTTCTCTCTTTCTCTTTTTCCTTCTCCCAAATGTGTACATTCCCCAGTATCTTTGTTGTTGTTTTTTTCCTGGCCCATACTTAAGCTCACCCATGTCCTATGTGGCATGCCATATCAGAAGGCGTGTCCTCTACCTCTCTATCCAAGTCCTGACCCTGTGTATACAACCACCTCATCAAAATGTTCATTTGAGACTAACTTCAGCAACTCAAACTCAGCATTGCAAATCTAACTCATCATCTTTGACCTCCTGCTCAAATGAACTGCATTCTTTCTTCTCAAGCCCATTCGAGGACCAGCCACCTTGGTATCATCCTGGAGCTTGTGGATGCAAGAATCTCAAGTCCTGCCGCAGACCAACCGAATCAGGATGTGCATTTTTAACAAGGCCCAGGTGACTTGTGTCACCATTAATGTTTGATAAGCATTGGTTTACACTATTGATTCTCTGGATTTCTATTAATGGGCCTAGCATTTTACCAATTACCCATCTGAAAACTGCAATTATTTGAATCCTAGGGATAAATATCCACTAGCTTTCTTGAAACCAGGATTTCTGTAGGATTGAGGTATCAGATAAACAACAAGTGATAATGATAATGTAACCTATATTAATATGTTCAGTTGAATACGTCTGTGACAATACCATTACACATATAATTTCACTTCAATAAATATTTATGGAGCTCTGGCTCCATGGTAAACTGAAATGATGTAACATTGGACTACGTTTAGTCCTTATCCTCAAGGAGTTCATACCTCAGACAAAGGAGACAAAAATAGATGCCAAATGATAGAGGATGTCTTGGAAACCAAAAGAGGGGTCCTAACACAGCGTAGGGGTTGGAGAAGTCCTCTTAAAGAAGAAGGAAACTGATGGATGGGCAGACCCTTCCAGTGAAGGCAGGAAAAACACAGGAGGGAAATTTGGGTGTGTTTGGGGATTCTGCCCTATTCCTTGGTTTAGAAATTGGGGGAAATTCACTTCATCTCTTCTGCCTCATTGTCCTCAACTTAAAAAATGGGAAAAACACATTCTGCCTTCTCAGAGTCATTATAAAAATTAAATAAAAGTGAGCAGGCTCCACAACTGGTAACTACCTGGTCTTTATAAATATTGACTGAATATAAATTGTCAACAACCAGAGCTTGGACTTTAATTACAAAAAAAAAAAAAATAATCATAGTGTCTCAGGTAGAATGGTGTGGCACCCTCCACCCCAAAAGATATGTCCATGTCAAATTATTGGAACTGGTGAATATGACTTTCTTTGGAAAAAAGAGGGTCTGCAGGTGTAAATAAGGATCTTGAGATGAGATCATCCTGGATTTTCTGGGTGGGCTCTAGATCTAACCACAGGGTCCTTAGAAGCTACAGAATGGGGAAGACAGCCATGTGAAGATGGAGTGATACAGCCACAGCCAAGATCTGTTGCCACCAGGAGATGAAAGAGGCAAGGGAAGATTCTTCCCTAGAGCCTTTGGTGGATGGCCCTGTTTGCACCTTGATTCTGATTTCTGTGGCAATTTGTTACCACAATCATAGGCAACTAAAACGCATGGTTACCAATTTGTGAGCATTCTCTACATGCCAGGTGTGCATTCCTCCTCATCGATTCTTTGAAGTGATGCTATTATTCCTGTTTTCTGCATAAGATGTTCTAAGGCACATGCAGGTGAAGCAAGTCTTGCTAGCTCATTCCCTCACTAAACAGCGACTGACTTCTTAACTGCCCAGGCACCGTGGGCACTGGGAGCCAGAGTGGTGAGCAAAGTAAATGCCTTTGCTGAGGTCACAGGGCTTAATAACCATCTGCACTGGGTTGAATAGTTTCCCCTTCCCTCCCCAAATTCATGTTCACCTTGAACCTTGAAATGTGACCTTATTTGGAAATAGATTCTTTGCAGATATCACCAAGTTATGATGAGAACATTCTGGATTAGGATGGGCCCTAATCCAACGACTATTGTCCTTGTGAGAGAAATTTGGACAGAGAGACACAGGGAGAATGCCATGTGACAGTGGACACAGAGATCAGAGTCTAGGAGCCAAGGAACAGCGAGGAGTGCTGGGAGACATCAGAAGCCAGGAAGAGGCAAGAATTCTCCCTAGAGCCTTTAGAGAGCATGGCCTTGCTGGCATCTTGATTTCAAACTCCTGGCCTCCAGAACTGTGAGACAGTAAATGTCTGTTGTTTAAAGCTGTCTGGTTTGTAGTACTTTGCTACAGCAGCCCTAGGAATCTTATATGCCACTCAGAAAATTATAATTGCACGCGTGGATGACACCACATAGGGAGCTGTGGTAGCCAGTGAAGAAGGTGGAGAAGGCTTCAACCCAAAAGAATGCTTGAGCTTGGCATCTGAAGGTGGGGTACGAGTTGAGTGTGCAAAGAGAAGGAAGATTTGGGCTAGAGGGAACAGAACATGTGCTGGTTCTGTGGCTTGAGGATGACCTAGGTAGGCACTGAAGGAGTGGACAGAAGGAAGGTCAGAGCCCAGAGGGGCACACAGCCAGCAGTGGGGCAGTCGGGGCCACTGCCCTCCCCAGACTTCTGGCCTGCGACGTGTCTCCTAGGGGCTGTTGGGTCAGTATATCTTTCGGTCAATCTGCCCCACACTCCCCTCCCCTCTCCCCTTTACCACCACCCTGCTTGCTGGTGTCAGAGCATGAGTTTGGAGATCTCCATGTCCTTGAGTACAGCAGAGGATGGGGGTGGAGTGGGGAGGTGGGGAGGGGCGCCCAGGAGGCACAAAGGCGCTTTGTGTGGTAGCTCCCAACAGCTTCAGGGTTAGGGAGCCGGCTGCGCAGTGAATGGCCTGCAGACAAAGGCATTGCTGCCTGAGTACCTGTAATTGGAGCATCCACGTGCAATGCAAGGGACAAAAGGGAGACGAATGGCCACGTCTTAGGCTGCCCGTTGCTATGGTTTCACCGCGGCTGCTGGGGAGGGCCGTTACCAGGCAACAGGAGAGGGACCAAGACAAAGGGAGCCAGTGTGAGGGAGAGGTTTGGGGCAGGTGTGAGTGTGTGGGGTGAGGTGGGGAGGAGACAGAGAGGAAGAGGGAGAGATGGGGGCAAACACTAGAGAAGGAGACTAGAGAGAGGAGGAGACCAATAGAGATAAGAGAAAGACAAGATGGGGCGCCTGGGTGGTTCAGTCGGTTGAGCATCCAACTTCAGCTAAGGTCATAATCTCAGAGTTCGTGAGTTCAAGCCACGCTTTGGGCTCTGTGCTGACAGGGTGGAGCCTGGAGCCTGCTTCAGATTCTGTGTCTCCCTCCCTCTCTGACCCTCCCCCCACTTGTGCTCTGTCTCTGTCTCAAAAATAAATAAATGTAAAAAAATTTTTTTAAAAAAAGAGAGAGACAAGATGAAGTGGGGAAGGGAGAAGCAGAGAGATGTAGCACAGAAAAAGAGACAGAGACATTAAAACAGAGGTAGAGACAGAGAAAAACAGAGATATTCATCCACCCATGAGCACCTGCTGTGTGCCAGGCCCTGTGCCCTCTGGAGAGGGGACTGTTGGCAAGACAACCACCATCCTACCCTTAGAGCTCACAGATACAGAAGGAGAAATGGAAGCTTAAATGGAACCAGAGAGAGAGAGAGAGATGCTTCCTTCCCCCCTTGGAGTGGCTGGGGCTTATTCTCCAGCCTGGTGTTTCCTCAAAGCTGGTGACCTCTGGACAGGGCCATTGCACCCTTCATTCCCAGGCAGCTCCATTCCTAGGAGGCTGTTTGTACAAAGTGACTCGTGGTTGAGTGACACTCAGTCTCTCCCTAGTAGCACTCCCTTTGATGTCCCATCATGATGCCCAAATCTTCTACCATTAGGATGACCTGGGACAAGTTATTTCACTTAATAATTATGTAGCTACGAAATGCTGTTACATACACTACTCCTTTGACCCTGTGTGGTAGGCACCATCACTACTACCACTTACAGGAGAGGGAACAGAGGTCTGAAGGAATGAAATGCTTTTCTGGAAGTCTTGTGGTCACTCAGTGGCAAAGCCACTTAAGGTCTTCTGAGTCCCAGCCCAATGTTCTTCCTTCTTCTTACATCTCCATCTGGACCAAGGCTTGTATGTTCACAAGGAACAGAAACCTACACAAAGGAACTCTAGTAAGGGGAGATTAATTGAATGGACAGTAAAGGTACTCCTGAGACCCAAAGGCAGAACTCAGAGCTGGTTCTCACAAGAGACTTCATCCAGGCACTGAACAGAGATCAGAAACCAAGAAGGCCATTCTTTTTCTTTCTCTCTTTCTGAAACCATCTAGTAGCCCCCCCTCTCTGATTTTCTCTGCACAGTCTCAATTTACAATTAAAAAGTGGCAAAAAAAAAAGCTCTAGGAAATTCTTTCCTTTTCAATTAAAATTCTCAAGAGAGAACCTTATTGGGTCACTTAAATCCCGTGTACATCCCTGGTGCAGACAACTGTGGGCAGCGGGGAGCTTCTAGCATATAACATGACTGGCTACTTGTGGATAACTTGTTCACAAGGGCTATCAAAACAAGGGGTATGGATAAAACAGGCACCCTTAATTATCTGCATAAACATACTCACTTCCATCACAGGGATACCAAGATTAACCCTGCCTGCCTTCTAGGGCTGTTGTACTTATGGAAGGAGTTTGCAAACTATCAAGTGTGGCAAAAGGGACAGTTGTTATTTAAGCTAAAGGGGGTATCTTTGAGGCAAAATACCCGCCCCTCACCTCCTTGGGCAAGATCACAGCGCTGACCCAATGAGAAGCATGCAAAAAATTTTTATTGATTAGGGAGCAAAGGAAAATAGGAAGAATTCAGAGGATGGGTGGGCCAAGATGTATACCATGGTGGAGTGAGGATGAGGAGGGAGATGCCATTCATTCATTAACTTATTCACTCACTTCTTTAATAAGCCCTGTAAGCCTACAGTGTGCCAGGTGGTGTGGGCTCAGTGGTGAAAATGTCATAGCCTCTGTTTTCCAAGGATGCACAGGAGGGTTGGGTGATGGGTACATAACCCGCCAGTTACTAAATATCTTGAAATGTGCTGGAAGAGACAATGGGATCAGAAGGGGTGACTTAACTCAGCCAGAAGCACCAAGAAAGGCCAAGTACAGGTGAATCCAGAAGTGTGTTTGAAGTATGAGTAGGAGTCTGGAGAGGCCACCAGGGATAGTGTTAGAGTGGGTGGTAGGTAGAGACATTCTGGAAGAAATGTAGATGCATGAGTGAACATGGAGAAGGTTAAGAGTTTCCCATGTTAGGGGTGCACGGAGTGTGGTGGGGGTTGTAGGAGCAATGACAAATAAAGCTGGAGATCATTAATTAGCTGAAATCGTTGGACTCTATTCTAAGGATACTGGGAAACCATTGGAAGATTTTAAGAGGACTGCCACTTCAGATTTGTCTTCCAGAAAGATCTCTCTGGCTGTATGCAGAGTAGATTGAATGGGGAAGATGGAAGCAGGGAGGCCCCAAAGGAGGCTGTTTTCTATGAGGGGTTGGGTGTTGGGCAGTGCCTTTCAAATTTTAATGTTGTAGCATACTTCTCGGGGAAGTTGGCTAAAAATACTGACTATGGAGGCCTGCCCACCAGAGATCAATGTCATCTGAGATGGGGCCCATGAATCTGCATTTCTAAACAGTACGCTGGGTGATAGTTAAAAATGATTCCCAAACTACTCTTTAAGACACTTTGGTCTCAGGAGCAGGAGGGTACAGACATGAATCAGGAAGTACCTTAGAAATGTCTTCCCAGTTACCACTTTAAAACCAAAGACCATTTTATGGCTGTCATGGATTTTCACAAGAGTGGTTATAATTGGTTCATCTTTATCATTTTAAATGGATATCATGCTGCCCACTCAACTACCAACATCTATTGCTTGTAAGCAGGGACAGCAGGATGAAACTTTGATGGTTCTTCATTCTCCCCATTTCTTCTATGCCTTCCCATAGCCTGGATGTGGTGGGGGTGGTGGGGGGAAAGCTCACTTATTGAATACTTGCTGAAATTTTGCAGTGTCATGGAACTGGCCTGACACTCCAGTTACCCCTCTTAGAAGCTGTGTGAATTTGGGTGAGAGTCTACCTCTCTGAGCCTGAATTTCTTTTGTGACAAAGAGGCCAATTAGATCTTCCTTCTTTGGGTATTAAAGTGAGGATTAAATGAAAGAACTGAATTAGTTGTTTTTACCATTACAAATTCAAAGATCTTTAACATGTGTGGTGTACTTAGCTCCATTACATTATTATTATTATTGATACTCAAATTATCTCATCTGTGGCTGGTGGGAGACTTGAGTCCTTTGGAAATGACCTTAATGTATCAATAGCGTTCCTACACTCTGGTATGATAATACTGTCTGGTTCATCTCATATATTTTCTGCCCAAGGCCAGGAGTCAGCCATTTCTCCAAAGAGTTTGGATTTCTTTGAATAGGAAAATGGTATGTGAGACCATAGTCTAGGTGCTAGAAGTGCTCATTGCTCCTGGATTAGTTACTGTTTCTAGGCATTTTAAGAGGACAGTTAGGAAATGCATATTTTTGGGGGGAGAAACTACATCATGAATTCATACTGATATTTCTTTTTTTAAAATTTTTTTAATGTTTATTTATTTTTTAGAGAGAGGGAGACAGAGTGTGGTGGGGAGGGGCAGAGAGAAAGGGAGACACAGAATCCAAAGCAGGCTCTAGGCTCTGAGCTGTCAGCACAGAGCCCGACATGGGGCTTGAACTCATGAACTGCGAGATCATGACCTGGGCCAAAGTCAGACACTTAACCAACTGAGCAATCCAGGTGCCCCCATACTGATATTTCTAATTCAAACTGAGGGCGCACTGTTTTTTATTTTGTGTTTATATGTGTATCTCTTTTAAACTGAAAACGTTGATTCCTAATGACAAGAAGTTAGCTGTTTATTTGCTTTATTTTATAACACAAATATATTGTTTCAGAATTACAATAACAAGCCATGAGTATTCAAAAACTTTTATTTTGAGAAGATTACCAGGTAACATTTATTTGAGTGCTCACTCTTTGCCAGGCACTTAATCTCAAAATGAACCAGAGAGGGAGGTGTGATTATTATCCCCCCCCTTTTTTTGATGAAATTGAGGCTCAAGAGGTCATAAAGTCAGAAGTCAGTAGGTGACGAAGGCAGTACTTGAACCCCCCATGTGTCTGGTTCCATCCTCTCCATTGCTTTGGGTTTCAGTTTTTTTCCTTGCCTTTTGGAATGAATGATTTATCTACTCTCCAACTGCATTGGCCACTTGGGTATTTAATAGTCCTAAAGATGAGTTGACATTCATTATTTGGAAATGTACAGATGAGAGAGAGAGAGAGAGAAGCAAGCAGTTTACTAGTCCAATGTTATTGCTAGAATAGAAAGCTTCTTAACAAGCATGTTGGTTCATACTTTCAAAGTGACAGGTTATTGCTTCCAGTTTTATTAGCTGATGGGTTCTATTAAAAAGTGTTGGTAATTTCTCTTCTGCCGCCAGATCATTTTAAGTGGGGCAAACAAATGGGAGGGGTCATCAGGGCACCAGTCTCATCTGTAAAATGGTTGTACTGGGTCATGTTGTGTCCCCTCAAAATTCATGTCTACTTGGAAACCTCAGAATCTGACCGTATCTGGAAATAGGGTCTTTGCAGATGTAATTAGCTCAGTAAGGTCATACCAGTGTAGATTGGGCCCTAAGTCCAGTGATTGGTGTCCTTAGAAGAAGAGGAGAGGAGATACGGTGAAGAAGACCAGTTGAAGACAGAGCAGAGGTTGGCGTGATGTGGCCACAAACCAAGGACTGCCAAGGAACACCTGGAACACCAGAAGCTGGGAGAGACAAGTGAGGAATCTCCCCCAGTAGTTTTGAGGGAGTGTGGCCCTGCTGCTGCCTTGATTTCAGATTTCCAGCCTTCAGAGCTGTGAAAGAATACATTTCTGTTTTGATCCACTGGTGTGTGGTAATTGGGTTACAGCAGTCCTAGGTAATTGGGTACATACGGCACCTAACTCCCCACTGGGGAGGGAAGCAACAGCTGGGAAGCCTGAGGAGGATCTGGAAGGTTGTTTAGGGTCATCCTGGTGAAACTGGAGGATGGGAGGGGACAAAGGAGATTCCTAGGCAGAGGGACAGCTGGGCAAGTCTAGGAGAAGAGAAGCAGCCTGCGGTAGGCAGGGAGTTGCATGCTAGAACAGTATTTCTTGAATGATTCAAAGACAGCTGTGATAAGAGCTGGGAAGGTGGGAGGTCCCTCAGGGTCTTGCAGGCCACCAAAAATGTCAAGGGAGCCATTTGAGGCCTAAGAAGAGGAGAGACGCTGCAGTAACAAATTGTCAGCGTGAACAGGTCTGGAGGTTTTAGAGGGTGGACTGACTTCTCCCCAAAACTGGAATCCAGTCCAGCACCTTCAGGAGATGACATTTCATCCCTGAGTGAGGCCCTGCCTCTGGGCCACCCCCAGGCAGGCCTTGCACGAAGGGCAGGGAGACGTTAATGGAGGCAAGAGTACCTCCAGCTCTTGGCCTGACTCTCTCAGACTCTGCCTGGAAGTCCATCTAGCCTGCAGCCTCTGACCTTTATTTTGTCATTTCAGAAGGTTCTGCTTTAATAAATCTTTCTAGCCAAGGAAGCCAAGGAGGGGCCTCCCCAGCAGAGGTCCCCACTGCTGCCCTGTTAGGAGGGATGGAGGGAGGCGTGGAGCTGGAGATAGTTGCCCAGTCATCAAGGAGACCAAGGGATCTTCCTGAGTCTGCTTTAATTGGAATTTCCAAGACCCGCAAGACACAGCTGGGATAGTCCTGGAATTCCTTCTTCTCTGAGGAGGAGGAGAGAGACAGAGAGGGGACAGAGAGAGGGAGGGCTGGTCCAGTCCATTGGTCTGGCTTTCTGTCCATCACTTTTAGCTCTAACATTGCCCCTCCCTCAGCCATCTTCCCTTTTCTTTCCAGCTCCTTAGTGGTTGCCCCCACCCATCTCCCTCTCAGGACTACCCAGACATTGGTCAAAGGAAATGAAAGGACCTGGAATTTTCATGGCAGGTGACAAAGCTTCCCTCTTTGACCAAACTCTGTTCAAGCTCCTCTGAACTCTCTTCTCAGCTAGGCCCTAGATTTTGGACTTCTGTGTTCCTCTTCACATTTGGCAAGAATCCTGCTCCGTCAGGTTAGTTATCCTTGGTATTGGATCAGATCACCCTGACTGCCTCATCGGGTTCCTCATCCTCCACCATCCCCCAAGTGGTGTCTCATCATCCTGGCCTGCCTCCAGCAAGAATTCCAATTGGTCTGTTTAGCCAGAATTCCCCCTCTTAGTAATTTTCCCTCCAGTGAGCTGCTCCTTGGCTAGGAAGTCCCACTTTTCCTTGTATTGACCCCACTCTGTCTTCCCTACTGTAAAATCCCACTGCAGCAGTCCCTATACCTATGGCAATAGTTCCCCTGAATAAGGTCTGCTTTACCATTCTTTGGCAAATGTCAGGAGTAATTTTTTCTTTAACACAGGTCAGGGATATTTGTTGAATAGATATTCTATAGCTCAATGGAACTTAGGCCAAGGAGGCTCTGGAGTCAGGATGGTTGGGTTTATATCCCAGCTCTGCCACTTTCTAGCTGTGTGGCCTTGGACGTGTGGCCAACCTCTCTGTGCCTCAGTGTTCTACTCTGTCAAGTGGGGATAAGTATTCACCTCCTGCAGCTGTTGTGATAAGAAAATGCCTGGGAAGTGCTTAGTGTCTTGCATATCCTAAATGCCAAATACATGTTAATTAGCCTTAACGAGGGCGACTATTTTTCTTTCTGGGAATAAAGATAAACAGACCTAGTCTTGAATTCCCACTCTGCTGCTTACTTGCTCAGTGACCCAACGGTAGCTAATTTGACTCTTCAAGCCTCAGTTTCTCATCTTTAAAATGGAAACAAGCATACCTGTCCAAGCTGTGCAGGTGAGGATGAGAGAAGATGTGTATAAACACCTGGGTACTTACCAGGAGCTCAATGACTGGTTGGCCCCACCACTTACTGTGATTTGGGCAAATGCTTCCTCTCCTGCCGTAGTTTCCTCATCTAGAAAACGGGACAATAATAGTACCTATTTCATAAGCTTACTGTGAGGGTTATAGGATTTATTTTAAGCAAAACTCTCAGAATAGCATCTGGCACTGTTAAATATTATAATAATTATTTATTCTTCTTCTTCCCTGTAGTAATAAAAGTTAACGGCTACCATTTACTAAGCACTTACTATGTGCCAGGCATTGTGCATGACTGCCCTATGACCTAGGAGCTCCTACCAGCCCCTCTTCACCAAAGAACAAACTAAGGCTTAGAGAGGTAAGATCACTTGCCCAAGGTCACCCCATCCCTGTAAGTGGCAGAGTTATTGTCACCATCATCCCAAGCATGAATACAGTGGTCTTGGATATGTGGGAACAGCCACCAGAAACCAACAGAATAGTCATCCTTATGGTTCTGTGCTCCACAGCCCCTCTCCCCACCCAACACCCCTGGGGAAAACTGGACTGCGGGTGAAGTCTGGTAGGGGTGATGGATGAGCAGAGACAGCTCCTGCTGCAGTGTAAACACATAGAAATATAGGTCAGTTCCGGCAGCCAAGCCCCCCTGCGTGTTTTACCCCAAAGCCAATCTTGTCAACTTGATCTTCTGCCCTGAACTTCAGCTGTCCTCGGGATGTTCTTGTGTTTCATGAATTATGCAGGCTTAACAAAATGTGTGCTCCACAGATTAAAGACTCTGTTCTCCTGACTGGAAGGCCTTTCTTTCCTCCACCAGAGTTTTTTTCCTTCCTCTTACTCTCACAGCCTGTTTTTTTTGTTGTTGTTGTTTTGTTTTTTAGCTATCCTGTAGAGCACCTTCTCTCTTCTTGCCCTTAACAGTTCAACTTGTGATGCCCTGCTTTGTGCTAGTCTCACTACAGATTCTCTGTTATCAACTAGGAACACTTTTGGGAATCCCAAGGGGTCCTGGGTAAGTTTAGTGGATTAGAACTCAGCATGGCTGGCTCTGATAATATGGATCCAATCTTGTGGTAAATTGGCTCGTCTATCAAAAAGAAAAGCCCTGATTTGTAGCATTTGCCAATTTCCATGGTGTAAATCCTTCCACTGTGGTGGATTTCAAGGTAACCAGTGTAACCTCACTGGAAATGAGTGTGGGAAGAGATGCCCAGAATCAGCTCTCACAAGTTGGTGCAGGTAGGGTCTGGCACACTGCTGGTTCAGTTCCCATGAGTGGTGGAGGCAATTATTTGTGGTCTAGGTTTGGGTCCCGATCATGCCCCTTATGAGCTATATTAAGTTGGGCAATGCACTTAACTAACTTCTTGGAGCCCCAGTTTCCTCATCTGTGAAAGGATATGCTAATAGGAGTTTTGTCTGGAGTTGTGATTGGGGGTAAATGGGTTGAAGTAGATAATAAAGTGGTTATAGCACTTCATCTGACACACAGAGTTCAGTGAATGGTACCTACAGTACATCAGATTGGGAAGGGCCTGTGTCAGTTAAGATAGGCTAGGTGTTGCCATAGTAACAGATAACCCCAAATGCCAGAGTCTTTTTTTTTAATATGAAATTTATTGTCAGATTGGTTTCCATACAACACCCACTGCTCATCCCAAAAGGTGCCCTCCTCAATACCCATCACCCACCTTCCCCTCCCTCCCACCCCCCCATCAACCCTCAGTTTGTTCTCAGTTTGCCAGAGTCTTAACATAACCAAACTTTATTTCTCATTCATGTAGTGTGACAAAAGCATATTGGCCCAGAAGTCTTTGTTTATCCTAATTTTTCAGAAAAGCAGGTTAATGGAGGCCCATGTTGATATGTGCTCATGGGAACCACAGCGTGAAGAAGAAAAACATACTGAATTGCCTGCTCTGTTTTAAACCTCTTGCCCAGAAGTGGCACATATCACTTCCACTCATTTTATTAGCTGAAGCAAACAAATACCTAAATTCAAGAGAGTGGAGAAAAGTAATCCTACTATGGGCCTGGAAAGAGAACCCAAAGTTCTTGGTAAGTGGCCTTAAAGATTTGCATAATCTCCTAAATAATGATTTTCTCTAGCGGCTCTTACTTTTTTTTCCCCATTAAACAGCCAATGTTAAAACTGAGCAGAGAATGTGCGGGAAGCCCAGTGCTCACAGTTTACCAGATGGGTGACCTTGGGCAAGTTACTGAACCTCTCTGGCTCCGGTATCCTCATCTGTCAAGTGGGGAGAATAGATCCTTCATCTCTGAGAGTTGTAGTGAGGATTGCCTGTGTTAATATACACAGTCACTGTAAGCACTGTGTCAGGTAGAAACCACCATTATTATTAATCTACCACAATCCTATCAGGTTGGTGCAATGATCACCTTTTTTTGCAGACGAAGACACCAAGTGTCCAAGGAGTGATTTCACTTATCCAGGGTCACACAGTTGGGAGTGAACAGCATCAGGGTTGGAGTTTATACCTGTCTGATCCCCAAAAGTCCACTTTTGAGGGTCCTGGCACTTTTCTGAGAGGGAACCAGCGGCCCCTCCCCTACCTGTTGTATCTAGACCCAGAGGGATGTGGCTGGCTTGGTCTCAGGGTTCTTCTGCAGATCAGGACTGTGGTAGCTGAACAAAGCAAAAAAGGAAACCTCATTACAATGCCAACACATACACGTGGGGTTCCTGCCTCGATTAAAGTAAATGTCTCAATTAACACAGAAGACCTTTTCCTTTCCATAGCTGCAGGCGAGTTCATCTTTTGGATCAATTAAATTGTTGACAGTCAGCATAGGAGGCCACATACAAATCAACAGCCAAGGTGCCTTTGGGTGCAGGTTTGCCTGTGCTGTGTGAGCCGGGCATGGGATGGAGTCAGGTTCGAATATTTTGATGCCATCCTCAGTAAGAAATACATTTTCTATCACACCCAGCACATGGCACATATGCACATACACATGCCCATACGTGCACGCATGCTCGCACACACAGAACTATGGTACTGGGATATTTTCCACTCTGTTTCCACTCCAGAAAAAATTCTGGTTTCCCAACCTACTAAATTAATTTTGTGGCACGATGAATAGGATGTAGCCCACATTTTGAAAAACGTTGAACTACACTGTGGTCACCCAAGTCGTGTGTTGGGACCCTTGGATGGTGCCCTTGATGTGTTGCCACGGGGTTGAGGGCAGGTCTGTCCACAGGAGTGAGAGAGACCCCAGCACTAAATATCCATGTCATCCTATAGCAGTTCACAAGCTCTGCCTTTCTCTCTGACCCTCTCCCACCATTGCTCTCCTTACTAACCTCATGAGAGCTACATTGACCTCTTTGCTCTTTGTGCTACATCTAGTACATCTCCATCTTGAAGTCTTGGGACTCGGCTGATCCTGCTTCTCTGAACTTCTCCCTCCTGGGCCTACCTTCTTTCAGCTCTATCAGAAAAACTTTCCCTGACCCACCCTCTGTAAATGGCAGCCCTGCACATTTTCCACTTTGTTTTTCTTATTAACACTTAACCGCCACTCAGTGTATATGTATTTATTGTCTACTTCTCTCCCTTCAAAAGTAAGTTGCATAAAGGCAGGGAATTTGTGTAGTTCACTGTTGTATCTCAGAGTCTAGAGAAGTGTCTGCTGCATAGTAAGTACTTTATAAGCTTTTTCCAAATGGCGCAATGCCCAGCACAAAACAAACACTTGGGAAATATTGGAGGTTATTTTATCTTCTAGGCTTCGTTTTTTTGTATATCCCTCAAAAAAAAATTTAATAACAGCTATGTCGAGAAGTCACATAGCATACAAACTCACCCATCTAATGTGTACAATTAAATAGTTATTAGTATATTCGGGGATGTGTGCAACCATACCACAGTCAATTGTAGAACATTTTTATCACCTCAAGAAATCTCACACTCTTTAACTATCACCTCCCCAACCTCCAACCTCCCCAGCCATGAGAAACCACTGTTCTGCTTTTTATCTCCATAGATTTGCCTATTCTGTTCATTTTATGTAAAAGGAATCATCTTTTCATGTGTCTGTGGGCCATCTGGATGTCTTCTTTGTAGAAATGTCTGTTCTTGCCTTCTGACCATTTTTTAATTGGATTATTTATTTTTGGGGTGCTGAGATATATCAGTTCTATGTTTTGGATACTAACCCTTTACCAGATATGTCATTTGTAAATATCTTCTCCCATTCCATAGGTTGCCTTTTAGTTTTGTTGATTGTCTCCTTCATTGTGCAGAAAGTTTTTATTTGAGGTAGTCCCAATAGTTTATTTTTGCTTTTGTTTCTTCTGCCTCTGGAGACATATCTAGGAAGAAGTTGCTATGGCTGATGTCAAAGAGATTACTGCCTGTGCTGTCTTCTAGAATTTTTATAGTTTCAAATCTTACATTTAGGTCTTTAATCCATTTTGACTTTATTTTTGTGTATGGTATAAGAAAGGGATCCAGTTTCATTCTTTTGCATGTTGCTGTCCAGTTTTCCCAGCACCATTTGCTGAAGAGACTTTTTTCCCATTGGATATTCTTTCCTGCTTTGTCAAAGACTAATTGACCATATAGTTGTGGGTTTGTTTCTGGGTTTTCTGTTCTGTTCTATTGATCTATGTATCTGTTTTTCGTGCCAGTACCATCCTGTTTTGATCACTAAAGCTTTGTAATAGAACTTGAAATATGGAATTGTGATGCCTCCAGCTTTGCTTTTCTTTTTCAAGATTGCTGTGGCTATTCAGGGTTTTTTGTGGTTCCATACAAATTTTAGGATTGTTTGCTCTATGTTTTTATATAAAAGTTTGTTTTCAGGTATATTATTTGATTTTTTTTCCCATCCATTCTGTGATTTGTGACAGTCACTTAAACCACTGAGCCACCCACATGCCCCCAAGGTTTTGAATTTTGACGAAGTTCTATTTATTTAGTTTTTTGTTGTTGCTGCTTGTGCTTCTGACATCATATCTAAAAGTCCATTGCCAAATCCAAGGTTATAAAGATTTACTCTCTTTTCTTCTCTAAGAGTCTTATAGTTTTAGCTCTTACATGATCCATCTTGAGTTAATTTTTTTTTTAATGTCTATTTATTGTTTAGAGAGAGAGAGAGAGACCGAGTAAGCATGAGCAGGGGAGGGGTAGAGAGAGAGAGGGAGACACAGAATCTGAAGCAGGCTCCAGGCTCCGAGCTGTCAGCACAGAGCCTGACACGGGCTCGAACTCACAAATTGAGAGATCATGACCTGAGCTGAAGTCAGATGCTTAACCGACTGAGCCACCCAGGCACCCCTTGAGTTAATTTTTATGTATGGTGTGAGGTAACTCACATCTCATTCTTTTGCATGTGGCTACCTAGTCATCCAAGAACATTTGTTGTTTGCTTGTTTATCTGTTCAGTGACTGGCTGGATTATTTTAACGAAGTCTATTCCCCTCCCTGTTACAGTGCAAAGTCTCTGATCTTGATTCTCCGAGAGGGCAGCCTGGAATAAGCCCAGAGTCACACTCGAATGACAGGGCTTTTGGCAGAACTCTCTTTGGCTGTTTCTTTCCCTGACCACACTAAATATTAAACTACCTCAGTCGTTCCATTTAAGGAATCTTCAACAGTGCCCTAGGGCATAAATTGCTTCACAAACTGATACAATAAAATCTGGGCTCTTTGGAAGAGATGCTTCCTGAGGACAGTGTTTGAGGTTTGTGATGACAAAATCCTCCCACTCGTCTTTTCCTTTTCTGTCTCTGGCAAACTAGCTGGCCTACAGTAGGTTAGCCTGTATCTCCAATGAATCCATCAATAGCCCATTGAAGCCCAGTAGCCCTTCACCATCTGTACTGTTTCTTGAAAACACCCTTAGGCTTGAACTTCACACTCTGTTGTAAATGGACTTGGTTGCTTTGGGAAGGGATGAAGAGCCCCATTAGCTCTGGTCTACTTCTGTCCCCCAGATAAAACCTCTGAGACTGTAACTGTGATACTGGGGGTAGGCAATGGCATACTTCTCTCTGGGTGACACTCCTGTTTAGGAGAGAGGGGTGCTCTGGAGGTCCCAGGCCTCCTTGGTTTGTCTCTCCCACTGTGGAACCCCCTCCCTCACCTCATGAGCTCGGGCAGGGGCTCTCAGGATGTCAGTATTCTCAGTAGTGCTATGCTCAAGGTGGAGTCTCTGTGGGGCTGGGCAGAAGGGATCCCCCACCTCTCAGCTGTACTTCATTAGAACCTAGCATCAGCAACGTGTAGCTGGGGACCAGAGGAGAAATGCTGATGTCCTGCTCCTTCCAGGAAGATAGCACTCTAACTGGGAGTTGGGGAGAAAAGGAAGCCTGTGTTCTTGACTATACCAGTCTAGAGTGGAATTTCCATTTTGAGTCTAAGTTCAAATACCACTGACTATCCTTTTTTGTTTCCTACTTTTAGTAGAATTTCTTGAATAACTAGGGGTGCCTGGGTGGCTCAGTCAGTTAAGTGTCCGACTTCAGCTCAGGTCATGATCTCTCAGTTTGTGAGTTTGAGCCCCACTTCGGGCTCTGTGCTGATAGCCCAGAGCCTGGAGCTTGCTTCAGATTCTGTGTCTCCCCCTCTCTCTGCCCCTCCCATGCTCATGCTCTGTCTTTCTCTGTCTCTCAATAATAAATAAATGTTAAAAAAAAAGAATTTCTTGAATAACTATTTCTTTTTTTAATTTTTTTTAATGTTTATTTATTTTTGAGAGCCAGAAAGGGACAGAGTGTGAGTGGGTGAGGGGCAGAGAGAGAGGGAAACACAGAATCCGAAGCAGTCTCTGGTCTCTGACAGCACAGAGTCCAATGTGGGACTCAAACTCATGAACCGTGAGTTCATGACCTGAGCTGAACCGACGCTTAACCGACTGAGCCACCCAGGTGCCCCTGAATAACTGTTTCTTTATTTGGTGTATGGCCCGTTTCCAGAAGCTTAATTTTTTTAAAATAAATAATTTCCACCAATCTTTCAGGGAAGTGGGTCCACAGAGCTGCTCACACAGTCATGCTAGTATTGGAATCCTCTAGGTTAAACTTAAACCTTGCTTCATTCTGCCTAAAATTCTCTCCTTCTCCAACCAACTAGAAAACTCTCATCATTTTTCAAGTCTCAGTTTAATATTTCCTTCTCCCTCCCACCCTCCTCTTCCCTACGTAGGGCTCTATCATTCTTCCCATTGTGTTATTTTTACATCTGTCCACCATATTATCTTGCAGTTGCTTGCCTCATATGTGACTTCTCCACTAGACTCTTTGCTCCTCAAGGGCATGTATTGGTAATCACTGCACAGCCATTCCTAGCATGGAGGTTCGCATGCACTATGTACCCAACTAATGAATCTTAAACAAATTTCACATGGTTTTTGTGTTGGCCACTTTCTTTGCATCTTGTTTGTGTATATGCATGTTTATGTGTATCTGTGTGCTTCTGCATCTGTGGTCCATGAGAAGAGCATCATTAATAAAAAATAGCTGTCATTTATATGTAGCAGGTCCTGTTTAAGCATTCTTTATGTGTATTACTCCATAATGTAATCCTCACAGTAACCCCATTATACATCATTTATTGTGCTTAACCCTATTATGCCTCATTTACACTGAGAAAATTGAGACGCAGGTTTTAAGTCCAAGGTTACATACTAATAAGCTATAGGGTCAGTATTTAAGTCCAAGAAATCTGACCCCAAAACTGTTCTGCTAAATTGTCTAAGGTGTATACCAGGTGCATAGTAAGTAGTCCCTAATAGAAATTAGTAAACACAAGCATCAGTGAACCCAGCCTCCAATTAAAGAAAAGAGTTTATCTTGTATTTCATTTTCTTGCTTATGAACGAGTATACCTCCGATCATTGCCTTCTTCCTTAAATGAGGTCTGAGACAACACCTTAAAGTATTATCTGCCTGCTACCTGGCTGATCACCTTCCTCCTAAGAAGACAGGTACCAGGTCTATCCAGACTCATTTTGCCACCAGTAAACCCAAAATGCAGAGCCCTTCCAAGGTCAATAACCACCCTGTTTTATTGGGACTTGCACCCTCTTTTTTTTAAAGGTAGTTTCATTTTTATTGCTCTGTCATCTTTATGGAGAGCACTCGCTCTGTCATGGCTTTGCATTCATTTCCTATGGACATATTTGCATATATATCGAATCCTTTCACAGGTGGGCTCCAGTAAAATCCCACTTCCTTTAATGAGGGTGGTGGGTTCTTCTCATTTAGGAAACCACTGTTATCTTGGTGAGCTAGTTGAGTTCTGAAGCCTCACACCTTCCTGGCAAAGTCACAAGCGTTATTGTCATTTCTCAACTACCTGCAGGATGGCCACCTTCATGGACAATGATCGAAATCATGACCCACAGGCCATCCCAGTATTTTGGTATTTATTTTCTATGATGCTAAAGCACTGATATTTTATTTTTTTAAATGTGAGGCAGAGTTGCCATGATTTTTATAATTTTTTTAAATTGAGGAATAACATAATTAGAGTGTACAAGTCTTAAACATATATTCACTCTCCGATGAAGATAAAGAACATTCGCAGCACCCTGGAAGACCCCTTCATGACTCTTTCCAGTTGATATTCAACTCAGAGGTGATCACTTCTTTGGACTTCTATCACTACAGATTTATTTTCCCTGTTTTTGAACTGCATATCAAATGGGATCATACTGTATGTATTCTATTGTATCTGTCTTCTCTTGGACATTATGTCAGTGAGAGTCACCCATTTGGTTAATGGAACAGCAATCTATTCCTTCTTATTACTGTATCATGTCCTATTGTATGGATGTACACAGTTTATTTACCTGTTCATCTACGAATAGACACTTGGGCCATTCCCAACTTTTGGTTATTATAAATAAAATATGTGTGGTAAATAAAGTCTTTGTGCAAATATATGTTTTCATTTTGGGGGTAAGTTGCTAAAAATTGGTTTCCTTGGATTAAGGAGTACATGTATATGTAATTTTATAAAACACTTACAGCTTTTTCTTCAAAATGGTTGTATATTTTTTCCTGTTTCCTTTCAAAATGTTTGAAACTGTTGGTTGTTCTACATCCTAGCTGAAATTTTATGTTGGCTAGATTTTTAGAAACCATTCTGATGGCCATATAGTGTTTTGTCAATCTGGTTTTAGTTTGCGTTTCCCTGATGGCTAATAGCATTGGTACATTTTCACATACTCATTAGTTATTTGTGTATCTTCCTTTGTGGAGGGTCTTTTCAAGATTTCTGACCATTTTTACTAGACTGTTTTTCTTTTTATTATTGAGATGTAAGAGTTTCTTTTATATTCTGGAAGCAAGTACTTTATCAGATATATGTATTATGACTATTTTCTTCCAGTTTATGGCTTCCCTATTAATTTCCTTAATGGTGTCTTTTGAATGAACAGAAGTTTTAAATTTTTATGGCATCCAATTTATAAATTAAAAAAAATTTATGGTTAGTGCTTTCTGTGCCCTAAGAAAGTTGGCTTATTACAACATATTCTTCCATGTTTCCTTCTAGGAGCTTTATAGTTTTAACTCATGTTTAGGTCTATGAGTCATCTTGAGTTAATTTTTTGATATGTGGGATATAGGGATTGAGATTCTTTTTTTTATTTTAATCTGTGTATCTAGTTATTCCAGCACCATTTGTCAAAAGACTCCTTTTTCCATAGAATTGCTTTGCTGCTTTTGTAGAGAACCAATTGACTATAACATGTGGGTCTATTTCTAGAGTCTTTATTCTGTCCCAGTTATGTGTTTTATCTGTTTTTATATCACTCTAGCACACTATCTTCATTACTGTTATTTTATAGTAATCAGGTAATGTAAGATCTTCTTTAAAATTGTCTTGGCTTTGCTAGGTTGTCATGTCTCAAAATTTGTATGTTGAAGTACCTCAGAATGTGACTTTATTTGGAGATGGGGTCTTTATAGAAGTTTTCAAGTTGAAATGAGTTCTGTAGGTACATCCTAAATTATCATGACTTGTGTCCTTTTAAAAAGGGGACGTTTAGAGGTGCCTGGGTGGCTCAGTCAGTTAAGCGTCCGACTTTGGCTCAGGTCATGATATCACCATTCATGAGTTCAAGCCCTGTGTCAGGCTCTGTGCTGACAGCCCAGAGCCTGGAACCTGTTTCAGATTCTGTGTCTCTCTTTCTGTCTGCCCCTCCCCCACTCATGCTTTCTCCCTTTCTCTCTCTCTCCTTCTCTCTCTCTCTCTCTCTCTCTCTCTCTTTCTCTCAAAAATAAATAAACATAAACAAATTAAAATTAAAAAAAAAGGAAACTTGGACACAGACATGCACACAGGGAGAACCTGTGAATATGAAGGCAGAGATCAGAGTGATGCTTCTACAAACCAAGGAACATCAAGGATTGCTAGCAAACTACTAGAAGCTAGGGAAGACATATGGAACAGAGTTTTTTCACAGCTCTCACAAGGAACCAGTCCTGGCAACATCTCAGTCTTGGACTTCTAGCCTCTAGAACCTTGAGACAATAAATTTTAAGCCACATGGTGTTTGTTATGGCAGCCCTAGCAAAGTATTCATAGGTCTTTTGCTTTTTCCTGAACTTTTAGAATTAGCTTCTTAGCTCTTTCAGTCTGATTTTGATTGGGATTGCATTCAGTTTGGGGGAGAATGGGCATCTTCACATTAAGTCTTCTGATCCATGAACATGGTATATCATTCCATTTATTCAGGCCTTTAATTTCTTTTAGCATTCTTCTTTGGTTTTCAGTAAACTGATCTTATACATTTTTTCATTAAATTTATTCCTAATTATTGCATCTTTGATGATACTTTTGTAAATTCTCTTGTTTTCCTAACTTTGTTTTTTAAATTGTTGCCACTAAAAATGAAACTTATTTGAATTACATATTGACTTGTATTTTGTGATTTTGCTAAATTCACTTATTCTAGTAGATGTGTGCATGCGTGTGTGTGTGTGTGTGTGTGTGTGTGTGTGTGTGTGTGTATGAATTCATTAGGACTTTCTACATACATAAGCCTGTTGTCAGTCAGGCTTATGTAATTTGTTTAAAGTAGTTTGCAGTACGATATAGCAGTGACTCTTTCTATGACCTTGGTCAGGCATTTAATTTCTCTGAACTTTTAGTGGTTCTTCTTATAGAGAGAGACTGTTATGTAGACTTGTCTTTGAGATTCCTTTCAGATCTAAGATGGTAAGAGATCCAGCTCTGTTACTTGCTTATTTTGTGACCCTGGGCAAAATATTCCATCTCTCTGAGTCTCTATTTGTTCATTTGTAAAATGGACATAATGTTCATTTGTTCATAATGTTCATAATGTTCATTTGTAAATGGAATAATAATAATGATAATAATATATTCATGTCATAAAGTTGTTATGATGAATCAATGCAATAAAGCATGTGAAGTATTTATCAGGACACTTAGAAGATTGTAGGCACTCAATAGCTGTTATATGTTGTGGTATAATAAAATATATATTTGGTCTTTGTCCCTGGTTTCTGGTACAGAACTTCTAAAACCCTTGGAATTTCCAGAATGATAGGAATGCCTTTTGTTATTCATAACTTTCTACTCCTTTCTAGACACTTGAGTTTATGACAGTTAGTTGACTCAGGGTGAAGCCCCTAGATAGCCTCAGGATGGGTCTGGTCACTTTCAGCTTCTGCTATCTCTGGAAAGGGGAAGAGAGCTGGAGAATAAGTTATAAACACTCTTGAGCAAGATTTGGAGAGCTTCCAAGTTGGTGAACACATCTACATGCAGCGAGGGTGGGACATCCCAACCTCATGGACACAGAGGCTTCTGTGCTTCTTCTGGACCTCACCCTAGGTACTTCTTCATCTGGATGTTTATTTGTCTCTTTTATAATAAACTGTGGCCATAAGTATAGCACTTTCCTGAGTTCTATGAGCTATTCTAGAAAATTATCAAATCCAAGGAGGGAGTCACAGGAGCCCTTGAATTTATAGTTGGGTTGGCTGGACAGAAGAAGTGTGGGTACCCTGGGCACCCCATTTGTGGCTGTTGTCTAAAGTGGGGGCAGTTTGTGGGCTGAGCTCTTAGTTTTTAGAATCTGCACTAACTCTGAATAGTGTCAGAGTTGAATTGTTGGATATCCAGTTGGTATCAGAGAATTGGGGAATTGGTTGTTGATGTTGGAAAAAGACATCGCACCTATTAATAATTGTGATGCTGTTAATAATAATAATAAATGATAGCACTGTAATGCTTTCTAGCTCACAAAGCAGATTTACATTTTATATCTCATTTGGTTACCACAAGGGCCTGTTGGCTAGGCAGAGCTGAGATTATTAACCTAACTGTATTGATGAGTAATGAAAAGCTCAGAGAAGTTAAACAACATGTCTAGAGCCATTCAGCATGTAGGAGACAGTACTGTGACCTGGTTTTCTGACCTTGAATCTTGCCATTTCCACAATAAGGACGGGTTGGGCAAGGGAAGTTTTGTAAAGACCAGCCCTAGTACCTAGGGACACTGTAGGGACACTCACCAAACATACTCTGAGGGGTGTTTGTGTGTGTGTGTGTGTGTGTGTGTGTGTGTGTGTGTGTGGTTTCCCTAAAGCCACCAGATCAGGACATTTATCAAACTGAATTATGCCTCAGAATCCCCAGAGAAGCATACAAAAGTACAGGTTCCTAGGCTCCACACTCATAGGTTTGATTCAGAGCTCTGGAAGGGCTCAAGAGCCAAGGATTTTTTTTTAATGTTTGTTTACTTATTTTGGGAGAAAGAGAGCCAGAGAGAGAGAGAGGGAGGGGCAGAGAGAGAGGGGCAGAGGAAGATGGAGAGAGAGAATCCCAGGCAGGCTCTGAGCTGTGACTGCAGAGTCCAATGCGGGGCTCAAATCCATGAACCATGAGATCCTGACTTGAACCTAAATCAAGAGTCTGACAACTAACTGAGCCACCCAGATGCCCCTAAGAGCCAAGGATATTTTTTAGCAAACACCCCAAATAACTCTGATACAGTTCTTCTACTGACCAAAACCCTTGCTTTAAGCAGTGGTTCTCAATCCAGGCTGCACATGAGAGTCACCCAGGAAGCTTTTAAAACTTAAGGTGCCCAGGCTCTCCCCAGGGCTACAGAATCAAAATCTCTAGCAAGTACAAAGAGCTGTTCCAGATGAGCTGACCCACAGGGTTACCTGCTCATCCTGTCCCTCTGTTCCTTACCTTTCCTCCACTCTTTACCTTGTGTACCTCTTGTTTGGTGTCCCTGATTTATTTTGTTTTAATCTCCTAGGTTTCTCTCCATCTCTGTCTTTCTGTGTTTGTCCTTCTTTAGTCCATCTGTGTCTCTCTGAGACACTCTCTCATCTCTGTCATCTCTGTCTCTCTATTTTGTGTTGTCTCATTGGGTGAATATCTCCGAGACTCTACCTCCCTGTGTTTCTCTTCTGTATTTCCCTTTTCCTGGGTCTGTGGCTACGTGTCTTTCTGTGAATTCCTGCCTCTGATTCTTTACAGTCCTGGCTCTTGCTTTGACTCTGGGTCTTTTGTTTCTCCTGTCCTGCCCACTGTGCATCTCTCTGTGCATCTGAGCCCGTGTGTGTGCGTGTGTGTGTGTGTGTGTGTGTGTGTGTGTGTCCATTACTCTCTTTCCATCTCTGGTCTTTTTCTTCTTCTCTCTCCCTGCTACCTCCCAGCCTCTCAGCTCTGCAACTTTATGTGAAATCCAAAGAGACTCTTCTATAGAGAAGTCTGAAATGCCCTGGGCCAGACCCCAGACCCCTGCAAATCTCAGAATGTTCACCTCTAATCAGGAGCCCCATCTGGGACTGTCCCACTCACCTGCAGGGCTTATCTGGAGCCCTCAGCTCCCTGTGCTGCCAGAGATAAGGTGCCCTTTGTGGCAGTTGCCTTGGGCATGACCCTCAAAAAGACTAGATAATAGATAAGTAGCCTGGCCTTTGGGATCCTGGAGCACCTTCCACTTCTCCCCAGGCTGAAAACTGACCTTCCTATCACTGACCCTAAGTATCCCACAATACTCTCAGGGGCTTTATGGCTGATCCAAACTGCCCTTAGGAAAATCAGACTAACTTTTATCTCTGAGCTAATATTGTTAATTCCTCATTAATTGAATAATTTATTTACCTGGTATTTGTTAAACACTGTGTACCAGATTCTGTGCTGAAGGCATAGCAGTGAAGGTAACAGGTATAATATTGCCAGTCTCAGCCCTCCTAACTATTGTAGCATGGATTGAGCATCTATTGTGTTCCAGGAGTTTCCTTTATATAAAAAAATTTATACTAGAATTCCCTGCTGCAAGAGAACAGCCACTTTTAGTGCAAAATACTTTAATTATCTGCTCGTAATCATTATAGATATTAATTAATTATAGCTGTTAATACACTGGGCATTTAAGTCTTCTGTATTCAGGGGTGATATTTAAAATGTTTAACAAATGAGCAGTTAACCAATGAATGCATTTGCCCCACTCCTCATTTCTATTGCAGTTAGTTGCATAAACATGAAATCTTCTGTCATTCATCCATCCATTCATTCATGTTTTCACTCACATTCATTTATTCTTTCTTTCAGCATATTGTTAAGGACCCTCTGGGTATCATGCACTGTGTTAGGACTTGGGGATGCAACAAGTAACAGGACACCATAAGGAACTCAGAAGAAGGGGATAAAGACATTAGCCAAGTTCATAGAATGGGACAAAGGAAAAGTTCGGGAGTGTAGACTTAGAAGTCTAACCTAGTTAGAGCAATTAGGGAGGGCTTTGTGGAGGGAGGGATTTTAATACTAAGACTTTAAATAGTGAACAAGGGTTAGCCAGATGAGGTCTCTTTCTTGACAGTTTTTTATGTTCCATAGGACAGAACATGGTGCCCTGAGCATAGTAGGATTCCACCAAATCAATAGGTAAATAAAACACGATGACTCTGAAAGCAGTTTTCTGGCCGGGTGGTAATTAGCTAGGGAAGCCATAATGAAGATGTATTATCTTTTCCAGAAACACTTAACTGTTAGCACATCTTTTGTCATTACATGCACCCAGCTCCTGGCCAAGCATCAAAGGCAGTTTTCTCCACTCAAAATTCATGGTGACATCAGAGCTTTCAACAGACTTTTCCTGCTCACTCTCCCAGACCAAGAAGACAAATTAAGAGCCCAGGGAAGTAAGCCTTGGAAACAAAACTTGATGAGAGAGAACATTATCAGGTACTAGTTCTCAAACTCCTGCCTATAGGGGCCATGTTTCTAGAGCTGTGGTCTGGGTTTCTAGAGTTTCTTCTATTCTTTTAGAAGAAACCAGAAATCTGAATTTTCATGTGAAACCTTCTGATTTTTATGTTGGAATCTAATTTAAAACTTAAAAAAAAAGTCATTACATGTAGCAAACCAAACATTGATGTGCTGCTGTCTCAGTCTGTTCTGGCTGCTATAACAAAAGTGCCATAGACTGTGTGGCTTAAACAACAAACATTTGTCACAGTTCCAGAGGCTGGGAAGTCCTGGGAAGTGAGACCTACTTCTTGGTTCATAGATGACTGACTTCTCTCTATGTTGTCACATGATGGAAGGAGTGAGGGAGCTCTTTGGGGTCCCTTTTATAAGAGCAGTAATCCTATTCATGAGGGCTCTACCCTCCAAAGGCCTCACCTCCTAATACCATTACATTGGGGGTTAGGATTTCAAAGCATATGAATTTTGGAGTGACAAACAGCTCATAACAGCTGCCATTCCTAATTTAGAAGCTATTTCCTCAGACTGAGAAGGACTGAGAGGGGCTTCTATTTACCATGCAGCGTGTTGTTCTGAACATTGTACTACATGTTCTATGGATCTTCATTGTGAATATTCATTGCATGAATATCTCTATTATCTTATTTAATCTTTGTAACAACCTCATGGGGCTGGTATTATCATCTCTTTTGAGGAAGATTGCCAAATTAAGTCTGCAGGGACCCAATATTAACCATAAGGAAGCTTAATATTCAAACAGAATTGGATATGAACTAAGAAGAGGAGAAAGTTGTTGAATCAGGGACCTGATTTTGTAAGACATTCCCTCCCCCAGGTGCTAAGAGCCTTGAATAACCAGCTGTTTGTCTAAAAACTGTCATTTTGTTGGTTGGATGTCTTCACTAATTGCTCTAAATACTGCTGCTCTTTTCTGCAACTTTCTTGCATAGAGAGTTTTAACATGTTGGTATGGGAACCCAGCTCCCTGTTATGTAAAATATATGTAGCCTACAAAGTTATTCACCATGAATTAATATCATGTCTGTGGTATTTGAGATCCACCCAGCTAAGCAACACTGTTAGACTTTCAGGTTCTGATTTTTCACGCCTCTGAAATAGTTCAATCCTTTTATATGATAGGAGTTGCATCTTAGAAAAGACAATCAGAAAACATTTCCTTTTACCTGGGCTTCTGAATTTTTTCCTTCGATGGGAGCATCCTGTAACCCTAGAGTATTAGGGCCCCTGTACCAGAGAGGATTTTGCTAGATGAACTCCCAAGACCCCTGTAGGTATCTCCAAGTGGGATTTAGCAAGGTCATGGATCTTTAAACCAACCCTGTGGAGAGATTGTCTGTTCCAAGATGTGAACCCCATGAACAATCAGATAAAAGGGCTTATCTATCTCAGAGTCATTGGGAAGTCAGACACTGAATGGAGTAGCTGTGTTGCTTAGCAGAGTGGGTCTTAAATTCTGGCATGCATGAAGCCATCAGTTTGCTTGTTTGTAGATTCTTGACCCCCCAGCTTCCATTCTGATTAACTGTATTTGTCATGGCAGAAGGCTAAGGTGTTGTAGCAAAAGGCCCAATAATAACATGGCTTATAGAACACCGAACTTATTTCTCCCACACACATTACAATCCAAAGTGAGTGTTCCTGATTGGTGGATATCTTTGTTTCATGAGATGTGGCAGGTTAAGGATGGCCATGTATTATTTGACATTCCTCTCATTGAGAAATGAGGTTGATGTCCCCTCCTCTTGCTTTGACCAACAGAATGTTTTAGAAGTGACCCTACACTAGTGTCTGGGCACAGCCCTTAAGAGACTATAGGATTCCACTTTTTTCTCTTGGAACACTCACTCTTTGAACCCAGCTACCATGCTATGTGGGAGCCCAAAAGCCTGTGAGGAGGCACATGTGGAAGAAGAAGAGGGACACATGGTAGTCAGCCCCAGTTAAGCTTTCAGCTGAGAGCTAGAATCAACTTTCCCACCATGGGCATGAATTACTATGGAAGTGGACCCTCTGGTCCAGTGGAACCTTCCCACCTGGTGCCATTCCCATCCCCTTCCCACCAGGGATCCCCTGGTGCCTGCCCAAATCATAGATTCACGTGCCTGATAAATGACTGATAATTTGAAGTGACTAAGATTAGGATGGTTGCAGAGACCCAGGTTTCTTCCATCATGAGGCTCCTCCACCTTCTATAAACTTGTCATCATCTGCTCAGTCAAGATTGAGTTCCTACCATGTCTAGATTCTAGTCAGTGGGAGTGGCTGGAGAAGATGCATCTATTTCTTACTCACCTTGGCTTCGAGCTGGCACCTGTTACTTCTGCTCACATTGCACTGGCAAGAACTTGTCACACAACTGCATCTAATTACAAAGCAGACAGGGAAATCGGGTCTCTAGCTATGCAGCCATATTCTCAGCCACAAGAAGAAAGATGAAAATGGGTTCTATTGGAAGTCTGGACTGGGGCACAGAGATCTGCATTTCTGCAATTGCCACCCTCAGGTGATTTTGATGTTGGTGGTCCACATATAGCAGTGAAGAGTATGAGTTTCAAACTCAGTGAGATATGAGTTTAAAACTAAATTCTACCATTTACCAGCTGGGTGACACCTCTGAGTTCCAGTTTCCTTGTGTATATAAAAATGCAGAAAATAGTAATTCTAACCTCAGGGGGTGGTTGTGCAGATTTGATAATGGCCTGCATGAAAAGTGCAAGCATAGAACTTGGTGCACAGCAAGCTCTAAAAAGAAAAAAGAGAAAATTTGTATTGTTAACTGAAGCAAATGGTCCATTCTGTCTTTTAAAACTAGCACATCAATGCACTCAGTCATTATACTTAAAATATCCCTTTTAACCTCCAACTGACCCTAGTCTTATCCCCATTTTACAGACAAGGAAACTGAGACTCAGACAAGTAGACCAAAACCACTGAATTCGTGAAGTGCTGGTGTCAGAATTTGAGCCAAGATGTATTTCTAATGGAATTTGATTACAAATACTATATAAATACTTTCTAATGTTTATTTTTGAGAGATAGAGTGAGCAGAGGAAGTGCACAGAGAGAGGGAGACAGGGGATCCGAAGTGGACTCTGTGCTGACAGCACAGAGCCCGATGTGGGGCTTGAACTCATGAACCATGAAATCACAACGGAGCTAAAGTCAGATGCTCAATGGACTGAGCCACCCAGGAGCCCCTAAATACTATATTTTTTAAAAAGTAAAGACCTGTTGATGGTCTGGGGCAAGGAAGTTACATATCACAGCTCTGTTGTAGACAGGTAAATCTGAAAGTGTTGCCATGATCTGTGTGAAATCAGGGAAAACTGGAGACCAGGAGGACCAATTTAGGAATCAGGGAGCAGATTCTCAACAAGGCTAATTGGAGTGAAGGCTGAGCATGCTCCTGCCCTCATCCTCTGCAATTACTTCTTTTTCTTTTAAAACTTTTTAAATATTTATTTAACTTTGAGAGAGAGGGAGAGAGAGCAAGCGCGTGAGAGCACACAAGTGGGGGAGGGGTAGAGAGAACACACACACAAATCCAAAATAGGTTCCAGGCTCTGAGCTCCAGGCTCCAAGCTGTCAGCAGAGCCCAACACGGAGCTCGAACTCCTGAACTGTGAGATGATGACCTGAGCCGAATTCAGACACTTAACTGACTGAGCCTCTCAGGCACCCTGCATTTACTTACTTCTAAGGAAGAAATCTCAAATATATTAATACCATTCTTCACTTGAGCATGCCTCTACAAAACCAAATAGCTAACTTTTCCACTCATGCTGGATGTGGCTTATAATGTTTAGCATGGGTTCCAGCCCCTGATAGGAGCTTTTTGCATTCCTCACCTTATCCATTTGGAAAATGGGAATTACAATGCCAGGCATAGCTATTGCACAGAGATTCTATAAGGAAATGCATGGGAATATATTTTGTAAAGTTTAAGTTATCAAATTGTTGTTAAATTTTACTGTAAATTAAACAAAACAATACAGTGGGAAACATTCACTTCAACATTTCTTGATTGATTCTTTGTGTCTTAATTTTGTAAATTAAAAAATTTAGATATTAAAGGGTGAAGTAGTAGAGAGAGATTAGAAGGTAGATTTTCTTGTGTTGTGGTTTCCATGGTGACAGATTTGCAGGCATCAACCACTGGCTGAAATAGAGATAAATAAGAGAATGAGGCAAAGTGTTTTGCACAGTGCCTGGCACAGAGTCAACAATCACTATATATGATATTAGAGTCACTGCCTCTATAAAAGTAGCCTAGACATAGATGCTTCCCATGTAGAGCACCATGGGAAATTCCCTCCTACTCTGGAATGCTTCAGCCTGAACATTCTGAGATTTTTAAACGGTTCTAAGGCAGTGAAACTTTAAAGGAGAAAACTTAGACAAGGACTTTGATTTGTGGGTTTTCTTATTCTGAACCACCTGCACAATGAGGCTTCACCTTTTGCAGTTCCTTTGTGTCCTGTTTAAGATATCTTTGCCTACCTCAAGCTCAAGATATTTTCCTATATTGTCTTCTAGAAGGTTTATCATTTTTCCCTTTCACATTTAGATCTACAATCCACTGGAATTGATTTTGTGTGTAGTATGAGATAGAGGTAAAGATTCAGATTTTTCCTTATGGATGGCCAATTGACCTAGCACCGTTTATTGAAAAAGCCATTGTTTCTCCATTCCTCTTCAGTGGCACCTTTATTATAAATCAAGTGTCTTTACGTGTGTGGATTTGTTTCTGAGTTCTCAATGCTATTTTACTGGTCTATTTATCTTTCTTGTATCAAAGCATGCTCCCTTAATTACTCTGGCTTTATAATAACCCCTGATATCTGGTAGTGAAAATCATCTGACTTTGTTCTTCTCTGTGATAATCTTGGGTCTTTGATTTTCCATGCATATTTAAAATTACCGTATAAATTTCCACCCAAACAAAAACTTGCTGGGATTTTGATCAGGATTACAGTCTCTAGATCGATTTGAGGAGAGAGGACATCCTTACAATATTGATTTATTTTTTCGCAATAACTCTATGAGGTAGGTTCTATTGTTATCAGATGCACCCTCCCTTTTGTAGGTGGTGCCCCTATAGAAATGTGAATTAATCCAGTGGCCTACCTAGGAGGAGGGATGGACATAGTCTGCCCCATCCAGAGGTGTATTGTATCATGGACATCGTTTGAAATTACTGGTTCATGGTAATAATTAAAGCAGAGTGATTGAAGTCAGTTTTATTATTATTTATTGCTTTTAAATTCTCTGTTAATCCTGCACTCTCTTGCTCTTTGCACCAAGGGCAGACCCCTCCCACTGCCCTTGGCATGCCTCTGACTTAATCCCACCAATCTGATTCACCTATGCAAAAATTCGATGGTAAAAATTTGATGGTAAGTGATGCTGGCTGGCAGGTACAGGTGGAATCCATTTTTGAATGAGCATGATGGCAGACACACCACCCAACCTTTTAGGGGTAACAGTGGCAGAGGGTGATGTTTCAAACCCAGAGTTACTAATAGTAGCTGAGGTGTCTGTGACAAATAGGGGTAGCAGTCATCTTTGCCGAAGGTATATAATTCAGGTTTCATTCCTAGAAATATACTCCCTGATCAAGATTCTTTGACCCTCATTGGGGATTCCAGGAACTTCCTGATATTATTAAAATTTTTTCTTCTGTTAAACTTGGTAGAGGTACTTTGGTGATTTGCAACTAAAGGTCCTGATGGATAGCGTTATTATTATTATTATTATTATTATTATTATTATTATTATTACTAGTCGTGCCTCTTCTGCCCAGTTCATAAACTGCCATCTTTCTACACGGCATGCTATCCCAGACTTCCAGAACACCAAATCTTTCCTACTCCATACAGGCAAGACACCTGCTTGTCCAAAGCCAAGGATTAGACAAATACCAATTAGGACTTATGTTGTCAAGCTGGAGGGTAATGAATGGTGTCTCTGTTTGTCGTGGACCCATATTAGGAACGACTCCACATGTTGGGGAACCCTCCAACTCCCCTCCATTTGGCAAGAATTAAATGACATCATGCAGAAGGAGCCAGCATGCTGCTGGCTGGAGGACCAATAAATCATGCTGTGGATGTAGGGAAATAGTTAGGCCTTCCCCGGAAAGGCTTCCTCGTCCAAGGTACCATTAGTAATGCCACTATTTGCAATCATAATAAAAATAAAAGTAATAGGAAAACCACATTGAGGCAATTCCACTGCCTACTGGATTTTTAATTTTCTTGAGGATGCCAGAGGCAATCTTGAGCCCATTATGTCTAAATGAGGCACATTATAAAAGGCTTACAAAGTCCAAACTGCTTTTACAGCCATTAATTAGCCAGACTTCTAAAGAGGCCCATAAGATTAAGCTTGGGTATGGTCTCTGGTTTCTGGAATAGGGTTGGAGTAGGCAGAGAAGTCAAATACCATTGGTCCAGTCATGGCTCTCCTGCCCTCCTCTCTTGTCTCAGCTCTAACAGATGTTGCCTTTGGGGGGAGGTGGAAAGGGAGGGTATTATATAACCGAGCACCTGATGAGAATGCTCTGAACTCTGTAAGGCTGTGGACAACTCGAGCACAGAGACTACTGGTGTCTTTAGTTTCTATACCCACAGCACCTTGTGCACAGCAGATGTAATGAGGCAGCCTTCTTGGTGACAAGACCCAGAAACCTGGCTCTGGCTTTCTTCCACTAAAAGAGAATATATTAGAAGGATATGGGGGGGGGGCGGCACGTGGAATGAATAACGGGCTAGAGGAGCAGGCTTGTAAGGGAATAAGCACCAGGAATTATAGCAAACATCCAACAGCAGAAATTGGTTCATAACTTCAACCATCTCTGTGTCCTTCAGTCAGAAGCTCAAGATTCCAAGTCCCCAAGAAGGCATGTGGCTAGAGGGACCTGAGTTATTCTCCCCTTACACCTTCCATAGTAGCTAGGGGCACTCATTTTAGAGCCACTCTCAATGGGAATTTGATGGGAAAAAAATGAAAATCAGTGTGCCAACAGGAAGAGATGTAGTGTACCAGATAGCTCCCGGTGGCAAATGTCTGTAATGTGGTCAGTGAATATTACATGTTGAACTGAATTTGCTACCCTTCCTCTTTGGGGTAGACTAAACACCTCCCCAAGAAGGAAGAAATAGGAAAATGTGATCACCCCCGAAAAAGCATGGACCAGACAGAGTCTTAATGATGTAACAGAACTATGTGAAACATTGCCCATACATTATCCTCATAACCTGTGAGGTAGGAACTATTAATATCCCTATTTTACAGATGAGGAAAACAAGGCTCAAAAAAGTGAAATCACTTGCCCAAGCACTGACAGTTGGAGGACAGATTCAAGCCAAGGTTTCTTAGATTTCAGAATCCATTCTCTGAACCATTCCATGTAGTTCCTCCTCCCACTTCTGGTTTTGGGCGGGGCACATCCTAAAAGGACAAAAGGGCCTCCGGGACTACAAACTTGATCAAGACCTGGCAGTGTATGAACATATCTAAACATAATAAAGTGCTATCCTAGGGGAACAATGGCCTGGGAAACAGAGGAAGGGGTGGGTGAGAGGCAGGTGTTGGTCAAGTCCATTCAATACAGTTCAGAGAATGGGAGACCATGGGCCACAAAGCTGAGCCTCTGGCTGGCAGGTGCACATTGGATGTATCGTTCTGCAATTTGCTTTTTTGAATTCAGAGAAAAACAATATGTTTTTAAAATTCCTTGGAAAGCAGTGTGACTTTTGGAGCTGGATGGCCTGAGTTTAAATGCCTTGTGTATTTGTGTGATCCTAGGCACGTTATTTAATGTCTTGCTGCTTTAGTTACCCTGTGAGAACAGTTAGAGAATCTTCTCAAGGACTATTATAAGGATTCAAAGGGTCAAAGTGTTGAGGCACTTGGAAGAGTTTCTGGAACGTCTTAACTCCTGGGCAGGTGAGTGTGGATATTGTTGTCTGTCCTGCTTAAGACATAGCCTCTTTGCACAGTCTTCCACAGTGTGACTGTTCCCCTGTAGATGAGTATTAGATCATTTTCCACCTTTTGGTTATTACATGCAACCCTGTTGAAAATCTCTGTGTATCCTTTCTTGTGCACATTACATCCATTTGCGTCTTTCTCTAGGATAGATGCCAAGAAGAGGTATATCTGTGTCCTAGTGCACATGCATGTTTTAGTTTTAATAAGTACTGCCAAATAGCCCTCTCCAAAGTGGCTGAACCGAGGTGCACCCATCAGCAGTGCGATGATCTGCTTCTTACCAGGTTGAATCTGCCTTTTTAGAGAAACCCAACCTGTCTCTTGCTCATTAAGTCACGTCTATTTTCAGACCTCAGCTGACATCTCTGGCTGCTCCCCTCTTGGTGATTCCAGCTTTGAGTCCTCCAGCAGTTCCTTGCTATTGTTGTCCTTCCTGACTCTTATTTAATGCAGCCAAGTGCTTTTGGAATCCTGGGTAATAATGGCAGACAAAGCGCTGAATGGAATGTGGAATTGGAGGTGCTGAATGTGGCTTTTGTAAGGACACCTTGGCGTGATTTCAGCCTGAAATGGAGCACTGTGCACTCAGCCTAAATTGCCTCAATCCTACCTGGCGTGCTGGGTGTGTAGCCCAGACAGGCTGTTTCGCAGGAAGATACAAGCTGCCTTCCCTGGCTTTGGAAACAGGACACCAGCTCACTACGCAGGAATGGATTTAAACCTAGCATTGCGCTTCAAACACTTTCCTCTCAGATCTTAAGGATTTCCAAATGGCCTTTTCTAGTAACCTCAGGGAGGTAACTTCTCAACATAAAGAAAAGAGGCATCTATCTGATCACTTGGGACCTAAACTGACCATCATAAAATCCTTTTTGTTTACTATTATTGTTTTGGTGGTGTAATATTTGCAAAGCACAGCTTGAAAGATCCCCTAAAAATACAAATAAACATCTTAACAGCTCCCCAGAGACGATGGATTTAAAGCTACCTTATACTTTCCCATTGCTTCTGAAAGTTTGTCCCCCACCCGTCTTCATGATTTTTTTTCATTTGGTCAACTATCTGCCGGGGCAACTATTTGCTCAATTTGCTTTCTCTGCCTGGGGAAAGAAAAGATTTTGAAATAAATGTCTGCAGTGGTGCTGTGCACCAATGTTAATGAGATGGTGAGGCCGAGTGTTGGACACTAAGTGTTTGCATTAAAATGGAAATATGTAATCGATTTTTCAAAGAGGGTCTCCCGTTCACTTTTAAAATACACTTCACAGGACGAAAACAAAATGAAAAACATCACTGTCTTTAAGTAATATTGGCTGAGACAGCAACTTCTGGGGAGCTAAGTGTAGAGATAATTGTTTCCAATAATGCATCGGTACGCCATTGTCTTTGTTATAATAAACAGAGAGGATTTATTTCTTAGCAAGGTGTGACGTTATTATCATTTCAGATACTTTTTCTCATGGTGGCAATTCCTCAGTAAAGTAATGCTTCCTCTTCAGGTGACAAATTTCTTAAGAGCTGGTGTTTCAAAATGAATAAAGTTGAAGTTCTATTCATTATTCGCTTGGTCATTGCTAGATGGTTTGAGAAAAAGTGGATGACACACTGGTGTTTTGGGGTCTGAGAGATGTGAGTTGGCATCCAAGCTCTGCCATTTACTAGCTGTATGGCTTAGGGGCCCTTTGAATCGCCAAGTCCACATCAAAAGTGCTGCCCAGGCTGAAAGAAGGGCTGAGTTACCAGAAAATGTGGAGAAAAAACCCATTTCAGGTAATAATTCCAAGTATCTTCCTATTATGGGGATAACTATTAATAGTAAGATCAACTCATATTTCTTGAGTGCTTATTACGTGCCAAGCACTGTTTAAGATCTTTGTTTGCATTGGAGTGCCTGGGTGGCTCAGTCAGTTAAGCATCCAACTTGGGCTCAGGTCATGATCTCACAGTTCATGAGTTTGAGCCCCGCATTGGGCTCTATGCTGACAGCTCAGAGCCTGGAGCCTGCTTCAGATTCTGTGTCTCTCTCTCTGCCCTTTCCCTGCTCATTCTCTCTCTCTATCTCTGTCTCTCTCTCTCTCTCTCTCAAAAATAAATAGACATTAAACATCTTTTAAAAATCTTTATTTGCATCAACAATGTTATTCTCCTAATAACTTTATTAGGTAATACTATCATTAAGTAGGTGCTAGTATTCTCATAGTTTTAAAGATATTGGTTAATTCATTCAACAAAAATTTACTGAATGTGTTTGTGTTTCTCGGTAAAATGGGGTTAGTTGATTTATCCATGATATATTTATTGGTTAACTACTGTGTACCAGGCAATGTGCTACCTTCCAGAGCTGCATTGGTGAGTGGAATAGCCATGGTCCTTGCATTCATGGAAGTTAAGAGCCCACAGGGAGGCAGACCACCATCAAATAATCTCAGAACTCGGTAAATTGTTACAAAGTGAAGAAAATGTAGAGGACAGGACGTGCTCCAATGAGCGCATCCAGCAAAGCAATCTACTCTAGACTTGGGGAAGTGACCTGTGCTGTAATCTGAAGGAGGTGTTGGAATTAAGTGAGGAGAGAGAGGGATTGGGTGTGCTTCATACAGAGGGAACAACCCTTGCAGAGGCCAGGTAGTGGGAGGAACATGTCATATGAGTGAGCCTCCCCTGTACCCATTTCCATCTGTCTCTGTGGTCCTGGAAAGTGATAAGGATCAGGGCATTTTTCCAGCACTTGGCCAAGTTTTTAATTAAGTGGGTTGCTGTGCTTTGTGGGGGAAGAGGAAAGGTTTGCTATATAGCTGGGATCAAGACCATAAAAACCCTTGCTCTTGTTAGAAGACTTTTTCTTGGGGGCCTTGCCAATCTTTCTATGCATCTCTAGAAACTGTGACACCTAAGTTAGAATGAAGAAACGAAACAACTGTGGATAAAGCCTAGAGAACCAATATGGCAGCCCATTGGCCACTGGTGACACAGAAAGCCTTGAAAGGAGTTGTTGTCTCAACCTTTGTGGAACAGTCATGACACTGTTCAGGAATGCTTGAGACAGGACCACATGACCGTCTGACAGATGCCCTGGGATCTTATTGCGCCGTATCAGACGTGAGCGGGAGCACCTCATAATTGCTGTTCCTCTCACAGGTGGCGAGTATGTATGCCCATGCTAATGAATTAAAGTCTGCCAAACGTTTTAAACCTCCTGAAACAAAAATGGAACAGAAGTGTGAGATTCTGTAATTGTGATTGTTGCTGATACTCTGCTTCTCAGCAGAGCCGGAGAATATTCTTATTAAAATACCGTGTTCTGACAGTAAGATGAGGACTTGTGTTAGATGTTGCCAGTCACAGAGGCTTTTCTCAGCAGTGTGTGCTCTGTGTTGTGTGCGTGTGCGTGTGCACATGCACTTGTGCATACATAAGGGTAAACATTAGGCATAAGTACAAGGGAGAATTGATGTAATTTGTAGAAAGATCCTAGAAACTTCCCCTGGAGCCTATTTGAGAGGTCTCCTTTCACTGAGGAATAAACATGAAATTGCTTTACTTGTCCAAGTTATTACAATGAGCCAGTCTCTGTTACACCTCCCACCCACCTCCCACCTTCCTGCTACCTGGTAAGTCAGTTGGATTCCATAACTTTTCAGTCTCCTGGGGCCATTAAAAGAGCCTAGACACTAGGCCATTTTTCAATTCCAGTCTTAGGTTTCATTCAGAGCTTCCCTTTCTGTTTCCTGGCCTTGGCTGTATGTGGGCCTGCTCTCCCACTCCCCTGCACGCCACACTTTCTTGTTCCTTTTTCTGCTGGTGGAAATGAGGAGAGAGAAGAGGACATTTGTTTTGTTTTGTTTTGTTTAATAGGCTTTATTTTTTTAGAGTATTTTTAAGTTTATAGGAAAATGAAGCAGAAAGTAAAGAGAGTCTCCATATTACTCCTGTCTCCATACCTGTGCATCCTCCCCTGCTATCCACATCCCTGGCCAGAGTGATATATTTGTTATAATCAATGAACCTACATTGACACATCATTATAAACCAAAGTCCATGGTTTACATTAGGGTGCACTCTTGGTGTTATACATGCTTTGGGCTTGGAAAAATGTATAACAACCTGTATCCACCATTTCAGTATCACAAGGACAGATTCCCTGCCCTAAATATCCCCTCGTGCTCTGCCTATTCATCCCTCCCCCAGCTCAACCCCTGGAAACTACTGCTCTTCTTACTGTCTCCACAGTTTTGCCTTTTCCATAATGTCATACAGTTGGAATCAGACAGCATGTAGCCTGGTCAAGTTGCCTTCTTTTACACTCTTAGTAACCATCAAGGTTCCTCTATGTCTTTTCATGGATCGATAGCTCAGTTCTATTTACCACTGAATAAATATTCCATCGTGTGGATGAACCACAGTTTATTTTCCCATCCCCTACTGGAGGGCATCTTGGTTGCTTCTGGGTTTTTGCAGTTAATAAATAAAAGCTGCTGTAAACATCTGTGTGCAGTTTCTGTGTGGACATAAGTGTTCGACTCATTTTGGTAACTATCAAGGAGCGTGTTTGTTGCATTGTATGGCAAGAGTACATTTAGCTTCCTAAGAAGCTGCCAAACTGCTTCCCAAAGTGGCTGTGCTATTTTGCATCCCCACCAACAATGAATGAGAGTTCCTGTTGCACATCTTCCCTGGCGTTTGGTGTTGTCAGTCTTTTGGATTTTTGCTCTTCTGATAGGTGTGTAATGATCCTTCATTGTTGGGGCATTTTTTGAGACGTGTTCTTGGTGAGCTCACTGTCCTCGCCTCTGTTCATTCTAACTGCTGTATCCACATAGAAGCATCCCCACACTAGGGACTGGGGCTAGCCTCTTTCTGTTGGTCATCTCCATTTGTTTGGCTCATGGTCCGTGGACTCCCAGCAGACCTTCCTGGCAACAGATTCCATGTTTATTTATATGGTATTTTTGCTTTTGTTCCTCCTGGGCCTCGAGAGCTTCAAAATCCAGATTTATATTTATGTTAATTTCTTGGCTGAGAATTTCTGTGTCACGTGGGAAGTATAAAACCCAGACACTCATGCCATGGTGCATGGATGCTTGGGTTTGCAATTTCTTACCAGAGACTTTTTCCCCATTGTAGTAGATGCCCCTCCCTGTATCCCTTTTATCCGCCAGAGTTTTTCTTTACTTGCAGACATTCCGTAGTGCACTGCTGGCAGGTTTTTATCCCAATTGCCTTTCTTCTTCTCTGCCTAAGACCTTGTCTGGCTGGGCTCTAGAATAACCTATAAACGCAAGAGAGGTTAACATTCTCAGAGTAACCTCAATGATTGGGGGACATGAGTTGGTGGACAAGTGTGTCATCCCCTATTCTCTGTGGGATAATTTCTGACATGTCTTCTACAGTCTTTCAGAGGTCTCCAGCTGGACCAAGCCTCAGTTTCCCCCAGTAGTAATGTGCTTCTTATGCAACTGTTACTGGCTTTTCTCCTTTTTCTATCTTACTTCTACTACTTCTTTTATGCTTTCTGGGATCACCTCTTCAATAAACTGCCTGATCCCAAGTCCTTGTTTCAGGATCTGCTTTGGAGGAGCTCAGGCTAAGAGGCCATCAAGAGCCCAGGCAGATAGCACATTTGTCTATAGGGTTCCTGGGCTGCTGGGAAGGTTCTCTGCTGTCTTTGAGAGTATGTCTTTATGGAGGAGTCTCACACCCAGCTCTCCTCCTTGCAGAGGCCCCAGACCATGTCTCCTGTCACCCTGGTGACACTAGAATGCCAGCCCCCACCTCTCAGGGCCTGTGTTCTGTGTCTGATACCTCCTGATGGCCCTACTCTCATCTGGAGCTTACTCCTAGAGTGTCTAGTTTTCGCTTCTGACCTCTCAGGATGTCTTTGATTTAATTTTGAGTCTGGCTCTGTATGATTTTTTTTTCCCTAATACCATGTTTGTGGCACAGGGATTGTCCACACCAGTCAATACACCATGTTGCTGGAAGTCGTAATCTTTCAATCAACAACATGGTCAGGCACTTCTATTCGTTGGGGTTATGACAGTGAAAAAGCAGAAGTCTCTGCCCTCTTGGGGCTCACATTCCAATGGAGGGAGACAAATTATAAATCGTTAAATATGGTCAGGTGGTGGTTGGTGTTACAGAGAAAAATAAAACAGAGCAAGATGGGATGGAGCAGTAGGAGAAGATAGGGATTGGTAAGGGGGTGCCGCCTACATAGGGTGGCCAGTGGAGCCCTCAATAGAAGAAGGAACTACCTGGCTTTCTGGAGGAAAAGCATTCCAGGCAGGGGCAATACCAAGTACACAGACTATAAGGCAGGAGTAGGGGGCCCTGGGTGGCTCAGTATGGTTGAGCACCCAACTTCAACTCAGGTCATGTTCTCACGGTTCATGGGTTTGAGCCCCGCATTGGGCTCTATGCTAACAGCTCAGAGCCTGGAGCCTATGTCTCCCTCTCTCTCTGCTCCTCCGCCTGCTCTCACTCTGTATCTCTTTCTCTCTCAAAAATAAATAAACTTTAAAAAACTAAAAAAAAAAAAAAAAAAAAGGCAAGAGTATGTGTGGCATGTTCCAGGTCAGTAGGGAGGCCAGAGTGGCTGGATGGAATGAGGGATGGGGAGCTGGAGAAAGTGAGGACAGAAGGTAACTGGGATCAGATCCTGTCAGAATGTGGTGGGGCACCTGGGTGGCTCAGTCGAGTAAGCATCTGACTCTTGATTTTGATATCAGGGCTGTGGGATCAAACTCCATGTTGGGCTCAGCACTGACAGCGTAGAGCCTGCTTGGGATTCTCTCTCTCTCTCTCTCTCTCTCTCTCTCTCTCTCTCTCTCTCTGTCCCTTCCCTACTTGCCTGCACATGCCATCTCTCTCTCTCTCTCTCTCTCCCTCAAAATAAATAAATATTAAAAAAAAGAATGTGGGGAGGACTTTGGTTTGTGAGTCAGATGAGGGGATATAAGCAGATGTTTCTTTTAAGAGGATTCCTCTGGCTGCTGTATTAGAAATAGAATTTAGAGAAGCAAAGGTAAATCAGTGAGGCCAGTTGGGAGCCCGTTGCAATAATCTGGGTGAGGGGTGGTGGTGGCTCAGATCTACTCAACACTGAGGTGTTGGGAAGTGCCAGACTCTGTAAAAATCTTGAAAGGTAAATTGATGATGGATAAGATTTGGGATGTGATGAAAAGAGAGGAGTTAGGGTTGACTCCAAGGTTTCTGGTATGAGCAATTAAATGGATAAAGTTGGCATTTGTTGAGGTGGAAGGGCCGGTTTGGGAGAGGGAATTGGGGGTTCATTACTGGACGTGTTAAATCTGACGTGTTCATAGGCATACAAGTGAAGATGACAAGTAGGTCATATGACTGTGGAACTCAGAGGAGAAGCCATGTAGCTCACAGATTAGTGGGGGATACTGACAGGTAGATAGGCAGTCTGTTCCAAAGGAACATGTAAGTGTGATCATATAGTGAGTACAGTGGACTGTAGTTGTCCAAAGAAGGAGTTCAGATTGGTGGTGTTGGGCCATGCTATTGGAGTGCTTGATTTTTAAGCTGTGACCTGAAGATTAAGTAGAACAAGGCAAGTGAAAATAGGGGGAGAACATATTTTAGGCAAAGGGAACAAACAACCTATGCAAATACCCTGAGGGATGAGGGAGCATGTTGCCACCTTGGAACTGAAAGTAGGTCCATCTCACTCAAAGAAGATGGTGGTAATGGGGAAGGGTGGAGACAGACACATGGAATAGTCAGATCATGCTGGACCTTAGAAGCCATGTGAAGGAGTTTGGACTACTTCATGAGCATACAAGGGTCTCATTGAAAATTTTCAGACAGGGTGCTGATGTGGTCAGGTTTAACAGATGCTTCTCCCCTAGAGAGACCTTCCCCCAGAAATATTTTGAGCTAAGTTCTGCAAGAACATCTCCCTTAGGCCACCCAACATGCCTTCTTGTCCATCCCCATCAGCTTCATTCCCACTGTCATCAGGCATGACATATTTAAATAGTTCAGGTCAGGCAGAGAAGCTTCATAGGGACTTTGTCTTCTAATGACCGAGCCCAGACTCAGGGGGAAATAATCTGCATGGACAGCCTGACTTCTTGCACTGAACAGAGAGCACCCAGGGGAAATGCAGACTGGGTGCTTCCCAGGGCAATATGAACAGAGTGGGTTTCTTTCTATTGTGACCCATGAGTTTTCTCAAAAAACCTCAGGCATTGATGGGTAAGACTGATAAAAATCTGAGGGTCCAGTTTGATGCTGATGAAGGTGATTTATACCCTGGACAGCTCTTTTTCCCTAAGTCCCTAGCTTATGCCAAATACTGGAGCATTTGGGCATTTAAAATGCATGTGTATGCCATTTTTGGAAAGATCCTTGGACAGTGTCCCTGAGGCCTTTGAAGTAGGATAAATCCATATGCTATAGATTGGGAGCAATTGACTGAGCCTCTGAAGACCTGAGTTCCTATCTAAGCTTTAATTTCTTTACCTTTTAAGTGAATGGGTTGAGTTTGACAACTCAGATGAAATGTATAAATTCCTTGAAGAATATAACATATCAAAATGAACAGGAGTAGAAATAGAAAATCTAAATAGCCCTGTATCTATTTAAGAAATTGAACTCACAATTTCAATTGTGACCTTGACTTCCCTCCCCTACAGCTACAGGCCCATTTTATCAAATATTTAAGGATGACATAATGCTAAGACTATACAAACTCTTTAAGAGAATAAAGAAGAGAATTTGTTTCCCACTTGTATCATTGGGCCAGCATAACTCTGATAAGAAAATCTGATGACATTACAAAGAAAGAAAATAATAGACCAATGCCTTTCATTAACATAGACACAAAATTCTTTAGCAAAATATTATCAAATAGAATTCGGTAGTACATAAAAAGGAAGACTTGAGATCAGAACCATGGGCATGTTGCATTCCACTCTCCCATATCAACTCCTTGGCAAACATCACTAACTGATCTCTTTTCCAGCTGAATCATTCTGATCCTACCTCTTCATGCAGTTACTACCAATCAGTTAAAGTTGGCATGTGAGAAGAAATCTATTTTACATCAGTGAATTTAATGGATCCTACAAATATAAGGCTGAGATACTATAGTTTTGTTATCATCTTAAAATTTTTAGGTTTTTAAAAAATGTTTATTTATTTTGTGAGAGAGGTGGGGGAGGGGTAGAGAGAGAGGGAGACATAGAATCCAAAGGAAGCTTCAGGATCTGAGCTGTCAGCACAGAGTCCAAAGTAGGGCTCAAACTCACGAACCGTGAGATCATGACCTGAGCCGAAGTCAGTTGTTTAACCAATTGAGCCACCCAGGCATCCCTGATTTTGAGGTTGTTTTACAGGCATTTTCCTCAGTGTGGGATGATATACTCCAAACTGGACATGAACAAACAAGGGTCAGTTGTTTTGAGCAATCCATACAAAGGAAGAAGTCATAAAATATTAAATGCCTGGAAGGACCATAACCTTGTTTGTTCTCATTTACTGCTGTATCATCAGCCCCCAAGGACAAAGTCTAGTATACAATAACATCCAAGACTGTTTGTTGAATGAATGAATGAATGAATGAATGGATGGATGGATGGATGAATGAATTCTGAGGGAAGCAGCTAAGTGGTTTTATCTTCGTAGAGTTGTTATGGCTACCGCCATTGAATCAAGGATAACCAGTCAGAAATGACGAGATGTAAAACTGTTGAATGAATGATTGAATTCTGAGGAAAGCAGACAAGTGGTTCTATTTTTATAGAGTTGTTATGGTTACTGCCATTTAGTCAAGGATAAGAAGCCACAAATGATGAAGCCAAGGATTGGGGTCCAAGTCAAAGGCTGCAATGTAAGGGTTGAATGTATGTATTCTGATGATTCTTATATGAGTAACTTCAGCTTCGTCTCTCCTCTGAGTCATGGACATGTATATCCAGCTACCTTCTTGATATGTTTACCTGGCTGCTTCAAAGACAACTTAAGCTAATGTTCTGTTATAGAGTGTATTGTCTTCCTGCTCCCCTGCCCCTAAACCTAGTTCTTCTCCAGTGTTTCCTATTTCAGTGAACACCATGACCATCCATCTGGTTATACAGGCTAGAAATTTAGAAGACAATCTGAATACCTTTCCCTCCTTCATATCTCACAACCTAATTAGCTCTCAGATATATTCATTTTTTTCTCTGTCTTCCCCACCATCCCCTTTGTGGATCCCTCACCATCTCTCACCTGGACAATGATAACAGCTTACAGGTCTACCTGGGTCACCTCTATGCCCCGTCGATGCCATCCTCTACATTGCAGTTTGAGTGAACTATTCAAAATGCAAAGTGGATAATTCATTCCCTGCTGAAAACCTGTCGGTGGCTTCTTACTACTCATAAGAGAAAAACAAAATTCTCTAAACTGGTCTACATACAAAGCCCTGGATAATCTGGTCTCTGATGTCCTTGTAAGCTACATCATACACCACTCACCCTTACATTCTATGTGTTCATCCCACTGACCTTTCAGTTCCTCCAACAAAATGCTCCTTTCTATGTCTATGCCTAGAACTCCCTCACCCTCTTTATCTAGTTAACTCCTACACATCCTTCAGAATTCTTGTCACTTTGTGGGAAAGACTCCCCTAATCTCTCTCAGAGAATAAACTCTCAGAGAATCTGTTCCATTCTATCATTTATCTTAGTTTGTCATGAAACACTCATTAGTGTGATTATTTGATTAATGTCTGCCTCTCCAAGTGGACTATACAATCCATTTGAACAGGAATTGTATTTATGTTTACTTCTGTTTTATCCCCAGGGACTAGCACAGTATCTGACACTCAATAGATGCTCAATAAATCTCTGATGAAGATGAATGAATGAATGAGTGAATGAATGAATAGAAGAGCCTAGTTGCCTCTTGTGGTAGATTAGGGTTTATCAATCTCAGCACTATTGACAGTTGGGGTGGGATAATTCTTTGTTCTGGGGGACTTTCCTATGCACTGTGGAATGTGTAGCAACATTCTTGGCCTCTGTGAACTAAATGCCAGTAGCATCTTCTCTATTGTGATGCCAAAAATGCCCCCAGGGATTGTCAAATGTTCCCTGGGGAACAACATTGAGAACTATGGTGTTAGATTATATTAAGCATTTAAAATATTTGCTTGGCATTTGGGGCTATATAATTCCTTGTTGTCCTGTGCATTGTAAGATGTTTGGCAATATCTCTGGCCACTACCCACGAGATGCTAGAATCCTTCTCTAGTTGATAGACCTATCTCTACATCCCTTTCTTGTGGTCCTTCCAGTGGGATGAGTACCCTCCCTGCCCTACTGATGTCATACATGGCTGTGTGACTTTCTTTGGCCAATGGAATTTCAGCAGACGTGAATGTCATGCCTGAGAAGAAATTTTTAGATCCAACAGCAATTCCACTTGTTCTTTTCCTTCTAACTCATGACTGAGGATGGGACTGCCATTCATTTGGGTCTGGAATAAAGAAGATATTGGCAGAGCTAAAACCAATTTGCAGATGACGTGTATATCAGCAACAAATGAATGTCTGTTATTGTAAGCCATTTTGGACTTGTTTGTGATGACAGCATTACTTAGTGAAAGCTGGATGTTAAAACTCTGAAGTGGTTTGGCCGAAAGGGCTCATTATTGGATGGTAATTGATCCAGTTGTGTTCTCTGTTTTAGGATATATGAAGGGTAGGTGAACAAAAGAAAGATCACTTAGGTTCAGACTTTTGATGTATTTATTCAGGTTCCTAATGAGGCTTCAGGAGTTCTGGAGCCAGCATAATTGCTGAGATAATTTTATCTTATTTTGCACATCTTCGTGTATCCTTTCAATAATCTCTGCTACCAGACCTAACTCATGCTCTTTTTCTCTGCAACCCGAAGCAGCACCCTAAAGGAAGAGTGTAAGCACTATTTTGGCAGGGACAAAATCTGTTTTATTCACGGAGATATAACCCCAGCATCAGTATGCTGTTGACTGGAATAGGTACTCCTTCAGTGTTGGTTGAGTGACTGAATGACCAGTAGGGACTGCAAATACTCCATGTGTTCTCCTATATTTCCCACCCTTCCTTCCTTGCAGTTAGGCTGTGGCCAATGGCCTATGAACATAAGCAACATGTCCCTTCTGGTCTGAGAAAGTTAAGAAGGGGTGTAGGTTCTCCATTCTCAATCTCTTTCATTTGCAGGGCAGGAGGCAAAGAACTTTGAGAAGGCAGAGTTGTAGATGCAAACATCTCAGGACCTTGCTGCACCACTGCAGGGGAACTTCTCAGGGAGAGCTCAGGACCCATATTCAAATTCTCATGAATGAGAAATAAACTTTGTTGTCTTAATCCAGCCGTTCTCAACCAGGAGTGCTTTTGTCCCTAAGCGTACATTTGGCAATTTCTGGAAATAGTAGGGAAATGTTACTGGGATCTAGTGGGTGGGGACCAGAGATGCTGCTGAACATCCTATAATGCACCGGATAACTAAGAATTATTTAGCTCAAAGTATCAATATGCCACTGAGATCTTGGATTTATTGTTAGTGTAGCATAGAAGCTCCTTTCTTCACTAATAAAAGGAATAATTGAAATATTTTATACATCTTGCTTCTTAAACTAGCAGGATCTCAGTATTTTCCTTAAAGCTGGTGCCTTCAAGAACTCAATGAAGGAATTGTAAGTGAGTTGAATAAATTAAATAACTCCATGAAGAGCCAGGACATTTTCTATGTGGAAGCAGATGAGTGGAAGAAACCACAAAGTCCAAATGTAGAGAGTTAGTGCCATCTGACTGTTAAGAGTAGAGCTTGTCCAGGGGCACCTGGGTGGCTCAGTCGATTGAGCGTCCAAGTTCAGCTCAGGTAATGATCTCACAGTTTGTGAGTTTGAGCCCGGCGTCGGGCTCTGTGCTGACAGCTCAGGGCCTGGAGCCTACTTCAGATTCTGTGTCTCTCCATCTCTCGGCCCCTCCCGTGCTCATGCTCCATGTCTCTCTGTGTCTCAATAATAAATAAACATTAAAATAAGTTTTTTTTAAATAAAAAAAAGAGTAGAGCTTGTCCATCAACCAAATCTGGCCCTCTGCCTATTTGTGTAAATAAAGTTTTATTGGAACACAGCCTTGTACATTTGTTTATGCACTATCTATGACTGCTTTTGCACTGCAAGGACACAGGTGAGTAATTGCAATGGAGATGGTGTGGTCTACAAAACCTACACTGTTTACTATTTGGTCCTTTACAGATAAAGTTTGCTGATTCCTGTTAAGAGCAGGGGTTTGAGTCTGAGCTCCAATACTTACTAGCTGTGTGAACTTGAGAAAGTCATGTCACCTCTCTGAGTTTTAAGTTTTCATCAGTCAGATGGAGAGAGTAATAAGACCTGTCTCATATGGTTGTTTAAGGACTTAATGAGCTCAGATGCTTTGCACATTTCCTGGCACATGGAATATGCTTAATCAATAATAGCTGTTATTAATGAGTTAGTACTATGAACAGTGAATAATAATACTAAAACAAAACCACCTTTTGTGCCTTGGGCAGAAGTAGATACTTCCCTCAGGCCTGGCAGTAAGTTTTCTTCCTTCATCACAGACGTTCTGGCAGCCCATAAGGAAACGTGTTTATCTTGAAAGCACCTGGCAGAGACGGCACGGATGGAGCTGAGCTGGTGGAAAGACCCCATTTCTCAAACCCAGCTTTCTACATGGAATTATTCAAAGGGAACCCTTATCAAGCAGCCTTCCAGCTCCGGTGCCATCCATCTTCTAAAGGTAATTCAATAGCCCTTGGTAGCTGATGATTTATGGGGCGGGTGGCTGCGGGGAGGTTGCTTTTTGTATTACAGCCTGTTTTTTATCAATGACCAGCAACCCGCTGTCTGGGGCCAGAAGCAACAGGCTCTTTGTTTAATCCTATTAATAAGGTCTTGGTTACAGCCAGCTCTGGGCCAGCAGAGGGCCACTGGCCACTGGGCAGATGAAGGATTTGGATCATTCTGAATTGAAAACACCAATTGTTAAAGTAAGACTCCTGTAGTAGAGCTCTGTCTCCTCTACAAAGCTGCTTCAAGCCTCCGAACCTCATTTGATTAATGCTATAGTCCTGGGAGGGAGAGATTGTCATTCTTGCTTTACAGATGAGATGTTGAAACTGGGAGGTGGTTACTCATCTTGTGCCTGGATTAAGAACACCAAGACAAGTGCCACTATCCTAACAGGATGCATGTGTCCCTGATGAGGAAGCCTGGGGTATGAGCTGACCCCAATGTACTAGTCCTAGTGTTTGTGTCATTGCCGCCTGATTCTGAACATGAGAGTAGAAATTCTCATTCATATTTTCATTCTTAGGACCTGGTACCAAACCTGGCACATAGTAAGTGCTTAATAAATATATTTAAAGACTGGAATGGTGGCCAGGCCTTTGCATGTATGTTTCCTCTTCCTGAAACACTCTCCTCATTCTCTTTGCCAGTGAACTCCCACTTGTCTTTAAGGTCACATCTTATATCTCATCCTGTGCCAGTTGGTGTCAAATCAAGACAAAGAAATTATATTCATTAATGTTACTGAGAGAATTTAATAGGGAGTTGGTTAAGTACTTACTGAAACAGAGAAAAAGTAAAAAGGGTACCTTGTGTATACCAAAGTGCATTAGTTAGTCACTGCCACATAACAGAGTAGCCCACAACTTAGTAACTGAAAACAACCATTCGTTATCTCCTCTTTTCTGTGAGTTAGGAATCTAGGCATGGCTGAGCTTCATCTCCTGCCTCAAGGTTTCTCCCAAGACACCAGTAAATGTGGCAGCTCAGGCTGAGGTCTCATCCAAAGGCATGGCTGGAAATATGTGTTCATGGTTGTTGGCAGGATTCAGTTCCTCGTGGACTATTGGGCCGATGCCTTCAGCTTATCTTTGCCTCTTGGCTGGAGACCTCCCTCAGTCTGTAGGGCCTCTCTGTAGGGCAGCTCACAACTTGGCAACTGGCTTCATCAGAACAAGTGAACAAGACAGAACACTCACGTTGGAGATCACTATCTCATTATTTAATCTCTCAAGTGACATTCCATCACCTCTGCTGTTTTTTTAAAATTAATTTATTTATTTTGAGAGAGAGAGAGAGGGAAGGAGAGAGGCAGAGAGAGAGAATATAGGGGAGGGGCAGAGAGAGAGGAAGAAAGAGAGAATCCTAAGCAGGCCCCTCACTGTCAGCATGGAGCCCAATGTGGGGGTCGAACTCACAAACCGTGAGATCATGACCTGAGCCAAAGTTGGACTCTTAACCAAATGAACCACCCAAGTGCCCCCAGCTGCTTCTATTTTCTCATATAAGTGAGCCACTGAGTCCATCCTGCACTCCTGGGGAAGGGATCACACAACAATATGAATACCAGGAGCAGTGCCACAGGCTGCCCGTCACAGGCTCATACCCACAGGGCTGGAGGGACAAAGGGAAGAGGTTGGGGCTTTAGAATCTAGATATTTGGAGGAGGGTTCCCCATGGGGTCTGAGAGGGTGGCCCTGTCCAGCTGATTCTGGTGACTCTGATGGGACACAGTGAAGCTGTTTCCAGGAGTGCAAGAAAAAAAAAGGAAATGAGAGCTAGCTGCTGTTTCTGGAACCAACCAATACTGATCAGGTTTGGGAAAAATCACTGGCGCCAACAGCAATGGGGATATAGACTGGATGGATGGAAGGAACGGTCCCTTTTTCCTCTGTGATGGGTTGAATCCCCGCCCCCTCCCATTCCTATGATGAAATCCTAGCCTCTGGGACCACAGACCATGACCTTATTTGGAAATAGGGTCATTGCAGACATAATTAGTTAAGATGAGGTCATACTGAAGTAGGATGGGCCCTTCATCCAATATGGCGGGTATCCTTATAAAAAGAGGCAATTTGAACACAGATACAGTCACACAGTCCATGAGAACACGAAGGCAGAGATTCCTTCTACAAGCCAAGGAATGGCAATGATTGCCAGCAAACCACCAGAAGCTAGGAGAGAGGCATGGAGCAGATTTTCCTTCACAGCCTTCAGAAGGGACCACCCCTGCTGACACCTTGATCTTGGACTTGTAGCAACCACATGCGTGAGACAATGTTTGTATGCTGGTCAAGCTGCCTGTGGTACTTTCATGGTACTTGGTTCCGAGTAGCCCTTGGAAACTACCACAGCTTCCTTCAGCCTTGCTGTCTCCTCTGGCACCGTCCATCTTGCAGGGCCCACTAAGGTTGCAGGTGGCAAAGCTGGGTTGTAGTTGCAGCCGACGTGGCTGAGGGAAGGCTGGGTGTGAAGCTGGGTGATGGGAATGGCCAGCACACACCTCTTTGGCAGGGCGAGCTTTCAGTGACCCCACCACACAAGCTCCAGCTGGTGTCCCGCCCTCCGTGTGTCCCCTCAGTCCTCCGTACTACCTTCTGTCATAGAACTTACCACTCGCTTGTGGGAACTATTTGTCCGTATCATCCTCTAGACCATGAACTTCGTAAGGGCAGGCACTCTGTTCTGTGTTCTCCACCATTTCACCTGTGCCACTATGGACAGCTATCCTATCATACATATAATCTCATTTAATCCTGAAAATAACCTGGAAGTGCAGATATTTTCATCCCTACTTTGCTTCTGAGAACACCAGAGATCAAAGAGCTAAAATGGCAAAGCCAGGGCTTGATTCTCCTTTATACTCTCCTACTCCACTCCCCTCTACCCAGAGTTTTAAAGCTACTATGCGTTAAAGATTTACAGTGTACCAGGAACTGGGTTAAATGCTCTCTGCATATCTTCCTCTGTCTCCATATTTATATTAGCTACGTTACCATTTAATCCTCATTTCATAGAGTAAGTAGTGCTGATGGAGAGCTAGAAACCAAACAGAATATTCCAGTTAAACCCATTTCCACTGTGCAGCCAGACAGCTGAAAATCAACCAGTGTCCCTCCACTAAGAGCAGATTAATAGGTTGTTGATACATCTAATGGTTTGTTTAATTGATGGCTTTTGCCATTATTAGGGGAGAGTTTAGAGGGGTTTTTATGATTATAAGACCCACATCAATTAGCCCTGGAAACAAGAATGTAAATATAAAATGTTATTTGTTCTGTTGCCAAGCAAAATAAGCACCTATACTGGGAGCCAGAGATTTAAGAATTTATTCAGCAAATATTGGAGCATGTATTATGTGTTTGGCACTGTTCTTGCAGCTGTGTAGGATGTAACAGTGTAAGATGCATTTCCTGTCCCCAGGGACCTTGCCATGTAGTTAAGGAAAGGAGATATGCACACATCAGATGTTAATTAACAAAACAAGGCCGTAGGGGTAAAGAGCAAATTAATGGAATGGACAATAGGAAAATAGTGCTTATGGAAATACAGAGGAGGGAGTGATAATGGTGATGGTGATGAAGAAACTTGCCACCATTTTCTTGAGCATCCATTGCATTCCAGGCACAGTGCGAAGTGTTTGTGTGCATTAGCATTTTACAGGTGAGGAAGCGGAGGCTTGAAGAAGTTGAATGACTTGCACGAGGTCACACAGCCAGTGAGGGATGCGATGAGAATTTGATCGTGGGTTATCTTACACAGGAAGGAGCTCTTAACTATATTGAGAGAGTGGATCTTACTCTGTATGTCCACAGAAAGCAGTTACTTCATGAAGGGCTGGGGAATTTTATGCAAATCTTAAAGAGTTGGTGACTTTTAAACTGGGTTTTGAAGCATGAATAAGAGTTCGGTAGTTGGAGAACGAGAGAAGACATTCCAGGCAGAAGGAACAACTTATGCAGAATAAGTAGGTATGTTCCTTATTTTATTGCCTCTGCCTCTAGCTATGCTTGCCACACTTTTTTTTTTTTTTTTTTTTTTTTTTTTTTGGCAGTGGCCACTATAAGTCATGCTCAGTCTCTAATGCCTCTTCCTTCTGGGAAGGGTTTGGAGTTTCAGAACACTTATCCTTTGACTCTGCTGGCACTGAGGCTTGGTTCTTTGGGAGAGAGAAGCTTCTGTGATTCTACAGCAGATCCAGATATCATCAGTTATTTGGAGCACTTGGAAGAAAAGGTGGTGGGACATCCTTTCTCTTCTCAGCACACATACCTATTAGAAACGTTAGGAACATGTTGAGTGAACAATCCTTGGGAGGGCTCAAGTGCTTATTGCCAATTTAAAAAAGGCATTCTGAGAGAAAACTAACACAGATGGAAATAAATTGAATTTTCTGCCCTAGGAGATCTTAAGCAATGAAACCCATGTAATTGACCACCGGTTTTCAGAGGAGGGTGGATCTGAGAAGTGCGAAGGTAGGGGGAGGGAAGAGGAGGAGTTCAGAAAAACATTTAAAAATGTAGGAAAGGATCGTTTTGTAGAGTGAGGGGTGCAATCCCCTGGAAGATCTGTGTTCCTTCCATGAGGCCAGAAGAAATGTGTTTAGGATGCCACACATAATAATGTCTGAGGGCTTCAGTTTTCTCATCTGTTAAATGGAAGTAATGGCACTGAACCTTTGAAATCCTACAAGGCAAGGTACAGAAAGGGCTTCCCACATTGTCTGGCACATCACAGGAGCTCAACAAGTTAGTTATTATTAATGATATTATTGTGCTAGGGAGTGAAGTGTAAGGTTGATATCTTAGGATGGGTTCTCTAGAAGCAGAATATGACACAGGGGTTCTCATGCATGTGATCTATTGAGTTCTCAGAAGCAAGGGAGTGGGGAAGGAAGGAAAGGATAGGAGGAGGATGTGGTTCTATTTGGAGACTAGCTACAGTCTGATCCCACAGAAAGCTCTCAGGTATGAACTATGCTGCAGAATTGATCCCATCTCAAGGCAAAGGGGGTGAGCTTTTTTTGACCACTGTGTCAGGTACTCATTGTTTATAGGATGACCTGGGGGAGGGAATGTACCTAAAGTGGGCTTTCTGGGTGAGGTGGCTCCTGTCTGAGAGAAGATCCTCCCTAGGGCAGCTATGAGCATGGCAGCCAATACAGCCTCTGGGGATGGATGATGCATTGAGCTAGTAAAGGGCATCAGCGTTGGGTGCCCCCAGTGGTCTCCATTTCAGTTGTCAGGGTGAAGGATGTGGAATGGAAACTCTGGATAAAGTGTGTATGTCAAGAATCTTTTTATGTAGTGTGAGGGCAAACCTCTGGATACAAAGATGCAAGGCAGACCCAACTTGATGTAACCCCAGGTATTTCCAACTAATTCCTCATAGAAATCAACACAATTTCTAGAATCCCAGCTTTGCACCAGCACCTATCTTAATTATGCTGCTGTTCAAAGATAGAGTGCTTGCTCTTCTCATCTGTGAGCCTTCAGAGTCAACTGAGGAGATGATGATATCTCCAGGACAGAAATTATGTTTGTATCCCCCATGGTGCCAAGTATGGTGCTTTGCATACAGTTGATACTCAGAAAGTAAAGTTGATCGAAGAGCATCTCTCCCAGGCATTCTTGGGGATCCCAAGCTGCTGACTTTTTTGGGGGTGATTAAAAAAGTGCCTCCAGTTACAGAAGTCCAGACTTCTTGTTTTGGCATTTAAGGCTCCCACACCTTCTTGATCTGGCCTTCATGATTATTGCCAATGACCCTCTCACCTACCTTCATAACCCTCATGCTGTTGTCCAATCATTTCCAACCGCTTCTTATTTCCTCATGCAATGGTATCATCATCTACCCAGTGGTCCAGGCTGAAATCCTAGGAGTAGTTTTTTATTCCTTTTCCCCTGATCCCTAACCATCAAATCTATGAGCGTGTCTTGTTTATTCTACTGTCAAAATAAGCCGCAATCTGGCCACTGCTCATCCTTTCCTTTGCTACCATCCTTGTCCAGTCTCTACATCATCCCTCACCCAGGTTACAACATCTTACTCATTGGTCTTTCTCCCTGTCCCGAGTCTTGCTTACCAAAGCAGATTGTGTCTAGCATAGTACCTAGCATATAATGGGCTCTCAATAAGTATTTGTTAAATGAATGAAAGGAGAGGGAATCATGAGGTTCCCTTTTGACATAAAAATTTTTTTTCAAAGGGGAGCCTGGGTGGCTCCGTCGGTTGAGCGTCCAACTTGGGCTCAGGTCATGATCTCACAGTTTGTGAGTTCGAGCGCCGCGTCAGGCTCTGTGCTGACAGCTCGGAGCCTGGAGCCTGCTTCAGATTCTGTGTCTCCCTCTCTCTCTGCCCCTTCCCCGCTCATGCTCTGTCTCTCTCTGTTTCTCAAAAATGAATAAACGTTAAAAAAAACTTTTAATAAAATAAAAAATTAAATTAAAAAAATTTTTTTCATGGATTCCCAAAATAACAGTTGCTATTTTAGCATATTTTGCTTGAGAAATCATTTGTTGACCAGGTGCATCTATGAATTCAGTAATACTTTTGAATAAATAGATCTAAAGACTTAAAAAGTAGTTGTACTAGGAGTGAGACATTGGCAAATGGGCTTGAAAATTGGCAGATACCTTGCAATACCTCTAGATCCCTCTAGGAGGCAGTGGCTTACAGGTTGGAATTTACTGTGTACTCTGGTAAAAGTAGGTCTTTGCTTATTTCTACAGCATGACTTATTCTGGGATTCTGTTCCCACCCCTATGCCTTTGTTCTTGCTGTGTCCTCCACTTGGATTGCCCTTTTGAATCTACCTCAAACTCTAAGTTTACAAAGCCCATCCATCTTTAAAGTCTCAGCCCAAATGTCAACTCCTTTGAAGCTTTTCTTGATTTCACCCAAGTGAGAAGGTATCTTGCCCTCCTTGCCGAGCTCCCATTGAGCTTTATCTGTATTGCCTTTATTTATAGCCATGGGTGCCCGATTTAGAGATTTCATGAACGAATAATATTTTTTAAAGGGACGGGGTAGGAACTGCCATGGATTTGACAACTATTAACTTCAAATTTTATCAACACCATCATTTCATAAAAGAAAATTTTTAAATACAAAAAGAGAAGAATGTAAGGAAAGAAGAGAGGGAGAGAAGGAGGGCATTATTTCAAAATAAGGAAGCATTTTCACAATGAAATAAATTTTATTCCATAAAAAATTCATACAAGGATGGCTTTTATTTTTGTCTTGTTTCTGAGTCCTAGTAAAGAATTCATCACAAATAAGCCCTGGACTAGACAGGGGTGTTTAAAAACTGTCTTCTAATTCTTCATATCCCTACCCCATTACCACTTCTAGCCTTAGCTTTTCATGGGCAGAGAATGTGTCTGATTCAACACCATCTCCCCAACAAAGCCTGACTCACAGTGACTGATGTAAGGCTGGTTGATTGAGCATCATAAAGGGCAGAGACCCTGATCCATCTCTAGGATAGTTTTGGCTCCTGATCCTTTGGCCCTGTGCCACTGATGGTTAAAGAAAACCCTTGCAGTAGAATTATCCTTTCTGGAAAGCAAGGGCAATGTAGAACCCCTTGGATTTTTGTCTGCTAACTCAGCACTGAAAGTATTCATTTAGCCTCCCAGGAAGGCATTGCCCATGCAATGTCGGGAGAAGAGGCCATGATGTTCTTGATTTGCAGTGTCATACTAGGTGCTCAATAGGTATATACTTGCCAGATCTCTGCGGATCTTGAACTCTATGATGGTGATTCTCTTTTGGTCCTGGGACCTTTTCCAACAGAAAACATGAGTCCTGCCATGCTTGGCTTTATCTTCCAAAGTACAGTGCTCCTTTAAACAATGACAAGATGTAATGAAGACCAAAGGTGGCTGGATTCTGGGTTCCTTCCAGTCACAGAACAGAGGGAGGTCTTGGGGCTTACTCTGTGCTGGTTTTGATCATCATTCTTTTGAGAACCCTTGGGAGAACTGGGCCAATGACAAACAGCATCTTCCTGGGTCAAGGCACTAACCATAGACACCCCAGGAATTTAGGGGACAGAGCTGTCCCAAGGAGGCTGAATGCCTAGTACCCAGACTCTCTGTCTGTGGAATAATGAATTCTCTTTTGATCATCTGCTGTGTAAATCACTGACGATGGGGAGTTAATCATGCATAGGAAATGAATCTTTTCTCTGAGTTAATGAGCAGAGAGCTCAGAGCAACATCTGTTTATTCCCCCTACTTTCAAATCTCTGGCAGTTTGAACAATTAATTGTACCCAATAATGTCTCTTTGTTTTTAGGCATTAGGGGAAAAAAACCCAGTTCTCCCCAAAACACATATACTACCAGGTAGTGGGTAAAGAGGCATCTAGGCAGCTTCTTTACCCACTTAAAAGTGACGTTCTAAGAACCAAAGCATATATATAAGTGTAGGGGGGAGGGGAGAAGGGAAGGAAGGAGTAGAGGGGAGGGGAGGGGATGGGAAAGGAGAGGTGAAGACAGGAGGGAACCAGGAGGAAGGAATAATTTTGGCTATTTTTACGAGCGCTGCATAATGTACCAGTCAGTGTACCACTTATAGGATCATCATATTGTAATTACAGGCAGAGGTATTATTATTCCCATTTTATAGAGGAGAAGTGCAAGGTTCAGAGAGGTTGTCACTTGCGCATGCTACCCAGCTGGGAAGTGGCTCGGGAGGGACGGACACTCAGATTGTCTAGGCTCGAAGGCTCAAGCCCTAACTGCTCCACTACACTACACTTGCCCTTTCCTTTCAGTGGGAAACCTCACTCACCTTCAAGCCCTGAGCCTAATGCCCCTCTCTGATTCCTCCTGAACAGCCCATAGGCAGAGGCTCTGAGGCTGAGCTCTCTAGGTATCCATCTTGGCTCTTGCCTCTTTGCAGTGATGGGCAAGTGACTTCACTTATCAGAGCTTGAATTTCCTTATCTGTCAACTGAGAATAATTACAGTGGCTTCACCTATGTTTTTGCAAGGATTAAATGAAATGATATACAGAGAGAGAGCACAGAGCCCTGTATCAGTTATGTTTGTATTACTGTCCTTTATGGGGCACTTTCTATGTGTCAGGAGACATGTTATATACAATGTGCATCTCCATGTCTCACATTCAACACAGAAAGTACATATTAATAATCAATCCATCATGTAGCAAATATTTACTGAACATCTATTACATGCAGTCATGTCTTGATGCTGGGGATGGAACCTAGTTGGGAAGAGAAACACTGAGCAGCAATTATGCAATTAAATGATGACGGGATTTACTGAGAGGAAGTATATGGTGCTAAAGAATGCCTAATGAGGGTCAAGGACATGACCAACTTTTAGAGAAGGTGGTCTCAGAGATGTCTTTTTGGAGAAAGTGACATTTTAGCTAAGCCCAGAAGGTTGACTAAGAGGAAGTCAGTCAAGGAAAAAGATGAGGGGAGAACATTTGGAGCAGAGGATGAGATTGTACTATTCTTAATTATCTAGGATCTTTCATGTTTTAGTCCAAAAGAGTGATCAGGCATGGGCTCTTTTCAGATCTTTTGCAGACTCTTGGAGCTGGGGGGATGAGGGAAGTTGAGACAGGGGTATGTCCTATTCAGATTATTTGGAACATTTCCATGCAAATGATTAATGATGTCCTCGGTTGATTTCATTGAGTGAATATTCTACTCTTACCAGACCCTAGATGGTCCAAGCTGGAAGGAAACTTTGAGGTCATCTGGGGCTCAGAGATTGAAAATTGCAAAAAGATTGTACTTATGGGAGGTGGGGGCAGCTATTATTCACTGGGAATGTTTGCTTACAGTTCTCTGTTGGGAAGAGACCTGATTAATGGCAAATAGTGGTGAGATTGATTAGTGATATCTGTTTCAGGAATAGCATTAGGAAGTTATGGCAGGTATGTGGGTAGGGGTCAGAAAAGCTATACGCATTTGGCATCAGAACTCCTCTTAGAGAGAAAACTGTCTTTGTCTTAGAACGTATTTTTTATCGGCTGTTTTAGGTATTGAAGATAGGACCCAAAGGACATAAACTGTAAGAAAACAGCAAAACAAAGACAGAACCGAGTTGTCCTGCATAAGTTATATGAATTCAGGGTTGTGAATGAGCAAGATGGGGGTGAGGAGCTTGTAGGAGAGGGGAGGCTGAGCCACATGATGGGTAGCTGAGCCCAAAAGGCCAGAGAAGACAGCATGGGGACTTCCTGAAGTTAGAATGGCTCAAAATTTCAAAGAATGGGATACCTCATTTCCAATTTTAAGTAGTTTGCTTCACTCCAATGCACAGTTTGTCAACCCAAACTGACAATAAACATCTGTTTCATGTACTAAGACTTGTGCTGGTGACATTTGGGCGGGAGTAGAGGAATAGTGGCAGTGTCCAGGATGAGATGATATAATATGGGAAAAGAAGAGAACACGGGGAAGGCTGAATAGATGACCCATAAACTGAACCAACTCAGGAAAATAAAGAAGCCAGAGACAGAGAAATGCATGCCCCATGTCTTCCCTCAAACATTCCTGGGCCAAGAAGAAAGCAGAGTCTGTTATTGTACATGGGATAAAGGTCTGGGATCATTTCTTTTGGGTTTCGGAGAATGAGATATGTGTGAGATATATACCTATCTTCTTCCCTGTTTTAGTCTATCCTCCTAATTTTACAGATGGAGAAACTGAGGCCCCTGTAGGGGGAAGGAACCTAATGGTGGTCTCATTCAGTGGCTGCCCAATGAGCCTTCTTTTCTGAGACTGTGGTAGAAGACACTAGGCAAGGGTAATGAGCCAGTAATGATGTCTGCCATCATTCTGGTCTGCAGCACTCAGCTCAGTTTGGGCAAACAATCACAGACTGTCAGACGCACTTTTATTTTTAAAGGGAAAATTATCAGAACTTAAATGAAGGCTGCCTAGTCACATGCATGTGTGCATGTGTTGGGGTGTTTGGGCAGGTTATGGGGTGCAGTTGGGAATTTGGACCTGACATGAAGATGACAGGGAAAGGAAAAGGGTTTCCCTTGGCTCCATATCCTGCTTTGAGGCCCTGCTATACCTCTCCACCTTGGAGGGGTCATTTCAAGAGAAAGCCGTGAAACTCAGGTCTTGCACGTAAGCAGTGGGTGGTCACTTAGCTAATAATGGTAATCCACTGGAGCCAGAAGGGATGCCTGGTGAAAAGCTGGTTTCTCCCTTTGTCTCCCTACAATGCCCAATATTTCCACCATTAATTACCCCTTTGGGGTGAAGCATGGATATGTCGATGTCTTTGCCAAGAAGGGAGCCAATTTTGTAATCCCCACCAATGCCCTAGAAAGGATCCACCAGTGATAATCCCTCAAAATGTACTACTGTTTTCCAAATCTTTGCATGTAGACATTGTCACTTGTGTCTCATCACACTTTGGTATGCCCTCATTTTTCAGAAGAATAGACTGAGACTGAGAGATTTTGACTTGGCTGACCAACTGAGGAGGAGACGTGAGAATTCAGGTCTCCACATAACGACTCTCAGCATCTTAGGTGATTAGTTGTTTTACCTCCAAATAGGAGTACATCAAAAGTTTTTTAAATTAGATTTTGATTGTACAGTGATAAATTTTCATTATGTAAAAAATTAGAAAATGGAGAAAAGCCAAAGAAGAAACGAAACTGTAGCCGTAACCCCATGAGGCAAAGGTGATCTCATTTTCAATTTGGGGCATATTCTTCTTTTCCATTAGTGTTATGGATTTTTAACAAAAATAGGGTAAGAATATGTAGAATTCTGTGACATGCGTGTATCATTATTTATTTAACAAGCTCTATGATAGTAAGCATTTATTGAGCTTATTTGTTAAAAAGCAAAATGACACAATAATGAATAAAGCATGGTTCTTATAATCTGGATTAATATACTACCGAGCAAGGTAGGGGCATACAATTCACCTATTTGCTCAACAACTATATTGAGTGCCTACTATGTCCTAGGCATAATGGATACAGCTGAAATCAGGATAGAAAAGGTTTCATGAAACTTAAGAACAGATAATCAAAAAATACATTTGAGTAGGGGTGTGTGTGTGTGTGTGTGTATCTATAATATAATGAGACAGTGAAGGAGGTATGAAGGACAAGACTGGGTCGGTACAGAGAGTAGGAATCATGAGAAACTATTTAAAATACTCTCTGAAGGAGTAACATTTGAGCAAAGACCTGAAGTAGGTAGTGAACTATGTGAATGTCTGAGTGAAGAATGGACCAGCAACAAGTTCAATGACAGGGAGATAGGAAGGAACTTATTGTTGGAGACAGAAACACTTGACAGCATTGTGAGCAGGGAGAATGTGAGGAAACGCAGTTGGAGAGGTCACTGGGGACCAAATCATGTAGACCCTTGAAGGCCACAGGAGTGTCTGGATGGTGGGTGGTGAGCTTTGTGAGGTCTCCAATAGGCGAATGACACCAGCTGATGTGTATTTCCAAAGCCTCACTTTGGCCTTTGTATGGAGGCTGACTATGGTAGGGGGCAAGAAGCAAAGTCAGAAGATCAGTTTGGAGGATTCTTTAATTATGCAGGAGAGAGTTGATGGTGGCTTGGACTGTGGTAGCAGCAGAGGGGCTGTAAGAAAGGGTCAGTTTTAAGATATATTGTGAAGGTTGAGCTTTCTGGACTTCCTGTAGAATTGGCTTTGAGAGTAACAGAAGGGTGGTGGTCAGGCATGCCTGGGCAACTGGGCAAATGGTGGTAACACAAGTGAGGTGGGGGGCAGCGGGGGGACACTAGAGGAGAGTTAGAGGTTTGGTTTTAGATGTATTAAATTGAAGATTCCTGTTAGAGTCCCAAGTGGAGATCCTAACCACACAGGTGTATATGCAAGCCTGGAGGTCAGGGGATGAGTTGAAATGGAAGATATAAATTTCAGAATCATCAGTGCGTTGGTGTGTGAAAGCCATGTGACTGGATAAGAAAACGGCTATTTGGTGAGGGGTTGAGAGAAAGGTAGCTTGAGTTCCGGTGGGGCTGGAGGCTGATGGGAATCTGAGGACCACCTTCATTTAATTCATGGTCGCACTGAAGACTGGATCTGTGGTCCTAATGGTGGCAGGATGGGTCTTAATGAGAAAGTGGTCCCAAATTTACCTTTAAGGAAGGGAGGAAGTGGGGAGCACAGAACCTTGAAAAGAGGTTCTAAGACCCTGGGGAATAAGACAGAAAGGAAGACAGGAAATTGAGATAAAGAGAAGGTAGGTCAGGAAGGAGAGTGGGAGAAGAGGAGACTCAAGTTTATGGGTAAATACCAAGCTCTAGGAGCCCCCGCCTTGATCCCTCCTTCCTTTCTTCCTTCCTCCTTACATGTATGCAAGCATGCATCTATCCATCCACCATCCATTTCTCAATTCATTTAGTGAGTCGATAACTCTTATTAAGCCCTTGCTTTTTGGCAGGTATTGGACTTTGGTGTCAAGGACATAAAATAAGAAGCAGTTACTTCATGGAGGAAGCAGGAAGCACAAGAATTGCTCTGATCAGCTCTAGACAGACAGTGACATCTTAATCCTTAATTTCCCAAAGCAAGTCAGTCCACCTACTAGTTGCATCACAATTGCTTGAGGGCCTTTGAGAAATATGTACTCCTGAACCCACCTAAAAATCGAAATCTTCCAGGGAGTACGTTTTGAAAAGGTCCCCAGGTGATTCTGATGTGCAACCAGGTCTGGGAATTCAGCTGATTGAGGTTCAGGTCGGATGAAAAGTTGGAATGATTTTTAAATAATTCCACTTTATAGCATTGTTACGGTTAAATGAGATCAAGGCAAAGCAAGTTCTTGGTGCAGAAATGCTTCCTGGACATGTCTGTGTGGCTTAAGACCTTCTCACTACCCAAAGCATCAAGTAGCATCTTGGTTAGAGGGGCAGGCTCCCGGCCACATCCCAGATGTCCTGAATCAGAATCTCCTGAATGATTCACATGCACATTAAAGTTGGCTGGTAGAAGGGGGACACAGATAGTCCAACCTGTCACTGAGGCGGTCACACCTGGAGGGAGATCGTCTCTATTAAGGAGCACTAATGAAACGTGAAAATGATTTCCTCGGTGTAATTATATGATGCTGCTCTGCAGTTGTAACCCTGGGCTGCTCTGTTTGCAGGTGATTTAAGTGCCCATTACACAGCACAGCGATGTATGTTGGGAAACCAGGGGTGATAGAGAGGCAGTGGGGATGCTGGCTCCTTGTGTCTCCCTGGACAAAGTCAGTCTGTTCTTGACAAGGGCTGCACCAGTGGTCCTCTCCTCTCTGTTTCTGGAGAGAAACACCTGCCCTTCCCCAAGACTGACCACTCCTCCATAACAGAGAGTGCTATAAGGCACAGAGCTATGCTGCCCAGAACAGTAGCTGGCTTCAGGGGAGTCCCTGAATCTCAGTACTTCTTGAATTTGAATGTGCACGTGAATCATCTAGGGATCATGTGAAAATGCACATTCGAATTCAGCAAGTCTGGAGTGGGCCTGAGATCCTGTATTTCTAGCAAGCTCCCAGGTAATGCTGATGCTGCATACTTTTATTAGGACCGTACTTTTACTAGGAAGACACCAGTACTTCTCAGTGGTTCTCAGAGAATACCAATGATTCCTCCCACCCAAGTTGAATTAAATTGGAATTTCTGGAAGTAGAATTTGGGCTTCACTATTTCTGAGAAATTTCATAGCTTATCGCCAGGGTTGAAAACTGGTTTAGGAGACATTTTCCCCTCTCCTGCTCACTCTCCCTTTCTCTCTCTCTCTCTCTCTCTCTCTCCCCCCCCCTCCTCCCTCCCTTCCTTCCTTCCATCCTCCTTCCCTGTACTCTTCGCCCCTCCCCTTCCCTCTACTCTTCACCCTTCCCCTTCTCTCTCTCTCTCTCTCTCTCTCTCTCTCTCTCTCTCTGCAGGGTAGGGAGGAAGGTAGAAGAGAGATCAGCTGGCATCCAGAGCAGACAGTTAAATTGAGAGAGAGATGTGTGCTCCAATGAAGAGAATGATCATGGGAAGGCTATTGGCAGGAAGGATATTATCTTTAAACAGAATCCTGTAGCTGGACAACTCTTTCCAGGAGTTTTGCTCAATTCATGCCTGTGCCAATTGTATCATGCTGTTCTCTTATTCCTTTTCCCATTCATGGAAATTCTGACTCTCCTGTTACCCATGTCTAAAGAGGGACAGCCAACATAGACATTCCTTGGCAGGACCCACCTCCATCTTGTTCACTTCTAACACTTGCTGAGCCTGTGCAGTGGGAGCTGGAGGTCACAGGGAGAATGCACCTGCAAGAGTTGGGACTTTGAGTGCCAGAACACAGAGACACAATTCAAAGACAATTGGGCAAAAAAATGATATTTTATTCATTCATATAACTGAAACATTGGTTGTTCCAGTGGAGACATCCTCTAGAGTCTCCCTCTTTGACAAGAAGGCCACCAGCAGGCTCACATCCCATCCTTTCAGCAAATCCATTAAAAAAAAGAGTACCTCTCTTGCAAGTATTCGCCCAGAAGTCAAAGAATAGAGCCCCTTTGGTTCTGAATGAACCATATGTTCTGAAAACATACGGCATCTTTCTCTGTATGACTTATTTCACTTACCATAACACTGTCTAGTTCCATCCACGTTGCTACAAAAGGCCATATTTAATTCTTTCTCATTGCCAAGTACTATTCCATTTTATACATAAACCACAACTTCTTTATCCATTCATCAGTTGATGGACATTTAGGCTCTTTCCATAATTTGGCTATTGTTTTTAAAAAAAATTTTTTTAATGTTTATTATTTTTGAGAGAGTGGCAGAGACAGAGAGCAAGCAGGAGAGGGGCAGAGAGAGAGGGAGACACAGAATCGGAAGCAGGCTTATAATTTAGGCTATTGTTGAAAGTGCTGCTATAAACATTGGGGTACAAGTGCCCCGATGCATCAGCACTCCTGTATCCCTTGGGGAAATTCCTAGCAGTGCTATTGCTGGGTCATAGGGTAGATCTATTTTTAATTTTTTGAGGAACCTCCACACTGTTTTCCAGAGTGGCTGCACCAGTTTGCATTCCCACCAACAGTGCAAGAGGGTTCCCGTTTCTCCACATCCTCTCCAGCATCTACGTCTCCTGATTTGTTCATTTTAGCCACTCTGACTGGCGTGAGGTGATATCTCAGTGTTGTTTTGATTTTTATTTCCCTGATGAGGAGTGATGATGAGCATCTTTTCATGTGCCTGTTGGCCATCTGGATGTCTTCTTTAGAGAAGTGTCTATTCATGTGTTCTGCCCATTTCTTCACTGGATTATTTGTTTTTCAGGTGTGGAGTTTGGTGAGTTCTTTATAGATTTTGGATACTAGCCCTCTGTCCGATATGTCATTTGCAAATATCTTTTCCCATTCCATCAGTTGTCTTTTAGTTTTGTTTATTGTTTCCTTTGCAATGCAGAAGCTTTTCATCTTCATGAGGTCCCAATAGTTCATTTTTGCTTTTAATTCCCTGCCTTTAGAGATGTGTCAAGTAAGAAATTGCTGTGGCTGAGGTTAAAGAGGTTTTTCCTGCTTTCTCTTCTAGGGTTTTGATGGTTTCCTGTCTCACATTCAGGTCCTTTATACATTTTGAGTTTATGTTTGTGAATGATGTAAGAAAGTGGTCCAGTTTCATTCTTCTGCATGTTGCTGTCCAGTTCTCCCAGCACCATTTGCTAAAGAGACTGTCTTTTTTCCATTGGATATTCTTTCCTGCTTTGTCAAAGATTAGTTGGCCATACTTCTGTGGGTCCAATTCTGGGTTCTCTATTCTATTCCATTGGTCTATGTGTCTGTTTTTGTGCCAATGCCATGCTGTCTTGATGATTACAGCTTTGTAGTAGAGGCTAAAATCTGGGATTGTGATGCCTCCCACTTTGGTCTTGTTCTTCAATATGACTTTGGCTATTCAGGGTCTTTTGTGGTTCCATACAAATTTTAGGATTGCTTGTTCTAGCTTCGAGAAGAATGCTGGTGCAATTTTGATTGGAATTGCATTGAATGTGTAGATAGCTTTGGGTAATATTGACATTTTGACAATATTTATTCTTCCAATCCATGAGCACGGAATGTTTTTCCATTTCTTGATATCTTCTTCAATTTCCTTCATAAGCTTTCTATAGTTTTCAGCATAGAGATCTTTTACATCTTTGGTTAGGTTTATTCCTAGGTATTTTATGATTCTTGGTGCAGTTGTGAATGGGATCAGTTTCTTTATTTGTCTTTCTGTTGCTTCATTATTACTGTATAAGAATGCATCTGATTTCTGTACATTAATTTTGTACAGAATTAATTTTCCTGCGACTTTGCTGAATTCATGTATCAGTTCTAGCAGACTTTTGGTGGAGTCTGTCGGGTTTTCCATGTATAATATCATGTCATCTTCAAAAAGTGAAAGCTTGACTTCATCTTTGCCAATTTTGATGCCTTTGATTTCCTTTTGTTTTCTGATTGCTGATGCTAGAACTTCCAACACTATGTCAAACAACAGTGGTGAGAGTGGACATCTCTGTTGTGTTCCTGATCTCAGGCGGAAAGCTCTCAGTTTTTCCCCATTGAGGATGATATTAGCTATGGGCTTTTCATAAATGGCTTTTATGATGTTCAAGTATGTTCCTTCTATCCCAACTTTCTTGAGGGTTTTTATTAAGGAACGATGCTGAATTTTGTCAAATGCTTTTTATGCATCGATTGACAGGATCATATGGTTCTTTTCTTTTATTAATGTGATGTATCACATTGATTGATTTGCGAAAATTGAACCAGCCCTGAAGCCCAGGAATGAATCCCACTTGATCATGGTGAATAATTACTTTTATATGCTGTTAAATTCAATTTGGTAGTATCTTGTTGAGAATTTTTGTATCCATATTCATCAGGGATATTGGCCTGTAGTTCTCTTTCTTTGATGGGTCAACCAGGCAATTAGAGAAGAAATTTTAAAAATATATGGAAACGAATGAAAATGAAAATACAACAATCCAAATGCTTTGGGATGCAGCGAAGGCAGTCCTGAAAGGAAAATACATTGCAATCCAGGCCTATCTCAAGAAACAACAAAAATCCCAAATACAAAATCTAACAGCACACCTAAAGGAAATAGAAGCAGAACAGCAAAGGCACCCCAAACCCAGCAGAAGAAGAGAAACAATAAATATCAAAGCAGAAATAAACAATATAGTATCTTAAAAAACTGTAGAACAGATCAATGAAACCAAGAGTTGGTTTTTTGAAAAAATAAACAAAATTGACAAACCTCTAGCCAGGCTTCTCAAAAAGAAAAGGAAGATGACCCAAATAGATAAAATCATAAATGAAAATGGAATTATTACAACCAATCCCTCAGAAATGCAAACAATTATCAGGGAATACTATGAAAAATTACCTGACAACAAACTGGACAACTTGGAAGAAATGGACAAATTCCTAAGCACCCACACACTTCCAAAACTCAAACGGGAAGGAATAGAAAACTTGAACAGACCCATAACCAGCGAAGAAATTGAATCAGTTATCAAAAATCTCCCAACAAATAAGAGTCCAGGACCAGATGACTTCCCTGGGGAATTCTACCAGACATTAAAGCAGAGATAATACCTATCCTTCTCAAGCTGTTCCAAAAAATAGAAAGGGAAGGAAAACTTCCAGACTTATTCTATGAAGCCAGCATTACTTTGATTCTCAAACCAGACAGAGATCCACTGGCCTTTGTTCTGTTCTTCAGGACCTCCCTGCCTCCAGCCTTAGGGTCTTCACATTTGCAATTCTCACCTAAATTGTCACCCCTCCCTACCTCTCTTCCTCGTTTACACTTGATCTTTTCAGTCCCCATTAAAATGGCCAGCTATCCCCAATCTAAATTAGGCTATCACAGTTCTCTGTTCTTTTTTATATAACACATATAATTAACCTGTAAGCTTCTTGGACTGTTTATGTCACTTGCATTGATCCCATGTGATTTCTAGACTCCATGGAGATAGGGACCCCGTCTGATTTTGTTCCTCATATGTCTCTAAGGCTTACTTTGACCCTGGTGCATAGTAAGTGCTCAGTGAATAATTGTTGGATGAATGAATTAGTTTGCTGAGGTTCCCTGTGTCCCTCAAACCTAAGTACGTGTAAAAGTCAACTGGGAAATCATTAAAAATACACGTTTCCAAGGGCACCTGGGTGGCTCAGTCAGTTAAGCATCTGACTTCGGCTCAGGTCATGATCTCACAGTTCATGAGTTTGAGCCCCACATTGGATTGTCTGCTGTCAGCATAGAGCCCACTTCAGATCTTCTGTTCCCCTTTCTCTGTCCCTCCCCTGCTCGTGGTCTCTCTCAAAAATAAATAAGCATTAAAAAAATATATACAAGTTCCCCTAACCTTCCTTTGGTCTTTAGGTTCAAAATGTGTGGTTGGATCCTGGGAAAACCACTAGGAAATTTAGAAATGATTTGCCAGGATTGTCAATGGACAAGGTGCCCAGAGTCTTTTGTTTTAATTTGGTTTTCAGTGAATCACAGCGGACTGAAAGAGACATGGCCAAATGTATCATAAATTGAATGTGGAAGGAGGGAGAAAAATGTATGTTCCTAAGAATGCAGAGTTGTGGTTTCCATCAATACAAGCAGAACACTGGCCAAGGAGACACAGTTCAATTTGAGTTAATACTAACTGCTTGTAGTGTTTGTTTTTCTTTTCTATCTTGATGACAATTTGGTGGTTTCCACACACTGTCAGACAACTTGTAGATCCGTAAATGTTCTCTTGCTAGTTGCATCACATTTCTGATGGGATCCTCCTCCTTGGTTCCCAGATGCTAAGTTCATAGTCTAACATAGCCCCTCCTCCCTGCTGGTTAGAATATCCTCATCCCCTTTGCCCACTTTCTGACAGAGTGGATTTAAGGAATTCAGACACATGTTAGCATCCTTCGACTTTGTACATGGATAATTGAAAGTCCACTAGCCTTATATGCTGATAGCAGCATGAATTATTTTGACATGTCGTTTTTGTAACTCACTTCTGAAAAAAAAACCCACCCTTTTTCTCAGTTACTGAACTGCCAGCTTCCTGAGGTCAGCCACTGTGTCTTTTTTCTCAGCTATTATGCTCTTTAGAACCTAGCACACATTCACTGATGCTTCAACATTGACAGTGCTTTGTTACTGTTAATAATAATAAAATGGGTTATTATTAAAATTGTACTTTATAGCATTTTTACAGCACTTTGCAGTTTACTAATGCTTTCCTTCATTATGTCATATAACTCTAACAAGTCACTTTTGGTGAACGACTGATAATCAGAATCACCTTGGATATATTTCAAACATATACATTCCTGGGACCTACTCAAGACCAGCTCTAAGAGTGAAATTTAGAAATCTGAATGTCTAGCACTCTCCTAGGTGATGTTTCTGATTATCCAGACAGGTGAGCCATGAGTGTGGTCGCTACGTACGTGGGCTTGGAAGTCAGACTGACCTGGGATGGAATCCTGGCCTCTGTGGGACCATATGCACCTGACTACAGGTCTCCAGGGCCTAGTGCTTCCCCTACCTGCATGATGGGGCTGATGAGACCAATAAATGAGAGCACATGGGTATAATATGTACTTAGCAAACAGCAGCCGTCACAACAATTTCATTTCTCCTCGTGGCAGCATAAAATAGTAGCTAAGAGCATCATTTGGGGTTCAAGTCATTCCTCGTACGTATAACATGAGTTTACACTAGTCTCAGTCTTCTCATCTGTAAAATGGGAATAATGGTGGACACATCTATCCCCTGAGACTTTTTTCAGGATTAAACTAATTAATTATGAAAAGTGGCACTTTAGACCAAGACCTGCCACATGTTGAGTGATACATCCATGTTAGATGTGGCCAATTTTATATCCATTTTACAGAGGAGGGTACATGTGGCTGCTAAAAGGAGAAAAAAAAGAGTTTAAACCTTGTCTTCTATGCCTAAACTCTGGGCTTTTCCCACTTTACAAAGCTAATTCTTCATGCCAATCCTTCCTAGGACTTATAACCAGGTCAGTGAATGCTCATCTCATTTTTTTGCCTTGATGGGGAAAGGATCAAATCGCCACCTATAACCCAGCTTTCCTTTCCTCCTGCTGCCCTTCCTTGTTCTCTCTTTCCAGACCCAGGCCCTATGGCCATTTTTCAGAAATGTCATTTTACTGGGGCACCACACTCAGAGGCCCTAAAACAGACTGATTTGGGATTCCTGTCTCATCCCCATCTGTCTGCTGGAGTCTGGGCAGATACCAGAACAGACTCATCTAATTAGTGGACTCCTCTCCCCTGGGGCTTGGGGCTACTGGTGCATGGCTTCCCCATTTCCCAGAAAGAGACGAGATACTCGTCAGATAGGCCAGCAGTGAAGGTTTCCCCGCAAGAGCTTGGGAGGGAAGGGATTTTCTAGCTTCTGGAGCAGCAGGGCAGGAACCTGGGCCATGGGGACCCAGGGCTGGTGTTTACATGGGTGTGGCTGTTGAGAAGGACATCACCTCACCACTCTGAGTCTCACTGTTCTTAACCATAAAATGGAATGATAATCATACCTACCTTGCAAACTTGTTGAGATTATGTCTCCAAAGTGATAATTTCAAGATCACCTGACCTCTACCCCATTCCTCACTCTTGCTTTTCCTTCCCTCTCTCCAAACTCTTCAATGATTTGGTTAGAGGGAGAGAATGTAGTAGCAATTAAGTGCACACTGAAGTTACCTGCTTAGGTATTAATCCTGCTCCTGCCTTTATTCACTTGAGCAAATTATTCTCTAAGCCCAGTTTCCTCTTCTGTAAATTGAAGATGATAAGTCTGGACCTGCCTTGTATGTTTGTTGGGATGGTAAAGTGAGGTCAATTATGTTGGTGCATAGTAAGTGCTTAATAAATATCCAGTATTATCATGAAGCAAGCATGGGGGTGGATTCCTTGTCCATCTCAATGTTGCCCTTTTTCATGTGTATGATAAAGCAATTTTTTTTTCTGTCAGGAACCTCATTACCCATGTGCTTTTACAACTTCAGGACTTAGCTCATGGGGACCCTTCTCTGCAAAGCATTCCCTGAGACTTCTCTTGCATAGGCTTTCCCTTCAGCCTCCAGGGTTCCTCCCCCCACAGCTCTTTGCAGAAGGCATTGTTTGGGTCTGCTCCTCTGTTGGACTCGGATTCCTTGGGGGAGGTGCCTGTGTTAATAATTGTGTTTCTAGTACATTGGACAGCACCACAGACAGCAACGTGTACCTACTTGGAATTTTGTTTCTGTTGAAAGGAATGAATTAGGACACTGAGACCTTAAAGCAGTGTTTCTCAAAACTTCTTTGAAACCTGGTGATGCACATATTCACAAACACTGTAAGAAGCACAGGTTCATATTTGTTTGATATTCGCTTCATATTTCACTATACACACTGCATTCTGATGATTTATCTTCTCTTTTTCTCCCCTCTCTTTATTCAGTTTCTAAAATTTTGCCCATAATCTAAACATTCACTTCACAACTAATTGTTCTGTGTTGAGAAGCAGTATCTTGTAATGATAGGAGCATGGAAATAGGTGCATCAAGAATTCCAATCTACACCTTACTGCTTGTGTATAATGAGAATGTCACCTGACCTCTCTAAGCCTCAATTTCTTCATATGTAAAACGAGTTAATAATTTTACCTACTTCTTGGGTTCCTTGTGAGATTTTAATGAGGTAATATAGGTAAAGGATTAAACACTGAGGCTGGCATCTAGTAAGTGCTTAACAAATGATGGTTTCTTTCTTTCTTCTTTTTTTTAAATCAGAACCACTCTTTAAATCCTTGTATGCCTCTATCTCTTTCTCTCCCAATCTTCCTAAGTCTGCTTATTCTCATAATCTTTTGGTTCAGTCATATTTACCTCTCCAAGGCCTACCTCACTGACTATGATCTCCAGAAACATAAGAATGAGCCCCAGTTCATAGCATTGTAGCTGACTTCATAGCACATGGAGAAGGTGATTTGATGGGAGACAGTAGAAGCCCCATCACTTTGACACAAGGGATGAAGGAAATAATTACCATTCAGGGCAAGAAATAAAACATTGCCAAACTCCAGGAGCTCCCTATATGTGCCTCTCTCCTCCTTGGAGTTAACTACTGTATTGTCTTTGAATCTTCTGTCTCTTTTATCCCTTCTGATGCTGGTCTTAATTGTTACACTTAATCCAGTCCCTTCTCCAGGGACTTGACAGGACCCAAGAATTTCCCTTCTACCCTGTCTACCCTCAACAATTTCAACATACAAGAACTTAGCCAATCTGAAGGAGAGGGTGGAGATTACTATATACATTACAATTCCAGCAGGAATGCAGTCACCTGTCTCTAGGACCTCAAGATGCTTGGCCATCCCCCTACACCCCACAATCATTGTTAGAGAGTGAGCTTCTCAAAGCAGCTCAACAGCACCCCAGTTCTGCCCTGCTGCACTACCCCTTTGGCCTGGAGATCCCCTCATTCACAAACTAATGGTTCTGGAGTGAGCAGAGCCTGGCAAAATGGCGAAGGTTCCCTCATGGAGGATGGACCTGCCCCATGGCTGTGTTCATGTGGTACCTCTTAGACAGTGCTTGAGTCAGGAGGATCTGATTCTAACACAAACTTTGCCACCAACCAGCTGTGTGACCTTGATTAAGTAGCTTTCCTTATCCCTTCCTCAATTTGCTCATTAGTACAATGGGCATGTTAATAATATTTTAAAACACTATTTGTTGTGTGAGAAAATGAAATAATGCAAGTTAAGTATCTGACCCTTCAAGTCTTTAATAAATTTCATAATCATCATCCTCATTGTTGTTGCTGCTGCTGTTGTTTCAACTGATGATAATCACAAATGAACACTTTAGCTTCTGAATCAGATGCAGAATATCTTTAACATGAAGAAGGCTTGAGCTACCACATCCTCCAAATAAGAGAGGGCCAGTTGTTCCTGTGGACTGGCAGTCTTGTTGCCTCCTAGCAGAAAGCTCTAGGTGCACTGACTTGTGCTTGAATTTAGGCACTTAATCAGGAAGAAGGAAGAGGTTCTTTCATTCCGGGTGGTTCCTAACTCCTGTTGAATTGGGCTGGAATAGAAATAATGGCTCAGAGGAAAGAAACACAGACACTAATTTCCTTTTTTCTTATATGGCCTCAAACTTTCATCCCCCAAAGTGGACTGATTTCAGTCTATCTTGCCTCCTCCCCTTGCATGATGAGTTTCTAAGACCAATTCTTATTCTACTCCAATGTCCAGCACAGTTTTTAAAAAAAAATTTTTTTTTTAATGTTTATTTATTTCTGAGACAGAGAGAGACAGAGCATGAGTGGGGGAGGAGCAGAGAGAGAGGGACACACAGAATCCGAAGCAGGCTCTGAGCTGTCAGCACAGAGCCCCACGCGAGGCTTGAACTCACAAACCATGAGATCATGACCTGAGCCGAAGTCAGATGCTCAACCAACTGAGCCACCCAGGTGCCCCAATGTCCAGCACAGTTTTTAGCACTAGCAGAGATCTGTGTTTCAGGGCTGAATCTATGACTCCCTGGTTATCTGGCATTTGCTTTCTCTCCTCCACCACAGTCCCTGAATCAGCCACACTTTTATTTAAATGATTAGTTTAAGGAGCAGAACTTTAGCAAGCTGTATCAGCTATGGTCATTATCTCTTTCTGTCTCTCTGTTCCCCTTACTCCCTCTTTCCCTCCTCCCCCTCCTCCTCCTTCTCCTCTCTCCTCCCTCCTCCCTCCCTCCCTCCCTCTCTCCCTGTCTCTCTCTCTCTCTCTCTGTCTCTGATGCCAAATTTCAGCAAATTCAGACATGTGGTGGTCCTATTATCTTCCAGGACTGTCCTATCAAAGTAGGGCCAATTTAGATCTTCTAAAGGTCAGAGAGGAGAAACCTTAAAGACAAATTATTCATGCTACGCTTGTTAGAATCTTTAGATACAAATGGGCAAACTTTGCTCTGTGTGATTCTATCATAAACTTTGAAGGAAAAAATCTCATTTACTCATCTTGGTTAGCAGTGAAAGGACCAGGATAGGGAAAATACAGCATAAAGGATGACAGCAATTTGAACACACACATAATTGCCACTCAGGGCAAGAAATAAAACATTGCCAAATTCCAGGAGCTCCGTACCTCCCTCCTCCCTAGAGTTAACTACTATATTGCCTTTTATTGAAACCACTTTACTGTTTTTCCTTAGAGTCTTCCATTTGTGTTTGTATCTCTAAGCAATATATAGTTTAAGTTTGCCCGTTTCTGAGTTTTCCATAATGGGCTCATCCTGTATGTATTCTTTTCTTCTTTCATTTGATATTATGTTTGAAAGATTTAGCCATGTTGTTGAATGTAGTACAAATCTGTTCATTTTTCAGTGCTGTATAATTTATTGTATGAATATACACAATGTATTTTCTATTCTATTGATGGGCAGTGTCATAATTTCTTTACACATTAAGGTTGTTACGGACATTTCCTATTATAGACAATGATATGATGAATATCTTTACAGACATCCATCACAATTCACCCAGCACAAATTCCTAAATGTAGAATTTTTGGACCAAAGACTATGGCTCCTTTTTAAGCTTCTGCCAGAACGGTTGTAACAATTTGTATTTCTACCAGAAAAGTACATTCCTGTCTATGTCCTCACACTCTTCCCAGCACTAGCTTAGTTTAGTCACTAAGCACTTAGTTTAGCACTCTTCCCAGTGCTAGCATTTGTTTAGTCATGCCAATTTGATTGGGAAAATATGTTTTCTCAAGATTTTAGAAATTTCCCATTTTTTTGAGTATAGTGAGTATTCCATTTCTTTCAGTATGGGTGGGCATCCCACCTCCTTTATGGTGTTTTTGTTTTGTTTTGTTATTCATATTTATTCTCTTGTGGATTGCTTTTTCATATCTTTTGCCAGTTTTAAAAATTGGTATATGAGGCGCCTGGGTGGCTTAGTTTGGTTGAGCATCTGACTCTTGATTTTGGCTCAGATCATGATCCCAGGGTCGTGGGATTGAGCTCCACATCATGGAGACTGCTTAGAATTCTCTGTCTCTTTCCCTCTGGTCCTCTGCCCCACTCACTCTCTCTCTAAAAAAAAAAAAAATTGGTATGTGTAGATTTTAACAACAATTCACACTAGGGTTCAGCCCTGATGAAGTGTCAATTAGACACATTTTAAGTTGGAGATCAGGCTAAATGGGGGAGAGGGAAGGGACTTCTTAGTGCCCCTAAATCTGAGGAGAGTAATTTGGTAGCTTATTGTTCACAAACCAAAGAGGACAGTTGTGCATTCAGCCCCTTGCTGGGGAGAAAAGAATGCTTCCTACACCTGAGGCCATTGGAGAACAAGAGATCCTGCTTTAATTGAATCTGCCTCTACCTCCTTTGTGCCCGAGGAATCTCTTTATGGTTATGACTGCCTGGGCTCCAGGAGTGAGATGGGGATGTAGAAAAGGAAGAAATCTGTTTCATTGGCTTGCAGCTTAGGATTTGTATTCCCCAACTGAATTTACACTTTTTTCTTTTGTTCTCCCTGTCCTCATCCTTTCTTCAGCAAACATTTATCGAGCTCCTACTATGTGCCAGCTGTGTTAGAGGTCTCCTACCTCCCCAGACCTTCAGTGTTTCCCATCTCAAGCCGTTGGCAATTCCACCTTCTCAGTTCAAGTGAAGAAGCTGGGAGTTACCTATGGGTCTGTTCTTTCTGTAGCAGCCTCTCCTCCAGCAAATTCTTTCAGCCCTACCTTCAAAATACACCCAGAATCTGGAAAATAACCCAAACACCCATAAGCAGGTAAATGGATAAACAAACTGTGGTATCTCTATAGGGTGGAATACTACTCAAGAACAGAAAGGAATAAGCTATTGGTGTATGCAACATGAATGGATTTCAAAATACACCAAGTGAAAGAAGCCAAATATAAAATAGTACTGTATGATGCCATTTATATACAATTCCAGAATATTCATACTCATCTGTAGTGACAGAAAGCACATCAGTGGTTGCCTAGGGATGAGAGGAGGTGGAAGAGATTGCCTGGGAGCATGAGGAGATGTTTTTGGGGGGTAGGTGTGTTTGTTACCCATCGTGGTGATGGTTTCACAAGTATATACAGATCCCTAAGTGTATCAAATTGTATTTTCAAGTACATACAATTTATTGTATGCTGATTCCACCTCAGTAATGCTATTAAAAAGCATATCCAGGGGCACCTGGGTGACTTAGTGGTTTGAGCATCTGACTCTTGATTTTGGCTCAGGTCATGATCTCACAGTTCACGAGTTTGAGCCCTGCACTGTAAGTGCAGGACCTGCTTGGGATTCTCTTCCTCTCTCCCATCTGCCCTCTCCCTCCCTCATTCTCTCGCTCTCTCAAAATAAATAAATAAACTTAAGAAGCACAAGCACACTGAGAATTAGACCACTTATCACCATCTCTGTTGCTACCATTTTATCTGAACCCCTATCAGCTCCTACCTGGTTAACTGAAGCAGCTGCATAATGTGCCCTCTGGCACATGTCCTTACTTCCTTACACTCTCTTCTTAACACAGAGACTGCAGTGGTGCCTCTCAAAGGGAAGTGAGGTCATTTTACTCCTCTATTGAAAACCATCCCATGTCTTCCCATCACACCAAGAGCACTTATCACTGTCTGACATAATGTGTATTTTACAAGTTTATTGCCTGTCCAACCACCGCGGTGACAGAAGCTCCAACAGAGCAGGTCCATTTATCTTCACTGCTGTATCCCCAGTGTCTAGAGAAGTATGTGTTACGTAGAAGGTGATCAATAGATATTTGTGGAATGAATCAATGAGTATGGTAGCAGACTCAGAGAGTTCCCAGGCTACTGAGGGAGACGTACATAAATACAGTTAAAATAGAGGGCAATAGATTGTATGATAAATGGAGGCATCTAAACTATCTTGGGGTGAAGTCAAGGATGGCTTCTTGGAGTAAGATGCCATGGGAAAGAAGACACAATTCCTGCCGTCATGGAGTTCTATTGGATGAGCAAATATATAGGCCTATATCATACCATGTGATAAGTGCTTTATAGGGGTAAGCATGAGGGGTGAGAAGCAGAGAAGTGGTAGTCTCACCCAGCCTGGGGGAAGCTCTGGCAAAGCAGATAAAGTTTCTCACAATGAAGCACTTCCTGCTTGAGATCTATTTACATCCTTTCACCCAGTCTCCAGATTTGGGGAGGCTGTTTTCTGGATACAGACTGTGGCCACTGGACCAAGGAATTGACCCAAGATTTGGGAGATATCTAATCATCACATCTTCCCATCATGCTTACTTCCTTTTTTATCTAAGTTGTACTGCACCAATGTCCATCTAGGGAAGTCATTCTCCACCTTCCCTATACATTAGAATTGCTGGTGAGCTTAAAAAGGAACACATGATTGGGTCCTACTCTAGGCTGATCAAATCTAAGTCTCTGGGAGAGGAGCCTAAATATGGATATTTTTTTTCTTTTTTTTTAACGTTTATTTATTTTTGAGACAGAGAAAGACAGAGCATGAACGGGGGAGGGTCACAGAGAGAGGGAGACACAGAATCTGAAACAGGCTCCAGGCTCTGAGCAGTCAGCACAGAGCCCGACGTGGGGCTCGAACCCACATACCGCGAGATCATGACCTGCGCCGAAGTCGGATGCTTAACCGACCGAGCCACCCATGCGCCCCCTAAATATGGATATTTTAAAAACCTCACTGTGCAGCTAGAGACCTGGAAATGACAAATGTGATTTAAGAGTCAGGAACCGTTGTCCTATTTGGAGTTTAGTCATTCATTTAGTCTTCATTTCATTCCTGCCTCAGGGCCTTTGCACTTCCCTTTCCCTTTGCCTTGAATGTTTTTCCCTTAGGATTTTTGCATAGCTAGTTGGTTCTCATTCTGTAAGTCTCTTACAGAAGTCTCTGTAAATGTTGAGTCTTCAGAGGAACTCTCTCTGACACTCTCCCCTCTCCATCTAAAATAGTTTTCATCCACTCTTGCCACCCTGGCTGTTATCTATCACATCACCTGATCGATTTCCTTCAGAGCACTTATTACAACTTGAAATGATCTTATTTACTGTTGTATCGCTGACATTAAAGAAATGAACCATTTAAAAGAGTGAAAAGATCTGACGTGTAAAGCACAGTGCCTTGCGCGTGGCAAAGATTAGGAAATGTTGCAATTAATATGATAAATTAATTACTTGGGATAATATACAAGGCCTAGGATGAAAAGAATTAGCTCTCTGGCAGCATGGGAAATGTTGTGAACTACTACCTCATTTTTTAATCTTATAGATGCTAAGCTCTTTGAAGGAAGGGGCTATTTCTTATTCATCATTGTATGTTTGGAGCTTAACACAGTAACTGGCTGTGTTAAGAAGATGTTCTTATTATGGAGAACTGTTTGCATATAACAATCTCACTCAAGCTAGTGTAACAGAAAAATGAATTTATTGGAAGGATAAAAGGGTCCTATAGAACCCAAGGTTGGGGAAGAAAGTTGGGCCAGCAAAGAACTTGAACCTTGAAAAAGAAAGGTACCAGAAACTAGCAATTTTCCTCAGTGTCTTCCCAACGTGGCATGATGTCTCTTTCCTTTTCTCTGCAAATTGGCTTTCTCTGCTTCGTGGGCATGTGGATGTCCCCAGCCTGAGTTTTACAAAGCTCACTTTGAACATCACACAGAGCTTGATTCTGAATCCCCAGGGAAGAGGAAATTTGATTGGCTTTAACTCCTGCCAGGCGTTCACTCGTGGGCCAGTCAACTGACGGCAGAGGCGGGGGACTGGGATCACGTGGGCCGCTGTCTTGCGATTGGGAGTATCTCTTTGCAGTAAGGAGGGCTTAGCCCAGATTCTCCCCTTGAAAACAGAGCTTGACAGAATGGCTTGCTTACAGGTAGTTTGGTCAGGAAGAGATGCCAGGGAACAGGAGATGAAGGACTTGGAAGAGTGAACTAGAGGAGGAGAGAAAGCCACTCCAAAGGTGTGTTATTGAGCTGATGTGGGCAAGTGAGGCTCATGCTCAACAGAGATCCTCTGAGAACTAAGTAGAATGCACGTCAGAAATGCCCTCCTGATAACAGGAGATGGAAGAATCTTTCCATCGGCTCCTGTCCTCTGCTGGTCAAGGGTTGCCCCAAAGGGTGTTACCTCCATCTCACTTCAGTTTTGTACACGCACGAGAATGGCTATCAAGCTTTGAAGCAGAAAGCAAGAGGTGCACGGTGCCGCCAGCTAAAGCAAGGTGCCAGCAGACTACCCCTGTGAGCAGGTGATTTGCTGTGGCAGGGGCGAGAGCCCACAGGTGGGCCAAGGGGATGTGAGCTGCTGGCAGGAGGTGCGGGCAGATTGTCTAAGAAGAGAGGGTAAGTGTGGGTGGAAATAATTTATATCTTTAGTATCTGCCCAATGAGTGTTTTCTGAATGAACAATAAAATGCAAAATGAAGGAAAGGTTCTTGGAAGAAGCAAGATTTAAAACCCCTTTTGGTGTTGAAGGCTCAGCCTGGGGAGCATGTGGGTAATGATCATCTATTCTCAAGTATTTTTCTACTGAGGACTATCAATTTTGTTGAGAAGTCTGTGATATCGTAAGGAAGGTAGAAGATATTTCTCCCACTTGGGGATGAAGAACAGACCTGGAGATGCTGAGCACTTTGGTACATGATGCCAACATCAGGACGAAGTTTTGGTTTTCTGTCTGCTTTACCCCATTGAAAGTTATATGGCTGTAGTTAGACCACAAATGTGTGCAAAGTACCAACTTCCCTCCGTTTGCATCCTCTCTCCTCTGTGTATAATTCAGCATGGTGAATATAGTGGTTGTTAAGACCTAAAGCAAGTTTCTAATTTTGTTTCATTATGGGTATGAATGCAACCCTGAGGACCCATCCCTATGGCCTTAACTAAACTTGGTCTCTCAAGCTGGGAATTGACAAGATAAAGATCTGAATGGAAACTCCAGTTGGCGGAGGGCTGGGCTGACTCAGCCCCGATAAACCTGCAGTCAAGAAATCAATAGAGCTTTTTCAGAGTTGCCATTATCCAACAAGGAAAAAATTTCAAAAATAAATTGCGACCTGGCATAAAATCAGATTAAGTAGATAACAGGTTTTGCTGACTTCAGGGCCGTGCTAGGGATGGCACAGGAGAGAGAGAATTAGCGATTTAATGAGCTGGAGTTCTCTCTCGGCTTGTGCTGTGCAAGTGTTTACTCTCTGAACAAGAGAGGGAGGACAAAGGTGAGAAAACAGATCCCAGCTTCCGTTTGAATTTCACCCCAAAGCTGACCCAGCCCTGCAATCTAGTGCTCGTTCACCGTTTTTGGTGGTAGACTTGCAGAGCAGGTAACTGCTCCAGCCTTGAAGTCATGGGTTTTAGCCAGGCTTCACCATGCCGTATGGCACTGGGCTGGTTAGTTCACCTGCCCATAAGCCCCGGTTTTCTGGTCTTGAATCAGGCCCCCCACTGACTGAGGCTGGGGCAGAGTTGTTCCACCAGGGAAATCAGTACAATGCTTGGAAAACAAGAGAATGGATGTTGCAAGGCAAGGACAAGCCGCAAGTGGGCACCAGTCCAGCTCTATCTTTCTGCCTGGACTCTGACATTTCCAGAGCCCTTAAAAATGTCCCCACAGAGGTCCTCTGTGGGTAAAGTTAAGGGAAGTATTCCCAGAGCCAGGCAGCCTAATTGATTTGGGAGAATAAGGGCAGGAGCAAACTGGAGCTTACCCTCGGGGTGTACCTACCTGCCTCTCTGCTCCTTCAGGCTCTGCTCCCTATGCAGCTTCAGAGTCAGGTATTTCTTCCTGCCTGTCTTAGGATACCTCTTTGTATTTTGTCTCTTGCCTGTGTGTACTACTATTACTTCCCAGACCCACCTGTCTGTCCCCCCTTTTAGTTCAACCCCACCCTTCCAGTTAGTCCACTCTTGTTTATGGTATTCTAATTGTTGGCCAAGATATGGCTTCCTCCCCTGCCATCAAATCAATATGGGATGCTTCATATGGGCTGGGGAACTTATTGTAAAATGTGGTCCCCCTTGTCATCAGCTGAAGCTCTTGTGGGCGGGTGTGGTTGCAAGGCCCAGCTCAAGGGGGCACCATTCACATCATAATCCATGTGAATATAGCAGTCTAGATTGTTCAGTGCACAGCCCTACTGACTGTATGCAGCAGCTTTGCCTTCAGCAGCTGAGAATGAAGAAGCTGCTTTTTTTTTTTTTTACAATGTTGGCAAGTCATGGTGAGACATTTCCAAGTATAGTTGGTCCTGAGGTCAAGTCTTGCTCAATTCTGATGTTTTATAATGCAAGAACCCCTCACTTACTGTGGTGGCTTTGTAAAGTGTCAACTTGGCCAGGCTGAGCTACATTTCCCAGAATCCCTTCCTTGCTATGTTTCCAGAGCCACAGGCAAGATTTCTGTGAGAGATTTGAAAGATGTAAGGGAGACTGTGGACATTTTGTGCTTTGTTCTCTTGGTCAGGTAAAACAGTTTTGTAGCTCACACCTGTTGTGTTGGGTTCACCTCATTGATGTGGGACTACCTTCCCATGGATCCTCCTTCAGCTTCTTTGACTCCTGGGCCAGGTGTATGTTTGGACCCTTGATGAAGGGCACCAACTTCTCCTTGAAGACACCCACATCATCAAGTCAGAGACAGAAAGAACTGGCATGGGTTCAAGTCTGTGTCCTTATGGGTTCTAGTGTGTGCTCATGGATTCCAGCTTGTCCTTGCTCTGCCCCACTTGACATCTGTCTGCCCTTCTGGACTTCCTGGCCTGCAGATTTCAAACTTTAGCATCAAATACAAAGACAACAACCTTACAGAGACTTTAATCAATCATAGTTGAGTGAGGACACATGCTTGGGAAATTCTTTAATACACCGCCCAGTGGGCGTACTTCTTTGGTTGAACTGGACTAATGCACCTACCATGGAATTACATTTCTGATAGATACAGGTTTGGGGTCTTATTTGGGATGCTCCCAAAGAAGAACTCACTGCAAGTACCTGGGGGCAAGTAATTTATCTGGGAGCTGGTCCCAGGAAACAGAAGTAAAGAGGTAGAGAAAGTGAAATCAAGAAATGATGGAAAACCTGTAGACAGTGAGACTCAACTCCACTCTGGCATTTGAGAAGTGTGCACATAGCCTCCCAGAAGTCTTTGTGTAAAGCATGGGAGGCAGGAAAGCTGAGGTCTTTATCTACTGGCTCTGGCCGCCCATTCGAAGGTTGCTCTGTGCTATGCTTTTGGGATTCACCTGGCTGAGAATGAGCAGGTTCTTGCAGCATCAGAGAAAGCACTGAGGCAGAGAAGCAGAGAAGGTTCTGGGTTCTGGGCAGGTGCTTGAATCTGGGTGTTGTTAGGTTGCTTAGGCTATTTCCCTGATAATGAGTTATGCTGAACATCTTTTCAGGTGTCTGTTAGGCATCTGGATGTCTTCTTTGGAAAAGTGTCTTTTCACGTCTTCTACCCATTTCTTCACTGGATTATTTGTTTTTTTGGGTGTTGAGTTTGTTAAGTTCTTTATAGATTTTGGATACTAACCCTTTATCTGATATGTCATTTGCAGATATCTTCTCCCATTCCATCAGTTGCTGGGTGTTGAGTTTGATAAGTTCTTTATAGATTTTGGATTCTAACCCTTTATCCGATATGTCATTTGCAAATATCTTCTCCCATTCTGTCAGTTGCCTTTAGTTTTATTGTTTCCTTTTCTGCACAGAAGCTTTTTATCTTGATGAGGTCCCAATAGTTCATTTTTACTTTTACTTCCCTTGCCTCTGGAGACATGTCTGGTACAAAGTTGTTGGGGCTAAGGTTTCTCCCTGTCCAGCAATTGCTATACTAGGTATTTATCCAAGGTAAACAAAAATGCTGATTCGAAGGGGCACAAGCACCCCAACGTTTATAGCAGTGCTATTAACAATAGCCAAATTATGGAAAGAGCCCAAATGTCCGTCAACTGATGAATGGATAGAGAAGATGTGGTATATACATACAATGGAACACTACTCAGCAATCAAAAAGAATGAAATCTTGCCATTTGTAACAACGTGGATGTAACTAGACTGTATTATACTAAGCGAATGAAGTCAGGTGGAGGAAGACAAATATATGATTTCACTTATACGTGTAATTTAAGAAACACAACAGATGAACATAAGGGAAGGGAAGGAAAAATAAGATAAAAACAGAGAGGGGGGCAAACCATAAGACACTTAAATTCAGAGAACAAACTGAGGGTTCCTCGAGGAGAGGTGTGAAGGGGATGGGCTAAATGGGTGATGGGCATTAAGGAGGGCACTTGGGATGAACACTGGGTGTTATATGTAAGTTATGAATCACTGGGTTCTACTTCAGAAATCAATACTACACTGTATGTTAACTAACTTGAATTTCAATTAAAAGAAAAAGGTGCTTAGGCTTTTGAGGCCACAGTCAAGGATGAGCTGTAGGGCTGTGACTTGGGCACCAGAAGTATCTGTTGTTGCCAGCAACGCCACTGTTTGCAAGATCAGGTGTCATAGATGTTACTGGGTCAGGAAGAAACAATTAAAATGCCACTAAAGGTACATTTAAAAACCAAAATAAATACAAGTCAGAGAGCTTTCTAATGTTAAAGAGCTATTATGACAACAGACACACACACACACACACACACACACACACACACACACACACACTTCCCCAACTCTTACTCTACCACTTGTTTGCCTCCTAAATTACTTTCTTCCATTCACTTATTCAGGGGAAAAAAATTGTTTTCTGCAGCCTTGTGCTCTGCTGCAGTAGATGCTTCTCAAGCTTTCCAAGAAGCCCTTACTAGCAACCCAAGTGAGGCCTATAAAAGAGCCCATCCACAGTTCCTTTAAAATGAAAATAACCCTTCATGTTAAAAAAAAAAAAAACATTAAAACCTTGGACTACACAAGTGAAAACATGGTAGCTCAGCATTTTGGAAGCCAGACTCTGACCAGCAAAGGGTTATTGAGGGTCTCTTCATGGGGATGGGTCAGAGGCCTGATGGTTTGGGCCATACCTGTTGGGTTTTTAAAATTTTTTTAATGTTTTATTTATTTTTGAGACAGAGCATGGGCAGGGGAGGGGCAGAGAGAGGGAGACACAGAAGTCAAAGCAGGCTCTAGGCTCCGAGCTGTCAGCACAGAGCCCAATGAGGGGCTCAAACGCACAAACTGCAAGATCATGACCCGAGCTGAAGTCGGATGCTCCACCAGCTGAGCCACCCAGGCGCCCTGCCATGCCTGTTGTTTAATGCCTACATCTGGTTATCATCACGTCAACTGCAATATCTCATTTCCATTTTCCCAACCCTTGGGCTTCATGTTTTGTTTCCTGCAGGATCAGTGACACATCAAATAATCTGTCCTCATCGCAGCTTGAAACCGTGATGTCCATCTGTGTCAGGATTGTGCTGGCTGCTAGGCAGGACAGCATTCTCAGTGAGAAAGATGCTGAGAGGGATAACTTCTTAGAAACACAGACTTTCCATTTTCCAAATGGAAGCTGGCTTGGATACCAGTCACTATCACTGGATATTCAGACCCTCCCTCCTAGATAAGATCATCAGCGGTAACTCTCCATGTGGTGGATAAAAAAGCTGAGACCCTGAGAGAGGAAATAAATTACCCAACACAGCATTCATGACCCAGCCCATGGTAGGCCCTCAATAATCATTTGGTTATCATGAGAGGTAGTTGGGTGCCATGATTAAGCACCCAGGCTTTGAGGTCAGACAGATTGAGGTCCTGCCCTGACTCTGCCTCTCACTAGGTAAGTGCTGTCACGCAGGTGACTTAACCTGTCTGGGCCTCAGTGTTCCTGACTGTAAAATGGGAATAACAGTACTCATGTGTATGATGTTGAGAGGATGCCATAAGATCATGTGCTGTGTAGAATGTTTGGCACATAGGAGAAGTAACTAATGAGGACGATGAAGAAGAAGCAGGCCAACTTGGGCTCTCGTGAGCTTAGGTCATTCTTCAGCTGCCTGATCTCTGACAGCTTAGCAACCTTCCCACCCACTGGCAGGTAGACAGGAGCAGAGGGCTTCCAATGCTGTTTTTCTGGCTTGCTGATAATTGTTTCTTATACAAGCCAGTGTTTTATTGATTCACAATTGATCTTTGCATGGGGCCAGGGGAATTCTTGGGGCATGAAGACAAAGGCAGCATTTTCCAGCTCAGGGGTCCCCCCGTGGGTGTCAGGGGCATCACCTGCAGGCTTGAATGACTGGCCTCTGCCCTGCTTGGGACAACTTCTTAATCAGAACCAGCCCCCTCCAACACGTGCCCCTTTATTGTTTCCACCCACCCTCCCCCCACTGGCTCCGTTTGACCTTTAATAAGCACCACTTCTGTGCAGAGCTGCCGATGACTTATTGCTGTGTGAGCAGCTCCCCAGGGCAGGCCACCTCCCCAGCGCCTGGCCTCCCCGCAGCTTGTAAGGGAAAATTACATTTTGATCTACATTCCCCATTTCCATTCTCTGTCACCTGGCTTTGGAGACGAAAGGAAGAAAACAATGTTTTCTTCCCACCCCCCGCCACCCTGGTCTCCTCCTAGATTAGACCTGTGTGTTGTTTCCTCCCTTTCTTTCCTCTTTCCTGCTTCTGTCTGGATGGTCAGCTGGAGAAGATAAAACAGCTTGGCCCGAAGTGTTTACCTGGGTTCATCCATCTTGGGACACATGGGTCATCTAAGCCCCAGAGGTCAGGGCAAGATTGTACCCAAAAGTCAGCAGATGGACCAGATGAGGCAAAGCTCTCCTGCAAATTGTCCTCACCACATCCTGCACCTCTTCTTTCTCCTCCCCCTTTTTAAATTGAGACAAAATTCACATAGCGCACAAGTATGCAATTCAGTGGGTTTTAGTATATTTGTAGTGTTGTATAACCATTACCAATATCCATTTCCAGAACATTCTCATCGCTCCAAAAATAAACTGTGCCCATTAAGCAGTCACTACCCATTCTCTCCTCCCCACAGCCCTTGGCAACCACTATTCTACTTTCTGTCTCTATGAATTCTGGACATTGCATATAAATGGAACCATACAATATGTTGTTCTTTTGTGACCACCTGCTTTCATTTAGCATAATAGTTTCATGTTGTATTAAGTGTCAGCACTTTTTTTCTTTTTTATGGCCAAATAATATTCCATTGTATGAAATACCACATTTTGTTTATCCGTTCATCCATTGTTGGGCTCTTGGGTTGTTTCCATATCTTGGCAATTATGAGTAATGCTGCTGTGGACATTGTGTACAAACCTTAGTTTGAACATATGGTTTTCAGTTCTCTTGGGTATAAAGCTAGGAATAGAATTACTGAATCATATGGTAGTTCTTTGTTTAGCTCTTTAAGCAGTAGCTGAACTGAGTTCCATAATGACTGCACCATTTTACATTCTTGTTAGTGATGTACATGGGTTCCAATTTTTCCACATCCCTTCCAACACTTGACAGTTTCCATTTTTTATATCCTAGTGGGTGTGAAGTGGTATCTCTTCTGGTTTTGATTTGTATTTCCCTAATGACTAATGATGTCTAGAATCTTTTCATGTGTCTGTTGGCCATTTGTATATGTTCTGTGGAGAAATGGGTGAACAATTCCTTCAGCCACTTTTAAATTGGTGCTTTGGTGTTGCTGGTGTTGTTGAATTGTAGAAGTTCTTTATATATGTAGATACTGGACCCTTGTCAGATTTGCAAATGATGATTTGTAAATATTTTCAACCAATCTATGGGTTTTGATTGCTGTAGCTTTGTAGTAAGCTTTAAAATCAGGAAGTGAGAGGCCTCCAACTTTGTTCTTCTTTTTCAAGGTTGTTTTATCTAGTCTTTGTTTCAAAGCCCCCTATTAGGCTTATGGAGAGTTTATCAGATCTGTGTTGGGATCTAATGCCTCTTCATGCCCAATCTAGCTTCCTCCCTGTCCCCTTCACATGGGTAACTCCCCAGTCACCTGTTTGCATTCCTAACTCTGTCCTGGTGTCTGATTCCTGGGGAACCCCATTTGCAGAAACTAATAGTGTCTGGAACATTGGTCAGCACATCATTAGAGTCCTAGAAACATTTCCAAACAGAGAGAAGAAAGTTATTGTTGACTTGGACACACAAGGAGATTCCAATCTTATTGTTGCCATCAGGGTATAACTTCTCATCATTGATCCAAATAGCATAGTGGCCAACAATAGAAATTAATGAGGCATTACCCTTTTAAGAAGTTTAGGTCCAACAGAACCTTTGGGTAGTGGATCAGAGTGGCAAAATAATCTAGAATTATTTCATCTTCAGAAAAAGGATGTTACTTTGGAAGAAGAGAAATCCTCAATGTGGACCAGAGTGGCCAGAGAAGGGTGAGAGAATAGGTAATAGGAAATGAGGTCAGAGAGCTGACTTCAAACGTTTAGAAAGTAAAAACCTTTTCTCTGCTGTTCTTCAACGAAAAACTTGAATGCCAACTCCGTCTGATCCTCCAGGCCTCAGCTTAAATGTCACTTTCTCCAGAAAGCCTTCTCTGAACCTCCTCCTCCCTACCCCCAAGACTGAGTAAGGTCATCACGCATTCTTGTTTCACTGCGCCCTTCTCCTTTGGAAGCTTTTGTGTGGGCACGTTCTGGTCTGATTCAGTTCCTGGTGTTTTCTCAGCACCAAGAACAGTTCCAGGCTCATAGGAGGTACCTAGGGTCCCTTTCCTGAATCAAAGAAGAAGCAAATGAGCCAGTAGGTAGAAGTTAAAAAAGGAAGAGATATGGATTCCATTAAATCATTACATACTGTTGAGCCATGTCCAGCAGTGCTAGCTGCACAGAACAGGGACACAAATCCAAGTGCTTTGCCTTTGGGTCCCATGAATTTCCATTGCACCAAAGTTCCCTTGAGCCAGTGGCTTCAACCCTCCAGCATTCCTTTTGCTTCTCTCTGGATCTTCTTCTACTAAAAGGGACTTGAATTGTTTTCTGAAGGGGAACCGCATGGAGTAGAATTGGTTTTCTGTCTGCTTTAAAAACAAATACAAGTCAGAATATTTAGGAGATATCCAGAAGAATAGATTTTTGGCTCCTTTCAAGTGCTCAGGTATTTTATTTCCTTATTAACAATTACCATTTCTTGAGCATGTACTAAGCATATGACACTGGATTATATACATGACCTATAAATTGAAAATTCTCGAAACAGCTCTGGCTAGGTGGGAATTGTTATCTCCCAAACATGAAAACTCCTTAGTTTCCCCAAACACCTTGGATCAGAGCTAATATCCAACTTCTAAGGGAGCCAATCGAGGCATTTAACCATTTTGGTGGAGGTAGAATCAGTAGACTGACCCCAGGCAAAGATAGCTGAGTGTCTTCTCACATTGCTCATTGTGACTCAGATGATTTTGATAAGCAGCCCAAGAAACCAGATGTGACATTTATGTTTGGCTTAGTCCTGCGACCATGTAATACCCAGAAAGCTCCAACAAGCAAAGGTAAGGGTTTAATTTTATTATCCAGATTTTTTTTTATGGGCTTGAATAAAGGGGAGTGACATTCAAAAGTACCTCCTAAATCATTGGAGAGAGATTCAATTATGTTTTCTGTCATTTGTGTTAACTGTACTTTGAAGAATGCTAATTTTCAAAAAATTGGTTACCTGTGATTTAAGAAAAAAGGCTGTCCCTAATCAAGCAAGCATTCGTTCTCTGAAAATTTCAGTGGTGGGAAAATTCAAGGCCTTGAAGCTCAGGATCTTCTCTGGGAAATTGGGTTATGTTGTTTTTAGGTCACAAGTGAAAGTGTGGGAGTCGTGGTAAATGTTCTTTTACATAAAATTAAGCAAACGTGGCATCTAAATAAGGAAACCATCACAGATAAGTTATGCATATTAAATTATTGCTAATGGATGAAATATAATTAATCTTCATGCATCCTCCTCAGCTCCTTAGAAGATGTGTGCACCTGCCTTCTCAAATTTCCAGGCATTCAGTCAGAATGGTGGGCATGAGTGGTGTTCTTAAAAGGAAGTCCAGTCTCTGTTCAGGAGCATGTTTAAATCACAGGTGAGCCCACGTGCTTCAGTTAGGTACCCTTTGATAGGAGTCCAGAGAAACCCACTCCAGCCAGCTCAAGTACAATTAAGGCTTTGCAGTGAGATACAGAAAGGTCTCATGGGAATTGAGAGAATGCAGAACAGTGAGTTTAGAAGAGCAAGGAGAATACCAGGAACTACTAGGATGACAGTTGCAAACAGATTTCTCCAATTGCTGTGTGATTTCTGCTGAGTTACTTCACTTTTCTATGCCCCAGTCTTAACAAGGGGATGATATAGCATGTACTTCTCTACCAGCCATTAAATGGGTTAATGATTGTGCCAAGTTTAGCACATACTATCTCAATAAATGCTAGCTGTTGTGATAGTCACTATCATTAATGTATTATTATTATATTTTTCTACATTACTTTGTGCAATGGCTCCATCTTCCTTTTGTTTCCATACAGCTTCAGTATTCACAGTGGTCCCTGAGTCATCATGATTTTCTAAGTTCTAGTGCCTATAACTCCCTAGACACTGTCTTCTTCTCTTGGTTCAAGTTGCTTAAAGAGAGAATCGGGTGGCCTCATCTCGCTCAGATTATAGACTCCTGCCAGCCCATGACTGGGATCCCTCTGGGTCAGAGACCTTCCTTGCTCCCCATGTCAGGGGATAGTGTCCATGCAGCAGGGCTGTGGGTGAGGAGTCTGCCATTAGGGGGTGAGCATCAGATAGCTGCAGCTCGCTTAGAAGCACAGGTGAAACCACTTCTGGCTGGGAAATAAAAAGAGGCCTGCAACAGCTGTGTGGACAGGATTATGTGTGGGGCAGTGTAAACTGATTATGTGTGATTATCAGTGTAAACTTGATAAGTAGTTAGGGATGAGCCATCATGGTGGTTGCAAGGTAATTAGAAATGGAATAAAAAGAAGTGTGTGTGTGTGTGTGTGTGTGTGTGTGTGTGTGTGTGTGTGTGTTCCTTCTGAGAGAGAAAGCAAGAACAATTTATCTAGGTGGAGAATATTTGGGTGTTCAGTAAACTATTCTTTTTCTTTTTTTAAATGCTTATTTATTTTGAGAGAGAGAGAGAGAGTGCGCATGCCCTCGTGAGCAGGGGAGGGGCCAATAGGGAGGGAGAGAAAGAGAATTCCAAGCAGGCTCCATGCTGTCAGTGCAGAGCCCAACTCAGGGCCTAATCTCACAAATCGTGAGGTTGTGACTTGAGCTGAAATCAAGAGTCAGACACTTAACTGACTGAGTCAACCAGGTGCCCCTCAGTAAACTATTCTTTTAACTTTACTGTAGATTTGAAATTTTTCAAATTTAAAAAAACGGGGAAAAATCACAGCTAAGACATTTACCAAATAAGTATTTTCACCATAAATACATAAATATGCAAAAAGAGTAGTAAGCAAGCAAGCTCAGGACTCAGCAAATCCCAGATCTGCTTACCTCCTCTGTGAGTGATTTTCTCTCTCTAAACCTCCATTTCCACGTCTGTGAAATGGACCCATAGTATTGCCCCCTAGCCTATTTAAGAGTTTCATTAACTGATATATTTGCCAAACAGGGCAGTCTGCTGGCAGGCATCGGGGTGGCTGTGCCAACTATTTGTAGTGAGCATATCTCCTCTGACTGGTTCTTGGTACCTAGCATGTAGTAGAAATTTGGATGCTGGTTTTAGTACCATCATCTTTATCATTATCTTCAGCACCATTCCTGAGACCCATTGACCTCCCCACCCTAGAGACATGTAAAAACCGAGACTTTAGGAATAACTGCTAGATTGGGGGTGGGGGGCAAGTGACTGCAGCATTGGGTGTTCTCAGCACCTGGGGGAACAGTGTCATTCCGGTAGATGTGGTAGATGAAGAGATTTTAGTAGCATTTCGGGCTGGGGCAAAGCGTGCTCCCCTGGCTCAGAAGGGATTAGCTGTGTTTGCAAACTAAACACTGGTATAGGCTGAGAGAGGAGGGCCCAGGCTGCAGGGAGCTGAAGGGATGGACCTTGGGTCTTGGGGCTGTGTCTCTGGGGTGAAGCAGGGGATGTTGAGGGTGTGGGGACAGGGACACATTCTTGGGGGCCCCTGGGCATAACGGGGTTGGGTTCAGCAGGATGTTTAAACATGCTGGTGCTGTTATAATCTCATGCTTCTAGTCTTTCTACCGTTGCCTCAGCATCCTTTATAATAAGTTTGGTAAATGTTTGTTTAAACCACAGATGGATAAGTGGACATATGGGGGTGGATGGATTCCGTGGATGGGTAGAAGTGTGAACTATGAAAGAATGAGAAAATAACTGAAAACTGAACAGAAAAATGGATGAACATTTGTTTTTCCCCCAGCTTTATTGAGATATAATTGACATATAATCTTGTGTTAAGATGCACAGTGTGATGATTCGATACACCTATATATCGTAAAATGTTTACCACAATAAGATTAGTTAGCACATCCTTCATTTAACATTATTATCTTTTTTTTTTTTTTTGGTTGTTGTGGTGGTGATGAGAACATTTAAGATCTACTCTCTTAGCAACTTTCAAGTATATAATGTGATATTGTTAATTGGATTCCCTAGAACTTACTCATCTTATAGCTGGAAGTTTATATTCTTTAACCAACATTTCCCCATTTTCCCAACCCTCAGCTCCTGGTAACCATCAATCTACTCTGTTTCTGAGTTTGGCTTGCTTAGATTCCACATATAAGTGATATCATGCAGTATTTGTCTTTTTCTGTCTGACTTATGTCACTTAGCATAATGCCCTCAAGATTCATCCATTGTTACAAATGGTAGGATTTCCTTTTATTTCCTTTTTTTTTTTTTTTTTTTTTGGTGGCTGAAAAATATTCCATTGTGTATATATGCTACATTTTTCTTTATCCATTTATTCATCAACAGTCAATAGTTTCCATGTCTTGGCTGTTGTAAATAATGCTGCAGTAAACATAGGGGTGCAGATACGATATTTACTTGCGATATATACCCAGAAATGGGATTGCTGGATGATATGGTAGTTCTACTTTCAACTTTTTGGGGGAACCTCCATATTGTTTCTATTTCTATTCCGTTCCATACCAACAGTGCACGAGGGTTCCCTTTTCTCTACATCCTCACCAACACTTGTTATCTTTTTGATGATAGCCATTCTAACAAGTGTGAAGTGATATCTCATTGTAGTTCTGATTTGCATTTCCCTGGATGATTAGTGTTGTTGAGCATATTTTCATGTACTTGTTGGGCACTTGTATGTTTTCTTTATAAAAATGTCTTCATTTTTACAGGTCCTTTGCCCATTTTAATCAGATGATGTGATGGTGATGATGATGGTGATGGTGATTTGCCATTGAGTTATATGAGTTCCTTACATATTTTGGATCCTTATCAGATATATGGTTTGCAAATATCTTCTCCCATTCTGTAGGTTGTGTTTTCATTTTGTTGGTTGTTGTTCTTGCTATGAGAATCTTTTAAGTTTGATGTAGTCCCACTTACTGATTTTTGCTTTTGTGCTATACTTTTGGTGTCATATCAAAATAACTCTTGCCAAGACCAATGTCTAGGGGCTTTCCCCCTACATCTTCTTCTAGGAGTATTATGATTCCAGTTCCTTTACATTTAAGTCCTTAACCCATTTCGAGTTAATTTTTGTGAATAGTATAACATAGGGGTCCAGTTGCATTCTTTTGGATGTGAACATGCAGTTTTCCAAGCACCATTTATTGAAGAGACTATCCTTTCCTCATTGAGTGTTCTTGTTTCCTTTGTCAAATATTAGTTGACTGTGTTTGGTTTGTTTTTGGGCTCTTCCTTCTGTTCTATTGGTCTATGTCTGTTTTTATGCCAGTACCATGTTGTTTTGGTTACTACAACTTTGTAATTACAGTTTGAAGTCAGGAAGTGGGAAGTTTTGTTCTTTTTCAAGATTGCTTTGGCTATTAGAAGGCTTCTGGGGTTCCATAGAAATTTTAGGATTGTTTTTTCTGCATCTGTGAAAAATGCCATTGGAATTTTGATAGGAGTTGCATTGAATCTATAGATAGCTTTGAGTAGATGGACATTTTGATAATATTAACTCTGGATGAATATTTGAATGAATAAATGACTGAAATACTTAAAAGGGAGAATGATTTAATGAATTAATTGGTGACTAATAAGGAACAGCTTTTCTTGAGGGCTTCCTAAGTACCACTCTACTAAGCAACTTAATTACACTTAATTCTCATTTGATTCTTACAGCTACCCTATAATGTAGTTGTCATTGTCCTTCCCATTTTATATATGGTAAATTGAGACTTCTGGAGGTCATATAACTTGCCCAAGGTCCCACAGCCAGGAAGTGATGCAGCTAGAATCCCAATGAATGCTTTAACCACTGCCTTTAACTTCTATGGTATGTCAAGGATCAGGACTGTGTGAACTTACTTTGTTCCGTAGATGTTGGTCCCAGCACCTCAGGCCAGCTTAGAGATTCATTCATTCATTCTAAAGATATAAAATGAGCACCAACATTAATGATCAAGCAGCCACTGCTCCACCATATATAGCTTATGCTTGAGTAGGGAAGACTGACAAAAAAGAAATGCATGTATACTTCCGTGTAGAAGTAAATGGTATGAAGAAAAACAAAACTTGTGAGGGGTTATAGAGTGATGGTGGTACAGAGGGGAGCTATGTTAGAGAGGGTGATCAGGAAAGACCTTTCAGAGGAGTTATAAGGACCTGCCTCATGAACAGTGTATTATGAAAAGATCTAGAGGAGAGAATTCCAGACACAGGGAACAGCCAATGCAATGATCCTGAGGCAGGAATGAACATTGCAAGTATGAAGACTAGTGAGGAAGCCAGCATGGGGAGAGTGATAAGAGATGCAGTCAGGGAGGGAGACAGGTGCCAGGTTTTTATCCTAGACTTTGCAGTTCAGGATAAAGGGAATGGATTTAAGGGAGAAAGTATGTCTGACTTACATTTTAAAATATCATTCTAGCTGCTATCGGTTGTTCCATCACCCTTGTCTCCAACCCAGTGAAACGGTTTGGTCAGTTAGTGTAAAAATGAAAAACACTTGTTTGTCCTCCTTTGAGTGGTCCCAACTGTCATCCCCTCTTCTCTTCCTTCCTTCTTGGGAGCTCATGTGTCATTGGCACTGCCCCTGTTGGCACCAGAACATTTGCTAGAAGTATCCATTCTTCTTGGGCTCTCTCTTCTCCTGGGGACCCTTGCATGGTGACTCATCCCAAAGCCCCACCCAACAAGAAAGAAAAATGACAATAATGTGTATGTCCAACAATAAGGGATTGGGTAAGCAAATCCACTCATTATCACACTTTTGACCATCAGAAATGAGGTTGAGTAGAAGTAATTGCTGTTATACCAGTAATAATGGTAGCAACTCAGATATCTATTATGCAACAGGCTCAGTGTTAATAACTTATATATTTTACTTCATTTAATTTTCTCAACACAGAGAGATCTATTCCACTTCCCCCCCCCTCCCCCCAAGTTTATAGATGAGGAAATTAAGGTTTTAAGCGTTTTGCCAAAAGAGCTAAATAGTATATGGTTCAGCAAGAGTAAAATTCAGGTCTCTCTGATTACAAAGTCTATGTTTTTAACTGATGCCATCTGCCTCCCATTGGAATATAATCATGTTGTATTGCTAAGTGAAGAAAGCTGGCTATTAAATAATAAGTGCAGCCTCCAGCCCATCTTTTTCAGTACCAAAAGGGCATGCAGCTAAATATTAAAAGTTGTTATCTCTGGGTGGTTAATTATGGGAGATTTTTGCATGTGTTTATGATTTTTGTAATTGGAGTTAAACAAAAGCAATAAAAGGTCTCCATGTGTTTTTCTCCCCTACTCAGCTCCTCTCCTCCTCCCCTGTGGTTTCCAGACCTGCTCTGGGTTCTCTATGGATATAAAGCTAGCATGGCCTCTTCCCCTTGGCCTCTTCCCCTTGGCCTCCTGCTTGCAATTTCAGCACAATTCTCTAGATTGCTTCAAATTTTGCTAGCATTCTAGATGCTGAGTTAGTTGCATTTTTTTTTCACCTTAGCTAGAGGCTTAAATAATACATTTGCAAAATATCCAAGTCTCTAACGTTTTTTTGCCGGTTAGGGTGTGGACTTGGTAATGGCCTCAGCTCCTGGGGACAAGCCACAGGTCTTTGGTGATCAGAAGAGCACTTAATCCACTCAGTGAGGGGATGGACCTGGAGAAGAAGGGGGTGAATGAGGCTCTGTTGCCAACACTGAGACCGGAAGTCACCCATGTGTCCTAGAACACTGTCTCAGGGGATAGAGATGTCTGTCCTGTGTTGAGAGGTAATTTCAGTGGGAGATAACTCCTGGGCTCTGCTATTCATGTCTGCATGCATTCATTCATAAAAGCAATATTTATTGAGCACTGACTCCAGCACTGTACTAAATGCTGGGAACTCAGGCCTCAGGATGAAAGACCATCCTCACCTTGGTGGAGTTCATGAAGTGGAGTCTACAGAGAAGACAAACACTGAACAAATGTTCAAATGTTTAAATGTGGCAGAAGGTGGAAAGGCAGGATGCTATGGAGAAATGTAAGAAGGGAGCTAGCTGAGCCTCAGAATTCAGGATAGGCCCCCCCACCCCCCAGGAAGTAGTGTTCAAGCTGAGAGAGAAGCATGCCCAGGAACTAACCAGGCAAAGAAAGGAAGAAGAAGGGGTATTTCAGGATGAGAGGGTACATATAGAAAGAGCTGAAAGTGGGGGAAAGCAGGGTACTACTGTCATGCTGAAGAATGTATGATGCCCAGATATAAGACAGAAAGGGGCACAGGATAGTCCAGAGGGGAGACCTTGGCCAAAACCAGAGGGTCCAATAAACCACCTCACAAAATGTATGTCATCCTAGGGATGATGAGAAAAAAGCTGTTGAGAAATGTAACTAGAAATAGTGGTTTTATTTTTAAGTGACATCACTAAACGAAGGCAGTTAGTACTGAGAATGAAGTTGCTCCTTGGAGTAGAGAACACTTCTGTGCCAATACGTTGTTCTTTCATTCAACAATTTATGCAGTGTCTACGATGTAGCAGGCACAACCCTGGATGTTGGGGAATGGAAGAGAACAAAGGTCTCTAGCTTACAGTCTAGTGGGGAGAGAAAGGCAATAAACAAAAGGGCAAATAGGGAAATAGTTTAATATTGGGTATCACTAAGAGTCATGAAGAAAGGCAAAAGAAAGGACAGGGGTGTAGAAGCCCAGAGAGGCAGGATGAGGCCATGCTATTCCCAGTGGGAGGTCAGAGAAGTTCTTCAGAAGTTGACACAGAACAGAGAATAGGAGGAAGAGAAGGAATAGGATGGACCTCCAATCCACCAAACCTTATGGGATCTCCCCTCCATGGACTTTTTGGGTGGCCAGATAGGGTTGGAAGGCAAGTGAGGCTTTCAAACAGTAAGGAAGGTTGGCTCCCTTGGTCAGTTGGACCCATGACCTTGGACCTCGGATGTCTTAACCTTCCCTGTCTAGCTGACCATAAATGAAATGCCCAACACAGTTCACATTACAATGCTGAGCTGAACCTCAATAATTATGTAACATTTGCTTTAACTTCATCTCCCCTGATCACTGGTTACTCTACTGGATGCATGTACTCATTGACCTTTTTATTTAAAAACAGAGATGAGCCTGATCAAACACAGGGCTGCCTGAGTACGTTATAGAAGTGTATTGCTGAGGTGGAAATCTCCTGGTAATATAACAGGCATCTATTAGGAAGCAGAGTCCGGCGCTTTGCTCATTAATCAGAGCCTCCTGATAAAGTCTGCTGCAGCCAGAGTGGTGGTGCGTTCTTGCTTTTAAGAGATATAAAACAGTATCATTGTCTTTATTGATCTCTACTACTATTATTATCAGAACTTACTCTTTCAAAGTCACTTTCTACAGCTTCCCCTCACACACCTTGTCCTGTGGTCTTGCATTCAAAGGGCCAGTGGCCCGTGGTGGGTAAAACCAAAGGTTCAATGTATTATGTTATGTGTTCAAATCATAGCTCCTCGACCTACAGGCTAGATGACATGTAGAGTTGAGGGAATTAAATGAAATGGTGAGCTTGGTACTTTTTTGGAAATAGTTTCCAAAATGTAGCTCATAAGAATGACTTAGGGAGTCTGTTAGAATTGAGATTCATCAGCCTTACCAACAGAGATTCTCACCCAGTAGGCTAGGGATGGTGATTCCCAGATGGTTTTATGTATAAGGTTCCTTAGGATACATTTGAAGAAGCACTGCTCTACCTTTGTGTTTTGCTGAAATTTTCCCTTGTTTCCTCAGCCTGTATTATGTAGTGTCCTTGCTGTCTGTATTCTGCCTGTGCTTTGAGTGTTAGATGTCTCCTCTTCCATAATATCTTTCCCAATTTCCCCAGGTTTGAAGTCATTTCTCTTTCTTCTGTTTGCCCACACAATTTTATCTCTTTTGCATCTTATGGTATCTAGTGTATAGATTACAGACTAAATATTACAGATGAAATGTTGTCTTTGAGAACCATAAGAGTAATGCAGATACACTACATGTAAATTATACACTATATATTACTTTCACAGTAATGAAGGTAACATGCTACATCGTAATAAAGATAGGTATTATGCTTTGGGGATGTCTTCTTGCATCCACTCAACTATATTTTGAGCATCTACTATGTGCCAGGCACTGTGCTAGCTACTGGGGATACAGCAGCAAGAAAGAATAACAGGATCTCTAGGCACAGAGCCTGGAATTTTTTTTTTTTTTTTTGTCTCTCCTTCCCAAGACTAAACTCCTTGGCTCCTAACCCCCACAGTAATCCAATCACCAGAACAACATCAAGGTTTCTGAAGCACACAGGCTAAGGCACAGACCACCCTCACCATCTCTGTATGATCCAACTTACACCTGTGGCTAATGATCAAACACTTTCTCCTTGAAATTGAGCTAAGTCCCTGTGGATTTTCCTTCTTTAGCAGCCAAGTCATTAACCCCTTCCCCTGGGTTTGTGCTTTGTCACATTTGCAGCAGCTGGACTAACATCTCTGAGGTTTCGCCATATATTCATCTCTTCTAGCTAATTTCCTTTGGATTTGATTGCTTTTTGAAAATTCAGTTTTTAAAAGAGGAAGCATTATGGATTCCTTAGTGACTCGCAATATACAGACTTCCATTACTCCATCCATTCATTCATTCAACAAGAATTTATTTCATCCCTTCTCATGCACTAGGAGACGTACTCACCTAAGCCTCACCCCTATAGGTGCTCAATAAATGTTGGTAGAATTGGTGTTGTACTGGCATATATTCTCTGGTTCTGGTTCTGGGACTTTTCTCTGTCTTTACTGGGTACTGGGTGTCTGAGTGTCGTTAATCCAGTCATTTCTGTCATCCAAGTTGATGCCACTGGTGCATTGACCGGCTTTGATGCAGAGCCATCAGGCACATTAGAGCTCTATTATCTTCAATGCTCCAGGACGTGCTGTGCAAGACCAAAACATCTATGTGCCAAAACAGGAAGAAAGTGATGCAGATTTTTACATTTGCAATAAAACTCCCATCAATCACACCACCAAGACTCGGAGCAACTGAACTAATATCTGAGCTGTAAGATTGCACTTTCTCTGACTTTCCTGTCAATAGGAAATGTTTGTGCATAGCAAATTACCAGCTGATAAAAATACTAAAAGACAAGGGGGAAGGAACATAAACAAGGACACAGAAACATGCTGTCAACCTGCCCAAAAGATGCTAATTATGTTTAAGCCAGTATTGGGTACCAGATATATATTGGGTCCATATCCTTTCTTCATCTTGTTTGGACTATTTCCTAGGCAATTAATACGCTCCAAGAATGAAACAGGTGAAGTATCTTTGTATCATTGATGATGTCATCTTCAATGTGATCATTATCATTATCATCATAGCAAACACTCACATAAGTCTGCCATGTACCTCAAAGACTATATATGTTTATTTTTTCTCTGTAATTCCTTACAACTACTCTGTAGAGGAGGTACTATTATTATCCCCATGTTATAGATGAAAAAACTGAAACACGAAGAGTAAGTAACTTTCTTAAGTAAGTTACATGACTGAGATTTGAGGCCCATTCTGTTCTTGGATACTTGGGGTGGGTGAACTGCCAGCGGGGTCATTTGCTTTAGTCAATCAAATTGGTGAGACCAAAGCTGGTAATTGATTTGGGGGTGTTGGTCTGAATCAAACTGGTGGTTAGCTCTGTGGAAGCTAAAGGAATGCTGAACTGACCCACAAGTGTGGGCCTGACTCATAGGTTAATATTCCCATAAGCTCTGAGGACCAGCAAACACTGATATTAACAAGACGTAGCACATGCCTTCAAGAAGCTCATAGTCTGATAAAGGGGAGAGGGAGTAGAAACAGACTGTGGGAGAGGGTCTGCCTCTAGCCTCCACAAGGTCTGTGGGGGATAGAGGAGGAACTCCAAACCTATTCTTAGCAGGATTAGACAAAATTCTATTCTATGGGTAATCTTACTCAACAGGTTGGACACCTGTCTTCTTACCAGTTGTGCATTCATTAATTGCTTCTTTTTATAAAGCAGTCAGGGAAAGCTTCAGAACTCCTAGAAGCAGAAATCGATCAGTACAGCTTTTTTTCCCTCCAAGAAACCCTTTTATTGTCTACTCATGGTACCATTAAGAAATCACCAGATATTACCCCATTGGTTTTTCAACTCTCTGCTCAGGAGGCTCTCCCTTAAATGATTTCAAGGGTCTAACTGAAATGAAAGCACCTCCATCTCCCCTCCCCTGTCTCAGTCTTAGGAAAGTAGGACAGAACAAGATTTGTCCTTGACCACCACCTGGTCAGTACTTTACTATTCCTTCCCTACAAAAACTGACCTGCCCTCCAATATGTACCCAAGGTGATTGACAATGGTGACATCCAATTACAATTTTTTATTTATATTTGGGCACTGAGGGGCAGGCTTCCTATTTACTGTGATAGAAATAACTGGCAAGCATGCAAATTTTTTATGATCTAAAGCAAGATGAATTTAAAGGTCATGGTTTTGTTTCTTCCCTTGTTGTAACTCATAGAAATTATTTCATGGGCATGGAATGGCCCAAGCCTTATGGTACTATGATCCCCAAGTGACAATTTATCCAGCTCTGTATCTTCAAGAGGAGGAAGCAATGATGCATAGAAAATGCCCAGGAATTCTCTACCTGCTGAAATACAATTGTCCAAGAACTGACACAAGTTCTAGGAGAAGAGGACATCTCAGCTGAGACATGAAGGATGAGTAGGAATTATCTAGGAAGACACAAGGGACAAGAAGGTCCAAGATAGAGAAAATGTATCTGTACAAACGCAGAGAGGGGAATTAACCCAGTCTCCCCCAAGGTGGAATAATGGCTGGAAGGTAAGGTGTAAGAAGAGGAGTGTTAGGGAATGGGGTTGGTAGGGGTAAGCAGGGGCCAGAATATGGAGAAATGCCCTTTTATTCATAATTCTGACTATGTTAAGAGTTAGGGAATAGAGATAGATTTGAGGAGGAAAGATTTCTACTTAGGGAAACATTTCAAGCATTTCTAATGTGTTCAGATTCCCATTTTGTGATCAGTTTATGACTAACCATATTACAATTACCATGAGAAGAAACCAATTCAGTAAATTGTGCCTTCACTGGGATAACAGGAGCCCTGTTCATCATGTTCAGTTGGCTTTGGTAGGACAAAGGCTTATCTCTCCACTGGCCCTTGAGTGACTGAACACCTTGGCATCTTCAAGAAGGAATTGCTGGCAGACAGCCTCTCCTCAGCATTCAATACACTTCCATCTCTTAAAAAAAAAAAAAAAGGAGGAAGAGGAGGTATTGATGTTGTCTGAGCCCTTGGGTAGGCTTTTCACATTAACCAAGAATCTTACCATATTCTAAAGAGCCAAACAACAATACCCCTTTCAATTTGGGGGCACAATTAAAGTTATATCTGGGGCAGTCAGGGGAGACGTGTGTTATGTAGATGGTCATGGTATGTTACACCACATATGGACTTCATATCAGTTTTGTTGCATAACAAACCACCTCAAAGATCAGTGCCTTCAAATGAAAAATATTTATTTTTGCTAGTCTGTGAGTCACCTGGGCCGTTCTACTGATCTAGGACAAGATAGGCTGATCTCAGCTGGACTTACCCATGAATCTATGGTCAGATGTTAGTTGACTGTAGGCTGACTAGTCTAGGATAGCCTAATTCACATCTAGAAGTTAGCTGGTTATTGGATGGAGTAACTGATGGATGGTACCTGGGCCATGTAGCTTTCATCATCCAGTAGAGTAACCTAAGCTTGTTACGAGAAAGTGAAGTGTACAAGATCTCTTGAGCCTTAACCTTGGAACCAGGACATACTCACTTTCGCTGCATTCAATTAGCCAAAGCAAGTCACAAGACCATCCCATATCAAGGATTAGGAAGAATCTCTGCTGTCTATGACAGGAGTTGCAAAGTCATATGGCAAGGGGCATGGACATGGGGAGGGATGAAAAATTGTGGAGGATTTTGCAATTGATCTACCACACACAGACCTTGTGGAAACAAAAGGTTTCTGAGAAATGTAAAAGCTGTGAAGTGAGTTTTATAACCTGTATGACTGACCTGGATTTTTGACAGACCTGTCACATTTCTGAAAGTTACAAGAGATTTTTTTGCACCTCTGAGAAGGCAGAGTAGGAGAGTAGAGCACATGCTCCCTCCCTACCTCTCCCACCTTCCCAGTGCTGTGATGATGCCCACCCTTGTTTCAGACACATTTAATCCTTGATTCTCTCTCCGTGTGTGTGTGTGTGTGTGTGTGTGTGTGTGTGTGTGTGTGTGTTTAATTTTCCTTGGAAAATTATTTGTGAGTCTTCACTGAAGTCTAGGATGAAGGTAGTTTCTCTAGTTGGGACTTTCACTGGCTTCTAGCATGTGCCCAGGGGCACTTACAAGGCAAGTAGCTATACCTATGTTTGACAAGTCAATGGGATGAAGTCACCCTGATGGAAGGAAGATTTGGGGATGTGTATGAGGCAGCAGAGAAACAAACCCAGACTCTTTCTCTGCTTCCTGACTCTGCCAGCTGCTCATCCCCCCTCCAGATGGATGAATCAGAGCCTTTCCAGAGAGCTCAGCTCAGGCTGCCATTGCCATGCAGGTATTTAATATGGGAAAATTTTAATCACGTTTGTTTTCCCATGTTTCGCCCTAACGACAAATCATTTTTAATGGGAGACTAGGGGACGGAAAAAAAGATGTAGCAAATCTTGGCTGACAGTTTTATCACCAGTCTCAGATCTCTGGTCCCAGGGCTGAATTTGCCACCAACTGCAAATCATTCTGAGTGAGTGAGATACACAGAAAATGGGGAGAGGGACCTATCTAAGGTTCTCCTGGAGGGCCAGTAGTGCTCCCTGTGTCGCATTTGTCCACCATACCCCAGTAAGAATTTGGAGCTGTCTACTGTGTTCCAGGTGTGTCCACATTTTAATCTTCTCATAACCCTGTAGGGTAAGGAATTGCTCTCCCATTTTGGCAATATATAGAAATTGACTCTGAAGCCCCTAGTGACTTGTCAAAGTTCACCTAGCTAGTAAGTCATGGAGCAGGCGACTGACTTACTCATGGTGTTCACTATGGCACCATACTGCCTTTCTTTACAAATAACAAAACATTTCAAATTTCTTATAGTTATAATTTCTAAGCTTTGAGAGATCCAAAATTGATTTCCCTTGGAACAGTGTATTTTTCTAAAGTATACTTACATATATGGAGAGACTCACTCTTTAGCATGGATAAATATGCCATTCAAGGTCCCATGTGTGGATCCTGGCAGAGTGAAACCTAGAACTCCGGTCTCCTGAAAATATTTCCATAGTACATGCTTCCTCCATCATAACATACACACCTTGGACCCTTGTCTCCTTTATATAAGGCAGAACACTATGAGCCCTTGCTCAGACCACGACCTCACCTGGATCACCTCAAGTATGTTGATCTTTGTGGTTAGAAAGACCATTGGTTTTAGGACTCCAAAGGAGTCTTCATAAGATGGAAAGATGGAATCATGGTGGTGAATCATATAACTTTTCTTTTTCTTTTTCTTTTTTTTTTACTTCAGTAAATCCAAGTTAATCAACATATAGTGTAGTATTGGTTTCAGAAGTAGAACTTAGTGATTCATCACTTACATATAACACCCAGTGCTCATTGTAACAAGTGCCCTCCCTAATGCCCATCACCTATTTAGCCCATTCCCCAACCCACCTCTCTTTTAGCAAGTCTCAGTTTGTTTTCTGTATATAAGAGTCTCTTATGGTTTGCCTCCCTCTCTGTTTTTATATTATTTTTCTTTCCTTTCCCCTATGCTCATCTGTTGTGTTTCTTAAATTCCACATATGAGTGAAATCATATGATATTTGTCTTTCTCTGACTGATTTATTTAGCTTAGCATAATACACTCTAGTTCTATCCACATTGTTGCAAATGGCAAGATTTCATTATTTTTCATTGCTGAGTAATATTCCATTATATTCTTTATCCATTCGTCAGTTAATGGACCTTTGGACTCTTTCCATAATTTGGCTATTGTTGATACTGCTGCTATAAACGTTGAAGTGCATGTGCTCCTTCAAATCACCATTTTTGTATCCTTTGGATAAATACCTTTTAATTACACTAATAATATTTGACTATATCTGTAATATTTTAAAGCATTCCAAGATATGGTATTATTTCACTCAAAAGTACTTTAGTGACTATTTCCAACAGATGAAGACTTTTGAGAAAAGCTTACTCATGATCATATGGCTTATTATAATTTTAGTTTATTCATCTGTGAAATGGCATGAAAACCCCTGAAAACTCATTACAAGGTAATAAATGAAAAATAACAGCTAATGATGTAAGTGAAGAGCCAGGAAATATTACTATAATAATTAAGGGATAGGAGAGCTTCAAGCAGGAGGCAAGTAGTCAACAGCATCAAATGTTACTGAGGTGTCAGGTAGAACAAAGACTGAACAGTGACCACTGAACTTGGCATTGAGAGGTCTCCAGGGCTCTTTAGAGCTATCTCAGTGGAACTGTAGAACTGGACGCCAGGTGGTAAAGGAAATAAGGTGTGAAGAATATAAAGAGTGTATAGGCTATATTTTCTATAAGTTTGATGAATAGTAGAAGCTTAGGGGATACTTCTACCCTTGGGAGAAGCTAGGGTTGAATGAAGGTGCTCCTTAGGATAAGGCATTTCTTGTAAGCAAGGATCTAGTTAAGAGGATGAGCTTGAAATGTATGAGAGAGAAGAGACAATTGATAAACAGGGTCTTGCTGAAGTAGCAGGAGTTGGGATCAACAGCATGAGAGGAGGGGTTGACATTAGAAGGAAGGGATAGCTCTTCAATCATCCAACATATATTTTTTGAGCTCTTCTTGTGTGCCAGCCATTATATGGGGTCCTAGAGGATGTAATGGAAAACAAAGCCTGGTCTTGTCTTTAAGGTTTTTCCAGTCTACTGGTTGCTAAAATCCAACTAAGCAGGCAGTTGTAGTTGTTGTGATACATGGTCTCCTAGCCAGTTGTTTAGAGAGGGTCTCAGAAGAATTCCCAAAGGAATACTCTGAGCAGAGATATGGAAATTGAGTATAAGTTGGCTGGGTGAAGGGGATGGGGACAGGATGTTCTTAGCAGAAGGAACAATGTGTATGAAGGTCTGGAGGCTGAAACAAACATAGTCTGTCTTTTACCCACTGGAGGATCAGCCAGGTAATGTTGGGGTAAAGATGCAGGTAAGTTTGGAAGTGGAAGCCAGAATTGCCAAAGAGTATATTGAAGGATTTGCCTTCTTGGAGGCTGGAAATGGTAATGCAGGTGATGGAGACATTGAGCAAGGGCTGTGAGACTGGAGATGAGATTAGCCAATTTATTATGTGTTTAAAGGGCAGGTATTGACTTCTACATTGTAGAAGGTGTTTCTGCTTTGCACCTCTGCTATCATCACTGAGTCCAGGTTGTCCTCCCCTGTCCCCTAGACCACAGACACAGCCCCCTCCTTGGTCTCTGCCCATCCACTCTTGCTTCCCCCATTCCCTTCTCTGTGCATCAGTCTTTTAAATGGATCACATAACCTCCCTGCTTAAACCCTCTGATAGCTTCCCATTGCACATAGAAAAAGAACTCTAGGTCCTTTGCCATTCTACAAAGTTCTGTGTGACTTCTCTGCGCAAATCTCCAGGCTCATCTTGAGTCTCCTCATCTCTTTGCTCTAGCTGCTCTGCCTCATTTCAACCCTTCCTCAGATCTGCCATGCTTCCTCTTCCTTCCAGCCTTTGCATATATGGCCTCCTGTGGTTGGATCATTATTCTGTCCGTCCCAGCTCCCAACCCCTCTCTCTACCTCCCACATGGCTCACTCCTTAGACCTTAGCTCAAATCATCACCACCACTTGGAAGCTCTCCCTGACCTCCCAGAATAGGTCACATCTCCCTCTTTACAGCACTCAGAACATTATAAGCTTATGTAATGTGGGCATTTAATATGGGAGCAATTTTACTTATAATTGCTTAGTTTTTTGACTAACATTCTGCTCTGCCATTATTGTAAGCTCCATGACAACAGAAATGGTCCTGTCTCCCCCTCTCATCTTTATGACCCCAGGGTCCAACACAGGGTCTGACACACCATAGGCACTCAATACATACTTTGAGTGAATGAATGAATGAATGAATGAATACATGGATATTAGTACTCCCTAAAAAAAACATTGCATCTGAGCAAATCCTTATAGAGATGTTGATTCAGTCCAGTTTCATCTGAACATGAGCAGCCTTTTTCTACCATCATGCCCATTTGATTATTTTCATATTTTTTACAACTATGTCAACTCTCTGCATGCTCACGCATGTATATTGGTGGCGCAACCCCCACCCCAGTAAACACATCGTTTAGACAAGAGACAGCAAACGCGCTCTCATCAAATCCATGCCTGCGACCAGGAGGTGAAACAGCCTTCATTGCTTTAGCACACATGTTTATTGATGACGCAGATTAAACTTTAATCATATTGCACAGTTTCAATTTCCAATTGAAATTGAAAGTCTGAGCCACGTATGGGTTTTTATTACTTTCCACTTATGCTGCTGATGGAAGCGATCGGAGGGGAGCCATCTTCTCAGGCCTCAGGTGGGGTGTCTGGGCCATAAATCAAATTAATGCTGCAATGTAGCCGAGGTGGTAATGCACAATAGGAGATGAGAAGGGTTAGGAGCAATTTAGCAGGTGTGGGGTTCGTCATCGGGACCGGATGGTACCTAATATGAGGGGACTCCAAAGTGGAGAGAGGGGCTTCTGCCTCCAGTTATCTTTCTGGCATGTGCCAGAGGCAGGCGTGTTCATAAGCAAAGGAAAATGCTATTCAACTGTGCAATCAAAAACAGCTACTGTAGCAAAATCTCCTCTTGAGGAAGGATACAGCTTTTGTGTGTGTTTTAACATGTGAATCCCTAAGGGCAGCAGACACTGCTGAAAGGGATGACAGTCGGTGTTTATCTCACATTAGACCAGAAGGATTTTTTGCAAATGTATTTAGTATTACTGTAAAAACACCTGTTGCTAAGAATGTGGGTGTCAGTATCATCACAAATGCAGAACACCAGTGCCCATGGTTTGTAGTTGAGCCTTTATTCTCTACTGGAAAGATCATTCATCTATTTGGGGTAGATGGCAGTGGCTGTGAAGTTGTCTTAGGTATCAGGCTGGTGGTGGACCAAAAAGGAGAAGTGAAGCCTTCAAGCCCCAATGGAAGAATGGTAACAGCTATAAGTAGCATTTATTGAGCAATGATTGTGTGCTGGTCCCTGTGCTGAGCACTGAGCTAACCTTCATATCAGTTGTATGAAGTAGGTACTGTTAATAATGCATATGTGTGAAGTACTCATTCAGCACGTGGCATATGGTACATTCCTAATGTATTTTACTATTTGTAATTATTCCTTTGTCCACTTGGGTAAATGAAGATCCAGAGAGGTAAAATGACATGGCCAAAATCACAGAGCTAGGAAGTGGCACAGCTATGATTTGACATTGAGATGTCTGACTTCAGTACCTGGATTACTGACTACTATCTACAGTAGCCTCTCATCTAAAAACCCTCCTCTGAAGAACAGATCTGTGAAAAAAAAAAAAAAAAACCGTGTGTGTGTGTGTGTGTGTTGTGTGTGTGTGTGTGTGTGTGTGTGTGTGTGTGTGTGTGTGTGTGTGTGTTTGGGGAGGGGAGTCCAAGCTTGAGTCAATAACTGGGGAATTCAATGTGGGTGAACAGTTGAAGAATTTCAGAGCTCATGAGAAATTGGAGGGCTGGGTAAATAGCTAGCTGGCCAGATCAGTGATTTGATAACTATTTACAAGACGTCCACTTAGGGACGCCTTGGTGGCTCAGTCTACTCTTCATTTTGTCTCAGGTCATGATCTCACAGTTGGTGAGATTGAGATCTCTCACCCTCTCTCTATACCCCTTCCCCGCTCACACACACACTCTCTCTCTCAAAATAAATAAACTTAAAAAAAAAAAAGACCTACCCTTAGTGGTAGCTTTTGAGATACAAGGATGAAAAGATGTAGCCCAGTCCTCAGGAGTCTTAGTCTATAGGGAGATCTACTGTTTCAAATGGGTTTTGCTGGCACCCAAGTTTGGTCCACTGCAAACCTTTGGTTTGCTCACATTCCTTTCCCAACGTGAATACTTACATGAGGAAGGCATCCTGGCTTCCTGATACATGACCTTTGCCTTGTGTGGCTTCATTTTTGCTGAGCTCCATGAAAAACACTGTAGGGGAGGCTGCCTGAGTTTTATTTCGTACATCTTTAAAGATCCTGGCTCTCTTCCTTCACCAAAGACAAATGCTTAACAACTCAGCACTGGAAAATCCCTATGCCACTAGCAGGTAGAGGAGGGGAAATCTGAGCTAAACCATCTACAATCCCAGCAGGATAAAAAAAGATAATAGCTCCACTGGCTTGCATTATTGAGATCATAGTTCCCATTGTGTGGTAGGTATTTCACTGGGTACATCACATACAGTATCACAACAACCCTTCAAAGCAGGTGGTATAATTCCCTTTTATAGAAAAAAACAAAAACAAAAAAAAAACATGAAATAACAGGCTCTGAGAGGTTACGACACCTACCTAGAACACACAGCTAGAATCTCTAGGCACAGGTATACATGTCTGGTTCCCAAGGGCATGCTTTTCTAACTATGCAACATTGTCTCCCCTTGTTATTATTAATTTTAATTTCTTCTACCTTTTTGAATAAGTAATATCTGCAGATGTTACAAAAATCCAAAGGTACAGCAGTATATAGCATAAAACTCCTTTCCACCTCTGTCTTCTGGTCCTAAAGTTTGACAGTGAACATCCCCCAGAAAGGAAGAGATGAGAGGTCCATGGACCTTGCCCTCAAAGAGTTTCTGGGCAAGTAGTGTAAAGGAACCCTAGAGGCAAACTTATTGGACAAAGCAGAACAGTGTGACAGTTCCTTCTAAGATGGATATAAATGCTTTAGGAGAATATTTGGAGTATTTCCAAACATTGGGGAAAAAATATTGGATGCCTGCATGGATGAGGTGGTATTTGACCTGTCATTTGAAGTATGAGATGTGCATAAGGGACTAGAGAGGAAGATGTGAGAATAATGTTACCAAGTTTGTGGGTTTTCTGCCCAGGGTCTTCCCAAAGGCTGTTTTCAGTTTCTGGAGCATGATTCCTTCCCCTTTTACCCAATCAGTTCTTTTTTATCCTTTCAATCACAGCTCGTCTATCCCAAACTTAAGGAAACTTTTCTTGACAAGCCATACTTAGGTTAGACACCCCTCTTACTTGGATGTCTGTCCTCCTTTAGACTGGACATCCAGTGTTAACAGGGGCTGTGTCCATCTGGTCAATGCTTCATCTCAAAGCACACAGATGAGAATTAGTGAATACAGTTTGGATTCAGCCCCTAGTCTGGCCCTCACTAGCTGAATGACCTTGGGCAAATGACTTAAACTCTCATTGTTATATTTATTTCTTATAATAATAGCAAGCGCTTTTATAACACTTCTATATACCATGCTCCAATCTAGGTACTTTTGCATATAATAACTCATCTAATATACATAACAACCTTACAAAGTAAGAACTAGTATTCCCATTTTACAGATGAGGATACTGAGACCCGGTATGGAAGGCCAACTTCTAAGATAGCCTTCAGTGATCCCCATCTCCTGGAATTTATGCCTTTGTGTTATCCCTTCTCCTTGAGAGTGGATTGGATTAATGGCTTGCTTCTAACTAGTAGAATATGGCAAAGATGATGGCATGCCATTTCCCTAGTTAGGTTAAAAAAACTGAGACTTCCACTTTGCTAGAAGACTGCTTCATTTGCCCTCTCAGCTTGCAGGCTTTGGTGAAGCAAATTGCCATACTGGAACTGAGACCAACAATCCAACGTTACTCAAGAAATTGCATCCTGCCAGGCTTAAGTGAACTTTGGAAGCAGATACTACCCTAGTTAGGTATGGAGATAACTGAGCCCTGGCTGACACCTTGAGTATAGCCTAGTGAAAGAACCTAAATAAGAAGAGTCAGTTAGGCCATGTCCAAAACTGTGAGATCATAAATGAATGTTGTTTTAAGCCACTAAGTTGTGGGATTGTTTGTTAAACAGCAATAGATGACTAATACAACCAGAAAGTTTAAGTCACTTGCCCAAGATCACATAGCTAGTAAGTACAGGACCTGGGTCTGAACTCAGGGAATCAGGCTCTGGAGTTCATGCTTTTAAGGACTGGAATCTACTGCCTTACTGTAAATACAGGGATACTTCTTATACCGACTTCAGAAGTGTTCTGGAGATTAAGTGATAACCATTGAAGGTAAAATGCTTAGCTGAGCACATGGAACATAGTAAGGACTTAATAAATGTCAGATATAATTATCTTTATTGTTATTTGGTATTTTCAAGACATGAGCAAGGAAAAGGGTCAGTCTCCTAAACGTGAAGCCTGCAAGATGCTCATAGTAGCCTTAAAGAGAGTAGCTCTTAGCCTTCATTAAGAACCATCCCAAGGAGGGTATTTAATAAAACATTCATGAGCCACCACTGCTGGGGAGCTTGAAATGGCAGCCCCCAGGTGACCCATAACTGCAGGCAGATGCACCTCACTAGCCTCTCCCCCTCCTTTATAGCATCTCCGCAGAAGCCCTGAGAGCAAGAAGGGAAGGGATTGTCTGAAACTAAGCCATCGTTATAGTTGGACAGCAACAACTTTGAGAATTCTAAACAAACACTTTCAGGAAACCATTTTCCTTAAGAGTCAGGGCATTGTGAGCAGAACTTGTCTGAGCTTCTTAAGGCAGCTTCCCTCCCCATTTTTTCAGGGCGCCATAGGGCAGAGGATGTTTCTGGAGGCTGTATCCTGGGCAAGCAGCCTCCATCATTCTGTGCTCTTCAGTCCTTCCTCGAGTTCAGAATCAGGGAATTGCACAGGCCTATCTAGAAGATAAGGATGCTGTGTGCTGATATCCGTGACTTGGGGACCCAAAAGAAGTGGGGAGGACATGTGTCTAACTCAGAGGTCTGTCTTTCATCCCCCTAATCATAATGGACTCTGTTGATAGAAAAGGCATAACTTTCTGAAAAAGAAGACTTAATATTCAAACAGAATTGTAATGCATTCTTCTGAAGGGCAGAAAAATGTGAAATAAATTCTGGCTTTCTTTTTATCTACCCCATCAGCAATTTGCATAAAGCTAAATTATCTATGTTTACACAACAGCCTTTATTAGCTTTTCTCTAGTTAATTTTTAGTGTATCTCTCACCTCTGATTCTATGTTTTTTGCCTCTCCTGATACAGACTGAGTTTTCTCCTTGGTTTGTATATATACTCTAAATAATTTAAAATTCTTGATATGTGACTACTGGCCTTTAGGAAAACACAAATACATTTGCTGTAGCATGTGGATCCAAGAAATTCAGAATATTTGAAGACATCGATGACGAGTCTGTTAGTAGCATAACTTGAAATGTCAAAACTTATATCCAAAAAACTCAATGCCTGAATTCTTCCCTTATTTGTTATTGCTTCTACTTTTTCATTATAGAGTATGGGTTGTTATGGTGATGGGCAGCTGGGATGTTGAGAGGCTCTTGGAGAAAATATATTATCTATGTGAAATGATCCATTTCTAAGTCAGGTTAGGGATGGCAAATTGTCTCCTCCTGTGGTCCAATCAGTCAAGCGTCATAAGGTTAATAAAATATCTAAATGTTACTTGACTCACACAGCTTTGTCTTCTTTAAGGCTCTTGCTTAATAGGTCATAGCTATGAGAGGGGGAGGGTCCTTCAAATACATGGGGATTTACTAGGGGTTGGCAAACTATGGCCCACAAGCAAAACCCATCAACCATTTTTTTTTTGTAAATAAAGTTTTATTGGAACACAACCATACCTGTTTGCATCGTATCCAAAGTCGCTCTTATGCTATAACAGCAGAGTTGAGTAGACATGATAGAGACTGAAAATGGCCAGCAAAGCTTAAAATATTTACTGTCTGGCCCTATAAGAAAAAGTCTGCCAGGGGCACTTAGGTGCCTCAGTCAGTTAAGCCTCCAACTCTTGGTTTCTGCTCAGGTCATGATCTCACGGTTCAAAGGTTCTAGCCCTGCATTGGGGTCCACAGCTGTCAGCGTGGAGCCTGCTTGGGATTCTCTCTCTGCCCCTCCCCTACTTGCACTGTCTCTGTCTCTTTCAGGATAAATAAATAAACTTAAAAAAAAAAAGAAGAAAAGTCTAAAAATCCCTGGTGGTGTCATGGCTATGAGAGAAGTAGGATCCTGTTACAACAGAAGTGTCATCTCCTTGACTAACTAGTTGGTTACACCTGTGTGTACCTGTGCCCTATCTTGGTCTGTCTCCTCATTTCTAAATATACACCTGTGGTAATACACCTGTGCCCTATCTTGGTCTGTCTCCTCATTTCTAAAATGCAGATATCTCTGTCCACAGCTGGCATCCTCCTCTAGGACAGGGGCCATCGTTCTTTGGCCTTTCTTTCCTTCCTCCATTCACTCCCAGAAGAGTGCCAGTGATATATGCAGCAGGAGCTGAACAAATGTTTGTTGAATGAATATGTGTCCAACATTATTATCTTGCAGAGTTGTCATAAGGCTCAAATGGGAGAGGAGAGCACACAGTCTGAGAAACATAACATGCTCCAGCCCAAGACGCTATTTTAGGCAGATCCATTTCTGGCCATAGAAAAGTGGAATTAGCTCACTTGTTCTTGACATCAGCCTTTGTGTGCTGGATTCCCTTTGTTTCAGTTTGGTTCTTCCAGTTGCAAGAAACAGACACCTTCAACTTACCTCAGAAAAACAGAGGTGTATCGTTAGGATAGCTGTGAACTATAATTAGAACCAGAAAGCTGTCAGGACTTGCGACTGCTTTAGGAACTAGTCTCTCCGATTCTTTCTCTCTCTCTTCGTCTCTCTATTCTCTGTAATCATCTGTTCAGTTCTCCTTTCTGTCTGTTGGCTAGTTTCCTCACACTCCATCTTTTCTGCTCATGCAGAAGTTTGGTTTTTTGACGGTTTGTCTTCGTAGCTCAAAGTGTCTTTTCATCTTCTGATACTGTGCCATCTTGGTTTCCCAGCTTTATAACTGTCAACACCTCAGAACAGTCTGGTTGGCCAAATGTATCTTTTCATCCCAGGTCATGGGGGCCATAAGTCATTGACCATATTTTGGATCCGTAGTTCTTGGGTCACATAGTGCACATGTGGCCCAATTAGCTGGCAGGTGGGAGGAGGTCATTGAAGCGATGGGGATGTAGGGGCAGACACTAAATGACATCCCAAATGTGACCCTCTCTGTGCTCTCCCTTCCTTTTATAGACTCTGCCTAATACTCAATTCTGTAAAATAACTTAATACTACCATTGTGGCACATGACTGGCAGCAATTAAAGATGGAAGGCCAATTTCATAAGCCTCCAGTTTGTTTACTAACATATGGACCATTGGAAAACCATGTTTTCAGATATGGTGTCCCCACAATGTATGTCCTTGAGGTTTTCCTTCTGTGAAGCCTATGAGGTTGGACCATCATGTAGAGATAAGGTAGGGATCCTACGGTTAGATGTCTGGACTCACTGGGAAGTGAGACAGAGAAACTGGGATCAAGGGGGACTTATATCAGGAAAACCTTTTGAGTTCTATTATTTACACAGAATCCCTGTCTTCATACCTGAAGCTAAATTGATTAGGATCTTTTCATTTACTTGAGGTTGAAGCCAAGCAAATAGACAAAAATAAAAATGGTTGTCTTAGAAAACCTCTCCTATTGGCTTCTTACCACCACCAAATCCATCATGAAGATTTGTTATCCTCATGATTCTACCCTATTATTTCTTTTCCTCCTCGCATTCACTAGTTATTGAATGCATTCGGGCTATTTTCCTTGGAAGAAGCCAGCTAATAAATGTGATAAATTACATGTGTAACTGGAGAGAGTTTGGAAGCCCAAATGACGGCTTCCTCTTACCCTCACTGCTTTGTCTCCAGCCCCCAAATACAAGTTAGAGATCTTGGATTATAAGATGTTCAAATAGACTCAGGCTGATTTAAGCAGAAAACAAATTTAGTAGTAGGATATTGGATCATCGAATCAATGAGAAGGCTGGGGAACCCAGTTCAGAAAGGGAAAGGAGTGCTCTGGTATCTTGGCAGTGTGAAGTCAACAACATCCTTGAAAATGTGTCACTCTGGAGGAAGTGATATTATCTACTTTTGTCTCCTTATGACTCTACTCAAGATTCAAGGTCACAATAGGAAAGGGCCAATCTGCCACACTTGAGTCATATACCCTTGGGTGGGAGGTATCATTAAGACTACACACAATGAGTGAGAGGAAATTCTCCCAAAGGAAATTAAGGAGATGTTACTAAAGCTACAGGGAATGGATCCTAGGTTACCAAAAGCCAACAAATGTCCTTTATTGCAAAGCAGAGACTATGACAGTAGGGATCTCAAGGAAAAAAAAATGGAGGAGTGGAGGACCCTTTGGGTAGAAGGCTGCCTCATTCAGATCACATCTTATCAGAATCAGATTGTATTTTGTCAGACACTTCACACATTGTGAGAATGGAGTGGTGTTCTTTGCTTCTGAGACAGTTTCTGTTCACTGAAGCCAGACCAGCATGTAATCAGAGCAGATAGACATCTACAAGCTGTGATTTGATGAGTTCTTGGAAGCCTCCCTTCCCAACACTATCCCTTTAGCCCCCAGCCACTTCTTGATGCCTGGAATCACACCGTGCTTCAGCTATCTCTTTGGATTCAGTATCGCTATCTCCATCCCCCCTATTCAACTGGCAAATGGCTCTAGAAAGGACAGCATTGTGAATCCTTAACATCTAATACTGAACAATTTTTTTGCTCATTTACATTAAATCAATTCAAGACAACAAACGCTGAACACCTATTGTATAACAGAAACTATGCTGTATGCTAGCTTAGCATGATAAACAAGATAGAAGCAATCTCTAAACTCATGGACCTTATAGAACAGCAGGAAAGGCAGGTTCATTACAATTAAATGATGACAAAGTGATTTTGAGAGCAATAAGGCCCTGGGGGAAGAGGGAGAAATAGGGATGAGACAAGGAGGGTGAGGGAAGAAAAGGTGAGCTCTGTGACTTTTTTGGAGTGTGGGACAGTTCTTCCAGGACACATCTTCTGTTGTTGGCTCTCCAGGTCACATGGGCTGCTTTTTGCCTTTCCCTTCCGTCAGAGCTGAGTGCAAGGGTCCTGACAGAGAGTGCAGACCTGAAACCTGCAATGAACGCTTCTGGAAGATGCATGTGCTTGAAGACAAGGTAAGGAAATCTGTGGTCTGTCGTGAGGCCACCAACCAGCACAGGGTGAGATGGCCCAGGCTGCTTCATCCAGCTGTTTGCTCCATATATTACAATAAAATATCATGTGAGTATTCTTTGTCTTTCTGCCACATCATCAGTTCTCACTACTTTGTCATCTAAACATTTTTGCATGAATATCAGCTGAGTTTTGGGGCGAGTGGCTTCAAAGAATGAATCTGTCAAGGCTATGATATATGATTTTAAGTCTTTTATTGCCTGCAATTTTTCTTTTTATTTTAAGGGGTCTGTTTCCCCTTTTTATATTCCTCCAAGTATGAGGCTAATGTGGTTACAATAACGAAATTAGCTCATCACTTACTAACTGTTAATTTAATTTTTAATTGTCCATTAAATCAGGCACTGGGCTGTTTATATTTTAATTTTTAATGTCAGAGAGTTAAATTGCTTTCCAAATGAAGGTTAACAAGGGAGGGCTTTTCCTGACTCTGGAAACACGCAAAATCATGTGGAATCATAAACACGATGCTGCTATTAGGAATATGGACAAAGCCTGAAGAATTAAGATAATCATAAGTATTTATTGGGTACTCGCTATGTGCTAGACTCTGTGCTAAGTGCTTTAGATGCATTATCTCATTGATTCCATAAAAAGTCTGCTGTAGTTCTGTTCTTACTGCCATTTTGTATATGGCAAAGCTGAGGCTCAGAGATGGCAAGACATGAGCTTAAGGCTTCACAGCTCATAATTGGATGACCCAGGATGGAACCAAAGTCTCTCTAGCTGCACTTCTAGCACTCTGAGCTGAAATGCTACGCTGCCCTGTTCAAGGAAGTAATAGGAAAAGACATGAGAATAGAAAGACAGTGTAGTATGATGAGAAGGGTCCGGCTGTGGAGAGACACTAACGGATTCCCCAAAATTAAGGTTCAGAATTCTTGGGCAGGGTGATCTAACAGGTCCCTTTAGGCTATTGCATTCTCAGATTCTGTGACATTTCACCTGCAGCTATGTGCTATTAGTAGCTGAGGTTCTCATGGCCAGAGAGCTATTGGAGCCATGGGCATTCCTTCTGCCAAAAACACAGAGAGGTCAGAGTGATGCCCCCTCTAGGGTCCATTCTGTTTTCTTTGTAAACAAGAAAGAATAGCAGAACATGGCATCTTGTGTCTTAACTATTTGGACAAACAGCGTTCTGTAGGTGTGCGTGCATGTGTGTGTGCGTGTGTGTGTGTGTGTGCGCTCACGCGCACATATGCATGTATGTGTGTGAGTGTATGCATGCATGTGCTTGTGTGAATGTGCATCATGTACATGTGTGTTTGTGTGTGCATGTATGTGTGTGAGTGCATGCATGCATGTGCCTGTGTGAGTGTGAATGCATGTACTTGTGTGTGCCAAGTATGAGTGTGTATGCATGTTCTTGTGTGTGCATGTGTGCATGTATGCATGGTCGTGTGTGTGTGTGTGTGTGTGTGTGTGTGTATTGTTCAGTGGTAACTAAGGAGTCTGGAAAGCCAGGAGGAATATACCAGAGAAGAAAGAGCCAGAGGGACAAAAGCCACAGCAGTTGCAGAAATTACTTATTTTGAGAGTATCTTTAAACATCCCTACCAAGAGCAACACTTCAGGCTCTCCTCAGCTAACCCCTAACTGGAGATAAGCTGATGGATAACTGAGAACCAAATAGCTCCTTCATTCCTTCCTTCTTACTTTTTCCCTCCCTCTCACCCTCTCTCCCTTCCTCCCTGGCTCCCCCTACACTTCCTTCCTTCCCTTTGTCTGACAAATACTTACTAGAATTCTCTGATTCAGACACTGCACTAGGTGCTATGAAGACAGTACTGCACAGAGTAGCTCTCTTTCTTGCATATTGAGAGTTCACAGTCTAGAAGTTTCCCAGGGGCATAGAATATGGGAAAAGGGTATTGCATTCAACCTTACCTCGGGGTGGGGGGGGGAAGGTGGGATCTTCCCCCTCTCATTTTGAGTGGAATCAAACTGGAAGAGAAACTATGCCATTTTCAGAGACAGTCAATTTCAATTTCTGCTGAGGTCTGATTCTTCCATGACCCCTGGAACATCATGGCATAGAATTAGAGTATGGACTCTGGAGGCAGACTTCTGGGGTCCAAATCCCACCTTCTCTATGTCTGGCTTCTAGACCTGCGACAAGTTACTTAACCCCTTTGGGCCTCAGTTTCCTCATCTGTAAAATGGGGATAATAAGAATTTCTACTCCAGGGAGTTGTTGCCAGTGTTAAATAAGAATACTTACAAAGTACTTAGAAAGGTGTCTGGTCCATACTAAATGCCGGATAAAGGTTTGTTAAGTAGATGAAACTTCCACTGCATGTCCCTACGTAGCTCCTGGACTAATAACCTGGCCAAGACTTAGCTGATTTCCTCTGGGGCTTTGTTGTATGTGATCCTGGGGCTCTAATGGTAAGGTAGCAGGACATCGACACGGACTTAAACCTTTCTCTCCTCCCCCCTCATGAGCAGACTCCAGGCACCACCAACCTTTACTTTGTCTCAGGAGAGCCCAAGGACATTTGTTTTGTAGAATTCTTGGAAACCTTGCTAGGTAGTCAGGTTGCCTGGGTGACATGGGCAGTTTCTTTGTATGTTTGATACCTGTGGCCCAGATTTTAGCTCCTGAGAATAAAATGTTTATGTGGTGCACTGTGCCCCTAAGGAGCAAGTTGTGTATGTGTAGAATGTACATGTTTAGGAATACCTGGGTCCCTAGATGTCCCTCTCTTTCCTAAGAAGAATATGAGACAAGACCCCAAAGAACAAAAAGCCTAAGTAAAGCTAACATTCTGATCCTGGCCCCCAGAGCACTGCCAGACCCATCCAAGAGCTTCTGAAAAACAATTGAGTTCTAAAAGGAAACAAGAGGAACAGTCAATGGGGCTTGGTGATACTGGCTAAATTCCCACTGTGATTAAATTTCATATTTTACCCTGGGCTGGGATGGTTTCCAGAGACCAGTTTATGAAAACAGCTATATTGAGCCAGCTCTGTTTTCCTAAATAACTATGAAATTTAGAGCCCTTTTCTGAATTGGCAGGGTCTCAGAGAGGAAAGGGCTCTCATCAGTGAAAGACACACCAGCTTGGAGTCTGGTAATACCCAATTTCCCAGATTACTCTAGGAGATATGCAAAAGCAGACATTGTTCTTAACCAGAATAATCTAGCAGAGTGACATGGTTTGGGGAGTGAGACATCCTAAGTTTTAGTCCTGGCTCTTCTGCTTATTAGGTGGTTACCTTTAGAAAAATCACCAATCTTTTTAAGCCTTAGATCCTTCATCTGTAAAATGGGTGTGTTAGTCAGTTGTTAGTTATTCTGCAGTAACAAATAGTCCCCCAAATCTTGGCGGCTTACGGCAACAGAGATTTATTTCTCATGTTTCAGCTGTGGTTAACTCTCACCTATGGTTCTATGGATCATCTCCATGTAGATTCTTCATTTCAAGATCTAAAATAAAGAATCATCCACTTTCCTATGGATGCATATGGGTTAAGGAGTGATGGTAGAGTCATGCAATGTCTCTTTCACTCAGATGTCCCCTATCTTCACTTTTGCTCACGTTCCATTTGCCGTGGGGGCAGGGATATTATACTTTTCCCACAGAGAGGCAGTGCAAATCACATGTTGGCTAACAGGGTCGTATAACCCTCTTACAGGCAGGACAACAAATAATTTGGTATATTGTACCTACCATAATGAGATAATAATACTCTCTTCTTCACAGGATAGTTATGTAGCCCAAATGAAATCATACACATGAAAGTTTATTACAAACTATTAAGTTCTGTGTTCAAGCTAATTATTACCCTTTAATGCCAAATTCTCTATGGGTCTCATAGAGGTTGAGTGGAGACATATTTTGTGCATTTCTGTATTTATTTAGAAATCTGTTTGTCTTCAAATATATTCCCCATGTTCTTTGAGGACTGTCTTGGTGATTTCAATATCAACTTCTCTCCATCCAGCCCTTCTTATAGAACCATAGAATTCGAAGAGTTTAGTTAGTTTTACATGCACATAAATGTCTGGCCCAGTATTTTGGAAACTTGTGATAAAGAATTGTGGCATTACCTGGCTTTGTGTCACTAAGAATGACAGATTCTCCTGAATGGAGCTGGGCTTTGTCAGATGAGATATGACCCTTCATTGTCAACTACTCATTGATCGACTCTATTCTTACTGCTGGAGAAGACATTTACAGAATCACGTCAGAGACTGGAAAAAATCTCCATGGACAATTGATTAGGAAACTGGAGATTTGGAATCTTGAGAAGGGGATTAAGAAACATGAAAATGCCAGGAAAAAGCTCATTCAGACTTAGAAGAAGCCTTCACTAGTTAATTAATTTATTCAATAAATTATATTGAGTGCCTATTCTGTGCTAGGCACTTGGTATTCAAATAATTTGCTCATTCATTTATCATTTTATTTGATAAATATTTATTGGACATCTACTACACTCGACACACTGTTTTAGGCACTGGGAGTCTATCAGTGAACAGAACACTCAAAATTCCTTGTCATTAGGGAGCTTATCTTTTAGAGATGGGGGGACCACTCAGGAGACACACAACAAATAAAAAAGCAAGTGAAATAGATGATATAATGGCACAAAATTAAGAAAATAAGTAAAGAATATAGAAAGTATTGAAGATAGGGATATTTTAAACAGGGTATCTTGGAAGGTCTGACTGAAATAGTGACATTTGAGAAAAGGCTTTAAGGAGGGTGAGGGAGCAAGACTTGTAGAAGAATGAGCCATGCAGAGGGAATAGTGTGGGCTCTGTAAGGCAGGAGCATGCCTGGTGTGTTTGAGAGACTGCAAGAAGGCCACTGCGGGCTGGCGTGGCATGAGCTGGGAGGATAATAATGAAAGATGATGTCAGGTAGGAACAGGGGCCAGATCATGTAGAGTCTTGTAGACCATTGTAAGCATTTGAACTTTTTTCTGGGTGAAAGAGAAACTCAACTGAAGGTTTTTAAGCAGAGGACCAAGAACTGAATGACAGTTTTTTCAAGGTTCATTGTGACTGTGCTCTTGACAATGGACTGTGTCTTAACTACCTAAAAGGTAGTTAGGACAGAATCAAGAGAGACCTGGTGGAAGGCCAATGCAACAATGTAAGTGAGAAGTAGTGGGGGCTCAGAGCAAGCCAATATGTAGTAGTGATAACAGGTGGTTGGATTTAGAATATATTGGTATATATATTTTTTATTATTTTTTTTAATATTTGTATGTTTTAAAGGTAGAGCTGACAATATTTGCATGTGAATTATATAGAAAGAAGAAAGCAGGGCCCTTGCTCTCGTGGGGTAACAGACACCAAGCAAACAATTACAGGGCAGATAGAGGTGTGGTGGTAGGGGTACACACAAGTCCTTCTTGGGTACCTGGCATAGAAGTAATGAGATATCTTACCTGAATTTTACAGGATGGGTGGGATTTTTTTCCAAGAGAAGAAGAGGCTCTAAAAATGGTACATTGAGATAGAAGCCATCCAATGTTGGTGGAATGCAAATTGTGAAGAGTGGTGAGAGATGAGACTAGAAGATTGTAAGGAGCCAAGCTTTGGAGGGCTTATAGGCTAACTTGAGGAAGTGGAGCTCCCCCCTCCCATCACTTTTTTTCAGGTGATATGCCTTGGTTTCCACAACAAGTGACATTGTCAGATTTGGGCTCCTCCGTGCAGGGTCCTCCATGCATTGGAGGTGGAGGCAGACTTGGAGGCAGGCATGCAAGTTAGGTGGGTCTGAAAGTTGGGCGAGGACACGGTAGATAAGCCATGATTCAAGGAAGCAGAATTAGGTTGACAGACTCTGACCTCTCAATCACAGTCACAGTCCTGAGGAGCATGACAATAATGAAGCATTGCTCCAAAGATTGTACCTACTGGTTGTACCACTTCCTTCCATGTGGTATAGGCTTCCTGCCCTTTTCTAGAACCTGCAGGGAGACTTTTTAGCATTCAGGTAAATGCTGGAGAAAAATGACCATTTTGAAGGGCAAGGGACAGAAATCCAATTTACGTTACAAAAGCATGTAGCATAGAAGGATACTGGGGCAGCCCTAGATTCATGTTTTCTGCTGGTTACTCAACAGTATGAAAAAAAACCCAACTTTCTTCCAATATATCTTTTTTTAAACAAATAATCACATATTTCTTTTTTTAAATTTTTTAATGTTTATTATTTATTTTTGGGAGACAGAAAGAGAGACAGAGTGCAAGCAGGGGAGGGGCAGAGAGAGAGGGAGACACAGAATCTGAAGCAGGCTCCAGAACCCACAAACCATAAGATCACGACCTGAACCGCAGGCCACTTAACTGAGCCACCCAGGCACCCCCAAATATATCTTTATAAAAAGATAAGATACAATTGGCTGTGTCTGGGTCACATGACCACCCTTAGGCCAATCACACTGAACAGGATAATATAGAACCTAATTGGCTCAGCTTGGGTCATATAATAATAACCCCTGTGCACCTAGAGGAAGTGGTTGAGGAACTTTATTGGACAGACACAAAGCAACAGTGTTCATAGTCCATTCTCTTGTGCAGAACACTCTCGAGAGGTGTTGGAGAAGAAGTGGCTTGCAGGTCTGGAGTCCAACCTAGCTCCAGCATTCTGCAACTCTATCTCTTGCCTGACCCTACAGGCTGCATTTGAATCACATAGCTATCATTTGCTCTCAAATTAAGCCATGCACTCTCAAACTGAAGAATTGTCTTAGGTAGTTCTCAGTGCCAGGATAACCTGCCCTTCTCAAACTTGGCCTCTTCCCAAACTCAATACAAACGTTTCTTCCTCCGTGTAGTGTTTCTGTCATGACCAAGGGAGAATGAATGATCCAGTCTGTGTGCCTGTGGCAGTTTTTTTGTACCTCTGCTATAATGTCTAGAATATTCCCTTATACCCAGCTGCTTACTGTCTGCCTCAGATCTTTGCTTCCCAGACCATGATCTTCTGGAAGACAATAACTAGATCTCATTCATCTTTGTATCCAAGTTCCATGAACGGTAACAGGAACATGATAGATATTCAAAAATGGTAGCTCAAAGTGGTGATTTCTTTTTCCTCTGGCGAGACTGAGTTTGTATAAAATCAGCATTTCTTTTCTTTTTTTAAAAAAATTTAAATTCAAATTAGTTAACATAGAGTGTAGTATTGGTATCAGGAGTGGGATTTAGTGATCCTTACATATAACACCCAGTGCTCATCCCAACAAGTGCCCTCCTTAATGCCCATCACTCATTTAGCCCATCCCCCCCCCAACTCCCCTCCAGCAACTCTCAGTTTATTCTCTGTATTAAGAGTCTCTTATGGTTTGCCTCCCTGTTTTATCTTGTTTTATTTTTCCTTCCTTCCCCCTATGTTCATCTGTTTTGTTTCTTTAAAAAAAATTTTAGGGGCGCCTGGGTGGCGCAGTCGGTTAAGCGTCCGACTTCAGCCAGGTCACGATCTCGCGGTCCGTGAGTTCGAGCCCCGCGTCGGGCTCTGGGCTGATGGCTCAGAGCCTGGAGCCTGTTTCCGATTCTGTGTCTCCCTCTCTCTCTGCCCCTCCCCCGTTCATGCTCTGTCTCTCTCTGTCCCAAAAAATAAATAAATGTTGAAAAAAAAATTTAAAAAAAATTTTAAAGTTTATTTATTCTTGAGAGAGAGACAGAGAGAGCCAGTTGAGAGGGGCAGAGAGAGAGGGAGAGGGAGAGAATCCCAAGCAGGCTCTGCACTGACAACAAGGAGCCCATTGTGGGGCTCGAACCCACTGTGTGATCAACCGAGCTGAAACCAAACCAGTCGCTTAACCAACTGAGCCACCCAAGCACCCTATCTGGTTTTTTTCTTAAATTCCACATATGAGTGAAATCATATATTTGTCTTTCTATGACTGTAAAGTCAGCATTTCTTAAAGAATACTAGCCCAGTAAGATGAAATGCTAAATATTCAGAGTAGATACGTATTCTTTATCTTCATGACAACTCTTCTTTTGGGGAAATGCCTTTCCCCCTCTCCCATGCTTAGTTTATTTTCAGAGCCTACATCATATGCCAGGACACTGAAATTGAATTGGACATGGGTCCATGATCCAAAAAAGGTAAATTGTGGAAAAAATTATTTCCTTCTGTATCATAGATTGTCAGCTTGAGACTTCCGTGGAGCAGTATCACTGTCCAATGCAAAAGCCAAGAGATGTTCAAATACATGAGAAGAAAATACAGAGGAAAGAAAAAGTGAAAGAGGGACTGAAGGGAGGAAGGAGGGGGAGAGAGAGATAGAGATAAAGAGAGAGAGGGAGAAGAGAGGGAGAGAAAAAGAGACTGGTTGATTGATTAGATGGCATAATTTGAACCCCTGGATCCAGTTATCCTAAAGTATATACAATCCTAGGATTTAGAGTTATATGAACCAATGCATTCTTTTTCATTTAAACTAGATTTAGTTGGGCTTCTCCCATTTGTAGCCAAAAATTGCAGCCAAGATTAATACAATATTATATTTGCCTCTTAGAGAGACAGAAGTCCTACTGGAACATAAAAGACTCTGACAAGTCCTGTAGGAAAGAAATCTGTCTCACTTTGTAGCTGTTTTTTTTTTTTAAGTTTATTTACTTATTTTGAAAGAGAGAGAGTACAAGCTGGGGAGGGGCAGAGAAAGAGGGAGAGAGAGAATCCCAAGCAGTCTCCATGCTGCCAGGGCAGAGCCAGATGCAGGGCTCGGTCTCACAAACTGTGACATCATGACCTGTGTTGAAATTGTGAGCCAGACACTCAACTGACTGAGCCACCCAGGTGCCCCTGTTTCAGTTTGTTTAACCAAGTCTCTCCCAAACGTATTTGATCACCAATGCCTTTTGTCTAGTAACAAGTATTAATATTTGTAAGCCTACTGTTTCTACACTTTGTGAAATATGGGACTGAAACATTTGCTAATTAGGCTAAGAGAGCATACATTTAATAAGAGAAAATGAAGGTAATTAGTGTGCACAAGGATCAGATCCATGACTTGGGTCAACATAATGGGGAGAGGGCTAATACACTGAGTTAGGGGAATTCTCTGGCTCCAGAAGACTTTGCAGCACTTTAGTTAATAATACTAGCAGTAGAGTAATAGTATTAATTCTACTACTACTAGTAATTAAGATGATTAATATTGATCATGCACTTACTGTGTGCCAGGAACAGTGCAAAAGCTCAGAGAAGTTGAATAACTTTTCCAAGCTGACAAAGTGGGGAGGTGGAGGGATCAATATTTGAACCCAGGTCTGGCTGACATGGAGACCCAGGCTCTTTGCCACTAAATGTTCATCCTTGAAAACTTGAAAATAAATCATCTAACTAGATGTATTGGATATTTAAAAAAAATTTTTTTAATGTTTATTTATTTTTGAGTGAGAGAGAGAGTACCAGTGGGGGAGGGACAGAGAGAGCGGGAGACACAGAATCTGAAGCAGGCTCCAGGCTCCGAGCTGTCCACACAGAGCCTGACATGGGGCTCAAACCCACAAACCACAAAATCATGACCTGAGCCAAAGTCGGACACTTAACTCACTGAGCCACCCAGGCGCCCCGATGCACTAGACATTTCTGATAACTCCTGGCACATTTACATTTCACCAAGGAATCCAGTCAAAGAAACTCCTCGTGTTTTCACAAGCCTGTTTTCTGCTACACCCTACCTGAAGCCACTCATGTGAATTGTAAATACATGCTAATATCATTATATTGTCATTTGTCTCAGCGCTCCTTTAATGGGCCCAGTGTTTTTAGCTCCACAGAGGTACAGTGCAGAATAGAAATTTTGAAAAACAAATCCAGGACCATCTGCATGCTGCTGTTTGGGGACTGTGATTGTGATGTGAGCACAAGAGAAAGAAGGTGTCTGTAGGTGGATGCTGGCCATTTTGCTCCAACGTGCGACAACTCTGAAGGACCATTCTAGCTTCAGAGCATCCCACAGGATTAGCCATGGTCATCTTGGGGGATGCCTTACCCCATCCTGCTTTCCCTTCCTTCCTTCCCCAGCTGTTGATCCCAACAGTGCCCCTAATAAGTCTCTTGCACACTAAAGTCTGTGTCAGAGGTGGCTTCATTTTAAATATTCATATTTAAATGTGCATTTTAAATATTATCAACTTTTCAAATTCAGACCTTCAATCTCCCCTAGAAAGTCTTGCCTGACTCCCTTACACCATCATATATCCCTCTCTGCTCCCTTGAGTCCTTGTATATAACTCAATTAGAGCATGCATCACATTGCACTGGATTATTTACTTTTGTGTTTATCTTTCACTAGACTATGGGCAGCTTAAGTGTTTTATTTGTATTTGTTCCTCCAACCCCATTCATAGCTCAGGGTCTGGCACAGAATAGTTTCATAGTAAATGTTTGCGAGAGGATTCCGACCTCTTAAACTATATAAATGCTTTAATAGAAGTATTTTTTTGTTTTGTTTTTTAGATGACTGAAACCAGCTTGAGGGGATACAAAAATATATTCACACACAGAAATTAAAAATTTCAGTGAAAATAACTTTAAGAACATCTGGATCAAGAGGTCCAAGTGATGGGGTGTCTAGGTGGCTCAGTCAGTTAAGTGTCCAACTCTTGATCTTGGCTCAGGCCACGATCTCATAGTTCATGAGATTGAGCCCCACGTAGGGCTCTGTGCCGACAGCACAGAGCCTATTTGGGATTCTATCTCTCCCTCTCTCTCTCTGCCCCTCTCCTGCTCACATTCTTTCTCTCTCTCTCAAAATAAATAAATCAACTTAAAAAAAAAGAGGTCCAAGTGAATGATATGTACTCAGTTTTTCCATCTCTCGGCCTGTTTTGCCCTCTTTTGTCTTCTTTCTCAGCTGGGCTCTCTGGAATGGCAGCTCTGAGCATACATCCCATTAAATAAACAAACCCAAGGGAAAAAGAATGACTATCTCTTGATCCCAGTAAAAACCCAGAGCTGAAATCTCACTGGACCAGCCTGGGTCATGTGCCCATGTGTGAACCAATCATTGTGGCTAGCAGACTGACTACACTCGGGTTTTTTGCTCATCCTTGGAAGGCAGAGGGTGTCAGTCCTACCAGAATCCACAGTCTGAGGATGGGAGAGGGGTGGATAACAAAGGTAACTTACTGGTGTTTTTATCAGAAGAAGGGGGATGGATCAGGTCAGGCCAAACAAAAGATGTCCACATTGCATGTTAGGATTCTATGTTGGGGATGTTAGCAAAGACAAGAGGAGTATAACCCACTGAGGAAAAATGCTGTAGCAAACAGCAGATCCTAGAAGCCAGGTAAATGAGAGTGACTCTTCACTTTATACAGTTAATCAGGAAGCTTCCCCCTTCTTCCTTTGGTATAGTACCCTATTACATTTTAGTGTTTTCCCCCAGATTATCAGTTGCACACCTGTATATGAAGCCATGTATGCCTTTGCCATGAGAAAGTATGCAAAGTCTGGTTTATCTGACAGGCTAACCTGGAGACATGCAAAACCCCCACTACCCCAGAGGGATGCAGGATAAGTGTCCATCAAAACAGGTTATTTGTGAGATTAATCAGGAAGATTTCTGTGATGGGAATTTGGGAACAGTGAACTCAAAAATTTTCAATGGGTGTCTTTCCTGCAAGACTTCTCAGAGACTTTAATGTGCTAATGATCATTGAGATTTTCCATGAGGAGGAACAGATGGCAGAATTTCCTGACTCTTCCACATGGAACCATTTTTGGGACGTGCATATCACAAGGCTAGTGTTACAGAGAAAACATTTCGGATTGGCTCCACAATACCATCTTTCAAAAACATTTGCAAAATTCTAATAATGGAATTTGATTGTTACATAGAGCTGTCAAACATGAAATGGATTCGTATGTTTATGGGGCAGACCACTGAACATAGGTATAGCTATTAAACAGTTTCTCTATTTTAAAAGGAATTTCATTGGGTTCTTGCAGACATAAACATCACCTCAGAAGGTCACGAATCCCTTTTCCCCACCAGATTCTTTATCCAAGAACATGACATTAAATCCCTTTGCTATCACACCACAACCTTGTTAAGTTCTAGTGTCCCTTCAATCATCCTTTCAATCCCAGGCCACCATTTTGTCCATTCTTTACATTTTCTCTGCCTGTTCTTACCTCCAGGCCTTTGTTCTGGCAGTTCCCCCTGCCTGAAGTGCCTTCTTCAGCACCCTGTTTTATGGCATCCAATTGGGTACAGCCTACTAGGCTCTCCTCCCCAAAGCTGAGTCCTATTTGCCAGATTATAGTTGTGTTTTGGAAGTCACAGCTGTTGAGGGGAGAGGAAGAGTGTCTAGCTGTGTGTATACATGTGTGCACACGTATGCTGGGAGGGTCAGTGCTTGGGACTCAATGATAGAGATTTCTGGTTGTAGAATGGTTGTGGAGGAGATGAACGTCCCTCTTCCCTCTATGGTCTAGGGACACACTGAAACAGCCTGGAAAGGCAAGGAGTTGTAAGGAAAATGAACAGGGAGCTGCAGAGAACTTAAGTCTTATTCCTCTTTTGGCACTTCTTGGATCTGTGATTTTTGGGTGAATCACTTTCCTGTCTGTGTCTTGATTTCTTCCTCACTAAAATGATAGGATTGGAATAGACTGGTGGTTATCATACTTCACTGATCACTGGAGTCACGTGGAAAGCTGGTTAAAAAACAGTTTTCTGGGCTCCAGTCCCTGGAGAAAGGTTTATAACTTTGGGTGATGCCTGAGAATTTGAATTTTAACAAGCTCATCCAGGTGTGGGAAACATTGAGCTAGATTATTTCTAAGACCTTTTTTCCAAAACAAAGCATTGATTGATAAAATCTGTCCTTCTGGAGTGGTGGATTAGTCAAAGTCTCTCTCCACACCATCCCTACTACCATGGTTCTAATGGAGCTGTCAATCTCAGGACACCATCCAAGACTCAAGTCTATCCAATCATAGGACCACAGCCCTCTGGTCACTAAGAAGAACGTTTGGAAGTCATGTGACCAAGCCAAGCCAATCAGAGCTCTTCCCTTAGACATTTTGCTTGGAGCTAGAGGAGAAATAGTCTGTTCCCTTCGGTCATGGAACTCGGAAGGTCCTTATCCAGGACTGCCAGGTGCCATATGCTCTGCCTTATGAAGAAGACCTGTCTGTTGCAGGAGAGTGTGATGCTGGGCAGGAAACAGCTGGAGTGAGATGGGTAGAGTCAGAGACAATCCCACGGGCCTCGTTTCTCTGGTCCCAGTAGCTGCCCTAATGACTTCTGTCTATTCTGTGAACTAACCCCTCCTCTGTGAAACAGGAAAGCCCCCTTTTGCATAAGCCAGCTGAAGTTGGGCTCTGTCACTTTGAACTAAGAGAATCCTGTGGTAAATTCAGGATTCAAACCTCAGTCTGTCTCTAAAATCTGTGTTTCTTCTCACTGCTGTTCAACCTTGTCTTCTTCAATGGTGGCAAACAGCTTTTTTCATTAATGCTCCTCTGCTCCCTGCAGAAAATCTCTGCTCCTCCACCAGCTCTAGCAGTTTTTAAAGCTTAGCCCTCCTGCATGAATCTCACTGTGCTCTTTTCTTCCTCCTTTCTGTTCTGGTACTTCTTTTTGCACAAGTCATTTGCTAATGATCATTTACTGCCATGGACCATAATTTCTCATATCTATATTAAGCCTTTGTAACTTTTTTGCTCTATCTCCTCAATTAAATTATAAGCTCCTGGAGGGCAGAGGACATAAACTATATTTTTAAACACATTCTCCACCACTATGGGCACAGGGATGATCAAGGCAACTCCAGTTTTGTTGATTTGTAAGTGGAGGAGCTGGGATTCAAACCCGGGTAGGGTAGCCTCAGAACCTTTGCTTGTAGGTACTATGTCCTCCAAAGCCACAGATGTGATGGATTGGGGGACTCTAAGGAGAGGACACCCAGAGGAACCTGCCTGTTCATTTGGGTTGATTTGGAGAAAGGCACCTCACTCTGCAAAAGCAGCCACATCTGCCCAGCAGCAGGCAGGATTCCCAAAGGAAACAGAAGCCTCCTTTATAAATCTGGCAGACATGATGTAAGTGCAAGTCGTTAACCTTGGTTCCCTCACCTCACTTCCTTCGAACACTGGGAATGATGGAAGCTGCCCTCATAAGATCCAGAGCTCAGGCTCCCAAATGATGTGAGACTCACAGCTCTCCAGAGCCACTGCCTGGGGAAAATCATTCAGCCTCTGCCCCAGCTACAGATGAGCCCTCACCCTGAGGGGCTGCACCTCGTACTGGGAGAGTCAGAAACAGAGACCCACAGGAAACCTGGGACCTGGTCCCTGCCCTCAGAGAGTCTGGAATTTATTTGAGGACACAGCTCACATCCACACATGAAAACCAGTTTGGAATATTTATGAGGCTGTCCAGCATCCCATGTAAACAAACAGTGCATGCTGCGTACTGGTAGAGCTAGGCTGTTTTGGAGCAGAGAGGGGCGTTGCAAATTATCTAGTTCTGGGGTCGCTGAATGGTGGCCCATGAACTGAATTGGCTTGTAGATGTGTTTGAAATTTTTTTTTTTTCAACGTTTATTTATTTTTGGGACAGAGAGAGACAGAGCATGAACGGGGGAGGGGCAGAGAGAGAGGAGACAGAATCAGAAACAGGCTCCAGGCTCTAAGCCATCAGCCCAGAGCCGACGCGGGGCTCGAACTCATGGACCGCGAGATCGTGACCTGGCCGAAGTCCGACGCTTAACCGACTGCGCCACCCAGGCGCCCCTAGATGTGTTTGACTCATAGTGTTTTGTGTTACTTTTATATCCTTTGAGCCAACTTTTAAATTTGTGAAGAATTCATATAAAATACAGGTCTGGGCTTCTGTTAAAAAAAAAAAGTAGGTGATCTGCCAGCCCTAGGCTTTTATTTGTGCATGGAATGCACCTGGTTGGAGCTAAGAAGAAGACCTTCTCAAGCAAGGACACAGGGTTTTCAATTTGCCAGAGTCGTGACCAGTTCCTATTGCCTCCCTCACTCCGAGGTCCAGTGTCATTCACTATGTATTGTTGCACGTGTACTCTTGTTTTCCTTATAGTAGAAAAATCACTCTTTATTGACCTGCTTTTCTCATTTAAATCATCAGCCTTGTGCATTAAGCTTTCTGAACGTGTCAGATCTGGTTTCTTCCATACTCTACATTAATGAAATTGAGACTCAGAGACAAGAAAAGATTGAAGCCTGACATCACAGAACCCGTCTCTGAGCTCAGTCCTAGTCAAGAGGACTGGAGGCCTGGGTCTCAAACCCTCACTAGCGCCTGTTGACTATATGTTCCTGGGAAGGTTGCCTCAGCATTCTGAGCCTCAGTTGGCCCATCCATAAAATAGGCATAAGAATAACCACTCTACGGGCTTATTTTGAAGATAAAAAGAGATAACTCTAGCACTTTGTAGATTTTATAAAGTGCAGGGAACCCTAATAACACATCTGTTTATACAGTGATCTGAATATTCCAGTCTTCATAGTCTGTGTTTAATCTGGGCCTCACAGTTCCTGCCATTGGCTTACTTAAATCTTGGCAATGCTGGAAAGAACCTTCAGCCTTTTAGACTTTGATTTGCCTCATCTTCCATCTTTTTAGTTTGGATAACAGAAATGTTATATTCTTGGCCCTGTATCATATGTGCTTTAAGTAATTTATTGATCCCTCTCCCAGTGCATAGTTTTACAGACCTACCCCCTGCACCCTGAATCAAAATCAGAGAAAAAAATCAAATAATTCCTTTTATGGCCCAAAATAGCAATAACAAATGGTATTTCCTGAGCTATGGGCCAAGCCCTGTGCAAGGCAGATCCTTCACATACATTTAAAGTATACAGTGGCCCTAGGAGCACCTGGGTGGCTCAGTCAGTTAAGCGTCCAACTTCAGCTCAGGTCATGATCTCACAATTCATGAGTTCAAGCCCCGTGTCGGGCTCTTTGCTGACAGCTCAGAGCCTGGAGCCTGCTTCGGCTTCTGTGTCTCCCTCTCTCTCTGCCCCTACTCCACTTGTGTTCTCTCTCTCTCTTCCTCTCTCTCTCTCTCTCTCTCTCAAAACTAAACAAACATTTAAAAAAATAAAGTTCGGGGCGCCTGGGTGGCTCAGTCGGTTGAGCGTCCGACTTCAGCTCAGGTCACAATCTCACGGTTCGTGAGTTCGAGCCCCGCGTCAGGCTCTGGGCTGATGGCTTAGAGCCTGGAGCCTGCTTCCGATTCTGTGTCTCCCTCTCTCTCTGCCCCTCCCCCATTCATGCTCTGTCTCTCTCTGTCTCAAAAATAAATAAACATTAAAAAAAATTTTTTTTAATAAAATAAAATAAAAATAAATAAAAAAATAAAGTTCGCAGTGGCCCTATAAGGTGAGTGTACTAGGTGTCTATTGCTATGTAACAAACCACACCAAAACTTCACATCTTAGAATAGCAATAAACACTTACTACTTCACATATAGTGTCTGAAGTCAGGAATTTGGGAGTGATTTGGCTGAGTGGTTCTAGTTCAAGGTGGCCCATTTGGTTGTAGTCTTATCTGAAGGTTTGACTGGGGCTGGAGGATCCTCTTCCAAGGTGTTTCACTCACATGGCTGGCAAGTTGGTGCTGGCTACTGGCAGGAAGCCTTGTTCCTTTCCATGAGGACCTCTCTGGGTACAACTGCTGAGTATCCTCATGACATGATGACTGGCTTTCCCCAGACCAACTGATTCAAGAAAGAGCAGTTTTCCAAGGCAGAGGCTACAGGGTCCTTTATGGCAGGCTCAGAAGCTATGTGCTATTATCTCAGCAATATCTTATTGGTTGTCTGAATCAGCCCTATTCACTTTCAACAAGGGCTACATACAAACTTGAATATCAGGAGCAAGGATCACTGGGGGCCATCTTGGAGGCTGGCTAGCACAGCAAGGAGTCCTATCATTCTCATATTAAAAACAGAGCAACTAAGGCTTGGAAGGATTGTATAACTTGTCTACAATTACATGCACAGTATTGGCCGAGCTAAGATTCACACTGAGATCTATCTACTTGTAAACATGCAAATATATACTCTCAACCAACAACCATACTGCATCCCAAGTATTTTCAAAACTGCAAAGCATTCTGCAAGCCCATTCTATTAGTTGATAGGATTTTCTAGGAATAGGTGTAATTTCGCTGATGAGAAAGAGATCATTCAATCACTCATTCACTCAATCATTTATTCATTTATCTATTAAACAAATATCCATGGAATATTTGCCAAATTATTTGTTAAATAGATGAATGAATGGCTTGACCAAAAAAAAAAAAAACACACACACAGCTAATAAATGCAGAGCAGGATACAAACTGGGATCTGTAGGACTCCTAGTACAGTGATCTTTCCACCACCTATAAGGTTGTCTTGAATTTATTTTATGTGTCTTCAGAGCATCTTGATGAGGCCGAGAGAAATGAATTGACTTTCCACAGCTGAAAAAGGCACCAGCTTCCTTCCTCTAAATAGCTCTGAGCCTTGAAGCAGACAAGCATTCAGACCTGCACGAAAGATTTAGCTGGAGTCATGATTTGTATCTTACAGAATTTGTAATTATGGGATCAAGCCTCAGCCCCTAACATGTTCCAGACATTAATCAAAAGTATTGTTGTAGATGGCTAACAAGCACATGAAAAGATGTTCAACATCACTAATCACCATGGAAATATAAGTCAAAACCGCAATGAGAAAACCACTTCACATCCATTAGGATAGCTAGTATGAGAAAACCAAAAGAGCAAGTGCTGATGAAGATATAGGGAAATTAAAACTCTAGTGTACTGTTAATGGGAATGTAAAATGGTGCAGTCGCTAATGAAAACAATAAGATGGTTCCTTAAAAAATTAAAAATTAAATTACCATGTGATTCAGCAGTTGTACTCCTAGGATCATACTCTAAAGAATTGAAAGCAGGGACTCAAAGAGCTGTTTGTACAACCATGTTCATAGCATTATTCATGATGATTAAAATGGAAAAGAAACCCAAATATCAATCAATGGATGAATGGATAAATAAATGTGCAATGTATACACACAATGGAATATTACTCAGCCCTGAAGAGGAAGAAAATTCTGACATCTGCTACCATATAGATGAAACTTAAAGCCATCATTCTAAGTGAAATAGGCCTATCACAAAAGGATAAATACTGTATGACTCCACTTATATGAGGTGCCTATGTAGTCAAATTTGTAGGGATGGAAAGTAGAATGGTGGTTAGGGGGCAGTGAGGAATGGGGAGTTGTTTAATAGGCAGAGTTTCAGTTACACAGGTGAAAATGGTTCTGTACGTGGATGGTGTGATGCTTGCATCAACAGTGTGAATGTATTTAATACCACAAAACTGTACACTTAAAAATGGTTATGATGGCAAATTTTATGTTCTATATATTTTACTACAATTAAAAAAATATTGTCGTTCTGTGATTACATCCTGAAGACAAACCAATGACAACTCATCTTACGGAAGAAGAAACAGAGGTTCTGAGATGCTAAGTCACTTGTTCAGAATCACATGGCTAAGAAGAGAAAGAGCTGGAAGATTTCAACCCAAATCCTTTCCATTAAAGTACACAGCCTCTCTTTCGCCTGCTCCTGGATTTGCTGCCCTAGGGAGGCATGGTAACCGTTTCACCATTGCTGGGCAGCGATTTGTCAGTCAGCAAGTGCCTTGGGGAGGCAGTTGGCTTTTATGGTCTGAGATCAGGCTGGGGAAGAGAAAGAGGCACTGGGACCCTTGACTGGGGACAGCTGGGATCAGAGCAGCATGTCTGCTATGATTTTGTTCCTTCGAAAACATTTCAGGTGGTCCTTGGCTGCACAGCTAGGATAATTAGCTATCCCAGAAATACCAAGAAAGACATTTACAGGTCCAACTGCTGTTGTTGGATATTTTCCTACACCAACTGGGCCAAATACCCTCAGTTTTTTAAAATCCTCAACATACTGGGACTCGTTTTTGTTTAACTTGCAGGTGGGAGAGGGGTGCTAAGCATGACAGCATCACTTCAGCTCTAGGAAAGAGAGTGGGAGCTGACTGGGCGCTGTCCCCTCTTCCCTCCCTTATTTTCCAAGCTTTGTGCCTATATTTTCCACCTGCAGCCCCTTGCTGGGAAAAGTGACACTTTAATTCAGAGCAAGTGAAAAGGAGGCTACGCTCGGCTTAATGAGAAGTGACCGGGGAACACGCTGGATTAACCAAGGGAGACTGTAAAGTGCTGTGTAAATATCAGCTGCTGGACTGCTGGGGGTGGGAAGGGATCTGAGCCAGCCTGGAAACAGCCACAGCTCCCGCAGGTGAGACTGAGCAGGCAGATTTGCAACTCACTGAAACTTGGGATTTGCTGGGTGCTCTGAGACAGATGAGCTGGTTCTGAAAAGAGCTTCTGGGCCTTTTTGTGCCTGGCAGGAGCGTCTTACTGGTTACGGTTCTGACACCAATTCCAACATGTGGGTTTTCCCCTCGCCACACCAAGCAGTTCTCTGACACCAGCTGGGTGTCCGAGAATTCAATTCAGTTCTGGCATCGTCTACCTGGTGGTAGCATCAGAGCCCACAGGGTAAGGGCTCAGTAATACAAGACTCCCCAACTTCAGATGCCAATTGCAGGTCTAGGTTGTCAGCTGTGTTTCTGGCTGGCTGGCTATAGATGGGAAGTTCCAAGGACCCTCTCCTTGGGTTCAATTAAACTGCTAGAGCAGCTCACAGAGCTCAGAGAAGGTTTTACTTACTGGATTACCCATTTATTATCAGAGGATATAACTCAGTAACAGCCAGATGGAAGAGATGCAAATGGGGAAAGGGCGAAAAGCTTCCAATGTTCCCTCCAAGCAGGCCACTCTCCCCTGAATCTCCACGTGTTCACCAACCGAACCAGAAGCTCCTAGAAGCTGTCCTTTTGGGTTTTCATGGAGTCCTCACTACATAGGCAAAATTGATTAACTCATTAGCCACTGGTGATTTAATTTAATCTCCAGACCCTGTCCCCTCCCTAGAGGTTATGGGGATAGGACTGAAAGTTTCAACGCTCTAACCCCAAGGTTTGCTCCCCTGGCCACTAGTCCTCATCCTTAGTTTACCTAGGGGCTTTCCAAACATTTCTAAAACAAGACACCATCATCCTTTCATCACTTAGGAAATTCCAAGGGTTTTACAAGCCCTGTGCCAGGAATGAGGACGAAGACTAAATATATATATTTTATTACAAATCCCAGCATCATGCTCATCATCCCTTATCATCAGGGAAATGGAACAAATCAAAGCTACAATGAAATATCACCTCACACCTGTCAGAATGACTAAAATCAACAACACAAGAAACAACAGGTATTGGCGAGGTTGTGGAGGAAAGGGAACCCTCATGCAATGTTGACGGGAATGCAAACTGGTACAGCCATTGTGGAAAAGAGTATGGAGGTTCCTCAAAAAGTTAAACATAGAACTACCTTACAATCCAGCAGTCGCACTACTGGTATTTACCCAAAGAATCCAAAGCATGAATTCAAAAGGATACATGCACCCCTATGTTTATAGCAGCATTATTTACAATAGCGATGATGTGGCAGCACCCCAAGTGTCCATCAGTTGATGAATTGGTAAGAAATATAAGAATATTATTCAGCCATAAAAAAGAATGAAATCCTGTCATTTGCAATGATGTGGATGAAGATAGGAATTATAATGCTAAGTGAAATAAGTCAGAGAAAGATGAATACCCTATGATTTCACTCATATGTGGAATCTAAGAAACAAAACAGACAAGCAAAAGTAAAACAATAGAGAGAGAGAAAAAAAAAAAAAAAGCAAGAAAGAGACTCAATTACAGAAAACAGACCAGTGGTTACCAGAGGGGAGGTGGGTGGGGGGATGGAGGAAATAGGTGATGGGGATTAAGAAGTGTACTTTCATGATGAGCACAAGGTGATGTATGGAGCTGTTGAATTACTATATTGTACACCTGAAACTAATATTGTTATATTATGTATATGTTATGTTAACGTATGTATGTTAACTGTATGTTAACTAACTGGAGTTAAAAATAAACTTTTGAAAAAATCAGAGTGTCACAATGGTTTATAAGCGTGGGAGACCTAATCAAGGAAGAAAACCTTATTTATGGAAAACTTTTCAGAGTTTCTGACTCAGCAGAGCCAGGGCTCATGGTGAGTGATTTCACATGCAGGTGGCTAAAAGCTTTGGAGCTGTACATGTCCACCTTTGGACCCTGCTTCTGTCCCTTGATAGCTAATTGAACTTGATTTGCCTTTTGACCTTTCTGAGCTTCATGTTCATCATGTATAAAAGGGATTAATGAGACCCATCTGATGGGTTTGTTGAGGGAGCTGGAGAGGATTAGGTCTGTGAGTGGCGCACAGTCAGCACCCAGTACATGGAATTTGTTAATGTCATTGCTGCTATTATCATATCCATGGCTCATCATCCCAATGTTTATGAAGAACAGTCAATCACTGATGGGTCTAGAAAGAAGCACAGAGGGCAGGCAATTTTTAATATTGGTTATCTCTCTTTCCTCCTAGAGCAGGGACCAGCAAAGTTTTTCTGCAAAGGACCACATAGTAAATATTTTTGGCTTTGCCAGCCGGGTGGTCTCTGTAGCAAGTATTTAACTCAAAAGCATCTATAAGCACTGTCAATAAATTGGCATGGCCGTATGCCACAGGCTGGATTTGGCCCCTAGAAAACACTTGATAAGTGTTAGCAGAAGGGTCAGATCCATTAACAAGAACCAAGATATACAAGATACCCAATAAGTATTTGTGGAATGCCATTCATGAAGCCTGAAGGAAAATTGTCTTTCTTTCTCTGGTCCTCAGTTTCCTCATCTGTAAAATGGGAATAAGAAGATGTGTTTCAGGGAGGTCATGAAGTTCCAGTGAACAGTGTGGTTGAGAACACTTGGTAAATCATGCAGCTTCTTTAACAATAGAGCTGTTTTTACAAGTATCATCTTCAGTATCCTCCTCCTGCTTCTTATCTCCTTAGTAAGTTCCCAGCCCTCAGCTCTCCCTCCCTTAATCCTTTTATTTTTTTAATTTTTTTTAAAAAATGTTTATTTATTTTTGAAAGAGAGAGAGAGAATGGGGGAGGGGCAGAGAGAGGCAGACAGATGATCCCAAGCAGGCTCTCCGCAGAGCCTGATGCAGGGCTTGATGCAGGGCTTGAACTCATGAACCATGAGATCATGACCTGAGCGGGAGTTGGGCACTTAACCAAGTGAGCCCCCAAGTGCCCCACCTCTAATCCTTTTAGACAAGGGCTTATCCACCTTGGCATTTCTTACATCTTGGGCCAAGTAGTTCTCTATTATGAGGGGCCGTCCTGTGCATTGTAGGATGGCTAGAAGCATTCCTGACTCCTACCCATTAGAGTAGATGCCAGATGGCCCCCTCACTCCCCACCAATTGTGGCAACCAAAAATGTCTAGAGACATTGTCACATATCCCCTGGGAGGCAAAATTGTCCCCTGGTTAAAAGCCACTGCATTAGAACAAGCCTAACACATATAGCAAGGCAAAATTTTGGATGAAGAAAAGACCTATGGCAGTGTCTGGGGCATTCTGTGCTGTGGGAGATGCATGGGAAAATGATTACTCTTCCTGCAGAGACTCTAACATACTAAAGTATGACCTTGGACAAATGACTTAACCTCTATGAATCTCAGTTTCCTCCTAAGTTAGGGTAAAAATTCCTACATCCCCAGGGTTGTGGGGGAAGACTCAATGGAGTAATATAAACAAATTGCTTAGCACACAGTAAGCACTAAACAAATCATAACTGTTCTCTTTTACTGTGTTTTTTTTTTTGTGGTAATTGATAATATATTAAAATTCCCTTCTGCCTCTGAAATTTCAAATTTCTTTTCAGCAATCATAACAGTTTGCAAACTGGAATGAATGGACTAGATCTGATCTTTAGACGTGTTTTATTTGACTTGCAACGTGATTTTAAAATGTTTGAATCCAGGTGCGCCTGGGTGGCTTAGTCAGTTAAGCAACCAACTTCAGCTCAGGTCATGACCTCATGGTTTGCGGGTTCGAGCCCTGCATTGGGCTTTGTGCTCACATCTCGGAGCCTGGAGCCTGCTTCAGATTCTGTGTCTCCCTCTCTCTCTGCCCCTCCCCCGCTTGCACTGTGTTCTCTCTCTCAAAAATAATAAAACATTAAAAAAAATTTTTTAAATGTCTGAATCCATACCTTACATGTAAATGTCAGGAGATTTCACCTGAAGTTTCAGATTTGGTGCTTTTCCTAAAGAAGTAGGTAATTGGCTCATGCTGGGACTGGAGACCCACATGGCAGCCAGTAGCTGGAACTGGTTGCCACCACCTCCCTTAGACGAGGAGCTTGCTTTTATGTTCCCCTAACACCTCGCCAAGCTCTTTCAGCTTCACTTAACGGTGTTTTCCTCTTGGTATCCATAGATGTTTGAGTTTGAAACTCCTGTATCTGGAATTTTTTTCAAGGCCCTTAGAACTGATGATTCTTATCCAGGTGTTTTAGTTCCTTACTTAACACCAAACCTCCTTCCAACCTGAGAGAGTGAGTCACTTACAACTCACCTTGTCTAATTTCACTGTCCTTTTAACTGTCTCATTCTTGACAAGGAGTCAGACAGGACTGTCTCCAAACTGTCATCTCAGTTTGGGGTGCTGTCCAAGTTTAAGGCTCCAGGACCCCCATCCTGTCATCTCTTCCCATTCTCCTGACCCACATCCTCCCCGAGTCCAATATCCCCCAGCGAAACCAGAACTGGCAGCTTCTCGACAACCGTTTATCAGAAGCAAGGAAATAACAGCTTTTAAACACAGTTCTTATGCTTGAAGACTGTGATCAGATTCCGAACCATTTCCAGAAGTGCCCCTTGGGGCCCAGAGGGAGACGTGGTTTCCATGCTAACAACTCCTTGCTGGCTCAGTCACCAGTCCCTCAGAAGGGAAGGTGGATCTTACCCCCCAATGGCACTGGAGGAAATTTAAATACAAATACCCACCAGGAATAACACATACAGAAACACCAGCATCCCCCCCCCCCCTTGATGGGAATGTGTAATCAAATGTGTTGTGGGTGAATGCAGCTATAAACTGAGAGCCTTATGGCACTCTTCCTTCCAGACACCCTTTCCAGTTTGCCCAGACCAGTGGGCCAACTGGAGGGACAAGGGGAGCTATGGATGGGGAAAGACACAGTTCTTTCCCGACAGGGTAATAGCCTCTCCCTCAGATTATCTTGGGCCTTAAGTGCTTTCCTGGGAGTGATAAAACACTAAGTAGACAAAAGAGAAACCAGAAAATTAAACTAGGACAGGCTGGGGTGGTCGGAAAGATGCCTCATAGATATACAATTATAATATATGCAAATTATTTAGAGTTCTCTGGTATCAAGAAAGCACTCCATATTAGTGATCATATTTATTATCGTCTGATTGGCTCTGCTTCAGAGGCTGGAGTGAAAAGTGGAACAAACATCTATGAAGTACTTCTGATTTATGTCCATGCTTTCAATTGTCGTAACAATCATACATGGGTATTGTTACTGTCTTTTAGAGATAAACTGAGGTTCTGACCGGTTAAATAGTTTGCCCCAGGCCACACAACCCCACTAATGGTAGAGCATGGGCCCATACCCAGGCCTGTCTGATTCCATAGCCCGTGATCATATCTACTACACAACACAGCACTCCCTTATTTGAGTCTGGGTAGAGAACAGTGTTGGGTCTCTAGGGAGGGGTATAGGAGTTTGTGAACTTCTAGAGGCAACAGATATGTCTACCTTATCTATCATTTTATCCCCCGTGTCTAGTGTAGCCCCAGAAATATAGTAGGGTGCTCAACAAATATTTGCCGGATTAATGAGAGAGCAAAGATTAATGCAAATGTATATATCTCTAGTAGTGGACTTCTAGGCAAGGCAAAGGGATATGTTTGTATTATCATTGTCTGTTTAATTTTCCTTCTCTGTCTGTGATTGTGAACACCTGTTTCTGTGAGTGTGTCTGTGTTAGCTTGCCAGAGCTGCCATGGCAAAATAAACCACAGACTGAGTGGCTTAAACAACAGAAAATTTTTTCCCAGTTCTGGAGGCTAGAAGTCTGAGACCAATGTCAGCAAGTTTGACTTCTTCTGAGGCCTCTCTCCTTGGCTTTCAGAAGGCTGCCTTCTCATGTTGTGTTCACGTGGTCATCTCTCTGTGCATACATGTGTCCAGTCTGTGTCCAGTCTCAGTCTGGGTCCTAATTTCCTCTTCTTAGAAGGACACCAGTCATTATGGCAGTAACCTGCCATAATGACACCATTTTATCCTAATCTTCTCTTTAAAGGTCTTATCTCTAAATAAAGTCACATTCTGAGGCACTGGGGGCTAGAACTTCAATTTAAGAATTTGAAAGAAGACATAATTCATTCCATAATAGTGTCTGTTTTGTTCATTTTCATATCTGCAGAACTTCATAGGGGGTCTAGCACACAGTTGGCTAAGTAGGTTAGATAAATGTAGGGAGGAAGGAAAGAATAGAATACGGAAGAATGGATAGAGGATGGGTATATGGGTAGATGGATGGGTGGATGGGTAGATGGATGGATGGATGATGGGTAAGTGGATGGCTAGGTGGGTGGATGGGTGGATGGGTGGATGGATGGATGATGGGTGGATGGATGGCTAAATGGGTGGTTGGGTGGATGGGTGGGTGGTTGGGCAGATGGCTAGATGGGTGGATGGATGGGTGGATACATCTTGGCTGTGATGCTTCACCATTATGAGAGGCCTCCTGCCAAGGTCTGACCATTAGACAGGCCCTTGTACTTGTATAATATCATCTGATATCCAAATTTGAATCATGTTTCTACCAAAGGTCTCTGCTTTGTTTTTCTCGTCAGTGTTTATCACCATCTTACAAGCTAAGTATTTTGCTTATGCATTTTGTTTATTGTGTGCCTCCCCCAACTAGATCCATGAGGACAGAGGGTTTTCTCTGTCTTCCTTGCTGTTCTGTTCTTGGTGTCTAGTACAAAGGTGGCACATGGTAGATGTTCAGGAAATATGTGGTAAATCAATAAATAAATGAGTTAATCTGCTCCCTTGGCCCCCATCTAGATACCTTAAAATCCAGCAGAAGGCCAGCTCTATTCTTCTGAGAAACCTTCCCTGACCATTCAAATTTTCAGTGATCTTCATGCTTCTCCAGAGGTGGAAGGTGTATTGAGCTACTCTCACCAGCTGCAAACTATGCTTCCTCAGTATTCATATGCCTTGATTAAGTGAATCACATAAAATAAATCAGCTTGTAGCTTTACAAAATACAAATTCCCTAACCCTAACCCCAAATGGACTGAATTCAAGTGTCTGGGCGTAAGGCCCAATAACCAACATTTCAACATCCCTCTTTCAGCATATTCTGAATTACATGATCCTTGAATCAACTTTGAGAAACGGGCAAAGTTAAACCCTAGGAACCCAAGGTCAAAACTGCTTGGGAATGTAGTCCAGTCTCCTGCATTTCTTTATTTCTTGTAAATAGCTAGCTTTTAACTTTCCCTCCATCTATCTTGGAGGGGCTGGCATTTCTTCTGACAGATGTGTACAAACTATGCCACATGGAGATATTTTCTGATTATAGATGCTGGATCTGGGGTCGGGACACAAACCCCAACAAGTGTGATGAAGTCCAGACCCTTTGGTGTTTCTGTCACAAGGTCCCAAGTGCTCCCAGGACGTGGGCAAGAGAACTGGTTCTCAGGGCAAAGGTTGCAGATCCAAGGGCAAAGGTCCCAGGGACCAACTGATTTATTTCCTTGCTTTTGTTCACGTGTTCCTTCTTAGCCTCTCAGCTCTCACCCTGTGTCCATGGGCTTACGATGTGGGTGGTCACGGTATTATGTTGGAAGGAAGCTAAAGCTGTAGGGGGAGGGGGTGGTAAAGAAAGAGGTTTTTTTGTTTTGTTTTGTTTTGACCCTTGTTAGGCCTTAGATGTGTTTGGAAACCGACTAGGAGCTCTTATTTCCCTCCTGCCCTTCCTCCTTCCCCTCTTTGTCCTCTTCCTCTTGCTTTTCTATCACCTCTTCCTCCATTTTCCCCATCTTCCCTCATTTCTTTCCAACAGCTATCATCTATTGGGCACTTGCCATAAGCCTGGCTCTATATCAAGACTCTTACATTGTTCTATGGAGTCCTTGCAACACTCTGGGGTCTATTCTATCACTTCTCCACTTAGGAGGAAGCTGAGGCTCTCAGAGTTAGTCATTTGTTCAAGGTCACACAGCTTGTTACAAGGCAAAAATGGGATTGAGACCCAGGTTGTAGGATACCAAACAAAGCTCATGCTTTAGAAACATGACAAAAGGACAAATAAAACCAAATGCCTGCGTGAGACATTTAGACCATAGGGCATGGTGGGGAGTGTGGCAAACTGAAGAACCCTGGTGCTGAATAAAGGAGGCTGCTGCTACTCATCTCCATCTGAATGTTGTCAGGTGGGGTCTTCTGATTTCTCAATAGAAGCTGGAAATCCATATTTTGATGTGAAATCTTTTCATTTTTAAATGCCAGCAACTAATTATTTTTCATTGTATAAGTCAAGAATGCCTACAGCTTGAATTTAGCCTGTAGATCACCAATCTGTGACCTCTGCTTGAAACATCCACTAGATTGCAGCTTCCATGGGCATGTGGCATCATGACATCCATCCATGACCCTGGATTCTGTGAGTCAGATGGATCTTTGTCCTCTTGGGCATTATTCCATGACTCTCAAAGAACTATGGCAGTTATGAAAAAGGAAGGTCCAGATAACCCCAAATAACATGTTGTAGAGCTGGACTGTTCAGTACAGTAGCCACTAGTCACATGTAGCTGTTTATATTTAAATTATTAAAGTTAAATAAAATTAATATTTCAATTCCCTAGTCACAGTAGCCACATTTCATGTAGTTTTATAGCTCCTGTATCAGATAGCGTGGATATAGAACATTTCCATCATCACAGAACATTCTACAGAACAACACTATTGGCAATCAGTCTCTGAGCCTACCCTCTTCTCTCCCCCCTTCCTCTTTCTGTTTCCTAATTCCCTAGGGAAATCCCCATGGGTGACAAGAGAGCTTATCTGGATGGAGAAAAGAAAATCATTTCATATGTGTTAATGGGAGAAAGCTATTTGATCAACTCGCCTTCCTCTCAATAAACATGTATATCACTAATGTTCTTCTGAAAACATTTGCCTAAATTCTTGGAAAGTATTTCAGAACAGACAGAGGAGCAGCAAACCCTGGGAAGAGATGTTTTGAAGGCTCACAGTACCAGCAGTCTACACCTGGGAACCCGCCCCCCACCCCTACCCCAATGCTGTCTACTGCTGCTTCTCAAGGACATTATTGGTGCAAGTTAGTCCAAACTAGTCTTCACTCAGTAATGGGAAAGAAAATTAAATGGGGGCTTTCAAACGCATCAAGGAGGAAAGAGTTCTTGATGGGAATGTAGGACAGCTAATAAGATAAGACAAGCTTGAAATTAATGATGATTCAAAAATGCCAGAGTTACCAAGTTTCTTTTCTTTTTTTTTTTCTTCTTAAGGTTTCAGTGAGAAAGACAAAGTGGAGAAATTGAAACATTTACCAGACATGAAGAAATTGCTAGAATAGTTATCAGCCAAGAAGTAATTAGAAATGACTTGGATACGTTGAAACGTCTGTAGGGTTGGCAGAGGGGAAGGCATAGGTATAAAGTGAATCTGCCAAATTGTTCCATGATTCAGGACCTGGGTGGGTGGGGAACAAGAATATCAGGGAGAAGAAAGCCAAAGGAAGAGCTATCTTTGCAGAACGGATAGCCATCTGGAATCGTGACAAGGAAACTTAATGAAGGATTGGAATGAGCAACATAAAGAGAGAGGAGTGAACATTTTCAAGGTGGTATCAAACTAATTACAAGAGACAGGAAAGAGGCAGTCAAGAAGTGGCAGCTTTATTACTGATTTAAAAAAAAAAAAACAACCTTTTGGAGGACATAGATTGCTAATACTCTTTTGAATTGAACTTAACCCCCAACCCAACCTCAAGCAAACCAATAGGACAAAGCTTGCTCTACTAAGCCCAAAATGTACCTTTTCTTCAGGTAGGCAGATCCCAAAAGAGAATACTGATGCACCAATCAGGTGGGGCAAGAGCCAGGAGTGTCACTCTCCTGGAGGTCCCTCTACAGGGAAACATGAAGAGTAGGGAATAAATGTTCCCTCTTCCATACTCCATCACCTCCAACAATATGAGATTATCTGAAGAAAATGGTATATTGGCTTTAAGGATATAAGGTATTCAGAACTGCAAAGTTATCAGAATCTGAGGAAAATGTATGGGACCACCTATTCTATTCCACTCTTTTCCAGGTTCCTTGTTATTAGATTTTTACATGGACAGACTTACTGAAGCCTGTCACCTGCATAGCATATTTTCTCCTTTATTGCTTCTGCCTTCTGTGGGTTATCACACTGATTCTACTGAGTTAGTTGCTATTATCATCTCTTCATTTTACTGATGAAAGTGGGAGGTCAGGGATGTTTAATACCTTGCCCAAAGTCACTCAGCTAGTAGGTGGGGAAGCCAGGATTTGGACCTAGGCCTGTGCCTTTATCCACTGCCCTCCATTACTGCCCTAGGACAGACAAGAAACCTGACTGACCCAGCCTTATCTCTTTGTTTGCATACCAAACTATGAAAGGCATGTGTGGGTCCACAGGCATTTAGAAACTTGTCCTATCTAGCAGAAACTGAGGCCTCTCCCTTGTGCATCGCCTGTTATAAATGCAACACAGGTAGTGGATGGTTGAGAGGGCAACTCTAGAGTCAGGCAGATCAATATTCAAATCCAAGCTTAGCCACTGACTTGCTCTGTGACCTTGAACAAGACACTTCTATTCTCTGAGCCTCAGTTTCCTCACATGTAAATGGGGATTTTCCATCTCAGAATGTTACAAGAATTCAGTGAGATACTGAGTGTTAAAACGTAACAGAGTGAACATTGAATAAAGCCATATTGTTCTTTTTGTTATAGAAGAGTCAGAATAGGAAATGCTGAACTTTTCTTTTTTTCCTTACCCAACATGATAAGCCTCCTCATGCTGTTCCATCTTTGCTCACGGTGTTCCTTTGCCTGGAATTCTCTTCCCTCCCCTTGACCCACCTCTCCCAATTTGGTGACCTCCTGTTTGTGTTCCAAGACCTAGCTCCTTTTTGGAGCCTTCTCATATTCAAGCAGAATAAGCTTCTGACTCTACAAGTATCTACTAAATCTCTACTTCTTTTCTCTATTAAAACTCTTAAAAATGATATGATATGATATGATATGATATGATATGATATGATATGATATGACTGTTCTTATGACTTGTCTCTCTTCCCAACTCCCAGTAAGGCTGGAGATTTTTAAAACTAGAGAACCATTATGGGTGATGGGCATCGAGGAGGGCACCTGTTGGGATGAGCACTGGGTGTTGTATGGAAACCAATTTGACAATAAATTATATTTAATTAATAAATAAATAAACAAACAAGAAACTAGAGAACCATGCCTGAGTCATCAAAACATCCCCTTATTTAACAAGAACACCATGTTAAATCCCCAACAAATGTTGGAGTAAAGGAACATTTAGTGTATTTTGTTATCTATTGCTGCTTGACAATTCGCCCCCTTGAAACAACATGCTTACTCTCTCATAGTTTCTGTGGATTAGGAGTCTGGGCATGGATTAGGTAAGTCTTCTGGCCCTGGGTCTCTCAAGGGCTGCCATCAAGGTATGGCCCAGGGCTGTAGTCAACTCAAGGCTCAACTGGGAAGGATCCACTTCCAAGTCTGCTTATGTAGTTGTTGGCAGGATTTAGTTCCTTTCAGATTGTTGGATTGAGACCTCACTTCTTCATGAGCTGTTGGCTGGAGGCATTCTTTTGATTCTTTGCCATATAGGCCTCTCCATAGAGCATTTCACAACATGGAACTGCCTTCATTAGAGCGAGCCAGAGAAAGGACAAGAGTGCCAGCAAGAGAGAGCTAACAAGAGATAGTCTCCTGTAATCTAATCATGGAAGTGACATACCATTACCCTTGCTGTGTTGTGTTCATTAGAAGCAAGCCACTAGGCACGGCCCCTCACCAAGGGGAGGGGATTACACAAGGCTGTGAATATCAGGAGGCAGAGATCATTGGGAGCCATGTCAGCGGCTGCCTACCGCACTTAAAAATGCAGAGGGGAGCAGAGGGGAGGGAAGAGAAGGGAAGGAGATGCCAAAAGGAGAGAATGGGGAGAAGATAGGGAAGAAGAAATAAGAAAGAAGAGAAAGGAAGAGGAGGAAGGGGTTGAGTTATCAAACACTGATTTGAACGTCTACTTGTTCCTAGTAAGGTGACACAAAGGCATGCATGCCATAACATGGCTGCACCCTGTGGGTGTCCATCAAGCTGGGGAAATGAAACACCCACATGAGGGAGAAGTACATGGCAACTCGGGGTTATCTGCCAGGTGGGCAGCAGACCCCAAGTGTTAGGAGATTTAGATTAAGGTGAGCTCATTGGGTCTGGTATGCTGGGAAAGGTGACATTGGAGCTGGGCTTGTGATGTGGTAGATTTGGGAAGAGGCAATAGCACAATATGGTGAAAGGCTCAGAGGTGAGAGGCTTCTTAAGTAAAAGGAACTCCAAAATTCCTGCCCTGGAGGATTCTAGGAGAGCCTTAGCGGGAGACGAGGCTGTGGAAACGGATGGTGACCAGGCCTTGGAGGGTCCTAACAGCCCACAGAACATTTGAGTCGCATTTTTTGGACCACTAGGAGTCCTTGATGGTGGTTGAGTGGAGCCCGTATCAAGTAAGGTTAAACACAGAAGTCTGGAATGAGAAACACTGGATTTCCAATCCCTGTTTACCATCTGAGAGACACTCCTTGGGCAAGTGATTTAAGTTCTCTGAGCCTCAGTTTCTTCGTCTTTAACATGGTACCATTTGTTGTGAAGATGAAATGGAGTAACACTATGTAGTGCTTATTAGCACACTGCCTGTTACATGATGAGCTTTCAACAAGAAGTTAGTTACTGTTGTTGTTGTTGTTGTTGTTGTTGTTGTTGTTGTTTCTGCATTGGGGGTGGGGGACATGATTACCCTGACATAGAGGATTTAAAAATGTCAAAGTCTTCCTCTTAGTGGCAAAACATTCTTCTGGCCTTTTCCCTTTTCTCTTCTTGGTTGTGGAGCATGACAGATGAGCAATGAGGACTTAAAAGTGACAGATGTGTCCATCTAGGATAGCACAAAAAGGGGAGGGACAGGGGGAGGCAGGACTGAGGAATGACCTAACAATGCCTGGAATCATGGTCAATGGTGCTACAGAGATTTAAGGAACTATCTTTATAGAAATGTAATTCAGAGGCCAAGGCAAGGGCAAGTTCCCAGAATTTGCCTGGGGCACTGGCACAGAGGGTCTCATTCAGAGGGAGGGGTCTGACTTGGGTTCCAAAGACCAAAGGGTCCTTGGAGGTCATGTGCTGGACATCCTTCCTTGTACTGTGTTGTTATTCTTTGAAGGAGTTTGTTGACCTGAGCAACTGGAGAAGGGATGATTGGGAGGGTCTCAGACTCAAAGTAAATTAAGATCCTGAACTCTGGGATGGTGGGGTTTTGTCCTAGGGATGTGGGGAAAATTTGTTTGCTTTTTTCACCCATCATTTTCCACCCCTAGACTCTGTTAAGCATATTTATTCAGATAAAATGCACCTCCCTGGCCATCTCCTGTTGTAGTCTTTTCCTTTTCCTCCATCCCATCAAAAGTTACCAGTCATGGGTTGTAGTCCCTCCAGTACCTTTTACTCTCTTATCTCATAAAGTGGTGTTTCTCAGAATTTGAGCTAAGTAGCAGTGCATTTTCAATGTTGAAACTTCCTTGTTGAGATAGAGATGCAAATAGAGATACAGAGATATGAATATGTCTCACCGCGGAGGTTGCTAACTATTTTGTCAAATACCTTTTAAAACTTACTCCATAAATGACAAGTTATGGGGTTTTTTTGTTGTTTTTTGGTTTTTTACTCCAAAGAAGAAAGGCTAGACTCAAATAAAAGGCAATTCTTTCAATGAAATATGTTTAGCTTTTTGAGAAACTCCCCTCTACTGCTTGTGTGTGTGTGTGTGTGTGTGTGTGTGTGTGTGTGCACGCGTGCATGCATATGTACTGAACTATCATTTGGAAACTGCAATCATAGGCAATTTATGCTAAGATGTTAATGACTTAATAACATGTTCATTCATGAAATATCAAGTTCCTTCTATGTGTTAAGCCCTGGACTAAATGCTGGGCTAACGGAGATGAAGGGAGCTTGGTATCTGAGACCAGAGGATTCATTCTTGATTAGGAAGACATTTGTGAACAGTGATGTTGACTCCAATTCAATATGTCAGAACGACAGGGGCATTTCTTGAAGGTTAGATAAAATGCTATGGGTGCAACAAAGAAAAGTGTGGAGAAAGCTTCACAGGGAGGAGGAAATGGGAGGAGGACAAGATAGTAAGAGCTGCATTTATGGATTTACAGGATGCTAGATACTTTTTTATAATTAAAAAAAATTTTTTTCAGAGAGAAGGAGAAGGGAAGAGGGGCAGGGGGGACAGAGAGAGAGAGAGAGAGAAGGAGGGAGACAGGGAGGGAGGAAGAGAGGAAAAGAAAATCTCAAGCAGGCTCTGCACTCAGCCCTGAGCCTGACATGGGGCTTGATCTCACAACCCTAGGATCATGACCTGAGCCAAAATCAAGAGTCAGATGCTCAACTGACTGAGCCACCCAGGTACCCCAAGGCACTTTAATGTCACCTCATTGTAATCTCCACAACAACTTGTAAGGTGGATGTTATGATTCTCATTTTACCATAAAGAAAGGAAGCTCAGTTGGGAAAGTCCCTTGCTAGAGATCACCTAGTAAGAGTCAGGTATGGGGTTTGAATCAAGCCCTGCCTGATTCCAAACCCATGGATATAACCACCCCAGAAACTTCCTCAGAAAACCTTCGATGTCTGTCTGCTCTTGTCCATAGTCCTGATACTATTGACAAGGACATGAGACAGGGAATGCAAGCTGGAGTTACCTTGTCAGGTGAACTGGCCAAATAAAATAGAAGATGTCCCGTTAAATTTGAATTTCAAATAAACAATGAAACTTTTTCTAATTTATTTTTGAGAGAGAGAGCGAGTGGGAGAGGGGCAGAGAGAGAGAGAGGGAGACACAGAATCTGGAACAGGCTCCAGGCCCTGAGCTGTCAGCACACAGCCCAATGCGGGGCTTGAACTCACGAGCCATAAGATGACCTGAGTCGACGAAGTCAGACGCTCAACCCACTGAGCCACCCAGGCACCCCTGAAATGTTTTTAATATAAGTATGTCCCAAATATTACATGGGATGTACTTAAAAAGTTCATTGTTCATCTGAGATTCATATTTAACTGGGTGTCCTATATCTTTATTTGTACGTCTGTCCACCATATCAACAGACCAATTCATTTCCATTTATCTTCTAACTAGAGCTTTGAGAACCTAAAAGTTCTCCCATTGCCACGTTGAAATTGGATTTCAGCGAAGCAAGATGGATTTAGGTGAGCCCCCGCCAACCCCCAAAACTTTCTGAGCTGTCTATTTTTTTCACTCAAGCATATGACTTGTATGGAGAGAATGTCATGGAACAGACTGGTTTCCAACAGTCTCTAAAAGAAAGGCAGGGGCAGAAGAGTTCTAGACCTTTCCAATTTGAGGATTCCATGATCCTATGGGGGCTTTTTAGGGCTTCCCACCCCATCCTCACATTCTCTCCTCTTGCGGGCAGCTGCACCTCAGCTTTTGCCTCCTGTTTCAAGAATCTCTTTGTAGGCATTGGTGCACCTAACCAGTGGGAGCTGGGAGGGAGTACACTTTCAGAGCACTTAACAGCGACAAGAGCTTTCCTTTCTTCTCTTCTCCCTGCTATTTGACAAACAAGAGGGTTGTTTAATCACAGAAAGCAGACTGAAGTGGAGTTTTTATCTTGAGCCATTCACTAAAGGGATCAAATTTGGGTTGCCTTTGAAGAAATGAAAAAGAATGGCTTCTTTCCCTTCTTCTTTCCTGTTCCATCAGCTTAAAAAAAATTGACAGTTTGAAGGGAAAATGCTTACTGCATGGAAAAGGCATAGAAAGTTCCCTGTTGGTTAAAGATGCATAATCAAACCTTTCAGGCTAATGAAACATAACACTGTCCTACAGAGTTCTTTCTTTTTTGTTCTACCATATTTCTGCAAACCCTCTGACCCAGAGCTTCACATTTTTGCCCTCTGTATTGCTAGGACTGCCTAAAATTTGGGGTCTGATAGTTATGTTAATCTTAAGATTGCTAGGAAGTGTGGGCTACTGTATGGGGAGAAGGAAATTTAGAGGCAAACCCTTTGTATACATTATCTCATTTAATCCTCCCAACAATCCTATCAGATAAATACTGTTCTGCCTGCTTTGCAGATCAGGAAACTGAGGCTCAGGGAAGCTCTGGCCAGATGATGTAAGATGAAGGTTTGGGAAATCATGGTCATCAGGTGAGAGTCAGAACACAGAGGCTCATGCTGCAAATCTGACACCCACTGAAAGACTTTGTTGACTCACCCTCCTTGCTCTTTGCCTTCAGGGTTACTCACCCTTACTCTAATAATATTAAACCCAAAGCTACTCTTATAATGTAGGTATTTTTCTTCTCTCCTCTTCACATGGGATGATGTAGAACAAGTCAAAGTCTTCCCACCTTCCTGACAGTTCAGAAGGAATAATCCAAATAAGGGCAACTTGCTCATTAGAAAACAGATATCAGGATTTTCCAAATACAGGTGTGAGTGGCATGCTGGTGCTGGTCAGTGATGGGGTTTGCTGACCACTTTGGAAAAGTCCCTGGATTCTAGCCTATAGACTGCATCTGTTCACTAAGTGATTAAAAGCATCGATATATAGCCACTAGGGCAGGCTTCAGAAATATGCCTGGTATGGTCAATTCTCTGCTGCAATTTTTTTTCTACCGTGTAATGGGCAACAATCTGGTTATCAAGGGTCAGAGCTTAAAATACACAATGAAGAGTTGGAGGAGGGTTGGGATTAGGGCTGAGAGGGGAAAGAATTCAGGTAGTAATGATTAACCGTGTCAGTCCACTTATTCATTCATTCATTCAAATATTTGGGCAATCACTCGGTAATCTTTATTGAGTCCCCACTGTGTGCCAAGACTTGTTGAGAGTGTTGGCATTACAGCTATGAACACAAACAGATGCTATCTTCCAACAAAAAGTGTGTATTCTAGTAGGTGGGAGGGATACAGATAGCTTTGAGTGATGAATTACATTATTCATTATGTAATTAAACATGTGGCAACTGTTTCAAAGGAGTTATGAGTGTGTATAATGGGAGGGGGCTGACTTCATGGGAGAAATCAAGCTAGTCTTCTCCAAGGAGGGGAGATTTTGAGTTGAAATCTTAAAGATGAATAAGAATTAATTAGGTGAGACATGGGTGGCAGCAGGGGTGAGAAAGAGCATCCCAGGCAGAAAGAGTTGATGTGCAAAGATTTAAGGGAGAAGAAAAGAACAGGGTGGTAAGCTCTTCCTCTATCATTGGACCCTCCATCCCAGGGTTTGGGACATTTCCTTGCCAAACAGAGCTAGCGCTAACCAACAGGAGGCTTAGAGCCCATCTATAGCTCCTAGGATTCTTACCCATCTGGAGCTCTAGAATCCATTGGAGTCTGATGGAAACCCAATAAATAGTTTTATCCCAGGATATTGCACACAGACACATAAACACAAACTTTGCAGAGAGCTTCAGGGGCTTCAGTGACCCCATAGACTTCTGGCTTCAAATACCTTAGTGTGACATTCAAGTCCTCTCTACATCTCTAGGTTCTTTTCTGGCTGCATCCCCAGCCCCAGTACCCATAAACTAAGCTGCTTCTGGGAAGAGGCTCTGTTCTCTCCTACCTACCTGCTTTAGCCTAGGCTCTCTCTTCTGTCTGGGACCTTATCTGTTCCCACCTCCACTCTTGAATAATTCTTATTTATCTTTCATGACTGAGCCATTGCTTTCTCTAGGAATCTTTCCATAACTCCCTTGAGCTGAGCCAAGGACCCCTCTCAAAACTTTTCCCATTAGAACATCAGTCATTCTGAGGGGTGCCTGGCTCAGTCAGTTAAGTGTCTGACTTTGGCTCAGGTCGTGATCTCACTGTACATGAGTTTGAGCCCCGCATCAGGCCATGTGCTGACAGCTCAGAACCTGGAATCTGCTTTGGATTCTGTGCCTCCTTCTCTCTCTGCCCCTCCCCTGCTCGCTCTCCCTCTCAAGAATAAATGAACAGAAAAAAAAGAACATCAGTTATTCTGAATGTTGGATGTTGCCTGTTTAATGGTTTGGTTTCCTCCTACTGGATTGTGAGTTCCTTGAAAGCAGGAGCTATAGTTATAGTTAGACTCCCAGTGCCTAGTACAGCACCTTGCATTAGTAGATACTCAGTAAAAATTTCCTGAATAAATTAGTAAGGTGCCCTAACTTGTCCCCAGAAGTTCACTTCCTAGCCTCGTAGCTTTGATTCCTGTGGACCTGAACCTCCTTGGGTAAACACAGACTCCAGCTGACTTCTAAGCAAGGGACGCTGGCTCACAATTATCATTACACTCAGGCCTTACAACCCCCATCTCTCTGAGCAACAGGAGCCACTCTAAAGAGTTACTCACTTCAAATAAGCCCCACACTGAAGCACCAGACCCCTTGCATCTTCCAGGAGTCTTTAGACTTACTCCTACTGCTGGATCACTCCCCATGACTCCAGAACTCACTAAATATCATTATACTTATGAGCTGACATTTACCAAAGCACTTAATGTGGATGAGACCACACTAGACTAGGCTTTTTTTTTTTTTTTGAGAGAGAGACAGTGTGAGTGGGGGAGAGGTAGAGAAAGAGGAAGAGAGAGAAAATCCCAAGCAAACTGCACTATTAGCGCAGAGCATGATGCCGGGCTTGAACTCACAAACCAAACTGTGAGATCATGACCTGAGCTGAAATCAAGACTGGGATGCTTAACTGACTGAGCTACGCAGGTGCCCCTAGACTAGACTTTCTTAAACCTTGCTAGCTAGTCAAAGGTCTGTAGACCAGCATCCATGGCATCACCTGGGGGCTGGTTAGAAATGCAGAATCTCTGGTCCTACCTCAGACCTACTGAATCAGAATCTGAATTTTAGTGAGATCCCCAGGGGATTCTTGATAAGCACTAGAACATAGTTTTTTAATTTTGGTTGCACATTAGAATCCTCTGGGGATCTTTAAAAAAAGTGGGGGAGGGGACTGGACACCATCTCAGACTAATGGAATCAGAATTTGGGGGAGTGGGGCCAGCCCAAGCATCAGGAATTTTAAGAAGTGTCCCAGTGATTCTAGTGTGCAGCCAGGGTCACCAGGGATAGAGGACCCAGCTGCAGAAGCAGCATCACCATTATCATATCAATTCCCAGTGAGTGTTTTGCCCCACTTTACAGATGTGTAAACTGAGGCTAAGAGAGAGGTTATCTCTTACCAGAAGTCACAAACTTGGTAAGTGGAAGAGCCAAGAATTTGTATCCAGGTCTTCAGGCTCTATCCCCAACTTGCATTTAAACAAAGAAGCTTTTCTATTTCTTGCTGTACTAATGTGTGAGTTTGTCTCATGGGTGGGGATCTTATTCCCCAAAATTTGGCTTTTAATTTGTTTAGGAGCAAGCCTTTCTTTTACATAAATAACCCAGAGTTCTAAAGCCAGGATGTTCACATCAGTTCTCTTTGTTTCCTAACTTTTCCCTAAGTGTAGGAGCTTTCCCCCAAGCACTTGAGTGAAACTGCTTTATTTGCTGTCCATTCATGACCTCCTTTCTTCTGCAAAATACTGCTTACCCAGACTCTTAGGCATACAGTTGTAGACTTAACTGTGTGTGCTGTTGGCTCAGTATCAGAAAAACTGGCTGCCAAAGGGTAGACCCTTCTTCCCAGAAGATACCCAGCACCTGTCACTGTCCCTGATGGTGGCCTGGTGGTTTCTCCCCTGCCTTGGTTAATGCCCACGGTCTGGAGTTGGTAGACAGTTCAGGAGTCCAGTTACAACTCTTAACACCTCCTCAATGTATGGCCTTGGGCAGATCCTGAACCCACTCCAGCCTTCTTCAGTTCCTTGACATGTAAAATGAGAGATAGGTTTCTAAAAACATGAAACATAGAATTCCCATATGATCTTAGCAATGCCAGTAACTCCCTAATTCTGTTCCTAGGCATATACCCAAAATAACTCAAGCAGGGGTTCAAGCAGATGTGTGTATACCAACATTCATAGTGGCATTATTGATAGTAGCCAAAAGGTAGAAACAACCCAAGCATCCACTGATGAGTGAATGGATAAGCCAAAGGTAGTGTGTATATACAATGGAATATTATTCTGCCTTGAAAAGAAATGAAATTCTGACACATGCTACTACATGGATGAACTCCAAAAATACCATGTAAGTGAAATAAGTGAGGCAGAAAAAGATAAATAGTGCATGTTTCCACTTATAAGAGGTACCTAGATTCATAGGGACAGAAAGGAGAAGATAGGCTATCGGGGTTGTTGGGGAATGGAAGAGAGGGACTTAGTGTTTAATGGGTACAGAGTTTCTGTTTGGGATGATGAAAAAGTTCTGGAAATGGATATTGGTGATAGTTATACAAGATTGTGAATGTTCTTAATGCCGCTGAGTTGTATACTTAAAAATGATAAAAATGGCAAATTTTAGGTTATGTATATTTTATCACAATACAAAATGCAAAAACAGTTGGGGGAGGGGGATTGGACAGGTGGGTCTGTAAGGTTAGTGATTCTGTGAACTTAACTTCAACTTTCTAGCCTTGGTAAGAAGCCATTGATTTTACTATTTATTTTAAATACATGCATTTAGCCGTGCCTGGGTGGCTCAGTTGGTTAAGCCTCTGACTTCAGCTCAGGTCTCGATCTCACAGTTTGTGAGTTCAAGCCCCGCGTCAGGCTCTATGCTGACAGCTCAGAGCCTGGAGCCTGCTTCAGATCCTGTGTCTCCCTCTCTCTCTGCCCCTCCTCCGCTCTCACTCTGTCTCTCTCTGTCTCTCAAAAATGAATAAATGTTTAAAAAATAAAAAATAATAAATACATGCATTTAATCCACATTCCAACCTCCTTTTGGCAGCTGGCTATAGAGCATCTAGGGCTCTGTTCCTGATGCTTAATCCTGATCTGATGTGGGTCTTTTCCACCAATCTGTGGCAAAAGGAGTAAAAACCCACTATGGACAATATTGTGTGTTTTTCAACAAGTGAGATTTATCAATTCAGGAGTAGATTCTTTATTCTGAGATATTTTCCTGTCTCCTACATTTTGGATATAAAGTCTACTTAATTTTGTGAAATGATCATAATTATTTGCACCTGACCAAAAAAACCTGGCAGCCTCTATTTATTTTGCTTATTTATATTCTTAAAGTTATATTTGCTTGTGGAAATCCAATATCTAGGAACACTCACTTCTAACTTAGAAGAGGTCAATAGTCTGGGTGTGATGGATGGACAGAGGGACAGATGGCTCAGTGGTACCTGGAGTGGTGGTTGAGAAGGGACACTCATCCGTGGTCTTAGAGTTCATGAAGATCCCCTCCTCTCCTCATACCTGCCTTCCTGCTCCCACCCACACTTTCTAACGCACTTAACTCGCTTGGACTCCTTGCCTTCAACTGGCTTTTTTTTTTTTTTTTTTTTTTTTGGCTTCTGACTTCATTCTGGGTTTTCTTTCTGTATTGCTTTCTTCCTTTTCCTCTTCACCTTACTTTATTGTCCTGAAGAAAATTAAAAGCCTATTACCTGGAAGCTATTCCAAGTAAACCCACCTGGCTGAGCCTTCCTCTCCTCTGAGCTCTCTCAGTGTCTGTATATATATTTTTTAATTTTTTTAATGTTTATTTTTGAGAGAGAGAGAGAGAGGGCGAGCAGGGGAGGGGCGGAGAGAGAGGGAGACCCTGAATCTGAAGCTGGCCCCAGGCTCCACGCTGTCAGCTCAGAGCCCAATGTGCACTCGAACCATGAACCATGAGATCATGACCTGAGCTGAAGTTGGGACGCTTAACCAACTGAGCCACCCAGGCACCCCTCAGTGTCTGTATATTTTGATGACCATTGGGGGAATTTCACGATGGGAGTTGTCATGGTCTTTGTGTGTCTTTTATTCTCTGAGTTTAGTTACTGAAAGCACTGCACGGGGTGAGGGTAGCAGGTTGCACAGGAGTGAACAAGGCAGACTGGTTTCCTCCTTTCTGGAGCTGTGTTTTAGCGGAGGGAGACAGGGAAAAAAAAAACACATAATAAACAAGATGATTGCAGGTGGAGCTAAGAGCTGTAAAAAAAAATAAAACAAGCTGATTGGGGAAATGAGAGCAGGAGAACTGTTTACTGTGTGGTCAGGGGAGACTAGCATTTGAACTGAGATCTGAATAAGGAGGAGTTAGTACTTTTAAAAAACGTAGGGGTAGAATGTTCCAGGCAAATGGAACAGTGAATGCAAAGGCTTAAAAGTATGAACCAGCTCTGTTGTTTTGAGGAACACTTAGGAAGGTAAGAGTCATGTCCTGTTTTTCTTAAAGTTCCTCGAAAGCTCCTTATCACCCTGAAGATAGAGCCTTGATCATATAAGGTTTTTTGGAACCTTGCCTCACCCTCCTATCCAGGCATACTCTGGTCACTCATCCACAAAATCCTGTTCTCAGTGTTTCCCAAAGATAAACTTAAATCAGTCACCTGGAAGGCTTGTCAAAACAGCCCTCTGGGTCCCACCTCTTAGAATGTGCAATTCTGTAAGTCTGGGGTGGGGTGGGGGGGCTGAGAATTTGCATTTCTATCAAGTTCCAGGAGATGCCCTTTCTGCACTTTGAACCCCTGGTGTGCTCTAAGCTGTGTCTTATTTCTAGGTCTTCTTACAGGAGAGTTCTCTCCCAGGAATGTTCTTTCCCTCTCCCTGCCTCCTTCCCCTGGATACGTCAAACTTTGGCTCTCATTTTTCCCTGATTGCCCCAATGCAGAGAAGAGTGCTCCTTCCCTGTGTATCTTCAGTTCTCTGAGTCTAGCCCATGATATCACACCAGAGTCACGGCCAGTTGACTTGTCTGTCCCCCACCCCGGATTGTGAGCCTATCGAAGGCAGAGATTTTCTTCTTATTGAAACCTCAGCATTTGGTACAGTCTCTGGCATGTAGTCTGTGCCCAGTAAATTTTATAAGTGTGTTATGATAATTAGAAGGGTCATGTGATGTGAATCACTTTTCTGAGAGTCAGCCGTACTCTCCGTGGTTTGGGACCAGAGCCACATTAAATGGTCCATTTAATATTAATTCTGGCTTCCTTCAGCTCATGTAGAAACCCACAGAACTCTTTCAGGTCTTCCTTCCTTATTTCTAAGTTTCTGAAAGCAGGGAGTCTGGCTTTTGTTTCTGAGTTTCCCCACCTCCCCACGTCTCAGGAGACCTGGCCACCCCCAAAATCACCTGGCATGGGTCTAGTCAGCACCATGTTCTTTGTGTTCAGTGAACACAGGTTCTAAAGATTGTTCAGGGCCTCTGACTCAGCAAGGCTCGTGAGTGGAATGGTTAAGAGCAGTCCCACCACTCAGCCAGAAAGCACGTTTATAGCCACATTAGACATTTCGCATTGAAGTACTTTTACTCAGCTCAGTAAATGACTGCTCCTCTGATCCCTCTCCAGGGCCCACTGTCTGCACTGTCCTGGCCACCAGAGCCATATCCTTGGTACCCAGACTGCCCTACACCTAACATCTATCTGATCAGTCAGCTCCATGCTGTGCCAGTTAAGTATATTGAATATCACCCCTGGTTAAGAGCATGGGCTTTGGGATTGGAAAAGCCTAGATCTAAATCCCAGCCCTTGTACTAACCATCACCTGTGTTTCTTTCCAAGCCTCACTTTCCTCATACCCAAAAGGTGGATTACAATAATAGTTTCCCTCTTGGATTGTTATAAGGAGGGAACGAGATGATGTGTTAATTAATTGATTGGTTTATTAATTAATGCTTAATCCAAAGTGAGGCAGATAGTAATTGCTCAACAAATGCTAACTTCTGCTATTATTAAAATTGTGGTTATGAATAGTCTAAGCAGAGAAAAACATAAAGAGACTATAGAATGTCACCTCTGGGGGGGGGGCATTGCTGATTGGTGCTTAAGCCTCAGAGCTGCTACAGAGGTCAGGTGGGAAATATATATGCATGAAGAAGCTGGATGAGGTACAACTAGGAGCGGTGGGTCTGTGGCAAAAAGGAGAGCATCTGCCTTTGACCTGTCATCATTCAAATTTCCTATTTTCACATATTATGCAGAAATCCATCTGTAGGATAGAACACATCTGTAGGCCATATTTATGCTGTGAGCTGCCAGTTTGAGATCTCCAGGAGCTCAACCCCTAAATTTCACACATGGGGAAGCTGAGGCCAGAGTTAGGTGCAAGAGTTGCTCAAGTTCAGTGAGGACAGGAGTCTTGGCCCTTCAAGCCCTCTATGCATTGCCCAACCTCATGTAAAGATCCCTTGAAGGATATGGATGGGGCTGGGAGTGATAAGCTGTGATTCAAATTCCCAAATAATAAACCTAGTGAATTCTCCATAAAATCTAGTTGGGAGGGATTTCTTAAACAATAGCATTTATCACTTTTCTAAAAACAAAATTCTAAGACACATGTATTTAATCAGCTTCCTTTCCAGAGAAAAATGGCACCCTAGCCATTCTGGCTATATACTCTCAGACAAGTGCCTTCACTTCTACAGAGCCTGCTTCAGAGTGTCACTGCAAGAGGTAAATGCTCTTAAAGCGCTTGTCCAGAGAGAAAAGATTAAATACACCAGAAGTTATTCTGGGCTTTTGGGTTGTCAGGAGCTTGTGTAGAATCCAGCTTGCCTATAAGGCAAACTAGGTTTCCAGGAGGAAAATGATGCATTAACAACCGTGGTCACATCAGTACACTGACTATCGATTTGTTTGGTAATTATTTCTGCAACATCCAATCTAGGGGCAAAGTGGGAGGAAGGGTGCTGCTGCAGAGAGGTATCCCCAAAGCCCCTGGCTGCAGAAGATGCCTGACTCCGGCTCAGCCTCCACATCTGCAGTATATAGGGGTGTATGAACAGACTTTGCTTTTCTCTTTCTTGTTCTTTTCTTTTTTTTTTCTCTCCAAACCAAAGGTCAGTTGCCTTTGTCTTCTGCTTCAAAACATTCCAAGAGAGAATTCTGTATTCCTTTCAGTAGAAAAGAAGTAGCAGACAAGACAAAGTGAGCCACATTCAGAAGTTGCAGCCTATCTTTAAAAGCAGAAGGCACTGAGGCAATGTAACACCACATACACACACACACACACACACACGCACGCGCACGTGCGCACACACACACAATAAGGTGAGCCGTGGCAGATGGAAGGCTACTTTTAGATGCAAAACTGGATTCTCTCAGCCAAGTTCTCTTTCCAGCTTCCTGTTTAGAAGAACGTGGATTTGTATGTCCACATACAAATCTAAATAAGACATCAGCTTAGTGTAGTAGATGTGATGCCCAGTGTGTACATGACAAATACGCGTTGCTTGTAAATAAAGGAGCTATGCTCTACACCTCTGCACGAAAGGCTGTTGCATCAGGGGTGCTTGGGTGGCCCCGTGGGTTAAGCATCCAACTCTTGATTTTGGCTCAGGTCATGATTTTGCGGTTTGTGGGTTTGAGCCCCGCATTGGGTTCTGTGCTGAGAGCAAAGAGCCTGCTTTGGATCCTCTCTGTCCCTCCCCTGCTTGCCCTCTCTCTCTTACAAAATAAATACACTTAATGGAAAAAAAAGGTTGTTGAACCAGACGCTAGCAGTGCCCCTTCCCAGGCCAGGAAAAGGTAGTGTCAGGCTTTTCCACAGAGAAATAATCCAGTGTGCCCTGAACATTAGTTGTGTAAATACAACTTCAGAATTTCTGTAGCATTTTGTCTCACCTGTGCTCTTATGATTTGCACTGTTAAAAAATGAAATAATTCTGAATGAGAAATATTATTTTAAGTGGAAGGATAAAGCATAAAAGGTTTTAAAATTATATATGGAAGGGGAGATAGGCTGTCTAGACTTGTCCCACTATACCTTTTTGGCATTTTTGACTCTAGAAACATGTAAATATTTGACATAATTTTTAAAAAGTTGTATTAAAATATAATCCCTAAAAATCCAAAGTAAAAGTAAATAAATAAAACTTAATGTGATTCTATTCCAATTAACTTAATACATAGTAAGTTGACAGGTTAAAAAACTCTTAAACTGGGTCACCTGGGTTGCTCAGTCAGTTAAGTATCCAGCTCTTGATTTCCACTCAGGTCATGATCTTGTGGTCATAAGATCGACCCCTGCATCAGGTTCCATGCTAAGCATGGAGCCTGCTTGAGATTTTTTCTCTCCCTCTCTGTCTCCCTCCCTCTCTCTCTCTCTCTCTCTTTTTGTCTTTCCCCTGCTTGCACACACACACACACACACACACACACACACACACTCTCTCTCTCTCTCTCTCTCTCTCTCTCTCAAAATAAATAAATAAACTTAAAAAAAATCTTGAACTGATTTTAGTAATCATATTATAGGTGGCAATGTAAGTCTGAGTGTTCCAAAATAGGCATGTGTGGTATTTGGGGAGAAAGGAAATGAGTAATTATGTTGGTGTTGCTAAACTTGGATTTCTGGCATATCAACAAGGAAATACAAATGTAAGATTTATGATTTATAAGAAAAACCTTCAGCTCTTATTTGAGCTAGACATGTCAGTAGAAACTTGATATATTTTTTGTCTAAAAATAAAACTTCCTAGGTCTCTATGCTAAAGAGTCCTAGAAACAATGACTGACTAACTCTGTCAGGATGAATAACCCTGGAGCCCACTAAAAGGAAGAGGAGCCCTCCAAAAGCCATTTGGAGAAATGGCTGGTTCCAGATCTGGGCAGTTGAGTTTGGGACATCTTGATATATCAGAAAGCAACAGAGGGCCAAAGGCTTCTAGGGTCATATCAAAGGACTCAGAACCCAATTGAATACTCTCCTGACTAAAGGTGGGACAATTATAGCATTATTGAGAATACTAATAGAAATTAATTGAAACATATTAAGTATATTTAAATCTGTAAGTTCATCCTAAGGGAAAAAAATAACACTCAATAATACCTTAATGAGGTTGGTTAGTACACCAACCCATTATTTTTTTAACTAGTAAATAAAGGGAAAGGATCAAGTATTTATTCTGCCTTTTCTATTCAAGGGTGCCCTGAGTTGCCCAGATAGTTGATGAGAGGATACTTCTCTATAGAAGTATTATAGCTAATACATGACAATTAAATGATAGAACACCACCACCATTTTGCAACTTCTAATAGGTTAATAAATTAGGCAAAGATTTCAATGTCAGCATGACAAGAGAAAAAAATCACACATTATTAACTGGGTGGAATTCTTTGGAACATAAATCTGATTAAATTTCTAGGTCCTACCATCACTTAACAGGGAATAGAGGGCACAGAGAAACGTTATCAATGCTACAGGTATGCAATCAGAAACATACAGATTATGGGAAAGTTTGCTAGACAAACAACCAAGTTTTTTATAAAAAATAAAGAAAAAAAGGAAAATGGAATGTATATATGTGGGAGGTGGGGGATGGGTTTACAGATTAAAGGATACTTAAGGAGGCTGCATCAACCAAGCAAATTAATGGGCCTTATTTGAATCTCAGTTCAAACAAATAAATAAACAAACACTGAAAGACAATTGCAGGAAAAATGGACATTAATGAGGAAATTAAGGAGCTATTGTTAATTTTGTCTGATAAGATGATAGTACAGTTACGCTAAAAAAAAAAAAAGCAGTTTCTATCTTTTAGAGATACAGCCTGTAGTATTTCCAACTGGAATAACACAGCGTCTTGGATTTGCTTCAAAATAATTTAGAAGTATAGAAAGTGGGTTAGAGTAAAAAAAAAATCAACTATGGGGCGCCTGGGTAGCTCCGTCGTTTGAGCATCCGACTTCTGCTCAGGTCATGATCTCACAGTTCATGAGTTCGAGCCCCGCATCGGGCTCTGTGCTGACGGCTCAGACCCTGGAGCCTGCTTTGGATTCTGCGTCTCCCTCTCTCTCTGCCCCTCCCCTGCTCGCACTGCTCTCTCTCTCTCAAAAATAAATAAAACGTTAAAAAAAACAAGTATGTATCAATAGTTGTTGAAATTAGAAGTGGATACAGGGGATCATCATGCTAGTTCCTTTACTTTTCTATCTGTTTGAAATTATCTGTAGTAAAAGGTTTTTTGAAAAGTGAGTCACCTCTTTACCTAACAAGTGTATTTAAGAGGACATTTTAGGAAATGAAAAACCAGAAAAAAAAAAAAAAAGAAATGAAAAACCAGTATCACATGCCCATAGTGGAAGATAACTATAAAAATAAATTCAACGAAAACAAAACTATGTTATTAAATTTTAGTTGTCCAAGCTTCTGAATCTGAAGTCAGTTTTTCATTGTTGAAAAGTAGGTACTAATAGATGTGTTCAAGACGTTTCAAGGTATGGAGATTTACCTATAATGGCTAGGAAGAAAATTGATAAAAAGGAATATTTTCTCACCACATATGACCACACACTCCAATGGCAGTTAAAGCTCCCATCTGCCTTGGTACCACCTAAAACTTTCTCAGGGAGTACCACCAGGGTTCCGAGGAATATCACTTTGAGAAATAATGGCGTAATTATCATTGGCTTTTGAAACTGGGCAGAATAATTGCATAGAACACACTCTTCCATCACTATTTTCTCTGGTCTTCAGCCTCTTCCTTGAGTATATGCAACTCTTTTTCAGTGGGAGGTCATTGCACATACCAAATCTTCTTACCACCCTGAGACTCAGTTTCCAAATCTGCAAAATTCAGATAATGGTAGTTCGTTGCGAAGATTAAATGGTGATTATAACATCCAACATAGTAACATATATATGATAAGTGCAGCTATTATTATTATTATCTGAGACAGCAATGAATGTGTTTGTCTTATAGACTTTTGGGAACTATCTGTGTTAGTCTAGTGGCATTGGAAGCAGTGTATATCTATGTACTAGAAATGTACAATCGACAGCAAAGGTGGGATTCAGATTAGCCATAAGGTGAAACTTTCCAGCAGTGAGGATTAGTAAACCCTGAGTAGTGCAATCATTCTTTCCTCCCCAAAAGTCTATGTGAAGAAGTACAGAATCTTATAATTCGCATAGTTTAGAACAAAGTTTAAAGGCACAAGGACAGATGAATTGGTCTCATTATCATATTTCCTATTATCTCAGAAATTATTTGAATCATTCATTGTTCATTGGACATCTGGAAATGGGAACAGACTGTCAAGTACCCTGATGTCCCTTGATGCTGGTGGATAATGGTTAGTTTCATTATACTCAGAGAAGTCATGGGCACAGAGAGAGTAAGGGTTTTACCTAAGGTAACACAGTAACATTAGTGAAATGGGGTGCAAACTGCTTCAGAATGAGGGGTAGGTAGCTATTTTTCTGAGCTGCAGATGCTGCCCTTCTTGAATCACTAAGAGGAAAGATACATAAAAATCTCTTACGCTCATGTCCTAAAGTGCCTGGATTTGCAAATCATGGAATCACTTCTCCCTGTTTTCCCCTTTCTCTAATGAAAGAACAATACCAAAAGGCAAAGAAGCACCTTTTAGACATGGATGGCAAGTTGATTTTATCTGGAAGGCCAATCCCGGCCAATTAGTGGTAACTCTTTTTAAATTTATTTTTACATTTATTTATTTTTGAGAAACAGTGAGACAAAGTGTGAGCAGGGGAGGGGCAGAGAGAGAAGGAGACACAGAATCTGAAGCAGACTCCAGGCTCTGAGCAAGCAGTCAGCACAGAGCCTGATGCGGGGTTCGAACCCACGAACTGTGAGATCATGACCTGAGCGGAAGTTGGACGCTCAACCGACTGAGCCACCCAGGCGCCCCAAGTGGTAACTCTTCTTTTTTTTTTTTCAATTTTAGCTGAATCTTTATTCCATTTTATGGCTATACTGCAATTTATGTTAATCCTTTCTTTTTTTTTTCAATATATGAAATTTATTGTCAAATTGGTTTCCATACAACACCCGGTGCTCATCCCAGAAGGTGCCCTCCTGTAACTCTTCAAAGAATGTGTTGAGAAGGATTCTGAGGTCTTGTCACAGAAAGAGTGCTGTGATGGACTGATTGGTAGACTGCTGGTTGGTGTCTGCCCCAGCCCACCATAGAGGATAGGCAGCAATTGTGCACATATTTGTTTTCACTAACCAGCATATCGACAGGTCTCAATTTATGAGGTGGACTGCTTGCACCTGGGAAAACAAAGCACTTCCCTGAGGGAATGAGAACAAGATGGTTATTTTTTTTTATTTGTTAATGTTTATTTTTTTGAGAAAGAGACAGAGACAGAGACAGAGTGTGAGCGGGAGGTGGGGGGAGGGGCAGAGAAAGAGGGGGGACACAGAATCCGAAGCAGGCTCCAGGCTCTGAGCTGTCAGCACAGACCCCGATGTGGGGCTCAAACTCACAGACCAGGAGATTATGACCTGAGCCAAAGTCAGACACTTAACAGACTCAGCCACCCAGGTGCCCCTAAGATGGTTATATTTTGAGAAACTGATAGAAGACTGGAGTTTATGTCATATTAGAGAAGCCACACCTACAGTCTAAGTCACATGTGGCACAATCGCTGCCTATCTCTGTGCTCTGCTGGTGGCTAAGATCACTAATCCATCATCGTACTCTTTCTGGGACAGGACTTCAGAATCTTTTTTGTTGTTGTTGTTTTTAATTTACATCCAAATTAGTTAGCATATAGTGCAACAATGATTTCAGGAGTAGATTCCTTGGTGCCCTTTACCCATTTAGCCCATCCCCCCTCCCACAACCCCTCCAGTAACCCTCTGTTTGTTCTCCATATTTATGAGTCTCTTCTGTTTTGTTGCCCTCCCTGTTTTTATATTATTTTTATTTCCCTTCCCTTATGTTCATCTGCTTTGTCTCTTAAAGTCCTCATATGAGTGAAGTCATGATTTTTGTCTTTCTCTGACTAATTTCACTGAGAATAATACCCTCTAGTTCCATCCATGTATTGCAAATGGCAAGATTTCATTCCTTTTGATTGCCGAGTAATACTCCATTGTGTATATATACCACATCTTCTTTATCCATTCATCCATCGATGGACATTTTGGCTGTTTCCATACTTTGCTATTGTTGAAAGTGCTGCTATAAACATGGGGGTGCATGTGTCCCTTCGAAACAGCACACCTGTATCCCATGGATAAATGCCTAGTAGTGCAATTGCTGGGTCGTAGGGTAGTTCTATTTTTAGTTTTTTGAGGAACCTCCATACTGTTTTCCAGAGTAGCTGCACCAGCCTGCATTTCCAAGGACTTCAGAATCTTTCTCAACACATTCTTTAGATAGCCACTACAAGTCAGTTGGTGTTGGCATTCCGGACTTGGTAAGGTGGAAGGAGGACAAATGTTAGGCAAGGAGGCCCCAGAATGTGAGTTAGACTGTGTACCCCTTCAGGGAAGGCACCATGTCTTGTTTACCATTGAACCCTCCATGCCCAGGATTATACCTAACCAATGTAGGTATTGATGAATGATTATCAAGCCAAAAATGGGCTGACTTATTATGCTAACAGGTAATGATTCCAACAACAGCAGCAACAATACTTCCCATTTAATGGGTATTTGCTAGGAACCAGACACTGTGCTAAATCCTTTACAGGTAATATTTCACCTAATCCTCACAAAAACCATCGAAATATGGGTTAATATCTCCATTTTGCAGATGGAGAAGCTCTGGCAGAGATTTGTAACTAGCCCAACGCCATCCAGCAAAACTGTGGCAGAGCCATACTTCATACCCTAGTTCTGTCTGACTCTAGAGGCTGTGCTCTTAACAATGCAAATAATAACTTCCTTTGTAGTAAACTATGTTCCAAATGCAGTTCTATACCCTGCACGTGCATTAGGTCCTTTAATCCTTACATTTAAACACACGATAGTTACACTCTATGGAACCTTCATTTTACTGATGAGAAAATTTAAGCACAGACATGTGAAATCACTTCTCCATGATCATGTAGTTAGGAAAGGGCCGAGCTGGAATTTGAACCCAAGCAGCCTGGCTTTCAGGCCCTGAATTTATCTACCCAAGACTCTCAATTTAGAAGCCTCACCACCATGGGTTATCTGATTGTTTTGGAATGCCTGGTATCCCAAGGCCCCCCAAGCAAAAACAGAAGCTATTTTTCTCAGACATCCTTTGATCCCGACAGAGTCACTGTGGGTAAGTCACTTGACCATCCTACACCTCAACTTTTTCACCTTTAAAAGAGAGTAAAAGCAGCTTTCCTTCCCACCTCCTGCTACAGTTCCAGGGCCAAAAGAGGCAATGTTATGCAAATGGCACTTTATCAGCATTCTGGGAACTTAGAACTGGAACGGGCTGAGAGATGTTGATTGATCTTGTGGGGGTAGGATCCCAGCTACATCTCCCCTGCAAGTGATTCAGTTCAGACCCCAAATGTCATGACTAAAGATGGTTTTAAATATCCCAGGCTACTTAAGGGGCCAGCCCTCAGTGGCATTTAAAATGACAGTCAACCTCAGGGTGGGCAGTTGGGCCTGAGAGTAATAGCAGAGTGGGGTTGGGCTGGAGGGAGGGCAGGAAACCTGCAGAGCCTACTCTCCACTTTCCTCCACCTCCACGCTCCCCAGCCGGAACCCCACCTCCTGGCTGCCGCAACCCACTTCAAGAAGCCGGCAAATGCATAGCTAGCTGTCGACCAGAAGGGGTCGCTGGAGAGCGAGCAGCGCTCTCAGTCTCCCTCGTAAGCGGGCTCACAAATCTCCAAATACACACATATCCAAAGCTATATACGTTTCTGAAGCCATACTCGGTTTCTCCAGGGTTCTTTCTTCCTTCTTCTCTCCCATCTTATTCTCTTTGCCTTCCTTCTCCCCTTTCTCTCCCATTCCCCACCTGTTCCTTTCAAAGAATTTCTGAAGTTCACATGGGTGTCCAGGTCTCTTGGTTCCTGTCCTTACCAGCAGCATCAGCAAGAAGCATGGGTTTATCCTGGCTGTGATTCAGACTTGGTGCCAGGCGCTTGGAGACCTTTAGGACTTGGCAAGGCCTCCTTCCAGGAATTTGCAACCTGGGTAGGGGGAGTAGTAACTCTGCTGAAATTAAAGGGCTCCAAGGGAGAGATGCACCGAGGGGTCCTGCTACTGTCTCTTTTTCTTAATGAAAACCCTGGAGGTGAAACTAGGGAAATTTTGGCCATACCCTCTCCTCTGAGGGTTTATTTGTGATTCTAGACTCTTACTTTCTGGGATTAGTGTTGAATTGGGATGGGGTAGAAGATGGGGAGAGAGATATAAAAGTAACTCCCCCTGTAATCCTGATTTCCCCCTCAAATCCCTCTCCCTACCCGCTTTACTTTTCCCAAAGGGACTCCTCTCCTGAGACAAGCTATTTTAATTTAACATTTCTTAACCACTTTTCAGTGGTTACAGCTGAATTCCCCAGGAGTGGATGGGATGGGGTGGGGTGGGGTGGGGACACTTTTTCCTTTGGACGGGTTTGGCAAAGGAGACATTGGGCTGGCTGGCTGTGAGGCACAAAAGAAATCTTCCTTACAGCGCCACATGCACAGATGTATCGCTGCGCCCCTCTGCGGGCGGGGACCCGGCTTGGCAGATGGCGAGAAGCCGAACTGGGTAGGGATTGTCCATCAAATGGCACTTTCTGGGTGGCGGGGATCTCGCGGCGTCCAGGCGCAAAGAGGAATACAAGGGACCCCCTTTGCTGGCCTAGGCAGTGCCTCCCAGAAGTGAGGGGGTCATGTTGGTTTGGGCGGATAGGTTAAGTTTTTTTTTACTTCCCTCTTCAATAAAAGATCCGCTACAAGACTTGCGAAGGGGCTGAGAAGGGAGGTGGCCGGGCCCAGAGGGCACCTGCTATGGTTGGCGAGGAGAGCAGGCTGGGAAGCAAGATCTCCTGCACGGTTCAGTTCGGGGGTGCCGGGATTGCTTCTCTGAGGGGTCAGCGCTGCAACTCTGTCGCCTCGGGGCAGCGGTGACAGGCACACGCCCCGCCCTTTCTCCTCCCAAGACCTGCGGGCTTTTGTTATGCAGATGGCGGCAGGAGGCTGTGCCGGAGGAGGAGGGGGTTGGTGGGGAGGAGGAGAGACGGAGAGGGGGGAGGAAAGTACAGCTCGCGCGACCAGCCTCCTCTTCCAACGTCACATTGTGCGAGAGACAAAACCCGGGCGCGCCTGAGCTCACACGCGCACGCACACACAGACGACCCTGTCGCCTCTTCTCTCCTGGCGCTGCCGAGAAAGCCAGCCCTGCCTTCCCTTCCTGGGGCGCGGAGGCTCAGCAAGCTCAGAGCTCAGCCCAGAGACAACACAGAAGGCGAAGAAAGACGGTGGATAAGCCTTCTTTCTCCCCTGCCTGCCCGGGCTGAGGCGCCCCATCCCCCGCCCTGAACCCCGATCTCTCCCACCCCACCCCTCTCGCTTTCACGCGAACTGAGCCCGGAGCCCGGTGTGCCCCCGTTTGGAATCCACGTTTCAGCACTTCGGACAGCGCCCGGGCGCCCCGGGCCCCTTTGGGTTGGCTATGGCGAGCGTTCAGCAAGGCGAGAAGCAGCTTTTTGAGAAGTTCTGGCGAGGAACCTTTAAAGCTGTGGCCACCCCGCGTCCCGAGAGCATCATTGTCGCCAGTATCACGGCCCGCAAGCCGCTGCCAAGGTAATGACCTCCTTCTTAAGAGAGAAGAGACCCTGATGGTCCTTCCTTCTGGCCTGTGTGCCCCAGAGCCCTGAAGGGTGGATGCAGGCGGCTGGGCCAGGGCGCCTGTCTTTTCCCGTCACTACTCGGTATCTCCCGCTGGAACATGGGAACTAATTGCCTGTGTGAGGTGGCAGCTGGTGAGAAGGGACAGGGAGTCTTCAGGGGGAGCAACACTCAATGGTCTGCTGACCTGGCAACTGCTATTTGAGAGATTTTGCTTTCTTAGGGTGGGCAGTGTAGGTGAGATAGGACTTAACTAAGAAACTTTTCTTGGTATCAGAGCCCAGAGGATGGGGGGAGGGGGCGGGCAAAGGAATGGTGGATTCAGGGTGGTCGCGGGTGTTGTACAAGAAGAGAAAAAGAGGGCTGAACGAGCTCTCAGCAGTGTTCAGAGGTAACGGCACATTTCTATACTCAGCTCAGAAACTAGCGAGCTCTGAACATTCGACAAAAGCCCATATGCTGTTCCCTCAAATACAGCCTAAACAGCACCCTCCTCCACGCCTTTCTGGCTGCCACCGTTGCTGAATCCTCTCCTCTCCTGCAACCAAAACCAGTACTCTGAGCTCTGGAGTCAGGGGGGAGACTTCCAGGATCATGAAGATGATCTTGGAAGAGTTTTATTTGGTTTTCAAAAAGGATCTGATTGCTTTGAACTCAAGGAGGAGAACAGACCCTTAGATGGTGAAAACAGTGTGATGGGAGGAATAAGGGAAGAAAAGAAAGGCAGAAAGAAGGAGAAGAGGTTGTGGGGTGAAACGGAGAGGAGGTGGGGAAGAACATTCCAAGACAGAGAAAACCCAATCCTTTTCATAAAGCATCCAGTTTAGAGGAGTTTGAGAATGAAAGGAAGACTGTGCCCTCTGTCAGGGAAAATCAAGGCAGTAGGAAAACTCATCTTTTGCTGGTGTTGGATGAGTGGTTTGGTGGGAGAAAAAGAAAGAAGTGGACCAGGGGAGACTACTTGGAGGATTTATTGATCCCGGCTGCATTAGAGAGTAGATTGAAAACATGTCTGTGAGAGTGGTTCAGAGAGAATGCCTGTTCTGGCACCACTGGATCTGAACTTTCCAGTGGGTGTGGGGTGGATGACAGGGAATCATATCTAAAGAAGCAAAGTCAGACTGGAGAACTTTTCACAGTCTGATAGGAACCTAGCTCATACAGGTCTTTAGAAAAACGGGTACCTCATGTTGGGAATGGGTGGACTAGAGTCCGGATGTGGCAGGCTTCAAGCAGCAGCAGCAGCCAGTATTTGTGGATTGGGGAGGGCGGGGGGACACCTTGTGACACAGTCTGGAGAAAAGGAATCATAGCAGCAAATGCCATCAAAACCTGGTGTTTCTCTGCTTGAAGAAAGGTTCTTTGTAGAGAGTTTTGACGTCAGCAGTTTTATCTTCCTGGGTTTCAGCCATCCATTCCACCTTTGGAGTGAACCTATGTTGGCAAATCCATTGCTGTGTTAGCCAAAGAATATGCCCTTGTAGAAGAAACTAAAGACAATTTCATTGAAAACTACAAGTGTGACATTTGGTCCGGAGTCTTCCATATATTTAAGGGATGCAGCAAGAGGAGAGGAGATTCCTGGTGGTATTTTAATACAGAAAATACCTAAGTCCACCTGACCTGGCACGTTCACCCTTTCCCTGTCTGTCTGTGACACTGTCATGCCCCTTTCTTAGTCACATTCTCAATCATATGAATTGCCCAAAGTCTCCAAACCCTCATGCTTTCTGTAACAAATCTTAATATCATGCATCTGGTACTCTTATAATAGCCAACCTTCCTCCCCCAGGTATCATTTTTCTCTAGGTATCATTTAATGTCCTGGGTCTCCTTTCCCCTGGAAACCACCCCTGGAGTGAAAGTCTGAGTCATAAGCCCCTAATTTATGTCATGCTGGGAAGGATCCCCTTCAATACTTCTGTAACAGGTGTGGCCTCTCTGTAGGATAGATTTGTTTTATAGCTGTTACTCCTGGTTTGGGGTGGAAAGTGAGTAGGGAGCTTTTGTATCCAAGTCTTCATGGAAGGCTGGGTTTGAGTGGTCTTTTAACAGACTGTCTATAAAACCGGAATCATCCCCATTCTCATTGAAGCCAGCCACATCCAGTGCGGAGGTCAATTTCTACCTCCTTTCTAATGTTGCATGCTTACTTAACAGTGGAAGTACCATGTTTCCAAAGCTGAGTTCTCAGGAAGGAAAGAGACAGAGACACTGGCATAGCATCAGCTGAGCACCAGTGGCTTCATCTAGAGGCAAGCTAGGGACTTGGTCTCATCAGAAATGTCTTTTAGTTCCATGAGTCAAGCCCAGCACATAGTTAGCAGATCTGTAGGGAGATGGGGGAAGGGGGTGGACGAAAATACCAGACAGTTCTGTTGGTTACACACTTAATATGTGTTTATAGATAAGGGTTACCCTTCATCTGAATGAACTTCCCCAGGATATTTTCAGTGTATCTCTGAGGATAATTTAGTACCAGGATAGAAGCTGACATTCAATTGGTTGATTTCATAGCACTATGCATACATCATACAATCGCACTCCAAGCAAAACCTCTCCTTACCTCCCCCCTTCCACTCCCCCACCCTCCATGAGGCATACTTGATGAGGCAATAGCTTTATATGTATCAAATTGCAAGCAGATGTCTGACTCAAATGTCAGAACAGTATAGCAGAGTGGGAGGCAGTATATCATAGTGGTTAAGGGCTCAGACTTGAGTTTCAGACAAACCTGGATTCCTGTTCTGGCTCTCCCATTTAGCTGAGTGTCTTAGACAAGTTTCTTTACCTTGCTGAGTCTGTTTTGTCAGCTGGAAAATAGAAGTAATAATAGTAGCCATCTCAGACATTGAGTTATGAGGATTGAGTCAGGTAAAACACTTCCCACAGTGTGTGGTACATAGTGATTGCTTAACAGACATTGCTTCTAAAACAAACAGTTCAGAGTTTATAATGGCCAAAGGAAATGAACATTTTCTGTCAGTATTGTGTTCTTCAGGCCTACCTGTTTCTCCCCCAAATAATGCTGGCAGTAAACATTATGGGATTTCAGCTTCTGACAGGCAATGCATTGAGATGGAATTAACACACAGGAGGTGGGTTGGGAGTGGTCCCATAATTCTCTTCCCTGAGGGAAGGTTAGCTGCTTTCTGATATGACTTTTTTAGTTATTGGGTAGAGGGCTGCTGAAGAATCATCTAGATTCTGAATGGATTGGTATAACATCGCACAGAGTATTCTTTTCATTTGTGTAGCAATGACCAGGTACTATTGTCAATCTAAAGAAGGCTCAAACTCCTTGAAAATCACAGTTTGAACCCCTAGTTCCAATATAATTTATTATTCATATCAAGAGTGAAAAGGTTTGCTGTGAGTGGTTATCCAATGGAAGACCTAACAGGGACTACCCCAGAGGAACCAGGACGTATGGTTGCCATAGTGAAGCCTCACCCTATACCAGCTGGAAGACAGTCAGCGTGAATCAGTAAGACACTTGGAGAGTAAGAGACCCCTCCTTTGTCTCCACCAAAGAAGTATAGTCATTTTTCCTGACATTAATTAATTCTCTTTGTTAATTATTTGGTCCAGAAAAGTTTGCACCCAAAAAGTTTAGGCTCAAAATGGAAAACTTAAGTGGTTGAGGCTAACTCCAACTGTAATAATCGTATCACCGAACAGTAGCTGAGGACTTAATGAATGAGTAAAAAACCCATTTGAAATTAGCGTATCAATTGTTTGTAGATGCAGGAGTGTTTGCAAAGGGCTAGAAAGGCGGCCCTCTTAAACAGCATAAGCAATTCTCTTTACAATTCTTTTGGCACGCTATTAATTTTCTTCGAAAATCCTTTCTATGCAGAATAGTCCAGAAGCAGACTTCAGCCCAGGTCTGTCTAAAGGATCATAAATTCCAAACTATTGGAGATTTTACTGCATAAAGGGAAAGATGGCCAAATTGTAAGGCAGGAAAAATGCCTTTGAACCGTTTAATTCCAGACTCCCCCTTTGTGCCAAGAGATCAGTTAGCACATTTGTGCTGACTCTGTCCTCGGGAGCAGAGTGAGGGGCAGCTGGGAGGTGATTTCCTGACAGCCTGTGGTTAAAAACCAAGGTACCAAGGGTTGTGGAGAATGCTTGCCCTGGCGATGAATGATCGTTTTTCCCTGGAAAGGGAGTGTTATTGTTTGGGTCGAACCTTTCTCCTTCTGAAAGGTGAAATTTGCTGAATGGTGTACAGGGGTCAGTGGGGGTGTGGGGGCGTATTATTTCTGACACGGCTGTTTTCACTTGGCAACTGTGCTGTCTTAGAGACTGGGGCTGCGGTAGATGCTGAATGAAAGTTGGACGCATTAATTGAATGAGTCTACGCGGTCCAAATCCGTATCAGATTCGCTCTCTCCCAGCCCACCCTCACTCCTGACGGGCTGGGGATTCTGATCAATGCAGCCTAAGAGACACACACTCTGCAGATAGATTTGACTCTGACTAGTGTCAGAAGGAAGCTCTCTGGATATAGATGTCTGGCTGGCTGAGTGAGTAGACACATCAGCTGGTGTGGGTACAGGAGGTTGGACTAAATACCACCTGGAAGTGTTTCCCGGGCCTGTGTGAACCTCTGTTAACTCCATCCCCACTCCAGGCCACCAGAAAAAAAAAAAAAAGAGGGGGGAACACCCCTAAAAGCCTGACTCCTCTGATAAGGAAAGAAGCCTGGGTCACGCGCCTTCCCACACTGTGAGCACCTCCAGCATGCCGCAGGGGCACAATAAATTTTTAAAAATATCCTTTCTTCCAGAGTGGCTGGATTTACCTTCCTGTGAGGTGGAAAGGCTTTCAGGGGCTTAACAAAACCAGAGTTTCTTAATTGCTCGTTACCAAGACTTATCTGAGATGTGACAGAACAGCTCTGAAGGGGAGAACGTGGAACAGTTAAGAATTTGGGCTCTGAAGGGGCGCCTGGGTGGCTCAGTTAGTTAAGCATCCAACTTCAGCTCAGGTCATGATCTTGAGGTTTGTGAGTTCGAACCCCACATAGAGCTCTGTGCTGACAGCTCAGAGCCTGGAGCCTGCTCTGGATCCTGTGTCTCCCTCTCTTCTCTGCCCCTCCTCCACTCACACTCTGTCTCTGTCTCTGTCTCTGTCTCTCTCTCTCTCTCTCTCGCATAAATAAACATTGAGAAACAAAAAAGAATTTGGGCTCTGAAGTCAGATCTGCTCAGGCTGAAATCCTGCTGTGCAATTCGTACCTTTGGAATCTGCTAATCACTTCAGCTCTCTATGCCTCAGTTTGCCCGGCTATGAAAGACTGATCTCATGGGGTCATAGTGAAGGGTGGATGAGATCATTTATATAAAGAACATGACACAGTGCCTGGCCAAGACCTCCATTTAACGTGCTCTTGTTACCAAGACATGAGTTACCTAATGAGATGTCGGGAGAGAGTGCTAAGCCCCTCACCACCTGAGCTGGGTGGGCTGCTTGGTGGTGATGGTTGGGATTCCTTGGCCTTACCACTTGACCATCCCAGTGCTCTGTATAAGTTTTTGATGTGGTTTTAGGATTCCCTAAAGAGCCACTGGAGATGTGTAAAGCTGTTTTTAAAACATCTGACAAACCCCAATGGCAAACTAACCAAAACACATGTTTCCTTTTACTATTTTCAGACACTTAATAGCTCCATGGCTTTTGGCCAGAACTTGACCTTCTCAATCTTGGTTTCCTCATCTATAAAATGGGGCTAATATTAGCAGCCCCCTCCAATAGCTGTTGAGAATATTGACTGGGCTAATTTATGGAAAGTGTTGTTTGGCACACAGTAAGGGCTCCATCAATGTTAGCTCTTACCATTAATAATGAATTGCAGTTTTTATTATTACTATGCGCCAGGCCCATCAAGGAGGAACAGATGAATGAAAGGCAGTCTCTCCCTTGGAGGGCCTCAGAGTTTAGCAGCAAAGGTGGGCACAGACACCAGTATATATAACATGAGGCAGATTGTCTTAAGTACTGTAATATAGGTAGCAATAAAGAAAAGGAGATGTGGAAAACCAGAGGAAGGAAGCACCCTCCTTGAGGCATGAAGTCTTTTGCTGATAGTCACACAGTTAGCCTTTGTTGTCTGACCTGTGAAATGGGAATGATTCTTTTATATTGTCAATTTTACCTACAAATGCAAGGAACATCAGAATGATTAAGGTATTTGTCGCTAGTAGAGTCTCAAAAAAGACCTTCACCCCACCCCACCCCCCCAGAAGAAAAAGCAATTTACACTTTCTGGAGGGGACATTATCTGTTGTGGGGGAGGGGGTCATAGTGAGTGCTATTAAAGGAGGATTGTGGAAAGGAACTGCCCTTATATAAAATTTCCAACTCCTCTGTCATTGGCTCAAGCATGCAGACTCTGGTGTGGGCCATTAGGTTTCTTGTCCTTCATGGTCTAGCTCTGGCTGAAACAAAATCCAGTCTGCATTCCTTGAGCAGCCACCAATGGTGGGGGGATTGGAGTGAGCCCACACATGTTAAAGAGAAAATAACCCAGAGGGAATGAATCACCGAAGTGAAGAGGCCACATGTGGCTAAAAAATAAAGTTATGCTTCCATTAATTGGACACTTTTATTGAGCTCCTACTTGATATAGCCGTGAACAGCACCAGTCCCTGCTGTCATGAGGGAGAAAGGTAATAAATGAAGAAACAAACAAACAAACAAATCATATAAGGTCAGGTTGCAGTGAGTGCTATAAAGAAGAATAAAGCAGGGGAACGGGACAGCAGGTGAGGATGGGGCTGCTTTGTTGGATGGAGTGGTCCAGGGACCTGGATGCAAGGACGGAGCAAGCCATGAGGATAACTGAGGGAAAAGTGTTTGAGACAGAGGGAGCACCAAGTGCAAAGGCCCTTAGGTGGAAGCATGCTTGGTGTATTTAAAGATAGCAAGGAAGTCAGTGTGGCTGGAGCAGAGTGAGTGACAGGAAGACTAACAGGGATGACTCCCTAGATGCAGGCAGGAAACATATCAAGCAATTTACATTGTAAGCCAGTTAAGGGCTTCCCAGACCCTCAGCTTCTAGACTGGGAGCGGGAAGAGGGTAACAGGGGTGCTCCTGCCCTCTCCCTCGGGGTCCTGGCTCTGATCTGCTTCTCTTGGCTCCTCTCACTGACTCGAATGCAGCCAGGATGACTTTGAATAGCAGTGTTAGAAGCTTAGCTGGGCCCCTGCATGTGTTATGGACAAGCATGAAATTTACAATCTCTCTGATTGTGATCAATCAGATTAGGAAATTGAAAAACACACTGTTTAGACTTCCAAATAGCAGTGGCAAATCTTGTTCCCATGACGGTGAGGGTTCGGTCTATCTCTCATATCCATGCGTGCAAATTTAGACTATCCCTCTCACCCAGCCGCCCCCCTTCACTGCACACCTTTGAAGCTACAGTCTGCTTACTCTCAGTCTCTCCCTCTCTCTCCCTCCTCCCCCCCCCCATCTTCATTTGAGATTTTGCTGAGGGAGCTCCCATATGTCACAGCCTGTGTGCGGAGCTCCGTGAAATAAAACACAGAATTAAGATGTCATAGAGACAAAGCCAAACCAAATACAGGAACAATGCCGAACCCTAAAACAGTCATTAAGTAATTCACGTCTACATGTGTCTGTTCAAAACAAATATTAAGATCCTCTGGACGCAAATGTTTCTCATCAGGAGAATCCCCTCGTCGCCGGATTCCCTGGGCTTACATCCCGCTGACAGCTTCGCTGAGCAGAAACACCAGTGGATCACTGTTCTCTGGCTTCATTAAAAGTTGAGCTTATGCAAGTGAGCTGGAATTTTACAAGACAGTCACCACTTCTGCGGGAAGAGAGGTGCCATCTGGGCCTGAAGTGTGTATTCCTGGTGTGTGTGTGCACACTCACTCATGGGAGAAAGTGTGTTTTGGGCTCCTTATGGCATCATGGGCCCAGCCCTGTGCTAAGCAAGCATGTTTGCTCTGTTAGCTAATTCTGTCTTCACAGTAACTCTGGGAGAGATGTATTTTTAAGACTGTCTTAGAGATGAGGAAACTGAGGCTCAGAGAGTGGCAGCGACCTGCTCAAGGATGAATGGCTGGTAAGAGTCAGAATTGGGATAAGAACCCAGAGCTCTTGATAGATGTGTGTGTAGTCCAGTACACTTTGCAGAGGAGGAAAAACAGGCCAGGGAGGCGGTGATGGCGTGTCTTATTCAAGGTCATACAGTTTGTTAAGAGGTGAACCTAGGATCTGAACTCGGGTCTGACTGATTACAACTACATTCTTCTCTACCTGCTGTACATCCTGTCACTGTGGTTTGGCTTTTAAGGTTGTGGGTGTTTTTGTTTCATCTTGCTCATCTTGTTTTATGTCCAGTCGGCTTAGGCAATAGCTACTGTTACAATCCCAACTCACGCCACTCTCTAGAACGCTGCCTTGCCCTCCTTACCCATTCTCCACATCAAGCCAGAAGAACCTCTTTGAAAAGCAAGTCAGACCATATATACCCCCTCCACCCATCTAAAGCCCTCATCACTGACCCTTGGTTTGCAGAATACAGAGCTGATCCCCTGCTAAGGCCTAAATATTCTCCATGGTCTAGCTTCTGCCCACCTCCCCAAGATTGTTTCTGAAATGCTTACCCTCATTCCTTCTGTTCGGCCATATCCCTCTCTTTTGAGTCATCCAAATTTCCCATGCCCTTTCTACCACAGGGCCTTTGCACATGATGCCAGGAAAGCCCCCCCTCTCCCCTGGTGGCTAATTTATATCTACCTCACTTTCTGATCTCAGCTCAAATGCCATTTCCTCAGGGATTCCTTCCACAATGCTGTCTGAGTTACAGACTTTCTTATCATCCCAGTACCTCTCGTGATTCTCAACATGCCTGTAATTTTATATTGATTTGTGAGATCATTGTTAAAGTGTACCTCTCCTAAGAGACTGAAAGCATCATGGGGACAGGGACTACGTCTATGTGCTCATTGGTGATCGCTCTCATCTGACACAGGGCAGGAGGCTAAGCAAGTGCTTGTTGAATGCATGAATTATAACACTTTCCCCTCATCAAGTCACTTTCACACCTAATAGTCAAGCATATGGAATTTCCAGTATTAAAAAACAGCAATATTAATTCCTTTGATTTGCAAGAGAAACATTGGAACTGCTGAGGACAGGACCACGTCTGTCTCTTTCCTGGCTGTATCTCAGCACCTAGGACAGTGGTCCACAGTTGAGGATCTTTGTTGAATGAACAAATAATGAGGACACGCAGGAATAAACACATGGTACTGAAGGGGAAACCCAGAAACTTACAGAGGTATGGCATCAGAATTTAAAAAAAAAATTTTTTTAACATTTATTTAGTTTTGAGAGACAGCATGAGCGGGGGAGGGTCAGAGAGAGGGAGACACAATATGAAGCAGGCTCCAGGCTCTGAGCTGTCAGTGCAGAGCCCAACGCAGGGCTCAAACTCACAAACCATGAGATCATGACCTGAGTTGAAGCTGGCCGCATAACTGACTGAGCCACCCAGGAGCCCCCAGCATCAGAATTTTAGAGCTAAAGAGACTTTCAAGATCATCCAATCTCCTCCATGAGGAGGTCTGAGGGCTATGTTTTATACTATGTGTAATGTATTGGAACCACAGTGTGCATGTATTTCTTACTGAAATCGATGTAAGATCAAAAGATCTTTAGGAACAGGGTACCTGGGTGGCTCAGTTGGTTAAGCGTCTGACTCTGGTTTCAGCTCAGATCGTGATCTCACCATTTGTGGGTTGAAGCCCTGCATCTAGCTTTGTGCTGGCAGCACGGAGCTTGCTTGGGATTCTCTGTCTCCCTCTCTCTGTCCCTCTCTGCCCCTCCCCCACTGGCACTGTCTCTTGTCACTCTCAAAATAAATAAATGAACTTTTTTTTAAGTGCTTAAAAAAAAGGTCTTTAGGACTCACTGCTCTAATTCAGATCTTCATTTTGCAGATGGGGGACTGAGACCCACAAAGGGAGAAGGATTTGCCCAAGTTTCATAGCCTGAGTCAGCCTGGGTGAGCTCTGGGTTCAGTGAAGTGGTGTTTGCCCAATGTCGTGTTTGTGTTTGAACTTCCCTGCTGTGATCAGGTGACCAGACACTGCTCTCTCTTGCCACCCTATCCCCTACTGTGAGATAAGGCATCCTGCCCCATAAAGACCTCCTGTGGCATATGCTGCCTGAAGCCTGGTCTGGGAATCCTGATGAGATGTCCATCTGTACCCATCCTGTGCCTAACAGAGCAGGTGAGCAGCTCTGGCTGTTTCTGGGATCATGTTTCAGAGCTTCCAGCTGATAAGGAGGATTTTGTTTGGCCAGCTTCCCTTGCACAGCCAGGTGGCAGGTGATTCTGGGGCTCAGCCCACTCCCATAAGGGGTAGGTGTCTGTGCAGTGGTGCAGGATGGGCTCAGGGCCACTGTTCACCATGTGGAGAGCTGTTTCCAGCAGGAACCCACCATCATAACAGCACCTTCTATTGGTCAGCTCCTTCCAAACCAGTGTCGTGTTGCTGCGGCATTCAGCCTGCAGTCAGGATGGGAGGGCCAGAGGGCATCTTTGAGGAACTCAAAGATGGGGAAGCTGAGGCACAGAAAGAGCAAAGGAAGCTTCACGGAGCATCAGAAGGTTACTTGTGGAGTTATAGCTGAGATATGGGCCGCTTGACACCCAATCCTAAGATATCAGAGTGCTCAGAGTTCCTTGGGGAAGAAGGCAGAAAAATGAATTTATTCCCATTTTACAAATAGGATGAGTGAGGCTCAGAGATGTGAAATGACTTGTCTGAAGTCATATCATGAAATAAAGCTGCATCATCATTGTTCATTCTCATTTGGCCCTCACAACAGTAAGTTCCAGTTTTGTGTCCATTTTGCAAATGAATAACTGAGGCTCAAGGTCTCCAGGAACAAACCCCGGGTCTCTTGACTCCAAGTTCAGGGTCTCCATCCCACCGTGGGACAATATCTCCGACCCCACGAGCTTCTGCACTGAGAATGGATCCAAATTCATTCCTATCAGAAACAAAGAATCGTGATTGCCAGGATCCCTTTTTTAACTTATGCAAAGGATTTTATATCTCCCTTCTGATTGTTCATTCATACCTCCATCCAGCAGAGAACTTCTACTCAGGCAAAGCATAATAATGAATAAAATTTTCTCTTACTCTCAAGTTGTTTACCTGTCTATAAATGTATAAAAAAAGACATGTCTATAAATAACAAGCAGTTAGCAGGCAGGGCAAGAGTTAATGTCATCAAAAAGTGAATCAAAGTCCAAACAGGTAAAGCGACTTGCCCAAGATCATACAAGTTAGCTGTGATGCCGTGCAATTTTAGATCTCTCCTATTCAATAAACCAAGATCTATGCTAGGCAGTTTGTAGATATTATTTCACTTTATCCTCATGCCAACCCTATGCAGTAGATACCGTTGTCCCCATTTTGTAGGTGGTAGAAATGAGGTTCAGAGGATGTAAGCAATTTGGCCAGGGCTCTCACCTTGTGAGGGTCTGAGTTAGAATTACAGCCCAGATGTACTGCTCCAGACTTCTCTCTTACCCAACATTTTCTTCCCCAGAGGCGAGATATGGAGCCCAAAATGTCACTTGTGAGACCTAGCTATTCTCCTGCTTTTAAGGTTCTAGATGATCACGCTGGTGGAGGCTTACTCCAAGACTGGGCTCAGGCAGAAGGGCATGGGCCTGTCCAGCAGTGACACTGACCTCACGGGGGTGGATGAGGGCTTGCCCCAGGGTATTGATGGTTCCCTCCCACACTGGGCAATCACTCAGAAGGAGAATCAGCCAGTGGGAAGTGCCTTTCACGGTAGAAGTGCTCTTCCCAGCAAGAGGATTATTGAACTATCCCTGAAGAGGGATAACCCTTTAAGACAAGGAGACAAGAGATATTGATAGTTAACCATGTGTTTTCTTGACCAGAACTAAACTCAGAGACGGCAGTGAAGAGGACCACAAGCTGAATCATTGGTGTTGAGGAAGAGGGTGGGATAATAGATATTTGTTAAGCACCAGGATTTCCTACTTCCTTGCGCTAACTTGGAGGGTGATTAAAAATAGCCTTCCTTACATTATAAGTGAGAACACAGGTCCAGAAAGGTTATTTTACTTGTCCAAGTTTGCCCGGTTTGGCAGAGCTCGGACTATTGGCCATCGGTTCACACGTTACCATGGAGACATCCATCATTCCTGCCTGCATGGCACCTTTCTGTTCTTGTGGGTTCCCCCACCTTCATTCTGTCTCTCCTCTCCCTAGCCTGGAGGCAGTCTCTTTCTACTCTGGAGAAATCTTTCTTCCCTTTGTGTTTCTTCAAGACTCTCTCCTAAGTCCATAAATCCCCCTTCCTCTACAGGCTTTGACTTTTTCAAAAAGAAAAAGCTAAAAACACTCTCATATTCTTCCTGTTTTCAACCCATGATGTGCTTAAATGGTTAAAAAAAAAAAAAGGAGAAAATACAGGGAGAAAAAAGCCACACAGGTCAGTATCTCAAAATATTATCCCATTTCATATCTCCTTAAATCCCTTAAGCTTTTGAGATGGTAATGTTATTATCTCTAATTAATAAGAGAGGAAGCTAAAGTTCAGGAGGATTATGTGACTTCTCCAAGGTAACACTTCGATCCAGGATTCAAACCCAAGCTTGTAAGGCTCCAGTAGTCAAGATTTTAACCACCATGTCCCACTAATGCACTACTTGTGACAAAAAAAAAAAAAAAAAAAAATCAAAATTGGCCGGAGACAAGGAGTGACTTCCCGAAGATCCTTCAGCAAGTCAGCAGAACGGGAACCCAGTTTGCTGATTACAGGCACATCAATGAGTACTGACATTTAATGGGCATCCCCTGCGTGCATCTGACCTATGCTCCCATCCTCCAGTCTCTAAGGAGGTTATACTCAACTGAGCCCTAGAATAAAGTTCAGAGAGGAAAAAGACATTCCTTAGAGTGTCAACCAAACTATAGACCTATGTACCCAAGTGGGTAAGGACAGGATGGTGAAAAAATGTTTCATAGAAAGTGTCAACAGCTTCAGCTTCAACTAATTGGTAGTAGTTGCCTGAAGCACTGTGTTAAGATGACTTCTGGGGCTGAATCAGTAGCAAAGAGTGTTTTGATTGATTAGTGATGTCTGTCATTAGTGCAGGAAAGGGAGGTGACAGTATGCATGCCATATATTTATCTTTCCCAGGATGGGAAAACTACAGTTCTTGGAAGGAGCAGATCAAGTACCAACCATTGAATACTTACTCTGCTGCCATGCTTTTTACATTCATTGTTTCGATGACTGTTGATCTCAGGACACCCTCTCTCCCCCATTTTACAAATGAGAAAACAGAACCTCAGAAAGATGAAGTCACTTTCCCAAGGCTAAAGAAGCTAGTCAGTGGTTAACCAGCTCTGATGACTACTGGTAAATACATAAGCTATTAGAGTGATGAATAGACTATCAATAGGTGAGCAATCCCAGAACTTGTTAATTAGTGTGTAAATGTATATATTTGACCAGAGGGCTTTGTCTTGTTTATCTCCATACACTCAGTAGCTAGCACAGGGCCCAGGACACCCAACATGTTGGACAGCCAGCACCCAATGCATAGTTATTTAGAACTACGGACAGGCACTGTGCTAGACACCCTTAAAGGGGTGGTTCAGAGAGTAAAGAGATTTGGCTATGCATATATTGACAGGGAAGACAGGATCAAGAGCCACCCTGCCCACTGCTGATTCTCAAGATGCCAAGCTAAGCGGACACATTTCATGATCTCCTCAGGCAAGTCAGGGAGCTGAAGCAGGACAAGGGGGAGGAAACGGGTGTCCTGCACCAAGGGAGCTATTTCTGGCTTTGTGTTCTGCCAGCAGGATGCTGGGAGGCTGTAGGAGCCGGATCTGCTGCTGGGGCTTACTCAGAGTCAGGACAATGCCAGCTTCGTCTTGCCTGGAACACCTGAATGCCATGTAAGAGGGGGACGGCAGTGGGGAGGGTTGGCTCCTCATGGAGCCCAATCTTCTTCCACCACATCTTTTCCCAGCTGTGTCCAGCCTCTGTCAAGTTTGGGGGTGATTTATCTTATCTGCAGAGTTGGCATATTACATTTTTAAAGAGTTTCAAATTATGAAGCATTATGAGATGAGTAGAATGATTTTTTTTTCTGTTTCACAGATGAGAAAACTAAGACTAATCGAGTTATTTATAACAGCAGTAACAACTACAACAGTATAAGTCAGACATTATGCTAAGCATTTCATACATGGTAACTCATTAAAGCTTCACAATATTGAGCTTTATTCCCTGTGAGACAGGGAATATTGTTTCTGTTTTGCAGATGGGGAAACTGAGGTCCAAAGAAGTCAAGACTTCATTAGGCTCAAGTCCCATCTGATTCCAGAGCCCATGTGGCTTAATCTCCGTGCTGTACTGCCTCCTTGTCAAGCAACTAATTCACTTATTAATTAAGAATTTGCATTTATGTAGTGTTTTATGTTTTCTGCATACTTTATGTATATTTGTGTCTTTGAGTTGTACTGTAGTTGAACTCTCATACTATAAAGGTAGATGGAAGAGGTATTCTTTTTTGCTTCTCATCCTTTGACACATCAGAAATGGTGCCCTGAGTCGGAAAGATGCTTCTACTCTGCTCTGTACCGTGCTTTGTACGGCACATTTGATATACATGATACCTTGAATAGTACAGCAACGTAATCTCTGCACTGTACTGTGTTTCTCTTCCCCAAGCCTCAATTTTGTTATCTCTAAAATGGGAGAGAGAACCTTCTTCCAAAGTTACTGTGAGCATTGGAGATGATAAACTAGAAAGAAGAGCCTAATATACCTGATACATCAAAGAAGCACCCAGTTATATACTGTGGAGTCTGCCATTTTATAGGAGTGAGCAACTACTTCCCTTGCTGGTTCTCTTTAAAGATGGGGATGAACAATTATGAGGTGACTGGCTGGAGTTAGCCTGGTCATCTGTAACTGAGAATTTGCACCAAGTTTATTCTTAGCATCCTCTTCTCTCCCCTGTGATCCCCTGATCACCAGAAAGGAAGGGACTCGGGCCCAGGAGCCATGAAATCTCCGATATGTTTAACCCCAGTGGATGGATGCAGCATTTCCAGTGATGGGTCCTGTGTTCAAGACCTTGGTGGTGTTGGTTTCCACCTGAACAGCGCCAGGCCAGAGCTTTAGTCAGGATTGGGTTAAACTGTTTCTAGGTGCAAGAGGCACCTCTGAAAAAGTACAGGCAAAAAGAACACAGAAAATGTATTTACCATTGGAACATAGATTTTGTGATTACAAGTCATCTAGCCACGCACAGCCCTATCCTCGGGCTGTAATTATGCTTGTTCTGGGGTTTCTCAAGAAAGCTAGAGATGGAGGCATTTCACCAGAGCCTAACCTAAGTGAAACCTTAGTGCTATCTTGAGTCATTGGGTTGTATGACCATTGGAACCTGGGAATCAGTGCCACTGGAGAGATGAGGACTTCCACTCCTCCCTTTCTTTCTTATGAATCACTCAGACCACTGCAATCAATTCCTAGCACTCCTTTCTCCAAGAAACATATTCTCTGACCCTGTCTGCTGGCTGCTGATACCATTTGGCCTCAAAAAATAAGCAGAATAGATATCACCTTGGATGCTGCAAGGTCATTAAATGAGGAAAATGTAGTCAGGGTAGGCAAGAATGACAGCTATAACAGATAAAGCTTGGGATCTCAGTGGCTTAATATGATCCAATCATGTCCTGCTCATATCTCCGTCCTATGTGGGTTGAAGAAGGGTTTTTCTTCATGTAGCCATACAGGGACCCATTTCCATGGCATGGCTTCAAGTTTCTATGGCATGATCCAAATGAAAGATGAGGAAAATGAACCAAAGTGGAGAGATCTCACTTGCTCTTAACTGCTTCAACCTGGAAGTAACCCAGCACTTTCATTTACATTTCATTGGTGGAAGCTAGTCACAAGATCCCATCTAGGTGCCGAGACAACTGGGAAGTGTAATCTAGTAACATGTCTGGGTGGAAAGGGAAGGGAGTTTGGTACCATCCTCTCTCATAATGGGAGTTGCCTGACATTCCTGAAATCACATACCAGTGTGAGCATCTGAGGTCTGCCCAATAAGTTTTTTCTCCCTATGAGAAGAGGGAAAGAAAAATAAGTTACTGTCCATTGAGCGTTTACTATGACTCAGGTACCGTGCTAAACTCTTCACAGACATTAGCATGTTTAATGTACATATTTTTTTTCAAGTATATGCTGTTGTTCCCATTTTACAGACAAAGGGAGTCCCAAAGAAAGGAAGAGAATGATTAAAATCACACAGCTAGAAACCTCTGGTGCCAGGATTTGAAGATAGATCTTAACCATTTGACCACACTGCCCACATGAAGTGCAGCTTTCCAGATGTTTGGGGGAGGATAAAACATGGTGACAGACAAAGCGATTAGCCAGTGCATGGGCCACCATTACTGTTTATTTAACACTGGTTACAAAAAAGAAAACAAGAGAAGAACTTAGCCTCTAGAAAGTTCCTTTTTGATCTTTGGGAAGTAATCTCCCCTGATTGTTTTTTCCTTTACAAAACCATTTATTCACTTGAACGTTCAGTAACTTATTTATTCAGTGTGTTTTATGTGACAGGCCTGGTGCTGGATGCTTGGGAAGTAACGATGAACTAGACACAGTCTCTTCTCTCAAGGAGGAGAGGTAGGGTTTCGGATGGATTCATTCTCCCCAAATTCTTAGAGATTATGAGAAAGGACACCAGCGTTGTCAGAAACTTGGGTTCTGATTGGCCATTGGGATGGGATAGAAACCCAATTGACTGGAAGGGTCTCTTTCCCATTCATGGGACAAACCAAGTAAGAAGGCAGATATAAAGGACTGTATTATTTAGGTCTTTCCAGAACGTTTTCTTTTCTTGATAGTGACAGTACCTTACTTCCATACCATTCAGGGCCACAATAGACACAATTATATTTCTCAATTACCATAGACACTTTATTGATATAGAGCTAGCATATGATACTAGGAGAGCCAGTCTCAGCCCTTCTCTGGGATCAAGTGCAAGGGAGGGGCTCTCATTGGACTCAGGTGGTGAGAAAGGCCAAGCTGGATAGCAGTAGTAATAGTAACACCTAGCATTTATTGAGTGTTTACCCCAATGCCAGGCACCATGCTAAGCATTATATGTGAATTATGTTGCTTAATCCTCACAACCACCCTATAAGGTGGGTACTTTTTCATCATCCTCATTTTACCATTGAGAAACCTGGAGCTCAGAGAAGTGATAGCACTGATTCAAGGTCACACATTTAGTAAGAAATAAAACAGGGATTTGAACCCCAGACCCTGTGCTCATAGCCACTCTACAATATTGCTGTATTATGTCTGTATAGTTATATCTGGGTCCTAGGAAAGAAAGGTATGTGAGAAAGCTCTGTTAGCCTTGGGGTACAGCCTGATCAAGGACCGGGGGTGAGTGGATTGAACTCATTCACTTGGGCTACACTCCTCTGCCTCCCCTTATTCCCCAAGAACTGTGTCATCCGATCAAACCCCCAAACTGCAGGGCTCTTTACCCTCATTGTCTCTAGCCTGCCTGAGCCCTCGTCCCCAGGGTTCTGTGACATCCTTGAATTCCTGATGCTCTCGGGGACATGCTGCAAAAGATTGAAGTCAGCAATTGTGTAGATCGCTGACTGTCAAAAATGAGGGCAATTTTATATATTTTTTCGGTTCCTATTTCTTCTACTTGCTTTCCCTCAAGGGTTTGAGATTGTTAAGCAGGTGAGCTGGTAAAGGTTACAAGGGGAGGTCACCAACTAAAAGTGAGATATCTCCAATGCATGGATATCCAGACATAGCTAAGATACCGCTCCCAGCACGGCCCCAAAAGGAAGTCCTTTTAATGGGCAGTAGAAAGATTGGAGGGACACAGGAAGGTCCCTGTCCTCTCATATCTCAGTGGGATCTTTGGACCTGTCAACCACACACCACAAAGTCTTCCTAAGCAAACCATCATAGAGAAAATGCTGAATTATCTTTGTATTCTCTCTAGGGATGACAATATTACAAAATTGTCATATGAAGAGGCGATCAGAATATACAGCCAAAAATTCTAGGGATGTGTTTCAGAATGTTAATCAAAAAAAAAAAAAGTGCTATACTCTGGATTTGGCATGTTGGTAGGTTTTCCTGGCTTTTAACTTTTTATCATGTGTTACCTTCTCATTCTAAATAAATATTCACATAAGGACCTAACTTCATTTTTGAGATTTCATACTCTTTTTCTTTAAAAAACGGCTCCCAAACTGTGTAAGCTTCAGGCCTCACACACTTGGTTATGCTCCTGGTTCAAAGATTCCAAAACCATAGGATTCTGTCGTGTTGTTGTTGTTGTTGTTGTTGTTGTTGTTAAGTTTATCTATTTATTTTGAGAGAGAGAGAGGAGGGTGGAGGGACAGAAAATCCCAAGCAGGATCCACGCTGTCGGTGCAAAGCCCGATGCAGGGGCTTGAACTCACCAAGCATGAAATCATGACCTGAGCCAAAATCAAGTGTTGGATACTTAACCCACTGAGCCACCTGGACACTCCTAGGATATTGTGGTTTTTATGCCACATGGATCCAGCGTTTGTCATCAGCTGAGCCCTTTGGGGTTATTCCTACCCTCTAGGAGACAGTGTCCATTAGGACCTTTGGTTCCTAGACCTCACAGTCCTAGAAGTTCCCCCTTTGTGCCCCAAATATTTGTGAACCAGGACGGTGAATGCCAAGGGGTTCAGCAAAGCCCTGCAGTGTCGATGGCATCTGCTCCTCAATGGAGGAGGGGCGAATGAGGCAGAGAGCTCTCCGAGGAGGCCTGCTTTCCACTGGATTTCTACATTCATTGGGGTTTCTCTATTTTCCATCCCACGCTGACAGATCGAGTGAGAGAACTAGGTAGGTCAGAGTGAGGAGAGGCTCCAGCCCCAAGCAAATAGGCCGGAGTGTGGCAGCCTACTCAACAAGTCGGCCAAGAGCCAGGACTCAAACCCAAGGAAAAGACCAGCTTTCCTGCATGCTCTGCTCCCCCAGATGCAGAGAAGGCTCTTTGCTTCCTGCTGGGGAAGAAGTGGAGACAGTTTCCAGAGCCTGGAAAATAAGTATGTCCCAGATGCCACCAAGCCACAGGCTCTGCTTCAGGAGCTGTTTTCCTTCGTTCTGTTGGCAATACCCCAGGCTTCCCCCTCCATTATGATTTCACTATAGTTTGGGGGTACCCAACTGGTTTCCCCAGAGAAGATGGAAAAAAAAAAAAACCACCACTAAGCCATATCACAGTCCCTGTGGCTGCAGATTCCAGTGTCTACAGTTGCACAAAAGCCTAATTTGAAATAAACAGAATGAAAGTTGTACAACAGGCTTGGTCCTGGGTATAGACTCCCCAAGCCCTAGCTGACTGTGGGGGAGAGGGGAAGGACATGGGGGGACCATTCCCCCTTCTGAAGTTCTCCACACGAAGTTCTGGGGGGGGGGGGGGCCTGGTGGTTAACCGTTTCCTAGCCTGAGCCTAGAGAGGCTGGATCCTAATCTCTCAAAGCTGAATGGGCTCCATTTTGCAGATGGAGAAACAGAAACTCAGGAGCCCTTCTGAGATGTTAAGTGGAATTGTCCCCAGGGAGATTGTAATATGGCAGTTGCCAACCTTGGCCACACGGTGGTATCCCCTGGGGATCTTTACAAAATACGGATGCCTGGACCCCACATCCAGACATTCTGATTTAATTGATTCGAGGTGATATCTGAGCATCAGGAGTTTTTAAATGCTCTTTAGGGTATTCTAATGTGCAATGATGATTGTGAACCGATGGAGCAACTGTGAAGGAACAGAGAGATCTGTGTTTGAATCTTAGCTCCACTATTTTATAACTGTGTCCTTGAGCAAACGATTTCATTCGTGTGCACCTAAGTGTCCTTCATCTGTAAATTGGAGCTAATGGTAATATCTACGCCATATAGGGTCAAAGTAGGAACTAAATGAGATAATAGACACTAAGTGCTTAAAGAAGCGACTATCACATTGTAAGTGATCAACACTTGTTGGTTTTATCATTGTCATTATTGTTGAGATTGTATTACTAATATACATCATTACCCCAAGCCCCCATGTTGGGAAATGGAGGCTCAGATTGCTAGTCCGTTGATGGAGGGATTGGAATTCAAGAGACCCGATTCTCTTGTTCTGACAGCAAACGAGCTGTGTGACCTTCGGCAGATCTCTTAACCTCTCTGAGTTTAGTCGCCTCATCTTGCCAGATGGATCTCACAGCCCTTGGCCATCTACCATCCAGAGAAGTTGTGAGATTCCAATAAGATAATGGATTTGAATGAGCTTTGAAAACGGGAATGCACCGGAGGAATTTCAGATATTATGATTATGACGGCCATTTCATCCCCCTCGTGCCCTGGCTGGCCCATCTGTTCTGGGAGCTTTTGGGTCTCTCTCTGCCTCCTTTGGCCGCCAGTCCTGAACTGCTCAGTCTGACATTTGGGCAGGTTCCAGGGAGGATTCTGCCCCTCCTCCATCTGCCCCTCAAGTTAACTCTTTTCTCTCTCCTCATTTGGCCTACCAGGCCCAATATCTGACTCCAAAGTGTGTGGTGATGGTATGTGAGGAGAGGTGCTCATCTTATTCTCTCCCTGGGGTTAGGAAGGAGCCAAAGATCTTGGATTTCAGCCAGTGGAAGAGTTGGAAGTTTCCTGAGATCTTCTAGATGGAACAGCAGGTTCCAGGCAGAGTGGAGAGGTAGAGTGGGGATTTGAACCCAGTGCCCTGAGCCCCCATCTAGTGTTCTTGTGCTATACCATCCCCACCCCCATGGCTCTGAATGCTGAGTGCTTGGCTTTGGAACATGGGTCTCCTCTAGTCCCTCAACTTCTCTTGGAAGAGTTAGTGCCTGTGGCAGAATATCAGAGATTAGAGCAGGGATGTGGGAGGCAGGGTGGGGGGGGGGAGTTGGGGGGGTGGGAGGTGGGAGTTGCTGCTTCCCCCAGGAGCCTGGGCTGTCTCCCTAGGTGAATTCGTGACCTTGATGATCTTAGCCAAATCATGTAACTCCTCTGAGATGCAGGTTCCTCAGCCATGCGATGGGAAAACCACCACCTGTATATCTACTGGTCAAATGAGACCATTAGTGAGGAGGTTTGTAACCTCTCTTGCTCTCTTGCCTCTGATGCCAGTACTACTGCTGGGGATGAGGGAGATGAGCTGATTCCGCCAGCCCCATCCCCTGGCCAGAGAGCAGAACGGGGTGGGGGATGGGGGGGATCCAGGCACAGGCATCTGGGCTGCTCAGAGCTGTGTGGGCTGAGAGGAGCCTGGGAGAAGGCAGGGCCTGCCTGGGATTGGCAGCTGCAGACCTGCCGGCAGATGGTCTCCTAAGTGGGCCACCCCAGGGTCAGCTTTATGGATTTGTGCATTAACCCTTCCCTCTCCAGCAGCCCTCGGACACTAGTTAGTTTTGACTTTGACCTGACCCACAGAAGCTACCAGGTCTCTAACTGAGCTGTAGACTAGACCCTGGCCCGCATCTTACCACTCCCTTCCCCCCACCAAGGGACAAACCATTCCTTGCATGTATGGGACACTTAACAGTATGCAGAGCCAGATTCTTTGGATCCTCACGATACTCAGGGCTGGGCAAGACTGATGATTGAACATACTTTTAATATTTGTCATTTGTCTTAATACCAATTTTGGTAAATATTAAGTACAAAGAAGAAAGTATCACTACACACTGTGAATATTTTGGAGTTTAGTCTTCTGGATTCACTAACTCACTCTTATTCTTTCCCCCTCTCTCGTTTTCTTATCTTACTACTTCTTTCACTATGTCTTACTCAACATGGGATAATATTGGGTATGTTTTTTTCACTTCATATTTTTTTTCTAATTTAACAATATAGTCTGAGTATGTTCCCATGCCAGTAAATACCCATCCACCTCATCATTTTTAATGCCTGCATAGTCTTCCATGGCAGATATTTATCAAAAGTAACACTTACTCATCTCCCATTGTTGGGTGACATCGTAGGATAGAGGAGGAAACAAATTCAGAGAGGGTCAGTAACTAGCCCAAAATCACACAGCTTGTAAATAAGAACTTGAACTTGAACTTGGGTCTTGGGACTTGAAATTCAGTTCTCTTTTTTAGGGTAAAAGAAGTGAAGGTTTAAGAGTGCTAGTGCTCTACACCAATATGGAACCAACCTCACTCCAAGGGGGAATCCAGACAAGCCTTGCTTACTGATTTTTCAGTTCACTCAATTCTGGGTTAGAGTCTCAGTCCAATCTCTATTGGCTGTGTGACTTTGGGCAGCCTCACTCCCCTCTCCGAGCTTTAATTTCTTCATCCATAAAAAAAGGACTATTAAAATCTAGCTTATCAGGCCATCGGGGGATTAGAGTAGACAAGAAATTGCTTGCCAAGTATGTGACACATAGTGGGTGCCTGACGGTGAAGCTAATACTATTCCACTGTTGCTAGAATTTTTGGTATTATTACTTACAAGAATATGAATAATATTAATCTAATATCTATTAGCATTTTCTAATATCTAATATTATCTCATGCTATCTAATATCTAATAATATCAGAGCTCTAATAGTAGTATTAGCCCCAGTGCAGGGGCTGTAAGACTTCCAGCAAGTCCCCTTACCTCCGCTGACCTCAGTTTACCTGTCTGAAAGCAGGATGCTTCCCTTGATGATTTCTGAGGGTGATTCTATTCTCACTCCCAGCTCCCTATGAGAATGCATGTTAACCCTTGCAGGCCTGGTCTGCCTCCTCTCCTCCATCAGTGATTTTTTCTCTTCCCCCACCAGCCAGAGCCAACTGGCCTCCCCTCCCCCACCAGCTCTCTGGGCCTTTGACACTAATTGATACGGAGTATTCCCTCTAATCCTGCCTCTGCCTCGGGGGCCCTTGTTCCTAGGGCATCTGCTTGGTGAGAGGAGGAGGAGGCAGGGCCTACCGCCACCCGCCTGTCTGCCATCTGGTCCCCTTCCCCTCCCTCTTCTCAGAGCCACCAAGAAAAATCTGTAATGAATCTGTGGCCCCCCGCCCAAGGGGGTGGGGTGAGACCAGGCACATGCTGGCCGCAAACACGAGTTCGAGCTGGAACACACACACACACACACACACACACACACACACACACACACGCTTATAGACACAATTATTAGCAAAGCTTTTGTGCAGCTCTCTCTGGCCTGCTCCGGCTGAACAGCTGCTAGAAGGGCTCAGGAGCGAAATGCTAACAGGAGGGGAACTTTAATTATCCTACCGAATGGCATCTTTGGCAGCCCCCAGGGACTGGACGAAATGGGGAAGAGGGAAAGCAGGGGAGAGAAAGACAATTAAATAAGAGAATCCATCCGGGGGCAAGAAGGGGTGCGCTAGCTAGCTAATGGAGAGGAGTGACGGGGAGATTCACGTGGCTCCTCGCCACAAAGAGCCAGACCTTTCTCAAATCCAGGGGTTGAAGAAAAGATCTGGAGAAGTTGCAGGTTCCCTCTCTCTTCCTGGGTCCATCTGCCCTGCATGGCTTTCTCTCACACAGGCGACAGGTCTGCCTTCCAAAGCAAGGCAGGTGTCAAGGGCAGGGCTTTGGACTCTGCACATCTGGGTTCTAATTCAGCTCTGCTCCTTGCTGGCTCTGTGACCTTGAGCCAACTACTTCACCCCTCTGAGCCTTGGGGTTCCTCTGTGTGAAATGGAAATAGCAGTAATACCTACTCATGGGGTTGTTGAAGCAGATAAGATCATTCATGCAAAGAGCAATGTTTATGGAGGGCCTGTGGTGTACCAGGCCCTATGCTAGTCAGAGTTACAAGAGAACATAAGAGAGAGGGGAGGAGGGGAGGTGCAAACAGTGCACAAGGAAACCAACTAATAAAAAAAAGTAAATTGTGACTAGGGCCCCAATGCCAGTTACTTCAAGGAACTTTTCCTTCCTCTCCTGTCAGCCACAACAATTTTTCCCCTTTCTTTCTTAGTTTCTGAGCTGGTGTGTGGCACTTCTGTAAGGGGATATTCTAATGTTTCATGACTGTTTGCCAATGCAAGTATATTTTCCCTGTGTCAAACAGCATCAAGCTCAGCGCCTGGTACGCAACAGGTGCTCAGAAAATATTTTCAGACACACCTACGTATCTTAAGCGGTGGGGGGGTGGAAAGGACCAGCCCTTACATGGGAGGCCAAGAGGGGATTATGCACTTCAAAAATCCTCTTTGTTCTTTTAGAGTTAAAAACTAGACATTTTGCACTCTCCAGATTGGCATAAACTAAAATGTGTGATAACAGCATATTTTAATGAAGAACAGGTATACCTGTACATTCCTGGTGGGAGTATAAACTTGTATGATAGTTTGGCATTTGTCAAAGAAAAAAAAAAGTTGCCTACTCTACGCCCAGCTTTTGATATCATTTCTAGAGGAAAAAAGGAAGTGAGTTCGAGAGTGTTCATTGCAGCCAGGTTTGTTGCGGAAGAAAGACCACGAACAGCCCAAATACCCTTCAGTAGGAGAAATCGTTAAAGAAACACTGCGTAACTGTGAAATACAGTGCAACACTTGAAAAGGATGTATCAGTATAGATTTCTAAGAGATTGCGAGAGAAAAAAGCAATTTGCAGCATGATGATAATATTTTGTACGCTGTGCATACACAAAAGCGCTCTAGGTGTCTGTATAAGTAACATACCAAAGGACACCATATACAGTATATAAATATATATGCATAGAAAAATTTCTCAAAGGATGTACACCAAACTGCAGGTGACATGTCACTGCTGGAGAAGGGGCCTGGGACTTGGTGGGTTTTTAGCTTGATCTCGGTGGCTTATGTATTTAATGAGAATGTTTTCATAAATGTCAAGATTCTTCTCTGTTTTAGTTTTGTACACAAACATTAATTTTAAAAAAGAATGGGTAGAGGGCAAATAAATAGCAAAACAAACAAACAAGTCCTACAGAGAAGCTTAGGATTTCCATAGTCAGGTTTTTCAACCTTGGTGCTGTCGACATTTGAGGCCAGATCATTCTTCATTGTGGGGACCCTCCCTGTGCACCGTAGATGTTTAGCAGCATCCGTAGAATCTCCCTTGCCCCCTAGTGTGACAACCAGAAATGTCTCCAGAGATTGCCAAATGTCCCCTGGGGAGCCAAATTGCCACTGGTTGGCACCCACTTATCCAGTCCTGGAAGTCCAAAATGGCTGGACAATCAGGACTTTAAGGCAACTGCTACCAATCAAAAGATGTCTGAAAGCTTTGGAAATTAAAAAACAAAAAACCCACATTGAGTGGTCTCTTGCCTTCCTATGGGACTAGGGAGGAGCAGTTGCTTAGTGGAAGGAGCCCAGTTGGAGTCTGACAGTCTGACCTACAGCTTCCCGAGTAGCCATCTTCACATTTATGAAATGGGGAGACTAGCATCTCTTTTATGTGGGTCACTGTAGGTCTTGGGCATCTTGATACAAATGGCTTGGGTGGAAACCAACATACCTAGTTTCAAATCCCAAGTGAGTAACCTTGGGCAGGCCACTTCACCATCCTAAGTCTCTGAAAGGGGGATGATGATAATACCAATCTTGTGGGTTGGGTTTGAAGATTAAATGAGATAATGTCTGCAGGCACTTACCAGTGCTCTGGTATGGTTGAGTGCTCAGTAAATGGTGGCCATAATGCTTTGGATGGCAATGTTGTTGATTGAACATTAGCCACTGACCTGATATAAGCCAGTAGGATTTCCATGGGGAAGGGCATCAGAGTTTTTCTTTTCCACCTCCCCCCGAAGGCCAGATGTCTGCCCTAAAGTGAATGGGCACCGTTCATTCATTCATGTAGCAGGAGTCTACCATGTGCTCACTATGGACCACTTCCTTTGGACAGAGATGAATCACACAGGGTTCCACCCACAGAGAGCTCCAGTGCTCCACTATAACCTGGCATCTGACCTGGGACTCACCTGGGTGTCTTTCTAATCAAGGTTCCCATGACACAATTCCCAGGAGGACATCCCCTGACTCAGCAACACTGCTTGGAGACAAAGCTTTCTGTGAACCATTCTCTACCACCCATCTTCCCTGCCTCCATAGTCAGCCTTTTCTACCTGTCTTCCTTTTCCCATTTCGGAATTGGAGGGCAAAATGATGGCAACCTTAATAATATAGTTTTCTGTTATTTTTCCTGTTTTTCAACTTGTCTGTCTCCCCTCTTCTTTTAATCAACCCAGTGATTATCTTTGTCTGCGACAGTGGCCCTCTCCCTTTTTTCAGCGTCACTCTAGCTGACTCAACCAACTTCTCCCTTCAATGCCACGTGGCCTCCATCTTTGCTCTTTAAACCATGGTTCTTTGCTATTTTTTCTGCAAAGACCCTGCAGATTTCCTTTATTGTTTTTTGTCAGTTACCCCTTACCTAAGCATTTCTAGTTTTCCTGTCCCAATTGATAATACCACCCCTGCTTAGTGATTTTCTCTGTTGACATTTCTTACGTCTCTGTTTACTCCTACCCAAGACAGAGTCTGACCCAATTACCTTCTCAACCTTAGGGAAGGCAGGAGAGAAAAATCTCACCAGGTGTTTTACATCAACCCAGGAGATAATGCTATTTATTCCCAGCATGCATTGGGCTACAGGTGTAATTAACAGAAGGATAGGTGAAAATTGGATGCCCCTCTAATGTCTCCAGATATGCCTGCACAATGGGGAAGCATCGTTATTATTTCTTTAACTAAGTGACATAAATTCCAAGAATATCAGATCGATGTTTGCACATGAGTAATAAACAAAACAAATTTTGGAGTTAAACAATTAAGCTGCTTACTTTTCTGTACCAATTTATCCCTCCAGCAGCGTGAAGAACATCAGCAATGACAACACCACTAAAGGACTCCTAGTATCTCTAGTTCAGTGATGAGAAAATCGGGCCCAGAGAGGTTGAGCACTTAACTCAGTGTAACATAGGTGTAAATAGAACATGAGCTGGGGTGAGTACTCATACTGATTTCTAGATTTTAAGGGCAGTACTGAATCATCAGCTTTCTGCTATTTTTAAAACAAGTTTTAATCATGAAAGTAACACATGGCAATAGTTTATCAAAAATACTACAAAAGTAGTGAAAGGCGTTTCACTACTCGTATCTGCTAGAGACAATTACTATTTTGCTTTCTTATACATCTTTCTAGAAATGTTTCCTATGAGAATACTATACACTGCCTCAGGAAATGTGTCTCTTCTTAACTTTGTATCTTGGGTTTTAAAATATATCACAACAGGGGCGCTTGGGTGGCTCAGTTAAGCATCCGACTTCAGCTCAGGTCATGATCTTGCGGTTCGTGGTTCGAACCCTGTGTTGGGCTCTGTGCTGACCGCTCGGAGCCTGGCACCTGCTTTGGATTCTGTGTCTCCCTCTCTCTCTCTGCCCCTCCCCCGCTCACACTCTGTCTCTCTCTCAAAACTAAACATTAAAAAATTTTTTTTAAAAATCACTACATTTGGAGCTTCCATGTTCTTTGTTAGAAGTAGCTACATTGTATTCTTTTGTGTGGATGTACTGTTTTTTATTTAATCAATGCCCTGTGACTCACAATCAGGTTGTTTTCAGGATTTTTGCTACAACAACAAAAAAAATACTACAATAAGCATTTGGGTACATCTTTGTTATACACTTTGGGAGTAAGTATATATGCTATAAATTCATGGAAGTTGAATTGTTAGAAATTCCCAGAAGATACTGCCCAATTGCTCTCCCCACAGTTTGCAACCCCTGCCCCTCCCAAGGGCATGGTCTTTTTCCTTGACCTTTGTGAGACGGCGGGGGGGGGGGGGGGGGGGGGGGCGGGGAACAGGGAGGATTATCAATCTCTTTCCTCCATGCCCTTCTGACAGTTAGAAGTAGTGTCTGCGTATTTAAGTTCCCTTACTTTAATAATGAATAAAAGCACACATCTTCACATATTTGTTGGTCATTTTGTATTTTTCTGTGATTGCTTTACCTCTGATGTCCTTCATCCATTTGGTAGAATTGAGTTGATTTTTTTTTTTTTTTTTAGTTTGTAAGAGCTCTTTGCATATTAAGGGAATTATTCTTCTATCTGTCATGTGTGTTGCCTCAAATTTTATTTTGTTGCTGATGAGAATAGAGATTCAGAACAGACCAAAAAAAAAAATCATAGGTGGCTTTTAGAGAAAAGATAGAAAGTGAAGCTGAATTCTGTCTCCCTCCCAAGTCCTGCTCATACCAACAATGATTTGCTGTAACAGGTAGAGAGCCATGAGTCAGAACAGGTATGAGGACTTAATCTCCTCTCTTCCTACTGGACCTGGGTTCAAATGAGGGCGTGTATTAGGACAAAGAAAAGCCATCTGCAAGGAGGATCCTGCTATTTCCCAGATCCAAGCTACAGTTAGCAGCCTGGCCCCCATTCCCAAAATGCCACTCCCATGTTTTTAAAGACCAGACATAAGGTAGCATGTGGCCTACAGGAACTCCATAGATTTTAACTTTAGGAAGGCACAGGAAGTGAAGAGGTGGGGGTTCCTCTGGGACTATTCAGCTTCAGAAGGTGGGGAAGGGATATGCTTTCTCTGCTCAGTGAGGGACCAGCGCATCAATGGCCACTGAACCCATGGGAATATATTTTGGCAAAAACCTAAATCCCATTAGAATGAGAATTTCCTACAACCCAGTTATACTAGCCTAGAGAAATCCTCAGATGTGTCCACATTCTGTTCAAGAAATTGGTTGAAGACATGACTGGTTGGGTTAATGTTTCTTACTGTAGGATTGATGCAACTGTGAGAAATTAGAAACAACCTAAGTGTCCAACAAAGGAGGAACTTATAAATGATAAATCACCATCTACCCAAACTATGGAATTCAACGAAGCAGTTGAAAGGACTGAAATGTTAAGTTTGGGCATGGGAAGAGGGCCCGAGGGTGTTTTGTTGGGTGAAAAATGCCAGCTGCAGGTGGACAGATGGATAGGAGAATAACCAGGACTGAAGGACCCTCTTGCTTCCCCAACACAGAATCGATTCATCAGCAAGTCTATCAGTTCTATATGTAGCCTGAACTCCTTCTGCATCCCCAGAGCTTCTGAACTAGTCAGAGTTGCCATCATCTCTCACCTGGGCTCTTAGGGACCGTCTTCCAAATCTCTGCATCTGTTTACATTGTTTACCCACACCAAGACGTGCTGTCTATAGTCACTGGAGTGGTCATTGAGAAACCAAGCCAGTGCCTGTCACTGCTCTGCTCAAAACCTGCTCTCCTCTACTGTGATGAAATCCCAATGGCAATGACCTCAGCCTCTTTCTACCCTTACTCCCTACCCCCATCTGCCCCCGACCGTTCCTTCCTCCACATGCTGCTGCATCCACAGGGGTCTCCTTGCTGGCCCTCCTGCATACCATGTTCCTCCCAGACTTAGAGCCTGCACACTTGCCCTGGACTGTTCCTCCACCAGATTTGTGCATGGCCAGGTCCTCCCTATTCTTTAGATCTTAGCAAACACGTCACCTGCACTGAGAGGCCCTCTCTGGCCATCTGTTGTGAGTGGAAAATGTCTCCTCTCAAATTCATGTCTACTCGGAACCTCTGAATGTCACATTAATTGGAAATAGAGTCACTGGAGTTGCAGTTTAAGATGAGGCTGTACTACCCAGGGACACAGGAGTGCTGATGCATAGGGGCACTTGTACCCCAATGTTTATAGCAGCACTTTCAACAACAGCCAAATCATGGAAAGAGCCTAAATGTCCATCAACTGATGAATGGGTAAAGAAATTGTGGTTTATATACACAATGGAATACTACATGATGATGAGAAAGAATGAAATATGGCCCTTTGTAGCAGCATGGATGGAACTGGAGAGTGTTATGTTAAGTGAAATAAGTCATACAGAGAAAGACAGATACCATATGTTTTCACTCTTATGTGTATCCTGAGAAACTTAACAGAAGACCATGGGGGAGGGGAAGGAAAAAAAAAGAGGTTAAAGAGGGAGGGAGCCAAAACATAGGAGACTCTTAAGAACTGAGAACAAACTGAGGGTTGATGGGGGGGTGGGAGGGAGGAGAGGGTCGGTGATGGGTATTGAGGAGGGCACCTGTTGGGATGAGCACTGGGTGTTGTATGGAAACCAATTTGACAATAAATTTCATATTAAAAAAAAAAAGATTAGGCTGTACTAGATAGAGTACAGCGGACCCTTAAGCTAGTATGACTGGTGTCCTTATTAGAATAGAAGAGTCACAGATATACAGGAAGCAGCCATGTGAAGGCAGAGGCAGAGGTGGAGTGACGTAGCCACAAGCCAAGGAACACCTGGGCCACTAGAAGCTGGAAGAAGTGAAGAGAGACCCTCTCCTGAGTCCTTGGAGGGAGCATGGTTCTGACAACACCTCGATTTTGGACTTCTGGCCTCCGGAACTGTGACAGAGTCCATATCCATTGTTATAAGCCACCTGGTTCATGATGCATTGTTGTGGCAGCCCCAGGAAATGAATACACCCCTGCCCCAATCAACCCTTGCCCCCAAACACCTTCCACATCACTCTATCAAGGGATCCTTCCTAGAAATGCATAGGCTGTGGTCTTTGCCCTCAAGAATTCAGGGGCCAGTAATATATGATTTTTAAGAAAAACAAAAGACTATTGCACTTCTCCAAAAGAACTAGTTTTCTAATCAAGAATTATGCAAACCCTATAACTCAGACTTTGTAATCTTCCCCTTTGTCTGCCAGGAGACTCACACCCCAATTGTGGATGAACACTCGTGACCCGGGGAAAGATTGTACCTTACAAATCCTTGCTGTTTTCCCTTCATTACCCTTGACTTCTGAGTGTCATTTATTTCTCTTAATTCTGATTTTGCATCCTTTATTTGTGTGTTTACCTATTTTACTGTGGCTTGAAGAGCATATTGGTAGTTTTTTTTTTTTTTTCTTTTACACCATCATGCTATGAAAGTGCTTGAGAATGGCAAGGGAACATAATGCAGCCAGGCAGCCTGAGTCTGAATCCCAGCTCCAACACTTACTGGCTCGGTGGCCTCACTGAGTCAGGTTAGTTCACATGTCTGTACCTCAGTTTTTTTCATCTGCAAGCTGGGAATAAAGTAATACCTACCTTATAGGATTGTGGTGAGGACTGAATTAGATAATATTTATAAATACCGTGGGGTCTGGAACATGGTAAATACTATTATGCTTGTGAAGTAGCCAACTTCACTATCTTCATGAAAAAAACCTCTCCTGAGGTGGGAGCTGCATTGTCCATCTGCAGCCTGGGCTACAAGCTCCTTGATGTTCTTTATTCCATTTTGTATTTCCAGCTCCTTTGGCTGGCACTGATAGCTGCTTGAGAAATCTTGGTTGGATGAGTGAATGAATGAGTGAATGGATGGATGAAACCTAGTTCTTTCACCCATCAGGTGCACCGTGGTAGACAAGTCATTGTCCCCTTCTGGACTTCACTCTCCTCAGCGTGAAACTGATGTACCTTAAGGTTTCTTCCAGTTCTCAAGTTTCCCTGATTCTGTGCCTAAAGTGGCACACTGTGCACTGAAGGGTCCTTGGGTGAGACATTGCCCTGTCTCTGGATACTTTCTTCTGCAGCTTTCCCCTACAGACCGTGGGCCTGGGTGTCTGGGCTGCCCATGAAGCACGTGCTCAGTGGGCAGGCAGCTGCTGTGCCCCCTGAGCTGGGGAAGCCAGGAGGGAAGCAGGGGTGGAGACATGTGTGGGTGAGTGGGACTATGCAGAGGACACTGGGAGACTAGAATCTTGGGGGCTTGGAGATTCCTAAAAGCAGGAAATAGGAGAGAGTTCTTTACACTGAAGGAGGTGAAGAATGAAAGCGATCCAGAGTGAAGGTTTTCTGGCATCCTTTGGGGAGGGGTCCATCTCATTTTTTTTTTTTTTACATTTTTATTTATTTTTGAGAGACAGGGCACAAGCAGGGAAGGGGCAGAGAGGGAGGGAGACATAGAATCCAAAGCAGGCTCCAGGCTCTGAACTGTCAGCACAGAGCCGGATGCAGGGCTCGAACCCATGAACCGTGAGATCATGACCTGAGCTGAAGTCAGACGCTTCACCGACTGAGCCACCCAGGCGCCCATCATTTGAACCCCAGCATAGACCCTCCCTCAACCCCCTCTTTCCCACCCTCGACAAGTGCAGCTCTGTCTCACTCCTCCCAGCCCTCTGCTCCCACCTGCCAGCTGCTCTCTGTCCCATCCTCTGGACTCAGACTGCCCTGTGTTCAATTCCTGCCTCTGCCACTTAGTGGCCCTGTGATGTTGGGTAAGTTACTTAACCCAAGTGAACGTCAATTTCCTCATCACTGATGGGGGGAGGATAACTTAGTAGGTTGTTGTGAGAGATGAAATATTGTAAACAGAAGACTTAGCACAGCGTTAGGACATAGTATGAGCTCACAACATGCTAGCCATTATAATTATCAGAAGAAGAAGAGAAGCAGAGAGAGAGAGAGAGAGAGAGAGAAATGGGGAGGGAGAGAGAAATGCATTTGTTCAGGCACCTGAAGAAAGAAGACCGAGATGAATGGGTTTAATTGAAAATACTGGGTAGCACTCACACTGAAGAAGAATCCCATGGCCAGTACTCCAGAGTAACAGAGGGAATTACTCTGTCCAATTTTCTTTGTTACAAGTTGGAGTTTGATATCCTGGATTTATTTAAAGTGGGGCGTATCCACTCTCAAGCCCTCTAGGAGTCATGAGAACCCCACTGAAGATTCTAGAGCATCCATCCTGCCATCATTCCTAGTGGTGGCTGAAGTTTGTGTCTCCCTTAGGATGCTTTGGTTGCAAGAATCCCAGACTCACTCAGTAGAAAGGGGTTTATCACAGAGAGATTCCCCCAGAACACAACTGCTCCAAATTGCCAGATTCAGCCCTCGCTCTCCATCACCTCCTAATCTGCTCCCCACAACCGGCAGACTGAGTCTCCTTGTCCTCAGTTCCACATTCCCTGAAGAGAGGACCTGATTGTCAGAGGCGACGTGCAAATCAATTTGACGTAAATCAAATCCTAATTTAAATGCTCTAGGGGCTGGCTCCTTAAATATTTTAAGAGAGGCTTAAAAAAAGGAAGTTGAACACAAAATCCTTTGTGCAATATCAACAACGAAGCCCTAATCCAAGACATGTCGACCATCCCTGGGTTAAAATCACCAATTTTCTGCAGGCGGAAGCTGCCTGCAGACCCAAGCCTGCTGTCTCCTTTCCCGCAACCAGCATGGGATTCCCGCAACCAGCAGTCCCTGCAGATCCCTGGGATTTAAGTTCCCCCAAGCATTTTCCCACCACCCACCCACCTCAGCTACGTTTGTTTTCATTTTTTCACTCGCAGCCCGAAACCCCAAACAACAGCAGCATTTTGCCTTCTGTGACAGCAGCTGCCACTTCACCCTGTTACCTCCCCAAATAACACATTATTCATTTTTAACGCCACGCTTCAGAAAAGCCCCTTTCTCTGTCCACACAGACATCCTGCCTCAGTCTCCCTGAAGTCAAACTGTCTCCCTGAGAAATGCAATCTATGGCCCCGGCCACACATCCCTTCTCCAGCTATTTTATTTGAAGAGTAGGGCTCTGTGAGTATTGAGCATTTCAGAGCGGGAAGGGGGGTGTTTGAAAGGGAAAGGAAATACCAGCAAATTCATAGAATGGCAGGGAATCAAGGGGTCCAAGAGGCTACATGAACTAACGGTTTTGAATCCTGCAGACTAGGATGTTTCGTGCAGCTGGAAAGGCATTTTTCCCAGAAAAAAAATCACACACATATCACAGCACCAGGGCTGCTGCATAGCCACAAGGTGCCTTTGTGAATTAGAGAAGGGGGTCCCCTTCTCTGGATGGACTTCAGCCTCCATTTACCCCCTGAATAGGGTATCCCTGTGCAGATAGCCACTTGTACAATTGAGGGTGGTAACCCTGTGTGAACTCCCTGCTAGGGCTTTCCGTCTCCAGTTTAGTGCATACTCTCATGTTGCTGATGGAGCGTTGAGTTCTCAGGGTGGGGAAGTGACATTCTCAAGGTCACACACGGAGTCAGTTACCTAGGCTGAGAGTCTTGACTCTGCGCCCTTCTTGTGTTATCCCCCTCACCCCACATACACAGACCCTCCCACCTACCTCCTGATTAAATAGCCAATTGATTATCCTCACTCTACTCCGAGGCAAAGCCACCAGTGTAGCAGATAAAAATCTGTTGTCTAAATATCTAAATTAAATCCTTGTAGAAGATGCTTACATTGAAGTGTTGGTAAACCCAGTGGCCCCAGGCAGGGAAGAGCTATTCGCCTTATCAGTACAGTCTGGGTTGAATGATCCCTTTCCAACAGCGCAGGGAATGAAATCATGAAAAGGATAAGAGTCAGGATGGAGGGGGCGTGAGTCGGGGCTGGTGGCACTGAAAAGGTGCCACTCAGAAGGGGGAGGCTGTCCTGAAGAGGGTTGTTCAGGTGTGTTAAAGACAGGCCCAGTGTGAAGGCACAAATGAATCGCCCAAAATAGATGAGATTTCTCTCAGTGGTAATTGCGGAGCCGGTGAAAGGTTTTATATTGAGAGCACAGGAAGGAAAGAGCTGGGGAAATAAAGAGGATCTTATTTTGGAGCCAAGAATGAGGAAGGGCTCTTTTTTTTTTTTTTTTTTTGAAAAGGGGTGAAGGTGGTCTTTTCCAAAGAAAATGTGGTCCTGTTGGATGGATGCTGATTGCCCTGCAAAAGGGCACTATCGTGGCAACAGGTGAGTGACTCGGAGGCAATGGAGAGGAACCCTGGGTTCCATTGCCTGACTGACTTTGCTTGTACTTGCTACTTCTCAGCCTTAGTTTCTTCAATGAGTGAATTACTCTATTAGGCAACAACAGTTGCAAACTTAGTGTTGAACCAAGGAAACTAGGCATGAAGAGCACCTACTGTGTGATTCCATTTACATTTAAGCGCAAAAACAAGCAAAACTCATCTAGGAAGTTAGAACAGTCAGCAAAGAGAGATGAGAGAGTGACCAGAAAGAAGTGAGCACGGGAGAGTGTTTCCAGGTATTGGGAATATTCTGTTTCTTAATCTGGTGGAATTCATTGAGCTCTGCCTTGATAATCTGGGGACTCTTCTGTTAAGTCTGTATCTTTTTCTTAAAAGTTTGCCTAAACAAAGAAAAGGAGCTGACCCTGTATTCAGAGTCTCTCTGAGGAAATAGAATCTGTAGGGAAAGGGCCACCTGGAATTCAAGGCAGACAACTAAAGAGTTATGGAAAAGAGGCACAGTGACAGTCAGGAGAGATCAGCTGATTTGTAGGTAGGGCAACGTATGGTTTCATCAAGAGAATAAGGACTCTTGGTACACCTTGGGTCACCTGGGCAGGCAGGAGCCTGGGCAGACCAGAGAAGGACCTATGAGGGGATATGCACACCACTGCCCCCCAGTGGCCGCTGAGGCCAGAATCCCTCTCCTACAGGGCTGTGAATTCAGGCTTTTGTTCTATCCCACCAAGGGTCCTATGCCTGAACTGAAGTTAGTAGACTTGGATGTGTTTATGTCTCAATCAGAAGAGGAGAATGCTTGTTTTCTTTCTCTAACAGAGAAACCTCCACTCCACCCTCTGATGCGGGCTTCATGTTTGTGTGTTCATTTCAACACTCTGTGCTGGTCACTGGTCTAAATGCTAGGGATATAACCACAGCCAAGGCGATCACCCCAAGGGCCAAGATTCTAGGTGGCTGTTGAAGGCAAAGAGAGGATCTCCACAGGATTTTCTTCACAGACAAAGAGCTCCTAAGTCAGCAGTAAAAATTTAAGCCAGATGCCAAGCAGAACTTCCTGACTGCTGGATATGAAGGAGGGAAGCTTTACTGGACATAGATTTCATATATCATGGAGCTGAGTTGCAGGCCATAGCCTACCCAGTACTGGCAGAGGGATTGTGAAATTTGTAAATCATTATATACACCTCAAATTGAGGCCCAGACCACTGCACCAATTAGAGTGTTTTCAGTCACTGCCCTACCCCTCCCCCAAACTATAATGGAAAATGGCTTAAATAATAAGGAAAATGTACTCTCCCACTTACAGGAAGCCCTGCAGGAAGATTGGTTAACTCAGCAACTCAACTAGATCTCAGGTTTGGTTCTGCCATTCTCAGGGTGTTAAAGATGTTTCCCCTCACCATGACGCGAAGGCCACAGTACTTCCTTCCATTATGTGCAGACATAGTAAGACGGAGCATACTTTCTCATGTCCTCTTGTAGAATTATATCACGTGCTGTACCTAAGCCACTTACTGCTGCGGAGAATGGGTATCCATGATTGATTTCAATCAATCAAAATTCATTCTCTGGTACGGTGGGAGAGCCCAGCCTCCCCCCAGTGAGGCACGCTGTCTTGCCCCAGCCCAAATGCCTGAACAGAATCAGGATTCTGGGTAACAAGGACTCATTCCTGGATCACTTGGCAAGGGGATGAACACTGTGACTGGCTTACCACTTGAGTGGTAAGGTATCTTTATTCTTCCCTCACTCCTTCTAGACCAGGAGTTAGGGGGACTATGACAGCTGAGATCCCAAAAGGTGTAGCAACTCCTTTGGTCCCAGTTGAGAGCCATATGACAAAGAAAGAGGCCACAGGTCTCAGGTCACATGGCCAAGGGCCACCTGTTGTGTCTTGGGGGAGCAGAGCTAGGCAAGTCCTTAATATCATCCCAACAGCAGCCCACAGGCACTGAGCCCTTAGTGCATACCAGGCTCTGGTCTCCTGAAAGCATCCAGTGTGATCTCACATGCAGATCAGATCATGTCACCAAGCTGCTTAAGACCTTCCAACATCTTTTTTTCTTATTATTCCGAGAGGAAAACTCCAAATCCTTAACTTACCCTCCACAGTGCTGAATGATTTGCTTCTCTGTAAACTCACACCATTCTGCCTCTCCTCCATTTGCTCGACTTCTTTCCCTTTCTTCATTGCCCCAGACCCAATACATAATAGGTGCTTAATAAATATTTGTTGCATGGATAATTGCTTTTCCCCAGCCAAAAATCTTACTTCCCCTCTTCCACATTCTAGTTAACTCCTTAATGATTCCTTCTCTTCTTGCAAATGAAACCCTCACTGCAATTCTCTCACAGAATGCTAGACTTTTCGTCACTGTGCTTATCACAATTGTTTTTGGTGTATTTATGTGGTTATTTGTTTAATGTCTGTTTTCTCCATCTATTTGTGCATTTCAAGAGGACTGTCTATCTTTCTGTCTTCCCTGTATTCCCAGTGCCTGACACATAATGGGGCTTAAAAATACTAGCTGAAGCCCTGGGAACAGGGTGGTCTGGCATCATTCAGCATATTAGGGGCTGATGAGGGCCAGAACCCAATTCTGCTGGCTTCCAGCCCTAAGTTCTTTCCTGGAGCCTGGGAGGCTCATGGTGCATTTCTGTGTGATTACCAAAGGTGCCCTCTCTGGGTGGTTGAGTTCTGGCTGATGCAGCCTGATAGCAGGGCACACAGGGTGGTGGAGGGAATGTGGGCTGGGTTCAGCCTCTACAAGTCCTGTAGGCTGGACGCCTTTGTGCAACTCATCAATTGCACACACACACACACACACACACACACACACACAGAAACCCTGCTCTTCGCAAGTCCCTGCGCTGTGTGTATTCTACTCTAAACATTTCCTTATATGTCCTGGCTGGCCCCCTCCTCCAACAGGCAGCTTGTCAGCTTTGATCTTTTAATCCAGGATTCGCCAGAGCATGATTGACGTGCTTTTAAACTGAGCCTCCCTGGGGCTGAGAGCTGCTCCCATGGAAGCACAGGGACAGACAGTCTGGCCAGGTCTCTAAGCTGGATCTTGGGGCCTTAAGACATTTTCTGGTCCCTCTACATTCCAACCAGGCCAATGTAGGGGGCATAACATACATGTCTTTCAGAGCTCTATCAGGGACTCTACATGTCTCCCCAGCCTTGTATTGGGGCTATAAGAGGAGAAGGAGACCATCAATTGAAAAGCATCTATTGTGTGTCAGGTACCATTCTGGGTACTGGGTGAATAGGAAAAATGAGAGAACATGCTTCTGCCCTGCACAGAGCTTGCATTGTATGTGGGGAGGCACCTGAGTTAAAAAAAATATACAACATAGACTAAGGAGTGCCTTGACAGGGGTCTGGGAAGACTGTTCTGGGTATCCAGAGCAAAGACATGGAACCTCAGTGTGTGTGTGTGTGTGTGTGTGTGTGTGTGTGTGTACACAAAGGATAAAGATCTCCACAAGCAATGACACTTGTACTGTGACGTTAGCCAAACATGGAGTGTAGGAGTGGGGTAGTGTTGGGGCAGAGGAGCAGTGCATACAAAGACTAGGAAATAAGGGGGAGTTGTCTGTATTTCAGGGTGGTCAGTGTATCTAATGCAAGAAGTAAGCAGTGAGAGCTGAGGCTAGACATGTAGACAGAATCCAGATTATAGAGGTGTTAGCTCTGTGAATCCAAGTTTTCTAGAAGCAGTTGCCAAGACAGGATTACACATGGAAGGGTTTTACTAGGGGAACTGCCTGAGAGATAAATGGGGGTGGGGGGAGGGAGACTGGGAAGGCTGGGAGAGCATCAGACCTTGGATAGAGGGAAAGGAGGAGGAAGAAAGCTTGAGTGGAAGCATCGTAGCCAGCTGTGCAGTCTGTGGAAATTTCAGCAAGGTTCTTGGGGAGTCCTCAAGCCAAAGTTGGCCATTAGAGGAGTTGTGTGTGTCCCTGCTTTGGTATGCAGCTAGTATTCCAGCTTCTGACTGGAAGCAGCCAGTGGGAAGTATGACCTTCCCTTCTACAGAGGTCAGAGCTCAGCATTGCAGGTCTTGGGTCAGTTATGCTGCCCGTGGTTGGAGATATGGGAGATACATGCTTATGACTGTCACATCTGAGTTTGATTTTCTTCTAGGGAGAATGGGAAGTCACAGAAGGCTTTAAGCAATTTATGTTATTTTTTAAAAACATCACTCTAGTGGTGAGGATAGGTAGGGAAAGATCAGTCATAGAATAAGTTCAAAACCAACAATTATGGGGTGGAGTTGTTGTAGAAACACAGGGAAGAGATGATGTTGACCTGGACTTGAGGGTTATGGGTCAGTCACATGCAGAAATGAACAAATTGAAGTTATATTCAGGAGACAAATAATTAGAACTTGGTGGCTGTATGTGAGAGGTGAAACCAAGGACTCTAAGAGACAGAGACAGAATGAGGAGAACATCCATCACATATCATTGGTGTGCTAAATATAATATGTGGTACAACAATTTTGTTTAATTGTCACAACAACCTGGTAAATGTTATGGTTCTAGATAGTGGCATTGGTGCCCCCCTGTCCATCCACACCACACCAAGTGATCAGCCTAAGCTAATTGTGGACATCCCATTCTCTTACCTGCAGTTGTTTTAGGAATGAGTGTGTGACCCAATTTATGACAATAAGACATAAAGAGAAGTCTGCTGGGAGACTCTGGAAAGATCTCTCCTTTGTAAGAAAAAGTCATATTTAGAGATGGTCTTTTCCTTTCTCTGGACATTCTGGTAATTTGCGTATGATGTCTGGGACTGTCAGCCAATTTGAAATCATGACAGAGCAGCCTGAGAGCACAGCCCTCGCATCAAGGATGGGAAAGCAAAAAGATGGAAGGAACCTGGGCTGTCAGTGACATCACTAAGTCAGTTGATAAACCTACCCTGTAGTCCACCTGACCAGCTGGACTTCGTGGAGTTAAGATCATATATATTTACTTACGGTTTGCGGCAGTTTGAGCCAGAGCGTTCTGTTTCTAAACACATACAAAGTATAATCCCTGTTTTATAGATAAGTAAATGGAATCTTAAAGTTATCTATCATGGATGATAGATGTCAGAGTCTGAACACAATCCCAGGCCTTCTGACAAGGTCACTTTCTTTTGTCAATGACATTTTTCCTCTTTGTTGTTTTTTTAATGTTTATTATTTACTTTGAGAGAGAGTGGGGGAGGAGCAGAGAAAGAGGGAGAGAGAGAGAATCTCATGCAGGCTCTATGCTGTCAGCCCAGAGCCAGACATTGGGCTCAAACCCACAAGCCACAAGATAATGACCTGAGCCGAAATCAAGAGTTCGACACTTAATCGACTGAGCCAACTAGGTACCCTGACAACTTTCCTCTTTGATGTCAACTCAAATCAATTAATAAGGATAAAGCTAGATCTCTTGCCCTGTATGATCTTAAAATACAGGGCAATGAGAGTCAGATCTACAAGCACTAATTGTGCCCTTGCTGTATACTCTGCATGATGCAAATCATTGGGGAGGACATAGATGACCTAGTTATTAGCCCTGCTTTTGAAGTTTATGATATAACTGAGGAGAAATGAACATAACTGGAGACTAGAATAGTAGATCATTTTTAAAGAGCACTTATTGTGTACTAGAAAATGGGATAAGTATTCAATGCATCTTATAGTTTATTCCTCACAACAGACAACAGAGTATTTATTATAACTATTATTACTATTATTTATTATTAATAAATTACTATTTATTATTACTATTATTGCTATTTACTATTACTATTATTATTATTATTACTATTGTAATAATATCAGATATAGAGGCACAGAGAGGCTATTAAGTCACCCAAGATCACAAAACTGGTATAAATGGAATTTAGGGCAGCCTGACTCCAGAGCCTGTACTCTTAACCACTATGCTATACTGCCTCTCCTAACAGAGATTGATTCATGCAAGATAGAATGAAGCCAAATGGTGTACATACAGGTTGATAATAGCTAAAATTCTTAAACACGTATGTGTAGGTACTTTGCACATGTTATTGCTAATCCTCAGTGGTTCTCAAACTTAAGCATGCATTAGAAACACCTGAAAGGGTTGTTAAGGAAAAAATTGCTGGATCTTACCCCCAGTTTCTGATTAAGCAGGTACGGGATGGGAAGGGGAGTCTTGGGATTTACATTTCTAACAAGTTTCCAGGTGATACTGAATGCACTGTGAAAGCCACTGCCTTAGAATAACTCTGTAAAGGAGAGATTACTACCCCACCCCCCCCCCCGTTTTGCAAGCGGGGAAACTGGCTTATAGTAAACAAATCATCTGCCCATACCTCACAGTGGGTAAGTGCCAGACCCAGGATTTGAACTTGGTTCAGCCTGACTCCAAAGTCCATGTTCTATCTATTGCACCACAATACCTCAAGATAGAAATGCACCACAAATTTGGGAGAGAAGACTGTGGGCTGCTCAGGGAAGGTTTCCTGGAGGAGGAGGAGACCTTGAAGGAAAATGAATTTAAATTAGCCATTTCCAGCTATAGACATGACCAGAGGAACACTGGTCTTGCCACATTATAGCATGCAAACACTCCTGCTTGGATTTCTACTTAGTGGGAGGCATTGTGGTGAGGACACACAGTAAGAGCTGCTCCATAAAAGGGAGGTATGGGCAGATTACATATCCTGGAGAAGGATAATAGCAGGGATCTCAGAGGCAGGAAGGGACTGATTAAGGAAACCACTTAAAAGGTAGACACAGGTGGGAAAGTAAGTACTATGCCCCATACCCAAAGGTGAGGAACAACTTGCAATATCTTCTTTCGTGAGAGGGGATGAGTAGCCTTTACACCACCCCTATTCATTCCCTCAAGTAAGAATGAAGAACATGGCTTGGATATGTGCCCATCAGAATCTGCTCCCTTATTCCCATACTAATTTCCTCAATCAAAGCCAAGGACAAGGGCAGTGATTTCTCCTTTGTCATTGAATGAAAAGTGATAATATTCTGTGACTGAAGGCACTGCAATTGTTAAGCCTCAAGGAAACAATCAATGAAGACAGAGACACAAGTGTGAGCAAACACTTCAAAAACTATACACCGAAGAGAGGTTTATGCTGTGTGGTCATCAAGGTTAGAAATTGGACCAATATGTGGAAATCCCAAACTAAGAATGTGCTAATAATTCTTGATGTCATCTGTCAATCCGGTCATCGAGCCATTCACCAACCAGCCGTTTCTAAGTTTGGGATTTATTTTTTTTATAAATGATCTGCCAATATTCTGCTCTGTGCCAGGGATGGTCCTAAGAGCTTGTTGTGTCAAACAGAAATGGTTGTTGCCTGCATCGTTGGTCTAAGTCCATCTTGTTACAACTTAGGCTTAGTTTTGAAGTTAAAATATTTTAAGCTATTTTTCAGTGAGAGAAAATGTGTCTAGTCACAACTAACCCTTGTCCTATACCCCTGCTTCTTCCTGCAGTAATAATACATGCTTTGGTTGTAATGAAACTTGCTGAATATGCCAAAAGTCACATCACTCCTAGTCCTTTCTCCTCCAGGGAGCGGGAGCCTTGGATTAAATGCAGACATGACATGGTCAGGGACACATTAAGCAGGCTGCACCACATAAACGTGATAGGAGTGCATTCCGATGTAGGAGAATGCGTTTCTCCATGAGGACGACCTCCCAGCTAATGGCCCATCCCTCAGGGACCCACACAGCTGTCCCAAGGCATTTCTGGGGTCTGAGAGAGAAAATCCATCAGCCATTCACGACGAAGCTGGGGAGCGCTTCAGCTCTCTAATAGGGTCATTAGCTGGGTAACAGATGAATCTGAACAGCGACAGAAGGGCGGAGGTAACTGAAACACGAGAGAAAAATACACAGTGAGCTTCCATATTTTCTCAGAACACATGTTGTCTTCAGAATTCCCTCTACTGCCCAGCATCATGAAATGTCAGAAACCAAGGGATTTGTAAAGAGCAACTCAGAGAACCTGGGGTATGCCACAGGATGAGAAAGAACCTAACCGCAAGGGAGGGATGACAGATTTCCAGAAAACAGCAAGCTAATCCGGCAGAGCTGTTGATGATATCATAGGGCACTTATAAATGCACTCTTAGTGATTCTGTAAGCCCAGGAAATCAGGCAGAATGATTTGTGAGAAACCAGGGACCGTGTTCTAAGCAGAAAGTTTAGTTCTGGCTTAGGAATTTATTCCATTGTTGACTTGTATTAATTAAGCCTGCTTTCTGACTATAAAAAATGATACATGTTCACTGGGGAAAGTACAGCAAAAAAGAAAATAAAAATTACCTCAAATCCCATAATTTAAAGATAAATACTGTTAACTTTTTATTGATATCCCTGCAGTCTTTGGTCTATGCATACGCATACATCTCTCTGTTTTGCGAAATTAAAATCATATTTTATAAATTCATAGTTTTAGAAACTGTCTTTTTCACACTTACCAATATATCATGAAATTTTCATGAGTTCCCCCCCATATTGAAAACTATTTCTCATGAATACTATTTTAATGCCTATATTGTATAAATACATCTGCTTGAAACATACAATAAGTGATATTCAACTGGTTTTAACCTACAAAAATGGCAATTTCATATGGTTCACTAGTATTATAATTGATTTCTCCAGCCTTATATTCATTGACATTTAGACTGTTCCCAAATGTTCTCAATTACAAAAATTTTGCAGTGAACTTCATGTGTCCAGATCTTTGCACACATCCATGATTATTTCCTTCTGGTAAATCCTTATGTGCAAGTTATATATTGCTGTGTAACAAATTAACTCTATACAAACTAGCAGCTCAAACAACACACATTTTTGGCTTAGTTTTCATGGATCAGGTTTAACTGGGTCTTCTGCTTCAGGATCTCTCATAAGGCCGAAATCTAGGGGTGGGCAGAGCTGAGGTCTCCTCTGAAGGCTCAGCTGGGGTAGGATCTGCTTCCAAGTTCACTGAGGTGGTTGTAGGCAGGATTCAGGCCTTTGTCAGCCATTGACCTGAGACCTCCCTCAGGTCCATGCCATGTGGCTTCTCCATAGAAAAGCTCATAACATGGTAGCTGTCTTCGTTAAAGCCAGCAAGTGAAAGAGTCTGCTAGCAAGATGGAAGTTATAATCTTAATGTAACTGAATCACAGAAGAGACAGCCCATCACTTTTGCCATTTTCTTTCAGTTAGAAGCAAGTCATAGGTCTTAAGGGGAGGGGGTTACACAAGGAGATGGAGATTTGGTGGGGAGGGTATAATCATCTTAGAGTCTGGCTATCACATTCCAGAAGTGACTGCTAGGTAAAATATGTAAAAACAATTTTTAGTGTTTTGAGATTTATGAATGAATTTCCTCTTGCCATAGTTGCATTAATTTGTCTTCCCACCAGCAGTAAACAAGAGGACCTAGCTGTCTGCAATCTCACCAATGCTGCCTATTTTCATTTTTAAAAAAGTCCTTTCAATTTGATAGGGAAAAGATGTTATCCTGTTTTTATTTGTATTTTTTCCATAACATTTTTTTTCATGTATTAATTGGTCATTGTATTTCTTCTTTTATAAATTTCCAATTCATGTCCCTTGCCCATTTTTTTTTAAAGGCTGTTCACAGTTCTAATATAATAAGGGTTTCAATAACTATCTGTAATGCATGTTTTAGATGTTTTTCAGGTTTTGTCATTTGTTTTAAAATCTTGGTTGAGAAGTTTACAAAAATATTTAATATTCTACATGGTCAAATCCAACAATCATGTGCTTTGTGATTTCTTCTTTTACCTTTATTTCCACCCCCAAATCAGGTATGTTAGCATCTAAAGTTTATTTTTTATAATTATTTTATTGTTGCCTTATTTATCTTCAACTCTACAAACCAGTGGTTCATCTTTTCTCTCCTGTCTCAGCTGGGTGATGGTGTGATAGCACCTCACTAGTGTGGATTTCTGACTGAGAGCAAGGGGCCCCAAGTAGGGTGTCAGAATCTATCTCAGTGGCATGGAGGAAAAGGATGGAGGGTGGAGACACTAGTCCTGTTATTTCAGGGGGGTTGTTTTTTGTTTTGTTGTTGTTGTTGTTTTGCTTTCTTGCATTGATTGTAACCTTTGACGGAAATTGTAAAATAAGAGATAGTAGCAGGTGTCTGTTAAAAATGTTCCTAGTGTTTCGTCATGAAGCATGATGTTCTTTTGTTCATTTGAAATTGATATTCTTTATCAAATTTATTCCCAGTTCAGGAACACTTCAAAATTATCTATAATGAGTGTTGGTTTTTAAGGGGGCATTAACTTAAGCAACCCCAATATGTTTTATTTGACTTATTGGGACAAATCTTATGGGTTATGGCCCTTTTATCTCAATAAACTTCTAGTTTCCATTGGGTGTTATTTGATGTAGGATTGGCATTTGCATTTACAGTGAGATAATTGGTTGTTGTTATTATTATTATTGTTACTATTATTTTGGTACTAGGTTTATATTAATCTTTTTAAATACTTTGGGAAACTTTCTCCTTTTTCTATGTTTCATTACATTTTATAAGATAAGGGATTGCTGATTTTTGGAAGTTTGAAAGATCTTTTTCTAGAGCTATCTGGGTCCAAGACTCTTAACAGAGTTAACTATGTAACAAACTGTTCAGATTCTCTGCCATCACTGGGCTAGTCAGTTTTTCTGCCTCTTGTGCTAATATGGTAATTTATATTTCCCCTATAAGTTGACTATTTCATTGAAAGTGTTTAAAACATGTCAGCTAAAAGTTATAATTATAGTCCTGTCATAAGTTTTGATCTGTAATTATGTTCCTAATTTTATATATATATATATATATATATATATATATATATATGCGCATATATATTCATTTGTTCTTTTATCCTTGATTAGATACGATGAATTACCTACTTTAGAATGAGGTTTTGTATTTAAATATCAATTCTATTAGCTTTTAGTTTTTTTCTAATTCATTAATGTCTTTATTTATTTGTATTCCTTTCTTCTCTTGTATTTGCTGACATATTTTAAAGAAAACCCTAGAAATCATTTCATTTGATCACTGCATACTTCAGAATGCATCTCTTAAAAAATATTTTTTCTAATTTCCTTAGATATATTTTGTGGTTCTTCTTCTACTTTATTAGATTGCTTTTTCTTAATTGATTTTTTATTCTTTCTTAAAAGAAAAGCATTTAAGACTATGAATTTACTTCTGAGTACAGAACTAGCAGCATGTATTAATAAATTTGATGTGTAATATTCTCAATACCACAGTTTTCAAAGTTAGCAACAGTTAAAGTTTTGGTTCTTAGTCTAATAACTATATGGAATTAATACATATGTTCATATATATCCCTCTAGCTTTCTTGTTTAAGTATTTTAGAAGCACTTCTAGTTTTATTGCAGTGTGACCTGTTTTGCAGGTTGCTTTCCCTGGGAAGCAGGTTCTGAGGAGGTTAGCATGCAAGGAATTTATGACAAGGGATTCTGGGGTCAAGTGACACCTGTGGTAGGGAAGGGAAGGAAGGGGAACAAGTTGAGCTGCAAGAGAGTCTCCATGGAAGCCTCAACTAACCCCACAGAGAGCTTTGAAGTTGGGAGAACCCTTCAGAGTTGCCTGGAGTTGGGGCAACTGTGAGGGAACGCATTTATTACCCGCATCAATCACTGAATGCAGGCTGCCTCTGAAAGGGGCAAAGCTTTGGACTCCTGCAGTAGGAGCAGTCTCTGAAGGGTCTGACAGCTGAATGCTGTCTGCTGGCAGGACTCCCAGGGGCTGGGAGAATACACTCTTCATTATTGAAAATGGATCTGGGCAGGATATCCTAGTCTCCACTACAGTTGCAGAAATTTCTAACTTTGGGATTTATTTTTTTATAAATTATCTGCCAGTATTCCAGAATCATGTTTATTCTTAAGAAGGCTAAATGTCTAACATATATAATCTATATAATTCAAACTCACTGGTTTTTATCTACTTGGTTTGTTGAGGAATATTAAAGTATTCTCAAGTAATTATGAGTTGACTGTCTCTCCTTGTATTTTTTATTTTATGTATTTATTTATTTATTTATTCATTTATTCATTTATTATAATTTTTGCTTTATACCTTTTGAAATTGTGCCATTCGATACATAAATACCCACAATATTGTATCTTCATTATGGCATGAATCTCCTGCCCATGAAACACCCTCTTTGAATATTGTTTTCCTTTGGTTTGGATTCTGTGTTCATTGATATTTTCACCCCTTGTTTCCTTTCACTTGTCTGATATATCTTTGGCCATACCTTTATTTTCAAGCATTTTGTGTTATTTTCAAGGTATGTCCCTTATAAAAAGCATATAGTAAAGTTTAATTTTTGGTTTTTAATTTTTGGCACACAACTGAGAATACTGGTGTTTTGATAATGGAATTTAACCCCTTTATAATTATAGTCATAACCAATATAACATCTTACTTTATGTCTTATTTTAATATTTGCTTCATTTTCTGTTTTCTAATGTATGAACTATAGAATTCATTATGTTGATTAATTTCTTACTGGGCCGCACTATATTCTTGAATTTTTTTCAGAATATATAAATTACAACATTTAATACTTACCTTTTTTAAAAATTTTTATTTGTCTTTAAAAATTTTTAAATGTTTATATCTGGTGGCAGGCGGAGGTAAGGGGAAGAGAGAGATGGAGACACAGAATCTGAAGCAGGTTCCAGACTCTGAGCTGTCAGCACAGAGTCTGATGTGGGGCTCAAACTTACGAACTGTGAGATCATGACATGAGCTGAAGTCAGACAGTCAACCGACTGAGCCACACAGGTGCCTCAATACTTACCTTTTTAAAATGTGGACTTTTTACTCTTCAGTTGGAACATTGACTTCATTAAGTACGTAATCTCTGGATCATGATATTTCCCCTCAAAACTGTACTGTTCATTACATTTCTTGGTGTAGAAGTTTGAGGACTGCCTGATTTGGGATTTTTTTCCCCCTTAATATTAACCTTTCTTCCTGCTTTCCTGGTAAAATTGCTTCGTTACCATTGAAACTGAGAAAATTTCACCAAGATATATAGTTGTTTGTCTTTCTTCATTTTTTTTCCTGTAACTTGCTAAGTCTGTTTGATCTGCAGATAAAAGTAATTATTCAGCTCAGCAAAGTTTTCTTTATTATTTATTGGTGCTCTTGCCTCTCCTCATTCCACAATGTTGGATGTTGTGGATCCATTCTCTGTGTCTTTTATTTTTCTTTTTTCCTTTACATGTTTCTGAATCAGGGGATATTTTCTTGAACTTATCTATACATTTTTCTTTTAATGCTCTGTAATGTGCAACCTACTGTTTAATGCTTCTATTGCAATTTTATTTTGAATTCAGCCAACATGATTTTCATTTCCCTGGAATTTTCCAGATTTCATGGGTACCACTCTCTGATGATCTATTCTACTTATATAGATGCAATGCTCTCTTTTATCAAGAGGGCATTTATATTAACTCTTTATGGTTGAGTCTTCTTATTCCCCTCTTCTAAACTTTGAGTCTTTTCATATGGCCAAGCATTATTCTCTGTTTGCCCATGCTTACAGAGTAAGGTCCAAGCTTGTTACAAATTGGAAGCCTGTGTGGGTTCTAAGAGGGATTTAGTAGATCTTTGGTAGGATATTTCAGGCCAGATGGAGAGAAAAGGGAAACATTTAGATTTATTGTAATTTTCCTTTTCCTTTTCATAGATTCAGCTGCTTGGAGAGATAAGAGAGGTAGCTGGAGCCAAAGATATCTTTGGCAAGGAGCTTTGCCTGTACAAAAGATTTTCTTTTTCTTATTTGTAGGGAAGCCAGAAGTGGCCTCAGTTTTGGTCAGCAAGATCACAGCAGTGCCCTGACTTTCTTCATGACCCAAGTATGAATCAGTGCCATAGTGAATTCCATCTGGTGTGGCCATTGGCTTCACTTCACTTTCCAGAGATACTGATGGGTTCCAAAATTGTCCCTTGATGACTTCATAGCCCACCCTGGCTTCTTGCCAGGTGTTTATAAGGTTCAGCTATTGTCTCTTCCATTTATTTCTAGGCCCTTTGTTTTCAGCACACAGTGGCTTAAAACTGAGCTTGGGCCTTTCTTCGTGTCAACCCTATACCTTGCTGATAATTTTGAATGTTCTTCTGTCTTGTGAGAGTTGCTCTTCTTCAGCTTTTAGCATAAACAGAACGTCTTATGATCGAATAAAGGAACAACACTGTTTTCTCTCTATGTTTATGGTCTGTTAGTCATTTCAGATGGCATTTTGGGGGCCACAAGGGGAGCAAGGTGGATAACACCCCTGGGGAGTTCTTGATTGTTTGACAGCAATTATGAGTAGTGCCTTAGGGAATAACTGTCCAAGTTTAAGGGAGAAAGAAAGGGGAAAAGAAGAAGTTGAGTGCAGAAAGGTAAGAAAGTGAGGGGTAAAGAAAGAAGACACAGGACAGAGAGGAGAATGAGCCTACAAGATGGTCTGTGATGCCCACTTGAACCTTATGGTATCTTCCACTGCTCTAGCTAACTATGTCGAGAGTCCCTAGGATGTCCCCAGATCCTCTGGTGGGGTTTGAGGAGAATGATGATGCTAAGGGTACTGTTTTGGGTGAACTCCTTGCCAGTCTTCTTCACTTCTGCTACCTGCTGCTCGAGGGAAAGAGAGCACCCAGAGGAATTTTTTTTGTCTTGTTTCCAACAGGTCTTAAAAATAGGTTGTGATGGGAGCAACAGGGGATGCTGAAGGTAAGGCAGATGTCCACACCCCCTGCTGGTAAAAGCAAGCAGTAACACCATCTCTTTTCCTCCAGGTCTGGGGTAGATCACTGGTTTGGCCTCTCTTGCTCAGATGGGGACAGGAGGAGGATGGGGGCAGAAGGGGAAAGGGAGGGAGGGAAACAGAGAGAGAGAGAAATCTCAGAATGAATGCCATCTAGACTGCATAGTGCCATACCATATGAGAAAGGAAATGCCCTAGGAGTTAAGGACTGTTATTGGAAAATAGACTTTCCTGTTTAGAATGCAAGAGAGTGAGGCCATGTGGTTGGAGCTGGAGGGGACACTAGAAGACAAGAAGAGAGACAGGGCACCACTAACCCTTCAGAATAAGGATTGGACTTCTCTTAAATTTATATAGATGTCTTTGTGCTTCTCCATCACATTACAGTCTGGGTGAAAAATTATCCCAGGCCTACCAAGGAAAATAGTTCTGTGTGAATCAAGGTTTTGTTGCCAAGGGCCACGTTAGCACATGGAATTGCTTTATGGGTCAACATGGCTGATTTATTTATATGTGTACCCTGTGGGTGTCCATTAGGCCTCTCAGACTGTGATCACCACAGGGACAGCTGGCTTATATATATGTTGCCTGAGCACGTGGTAAAATCCCTGTAACACATTTGCTAAAGATAAGGAGAAGGAAGGCATGAAAATGTATCTGGGCTGCCTCTGAGTCCAGGGCTGCTCCCCAAGACACCTGGGTTCTTATTCAGACCCCTTAATTGCTGGGCACATAAATGGTAAATAGCATCATCTGGCTGAATTTCAGTTTCCTCAACTGTAAAATGGGGGTAGCAATATTCCCTGCTGGTCTAGAATGTCAGCGAGGTTTCATTGTGGCTGAAAGACTATAGGAATGACTAAGTTTAAATATATAGGAATGGAGGCACTTGCGTGGCTCAGTTGGTTAAGCGTTCGACTCTTGATCTCGGCCCAGATCATGATCTCACGATTCATGAGACTGAGCCCCACTTTGGGATCTGTGCTGACAACGTGGAGCCTGCTCGGGATTCTCTCTCCCCGTCTCTGCCCCTCCCTTGCTCATGCTGTCTCTCTCTCTTTCCCTCTCTCAAAAATAAATAAATAAACTTTAAAAAGAGTACTGTAGGAATACTACAGCAGGAAGCAATAATACTATTATATCCATCTAGTTATTCATTCAGCAAATCCGTTATTGAGCAACTACTATGGGCCATGCCCTTTGGTAGGTGCTGGGGACACAGCCATGATCAAAGTAGGCACCATCACTGTCTTCACTATGCTCACAGACCAGTGGCTGAACGCATAACTAATCCTTCTTCCCTGTCTTGCTTGTAGACTTGCTTCTTTATCTTTGAAAGTCGAAACATTTACCAAGATTTTTAGGTGTTTGTCTTTTCTCATTATTTGTTCCCAGAACTTGCTAAGTCTATTTGATTTGCTGATAGAAGTCATTCTTCACTTGGCAAAGTTTTCCTTGTTTTTCTGCCTGATCTTTTTTCTCCTTCTTATTAGACAATATCGAGTGTCCTGCATTCATGCTCCCCATCTCTCTTTTTTTTTATCCTCCTCTTTTCCACATCTTCATGGAATGTTACAAGGATATAGTGTCCCCAGGAACTTGCTAATGAGTACTCTCACTGCCCACGTAGACCCAGGTTATTTTCAGCTCTTCCTGGAAAGCTTAGGATTCTCCCTCACTGTCCCTCACCTTCCATGAAGATGGGAGGCAAGGGGGTGGGAAAGAGTTGGATTGGCCTCTTGATGTCCAGCTGATCTCTTGGTATCTGGCACCACTTACTAAGAGCAGATTTGCCTGCCTCAGTCCTTCGTGTCAACACTGTTTAAATACAAGAAGCCACAAGAATTAAGGAAGTCAGGGATGGGACTTGGCTCAAACACAACAGGCATCATTTCAACCTTTATTTTTCAGAGCACTCTAACAGTTGAATCAAATGAGTTCTCATCACCAACAAGCACTGACATATGATGTTCTGCCATAGAGCTTTCTGGTGCTCCCCTTAGTGCACAAGACCATGGTGCTGTGGTTGGTGTTGACATATTGCACAGTGCCAAGAAGGCATGTTTACACTGTAGCCCGTGTAAAGGGCATGTCCTTGAGCACACAGGAATGTCTCCAGGTGCACCTGGCTGCAGTAGTCCCCTAGTGATAGGATTAGGGGTGACTTCAATTTCCTCCTCCTCTTCTTCCCCCTCCTCCCTCTTCTCCTTCTTTTGTTGCATGTTTCACATGTTCTATAATTTTCATGTTTTAGCACTAGTATCACCAATATTATTATTATTTGTTTCGGGAACTTAGCATATCACTCCTCACATCAAAGTTTGAACCAATGTGCAGGGTGATCAGTTGGTGCTGATTTGCTCATGACTTTCCTGGTTTTAGCACTGAAAGTCCTGTATCTCAGGAGTGCCCCCCACCCCGAGTCCTGGATAAACCAAGATGGCTGGACATCTTACCAATGTAATATATAAACAATGTGGCAGCTGAATAATGAAACAAAAAAGAAAATACTGACATGGATATTCAGTGCTGGACTTGGGAAAGCTGGAATAGAAAATGTGACCTGGAACTGAGGCTGAATTATGACATTTGCCTTTGATACCTGAATGAAATACTGGAACTTGACATCCACATTTTCAGAAGTGGCTGGAGATCGAGAAAGCTTTCCTCACCCACCTAGACGTGGGGACAGGAGACAGTGTGTAGAGCATGTGCACTGCCTTTGTATGCAATGACCTCACACACTAATTAAACATGACCTAGTTATTTCCATACTCTGACCAATTGGACTGACAATGTTCACCTGGCAGAAGAGGCCAGAAATTCTCCTAATAACCTTCCCAGAATGGAGAGAGAATGGGTGGAAGTCACCTCCGCTAAGTGGCAAGGTATGAATGTCAGGGAAGGAGGAAAGAGGCACCTGTCCCAACATCAATGGCAATGAGAACAACAGTAGTAATAGAGGCTACCACTTTACTGATTGTTCATTATGATCCAGGCATCATATTAAGCTTCTTACCTATGCTAACTTATTTGATCTTCATAATAATCCTTACTGTCTAAGACATGTTACCCCCATCATTCAAGTGATGAAACTGAGGCACAGACAGGTGAAGCCATTTGCCTAAGACACCCAGCTAATAGGTGTGCATCTGGGATTCAAGTCCAGTTCCATCTGAGCCTAATAAGCTGATCTGGTCATGAAACCACAGACCTCAGAATCTAGGAATGACCTTGGAAATCACATGGCCGAATGTCTTCAAATCGGAAGATGAAAAGAGCCTCAGAAAGACCCCAGGACTTTCCCAAGAACATAAAGCCAGTTAGTGACAGAGCCAAAAGCCAGAGATCAAGCCCCCTGACTCCCAGGTCAGTGCTCTTTCCATCTGACCAGCAGTCCATAATGTAGTTAGAATCCCAGGTTGGCGAAGCAGGTTGTGCAGTGGGGTGAGTGGGCATAGGGAGCTGCAGGCAGGCTTGGTGGGAGAGAGAAATGAGGAAGAGGCTGAGGGTACAGGATAAAGCAAGAGCCAAGAGGGAAAGGGGTGAGAAGAGGGGAGATGGGGAAGGAACAGGAGGAGGCATGATGTTAGAGAAACAAGATCTGCAATAAATAGGAGGAATGCTACAGAAATTACTTTTTGAATGGCATTTAATTGGTTTATTAGTGTCATTCAGTTGTGGTTTGATTTGATCCAAACCTCTGATGTGTGTGGTCCACTGCCCACTGAGGACACTGCTTCACAAACAGGCTTCACAAACAGCCACAAATGGCAGACGTGAGAGGAGGAGGTGGGGGGGGGGGATGACAGAAGATGAGAGAGAGGAAAAGCAGGGTGGTGTGGAGAGGTACGATGGATGGAGGTGAGGGAAGGGGATAGAGACAGAGAAGGAGGGGAAGGGAAAAGAAATGCAGAGGGTGGGAGAGAAGACAGAAGAAAATCAATGCAGCAAAGAGGATTTCAGGATCAATGGAGACCAAGGGGGTCAGAAAGCTACAGAGTATGGATGCTCAAAGGGGCAAAAGCAAAGAAAAGGCAAACAAGAGAGATAGGATGCAGGGAAGGAAGAAAAAATTTCAGGGGCACCTGGGTGGCTTAGTCGGTTAAGCGTCCAACTCTTGATTTTGCCTCAGGTCATGATCTCATGATGATCTCATGGTTTGTGGGTTCAACCCCCGCATTGGGCTCCATGCTGAGCAGGGAGTCTGCTTGAGATTCTCTCTCTCTCTCTCTCTCTCTCTCTCTCTCTCTGCCCCTCCCCTGCTCTCTCTTTCTCTTTCTCAAAATAAATAAATAAACTTAAAAAAAATTCAGGCACACCTCAGAGATATTGCAGGTTCAGTTCCAGACCGCAGCAATAAAACAAGTCAAATGAATTTTTTAGTTTCCCAGTGCATATACAAGTTATATTTGCACCATAGTGTTGTCTATTAAGTGTGCAATCATATTATGTCTAAAAAGAAAACCCGATGTCCATAACTTAATTTCAAAATACTTCATTATTAAATTCTACCCATCATCTGTGCTTTCAGTCATTATCACTGATCATGAATCACTATAACAAATATAATGATAATTAAAAAGCTTTAGATATTGTGAGAGTTACCAAAATGTGACACAGAGACACAAAGTGAGCAATCCTGTTGGAAAAAAAAATGGTGCCAATAGACTTCTTTAATGCAGGGTGGCCACAAACCTTCACTTTGTAGAAAACGCAGTCTCTAACAAGCTCACTAAAATGAAGTACAGTAAAATGAGGTATGCCTGTGTAAGGGGAATAATGAGTTATAAACACACACACACACACACAGCTATGTCCCAGGCATCTCCTGAGGACTCATTGGCTAGACATTCTCTGGACTAGCGGGCACCAGGGGTCTGCCTGCCATGGTCCAGGCTATTCTCCAGTCTCCTGCAAAGGAAGCCCTCCTTTGTCATCAGTGCTCTGTCCATCCGAATGATGGATGAGCATATAGATGAGCAGCTCCCTGTGGATACCTCTGGAGACAAGGAGATCCAGCTGGGAGCTACAGACTGGTAGCATCTCAGATCTGCAAAGACATAGTCTTTTTCACAGATAGGGAGATGGGAGCCCAAAGAAGGGAATGGAATCAGAAGTGAAGTTTCCAAAGCTGCTTGTTCTGCCTCCTAGATCAGAGCTGGAACCCCAATATCGGGTTGTTGGGATAATTTCATGCAGTGGTTGTGGGTGCAGGTGTTGGACCCACACAGATCCAGCTGTGCAGCCTTGGCCAGGTTAATTTACCTCTCTGAGCTGCACTTTCTGTAAAACATAGATCAAGGTTGCTATAAGGCACCAGGGAGATAAAAATATATCAGAAGTATTTGGAAAAAGCCTGGCACATGCAAAGTACTTGATATATTATGATTTTTATTATTAATAAAAGAAGGCACTGAGACACCCAGAAGAGTCAGGCAGATTCTCCTTAGCTAGGACTTGAGAAGGGCTATATGGCATTGTGATTATGAAAATGAATCCTATAAACCAGAATGGCTGTGTTTCAATTCCAGTTCTGCTACTGAATGACGTTGGTCAAGTTAATAACCTTGCCGTGCCTCAGTTTCTTCATCTGCGAACAGGGATGACACTAGTTCCTACCGCACTGGATTGTTCACCAGGATCAAATGAGTCATACGGAGGAAATGCTTAGAGCAAGGTCTGATCTGATCCCTAGTAGGTATTAGATACCTGTTAGATCTCATTATTAGTATTACTGGGGTATATGGATGTGGGGACCAAGGACCAAAAGGTGGATACACCCAGAGGCACATGCAGTTGTTGCAGAGCTGAGATTTGACCCCAGACCTGACTGTTGGCTTAGGATTTCCCAAGACTCCAGAATCCCCGTTTAAGAGTCTTCACACATTGCCACACTTTCCAAAAGTGGTGACCCTCCACTCCAACCCTTCCCCATTGCCAGCAATGTGTAGCTTCTCAAGCCTTAGCCACATCGTTGATGCAGATGCCTTCTTTTGAGGAGAGACAGCAGAGAGTGTTGTGACCCAGACTTTGGAACTCCCAGACCTTTCTCTACCGCCTCTCACCCCCCCAGCACACATAGGCATCCACACCCAGATACACACATGGACACGCCTCCCTCTCCAAGTGTAATTACAAAAGCTAAGTCAACGTGGCTGATAGTAACCAACTGGGAACATGGCTGGATGTGCCTCCAGTGCTGATTCCAGGGGCCAGTAATTTTCATATTCATCTGTGAAATGGGGGTGACATGACTTTTTATGGAACAGAAAAAATGCGTGTGTAGCTAATGAGCTGTAATTCGGGAGAGTTCCTGTCTTGACTGGGACTAACTCTTTTTATAAAGAAAATAATTAACAATCTCAATGATTCACTGGTGGAGAAAAGAGGTCTGCTTTGGGCACCATTAATTATCCCAGAGCTGGTGTTCTGGGCCTTTTTATCTCTTCTTAGACTGGTCTGGACAGAATGGGAGGGAAGCAGAGATCCTGCTTTACCCCCATCAAAAAGCCTTTGCCACAGCCCCTGTGAGGGTGGGAGGGAGAGGAAATCACAAGTGTAACCTCTTAGCCAGGGTAAGGAGATCTCTTGGCTCCTGTCCACACTGAAGCTCACCCAGGGAATCTTGGAGCTGGAAGGGACTCTGAACTTTGGGTTAAGTCTGGAGGTCTGTGTTTGAATTCCAGCTCTGTGGCCTTTAGCGAGTTACTTAACTTCTCTGAGTCTCAGATTGCCAGCAGGACCTGGAAGGGTCATTGTATGGATTAATTGAGAAAACCTCTGAAACATTGTGGAGCTTAGCGGACATTTTATAAATTATTTTCATGAAGGATTCAGAGTTCAGTCTCATCATTGTGCAGTTAAGGCCTGGAGAAGCAAGAGAACTTGACCAAGGACCCACTGTTTGTGGTAAATCTGGGATAAGAACCCAGGTTTCTTTTGGACCTGTTGTTACTATCTTTTGTTTGTGTCTCACTTCACCATGGTGTACCTGAACTCTTCATTATCTAATCTCTCTTGATTAGATATATCCAGATATATCCAGAACACTGATGTGACATTGCTTCAGCCTGAATTATCTGAATACAATTCGGCTTCTATTTCACAGGTATAAGGAAGTATGGCCTGAAGTAGAACATGGGAGGATTCTGCACTCACAAAGTTCAGGGTTTTATGGCTTGGCTATTCCATTTCCTTACTGGATGGCATAAGCAAACCTCTCAAACTGGCTGTTCTTGTTTCCTTATCTTTAAAATGGAGATAGTCATTGAATCTATGACATAGTTCAGGAGATAATGTCCGTAAAGTAACATTTAGCAAATATGTTTATTAGCTATTGCCACAATAGTGCTATGTAACAAATCACCCCAGGATGTCCTTTTTTAAAAATTTTTTTTAATGTTTATTTATTTTTGAGAGAGAGAGAGAGAGAGAGTGGGGGGGAGCAGCAGAGAGAGAGGGGGACACAGAATCCGAAGCAGGCTCCAGGCTCTGAGCTGTCAGCACAGAGCCCAACGTGGGCTTGAACTCACAAGCCACAAGATCATGACCCAAGCCAAAGTTGGACGCTTAACCAACGAGTCGCCCAGGCGCCCCTCACCCCAGGATGTCTTAAAGCATTAATCATTTATTCTTATTGATGCATCGGCAGGTTTAGGTTGAGTCTAGCTGGGTTTGGGTTTAGATCATTCATTTCTTTGGGTCAAGTGACTACCCAGGACAAGTTCTCATGGGATAGTAGAAGCGTAAGAGAGACAAGCAAGAGCACACGATGTCTCTTAAGGCCCAAATTTGGAACTGACGCTGTCATCTCCACCCACACTCCATTGGCCAAAGCAAGTCATATGGCCTCCCCAGCCTTAGTAGGGTAGAGAAATAAACCTACTTCTAGTGGGAGGAACTCCAAAGTCACATGAAAAAGGGTGTGGACGGAAGGAAGCAGGAAGAACAGAGAACAATAATACAATCTACCACAATATACAGTAGATGCTGGCAGTTCTTACAAGAGGCAAATATTTGAACTCAGTAGTTTGAAAACTAATACTGCCTTATGTATGCATGACATTTTACAGTTTTCAAAGTTTCCCTTTCTCAGATGTTCTCATATGTTGCCTTCACCACAACACAAGAATTAGAACATCCGTTTTACAGTTTGGGAAACTGGGTCTCAAGAGTAGTAATGGGGGGGGGGGGGGAACTGGGTCTCACCTCCCAGATCACAGAGCTGGCCTAAACCTGGGTCCCTTTACCTCAGCCCCATATCAGAGCTGGATCCAGGATCTCATATGGAAGGAGATGGTTCCCAGTCTCTCTTACCTTCCTTCTTTTTTTCTAGAATCAAATCATTGAGACATATTCAGTCTGCCCATGTGATGGGGAAGAAGGAGCTAGACAGAGCAGGCAGAATAAGCATAAATCATATGCTGTGGGGTTTATTCTCACTATCTTCCTATGGTAGAGTTCTCTAAATGCCACCTGGTGTTGAAGGGCATGGAAAAGAGAACTGGGTTCAAATCCTACCTCCAGCTCTTATTTGTAATTTGATCTTGGGTATGTGAATTGATTTCTTTGAGCCTCAGTTTCCTTACTTGTGAAATGGGGATAATAATAATAGCTATTGCAGAAAGAGGTTGTGAGGACCCATTCCTTAATTCAAGAAATATTTATTGAGTACCTACTATGTGCCAGACACTATTCTAAATGTTAGAGGTATAGCCATAAATATAAGAAAGTCTTTACCCTGTGGAACCTAAATTTTAGTGGAAATAAAGAGGCTATCGGCAGATGTACCAGAAAATACACAGTATGATAGATGGTGATAAATGCCACGGGAACAATAAATCAGGGTATGGGGGTAGGGAAAGCCTGGAACTGGATGGGGGTCCCAGGTGCCTTTTATATCATGTTTAAGGAAGGCCTCACTGATGAAGGGACATTTGAGCAAAGATTTGAAGGAAATGTGGGAACAGTCCAGGTGACATCTGGGGATGCTTTCCCAGGCAGGGATGTGCAAATGCAGGATGGTTGGGGAAAGTTGAGAGAAGAGGAGAATGAGAAAATTGGAGAGTCAACAGGGGGCCAGTTTGCACAATGATTTTGGGTGATTTATAAGGACTTTGATCTATACTCTTTATATTGGAGTGAGATGGGCAGCCTGGGTTTGAGGAGAACAGGGACACAGTCTGACTTCCATTAGAAAGGGTCATCCCTTAAGAGAACAGACTTATGGGGACTAGGGCAAGGATTTAATGAGGTACTACATGTGAACTACTTAATACAGAGCCTGATATGTTTTAAATGATCAGGAGTGCATAAGTTGGCTTGGGCTGAGGGCTTTGGTAACAAGACCACAGAGCAGGTGGTTTAAACTCTAGTTTATTTTCTCACATTTCTGGAGCCTGGAAGGCCAAGATCAAGGTGTTAGCAGGTTCAAGTTTCTCTGAGGCCTCTCTCTCCTTGGCTTAGAAATGCCTGCATTTTCTCTGTGTCCTCACATGGTCCTCCATCAGTCTCTGAATTGTCTGTGTTCTAGTCTCTGCTTCATAAAAGGATACCAGTCATATTAGATTAAGGCCCACCCATAAAACCTCATTTTACCTGAATTACCTCTTTAAAGATCTTATCTCCAAATGCAGTCACATTCTGAGGTACTGGGGGTTAGGACTTTAGCATATGAATTTTGGGGAGACATAGTCAATTCAGTTTATAATACATAGTAATAACAAATGCACTAGTAAATTGGGGTGCTGGGGTGGCTCAGTCAGTTAAGCGTCTGACTTTGGCTCAGGTTATGATCTCACTATTCATGGGTTTGAGCCCTGCATTGGGCTCTGTGCTGACAGCTTGAAGCATGGAGCCTACTTCAGATTCTGTTTCTCCCTTTCTCTCTGCCCCTTTCCCACTCTATCTCTCTCTCTCTCTCTAAAATAAATAAACATTAAAAATTTTTAATACAAAAATAAATTTTTAAAAACCTAATTGTAAATTATTGTTACTATCTTTATGCCCCATTTAGGATGTCTCTTGTCTCAGCCAATTACACACTCTTCTGTCTGAGCAATACCACCCAAGGACTGACACACACTTTGAGCCTTTTCCTACCCCCTTCCCCACACTCCTTAGTCAACAAATACTTATTAAGCACAGACTCTGTTCCAGGTAGTGGGATACTGTACTAAGCAAGTACAGTCAGGCTGTTCAGTTGTTCTTGACATGACATGGTTTTGAGAACCTTCACCATATTTAACAGACTGTTCTAAATCTTGTCTGGATCTCCTTTCAGGAAGTACTCGCTGGGGAGCCTGGGTGGTTCATTCAGCTAAACATCTAACTCTTTTTTTTTTTTAATTTACATCCAAATTAGTTAGCATATAGTGCCACAATGATTTCAGGAGTAGATTCCTTAGTACCCCTTACCCATTTAGCCCATCCCCCTTCCCACAACCCCTCCAGCAACCCTCAGTTTGTTCTCCATATTTATGAGTCTCTTCTGTTTTGTTGCCCTCCCTGTTTTTATATTATTTTTGTTTCCCTTCCCTTATGTTCATCTGTTTTGTCTCTTAATGTCCTCATATGAGTGAAGTCATGTGATTTTTGTCTTTCTCTAATTTCATTTAGCATAATACCCTCCAGTTCCATCCACATAGTTGCAAATGGCAAGATTTCATTCTTTTTTTTTAACGTTTTTATTTATTTTTGAAGGAGAGAGAGAGACAGAGCATGAGTGGGAGAGGAGCAGAGAGAGAGGGAGACACAGAATTTGAGCAGGCTCCAGGCTCTAAGCTGTCGGCACAGAGCCCGATGCAGGGCTTGAACCCACAAACCATGACATCATGACCTGAGCATCCTGAAGCCGGACGCTCAACTGACTGAGCCACCCAGGCACCCCAAGATTTCATTCTTTTTGATTGCCAAGTAATACTCCATTATATTTATATATATATATATTATATATATATATTATATATGTATATGTATATATATATAATATATATATATATATATATATATATATATATATATATATACACACACACACACACACACCACATTTTCTTTATCCACTCATCCATCGATGGACATTTGGGCTCTTTCCATACTTTGGCTATTGTTGATAGTGCTGCTATAAACATGGGGGTGCATGTGTCCTTTCGAAACAGCACACCTGTATCCCATGGGTAAATGCCTAGTAGTGCACTTGCTGGGTTGTAGGGTAGTTCTGTTTTTAGTTTTTTGAGGAACCTCCATACGGTTTTCCAGAGTGGCTGCACCAGCTTGCATTCCCATAAGCATCCTACTCTTGATCTCAGCTCTGGTCATGATCTCACGGCCCCTGCTTGGGATTCTCTCTCTCCCTCTCTTTCTACCCCTCCCACACCCTCTCAAAATAAATAAACTTAAAAAAATAAAGTAAACATAAAAGAAGTACTTGCTGATTACTTACATGTGCCAGACACTGTGCCAGGCTCTGGTGATGATAATGCTGAGCAGGACAGGGCTGTACTTTCAGGAAGCTCCTAGAGATTTGTTCAGGGTATCCAATCACATAAACAAACCCATCCTGATAAGTCAATGGGTGCTAATAAATGTTCCTCTTTTAGAGACCTTGCAGTTCTTTGGAACCTGAAGCATATGTTGTCTTGGATGCTAGCTCACTTGTTGGCATCTACTAGTTGGTGAGGACAGGCGTCATGGCTCTCATTTTTCACTACATATCCAGTATGTAGCATCATGGTTGGCATACAGTGGGTGCTCAGCAAATACTTGCAGAATGAATAGATGGACCTCAAGGTGCACTATCTGATATGGTAACCACTCACCACCTGTGCCTCTGTCTGTGTAAATTAAAAATTAAACAAAATTAAGTTTCATTATTCAGTGTATTATTTACTTAAGATTAAAGTTATTACTGAAATTAAAAAGGCATTTTCTCCGTCACCCTAGCCACATTTCCAGTGTTCAGTAGCCACGTGTGTTAGTGATTACCCTAAGGACAGCTCAGATACAAGATACACAGCGTCTCCATCAGTACAGAAAGATCGCTGATCTGGAACACTGCTTCTCAACCGGGAGTGATTTTCTCTCCCAAGGGACATTTGGCCACATTTGGAGATGTTTCTGTTGCCACAACTGAGGGGTTGCTACTGGCATCTAGAGAGAGAGGCCAGGGATGCTACTCAACATCCTGTATCCACAGGACAACAACCCCCTGCAACAGTAGTATCAAGATTAGGAAACCCTGTCCTGAATTATCTGTCTCCATGAGGGCTAGTCCAAAGGGTGTCCACCTGAGGCACTTTGTATCTACATGAGGTTGTGCTGCTACTTGGTGGATGACAGCTCACATATCTATAACACTTGACAGTTTACAAAGTTGAGGTGTCCTCTGTAATTCTCTAGGGCTAGAATCACTCCCACTTTATGAGAAAAAGAGAGCGAGGCTCAGAGATGTGATGTCTCAGGAGGGAGCAGAAATGGAACTCAAGGGTGCAAGTTAAAAGGAGGCTAGGTTTTCTCAGTTAAGGAAGAATTTTCAAGCCATCACAGTTTTCTTCAAGTAGGAGTGAGTTTCATATCATTGAAGGTATTCTGACTGAGATTTCTCCATGGGGCTGTGTTGCCCACAGTACTCCATGGAATACTAGCCTGCAAGATTACAAAACAAAGGCTCTATTGCACAGATTTTTGAGAAAGGCTGCATAATAACCCATTCCCTTCTGGGCTTTCATATTGCAGTGAATACATTACAGGCTCTGATAAGTCCCAGCAACAAAACTTGATTTTTTTGTTTAACCCAGTGTTTCTCAATCCCATTTAAGTAGACGGTCCCATTCTCATGCCATATAGGGGAGCAAGCAACCATTAACATAGAGCCAGTGTTCAGTGCAGCACTTTTCGGTAAATGCAGCTTTATAGCTTAGTCAAGCATGGAATGAATTATCAAACAATCCCCCTGTCCCTTGGGTCTGTGTATACTTCTGTTACTGTCTGTGTGACCACAGGCAAGTCTTCGTGTTCGGCGAGTCATCTGGTGTGTCTGGATCTGGGCTAAATGACTTATCCAGGGCCACACAAGTAGCATGTACATTTCAAAGCTTGGCAGGCATTTATTTATCATTTTCCTCTTTCTGACTCTTGGGAGTATATTTGATTCAATGCGAAGTCTTTCTGCTCCAGAGCCTAAATCAGACGCAGTGGGTCCCTATCATCTCTCTGATGCCACATTCCCAAGGAGAATTACATCACCTGCCTTGTTTAAAATATATCACCGTGGCAACAGCGGCTGTTCTTGTGTGGATGTGGATGGCTCCCATGTAGCATTGGATGTGGGTGGGTGCTGGCTTTTCCAAAAGAGAGAAGTAGGGCATGAGTTTCATCTGATAAGGACCATGTGTGTCTGTCAGGTGGAAATTGGGTGGATGTATATGTCAGCATGCAATGCAATGTTTGCAAGACGCACCTGGGGTAAGTAAGATCCTTGGGAATTGAAGACTTTTGTTTTTAGTTTAGCTTAATTCCAACCAAGTACCAACATAGAGATAATCTAGGGTGCCCAACTGATGAGAGAGAGTGACAGAGAGAGAAGACATGGTAGAACATAGAAAGAAAAGGTCCTTAGAGGATAGAGTTTGGGGTGTGTGTTTTCCAGGGTACTGGACCCCTATTATTTTTTGTCTGAGATATTTTAGGTGGCCCCATGGACACAGCTTGAAATAACATGTAATAAACAAGGAGAGAAAGTAACTGCCCTTTCAATATGCTTTCTATCCTTCCCTGTCGTCAAAGAGTTGTCTCAGTTTGGGACAACCATGTTTTTAACACCTCTCAACACTCGCTAATCTTCCTTTCTTAACAAAAGAGGGAGCAGGTGTCAGCTCAGAGCCTGGGGCGGGTAGCAGTAGATAGCTAGAATTTAATAATGTTCCTTTGTTTTCATCATATCTATTTTTAGGGCTGTTTCTGAACAGGACACTGGTTTAACAGTTTCAGATGTGAGATGAGGTTTCTTTTGAAACTGAATGTATTAGGTCAAAAAGCAAGTCAATTTCAAAACTAATATTAAACAAACGCGGGTATAAGAAATACATGCATAAATGGACAAAAATCACAACTGGCCTTGTGTGAGCAGCTGAGGTTTAGGAAACGTTTTGAGTGATACGTGGCTTTGGAGAAACCAGGTCTGGGTTATGGACCAGCTCCCTCATGTACTAACTGTATTGTCTTGAGCAAGGTTTTGAGTCTCGGTTTTATAGTCAATTAAGTAGGGATAGAAAATTACCTATCTTATATGGTTAATGTGAAATAATCATATAAGATACATAGTAAAGGCTCAAAAAGGGATAATTCCCACTATACATATTTTGTGATTAACATTAGTTTGTATACATAGTGCCTGTAAAGGTATCAGGTTTGGGGTAAAACAAACTTCTCTCTGGGGCGCCCGGGTGGTTCAGTCGGTTGAGCGACTGACTTCGGCTCAGGTCTTGATCTCACAGTTTGCGAGTTCGAGCCCCGTGTTGGGCTCTGTGCTGACAGCTCAGAGCCTGGAGCCTGCTTCTGATTCTGTGTCTCCCTCTCTCTCTGCCCCTACCCCCTCTCATGCATTCTCTGTCTCTCTCTGTCTCAGAAATAAATAAACATTAAAAAAAAACTTTTAAAAACTTGCTGCTCAACGTCCTATAATAGGAATATTTATTGAGTACTAACTCTGTGCCAAGCCCTGTTCTAAGCCTTAGACATGTCTAATCTCATTTAACATTCCCAGTGATTCCACAAAGTTAGGGGATATTAGTATCCCACTTTACAGGTAAGGCACAGGTAAGTAAAGTAACTTACCAAAAGTCACACAGCTAAAAGGCGGCAGAGGCAGGCCTCAAAACCAGGCAGCCTGATTCTAGCATGCATGCTCTTAACTACTCTCATGGAGGGGCGCCTGGGTGGATCAGTCAGTTAAGCATCTGACTTCGGCTTGGGTCATGATCTCACAGTTCATGAGTTTGAGCCCTGCATCAGGCTCTGTGCTGATAGCTCAGAAACTGGAGTCTGTTTCAGATTCTGAATTTTTAACTACTCTTGTGGATACCAGAAGCTCCTATATTTTGTAGATGCACAGTAAAATTTTTTGCTGATGATGAGAGAGATTGTATTAGTTAGGAGTCCTTTGGTTTCCAGGGACATAACCACACCAAAGTAGCTGCAGTAATGAAGAGAAGTGTTGATTCTCATAACTTACAAGTTGAAAGGCTACAGGTCTAGCTGGATCCAGGAGCTTAAAGACTTGTCCCCCTATTGATTTCTTAGGCAAGCTCTCTTCTTGGAGTGACAAGAAGGCTTTCATTAGCTCCAAACTTTCATCTTATCCTTTTTAACAACTCCTAGCAAAGGAAGGTCCCTTCCCAATGGTTTCAGTAGAAGTCCCAGAATTGAGTCTTACTGGGTCTAATTGGCCTGGTTTAGATAGGTGCCTACCTACGAGCCAATCACTGTGGCCTGGAGCTGGCCCGAAAACACCTTTGCCTGAGTCAGGTGGACTGAAAATGAAAAGGGGTGGACCCTCAGAGAAGAACCCAGTGCTTATGTTATAACTTCAGCAAATGGATGCTCAGCAGGGCAAACTTTGCTGCCTGCAAAATCTTATAATCTTCATTGAGAAGATTCATGGGCTGGGGGCCTGCATCAGGAAGGAGCAGACTGGGGTTTCATGACCTTTCTTCTGCAGATTTGCTCTGTGACCTTGGACAGCCCTGTAAGCCCTCGTGGGTCTCTGTGTCTTTGGTTGTTCAGTGACTTCTTGTCATCATGCCTCCCAAGATTATTTTAAAGAGCACATGAAATAGTGTTATTTATAAATGTGATTAACATTGCAGCTTTTCTTCCTCCATGGTTTCTATAAAAAACACACTTTAGTCCAGGTTTTGGGGGTTCTTTTCCCAAATAGCTAATAATCCTCTCCCAATCCCCATGTTGCCAGTCCCTGCTGGATTTTTAAGGCTTGCCTTTATCGAGAATAAAGTACCACAAGAATAAAGGGCCACAACATTCAGTATGCACTTTGAAATAAACAGTTTCAAAGAGCACAAGTGAAATCAAGTGACATCTTACCAAGATGTCTACATGCCAAGATACTACAGGGCAAAAGCTGTGCTGAGTATTTTGCAAGCACCACCTCCTTCTGTTGCCCTGACAACTGTTTTGTCATGGGTAACAAGAGTCAGGGAGAAGAACACAGGAGAGCCGAGTTCAAATAACGCCAAGTTCAAATAACACAAATAATGCCGGAGAACTGAGTTCAAATCTGCCTCTAAAATAGAAGCAGGACCCACCGCAAGCCTGAGCTTCAGTTTCCTCATTTGTAAAATGGGAACAACACAGAAGCTATGTCGTAAGGTTATTGGAAGGACACAATAAGCTGTAGAACATAAGGTGCTTAGCAACATGCCTAGCACCTAGTGGACACCTGCCCAAGGTCACCGGGTGGGTGGGCTCCAATTCCAGCCCTGTCTGCCTCCAGACTCAGGCCAAACTGCCTTACAACAGAAACACATCTCTTCTGGGGTCATCTTTAGCTTCCAGCGATTCAGGGTCTCTGGCCCCTCCAGTCTGTCCAGATTTGCTCTGTATACTCAGGCTACAAATTGCTGCTGCAATGTCCTGAAATAACTCTGCTCTTCCGGCCAGCCCCCCTCCCAGGCTCCCTCCCACTAGGCCCAGAATAGCCACATACATCATGGCTCCAAAACAGCCTGCAGAATGCTTCCTCCCCTTTGATAATAGCTCAGCCCTGTCTAAATGCTGGCATAACCAGGGCCACAGTGCCTGATGCAGCCACAATTAGGCTTAGGCATGCTATGCCATCATGTAGGGATACACTTTGATTTCACTTGTGAGGAGAAGTCACACCTGTCATTATACTTGGCTGGGGATGGAGGCTGGACAGATGATGTTATCTCACTGCCTTGATAGAGAAACCAAAAGGCTAGTTACAGGTCCATAGCCATGGTCTTATGTGACATTTCCACGTGGCTTTCCCATTTATTAAGAAAGCCAACATCCCTGTCTCGCTTATAATTTCCATGCTGTGGCCTGTAAGGTTTTGCCAGACCCAATTCCAGTGCCCACCTTTCTGACATGATCTTACTCCTCTCTTCCCTTTTTTCCATTTTGCTCATGCCTGTCTCTCCTCTTTTTAGGTCTTCAGACTCCCTAAGCACTCTCTCTCCTGCCTCAGGGCCTTTGCTCATGCTGCTGTCTCTGCCTGGATGCTCTTACCTAGCCCTCTTTTGAATGGCTCTTTCCTTCTTGCCATTCAAATTTCAGTCAAGTCTTTCCTAGTCCCTCTCAACCCTGCTTTCCTTTGTTGCACGTACTGCAAATTATATTTTTTCAGAACATTTATTTCTTTAATGTCTGTCTCCCATACTAAATTGTGAGCTCCATTACAGTAGAGACCTTACCTGTCTTGTTCACGAAGTTTTCTCCAGATCACAGTGTGTGCCTGACCCATAAGAGCAGCTCCATAAATATTGCTGAAGGAGAGATAATGTTGACCACAATGTTATATGGGAAGCATCACCACCCCCCATTCAACAGATGAAAAGACAGAGGCACAAAGTATGGAGGAGTTTTCCAAGGTAACCTTCAAGGCTAGGAACAGAACAGAAATCAAAACTCATTTCAGACTCTCAATCCAGGGTTCTTTCTACCCCTCACAGCTGCTTTTAGAACAGTGATGCAACCATGATTTTCCCCAAGTGATGTGAGGACAGTCTCCTCCGAGCAAACAGACTGAACTAAATCTTAACTCATGGATACTCGATCACTGAAAAAGAAGAATGGGGGATGGTGGTCCCAGCATGGGGAACAGGAAATGCAAGGCATGTAAGTGCCTCATAGCAAGCACTGAGCATATAACAAATATTTCCTTAACTTACTCATCCATGCATTCATTTATTTGTGCCATATTTCCTTGAGATCTACTATGTGCCAGGCATTTGGGGGGCACTAGAAATACATAGGTAAATAATAAACCAAGACACCTATAATATTAGTTAATATTTATCGAGCCCATATTGTTTTAGACACTGTTTTAAGTGCCTTATGTGGACTATCTCATTTTTTAAAAAATGTTTATCTACTTATTTTGAGAGAGAGAGTGAATCCCAAGCACACTCCATCCTGTCAGCACAGAGCCTGACGCAGGGCTCGACCTCACGAACCGTGAGATCATGACCTGAGCCAAAATCAAGAGTCAGACACTTAACCGGCTGAGCCATCCAGGCACCCCTGGACTATCTCATTACATTACCATCCTAAGAATGAGATCTACTCCCTAAGACTGGTACAGGAGTCATGCCCATTTTACAGAGGGGTAGGTGGAGGCTTAAAGACATTAAGTAACTTTCTAGGGGCGCCTGGGTGGCTCAGTCAGTTAAACGTCCGACTTCGGCTCAGGTCATGATCTCACGGTTCGTGGGTTCAAGCCCCGCGTCGGGCTCTGTGCTGACAGCTCGGAGCCTGGAACCTGCTTCCGATTCTGTGTCTCCTTCTCTCTCTGCTCCTCCCCTGCTCTCACTCTGTCTCTCTCTCTCAAAAATAAATAAAGATTAAAAAAAAATTTTTTAAAGACATTAAGTAACTTTCTCAGGTCACTCAGGTAGGTAGAAAAGCTGGAACTGAAATCCAGACAACAGAAGTCAAACACTCAAGTTCATAACTCAAGTGGTCATGTCGGCCCTCCTGTAACTCTTCTTCGGAAGAGGGTCCATCATGTTATAGAAGATTTCCAGAAATAATGGCAGGAGCATTCTTGAGAAGTATGAGCCGCTTGCATAATCCCTCTCCACCTCTTCTGATACTCCCTACAGTTGGAGACCCGCCAGCCACTGTGTTGTTCCTGGAGCACACCCTCTGGCCCCATTCTTCTGACCCTCCCCCACTCCCTTTGTTCGCAGACACTTGTCCCCTTAACACCCTTCACCTTCTCTCTAAGGTTGTCGCTGCCCATGGTGGCCAAATTCAGTACCACCCACCCCACCTGCCGCTGTCTCTGATACTCAGCAGACTCTCCAGTTGAGAGGTCTGTGATCATTTATTCCCCTGAGCAGAGCCAGACATGGAAAAAGTTGCCTTCAAATCCTGCAATTACCTCTCCCTGGATTGCAGCTATTTAGCCGGAGACACCTCCGCCCGGCCCTCCTGCGTGCCCAGCAAGCATAAGGCCTGTGAATAACAGAAGAGCATTTTAGGGCTCCTAGGGCAGTTCCCAGCCCTGAAATCACTTCTGTGTGCGTCTTGGCTTAAGAAACATTGATTCTACCAATTAAATGCCCTCTCCCCTACCCCCTCCTCAGGACTTCTACTTCACCCTTAGTCCCTTGCCTACTCTGCTGAAGAGGCTCAGTAATGTTCACTCATTCATTCATTCATTCATTCATTCATTCATTCATTCATTGTGAAAGGCACTGAACTAGACTCTGGGGGTATAACACTGAGCCAACCAGATACAGACACCTGATAAGAACTTACCTTTTCTGTCTCCCTGGGTGACGGGGCTACAGAATATGGACACTTATCAAGGGCTTGGGTAGCCAAGGACAGCTTCTGGAGGAGGTAATGACTAGGACAAATAGGACAATGGATGACTAGGATATAAACAAGACAGAAACTGAGATGTAAATAGGAGTTGGCTAGGAAAGAGAAGTAGTGGAAGGTGAACCCAATATGTGTAGACTGAAGTGAGAAAGCTAGGCCCACCTAGGGAAATGGCTACAATGTAGCGTGGTAGTTGGGAGTTGAAAGAGAGGGAGATGGTGAGTATAGGAAGGGATTGAATTCTCCTGAGCATCAGAGTCAGGATCTTACCTTAAAGGCAATGGGAAGCCTCAGAAGGTTTTAGGCAGTTATGTCTTCTGTGTCTCTCATGTCAGTGCTAAGCTGGTTCTTGACCTCTCTTTTGTATCTCTCCTAGGAAATCTTTGTCCAGGGCCACATCAGATCCTGGTAGCCCAGAGCAGGCTATATATCAAGACCAAAGTGTTCAGCACCTCTGGGGAAAGGAGAGAGGGTGCACGATCACTTCGTGTTGGAGATAGATGGAGGTTTGAGCTGATTGGCTCATTAGGCAGTTCTCTGCTTGATGCCAATGCAATCCCTTGGTGCTGAGGAGCATGACTAGTAGAGAGGAAGTAGCCTTAGGGTGGGCTGAGTCCAGGCACTGACCTTGACCGCTGTGTGACTTTGTGTAGATTTAACTTACGTTTCTGGACCTTGGTTTTTCCATTTATAAAAGGCAGTGATTGGAGGACCTTTCAACTTTAACATTCCATGAGTATAGTGGGTATCAAAGAAAAGGAAAATGATATTGGAGACAACTGAGACCTGAAAACATCTCATATGTCAGTCCATGATGCAAAATCCCCCTTTTTAACCACTTTGGCAGACACATGGACAAAACAACAAAACAAAACAAAAACAAAATTAAAGAGAATGATGGGTCCCAAGGAGAAATTGCTATTGATGTGTTGATGTGACGCTCCTGTCCCACACTGCTAAACATTCATGGGCATTTCCACGTGTGTCCATGCAAGCATTCCCATATATTCGCACATACATGACATGGATGACTAGATGTGTGTACATGCACATGCATGCACACATATGCACACTCATACACACCCTCATCCATTTACCCAAACTCCCTGAGTACCGCAAATAGTCTTTACAGAGGTCAGATCTCTGTAAATGTTCTACCGTTGTACCTGAGTTTGGTACACACGCACACACACACACACACAAAGAATAAGTTCTTGTATTTTTTAGAGCCTACACAAGCAGAATATCCCAGGCCCTAAGATGTTCAGCCAAGTTTTAGTGGAAACAAAGGAGGTGAGGTCTGAGTTAGCTGATTGGGAATTAGTCAACCCCTCCATGCATTGTTTGTATGTATTGTTTTATTTTTATTTTTAATCTTTATTTTTGAAACAGAGAGAGAGAGACAAAGTGAGAGCAGGGGAGGGGCAGAGAGAGAGAGGGAGACACAGAATCTGAAGCAGGCTCAGGGCTCCGAGCTGTCAGCACAGAGCCCAATGCAGGGCTCGAACCCACGAACCATGAGATCATGACCTGAGCTGAAGTTGGACGCTTAACCAACTGAGCCACCCAGGTGCCCCTGTTTGTATGTCTTAGACAAGAATCTCTCCCAAGTTTGGCCCAGAGAAGTATAAGGACAGAGACTTCAGCTCCATTGCACTCAACTTCCCATTCCATCTAAGCCTTGGATAACAATTTTCCATATGCTGGATTCTCTGCATCTCAAATTCCAGGTCTTCCAACTTACTAAAGACATAATGACATCCAAAAACAGGCTTCTGGGATGAGATCCGCTCACTCCTGTTCTTATCAAGCATCTTATCAACCTTAGCTCATAGTCTGAGATGGGAGGGCCGAACATAATCCTCACCAGTCAACCAAATTCTGGTCACTGGCTAGTTTAATAATGAAGCCTTATACTCCATCATTTTACTCCCCACCTCCTCCTTTAGGACACCCTACTTCCTGGTTTCATCTGAACATGCCTGCTCCCTCCCTGCACCTCTTAATGTGGAGTGTGTGTGTGTGTGTGTGTGTGTGTGTGTATCAGCATGTGTGGCAGGGCTGTGTACACAGTGGCAGAAAAGTCCTTGAAGGTTGAAAGAATGAATAATGGAAGGGAAACAATCCCCCTTGTCAAGCCCCAGACCGAAAATTCTTCAAGATGGACTCAAAAATAGCAATGTTTCCCGCATGTTAATTAATCTGTTCCAAAGGTGGGGGCAATGTCCTTGAGATTGGAGACTAGAAAAGAAAAAGGTGTAGCCCTGCGCGTGCACTTGGCGTGTAGGCAGAACTTCTGTTCAAACCCAGGGGCTTTGCTGATTCATGTCCCTGAGAGCCCAACAGTGGTTCAGCACCGGGGACAGCGGTCATTGATTAAACAATTTAAAGATGCAGTGAATACAACCGTGGAACACTTACCTGGCTGCAATTCTAGCCATCCTTACCTATTGAACCTACTAGTTACATCACCTTTCAGATGTCTCTTTATGAGAAATGTGTGGTCCTGAAAAATTCTATGTAAATCTATATTTTATAATGTGATCCGTTCAGAAACACATTTATATATTTCCAATAAATCTTCCAGGAGGATAGTGTAGGAGTTTTGAAGCTTTAGTTGCCCCGATTTCTGAAAAGATAGATGTGTCTAGAGGATATAATATGACTTAGTGGTTAAGAGCATTGTAGGAATATATCAGGGTTTGTTGTCACTATTGGCATTTTGGCCCAGATAATTCTTTGTCTGGGGAAGTGCCCTGTACATTGTAGGATGTTTGCAACATCTACAGCCTGTACACACATGCCTGTTATACTTCCTCAGTTGTGACAACCAGAAGTGTCTCCAGATATTGTCAAATGCTCTCTGAGGCCAAAATCTCCGGCATTTATTGAGAATGTATGGAATAGATGTATCAGATCTGAATCCTGGTTCTGCCACTTATTAATGGCCTTGGGCAATTGTTTTTTGTGCTCCATGGTTCTTTCTCATATGCAAAATGATGGCAACATTTGTATTTACCTTATGGGGCTACTGTAAGGACTGAATAAGCTATCATTTGTCAACTTGTTCAGCATAGTGCTAAGGCACAGTAAGCCTTCAATAGATACTAGTATCATCAATAAAGTGGTTGTCTTCTTCTCCTTCCTTCTCCTTCTCCTTCTTCATCACCATCTCAGCCATTTAACTCCAGAGATCATGCTGTCATATTTATAAATCATTCATTCAGAAATCATTGCTGTTATCTACTAAATCGTTGATACTCTGCTAGGCAGTGAGTGTTCAAAGATGAATAAGGTACTGTCTCTTTCCCCAAAGAACCAGAAGTCCCAGATTTTATCTCATGGTCATAAGTGCATGTGACTCCCATGGTAAGTATGCATGAAACTTTATCCTGCATGTATCAGTAAGGATAGGCTTAGTCTTCCTGCAGCAGCAACCAACCCCCAAATGTCAGGCTTATGACAACAAAGGTTTCTTTTTATGGTCACACTACATGTTCATCATGAGTTTACAGGAATCTCTGCTCCATGTTGTCCTCTGTCAAGAGCCCAGATCAAATGAACCTCTACCACCTGGAATGTCTGTAGTTACTAGGGCAGGGGTAAAGGGAAAATGGTGAACTGTACACTTGCCTTTAAAGGCTTCTATCCAGAGGTTACACACAAAAATCCCTTTCACACTTCATATTCAAAGCAAGTCATGGCATCCTACTTAAATTTGAGGGGGAGGGTAAGTATAATCCTACTATGGTGCCTGAAAGCAGAACTGAGATATTGATTAATGGCCTTAATAACTACTACACAGCCATTTTATAAAAGCTAGCCATTTGGCTTGTGGGGGGATATTGTGAGCAAAAGTGAAGGATTCGATCTAAAGCGCTCCCCAGAAACAACCCAATAGTTCCATCCTTCTAGTGATGAGTAAGAAGCATCACCCCACACAAAAAAATATGGCATCCTGTTCTCTTGAGCGTGAAGAGGAGAGAGCAGACAGGAGAAAACGAGGGAGGAAAATGGAGAGAAATTAATGGAAGCCATGAGTCTGGTGTTCACCTCTATTCCTAAGCCACAACATCAGATTCCCAGTATTTAACATGCAGTGATATTAGACTACATTCTTAAAACATCATAAAAGGGCTCATGCTTTTCAGAAGAGAATAAGAAACAGAACAATACCCCCACATCTGGTTGTTCTTGTTATCTTCTGAAAATAATTATAAGGAAATTTTAATTGGAGTGGGGTAAAACCAACTCCATTGATTTATAGCTCAAATAGGGATAATCCACATCAAGGCTCCATTGGCCATTTCATTTTGGCTTCCAAAGTCTCCATTATTAATTCATTTCTAAAGTGATCTCTCTCACTCCCAAGGGGTATATCCCAGTAACTACATGCTTACAATACTCTATTTGATTAAAATTTAACAAGCTATGTTATTGGCAAATAAACTATTTATTTCAGTGCTGTTGCCAATGCCAAAAGGAATGTTTCGAACAAAGAAATGGAATTGACACACTAAAGAGATTGTCATTAATAATTCACAATAGCCAAAAATGCACGCATATACATATTTTTTTCAGTGATGGCATTAGATTATAAAAAAAGCAGAGGAGTCAGCCAAAGTCCTCTGGTTTCCTATTTATTAAAAGGGGGAAAACCAAGAAATTGAACTTAGGTTGTTATGTGGTGTAGTGGAAAGAATATTTAAGAAAACTAGGCAGAGCCCTGCTATTAACTTGCTGTGTGACCATAGGCAGGCCACTTAACCTCCCTAGGCTTGTTTTCTTCTTTTTGAAAAATGGGACTAAGAAAATTTTGTTTATTTAAAACTTGGGGTTTTGGTCAGGATGCAATGAGAGAAAAAGATATAAACATGCTTTGGAAATGCAGCAAGTGCTTTATATATATCAGAATTAGATTGATAACTCTTCCTTGTTCCTTAAATAAGACACTGATTTATCTGGCAGAAAGTTGTGGGAAAGGGTTGGGGGAGCCTGTTTGTCCCTTTGGGAGTTTTTATATAGTCTCGGGGAAAACCCCAAGCTAAGTTTAGCTTCTGCTGATGAAGACATTGATCTGAGCAGATTTCTCCATCAACCCATATGTCCCCTGTTCTATTGCTAGCATTAATAGTTATGATTTATTTAGCATTTAATAAACCAGGAAATCGTGCCAACCTCTTTATATATATTATCTCACATCCACCCCCATGAGATGGGCACTATTAGCACTCCCCTTTTTTTTTTTAATTTTTTTAACGTTTATTTATTTTTGAGACAGAGAGAGACAGAGCATGAACGGGGGAGGGTCAGAGAGAGAGGGAGACACAGACTCTGAAACAGGCTCCAGGCTCTGAGCGGTCAGCACAGAGCCCGACGCGGGGCTCAAACTCGCAGACCGCGAGATCGTGACCTGAGCCGAAGTCGGCCGCTTAACCAACTGAGCCACCCAGGCGCCCCAGCACTCCCCTTTTCTAGAGAAGAAAACTGGGGCTCACACATGTCCAAGGCTACTGGACTGATAAGTGGTAGAAAATCAGGAATCTACCTTGGATCTGTCTCTGGGGGCTCAATTCTTAATCACCTCTCTCCTTTGGTTTTCATGTTGGTTGAGGACACGCTATTCTTTTTTGCCTCCTGCTTACCTCCACCAGGGTGTAGTCTGCTCTGGGTAAGTCAGATCCCCTGAATGAAACATGGAAATGTGAGATGGTTGGAATGCCAGAAGAGCACAAATCGTAGACGCACTTGAGTAAGGGTTGTTCTCCATTGAACTTCAGAGTAGCTAGAACAGTTTTTCATCCAAAGTAGGGGTTTAGAAAAATCTATAGGTAGGTAGTTGGACGGATAGATGATGAATGGATAGATGGACAGATGGATAGATAGATAGAAAAATGGTGGAGGATGGATGGATGGATGGATGGATGGATGGTTGAATGGATGGATGGATGGATGGATGGATGAATGGATGGATGGATGGTGGATAGATGGATGGATGGATGGATGGATGGATGGATGGTTGAATGGATGGATGGATGGATAGATGGATGGATGGATGGATGGATGGATGGATGGATGGATTTCACACTTAATAGATGGATAAAGAGATAGACCAGCTGATTTAGGATCCATGAAGAAGTAGCCTTTGTTTCCTGTTTACCTCTGAAGTCTTGCTTGACAGAAAGTAATCCCTCAATATGTGTTACCAAATTGTCGTTACTATTCACCGGTATTAGCTACCCATCACTTCAGTGGCCCCAGGTTTTGAGTGCTCACTGAAGATATCATTTTTTTCAGTCCCAGTCATAATGTGTCATTGGCTAAGTGCTGGTTTAAGCTTTTTCCCTGAGTAATAACAATAACAACAGCTATTATTTATTGAGCCTTCTTTATGTGCCAAGCACTGTAATAAGGCTTTTACCTGATTTACTATAAACATACAACAAACTCACAATGTTGATAATGCTGGCCCCATCTTACAGATGAAAAATACTGACTGTTGGAGAGGCAATCCAGGTCTATCCAGGCTAAACAGGGGCAGAAATTGGATTCAACTCTAAATGAGTGCAGCTGCAAAGTGGGTGCTTTTTACTCCACTCTCCTGGTTCTCAAAATGTGGTCCCCACATCAGCAGAAGCAGCATCACCTGGGAGCTTGTTAGAAACGCAAATTCTTGGGACCCATCCCAGACCTACCAAATCAGAGACTCCAGGAGGGGGCCCCCAGCAATCTATGCCACAAAAAAAAAACCCCTTCAGATGTTTCTGATACCCACCCCATCTTGAGAACCACTGCTCTAATCCAGAAAAGTTGCTTCCCTAGATTTCACAGCTGCATTTATCCTAAATTATCTACACTCCTTCACCGACTGGATTTAGGGAAGGAATTTGTGCCAGGGAACAAGTTATATAAACCGCCCCCTCTTTCCTCAACCTACTGTCATCTCTTGTCAGAATCCCTTCAGGGGCCTCCTGCCTGCCTTCCTACCACTGGCTCTGGCCATTCTCCACACTATTCATACATGCATGCACACATACATATTCGTAATACCATGCATACACTGAAGCCAGAGGGATCTTTCCAAAGAGTGGACCTGACCATGTCACTCTCCTGCCTAATGACCATCAATAGCTCCCCACTGCCTGCAGGATAAAGTCCACACAGTACTATGGCCAACCAGGCTCTGCAAAGTCGGCTCCTGCTGGCCTTTCCAGTCTCATTTCTCTTCTTGCTCCCTCCTTCTGCTCCAGCCACCCCTACTGCATGGCCACCCAGTACTGTCCACTGTCCACTGCCTTCATAGTTCTTTGGTTTAATTATGTACCTTTGGCATTTCCACAGGACTGTAATCTCCATGAGGGCAGGAATCATATCGGTTTTTCTCAACAGCCTATCCCCAGAGCCTAGAACCATGCCTGACACATAGTAGGTGCTCAATAATTTGTACAGACAGTACCTTGGAGCCCTGTGCTTTCCATCACAGCATACCATATTATAACCACCCTAGTATAGTTTGTTACATTTTTGTGAATCTGTCGGGTCAGAGCTTGGGCTCTAAAAGCCAACAAGCGTAGATTTGAATCCTAGCTCCTCTACCCACAGCCTCTGTGAACTCGAGTATGTGATTTAATCTCTTTGAACCTCAGTTTCCTTACCTGTTAAGTGGGGATAATAGAGTAGTTGGGGAGATTAGATGAAGTGTTGCACGTAAAACTCTTAGCCCAGTGCCCAGCAGATGTGGGCTAGCGATTGGTTTTTATTAAATCAGGTCTTCCCAGCTATCAAATAGTGGTGGCATAACCCTACCTTGAGGATGTTCACAAAATGCAAGTCAACTGGGGATGTCCATCCAGGTGGGGACAGAGCCTGGGACCATAGCCACATAACCTAGCACTTAAGTGTCAGGCTCCTGATTCAGAATGAGAAATGCCTTGCTCCTCAACCTCCCAGCTTCATGAGCTTGGGCAAGTTTCAGGGCTTTCCATGCCTCAGTTTTCTCATCTGTAATCCAGCAATGGTAACACAGGACCTATGTCATAACTGTTGCAAGAATCCAATGCAAATAGAGCACATAGAACAGTGCTGGGCTTAAGCCAGCACATGGCAAGCACTGAATTACTGCTGGCTATCATCATCATCATAACCACCATCATTGCTATTGTGATCCAGCCTGGGAGCTGGAGAAAAAGCAGCCTTTGTGCAGACTGCTTACCCCACAGCCGAATCCTCTGTTCTGCCTCTTTCTCCTTTCCTCCCCTTCCTAAACTGGTCCCTCCGACCAGCAAAGAGAAAGGCTGGGTAGCTGCAGTGGGGGTGGGGGAACTCCACTGGCTTTTCCTTTTGTGTGTGTGCAAAACCACCTTGAAGAGCTGCTGTTTCCATGGCTTTGGGAGTTTTAGATATTTATCTCCCATCCACGGTGGACCCCTGGGCGCGGTAATCCACACTCAGTATGCCACGGAGCTTCTACTGCCCTTGCTCAGAGCTGACTCCTTCCGAATACCCGCCATGGAGGTGTCGGGAACAGCTGATGGGTCTCCAAAGCCTAGAGATAAAATGACACTAGTTCCCATTAACTGATCCTAAAAAGAAGGCAAGGCTTAGAAATGGAGAGGACAGGGATGGTGGGGAGAAGGAACAAGAAGGCCTGGGGTCTGGGAGAAATCCCCATGCAAGGCTTCGGGTGGGGGTAGGGCAGTGCCTCTCCATGAAGATACTGTTCTGGGTGTCCTTTTTCCCTGCCTGTGTAGCACTGTGGAACTGGGCATTTGGGGGTTTGAGCTAAGCCCAAAGGATGTAATTCAGCGGGCTGAGGGAGAAAATGAAGGAAAGAGCCATCAGGCTTAGGGAGATATCCTTGAGGGAAGTTCAAGGTGAGGCAAAAATAGAAACAGGAGAGCCCCACATAGTACAGTCAACATTTAAAGAGATGGAAAGCAGAGCAGGTAGAATAAAGTGAGTGGTCTGGCCTGTTATCTATGGTTCACACCCCTGGCTGGGCACTAGAATCACCCGCCTGGAGAGCTTTCTATAAATATAGATACTAGAGTTTACCCCTCCCCAACCCGAGAATGGGGCCCAGGATTGTGCATTTACCGAAAGTGCCTTCCGTGATTCTGAAGTAGCCCAATGAGCACAGGCTGCAGACACACATTTGGGAACCATAGATTTTGATAATTGAAATATAACGCCAGCAGCCAGAAACCACAGCGTCAGCTTCATGGCGCGCTCCAAACCTGATCAGGGCTGAGCCTGTATTTTGGAACCTGGGGAAAAGAAGCCTGTGAGAAAAAGGAGCAGGTGGGGGACTGATTGTGTATTTCCTACAAGGGAAATGAGGACACAGATGCTGAGCTAAGGTGGGCAGCTCCTGGAACACTCTTAGGCAATGGGATGGATACACACCCACCCTCTTGCTTCCTGGATGGAAGAGAAAAGGATGGGCCTCTATCTTCTGGGCCAGCCTTACAGAGGCCAGTTTGTTTCTTAGAAGGTGCCTGGAATCACCACCAGCTTACCAACTATCACCTAAGTAATGGCTGCTTGGTAAGGTTGGACCCAGATGTGGCCAGCTTTGTGTGTTCCCAGCACTTTTGAGGATAACAGTGGGGGGGAGACACTGGGGTACCACTAGGACCACTGCTAGATGAGTTGGGGGGGACCACTGGGACCACTGCTAGATCTGGCCAGTGGCTTCCTCAGGAGAGGAATTCAGGTCCTTTGTCTCCAATCATGATTTAAAACTAAAATGTGTACACAAAATGCCTCATTTGGAAATGTTAGCAATAAATTTGAGTGTTTGACAAGTACTGTGCAGTACAACCAAAACACATCCATGGGCTCATTCCTTCCAGGAGCTTCTTCACACAGGGGATTTTTTTTTTCAAATAAAAATAAAAAAGCATCTGACCACTTTTTACCTGGCCTCTAAATGAATAGAGTTTCGAATCACCTGCCTACTCAACATCTCTTTATTGGGGCCAGGCATTGTTCTAGGCGTGGAGGGTTCAATGATGAATGAGACAGACCACAGCCCCCTGATTTCGTCATATTTTAGAACTAGAATATCTTAGAGTTCACCTATCTCTGTAGCTTCCAAACTGCACTCTGTGGCACTATCTCAGGGCCTGCCTTGAGTGGTCAGGTATCCAAATTACCAACACTGCTTCAAGCAGAAGGGCTCTGTTTTTATCTGTCTTATGGGGGAAGGTTTTAGCTGGCCATCACATCTACAAATGGAAAGACTAAGGATCACACAGAAATCGGTCACCAAGCCAGCAAGAAAAGCTCCATTTCCTGGCCACACAAGAGCTAGTACGGACTGAGAATTTGCTTTAATTCCTTTTCAGGCTGTCCTTTTTTCTGGCCCCAAGACCACCCTTCCACTATCCCCCTAGGGTGTGACTGGGCAATATCCAAACCTGAGTTTCTTCATCTGCATAATGGGTACTAATTATAGCACCCTTCCTCCTCCGGTTGTTGTGAGATCAGGAGGTAACTCTTTGCAGGCACAAGAGGAAGAATTCAATCAAAGGTAACCATGAGAAGGTGTTACTACTCTTCAGTCCAGCTATTCTTTAAATTTTTTAAAATGTTTATTTTTTTTAATTTTTTAAAAAATTAAAGAGAGACAGAGCATGAACAGGGGAGGGGCAGAGAGAGAGGGAGACACAGAATCTGAAACAGGCTCCAGGCTCTGAGCTGTCAGCACAGAGCCCAACGTGGGGCTCGAATTCACGAGCCACGAGATCATGACCTGAGCGGAAGTCGGCCCCTTAACCGACTGAGCCACCCAGGCGCCCCATAAAATGTTTATTTATTTTTGAGACAGATACAGAGCATACGCAGGTAAGGGACAGGGAGAGAGGGAGACACAGAATCTGAAGCAGGCTCCAGGCTCTGAGCTATTGGCACAGAGCCTGACGCGGGGCTCAAACTCACCAACTGTGAGATCATGCCTGAGCCCAAGTCGGACGCTTAACCGACTGAGCCACCCAGGCGCCCCCAGCTATTCTTTAAGAAAAGCGGGGTCCTTTCCCCCTCTACTTACTCCAAACTTAAATAGCAAATGGACTTACTAGAGGGTAGAGGGAGAGAGTGGCAGCTGTCACAGAACCAGAGAGGCAACGGATTTGAAGAAAGATCCCTCCGGTCTGCCTCCTTCCCTACCTGCTCCCCAGACAGCCCTTCCTATGCCTTCTTAGTCCCCGATCTCGATCTCGCATCTGAGGGAAGCGTGAACAAGGGAGGCAGAAAGAAGACTTGTTTTCTCCCCCCAGGCTGTTGGGGAAGGGAGGGCAGAGCTGCCCTCTCTGAGTTGATTGATGTCGCGCTTGGGGATCTGAATTCTCTGATGTAATTACACTGTGTGCTCCGTGCGATAAGGAGATTAATCAGTCCATTACGCAGGGGCTGTTTTACCCACAGATGGAGGTAATTGAACGGAGACGTAGGACATCTCCGGGTCCCAGCCAGCCAGTCTGCTCCGGTTACAGGCAGGTGGCCGGCCTCTGGGCAGCTAGACCATCTTCCCCCAAGAGGAACAGTAACTGCTGTTGCCACCACTTACCTAGCTTGTTTTGAGCCCCCACCCCCTTAGATTCAAGGTACTTTGTTACATCATCCTCAAGGTCACCCAGCGAACTGGCTACTCTCATTAGCCCCATTGTACAGAAGGAATAACTGAGGCTCAGCTGCTTTAAGACACTAGCCCAAGAGTCACAGAGTGAGTCAAGGTTCTGATGTGAATGTAGCTCAAGTGGATTCAGATGTGCCCACAGTCACTCTTGCCTCTGAAAGTGAACAAATAAATGAGGCCAATACCTAACAGCCAACTTGTCCATTGTCCGGCGACGTGAGTGAACCACTGGGACAAGAGGCCTGTGTCATCTCAGCTGGACACACAAAGAAGGAAAGAATAGGACTCTCCAAGGAAAGAGCTGGAGCTAGTTTGCAGAATGAATTGTCTGTCCCTGAAAAATAGGGAAGGGCAGTGATGAATATGCAAGAGGGCTTGACTCTGGCATTACCACTTCATTGTGTGACCTTGGGCAAGTTGTGTAACCTTTCAGAGCCTTGTGGAGCCATTTTCTCATCTGAAAGCCAGCATCATACTACCTATTTTGTAGTGTTGTCATGGCTTAAAAGAACAATATAGGTAAAGTGTTTTTATTTTTTTCTTAAGAGCCTGCACAGAGTGTGGTCTCATTAATAATGCTGTGGCTGATGGTGACGTTGGTGGTGGTGAGCTGTGGCCATTTCGGGTATTGGGTACATTTCCCCCTTAGGTTAAACACTGTTTCTTACCTTCCTTTCCTCTGCTTTCCATGGGACTTACTAAAGGGAAAAGAAAAAGCCAAATCATGTTTTGTGGGCATTTCTGACGTTCCTGGCTCCATCTAGGCCACTTGGCCAACATCATCCTTATTCGTTACTCACCATAAATCGCTCCAAGAAATAGACGTTATTTTCACCCCCAACATAGAGGCGGGGAAACTGAGACTCAGAGGTTGCATGGATCAGAAACCCCATCTTCACAAACCAGCAAGGGTCATTGTGTTTAGTATGGAAGATTACCGCCACTTAATTCAGTAAATATTAAGTGCTTATTAATCCCTCTGGTAAGGCTGCAGATACAAAACCAGTAAGATCCGTTCCCATTGAGAGCCCAGCCAGGCGGGCTAGAAAATCATATATATAAACATTATTTAAATGCTCTAAAGCAGTGGTTATCACCTCTGGCTGTATATGGGAATAAATTTCTGGGAGGAAGGGAGTGCTTTTAAGAAATGTAAGTGCCCAGGTCCTGTCCTAGAGATTGTGTTTACTTGATGGGAGATGGACCTAGAAACACCATGTTTAAAAAGCTTCTCTGGTGACTCTGTGTGAGGCACAGGTCTAGAGGGCAGGGGTGCTAGATGGGCTATCGCTGGCTACGAATGAGCCAGTGAATTTACCCCATCTAGTGTATGTGACACACTAGAGTTATCATGCTCGTCCTTAGGATACCTCAGACACAGGGAGAATGGAAATAATGAACCCTCATGGGTTATGGAGGAAGATCCCAGGGGGAGGGGGGATTTGAGTGAGTCTTTCTTGAAAGAGGAACCATGATAGAGGCCAGTGTCCCTTCTATAGGGCTGATGATTTGTGTGAGGTTAATCAGTGGCTGTCATCCCTAATCTCCAATTGAAATAAATGTTAAGCTGGTCAAAACCTTGAGGTTAGTAATTTTGGATCTTTCTTATTCCTTCCTAAAACATCTAACCCATTTTTATTGAACGCTTAACGATGTTGCTTACCAGGCATTGTTTCTTCTTATTTAAAAAAAAAATGTGAGCAGGATAAAAAAAATCAATGAAAGTTTTATATTAATAACCACTCATTGCGTGAGCGTGTGTTCTGGACCACCTGATGACGATGAGGATGATGGTGACCGGCTGCCATTTATTGAGGGTTTACTATGTACCAGCCACTGTTTTTAGCACTTTGCATGGATTAACTCATTCAGACTTCACAATGCCCTTTGAGGTAGCATTTTTGACTCTCCCCGTCTTACAGATGAGAAAACCAAGAGTCAGAGAGGTTTAGTAACTTCCATAAGGTTGTCATAAGCTATGGGTAGAGATCTGAATTCCAGGAGGAGCAGCCTGGTCTGATCAGATGACCCCTGGGCTCAGGGGCAGGATGCTTGGGTTCTGGACCCAAGCACTGCGACTCGCGTGCTCTTTGTCAATTCAGATGAGTGATTCCTCACCCCACTCTGTGCCTCAGTTTCCTTATATGTGAATTAAGTCTTTGAACCTCTCAGGTCTTAAGATTTTATGACTCAAAGGTGTAAAATACAAAAATATAAGAGAGATTGGGGAGAAGGAAGTGGGGGCTGGCCCCCTGAGATGGAAGATTTATTTTGAGAAGTTGTCGAGGTCTTGTATTCAACCGCACCCCCCCCCCCAAGGAAGTCAGAGTACAGCTGGCACTTTGCTGATTCAGAGGAACGGCTGGCAGGGGAGATGGGAGCCAAATACACTGAGAATCTGTGTAATCAGAGGAAATGTCTCCATGATTTGCCATTATAATTCTCGATAACAAACTCAGGACTCCAGCATCAATACTAATAACTAGTTGAAGGAGGTGGGGGTTAGGAATGAATTAAATTTTTTTTGAAAAACTGTTTTTTGGTAAAGCAGTGGGGAATGTTCTGGGCTCCTAAATTTAAAGGGGGTATTTTTAGCACCTGTAATCAAACCGACTTGCGTAAACACATCTGCTGGAGTATTGGCATCAAAATGTCTTTGCCGTCTTCATCGTCTTCATTTTATATCTCTTGCAGCCCTCCTGGGACCCAGGGAGAGTTTCACTGATTTTTTTTTTCCTTTCATGATGTTTTTCCAAATCAACTGAGAAAGTCAAATGGAATATTTTCCTTTCTGTTGAAAGCTGCTGGGTCGCTACCTGAAGAGTGGCAACAAAATTCTCAAGCGTCAGTGAGTGTAGGAATCGCCTGGGAACTTTGTAGAAAATGCTGATTCCTGGGCCTTGGCCTCAGATTCCAGGGCTCTGTGTGGGCTCAGGATTCTTCATTTTACACAGACATCCCCAGTGATCCTGATGCGGGGTGATCCACGGACCACCCTGAGAAATACTGGAGAAGGGAGTCAAGCAGCCCTAAGATAAGATTCCGGCTCTGTCATGTTGCAGTTACTATCTCTGAGCAATTTACTTCACCTTTTTTAATACCAATCACCTCCTTTATAAAATGGGATATTAATGGCACCTACCCTGTAACTCTGTTGTGAGAATTAAATTCAATGTAATAGCTCAGCACAGTGCCAGGCATGTGATGAATGATCCACAAATGTTAACTATTATCATTATTGTTAATTATAACTACCTGGGAAAGTTATTTTCCTTTCTGACTCCAGGTTCCACATATGCAAAGTGGGAATAATTATAATGATACCTAAAAATCAGCTTTAATTCAAGGGTTGTGTATTACACGAGAAAATGTCTGCAAAGCTCCTAGCACACTGCCTGGCTCATAGTAGGTGCCACATATGTATTTATTGAATGGATGGATGGATGGGTGGATGGATAGATGGATTGATAGATGAATGAATGAATGAATGAATGAATGAATGAATGAATGAATGAATGAGTTCAGTGAGTGGTTCAACATTTGCCTTCCACGAACCACAGACTAGAGTGATTTTGAGAGACCTTCCCCTCTCCAACACTGTAAGGTGTACCTATAACAAACACACCCAGTGCATGGGGCTCTTGATCTCTAGACCCTTACTTCTTGGAGTCATTGTGGCTGTCACAACCCTAATCTTCATGTCACTCTAAACCCCACCCACTCCCAAATGCATCCATCTGAGGGATGGCTCCACAGGATCTGACTTATTTGGTGGCTCTGAAGATTCTCCCCCGCCTCAAGAAGACATGGGGATCTTGGGGGGGGGGGCAGGCAGGTGGGATGAATGATATTCAAACATCTGCTGGGTATCATATTTGTGATCCTGAGAAAGCCATTGCACATCTCTGTGCCTCAGTCCTCTGCTCTGTAAAAGGAACCGCTGCAAGGATCTATCCATTGCTTACACCCTGGTGGCGTGAGCATTTGCACACCTGTTGTGCATGAATTGTGAGTAATTGTAGGTTCCTGATCTCACCGTAGCTTTCTCAATCCCAGTATACTTCCTTCAGAAGTATAGTAAATGGGGGCTGGTTGACTGAATGACTGATAACTGAATCATGATATCCCCAAGAGCTCTTGTCACTGCTGCCCACATCCTAACAGGGCCAGAAAAGCAAACAAACATTAAGCCTTATCACACTCACTCATAGTCAAAGAGGCAAGAAAGCCTCCCAGATGAGAGATGGTGGTTTTGATGTTTTGTTTTGCAAGGAGGCTGCAAATCACCCACATTATCACAACAGTTATTGTGAAGTCGATGCCCACTCATTCAACAACATCTTTAAGGAGGGCTAGACACTGTGCTAGGTTCTGGGGACAAAAGGAATCAACAGACTTAAGCCCCTGCCCTCCCTGCGCTCACAGACAATTACCATTTCAGGTAATGCTTGGCATCACAGGAGAAAGCGTGGCTATTCTGACAGCATTGAAGAGGGGATGCAGGGCCAACCAGACACTGAGGGAGTGGCTCGGGAATATGTGATGTCGGGACTTAAGCGGGGAGGGGAGGGAAGGGTGTTTCAGGTAGAGGGAACTGCGTATGCACAGGCATGAAATCATGAGCACATGAAAGGTTTGGGGAAACTCCACTGGTTTGATGTGCTTGGAACAAAGAATTCAGGCAGGAGAGGGAATCAAGGGCTGGAAAATGATGGTCTGAGACCAGATCATGTCTGGCCTTCTGATCCGTGGTAGGGAGTCTGGGCTGCTCTGACATCAACAGGAATCCAATGATGGATTTTAATCAAGGAAGTGACTTAATGAGATGTGCTTTATAAAGATGACCCTAGCTGCCGCAGACAGAGATTGGAAGGGCAGAGAAGGGAGACGGGGAGACCAATTAGAAGGCTATAATCCAGCATCTGAACTGCAAAGATACTCGTCAATTTCTTTGAGGCATTTGGTCACTGATTGCCGGCGATCTTCCCCAGCCCCGTGTGTTGCAACAACTCTGAACGGTGCAGAGAAAAGCCATTTAATCATGCCCGCCTGCTGCATTGCACACTCAGCCCTGACCAGTGGACGCATTCTTTGTGGGAAGCATTGTGAGTTGTACTGCCAGGAAAGGGGACCTTGGGGTCGGCTACCCCCCAGTAAACCCCAAAGTATCCCGTGTTGTCGCATCCTCAAAAAGCTCTGTCTATTATGCCTGATCATTTCCACCCGTGAAACTGTCAGGATCGCCTAGTCAATTACTAGTCAAGTGGGGTAATGTGCATTTCATTAGGAGCCTCTCATTTCAAATACACAAGGCCATATATGAAATGAAACGTTCTGGAGTTATTTTTTTTTCAGCCAGTGATTAGGTGCTGTAATTAAGAAGGCATTGTGCCTGATTTCCAATCTTTTTTCTTTATTTAAATTTAATTGATTTTCTCCTTGATTTAATCAACCCAAATTCAGCTACCTGGGTGCCCTTCTCTACTCGGATGCTTAGGAGAACTCTGGCGCTTAAAGATGTAGGGCCATGTCCAGAAGATGTAGGGTGTCGGTTTAGGATCCCCAACCTTGATTGGCTGGTGTGAGAGGTGTCAGGGTGTTGAGGAGCCAGGTGGTTCTATTCAGGGCTAGAGAGGGAGGAGAGAGGAAGGGCTGGTTTTAGACTTTGAAACCTGGCTCTGCTTTGTGACATTGGGTGACTTATTTAACCACTCTGTGTCTCAGTTTCATCATCTTCAAAATAGGAGGAATAATAATGTCGCCCTCATAGCCTTGTCATGAGGATTAAATGAGTTATATATAAAAGATTTAGAACAGTGACTGGAATAGAAATGCTAAAAATATCGCTGGGATGTTATTATTTCTGTATCATTGTCCAGTGACTCACTTAATCCTCTATATTGCTGTGGGATTGGGTTATTCCCATTCAAGGTATAGAAAAGGAAGCTCACAGCTAGTGAGTGGCTGAGCCAAGATTCAAGTCCCCATCTCAATTCCAAAGCTGACACTCACATATGCCGCCCCTCCTACCTAGTGGCTTCTTTCTTCCCATGTTGAACATGAGCCTCTATTTATAGCTTCTTTAGTCAAAGTCACCCAGCTAGTGGTGGCAGAATTGGGACCCGAGCCAAAGTGCTCTGAGTGCAGTAGTGGTCCCATTGTTCCTCAGCTATGTCTCAGAGAGGGCAGGCAACTTCTTTAAAGTCACACAGCAATTAAGGGCTATACCATACCCTAAAGCTGCTCCTTAATCCTATTTTTCTCAACATTCTTCCCCCAACAGTCCATACATATAACAGATGACGTTCACCTACACATCACATACCCCTGCATAGACCCCAGATCACATAATGATAACAATTCGGCTCACAAACTGAATTCCACACCTTTCTTCCCTGCTCTAGGAAGCATCTCAGAACACAACTCAGGGTAAAGGATTCTATTATAGGAGGAATTTTGAGTCCATTCGTTTTTTCATTTAACAGATATGAACAGGACCCTAAATGTGTACAAGCACTATTCAAGAGTCTAGGGAAACACAACGGACAAAAAAAAATCCCTGCCTTCATGAAACTTAGATTCTGGAAGGGCAGGGGGTGGGGAACGCATACCTAAACAAAACAAACATGTAAATGGTTATGTTATAGTACAAAATGTACTAGAGAGGGAAGTAAAGCAGGAAGAGATCAGCATACAATGGGGAGAGGTTGTGATTCTAAATAGGGCTTGTATAGGGTTGTCAGGGAAGAAATGTCACTGAGAAGGTGACATTTAAGCAAAGACTTGAAGGAGGTGAGGGAGGAAGTCATGTGGATGTTTGGGGGAAGAATGTCTCCGGCAGTAGGATGTCTCAGGGAATAGCATATGCAAAGGTCCTGAGGCAAGATTATGACTGACATGTTGGAGAAACAGCCCAGAAGCCAGTGGGGCAGGAGCAAAGAGTAGTAAGTGAGATCAGAGTGACAACAGAGGCCAGACTGTGTGGGCCTTGTAATTATATTGGCTTTAGGGAAGCCACTGGAGGGTTTTGAAGGGAGGAGTGCCTGATGTGGCTTGAATGTCAGCAGGATCCCTCCAGCTGCCTTCTGGGGAATAGATTGCAGGAAGACAAGACGGAAGCAGGGAGATCCATTATGAGGTTCTTGAAAAAACGGAGGTGAGAGATGATGGGGTGGAAGCCACCTGGGAGCAAAGGCATGATTGGATGCTGGATATATTTTGAAGACAGTGTCTAGACTGCTGATAGGTCAGACCTGGGCCTTGCGAGAGAAAAGTCAAGGACAACTCCAAGGTTACCTCCTGAAAGGAGAGGATTAACTTAATAACTGAGATGATGAAGATCCATATATTTATACATCTATTTTAATTGGAAACTGTTCCCAGATTTTTGACCTTCATAACCATTAGGAACAAACCCATGACAGAGTATACAGTTGATCGTGATGGGTCCACGTGTCATGCTATGCTTGACAAGCGTGGAGTCGTTCTGCAGGGAGACATTTCTCCCATGAGCTGGTAGCATCCCTGGCTCTGGCGTGTGGGTCTCAGGATCCACGAGTGACGGAGAGTGGACTGATCTCTCAGTGGGAGGTCTCTGGAGGGCTTTGCACCTCTCCTGAACGCAAGCCGAGACTCTCCACAAAGAGAGGGAGCCCTACACCCTGTCCAGTCTCTGTCCCCACCCCTCCTGTCCTCTGCTAGGTGTGAAGACGGACAGTAGAACCCCTTCCCTCCACTCCAGTGTGGCTAATTCCACCACCACCCCCCTCACCCCTGCCTCATGGCCCCTTCCTCTGTCTCTCCCATCTTCCTTTCAGCTGAGGTAATTTGGGAAAATGTGGACCTGTACAGGCTTTGGTTGAAAACATTTGATTGATCTTCTCAAATGGGCCATTCTCTGGCGAGAGGGAAGAATGTGTTTGTGATTTCCCCCCCTTCTTTTAAATTGCAACAAAAGGAAAAATCCTATTTTCTTCCTGAGACTGTTCCAGTACATAAGGATGCGTTTGAAATGCTGAGCCATGCCAGCCTGGCTGAGGTGGGAGGACGGCTTCGTCCACTGCCAGTCCTGCACCAAGCAGCCCGGCCTGACCTCCTCTCCCTCCCCCTCCTCCCCCTCCTCCCCCTCCTCCTCCACCTCCCCTTCCTCCTCCTCCCCCTCCTCATGCTCCTCCCCCTCCTCATGCTCCCCCCTCTCCTCATCCTCCTCCTCCTCCTCATGCCAGCCCTGCCCTGGGCCTCCAGCCAGAGGAAGCAGCTCTGGCCGAACAGGCGGGCAGGGATGCAGTTTCCAGGAAGAGCATCAGCAGGGTAGCCTGCAGCACAGGGCTGGCGTCTGCCCCTCACTGGAGCAGCCCGGGTCCCCTGTCTGTGCTCGTTTGGAAGAAAGGTTTGGGCTGGGGGAACCTTAGCGTCCTGTCCAATCTTTGCACCCTAAAAATGCTTGCAAGAGTGTATGCTGGGGAATGTCTGGGGAAGGAAAGTGAAAGTGGAAAGGAAAGGGGAGCAGGAAAGGGAGGGTATGACAAGAGAAGTGAAGCCTAGCATTTCTCCGAGTTCAGGGCTCCTTTGTGAAAGTTCCAGAGAGGTCAGGCATTTGCCTAGTGGCACGCCTCACTTGGTGCCTAGGCATGGCTGAAGCAGGGGTGCCGCGATTGCCCTGCCCGTATACCCTCAGTGACCACTGAGTTCCTGAGCATGCCAGCCTGACTTCCAGCCAACAGAGCTGTGTTGCTTCACCTGAGGGCTCTCTCTGGCCACCGAGCCCACTCTGCCCAGACACAGGGCAGGAATTAGTGCCCCTTGGGAGCGGGCCTCCAGTCGTGGCTGCTAAGAGTTGAAGAATAAAGCCTCGAGGTGCCTCAGGTGTTGTGTGGTCTGCGGGTTCCAGGGTTCCCCAGCGGGATTATTCTCCTGGTGCCCACAGTGGTAACTGGCTTGATATCACACCCATCAGTGGCTCCTTGCTTCCAGATCCTCCCTCCCCACGCCCCTGCCACAGCTTCCCAGCATCACATCACAGATAAATGACTTGCCCCTTCGTCTTTCTCGCTAAGGCTGGACGTAAGAGAAAGGGAATGGTCCCATGCCCAAAGGCCAGGGACATTTATTGGTCAGCTGATGCTTCAGAAAAGGGCTCAAACCCACTGTGTTCAGACAGAGCCAAGGGGACAGTGCAGCTGCCCACATATTGCCAGGTGTCTGACGTGACCCTGGATCTTCGCTAGAGGATGTAAAAGCAGGTGGGGTGTCCAGACGCACAGGGGAAATCCACCCAACAGGACCTGGCTATACGGGGACGCAGGGAGAAGGCTTCGCAAGTGGGGAGAACAGCACGAACAAGACATGGAATTTGCAAGCATTATTTTAAAAAAAAGTCTTGAAAAGCACTGTTGCACTCTTGCCATGTACTGGCCACATCACAAAATGTGTGACCTCTCTGTGTTCATTGACACAGAGACATTGGCACACTTACGTTGGCCCTGTGACGTCGGCACTATTACACGTTCCACTTTACAGATGGGAAAGCCAAGGCACAGGGAGGTGCATTTGTTTGCCCGAGGCCATATAGCCAGTATGTGGCAAAGCTGGGATCCAAACCCAGGCCTCTGGGTTCAGAAAGTCTGACCGGCAGGAGGGGAACACCTGGAGGAGAGAAGAGGGAGGCCAGTGGGGGTGGGGGCTCCTGGACACCGAGTGCTGGGATTCAGTTCGGCCTCTGCACCCTGGAGCTGAGGAGCTGGTTTTCTGGCAGGTGGAACGGATGGACACCTGCAGCAGGCAGCCAGGGGGAGAGCCACACGCCTTTTCTGCGTGCAGTGTCCTCAGGGGAAACCTGGCCGCCCTTCTGTGCCTGCCCACCTTGGAGAAACATCTGTTACTCGGGTCAGTGTCCCGGGACTCAGAAACTATCCCTAGAAGGCTGTCTGTAGCCACTGGCTTGATTAGGCTATTTATCCATTCAGTTTTCCCATCCAACCAATATTTATTGAAGATACACGATGGGCCTGGCACCTTCCTAGGTGCTGAGGATGCAGTGCAGCAAAAGGCTCAGACTTGGCCTCAAAGGACTCATAGTCTTGTGGTGGGGAACAGAGAATTAGACAATCGCAGTGGAGGGGTATTGTGAGAATAGAGAAGGCACACAACAGACTTAGTAGTCTGGGAAGGCTTCCTAGAGGAGGTAACATTCTGAGTCGCAATCTGAAAAATGGGCAGGAGGTCCTCAAGTCGAAGAAGGCAGGGTAAGAGACATCATTTCTTAATTAGTAAACACAGAGCACTTACTGTGTGCCAGGCACTGTTCCAGGAGCTTTACGTCTATTCACTATTAATCCACGAAAGAACCCTGTGAGGTAGGTACTCTTACTGTCCACATCTTATAGATCTTATAGATGACGAACTAAGGTGGAGCACAATGGCTGAGAAGCCTCAGAGGATGGCAAACGTGGTGAGCGCCCCTGGGGCCATGGACCTTGAAGGCCACCACCAGAGCCATGTCGAGAAGGCGGGCTTGCTCCTCGGGGCTCTGCAGAAGGGAGTGACATGCTCAGACCTTTGCTTGGGAAATGACCCCACCTGCTGCACGGAGGGTGGGCTGGACAGGGCCAGGGGGACAGAGGACGCTGCCACTGTTGTCTTGGCGAGAGATGAAGGGGGGCTTGGACTATGGGCGTGGCAGAGGAGGTGAAGAGAAGGAGATGGATGTTGGGGTTCTCTGAAATGAGGATGCTCAATCTGCTGATGCAGATGTGAGAGAGAGAAAGAGGGTCCAGGGTGATGGCCAGGTCACCGCTTGGATAAGGAGGTAGAAGGCGGAGCTAGAGGAAAGTGGTGGGGCCAGTGAGGTTTGCACAGGTGAGGGGTGAGGTGCCAGAGGCCCTTCAGGAGGAGAGGTGGAAGGGACGGTTGACATTCCAGTCTCAAAGTCAGAGACAGGAAATAACTGGGGTGACTATACCCCCCTAGGACACTTACCGTCAGTGCCCCCCTTTTAATCCCCAGTGTCCCGGCGGACTATGAATTACATGGTCACTCTGGACATAACTGACCCTGCTCCACGACGTGCCTTGACATTGAGAACATCTGGGTCCAGGCTCCACCTGCCTTATACACACACACATCTGGACACATGTTGTGTGTTCCTGTGAATAGTCATTCTGGGTGCAAGTAAAAGTGTGGCCATGAGTATGCACTTCCTAGGGCGGCAGCATCGTTATGGCTGAGGAGTACTGGACTCGTCTAAAGATCTGTGCTTCAACCCTGCCAGGCGCCCACACTTGTCTCAGCCCTCGGGTCCCACACCAGGGACTGAGAAGTTTGTTGAGGGAACCAAGGCTCTGTCTACACTCCACCAGCCCAATGGGCAATTGGTAGGATCAAGCCATTTCAATGATTTTGTCTTAAGTTTTATTTATTTGGTAATCTCTACACCCAACATGGAGCTTGAACCCACAATCCTGAGATCACGAGTCACATGCTGTTCTGACTGAGCCAGCCAGGTGCCCCTCAATGATTTTTTTTTAATTTTTTTTTAACGTTTATTTATTTTTGAGACAGAGAGAGACAGAGCATGAACAGGGGAGGGGCAGAGAGAGAGGGAGACACAGAATCTGAAACAGGCTCCAGGCTCTGAGCTGTCTGCACAGAGCCCGACGCGGGGCTTAAACTCACGGACCGTGAGATCGTGACCTGAGCCGAAGTTGGATGCTTAACCGACCAAGCCACCCAGGTGTCCCAATGATTTTTTTTTTAATGGCATAGCTTTCTGTCCCACTCAAACTATATTCTAAAGCAAACTGAGTAGCCAGTGTCTCCCTCCATGAAAAGGGAGATGCCCTACCAGAAATCTACAAAGGCAAGTCCACTCGGGGCTTATGCAAAAGGATGCCACAGGGCCTTTGCACAGGAAAGGTATGAGTAGGACAGCATATAGCTTTCTAGCTGTGTGTTTCTCATCTCTACCGCCAGCATACAGCAAAATATCTATAGGAAGAAACCAAAGCTTTAGCTCAATGGTGGCTCCCTAAGGGTGATCAACACTCTCAAACAGGATTTTGAACCTAGGAAATATCCTTCTCAAACTCTTTGCCACCAGTTTCTTTTGAAGGCTCCGTGTCTCTCAGTTCTGCCCATGGTGATGGAGTCAGGAGGCAGCTTTTCCACGACTGCCAAGCCCCGGCTCTAGATATGGATCACGCAGCTGTGGGACACAAAGCTTTCTTGGCTCATTGCATGACACTCTCAGAAGCCCAAAGCAGGAGACACTTTGGGTTTCACGGGGTCCACAAGCGGCCCCCATGGTGCCCAGCCCCAAAGGCACTGTGCTGTAGGGGTTAAGACCATGGATTCGAGAGGCAGACGGTCTGTCTCTCCCATCTGTTAGCAGTTTCTCCTCTTGCCTTGGTTTCTTCACCGGTGAAACAGGGTTGATAACTGTAGCAGTCTCAAATAATTGTGGCGAAGATTTGCCAGAATAAACAAATGCAACATAAAAATGGATGCCGGTGGAAGAAATTAGGAGCGGGAACGAAGAGGAAGAAGTGGCAAAAGGCCCTTTTGGCTGCCTAGGCCTTGCTCAGAAACCCCCAGGGGTTCATGTGATGACATTTCATTCAGACTGTTTTTTGCCAGAATGAGAAATGCAGGTTCTGTGTCAGAAATCATTGCAAATTCCAAATTAGTGAGGTTTCATGGTCCGCGGAAAGGCGCTGGAGGGGAAATTGGTCGACGGGGTGTTTTTTAGCTGTCGGAGCAAGCTGGCTGATTGATTGAGTGTCTCGGTCAATAGACTGTGCAGACAGCAGCCAGGGAACCGGGTGCAGGCGAGGAAATAGGAAGAAGACAGAACGCCAGTCAGCATGGGGGAGGCGAAGACATGGTCAGCAGCAGAGAGGGACACAGTTATACCAAAAGCTGGGGAGACACAGTCTGGACTGTGTAGCCCTTCTCGGTCTGGAGACCAGGGACACCCAGGCACAGTTCCTTGAGAACTCTTGAGGTCCCTCATGGCTCGCTGTATGTCCTAAGGCAAGTCACTAGACCTCTCTGAACCTCTGTTTTCTGACCTAAAACCAACCCTTACAACACCATCTCAAGGGTTTATTATAGCACTTAAATGAAAGAATGAGTTTTAAATGTCTGATGAACTGCCTGGCACATGGTGGGTACTCAGTAAATGTGAGGTGCCATTACTTTAACACCGTGAGTTAGTCAGTATACCTGTGCTTCAGCTTATGGACTCAGAAAATATGTTTGTAGGTGACAACTCTCATCCTTAAATAGGGGACTAATGGGCCATGTTGGTAGATTCTGAGCCCTCCTGTGGCATTCCCAATGTGTTCAGAAAAAGTTCAGAAGATGGAGATGATCTAGACCCAAAGAAGCCTCTGACTTAACGAAAATCTTGGAATTAGGATCTTCCGAAGTCATTGGCGCTGGTCTTCAGGGTCCCAAGCTATTCTAGGCAGATTGGAAGCCATGAACTCCTCAAAGATGAGGGGAAATGGATAATCCACAAGACTCCTCACCAGGCAGAAATTCCTTCTCACATTGGAGTTATCAAGCCCCTTTCAATAAGAGTTGAAATTATAATTACAATAATCTTATATTGTGCTTAGTTTAATAAGTGTATATTTTCCACCACCACCACGGGTGCCTGAGTGGCTCAGTCAGTTAAGCGTTCGACTTCCACTCAGGTTGTGATCTCATGGTTTGTGGGTTCGAGCCCCACGACGGGCTCTGGGCTGACAGCTCGGGGGCCTGGAGCTACTTCGGATTCTGCTTCTCCCTCTGTCTGCCCCTCTGCTGCTTGCACTCTGTCTCTTGCATTGTCTCAAAAATAAATAAACATTAAAAAAATTTTTTTAATAAATAAAAAATAAATATACATTTTCCACCGCCACCTCAATGAAGTATTATTCCCATTTTAAAAATGAGAAAACTGAGGTCAAAATCGAGGAGAGGTCTTGCTCAAGGTCATGCTGTAATATCTTAGAAGGATTTGCAGAGTTTCTGGAGCCTGGTGGAGTAAAGAATGTGCTCCTTATAGGGCTACGGGCAGGGACGGGGGGTGGTCAGAAAAGGAGGGTATGATTATTGAGCTGAACCTTGAAGGATGGGTGGGTTTCTTTTTACAGAGAAAGAAAGAGGGGGCGCCGCAGGCAGAAGGATCAGCCTGAGCAAAGACAGGGAAGTTGGGCGCCTGTGTCCCAAAGGCTATTTACAATGAATAATTACAATTACAATGACAGCTAACGTTGATTAAGTGCTTACTCTGCACCGGGAACGGTGTTAAGCACTTCATGTGCATCGTCTCTACGAGCCGGACAATATCATTAACCCTGTTCGGCAGAAGAGAAATGAAGTGACTCGTCCAAGATCACAGCTTGAAAACGGCAGAACCAGCTTCCCAGCTCCAGTTTGTCTGATTCCAAAGGTCTGGGTGGCTCCTGGGTGCTCCCCAGGGTACACTCGGAGCTTAAAAAGACCTCTGCCCATATGCTAGGGAGGGGTTTGTCCCAAGATCCCCTGACATCTCCCGTGATGTCTGTGTCCCTGCCACAACTCACTCCTGCTCCCAAGTCCTCCTAGAGCCGAGAGGAACCCATCAAAGTTGGTGGGCAATAATCACGAAGCTGACTGCCTAATAAAGATAAAGCTCTCTAATAAACCCGCAATCCTGCGGTAATGGGTTTGACTTTTAAAAGGCAGATAAAAGTCCCAGTGGAGGGACAGACCTTTCCCATCAACTCCTTAATCAGAATTACTGTGGAGGAGCCATTTCCTACAGGTGGGACAGCTGGATGCCTGGGCTGGCATTGAGAAATGACCACTTCTGTGTAAAGCCAGACGTCTGCTCCTTCCAGAGATCCCTCCCCCCCCCCCCCCCCCGCCCGGGGAATCCTTTGTCAGGAAAGAACCCTGATGGCAAAGGATGGGGCCTCTGGGACAAGCCTAAAGGAGGGCGGGGAGGCTGGAGAGGGCGTGGTTTGAGAACTCGCTGGTGATTTGTGCTGAAGTTGCGGGGGCGGAGTCTTCTGAGAGCTTCCCGCTGATTGGTGGAGTTCTGATGGACCAACCTCTCCATTTATTCTGGCTCCACCGTCGTTGTCATCATCATCATCAAATAACATATACCGAGCGTTTCTTATGTATCTGGGAAATGTGCTAAACATTTTATAACCACCTTATGAGGCAGGTAATATTAACAACCCCATTAACATTTCCCATCCTCAGATGGGAAAACTAAGGCTTGTTGATAATAAATTTAACATCCTGTGGGTCACACAGCCCAGAAGTAGCAAAGTGGAGATTCAAACCTATGTCTGCCTGACTCCGGAAATTACAGTACTAAACTAACCATTGTTTCTGCATTTAGTAGTTTGATAGAGGAAACACTTGGTTTGGGTCTGGGTCTTTGATGGAATTCACAAGAAATAAAGCCCGAGACAGAGACTGGGGTGCACATGACTTGTTGAGGTTGTGCTCTCAGGAGAAAGGAAGTGAGGGAGCATGCTAGGGCAGGGGCAGAAAGCTAAGGGAAGATGTAGTTTCTACTGGAGTGTAGCCTCAGCCTGATGCCAGGGGGAGCTCTGGAGTGTGAATTAAACCTTAGAGTTGGTCCTACTTTGAGGCAAGTGGGCAGGTCTTTTGTACTTTAAGACAGTCAGTCATCAGCTATGGACTGCCTCTCTGCCCCACCCAGGGGTGGACATGACCTTCTGGAAAGGGGCGCCTGTGAGGCATTCGCAGCCAATATTCACATCAGCCTAGGATCTGACCAACAGCATCGACTACAGCAGCAAAGGAACTGAGTGGTGGTCCCTGCACAGCCCCTAATTTGTCAAGTGTCTTTGAATGTAGCCCTTGCCCCCTCTGGACACCAGCTTCTCCAGGCTTGGGTTCAAAGTCCTCCCGGGCCTGGCCTAGCTCTGACAGGTTCTGACTCTGTGATCTGGCCCACTGCCCCAGCTGGCAGTCTGTGTTTCTGTAACCCAGGAGGAGAGACGGGGCCCCTCGGGTGGTTCCAACAGTGTGAGGCGAGGTGTCTGACAGCTTTCCCCCACTGAAGCCCTTTATCTCACTGGTCTGCTGTGTTATTTTAAAACTAACGAGCCCAGACCTCAGGAGCTCACCGCCTGCTCGCCGCCTGCCATCGAGATTTGTGGCTTGTCTGTTCTGTCCTCTCTGCAGATTTCAGTGGCAGCTTACTCTCTGCTTGTTAGGAATTTTCTTCCAAACCTCAGCATCAGGAAGGAGGCGTATGTGCATGTGTGTGTGTGTGTCTACAGGAATACGAAGTCCAAATTGCACCATACTCTCAGAAGCCTCAACTGTAGTTCTAGATGATGAAAGAGTCTAGTGGGTGGCTCTGGGACGACAGGGAGAAACAAATTCATCCCTGAGTTATTGAAAAAGAAAGAAGGCAGGACACAGAAGGGAATGGGGCAAGGGCCATTGCTAGGTTCTGAGGTAGCCACTCGGCTTGGTGGTGGAGAGCCACGGTCCCGGTGTAGGGAGGAGCTCCTGAGACACTCAAGGGCACACCAACCTCCCTGCGCTCCCACTCTGCAGAATCCCTTGCCTTGGGCTCTTTGGGGAAAGGGGCTCAGAATCAGCAGTGAGGCTAGAGAACAACGTGACCTATCCTGAGAAGTGTGGCTGATATTTAAAGTGCCACTGTGGAAGTGCTGGGCGTGCATCGTGCCGTTTTATTCTCATTCCAGCCCTATGAGGGTCATATGGTTTGTGTTTCACCAGAGAGGTGAAGAGGTTTTCCCAAGGCCACCCAGTTGGTGAATGGCCAGGCAGAATCTGTTTGATGAGTCTGATCACCATGCTCTACCGAACCCTCCGCAGACCAATCAGTCTTCCCCGTCTGTACGGCCTGTCTTGTTCCTCCAACCTTGTCCTCTTTCCTTAGGGCTTCTCCTTTCCTGGGTCACTTTCATTCATGAGAGTTTATGTACCTGACCCATGTCTTCCTCTGAATTGTAAGGAAAGCCTTCTTGGGGGTAGGAGCATGTCTGGAGCATCTTAAAATGACCCTCCACCAGGAGTAAAAGAAGGCGTAACAGATAAGTGAATGAATGAATGAATGAATGAATGGGAGGAGTCAGACACTTTATAGTGCAGCTGACCCAGGTTTGAATGGCACAGGATCCACTTATGTGTGGATTCTTTTCCATAAATACAGCACAGGACTGTAAATGTATTTTCTCTTCCTTATGATTTTCTGAATAACATTTTCTTTCCTCTAGCTTACTTTGTTGTAAGAATACAGTGCATAATACAGATGACATACAAAAGATGTGTTAACCTACTGTTTACGTATCAGAAAGGCTGACTGGTCAACAGTAGGCTCTTAGTAGTTAAGTTTGGGGGGGAGTCAAAAGTTATACATGAATTTTTGACTGCACGGGGGTCGGTGCCCCTAACCCCTGTGCTGTTCAATGGTCCATTGTATATTTTAAGAGCCAGTCCACCAGGCTGGGGCACTCCTGTTGAGCCATCTTGTTATTCGAAAACCTCACTGGCACAGAGCTTAACCGACTTCCTCAGTTTCCCGCCTCACTGTGGCGAGGTGCTCTATCTAACCCCAAGAAGATCCAATCTCATGGCCTTAAATACCATCTAAATGCCAACATCCCTCAAATGCACTTCATCAGCGCTAATGTCTTCTTTGAACTCCAGTCTTGGGCACTCAGCTGCCTACCTGCCATTTCCACATAGATCTCTAACTGGCATCTCAAAACTGGCATGTCCCAAATGCCCTTCTCCACCTGCAGCCACCCCAGCTTAGCAACCAGCAGCGCCATCCTCTTTGTTTCTCAGAGGAAAACCTAGGAGTCACCTTTGACCCCTTTTGCTCACACTTCCATGTCCAATCCATGAGCAAACTCCATGGATTCCAGCTTCAACCTGTGTCCAGAATCTGACCACTTCTCACCACTACGGCAGTGATAACCTTGACCCCAGCCACCATCTTCTGTCAGGCGTGTGATTGCAATAATCCCAACTCGTCTTCCTGTATTTATCCTGGCTTGCTTGCCCACTACACTCAGCATGCCTCCAGGGAGACCCTGTAAAGCCTAAGTCAGATCTCATTGTTCCCCTTCTTGGAACCCTCCAATGGCTTCCTGTCTCACTCAGAGAAAAAGTCAAGTTCTTGCAATAGTCCACCAGACAGTCCATGATCTGGCCCCTCATTACCTCTCTGATGCTCCCTCCTAATTTTTGTCCCCCTTAGTCAGCTCTAGCCTCATTGCGTCAATGCCTTTGCATTGACCGTGCCCTCTGCCTATCATGCTCTTCTCCCGGGCATGCATGAGGCTTCCTCCCTCAGTGCCTTCAAGTCTTGCTCAGATGTTACCTTTGAAGGGAGGCCTTCTCTGGTCACATTTAAAATTCCAGCCCCCTCCCAGTAGCATTCCTAGCTTTCCTTATCCTCTGTTTCTCTTCTGTATGCACTTTCCAATAGCCTACGTATTTCCCACTTAATTATGTGTATTTTCTGCTCTCCTCCTCCCTCTGCCCATCCCAGTAGAATGCAAGCTCCGCCAAGCAGGGATGGTTCCTGCCTTGTTTTCTGTTGTGTCTCCGGTGCCTAGAACATGGACTACATATAATAGGTGCTCAATAAATATTTGTTGAGTCAGTGACTGAGCAAAGAATAAGCGAACGGTCCCTGGCAGCACTTGTTGGAACCAGTCCTTACTCTCTTGGCTCTTGAACCAAGGCTCCTCCCTACCCTGGACTGGAGGCTTCTGTCCTGTTCCCAGAAGATCCTGCTTGCTTGGTGCCTCCTCCAGTAGTGGCTGTAACGATGCCCAAAGGGACTCACCTAGCACAGCCCCTCCCACGGCAGGAAAATATAGTCAGCCACTCATGCTCCGTGGAGAAACCTAAACCCTGTCTGCAATTCCAGCTGGTAGAAAGGTCCTGAGGGTGCCCTGGGCTGAAGCCAGAGATGTTATTCTTGCCTGTAGTGACACAGCTTGGAGGAATCAGGGCTTGAACCCAGGTCACTAGGACCCCAGGACCGTTGTACTTTCTCAGCATCACCTAATTACTTTTTGCAGCCCGTTCAAGTGGAAAACCACAGCACTTTGGAACTTAGCCATTTCCCAAGTTACGGGCAGCCTATATTCCAGGCAGTCCCCAGAATCCAATCCAATCCAATCCCCCTCTCAGTCACTTGCCCTCTCCCTAGGCAAATAGGCAATCGACAGGCCAGCCTGGGGAGGGAGAAATGACTGGCTGAATTTGGGATTGATGGGAGGGCAGAGGATGGATGTGTTCAGTGATGAGAGTCCACAACCCAGGCATGTCGGGGGCCTGACCTGCTTGGCTGAGCTGGGTAAGAAATGCTGAGCTGATTTTTCTCCATATGGTTCTTTTGTCCTTTGACCTGAACTTGGGAACTGGACAATTTTTGATATACAAGCATGTTTACCACACACACATACACATGTTCCCACACTCAAATGCTCTCAGCCGTGAGAGCTGAACTAAACCATTGTCATCTTGCCCGAAGAGAGAGTGTGCTAGAGGGCTGTGCTTGTCTATATAGGCAAGCCTTCAGGGTCGGGTCCAAATCCTTTGTGAAATCTACAATCTGATTACTCCAAGTGTGGGTTCCTGGGGCCACAGCAGCACCTGAGAACTGGTTAGAAGTGTAGACTCTCAGGCCCTAACCCAGACATGCTGAGTCAGCATCTCCAGCCTAACAAGATCCCCAGGAGATTCATGTGCACGTGAAGGTGTGAGAAGCACCTGTCTGTCCTCCACATGACCCTCAAGGACCCAGTCCCTGCCTTCCTCCCCAGTATCAGCTTCTTTTTTTCCTGCACCCCATGTCCATTGCAACATTATTTACAATAGCCAAGACATGGAAACAACCTAAATGTCCATCAGTGGGTAAATGGAAAAAGAAATTATTTTACGTAAACACAACAGAATACTATTCAGCCATGAAAAGAAGGATGTCCTGCTATTTGTGACAACACGGATGGACCTTAAGGGCATTTTGCTGAAGTGAAATAAACCAGGCTCAACTGTTGCTTTCCACCCTCCACCCCACTGTCTCATTCAGCCTACTGCCTCCTCTGCAGTTACTTGAAGTTCACTGCTGTGTCCTGATGTCGGGCCTTTGCACTCTCCTGACCAATTTCCATATATCTTTAGGAAGCCTTCCATGGCCACCTGCCCACGTTCCCATGGCTGGACTAAGTGTTCTCTCTCTCTCTCTCTCTCTCTCTCTCTCTCTCTCTCTCTGTCTCTCTGTGGTTCCATGGCCCTCTGAGATTACCATACCATATTTCCAGTTGAGGGATCTGTCTTCCCCTTGCAGGCTGAAGGCAGACACAAGTCTTAATTACTATACAGTCCTTGAAATCTGATACTAAGTAGGGGTTCAGCAGACAGCTGTTGAACAAATGAATTAAATAATGAGGGAGATGCCAGCTTCATAAAATTTCTTATTTCTCATTTGGTTCCTAGTGGCATGAGCATTACTGACCCTGAGCCCAGCTATGTCTCCCTCAGTGGCTCTCTGGAATCCCCAGTCTTCCCCCAAGCCCCTATACTTTTTCTAGCCATGGTAGCAAACTCAAAGAGTCACAGCTCCTGCAGATTATCCCCAACCAGGCTTAGTTAACCTTGAAAAGGACTTGGTACCAAGACCTCAGGCCAGGATATTAATAGGGCCCAGACTGAAGCCCCAGGAACCAAGGCACAGATTAGCCCAACCCATCTTGTCCGTAGGCTGAGTCAGCCCCGTGATAAGGCTTGAGCTTTCTAGCGGACTCGTGAGCTGAGGGTGTTGGCCTTCACTCTTACTGAAACAGGCAGACTGTAGGTATCTGGTCGGCGTGGGGACAAGGACGGACCATCCACAGGCCTGAATGCACGTGTAGAATAAGAACCTGGGGCGTGAACCTTGGATGGAAAGCAAGAGCCTTTTCCTCTCCAGGTCTCAGTGTCTTCATCTGTGTAATGGGGATAAGTTCACTACACTGGGCACCTAACAGAGGGTTGTCGATTTCAGTTGAGATGCTGGACTAGTGCTCTACACCCAGGAGAAGCCGTTAAGGGGATGAAGGCAGTAAGCGTCCCCAGTCTAATGACCAAATGCCCTTCCTCTTTGTGGAATATAACATCCAAGCCAAACTTGAGATACAGCCCCTTCTCCAAACACATAAAACAAGTCCCTGTCTTATGATGAAATGACCAAGATTCACCCTATACCCCCACGTATGACTTCCTTACATTTTCAAAGTGTTTTCCAGATTTCTCTCCTTTTTCCTCAGTTGATTCTTATAAACAGGCAGGGCAGCTACTGTTCTTGCCTCTTACTATCCCCGGGTCTCAGTTTTTCCACCTGTACAGTAGGGACGACCATGCCTGTTCCTGGGTTTCTGTGGAAGCTTAAATGAGATGGTGCATGGCCCCGGTGTCTGGCACAGAGTAGGTGCTTGATAAATGCTGTCTCTGCTGCTGTGATTTAGTGACACGGAAAGAGCACCAGACTGGGGGTCAAAAGGCCATGGTTCAGCCACAGCTCTGACATGAGTCACTCATTGTGCAGCTTTGGGCAAGTCCCTTGCTTCTTGGGGCCTCAGTTTCCCCACTCAGTACAGAGGAGAGCCAGGGTGGGGGGCCCTTCCTACTCCCCTCCAACATTATTTGTCTCTTATTCCCCAGTCGGTGTTTAACTCAATCTAGTTCTTGGGGCACGGGGATCTGTACCCAACCCAGAGCCCGGTGAGCACTTTGCTGGGAGCAGGGCGCTTTGATGTGAGAAGCAGGGAAGCAGCTAGGGAGCCGGGCATCTCGGAGAGTTTTGTAGAAAGTTCAGGCCTGACTTTTATCGGAGGCTGGGAATCTGCTGGTTGCCATGACTACAGAGAGCAGCATCTAAGCTCCAGGTCGTTGATTAGCAGGAACAGAGCGGGGAAGGCCTTGAGGAATTCAGCACGCACGGCCCCCTCCCTCCCTCTGTGAAGTGGAGTGTGCCGGCCCTTGACTTCACTGTTTTAGCTGTCCCCTGAAGATCTCGCCTCCTTTTAAGTGCTTTTTTATGCAACATCGAAGGGCCCTGTGGTAAAAATGAGGCAGCTGCCGGGACTCCTCAGCAAAGACAGAACACGGAATTTTTCTTAAAGCCCTGCAAGGCTGCAGAGCAGGAGGTGGGGAAGGAAGCTGGCGGGGGCGGGGGGGGGGGGTGGCTTGGGGGAGAGGGGCTCCACGGCTGAGGTCTGAGTCCGCTGAGATGCTGTCTCAACTGAGGTGGGCCCTTCTCCTTGGACCACTGCTTCTTTATACTAAGGAGAGTTTGCCTCTGATCTGTGGTTCCCACCTGAGATCAGTCATCATTTATCTATCCATCCATCAGTCATTCATTCGACAAATGTTTATTGAGCAAAAAAGGGCACACTATGCCAGGCACCATATCCCTGGGGATTCTGTGGTGAGAAAAGAGGCTAGTTCCCACTCTCGTGAAGCTAACATTGGAGTCTAGTAGACAAGTGGTTAGCAAACAAACATATAAAATAGTCATTTCAAATAGTAACAAGTGCCCTGAGGGGAGAGACAGCAGACTGCTGTGCTGGCAGCAGGTGAAGAGAGGGGCAAAATCACTTAAGGGGGTCAGAGAGGGTCTCTCTGAGAAGGTGACTTCTGAACCAAAGGAAGGAACTGGCCATGCAAAGAACTGGAGGAACAGCATGCCAGATGGATGGAACAGAAGGGCAAAGCCTCTGAGCAAAGGCCCTTTTCCACATGAGGGACGACAGTAAGGAAGCCATGTGGATGGAGCAGAGTGAGGGATGGACAGAAGGGTAAGAGATGGGGTCTAGGGTCGGGGCAGACGCCGGATCATGCAGAGCCTTTTAGTTCTGGCAATCAGTTTGGATTTACTCTTAATCCAAAGGAGGCGAAATTACCGGGGATGTTTCTTTAAGATGCAGATTTCCTAGTTTCACCCCTTTGAGACTATTTATTATGGCTAGGTTGGGACTGAGAAGTCTGTATTTTTAAAAGCTCCTTGGGAGCCTCTGATACTGTGCCAGGTTTGGGAAGCCTGGGACTGCATGGTCTCGGAGCCTCTTTCAGTTTTCAGGAAGCAGAGAAGCCAAGTGTCAGAACATCTTGAAAAAAGATCTTAAAAGTTGTATGATATTATGGAGAATTCCTTTCTTCCTTCCCTCACAACTCCCTATCCGCCTGGTAGAATTAATTCGGGTTTTGTTTGTTTTTTTAGCTTGTTTGCAAAAATCGCAGATGGGGTACCTAACACAAGGAAGGTGAAGCCAGCATTATGGGGGGGAAAGAACAATCGACCGTATCAGGTTATAACAGCAGCAACCCCACCAAAACATCATCAGGATTTGCCAGTCCCTGATGCTGGCGATGATGGATGAGGGTTGTCCTCACCCTAAGCCTGGTCCACCAGAGCCTGGCAGTAGCATTCCCCATCTGTCCCTGTGCTACAGATAACCCATGCCTCCTCTCCCTCCAGCAGCAGGAAGTCACTGAGACCTTCCACACAATGCCAGCTCTTACTCATCGTCTATTTATTCACTGCCACATTGCTCACATCAGTTATTGTTGTTTATTTTTCCCTTTTGAGGGCTTGCCTCGGATACAGATTTGGGTCATGGTTTCCTATAATGCCCCAGAGTCCAAAACCCCATTCTTACGTGTGTCCAGCTCAAGGCAACACACATCCATTGATAAGTTCGCTGATCACTTTTCTAGGAGAAATACGGGGTACAATAGAAAATGCATCAACTGAGCCATCGGAGTTGACTGAGGCATTGGCTGGTTTATTTCCACCAACTGTGACGTGAAGGGATTAACTCAAAGCATCTCAAAATCCCTTTCTAACTCTTTGAAACAAATGCGTGTTCTCTTTAGCCAATGCATGTGCTCTTTCATTTATTCATTGCACAAATGTTGAGTGTTTACCACGCAGTGGGCTCTGGGGCAGTGAGACACAGTCCCACTCCCAGGGAACTCATAGTCTGGCGTGAGGAAAGATAATGAAATGGCAACAGCTCATATCAGGAGTTGCAGTCATAGTATCAAAAGGACTGTTATATCCGAGAATAGGGCTTAGATCTCCCCCTAGGTCTGCCCCCGGCGTCACCATCTCTACCTCATCAGTGGGGACCCATCCTGCCGGTTGCTCAGGCTCAAAACCTTGGAGTCATCCTTGACCCCTCCCCTTCTCTTATTCTCTCCCACCCCACCTTTAGCCAGCAGCAAATGATGCTAGAGTCCCACTTTCAAATATCAGAATCTGACCACATCTCATCACCTCCGTCACCAACCCACCGATCCGAACCTGGACAGTTGCATGCACCTCCCTCCCTGTTGTTCCTCCCTTGGCGTCTAGTGTCTTCAGCCACTGGGCTGATCCTTCTAAAATGTGAGGCAGACCATGTGAGTCAGTCCTCTGTTCAAAAGCCGTGCCATCTCAGCCGCAGAGTCCCATGACCTACAGGACGTGAACTCTGGTCTCCCCTCTTACCACACCCTAGCCCTGCTTGTTCGTTCTTGTGAATATATGCCAAGGGTCTCTGAACCTACCATTCCTTCCTCCTAGAGCACATTTTCCACTTCCCATGGATAACTTGTGTAGAATCTGTACATCGCCAGGCAACGGATTACTCAACCCCCCCCCCCAAATCTTATAGCTTAAAACAATGACAAACAGTTCTGATGTCTCCCCGTCAGGAATTTGGCTGGGCCACTCTGGCTGGGCATCTCGCGTGAGACTGGGCAGATGTCAGCCCGGGCTGCAGTGTCATCTGATGAGTCACGACTGGGGCTGGAGGGTCCACTTCCAAGTTGGCGTGTGCACGTGGCTGGTGGCCGGAAGCCTCGGCTGTTCTGCAAGCGGGCTTCCCCATAGCGCTGCCTGAGGGTTGTCACCCCGTGCTGACGGCTTCCCTCAGAGTGATCAGTCCAAAGGGAGCGAGGCAGAAGCCGCCTTTGTGACCTGGTCTCGGAAGTCACGTGTTATCACTTGCACTGCCTTCGAGTCATTAGAAGCGAATCGCTAAGCCCTGCCAGTATTCAAGGGGAAGGAAATTAGGTTGCATCTTTTCATGGCAGGGCTGTCAAAGACTCTGTGAACACATTTTAAAACCACCACTCACTGCAAGGTGAGTTCCTATTCCTTTAAGCCCCCGTCCCCCGGTTACTTCCAGAGTGGCCTTCTTCCCTGATACTCTGTACAAAAGAACAGTCACCCCCTCCCATTACAGAATACTGTTTCATTCTCTCCATGATTTATTGCCATCCAATAAGCCACGTTATTACTTGTGTATGCGCTTAGACCTGCTCCCCACCCCCGCCCCCGGTCTGGAATGTAAACTCCGTTATCACAGGGGACACCTCTCTCTTCTTCACTGCAGCCCCACACTTAGAACTGGCCTGGACGCAGGTTAGCCTAGGCCCGGTCAAGTATGACAGGAGGCAAGTGTTGCTGGGCACTGGGCAGAAATTGTAAGCTCTGAGTTGTTTGAGCAGAATCAGGACAGAATTCCATATGAAGAGACTGGAGGCATGGGAATGGAGCCCTCAGAGTAGGAGAAGCAGAGCAGATAGGTGTAGGGAACACCGGAGTTCTGGAAGCCTGGCGTGGGCAGTGAGGAGGGCTGGACGGCCCCGACAAGAGTCTCCATCCCTCCTGGGCTTGCCGCATCTCTCAGCTCTGCTTCTAAAGATGCACTGATAAGCGGCTGACAGAGACGGATGTGTTTTGCTGCCCTTCCTTCAGTATTGACTGGGTTTGGCCTGCTCTCTGGGCAGCCCTAAGGAGCAGGGGGCTTATCAGATGCATTCATCCTGAGTCATAAAACCAGTCTTGACGCACTGGCTGCAGGTGCTTGGTGCAGGAGAAATGCTATTGCCTGTGGTCAGTGCTTGACCCGGACTCTGCAGGCAGGGTGAGGAGGGAGGGGCACTCGCTGGACGATGCCAAATCCACCTGTTCCTCCCAAACTCCTGAGGTTGGGGGCCAGGAGATATGAGTGGCAGTGTCTTCAAAGACTGAGTACCTAGGTGACTTCCTTCTCCTTTCTTGGTCCCAAAGAAGGAAGTGGGACTCAGGTAGTTTTCCTAGAGTTGTCTGGGGCTCTTCTCAGAGGCAGAGGGATGAGCTTCAGGCCTTCATGGGAATTGCATCCCAGGTAGGTGGCCTCATACCTGCCAAGGACACCAAAGTGGAGCAAAGGGGAATGGAACAGACACTTTTTAAGGCCGTTTTGTTTGCTTTATGTTATCTCATTTTCATAACCATCCAGCAATATAAGGACTAGTGTTACTCCCTATCTGATCACTGAGGAAACTGCAAAACAGAGAGATGGAGTCTTCTATCTACTAAGTGGTGGAAACAGTGTTTGAACCCAACTATGTACACCTCTTCCATCCAGAGATAAGGCAGGGAAATGGGACAGAAATGGCAAAGGGGCATTGGAACTGATTCTCTCATGCTTTGGCCTCCACTGAATGTTTTGAGCAAGGATGTGGAACACTGGTTTCCAGCCTCTCCCTGTGGTTTAGTCAGGATAGGATAGGATAAGCAATGCCACAGTAACAAATAAACCCCTAAATCCCAGTGGCTCAACCCAACCAAGGCTTATTTCTATCATGCAAAGTCCGATGTGGCTCAGGCATCTCTCCTCCGTCAAGTAGCTTCACCTTTCGGGGTATGTGACCTCCAAGGTCACTGCCACAGAGGGAGAGAGAGCTGGAGAAGGCACACAGACCTTGCTGGCTCAAACCGGAAATGACACACGTCACTTCCACCGAGAGACCAGTGGCCAAAGATAATCTCTCACGGTGCCAACCTAACTGCAAGGAAAGTTGGGCCATATTAGGATGTCTCTGAATGTCTGATGAACGCGAAGACCTTGTCATATCCTAACAATTTCAGCCTCTTTATTTGTTCCCCTGTAGGACAGAACCCCAGAGCAGCCCTGTGGTTCCAGCTCAGGATGGACCCTCGGAAAAGCTGAGCCAGCATCTGGCCACCGAGACCTTGGGCACCAACAGCTGGGAGAGAGACAAGGCCTGCCGGGAGCTCAGTCCTGCCAGAGCACGCAGGTGACATGCTGACCCAACCCTCTCTGGGGTCCAGTGAGGAGGTTCAAGTTGAGAATGCAGAAGTGAAGTTTGTCTTTCTAGCCACTCTTCCTCTCCTTCTGTTTGCAAATTCCTCTTTCAGACCCTTAAACCCAATCAAAAGTCAGCACGCTTTTTTTTTTTCCTGTAGAGGATCAGATAGCAAATATTTTGAGGACCAGATGGACTCGGCCACAGCTACTCAATCCTGCCCTTGTAGCCCAGAAACAGCCACAGACTCTACGTAAATAAGGTGTATAGATGCATTTCAATAAAACTTTATTTATAAAGACAGGCTAGATACAGCCTGGGGGTCAAAGTTTGTTGCCTTTGCCTTAGATGATCGAGCTAGTTCCTGTCCATTTTAATGACTCTATAAGCTACTTATTCCCAAGTCATGACTGCAGCCCAGATCTGTCTCCTGAGATCCAGATCTTTGCATTTATTCCTTAAATTCAGTTATTCAACCAGGATTTCTTGAGCACCCATTGGTGACAGGCACTGTGCTGACATCTGAGGACACACCGTTTTACTGAGGTTCGGAGAGGTAATGTAACTTGCCAAAAATATGGCAGCCAGTAAGTGGCAAAGTGAAGTTTTGAAATATGGTCTCTCTGATCTTAAATCCTAGACTAACACCTACCACGTTATACTTTGATGCTAATGAAAAAGCTAATCTATCCCCTGGCTTCTATTTTCAAGTTTTACACCCTGCACATATAAAGCCTAGTCTGTCTTTGGCCTCTGGAGAATCAATTTTGTTGACAACATGGTCTTTATTATCTGGTTTTATCAGCTGGTTGAAACTAACTCACCACTCTCTCACTACCCTGGGCTTGTACCTACCCCCTCAGTGACACGTGGAAAATGAACCCAGTGTCCTTGCCAATGGTGTGCCCTAGATATAATCCCTACCTCTTCCTGTTGCATCAGAGGGTGTCAAAGCCATTTTACAGGTGTGGAAACTGAGGACAGTAGGTGGCAGGATCAAGATTAGCCTGAGGACCCCTGATCTGGTCCAGATTCTCTCTTTATGTCCTGGAGTTGTTGGTTTCCTAAGGTACAGACTCTAAACTATATTAGGCACCCATCTGAGAATTACATGGAAGCTATGAGTGCTGCCACCAGGGAAAGTGTGGATATGCTCCAAGAAAACTCCCCAAATTCCACGTACCATTTCAGAGGATTCACAGACTCCCAAGGCCCATGAGCAGGGCTGTCTAGTTAAGAATCTGAATTCTGAAGAAGTGGTTTGGGAAGCCAGAATATCACTCACAGGTGAAGCCCACTTCTCTACCCAGCCTACTGTCTCGGCCACGGGGTTTATTTAGGCTCTGATGTCAATGGGGGAGAAAGAGTGAAGTCCTATCAGCTTGGAGAAGTGAAGGTCAACATCAGATCTGGAGAATTCTCTCCAGGAAACAGGAAAAAAGCTGTTTCCATAAGAGGCCGAGGGAGAAGGAGAGAGGGGAGAGAAAGGGCGTTTCTATACTTCGAAAACACTGTCTCTCAATCCAAGGGAGAGACTGTGTCATAGAGATAGACGTGTACTAACCGAGCAACTTTGGGGACTTAGTTTTCCTTCCCAGGCCTCAGTTTTCACAACTATAAAATGGGAATATTGAGATATATATCTGCTAATCAGAGTGAGGATTAAATCAGATATGCATGTACAGATCTTGACCGTGAGCCTAGAATGTGGGGGGCGCTGGGAATGCCGGTGGGGGTGCCATGGGGCCCGAAGAGCAGGCTCCAGGCATGAAAATCTCAACAGGGATACCATGTTGTCACTTTGGCTGCAGAGAGTCCCTTTGACTGTGGAGCGTGTTGCTCCCTTCTCTTATCTGAGACCCGCTCTCTGACATGCTAAAAAAAAAAAAAAAAAAAAATACAATAATAGAAAGTACATTTTTACATGAACTTGCTGAAGACCAGGCAAGCAATGAGTGAGGGCCTCATTGCTTGTGACAAACGTGGGACACGGGTATCATGTTTTATTCCCATCTCACAGATGATGCATGTGATACCCAGAGAGGTAGCTGAGCTAGGAGGTAATGGAGCGGGAGTGTGTCAGCGTCTATAGCCAGCGTTCTTTATGGTTGCAGAGTCTGCATGTTTGACCATTGTGAACGGAGCCACTCCGTGTGTAATCACTAAACACTTAACTGCTGCACATTTCGTGGCTGCTTGTGTGACTGCAGTGTACTTACTTAACCACTAGTCTGGCCCCTCCAGCCCTGCTGTGAGGGCACACCTAGGCACACAGGTACAGGAGGAAGAAAAAGGATTTGCAGAAGGGGTTGATTTTCCCCTCACAGACCTCAAATCCAAAGTCAAGGCCTTTCTCCGTTTGACCCCATCGCTCACATAGGAGGGTAAGTGGTTCCCAAGCCTGCTTCCTTGGGACCCTGGGGTTCCAGAAAAAGAAGTGAGAATAATTGTCTGAAACATTGAGATCTTTCTCTATTTTATAAGACACAGCTTTAAGGATTTTTTTCCTTTTTAGGCATTTCTTCCTTAAATATTTAGGGTTTTTTTTTTTTTCTTTCAAATTCCTGGCAATGGTTACACTGCGAAGTGTTTATGTGAAACAAGATAATTTAACAAGTGGCTAAATTATTGTATCCATTCACCCCTCATTAGGTCACCCAACAAATATTTATTAGCCTCTTACTCTGTGTCAAGCACTTGTTGCCAGAAAAATTTGGAAGTGGTCTACCACAGTTACACAAGCAGCCCGTCTGCTTCCTGGACATGTGTACTATGCTTTGTGCTTTATAACACATAAGTGTAGTTAAGTAGTGAGGTACTTAATCCTGTGATATTTGATTTAAGCCTGCTTAAAGTGACTCTCTTGAAAATGTTCTAGATATAACTATACAATTTTTATTTATTGGCAATGCAGAGACCTTAACAGATAGTCTAGTCGCTTGGTCATTTTTTCTACTACCCATAATGATCCAGATTCTTAGAATGGAATTCAATATGGCAGCATTTGATGATGGCCTTTAAAGAGCTGGGTGACTTCCAAAAGAAATGTCCACATAAACAAGTTTGAGAAGGCAGTTGGTTTTGTGGGAAAGCTCTCTGGGTGGGAATTACACAGGACTTGACTGCAATCCCACCCCAGATGCAGCCATGGGCAAGCCAGTTCATGATTTTGTGCTTTATGGTCTGTGTCTGTAAAATGAGACCCTAAAAGTCATACCGCCTTCAAAGTGTTTTTGTATATGTAAAACGGTTGGCACATAATAAGGGGATCAATGATAGTGGTCTTAACGCTAATAACGACAATAGGATTCTTATTGATACTACATTTTCCCGGTAACGTTCAACTGAGTGGGCATGTTTCAGTCCCCAAGCAGTTTTTCTTCCCAAACCCATCTCCTTTTGCCACAGGATAGTGTTTTAAAAAAAATCCCTGGAGCCTGCCCCAATTATAAAAGGAGATAAGTTGACTTCATTCAGCTGCAGCCAGAGCATTTGAATTTAATTGAATGGGAAATAATTATTCCTGAAGAGCAGAGGTTTTTGAGGTTCTGTGAAGCGATATAAGATATGTATCTCATTACATTAGACCTCGGCAAATATACTTTTAATAATCAGCTGCTACTTAACATAACTTCCTCCTCCTATTAAATTTCCGGCAAGAACGATGGACATGAAGTCCTGGGGAAGGAGGGGGGGTGCTGAACTGCTGATTAATTATTTAAAAAGTGATTTATTTACCAAGGTGAGCCATTTGCAAATTCAATAATAAATCTATTAAGGAGCAGTTAACCTCTATAACTCTGTTTTAAATAATCAATTGGTGTTTGGGTAACAGTACAACGTCTGTCTCATTAGGTCAGCATTAACTCCTTATTTGAAGTGCTTAATCTGCAGTATGACCAAATCAACCATGAGGTGGTAATTAGGTATTCGCCATGGGTCCTTCATCCTCCAAGGAACTGGGTCCTCCTTCCTCGGCAGCAGCAGCCCTGGTTGGGGCTTGGGGCGTCCTGGGTTCTCTAATACCTGACTCTGTGCTCCCCACAGTGCCTCCTGTGACAAAGACCTGACGCCACCAACTTCCTCCAGGGGGAAGAAGAAAAAGAAGAAATCCACCCGGAAGAAGAGAAGGAGGTGAGCGTCCTAAGGGGAGATGAAATCTTAAAGATGGGAGAAAGGATGAAGTAGGGGTAAAATGGGTTTCAGAGTCAAACAGTGACTCCCCTTGGGTTTGAATATCTGCCTCTTATCTAGCTGTGCGACTTAGGCAAGACCCTTCACCTCTCTGTGCCTGTTTCCACTTGTATAAAATACCGATTACACCTGGCGTTTGTGAGAATCAGATGGAGAAAAATGGCTGTGGAAGGAGCTGTCATAGTGTCTGGCACACAACAAATGACCAGTGAATCGGCAGAATCATGACCATGAATATGATTTTTTTTTTTTTTTGAGAACTTACTCTGTGTGGAGGGCTATGCTCTAAGCACTGTGATCTCCATTATTGTACCCATTTCAGAGATGAGGAAAAAAAAGGCAGGGGACAGAGGGTGACAGATTTACAGGGATCCCAGTCTCCTCAGTTGATTCTACTACTCCCACCTAGCAGATGAATGCCAAGGAAAATGAAGTTTATATTTTTGGCCAGCAATTAGTCTTTTGTGCCCCATGGATTTTTTCTTTGTAAAATCTCTTCTAATTTTTTTTTTTAATTTAAAAGTACTTCCAGATTTTCTTCAAGACGACAATTATGTCCAGTGTTCCAGACCCAGAGGGGGTCAGGTTGAAAATCTCGCCAAACCTCAGAGGCAGTGTTTGAAGAGGCCTGCAGGGGGCAGCAGAGAGCAGTGTCTGGAAGACTCGGGCCCCAACTCCAGATTTTCCGGGTTCTTGCTATGCCCTTTTAGCCTTGTTCTAAGGCCCAAAGAAGACCCAGAGGGGAGTGTGAATGAAACCCTACATCGTAGGGTGAGGGGGCGGAATTGGGGCAAGTGGCTTTGAGGTTCCCGATTTTAGGGGTGGGCAGAACACTTCAAAGAAGGAAATCAGGCTTCACTAATTCAATTGTTCATCCAATAAATGTCCCCTGGGCATGTGTTTGGGGGACAGGTGCTGTGGTCCCCTAAGAGAAGTTGTTCTCAACCCTGCATTTCCCCCCAAAGACATGTTCTGTTTGACCTACAAGGGCTTATTTTGTCTTTTTTTTTTTTTTAAGTTTATTTATTTATTTACAGAAAGAGAGAAAGCAGGGAAGGGGCAGAGGAAAAGAGAGGGAGAGAGGGAATCCCAAGCAGGCTCCATGCTGTCAGCACAGAGCCCAATACAGGGCTTGATCCCAGGAGCCATGAGATCATGACCCAAGCCAAAATCAAGAGTCAGGGCACTTAACCAACTGAACCACCCAAGTGCTCCTCTTTTGTCTAATTGGTGGCCATCATTTAAAAACCAGATTTCACATGAAGATGTGTTTTTCTGGTGATTTGTGTTGAAAAGGCAGGCGTTCCAGAAGCCCAGGACTGCATTCCTACCTAAGACCTCCGGCCGATCTGAGAAGCAGATGCTCTCTGGTTCACCACAGTCCTCACCACTCTCTATTGTCTTACACCCCTCCTGCTGAGAGGCCCCTGTTGGCATTGACTTTGAAACTCCTAATCTGTTTCAGCCTTGATATTTTGTCAGTGGTGAAATGAAAGATGCAGAGATGAGCAGTGACATGTCCAAGGTGACTTCGTGGGTCGGGGGTACAGTCAAGCTTGGAACTCGGGTCACTTGAACTTCAGTCTTGAATCATAGTCAGGTTCCTGGGGTGGCTCTGTTTCTTGGGTAAGCCCTGAGAGCACCACCCGTGCCGACCACAGCCTGACGAGGTCTCCTGCAAGGGCTCGGCCCTACCGGGGAGACAGGGTGAGGCACAAGAGAGACCTCAAGTATCTGAGAGGAAGGGCAGAGCTTAGGGGAGAGCAGCAGGCAAAAAAGGGATTGAGAGCAAGGCCCCTGCTCTCAGTGAGGCTTCAGTTTGAAGCTCGGCTCATGCACGTCTTAGCTGTGTGTCTTTGGATGAGTCACTTTACCTCTCTGAACCTCACTTTCCTTGTATGAAACAGGAAGGTAGCAATTGTCCCTCCGTGGGGAGCGTGTGGAAAGATTAGATGAGATAATGCCTATAAAGCACATGGTGACATTGAAAACAAATGCAGACTTGATTATATCAAATAGATAAATGCAAGTACTGTTAATGTCAGTATCCGTATTACCCTTGTGTGTGTTACCGAAAGAGCTGAGACCCTGTGTGGGGACGGGAGAAGGGTCTCTGAAAGCCCACGCTGGCCCTTAAGAACATCCCTCTGAAGGTGTCTCCTCCCCTGGCAGGTCCCCATCATACAGTCCATCGCCTGTCAAGAAAAAGAAGAAGAAAGGTTCCAAGAAACATAAGCGACACAGGTATTGTCCTTCTTCCTCCTTGGCAAACACCCTCCTCCTCCTCCGGGTGGGGTGGGGGTTGGGGTGGGAGTGGGTGGCGCCCAGAGTTCACTGGGAAACTTATCATTTCACTTATGTACAATACTCACCTGTGTGTTGTTATTTCCTTTTTCTTGTCTAACTTAGAACTTGGTTGCAAGGAACCGAGGCCCACTAAAGCCAACTCCGGCCCGTAGGGATGTGTGATGATAAGGAGGCAGGAGTGTCTCAGGAACCAGTCAGACCTCAGTGAGGGGCTGGGACCAGGGGGTGGAGAGCTGGTAGCACCCAAGCAGGATACACAGTCCCTGTTCCACACGGGGAGACACGGCTGCACCCTGTTCCCATGTCTTCGTGTGGCAGACCCAGCCACAAGAAGACACAGGAGCCCTCTGGCTTGTTCCTTATTCCAGATTCCCAAGGAAGGGCCTCTCTGGTGGGTCCCACTTGTCCTAGAGGATGGAACATGTAAAACATGGCTTCTGGGATTGTCCACCCTTGTGGACGTTGTTAAGGGGCATTGTGAGCTGGACACACATTCCAAAAGGTGCCCGCTACTCACACACGTACACACACACATGTATGTGTGGGGGGGGGGGGAATTAAAGAACTGGAAGGATGTACACCAGAGGACTCAAATCTGTGGCTCATGGGCCAACTCAGCATTTTATAATTGGGAGATTGCATAATAAAACAAAAAAATCAAGTTTTCCAGTTCCTCCGTTAAATCAGCAGCTCTGCCTTCACTGGGCCACTTTTCCCACAGGAGGCCACCAGCTAGGGTTGAGGGATTGCTGTGCATTTAGACAGAGCATAGGTGCTTTCGTGTGCTACAGGCCCCACTTAGCGCCCCCTCACACACATTTACGAAGCCCGCTTGGCCCTGGGGGCAGGGAGTTTGAAATTCCCAGTGTAAGTTCTTTGCTATGTTTGGCTGTGGACGGTACGGAAAGAGCGGTATATATCCTTTTTTGCTTATCCCTCTCTTCCAATCTGCCTACGTCAGTGGTGGATTACTTGTGCAATTAAACAATCACAGTGGAACAAAGGAGAAGAGTGCATGGGGGTTTCCCCCCTGCATCCCACCGTTGGTTCAAAGTTGCCCGCAAAGTGGCTTTTTCCAAGCCAGGGGTGTGGCCACATCTCAGCCCTTGTTGCCAGAATGGTCTCAACTCAGTCTGGTGTCACCAGCTATGTCCACTGCCTGCCCAGACATTTCGACTGTTGAGTCCACGCTTAGCACAACGTGGGAAAGCTGATTAGCAAAACGTTGTTAATTTGGTGTTAGAAACCTTTCCCGACGTGGGGTCCCCTGTGGCGGCAATGCCGCCTTCCTCTGCTGACCAATCTGTCCTATTTTGGGGGACCTTTCCATATCAGGATCTTAGAAGTCAAATGGCTTCTCACTCAAGGGTTTCTCCTCATTGAGAAAGAGACTGTGCCAGAAAGTTAGGAACAGCTTTTTCTGCCAGCCACGCTTAGCCCAGGAGGTGGAGATTAAGAGGGGAAGATGCTATTGCTGGTATTTTCCAAACCACCTGCTAAGCACCACCTGGCCCTGCTTCTCCAAGCTCTTGAGATGTTGGGTTAATGATAGTGGACTTTTTTGGAGATAGGAGCTAGGGGTGGGGGATGCATAGAGATTTTTCTTTCTCTCCCCTCCATGAACATGGCTTCAGGGCTAAAACAAAACAAAACAAAATCCCATTTTTCACATCTATTTATTGAATACCCAGTATATCCCATGAATAAGATTCTGGGCTTCGGGAACAGAACAGTGACCAAAACCCAGCCCTGGACCTCAAGTGGCTCACCTTCTAGTGGGGAAGATGAGTCATTATAATGTGCAGAGGGCAGTATAAGACTAAGCTCAGAAGCTCACCCAAGCTTGGGGCACCCAACCAGCCTGAGGGGATCAGAAAATGCTACAAGGAGGTGATATCTGAGCGGAGCTCTGAAGAATCCCTAGGACTTACGTGGGTGGAGCTGTGTGACCTTGGGCAACTTAACTAACTTCTCTGAGCTTCAGCGTCTACAAAATGGTTGTTACTAGAACTTCCCAGGGTTTGGGTGAAGACTGAGCGTGTGGGAGACGCTTAGCATGGAGCCTGGCGCAGTTAAGTTCCACACGTGGGAGCTGGTTGTCCCGTGATGATGAGGAGGAGGAGGATGAAGAGTCCACCACTAGGCTCACCCCACCCGGGGGTAGGGGAGGAGGCAGAGGACTCTTGTATATCCCCTTCATCCACCCCCAACTGAGACAGGCTCACTGACAATTTTGGGGTGAGGACTGAAGCTCCGGTGGGTTTGACTGAAATTCAAAATGCAAACCAGTATCTCCTATATGGTGTCCATTGTCCGAAATCTGTGACAGGAGGATTCGCCGGGTGTCCTGACCCCCGTGTAGCATGACCATAAATGCACTGATACGTTTGTCCCAGGAAAACAAATCTCAGACTCACCTGTATTTATTTTCTTCCTTCCTCCCTCCTCTCTCCCTTCCCTCCCTCCCTGTCTCTCTTCCTTTTAATTCCTTTAATCAGGTCATTCTCCAAGAAGAGAAGGCACAGGTAAGAACCTTGTCATTTCTGGCTGCTTGCTTCTGCTTTCTGCTTTCCTAACAAGGTTTTAGGCAGCTTCTAGAGTCAGTTTTCCGTCTCCATCTCTGTGCTCTTGAGCACACCCCCTGCATCTTCCTGGGCCTCAGTTTCCTCCAAAATGAGGGCCTTGGGCTGGTTTCCCTGAAACTTCCAAGCCAGCTTTTGCTTTCCGTCAGGCTGGATGGTTGCTCCTGGACCAGCCCCCACCAATACCCCTCCCTGGAAAGTCTGGCTACCCTGGTCAGAGTCTGTTTTATCACGTTGAAATCCCAGGTTGGGGCATATAGGGAACCATCGGCCCCAGCCACCCCACCAAAGCCTTCCCAGATCTTAGCCAAGGGACAGAGGCCAAGTCCTACTGGACTGGAAACAGTAGGTGACCACAGATCGAGCTGTCACCTACAGGGTAGCCACTATAAATTGGATCCTGCACTAAGCCCCTGCCATGTGTGTGTGTATTTAACCTCCACTGATCTCCATCTTAACCCTGTACAATGGATGTATGTATTCTTCCCATTTTACAGATGACGAAACTGAGATTTAGACGGATGTGACAGGCATGTCCACAGACACAGAGTCAGGTGACAGAGCCAAAATTCAAACCCACGTCTGTCAGACACAGGATCAGGACACCCTACAGTGGCTTCTTAAATAACAGCCACACCTAGAGCAGTTGGCAGAGTGCAAAGTTGTTTTGTTTATCCAGTTAACAGGTAGAGAGCGATTACCAATGTCAGCCAGCCTCCCAGCCCAGCAGCCTGAGCAATGGCTCCACCTCACGGTCAAGGAAACTGGGTCTTCCAGAGGACAGGTAACTTGCCTGATGTCACACAGCGACTGAGCAGCAAAGCTGGGACGTGAACCTGGACCTTTCAGTGAGGTCCTGGGCTCTTCCACTGCCCAGGCTGAGTCTCAAACACGGAGATAAATCACACGGCTGATGTCAAGGTGCAACAGCAGTTGTATAAGGTTTTCCCTTTATCCAGGACCTAGGCCGGTCCTGCATTCCTGGTGACCCCCCTGAAGCCAGTCTGGCTTGAACTACCAAATAGCATTCACCCTCCCTCTGGGGCCTCTAGTTGGTAATGCTGGGAACGCGCCTCATCACTGTCCACCGGACCCGTCCATACCCCAGCCCTCTGACTTAAAAAAACAACAACAGATACTTAGATAATCACGGGCAGTACGTTACAGAACCGGCCAAGCTTCATGAAGCTTCAGAGTGTCTCCCTATATATTCCATTCTTTGCTCTTAGAAACTGATTGAACATCAACCAATAGCCTAGGCTCTGGGGACCCATGGTCTGGGGCCACATCCTAGCTCACCTGTGTGATCCCGGCCAAGTTTCTCAGCCTAGCTGAGGCTCAGTTTCCACATCTGTAAAATGAGTACATATTAAATAAATGTGCCTCTGCCCACAGATTGCAGGGAGAGTAAAATAAGACTGTTGATGAAAAGTATTTAGCAGTGTTTGCTTACAATAAATCCTTGACACATGGCAGGTATTATTATTACCTTTATTTACGACTGTATTATTAAGCTCCCAGAGCTGGCCATGGCCCCCTGCATCACCTCATTCTCAGTCTGTGTGTGGGTCACTGTCTCTAGCTGAACCTGCTGGGTGAAAAAAATCAGCAGTGACTGCTCTCCTCTTGGAAATGATTAGCGTCTGTCCCCAGACTGCCTGGGTCTTGTAACCCTGGTGTGTAAAGCATCTTAACTACTGTTTCTTTTTATCTGGAACTGGGATTCTGCATCTTTTAATTAATTGGCCATTTCTCCATTAGCTCCTCCAGCCCAAAAAGCAAAAGAAGGGACGAGAAGAGGCACAAAAAACAGTAAGTGGGGAGCACCTGGAACATTCTTTTCTCTAGTTTCGGGGGGGGGGGGGGGCGGGGAACCTGACCTCTGCATAGCCAGAGTGTGGGCGTGGCCAAATAAACATGAAGTGGGGGTGGGTGAGAGGAAGGAAGGAAGGCAGGGAAAGGCAGAACTGGCTGATGAAGGGCAGTTGTGGGTTTGGGTATGGGTAAGTGCACGAGGTTGTGTATGTGACCTGCGTGTATTTGTGTGTGCATGAAAGTGAATGATGTGCGTCTGTGTGCCTGCAGTGCCTTGTGGATACATTTCTATGAAAGGCGTGTATGTATAGTATGCACATTGTTTGCAAACGTCTGTACGTTTTTCCATCCTGCAAACATTTGTGTGGAAGGCGTGTACAAACGTATGCAATGGGGATAGTCTGTGTGTGGTGTATATTTGTGTCCACACGGAAGCATTCTGTATGCTTCTGCTTACGTAAGCACGAATGCGAACAGTGTGCACGTGGGTGCAGTCTGCCCGCGTGCTGATTTTCTGCACCCTGCGTGTGCACCGCTTATCTACCCGTGTGCATTACACGTATGGAGGGTGTGGGGTGGGGTTTACCTGTGCACACAGGTGTGCTGTGTGTGCGTGAGTGGTCATGGGGGCATGATCACGTGCAAGCACACGCGTGAGTGTGCTTGTGAGTCCGAGCCTTGGCTGCGGGGGCTTACATCGTGGAGATTGCAGCGAAGCTCCTACCCCCCGTCTCGGGGCCCCAGCTGGTTCACGGTGTATAGCTGGTGGTAGAAATTCAAATCAGCTAGTGCTGCCTGCAGAGTTCAGTTCCCAGACAAATTAAAAGTAAATGTGGTTACAACCCACCTACTTTATACCCTGCAAATGTTAGCACATGTGTTTTCCAATCAACTAATATTTTATCTCCCGCCAAGAAGCTTCTAAAGTGAGGACCAAATGCAATAGGATGAAAGGTGGTTGGCTGTTGGGGAGGGAAAAGAGGAGGCAGGGACACAGAGGGAGGGCACCTCGCTTTGCTGCCTGAGGGGTCACTTCATCCAAGGTCAGTGCAAAGGAGGGCATTTGAGCCACCCCCACAGGGGCCTGGGGAATGCTCCAGAAGGAAACAGTAGAGCTTTGAATTAGCTCAGGGAACAACTTCCCGATCATCAAGCTTGTTCAGTTCAAGTCAAAAGGCATTCACACTAAGCGCAGACCAAGCACATACTCTGAGAGACCTCGGTATCACTTGTCCAGTGGGGCTGCAGTATAGACACACAGAGCCAGGGGCTGGACCGAGACTTTAAGAGCACTGGTGGGGACTGTGGGGGTGGTCATCACTGAGGCTGACTGCTTGAGGGCAGCAAGGGGGCCACCCTCCCTGGTGCCAAGAGCTGGATGAGCCCCAGAAATTGCTAAGTGATGCGAAAGACAAGCATCATCAGGAGAGGGAGAAGCAAGAAAAACAAGGCGCCCCTAAGATAAAGGATGGTTCTTCTTGCCAGGTTCTATGGTTGGGGATGCTTCTAAACAAGTGATCTCTGGAGAGATTTAGCCTCCTCGTATTCAACATCCCTTAGTAAGGCCCTAATACATGGCAGGCCCTGGGCTGGGCCTGAGGACAGAGCTTAGCCAAATATTCTTCCACACTCAAGATGCTCACAGTTCCCAGCGGAACACAGGAGCCAGACAAGGGACAGGTCACAGCACAGTGATGGCAGCTAGGAGCCCAGGGCATGGCGGCAGGCTTGGCAGTGAGCAGGGGCTTCCTACAGGAGGAAGTGTCTAGACTGACTGGAGTGAGGACAGAGGTAACCATTCTAGGCTACTGGTTAGGCACATGGTTTAAACTCTTTGCCTCGGTTTCTTCATCTGAGAAGTAAGAGAAGCTACTTCATACGTTGTTGTTGTGAAGGCAGAGATGGGTCCATTTAGACTATGGTGCCCGGCAGGCAATATGTGTTAAATATGGGCCACCTGTCATCATCATCCTCAGAAGGACATCATGAGCTGGGACATACATGAGCCAGAGTACAAGCAGTTGGACTTCCTTGAGCCTGCCCAGCCAGAGCAGGAGACACCACACAAGGAAGCTAGAGAGCTTGGCAGGGGCTGACTCCTCAAGGTGCTCGGGGTTCAGGATCAGAATGCGTACTTGACATGAGGGCAATGGGAAGGGTTAACCAGGGCAGGGATATGGTCTGATTATCACATTAGCAAGAATCCCTGAGTCCTTTGTTGGAATAAGCAGGCTACCTCCCGATAGAGCCCTCTCTAACTCCCACTGACATCGTGCCTTGGCCCAAACCACTGATATTCCTTGTACATACTCAGTGACCATTGTCTCTGCTGCTATTACTTCTGGGTCATTATTATCATTTAGGGGGAACTGAAGTAACCTGTAATAATACCACTATTAGTGGTAGTGGTGGTTGTTGATTGTTTGTTGTAATTTCTGTTGCCAGTGATGTTTCTAACTCTGAAAGCGGGTCTTTGACTCCATGTGAAGAATCTGGACTTAATTTTCCAGATCTGAGGTTATAAATTGGCAGCCCAAAGGCCTAATTTACTCTGCAAATGTGCGTTCTTTGCCCCTAGTGTCTTGTTAAAAAATGACCTTCCACTTAAAAATAGGAATCTTTTGCATAAAAATCTGTATTTCTACATTCACTTGAAAAATTAGAAGATCCAACAGCACGCCAATATTCTGGAGGCAAGGCCACTTCTTTCTTTAGCTCTTGCCCGACTGATTCACACAGTACAGTGGCTGGCTGAGATTGAGATCCCTGTCTTAGGTGGGAGAGAGGTGACGAGGGGACGTGACACTCCTGGCAGGTGTGGTCTGCGTCAGGGCGGGTGGGTGCAGCGGGGTGGGAACCCGAGACCCAGGCTGAGTCCCAGGCTGGCTCCTCCAGAGGAAGCCTTGCCACTCACTTGTGTTCAGTATGGCTGGCTGGAGAGGCCAACCGCCCGAAGAGCTGGGGTGATGGGGAGTGGGGCGTGGGTAGGGGGAGATGCCTAACTTTGGGAGGGACAGTGACTCTGGTGCAAGAGGTTGATGTATGTCACGAGATCAAAATCTCTCTCTCCCTCCCTCTCTCTTCCCCCTTCCCCACTCTCTTCCCTCTCCTGCTCCCCCACCCTCTCCTTCCCTCTTTCTTTCTCCTTCCCTCCCCCTCCCTCTCTCCCCTCCTCTGACTCACTCCTTTTCACCGCCCCCAAGATCACGAAGCCGGCCCCGAAAGTCTCACCGTCACCGCCATCACCATTGCCCCTCCAGGTCCCAGAGTTCGGAGACCCGCTCCTCAAGCTGTGAGAGCAGGTAACCCCTCTCCCCAGGGAGCCTCCCCCGACACTGTCAACACCTCCCTGTAGAGAAAAGGGACGCTGCCTCCAGGTACAGGAACAACAGTAAGCACACGTGTGTGTTTCCTAAGGGTCAGTGACCACTGCCACTGCCATGGTGTGAGGTGCTGAGCCCTCTCCCTGAAGTAACTACACGATCCCCTCTGCTACTCCATGAGGTAGCTACTGTTCTTAACCCCCGTTTTAAAGATGAGGAAACTGAGGCACAGAGGGGTTAAGGAACTTGTTAATCAGCTACTAAGTGACGGAGCTAGGAATGAACTGCAGAGTCTGGCTTTGGACTTGGTGCACTCTCTAAGCGTTGCTCTAGGCACAGAGAAGCTGAACAGCCTATGAAAGCACCAAGTACCTAGTTCTGCGGCCCTTGCGAGTCGGGTTTCTCCCAAACAGGACCCTCTCTGTGCTGACACATTAGCTGTCCCGGCCTCAGAAAGGGGAGGAGGGCTCTCTTGTGGGTGAGAAGAAACAGAGCGCGGCTTTGTTGATGTCGATGTTTGGAACTGTTGATGGCCAGAGGATGCACCAAGGCCTCTGGCTTCTGGATGTCACAGGCTGCTTTGTTCATCCCTGTGGGCTTCCCACATGCTTGGCGACACGCTCAGGTCACCCAGGGAGATTTTAAAGCGTCACTGTCCTGGGGGGGGCTGGGGGGCTCAGTCAGTTAAGCGTCCAACTTTGGCTCAGGTCACGACCTCATGGTTTGTGAGTTCAAACCCCACGTTAGGCTGTCACTGACAGCGTGGAGGCTGCTTGGAATTCTCCCTCCCTCTCTCCCTGCCCCTCACTGCTCACTCTCTGCTCACATGCCCCTCCTCCCTCTCTCCCTGCCCCTCACTCCTCACATGCCCCTGCATGCTCACTCTCTAAATAAATAAATACATACATACATAAATAAACTCTTTAAAAAATAAAATAAAATAGGGGCACCTGGGTGGCTCAGACGGTTAAGCGTCCGACTTCGGCTCAGGTCCTGATCTCACAGCTTGAGAGTTCAAGCCCCACGTCAGGCTCTGTGCTGACAGCTCAGAGCCTGGAGCCTGCTTCGGATTCTGTGTCTCCCTCTCTGCTCCTTGCCTGCTCGTGCTCTGTCTCTCTCTCTCAAAAATAAATAAACATTAAAAAAAATTTTTTTAATAAAATAAAATAAATTAAATTAAATTAAATTAAGTTAAAAAGTCACTGTCCGGTCCCACCTCATCCCACTTAAATCAATGTCTAGAGGAAAAAGGAGAAAGAGGAGAGGGGGAATATTTTCCTAGTTCCTACAGGCAGTGTGCTACAGTTTCAAATACATTTTTTTTTTAATGTTTTTTTATTTTTGAGAGAGACAGAGAGGGACAGCACGAGCAGGGGAAGAGCAGAGAGAGAGACACACACACACACACACACACAGAATCCGAAGCAGGCTCCAGGCTCCAAGCTGTCAGGACAGAGCCTGACACGGGGCTTGAACCCACAAACCATGAGATCATGCCCTGAGCCGAAGTCAGACGCTTAACCGGCTGAGCCACCCATTTTCTCTCTTGATCATCCCAGTCACACCATCAACTAGACCAGGGCTTCTCCACTTTGGCTGTACTTTACGGTCACCTTGGAAAATTCTTGAAATGCCAAATTCCTGGATCTTACTCTCTTGATGTTCCGATCTAGTTCAGAGGAGGTGGGGCCAGGTCAGTGAGATTTTTAAATCTTCCTTCAAGAGGCAGATGTGGAGCCGAGCGTGAGAAGCATTTGAGGAAGGAAACGCAGACCCCGACGTGTGCTGCCGTCACCAAGTCTTGGTGTTTCCCCTAAACACCAAAAACCGTAAAGAGCATCGGCATCAGACAAGGTTGCTCTGTGACCCTGAGTGGCCAGAAAAAAACAAGGCCCCTCTGTTGTCAGGCTGGAGGCCAGATAAAACAGGAACTTTGTCCAAGACCCAAAAGTGACCCAGCGTCTCCCTATCCTGGCTAGCATGAGGGACTGTTGTTCCTTTTCCAGTTTTAACCTTGGCCTTGGTCTGGGCTCCAAGATTTATGAAGAGACCCAGCCAGAGGATCACCTCCACTTAATGACAGCATCCAATCCAGAACAAAGCACCAGTTCCTTGAAGTCACCTGCCGCCCGCCCAGAACACTCCCGTACAGGGAAAGCCTACACGTCCCTGTGGTGTGTGCTCTCCCTCACTGCAGGGAGCAGTAAACGTGCTTATTCAGCCACAGGCGTGCTCCTGGTGGCCTTTGTCTGGAGGGCATTGGCGCACTGAGCTCAGGTGCATTACTGACATGGAAATGCAGAAAACTCCACCGTGGTGAGCAAAGGCATCTGAGCAAGGTCACAGTGACTGGCAGAGTTGGGACAGAGACCCAGGTCCGGAGGTGACCCAGCCTGCGCCCTTGACCCCAGGCCCAGGCTGAATCAGCTCTCAGCGGCTAAGCCCTGCTGGCCTGGGTCGGAGGACAGTGCAGAGAGCTTGCCCTCAGCATGCTGCCCTCTACCTCACCTCTTAGCGAAATGGCTACCTCTGCAGACCCTGGCCTCGGCCCCCTTCTGCGGTCACCGCTCCTGGCGATGTTGCTGTCTGAGCTCCCCAGTGCCTGTTGGGCTGAGGGACACTCCAGTAGGCACTGGCCACACACCCAGTGAAAATGATCAGGAGGTCCCAGAGTACAGAGGGACATTTCAGAGCATGACCAAGAGGCATTGCTTCCTAGTGGGGCGGAAAAGTCTGCCCTGGCCCTGGTGCTGCCACTTTCAAGCTGTGTGACTTCAGGCAGGTTCCCAAACAGCACTGAGCCCCAACTTCCTCGTCTGTAAAATGGGAACTACCTGCCGTGTTTGTGTTGTGTCTTCAAGTTGCAAGAAATGCCCTAAGAGGGCAAGTGCCATGCAAATCAGTAAGGTGTTACTTTTATTACTACTGTGACCCAGAGCTAACAGGCTAGCAGAATCTAAATATGCCCTGTCTAGAGTCAGAGATTCCTTTGGGTTCCGCTGCAGACAGCTTGACGAGCTTACGCAAGGCATCTTTGCATTTTTGTCAGCTACGTTTTTTTCAAAAGTTTTGGGTGGCAGTCAATATAGGATGGGTCTGTGTCACAGGCGGCAAAGTCACGCACAAAGACATACGGATGTGTCCGGTCATATTTATAGGCAAACACAGTGGGACACACCCAGGCATACACACGGTCACATACAACCACACTGACAATCACACACGCAAAGGACACTAAACCAATCAGGCTAGGGATGTTTTCTGTCCTCCCAGCTACATTCCCAGCCCCGAAGACAGTGTCAGGTACACGAAGAAACATTTTTGGAATGAACAAATGAGAGAGTGAGTGAATGAATGGGCAGGGGCAGGGGGCAGACGGGCAGATGGACGGACGGGAGAACGACAGCACACGTGGTTCATACAAACATACCCAAACACATTCCACAGTCCTCAGATCCTACTGGCTCTGCCATGCTCCCCTTCAAAAGACCCTCACGCCTGTCTCCCCTGCCCCCCAGGCACCGCGGCAGGTCCCCCGAGGAAGGGCGGAAGTCCCGCCGAAGGCACTCCCGCCGCTGCTCCGAGACCCTCGGCAAGGCCAGCCCCGAGGCCCGCTCCAGCCACCCGCCCAGCCAGCCCCTCCAGATGCTCAGCCTCCTGTCGGCCAGGGGTGTAGTAAGTATTCCACACAGCCTCCTCGGCCAGTCTTGGCCATGACACCGGGGGGAGGTGGAGACACAAGTTCAGGGCAGTGTACGGCACATTTTAATTCGGTTTTGGGCAAATACCCCGCTGTTTTTCAGACCTCAGTATTGCTTAACCAAAGGGTCATTCACCAGCCTTTAGCAGCACTCGGTTGGGGGAGGAAGTGAAGCTAAAACACCCAGGCTTCTTATCAGGGAAACGTTGAAAACTACGTGTCGGTCTCCAGAGTGACATCTGCAGGAATGCATGTGGGAGACACTGGAGGAGGTTTCTTTGGGGAGGAAGGAAAAGAGGGGGTCTTTGATGTACCAGAGGCATTCCAGCATTTCAGTGAAGTCTGCATCTTTGACACCAGCTCGCCTGCAGCATTGATTAGCAGCTGGGATTTGATTTCACCTATATAAACACGGCCTTGACTGTATATGAGAATTTTCCTTCAAGGAGCTCATAGCACTTGCTCTGTGTCCTCTCATGTGTCTACACAAGGTCTCAGGGAATTGGGGGTACGGCTGCTCTCACTGGTGCCTTTCACAGATGGGACAGAAAAACCAAGGCTCAGAGAGGTTACGGTCTGAGGTAAAGCCACAGAGCAAAGCAAGAGTGAATCCGATTGAGCAACCCCACATTGAATGGAATCCTGGAACGCTCCCCTCAGGTCAATAAGGAGGAGCTGGAATGTGGCTTCAGACAGTCTGACACCAGGAAGTTTCCCCGGGCAAGGGCTTTAGAGTTGGATCTGAACTCAGGTCCTAGCGCTGCTATTTGCTGGTTGTGTGGCTTTGGGAAAGTTGCTTAACTTCTTTGAAACTCAGCATTCTCATTGGCAAACTTGAAATAATACCACCTGCATATGGGGTTGTTGGGGACATCCAGTAAGATAAAGTATGCGAAGGCCTTTTGTCGATGCTCAGGGGATAGAGACACAAACGGGAGGAGATGCAACGTTGACACAGACTCCAGTCGCAGCTAACAGCTATGAGTGTCTTCTAGCTATGAGTGAATCTGAAAATTTCAGATGAGGTGAAACAAAGGAGAAGTTCAGTGTACTTACAGGAAGGTCAAGGAAGGGAAGGCCATGGTAAACACTAGCTGGGCCTGGTTGATGCAAGTTATCACCTGCAGTGCATTCTGGGAAACTCTTTTTTACCAGGCAAGGCACCCTGGCTCACCAAGGTCTCATTTTGTCCACATCCTCTGCCTAGCTAGAACCATCCACAACTTTCCCAGCTCCCTCCCCTCTTTGTAGAAGGGCCTTGTGATTGCTGAGTAGTTTGCAGATGGAAAATGCCCACCTGCATTCCGCGCCCCCCCCCCCCCCCGCCCGGCCCACCACCACTGATGTGTTATAAAATGTCTTCCCAGCATGGCAGAGAGTCTGTGGAGGCCTAGGTGGGTGCAAGTCTTGGCTTAGCTGGACAATTCCTTCTACTCCTCTCAGCCTCGGCTTCCAAACCTGGCAAATGGGCATGCCAAGCTCATCTGTCTCCCAGGGGAATTGTTGCCAAGTTAGAAATCAATTTACAATAGCAGCAAGAAGAGGCAGAAGAATTTAAATGAGTAAAACTCACCCTGTCTTTCTGGTCCTGGTATTTGTGGCAGCCCAATTGGTGGCCCCAACTGACTCTCGCTAAAAAGTGCCATTGGGAACAACTGGCCTGTTTGATCCCCTTCCTGGGATGGTTTCCTAACAGGCCAGGTCTGTCCAGATGTTGAAAAAGGCTGGATGTTACTAAAAACAAAAAACAAAAGAGTGTGGTCCTCCCACGCCAGCTGGTAGGGAACCAGTTTGGCTATTGGTTCTTGAAGTCTCAGTGCCTCCCACGGGTCCAACCCCTCTCAGAAGAGCTGAAGGCCCATCTGTACCTAGAAGGGACAGGCATTAAGAGCTCACCTAGCTCAGTGCCCTGATTCCAAGAAGAGAAAACTGAGACTCAGAGAAGAGAAATGACTTCCGTGGGCTGTGGCAAGTTAGAGTTGTTCAAAACATGGGGCTGTGCTTATGCCGTCAAATACTGGCCCTGAGCTAGGGAGAGTTACTTAAACCTTTTCGGGCCACAGTTTCCTCATCTGTGTAAAAAAAATGCACATAATAAGTCTTTTCTTCAAAAACCCTGCTGTTAGGACAAAAGCAAACTAGTATGAGAAACTGTTCGGCTCGGTGCCTGGCCCAGGGGAAAACTCAGCAAATATTAGTGGGTGTTATGACTACAGCTTTCCGGGTACTGCTTGTGCACTTAGCAACTGTGGGACCTTGAGCAAGTTGCATAAACTTTCTGTGCTTCAGTCTTCTCTAAATCTGCAAAATGAGGGGAACGGTGAGACCTGCCTTGTAAGAGGGATGTTACGAGGATTCGATGAGTTAATGTAAGTAAACGTTCCAGACTGTAACACACAGAGATAGCCCTATGAGCCAGGCACTTTTGTTAGAACAAAAGTAGAGGAAGAAATGCTACTTAACGGTCGCTGCCAACAATAGTGGAAATAGTAATGGGGCAATGACAATAGCAGCAGCACTGGTAGCAGCAGGAGCTGTAGCAGCAGGAATGAGAGTGTGGCTCCAGGCCCAGGCTAGTCCTCGCAGGACTTGGGAGCAGAGCCGGGGCCTCTGTTTCCTCTGTTTTCAGTTTCCTCCATCCTAAATAGCAGCTGCAGCCCCAGTGGCTAGCCCCACCCTACTCACGGTTGTCTGACTTCTGGGGGCATCAGACACCCCCAAGTCTAGCCCTCCGAGTGCCCTCCATGCTAGACCCTTTCTCCTCTTCTCTCTTGCAAAAAGGCAGAGATGGATGAAGGTGCCAGGTTGGACCACAGGTTTCCTGAGCTCCCTATTAAAGAGAACAGCAAAGGCACTGCCCTTGGAGAATCCTTTCAATCACTCATTCAAATCTACCAAATATCCACAAAATAATCCATCAAGGGTCTGCCGTGCCATGGCTCTCAGGATCCGGTGAACACACAACAGTCTGTGCTTTCTTACGAGGGAGACAGACAAGGTAAAGACTGTAAAAGACAACACACAACAACGAAGCAGAGATGCTGAGATGCGGGGGGGAGGTAGCAGGCGGGGCAAGGAATTAGGGCTAGCATTAGGTTAGGGCAGAGAAAGTAACAACTAACTGAGAAACTGGTGGTGAGCAAGAATCAGCCAAAGGAAGCAGGAAGCAAAGATTGGAGTCAGGGATGGAGGCAGAATTCCAGGCCAAGAGATGGGGTTCTGGGGATAAGCAGGAACCTGAGTGTGAAGGGTCTTCTATGCCATGGTTCCTGCCACACTCCACTGCAGGTATTTCCTATGCACGGCTCATTAAAAAATCAAGGACTGGCACATTACATCAAGGGGGGCCTATCTGCATACATGAATATGCAAATTCAGGGCTCTGTCTTATTGAAATCCTAGTTGGTGAGCTAAAGATAACCTGAAGCCCTCTTGCTCAGTCAGAGTCCAAATCCAAATGGAGGGTCCCAAGGAGATGATTTAGGGACCCTTCACAGTCTCATTCACGTTCTTTATCTCCACTCAACCATCTCTGTCCAAGGCATCAGGGAGACAGAGATGAATAAAACACTCTTCCTGAACTCCAGAGCTCGGTCTGGTAGTCAACAGCAGGCTGCAGTGCAGTGAAATAAGTGTTGTAATTAGGGCTGAGATTGAGTCAGTGAGCACCAGTTCCCCCTTTAGTTGCCACAATATTCAAAAACTTGCACAATAGTTGGTTAATAGACCCTCTCACCACACTACCCCCAAGTCACCAAAGGTATCCCCTCCTCCCTCCCGTAGTACCTCTGGACCTTCTCACAAGTTCGGCAACTAAAGCGTGATACCTGATAGCCTTAGTACCAAGGCCAGCTACCTTTGGATGAGGCAGTATCCACACTCAACCAGTTACTGACTATTGTGACTATCAACCATGGTGGTGATGGAAGTAAGTATAATAGGTAGTAAGACCACAGAGAAAGGACCAGACAGTGTTGCCTTGGCGCCTGACGGGGCTTTACAAATAAAGGAACATTTGAGCTGAGCTTTGAAGGATGGGTTCCCCAAATTGAGATGGCTGATGAATAAAGGGAGGGGGAGATATTGCTATGTGCCAGGCACTTTTGTTAGAACAAAAGTAAAGTAACATTATAAACTATCCCATATTTTGCACAGCTGTTGGGGTTTTTTTGGTCTCAAAAACACTTCTTTGAGGTAGATGCAACTATTATCACCATTTTTCAGAGAGAAAAACAGGCTCACAGAGCCAAAGAGACTTAGGTAGGTGGCCCAGCTGGGAGGAAGGGGAGCTGGTATGTATCATGGCTTGTGTCTCAGGAGCTTACTTTCATAGCCAGAGGACCGACTGGATGGCAGAGAGGTTGGTGGTGCGAAGCCTTGGCCAAGCCCTTTCCCTGTTGGCATGGGGCTCTCTGCTAAATCTGCCCTCACTGGAGAGGGAATCTGGAAGAGGGCTGATCTCTAGGACGCTAGACCAAGGAGAAGGACAGGCTCCCTTCCTCCTTCAGCCTCCAGCTTTGGCCAATAGTTGCCATGTATTCCTTGCCAACAAAAACCTGCAGACGCCATAAGAAAAAGAGAAACAGAAGGAGAGGGAGAAGGAGGTGAAGGAGAAGGAAGAGAAGGGGAAGAAGAAGAAAAGGAAGAAGAAGAGAAAGAGAAGGAGGAGGAGAAGGAAGAGAAGAGAAGAAGGAGAAGGAAAGGAACAGGAAGAGGGACAGGAAGAAGAGGAAGAGGAAGAAGAGGAGGAAGGAGAAGGTAGAATGGTAGCAGAAAGAACCTGAGATCCATAAAAGAGGGCCTCATGAAATTTGTTAACAGGAGGAGGCAGGAGAGGGCAGTGATGAAGACATGGGCTTTGGAGCAGATCTGTAGACTCTGGGGTCATGATCTTGTCTCCCTGGGAGACCCTGGGTAACAACAACCAACAGAGCCAACTGAGCACCAACTATGTGCCAGTTGCTAGGCTGAATTCTCCACACGTGCCACCTCATCTGTTTCTTATAAGAGCCCTTCAAGAGAGCCCATTTTACACTGAGGAAACCATGGCGTACAGCAATTAAGTGAAAAGGAGCTACATGAAATGGAGAAACCAGGATCCAAACCCAGAAAGTCTGACCTCAGAGTCCATGTGCTTCATTATAAGACTTTCCTTGTGTCATTTCACTTCCCTGGGCCTCAGTGTCCTCATCTGTACCTTGGGCTAATAATCATACCTACTTCATAGGGCGGTTGTGAGGATGGAGTGAGTTGAGGTCTTCATTCATTTAAAAAATATGCATTCGGCACCTACTGTGTGCCAGGCACCGTTCCAGGCAATGGTTGAACAGCAGTGAACAAGACAGACAAGGATCCTACCCTCATGCACTTTCAGTTCTGTATGAGAAACTTAGCCCAATGCTTGGGACATAATCGACGCTCAATATGCAATCATTGCTAGTGTGATTATTTGTCATCGTAGTGGTGTTATTAAGCTTACTCCTAATAAACCCAGATGTGATGGGTTCAAAAAGCTTAATCATATCCATGGTCTGAGGTGACCTTCAGAACAAGCCAAGAAGAAAGGCAGGATGGAGGTATACATCCCACTTTGCAGGCAGGGAAAAGGAGGCTAAGGGAAAGCATATGGCAGCCCTGGTCTTCGGACCCCTGGTCCAGGCTCTCACACATCCTTGCAAAAGCCTTTCGAGCTCTCGCTCAGCTGAGAGACTCCACAAGCCACACCATTTCACTGCAGTATAGAGAAGAGAAGGACCAGAATGCGGAGGAAGGGCAGTATGAAATGGGAATTTGCAGGACCTGTTCTGGTTGTTGTTGTTGCCGTTGCTGTTTTTTAACGGAAAGTGGCATGAGGTTGTCAACTTCCACCACGTCAGCTCAGAATAAAAGAGAAGCAACATTTTCTATCACATAAATGACATCTTACCACCAGAAGATGTAGTACTGACCTGCCCTCCGAAGAAAGGATGAGCCCTTGAATCAAACACATTCAGCCGGATGAAAAACTCATTACAGTGAACTTACTTTCCTCCAGTTCAATTTGGGCTAGTGCAAAATTTGCCTGACTGGATCCATGTAGAGAGTTTTGAGAGCCGGTGGGCTGGGGGCCAGCAGGAGGGGCTTTAGAGGCATGATGGGACTGAAATTGTGATTCCCTCTCAGCTTCCTGTGGTGGGGAGGGGGTGGGGGAGACAGGAGGCTGGACCACCTCCTTGGGTCCAAGGTCAATTGCAGCGTATCACTCTGAGGGATCACCCAGTCCTAAAAGACTTCGTCATCTTCCCACCGTCCCCACATCCCGCCTGCTCTCACACGAACTCCCAAAGGTCAATGAACCCATTCTTTTGCTGTCTTCCTAATTAGTGTACAAAGGAAGATGTACAACAGCAAGGAAAATAAACTTAATGTCTTTGTGAAACAAAAGGATTTTTTTTTAAAGGAATAACCAGAACCCTGTAGCTAAAAGCTCTGCCACACAGCTCTATATTCACATGAGAATTCCCAGTCCCCCATATGGCAGGGAGGGGAAAAAAATTTATAGCCATTTCTCTCCATGGGGCCATTTGAAGCTCAGTAAATGGACTTGTTCAGTTTAATTGGAATTCTCTTCTTGATTGTATTTTTGTAACCTATTAGGCCGTGCTGCCTCTTGATCTCAGAATTCAGCTGAAATTAAATTTTGAAGTGTAAGTGAGAGGTTGCCTTTTTTCCCCCATTCTTGATTAAATAATGATTTGAAACAAAAACAATAAATAACACTTCCAGCTTCCCTGGAGGGCTGAGAGAGACTCCCAGTGAAACGCCAGGAGCTGGGGTTTGTGGTGGGGGGATTTAATTACTTATTAGAAAAACCCAAGTGTTAATGTGGAGTATATTAAGGAACAAGGAGATGAGTCAAACTTGTGAGTTCAAGAGAGAAAAAAATCAGAGTTTCACATTGGAGGGGGCCGAGGGGGAGTAAAGGGGAAACACTTGTTTGCTTTCTCCCAATGGTCATAGATTTGTGAAATACAGTTTGTTCTTAGGAAAAAAAAAAAAAAAATCTGAGCTTGGCAATTTTGACCCAGAAGGGAATAGCTTGTAATAGCTTCAGGGTCTGGATATGACTTAATGGCTTTGGTCTCCTAGTTCCTTCCATTGACAAAAGCCAAAGAAGGATGCAAAGGATGGAGATGGGGAAGACAGTGAGATCTATTTCATGGTTCTGGCAGGGAGAAATGGAGCATACAGGATGCACGGTCAAGGTAGCAGCAAACACTTAGAACACAGGGTCACAAACCTAGATGTCTCAGGGGCCAGGTAGTTAATTGATATAACCAACTGGAACCCCATGGGGTTGGGGGCCAGAAAAACTCATCCCCCCCCCCCACCTAAAATGGGCAGCTGCAATTCTCTCAAGCCAGTTATTAGTGAGCAGGAATGTGGACCCAATGTTGTCAGATCTTAGTCTTTGGCACAAACCAGAGACAGAGTTGTTAATGTGAAACTGTCTCATTCTACAATGTTGGCAGTTAACTCAGATTTACTGTCGAGCAGGCTCCCTACTAAGTACATATATACTAAGTGGGCTCAAGAAAACATAGCTGAAACAAAACATCACTTGGCCTGCCAGTTTTTAAGTGGTGATGTGGGGTGTTGAAGCAGGCGCTGTTCATTTATATCCCTTCACCCTCTCCACTTCAGGGCACAAAGCTAACTTCCAGCTTCCAGAAGATGCTCTCTGGCCGCCAAAGACCATTTTGCTTGGCCATGTGGCAGTTTGGATGTATTAGAGAAATGACACCCCTTGGGTGCAGCCTTCAACTTATGAGTGGTGGGGAATAGGTACATTAATACCCCAGCTCCCTCCTTGGCTGAGATCAACTCTGGAGTCGGTTCCTCACTGGCTCCCACAGAGTCCTTCAGCTGCTCACCATGGCTGCCGGTTTGTGATAACCCATCTTTCATTGGTTCCTCCTCTCCCTCACCTCATTTCCCCACTCTCCTACAGAAGTTCCCTGTCCTCTCAAGATAAACTACCAGCATTCAAATTCCTGTCTCAATTTTGGGGATAATCCATATTAAGACAGATGTTTTTTCACCTAGTAATTAAGCATATCTTACAGGGGCTGAGTTTTTATGCCAAGCCTTAAAGAGTTTTATGCCAGGTCCCGTGAGGGCATTGTTACTAGATCACGGTGGGTCTAGAATGACTCTTCCTAGAAAGTATCTTGAGCACCATTTTTTAGCCTAGCTACAAGGACAGGGGCAAAGATCAGTTAATACACAGAAGAGAAATTCCAAACAGAAGAACCCTTCAAAGGTGAATTTTGCGAAGGCTGTTATCTAAATGAGGAGCAAGTAGGAGGCATCTTGTCATGTCAGTGTCAAGTGGACAACTGTTTGCATCTTATATGAGTATTTGTCTAGAAAGGAGCCACTCCGAGATGAGAGGACAGAGACAAGAACACAGAGGCCTCTGTTGTCTATCATGATGTCCATGACTTGAAGGTCTCCTTTGCATGATCATGGCTGTCACACACCTCCAACACACACACATCCTACCTTCGGCTTAGCTCCCCTCCATATCTTTCCTGTTCTTTGTGTAGGGTGAATGGAGAGCTCTGGAAAAGGGAGAGTCTGAAACTAAGAGGCCATTAAACTATCCAAACGTCTCTAATGAGTTTATTAAAATGTTCCCTTCACCTGGAAATATAGACAGAGCCCATCAAGGCTTGTAAAAACAAAACCAAATAGGGTTAAGCCAAAAGAAGCAGAAATGAAGGTCTTTGGGCTCCCACCTCTTATGGCATCCATAGAGTAACCCTTTAAGCAGGTCAATTGGAATCAGAAGATTTGTATGTCCAGTGCCTGCTAGGGATGCTATGGAACGCTGGTTGTACCCCATATGCAAGTGACTCATCTTGAAATTAAACCCCACGTACCCTCCATTCACCAAGGCAACCGTGAATACTGACCTGAGCTGCTTCAACCTAGAGAAAGGTATATCTTTTTCCTAATCTGTCTGGCCAGAGGAAACACCTGTTTCTAACTCCTGACCCAGGAGGAGCACCTTTTTGTAATCTGAACAAAGTCACCATATGGACTAACAGCCCCATTATGTGCAAATGGCCAGCCCCGGTCCATTTTGTAAACCGATCTCCCAGAGTAGTAGAAGATGGAAAGGAATTAAGGAGACCAAGCATAACTCGTCTGGAAGGCTTCTCAGATCCAGAGCTTCTCACCTTAGCATGGAACTTGATGCCATTGAAATATGTGGACAGAGCCTCTGTGTGCTTTCTCCAAGGGTCCTGGGTCCGAGGAGGGCCAAGAAGGAGAGGAAGAACAGAAGGTGATTCCTTCTCTGCCATAGGCCTGGACCTAGAACTCAGTTCTAGAGGTTATCTCTTGATCACAGAGCCAGCCCTGAGCTGGTCTTGAGACATCAACCTTCAGCTAAGAATCCACCTAGTTTTTTAGAACTGTTTTGAATATGATGGAGGCCAGTCCCTCTTTTAAAAAGCCATCAAGTAAGTTCCCAAAGTTGGCAGTTACCCAGTTGGGCCTCACCAGGGCCTGATCACTCAGCCATCTTCACCACTGAATTAAGTTAGGAAGGGCCCAGGCTTCTGAGCTCAGGCTTCTAAAGGACTATGGAGCAGCTTCATTCATTCAGCCAGATTTAGTGAGCACCTACTCTGCGCCAGGCACTGGTAGTTACTTGGGTACAACGCTGAACTAGTCATGCATGGCCTCTGTCTTCAACAAACTCCCACTCAGATGGAGAGACAGGCAATAAAACAAGAAATTACCCCACTGAGTAACAGTGCTGTGACACACAGAAGCCACTCATTTTTGAAGGAGTAAATGAATGAAAGAGCAAATGAATGAGTGAACTATGGACTGTTGTGCTATGGACTATGGACTGCGGGATTAGAGAAGGCTTTCTAGAAAGTGATTTGTAACCTAAAGGATGTATAAATTTAGCCATGTGAAAGGGAGTAATGGGGAAGAGTATTCTAGGCAGAGGAAATGGCATGTGCAAATGGCCTGGGCTTGGGAGGGCAAGATGTGGTGGCAAAGCCAAGAAAATTCTAACATATCGGCATAGGTTGTGGGGGTCACGGTGGGGGTATGTGGAAGAGATAAGGTCTGTGAAGTACTCAGGGGTGGGTTGCAAAGGATACTGTCATCCATTTTGAAGAATTTATATTCATCCGAAGAAATGGGACGTTTAAACAAGCTGGAGATGTTGGTATTTTCAGGCACCAGAGTCAACCCAATGAGAACATTTCAGAGGACCTTTATCTCTGTTTTCTGGAAGGATGGAAAAGCATGATGCCTTATACAGTTCTCAGTTCTAATTACACAAGTTACGTGTGCATAATAGTCATGGTCAGGTGGAGACAAGCTGAAAGCGTCTCTGAGCTCAGAGTGTGGGGTTGAGAAGGCGAACAGGGCAAAGTCCCCTTCTGTATCCACTAGCCTGGAGGGGCCTCACACTCAGGAAATCCTTGCCTATGGGGACCCATGATGCACCAGGGCAAATGCATTGGAAGTGGCAGCCAGGGCTGGGAACAAGTACCTGGGAAGAGAAAGGCCAGCCTGGATGCCCCAGGGTAGCAAGCCAGTTACAATGGATAGATAATGGAAGCTGTCATACTCACAGGCCCCTTCGTTTGAGTTACCTTCTACCCTCGTTCTCCCCAAAAAGGGCTTGCCTGACCATCCTGGAACCAAGCTCCGGTCTGAGAGCCCATCAGTTTTCTCATTCCTGACAGAGGTGGTAGAAATACACATGTTGCCAATGAACTCCCAGAGGTGGGAAAGATACAGCATCCGCAACTGCAAATGGGAAGACAAAAAGGAGGTGCTGAATGGGAACAGGGCCTTTACCTTCTTTTTAAAGAAGTCTCACTCAACAAAACTCCACTTGAGCAACATTATTTTGAGGTCCCTTGTCCCAAAGCAAAGCTTGCCAGATCACCAAGCAGATAAAGATGACAGGGACGGCTGTGCTGGGGAGAACTTGGTAACGCTGGACCATCACCCTGTGTGCAAAGCCTCCTGGGAGAATCCACAAAGGAAGTTCCGCCTCCCCAGTCCAGAAGCTGACATCCTGAGCCGCCAGAGTTTGCTGTGATTCTCGCAGTTCTGGTGTCTCTGTGCCTCACCCTCGTGACCAATTGCTGAGAAGGCAGACATGGTCCTTTAAGAAAGCCCAAAAGTCCCACTCCTTTAGGCCCAAGTTACCTGTAATAAGGGGTGGGAGGGAAGCAGGCTCTTGACGGTGAGGTCTCACTGATATTGGTGGCCCCAGGACAAGAGTATAGAAGGAGGCCTACATACTGGATGTCTAAATGTTTATAAGTCAAGCCAGCGAACCTAAACAAGATATGTTCTCCTATTCTGTCAAACGTACCTCCAAAATGATCTGGAAAGTCAGGTTTGAATTTAGAACCTCAGACCCCTCAGAGTGGCCGGCCACAACATGGCAGTGGGGGGTGGGGGCGGTGTCCCTGCCTCAATGCCCTGGTCCCTGCCTTTCTCCTCCTGCCTCTTACACCAACCAACACCGTGATGGGCCTCCCACACGTGCACATAGACACCCCAGCCTGAACATCTAAGCTCTGTACAAAGAGTCACCCTTGGACCTAAGAGTGTGCACACCTAAAGCATGGTTATGTCCCCAGGAGAACAGATCCATGGATGAGCCTGCAGAGATCCTGAAAGGGGTCCCAAGGGCCATTTAAACAGAGAACAGAGAATTCTGGGATCTCAGGTACCCATGAACTGGTAGTGCCCTCCTGGCCTCACAGATCTCTTGCCCCATGAGGATAGTTACTGCTGGAGGAGGTCCAGGGCAAAGATTCCTCTCACCCACAGCTAAAGAATAACAGTAGTATTGGCAGGGGCCAGACCAAACCCACTGTGTCAATCACAGCCGTGACACTGGTCTGAACGTTTTAAGAAAACCACCCACTGTGCTTCTAAACACAGACACCATTGCTTTCCCAAGGGCTGGCTCAACCTCCTTTCCTCCTTCATCTGTCCCAGTTCAGACCCAAACAGGACTCTGGGAAATGCTCCCCGTTCCCATTCACCCCAAATCCAAATGTCCAAGCCCCTCCCAAAGCCCTTTGGTCACAAGCATACCCTCGTGATCTGGATACCCAGACAGAGGCAAGCTCCAGCCCCTACTGCATTTTCAGCAAGGGTTTCTTGATCCAACTTGGGCATTAAGGGACTGATGAGGTTAGTGTTGATGGCCTTGAGGTCCCCTTGCTGAGAAAACCAAACAGATCTGATGCCTCACCTGTTAGGAACACTGAAAAACCAAAACTCAAAGCTGAGGGCCAAGTGTGAGGGTGTGCAGAAAGGTGTGTGTTTTTTCTTGTCATTTTCGACTCTAATGATGGACTCACGTTGCCCGCTCTTCCCTTTCTCTTACACCTTACCTACCTACTAAAGGAGGAGCTCTTGCTTGGTAAGTGGATATAATCCGCAAAGACATGAGAGAATTTATTAGAAGCCACTCGAGAGCCTTAGCTACCTTCTCCAGGGGGAAAAGGACACACACAAATGATCGTAGAGAGCTTTTTTTTCGTTTGTTTTCAGTCAGACTATTTGACTTCCATTTTTTTTGTCCCCCTTTCTTTTCCCCTTTAGTTGAAAACTACTAAAATGTCATTTTGTGACCTTGACTTTATATTTAAAAAAAAAAAACTTCTCTTTATTTCATTTCTTTTCCCCTTGCAATATTTGTTTAGGGTTCTATTCAGGGAACTTTTTTCTTTTAAAAAAAAAAAAAGGTCAAATTCGTTGAGGATTTGGTTGAAGTTTAAAGTTTTGGCTTTATCTTTTTTTTTTTAAGTTCCAAGATATGTTTTTCATGTCCATTGCCCCATTTCTTTTCCCCTCCCCCTTCCTTTATTTTTATTATTGTTTTAGCTTAAGGGTGTTTATACACCCCCCCCCTTTCGATTGAGTTGTCTGTTTTGTTTGAGTTAATTCATTAGAAATTAAATTTTGTATAATTTCCTTTTTCTTTTGTTTAATCTGGATCGCATGCTTTTTCTCTGCATGATACCTAAATCTTCCAGTTATTCTAGCAGGGGGTAAAAAAAAAAATATCTCCTTTCTGTGGTATTCTTTCAGGAATTTGTGCTTTTGTTTTTTGGCGTCTCTTCTTTCCTCTTCTCTCTCTCTTTCCTTTCGTTACAGTGCATCATGACGGTAAACATTTCTTGGTTATTTAGACACAGTGCACAGGCCCGGCGATCAGCAGTGTCCAACGGGTGTTTTTGCTTTCAGATCACTGGGTCGGGGTCTGCAGCTGACCTCTTTACCAAAACAGCCAGCCCGCTCACCACCTCCCGAGGACGCTCCCAGGAGTATGACTCAGGCAATGACACCTCCTCACCACCCTCCACGCAAATCAGCTCAGCCAGGTCACGGGGTCAAGAGAAGGGGAGCCCCGGTGGGGGCCTAAACAAGAGCCGGGAACTCAACTGTGGAAACACCTCTGATTCAGGGAACTCCTTCACCACCTCCTCACCCCAGAACAAGGGGGCCACTTTGGAGAATCTCTCCCCCACCAGCAGGGGCAGAGAGTCAAGGTCAGTGCACTTAGGCTGGGTGGGGGTGGGGGGTGGGGGGTCCTGCCTTAGCTCCACCTTCTCAGTCTCTCACCTTAGCCCTCTACCCACCCACTCCCCACTCCTAACCCAGGACTCTGATTTGCAAGAGAGAGAAAACTCAACTCAAACTGGCATAATTTAAAAAATATACATCCAAGGATATCAGCTTCGGGTACAGCTGGATCCAGGGGCTGAAATCTATCTTTCCCATTACATCTCTGAGCTCTGCTTCCCTCTCTATTGGCTTCATTCTCAAGCAGACCCTCCCAAGCATGGGCACATATGCCAACCATTCTGCAGGTTAGCCAGCCAACGGAAGCAGAATGCCTCTTTCCCAAAAGTTTCAGCAAAATACCAAGGCAGATTCTCATTGCTTCTCCTTGGCCCATCTTGGTTCATCTGCCCACCCTTGGATCAATCACTCTGGCCCAGGAGATGCTGTGCTTTTGGCAAGAATGTGTCACACGCTACCATCAGGGCTAATGAGTAGTCTTCCCACATACACAAAACTTGGGGGAGGTCTGGTTCTCTGAAGGAAAAGTCAGGGTACTGATATCAGGAGGGACAGAGGCAGGTGCACCCGGGTGTCTCATTCAGTGAAACCTCCGACTTCGGCTCAGTTCAGCTCAGGTCATGATCACATTGTTCATGAGTTCCAGCTCCGCATCAGGCTCTGCAATGACAGCATGGAGCCTGCTTCGAATCCTCTGTTTCCCTCTTTCTGCCCCTCCCCCACTCTCCCTCTCATGCTCGCTCTCTCTCAAAAAAAATATTTTTTTTTTTTTTTAATTTTGTTAAAGGAAGGACAGAGGCTGGGCAGGCAAAAACAAATGTCAGTTTTACCATTAATCTCAGGAGAAAGTCTAACATTAAATCCATTGAAAGTCAACTGTCATTTTAAAAAGTTCAAATGCATTGAAAATCTGTGGCAACAGAAAAACCTGCTCCTGGATGTTTGTAGCAGCTTTATTCATAATTGCCCAAACTTGCAATCAACCGAGACATCTTTCAGTACATGAATAAATAAACAAACTGTGGTCCATCCAGACAATGGAATATTATTCAGCAATAAAAAGAAATGAGCTATCAAGCGATGAAAAGACAGGGAGGAGCCTGAAATGTATATTGCCGAGTGAAAGAAGCCAATCTAAAAAGGCTACATCCTGTATGATTCCAACTATATGACATTCTGGAAAAGGCAAAACTGTGAAAATAGTAAACAGATCAGTGGTGACGGGGTGGGGGGGGGAGGTTAGGGGGTAGAGAGGGATGAACAGGTGGAGCACAGATTCTGTGTGACATTGCAGTAGTGGATACATATTTTACATTTGTCAAAACTCACTGGGTTCACAAGAGTGAACCCTAATATAAACTCTGGGCTTCGGGGGATAATGATGTCAGCGGCGGTTCACTGATTATAACAGATGTATCACTCTGGTGTGGGCTGTTGAATGGCGGGGGAGGTTGTGGGTGTGGAAAGTACAGAGGGTTCCCATATACCTGCAGAGTATGTCTGTGTGTGCACGCACGTGTGCACGCATGTGTATCTTAACCCACTTGCTAGATGCAGTTTTTCTGCAGAAAACCCTTTCATGCAGTTGCTTATGAGCCAGCTGTAATTCTAGTTCATTACCCCCTTACTCTCTCATTCAAGAAATCACAGCAAAATGCTAATCACTGAGGATAATGTCACAATAATAGCTAGTAAAAATCGCTGATCATTTACTCTATATCATTCACTCAGTTACTTATCCCTCTCCTAGTTTTCAGGCACCTCCTGAATGCCAGCCACTCAGCTTGGTGCTGGAGATACAAAAATGGCATGGTCCCTTTCCTCGGGAGCATGTAATTAATGGGGCAGATGCAGAGATACAAGAGGAGTGGAAAAGGTTTGCGGGTATATTCTGCCATGCTAACAGTGGGGTCTTCTTTCTTCTGGGGGTGGGAGTCTGCTTTTGTTCAGAGTGGCCAAGATTTCAGAATGATAGCCGAAGCCCTAGCAGTGAAGCTGTTAATGGCTTCTTCAAGGACAGAGCACCCTTTTGTCCCCAGCACACACAGCCCACTTCAGTCCTGGACAAACAACTTGGCATCCACACGTAGCCTCTGGTTTGCCAGCCCCAGGACATCTCTGGCCTCAGTTCACGCCCAAGCCTGCCTGGGAGCCAGGGCTGGGTCAGAACAAATGTCAACATCTCAAAGAAAAAGGAGTGATGTCCCCAGATGAGACGAAGGACATACTTCAGGGCAGAAGAAAATAGAATAGCACTAACAATCACAATAACGATAATGGCTGCTAACATTTGTGGAGCCCTAATTATATGCCAGGGGCCATGCCAAGTGCTTGCCATGGACAATCTTCCTTGATTCCTCCTTGAACCTCTATGGCATAAGCATTACGATAGACCTTTTTTAGCTGATGGGGAAACTGAGACTCAGAGTAGTTAAGAAACTCAGTTCATAAGGGCCAGCACCAGGATTCAAACACGTATCTGTCATAGAGCTGAAGCTAAAGCCTGAGTGGCATCCAGCACTTCCCTGTTTAGTTTGATCTTATGTGGACAGCCAAATTAAATAATTTAGACCCAGCCTTTCATTTTGAAATTAACTGATCTCTAAAGTCATGGCTGTGTATGTCATATCAGCAATGAGCAGAGGGCTGAATGGAAGAGGTATCATTGGCTCTAAATCAAGGGAACCTTCAACAGTGAAGGTAGGAGACTGATGAAGTGGAGGGGGCATGGGCTTTGGAGCTGGACAGATCAGGGTTTGAGACTCTGAGTGGCCTTGAGGAAGTAATTAACCCTTCTGAAGAGAATAGTGCCAGTTCCATAAGGTCATTGGGAGGATCATACAAGATGATGCTTGTTTAGCACCCAGGACACTAAGAGGCTCAAATGTTTACTTCACAACTATTTATTCATGACCTAGGCCAGATGAATCAGGCTCTGTCCAAGGTGCTGGGATACAGTATCCAGAGACATGAGTCCTCTCCCTCAAGCTCAGTGACTGGAGGAGGAAGAGACAATTTTAAGACCAAGTGAGGTCTTCTAGGGATGGGGGCGCGGGGGGTGGAGGGGAAGTGGGGGTGGTGCCTAGGGGCTGGGGGCTGTGGCAACACATTGGAGGTCACCCAACTAGACTTAGGGGGATGTCAAGAAAGGCTTCCCACAAAAGGTGAGGTCAAACTAAAACCTGAACCATGAGTAGTTATTGTTAGATGAGGAGGGGAGGAAAGAGGGTTGCAGGCAGTGTGAATGTTCTGAGGCCTGGAGACAGGGTAGGAGCAGGGGGATTTCATGAGGAACAAGTAGTCCATTATGGCTGGAGTCAAGAGAGGAAAATGCCAAGAGCTGAGATTGGAGGGGTGAGCAGGGGTTGGGTCATTATGAGCCTGGAAACTCTATTAATGTGATTTGAACTTGACTCTTGGCACAAGCCAAATGAACATGCCCTTACTGAGAATCCAACAGGAGCTTTATATGGCCCTAGGCAGGGTGGAAATACAGAAGACAAGGCCCTGCCACTGGGTGATTTTGAACAAGCCATCACTCTTCTTTGGGTCTCAATTCCCCCATCTGCAAAATGGGCTACACCGAAAGTTTCCCAAACTTAAACCACCTACATGGCACCTGCTTGATTTTAATCATATCCCTGTACTACTGGTACTCGTATTTACCTTGACAAACTCACTTTTTTTTATATAAGGAAACTTATACTACTGTCTTACATAGAAAATTTATAGCATTCATCCTAAGTAGAAAGCACCTGCAAAAATACATGATTTTTTATATGAAAATACATAAAGACAGTGGATTTAATTCTTGTTAGTAACAGTTGCCTGCCCAAGGCTCTTGAGCACCAGGCCTGGGAGACTGCCAGTGTTCCAGAGATGGTGGAAAACCCACTAGTACCCAATCCAGTGTCTCTAATGTACTCAGATGGGCTGAAAAAGACTCAAAAGGGAATAAATCTCTCACTATGTGATTTGCTGTTATTTACCATTATGCCCGTGCCCACTGACCTACTCTGAAGTGCCCCCTCTGGAATGCATCCCCCTCTGTCCCTATTCCTCTACCAGCTGTGGCCTAGAAAGTCTTTCCAGAGGTAGTAAGATGGGACTAGGTGGAAAGGGGTTTCTGAGGGCACCACAGCCTGGGCAAAGGTAGGGAGAGGAGTGTTACCTAGAGATGCCTCCAGGCTAGCCGTCAGGCCAGTGCTAACAGGTGTTCTCCCCACATCTGCAGAGGATTTCAGTCGCCATGTCTGGAATGCGCGGAGGTGAAGAAATCCGGTTTGGTCCCAGCCACAGCCCGGAGCTCCCCCATGAGAGGATGCTCCCGCAGCCCCTCCTATGCCAGCACCCGCTCTTCCAGTCACTCCTCCCGATCCCCAAACCCCAGGGCCTCCCCCAGGTACACCCGAAGCCGATCCACCTCCTCCGGGAAAAGGTGAGTGCAGTTTTGACCTCTGTTCTGCAGCGCTTTCGTCCTTAGGGAGCTAGTTAAGGTAATTGGACATGTCCTTTGACCCACCGGTGAAAGAAGTCAGACAGATTTGAGTTTGAATGCCCACTACTCCCATTCCTAGCTGGCCTTGGGCCACAGATAACCTCTCCAAGGCTCAGTCTCGTCATCTGTAAAATGAAAACATTAACCTCTCGTGCCTCGGTTTCCCGACTTACAGAATGGGCTTAATAGTACCTAACCCTAGGATCTGTTGAGGATTAAATGAAATAATGCACAAAAAGCATTAGTTCAATGTCTGACACATAATAAAATACATAACAATCATAGCTAACATTTCCTATGTGCTGGCTCTGTGCAGTATGTGATTTGCCCTAATTTATTCATTTACAATTCTATAGGGTAAGTTCGATTATTTACCCCCTTATATAAATGAGAAAACAGAGGCCCAGAGAAGTGAAATCACTTGCCCAAGGTCACACAGCTAATAAGTAGCCTTAGATAGTAAGAATTCAGTCAGAGGAAGTGGTCGATATTATTATTAATTGCCCAGGAAAGGGCCAGCCAGGTTCCTCTGCCTGGCGTCCAGAAAGAAAAAGGTAACCCCCTGAGGACCAGCTGAATAAAACCCTACACTTCCGGGGCGACCCCGGCGAAGCCCAGCAGGCCCCTCGGAGACTGTTTACTCTCCCGCAGGTCCTACTCTCGCTCTTCCAGCTATTCCTCCAAGTCTGGCAAGAGGAGTCCCCCCAGCAGAAACTCTCGATCGCGCCGCAGCCCCAGCTATTCGCGGTACAGCCCGAGCAGGTACAGGCCCCGCCCCCCAGGCACAGGCCACGCCTCCCAGCTCACGTCTGGGGAGCGTCACCCAAGCCCGCCCCGCTTCCCCCTTTGTCCCAGCATTGCACGAGTAGAAATAGGAAGATGACCCAGCCTCCTCGTCTTCGCTGGAGTTATGTTTGGGGGCCCTAATGCACCCGCTATACCCACACCCCGGCCTCTTCACACACCTAATACTCCCCTTCCCCATATTCAGAGCCCCCAGTTCTTACGCACGCACCAGAGCCCTCTTGACGTTCACGTCCTCGCCCCCGTGGCAGCCGCGCCCCTGTAATGCCCACCCTCGAAGGCTGACACCCCTGCACGTGCCCAGCCTCACCCCCACAGTACACACCCACAGCCCCCTGGGGCCCCGGGAGGAAGCCACCACCTGCCCCAGTGGGGTGAAGGGCACAGGTGAAAGGCAGTGAGTGCCCCTGTCCCACGTGTTCACGCGGGAAAGCCAGCCGCAATAACCCCTGCACCCCTTCAGGGAGCGGGACCCCAAGTACAACGAGAAGGACTCGCAACAGCGGGAGCGCGAGCGAGCGCGTCGGAGACGGCGGTCCTACTCGCCCATGCGGAAGCGCCGGAGAGACTCCCCGAGCCACCTGGAGGCGCGGAGGATAACCAGGTGAGGCCAGGAGGGCCGGGGGTGCCCATCTCCACCCTCATTCCCACCCCTCCTACCGTTGGGGCCTCGGCCCCTCCCCGTGTCCCCTTGGAGCTGGAATTCAGGACTGTGGGAGCTCAGGGACGCTGCGGGCCCTGCAAGGAGGGGGCAGGGCCTCCGGGGCGGGGCCGGGTGGGTGCCTGGGACAGGGGCGGGGCCAGCCTGAGGAATCTGGTGGGCCGAGGGGGTGTGGCCAGGGTCTGTGGAGCGAGCTGGGGTAGCGTCGAGGCAATGCGGGCCAAAGCAGTGGGGCAGGGCCTTCGTCTGGGGGTGGAGCCGGCCACTGGAGGCCCAGCACCCTCAGACCCACATGCCAGGCTTTAGTAGACTCTGATCATACCCTGCACCAACTGAGGAGAGGGCAAAAGGATCGTCTGGGTGCCAGAGGGACTTAAGAGGGGGAGAGCACTGAATCTGGAGTGCATTCTTGGCTGTGCCACTTTCCAGATGAGCAGGGAAAGTCTCTTCACTTTCCAAACGCTGTGTTTTCACCCATGAAATATTGAAGGAAATAACTCCCAGGAGTATCATGAAAATGAAATGAAAGGGGGCAAAGAGATGTGAACACACTTTGTAAACTTAAATGCAGAACACTGAAACCCGAGGCGTGCCATTGCTATTGATTGCATAGACAGACTAGGTGGATACGGTTTCTAGCCAGTAAGCTCTTCACAAGAGAAAAGCCATAGAAGAGAAGCCTGAGGTCTGAGTGGACCCAAATTCCTCAGGCCTTGAAACCGGGACGAGTGGCTGAGAGCTGCCCTAAAACTGGCTCCTGGCAATCGGTTGGGCTCCTCCTCCTGGCCCTCCAAGCGTCAGCTACTCCTTCCAGAGACCCACAGGATGGGGCTGCGGCGGGGTTCGGGTGCCTGGTTCCTCCTCCCCAGAGATGACCTGGAGGAGGAAAAAGAACCTGTGCCCCAAACAATAAAATGGGGGTAACGGCATCACCTTCTCAGATATCCCACAGATCACCGTGGTACACAGGGACTCCTACACCCTTGACCAAAGGTGACCAAAGGTGTCCTTGGGGTTGACTTGGAGGGAGACAAAGTGGCATTTCTAAAAGGCTCTCTCGTTCCCTTAGTCGGTCTCAAACAGTCCATCTTGATGAACCCATTCAGTGTTTCCCAAACTTCCGTCACCCAGCAGCATCTTTTGATTCGTCTGTTTAGGAAGTGTACTACTGTTTACTTAATTTCTTCAAATAGATATGCCCTTTCTTAGAGGTGCATACATCTAATTCAAAAGGAATACACCACAGTATATATAGTAAATGGAAAATCAGCCTCTCTTACCATAAATAGAAGGTTCTAGTAAAAGTAAAAATAGCAAAACAAAACTGCCATTAAAGTCTAGACGTAGATTCCTTCACCAGCTGGAGGCTCTGAGCCCCGGCTTGCTTTGTTAAAAAGTGAGGTTATCACTTCTCAAGACACCAGCGCTGAGACCTTGCCCTGGACGGTCTGAGGGCAGCGAGAGGGGCTTAAAAAGAGTGTTTCCGCTAAGGGCCTGGGAAGTGGAAGGCCATGCCGCTCTCCCGGGGGGACCGGGCTGGCGCGGTCCGGGTCGAGGCTGGGCGGAGTCTGGCCCTCGAGCAAGCTCCCTCTGGTCTCCGCAGTGCCCGGAAGCGCCCCATCCCCTACTACCGGCCCAGCCCGTCTTCGTCCAGCAGCCTCAGCAGCACCTCCTCCTGGTACAGCGGCAGCAGCGGCCGCTCTGCCAGCCGCAGCTATTCCCGCAGCCGCAGCCGCAGCCGGAGCCGCAGCCGCAGCCGCAGCCGCAGTCGGAGCCGCAGCCGCAGCCGGAGCCGCAGCCGCAGCCGGAGCCGCACCCGGAGCAGGACCCGCACTAGCAGCAGCTCGGGCTCCCGCAGCCCCAGCCTGGGCTCCCGGAGCCGCAGCCGGAGCTACAGCTCAGCAGACAGCTACTCCAGCACGAGGCGCTAAACGAGGGCCTTCCCTTGAGCCGGCTGCCTGGGGGGTGGGGGGCCCTTTCCCTCTGCCGGCCTCCCCCTCTCCCTGCCCACCCTGCCTTCTCCTTGGTGACAGACATTGAGGGCTCCTGGACCCTGTCCTTCCTGCTCTCCGGGGGGGTAGGAAACGAAAGTACAGGGGCTTCGGCCTCTATATCAAGCTGCTAGGAGCCTCCACCAGCACCACCCTGGGGCTCAACACAGGCCTGGTCATATGGAGAGAACCATCCTCTGTTGGCACAAAAACCCTCCAGGTTTTGTAAGAAGCGATGGGTTCATGACTCAACAGTTTGGGCCTGGCCAGGAAAAACAGAGTTTTGCTAACCCACTGCTCACAGGATGCATATGGGAGGCTAGGAGTCATTTGTCACACCTGCCCTCATTCTCCTCTCATCCCGTCATGTGTGGACCCTCACGGGGTGGGAGGGGATGAGAGGAAACCAAGAGCAGTGAGGCCCAGGAGAGGGTGTCGCGCCTTTCACCTCCCCAAACAGGCCCAAGCAAAGGCCCGGAGGATGCTTGAGGGGGATAGAAGGGGACCTATCTGAGTGGGGAATGTGGATGTTTCAGTTGGTAAGAAGTGTCAGGAGGTAGGAGATGGGTTCTCTGCCTGTGAATATAGCAGCAAAGGGCAAGGGTCATTCTGCCGCTCCCAAGATCTCGGCACAGTCAGGAAGAGCAGTCCAGTAGATTCTAGCAACGGAGAGGCCACCACATGGCTTAGACAGCCTCTTGGCTGTTCACAGGGCCCCTGAACCTCACTGAGAAAAGACACAGTGGACAGTCAGGACAGCTTGGTGTGCAGCCCCACATCCCAAGTTTGCCTCAGCCCCCACTGGCTGGCACCAGCTTAATTCCACAGGACCATCTGCTGAACATTCCCCAGGGCCGTGGCCGGCTGCCAGTCCCCAGCGCCAGCCAGTCTGGCCTTACCCTCCAGTTGGAGCCCGCCTGCCCCCTCCCCACCGCCCAGACTGCCACACCCTGGATCCCACCCAGTGTGGCTGAACCATCTAAACCCGCCCTCAGCCTAAGCTACCCCCTTTGCCTCTCAGGAATGTTGCTGGGATGGGGCATAGTAGCTCAGGTTTTGGGGAAAGACCCAAGTCCAGAGAGTCTGGGGGGACAGGGGCTTGGGAACTCCATGGCTTCCGAGGCTTCCTGTCAGCCAGAGCCCACCTTTATTTCTGCCCTCTCCCTGTCTTCCCCCTGCCCAGGGCTGGGCAGCATGGGTAAGCTGATCTCTGACACACAAACACCACCAGCTGCTTCACCCACAGAAGGCACTGAGAACAGGGGTGTGAGGGAGAAGGTCCTTAAAATAAACTCCTGGGCACCCCCCACACCAGCTGACCGGCCTTCCGGAGCCCTGTGGGTGAATGTCAAGTTTGCGGTGGCAACAGCGGCAGGGCAGGGCATGGAGGGAGATCGTGACGGGGGACAGTCCACAGCTCTGGATACTGGGGGGCAAGTTATGGGGAAGCAGGGACCAAACACTCTTCTTCCTTCACACCCCAGGGACAGCATTTGGGAAAAAATCCCTTTTCTTGACATCAGTGACCCGTCTCCCCGACCCCTTGTCTTTCCCAGTCCATCAGCCCGTGGGGCCAGAAACTGCCCTGCAAACTCCCGCAAGTCCTTCTTCCACCAGAAGAGCAGCGAGAGGTGCCCCAGACAGCATGGGGTGACCTGGCCTTCCCCCGATGCCCTCTGGCCCGGCCCTGGGCCCCACCCGCCAAGACTGACAGATGCCAGTGCTGTCACCACAGAAGGCCGGATGGCAGGTGCCTGGGACAGGGGCAGGTGCCCTGGGAGGGCATGTACAGCAACTGTAAATAACCCTCTTCCCTGCCCGGGAAACCAGCCTGGGCTCCAGTCTCCCATCACGGAGACAAAGTCTTCTCCGAGCCACAGAACCTCTGGAGCCACGGACCCTCCTTAGCAGGACAGCAGTGACAGAGGCCTGGGAGCCTTCCGTCAGACTGCCTTCAGACAACTCTAGGGGACCATTTTGCCTGGGGCTCCTAGCAAACCTATTATTTATTTTATTTATTTATGTTTATTTATTTATTTATGTGATGATCTCTCTCTCTCTCTCTCCCTTGGTTGCCATTAGCAGTATTCAACTATTTATTTATTTATATGGAGAGGTGTGTGTGTGTGTGTGTGTGTGTGTGTGTTGCCAGGGGGCGGGGTGCTTCTGAATTATTTTTGTGCATCTCTTTTTTTCCCTCGTGTCTTTGTGGATGAGATCTGAGAGGCCGGATGTGGCTAGGGATGTTGGCTTTGTTCCCGCAGGTGAGACCCACAGAGCTCTAAGTCCAAACAGCCTGGAATTGGCCTGGGGAGGGGGACACCTCAGACCTAAGGTTCGTTATGTCAGTGAGGTTCAGGCTTGCTCCCCAGCTCCCTGCCCACCAGCTACCTCACTGAGGTATCAGAAAAATGAAAACATCCACAAGGCTTGTGAACTAAAGGCCTGAAATGATACACTGGAGTCACAGCTCACACGGGGGTTGGAGTCTAAAGTTAGCATAAGCTAAGGTAAAACTTGCAGCGTCAAAATCGTCGTGTGAGTGCTTTAGGGAGGCACCTGCTGGGAGACGGATGTACTGTATGTCGCCCACTGATGAGGCTTCTTCGTCAGTACTGCAGGAGCTGTCTTGCGTTTGGGGGGCCATGGTGGTTGAACTGGCATCTGGTTTAGCACTGGGATCGAACTTTGAGTGGACAAGGAGAAAGCAGGGCAGGAATTGGGCTGAGGGAGTGGAGGGAAGATGCACATGGGGTCTCACCCTTACTCCAGCAGAGACAATAGTGGGCAGGATCACTCCCTAAGCGTCTCTGAGCATCCTGGTGGGTTTTGTGTAAATTATACATCCTTCTGCTTCCATTGTAGCTAATTTCTCCCCATGCACTGAGGCTTTTCCAGGCTGCTCTCTTCCTTCTGCAGGAGGCCCACTGCTTCCTGGAGTGGTATCAACCTCCCTAGGAGAGATACACAGACCCAAAGTAGAAGCCTTTTGCTGGGATCTCCTGCTTTCCATCAGGGAAGAGCACAAAGCTATTTCAGAAATAAGAGAACGGAAAAAAAAAAAAAAGACAAGATGAAAGGAGCAGCCGGAAGTTCCCCCAAGAAGGTCATTGAGGGTCACATCAAGCCAGGATCTAGAGGCCTTTCTTTACCAGTCCTGCCCCTCTGACTGGCAATGTCTTCCTGCTGCCTGCCAGAGAGGCCCCGCCCCCACCCTCTTTCCAAAGTCATCATTCACTGCTTTGAAATTGCCAGATTCTCTGGTCCAGCTTTGAGTTTGGTGAGACTTTTGCAACATCCCTGGTCGTTTCCCTGGCAATGTGACTTTACCCTGCTCTATCCCAAGCAAGAAGTACCTCCAGCCAGGGGAAAGTTGCAAGAAGGCTGCTTAAATGCCTCCGGGGGAAAACCTCTGTCCCTCCCTCTTGCCCAATGTGCTTCTCTAATTACCTTTACGTTTCCTTTCTTTTGCATCCAAAATTAAACAGCTTCTTGGGATGCTGGTGACCTTGCTTAACCAAAGGCCCCAGCCCCACCCCCCCCCCGGCCCCCCCACACCTCCACATCCCTATTTCTCTGCCTATTTTGCCCACATTACCTTCTGCTTCCAGGGAGTGAGACAAATCGGCTGAAATCTGCTGGTGGCGAGCATTCATTTTAAAAGCCAGAATTGGGGTGTGTGACTTGAGGCCCAGAAACATACAGCCCACCTGCAGCCTTTCTGGATGAATGAACCTGGACAGATCGCTTCATTCCTCTGGGCCAAAGATTCCCCCTTTTTAGGCGAGTTTTTGAGATACGATCCAGAATGTTGACCTGAGGGCTGGGAAATTGTCTAAAGACAGAGTGAGTTCACCAGGACTGAGAAGCAAAAAGGAGAACACCCTCAAACATTTTCAGGAGGTTCTCAATCATTAGAATAAAACGTACGTTAATTCCTTCAATTAAGAAAAGCTAACTCACTCAAAGCCCCCTCGAGGTCTGACCGCACACATTCCTATCTCTGTCTCTTCCTTTCTTTGTGAAGGAAAGTCAGTCTTTCAGAAAAACAAAATTGAGATGTTTGAAAGACACAAGGGTCTCAGTCTCAGAGAGCCCCCATCATTTCATTAGCTCAGAACCGTCCTCTTTCCCAAAGGCTTTCCTTGAAGAGAGCCAACATTTGGGTACTCCTAAAGGTTCCAAAGCCCCCCCTTTTTTTTTTAAGTCTCACTCCCATCATGTCTTCTGCTATATTCTTTTCCATGAATATTCACAATCGTCTCACAAGCATCTGTCTTGCCTTGCTTGGCTCTCCAGCTAAACCGAAAAGTTTGATTAAAAAACAAACCAGGATTCCTCAAAATGTTCCCTCCTCCATCAGCCAGCTGCATCCAGTTGAAGAACTTCTGCTTAGGTACAGTGTCATCAAGCAATGCTTTCCTGAAACCTCTTCCTTGTCATCTCTGCACGCATGAGCCAGTGGTACTGAGACTTGGCATCTCCCCTCTGTCTGTGGCTATTGTTTTGTTTTTTATATTTATTGAGGGTTTTGGGTTTTGGGTTTTGCATTGTAAATACCATGATGGGGTCCCCCTCATCAGATCATGGCTTATTTAATAATTTATTCCCTATTTATTAAATGGTATTGAGAGAAGAGAGGGACCCCTCTTCCCCTAAATTGCTATTGGAAATCGGTCCATCAATCAGTCTGGGTGTGGCTGTCTGCAGCAGGGGCATTATTCCCCAGGTAATGAGTGCCAGAATCACCCAGCAAATTGGAATTGGCAGAAACGGAGTCTTCAGTCATACAAATTAAACTCAAATGGAACTAAAACACTGGTTATCTCCGGGAAAACCTCATTTTGATGGAAATTAATTGAGGAATAAAATGCCTGTGCACGAACCAACTTCTATTAAAAAGTCACAACTCCTTGAAAAAAGAGAGAGAGAGAGAGACAAAATTGTAATTCCTTTTCTCTGGCCAAGAAAAGATATGCCTCATCTTCTAATGAGTTGAGCCAAAGAGACTGGAACAGGATTCCTTTGTGATTCTCTGGCCCGTGTGTGTCTGTCTGGATGAAACGGAGTGGGTCTCAGGCCTCAGTGTTACCATCTGTAAAATGGGATTTGGCCGAAGTGTTCTTGGCAGGGTGGAGGGAAGGGGTTCTAACTCTGATGTCATGAGCTCCAAACTGTCAGATGTATGGTCCATATGTCTTCTGCCGACTATAGGTTGAAGGATGTCTCCCAAGGAAGGAAATAAAACACCAAGCATGGACTTCATTTGCAGGGTAAGGTTGTAGTAGCTGAGTCCCGCAGTCAAAAATGGGAGGCCTTCTAGTGCTGCCACCTTATATAACTCTTATATCCTGGGTTACAGAAGCCCTCTCTCTTAGCTTGGACTTCTCTCCAAGCCCAGACATCCAGAGATCTCAAAGGAGAGACCAAGAAGGCTTCAGCGTTCGCTGGATTTAATCACTGTTTACGTGTCAGGACATATTTTGTATGGTTGTTCTCACAAGCCAGTGACATAGGTCATGTTGCCATTTTCCAGATGAGAAAACTGAGGCCTGGGAAGGGGGAGCTGGCATGCCTAAACTCCCTGGAGCTCAGATCCACCTGGCTCCGTGTCCCACTCTCTCGGTAGCTCTTTCTTGCCAGGTGCATGTTTGAGAACTCTCTGCAGGGTCTTTTCTCTCCCAAGTCTTGGCTGCTCGCTCAAGCAGCCATTGGCCAAGGACCTAGCAGGATCCACTATATCAGCCCAGTAGGCTTGGTGCACCCCAAGGCCACCTCTCCTCATCCGGAAGACCCCAAACAAGGGGACCCAGTACCAGCCCGGCTCGGCCTGAGAAGCCAGCCTCTGCCTGGGACATCCACATCAGAGGGAGGAAGCTCCTGTGTCCTCCAGCATCCCGGGACCCTGCCCTCCACCTAGTGATACCGTGGCCATGGCTTGTTTGATTTCTGGTGTCCACAGCTAAGCATAACCTTTCCGGGGTTTCTGATTTTTCAGCCTGTACGCAACATGTCTCTTATAATAAAAGGTTCCATGGTATGGTGTTCTCATATGTGGCCCAGCATCCTCTGTCTATGGGGGGTGCCCAGAAGCAGAGAGGGAGGTAGGGTGGCAGGGAGACGGGGACAGAGAACATCTAAGCAGTACCTGCTGCATGCACACATTGTCACGTTGCTCAACACATTTCTTTAATCTTCAAAACAAACCTGTAGGCACTGTGTTGCCCTAAGCATTTTACATGCAGTATCTTAGTCATCGCAACCCTATGAGGTAGGCATTAGAGTCTCCTTCCTACAAAGAAGGAGACTGAGGCCCCAGAAAAGCAAAGTCACTTGCCCAAGGCCACGGATTCAATGATAGGACCCAGGCAGGCCGACCCCAGATCCCAGACTGTTCACTGCTCTGCCCCACAAGACTTCAGCTCATGCAAAGGGTCATCAGTTCTCTTCGGTAGAAGAATTTTTCTCCCATGCATTAATGGTCAGGAGGAAGTTCAGTGCAGGGCACAGATTTGGGGCCCCAAAGATCTGGATTCTAATATAGACCCTGCCGTTACTAGCTGTGTGGCACTGAACAAGGACGACACCCTGTTGGGACTTGGTTTGCTCATCTATGAAATGGAAACAACAGTAACTCCCTCCCCGGGCTGCTGTGGGAATTAAATGGATGGCGGCTCTAAAAAATCATGTGTGTGGGAAGTGCTCAGTGAATGTTAGTGAGTGTGACTACCATTCCCTAAACTGAGACTGAGCCGTGGGAGTGGGGCTCGTGGCGACAGCCATAAGTGGCCAACTGGAAACAGTGGGGTTCCTGCAAGGCCCTGTGGAGGCCTCCAGAAATGTTCTCGGTGTCCGACTTTGGAGCTTCCTGCCGTAGAGAACAGAGGCTGAAAACACCCATGGGGACAGGCAGGTGAGAGAAGGCGGCAGGGTTAGGACTGTGGGGACCCGGGGAATCCAGGACACCATTGCCAAATCACTAGCTCAGCTCAGGATTGCCAGATCTCCCCATTTCTCAACAGAATGTGAATTTTTATTTTTCATTATTTTTTAAAATTTTTAGTGTTTATTTTTGAGAGAGAGAGAGGGAAAGAGAGAACGAGTGGGGGCAGGGCAGAGAGAGAGGGAGACACAGAATCCAAAGCAAGCTCCAGGCTCCAAGCTGGCAGCGCAGAGCCCGACGTGGGGCTCGAACTCACAAACCCTGAGATCATGACCTGAGCCGAAGTCGGACGCTTAACTGACTGAGCCACCCAGGTAACCCGAGAATGTGAATTTTTAGACAAAATTTCCTGATTTTCAAAACGTGCGTTAACTCAATCTTTTTTCAAACATTATGCAAAGGCAAAAACAAAAAAAAAAAAAGTTATGCAAACACACATACGGATAATGTGTATCATCCCAGGGGCCAGACAGGTCCCCCGTCCTCAGGAATACAGCCCCTTGTCTACAGCAGAATGTCTACACCCGACTAGGGTATCAGCTGGGGGAGAAAGAGCAAACAAAATAGGTTACCTACTGTCACCTCCCCTTGTAGCTTGCCCCTCTAGAAATCTCCCTTGAAGATCAACTGGTGGGATTAACCTCGCTGGGGTATATCCATTGCTCTCTGCCACAACCGCCGTGACACCACCACACACACATGGATTTCTCTCTTCCCAAACAGGCTGTCGTAAGGCAGCAACCAGAGTCCCCTTATGAGGCTTCACTGATAAATAATAGTGGTCATAATAATAATAGTTACCTTTTATGGACCGATGATCATGCACGCACCGAACCTTATCAGGCATTACCTTCCTTAATTGTCATAACAACACTGTTTAGCCCCATTTGACAGATAAGAAAGTTGAGAGTCACAGAGGGAGTGCCACAGAGCCGGTGGGTATTTGAACCTCGGTCTGTGGACCCCAGGACCGTTTCTGCTGCACCTCTTTACCCCTGAAGGCAGGAGCCCCATAACTCAGAGCTAGCCCTCCGTAAGGGCCCCTGATGACTTTTTCTGGAAAATGTGTCTGCCGGGAAGCTGTCCCTGTGATGCCAGTCATCCCTCAGTGACTCACGGAAGAGGCCTTCACCTTTCTGTGTCCTGTTCTGGCTCCTGGTTGCAGGAATCAGGTGTTCTTCTGGCTAGGCTATTGGTCTGAAGAGGCACCCCTCCCCCTCCCAGCCTCCACCGTCCTGGCTGCTAGAGAGGGAGAGCGGCTTCTGGAGATGGCTCTCTTTCAGGCCAGATTAGCAGCTGCCCAGGGGTGCAGCTGAGGTAGCATGCAGCCAGCACCTGCCGTCCCAGGGACACACATAGCCCCTCCTCATGGTGAAGGCCGTGAGACAAACAGGGGTTCTGGAGGACATCAGAAGATCCAACTTCCCAAGAGGCAGGGGCCAAGGAGTCTTGTGACCTAAGCAAATCAAGCCCCTCTCTGAGTGCTATAGTTATTTCACCTGAAGAAATTGGGTCAGGCCAGTGGTTCTTAATGCTGGCTACACATCAGAATGAGCTGTGAACTTTACAAAGCCACCCACACTTGAGTCCCACCCACCCCCAATAAGAAGAATCGCTTGGGGCGCCTGGGTGGCTCAGTCTGTTAAGCATCCGGCTTCGGCTCAGGTCATGATCTCACAATTCCTGGGTTCGAGCCCCGCGTCAGGTTCTGTGCTGACAGCTCAGAGCCTGGAGCCTGCTTTGGATTCTGTGTCTCCCTCTCTGCCCTTCCTCCACTCACACTCTGTCTCTCTCGCTGTCAAAAATAAACATTTAAAAAGAAAAGAATTGCTGAGGGTAGGTGCCAGGCAGTGGTGTTTTTTAAAATGTTTAAGGGCACCTGGGTGGCTCAGTCGGTTAAGCGGCCGACTTTGGCTCAGGTCATGATCTCGCGGTCCGTGAGTTCGAGCCCCGCATCAGGCTCTGTGCTGACAGCTCAGAGCCTGGAGCCTGTTTCGGATTCTGTGTCTCCCTCTCTCTGACCCTCCCCTGTTCATGCTCTGTCTCTCCCTGTCTCAAAAAAATAAATAAATAAAACGTTAAAAAAATAAAATATTTATTTTGAGAGAAAGAGAGAGAAGGGAGAGAATCTTAAGCAGTCTCTGTGCTGTCAGCACAGAGCCCTAGGTGGAGGCTCGAACCCACAAACCGTGAGATCATAACCTAAGCCAAAATCGAGAGTCAGATGCTTACCCGACTGAGCCGCCCAGGCGTCCCAAGGTAGCAGTGTTTTTAAAGGCTTCCTAGGTCATGCAGATATGAAACCAGGATTGGGAACCGCTGAATTACATGGCATCTTAAATGTCACCTTAAATTCTCAGGTGTGGTATCAGAGGTGTGGCGTGTTACCAGCCGCCACAAAGGTACTGATAACGCCAGCAACAATGCCACCCAACACTTACCTAAGACCCACTGTGTGCCGGGCATGATTCCAAGCACTTCACATATATCAACATAAATTACATTATTTCATCCTCACAGGGTCCTTAGGAGGCAGGTACTATTTTGATGCTGATTTTACAGACCAGTTGCCCCACTACCATAGCTAGTCAGGGGGGCACCGCTGGACCCCAGGATGTGGGTAAGTTCAAAGGGACTCCCAAGCAGCCTAGGAGGTTCAAGGAAGGCATCGCAGGAAAACTGACTGATGGCCCAGGAAATGAGCAGAGTGGGTCAGGCCAGGAAAGGGAGCTCAGGAAAGGGGAGGAGGACAGGGGATCCCAGGCAGGAATAAGTGCGTGCGTACAGGAACAGAGCAATGACTTCCACCTGGCAAAAGTAGGCTCTTGGTCCCCCGCCTACCCTGGGCACTCCTTCCACAGTTCTATGTAACTGGTTTACTTGTTCACTTCTTCATTGCCCATCTCCAAGAGGACAGAAGCCTTGTCTGCTGCCTCATTCATCTCCCCACTCCCCGCCCCCCCTTCCCGCGCCCCCCCCCCATCCCTGTGTGCCCAGCAGGGGCAGCTGTCAAATGATTAAATCTGCTGGGTTACCAGCTCTGCTTCCTTCCCCCAGTCCCATGCATTTTTGAGCTGGTTGATTTTTACTTTAGGTCGAGGTTGGGGAGTATGGTTAGGAGACTCTGGCAAAGCAGTGATATGTCCCACACAGGGACCCTAAGGATCTCTCACGCACACATTCTTCCAACGAGGGGCTGTGTCCCTCCTTACAAGTGAGAGAAGGCAGCGTGGGGATGAGGCAGACACACGTGAGCACCTACTATTCACCCAGCACTGAGTGTAGTCCCTAGGATAAGAGGATGGTGTGATCTTTAGAAGGCAGTGTCTGAGGGCAAGCACTTGGGAGTCAGAAGACCTGGGTTTGAACCTGACTGCTGCTTCCTAGCTGTGTGTCTGTGTGTAAGTGGCTTAACCTCTCTGAGCCTCAGGCTCCTCATCTTTCCAGTGGGGATACTAAAAGAATCAATCTCATAAGGGTCTCATGAAGATTAGCCAAGGTGGTAAACCGTAAAGCAGAGGTGATACACTTTGCCCAGCACCTGAGTTAGTATCATTGTTGCTGATACCAAAAAAGTGGGGGGTGGGGGGCAGGTAGGCTCAGTTGCCCAGGTGAGCTCATAAGTTTCTGGAAGGGTTTCAGGTCACCTTGGCGAAAGTCCAACAGCCTCTCCTCTCACCTTTCATCACCTCGAATACCAAATTCTCAAGAGAGGCACTCCCAGCCGCCGCCCTCCATGAGTATCTTCTCTCAGAAGAATCTAGAGCCTCCTAAGTAAGAACTTGGCGATCTCCCCGGGTATATCTCCACCCTGATATTTGATCATCTTCAATCAGAGTATTATTTTTTTAATGCTTATTTATTTGGGGGGAGGGTACAGAAGATCCAAAGCAAGCTCTGTGCTGACAGCAGCAACCCAATGCGGGGCTGGAACTCATGAACCATGAGATGACCTGAGCTGAAGTCGGATGCTCAACAGAGCCACCCAGGTGCCCCTCAACCAGATTAATTCTAACATCAATCTACTAGAGGAAAGACACGGGGCACCGTTCAGGCGTTTCCTCGCACAGCCACAGGGTTTCCACTGCCTCTGAATCCTGGCTCTAACACATCCTATATCATGGCCCACCAGTGATGAGATGACTCACAGCAGTTTTTCTTTGGGTCTTTTTTTGACCCATTTGCCAGTGAAACTAGTCAAATGCTTTCTCAAGGTGTAACACTGGGTCCCTTTGACAATCTGCTCTCAAATCTAAACCCCAAATAAACAACACCAATCACATCGAATATATTCATGTTGCCAAATGGAAAGGGGTTGGAACAGGTACACACACACGCACACACAGTTTGTTTTTTTCCTTCACTTTGAAGCCCATTTCTAGCTTAAGGCTCCATGACCTCCCATGCTTGGGCTTCAGAGAATCTGTGAATCCTTTGAAATCACGGGCAAACTTTTAATGTATGAAAATACCAGCATTTAGGTGCAGAGAAGCACATATTCCCCACTATTTTCCAGAGGAGCCCAACTTGAAGCCTTTAGGATGCTTCAGCAAAATCTGTCGTTACTCTCGTGGGTATGGCGGTTTCTAGTTGCCGCCCAGCAGTCACTTACCTTTTATCCACGGTAGTAAAACCCCTGTTTTAACGAGCTTCATAGCCACCCAGAATAAAGACTGCATTTCCCCATGTTCCTTGCAGCTGGTATAGCCACGTGACTAATTTGGGCCAATGAGATACAGGCAGAATTTCCTCACATTTCAATAAAAGAAATTGTTATATGCTTCTCCCCTTCTTCTTCACCCCTTTTTTCTTCCTGCTGGCTGGAATGTAGACGTGATGTCTGGAACTCAAGTGGCTCCCTGGTCCATGAGGTGGCTTTGGGAAGTGAGCCCATATAAACAGAGCAAGAAGACGGAAGATTCCCAGTCTCTGAGGGCTTTGCAGAACAGGGGTAGCATGTCAGTAACAAGACAGAACTTGTCTTGAACTCTGAGCTTTATTAAGAAGAAATACATTTCTCTTCTCTTTCGGCCACGGTTATTTTGAGCCTCTGTTTTTCACAGCTAAAATGAATCTTAATTCATACTCAGGGTGAGGCTAAGAGAGTGCTCAGAAGGAGGTATCTTGTTTATCCTAGTCCTTCTCTATACGTCCTCCTCATCTCCTCCAACCTTCCTCCCCTCCCAGCACAAACTGTGAGAACCCTTTCAGGCCAAACCCTCCTAGGAGCTGTCATTCCCAGACCCAAAAACAACACAAAACAAACTTTCCAAAGCAGTTGCCTGGTGTCATGTCACCAACTGGTCAAACCAGCCCCTGCTCTGACCTCAGAGATGGAAAAGGGGGCCTCAAGATCACAGGCTCTCTAGCTCTCCCTCCCTCGAAGGATCTCAGAGCCACCCCTCTGCATTTGTGCCTCCAATGGCACTCTACCTAAAGGTCTCAAACTGAGAGGAATAGGTACCACTTTCCCAGCAAAGGCTCTTGGCAGAGAAGCAGATAGACTGGTTTATTAGAATGATATTCACATTGAGGAAGTTCTTTTGAAGCAATACCAACAACCACAAAAACACAGAATTTGGAGGTCGATCCATCAGAATTGTCTGCATCATGATGGAGCAAACAAACAAATCCAAAATCTCAGTCTTAAGGGAACAAAGGTTCATCTGTCCGCTATGTCCATTGTGGACCAGCAGGGACACCCTACCCATCAGAGATGTTGGTGACCATAGTGCAGAAGGAAGAGAAATCAACCAAGGGTCCTCCCGTCACGGAGCGGAGGTCTCCCATGGGTTACTCACATGCTTGGAACTGACAGTGACAGGTATCACCTCTGCTCACCACTCATTGGCCACAACTAGTTACATGGCTCTTACCAACCACAATGGCATCAGGAAGTGTGTTGCTTCCTATCACGTGCCCTGAATTTTACTGAATCCCAACTACGTGCTGGGTACTGTTCTAGGTGCCCATGACACAGCCCTAAACAATCAGACCACAGTCCCTACCCTCGGCCCCCATGGAGCTTAGGTTCTAATGGAAGGGGCAGACAACAATCGAGGCCTAAAATATAACTCAGTTCGCAGCCGGCGCTAGGAAGAAAAACCAGCTGATGTAGGAGAACGTGACTTCAGATCAAATGGTTGGAGAAGGTTTCTCTGAGTAGGTGAAATTTAAGCAGAGACACAAATGAAGTGAGGAAATCCTGAGGAAATCTGGGGGAACAGTGTCATAGGCAGTGGGAACGGCACGAGGGAAGTCCTCAGACAGGAATATGTGTGGCTCTTCTGTCCAAAGGACAGAAAGAAGGCCACCAAGACTCCAGCACAGTGAGCAAGGGGTGGATGACAGCAGGGAATCAGATCAGAAAGGTAGCCAGGAGCCTCAATTTGCTTCATGAAACTTTTGTAGCATCTAAAATTGTTTTAACTGTTGACTGATGATTTGCTTATCGATAGGCGTGAGAACACAGACTTGTGTCTCATGTCTAGCCCCTAGTCTAGTGCTTTGCACGTAAGAACTTAGTAAATATGTGACGAATCAACACATGAGTAAATGAATGAATGGAGTCTCCCCGCTCCCCTGTGTCTGCTCCTCCACACATGGTCAACGATCGCCATCACCAATTCGCAGTTGCCCGAGTCTTACAACCAGACGGGGAGTCTGATGTGCCCTCTCCTCTCCTCCAGTCCAATCCCTCAGCCAAAATGTTTCTGCTTCTTTAATACATCATGGATTGTGTCCACCCTTTATCTCTCCTCAGCCAACAACCCAGCCCAAGCCACCATGATTCCCAGGACCCTACAACAGCCTCTTCTCTGGTCTCCCTGGAGTTTTGTCCCCCAGTGCCCTCTCCACAAGTAGCAGGTGATTTTCCTAGAACTCATCATACCACTCTCCTTCTCCAAATAGTTCAATGGGTCCTCAAAATGCTCAGGACAAAGCCTAACTCTTAAATGGGGTCCAGAAGGGCCTACATCATCTGGCCTATGCCCACCTCCCCAACCATTTCCCCCGCCATGATCCATGCCAATTATCCAGTGAGATAGGTAGGTACTTCTGACATCCCCCTTTTACAGATGACAAGGCAGAGGTTCAGAGAGGCTAGGCCACTGGCCCAGAGCAGCCGATCTGGGTCTGTTCAGGTTCCTACCCCCCAGGCTTCACTATCTTTCTTAAGCAGTAAGTACCAACACAGTTACTTCTTTAAAAAAAACAAAAAACAAAAAACAAAAAGCCTGGTTAGTTGAGATACTATTTCCCCGGCTGCAGAATGACTATTCGGGCTGTGAAAGGGGACTTCAAAAGCCCTGATAAAGGCCCAGGAATAAGTAGAGGGCCCCTGAGAGTCCTTGGCTAGGGATGTCCCTCTTTGAAGATGGGTGAAGCCTCTCCTCCCACAGCTGACCCCTGACTCCCTTCTCCCAGGGACATATGCCGCTAAGAGGAGCTCCCATTGAGTCCACTGAGCCCTTGGCTCCGAGAAGCTTTCACACTGGTAACACATAAGGATCTCTCTGGTTGACACAGTGATGGCTTGTCCCAGGCAGCCACCAGGCTTCCAAATATCAGTGAGTTCCTGGTGTCACTTGTTCTACCGAGAACGTCTGGAAGGGCCCAAAGAAGTTTCCAGAGAAGGAGGCCCAACGAGAAGGTGGAGGGAGAGGTGGGCTGGTGAACTGTGGTCTTTCGGGTCCCTTATGGGTTTGGACAGCGCTTGCTCTGGCCATTCAGTGGGGACCACATAGCATAGCCCACTGGACAGCGAAGCATACAGGCTTAGCAATCAGCACACATCTGCCTCTGTGCCTTTAGTTTTCAACAGAAAACAGTTAACAATATACTACTATCTCATAGGGTTGTCATAAGGAATGACAGAGGTAAGGTAGGGTCTTTAGTGGAGCTTGGCACGTAAGAGTTCTCCAGCAATGGTGGAGATCATTACTATTCTGTTGTTTGGGGAGCTGTTATCCACAGGCTCACGTGGTGGTGCAGCACGGACTCTGGAGCCAGACTGTCTGGATTTGAGTATCAGCTCTGCTACTTTGTAGCTGTGTGAGCTGGTGCGAGTAATTTAACCTCTCTGTGCCTCAGTATTGGTGCCTCAATAATGTCGTCTGTGAACAGGGAGAATAATACCTATCTTAAAGCAATTTGGATGAGGATTAAATAAATCAGTTTATGCAAAAGACAACTATTACAAAATGTTAAATAAGTATTATTATTATTATTACTTGCAGAGGTGGTCAGAGGAAGCGATCCCTGTGTTCTGCATAGAGCGTGTTTGTGAGACTTGTCATGCATTTCTGCCCAGAGCCACACATACACCGTCATGGGGGGCTTAGTTGGCTTGTGCTCCGTATCTGGCCTCGGGATCAGAATTGGCCCTTCTGTTCCTGACGCCAAGGGGGATTAATTTGCCTCACCTTCTTGAGCCAGACCAGGCTGGTCCCCTGGAATGGATCAGGGCGGGAAGAGAAACGTGCACAGGCCCAGGCTCCTAAGATTGTGAGATAGGATAAGAGACACAGAGAAAAAACCCAGCTTGCTCAGGACTGCACTTAGGCAAACTTCATGACTAACCAGAGATCACACATGGGTAGTGTATATATTGCCCTGGCGGGAATAGTTAGTTGGAAGCCTCACCTGAGGGGAGGACATTCTGCCCAGGACCCTCAGTTGGGACTCCAGAGGGGGCTGTTCACCGAGGGGCTCCCCCAGCCAGAGGTTGGATGTTGCGAGTACCTGATTTGATGTGTTAACCCTTCTCTGTTCTTCTCTATACTCTCCCCCTCTTTATGTTTACTCGAATTATTTAATTCCATATATTCCCTTTCCCGTATAATTAATAAAACTTTCCTCCACAAAACAGAAAGCGTAGCTATCGTGAATTACTGTTATTCAGAACATTCTGGAAAGAATTTTGGACATAATAGTAACAGGAAGCTAGAGCTGAATAAATAAGCATTAGCTGTGTAGGATTATGAGGGCACTGACTTGGGTAGGGAGGGACCACGTGGGTTGTTTATTTATTTCATTTATTAATCATCTTGTTTTTGCCCGGGCATTTGGCCAAGGAAAGAGGACGGGGCTTGAAGTTCAGACACAGCTGGGTTTAGAACCCACAAGCTGGTGGCCTTGGACAAGTTCCCTCCCGTGTTGAACCTCAGTGTCCTCATCTGTCAGATGGAGATGATGATGGTATGAACTTCTGGGAGGGGGGCTGTGGTGAGGAATAAATAGCACGCTTGGAAAGCATTCCACTGGGTGCTGGCACCTTCTAGGCACTCTGGAAATTTTAGCCCTATTCTAATGCTGTTACTGCGTACAGGGTCTGCCACACGTGAGCCAGGCAATTGTGACACTGGGTCGCTAACGGGACATCACCTGCTTGGCAAGACCTGCCGAGCTCCGACAACGCACCAGGCACCCTTCCAGGCACCGGGGATGCTGCTGTGAGCAAGACACCCGAGGGTCCTGCCCCCGTGGAGCCGAACGTGCTGGAAATTCCATCGGGGGTCTGAGAAAGGGAATGGAAAAAGACACGAGCATACACCTCTCCTATTTGCTGCAGATGTGCTGGGCTCCTAGGGTGTCCAACGGAGGGAACTCTGACGTGGGTCTTTCTCCATCTGGAGCCTGAATGCGGCAGGCCACCAGGGTCTGCGCCCACGCCTGGAACAAGAGCTCCAGACCCCTATAATTGTAGAGAAAACACTAAGCAAAAATGACATCCAGAAAGCCAGGCCTTTGAGGGAGCCACAGGGCCCCCCCCTGCAGGCCCTACAGACCCAGCCCCCCCGTAGAGTTAGGGCTCAGGGGTGGTGAGGCTGGGTGGGACGGTGTGGGGGGGGGCGGCTGGAAATACCTAGGGGAGCACAGAACGTGGAGTCTTGCTGCCATGGAAAGGCAGCACAGGAAGAGCACAGAATTGTGTCTGCGTCCTGGCACTTCCCGTGTGACTTGAGGCGGCTACTGCTCCTTCCTGGGCCCCTGTTTCCGGACTGCAGGGTGATGTCACCCTCCCCCTGGGCTGTTTGAGAATTAACTGCAGTCCTTCCCATGTGAAAGCTCTAAGAGGAAAGTAGCCAAGAAAACACTTGTTCTGGGACCCGGGGTCGAATATTGCCCCCAACCCCTGCCCCAATACTCACACACGTGCGCGCACACACACACACACACACACACACTCCACAGGGTCTTTCCTTCCCAGAGAGAGCCAGCCTGGGGGCCCCCTCCCCTACCTGGCTTCTCCTGGTCCTGGCCCCATGTTTTCATCTGGCTGATGACAGCCTGTAGGGCTTACTGACTCCTCTCCAGGAGGCTAGGTCAGCAGGATGAGCAGCTGCCTCCCTCAGCTTCCCAAAACGGAAGGCTGGCCTGACCCAGAAACGTAGTGAGAATCTGGGGGCGGGGGCTGGGGGAGGGAGCACATACAACAGGCATGTGGGAGGATCACTGGACAAGACCAGGGGTTCCCAAGTCCCACTGTGTGGCCTTCGGCAAGAGGCTTCACCTCTCTGAGCCATGAGGGTCCACTGAGGTCATAAATAAAGTGTTGGGCACATGGTCTGGTACACAGTCAGTGCTCAGCTAAATGTAAGCCATGACGGTGATTATAAACCGTAGTACAGCAGAGGGGTCAAGAGCCAAACTGCCTAGGTTCGAATCCCAGCTCTGCCACTTAACTGGGTGTGCAGACAAGGGTGAGTCGTGCAATCTCACTGAGACTTGGTTCTCTCAGCAATAAAATGGGGATGATAAAAGTCCTTTCCTTATAGGGCTATAGGGGGATCGCATGTGTTAATATACATAAATTTTAAGTGCTTAGAACAGAACCTGGAGCGTGGAAAGTGCTGGATAAATGCTAATGTTTGCTATTTCTGTTTCCTAGCTGCACACCCTCCCTCCTCTCCTGCTGGCAGCATCCTTGAAATGAGAAGGTGGATGAAGGCTCTGTGGGGTTGTGGGAAGGAGGCCTAGAGAGGAAGGAGTAGGAGGGTCTTCTAGAACGCACCCATCAGCAGACTCACCCATAAATAAACACATAAACACACTAAGCGCTCCACCCGCTCAAATCCACACCCGAACTGCTGGGGACCAAGCCGCCCACCCAGAAACCTCACCCTGGCCCCGGCCCAGGTCCCAGGCAGCACCGGCTTTCTTCTCTGGGTCACACAGTGATTCTCCCCGTTCTGGCTTCAGAGCCAGCCAGCCAGCCTCGCCCCTGCTGTAATTATAGGTGCGCTGAGGCTTCTGTGCCCAGTCATGACGTCAGCCTCAAGCTTCTAGCCTGATGATCTCACTAGAGTCAAGTGGGGACCCAGTCACTCGGGATGGGGGAGCGGGGGCACCTCAGCCTTCCTCTCTCTGCTAGTGGGGGAAGGAGGGTGGGGTCTCTACCAGTCAGCTCAGCACAGACCCTGGCCGCCCCCCCCACCAAGCCCTGTCACCTGGCAGCTGCATACCTGCAAAATGGGGGTGGTGATAACATCCCCGATGTTGTGACGGTTCAACGGGTTGGCATGTGCTCGCCACAGAAGCATAAGGGGAGGCCAAAAATGACAGTAACCATCTATGCTCTCCATAGAATTATTTTTAGCAAACGGCCTCATGCAGGCACTGCTGAACATCAAAACGATTTCTCAACCAATGACTCATTGAATTCCTTAACACCCCCACCCCACCCCACCCCACCCCACCCCACCCCAGGAGGAAGGCAGGGCTGAGACCCTGAAGCCCATGGGGGAGGGAGAGAGGTGGGGGAGAATGGCACGCCCAACTGCCCACCTGTTGTTGGGGACAGATCAAAGTTAGAACCCAAGCTCAAGGGGCTGTTAGGTAGAAGGACGGTTTACAAATTCATTCTCCAAGCTATGGGGGAGGGACAGGGAAGTCTCGAGCAGGTCCTCTGTGGGCTCCCTGTGTCAGACCAGACCGCCTGCCCGGGGTACAGCACCTTCTGATAATTATCATTAACAGTCATGCAGGGCTACCATTGGCTAACACTTCCTGTGATAGTTTCCTCACCTGTAAAATGGGGACAGTGGCACTCCCCTTACCTCCCGGGATTGGTGGTGCCGTTGAAGCCGGTTTAATATTTGGAAAGCACTCAGAACAGGACCCAGCATACAGCAAGCATCATGTAATGGAGAACTCCAAACTGAATACGCGAAAGTGTCAGTCTGCTAAATGTTTTAAGGATGGTTACCTCATGTGTTCCTCATGACACATCCATGCAGTGGCTACTATGGGGTCCATTTTACAGCTGGGAAAACTGACAGCTCACAGGTGGCTGGGGAATAATGTTACTGCTCTCAGAGGACACTGAAGGCAAGTGTCCACGCCGGGTTGTAAGTGGGCATTGCGGCTCAAAGCCACCTGCCTTCAAATGCACTGCGCTCCCAACCCTCTCCCCTGCTTCTGCAGGAGGCAGCAGGCTCTGGGGAAGGTATTACCGAGGGTGACCTGAGCCCTCAGCAGGCAGAGGGTTATTAATAGCCGGCCTTTGCACTGAGAGTGGGGAGGCGGCTCCGGAGCGAGCCCTGGGAGAGGGGGCGGAGCTGAGCCCAGCCGGGAGGGGGGGGGGGGGGGAGGAGAGTGTCCGACTGGCTGGCTGAACTCGGCCCCTCCCCTACCCCTGGGAGCCCAGCTGTTCCCTCAGCGGATTCTCAGGGGCTGGTTCATCACCTCCGAATACTCCTGTGACAGGAGGCGCTCGAAAAACCCGCCTCCAGCCCCAAGCAGCAATAAATAGAAGGCTCTCAGCCCTGAAGAAGCAAGGAGAAGTTTCTAGGCCTGCGTCCCTGGGTTTATTAAGCTCCTGACTCTCCTCTAGACATCTCAGTGGCTCTGGCTGAGAGCCTGGACAGTCTGGGAGGACAGTGACTGGCGGATCTCTGGTGAGGCAGAGCGGAGAGGGGCCCTCTGGAATTCTGCTGGACCAGCCGGTGGTAGCCTTTGGAGTGTCTTTGGGGGCTGGGATCCCAGCCGGGTGCACACCCTCTGTCCTTGGCAGTGGATGGTTCGGCATTTTCTGAAGCAGAAAAATAAGCTCGGAGGGCCAACCCACCCACATCACCTTGCCGTGTGACCTTGGGCAGGTGGCTCCCCCTCTCTGAGCCTCCGTTTCCCCTCCAGCTCAGCAGCCATGGCTGACGGTCAGATGCCCTTCTCCTGCCACCTCCCAAGCCGCCTGCGCAGAGACCCCTTCCGAGACTCATCCCTCCCCTCGCGCCTGCTGGATGATGACTTTGGCATGGACCCCTTCCCGGACGACTTGACTGCCTCTTGGCACAACTGGGCCCTGCCTCGATTCTCCCCAGCATGGCCTGGAACCCTGAGGTCAGGCATGGTGCCTCGGGGGCCCACGGCTGCAGCCAGGTTCGGGGTACCTGCTCAGGGCAGGAGCCCCCCACCCTTCCCTGGGGAGCCCTGGAAAGTGTGTGTTAACGTGCACAGCTTTAAGCCAGAGGAGCTGATGGTGAAGACCAAGGACGGATATGTGGAGGTGTCTGGTGAGTGAGGGGCAGGAGTGAGCAAGAACCCGGGAGAAGGGTGTAGGCCTCAGCCCCGGGAACGGCCAAGAGAATGTTTGTTCCCTTAGAGGGTGAGCTGTGACAGCGTGCCACAGGTGACTTCAGGGCTCAGGAATGCAGGCCACAGAAGTTATCTTTGTGGAAAAGCCTGTGCTCTCCCTGGCTTCCAGGAGACACCTCAACCTGACCCAGTGGCTGGGGGCTTTGAGGGCTGTATCTATCAGTCAGAGCACAGTCAGGGAAGTGGAAACCACGTCACAGGTTTTGACAGAAAAAAAAAATTAATAGAAAGGGTAAGTCAAACAGATAGAGAAGAAATACAAAGACAAGGACGAGATGGGGCACAGTGTCACAGCACAGCCTAGAAGAGTGTGTTAAGTGCTGTGCCACGATAGAGCTAATGGTCAGCGCAGGTTTCAAGAGGAATGGGGCCCCTTGTTCCAGATAAGGGCGCTGAGGCCTGACAGTCACTATGAGGATACTAATTGGGACCTTGAATGAACATTTACTCTCTGCTAGGCACCGCACTCCGCCCTTTACCTGTAGCATCTCAGTGAAGGCAACCAGAGGAGGTGGGGCCTGTTTGTCTCCTGTTTTCACAGATGAGGAAACTGAGGCACAGAAAGCTGAAAGTAACTTGTCCAAGGCCGCCCGGATTCAAACTCCGGCTGTCTTGGGAATTGGGAGGCCAGAAGAGATTTGATGATTTATTGAGCACCTACTAGGTACCAAAAACTGGACTAAGACTCTTAGATTCCTTCTTCCAAGTAATCCTCATTCCGGCCCTGAGAAGCAGGGCTGTCTGCTCCCATTTCACAGCTGAGGAGGCTGAGGCCCAAGCGGAACTTGTCCGAGGTCACGCCATGAGTCAGCAGCAGGAAGAGTCTAGGCCTGCCCAGGACGCCAGGCCTGGGGTCCTTGCCGCCACATCCCAGCCTGGGAGAAAGGAGGAGGAGACAGGAGACTCAGTCCCTGCTGGGCAGGGGAACAGCTTTCTCTCTCTTCCCTCCCAATTAACACTCCATTAAAAAGAGTGTGTTCCCGGCACAGGCTGGCAGGCCAGAGAATCAATAAAAGCCATTGCGAGGCAGGCTGGGCGGATACAAGCCCTGGCGGGGCAGGAGGCGTGTAGGGGGAGTTTTCAAAGCCTCCCAGGGCAGAATTGTAAACATCAGAGGCTCTGCCGGGGGTGGTGGGCCAGGAGACACGCTGGGGCCATGTGCGGATGGAGGGGTTCAGCCAGGGCGTTCCGAGTTGGCTGGTGGCCAGGCCTGAGTTCTGAAAGTGGCTGTGCCACACTAACCAGCAGGATGCACAGAATGTTTATCTTTCCCGTGCTGTGTTTCCTTATCTGGAAATCGGGGTTCTGGTGCATGAGGATTGTTGTATTAAATGAGCTGACGGGGGTCAAGTGCGGACAAGGGTTCAGTATTGTTATTGCTGTGATGCTGCTGTTATTAAAATGCTGGGCACAGAGCAAGGCCCCAATACACCATAGATCGTAGATGTTCTTTGAGACCTGGGTTCAAATCCCGACACTGCCCGATGGAAGACTGCTCAGAAAGTCTTCTCACTGTTCTGAGCCTCAGTTGTCTTATCTGCAGAATGGGGATCATGATAATATCTCTCCTGCAGATCTGTAGAGAAGATTAAATGTGAGCTGACAATATATGATAATAAATGCAGAGAGTCTGTAAAATGGAGCTAATAATAGTGTCTGCCTGGCACTCTGTAAACGATTATTATCACCACCTCTCCCGTCTCTGGTTTTCATTCGGATTCCAGAGTCTTCCACCCTTGGTTGGAGGTGCCCCCGTGCCCTCTGGCCCCTCCAGGAGACCCCTGAAGTATATCTCCCCCATTCTCTTCCTTTCTACGTGCTTCTTTAAAAAAAAAATTTTTTTTTAATGTTTATTTATTTTTGAGAGAGACAGAGTGTGGGAGGGGGAGGGGCAGAGAGAGAGGGAGACACAGAATCTGAAACAGGCTCCAGGCTCTGAGCCGTCAGCACAGAGCCCGATGCAGGGCTCGAACTCACGAACCGTGAGATCATGACCTGAGCTCAAGTCAGATGCTTAACTGACTGAGCCACCCAGGTGCCTTTCTAGATGCTTCTTAACAGGTGGGTTCTGGCAGCTCCAGGCTGAGATCTCAGCTAAGCACCTTACTAATGCAGTGGCATTGAATGGCATGGAGCCTCAGTTTCCATATTTGTAGAATGGGGTGGTTGGGTGCTTCAATAAGACAGACAAAGACTTTTTAGGTTGTAAAATGCCTCATAGGTATGTACTTAGCACCCTCAGCTTGACAGAATCCAAATCCCCTGAAAGTACGTATAGAGACTCTCATAAAATGGATATGAAATCAGATTGATATCAGGGTTCCATTTAAAATCAGCTCCAATCTTTTATCCTATATCTCATAATGACAGACCTATTCTTCTTCAAGCACTCGGTGTAGGCACTGTGCTAAATGCCTACAAATGTTGGCTCCCAGGTTCCTCATGTGGACTTGCAAGGAAATATAGGTAGGTTTGTGACACCCACTTTACAAGGAGGAAATTGAGGCTCAGAGAGAGTAACTCACCTGAGACCCCCTGGTCCTCCATGGCAACGTCTGAAATTCAAAGCCAGGCCTGCTGAGACAGTTCCGAGTCAGGATGGCTGCATTTTCTTCTGATTGTGCAGCCTTGGGCAAATCCTCCCATGTCCTGGGCTTCAGTTTTACTGTTGGCCTTAGGTCTTAGGAGGAGTTGAACTAAATCAGTATTTGCCAAACAGTACATTTTAAGATATCACGAGGCACCTGAGAAATGGAAGGAAGGCGGTACAGATTTTTAAAAGGTGCCAGAGAAAACAAAATTATAAACAGGTCTCCTTACTGCAGGACTTATCAGAGCTTTGATTTGCTACATTAATGTAGTTTATGGCTCTCTGGAGACAGCCCTGTCTTATCTGACCATATATGAGTGTGTAGTTCCAGGCAAGTGTTTGGAAAATGCTAGACTAGATGCTTTCCATGATGCTTATACACCCCAACTTGCACCCTGCAGCCCGCAGCCAAGAAATGTTCTCTTCATGGGCCACTGGGCCCAGCCCTGGCCAAGAAGAAACTGGAAAACCCAGAGGCCTTATTCCTACCCCCTCTCCTTAATCCCAGGGCCTCTGCCTCCCCTGGAAACAGCACCTTCTTTCTTTAGCTGGGCCAATGGCTTTCCCTGAAGTGCTGATCCCTGCTTCTTGGCACCTACACTTCTCTGAGGCATGTTGAAAAACTAGCAGCCGTTAGGGGCCTCTGGCTTGCCCTGCCTCCAGATGAGTTCTTTTTTTTAAAAAGAATCATAATTACTTTTTTCTGTTTACGAAAATAAAATATTTCCACGGTAGAAAACATGGCTAGGAAAGCAAAATAAGAAATTAAAAATCACTCATAATCCTTAAGCTGCCCCAATAAATAGATATTCAAATAATATGCAAATTAAGCTTCAAGATGAGCCTCTGGTAGCAGCATCCACTTTCAACCAGGCTCCTCTTTATGGAAATCTTGGAGCTGCCCCTGCTCAGAGATCCTCCCCTCCCCAACCCCAATACCCTATTTTCAGGGCCTGGACAGGGAAGCTTAGCCTTTCAGGAGTAGTCCTTTCTCCAAACATCAAAAGAAGCCACAAGCCTTCGCCTTCACACAATATTTTTACCACTTACAAAGCAGTCCTGTGACTCATTTTCATTTGCTGCTCACAGCAACCCCCAAATTAGGAAGCTATTGTCACCCCCATTTTAGAGAAGAATAAACTGAGGCTCAGAGAAGAGTAGAGATGGGCTAGAAAGTGTTAGAGCAGAGACTGAAATCCAAAACCCAAATACCTTTGCTCCAGCACTCCGAGCTGTGTGACCTTGGGCATATCACTTAACCTCTCTGAACTTCCGTTCCCCATCCACAAAATGGTAATAATGAGAGTCCCTGCTTTCTAAGGTTGTCACGAAAATTAAAGGAGTCGCTATTAGTAAGGGGCTGGGACAGTGGCTCACACCAAGAAAGCGCTGTATAAGAGTTTGTTATTCCTTATTATCCCCAGGACACCAGCGGTGCAAAAGGGCTGAGTCAGAGGCACTGGCCAGTCCCCAGGGGAAGCAGGCCTCTCTGGAGGCCCAGGCTCTGGTGGGGGGAGGGTGTCAGAGAACAGACAGTGCTCCTGGGCCACAGGCCCGGTTAGGGCTGGACAGTTGGCACTCACGGATTTGGCGGGCCCAAATCAACTCTCCCAGGGGCAGCGCGTTCAAAGCATAGCATGTTCTGGGTAACCAGACAGTGGACCCCTTTCCACCCAGCCCGTGAGAGAATAAATTGATGCAACCTTTCCTAAGGGCAATCTGGCAATACAGAGCAAGTCTCAGAAATTCTAGAACTTAGAATTTATCCTAAAGATGTCATCAGGCCAGATGCAAAGATCCAGCTGTGAGAATGTGTGGTGCCGTGAGGTTCTCTCTAAGGTCAGATACCATCTCACTGCCCAAAAAGCCAGGGATTGGCTAAATGAACTTAGGGATCCCTACAGCGGAACGCTGCGCAGCCGTTAAAGAAATCACATTGCCGAAGAATATTTGGCAAGACGTGGAGAAATGATTATAATGTGTTGGCAAGAGATAACAGTTTTGAGCATAACGCGCAATATGATCCCATTTCCTAAAATCTGCGATATGTATCTATCCTATATAACACTTATGTCCATAGAAAGAAAAGTCTGGAGCGTATACAAAAAATGTGGTCTTGTCGCAGTGATGGGAGGACAGGTAGTTTTGATCATTTATTTCAGCATTTTCTACATTTTCTAGCATACACATGTATTATCTTACAGTCAGAGCAAAGTCAGTAGTAAAGAAATTAGGAATAATGAAAAAGCAATTGATAACATAATCGCCTATAAATCGTCAGTTTTTTTAAGACTGGGGCTGCCAAAAAAAAAAAAAAAAAATCCCACGAGGTGATTTATACTCTGGATTCCACAGCTTCTCAGAAGGGTGTCCCCGTGGAAATGAGGGTTCTTGGCCTGGGAATGTGGCCCCACAGATGAGGAACAAATAAAGATAGGAGCTTAAAGACTCCTCCCTGCCCTAATCCGGTTTGTTTAAAGAGAAGTTAGAGACTCTCCCCATTAAAAAAATTAATAAAAAAGGAGTAAGGAGCAGTCAATAGGCTCAGAAGTTGCTATGTAAATTGAAGGTGATAGCCAGTTTGGGCCCAAACCTTCTTATCTTTTCTCTTCCTCAGGTAAGGAAACAGCCCCACCCCTGCTACCCTCTAGAAGGTGGGGCAGGTGGAATTTCAAATCTGTGGTGTCTAAGGTGTCATTTCTTAAAGAAAGCCCTCTTTCGAGAGTCTGGGTGGGTTTTTTCTGTTTTGTTTGTTTGTTTGTTTGTTTTAGCAGATTGAAACATTATTTCCAGGCAGTTCGTCCAGTTTTAGGTAGAGATAATGTGGCTCAAAGAGCTAATTTCAGGCTGGAACAGGCAGAGGGGCATCAGACCCGCAGCCCTCGGTGTAGACTCAGAGGGAGCTGGTTCAGAGCTCAGGCCTGCCGTACACCTGCTGGGTGACCTTGGACCCATCACTGGGCCTCAGTTTCCACATCAGTAACCAAGGGGGAAAGAAGCCCACCTTCAGAGCTAGGAAAGACTCTGTGCGTCGTAAAGTCAACTGGGTGGCAGACTAGGGCTCAGCATGCGACCCCACTTCTTTTCTACCACCCCTCCTGGGATGTTAGCTTCAGGGTTCGACTGGCTGGTTAGGGGAAAGGGCCCAGAGGCAAGACTTAAAAGATACAACATGTGGTTCAGTTTCCGTGATTTCCTAAATCTAACTTGTAATTGCCTACAAACCACCGTCTAGGCCTCCTGTCTGGTCCGTCGTCTTAGCTCATCTTTACGACAGCCTCGGCTCAGGGGGGTCCGTTTAGTAGACGAGGGACCAGAGAGGCTCAGAAAACTGGTGTCTCTAGACTGACCCCAAGTCAAACGGCGAGGCAGGGGCAGGGGCAGGATTCGAACCCAAGTCTGAGTCCTGACCAAAGTCTGGGGGACATCGATGCTTACGCGTGGCATTCCGCTCTCTTCTAGGCAAACATGAAGAGAAGCAGCAAGAAGGTGGCATCGTTTCCAAGAACTTCACGAAGAAGATCCAGTAAGTGCCCTGGCGGCGTGGGTTCCAGGGTGAGGGTGGAGGAGTGGGTAGGGCCTGGGACCCAAGATCTGGAGCGTCTCCATCTTGGGCATCTCTCTTTCCAGACGAGCCCCAGTGAGGGAATTGAACCCTCACACCTAAAGGGGAGAAAGTGTCACAGCAAACCTGCCGTAGGGTCCCGGAAGAGGTTACGTAGATCATGCCGTCACACCTGGGCTCAGTGCCCCGCGAGGCGGGAAGTTAACAATGTCACTTTACAGATGAAGAGCCCGAGAATTAGAGAAGCAAAATGATTTGTCTGTGATTCCGTGAAAATCGAGGCACTCACCCCGTGGCACGCTTGAGGGAGGATCTCCACCACCATCAAGAAAGACCCTCCCTTGGTGCCCGAGTGCCCAGTGGATTCTTTCAAAGGGTGCCTGCTCTAAGTGTCCCACCGCGGGAGAGCGTGCGCCTTCCCTACGGTATCCACAGGAATGAAGGCAGAACTTGTCCTGACATTGTTATTTCCTCCTGGGAGGGGTTAGGAGGCTGAGAGGTTGGGACATGTGAAGGGTGGGTTTTGCTGAGGGCTGTGGGAAGGGCTGAGTCGGGGGAATCATGGGAGCGGCCGGAAGACCACCAGGCTGGGCCAGTGAATCGAAGCCACACCGGGGCCCTAAGGACGATGCCTGTAGGGAGGGAGACGACAGCCGGGTGCTGCTGGTAAACACCTCTTCCCTGTACTCAGCAGTTGTCCACTGCGTGCACTCTGGCTCCAAAGCCCTGTCCCAGTCAATGCCTTTAGTCTTTGCAGCGGGCAGAAGAGACATTACCCTCCTTGTTTGTCGTGGAAACTAAATTCCCAGAGGTGTAAGGGGCTACCTAAGGTCCTTACGGTTAGAATTTAGCCCCAAACCGATCCCTGAACTCGGTTCAGTGCTCGTGCCCCGGAGCAAAGGATGCCCTTTCTTCACCTGTAAAAGGGATGGGGGTGGATCTTGATTCCGGAATCCGCCGACTGAAAATGAAAGGAGATCAGAGCACCGCCACCAGCACCCAGCTGGTCCTCATAAGTGGCAGGCTATTATTACTATCATTGGTGTGGTTATGGAGTCTCAACTCCACCCTCGGCCCTGGCCAAAATGTCCTGGTCTGGAGAGATTGCACCAGCTGAATTCTGAGGCTTCCTTCAGCTCGGGGATTCTGCAGTCATGTCTCTCCTGCCGTGTGCCCATTCCTGACCTGCCCGGCGCCTCTGAGTTCTTAGAAGCCCATGGACGCTTCCCAGTAAGGCAAACAGCTAACTGTTTCTCTTTGCGCTCGCTGGCTCGCCTGCCATCCCCAAGACCCACACCTCTTCCTGGCACAGCGGCCAGATCACATGCTGCTGAGAGGGAGAGGGGGGAAAAGAAGGGGGGACAAGTGCGGGGGAGCTGATGTTTCTTTGAAGAGACTCAAATAAGGTCTCAGGATGGAGTCACCGACAGGGCAACTCCGTGGAAGGGATTGAGCTGGAAAGAAGTCAGCGGGTTCATCATCTTTTAAAAACGTGGATTTCCCCATCTCTGATGCCTCCGGGAAACAGCTTGCTGGGGTGATTTGACCAATAGAAATGTTTAAAGTTTCTCAAGGCACAGGCTGCTATTCGGCTGGGGTCCAGCAGCCGAGCTGAGCTTCTTGTTATAATATTGGGCTAGCTATTGTCTTGAGCCCCACAAGTGCCCTCCCTGCCAACCTGGCCTTCCTGACCCTGTCCCTGGGATCCTCTGAGCCTCCCCACATGCCAACAACAGGGGGTCCCCAGGACCCTCCTCCATCCCTATGCCATGTATCCACCCATTCTGTCTGGTCATTGTCCAGCTGTGCCAGTTGCTAAATATTTTGAAGCTCACCTCTGGGTATAGGGAGACCTGGCTCCATGATAAAGAAAGTGGGTAACTTAGAACAACCAGCTGAACTGCTCTGAGCTTCTGTCCCCGCGTTTCCTCTGGACCAAGTTGTGATGGGGAATCAGAACATGTGTGTCAAACATTCAGCACAGGGTAAAGACTCAGTGTTCAGTCTGTGAGGACTAATATTATTTTTTAAAACTCTGCAAGGCTGGAGTCACATGAGAGCAGCTGGGACCTCCCGGGACCCCCTGGCTCTGCCCAGGCTCTAGACACCAGAGATGGCCCTGGCCCACTCTCAGGAGGCTCCATTGACTCTCCCCAGAAAAACTCTGGTCATCAGAGAACAGGGGGAAGTTCCTTCAGCCAGAATGAGATCCTTGGAGTTTTCCACCCAGGCAGGATGCTACAGCTGTTTGTCTTAGCCATGACTAGGAAATTCATCCCAACACATCCATCCCCGTGTGAAAGGCGCCATGTTGATTGGATGAGGGGGTGCAGGAGAGATCTTGTGGGTTGGGAGCAGGGCAAGACTGTAGATGGGATCTTTCCATAGCCAATTTGAATGTAAGGACAGGAAGCAGGGGACGCAGGAAGTCATTGATGGAGGATGCTCAAAGTCAAAGCAAACTTTCGGTCCCTGCTCTCCATCTTCCCAGGTATCTGTTTTGCTATTTACTGACACCTGTAATGTGTCAAGAGCCATAAGAGGGGTATAGGTGTAATATTTCACCTGTAAAAGAATCCTGTGGAGCCAGTGTTATTAAGTCCATCTTGCGGATGAGAAAACTGATGTTCAGAGGGATGTTGGAATTCCACAAAGGTCACACAGCTAGTGATGAGCCAGGTCTGGGATTCAAACACAGATCTCCCCACCTTCAAAGCCTATGACCTTCCTGCCCGGGTAGGGGAAACTGGATTGCAGTCATTTGAAGACCATCTTCAACTACTCTCTGCTTTATGTGTTTACATTCCCATATTATTAGTTGCTTAAGACTTCTTTCCTTTTTGATCAGGTTGCTTTTGAGAAAGTTAAAGTACTACTACTAATATGTTCACTGAAGAAGGCAGTCATAAAACAAACCCAATGAAAGAAAAATGTGGATAAGTTCCAACTAGATAGCATTACCTGCTTAAGGGTTTAAGCTTTAGATCAGCTCTGTCTCTGTTAAAAAGCGACAATAGCAAGGGATAGAGGCTAACAGCTTTAAAGATCATGGTAACACTTAGCTGAGATGTTCATTTGGATGCAAATGGAAGGATTGAGAGAGAATGGAAGAAGAATAATTTTCCCACCATGGTGGTTCAACATATAGGTCACCTGGTGAGAGACCTTGAACAAGTCTATTTTTATCTCTGGGTCTCAGTTTCCCCATATGTAATATGAGAGCACTGTTCTGAACAATCAAGAAGATTCTTTTAGGCTCAGACATTTTTTAGTTTGGTGATACCACAATGTGTGCTAAAATATTCACAGCCATCCAGGTTCCCATTTAAATGGTCAGTGACCATAGTAACAATGTAGAGGCTAACATTTATTGAGCACTTAGGGTATGCCAGGCACTGGGCTAAGCCCTTTGCTTTCATTATCCCATGTAATTCTCCCAGACAGGAACTGTTAACCCACTTTTCATATAAGGACGTAGGTTCAGAGAGGCTAGATCACTAGTCCAAGGTCACACAGTCAGCAAGAGTCAGAATTCAAACTCAGATCTGCCTGCCTGCAAGGGCCATGCTCTAGACCATGGCTGCCCTGCCCCATTGCACCAGGTGTGCTACGGGTTAGCATGTAAATAGTTAAACGGAGTCGGCCCATCCCCAGCAGTGGGAGGGAGGTCCAGACTTTTGGCCTTGTCTGTGCTTCAAGTTTGACTTGGTGCCTGCCCAAGTTCCCTCTTTTTCTTCCATCCTTCCCAGAAGGCCCCTTGTTAATCTCCGTGGCTCTAATTTGGCAGGAGTCTCCTGGGTAGATTCCACTCATGCGGCTACATGTTACTACTCACAGAGAAAACTCCCCAGCCCCTTCAGGAAGGATCCTGCCCTGGCCAGGAATGGATCTGCCTCATTTCTTGGTTCTGTCATCAAAACCCCTGCGTTTATAGCAGGCAGAGTCTTCCCGGACCAATGGAAAGATCTATGCTGATTGACCCTCCTAGCTTCCCTACCATAATCCTTTTCTCAAAAGTCTGGTGCCAGAGGATGCAGTAGAGCAGAGCATCATGGCTTTGGAGACCAAGATTCCAATTCCATTTCCATATGCTTCTTACCAGCAGCGTGACCTCGGGCAAATCGCTTCACGTCTCTGTCTTCAATTTCCTTGTCTATAAATCGGGACGGTGAGGGATTATTGTTAACAACTAAATGAGATGATATGCAGGTGAAGGTCATAGTTTCCATCATCTTTATTTATAATGGCATCCCAGTGAGGCCATGAACATGTTCTCACAATACCAGTAGTTTGATGAAGGAACCATGTCTCAAGATTGCCTCATTTACCCAAAACGATCCAAAGAATTATAATATATAGCTTCAGAACTGGAACCAGAGTTGGATTCAGAAATCCTGTCTTTGATGTTCTCACTCACTGAACATGTCACTTGATCTCCCCAAGTCTCTGTTAAATGTTTTATGCAACAGGCATATTAATTCCTACCTATTAGCCATTGGAGGATCATTATAAAGTTCTAGCCAGGCAATGCCTATAAATGTGTTTTGAGAACAAAGCAATTATGACCTGCCAAGAGCTACTTCAGATGTGACCCAAATCAAGGCTCATTCTTTTTTTTTTTTTTTAAGTTTATTTATTTACTTTGAGACAGAGAGAGAGAGAGCACAAGCAGGTGAGGGGCAGAAAGAAGAAAAGACAGAATCCCAAGTAGGTTTCCCACTATCAGCACAGAGCCCAATGCGTGGCTTGAACTTACAAACTGTGAGATCATGACCTGAGCTGAGATCAAGAATCAGACGCTTAACCGACTGAGCCACCCAGGCGCCCCTCAAGGCTCATTCTAAGCATCATAGAGTAGCTTACTGTGCGACCATCCTGTTCCATCAGTAATTCACCAATAACGCGTTCTCAGCAGGCACGTGGCAGATGAAAATGTGTTGCCTGCTGTGACACCTTACCTATGTTCTACAAAGGGAGGGGAGTGGTGGCCATTTCTGCCAGCAGCCAGTCCAGTGTGAGTAGAGAGACCTCAACCAAGGATCAAATATCTGGGCCCCAGGGACCTTTTAAGTTACTGTTCGAACACCACTTTACCATTTGCAAAGCATGTTCAGACTCTGTCTCACTTCAAATACTATACAATTTTAATATTACTATCTCCCTTTGCAGATGAGGAAATTAACTCAGAGCAATTGAGTGACCTTCCCAAGATCATACAGCTAGAAAAGGGCAGAGCCAGGATTCAAACCCAGCGTTGTATGCCTTAAGAGCCCAAATTCATATCAGAAACATTTTCTTTTGGGGCATCTGGGTGGCTCAGTTGGTTAAGCGTCCGACTCTTGGTTTCAACTTAGGTCATGATCTCACGGTTCGTGAGTTTGAGCCCCACGTGGGGCTCTGAGCTGACAGTGCGGAACCTGCTTGGAATTCTCTCTCCCCCTCGGCCCCTCCCCTGCTCACGCTGTCTCTCACTCTCTCTCTCAAAATAAATAAAGTTAAGAAAACTTTTCTTTCAAGTGAAAAAAAAGAATGTTTAAGCTATATTAACAATAATACATGAATAGTATCTTGTGCTTCTTTCTCCTAGGCTTCCTGCAGAGGTGGATCCTGTGACAGTTTTTGCCTCGCTTTCCCCAGAAGGCCTGCTGATCATCGAAGCCCCCCAGGTCCCCCCTTACTCACCATTTGGAGAGAGCAGTTTCAACAACGAGCTTCCCCAAGACAGCCAGGAAGTCACCTGTTCCTGAGACCCCAGTCTTGGTCCATCTTTATCCCTCCCCAACTGCAGGGCTTCTCTGTATTCCAGAGTACATTACTTTAGCTGAATTCATAGATTTAGTGACTAAAATGTTAGGGGTGGGGGTGGACTGACCACGGACTCCCTGGATAGCGTAGTAGTAGGTTTTTCCACAGGACGGTACAATTGGCAGGGTCCTGCTCAATTGCATTAGGCCAAAATGCTGGGAGATTGTTTCTTTACCTTTTCTATCATGATGAAAATGTTGCACATTCTATAGCTGCAGAACAGATAGAAGGGGACATGACATTTCACACTGAATCTTACCTTGCAGCTAATGCAAAAGGTTGCTTTTCTCTGGGGACCTCCCTGTCACCCAGATTCCTATTCTGGGCTGCTGGTTTCCATGCCTGCTCCATGGTTTGGTTGATGGAGCCCACTGGCTCACCCCACTGTGTTTCTGCAGCCCTGGTCTACAAAGGGGTATAGATAGGTCTTACATCCCCATATGGGATTTATCCAACAACCACATGAAAACAGTGCCTTCTGCTCTTCACCCAGGCATTTATAGCATGTTCCCAAGTTGGCACTCCCTGAGGACTCTGGAAACCGATGTATTCTCTGGCTAGAGTCTCCCCTTTCTCGTGCCTCCTATGTCCAATTTGGGATTTTTACAGAGGGGGCTGTCTCCAAACAGCTCCACCAGGAACCAAGCAAAGGCCAGACAGACTGGCAGGCAGGCTAGTGGTATTGTGTATATGAGTGAGATGTGTGTGTCATTGTTATTTGAATTGTGCTGTTGTTTAGGGGGGAATTAACAGTAAATAATAATAATAATAAAAAAAAGGAGCTGATGTTCTTAGCTTTGTGTGCTTCTTTTGATGACAAACTAAATGCTATGCCACTTAGATACCCAATATTAGGAATGCTTGCGGCTGCAAGCAGTGATACTCAACGAGGAGTGGTTTAAATGACATAAACATCTGTGTCTAACTTTGTAAGAAGTCTAGGGGTGAGTGATTTCAGAGCTATTTTTTCAGTTTTTATGCCACCAAGAGCGCAGAGATCTTCTTCTTCTGCCATCTCTGACAGGTCTACAAGATCTGCCCTCATGTTTGCAAGATGGCTGCAGCAGCTCGTCATCTCATCTTCACATGACAACACATAGAAAGAAAAGGTGGGGGTAAAAAAAAGGTCTTCTCCTCTGACTTTCTTTTTTATAAGTGCACAAGATATTTTCCAGAAGCTCTTAGAAGACTTTTTTTTTAATCTCATTGACCAAAACTGGGCCACATGCTCTATCCCTGGAGCCAATCCCATTTAATCCCCATGACAACCCTGAGAAGTAGACATCCATTTTGCAATGAAAAAGCTGATGCTAAGTGGCTTTGGAAAGTCACAGGATAACAACAGAACTTGAACCTAGATGTTTGCTTTTGGAAGAGTTAACGAGGCGCTCCTGGGCTGATTTTCAAGGGCATCTCTAAACCCACAAATGACAGCGGAAGTCAGTGAACATTTCCCGAGCACCTACTTGCTGAGTCCTGTGCTAGGAGCCAAGCATATAGTAAACAATGAGCCACAATTTCTGCCCATAGGAGCTCACGGATCCGTAACAAACAGGCAGATAAAAGCATGCCTGTCCCTCACTTAACTCCTTGTGTACCAGACACCATGTTAGTGCCTCCTGTGTGTAATCGGTGTTCTTGCTCAGCAACTCTATGCGGCATGTTCAACCCTCCTCTCCACTTTACAGATAAGGGAGCCGAGGCACAGAAGGGTTAAGGGCGCTGCCCCAGATCACACACCTGGTAAGTAGGGGGCCCAGGCAATCTGACTCCAGACTTACTATGAAATATTACCTCGTGCTGCCTTTCTCTCGACAAAGAAAATGTTAAGGGTGGGTTCAGTGAGTCCGTCACCTTGTGGGAAGAGGAGAGAGATGATATTTCAAGTTGGGGCTTTGCAGGGGGAGGAGAAGAGGGATGACGGGTAATCATAAGAGGGGGAGAACCTGTCAGACTTGAATACGGGCAGGGTTGCACGACTTGGGCAGGTAGGGGTAGGGGTGGGGGGAGAGGCCTCACCAGCAGAACACATGAGCCCAGATGAAAGGCATGCCCCTTTTAAAATCCTTTAATGGTTCCCCATTGTTGGACGGATTGAGTACCCGCCACTAGGTGAGGCTTGCAAGGCATTATGGGATCTGTCCTTGGGCTATCTCTCTCTGCCCTACCTTAACCCCTTACCCACACCCTCCAGCCCCACCTAACTTCCCCTTTGTTCCTCCAACCAGACAAGCCCTCTCTTTGCTACTAGAACCTTGGATACACTGTTCTCTCTCTCTCCATGATTCCTTTCTGGCTAATTCACCCTCCTCACTGGCTAATTCTTTAGGGTCTCAGCTCAGACTCCCACCAGGCTGGCCAGAGCCCCCTCTCACTTACCCCTATCCGCACACAGCACACCATATAACAGCTTGGGTGTCTGTGCAGCGGGAGAAGTAATAACAATCATAAAAACCAAAAGTAACCCTAACTGTCCTACTTTCAAAGATGGGAGGAGGAAAATTTCTACTCCATTGATGTTTGTTCAACAAATATTTACTGGGCACCTACCATGAGTGACACAGCATAGCGGGTGCCTTTACACTGTGAGGGTCTGGTGACGGAGGGAGGAAATCGAAGCCATTATTTCCACGGTTGCCACTTCTGGGCTCATGAACGGGGGGACCCCGAGTGGGGAGAGTGGGAAGCCCACCCTCTGTGTCTGCTGTGCTAAGTGCAATGTTCGGGACATCAAGTAATAAATGTGTAGTGAGCAAATGAATGGCGAGGGTAGGTCACCCTGGAAAATTGGGCCAAAGGCATGATCTCAGTTCTGAGAGCTTCCAGCTTAAAGACACAAGCCTTGACATCAAGCTAGATGACTCGGCCCTTTGCAGGAGATCTCCAGCGAAATGAAAGAGTGTTGTTCCTGAGCCCTCGCTTCGATGATGATGCTGGGACAGGGGGTGCCTGGAGCCTGCTTCCCCACCAGACTCCCTTGACCTGGCTCTCAGGAGGCCTTATTCTCAGCCCCCACCTCTGCCCCCTCCCAACTGCCTGCCAGCCAGCGGCTGCCAATGGTGATATATGGAGATGCCTTGATTTGACCTTGAAGGGAAGAAACAAATTAATGTGTCTTGAAATAAATTCCCGGAATCAGCGCTGGCTTCTCTCTCCCCCCACCCCCCACCCGGGGCCTCACGAGTTGTGCATCATAATGTGAAAATCAATACTGTCTCTTAAATGAGCCAACACCTGGAGCTGGCAGGGGGTGGGGCTGCTGGGAGGTCCCTTCCCACACAATGTCCGGAGCCCGGGAGTTGTCGAAGGGGTGGAAGGCTCAAGGCCTGCTGGGGGACCCTGCTGTCTGGTTGCTGAGGGCTGGCTGAGTCACCTTGTCTGCAGCAAGGCTAATAATGCACCTGATCCCCAGCTCCAAGCCTTCCTGGGTGCAAGCAGAGGTGCTCTACCTGGAGATTCCTGAGGGAAAGGGAAGGGTAGCCGCGTGCAACAGCATTGCCGTGGCTATTCTCCAAGGATAACTGAGATATGGGGAAAGGGAGACACTCCAGGCCCAGCCCCCCAATTCAGCGATTCAAGGTCTATTCACTTAGCGCCTTTCTTCAAGGTCGGCACCAGTTCAACTGTATGCCCAGGTAAGGCGGCAACAGGTGTCCAAATATTGAAATACTTCAGTACCGCTTGGTAAGCAACACTGCCTGAGCCTCTAAGGTGACCCCATTGTCCTAGCCTGTCTCAAGCATGTCTTTTTATTCTGATGCTTTGACCACTTGGGGACTTGCCTGGGGACTCCCCCCACCCCCCAAGCTTGGCTAATTCCCAGAGGTAGTAAAGGGCGCACCTGCAGGCACACTTTTTGTATGAAAACCAATGAATCCAGAGCCCATACCAACCACATTCTTCATCCCAGCCTTACGCTCTGAACCACTATCCACCGGCCGTTCACTGCCGTTCATCGTCCAAGGTCAGGTGCCAGACACTGAGAGACAGCCCCTGCTCCCCAAAGCTGGCTGAAATTATTCGGTCGAGCCGATCCTAAGCATGTCTACCCTGCCTCACCTGTTCCTTCCTGCAGAGACCACAGGGAAAACTGATCACATTTCCCCATTCCCTCTGCCTCTTAACGGACTCTGGTGCTTCTCCACACGGCCCCCTGCAATGTGACAAGCCATCTCCTCTTGGGACCTGTGAGCATAAAGAGCAACTTTTTCAACAGTCCATCATCTCCTGATCTTGTGGCTTTGCCATAACCAAATAATCACAAAACCTCCATTCTAAAACACAGATACCTCCCCTGCCCTTCGAGTCCCTCTGGGAATAAGCAACTGCCTTGGGAGCCGTGGCCATTCTGAATAGTCAGTGCCCAGCCCTGCCGGTTGCTAAAGGTTTGGAGTATCACCCTGCCCTGCCCAGCCTACTCTGTATCAGGGACAGTGCTAGACCCTGGAGAACAGGACAGATGTGGGAATCCGCCCTCATGGGTATAATGGGGTTTCAGGCAATAAATGAGCGAGCAAAGAAAACAGCAATTTCCAGGGCAGGACTGAGCAGGGGCTCTGAGATTAGGAAGCAATAGGGCCGGAAGGGATCTGTGTTCAGACACCACTGTGTGTGTCGCCTTGTCACTTGACCTCTGCAAGTGTTTTGTTTCTTCACCCACGAGAATGGAGGGTCGTGATGCGAGGCTGATATGAGGATCCAAGGTGTGTGTGAAAGGCTGAGCCCACAGGTGCTAGCGCAGGGCAAGGCCACAGTAAGCAAGGAGCAGCAGGTGGCCTCAGCCCGGCCCCTCCTGAGAAACTGAGTCCAGGGTCTTCCAGGGACCCATGGTGGGTTACTGAACCACTGGAGACCCTGAAGTCTGCACCTTCAGCTGACACTTTCCCAGCATCTGCCTCCCACTGCTCAAGGTCTCCATTTGGGAGAAGAAAAGCAGAAATGAGGGGCATTGGAGGGATATCAGCTTCCATTGTCCGAGCTCTAGAAGAAAGCAGACACCACACCTCCACAACCTCAGTGGCCAAGCGCACTCCCTGCCTAAGAATGAACCTGTTATTGTACATCAGGAGAAAACGGCATTTTTAATGAAAGAGGAGGAGGGTTGGAGCCCCTTCAGCCGTCAGCGCAGTCCTTAAGGCACGGCAAAGTCTCAGAACATGGCCTGTTGTCAGCACCATTGTTAGTGTTGGTTATCTTGCAAAACTGTAGAGAGGGTTCATTTAAAAAGAGAACACAGAGGGAGGGACAGAGGGAAGGGGCCGAGAACACACTGACGGTTTGGCCGTAGCATTTTCCTCCCTGGAAGACTTGGAAGCAGGTTCCCTCAGAACCCTGCTTGGCTGGCTTCACACTTTTCCCCCTCCAGGTCCCAAGTGGAGGTGCTGAGATTCTCTCCTCGGCTGGAGCCCAGACACCCAGCCTCCAGCACCTCTCACTGGCCCAAGGGAAGGGTAAGGGTGAGCTCATGCTCTAGAAACATTTCGAGAAATTCTGGTGTTAGTGGTCTGGGCAGGGCGGGGGATGCAGCCTGGGCATGGATATGTTTTTTTAGATTTTTTTTTACATTTATTTATTGTTAGAGCGCAAGTGGGGGAGGGGCAGAGAGAGAAGGAGACACAGAATCCAAAGCAGGCTCCAGGCTGTCAGCACAGAGCCCGACGCGGGGCTTGAACTCACAAACCGCGAGATCATGACCTGAGCCAAAGTCAGATGCTCAACCGATTGAGCCACCCAGGCGCCCCGGCGTGGATATATTCTAAAAGCTCCCCCGGGAGATTCTAACTGGCTGCCAGGGTTAGGAACCACTGGAGAACAAGGTGCTGGGACAGGGGCCTCACAGGAGGAGCCCAGAGGAAGCTTGGATTCTGTCCACAGAGATTGGGAGGGTTACCAGGGGCTAACAGGAAGAACTGATGTCAAAGGTGGAAACACCAAGGATTAGTATTAACAACAATAGCAATTACCAAATGGGTGTTGTCTGTGCCCTTCACCTCCCGTTTTCCATTTAATCTATAGCCAAACTGCAACGATCCAGAAATGTGCCCAAGGTCCTGCAGCTGGGAAGTGGCACAGAAGCTAAGACCATTTTAAACTCCGGCAGACTGGTGCCAGATCACTGTGTTACCTGAGCCAGGGAGCAGGTGGCGGGCGAAGGGGTAAGAGTTTCTGGCGTCCAAGTAGACGTGTATCTTGGAAAAGACAGAACCCTTAATCCTCTGTGTCTTCATCTGTAAAGTGGGACTCCTTTGTTGCCACCCTGAGTATCCCCCAGAAGGTGGCTGGGAAGATGAGCAAAAAGTTTATTAACTACAGAGGACACTACCTCGGCGGCTCAGGAGAGCAGGGAGAGCAGAGGAAAGGCAGTGGCCAGCTGTCTTGGAAACGATGCCTCGTGACCTGATACCACGGGACGATTTCATTTTTCCTATGCCTGTTTGTGCTCTGTCAGAGCTGCGTGACAGATGGGCTTGTTCTGGTCCTGACAGTGACAGCTTCTAAAATCCACAGCAGACAGGATGACAGAACTTCCTGCCGATAGCTGTGCATGCTTGTGCGCACACACGCGCCCGTCAGACCCTCAGATCCGAGCCGGCACGGACGCGGTTGTTGGAGGGCAAATAATGTCTTTGCAGAAGTGACAGAAATTGAGAATCTCTGGGTACGTCCAAGATTTCACACTAGATTGGCAGCTCCCCAAGTGAGTTCCGTAAAAAGAAAAAGAAATGGGGTGTGTTCAACTGCCATAGAATTTTGGAAAGTGCTGGGGTAGACCAACTTAAATGTCTTTCTTTAGGGGCGCCTGGGTGGCTCAGTCGGTTGGGCGGCCAACTTAGGCTCAGGTCATGATCTCATAGTTCGTGGGTTCAAGCCCTGCGTCAGGCTCTGTGCTGACAGCTCGGAGACTGGAGCCTGCTTCCGATTCTGTGTCTCCCTCTCTCTCTGCCCCTCCCCTGCTCATGCTCTGTCTCTCTCTCTCTCAAAAATAAATAAACATTTTTTAAAAATTTGTTTAAATGTCCTTCTTTAATCTGGCAATGTGCATTGGGAGCTGCGAAAGGCAAGAACAGCCCGTAGCTGTTGATGGATAACAGATTAGCCCTCAAACGTACTGACCTAAAACAATAAACATTATTGCACAGTTTCTAAGGTTCAGGTATTTGGCTGAGGTTCAGCCGGGTGGTTCTTGTCTGTGTCTCATTACATTGAGTCAACATATCAGCCGGGGCCGCCGTCATCTGGAGGTTTGACTGGGGCCGGAGGGTCTGCTTCTGAGCTCGCTGTAATGGCTGTTGGCCGGAGACCTCTGTCCCTCACCATGTGGGCCTTCCCATGGGGCTGGTTGAGTGTCCTCAAGGCATGGCAGTTAGCTTCCCTCGGAGCAAGTGGCCCCAGAGGGAGCATGAGGCAGGGAGGCCTGACATGTCTTTTGTGATCTATGTAGCCTTGAATATGGCATGCTGTCACTTCTGCTGTAGGCTATTTCTGGGTCCCATTGTAAAGGAACCTAGAACAGATCAGAGTCTGTTTCAACCTGAGTCAAGGGATCTGGGCTTTAATTCTTGCATGCCAACACTCATTGGCTAAGGTCTGCTCCAGGATGGGAGTGGAGTGTGCAGACATCAGGCTCCTTGACCCTGTGAGCAAAGTGGTCCTAGTAGCCCCAGGACAGTTCTGCAAAGAGTCACAGATGCAAATCTGTGTCACAAGAGTACCCAGCAGCCTGGCGAGGTGTGCACAGACAGAAAAAGGTGTAGAGGAAATTCGAGCAGACCACTGGCAGCGTCTCTGCTGCATTTATACTCACGAAGAATTGGAAATGACAAAACGGCTCAAGGTACGGGGTTCGGTAGACAGATGATGGTCCTTCCATACATTGGGAACAAGTACGCAGCCATTAACTCTCACGCTCCTGAAGATGATTTAGTGTTGCGGAAATAGCACACGGGGAAAGCTGGCCTCAGATAATCAGTACGGAGGATAGTCCATTTAAAAGAAAAAGAAAATTGCAGCTGCTTTTTACTTAGTTGTTATACATTTGTGTAAAAGTGTTATTTTGGGGGGCCTCTGGATGGCTTCATTTGGTTAAGCGGCCGACTTCAGTTCAGGTCATGACCTCACAGCTTGTGAGTTGGAGCCCCGCGTCGGGCTTTGTGCTGACAGCTCAGAGCCTGGAGCCAGCTTTGGATCCTGTGTCTCCCTCTCTCCCTGCCCCTCCCCTGTTTTTGCACTCTCTCTCTCTCTCTCTCTCTCTCTCTCAAAATTAAATAAACATTAAAAATAAGGTGTTTTGGTTTTTTTTTTTTTGAAGAAGGTGGATGTTCAAGTTATTTTTTTTTCCTTTGTGCGTTTTTGGGTTTTCCAAATATTCTGCATAGAGAACGTATTGCCTTTGAGACAACGAAAAGCAGACCAAGTGGTTAAATCTAAGACTCGATTCTTGTAAGGGATGCTTTGATGTAATGCATCACCTGATACAGATTTCACTTCCTCTCCTACAACGTGGCATTTGCAGACCATATGGAGAAATCATTATGTACACAGTCTGCATACAGGGACTGCCCTAGTTTGAATTCTGCTCCACCATTTACTGGGTGACCCTGGGAGAAGATCTTAACTTCTCTGTGCCTCTGGCTTGCGGGCAATGACATAGGGGTGATGAGAGAATGTCCTGTAGAGCTGCGGTGGGGAATAAATGAGTTAAGATATGTAAAATACTAGAGCAATTCCTGGCAATATAGACGCCTTCCCCTACCCGGCCCTCGATCAAATGACTAGTCTGCACGGCTGAGGTCTTGTTTTGTGCTTCCTCCTCTTGTTAAAGCTACCCTGTCCCACCTTTGGGGCCTTGCCAGGCCTAGGTGGGTAGTGATGAATGAATCACGTTGCCCCATCACATGCATCTGTGCTCAAGTCTCCAGGGATGCTCTTTAAGCTCCGTACCGGAGGCCCCGGAGGGCCCTGTGCAGGTCCCTGGGGTGCTTACCTAGGACTTCTGCCTGACAGCATCTGTGACCCTTTCCTCTGGTCTCAGCCCCTCGATAGCTCGTGATTATGTGTAGCTTTGCAGGGACTTTCCATCAAAGAGCCCTGTCCCAAGCTAAACCTATCAAGACCTTTCTCATGGGAATGTGACATTTTTGCAAAGATTCTGGGATGGGAAGTAGCTGAAGCTGATTCATCCCAGTGACAGTCCCCTGAAGAGATGTTCACTTTTCTTACTTCCTAGATCCCTGGAGTGGCCCCCTTCCTGGCCTTCCTGGGGTCCAGTGCTTAGCTTTCCTGTCAATTATTTGAGCTACACCACATCCTTTTCCCCTGAATTAGGCGGAGTCTATTTCTTTCACTTGAAGATGACAAACATCAGCTGCTATTATAGTGAGAGAGGGAGAGAGACAGAGAGAGGGAGAGGGACAGAGAGAGAGAGAGAGAGGGACAGAGAGAGGAAGAGGGACGGACGGCGGGTGAGGGGCATTTCCACTGCAAGGTGAAACCCGGACATCTGGTCCAGCTTGATGACTGACTCCTTCCGTGACGCTGGGAAAGTCCTCCCGCCTCTTCCGTTGAGACTCTGTCTCCTGGAACCATCCCACAGATCCAGTGACGCTGGGAACCCTGTCCTAAGCTCCCTGTGAGTCTCCCTGGGATTATTCTACACACTCCGTAGCCCCACCAGCCATCTCGTCTAAGCTAGCACACCCATTTCTGGCCCAGATCAGCTCTCTGGAGCTCCAAATGCCTCCTGGACATTTCCGTGCAGGGGCTTCTCAAACTCCCCACCTGCAAAAAAGAATTCAGTGTCTCCTCTTGCAGACCACTCCCTCCCTTCCTCTGCCACTTTAGAACAAGGCATTAACACACACCCCTTCTTATCAGCCGGTCACCAGGCATTGTACATACTCTGACGTCCTCTGTCACATGAGTCTTCTCTGTCCAGGTGTGGTCACTTTACAACATTCATCCACCTGCTTATCACATAGTCCTTAGAAGTCCCAGAGGTGGGTAGTATCCTCAACTGGAGGAAAATGGGGAATCAGAAGAGAAGCAATCTGCCCAAAGTCACACAGGAAGTAGGAAGCAGAGCTGGAATTTGAACGTGGGACTGTCTGAGCCCATAACTTATGCTCAGTTCTCCCAGGAGCCCCTGTCCATGTGCCCGAATTCAGGAGGAACAAGATTTGGGCCAAGCGCTTTCTGGCCGGTTACTAAGGTCCCCCGTGCAAACAGCAACAGTGTTGTCCGTGAGCTCATCTGATCCACTTTGCTCCACCCAGTTCCTAATCTGGGCTAATCTCCTAGACAACCAGAGTGATGCAACAAACAGAGGGGACCTGCCAACTCCTAGATAGCTTCCAGGGCAGGACTGGTGCGAGTCCAGGATGTGGTGGTGGTTGGGGGCCACTGACGTCTGCAAGGGCTCCAGCCCAGAACCTCTCCTCTACGTAGTTACCACTATATGCCCCGAAAGGACCCAGAGCCATCCAACATCCAGTCTTGGCAGAGCGACCAGGAGTGGAAAGCCTTGGGAGGCTGGGCGCGTGTGACCTGCAGTGAGCACAAAACACTCGCTGTGTGGTCCTGGGATCCTAGGGAAGGTTCCGGAGACCCGGGTTCCAGCACGGCCCTGGGAATCACTAGCTCTATCTGGAACCTGTCAGGAAACACGTAAGTCCCAAGTGTGCAGGCATCTGAACACCTCTGACCTGCCTCCACCGTGATCTGAGCCCACAGATGCTACAGCATCTTCCACCCTTGTCCCCACAATTTTTTTTAAAATATTTTCATGGTGGGGGTAGCCTGGGTGGCACAGTCGGTTAAGCGTCCGACTTCAGCCAGGTCACGATCTCGCGGTCCATGAGTTTGAGCCCCGCGTCAGGCTCTGGGCTGATGGCCTGGAGCCTGTTTCCGATTCTGTGTCTCCCTCTCTCTCTGCCCCTCCCCCGTTCATGCTCTGTCTCTCTCTGTCCCAAAAATAAATAAACGTTGAAAAAAAAAAAATATTTTCATGGTGGTAAATAAAATATATAACAAAATTTGCCATTTAACCCAAGTGCACAATCCAGTGGCATCAATGCACAGAATTAATAATGCAAGCGTCATGGGGCACTTGGGTGGCTCCATCGGTTAACCTCCGACTCTTGATTTCGGCTCAGGTCATGATCTCACGGTTTCGGGAGTTCGAGCCCCGTGCTGGGCTCTGCGTTGGCAGCCTGAAGCCTGCTTGGGAATCTCTCTCCCTCGCTCTCTGCCCCTCCCCTACTCGCACTGTCTCTGTCTCTCTCAAAACAAATAAATAAACTTAAAAAAAAAATAATGCAACCATCACCACTATCTAGTTCCAAAACCTCTTCATCACTGCAAATGGAACTCTGTAGGCATTAAGCGATTGGCTCTCCATTCTCCTTCCTCCGGTCCCTGGTAATCTCTAACCTACTTTCTATCTCTGTGAATGAGCTTCCTCTAGATAGCTCATAGAAGTGGAATCCTGTAATAGTTGTCCTTTTGTATCTGACTGCTGTCACCTCACATCATGTCTTCAAGTTCGTCCCTGCCGTAGCAGGTGCCAGAACTTCATTTCTTCCTATGACTGGATAATATCTCATTGTATGGATACACCACATTTTGTTTATACACCCTTCTGCTGCTGGATACCCCACGGTCAATTCATCCAGGACTGTCAGAGTGATCTTGGGAAACTATTACTCAGACCATGACTCAACTTTATTCAAACCCTCCTAAACTCCTTAATTCATTCAGAATAAAAGCTGTAGTCCTTATTATGGCTACAAAGCCCTAAAGGATTCTCTCTGCACATACATTGCATTACCTCTGTGCCCCTCTAACCTCACCCCTTCCCACTTTCCCCACTCCAACCCTCGCTCTTCCATGAACACCTCAGGCACACTGCTGCCTCAGGGCCTTTGCATATGCTCTTCTCTCTTCCTGGAATGCTCTTCTTCCTTCTGCGTGGCTGGCACTCTCATCTCCTTTAAGCATTTGCTCAGCTGTCACTTTCTTCTTGAGGCTTATCCTGGACTCCCTCTTTAAAAACTACAGCCCACCTCTCCTTCATCCATCATTCCTGAGCCCCCTCAACAGGATCTATTTTTTCCATAAGACTTGTCATTTTCTTTTTTTTATTAAAAAAATTTTCTTAATGTTTTTATTTATTTTTGAGACAGAAAGAGAGACAGAGCATGAGCAGGGGAGGGGCAGAGAGAGAGAGGGAGACAGAGAATCCAAAGCAGGCTCTAGGCTCCGAGCTGTCAGCACAGAGCCCGACGCGGGCTCAAACTCACAGACTGTGAGATCATGACCTGAGCTGAAGTCAGACGCTTAACCGACTGAGCCACCCAGGCACCCAAGACTTGTCATTTTCTAACATGTTATCTAATTTATGCATTTATTATTTCCATTGTTTGTTGTCTGTGTTGTACCCCTAGAATGTAAGCTCTGTGAAGATAAGGATATTTTTTGCCTGTTTTGTTCACTGACGTATCAGAAGCTGGTATGCAGCAGACACTCCATAAATATTTGTTAAATGAATGAATATGAGTTGGGACAATTGGCCTCACTTCCCTGAGTCCCTGAGCTTCCATGAGTCAGGGATTATGATCCATCCATGGGGCTCCAGTGTCTCGGTGGGAATCACATAATGACTGTCACACCCTTTGTAAATTGTAAAGCATTTTGCAAGGTAGAAAATGGATCTTCGTGAAATGCCCCTGAGGCCGGATACTTTCCATGACGTAGCTCATTTTATTATCCCCATTTGACAGATGGGGAACACGGAGGCTCAGAGTACCTCGCCTCAAGGTCTCACACAGATAAGGGGCACCTGAGTGGCTCAGTCAGTTGAGTGTCCAACTCTTGGTTTCGGCTCAGCTCATGATCTCGAGGTTGGTGAGTTTGAGCCCTGTGTTGGGGCTCTGCACTGACTGTGGAATCTGCTTGGGATTCTCTGTCTCTCTGTCTCTCTCTCTCTCTCTCTCTCTCTCTCTCTCCTTCCTCTCTCTGCCCCTCCCCCTCTCTCTCTCAAAATAAAAATAAACTTAAAAAAAAAAAAAAGATCTCACGTAGAGAAAGTATAGGGAGTCAGATCTTCAACCCAGTTCTCTGGTTTGTCCTGTAAGTTGCTTCCTGCTCTGGTATCTCAAACGCCTAAAGGAAACACTCCCTTTTCTCCAGGGACCAGCTGTGAGCCCAGGGGAATAATAATGAGGATACAGATAGGAATAATAGGTGCCTTTTATTAAGAGCTTCCTACATATGTCAGGCTCACTTTACTATGTGTCAGGTGCTTTAGGTATTCTATCCTCACGAGATAGAGGGAAATGGGTATTATTATTCCCTCATAACAGACGAGGAATTCAAGGATCAGAGAGGTCAGGCCATTTGCTTGAGGCCACACAACTAATAAATAGCAGAGACAATATTTGAGCCCAGAGCAATCTGACTCCTGTCGCATCTTAAAAAGGTCCACGATTGTAAGACGTGGTTTCTCTAATGCCACGGATGCCCTCCACCTCCAGCACCACCCCAGGGACCTCCCCACCCGAAGCAGACCCAAGAAGGTGCGTCTGCTGGTGGGGAGGCAAACCTACCACGAGCACCTTGTGCCTACCCCCTCCGTGTGAGCAGCGAGATCCAGAAGGAATAAGGCGTTGGCAGGAGCTGAGATGGGGATCCCACGGGGCCTGCACTGCCAACAAAGACAAATGAATGAACCAGTCAGCAAACCAGGGCAGTTCTACCCCTGAGCAGAACTGTCACCGGTAAATAAATCATCGAGGCCCCACACCGGACATGCCAATTTCAGCAGGAGAGGAGGAGCACATTTATCTGCCTGGTGACACCCTGGCTGTCTTCAGGCGGTGAGGGGGTACGAAAACACTCCCCAGCCAGCACCCTGCCCGGGGCTGGTTCCAGAGGGAGGGGGGAGTGGAGGGGGGAGGAGTGGGGGGGGGGGTGGGAGGGGAGAGAGGGTCTCTTCGCAGAATAGTGTTTGCCTCAGACTTGCCACCGATGCCCAGAAGCAAAGTCCTCATGCTTTCTCTGCCTTTAAAAATGATCAAGGGGCTCTGGGTGGCTCAGCGGGTTAAGTGTCCGACTCTTGATCTGGGCTCAGGTCATGATCTCAAGGTTTGTGAGTTCGAGCCCCGAGTCAGTCTCTGTGCTGACAGTGCTGAGCCCGCTTGGGATTCTTTGTCTCCCTCTCTCTGCCCCTCCCCCCACCGCCCCAAATAAATAAATAAACTTTTTTCAAAAAAATGATCAGACTTCTAGTAATAGCACATACGGAGTGCTTCCTATGTGCCAGGCATTGTGGAGAGTTTTTAAAGTAAACATTCTGTCACTAACAGGCTAGAAATAAGTTACTGTCCAGGACTTTCTTTTGCATAGGAAAATGACCACTTCGAGGATGTCTATTCTTTTTTTTTTTAAGTTTTTTAAAATTAATTTATTTTGAGAAAGAAAGAGTAGAGGAGGGCCAGAGAGAGAGAGAGGGAGAGAGAGAGAATCCCAAGCAGACTCTGTACTGACGAAGTAGAGCATGATTCCGGGCTCAAACCCGTGAACTGCGAGACCACGACCTCCGTGGGGAGAGAAAGGATGCTGAGGTCCAGGGTACCAGGGTCTCAGAGCCAAGCTCCCGCCGTTCAGAGGAGCCTGGTCACGCTGCCTTGCCAAGTTCTGCCGCATGCTGCCAAACTCTACTAAAATCCCATTGTCCTTGGGAGGGGCTTGCACACTCTCCAGCATCACTGGAGATGTCTGTGTTTGATCTCAGAGGGAGAAGGGGCTCTCACTGGGTTTGTTACATACAATTTTCCAAACGGCCCCATTTGACAGAGGAGCCTAAGAAGGTGAGGGCACCTGCCCACAGCCTCAAGCCACTGGCGGAATATTATTGTAAGGGCTCCCAGACTTTCCCCATAGGAAGACTCCTGAGCCCCGACTAGCCAGGGACACAATGCAAGTGGCCCCTCCTTAAAGACCCACCCACTAAACCCTCTTAAGTCCCATCTGAGGGTCCCTGACTCTGTCAGCCAACACCCCAGGTAAGTCCTCATCGCCACGTCTCTCACCTCTTTGGGGACAGAGAATAAAATCATCAACAATCGGAAATCTGCAATTAATAAAAATGATGCGAAGTTGGGATTTGTTTTGTTTTTGTTTTTTTGAACAGGATCATAATAATGAAAGAATCAGGTTACAAAATAACATGTGCAATGCGATCCCATTTGAAAATTGCATAAAAACAAAAGCCCTGGGGGAAAATATATCCATTATTAACAATGATTTTTTGGAGTAGGGGAGGGAAGATTTATTGGTGATTTGTTTTATTATTCTAGCTTATATGTATCTTGTTTGTTTATCAGCAATATATAGGCAATGTGTGTCTTACTTGGATAATAAAGAACAAAATAAAAGGGCTTTTTTCCCCCTTGAAAGAACGCGGTGAGTATTTTGGAAAACTGTAACGTGGCTGCTTGAAGCATTGCAAGCTTCTATGCCAGTGGCTAACATTGGTCTCCCATGGTTCTCTGCTTAGCTTTTTCCTATGTCTCAGGGAACATAATATAGCTGAATCTAAGCTCTGAGTGACAATGGGACAAATAAATAGACAAGTAGATCATCAGAATTTCCATCATCTTCTTTTCTAGATGGCAAAGAGAAAGGAAAAGGGGCTTGTCCACGTAACTCATAAGTTCCTTCTCCGGCTTTCTCTCTTGGTTCCTCCAACATCCAAATGGACATGCCATCAAATGCCCTTACGGCTCTCAAATTCCTTCATTGCAAAGCCCCATGCCTCCATACATTTGTTTCTCTGTTCACTGATTTTCATCTTTGTGGAAGAATGTGCAGTCCAATGGCCCAGGCCCCTGGTTCTGAAATCCCAGTGCCCGAGTTCAAATCCCCTACTCCATCTGAGTTCGTAACCCCCACTCTCTCTGAGTTCATATCCCCTACTCTGCCTGAGTTCAAATCCCTACTCTGCCTTTGTTCATATCCTCCACATCTGAATTCCTATCTTCTACTCCGCCTGAGTTCATGTGCCCGCTCTGCCTGAGTTCAAATCTCTACTTTGCCTGAATTCATATCCTCTATTCCACCTGAATTCATATCCCCTACTCTGCCTGAGTTCAAATCCCCACTCCACCTGAGTTCATACTCCCATTCTGCCCTTGAGTAACTGGAGAATGTTGAGAAAGTCACTTCTCGTGTCTGAGGCTCAGTGTTCTCACTAGGAAAAAGGATAATTTTCATTTCAACTCCTTGGGTTGATTAAAAGAAATAATGTTTACAAAGTCCTTCACAGTATGTTGCAGCCACCATGAGCGCCTCTCTCTCCTTTTCTCTTCTGTATTTTTCCCTCTCACGGAGGTGAAGGTGGTGTTTGGGGACATAATGTTCTCTTATCCTTGTAACAGGACTTGTCCCTCTCACGTCTTCCCAGAATCGAGAGATGCACAGTCTCAGACGGGCAGAAGAGCCTTGGACCACTACATGCTCAAAGCCAGATCACCAACTCACCAGCTTGCTAAATTTACCAAACATGCCTTGAAGACTAGCTTTCTTGAAGATGTTCAGTGACTATGAATATGGCCTTCTTAATAAATTGGTCTTAAATATATTCTCAGCAGCTTTGTCTAAAAGCTAAATATCATGGGAGCTGTTTAACTCTCTTATGACTATCTTCTAATGAAGAATATATTCTTGAATATCTTAGAGTCTTGAATATAATTAAAATATCTTGAATAAATTTTTTGATAAGAGTATTCGAGAAGTATAAATTCACTGAAGATTATCCGTGAGCATATTAAAATACTGTATGTAGAAGAATGTAGTCATTGGCTACATTTAAGAGGAGTATGTTGATATTCGTTAACAATACTTGATGAGAATTCCCCTAAATAAAGTTTAGAAAAATGGGAAAATTTGATTTGAACAATTGGCCGTTAGCATTTTGATTTTTCAGAGAACTACATATCATAGATTTGATTTTTCGTGGATTTTTGGTGGAATTTTTGGTGGATTGGCCTCAGCGCATCTCTTATGAGATCTGAGGGAAGTCCACCAAGATTCACCTCCAACTTTGGCCGGAGTCCTGACCCTCCACCTCTACCCTTGACCCTCTGGGGTATTCCTCCCCATTCTAGGCTTTGAGGGAAGGCTACATTTTGAGAGAGGCCTGCCCTCTTCATTTTTTTCAACTCACAAGCTTTTAGTTATGTTCCCGGAATGTGGATAATGGACTGAGCCAAAACTCAAACACAGAACTCTGGGTTTGAATTCCAGTTTCTACTCCTAGCCAGCTGTGTGATCTTGGGCAACTGACATAACCTCTCTGAGCATTTCGTGGGCCTATTATTGTTTTTAAATGGATTTATACATACATATTTTAAAAATCTATCAGTTTAATTTCTAATATGGTACATAATGGCAGATATAACCACACAAGCACACTCTTTGGGGGTCCCCAGTGATTTTTAAGAGTGTCAAGGGATCCAGAGACCAATGAGTCTGGTAACTGTTAGATTAGATTATTTCAGAAAGTCCAAGAATCTGGGGTTGTTGTGGGCCAAGCACTCATGAGTTCCTCATTCATCTTCATTTATTCTATAACACATATTTAATGAGTGCTTCCTATATGCCAGACTTTTCTAGATCCTGGGGATAAAATGAGGAGCAAGACACAGTTCCTGGCAGGGAGCAAATCAGCTCAAGGGTCCACTGAGTGACACAGGCACGCACATCTTATGATGGTTGTGAGGCAAGAGCAGGGAGAGACTTGTGTGGACTGGGGAGAGGGGGCAGGAAGGGGATGACACCCCGGTCGAGAGACCAGCGTTTGCAAAACAAGGCAGCAGTGAGGATGGTTTGCCAGAACACCCTTGGCGTGAAGAGGGAGACTCAAGTGAAGAAGGTGAGCAGGGGGCAGCAGAGGGGATGAGGGTCCAAACATCTCGGGCGTTGATCAGGAACAATGATCTCTGCCTTCGGGCCAGGAGAAATCTCAGGGTCTCAGAGAGGCAGCCAGAACAGATGCACGGTTACCCAGAATGCCACAGACTGGTGATTTAAACACTGGAAATTTAGTGCTCACAGCTCTGGAGGCTGGAAGTCCGAGATCAATGTGCTGCTGCTTTGGTGTCTGGTGAGACCTGCCTTCTTCGCTTGCAGACAGCCGTGTCCTCACACAGCCTTTCCTGCGTGCACGTGTGTGTGCAGGTGTGTGCGCGCACACAGTGAGCTTATAAAGACACCAATCCTATCAGATCCGGGCCCCACCCTTTTGACCCCACTTAACTATAGTTACTTCCTTGGAAGCCCCATGTGCAAACACAGCCAACCTGGGGGTTGGGGCCCCAACATATGAGTGTTGTGGGGAACACAAACCTTCCAGTTCTCACCACCTCCCTGCTGCATTCTCCTACGCACACCCACTGAGAAAGAAATTGCTGGTGGCCAAAACAAAAGCTTCCTCCCTCCTACAGGGGATGGAGAGGAAAGGCAAAAGAAAGAAATATTCATCCAAGCAGGGAGTATTTACAAACTTGGCAAGTGGGCAAAGCCCTCCCTGACGTCCCCCCCAAATGCAAACAGTCACCCAAGGCTTCCATTACCGCAGCCTTAGTTTACCAAACTAAACATATTTGCCACCAAAATGCTTTTATTAGTGGTATGATGAGGATTTTTTTCAGCAAAGTCATTACTGGAATAGGAGCCTGTGGACATTTAAAGAGACGTCACAGAGGAAGCCTTCGCTGGCGGCTTGTCTTCGTTTCCTCTCACAGGATTTACGTCAATTCCTTTTTTGCCCCCTCTCCTTATTATTTTTTAACTCTATAAAAATATTTTTTTAATGTTTATTCTTGAGAGAGAGAGAGACAGAACGCAAGTGGGGGAGGGGCAGAGAGAGAGGGAGACACAGAATCCTAAGCAGGCTCCTGGCTCTGAGCTGTCAGCACAGAGCCCGATGCGGGGCTCAAACCCACAAGCTGTGAGATCAGGACCTGAGCCGAAGTCGGACGTTTAAACCCACTGAGCCACCCAGGCGCCCCTATATAAAAATGTGTTTTGAAGGAGAATTAGAAACTCAGAAGAAAATAATCACTCACATTCCCCCCTTTCAGAGAAGGTAACTACTATTATAATTCATTTGTTTTCTCTTCCACATTCATATTTTGAATAGACAGAGACCTTATCATTATTATTACTACCACTATGACAATTACTATTTTACAAAAATGGTATCAAGCTTGGCTTGTATCCTCTTTTTTATTATTATACATCACGAGTACCTTTCCACGCCAAGAAACACCGACTTCGTTCTGGATGTCTGCCGACTCCGCTATTCCATTATATGGATGTCTTATATTTACTTAAGTTGTCTCCTATTGACGCACGTGTAAATGATTTCTCGTGTTTCATTCTTATAAACAAAGCTGAGGTAAGCATCCCAGCAACTAAATACTTGCAGTCACTCCGGCTTTCTTAACTCAGGATAAATTTCTAGGATCTGTAATATTTGCACTCACTCCAGCTTTCTTTCTCAGGACAAATTCCTAGGATCCGTATTTCTGAATTAATGGAGATACACAGTTTTGCTGATTATTGTTGCACGTCCACAAAACACATGCGTATATATTTTGGTATCAGAACGAAGGGATTCTTTTCCCCCTTTCCTACCTCTTGTTGGGAGACATTTTCAGAAAGACAGAAGGAATAGTTTAGATGTGTTGAGAAACATAGCAACACTTCAATGTTAGAGAATGGGATTTCTTTGATTATGAAAGTGGAATTGCATTGCAGAAATTTAACTAACTTGAGTTCAACTGTCTTTCATTAAATCCATCATTGATTTTTTTTTAGTTTACTGTTATTTTTTTCCTGTTCTTTTTGTTTTGTTTTTTAATGTTTATTTATTTTTGAGAGACGGAGAGAGAGTGCGAGCAGGGGAGGGACAGACAGAGAGGGAGACACAGATTCTGAAACCGGCTCCAAGGCTCTGAACTGTCAGCACAGAGCCCGACACGGGGCTCGAACTCACAAACCGTGAGATCATGACCTGAGCCGAAGTCGGACGCTCAACAGACTGAGCCACCCAGGTGCCCCTATTATTATTATTATTTAGTCATCTCTACACCCATTGTGGGGCTCAAACTCACGACTCGGAGATCAAGAATCTCATGCCCTTCCAACTGAGCCAGCCACACACTCCCATCATTGATCTCGATGCACCATTATTTTTCATAAAATTAAGAAACTTTTTATAAACTCTTGCAATTCCGTTACCACTCAATGCCTTAATAGTCTTTTTCAACACCTTAGTTGGTCACGCCATGCCTCCTCTGAAATTCCCTTCATCTCTTCTGAGGGATGTGACACTTTCTCTTGGATCTTGTTTCCTGACTCGGTATGTGACAAGAAATCCTTCGGCAGCTATCTCGGTGACAAAATGCAATACAGCCTCATCTACTGTGGTTTCTTACTTTTTAGTGGTGCAGTAAAATTTGTTACCTTGCAAAAGGATATAAGACTGGAGTCATTCCCCCAAAGACAAGCATTTGCTTCACTAATGTGCAACCTCTACCCCATTGTTCTGCTTGGAGGCCTTTTTGTGTATAGGGAAACTTTCCACTTCAATGCCAAAACATATCACAGTGTAATCTTTTGGAAGACATTTTAAGCAGCAACTAAAATCAGCCTGTGGGGGCACCTGGGTGGCTTAGTTGATTAAGTTTCCAACTTCGGCTCAGGTCATGATCTCACGGTCCGTGGATTCGAGCCCCGAGTCGGGCTCTGTGCCGACAGCTCGGAGCCTGGAGCCTGCTTCGGATTCTGTGTCTCCCTCTCTCTCTGCCCCTTCCCTGCTCGTGCTCTGTCTCTCTCTCTCTCTCTCTCTCTCTCAAAAGTAAATATTTAAAAAAAAATTTTTTTTAATAAAAAAATCAACCTGTGAAGGACCCGCAGTGTGCATAACTCAGCGGAAGTGACAACAGTTTGAACAGCCATGACCAAGTTTGCTTGGACACAAGGAATGGACCACATCATGCCTGCTGGCTGGCCGGCAGCAGACTGGAAAATGCATCTCAATTGCAGAGAGGTTAAAATTAGAAAAAGTGTGCCTCTTAGAACTGATGAAATATGATTAATGGGAGGCTCAAAAGTTAAGATAAAAAGAGAAATATCAGCACAAGTGTGCTGTTAATTATGCTTCTTTATTCTACTCAGTAAGTGTACGCCCCAGAACAGGCATGAGATGGGAAACATGAATTCATCAAATTCCCAGTTGGTGTCATTTCCCAGTTGTCTGTCAGGGTGAAGACATCTTTGACACACTGAGCATGGTTTTAGAGTTTAAAGATACACTGGTTTGGGGCACCTGGGTGGCTGAGTCAGTTAAGCTGCCGACTTTGGCTCAGGTCATGAGTTGGTTCGTGAGTTCGAGCCCCAGGTCAGGCTCTGTGCTGACAGCTTGGAGCCTGGAGCCTGCTTCAGATTCTGTGTCTCCCTCTCTCTCTGCCCCTTTCCTGCTTGTTCTCTCTCTCTCTCTCTCTCTCTCTCTCTCTCTCACACACACACACACACAAATCGTCTGTTAAGTTAATAAATACCGGAACTAGAATCCAAACCCAGATCTGAAGGCTCTAAAGGCCATGTTCTAGATCATCGTACTTTTGAAGAAATATTAGAAAATATAGAATAAGCAAAGAAAGAAAAAGTATTCCCATTCAAAATCCCAGCAAGTTATGAGGCTATTGAGAAACTGATTCTAAAGTTTATGTGGAGAAGCAAAAGACCCAGAATAGCGAACACAATTTTGATGGAGAAGGTCAAAGTTGGAGGATGGACATTACCTGACATCAAGACTTACTATAAAGCCACTATAATCAAGACAGTGTAGTATTGGAGAAAGAATAGACAAAGGATCAATGCAACAGAATAGAGAGCCAGAAATAAACTCACTCAAGTATAGTCCACTGATCTTTGACAAAGAGGCAGAAGCAATTCAATGGAGAATGGCTAGTCTTTCCAACAAATGATGCTAGAATAACTGGACATCCACACGTCAAAAAGCAAAAACAAAAAAAGATTCTAAACATAGATAATATACCTTCACAAAAATTCACTCAAAATGGATCATAGACCTAACTGCAAAATGCAGAATTGTAAAACTTCTGGAAGACAATAGGAAAAATCTGGATGACCTTGGGTTGCTGATGATGTGTTAGATTCAATATCAAAAGCATGACCCACAAAAGAAATAAATTGCTAAGTTGGACTCCGTTAAAATTAAAAACCTCCACTCTGTGAAAGACATTGTTAAGAGAAAGAAAAAATAAACCACAGATGGGATAAAATCTTTGAAGGCTCATATCTGATAAAGAACTGGTATCCAGACTATACAAAGAGCCTTTAAAGCTCAACAATATGAACACAGCAATTCACATAAAAAAAAGACAAAAGATCTGAATAGATGCCTCACCAAAGAAGATATATAGATGGCATCTCAGTATAGGAAAAGATGCTCAACATCATAGGTTATTAGAGGACTGCAGATCAAAACAATAATTAGATGCCACTGCATACCTATTAGAATGTCTAAAACCCAGAACACTGACAGCACCATATGCTGATGAAGATGTCGAACAGTTAGGAATGCTTATTCATTGCTGGTGAAGATACAAAATGGTACAACCATTTGGGGAGACAGTCCTGAAGGTTTCTTACAAAACTAAACATATTCTTACCATACAATCCAGCAATTGCACTCCTTGATATTTACTCGAATGAATTGAAAACCCATCTCTACAAAACAAAAACAAAAAAGGCTGCACTTGAATGTTTGCAGAATCTTTATTCTCTATTGCCAAATCTTGGAAACAACCAAGATGTCCTTTAACAGGTGAATGGATAAACAAACTGTGGTCCACCCAGGCGACGGAATATTATTCGGTGCTAAAAAGAAATGAACTATCAAGCCATGAGAAGACATAGAGGAACCTTAAACGTGTATTGCAAAGTGAAAGAAGCCAATCTGAAAAGGGGTTATACTGTATGGTTCAAGCTATATGTCATTCTGGGAAAGGCAAAACTATGGATACAATAAAGAGATCGGTGGTTGCCAGGGGTTTGGAAGGAGGGAGGGAGGAAGAGAATGATGAGCTGGTTGAGAATAGGGGATTTTCAGGGCAGTGAAACTATTCTGTATGACACTGTAATAGTAGATACATGTCACTATTCTTTTGTCAAACCCATAGAACGTACACCAAGAGTGAACCCTATGTAAACTGTGGCCTTCACTTATCAATAATGTACCAATGTTGGTTTGTCAGTAGGAACAAATGTACCACACCAATGCAAGATGCTAATAATAAGGGAAACTGGGGGGGGGGGGGCAGTACTGGAAACTCTGTACATTCTGCTCAATTTTGCAGTAAATCTAAAATTGCTTTAAAAAACACCCATTAGTTTTGAAATACATATCCATAAAAACCCACCACACAAAACAACCACTGTTCACTGTTCTGTGGTTAAACCTCCAGTCTCCTTCCCATGTAAATACATTTATATATTTAATGAGAGCACCATCCACAGGAACATTTTCAAGAGTTTCAATGCAAGTGGCCAAAATTTTCCTCCAGAAAGGTATCTATTTCCACCACCCACAGAAAATATGAGTGCCCTTCTCCCTGAACCCTGACCAACACAGAAACTCCAACCAGGTTCACAAGCGACCATGTGGCTCCTTGTGTTGGGTTTCTTTCCCGCCGCAAGTGTTAAGTCCTCAGGGACCCTCCGCCTGCTGCCTGCTGTACCTAGCTGTGCGGGCAGGAAGCAAGAGCAGACCTGGCTGTCTCCTGAGGCTTCAGCTGCAGAGAATCTAAGAGGCAGAGAGTCCAGGGAAACTTGAGGCAGGATGAGATCTGGCTGTTTGCCAGGCTAAGATTGGTCGATAATGGTGAAAAATTTTGTTAGGGTCAAGTCAGGACCTCCCCGACACGTCCACTCCAAACTCTGGCCCTTTTGGGACAATACCAAAGTACATTCTACGGAGTCCTACACACGATTCCAGTCCAAGGGCAAGACAGCACAGAGGACAGGAGAGCAAGCTGAGCATCGGACTGACATTTGGAAGTTACAAACCTAATTGTATGTGACCTTGGATAAATAATCTTCCCCTAAACTGTAAGGTTAAAAATTGTCTAAACCATTAAGAGTGTGGCTAGCAAAGCTAAAACAGAGGGATTTAGACTGTAAGCTCCGTTGCTGGCATGCAAATCCTGACCCAACACCAAATAGCTGTGTCCCCTGGAACAAGTTACTTACCCTCTCTGAGCCATAGTTTCCTCACTTGTCAGATGAACATTAAAATGGTTACCTCATAGTATTCTTGTAAGGATTAAATGAGATAATCCTTATAAAGTGCTCTGCACATCGTAAGCCCTCCCTAAAAGGAAAATGTTCTGAATATTCAAGAGCCATTAGGGACCAATGAATGTCCTCCTTTCTCCACTTGTTTGTATATGGGGTGACTGAAGCCCAAGAAAGAAATGTCTTGCCCGAAGCCACGCAGTGAGTCACTATTCCTGCCTGAAAGTTTGGGTTTTGAAGCCCCAATCCAACGACCTTTTTGCTGAACCACAAAGAACTCTTGCAGAATGTAAAGTGCTCAGACCATGACCTCTCCCCATTCACTGGGCTCTGTTTTGCCTTGGGAGCCCCAATGAAATACAGGACAGATGCATTTGGCATCTCAGGCAGTGGGTCTCTTACAGAGACATTATTTAGGACCCGAGTCTGTTCAGCACAAAATGTAATCACTCCATCAATACTGAGACACAGCTTATCAGAAAACTGGGGACTAGCTGCGAGGCACCCGGTTGCCAAGAATGCGTATGTTGGTTTGCTTTGTCCTTTGGATCTTAAAGAGCCAGCCTCAGAGTGTGGGGACCAGGGAGCTTCATTCCCTGGATGGGGCATCTAGTTTCCAACTAACAGCAAAGCCCCCAAACCTTCATTTGCATGCATCTCATTGTTCCCTGGGAGGAAGGGTAGCTCTTCACAATCCATGAAGACCCCCTGTGCGGTCCCACCTCTGTACCTTCCGTCACTAGGGATCCCCACCACGCCCAACCTGGAAGATCATTCCCCACCAAGTGTTTCTGGCTTGTCTCTCTGTTTCTGTGCCGACTCCTTCTTCGTCTGATCCGCAGAATGACTCCAGTAGGGGGCACTATGCTACACTTTTCAGATCCCCCTTCAAGCTTACTTCCCAAGCTTTGGAGGAGAGTACACTGCCCAATGTCTCATTCCCTTTCCAAGACAGCTGGCATAGACACTGGTCGCTGTAAGAGCCTAAGACCCAGTGTCTTAACCCCAGTCTGGTATACTCTGAAGGCGTGGACGCGTAGATCTAACAAAAATCCCTGCCCTCTGTTGCTCACATCCTAATGGTGAGGACAGCCAGATGTGCATACACATGCCACAAACACATACACACATACATTATATATGATGTATGTAGTGTGATGGTAAGTACTATGGAGAAAAATCAGAGGAAGAGAGTTAAAGAGAATCATTTTAAATGGAGCGGGGTCAGTCAGGGAAGGCCTGGATGAGAAGGTGGCATTTGAGTGAAGTCTTGAGGGGGTAAGGGGATGAACCACATGGATATCTTGGGAAAGAGTGTTTCAGGCAGGTGGTTCAGCAAGTGCAAAGGTCCTGAGGTAGGAGCATGCCTGACATTTTTTAAGAAGACAGCACATAGTGTGGCTGGAGGGAGGCATTAGAAGATGAAGTTAGAAATGGGTAGGATTCAGGAATTAGGATTAGGGCTTAGTAAGCAATTCCAAGGACTTTGGCTTTTACTCAGAACATACGAGAGACCACTGGAGATTTTTGAGCAGAGAATAACATATTTTTCCAGGACTTGCAGCTGTTGCTTTCAGAATAGACTGAACAGAGCCAGAGTGCAAGTGGGAGACTATTACAACAACACAGGTAAGGAGCTCTGGTGATTCAGACCCGGACTAAGACTGCAACAGATATTCTCAGTTTCTAACAAATTCCATTCTCCCTTTGTTCCATAGTAAGAGCAGAGCACATGGCTGCTCAGTTGAAGACTACATTTCCCAGCCTCCCCTGGGGCATCACAGGACCACGTGACTAAGTTTTAACCAATGGAATGTGCCTGGCAGTGATATGTTTAGCATTGCCACATTTGCTTAAAAGAAAATTGTGCATCATGTTCTTTTACTTCCTTCCCCTTTATACAAAGGCCTAAGGATGTGCTTGGATGCAACTGAACCACACGGATGACAATGTCAGGGAAGGAAGCTGGGTCCCTGAGCGAGGCTGTGGAGTAAAGCCTGACATAATCCAGTTACTGCTCACCTCAGGACAGTTTCACGAATAAGAAATAAACTTCTGTCTTCCTTAATCCACTGCATTGGGGGGGTTCTTTGTTACAGCAGCTTAACCTTTACCTCAACTAATACGCAGACTTTTATGGAAGGTTTAGTGATATCAGGAGTGAATTACAGTTCAGTGCAGAACAGGAAACAACCAAAAATGTAACACTCAACATCTCCATTCTTAAATCTCCTTAAAGTCTCACGGACTGTCTTTCCCCTTAGGTCCCTGCCTGATACCTTTTCTGTTTACGGCTTCTCATTCCCCTCGCCTATATCCTCCTCCAACTTCCCTGTGCCAGGGGACATCTATAAAATCTTATTCTATTTTGCAAAGCAAATGAATATTTTCCCGATCTCCATCGCAGACAGCTCCAGGACTTTCCGTGGCATTATTCAAAATTCTTGGTGGCACGTCCTCAGAGAAGAAAGATCCACCTTACCCAGGTCTCCATCTTGATCCTAAGAATTAGCAGAAATTTTGAAATCATGTTTTCCTTTCACTCTGTTAAGCAGAAGGGAGGGGGCTGGTGGTGCAGAGGAAAATATTATTTTCCTCGAGCCTGAGAAAACCTGAGTTTGCTCCTGGGGTTTTAGAGTCCCTCTCCCCTATCCTCAGATAAAAATACACACAAAACAGGCACCTATACATATGCATCCACATGGTTCTTTCTCATGTACACATGCTCGGGCACACAGACAGCAGAGTCGTGAGGGAAGACCCTGGGTTTGCTCCTTTCTGTCCCTTTCTGCTTTCAAACCCCAGCTCCCAACAACACTTCCCTGGCTGACGGCTCTGTGACCTTCCCGTTCACCGATTCTTTGGGTGTCTCACCAAAATTCACAGTGGGGACACTCTGCTCTCTCATTTCCTCCCTGCTTTTATGGTCTGTTATATTCGTTAATAGCACCATAAAGTGAGTTGTAAAATGAATTAGAAACAAGGTCTCATCTCAAGGCCCCCAGAAGCCAAGCAGTCAGGCTTCGTTATCATGTCAGAAGGGCCAGCTTTTCCCCCAGAACAAAACGAGATGTCTAACAGGGCTACCTACCCATGGGATGGCTGTGGTTGGCTGAGTGTCCACACCACCTCTCCATCGGGCAAGTCAATGGCAGAAACACCTCCAGGGTCTGACCAGGATTAGCCCCCCCTGCTCCTGGGCGTGAGGGCAATGGAGGGGAATCAGTGAGGGGAATCCTGGGTGTCTTTTTATGTCTCTGTATGGACATGTGTGGATGTATACTATCTGTTAACTGGGTGAGTTGTGCACATCCAAGTGTACGTTATAGACACGTAGTGATCTCTATGCACATGTGTGTATGTTTATGTGTTATCGGTCCTGCTTATCCCTCTGGGCTGTTTCATACCATTCTTCATTCTCTGTGCTAAATACAGGTGCTTCTAAAATTCCTTAATTCTTTCCAATCTCTCTGGTCCTCTCTGTATGCATCTTTCTTTCACTGTCTCTGTTCTATTTTTCCCTTTTTCTCTTACCCTCCTCCTCCTCCTCCACTCCCTTCTTCCCTCTCTCCCCCTCCTCCACACCCATCTCACCTGGCTGACTCCTACCTCCCCCTTGCTCCTCAGTTTAACCTCACTTCTTTCTGCCCCAGCTCACTGTTGGGTAAGCACCCACAGACCCCCTCCCTCCGCCTTCCAGAACTCTCATCAACGGTATTGCCAATTCCCTTGTCTTCCCTGTCTGCAGTGGCTGTGCGTGGTGTCTTTTTAGTTAAGTGCCAACTTTTTCCCCAAATTACCTTCCCTGTAGGGTTCTGCATTCGAGTAGAAGAGATTTGGGGGAGCTTTGAAAGGTGGATATTATTAAAGTCAAACACAGGGACCACACTTGAGAACTCCCTGAGCAGACAAAGCAGTTAGTCATACAAGCACAGCTTAATACGACTTATTTTGTAAGACAAGTGGGGTTAACTTGACCTGGGTCATTTCTTGCTTATGCCTCTGAAAATCCTAAGCGACCCTTAAATATTTCCCCAAAATTGGTATGAGGTAACCGCTAACCAACTCCCTTTAAGAGAATTCTAATATTGTAACCAGTCACCGTATAGAATAAACACTCACTGTTTGCACACTAGATAAGGTGCATTATAGCAATGTATCCCTGAACATCATTCCATGTTTTGGTTTGAGTGCTCCAGGCTTGCAAACTGTCTTTTTGGTGACTGCACAAGAAGCTGTTAGTAATTACCGGTAAGTAACTCATTGGTTTTACTTTTTTTTTTTTTTTTTTTTTTAATAAACTTTAACAACATGAAGCGGCAGCCATCTGTGTTTGTGCTAGGAGCGTCAGTGTAAAAGCTCAGTGCTGTTGTAACTCCCACCCACAGTCATGGAGCCGGTGGCTCATCTCATTAGGGGCTTGCAGCAGAAGATGGGCCCGTGGCCCCTCCATTTCCTGCCAGCTCTTCTCTTCCACCTTCTCCAAATCCCAGGCCAGATTTGGATGCGGCTCCATGGTCTTCCTAAGGATCACAGCATCACCGAAGTCTGGACGCACCGAGAGCCGTACGTGGGTCTCAGAGAAAGACCGGTGGGGATTCTAGCTCATCTTCGTGGGTTCGACTTTGCTCTTGCCATCTTGCATTTCACATACATATGTTCTGATCAGCGGCCCTGCTGACTTCAGGCTCAGCATCCATGCAGGGGCAACGGATTTACATCCACGCAGGGGCAACCATAATGCATAATGGTTTTGCTTTTCCAACCTGCTGGAGAGCCTGGAACCTCTCTGGGGACAAGACTCCAGCTCTCAACTTTTAGGTTAACGCAGTCGTTCACGGCTGAATCCCCAGGGCTGAGAGCCCACCCACCACTTGAAAATAGCTCAGTAGGAAAGCTCCACACTCAGTCTTACAGTATCGGTGTCTTCACACGGTGATGCATGTGTATGTGCACACGCATGGATTTCTACATCGTCCTGACTAGATCAGTGGTCACAAACTGGCAGCCCTGGATTAAGTACGTCACACTATGGGTTTTACTGGGTCCTCGGTGCTTCAACATTTAGAAGTCGGGTGACAACATACCAAACCCAAGTTTTAAGCTTCTCTTAAAAGATCAAAAGATCAGGCAGTACTGAGACTAGGCGATGCCCCATGGCAGCAATTGGGTGAATCTCGGTAATCACTGCCCCCCTTTAGATGGGACTTGTTTGCATTACTTTCTGGTTCCCGTAGAACTTGGAGTTTGGACTCTTCTCCCCCTGGGCTTCTTTTTTTGTGAAAGGACATCAACTTCTAACTTGTGTCTGTTTCTTGCAGCTGAATGGGATCCTAAATGATACAACAGGCACCACCATGGTGCACACTTAAGAGTAGAAGGGGAGCAGGGTATGTGGGTGGTGAAGTGGGTTAAGTGTCTGACTTCAGCTCCAATCACAATCTCATGGTTCGTGAGTTCGAGCCCGGCGTCGGGCTCTGTGCTGACAGTTCAGAGCCTGGAGCCTGCTTCGGATTCTGTGTCTCCCTCTCTCTGCTCCTCCCCCGCTCGGGCTCTGTCTCTCTCTCCCTCTCAAAAATAAATTTAAAAATGTTAACAAATAATTTTTTAAAAACAGTGGAAGGGCAGGGATATATACTACACTATCAAACGCCTTCCTGTGAGTCAATCACACATATACCCTGAATGCAAACACACACAACAGTCCTTTTCATTAGGCTTCAGTAAAGCATCTCCACCAGACAGAGTCCCCTAAGAGTGGGGAATTGGGGTGGCTATCGTCTATTTAAAGTCATTCTCCCACTCCCTAATTGCCATGGGATCTTCACTACAGACTCTTGGAGCTTCCCATCACCGCTTTGGAGACCTCTCTCTCTCTCTCGTACCTAAAGCAGATGATGCTAGTACTCTGCCCATCCCCTCATCACACACCAGCACAACCCCCCTGCCATCTATCACATACCATTGACTCACCACGAAGATGTCTCCACCATAACCTGGCTTCAGGATGAGCAGATCCAAGATAACTGAGCCGGTGGTGCAGCCACACTGAATCCCTCGTAGCATCCCAATCCAGAGGATTAACTCTGCCTTGAGTTATTTTATCAAGACGACCCCCCCCCCCCCGCCTTTGGTTAGCACAGCTTTAACGAAGTACCTGATACTGTTTCTGTATGCATATTTAGGTGTGCATTCATTTCTATTTGCATACTTCCTTCTCTAAACACATATGGGTTGGTGTTTCCCATACTAGGTGCATTACGTGATTTTAAATCCATTGAGTGTATGTGTGTGACACTGTGTGTATGTGGATATATTTACCAGGGGCTGTCTGCATACTAAAGTGCTTCGTATAGACCTGCAACCATATAGGATTCCTTAGGATCTCGTTCAATTTGCACAGCCTCTTACAATAAGATGGTGCTTTCCTCAATTTATGCAGACAAAATTCATGCTTAGAGGAAAAAGTCTTTCAGCCAGGACAGAGCTACAAATTGTAAGCTTGTTGTGTCTGCTGATGATGCCACCCTCCTCTCCACACACACCCCCATCACCAACCACTGCAAATGTTGGCCGCGAACAGCTCACACCTGCACACCTTGCTCAGAGATGCCCAGAAGGTTGCATCCCTTTTGTGGGGGGAGATTCCGAGGCCACCGACTGGCCGATGCGGGCGTACAAGAGCCCGCCAGTTATTTACAGGAGAAGGAGAGTGAGAGAAGCAGATCTGGGCAGAGCAAGGAGCTAGGCACATGTGATTTCAGGAGAAATCTAGTCTGAATCCCCATCTCTGGTTCGGCTTTTTGGGATCCTGATCTAGACATCGCTGGACAGAGTTGGAAGCTAGGTTCTGTCTAACTAAGAGCCTGGGGATTTTCCTCCCCAACACACTGCCTCCTCCCTTGATGTTCGTGTTACAATTCATGCTCATCTGGGTTGATTTTCCCATACCTTTCTCCAGAGGTAGTCATGAATAGGAATTGTTTGTTTGTCTAAAAGCAGAGTGGAAGCTAACTGTTTTAGACTGTGAAACAGTGTAATGGACACTGAGCCTGTTACATTACATTTTATGGTTTTATAGCAATTACACTGCATTTTATGGTGTCATAACATATTACATTTTATGGCTTAATATCAGCTTTAATACAAGACACCATGGCCCAGAATTTTAACAAGGGGAAGCTTCTCCTGGTGGGATGGTAATGGGCTTTCCGCATGACCACAAGCCTTCCAGCAGGAAGCCAGGGAAGGTGCAGCCCAGACTAGGTCTCCCTCAAGCCTCGATAGCCACCCCATCCTGTGCTTCCTCGGTCAAGCTTGGCTTTCTTGCTAGGGGTCCTTGTGCAAACTAGGAGAACAGCTGTTTCTCTGGGCTTCCAGCTCCACACCCCATCTCTCTGTTACCCCATTTTCTTGTTCACACAGTAAACAGGATGATCCTTCTGGAGCACAAAGCTGATCATGTTACTGCCCTGCTTAAAACCCATCTATATCGGGGCACTTGGGTGGCTCAGTAGTTTAAACATCCAACTTCGGCTCAGGTCATGATCTCACGGTCTGTGGGTTCGAGCCCCGCATCGGGCTCTGGGCTGACCAGCTCGCCTCCTGGAGCCTGCTTCAGATTCTGTGTCTCCCTCTCTCTCTGCCCCTCCCCCGCTCATGTTCTGCCTCTCTCCCTCTCTCTCTCTCTCTCAAAAATAAGTAAACATTTAAAATAAATTTTCTTTGAAAACCCGTCTATATCTTCCCATTGCCTTCAGGGCCAAGTCTATACTCAGGTCCAAACTCAGCCTATGGTTCAAAGACCTTTCTACTCTGATCCACAGCCTCGACTCACCCATCCCCCACCCCCCTCCTGCCACGTACCCAATGCTAAAGCCACAGTGACCCTCCTGCCATTCCCAAATGTGTCGTGTCCTTTTGCACTCTCCTGCCTTTGCACATGCTGTTCCTCCTGTCTGGAATCCCTTCCTGGATCTTTATTTTTCTATGCAGTCATTCACCAGATATTTATCCAGCACCTGCAATGCTGGGCATCGTTGTGCCCGCTAGGGATGCACTCAAAACATCTACTCTCACAGAGCTCACTTTCTAGTGGGAAGAGATGACATTGTATTAGTCCTTCAAAAGTCAACTCTGCGGGAATACAGAGGACAGAGAGATAAAAAGTAAGTAAGGCAAGAACAGTCTGTGCTGAATGCAGCACATGCTGAACAAAGTAGCTGCTCAACCAAGGGGAAAACAAGACACACCTAAAACAGAAGTGCTTTTCCTTCCAAGATGAAATACTTAGGTTACTAAGGAATGTTGAGCCCACCCTTACCCCTTACTTCACCTCTTACCCCGCCCCCATGCATTCTTCCTGAGTTTGCTATCGTAGATGCATAAGGAGTCACGTACGTAGAGTCATGGTGTCTCTCGTAACTTATTTTTCTGCTTTCGTTTCCACATTCTATTGTTCAAGTCCCAGTAAATACAAGAGAGCTACCCAGGTCGGGGAGTTGCTTAAGGGAGTTACATGATCCGCTTTGTGCTGCAGAAGGATCATTCTGTTTACTGCGTAACTCCCTTGCTTAAGGGAGGTTTTCTTGGTGGAGTCCCCTCTGGGCCTCTCATTATTCCAAACCATTTGGACTCTCAGTAATTCTTTTGTCTCACGTAGCACAGAGCTGCGTGACACAACTCAGGTCACCTCCTCCTGGAAGTCTGCCCTGATGGACCCAAGTAGCGAGATAAGCAGTCCATCCTGTGTCATAACACTTACCACAATTGTAGTCATCTCTTCCTTTCCCCACCTTCCCCAAAGGCAGGGACGATGCCCTACCCATGTTTACTTTCTTATTGCCAAATACCAAGCCCCTTGGAAGTGCCCAGAAAGATAACCAAAAAAGTGAACGAATAAAGTAAGAGAGAATGAACGATTAGTGTGATTTAGGGGTGCCAGTGAGATTGCATGCCCATCACAAAACGTCTCCAGCACAGATGCCTCAAATCCTGCCACCCGGAAATTCATTACTTTAGGTTAAGAATTGTTCACTCCCAGCCATGCTTTTGAATGCAAGTGGCCCTGAAAGTAAGATGTTTGCATGAATTATTCCATTAAGGCTCTTGGAAGCTGGCAGGAGAAGACAGGACATAAGTGAGCTGCTTACTGCACTGGAAGATAAAGAGTGAAGAAAAGGAAGGACGATTTGCCAAGGGCTCCAGCCTGAGCTCAGGAAATTGGTTGCAGATATTGACAAGTATATTGACTAAGAAGGCTTGGGAATCATAGCACTAGTAGAGGGCTCCTAGAGGGGAATGAAACCAGCTCTGGGCGAGGCGTGGGGTTCTAGCCCTGGTTTGCTGTGCAATTTCTGGTAAGAAGCCTCAGCCTCTCTGGGCCTCAGTTTCATGAACTATAAAACAAGGAGGTTGGGCCAGATGTGATCAGAGCCTCTGAGGCACTGACAGAGCTAACTCTCTTCCACCAGCTGTGGCCTTAGGCAAGCTACTTAACCCTGTGTGCCTCAGTTTTCTCATCTATAAAATGGAGACGGGTGTAAAAAATACACACTCCTCAGAGGTTGGTGTCAGTACGTAAGTTAATACAAATAAAGCAATGAGCATAGAACCTGAGCTATTGTAAGCACCCAATAAATGTCAGTTATTATTAAATGAACCAAAGGATCAACACTGGAATCTCTGCAAACCACAGAAGGCCAGCGCTGGCAAAGACTTTACTGCAATAATAACAGACCAGTAATAGGGGCTCACCGTGGGCCAGGCACTTGGCAAGTGCTTCATAAACTGCATCTCCCTTGGGCCTCACAGTGACCCTGTGAGGTGTGCTCCTCAGTGAATCCAGACTCACCACAAAGCTCAGAGCAGGTGCGAATGTGCCCAGGCTCACACAGCGGCAAGGGGCATACTTGGCATCTTGAACCAGGATATACTTGATGCCAAAGCTTTTCATCTAACATGGCAAATTTTCAGCCCTTCTTTCTGCGTATTTTTCAATAATTCTCTTCTTTCTGTCAAGGCCTCCGATGAAACATATGTCGGGCCGTTTGAAGTCATGCCACAGCTCACTGATGCTCTGTTTGGGTTTTAAAATTTCTTTTTCCTCTGTGTGTTCAACTTTGGATCATTTCTGTTGCTAAAGTTTTCAACGTCGTGAATCTTTTCTTCTGCAACATCTAATCTGCAGTGCTTTCCACTCAGTGTATTTTTCCTCTCACACGTTGTAGTTTTCATCTGTAAAAGTTCAGCGTGGGCCTTTTTGATGTCTTTCATATTCCTACCTAACATCTGAGACTCGTGGAATACAGTTAGAATGCCTGTTTTAATGTCCTTGTTCGTTAATTCCAACATATGTGTCTGCTCTGGGTCCATTTCAATTGATTGATTTTTCTCCTCACCATGAGTTGTGTTTTCAGGTGAAAATTTTATCGGGGGGGGGGGGGGGGGTCATGTGACCCACTGGTCTGGGCCAATAACAGATGTTCTGTTCCTGTAGCAAGTGACTGGGCCAGGAATGTGAATGGAACCCAGGTCTGACCAATGGACCATGAGGGAAAGTCTGCATGCAGGGAGACTCTTGGCAAAGGCTTCCTCACTCTCAGGAAAGAAACCAGTTGCCCTGGATGTGACCATTTCTCGATGGAACACCAGGAACTGTTGTGTTTATTGGACACTCACAGTGTGCCAGGCCCTGTGCTAAATGCATTAAGGCATGTGATTCTAACCACACACCTTTGCAGCATTTATTATCGTGAGGATCATTTTACAGATAAGGACACTGAGGGTCAGAGTAGCAAACGCTCTTTCCCAAGGTCACAAGGGGTAGCAAAGGGCAGAGATGGAATTGGAAGTCAGATCTCTCTGACTGCAAAACTAGTGACCTTAAAATCCTACTCTGCACTCTCTCTGTGTTTAAAAAAACAAAAAAACCCACCCTAATCCACATGATCCCATTCCTCTCTGATCCATATTCATGATGCTCAGAGCCAAGTAACTGGGGCTGCCAAAGGGTGCTGAGAAACCATCCTAATGAGCTTGCTCAGCTCCTCTTCCGAAACCACATCCCCTGCTAGGCAGTGAGGCCTCTTCTGTCAATATTGACGCCTCTCTGAGACACTCAGAACCCGCCATGGACGGAGGAGCAGCTGCTGCTGAGATTTAAAAACAGAAAGGAAAAGAAAAAACAATACAAATCCCCTCAACAGAGCTACTGCTTGGCATTACAGACCCAGCAAACCCCCGTGCATCTGGGGATCCTGGGGTAGAAAGGGCCAGATCACAAGCCAGCTGACCGGCAAGGTGCGTGGCCAGGCCCCTGCGTCCGGGGTCTGCTCACCTGCCGATTCTGCAGCACCACGGAGCACTGGGGAAATCTGCTCTGGCAAAGGGATGATGCCTCCTTGCTAGACGTGCCCCGGGGGCAGCTGTGGTTTTAATTCCTGGACCTCCTCATGGGCACCACCTGGCCTGCAGCCTGCTGGAGAGCCAAAGTCATGCTCCAGAAGGACATGTTTCTGGGAGGGGAGGAATCAGGTTGGAAAAGTAAAGGCTTTTTGAGAAGGACGATGCAATGCAAGAAGCACCAGCTGTGGACTCAGACAGTCCTGGGTTTGAATCCCACGGTACGCGAGTTACCCTCTCTGGCAAATGGGGTTTGTTCACCCAACAAATATCCATGCATCCGGAGACGGCAGTCCAAGGTCATGGGGACGTAAGGAAAATGCCAAGCACACAGCCTGGCACCTCGTACATCCTTAGGAAATGCAAATGGATCATGCCAGGGTCACCAGCCCGTGGCTGTCGTGTCCAAAGGGACAGTACCATGCCTGCGAGACACAGTTTGTAATCCAGCTCTGTCACCGACTGTCATGCCACCTTGCCATTACTCCACGTGATGCTTAATTGTATGTGTCTACTTGACTGGGCCACTGGGTGCCGGGACATTTCGCCAGACATTATTCCAGGTGTGACAATTAACATTTGAATCAGTAGACTCAGTTAGGCAGATGGCCCTCCCCAGTGTGGGTGGGCCTCATGCAGTCAACCGAAGACCTGAACAGAATTAAGTCTGTATTCGAGGGAACTTCTCCTTCCCGACTGTTCGAACCGGAATGTTAGTCTTTTCCAGCCTTCAAACTTGGATGGAATCATCGGCTTTTCTTGGATCTCCAGCCTCGCAACTTTCAGGCTAGATATGTATCATTGGCTCTCCTGATTCTCGGGCCTTGGGACTCAGACTGGAACTATGCATTGGCTCTCCTGGGTCCCCAGCTTGCCAACTGCAGATCCTGGGATTTCTCAGCCTCCATAATTCATTCATGTGATCCCGTTCCTTGTGTTATCTATCTATCTCCTTCTGGTTGTTTTTCCGGAGAACACTGACTAATACACTCCACCTTCCCAATTCTCTTTCTTCCTCTGGAAAGTGATGATAATCAGTCCTACTTAGTGGAGTTATGAGAACAGGCAATTACAGTGTATGTTACAATATATTTTGCCAAGTGCTATGAAATGGATAATTACAGCTTACTGGGGAACCCAAAGGAACACATGATCCAGTCTTAAAAGAATATCTTCTTGGGGCGCCTGGGTGGCTCAGTTGGTCGATCGTAAGGCTTCACCTCAGGTCATGATCTCACGGTTTGTGGGTTTAAGCCCCACGTCAGGCTCTGTGCTGACAGTGCAGAGCCTGGAGCCTGCTTCAGATTCTGTGTCTCCCTCTCTCTCTGCCCCTCACCAGCTCGCGTTCCATCTCTCTCTCTCTCTCTCTCAAAAATTAATAAATGTTAAAAAAATAAATTAAAGAAAAGAATATCTTCTTAGAGGAAGAGAGTTAGTTGATACCAGAAAAGGGTATGGAACAGAATTTCAGGAAGGGGGAACAGCACATGCAAAGGCCAGGAGGCCAAATAGTATGTGGCCTTATTGGAACACTGAACATAGCTCAATATGACTAGTGTTGAAGCACAGGGCTGTTTTGTATCACATTACTAGCTTGGTGCTTAACTGGAAGGCAGTGAAGAGCCACTGAAAATTTCTTAGGCACAATAGTGCCATAAATGTATGGGACTTTCAACAATTCATCTTAACCTCTTGGAATACCAGTCTCCTAGGACTAACATCAAATAGCTCCACCTGCCTCACTGCATTTTTGCAAGGCTCAGATGAAGCTGTGTGCCCTAAAGGGCCTTGTAAATCGAGTGCTTGGCAAATAGAAGGCAGGGTTATCAGCCAATAAGTCAATATTGTTATATCAACTTCAAGGCTTTTGCGTCCCCACCAGTTTTCTGTAACCAAAGCCACAAGTCAAATAAAATATGGGGGAAGAACTTATTGGACAAACCCGAGAACTTTTGATTAAAGGTAGAGATTTGTTAGTTGCCTCCCTGGCACCTGTGTTAATCCAGGTCTTCCAAAAACAAACAAAAAAAGCTGGGAATGGGCCTGCCTTATTATTCCTCCTACACTCAGCCACTGGCTGGAAGCCACCCCAGGGAAACGCGACCTCGGCGCAGACAGTGGATTTCAGAGCACGGCCGTTGATCCACTGTGCTCCCTGCGGCCAGAGGTCTGAGAGGTGCATGCTTATAATCGCCACAGTCTCCAAGGCCTTTCTTGTGACCACAGTCCTGAACCATTTTAAAAATATGTCTCCTTCCTGTTCTCACTCCACGGGACTCCGATCCGAGACATCATAGTCCCCTGGCTGTGACTACACGGTTGATACGTTCATGGGCATGTGACCTAAGTGGTCCAATTAGAGTTTCTGAGTTGCAGGAGGCCCAACCCTCGGGGAAAACACACTGATTTCTTTTCTCTGGATCTGAATGTACAAGGATGAAGTCCAGGAGTCGTGGCAGCCCCGTTGGCAACAAGAGGTGGCCGCCACAAACCAGAGAATGGAAAATTACACAAAGAAGATATCATATGAGCTCGTGGTTTGTTTGTTTGTTTTTTTCTTTCAGACACTCTTGGAGCCAGAATTTCTCCCTTGACTGTTCAATTTTTTAAAAATCTATGCATTCACATTTTTTTCTTTTTTTAATTTAAGGGCTCCATTGAGGTATAATATGCAATAAACAGCGCAGATTTAAAGAGTACAATTTGATATTTTAATATATGTGTACACCAGTGAAATCATTACCACAATCAAGGTAAGAGCATTATCCATCACCCCCCAAGTTTCTTTCCACCTCTCTTAATCCTTCCCTCCTGCCCCTTGCCTTGGGCAATCACTGATCTGCTTTCTGTCACTAAAGATAAGCTTTATGTTTCCTGAATTTTATATAAAGAATCACATGGTATATACCTTTGTTTTTTTCATCTCACTTCTCCCATCCAGCATAATTATTTTGAGATTCATCGCTGTTATGTGTATTAACACGTCATTCCTTTCTATGGTTAAGTACTACACCATCATATGGATGTCTCAGTTTGCTTATCCATTCACCTGTTGATGGGCACTTGGGTTGGTTCCTGTTCAAGGCTATTACAAATAAAGTTGCTACAAGCATTATGTGCCGGTCTCTATATGGACATATGCTTTCATTTCTCTTAGGTAAATGCCTAGAAGTGCAAGAGCTGAATCGTAGAATAGGTATAATTTACTTTTTTTTTAAGAATGCCCAACTTATTTCCAAAACAAGCTGTATTATATGACATTCCCACCAGCAGCAACATCTAAGAGTCACAATTCCTTCACTCCTTGTCAGGGCTTGGTAGGGTCAGTCGTTGGAATTTTAGCCATTGCAATGGTTGTGTAACGATATCTCATTGTTTTTTTAGTTGGCTTTTTCCTAACGACTAGTGACGTCGAGCATATTTTGCTAAACATATTTGCCGTACCCATAGCTTCTTTGGTGGACTGTCTGTTCAAATACAGTCCTACACTTGTACAGCCTCTCTTTCTCTTCCCTTTGTCCCTCTGCGGAAGAGGACCCCTCCCCTCTGTGCCTACGCCACCCATGTTATCTCTCCCACTTTGCAATCACGCACTTATGGCCCACCAGGTTGTCCCCGTGGGCCCCTGGAGACATCTCTGTCACTCTGCAGCCTGGACACTTGGAATTCAAAGACCTTTGGCCTCAACACTGCTGTGTTTGAGGGACAAGGGAACTTCGGGTCCCCCTACTTCTCTGCCATGTTGGATCCCCTGCTCAAATAGTTTGTCCAGAGGCACCTGGGTAGCTCAGTCAGTTAAGCGTCCAACTCTTGGTTTTGGCTCAGGTCATGATCTCATGGTTCATGAGTTGGAGTCCTGAATCTGTGCCATGTTGACAGTGCAGAGCCTCCTTGGGATTCTCTCTCTCCCTCTCTCTCTCTGCCCCTTGCTCTCTCTGTCTCCAAAATAAATAAACTTAAAAGTAATAAAAATAATTTTAAAAATTAATTAAAAACTAGTCTGTCCATTTTTAAAATTGGATTATTTATTATTGAGTTTTGAGAGTTCTTTATATATTCTGGTTACAAATCCTGTATCAGATGTACTATTTGCAAATATTGTCTTCCAGTCTGTGGCTTGTCTTTTCCTTCTCTTAACAGTGTCTTTGAACGGCATGCAATGAACTGAATGTTTACGTCCCCCTAAAATTCATAGGTTGAAATCCTAACCACTGAGGTAATGGCATTGGAGGTGATGAAGTCATGAGGACAGAAGCCTGATGAATGAGATTAGTGCCCTTCTATAAGAGAGCCCAGAGAGCTCCCCCTCCCCTCCCACTGTGTGAGGACACAATGAGAAGGTCCAGTCTATAAACAGGAAGCAGGTCCTCACCAGACACTGACTCTGTTGGCACCTTGATCTTGGACTTCCAGACTCCAGAACTGTGAGAAATCAATTTCTGTTGTTTATAAGTCCCCCAGTCTGTAGTATTTTGTTATGATATCCCCATCAGACTAAGCGCAGCAGATTTTAATTTTGATGAAGTCTAATTTGTTCATTTGTTTTTACAGACTATGCTTTTGATGTCATGTCCAAGAAACTTTTTGCTTAAACCAAGGCCACAAAAGTTTCCTCTTATATATTCTTCTAGAACAGAATTTCCCCACCTTCATGCTACGGACATGTTGAGCCAGATAATTCTTTGGTGTTATTAATAGGTCTTTGCTAAACTCACTTATTAATATAGTAGCGTTTTTGCAGATTCCATAGGATTTTCTACATAGATGATCCGGTTGTCTGCAAATGAAGATCATCGTTTCTTCTGTTCCAATTAGATCGTCTTTTATTTCTTTGTCTTGCCTTATTTCACTGGCAAGGACGTTGTTAAATAGAAAACGTGATAGTAACATCCTTGTCTTGTTTCTGATATTAGGTGAAAGAATGCAGTCTTTTATTATTAAATATGCCAGCTGTGGGGATCCCACTTTACAGATAGATTTTTTTTTTTTTTATGGGCAACATGTTCAGTCAAGGGCTAATTATTCCCCACCAATGAGGCCAGACCCTTCTGCACTCTCTCGGGTGCCCTGAGATTCACGAGGTGTTACATTCAGTCTGGTGGGAACCGTCACTGTCTCAGCCCAATGTGAACTCTCAGCACTGTTATCTCCGCTCCTTGCAGATGGTTCTCTTCCAGCCTTGGGTAGTTACCTTGCACTCATGGGCTGACCAGTAACCCTCTCTCATCTCTGAAGTTCTCTGCGTGGCCTGTGTCTCTCCAGTACCTTAGCTAGGAACTCTCCCCACTACAGATTCCCCAGACTCTCAGCTCTGTCTTCTCAATTCTGGTCCATCGGGCTCCCCCTTCCCATCCTGCAGCCTGGAAACCCTGTCATGGCAGAACACCAGGGGCACACCTAGGGCTCACGTCACTTGTTTCCTGCCTCCCACAGGTCACTGTCCTTTGTTTCTTGAGCTCCAATAGCTGGAACATCATTGTAGCATATTTTGTACCATTTTGTTTGTTTGTTCCAGGCAGGAAGTTAAGTCCCATCCCTGTGACTCCATCCTCACTAGAAGCAGAAGGCTGCTCAATGGTTGAACTACTGAGTCCCGGTTCGTGTTGGACTCCCATCATCTGTTAACGAAAAGTGCTGTAATTATTACAGTTCTGTGGCTTGTCCGGTCTGGGGCAAATGGAGCCAGAGAGCCTGATCTTGCTCTGGATAAAAAGCCAGAAGGGTCAAGAGGTGGCAACGGTTATTGCTAATTATTCCAAAAGAAGGAATTGGAACAGACTTTATTTGGGTAGTATCGAGAGGTAGTGACAGCTGCAGGATTTGAAATGAGAAAAGGCTTGGGCTTGAATTCAGATCCAGCTACACCTGAGGAAAATTACTTAAACTTCCCGACCTCCAGTTTCCTCATCTATGAGATGCAACTAACAGGAGTACCGAGCTTGAGAGGTTGCTTGAAGACTCAGGAGGATGACACCTGTGAAGTTCGGTGCTTGGCATGTCGTGAACTACATGCCATGGGACAAAAGTGGTGCTGTTAGTATTATTAACGTGAATACTCTAATTCCCCTGATCGCGATCAAATTACGATGTTTGCCTTGTCCGCATCTATCGCTTGAATAAAGCCTCGGTCAGATCTTTGTATCGCAGGTCCTAGACCCCTGGCCACCCCCACCCTAACCACATTGTATGAACTATGATGTCAGTCCAGAGATCATCGGGATCAACAATGGTTTAGTTTAGTTGGTCAAAGCAGAGCACGGAGACAAAGGATCTGGTTCCCATGTGGATATGTGGGCTCTGAATTATTCAAGTTCTTCGACTGGACGTTGTGCAGAAGATGCCTATCACTATGGCTGCCCAGCCACAGAGCCTCATAAAGCGAAATGCCTCTCCCCCCTCCCCTGGTTAAGACCCGGGGCAACCTTGATCTGCTGATTGGACCACACCTGATTAGACCGACTCCACCTGACCATATATACAGACTGGCTGGTGACACAGGGCCACAGCCTGCTGAAAAGCAGATGAGCGGGGCCACTCAACAGCTCTCTCCTTGAAATGTGGACTAAGGTATATCCAGAGACTGAAATAGTCTGACGTTGGCCTTGAAATAGTGGGGTGGGTCTCTCGCTAGGGAGGCTCTGATGGAGCAGGAGCAGGAAGAGGCTTTGAGGAAGCAGAACGATGGGTAAGCGGAAGGCACAGTGAGAGCAGAACACAGAGCAAAGAAGCCATGCTGGAACAGGACTCAGCTAGCTCCCAAAGTGGCTTCAATTCCCAAATGTCCTCATTCCATTTCTGGCTGCAATTCACACGTATCCCTTTTGGAAATAACTTTTTCTTTTCAGAACAGGGGGAGAAAAAAGTCAGAACAGAAAAAACTCAGGAAAGAATGTAAAAATAACCCTCATTCTCATAGTGGCACTATATATATATATATATATATATATGTATATATATATATATATATATATATTCCCCCCCCCCGCCCCCATAAAACTGAGGTCATACTATCTGCTATCCTGTTGGGTTTCTCTCACCTAACAATGTGTCATAGACTTCTTGCCATTCGATACAAACTCTTCTCAGATATGCTTTTAAATGATTTTATTCTAAGGATATGCCATCATTAATTTATGTAATTCCTTGTCAGTGACAATTTGTTTTTTCAAGGTTGTTTTTTTTTTTTTTTATCTTTTGCTTTTATAAATAATGTTGCAAAGAACACAGCTTGTAGTTAAATCTTCAAACACGTAAGTGATTATCCTCTTATAGTAAATGATTAGAAGGCTAATTGCTGGGTGAACAGGCATGCATATCTCTTAAATCTTTTGATAGGTATTGCTAACTTACACTCCAGGAAGTTTGCAAAAATTTATATTCCCACCAGTAGTATATGAAATGTGTCTGATCCAAAGAATTTTTTTGATTGATTCTACCAGATCTTGGAGACCATATCTCCACTGTCTGGCATGGTGTCTTGGTATACAGCAGGCACTCAATACATGTTTGCTGACCCAAACGGAAGTCACCTGGAGTGACTGAAGAGTCTTCTTCTTTCTTCTGAGCTCAGTTGACGGCTGTTGTGTTCTTTGCAGCCATCACAACCCCAACATACTTCCCTGCAAGGTCTTCTCTGGGAAAAACACTTCTAATTTCCTCAGAGAACCACAGAACCCCTGGCCGGCAGCTGCAAGTCTGAGACCCTCCCATCTTGAGTTCCCAAGAGGGGAGCCTGTCCTTTCTTTTCTCTGAAACCCACTACCGAGTAGAGAAAGACAGAAGAAAATAAGACAGATGGAGGGCTCATTAAAACAATCAATTATTTTGATGCATTTGGACATGATAAAGTACACCAGGGCGTGTGGGTTTTAATAAGGCCTGTGCTGGGAGAGGAGCCGCGGGACCGAGAACGGCAGAGAATGAGACATTGCTTTCTAGAAGGCACCTACTGTGATAATGTTACCTGCGGTTTATGCCATGGCAGAAAATAGACACGGAATCAGAGAACGTTAAATCTGAGATAATGGGTTTTTTAATTGTTTTCAAATTTTGGATGAGCATTTTAATTGAGGTGGTTGGGAGGTTGATATAACTTTTGTATTTGATTATCTGGCAAAAGGAGAGGGGAAATGAAGACAAGTGGGGAAACGGAGGTAGCACGTGTTTTAAAAAAAACCAAACCACTCATAACACATAGCATGATAAATTCCATCTCCGTACAATCGTTTTTATTATACGTGGCAGAAACAGAATGATTTCTGTACATAATTAGTACCAAGATTAGAGAAATGTTAACAGCCTGGGGTTGTAAGTTAACCCTCTGCATGCCGGGAAGGGGAAATCTTCATTCTCTCAATCCATTCGTGTTAAGTGTTGAGAAGGATCTAGTATTTTGGAGGTGGCCGCTGTTGACAGATGTGACACCAGGCACCTTCCATATGTTCTTTTTCCTTCTCTCACCAACTCGATGGGATGTTTTATTGTCCTTATTCCAGGATGAAGGAAATACAGCTCAGAAAGGGTAAGTGACTTGCTGAAGGTCACACAGCAGAGAAGAGAAGGCTGGAGGTCTGACCCAAACCCAGTTGAAGCCAAGGTCAACACCCTATCAGAATAACAGAAGGGAGAGCCACAAATCTGGGTTCAGATCCCCCCCCCTCTAAGACCTCTGTGACTTTGGACTTTATTTACTCAACTTTCCTGATCCCCCAATTTTATCTTCTATAAAATGGTAACGATAATATAAAATAATAATAGCACTTACCATCTGGGCTTTGTTTTTCATTTTGTTTCTGAGGATTTACTGAGGTAATGATTACTAAAGCACTTAGCGTGGTTCCCGGAATATGGCAAGTGCTCAATAAACATTAGCTGTTAGTATTAACAGGAATCCGCCTGTCTCTGTATAAAGCTTCTAACTATTTTCAAGGTCCTGTAGGGAAAAGAAGTTTCTGAAGGAGTCATTTCCAACCTCGGGGAGTTTACAGTCTGCTGAGATGATGGATCAGAATCCCCCAACTTCCAGGCAGCTCCAGTCTGCTGAGTGGACAGAAGCGACCAAACATCTCTCTCCCAGCTTTCTAGGATGTCAAAGATTCTGTTTTATTGTCAAAACATGCCTGTCCCTACCCTACCTCCACGAACTGCACGGATTTCAATTCTTTATTTTGGAACATATGATCCTTTTCCAGGTGACTCAAGGCTGGCTTACTCTAATGAGTGGTGGCTACAGATACAGACACAGCACGTCCAAGGCAGCAAATGCAAACATTCAATGTTGAATATTCTATTAGCAAATCATATTGTGCCATTTTGGACCTGGGGGGGGGGGAATGGGTACTGTGGGGCTGGGGTCTTTAGGTTGCAAAGGAAAAGGGAGTCCTAGGGGACTTGGATGCACAAGAAATGGCCTCGGGCAAATCACTCAGACTTTCTGAGCTTGTCAATTCACCTGTAAACTGGCACCCAACACACCAGGCATCTCTCTCTTTCCCTTCTCTCTCTCCCTCCCTCTTTTTCTCTCTGCTGTCCTCCAGAATCTGTTTTGGCTGCCCCCAGGGAAGCAGGATGAGCTTAGCTGGGGAGGAGGAGGGAGAAGATGGCCAGGGGTCTGGTCCCTGCCGAGACCTGAGGCCAGAAGCTGATGGAAACATTGATAAAAGTGTCTGTGCTATGTGAGCACAGGCAGAATAGCTGAAAAGCCCAGAGGCCTTTCTCCCCATCTCTGCATGGCACATGGTGCCGTCCTAGCATCCCCAAGACCACAGGCTTTGAGGTGCCTCCCTGGCATGGAGGTTGGTGTTCTCATAATGAGCACATTGGGGGCATGTCACCACACCGGGTGGCATTGGTGACCAAGGGCATGTGGAGCCAGAACAGAAGAGAACAGCCCGTGTTGAGCGAACCTGCCTTTCGGGCTTCTGGGCACAGGTAAGAGCTGGAGAACACGGCTCAGGGCCTTTCTGTCCTGTGTGAGTCCGCTGGGACTCACGTCGACCCAGGATGGGTATGGAATCCCAGCACTGCTCCCGCGATCAGCCCCACTGTGGCCACCTGGTCTGAGCCACCATTGTCTGTCACCTGGATCCTGCAGCAGCCCCCTGCTTCCTCTTTTGCCCCCCACAGACTACTCTCGACACAGCAGCCAGATTTGTTAAAACCTAAGTCAGACGGAATGACTTCTCAGCTGCAGATTCTGCGGCAGATCAACATTTCATTCAGAATAAAAGCCAGAGTCCTTTCAGTGGCCACGAGGCCCACACACGTGCCTTTTCTGCCCCCATCTACCACTACTCTCCCCCTCACTCACTATGTTCCTGAACACTGGCTTTGTTTCTAGTCCCCAAACACACCACAGGGCCTTTGCACCTGCTTTTCTTCTCTTTCTGTTATACTCTTCTCCAAAATTTGCCCATGGCTCACTTTTTGCCTTTATAATAAGAAATACATACATTTGGTCTTCATCCTCATTTCTGGCACAGAGCTCCTAAGACCCTTGGAATTTCCTAAGTAATGAGAGTGATACAGGTACCTTTTTTATGTTAATAAGGTGACTTTTGGACCCCCACCTAAGGATGGGGGCTCGATGCCAGGAGAACCAACCGTGTGATTGAAGGGCTGGACTTTCAGTCCCACCTGTGACCTCCAGAGAGGATAGGCCAATCGCCAATGGCCAAAGAGTTGATCAATCGTGCCTATGTAGTGAGGCCTCTATAAAAACCCAAAAGAAGGGCTTCAGAAAACTGCCAGGCTGGTGAACATGTGGAGATTTAGGGAGCGTGGCATGCCCAGAAAGAGCATGCAAACTCCACACCCTCTCTCTATCCCTTGCTGTATGTATCGCTTCCATCTGGCTATTCCTGCTTATTATATCTATAATAATCCAGTGGTCTAGTAAGTAAAATGTTTCTCTGAGCCACTCTAGCAAATCACTCAAACCCAAGGAGGGGGCCAGTCCGTCGGAAGTAAGGGGAACAATCTGGAGTCAAAAGAAGGGGTGGGGGGGCAGTCTCATAGAACTAAACGTTTAACCTGTGGGATCTGATGCTACCTCATGATAGTGTCACAACTGAGTTGAATTCTCAGACACCCTTTCTGCTGTGTCCCCAGTATCTAGAACAGTGCCTGCCATATGCTGGGTGCTTAGTAAATGTTTGTGAAATGAATAAATGAATGTATGAATGAATACAGAAAGTGTGATCTTTTTTATCATCCACAGATTGATGAGGACTGACACATATGGGCTATGTGGCCTCATAGGGTCACCAGGAGCATCGGCTGGGCTAAGGTGTGTAAAATATCTAGCACATAGTAGGCACTCTGTCAGTGGCAACTATAATTATTGTTATTGCCATTGTTGTTGTTGCATTCTCTCTGCCCCTCTCTGATCCTCTGTCTCCTCTGCACAATATTCCCACCCCCTTTTGTCTCCCGATTTTGTTCTCAATGGGTCTCCTCTCCTCATTTATCAGCTCCTATCAGCCCCTCAATTTTCCTCTCTTGCTGCTACTCAAGGAAGCTGTCTAGCCCAGCGGGCCCCTGGGACCTCATTCTGTGTCTCCACTGGGTCTGCCTCGCTCCCTGGAAAAGCGAATCATCGTGAATCACTTCCTCCCTGGGCCAAAAACCCAAAGCATCCTTGACAACATGCACCGGTGCTGGCTACCGACAGACCTTTTCAGATGGGACAAGCCTCAAATCAATTTTCATTTCTTCCAGGTGAGAAAGAAGGGCTGTTTGGTGACCCGGGGGGCCTCTGTGAATCTCCAGCAAGAAATCACTCTGGTTTCTACTTTTCTGCTTAGGTGAGCTGCGGGCCTTTCTGCAAACTCGGATCTTTCTCCAAATGATTCACAGAAACAAATGCTCCCCGGAGGCAGAGGCGGGCCCACGCCTGTGTGCTGTGCTGGCATCCCGCAACATTATTAATTAAATTTGAGACAATATCAAAGTAGTGATAATAATCATTAAGGCTCATAAATACTAACCAGGTGCCAGGCCCTCGACTGGCTAACAGTAGTTTATTTAACCCTTAACACAACCCTTTGTGGGAGATACTCTCCCCACTTTATAGAGGAGGAAAATAAGGCACAGAGAGGTTCAGTAATTTGCCTAAGGTCACACAGCTCGTGAATGGAGAAGCCAGGATTTCGACTCAGGCAGTCTGGCTCCATTATTGAACACATACCATAGGGCCAGACACTGCTGGGTGCTGGGAATACAGAAAGGAACGACAGAAGACACAGTCTCCGCCTTCACAGAGTTTATGGTCTACCAGAAGGCAGGGGCATTAAACCATGAAATGTATAGCTACAGGTTGCAATGAGGCCAGGAAAGGAAAAGAGTGTGACAATCCCTTTGGATTCCTCTTGGAATAAATGATATCTTTAGAATTCACTTTCACCAGGGCCCACTGGTAGCTTTTAGTCCAGTAAAACCTGGGTTTAGAGAAGCCAAGTGGCTATTCTTTCTTGGGCACTGGGTAATAAATGTCATGATTTATATCCAAACTTCCTTCAATCATTCCATTTTCATCCCCTTTGACAGGTGGAAAACAGACTCAAGGAAGTCAAGGGACTTGCTCAAGGTTCTCTGCCAGCAACAGCCAGAGCCAGGACTGAACTCGGTGGAGTCTGATTCTTTCTTCCGCATAGTAGATCCAATTTCTCAACCTCAGCCCCATTGACATCTTAGGCCACATAATTCTCCATTTGGGGGACTGTCCTATGCACTATAGGATGTTGAGCAGCAACCCAGGCCTCCACCCAATAGATGTCAGTAGCGGGCCCTCTCGAGCTGTGATGGCTGAAGATGCCTCCGAACATTTCCCAGTGTGGGGGGTGAGGGATCAGTCCTGTTCGAAAGCCATGGCAATGGATGCCCACCCATCCCCATCCCCAGGCTGTCTTATTCATCTCTGACTACCTAACACCCAGCACGGTATCTGGCCCGTAACTGGTGCTCAACTAAAGTTTGTTAAATATAAGGAAGGAAGTGAGTGAGACAGGGAGAGGAAGAAAGGGACGGAAGGAGGAAAGTTCACCCAGTATGCGTACTACTGAAAGTCTGTAGATAAGTCAACCCAAATTGATTTTGTAACCCAAATTCTATTTGCAGTACCCTGGGGGAAAGACAAGGTTTTAGGGAATCTTGTGAGAAATTCTTACATAAAATGAGCAGTCTTTCTGTGATAGGATTCAGGGGACACATACAACCACACACACACACGTAAAACTCTTCAGATTTGGCTTTTCTGCATGGTTTACCCAGAGAATACCACCCTTGGCTCAAAGTGGGACGAACCAAGCTACGGTTGCTCTTTTCCATGGGAATTCAATTACCCATTTGGCAAAACACCCCAGGACTCCTCCAAACTCCTTCACAGAACAGTATTTATCAGCGATTGACTGTTATTATGACCAAGAGGGTCCCAGCTGGCTTTTCACCACCCAGTTTCTCCCACTTTCAGCCTTGCGGGATAGGGCTGACAATACCATAATCTCAGCTCAGAATTTCCCTGGCCTCAAGGACAGCTTTTCTGTTTGTACGTTTCAATCAACAGAAGCTCCAGTGTTTCCAGGGCAGATGTTTCCTGTCTGTTCTCTCTGTGTCCTGAGCAGAAAGGCCCGTTAAGGCTGCACTGTTGGACAAGCCTTTCAATCAAAGTTTTTATTCCTGGATATGAGTGATGGACAACAGGAAAGGGAGTTCTGGATGTGAAATCCAGGCAGGAGAGAATTGTGCAACCACCTGTCTTCTGCGTGCTTCCAAATGAGACCAAGATATGTCCTTGTATCGGGTGCCTGATGACGAGCAGGGCATATGGGAACCACTTACATCCAACTTTCAACACTCAGAAGTGGAGTGACTCTGAGATCATGGAAAATGCGTATATATTGGCCTCTGCCCCTGGCTCCTGACACAAGGGTCCTAAAACCGTTGCAATTTCCTAACTGCTAACAGCACCAGGAGCATCTTTTGCTCTAATCAGGTGACTCTGGATGGGCTCCTGGATGGCGGCTGGTCCCCAGAAAGACCAAGCCATGATTAGAAGCTTAGAATTTTTAGCCCCAACCCCTCATTGTCTAGCAAAGGGAGAGGATCTGGAAATGGAGTTGATGATCGATCATTAACTGCGTGCCTGCGTGAGGAAGCCTCCAAAAAATCCCATGGGGCTTGGGGAGCTTCCAGGTTGGAAGGATGGGTTTCCAGACGTGAACCTATCACACACTGGGGTGATGCAACTCAACCCCACAGGAACAGAAGTTCCTGTGCTTAGAATGCTCGCCACCTCGCCCTGCGTCTCTCTTCATCTGGCTTTTCATGTAGCACCCTTTATCATGTCCTTTCATGAGCTGGTAAACGTGTTTCCCCAAGTTCTGGGAGCCGCTCTAGCAACTTAATCGCACCTGAGGAGGGGGGCATGGGAACTTCCTACTTACAGCCAAGCCCAACAGAGATCGTGGGTAACCTGGGGACCTACTATTTGTGGTCAGCATCTGAAATAGGTTGGGGACAGTCTCCTGGGACTGCACCCTTAACCTGTGGGATCTGACGCCAAGTCTAGGTAGTTGTGTTACAATTGAGTTAAATCCCAGACACCCCACCAGTGTCATAGAGAAATGCTTGGCATGGGGAAAAACCTCCACACATTTGGTGACCAACAGTGTCTGAGGTGAAGTGCTCTGTGTGGGTAGTAAAAGAAACACACAGGAGGCAAAAACCGGGTTTGTCTTAAGGAAGTGATTTTGGAGGAGCTATTATAGGTCTCTGGGTCACAGTGCCATCATTTGCAAAATAGAGGTGCTAATATTACCTACCTTATAGGTATCTAGGTGTCTTGTTAGCCAGTTCCAGGCACTGTAAGCATAAGCGATTGCTGCGGAGATGAATTGGAATCCTGGAAAAAGCAGTGTGGCCAGGGAGGGGGGAAGTGGTAGGTAGTCACAGTGATTTGATTTGTGATGTAAGAATTCACTTGTGCCACCTTAAACCTGAGTCAACTTGACTTAGAAGTTTAGAAGGGTGTGGCGCCTTCAACAAAATACCTGAAACTTGCATTCATACTACTTCCCATGACAACGCTGGAATTCCTATGCACTCAAGACAATGCCAAGTAGCAGATCACTTCCTTTACTCTCTGGAGCGTGGGCTCTATGTTCCGAATGGGCACGGACAGGAAGTTCCTGGCTCAGAATGACGGTCACCAGTTTTCCAGTGTTGTTTTTAAGAACAGAGCTAGTAGAGAAGTGTGAAGGATAGTTGGATAATTCTTCAGGTTTCTAGAGAAGCCTGGTGTTTATGGCATCAGATGTGAGACCAAAACCTGAATTTGTATCTTAGTCCCAAAAGTCAGAGTCTGCGTGACTTTGGACGCACCTCCTGACCTCTCCGAGCTACCGTGTCATGGATACTTTGTTTTCTTTCTCCAGATCACTTCTCCCTTGTCCACCAAAGCACTCAGCATCTTTTTGTGAGTAACTTCACCCCCTCTATCTTCAGCTCTGTTGTTTCCAATGAGATTGATCCCACTCTCAGCTCTACCGTGGGCCCTGATTGGCTTGAGTCAATGAGTGCATACTACCTGTCCACCTACTATGATCGACTGATGCATAGACCTCTGACCCAGTTCCCACCAATAGGACATGAGCAGAGGTTTTCTGAGGGTTGGGGGGCAGACGAGTGCTCTGCCCTGCAGGAGACTTACCAGAAGAACTCATTTGTGTCCCTTTTGGGCATTGCCATGTGAGGATATGAGAATAAGAGGCTGCAATGAATCAACTTGAGAAAGAAGCCAGCAAGGCAGCAAAGAGAGTCATCCAGAAAAAAGAAAGAGCCTTAATGACAGCATGAGTCCCTGGATCAAACCATTCTTGAATCAGACTATCCCAGGGCAATTCAGTTATATGAGCCAGCAATCTTCCCATCCCCACTCCCCAGTGTCTTTCTTCCACAAGCTAGTGTAGGTTGGACTTTTCTGTTGCCCGCAACCACAATATTCCCAACTAGAACACTCTGTTTTCTCTGCCTTACTCCCTCCCCAAATTTCTGGAAGAACAAAATAAGATAATAAGGTATGTGAAAATGACAGGTAAACTGTAAAGCACCAGTACCAATGAGATGTGACGAAAATCAGAATAATTAATGACCCTGCCTCAAGGACTTCCTAGCCCAGGATAATCCAATTTGCCGCAGATGTGGAATATTTCCTTCCATTACTCTGAAATATATTTAGGTTCATTATGTTGAAATTATTAGATCACACATTGATAATGGTGTTTAATGGGGCTAACAGTATTATTCTCCCGTAAACAGAAATGTATATAACAGAAATTAACAATTCTGTTAAGGCTTCTTCTATTCACGGTTACTAGCCACAGCCCAGCTCTTAGCGGTGTGAGTCCACTCTGTGTAGAGTCTGCATGAAAATGGACACCCCATCCCCGAGGAGAGAAACATGAAGCCTCTGCTTTTGCATCAACTGCCAGTTCGCAGCCTTGTCTGAACAAGACAGCATGACGCTGTTCCAGCTCTGCCACCGAATCTCTCTGTGACCTTGGGCACGTCACTTAACCTCCGTAGACCTCAGTTCCCCATCTACAGAATACGGCAGTCAGACTTACCAGAGATTTTTAACTTTTGGTGAACGCCTGTGAGAAGCTGCTAAGAATTCTGGGTCTTCTCCAGAGGAATGCACTCCTCCTTTTTATAGCTGGAATAGCGTCTAGCTTCTTGCAGAAGGCCCATAGAAAGCTTAATAAGCTTTTCCCTTTTCATGAAGCCAAACCAACAAGAAACCTAGATTAAATGACCTCTAAGGGCCCTCTGAGCTCTATATATTAAGTGTCCATAATTCCATGAGTCCCTGGAAGTAACACAGTCATATTTGAGTTTCAGAAAGATCACTTAACCAAAAAATGGAAAGTCTTTGGGCTTAGGTATCAGTGAAGAGAGGCTAAAAGCAGGGAGTCAGTGAAGAGGCTCTTGCAGTCATTCTGGTAAGAAAGAATGTGGCTCAGACAAGACTAAGAAAAGGGGATGGATTAGAGAGAGAGCCAGAAGTCAGGACTTGGTATAAGATTAGATATAGGGAAGAAGTCCCAGGGTTCTGGCTATCACTTAGGATGAAGTTCAGCTGCAAGAAACAGGAAACCCAAAATTATAGTGGCTTAAACAAGAAAGAAGACTCTTCCTCAGCTCCCTCTCTCTCTGGGGGTAGACAGTCCACGGCTTTTTGACAGCTCTTCAATATTTAGAGAATTTGGCTCTTTCTACCTGTTTCACCACCCTGTCACATTAGTTCTATCCTCGGGGTCCAAAATGGCTGCGGGAGTTCCAGCTATCACACCTGCGTTTCAGGGTATATGAAGGAGAACAAGTGGAAGTGCAAAATGGAGCCCCCTTAAAGAGCTTTCCTAGAAGCAAAGTTTCCACTTGTATCTTCGCCAACTAGAACATAGTCACTTGGCCACACCTACCTGTCAGGTAGGCAGGGAAATGTAATAAGTTGAAATTTGCTAGGCATATTGCTCAAGATTCTGTTAGTAACGAGGAAGGGAGAACAGGTGTTGGGAGGTAGCTAGCAGTTTCTTCCATGGTTTCCACTGACAAAGAGACACCAGGAGGTGGAGGAAGATAGAGGAGAGTTGGATTCTGGGGAGGAAAATAAAGAATTTGGTCTGGGCTATGCTAAGTTTCAGTGCCTGGGGAACAACCATGAGAATTATAGGATAGCTGGATACACAAGCATGAAACTGAGGGAAAAGGCTTGAACCAGAGCTAAAGATTTGAAAGTCACTAGGGTATAAAGGACATGTGGAATGAGCCATCTCATCTCCCTGACCACGGCCCTTGTGGGTGTTGGCTGACCACCTACTTCCATCGCCACGCCTAGCTCTCACACTCTCCTGAATTACCTCTGTTGACCCTGACAAGCCTTACAATGTTGGAAAATAAGAATACTCACCCCATTTTACGGGAGGCGTAATACCAGCTCAAAAAGTGACGTGATATCTGTAAGGTCACGCAACTAGTAAGTGGCAGAATCAGAAATGAGAGCCGAGGCTCCTCGCCGGTGATACCCTGGTCTTTCCACTCAGCACGCCAGCCTGCTACCATTGGGTGGCTCTCTGTTCTCCAGTAAGAAAAGGTGGATGGAGGGGTTGGGGGAGAAAGACACACAGACGGAAAGAGAGAGAAACCCAAGACTCTCAAAGAACAGACTCCAGTGAAAGGCTTATGAAATCAGTCTGGACAAAAGCCTGCCTCCTCAGTCTCTTCCCCCTGCCCTCCCACCTTTCCTTCCCACTTCCTAGAAAAACTTGATTAATCCATTAGGTTTAACCTCTCTTTAACTTCCTGATTAGTTACATTTATAAACTCCATTTGTTTTTGCTTTCTCATCAAGCCAAACCAACACCCCCAGAAAAAAAAAATAGGCCAATTTTCAGTGCCACTGATTTACTGCAATTTTGGAAAATCAGACCGAACTGAGGAGAGACACGACTGGAATTTCAATTCCTTCTGTTACTATGGCGGGGATCTTTGGTGAATGAGAGGGAAGTGTAATGCAGAAGGAAACTCGGTGATGGCAGGACCCCAGATTTGACCAAGGTGGCAGGGTACCCCGCCTGTTCACAAAGCAAATTAATAAATTCTGTAATTTCCACCTCCTGGTTGAGGGACAAAGCTACGACATACAATAACAACAACAACAGCGACTAAAGGTAAGAGAGTGTATGTTTTTATTGGCAAAGACTCAAAGTGATGGTGCTAGTTTCTCTGCTTCCGTTTTCCCTCCCTGGAGCAGCTAGAGGGATATTGAAACGTTACATTGACTTTTATTTAAACAAAAATAATGCATGTACACAAAGTCCAGTTTTATTATAAAATTGATGACAAACTTTCAGGAGTCCCTTCTACTTCCTCATACACCATCACGCCCCTGTCCTGCTCCACCAAAGTAAAACTCCATTCGATACTTTGGGCTGTCTTTTCTGGTACTTATCTCCATATTTTAACATACCAATACTGCTATTTGTTGGGTTTTCAACCGTAAGCATTGGCTATTATACTTCTATTATGAAAGATGAGAATTGTCTTACATCATGACCACCCCTCACATCTCTCTCCCTATAAAATACACTGATGTATTGATTTCAATCTTCCAATATTGCTGTTAGCTGACATCCTATTTGGATTCTTGCATGCAACCATGCTTTAAAAAAAAATTTTTCCCCCTCTGGATGCTTTTATGATATTCCTTTTATCCCTTCGGTTTTATTTATTTTTATTTTTTTAAATGTTTTACTTATTTTTGAGACTGAGCGAGACAGAGTGCAAGCAGGGAAGGGCAGAGAGAGAGAGGGAGACACAAAATCCAAAGCAGGTTCCAGGCTCTGAGCTGTCAGCACAGAGCCCCATGCGGGGCTCAAACCCACGAACTATGAAATCTTGACCCGAGCCGAAGTCAGATGCTTAACTGACTGAGCCACCCAGGCACCCATCCTTCCCTTCAGTTTTAAAACAGCACAGTGTCTGGTGCATAGTTGATTCTCAACAATTACTTGTTGAGGACTATCGATTCCTGTATTGTTTATATTAGTGAAAAAACTGGAACTCTAAAGCCTCTAACTTTTTATTACGGAGATTTCAAAGATTCATAAAAGAAGAATGTAATGATACCCCACATACTCATCATATTTGGCCAAATTTGTTTCATCTATCTCCCACCCTCTGGAGGATTTTCCATTCATCTGGAGGAAGGAAGCCCTTTTTGACACATTGCCTTTGCACATGGGAGTAATCTCTGTGGTTGGAACTCAAGATTATGGGGGTTTTCATTCTCCAGTTCCCCTTGGTTTCAGAAGCAGCTCTTTGTCTCCCTCTATAATGCTGGGTCAAACCCACCAATGGCTTTGGGCTCAACTCAATGAACATTCTTTGGAATATTGGCCCCAAGGAAACAATAATTAGTTTTAGCAGAATCCAGACCTGTCCTTACCAGGTTTTGCTCTTTGACAAATGAGGACACAGGCAAACCTATTAGCACAACTTTAGGAAGTTTTATTGTCCTCAGGAAAGCCTATGGTATCATGGCAGCAGGCGATGAGATGTTTAAATCTAAACTCCCACAAGGAAAGCCGTGTTTTGTGAAGCTTAATCTGCAATACCACCTTGAACAATCCCTTTTACTTCTCCTGTCACTATAGCAACCCATAATAAGTAGTAAGGACATTCTCAGAAGAGACAAAAGGAGTTAGCCTGAGAATCCAGACTTCATTTCCAATCATTCTCAATTCCTTGATGCTTTCTTCCTGTGGGTCCTTGGCATCTTGTGATCACAACATCTACCTATTGGTGTCTGGAAACAGCTCTGGATGAATCAGGATGCTCATAACATCTTGGCATTAGGCTCATTCAAACCCAAATTTCTAATGTCCTGCACCCATCAGTATTATATGAGTCTTAGGAATTTCAGCTAAGACTTTCCAACCTGCTAAAAGAGTGGTCAACCCATGAGGCACAGTTTCTAAATCAATCCTTCTAAAATTATTGTGAAAGATTCATTCATTTTCCTAATTCTTCATAAGCCAATACTTGTGGTCTATACTTTGTTCAACACAATGAGTCTACTTATCACACACTTGAGTATTGTAAAAAAAAAAAATGTTAAATTGCTCTATACGTTTCTAAATGCTTACCCTTGATTTCTGTGTTTATCTCGTCATGGCAAATAACAAACAGTTCACGAACCAATGTAGCCTCTATCAGTGTTTTCTGCCATTCATGGATGGAGTCGGCATCCATCATGTGGCCATGCTGTCTTAGCATCTACTTCTTCCTCTCACTTCTTTCCAACTGCTTTTAATTCCCCATCTGGGTACCCATGTTTCTCTGGGGAGGATGATACCATTCCCAGCTATAGGCATGGGTCATGTGACATAAGAGAAGCCAATCACTGAATTCCATCCCACTGGCCTCAGAGATTGATTCCAGGGTTGACATGTGACCTAAGATGGTCCAATTGGCCGACTGGAGTGAATCTCAAAATATTCTTCTCCTGGACTTGTGGTGTGTGGGTGTGAGACCTGGTTCCGCAGCAGCTAATTTTACTGTAATGAGGTAAGCCTTCTTGAGGACAAGGACACGAAGGATGGCAGACCTGAGAAAATTGTAGAGAAATGAAGTCATAGCCTGGATCACACTATGAACTTATGGACCAAAACATGCCATAGTCCACCTTACTTCTGAACACTCTTCTTTTTTGTTCAACTAGATTGAGGTAGATTGTCTGCCCTTAGTAACTGAAAGCTTCTTTTTATTTTAAATATAATTTATTGTCAAATTAGCTTACATACAACACCCGGTGCTCATCCCAACAAGTGCCCTTCTTAATGCCCATCACCCATTTTCCCCTCTCCCCCACCGCCCCCCATCCATCCTCAGTTTGTTCTCTGTATTTAAGAGTCTTTTGTGGTTTGCCTCCCTCCCTCTCTGTTTGTTACTATTTTTTGCCCTTCCCTTCCCCCACGGTCTTCTGTTAAGTTTCTCAAGATCCACATATGAGTGAAAACGTATGATATCTGTCTTCCTCTGACTGATTTCTTTCACTCAGCATAATACCTTCCAGTTCCATCCATGCTGCTGCAAATGGCATGATTTCATTCTTTCTCATTGCCAAGTGGTATTTCATTGTATATATAAACCACACCTTCTTTATCCATTCGTCAGTTGATGGACATTTAGGCTCTTTCCGTAATCTGGCTACTGTTGAGAGCGCTGCTCTAAACGTTGGGGTACACGTGCCCCGATGCATCAGCACTCCTGTATCCCTTGGGTATATTCCTAGTAGTGTAAATGCTGGGTCATAGGGTAGTTCTATTTTTAATTTTTTGAGGAACCTCCACACTGTTTTCCAGAGTGGCTGCACCAGTTTGCATTCCCACCAACAGTGCAAGAGGGTTCCTGTTTCTCCACATCCTCACAAACATCTGTTGTTTCCTGGGTTGTTCATTTTAGCCACTCTGACCAGTGTGAGGTGGTATCTCAGTGTGGCTTTGATTTGTATTTCCTTGATGATGAGCGACGTTGAACACCTTTTCATCTGTTTGTTGGCCATCTGGATGTCTTCTTTGGAAAAGTGTCTATTCATTTCTTCACTGGATTATTTGTTTTTCAGGTGTTCAGTTTGGTAAGTTCTTTATAGATTTTGGATACGAGCCCTTTATCTGATATGTCATTTGCAAGTATCTTTTCCCATTCCATCAGTCGTCTTTTAGTTTTGTCGATTGTTTCCTTTACAGTACAGAAGTGAAAGCTTCTTTTTTGATCCCTGGGTTCCACTCATTTTTTCTAACAGGTACTTATTAAGCATCTACTGTGTGCCAAGTGCTGTGTTAGGTCTAGCTCTACTTCTGACAAAAAAAGATTGTGAATGAGCCCAGTAAGGGATGGGTGGCTAATATAGCTAGAAGCATTCACGGATAGAATCTGGCTCACTTCAAGAGTCCTATGTAATTTTAAGATAATATTTAAAGCACAGGTGTTTGCATTTTATTTGCAAATTATTAACTTTGAAATTAAAAAATAGAGCAATTTTAAGGTCATCCCTAGAAGGGACAGCCTGACTTCCTTATATTACAATATCTGTTAATTTTACGATCTTTCCCACTTTTGCATACCACCTATTCATTTTATTTTAATAGTTCTAAATTCAATTCACATACAGAACTTACATAAATGTGTTTGAAGAGGAAACTTCTATAATCTTCTATAAATGGAAAACCAGTACACTTTACATGAATAGAAGGTGAGCATAAAATAAATACAATGAAATTATAGAATGTTAATAAATTCTGAGTATTGTAATGCCCTGACTCTGTGGACTCCTCTGTCTTTCATGAAAGGAGAAATGAGCAAGTGTTTAAAAGATGTTAAAGACAGGTAAGCACCAAAGCTGAGATTTTTCCTTTTTGTGTTTACATGGAATGAAAGGAAATTTTAAAAGGGGGATTGATGGGGCACCTGGGTGGCTAGGGTTAAGCGTCCAGCTCTTGATTTCAACTCAGGTCTTGATCTAAGAGATCTGGGACCCAGTGCCACGTTGGGCTCTGTGCTAACAGCGTGCGTGGCTCACGCACACTCTCCCTCCCAAAATAGATGAATAAACTTTAAAAAGAATAAAAATTAAAAAGGGGGCTAATTTCTCACCAAGCAATTCATTGCTATTTAATACTGCCTCCGTGTATAACCACAAATTATCTCCGCTGCACAAAATGTTTTATCCTTACCACTTTTGGGGAAACGCTATTCTGGCCAAATCCCTTTTTATAGCTGAGCACACTGATGCCCAGGATGGCAGTGGGGCTCTTCCAGGGCTTTCTGGTTCCCAGCCTGCTCAGCCCCCCAATAGTCAATACTATTTGATTACTTTCATTGGATTCATATTGTTATTACCTTCCAATCATGCCAAGTGACTCTGGGTTTGTTTGTTTTTTATGATCATGATATCAAATCTCCTTCTCTAATAAGCTTTGGTTGCTGTTAAAACTTCCCACACTTGAGGCCAACTTGAAACCAACAAGGCCCTTAACAATGATGGCAGCTCTGTGTCCACCCCACCCCCACCATCACCATTACTCCCTGAAGCCAGCAGATGCAGAGGATTTCACCGTCCTCCACTGCCCCTTGCTGGAATCGCCAGAGATGCCCCGTGATTTCAGTCCTTCCCCCCACCCCCAAAGCCTATACAAAAAACTAGAAGCTGAGATGTAGAAATTCCTCTAAAGCAGCGTCTCTCGTTGTTGACATTTGGGACTGGATAATCCTTTGTTATGGAGCCCGTCTTGTTCATTGTAGGATATTTAGCAGCGTCCCTGACCTCAACCCACTAGATGCCTACAGAACCTCCATTTGGTTCCAAAAATGTCTCCAGACACTGACAAACGTCCCCCAGGAGCAAAGCCATCTGTCCTCGAACCACGGGTTACTCTGGATGACTGACACATTCTTATCCCAGCCCTACAAAATTTCCCAATAAATTTGAAATGGAGAGCATCCCTTTCCCACTAACCCTGGGATAACTGGAGTCATTTTTTAAAAATGTTTATTTATTTATTTTGAGAACGAAAGAGAGAGCATGAGCAGGGGAGGGGCAGAGAGAGAGAGGAAGAGAGAGAGAATCCCAAGCAGGTTCTGAGCTGTCAGCACAGAGCCCAACATGGCGCTTGATCTCATGAACCACGAGATCATGGCCTGAGCCCAAATCAAGAGTCGGACGCCTAACTGACTGTGTCACCCAGGTATCCCTGGAGTCATTATTTCAAAGACCAGGATATTTTCTAAGAAAAAAAGGAAGTAATAGCAACTCCCCATGAAGTTCACTCTTTTTAGACAACTCATCTGCATTGTCCCAAGTGAAGGAAGCTTAGAACCCTTTGCATTTTGACTTTTGAAATTTAAAACCAGGGACATTTTTTGTGCCTCATCCTGGCATTCGGAATCTGTTCTTGATGATTGTGTTAATGTCTAAATGCTGTACATGAGAAAGTTTGAGTAGGTCTTAGGGTCCCGGAGAGCTGTCTACTCTTCTTAGGGGAATCATAGATGTTAAAATACATGTACCAAGGTATAGCATGACTGACTGACTGACTGACTGACTGTATATGGATATTTCTCCATTCATTATAAAACACCATTGTCTTATTTTGGGTTTCTCTGACAAGAGACCCTGAGATGAAAAGCTGAGTATAAGGAGTTGATTTGAGAGTGATCCCAGGAGGTACAATGAGAGAGGAGGGACATGAGCAAAGGAAGGGAAGACAGCAACATGAAGCACATTAATGAGCACATTAATGAGTCCACTACTGTGGACTGCTGGGGCTCAGTCCTTCTGGGGAGTTCTAGAAGGCAGGGTAGAACATGTTGCAAGACTGTCCCACTGAGGGGCAAGGAAGCTGGACTATCTGTCTATCTCTTCTTGTTGAGGGACACTACTGAGGTGTCACTCCTCTGGCTTTTCCTGCCTCCTCTGAGGGGTACCCGGAACACTGCCATAGCCAGAGGCACAGAAAGTCATCAGAGCACACAGGATGGCACCAGAGGGAACAGGAGGTCATCAGAGCACATAGGGAGTCATCAGAGCATACAGAAACTGCACAGTCTCAGGGGTAGGCCTAGGGGACATGGGTAGACACCAACAGTATCTGCCTGGAGTAAGCACAGAAGGCTGCAAAACTTTGGGGAGGCTCTTGCACCTGGACCACCGTCCCATCCAGGCCACAGTCTCTGGAATTATTGTTACAACCTCCTTGTCCTCATGTATCCACCTGCCTACTCTGCACCCAGCAGCCAGCGGCAATCCTCCTAAAACACAAGTTTGGTCACTCACCCCTCCCCACTTAAAACTCCTCAGGGGCTTTAAAATGAAGCCCAAACCCTTCAACAACCCAATCTCACTTATCTCTGTGGACCACACCTTCTGGACTGAACTCCTTGAAAGCCCCCCACAGAGCACCTATTAAATCCCAGAACTGGAGATGAAGAAGAAGTACCATCCACCCACTGCCCTCGGTGATATCCTGAGGTCGATGGAACAGTCTATCAGGGTGGCGGGGGCCAGGGAGACCAAGATGGAAACAAGGAATTCTAATGCTGTGTATGCCCAAGGAAGCTACCATGGAAAGAGCATATCACTTAGATGTAATCCACGAACAGAGATTCACTTATTTTAGGATTAACCCTTTCTCCCCCTGGAGTTACCTAACAGAAAGGCAGAGGACGGGGTCTTCAAATAGCTACGTTTGAAAAGAGAGTCTGTCCCAATGGGAGCAACAGATGGCACATGGGCACAGGGAGCAGTGTCATGGTGGCTGTGCTGGAGGGAACCAAGAGGGATGAACAGAGGGCGCAGAGTTTTGCCTCTCTTTGCAGCCTCCGTGGCCCCAGATGACAGCCCCTCCGGTCAGGATCTCTTGGGATCCTTGCAGCTCAGCAGCCGCACAGACCTTCAGTCTCTGAGGCTAATCAGAGCCTCAGAGGTGGCTGGGCAGCTCCAGGAAGCCAGAAGCAGAGCAAACGGGGGGAAGTGGGAGGGTGGATGGGTCTAATTATGCAGGAACCATTTTCTGTTTACATAAAATATCTTGAGTAATCAGCAGTGATGAGCAAGAGGAGGAAAGAGCCTGCCTGAGAGTCTGAGGATGTTATGATCAATTAAATACCATCTTTGCAAGCATTTGCAGAGGGAAATTTTAAGGTGGAACTGACTTTAATGTGGCAAAGAAGATTTGAAGTGCGTCTCCTTCGGCCTCCAACACTCATGCATATCTGCCTAGCCTATGTCACTAGCTTCATAAGGGTATATACTCCCTGAGTGTTATCACCCTTGTATTTTTAGAATGAGAAAAAAAAAAAACAACAAACCCTGTAAATTATGAGTGCCATCTCTGTGCCAGGTGTTGCAAATATTATTGCTGGCCTCGTGAAAACCCCACAAAGATGACCATTGGAACTCCACTTTGCAGGTAAAGAAACTGAGGCTTTGAGAGGTCAAGTGATTACTCTCAAGGGACCCAGCAAGGTGAAGAGGTAGGATCCAGGTTCACAGTTATGCAAAGCTGGTATTACGGCCATGACTGCATTTCCAAAATCAAAGACACCGCTGGAGAGTTGCAAATGTACCGCTGCCCCAGAGGAGAAAGGCTGGGCTCCACATGAGGACACTAAGATCCCACACCAGACTCTTCCTCCTGCTCCACTGCACAGCAAGGCTGGACTCGATGAGAAACAGCTCCGACCAGACTCCTGGCCCTCTGCTGGTCTGTGGGTTTGGCCACCGCCTTGTTGCTAAGGAGAAGTAGACATTCTGAACAATAGAGCGAGGTGGAGATTAAGCGCCTTTTGGAGCCACACAGGCTCCCCTTGAAAGCTGGGTGACCTCAAGGAAGTTATTCAACCTCTCTGAGCTTCCATTTTTACATAGGTGAGTGGGAGGTAAAACTTACTCCGAATAACCAGTGCAAAATTCATGTGATGATGTACATTAAGTGCCTGGCACGGGGTGGGGGCTTGTCAAAGTTAGGCCCCTTCTGGCCCTTCTTCTTCATCCTTCTATCCAGCCCCATGCTTGGGGTCCTTATCCCTTCATGCAGTAATACACGCCTCATGGAGCTGGGCTATGTTCAGACTGGGTCTGTTCTGCAAGCTTCACACAGCCACACGCACAAAACTCATAGTAAGAGTGCGATGATAAGAATTACTATCATATCATAAGCACTTTAAAGTTTTTTTTAATGTTTGTTTATTTTTGAGAGAGAGACACACACAGTGCGAGTGGGGGAGGCACAGAGAGAGGGAGACACAGAATCCGAAGCAGGCTCCAGGCTCCGAGCTGTCAGCACAGAGCCCGACGCAGGGCTCGAACCCACGGACCATGAGATCATGACCTGAGCCGAAATCCAGCGCTTAAGTGACTGAGCCACCCAGGCGCCCCAACCTCTTTTCATGTCCATAAATCTCCATCTACACCATTATTAAAAAAAAAACTATATAGTCTTCCAGTGTATTTACAAACATAAACCCTTGTTGTTGGACATTCAACTTCACATTCTTTTTGCTCTTTCAAAGAAAGCTGCAATAAACACCACTGTAGCTAAGCTGCCATGCACGTTCTTACTTCTATTCATCCTAGTTTTAAAGCCCAGAATATACGCATGTCATAAATTATATGTTTATCTATTCATTTATGTAGACCAATGTCCTATAGCTGGATATTTAGGTTATATGCAAATTTTCAGCTCCTTTGGATAATGTTGATACGAATGTCTGCATATCACATCTTCATTCATACCTTATCTGATTATTACCTTGGGATAAATTCTTAAGAAGGGGAATGAATGGGGCCAGAGGAAATTTATATATTTAAGGTTTTGCAAACGCTCAGCGAAATTGCCCCCGGAAAGCTTTCCAAGGGCTCATTCACCCACCATCTTACTCAGTGGCTTGTAAACATTAAATTTGTTAGGAGGGGCTCCTAACCTACCTTTTCCTTCTCAGTAATGCATTGCTGCAACGGAGACCCAGCTAGATGTGCATGGAGACTTGGCTCTGCCCTCCTTTAGCCTGCATGACCCTGGGCAAATTGTTCACTTCTCTGAGCCTCACCCTCCCCCACCCCCGCCTCCCCACTGCCCCCACCATCTCACCAACCTCCAGGTTCACTGAGACAATCATGTGGGAGGCGGGTCTTTGAAAGAGCTTTGGGGACTGAACCAACAGACCAGACGTATTTCTAATACAAAGGGAATTTCTCATGCAGCGTTCTCATTATTTTGTTTTTGCACAGAAACTTTAAGTTTGCCGGGAGACTCCTTATTAGGTTTTCTTAACTCTCCCCTGCTGTGGTTACCAAGACGCAGATGGAATATAATTTCTGGCAGAGAAAACAGGCCCAGAGAGACTCGTGGTTTTCTCTAGACCACATCAGCCTCAGGACTGCTACCAAACTTGCTGTCAGCCTGCTCTCTGAGCCGTATTTCCTTTTTCTAGATTAGCAGCATAAAAACGGCTATTAGCCCCAGAAGATGCACTTGTATTCATAGTGAATCTGATGCTGCCAGCAATTTAAAATGGAAAGGCAATTTACCATTTAGCGCTTTGTAGCCAAATAAAATGCAGTGACCCTTTCTTTCTCTTTCCAGGAGATTTGGAATTGTTTCTGAGGGTTGGAAGGGAGGAGAGAGAGATTATAAGACTGCAGGTTCCTTGAGCATTGAGACTACTACTTATTTCTGCATTTACTACGGCATCTTAGCACAGCCCTGGGCCTCCATCAGAGGCGTCTACTGTGCCAAGGAATAAACATTAGTCTCAAGCCTGAAACCTACAGCCTAAATGGCTTTGCCACCATGTGACTTATCCAGTTGCCTGCTTATGTATCAAACCTGCCCTTGGCACTGTGCAGCTTTGAGCAAGTTTGTTAGCCTCTCTGAAACTTTGTTTCCTTTTCTAGACACTGGAAAGAATTTCTACCCAATATGGGAACAGAAGGAAAAGGTCTAGAGAAAGACTTGATCACCTGGTAGAGTTTCAAATAAGACTCCTAAAATGATTGGTCAGATGAGACAGCAGCACTTCCTTGCGTAAGTATGTAATTGTACCCAGGATGTACACTCCCCAAAATTTTGACAAAGGGGAGTGTGATTGCCCTCTCAGAGTATCCTTTCAAGGCATATTAATAATGCAGAATCAGTAATACATGGCATATAGGCCTATATCCTCCTGCCCTTGCCCACAGCAGACATTACTAATCAAACACATCGATCTTTGCTGAAATCCTTCTCAATAAGGAGTTCCAGCCAGTTACGAGCAACAGAACAGGGTTGACTAATGTGATGAAGCCTAGTCAATCCCAGATTTAATTGATCAGAGCACTGGACCAATGCCAGGAATGCCAGAGACTCCTCAAGCCAGAAGCCATCAAAGTTCAAGCTTACGAAAGACTGGGGTTTGCTGCCAGCTCTTAGGGATTATATGCCCTGCCCTCCCATCCCTCCTGCAGAGACTGTGTCCAGTCCAAAGACAAAGTCGCTTTTCTACCAGATGTTTAACCTTGGACGAGTTACGTGACCTCTTTGTCCCTTCATTTGCTCAACTGTAAAATGGGACAATTAACACTATCTACCTCGTTGATTTGATAAGAGCATTAAATGAGATGATGCGTTTAAAGCCCTGACATCTGGTATGTGCTCAGTAAGCTTTACTTATTATTAGCTATTATTATTAAGCACTTACCAAGTGCTAGGCATCATTGAGCATTATCTTAATTGCATCTTGAAAACAATCATATAAAGCAGGTTTCATGTTGTTACATTTTTTTAAAAACTAATTGTTGATTGATTTGCCCAAGCATATGGTGTTTGTTGATACAAAACATTTAATGAGGAGTGTGTTCAGTTCCATGCCCACACGTTCCTGGGAGTCCTCGCCAATGCTGCAGGAACGCTGTGCAGGAGATAGGACTACCTGAACTCAAAGCAGCTTCAACCAAATGATGCACCCATTATGTGGTGGAGGTCAAGATTTGAACCCAGGGTGTGTTGCTTCTTCTGTGGTGCCATGAGACCCCCTCTGCTTCTCTACCACCCCCTCTTCGTATCTACTTTGATAGAAAACAAAGACACAAATGAAAATAAAACAAACAATAACATCAGAGACCTAACATTTGTGCTCTGATTGTGTACCAGGTAATCTCCGATGTGTTTATCCTCTCTGCTTTATGTAACTGTCAGAAGAGCAACCCTTGAAAATAGCATTCCTGACATTAAAAAAAGAAGAAAGAAAAAGAAAGGAAGGAATGAATGAAGGAAAGAAAGAAAGAAAGAAAGAAAGATGAAGGAAGGAAGGAAGAAAAGAAAGAAAGAAAGAAAGAAAGAGAAGGAGGGAGGGAGGGAGGAAGGAAGGAAGAAAAGAAAGAAAGAGAGAAAGAAAGAAAGAAAGATAAAGGAAGGAAGGAAGAAAAGAAAGAAAGAAAGAAAGAAAGAAAGAGAAAGAGGGAGGGAGGGAGGAAGGAAGGAAGAAAAGAAAGAAAGAGAGAAAGAAAGAAAGAAAGAAAGAAAGAAAGATGAAGGAAGGAAGGAAGAAAAGAAAGAAAGAAAGAAAGAAAGGGAGGGAGGAAGGAAGGAAGGAAGGAAACATTAGGGGTGCCTGTGTGGCTCAGTCAGTTGGGCATCCAGCTTATGCTCAGGTCATGATCTTAGGGTTCGTGAGTTCGAGCCCTGCATTGGGCTCGCTGCCGTCAGCTCAGAGCCTGCTTGGGAACTTCTGTCTCCCTCTCTCTCTGCCCCTCCCCCGCTCATGCTTTCTCTCTTAAAAATGAATAAACATTCAAAACAAAGAAGAAAGGAGCCTTCCTGCCTAAGGTCCCTCCACCACTTACTAGATATGAGAGCTTGGGTCAGTTATGGATCCTTCAGCCTCTTTATCTTTTAGAGATGGGAGTAATTACCTCTACCCCACAGCACTGTCATTCATTCATTTGTTTGCTCAACATTATTGAACATCTAATATCAAGAATCATGTTACATGCTTGATACTCAGGAGAACAAACTGGGCATCGCCTCTGACCTCAGGGAGCTTCCTGTCCTGGATTAAATGAAATTATTTGTATAAAACTTTTAGCACAGAGCCTGGCAAATAAAACTTGCTCAATTAAAGTTAACATCATCGTTACTATTACTACCATGGCCCAGTCAGGATGTAAACACACATATCTTTGCCTCTGAAATCCTTTTTAATAAAATAGGGTTTTGTAGGGGCCCAACAGGAGATGAGGCTAGAAGGGGACTTAGGGATGTCCAGAAGAGACTTCAGACGTCAGGTTTTTAATATGTACAAGAGCAACCTGCAATCCTTGTGCCTCCCAAGCATTTTTTAGGTATTTTCACTCTCTTTCTCATGATCCATCCAAGCCAGATGTATTTTTAAATCTCCATAAACATACCCCTCTCTGTGGCAATAAATGTATTTTCCCTTGAATGTGGACCCCGTGTGTTTGATTTGCCTGGAAAGGTGTGGAAACCACCCAGACACGGTGCTAATGGGATGTGACAGAACTCGCAGCTTCCCTGGGCCTGGAAGGAAGAATGTTGACGAAGGGGAAGCTTAATGAGCTTCCACCCACATTTCAATTATCCTAACAAGCTGCCAAAGGAAGGCCTGTTTGCAGTACCGTGTTCTGGAAAGTTTTGACAAGCCCAGGAGGAATCTTTCCGGGCCGGAGCTGCGTATGTCTAGGGAAAGAAAACACTCTTCCTCTGGGAGAGAGGATGACAAGGCCAGCTGGCAGTCAGCTTTGTCACCTAGTACTTGAGGGGATCCTTCCCCAACACGACACCCTCATTAGCCAACCCAGTACAACTGTATCAGCTATAATGCCACCACCGTAATGCCACATAACAAACAGCCACGAAACCTCAGTGGCATATCATGACAATTTTTAATCACATGTCAGTGGGTCAGCTGGGCACTTCCAGTCATCTGAGCTGAGTATGGCTGAGTTCATATATGTCCCCGTGGTCAGGTAGGTGGCATTTTGCTGTTCTTGGTTGGGCTGCCTCGCTTGCCTGGGGCAACTGTGCTGACTCAGTATTTCTCCACACGACCTCTCATCCTACCCACGGGTTTGTACATGGAGCGGGTCCTAAGAGAATGGCCAACATTATTGTGCAGGGTCTCTTGAGCCCAGGCATGGGAAAGGCATGGCGTCACTTCTGCTGTGCTCTATTGGTCAAAGCAAAAACAAGCTTAGCTGATAGAAGGGATGACAAAGTCACGTGGCAGAGAGTAGCTACAGGAAGAACACTGATTGGGTCCATCAGAGCAGTCCCACAACAAAATATAAATAACAAGCACCATTACTGAATAGCAACTCGAGGTCTGTTTTATGTGTAGGAAAGGATGTTAAACTGGGATGCTTTGGGTCTTGAATTCAGCCAAAGCCCAAGAGTAAGATGAGATGTTCAAACACCTGACATCTCAGAGCAAGATGCTGGCCTTGCAAAGATTCCCCAGGTGAAACTCGTTTTGTAACCCTTGGTCCAACACCCACCTCCAGGATATGAAAAGGTTGAGTTGAAAACCAGGGAGAGGATCCTTGGAGGGAGAAGTCCAGTGTGAGGTGATTCTCTGCCCCACTTGACAAGGGGAGAGGCAGTTACCCTTGTCTTGTGAGGGGAACTTTCAGTAGGTAGCTTGAGTCTGCTATGTGTTTCCTGGAGTCTGGAGGGACCAGCCTGACTCAGATCTGAAGAATGTACAGATTAGCAGACTGTGGCTAGAGCCTAGCAGGATTACAGGATGAGGGGAAGGGGTAGCAGTGGAAGCAGGTGCCAAAGATGTATGTGTTTCCCATGAGTTGAGTAGATAAAGGCATCTGCTGAGATGAAGGCATGTTAAAAGGAGCTCCCTCTGCCCAAAAGACGCAGAGGGAGGCACTGATGTCTACCACTTGGCATGGGAGCTGGGAAGGACAGGGGGAAACTGAAGAATCCCCACCATGTCAGGGTACTGTGCCACGTGGAAGGCAGTAGAGGGGGACCCAAAGAATCCACAATGCACCTCAAAAAGAGACTTTTGAACACCTGCTGAACACAGAGAACTTTAAATACCTGCCAAGCAGTTTGTGCCAACACCAAATCGTGACAGTACTAGCCACAGAAGTTCTTTCCTGACCTCGTCAATTGCCCCTCTGCTCCCTCAGGCCATTGGACAGCAAGCAGGAAGGAGGAAGAGACATAGGGAAGCCAACCTCCTTCCCCAATGCCTGAGCTGAGTAAGAGGAGACACAGAGCCGCTACCAACCCCCACAAATACTATGCCTTTGAACTAGCAAAAAGATGCCACCTGAAAGAAGCTTTATCTCCATCTGTCTGAAATTTGCTCTAATATACTCTAACAGTTACCTGTTAGTGTATAACAATTTTTCCCAAAACTTTGTGGTTTAAAACAACATTTATGATTGCCTGGTCTCTATGGGTCAGGAGTCTAGGCACATGAGCTGGGTCCTCTGGCTTAGGATCTCTTACCAGATTGCAGTCAAGGTATCAGTTGGGCTGTGATCTCATCTGAAGACTAGACTATAGAAGGATCCACTTTCAAGCTCACTCACATAGTTGTTGGAGGCTGTTGGCCAGAGGCCACACTCTTCATTCCTTGGGCCTCTCCATGGAATAACTCAACATGGAAGCTTGTATCATCAGAATAAGCAAGAAAAAAGAAAAAAAAAAGCAAAGAGGAGAGTGTCAGCCAAATGGAAGTCAGTCTTTTATAATCTAATCTCAGAAGTAACATCCCATGACTTTGAATGTATTGTATTAGAAGCAAGTCACTAGGTCCAACCCCAAGGGTAGGAGATCACATAGGGTATAAATATCAGGAGGGAGATGATTAGGGGTCATCATAGAAGTCTGCTTCCACACACACTGAATTCATTACAGCTACACACCACGCCATTGGCCAAAAGTCTGTTATAATAAACACACAGATCTCTAGTGTCTACAATGTGAACACTACCCATGTCCTATGTGCTATGCAACCTACCAACCATATGTGGTTGCTGAGTGGAGATGCTTTAACATTTTAAAAACATTTTATCATGGAAGTTTTCGACCATTTCCGAAAGTAAAAGAAATAATAACATAAAATAATAACATAAAAGTGGCCATTCTTGTTTCACTTATGCCCCAATCCGTTCCCCCAAAGCCCCCAGTTGTTGAAAAGCAAATCTCAGACGTCACACTATTTCATCTTTAGGAATTCAGCACGAATTTCCACGTACCCAATTTACCATGACACCATTAACAAGAATCCCCCAATTTCACCTACTAATTCAGTCAGTGTTCTAATTTTTTCCAACTTCAGAAGGGTCTCTTTTACAGTTGGTTGGTTTGGGGGAAAGCTTCGACCCAGATTTTAAACCATTACTTAAGAATGGGCATTTTAATTACTGAGACGGAACTATCCTGAGGGTGAGAATGACTGCCAGGCATCAGTGTGGAAAAAAGGAAGGCTTCTTTTTTTGCAACTCTATCACATCCCACTTGTTCATCAGGATGGTGACACATAGGTTATCTGAAATCCTCAGTGTAGTCCATCAAGGTGGGTGTCAGAATCCTCATTTTTACACAGGAGAAAATGTAGATGCAGGAGAAGGAACTTGCCTCAGGTCACACCGCGATTACTTGATGCAGCGGATGCCCCAACTGAAGTCTTTCTGACCTCCCCAGGGGACTCTGGGAGCTGGCTATAATACTGTCATAGCTTCTAGGACAGGAAGATATCGCGAATGCCTTTTTACGGGACCATACTCTCCCTCGTGAAGCCCTTTTTACCTGATGTCGGCAAGAACCGAACCATATGGGCTCTTAGCTTTTGTTTCCTAATATTCAGCACAGAATTGGGTACATTGCAGGTGCCTATATATAAATGTAGCCCATGTAAAGCCTGGCTGTCCTGCTTCAGCCCTGAAGCCACCATAGCATAGAACCCCATGCAAAGAAAACCCCATTCTGACAGCCAGACAGCCAGTCTGAGGAGCAAAGTCATTCCACTGGCCCAGCCTCATCAGCTTTAGCTCCTTGACAATGGGGGCAGCTCGTGAAGGGAGCTGCGGCTCATGGGGGAGTGAGACAGATTCATGTCCCCACTGTAGACATTCACCTGAGAAAATGTGATTTTCTTTGCTTTCCCAACTAGGTGTTGGGAAGAATCTGATGGAGAAGCATTATTTCTTTTGATGGGGCAGCTATGGTCAAGTGAATGGTATTCTTCCATTCTGGAAAGTCTCCGCAGAAGCAGGTCACCTTGCTCTGGAACCATCCATACACCCCACCCTCTTCTCTGCCTGACAAACTCCTAATCCTTCAGGGCTGGACACAAATCTCATGTGCTCGAGGAAACCTTCTCTGTCTTTCCAAATAGAGCGTCACCCCCCTCTGGTGTACCTATCCCATGTTTGTTGGTCTGTCTTCCCCTCCAAACTGTAAGCCTGATAAAGCAAAGCCTGCGTCTGTCATACCTGGAACATAGTAGACAATAAGTATTTGTTGGCGGATTGTTTCTTTTTATTAAAAAAAACCCCACAACTTGAAAACTGCACTTACTGAATTACTGAAACTCGTATTAAAAAATACCACGGAGCCCAGAGGCATTCTCTCTAGAAAACAAAGCAAAACTTGAAATTTACTTTCTTCTCCCCACTGCTGTTCCCACCAAAGTCCTCTCCTCTATTTGGTCAACTTTTTAAACTCTCCAAACTAACCAAGCCAGGGGCTGGTGTTCACCATCTTTCTCTTTTGATGTAGCCTTTTCTCCTATAACTAACTTGGCCCTTCTGTCTCTTTTGAGTTCTTGCATTCACCCATTACCTAGATCCCAGAGAGCAAAGAAGGCCTCGAGAGTGAAAATCAGCCTACCTCTTTAGAAGGTGAGACGCGATTATCAACTCCTGAAGACTCGAAGTTTTGGCCATTTTGTTACCTGCTATGCTCTCAGCGCTTGGCGTAGTGCCGATCACATAGCTGGTGCTCGATCAAGATCGTCACACATTTTTGTAGTTGCTAAGAGGATGGATGAATAAATAACAAGAGGTGTTTCGAGAGAGACAGGAAGCAAGGGAAAGATGAACAAAGACACCAAATTTTTTTTCCATCTGTTTGGAGGTCTAAGATGGGATGTTTGCCTAAAGAACCAAGTAGCCATAGCTGGTAGGACACAGCCCCTGGTCATTCTCAGACTTGAAGGGCCGTCTGCTGCTGAATCAGCAGGAAACAGCACTGGAGACGTGGGCTAGGTGCAGCTTGGCAGCGTGGTAGCAATTTAGCTGACAATTTCCTTCTATGTTTCAGCATAATTGAATTAGCATCCATGGAGACTGTCTCCCAGACATCGGCAAATGCAATACCGTGGAGCAGGCGATGCAATTCATCTGGCATTATGAGGCATTGAATTGCCATCCAATCCCGCACCTCTCCTCGTTGCTTTGTGTGTGCTCGTTAGAGGAAATTAGGTGGATGCGATGAGCCTGGGAACAATTAAAATCTTCCCACTTAGGCGATTCCCAGCAGCGGTACCCAACTTCTCTTGATAAGCACTCAGGTTTGCTCAGCTAGCGTGCACGCACGACTTTCTGGATGTGCTTTCTAATTCTGAGCAATGGATGACAATTCATTTTGCTTCAGATAGGGCTATGGACTGTTAGGACACAGAGGAAAGACAACTTACCGGGACAGCCATGATATGAACCAACCAGAACAGCATCTGTAATGGACAGTGCCATGGCCGGGAGTCTTGGGGCTCAGTCCACCTGGGAAGAGTATTGCTCAATATGAGTCTATGCAATGGGACTTGATGGTGGACCACAGACAAGGGCCATGAAGACAGTACCCAACACAGCAAGTTAAGGTGAAAAGTTGGGAAGATTAGGAGCAGGATGAGTGGGGACTGAAGAGTGGCATTCGGGCAAATGGCTCAGAACCAAGGTTGTGAACATTAAGAGTGTGCTAGACTGAACGTACTTTGAGGCTAGGGGTGGCCACTTAAAGGACTGTGGTTTACTGGGTAGAGGGAATGGCTGTCAGCTGCTAGGGAGCAGAGTGGTATGGCAGAAAGAGCAGCTTTTGGAGAAACATGGATTTGAGACTGAATACCGGTCCTGCCATGTTTGATGGTTAAACCACTTCACTCCTAGGGTCTTCTGCCTCCTCGATAGAGAAAAGAAAAATCTATCTTGCAAGGCTTGGAGAGGCTCAGGGTTGTGCTAAGTGATACTGGAGGTATCATATGCATAACAGGACTTTGTCTTGGCTTGGGTTCCACCAGAAAGGGACTTTGAGATAAGGATTATAAGGACTGGAGTGCAAGCAGTTTCTTCGGGAGATGATGGAGGGGAAGCGGGAGGAGAAAGCGGGGAAAGAAAGAAGCCAAGGAAGTATTCGTGGTGATCAAGCCAGAGAGCACTGTGAGCACCAGAACTCATCCCATGGGGAACTCCGGGATCCATGCAGAACACAGGTCTCAGAATTAGCTTGGTGAGGGATCTGGAAATTTTTAAAACCGACTCCCATCAGTCATTTGCTGAGGGCTGTTCGTTGCCTAGAGCTTCAGGTCTGCCTTGGCAGTGGGCAGACTTGCCTTCCTCATCTTCAGAGAAAGTCCCCAGGCACATGGATGCTGATACAGGCAGAGGGAAGCCGGCCTTTCCGCTCTGATGTGGTAAGTCCTGATGGGGTTCTGACAACTTCTGCCAGTGGGTGATGCATTGTCCCAATTTGGACCGGGTCCCCTAAGCAAGCCAAGAATGGAACAGCAGGTGCCAGTGTTCCCACGTTCCAAAGAGAGGTGCTAGACCTCCAACAGGGGTGGCAAACTATTTCGTGACCCTTAGCCTCTCACCAAGTTCCGGGAGAGTAGGGAATTGGAAGGGGGCTTTCATTAGACAGCATGGATGGAATGACACTGATCTCTCCCCAGCCCCATAGGGCAAGAAGGGCTGTGTTTCCCTCACCGGAAGCCCAGAGGGAGGCGCTTAGGAGGGACACACGAGAGCATGATTTGTGTCCTCTGAAGACTGGAAGCCCTACAGGCTGCAGTCTGACTTGTGCCTGAAGGATCTAAGGGACACAGGCAGGCGAAGAGGTGGCAATTCTCCCACCAAAGCATTTTCCTTGGGGAAGGAGAGAGAGAGAAAGTGCTGACCTGGAGATATTTGAAAGATGCTTGGCCTAACAAGGCCCTCCGGAGGAATGATGAGCACCCAGGCCATAGAGATGGACCGCGAATAACCAAAGCCAGAGGGAATGTCATGACTGGACAGTGAGAGCATTTCTTTTCTTTTCTTTTTTTTAATTTTTAAAAATGTTTTATTATTTATTTTTGAGAGAGAGAGAGACAGAGCGTGAGTGGGGGAGGGGCAGAGAGAGAGGGAGACACAGAATCCGAAGCAGGCTCCGGGCTCCGAGCTGTCAGCACAGAGCCCGACACGGGCCTCCAACCCACGAACCGCAAGATCATGACCTGAGCCGAAGTCAGACGCTTAACCGACTGAGCCACCCAGGCGCCCCTCACTGTACAGGTTATTTAGAGAAAGTATCCATCAGGTGTTGCGTATCGAGAGCATCTGAAATGTATTAATAAATAGCAGGTCTTGTCATTATGAGCTGGGTGCCTGGGTGAAAGTTAAACCAGAATTCAGGCTGTCAGAGCTAACTCCCAGGGTGTTAAAACTTGCTGATCAGCCCTGGGCCGTACCAGCTCCTGGCCCAGTGGGAGGAAATGAATGACAGAGACCAGGGTCTGTGTCACCAAGCAGAACGTGAGGGGTCCCTGCACCCCACCACTGCTGTGGGGCATCAGGCCCAGGTAGGCTACGTTCGCTGTGTTCATGATGCTAGCTCCTGGGAGGGCATCTTGCTGGTTCCCACTGGACAGCAACTGTAGAAGGAGGCTTGCTCATTATTCTTCCTGAAGCTAAACCTCAGGATGGACTGAGGAGGGCAGTGGGGGTGGGAGCCAGGACTGGCTGCCGCCTACAGCAGCATCAGAGCACATGGCAAACTGCTCCCCTGGAGCTCAGATCCCAGGCAGGTGCTGACAAAATAAAATCAGAACTGAGACAAAGGGATTTCTACACACAACCTGTGCATTTCCAGCCTTCTTTCGTACTGGAAAGCGATGGAGATGTGCTTTTTCTCCGCATGCATCACGGATCCACGGGAAACTTCTTCATTGAGCTATAGCTCTTTGTTCTGCAGGACAGGAGCTACTTGAGGGCAGGGACTGGGTCTCAAGTCCTTTTTGTGTCAACCAGGAGGAGTCTGTGAAGCAACCAAAAGCATTTATTTGGGGTCTTCAGGATTGCAAGCCAGGAGTCAGAATGGACAGACCTTCCAAGAGGGGAGTGAAGGCTCATTAAGGCAAAAACCATAAGTTTGCTTAATTTGTTCTGAAAGAATTTTGACTGGTGCTGAGAGAGTCAAACTATCTCTACTACACAATTGGCTACTTAGTTAACAGAGGCTACATTATCTCTATTTTGACTGACTCTCTTAGCAATGTTTATTTCACTTTGGAATCTGATTTCGCATTTGAATCCCAGGAATCTAGCCTAGGGCTGGATACAGAAAGAGATTGGGCTTTAAATTCACACAAATCCTGGTTTGAATCCTAGCTCTGCTACTTATTAGCTGTGTGACCTCGGGTAGATCACTTCACCTCTCTGAGGGTCAGCTCCCTCATCTGAAACATGAAGATAAAAATACCTACCTCCCAGTTGGAGGGAAACAGAACCATATTTAATGTGCTGGTTCCAATGACTAGAACGGTAGCTGCCATCATCATTATTTTCTATTGACATTGTCTCATTTCCTCACCGTTGTGTTCAGACAGTTCTGGTTCTCTTATAGAATTCAGTGCAAAAATGGCCAGATCTTTCATCTACTCAAAAGATGTTTCCCATTTTTGGTAAAAATCCTTAGTGACACAGTCCACAGACATCGTCAGAGCCGAAAATACTTTTTCATTATCAGATAAGAAGATCCCTTCTGCAGTCTCCTCATGCTCTAATTCTGCCTCCAGTTGGTCCTGAGGGAAAGTAATCTTGCATGACACTTCAGCTTTACAGCTAAAATCAAATTTAGCATCCCGGTTCCCAATGGGGCAAACCCAACATTTTCACGTGCTTCCCACATGTCAAAGAGAATAGACGCATCTTTTGTTTCAAGCCAAATTTCTCCAGGTCGGTTTTCTACATCGTAGTTTATTTGAGCCTCCGCTCTTCCATCTGTGAAATGGAGCCAATGAGAACGTCCTCTCTCATAGGGTTGTTCTGAGAATGGATGAATGGCCAGAGAACTCAGGTTAGTCACACTGTTGCTTCCACAGACCCCTGCTGTGTCACGGAGGAAATCTGTGGTTCCAGTCCATTGTGGTTGTTGGCCAACTTTCTGTCCAGACTCCATTGGATCAAATTTGCTCTGTTAAGCAAAACTGATCAACTTGGACACTTTTTGTGAATTCTGGCCAAATACCCCAACTGTTTAGTTTTTGCTCTCATTAACCTTAAAAATTAAACTGTCAGTTATTTTAGCAGCAAAAATGGGTTTATTTGGGAAAAAAGGAGAGAATCACAATCCCAGACAAGCAGGCTATGGCAAAACCACAAACAAGGGCCCAGAAGGAAGGAAAGGAACCTCTTTTATAGAGGAGAAGGTGAGGGGTGGGGGCGGTAGTTGGAAGGGCTGTTGTAAACAAAAAGTCCATTGGAGTAAACTGGGGGTTCGAAGTGTACTGGCTTCTCATTGGCTGAGCTGTGACTGTCTCTCATTGGCTGGGCTGTTGCTGAGGGAGGAGAGAACTTTTCTTCCTCCTTTAGGATAGTAAAGTACTATCACTTGTAACTGTCTCTCATTCTGTTGGGTCTGCAATTGATTCTAAGTAGTAGGGTGTGAGAGCTCCCCCTGCTGGCCGTCTGACTCCATTTTTAAGGAGGTTTCCTTTGATTAATCTTCACATTGTTGAACCAACAGAACTCTAAGCTACAGAAAGAACTTGGAAGTGAAGCTGAGTGCTTTAGAGGAGTGGAGGGGACACGCCACAGGGTGTGGGTGGGAATGGTTAGGGACAAGGCTAAAAGGAAGCAGGACAGGGCCGTGAAGGTGAAGCAGCTGGCTGCCAAGTAGAAGTGCTCTGATTCTCTCCTAAGCATCAGGGAGTGATCAGAACAGAAAAGGGTGCCTACCCCTTGTCCGACTCAACTCAACCTTGTCCGACTCAACCCCACGTGGCAAAGTGCATCTCTGGCATGGAAAGTGCCCAGAGAAGGAAAAAGGAGGGTCAGAGAAAGTAACAATTGCAGCTACCACTGTCTGAATGCTGTGCCTGCACCTTGTATATGGCATCCACTCACCCCTCCCGAGAACCCAGCGAGGTGGGCATTATTATCCTCATTACACACAGATGGTCCTCCAGCCCTGAGAAGTGAGTTTCTCAACATCCCCCAGCTGCCTCTTTCTATCTGCCAGGCCTTTCATGTTTCCATCATTATTCAATCTTCAACAATCATTTACTGAGTGTCAAACCCCCGTGTCAGGCACTAGGCAGGTTGGTATCAGGAAAGCAGAGAAAAGAGAGGATTTCAGATGAAGAGGTCGGGGGAACAGAAGCCCAAAGCCAGAACCAGGTTTTGTTTCTTGCAAAGTGCCTGGAACAGTGGCGCCAGCAGCCTGTGCCCAAAGGCAATCAGACACAAAAGTAGAGCCCAGCCCCTGGCGGGGAGGGGGTGTCACCTCATCCTATCAGAGAGAGGTAACTGTCCTTGAATCAAAGGCTTCCCAGAAGCACCGCTAGTAACAACAATCAGCAACACTGATTATTGAGCAATTTGCTTTGTGCTGAGCAGTTTATAGGCTCACTTCACCGACACCAGCCCATTTAACCGTCACAGTGACCCTAAGAGGCAAGCAGGGTAACGGTCCCCATTTAACAGATGTGCTGAGGCCCAGAGAGGTGAACTCACCTGCCCAAGGGCACATAGATCGGAAGAGGCAGAGCTGAGATTCAAATCCAGCTCTCCCCAGTTCTAAAGGCTGCTTCTGAACCTCCACAGGCCCGCATCCCCTGCAGTCACGGACTCACCCCTCTTCTCTGTGGATAGGGGCTGACCACCCCAGGAAGGCTGTAGCAGGTGAGGGCTGAGTGGCAGGGAAAACAGCACTCGAGCCCTGCCACTTAGAGCTGTGCGACCTCCGGGAGCCTCAGTCCCCTCATATGTAGAATGGGAACAGTATCATAGAATGGCTGTGAGGACTTCACATGTGACCTCACCCGCAGGAAGTGAGCACACTGTCCACACTCCACCCCTCTTAGGAGCCTCCCGTCCCATCGTCATGTCCCACAGGAAAAACGAAGGCAGAAGTCCCTGAAATGGCAAAGAAAAGGCCGCAACTCTTCTGCTACCACTAGACTGCGGGCCCTCGGGAGGAATCTCGTCTGTGGTTCCCACGGGACCGGTCACGTGACAGGTAGGGTTGCTTCTGAAAACGCGCATGCGCGCAAGCACACACACAGCGCAGGAGGGAAATACATCAACAGGGTTCTCCCCGGTTATCTCTGAGTTTCGGCACCTTATCTTTCTTTCTGCTTATCTGCATTTTCTGACTTTCCTATGATGCACATGTATTATTTGTGGCATTATCTGAGATCTTGAAAGACATACACCCAACTAGTGCTATAGGTTACCTCTGGGAAATAGGGATGAGAAGACCTAGTTAATGAGGGGAGGTCTTCGGGGGGGGGGGGGGAGTTGTTTTTTGTTTTTCTTTTACTTTATGTACATCCCTACTCTTTGCCTTACTTTTATAATTGGTTTTGAAAGAACGATATAAGCCACGTGGCACATGACAGCAGAAATAGCAAGAACATCACATGAGAAAGACTTGCCTTCAAATGCTGGCGAAGAGTAACCACTCTAAATCTCAGAAGTTCTCCATCTGTAAAATTGGGGTTAAAATGCTGCTTTGTCAAGTTTGTTGTAAGGATTAAAAATAAGGGCTCCTGGGTGACTCAGTCGTTTAAGTATCCGACTCTTGATTTTGGCTTAGGTCATGATCTCAAGGTTTTTGAGTTCGAGCCCCACATCTGGCTCTGTGCTGACAGCATGGAACCTGCTTGGGATTCATTCTCTCTTTCTCTCTCTCTCTGCCCCTCCCCCACTCATTCTCTTTCTCTCTCTTTCTCTCTCTCTCTCTCAAAATAAGTTTTTTAAAAAACTTAAAAAAAAAAATAACCTGTGCATAAAAACCTCAGCATACAGTAAGTGATCAGTAATTGAAAGCAGTTATTAAGAGCTTTTTGTCTGTGCTTTTATGCTACATAAACAGGTGCTTCTCCAGGAACCAATATGGTGAAAAATAAACCCTTGCTAAGCACCCAATCAAAATTCTGCATCTCACTACAATGAAACACATTAGAAAATGTAAGGTGGGGGCCCCTGGGTGGCTCAGTCCGTTAAGCATCCGACTTCAGCTCAGGCACGATGTCAAGGTTGGTGAGTTCGAGCCCCATGTCGGGCTTTGTGCCGACAGCTCAGACCTGGAGCCTCCTTGGGATTCTGCGTCTCCCTCTCTCTCTGACCCTTCTCCGCTTGCACTCTGTCTCTCTCTCTCTCTCTCAAAAATAAATAAGCATTAAAAAATTTAAAAAAATAATATGTGAGGTGTGTCTGAAATAAAATATCCACCTACACTCTCTAGTATCAAATTTGATCCCTCAGTGGCCAAATATACTCAGTGGTCAGTGGTAGATCTTGGACTTCTCTAAGCTGGGCAGAAAAATCTGGAGTGTTCTGTTTTGTTGACTTTTATTTTGTTCTTTTTCTATTCCACCACAAAGCCTTCCTCTGGCTGGAAAATTCACCAAGACCCCCTCCGCCTCCCCGGAATCCCACGAGGAAGTGAGATTTGCCCCGGACACAATGGTGGAGCTGAGCTAATCTCGTCTTACATCTTTGGGAATTCGCTTGCCTGTTGACCCAGGTGCCCTACACATGCTCACAAAAACCTTCTGCCAAACTTCATTAGCCATTGAGGCTTCGGTGCCGTTATTCTGAGCCCCTTATTTTCTGGCATTAATTTAAAGCAACATTTTCTCACCTCCTTTGGCGTGCTTCCATGAGTTGGAGGCTTAAAAAAGGAATTGCCATGGACTTTGTCACAAATTGCCTAAAATCAAAATGTTTGGTTTCATCTCCTATTTCATTTCCAAATGATTAGCAGCCGCCGCCTGGAGCACCTGTTAGCAGGACTCTGAGACCATTCCCAGGCAAAGCAAAACAACCAAACAAAATAATCAACAACTGAAAAACACCACAGCCTTATCAGTTCATGGTTTCCACTAATGAGTTACTGATGTCTGTCACGGGCATGTGCTCAAGGACTGGTGACAATATCTGACACGCCAAATCGAATAAAGCATTTTTTTTTTCTGTTCACTCCAAAGAAGCAAACTGGTAGGAATTTCGTGTGGTGTGGTGTGGCCATTAGAACAACTATTATTTATGAAGTGCCCCATGAGCTAGGGTTTTTCCCATACACAATACATCTTAGAACAACTCCTCAATTATCAGGACGGTCTTGCTTGCAAGGGTCAGACAACCAACCCACACTAGCTTAAGCAAAAATAGACTTATTTGGGCTCATGTAACTAAGAGGAGAACTGAGGTCAGCAACAGGCTCCAGAAACTTCCTCTCTCATGTCTCATTTTTACTTCTGTCTATCTGTCTTTGCCTATTGGTCCCATTTCCTCCTACTATAGACAGGCCTGTTCCATATGAAGAGGAACATGGCTGCCACATTCCCAATAGGTATAAAATGCTACTTTCTCCCAGCATGTGTATATTGGTTCCCAGGGAAAACTCTGGTTGGACTGTTTAGGTCGCATGCCTCTCTCTTGCAGCAATCACTGTTTGTGGTCAGATGATTTGGCCAGAATTGGGTTATGTTCTGCTCCTTTTGACCAGAGGTCTGTGTCTGTTCATAGGAGAAAAGTTTAAAAAGCTTAATAAGCGGATAAAAATAAGGCACTATGAACAGTTGGGCAGGTTTCATGCTGCACAAGGGTGCCAGCTGAGGGGTTAAGTAGGAAATAAAATCCTGCCTGTGCTCTGCTCAGCCAGCCATGCACCCTGGCCCCCAGTACATCTGCTGGAAGAAAGGATGCCTTTTTCTAATTCCTGCAAAGGTGTCACAGGGGTAGCGGCGGCTTTGGACAAAAACAACAGTTACTGTAGGCCACTACAAATTCTAGGAAGTAAATAATGATTACCTCTTTTTTTTTTTAATGTTTACTTATTTTTGAGAGAGACAGAGACAGAGCACAAGCAGAGGTGGGGGCAGAGAGAGAAGGGGAGAGACAGATCCGAAGCAGGCTCCAGGCTCTGAGCTGTCAGCACAGAGCCCAGCGTGGGGCTCAAACTCAAACCATGAATGAGATCATGACCTGAGCCAAAGTTGGACACTTAACTGACTGAGCCACCCAGGCATCCCAATGATTACCTCATTTTTAAGATGAGGAAACGGAGGTCCACAGAGGTAAAGCGACTTGCCTAAGGCTATATAGCAGGAAATGCCAGATCCAGGATTTGAACCCAAGTCTCTGGCTCCAAAGCCCATGCTTTCCCTGTAATAACTCATCAGCTACCTGTGGGGAGTGGGGGGTGGGGGCTCCCCCTCATACCTAATAGCATGAGGAAGAAGTGAGAAAAGTGGATTCCGTGTGCCTCTTGTGTCTGAAAAACCCAGCTATCCCCATGGGGATAATCTAACTAAGAAAAACAAGCCAAGCCCAAGACAAGACACTTCACAAAAACTGTTTGCAAACAGCTTGGAAGTCATGGTGTTTCCTTTAAAAAGGTAATTTCTTGCTTGGAACAGTGAGAAATTAGATGCAATCTGTTTTGATTTCTTCCCAATTTAGGACACGCTTTAGTGACCAATCTGAAGACATGCCAGCATCCTTCTGTCTCGAGGATATGTTAGTTTCGTTTATATCTCTGTTCATAAAGGACATCTAAATCATCCCACAGGAAAAGCAGCCCAGAATTGATACAGCAGACATGGAGACAGACTGAGCTGCATCTTTCTGGATATTATTATTAATAAGAATAATAATAATTACCATTCACTGGGCATTTACTGTGTGTCATGTCTGATACTAAAGACATCCATCACCACACAGCCTTATTAGAAAGTCAGGGGAGGGTAATTTTGGCTATTAAACATCTGAACACCCTTTCTTGGAGGAAAATCCTCCATTGGGTGATTCCTGGCAGAAGCTTGACCTGTTCCCTCCACAAAACCAGAAGAAATCAAGAGTTCCACGAGCTCCCCTATATCCTTCCAGAACATTCCATGGTTGCTTAAGTTAACCAGTGTCTGTTTCCATTCTTTGCATCCAAGCATCCTGCTGTATAAAAGTGTTCTTGGGGAGCCTGGAGGCTCAGTCAGTTAAGCATCCAACTGTCAGTTTCGGCTCAGGTCATAATCTCGCAGTTTCCTGAGTTCGATCCCCACCTTGGGCTCTGTGCTGGCAGTGTGGAGCCTGCTTAGGATTCTCTCTCTCTCTATCTCTCTCTCTGTCTTCCCCTCTCTCTGCCCCTCCCCTACTCAAAGTGTCCTCTCAAAATAAATAAATAAACTTTAATAAACAAATAAATAAAAAATCAAAGTGTTCTTATCCCCATTTTACCGATAAGACTCTGAGACTCGGAGAGAGTGTAAGACTGGGTCAAAGAGTTAGAAAAGCTAGAGAAACGCAGAGCAGAGCTCCCTGAAGGCATAAGAGAGGCATAATGTTAGCTATGAATACGAATTTCATCCTCTGGGGGACCCCTGGCAAGTTATTTCACCTCTCTCTGGGTCTCAATTTCTTCATCCCCAAAATGCAGATGATTATGCCAGTAACACAGAATTCCTGAGAGCACTGAAAGAAGTCACCAAAAGACAAGAAACCAAAAAGAAAAGAAAAACAATCATGTAGGTATTGCTTTCAACATCAGGTCTGGCACACAGAAGGTGCACGACACCCGTTAGCCGTTGTGTCTGTTGTATCTGTTATTATCGTTTGTGCTTATTAGGCTTTTTCTATCGTGTCACAAGCGGGGCTTAGCTGACCATCTAGTAGGACTGTGTGCTTTACCTTGTCATCCCTTTCACCCCCCAGAGACGCGGCTGAAGGAAAGCGGAGGGTGATTAATAAGTCCACCAGGAGAGGTATTCTACCTCTTGGCACGGGGGTGACTTCTGAAACCAGACATTCACTCTGGTTCTGTGTCTCAGGGGGACCCCAGCACAGACTGGCAGAGGCTCAGCCAGGGCTCATCGATCACGCTAATGACGATGGATTTCCACCCTTTGCCACTTGATCACCAGCTGCCCAGGGTTTTATCACCATTTCCCAGGGCAGAGCAGGCCACCCCCCCAACAACTCCTGCCCACGAGGGCCTTTGTTTCTTACTCCCTGTCACCCAGAACAGAGCCAATTAAAGAACTCACTCATGTCTCCACCCTCCACCCCTTTAATTACAAACAGTGCTGAGAGTTGAATAACACAGAACAAAAGACAGATTTATTTACCCCAGGATATAAACAAGATTATCAGAAACAAGCATTCAGAAGCCCTTAGCTCCTGGGAGAATTTTAATTTGCTGACCCCCTGCCTTACAGAAATCTTGGGGTTTTTTTCACATAATTATAAAACCCCAAGAGTCTCGCCTACTTGAGTTGTTTGTTGGCACACATTCACCACCCTGGCTCCTTGCTCTCATTGGCCAATCTTAAGTATCTCCACTGGGGCTTTAAACCAGGCTCTTTGGAGACAATGCAGGAAGCTTGAAAGAAATTCTCTTTTCCTGGTGAAATTGTCCTGTTGTGGGCCATCTAGGATGACCAAGGCACACAGACAGGAGCAGAGAGGAGGTGACGTTTCATTGGCTTTTGGTTACAAATTATTTAAACTCACATTGAAATGGCATTAAGCCAAAAAAGGAGCGTACCGGCTCCTGTAACTGAAAAGGTGACCATTAAAGCTATGTTCAGGTACAGTTCAATGCAGGGGCTTCAAGCATGTCACTGAGCTCAGGATCACTCTATACCTCCTCTCACCTGTGTTTCTCTGTTGGCTTCTTTCCCTTGGGAAAGAAGGTCCCCAGTATTCTCAAGTCTCCAACCTATCAACTCCTGGAATTGAGTGCCACAGGATCAGTTTTGATCATGTGCCCACACTTGAACCAATCACTGAGGGAAGGAAGAAATACACTGATTGGCCAGATCTGGGTCACATGCCCAAGGCTGTATATGGAGTATAAGACCAATTCTATTTGAACCATACAGAATAAGGATGTCAGGTGGGTGAGTCCCCAAAGAAAACTCTAGGTGCTGTACCCAGAAGATGGGAGATGGATGCTGGGCAGATGAAAACAATGGATGACCAACAGAGTATTATGCTGGGGTAGAGATTGTAGAAGACAATCTTCCTGGGGCAGCTTGGAAGTTGTCCTTTAGCATCTATTATGGGCTGAACTGTGTTATTCCCCCTCCTCCCCAGTTTATATGGTGATGTCCTAACCCCCAGGACCTCAGAATGTGACCTTATTTGGAGACAGGGTCTTTACAGAGGTAATCAAGTTAAAGTGAGGTCATTAGACTGGGCTAAGAGCCCAGTCCAATATGACAGATATCCTTATGAGACAGAGAAGTTTGGACACAGACACACATACAGGAAGAATGTCATGTGAACATGAAGATAATCATCTCTAAACCAAGGACAGAAGCATGGAATGGATTTTCCCATATAGTCCTCAGAAGAAACCAACCTTATATTGATACCTTGATCTTGGATTTCTAGCCTCCAGAACTGTGAGACATTAAGTTTCTGTTGTTGAAGTCACTTAGTTGTGGTGGTTTTTTTTTTTTTTTACTGTTAGTTTTTTGTTATTTATGACAGCCCTAGAAACTAATACAACATCCTTTGAGGAAGATGTCAAGACAGGTGGTTGGCTCATGTCTCACTTCAAGCTCTAAGAGACTCCTAAGATCTGCCCCCGCCCCTGCCCACCCAGACTCTTGCACATTGTTGGGGCTTCTGCTACCATGGTCATTCTTCATTTTGGATACCTATTGCCATATGGGTTTTCACTGCTCAATACAACATTGATTCCAGTGTGAAGCTCAGCCCTTTTCCATACCTGCCACACATAAAAAGAATCCACTCACCCAGAACATGTCTGTACACTTTGCTGAAGTCTTGGAGTAAGGAGGAGAAGATTAAATTGCAAATTCACACAAAGCTTCAAAACTGAACAATGAGAATTCATGTTTTCCACTCATTCATTCATTCATTCATCAAAAAAAAAATTTTTTTGAAAGCCTACTTTGTGCCAGACTCTGAGACATGAGAAGACACAAGATAGACAAGACCTCTGTATTCATGGAACTTATACTTTAGCTGGGAACACATATGATAAACAATTAAATAAGCAAGAGAATTTTGGAAGGAAATGTCAGGAAGAGAATAGTAGGGTTGAGTGGGCACTTTGGGGATGACATTTAAAAAAATTTTTTAATGTTTATTTATTTTTGCGAGAGAGAGACAGAGCATGAATGGGAAAGGGGCAAAGAGAGAGGGAGACACAGAATCCAAAGCAGGCTCCAGGCTCCGAGCTGTCAACACAGAGCCCGACATGGGGCTCAAACTCATGAACCGCAAGACCATGACCTGAGCTGAAGTCGGTTGCTTAATTGACTGAGCCACCCAGGCGCCTCTGAGGATGATATTTTTAGCAGGATGACATCTTTAGCAGGAGTTGGGGAGTCAGGAAAAACCTCTCAGAGGGGATGAAAGTGGGAGGGGCTAACTCTAGAAGAAAAGAAAAGGAGTGAGCCACGTGGAGGTAGAAGGCAGAGGGGATGGGAGAGCATTCCAGGTATGGAAGCACTTGCACTTGAGAGGGTGAGGGGAGGGCTCGGGAGTGGGGGGGTGGCGGCCAGGTTAGGAGAGTGGCCCCAGATCTCTAGAACTTCCTTGGGTCTTAGCAAATTCCCTTCCTTACCTAGTTCTGTTATTCAGAGGCTTATTCATCCGGAAGCTGTTGAATATGCCCCAGATTCTACTCAGTACCTTCTGCAACACGGTTGCCCAATACAAATATAATACTAGTCACATATGCATTCTTAGATTTTCTAAGAGCCACGTTTTTTTTTTAAAGGGAATTAGCGAAATTAATTTTAGTAAGATATTTTATTTCATTTAATATACAAAAAATATTGTCTTTTGACATGTAATCAATATAAGCACTGTTGAGAAATTTTGACATCCTATTTTTTAGTACTGTCTTTGAAACTCACATGTGTTTTATACTTACACCATGTCTCAGTTTGGACTCGCCACATTTCAGGTGCTCAATAGCCACAGGAGGCTATGGCTACTGCATTGGACAAATTCATCTCCAACCATCCAATGGGAGGAGGAAGGTTGACCTTGAGATTCTTTTCAAGAGTGTAATAGCACAGTCCTGTAGGCACACATGGGCTAGAATGTGGGAATGTCATCCTGACCTCACTCTCATTTCTCTTAACCTCAGCCTAGGGGGAAAAAGCTACAATAACAATATTAAGTGTCCAGCAGAGAGCAAAGGGCCCACCATCTGCTGGTGGGCCCCCCTTAAAGGAATGGAAATTCCCATTGACTGACAGACATCCTGGAAGGAGGTCAGGCAATGAGGATGCAGAAAGGCAGCCTATTTCCATAGTTGAGCTATTGTCGATAGCGCTGCTATAAACATTGGGGTGTATGTGCCCCTATGAATCAGCACTCCTGTATCCTTTGGATAAATTCCTAGTAGTGCTATTGCTGAGTCGTAGGGTAGATCTATTTTTAATTTTTTGAGGAACCTCCATTCTGTCTTCCAGAGTGGCTGCACCAGTTTGCATTCCCACCAGCAGTGCAAGAGGGTTCCACTTTCTCCACATCCTCGCCAGTATCTGTTGTTTCCTGAGTTGTTAATTTTAGCCACTCTGACAAGTGTGAGGTGGTTTCTCATTGTGGCTTTGATTTGTATTTCTCTGATGATGATGGATGTTGAGCATCTTTTCATGTATCTGTTGGCCATCTGGATGTCTTCTTTGGAGAAGTGTCTATTCATGTCTTCTGCCCATTTCTTCACTGGATTATTTGCTTTTTGGGTGTTGAGTTTGGTAAGTTTTTTATAGGTTTTGGATACTAATCCTTTATCTGATGTGTCATTTGCAAATATCTTCTCCCATTCCATCAGTTGCCTTTTAGTTTTGTTGATTGTTTCCTTTGCTGTGCAGAAGGTGTGGTATACACACACACACATACACACACAATGGAATACTACTCAGCAATGAAAAAGAATGAAATCTTGCCATTTGCAACAACATGGATGGAACTGGAGGGTATTACGCAAAGCAAAATAAGTCAGTCAGAGAAAGACAGGTATCATATGATTTCACTCATATGTGGAATTTGAGAAACACAACAGATGAACATAGGGGAAGGAAGAAAAAATAAGATAAAAACAGAGAGGGAGGCAGACCATAAGAGATTCTTAAATACACAGAACAAACTGAGGGCTGCTGTAGGGGAGGTGGGTAGGGTGATGGTTTAAATGGGTGATGGGCATTGAGGAGGGCATTTTTTGGGATAAGCACTGGGTGTCATATGTAAGAGATAGATCACTGAGTTCTACTCCTGAACTCAAGACTGCATTGTATGTTAACTAACTTGAATTTAAAGAAAAAAGAAAAGACAAAACAAAAGGAAGGTGAACCTTAGGCTGGGAGGCAGGCGGGGCGAACTCCCATGCAGGCAATGCTCACAGGGTAGGGGGAGCTCTGTAAATGCCCATGGAGTTGGGTTGGTGGGTTCTGAGCGTGTTACCTCTAGGAGGTACATGGAACATTCAGTCTTGGAACATCCAGTCAAGTCAGCATAAAAGTTGCAGCCTGTTCTTGCTGCCACCATGGGCAGCAAGGTCTGTCCTGTGCTGGAGGGGAGACGCAGAGGGCAGAGCGGCAGCAGCTGGAGGCAGAAGGAAGGGAGCTGAAGCGGAGAGAGCAGTGCCTCATGGGAAATGTGAAGCAGTGGTCCAGAGAGCCGCACTGGCTGAAGTGACAAACAAGATGAATTTGTGAAACATGCATGTGCTCCCGGGGGATGACGGGGGAACCTGATTTTACAAAAGGAAAATAAAAAGAAAAGAGGGGTGGAAATAGAAAGGAAGAAAGAGAAACTGGAAGGGAGAGAAGCTTCTAGAAATGGAGTGGGATGAAAACCTGAGCATCACAATTAAGGCCTTAAAAAGAAGAGCAGCACCATAGACCAGTAAAATCTGGGCCCTGCTGGTGAATGAATGAATGAATGAATGAATAAAAAAATCCGTGTGTCCAGTTGCTGGTCTGAGCCTTTTCCGTGGCTCATTTAATTTACTCCTCACGACAACACTGAGGCCAGTATGATCATTTCACTTTATGGATGAAGATATTGAGGCTCAGAGAGGTTAAATAATTGATCAAGGTCACACAGCTAGGAACTCATACAGTCAAGAATTGAACCTGATTCTGCTCTTAACTCCTACACTCAAACTTGTTAAGAGGTGTTCTGGAGAACACCAAAAGGTCTCTGTTACAAAAAAACCCCACACACATAACAAAAAACAGGGGGAGAGGGAAGGAGGATGGGAAGTTTAACCAAATAAAATTGGAAAATGTGGCATACTGTCACCCACTTGGAAAGTCACAGAACACAGGCAGGAGGCTGTTACAGGCTGTTCTGGTTACCTATTGCTGTAAAACAAACCAGCCAATGATGGTTATTTTTATGTGCCAACTTGGCTAGGCCACAGTACCCAGGTATTTGGTCAAACACTTATCTGCGTGTTGCCATGAAGTGGTTTTTTTTTTAGATGACATTAACATTAAATCAGTAGACTTTGAGTAAAACAAATTAATCTTCCATAATACGGGTGGGCCTCACTCAATCAGTTGTCGGTTTTATGAGAAAAAAGACCAATCTCCCTTGAGGAAGGGACTTCTGCCCACAGACTGCCTTGGGACTCAGGCTGCAGCATCACCCCTTCCATGGGTCTCCAGTTCCCAGTCTGTCAGCTTACCCTGCAGATTTTGAACATAGTATATTATGTTCAAAATATATATATTGTTAATATGTTATTGTTCTGTTTATCTAAAGCACCCAGACTAATACCTTATATATAATGTAGTATATAAGACTAATACCTTATATACATACCTTATACTTATATATAATTTATACCTTATAATACTAATACTTTATGTATATATAAAGTATATATATATATACACACCTGTATATATACTGTATATACGTGTGTGTGTGTGTGTGTATAATCATTTTTGTTTCTCTAGAAGTCCCAGACTAATACACAGCCCAACCTTAGTGGTTTAACTTTTTTATCCCCATTAATTCTGTGGCTGAGGATTCAGACAGGGCACAGCAGGGACCACTCATATTTTAATTAAAAAAAAATTTTTTTTACATTTATTTTGAGAACCAGAGAGGGACAGAGTCTGAGCAGGGAGGGGCAGAGAGAGAAGGACACTCAGAATCGAAAGCAGGCTCCAGGCTCTGAGCTGTCAGCACAGAGCCCGACGTGGGCCTCAAACTCATGAACGGTGAGATCATGACCTGAGCCGAAGTCGGACACCCAACCGACTGAGCCACCCAGGTGCCAGGGGACCATCCATCTTTACTCCACCGTGGCTGGGGTTTCACCTCTGCCGCCTCCTCTAACAGCTGGAACTGTAACAGCTACAGCCGGGAGACGCAGTTCCCAGGTAGCTTTGCACTCACCTGTCTGGCACTTTGGCAGGACACCCAGAAGGGTGGGCTCAGCTGGGAATACTGGCCAGGGAGTATACCTGTGCCTCTCAGAACAGGGTGGTTCCATGTTCCAGGAAACAAGGTTGAAGTGGTATATGTTCTTTTATGATGTAGCCTAGGATGTCACACAAAGTCACTTCCACCATACTCTGTAGCTCTCAGATTCCAGGGGAAGGGACAAAGTCCCCACCTCTCAACAGGAAGGGTGTGAGAAATTTTGCAGCTAAGTTGTAAAACCTCCACAGAGGCCTTAAAGAAAAAAAAATCTGTTTAGTCTTACTTAACCTGACTTTTCTCAAGATTCCACTTATCTATAGTCACAGGTGAAATTGTGCCCTCCTCCAAAATTCAGATGTTGAAGGGGCACTGGGTGGCTCAGTCGGCTGAGCGTCCAGCTTCGGCTCAGGTCATGATCTCACAGTTCGTGGGTTCGAGCCCCGCATCGGGCTCTGTGCTGACAGCTCGGAGCCTGGAGCCTGCTTCGGATTCTGTGTCTCTCTCTCTCTGCTCCTCCCCTGCTCATGCTGTCTCTCTCTCTCTCTCTCTCTCCTTCAAAAATAAATAAAAACATTTAGAAAAATTAAAAAAGAATTCAGATGTTGAAGCCTTAACCCTCAGTATCTCAGAATGTGACCTCATTTGGAAATAGGGTCAGAGCAGATGTAATCAGTTACATTTAGAAGAGGTCATACTCGAGAATAGTGGGTCCCTAATCCAGCATGACTGTGTCCTTATAAAAGGGGGAAATTTGGACCCAGAGACACACACACACACACACACGGGGAAAATGATATGAGAAGATACAGGCAGAAGCCAGGGTTATGCATCTCATGAACCACCACATGCTAGGAGAGAGGCATGGAACAGATTCTCACTGCCCTGAGAAGGAACCAGCCCCTGCTGACACCTTGATCTTGCACTTCTAGCCTCCAGAACTGTGAGGCAATAATACGTTCTGTTGTTTAAGTCACCTACTTCCTGGTTCTTTGTTACAGCAGCTGGAGCAAACTAATACTTCATTTGTGCTTTCACTCAGCCAAATTCAAGACCTTTCACAGCACGGCCGCCACTGACTGCCAATGTCAACTTCAATTCCCTTAGCTTCCCCTCACTTTATGTTCCCTGAAACTACATTTTTTGGTGAGGATTAAATAAAATAATATACACAAAATATCTAGTAAATGGGAAGTGTTCAATACACAGCAATCCCCTTCCTGCACCTGTCTGCCCCCTCCTGGTCATTCTGGCTTGTTCCACTGCCCTTGCCCCTTAGGTTTGCTTTGCTTCGTGGGCTCTGCATCTTGAGCCTCTCTTCCAGACACCTGAGCTGCCAGTCTCCCAAAGAGGCTGGAGTCTGGCTCCTCCATCCCTACACAAGCTTCTCCTTCAGGCTCCATGCAGAGTCCCCAGGCAGCCCCTAAAGAGTGGGTGGGGGGCTCACAAGGGCAAGCAGTGTGGCGGAAAGAGCCTTGGGAAATTTCTGGGTTTGATGGAGGCAGTGGAAAACAGGGAGTGTTGCGAGAGCAGGACACATTGCTGAGCACAGGAGATTGTGCTCAATCTGGGCTCTAGTAAAAATTAGCTATATGACTTTGGGCAGGTCTCTGAGCCTTTCTAGGCCTCGGTTTCCAGATTTATGCAGCCCAGATATTCTCAAGGATCTTCTCTCCTTTATAGATACCTTTGTACAAATGGTAGGAAATTTGGTGTCCTCCCCAAGATTTCTGCAGACTCCCAAAGATGCTTCTGTTTTGTTCTTAGTTCCATTTAGGGATCATCTGGATGTGCCACTCATGGGGTCCCTTTGACACTGGGCCAGGCAGATGAGGTATTCAGCTCCCCACTCAGTCTCCAACAAACTAACTGCTCACATAAAGTACTTGTGTGAACAGGCCTGTAGAGCGTATTTGGTGCCCTCCTCTGATTCTCCCAATGTGAACCCAATTTTCTGGAAAGCACTCTTTGCCCACCTCAAACCAAGTAAACGCGAATGCGAGGCCATCTCTGGCCCCAAGGGTGAGCACATGATCTAGTTCCGGCCAATCAGAGCATTCCATCGCCAAAACCACAATGATTAAAATGGTCGTGTGATCCTAGTCAGTCAAATGAGAATTATCCCTGGGTCTTTTTGGAAAAAACTACTAGGAATCAATTCCTGAGAATGAACTGTTAACCTTAAAAATAAAACTGTCGGTTATTTTAGCAGCAAAAAAAAAAAAAAAAAAATGGGTTTATTCAGGAATAGCAGGGGATTATGGTGCCGACCCGCAAGGTACACCAAAACCATAGGCAAGTTCCCAGAATAAAGGGGAGGAGCCTCCTTTTATAGGGACAGGGGAGAGTTGGGAGGGCTGTTATAAGCAAAAAGTCCACTGGAGTAAACTAGGGATTTTGAAGTATAGTGGCTTCTCATTGGCTGAGTTGTGACAGTCTGCCATTGGCTGGGCTGTTGGAAGGGCAGGAAGAAAGCCTTTCCCCCTCCTACTCCAATAATAAAGTGCAATCCACCTGCAAGATTCCTCTCTCTTCCCGTTGGGTCTGTTTTGGACAAGGCTGGTAGGACATGAGAACTCCCCCTACTGGCCTCCAACTCCATTCTGAAGGAGGTTTCCCTTTCTCAATTTCCACAGAACCAAAAAAGCAAAGAAATGAGATATAAAAAGACACCAAGTGTCAATGACATTATTTAAGGCCCTGGACCCAGCCATGCCAGGTGTATTCAATTTCATAAGCAAATAAACACTCCTAGCTTATTTTTCTTAATCCAGTCCGATTTTTATCTCTATCACTTGCTCCAAAAAGACATCTGATAGTAAATCTTACTGAAAACTTGAGAAGATAGATGAATGTACAGCATAGCAATGCAACTAATATAAATTCAATATCGCCTAGTCTTGATCCTGCAAGTTCTTTGTTTTGCTAACTAAGGGTCCACTCCCCTCTGCCACAGTGACTCAATGATCTCCATTCCAAATTCCATTTATACCTAGCCTAGAGTGGTCCAGGCTACGCCCACTGCAGCACCCTCCTCCCTCCCCCACAAGCCCTTATAAAGGTATTTCCCTAAACAAAGAAAATTCCCTCCCTGAGGGGAATTCTTGTACCAGTTATTGAGAAAATAAAAATTTCACTCCTCCACCTACAAAATGAAGAGGCTAGACAAGACTTCCCCCTCATTCCATGCAACTTAACAACTCTGCAGTTCAAAATACAATAAAGCCATTAAAATTGTGGCCTAGGAGAATGTTTTTCGAAATGTAAGTCATAACCCATTAGTGGGTCTTGAAATCAATTTACTGGGTCATAACCAGCATTTTTTTTTTTTAATGAAAAAAGAATAAAATAGGACAATAACCAGAGTACATCATACATAACAGAGGTGAGTAGTGGCTCATGAAACTTTTATTTCAATTGGAAACAGAGGTACCGTATACACACAGTACTAGATCATAGTTTCAAATGTATTTCTCACTGTGGCACAAAACGTATGAAAGCTAATGGTGTAAGTCAGTACTTGTTGACAGGGAGAGATGTCAGGCAGTTAAAATACATACATATATATACTTATTTATATTTATATATTTATATTCATATATTTATATATGTATATAATGTGATCTAATTTTTGCCAAAGAAAACAACAGAAGAGACAGACAATAGATGTAGATGTGGATAAACCCGAAAAATATATAGAATTATGTATACCAAAGACTAAATTATTATCCCTAGATGGGGGGAAGGGATTAAGGTGTTTTTCATTTTCCTGTGTATACTTTTTTTTTTTTTTTTTTAGAGAGAGAGAGAGAGCAGGAGCAGGGGAGAGGGTCAGAGGGAGAGAGAGAATCTTACGCATACTCCACACTCAGTACAGAGTCCGACGCAGGGCTCAATCCCGGGATCCTGGGATAATGAGACAGATGCTCAACTGACTGAGCCACCCAGGCACCCCTGTGTATACTTTTTAACTGTTTTTAAAAACAGACATGTTACTTCTACAGTAAATTTAAATTACTCCTCTAGTAAATTTAAATTTAATTCACTCCTACAGTAAATGTAAAAATTTCTTAAAGCCTATTTTTATTTAGAAAGGTAAGTATACTTAGAAAAACCTTTTAACAAGGATATCTGGAAGAAATATACCCAAATAGTAACAATGCTTTTTTGTGTGGTTAATTCCTTGTGTTTTATAATGTACCCACCACAAACTGAGTGTTATTGTAAAAGTAAGAAGGAAAGTGTTTGTCTTAATTTTGCGATTCTTCAGCGGGAGAGAGAAGTTTGCATATAAAACTTGAAAAATCAGAACGTACTGAAGGGGTCGGAGGCAGTGGGGGGCAGGGGTGGGGAGCTATGCAAATCCTTTGAATGGATTTTCCGCATCAGTGAATTCCTCTTCTTTTAGCTACTGTCTGATGAAGGTGTATATTAGGATGCGGCTATTATATATTCCAAATGTCATATTCCTCAACACCTGTTTGAAAGAGCATATTTTATTGAGAAGGAAGTGTCACTGAAGCTAAGAGAAAGAAAGACAGCTTCCACCGAAGTGCCAGAAGCCAGGGGACTCCCAGACAAGAAACAGTTGTATATATCTGAAGCTGCCCTTGAACAGGATGCAGACAGCAGCGGAGGACAAAACCAAAGAGAGAAAGGCAGAGAGAGTCTCTTCAATACTGTCAGGAAATTGAAAAATTGGGCCACCCCATCCAGAATGTCTAAACAATGACGCCCGAAAGAAGGTAAGAGCGGGAAATTTGCCTCCCAAATGGTTAGCTGAATTGTGAGTTCAAAATTATAAGTTATAAAAGGAAATTACAGGGAAAAAATGGAGGGAGGAAGGAGAGGAAGGAGAGAGAGAGGTAAAGGAAACAATAGTGGTAAACGAAATTCTTACCTGTCACTTCTCAGAAGAGCAGGGGAAAAGGCAGCATGAGGAAGAGCTGCATTTGGAGTCAGAAAACACAGGTATGGACATGTCAACCTTGTCTAGGTCACAGTCAATGTAGCTGCCTCGTCTACAGTGCTCGGCGCTCTGGGGAAGAAACTGTGTGTCCCAGCTTTGTGTCTGGAATGGGAAGCCATTTATTCTTCCCTCTTCTTTTCACAGGAAAATGCTTTCCTCTGCCCTTCTGTGTGCAAAATGGGGAAGCGAACTGGCATTTACTTTTACCAGTGTGTTTTTAAAAAGTGATGCATGCATGTGGATTAGGGAAGAAATTCAAATAGCACAAAAGACCGTCAGTGTAAAGTAAGTTATGCTTTATGCTACACATCTTCTACTTGCCTCACCCCCGCCCTCCCACATCCACTCTCCACCTCTATGGCACCAACTGGCCCCCGTGCCCTCCAGCTGCTAGGTGGCTTGAGCCAATGGGAGCCACGGGCAGGAGATCAGAGGAAAGCATTGGGGTGTGTTTGGGGTATCCTTCCTCTGAGTTTGCTTCAGACGGGCTGTGTCCCTCAACTACAGATCACCAATCCTCCCAAGACCTTCTTCTCTACATGATCTCCCTCCTTCAGAGGGCTGGTAACCACTCCTTTCCTTTGTCCCGTAGAAATGGCCACAGCTTCATCCCTTCTATCCCTTGGTGACTGCACTTTGTCCCGTGATCCCCTACACCCATATGCGTGTAAATGGCCACATGGTAAATAACCCTGCCTCACATCACTTTGACTCTGCCATCTGGGTCCTGCTGAGCTCTGACCTCCCTCTCTCCATCTCTCTTGCTCCTTCTCTCTCCTAGAAGGTAATATATGATACACTTAGTTTTCCTCTCTCTTTTTTTTTTTTAATTAACATTTATTTATTTTTGAGAGACAGAGCATGAGTGGGGGAGGCGCAGAGAGAGGGAGACACAGAATCCAAAGCAGGCTCCAGGCTCTGAGCTGTCAGTGCAGAGCTGACACAGGACTCCAACTCATGAACCATGAGACCATGGCCTGAGCCGAAGCCGGACACTCAAACCGACCGAGCCACCCAGGCACCCCTCCTCTCTTTTGTATTTTAAACTTAACCTATCTTGAAGACTGTGCGGGGCGTTTTCTGTTTGCACAGCTTCTACCCCACCCATTCTCCACTCTTTACCACCATGTCCTGTGTTTCTGGAGGCTGGCCTGGATGGACTGCACCAATGGGCTCCTTTGCCCTGTGACACCTAGCTGGGCACTGCCAGTAGGGGGACAGTTGTAGACTGGAAGTACCTGCAATAGATAAGCAGGCATGAGGAACATGAGCTTTGGGTATTTATCCCAAAATAAATGCTCCCTCCCTGCCAAGGTGCTATGGTTGACCACTTCCTTCTTCAGAAGGCTCCAATAGGACAGCTCTCTTCTATGAAAAGAATTATACAGATATTTTGAGGCTTTGGATGATATCTGTCTTCAGAAAGGAATACTTTTGGTTTCTAGCAGTTAGAGGAGGAAAGATCACCTTAATCTAGTCAGAGATTGAGTTGATTTAAAGCTGGTTTTTAGTCTTTGCAAAGGAAGGTCTCCTTTTCCTGTTTACTGTCATTCTTAAGAGTAGAGACCATCAGTGGATTCTATCTTAGAAGGAAGAAAGGAGGGAGGGAGGGAAGGATGAAAGGAAAGAGGGAAAGAAGGGAGGAAAGGAGGGAGGGAAGAAGGGAGGGAGGGAAGAAGGAAGGAAGGGAGGAAGGAAGGGAGGGAGGGAAGAAGGGAGAGAGGAAAGAAGGAAGGAAGGGAGGAAGGAAGGGAGAAAGGAAGAGAGGGAGGGAAGAAGGGAGGGAGGAAGACAGGAAAGGAAGTTCAGTTTTCTAAGAGGACAAAGAGCTAATTACGTTAGCCAGAATTTATTTTGTACCTATTATATGCTGTGTTTCTTACCTAGCATATGTATTAACATATGTTTTGTATCTAATATATGTAGATGATAGAAGTATATAGACAAAGAGATACATAATTATGTCATTTAACCCACTAATGGCCCTATAAGTTTGGTGATTTGGTTTTTATTCTTCATCATAAGGAAATTGAAGTTTATATAAATTAAGAAACTTGCCCAGGGTCACATAGCTAACATACAGGATTAAAACTCAGGATTTCAACTCAGTTCTGTTTGGCTTAAATGAATGTTTATATCTTATGTAAAACAGCAGCTTACAAACAAGCTGTGTGGGAGGGGTCCCTACCCCTACCTGTGTGTTAGAATTATCTGGAAACTCTATTTTTATTTAATTGAAAATTCAGCGATGCCTAATATTTAATTTTAAGTCACTAACTCTGCAGAGCTGTGCTGCAGTCTCCCTCTGTTATCCTAAACCCTCAGTGCAATCCTACTACTTGCTGGCCTGGAAAAGTCCCATTTTGAGGGCATAAATGAATTGGGGTGCAGAGGGAAGTGAGACTGAAGCAAGATGTGTAGTGTATGTGTTTTGTGGGGCTGCTGGAACCAATTATCACAAAATGAGTGGATTAAAACAATAGAAACCTATTCTCTCATGGTTCTGGAGCTGTAAGTCCAGGCAAGGTGCTTCTTCTGAAGGCTGTAGGAGGGGATCCTTCCTTGCCTCTCTCCCAGTTTCTGGTTGTTGCTGGCAATCCATGGTGCTCCTTGGCATGCAGAGGCATCACCCTAATCTCTGCCTCCATTGTCACATGGCGTTCACCTTGTGTGTCCTCGGTCTTCTCTACGTTCAAATTGTTCAAATTCCCTTGCGCTTACAAGGATGCCAGTCATGGGTTTAGGGCCCACCCTAATCCAGTATGACCTCACCATACCTTGATTATGTCCGCAAAGACTCTTATTCCAAATAAGGTCACATTCACAGGCACTGAGGTTTAGGACCTGAGCACATCTTTTGAAGGGTGCACAATTCTACCCATACAGGTAGGAAGCAAGCTAGAGCATGTACTGAACAGGAAATTGTGGGCTACTTGGAAATCCATGGGAATACCTGGCCTGGGAGCGTTTTCTTACCTGGGTTGGAGGTTTGAGAAGTCTTAAGTGGGTGTTAAATGAAGCAAGGTCAGGGCACCTGGTTGGCTAAGTTGGTTAAGCATCTGACTTCGGATCGAGTCATGATCTCACGGTTCGTGGGTTGGAACCCTGCATCGGGCTCTGTGCTGACAGATGGGAGTCTGGAGCCTGCTTTAGATTCTGTGTCTCCTTCTTTCTCCCTGCCCCACCTCCACTTGTGCTCTGGTCTCTCTCTCTCTCTCTCTCTCTCTCTCAATCAAAAATAAATAAATAAACATTACAAATATATATTTAAATAAAACAAGGCCTCCCCAAAAAGGCTAGAGAAGTTAAAATCTTCCAGATGGCTTGGGAACCCCAGTTGTCTGCAGGGCTTACAGATACACCCCCAGGTTGTTCTGCTGAACGCACACATGCGGCCTCTTTCAATGAAAAAGCATCAAGACTGTGCGACAGAGTGCTGAAGTCAGTCGCTGAATTCTCAGCCCTAAAACTGGGTTAGTCTCCGGCAATCTCCACCACTAACAAAGTGCCAAATCCCCAGAGCTTCAGTTTCTACCTTTGTAAAACAGGATTAATAATTCCGTAATTCCGACCTGTCCTGCAGCAGCCCTGCCCGCTGTGACATGAAGCATGAATAAATGGAAAGCATTAGTCACGGAGGGAGCTTGGGCCACATCCTAGAATCCAGTGGGGGAAATTCACTAAGAATACTCCTGGAGGCGACTCTACTTCCCCCACGACCGCACCTGTTATACCAAAGCAAAGAAAGAAAGAGCAAGAGAGGGTCATAAACAGCGCATTTTTTCGTCCTCATTTACAAAGGTCCACGTTCACCGCCCCCCTTCCGGGTGCGGTCTGGAGGATAAGGTAGGAATGGGCCGTGGAACCACAGGGCTCCCAAGGGTCAATGTAGCAAGCGGTAATCCTTCTTGAACAGAATGAAATACAGGGTCCTCAGAGGTGGTGCAAATACACATTATCCAGTGATAGTTCATCCTGGCAGCAATTAGTCAATGGGTTGCCAGCTATCGGGTGTCAGGGGAGCCCCCACTTTTACTTTTGCCCTGGGCCCCATAATTTGTAAATCCGGTGCTGGCATTTCAGTAAAAATACCCAGAAGGAGTTCTTTGGGTGCTAGATGCAACACAGAAAAGTATATTAAAGATATTCAGAAAACAATGACTTTTCCAATAGGTTTTTAATGCCAAACATATGTACTCCTCACTGAAATTCGAGTGCATAGCAGATTCTGAGATTTCACTTCAACTACCCCAGCTGGCATCCGACACATTCCAAAATGTTGCCTCCACTGGATACGTCTATTTTTAATCCCTTCAGATGCCTTTCTTTTTTGGCAAATTGGGAGGAAGAGAGTGCCTGTCGCTCCACGTCTTTCCGTTCATATTTTGCATAAATCAACCAGGAATTAAGAATTAAACAATCACTTCATATCTCAGTTGTCAAATATTTCACTGTTGGGAGACGTATTTGCATATCTGAAAACATGTCGGCCTCTCGGTGTGTTCGGACTGTGGAGAATAGAAAGAAAACTCTTTGGGATACCGACGAGCACAACAGCCAGAAAGAGATTTGGGGCAAGGTGGTCAAAGAAGGTGGTAGGTCCACGTAACAAGATGAGGGGGACGCCCTGACCTCCCTGGTTATTGCCGTCCACACTGACCTACGTCAGGTTCCCCAGGAGCAGACCCAGAACAGGAGTTTGGATAGAGGCGGTTTACTTGGGGGGCCATCCAAGCAGTACCTCAAGGGGGTGGGGAAGCGAAACAGGGAAAGGGAAGAAGCCAACACTGGGTCATCCACGAACAGGCATCTACCACAGGCAAGTCAGTCCTGAAGGAGACCTCTGGGGAATATAGAGCACACTCCAGAGATGTCCTACCTACCTGAGGGGCGAGCGGGTGAGGTATTAACCACAAACTCCTGCTCATCACCCCTTTCCATCGACTCCTGTGGGTTTTAACTTCTTGCACATCCAAGGCTGCTCAGTTCAGAGAGAAAACAGACCTCTGGCCCTGTGGTGCGCACTGAGGCACCCCAGGGTGCCACAGAAAATCCATAGCAGAGGATAGGGATATCTTAAATATTTGAGGGAAACAATGTAACATCTATCCAACACCGTATGAGCTAATTTGAGGTAACTCCGTGGTATGGGTAGTTTGGGAACCTCCTCCCTCCCTCAAATTCATATGTTAGAGTCTTAACCCCTAGTAGCTCAGAATGTGACTTTATTTAGTTGAATCCCCGTAGTGCTGGGGAGCTCATTCGCTCCCTGTGGAACATACCCCTTCATAAACAGAAAAGGGGAACAGCATGTCTCAAGCCTGTATGGGGTACTAGGCTCTATACATTGCATTATTGCACTTAGTGATCCCAACTGTATGAGGTGGGCATAACCATCACTATTTATATATGTGGTGAAGCTGAGGCTAGGAGAGGTAAAATCCCTTGACCAGGATCTCATCACGAGTCCATGGCAGAGCCGAGATTTGAACACACGTCTTTTCAATTCCAGAGCCATTTCTACTTCCAGGTGTCACCTAGCTCTGACAGGTGGCCATTAACAACAAAAGAAAGGAGAGCTGACACTTAACTGAGCACTTCCTTTCTGCTAGGCATGGTGCTTCACACGGACAATCCATTTGGTTTTCATCACAGATTACCTCTGAGGCTGCTCAATGCCCAAATCAGTCCGGCTCTAGAGTTTATGTCTCTTAAAATGGTTCTCTGATGTGTACTTCCTCATACTGAGCCCAAACCTCTTCCTACTCTTTGGACTCAGACAGAACTTGTTGAGTCCTTCTCCAGCGAGCCTGCCCCTCAAAGCTGGATGAACATTTTCCATCCCATTTTGCTTTCTCATCCCATCTCATCCCCAGCCCATCTACTGAATACAATTCAGTTTATCTGCATCTTTGTTTCCTTTTTTATGTTTATGTATGCATTTTTGAGAGAGAGACAGAGAGATCATGAGCGGGAAAGGGGAAGAGGGAGAGGGAAACAGAGAATCCCAAGCAGGCTCCACACTGTCGGTGCAGAGCCCGACGTGGGGCTCAGTCTCATGAACCTAGAGATATGACCTGAGCCCCAATCAGGAGTCGGCCGCTGAACTGACTCAGCCACCGAGGCATCCCTAGTTTGTCTGCATCTTTCTGAAAGCACTTTCGGATTGCTTAATGCTGCCCACAACGGAAGCAGGAAGACCAAAAGTTCCCGTGAAAGGGAAGGTCAGACTCAGTCTTCCTACAATGGCCAGAAAATAATGACTTCCAAGTATCAGCATCTAGAGCTGTGGGGCGGGGCACTGTGTATTGAATAGAGGGTCATCTGGCAGAGGACTCCTTCTAAAGAGAAGCTGAGGTAGGGGCGCTTGGGTGGCTCAGCCGGTTAAGCGTCCGACTCGGCTCAGGTCACGATCTCACGGTTTGTGAGTTCGAGCCCCACGTCAGGCTCTGTGCTGACAGCTCAGACCCTGGAGCCTGCCTCAGATTCTGTGTCTCCCTCTCTCTCTGTCCCTCCCCCACTCACACACTCTCTCTCCTTCAAAAATAAATAAACATTAAAAAAATTTTTTAAAAAGAGAGAAACTGAGGTCATTATCGTGTGACATCATAACCTGCACAAGCTCAAGGTTTAGAGATAAAACATGAATTAGATTGATTTCACGTGAAATAATGCCAAGGATAAAGCATGCAAATCAGAAATTGTGCAATAAATCTTCTGCAAGCTGAGAACCTACCCCATGGGGTTATTGGAAGAATTAAATAAATTAATGTATGGAAAGTGCTTAGCGGAGCACCTGGCACCAGGCGAATTATCGATAAATATTAGTATTAATATCAGCTGTGAAATGAACACTACATGTAAAAATGAGTAATTCTTTCTGGGGATGGGATGTCAGGAAATAATCCTAATAGTTGCCACTTGACTAGGATTCCTCACATGCTCAGACTTTATATACTTTATCTGTTTTAATCCTTGGCAATCTGCACAAAAGTGATTCTTCCCATTTTAAAGATATGGAAGCCAAGGATCAGCAGAGTTTAGGGATCGTATCCTGGGTCATGCAGCTAAGTGGTTAAGAGCTTGGGTTTTAGACTCAAACAAGTCTCGCTTTTGAATTCCAGCTCAGCCACTTTGTGTGACCTGAAGCATGTCATTCAAGTTCTCTGAGCCTCAGCTTCCTAGTCCATTAAATAAGGTAATAAAATACTTTCCTTAAAGATGTGCTGCAGACAATGAGCCAATATATGTAAAACAGAGCAATGTCTAGCACATTCCAAACACTCCTTAGATGTATACATGTGTGTGTGCGTGTATGTATATATGTGGGGGCTTTGAAGTATGAGTAGGAGTGAGTCAGGTGGAAAGAGGAGGGAAATATGCTTCTCAAGGTAAAGTAACTGTGGGGCTAAAGACACACTGAGGTACCCAACCCAAGGCACAAGAAATCACTAGGGGGTTACTGGCAGGACAGAGCAGAGTTTAGAAAGAAGGAGTCTCTTGTAGTTAGACGGAGAGAAAGGGTTAAGGTCCTCAGACCTAAGAGGAGAAACCAGAGTTGGGAGAATGGGGCTCCCTGGCCAGTCTCCAGCTCCCAGCCATCTTCCCTGCAACTCCTGAGTTCGCGACCCCGCCCCCACCAATCCCAACCAATGAGGAAGTCCTCCACGGCGTCTCGTTGCCAGGCAACCGAGTTGGCCCCGGCCTTGCAGTTAGCCGATTTTCTCTCCCTAGCGTTGGGAACCTGAGTCTCACACTGGGGCCGCCTTAAGATAGGGATCCGGGGGCCCCTCTGTGGGCTCCCTTCAGACTTTATCAGTGGAGTTTTATTTTTTTTACTTCGTATTTTATTTTCGTTTATAAGAGAGAAAGATATCCCCTTCCAAAGAGAGGGAACGCTCATGAAAGTTTGTGACTTTCTAAGAAGTGAATAATTCCAAGCTTGCCTGATTCTACCCAGTCTGGACCTCCTTATCCTGTTTATGGGAAACCCAGATGACCTGCCTCCTTACTCCTGGGTCAGAAGCCTCTTTGGAGTCTGTGTAATTGGCATTGGAAATCAGGGAGAAATTGCTGGAGCCTCTCACACCAGTGGCTGCTGAAGTAGAAGATTCGGGGGGGGAAACCTCTCTTTAGGGGGCACAGGCCACACCTGAGGGATTTCCAAGATGACCAAAATACCAGCCACCAAGAAGGTGCAAAGCGTCCCCAACGCAGGGGCCCTCTGGCCCTTTTATGCCTCAGAACATCTAACACAGGTAGGTCTCCCCTCTCTGCCAAAACCAATCATGTTTTCAAGACCAAGTGATATAGGAATTAGCCTTCAGGCCAACAAGAGACAGGGGAAGAGAGGAGTCATGGTGTAATTAAATTGTCGAGACACATCCCTGTTGCTATCAATGGTTGGTTTCTCGTAAAGAATGAAAACGCCAGCCAGAACACTGAGCTGGGCCATCCTATTAGCCAGTAATTCCAAAATGATAGAATAAATCAGCAGTGACACTGTAGAACATCAGAAAAAAATTAAGATGAATTGTAGGTTTGCCATTGCAGAAATTATTTTCAGAGATCCACTGGGCTCGGGGTACGTGCACATCCTCTCTCTTATGGAAAGAATGCGAAGTCAAACTTTCGGTTTTGAAGCTTGACTTTGCTACTCGCAAACTGTTGACATAAGATAAGTTGCTTAGCATCCCTGAGCCTTTATTTCCTCGTGTCTGCAAAGTGACAACAGGAATTTCAACTAGGCAGAAACAGTGTTAAGACTAAGGAGATGTGGAAATTGGTTAACATGATCCAAACACTTGATAATGTGTTTATGTGACATGAAATACTGCTGTTGATTTGAAAAAAAAATCATGAATATGTATGTAATGGCCACAGTCAAGTGTTTCTGTTTTCAAAGGATCATAACTGGGTAGGCCAGTTCTGTCTTTGGTAACTGTGTCTTTGTTATTGTATCTGCAAACCTGTATATCACCACTGATTGACTGAGATAGGTGAACAGTGGGAGAGGGGGTCACAGGCAACCCCAGCCCACTGTGGGGTATCTTATGGCTCAGAACCCTGCCCCAGGAAGGAGGGCCTGGGGAGAAGTCAGTGCACAAAGGAGAGCTTAAAACTCACCCATGGTTATGTGGTGGCCCAAAGTGCTCCTGAGCTCCTACCTTCCAAGAATTACCACATCTGTATGCACCCCCCATTGTTCTGCTCTCTCAGTGAGCTCACTCTGAAAGATGCAGTTCTCATCTATCTCCTTTCATCTCAAAAGTCTACACAGAAGTCCCATCCAGAGCAGTCTTCTCGGGGACTGAACTTCCTTAGCAGGGGCCAGGAGAGGGGGTGAGGAGAATGAGTGAGGTGGACTTTTCAGAAGTAGAGGGGGTGTGGGCAGTGGACCCAAACAGCCTGGGTTTGAGCCCTGGATCTGCCTCTTAGCAGCCCTGTGGACCCTGGGCAACTTGCAGAACATCTCTGCTTCAGTGTTACCATCTGTCAGAGGCGGGTATGGTTATGCCTTCTCATGAGATCGCTGGTGAGCATTAAATGATCTATCTGAAGCTCCTAGAACAGTTCTTGACACACCGTGAACACTCCTTAGAACTTAGTTATATTGTTATTTCATTCATTTGGCAAACATCTATTGAACCTGTTATGTGCTAACCACCTGGTCTTGTAACAAATGGGACTTGCCTTTAAAAATTTCATAATCTATAGTGTGTACGTTTGGGATGGAAAGTGGAAGATAAGAAACAGATAATTGTAATGCAAAGTGAAAAGCATCATTGGGTGTTGTGAGAATGCAGAGGACAGCTAACTAGGACGTGTGTGTGTGTGTGTGTGTGTGTGTGTGTGTGTGTGCGCGCGCGCGCACGTGTGTGTCAGATTTGCGGAGGGAAGAACCCATGTATCCAAGTAAATGCAGTAGAGTTTTCCATCTTGGGACAGAGAGATGAGAAAAGTAGAGGGAGGTACAGAGGTTGGAATGACCATGTCTTTCTTGGAAGAGGGTTGGTGGAACCAGGAAGGTCAAGAAAAGGGAAGAAGGTTTCCAGGGAACTGTTGGGTAAACTAAGACTTTAGGCACAAAAGCTTCATTGAAATCCCGCTGCCCCTGCCCCACTTTCTAGGAAATAATGAAGACTCTAGGGTGTCACTGGCTCACATCTGAATTATCATACTTGTAGAAATTGCAACATTTTAGAGCTACCGTAAAGCATTGGTTACCCTAAGTGAGGTTAACTAGAATGTGCCAAGCCACAAAGAAAATATGTACAAATTGGGATCAACTTATGGTGCCAAACCCAATCAAACCAATAATAATTGCAGTGACGTTAATAACAATGGTAATAGTCAGCACGTCTTGAGTATTTATCATGTGCCAGGTCCTAAGCTAGATCTTTCAGAACCATCTACAACACATCAGGGTGAACTGTTACCTCCTCACAAGATAGATGGCAACGTGGAAGCCCAGGGAAAATAGGTCCCTTATCCAAGGACACTGGCCAGCAGGGAACAGATTTGAAGTTGGACCTTTCTCCAGGGTTCCAGCGCTCCCCGCCTCCCCACGCTAATCAGGCAGTGATAGAGGTTAGCATACACCACAAGGGTATACAAAATGAAGGTGTAAGTGTGGCCCCTGGCTTCAGATAACTTTCGGGTTTATTTGGGGGGCAGAGGGTGACATATAGACAAAGAATAACAAATGCCAGGAAGCCAGGTAAGTGTCTAATGAGGAGTGATTGAGGAAGGATCTGGTTTCTCAGAGGAGAAGGATGAGGCCACACTGGGCTGCATGGTAATACATAATACCACTGACTACGGGTCCACCATGCTCTAGTGTAATGACATGCAGAGACCTCCCCCCCGAAAAGGGTCCCGAAGCCCTCCGAAGCTAGGTATTTTCCTTCTCACAGAATGGAAGTTGCTATGTCATAACTAATGTTACAGTGACACCCTGCCTCGCCCAGTGTCTTCCTGTAGTTTTTAAAAATATGAATAATATATGCAAATCCTCTGCTTGAATGGCTTTTGTTGAGGAAACCTTGTAGCTCGCCCTTACGTGGGGCTCCCTAATCTTTTAGGGAGTTCCTTGTCCCTTTGTTTTTCAAGGAAGCAGAAGAGAAGTTTAATGGGATTAGCCATGGGAAGGGAGGGAGCAGGGCATGTGCAGATTACCGTGGACATACATTTTCTTCCCTGAAAGGGAGCTAAAAGAAGAAGGGCACTTAGCACGCACCCCTCCACGTTGCAGAATGGAAATGCAGAAATGGCATTTTGGCAAAAACGATTAAGTTGTGGAATCCTTTAGACAAGCTCTGTCTCTTGGTGCCTGAAGTGTCTACCTCGCTGAGATTAAACACCCAGCGGGAAAAGAAGGATCCCTAATTTGGGCAGATCCTGAAACAGCCAGTAATCATCCTGGGCACTCTACTCCTATCATAGCTTAGTGACTTAAAGAGACGTTTCTTCAGCAAACAACATGAGCTCAAACCCCGACTTTGCCACTTACCAGTTGTGTGGCCTTGAACAAATCAGTTTTCTGAGCCTCAGTTTCACGGGGATGTCGCATTTTATCTAATCTAAGACGCCTTCCATTTCAAGAGGTGTCGTAATTTTGTTTTGTGCCACTAAGGAAGAAAACTCTACTGATTAAACTATAACCTACTTTCCATTATAAGATGTGCCCCAGTTTCAGAGTTGCTAAAATGTGAAAATAAAATGTGCATCTCAGAATAGATGAAACAGCTAAAAATGCTCCCCTGTCATAGGGTGTTGTGGGGATTAGATGAGCTCATGTGGGCAAAGCTCTTAGAACAGAGCCTGGCACAGAGTAAATACCATGAAATGTTAGCCATGATGGCTTTTGTTTCATCCTCTATCGGCTCTAGGATAGAGGGGTTGTTATTAACCCCCTTTTGCACCTGGGTAGACTGAGGCTGGAAGAGCCCCAGGGTCTGGTTCTCTGCTGAGAAGGGAGAAGGGGGCAAATGAAGCAGAATCCCAGGTATAGAGAGTATTGCTTGGCCCAAGCTTGGCCCAAGCATCTCTGCCCGCCCCTCCACTCCCTACTGTCCTACCTCCGCCTCCGCACCGCCCCCCCCCCAACCCCTGTGATGAGAACAGAAATGCCCAGAGAAGGTCTCAGGAGTCCAGCCCAGGGTACGCCCGGGCGGGCTGCCTGGAATCAGAAAAGGAGAACTAACATGTTTTAGAAAGAGATCCCCCAACAAGAGAAACCTGGACTTTCCACAGAAGACGTTCCCAGCTGCAAACATGAAATGATTTTCCCCCTTGTCCAGACGGGGGGCACTGGCCTGTAGAGGTAAGCGGCGACTCATCACCCCTCTTTGTTGGAAGTGGGCTCAGCGCTGGGTGATTTCTCTGGCCTCTAATCACAGAGACCACGCCCCCTGCCCTGAATCACTGATTGCGATGGAAAAAAAAAAAACAAAAAACAAAACAGAAAACAAAACAAAAAACAAAAAACAAAACCAAAATAGAATAAAAGCTCTCATGACCACTTGAGATTCAATTCTGAAGAATCCCACCAGCTGTGCCTTCATTTTTATAGGACTCATGACTTAGGCCAGGGAAATACCAACCAGTCCTTTTCTCTCTCCAAGGGATTCTTCTGGCTCCATTGTTATATGCAGGAGACGGTTGCAGAATTCAAGTTGCTTTGTTGTGTTGTTTTTCTTTCTGCCCCAATGCCGATGCTACAGACTGGTAATGCCTGCCTTGGTGAATCTTGCTGTGTATAATTGCAGGTCAATGTGACAGTGAGTTCCCCTCCAGGATAAATTGTGGGGAAGGTGCGTGTTCATTACCTCCTGACGCAGGAAGAGCGATAGGCACTTTCTTTGTGCTGGACAAAATGAAGCAAGCTTTTTGTCTCAGCTGCAAAGAGGCAACTGCTCAGTGTGGGGAAGGGGTGGGGAGGGCGTAAGAAACACAGCAAAGAGTCTAGTTGATGTGATATTAGCTTAGTGACTAGGTAGGAGCTCTGCCTTGGAGGTCATACAAAGGTGCGCTCAAATCCCCTCTCTGACAGTCTCAAGTAGGAGGTTCTGTGAAATGGGCTGAATTATAATAGGGTCTACTGCATCGATGTTTTGGCAGGTTCAAATAAAATAATGCATGTGAAATACTGAGCACGATATCAGGACACAGTTAGCCCTCCCCCGACCCTGATGGCGGTAGTTATTACCAGTGCCCCTCTCTGTCCTCCGACTGGACGGGAGTGCCACCATCACCACTTTGAAGACGCGGTCAGCCCAGATATGAAGTCTGGAGGAAGCTGACAAGTCACGAACTGGGGCCATCATTAGTGAGGCTAAGTGCCAGCTTAAGGGTAGAAGGGAAGAAGTGGGTCTAGGGATGATTTTTAGAACTGGCATGAGAGTATATCTGCATGAAGGATGAGGTGCCTTGCAGGAGAAAATTTGTTCTGGTGGCAGAAATGCACGACCCAGTTAAAAACCCTGGTTGTAGAAAAGGAGGTGTCTCTATAGTTTGCATTTCTTGGATTTAACTCTCAGCCCAAGCCCATTACTCATGTTTGAATCCGATGGAGAACCAGAAAGAAGTGAGAAAAAAAAAAAAAAAGAGGAAAACTCTATGTATCAATTAGGATCATTTTAGGCTACAAGAGAAAAACTGAAAAGCAGTGACAAAAACAAATATGAATTTATTTTTCTCATGTAAGAAATCTGGAGGTGAATGCCTACTAGTATTGGTTCAGAAGCTTGCTAATTAATGTAGGAACTGGCAGGTCTTTTCCCCTCATGGTCATAGAATGGCTGCCCCAGCTCCAGATGTCCCATTCCTACCCCAGCAGAAAGAGGTAAAAGTGGAGATTGTGGGTTACTACCTTTGTCCCTTTTATGAGGCAAATGAAGGCTTTCCAAGAACTTTCCTATTTTCCTCTTATGCTCCATTTGCCAGAACAGTGTCACCTGCCTTTTCTAACTGCGAGAATGGCTGGGAGGGGCGCCTAGGTGGCTCAGTTGGTTAAGCATCTGACTTCAGCTCAGGTCACGATCTCAGGGTTCGAGCCCCCGCTCGGAGCTTGGAGCCTGCTTTGGATTCTGTGTCTCCTTCTCTCTCTGCCCCTCCCCTACTCTCACTCTGTCTCTCTCAAAGGCAAATAAACATTAAAAAAATTTTTTTAAGTGAATAAACATTTAAAAATTAAAAAAGAATGGCTGGGAAAGTGTGTATCTAACAGCATGGAAAGCAGGGGCAAAGGAGAGATGAAAGAATGGGAAATAGGTATTGGTTGGAGTAATCAGCAGTGCCTGTGAATCACAAATGATTTCCCAAAAACTCAGATACTGGTGGACCCAAGCAACCCAGTGACTGTGAGGCTCTGGGGGCAGGGGAAGGGTAGAGGCCCTCAACGGAAGAATTCGTTCCTTCAAGGAGTATTTGTATATGCCAACCATGATGCTAGGTGTTGGGAATACAGAAGTGAAAAGAGGCAATCCTATGGGACACGCTTCTGGAAACTCTGAAAAAACATGTACTTACAAGAATAACAGGAAGAGAGAGAGAGTTGGGACAGCAGAACCTGTGCCATTGTTATTACTGTGACTCCCATCTGGTTCGCTGTTTGAGGGAGGGGAGCTTGAGGAAACTCCAGTTAGACAGGTCTTTACACATCTGTGGAAGGAGCTCTGTCCTCAACCCCCATCAACATCCCACCCCCACCAACCCCCCACCCACCCACTGCAGCCTCCAAATACTCAGCTGTGAGCTGTTAAATTCAGAAGCTGCTGCAGAATCCATGCAGGGTTTGGTGGTAAGTAAGCACTTACATGAAATCTGACAGAAGCCAATTAAACCTTTCTTGGACTGAATAAACCAACATATTTCTCTCAGAGATCTTTCTGACAGCTACATTCAAAATCATAATGGGTGGTAATGGGATACCTTCTATCCTGAGATGGTGGCATTTTTCCCTTCTAAATTCCTGTTTTCAAACTCTGCTCAGAAAATTTCTTGTAGGGCTCAATTTCGATCGAATGTATTTCTGCCTAAATTGGAATTTATGCAATCGCTAGTTTTATTTAATAACTCGAGAATTAGTCATGTCTGGCGATCGGCTTGCATGTCCAGAAGTGCCTCGGGGTTTCTGGGTATCACAAAGTGAGAAGATTATACCGCTGGGATGGTTTCTGGGGTGGGTTCAGCATTGTCAGCGGCTTGAAGAGGTTCATGGTATCTCAGTGGTAGAAAAGACAGAATAATGTCCCACAGTAGCCTGGTTACATGGGCAGGGTCACCTTCCGGGGTGTATATTTAACACCTACCATGACAGATGCTTAGGGGGTCAGACCTGGGGACTTCTCTCAAGGAGCTCACAATTCCACTGGAGAACGAATTCATAAACATCGTGAATCAAGACAGCAAATAAAAAGTACCAAAAAGAGGGGTACCTGGGTGGCTCAGTCGGTTAAGCATCCAACTTCGGCTCAGGTCATGATATCATGGTTTGTGGGTCTGAACCCCATGTCAGGCTCTGTGCTGACAGCTTGGAGCCTGGAGCCTGCTGCAGATTCTGTGTCTCCCTCTCTCTCTCTGCTCCTCCCCAGCTCGCACTCTCTCTTTCTCTCTCTCTCTCAAAAATAAACATTAAAAAAAAAAATTTGTTTTAAAAATTAAAAAAAAAAAGAAGTACCAAAAAGAAAAGCAAAAAATATATAGGAGCTTGGAGATAGAAACAAATTCTATCATGGGAAGAAATGCACAGAGAAGCTATCTGGTCTGAATCCTCAACATTGGCTGGAAAGAGGTTGAGTAATACGAGACACTAAACCAAAGCTAGAATTTTTCTTCTTTTTAATTTATTTAAAAAAATGTTTTTAAGTTTATTAATTTTGAGAGAGAGACAGCACAAATGGGGGAGGGGCAGAGATAGAGAGGGAGAGAGAGAATCCCAAGCAGGCTCTGTGCTGCCACTGCAGAGCCTGATGCAGGGCTTGAACTCACAAAACTTGAGATCATGACCTGAGCCAAAACCAAGAGTTGGACACTTAACCGATGGAGCCATCCAGGCGCCCCTAGAATTTATTTTCTAATAAGGGTGGAAGCAAGACAGAGTACTACTATGCTTCCCCAAGGAGCATGTTCTTTCTGGAACCCTGTATGATGAAATGCTCTTCCTCAGAGCTCCAGTAGGCAAACCATTGCATACTCTCCTTCTTCATACATAAAGTTACTGAAGTTTCTATCCCAGGGCAGTTGTCAAATTAGAGAAGATTTTGCTCCATGAATTTTTGCTAAAGCTTTCAATAACCAGAAAGGTCCAATGTGTTGTTTCTTTCAAGGCTTTGAACTTCAGCAGAGCAGGGTTTCTCCATCTTGGCACTGTTGACATTTGGGGCCGATGAGCTGTCCTGTGCATTGGAGAATGTTGAGTAGCATCCCTGGCCTCTGTCCCTTCGATGTCAGTAGCAACCCCTTCCCCAAGTTGTGACAACAAAACCTGTGCCCAGGTCTTGCCGAATGTCCCCTAAGGGGCAAGATTATCCCCGGTAGAGAGCCATGGCAGTGGAAGACTACTACAGTCCTGAACATCTTTCCCCAGCTGAATGCTTCTCTGATGATGCAACATTCCCCATTTAAATAAGTGATGCCATTGTGTACCAGTTGTTCAGGCAGAAACCCAAGCCTCCTCTTTGACCCCTCCCTCCATCATCCCTTATGTCCAACCAGCTGCCTTAGGGCAGGTGTTCTTCCCTCATTACCTTCAATTTGACCTTCTTCCAACCCATTCTCTTTCAATGCAAGTATGATATTGCCACTCCACTCGATAGAACAATCAAGTGGCCCTCCAATGCGCTTAAAATGAAGATTAATATCTATAATGGCGCTTAAAAGGTTCTGCAGGATCAGGTCACTGCCAACTTTCCCTTCCTCAACTCTCATTATGTGGCCCCTACTCAGAAGCCAAACTGGTTTTTGAATATACCACCTCCTTCATCTTCTTCCTCCTTCTAAAATGTCCCCTACCCTTTCCCCCCCCCCCCGGTTTTCCATGACAAGATGTTTCCAGAGCTCTGGACAGTGGTGGGACGGGCATGGCTGGTTTCCGATCCCAGCTCTTCCCACTACCTGGTCAAATCACTTAACCTCTCTGGTTTCTTCACATTCATCTACAGAACCAGGAAATCTAACCTCCCAGTTTTAGGTCTCCCTCCTTCCATGGGACTCTAGGGAGCAAATAATGGCTACCACTTACTGAGCATTTGAAGTGCATCAGGTTCTTAGCATAAGTTATTAAAATAATCCCTCATGTCATGGGCAGATGCCATCATTACCCTTATTTGTAAAGAGAAGGAAACTGAGGTGTGGAAATGTTTTGTAATTTGCTCCAAGACACCCAGAAAAGTAGTTGGTGCCATTAGGATTTGAATTCAGGACTGATTAACTGGAGAGACCCTGTGCCCTTAAGATAAGCCTATTGACTGCAGTAACAATGAGCAGTAAGTAAACAAATATCTCTCCAAAAGGGGCATCTGTTGGTTCTTTTTTATAAAGAGTATATTCAGAAGTATCTGACAGAAAAAAAGGAAAGTGACAATTTTAGCTGTAGGCAATGCAAACAAGAATGTGACTGTGCCCGTGACCACAGACAAGGACATTTGCATTTTCTTGAGCTCTTGCTAAAATATGCTAGTGAGCTTTTCTGGAAGAGAAACACAGCGAAGGATGGAGTCGGGGCGGTGGGGGGGGGGGGGGATCCCTGTATGTGGCTGAGGCTCTTCTTTCTAAATAATGTTTATTTCGATGAAGATTTACAAGCCATTTCTAATTAAAGCCACATTTCTAAGAGAGGCATATTTTGATCCTGGGTCAATACACTTCCAAGACCTGCTAGAATGGACAACAGGCCCAGCTAATGAGGAATGAGGTTCTGGGTTGTAGGTGGCTGAGATGTTGATAATCGTAAACAGCTTAATTGGGTTGAATAATTTGGGCAAATATCTAGTTAAATGGATTCAGTCTGAATCCAAGCTCTGACCCACTGAACTTTTTATTTTCTACAAAAAAAAAAAAAAATACTCTGCATCATAATTGCCTGTTTATTTGTTCAATCCCACCACGAGACTTGGAGCTTCGTGAGGGAAAGGACCATGCCTTGCTCACAATTCCATCCCCAGAGACTACTGCAATGCCTGACAATGGATAGAAGTTCAGTATTCTTTAGTGTCAAGATCAAGGATAATTCCAGGTACTGAGTACCTGGATTCCCTCAGGTAACTGTAAATCCATTTGGACAAGGGCCACAAATGTTTTAGTCCCTAGCATGTGTGTGTGCGCCTCACAAATACAGACACCATTCTAGGACTTGCTATGTGTGTGACCTTGGACAAGTTAAACTCTGGTGGCTCAGTTTCCTTTTCTCATGTGTGGAAATAAAAACAGTTCCTGTTTTGTAGGGTTGTTGGGAGCCTCAATGGGGCAATGCCCAGAAAAGCCCCCGGCTATGTCGTAAGCCCCATTTTTACTATGTAGTAAGTGCTCATTAAATGCTATCTTTTCATATTTCCACTTGGGGATCAAAGCCATTGGCTCCCAAATATCAAGGATTAAAACATTTAAATACTGACATTTCCAAAAACGATGACTCTCACGATGATCGGCTTTATGCATTCAGGAAAAGGCAGCCAAAAGAGTAACATGACTAAAATGTTGCATTTCCGAGGGCCCTTGAAGAAAATGCCCACAAGGCAATTAGCGCCTGACTGTTGCCTGTGTTGTTATTGCTTATTAGCTGATCCCATCTTCTACTAATCAAACTGCTTCTTCGATATTTTTAGACCTTTTACAAGAGGCCTTTCAAAACTCAGGAAGCAAAGCTTGTTGACAGGTACCAAGGAATTTGAGCTATTAATGTGGCATCTGCCTAGGGATGGAAATGGAATGGAAAAATGGCGGGCATGGGGAGCATTCTCTGCAGGGTCCATGGGAAGTACATTAGGCAGCTTGGATGATTCTTTAGCCTTAACTAGCCCTCTTCACCTTTTCCCTCCATGCCTCAAACCAACAAATCACCCTCCTTGTCCCCCTTTTCTGCAGTGCCAGGGCTTGAGATTTAAATTGTCTCAATAAAGGGCAATTCTTGACTTCCCCAGACAAACTTATATCTTAGCATGACTGACTTAGCACCTGGGCCATGAATTATCCAGGACTTAAAAGCCTGCTGCTGCTCGCCTGCTCTGTGACCTTAGGCTATCTGCTTCACTTCTCTGATGCTACCTTTTCTTAGATGTGATCAAATCTTGTGAAGATTCAAGATATGTCCATAAAAACTGGGTCCAGAATAATAGCTGAGATTGATTAATACCATTCAACCTTTTGGTGCCTTCTGTACATCCCAACTGCCCCCATATTCTGTTGTGTGTAATGGCAACGTCAGTGTGTGTGTGTGTGTGTGTGTGTGTGTGTGTGTGTGTGTGTTTGATGATGTCATATTGAGAAAGAAATCTACCTCCTCATGAATCATTTTTTTTCAAGGTTGTCTTGGGGATAGCAAAATTGAAGTATGTTTTTGTATCCTCCATGGGGTTAAAAATGACATTGATGTTTTTTTAAAAAAAAATTTTCTTTAACATTTTATTTATTTTTGAGACAGAGAGAGACAGAGCATGAACGGGGGAGGGGTAGAGAGAGATGGAGACACAGAATCGGAAGCAGGCTCCAGGCTCTGACATCAGCCCAGAGCCCGACGCGGGGCTCGAACTCACGGACCACAAGATCGTGACCTGAGCTGAAGTCGGACGCTCAACCGACTGAGCCACCCAGGTGCCCCTGATGTTTTAAAATCAAACAAATGGCACATTATATAGTTGTGATGATAATAATAGAAATAATAACCAATAACCAATGATATTATTGGTTGAGTACTTCCTATGTGTCATGCTCCATGCCAAGTTCTGATGTGAATTATCCAATCCCATCCACTCAACAATGCTAAGAGGTGGGCACTACTTACCCCTGAGCAAACTGAGGCTAAGAGAAGTTAAGTAACTTGGCCAGAGTCCCACGGCTAGTTAGTGGTCCATCTGCTATTGGAACCCAAGTCAGGTCAGACTGCCAAGCCCCTATTCTTAACCATTATGTATTACTTTGTAAAATAAGCCTGAGTTTTTCTGAGGGTGGATGGGTTGAGGGAAAATACATCCCCACTCTCAAAAGAAGAGCATTGAAGAAGGAAAACCACCTATGTGGAGGGGCTTTGGGGAAGTAGAAAAGATACTGACTGCATCTCACAGGCTTCTCACTTCTAGTTTGTCCTCATCGGGCAAGGTCAAAGTCCAGGGGGTGTTTCAAGGATACTCCAGTCACCCTAGAAGTCCTTGAAGTCAGCAACTAACATGCACTGTACTGAGCTCTCCCGTCTCCCCATCCCACTGCCAAAACCCTCACAAAGCCTCCGCCCCATCTTTTGTAATGCCAGCATTACGAGAGCAACCTGTCCATTGAATGAAGCTTGGGATCTAATCAAAACACGAAGTTATTTTTGCACCTCCCACCCCTGCCCAACGATTTTCAGCAGGGGAAGCTTTTCTCCAGCCCCGGCATAAAGTGCCTTTTCCGCTTGCCCTTGGGAGGTAGCCAGCATCGTGGTCTCTCCAAGCCACAAGACACAGTCATGATTCAGAAATTAAAGGCATGGATTCTAGGTATTAATGTATTAAGCAACACGTCAACCTTCCTTCAAGGAGAAGAGTGTGCTTCCTCTCCTGCCTGTTAAGGATGGCTTAGGACGGCTTCCTGCAGGCCACCTGCCCCCAGGGAGGACAGTGTGAAGCATGCCCCTTCTTTTACCCACAGAGGTGCCCCTCTCCCCTTAGCATTCTGTGTTGGCTGGGAGGAAAGGTCGGCAGCAAGGGAAAGATCTCACAGGTATTCTTCTAGGACCTAGCAGGTGTCTAAAGCTGGCTCTTTTCTCCTGTAGGCACTTCTGCTGGCTCTTTGGAAATTCTTTACTGCAGCCTTCTAAATGATTCCAGCTCTCCACCCATGGTCTATTGGAGGCACTCCCCTCAGATTCCAGTTTACCAGTAGTCTGCTCCACCCGCACTCCTGACCCCGGAGTCTCCTGGGCTTTTGGTGGGAATTATTGTCAGCAGAACCCCAGGGTGATATTCCTGCCTGGGGTGTCCTATCTGGTGCTCAGGTTTCACGCACGCTTGACACACCATCAAAAACAAGCACCACTTGCTAATCCAGCCCCAGCCCCAGGAGCACTCCCTAGCCTGCCTCTGTCCTTGGGATTTTCCAGGAAAGGGCCAGGGACCAGCCCGCCAGTCCCCCAGCTGCAGGGAATCTACACTCTAAGCTCCTGAGCATTCCCACCAATTGCTCATTTGGGTTTGAAGTGAAAGATGAAGCATCCTCCTCCCTTTGGGGTCAGGATTCAAAGCATCCCAGCATGTGTTGTTGAAGAAATCCCTTCCAGAAATCCCTCTCTCCCTTTCCACTCTCTGCTTTTACATTCTCAAAGTGGATAAGGATCGAGGGACCCATTCTCCTACAGCTACCTCAAAGATTCCTTCACGGTGGTCTTTCTCTCTTTCATTTGGAGTGTGATGCCCAAGGTATCTCAGCTCCCCGACCTACACTACCCTACCTGTTAGTCCATCTTGCTATCCTGCCAGGTACTGAGGGTTCTTTGACAGGTAAGAAAAATGAGGAGGCTCAGACAACAAAAGGTGACTCGGGGGATGGAGAGGCTGAGACTCAAACCCAGGCCAGTCTTGCTCCAAAGCCCGTTTTGTCCTCTCCGCTGCAGGCCCAGAGCTGTTAGTATCCATTGGGATGGGGACCCAGCTTCATCCTCAAGTCTCCAAATTCAGTTCCAGACCACACTGCTACAGCCCATCCTCCTTGTCACCAAAGTCTTTCTGGGCTCATCAGAAGTTACAGGAGCTTCCTGGGGGAGAATGTCACATTGCCCACAGAAGTCACATCAAATGCAGCCGTCTCATGGTTACTCACAAAACAAAGTGTCCTCTTTCTTCCTTTTTGATATTAGAACATGGTCCTACTGCAAACTGACTTGAAAGGAAGCCAGACTCTATTGTTCCTTACTTGCCTGTGAAGGATGATAGCCACTTCTGGCACCTAAAGGACCCGAATTTAATCCAAGGTAGGGCCCTCAATGAAGGGGCGGGGATGGTGGTCAGAGGTCAGATACCCCCCGAAGCAGCCAGCCCCAATTCAGAGAAAATCAAAAACCGCCACTCCCCAGAAAGTAGTTATTTCTCTGCAAGTTTGGAAGCTGTGGGTCTCTGTCTCTCTCTACCCACCCCCGTCCTCTTCCCTCACTCTCTTCTTTGTATCGTAACACTGACACAATATTTGTTAGCTCTTTCCTGTGCTTCCTTTTAGCTTTGTTAATTCTTATAACAATTTCATGTGTTTAAAAGAGAAAAAGAGGGGCGCCTGGGTGGCTCAGTTGGTTAAGCATCCGACTTCGGCTCAGGTCAAGATCTCGTGGTTCGTGAGTTCGAGCCCCGCGTGGGGCTCTGTGCTGACAATTAGGAGCCTGCTTGGGATTCTCTCTCCCCCTCTCTCTGGCCCTTCCCTCCCCACCTCAATTCATGTGTGCTCTCTCTTTCTCTCTCAAAATACATAAACTTAAAAGGGGGGGGGGGGGGAGAAAAGCCCTAGACAGCCTGGCCACTTGGACACCAGGGGAAGGCAGCATTTCAGACCAATTGCTAACCCATCCAAGCCTGCCGACTCACGGTTTCGTTAATGTTCTTTCGTCAGCCCTGGATTGCAGGGATTGTAATGGAACTTGTTCTGTAATTGTGTACTTTAGGTAAATAGATCGTTGGATAAGATTGATAACAGAGCGGCCCAGGTAATGTTTTAAACCGAAAGCAGAAGAGTATGAGGGTGTCTCCAGCTGTAAATGACAGGACCACAATTCATGCTGTGTCGGTTAAGGGTGTGTAGGGCTTTTTCAGCATAAATCACCATTTTCTGAAGCTTGGCTTTTCTGCGTTAACAAAGAAAAAGGAGCTTTCTTTCCAGCTAGACACAGAGCACAGGGCTTCAGGCAAATAGGGGGTTTGTTTTGATAATGAACTTGATATCCAGTTATAACTCATTAATATAGACCACGCGATGTCATCGCAGCTAATTCCTTCATTTTACAAAGCCTGGATCTCAACAAAGCATATTATTGGCCCCAAATGAATTTTAAAAAATGAATAGATGACACAAAGGCCCAGCGGGTTCAAGGCAGAAATGGTACAGCCGTGTGGAAAGCGTGAATTTACCAGCGGGCTGTTGCTGCTGATTCAGTCAGGGTCACCAAGCACTCAGACATCATCTTTGTTTTCACACAGAGGTAGATTTCAGGCCAACAGAACCCAAGCCAAAGAATTCCTTCTGTAGGTTCAGGAAGCAGAACAATCCAGATCAACAGATCCCCTAGTTCTGAGAAATTCTAAAGATGAGGAGCTATCACTTAGAACCACAGAGTCCTAGAGAAACCTCAAAGGGCATCTATCCAGTTGTCTATCTAAAGCAGGAGAAATGTGATTGTAACATTGCTGGCTCTGGAGTCTGCCTGACGTAGGATGAGCCCCACTCTGCTACTGCCCAGCTATATGACTTGGGCAAATCACCTTTTGCTCCAAGCCTCAGTTTTGTTATTGGCAAAATGGGAATACAGGCAGTCCCTACATTTAAGATCCTGATAATTAGGTAGCCAGAGTATCCTGGTCTCCCTAGGAGAGGGCTGACCAGAGGTGGGTGCAGTACTTAGATGTGGTCTGATCTATATTATCTTCCTACTTGCTGATAAAAATGCTGAGTGGGTCCAGGCAGATACTCAGGGCTTATTAAAACACGACAGGGGTGCCTGGGTGGCTCAGTTGGTTAAGCGTCCGACTTCAGCTCAGGTCATGATCTCACAGCTCGTGAGTTCGAGCCCTGCATCAGGCTCTGTACTGATAGCTCAGAGTCTGGAGCCTGCTTTGGATTCTGTGTCTCCCTCTCTCTCTGCCCCTCCCTCACTCACACTCTTATGTGTGTGTCTCTCTCTTTAAAAAATAAGTAAAACATTAAAAAAAAAAAAAACCAAGACAGATTAGGAACTTCTTTGCTTCAGGAAGCTTTCTCTGGCTGTCTCCCTTGTCTCCTCCCTCCCCAACTCCACAGTTATAGCTCCTATCTCACATCTGCTCATGAGCCTTGTGTCGCCACCAACAGAGAGGGTCACTGAAGCAGGGACCGCCATTAATGCTCTTTGAATTGACCCATTCATTCAACAACTATTTGCAGCACATCTGTTACGTGCCAGCCTCATGCAAGACAATAAATATTTGTTGAATAAATTACTTCAAGATCTGCCCCAAGGAGAAGACCTATTATCTCCTTGTACATCCGCTTGCTCTGAACAATACAAATCCTATTTTAAAATGTATTGCTCTTGGTATATATACATTTTTACGTTTCCACTCATTCTGGCCTTTAGCTTTTCTGGCAATATTCTAGAAGTCTGTCCACTTCTGGGAACGTGCCCTCCCTGCCATCTTTGGTGAAATTTCTTTGACTCTCTAGCTCACTGGTGCTTTATAGAAGACTAGGTTGCCTTAAACGCTGCCCCCTTGCTTGGTTATCAGAACTTTGCTTACTTACTCATTTCATTTCACTCCTATTCATTCTTTCTTTTTCATTTCTTTCAAAATTCATTTTCCGGAGTCCCCCCCACCCATCTAGCGCCGTGATTCTTTCTAAAAGAGCCTTTGGCCACGAGTCCCTATGAACCTTTTCATCAGATTTTTTAGAACATCTCTCTCTAAAGTCTAGTGCAGAACATGACCAGAATTCTCTTCCTTCACAGTACAATATCACCCCCAAGATACATACACTGTGGTCAACTTTCCCCAAAGCTTCCTCCTTTGTTGGTTTCTGGTCCATTTTTCACTTTATTCCTGTGTCTGTCCAGAGATTAAATTCCTGGCAATGCAAATGGCAATTATATCAGATGCTTCACCGTGGGTTTGTAACAAAGGCCTGAAGAACTGGCCTCTCGCAGTTGCAATATCTTGCGTCAGGACCAATTTTGTAGTTTCTAGCATTCACCTGTGTGTTCTGAAGTCTTTCCCACTATTAAATTTTTTCCAAAATCGTTTTATTCTCACCCAAATACTTTAAAAGAAAACCACCTTTTATTGAAGTATAAGATACACATCTAGGATCCACTGCCAGGTGTGGGGGAAACTGGCACTTTCGAACAGTGAGGGCGGGAGTGACAATCTGTACATTTTTGGAGCATGGTTTTAAATACATTAAGATTCTTTATTTAGCCATTTCACTTTTAGGTACTGACCACACAAAAATGTTCCTATAAGTACTGTTCTCAAGAATAGCTACATGTAGGGGCACCTGGGTAGCTCAGTGGATTAAGTGGCCGACTCTTGATTTAGGCTCAGATCATGATCTCACAGGTTCGTGAGATCAAGCCCCACATCTGGCTCCATACTGTCAGCCTGGAGCCTTTTTTGGGATTCTCTGTCTCCCTCTTTTTCTGTCCCTCCCTGACTTGCACCCTCTCTCTCAGAAATAAATCAACAAATATTTAAAATGAAAAAATATGCATACAATCAAAATATGTATAAAAAAATATTTAAAATATGCATACATTCTTGAATATAGGTATATGCATATGTTCAAGAAATGTATATGTTCTTGAGTATACACACACATGTACACACACAAACACACACACACACACACAAAAGATGCTTATCATGGTTATATTTTGTCAGAAATATTTTGGTTGCCAGTGACAAAAAAACCTCTTCAAACTTGCACAAGCAAACAAGAAGGTGAAGAGATATTAGAGGTTCACATTACAGAAAACTCTAGAGAATATGGCTTTAGGGGATTTAGCAGGATCTTGGAGCTTACACAAAGTCATCAGGAATCTGTCTCCTATATTCACTGGCCTCATTTCCATCCAGGCTGATTTTATTCTAATGCAAAAGCTCTCCATTGTGTGTCAAAATGGCCATCAGCAGCTCCAGGCTCAAATCCTTCTGGCTTAATAATAGTAGGAAAAAAGAAGCTTCTCTTTCCCAAATGAACCATCAAGAGTCCCATCCCTGAATTATCCACCTGGATATTGCCCACCCTTGGAGTTGACAGAACTGGGGTCACCCACACCTGAACCTCAGGCACTGAGAGTGGGGGAAGGGTAAGTTCTTGAGAAGAAAATCCAGATGCTTTGATCCAAAGAAGGCAACCCAAATGCTGAAAAGGCAAAAAACAGAACATGTCTACTCCAACAACATCAGTATTATTTTTAAAACTGAGGACAACCTAAAATCTGCATCGATAGGAGAGTCAAATAATGTCATGTACATGCATGATACGGAATATTATGCAGCCACTAAAACAGATAAAGTAGATCCATATGTACAGACATGGAAATATGGCCATTATGTGTATATATATAGTTTGGTGGAGGGCAAAGGTGAGTGCTGTATGTACATTTCAATGAGTGTGACCATGTGATTTCTTGTCCAAACTGGACACTTATCAGGGTGAAAGGAGGGGATATAATTAATTACACTGGGACAACATATATAATTGGAGATTGTCCTGGGAAAACACATATGAACAGTGGCCAGGATTATAATCCCATATTTGTTAAAATTTCTGTATATCTATGTCTGTATATTTATCTACGTGTGTGTGTGTGTGTGTGTGTGTGTGTGTGTGTGTGTGTGTGTATAATTTGCCTTTATTTAATAAAGATTTGGAGGTTGGGTGCCTGGCTGGCTCCGTTGGTAAAAGAATGCTACTCTTGATCTTGGGGGAGTCGTGAGTTCTTCGAGCCCTACACTGGGTGTAGAGCTTACTTTAAAAAAAAAAAGGCCTTACTTAAAAAAATATATGAGAAGGGTAAAAGTGGGGGGGGGGGGTATTTTATTTTATTTGTTGAGATATAAATTACATGCAGTAAACTGTTCAAATCTTAAATTGCAGCTCAGTTAAATTTTACCTATCTATATACCTGTGTAACCACCACCTCAATCAAGATAGGAAATGTGCCCATCATCCCAGAAGATTCCCTCAAGTCTCTTCCTTATCAACGCTGCCCTCACTCAGAAGCAACGGCTCTCCTAACTTCTTTCACCAGAGATTGGTTTTGCCCATTCTTGGACATCATATCATGAAACCATAGGGCATGTTCTCTCTTACTTCTCACTGCTTTTGCTACCATTACACCTGTGAAATTTATCAGTGGTTCATTCTTTTTTTTATTGGTGGGTAGTGTTTCATTGTTTGCGTACACTATAACTTATTTAAATGCTGTACCATTGATGGACATATAGGGTGGTTCCAGTTTGCGGCTATTATGAATAAACCTGCTTGGACATTCCTTTACGTCTTTCATGTGAACATGTATTATATGTTCCATATAATAAAACCATATATTAATGGTTCCAAATTCTTGTAGGCGTTGCTGGGTCACAGAATGGGGTATACTTAGTTTTATCAGAAATCACCAACATTCCAAAGTGTCAGCCACGTAGGAGAGTTCCAGGTCCTCCACATCCTCATCAAAACAGCCTTTTTAATTTTAGCCTTTCTGGTAGATGGGTAGTGAGAGCTGACTATGTCTTCAGTTTACATTTCCCTGATGAGTAATGATGTTGACCATCTTTTCTTATGTGTTGACTAGCCATTTGGATTCTTCTTTTGTGAACTACCTGAGTTTTCTCTTTTTTTTTTTTCATTGGGTTATTTGTCTTTTTATTATTGATTTGTAGGAATTCTTTATATATCCTGGATATGAGTCTTTTGCCACATGTATGTATATATCTACACAGGCTCTTCTTATGCTTTTAATGGTGCCTACCCACTATGAGCAAGCATTCTTAATGAAGTCTAATTTTCCAACGTTTTTGTATTATAATGCTTGCTTTTTTCTATATTTATATAAAGCCACAAGACATAGTTATTAATATTGCTTTAAACAGTCCATCTTCTACCAATGTGAACATGCATCTACTCTTTCTGCTCTCTATTATTTCCTGTGGATCCCTATTTCCATCTGAGGTCAACTTCCTCCAGCCTGGAGACTTGCTTTAGTATTTCTTGTGGTGCAGGATTGCTGGTGACAAATTCCCTCAGCTTTTGTGTGTTTGTAAAGCCATTATTTTGCTGTCATTTTTGAAGGATATTTTTATTGGCTACAGAACTAGAGGTGGGCAGGATTTTTGTTTTTGCTTTTTAGGGCCCTAACGATGTCATTCCATTGTCTGATCGCTTTTATAATTTCTAGAAAGAAGGCTTCCCTCTCTGGAATTTTAGTCCATCTCCTCTTCTTTCATTTCCACAGCTTTTCAGGGTCTTTGAAAATATTATTTTTGTCATTTATCCTTTTATCTTCTTGTTGCAGTGAGAACAATCAGTTTCCACTAACTGGCGCATCAGCTCAGAAACTGAAGTCAACCTCTTACTGGGGAAAATTCAAGCTTGCTGCCCTTTTTCCTTCCTTCACTCGTTTTTTGTTTGTCCATCTTTTCTTTCCTTCCATTTTTCCCTTTGCGTTTTTTGCTTCATTTATTTCTTAATCAACTTGTCGGAGTATAATGTACGTACAATAAAATGCAAACACTTTAAGTCTCCAGTTCAACGAGATTTGACAAACGTAGGCAACCACATGACCACCCACCACCCCAGTTCAAACAGAGAGCAGTTCTATCATCTGGGAAAAGTCCCTTCTGCCACACTGGAGTCAAGCCCTTCCTCCCACCTCAGTCCCAGGCAGCCACTGATACACCTTATCACCGTAGATGACTTTTGCCTGCTCTCAATTTCCCTATGAATTTAATCATAAAATACATAGTCTTCTATCTCTAGCTTTTCTTTAGTCAACATGTCTTTGACACTCAGCCATGTTGTTGGATATACCAGGAGTTTTCCCCTTGTCATTGTTGAATTGTATTCCGTTGTATGAAAGTATCAAAGTGTATCCACTCTCTTGTTGATGGACATCTGAGTTGGTTCCGGTTTTTCTTCCTTTTTGAAACCTGCAATGCTATGAGTAATTTGCTAGTGCATCTCGTCACTGATGCCCATCCTGGTGAACAGAGCAGAGTCCTGGCCCTTGTGTAAGCTTCAGCCTAGAGGACAGATCCGGTGGGGTGAGTGATCTCAAGCATGATGAGTGTTGCAGAAAGGCAAACATAGGCTGCCACGGAGCAAACGTCAAGAACACCTAGTTTAGTCCAGGACTTCAGGAAAAGCTCCCTGGAGAAACATTTGAGATGAGAATCAAGGATGGTGGGGGTGGAGGGGGAACACAGTGAACTTTGAGGCAGGGTCTGGGGTGTAAAAGAACACTCAGCGTACATGGAAGGCCAACACAATTAGTGCATCACTGAAATCTACACAGTGACAGAGGCACTGCGATAGACATTTAAAAAAATACATTATTTCATTTAATCTCCGGAACAACTGTGGGAAGTATCTGAGTGCCATTTTACCAACGAGGAGACTGAGATTCAGGGAAATGAGATAACTTGTCCCAGATGACAAGTCGGTGGTAAACCAGGATTCAAATCCAGCTCCATCTGGCTCCCAACGCCCATGCTTCCCTCCTGACCTGAGGTCAACCCTGGTTAGACTGAGTGCAGGGAAGATGGAGAGACAGGAGTAGATTAGAGAAAGACCCATGGACACTAAAAAATATGTACATATTTATTAAGTAAATAAATGTCTAAGAAAAAAATCTTTAGCATATTGTTTGTATTTCCTCATTTGTATTTACTTAATTGCTTAAAAACAAACATCACTGCCATATTTATCAAATCCTATCCATTCTGCCCCACAATGTCGCATTATATAGACTTTGGTGGTGGTGATGGTGCGTGTGTGTGTGTGTGTGTGTGTGTGTGTGTGTGTGTGTTGGGTCAGAGGCAAGAGCTAGAAAAAAGTGGGATCAGAGAAACACCAAGAGGTGTTTACAAACGAAAGGGCAGAGAAATCTATCAGTTAACCAAAGTGGAATAAATGGTATTGACAATTAATTTACATTCTCAGAAGCAGTGAGCAGAGAACGCTGCCTGGACAATGAAAGTGCCACTGGGGGCTTTCATTTTTGGTGACGTCTGCATGTAATTTGTCCCCTTTTCACATAGAAATACGTGGTATTAACTGGGAGATGTGATTAGAATACTAGCAGAGGCTGACTTTCTTGGGAAACAGACAGGCGGGGGCCTAACAGCGGATGGAGATCAGAGACGGTCTCTCTCGAGTAAATTCACAAATTGCAGCCTGCTTAATAAGGGAAGGGCATTGGGGCCGACACTGCAGTGTGTAAAAGAACCGTGCCTCAGGGTGTCTGGGTGGCTCAGTGGGTTGAGCATCCGACTTCAGCTCAGGTCATGATCACTGGTCCACGAGTTCAAGCCCCGCGTCGAACTCTGTGCTGACAGCTTGGAGCCTGGAGCCTGCTTTAGATTCTGTGTCTCCCTCTCTCTCTGCCCCTTCCCCGCTCATGCTCTGTCTCTGTCTCTCAAAAATGAATAAACGTTAAAGGAAAAATATTTTTAACGAACCGTGCCTCCCACCTGGCATCCCAGCCCCCCAGTAATAGAGATGGCTAAGACACACTGAGAGTTTACTTGCTATATGCAAACTGCATTGAGGTGTTTTGCATGAACTCCTTCATTTCATCCCCAAACAAACACAGAAGGGATGTGATCCTATTATTCCCATTTTAGAGGAAAGAAAACTGAGGACACAGACATTTAATGACTTGGTCCAGAGTATGAAACCAGAAGCCCCTTCTGCTTTTCACCAAAGCCCTTGATTTTAAACCTTTGCTTTATCCAGGATCCACACCTCATAGAAGAGAGAGAGCACAGGTGGGACACAAGATGACAGACACTCCCTGCTGGAAGGCCTGAGAAACCCCACTCCCATGGAGACAGAGAAATTGTGCTCTGGGGATGGAGGGGGAAGGGTGATGCTCCAAGAGGAAATCCAAGCAGTCAGAGAGAATTGTAACATTCCCAGAATGCATGTGCCCATTCTCCTAATTTGATGGATAGGAACACTGAGGTCCACAGCAAGGCCAGTGGGCATCATGTTTGTTTCTCACAAGACATCCAGCCTTCAGGCACCCACAGGATCCCTGCAGGATCAAGGGGGGCCACCCCAGAAGGTGTCTCGTAGGTAATAATAGAAGTGATGGCAAACACTTCTATTGTGTGTGTCATGTGCCAGGCACTGTTCTAACCACTTTCACAAAGAGTAATTTTTAAAATTTATTTATTTATTTTGAGAGAGAGCAAGCAAGTGGGGGAAGGGCAGAGAGAGAGAGGCAGAGAAAGAATCCCAAGCAGGCTCCACACTGTAGGCACAGAGCCCAACATGGGGCTCAGTCTCAAGATGGTGAGATCATGACCTGAGCCAAAAATCAGGAGTCAGACACTTAATCAACTGAGCCACCCAGGTGCCCCAGAAGGAACTAATTTAGCTTCCATAAACCCTAAAGGGTAGATACTGTTATCATCTATTTTACAGAAGAGGAAACTGAAGAACAGAAAGGTTAAGTGGCTTCTCTGAGGCCACATAGGTCCACGGTCCCACCCTCTGAATTAATTCCATCCCTCATCCTTCACATAACAGCCTTTTACCTCTGCAGAAAGAGCTGTCAAGCTTTCCCTTCATTCCTCTGTGGAACACTCATGGCTTTCTTTCCCCACATGATAATCCTGCATCCTGGATTCCCCCCTGAACTCCACATTTGACAGATGGGAGCTTCGCACCTTTCCTTACTAATATGGAACGAGCACTCCATGTTAATGTCTGCGTGCATGAGCTCAGGAGGCAGACCCGGATCTGAGTCCCATGTGTGCCCTTCACCGTGACCTTCACGAAGCTTATGTGATGTACGGTTCAACATGTGAGCTCTGCTCAAATGCCCATCAGCTGATGGGGGGATAAACAAGATGGGACATATGCACACAGTGGAATATTACTTGACCACAAAAAGGGAATGATGTACCGATCCATGCAACAATATGGATGAGCCTTGCAAAAGCCAGACCCAAAAGTACTCATAGCATGTGATCCGTTCATGTGAAATTCCAGGAAAGGAAAATCTCTAGAGACAGAAAATAGGTTCCTGGTTTCCAGGGGTTGGGGAGATCGGTAGGATAATGGAGCGATACCTAAAGAGTTTCTTTCCGAGCTGATGAAAATGTTCTAACCTTGACCGTGGTGTCGGTTGCACAGATCAGTACATGTACTAAAACCACCATGAGAATGTGCACTTTAAACGGGTGAACTGGGTGGTATGTGAATTACATCCCAATAAAGCTGTTGAAGAAGAAGAAATGAGGGAAGAGGAGGAGAAAGAAGGGGAGGAAGAAGAGGAGGAAGAGGGAGCTCTGGAGCGTGGGGTCAGATACCAGACCTACCACCGTGTAGCCGTGCAGCCTCAGCTAGCTGCCTGGGCCTCCCTTTTCCTGTCTAGTAACAGCTGAGGACGGTGGTCAATGATACGAAAATGTTTAGCAATCAGCACAGCAAGGCCTCCAGACTCTTTAACCCTTTGGCTGCTGGATCATGAGGAGGTCCAGGGGCAGTGCAGGAGAGGACTGGGGTGGCCAGGGGTGGGGCACAGAGCATGAGTCCTTGCCAACCAAAGAAGAACTAGAGACTTCTGAGCTTAAAGTTTGCAACCACGAGAGAAACCGCAGGAAATTCAGTTTGTCATTAGCAGCCCCGGAAGCCGTGACTTGCAGGAATACATCAGGGCGTCGGGAGCCCATCTCCTCCTGCCCTTTTGGAGCACTGGTTTTCCAGTGTGGAGATTTCCATATAATTAACGCAGGTTCATAAATGTGCCCAACTCGGGTTTCCATGGAGACTCCCTGAGCTTAATTAACGTGGCCAGGGTTGCACACGGCTCCTGGGTTCAGGCTACCCTCCACTTACTCGCCATTTTATTTTTAATACCCCAAATTTAATAGGTGCTAATTATTTCTCCTCCTCCACTGGTGTCAGCCTGTTCCTTTTCCTCTTTCTTCTTCTTTCTTGCTTTTTGCTAATTAATACCTCTGGAGGAGGAAGAAGAGAGGAGGAAAGACAAAGCCTGTTCTCTTGGGCGACGGAGGAGGAACCCCAACTGGCAGCTGCAGAACGAGGGACGTGAGGGATAAAAACCAGGTGGGCAGGTTTGTACAAGGACATGAAAATGCGACCCAGGTGTGCCCTTATTTGGGGCCTTCCTCACCTCTGCTTGGGGGAATGGACGCAGAATGTAGGCTGGTGAAGTCACTATATTTGGAGAGGAAGACGCTTGCAGTGTAGTTTTAGAAAGATTTACGGTGCGCAAAACTCCGAGGCTTATCTCCGATCAGTCTTTCCTGAAGTCCAGAAAGGGGTGAGACTTGCAAGCGGAGGCCTGACAAATTACATTTCCAGTTTCACCGGGTTAAAGAACACTTGTATCACATTGCGTTTCTCGAATCTGCAGAGCAGGTGAGATTCAGAGAGCGGCGGGAGTTTAAAGCCAAACAAGTTATTGAAAGCTAGCGTAAGGTCCCTAGGAATCATTTTTGCCTGAGAAACAGTGACGTGTGGTGGTTAAGAATATGGCTTTATTGGCTGTGCAACCAGGGGCAAGTCACTTCACCTCTCTGAGCCTTAGCGTCCCCATCCATAAAATGAGGACAACAGTAATACCTTGAGGGTTTGTTATGAGGACAAATAGGTCACGCATTGAAACGGTATCTGGCAAGTTAAGTAATCGCCACCTAGTGTTAATTACCACCGTCCGCCAAGGGTCCTGGCACCTAGCACGGGGCCCAGCATAGAGTCGCTGCCAGTTGGTGATTGGGAAATGAATGCATGTGATCAAATGGGGGTCCGGAGCCCTGCCAAAGGAATCAGTAAGTGCCTCATTACCCACATTTGTTTCTTTCTTTTAAAAAAAAATTTTGGGGGGCGCCTGGGTGGCTCAGTCGGTTAAGCGTCCAACTTCAGCTCAGGTCACGATCTCGCGGTCCATGAGTTCGAGCCTCGCGTTGGGCTCTGGGCTGATGGCTCAGAGCCTGGAGACTGCTTCCGGTTCTGTGTCTCCCTCTCTCTCTGCCCCTCCCCAGTTCATGCTCTGTCTCTGTCTCAATAATAAATACACAGTAAAAAAAATTTTTTTTAATAAAACAAAAAATAAAAAATAAATTTTTAATGTTTATTTATTTTTGAGAGAGAGAGAAAAAAGAGAGAGAGAGACAGAATATGAGTGGGGGAGGGGCAGAGAGAGGAGGAGACACAGAATCTAAAGCAGGCTCCAGGCTCCTAGCTGTCAGCACAGAGCCCGGTGCTGGGCTCAAACCCATGAACCATGAGATCGTGACCTGAGCCAAAGTTGGATGCTTAACCAACTGAACCACCCAGGCGTACCCCCCTTTTTTTGTTTTTAATTTTTTCACTTTTCTCTCTTAATCTACTTCTTACAAGCAAGAATTTCAAATTTAAATGCCCCCAAGGACTAGGTAGGAAATACAAACGAGTAACTAGGCTTGCACATGAGGACACATAGCTCTCTATGAAACACTAGGGAAGTCCTGGCCAGACCCTGCCTTGGGACTGTGTCAGAAACAGTGGTCACTCAACCTGTCCCAACCTGTCCCAAATCTGACTTAGTCACAGCCCCATCCCTGCACTTGAGACAATTCCATACAACACAACCCATTTTTAATGGGTTCAGTTTCTCTCCAACCCACAGCATCCATAATGAATTAACGAAAGCATATCAAATACAATCACTCATTGTTGTTAAGTTCTTGGCAAAGTCACCAAACGTCAGGCAGTTGGCTAGCTCCGTGGTGCTGTCCACGTCTGGGACTGTGGCTTAAGTTGTCATAATAATGAATTGCCGTGCTCCCTTAGGCTTGGGCACGGGTCCAGGACATCATGTTGGGCTGAGAAGAGAATTACTTCTCAAAGGTGACACCTTGTACCTCATTTACAAGGCGACAATCCCAAACAAACATCACAGTCGCATGGCTGAGAGAAGACTCTTTTCAACACAGCTCTTTAAACCTGTACTTCAGGGTCTGAAATCTATTTGAAGGGGTCACATGGATGGGGCATTGAGGATGTTCCTTCTTGTCCATCTCGGCTTCGTCTCTGACATCCCCCCGCCCACGCCATCCCCCCGCCGGCCTAGGACTCAAAGGCTGAAAGGCATATGCTCAGTGATAACAATGTAGGCCTAGAAGTGGCAGGGCATTCGTCAAAAACACTTGTGCTCCAACTGTTAGGTTTAGAATATGTGAGCAGGTGTCTAATCAGCTTGAGCCCTAGAACCCAGATGCCTCGGCTATTGTTGGGTGCTTTCGCCCTCCCTACCTGATTCTGTATCTTGAAACATCCTCCTATTTCTTCATTAAGTAACCACCGCTGGGGAATTGATTCCTTCTATGAGAGAGCAAGATCATGAAGTTGTGCTACATCAGCAAATAGATAATTGAGATGATTAATAAAACAATGCAGGACCCGCAAGTGATGCCTGCATCCGGTGGGGACACAGTGAGTGGAGGGTAGGGTGGGGAGAGGCTTAAATCCAGAAAATTCCAGGGATTTGTCTCCAGCGCCCAAATCTCATAGTTCCCCACCTATTTGCAAGGCCTAGACAGAGCAATGGCTTAATAAATAGTTGTGGAATGAATGAAGGACTCGGTGGCTGATGGGTCAGGAACAACAACTGTCTTTATAGTCAGAACTGGGTTAGAATCCCAGATCCTCACTTGTATGCTGTAAAACCTTAGTCTAGACACTTCTTGTCGGAGCCTCAGTCTTCCCACTGTCAGAATCTCAGAAGCTGCCCCAAGCCGCTATTTAGATTTCTTTACAATAAACTCCACCATCCACCCGTTTCTCCAAGCAGCTGCACTCTCTTACTCCAAAGGTTGTTCATTTCTTTGGGAACAGGCTCGCTTCTAGACCTCAAGAAAAGCACTGCCTTGCAATTCTCCCTCTCCCTCCTGCAGAACCTGGGTGGGAACCCCATGCCTCTCTCTCTGTTGGAGGTACCATCCACTACATCCACTATTGACAGGCACTTCTGCTGGTTTCCTGTGGCGATGATCCCACCCAAAGGCCCTCCCAAACCTGCCCATCTCAGGTGGGAGATGACATCAAGACACAGTCCAGTATGACGGCTGAGCATAATATTTAAGAGTCTGGGTTTTGAAGTTAGGTGAAGCTAGGCTTGAAGCTGGGCTCTTCTGCTTAGTAGCTGTGCCACATTGCCTCTCTGAGTCTGGAAAGTTGGGGTATATATAATATGAATCTTTTAAGGGATTGTGAGCTTTAGAGTTGATGCGTAAAAAGCATGGGAGCTGAGGGGCACCTGGGCGGCTCAGTTGATTAAGCGTCCAACTTGGACTCAGGTCACGATCTCACGGTTCCTGAGTTCCAACCCCTCGTTGGGCTCTGTGCTGACAGCTCAGAACCTGGAGCCTGCTTCCGATTCTGTGTCTCCCTCTCTCTCTCTCTCTCTCTCTCTCTGCCCTTCCCCTGCTTGCACTCTCTCTCTCTCTCTCAAAAATAAATAAAGAACATAAAAAAAATTAAAAAAAAAGAAGCATGGTAGCTGAGAGCCATCCTCACATAGCCATGGATTATGGGGTGCCAGGGTAGCAAAAATTAAGGCCAAAACCATCATCTGGCAAAATCTTAGAGGTCTGAATGACACAGGAAGAACCCCCCGCACCATGGAAGTCAAGCAGTGCTTTGCTCCTAACCTTCTTGAAAGTTCTTCAGTCTTCAGCACCCACCAAAGAATCTCCATGCTCAGAACCATCTCGGTGCTGCCCAAGGGCAGGCGACCTTGTCAGGAGGCATAACATAGATTTCACATAACACCCAGGCCCTGCTGCCCAGAGGTCGCTGTACAAGCCACCAGTGGTGGCTGGGTTTTGAAGGATGATTTTATGTATGCAGCCACTTTTAATCTCAATAATCATGTGTTAATTTGGATGGTGCATCAGAAAAAAATTTAATAAGCACTTGAAAGGCATAAAGTCATGGATATTATTGCTGAGAAGGAAACGAAATAGATACTTAAGGTTAATAAAAAAAAAAAAACACGTAAGTATCTATATGGATACCACAACAGATGATGATGATTATACAAAATTATACAATAGATTATGATGATTATAGGTGGAAGTCTGGATTATGGAAAACATGGGATCAGGCAGAGGGGGAAAGGTCAGGTTTAAGATGCAGAAATGTCCTGATATGCAGGTCAGGTCCCAACCCTAGAGAAATATTAACTCGCCGATGCTAAATGGGAATCTTCCAATTCTTTTTCTGTCACGAAATGCCTCGCGCATAATACGCGCTGGGGAAACAATCACGGTCTTATTCTGGTGCTCAAGCATAGGTGGTTGGGGCAGACTGACCTAAGGGAAGGCTGGGCAACCAATCCCATTCTACACCACCAGCAGCTTTGTGACCCTAAGCAAGTTACTCAACCTCTCTGAGCCTCAGTTCCCTCACTTGAGATGGGGCTTTTCATCAGACCAGCCCTGCTTATCCAAGTTAAGGCACTTTCTCGACACGTTCATTCCCACACCACTTACTACACGCCTAGTCATGTCAGACTGTGTGCCTGGCTGGCCCCGTGTCAAACAATGCCATCCAACACAGAACAGTGTGATGGGTTTGACATCACGCTGGTTAGAGTTTATACCCCTGTTCCCCCACCAACCCGGTGTTACCTCAGGCAAGGTGTTTCCCCTCTGGGGGGGGGGGTCCCCTCACCTGTAAAACGGAGGAGGGTCCGCATTCATTTCCCCCAAGTTCTCATTAAGAGAAGCTTGGCTTGGCCCCTCTTCCAGCCATCCACATGTTTCTGAAGTATACCAGTTCTGACATCGCAGAGACCAAACATGTGGGTGATTGACTGCATTTTTCACATTTCATTTGTCATCTCGACAGGCTTTAAGTGTGTGGATAATGAACTCCGAATTCCAAATGAACTTAAACCAATTCCTTTCCCCTCTCTCTTGGAGGCGAGAAAGGTTTCTTTGAAGGAAACGAGAACTTCATCTTTTTCTTTTTCTGCTCTTGGCAGAACAGCAAGGCTTGCCCAAGGCTGCATGGTGGGAAGCCGGCTTGCCCAAAGGAGAAGGCATATGCTGTGGAGGGGGTTCAGTGTGGTGGCTGGACACACAGGTTTTGGGATTCCAAAAGGCTTGGGTTCCAATCCCACCTCTGCCACTTAACTGGCTGGGAGACTTTCATCCGGTTACTTGACATCTCCGGGCCTTCCTCTTGCTTGTGTGGATAATAATACCTATGCCACTGGGTTACTGTAAGGATTAGATATACTAAAACTAAAGCCACCTGGGTGGCTCAGTCGGTTAAGCGTCTGACTTCAGCTCACGTCGTGATCTCACGGTTCATGAGTTCAAGCCCCATGTCGGGCTCTGTGTTGACCGCTCAGAGCCTGGAGCCTGCTTCAGATTCTGTGTCTCCCTCTCTCTCTGCTCCTCACCCCTCTCACACTCTTTCCCTTTCTCTCTCAAAAACAAACATTTCAAAAAATGCTGAATGTATTACATCCCTTCTCAGAGTAAACTTTGATGCTATTATTACCCCCATATTAGAGATGAGAAAACTGAGGCACAGAGAGGTTAACTAGCCCCACTTCAGAGGTAGCCAGTGGTAGAACCAGGAAAGGAAACATTATAGAAATAGTAAACACACAGATCATTACAACTGGGAAAGAAAGAGTGTGACAAGAAATGCTATAAAGGCATGACGGGGTTTGGGGAAAATGTCTCCCAGGAATGGGTCTATACAGACAGGAAATTTTTGCCCCAGTGACGTATGTGCTGGCAAATGTTTAACAGCCAGTCTCCAGGAAAAACAAAAAATAAATAGCAGACAAAAGACCCTAGTTTGTAGTGTTTGCCTATTTCTGTGGTGTAAATACCCCCACCGTGGCTGATTCCAAGCCACCAAGGCCAAGTTGGGAAGGAGACACGCATGGTCAGTTCACACCAAGTCACATGCACAAGCTAGCAGAGCATTTTTTTTGTCCCCACCTGACTTCCAGTAATTTCCCTGGAAAGACTCCCTTGGCTGCCTTTCCTGGGCCACATCGCAGGCTGTGCTGGTGTGGACAGACGGAATGTGTGCATAAGGCCACGGACTAGCTCTCTGTGGGTAACTCACCGAAGGCTGCGTTTGATTGGGTCAGTCCCTAATGGGGCGTCGGGTCAGGGAGTGGGGGGGGGGGGGAACAGTGCCCTTCCTCACCCCCAGTGGCTCCCTGCACACAACAGTGATGGTTTTCAGCAAGACGGACAGCCTGGAGCTGTGGAGGGGGAGGTGGCTCTGATGTCATTAAAATTTCATGTATTTCTGGTGCACGTGAAATGTAATGCGGGAGGCTGCCCCGAAGGGCCCCGGAGCCCGTTTCCAAAATGAATCAAGTCCACAGCGCCTTCCTGCAGAGGACGGCCACCCCCTTCCTCCGGAGCTCTTAATGTAAAGTCTGACAAATGTAGAGCCGCCTAATTAACTTGACTATTGTCTCCTAAAAATACCTCTTCTGGCTTACCTTTGGCGAAAAGAGCAGACTGGTAATCAGACGGAAAGGTCACATTACATCAGGGAGTGGGACTGTGTTGCACACCCACTCTCCCGCGCAGATTCGTGTGTTGGACACGTTTCCTCTCTGTACTTCATTAATAACTCAGAAAGCGTGGCCACCTTCAGAGAAAACCCGCTTGCTGCCTCCCCCAGTGAAGCTCAGCTCCCTCGGTCCTAGCAGTGGAGAACTCCCTCTCCGAGTGGCTGATGGGGGTTTTCCAAACCTCCTTACACCGCAAGACTCTTCCTCCACCGCCTTGCTTCCTCCTGTGCCGCCTTTCTGCAAATGCCTGCAGGTGTCCAATTAACCGTAAGGAAGACGCGGGCTCGAGGCGGCCACAGGAACATCGGCACTCGTGTCAGTGCGGGTCCTTTGGAAAAGCAAGTACCGAGACAGAGTTAGAAGCGCAGGAGATATGTTGGGGGTGGTGCGTGTGAAAGTCAGAAGAGGAGGAGAGGGAACAGGACGCAGCAGGCAAAGCATTCAGATTGGGATGAAGTCCCACGGCGGGGATAGAAGAGAAGATAGGAAGAGGTGTTGAGTAGGAAGAGCATCAGACTGCCGTCCAGCTCCGAGAAAGTCTTGGCCAGCCTCATGGAGAGTTCCAGAACAAAGATTGCCTACTGGAGGAGCCGCGTGTTGGGCAGAAATGGCCAAGCCCTAGGGTGCTCACGGTGCTCCGTTACTGGCCGAGGCTGTCCAGGGAGTGAGTGTCCTCAGCTCCAATGCTTTGGTTTTAAATGACTCAAGGGGGTTGACCTAAGTGCAAGGCAGGGGCATCTCAGGATGTTGGCTTTGTTCTGCCCATTCTCGATCCTCACATAGATTCTTATCCTTTAAGCCGTTTGTCCTATGTATTCCCCACATTGGGGCCACACTGTAGGTGATGGGGTGTCAGTAACTGGGAGTGGAGGTCACTTCCCCCATGTCAGAATATAGGGGGGTGTTCTGTGCCTGCAAGGACTCTGGGCTGGACAAAGACCTTGCCCTGGTCTGGGTGGGAGAGTATTTGCAGGCCGCTAAGAGACCGTGTGGATGGGGACTATATACCCTTTCTATTCCAAACCAAGTCACCAGAGACAGAGAAGTAGAATAGGAAGTATTTCTCAACTGTCATAAAGCCCCACAAAAATCTGGGAAACTCAACCAATTCTAGTTTTTTATTCTCAGTGTTTACATGCACAAGTGATAGCATAAATACATTAGCCTTGCAAACAATTACAATGTCACAAATAAGGCCGAAAGCCCCGCTGAACCCAGAAGTAGGTGTTGTTAACTGTTCAGTGATTCCTTCCACAGTCCCCCCGCTCTCATGCACAACTGGAAGTGGAGCAAACTTGAAATCACAGCCAGGACCACACGGTTCCACAGTCTTTCCATTTTACCTCTAACCGTTTTCTCCTGCACCACATGTAACTCTGTGAACACGGGCTCCTAAATGCTTTGCCAGGAAGCATGAAGCAGTGCTAACTGTATGCCAGGCACAGTGCTAAGTACCTCAATAAATCTTCACGACAGCCCTGGGAGGGATGGTGTTATTGATCCCATTTTACTGACGCACAAACTGAGGCTCAGGTTGTAACTGGTCATAATGAGTGTCACAGATGGCATTTGAACCCAGGCCTGTCAACTATGACATCTACCTCCCAGGACACGACTGAAATTTGATACCCCTTCCAACAAGTAGCAAGTGCATTGCTGAAATTGCTTTCTTTTGCCAAACTCCCCAAGGCACAAGTCCGGATAACATCACAGGGAAAGCCCTATACGCTGACACGGGACTGTCACGACACAGAGAGCGGGCCTGCCGGATGTGTGCAGAGAGCCAGACCCACCGATGGAATCCTCCCTCTGTACATGCTGGCAAGCCGCTAATCTAAGATGTCGGTAACGGCTGACGCTCAGCGAGAGCCAACACATGCTGGCAGTTCTGGGATCAAGGGAGCATGGTCATCGGATGCCCAGCTTCATCCAGAGGTTATCCACTCATCCTGGAGACCCGCAGCTCAGCCTGGTGAAGTCATATCAGACAGGGGCCAATTCTGACATTGAAGAGGAGAACAACAACAACGAAAAAACCATGACAGGGGCTTGTGCCCAAGCTGTGTTAGAAAGCTAAAAATAGCTGCCGTGGATGGCCACAGATCATGGAACGCATATGTCGACATAAGAGCCCCGTATACGTGGGGTGTCCTCTAAGCCACTCACAATTAAGCTTAAGTGATGATACATAGAACATCATTTTGCAGGTGGAGGACACTCCAATGCTTCGTGGTCTGGGGACCCAGGAGGTGTTGGGCGGGCCGGCCTGGACTGAAGAACGGCCAGGGCTTGCATCTGGAGGTCTTGGCAGCCCCACTGCCATTTGTGAGTGTTGACTGGGGGCCCAGGGGACCCATGGCACTGTTCTGGGCTTTGTCAGGACACAGGAATAAAGAGAAAGCATGGCATAGCTTGGCAGAGATGGGTTAGTGTCTATTTGATCCTCACCACCACTCTTTGAAATGGTACTCTAACAATCATAGAATGTCTGGCACATAGTGGGCCCTCTATGAAATGTTATTTAGACCCAATTCCTCCCTGAATATATTTCCAGTGAAATGTGCACACAGATGAAGTGAAGATTTAACTGCCATAATAACGCATAATAATTCACCTGCATCCAAACTCTGGATGCACATGGGAATTGACATGTGGGAGATGCTAGACCTTGAAAGGTTGTTGGCTGGTGTGAACTGACCCAAAGAAGCTACTGAAGGGGGTAATAACCCTCATGTGGTGGCTTCACAGTCAGGCAGGTGGGAGTCTGAACACCTTCCGGGGATACAAAGCAAAGCTACAGCCGAACATCTACAGCGGGTGAAACGCGGATGTGAATTAAGTACAGATGTGCAGAAAGTGGACAAAGTCAAGCCCAGCTCTGGCGGTGACCAAATTGTCTGTCTGAGGATGCAGGCAAGAAGGTACCTCGTGTCCCTGAAATGGGCACAGATGGAATCTGACTGTGGAGTCGGGACTACAAGAATCTTCTAGTTCATCCTCCACATGCTCATGCTCTAGGAGGTGGCCAAGGGTCTCAGAACCATTCCGGATAATTTCCAAATATCGGATCCAAATCTCTTTCATGCAGGTTTACTTTTTTTTTTTTTAATGTTTATTTTTTTTTTGAGAGAGAGAGAGACACAGGGAGAGGGGAGGGGCAGAGAGAGAGGGAGACACAGAATCTGAAGCAAGCTGCAGGCTCTGAGCTGTCAGCCCAGACCCCGACACAGGGGCTCGAACTCATGCACTGTGAGATCATGACCTGAGCTGAAGTGGGACGCTTAACCGACTGAGCCACCCAGGCGCCCCTCTGCACTTCTACTTTATATCCGTCAGAGGACAGCCACAGTTGCGTGAGAACTCCTGAGCTGGTGCCAGGTCACACTGTCTCCCGAGTGCCCACTATTCTCATGTCTTTCCAGCTCTGTATTCAGTGACATCGTGTTGGTAGCTTGAAATCAGCCATGGTGGGAGTAGGGACACTATTGGAACTGGAAAACACTACAATCAGGGCTGTTTTTTTTTCTTTTTCTCCCCTGGAAAGCAGGTTGTTCAACATTTACCAGCATTTACTGGGTGGGAAATTCCTATCAAGAAAGTCTATCCCATGGGGCACCTGGATGGCTCAAGGCAGTTAAGCGACCGACTCTTGATTTAGGCTCAGGTCGTGATCTCACGTTGGTGGGTTCGAGCCCCACGTTGGGCTCTGTGCTGACAGTGTGGAGCCTGCTTGGGATTCTCCTTCTCTCTCTCTCTCTCTCTCTCTCTCTCTCTCTCTGCCTGCCCCTGCTCTCTCTCTCTCTCAAATAAAATAAACATTAAAAAAAAAAAGAAATTATATCCTAGGGTCATAAAATCTCTGAGTTGGAAGGGATTTTAGATCTCTTACCTTGTCTCAGATTTGGAGCTAGAATTCTCCCAGAGGTTTCCCTGACAATGAAACAGGCTCCAATAGCAGACAGTGAGATGATTTTTCGGTGTTACACAGACTGTAACATGAAATCGCATAGTGGAAAAGGTAATCATTTTTCAGTTCTCTTCTGTCCGTTTTTATTATGCAAAGGAGCAAGTCTCCGTTCGGTGCTAGTTCCATTTTCAATGCCTCTCTCTCTAATGCTTGTAACTCTCCCTATTAACGAAGGGAGCTCCGGCCTCAACCCAGAGGCTTGTGCAAGCAACCCTGCCTAGCCGTGACTACAAACATTGTTTTGTTTTATTGTATTTGCATTTACAGATACCTTCTCTTTGTGACATGCAATAATGGTTTCCTACCCGCATTGGTGGCATCAAGGTTTCTTTTTACAAAGTGTTTTCAAATAAGCCAATTTAAAGACAAATAGGAAGCGATTGAGAATACAGGTGGTGCTGAGAAATGGCGAATTTCCTGAGGATGGTTTGCGAGGGACTGTACCCTAAGTCGGGCAAGCTTCACTGGAATATATCCAGACACAGGGAGGCATCTCTTCTGTTACCATAATCAGTGAAATGTCCCATTCAAATAAAGAAGGCTTGGGGTGCCTGGTTGGCCTCAGTCGGTAGAGCACCCGACTTTTTTTTTTTTAAGTTTATTCATTTATTATTTCTGAGAGAGAGAGAGAGAGAGAGAGAGCACAAGCAGGAGAGGGACAGAGAGAGAGAGAGAGAGAGAGATCGGGAGGGAGACACAGAAGGCCAAAGCAGGCTCCAGGTTCTGAGCTATCAGCACAGAGTCCGATGCGGGGCTCTAACTCATGAACGGTGAGATCGTGACCTGAGCTGAAGTCTGATGCTTAACTGCCACCCAGGCGCCCCTAGAGCAACTCTTAATCATAGGGTCCTGAGTTCAAGCCTCACACTGGGAAAGGAGCCTATTGTAAAAATAAATAAATAGATAGATAGATAGATAAATTAATTAAAATTTAAAAATTTAAAAAGGCTTGTTTTGTCTTCCTCTCCACCATACCACCATCATTTTAAAATTAAATGTATTTTCTATACTAGTCATCTATTGGACCAAACCCTCCTAGTCCCCAAGCTTTCTAATTTCCATTCTTGGTTTGTCTTTTGCTCGAAACCCCCATTAATTGTCATGGACTTTTGGGTCTTTGTGGTGAACTGAGCCATAATGTCCCTGAAGGTCTAATTCTGCCCTTGATGTGTCAACATTTCTCCTGTCAAAGCTGCTCTTCCTCTACAAGAAGAATTGAGCAAAAATGGCAGGATAATTTGTTTTGAGGCATAATCTCTCTAGAATTACATCCGCCAGCTCCTTCTCTATACCCTTTGGAGAAGCCCCTCCATGCGATGTCCTGATGTTCAGACTCAATGGCAGCTGATAACTGCTGGGTATCACGGCTTCCCGTGCCCCAGAAGCCACGCTGACAGCTCCAGACGCATTCTCCCCTGCACCTCACCGTTCCAGGAGTCTCTGCCATCACTGCCCCGTCCTACCGATGAGGAAGCTGGAGCTCAGAGAAGTGAAGTCACGCCCCCAAGGTCACCCAGCCAGTGAGCAGCGGAACCCGGACTCCTAGGCAGACCTGTGAGCCTCCAAAGTCAGTGCTCTTAGCTCACGACAAGAATTTCCGGCCTCAAACCCTCAGACCTGCCACGGGAAGCCGAAGCAGGTGACAAGGGAGATACCCATGCTATGACCAGAGACCCTTTAAGGAAAAATCTGGTTTTCTAAAGTCGGAAGAATGTGCAGTAAGAGAACACGAAGCAGGCTGGCTCTCTGCGGGCATCTGGCACTTTCTTGTGATTGTCCCAGATTTATCGCTGGTGACAGGAGAGTGTGGGAGGAAGGAAGGGGGAGAAGAGACACTACTTGAGCCTCACCTGGGCCGATTCATCCTTCTCTTCCCCTTCAGCAAACAGAGAGCAAACTTTCAGGTGCTTTAATCATAATTCTTTTTCTCTTCTCAATAGTCATTAAGATTTTTCTTAATCTGTGAGTGAGTTCAATAGCAGTCTGTCATATTTGACCATGAGGCAGGGATGTCTCTCCCAACCCTTTTTCAATTTGCTTCACCCATTCAGCAGACATTGCCTGATGCCACACTGTGTGCCAGGCACACTTTCAATACAAAGGAAGCAAGACGGGCATCACTTTTGCCCTCTGTGGACATCCCAACAAGCTTACCACTGTAATGGGAGGGGGACAGAGTGTATAGAGTGCTGTGGTGGCACCTGAATGGTGAAGGAGCAGCAGGAAAAGTGTTTCTGGCAGGAGAAAGAGTGTCTGCAAAGTCCCTGAGCCATGACAAAGCAGGAGGAGCTCCAAGAGGTCTAGTATGGTCCACGCTATGGGGCTGGCCCCATAGTGGGCATTCAGTAAGGGGTGAGTAAATGAGGGAGAATAGGAAGGAGCAGAGGGTACGAGGCGAGCAGTGGGAGAGGAAGATGGGGACATACACTTAGGCCAGCCATGATGTCTTTGAAGTCTGTTACAAAGAATTTTGGCCTCGATCTTGACTTTGAGGGGAAGCCATGGAAGCACTCTAAACCACAATGATGTGGTCATATTTATGCTTCCCCAGAAATACTGGGCCACTGAGCTGTGACTACCCCATCATTCACCCACCCTGACACCCTCCAATGTCAATAGGAAGCTTAATTTGTCCCCTATGCCAAGAGGCAGCTGAAAATGCCCATACCCTTGGGAATTTTCTCTCCATCCCTACCAGTCATTCATTCCTCCAGTAGTTTTGCACACGGAGGAACCACTCTGTACCTGCCTGTTTTCCGTGTTCCTGAGGCTCAGCTTGCAAGAGTGACTGTGGGTGGGGGCTGCACTAGACCCTTCTCCAAGGTCAACGAACCAACTAACCCGACTTACTATTTACTTTCATTTTCGTTCGCACAAAAGCAGAGCCTGAGACAAGGCTTTGAGTGCAGGAGTTTATAGGGGAGGTGATCCCGAGAAACAGGAATGGGGGAGCAGGAAGAGGGAGAGAAAAGGAAGACAAGCCAATAAAGGGTGCATCATTGAACCTGTTGCCCTTGTGGGCCAACCACCATGCAAGCCCTCTGGGAAACCACCACAGAATGGGAGACAGGGTTGTTTACTTGTTTCCATCCTCTGTTGGGTGGTGTCACTCCTGAGATGTTAACTCCCCCAAACTTGTGGGCTCTGGCGAAAGACCTAAGGCAGAAAGGAAGAGATGCAAATGAGAGATGTGGGACATTGCCACAGTGTACAGGAGCTGTCTCTACCACAGCAGCTGAGGTTGGAGGAAGACAAAGAAGGTATAGCAGGTGCCACTAAGTAACATTCGCGGGGCATTTATTTGTGCCAGATTGTTAACCCACATTTAGTCACGCCTTGACCCATTCAACCCACCCAAAACCATTGTGAGGTAAATCTTAACCAACACCACATGCCAGACGAAGACAGTAAGTCTTAGATAAATTAAATGACTTATTGAAGGCCACAGATCTGGAAGTAGCTACAGACCTGGGCATTTAAATCCAGATCTGTTTTCTGGAGGTTCTAAGGAAGTCATTCTGGCTCCTCCCACATCCTCTGTCTCTGAGAGGGGAAGGTCTACATACTACATAGTCCCACCCTCCGAGCCACAGATGATTGGACCAGAGGAAAAACACCTGATACAAGCCGCACCAATCAGATTCTCTCATCTGAGAATCTGGACCTCAAAACTGACCCAGGCAGCCACAGAGGATGCAGATGATGTCCAGTAAACTCCAGGGCTGGGACCACGATTTTGCCACAACTGGAAAAGAATAAGGAAGCAAATGTGCAGAAATAAGTGGTCTTGAGCGCTGGTGCCTTTTGGAAGAGCCCAAGAGACAGAGCAAGTAGCTAAATTTTCCTGCCATTGGAGTCCATCTTTTCTCCCCTTGAGTTGGATGAATGTGTTTCCATCCCTGTCAACCACAGATCCTTGAATAAAACACAATCTTAAAAAAAAAAAAAAGAGACAAGAACCCTCAAGAGGGCATGTTCATGACAGGGGTGACATGAAGATTTGGGTGTCCATGGGTTTCTCTGTAATAGCTCTGCCTGGCCTCTGTAAAGAGACAGAGCAAAGATAGTACCCAGATGATGGAGAGGAATGGGACAAAGATGTCAAACGTGGCTACAGAATGAAAGATGCTTCATTAGGGGTCCAGTGTCAGCTGCTGCTCCTTTTTCTTCCTCCTCCTCCTCTTCCTCCTCCTCCTCCTTCTTCTTCCTCTTTTCTTTTGATTCTTCTTCTTCTTCTTCTTCCTCTTTTCTTTTGATTCTGCTTCTTAATAAAAGAAAGGAGCACAGCTCAGGCTGCATCCATCACCATGGCTTTCCCACTAATAAAAGCAGCCTGATGATGGGCTTATGCACCCAATGAGTCCCAGTTCATTTTTCGCCCCTTTGTTGGCTGCAGTGTAAGACAGCTCGAGAAGAAATTAATACTCCGAGTCGGTGTCAGCCCCGCTGACAGCAGATCAAGGCTGAAAGACAAATTGCTCATTACAGTTCAGGGATCTGGAGCCGGGAGAAGACAGCCAGGCCATCCCCTGCCAGCTCCAAGTAGCTCCCACCAGTGACTGACTTCAGCTGGGGACCTGCCCTGGCTTCTGCCTGCCTGTGGGGTTTGCTGGGGGGCTGGTTGTGGGTGAACACAACCGCTTTGGACCATCTCGGAGCCCCTCATCAGCCATGTTTGTATCACTGGTGGGACCAAATCTAAAGCTCTGGAAAAGGTGCTTGTGTGGGTCACCTGTCCATCCTGAGGTCATGATGGCAGCTCTGGGTGGCAGGAGAGTTAATAGGAAAGCAGAGGACCCTGGTACAATGAGAAATCAAACATGGACAGGAACCCACACTGTTGTCCCTTGCCTTGTTTTCTCGACCACTGTCCTCTGATCTTCTTATGTCTGACACTTTGATTCCTTGACAGTCAGGGGATATGGTGTTTTGTGGCTGGAGTCCCACACAAGGCCTTGACCCAAAGGGCAAATGGGGGCTGAGATCTAGCCATGCTACATTTGTTAACCACATACTCTGGCACAAGGCTGCATGCCTTTGGAGAGAGGTGGCTTTTCCTAATTTGCACAAAGGTGCTGCTTGGATTAGTGAAGGTCCTGGCAACATTACATATGAGAGCCCCTGGCTTATTCATTGTCCATCTCTGTTGAGTAGAATATAAGCTCCATCAGGGCAGTGACTGTGCTGGGAATATTCCACCTGTCTCTCCAGGTCCACTTACCACCCTTCTCCTCCCTTCTCCATGCCCAGAGAGAATCACATCCATGGCCTGTGTCAGTGGGCTCCCTTGCTTTCAGGCTCCTGGTTGGACTCAGCCCACAGGAGGCACCATTGGGAGATCAAAGGTGGGAGAAGACAGAGGTTGGAGTAGTTATTCCCTGTGTCCTTTCTGCCTTGTTGATGTTGTGGGTCATGACTTTACCAAGGTCCTGCTCCTGACCTGTGTCTCCATACAGCTCCCCTGTTTGGTTCTCTCCCTGGCTTTGCCCCTAAGAGTGGGGGAAACCTCTGGCTGTTGCTAAGCCCTAGAGAACTGCATTACCCTTATAGGTTTCTCTATACGCTGCCTTGCCTTTGTAAATAGTGTCTTTATTCTACTCTCCTCAAATTCCTGGTTTGCCTGCACCATTTCTTTCCTACTGGGAGCCCAACTAGGATACAGGGACTTGGCCTGCTTCCTTACTGTATCCCCAGGGCCCAGAAGAGTGCCTGGAACTGAGCCACCACCAACATCTGTTGAATGAATGAATTCTGATCACAAAAGTGGGGACAGGCCCTTGGTTTCTCAGTGCTTTGCCAAAAGCGGACCGGCATCTTCTTCATTCAGCAACAGCTCGGCTGCTGGAAATTGGTCACCAGGACTATCCCTCCCACCTCATCTTCTGTGTTCAGCAGACCCCAAATCTCCCCATTCTCAACCATTTATTTCAGATGACAAAAGGACCCTGTCTGAAAACATTCTGACTTTCTTTCTCACTGGGGGGTGAAAAATAATAATAAGTATTACACTAAGAGAAGCATCCTTTTTGATTTCTCAAAAGTATTTCCTCTGTCATTCTTTTCTTTACATCCATTTGCCAGACCTCTTCTCCTAAATTAGTGCTGGTGGCTGCTGTTAATTCTACTCTGAAAAAGCACAGGGGCGACACGGGATACAACAGAGCCATTCAGTCTTGGGAGACACTGCGCAGTCACAACAAAGGCATGAGTCTTCAGAGCAGCCGTTCAAGAGCTCTTGGGCATAATGACCAGGTGGTGGCATTCTCATCCTAGGGGGCTGTGCAGTATTCTCCCTCCAGGGTCTTGCAGAAACGGCATTGTCAGAGAAAACCACGATTTAACGGCAGCATGACAGGAACCTTGAAACTAATGGTACCCAACCCAGATATCAGAGCCAGGCAAATGTAGGAGACAACTGGAAGGCAATTATCTTACCATCCATGCCTACAACTCTGTCATTAACCATCTGAGCATTGCGGGAAGCCCTTCCCCTTGGAAGGTCAAATTCATATGGTGCCAAGTAGTTGAAAGAGAAGAGCTGGTAACTTGGGGACAACAGGACAGATCTTTCAATGGAGAATTTTCCAGAGCCATACACAGAGCATCTTATCCACCTCCTGTATTTCCCTTTCTCCTCTCTGTGTGTCTGTCTGTCTCTGTCTCTCTCTGTCTCTCTCTCTCTCTCTCTCTCTCTCTCACACACACACACACACACACACACACTTCAATCCAAATGGTACAGCTCTTCTGTTTTCCAAACCCAGTTTCCACCAAGCTTTGTTTATTCAGGCTAGGAAAAGTGGCATTGCCTACTTGACAAGAAGCTTTTGATTAAAAACACTGAACTCTGCCCAAGTAATTGTACTACACACAAGAAAAACATTTGAGGGCCTGAAGAGAAGTTTCCCTTTGTTGCTAGCCTAAAATAATGGTTGAAAGAAAGAAAGAAAGAAAGAAAGAAAGAAAGAAAGAAAGAAAGAAAGAGAGAGAGAAAGAAAGAGAGAGAGAAAGAAAGAAAGAAAAGACCTCTGGCTTATATTGTTTGAACAAAACTTGCATCTGTACATTCTAGAATTTGCTCAATTTTTCCCTAATGTGCATGCAGGATGTTTTCTATACATTTTAATGGCGAAAGTCATATAAATGAAATCTGTTTGTGCTGCAAAAAAGGCAATTGCTAGACATATAAAAGCAAAAGTCTCTGTTGAGTATGACTTCCTGTCCATCTCCCATCTCTGGAGGTAAATACTTTTGTGGATGATGTGGCCCCTCCCACACCCTTTCTCTATAGGTATAAATGTATACGTGGGAATCTTCACACATGTTTTACTTTGAGAATAATTTTGTTTTTCATAAGTGGGGTTCTACCATATGTATTATTGCATAATTTTTAAATATTTATTTTTGAGAGAGAGTGCAAGCAGAGGAGGGGCAGGGAGAGGGGGAGATACAGAATCCAAAGCAGGCTCCAGGCTCCGAGCTGTCAGCAGAGAGCCTGACACGGGGCTCAAATTCAAGAACTGCAAGATCACGACCTGAGCTGAAGTCAGACGCTTAACCGACGGAGCCACCCAGGTGCCCCTTATTGCACAAATTTTAATGTTTATTTATTTTTGAGAGAGAGAGAGCAAGCTAGTGGAGGAGGGCAGAGAGAGAGAGAGAGGGAGACACAGAATCCAAAGCAGGCTCCAAGCTGGCAGCACAGAGCCCGACACGGGACTCAAACTCATGAACCATGAGATCATGACCTGAGCCAAAGTCAGGTGCTTAATTGACTGAGCCACCCAGGCGCCCCTTATTGCACAAATTTTAGAAACTTAAGAATACTCTTGGGGATCTTTTCATGGTGGACTTAGTACATAAAAACTTACTTTTTTGTTTCTAATGGCTGCCTAGAATTCAGTAGTTTATTTCATTAGGTCCCTATTGATGCACATTCAGGCGATTCCTAACGTCTGGTTATTATACGCGGTGCTACAATAAAATACTTGTAGGTTGCCTCCTTGGACATATGAGCTCACATTTCTATATGGGAGAGACAATTATAGCAGTTAGGATGCTTTTGGCTGCAAACAAAAGAAAACGCACAGCCGAGCAACAAGGGCTTTATTTACGACAAGTCTAACGTAGGTCAGTTCCAAAGATGGTTAATTTGAAGGCTCGGTGCCACCATCATGGACCCAGGTGCCTCCTTTCCATCCTTCTGTTCTGCCACCCTCAGAAGATGGGAATGGCTCCCTCCAGTGGTCACATGATAGCTAGGGATGTTCTACGTGACCCTGCCGAAAGATCTTCAACTTTCCTATCAGCCTGGACTGAGCTGCCAGGTAACATACACACCAGTCACTGGAAGGAAGGCAGTGTAACCAACCATCACGACTGGCATGGACCGCCATGATTCCTCCTCTGGATCTTGGAGGAAGATGGGGGAGAAAATGGATTTCATTAATCAATATGCCATCCAGAAAATATGTATCCTTTGCAGTCTACCAGTTGTATCTGAAAATATATTTCTTCACATATTCACCTACTCTTAGTAAGATGTTTAAAACTGTTGCCAATAAGATGGGCAAAGAGGGCATCTTGTTGTTTTCTTGCATCTACTTGATTTCTAACAAGATGGATGATCATCTATATATTTATTGTTTATCTGGATTTTCTCTTCTGAAAATTACCTATTTGTATCATTCGCCTTATTTTCTATTGGACAGCTTGCTGTGTTTTTATTGATTTGTTGGGAGTTCGATATATACATCCTGGACACACGTAATCAAGAAATTTTAAAAGATTGTTAAGAAAAAAGAACACTTAAAATCATCTATCTTCGTCCTTCCTTGGATTCTCAAGGGCTTCTGTAAAAGTTCAGGAAACAAAGAAATCGTGTTGCGTGGAAAAGGTTAGGGTGACATGCTTTCCAAAGGGTGTGCCTCAGAACGGAAGTGCTTTGCCAGGTGTCACAATACATTTTGGAAACGCCACAGAAAATGTCCTGTCTTTCAGAGTCCCACAATATCACAAGTAGCCATAGGGACCAGCTCTGTTGTTTGCTCATGACTACTCCCTCTCACTGTGTGACCTCAGACACATCATTCCGTCTATCTGAGCCTTATCCTCATTGTACTCTAGTCCTCAGGTGGCTGTTAGGGAGTGTAGCAGATGCATCCATGCTCTCCTGGTGTCCCCTTGGCTCTTACAGGCTCATGCAAATCCATGGCTCTCTGTCTATGGTCTGAGGCAGTCCAGGAGGGGCAGGAAGGTAATGCCCTCAGGAGCAGCCCTCCACCAACGGCAGACAAATGTTGGTGGATAAGGACCCAGCCTACACTGCTTTCAGATGCAACAAGTCTGTGGCACGTTCTGTACCAAGGGTCGACAAACCACAGCTCACCAGCTAAATCTAGCCACCACCTGCTCTTATAAGGTTTTACTGGAAAATGGCCACACCCACTGGTTTATACATCATACATACTGTCTGACTGCTTTCACATTACGAGGGTAGAGTTACACAACAGGGACTGTATACCCTGCAAAGCCTAAAATATTTAGTGTGGCCCATTCCGCACAAGTCTGCTGACTGACCCTCACTCTATATACCATTCCTATCTACCTGGGATGAGCCCAGCTCACCAACAGTGGTAACCTACTTGCTCATTAGCATAATTTCCTCTCCTTGTCTCACTCCCTTGCTGGTGTTTCCTGGGATCACCCCCCACCCCAAATACATTACTTGTGCTTATAAAGCTGTGATGTCCTGGGCAAATTTGCAGAAGAATGGACCGATTGGAAGAGAGTAGGGGGTTGCACACAATGCTTAGTCTGAGGTCCAGGGCTAAAACATTTGAGGGTTAGAGTCCCTGCCCCCTTCACTTCCACAAATCCTACACACATACACACACACACACACACACACACACACACACACGACATGCACGCGCACACGTGCACTGAGCCTGTTATTTGTGGTGGTTATAGCCTACGTTACTGTTCATGGTTGCGGACTTGCAAACTAACAGAAAATGAAAATGGAAACAGGGAGATGAAGACGCTTCTCTCTCCTTGGACCCTGACTCTTGTGAGTGGCCACGTGAAAGAGCAGACTCTCTTCATAGGGAAACAGTTGGTTTCTTCTGTAACTATGTGCATTTGCATATGTAAAATAAACAGGGCATCAAACATCTCTCCTAGAGGGGAGAGGGGCTCCCTGTCACGTCTCACCATTCCATGCAATGCTACACTAATGCCACTCTCAAAATTCGGGGGACAAGGGCTGTAGTCTTAAATGCACCGAACCTCTTCTCACCTCCAGACATTTGTACCAGCTGCTTTTGCTGCTAGAACCCTCCCTTAATACGTGCACTATTGTCATTATTTGAGTCTTAGTTTAGACATCACGCCCCACCCCGTCCCCCAAGAAGCCTTCCTTAACCCCTCCTCCAAGTGCCACTAAGCAGCCCAGGTCCCTCTGTAACGTGGTGTTTGCTGTGCTTACCAGACTTTCCCATTGTGGTACTTACCATAAGAACTAAATAAATGTTTGTTGAATATCTTTTTCTCCTACCAGACTCTAAGCTTCCTGGGCATATAAGGTTCTTTTGAGTTATACCCAGAAATGGAACTGCGGGATCATATGCTAATTCTAGTTTTAATCTTTTTAAGGAACGGTCCTAACTGTTTTGCCACAGTTGGCTATACCATTTTATATGCTATCTTCTCTTAAATGTCATCTACCTCAGGGTGCCTTCAGGATTTATGGAAGATGTTCTGAGGACTTGGACACTAACCATTAAATTACTGGGGTGCCAGACAATGGCTCAATGCCTTAGGCATGGAAATAAATGTTAGAGCTTGGACTCTAGTCTCAGACTGATCTGCACTGGCGTGCCAACTCTCACACTTCGTAGCTGTGTGACTTTGGGCAAATTACTTAACCCTTCTGAGCCTCAGTTTCTGTCTCTTTAGAATGACAGCAATAATAATCCCTACCTGAAAGGGCTGTTGCCAATGGCACAAAGAACAGTGTGTGTAATGTGGGTGGTGCAGGGTCTGGCACACAGCAAGTGTCAGTGAATGAGAGTGTGTTATTGTCGCTACATTATTATTGTTGGTACCCCTGGAGAAAGCTAAGAGAATTTTGATGTGTAGGTTGAAAGGACCTTTCTGCATTAGGATAAATGAAGGTCTGCTGTCTTTTCTTCTTTCTGAACCCTGGAAAACTGCTTGGCCTCGGCTTGCTACTTCTAGAAGCCTTCTGCAGTGGGGTCCTGCAGTGTGTCTGGGGATTGCCTGGTACCACTAAGTGCTCACCTGCTTTGCTGCATTGCAAGGGACAGAGAGGTCAGAACTCGGGGCAGGGCCTTGGAAACATTCAGGTATCCGTCATCACAAGATCAGTTCACCCATGCCCTCTTGGTCGTAAGTAACACAAACTCTTTCAGAGAAGTTTGATCAAAAAAGGGGGAATTTACCCTAAGGACAAGGGATGTCCTGTGTCATTCAATGGCAGAAGTTGCAGTGTAGCCTCCTGAGAATGGCCCCAGCACCCAGGACATCATCGTTCGCCTCTTGTCCCTTTATCTCTGCCCACACCCCCTCTCTGCAGACCAGCATTCATGGAAGAAGGTGGCTGCAGGCTCTTCTGAGAACTGCCTTCTGCTGGACTGCAGCCAGCTTTGAATGACGCACCGCAGTTGCCCAATCTTCACCTCGTGGGTGAGCAGAGGTGGACACGTGACCCAAGCTGGGCCAATCAGATTCTTCCTTGGGACTCTGGAATCAAGGCTGATTAGTCTTGGCTGGTTTCTCCCCTCCAACATGGTGATGATAATAGTAATCTTTACCTTGTCGGACTGTGGTGCAATTAGTAAAAAGAGTGCATGCCAAGTTCTTAGCCCAAGCCAGGGCACACAGTGAGCACCCAGGAAAGCTCCACTGGTATTATCATTGTTCTTCCAAAGGCCAAGCTTCCCAGCCTAACACCCAGTGGTGCTCAACAGATATTTATTGGAATAAATAAATGAATCAATCAACGAGAGAATACCATAGGCTGAAGTCACCCATGCTCTTTGATGATGCTCAGGTATAGCAAGACATGCACTTCATGTTTGTGCACAATGCTTCTCTCTTCCAAACACTGGACTTTGTATCTTGAATAAAACCAAGTTGAACATCCCACAGCCCCTCGCGTTGTGAGGTGCAGGTGCTATGTAAGAGTTTTGAGAGTTTCCAGGTGCTCATGATACATTTTACAGGTCATTAAACCTCTAGTTAGACAAACTTAATCATGTGTATTCGTTACAATGAGATTTGGGCCATTTCGGAGCCTAGGCTCATGGTGCAGGAAATATGGTCTGAGTCTTCTTTTGTCAGGGAGGTGGGGGGTGGGGGATGCAATCCACAATAGCATCAAAGAGTTCCATGGCGTATTTTCTCATTTTATAGTTTCTGGGGCCATCCCCTCCTCTTCTGAATGGTTCCTGTTCTGCATTCACTACCCCTAAACAGTATTTATGTTGTCTGAGTCTCCACCTACACCGTGGGCTCAAAAATGCACGTCCTGGAGATTTGTACCTGCATTAACTGGGGAGAATGTTTATGTTTTTAAAATGTACCCGCAATAAACGACTTTCGAGATGTACCTTGGACAAACACAGACAAACACATGATTAATCAACTCACCCTCAGAGCACAAGTCACAGGGAAAAGTTTTGTGGACAGAATGTTCTCCCAATGGTTTAGAAAAGAGCCTCCGAAGTAGCACCTGTGTTCACACCGTGGCAGGTTTTAAGAGGAGAGAAATATCAGTCTGTAGCTTCCTGTGTCTGTGTGACATTTTCAGCGAACGAATCCAGCAAGGAAATAAGGACTCATTTAATGGAACTCCCCTCAGCACTGTGGTCAGGATGACAAAAGGTCAGATGGCCTTTTCTGGTCCAGCAGGGAAACAGTGAAGCCATCAGGCATTAACAAGCACCTTCAGGAAGAGAACGCTCTCACACGCCTTCTTTGGTCTGGCAAAAAGTGTTTAACAGCCCCAAGCATCTTGAGCTTACACATTTTTGAGTCCCAAGATCCGGGAACAGTGACAAGCCTTTAATGGGTCCTCAGAAAATATCTGTTGAATTAATAATATTCTTGCTAGACAAAAAAAAAAAAAAAAAAAGACATACCATTTACCAACAGCGGGCTACATGCCAAAAGTATGTAGAGTTATACACACTAGTTCCAGCGCTCGCAAGTACCCTGCGAGGCAGGCATTATTGGGGAGCATTTCCCCATTTCAGGGGTAAGAACACTGAGGCTCCAAGAGGCTAATGCACTTGTCCAGGGAGACCCCACCAGGAAGCAGAAGACTGAGGATTTGAAGTCTGTGTCTGACATTAAAGTTCATGCTCTTGCCTTCTTTTGAGCTCTCCAACCCTCCCCTTTAGCTTCCTAAGTGCATTTGCTCTAGTTCTTTCTGCCTGCCATGAGGAAGCAGGCGATAAGGTCCGTGTGCTTAGCACCACCTCACCATGTGGTAGTCCATGCAGGGACTCTACTCCTGGGTGCTCCTGCTAAGCACCGAGAGTCTTATACCTACTTCCAGGCACACCCTGAAAGCACAGCGGCACCTTCTAATCGTTCCCAGAGTGGGCAGGCTCCCGGCTACACAGAAAACAGTAATTCTCATGGGTGTCCAAGGCATAGTATGGAACAAAACATGGGCAACCGGTCTCCCCAAGACTGGTTAGGAAAACCGATGATCTTGATCCTCTGTGTCCTTTTCAGTCTTGCGTATGTTTGGTTACTTCTGGTTCTTGTGCCTCCTATGAAATATCAGTCCCCTCGTTTTCATTACACATCCCCACAGAGTCATTTAGTCAACCCACAGACACTTACTGATCCCTTACCAAGACAAGACCATCTGATCTCAGAAGCGGGACAGATGTATCAAACAGCTCCAATGCATGCAGCTCTGTGTTCCAAGGAGAGAGGCTTGTCCAATGTGCAATGGGGACAAAGAGAAGTGCGCCTGACTTAGCCAGTGGAGGGTGAACTGAAGAAGGGGGTTCTTGGGAAGGCTCCACAGAGGTGGTGATATTTAAATGGAGTCTTGGAGGATGAGCAGAAGTTTTCAAAGTAGGAGAGGAGAGGAAGAGCATCCCCTGCAGGAGACATAATGCGTTCCCAGGAGTGTGCATGTTTCAAAAGTATTTAGAGAGATGAAGCCAAGGACAGGGTGTTGGGGGGAGAGGTACAGCCAGCAGATGCAGGCGTGAGAGGCTCTGCAGAAAACCCTGAAGAACTGGGACTTTGCTGAGGTCAATGGGGAGCCACTGAAGGGTTTCAACAAAAAGAGTGATAGTCAAGTTTGTTTTATAGAAAGATGGCATATTAGCGTTCTAGGGTTGCCTTGACTACCACTAACTGGGTGGCCCAAAACAACAAAAATTTACTCTCTCACAGTTCGGTAGGTCAGAAGGCCAAAATCAAGGTACAGCAGGGTTGTTCCTTCTGGAGGGATAGAGGGAGAACCCGTTCCACGCCTCTCTCTTAGCTTCCGGGTGTTGCTGTCAACCCTCCGCTTTCCTGGGCTTATGTGTACATCTCTCCAGTCTCTACCTCCTTCCCAGGAGGAGGGTCTCTTCCTGAGGGGAAGGGGGAGGTAATGGCAACAATGAGCCCTGTTGGAAAGGATCTCAGAAACCAGAGCATCCAGTTTCCCTCTGCTTATTGATAAAAGTGGTTACAGATGCTATTAAGTGGTGGAACCAGTATTTTACAACCGGATAGTCTATCTCAAGGATCCCTTTATATTCTTAAGATTGTTTTTTTAATGCATACTGGCTTTCTCTAGTAAGGTTTAGCTTAGACAGGGCCTTCAGGAGCTATGGAGCTTATTGGCAGAGCTCATAATTGTCTTAATAGCCAACATTTATTAAGCACACGCTAAATGCCAGGTGAGGCGCCTTGAATTCATTAGCTGTGATTCTCACATCGTGTCTGAAAAGAAAAGCCATATTATGAATGTCCTCATCTAAGAGGTGAGAATCTTTGTACTCAGTGAGGTTATAACTTGCCCAGGGTCACCCAGTGGTAAAGCTGAACCAGCACCCAGGGCCATATGATGCCCAAAGCAGTTTCTAAAATAAAAAGAATCATTTGTTAAGAACCCACCATTGAGAAAAATATATAGGATTAGGGAAGTGGGGTATGAAAGCCCAATCAATTTATCTCAGTCCAATTGAAAGAATTTCCATGTCCCTAGTTTGGGATAAAGAAACCATTCTGGAAGCCTGGATGACAAACTGGGGTCACCCCCCCACCCCAGTCTGTGGGGGGAGTGAAGAAGGAGATGCATATAGGACCCAGAAGGGCACCCTCCTGTCAAGTGAGGGGCTAAGGCTCCAACTTAATCAATCCCCTTCTCCCTGCCAACATTTCCCTTGCCCTCCTGTCTGTTCGAAAGAAGCCTTTTCCTCTCTGGGGATTAAGGGACCTTTTCAGCTCCAGCTTATTCAGAATAAGGTTTCCTCGAACGAGTGGCCAACTTCTTTTCTCCCTTTGAGCCTGGCGGGCAAAGCCTGCTGCTGAATCAGGAAACTGCCAACGGAACCCATCATGCCCAGATAGCTGGCGTCTGCTTGAGTGTTGTTGTTGTTTATTTTTTAATACTTGTAGGGGTTTTTTCCTTTTAATTTATTATTATTCTTCAAAGGGAATCTGGAACTTGCAGGTGCAAAGATCAAGAAGGGCCGTGTTCTTCCCTGAATGCCCCAACAGGACTCCGAAGACAGAGGGGGAAGGGCAGGGCGGGGGCTGACACCATCACCCTGACTCACATCAGCCTTCCCTCCCCCCATAGCTTCCTGTGCTCATCTGCTTTTGCCCGTGATGGCTGCCAGTGGGCATCCCGGTCAGCCAGCTGGTCCTCTTGGTGTGGCCAGAGTAACGGGTCAGCCGTGGAATGTCATCTGAGGATGGACCACCATGGTCTCACCCTAAAACGTACCCCAATGCACCAAATCTGGTGCATACCTGAAATTACAACATCTGCCAAGCACAGCATTGGGTTAAGCATTGCTTACTCCCTGCACTCCATTTTCAGGGTGAAAATCCTACTAGGCTCAGTGATACCTTATGTCACTCCCACCTTAGTATAAATTAGTCTACAGCCTGGTTTCCATAGGTCAGAACACCATGAGGGTATTTGGCACCTTGGGCTGGAGAGAAGGAATAGTTAATGGGGAAGAGTAAATATTAGACATCACTAGAGAATGAAAGAGAAGGAAACTGGAAGTTATCATACACCTACCGTGAGCCAGTCTTTACATATCTATTATTTCTATTTTCATAACAACCTTCCAAAGTTGGTACTATCATCCACATTTTGTGGATGACTCACCAACATCCATCCCAGCTGACTCGCGTAACTCAGGGGTTCTTAGACTTTAGCAGGCAGAGGAATCCTCAGAAAAGCCTGATGAAGGAGATTCTTGAACCCCACCACCGGAGGTCCTGATTCACCTGGTGTTGTATGTGGCCCATGACTTTGCAGGTATAAGAAGCTCTCAAGGGATGCTGATGGTGCTGGTCCATGGGACCACAATTTGAACAGCATGGGTCTAGTCATGGCAATCTTGTTCACCCAGCCAATGATTCGTTCAAATGATGGACCAGTTCAAGCCCATTTGGACCAATGAGACATGAAAGATATGCCAGAGCTTTTGGGAAAGAAACCTTGACCCCGATTGCTACCAGCAGCTGCTTTACAAACGTGAAGGGAAGATGTCTAACGATAAAGCTGATTCTATGGACAGCTGACCCTATGGGCAGCTCAGTGGCATGACAGAACCTCTAAACCAACCCCAAATCCTACTCTGGACTCCCCGTTACATGAAGTAATGCATTTCCTTATTGTTTAAGCAAGGGTAGGTAGAGTTTACATTGCTTTCAGCTCAGAACATCCTAACAGACATTACTGTCATTCACAGATGAGGAGAAAGAGATTTGATCCAAGGCCAAGGTCACACAGCTGGTAACCCAGTTCTGTGGGGGGCAAAATGCCTTTCCAACTTGTCACCCTGCCTGAGTGGCTTTCTGTCCAATACCTGATGTGGCACCCTATCTACTTTGGCCATAGTATTTGGGGCCAGACCCACCTAATCTTTTATCATCAAGAGGTTAAGGATTACATCTGTCCATCTGTCCATCCTTCCTTCCATCAAGCGTCCATCCCATTCTTGCTGCATGTCAAGCCCTGTGCTTGCGATTCACTGGAGGAGAAGATTCAGTCTTAGCCCTGAAAGAGTTCAAATGTAGAGGAAGAGACAGACCCACAGTCTCAACATCTCCTTCTCCATTCCCAAGACTTTAGCACCATCAAGACTTTAGCATCAGCCCACCGATGCCCCGATGCTCAGTCCTATTGAGTTTCTAAGCTGTTGGCAGATAATAAAAGCCCAATCTTTTATTCAACTCAGACAGATTTATATACCTTTGGAAAATTGGAATTTTCTTAAACATCAGTAAAGCAATTCAAAATCCTTAGTAATGGGGATTATATAAATATTCAACCATCACATTTCTCTGTTTATAGAGCATCAAAGTGCACAGCACATTATAAAACTTCTAATTAATCCTCATAATGCTCTGGTGTCATGAGCAAAGGGCAGATAATAACCCTATTTTACCAACGGGACCAACGGCCACTGTAACTCAGCAACTTGCCCGTGGTCATGTGGCAGACACCTGCGTTTTACACCTTCATTAACAGCACAGCTTATTAATTATAACAATTACATTAACAACTAGCATTTATTGAGAGACCCCATAAACCCGGCTCTGTCCTGAGAACTTGACACACATTAGCACATTATATCTCCATCACAACCCTGTGAAGTAGGCTCTGTGCGTGAGGAAACTGAAGCGTAAAGGGCTGTTGTATTTGTCAAAGGCACTGGCCAGTCTATGTGACTCCAAATCCTTCATAGCTGCCCTTTGATTTATTGTACTTGCTGGGTGACATGTTGGGAAGTAAAGCCCTGAGTATTCTTGTCCTGAGTCTGTGCTGCCTTCCTGTGTGGCCTTAGGAAGATTTTTAGCCTCTCTGGGTCTTAGATTGCTCATCTGTTAGTGGAGCAAGGAGAGTACAGACTTTGGAACCAAACTGTAGTTTGAATTTCAACTCCACCTCTGTCCCTTACTTATCACGTAAGTCTGTAAATTTACTTCACCTTTCTGTGATTCCATTTTCTAATCTGTGAAATGGAGTTCATAACAATCCTATCCACAAAACGTGTTGCAAGAGTGAAATGAGTTCATACATGCAAAGCTCCTACAACCATGCCTAACAACTTAGTAAGCATTCAATAAATGGCGGCCATCTTTAGCATATCTGTCACATGATGTAGGGGCTGTGCTGGGTAATCTCTCAACTCTGATGATCTCTAATGACTTTAAAATCAGTGCTCTCCCATTGGTTTTGGTTTAGCCACAGGGAAATAGTACAACTCTACTAGGTATAGTGTGGGGTCATCTAGACTATTCACAATATGCTAACTATTTGCAATATGCAAACAAAATCATGGTCAAGACCCTTTTGACTGCCAATGATAGAAAAACCCAATTCAAAGTGACCGAAGCAAAAGAGAAAATTGTCTCAAGTAAACACAAAGTCCATAGGTAAATCTAGTTTCAGGAATAGTTGGGTCCAGTAATCAAACAATATTTTTCTCTTACGTTTTCTCTTGTGTTGGTTTCATTCTCAAGTAGTCTTTACCAAAATGGTAACCAAGATGACCAACCAAGAGCTCCAGGTTGACATTCTCCCAGCTCAGCAACCCCTATGGAAAGAGATCTCTTTCCTAACTGCTATAGTGAGTATCCTGGGATTGAAAGTCATTGGTCTGCCCTGGGTCTCAGATTCATAAAAGAACCAATCCCTCATTGTGACCAGGGAGCTGATGGCACATTTTCACTGGCCAGGGCTACATTATGTGCCTGTCCCTGAAGCCACATGGATTGAAGGTGGGAGAGGGGCTCACCCAGGAAGGCGACTGCTGGGTCTGTGCCTAGGAAAAGTTTACTGCAGCACTAGCTGTCAGTCTGCAGATTTCCCAGGCTAAGGCTTCAAGAGCATCACTTTGGGCTTTAACCAGCTTGAGCTGCAAATCAGTGTCCCGCCTCTGATCCCAGGGGTCTGAGCAGGCTCCCATCAGCCATGCTTAAATAGGAATGTTCTCTATCACTTCCAGATCTTTGCACATGCTGTTCCTCTGCCTGGAAGAGCATCCTCCTTCCTCTTCTTTTCTACCCTCCGATCCTTCAAGTCTCCACTTGGGCTTAGGAGTCACTTCCTTCATCCCTGACTACTGCCTGCCCTGGCTGGGTCACATGCACCCATGGCCCCTCGGCCCACTCGCATCCCTGCCTACATTACATGATATTGTACTTTGCTTAATTGTCTGCCTACCCTCCCCCTGACAAGACTCTGAGCAAGAGCTTTGGGAAGAGTGTGTATATCCTAGCACCACGCTGGAACCCTAAGAAGAACACCATAAATCTTTCTTGAACAAAAGAATATCCAACGTGTCCTGGACAGTGGGATGACATATTGACAAGTCCAAGGGGGCAAGAGGGCCAGGAGCAAAGCACAGAGCGTGAGAGAGAAGTGAGAAGGCCCTAGACAATTGTCAAAAGACCCCAACATTAATGGAGACAGGTAGGTCTGCACGAGATTAGGCAAATGGTGCATGCTTGGATTCCAGCTTCAGACAGAATTTTAACCCAGGCATACATACCATGTCCCAGAAAGATCTAGAAGGTGTGCTTAGCAGGGCCCTTTTGGAACAAGGATCCTTACCACCTCTCCTGAAAGGCACATCTAAGATGATTTCAAAAACATCTGTGCAGTTCCCACACAGAATCTTGTACTCGGAAAACAAAAACACTCTCCCACTCACTACTTCTGGAGTGTTTGGTTCACCTCCCTCTAATTTACATGGCTAACTGGCCTCTCCCTGGTGAGCACCAGCAAAGCATGGAGATGAACATCTGACACCATCAAGGGCATCCATGCCTTCACCTCTTTGGAGAAGAGAAGGGCTCTCTGTGCAGGCTTTCACATTTGAAAACAATACACAGGTTACCCATCCCAGGCTGCCTGCCACTGTCCTCTCCTACCTCCGCTCACCACCCCCACCCAGGAACCATGTCTGCTGAATGTGAGAAGCAGGTGTTGTGCTATTTCAAACAAGCCTGAACCCCAATTCGTTTCTCAGTAACTTGATACTCATTGGTGACGACCGTGGTTTCTCATCTAGCGTTGTTATTGATTTGGTCAGAAGTAATTAAGGAGATAATTCTTACTCAATTACATTTCCCTGAATTTCCTGAGGTTGCTAACTCTGCTCCCCGGCTGTATTTTCTTTTCTAAATTAATTTTGTCTTGACTTCGAAATGAGAATGGATATTAGGGGCTTGCTGTGCTTGTTGGCTTTCATAGGAACAAAGTGGGGCTCTGTATTTTAATTCTGACCAGGGCTCTCAAACTATTTTAATTTTTTTAAAAATAATGTAAAACATACACTGGTTTAAAAAAATTAGCAAACATGAAAAGTCTTCTACCAAAGAGTAGAAGTTCCTCTTCCCAGCCTATTTGTCACTCCTGAAGGCATTCCCCAGGCTGGCACTTCTAACACTTTCCTATTATTTCCTCAAATGATCTACGTTTCCAAATCATTTAAGTTGCAATTCTATTTCTCAGCTTGTATGTTTTAGACTTTAATGACCTCCTTCTATGAAAAATGAAGATCTGGCTTCTTGGAATCCTTACACACTCCCCATCTCCAAGTCCTCCCCCAAATAGTATTACCTTTAGTTCTACCTCTGGTTAATTCTGTAGCTTTAAGAAATATGTTATTAGGGCAGTGAAACTCTTCCATAGGATACTATCATGATGGATACATGTCATCATATATTCGTTCAAACCCATAAAATGTGCAACACCAAGAGTGAATCCTAATGTAAACCATGAACTTGGGGTAGTAATGATGAGTCAGTCAACATAGGTTCATTGACTGTAACAAGTGCACCCCTCTAGTGGGAAATGCTGATAATCCAAGAGGCTATGCATGTGTGGGGGCAGGAAATACATGGGAATTCTCTTGTACCTTCTGCTCAATTTTAAAGTAATATTAAAAAAAAACATATTTTTAAAAAACTATATTACATTCAGGGCACCTGGGTGGTTCAGTCAGTTAAGCGTCCAACTCTTGATTTCAGCTCAGGTCATGATCTCACAGTTCCGTAGGCCGGAGCCCTGCCTCAGGCTCTGCACTGACCCTGAGGACCCTGCTTGGGATTCTCTCTCTCCTCTCTCTGACACTCCCCTCCTTGTGCTCTCTCTGTCTCTCAAAATAAATAAACTTAATTTTAAAAATTATTTTAAATATAACTATGTTACACTTGCATTTCTGTCCCCATTCATCATAGAAAGTATCTTTGACTCCTCACTTTATAGAGGAGATTAGTTCATCATCTCCCCTTGTGTCTTTTATTACTACTTTTACATCATCAAGATTGGCAGCCCACATTCTGTTCTGGGCCCATAGTTAGTTTCCCAGGCTTTGTCTATGAGTTGAATCTAAAAGTTGAAAATCAAAGACTATTACAGCTTCCTTCTCAATGGCTCATCCACCCACTCAACAAATAGCTGCCAAGAAACCACTCTGGTTTGGCACTGTGCCAGAGACCAAAGAGGCATTATGACAAGGTCACACTCCCTATATGCACTGCAAGCCTACAATTTAGAGGAGGGAGGGAAAACACACACCTTACAACATAAGCATAATAGCTGTTTAAATCAGTGGTTTTTAACTTTACATTAAAAATAAGAAACATAATAAAGAGGTAAGCTGCCTATAACAAATATTTTAAGTTAGAATTGCTGGTTTTTCTTTTCCTTTGTGAATATAAGTAGAGTCTTGGTGCTCAGGCCTTGCCCCACCTGTCTTCCCCACAGTGATCCTCAGGCTGAAGCCAGAACAGTAGATTTTACCCACTGGGGATCATATCCGTCCTCCAGGGGTGGAGAGACAGTGAGAGGCATCATAGCTGCAGTTTTGTTTTGTGTCTATAAAGTTCCTTCAACAGGGAGCCTTTGCAGCATTGGATGCATTGGTCTAGAACACACTGGCTGGAAAAAATATCACTCTCAGGGCAGCTGGGAACAAACATCTGCTCATCATGAGAGGTGCCAGACCAGCCACCATGATGCCCATGGGGCCAGTGCAGACACCACGGGGGCCTCTGGGGCCACGGAGGGAGTATCCTGACCGTCCTTGGCATGAATGTCCCGTCCAAGTGGTGGAGCAGGTGCAGGCGTGTGTGTGTGTGTGTGTGTGTTTGCTTATCAAAGTATAAAATCTCTCTGGAAGGATACACAAGAACTTGGTAGCACTAGTCATCTCTGCGGAGGGAAATGACTAGCTTGAGGACAAGATGGAAGTAATGCTTTTTAACTATTTACCCTTTTGTTTGTTTTTAAACTATTTGAAAATGCTACCTATTCAAAAGAAAAACTAAGGTAAAAAATGAAATAAAACTTGAGGCTTCATCTTTGGTCCTTAGCTAGGGCCCTCATCTCTAAGCTGATGTGGCTTCCCATGGCTTCTCAGCAGTATTACCAGCATTGGGTATGTTTTCTCCTGCTTGGGGACTTCAGGAGAACCTTCATAATCCTCCCACCTACCCATCACACCTTATGTTCCAACTCCTCCTGGTTCCTTTTGTCTGAAACAGCTCTCTCTCCACTTCAGCTCAGTGACAGCCGCGGCCAATAACCTGCCCTGACCAGCCTCGAGCTGAGGTCAATGCCTGCACTTCACCACATTATAGTTAAACTGCCTGTTTGGTATCTGTCTCCCCGATTGGACCATGAGCTACTTGAGGGCAGGGAGGCTGTCTTGTTCAGCATCGTATCTCTGGCCAGTTTCTAACTCATAGCAGGTATTTAAGAAGTTTTTGAGCCTCTGGTCCCTCACGCAGTGTCCTAATGTGGCCCATGTAACCTGGCATTGAATTGCATCTTGTGGACAGCATTGTGGAAGCGTTGCTTCATATCAAAGCAGCCCCGGACGCACATGAAGGCTCCTCCCCAGGGGAATGCAAGCCCCCACCAGTAATTCTGCATCTTGGCTCTTTTCCCTTTCTCTCCCCGTCCCCCCAGTCCTAAACTCATCTCTCTGCTTCTGCTATTCATGTGGAAAATGAGGTTAAATGAATTACTAACCCATGGAAGGCTGGGTTTCTTTGGACCTTCAGGGGATTCACTGGGATTCTGCAAAGATGTTGACTTCCATCTTCCCCCAGGGAGAGAGAAAAGAAACTGAGGGTGCATGGGGACGTATCCCCACCCCTCACACACACACATGTAAAGTGCCTGGCATGGGAATGGCAGTTGTGTGTTATGATGCTACTTTTCCTTCCTGGAACCATGGCAGACATTGCTAATCAATCCCAGAATTCTTCTGATGAGATCAGACTGCAGGGACTTCTAGACAGCCACTCCTACTAATGTAGATTGAACCTGGCACTGGAGATGCCCATTTGGAGATGGACAGAGCCCATTTGCCATGCCCAGCCTAACACATTTCCAAACACACGGGAGGTACTGAAAATTTAGGCATAATTTTTTAAGGCATAAATTTAGGCATAATTATTAAACAGAAGTGCTATTGGCAAAAGATGGTTGTTACATCCTGGGGCCCATATCCTGAAGCTCCTCCAGGACTTTGAATGACAGCCCATCATATGGATTCCCATTGGCTACTGCTGCCCAACAACCGGACTGCTGGCCCCTCATATACCTCGTCTTTCAAAAGAACTTGTGAGATTAATGTATTTGATTAAAAACAAAATTTCTTTTTTACTGGGTGGATATAGCACATTGGCTGCTGGCACGCCAGCTCAATCCCTGGGCTGATGGAGGCTCATTGATGCTGGAGGCCAATTTCCATTTCAATCAAGTGCAAGTGGAGGGTGGCAGAGAAAAAGATTGAGGGAAACTGGGACTTGACTGAAAGCTATGGCATCTAGTGCCACCTACTGTTATATCACTGCATCGCTACCATTTCTGACCGTCTCCGGGTTGTTGATAGCCTTCATCTGTCCTTCATGAGTTTATCTGAGAATAAGTCATTCAAGTTATATTTTGTCTTTATGATTCAATTTTTTAAAAAAAATTCCAGATACTCACTATATAGTGATAATGATAGTAACATTCTTTGATGTGTTTAGTTCACGAAGCCAAAATACCAAGCTGCCTCTTAGTACCCTCACAGCTCCTTGGATGAAGACTGGGCAGGTGACAGGTGGGAGCCCTGATGTCCAGAGGGGAGTGACAGACCTGGAGTCACACAGCTAGAGGGGCAAGGAGCTGGGACTCTGAATCCTCATATCCCTTCCGTATCTGTCACTCTCCCACCTCTGCTCTCCCCTGCACACCTTGGGGCCTGGCTCACACCTTGTCTGGCCCCCTCAGAGCATAACTCCTACTTTAGAAATTCCAGTGTGTAATGTGGATTTCACTGGAGGGTTCATGGAAGAGATGGAATGGAGGGTAACACTGAGCCCCATGGAGGAAAAATCAATAAAACAGTCTTTTCACTGGTGCATTTTTACTGGATGTGAGTTACCGCCTGCCCCGCCCCAAGGCTCTCTTCCCACCCTCCATGATATATGACTCTGCGTTTATCAACTGGAACCCTTCCTCCTCTCTCTGTGTTTCCCCAGAATCCGTCTTCACACTCCTCTCCCTTCCCAACAAATCAATCACCCTCCTTAAAAACAAGGAGGATTTAAGAAACGATGAAATAATGAAATGATGCTGTCTTTCCCTTTTACTCAAAGAATTGCAAAAGACTTTTTGAATTTTCAGGGAGGCTTAATGGTTGAGGACTCAAGTTGTAACTACAGGAAGATTGGATGTGTTAGAGTTCTCCAGAGAAATGGAGCCAATATGACACATATAGATAAAGAGATTCATTATAGAAATTGGTTTGTGCAACGGTGGAGGCTGACCAGACCCAAGACCTGCATTTGGGAAGCTGGAGACGCAGGAGAGCCGGTGGTGTGCATTCTAGACTGAAAGCCTCCCAGCTCAAGACCCAGGAAGAGCCAATGTTTCAGTTCAAGTCCAGAGTCAGGAAAAAAAAAAATCCAATGTCCCAGTTCCAAGGGCAATCAGGCAAGAGGAGCTCCCTCTTACGAGTCTGGGGACATAAGGCTTTTGTTCTGTTCTTCAGCTGATTGGATAAGGCCCACCCAACATTAGGAAGGGCAATCTTTGGGGCGCCTGGGTGGCTTAGTCAGTTAAGCATCTGACTTCGGCTCAGGTCACGATCTCACGGTTCGTGGGTTTGCGTCCTGTATCAGGCTCTGCACCACCAGTGGGATTCTCTCTTGGGATGCTCTCTCTCTCCTCTCTCTCTGCCCCTTCCCCGCTTGCACTCTCTCTCCCTCCCTCTCTCTCTCTCCCTCTCTCAAAATAAATAAATAAACTTAAAAAAAAAAAAAAAAGGAAGGGCAATCTTTTCTATTCAGTCTATCAATTTAAATGTTAAACTCATCCAAAAACACCCTCAGAGAAGCACCCAGAATAGTGTCTGAGCACCCGTGGCCCAGTCAGGTTGACACCTCAAATTAGCCATCACATGGGGGTTCTATTCTTTGCTGTGATAGCTGGCCAGTTGTATGACCTTGAATGAACTTCCTCTGTGCTCCCCTTCTGTAAGATGGGTTTATTAATAACTGTCTCATTGGGTTGTTGGAAGAAGCAAACGAGAGTAAAGGCATAAAATGCTAAACACGGTGCTGATGTGGAACAATTCCACAATAATTTGTCAGCTTACAAGGCTTAGCCACCTCCCCCTCCCTCCACCCATCCCCCACTCACAAAGCAAAGGAAGCCCGCATAGTCCATGTTTTCTGCAACCCTTTACGTTGTTGCACAGCTAGAAATCTGAGTGTGTATATGAAAGATCATAGTTTCTAAAGGTAGGAAATTAATTCCAAATAATTGTAAACATGGCACAGATCAAATGAATCCTGCAGGCCACCAGCCTGACATCTCCGTCTCTCATTTACAGATGGGAAACAGACTCGCCTAGGTTTTACAGTCATAAACAAATAGGTGTGAATGTGTTCCAGTAAAAACACAAAAGTCAACAGCAGGCCATGGTTTGCTGGCCCCTAGACTAGATAAGGGTGAAGAGGGATGGTCAAGGAGTGCAGGACACTAATCTCCACCAGGGATCATCCATGGGCCCTTGAATAAGCGGCTTAACCTCTCCAGTCCTGGGTTTCCTTTTCAGCAAAATAGGAATAAGAGTACCTCATAAAGGTTGGCATGAGGATCAAATAAACCAATGTAAAAAAGGGCCCCAACCCCAGACTCCCCATCCAGTCCCCAGGCAAGCTGTTCACATAGTCGGGGCATTGTCCCTCAGAGTGAATGTTGCTGGTGACAGATGCGGGTGGTGGTTTATAAGATTTGACACTGTGAGGGGCGCCTAGGTGGCTCAGTCGGTTAAGTACCCAACTCTTGATTTCGACTCAGGTCATGGTCCCAGGGTTGTGGGATCAAGCCCCACCTCGGGCTCCATGCTGAATGTTGAGTCTGCTTGGGATTCTCTCTCTCCCTCTCCCCTCCCCCTGCTTGTGCTCTCTCTCAAAAAAAAAAAAAAAAAAAAAAAAAGATTTGACACCGTGGAAGGTGTGTCTCTTGGACCTCTTTCCAAGAAAGAACTTACCATTCAACCCTAAGGACTGCAGGTAGCTGAGAGCCGCCAGCTGTTGGCACTTGTAGGACCTACCTCAGAGGCCAGGATCAACCCATCGTCCCCAGCCAAAGAACGCTGGCCATTTCTGCCCTACGTTTGGACTCCTAGTTTGCTCTAGACTTTGTCTAGATCCCCATCATGGTCTGAGGCTCTCTCTACCCAGTCTTGCTCTTTCCCTCTTTTCTCTCTCACAAGTTTATCCCAATAAGCCTCTTGTACTCCTGTCTCAGTGTCTGCTTCCCAGAGGCCCCAACAGACACAGATGTTGAAGTTTTCAAAGATTCCAGGTCATTTAGTTTGCAGAATGACCCTCACTTTTTATTTTTCGATTGTTCCTTCCTGACCACATTCAGACTGGGCATTTGGGACAGAACAACAGTGTAGGTGGGGCTCCTGGGTGGCTCAGTTGGTTGAGCTTCCAACTCTTGATTTCATCTCAGGTCATGATCTCATGGGTTTGTGGGTTCGAAACCTGCATCAAGCTCTGTGCTGACAGAGATTCTGTCTCCTTCTCTCTCTGCTCCTCCCCTGCTCATTCTCTCTCTCAATAAATAAATAAATAAACTTAAAGAGAGAGAGAGAGAAATACGATGCAGGTGATACTGTGTCCTCCCCAGTGCATTGCTTCAGGGCACATGACATCAGTTTGTCCCATCACTGGTGATGCTGAGTGTGCTCACACTGGTTCAGGAGGTATCTGCCAGAGCTTGTCTTTATGCAGGTACCTTGTTCCCTTTGTAATTAACAGCTAATCTGTAGGGCTGAACCTTGAGACTGTGATATATTCATCTCGTCATTCAGCAAATGATGGATTGAACTCAGGGTCAGACACTGTGTCAGAAGCTGGAGATCAGAAGCTTTCTTCCCAGGAACCACTGTCATCCTTCTCTTCCCCCAGAGATTTCTGCTGCTTATTCTGTTCTTAGGGTCCCAGCATAAGACTCACTCTTCATCCCTCCCCTGGTTAACCATCCCCTTTTCCCTACCCCACTACTCTCCAGGGCCCCAATATTCCCCAGCTGTCCCCCCACCTCGTTTCTCCTGGGAGTTGAGAAAAACAAGAATGGTTAAATCAAAATACTCTAAAGGATGCACCCTGCCTTCCGTGAAGAAATTCTTTAAAAAATTCAATAGCACACTTCCTATTTCAGCTTGAAGTGTCTACATGGGAATGAGGTCACTAGTTCTGGGTCATCCCTACATAGGTAGGTACGTGTCTTCTATCTTTAAGAAAAAAAAACACCAAAAACCAAAAACCAAACAAAAAACCTCATTCCCCCCAAAGGAAAGTGCCGGTCACCATCATAAAACCACCCAAAGTTTAAATATCAGTCTGCAAACTATGATCTCTGGTTTCATGCATATACCCTTGCCATGGATCCTACCCACTCTCTGCCTATTTTGTTCTTTACAGCTTCTCCATAAGGAGTCTGAAATTTGCTAATCATCTTCCTTGCTCCTCAGTGCTCTCAGCTTTTCAAATGGTCTCCCTTCCCCCTCACCACTTGACAGAGCTTCCCAGCTGTTCCCCTGATGTCTGTATCAGCCCAAGTACATTTAGCAGGAATTCATTTCCATCTTAATCTGATTCTAGGAAGTAGATCATATTTTAAGAAGTAACAAAGATGGGTTTGGAACATTCTTTGATAAAAAGACAGAGAACAACAGATATTTAAAAGATCGGCTTGCCAACAAACCATTCTGATGTTTCGCCATATAAAAATTTTTGTGACAAAATCCAGTGGGCAAGCTTTGGAGGCAGTATCTTTAAATTAATAGCTAGCAACTGCTATCCCTTATTTAGCCCCCACTATGCAAAATGGGAATCAGAATGAAGTCATGGTTAAGAATACAGGCTCTGGGGGGCGCCTGGGGGGCTCAGTCGGTTAAGCATCCGCCATCAGCTCAGGTCATGATCTCACAGTCCATGAGGTCGAGCCCCACGTCAGGCTCTGAGCTGTCAGCACAGAGCCTGGAGGCTGCTTTGGATTCTGTGTCTCCCTCTCTCTCTCTGCCCTCTCCTGCTCATGCTCTGTCTCTCTCCGTCTCAAAAATAAATACAAACATTTTTAAAAAATTTAAAAAAAAGAATACATGCTCTGGTGTCACTTGAACTTGAGTTCAGACCCAGAATTTGCCATTTGATAGCATGTTGTGTTCACTTTTCAAAGCCTCAGCTTGTTCCTCTATAAAATGGGGTTAATAATATGGCAAGGTCTAAATGGAATCATGTATTTCAAATGAAAACACACTTAGAACAATGTACGGCATACAGATGAACAATAATGTTGTTGGTAGACAGTATTAACTCCATTTCACAGATGGGGAAACAGACTTGGGGAGGATATGCAACTTGCCTAAGTTCTTCAACTCCTAAGTGACAGAGCCAGGACTCAAACCTGGGTCTTTCAGACAAAAAAGCTCTTTCTTTTCATTCCTGCCACCTCCCACTTCTCAGCTATCAGGTTAAACCAAATCACTTCCAAATGTTACTATGAATCTGAATATTCACAGTACATGAATATTAAATGTGAATGTACCTGCCCCCAAACCAACCCCAGCTAAGCCTCCAATGAGTTGTTTTCCTCCTCTCCCCGCCACATTTATCAGCGTTTAACCTGACACCTTACAGGATGTCATGTGGTGTTTCTCACAGACGCTGTCAAAGACTCATTTATAGATCAATCAGAATAAGGACACACGCTGTAGGAAAATGTGGACATGGCAGAGATTTGACTTTGTTTTCCAGGAAACAAAGAATGAAGGCATCCCCTACACTCTACAAGTCAACGGAATAAACCGAAGGCTCTTAAGGCCAGTGGCACTCCCGAGAGAAGCAAGGATAGAAAATTAAAGTCAACAGTCCCAGGATGGTTTTTATTAATCTTGGCTGGAAGTAGTCACAGAAAGCAAGGCAAAGGACATCCAAAGGGATGGTGATAGGGTTATACTTGACTTTTATTTTCTCCCAACTTTTTAAAAAAATCTTTTCTTGATTTTCCACAATGTTCATTAGTTAGTTTCATAACGAGAATACAATCTTAAACATAGAGTTGTATTGCAAATGTGTTACCAGGGTAGGGAGACACATTAATCAGTGTCAGCAGGGAAGAAATATTTAGCATCAGTTTGTCTATCCGGGATAAGTGCTTAAAGTGTGTGGAGCACAGGACATATAAATTTTGGTGCAAGAGGAAGTGGGCTATGAAGATCTGGAATAGATGATACAACTGACCCTTCACCAACACAGAAATTAGGAGCACTGACAGCACCCCCCCCCCCACACACACAGTATCAAAAATATGTATATAACGTTTGACTCCCCCCACAACTTAACTACTGATAGCCTGCTGTTGACCAGAAGCCTTACTGGTAACATAAACAATCGATTAACACATATTTTGTGTATTATATGTAATATATACTGTATCCTTAAAATAAAGTAAGCTAGAGAAAAGACAGTGTTATTAAGAAAATCATACAGAAGAGGAAATACATGTACAGTACTCTTCTGTACAAAATCCAAGTAAAAGTGGATGTACGCATTTCAAACCCATGCTGTTCCAGGTCAGCTATACTTCCTAGGGAAAAGAAACTGGGAGAAGTAGGTGGGTTCTGGATACTCTAGAAACCTGCATTGTTATAATGATTTTGGAGAGAGAAAGAATGATCCCAATTCTGGAAAGAATGATCCAAATTCTGGATATGCATCTCAGCCAAGGAAAATTCTAAGAACCTCAAACTTAGGACCCAAAGATAAGAAATATCCAAAGTTACCATCTGCAAAGGGATCCGTATAAATCAGGAAAACCAGATTTATAGTCCAAAAATACCTGGTCAGCACCCAGAGCATAAACTATAACCACAGCCATTTGATGTTGGCCCTCATTTCCATTTTCATTTCCTGCTCCCACAGGGGGCTGATCCTTGCAAACTACATTTCCCAGGTGCCCTTGCCAGCTGGCTTCAGGAAGAGGAAACTGGAGGGTCAGAGGGAGAAGCCAGAGTATTTCTCTCCTTCCCCCACTCAGCTTCTGGTGGTAGCTCCCAAATGAAACTACATCTCCTCCACGAGCCCACCTTTTGCCAGGGGGATTGGGCTGGATTGGGCTTTTGAAGGCTGCCTCTCTCCTTAGCCCCTCCATCCAAGCTAGGTTGTCAATCTCTAGCTTGTCATGCCATCCCTTATTTAGCTTTTCAATTCTTCCAACACCTTTGTGATTGCTTCCCTATATTAAATTCCCTGTACTGAACTATCTGGCATGAGCTCTGTTTCCTGCCTAGGCCCTGCTAAAATAATCTACTAACTTACATCATTTTAGCCTAGTGTGCTAAAATAATCTACTAATCTACATCACTCCAGACTCCGATTACTCAATTTAAAGCAGCCCTGAAAACTTACACTTAGCTCATATTGATAGAATCAGTCAGAATTGCTTTACAAACACGAACACGTTATTATTTTATTGGACAACTAATAAAGGTAAATTATTTTTAAAGAAGAGAAAAAGATGACCCAAATTAAAAGTTACCACTTATCTATAATTCAAACATCCTGCAATAATATCCCTACTAAGAATTTGTTACATTTACTTTCAACCTATTATGTTATTGCATATATACCTTGCCATATATCATTACTTTATTTAATTTTTTTAATGTTCATTTATTTTTGAAAGAGAAAGAGAGAGCACAAGCAGGGGAGGGACAGAGAGAGAGAGAGGGGGACACAGAATCCCAAGCAGGCTCCAGGCTCTGAGCTGTCAGCACAGAGCCCGACAAGGGGCTCGAACTCACGAACCTTCAAGCCGTGAGATCACGACCTGAGCCAAAGTCAGAACCTTAACCAACTGAGCCACCCAGGTGCCCCTATATATATCATTACTTTAAAATATAATTTGTATTAGTGTATATGTATTTTTAGAAATATCTACAGATTTTTATGAATATGAATCTTAAAACTCTCTAGATCTAAGTTCTTTACATTTTTGTGACATGTGGTTTTACTTGAAATTATATTCCTTTCCATAGCAACAAATATACATCGATAGCAACATTAACTAGTAGCACCAAATTCAAATGCATTGTATGCCATCACCTGGATAGACCATGATTTATCCCCTCAACGCTCATTGTTGGACACTTAAATGTTTTTCACTATTATTAATACTGCTGTGATAAGAATCCTCACGGATAAATCTTTTTATCCTTGCTGAAAAATTTCCTGGGTAAAAACAGAATTGCCGGGCATGAGCGTATGTGTTTTTAAGGCTACATATACACATGGCTAAACTGCCCTCCAGAAAGCTGTAAAGATGGTGATTCTTGGATGTCGTGTGTACTTTTAATTGTGCTAATATCAAATAGTGTTGGTAAACGTCCTGACAACCGGAACTCCCTCATTCAATGCCATTATTACTGCTGGCTTATTGTAATTGTAATTAAATAATAGTCGCTTCCTGAGCGACTATTGTGAAAATCGCTTCCTGAGAATTCACTGAAATGATGACATAATTGTAGGGATTTGGGGGCTGGATCTTGTCCTGCTAAAGTTTTGTGTCAAGTGGGGGGGACAACTTGACTTTACTGCTATAAATTGGTCAGCACCAGCCCTAATCAATACAAACTTTCTTCTACAGGCAACTGTCAGTAGGCAACATTTGGAGAGGGAGGGGAATGTGTGAAATTTGGACAGTATCATATTTGCTTCCTGAGGGGAGTAAAACTTGAGACATTTAAGAGAATGATGTGTAAACAATTGTGACTTCAAGCAGGGTTTCAATCTCGTATTTTCAAATTATCGGGCAGGGAAGTTTGAGTGTGTTTGGTTTTTCATTGTTCATAAATATTTTTAGTTTACAATATCTTTTAAGAAAGTTACTTTGGCCCCGTAGGGAAGAGTTATAGAAGGTTCAGAAAAAGAGAGGGATTAGGAAGATAGGTAACAATGACTTCAAACTTTGATCTCAACATGGCCAATTTCATTGGTTTCACTGCAAAATGCACCAAAATGGATGTCATCTGATGTTGATCACACAAGAGGGGAAGGGAAGGGAAAAGAGGATGAGTTCTAGTTAAAATAATTCTTAAATTTTTTTTAATGTTTATTTATTTTTGAAGGAAAGACAGAGTGTGAGTGGGGTAGGGGCAGAGAGAGAGGGAGACACAGAATCTGAAGCAGGCTCAAGGCTCTGAGCTGTCAGCACAGAGCCTGACGTGGGGCTTGAACTCACGAACCATGAGATCATGATCTCTGAGCTGAAGTTGGGGCACTTAACCCACTGAGCCACCCAGGTGCCCCTAGTTAAAATAATTCTATCTATTGTCAGGCTTGGCACACCCAAGGGAAGACATTTTTCGGATAGAAATCTTATGGTTGTGGGTAACAGAAAATCTAACTCAAGCTGGCTTAAATAATAAAGGAAATGTTCATGAAAAGCCTAGTAAAGCCTGATTAGTTCAACAAGGCACCAGGGAACAAGTTTTTCTTTGACTCTCCTCTCTGTCTTCCCCCACATCGTCTTCAACTAGAGGCAGGTGCTCCTCATGGGCACAAAATGGCTGCCAGCAACTCCCACAGATCATCTGCTCCTCCAATTATAGTCAATGAGGAAAGAGGACTTCTCCGCCTGTGGTTCCTTACAGGCTCTAGGAACCATGCTTTCTAGAAGCCCCTGGCAAATGTCTGCAAGCATCTCATTTGCCCAAACCACATCACATGACCATTCCTTAACCAGTCACAGTGATGGGGGATGGGCTGTGCTGTTTGGCTTCAGCCACTCAGGACCACCCCTGCTGCAAGTGCCCCACTGTGGGGGGGGCAAATGGTCTAGTGAGGGAGCTAGTATCACAAGGGAGAGTACTACATATTGTAACATGACTTCCCAAAGAACTCAGACATCTCCGTATGTCAATAAATATATTTCCATCCTTATACTGTCATCACATTTAATTGCTGTATACTATTCCATTGTTTAGATGCACCATAATTATTTGACCTGTCTTCTATTGTGAAGACGAATAGGGAGTTGCCGTGAGTTTCCTCTTATAAGCAGCATCCCAGTGAGTGGTTTTGCTGATGGATCTCCGTGCCCATGCAGGGATATTCCCACGGGACGCCTGACAGCAGAAGGATCATCATACCCTGAGGCAAGCACACTGTGGCAGCATTTAGGGTGCGCTGACGCATCACCCTTCAGAAAAGTCACCACAACGTATTCTTCCACCAGCTTCATTGAAACCACCGATTTCCCCATAATGTCTTGGCACTTCCTTTGGTTAAAAAAAAAAAAAAAGAATTAGTACTTCAGGCATTCATTTCCAGGCAGGGTAATCCAGATAATGATCTTGCTGTTGTTCCACTAAACTGGGGCTGAGAAAAGTGACTCTTATATTAGAATACCGTTAATTTAACTCTCTTCTTTACATTGACCTGGTATCCACCTCTGAGTAATGAATTTAAGTCTTATGAGGTTTCCCTTATGGCTAGGCAAGGCCAATGATTACCGGAAAGGCAAAGAAAAACCCATGAACAATCACCTGGTTAATTCACTCATAAAACCCTGCTATAGGCACGGCGAGGGGGAAAAAGTACCATTGACAAGATTCACTTCTCCAAATCAGCTGCCTACACCGCCAACAATGATTATTAACATTTCGTTCTTTGCTTTGCTTTGAGTATAATGTTAATATCAAGAGCCTCCATTTATCAAATGCTTGCTACGAGTCAGGAATTTGGCGATGAATTGTCCCAAGGTAAGAATTATTCCTCCTCTCTGCTGAGAAAGAGGCCCAGAGAGGTTGAGCAATTTGTCTGAGATCAAACAGCCAGTCACCAGACAGAACCAGGGTAAGAGGCAGGTCTGCCTATCTCCAAAGCCCTTGTTGCTTCCGCTGTGCACATGGCCCCTCTCTGGTGTAGAGGAGGTCACTGTGCTGCCCAGGACCCCTTCCAACCTGATCAGAGATCTTGGATGAATGCCTGAGCCTCCTGCAGCCTGGCGCCATTTGTAACGGTGCACTAACACTTTTTTCTTTCACTTCTTGGCTTCCCATCAGGTTCCAGACAAGCCGATGAAGAGCATCAAGTACATGGACAAGGAAATCATAAGCCTCAAAAAAGACCTTGCACGAAGCCGGTGAGTGAGCCCGCAAGGATTAACCCATAGATGCCCTGACAGAGATGAGCAGGCTACAGGGCGGTCCCTACGAGTCCTTGCTAAATCCCAAGGTCCCCAACACTAAACATTAAGCAGAAGACTTGCAGGAGGGTGTCCTTTGGCTGGACTTTCCAGAGAGTATCTTTACTGGACTAACCTCTCCACTAGCTGCCAATCACTGCCTAGAATTCCCTTTGCGTTCCTTCCTGGACCTGAATCCAACTCAAGACAGTTCCCATGTGCTCCAGAAAAATCTCTCCTTTTTACTCCAGATGCACATCATGGTTGCCCAGAGTCAGACAGACCTGGTCTCAAACACCGGCCCTGCTACCTGCCAGCTGGTAACGTGGCAGAACCTATTGAACCTCCCCGAGTCTCTGTGTCCTCATCTGTAAAATGAATATGATATGAGGTTGTTAGAAGGACTGGGTGAAATAAAGCAGCTAAAGTGCCCCTTGTGTGGCCTTTAACACAATGCCATCCCTATCCAACCTCCCACCCCACCCAACCCCTTCCTGTAAAATAGCATGAACAAACTGAGGTCTAACCCTATCTTAGTCATCTCTGGACGGTGAGCTGGGCTTTTTCTCCCTCTCACCTCTTAACTCTGTCCTGGGACCTGCAACGTTCCAGGTGGGATCATAAATGGGACTTTTGGCAAAACACCTCAAGGCGCGGGAAGAGATGGAGACTCTCTGAGCACAAAACTCGTAAAGATGTGCTGAGAGGGGGGTCATACAGGCAGTGTGGAAGGCCCGTTTATCTTCTGTGTCTCCCACTCTGAGCCAGACCACAATGCAAGTCAGGGCAACACATTCTCGTTCTTCACCTCCCTCACCCGGAAGCTCCGTCTCTACTGCCCATCTGTGTCTCCACACCTTCCCCGTCCAGGAGCACAGCTGATGGTACTGGATGCAAGAGCCCAAGAGGGGGCTGCAAGGTGTGGGCATGAAAGGTGGGGAGGAAGAATGGCATGAAGGGACGAAGGCACACATCAACACCCCCTGTCCGGGAGAAACGTTAATTGCAAGCTGTGCATGTAATTTTAAATTTTTGAATAGCCGCACTACTATTGAAAAGTGAAAAGAGACAGGTGAAAGTAATTCTAATACCATATTCTATTTAACCCAACATAGCCGAAGTGTTATCAATCATCATATAATCAATATAAAACATATTGATGAAATACTCTATTCCATTCTTCATACGTGATGAAAAGTGACAAAGTGATACAAAATGAGCAGTGATGAATTACACTCAGGGCACACATCAGTTTGGACCAACCACCTTTCAGGTGCTCAGTAGTTACTATGGACTGAACTGCACACCACCCCCCGATGCACATGTTGAAGCCCTAACCCCCAATGACTATATGTGGAGATAGGACCACTAAAGAGGTAATTAAGGTTAAGTGGGGGTTCATAAAGGTGGGCCCCTGAATCAACAGGCCTGGTGTCCTTATCAGAAGAGGAAGAGACATCATCAGGAAGGTACTGTCTGAAAGCCAAGGAGAGAGCCCTCAGGAGACACCAACCCTACTGACACTTGACCCTGAACTTCCAGGCTCCAAAACTGAGAAAACGAATGTCTGTTGTTTGAGCCATTCAGGCTGTGGTATTCTGTGATGGCAGCCTAAACAGACTAATAGTCAATGTCGAGGTAATCCTGCAGAGAATGTCCCCAGCTCGAGAGCGGATGGACCCCAGTCTCAGAAGCTCGTGTAGAGCTGAGCGCAGGGATGGCATGTGAACTTGGGTCTCAGAATTGAGGGCTGAGACCCACAAGGACTCCTCCATTACTTGTGGACATACTGGCCTCTAGAGTATTTGAACCCAGGCTCGAGAGGGCTTTTGAGGCTCAGGCCTTGGGAACCTTGTGGGGAGTAGTGTCAGAAAGTCAAGAGCTACCTGAATGGGGGCAGCAAAGAAAGAGGCTCGTGAAGCTGAGAAAGAACGCCTCAACTGGGGTCTGCACTCTGCTCCATGGCCATGCCTGGAGGACATTCCAGGCTTCAGAAGGAATGGTGCAGCACAGAATTTGGATCAGAGGTGAAGTTCAAAATACAGAACCATCTGTATGTCATGGGCACCAAACAATCGGAACAGACACCGGCCATATATAACCATTGTAACCAGGTTCTTACCAGCTGAATATTATCAATCTTGAGGTAGATGATTCTGACCCAAAGCCTCAGCTGCAAATACATACCAGAATCTTGGGAGCCTGAGAAACGAGAGTTTCCATATTAATCTGTATCCTGTAGACAAACAGCTGATAACTAAAGGTACCAACAGATGGCTTGACCTATGTAAATTCCAGATACCAAGACTCAACCCAGCTCAAGGAGGGCGACAAAGCTGAGCCAGCTCAAACCAGAACTGAATGCGAAATTTTCAGGAAATTTGCAAGCCAGTTATTAGACACAGCTACAGTTTAAAATTCAATGATGTGAACTCACAATTAAATGCATCACATTAAAACAAAGGTAACAAATACTCAAAACCCATCACTTCCTAATGATGCCATACATTTCACTCTTCTCTGTGCTCTTGACGTTATTTCTGGTTATGGTATCTGTTTGGTGGAAATATTGTAGAACAGGAGCGGCTGCAGGCAAATGTCTGCCCAGCTCTACATTCACTGACATCACGTCGGTAGCTCAAAATCAGCCACAGTGGAAATATTCACGGCACAGAAATCCACAAATGCTACAAATCAGGGCTTATTTGTACCCCCCTCCCTTCCCCCGCCAAGAGAGATGGTTGTGGAGCATTCACCGGCACATCCCTGGGGACATGCTTCCTCTCCCCCACCAACCAAGGTTGAACTTTGGACTAAGCCAGCAGAACATAGGGGCTTTAGTCAAAAGGTGATAAAGACAGTGGCTTTTCTGCCACCCCTGAGTTGGCAGGCTGAGACTGTCACTCCTGCCAGACGCATTTACCATGGCTCTGAAACTAGCTAGAATTTAACATCCTCACTGGACAGGCTTAGCCTGTCCAAACGCTGGACATGAAAGAGAATGTGGAAAAGGCCACACAGAAAAGCCACAAGCAAGAAAACAAGAAACAACAATAAAGTGTTCCACCTGGCCACGCTCTCGGATGCCACTGACATTTAAGGAAACAGCGAGTCCCCTTCAGAAGGAAACATCCTGCTTTCCAGGGGAAATCTCCTCCCCAAGAGATGCAAACCCTGTGTGCCCATCTCCCAGTATTAAATGAGGCGAATTATTAGCAAAGATGTTGTCTTTCCCACTTACTGTTTTTCAAACCCACTTCGCCGATTAGACTTTAGCCTACCTTGAACCAAACACCTTGACTACCTCCTAGATTTTTTTTAAATGTTTATTTATTATTGAGAGACAGAGAGACAGAGCATGAGCACAGGAGGGGCAGAGAGAAGGGGAGACACAGAACCCGAGGCAGGCTCCAGGCTTGGAGCTGTCAGCGCAGAGCCCGACGCGGGGCTCAAACCCACGAACCGTGAGATCATGACTTGAGCCGAAGTCGGACGCTTAACCGACAGAGCCACCCAGGCGCCCCGACTACCTCCTAGATTTTTATTTAATACCTCAGCCCTCTTACAATTCAATGACACCATCCCTAGTTTCATGGCCAGTTTAACATGATGCTAGAAAGAATAAAAACCTAACTGCTTTCCTCCTCGCCTGCTCTGCCAGATGTTCGGTGGCACCAGGAAGCCTGCCACGCGCTTGCTCGTGGAATCTCTCCTAGTGGAAGCTGACAATCGGGGTGTCCGCATGTGCCCAGTTCTTGGACTCATGAAGCCGATGACCTATCTTTCTCCAAAGCTGCTGGTGCTTTTTATTGCAAGTGTTTTAAGGAAAATAAACATCTCTGCAACTAAAACTAAAACATTGACTTGGAGCTATGATCTGCCCATGGTGAAATTTAGTTAGGTGAAGGCAACTGCAAAGACACAGGGAGAAATTACCGCCCTGCCCCCCCCCGCCCCCCCACAAGTTCCCCAGCAGACCCCAGCAGGGTACAGATTATGCAAGTGTTTGAGATTTTGCTTTAGAGCTCCATTCGGTAGACAGCTGAAGCAAGGCAGTTAGAAATAACAAAGGTGGAATTCTGGCAAAGGAAGAAGCTTTTTTTTCTTTGTAAGAGGTTAGGCACTTCTTGGTTCTTCCTCAGTTTTCTGTGGTCACTCATTTTCATCAACAAATATTGAATATCAGGTATCACCAGGGATACGCCAGGCATGACTGGATATACTGGAGACACGGCAGCGAACAAAACATTCAAAATCCCTGTCCTCAGTGAATAAGAGGCAATGGTGTGCATTAAAATGGGGCAAAGACAACAAACAAGTTAGTGGGTGATGAAATAGGATGGAGAAGGGAGTGTTGATTATATACTATGAGACTATAAAACAAGGTGATGCAGGGCGCCTGGGTGGCTCTGTCAGTTAAGCATCCGACGTTGGCTCAGGTCATGCTCTCACGGTCTGTGAGTTTAAGCCCTGTGTCAGGCTCTGTGTTGACAGCTCGGAGCCTGGAGTCTGCTTTGGATTCTGTGTCTCCCTCTCTCTCTCTCTGCCCCTCCCCCGCTCGTGCTCTCTCAGAAATAAATAAATATTTTTAAAAATTAAAAAAATGAAACCACCAAGGTGATGCCTATAGCCTGGTGATGGGGAGAAAGCTATTTTATCTAGAGTGGCCAGAGGAGGCTGTTCTGTAAAGGGGGCTCTCGGCCTGACATCTGGATGGTGAGAACCATTCACATAAAGATATAGGAGGAAGGGGGGTGGAGGACAACAAGTGTATTCCAGAGGAAAATAGTGGATGGGAGCCAAAGTTGGAACAAGCTGGAAGTGTTAGAGAAACAGAGAGTAGCCAGTGTAGCTGGAGCTGAGTGAGAGAGGGTGAGAGAAGCAGTCAATGAAATTAGAGAAATGGACCTCGGGCCTCATAGGCCATGGTGAGCATTTGGGTCCTAGTCTAAATGTAATGAGAATCCATTGGAGGGTGCTGAACAAGAGAAGGATATGATCTGATTAAAACAAATTTTTTTAATGTTTATTTATTTTTGTGAGAGAGAGAGAGAGAAAGAGAGCGAGCCTGAGCAGGGGAGGGGCAGAGAGAGAGGGAGACACAGAACCCGAAGTAGGCTCCAGGCTCTGAGCTGTCAGCACAGAGCCTGACACAAGGCTGGAACCCACGAACCATGAGCTCATGACCTGAGCTGAAGTCAGACACTTAACCAACTGAGCCACCCAGGCGCCCTGGCTATGATCTGATTCTTAAGAGAACATTCCATGTGCTGCATAGAGCCCAGTTGAAAGGCTGTAAGAGTTGACAATGGTCTGGCCGGCAAATAGCAGTGAACTGGGGAGAAGTGGGTAGACTCGGGATTTATTTAGAGCCACAGGACTGGCTAATGGATTGGATGTGGGGGACAAGGGAAAGGCAGGGTCAATGTGCTACAATGACTCATTGATACCTCTGCCTCCTTCGCTAGGATATAAGATCTACCATAGCCTAGACTATATCATGTCCACTGCCACAGTTCCCAAGTGTTTGTTGATGGGATGACTTAATTCTTTATGAGGTAACAACGTTTAATAAGGGACATTCACTTTGAGATATGGTTTGTGTCTGAGCTGGTAAGTAGAATGAGTTTTTCCCAACTTTTTTTTTTCCTGGACACAATTAGAGATGAGACTAATAAATTAATTAAAAGTTACATCCAGGATGGTAGATAGGCGGCTCATGTACTCCCACTTCTCTCTCCTGTGTCCAAGGCAGACATCACTAGTGGATCACAGCACTCTTTCAGTCTGAGTCCAGATTTGGTCTTGAAAATCCTCTATGCACAGGATGTAATTTATTTGCCATCTCAAAAGGAGACTCTGGTGTCTATAATGACACCTTATTAACTCCATTTGAGGGTTGGCATGCAAGAGACCAACAGGAGGAACAGACCTCAACCAAATCCCTTTATGAATGAGGCTGATTTTTAATCAGTGAATTTAAATAGCTGGAAAAATTATTGTTGACCTCAGACATTCACTGGCAGTTCTCAGCAACTTCTACGTCTCACCATTCAACACCCAGGACCTCCACGTCCACAGCCTGTAACTCAGAACATCTTCATTTACAAGTTCAAGCCTGACTTGGCCCACCAGCCCCTCCCCCTGACTTGAGACTTGCCTCAAAGCCCCAGAATTGTTTCAGAAAAATGGATTTACATGCTGGTCAATGCCTCGGATGCAGGCAAAGTTAAGGCTTCTGAATTGCACCTTATGAATCATTCAAAGAAGCCCTCAGTGCCTCCCCCCCATGTCACATCATCCCCACACCCTGCAGCCAGCGGGTGGACTTTAATGAGTCCCCTACATGTTCCATAAAGGCAAGCACTTGGCCCTACGTCCTTAGCCCAGAACTGATAAACACAGCCGCGTGCCCAACGGGTAGGTCACCGCTGTGGGCTGGAGGAACCTGGCTCAAGTTAATTGCATTTTTATCATCTTGAATGTGACCCAGAGGCCCTGCCCATTTTTTTCTCTGTTACTGATGTCTTCGTGTGTCTTTGACACCTCTAGTTAACCGTAGATCGAGGGCAAGTTTTCTTCTCTGCTTTTCTTACACCACTCTCCACTGAGGGTAGATATCTTTTTAATTCTTTTCCTTGTGGCTAGGGCTACCTCAGAGGATCCCACATAAAAATTAAAAAAAAAGAATTAAAAGGCCATGTTTTCAAATCTAAGCATCATAGTAACTTGAACCCTTGAACCTTTGGCTACATAAGGATTCGCACAATACTTCGTTTTCTGAAATTCTTTCCCAGATGGCAGGCAATGTGCTCAGTCTTATAGTTAGGCTTGGGGCCTTACATAATACAGTTGGAAGTGCATTAGCTTTGGAGTCAGCGGTGGATTCAAACCCCAGCTCTACCAGCAATTAGCTAGGCGTCCATGAACAAATCAACTCACTTCTCTAGACCTCAGTTTCTTTATCTATGGTATGGGATACAGAGATAACAAGATCTGCTTCACACTGTTGCTGGCATTTGTGAGAACAGAGATGGGTGAGGAATGCAGGAATAAGTCAACAAAAGGTAGTCTTTGTTTTTTAGCTGGTTTTGTGAGATCATCTGAAAATGTTCACAGGCAGTGACAAAAAAGCGTCAACGTTGGAGACAAACAGTCCCAGCCCTGTCCCTTATCTGCTAAGTGGTCTTGCTCTGGTCATTTTACCGCCCTGAACCTCAGTTTCTCATCTGTAGGATGGAATCAATGTCTCCTTCCAGGGATTTCTTTGATGAGAACAAAAGGAGACAAGGTGTGTCATATCTTCTATTCCACTTCGTTCCTTCCCTTAGCTCTTCTAATGCTCTGAGAACAGAGATGAGACCAGGGAATTCAGAGTTGCCACTTACAAGCCACATAGTGATGAACAAACTACCTAATTTCTCTGAGTCCCAGAGTGGGGATTGCATAAATACTTTCTCCCTCTCACAGGGCTCTTGTGAGGATTAAATGAGTTAATACATGTGAAGCATTTAGAACAGTGCCCGACCCATGGTAAGTGCTTGATAAATGGTAGCTGTGTATCTTACATCATCCGTGTACCCCGAGTGACTGTAACTATTTTACAATATGATCGCGATCTCATGGATTCCTCCCTGTCCCTAGTCAGGGAGCTCCAGGCACAGTGCAGCATGAGATGCAGGAATATCACACCCAATCCCAGATTCTGAACCTTGGAGGGTTATGTTTTAAGGCCAGCTAGAGCCAATACGATAGGGAGAGGTGGGGAGTCAAGAAGGATAGTTCATAAGTGGAGACTGTGCAAATCAGCGGTTAGTACTGGATTTCCAGATTAATTTTAAATCTCTTCCTATGGGGATTGTTGAACAAGCCATTACTCTAATGGATGTAACCACAGGCTGCACAATAAAGCACTAATCCACCACTTAGAGCAGACGCTGCATGCATTAAGCCCTGTAATTTTTAAAATTTTTTTTATTGAAATATAACATAATACAGGAAAGCACACAAATGATTAAACTCAATAGACTTTCGCAAAACGAACACACCCCGCTAACCCACACCCCCATCAAGAAAAGGAACATTACCAAGGCTCCCCCAGAAAGCTTCCTTGTGTCCTCTCCAGTCACTACCCCACCCCCAACCCCCAAAAATCGCTATCCTGAATTCTGAGGCTGAGATCAGCTCCTCCTGTTTCAAACTTTACATAAATGAAATTGTACAGTTGGAGCTCTTTATATTATCAGGTTGTTTTCATCCAACATTATGTTTCTGAGGCTTTTCCATACTGTCTCATAAAGCTGGATGGAGTTTGGTCTTTCTCAGGTCCCTTCTAATTTCCATTCGGTGAAGATAGCACGATGCATTCATTATGGTATTGATGGACATTTGGGTTGTTTCCACTTTGAGGGGGTACTATGAACAGAGCTGCTGTGAACATGCTTGTACATGTGTTTTGCTGAACATACGCATTTCTGTTGCAAATATACCTAAAAGTGGAATTGTTGCTCATCGAGTTTGCACATGCTCAGCATTACTAGATACTTCTGTATCCCAAGCCCTATTTTTAAAAAAAATTTTAATGTTTATTTATTTTTGAGAGAGAGAAAGAGAGAGAGAGAGACAGGGCATGAGCAGGGGAGGGACAGAGAGAGGGAGACACAATCTGAAGCAGGCTCCAGGCTCGGAGCTGTCAGCACAGAGCCCGACGCTGGGGTCGAACCCACAAACCGTGAGATCATGACCTGAGCTGAAGTCGGACACTTAACCAACTAAGCCACGCAGGCGCCCCCCCCCCCAACTCTATTTTTTAAACAACTTTCAAAACATACACCAATAAGACAATCTTGAAAAACTAGAAAATACAGATCAGTAGATATAAATAAGTAATGGAACCACACATAAGTACATCACTAAGGAATGATTATTCATATTTTGGCATATCAACTTCCAATATTTTTCTATACAGACATGTAATTTTAATAAGGCAAGAGAACCACTCTGCCTGCACCATTTGGTAACCTGATTTTTTTTATTCAGCAACAGATTATGAACATCTTCCATGCAATAAATGCACATCTACAACTCCATTTTTTAAGGTTTTTAGTATGAAAATGTTCAGATATCCATAAAGGAAGACAGAATAATATAATTAATACATATTAATTATATTAACAATATATATATTGCTAAAATATTAAGAATATTAACAAATATTAACAATATATAGATCTTTTTTGAGAGAGAGAGAGAGAGAGAGAGAGAGAGAGAGCTAGCAGGGGAGAGGGGCAGAGGGAGAGAGAATCTTCAGCAGGCTCCACTCTCAGCACAGAGCCCTTAGTGGGGCTCGATCCTATGACCCTGGGATCATTACCTGAGCCGGAAACAAGAGTCAGACACTCAACCAACTGAGCCACCCAGGCATCCCTTCCCCCATTATTTTCAAGCATTTATTATCTTATCTGTAAATATTTAAACGACTATCTACAGAAGAACTCTTTTTATTTTTATTATTTTTAATTTTTTTTAATGTTTATTTATTTTTGAGACAGAGAGAGACAGAGCATGAACGGGGGAGGGGCAGAGAGAGAGGGAGACACAGAATCGGAAGCAGGCTCCAGGCTCTGAGCCATCAGCCCAGAGCCCGACGTGGGGCTGGAACTCACAGACCGCGAGATCGTGACCTGAGCTGAAGTCGGACGCCTAACCGACTGAGCCACCCAGGCACCCCAGAAGAACTCTTTTGAAAGCAAAAACCATAATAACGTTACCACATCTAAAAATTAGCAATAATTCTTCAATATCAAATATCCACTCAAGCATAGCAACCATCTTAATAGCTGTATAATATTCCCGTGTAAGAATGCAGCAAAATTCACCTAACCTATTTCCTATTGCTGGACTTCTTCATTATTTTCAATTTGGTCCTGTTATATAAACAGTGCTTAGAGGGACATCTTCGGAGTTAGATCATTATTACTTTAGTTGCTTAGGATGAACTCCTAAAGCATGCATCTTTAAGATTCTAGACCCTTCACTGAAGTCTTCTACATTTACACTGTGTTTCAGTTCTGAAGAGGTAGCTAATTCAGGAAATGTTTGAAACAAAATGAGCTTTTCTCACAAGAAATGAGAGAAAAGCAAGAAATACAGGGTGAGAGGTTGAAAATACTTGACACATGACTGTGCACTTTTCGCTTTAGTATAGTCTTCAGCAGTGGGGATGGGGGGAGCAGTTTATGGAAAGCAAAATGAAAACATAAAGTGTTCATGAAATAAATCCCTCCTAAATTACTGGCAACATCCAGCTGAGCCACAGATAGAACCAGGCTGCATCAGTGAGATCATTTCCCATCCCCAGGATTCTTCACGTAAAATATCTGCCCTACTGATTAGCACTTCCTGTAATCCCAGCCCCTCCAGAAGTGACTGTTGTCACCCAGATGAGCCTATTGCCCGGGGCTATAATCCATGCACCTTTTGCAAAGCAAATGAAAACTTTGACTTTTCCTGAACAGACTATAGTCTTTGACCACATCTTTGCCTGGGTCTTTTCTGTAGCATGAACTAACATTTTGCAGTCATGATTTCACTTAAAAGTAAAAAAAAAAAAAAAAAAAAAGCAAGAACAAAAAACTGCATTAAAAAGCCAGAAACCCCACAGGTTCACCAAGCTCATCTCAGAACACCTGAACTGTGCTCAGGAGCAACACTTGGGATGCTAGACCAAAAATCACCCGGCCGCCCACTGGGAGAGAAGTGACACTCTGTCATTTGTCCAACCCACAACCCACGGGAGCGCAAAGCAATAACAATAATAAAAATAGCAGGCAGTTCACACTCTGTTATTGCGAAATTAATGCTTGTAAATATATTTCAACAGGTATTCATTTCCTCATGACTCTATTCCAGAAATGGATAAGAACAAGAAACACCTTTAAAACCAGTTTTCCCGTCACCTACCCTTCACCTGATCTAATGTATTGACAGATAGTATAATATGTGATGGCTTTTGGAACCAGCCTGAATCCTGGCTCAGCCACTGATAAGACGTTTAAATGTGGGTGAGCTGTCTAATCTCCGAGTCTCATTGCCCTCATCTGTAAAATGAGGAGAATAATAATGAAATCTACTTCACAGGGCAGGGATGAAAATAAAATGAGTCAAGATGCATGTACCCAGCACTTGGACTGCATCTGTTAAATACACACTACAACCAGAAGGGCCAATACTCCTGATGGCTGGTGTTTAATACCACACCCCAACTGCTTGACCATGCCACTGGGGTTCTTCTGTCCACTTAATTTCGGTGAGATTTTCTTACCACCTGTGAGGGGACCCAGAGATGTCTCATTCCTGTCTGATGGGAAAACCAGGTGCCGGAAGATGTGCAACAGTAATAAGCTTAGGACACTATAGTTTGGCCTTTGCCTTGACAGACAAAGAGCTGGATCCTTTTCAGACACTGTTTTTAAGATGACATTAGTTAGTCCACAGGAAGCATTTAGAATAGAGTTGCCCAAGTAAGTGTTGGCTCTTGTCATTATCAGCGTTTTTCTTATTAGTATTACCTTTATCGGATGTGGAGTCAACAGCTTGAATCAATGGGAAGAAAAAAGGATGGATCACAACTGAACCAACCTACGTCCTTCCTCCATACCCACAAACCCATCATTGAGAAGAAAATAAGCAATTTCATCCTACAGACTACTTTTTCTGTAACATGAAAGAGGCTACAAATTTGAGTCACGCTTCTTTTTATTTTTTCAGTTGACCATATGAGCCATCACATGAGTTATTCTCAGGAAGTCAAGGGTCTCCCTCTAGAAGCTTCACTTCCTCTTTTGGGTTGTCTAATAAACAGAGGTTCATTGGGTACCTTGCACACCCAGAGGAGAAAGCTTGCGCTTGCAGCGTCCTCCGCTGCCATTGCTTTTCACTACCACAAGGTGTCGCTGTAGAGAACAGGTCCTCCAAGATCTGCCAGACCATACTGGCCTTTCTTTGCTGACATCTCACTGATCCGCATCATAGTTCTCAAAACCCTAGGATTTCATTAGATGCCTTCTCCCAGACAATCAGTTTACCTGCACATGGGAGGTTACCTTTAGGGGCTCCAGGATGCCCTATCCCTGTTCAATCTGAGGGAAGCTGTCCAAGCATCTGACCAAACCCATTTTCTGGCTGCTTTTTTTTTTTTGGGGGGGGGGGGGGCGGGGGAGGGAACTTACAAGGAGAGCACAATTTTTTTTTCCTATTGAGAAGCCAAGATAGGTTACATAAATCATTTTAATAGATGAGCAATGATGTGGAGTGAAAATGTTTCCCCAAAATCAAACTTCACTACAGCCGTACTATACCATCAGATGGATGGGGGACATTAGGGCGACCCCTTAGAAGCTTACCTAGATCTCATCCTCTCAAAATTTCCCACGAAAACAAAAACAGAGTCAGCAAGAATGCTCATAGAAGCACTCTTCTGCCCTGAGCTGAAAAAAATGCAGGACAGCCAAATCAAAGAGCCTGATAAGTGTCTAATGATGCTTCAGGAAGTTCTCTTAGGGTGCGTCTGAGGCAGACAAAGTCTGAGGGTCAGGAATTTCTGAATGTCTTTCTGCTGCTGTCAGTCTCATGGGTGCCATTTAAAGAAAATGCATGGCCTGGCCCTTCAGCACATCTGACGTGTTTCACTTTAGGAATCATTCTGGGTCAGATTAGCTCCAAACAAGAGTTTCCTGGCAGCATGTGGATGCAAAGTTAAAGAAATCAATTAGAACTGGGACCTCATCAAAATAAAAAGCTTCTGCACAGCAAAGGAAACAATCAGCAAAACTAAAAGGCAACTGACGGAATGGGAGAAGATTATTGCAAACGACACATCAGATAAAGGGTTAGTATCCAAAATCTATAAAGAACTTATCAAACTCAACACCCAAAAAGCAAATAATCCAGTGAAGAAATGGGCAAAAGACATGAATAGACACTTCTCCAAAGAAGACATCCAGATGGCCAACAGACATATGAAAAAATGCTCAGCATCACTAATCATCAGGGAAATACAAATCAAAACCACAATGAGATACCACCTTACACCTGTCAGAATGGCTAACATTAACAACTCAGGCAACAACAGATGTTGGTAAGGATACGGAGAAAGATCTCTTTTACATTGTTGGTGGGAATGCAAGCTGGTGTAGCCACTCTGGAAAACAGTATGGAGGTTCCTCAAAAAATTAAAAACAGAACTACCCTACAACGCAGCAATTGCACTACTAGGTATTTATCCAAGGGATACAGGTGTGCTGTTTCAAAGGGACACATGCACCCCCATGTTTATAGCAGCACTATCAACAATAGCCAAAGTATGGGAAGAGCTCAAATGTCCATCGATGGATGAATGGATAAAGAAGATATGGTATGGTGTGGTGTGTGTGTGTGTGTGTGTGTGTGTATACATATGTGTGTGTGTGTGTGTATATATATATATATATACACATATACATACATATGTATACACACATATATACATACACACATATCACATCTTTTTTATCCATATACACCTATATATACACATATATGTATACATATACACACATACACACACACATATATATATACATATATATACATACATACATACACACACACACACAATGGACTATTACTCGGCAATCAAAAAGAATGAAATCTTGCCATTTGCAACTATGTGGATGGAACTGGAGGGTATGATGCTAAGTGAAATTAGTCAGAGAAAGACAAAAATAATATGACTTCACTCATATGAGGACTTTAAGAGACAAAACAGATGAACATAAGGGAAGGGAAACAAAAATAAGATAAAAACAGGGAGGGGGACAAAACAGAAGAGACTCATAAATATGGAGAACAAACTGAGGGTTGCTGGAGGGGTTGTGGGAGGGAGGATGGGCTAAATGGGTAAGGGGCATTAAGGAATCTACTCCTGAAATCATTGTTTTACTATATGCTAACTAATTTGGATGTAAATTTTAAAAAATAAAATAAAAAGAAATCAATTAGAACATTTTTCTGCAAGAAAATTCTTTGAATCAGAAGAGATTTTTTAGGAATCTCTGCAATGAAGCAAGATCCAAACAACTAGTTAAGGCGGGAATCTGAATCCCCATCCCTGCCCTGAGACAGCTCACCCTTAGATCCTGTGAACTCTTTCCCTCAAAGTCTACTTCAGGAAAGCACAAGGATTTTCAGGGAGGCAGTGTATGTTCCGAGCAGGTCTGCTCTCTTGCACAATTCCAGGGGCACCATTTACAATGTGTGCCCCAGGGGGAACAGAGCCCCCAAAATACAATTTGTAGAATACAAATAATAATACCCCGGGGGGTTGTACAATTGAGCAGCCCTTTATTGGTAGTGATAGAAAGGTAAAAATAAGAGCTTAAAGAGCTCTCAGGGCTTGTGGGAGGAAGTGTGTTGTGGAGAGAGAGAGGGAGAGAGAGAGAGAGAGAGACCAGAATATTGGTAAGAGTGTCTCAGGTGGATCGCAGACTAGATACAGCTGTAAGTGCATGTTCAGGTTCATGTACCTTTCCCTGCAATACCCATCTAGGTCTTTGAGTTGTCACTTATCAGAAGCATTTGGTCTAGAAAAGTGAATGGGAAGTGACCAGGTAAAACAGAGAGAGAAAGGGAAGGTATCTCACGCAGAGAAAATATTATGCACATGATCACAGCCAGGACAGGACCCGGAAGGCTGGGTGACTATAGACACCTTTTGCCAAGTTCCTCCTCTGTGTCAGGCACTGGTCTAGGACTTGACGTAAGGTCGTCTCAACCGTGAGAGGAAGACAAGAGAGGACAGCTTAACCCTGGGGACCAAACCCTGAAGCAAACAGCTTTCAGGCTGACACAGCTCAGCAGACCCTGAGTGAATGGGAGAGAGCTGGCCTGTGGTTCTGGGCACACGTTTTGCATCTTCTGGGATTCATCTGAATGTACTATGACAAGGACAGGCAGTGGCAGACAACCACACTAGGACCAGGAGGCCATGAGAAGCTGCTTCTTACGGTGACAGGCAAGACCCAAGTTGTAAATTCAGAAATGGAGCCTTTGGCCACCACCCCCAACACACACAACTGCACCACGCCTCAGACCCTTCCCATCTCCCTGTGTGCTGACTCGGAGTGACATAGCCATTGCGAATTCCTGAGGAGTGCGCCCTGTCTCCAGCAAGTAATCCCTGCCGTCAATCAAGCGGGAGAACATGGGTCCAAAGATTGCAGCCTGGTTGTCTTGTGCCTTATTCCATTGTCTGTTGTCTGTCTGGAAATTCTGAACCAGGAGTGCTTCGGAGATGGCTGGTGTGCTCCCGAAAAAGCCTCTCTTCCTGCTAATGCATTTACATCCACACTGGCAGGTCTGTGACGAACAACTCTCCCATTCCATTTAGTCATTAAGCACAATAGGTAATAATGTGCATTGCAGGCTGGGGTTTGCATTCCTTTTTAAAAAAAAAAAAAGTCAATCAGTGTATCTCAGAACTGAAAGCCAACTGCCTCCAGAGGCTTCTCCAAGCTTCTGTTTTCTCAGCGCCTGTGTGCGGACGGCACCAAGAGAGCGCCACAGTTAGGACAGTGGCTCCTGGATTCAGACAGACCAGAGTGTGCACATCCTGACATCGCCACCTTCTTGTTGGGTGACTTTCACCCAGCGCTTCACTTCTGTGAGCCTCAAAGTTGCCCCATCTTTGAAATTATAGTGCTTGCCTCGTAGGGCTACTGAAGGGATTCGATGAGCTAACACGGGTGAGGCATGAGGGCCCGGCCTCCCCCACAGAAAGTGCTCTGTAAGTAATGGCTACCATTAGGATGATTTTCCAAGCCTCAGTCCTCTCCAGGGTTTCTGCCCTCAAGGATATCTGGCTTCTTCTGAGCCCCCCTCCAAGTTGTAATTGCTTCTGAATATGAGGGGGCAAACAGACGAGAAGGGAGGTGGGGAGGTGAGGGGAACAGGAAGAGGCACATTAGACTCCTGCACACGAACAGACTTGCCAATATTCCCTCCCCAGTGAGGTGCAGAACTCCTAATAGCAGTTGCCTAGAAACGGAGAGCTGTGGTAGGCTTCTGCTCCCTTCCAGAAATCACCCTAATTGGGATGCATGTAGGACTGTTTGTTGACACTTCGAAGGTTTTTCCTCTTCTTCTTCCAGAAGAGATGCAGTCCTCCCATACAAATGCTGACTCACATTAATTAAAGAGTAGCCCTCGGCCAAGGCACCTTTTAACCCCACAGAAGCCGGCGTGGCTGGCGGCCTTGGTTGGCGGCCTCCGATGAAATGGCCATTTTAGGTCGCCATCACTGTGTTTGCATTTCAGGATGTTAACAAGGTCTGAGGCGACTTTTGAAGGCAGGATGGTGTGCGGACGCAGGTGTGTGTGCACCTGTGTGAACAGGGAGGTCATATGAAGCTTGCAAAGTCCAGGAAATTCAATCAAAATGCAACATGTGCGTACCGTGTAGCCTGATATTAGACGCTAGAGGTGCCTTCCTTTTGGGGGGTTTAAACACCTCTTGCAGTCATTTGGCATAGGTAGGTCAGAGACCGCATTACAAGCTAAAGAAATAACTTCCCTGAGAGGCACATAGGGAGCCCCTTTCATTTGATCACTTCTTAGAACACAGCTATATTCTAGCTCCCAGTTGGAAAAAATATATATATATATTGCAAAGACATCCATTTATCTCTTTCCTGTTTGGATGATTCAGCTTCTGCACGGATGGTTCTATACACCTGCTCCATCCAGAGAGAATGTAAAGGGACCACATCGAACTAGGGTGGCGGTGGTATTATGTGCCCGAAAGTCAGCATGTATTTAATTAGGTTCTGAAATGCAAGAATTTCAAATGATTTAGTTATTCATGCAGTAAATATTTTATGAGGCTCTCCTTTGTGCTGGTTCTAGGGATAGAGAAAAGATTTAGAAATTGGCCCTGCCCTCAGGGAGCTGTCTGGTGGTGGGGATGGGAGGAGGGAGTGCATGGACAGACAAGTCAGTGAGCAGTTCAGGGGTGCCTAATGCAGCCTGGGAAGAGCAGAGGTGACTGCTGGGGAGGGGTGGGGTTACCTGAGCAAGTTCTGAAGGGTAAGTAAAAGTCAGCCAGGTGGAGAAGCAGGGAAGAGCGTTCGAGGCAGGGTAGCCTATGAGCAAAGGCACTGGCATGGGGAAGACCATTGTCTTGCAGCTTGGTATTGCTAAGCATCACTTGATGAGGAAGAGGTCTAGGAGATAGGACAAATCCAGCTCATGCAGAGCCCTGGGGGCTGCACTGGGAGGTCTGGAGACGATGTGCAATATTGGTGAGGACAGAGGAGGAAAAGAGGTCCAAGGCAGGGAGGCCAGTGAAGAAGGAGTGGCAGATACCAGAGGAGACACATGATGGCAGCCTGATTTTAGAGCATGGTGCCTGGGAGGGAAGACTTTGGTACTTAGCCCCACAGAAGGGTAGAGCCCTGAGACAAAGCAGTGAGGACAGAAGGGAGCCATTGGAGGACTTAAAATAGCAGAGCGGAACATTCTTCACACGATATGCTTCCTCACGCTGAGGAAGATGGTTCTGTGCACCATGGAGAACCAAAACATCAGAGGAGCAGAGTTAAGAAGCAAAAACATTTTGGTCATGCCAAGACTTTTATTTTTATTTTTAAAGTGTTTATTTTTTATTTTTTTAATGTTTAGTTATTTTTGAGAGACAGAGCATGAGCAAGGGAAGGGCACAGAGAGAGAAACAGAACTTGAAGCGGGCTCCAGGCTCGGAGCTGTCAGCACAGAGCCCGATGCGGGGCTCAAACTCACGAACCACGAGATCATGACCTGAGCTGAAGCTGGACACCCAACCCAATGAGCCACCCAGGCGCCCTAAAGTGTTTATTTGTGAGGGGTGCGGGGGAGAGAGAGAGAGAGAGAGAGAGAGAGGCAGTCCGACAGGGGAGAGATGGAGAGAGAGAGAGAGACACAGAATCTGAAGCAGGCTCCAGACTCCAAGCTGTCAGCACAGAGCCCAACTAGGGGCTCGAACCCATGAACCATGGGATTGTGACCTGAGCCAAAGGCAGCAGCTTAACCAACTGAGCCACCCAGGTGCCCCTGGTCATGCCAAAACTTTTAAACATCAAGCCTCCAGCTAAACAGCTCCTGCTTTTCAGTTCATCGAGTGATGCCTGAGGTGACCGAGGGTTTAGAGACAATGCACTGAACTGGGAATCCAGAAACCCCATTTCTGTCTTGGGTCTGCCTCCAACTTGCATTCGATACCTCTCCTCTCTGGATCTCATTTGCAAAAGGAGGGTTTAGAGTTTCCCCAATGGTCTTCTCACTTCCAAAATTCTCAGTCTAGATTCTGACTCAGATCAGAACAATGATGCCCAAGGCTGAGCTGCGGACACCAGGAGTGGAGGGTTCTGGTCCCCAAACGCCAACTAGAATGCAAATTCTTTGAAAGCGAAGGCCAAATCTTATAATTTTGGCACCGTTCCTTGGCCCCAATTCACCTTGTACACAGTCCATGTCCAATAAGGATGTCAGGAAGGAAGGAATTGAATGAAGTGTATTCAGAAGGAGGCAGGATACATAAAAATGGGATCGGCAAGCAGGGAAGAGGTTTAGATTAGGCAAATACTCACTGACAGCCAATTTGGGAATCATGAAAAATGATGCCTGAAAATGCTGGTTTCTAATTCTAGAGATCGATAAGAAGAGAAATGACCTTCAACAGATCAAATAATCAACATAACCCTTCTGGTTTTTTTTTAAAACTCACTGAATCAACTAGCCATTTTCTTTAATTGGTGATCAAAAATAATATTATATTCCTATCATGTGCCCAAGAACGGGAAGGGGTGAGGGGAGACACGTGGGAAGTGTGATACGGTGAATGCCTTCACGGAATTTCATTTCTAGAGAGGAGTTTAGCCCAAATTCTGAAACCCTTTTGCACAGAGGTGCTGTCTTTTTTGCATCTCAATCCCCACTCATCCCCTTCTCATCTGTGTACACACACAGATGTGTGTGTGTGTGTGTGTGTGTGTGTGTGTGTGTGTGTGCACGCACGCAAGTGCGTGTACCCTACACCGATGAGAGGGCTCACTTCCCCGAATGTGGCCCTGACAATCAGCAATACTGTGATCAGACTGCCAGGGCCAATCCTTCCTCTTCACAAAGCAGTTTTGAATCTCCCAATTTCCAGCCATGGTTAGCTTTTGCACGACTTCTTCAAATGCTTCCACACCATTTCTTTGTTTTTTTGGCTTTCATGACAAGTCAGATGAGATAATATTATCTCAAAGAACAGGTGAGGAGGACAGACCCAGGCCTCCAGTCTGCCCCATCTGGGTAACCTCACACAAAGTCGCTGAACCTCTCCGTACTTTCCTTACTGTGAGATCCGGCTGCCGCTGCTACTAATACCTGCCTCACAGGATTGGTTACAGACATTGAAGGGGCTCAGTCAGTTAAGCGTCCAACTTTAGCTCAGGTCATGATCTCGCGGTTCATGAGTTCAAGTCCCGCGTTGGGCTCTGTGCTGATGGCTCGGAGCCTGGAGCCTGCTTCGGATTCTGTGTCTCCCTCTCTGCCCCTCCCCTGCTCATGCTCTGTCTCTCTCTCTCTCAAAAATAAATAAACATTAAAATAAAAAAAAAAGACATCGAAGAATCCAGGAACTGCAAAGCCTTTTTTTTTTTTTTTTTTTAGTTAGCAGCACATGGCAATTGTTCCTGTTCTAGCTGCAGTGACAATGGTCATGGTGGGGGTCATGATGGTGCTGATGGTTCTCCCTTAGCTAATAGAACAGAGTGGTTAACTATTCTCTCTATATACACAGCCAGCTGCTGGGAGAGTGAGAATTAGAACCCGGCTTTTTAACTGGCATTAATGGGGGTGCCTGGGTGGCTCAGTCGGTTGAGGGTCCGACTGACCCTTGGTTTCGGTTCAGGTCATGATCTCATGGTTTCCTGAGTTTAAGCCCCGGGTGGGATCCTGCTGCCAGCCCAGAGCCTGCTTGGGATCCTCTCTCTCCCACTCTGTCTGCCCCTCTCCCACTGGCACTGTATCTCTCTCTCTCTCAAAATAAATAAATAAACTTAAAAAAAATACTTTAATTGACATTAACGTACGTCCCACTCTTGCCTAAATCCATAGGTCTGATGTGAGTTCACTGTTTACCAGCCGTCTTCCCCTGCAACACCCACCGGGTTGTGAGTGGGTTCCTTAGATGCTTCTATCTTTTTCCTCCTCTTCCCCTTCCTCCTCCTTCGTTTCTCTTTTCCTGAAGATCTCAGAGATTAAGTAAAGGAGGAATCCAGAAAAGAAAACCACTTAAAATAATTAGGAGGTTTCTGCATGTAATTTCTTATTTAGCAGAGCAGAGGTTAATTCCCTGGCCCTTTAGCTTAATAAATTTCATTACTTACACGAAGACCAAGTGTTTTTCCCACCACCACTATGGGCAGCCGATTCACGGACCCTTATGAATTACTGCATAATGCAATTTACCAAATCCCAAAATAATTACGGTCTAATTACGCTGTTCTTGCCGCCACCCTCAAAGAAAAGAACCTCCCAAGCTCACCATTTGAACCAAGTGCCACCTCCCAGAAGCTTTGTGGGACTTAGAGCCAAACCACCACCCTGGCTGTGTGCACAGCAGGAAGGCTGTAACAGCAATCATTCACGGCTTTGATGGTGATGATGATGAAAACAATGATTGTTACCATTTTCCCCGAACATCTCCAAGGTGCCAGGCACCATGCTAAGTGCCGAACATCTCCAAGGTGCCAGGCACCATGCTAAGTGCCTGTCGTATATGGTTTCAACAATGTCCTAAGATGGGTATTCATTTAGCCCAGTTTTACAGATGAAAAAAAGTGCATCTGGAAGAGGGAGAAATGACTCACCCAAAGTCACAGACACCAAGGGATCAGGAGATGCTAACTAGTTAAAACCAGAACAGACCATTTCCAAAACCAGCACATTTTCCTCATGCTAGATCAACCTGGATCAAACCACCTGGGTTTAAATTCCAGCCCCACCACTTACTAAGCTATGGTTAGACTGCCTTATGATGAGCCTTGGTTTGCTCATCAGCAAAATGGGGACAACTACCTGCCTCCTGGGGATATTGTGAGGATTCAAGGAGATCATGTACATGGGAGTCCCTAGTTCAGCAACTTGCTCAAGCCCTTACTATGCACACCTTTCCACCTCCTGCAAAGGTACCAGCTTCCCTTCAACTACAGATGCTCCCCTGACTCCCAGCTCTCACTCTTACAGGCTCAGACCCTCCTGTATCTATTTCCTGACACCCTCAATGGAGACTCTTCAAGACCTACTTCTCTTGGCAGAATTTCATGCTTCCAAGTTTTCTTGTCTGTTTCCCACTATCCAAACTAACCTCCCGCCAATAGCTTTCCTTAGTCCCTGGTCAGCAATTTAGCCAAGGATGATGGCACATTAAAGGTGAGAATCATGACAGTTCAGTTGAGGAAAAAAGACAGAGAGACAAAGAGAGAGACTCAGCTGGGACTCCATGCTGCTGCATGGTAAACAGAGCTGGAGATTACCAGGACTTGACCAAGGTAAAGGCTTAGCTCCCTCCAATAAAAGAGGTTTCCGTTCTGGAGGAAGAATAGGTATGGTGGCTTCATGGTCATGTAGGACCCAGGTTCCTTCTATCTTTCAATCCACTATCCTTAGCGTTTGCTTCCATCTGCAAGGTTTCCTCATGCTCACACAGTGGCTGCTGGTGCTGCAACCATTACAGCTAAGTCTCAGGCAGCAGGAAGGAAGAAGGGGGAAAAAGGCCAAAGGGCACATGCCCCCAGCTGTATTAACATCCTTCAAAGAGTTTTCCCAGAAGCCTCTCCCAATGACTTCCACTTGTATCTCACTGGCCTGTCCTATCTGCAAGGGCAACTGGAAAGCACAGTTTTGTGTGTTGTCTTGTTTTGTTGGTGTTTTTATCGAGGCATTTGGAAGCCCAAGAGAATGTGGTCTGTTACTAAGGAAGGTGGGGAAATGGATATTTGGTAGGTAACTGGCACTTTCTGCCATTAGGAGGAAGGAAGGGAGGTAGGGAAGGAAAACCAACAAGTGTTGATCGCCCACGCTCTCTCTCCCAGGCACGGTCTTTAAGGAGCCCATAGTCAAATAGGAAAAGCAGACCAAAAAATAGACAATTGCCATAGAGTGTGATAAGTGCAATAATGAGAAGCACATAAGCACAAGAAGCCAGGGGGAGGGGCACGGAGGAGGTACTTGAACTAGCCTGGAGTTAGGAGAGTGGGGGAGTGTGAGATCGAATGGTCAACACTGGACAATTCTTCCCAAGTCTTGAAGGACAAATAGAAATCAGCCAAGTGAAGAAGCAGCAAAGGGCACTGCAGGAGGAAGCAAAATCATGTGTAATGTTCAGGGGTAGGGAGAGGCAAAGAAATGACTGGTTGAGTGGTTAAAGACTAGCAGGCAGGAAACTTTTCCCTTCTTCCCTTCTAGGTTCTTGTAATAGGTCAACTTATAAAATATCAGAAAGCTTATTGTATATAAGTTCGGCTTAAACTCACCTTTCATGAATAATTGAGATAAAAGCTTATGTAGTTCCCTATTAGGGTTATCGGAAATTACTAACCGCCCTATCTTGCTTCTGTGACCTCGCCTGCTTGCTAAATAGATAACTTAGGATGCAAAACGCTCCCCCACCCCTTCTACCAAGATCCGGCCTAGGCAAGACCAACATGTACAAAGTCACGAACTCACTGCCCCAGGGTATCTTAGGTGTCTAACTATGATTAGTCATTTTAAACCCTCTTAGGACAAAGAACTTTAAATTGATAGGTTCCCGCCAAAACTAACGTCTGTGTGTCACAATATAACTGGCTACCATGAAATGCTGTAAATTGTAATTGGTTAACTAAATAATGACGTACTCTGACTTGCTAAAATCCATATATGCTCACTGCTACCTTTGTTCGGGGCCGTTCTCTGCACTTTTCTCCTTAAGATCAGGTTTGGCCCCGCCGTGAATAAAATCTTGCCTCGCTTCTGTTCGGTTTCTGGTGGTTTTTTTCCAACAGCACCCTGTTTCAGTTCTTAGGCTGGTCTAATAATTAAATTGACAACAGACAGAAAATAGGAGCAAAAACGAAAACAAAACCCAAAACAATTTAATTTTGTACATACAGGAGCCCATAGAAAAAGGAGACTCAAAGAAGTGCCCACAGCAGGCTGCTTTTGTACCTCCTAGACAGACAACACATTTGTAAAGAATCGAGAACAAAGGGTTTGGGCGAGGGGTCGCAAATTAGCGGTGAAGCAGCAAGGGTGGTTTCCACAGCCTTCTCGGCCCTGAATTCCCTCTGTCTGATGGTGAGGACGCCTCTCTTTCTCTTGGCACAGGGGGGGGTACCATGCACAAGGGAGAAGGATTTCCCACTCTCAGGGGAACAAAGGAGGGTCAAAGCGTCCTCCTTGCCCTGGCTGCATCTTTAAGTCACTTTAATTTAAAATAATCAATAAGGCACCTGGTGTATTCAGGAGTGGCATGCTCTACTTCCCTTCAAGATAAAGCCCGTATCTTAGAGGACCTTGCTGTCATGGAAAAGAGTCTAGACGTGGTCCTCGGGACAGTGGAAAGCCATGGAAGGGTTTGGAGCACTCTGATGGGAATGGTGAGGTTTGCATTTTAGAAGGAGCACCGTGGCACAGGATGGGAAGGGAAAGGACCAGGAAGCTACTTAGAGTAACAGAGGCAACCAATGATGGTTTCTGGCTCAGATGGTGGCAACAGGAAGGGAGACAGTCAAGTGATGTTTAAGAAGTGGGGTTGGCATCACTTCCTGATCAGTTAGTGGGTATGAAGAGGCTGAAGGGGACAAAAGTAATGTCCCCATTCTACAGGTGAAACAAGCTGTGTTTTGCTACCCTAGAGCAACTCCCGAACAGCACACTTGTGGCCAAAGGAACCCTCCACGTTATGCCTTCTTCCAACTCAAATGGCACCTGCTAGCTGCACGTGCACCGTGCCCACACTTCAGAAATGCCCCCCAAGACTCTTACGAAGGAGCCAGAGAAAATAAAGCTGCAGCATATAAAATGGCATCCCCGTGTGAGGATCAAGCCCCACAGCCACGTTTTTCTTCTGTCTGCTTTATGAGCAAAAGGAACCCACACACCGGACTTCTTTGGGGGCTGAGTCATTCTGGAAGGACAGAATCTGTCTGAACCTTTTGATATGAGAGGTGAAATCCCGACTGGGCAATTCTCCCATTGTTGGGCATTACAATTAGCAAATGACCCGGGGATGGTAAAGAGATGTTCGGATGTGATTTAATAAGAATGTGGTTGCAATAAGCCCTCAGAATATGTTTGCCATCAATTTGCTGTATACACAATATGCTACCAGTGCAATCTTTTGTGTATGCAGTTGACCTTTATCTCTGGCAATCTTGTCCTATAAAGAAGAGTGAAATCCTCCATTGCAAATCATTAGCACTCAGGAAATGGCTTTAATTTGCATGCTGACAAAGATATTAACTTGGGTGGTGGTGGGGGGGAATAACACAACACGTCCTTTTGTCTGAAAGGCAGTTCAAAATCTGTGTTGTGACTACAGTTGACTGAAGTTCAATTACTGTAATAAATGTATTCCAAATTTCATCTCAATTGTATTTGCATTTTAATGAATGATTCTCACCTTCTTGTCAATTTGGCAGCCAGGCTAGATTTATTAAGTTATTGTATAAACAGGGCATTCTAATGTGGGAATTTAAATGCAAAATATTTGCTCGGCGCTGCGTTTGAACTGGGGCCGCGTTATTAATTTGCCCGTACAGGTTGCCTGAAAATTCAAGAATTTAAGGATGGCATTTCAGATCCCTTCTTTCCATCAGGTGTGCTCTCTCCCCCTCTGAAATCAATACGTCTGGGTGGGCTGACAAAGCAAGGCATCAGCCAGCCAGACGAAGAGGGCTCTCCAAGTCTCCAGCCTCCACAAACTGAAAAGAAACTGATTTATTTGCTATTATTTGAAAACAGTAAAATTTGTTAAGTGAAAATTTCCCGTGTAGGCAATTCCCATCTTCAAGAGCAGGACATCCCTGAAATCGGATTGCCAGGAGTGTTTGTTCATTTTAATGTCATTCTGCCTTTCCCGTTGAAGCACTCCTGGCTTTATAGCCTCATATTTCTTGCAGGCAGAGACAGAAAATGTGAGTGAAAACCAGCTGGATGCAGAGACGTAATACCATTAAAAGTTGGTTTTTTTTTTTTTTTTAAGTACATCTGGGCTGTTGGTTTTTAACAAAGTGATTTGCGGTGGTTAATCCTATGTCCCCGCCCCCCCCCCCCCCCCCCCCCGCCCATGATGGAAAGGGTGAACAAGAATTCCCTTTGCTACCCACCCCCCAGCTCTCCAGAACTCCCACAGCTTTTTTCAAGGCCCCTGTGAAAAGATCTGGGGCTGCTTCTGATGCCATTCAGTCCTATTTCTCAGGTAGGGCCCTGGGGATGGAGGCAGATTCAGGTAATGGGAGCCTCCCCACAAGCAGAATGCCCTCAAAGGGAGACCATGTCTCCTACTGATGTGCTTAAAGAACTTTCTGAGATGAAGTGATGACTAGTGTGTGTCAAAGTTCTATTTGAAACCTGTAGCAACGGAAACGGGCTTCTAACACAGCCAGTTCAAAGATCTCTTTTTGGAGAATGTTTTGTTTTATTTTGTTGGCTTGTTTTTAATAGGGGAAAAGGGACAGTTAGATTAACAATGCATCTTGAACTTCAATGTGTAAATGAATCACCTGCGGGTCCTATTAAAATGCAGATTCTCATTCAGGAGGTTTGAGTGGGGACCCAAGATTCTGCCTTTCTTTCTATCTTTCTTTCTTTTTTAAGTTTATTTATTTATTTATTTTGAGAAAGAGAGAGAGAGAGAGAGAGAGAGAGAGAGAGAGAGAGAGAGAGAGAGAGAATCCCAAGCAGGCTCCACGAGGTCAGTGCATGGAACCTGATGTGGGACTTGAACTCACAAAACTGTGAGATCATGACCTGAGCTGAAATCAAGAGTCAGACGCTCAATCAACTGAGCCACCCCGGTGCCCCAGGTGATGCTGATGCTGATGCTGCTGGTCCAAGGACCACCGCACTTGGAGCTACAAAGCATCACTCAAAAGGACAAACAGCTAAAGGTTAACAGACTTGTTACAAATCTGATGGGTCAGCTGTGTGGGTAAATCTAACACCCAGAAAGGGCTCTTCAACTCATCAGAAGATATCAGAAATTTGCTCAAATGTTTCATCAAGTATGCTAGATACTTCTCAGAAGGGGCTGTTAATTACTTTATGATCTAAGGTCTGTTCCGGACCATCTTTTCTCAGGTCTGAGGCAATTTCCTTCTTAATACCATATTTTATCATATCGAAGAGGAGCATTTTTTTTTTCACATTTTAACATCTCTGAGCTGGAGATGTAATGTACAATTATATCTTAATTTAATTGGCCTGGGTTTCTCTTTGTGGTTCGAAAATAATAGTGCGTCTTATAATAGATAATGTATCGGTCAGCTATTTTCATCATAATGCTATATAACGAGCTTCCCCAAACTCAGCAATTTTCAGTAAGTATTTCTTCCTTGTTCATGTGTCTGTAGGTTAACTGGGGTTTGGCCAATCTCGGCTGAGATTAGCTGAGTTCAGTTCTGTTCCCCATGCCTTTCTCATTCTTCTGGGTTCAGCAAAATAGTGGGTTTTGTTATTGTCATGGGCCCAACTGAACAAGCTTATTTCAAGCTTCTGTTCAAGTCATATCTGCTAACTTCCATAGGCCAAGGAAGTTACGTGAAAGCCAAAAGCCAGGGGGCTGGGAAGTACACTCCACCCTTGAATACAGGGAACGGGGGAATGTGAGCACTGACTTAATCTACTACAGGTGTTATCTTGGATTGGGTAAAACATGGTCTAAAGGGGGAAAAGGTAAGCCACCAGTTTCTAGTCTGCAGGCCTAGAGGTGAACCCTACACAACATACAGCCTGGAGATATGCAAAGTCAAAGCTTTTTTTTTTTTTAAAGTTTATTTTATTTTTGAGAGATACAGAGACAGCATGAGTGGGGGAGGGGCAGAGAGAGAGAGAGAAAGAGAGAGACACAGAATCCCAAGCAGGCTCCACGCTGCCAGCACAGAGCCCAACACGGGACTCAAACCCATGAAACCATGAGATCATGACCTGAGCCGAAACCAAGAGTCAGACACTTAACCAATTAAGCCACTGAATCAAAGCTTTAGAAGCTTCCAGTTGAATGTGATTCACCTTGCAGCATGCAGGTGGAGAGGGAGAAATTCTGGAACCAGCCCTCCTGGCTTCCGATGCCTGCTCTGCCACTTTCCGGCTGTTACGGACCCTCATCATTTACTACCCCTTTCCTTGTTTTCTCACCTGTAAATTACACTAACCTCTCAGGACGGTGAGCGAGTTGGCAATAATAATTAGAGCTCTCACTCACAGAGTCCTGTGTGGTAGGCACCATAGTAAGCTGTTTAGGTCCACTATCTCATTTAATCCTGCCAAGAGCCCTCCGAGGCAAGAGCCAATATTTTCCCCATTTGAAAATGAAGAGGCTAAAGTTCAGAGAGGTTTAAAACCTGCCTGAGAGACAGGCAAAGGTCCCATGCAGAGGCTGTTCCGTGCAAGCCTCACCATGTATTTACTGCTCCTCAAGTCTGAAGGGGCCTGGGAGAAACCTGGGCTTCCTGACTTCTGTCCCTTTGGTCTGAGCTAAGTCCTGCTGAGAACGCTGTTCCCGAAGTGAGCAATCTCCATTCATGGGATCACACACAGACTCCCGTACAGAGAACATATGTCCCTTAGAAATAAAAACCCATCCCCATGCACTGGATAAGAATATGTCACACTGGATAGAGGAAACTTTCCATTTTATAATCGGCTGCTTCCTCCGCTTGCCTGATGCAGTTAATTATTTTACTCCCCATCGTTCCTCTTGCGATGTTAGCCAGGGGAGTTTTACAGCATGGAAAGCAGTGAACAGGAGGCCCCGGGTGAGTGGATTTAAAGGCGAATACTGCTCTTCCCTGCAAATAGCTCCCTTCACACAAATAGCCTGGTAATCAGCAATAATGATGGAGAAAATGTAGGGAACATACAAGGGAATTAAATGGGAATTTGCTGAAATATTAAGCATTTTTAAATGGGCCTCCACGGTACCATGGGAGTGCTTCGCAGCTCAATGAATGAATATCTTGTAGCCTGAAATTCCTAGAATAGACTGGTGTGTCTGACATGAGGGCCCAGACCCGCCCCACCCCCCACCCCCCACCAGCTCTGCTCATCTCTCACCCAGGTCTTTCCAGAAGATCTAGCAGCTGGGAGTCTGGCTGCCTTGGATGAAAAGGGGTGGTAATTCCAACAGAAAACTTGATTCCTCAAATTGGCTAAGCTGGGTTTCCCTTTCCCCTTCTGTGAGTTATTCAGGCATTCATCACTATCGGCACTTAGGGTCTTGTTACAGAGATGGCTTTACACAGCATGTCCTCCCTGTACAGATCCTTGAGAAAAATCGCTTCCTAGTTTCAGCACCAGGAATAAGTAGGCATCTCCTGAACAGCTTTTTAAAAATCGTACGGTCATTGGGAATCACATGAGGGATTGTATTTCCCTTTTTGCATTAGCCAGTAGGATGCTCAGGGCCAAATCGTGCACTAGATCATGTGGTGCAGGTTTGGTTTTTAAAATTTTTTTTTTAATGTTTATTTTTGACAGAAAGACAGACAGAGTGAGGGTGGGGGAGAGGGAGACACAGAACCCAAAGCAGGCTCCAAGCTCTGAGCTGTCAGCACAGAGCCTGATGCGGGGCTTGAACTCGCGAACGGTGAGATCATGACCTGAGCCGAAATAAGATGCTTAACCGACTGAACCATCCAGGCACCCCAATGTGGTACAGGTTTTGACACCTGTCTTATCTGATTTTTTGCCTTCTTGCTTTTCCTGCCTTTATCCCTTTTTTTTTGTTTTGTTTTGAATTTTCTGCCTCTAATACTTTTTTGGAATAAGGGCAAAAAGGAGTCAAACAAACCTCTCACCAACCTCTTAATTACAATAAAAAAATGCATAACTAAGACTCAGAGGTGAAGACTGTGAATCCTCCGAGGATACGTTCACCTTTGCAATGCCAGTGCCCCGAACAGAACTTAACACGTTATAATCAGTGCCTGATGCAGAGTCTGACACTTAACAGGTGTCCAGCCTAAGGCATGCCACATAATGTTCAAGCCCTTTTTCTTTACTGTGGCATGGACCATCAATCTGCCACTTTTTATAAATTAATTTAAGAAGGACGTTGTTAACCCTCATGGACAAAGACAACACAGTGAGGCTGGCTGTCCCATGCGTGCTGGCCTAGATATCTGATCACACTATGTAACAGTTTGCTGGCATTGCCATAACAAAGCACCACCAGCCGGGTGGCTCAGCCACAGAGATGTGTTGTCTCACACTTCTGGAGCCTAGAAGTCCAAGATCAGTGTGTCAGCGGGGTTGGTTCCTTCTGAGGCCTGTGAGGGGGACTCTGTTCTATGCCTCCACCCAGCTACTACTCATGGTTTGCAAGCCGTGTTTGGTGCTCCTTCCTGTGGGAACATCGCCCCGATCTCTGCCTTCATCTTCATATGGCTTCATATTCTCCCCATGTGCTTGCCTGTGTCCAAATTTCCCCCTTTTTTAAAAAAATGTTTATTTATTTGAGAGAGAGAGAGCGTGCACATGCATGAGTGGGGGAGGGGCAGAGAGAGAGAGGGGGAGAGAGAGAATCCCTAGCAGGCTCCACGATGTCAGCACAGAGCCCAACACAGGGCTCGGTCCCATGAACCGTGAGATCGCGACCTGAGCCAAAATCAAGAGTCAGATGCTTAACCGACTGAGCCCCCCAGGTGACCCCAAATTTCCCCTTTTTATAAGGACAGCAGTCATCTTGGATGAGGGGCCCACCCTACTCCAGCATGACCTCATCTTAACTAATTGCATCAGCAGTGACCTTATAAGGTCACTTTCTGAGATACTGGGAGTTAAGGCTTCAGCCTGTGAATTGTGGGAAAACACAATTCAATCCATAATACATACCTTTCAGGATCTAGTTGGTTACAGGTTCTTCAGGGGAAGACAGAGGCTTTTGTCCCATCACACTGAAATCAGAGCCCAAAGCCCACCAAAGTGGCCAGGTCTGTCCCGTGTCAGTGGGACCCCCTCCACTGTTGTGCACAGTAAACACACATGATGAGTCTTCTCCATACCTGTCCCCACTCCCTGCCCCTAAAGACCATGGTGTGTCCTGGGACAGACAGCTTTCAGTGACAACCTTTCACTCCCTAAAGAAATCTAGAGGACACCAAGGGAGGTTTCATAGCTCAAGGGGCGCTGTGACACCTGCCAGTCAATGACAATCCTCTCAAGTCAGTCAAGGACCCAGTGGCCCACAGATTCTCTAAAGTCAATGAAAGTGATTTCCAGGGAAGGCAGGTGAGACTTTCTAACGGAAACATCCTGACATTCTATAAAGCAGCACACTGGACCGCTGGACTCCACCCATTCAATCCACTGGGTTGAGACCCAGTGACAACAGCAGTACCTACAACACAGAGCTACTGTGAGGATAAATCAATTAATTCATGCATCCAGAAGTGAGGGGGTTGGGAGGGTGCGGCTGAGTTCTACCACAGACGTGAAAGCACATCACTGCCTAGTTCAATACAAAGGCCTCTTATCTGCATGATTTATTACGTACTTAAGTCTTCCTGAAGTCCAATGGCAGAAAGGGGCCTCTACAGCTCTGTTACTGCACAAGAGGATGTTAGATTGAGTGATTAGCAATGAGCTTCTTAATTAAAATCGTAAAATCTACTGCCTCCTGGAGTAGCACCCAGGAACAAGGCTGTGGGGAGGCAACAGGTGCCCAGAGCAGCAGTTTCTTCCTCCCCCCCTCCTTCCTTCCTTCCCTCCTTCTCCCCCCCACCTCTTTCCTTCCTTCCTTTTTTTAGAGCAAGACCATTCTGCCATAAATCTTAAAGAGAACACCAATATCTAAAGCAAATACAGGGGCGCCTGGGTGGCTTAGTCGGTTAAGCGTCCGACTTCAGCTCAGGTCGTGATCTCAAGGTCCGTGAGTTCGAGCCCCACACTAGGCTCTGTGCTGCCAGCTCAGAGCCTGGAGCCTGCTTCGGAGCTTGTGTCTTCCTCTCTCTCTCTGCCCCTTCCACCCCCCCCCCCAAAATAAATTAAAAAAAATTTTTTTTTAACTCAAAGCAAATACAATATACCAGTAGCACACATGGATGGTGCAATGTCACATTTTATCCAATGAAAATTAAACTTTCTTAATCTAACTGGACTTGCCCAGGGCCTTTGCATATGCTATATTCCCTTTACTTGAAACACTCTTCCCCCAGAAACTGGCATGACACCTTCTCAGCAAAACCTTTCGTGGATCAAACCTCCCCACCCCTGGCAGTCACTCTCCTCATGCCCCCACTTTATGTTCCTCCACAGCACTTAGCATACTGCCTACAGTTTACTTCGTTGTGCTTGTCTGTCTCCACTCCCCCTGGAATATGAGCTTCATGAGGGCAGGAATTTTGTGGCTCTTTTGTTTGCTGCTGTTATCTCAGCACCTAGAACAGAGCCTGGCAGGCACCCGGCAAAGCACTCGATACATTTTTGTCGAATGGTTGATAATGATGCAGCGAGTTGGGTGTGAATGAATGCAATAAGGAATCTGACTCCATTTTTGACGTGTGACAAGTTGATAGCTTTCAAGCGCCCCCCAGTTCTTGCTCTTCTGTCCACGTCTGGGCAAGCTAATAAGAAAGTCCAGGTGCCGGAGGGAAGCCCAAGCCACAGACCAGGGACCGCTCACCCCAGCCCCACTCCCTGACCATGACAGAACCCTAAGCAGTCAACCTTCCATGATTTCAGACCTGTTTGGGAGCCTTTCCTGCTCTGCCCAGAAAGCCTCATCACATGAGTATTAAGTCGCTTCAACACAGTTTTGGTGCATCTGTGGGGTCAGTTTCAACCTCCGAACCAAATTTTGCACGAGGGGTCTCTGAGAAGTAACACAACAGCGGTTGCTGTCACATGAGCCTCAGTCCCCAGGTCAGCTCTGCATTTGTTGTTTGTGCTACAGCAAGAAAACCGTCATTTGTGAAATTAAGGGGTTGCCAATGGTAACAGTTTTCTCTTCACCGGGTAATCTTGCAACCTGAGGACACTCTTTGATGAGTGGATTCAGAGAAGCTCCAAAGCAAAACAGAAGCACTCTGTTGTTTCAAACACGAATTCCACATCCTATCAACCAGCTCGCATTCCTACACTTAAAAATAAAAGCCAGGTGGGGCAGACGTCTGGGTGGCTCAGTTGGTTAAGCATTCGGCTCAAGTCAGGACCTCACCGTTTGTGAGTTCGAAGCCCCGCATCGGGCTCTCTGTTGTCAGCACGGAGCCTGCTTCGGATCCCCTGTCCCCTTCCCTCTGCCCCCCCCTGCTTCCTCACTCTCTCAAAAGTAAACAAACATTAAAAAGTATTTTTTAAATTAGTAAATAAATAAAAGCCTGGCAAAAGCACCTAGAACTGACAATTCAGGGCCAAATTTATCTGTAATGTGGTTTCACTTTGGGAAATTTTGACTAAGAGGAAACTGAGAGATCATTTTGCTGTGACAAGAATATGAACTGGGCAGATAATGCCCGATCCCTGCCTGCAATCGGCTGGCTGGGTTGGACATGTGACATGTAGTGTAGACACTCAGAAGAGTTGACAGGAGCTAAGAAGCAGGGTCTAAGTTCAGAAGAAGATCACTGGTGACCTGACACTGACATATTTATAAGAAACTCAAATACCATTATTTCGTCTCAGCTGCCATTGAAGCTAAGACACATCACTTAAAACAGAGTGAAATAAAAACACTGTCAATTAAATTAAGACAATGCTTGCTTATCCTTTAGAATTTTTATTTCCTAAAAATAGGGTGTCCTAATTTTTAAAAGCTCTTCTTAACTGTCCTAGACAACTTTTTTATAGATTGCTCTCTGTTTGCATAAAAGGGGAAACTATAAGAGAAAATACATTGCTTAAGGTTTTCGTCAAACGTCTTCACATTTAGAGCCCAGCTCTTCTGAATCACACGGTTCCACTCCAAGTCAACCATTCTGGATGCAGCATTTCTTAAAAGGATGCTTTGCTATTGTCTCCAAGAGTCTCTTCCTAGCTGCCGACCCCCAGTCTGCAAATTTTGATATTGGCACTGTCTTGATTATAAGGAAATGAAAGAAAGAAAGAAAGAAAGAAAGAAAGAAAGAAAGAAAGAAAGAAAGAAAAGGAAAGAAAGGAAAGGAAAGAAAGGAAAGGAAAGAAAAGAAAGAAAGAAGAAGGATGTTTCAGACTACAGCTCATGATCCAGTGGTTTTGTGATCTAAAACATTCAGGGGGCTGTTGTACGATCAGGCTGTTAGGAGTAACAACCAAGTTTGAGCGTGTAGGTGATAACAAACACAATACAACTGCCATCTGGCTGGCAGTGACTGGCAGACACACCCACAAACACGCTGAGATGTGAAAAGTTGTGCAGTGCACAACTGGTCAATGCAAGAGAAATGGCAGGAAACGCTTGTATAAATGAAATTGATCTGGTGTATAACAGGATGTTCTGTGGGTTTTGTATTGTTATTAGCTTAGAAAACTGTTCATGAAAACTCAAACATTTGCAGATTCCTGAAGCATTTCTAGAAGTTCTATTTCTAGCAACTCCCAGATCGGGGCTCACTTCCGTCCAGACCCCAAGGCCCTGCACCACCTGTTCCCTGCCAGTGTTGCCAGCTTTAGCTCTGGCCACTCTCCCACGTTCCTTCTGTGCTCCAGCTTTTTAAAGATTCTTGTACTTTCCTAAACAGGCCATCTTCAGACTCACCTGTCCTAGTCCATTCCAGCTGCTATAACAAACTACCATAGGCTAAGTGGCTTGTAAACAACAGAAATTTATTTCCCACAGTTCTGGAGGCTGGAAGTCTGAGATCAAGTGCACACATGGTCAGGTTCTGGCGAGGATCCTCTTCCGGGTTGTAGGCTGCTGGCTTCTTACTGTATCCTCACAGGGTGGGCAGTAGAGAGAGGAAGCAAGCTTTCCCGTGACTCTAATAAGGATACTAAGAATCCCTTTCATGAGGGCTCCTCCCTTATGACCTCATTTAATCCTAATTACCTCCCCCAAACCCTACCTTCTGATACTATCATGCTGGGGGTGGGGGGTAGGATATCAACACATAAATTTGAAGGGGACACAAATATTTAGTCCCTAACACACCTCTTTACATTTACAACTGCTATTCCATCCACTCGTATGCCATTTCCCATGTTTCCTACTGGTAAATTCCTACTTATCCCAAATGTCACTTCCTCCAGGAAGCCTTCTTAGATTTCTCTAGGTTCCTGTAGCTCTTTGCACTGGAGTGTTCAGAGTGTATGTTTCTGGGTGTGCTTCCTCTATGATACTATGAACTCTCTGGGGGCAGATGCCTTGTCTTATTGCTTTCTGTAACTTCAGTCTCCTCACAGGTGTCTAGACTAGCAGGTTTTCAGGCAATGCCCACCAGAGAAATAAATTAATGAAAAGTTATCACTGTGAGACGCAATTTGAAAAATACTGGAAAAGCCCCACCTCCTGCCTCCCAGCATTTTCCCAATGGACAATACAAGAGTCCACTGCTGAAAAGAAAATGCCCTCAGTAATACCTTAACTCTTCCTAGAAAAGGAACAAGGATTAATTGGTCACATCAGAATCTAACCATGATAGCTTGCTGAGAATATTCCCATCCAAAACTGAGAGCAAGGGAAAGACAGGAGAGGGAAAGAGGTACTCAGAAAAAAGGAAAGGAGATGTCACTTGATCCAGAAGATGTCTCCAACTACCCCCTGGTCTGAATTTGTGCCCTCTTCCTACAAAGCTCAGAGTCCTTCCCACTGCCATCTTTCTGCGTCATCACTGACTTTCCATGTACTCTTAGAGACCCAGGGTCCTGTTCATCACTGTGTCCCCAATGGTCAGCACGATCCCTAGTACACATTGGTTGTTCAACAGGGATTTTAAGAATAAAACTGAATCTCAGAACCAATCTTCATGCCTGGGGAAACATGGCGGTGGTTCAACATGGTGCCTGACAACTTCCCAGAGAGTCAGACAGGGGGACAGACCGAGAGATGTGTCCACTCCTTCTCCAGCACAGTGCTGCCGAGTTCCAACCCCAAGGTGACAAATGGCAAAGTCGGGGAGTTGTGTGGACCATCAGGTGCAGAATGTCTTGGCCAGTTTCAAGACGTCTGATTAGAAACCAGTGGCTGAGTCAGCAAGAAAAGAATCATGAAGTCTCAACTTATGTCATCTAACACAACAAGCCCCCGTAGACCTTATTCACTCCACTTCTGCAGCCCTAGGAAAATGTGAAGCAAAGGTGAGCACTTAGGCAAATCTGAGAGAAGGCAGCCTTGGCCAAGGGGCCTGGGCCGTACAGTACTGATCTGCTACTGATTATCATGGACAAGCCCCTTTCCATGCATGAAGATATCTGATCCTGTAGGGTGCAGATTATTATGCCCATTTCATAGCACCTAACAGAGTACCTGGCACATAGTAGGTGCTCGATAAATATTTGTTGAATTGTGGAGTGAGGAAGGAACTGAGACCAGAGAGGTTAAATACTCAAGGTCAGGTCCATCTGACCCCGGAGTGCCAAATGCAAGAAGGTTCCTGCCCTGCAGGTAGGAGAGTGCCCTTCAGAGATGCTTAGTCCCAGGACAATACAGCATCATCTTAATGGTCGGTTCAACTCTGTTGATGTCTCTCCCTCCCTCTTCCTCCCATCCCCCATCTCCAGCATGTTGATTCGGTCGGTGAAGACAGGCCGCGGCTACTTCAGCATGTTGCAGGAGGAGAGTGCCTTGAAAAAGAAGCAACAGTACCTTCAGAAACTGAAAGAGGAAGAAAGACATAAATTCCAGCCAGCCAAAAAGATCTCAGAAGTCCACTATGGTGATATTCTTTTGACGTAAGTAGATGGCAGTAGCTACAGTGTCCACAGTCCGGGGAAGGGCCACGCAGAGTGAACACCACCTGGTTGGGCTGAGGGATGGCAGCTGTCTCAGACTGGAAGCCCCATCTTGGGGTGTGGCGTCTGACCGTTTCTTTTAGTCCGCTCCAACCTACCTGTCAGCCTCACCTTCTGGTACCCAATGGAGCATCTTCTATTACAGATATCTGTCCTCACGTCTGATGCCAAGAGCTATACAAGAACTCTTGCTGGTCCCCAAATATGCCTCTTTCCCTCTCTTTACCAGGCTTGCCCTTACCTCTAGGCCTTTCCCCATGCTGTTCCTTGGGCCTTAAATACCCTTCCCCACATCTTCTTCCAACTGAAGTTCTACTTATCATTAAAGCCCAGCTTAAATGCTACCCTTTCCTGATACTTCCTGGATTTCAGCCCAACCCCCTCCAGACCTCATTTGGACTCAGGGTTCCTGTAAGGTGTTTGTGTGCTGGTTCACCTTAACCCACGTCAATATCTCTATTCTAGGCCTTCAGCTGCATCCCCAAATCCTAGCTCAGTGTCTACCCAAAACAGGTGCACAAGAAATGTTTGTTGGTTTGTTGAATACAGTAGCCCCCTCCTTCCATAAAAAAAGGTCTTTCTCTGGTTGGGAGAGGACCATCAACAGACTGGCCCATTATGAAATGTCCATTCACATTGATAATAGCAACAGTGATGATGACAGTGACAACCACAACAATAATTATGAGTCTACTATGTGCTTTATGCATATCTTCTCATCTAAATTTCAAAACATTCCTTACATAGGTGCTATTATTACCCCCTTTTTACAGATTAGGACAAAAGTTTAGAAGTGCTCACCTAGTTCCCCCGTGACTAAGGTCATAAGTTAGAAAGCATCCTTGAGTCCCAATTTTTGAGTGACACCAAAATTCCTAGGCTGCGCCATTCTGCATGGACAGACTCCTGGGATTCGTGGCTTGTGCAGACTGAATGAGGCACAAATCAGGATGGAAAGGAGGTGCTGAGGCAGGCAGAAAGGAAATATGTGGTAGAAGTGGACTGCCCCCGGAGCCATTGTCCTATTAGAGCAGTAGTGGTCTCAACCTTGGCTACACATTAGAATTGCCTGGGCAGTTTTTAAAATACCAGTGCCCAGGGAAAGATGGCAGAGTAGGAGGACCCTAAGCTCACCACATCTCAAGGATGCAGTGAGAGAGCACAAAATAGCAATGCCCAGGGTGCTTCCCATACCAATTATGTCAGAATCTCTGGGGGTTTTACCTGGACAAAGTATTTTTTAAAGTTACCCAAAATGGGGGTGCTGGATGGCTCAGTTGGTTGAACGCCCGGCTTTAGCTCAGGTCATGATCTCACGGCTTGTGAGTTCAAGCCCCATGTTGGGCTCTGTGCTGACGGCTCAGAGCCTGGAGCCTGCTTCGGATTCTGTGTCTCCCTCTCTCTCGGCCCCTCCCCTACTCGTGCTCTGTCTGTCTCTTTCTCTCTCAAAAATAAATGAACATTTAAAGTTCCCCAAGATGATTCCAACGTGGAGCCGAGGTTGAGAGCCACTGTGCTAGGGCTTCAGGGACCCAAATTGCCAGGTTGCAGGCTAAAGAGCAAACGGAATCCATAGCAGATACCCCCTCTCCTCTGCAACATGTCCCAAATTATGTTCTTTGCAGTGTTAACTCAGAGAAGTACCAATATGTGCTTCTCAAAAACAAGGGTCCTATCAGTGAAATCCTACAATGTGTGACTTTTCTGCATCTGGCTTGTTTCACTTCCCAGAATGCTAATGGTCGGGGATCTCCTTAAAGCTCAAGGTTCCAGGTGATAGATACAAACCCCGAGTGCAAGACTATGAGAGGCTGGTACATTTGTAGATACTCTTTCCTGAAAGTGCAGCCCTTGGGAATCCCAGCTTATTGTAAGAAGGGCCTTTTCTTTGCTGCCTCATTTGTGCAGACCCTGGGCTATGGTTTCTCTCCTCCTTGCCCTGTGTGCTTTTTTTAAAAATTAAATTAAATTTTTTATTTTATTTTATTTTATTTTATTTTATTTTATTTATTTTATTTATTTTATTTTATTTTATTTTACTTCACTTCACTTCACTTCACTTCACTTCACTTCAGAGAGGGAGAAAGAGAGTGAGCAGGGGAGAGAGAATCTTAGGCAGGCTCCACACTGGGCACGGAGCCCCACAGAGGGCTCCACCCAAAACCCTAGGATCATAAACCTGAACTGTAATCAAGAGTCCTATGCTCAACCGACTGAGCCACCCAGGCATCCCCTTGCATGCTATTTTAGAAGGAAAAGTTAACCTTTTCTAAATTGGTAAATGTCGTTAACACCAAGTTAGCACCCATGCTTGCTTACATCTCTGGCTTTCATTTTGGCTCAAAGATTCCCACTTGGTGTCAGCTCTTTGCTTTTTTCCCTTTTTTTTTTTTTTTTTGCTATTTTGTCCAATGTTCTTGATTATTTTTACCCTAAGGGTCGATCCAAATAACCTAGTCTGCCATTTGTGCATTCATTTAGTAACTCACTTATCCATTCTAAAATGAGATAAAATATTTAAGATTTATCATCCCCATGCCATGCCTCTTAAGGAGTGGGCATCCCAAAGAGAAGTCTTTTTAAGGGGAGCAGGGAGTATTTAAGGGAGTATGTAGATACAGAGAAAGAGCAGAAGTGCTTCACCTAAGAGGCAGAATGGAGACATCCAGAAGACTCCCAAGACTGTGAGCAGAAGGGACCTTCTAGGGGACAGAAAAGAGAAAAGGCAGCCACTACTAGGAGAGAACAGAGATGTCTATAAATTTTTTTTATGTTTATTTTTTGGAAAGAGACACAGAGCATGAACAGGGAGGGGCAGAGAGGAGACACAGATGCGAAGCAGGTTCCAGGCTCTGAGCTGTCAGCACAGAGCCCAAAGCAGGGCTCGAATCCATGTGAGATCACTACCTGAGCCGAAGTTGGACACTTAACCAACTGAGCCACCCAGGACCCTCGAGAACAGAGACATCTAATGGAGATTTTCATGAGGTTCTGCCTCATAGTGTGAGACGTAAATCCATTTCTCTGTTTCCCTCCAAGATCTTCAGTGAGGAATCAATGGCCCCCTTAGTGCAAGATATTCTTGGACCTTCATCTTGGCCAATTGGAAAGTAAGTTTGGTGGTGAGAAGGCTACTTTGATCCAGGCCCCTTCTCACTGCACAACCAATCATTATATATTGAAGACCTACTACGTGCAGGGCCTCTTGGGGCACTGAGATATGAAAAGGATTAAGGGACAGTCCCTACCACATTTGGTAGGAGCACCGAAACAAAGCACCATGAGGATGCACGTGAAGGAAAAACACTCCTGCCATGTTTCCCCTTTACTGTGATGCCATGACCACACTCACAACACTTCTGAGACCAGATGTGTGGGGTTTCTTCCCACACCAAGCAATTCTCCGTGACACCAGCTGGGTATCCTACCATCCAACCCAATTCTGACGCTATCTACCAGGAAGTAGCATCAGATCCCCCAGGTTAAGGGCTCGGTCCCACAAGACTGTCCCCACATCGCAAGCCCCATGCTGTCACCTGTACTTCTGACTGGCTATAAATCAGGGTTCCCATGACCCCCCTCCTCGGGTGTGATCACTTCATAGAGTGGCTCACAGAACTCAGAGAAACACTGACTTACATTTACCAATTACTTATATAATAAAGGATGCAGGTGAACGGCCAGACGGAGAGGTAAATCAATAAAGAGGGTGAGGCCTGGAAGTGTCCCAAATCAAGAGCTTCTGTCCCCCTGGAGTTGAGGAGTGCCACCTTCCTGTAATGTGGATGTACTCACCAAGCCAGAACTTTTGGGATTTTTATGGCGGCTTCACTATGTAGTCATGATCTATCATTAACTCAATCGCCAGCCCCTCTCCCCTTTCCTGCAGGATGGGGAGTGGGGCTGAAAGTTCCAGGCTTCTAAAGGCGATGGCCTGGTCTTTCTGGCAACCAGCCCTCATCCTGAAACTGTCCAGGAGCCCACCAAGAGTTGCCTCATTAGAACAAAAGACATTCCGACCACGCAGGAAATTCCAAAGGATTTAGAAGTTCTGTGTCAAGAACCAGAGTCTAAGACCAAATATTAGAACAAAATATCTTCCTAGTGCTACTGCCACTTAGGAAATGACAAGGATTTTAGGAGCTCTGTCCCAGAAGCCAGGGGCAGAGACCAGTAGATACGGCTTCTATTGTCTCACAATGTCCATCCCCTCCTGGTTAGGGGGTGAAAAGAGAGACTGTATAGAATCCCCAGAAGTATGATTCGTGAGCAGGATTTTTAGTGCTGAATAGAAAGAGACATGGTTAGACACAGCAGTATCAGCCCACCAGAACTGCCAGTGGCCAGCATTCCTGATTAGGAAGGCCAGGGCTGAAAAAGGAAGGTGTTGATGGTGTCACCTTTTAACAAAGTCAGCAACATTATCTTCAGAGTGAAAAAAAAAAAAAAAAAAGCAAGCAAGTCATGGCCTGAGCCACCCGCATCCAGCCACCCACCGGGCTACCAATGAAGGATCCTCACAGGACAGGGGCACATGATAGACAGAAGGTTACTCAACGAGTAAGGGGGTTCTTACTCTTTCCACGAGGGTTCCAAGAGTTTAGTGCAAAGTCTGCCTTCCCTGAGCCTGATGGTGCTTAGAGTCTGGTACTCCCAGTGATACTAGCCAGCTGGCAGGCTTTCCCTGACAGAGAAGGAATGAACTCATGGCTTTTTTTTTTTTTTTTTTTTTTTTTTGAACAAGCTGCACTCAGATGAATGGGCACAAGAATAGGCACTGGGGAAAGGGGAGAGGAGTCTATTAAAGATTCTCCTGCAGCTATTTAAATAGTTCTGTTGCCATGTCTCCCTTGTTTGGATGGGGTTTTAATCCATGGTCATAGAACACAATTCTCTCTTCTACCATCCATGTTTCAGTGTGCGAGACATGGTTTATTTAAAGTTTAATAAGTTTAAATATGCATGAGATCATCCTTCTCACAGACATCGGTCTCGCTGTGTCTTATCTGGTGGATTCTATGAGCTGCACAAGTCTGGTTATTAAAATAAAACTGGAGGCCATGACTGCAGTGTAGCCATCAAATGCAGGTGGGGAAGCAGGGGTTATAAAATAGCACTGGGATTCTCCATACCAGTACAGGGTAGTGGTTAAGAGCACAGGACTCCCTCATACGACTATTTAACTTTGGGTAAGTCACCGTACCTCTCTGAGCCTCCTTCACCCTTACGAATGGTACCAAACTCCCAGGCTGGTTATTCAGGACTGAATGAAACTGCTTAGAACAGAGCCTGGTAAAGGAGACTCCCTCAGTAACTGCTAGCTATTATTATGCAATAAGGTGACTTTGATCTCTGTGGGCCTCAATTACCTAAAATCCTCAGATTTATGGCTAAAAATCTTAATTTCCAGGCAGGCTAGAAAGCATCTCTCATCTAAGAGCCAGGTGCTATAAATATAATTCCAATCACAGGAGTATCAAAAAGACAAGTGTTCGTTTAAAATACTTTTTTAACGAGGTATTTGATCTTGTGCATTATAAAAGCAGGAGAGATTATTCCCCCCTCCCCTCCCTGGATCCAAGACCATAGGATCAGTTCTTTCAGACAAAAGTTTTAAGTCTGACAAAGTAGGCAAAGGGAAAAAGGAAATCAAGCACGTCCCGAAAGATTTCTGTCTGCTAGCAGTCTTTCCCACTGTGCTCAATGACCTCGTTTTTCAGTTGCAAATTCAGTTGAAAAGGTGAAAAAAACAACGGGTAGAATTCGTCTTGTTTTTGTGGTTGAGAGGCGACAGAAAACCAGAGATTAAGGACTGGAACAGTTGGGTTAATTTCTATGTAATCTAAACCACTGGGGGACATGACTGAGCCAGTAAAACTGGGCAAGCCGATGTATTTGTGGTTTCCTCAGCTCTAGGGCTGAATCAAGAGCTCATGCAAGTGGAAATCAGGGGACCTGGATTCCGGTCCTATTTTTTTAGTTAACTCTGTGACCCCAGGGTTGTCCTCGAATTCTCAGGAGTAAGTAAATTCCTAACGTGTGTCCCCACTCCACCTCCTCTGCCCCCTTCCGCCTCATTCCCCCACCCACCACACACACTAAACCAGAGGGATTTTTTCAAGACGTAAATTGCTCTCAGCTTAAAACCCTCGGATGGCTGCCATTCCTCACAGGATAAAGATCAAAGTCTGGGCAGGGGGCTACAAGACTCTGGATGGGCCAGTCCTGTCTTTCTCCCTCAGCCCCAGCCACACATACTCCCCTACCTTCCCCCTCATGATATGCCCCCCAGAGGAGGGCTTTCCCCCATCCCATTCACCTACCTAATTCCCATTCAACCTTCTGATTGTTTACTTTTGTTCCAGTTACTGCTGCTGTGAACAACCATTCCCAAACTTAACAACTCAAGACAACAGGGGTGCCTGGATGGCTCAGTGGGTTAAGCCTCTGACTCTTGATTTCAGCTCAGGTCTTGATCTCATGGTCTGTGAGTCTGAGCCTCATGTCAGGCTTGTGCTGACGCTCAGAGCCTGCTCAGGATTCTTTCTCTCCCTCTCTCTCTGCCCTTCCCTGCTTGCACACTCCTTCTCTCTTACTCTCTCTCTCTCTTTCAAAGTAAGTAAAAACATTTTAAAAAATTAAAGAAAGAGAAGAACTCAAGACAACAAACACTTATTTTGCTGACAAATCTGCTGCTTGATCTGGGCAAGTGGGGGAAGGACTATCTCTACCATGACTAACCGCGGCAGCTTGAAGGGTCCATTTCCAACATGGCGCATCCACATGGGCCACAACTTAGAGCTGGCTGTCAGCTGTGCTCAGCCGGGGTTGAGACCCAGCAGCCATGGCTCCTCTCCCTATGAATCTCTTCATAGGCTGTCAGCTTCCTCACAGCGTGGCCACGGCTGGGTGCTAACAGTGAGCATCCTGAGACATGAGAAGGAAAAGCTGCGGTTCCTAGAGCCTGAGCCCAGAAATGGCATCACACCCATTTCTTTTTGACATGTTCTGTTAGCTCAACCACTCACAAAACCAAGATTCCAGGGGAAGGATACGTACAGCCATCTCTGCCTTGGAAGAGAGTCAAAGAACTTGGGGTATGTGGTTCTAAATGGCCACAGCTTCCTCCAACGAGTATTCCCTGGCTCCGTTTCAGCCCAACTCCCTATTTTGTGCTGTCAAAGAACCATATACTCTTCCTACTCAGCCTTATCATAACTGCGTGTTTGGTCAAGCCCATTTCTGTCCCTAGACTCTAAGCTTCAGAGGGGAGAGGCTGGGTCTGTCTCATTCATTGCTGTGTCCACAAGCCTCCAGCAAAGAGATGTTCAATAAATCCGGGTAGAAGTGAATAAACCAGGGAACCCGTCAATGATTCAATCAATGGAGGGACTTAGACTGAGGCTCAGAAACTGAAAGGCCCTAAGGGAACTTGCACGTCCTGGGAAGCATTAAGGCAGACAAGGAGCAAGAAGCAGGCAACCCCCTGAGAAGCCCACACTGAGGGTAAAGCAGGCAGCAACCTTATCTTGGGTGCCACCTGACTCTTGCCAGCCAGAACAGGGACCCAGAGTGGCAACAACCTGCAAGTTTTCAGAGCCAAAACGTTTCCATTTTAATGTGAAATTTCCCAATGTTAAAATACAATCGATTCAGACACACACACGCGCGCACACACACACACACACACACACACAGGCTTGTTAAAATGTGTCTATTGGCTAGATTTGGTCACAGGCAAAAAGAAATAAAAACCTATGACTCAGCCTTGCTAGAAAAAAAAAGTATTTTACATAAATGAAATAATTTGCTCTATGATGGTGGAGAAAAAAAATCTAATATGGTATTAAATGTAATTTAATGTTTCCTTTTGAAAGAGCCTTTTTCAGGTAAATGTCCAGTGGTTTCAAAGATGAACTGCCTGTCTGGGCTATTTCTCCCTTCTCTAAGCAAGCCCCCTCCTCCCCTATCCCCAGATGGTGTCTGGCTTGGGAGGAAGCTTCCATATTCTCTGTGGGGGCAGAGCATGAAGCTCTGGTTTCCCATAGCAGCCAGCCTGGTGGCCGCAGAGGTATGCCTGGTTGTGGCTCATCTTTAGGGGCACACTTGTGCCTGCTTCTAAAGTTTGAGATCCCCCACACTTCATGGCTGGTTCAACCAACCAATTAGTCAGCAGTCGGTAGAGCTGAATGAAGCCTCTTTAAGGAAAGGACCAGAAACAGGAAACACTAACTCCAGGCAGTTCCTTGGCTGTGTCTCATGCCTTCATTTCCACTTCTCATCATCCCCATGGCCAGGCTGAAGTCACCTTCCTCTCTCAGGCTGGAATTATTGCAATACCCCTAACTGGTCTCCTTGCCTCTGGCCTTGCCCTCCACCCACCCCCCCTCCACAGATCATTTTCAAAATAGCAGCCAGAAGGATCCTTTCTGAACGCAAGTCAGACACATCTTCTCTTGGCTCAAAATCCTTTACTCTCCTTCTCATTTAGAGAAAAGGCCCAAGTCCCCTGCAAGACTAGCTGCAAGGCCCCTATTCTCTCCCCCCCTCCTCCCCTTCCCCTCCCTGCCATCTCTGAAACACAATCCCACCGCAGGACATTTGTACCTGCTGTTTCTTCTGTCTAAAATGTGCTGCCCCAAGACATCATTGAATGGCTCACTCCCTTATGCTCTGCAGATATCAAATGTCAAACCTTCCTTCATCACCCTATTTAAAATTGTAATTCCCAGCCCTTCTGAACCCTCTTCTCTGTTTTTTATCCCTCACAGCACGTCTCGCTGTTTAGCCCCCCAGGGGAGGGAGGGTTAGCAAGCTCTAGCCCAGGGGCCACATCCAGCCCTAAGGCAGGTTTTATAGATAAAGTTTTATTGGAACACTGCCATCTGCATACTGTTTACATATGTCAATGGCTGCTTTCATTCTACTAAGTAGTTGTGACACAGACCACATGTCTGACAAAGTCATAAATATTTGGCCCTATTTAAGAAAACATGTCCCAGGGCGCCTGGGTGGCTCGGTCGGTGAAGCGTCCAACTTCGGCTCAGGTCATGATCTCATGGTTTGTGGGTTCGAGTCCCGTATCGGGCTCTGTGCTGACGGCTCAGAGCCTGGAGCCTGCTTCGGATTCTGTGTCTCCCTCTCTCTCTGCCCCTCCCCCACTCATGCTCGGTCTCCCTCTGTCTCAAAAATAAATAAACATTAAAAAAATTTTTTTAAAAAAAAAGAAGAAAACATGTCCCACCCCTGATCTATATTAATATACCATACCATTTCCCTACTTATCTTGTTTATTCTCTTTGCTCCTCCACCAGAATATGCGCTCCACAAGAGCAGGGGTTTTCCCATGATCTGTTCACGGGCTGCTTCTAGAAGCCTCATCTCTCGAGCCAGCCCATAGTAGGTGCCCGATCATATATGCCAAATAACCGCTGGCAAGAGAAGGAGGTGTTTAAAACGGCTGCTCACTGCTCACTCTGTTTCTCTTTCTGCTTCTCCTTCAGCACATACGACCAAGCCAAGGTTAGGAAGATGGGCGCTGGAGTCGTACTTCGCCCATTCACCCCCGTGCACAGCTGCATCATCTCGTCCTCGCTACCCGAGGCTCACGTGTAAGTAGTCCCTCCTCTGGCTCATCTGCCTTGCTTGCTTTTCAGTTCAAGCCAACGGCTCAAAGAGCCAACAACGCATCGGAGGCTGCTGAGCTCGTCCTTTGTCCTCCTGAAAGGGACACAGAGCCTGGAGTCAGCGACGCTATCTGACGCGAAGAAATAACAGAAAGCAGACGTGTTGCTTTAGAGCTAAGTGGCAAATCCGCTGGGACTGAGCCATTCCATTCCTCACCGAGCCAGACGCTCTAATGTCAAATAGTTTGCAAAGCCTGATAAAATCTGTCTGTAGCTCTCAATGAGCGCGTGCAACAACATCTCAGCCCGGGCTCAGGGGACGCGTTTCCCCCAAAACTCAAGGAGCTATTTCCTAGAGAAGCACCTGTTGTCTCCTGACCCGAGGCATGAACTCATGATTGCGTGGTATAACAGGGGCTCATCAACCCTCCAAAGAACACCGTGGCTTCCTAAAACCTCGGCATCTTCTTCCCCTTGTGTCAATTCCAAAGAATTACAAACCCATGTTTTTCTCTTTTGCTAGTTAGCACTTTTCAACCAGAAGATTTGGGGCACAAAGACAGAAGCTTTTGATTCCAGGGCAGGGTTTCTCGACCTTGGCACTACTGACCTTTGAGGACGAATAATTCTTTGTAGTGAAGGACTGACCTGTGCATTGCAAGGCGTTTGGGAGCATCCCTGGCCTCTATCCACTCGATACCAGTAGCGCCCCACCCTGGAGTTGTGACAACCAAAAATGTCTCTAGGCGTTAACAAATGTCCCCCGGGGGCAAAATCATGTCTACCCTCTTCACCACTCCCCCAATTAAGACCCACTGCTTCAGGGCAATGAAAATGGTGCAATGGATTGCAGACTCCTCTGCTTATCTGTCAAATATTTATTAAGTCCCTACCATGTGCCTAGTGATCACGGCATTACCAACTGCTCTGCAGGCAAATCTCAGTTCTCTCAGCGGCCCTATTGTGCAGATGTATTACTATCCCCTCTCTGCAGATGACAAAGCAGCTGAGAGGTGTGCTCCTCTGCCCAAGGTCACAGAGCTCAGCATGTCACTGGGCTGGACTTTTAAGCCACGTCTGTCTGACTTCACAGCCCAAACACGCATTACCATGCACTACACAGAAAGTGTATCTCAAAGCCTTGCCTTTGGGGAGCTCATGATATGTTTGCACAGCCAGGTCTCGTACTTGAAGAATAAAACAATGCAAGAGAGAAATCATACCATGAGATGGCAGGAAAAAAATAAAATCATTAATAAGAGCACTTAGTTCATGGGTGGAAGATGCCACCATCACCACCCACCACCACCACCATCATCACCATCACCATCATCATCATCTCTCCCCAATATTCCAGCTTTTGATGAGCCCACTCTCAACTTTCCTCCGACTTCCCTTTGATTGATATTATGACTGGATTCTTGATAGACTTATTTGTTCAAGCACATTCCAACTGGAAACCTAAACTTGTGTTCTTAAAACATCTTCTTGCAGGAATAGGCTTTGTAATTTTTCATCGCATCCCTTGGAAACGTGCTTCTGCCCATCTGTCCCATGGACAAACCTTCTGAAACAGAATGGTGTAGATCAGTGGTTCTAAAGATTTCATTTGCATGTGAATCCTCTGGGGATGGAGGTGCGGGTGATGTCTGGAAAATACCTATTTCTGGGGGCTCAGTCGGTTAAGCATCTGACTCTTGATTTCAGCTCAGGTCATCATCTCACGGTTTTTGAGCTCAAGCCCTACATTGGGCTCTGTGCCGATAGTGTGGAGACTACTTGGGGATTCTCTCTCTCTTTGCTCTCCCTCTCTCAAATAAGTAAACTTAAAAAAAAATTTTTTTTTAAAGAAAATGGATATTTCTGGGCCCCACCCTCAATTCATTTGGTCTGAACAAACTGAGGCTTATATCAACCTTGGAAGTAACTGGAGAGTTTCTTAATCATCTCCTTTCAATGCCAGATAAGGAAACTGAAGCCCAGAGAGGGGCAGAACCTGCCAAAATTCTTACAACAGGAATTCTGACCTCCTCACTCCTAAATCAGATCTTTATACCAGGTTCGTTAGGCCAGGATGATGAATATTATTATCATCACAGTACTTACTGTCGGTTTCTATTAAACTCTTTACCAGGGATCAGCAGACTTTGTCCTAAAGGGACAGACACTAACATTTTAGACTTTTCAGACCAGACGGTCTCTCTCGCAACGACTTAACTTTGCCATTGCAGCTTTCATGCAAAGCTGTGGCTGTGTTCCAATAAAGTTTTATTTGCAAAGAGACAGTAGCCCTACTGGCCACAGTTTGCTAATGCTGTCCTCTTCTCCTTGGCTGTTAAAAGGCTCTGGCTGCATTTGATGACTGTATCAGTAATTCATTGCTGTATTACTGAACACCTCAAAATGGAGTTGCTTAAAACAGTAACCATTTTTTCGTTGCTCACAGTCTACAGGTCAGTTGGGTGGTTCTGCTGGTCCAGGTTGGCTTGGTTGATCCTGGCAGGTTTGTGCATGCGTGTGCCCAGATGAAGGGTGAGCAGGAGGGCGGCCATCTAGGGTGGCCTCACGCGCAGGTCTATGGTTGACTAGTTGCCAAGGTGACAAGAGTGACTGGGCCACATGTCTCTCATCATGCAGCAGGCTAGCCCAGGCAGTCAGGAAGGGTTCCAAAAACAGGAGCCTGAGCACCAAAGTCTCTTGAGGCTTAGGCTCAGAATGGATACAGTGACACATACACAACATTCTATTGGCCATAGCATCAAGGACACAAGGACTGGGGGAAAGATTCCACCTCTTGATGGGGAAGATGCAAAGTCATGCCGGAAAGTGTGTAGATGCAGAGAGGGGCTTTTTTGTAACCAGTGTCCCCAAAGGCATCAGGGCACGGCGTGCCTGATCAGTTCTCAAATCCTCAGTTGTCACATCAGCCAATGTGGATCAGAGCCGGCTGAGTCCCTTCCACCCAAAGTAGCTGATCCCAAAGCTGGCTGAATATTCTGAATTGGCTGTATGGGGATCAATTCAATCATGTCAAGGGAGACTTGATCTTTACGTATAAAAAGGTGGGGGGAATGGTCTCTAGGAATGAGAAAGAGCTCCTCCTTTCCTCTCTGGGATGATGGGCTGCCCCTCACAGCCTTCCGTAAGCAACTGTTCAGCAAGAGCAGTGCCTGTCACCTGTCCAGGTTTGTCCTTGGCAGTCAGCATGGGGTGCTTGAAATGGCTTTGTAGATATATTTTGATTTCTCTTAGGAAAAGCACCAAACGTTGTTCTCTTCTCAGGCACGTTTTCACCCACTCGTATTCTGGGTGGTAGAACTGTTTCGATAGAGTGGGCTATCTGAGTGTGCTCATCTGGAGTTCTGAACGCAGGGATTTTAGAAGCAGGCTTTGTGCTCCCCTGTCCAGTGTTTTTGTCTATTGTGTCCCGCATTTAAGAAAAAAAATGGCCTCTCTTTTAAGTCGATAAAATCCAAGATAGTGTGCTATGACCTGACACACAGTCATTATGAGGAAGTACTGACTTGTTATCAAATATGTTTCTGGGGATCCTTTTTCTTTCTGTTTCTTCTTTCCAGTTGATTTTACTACATGTTAGATGAACAATCATCAGGTTTGAGGCGCTTTTTTTTTCATTAAGACTTTATTATACACACACACACACACACACACACATATATAATATATATATTTAGAGCAGTCTTAGGTTCAGAGAAAAAGTGAGAAGATACAGAGATCCCCACTATAATGCCTCCCCAATCCGTGCTCAGCTTCCCCCATTAATCAACATCCCTCACCGGAGGGGTACAGTTGTTACAGCCTATGAACTTACTTGGATATCATCCTCAACCAAAGTCCTCAGTTTACATTAGGGTTCCCTCCGTGTTGCACATTCTGTTGGTTTGGACAGATGATGTGTAATGAATGACATGTATACACCACTGTAGTGTCACACAGAGTATTCTCACTGCCCTAAAAATCCTCTGTGCTCCGCGTGACCCTTAGCAACTGCTGACCTTTTCACGGTCTCCATAGTTTTGCCTTTCCAAGAACGTCATACAGTTGGAATCACAGACTATGTAGCCTTTTCAGATGGGCTTCTTTCACTTAGTGATATGCATTTGAGGTCTCTTCATGTCTTTTCGTGGCTGGATGGCTCATTTCTTTTTAGCGTTGAATATTCTACTGTCCAGATGTATGTACCACAGATTACATATCCCTCCACCTGCTAAAGGGCATCTTGGTTCTTTCCAAGTTTTGGCAATTGAATAAAGCTGCTCTATATAAATACCTTGTGCAGGTTTTTGAGAGGCACATTTTGTAAATACAGAATAAGGTCCAGACCCATTGGATGAAACCCTTATCCTGGTGAAAAGGGAGGGCTCTCCCCAGTAACAAGAAACAGCACAAATATCGTGGATGAGGCACAGATTCAGAAGCCAGACTGTCTGGGCTAAGATTTAAACTCTGCCATTGGCTGCCTGTTTTGAATTTGGACAAGTTATATGGCCTCAGTTTCCTTATCTGCCGAATAAGGATACTAATAGTACCTTCCTCACACGGTTGTTATAAGGATGACCTTAGTCAACGACAGTAACCTGCAGCGGACAAGACTCTGTGGCTTGGAGGCTCGTGGGCTAGAGAGAGAAGTAAACAGGTAGTTAGAACAAGGACTGGGAATGTAGGGGCAAAAAGATATGCTATAGAGATGGGATGCTTTAGGATGCTTGGAGACAGGCTAACCCAGACCTAGAGAAATCAAGGAAGGCTTCCTGATGGAGATGACAGAGAAGGAGGAGGAAGAGGAAGATATATCAGAGCAGAGAACAGTCCCCGCCACCTCTCCTCACCCTCACTCTAGCAATTCCTGTCATTTTATAGATGAGGAAAGTGAGGCCCAGGAAAGTTAAGTAATTTAACCGAGAGCACATAGCTGGTAGGTGGCAAAGCTGGGATTTTAACCCAGGCAGCACCAAGTGAGAGAGGGGTGAGCCTGAGCAATGGAGCAGAATTCCACCAAGCTGCAGATGACAGAAGAGGGGAGACTCAAGGCCAGCGAGGTGGATAGGGGTCTCACAGATGACGGTGCATTAGTTTGCCAGGGCCACCAAAACAAAATGCTACAGACTGGGCAGCTTCAGCAGTAGAAATTTATTTTCTCATCATTCCAGAGGTCAGAAGTCCAAGATCAAGGTATTAGCGGAGGGTCGGTTTCTTCAGAGGCCTCCTTCTCCCTGCATCCTCACATGGTCTATCCTTCAAGCATGTGCGTCACTGGTGTCTCTGTGCGTCCAAATTTCCTCTTCTTATAGGAACACCACTGGATTAGGCCCCACCCTAACTTAGGGCCCCATTCTAACATAATCACCACTTCAAAAGCCTTATCTCCAAATACTGTCGTTCTGAGGTCCTAGGGGGTTGGGACTTCAACATGTGAATTTTGAGGGAGACACAATTCAGCCCAACACAGAGAGTGTAGGGAGTTTGCAGATTTTAAGCAAGGGAGGGAGGCATAGGGTCGGGTTCGTACCTGTTCTTGTCACTTGCAGAAATGAGTCTGATGCTCACATGCCCCACATCCCCCACCTATGACCAGGCAGGGCCCCACCTGGCCAAGTAACTCCCTTTGCTCATCCCTTCCTCCCAGTCCCTGCCCTACACAACCCAAAGCCCAGGCTGGCAGGGCCTCTCTATGGTGAACAGAGGAGGAGGCATCTCCCTGGGCTTTCCACAAGTTTCTGGGTTATGGTGAGGGTGACGTGAGGTGCCAGGCACATGGCACAGCTAACTGCTGTTCTTGGCAAAATGCTGGAAGTGGCCCAGTGCTCAGAGCTGCCAAAAGGCACCTGTAGGGACCAAGATGGTGCTAAGGGGGGAAGACAGACAAGAACTGGAAGGCCTACAGGTCTGCAGGACCTTTCAATTAGAAACGAGGGAATAGCAGATGTTAGTAAATAAGGTAAGGAAACAAAGAAAGCGGGGAGGAAGGGCTCCAGAGAAGAAGAAAGGATAGCTGCTGACCACGGTCTTCTAAGACCTCGTGGGCATGGCCACCCTGGAGGGAGTGAAGGGTGAGGTAGTGGGGGATGTCTCCCTTCAAGCTGAGAGAAACGGACGTTTCTCAAGGGATTCACTGGGACAGCCATGGGTCAGCTCTGTACTTGGGCCCTACCTTCTGCACTGGTGCCTTCCTGGAAGCAGAGAGGGTGGATCCCTCCTTGCCACTCTGCACATCAGGCCCGGGAACCCTGGGGATTATTGATCAAGATCAACCTCAGAGAAGAGCAATTACACAGGTTCATAATGGAGGCATCTCATCCATTAGCGTAAGATAATGCAGGGAGCGATAGATGATGCAGGGAGGTGGTGGCTGGTTGGGACTCCACCTTGTTTCCAGGAACAAATGCAGGCAGCAGGTTAACCCCCTCCTGACCTCACTCCCAGGGCGACCACCACTTTGGCTCGGGCAGCACTTTGGACAGAGCTGGGGCCCACAGAAGCACAGTCTCTGGGGTTAAACAGACAGCTGGCTTCAGAACCTCACCAATCCCTAGGAGTATGGCCTTGAGCAACTTCCTTCCCCTGAGTCCCTCACCTGCAAAGAAGACACAATAACAGTACCCTCCCTCTAAGGGTTGTTGAGAGCACTGGATAAGATGTTCAGATCCCATCTCTGTCACTAAAAGCTGTGTGACCTACAGCAAAGTGACTGTACCTCTCCAAGCCTCAGTTTCCTCTTCTCTAAAATGGGGACAATGATTCATAACCTTCTCTGAAATGGGGACAATGATTCATACCCCTGCAAGTTGTTGGAGGATTTAAATAATGTGTGTAAAGTGCCCTAGTCAAAGGCTGGCTCATTATAATACAAGATGTCACCCCAAATCAGGAAATATAGGTTAGACATACTTTTATACAGTGTTTTAGTTACATTTTCTAATAACATGTTCATTGTGGTTTTCTTCAACATCCAGCTACAGTTTCAGGCCAAGGACCCATAAACTTAAAACAATGGGCCCAACTGTTAGTCTGGGGGGAGGAGGAAGATTACAATAAATCCAGCTTCCTTGGGTTCCCAGCCTTCTTTGACATTCTTAGTGTATTTATTATACTTTTATCAGGTGAACAGGTAGAGATATCTGTAGGATATGAATGTCCTTCAACCCACTTGTTTACCTGAGTCAAGACCTCTAGTGGTGGGACCCCATCCATTGTTCCCCCGCTCCTACATGAAACCCCCCCCATAACCAGCCTAGGGTCATCTTACATCAAATCACAGCTCTGACACCTGCTAGCCCAGCAACCTGGTAAAAGTTCCTTCATTTCTCTGAGCCTCACATTCCTCATCTGTAACATGAGCCCGTGAATATCTTCATGGGCCCACTGCAAAGGCTCGATGAGATGAGGTATGGAAAATACTTACCGTGCCTCTCTAACTGGAAGCCAGCACAACTGTCTCTGTGTCCATTATGGTGAAGGATGCAGTTCCATCAGGATCCCACTGTGCACCCCTCTTCTGTCTTTGCAGGGAGCCCCTCTTCCGCCAGCTCTGTGCCCTCCACTGGCTCCTGGAGGCCCTGACTATCGACCACGCCCACCATACTATGAAGCCTGTGATCACCTGCTGGAATCCAAAGTAGGTCTCAGCCCTTCAACCTGCCGAAACTAGCATCAGATTGTGCAGTAGGGGAGGGCCTCCTATCTGTTCTTCCCCTCCTCTTGCTACTTTTGGTGGGTGGGTTGCTTTAGGAGTTTTCCGATGTGCTCTGTGGGGCCAAGACAGGGGTCAGCTCGGAGCCAGGGCATACAGGCCATACAGGCTTGTGGGAGCTAACGGTGTGCATCTCCTCCCAGAAAGTCTCCCCAGCTCCACATTCACTAAAGTCACATTGGACGCTTGGAATCAACCAGCCATGCTGTGAGTGTTGACGCCATAGGGACTGGCCAGCTAGACCAGCACACCACTGGTTGCACAGCCAGGCTTCTCCCCACCGCTCTTCTTGGACCATGTCTCCCCAACACTATACTTTTTTTTTTTTTTAAGATTTTTAAAATAAAGTTTACTTATTTTGAGAGAGAGAGAGAGAGCACCCGCACACAAGTGGGGAAGGGGCAGAGAGAGACAGGGGGAGAGGGAGAATCCCAAGCAGGCTCCACATTGTCAGCATGGAGCCCAACATGGGGTTTGAACCCACGAACCATGAGCTGAGCCTCATGAGCTGAGCACGAACCATTCAGCTCATGACCTGAGCTGAAATCAAGAGCTGGATGCTTAACCAACGGAGCCACCCAGGCGCTCCTCCCCAACACTATTCTTTATTTGCTCTCTTCCTTTTCACTTTGTTCTTGCTTTTCTTTTCTTAAGGTTTTGTTTGTTTGAACATATATTGGTGTGGCTGTTTCTCCACTTGGACCCAAGGGAATACTCAGCGCTCAGGTCCTGAGCAGCTGGGCTGAAGCTCTGTGCCTGTGGTCTAGCCTGAGCAAGTGTTAGGTGTGTCCCCACCAGAGGGGAGGGCTCATGCAAAAGCCTTGAGGCCACTACGGCAGGAACTGCATTGCATACAAGGCGGAACAAGGAACAGGCAGGCATGGAAGGCATCGGTTCTTTAAAGAGAGGCATGCTGTCTCTAAGAATGAAGAAAAAGGGAGGACTCCCTGACTTAAGGAATTGGGAGTCGCTTTCTGAAAATCCCCTGCTGAGTGAAATGAAATAGTTCCCCGTCCTCCATAAGTGGGAACCCATCGCTCCCGCCCCAATAAACTAATATGGCCTCTTTCTCACAGTCCCACCCCCCCTCCCCGCCCCGCCACCAAGGCGAATTCAGAATTCAGACTCGTTCTCTTCCTGAATCTTAATTAACTCCTTCCTCCTGAAGGTGTTTACCACCCACTCCCAAACCCCCTCCCTACCCCTGCCCTAATTCATCTCATGCACCAGCGCCCAGATAAACTAACATCAAATACAACCAGAAATATAAATCATGCACCTATAGACTGGTAACTCCAATTGATTCCATGTTTGGGGTTGGGATGAACTGAAAACTGTAATTTCCCTTAATGCTCTGGTTTATAACCTTTATTTTTTTAAGCAGCAGAAATCCCCCCCTTTTTTTAATGGAAACCCCGATAGTATAAAACAAATTTGTCAAAATGGAGCTTCTACATGAAGCAGGAGGTTGGGAGACCAGAGGGATCTAGGGCCCCTCCAACTCTCTCCCATCCCCCACAAAGTACCCCAGGTATTTCCAAAATATCTCTGTGGTTCACAGAATTTGTTTGAAAACCACAGTCTTAAGCCATTTCCCACACATTATTTTTTTCCTAGAGGAATCCTCTTTTAAAGATCTGAGGTATGTCCTTCCTCCTTCCAGACCTTTCTAATGTCTTCCCCTTACTAATAGACTTACTTAAAAAAAAAAAAACAACAGAATTGGAATCATACTCTAAATATTATCCTGTACATTTTTCTATTTTTCCCTTTAAAGTGTCTTATGGACATCTTTCCATGGGACATACAAAGTTTCCACATTCTTTTGACAGTTTCCATCATCCTGTAAACAGCATACCATCCTTCAATAAAGAAATGGTTACCTATGGTCTATGGTATGGGTGGACCATAAATTAGATAACCATTTCTCTATCGAGGGACACTAAGGTGGTTCCAAGTTTTTGCCATTTCAAACAGTACTGCGCAGAACATCCTTGTACATACATTTTGTACCCAGTTGAAAATATTTCTGTTGGCTAGATTCTGAGAAATGGAATTTCTGGGTCAAAGCAACATCTAATTTTTTTCACAGTTGATTGCTTAGATTCTAAGAAAAAACACCCTCGGCCAGTGGACTTCTAATAGCATTTCATGTCCCCGAGCAAGCTACGAGCCACAACAATTTCGCCTCCAACATTTGGGCATCCATTCTTCCAAACTGAGGCAAGAACATACTGTAGGCTTTGGCTTGAGAAGATAAAAAAGGAACATCTTCATTTCCTTTGCTTGGTTTTAGAAATGTGCCCAGAAATGTGACCCAGAATGTGCCCAGAAATGAGTCCCAAATGGTTATCTGCGGTTAAAAAAAAAAAAAAAAGAGTGGTCACGTTAGGAGCAGTGGAGGCTCTACCTGTAACTTGTCAGGGCAGAATTCCATCAGGGATCCATGGATATCGAGCTCTATCAGAGCAGAACATGAACCAGATCAGCCTGACAGAAAAATACATCCAGAAAGATCCCTATGGGAAGTCAGAGTAGTTGCTGGGGCTTGTTTTTTCCAGTGAACCATTTGATCCTGATGGTGATTTTAGTTTGGGGTCAGTGGTATGCTGGTAAATGTGTAATAAACAGAACAGTTCTCCAAGAAGGAAAAGCCATGCCAATATCCATGGTGGGCATAGTCCAGCCAAGGCTGATTTCAGGCTTACCAATGTGATGCCATTGAACCTGGGGCCGGGAACACGTTCAGTTCAGAACACGTTCAATTCTTGTGAGTCAGCATGAGCCAACTCCAGCACACCGTTTTTGGGGGTTGATTTTTTTTAAAAAATATATGAATCTGAGGGTGGGGGCTGGGCAGGGGGTTAGGTTTCCTAAAAAGTGCCAGAAAATCTTTTTAGTTAGCAAGAAAGGAGAAGGATGCCTCTTTAATGCCTAAGCCCTATTTATGATGTTTCATCCTGATACCATAATTCAAATTTCCCCAAATCTTCAAATGCATTTTTTAGAGCCCAGAAGAATTAAGAGTGAGTAGGAACAAGCACATGGATGAGTTCAGGCTCTGCCACTTAGTAGCTATGTGACTTTGGTCGCTTAACATCTCTGGGCCTCTGTTATTTCATCCATCATATGGGTTCCTGCGGGCCTCAGAAGAATTATTGTGAGCATCAAGCAAGATAAAGAACGTAGAGCATTTATCCCAATGACTGAGAGCACAGCCAAATGATAGCTATTCAAGATTAAAATCCCCATTTCAAAGAGCAGTTGGCTGTATGATTATCAATACCATTGAGACCCAAGGCAAGGAAAGAAAGAAACTTCTGAGCAGAGTTTTACCAACAGATGAGATCCATGTCACTGGAAGAATGAACAAACATACAGACAGACAGAAAAAAAGCTAAGCAAGGTCAACCAAAATCTGGTTGCAAAAATAAGCAATCGCGGAATGACCTCAAGAGAGAAACACCAAACCTCTAGTTCTCCTGACTGTGTTTTCTAAGTTTCTACCATCAAGCAGCCAGCATCTCCTGCTATTCAAGCATCTGGAACACAAACCCTGAGCCCTGACACCCACCTTGCATTTTCCAAAAGGAAACATCCATCATCGGGGACCTGCAGGTCCCAGAGGTTTCTCTTCTATTAGGCATGATGATGGCTGTAGATCAAATCCTGCCCTCTTATGGATTTTATAGCAAGAAAGTGGGGTGGTTCAATACCTCAACATGGGCTTTCTCCAGGCAGCAAACTTTTGCTAATTGGCAGCTCCCGTGCTGCAAGCAGAAGGTGATCTTTGTTAATTGCAGGGAGATCCCATATTTGGCTGGAATTGGTGGCTGGTTGGGTGAATGGACAGATGACAGATTCTAGGATGTCATACGAGTTGCGTCTGAGTCCCCCCTTTCCTTAGCGGGGTCAGGGAAGGCCTTCCCAATTTCATCATGTGGCAGTTCACACACATTATCATTTCCCAGCATCCTCATTAATCCCACGGCCAGCAGGAGAGTTTATTTCAATTGACAAGGTGATTGGGTCCACGAGAGAGCAGACACCGAGCTTTCAATAACAAATATGCTGATTACCCTTGTCTCAGAGACGCAGGCCTCTATTTTGGCAAAGTAAGACTTATTTTATATATAAAGGTACCCAAATCTTTATCCAAACCCTCGGGACCAGCTGTGTTTCAGAATTGCTTTTTTTTTTCTCTCTCTCTCTTTTGGCATTTTAGAAAGGAAATATGGGGCAAACACCATAGAAAACATCACACACACACACACACACACACACACACACACACCGAGAGGACAGGGTAGCCAACTGTCATCCAACACTGTATTTCTGCAGGAAAAAAAAAAAAAGAATGAATATTTACACTAAGTGTATAATAAAGATAAAGGTCATCGTTAGCCTACCATCATCAGTTCAGGTCACGTTTTGCTGCCAAATAAGCTATTAAAAAACTTTTTTTAAGTTTATTTATTTTGAGAGAGAGAGAGAGAGAGAGAGAGAGAGAGAGAGAGAGAGAGAGAATCCCAAGCAGACTCATCAGTATCAGTGCAGAGCCCGATGAGGGGCTCAAACCCAAAGACTGTGAGATCATGACCTGAGCCGAACTCAACAGTCGGAAGCTTAACCAACTGAACCACCCATGTGCCCCTAAAAAATTTTAAGTTTGTTTATTTATTTATTTTGAGAGAGAGAGAGCTAGAAAAAGCAGGGGAGGGAGGGAGGGAGAGACAGAGACAGAGACAGAGACAGAGACCGAGAATCCCAAGCACACTCTGTGCTGGGCAGAACCCGACACAGGGCTTGATCTCAGAACTGTGAGATCATGACCTGAGCCAAAACCAAAAGTTGTATGCTTAACCAACTGAGCCACCCAGGTGCCCCAACATTTTTCTAGTTTTCAACACCCTTTGGATTTTGGAATTGGATAAGGGTTGTAACCTTGTGTTGGTATTATTTTTTTCTAGAAATTAACTTTCCAAGGACTGACTAGAAAGGAATGGGCTTTTACAGAGAAGCAGCCAAGATGAGATAGATGCAAGCAACCATTACAAACCTTAGTGCCACTTTTCCCCAACTCCATTCATCCCACCTCCTGCTAGTGGGAACTACAGGGAACTACATCTTCCCTAGTTCCTGTGGGAAAGAACTGGGCACACCCCTGGCCAAGCAGGGGAGTAAAGAGTTCCTGATTTACCTTCCAGGCAGGGTACAGCATACACCATGGGGTGAAGGTGTGAGGAGCTGTCCCCTGGACACACTCAAGCAGCACAATCATCTATGTCTTATTGCCTAGGACTGTCCCACTCTTTTTTTTTTTTGTTTCTAATGATTTTGCCCAAAGTCATATGGGCTTTTTTTTTTTTTTAAGTTTATTTATTTTTGAGACAGAGAGAGCATGAACGGGGGAGGGGCAGAGAGAGAGGGAGACACAGAATCAGAAGCAGGCTCCAGGCTCTGAGCCATCAGCCCAGAGCCCGACGCGAGGCTCGAACTCACGGACCGCGAGATCGTGACCTGAGCTGAAGTCGGATGCTTAACCGACTGTGCCACCCAGGCGCCCCCGGACTGTCCCACTCTTAATCGGGGAGTCCAGGTGGGTATAATCCTGACTTTTATAAAGAAAGTCCAGACACTCGGGGCACCTAGGTGGCTCAGTTGGCTAAGCATCTGACTTCAGCTCAGGTCATGATCTCACAGTTCGTGAGTTCAAGCCCCGCATCAGGCTCTGTGCTGATGGCTCGGAGCCTGGAGCCTGCTTCGGATTCTGTGTCTCCCTCTCTCTCTGCCCCTCCCCCACTCACACTCTGTCTCTGTCTCTCCCTCAAAAATAGATAAACATTTAAAAATTTTTTTAAAAAGAAAAAGAAAAAAAGGAAGTCCTCACACTCAAGGGCTGGGCTGCCCAGGCACGAAGAACCTGCTGTTCCTTTAGAAAAACACGGAAGGCTAAAAGGCAACCACACTTTGAAACAAACCACATATTTGTTTCAAATATGACACAGGCTCCTAAATCTACCTACTGTTTATAATGAAAATAGCTGGCACCTGGGTGCTTCCGATGTCAAGCACTGCTCTGAGTACTTTAGGTCATTTGAGCCTCATTCTAACTGACAGATGAGGAAACTGAGGCACAGAAGATTTAAGTAACTTGCTCAGAATTGCGTAGCTAGTAAAAGCTAGGTCAGAATTTGAATTCCGGTAACCCGGTGGGCCCAGCACACGTGCTTAACCACTAAATGGCAGTTTCCTCTGTTCCTAGCTAAAGCCCCAAAGTCCTCAATTAATGTAGGGCACGGTCTGGTGTCAAAAAGCAAAAAGAAAAATTCATTGCAAAGTAATATTTGTCAGGGGGCGTCCAGGATACAAAAGGGACTGCAGCTTACCAAGATGATGTGACATGTGCGTGTGTCATTTTCTTTTAAGAAACAACAAAAAAAGGCCATTCTATACTTATGGCTTTGGTATTTAACTTAACATATGGGAACCGTCTCTCCATATTGGAACCACTTTTAATGACTGTGGAGTTTATCAACATATTTAACCAAGTCCTGTAAGAACTTTAAGTCTTTGCCAGATCGTCAATCTTGTGGGGGGAAAAATGCAGCATCATTCTGAAGAACATGCAAAAATAGCAGTTATTACATTTAAGTTGGTTTTCCCTTGTCATGTGTGCCCCCACCCCACCCCGGAAACTCTCATGTTCCTCAAGCCTGCTGTTTTCAGGCACTACTGGGGATACAGCAGTGAAGGAAGCAGGTAACATCTCTGTTCTCTGCAGCTTTAGGGGAGCAGATAATAAACATGCAACAATCAAGATGCTGTGAGATAGCACCAAGGGTCACAAAGAAATTGACGGGGTGATGTGACAGTGGCAGGTTGGGGTGACTTTTAAATTGGGTCATCCGGGAAAGACTCACTCGGGAGGTGACATTTGAGTGAAATCTTGGATTTCACCTGCTCTCCCCTCCGCACTGATTTAATTGCAAAATGCCTCCCCTGCTTTACTCAAGAGGACATCTCTGCAGGAGTAGGGGACCGTGGCAGGATGATGGGAGCACCTGTCACTAGGGAGGCGACCTGCCTGGGAGATCCTGGGAGCTCTGATCTCTGTCCCCTCCTTCCCTGGTGCACAATCAGCAGTTACCGCCGATCTCCAAACTCAGTCATGGACTCGTGAATGCATTCTAAACCAGTCAACAGACTTTCCACTCTGAGAAGTAGGTGTTTTACCCCACATGACGGTTCGCAAAGGCTGAGTGAAGTATTTGAGAAAACCACTCTGATGGCCGCCGTGGAGAGACATTTCAAGTGACACACTAGGAACAAAATGTGCTTGGTGGGTACAGTTAAATGAGATGTGACGGGGCTCAACGCTTTCGTCCCTTGATTGCTAGCAAATCGGATCCCCCAGAAGGCTTCAGCAAGGGGAAATTATGGTCTGAAAATCGTAGCAGATTTGCCCCTATGCATCTGCCCTAGTGCCTCGTTCCCCACCATCAGCCCCTCCTCCAAGCCACACTTAGACTGCTGTCGACAAAAGCATACTGTTAATAGTTTAACTGTGTTCAGTTCTCTGTACAAGGCACCCCGCCAAGCCCCCAACAAGCCCCAAATTTCATCTTCACAGCAATCCTCTGACATAACTAATATTATTCCCTCCATTTTACAGATGAGGACACTGAGGCTCAGAGAGGCTAAGTAACTTACACAAAGACACGCCTCGGAAGGAGGGCAGGCACAGGACTCGAACATCCAGTCCCCCTGACTCTTAAACCCACTGTTAACCACCAGCATGCACTGCTTTCCTGGTCCTATTGCTCAGAGAGACTTGCCTGAGGTCACACAAACAGTAGATCAGGGACATCAATTAGGTAAACTAAATTAAGCTGCCGGAATGAACAACCCTAAAATCTCAAAAGCTTAATGCAACACAAGTGCATTTCCTGGGCGTCCTACGTGTCATCAACATGGGGCTGTGCTCCTTAGTCGCTCAAGGACCCAGGCTGACAGGAGCTCCTTGTCAACATAAGCTTCCACCATCAACTCGGCAGCAGAGGGGATCTGCCTTGAGGGCTGGCCCTTAAAGCATCCACCCTAAACGCCACATTCAATCGCATTTATTTATTTATTTATTTATTTAAATATGAAATTTATGGTAAAAGAAAAAAAAGGTTAATCGCTTTTAAACAAAGCAAGTCACAGCACTACCCCTATCCTCAAGGAGCCGGAAAGACCTGGGACTATTTGGTAAACAGCACTAATGACAACCCCACCAAGCCTTGGGAAGGACTGTCAACTTGCTGTGCCCATCTCAGACAAGGTGTGCAGCCAGCCCCCTGTGGACAAAGAAACACAGGTGGTTTACTTCTTTTCCTGCCCCTGTTTGATCTTCCTTTTTTTGGTTTATTTGCTACTGAGAATGAAACATCAGAGAGACTGATTCTGTCTAACCAGGGCCCTTTCTTTATCAGTGGCTTTGCACGAGCAAGGGTGCAAGGGCTGTTTAAGATCTCTGGGAGCCTCGCTGCATTTTTAACTCATTTACCTGCTGCCTGGAGTCGCAATAGATTTCGGGTCATCTAGGAAGTCAGCGTTAACAGAAAGCCTCCCCATCTTCCCGATCGGGCTTGAATATTTAAGATTTTGAAAGCTTGGCTGGGACCAGATTTAATTTTGAAAGGGGAAGGGGGTTGCTTTTGAACTTCAAGAAGAAGGCTGGAGGCACAGCAGGAGCTGCGTTAGTGAAAGGAAGGAGCCCCAAAGCCCTGTGGTCTTGAAAGAAACGCTCCAAAGCAGAAACTGCTAAAGCTTCCAGTTGGTGAGCCTTAAATCAGACTTCAAAAGCGCCGCTAGTTTAAATATTGTTTATAGGACTGAAGTACTGCTGCTCCTTTCTCTGGCTGGATTTTAAATATTCCCTAATTTGATTACTCGGGGGAGAAGCAGGCAGAACCAACGTTAAATGAGCTTCACTGTTAATTATTCAGAGGGCTTTTTATTGTGTAATCAAACATAAAGTCTTACAAAAAGCTTGAAGGCACATTCTCACCCCGCCCCACCCTCCCCAGCCTGACTTCCACCTTGGCGCCTACGTATGTTTCTTGGGTTGTGGCTGTGGGCTGATAAATACTCAGCAAAGTCCTGCCAGGGAGGAGGGCACACCTCCCCCCCACCCCCACCCCCAGCCCCTGCTCCACATCTGGGCTGGTAAAAGCCTTCGATTCCACTACCCAGAGCCTTGTGCCATGAGAAGCCCGTCTTATGCAAGTTTGAGCTTGATCACCCTTTACCTCCTATATCTGAGCATCTCCCACCTCCCTCATCAGCGCTCAGCAGCCCCTGAGAAGTCTAGACCCCTGTCAGTGCCTCCCGTCATCAACCTGGTCTGGCCACCTCAATTCCTCAAGTCCCTGCTCTATACTAGATGACAGCCAGCCAAATGATTTAAAGGATGCCAGCCATCCAAAATCCTTTCTGCAGAGAAAAAGGAGATAAAGAAAGGGATGGGTGGATGGGTGGACGGATGGATGGATGGATGGATGGATGGACGGACGGAAAGGGAAATCAGTGCGTTAATCAATCATTGATTGATAGGTAGAAGCAATTGAAAGAGCACACACTGAGTCTTCCTGCTTGTTTATCAACAGAGATCCACTGTCCTGTAGCCCCAAGTCCAAAATCCAAAAGGCTCTGGAAACAATTTTTCCATAACTCATTCTGCAGCAAGCTTTGACATGAACCAAACTGACTTGGTGGCACAATCTGACTTGAAGTTATTTACAGGTCTTTAGCCCACCTAGAGTAAATATTCATATATGTCACTGCAGAAATAGTAATGTGTCTGGTTACAGGATGCTGTCCCAGTCCCTGCTTCTGGAAGGATTACGTTAACATATGGCACAGGCAGCATATATCCTTCCCAAAATGCCAACGTGGCAACATATCTGGTCCTATGGGTTTCAGATGAGGGATTACGGGTACAGCACCAACAAAACCTGCTGGAGGCTCAGTCTCATAACCAGAAAGTTCCCAACCCCTGAGGGGAGGAACCAGGATTTAGGGTACCTGAAGTTTAGTTAACTGGGGAATGGTGGTGCTTTAAGAAAAGGAATAGAAAAATTGCAGTGGAAAATTAGGTTCAGGGCCCCACAGGGACCCATCAAGTGACAGTCATTAGTTTCACTGTAAATCTGAACCTGGGTGAGTGACCTGAGCACCCTCGCCCCCGTTTGTTTTCTCATCTGTAAAATGGGGTGACAATGACTGCATCGCAAGGTTTTACTGAGACAATTCAGTGAGAAAGCATCTTGCACGTAGCATCGTACAGAGTTCTGCTCAATACGCTCCAAACCAGTGATTTTCATTGTGCAAAAACCTACCCCCACAACCTCTCCACAGGCCCCCTCAGTTATACTCTCTCCATGCTACTCACAAGTGCCCCTTATGGTAGGATTCTTGGACACCACCGCAGGCAGAGATTCAGAAATGAACATGCCTTTCAGTTCACCCCCCAGGAGTAGCTGCAGACTTGCCCTGGAGTTTAGGAGAGGACCCAAGTCCAAATCGCAAACAGATGCAGAATGAATACAAATACATTCACCTCCCTCAGCCCCACCTCGTAAGCGGTGGTCTCTCCTAACCTCAATTTTCACTGGCAGGACCCAGCTATGGAGGACTGTGCCTCTCACTTCTTCACGCAAACGTGGGGGGAGTGGCGGGGGGGGGGGGGTGGGAAGAAACCGTAACAGAGAACAGCCACCATCCATCATCCATTCATTGCATTTCCTAAAAGAACTTGTAGTAAAACCGAGGCTCTGGGAACGGAAAACTCATTAAGCTGTTTCTCACTCAGGGACCCGGGTGGAAGCAAGAGCACAATAAAAAAAATCAATAAGGACAAGTCCATGGGACAGAGGTGGGAGCACTTCGTGACAGCGCCTAAGGTAACTACCAGCACACGACGCTCTGGTCTGGCTACCAGCCCCGACTTGCATTGGGAGCGTTTTTTGCCAGTCTCCTCTCTGATGGGATTTTTTTTTTTTCTAGTTGGTTCTCTGAGTGAAGAGAAATCAGAACCACATGCTGTTGGATGGTTTTTGTAAATTTTAATTAAAACGGCTATCTGGGGATTACGGGAGACATGACATTTGGCCAGAAACCACTTCACGGGAAAGGGGAGGAGCAGCTGCAGAGCTGTTCAATTTCATGTCACCGGAAGGAAATGGACTCACCTCACTCCATGTTTTTAATCAATACCAGTCATTTCTCTCTCGATCTCTCACTCTCTTTTCAACTCAGCCAGAAAATACGAAGTAGGTGATTCAACAGATAGGGTGTTCTACAAACAAGAACGCACATTTACCACCAAGGGAACATCGAGAGGTCTATTCTTTTCACTCAAAACTATTCCAAACCCAAAGCTTCCCAAATTCATCTACCCAACAAACAAGCACCGTAAAGTAATAATGACAAGAGGTAATATTTATTTAAGTTTATTTATTTATTTGGGGGGGGGAAGGGGGCACGTGAGTGCACATAAGTGGGGGAGGGTTAGAGAGGGAGAGAGAGAATCCCAAGCAGGCTCTGAGTCATCAGCACAGAGCCCAGTGTGGGGCTCGAACCCACGAACCGTGAGATCATGACCTGAACAGAGATCAAGAGTCAGATATACAACTGACTGAGCCACCCAGGCACCCTGACAAGAGGTAATATTTAGATAAGTAAAGGTAGTTGAAAGAGCAGGCACCTAGAATGTTTCCTACACCTGTGCCCTTCCCCACAATATGAGAATAATGTTTATCCCTGCCTACTTCACAACATTAGTAAAGAACCTCAGGAAACACCATGCCAACTCACTTTGAAAGGGGTAGGGAGGCCTGGGTGGCTCGGTTGGTTAAGTGTCCAACTTTAGCTCAGGTCATGATCTCACGGTTCGTGGGTTCGAGCCCCACATCGGGCTCTGCACTGACAGCTCAGAGCCTGGAGCCTGCTTTGGATTCTGTGTCTCCCTCTCTCTGCCCCTCCCCCACTTGTGCGCTCGCTCGCTCGCTCTCAAAAATAAATAAGACATTAACATAAATTTTAAAAAAAGAAAGTGGTAAAATGTTGATAATTATTGTGGTTATATAAGTTTTAATTTTTTTGACATTTATTTATTTTTGAGAGACAGAGAGAGCACAAGCAGGGGAGAGGCCGAGAGAGAGGGAGACACAGAATCTCAAGCGGCTCCAGGCTCTAAACTGTCAGCACAGAGCCTGACACGAGACTTGAACCCAGAAACTGTGAGATTGTGACCTGAGCTGAAGTCGGACGCTTAACTGACTGAGCCGCCCAGGCGCCCCATGGTTATATAATTTTTAGAAGCCACTTTTTAACATAATTGCAATGGGCCAGGTTCTATGCTGAGGAAATGCTTTGGGTACATTAGCCAGCTCTGCCCCAGGAGGCACAATTCTAATCCCCAGCTGGGAGAGGAGGAAGTTGAGGCTCAGAGAGGCTAAGTGACTTGCATGAGGTCACACAACCGGGTAATGGCAGAGCGAAGAGTTAATCCTGGGTCTGTTCATGAAACACTGTTTATTAAACACTGAGCTTGTCAAATGCATGTCCTCCATGGTGTCACGATTATAATTGCCCCTCATGAAGAGTTGCACTATTTTCTTGCTCTTTCATCAGGGTGTGCCTAGATCTGAGAAGTAGAAGCCTTTATTTTTTATCACAGAAAGTTGCTATGGAGACACTGTGTACATCTGTCTCCAGAGATGCACAGAAAAAGCAGCAGGAACCACAAACTTAAAAAAAAAAAATGTCCTCCAGGAATATTCATGACAAAAATTGCAACAGGGGACAGTAAATCACCACACTGGAACTCTCACAAAATTGAATTCCCTAGGAAATTTATAGGTCACATTCTAGGCTGAAGTGTGGTCCATTCTGAGGACAAGGGAGCACTGGATTAGGAGTCAGGAGACCTAGCTTAGCCACGGTGACCCGGTTCACTGTGTGGCTTCAGACAAGTCCTTTCCTGTCTCCTGACTTCAGTTTCTGCGCCTCTAAAATGAGAGCTTTGAAAGAGGGGCTGCAATCAATTCCCACAGCAACTGATATTCTTCTGTGTGTTTAGAGCTTGTCAGTGCCAAGATCATGTTTGTGTAAGAACCAGGCAAACTGGGTATATGAAAAAAATCTGGATGGGTGTAATGCATTAGGGAGTGGTGAGGTCTGTGGCAAACAGGGATATGCCTGCTCAGCTAAAGGGAAGAACTTCTGCCCAGCTCTAGCCATTTTGCCATGTGAGAATGGAAGTCTGGGGCTTATCATTTTTCAGAGAGACTAATAACCTAGGTTGCTATATAAAAACCTCCCCAATTTGTAACATTCCAGGCAGTTAATCATGTCCCCACCCCCCCACCCTCCCACGGGCCGCCAGTTTGAAACCCTTTGCTTCTGAAAAAGTATAAGGAATCACTCAGGGAAATCTTTTCCTTTGTTGCCAAAAGCAGTCCCTACTGAGGTGGAACACAGCAGCTGGTTAACACTGCTCCTGAGTGAAATATAAAAAATAGGGAAGAAGCATTTGGGGATTTAAGTCAATTCAGACAGAGTCAGTTCAATAAAGGGTAAGCAAGATGCTGAAACTGCCTGTCACATGTTCCCCCCACATTTTATTTTTCTGCCACTCTCAATTAATCAGAAGTGTCAGCCCTTCACTTCGGATTTCCTGGCTGAGGTTGTTAATTGAATTTTAATTAATGGCAACTTTAGGAGCACAAAATGAAATCCTAGCCCAAGGAAGATCCACACGGAGCTCTGGATGCAGAAAGCTTCTTGAGACCACCCCAGTCTATTCTCTTTGTTTTGTAAATAAAGAAACTGAGGCAAGGCTGTGGCTTGCTCAAGGCCCCTCTGATGTTCGTCCCCCTCCCCCCACCTGGCCCCGGATCCAGGTCCAGTGCTCATTGCCAGACTCCAGGCTGCCCCTGGGACACGATGTGTCCGGCCTTCATAAATGATGTTGATCTAAAGAGTCTGGTTTCCAGAGCCAGGAATTCATATTGTGCCAGAGGAGACCGGATGAAGTGACTTCCACATATATTATCCCCAGTTGCAATGTCAGGACAAAGGGGATGCTGTGTCAAGCTCCTGATTGGACAAAGGAGAGAACATGCCCCCTTGGAGATCTGGGTAAACCCACCTTCTTCTTCCCCTGTGCAACCAGGAAGACCCTCCCCTCTTCCCAGGGTGGGGGGCGAAGTTCCACCTGTACTCATGGCCCCACAAGGCAGCCACCAAAAAATTACTTCTGCCCACATGCCGTGGACTCCATGATACGAATCCTGAGGGACACAACTCTCTCCACCCTGTTAGCTATTTATTAGATGTTGGTGTGGCCTCAGTGCTGTCTCTTCTTCCTATCTGCTTTCTGAAGGTATCAAACACTATGAGTCTGATTGAAAGATGACCTCAGTCTTCCCTGCAGGAGCATTCATTTTAAAAGTTCGTAAATTAAAAAAAAAAGAAACATAAATACATAAATAAATAAATGTTCTCAAATAAAACTGTTTCCATTCATCGAACATAAACTATAGCCCAGGGCGCTATTGAGCTCTTACCCTGGAGCAGCTGAGGACCTACTGTGTCCCACTGTAAACCTGGTATTTTCATCAGCATGGGATCAGGGGAATTTTTTTTTTTTTTTAATTTTTAAAAAAAAAAATTTTTTTTTTCAACGTTTATTTATTTTTGGGACAGAGAGATACAGAGCATGAACGGGCGAGGGGCAGAGAGAGAGGGAGACACAGAATCGGAAACAGCCTCCAGGCTCTGAGCCATCAGCCCAGAGCCCGACGCGGGGCTCGAACTCACGGACCGCGAGATCGTGACCTGGCTGAAGTCGGACGCTTAACCGACTGCGCCACCCAGGTGCCCCTCAGGGGAATTTTCAATGCCACTGAGAAAAGAGCATTGCTTAAAGTATTTTCAAGCAAGGCCCAATAATTAGCATCGGTGTTGACCTGACCTGGATTTGAATCCCGGCTCTGCCACATGCTAGCTGTGTGTGACCTTGGGCCAGTTAGAAACCCTCTGGAAGACTTGGGCCATGAGTTAAACGAAGACAGGACCCTGCACAGTAGATTCAGAAGTGACATCAATCATGCAAGCGGGTGAACACACACACACACATACATGTGCACACACACGCACCGGTAACCCATCCTGTCTGACTCCTTTCCTCCCAAAAGTCCACATTTCCCTTACAGGGCTTTCTCTACCTACCCCTTACTACCTTCGAGGGCTTGTCACCTAGACCCTTCTGTCCACCACAACCATGGCTCTCCTTCCTCCCACAATGAGTGCTATCTCATCAGACAAATCTGCTTCCCCGATATCCCACTTCCTAAACGTCAGCTATAGAATTTTCTCCATCCTACATTCTTCAGAAGATTCCAGCAAACACAAATCTTCATTGTTGGAGGGCCTGGTGTCAACTCAGTGGAACAAGAAATTGATACATGCAATGTGGGGTCAAACCAAGAGGTAGCTGGAGAAATGAGACCCATCCTCCCACAGTTTAAAAATCAACTCTGATGATTATTACAAAAGAAAAGTCAAAAGCTCTTCTGGTCCCCGGTAATATCATTAGAATATGCGTTTGGCTTCTTGCGGTGACTACGTGGACAACCATGGCACTCACTGAACAGAGTAAGTCCCATAATGTTTGCTTCAAATAATACACATTTTAGGGGTGTTTGGGTGGCTCAGCCAGTTAAGTGTCTGACTTCAACTCAGATCATGATCTTGTGGTTTGTGAGTTCAAGCCCCATGTCGGGCTCTCTGCTGACAGCTCAGAGTCTGGAGCCTGTTTCAGATTCTGTGTCTCCCTCTCTCTCTCTGCCCCTCCCCTGCTCACACTCTCTCTCTCTCTCTCTCTCTCTCTCTCTCTCAGAAATAAACATTTAAAAAAAAACTTTTTTAAATAAAAAGATTAAAAAAGGGCGCCTGGGTGGCTTAGTGGGTTAAGTGTCCAACTTTGGTTCAGGTCATGATCTCGCGGTTTGTGAGTTCAAGCCCCGTGTCGGGCTCTGTGCTGATAGCTCAGAGCCTGGAGCTTGCTTTGGATTCTGTGTCTCCTTCATTCTCTGCCCATCTCCCGCTCACATTTTGTCTCTCTCTCTCTCTCTCTCTCTCTCTCTCTCTCTCTCTCTCTCTCAAAAATAAACATTAAAAAAAATCTTTAAAAAAAAAGATTAAAAAAATCATACACATTTTAAACTATCTTGATTTGTGACAGATCCAGGATACGTCTCATGGTGTTCAGAAAGAGCCAAAAGAAATTCACATTCGGAGCCAGGTTTTCACTTTTTCTTTCTTTCTTTTCTTCTTTCCTTCCCTCCCTCATTTATTCTTCTCTCTCCCTTCTTTCCACCCTCCTTCCTCCTTCTCTCCTTCCTTCCATCATTCTGTCCTCCCTCCCTTCTTTCTGAGACCCCTCCCTCCTCTCTCTTTTCTTCAGACCAAGAAATTCAAAATTCCTATACTGCGTGTCACCAACCGCAAGCCAAGCCGGCGAGGCTCCACCCTCAGTCTGTCTCGGACCAGTGGGGCATCATCCCCCCAGAGCAGTATGATGTCCATGAACCCCGGCTCAGATGAGCCCCAGAGTGTGATCACCCAGGCAACAGGCAGCAAGGACATTGAGGACAATGAATCCTCTTCGACCAAGCCTGACGAAGAACCTCTCCATATCAGTAAGTCGTACCTGAGATCTGAACAATCTGCCTGGACTCTTTGCCTTGAAGCTAGACATCAAGAACCCCTCCTACTCCACCTCCACCCCCATTCAGTTAAAAGAGACACAGGGGTCTCCTAGCCCTGTTCAATTTCCTCAGTCCCCTTTGCTTTTCCCCAGGGGAGACTGGAAATATACTCTGTACCTTGGGTTACTCTGAGCAATTTCTCCTCGAGAGACAGCCCATGGTCATCAATTGCTCCTTTTAAATTTCTAATAATGATAGGGGCGCCTGGGTGGCTCAGTCAGTTGAGCGTCCGGCTTCGGCTCAGGTCATTATCTCACGGTTTGTGAGTTCGAGCCCCGTGTTGGGCTCTGTGCTGACAGCTTGGAGGCTGGAGCCTGTTTCAGATTCTGTGTCTCCCTCTCTCTCTGTTCCTCCCCTGCTTGTACTCTGTCTCTCTCTCTCTCTCTCTCAAAAATAAATAAACATTAAAAAAATTTTTTTAAATCCTAATAATTATATTTTATTGAGCCCAACTTATATAAAATGTTGTCACTTCAGCATGAAATCAATATAAAATTATTAATGAGATATTTCACATTTTTTCATACTAAGTTTTTGAAATGCAGCATTGACTTTTTAAAATAACTTTATGGAGGTATAATTTGCATACCATAAAATTCACTGTTTTTAAATGTACAATTCAATGACTGTTAGTCAATTTACAGAGTTGTGCAACTATTATCATAATCTAGTTTTAAAACATTTCAATCAAACCAAAAGAAAACCTCATATCCATTGGCAGTCTCTCTCCTTTGCCACCCCATGGCTCTAGGCAACCACAAATCTACTTTCTGTCTCTAGGGATTTATCTTTTCCAAGTATGTTATATATGGAAGTTGTATCCCTCTGTGACACTCGTCCCCTCCTCCCCCTGCTCTGGAAGATGCATTTTCAGTGGTTCACAATCTGGGGGACACAGGTGCTTTAGAAAATCTATTAAAAACTAGGAGTCCTCTCTCCATAAGAAAATTTATACACACATATATACATAGTTTTGCATACTCTTTTAGGTACAGCCTATGGACTTCCACCAGATAGAATCGTAACTAGATTCCATAAGTCATGCAAAAAAAGTTATTCTCAGAACTTTCTGAGTTGAGCTTGTATAGTGAAAGGAGATAGGAAAGAAGGGATTTATGCAGAAAGAGAGAATAGAAGAGAAAAAGAAAGGATCATGAACGAGCTGGCCAATGCAAAATTATGGACTCTGGTGCATGGACCCCTTCCCACCACATCTCCTGTGTCCCCTCAGTGGTGCCCAAGCGGAGGCCTGTCTTCTTAGCCAGTGTTCTTTCAGACCATCTAGAATGCCTGTGGCAACCAATGCTGGGCTGGGCTAGGCTGAGCTGAAAAGAACTGGGTGTAGGATAGTTTCAAGGAGGTTGAATAAGAGGTCAAGGCAGACCAGAAAGCCTGATTGAGGCCCTAATCATCAAAACAAAGAATGGACAGAAGGACAAAGCATCCAGTAAGTGGTCAGGACTCAGAGTAATGACTGCCAATGAGAAAAATTCCCACCCTTGTCAACAGGGTGAAAGCCATGAAAATCCATGAAAGGCTCTGAGCCCTGAAAAGCTGTTTGCTGAACAGACTATCTAAGATAGTGAGGAACCAAGATCAGCCATCAGCAGACGTGTGACTCTTATGGATTTCTTGAACCTTCTTTCATTCAACACATATCTACTGATCAGCTACTGAGCACCTGGAACTGAGGATTATAGTTCCTGGCCTCCCCAAGCTTATGTTTTAGAAGGAAAAAGCAGATTATAAACAAAACTGCAAATATCAAGTCAGTTGCAGATGATATGTGATCAGAAGATAATAAAACAAGACATGGGCCAGAGAGAGACTGTCGGTGGGGATGAGGCTAGTTTAGCCACAGTCATCAAAAAAGCCTCTCTCAGCTCTGACCATTTAGGCTGAGGTCTCAGGATATGAAGCCGGGGAGGGAGGCAGGAGTCAGAGTGGGCATGGCCTTTGTAGGGTAAGGTAAGGACTTCAGAATGATCTCAATGGCAACAGGAAGTCTCTGGGAGGTTTTCAGTACAGGACTAACCAGATCTGGTTTTCTTTCTCTTCAAGGTGTCTGTGTGGTTATCAATGTTATATCCATGTTGTGTGTCTTTCAGCCCCAAAAGCCTTGCTCTTAAGTAAGAAGAGAAGTGTCCCCAGCTCCAAGAACTGCCTCAGTCCAGAAGTGGCACAGTGTCCCCCAAGAGGAAGCAGGCATGCCGAAGGAAGGAGGGGGTGGAGGGGGAAGGTATCTGTGATGAGCAGACGGGTGAACAGTGCCACCTCTCCAGGCCTCTGAGACACCGCAGACCTGTCTCCAGTCGCTGCCTCCTAACCACATCTAACCAGCTAACTGGTCCCCTCAGTCCTACCTCCTAAAACTCCTTTAAACCTTCTCTCTTCATTCCCATCGCTTTCATCTTCGTTTAGAGATAGAAAACTGAGGCGTGCAGGCTAGTTCCTGCCACTTACATTTTAATACACAAGGTTTTGTTTAAAAAAAAAAAAAAAAACTGGGGTGATATTCTAAGATTGAAAGATTTTACATAAAAATTTTGATTAAAAACCCACCACCACCACCACTGTGGCAAGAGTGGACCCGCAACCATGCACTACATCCAAATGGAGCTGCCCCTCTTAGGGGGGGCACGTGCTGGCTAGTTTTCCACAATCCCCACCACTCCCTATTACCCCCAATCATTGCTCCCAATTGGCCAAGTGCACGGCCATTTATCATCTCATGTGCCCTACTATTTTCCTTAGAATAAGGATAATGATGATCATGACGATGATGACAGTACAAGAGTTAATGCTTAAGAAGACTTTTACGTATCAGGCACTATTCTAGCTTCTACTATGTACATACTGTGTACATATATAAATTCACACTTATGTGTATGTATATATTTGCATGTAAATTCAAAGAGTCCCCACAATTTTATGCCTTTTTGTAGATGAGAAAAGTGGGGTACAGAGAGATTAAATTATCTGACCAAAGTCACACATCTAATAAGTGATGAGGCCAGAATTTGAACCCAGGAAATCCAGTCTAGCCCTCAAGTCACACAAAATTTGATTTTTCTTACACTAGCTCATGTCATCCATCCCGGTACCTGACCCTTCTTGGTACGTGAGTTTGGAACCCCCAGGTCCACAGTCTCATTACCTCTCACCTACATGACAGCAACAGCTTCCTAGTCTCCCTGCTTCCTGTCTTGCCTTCACTTGCCCATGGATTCTGCTCCATGTTGAGCCAGAAGGAACTTTCTAACTTAAAAATCTGACGTAGGAGTGCCTAAGCGGCTCAGTTGGTTAAGCATCCAACTCTGGATTTTGGCTCAGGTCATGATCTCATGGTTCGTGAGTTCAAGCCCCCCATCGGGCTCCATGCTGACTGTGCAAAGCCTGCTCGGGATTCTCTCTCCCTCTCTCTGCCCCTCCCCTGCTCGCTCTCTCTGCCTCAAAAATAAATAGATAAACTTAAAAATAAATCTGATGCAGTGTTGCCCAGCTTCGCATCTTTCAAGACTCCCCACTGCCTCTAAAACGGTGCATCTGATCTTGTCCCAAGCTGTTACAATAGGCTCAGCTTTCGCCACTTCATACCTTCCACCCAGCACTCCAACCTCACCGAATAGCTTTCCTCTTCTTAAACAATGCTCGTTCTCTCATGTTGTCCTCTGTCTGCAATGCCCTTGAACATGTGACACTTTAGTCTGGTGGACTCCTAGTCAACCTTCAAGACCCAACTCAAATGTTCCCTGTGACGTCTTCTCTGACTCTCCTGGGTTCCCTCCCTGTCATTTCCCTTAGTACTTATATTTGGTTTTACTGAGTACTTAATTTTAACTTACAATTGTATCTCAGTGTATCAGGAACTCCTTTTGGCTAGATACAGCAATCTGAAAAATAGTAGCTTAAGAAAGATATTTATATTTCTTACAGATTAAAAAAGACCAGTCCACAGCTGGTATGGCTCCAAAAGGTCATCAGGAAACCTGCTTCCTTCTGTCTTTCTCTGCCATGATTCTCAGCATTACTTTACGATCTAAAATGGCTAGAATGCCAGCCATCACAGCCACATGCTAGGCTGGAAGCAGAAGAAAGTAGGTGAAGTAGGAAATTGCTCACTCCCAGCTGAATTGAAGCAATCTTTTCAGAAGCTCCATACAACATTTCTACTAAACTCTCATTGCCCAGAATTTAGTCACAGGGGCACACCTAGCTGCAAAGATGTTGGACAACAGGTCTAGTAAAGGCTTACCCTCACACACATAAAAGCACACACACACACACGTGCGTGCGTGCACGTGCACATATTTCTATTACTAAGGAAGAGGGGGGGAAAGGAATGACGTCTTATTCACCTTGAGCCTGGCACACTGCAGGTGCACAACAATGACCAGGAGATGCGTTTCCACCAGATAGCTATGTCCCAAAAAGAAAGTCTTTCTATTTCCACCTCCTCACCCTTCCCCTCTATTTATACATTATCCTCATCCCATTTGTCAGAGCCTTGACAAAAGTAGATTAATTTCCCAGACTTTCACTGCCTTCTAAAACCTTCTCAAATTTATTCTGAATTCATGAATCCTATTCTGAGAGACACCATTTGACCAAGGTCTAATTTCCAGGGCTGGCTGCATAATGAAGTCTTTGTGGAGGCAAATCACTGGAGACAGCAGGTTGTGGCCTCTCCATGGACTGATCCCCTCCCCAAATCAATGGCAAGGGGATTCTCGAGAAACCAAAGCCCAGGCCATTCCTGCTGCCAGTCTTGAAGCTCCCAGTCTTGGAACTGTAAGAGGAGAAACTCACTTAAATAGCAACCCAGAAAAGATGCATCCCACGGTGGCTAACGTTCCCCCAGAACCCAACCCCATACAACAAAAAGACCTCCTCCATTTTCCCCTAAAGAGGAAGGAATGAGTTTTGTCACTCAAGAGTGAGCTGTGTGGACAGGCTGTAGATGGAAGGTGGAGGACAGAAGTCAGAATTTTTTTTCTTTGGCGGTGTGATTTAGCACTCGAAAACACAGGATGCCATTGTCTGTGAGCAATGGGTAGTGTCCTCTCCATTGCTCTGGGGACTCAGGACTGAGCAGGTTCCTCTGAGTGTGGGCATCCATTCCAGGACTGTCTTCCTCAGGGAAACCCTATTTTGTGGCACCTGCTCCCCTTCCAAACAAGTATCTTCTCCCAGGTAGCCATGAGGCGTAGATGTGGGCCTCCAAGCCCCCAGGCTTTATTCTAATTCATATGTAACCAAACTCAGGTACATGATGAATGGAGCCTGATTTTGGTTGGGCACCATACATTCCCAGAAGCATTATCGGCAAGCAGAAAAAAAAATTTTTTTTTCGGTGCATTAAGGGAGCGAGGAGCCTTCTATATGATTCTCTAGGAAAGCTGCCTGACATGCCAGGTCACTAGGGTCATTTGCTGGTATCCACCCACCCCTAGGCTGGCTTGCTTGTGAGTGAGGGCAGGAGTGGGGGAGCAGTCAGATGTTGCTCCTTGGTTCTGAGGAGATGGGAAGAAAGTGGAGGAACCAGCTACAGGTGCCTTACTCATAGGCTTCTAGACACTCGCCAAGGATTCTGGGATGTGCAGCAGTAGGGGAGGTGGGTGTGACAAGACAACGAGGAAGATCAGATTCAGGTCAAATGGAATCATGCCCTCAAATTACTGGGAAGATAGATTACTTGAGAATGAAGAAGGTGGAGTAGAAAATGGCTGAATGAGGGTGTTGTTCACAGCCTAGATGGCTCCAAGGTCATTGAAGAGGAACGCCCTTGCCCTAAGCACCCACTGACTGCATTCATAAACAAGGCTGGATACAAATGGCCATAGCAAGCACTGGGCCTCACTCTTCTAGGTATGGCTTTTAAGACCTGCACTTGCGTTGACTACAGGCACCTGACAAAGGGTGAAAAGGGTCCCCACTGGCACTGTCCTCCTTCACTGAACCCCCAAATCTAGCTCAAGTTCTTCCAAATTCTTCCCTCTTTTTCTCTCCTTAGCCATCCACTTATTTACTCAGCAAATGCTGACTGAGAACCCTCGATGACAAGCACAGTGCCAGGTACTTGTAAATCTGTATCCATATAAAACATGTAGGATTTCTACTGTCCCACTCCAAGTACAGTTCATTTTCTAATATTAGTTTCTCAGGGCTGCGTCATGAAGTACCATGAACCAGAAGGCTGAAAACAACAGGAATTTATTGTCTTACACAGTTCTAGAGGCTGGAATCCAAAATCAGGGTGTCATGGGGCTATGCTTCCTCCAGAACCTGTAGGTGGGGAATCTTCCTTGCCTCTTCTAGCCTCTGACAGTAGCTGGCAACCCTCAGCTCTTGGCTCTAGATGCACTGTCAATCCAATCTGCCTCTGCCATCACAGGCCATCCTCTCCCTGAGTGTCTGTCCCCTCTTGCTATAAGGACACCAGTCATATCGGATTAAGACGCCACTCCACTGAAGTGTGACCTCATCTTAACTTAACTAATTACACCTGCAATGTCTCTGTTTCCAAACAAGAATGTGAATAGTTCACGTTCTGAGATACTGGGTGATTAGGACATCCACATATCTTTTGGGAAGACACACTTCAACCCCTAACAGTCAGGTACAAAAATGTATTTCTACACTATAGAAAACAGCAACAACATTGAGGATGCAGGGAAAAGTCCACTAGAGGCAGGAGAAATGGGGCAGCCCGAGCATGCACACCTGCCCAATGGCCACCGGCAGCGTGCAGCAAGAATGAACCCCATCTCAGAGTCTTTTACAGGGGAGCGGGTGGTCTGGATTTTTATGTGAAACCTTCCAGTTTGAAAAGCTGGGCATCTGCATCAAATCAAACAAAACCTGTGAGCTAGATTCAGCCTGTGGGTCACCAGGTTGCCACATCAGGTCTGTGGGATCAGAGAGGGTTTCCTGAACGAGACGATTTCTTCTGAGAATTAGAAACCGTTTTGTCTCTGGCTACACTAGAGTTTAAGGTCGGGGAGGGGAGTGAGATGAGACAGGAGAGAAAACAAGCAGCCAGACCCTGCAAAGCCTGAGAGGCCACTTGGAGGAAATGTGGATGCTGTCCAGAAGGAAAACGATGAGTCACTGGTTGTAAGCAGGGAGATAACACCGGGTGTATAACCTGCCAAACGCTGTGGGCTGCCTAGACCCCGATCTACCCTCTCCAGCTCCCCACACACAGAAGCGGAGGGGATACCAGCCCCGCCTGCCCTCTGGACAATGACCTCTCATGTTCCCATCAGATCTGCAGAAGCTCCTGGAGATGGTTCGGGAAGATGCCCGGAGGACAGTCATAATGGAAAATGGGATGCACAAAAAAGCGCCCAGGTATTGTTCTCTTGACCCTTGGGGCAAATACAGGATATCAGAATAACAGTGATAACATTAGCCACAGCAGTTCTGAATCCTTAATATTTTCTCTGTGACAAGCACTGAGCTATGTACTTTGTTCATGTATATCACCTCCCTGGGTTCTTACAACAACCCTCTAAGGAAGATACTGTGGTCTTTATTTTACAAATGAGAAAATGAGGCTCAGAGAGGCTAAGTAACTTGTTCTAGGTCACCCAGCCAACGACGGTAAGGGCACAAAACCTTCTAATTCCAAAAAGCATTCTCTTAACCACCATGCTACCCTGCTTCCCAGGAGTTGTAAGGTTATTCATCCACTCTTTTACCGAATATTTATGACCATGTATAGACTAGGTACAGGAAGCGTTATAAAAGGGAAGCTCAGACTAAGAGGGTGAATACTAGGGAAATGTGATCTAGTCTGGGATGTGGATGAGGATCAGAGAAGTTCCCTCCAAGGAAGAGACTATAAGAGATTGTGGATGAGGCATGAAAAAGAGCTACCCAGCCAAAGTTTGGGGGGGGGGCGGGGTGAGGAGACAGATGAACGTTTCAGGCAGCACATGTGCAAAAATGGTGAGGAGGGACCATGGCGCCTTCAAGGACTGAAGTGCGGCCAGAATGGGACGGAGAGAGGCATCAGTCTGTCTGGGGACCTCAGAGGCCACTTCCAGGATTCTGGTTTCCACCCTAAGAGACTGGCGAGACTGGCTCGTGGCGCTGCACTTGAAGCTGAAGTGTCCTCCTCTTGGCGGGAAGCCTTATCCACGGGACTTCCGACCTCGAAAAGCCTCAGAGAACAGGCAAGCTAGAGCCGGAGTTCCCTTTCCAAGTACAGATCCTTCTGAGTAAGCAAATGACTTCCTGAAAATAAATGACACACTGGAAGAGGTTCTTCATCGCTTTCAGCCTACTGGGATGCCGGCTATGACTTATTGGTTATTGTTATTACCATAATTACAGTTCACTGAGCACTTTCACATGCATCACACCCGCCACTGCTTGCTAAAGACGAATTTGTCTGCTGCTGCCTCAACTGGCATCGGGGCTCAGAGGGTGGCACTCGGGAGGCATCCAGAGACAATGCCAGCCCTTCAGGCCCTGGCCACTGTTACTGATTTATCAGCGTTGGAGACAGACGCTAATGATGAAGCATCAGCTCCCCAGGTCTCTCTCCTTTGTAAGGACTCATGGCATGAACACTGGCATTGGAGGCAGACTGACATGCATCTGAAACCCGGAACAGGTCAACGTAGCCTTTCTCTAAACCTCAGTTTTCTTGTCTATAGAATGAGACTGTGTTGCCTCGAAGCGTTTGCCTTGGAACCAAGGAGGCTAGGGTCAATCTCCATCCCCATAATTTAATTGCTGTGTGATGTCGAGCAAGTTGCTTCACCTCTCTGAGCCTGGTTCCAATTCTGTAAAGTGAGACTCATTAACAACCTACCTCCAAGAGATGTAGTGAGAACTACATAGCCTTATCTTTGTAAAATATTATACTTGTGGAAATAATGTCTATTTCAATGAGAATTAGCTGAAATAATGCATTTAACATATTAATATTAGCACCTGCCTAGCATATCGTAAGCATTCAATACATGATGACCACCGTGATGGTGTTGGTGGTACTTTTGTTTCACACGTGGCGTCCCACAGAATCTTCGCAGCATGTTGCTGAGGCAGGTGTATTGACAGCTACCCATTACCAACACCCCACCACACGGATGGAGAAGGGCGATGACTGACATGCATAAGGTCCTCAAAAGACAGAACCACGCGAGAACACAAAACTCACCGCGTGGCCTCTGTGTTCACTTCAGTGATACAATAACCATGGTTACAAGAGCGAGAACCTGTTGAGGTGTCCCATCTTCAACTCCTCTGGGAGAAAAATCTCCCTAATCTCTCCCTGAGGCAGCAGATACTGGAGGCTTCTCTTTAGAGCTGTAGAGAGACAGTTAAGAAAAGCTGCACATTTTCTTTTGTCCTCCTCGCTTTAGAATCTGGATTGCTTTTTCAATTTAGGCCCCACATCTGTTCCCAGCAGGGATGACAGAGAATTCTGGGGTTTTTAAGAACGCCTAAAAGCCAACTGGATCAGCCCCCAGCCTCAAAGCCAGACTGCCCTCTGGCTGTCTTAGTTCTGTTCAGGCTGCTGTAACAAAAATGCCGCAGACGGGGTGGCTTACAAACAATAGGTATTTATTCGCCACAGCTCTGGAGGCTGGGAAGTCCAAGATCAAGGTTCCAGCTGAGTCGGTGTCTGGCAAGGGCCTTCCCCATAGATGGCAGTCCTTGTCACAGATGGCCGTCTTCTCACTGTAACCTTGCATGGGGGAAGGGAGGGACTTCTTTTGTAAGGGTTTGTAAGAAACCCTGGGGTTTCTTTTGTAAGGGTGCTAATTCCAATCATGAGGGCTCTGACTTCATGAGCTAATCATCTCACAAATGCCCCCACCTCCTAATACCCTCACCTTGGGGATTAAGATTTCAACAGATGAGTTCAGGGGGATGCAAACATTCAGACCATAACATCACCTAGGAAGATGACCTTTTCTTAAAACTCTGCTAGCAGTATTTCCTTTAAAAAAATTTTTTTTAATGTTTATTATTTTTGAGAGACAGACAGAAGGGAGTGGGGGAGGGGCAGAGAGAGAGGGAGCCACAGAATCCGAAGCAGGCTCCAGACTCTGAGCTGTCAGCACAGAGCCTGAAGTGGGGCTCGAACCCACAAACCACGAGATTATGACCTGAGCTGAAGTCAGATGCCCAACCAACTTAGCCACCCAGGCGCCCCTAGCAGTATTTTCTAAGTGTCTCTGGAGATCAGAATCAGCTGGATCCTTGTTAAAAATACAAATTTTTAGTCTTCATCTCAGAACCACTGAATCGGAATCTCCAGAGGAAACTTTATTTTTTAACAAGCACTCCAAGTGAACACTATTTCACAGTATGTTGAGAAATTCTAAGGTTTCAAAATGTGCTCTCTGCACACCAGTTATCAGAAGTGTGTGTGTGTGTGTGTGTGTGTGTGTGTGTGTGTGTGTGTGTGTGGTTTTTAAATGCAACTTCTGGGGCCTCGCCTCAGGCCTAACATACCCAAATCTCTGGGAGTATGGCTCTGTATTAGCAGCAATCTCTCCAGGTCTCCAGGTGATTCCTATGTCCCATAAAGTCTAAGGATCCCTGCTCTCGAAAGAGAATCCTCCCACAGATACTGACTGCCTCCAGGGCACCGTATGTTGAAGGCCTTATTAAGAGACTCATCTTGCTTTGCAGTATCTTGTCAATGCTCCAACAAACCAAGAGTGATTCTGCCTATAAAGACGTGCAGACCACCCGCAAATCAAGGTAGGAGACACCCCACAGTTATAGGGACCGTTGCGGAGGTGCCCCTTACCAGACTATAGAAGGTGGGGCAGGGAGGAGGGACTTTTTCCTTCTTCACTAGAAATAAGCTTCTTAATTCCTGCGGGCGGGGGGGGGGGGGCGGTATCCAGGTGTCTCTCCCCACATCCCAAAGTGAATATCATAAAGTTAAAAATCTTCCTGTAGTAGAGGGATATGAAGCAAGGAGGATGTGTTACAGGACTGCCCTTTCCCTCTTTACTTGAGCAACCTGTAATGAGGGAAGGGAGGTCTGCCCCCATTTCATTTATTCATCTGAAATATACTCATCAATCCCCATGTGTGCCAGAAACCGTGCTAGGTTTGGAGGGATTCAACAGTCTGCTATCATAAATCTCACTATCTGGACTGAAGCTGTAACTTTTTCGTGTGCCACGGACCCTCTGGCAGTCTGAGGACTCCTTTCAGAAAAATGCCTTTAAGTCCGTGCTGTAAATAACAAAAGTTTACAAAGAAATCTGTAGTAATACAGATTATGACATTACAACCAAATGTGGGATATAGTAACCTATGAGCTTCTTTAGCAGTGAGTTATATAATAAGACTTAGCACATCTAATAACTACTATAATTTTAGATTAGTGCTGAGTATAAATGATCTTTCAAAATATCTGCCACAATTGTGATGCAAGGTGCAAATACATGCGATTTCCATTCCTGCTAAAGGCTAGTTGAAATAAAGATGTGACCTTTTTTCCATCTGCATTCATGGGCTCCTTGAATCCTGCCTTTGGTTAAGAATCACTGGTCTAATGGGAGAGCCATGTCTTTATTAAATAATCCCACAGAGTTAGCCATATAATCATGACTATGGAAAGTGTTCTAAAGGAAAAGTAAGGAGGATTGGGTGATTGTTGAGCACCAGGGGCCCAAAACTGAGTTTGACATTTAAGCTGAGACCTGAAGAAAAGAAGACTTAGCTAGCCTATGGCTGGGATAGATGGGAATCGTGTTCCAAGAAAAATGAATAGCACGTACAAAGAGCCTGAGACAGGAGGAAGCATAGAGGCATTGAGCAGAAATCAGTATGGCTGAAACTCAAGGAGGGCCAAGGAAAAGGGAGACAGAGACAGGCAAAGGGTCCTTTGTTATTTACTTCTGTTCGCTTGTTTATCACAGTGAGTGCCACTACTTCCCTCACCTCCCACGTCCCCCGAGTCACACTGTCAGCCCTAGAAGAGAAGAGAGCCACCTTCCAGACCATCAAGAGGAAGGTCAAAGCCAACCCACTCTCCCAAAGAATGCATCTGCAGGGGTTGGGGCTGCTGGTTGGAATCCAAACACAAGGGTTTCTGGGTACTACTCCTGGGGCCTGCATCCCAGGAAGGTGGGATAAGGGCTCAATCCATCACCTACCAGGGCTAACACCTCTAGATCCAGTCCCCTGAGCCTCTGGGGAAAAGCAGCAAAGGTCAGGACCTTTCCTGCGGAGAGGGGTTTGGGAAATGGCAGGACTACCTAAAAGAAGTTCCAGGCGCTACAGGGCCAGAAGGGAAGGGTCAGCAGCACATCACAGGGATAAGAAAAACAGGGTTATTCTCTAGAACCACACAGGTAAGGCAATCAAGTAAGTCTTCCAAGCATTTTGTCGAAACAAAGGGAGACGGGGCAAGAGAGAAGGTGAGAAACACTGATGCTGAAGGACCAGACCACTAAAGTAGGACACAAGAGAAGGTGCAGGGGAGGGACAGGCATGCACAATGGCGCTTCACCCCTTCTAGAAACTCTGACCAGGCAAAGTCACAGGAGGGAGTAGCCACTCAAGGAATTAAATCAGCCCATACCTGGGAAGGGTTCAATGTCATGAGAGCTGACTGATCACAGATGAGGACACTGATGATCCCAAGCTGAGTTGCTTGCCCACAGACTAGGAGCTGGTGGTGCCAGGGATGGGCTCTGGAGCCAGCTCTGTCTGCCTCCAAAATCAAGTGAAGTGAGTGTTCAGCTCAGAGTCCAGTTTAGAGAAGACAATCCTTGAATGAAGAAGCAGTCTGGGTTTGGGAAAATCGACATCATGACTAGAAAGACTTGACTATCCCTTCCCCAAATCTGCACTCAGCCCCAGCTTACATGCCAATTGGTGTAGAGAGAAAAACGGAAGGGCCCCAAGTGAACTTGTCCTCCAGAAGGAAAGACCAATTTTGTACAGATGAAACTGGGATCCAGAAAATATGTCATCCTGACAATATACAGAGACAGAAGGTCAAAGTCAGACTACAAGACTCAGAGCAGGTAGAACTTGCTGTAGACCATGAAACAGGGTTGTATTGGAGAAAGTGGAGAAGAAACAAGAAGGACCCTCCAGGCAGAGGACATGGGTAGAAGCAAGGGCCAATATACACTGAGAACAATATACACTGAGTTCTATGACTGGTCCTTTGATTAGAGCCACTTCCCTTACCCGAATCCTGGAGGCTAGCATAGGAGGTGTCATAGGAGCCCCGAAGACACCTTTTCTGTGAAAAGCAGGCTCCAGGCAACTTGAAACCATCCCTTTGTGTTTCAGTGAAAGATCTAGCAGTACAAGTGGAGAAAGCCACACTCTGCTCATGCAGAAGAAGTCTAAAAGGTAAGCCAGACGGGCAGCGGAACAAACTGGCCAAAGGGACTATGGTAATCACATCCTCTATCTTCCCAGGGGTATGGAAACAACCCAATGCAGACCAGACTCCCCAAAGTCATACACATTACTTAAAGACAAGGGTTGCCCAGGGAAAGGGACTCATGGCCAAGGTGCCAACGCAGACAACGGCAAAAAATTCCTCCTCTGTGCCAGGCACTGGGTGAAGCATTCTATATTCACCATCATGCTTATTCCTCAAAACCAATCCTATGAGGCAGGAGTGTTATCCCATTCTACAGAGGAGCAAACTGAAACCTGGCCAGGTGAGATGTCTTGCCCGAGGCCACATAGCTAAGTAGTGGTACTGGAGTTTGAACTGGAGTCTCCCAGCTCCAAATTCCATTTTCATCTCACTGTCCTTAACATTCACTGGGCTCAGGTGACCGGATGTCTCCCTGTGGACTTATTTAATAAAGCCTGAACCACCAGCTCGATATTGGGAAGATCTGTCCTTCCTATATCCAGGGGAATGCTGAGAGAAGCATTCCACTGCAGAACACCTTGGGGCCCAGGGAGTGCCACATCATGGGTCTGATCTTGCACCCTGTCCCCTAAGCCCTTCTTATCTGTGTCTACAGCCGTACCAACCGGGACATTATCCAGTGCAAGAGTGGCGTGTGTAACACCATGAGGGCAAAGTTTTACAGCGTGGCCCAGGAAGCCGGCTTCTGTCTTCAGGACAAGATGGAAATCCTCATGAAGTAAGGGCACACATATATCCCTTCATCCAAAGGACATTCATCTAGTACCCACCATATGCCCACTGATGCCAGGTGCTGGGGCTTAGCAGGGAGTAAGGACATATTTCCTGCCCTCAGGGAGCTTGCGGTCTCCTGGAAAATATGGGCAGAAACAAATAACTAAATTTATAAATATATAGGTACAAATTATAATCATTGCTATACAGGAAGAGACAGGGTACTATGAGAGAGAGAAACCATGAGGAACTAATTTAGGTCGGGTAATCCAGGAGGACTTCTCTAAGGAGGTGACTTCAGGCTGAGCTTTGACAGATGAGGAGGAGCTGACGATGTACACCAGCAGCAGGCTAAGTACATACAAAGCTCCAAGTCAGGAAGGGACATGGAAAATTTGCAGAGGAGAGAGAAGTGGGGAGTGAGAACTGTATTATGCACAGCCATGAATGCCACACTTAAGACTTGGAACTTGATTTTAAGAGCACCGGTGGGCTACTGGAAGCCTCTCTTTCCTATGCTGACAACCCAGTAACTGTCTCCCTTCCCAGCCTACCCCTTGACTGCGGTGACCATTCACCCCCAATGAACTCATCCATTCGATGAAAGTTGCATGGTCACCCTGTGCTCTATCACCCTTTCAGTATGGAGGCGTTAGGGTTCAGGGCCACCGTTTCAGAGATGACTTGTCTCCGCCTTCTGGGAGCCCCCAGGCTAGTGAAGAATCCAGACAAGTAACCAGACAATGACCAGACAGGCTGATGACAGCCAACATGAGAGTGAGCAGGGGGGGCTAAGGGAACACAGGGGAAGGATGTCTTGCCTAGCTTGAGGCAGCAATCGGAAATGTCTTCCTGGAGGAAACAACATCTTCTGTTTCATAAAAATTGGTGAGATTTCCAGAGCACCTGATATGTACCCACGAGCTTTGTATTCATCACTGAGTCCTTACAACAATCCTAGGAAATAGGTGCTGTTATTAGACCCATTTTATGGATGAGAAAAGTGGGCTCAGAAATGTCTTGTCAAGACAAGGTCACCCAGTGGTTAAGTAGTAAAGATGGAATTTGAACCCAGAGAGTCACACGCAAAGAGGGACAGGAGCTCCAGGGAAAAGCAACAGCAAAGTCTCAAAGGCCAGAAGGGGCACAGGGGACCAGGAACTGCCATTAGTCAGGTGTGGCTGGGGTTCAGGTTGCTTTCAAGGTAACCAGAGAGACAGAGGCCAGATCATAAAAGGTCTTGCTAGCCCAGCTATAGAGGTTGAACTTTATCTCAGAACTTTGTTCATGAGCTAAAGCATAAAATGCTGAGCTGGAAAATGCTGTCGAGACTGAATAATCCAGAGCCTTACAGGGCAAGTTACTCAGGGAACCTTATTCCAAGTAAAACTAAAAGCCATTGAAAGTCATATATAGGTGAATGCACTGGTTATAGTTACAATGCAAAGTCTCCTTAGAGAGCTAGGGCATATGCCCAAAACAGTAAGAGGAGTGGAGAAGAGAGGAACCAACCTGAGTTAAACACCTACTGTGCATCTGGCACTAAGCTCCGCACTTCGCACACATTGTATCACTTAATCCTCACCTCTGAGAGCTAGGACCATTATTATCTTCCATTTTACAGATTAGAAAGCTGTGTAAATACAATATAAAGTAGGGAGAGAATGATAAAAGGTGACTGGCTTTCACAAGAAAAGAGCATTTCAGGACCTTGGAGAGAGCTGTGTCATCTTGTGGCCTGAGCCACATTGTAAACTGAAGAGTGAGAGGGCTGAGGACTTCATAGAGAAAAAGGTGTTTAAGTCAGATCTCAAAGGGCAACTGGGATGGATAAAGAAGGGGGTCTGATCTTCCTCTTTTTCATACATCCTGTGATGCAGGCGCCAAGAAGAGAGAGGTCTCCAGAAGTTCCATTCTTTTGTCTTTGTCTCCGATTTTAAAAAGGATATAGCAAAAATGAGGCATCAAGTCTCCATGATAAAAGGAGATGCAAAAGAAATTGCAGACCACTGGTAAAGATCCCCGGAGTCAGATAAGATGGTCTTTGACGGGGGAAGAGGGAAGGGGAAAGGGGCTGTTGTTGGAAAATCACATTTGATCAAGACAATTCTTGGCCATAGACAGGCTGTCAGGCAAGAACCCCTCAGTTCCTGAACCACAGACAATCCAACAACTGTATTCTCCATATTTATTTTCGGTCTGGATCAGACTATCAAATATGGACTAATTTGCCAGCCTCTTGGAAAATGCAGATGAGGCAAACCACATGAAAATTCCTACAGATTGTGAGGTTTATGGGGCAATCCCTACATTCTCCAAATAAGTTGACCCTTTAAGGATATAAAACCAGGAAGGCATATCCTAGAAACACTGTGCCCCAGCATGGGGTTATAATATAAATACAAGAAAAAACAACATGGACTGAGCAGTTACTGGGTGGCAGACACTAACCTAAGAAATTTTCCTACCTTATTTATTTTATTCCCCACAAAAATCCTGAAAGTTACATATTAATACCCACTTTGTAAACAAGGAAACCTAAAGATTTAAACCCCTGTCTGACCCCAGTCTCTATGCTCATCTAAGATACAGAATTAGAGTCTGCCATGCACCCCATCATGGCAGGGTGAGTAAATCAAGATCTCAGAGTAAGATGAGAAAGTCTAAGCATGTACCCAGGATCCTTTCCATGATTTTAATAATGTAGAATGGGAGCTTACAAGGAGACACAAATAAATATATGAATCTATACCACAAAATATAAAATACAAAGCAATACAAGTAGCCCAAAGTACGCGGTAAATGATCAGTTTCTTCTTCAAATTTCTCTACAATTGATTCATCTATATGGGGGGGGGGGACCTTTTTTTTTTAAAAAAATTTTTAATGTTTATTTATTTTTGAGAGAGAGAGAAAGCAGAGTGTGAAGAGGGGCGGGGAGAGGCAGAGAGAGGGAGACACAGGCTCCAGGCTCTGAGCTGTCAGCACAGAGCCTGACATGGGGCTGGAACTCATGAACTGTGAGTTCATGACCTGAGCTGAAGCTGGACGCTTAACCGACTGAGCCACCCAGGCGCCCCACCTTTTTTTTTTAAAGAGATGCCGTCTCCTGCCTTAAACCCTGGTCACACCTGAACCGCCTCCAGGTAGGAATCTACCTTGTTCCCACCATCTCAAGAATGGATTACCAAACCACCCTCAGACTGCTGCAGCATTCAGAAATGTTTTCTAAACCCGCTGAAACACACAAAGCTGTGGTCCAAGCTTACTCACTATCAGAGACATAGAAAATACACACACACTTCCCCTTCCTCCTCTCCCTCCTCCTCCCTTTTCCCCCTCCGCCTCCTCCTCTTCCATCTTGTGTTTAAGAGCCCCTTGCATCTTGGCAGGTATCCCACAGATATGCCCATGTCCTCCTGGCCTGATTAGCCCTCAAAAGAGAAGCATCCAAAATCTCAGTGCCCCTTCCTTCCTTCTAGCTTTTCACATTGTCTGCTTGATAGAAAAATCATAAATGCTTTAAAGCATGCCCTTAATTTGTTTTTTTAATGAGATGCAAATCATGCTCCAGCTTTTACTGCCCCTAAAAAAATAAAAAGACTTGCCTGATCTAAGATACTCAGACCCACCTCCCATCAGGTTCCTAACTGGCTCTCTCTTCTTGGGATTGGGAATTGAAGGTACTTTGATCTGCTGTCCAAACTCCCCAAAGATCTGAAGAATTTCCGCCCTGCCAAAAAGATCCTGGCGAAACTACAGAAGTTTGGGGAAAACCTAGACCTCAGGATCAGGCCCCATGTCCTCCTGAAAGTGCTACAAGACCTGAGAATCTGGGAACTGTGCTCTCCAGACATCGCTGTGGCTATTGAGGTAACTACTGTGTCCTTTCCCGTCCTCACTGTGCCTCCAGTGTCCTCATTCAGTCATCTCTCAACATCCAGGCACCATTTAAGTGCTGCACACACAATTAAAAAGACATAAGGTCTCTGCCTTCACGGAGCTCATCATCTAACAGGCGAGGGATTATCACATGACCTTGGTGGTTTCAAATCCAGGGGACATTATAGTCTATGTAAATGGTGCCCCCTGGGGAAACTTGGAGGCTTTGGAGACACATCAGTAAATGGACACATGAATAAAGGAACTGGCGATCTTAAGAAGAAGCACTCTAAATCTGGCCCGTGAAACAGCAGCATAGACCTCACCTGTGTGCTTATTAGAAATCTGGAATCTCAGGCTTTAAACCAATGCAGAACCTACATGTAAATGAGATCCCAGGTGATTTGTATGCACAATAAAGTTTAAGGAGCACTGATTTAAGGTAAATGTACAGCGGACCTATCTTAACTAGGATGAGTGGGGAAGGTGACTTTTAAGCTGAAACAGAACTTGACTTGTGTGAGGGACTCCTAGGCAGTCAATAGGTTGGGGAGGAAGCAAGCAAGGAGGTGCAAGGATATAAGGGGACTGCTCAGTCTGTGCAGACTTTTGAAAGTCAAGTTAAGGATTTAAGTCTTCATCTTGAGGCTGCAGGGAAGCCACTGAATGGTTTTTAATGATAGTTTATCATCACTACCCACTCTAGACATTCCTAGGGCATCAAAAGCTATCAGCAAATAGGAGGAGAGGGAGGGATTCCATCCTAAGGTATTAATAGAGATTAACAGAGTGACTTCCTTAATTTCACCCCATGGCATATGTACATTTTCACAGGGCTTTCAATGTCTCAAGATAAAGATGGGACTCTAGTGGTGGAATTCTCAGTCCTCTGGGTGTTTTCATGCCAGACTGGCGCTCCCACAGGCTGACCTGGGTGATTATATGTGGGTGCAAGGTGAGGAGTCCAGGGATGGGGGATAACCCTGTGGACAAATCCCTAGGTCCAGACTCTACTCCCCACATCTTGTGAAGCTCCTTCAGGAAGGACTGGTAGGCTAGTCCAAAACTAACTCAAGGGTAACTCTCCACTCCCCACTTGCCAATTATGGGGTCCACTTTCCACCTGCCAGCTATGGGGGTATAGAAGAGGCAATCTCTGAGTGGGTAAGATAAAGGGGGTATGGATGCTCCCCCATTCTCTGAGGTGAGTTCACCACCCTGGCTAGTAAAATTTAGCATGTTCCTCTCCCAGTGAGAACATCACAGAATGTGGGGTCTCTTAATCCTAGAGCCTATATGAAATTCTACATTTTGTATCTTAAACCTTTCCTGGAAGCAAGTTATCATCAGTTCTCAAAGAAGGCTACAAACCAAAAAAAGTATAAGGACAAATGACTTTTTAAAAAGATATTAAAGTAAGACAGAAAGAAAAATGCAGACAGCTGGGTTTTCCTGCTCTCCCCAAATTTCTCTGGGTCAACAGTGACAAAAAGGGGCTTAGTCTGATGAACCAGGAAGCTGGAAAGGTGTTCTTTTCTTGACAGAACAACCCCCATCACGATGCTCCAGGCATTATGAGTATGTGCATGGTTAAAGATATCCTGGAGCCACCAACCTCAATCACACATATTCTAGGATCTTGGAGGTGGGGCAGGAAAGGGAGTCTAGCTTTCAGACCAAATCTCAGGTTGCCACTGTGTTTTCCCCACAGTTTGTACGTGAACACATCATCCATATGTCTCAAGAGGATTATATCAACTGGCTGCAGAACCGGATCAATATCCCCATCCGATCCCACAGTCTCCAGACATAGACTGGGCCTGGGTCAACCAGCTGTCCCAGTGGAGAAGGACTAGACTACACAGTATTCTTGCTTCCTATCCGGGTTCTTCCTTCCTATCTACTCTCATGGATACCCACTAGAATATATGAGACTGACTTCCGGCAACATTCTAGAGGGAGATACTCCCCGGTGGAAACTCCTCTGAACCTCACACCCCGCCTCAAACTCCCAGTGTCTGTTCCTCATTGGTCCAGTCTGACTCTACCCACTCCCTCTCCAAATTCCTTTACCTTACTCCTCTTCCTCAAATTCTGGCTAATAAAATGGAGCTGAATATTTGGTGTCTGGCTGGGAAAGAGTTGGAGCTGTGGAATTTGGGTGTGATATTCAGATCCTAATAATGACCACAGTTACCATTTATTGAGCTTTCATTATGCAATAGGCCCCCAGTGTTGGGTGAAATTTTATTGCCTGATAATATCATTTATGTTTTTTAATGTTTATTTATTTTTGAGAGAGAGAGCGAGAGGGAACGCTCCAAAGTGGGGGAGGGGTGGAAAGAGAAAGGGAGACACAGAATCCAAAGCAGGCTCCAGGCTCTGAGCTGACAGCAGCGAGCCTGATGCAGGGCTTGAGCTCACGGACCATGAGATCATGACCTGAGCTGAAGTCGGATGCTCAACCGAGCCACCCAGGTGCCTCTGCCTGATAATATCATTTAAATTCTCACAATAACTTGGTTAAGTAGGGAATGGTGATGTTGTCCCCATTTACCACCATTGGAGCTACAGCGTATTTCTCAACATTAAGTATAGGCAACAGATGGATAGTGGGGTAGGTGGGTAGATGAATGGATGGGTGGATGGATGGGAGGATGGATGGACGGATGGATAGGGCATTCATTCCCCAACAAGGCAAATCGTGTGCAAGAAAATCTCCACCTTAATAGTCCTCATATATTTCTGGTGCTCTTGCTTGCATAAGGAAGTTCAACTTCCTGTCATCTCAAATTGTGTATGGACTCATCACCATTTTACCTCTTTTCTCACTTTAGTCTTATGCTTACCTATATTCTCACTAAGTTATAGAACCTGTAGTCATTTTAACTCTCACTGATGGCCCAGCTGATTAATGATTAAACAACTGGACTTGATTTGCTCTTATTCCCAGATTGGCAGAGCACTCACATAGGCTGGCCCTCCACATCTCTTCATGATGATCTGGAAGGGAGGGAGGAGTGTGGAACCAGAACTATTTTTCAGTGTAAGCAACATCTTTTTTTTCTGTTCACCTAGTCAATCATTTACTCATTCATTCAAAGAATGTTTACTGAGAGTCCAATATGCATCAACCAAGTTCTAGGTTCTGAAGATACAGCAATGACCAAAGCAAACAAGGTGCCTTCTGTCTTGGATGTTACATGGAGACAGACAAGTCAAATGGGATCGGCAATGGGATTGCATAGGCAATGGGATGGGCATAGGGATTGCATAGCATCACACGTCTCTTCACACTGACATCCTTTGTTAACATGATACCTTGACAAGCCATGAGGTACAAAGTTGAGACACTGCCTATAAGAAGTCTGCGAAGTTAAGAGATTCCAAACCTCTTTGTATTAAACAGGAATTTAGGTGAGGGGGAGGAGAGAATAAAGGAGAGGAACCAAGGGAGGAAAAAAGAGGAAGAAGGGAAGGGGGCTGAGTAACAGAGTGAGAAGGAAACTAGGGAGAAAACCAACCAGGGAAAAGTCCCCAAGGTGGGGCTGGCCAAGAACTACCAACCAAACCAACCCCCTCCACTGTATCACCTTGGGTCTTCAGTCATTTCTATCACACACTCAAGTGCCATCTGTGAGTGATGTTTTGAGGAAATAGGAAGAAAGACAATGTTCTACATCTGGGTCTACCTGGGGGTAAAGAAAGGGCTTGAGGGACTCAGAAATGAACACAATAAAGAGTTTAGTAGGAGCAGAAAGTCAGAAACAGACTACTATTCCATAAGCTCTCTAGATTTACAGAAATCCTGTATGTACATTTGGCCCCCCACTAGACAGGGGATGGGACTCTGCCAAATTGATATATATCTCATACATCTCTCAAATGTCAGGTGACATTTAATTACGCTGGAGAATCAGCACAATGGTGCTCAATTAAAGCAAGTACAAGAACATCCCAGGGGACATAGGGCTGGGGGTGGTAGGAGGGAGTGGGTCTCAACTCATACTTGAGATGTCAGGAAAGGTTTTCTAGAGAAGGTGATTATACCTGTAAGATGAGTGGGATCCAGGTAGAGAAAGGTAAGGAGGGAGGGAAGAATGTTCCAGGTACAGAGAAGAGTGTGCACAGTGGCCTAGAGGCAAAAAGAAAATTGATGTCATTTGAGAAACTAAAATAACAAGGTCTGACTAAACTGTAAGATCAGGTTGACAGGGTAGGGAGATGGAGGAGGGAAACTGGAGGGAGGTAGAGACAAATTTGGAGATGCTTTCTAGGCCATGTTATGAGGTTAAGACCAACTCACTGGCAATAGGGAGCCACAGAAGGATTCTGAGCAGGGGAATAATCAGATTTGTATTCAGGAAAAAAGAAAAGGCTACCGTGTAAGTGCAAGGCAGAAAGCAGGGAGCTAAGATAAGGCTGTCACAGTGATTGCAGGGAGAGCAATGGCAGTGGGGAATGAAAGTCTCTTTAAAAGAATCAACAGAACCTGGTGTGGTGAGTGACAAGCAGGCAGAAGGCAGAGTGTCAGGAATCATGTCTGGCTTTCCAGCTTAGATCTCCGCGTGGAGGATGGTGCCTTTAATGTACCAGGAGGAAAGGAAGAAAAGAAAGTTCTGAATGTTCTGTTTTGAGCATATTGAGTGGGAATATCAAGTGGAAGGATCTGAAACTCAGGAGAGAGGGTGCAGTGGAGATAGAAATATGACATCAACATCGCATGGGCCCTGATGGCTAAAGCAGGAAGTGGGAGGAGAGGTTAGGAGAGGAGAAGACACAGAAGGCCTTGAGGACAGACGGACAAGAGCATCAAGCAACCCACTCACAACATAGCATTGACTGAGGGACTGCTTTGTTGCAGACACTGTGGAAAACACCTGACATGGATTATCTCATTTCATCTTCACGATTCTGCAAGGCCAGGCTCACCTGCTCTAGAGACGATGAAATCGAGCCTCCCAAAAGTGTCCTGCTGACTCTGAATTCCCTCCCAACCTCCACCGTTGCCCTCTCTGACCCCAGTCCTCACCGTATGAGACGAGGGGGTCACAAAAGTTATCTTGCTTTTGAAATACCAAAGAAACAGCTCTACTGGCAGGACTTCCTGGCATCGTATTTATTTACAGCTGCAGCGCATTCCACAGTGTGCAAATAAGAAAACATACTCCAGTAACAGCTGAGCTGATGTTCACAGCGTCGCTCTTAGGTGAGCATTGTTCTAATCCACATTTTACAAGTAAGGATAGTAAAGATACCAAACCTTAAAGTCATCTGCCAACAATCACACAGCCGGTAAGTGGAGGAGCCAAGTCCCGAACATATCTGTTTTGGGCAGGGGAGATGCCGAAAATCACAAGACACTGGGCCCTCCTACTGGCGGCTTTCTGAGCCTAGTTCTCAGAGCTGTAGCTCCATCTAGTGGTCGGTATCAACATTATGCTCCCATCATGCTAGTCAGCAGAACAGAACCCTCTGCCAAAAAGGAAGAAGGCAAGCATTAAGAGTAACAAGACCATTCTGCTTAGACAAGGAGTATTTACTCAAACAACAAAGGCATTTGACAGCTAGGATAGACTGGGGACTAGGAGGAAAGAATACATCACCTCCCAGATCATAGGCTCAAAGAAGAGCCACAGGGAGAAATAAGTTTTGCTGTGAGCATCTTCATCAGAATCATAATTAAGCACCTACTATGCGTCAAGCCTCTGCCAGGTGACCAGGATCCACTGTCCTGCTGCTCTGACCAGACCACCTGGGTGGCTATCCTGAGAGTTTTAAAAACCATATGTGCCCTCACAGAAGCTTTTTCTGTAAAGGAGCAGAGAGTAAATATCTGTTGCATATTCTTTTTATATGTGTAGCCCTTTAAAAATATAAAAACCATTCTTATACTGGAGGTCGTATAAAACAGACTACACCGAGATTTGGGCCACGGGCTATAATTTACTGACCCCTGTTAGAGTGTAAACTGAAGGAAGAAAGGGAATTTTCTAGTTTTCCCTAAAACCTGAGACGGGGAGGGGCGCCTGGGTGGCTCAGTCAGTTAAGCGGCCGACTTCGGCTCAGGTCATGATCTCGCAGTCCGTGAGTTCGAGCCCCGCGTCGGGCTCTGTGCTGACAGCTCAGAGCCTGGAGCCTGTTTCAGATTCTGTGTCTCCCTCTCTCTCTGACCCTCCCCCGTTCATGCTCTGTCTCGCTCTGTCTCAAAAATAAATAAACGTTAAAAAAAATTAAAATTAAAAAAACCTGAGACAGGGAGAACTGGTGAAAAGAATATGGTAAATATGTAGACAAAAGGTTTTTTTGCACTATTCACAATAGTTAGGGAATCTTACATTTCCTTTAGGAAATGGGGAAAGTGGGGGCACCTGGGTGGCTCAGTCAGGTAAGCATCCGACTTCAGCTCAGGTCATGATTTCACGGTTCGTGAGTTCGAGCCCCATGTCAGGCTTTGTGCTGACAGCTCAGAGCCTGGAGCCTGCTTCGGGTTCCGTGTCTCCCTCTCTCTCTGCCCCTCCCCTGCTCAGGCTCGCTCTCTTTCTTTCTCTCTCTCTCTCTCAAAAATAAACATTATTTTTTAAAGGAAATGGGGAAAAGGAATGTACACATGCGTTAAAAATTCTAACACCACAAAAGGACATATGCTAAATAGTACTTCTTTCCCCTCCAGACCTCAGACCCCACTACCATCTAGAAAGCAACCTCACCGTACCTAGTAGCTTGTGTATCTTCCAGAGTTACTCTGTGCATATACAAGCCAAAAATAAATAAATTAAAATGTAGCACTTATTGTGTGCTTACTGTACTCCAGGTATAGTTCTAAGTGCCTTGCATGTTAATCTTAGTTATCCTGAGAGCAGCTCTCAGTATCACTCTGATATTTACAGTAGAGGAAACTGGGGTGCAGAAAAGTTGAGGAACTTGCCCAAAGCTACATAATTTGGGTGAATATCCTTTTTTAATTTTTAACACAAATAGTGAGCCTTATATACAAACTTTTGCATTCATTTATCTTGGTGGTGATCTCACTTCATTATCTTCCTACTTCATACGAAGGAGGAAAGTTTCCTACCATGGGGTTTCGTACCATGGAAACCAAGAGTTGCACTGTCATCACCATCCTGTCTTGACATTTTTCATGGATCCCAGATCAGGAAGGACCTGGACCAAAAGATATGACCAACTAGAAATACTGGAATGAAAGCCTAAGCTAACTTTAAAACCACTCCCACGGGGCACCAGTTAAGCATCCAACTCTTGATTTTGGTTCAGGTCATGACCTCGTTGCTTGTGAGTTTGAGACCTACATTGGGCTCATCATTGATAGTGCAGAGCCTGCTTGGAATTCTCTCTCTCCCTCTTGCTGCCCTTTCCTTGCTCACTCTCTGTCTCTCGAAATAAATAGACTTTAAACAAATAAAAAATAAAACCACTCCCACAACATTTCCCTCTTTATCCAAACCACTCATTTCAGTCCTTGAGTCTCACTCTGCATGGCTGAGGTTGAGGGTCCTCCCCTGTTTTGAGTCCCAGAGGTAGCCAGGGGAAGCCATATACAGATGAGGCAGAGTAAAAGTTTAATAAAAGGGATAATTTTCTGACTGACTAGGCCAGACATTATATCATTAATTCCTATTCATTCACTAGTTGAATCCTTGTAATCACCCTAGGAGGTTGGCATTATTGTGTTTACTCTCATTTTACAGATGAAAAAAGTGGAGACCCAGCAAAGTAAAGTGGCTTGTCTAAGTCACATACTTTCAAGCAATGGATCCAGAGTTCAAATTCTCGTTGTCTTGAGATTTTGCAATATTGTTTTCGCTGTATTTCACTGCCTCTCTACTTATATAGAGGCTTTTGTGTTGGGATTCATACTGGTCATCTTTCCATGGGGGCAGAGCCACAGCTTTAGTGATAAGTTAAAAAAAAAACATTTACATCTGTCAAAGGATGTTCACATCCATTAATACCCTATGATCTTCAAAGCAATCCTCTGAGATGTGCAAAGCAGGTCTTACTCACATTTCAAAGACAGGACATACCCAGTAACTTGAGACATGGCCCTGGCTTTCTGATCCTCGAGCTTTCTTCACCTCACTAGCCTGGGAGACTGAGCACAGGAGCCACATTCGCTCACACTGTGGGGGACAGCGTCCTAACGTCCTTTCAGCTCTAGTGTCAAAATAGCTCCCCAAATTTCTGTTTGCTTATTTGCTTGTTTATTGTCTGTCTCCCCAGCTAGACTTAGGTCCATGAAGGCAAGGACTGAATCTGCTTTATTCATCAATATATCCCCAGCACCTTTCTTAGGACTCCTGGCATCAACTGGATGGATGGATGGTTGGGTGGATGGATGGACAGAAGGATGGTTAGATGGATGGATGGTTAGATGGGTGGATGGATGGATGGTTGGATGGATGGTTGGGTAGATAGATAGGTATATGGATGATTGGGTGGATGAATGAATGAATGAATGAATGATGGATGGATGGATGAGTAGATGGATGGTTGGGTGAATGGATGGATCGATAGATAGATAAATGGCTGGACAAATGAATGAATGTATGAATGATGGATGAATGGATGGATAGATGAGTAGATAAATGGGTAGATGGCTGGCTGGGTGGAGGAGCAGATGGACGCATGGATGACTGTGAGAAAAGCCATCATCAGGGTAAGCTTTATGAAGGATCCTCAGATATTTACTGCCTTCTGGGAAATATGGATGTCCATGAGGTGGCAGATATGCCAAATCAAAACTACCCATCCTGACAAAGCTGGGGACTAATGGTATAAGAAATAAACCAGAAGCTTAGTGTACTGAAGCAAAACCAGCACAAACACGTCTACTACCATGACTCACCATGTTAGGGAGAGTAGAGCCGAGGCATTCCATTTACCTCAGACTTTTAAAAGTGACAAAAAGATACTTTCAAAGCTTGGGACAAGATTACTATTGAACAGCAGAGGCTCTCCCATCACTTAATACCCTCCTTCCATCCTTTTCCCAGTCCATCTTCTGTGTTCCCATGAAAAGTCTTCCTCACTTGCCCTTTGGGACTATATCCATTACTATTAATGCTACCCAACAGCCAGCTCCCGGTCTTCTTTTGCTAAAGGGGTCCTAATTTTGTACAGGTGTCTACCCCTCCTCCCCATGTGAATCAGGGTAAACCCTAATCGGTCTAAATCTATACTGGTAATCTCATTCCCCATGCCAGGATTGATTTATAAATGATCATGTGACCCATGAGTTTTACCAATGAGTTGCAAAAGAAGGCTTCTGAAAAAGGTTTCTCTTTCTCCTGAACGACGGACACATGGGGAAAACAGTCTTTCCTCCCCCTGGATGTTATCACATAGGTCCAGAATTGTGCAGGCATCTTACTGCCAAGAGAGGGCAGAGCCAAGAGAATTAGGTTAGTTTGGACTTTTGCAATGTGAGATGAGATGATACAGCCTCTCATTATTTCAATACTTGAGTCTGGGTTTTCTGTTACTTACAACTAAAAACACTCAGTTATGAGAACTAGGCGAATTAGCATTATCATTCTTCTCGCTTAACCAACATCTGCTCTTTTAGTGGCAATTTGAATGACAATGCCCTTCTTCACAAATTTCAGAGAAAGTCTTTGACTCTTGTAAGCAATGTGCCCTCATGCCAGGGAGAATCCAGATTTGTTATTTGGGGCTCCACAAAAAGGCAACAGGTCTTCCAAATAGAGAAATTAACAATGCCAAAACCTTTTCTGACGATTTAAACTCGTAGCAAGAATGTGAAATTCTTCTCACCAAGAATTGGAGGCTGGAGGACATGATACTGTATAAGGTGCTTTATGAGGCACCTTCTTTCCCAAAGTCCCACAAATCTAGGAACAGAGGTGAAAAAGAAACACTGGAAACTGGGGCAAATTTTCAATTTCACACTGGTTTGAAGAAGGTGTTCATGGGAACAGGTATGTGAAGGTAGGGAATGATTCACACTGATTGAAAAACAAGTCCTGGAGACGACAACCGGAAGAAAGGAGTTAAGGGGAGGGAAAGCAAAAATTTGGTGGGTGGGAGGTGGGAAGAGGCAGCTCACTGATGTTCATGGAGCATTTGAACCAGGTGAGATCTCGTCATCTATTTGAGCTCAAGCACCCACCTGTGGCAGGCCACACGTGAGATGCCAGAGTTATAAAAATAGAGACATCTAGACCCTATCCTCCAGAATTAGATGCAGAAGGCTTAAATGCAGAAGGGTTAAATGATGGCCCTACAGCATGCTGGTTAAGAGAGAAGATCCTGGTGTCAGATGAAGAAAGTTCAGATCTGAACTGTGCTCTCACTAGCTGCATGACCTCAGGAGATATCTTCACTTCTACACACGTCATCTGTAAAATGGCTATACCACCAAGGGATCAGTAAGACAACACGTATAAAGCCTCCAGCTCTTAGTAAGAACTCAATATACATCAGCTATGACAACGATGGTAGTGGTGAGCGAGAAAGTGGTGCAGATGGAGCACACAGAAGCTGCCTCCTCAGTCAGGCAAGTCAAGGAAGGTGTATCAGTCACTGTCTTTAGACATAAGCGATAAAATCTGATTCTGGCTAGTTTAACCCTGAATTTCTGCCTCCAAGAACTTATGTTCGGATTGCCAAAACCTAGCTCACATGATCGCATCTGAGCTGCCAGAAAGGCTGAGAAAGCAAGTATGGACTTTTCATCTTTTATAATAGGAGGAAGATTCATCTCATAAAGTGCAAGATACAAAAAAAAAAAAAAAAAAAAAAGAGAGGGATTCACATGCTAGCCACAGAAAAAAGCAAAAATGTCTTGTAGAGAAAGCTTCCTGGAATAAGTACCATTTCAGCTGAGTTGAAACCAACCCACAATTCATATTTTACCAATAAAGAAAATGAGGCACAGAGTGGTGAACTTTTCCAAGGCCACAAGCTTTGGAAGGAAGTGAGAGTAAGACTGGGAATAGGGGAAGTAGGGTATAGGGGGAGACCCCAGAAGAGACCTCTCATGGGGCTGTGGGAGGGAGATGCTGTAAGTCCCAGCTGGAAGTTGATGTTGAGTCTAGAAGTGGTGGCCGCAGAAGAGAAGAGTAGATAGTGGTTAACCTCCACATCTGGGAAGAAGTTGGGATCCACCATAGAAGAACATTATGTAAAAAAGAAATTGTCTCATCTTTATCCCTAGTTCTTTGGAGGCAGCCTCTAAACCCTGGGAAGTTCCCAAATGATAGGAGTATCTTTGTTACTCATGTGGAGCCCCTAGGACCACACCTCAGTTTATGCAAATGAAGTGTCCCACAGTGGGCCCCTAGATAGTTTTAGACCAGGTGCAGGCCATATCAGAGAGATTAACCATGTGATTAGAGTACCAGGGCTTCGAGTCATATGATATGAGTCTGTCCTCAAGGGCTAGAGATCCGGTTCAGCCACAGGGCCAATGATTCAATCAGTCATGCCTCCATAATAAACCCAAATAAAAATTCTGAGTGCCTGGAGCTTCAGTAAGCTTCCCTTGTCAGTAATCCTATACTGATGTGCCAAAAGGATGATGCTTCTTGAGGACCTGGAAGCTTCACATTTCGGACCCTCCCAGACCTCATCCTGTGAAACTCTTAATTTGGAAGGTCTTGATTTGTACCTCTTAAAATAAAACTCTGAACATAATTACCACACTTTCCTAAGTTCTGTGAGTTGTTCTAGTAAATTACTCCATCTTGAGGGGCTATGGGAACTCCCAAATTGTAGCCTGTTGGTCAGAAATGTAGGTGACTTCTGGGGAACCCTGAACTTGTGGATAATATCTTGAGGGCATTCTTGTTGGGGACAGTGTCCTTAGCCTGTGAGATGTGACCAAACTCTGCATAGTTAGCATCACCATTGCCTTGTAAGGAGAAATCTATAATCCAGGCAAAGGACCACATTGTCCCAACACTGAGGTTTGGCCTCCATCAAGGAAAGTCAAGGCCTCCGTCAAAAATACATAAGACGTGTATAGCTTGTGCCTGCTCATGCTCTCTTCTTTAGGTAGCAGCCCCTTCTCCTTGACTCTTATTCGTTGTGGATCGTGAGAGTTTAAACCCTGGTGCCAGCTGTAGACATGTGACCAAGACCCATCCCATCCAAGCATTACAATTACCTATCATTTAGCAAATGATTCAGGAACTTGACACCCAACATAACCCAATAAAAGTCAATCCCTGAACTTTCACTGGAATTGGTGAGAACAGAGAGCTTTCTTCTGGAATCGTTGACTATAAGGATAAAATAAGCCTACAGCTTCCTGGAGCCACCACATACAGAGACACAAAAAGAGGAAAGCCAAGCTGAGATTGCAGTAAGAGGTATGCCAAATCTTGGTTACCTCATTTGAACACCTGGTTCTATCCAGACCTTTGAAATGTTTAGTTGTGGGGGCCAACAAATTCTCTTTTCTGCGTAAGCTAGATTCTGTTTGGTTTTCTTCCCTTGCAACAAGAAGATCCAACGGATGCAAAAAAGAGAGAGAAAGGAGATCTCTGAGCAGGTCTCACCAAATCCTAGACACCCTGAAGAGAGGCCCCTCCTCTCAGGGCTGGCGGAATAGTAGGAGAAAGACTAACATCAGATGTATCACGCAGGTAAAGCTAAGAGAAAATCTCCAGTTAAACCCACAACATCAATCAAAAGAAAAGGGAAAGACTAGGAACACAGATGTTTTATCACTCAGCTTTGCAGCAGGTGTGAAAGTGCCAATTTGGATTTAAAAGAGCATGAAACAAATGTAAGGTGGGGACTGTTATCAGAGCCAACCCTCATGTTATCTACCACTGTGAAAAGAGTGCTGGGTAAGTGGATTTCCTAGCTCAGTGGTCTCCCAAGTGGGGTAGGTGGGGAGAGTGATGGTGCACAAGACAATCCATTAGGGAGCAGAAGAAAATACTGGAACTTATATTTGTAGTTATCTTAGCTAAAGTGTACTTTAAGCACTACTGGTAACTGAGATGTGGATTAGCTCTAGAACCTTCATTCGGCCTATATCAAGAATGGCACCAGGTACCTGGGATCAAACACTTAAGCCAGGAAACCCAAGAGGAGATGAGAGTTCCACAATATGAAGAGGTTAATTATGGCTTCATTATCTTCTCATTCCCCAGCCTTATTTCCAATATAAATTATAATGCCTCTTCTTCCCCCCCCCCAGTTTTAATTTTTTTTTCAAATTGAGTTATAATTGGCATATAACACTGTATTAGTTTTAGGTGTACAACATAATGATTATATATATATATATATATATATATATATATATATACATATGCCATACATCCCCATACATATTTATGATTTTTTTCTTGTGATAATGACTTTTGAGATCTACTCTCTTAGCAACTTGCAAATACACACTACGGTACTATTAACTATAGTCATCATGCTATACATTATATACTTATTTATCTTACAACTGGAAGTTTGTACCATTTGACCACCTTTGCCCAACTAACCCCACCCCACCTCTGGCAACCACTCTGTATCTATGAGTTTGGTTTCTTCAATGCCTCCTCTTTAATGCCTGCCATATTATTTCTACAACACCAAGTATGCCTGTGATATGGGCACTGCCGTCTCTGTACCCCAGTGATGCTCTCAGGTACTGGGGGATTTGCTACCTGAATGTGCACTAACTGGCTCCAGACAAATGCTTTCCTGATTAACCCCTCATCTCTCTCCTCCTTAGCTTTCTGGATTCTCTCCCAGCGAAACTGAGGTTGCCAAGAGAAACAATGGACCCAACCTGTTCAATTAGGAAGCTTAACTTTACGTAGAGTTGTGTTTTCTCCCTAAGTTCCAGTTCAGTGGTTCCATTTCCCCTGGCTAAGACTACTAGGAGGTCAGAAGGTCAAGAACCCGAATTACAGAGCATGAAACAACACTCTGCAATGTCTTCTAGTTACTCCTGCAAAGTGGCTCTTCTGAGTGCACTCTAATTATCTCTCTCAGCCATGATAACAAAGAGGTTTGACGCTTCAGAGGAGTAAAGAAGCAGATAATCTATCCCTGAGTGATTTTTTTTTTTTTACTTGGGGTGGCACAGAGACACCATCCTCCACTTTGCTAAAACAGTAGCAGAGGGGTGCCTGAGTGGCTCAGTTGGTCAAGTGTCCAATTGACAGTTCAGAGCTTGCTTGGGATTCTCTCTCTCTCTTTCTCTCACTCTCTGCCCCTCCCCTGCTTGTGCACGCATGTGCACAGCTCTCCTTCTCTCTCCTCTCTCCCCATCCCTCTCTTTCTCTCTGCCCCTCCCCCTCTCATGCTGTCTCTCTCTCTCTCTCTCTCTCTCTCTCTCTCTCTCTCTCAAAATAAATACATAAACTTTAAAAAAATTAAAAAACAAAAATAAAACAGCAGTGGTATCTCACTTGTGAGCAGTCCCAACAGGAGAATGTACAAAAACAATAAATTTGATGCTCTTTCTTCTTCATGAGAACATTCCATTACACATCCAGCGATTCTAGGGCATCTGAAATGTGGTCTCATTTACAAACATTTTATGTGTACTTTATTATTTCATGAACCACTGATCACATAAAGCAGATTCACTTCTCTCCTCTTCTTCAAGCTAATATTGTTTTACATTTCCAGAAAACTCACCAAAGAAGAGAAAAGAAGACAGCAGATGTGTAGATCTCTGTCACAGGCTATGGTGTTGTGTGTGGTCGTAGTGTTGTAGGATTAAGAGATGGACTCAGACCACAGAGCCTGGTTCCACACTTGGCTCTGACATGTACCAGCCGTGTGCCCTTGGACACGTCCCTGAACAGGTCTGTTGTGCCTCAGTTTCCTCAATGGTACAATATGAGTAGTAGCAGCACTTACCTCATAGGATTCAGATGAGTGGCTGTGATGAGTTCATTCACCGATTCTCATACTTCACTGCACATTCACACCCCGTGGGGAGTTGTGTTTTTTTTTTTTTTTAATTCCCCAAGACTCTGATTTCATTGGTGTAGGGTGTGGCCTGAGCATCAGGACTTTTAAAAGTTATCCAGGTAATTCTTATATGCAGCACAGTTTATGAACCCTGGAGTCAGTGGATGTGGCATGCTTAAAAAGTGTCTGGCACGGCACACCCATAATGTAAGCGTATGCTGTTATTACATTTTTAATGTCTTAAATAATTCATAATCTATTTAAAATAGTAATTGAGAGCCTACTCTGCGTCACTGCACGCCACTGTAGGAGAAGAACATCTTCCAAATTAATTTGCGGAGCTCACAAGGAACGTTTCAACGTGTCCCTCCCTGGTAAGCACAGGGGGGCCAATTGGAGACCAACGTCCGTTCTGGCAGTTCATTCAGCAGTTTCAACTTTTCAAGCCTCCGTCAGTAAAATAACACAGCCCATTTCCCAAAAACACTTAAATCCAACAACAAGGTTTTAGTGTTTGGCAACATAAAAGCAGAATGCAATTAAGCTTTGGAGCTGCGCAGAGTATCTACCAGCTGGAGCCAAATGGGAATGGAGCGAGGTGAGGCTCCATTTGGAGTATGGACTCAGCCCATCTGTGCCTCAGGCCCCCACCGTGGGAGATACCTCAATGAGAACTGACTGAAAGTGATAAGGGGCCTTCAGGACTCAGGTCATTGTCAGAGAAGGAGCCGTGGCTGGGCACAGAGGCCCTGAAGTGTTGAAGAATGACCCTTCTCTCTTGGACAGTGCTGAAGGAAGAAGGAAAGCCATCTCTTTTCTTACCCAAGAATGTTGAGCTCCCACATTGCCTCCAGGCACCGTGGGTGCTGATTCAAATAGCGATGGCTGCTAACTTTTATTGGGCACCTCCTATGTGCTTGGCGCTATCCTAAGAACTGTATACGCATCACGTTTTTTAATATTCATAAACAATTCTACGGGGAGAGGGTTACGAGCATCACTTCAGAATGAGAGGTGCAGTGATTTGGTTTCAAGCGACAGAAACCCAACTCAGACTGCCTTCCACTAGATGGGAATTGGTGGCCTCAACAAATACAATGAAGGGTTGACACAGCAAGTTATAGGATGGACAAGGACACATCTGGATCACTGAAGCTGCTGGAAAGAGGGGCCCTTTCTCTGTGCCTCTCCGCTTCTGTGCACCAGCCATAGCCTATCCCACTGCATGCCAGCTTCTTACACAGGTGGCACTATGATTTCTGGCTTCCTACAGGCTCCCCTCCTCTGTCTGGTTTCAGAAATCCCAGGAAAAAGCTCTGATTTGCCCAGCTTGTCCACTTTGGACCAATTAGCAGTGACCAAGACAGCAGGATCATGTAAGAAGAGGGCAGGCCACTCAAACCACATGGGTTACACTCCGGATAAGGGGAAAGGAAAACAATTTCCCCAAAGAAGGAGGATGTATGTTCCCAGAAGAAAGGGGGAAAAAAACCTATCCTAGTCCACTACTTCCAAGAATGAAAGCCAACAAGGCTTTTAAGTAAGAAGGAAAGTGACTCCTCCTTAAAGTTCTATCACTCTGAAATTCCTCTGGGGATTTGGGGCTCAGACCACCTATGGCATTTCAATTCAGTTTAACACTAATTGAACTTTTACAGAATGCTGGCATTGTGTTCCAAGCTGGCACACAGTATGAGCTCAATAAAGATTTGTTGAATGAATAATGCCAAGATGAATAAGGTAAGGTCTCTCTGCCCAAAGAACTTACAGCCTAGTAGGATCTTAAGGCAAGGAAATAGCCCAAAAGGAAGATATATAGTACTCTAAGAGCTCAAACAAATTAAACATCACATTGATTTTGAAAAACTAAGAGACAACTAAGTTAGGAAAGTCATCAAGGAAGGAGATACCATCTGAGATGGGCCTTGAAAATGAGTGAGATTCCAAAAAGCAGAGATGTAAGAAAAGTGTCTCCAAAGAAGAGCAGAGCAGGTGAGCAAAGGCATGAAGGCAGGTATGGACAAGCCATTGAGTTGTGTGTGTGTGTGTGTGTGTGTGTGTGTGTGTGTGCGGTAAAATATACATGGCATAAAATTTGCCACCTTAACCATTTTTAGGTGTATAACTCATTGGCATGAATTATGTTCACACTGTTGTGCAACCATAACCACTACAGAAAATTTCCATCACTCCAAACAGAAACTCTGTGCCCATTAGCCAGTAACTTCCCATTTTCTGGACACGGCAATCTACTTTCTGTCTCTCTGAATTTGCCTATTCCATATATTTCATATAAGGAGAATTATACAATATTTATCTTTTTATGTCTGGTTTATATACTTAACACAATGTCTTCGTGGTTTATCATGTGTTGTAGCATGGTCCAGAGCTTCATTCCTTCGCATGGCTGAATAATGTTCCATTGTATGAATGTATCGTGTTTTGTTTATTCATCTGCTGATAGACACTTGGGTTGGTTCCACTTTGGGGGCTGTTGTGAATAATGCTACAATGAACACTGACGTACAAACATCTGCTCAAGTCTCTGTTTTCAGTTCTTTTGAGTATGCATCTAGAAGCAGAATCGCTAGGTCTTACAGTTGTTTTGAGGAACCCCCAAACTGTTTTCCACAAAGACTGCACCATTTCATATTTCCGCCAGCAAGGTACAGGGCTACAATTTCAGTACTTGTTATGTTCCATTATATATACATATCCATCCTAGTAAGTACGAAGGGGGACCTCATTGTGGTTCCAATTTGCATTTCCCTAATGACTAAGGATATTGAGCATCTTTTCACGTACTTATTCAAGCCATCAGGTGTTACTGGTGCACAACCCAGGAGTAATAAAACTAAGGTGTTTAGGTTTTGTTGCGTAGTCAATAGGGAGCCAGTGACAGTTGAGAAGCAGAAGAGTGACATGATCAGAAGTATAAAATCTATTTAGAAGAATGTAAAATGCAGACACAGGACTCGCTGGGAGGCTATTTCAGTGGTCCGAGTGAGGGACAGCGCAAGCCTGAGTCAGGAAGGTGACAGTAATGATGGAAGGAAAAAGGCTCCCGAGGAATCACCCCTTCAGCACACTGGAAACAACCCATGTGCAGGGCTAAGGAACCGATTATATAAGAGGATGGTGCAGCCTTCGTGATGAATTGCTCTGCATCCACAAAAACTAAGAAGCAGATGAATAAATAATGGAGCAGAAAGATGCTCACAATATATTAGGTGAGAAAAACGAGGTTACAACACAGAATGTACATCATGATCCCATTTTTATATAGATGGTACGTAACTAGATCAAAAGGGAAAGAGAAGGACAGATACGGAGGGGAAAAAAAGACCTTGAAAAGCACACACATGAAGATGTGAATAATGATCATCTCTCTTGCTGAAACTAACCTCCCATCAAGCTATTCTCTGTGCCCAATTTTCTCCACTGCCCTCATCACTTTCTGAAAACATCTTATTCATTTGTTCATCTGTTTATAAATTCCAGGAAGGAGGGTGTCTGTTTAATTCTTTCTCTATTCCCAGAACCTAGAACCTAGCATCGGAGAAGCTCCATAGATATTTTTTGGCAAAAGTGCTCAGTAATGTAATCCAACTTGGCTTTTCTTACCTTTTTTTTAATTGTACGCAATGAATGTCTAAGTTTCAACACAGGAAAAAACGCAAAGAAGAGACACATAAACAAGCGTCTTTCTTGCCACTGCCAATAACATCACCACCACCTCTGCCAACACCACCGGATCTTCCATCGTGGCCGTTGTTCCCTGCAGGACCTCGCAGCCAAAGGCTAACACCAGATACCACTAGTACAACATCAAAGTGCTTTGCTCAGCCTGTAAACCCACCCAAGACCTCTCTTGCCTTCCTCCAGCTTCCTGGGTATCCACTTCGTCCATCCGTGCCCTTCAGCACAGGTGAAGCTATTAACACCATCGCACCCCCACAGACTCAGAAGCCCAGAATAACCTGCCACCGGTAGGGCATACGCTTGGAAGAATGCTTCCAGGAAGAGGAGGTCACCAGTCTATACCCACACTTGTCCTATGCTCACCCCTTCACCTCCGTTGCCCCCAATCCTGAAGGCTATGGAGATCATGACTAAACAGCAGAGGTAACTGAAGTTGGAGCAGGAGCCCCGGCTACGCGCGTAGAAAAGTAAGAGTGAAGCCAAGGAGCCCACTCTGGTTCGTCTTACAACTTTGGGCATTGGCACCTTCTCTCAGGTCCAGAAGTTCTGAACCAGAGATTAACTGCGCTGAGTCAGAAGCCCTGTGAGGTGAGTCATAATCATGGGTCGCTAACATAAAGGGCCAAAGTTTTAAAATAATTAAATATTTATAGTAAGGTACTACATAATTGATTACATATAGTAAATAGATTTTACTATATGTGTGCTATCTAGAGAAAAGTACACATGTTCATACAGTACTATGTGTTACATGTATTACATATGCTATATAAAATTATATAGATTATATTTTACCATGTACATATATGTGTACATAGAGAATCCATTCAATCATTCATTTACTCATTTGTGCTGTGAAACTGGACCCTGATATTTTGTAGCACCTTGTAAGCTTGAAGCAAAAGACAAACTCCTATTTTTTTTTTTTTCTTTTGTGAGAGAGAGAGAGCAGGGGACAGGGACAGATGGAAAGAGAGAGAATCTTAAGCAAGCTCCATGCCCAGCTGGGAGCCATAAGCAGGGCTCAGTCTCATGACCAAGAGGTCATGACCTGAGCCAAAATCAAGAGTCAGGACGCTTAACTGACTGAGCCACCCACGTGCCCCAAACACCTATTTTAAAGCCACCGGTATTTTTTCATTTGCTTTTCAGGTAGAGGTTGAGTTCATCGTAGTAAGAAGGGGAGGAAAGACTTCGATTTTTTCTGAGACGATCACTCTTGGAGAACTCTGAATCAAGCGAAGGGGAAGGAAAGGCTTATTCTGAAAAGGTCTCTATTGAGGGCAGAGACACATCTCTCTAAAGGGGTGGGGAGAGAAAGAAGGTTTCTCCTATCTCTGGAACAAAGTGGGAAGGTGGGAGCCAGGGGCTTCAATACTGACTTGGGGGAGAGAAGGTCAAAGGCATGGCTGACTAGGAAAATAGGCAGGCTCTACAATGTGGAGGCTGGAGAGGAGGGGCTCCAGCTGGGGTGTCCATGAGCATAATGATGAGCTCTGGGATAAGTGAATCCAGGTTATCCCTTTCTCTGATCGAGAGTGCCACTGCAGCTACGCTTCTAAGAACGGAGCATGACTCTGGGTGGGTCACCCTAAGAACATCCTCCATTCCATCTGTCTCTCTCTTTTTTTTAATGTTTCTTTGTTTTTGAGAGAGACAGAGCACTAGCAGGGGAGGGGCAGAGAGAGAGAGGGAGACACAGACTCTGAATCCGAAGCAGGCTCCAGGTTCTGAGCTGTCAGCACAGAGCCTGACACGGGGCTCAAACCCACGAACCGTGAGATCATGACCTGAGCCAAAGTCAGATGCTTAACGGACTGAGCCACCTAGGCGCCCCTATCTATCTCTCTCTTTTTAAAGGAAGTGTTGAAACAGCTACCCTAACCCCCTCCTTTCAAACTCACCAAATGCCAAGCCAGATGGGAGCCATCAAGCCCAACTCTGGCACTTTAGGAAAGAAAATCAGAGTTTTAGAAGAGGAGTTACAGAAAATGCACCCACACAGCAGCTATCCTGCCACCTCTCTTGGCCCCGCCCTTTCCCTCCCCCAGTGACCATCCAACTTCTGCTCACTAACTGGCAAATGGTATCACAGAAACCCAGAGCATCCCGCCCAACAAGAACATTTCGCTAAGAGTGACTCCTCTGTGGGAGGAGACAAATTTATCAGGCAACTGGGCAGGAAGCACTGCCCTGTTTATTGACGGGAAACTGTTTGCCAGAGTAAGAGCTCTTTGGGGACCTTTGAAGATGTTTGGCAAGCCCCAGTCCCAAAAGCTGCTGTGTGCTATGAAAGGGCCCGTGGGCCTCAGAAAACTCAGCAGCCAGAAAGTTACCTCCCCGAAGCCGTCTAAGGGAGCAGTGTGGAAAGGTCCCATCCAAGAAGGATGCATGGAGTGAACTACTACGTCATTAAGAGATGCCCCTCCTCCAGAGTCAGTCAAGCCCTCCACCCCTCACCCTGTAATTTCTCCCTTAGAACAACTGGCACAAACCGAATCAGTTATTTGTATATATTTACTGTGCACAAGCTCCCAGCGTGCCCGCCGTGCGCACTAAGCACAGTGCAACGCACATGATGAAAGCTTACTGACCACAATGAAATACCCCTTCACAGCCATTAGCATGGCTACTACCAAAAGAAACAGGAAATAATAAGTGTTGGTGAAGACGTGAAGAAGTTGGAACCCTTGAGCGTGGCTGGGGGTAAAATGGTGCACAGCCACTGTGGAAAATAGTTAAGGCAGTTCCTCAAAAAGTTAAAAACAGAATTACCATTTGACCTAGCAATTCCACCTCTGGGTATATGTCTAAGAGAATTAACAGCAAGGTCTTAGATAGTTGTACACCCACGTTCACAACAGCACTACTCACAACAGCCAAAAGGTGGAAGCAACACAAGCATCCATCGATGGATGAACGGATAAACAAAACGTCGTATATACATACAATGGAATATTATTCAGCCTTCAACAAGAAGGATATTGTGATGCCTGCTGCAACATGGATGGACCCTGAAGATACTTATGTTTAAGCGAAATAAGCCAATCACAAAAAGACAAATGTCATGTGGTATCACCTGTATAACGTATCTAGAGCAGTCAAACTCACACAAACAGAAAGTAGGACGGCTGCTTCCAGGGGCTGGGGGGAAAGGGAAGAGGAGAGTTTTTGTTTAATGGGTATAGTTTCAGTTTTGCAAGATGAAGAAGTTATGGCAAATGTGAATATAGTTAACATTACTGAGCTTTACACTTAGAAATGGTTAAGATTGGGGGCACCTGGGTGGCTCAGTCGGTTAAGCATCCGACCTCGGCTCAGGTCATGATCTCCCAGTTTGTGGGTTCGAGCCCCGCGTCAGGCTCTGTGCTGACAGCTCAGAGCCTGGTGCCTACTTCGGATGCTGTGTCCCCCCTCTCTCTCTGCCCCTCCCCCACTCACACTCTGTCTCTCAAAAATGAATAAACGTTAAAAAAATGTTTTAATAAAAATTAAAGAAATGGTTAAAATTGTATGTTTTATATTGTATGCATCTTACCACAATTCTTTACAGTAAGTTTTAAAAAACACTTCTTGAATAAATGAAGAACACAGCTGGGAAAACTTTTAGCTACGTGGTGGGGAAAAAAAACCCAACCCACCTAAGCAAAAAGGAAATTACACTGGTTTATATGACTGAACAAATCCAAACATACAGCTTCAGACATAGCAGGATCTAGATGTTCAAATAATACCACCCCAAATCTGTCTCTATCTCAGCCCTACAGAGGTTGTAGGAAAGAATGGCACACAAAGCCATGGAATATGGTTTGTTTTTCATCAGTATCAGTCTCTCTCTGAATTGGATAGAAGTGGGCTCCACTTTAAAATCCCCTCAAGCTCACCTCAAACACCAGCAACTACATTGTAACCATTTCCAGGAGGTTCTAACCATTTATATGCAGTTGCAACTAGACATTTAAAAAAACATTTTTTTATTTTTATTTATTTATTTTTATTATTTTTTAATGTTTGTTTATTCTTGAGACAGAGACAGAGCGTGAACAGGGGAGGGGCAGAGAGAGAGAGGGAGACACAGAATGTGAAACAGGCTCCAGGCTCTGAGCTGTCAGCACGGAGCCCAATGCGGGGCTCGAACCCACAAACTGTGAGATCATGACCTGAGTCGAAGTTGGATGCTTAACCGAATGAGCCACCCAGGTGCCCCAAAAAACATTTTTTTTAAAAAAAAGGAAATTCCTGCCATTTGGGTGTTTGGACGTGAATGAACCTTGAGAATATTAAGATAAGTGAAATAAGTCAGACAGAGAAAGTCAAATACTGTATGATTATGTGACATCTTAAAAACCCAAACTCAGAAGTAGAGAGTATATTTACAGTTAGCAGGGGCTAGGGGGTGGTGGAAATGAGGGGATGTTGGTCAAAGAGTACAAATTTTCAGTTAGAAGAGGACTGAGTTCTGGGGATCTCATATACAGTGTGATGACTACAGTTAAAATGTTGCACTGAATACTTGAAAGTTGCTAAGAGAGAAGATCTTAAATGTTCTCACGAGAACAACAGCAGCAATGAAATGGTAACCCTGTGACGTGAAGGATATGTTAACTCACCTTATTGGGGTAGTCATTTTACAATCTATTCATTTGTTTCAAATCATCACATTGTACACCTTAAATGTGCATAATGTTATACGTCAAATATATCTCAGTAAATCTGGAAACATGTTAATAATGTGGATTAAATTTACAAGCAGTCATCACATTAGGAATAACAACAAAGGAAAAATATTCTTCCAGTACTTGAAACTGCTATCCAATTCAGCAAAAAAGTCAGTTCATGTCATTGACAAATAAGTGAAATTCCCACATCTTCATCATTTCACTTTTGTCTTGCTCATTAACCTAAAAAAAGAAAAAATCAACTAACATTCCTGTCAAAACTACACTCATTCATCAACGCAATCATAGGTTGGCTAAGAATACGAGTTTGGTGGAAATCAACAAAAAAATTCTGTGATAATTTGATATTTAAAATTTATAATAATAATATTGCATTTTTAATTATTTGCAGAGTGAATGTTACAAATCCTTTACATCATGAAATTTATAATAAACATATGCATCATTCATAATATATGTGTGTTAGACAGATATATATAACATAATCACTACAAAAAACTATACAAAGAGATAACATCTAAAAACACAAGAGGGACATATGGGTGGCTCAGCCGGTTAAGCGTCCGACCTTGGCTCAGGTCATATCTTGCAGTTCATGAGTTTGAGCCCCATGTCGGGCTCTGTGCTGACAGCTCGGAGCCTGGAACCTGCTTTGGATTCTGTGTCTCCCTCTCTCTCTCTCTTCCCCTCCCCCACTCATGCTCTGTCTCTCTCTCTCTCAAAAATAAACATTTTAAAAAATTTAATAATAAATAAAAAATAAATAAAAACACAAGAAGTAACTCAAGATGGAATCAAACAGCCATTCAAATAACCTACAGGAAACAAGAAAAGAGAAAGAGGGAAACAAACAGGAAACAAATGATAAAATGGCAGACTTCAGTTCTAACATATCAATAATTGCCTTAAATAGAAGTGGTCTAAATACACCAAATTAAAAGGCAGAGATTGGTAGATTGGCAAAAATGGATAACAAAGATTCAACTGTACGTTGCTTACAAGAAATCCACTTCAAACTTAATGATACTGGTAGGTTAAATCAAAAGAATGAGAAAAGACATGTCATGCAAACACTAATTTTTTAAAAGGCAGAAGTGGCTATATTAATATCGTGAAAAGTAGGCTTCAGAACAAAGAAAAATTACTAGAGACAAGGAAGGACATTACATAATGGCAAAAGGATCAGTTCTTTAGGAAGACATAACAATCCCAGCTGCGTGTGCACCAAACAGCAGAGCCAGAAGATACATGAGAGGTGAAACAGTTATAGTTGGGATTTCAACATGCCCCTCTCAGCAACAGACAAAACTACTAGAAAGAAAACTGGCAAGGATAGAGAAGATCTGAACTACACAATCAACCAACAGGATTTAACTGACATGTATGAAACATTCCACCCACTGATAGTAGAACACACATTTTTCTTCCTACTGCCCATGGAATATTCACCAAGGCAGATCATATTCTGGCCCACAAAAAAAAAAACAAAAAAAACAAAAAAAAAACAAAAAACAAAACAAAAAAACAAAACAAACCACCCACCCCCAAAATGTTTTAAATTGAAAAATCATAAAAAATGGTCAAGGATCGGGGCGCCTGGATGGCTCAGTCCGTTGAGCGTCCGACTTCGGCTCAGGTCATGATCTCACAGCTCGTGAGTTCGAGCCCCACGTCGGGCTCTGTGCTGACAGCTCAGAGCCTGGAGCCTGCTTCTGCTTCTGTGTCTCCCTCTCTCTCTGCCCCTAACCCACTCATATCCTATCTCTGTCTCTCTCAAAAATAAATAAACATTAAAAAAAAATTTTTTTAAATGGTCAAGGATATGAAAGTTAGGGATGAACTGAGGAACCATTCCAAACTGAAGGAGACATGATAACAAAATGTAATGCGTGTTCTTAGGTGGAACCAGAGATGACCACCTGGTGAAGCAGGTAGCAATATCCGAACAAGGTGTATAGATTAGATGGCAGGGTTGTATCAAGACAGATTTCCTTACTTGAAGGGTTATATGGCGGTTACTTAGAAGAGTATTTTTGCTTGGAGGAAATACACAAAGAATAATTTAGAGGTGATAAGGCAACGTGTATGTACTTATGTTCAAATGGTTTGTGAAAACTAATGCTAATGAGTTTGCACACACACGCAGACGTATACAGGAGGAAAGGAAAAGAGGATGATGAATCAATACAGTGAAATGATAAAAAGTTGGGATTCTGAGTAAAGGAGATATGGATGTTGCTTTCACTGCTCTTCCAACTTAGCTGTAAGTTTGAAATTATTTCGACATAAATTAATTTAACACAATGGAAGTTAAATACACACATACCAGCAAAAGCTGAAGGAATCCACCCACTATAAGATACATAGAGGAGATGAGATTCTATGGCAGAGGACTACTATGTGTATACAGGAATTAAGACAGCACAGGTACTTCTATGAGGAGAGACAAATAGGCCAACCAATAGAATGGGCCCACGTGTATTTGGACAAATTATTAATGGTGCTATATTAATTAGACATCCACATGGAAAAAGAATCTTGACCCCTAACTCATCCCATTACACTAAAGGTCCTATTTTCACGAAGGACACTATAAGACTTGGATTCCCAATCAGGGGACAGAACGCATCCTCCCCACTTTTTCACTGATCAGAGGTTGCTACTGTGGCACCTCAAACTGTTGGCAGGATTAAGAAAGCAGGGTTGGCATGGAAACCAGAGTTTGAGAGTAGAGTCCAGAAGCAGCCAGGTATCCTCCGCGGTGCCAGAGCTAATGACAAACTCAGGAGACTCAACATCGTGACTACAACTGACAGACCTGTCTGGGAGCCTACGTGACACTGTGACATACCACCAAGGTCCGCCACGTGGGAATTAAAGGTCCTTTACAGGAAGCTGGAGGTTCTGGGTAAGCAGGTGGAGGCAAGGACCATCTGGCTCTTACTGCTTAAGTGACTCGCGCTGAATTCACAGGAACGCAAACCTAAGAGCTCCCCATCAGTCTGAATTAGGTCTTATCTAATTCTGTACCCTCAATGCCTGGCACAGGCATTCCTTATGCCTGCTCAGGCTGCCATAACAAGTACCACAGGCTGAGCGGCTTCACCACAGAAATGTATTTTCCCATTATTCCCAAACCTGGAAGTCCAAGATCAGGTGTTGACAGGGTTGGTTTCTTCTAAGGCCTCTCTCCTTGGCTTGTAGATGACCATCTTCTCCCTATGTCTTTCCGCGGTTTTCCCTCTCTGTGTGTCTACATCCAAATTTTCTCTTCCTATGAGGATACCAGTCATACTGGATTAGGGCCCACCCTAAGGAGCTCACTTGAACTCACTCACCTCTGCAAAGACCTTATTAGGACTTTAACATAGGAATTTGGGGACGGAACGCAATTCAGCCCATAAGAGTAGCCGTTTGGTGGCTCTATGCCAAGTAAACAAATGAATTAACGAATGATAGAAGCGTCCATTACAACATCTCTTTTGTGGGAGAATGTTTCAATCCCAGACGCCTGAGCCGAGAATATTTGGGCATTTGTGATTTTCCCGGACCCCTCCCCTTCAGCCAGTGAAACCAAGTGGAGCGCAGTTATCACCAGTTGAACATCAGGGAGCCAAGCTAAGTGCTAATACGATCTACTCATTACAACTACTGCTTTGATACCTTCGATGTCCCAGAACTAAACATCGAGGCCCAAGGAGACTCCCTGAGTCAAATTCAGTCACTTTTTGGATTAACCTTAACAATCCCAAATGCTGAAAAAAGCATTCAGGCACACACAACCACCACCCTGAGAAAGACTCTCATTGTCAGGATATGTGATAGGAGGATAATCTGGTTGCTCCAAGACCTATAGCCACTTATTTCCAATTTTTCAGGACAACACAACCAATATGGCCAGAGTCCTAATTTCAAAAATGTAGTTCCCTTGCCATTGTGCGTATCCTTACATTCAGTGGGACACATGCTCAAATTTTGGTAACTGAGTAAAATGGTGGTTTAAAAACGTCTGGATACAAAAAAAAAAAAAGCCTGGATACCAGGGCACTAAACCTGGTCCTAATCTCTAAAGATACCATCCCCTCTAAAAATGAGTACTTTGAAGTTAATCATCTTGGTGGACCCTTTAAGTCTTAAGAATGTTTGTCCACAGATACCCTGGTTTCTTTATAAAAATTATGGCTTTGAGGGGCGCCTGGATGGCTCAGTTGGTTGAACATCCAACTTTGGCTCCGGTCATGATCTCACAGGTTGTGAGTTCGAGCACTGTGTCAGGCTCTGTGCTGACAGCTCAGAACCTGGAGCCTGCTTTAAGTTCTGTTTCTCCCTCTCTCTGACCCTCCCCTGCTTATGCTCTGCCTCTGTCTCTCTCTCTCTCAAAAATAAATGTTAAAAAAATTCTTAATTATGGCTTTGACATCTATATGTCACGTGATTCATTCATTCATTCATTCATTCATTCTCTTGATCATTATTCACTCACTCAGTATTTTTTTTACTGGACCAATATTAACTGAGCATGTCCTATGTGCTAGGCACAGTTCTAAGGCCTAGGATACAACAATAAAAGGTTTCTGTACTAGCAGGGAAGATAGAAGCTAAGTAAATTATGATAACAATAAGAACAACTGAAAAAGATAATTAAAAACCAAGTGATCTCCATTATCCCTTTCCTGTGTTTAGATTCAGATCACAACTACTCTCAAGCTTCTGTCTTCTAACTTGAAGTATCTCGGTGGGTTAGCTTAGTTCGTGCCACCTCACGTCCTCTTCATAAAAATAACAGTCTTTTCGACCCCCTAATAGTTCACACTTACTAAGCACTTCTGTGTCAGGGATCCAACTAAGCACTTCACATACGTTATCTCCTTAATCAACACAATATTCCCAGAAGGGCTGGCACCATTTTACAGGCAAAAAAAACCAAGGCTCACAGAGACTGGGTGACTTGTCCAAGCAAGTGGGGGACCAAGGATTTGACCTGTCCAGGCATGCGCCATGCCATTTTAGGTTACACAATATTGACTACCATTATTCTCCACGTGGTGCACATGATCCCTGACCTAAATTAGTTCCTAAAATCATGGAGGATCTCAGAGAGTCCTCCGGCCCTTCTAACGGACCTTTTAGCTCTGCTAATTTACTGACTGATTCCAAATGCCATTTGGGACCAGAGCCTAGTTGGCTCCATCTGAGTTTTTAGGGAGGATTAAAAAAAAAAAAATAGAGATGCCAGGATTTGAACCCAAGGCTAAAAATACATCTGCCTCTTCTGGAAAACTCCCCCAGGTGATTCTGGTGAGCAGCCAGGGAGAAGACTGGCTCCTTCCGCCCAACCTTCCTGACATAGGCAGACTCTGCCGGGAAACTTTCAGAAACAGACTGCGTTACGTACCAGTTTGATTAGTCCTAATGTTTGGAACCTTCTTTCTTCATTGCCTGAACTCTGCCCTTCCCAAATTTTGGTTGCCTGAAGAAATGGGAGTCATCCAGCAAAAACCAATGCCATATGGTTGAAAGTTATTATAGATGATAAACAAGTTTACATCCCACTTCCTGGAACTATGCTGCTTTGTTCTGGTTTTTATAAGGAAAAAAAAAACAAAAACAGAGCATCTCAGAGTACAAATCATGAAACAAAAGAGTCACACGTGTGCCTCATTATACCCACTTTGCAAATAGATCAAAGGAATAGAAAGAAGAGAAAAAGGAAGACGGGGGTTGGGAGAGGAGACAGTTGATGGGGACAGAAAGAGGAGTCAAATATGGGCTCTACCAACTATGATTCTGAATTTTAAAAACCCACTTTCACTCTTACTCAAAAGAACAATACAGAGATTCGCCCCCCCCCTTACCAAAAGCATGCTGTACCTTCATTGGACAAAAAGATCCAGGGAAGTTTCAATCCTTAATGCATGAAAATTCCCCAAGAGCCCAAGAAGGGCTTTTTTGCTGGATTGTGATGGAAAGCCCACTCCTTCATGTATAATTGAAGATACTTAGGACAGCATTACAACTCTTCCTGCTTATACACAAACTGCTTCCAAATCCTCACTAATGTGCAGCTCTCTCAGGAAGCTCTCTTAAGCAATTAAAAATGGTAATTCTGCCCCCTAGCAAGAGTCTGAGCACCCCCCGCCTTACTGTGGATTATAGCAGCACATTTAGCGGCTATTCAAGGGTACACATTCTATAAACTTTCCTCAAACTGTGCTTTGCTAAATACCTAGGTGAGGCACGTTAACTTCTTTAAAAATAACAAATAACGAAACGTCTGTTTTTGATGAGCATTTCCTTTTAATTTATCCAGTCGATTTCTAACTTGCTAAGGGTGCGGAGTAAAACTAGATGATGTTCCCTTTTACCCCCTCAGGAACAATTTGTTTCTGAAAATGTAATGCTGGAGTCCCCACCTTCCACATAGCAATACTATACTGAATGGAGTGTTATTTTGCATTACAATTCTGATGCACAGTCTCCAAAAATGTAAGGAAAAAAAAAATAGCCACCTTAGTGAGCTATGTAGTTACAGCAATGTTATTCAATGCCTGGTCCACAGACCAGCAGCACCAGCACCTGAGATCTTGTCAAAATAAAACAAAACCAAAAACAAAACAAAACAAAACAAAAAACCCACTGCTTTAGAGCAGTGATGCCCAACGAGGCTGAATTTGCCTCCCAGGAGACACTGGGCAATGTCTGGAGACATTTTTGGTTGCCACAACTGGGGGTGAGGATACTACTGGCACCGAGTAGGGTGGACGCCAGGGATGCCTCACATCGCCCTACAGTGAGTAGGACACCCCACAACAAAGAACTCTCCTGCCCCAAAGGCCAACAGTGTCACTCCTGAGAAACTCTGATTAGAGAAAAGTGAATTGGAAACAGTGGAGTTAAAATAGGGAGAGTTAAAAAAAAAAAAAGTATTTCAAGCTGACAACTAATAGAGATAAAAGAAGGAGAAAAGAAAACATTGGCATGAAGGCCATGGAGCTTCGGGCTGTGATCATGGGAACTGTGTACCCTTGGGGAAGTCACCCTCTCTCAATTTCATTTTACATGTCTATACAACAAAGGAAGAAGAGACTGAACCAGAAGAATGCGATTATTATCCCTGAGGTCCTTTTCGGAATCAAAGCATTATAATTTAGGCAGTATTTCCCAAGCTTGAACAATCCATGCATCACCTTCACTATGTTCGCCATATCTGAACGCCATCTTTGCTATTTCAGTTTTTACTTTAATTAACATATTTCCCAGGTTCAGGGTGCATTCTTAAAAGAAAATTTTATGTCACTATCATTAGTTTAAAGCCACTCCTAGTTGCCACAACTGGAAGTAAACACCATTAATGGAAAACAATGTTATTAAAGTCTAGCCAGATACTCCTGTCTTCCCAAGACTTTGAGCTCCAGGTCAGTTCTCTCTTGGTTAAATGGGAGATTAATGAGCGTTAAAGGGATAAAAGGCATGTTAGCACCAACCCAAGATTCTCTGTATTACCTGAAGTGATTTTACATTCCACCGGTGATGCATCCTACAGTTTGGAAGATGGTGGCATAACAATTAAGAGGGAAAACTTTGAAAGTGGTTCCATTTGAGTTCCGGACTTCACTCTACGACTGACTGGCTGTGGGATGTTGGGCAAGCGATTTAACCTTACTCAGCCCCAGTTCTTCATTGGGAGCTAGTAACAGGACCTAGGGTATTATGGCAGACAGCCTCTGAGATGGCCTCCCCATGATCTCCACCTTCAGGCATTTATGCCCTTGTACAATCCCCGCCTCTTGAGTATGTGCTGAATCTAGTGACTGCTTGCTTATAACCAGTGGCAAACAGCAATAATGACGGGATGTCACTTCTGAAATTGGGTTGCAAAAACGTTGTCTCCCTCCCCGCACTGCCCCGTCTGTCTGTCTGTCTCTGTCTCTCTCTCTCTCTTTCTCCCCCTCCCTTCCTCCCTTTCTCCCTCTCTCCTCTTGTACTAGAGAAACAAGCTGCCATATTAACAGCCAGCAAGGCTATGAGGCCAACCAACAGCCATGAAAGCAACCTTGGAAATGAATCTTCCCCAAGTGAAGCCTTGAAAGGACAGCAGTCCCAGCCTAGGAGACACCCTGAGTCAGGGTTATCTATCAAAAATGCACCCAGATTCCTGATCCACAGAAACCATAACATAATACATACTGTTCTACACTGCTACATTTTGGGATAATTGGGATAATTTGTTTTGCAGCAAGAGATAACTAATACAAGTTACTCTGCAGGTTATACACGGTAATGGCCTTCCATTCAGGGAAAAAGTCCTGCTGGAAACAGTCTCATACAAAGTGGAAGAAATCCACAGTAGCTTCTAGGATTAGTTAACCAATTCCATTGTAAATATCAATGGACAACCAAAGGTCCCCAGACATTTGAGAACTGAGATGAACACAACTGACTTACAGTCAAAGGAGAGAAAGCATTAAAAAAAAAAAAAAAAAAAAAATCTCTAGGGGGTGCCTGGGTGGCTCAGTTGGTTGAGCATCCAACTCTTGATTTCAGCTCAGGTCATAATCCCAGGGTTGTGGGATCGAGCCCCACATTGGGCTCTGTGCTGAGCGTGGAGTCTGCTTAAGATTCTCTCCCTCCCTCTCCTTCTCCACCTCCCCTGCTGTGTGCATGTGCTCTCTCTCAAAAAAAAAAAAAAAAAAAAGACTCTCTAAAATTATAATTGGTATCTTCATAGAGATTCAAGAAGATATTCATTTTTAAATAATAGTAATTATTAGTAATGATAATTGTAGGTCCTAATTATACCGAAGTTTGCAGCAAATACAAAGGAGTTCCTAGAAATTAAAACTTTTATTGCCTACAATTTTTGATTTAGTGGACCTCCTGGAAAAAAATCTGAGAAAATCTTCCAGAACATAAGGAGAGAAAAAGAGATGCAAAATATGGTATGAAAACTAAAAAACTATAAAGGTATAACCCAAGACATTCAAAGTACGTCTAATAAGAGATCCCAGAAATGAGAACAGAAAATGGAAATGGAAAAATAATTTTATTTATTTATTTTTAATTTTATTAATATTTATTCATCTTTTGAGAGAAAGAGACAGAGTATGAGTGGGAGAGGGGCAGAGAGAGAGGGAGATACAGAATCCGAAGCAGGCTGCAGGCTCTGAGCTGTCAGCACAGAACCCGACACGGGGCTCAAACCCACAAACTGAGCGATCAGGACCTGAGCCGAAGTCAGACACTCAACCAACTGAGCCACCCAGGCGCCCCAAAAAAATAATTTTAAAAATAACAGAATCATCATCTTGATACATGCAAGAAAGGCATTCAGTAAAATCTAACATCTATTAATGATTTAAAAATTAACACACTAAGGAAAACTTTCTCAACCAATAAAGGATATCTATCAAAAAAAAAAAAAAACTCTAGAACAACTGATAAGACATCACTCTGAATTACATAGTTTTACTGAATTCTATTCCACCCAAACCTGAAAAGATACACATGTAAACTTTAGAGTTCTAATAAAACATAACTTTCATAAAAAAAGAATTAACATTTTCTTGAAAAATCTACCACAAACAGATGAATTGTTAAAACCTTAGAAACATCCCCATTAATGTCAGGAATCAAATATCATACTTGCTACTTACAGTTAAAATTGTAATTGAGATTTCAGCCACTCCAACAAGACAACAAAAATAAATGATGTTTGGGGTGCCTGGGTGGCTTAGTCAGTTAAGCGTCTGACTTCAGCTCAGGCCATGATCTCATGCAAGCTCATGAGTTCAAGCCCTGCATCAGGCTCTGTGCTGACAGCTCGGAGCCTGGAGCCTGCTTCGGATTCTGTGTCTCTGTCTCTCTGCCCCTCCCCTGCTCACGCTGTCTCTCTCAGATAGAAAATTTTTAAAAAACATAAAAAAAAAAATTTTTAAACAAATGGAATACAAGAAGAAAATTCTATAACCAATATGATTGGGTAAAGAGAAAATATAAGATAATTTATAGATAAACTATTAGAACCAATAAGAGAGCTCAGCAAGGTTATTGCATATACTAACAACATACTGGTATCTGTAAAATCTCTATATTCCAAGAACTACATGTAGTTACATGTGTAGTTAGAACATGTAAAAGGAAAACTATCCTATTCAAATAGCAACACAAATTATTGTATACCTAGGAATAGAAGACCTTTATGAAGAAAACTATAAAAGATTGAAATACCTACAAGAAGTCCTAAATAAATATATGTAAATTTGGAAACACTCGAAAATGTGACAAATTTTGTTCCCATCCATGAAATATATTGTGTGCGTGTTTCAGGCAAGTTATTCAAAAGTGAATGTGGGGAGCCTAGGTGGCTCAGTTGGTTGAGCGTCCGACTTTTGATTTTGGTTCAGGTCATGATCTCAACGGTCCGTGAGTTCAAGCCTCACATTAGGCTCTGCACTGACAGTGAGAAGCTTGCTTGGGATTCTCTGTCTCCCTCTATCTCTGCCCCGCCCCTGACAAATACATAAATAAGCATTTAAAAGTGAATATGAACGGGCTAAGCCAATTTTGCAAATAAGAACAATGAGGAAGTTTCACCCTACCAAATTTTACCACATCATACAGGGTCATAGCGTTAAAAACCATGAAGCTCTGTTATAGGAATTTGCTACCAAACAAATCCAAACTCATGAATGATTTGGCAAAACTAGCTCATTATTTGGACAAAACAACAACAACAACAAAGTTGGATCCCTACCACAGTCCTTTACAAAGGTGAACACCAAATTCCTTGAGGACCTAAATGCCAAATGTGATACCAGAAATCTAACATAAGACATTGTACGAGTTTTTGTGGTCTCTAAATAGAGAAGGACTTTTTTTTTTTAATGTTTATTATTTTATTTTTGAGACAAAGACAGACAGAGTGTGAGCAAGGGAGGGGCAGACAGGGAGACACAGAATCTGAAGCAGGCTCCAGGCTCCAAGCTGTCAGCATAGAGCCCAACGCGGGACTCAAACTCACGAACCGTGAGATGGTGACCTGAGCTGAAGTCAGACGTTTAACCGACTGAGCCACCCAGACGCCCCATGGAGAAGAACTTATTAAATAAAATCCAAAATCTCATACCATAAGTGAGAAACTGGTAGTTCTGAGTACATCGAAATTAAGGATTCTTGTTGAAAAAACAAATCACATAGTTAACCAGTAGATGGTAGCCTGAGAGAAGGTGTTCGTAACATACAAAACTGATGAGGGATTCACATCTAGAAAACAAAAGAAACTCAAAATCAACAAGAGAATATGTAAACTCCAGCAGAAAAATTCAGAAAAGGATATTGACAATTTGCAGATCGGGAAACCAGAATGGCTGACAAATAAATGAGGAAAGGCCCAGTCTCACCAATAATCAAAGACATACAAATGAAAGCAGTAAGATACCACTTTATTCTATCAGACTGGCAAAGATTGGAAAGTAAGGTTATAACTGGAATCTCCATGCATTGCTGACAGGAGTGTAAATGGGTTCCATCCTTCTAGAGAACAACCTGGCAGTATTCTGTGAAAGGAAATCAATGTAAGCCCTAGGACCTAGTTCTTGTACTATAGAGATTTTACAGATACCTGTATATTGTCAGTATATGCAATAACCTTGCTGAACCTTCCCCTCCCCTGAACACATACACTTCATAGCAACTCTCACACAGAAGCACACAGTGACATGCATGAGGCTGTGTATTGCAAACCCGCTTGTGTAGTAGGGAGCTAACTATTGCTAGATGTCCATCACTGAGGGAAATGTAATAGAAAACTGTAACCAGGGGCACCTGCGGTAGTTAAGTGTCTTTTGGCTCAGGTCATGATCTCACGGTTCGTGAGTTCAAGCCCCTGACAGCAGGCTCTGTGCTGAGCATGCAGCCTGCTTGGGATTTTCTCCCTCCCTCTTTCTCTGCCCCTCCCCACTTGCTTTCTCCGTCTCTCTCAAGGTAAATAAATAAACCTAAAAAAATAATAAAATTTAAAAACAAAACTGTAACCAATGTGTGCTTTGGCATACCTTGCAACAAACAGTTCAGAGGAATTAACTAGAGGTACATACAGCACATAATACATCTGAAAACCATGATATTGCTTTTAAGAATTAAGAAACAATTGTATCGTGGGATGCCTGGGTGACTCAGCTGGTTAAGCATCAGACTTTGGCTCAGGTCATGATCTCGCGGGTTCAAGCCCTGCGTCGGGCTCTGTGCTGACAGTTCAGAGCCCGGAGCCTGCTTCAGATTCTGTATCTCCCTCTCTCTCTGCCCTTCCGCCATTCATGCTCTGTCTCTCTCTCTCTCTCTCTCTCTCTCTCTCTCTCTCTCTCAAAAATAAATAAAACGTTAAAAAAATTTTTTAATCTTTTGCATGATACTGTTTGTATCACTTGAACACATATACACCTAAAATAACAATATCCATTTTACAGAGAAACACAGGTCTCCAGACACATATATCAAACTTGAGTGGGTGCCTATGGCAGGAGCAGGTGGGTAAGATGTGGAAGGGGATTAAGAATATGAAAATAAAGGGGTCAAAAAATAAAACCAAACAAGGGAAGAACCTTGAACAGGCCAATGATAACACATACAATGAACAGAGGAGTATGATTAACTCAGCTCTCTGAACTTGAGATCAAAAACCCACATTTCACAAGGAAGAACAAAGGGCCAAGAACAGCCAAAAGAATAGCCAAGAAGAGCCAAGAAGGGAAGCAAGATAGTTGGCTTTGTCCTACCAAACATCCAGACTTTTTAAAAAACCATAACAATTAAGGCAGGAGTGCAATAAAAACAAATCCCAGGAATGACAGCTGTGCAAGTGGGTATGAAAACAAATGGCCCAAATTATAACAGGAAGTCAGAGAGCTCTAAAAAAAATAGATAAGTCATCTAATGTATTTGACACAGACTCTAGACAGGCTTGAGGAAATAACAATAGCCATATGGTTACAATATGTCGTATACTTTCCCCTTTCCACCATCCCTCCTCCCAAGTTTTATTAATTGTATCTCCTTTGTTTTATTTTTTTTTAACTTTTTAAAAATTTTATTTATATATTCTGAGAGAGAAAGAGAGAGAGAGAGAGAAGCAGAGAGGCAGACAGAGAAGGGGAGAAAGAATCCCAAGCAGGCTCCACGCTGCCAGCACAGAGGCCGATGTGGGGCTGGAACTCACAAACCATGAGATCATGACCTGAGCCGAAACCAAGAGCCGGACGCTTAACCAAGTGAGTCACCCAGGTGCCCTAATTGTATCTCCTTTAAAGAACACAACCGTAATGACACCTAAGTCCAGTAAGTCCAATCACACAAATTCATTCTTCGGTAAGTGACGTTTATGTAACACTTTGAAACTATTAGTTTATGGTTTCAATTTAACCTTTGGACAAAACCCAAAAGAATTAATTTTTCTGTATTATAGAGAAGAAATCTAAATGTTATAAACCTGGGCAACGTACAAATGACAAAAAGAAGTTAGGAGGTAAAGTGATTTGGGCCTTCTCTGTAGAAGAGCAGGTGATGGGTGCACAACCTTGGGGGCAGTGGGGCGGAATTGGTGCTGTGGGGAAAGTGTCCATCATCATTCCAACCAGTGGCATGGCATATGATACAGGAGCTCAGAGGAAAAAAGACAACAGGGAAGGAAAGAGAGGCTTCAGAGAACCAAAGAGCAAAAACAGCCAGAAACGACGAAAAAGCATGATCTCCACGGAGGTCACAAGGTAGCAGAGATCCAGTCCAAAGAGGTTCCTAGAACTCATGTGACCCCAAGTTTAGATGCTTTTGCTTCAAAGTATTTCAGAAACCACAAGAATGAGTGTGGGAAGGGATAAAGTTCTGCATTCTTCAAACTCTGAAGCACTTAAAAATCAGTCACGAATGGCTCCATTTTTAGAGTTGCTGAGATCTGGTCATTCGCAAGGCAACTTAAGCACTTTACAGTTAGTCCACTTGAGACCCTGAAGTAGAGACTGCCACAGCCATTTCTTTACATGTCTGTTGAATTACATCCCTTTGGAAGGGGGATGTCCAAGTTCACACCAATTCCCCCTTCCTTTAAGATGTGTGTGTGTTAGCCTGTGTGTGTGTGTGTGTGTGTGTGTGTGTGTGTGTGTGTGTGTGTGTAAATACTCTCTCACTTCAGAGCCTCTGCTCATGCTATTCCTTCTGCCTAGTGGGCTTATTCCCTGCTCCTCACATGGCTTCTCCTTCTCATGCTATTCACCTCAACTTAAATGTCAACTTCTCAGTGAGGCCTTCCTTGACGATCCTAAGTGAGTCCCTTGCTATTATCTGTTGTCAATCTACCAATATTTATTAAACACCTCTTTTGTGCCAGGCTCTGTTCGTTCTCTGGTCACAGAACTGTGACCAGATAAAGGCCCTGCCCACAAGGGGCATTTCCTGTTTACATTTTTTTTTCTAAAAGGAAGGGTTCTCTTCCTTTGAAATACAGGTTCCATGAGGGCATGGACAGGTGTGTTTAGCTCATCATTTTAACCACCCCCAGCACCTAGGACAGTACAAGGCATACATCTGGCACAAGATTTGCAAAAGAATCAAGGAACAGATGACTTCTACGCAGCCCATTACCTGGAGCCCAAGGGACACTAGACCTGAGTTATGCCAGATTCTCTCTCACAAGAGTTTGGAATTTGATCCACGGACATAGGTGGGTCGGGAGCCAGACGAGAAGACCCTAACTCCTATGGTAAAGTCCCCATCTGCCCTGAGTCCTGCCTGTCCCAAGGTCACATTGTCTAACTCTTCTTGGAGCTCATGAAATAAATCCTCCTTCCAATAAATTTCCCAAAGCCAATTTTAGTCACATTCTATATCTGGCAACTCACTTAATGCCAACTGATTAGCACAAAAGGACATTAATCGGCTCACATCAAAATCTGGTTTAAAATGCTTCTAAGGCTTCCTATTATTCCTAGAATAAAACCCGGACTCCTTACCTGTGCTGGAAAAGTCCTGCATCATCTGGCCCTGCCTATTTCTCCTACCCCATCTCCTATCTTCACTGGCCTTCTTTCGGTTTCTTAAGCATCCCATCCTGAGTTCTTTTCCACCTCCAAGCCTTTCCACATGCTCTTCTCATTGCTTGGAATGTTCTTCCCTCAGTTCTTCAAATGTCCAGCTTCTCTTTAGCCATGAGATCTCCACTCAAATGTCACCTCCCCAAGGAGACCTTCTATGTCAGTCATGGACCCAGCAAGACTCAATTGGCATATTCCCATTAGAACATTAGGACTACTTATCAAGGTGTGGGGAGCCACAATGGATAGTACATTACCCCAGAAGCAACAGAGGGGCCAGTGTCACTCCTGGTCCTGAAGGAAAGAGGGTAATGGGGCTCTCTGGAACCCCAAATGAGAGTTCCTTAGAGAGGCTTCCCTGGAGGAGCCATGACCTTCAACCCAGTGATTCACCAGCTCAAGGCAACTCAGCAAGGAGAGAACCAAGGAAGAAAATATCCCGACATCACTCTCCTCCCTCCTTCTATACTCCTGCCAGGATTCCGTGTTGGTCAAACCCATCTGAAGCCAGAGGACAAAGAAGCTTGTTGCAGCTGAAAAGGGTTGGCAAACATTTTCTGCGGAGGGCCAGACAGTAAACATTTTCAGCTTTCTGGGCCATACAGTCTCTGTCAAAATGACTCAACTCTGACATCATAGCATGAGAAAAGCCACAGACAATACATAAATGAACAGGTGTGGCTATGTTCCAATAAAACATTATTTACAGAAACAGGCAGTGCGCCATATGGTGTTGGGCCTGGATGCAGAACATTCAAGGCAGACTGCTGGGTCAGAAGATGGAGTGGAGTGGGCCTCTGGGGGGCTCAGTCGGCCGCCGACCTCGGCTCAGGTCGTGATCTCGCAGTTCATGCGTTCGAGCCCTGCACCGGGCTCTGTGCTGACAGCGCAGAGCCTGGAGCCTGCTTCGGATTCTGTGTCTCCCTCTTTCTCTGCTTCTCTCTCGCGCTCTCTCCCTCTCTCTCTCTTAAAGATAAATGAACATTAAAAAAATAAAAATAAAAAAAGAAGATGGGGTGGAGAAAGGAAGAGCGTGTCTCCAGGGCTCAACAGGGTTTATGTGGCATCCCTTCACCAGCCACCCCATCTAAGTGTCCCCTACTACAAGTCACTATCACATTACCCAGTTTTATTTCCTTCAGCACAAATTGTAAGCACCTTACCTGCTTTTCAATAAGAGTAGGGGCTGTGGCTTTATTGCTTGCCACCGTATCCCTAGCACCCAAAACGGTGCCTGACACACGGTAGCTTCTCAAATAAATCTTTCTGAAGGCACAGGAAGACTTAACTAATACAGTGTGACACAGCTGACAAGACATCTGGTCTCCTTAACTCATGTGCACCAAATGATACCCTCCAAACATAGCTCTCCTCTCCAGTCCACGTGTAAGTGTAATTCTTGTCTATTCCACTTCAGTCTTCCTAGTACCCTCTCCAGACCAAGCCTGCTCATCTATCACCCCCAGGAACTCCCCCTCCCATTACTCCAGGTTCCAATTCCACACATGGATGTTCAACCTTTCAAACTGTAAATGGTTTGCAATCCACATTCTTTGGAAATGATTCTGCTTTAGAAGACCTCTCCCACACCTCCAGCGCAGGCAGCTGCTTGGAATGTCTCCATTTCATCCTACTTTCCAGGGTAGGGCAGTGAGAAGAGGAAGGAAGGGCTTGGAAGCATCTTTGTTAAAAAAAAAAAAAAAATCCCCTTTTCCTTATTAATACCAAAGTTGACAGAGCTCCAAAATTATCCAACGAGAGAAAAACAGTTATCATAAAATTTAATTAAAGTCATCAAAGACGATTCAACAGAGGATCACAACGTGGGAAGGATTTAGCATAGGGCATTAAGATAAAAAAAAATCAAGATACAAAATTGTGTGTACACTTTCACTGCAAGTGTGTGGGAATGTACCTGGATATACACAAGGCATGAGAAATTGCATGGGAAATATCAATAGCTAGGATATTGGGGTGTGGGTGACTTCTTTCTGATTTCTAGGACTACTGTTATAACATTTGCTAATTATTTGGTTCATCCAGGAGTTGCACAGGATAGTCCAAAACACAGCATTATCTTTATTATATATTATCAATTATTATGCATTATCAATATATATTATACATGTGCATATATATTATATAATATTATTGGATATTATATGTTATCTATATATTCTACCTGTGTATATATATTAAATTAAATTAAATTAAATTAAATTAAATTAAATTAAATTATACATGCATGTATGGATATATATAATGGTATACTGGTATATAAAAAATGATATGTTCTCTGGTAGAGTGGAGGACAGATGAATGGGAAAAGGATTGCGTTTTAAGTCAGAGAATTTGTGTTTTGTGCCCCTCTACCCGGAAGTGGTTTCATAAAAAGGCATGGTTTAAAAAATTAACAGTACAGAATCTGTTTCCCCCTCATACTTTCTCTCTCCAGCCTTGCTCCCCCTCAACCACCACCACTTGTGATCCTTGTGAGAAAATCAAAATTATTGGACACTGGAAAGGTAAATGGTTTTCTAATAATATTAGCCAAAAAGACACTGTTCTTCTGCAGCAAACCCCTGAGACCATAGCAGTTACTTTATGACTGTCAGAGGCTGGTACTTGAGACTAATGCAAAATTTGGAAGCAGATGCATTCAACTTCTTACCATTCCTAAAGATCTGGAGCCTTAACTCTTCCATTTTCACAGATCAGCAGAACCTCTCTCTCCTCCTTCTCTTTCCCTCTCCTCTCCCTCTCTCTCCATCTCCTCTCTCCCCTTCCCTCCTCTCTCCATCTCCTCCCTCCCTCTCTCCCTCTCTCTCCATCTCCTCTCTCCCTTTCCTCTCTCTCTCTCCTCCTCTCTCCCCTTCCCTCCTCTCTCCATCTCCTCGCTCCCTCTCTCCCTCTCCTCTCCCTCTCTCTCCATCTCCTCTCTCCCTTTCCTCTCTCTCTCCTCCTCTCTCCCTTTCCTCTCTCTCTCTCCTCCTCTCTCCCCTTCCCTCCTCTCTCCATCTCCTCCCTCCCTCTCTCCCTCTCCTCTCCCTCTCTCTCCATCTCCTCTCTCCCTTTCCTCTCTCTCTCTCCTCCTCTCTCCCCTTCCCTCCTCTCTCCATCTCCTCCCTCCCTCTCTCCCTCTCCTCTCCCTCTCTCTCCATCTCCTCTCTCCCTTTCCTCTCTCTCTCTCCTCCTCTCTCCCCTTCCCTCCTCTCTCCATCTCCTCCCTCCCTCTCTCCCTCTCCTCTCCCTCTCTCTCCATCTCCTCTCTCCCTTTCCTCTCTCTCTCTCCTCCTCTCTCCCCTTCCCTCCTCTCTCCATCTCCTCCCTCCCTCTCTCCCTCTCCTCTCCCTCTCTCTCCATCTCCTCTCTCCCTTTCCTCTCTCTCTCTCCTCCTCTCTCCCTTTCCTCTCTCTCTCTCCTCCTCTCTCCCCTTCCCTCCTCTCTCCGTCTCCTCCCTCCCTCTCTCCCTCTCCTCTCCCTCTCTCTCCATCTCCTCTCTCCCTTTCCTCTCTCTCTCTCCTCCTCTCTCCCCTTCCTCTCTCTCTCTCCTCCTCTCTCCCCTTCCCTCCTCTCTCCGTCTCCTCCCTCCCTCTCTCCCTCTCCTCTCCCTCTCTATCTCCTCTCTCCCTTTCCTCTCTCTCTCTCCTCCTCTCTCCCCTTCCCTCCCCTCTCCATCTCCTCCCTTCCTCTCTCCCTCTCTCCGTTTCTCTCTCTCTCTTCCCCTACCCCTATCTCTCACTCTTTCCCTTCCTCCTTCTATTTTGGAATCCTAAACATACCTAAAACCAAAAGGCGTAGATTTAAAATCACCCTATTAAATATCATAGATCTGGGGGTCCACTTGGCATTGAGAAGCTATTCTTTGAATTCACCTCATTTCATCTTGTTCGAATCACTTCATTTCTGTAGTCCATTGAATCTGTGACTGTTCCCTTGGCCTACATTTTAATTTTACCTTTGGTACATATCTCATGCTATAATTTCTTAACCAGCCAATCTGAAGGGTTTTTTTTTTCCTGCCCTTCCAAACACAGATCTCTCCCCTGTAAAATCACGAGTTACAAAGAAACGATCACAAATGCTAATAATTGAGTACAAAGTCACAGCATTTTTCATATTTTGTTTAACAATAAAAACCCACCAAAAATAACCTAAATACCTAATGATCGAGGAATGGTTACATAAGTAACAATCCATCAAATCAATGGGAAATTATGCAGATCATAAATGTATCTGTAAAGAATGGTAAAGGTGATATAACATTGATTGAGAAAAGCAGGAAACAAAACTGTATATAATCCCACTTAAAAATTTTTTTTAACATTTATTTACTTTTTGAGAGACAGAAACAGCATGAGTGGGGGGAGGGGGCAGAGAGAGAGAGAGAGAGAGAGAGAGAGACAGAATCTGAAGCAGGCTCCAGGCTCTGAGCTGTCAGCACAGAGGCCGACGCGGGGCTTTAACTCTTGAACTGCGAGATCATGACCTGAGCGGAAGTCAGACACTTAACCAACTAAGCCACCTGGGTGCCCCTACAATCCCACTTTATTGGAGAAAAATATACACATGTAGAAAGGGAACAAAAAGGAAATATTCTCTTATTTTGGGGAGTGGTTACTATTGGATGGTAGGCTATAGGTTGAGCTCTCTTCTTCTTTATGCTTTCATTCATTTTCGAACTTTTCCAGAATGAATACACATTACTTTTATATTTGGAAATAAACTTATTTCAAATTTCAAAAGTGTAAGTTGCTACATCAGCTTCCAGAAAGCTCCAATTAAGTCTTCTCCCTCTCCCAGTCAGGCTATTCCCTCTCATTTTAAAAAAGGGAAGGTATTGTCACACTATTAAGCAATCAGGCAGTAGGTTTCATCCAAGAGTAATAAACTGACCTCTCAAGAGAAAATTAGTGAAGCTCAGGAAATTAGAGTTGGAAACCCCTACTGAGTGGTCTAATGCATCCCTCAAGAATCCGCACCATATACATTACACTTTCTGGTGTGGGCACTTTCTTTTCCATTTAATTGTAAATATTTCAAGTGATTGCAATTTCACTGCTACATTTCAGATAAGTCAACAGCTATTAAACCATCTCTCCTGAGTGGAATATAATAACTTCAGCAAACTTCAGAGATGTCCATTTAACTCTCTTGCCTGGACCTGTTAGCTGAACAAGTAGCTTAGACCTCGTTCAAATTCTGGCACCTCCACTTAGCTGTAAGACCTTACACAAGTCCCTTTACCCAGCTTGTCATAGTTCCCTCATCTGTACCTCACCAATGGTGCTGTAGGAATCAAATGAGATGATGCATCTAGGGAATGCATCAAAGGCAGACAATAGGTACTCAGTAAATGTTTGGTGATTCTGGAGTGTCGGACCAGTGTTGAACAGGTGTTTCCCTGGCAGAGGAGATGGGCCATGCTGAGTCAACAACTCCTTCTTTTGTATTTCCCTGGGTGGCACAAGTGGGTTGGAGCAAACAATATAGTCCATGACCTTGAATCAGCAAAATTCCACTGGGTACCCAAACATTGGGCTTAGTCATACCAACTAAATTCACCAGCCTCAGACCACAAACATGGCTCAGAGAGAATCCACTGAGCCTTTGCACTGTTGATAAGAGCTGCAATTGTAACACTGGCCTTGGGGAAAGAGAAGAGAGAACCAAGGGAAGAGTGTGTTTGCAACAGAATCAGTAGGGTTTGGTGACTCACTCATGTAGAGACTGAAGGAAAGAGAAGAGTTCCCAAACTGGACGACTAAATGCACAAGTTTACTGATCCAATGAGTATCTACAGAGCACCTACTAAGGGCCAAGAACTATTCCAGGCACGGGGATACCGTAGTGAACCGGGGGGCGGGGTGCGGGGGGTTGGGGAATCTCTGCTCTTGTGAGTTTATCTTTTCATGGGGAAGACAGACAATGAACAGTAAACAAATAAACAAAGAGGACAGTTTCTGGTGGTGATAACTGTGAAGAAGGCAATGAACAGGGTAATGGGGTGGGAAATAAGAGGGCCATATTTAAATGGTCAGGGAAGGACTCTCTCAGGAGGTAACACGTGCGGTGATGGGTCCTGAAACATGAGAGGGGCCCACGAGGTGGAGAGAAGGGGAAGCATTCGAGGAAGAAGGAGCAGCAGATGTGAGTCCTTGAGGTGGGAAAAGGCTAGGTGTATTTGAGAATAGAGCAAAAATACCTTCATTAACTGAAGTATAGTGAGAGGAGAGAATTGGTAGGACAGATGGTTGGACAAGTGGACAGGACTTAGCTAAGGACCAAGCCTTGAGAAGCAGGTTCTTAGGACGTTAGACGTGTTCCCTTTGACATACTGAGTTCGAAGTTCCAGAGGGGATCTCCAAACTAAAGATCCAAGACTTCGTCCTGAGAACGAGGGACAGTAGTGACATACAAGAAAATGTTCAGTAGTGTCAGAATCGCTGATGAATGTTCTAAAAATACAGATTTCTGGGGCGTCACCCAGGGAAATTCTAATTCAAGGAGGTCTTGGTGAAGATCCAGAAATCAAAAAATAATTAAAATTTTTTTTAAAAAATCTGGAAATCATTTTTGCTGTACTCACGGGTAATTCTCATCTATTCAAGCAGTATTCCTTGCATTCTTACTATGTGCCAGGAAAATTCTAAGTGCTGGAGACAGATCTCTGAACAGGTTACGAAGCATACAGGGTGGAGAAAGAACCGATGGTAAACACATAATCAAAGTACAATAATGATACATGTCATAAAAAAGCTGGTAAAACGTAGGGTAATATTTACTGTGAGGACCTACACTAAATAAATCTAAAAAGAAGATCTATCTCTGAGGAAGTGACTTTGAGTTGACAGCTGAGAAATAAGGACCACCCATGTGGCCGTTTAAGGGAACAGCATTCCAGGTAGAGGGAACAGTCAAAGCAAAGACTTGGTTGAGAACTTGGTTGATCTAATGTTTTGGTTTATTCCCACTTGATTAACCAACCAAACTGGGGGAGAAGGCATGGTGGAGAAGGCACTATTTCCTCTTTCATGTGTTCACCCAGCAAGCTATATAAAGCACATACTCAGTTCCAGGCACTGTGCCAGTGGTGATACAAAGATGAACAAGATGGTCCCCTCTCTCAGTGAGTCTGTAGTCCAGTGAGGAAGGCAGATAATGAAATCAGTATGGCCCCATGAGAAGTGGAAGCATCCCAGATAATCAGTTCATGTTCTGAGAAAGCCAAGCAGATGATTAATACTTTTGATGTATTATGATGTGAGCAACTATTTTTGAAACCACACATAATAAAATTACTTGGCATTTCTCTGTGACCGGCCAGCTCAGAATATCTGGATTTTTGGTGAAATATTTTCACCAATGGATATTGGGTCTGAGATACTGCAGAAGGACTATATTTTGCAGAAATAGTTTCCTAATAATAACTAACATGTATTGAGCACTTAGATTCACCTGGTTTGAAATGCAACTTAACAGTGTTCACAAAGTCCCTTTGAGGGTCCCTATTACCCACTTTTTTCAGATGAAGGAGTTGGAACCCAGTGAGGTGAAAGGACTTCCCTGAGGTGATTCAGCTCAAATGTGACAATTTCCCACCTCTGTCTGGATTTGGAGCCTCAGTTCTGGTCATAGCCCTTCCCATGAATTGCTTAGTGATGCAATTGCTATACTCATCTGGGTTCCGAAAGTGGACCCGTCTCTCTTCTCCCCATCCCAGTTATCCACTTGAACTGTCTACACCAACCAGATCCACCTGCTTCTCCCTCCAGGGGCTCCATAGGTGGAGAAATGGAGAGGAGAGGATTCCTTGTTTGCACAATTGGGAAAAAGTCCAGGGCACACGGCACAGGGCAACCGGCACTGCTCTCCCATGCTACCGCTGCAGTCTCCAGAGGCCCCCTCTGCAGTGCCTGGAAGGTTGGGCCCAAAGTTTAGTACCTTGCTCCCAGACCACCTGTTGGGGAAGAGAAATTACTGGGGCTCAGTGTTCAGGGTCTGAGTACCAGAAGGGATTGGGTCAGGAAAAGCAAATTGTTAGTCAAGAGGAAGTAGGAACTCTGTGGCCACATGGATAAGGTTGCATTACCCTCCGTTACACTTAGTGTATTCAAATACAGCAGCTCGAAAAGATACCTGGTCCTCTTCAGACCGAAGGCGGGCCAGTTTGCACCTTAAAGGGCCTTTGCTCTCCCCTTCCCTGTGCCTCCTGCCATTTTGGACTCGGAGTGAGTCTGTGCGTCTGTCTGATGGTCTCTGGGTGTGTCTGCAAGAAGTGCCTTTCCCCTGTTACTCAGGCGGGCGGGCTCCCTCTCCTCCCCGCCGCCTCTCTTCAGCCCCTTGCTCCCTCCCTCCCTCTTGTGCCGAGGTTCTTGGCCCAGGTCCCTCAGCCCAGGCGGAGGACGCCGGAGAAGTGAGGTCACGTCTCCCTCGAGCCCCGCGCCGCTGGCTTTTCAGAGCCTCGCCAGAGCGGGCGGCCAGAGTCCCAGGCCACGCCGACCGTGCGCTCCTCCACCCTCCCTGTGCCGCCGGCCTCGCCCATGTCTCAGTACAACAGCGCGGACTTCAAGAGGGCTTTGGACAGCAGTCCCGAGGCCAACACCGAGGATGACAAGACCGAGGAGGACTTGCCCAGGCCCAAGAACTACCTGTGGCTCGCCATCGTCTCGTGTTTTTGCCCCGCGTACCCCATCAACATCGTGGCTTTCGTCTTCTCCATCATGGTGAGTGAGTTAGGACCTGGAGCAATCAGGGAGGGGAGACCTGGGCCCATGGTGGGTGCACTCTTTCCAACACGGGGAGTTCTTCCGTGGACTCTGCGGCTTCTTTCCCTGTCTCCTCTGACATCCCTGGGCACGGTGCGGCTCTTCTCAACCTGCTTTTCTGGAACCTCCAAGTGCGCCACCCGTGCGGGCAACAGCACGCCCCACTCTCTGAGCGCGCCGGTTCTACGGCCCGCTCCGTGCCGCGCCCGGGGCTCCCCCTCTCCAGCGCGTGGCACTCTTTTAGCACACAGTCTTTCTGGGGATCCCCAAGCGATTTCCGACGCCCTCTCCTTGACCCTGGTCCCGTGATTTCTTAGGCACCCCTCTCCAGGCAACGGTTCCTTCTCGCTTCTTCCTACGCCAGCTCCCTCTCCTTGGCACTCTCCACCACCACCCACCACCCACCATCCCAGCCCTCTCTCTCCAGCGGCCTGCACTCTCTCCAGGCCTTTCTTGAGCGCCCCCTCCGACACGCGCCCCCGCCTCTCTTTTACTCTTTCTGCGGCGCGCCTACCCTATCTCCGCCTCTCTTGGCGTCCCCCAACGGCTCCCTGGCACCCCTCCACCGCTCTGTCCCGGGGCGCTCCCGGGAATGCACTGGGGTACTCCTCGCGCCCTGTGCGCGCCCGCCTCCCGAACCGCGCGCCTCTGTCGCCCAGACGCTGCTGGTGTTCCAGTCTGCCCTCCCAGAGCTGGGCTCCGCGGCCCCCTCCAGCCCCGGTGGGAACTCCCGGGAGAAACCCACCAGGAGGGCGGCGAGCGTCCTCGAGGCCCTCGCCTTATTGACTGGAGCAGCTGGCCCGGGGGTGGCGGCGGGGTGAGGTTCCGACCGGCACTGTCCCGGGACAACCCTTGCAGCGAGCTCCCTCTCCCGCGGGTCCACCTCGCCTGCAGCTGGGCGACCCAACTCCGCAACCACAGACCGAGAGTGGGATTCAGCTCAGGAAGATCGAGCTGAAGATCCGCCCCCGTCTCCCACGCAAGTCCGCCCGCACTCGCTTGGTGGGCACACACAAAGATTTCATCTGCACGCTCAGCCTGCTCTGTCCCAAACCCCGTTTGTCCGCTGTCTGCACCAGCATGCAAGCGGGCCGCCGCTGAAACTCTGCCTGGTTTCAAACACGAGTTGCGACCACAGACTAAGCTGTACGATCTCCGGAAATCGCTGCACCTCTCTTACCTTCCGCCTCTTTTTGTCTGTCAGATGGGAATAATCATAGCCATAATTTCTTGACGTTGCCGTATTAATGAGATGATTATAAAACGCTGGAACAAGTGTCCAGCATGACGTTAATACTAGATGTTTACTCAGATGTCAGTGTTGAAAATCAAAACCCCCACAAGCTCTACTCCCCTTTCCCTGCTGTTTTCTGCCCAAAGCACTTCTCTTCCATCTGATACATTGTCTTACTTATTACTGTGCTTACTGTTTGTGTCCCTTCCTTAGAGTATAAGCCCTATGAGGGTAGGGGTATTTGCCAGTGTTGTTCCCTGCTGTATCCTCAGCACCTAGAAGAGAATCTGGCAGGTGATGGATGCTCCATAAATACATGAAATGAATGCATGTGTGAGGGAATGAATGAATGAATGAATGGTGTTAATGGATCATGATGTCTGCTCAACTCCTGCTGCCTTTTTCCCCACTGGAGCCAGGAAAACGGTGGTATCAGGTTCCTTAGAACCAGCCAGCCAGTTTCCTCCCTTCCTTCCTCACCAGAGAGATATCCAGTCTTGGGTTTTCTGCAGCGAACTGGGGAGGATGCTGCAGCCAAATTCCCCAAGCAGCAGCAGACACTCTGGCTGGAATCGGTGCCCACACTCTATCCTGATTTATTAATGAATCAGCAGACAGTTCACCCCTTTCCCAGTGCCAATTATAAAACTGCCTGCAAAGGCTTTTTCCTTCATTGATCGGATATGAGCTAACACTCCAGCTGGTAGTGACAGGCTGGATACTAATGATGCCGCTTGGTGTGTCCTGGGGATAAGATTGGTACATGCTTTGAATGGAAACCTCTTTTTTTGACCCCCTCCTCCCCATTCCCTCTCTCAAGACTTTTCCAGTAGTTTTATAGCAAGACACCACTCCAATGCCAGAAACCAGACACTGGAGTTGGGAATGTTGACCATGGGCAAGTTTCATATCTTCTCAAAGCCTTGGTTTCTTCATCTAGAAAATGGGAATTTGAGGGGCACTTGGATGGGTCAGTCGGTGAAGCATCTGACTTCCACTCAGGTCATGATCTCACGGTTTGTGAGTTGGAGCCCTGCATCAGGCTCTGTGCTGACAGCTCAGAGCCTGGGGCCTGTTTCGGATTCCATATCTCCTTCTCTCTGCCCCTCTCCTACTTGCACTCTGTGTGTGTGTATGTCTCTCTCTCAAGAATAAACATTTAAAACAATTTATTAAAAAAAAAAAAAAAGAAAGAAAATGGAAATTTGAAAAGCGTTTTAACTGGAGCAAAAGCGTTATAAGCATGGAACAAGATAAAGCATGTCGAGCTCCCAGCATTGTGCTAGGTACATGCAATAATTTTCAGACAGATGGATAGATCTGGAGCCTGGAAACAACATATGTCACATACGAAGCCAAACAGAACATCAAATAAATGAAACCCAAATTCTAAAAAAGAGCTTCCCACACCCTCCCCATCGCACTCCCTCTGAGGTGCTTTCCCATTGAAACCATGTGGATCTGGGCTCGACACATTTCATGATAAAGACTCCAAAGTCCAAAGAATAAAGAGGAAGAGGAAAGGTGTGCAGGAAGGAGGTGGCTGACCCACTTGGCCAGCTGTATGTTTCCCTAGGGTGTCTTGTGGGCTTCCATCTGGCTATTTCCAAGTCTGACTTATCCATAATTTGTGGTAAAGTCAGGCACACCGCTGCTGGGAGTGATGCCATTCCCCATGGAGGCACTCAAAAACTGTGGTGTCGCAGTGATGTGGGGGCACTACCAGCATTTGTTGGAAAGAGCTAAGAGTAGTCGCATCCTGCAATGCTGGAGTCTGTCACCCAATGAAGAACTGACCTACCCCAAATATCAACAACACCCCAATCAAGAAACACGGTAAAGATAATACAAAGTCACATGAACGCGAATGTATGGAAAATATTGATAAGGCTCAAAATAACTAGTTCCCAGAACTGTAGGAAGAACGGGCAAATCTCGAAACAATCGAGATTCTTTATTAAACCAAGCCTGAGAAGCCTTCTATAAATTACCCAGCTGGAGATGTTGAGGGATAATAAAACTACTTTGAAAAATATACATTTGGAAGAACATTCTTCAAGCTGTGTGTGGGCATCTGTGATCTTTCCACCACCCCCATGTGGAGGTAGGGAAGTCCTGGGAGTTGTGAGGCAGTCAGTGCCCTACAGGTGAGAATTGGTACAACATGGCTTGTTGTAGCCAAACTTTGATGAGCCAAGCATTGCCAGGGGCAGAGACATAGACACCTTTGCTTCTGCCTGCATTGAAAGTGCACTTAACCTGTACTCAATTTCAGGGACAGATGTCTCAAGAACTTCTCCCCGGCCTGAGCCACTTCTAGCCCAAATTGCACATTCGTAGGAATTTGAAAATGGCACCCCTTCTGCATACAGATGGAGCCCTGCATCAGGCCATATGGCTTGGAAAACGGAGCTTCAGGCTGGCTTTCAAGCCTCATTCCCCACGCTCCCATCCATCCCTGGGTATCTTTGTTTATTCCATCCAAAAGGAACTCCATAACTTCCATACGGCTTCTGACTCTGGAGAAAGAATGTCTGTCTGTGCAACAAATATTTCTTGAGCATCTATTATGTGCCATGCTCGATTCCAGATGTCGATATACTCCTTTACCTCTGTCAAGCAGTAAATAAGATCAGCAAGATTTCTGTGCTCTTAGATGTAGAAGAAAGGTTCCAGGCAAATTGCAGGAGTGTTGGCAATTTCAGGTTGAGTTCACCATCTGTTGTTTGTGTGGCTGGAATTTGCTACCTGGCTCAAGAGACTGGAGTTGAATCCATGCTGAGCCTCCATACTTGATGAGTACACGATACAGTCATTTGCACAGCTGAACCAATCTGGTCACTCTTAAGAGTGAATATGAAACAGCCAATGACATTTGACTGGGTGATGTATAAGCCTTCTTTCAACAGAACTTGTCCCTCACACTTAGAGAACTTGTCTAGATACCAACCACTGAGGTTCAAATCCTTTTCTGCCATTTGCTACTTTTGTGATCTCATGCCACGGACTCAGTCCTTCTGAGGCTTGGTTTTCCAACCCTGGAAAATGGCCATTGTGATAGTACTTACCCAAGTACTGCTGTGAAGACTGATGATAAAAGTTAAATGTTTTCATCCCATTGCCTAGGACACAGCTAGCATTCAATAAGTATCGATGATGATGATGATGATGATGATGATGATGATGATGATGGAGATGACGGTGTGTTAGGGATACAGCCATTGCCTTTTCAGTGGCAGTTTTTCTCTTTTTATTGAGACTAGAAAATTCAGTAAGAACAAAAGCAATGACAAGAAAATAGGTCACTGGAATAAATAACTGTTGCAGCCTAAAAGTAAATATTAATGCTAAACTGGAATGCATACGAATAAACAAGGAAGACTTTTGGTTAAGCACGGAATATTAAACATGCTTGCTCTCCTCCACTCCCTTCCAAAACCACTTAAAATGAAAGTAAGTGAATTTAAAAGGGCACAAACACCCAAGGACAAATTAGGAGAACAGGCGAAGAAATGAAAGAGGTGACAAAATCTTGGAACATGGAAAATGGCTAGCTCAACACTGACTGACTTTACAGAGTAGATAACACTGAAATCTGAATCCTGCAGAAGAAGCCAACAAGAATAAAGTCAGTGTACCCTAAAAAAAACTCTAGAAAGACTCAGAAATTGGAGGCACCCATTGAAGATATCACTTCTGAAGGTAGGAATTAAAAGTAGGGCCAAAGAGAGGAGGAATCTTTGCGAGTGTTTAAGAAGTCATTATTACCAGAGGTCATCTATCAGCCCATGCAGTAGGCACCTACTTCCTCAACAACCCTGACAAAAGATGGGAGATTTGCTCTCTGGGGAGATTAAAGACAATGGCTCTAGACACCTGAGGTTACAGTTAAGACACCACGGAACAAGGAAGGCTCTAGCCCCTGTCCCCACTTAGTACCCCTACCCTGGCATCCAGGTGGGAGACTGGAGAACTTCTCTTCAAGAATGTGGCCATACCAAAAGAAAACAAACCTGCAGACACAAACATTTAGAGGTTCCCCAGAGAAATCATGGAACTGCCACCCAGTCATGCCAGGCCACCCACCCGTCGACAAGCCCCATCCTCACACACAAAACTTCCAAGAAGTTTTTCAGTGTCTCACTTTCAAATATGAACAGGCAGTCACAGATTATTGGACATGGGAGCAATTCTTCTGAGTTAAGAGACCTGTGGTTTACAGAAGAAATGAAGTGCAAGGAAATAAATAATGCCAAGAAGCGCAAGAAAACTTCAAGGACAGATGATGAACATCCTCAGAGAAATAAGAAACTGGGTGGTAACCACAAAACAAGAATAGGTTGGGAAAAAAATAAATCAGAGAAGCAAAACAGAGAGCTTGGGACTTAAAAATATGAGGGTAGATTAAAAAAAAACCAGAAGGATTAGAAGTCAAAGTTGAGATAAACTCAAGGAAGTAATACAAAAATCAAAAAGATGGAAAAATGTGGCAGCAACTTAAATGTCCATCAACAGATGAATGGATAAATAAAAGGCGGTATACACATACAATGGAATATTTATTCAGCCTTTCAAGGAAAGGAAATTCTGATGCATGCTACAATATACCCCTTGAAGACGCTATGCTGAGTGAAATAAGCCAGCCACAAAAGGACGAATATTCCATGATCCCACTTACATGAGGTACATAGAGTAGTCACATTCATTGAGACAGAAAGGAGATGGTGGTTGTCAGTGGCTGCAGGCTAAGGGGAATGTGGAGTTATTGTTTCATGGATACAAAGTCTCAGTTTGGGAAGACAGGGAAAGTTCTGGGGAAGGGTGGTGGCCACGGCTGCCTAACAATGTGTATGTACTGAATGTCACCAAAATGTACACTTAGAAATAGTTAAGAGAGTAAATGTTATGTATATTTTGTCACAATAAAAAAAAAAATGAGGAAGGATATTTTCTCCCCCAAAGATGTAAATACTCAAGAAAATATAAGAAAATTTGAGAATCATTCCCAGAAATCCAACATCTAATTGGAAAATTCCAAAAGCAAACAAAGAAAATTGAAGAGAGGAAATTATTAAATAAATGATTACAGGAAAAATGTTCAGAACTGAATGCTTGAGTTTCCAGATTGAAAGAGTCCCCTGATACCCAATAAAATGTGTACTAAAGCACATCATGGTGAAATTTCAGATATTTAAGGGTAAAATTTCTCCCCAATCCTACAAACTTAGAAGAAGAAAAAGCATGCCATGTTTTCAGCAATGTTGAAAGTTAAACAGTGAAACAATGACTTCCAAATCCCGAAGGAAAATTGTTTCCAACCTCGATTTAGACCCATCCAAACAACTGGTCAAGGGAGAGAATAAAAATATTTCCAGACATTCAAGATCCCCCCCTCAAAAACCCAAACAACAATAACAACAACAACAAAGACTATCTCCCATACACCATTTCTCAGAAAGCTATGGGAGGATGTGCTCCCCCAGCACAAAGCAGTAAATCAAGAAAGAGAAAGACACAGGATCCAGCAAAAAAAGATCCAACACAGAAAAGAGGCAAAGAGAAATCCTCCTCATAACAAGGCAATGGGTCTCATACACCCGCAGAAGATTCAGTGGATAATGGATGGGTGGTCTGAAAGCCATTGTCAAAATCCATTATCTGGTCGTGGGCTGGCAGAGTAAGCTATAGCCCTGCCCCACACCTGACCACATCTGCTCTAGAAGACAAGGTTTGTGGTCAAAGAGAAAGTAAATACCCGCAGGATGAAAGGCAAACCAAACTGACTGTTCTTTCCATCTGACCCAGGCTCCACCAGGGGCTGCTCATCCATCAAAGCTATGTTTCAAGCGGACTTCAATTAAATTTAGAGAGGAGATTGTGTGTGTGTGTGTGTGTGTGTGTGTGTGCGTGCGTATGGGACCAAGGCAGAACTTGGAAATAACAGATCTCTCAGTCCAGGCAGCTGACCCAGGAGATTTAACACTGTTCACAAGTTGGAGCTCTAAATACTGTAGCCAATAAGCTACAACAGACCCAATACTGGGTCTACTGCTACTGTAGACCCAATAAGCCCTCTCAGTTTGGGTTCTCCCAACCCTCTCTAGCTCTTCCCACACGACTGTCAGCTGAGAAATGGGGTATTAATATTAAGAGACCCTTGTGATTTATTTCTTATGAATTCTGGCACATGAAGCTCTGAAGGGTAAAAAAACGGTTCCAGATGGTAAGAACCTTACCTGAAGTGTGGCATTGTTAGAAATTTCTGTTATAGATGCCTGCAGATTTTAGAGATATGCATGTCAGCCAAGCAGCCCCTGCTTTGTTTGTTACTGTGTGGCAGAGGGTGGCCACTGACATTTGTTACTTGGGAATCTAGACGTTAAACTGCTGAGTCCTTTCAGTCCTAGGTTATTGGAGGTACAGACCACATCTATTTCAAGATGTTAATCTGTGTGCTCCTATGAAAGAAAACATTTTTTTTGCCTCTCTAAAAGAAAATACATTTTAAATACTATTTTAATTTACTGATAAAATGATATGACGATTGCATCATAACATAATATGGGAAATACAGATAAAACAAGATTGACCACTAATGGATGGCTCGTGAAGCTGGGTCATGGGAACATGATTTTTTTCATGTTTAAGAAAATTCTGTAATAGCTGTTTTTTCTTCATAAACGTTTATTCATTTTTGAGAGACAGAGAGAGACAGAGCATGAGCAGGGGAGGGGCACATAGAGAGAGGGAGACACAGAACCTGAAGCAGGCTCCAAGCTGTCAGCACAGAGCCTGATGCGGGGCTCGAACTCACAAACTGGGAGATCATGACCTGAGCCAAAGTCAGATGCTTCACTGAATGAGCTACCCAGGCGCCCCCATAACACCTTTTTTTTTTAAAAGGAAAAAGGAAAAAAAAAAAAAAAGTAGTCCAACCAGAGCCTATTTCCCAAAGTCATCAAACACTGCCCAGATAACAATAGCAGCTATTAAATGAGTCAGCAAAACAGGCCATGGTTGAGGGGCAGTTTGTCACTAATTAATAAGCAAATTATTTCTGACTTATAACGTATGAATTTTAATGATGACTTCGGAGGAAACTTGTGAAGAATCATCAAGGGGAGACCAAGCAGGAGGACTCACCTCCCACGCGAGTGCTTCCCAAATTTCAAGCACTTGAGGATCTTGTTAAAATGCAGATTTTACTCCTCTTTCAAAACTCAGCTGGAAAACCACCTCTTCCATGAGGGCCTTTTTGATTGCCCTTCTCCCTCACCCTAGGTTGTGCCCACTGTACTTGGAATAGATTTCTCTCAGTGCACCTTTATTTCTTCACACCAATTTGTGCACGTGTGCCCCTTGAGCTCACCTAGCACAATGCAGAGCACATCGTCAATAAGTAACATTTATTTGATAAATGAATGAATGAACTGGATGAATGAATGAACTGGATGAATGAAACAGAGGCCTAAGTTTGTTCCTACCTTTATCTCTGAGGATGCTCCTTGCTTCTGAGCTATGTTCTGCATTTCTGCCACAACTTTTTTGAAAAATATCCAGGAGATCTACTAGGCTAATGCCATGATTCACCGAGAGGCTGGCCAAAGCTTGGTTCCCAACGATAACTTTCCTGGCTGGTCTGGAGCTCACCAGCATCCTCACACTGCAGACCAGTGGGTCCACGCTTAGAAACTGGTCTCTATCCTCAACTTGCTAGTCCATGGGACGACTCTCTTCAGTTCAGAGCCACTCATCCAGAAATGCGATGCCTTCAAAGCATGAGCCTGAACATATCTGAAAACCTCCAGTTATGCTGGCATTAGGTTCGTATCTCAAAACTCCAAGGTCAAGAATTAAGCCAGACTTCCCAGAACCATGCTTCTTGGACAACTGGTTCTGCCCAATGTTAACAAGTTTTACCAAAAAAGGGGCGGGGAGGGGGTTATGAAATTGGGAGGTCAAATGCTAAGTTTAGCAAAAGTAAACTGTTTCCTTTCCTTCAGGGTTTCTCAGAACGTGTGGCCAACACTGTGCCTTGTGGCTCTTCAGTGGCAGAGTTAACAGAGGGCATAATTTGCTTAACATGTAGCCCAGGACCCTTTGATCCTAAGGCTAATATGCCACAAAGCACACTTTGGGAAATACTGTTCTTAGTGATACAGGTTCTCACTCTTAACGGACTGAGCCATTGTTGATACGGAAGTGTTCCATCCCTAACATTCTTGTCTTGTACGCCCACCTCTCCCCACCTTCTTCCAACAGAGGTGTTTTTAGTGGGTCCCCCCTTCCAACAGAGGTGTTTCTTCCAACAGAGGTGTTTTTAGTGGGTCTCCCTCCCCAAACTTCTGCTGATGTTCTTTCTCCCTCATTCTCTCTTCTCCCGTAGGTGAAATTCAGAAATTCGTCTGTTTCCTTTACTCTTTATGTGTCCTATTCTCCCAAACTGAAGGAGGCCTTCTATGTTTAACTCCCTCTTCTGATAATTTCATTTGTTCTTTGTTCTGGACAATTTTGGTAGTGTGGTATCGCCATTATCATCATCATCATCACCATCATCTTATTTGTCCATATGTCTTTACTTCTCAAAGCATTTTCATATGGACACAACTTCACTTTTTCCTCACAAAATCCCAGCAAGGATATGCAAGAAAGCCGTTTGCCCCATTTATCCACGAGGAAGCAAGGCTCAGAAAGGTAACACTAAGTAACATATGGAATTGATGAATCCCTACATTGTACACCTGAAACTAATATAACACTGTATACTAATTACAGTGGAATTTTTTTTAAAAAAAGGAAAGAAAGATGACACTAGTGGGCAAAATCAAACATGATGGTCCTTGCCCCATGGAGTTTATAATCTCGCCTCTTGAAGGATTATAATCAGGTGGCTATGCCTCGCTCTTTGATAGGAATACAGCTTTGATGTTCTGAAAGCTTTCCCTTTTAATAGACTTGCCCCATCAATAAAAGAAGCATCATGTAATACTCTCAATCAAGCCTGGCAGAATTCCTCTCTAGCTTTTTGGTTTTAATGATAGACGGGCAAAAGGACAATTCTCACTTGTCCTTGAAGATATTTATGGAGAGAAACAGCCCAGAAGCACAAGAAGGAGACAGACAAGCATGAATGAATGAAGGGTGATGACAAGGAAATGTGCCTTGTGATCTACAAGCCCCATCTCTAAATTTCCAGCACTACCTCTAGGCACAGAAACTTAGGAGCAAGCAAAATCTAAATGAGAAATCTGAAAGTCATCTGAAAACTCACATTATTACTAAAGGACCCACACCCATCAAGCTATTTTGATGGAGCCTGCTACTAAGGAGTTGGGGATCTAAGACAATACTGATCTATATAAAGAGTTCTTACGCCCGAACAAAAGTATCTGAGGCTATGTTCAGGCATTGATGTAAGCCTATACAGGTATGTGAGTCTGTGTGTGTGTGTGTGTAAGAGAGAAACAGAGAGAGACAGAGAGATAGAGAGAGATACATACACAAAGAGAGACAGAGAAAGGGAGGTAACTTCACTTCCCACTGGCCAAATATGTACTAGAGATACGGGGATGGTGAAGATGAGAATGGTCTGGTAAGAGAGAAGACGTGTCTTGAAGGAAAGGGAACACGTTCCAAAACTGGGATTTCAGTACTGGCAACCCGACACATCAAACAATAACAAAAATTTCAAATGCCGTACTGTTTTCCATAGCGAAGCCCACTTTTTTGTTCTGTCTCTCAACTGCACAGAGGTCACCTGATGCTCCTGAGGTACGTTCTTCATGCTTTTGAAGGACACGTGGCTCATAATGCCTTCCCTTGAGCCACACTATCTCCTAGGTATCTACCAACGAAAGTAAATGGACACTGGCCAGAATACCTCCAATACTTCAACATCCCATGAGCCCCCAAAAAAGTCCCTTCCATATTTGTGCTTGATTGTGACGAAGTCCAAAGCCCATTTTCAATGAGAAGGAAAACAGAAGAGGCAGGGGTATTGCAAATAGACATCTGTACGACCAAAGACAGAGAGAGCCTGGGTCATTAGCCTTTTCCTCCAGTTATGGTGTCTCTGACCCCTGACACTATGGTAGGAAGCTGGCTGGGTGGCACTTAGCCCTGAGCTTCAAAGGGAAAAGCTGGAAAAAGGAATTCAGTTGAGGGAAGAGAGCTTTAAGCCAACACAAAGAAATGTCACTTGAGTATGCCTGGTCCCCTCAGAGAAGACACCACAGCACTTAGGAACCCTCTGGCCACTTTTTCAAGGGTAGGAAGCAAGGAGCAGGCGTTCTCCCACGTTCATTCACTCATTCAACAATTCGTGAACACTTACTATGTGCCAGACATTATGGTGACCCTGTAGATAAACGTCAGCTTTACACAGCTAACCTTTTGGGTGTCTGTGAGCTAGCTGGTTCTCAGTGACTAGAAGCAGCCCACATGTTGGGTCAGTGAATTAGCCTCTCTTCTTCCCCCAAGAGTTCTGAACTTGTTAAGAAATAAGATACAGGAAACAAATAGATGATCTGTTTGTTCATTCCAAAGTGATCTACTCTGCCCCCAAATTGAGCCAACCTACACCTACCCTAAACTCTATGGGCAGCACAGAACAACCACAGCCTTCCTCTGCTTGTTGAATGAGACAGTCAAGGTCCTGGCTCTCTGAGAACTTGTCTTAGTGGGGGAAGACAGACTATACACAAGTTAGCACATAAACAAGATCATTTCAGAGAGTGGTAAATGCTGTAAAGAGAGTATACAAGAAGTATGAGAGAGAAGGACTAGTGGGAGCAGGTGGTGGAGAAGAGATTCTACTTTAGAAAGTGTGGTTGGCAAAGGCTGAAAGATGAAAATAAGCCAGTCATGGCAAGATCTGAGCAGAACCAGGAAGTGCAAAGGCCCAGGGGTAGAAAAAGCATGGTGTGTTCCAGGGACATATGCTATGATATCTATGTCATCCACTGAAAATGGACCTAACTCCCCCAGGAAGGAATCCCAGAATCAGTCACCAAATAGAATGCTAGGGCTTCTGTTATCTGATGAGGTGTCACACAAGAGCTCTTCACAGATCATTACTTTGCCCAGGCCTCAAGCCAACCTGCTCCCACATTTAGGACCAATTTTTGGTTTATTTTTACTTCAATTCATTCCAAACTAGAACAATCACTCAGAATTAATCTGGTCACTGAAGAAGTAAGATCTATTTCTGTCTGGGTCTCAGTTTCCCTAGGCATTAATGGCCTGTGAGTGTGAATACAGCAGACATTAATAAACAATAGCCCAGGGGCGCCTGGGTAGCTCAGTCGGTTAGGCAACTGACTTCGGCTCCAGTCATGACTTCGTCTTGGGTCATGATATCGCAGTTTGTGAGTTCAAGCCCCACACCGGGCTCTGTGCTGACAGCTCGGAGCCTGGAGCCTGCTTCGGATTCTGTGTCTCCCCTTCTCTCTGCCCCTCCCCTGCTCATGCTCTGTCTCTGTCTCTCAATAATAAATAAACGTTAAAAAAAATAAAAAACAAACAAACAATAGCCCAGGCTTCATTGGTTCTTGGCCCTCCCTGCTAAGTCACCTCCCACAAATTTCCTTTCTGTATTTCTGAGAGGTGCTTCTCACATTCTCACACAAAACTGCAATGTGGTAACGGTTAACTCGTGCTGTTTCCAGCAGACATTGGGGTAACAGTCATATACCCTCAAGCTGCTTCCCAGCCCTGACATCATCTCTTGCCTGACACTACCAATTCTCTGGCCTCCACCATTTGGTCCACTGGAGCCCTCAAGATACAAAAGCTCTGTCACCAGGCCTTGCTTCTTAAAAAAAAAAAAAAAAAAGTATACAACTCAAGTGATTTTTATTCTACTCACAAGGTTGTGCAATCATTACCACCATTTAAATCCAATAAATTTTCATCACCCTCAAAGAAATCCCATAATCATTAGAAATCACTTGTCACACCTCTTTCCCCAAACCCCTAATCTACTTTCCGTATCCTTGGATTTACCTATTCTAGACATTTCATATAAATGGAATCATACGGGGGAGCCTGGGTGGCTCAGTCGGTTAACCGTCCAACTCGATTTTGGCTCCGTTCAAGCCCACATCAGGCTCTGGGCTGACAATGCGGAGCCTGCTGGGGATTCTGTCAGCCCTCCTCTTTGCCCCACCCCCCACCCCTCCCCTGCACATGCACCTGTGCACGCTCTCTTTCAAAATAAATGAATACCTCTTTAAAAATAATAAAGATAAATGGAATCATGCATTATATGATCTTTTATGACTGTCTTCTTTCACTTAGCCTAACATTTTCAAGGTTCATCCATGTTTTAGCACGTCAGTCCTTCTTTTTAAAGATAAGTAATATTTCATTGTATGATAAGACCACATTTTGTTTTTCCATTCAGTTGTTGATAGACTTTTGAGTTGACTCCATTTTTTGGCTATCCTAAATAACATTCCATGAACGTGCATGGACAAGTTTTTGTGTATGCATGTTTTCACTTCTCTCGGGTGAGAAGTATATACTTGGGAGTGTAAGTGTGGAGTCATACAGTAACTCTATGGCGACTCTGAGAAACTGTCAGACTGTTTCCAAAGCAGCTATGCCATTTTACATTTTCGCGCAGGAGGGTTCCAGTGTCTCCACATCCTCAGTAAAACTTGTCATTGTTTGTCTTTTTATTCCTGTCACCCTCCTGGGTATCTTGTGGTTTAGATTTGCAGCTCCCTAATGACTAACGATAGTGAGCATCTTCCCATGTGCTTATTGGCCATCTGTATATCTTGTTTGGAGAAATGTCTATTCAGATCCTTTGCCTGCCCAGGTCCTTTGTCCAATTTTAATTGTTTGTTTGAATTGTTGTTTGTTTACTATTGTTGAGTTGTAAAAGTTCTTTATATATTCTGGATGCAAGTCCCTTATCCCATATGTAATCTGCAATACTGTCTCCTCTGTAGTGGGTTGTCTGGTCCTTGTTTCTTTCACTTGCCTTGTGACCATTGGTGGCGGGGGGTCTACGTGTTGCAAAGTTTTCAATGAAACAACTTTTTTTTTTTTTTTTTGCTCGGAGCCTCTCTCTCGTTTACTCCCCAACAAGAACTGGCAACAGATTCAAAGGCAGACACTTGTGGTTCAGGCTCTACAGTCAACTCTAGGTTCGAATCCCAGCCCCACCCCTTCATCTAACTTCTCTGAGCCTCGGTTTTCCCACCTATTCAATGGGAATGTTAATGCGGATCTCTCCGCGTTGTTTTCAAGATTAAATGAGGTAATACCAGGCCCTTCACGCTCATTATTTCAATTAAGCCTCACAACCAGCCTGTGCTGTAGACATTATCACCCCCATTTTACAAGTGAGGAAAACAGACTCAGAGCCATCCACACAAGGCCTTATTTTCCTTTGAGTTCAGCTACTACCCTATTAAAGATCCAAACATCTATTGTAAATATTGTCTGTAATAAAATGAGGCATAGCACAATTCACATACACATATACAAGGACTGGGGTGGTGGGGTCCATTTAAGTGAAAAACTGTCAGTGACTCTGGCTTCTGAAGTGAAAGCAGCTGAAATCCCTTCATAAGCATTTGACCTCAAACCAAAAATTCCTCATTCTGGTCATCCAGACAGCAAACCCATGTCTGCTATCCTAAGGCAGAAGCCCACGCTTCAGGACTCTGACACAGAAGTTAGATGACTCAGTTTACCCTCTGTTCTGCTAGTACCAAAATGACTGGTTACCTTGGTCAGAAAGTTAAGCTAACCAACTGCTTCATTACAGTGTTTGGTTGCACTGTTTGTGTTATTTGTTTGCTTTTCTGTCAACCTGACCTTGTCAAAGAGAGTTAAGGAAATATTGTGTCCAGTCCTCCATCAGACACTGGAAAAGAATAATGAGTAAAAAGAGACATGGCGCCCACCCTCATGGAGCTCACGGTCAGATGGTGGAGTCAAACGCTCAACGAGTCAATAAGCAACAGAGTAAAATAACTGAGTCACTTAGATGCCATGAAGGAAAGAGACGAGGGCTGACTCAGCGTGTAGGTCAGGGGACCTAGTGAAGACGGAGTGACCTGACCCGAGAAGGCCGCCCTGAGGAAGCAGACATGAAAGCTGAGACGGGAAGAATGAGCAGGCACTGGCCACATGAGACATCAAGGGAAGAGGGCTCCCAGCAGAAGAAATGACCAGGACAAAGACCAGGGGGCCGGAAAAAGGAAGGTGGGGAGCAAGGCGGAAGGTTCCAAGTGGGGCTGGAGAGACAGGTGGATGTCAGACCCTGCAGGGCTCAAGAGACCATGATTAAGAATGTGCATCTGTTCCAGGGCCATGGGGAGCCAAGGATGTGTTTCCAGCCAACGCCACTCGGCACTCCCATCCCATCCCCCCATACAAGTGACTTACGCTCTCTTCTCTTACGCATTATCAGACATCAAGAGCCTTCCAAAAAATCTGCTTCCCACTGTGGTGTCACTGGCTGCTGGGGCTTCTCTGCTTACCTGTCCCAGGTAACAGAAATGTGCCTTCTATGCCCTACCAAGGGGGAAGACACCTCTTGGTTTTTATGAGGTCTTTCTTTCTTAACAGTAGGCATAATCCTAAGAGGCCGCATTTGGGCAAGGGGAATATAAAGCATACTAAATAAAAGTAGAGCATATTAAATAAAGTATATTTAATAGCTCATTTGTTTTCATCTTTGTCAATCGGCATATGGCAAAATAATAATAACATCAATGTAATAGCTAATACTTACCGACTGACACGCTATTTCTCAAGCGCTGCTCGAAGCACTGCACGTGTATTAACTCATTTAATCCATAAGGACCAGGAAACCAAAATATAAACAAACAACTGACAATGTCTTTCATGGCTATTATTTTGTGTTTGGGGGCTAATTCTGTTTGAGGGTGAACGTGGGATTTCCGAGCACGTTTGGTGGTAGACAAGAACAAAGAAAATGAAAGATTTTTCAAAATCTTTGACAGGGAGATCCGTAGCACAGATTGGAGATATATTTGCCCTATTTTTTTTTTTTTTACATCAGTGGCCAAGTTTTTATTAAATTAGAATCAAGTCAGCTTCCTGAAGCCAGGTTATCAACAGTGTATTGAATCAAGCTCATAGGTTTTTGTGGACATAATGGCATAGTTATTGTAAGAGCTTTGTCAGTTAACTTATGGTCATTTGCTTAAGTCTGTAGCCCCCTTAGAGAGTTGTCTTTGAATGTGGAAACATTATTTGCTTCCTTGTCTCTGAGTCTCAGTTTTCTCACCTGTAAAATGGGACATGAAATTTTTCACCCCCCCTGAGGGTCATTGTGAAGATTCAATTATGTGATGGCATAAACAGTCAGTCCAGGGTCTGGCATAAAATAGATACCTCGTGAATATTAACTATTATTTTACCATAATTCATTATTATTATAACTAACCTGGCCTCTGGTTCACCTCCAGCCTCTTCTCTCCTTCCCCCTCCTTCCTTCACACTTACATTTCAGTCACACTGGGTTTTCTTGAGTACCTTCAACAAGAAAACTATTTCCTACCCCTGGACCTTTGCATGTGCTGTGTCCCCTGCCAGGCTTCTTCTTCCCCCACCCTCTTTTTGTAGGCCCGGCCCCTTCTCAAATCTTCACATGTCAGCCTACTGCCCCACCTCAGCAAAAGCTCCCTCCCTATACCCCATTTTTCTTGCCTCAGTAAGATTCTGTAATCATCATATTAGCCTGTTTACTTATTTTCAGTCTCCACCAGAATGTGAGCTCCATGTGGGTGGGGAGCACTGTCTGGCATATAGTTGGTGCTCAACAAATAGCTTTTGAATGGATGGATGGATGTCCATCTACAACAGTGGTTCTCAACTCTTTCTAGAATAACCTGGGAAGCTTACAAAAAAGTAAGCTGGAGTCCCAGCGCCAGAGACCTTGATTCAATTGCTCTGGGAGGGGGCTTGGGCATAGGAATCTGTGAAGTCCCTTCAGGTAATTCTAAGGTCAGCTGGGGGCTGGGAACCACCAACATAGGAGAATTTAAAAAGCATGACTTTGAAGAGTTGCATCTCAGGCCTGCACAGCAGTTACCCCATAGGTGACACCATCTCATCTGGGATCATGCAGAATGTGTCAAGAGTTCTGCTCTAAGACCAGAGAGAAAGGACAAAGTGCTTTCCATATTTGTCTGGCTCAGGACAGTCGATCAGTTTTACCGTTTGATGTAAGGTGTCACAAATGTCTAGAACGCTGGCTCCCCTGGTGTCCAACTCCAGTTAGCAAAATTTATGGAGTTATACTGAGTCTCTCCTTCTTGCAAATGTGGATGCCAGGAGTCGTCTGAACCTTCTGACAGGCAGCCAGGAGTCCTGGCTGTGCAGCCTCACGACACAGTCTTGCTGGTCCCTGCTACGGTTTTTTTGAAGTTGGGCCTAGAAACAGTCACCCTCAATTCTGGTTCCTGACCAACTTTCCTTCCGTGGGTATTTGAGTATCAGGTGTCCATCCAGGGAAGGGATGTATAAATAAGCCTGAAATAACTTGATGCAGTGACTGTGACATCATTAGTATTTACTACAGGAGAAAGGAACTTACCCACGTTTCTATCAAAGTGTGACCTTTGCCGGCCCGAGGCAGCTGACCAAGACCCGGATGCTGTCCTTAGGTTTTATAATAACTATTCCGTTCTCCCAGCATAAGCCCAAGCTTGGACAACAGAGCAAATGCTCTGCTGGGGACTCTCAAGAGCCTTATAAAATGTGTGGTGAGGCCTTCTTTGCTCTACGTCCTGAGAAAGTTTCATTTGCCTCACAGAGGAAAATAAAAACTGGAAGGAAACTAAAAGTCCTTCTTTTCAACATAATTTTCATGGTGAACAGAGATGACACCTTACCACCCACCACCTGAAAATAAGGGTGGTTGGTTTAGGGAATCATGAGGTCTACAGCTCAGAAAGGAACCCCGGGCAACATCCCAGCACCACGTATACAAGTTAGAAGACAACAGACACAGACACAGGGGAAGGATGTAATAATGAGAGAATTTCTTTGAGTGTGGACACTCCAATCTACGTGAGACAAAACTTCACAGAGCAAAACAACAAAAACAACAAAACAACGAACCAAAACAAACAAACAAAAACATCTCAGTTAATAGTATCATGCCAATGTCAGTTTCCTGGTTTTAACAAAGTGCTATGGTTATGTAAGATATCATCATTAGGAGAAGCTTGGTGAAGCATTTTGAGAACTCTTGGTACTATCTATAGTTTGCAACTTCTTATGAGCTTCAATCTATATCAAAATAGAAGTTATACTTTGGGGAAAAATGGACTGGAAGAAACTAGGGGAAAATTTTGCAATGTATGTAACAGGTTAAGGTGTATCATCTGCTGTGCTATTCAGTACAGTTGCCATTAGCCACATGTGACTATAGAGTATTTGAAATATGGGGCACCAAAGCTTTTAATGATATTATTTTGGATGTGTTGGGTTAAATCAAATATATATTATTAACTTCACCTATTTATTTTTAATTTTTTAATGTGGCTACTAGAAAATTCTAAGTTACGTATGTGGCTCCCATTATATTTCTATTGCACAGTGGTGATCTGTAATATATAAAAAGTTCTCACAAATCAATAAGCAAAAGACAAACCAAGAGAAAACTGGATAAAGGATATAAGTACAAAATTCATCAAGAATAAATACAGGTGACCAATAAACATTTATTCATATAACAAGTATTTATTGATCTCCTATGTTTCAGGCACTGTATTGGTCACCAGAGAGAGGTTCTTTTTTTAATGATTTTTTTTTTAAGTTTATTTATTTTGAGAGAGAAAAAGAGAGGCAGAGAGAGAATCCAAGCAGGCTCTGCACCATCAGCGCAGAGCCTGATGCAGGGCTCAAACTCACAAACCATGAGATCACAACCTGAGCCAAAGTCAAGAGTTGGGCACTTAATCGGCTGAGCCACCCAGGCGCCCCCAGAGAGGGTTTTAAATACACTGTTCTTAGAAAGTTTCTCTAAGAAGGTGACATTTGAGCAGAGGTCTGAAGGACATAAAGATAGCTCTACCTCACCATTAAACCAAAGAAATGTTATTTGGAGATTCTTTTTCACCTATCAGAGTGGCAAAAAAAAAAAAAAAAAGATAAACAAGGTTGGCAAGGACGTGAGGAACAGGGCACTTAAATACTGTTAGTGGTGGTGTAAATTTGTCTAGCCTTTTTTTTGCAGGGCAATTTGACTCTGTCTCTCCAAACATAACCACAGCTACCTTTTGATTCAGCAGTTTCATTCCTAGGAATCCATCCTAACTAAGGAGAGGCTCAAACGCACACAAAACTCTACAAATAAGGATGTCTACTGAAGCATATTAAGTAATTGCAACAACCTTTAAGTAACTGAAGTGTCTATGGGTGAGGTGCAACCATGTAAGTGACAAAGCCACTAAAAAGAATGAGACAACCACACTGACAATTTTTCTGTAAGTTTGAAGCTATTTGAAAACAAAAGTTACCTAAAAACAACAACAACAAAAAGTGCCAGGACAAATTAAGATATTCCCCCCAAGGATGTAAGGATAATGCAACATTAGGAAATCCATCAGTATAACTGTTTTTAAGTCAGGCCTGGAGAAAGAAAACAAGAATGAGACAGACCCAGAAGCACTAGCTTGGAAAGGTGCACACCCTGTATTAGTGGGAAAATGCAAGTTGCGGAACAGGAGAGTATAATATTATTCATATTTTTGGAATGGAGAGAAAACAGACAGACTCTAAGAGTGTGTGTGTGTGTGTGTGTGTGTGTGTGTGTGTGTGTGTACACACAGACTTTTATGTACATTATTAAAGTTAATTTCACCAATTTATTCTTATTTTTTTAATGTGGCAACTAGAAAATTTAAAATTACATATGAGGCTCCCATTATATTCCTATTGCACAATGTGGATCTACAATATGTAAAAAGTTCCCACAAATCAGTAAGAAAAAGACAAACTAATAGAAAACTGGACTAATGATAGAAGCATAAAATTCATCAAGAAGAACTACATTTGACCAACAAACATTCACATACACACATCCACACTTTACCAAACTAGCTGTGTGACTCTGGGCAAATCACTTTAACTTCTCTGCGCCTCAAGTTTTCCATTAGTAATATGGAAACAATAAAGCATCTACCTCACAGGCCTGTTATGAGGACAAATGAGATAATCCTAGAAAAACACTTAACACAGTGCCTAGCACATATAAATGCTCAATCAGTGTTACCTGTTATCATTATTATTTTGTCAAAGAAAGACTCAGAGGCCAAAACATTTAGAAAAGAAAAAAATTCACTTGGAAAGAAATGCAAGGGAGTCCACCTTCAAAAGGACCAGCTAGCCCAATAAAAAGCACAACACAAGTATTTAAAGAAAACAACTGCGAAACTGCCAAGGTAACCAAGTTTTACAATAATCTGTTCACGATTTAAAAATAAACAAATAAAGAAAGCAAAATAGTATCTTTCTCAAGAGATTACAATATCCACAAAAGTGTGACCTCCATTTGGGCACCAACATCGCAAAAGACGGAGATGAAGTTGTCTTTGCCAAGATTTATGGGAAATACTCAAGGTTTCAATATTGGAGGGATGTAGGCTCGACAGACTGACCCTGTATTCTTGGTTTATCTCAGGGTACAAATTGCTATTTCTTTATCTTGACTGATAGACACGAGGTACTTAGTCATAATGGAAGCAAGAGAAAGTGTTAACTTTCCTTTCATATTATTCGTGGGCAGGGGGTGGGAGGTGGGCTGAGCGAGCTGGGGGGGGGGGGGGGGGGGAGGGAAGGCGGTGGATCTAGAAGCAAATGCACCAGACTGCAAACAATGGTTATCCCTGGGAAACAGGATGAGGAAAAGAACTTACTATTTACTGGCTGTTTCTGTAGCATTTGAATGCTTTACGTGTTCACAAATTACATTTGTAATCTGTAAAGGAACTAATAAGATCATACAAATGTTAAGTATCTAAGTCATCCCCTGTTTCTAGTTCTTCCACAGCAGATGGGATAGTTTGCTTTCTAAGCTTTTCAGAAAAAGATTTATAAACCACGCATTTTCTCTACAAACCCATCTCCACCTCTTCAGTCCATAGCATCTGCCAGGAGACCCTTAGTATGCAATTCCAAATTGGGAGACACAAAGAATGACAGCCAATGAATGGGGGAGGGAGGAACTAATTCCTTCTTGCTTCATTATTAGATCTCCAACTTGAACCCCGAGATTCCCAACCAGTGAGGTCCTTCAGAGTGAAATCTGGGAGTTCTAAAGCTGCCACACTCATCTCTCCATATCCTAACATTTACCCAGCAGATATGCCATAGACAGCCCCTTCTTCAAGGACCAGAGGAGGAAACAGATTCATAAGAGAACTCATGGTGGGGGGGGGGGGGGGGGGCGGACAGTGGAAGGAGAATCCATAGCTAATACTGAAAGAGGCTTTCATCTGTCTTTCAAGCCAACCAAGGCCTCAATTCTAGACGACTCAGCACCTCCCTTAGGAGCCCCGGCAACATGGTGGTTTGCAGAGAGGGGGGTCACATACAAGATGCCAGAGTGGCAGCAGGTGATGAAGGTTGAACAAGACTCACTCATGGCTTGCACCCAAATCTCCCTCAGCCAGGTCACCAGCCTGGCTCTGTTGACCTGTAGCAAACAACTCACGTGGCTCGGGAAGCTTCCATTGCTCAGGGGCAATGCACAGATATATAGATGTACCCCTCAGTATGGCACAGGCTTACTGTTCTTCCCACTTGAGAACATGGAACTGGTGTTTTCATCCAAACAGCCAGGAGTTGACAATATTCGGGGAGGGAGGAGTCTCCCTATATTTTCCCTCTGATTACATCAACACCAGTGCGTTGCCCTAAGTGCATCTCAGAACTCGGTTTTCCAAAGCAACACAACAGGATAGTGATCAATTTAAGAGCATTTTGAATGTGCGTAATTTTACACTGGATTGCAAAAAAACATAATTTTAAAAAAATGAACTGGACTGTGGGGTCTAACATTCTACACATTGACTTTGATCTGAAGACTATAAAACAAAGTTCCTGGGGTGCCTGGGTGGCTCAGTCAGTTAAGCATCCAACTCTTGATTTCGGCTCAGGCCATGATCTCATGGTTTGTGACTTCGAGCCCCACGTCAGGCTCTGCACAGATGGTGCACAGCCACCTTGGGATTCTTGCTTTCCTCTCTATCTGCCCCTCTTCTGCTCTCTCTCTCTCAAAAAATAAATAAACAACAACAACAAAAAAAACCCAAAGTTCCTCAAACCTAGGTCCTCAAAGATTCTGCTCCAGCAAGAGGCAGACCCTGATCATCTATAATTCTGATAAGTACCCCAGATGATTCTACTGTACCCCAAAGATCTTAGTGTTGGAGGAAGAACAAGATAGACAGTGGCAATTCACAGTAAAAGCTAACATTTATTGAGTATACACTATGTGCTGGGGCAATGCTAGCTACTACTATTAAGTCGTTGGCTCCTCTATTGTGAAGGAGATGCTATTATCATTGCCCCCAATTTACAGATGAGAACTATACAGATGTATCAACCTTAGAAAGGTTGATAACTTCCTCTAAGTCTCACAGCGACTAACACATGGAATTTGAACTCAGCTCTCTCTGGATTTAGAGCCCATGCTCTATTACATGCTTCCTTGGGATAAATCTTTTTTTTTTATGTTTATTTTTGAGAGAGAGAGTGTGAGCAGGGGAGGACAGAGAGAGAATGGGAGAGAGGCTCTGAAGCAGGCCCTGCACTGATAACGGACAGCACAATGCAGGTCTAGAACTCATGAACTGTGAGACCATGACCTGAGCCAAAGCTGGACGCTCAACCAACTGAGCCACCCAGGTGCCCCTGGGATAAATCGTAAGGTGGTGCGCACCTTGACCTTGTAGGGCATTAAGGACAGCTGCCTAGACCACAGGTTTTCAATTCTAAGAATCTTAAAAAAAAATTCTGCAGCAACAGCCCAAGTGTCCATCGACACATGAATAAATGAACAAGATGTGATATTATACAGACAGTGGAATGTTATTCAGCCTTAAAAAGGAAGGGGATTCTAACCCATGCTACAACAGGGCTGAACCTTGAGGACACTGCTTAATGAAATAAGCCAGGCACAGAAGGACAAATATTGTATGATTCCACTTATGTGAGGTACCTAGAGTGGTCCAATCCATAAAGACAGCAAGCAGAATGGCAGTTGCCAGGGGAGGGGCTGGGGGTGGAAGAATGGAGGGTTTAATGGGTACAGAATTTCACTTTGGGATGATGGATGGTGGTGATGGTCACAAAACCACTTCAGTGACTGCCACTTAATGCAACTGAACCCACACTTAAAAATAGTTAAAATGGTAAATTTTATGTTATATGTATTTCACCAATTTTTTTTTTTTTTTTTTTAGAAAACTGGTATTTGGTCCCCACAACCAATTAAATCTGAATCTTTTCAGGACATCTATCTGTTTTTAAAACAAAGAGGGGCACCTGGACGGCTCAGTTGGTTAAGCATCCGACTTCAGCTCAGGTCATGATCTCATGGCTCACGGGTTTGAGTCCCGCGTCGGGCTCTGTGCTGGCAGCTCAGAGCCCGGAGCCTGCTTCGGATTCTGTGTCTCCCTCTCTCTCTGCCCTTCCCCTCCTCACACTCTGTCTGTCTGTCTCTCTCTCTCTCAAAAATATATAAATATTAAAACTAATAATAAAACAAACAAAAATCACTAGCCACATGTTCGTAGTAAATACTCAGGGTTGAGCACTCCAGAATTCCGGTGCTCATGCTGTTGGAAGTTCTGGATATCATTGCAGGTTCTTGACTTCCCCTTCACACCAGTCTTTTGAGCAAGCCCCATCACTGCCGAGGCCCCCTTCACTGCTGAGGCCCCCAGCTTGTTGCTAAGGTGGCCAGAATCCAAGAATTAATGCAAGGTTCTGGAAGTGGAAAGCTCGGTGTTCTACTGGGTGTTTCCCTGGCTTGCAATTGTCTACACGTGCTTCATCCCCCTTAAAAGTCCAAGAAGAGGAACAATCTATCAGTGAAGTGTGGCGGTTTCGGGATGAAGAACAGAGGTTCCTACTGAAATCTGCAATTCACCACACTGATCAACCTCCGTCTGTAACTCATGAATACTTATTTCCAGACTTCTTTGAGCTGCAGCAGAACTTTTGAGGGGATCGTCAGCAGTAGGAGTTATGATAAGGAGGGTTTATTAGAAGACTGTTCAGCTGCCCTGGCCATCAGCCCAGCAGCAAACATTCTCTGAGCACCTCCACTTTGCCCTCCAACGAATTCATATTCTGCAGGGAAATGGATATACATCTCTCACCCACTAGCCAATACCTATTTCTTGAACTCCTACCATGTACCAGACACTGCTCAAAGTACTAGCAACTAAGGCGATATTTAAAATATTCAACAAGTATTTAAATATGCAACTAAATATTCAATCAGGATGGGGCCAACTGGTAACCCTGAAGTTGCTGGATCATGGGGAAGTCTGCGGAGAGTCAAAGGTGTGAGGACCACGCACGATGGCTGGGGGGCCAGGAGGGGAGGGGTAACTGCTATTTACCAGCCAGCCAGAAGTAGTTCAGTATTTTACCAGCTGGGAAAGCCATATGAGTAGGTACCAGTTGAATGACAGCTTGGCTTGGGGATAGAGGTGAACAGTTCAGCCAAGATCCCTGACCTCACGGATTGAACTTCTAGTGCAGGAGAGGTGAACTTTTTCTGTAATGGACCAAACAGTAAGTATGGTCTCTGATCCAGTACCCAACTCTGTTGTAGCATAAAAGCAGCCACAGATAAACAAATGAGTGTATAGTAAAACAAACGAGTGTAGTAAACAAATGAGTGTGGCTGTGTGCCCAACAAACTTAATTTATAAAAAATCAGCAGACTGGGGACACGTGGGTGGCTCAGTCGGTTAAGTGTCTGACTTCGGCTCAGGTCATGATCTCAAAGTTCATGAGTTTGAGCCCCGTGTCAGGCTCTGTGCAAACAGCTCAGAGCCTGGAGCCTGCCTCAGATTCTGGGTCTTCCTCTCTCTCTGCCCCTCCTCTGCTCATGCTCTGTCTCTCTCTGTCTCTCTCTCTTAAAAATAAGCATTAAAAAAGCAACAGTAGGCTGGACTTGGCCCATGGGCCAGAGTTTGCAAACCCCATTCTGTTGGACGTGACATGCATACCTGTACATTAGACAAATATTTATCAAGAATCTTCTACTGGACAAATATGGCACCAGGCACTGGTACACTGTGCTGAACACCAGATAGTGGTCCCTGCCCACATAGCACTTCTACTCTAATAGGAGAGGCCCAATCAATCATTTTAATGTGCTATGGTAAATGCTAAGAGGAAAATAATCAGCAAGGGGAAGTCAGTCAGCCCAGGGAGGGCTTCCTGGAGGAGGTGATGATCAGATCAGCCTGAGAAACACAGGTCTTTCCTTGTGGGTTGTCTGTCATCACCAGCTCTTCCCTTGTGTCCCCCAGTCTCTGAACAGCTACAACGATGGAGACATCGAAGGATCCAAGCGGCTTGGGAGGAATGCCAAGTGGGTGGCCATCGCCTCCATCATTATTGGCCTTCTGATCATCGGTATTTCTTGTGCAGTTCACTTCACAAGGAAGTAAGTAGGCTTTCTGAATCTGTCCCAGTGTAAAATGCCTTCTCCCGAATGCCCATTGGAATGTTAGGACAGGTTAGGTTATGTTCTGGTAGCAAACGATGCCAAAAAAAAAAGAGTTTTCGTTTTCATTTCACTGGTGTTATACACACCATGTCGTTTTGTGGACAGTCTCTCCTCTGCTCAGTCACTCAGTGTCCAGGCTATCCAAAACTCCACCATCTTCTAGCGGCTCTGTGTAGAACAGGGGTCAACAAAACGTTTCCATAAAGGGCCAGAGGGTAAATATTGTAGGTCTCTGTCACCATCTCAGTCGTGACTACTTAACTGCCACTGCAGCACAAAAGCAGCCATATACAATATGCAAATGAATGAGTATGGCTGTGTTCAATAAAACTTTATTTACAAAAATTGGTATCTGGCCCATGGGCCATAGTTTTCCCATCTCTGAGAGACGAGAGAGGAAGACGGGAGAATCCCACATGGATTTTCACTGCCTCAGTCCCTTCCTCTGCCTTACCATCTGATCTGCTGAATGATTTCATGATTTTGACTCAACTAGCCGACCTGTTCTTACTGTAAGAGCAGAAGGGTGCCACATATTTTTGGTATTGCCAACGTGCTCTCGTCTCACAAAGAGATGGATGCTGTTGCTGTTTCTCTCTGGATTTGGACACATTTATCCTGATTTCTCTAACCAGCTCAGATGGGCTCCATCTGCTAGAATCAATGACACTTTCCATCAGAGGCTTGACAGGGGCAAGGTCGTGCAATGGACAATCAAGACCTGGAAATGACAAGCCCAGATCCATCTCTGCCTCACTGTGTAGCTCCTGGCAAGGCAGATAAGGACTCTGAGAAATCTTCTAGCTCTTCCCCCAGAGCAGGGGGTTAGCCACCCCACACACACACCATGTCCCTCAAGCTGAGAAGGTCAGCCTCTTTGAGTTGGTTTCAGAAAAGGCTCACCTGGTGGGCAAGGAAGGACGCAGACACCCATCAGCCTGTCAAATCAGCCAACCCAACCTTGGCAGCCAAGAGGGTAGTCCCTGTCAACTTCCTATCAGAGGAGCCAGACCCAGGAACAATCAGGGCGGCTGAATGGAGGGGAAGATGGGAAAACAGGAAGTGTCACAGAGCGGGGGGAAAATAGATGGCTTTGACCAAAGAGAGGAAAAAGGGACACTAAAACATCTAAGGAAGTTTCTTGCCTGCAAGATGAAAATGGATGGTGTTGGTCTATGAAGAAGATGGGTAGAGAATAGATGTGCACACACCAACTTTATCCTTTAAGGAAGGCACAATGTGCTCGTGTGTGAATACGGGGCTGTGGGGTGTGGGGCCAATGGTGCTGGTTTGGCAACAGACTGCCTGGGCGCAGTTTCCCCCTCTGCCACTTACCTACTGTGAGACTGACGGTCAGCCAAGTGCTTAACCTCAGTTTCTTCTTCTGTAAAATGAGGATTATAGTCGTATAATCCACTTAAGAAGGTTATTGTGAAGGTTAATTAGATGACCCACAGCATGTGTATAGCATGATGTCTGTTCCTTAGTTGGTGCACAAAAATTGCAGACCATTCGGGGCACTTGGGTGGCTCAGTCGGTTAAGCGTCCATCTCTTGGTTTTGGCTCAGGTCATGATCTCACAGTTCGTGAGATTGAGCCCCATGTCGAGCTCTCACTAACAGTGCAGAGCCTGCTTGGGATTCTCTTCCCTGTCTCTCTGCCCCTCCCCTTCTCTTGTTCTCTCTTTCTCTCTCAAAATAAATAAATAAACTTAAATATATATATATATATATATATATATATATATATATACACACACATATATACATACATATATATATATATATATATATATATATATATATATATAAATAAATGCAGGGGTGCCTGGGTGGCTAAGTCAGTTGAGCATCCGACTTAGGCTCAGGTTATGATCTCACAGCTTGTGGGTTTAAGTCCCGCATGGGGCTCTGTGCTGACAGCTCAGAGCCTGGAGCCTCCTTCAGATTCTGTGTCTCCTTCTCTGCCCCATCCCTGCTCATGCTCTCTCTCTCTCTTTCAAAAATAAATAAACATTAAAAACATTTTTTATAAAGTTTTTATTTATTTTTGAGAGAGAGAGAGAGAGACTGAGTGTGAGCAGAGGAGGGGCAGAGAGAGAGAGACACAGAATCTGAAGCAGGCTCCAGGCTCTGAGCTGTCAGCACAAAGCCCGATGTGGGGCTTGAACCCACAAACCATGAGATCATGACCTGAGCCAAAGTCGGATGCTTAACTGACTGAGCCACGCAGGTGCCCCAACATTAAAATGTATCTATCTATCTATATCTATATCTATATCTATATCTATATATCTATATCTATATCTATATAAATGCAAACCATTTGCTAATCCTATTATTACTGCTGTTATCAACATGGCTGGGAGAGGACTTCAGAATTTAAGATGCTACCAAATAGAGCTCATGGCTTTGCACTCATGAGCTAATTTCAAAGGACAGTGTTCCAGGGGAAAAAGGCCAAGTCTTGGCCTAACTCCTGGGAACTTGTGAAAATACATACTGCCCAGATCAGTGTTGAGCTGGGTTATAATAATAGCAGCCGACACTGACACAGAACTTAATAGGCCAGCTACTGTCTAAGCTCTTACATGAATTAATCCCTGTTGAATCCCCACAGCAACCTCCCCACTTTGCAGATAAGAAAACTGAGACTCGGAGAAGAGAAATAACTTGCCTGATGTCTCACAGCTACTTAAAGGCAGGGTTTAACCTGGGATAATCTGGCTCTGAAAGCTGTGTTCTTTTTTTCTTTTTAAACGTTTGCTTATTTTTGAGAGAGAGACACACAAAGTGAACAGGGGAGGGGCAGAGAGAGAGGGAAACAGAGTAACCGAAGCAGGCTCTGCACTGTCAGCACAGAGCCCGGTGTGGGGCTCAAACTCACATACTGTGAGATCATGACCCAAGCCGAGGTCGGATGCTTAACCGACTGAGCCACCCAGGTGCCCTGGAAGCTGTGTTCCTAACCACAGTGCCACACTGCCTCTAAGCCAATAGCTAGTATACTCAGTAACAAAACCAGGAGATAGCACTCGACTTGTGGCTAGCTCCAGAGCTGATTTATATGGGGGTGGTATGCTGAGGTTTCAACCTACAAAGAGCAAACAAAAAGTAAACAAACAAACAAACAAAAACCTGGGATGAGATAGGACCAAGGGTAGCAAAATCAAAACATTGCAGGAAGGAAGCAGGAAGCACTGCAAGGAACACGCATGAATGTTCCCAGTTACAGGATAATATGAGTGGTGGGGACTGTGGTGTTCGAGAGCACAGTCCAGCTGATTGTTACCACTTGGAATGCAGACCCCGTGGAGCCCATTTTTCAAAAGATATTAGAAAGCTAGGTTTTCATTTCGAATCTCCTGTTTTTTAGATGTTGACAACCAATTCACATTATGTAAACACATGGTGAGGGCCAAAAACAAAGCAAGACGAAAAAACATACAAAAACCACATCTCCAGCCTGGACATCATCTGCTTTGCAGTCTCTGGTAGACAATGTGGCTTTCAAAGATCAGTTTGCCCATTAGACACCATCCAAGCAGTCCTACGAGGGACACAGAAGTCTTCACATATGGGGACTTTCTCCATTCTTAATATAAATATTTCTATCCGGAGATGAAGCATCGACCCGTATATGCTTGTGATTGAGATTTTGTTAGCAGTGGTTCCTAAGAAACAGTGTTTCACTGTGGTTGGAGCCTGGACTTCAGTCCTGCTTTACTAGGATACAAATCCTACTTCTACTACATAGACCACCCTGGCAAGTTACTCTCTCAGCCTCAATTTCCCTATCCATAAAGTAAGGATAGAATTACTTCCCATCTGTATGGTCAGGTTCCTTTCAGATACCTTTCCCTCCATGTTATCAGAGAAAACAAAAATATCTTCCAGAGTTAGAATCCCAGGGAGAAACTCAAATATAAAGGCTTTGTGTGCGTGTGTGTGCGCGCGCGCACGCGTGTGTGTGTAGGAAAGAAACTAGCCCTTAGAGAATGAAATCAATTCTATCTTCCATTAAGACCAATAACGGGCCAATTTCTCAGTAATCCTTTGAAATAAAATTTCCCAGCCCTAGGAGGAATTGAGTGGCAATGTGGAATTACTAAGACAGAGGTTTCTAACTTTGAGCTGTATGCGAGTTACCTGGGGAAGTTTAAAAGAAGTTGGTATCAGGGCCCCATCTCAAAAGATTCCAAGTCGCTAAGTCAGAAGTGAGGCTCAAGAATCTGCATTTTCCAGCTCCCCATTCCTACCCTGGGGTTTAGACGCAGGTGGTCAGCTCAACCCTCTTTGCCAAACGCCCTCCCTCCCAAACCCAGAAGGAAGAATGGGCTAACAGAAGCTGGCCTTTAACAGAGTGGCCAGTTTTCATTTACATCAGCAAAGTCATCATCCTAAACGTGTCATATCTCATTCATTGCCAAGGAGGGGAGTCAAGTTACCGCCAAGGAGAGTACCCACAGGAAGGTTCTTTTGTAACAATCCTCAAGGCAGCAAGGGCGTGCACTGAGGGGTTCTGGGGAAGTCTGACTTTAGAGGAGCCCAAGCCTGGATAGGAGACAAAAAACCTTGAATAGGTGACTTTTCTGATTCTCATTCAAAAACTGTCTGAAATAAACAGACAAGTCTGTTTAAAAACTGTCAAATCCTGCCTTTAAAAAAATTACTCTTTATCCTTATCAACAACACCGAAACTAATCCCGAAGTCCTGACCTTTTAAAAAATTACTACGTGTCCTTATCGAGAGAATTGTAACCAATCCCTTCCCTCCCAAATGATGGAAATCCCAGGTGGATAAACTTGGGTCATAAGAGTCTTGACCCAAACTCAGAAAAAGGTCTCTTTCAATAGGATATCCATGTAAGCCATGTGGCAGTTAAAGAGAGATTTGGGACATCAAATCCACAAAAACTGGGAATCACTGACACTAAAATATTCAACAGCTTGGGACAGAATGTGGCACTCTCAGAAGAGAACCATTCTGGTGCAAACAGAATCAGAAACTTGCAGGCTCTCAAAGTCAGAAAACTCTCTGCTCTCCAGCTGCTAGGGAAAGGGGAGAAATGAATCGCACAGAGCTGAAAAATTTAAATGTTGCTGCAGTCTATTTATCAATCGAATCGTTCAAGTCCCCAGCCTAAATCAACCTGTCTGCAGGCTTTTACTTTCTGCTGGTGCCTTGAGGATTCGAGCAAAGTGAGGTTATTCCAATCGTGTTTCTCAAAGTCTCAGAGTCACCTGTGACAAATTCAGCTGGGATGTTTGTGAAAATGCAGATTCGTGGCCTCTAATCAAGACCCTGAGTGGTCCTGAAAGATGCATTATCACAAGCAATCCCCCCAAAAATAGTTCTAAGCATTCCAAAGTTGCAGAAACACTGTTCTAGGGCTTTGCATCTGATGGAGGAACATTCTTGCCTGTGTATGAATATGTGCCACAAAACAAGATGTTTTTTACATCTTGAAGACACATCTGCTGCTTCGTCCCTACTCCCCAGCGCACTTTACACACCTCCCAAGTTTGTTCTTCCCTCTCTCCTCATGATCAGGCTCATGGTCACATATCTGATGCCCTGCAGAATTCAGTGGAATTTCCTTAGCTGCAAAAACAGTTGACTGTGACAAAGCTTGGGTATAAAGCAGACAAATGTCCCACCAGAAATATGACAAATGATATTCAGGAAGGTCTCACCTTACTGAGGGGTGAAGTTCGAACATCAGGGCATCAGGTGAGCTTTGAGTATAATCAAAATTCATCTTGGAAGCATCTACGGTGGGGGGATGCCCTATTAGAGATTCACACCCACCCTGTATCCTGGTCAGCCCAATAGACCCAGTGTTCCCACCGGTGTTGGAAGAGATGACATTCCTTGGGTTGAACGCCAGCTGAAATAGTTGGCATGGCATATGTTCAACACTGGAACCACGCCCCAAAGTCACACAGAAGGAATAGGAGTCACATACCCACCCATCCTCATGACCATTGTACACGGTGATGGCCAGAATCTCCAGCTCCATTTAAAGAGTTGCTTTTTTCTTTTTGAGAAACATGTATGGTTCATTCACCACATACACACGTTCATTCACACGTACAATGCCACTCCACTGAATTTATGACTCTGGACAGCTGCGTAGGCATCTAAATAGCCAGGCAGGGCCCTACCATGTATTAAAATTGCTTGTTTGTCATTCTTAGCAATAAAAGCCTTCATGTTCCAAAGTTTTCATTCAGGAAGAACTTGGCCTCCTAAGTAGATTAAGGATCCCATGTGTCTTCCATTAGCAGACACAGAGTTAGCAAATATTAAGCCATTATGCACTGGTAAAGCTTATGGCTTATAAATAAACCGGAATGAGTCCTTTCCTGGCCTCAAAATATCCTTCATTGCATTAGGATTGGAAATAAGCATATGTGTCAAGGCAGGAAAGAAGCAAAAAGTTGGCCTTTTTGCAAAAACATAAAAGCAAATTCATCTTCTTTTCTATATTACTGGTTGGAGTAAAACTTCCTGGGGATTGGTTTCCATAGACGTGTCTGCAGAGAATTTTTGTGATTCCATTATGAAAAATGGGAAACATTACCTATTCCCAAAAGGTCAGAAGGGCCTTTCTTTGTTGGTTCACATAAGCTGAAGTCAAGACAAATCACACCTAAGTCGTCATCAACAATGGAAAGACTGTGGCTTTGAAAAGGATATAAACTTGTGGACTTTGACAAATAAATCAAAATAGCCGTTAAAAAGATGTTCAACCAGTGACCAGAGCAACAACAAAATACTGGGGTCTTTTGACTGTCAGATTGAAACAATTAAAAAGATGGATAATATCAAGGTTGGCGAGAGTATGAAGAATTGGATACAAAACAACACTGTTGGTGGAGGAGTAAACTGAGTCTTTGGAAGGTCAATTTGAATACATCTATTAAACTTGAAAATCCATGTGCCCACCCACTCAGCAATTCTATTTCTGAGTATCCTCCCTAGATACAAGTGTACAAATAGGCACGTGAAACAGTAGCTCTCTTCCCTGGTTACACATTAGCGTCACCTGGGGAGCTTTAAAAACTAACAAAGCCCAGGGCCTACCCTGGATCAGTTAAATTAGAATCTCCAGTGATAGGACCAAGCATTCATAGGTTTTAGGGCTCTCCAGATGACTCTAACGCAGCCAGGATGTGCAGTGATGTTCACCGCAGCTGGGAAACCATGAAACAACCTAAATGGCCATGGGTGGGAAAATGATTAAGTACCCAGTGGTTTATTCATAGGACGGGATACCACACCACAGTTTAAATATACATCGTCCATCTCCCATACTATGGCTTTAGAAGGCCCCACATGATCTCGCTGCTGCCTCTCTTTATCTCCCAGCACATTGCCCCCTCACTCCTCCACTTCAGCTATACTGAATTCCCCTCTCTTCTTTGAGCAATGCAAGTATGCTCCTGCCACAGGGCCTTTGCACTTGCTGGTCCCTCTACCCAGAATTTTCTTCCTCCTGATATCCAAGTGGCTTGTTCCCATCTATCCTTGAGACGCTTGGTCACCTGTTAGCAGAGCGGTTACCCCTGACCAACTTCTCTAAAATAGCACCCACAGCCCTACCCTTATTACCTTGGTCTTGTTATTCCAACTTTACTTTTCTTCCTAGTACTTACCACTCCTTGCAAAACTGACTGTATAATATATAATTATGTGTAACTTATTATATTGACATAAAATTATACATTTTATATATTAATATGCATATAATCATACACTTTTATGGTCTATTTCCTCCTAGTAGGATGAAGACTCCAAAAACATTCTTTTTTATTTGAGAGAGAGAGAGCGCAAGCAGGGGAGAAGGGCAGAGGGAGAGGAAAAGAGAATCCTAATCCTAAGCAGGCTCCACACTCAGGGCAGATCCCAGTGTGGGGCCCCAATCCCACGACCCTGGGATCATGACCTGATCTGAAATCAAGACTCAAGACATTCAACCAACTGAGCCACACAGGCGCCCCAAAAACATTTTCACTTCTGTCATTGCCCATAATAATAGAGCATAACATTTTACGGTTCTTCCTTTGAAGCTAAACTGTTGGGGTTTGAATCCAGGTTCTGCCTCTAAGTAGCTGTGTGCTCTTGAGCATGTCTTTTAACCAGTCTGTGCCTCAGTTTTCTCATCTGTAAAGTGGGGATAAAACAGCACCTAGCTCACAGGACTGGGAAGATTCAATTGTGTAAAGCACAATGCCTGACACACAGTACTCACTATGTAACTGCTGGGCACTGTCATCACCAACACCTAGAGCAGGGCCTGGTGTGTAAATATTTACTGAGTAAATTAATGAATGAATATGTGTGTGTGTGTAACCCATATCTTACATATATATGATACATATGTATCATATATAGATATATCATTATCCCATGTATATAAACACACACAAGATGAATTTCTAAGTGCATACTTACAGATTTAAATGTAGAGAAAATCACCTGGAAGATGCACACAAAATGCTAAACAGTACTGCTAACCTTTTAGGAGGAGAATGAAGTTCAGAAATGCTCACAAAGCAGTTTGCTGCATCTGTATCATTTGTGGGTCGGATTTTTTTCTGTTTTTTGTGGGTGGTGGTGGTGGTTGTTGTTGTTGTTGTTGTTGTTGTTTGCATGGGCCAAGTGTAAAATCAAATATGTTTCAGATGTGACATTTCTCCAAAGGAAGCCAATGCTTATGCAGATATGCTGGCCCAGGTCTGCACTTGTTTAATCAAGGCTGATCCCTACAGAGAACGGAAGCCCTTGGGTGGAGAAGGCCCAGGCCTGCTCTCTCTCTCACTCTTTCTCACTGTCTGTGTGTACCCCACAGCGCCTGAGCGGCCAGCAGTCAGCGTGAGCATGGAGGACGGACCTCATCCACACACACCCCACAGGAGTTTCTGAGGAATGGACCCTTGACTTCAGACTGTGAGATCTTTTCCTCCAGGACTCTCCAGAGGCAGGTCCCTGGCAAATGAACTTAAAAAAGAAAAAAAAAGGAAAAAAAAGAAAGAAAGGAAGGAAAAAAAAGTCCAAAATTAAGGAAAACCAAGCAGCACAGACAGATCAGCCATCACAGATTTTTTTTTTTTTTTTTTTTTAAACAAAAAGAAAAACTCAAGTCTCACTGTCTGAGTCTAGTGAAGGCCTCTGTGTCCATGCCTCTTCTGCAGAGATGAGCCTCAGGAAATCTCAGTATTTCTACATGGGGGCTGGGGGTCTACATGTGGGGGGAGAGGGAGGTCCTAGAAGCTGGCGTCTGCCAAGTCGAGCGCAAACATTTGCAGCATGTTTAAAGTTGACAATGGAGCTGAATCTGTGCTTTTTGTCCCCTTTTATTTTTACATGTCATAGCTAGTGGGTCCATCAGTTGCTCCCTGCCACAGCCCCCAGAGTCCCCACATCACTCACCAAAGAAAACAAATGAAGGGTCTTTCTGGCCTTTTGTCCTGACCTCAATCTTCCGATGGTCCTCTCCCTTGCTTGTATCCACCGCTGCTCACCTCACTTTTCACTTCAAGACTCTGAGACTGTACTTAGTGATCAATTCTAGATACAGGAGCACCTTCCCCATCCCAGTTTTGGGGATAAACTGGCTGTTTACGGAATGTGCTTTATTCAAGCCATCCCCGCCCCCCACTCTTTTTTAGCAAGTCTCAGGCAAGATCTTTGATTTTCCTGGATGCGTACCTGGAAATACCACCCACTGTATTTCTTTTCTGTCAAACGTAACCCCTTCAGGTGTGAGTGTACTGGCTTAATGATGCCATTATTCTGCCTGCCAGAACTTGCCAACCCAGTGTTTCTCAGATGCAGGGCAAACCACTGGCGGTACACAAAGGTCATTTTTAAGTTGTTTATAGACACAACATCAAGTGATGCCAATCACAAAGCATGTTTCCCCTTTTCTATTCTTTCTCAATGCCGATTACAGCAAAGAGAAAGCTTCTGTTTAGTGCTCACGGGTCCTTAACACCTTTTCTGTTACTTTGGCTCTTTTCCCTTCTTCATAAAGGAAGAGCAGGCCTCAGGTTCAAAGTCTTCTGTCTACATAGAATTTAATAGCAGAGTCCTGTTTTCGTTGTATTTCTTAATTACCTTCCATTTACAGTTTCCCCTTAGGGACGTGATACGTTGTTTCTATTCAAGTAAATTTACTTAAGAAAAATAAGTGGACTCAAAGAAAATATCAAGGGATTAACACAACAGGTGATATGTACATGTGGCAAAAGTAACTTCAGGAACTACTATCAGAAATACAGTGGTAATGAACTTTCCTAAGCAAGAGAAAAGGCAGCTTATTCTAAGTGAATGAACAAGAGGCCGAGAATTAAAACACCTGTGTCCCAAGGCCTTTTTTGCCACCCACAGGCTATGCAAGCTGATTTTTAGGCAAGTTTCTTAGCCTCTCTGTGCCTCGAATTTCTTCATCTGGAAAATGGAAATGAGAATACCTGTCTACATACCTCAGAGTGTTGTTAACAAGAATGAATCGCCATAATAGATGTGAATGCCCCTGGAGGGAGATTCTAAGTGCTATACAAATACAAAGCAGTGTTCTTAGATTACTAGGAATCTCAGGCATTTGTTAAAATCCTGGACCCCAGCAAAAAATAAACGTTGATGGGCATCAGATTCCACCTGTCATCTCAGCCGGATGTCTGTCGTGAGCCAGCACTTGTCCCAGGAGGAAACTGAATCAGGGCCACGAGTTCTCGGCACGCAGAGATCCTAACGTCATTCCAGTATATTGGATCCTGATTTCTGTTTCAGACATCTTGTTTCTTGTTTGTTTGTGTTTGGGTCCCTGATCTTTTACCCAAATCAAATGAAAAGTGTTGCTGAGAGGCAGAATAAAAATGGTTTTAAGTAAGACTGTTTTTCATGGTGTATAAAGTTGTGTTTTCTCGGGGTTCCCAACCTTCTAGAGGGAATGGGTTCCTGGATCCCAGTCTAAGCCTGTAGGGAAGACAGAGAGAGGCCGGGGATGGGGCTGGAGAGGTGTCAACCTAGAACTAACTTGGGCCTGAAATGCCCTTCCAGGAGGCATTGAAAATGTTAGACACTGAAGTCACTAAATAAGGTCCCTGGGCTCCAGAGGGGGTCTGAGTTTTGCTGGGCCTTGGGACCTGGCAGAGAGCTTTCATACTGATAAATTGGGATGATGTTCTCCTCCAGGGCTTCCTGTAAGGCTGAGATCATCCTTGTTCCACTCCAAAAAGCAGTCAGAGGGGCGCCTGGGTGGTTCAGTCGGTAAAGTGTCCGACTTCCGCTCAGGTCATGATCTCGAAGTCTGTGACTTTGAGCCCCACATCAGGCTCTGTCTGACAGCTCAGAGCCTGGAGACTGTTCTGGATTCTGTGCCCCCCTCTCTCTCTGCCTCTCCCCTACTCACGCTGTGTGTCTCTCCCTCAAAAAAATAAATAAACATTTAAAAACAATTGTTTTTAATTAAAAAAAAAACAGCTAGAAAAAGAATTGACCAAGTGCATCAATCAGCCAGGGTACACTTTCGGCAAGACAGTGACCAAAAAAAAAAAAAAAAAAAAGGCTAGAGCAAAGAATGGAGTTTACTGGTTCCTCTAACTAACTGCAAATTCCAGAAATAGCTTCAGGCATGGCTGGATCTTGGTGCTCAGCACTAAGAACTTCTACCGGTCTCTCAGCTTCAACTTCCTGAGTTCATTTTGGTTTCATAGCAGCATGCTGGCTGTCAGCAGCTTCAGGCTTCTCCTATCTGCTTAGCAATGCCTGTAGAAATGGTGTGTCTGTCCCCTAACAGCTACAGGGGGGAAAACGTTCAATTCAAAATAATGCAAGGGGCACCTGGGTGGCTTGGTCGGTTAAGCGTCCGACTTCGGCTCAGGTCACGATCTCATGGTCCGTGAGTTCGAGCCCCGCGTCGGGCTCTGTGCTGACGGCTCGGAGCCTGGAGCCTGTTTCAGATTCTGTGTCTCCCTCTCTCTCTCTCTGACCCTCCCCCGTTCATGCTCTGTCTCTCTCTGTCTCAAAAATAAACGTTAAAAATAATAGTAATAATAATAATGCAAAATTGATTCAGAACCAGAACCAGTCCATCAGTCTGGATACCAGCCATTAACAAACAGGCGTGGCCACCCTCCCAACACAAATTGAATCCATGGCCAGGGGTATATGGCACCCTCATTGGCCGCACCTGGCTCACGGTTCAGCCAGTGTAACTGAGGGTGAAGTCAGATCCACCCAAACTTTATGGGTCGAGGGTGGAGGAAAAGGATGGTTTCCCAAAGGAAAACCAAAGTGCTTTTACCAGAAGAAGGAGAGACAGAGGCTAAGCAGAAAAAACAACCACTGTCTGTATTAGGCATGCTGCCTCTTACTATGCCTGCCACAAACAGGCCAAAAGTGATGTAATAGCTTTTCAGACAATTTCCCCACTCTGTTGTCACTCTCATCCACTCCCTTGTCCGATGGCTATTTACAGAGCACCTGTTCACCCATGGGTGAGGCTTTGGAGATTCCAATATGATAAAAAGAGATCCCTGGGAAGGGTTCACAGTGGGGAGCAGGCACATATACGATAATTAGAAGAAAACATTAGGATGCTAAGACAGGCATGAACAGTGTTATGCTGTCACTTGGCGGGAGGGACTGCTGGCTGTACCCGAGAGGGGAGGCCTCAGGGAGCAAATGTCCCTGTCCCACTGCCCCGTGCATTGCTAAGGCTGATACGGCTACAGCCCTTGAAGTTGCCCTATCTTTGGCCACAAGTTATGGGCAGAAGCAGATGCAGACATAAAATCGCTGGCCTCAGCTCCTGGATCAGCAAATTATCTCTGGCCTACACCAAGACAGCTGCATTCAGCAAAACAGCATTATGCATGTATCTTGATACGTAACCCTAGATCCAGGCTTCTAAATATAAAGAGACAGTTTTGGGCCACTGATTACAAAAAGAAAGAAAAAAATTATTCTAAGACAGCATCCACCTTCATTGCTTACTACCAATCCTTAAAAAATACTCGTGGATGTTGACTATTTGAGCCTGGAGAGTTACCTTATGAAAACAGGCCCCTGAACCCGCGTACTTTGAATTCCAGTTTTGACGCACGCAAAAAAGAGGCCTAAAAACTAGTCAAGCATCACCCATCATTTCTGGAGAAGTCCCAGAGAGAAGGAATTCCCTTTCCAATACGCATTTGTTTGTTTATTATTTCTTCCAATAGAGATTTACTTATCGGGTGTCAGGAGAAAGAAGTACAGGGTTGCCTTTGTGTATTTTTGTGGGTCGGGCATCTGCGTCTCCCCTGCATTCCTGGTTCCAAACCTCAGGTGAGCGGCCAGGTCAAATCTGTGATGGTCACAACCTCCATCCCTCTTCCAGTCTGAGTGCACAGCTCACCGTCAGACACTGGCTCAGTGAGGTGTCCTGCCGTTTAATTTTCCGAAGCTGTCTGCTCCTGGCCCTGCCACGAGGTGTCGATCCTGCCGGGTGACACGGAATCCCACACACGAGGACTGGTTGTACTTCAGAGTGAATATACTGACAGGGGCCCAGGAAAGGCCAAATCCTGCCTCTGTGGAGGTAACAAGGGGCTTGAGGACCAGCACAACACAGGGCCTAACACAGATCTCAACACCTAGTGGGCAAGGTGAATAAATATTTCTCGAGCCACTACCAAAGCTCATCTAAACGATTACAATAGTCTTCTGATGGGTCTCCCTGGTGTATTGGTTGCTGATTGGTCCTGTAACAAATACTACAAGCTTAGTAACTAGAAAACAACCCACATTTATTGCCTTACCATTTGGGAGGTCAGAAGTCTGAAACAGGTCTCACTGAGCCAAAATCAAGATTCCAGGAGGGTTGTATTCCTTCCTGCAGCTTCCCAGGGAGAATCCATTTCCTTGCCTTCTCCACCTTGTAGATGATGCCCACATTCCTCGGCTCCTGGCCTCCTTTCACCTTCAAAGTCAGCAATCACCACTGGACTCTACTTCACATGGCATCTTTCCCGTTGTGACTCCTCTGACTTCCTCTTCTCCATTTGAGGACCCTTGTGATTACACTGGGCCGACCCAAGTAATCCAGACTAATCTTATTTTAAAAGCAGCTGATTAGCATCCTTAATTCCCCTTGCTGTGTATCCTAACAAACTCACAGGTTCCAGAGATTAATCCGGAGACATTTTGGGGTTATCATTTTTTTTCCCACCACACCCTGTTTTCACATTGATCCCCGTCCAACACTCACAGCAGCCTGGGGCGATCTCGAAACCTGAATTAAACAGAACTACGTCATTCCTCTGCTGAAACCCAACCCACACAACCAATGGCCTCCCAACGCAACTAAAACTCAAACTTTTAACATGTAACCCTACGTGATCAGACCTTTTTCCCTTTCAGATCTCATCTCCTACCACTTACCCTCCCTCCCTCTGCTGCAGCCCCACACTGGCCTTCTTGCTACTCTCCAAACATGCCAAGATCATTCCTGCCTCAGGGCCTTTGTATGTGCTGTTTGCTCTGCCCATAACACTGATTCCGGATTTTCTTTTCCTCTTCCTCCAAGTCTCGGCTTCTTGGAGAGGGCTGACCTAACCCCCTCCAAGGCAGCCTACAGTCTTCTATTTGCACTATCACACAATCCCCAGGGCGTTACTTCAAGGTCTATCACAATGGAGTTGGATACAGTAATCAACTATATAATTATCATTGAATGTTTGTCTTTCCCGGCAGACTATCAGCCCCTATGAAAGCAGGAACGCTGTTCATCTTTTTCACCCCTGCTTTCACGGTGCCTGGCATATACAAGGTTTTTGGTAAGAATGAATAAACAATGAAAGAGAATAGAGGGTGTGGAAGGAAGGAAGGAAGGAAGGAAGGAAGGAAGGAAGGAAGGAAGGAAGGGCAAAAGAAAAGAGAAGGAGAAGAAAATAGCTGGAAAACTTAAGGAACTAAGAAGAGATTTCAGCAGATCCTTAGTGCTGGGAGGCACAGTTTGGAGTTAAAGTTCCACCAGATTAGAGAAGCCTGGGAACCCCTCAGTCTTTCGTTGAAACTCAAGAGGAGTCACACATTAGTGGTAAAGATCACATCAAAGGACTGAAGTCTGGAACACACAAAACCAAAACAGACCCAACCAAAAGAAGTCTAAAATCATGCCTCCATTGGATAAAGAAGAGTCATCAGTAATTTCACTGTCAGATAAATCAAAATCAAAACCCAATACTTTTCTGAGGCAGATACCAGAACCCCAGTTCTCTGCAATATATCATACGCAACGTGCAGCATGAAATTTAAAAATTACTGAACATGTGAAGCAGCAGAAAAGCATTATCATCAAGAGAAGAAACAGTGAGTAGAAACAGACCCAAAGATACTGCAGATGTTGAAATAAGTAGTCAAATGCATTAAAATAAAGGCAATAAAAAAGCGAAAGGGTCTAGAAGAAAAGGTTAATATAATGAGTAAAGTGATGGAGAATTTCAGGAGAGATATGGAAAGTAAGAAAAACTAGAAATCCTAGATCAGAAAATTACAAATTCTGAAACAAAATTTGAAAATTTTGAAAATTCTGAAACAAAATGTTTGTATGATGTTAACAGTATATTGGACAACACAGAAGAAAAGATCAGTGAACTCGAGGACAGGTCAATAAAAATTATTCAAACTGAAGCACAGCAAAAATAAAGTTTCAGCAACTTATAGAAGAATATCAAGCATCCTACCATAAATGTAACTTGATTCCCAAAAGAGGAGGAGAGAAAGAGACAATGGAGTGGTAAAAAATTTTTTTAAAGAAATACTGACTTGGGACACTTGTGTGGCTCAGTTAGCTGAGCGCCCAACTCTTGATTTTGGCTCAGATCATGATCCCAGGGTGGTGGATCCAGCCCCATGTCAGGCTGTGCACTGAGCACGGAACCTGCTTAAGATTCTCTCTCCTTCTCCCTCTTCCCCTCTCCCCAGCTTGTGCTCTCTCACTCTCTAAAATTTAAAAAAAAAAAAAATACTGACTTAAAATTTTCCAAATGTTATTAAAAATATCAGCCCACATGTTAAAGAAGCTCAAAAAAACCCTTAACTGGAAATATTCAAGGAAAACCAAATTGCTGGAAACCAAACTTAAAGAAAATAAATAAAAAACCAGGGGGGTGGGGGGGAGGGGTGAATCGATTACATACACAGAAACAATAGTGAAAATAATTGACTTCTCATCAGAAACAATGGGATACAGGATACATTGGAATGACAAGTATAAAATAAACAACTGTTGGGGCACCTGGGTGGCTCTGTCGGTTGAGCCGCCGACTTCAGCTCAGGTCATGATCTCACAGTCTGTGAGTTCGAGCCCCGCATCGGGCTCTGTGCTGACGAGCGCCACATCGGGCTCAGATCCTGGAGCTGCTTCTGATTCTGTGTCTCCCTCTCTCTCTGTTCCTCCCCTGATCACACTCTCTTTCTCTCTGCCCCTCCCATGCCCGTACTCTCTTTCTCTCTCCCCAAAATAAATAAATATTAAAAAATAATAACAATAAATAAACAACTGTCAACCTCCAAGTGAAAATATCCTTTAAATAGAAAATGAAATAAAGACATTTTCAGCCAAACCAAACAAAGCTTAGAGAGTTGGTTTCCAGCAGAAATGAACCACAAGAAATGCTAAAGGAATGCCCTTTAGCATGAAGGTAGGGAAAACCAGATGGAAATCAGTACCTATGGGAAAAAAACAAAAAGTTCTGGAAATGTAAAATGTGTGAATAAATAGAAAAGACCATAATCTTCACCAGAATCTCAACATGACTTTTTGCAGAAACCAATCAGCTGAGTCTAAAATTTAGATGCCATAGCAAAAGACCTAGAGTAGCTGAAACAATCTGGAAAAAAAAGAGAAAGTTGTAGGACTCACACTGCCTGATTTCACGACTTACTATAAAGCTACAGTTATCAAGAAGGTGTGATATCGGTGAGATAAGACAGACATGGAGATGAATGGAATAAGGCACATGTATGGTCAATGGATTTTTGACAAAAGTGCAAACGCTGGGGTGCCTGGGTGGCTCAGTCAGTTAAGCGTCTAACTCTTGATTTTGGCTCAAGTCATGATCCACAGTTTGTGAGTTCAAGCCCTGCATCAGGGATTCTCTATCTCTCTCTCCCTCTCTCTCTTTGCCCCTCCCCTCCCAAAATAAAAAAAATAAACTTTAAAAACAATGCAAAAGCAATTCAATGGGGAGAAAATAATGTTTTCAACATATGATGGCGGAACAGTCTGACCTCCATATGCCAAAAAAATGAACCTCAACCCATACCTCACATGGTAATATAAACTGACTCAAAATAGGTCATAGATCTAAACACAAACCCTGAGGGGCACCTGGGTGGCTCAGTTGGTTAAGCGTCTGACTTCAGCTCAGGTCATGATCTCTCAGTTCGTAGGTTCAAGCCCCACATTGGACTCTGTGCTGACGGCTCAGCCTGCTTCGGATTCTGGGTCTCCCTCTCTCTCTGTTCCTCCCCTGATCACACACACACACTCTCTCTCTCTCTCTCTCTCTCTCTCAAAAATAAAGATGAAAAAAAATTTTTTTAATAAAAACATAAAAAAACATAAAACCTGAAATGATAAAACTTCTGAAGAAAATATAGGAGAATATAGAGTAACTAAAACCTTTGAACACTGCTGGTGTAAATATAAACTGGTGCAGCCATAATGAAAACAGTACGGCAGCTCCTCCAAAAAATAAAAACAGAATTACCATATGACTCAGCAATTCCACTTGGGGGTATATACCAAAAAGAACTGGAAGGGGACTCAAATAGGTATTTGCACTCTGATGTTCATAGCAGTAATACTCATACGAGCCACAATGTGGAAGCAACTCAGGTTGATGGGCGAATGAACATACAAATGCAGTGTATACACATAATAGGATACTATTCAGCCTTAAACAAAAAGGAAATTCTGAGCCAACTTACAACATGAATGCACCATGAAGACTCTATGCTAAGTGAAATAAGCCAGTCACTAAAGGACAAATGATGTGATTCACTTATAGGAAGTAGTCAAATTCAGAGGCAGAAAATAGAACAGTAGTTGCCAGGGGCTGGGGGGAAAGAGGGAGTAGGAAGTTATGGTTTTAATAAGTATAAAGTTTCAGTTTTTCAAGAGAAAAGAGCTCTGGAGATTAAGTGGTGGTGACAATTTTGCAACAATGCGAATGCACTAATGCCACCGAACTGTACCCTTAAAAATGATTAAAATGGTTCTTACACCATCCACAAAAATAAACTCAAAATGGATGAAAGACCTAAATGTAAGACAGGAGGCCATCAAAATCCTAGAGGAGAAAGCAGGCAAAAACCTCTCTGACCTCAGCCACATCAACTTCTTACTCAACATGTCTCTGGAGGCAAGGGAAACAAAAGCGAAAATGAATTACTGGGATCTCAGCAAGATAAAAAAGCTTCTGCACAGCGAAGGAAACAATCGGCAAAACTAAAAGGCAACCAACAGAATGGAAGAAGATATTTGCAAAAGGCTAGTATCCAAAATCTATAAAGAACTTATCAAACTCAACACTCAAAAAACAAATAATCCAGTGAAGAAATGGGCAAAAGACATGAATAGACACTTCTCCAAAGAAGACATCCAGATGTCTAACAGACACATGAAAAGATGCTCAACATCACTCATCATCAGGCAAATACAAATTAAAACCACAATGAGATACCACCTCGCAGTCAGAACGGCTAAAATTAATTCAGGCAACAACAGATGTTGGCGAGGATGCAAAGAAAGAGGATGTCTTTTGCACTGCTGGTGGGAATGCAAACTGGTGCAGCCACTCTGGAAAACAGTATGGAGGTTCCTCAAAAAATTAAAAATAGAACTACCCTATGACCCAGCAATTGCATTACTAGGCATTTATCCAAGGGATACAGGTGTGCTGCTTCGAAGGGGCACATGCACCCCAACGTTTATAAGCAGCTCTACTGACAATAGCCAAAGTATGGAAAGAGCCCAAATGGCCATCGATGGATGAATGGATAAAGATGTGGTATATATGTACAATGGAGTATTACTCAGCAATCAAAAAGAATGAAATCTTGCCATTTGCAACAACATGGATGGAACTAGAGGGTATTGTGCTAAGTGAAATTAGTCAGAGAAAGACAAATATCATATGACTTCACTCGTATGTGGAATTTAAGATACAAAACAGATGAACATAAGGGAAGGGAAGCAAAAATAATATAAAAACAGAGAGGGGGATAAGGAAAGCACAAATAATATAAAAACAAGGAGGGGGACAAAACATAAGAGACTCTTAAATACAGAGAACAAACTGAGGGTTGCCGGAGGGGTTGTGGGTGGGGGAATAGGCTAAATTGGGCAAGGGGCATTAAGGAAGACACTTGTTGGGATGAGCACTGGGTGTTATACAAGGGGCTGAATCACTGGAATCTACTCCTGAAATCATTATTGCACTATATGCTAACTTGTATGTAAATTAAAAATTAATTAATTTTTTTTTTTTAAGTTAAAAACAGAGGGGCGCCTGGGTGGCTCAGTCGGTTAAGTGTCCAACTTTGGCTCAGGTCACGATCTCACCGTTTGTGAGTTCAGGCCCCGCATCGGGCTCTGTGCTGACGGCTCAGAGCCTAGAGCCTGCTTCAGATTCTGTGTCTCCCTCTCTCTCTCTGCCCCTTCCCCGCTTGTGCTCTCTCTCTGTCTCTCTCTCTCTCTCAAAAATAAATAAACATTAAAAGTTAAAAACATAATTACCATATGATCCAGCAATTGCACTACTGGGTATTTACCCACGGAAAGCGGAAACAGTAATTTGAAAAGATATATGCACTCCTCTGCTAATTGCAGAATTATTTACAATAGCCAAGATATGGAAATAACCCAAGTGTGCATTGATAGATGAATTAATAAAGAAGTTATGGTATATATGTTATAATTCTAAGCGAAATATGTCAAAGAAAGACAAATGCTGTATGATTTCACTCACATGTGGAATTTAAGAAGCAAAAGAACCAATAAAGTGAGAAGTACAAAAATTTTTTAAAATGATTAAGATGGTAAATTTTATTTTATTTATATGTATTCATCATGTTTTTCATTTTCTTTTTTTAAGTCAATTAATTTATTTATTTAGTAATCTCTACACCCACCATGGGCTCAAACTCACAACCCCGAGATCAAGTCACATGCTCTACCTACTGAGCCAGTCAGGTGCCCCATGTTCTTTATTTTCTATACTTTATGATGTTTTGACATCTTGGGCCTTCAGTGACTGGGAAGAGACTGCACCTCCCAAGATTAACTGATTTCTACTGGTAGTAAATGACTTGCCTGGAATCTGCAATGCAACCAATCCACAGCCCATACTCTGAAGCACATTCTCCATCTGACTTTTAGACTCCAGCAGGCAAAATCTCTCTGCCCTAATCACCCCAGGGCCCAGTACCAGACAACCAGGGACCATCCCTATAGCCCAGGACCCAACGAAACCACAAGAAGGGCTTTTTGCACATGCTCTCCCCTCACCCTCTCTACCTGTGGCCAGCCTGACTGGCGTGGCATATCCCCTCCTCTTGGGAACTGAGACTCATAAACTATCTTTTCAATGGCCGTCATCTCCTGATCTGTTGACCTAACCATACACGAATAAGTCCAAAATCCTGGGTACGTTTTATAGCAGCATATTGTATATTTTTGTGTATTTTATTTATTTATTTAACTTACTTATTTGCATATTATTGTATATTTTAAAAAAATAAGTAATTGTTAAGAGTATTGAGAAAGATTGACATATCAATTATGATACATCTATCCTACCTTAGTTTGGTATGGTAGCTAGGGGTGAAGACGGAAGAGTCCAGTTTCCTGCATCTAAATCCTGGCTCTACCACTTACAAGCTCTGTGAGGTTAGGCAAATTACTTATCCACTGTGCCTCAGTTTTTTCATCTGTAAAGTGGGGGTAATGATAGAATGGACCTCTTATGGCTTTGTGAGGGTTCAATGGATTCAAACAAGGGCAGTACCAGGTATACAGTAAGCACTCTATAAATGTTAACTATTATTGTTATAGACTCTACAGCCATTTAAAAAATGAGGGAGATCTGTATGTGCTGACATGGAAAAAGACACTAAGGGGGAAAAAGTCCCCAGTGTGTCAATTTTTTTTAAAAGGAAAGTGATATAAGCAAATACTTCTTCTGGAAAAGGTTATATAGTTATAACAAAATATGCCCCCCAAAAGCATACTAGAAACTCTCAACCAGTTATTTTGAGGAGAAGGAAATAGAGCTCTAGTAGAAGGTGTGAGGGGAACTTTTGTATTTTATTCAGTATCTCCTATATTACTTGATGTTTTTACCATGTTCGTTCATACTTAAAAATAGACATTCAGCTTTTTGGAAGACCATGGGAATATTTCTCAATGTTCTTCATTGCCACCTAGGGGGTTCTGGAGGTGTTGCCTGCCATAATCATGGTCATTTGTTTAAACTTAACTATTTTAATAAGTGATACCACCTTCTGAATTTAGTATCTTACACCAAGCAATTCATAGCCTCCAACTTCCGCTAATGAGTTTTGCAACAATAACGAACCCAGATCCATATTTATAAAAGTCAATAGATGCTAAAAAAACAAAAACAAAACAAAAAGAAAAACAAACAAACAAAAAAAAACCCACCTTGTTTGATCTACTTCACTGAAAGATTCTGGCTTCATATTATAATCTTGATTGGCCTGAACCACCAGCCCCACCCAAATGATCTCACCCTGTACCCAGTTATCTGTCCATAACGCCTAAACTTCTACATCAACATGGTTGCCTGACTTTGAATATTGGTTCCATGACTTCCTATCTGTGTGACCTTGAGCAAGTCACTTCACCTCTTGGCTTCAGTTTCTTCTGTAAAATACAAATGATAATAATAATAGTCCCTTAAAGGATTCTTGGGAGCATTATGAGTTGATATATCAAGCACAATGCCACTCACATAATAGAGTTTGATAAACAATCTTCACTGGTAACACCTACAGTCTTCAAATTTCAACGTGACGCTTCTGCCAGGAAGCCTTCCCTGATTGGCTCACATTCCCCTCACATATCACATTTCTCCTATGTAGATTTGTCACAGATGACTGTTGAATGATTGTATGATAAATGTCCATCTTCTCTAAGAGGATCACAAGCCCCATTAGCACAGAGCCTGGGTCTGGTTTTACCCACCATTCTCTATCCCCAGCATCTACCACAGGGCCTGGCAGATAGTTTGTGCCACACACAATTATTGATAAAGAAATGAACTAATGAGGTTAGAAAGCTGAAGGCCTCTAAAATATTAAACATTAACTAGAACAGATGTCACAGACTGGTTAGGTTCCGACGGGCTGCACAGGAGGCCTGGACTGGAAGGATCATCCAAGGATAAACAAGACAACTCTCACCTTTGTCCTAGGACTTGCCCTGTTTTTTCAGTCGAGGTGAAATTCATATAACATATATAATTAATCATGTTAAAGTGTACAATTCAGTGGTATTTAGTACAGTCACAGTGTCCTGGAACCATCAACTATATTAAGTCCTGAAACATTTTCATCACGCCAAAAAAAAACCCAATAACCATTAAGCAGACACTCCCCATTCCCTCTTAGCCCAGCCCCTGGCAACCACCAATCTGCTTTCCATTTTTATGGATTTACCTATTACGGATATTTCATATGACGGAATCCAACATACACGTGGCCTTTCGTGGCTGACGTCTTCCACTTAGCATACTGTTTGAAGGTTCATCCACTGTTAACAGTGTGTCTACAACTGACCGCTCTACAACTGACCGCCTCGTTAACAGCAAAAGCCTCAAGGCATTTATTTACAACCGCCCCGCCTCCCTCCCTCCCCTCCCCCCTCTTAGTCTAAATCTACCAAATCCAAAGCGACTCTCACAGAGGCTGCGCTTGCTGCCCTCTGAGTCCCGAGGAAGGCCCACCAAGGCCCTCAGCAGCTCCGGGCCACGACCCCAGGGCTGGAGCCCTCTAGCCAGCAGGCGGGAGGCTGGGCTGAAGCCCAGAGGGCAGGGATGGCCCTGCGGAGGCAGCCCTGCGCCCTCGGCGGCCCCTTCTCCTGGCGCGGAAGTCAGGGGCTGCACCAGACACGGTCCCAACCCCACGGCCTCGCAAGGCCAAGCACTCACGTGTCGCCGCAGCTCCCGGACGCTCATCAACTGGTGCTGCACCTCCAGGTAGATGGGGCAGCTGTACAGCGCCTGCAGGCCCACCAGGGCGCGAGGGAAGGGGGGGCCCGGCCAACCCGGCTTTCCCGGCCTAACCCGTCGCCCCAGTCCCAGCCCGCCTATTGGTGGATTAAAAAAAAAAACGTAGGTAGAAAGTTATACCCGGATTTTCACCTGGGAGGGGTAGAGGGCGGGGCTCCTAACCCCAGTGGTTCAAGGGTCAATTGTACTTCTCCTTTTTAGGCCTGGGTAATACTCCATTGTGTGGAATATTCCAGTTTATCCACTCATACCTTGATGGATATTTGCATTACTTTCACCTTTTGGCTGTTGTGAAGGGTGCTCTCCAATCCTGTTTTTGTTTTTTCTTTAAGCCCACATGGTATGTCAGATCATGAAGACTGAAATAGCAGTGTCCTGTCAGCCACGAACTTGTATAATTCAGCAAGCCATTTTGCCTCCTCTGCTGTAACCCAAGAGGTTCAACCAGGATTTTTGTGCAAGTAATTTATTTGGAAGGTGATTCCGAGTGTTTATTTAGGAGATGATCCTGAGAAGTGACAAAGGAAAGAGAGGAAGGAAGCCAACAAATTAATGTACCTTTATGATCAAGTTAACTGTGTTGGGCATAAATTGGTTCAGTTCCACTGGGGACCTCTGTAGTGGACACAGTATGGAACATATCTTAGAAATGTTCCACCCACTGGCCAAGGAGCTGCAATATCTATCCACAAACTACTGTCTGTCACTGCTGAGGACCGCTCACAAACTATCCACTGTGTGGCCCCTCTGGTCTCCCCCATGTGCATGCCAAGAATGCTCTAGAAGGCCCTCAGATAGAGTCACATGTGCTTACAGTAGGAAACTTTGGGCATACACAGAAGGATGCACGCAGATTGCAAATGGGACGCAGGGGTCATCAACAAGGCATGTTAGAGGGCTTATCAAACTCATCCTCAGATCCCTAGGAGCTCACGTTTTAATGAGACAAATACAGATTTCTTTTTATTTTTTTCACCTTAGGTGAATCTATGCATGAAAACTGCTTTAGTTTGTCAGTCATCTTCTTGGGAAAGGGAAGAGATATACATCCTTTTCTCCTCCATTCCTTCAAAGCTTCTTGATAGAGAGTAGATTTGGAGTGAACTTTATTAAGACAGATGTGTTACCAGGGTGGCTGGGTTAAGGGGCCAACTTCAGCTGAGGTCATGATCTCGCCATTTGTGGGTTTGAGCCCTGTGTCAGGCTCTGTGCTGACAGCTCAGAGACTGGAGCCTGTTTCAGATTGTCTGTCTGTCTCTCTCTCTCTCTCTGCCCCTCCCTCTCTCTCTACCTCTCCCCTACTCATGCTCTGTCTCTCTCTCTCTCTCTCAAAAAATGAATAAACATTTAAAAAAAAAAAACAGATGTGATACCTTGAGCTGGGCGCTTCTCACCTTGAGGTCTCAGTTTACTCTGTAAGGGAAGCTATTTCTTTAAAAATATTTTTTTATTGAAAATAAAACAAAGATACAGGAAACCACAGAAAAGTGTGGCTTAGTGAATTATTATAAGGCGAATGCTTTAATAACCACTACCCAGGTCAAGAAATAGAATTTTGCCAGATATATCACAAGTCACAAAATGAGACTGTCTGCCAGTTAATGTCTCTTCCCTGGAAGTCTACACTTATAAAATTTACAATTCTGTATTTTTATAATCAGTTGATTTCTAAAATTCAGCCCTACCCCTAAATTCTATGATATTATAAAATGTATATCAATCATTATGTGGATAAGATAACATTACTCCCATACCCAAACCCTCCCATGAATTCCCACTGACTTTGAATAAAATCCAGAAAGTTCCACTGTGACTATCAAGCCCCAAAAGGATCAAGCCTTTCCTCTGGCTTTCCAATACACTCCCAAATCACCTCTATGTTTCTGCGGCATGAAAAACTCATACCCACCTCAGGGCCTTTGCACTTGCATTGTCCCTCTGCCTGAAACTATTTTCTCATCTGACTCTCTCTTGTCAGTAAGGTCTCAGCTCAACTGTGACGTCCTCAGGGAAGTCCTCCATGACCACCTTATCTAAAGTAGTACCCAGTCTCTCTCTCACGTAATTTCATTTGTTTCCTACATAGTAGTAATCACTCTGAAATTATCCAGCTTATGTATGTTTGCATATTTGATTATGTATCTATTGCTACACAGGGCTCTTCAGCTTTGCAAAAGGATTAACACTCCTTTTCCTGTTATTCCTTTATCCACAGCACCTAAAACAAAGCCTGGCATAAATTGGCTCTACACAAATACTTGTGGACCAAATACCATGGAATGAGCTCATTTTACTTCTGAGCCAATGACTATCTCTCTGTCACAATGACAGTTGTATCTCGGTGGAGAGAGAACATGGGGTCATCTACCAAGAAAAGACAGACAAGTCTGCCAATATTGTGTTATTTACATCGGTGAGGTGAATTTCAGAAGGTCTGGTGGAAATCCAGGTAGGCCAGCTTACAACTCTATCTCAACAGCTCACACACACTGCAGTCTGTCTTAGATAAGGCTGCTATTAAAAAAAAAAAAAAATGCCACAGAATGAATGGCTTAAACAACAGAAATTTACTTTCCCAGAGTTCTGGAAACTGGAAAGTCCAAGATCAAGGTTCTGGCAGGATTCGAGTTCTGGTGAGAGCTTGCTTCCTTGTTTGCAGATGGCCTCCCATGGCCTTTCTTCTGAGTTTGCACGAAAAGAAAATGGGGACCGGGGAGATCTGGGACCCATGCTTTCACTGGGTTATCTTATCTGAGCCAGAGCAGCAGTCTTGAAACTTTCTTCATGCATAACAGCACCTGCATAGCCAGATAAAGGGTCCACAGCTTATGTGTTCATGAGCTCACTGTCCTCATGTCCATGGCCCTCCTCACTGCCTAGTGTGAGCAAGAAAGCTCAAAGAATGCATTCTGGGTTATCCTCTGGCCTGGCTTAAGTCCCTTCTGGGCCAGTAGAACCCTTTTGCCTACCCGAATTATGCCTTTCCGGGAGTCTGTTTCCACCTTTACTCTGTGGATTCCTTTGGAGCTGGAATCATGGCTTATTTTTGTCTTATAAAATCGGTTTTTAAAATACAAAAGTAGTACATCCTCACAGGAGAAAAATTTCAAACAATAATTGAAAAAGAGAAAGTCCCCTTTCGATCTGCTCCTGTTTCCAAACCCACTCCTCTCCCCAGGTGGGACCACTATTAACATTGTGTTGTATATATTTCCAGAACTTTCCATTCACAAGAATAATGATGCCAATAAAAGTGCTAACGTTTGTTGAATGTTTACTGAGTCAGGTGCTATGCTAAGCACTTTCTGTGCATGTTCTCAATTAATTCACAAAACAAGCCTATAAGGTCGGTGTTATTTAATTTCCTATTTCACAAAAGAGGAAACCAAGGTGGCAGTTACAAAGTGGTAAAGCCAGAATTTAAACCCAGGCTAACTTCAGGGCTCATGCTCTTAACCTCTATTGTTCTGCCACTTGCTTTGGGATTTGGAATGTCATAGACACTTCTCCATATTTACCCACAGAATTCTATTTCCTCCTTTTTTATTTTTATTTTTTTAATTTAAAAAACATTTTTTTTTAATGTTTATTTATTTTTGAGACAGAGAGAGACAGAGCATGAGCAGGGAAGGGGCAGAGAGAGAGGGAGACACAGAATGTGAAGCAGGCTCCAGGCTCTGAGCTGTCAGCACAGAGCCCAATGCAGGGCTCCAACTCACGGACTGTGAGATCATGACCTGAGCCAAAGTCGGACGCTTAACCGACTGAGCCACCCAGGCGCCCCTATTTCCTCCTTTTTTAAAGTTGCTCATTATTCTATAAAATGAATTTTAAAAATTCATTTTGTCATTCTATTGCCACACCTTTTCAAATTTTGCAGTTTTTTATTTCCTTATTTCATCAAATCTAACATTCCATTGATTGTAAGGAGCACCCAGTTTCAGAGATTAAAATGTGAAATAAAATGTGCATCCTTAAAAAACATGTGCATCTTAGAATTAATGTAATATGGCATTAGAGACCCTGTGGCAGATGGACATGCTTCCATATAATTTGCATGTGTATATTTCTACAGAAGTTCCCTGGAAGTAAAATTGTGCACTAAGATGAAGGTACATTTTTTATTTTGATGGATACTATCGAATCTCCCAGGAGACCATTTATTTGTTAGTCATCTGCCTACTATTTACTTAGCACAATGCCTGGCACTTTGTAGGTATCAAATAAATGTTTGTTCAGTAGACAAAATGCATGACCTGGCCCAGCAAATGCAAAGCATTTTGAGATAATCACATGCGAAACAAAATACAAAAACAAAAAACCTCACCACCACCAAAAAAAACCATGACAGTGACCGATAGATTAGAATATTTTAGGACCACAAGTGTATACACTTTTGCTACAGCACTGGCCACGATGTGACAATCGTTAATAAATTAATTAATTTTATGCAGAATGATGTGTCCAAAGTGATTATAAAATATCTTACAAAATTATCTATCAAAAGGCTGTGCAATTTTTTAAAAAATACACTAGTAACTAGCATTTTATAACACCCAAACCTACTTGTCTTGAGAAATTTCCTGAGATCTTATGGTCTGTCATTTTCTCAAACACCTGCAAGACTACTTGCATCAAAATCACCTGGAGTTCATATTAAAATGCAGACTCTACTCCAGAGCCTACTTCGGAATCATAATTTCCAGGGAATAGGACCGGGGAATCTGCATTTTATTCAGGCAGTGCTTCTAAGGCACACAAAATGCGTGTGAGCTAGAGCATTAACCACCTTTAATAGTATGAGTCTCTTAATTAGATTAACACTTTAAATGATCTCTTTGGCTGTCGAGTGCAGGATCAACAGGAAGTGGGTAAAGATATCTAAAATAGCTAATGGCATCACTCATTCCAGAGCAGGGAAAGCGGCCCAGACCGCCCTCGCGCTGGCACGCCCCCTGCCGGCCTTCCGCAGTCTCGTCCTGACTCCGGCCGCAGCAGCTCACTGCGACTGCGCGCCCCGAGGCCCCTGGAGACTCCTTTGGGTGTGGCTGCCGCCCAGATCCATACCGGAAGCGGAAGTGAGGTCGAGTTTGCCTAAGGTGCTTCGCCCGCTGCTCCCGCCCCCACCCCCTATCGCGACCAACTCTCAGACGCGCCGGAAGCGGAAGTTACCAGGAGGTGGGGGAGTTGTTGGGAAAGTGTCGAGCTTATTTTCGGGCTTCCTGAGTAACGCGGGCTTGTGAAACGGCCAGTCCGTCCCTCACGCCTCAAACCGGTTACTGGCCCAGAGCCCTCTCCCGAGCGGTGTGGTACTCGGGGCTCCGACTGTTTCCCCAGGGTCCTTGTGACCCGTTAGTTGCGGGAGTCTCCTGCCCCTTCCCTGGAGTGAGGCCGCGTCCGGCTTCCCGGTGTCCCCGCAGACCCCCGCCATGGGCAACACGAGCAGCGAGCGGGCCGCGCTGGAGCGGCAGGGTGGCCACAAGACGCCGCGGAGGGACAGCTCCGGGGGCGCCAAGGACGGGGACAGGCCCAAGATCCTGATGGACAGCCCCGAGGACGCCGACCTCTTCCACTCCGAGGAAATCAAGGTGAGGGGGTGGGGGAATCCGGCTCCCCTTGATTAATGTTGAGGGGAGAAACCCCCTATTAGATTCCCTGCCACGTCCTCTCAGAAACTTCGTAAGCGGGAGGGAGGAGATAATTCTATTCACTTAAAAGCCAGATGGCCCTGTAAGAGCCCTCTTCGCAGTCCAGGAACCTGTGTCTAATTACCGAAGAGAAAGTCACCCCGAGGGAGGAGGAACTAACTTCGTTTAACATCATTAAGGAGAAAGCAGCTCTGGGACAGCGTTTCAAATTCTTAATTAATTAAGATCGTTGAGCTAGCAGCAGGTGAGCCCCGGTCGCTGCTTTCCCCTTAGGTATAATTAGTTTCACAGCCTTGAGAGATCTTTCCTCACCTTTACGGAGACGGGCCCTTTTTGTCGGAGCTGGTTTTGCAGTTTATTGTCGATTTTGGAGAGAACCCAGCGCACACGTGCAAGCTGAAAACAGAGTTACCCAGCTGACTGCAGTTGCCAGAGGCGTTTAGTTCTCCCTGAACTTGTGGTTCCCCCGGCTTCCTTAGAGCAGACTCAGAAAAGGAATTGGACTTCTGGAGGTCAGTAGGTGAGTGAAGTGTCAGTCTGAAAAGGGGGCAGCCAGCTGCTACTCAACCTTCTCTCTCCTCTCGTGTAAAAATATGACATGATATTTTAAACAGACCAAAGCAGACATTTTTAAAAACATTTTTTAATGTTTATTTTTGAGAGAGAGAGCGTGAGAGGGGGAGTAGCAGAGAGAGGGAGACAGAATCCAAAGCAGGCTCCAGGCTTTGAGCTGTCAGCACAGAGCCTGATGTGGGGCTCGAACCCACGAACCGTTAATCATGACCTGAGCCGAAGTCGGACGCTCAACTGACTGAGCCACCCAGGTGCCCCAAAGCAGACATTTTTGCAGACCACATTTGGACATCCTAACTGTAGTCTGCTTTCATTCATCAAAACTGTAAAGATGAGCTTTGACTCCTGGTTCAGCCATATTCCTGCAAACCGCCTGATGAGGTGTGGTGTTTCCAGCTGCAGGGCCCAGTCCAAGGACACTTAGTGGTTCTGGCAGCTGAAAAGTATGTGGTATAGCCTAAAAAAGGAGGAACGGATCCTTTAAGGACAGGGCAGCAGAGCAGGCTTGGGAAAAATGGGGTCTCCCCAGGCCCAGCATGCTCTCTGTAGTATCCAGTTGCGTATTCATCATCATTGCCCATTGGGCTAGTTGCCTGGTGACTCATTCCACCTTTACTCATATTTTTTTCTCAGATGTTGAGCTAGGTGATCACATTATTTTATTTATTTATTTATTTTTTATCTTTAATTTTTTTTTTTTACGTTAATTTATTGTTGAGACAGAGAGAGACAGAGCATGAACGGGGGAGGGGAAGAGAGAGAGGGAGACACAGAATGGAAGCAGGCTCCAGGCTCCGAGCCGTCAGCGCAGAGCCCGACGCGGGGCTCGAACTCACGGACCGCGAGATCGTGACCTGAGCTGAAGTCGGACGCTCAACCGACTGAGCCACCCAGGCGCCCCTGATCACATTATTTTAAATCCTCACTTGGATCTTGACTTTGAGTCCAACTCGAAAGAGCCTGCTCTTCCTGGGCGTTAAGTCCTGTGATTTGCACTTGCTTTCTGAAATTGTGCATTCCCGAGGAGCTGTGTGCAAAGTGAACTTTGAAATCCTGGTTCTCCAAAGACTTGACAACCCTTCCCCCAGAAATCATCGCGGCCCAAGGACGGCTGTTTAAGACACCACAAGAACCAAACTCCTTTCTTCAAGGAGTAACTTGTGGTTCTGCTGCTGCTGCAAAGCTCCTATAAGAAATATTTAGAATACAGAGGATCTGTGGAGAATGATTTTAAATAGTGTCCATTATCATTTCCTGAGACGTTACTGAGATGATGTAGCAGAGACACTGAATTGAATGCCCTAGACCCCTAAAAAAGTCATGGATTATTTTAGTACACTAGTTCACCATTTTGGCCGTGGTTATCACTTCCTCATTGGCAAGTGATTTTCCAGTCTGTTATTCTTTAATCTTTAGATCTTGTTAAATCTTAAAGAATGCAGGCTCATTTAAGATAAGCTCCAGTCAGTATTCGAAATGAAGATATTAGAAACTTGCTCAATGGCACCTTTTGTTTTTTTTAAAGAAATTACGGCGCCTTTTTTTTTTTTTTTTTTTTTTTTGAGAGAAAGTGCAAGTCGAGGAGGGACTGAGAGAGAGAGAGCGAGAATCCTAAGCAGACTCTGAGCTGTCAGCACAGAGCCCAACACAGGGCTTGAACCCACAAACCATGAGATCGTAGAGCCTGAGCCAAAGTTGGACGCTCAACCAACTGAGCCATCCAGGTGCCCCTGCTCAATGACACCTTTAAAGGTCTCTCCCAGCCTGGAACTCCTGCTCTTTTAATGTCTTTGGCTTCTGACTAGGAAATGTGTAAAAGGATCTAAAACCACATATATTTCAACCAGAGTTGGCTGTGTTTATTTCTCCCTTATTTTGGAATACCTCAGTTATACATTACTTCCCGTGCCTGAAGTTATTGTTTGCCATAAGGAGGGTCAGTCTTTGTCTTACCTTTTTCTCCCCGGTGCCTGGATAGCACTTTGTGAATATTTTTTCCCTTAGAATCTGGATTTGTGAGCTTCAAGTTGACAGCTCTGGAATTGTCTCTAATAAATTTTCACATACTTCGAATCTTGTTAATTCAGGGAAGAAAATGACATTTGTCAAGCTAGTCTTGAATTCATTGTACCCGCTTCCAAGTGAGTTCTGTAGTTTCTCCTAAAATTTTGATGTAGATCTCTTTAAAAACAGTATTAACAGCTTGTAATTATTAAGTACTTACTACATGTCAGACATTAATGCAGAGCATTTTACACGGACTGTCTCAGTCTTTCACAACAACCTTAAGAAATAGTTGTTTTTGTTATTTTAATCTTGCAGTGGGGAAACCAAGGCAGAGCTGTTAGTTAATGAGTTTGAAAATGAACCTAAGTAGTCATCACTGCCTCTTTTTTAGAAGACTAGACAGGGTAACTGTGTGTTGCAGGGAGCCCACTGATGGCTTCCTGTCCCTGAGTAAACTTCCCTTTCTAGGCTCCAGAGAAGGAAGAATTCCTGGCTTGGCAGCATGATCTGGAAGTGAATGATAAAGCCCCTGCCCAGGCTCGGCCAACAGTATTTCGATGGACGGGAGGCGGAAAGGAAGTTTACTTATCCGGGTCCTTCAACAACTGGAGTAAACTTCCCCTCACGAGAAGGTAATTGCCTGGGCAATATTCACATATTTGTCTTAATCCAGGGATAGATACTCTGGTTTCTAACTGGTTTCTGCAGAGGAATAGAAAAGGATGTTTTTATAAAATGGATGCTGAATGGAAAATAATCTTGCTTAATGATTCACAGGGTTCAAATCTCATACCCAGTTAGACTCTAGGTTTAGAGCACACTTAGGAGAAAACACTTCTCAGTTATGAGTATCTCACAGACATCTTTGACTTCAGATAGGTTTGCTTAGGCAAGACTTCTTCCTCAGAATGAGAAATCTATTTCTAGTGCAGTGGAGAGAGAGCACTGGGCTGGGAATCTTCAAGCCCAGAATTTGGGTCCATGTTGACTAAGCTAACCTGTTGGTAACACCTGAGCCTCAGTGTTCCTGACTATAAGAAGGGAACATTAGACAGAAAATCTCTGAAGTTCCTTCTAAACTTTGACACTCTTTGTATTGCCTTTGTTTGGAAGGTACCTGTTATTTAGGCATCATTAGCAAGACCATGGTAAAACCCTTGATCAGGAATCCTAGCACTGACTTCTGTCTCAAATAGTCAGTGAAAAACCATCTTCACTAGTGAGTACTCTTGATGAAACAAAAGGAGAAATTGTGCCCTGCTGGGTGTGGCCTGATCACGGTCACAGGCTGCCTGCTTTTCCGCTGGTAATGTGGGTATAGGAGGGGGACACTCAGCACAGTTAGAGTCATTTCAAGCAAAAAGCTTTCCTGGAACCTTGTTTTAGACGTTAAGCAAGCTTCTTTAGAGACCTGTTTGTGGTTCTTGGGAAACTGATCCCGTCTCCTGCCCAAGGCAGACTGACAGTAAAACTCGGCAGCATGCAGTTTATCTTGAGTTGCTGTCCTCTTTGGCCTCCCAGATGCCAAGTGGTATTTTGCGGGCAAGTTGAAAAGGACAAATGCCTGTTTGTTGACCTTTTGATGGTAGGAATGTGGATTCCTGGCATTTGACCAAAGTGAGTCCTTAAGGAAACCTCTTGCAATGCTGCTTTCTTACGGCTTTTCTAGATTGAGGTCATTATACTGAATTGCCTACAGTGGTTAAAAATGTTTATTCTTTTGCAGCTAAACTCTTTACACACAAAGGTTTGGTTTCGTCCCATGGCCAGTTTTGTAAGTAAGCTTAAGTGGGCAGCTCACCCAGCTGAAATCCTCTGCTTCCTTTTTCGTTGTAGCCACAATAACTTTGTAGCCATCCTGGACCTGCCTGAAGGAGAGCATCAGTACAAGTTCTTTGTGGATGGTCAGTGGACACATGACCCTTCTGAGGTACTCTTCCTCCTGCCCTTGGTCCTCTGACTGCCTTCACAATCCTAACAGCTCACTTTCCTCTACCAATTGTTGCCAGGTCTCCTTGTCCTGCTGGTAAAAGTCGCTGTGTGTGGCTTAGCTAGATGGCAGTGTTAATTGTCAGACTTATGGGCAAACTTGATGGAGATGAGCAGGTTGGCCAGCCAGGAGATGAGACCTTCCAGCCAGGAATTCTAAATCCTCTAAAGAATAACTCCAGAGACCTTCCACGTTATGATTTCTGCCTGTCTGTCTCTTCCCAGCCAATAGTAACCAGCCAGCTTGGCACAGTTAACAACATCATTCAAGTGAAGAAAACTGACTTTGAAGTATTTGATGCTTTAATGGTGGATTCCCAAAAGTGCTCCGATGTGTCTGGTATGAACACAGTTACTTTATACCACATGTGTGCAGGTGGGGCTGTGCAGTCTAGAAATAGTCCTGTTTCTCTTGCCTCTCACTCTTGAGCTTGAGCTGCCCTGTCATGTGGATGTTTGTAGCTCCCTAAAGAGCCACAAAAGTGATTCCTAACTCTGTCAGGTCAGGTTGTTGAAATCTAGCCCCAAGGGAGCTGTAAGGCATTTTTTTGGTCATCTCCAGTATTCAGTAGGCCTGCTTAGCCACAGAGAGCAGATGGTGGAAGCAGAACCAGAGCTTGATCTCGTGCCAGGGGCAGGGCCAAGAGGCCCTGGGAAGTTGTACTGGGTCAGTGATGAGCCAGCTCGGGGGGAGCCTGCCAGCTCCCTGCCTCCTGACGACCCTGTCAGGAGAGTCTCAGCCTGACAGGTGATAAATGGACACTTCAGTGATCTGGGCCGTCACTTATATGGCATATTAGCACCTTGCCAGAATCCCTTTGTGGGGAGAAAGAGGCTAACCACAGGAAACCGGCTAACTGCACAACCTGCTCGGTACCATCCTTAAAGAACTTTGCAAGAGTCAGCCAGGCCTCAAGCTTTCAATTAATTGCTTTTCATCCAAACCCACAGGAAGCAACGTAATACATACAATTCAGGGGCAGTGATGTTTTGTAATCTAAGGCATCAGTGCCAACTCCACTGCCCCTTTTTGCAGGAGTGTAAACAATTCCTTGGACCCCTGTGGGAGGCAGTGAAAAGATGTCCAGGATGGGACCTGATAGTCTAAGAAGACAGGTTCCGTGCAGTTTGCAGGATGATTCTTCATTGTCAGCTGGCTGGGCCTGGAGCTTCTGCCCCCATGATCTCTTACTCTTATCAGCTCAGAAACCGCAGTGGTAAATTGACCATGGCGGGCTTGCTGTGGCTGAAAAGCCAGCTTGTTGAGCAGGAGTTGGAAATCCCAAAATAGTGTTCTTCTTTCTGGATAGCTAACAAATCTTTTAGAGAAGCCATTTATTTCTTTGTCAGATAGGTGGGAATAGGAGAATGGAGAAAATGCCCGAGTATCCCCCACTTACTGATAAATGTAACTTTAGGCCACATACCAAAGCTTTTAGTCAAGTTTCTGCAGCATAGACCACCTGGGGAAAGAAAACTGGCCCCTAACTGTTGGTAAACCAACATCAGGCTCTCCATAGACCTCATATTTAGATACTCATTTTCTTAAAATATGTATTTACTCCTACTGGCTCAGTTTTCTACGCTTGTTTTTCTCCATTTCCTGCTGTCACATGGTTGGGGCATACGAAGTGAGCCTGTACCCTAGAAAGTGATGTTGAGGGAATTGGCAGAGCGGGGGCACATCAGGTTTAATCTTCCGCCCAAGGATTGGGTGGCCAGGACCCATCCTACGTGTCCTTTGACAACAGCTCAGTCCTTTCCATCTGGTCAGACATCACTAAGTGAGCTACCTCTGACCTTATGAAATGCTGCACTTCCAGAAGCTTCTTTTTAAAAAAAAATTTTTTTTTTTTAATGTTTATTTATTTTTTGAGACAGAGAGCGTGAATGGGGGAGGGTCAGAGAGAGAGGGAGACACAGAATCTGAAGCAGGCTCCAGGCTCTGAGCTGTCAGCACAGAGCCCGATGCGGGGCTCGAACTCACGGACCGTGAGATCATGACCTGAGCCGAAGTTGGACGCTAAACCAACTGAGCCACCCAGGCGCCCCTCCAGAAGCTTCTTAATATCTGTATAATCAAGACAAGCAAGCATTTGAAAGGAACCTGAGAGTGGTGGAGTCAAAGAGCCTGTAAAGATTAGATTTATCAATTTTTTATTTTTGGTTTTAGTTTTGAAATGTGCCAATGCCTCAGATAACTTGTTTTCACCACTGTGTCTATAAACAGGCTGCACTATCTTCCATTTTATTCTGGCTGGTGGTGCTCAGACCTTGGGCTTAGCTGCTTAAGCCTCGCTTGAAGCCCTGAGCGTCTTTGTGGTATTTGCCAGCCCAGCCCAAGGCGAGCAGCATTGTTCTGCAGGGCATGTCAGGTTAGGTTACTGAGAGCAGCTTCCTTGTTAGTCTGACCCAGAATCACCAGCTTTGCCACCACCGCTATCTGCTGCCAGGGCATCTGAGTTCATGCTGAATTTTATGCCAGTCACCCAAATTCCAGAAGAGTTTTCTCATTGCCTCTACTCTTCACCGTTGGGGCCTATATATATTCTTCAAGGGAATATAAATCTGTGTTGAGGGGACGAGGAAAACTGAACGGTGCCATAAATTCAGTGAGACTGCTCCTAGACCTCATAATTTTCAAAGTAAATGTCCTGTCACCATCTCCCGACAGAGCTGTCCAGCTCCCCACCAGGACCCTACCATCAGGAACCCTATGTCTCAAAACCAGAAGAACGGTTTAAGGCACCACCCATTCTCCCTCCACATCTGCTCCAGGTCATCCTGAACAAGGACACGGGGATTTCTGTGAGTACACAGGTGTCTGTCCAGACCATCCTCCACCGTCCTGTTGTGCTGCTCCCCTTTCCAACTGCCTCTCGGAAGCGGTTGGGAAAAAGGTTTCAGTGTTGCCCGTTGGTGTTAACTGCCAGGGTCCCCCTCTGATGTGGGAATGGGCTACCAGTGAGATGTTCCAGAGTGCTGGAACAGAGTGCTGCTCTCCCGTTGCACAAAGCCTTTCTGAACTTGTTTTCCCAGTGCTTCACTCTTGCCTCAACCTAAGCCCCATTCCTTGTGAAACATGACGAGAAATCTATAACCATTCCTTGTCGGTAAGCTACTTAGTGGAACTCCTCCTCTGGCCCCCAGACTTCAGTATCTACTCTTAATCACCAAATTGTTTTCAGAAATGTCAGTGCTCTCGGATTAAAACTTGGGAGATCTGGCTGACACACATTTTCTCTGGGAAATTGATATTATTCGTAAAAAGAAGTATGTGTCCTCTAGGATCCTGAAGAGCACCCCATTATTACCTTGTTAATTTTCCATTCCGTTTCACTAAACATGGGCAGCACAGCCCTAATTCTTGGGAATCTGAGTGTTCTTGTGCTTTGTCCAAGCCACCCCCTGAAAGTCCCATGTTTATGAGGTGATAAAGCAGCCATGCTGCTTGTGGACTCCACATACAAGCGGGTACACGTGTGCCACGATGAAGAGCCAAAAGCATCCGTGTGCAGGAGTCTCGTGCAGCGGTTGTGGTTTGCCCTGGGACATGGTTTCCCAGGCACCGGGTGGCCTCCCCTCCGTCCCCCCACAGTTATCCATTTCATTCTTCATGCTTTCTGAATCCTACAGACATGAGTTTGCAGCCCACTGCTCGGGAATGTTTAGTATAGATTTATCTTCCCGGTCTCTCTAAAAGTGTATTCATTGGATGGCTCTCTCTTCTTCTCTTTCAATAAGAAGATAGCTGTGGCCCACTAGAGGCCAAGGTAAAGCCTGACTGGAGACACACACCAGTGCATCCAACAGGCATGCAGGGAGCTCCCCTTAGACCATAAAGCATGACCCCCTCACCTCACCTGTCAGATCAGTCTTTCACTACCCAACTTAAGCAGAAAGGGGCATGAGAGCCTGCCTCCTTTCCATTGATACCTGGTGCTGTGAAATAAAGGGAGAATCTTCTTGATTTCCAAGTCCTAAATGCTCATGTCTGCTTTTGTTTCTCCAACAGTGTGATCCAGCTTTGCTCCCCGAGCCCAACCACGTCATGTTGAACCACCTTTATGCACTCTCTATCAAGGTAATGACACTTCTGTTGCTGGTAGAGCTGTGGTTCTCAAAGTGTGCTGTGAGGCCCCCTAGCAACAGAATTACTTGGAGTGCTTATCTAAAGGGCAGCTCCTGGGGCCTGGTGCAGATCCACAGGCTCGGGTTCTGAAGGCAGAACAAGAGTGTTTTTATTAAGCCCTCTTGATGCTTCACACACACACACTAAAGTTTGAGCTCTTGACTTGGTACCACCTTTGATCATTTCCACCCTCTTCCTCAGGATGGAGTGATGGTGCTCAGCGCGACCCACCGGTACAAGAAAAAGTATGTCACCACCTTGCTATACAAGCCCATATGAAGAGCTGGGAGCCAGCGGTGGGCTCCAGGGAACAGTGTGCACCACCAGGCTCCACGCGTGCATGCTTTCCACTAGAGGGAACGGACTGTAAATTTCTCATTTCACACTCTTTATAAGACATTTCATCCCCACCGTAGTCCTGCTTGAAGGTTTGTTCCAGGCATGGCAGCTCCCAAAGCGCCTCGGTCTATAACAGTCCTCTTGGCACCCTGCGGCTGTGAGCCTTGGGGCTCACCGAGGCCGAGGACAGTGAGGGAAAGCAGAGGGTCTGCTGCCCCCACACCACAGTGCATGAGGACAGGTGCAGTTCTGAACTGGTCGTGGAGATTCTTCTTCAGCCAGAAATGAACACTAGCCACTCTGCTTGGAAAATCTAAGAAGCAGGGTCTGAGGCCACGCAAAATTTCTAATCATATGGGCATTTTTAAGACCATCAGTTTGTCCCTGTTGAGGCCTGGCTGTGGAGGCAACAGCAGGTACCTGTCCTCTGAAATCAAAGCAATAGATGGTCGCCTGTTCTCTGCTCCAGGAAGATATAATTTCTGTAGAAATTAGAACCTGTCTGATTTCCAGATGAAGTTGTACAATTGTTTCTTCTGCTTTTGTGCACTAAGTATTTTTGTTTTAAACCAGAGGTGGCTGAGTCTCTGGCCTTAGGGCAATTTTTAAATCACCCCAACTAGAATATAGATCATGCGAACTGTATTCAGCAATAATCTGTTCTTAGAACAGACTTTGAAAACTGCTGCCGGATTTCTCCATTAAGCTGGATGATCCTATGGACTGACCACTGTTAGCTGGAAGGTTGTCCAGCTTTTTACTCTAATCGCAATGAGGGGACAGTATTACCATGAAAACTTGGGAGGAGCACCCTACCCTATGCCAACTTACTCAGGACCTCTGTCTTTACTTAGCAACGAAGGCTGTAGCAGTTGCTGTCGTTTATTCTGGGAGGAACTTAGAACTTGACAGCAGCCTTCTAAATTCATGTCGAGAAGACATTCTTTGGACCAAAGCAAACCTCTTCACACTCGGCGTGGTTTCCGGGGAGATGCTGCAGACGTGCCCATTAGTGCAGGTTCCTGTCCTCAAGTCAGCAGAAGCTATGGTTCTGCCCTGTGTTCTTGCTGGGAGACGGAGGAACAAGCTCCCTGGTTGCCAGTATTTATTTGGTAAACCTGAGTCTGGGATACCTTTTTTTGTTGTTACTGCTTTCCAAACACTGAATTATTGTCACCTTGACGTACAGGTTTCAATAAAGCTTTGTAAAGATAACGGGACGCAGGCTTGGAGGAAGCTTTGATTTTACTCAGTCATTTGGAGAAAAGACTGGAACGCTTCCGAGGTTTACTCGGTGAGGTGCTTTTCAATCTTTGTCACGTCTTGCGCTCATTGAAAATGGTACCATCCTCGTGGTACTCTGGGGTGAGTGACAGGGCGGCTCTGGCTGCCCCCAGGACTGAGGACCATTCCCTTGACCTACGGGTTTTGCACGCAGAATTTGGAAGGCTGTTAAGAAGCCTGTAAAACTGAGTTCCTTTGAGCCACTCAGTTTTGAGGGGAGACTGAGGAGAGGCAACAGTGAAGGTTCCCAGTTTGGGCAGGTTGATGGCATCTCCAGGTCAAAGGTCTTGCCACCTCTTGCTTATCAGTGAGCACCACCACAGGAGCCTGGGATCTGGACACCCTTGGAAGACGCCAGGACATTCTGGAATCAGCGTTCTCATCAGCTAAAAGGAGCTCTGTTTGCTCTGCCAAACAAGATGGAAGATTACAGATGACATTGTAATAAGCCTTTCCTTCCCAAGTGCCAGGAAGTATTTAAATAAACGTATGAGAAAAGGGAACTTCTAGGTCATTTGGTTTACTTGAGGTGGAGAGTGGCCTAGAAAGCACTCCTACCTGGGAAACTGGCTGTCTCACCCTGAAAATCCAAGTGATGTGGGAACCCTAGATTTTGGGGACTATAGGGATTTTAAGTAGACTGTGGAAACATGCAAAAATCCTCTTTCCAAAACTGGATAAAGTACTTTTAAAATACAATGGAAAAAATTTACCTAAGCTCAAAAGTATAAAAGCGATCTATTCAAGTACCAGAAAAGAAACTTGGTGAGCTGTGAGCACAGGCCCTATGCCCTGGTGGGGACTGAGGGAGGGTGCTGGTGGGGGCCCTGCGTGAGTTGGCCCAGGAGGGCACTGACCTTTCTGTGAGAGGGATTAGAGAATCTGGCTGCTAGCCTGAGTCACAGTCAGAGCTCAGAGGAAGCCATCAGCCCCAGGCCGCAGGGGGAAACAGTAAGAACTTAAAAATCCACTGTAAAAACTAATTGGGAACCAGTAAACCCTGAGAGCTCTCTGCAGCCCAGAGGCCACAGGAGACCCCCCAAGAGAGACCACCACTGTGGTGGAAGGATGCAGGCATAGCCACTCCATGGGACCAAGGTATCTGCATTCTCTACAGCAGTTTGTGTATCTAAAAGACTTCCATTTTCTTTAAAAGGCAACACAAAGGAAGTCTCCTATGGTTCGAAAGACTGCTCACAGACCCAAGTGAAATCCTCAATACCCGAGAAGCTAGAGGTAAGGGAAATTATTTCATGGATGTGAAATCACAGGGTCAGAGGAGACCCCAGATCACAGAGGCAAAGCCAAATGTAGAAGTGAAGTGTCCTATGACCGAGGCAGGCAATGCTTTATTAGCATTCCCATTACGGGTGAGGACTGGTTACATGGTTAAAGCTTAACCCAAATTGCTTTTGAGTGAAGATGTATTTTTCTTCCCGGAAATCTATGTACAAGTGAAATTTATAGAGCCAAAGGTAAGGCCTTTAAATTACTAACATGTAAGTAAAATGGTATGGGTCATTAGAATCATATGTCAAAATACAGAAACCAGAGATTAAAGGACCCAGGCAAAGCCCTTTCCTTCCTCCAGCTTTGCTTATGGGTGTAAATAATGTAAGGGAAGTCAGTAGCACTCCGAAACCAGGTCACACCCTGACTTCACATTAAAGTTGGCCATTCTCCCACTGTCCCCTCCCTAATGAGATTAGGGATGTTGATCCAGTTCAGTTGCTGACTAGCTGTATGACCTTGGGCAGATCACATGGCCTCTCTTAGCTTGACTTCCTCTCCTGAAAAATGAGAGGGATTGGACTAGCACTAGATGATCCTAGGGCTCTTTCCACACTGGGAGCCACAAAGCCTTTACGACATGGGTGGGATGTGGCCACAAACAGGAAGTTAAGAGGCTGGAAAAGCAAAAATGCCAGCCCCCTCAACTCACTTAATTAGGTAATTTCCAAACTCCAAAGACCAGGATTAAAAACCCAGAACATCAGTAATCTCATCCATGGCTGAGGTCAGAGACAGCCACTTTAGGGAAGAATAAAATGCCATTTGGTTCACCTCCCATTATTTTTAGATGAACAGTTTCATTTCCAAACGTGTTCAGTTCTCCCAATACCCGATTCTCCACCAGTGTTTACAGTTGGAATGAATTGATGAGGATCCAAGTCTATGGACCACTCAAATCTTTATCCAGCTTCTGAGAAATCCTCCCCCCCCCCCCCCCCCCTTAGCACCTCTCTTGATCAGCAAATTAGTGGAGGAACAAGCCAGAGCCTTCTGACCTGGAACACCAATGCTAGTTGTCTTCAGGAGAAAATAAGGAAGTTAGGAACACACACGCATTTCTTCTGAAACCTAAGTCATCCCAGCTGTTGTAGTAACATCTGTAGGGCCTTCCTGAGAGTCATCACTGTTGTCAGACCCTTGGAGAGGATCCCAAAAGCTGGAGCAGCCAGAGTCCAATTTGTGGGGCCCACCCTGTCTCTGGGTCAGCTCCCAGTCCTCATCTTTTTCATCCTCAGCACCACTAAAGGGCCTTTGCCTGGATGAAGATGTCAGCCCTCACTGCTGCCTTTTCTACCACCTTGGTGTGAATTCACCCATCTCATCTGGAAAATTGTGAGTACCCTAGGTCACCTTTAGCTTTCCTTTTTGTGGTTCTTGGAAAGACCACCTGAGTTGCTTATAGTAGTGAAGTCATTTTCAAAGTTTGTTCTTCTACCTCCAACAAGCCCTTTAGTTCCATTAATCATTGATAAAGGAAAGCCAAGTGATCAACACTGTACTATATTTCCACTAGCCCAACCCTCCCCAGCTTTGGAAAATAAAGCCAATATTTGATTAGGCAAGTGATGAAACATTTTTCTCATACAAACATTGTGTGCCTGGAGCCCCAGTCTCCATGGTGTAGACATCATAAGAAATATTTAAACTGCCCAGAGAGAAATCTGACTAGAACAGGCCAAGGTTTCTCAACCTTGGCACTATTGACACTTGGACCTGATATAATTCTTTTCGGGGGTAGGGGTTGCCCTGTTGTAGGACATTCAGCAGCATCCCTAGCCTCTACCCACTAGATGCCAATCGTGACCATCAAAAAGGTCTCCAGACTTTTGTCAGATGTTCTTAGGGGAGGGGAGCAAAGTTCAGTGGTTTAGAACCACTGGGACAGGCCTATTCAGCTGTTGTATTGCAAGTGGAAGCTTAGCTGCTCCTAGGCGTAGCCTTAATGCTTTAGACTTAAATCTGCATGGATGTCTTCTAAAGCAAATCTGATTCAAGAAGCCCAAGTTTTCTGAAGACAAATTTCAGTCCCATTAAGCAAATTATCTCTTTTTAGCCTAAGTCTCCAAAACCTAGTTTCATGGTTATGAAATTTGCTGTACAATCAGTGTCTTTGGTCTCATGAAAATTAAGCACAGAAAACGTGATGTCTGATTTTGTGCTTAAGAAACAGGAGTGGTGGCCCCGTGGAAGGTTGGGCCTCATTTCATGGTGTGGCTGAGTGATTTGTCAGTTCTTTGAAGTCATTCCTTAGGGTCCAAAGAACCTTTCTGGCACATTCCTTTTGGAACCAAACCATATTTACTTAGAAAGTATTCCTTGGCTGCCAAGAATTCTCAGGACATTAATTGAAATGGTTGGTGTTTAATGGACTTTCCCCAGTATTATAAGGAAAGAAAGGTTCTGACATTTTATTCATCTTCTGAGTAATTTTCATTCTTATAGTTATGACCTTTGGCAGATTTTTATCTCCAACAGTAAAGTAGAAAACAGATTTGCAGGTACTACAGTCCCTGTAAGAAGCATGTCAGATACGGCCCTCCCAGTCCGATTGTGACTGTTGTCAGATACTTTCATTGGAAAGTAAAAATCGAAGAGTAGAAAGCAACAGGAACCATGAAAAAATTCACCATTTGCCAAAACTGATGTTTGGATCAAGCAGAGTTTGTACTAACAATCATGGGAAAAATTTACCTCACAGACTAAAAATCCATCCAGTTAAAAATAGAAGTATCTACATTTTAAATTATCTTGATCCAAACTCCTCCCCCCAAGGAAATAAATCTACATCATTAAATTCCCCACGACCGGGGCACCTGGGTGGCTCAGTCGGTTGAACGTCCAACTTTGGCTCAGGTCACGATCTCACTGTTTGTGGGTTTGAGCCCTGCATCGGGCTCTGTGCTGACAGCTCAGAGCCTGCTTCGGATTCTGTGTCTCCCTCTCTCTGCCCCTACCCTGCTTGTTCTCGTTCTTTCTCTGTCAAAAAAATTTTTAAAAACTCCCCCACGACCTTATAATGGAGAGAAGTTTTAAAGTGACCTGTTTTCCTGCTTAGCTGCATTATGGGAAAATTAGGTAATCCATCCTCAAGTAATCCCTTCAAAATGGCCTGTTTGCATAAGGACCTTTCCTGTTCTGCAGTCCTATAAAGTGACCTAACAGCCAGTTTATGGTTCACTGGAAATAGTGACCAAACTTCCAACAAGGTCTTGCTCTTGGGAAAGACTGCTATCGGGCTCTTGACTCCAGAAGAGCAGTGTGCTCCGGCCTCTGTATTGCTCCCCCGACCCCAGAAAAAAGCCTCCTTGAGAGGGAAGCAAGGTCCCACGCCACAGTAACAAGCCCATGCTGACACTGGCAATACTGAGGACGTTTATGGTCTCTCAAGAAAAGAAGAGGTCGTTGCACAAAAGCAAACATTTTAGATCATTGCTTTATTTCACTACTGTTTAACAACAAAGTTCATTCCTCTCAAGGTGGATCTTGAATTGTTCCTTGTGTTCTTTTCCTCATCCTGAATAAAAAAGGTAATGAAGAAAAAGCCTGTACTTTTGGAGACCTAGAATCTTACATATGCTAATAAGCTTTTGACTGCAATTTTGTGGTACGGTATTTCCTGCTGGCATCTTGGTGGTCCCACGGAGCTCCCCACCCTCCAGTGAAGGTGGCTGTCCACAACTACCACCGTTGAAACCAAAAGTAAGTGTTGAAAAATGCACCTTTTACAATAAAAAAGTAGAAACCAATTCAATTTCCTTTTTTTTTTTTTTTTACGAATATAAAGTTTCTCGTAAATATGTACAGTCTTTTGAGCTAGTTCTATAGCAGGAAGCATTTTTCACAAATGAGACACACAATATACACTTTCAGGGCTCAAGAAGCCCCATTTCTCATGGAGATCCTAAATGAAATGCCAAGACTGAAAGACCAGTTTTCAGTGACCTTTCCAAATACTTGTGGACCAAGAGACAAAAACTTCAGCAAACATTCAGTCTGATCTGCCCTGGGGGAGGGAGGGGATGCAGTGTGACCCCAAAGACTCCAAGCGACACATAAAACACAACAGCATGACACCTGCCAAGGGTGCAATAACGTGGAGGGAGGGACATAGGTGTTTCGAACAAGAAAGCACTTAGGTTAAGAGACGAGCAGGAAGGAGCTGGGATTTGGGCCAGGCTGCAATCTGGAAAGTGATCTGACGTGGGTTGAAACGTGGTCATGTTCCCCTGCAGTGGTGGAAACAGGTCTACCTTTCAGCCTACCTAGGATGTGCCTTGGTTGTTCGAGGCATGCCTAAGAGTCATGGAGAATCAGAAGCAAGAGATGCCTTGTGGGAGATTAAAGGCAGAAGTAAGGCCGCTGTTAGCTTGCCAACTGCAAAGCCTCTAGGTTGGTTCTTTACCAGTTGCCAGGAATTTCGCATTCTGGTAGCGGGCAGAGAGAAACCATGTGAGCAGCACTGCACCTAAGGAGGACCTCCTGACCCCAGCAGAGGTGGAAGAGGGGCCGCGGCTCTCTCCAACTTCCTCGTCTTAGTCTAGCCCTAGGGAAAGGCTCACTTGGGAAGTCACAGTTTCGTGGGGTAGAACTGTGCTGGATTTTGTGTGAACACGGAGTCATCCACGAGGGAGGCGGCAGGGAAGCGTGAAGGTGTGAGGTGGTGGTTTGCTGAAATCCTTCTCTGGTCGTAAGGCTTGAGCGTTTGGTTTTTTGTTTGTTCAGTGCTACAGACTGCAGCTTTTTGTGGCCAGTGAATTGGCAAGTGGTCAGAGGGTCTCGATTCAGCGGGAGCGATGGTATGGTACTAGTACATTGGCAGAGCAACCCAGGGGGGCAGCCAGGTCAGGGGGCAGCACATGCAGTGAAACCGCCATGCAGAACTCCCGGACGGGTCTCTTCGCATCCCAGGGTGGGGAACGACGCGCTGTCGCAGACAGGAGGTGGATGGCCCCCTGGTCCTCTCCCGGGCCCAGAGACTCATCAACGCTGGGCTCCGAGCAAGTCTATTGCATGCTTTCCTGGCCAAAGCTACATGGAAAGCAGGGACAGCAGGCTGGGGAGATGACTCTGAGGGGCGGGGAGGGAGAGCTCCTCGAGGTTCCTTGGCCCCAAGTCACTGCCTCCGAGCTGAGGCCTGATGACCTCCGTACATTCTCAGCTGGTGGGAGGGGAAGTCGTCAAGGCCATAAAAGGCAATGAGAACAGTAAACATTTGGCTAAGATGTCACCCTGGGTAAAACAGGGCCATCTGTGAGGATGGACTGGAACAAGAATGAACCTACATGAGCGCAGGAGGTTAGCCAACTGGCGGGGACTCTTCTACAATACGTTTCCGTAGCAAAGACCTGATGGTGTGATCTAGCTAAAAATGACTACGACAGGAAATACATTGCTATTCAAATCTATTAAGAATTCTGTTGTCTTTAAAAAAAAAAAAAAAAGAAAACCAACCAACCCTAGGATCTTAAAGTAGCTATTAAATAGGATTCTAACCACGTTGTAGTTAGCGCAGGTTGGTTTCCTTTGATGAACTGGTACAGGCTAGAGCCAGGTATAAAAGTTTGTGAATGCTCTGAAAGAGAAAGTGCACAGAGGGTGACTGCAGGAAGGTGCTGACGGCTCCCGAGAGCCTCAGCCCGGCACCACCTGGCTGCAGGGCGTCCACACTGAGGTGGGTCTGGACCCAGCTGTGCCGTGGGGTGGCTGAGCAGATGGGGGCTGGGGTCCCCTTCAGCAAAGTTCCTTAGAGTGTTTGGGGTTTTCCTGCAGATTAAGATGAGGAGTTGGTTTTTCTGGCTGAGATTTATACTGAAGACTGGTCCCAGACCTAGGAGCAAAATAAGGAGGGGGTTTTAGCTGAGGGGGCCAAAAATGCCTGTGCTCCCCCTGCCTGATCCCAGGAGGAAGTGTGCACCACCCGGCCTCCCTGCAGCTGTTAATAGGGAGTGCTCCACAGTACGGCTCCAGCTCTGAGCTTGGGGTTCATCAGGGAATGACATTCACAGAAAATTCTCCAAAGCTGTGGATGGATCTCTGTTACACACACACACACACACACAAGCCCCCATTTTATCGGTAAAGCAGAGGGGAGAAGAAAAAACACTGAACGGCCTTTCCTCCTCTCTTTATCGGCAGGGGTCCCAAGAGCCAACTGCAGGTGGCCTTGGGAGAATGTGATCTAGAAAACCAGCCCCCAAGGACAGAAAGGTGGCTGTGCTGTCCAGAGGGGTCCCTGGAACCAAGCCTACCGAGGAGGCATCAAGTACTTGAGCCTCCCCCTGTTCGTTGGGGCCCCTTTCCTTCAACACATCCCTCCATCTCAATTGCTAACCTAAAATTACACAGATAATAACGTGTATGATTTAAAGATTTCAAAAAGCTCAAAGTTCTAGGGGGCAACCACTGTTAACCAGTTTCTGTGTAGCCTTCCAAAAAATTCTTGAGGTACGTATTTGTAGATGTGCCTGAAAAAAATAAGACATAAGCGTTTTGTATAGTAGGCTATCATTTGTGTTTAAGAAGGGAGGATACACATAGATATTTGCTTATGTGCATAGAGTATCTCTAGAAACTGCGAACACTGGTTGCCTCTGGGGAAGCGAATGATATACCTTAGGGTAGCTATTCCATTTTGAGGTACACATGTATGCATTATCCATTTGCTTAGAAAGGCCTCTTCTTAAATACATTTTCTTCCTAAACTTGTTACCATGTCCTAAAAAATCTGAATTAATAATAACAGAGTCTCCTTTCTACAACAGTGGCCCCAAAGGGCCCTCAGCTCCTCAGGTCACTCCTCTGGCCTCTCCGGATGGTGCCTCACCTTGTTGACCTGGGACAGTGGGGTCCTCACAGCTCCTGCAGGCAGCCGGCCCCGGCTGCTGTCCTCAAACAGCCTCCCAGGTGAGCGTTCCCTCCGCGTGCTGAGCATCCGGCCTGGGGACTTCTCTCGCTCCAGGGGGCGGCCAGGAGACTTGTCCCTGCGCAGCTCTGTCCGCCCCTCTCGGTAGCGGTGGGGTGTGCTTGGCTCTCGTGGGTGGCTGGGGCCTTCCGGTGGCGCCGGGCTAGAGGCCACACGCTTGGTGATGTGCTCGTTGTATGTTGGCGGGCCTCGCTTGTTGGGGCTGCAGGCAACAGGAAAGGGAGGTGCGAAATGAGAAGTCACAACCTCAAAGGGGCATTTTCTTCCTCTGAGCAACCCCCAGGTCCCAATCCCACCAGGAGTTCTTCAGGCTTTTTGTTTTCTTTTGATAGGACAGGAAGAGAAAGAGGACAACAAAAGAAAATCAAGCTTCCTGGTCTCAGTGCAGGTTTTTACTGCCAGACCCTGTGCTAAGCTCTTTATGTGCTTTGACTCATTACATTGTCATGACAGCTCCACAAGCTAAGAGCAGGCATGACCCTCACAGCAGAGGCGATGTGGAGACAGGGAGGCTGAGTGCCTGGCCTGAGCTAGGGAGATGCAGAACTGGGATTCCGACACAGGTCAGTTTGACATCCTAATCCCCACCCAGTATCTTACTGACCTAAGTATTTTGCAGAATCTATAAGGCACAGAAGGAAGTCTTCATTTAGGGGAGGAGGCTGCTCAAAGGCCCTTGATGCAAGGGAGCAATTTTGAGAAAGCCTGTACACATCTGCCAATTCTGTCTCACTCGTCGGCCTGGTGTTTGGTCACCTCTCCTTCCAGGTGGCTTTCCAAGCATCTTTGTGGCACCCAATACTGATGTGAGAGGAATCAGGCCTGACAGAATTAGAAAACTGAGCAGGACAGACAAAAACAGTACAGTTGCTCAAAACACGGCCCTGGCCCTGAAGATGACAGTTAATAACCAAACAATAGACAACACTAGGGCCTTTTTGTATGGCCAATCCAACCCTCCCCCGAGCCCGGCCTGGATATTTCGAATGAAGATTTCAGCAGGTACGGCCCTAACCACCTCTCTGAAGAAGGGAGATCCAGAAACAGAACTGAGAGTTAATTCCTTCCCACCCCAACGAGCAGAAAAAGTACTCAGTCCTCCTCATCTCAGTATAATTAGAGCCAGGAAAAGGGAACCGACTTAACATGGGCACATTTTATGGAGAATATTACTTGGAGAACATGTTTTGATTGATTGGAACTTTATCTCAGAAAATAAAAGTAGAAATCGGGCAAGTAAATTTATCCTCGTTATTTTTAAAATCTAAATTACAATTGGAATTACAGGCTGATTCTAAGAATGAGCCAAGTATGAATCACATACTGATTTATCTTGCTCTAATTTTTGCAGCGGAATTGTATGCTAATATGCTTGATGACATACTTTCCATCAATGTTGGACTTTTGCAGTAAAATCAGTCATTTCTTCAGAAATGTTTGAGAGAGTCACTGGTTTTCCCAGAGGCCCATCTTAATCCTTGATATTTAAATCCTTCTCTTTGGAAGGGGCCAAGTTAGTTGATTTTTTCTTCAATTATTGGTCCAACTACCAGAATCTCTTTGTCAATGCTCATAATTGAAAACAAATGAGAAGCAAAGACACCTACTGGGGGAGGAGAGACTCTAGAGCAAGCTTGAAGGCCAAATCTGGACAGATGCCCTGGTTTTATAAAGTTTTATTGGAACACAGCCATGCCCATCTGGTTTTGCACTGGTTGTTCGGCTTTCATACTACAACAATAGTTGAATGGTTGAGACAACCATATAGCCCACAATGCCAAAAATATTTACTATCTGGACCTTAACAGAAGTTTGCTGATTCCTGCTCTACAGTGAAACAGAGAGGTGAGTAGAGATAATTAGATAAGTGATCAGTTCATTGTGAAGTTTTTCAAGTCATTGTCTGGCTTCCTTGTGCAATTCTGTCAAGATTCCAGATAACATGCCCAGAAAGCCAGAACCCTCCTGTGCTAGGTGGGTACAGCAGAAAAATCTGAGATAACTCAGATTTCAGCATCTTGAAATGAAGGTTTATATTCATCTCTAGTCATGTGGCTTTAAGATATGGAAGACAAAAAAAATAAATTCCAACTAGGAGAATTACATTAAGCCTATTTGTAATGGAGATGAAATTATAAAATGTGTTCACAGGGGCCCATCATAAAGCAAGTGAGAAGATACTCAATGCCCTGGGGAAGAAGGATGGCTCAAGGAAGGCCATTTGGGATGTCAGATTAATGGAATGAAAGAAAATACTCATCATTCTAGGCCAAGTGGGCAATCTTCTATCTCTGTATCTATTAATGACCAATGATCTACCATGCCAATTTTATGTTTTTTTTGTTTTTGTTTTGTTTGCAAAGAGTTTCGTTTCTTGATCTGCTAAACAGACCAGGGCAATGAGGCCTGCAGTGAATCATATTCAGCCAAGCTGGGCTTCTACATTCTGACCTGCCAAAGCAGTCTGCATAAAAAGATCATTTTATAAGCCAAGAGACAACCAAAGACTAACTGTTGATTTTCCACACATGCCTGGCAACAGCAGGAAAGCAACAGCATTATTTCTGCCTCTTGTTCAAAGGAACCGGAACCATTTCCAACCACAGGAATAAGCAACTTCTTACAGAGACACCATATAGTCTCAGAAGGAAGGTGCCTGCCATCTAATTAGTGAGGCAGTGGAGAAAAAAAAAAAAATCTAATTATGGTACTTTGATTTGTTCTTGGCATGACTTGGAAACTACTTAAAGAAAATCTGGACGTTTCAGGATAGAACTGTAGCCCTTTGAACAGTTCCTTCTGAGGCAGGGTCAAGCCAAAAGAGTTAGGAACTGCTGGTTATTTGGCACTTCTGATCTTCTAGCAAGTGCCTGGGACTAAAACCACACTGACCAAAAATTCAGACTAACTCTTATATTTCAATAGAAGAAAAGCTATTCATTAGGACATAGTCTCAGAATATTAAATTTATGATTTTTTTCAAGATCTAAGCATTTTTTAATATTAGAGATAATTACAATGTGGTGGAGGGACTAAGTCCCTTGAGAATAAAAACATGTCTTCATCTGTGGATCCCCAGCCCCAGACATTGTGTCTAGCACATGGTTAGGGGATCCATGTAATTCTTTACAGAGTAGACATACCATTCCAGAAAAATTTAAATCCTAGGTCAGTTAAATATTCCCCTTGGGTTAAATAATCTCAGAATTTATTTGCAGACCAAGATCTTAAAGTTATATACATCAAAGCTCCACATCGACCTGGATCTGGCTCACAGCCCTCTGTGTCAAGACCAGGTCAGTCCCACTTCCATGCACTGCTGATGGCATTGCAGATGGATCTGGCCTTCAGGGAGGAATTTTCAGCAAGATCTATCAAAATTACAAACAGACGTCTGATGTCACCCGTCAATTTTGTTTCTAGGAATTTATCCTACAGATAGATTCCTAAGCATGCAAAATGACAGAAGCACAAAATCATTTAATTTACTGTAGCAACAGTCTGTAAATAACCCTAAAATCCATTGATAAAAAAGCAGTTAAATAAATCAAGGTCACATGAAGGAATGCTATGTAGGCATAAAAACAACAATGAAGAATACTTCTGATGCCAACGTGGAGCAGTCTCCAAGGAACATTAGGTACAAGAATGTGTGCTGCGCTACCACCTGTATCAAAAAGAGGAAAAGCACTTCCAGAATGGTACAGCAAGGATCGCCGAACACCCGTTCCTCCATAAAAGCAACAAGAACACTGGCAACAGCCGTCAAAATAAACTTTTCAGAACTCTGGAAATTAACCAGACTTGTAAGAACTCTAACAGCAAGGGCATTTATGCAAGAAAAATAACTGATAACCCCAGTAAGAACAAGTTTTGTGACATGTTAATGTGACCTATTTCTACCCCCTTTCTCCCCAGAGCTGCAGTTTTAAAACTAAGAGCCCTGTAAGAGTAGCCTCTGGAGAGAGATCAGGATCGAAACTCCCCAAAAAGCCCCATCCCCAGAAAACAGTCTGACCTGCTTGGCTACTCCCCAGAAAAGACCATTCGCGGGGCTTTTTCCTTGACCCAAGTCAGGGCTTGCTCATGAGAAGAGCCCTATTCCCAAATGTTTATCAAGAACAATCAACAGCAAGTGTTTAATCTGCCAAATACCTGAGGGAGTGCTACCAGTTGGGGAAGAGGCTGGCCAAAACACTCAAAAGGAAATCTGGGAATAAGATGTCTGCAAGGCATTTTGAAATGGTCCCTTATATTCATAGGGATTTAGAAGGCCATGCACACAGGAAAAACCTGAGAAGGCTTCAGTTCTCAATTCTGGCTGACTTTGAGCATTGAAGGTATGCCCCCCCCCACACACACACACAAACCCTAAGCAAAAGGTGAGAGACTTACTGATTCAATGCATTGAACAAAATCTCTGCCCTGTCATTAGCTGATAACTAACCTAACCAAGCAGAAACTTGAATGGCCAGCCCGACATAACAAAGAATACAGACTTTACAGATTTAGTCCAGGAGAGTCACTAAATAAACAGGAACAACAGGGGCCCTTGGGTGGCTCAGTCGGATGAGCAGCCAACTCCTGATTTTGTCTCAGGTCATGAATTCTTGGTTCATGAATTCAAGTCCGGCATTAGGCTTTGCACTGTCTGTGCAGAACCTGCTTGGGATTCTCTCTCCCTTTCTGCCTGCCCGCCTCAAAATAAATAAATAAACATTAAAAAAATAACACCAAAAACAGCAACAACAAAAACAGGGGAGAGGTGGGGAACTGATTTCCAGAGTTGCCACATTATAGTATTTGAAATGTTCAGCCTCTCAACAAAAAATTAGAAGACATGCAAAGAAAGAGGAAAGCATGGCCCATACAGATGGTGTTATTTCTTCTGGGAAATCTTCCCTGGCCCCCAAGTCCAAGCTAGGAACCCTGTTCTGGGCTCCCATGGTGCCTTAAATTACCCCAGTCAGAGGCCCATCCTTCTAAGCTAGGCTATAATTGCCTGACTGCTCATCATGGCCTCTCTCCCACTGGGCTCTATCAGGGAGGGACTGCATCTGGTTCTTCAGCACCATATCTCCTGCAACAAGCCCAAGTAGCATGGCAGAGTATCTGCTAAAGCAATGAATGCACAATTCATGATCGATTCTAGTGCCACTAAAAAACTCAACAGAGAAAGACCAGACATTTCCTTCCACCTTTTTCCAAGGGGGCATTTAAGAATTATCCTGATGCTTGTAAAGGGCACTTTAGTGCTATAGATCCCAAAGAAAAGAGTGGCTTGAGCTTGAAGACTGGGAAACCTTTGACCAGTTTAGCAAAATTTCCTGCTATCTTACAGAAAAACACTCTGCCTCCTGTAATGGAGAAGTGTTATACCTGCGGGAGGTGGAGGGGCCCCGGTGGTGGTCAGTGCCGGACTCCTTCACAAGGTTTCCTTTGCAGCAAATAACCCTTAATTTATCCTGGTATGAGGACGCCAGGTAAATCGCTCCTGAGGAAATTGCAGGGCCCAAGTAGCGTGGGTTCGGGATTTCCAAATACGCTCGGGCAGGGGTCCTATGGAGTTCCAGATAAGAGTTTACATTCAGGTTATCTCCGTTGCTAGATGGAATGGAAAGAAACACACACTTGGCCCCAAGCCCCAACCGCCGAGGTTTTCAAAGTCTGAAAGGGCAATGCTTACCCCAGAGAAGAGCGTGCCTGGATCTCAATTACTTCTAGTGAGTTGAAGTGGGTCACAAACAGATAGGGTTCTCTGTAGGCTGCATGGCCACCACAGAAGAGCATGGGCAAGGAAGGGTTAAAAGAGAAACTCAAAACCAGGCTGCAAGGCCACCTTGGACCTAGCAGTCCCACCTAAAGGGATTTATCCTACACATACATCCATGTGCCAACATAATGAGGCATGTTCAAGTATACTCACTGCCATGTTGTCAGAGCAGACGATGGGAACCAACGCAAGGGGACATTATAGGGGGTCAGTTAAATAAATTAGGGTACATCTATGGAATTCTGCATAGTTGTAAAACCTGCAGGAAGCTCTCTATGTACTGATACATAAAAAAAACCTGAAGTGTACAATTTTACTTAGTGTGAAAAGCAAGATTCAGAATGTGTAAAGTGTGTCACCATACTGATTTAAACAAAAAGCATTTTTAAAGTGTGTTGGGGGGTAGATAAGAATATATTTTCTTATGCGTCTGTATTTGCACAAAGCACTGGAAGGATAAGAAACTCAAAGAAGTATTTTTTCCCCCTTTGGGGGAGAGGGAATAGAGAATTAGGGAGACAGGTTATTTGGGTGAGGCTTTTCATTGTATACCTTTTTAAAGTGTTTCATTGTATATGTTTTCAAAAAACATTAAAGATCGGGTTCATAGATAATCAAATATTTCTGGCCTTAATACTATATATCAATATCATAGTGTCACTGAAACTCTAGGATATGATGAGATCTTTTTCTGTCTTAAAAGTAAAGGAGATTATCACTACCATTCCTTTCAGTAAACTAGGACTTTGGTATTAGACTGTTAGTCGTGCCTCCTGGTACTCAGGCTCTGGTGGATAGAGCCTCCTTCCCTTGAATCTAGGCTGACCCTGTGGCTGCTTTAACCAGTAGGATGTGGTGGTAGCAAGAAGGCCTGCCAGCTTGCACTTCTGCACTCTTGGAAGAAGCCCACGTGGAGAGGAACTGAGACCTCCAGCCACCAGCCCAAGCTGAGTTCCCAACAATTATACCAATTGCCTGCCATTTTGTGAGGCCATGTTGGACTTCCTGCTTATCCCAGTGCTCCCACTGGAACCGCACGAAGCAGAACTATCCAGTCCAGCCTCAGCATCTTAGGCAATGACAAGTTGTTGTTGTCTTGTCCGTAACAAGTTTTGGAACTTGTTATGCAGCAATAGATAAACCAAATAGCCTCGACAGGTATTTCAACCGTAACGGCATTTCAGAACATTCACACAGACATGTATGTACATATTTGCACATAGGTGTCTGCTTATGCTTTGACCCAGCAGCTCCACTTTGAGGGCTTATGAGCAGCAGGTACTATTTGACAAGTGTGCAAAGATCAGTGCAAGATGTTCATCATAGCAATGTTTGTACTTACAGAAAGAATGAGCATGATCTACCTGCTCTGCCTAATCAGAACTGATTAAACTGACAGGTGTTCAGCTATGCCATGGGATACTCTGCAGCCTTTGAAATGATTTAAATTCACAGGCAATGCTCTCCTTTCTGTCATGAGAGCCTAACAGATATTTCACAAGGCCAGTGGCCTTGGCTTACGTGGTTCTTCATCAGAATCTTTGCCCTGAACACTTCTTCAGGTGACTCTCACCTGTGGTGCTTGGTGTCTAATGTAATCCATAAGCATAGTGCTTAACCCAAAAAGGAGTCCACCTGCAATTTTTTCCTAGGACACCAGCTGCTGGCAGAACAGAGCCCTCCATACCTTGCATCACTTACCAAAGGCCAAAGGTAAGCGACTCCACTTGAGATCGTCTGTGCGGCTACGTCTTCCATAAGAATCCACGAACACCCCAAATTCTGCAAGGAGTTGGAGCCCGGGGCATCAGCACAGCCAGAGGCATCAGTATCAACGACACATACTTTGATAGAAGAATAAGGGATTGAACCCAGGGGACCACCAGCCAGATTTAACTGGATCATTAAAACCTGAAGACCTTTGCTGAGTCACATCTCTCAGAGATGTGTTAAAGGAAAGCGGAAGAGACAGAAAATAAGAGGCAAAAGGAGGAGGAAAAGGAGAAAGAGAGACCCAGACACAAGGAGGAACAGACAGAAAGACCCAGAGATAGGAAGAAGGGGGAAAATGAAAAAGAATGAAGAGAAACATCACAAGAAAATGCAAGAAAGAAGGAAGGGAAAAAAGAGAAAGGAAAGGGAGAGAAAGAAGGGGCAGAGAAGGAAAGAAGTGGCTGCTCTCAGGAGAGAATATGAGAGAGCTGGACCAGGCAAGGGTGCTGGTAGGGTCTGGGGCTCCTGGTGTCTGCGAGCCATCAGACCAGTGGCGGGCGGGAAGCCCTGACTCACCGTGGAAGCAGAGCAGGTACTCCTCCCGCTGCCCTGCGCCGTTCACCTGCACGATCGAGACAGGGAAACTATTGGAAGAGGAGGCAAACACAGCAGGCGCCAAGGAATGGTCATTCTTATCCAGGAATTCTGTAAAGTCAGGTGAGAAGCGGGGCTTCAGGAATGAGCTAGTGTTGGTGGCAAGGCTGGAGCAGAGTGTGGGCTGGGGGGAGGACTTGGGCCCTACCCTCAAGCGTGTACTGCTTCATGTCAATTTCGTAGAATTTATTGGTTCCAATAAGGATACTGTAATTGGTGAAGTGGATGCAGCTGCAGGGCTCTGAGGTCTCTATCTCCTGAGACAGAGGGTAGAAGAAAATGATGTGAGTTAACACAGAGCAGCCCCCTTTCCACTGCTATTCCATTTCCGCCTCAACTAACCACGCCTTGGAGACGGTCACCTCTGGACTTATTCACGTTCTCAGCCACACAAAGCACACTCCATCTTTTCATGTCCCCCATGAGGGCTGATCATCCCTTTGCTACCTCTGAGTTCTTTGCAACCCCAGACCAAGAAAATAAGGTCAAATGGCAGCCAAAAAGAGTCAGAAACACCATTTCAATGAAAAGGTTGCAAAAACAGATCTTTAAAAATGCAAATTCTTATCTGAGGAAAAGAACTGGAGAAAACAGGGTTAGAGGGAGTGGTTTTAAGCTTCCTTCTTTTGGTAAGCTAAGTTTCTAACATGAACCTGTATCACCTATATGATTATTCTCATCATCATTGTTGTCATCTCCATTAGTGATGGGCTAATTACTTCCACTTGTTTTCAGGCCAGTCCTAATAGTAAAAAAAAACCTAGGCATGCTTATTCAAACGGTAGCCAAGAATTACAGGGAAGCAATGATTTCTGAGAAATCTCCTAAAGCTAACAGTTCAAGCTCACAATCCACACTATCATCACTGAATATTTCTGATCACCTGCTAAGTATGAGGAAACTTTTAGGCAGCATGACACAGTGAAATGGCAGGGAAAAATCAAACTTCAGTTTTGGTCTCAACTTTGTAACAGGATCTCAAGCCAGCCTCAATTGTCTAACCTGAAAATTGGGGATTACCACCCCTGCATTTCAGAACTGTTGTGAAAGTATATAATAACCAGCTCAGTTTCTGGATGGTGGACGAACAGCCCACCCAGGATGAAACTATTTCCCTAACACAGAATGACCTCTATGTATGTTCACCCATCAGTCATTTCACTTCTGAGACTAATCATGAAGACACCTGAAATAAAGCAGGCTTAGTACAGGTGGCGCTTTCCTAGCCTAGGGACAACGGCCAGTCTCAGGAAGTGAGGCAAATGATCCAATGTGCACCTTGTCCACACGGCAGTCACCATCACCACCACTCTGCTCCAAGGACAATCAGCTCCCTAATTACACATCAGAACACAGCTAGCACTGGCTTCTCCAAAGGTTAATAATAGAAACTTCTAGGATCTGACATAAATTCTGATAAGTGCCACCAGAGACTGCTAGCTTCTCAGAGAGATGTCCTTCCTTTTTTATGCGAATTGAAACAAAGTGTCTCTTCGATCAGCCAGCTGCCTTTCTCCCGTAACAAAGGGCTGAATTCACTGGGCAGGCTAGAGAGGCCGTTCACAAACAGAAGGAAAATGAGAGGGAAAAGGGCAGCCACTCAAGGCTCTGAAGCTTCCTCCAGGTGTGTCTGTCTCTTTCTCCCTCTCCCCCTACCTAGAGATCACCAAGGCTGAAGGGACCTGGCACACACTGTTCCCTGAGACGGCACGCCTTCCACATCAATTGGTGGGGACAGCAGGACAGGTGAGGCCCAGGACTTACTTTCCGAATGCAGTACTTGCTGAGGTTTTCATTGTAGCGGAGAATGATGACTTTGCTGGGCATGGCTGCACAGATGCAGAGCCCATTCTCAATCTGAAAAGCAATCAGGGAACAGAAAAAGAGTGTCAGTCGTGTGTATACTGGCTCCAGAGCAAAACTAGGAATATAACATCAATTTTTTTTAATGTTTACTCATTTTTTGAGAGAGAAAGAGACAGAGTGTGAGCAGGGGAGGGGAAAAGACAGAGGGAGACAGAATCTGAAGCAGGCTCCAGGCTCTGAGCTGTCAGCACAAAACCCGATGTGGGGCTCGAACTCCCGAACCAGGAGATCATGACCTGAGCCGAAGTTGGATGCTTGACTGAGTGAACCTACCCAGGCACTCCCAAAAAACTTTTTTTAAATAAAAAGAAAAGAATTGATAAAACTGATGGAGCACACAGTGTTTTACCTTGCTCAGTCCCCGTCTGAAAATCCTGGGCCCATCTAGCAATGTCTTTTATCGGCCCCTTAAGATTCCTCTAAGAAACCTTTTCAAATCAACACCTTTCTAGGCCAGCCATTCTACTTTATATTCTGCCCCCCCCCTTTTTTTTATTGCCACAATTAATCACAACCATCATATAAGTGACTAAGAAAAGAATTCCAGAGACCAAAAGTCCTCAAGAATAGTGACCAAGGTCAAGGCCCCTTCAGGAGGTTCCTGGAGTCAACCATAGCCCTCCCCCACTGGTCCTCCGTTCCTCAGCACAGAATTCTCTGAAGGCTCAGTCAGGGACACAGGATGTGTTGGGTAAATGCTGACTCAGTGGCTAAACAACAGATTCCCAGTAAGCCATTTTCTGAGAAGGGAAAGTCAGTGGTTGTCAACAGGATGACTCCAGTGGCCTCAGGCGGCCTGCAAATGCTTGATTCAGATTTCATTAAAGTTAGACATGTTCATGTGTAGGCACCCACAAACACTCTTAGTTTTTTCAATAAAAAAAGTTTCCCTAAAGAAGCAGGCAAGAAAATAAATGTATTTATGCACCAAAATCAATATGTTATTAGCTACCAAACAATTAACCTGAGTTACCGTGAACTGACTTTATGTTCTATAAATGTCATAAATCAGAATTTGCTAATTTCTAGTAATAAAACATTTTTCATCCAGTCCAGGAGTGGGGATCCATGTTAGATTAAAAAAAAAAAAAAAAGACTCTGTCCTACACACACTGACACAGATATACACACACGTACACATTCTAAGCATGGATCTTCCTTTCAGTTTTGTTAAATTCTCATTTTTCTCTCTGACATTTCCTTTAGATTCAAAGCCTGTGCAAATTTCATGGCTACACAAATTCCTTCATGTGTCTAAAGAAAACAACAGAAATTTAACCCAGTTAGAAGACATACAATTTTCAAGGTCAAATTGGTAAGCTGCTTCAAAAGGAGGGAAGAGCCGATTTCAAGAACATTCTGCCAGCTGAGGCCCTGAGGAGAGCCTACCTTGCCAGCAGCAAACAAGTGACAGCCCTTCACGGCTTCAAAAACGTTGGGTGAGATGTCGGGCTGGGCGGGAAGGTGAGCCTGCGCCAGGGACTGCTTCACTTTCTTCACGTCAACAAGGCACAGAGCTCGCTCTTCTCCTGAAGGGAAAAGGAAGAGCTTCACGGTCAGTGTGAGGCAGGGAAGCAAAGGTGCAGGATGGCAGTTCTACTTCTCTTCACAAACATCCACGCGGGGCCATGCAGGTCAACAGAGTTTCCCAGACACTCCTGTGTACACAGCTTAGGTCCAAGTTTCAGATCTAAAATGAAAACATCTGGCCTCTTGGTCAAGATTCTGGGATGAAAAAAAAAATTCTGCCGACATAATCAGAGAATGTGAACTATACTTTCAAACACAATCCCCATCAAAGTGAAGATGAGGATGGGTTAGGAACACGGAGGGGACATTTTATGAAATGACAGGCTCGGACCGTTCCGATAGGTGTCATGGAGGACCAAAGGAAGGCCAAGGATGCATTCCAGATTAAAGGAGACTAATGGGACACTACTAAATGTAGTGCACAATCTGGGACTGGATCACAAATCAGGGGGGAAAATACCAGAAAGGATGTTATTGGAGCCGCAGGTAAATTCTAACTATGAGCAGTGTGTCAGACAACTGCATTCCAACGAGGGATAAATTTCCTGAATCCAAAAACGGTGCCACGTGAAACTATTCTGTGTGATACTATGACAGTAGACCCATGCTACTACACGTTTGTCCAAACCCACCAAGAGTGAACCCTCACGGACACTCTGGACCCTGGCTGATGATGTGTCACTGCAAGTTCATTAGTTATGTCCAATGTCCCACTCTAGTCGGGGATGCTGATAGTGGGGGTGGAGGGATACTGGAACTTTCTGTCCTTTAAGCTCAATTTCACTGTGAACCTAAAACGCTTCTAAAGAATAAAGTCAAGTAGGAAGGGAGGAAGGTAGGGATGGAGAGAAAGGAAGGGAGGGAGGGAGGGAAGGGAAGGAAAGGAAAGGAAGGAAAGGAAGGAAAGGAAGGAAGGCAAGCAAGCAGAAAAACAAAAGAGGCAAAGAGAGTACGTGTTGAGAGCCAGTTCCTGACCATATTATTTCAGCCACGCCTAAAACAAGACCTGACTGTGGATGTTTTTGAACATTGAGCCAACAAATTACTGTTTTCCATTAAAAAAAAAAAATAGTACTGCCAATAAATAGAGAAAAAATTTTTTGCCATGGTTATGTGAGACAATGCCCATGTTCGTAGGTGATACGGTGAAGAATTTGGGGTCACAGCTGCAAGGGACTCTCAGACGGCTCAAAAGTTAGTGTGTGTGCGTGCACGCATGTACGTTTGTATAGGAAGAGAAAGAAAATATGGCAAAATGTTAACCAGTGAACAGATGAAGTGTTTCTGAGGGTCACACAGAAATAGGAGGCAACATGCTAACAGGCAGGCTCTCAGAAGGCCATGGCTCAAGGTGGCATTGACCTCGCCACGACGCTGGCATCAAAGCGTCTGATGTTACCAGGACTCTGAGGCTCCTACTCTTCCCCTGGCTGAATGGTGAAGTGTTCTTTGGGGGTGTCAGACTGTACTGCACTGGCCACCAGGGGAATGAATCTGGGCAGAGAGCGCCATCAGCTTGGGCACCAACAGGGACACGGGGGAAAGAGCCGCTTCTGCTCCCATCTGCCTGCAGGAGGGCCTGCCTTTGTGTTTCGCAAGCGTGACACTGGCTTTCAGGTAGTTTCCCTCGACAGTGAAGAGAAAGCGCCATGTCCTTGGCCTACCACCTGCTATCATGAGTAGCTTCTCCAGGTCCTTGATGATATAAATTTGGAAGACTGCTCCGATTCCTGGGACATGGGTGAGGGAGTTTTTCAAGACATTCAGAGCGTAGAGCCCTTCCTCAGTGCCTACCAACACCACCTGCAAGGAGAGAAGGTCACAAGCACAACATAAGCATGATCACATCCTGGGGACAACCCCATCAAGGAAGAGCCCTTTCTTTCTTGACTGCAGGGGGTGGCTACTGCCAGTGTCCAGAGAACAGTGCTACCTGGTCGCTGAAGGGCAGTGTGCAGTTCATGTCTAGACGGTCATCACCTTCCAGTTTCAGCAGGGAGTTTCCAAGCAATTTCTTTTCATATTGGAACAAATTTTAAAAAGAAGGAAAGAAAGGAAAAGAAAAAAACAAGGACATGGTAAGATGGAACTGTTCATGACCAAACCATCCAGAGAGATAAAAGCAAGAACAGAGAGAAGTTTGGTGCCAGGAAGGAAGGTTACTCGTGAAAATGCCAGAAACACACATTTGGTCTTGGCTTGCCCCCTATTTTGATCTGAGCTCAGAAGGCAAAACATGAATGTTACTGCTTATCTCTGGGGTGGTTGTTAATTAGCATCAAAGTAATGCCTCAGCTTGATGCAGAAATAAAATAGATGTAGAGATTTTCTGTGGTAGGAAATAAGCTGAGGCTAAAGAGATTCCACCTGCAAAGGGTTAATAAGCCACATGGAAGGCTCCTTCCCCTCCCGGCTGCAGCAAAAGTACAAAGCACAGTGTCAGCACCAAAGAAGCAAGCTTCTGAATCTCTTTACCTGAACCCACGCAGGCAGAAGCTCGTAGGAAATACAGTCACGGCCCTATTGTACACATATTAACATGGATTTCAATAACAGTCTCACACAGGTAACCACAAAATAAGTCATCAAATCACTGGTCCACCCGGTGAGCAAAGCTCCGATAAGGAGGCTCATGGTTAAGAAGTTCACCATTGTGAACTGTGAAGGTGCTTACTAGGAGCCCAGCATTTGGTCTTTGGTGGAGAAAACACCAATGAGCAAGGAGCCCTGTTTATACCCTGGAAGTTTCCAGGAGGAGTGATGCCAATCAAGGCACACCTACAGTTCCAACATCTTAAGGGTAAGTAGGATTCCAAACCTGCCTACAGAAGAGCAGTTCGTGTGGAAGGTACGAGAAGGTTATGAAAAGCCTTCCCGAAGTTGGCATGGCTGTCGGCAGACTTTTGTGCTGCTCCACAGCCAAGCGCTTGCAAATAAACTCATCAGAGTAAACGAGAAAGAGGATTTCCATATGAGTACATTTGCTGCCGTGACCAAGATCAATCGCCGCCCCAAGAGCTGGCTAACGGCACTGACTGCCTCATTCTAAAGGGCCACCAGGGGAGGGTGTGTGACACCAGACAGACCGCGTACAGCCTGTATCTCAGTGACACAAGAGTCCCAGTCATGACAGTCTCAGCCATCCCTCCCCCAGAGAGGCGGCAAGAGGGGCCCCACCACTCAGGTCAGTTCCCAAGTCAGCCCACTTTACAAAGACAGACTCCAGCTCCTGCCTCCATACTCACAGCATCAGCTTCTGCTTTTTCCCTAGAAACTCTCCCACCTGCGACCACAGACTCTAAGGCGGTGACCCAGCGCTGTTTGTCGGGGAAGCTGGGAGCCAGCAAGTAGAGCGTTCTTCCGGGCCAGCAGGTGGTGTGTGGGTGAGACTCCATCTTCAGTATGTAGGGGACATCTAGGGGATGGGACAGAGAGCAGGGGTCCGCTGTGGATTCCTCTCACTCTTGGGAGGGATGGCCCTGATGTGTCAGACATCGCCCAGGCATGCAAGTCCTAGACCCCACTAAAAAGGGGGAGCCAAGGAGGGCACCCCCTCCTCCCCCTGCTGATTCATCCAGCCCAGTGCCCACCCCCACCCTCACCTCCCCACCCCACCCCACCCCACCCCCTGCCGTGGGTTCTCCAGCTTCCGCTCACCTGCTTTGGCTGTATTTGCAAGCTCAGAAGCACCAACGGCGCCATGAATAGATACATCCCCGTCGGGAAGGCACAGCTCAAATTCTTCCACCGGCCTCTGTCCAGCTTGGTGCAAAGAGGAAGGGCAGAGAGAAAACCAAAAGAACAGGAACAAGAACGAGGGGAGAAGAGAGGAAGAAAGAAACAGAGAGAGAGAGAGAGAGAGAGACAAGGCAAGAGAGACAGAGTATGCGTGGAAAGAGAGGCGCACGAGAACAAAGGAGGAGGGGAAAAGGTGTGCAGAGAAGGCGGAGAGGGAAGATAAAAACAAAATAAAGTGTGTCAGATGAGTAGCACAGTCAAATTTCTGCTGACGATGCGGATTTATGGGCTAGTTGACTGAGGCAGAAGTTCTCTGAAGGTGTATTAGCAGGTAGGATCTTCAGGGCAGCACCCTGCAGGTTCCTCAGAGGGGAGACCTATAGACGTGAGTATCGTACCAATAACCTTTAGCGAAGTCATTTGGTTTTTAATTTTCAAAAATGGAAAATCGTAGAAGGCTTGCAACGCAGTTGGAAAAACAAAGCCTTCACGCCAAGACTGGGAGACCTGGGTCAACCACGTGCAATGAAATTCCCCCTGAATTCTTAATTTACCTTCTCTGGCTTCGCTGTCATAAATGAGGACTTTAGATCCCTCCAGGACAATGTACTTCCTGTCCCAGCCTTGCTGTCCTCGTTTGTTATTCCTGGGGATATAGGGATGGATAAGAACATAGGTTTAGACTCAGGAGGGAAGGAGGGAGGGGGAATCCTAGCCACGACGCTTCCCTAGGAAACCTCAGGAATGGAAGTGCCTGTGCCATCCATGTATCAGGGGAGGCAGAGCTTCCTTCTCCCCTTGTGGGTTCTGTGGCTGGCCTAGGCATTCCACTGGTATCAGACGAACAAGAGATAAGCATACGGTTTTTATTTTATGTGTGTGTACCTGGAAATCTCCATAAGAAAATAAAGACCCAAAAAGCAGATAGGCCTAGTGTTTGTATACTAGCTTGAACAAAGAGTAGTGGTTATGAAAAAGCAACTAAAATGTATGGGGAGGCTAAAGGAAGATAAGGTGTTACTTTAACAAGGCTTATCTGCAGAGTTTTGTCTACAAGCCTTGCCTCCTTGCTTCTGGTGAGAATATTTCTTTCCTCCTGGAAAAGGGAGGAGTGCTCTTACACGGGAGATTTATCTCCTGCTTTCAGGAAGAGAAAGGGGAGGTCAGAGGGGCCTTCTTAGACCTGCTGTTTCTCAAGTGCCTTTGGCTCAAAATAATCCTGGTTCCAAAGTGGCATATTTTGGGGTGGCATCTTCGCTGGCACATGCCCCAGCCCAAGCCACCCTGTCACAATACCTGGGCACTTTCATCCACCCTTCCAGGTGCAGGCCGCTGCTGGGCTCCTTGGTCTGGAGACCCGGGGAGTTCATTTTGTCACGGCAGAAGGCCTCGGTGAAGTGCGTGGCATACTCGGCTGGCAGGCCACAGGTGGCTGGCAAGCACGTAGAGCACTTGGGATGACACATCACCTGACATTCTGGGGAAAAGCAGTTAACAACCTGAAAACACCTTGTCGAACCCTGGACCATTCCTCTTTCTGCCAGCCAAGCCCCAGCCAGGGCCCATCAGTCAGGGCCCATCACCCAGGTAAATCCCTAAGCTTTCGCAGGAGCCAGGTCCTCCCTACAGAGAGAGGAAACATGAGAGCCAAGTGCTCTCCACCCAGTTGTCCTGGCTTCTCCCCAGGCCGCCACAAACAGGCGTGTAGAGGACCCACCGGCAAGGTTCAGCTGGAGCCAGCACCCAGCCTAAAGGTGGGGAAAGGGAAGCCTGGCAAAACGGGAGGGCTGGAAATCAGCAAAGTGCAAGGCATTTTGCACACGGGGGGTGGACACGTGAGCTGGAAACATGTATAAGTTCTCTCCTTCAACGGGAAAAGTAGCGTCCTCCCACTGGAATGAAAAGCTTCAAAATGAATGCGCTATATGGTAAAACATTTTTAAAGGAAAAAACCCACACCCATCAGATGGATTTGTTTAGGGGGAGACATGCAGGTGCCCACGGCAAACGCACCACTGCTTCTCTTACCAAGACATTTGGATGCCTGGCGCCCAAAGTGCACAGTATCCAGACACACAGCGCACTTTGTGGCTCGCATGTTCAATCCTACGTTAAATCGGTGAGGAATATTGTGGTGCATGCGCTCCTTAAGACGCCGACTGAATTCTGAAGGAAAATGTTTAAAAATTCATTAGGTGCTGCAAATGATACCGTCAAGAAAGTAAAAAGACAACCCACAGAATGGGAAAAGGATATTTAGAAATCATCTCTCTGACAAGGGGCTTGTAGCTAGAATATATAAAAAGCTCTTACAACTCAATAATAAACAAGACAACCCAATTTTAAAATGGGCAAAGGATCTGACTAGAAGATAAGTAAATGATCAATAAGCACATGAAAAGATGGTCAACATGATTGGTCATTAGAAAAACACAAATCAGGGGTGCCTGGGTGGTTCAGTCAGTTGAGCATCTGACTTTGGATCAGGTCATGATCTCACAGTGCGTGAGTTCGAGCCCCATGTCAGCCTCTGTGCTGACAGCTCAGAGCCTGGAGCCTGCTTGGGATTCTGTGTCTGTGTCTCTGTCTGTCTCTCTCTCTCTCTCTCTCTCTCTCTCTCTCTCTCTCTCTCTCTGCCTTCCCCCGCCCCCCCCCCCACTACCCCTGCTTGTGCTGTCTCTATCTCTCTCAAAATAAATAAACTTTAAAAAAAAAAAAAGAAAAAGAAAGAGGGGCGCCTGGGTGGCTCAGTCGGTTGAGCGACCGACTTCAGTTCAGGTCATGATCTCACGGTTTGTGAGTTCAAGCCACGCATCGGGCTCTGTGCTGACAGCTGGGAGCCTGGAGCCTGCTTCAGATTCTGTGTCTCCCTCTCTCTCTGCCCCTCCCCCACTCATGCTCTGTCTCAGAAATAAACATTAAAAAAAATTTTTTTAAAAGAAAGAAAGAAAAACACAAATCAAAAGCACAAGGAGATACCACTTCACACCCCACTAGGAGGTCTAGAATCAGACACATGGAAAACAAGGTGAGGGTGTGGAGAAATCCGAATCCTCATACACTGCTGGTGGGAATGTCAGGTGGTGCAGCCGCTCTGGAAGACAGTTTTGGCAGATCCTTGAAAAGTTAAAATTAGGATTGCCCAGCAATGGTGTGACCCAGCAATGCCATTCCTAGGTATATACCCAAGAAAGCCGAAAACATATGGAGCCACAACATAGAATGTTCACAGCAACGTTATTTAGGATAGCCTAAAGATGGAAACAACCCAAACGATTATCAATGGATTAATAAACAAGATGTGCTATCCATACAACAGAATATTACTCAACCAGAACAAAGCGAAGTACTAATTAATGCTACAAGACGGGTGAGTCTCCAAAGCATTATGCTTAGTGAAACAAGCCAGACACAAAAAATATGGTATGATTTCATTTATATGAAATGTCCAGAGCAGCAAATCTATTCAGCTTAGTGCTGCCAGAGGTCTGGCAGAGGGGAGAATGAGGAGTGACTGCTAACGGGTGCAGAGTTTTGTGGGGAAGGAAAGGTTAAGGCCAAAAAATGTCCCCAAATTAGAAAGTGATGGTTGTACACCCTTAATGCACTTAATAAAAAAACATCCAATCATACACTTCAAATGAGTGAATTGTATGGCATGTGAATTTATCTCCATAAAGCTGTTAAAAAACCATTACAGCAGGTTACAGAGTGTGAAACTATTTTAACACTCACAGATGCGTCTCAAGTTCGATGAATCAACTTAAAATCTCCATTATCCGGTTATTAGGAGTTGGGTATTTTTTTTTTAATGTTTATTTATTTTTGGGAGAGAGATGCAGAGTGCAAGCAGGGAAGGTCAGAGAGAAAGGGAGACACAGAATCTGAAGCAGACTTCAGGCTCCGAGCTGTCAGCACAGAGCCCGACACGGGGCTCAAACCCACAAACCGTGAGGTCATGACCTGAGCTGAAGTCAGACGCTTACCCGACACCCAGAGCCACCCAGGCACCGCTAGCCATATGTATTATTAATATACACTCTAAGATAACATTTTAAGTAAAAGAAGAAAGGTGCTTTGCAGTGTATAGCTTAGTGTGCTATGATATTTTAATAGAAAAAAGGGCTAAGGAAAATATGCCTATTTCCTCATACTCTTTAAGTATAATTATATAAGATACATGAATAATATGATATGTTCTCACATGCATGAACTATTGCTGGAAGAATACAGTGGTGGTCCCTGGGTAAGGGAACTGACATCGGGGACAGGGGACTCACTTCTTACTCTTTATCCCTTAGTATTATTACTTGTCACTTTTACCGTATGTATGCATTTTCTTAGTGGATTAAAAACACTTTCAACCAAACTCCAAGGGCCCCTTGGGAACGTACCCTCTGGAGTCGATGACTCTTTTCTGCGGCTGGATGGCGGGGCGAGCAGGCTCATGGCACTGGGCTGGTGCTCGGGCGACCGCACGATGGCGGACATGGCGATCTGCTGCCTCGCGGTGGCTGGCGTAGATGGGTGCGGGTGGTCTGTGGCCTTCCGGTGGGCAGCTGGAAAGAGACCAGTCCGATGCCTTCTGGTTAGCTGGGTCACCAAGAAGCCCAAACCAAGCGGACTGCCCCTGGGCGGTCTTTCAAGCCCCCGAGACCAAAAGGACACGCATCGTGCCAAATGGGCAATACCAAGGATGCTGTGAATTTTTCACACTTGGGACATCTGGACTGAGAGCTTATGGGCCAGAAACACAGATGCTGAACTAGTACAACCCATGTGCTTGAGGTGGGTTCTCTGCCTTTTCCAGAGACTTGGCGTAGAGAGTGCCCCTACCTTCCTCCCGGGCAGACCGGAGCTCGATGCGGGTCTTCTGAAGGGCTTCCTCTAGCTCTGCACAGCGAGCTTTCTCCTTCTCCAGAGCCACCTTCAGCTCATTGTACTGCAGAGGAACCTGTGTGGGCAAAGCAGGGTCCTCTTTCCGTCGACTAAATAAACCCTAGCAATGGAAACAGAGATATCTCCTAACTCCTGGAAACTGGCACTTTAGCTGAAGGAACTCTGACTCAAGAGGAGCAGACCATGAAAGCCAGGAGCATACTCACTGTAAGCGGATTTAGTAAAAATGGCATGTGAAGGGGGAAAGGGGAGACTGAACCACAGCCCGTTCCAGCCGGCTGGAAAAAAATAGGGTTTTGGAAATTTTCAACAAGAGGGCTCAAGACGCTTGCACGGCCACCACCCCTTCCTTCGGCATTCCCAAGGAGGAGAGCCATTTCCTGAGTCTTTACCCTCAAAAAATGGAAGTGGAGGATGGAGTCAGGACGGATGGTTCGGAAATCACTCTTGCCTTGAATTTGTCTCATGACGCTTAGTTACGAGACACACAGAGATGAGCATTTTTTAAAAAGGAGACAAAAAACTTGAATCCTAAAATGATGTCAAAACAAGGGGCTTACTCAAAGAAAAAAAAAAAAAGCAAATGAAAAAATGAAAACGTGTACTGGACATGGAAGGAAAAAGGAAAACACAGGGAATCATGTGGCTGAAAAAAAAATTAACCACCAAAAATAAATGGAAACACCCTGACTACATCACATGACACAATCAGAAAACAATCCGCTGCTAAAATACAAAAGATTAAATATCAGAAGCATAACAAGCACAGACAGTCACGCGGTATGCAAGAATGTCCCTCCCCGGCGGCCACCACTGGAGGAGGCTGTTCTCGTCCCTCACCGTAAAGAGAGCGCTGGGGACACGGGCACCAACTGCCCGCTCCAGCCCCTTCTCAGGTGTTCCAGGTCACTGGGGGCTGCCACTGCTCCCCCAGGGTGGGAATGCTTTGGGAAGGAAACGGCAGGGTCCTCAGAGACCTGTTCAGACTAAGAACACCCGGCCAAACCTCCTAAGAGGGCTCTGGTGGTTTAGGGAAGCAGGTCTTGGGTGGATCCAAAATCTGCATTGGTGCATCTGTGTATAACCCTGTCCATAGCTGGGTGGGTTTTTTTCCCCCTTTCCTTTTCTTTTTGGTCAAAGTTTTTCATTTGTTTGTCTATTATCCTTCTAAAGGGATGGCGCAGCACCCTTGGAGTGGAGTGGTGTCACCTCACCTCCCTGGGTCCCAGTCTCCTGCTAGGACTCTGCCGGTCAAAAGGACTGGGCTAGATGATTTCCAGTCTCTTCTGGAGTTCCGTATATGTGCTCTGAGAATCCTACTACAGAACTGAGAACCACTCTCTCTTTCTCCTGAATCCTACACACATGACCTATCTCTATAGCCCTGTACCTGTGACCTGCTAATCCCTCTGGAGTCTTGTACAATGACCTCTCTGGAAACCTTTCTCTCTGCTATTACCACCCACCTCCCAATCCAGCTGCTTATTAAAAAAAAAAAAAAAAAAAGAGAGGGAGAAAAAAAAATCACTCCCTTAACAGAGACAGGCACTATAATTTTAAAGGCTATGAACACAAAGTAGTTTGTTACAGACTTGATAATGACATGCCTTCCTTAAGGACTATTCTGACGATCTCAAAACCTATTTTCAACCCAACATAAAACTAGAAAAATGTGCATTTTGTTTTCATGGATGTTTCTGTAATTATCTCTCACAACGGTATTTCATGAATCATAAGGACTGAGAAAACCTCCCGACTTTTCTAACACTCGGACCCACCTTTTTCTTTTTAGCGGGCTGGTCCATTTTGGCTTGCAGAAAATCAATGAGTTTGGTTTGTTGAGAAATAGTACCTTCCATTTTCACTTTTTCATGAGAATAGAGAACCTAAAATTCATAAAAACAAAAAAAATAAGCTTGGCCCTAGAAAGAAGTATACTTGCAAATTTGGTACTTTAAACAAATAAAAAATAAAGTCATTAGGATAGTAGCAAATGAACATTCAACACAAACCACACTGCACCAATATTTACTCACTTAGTCCTCTTCTTACAGCCCAAAACAAACAAACAAAAGGAAAGATACACGGACAGGTAGGTGAAAAAGTAAAATAAGCCAGGGGTTAATATTAGAATCTCAGGCATGATCATGATAGAAATTTTCCAACATCTCTGAATGTTTGGAAAGTTTCCCAATGAAATATTGGGGGAAACACACAATAACATACAATATAAAGATAGCGACTGTTTCCCCAGATGGCTTTTGGCCATCACGCTTTGCCTCCGCAGACAATCTTTAAGCCAATTCCCTCCGCTGGTTCTCACCTGAATGTTTTCCAGCTGGTACTCCAGATCGCTCCTTTCCGTCTTCAGCAGATCAGCCCGGTCTAGGGCTTCCTGCAGCCCTTGAGTCAGACGGAAGATGTGATTCTTCTGCAGATCCATCTGCTGCTGTAATTTGGCTTGCTAGTGGGGAGGAAGGCCAAGACAGAGTCTCGGTACCACGGAGAATACAGCTTGGTCCCCCACTGTTAGCTTGTTGCCAAACTAATTGCAGGCATGGCACCAGATTTGGCTTTTGAAATCATCTCCTTCCAGAATTACCGACGGTCTTCTGTTCCAAATTGGTGCATGGCACCGATAAGAAGAATTTGCCCAGAAATCTCTGATGGCCAGCAAGTCACGGGATCCCCACCGTAACAAGAAGTCCAGGCTGGTGGTCTGCCTTCCCAGTCAGAGTTACAATTAAGGACATTTGGGTACGTACGATATGCCCCATCTGAGGTGCCCTCTGAGATGCTGCGAATTACTGCCATGACAGCTAAGCTCCAATTTGTCCTTGGGGTTTTTTGGGTTTTTTTTTTTTTAAAGATCTGTTTATTTTTGAGAAAGAGCACGCAAGTGAGGAAGGGGCAGAGAGAGAGGGGGACAGAAGATCCAAAGTGGGCTCTGTGCTGACAGCAGCAAGCCACACGCGGGGCTCAAACTCATGAGTCACAAGATCATGACCTGAGCCGAAGTTGGGCGCTCCACCAACCGAGTCACCCAGGTGCCCCCTTAGGCTTAAGATCTCAGTTGCTACTGTGAGAAATCACTTTGTTTAGGCAGCGTGGATGCACAAAGGGGAATCATATCAGCTCTAACTTGAGGAGCACCTCGTTAGGGTGAGAGACCCCAACAAGTACACAAACAGCCACAATCACAGGAGATACTTCTGCAGTGTGGGGAGGAAGGAAGAGGAAGATCCCAGACTCAGCACAAGAGTCTATTAGACCCAAGGGGGAAAAAAAATCAATTTAGTGTTTTGGAAATAGTTTTGTGCTGAAAATCTCTCTCCAATTTTTACAATGGAAGTCAACCAGAAAATAAGGCAGGCTCTAAAGATACTGGTTTTATGGCTCTCTTTCCTAAAACTCTTCTGTTTATAAAAAAGCAGGAAAGAGCAGGTATCCTGATGACACACTGCCTGATGTCATCTGACCCCTGGGTGACAATCCAACCGCCTGTGGTTGGCCCGAACACCCCCATGCCTGGTGGCCTAGACTCTCTGCAGACTCAAGCAGAGAGCTCCTAAAGAGCAGTAAACATCACCACGGGCATTTTCTAACAGGTGACGGCAGATCTCTGCGCTCTCAGCCCCAGAAGGCCAAGGGCCACGGACAAACTCAGAACTAGCTGACCCTCTCCCTCTCATTTTACTTCCCTCCACCTGTGTTTTGGTTCTCTCTCCATCTCTCCTCCTCGCTGGCCCTTCCTCTTGAGGGGAAGTGGATTCCTTGGGGCATCATGGCATGGTGGAACGAACCTGGGCTTTGGAATGCTAGGGACCCTACCACAAATGCTGACTTTAACACGCATCAGTCACAGGACCAGGGGAAGCTCATATTGCCTCTAGAAGCTCTGGCATCTTCATCTGAAAGTGGGTATAACACCTCCCCTGACTGGGTGACATACTCAGTGCCACCATGCCCGGCATACCCCAGATGTTCAAGGAATTCTCGTAATCTCTCTCCCTCCTTTGTCCTCTTTCCTTCCCTCCATCCAGTTTGGGCTTCCCCCTCACTTCCCCATCTGCCTTCCCCGTGCCAGCCTCCTCCACCAGCCTCCCCCATCAGTCCTTCATAAAGCAAGATATACTGTCAGCAGCCAGAGATCACCTGGCCTGTGTGCCAACTTAGAATTTATGAATCAAACCAGAACCCCTAAAATGCAGGGGGGATGGGACGCGGGGGGACAGCTAAGATTACCTCTTAAAGGGAACTATGAGTCCCTTACAGTGCAAGTGATTTCCACAAATTACCCTCTTTAGTTTCTTCCCACTATTTTAGGACAACATTAATTACTACGCAGGAAGCAGAGAAACAGGAGCTGGGGACAAAAATTGGTTTGGTGACAGCCAGGCCCAAAATATTTCTCTAGAATAAACACATCAACTGTCCGTGAGCTTTCCAAGAAACAGACTGCTTATTTACTATAATAAAAAACAAGAGTGACAGGTTGCTCAGTGGAATGTTTTTCAAAGCCATTTACTTGCTTTCCAGAGAGAGGAAAATGGGGGCTATTCATGGGTCAGTGCTGGACTGAATGCAGGGCGTTGGACCTGTCCAACAATTCCACGAGGTGACAGGAGACCGGAAGGGTGCATGAGGGAGCTGGATCACAGAACCAGAGCACCAAACAACTGCAGTGGTTGAAAGGATGGATCAAAACCAACGAGAAAAAGTTCAAAAGGACAGTATTCTTTGAAAACACTGACTGATAAACGCCAGAATATAAAGATGTTTACTCAAAAAATGCAAGCTTACAGAAGGGTTGGTGGCGATGTCACATGTCAGTGGGTGTCAGTGGTGTGATAAAGCTATCCAAAGAGCCCAGGGTAACTGGCAGAGGCTTACAGAGCCCAGAATGGAGCTGGAGATATCCCACTGGACCCCATGTTGCTCATACCCTGTGGACTTTTAGAAACTCTCTTTGGAAAGATAAATCTACCAGAAAAGAACATCTCAAACTTGGAGGGACTTGAAATGTTTCAATTAGGTAAGAGAAGGTGGTCTGGAGTGGGGGAGCTACTCAGATATCTAACTGTCTGTCACAGAGATAATAAACGTAGCTCTCTCCTAGAACTATCGCAAGGACTGTATGAGCGAAAGCATGAAAAGGGCACTTGGCGTATAGCAATTGCTACTTAAACATTAGTTTTTTGGAGGCATCTGGGTGGCTCAGTCAGTTAAGTGTCCAACTCTTGATTTCAGCTCAGGTCATGATCTCACAGTTCAGGAGTTCAAGCCCTGTGTTGGGCTCTGGGCAGACAGCACAGAGTCAGCTTGGGATTCTCTCCCTCTCTCTCTGCCCCTCCTCTGCTTGTACTCTCTCTCTCTCTCCCTCAAAAATATGTAAACATTTAAACATTATTTTTTTATTAATCAAGTAATTTGATTATTATTTGGTATTACTCTCCTATTTTAGGTGGAAATGCCAGACTCAAATGTTTCAATGAAACAGAACCAGTGGTTGGAAGTTATAGGCTTTAGTTCAAAATAAGACAGAACTTTCTAAGAATTAAAGTTGTTGAAAAAATGGGTCAGGATGTCCAAAGGCACGTGCACTCAGGCAGAGGTTCAACCAGGCCCACCAGTGAGGAATGTTGGGGAAGGGATTCTCTGCCTTGGACAGGAGGTTAATTTGACCAGGATTAGCAAATGGACTTTCACCTCTGGCATTACCTCTGACAGCCTGATAGTAGCTATTGAATGTCATGTCAAAAGAAGTTTCTGAAGCCATTTTGGGTCCAGGAGGATATCTGGGAGAAAGATCCATTAGCAAAGTCTGCCAGGGCCAGGGATGAAGGGAACAATGGAACAAGGGCTGGAAATTTGGGTTCTGTGACATTAAAAAAACAAAAAAACAAAAAACAAAAAACAAAAAAAAAAAAAACTTCTTTCCAACCCTGAGACTGTGATTCTGGCCCCACTTACAAGTCTCTATACCTAATGAAGAGGATATGGTTAACTTAAGAAGACGACAAACAAGCAAAGACAAAAAAGAGAGAGACACATGAAACAGACTATTTAAGTATGGAAGACAAACTGATGGTAACTAGAGGGGAGGTAACTGAGGGGATGGGAGAAATAGGGGATGGGGATTAAAGAGTACACATATCACAATTTAAAAAAAGACATGCTAGGAGCGCCTGGGTGGCTCAGTCAGTTGAGCGTACAACTTCAGTTCAGGTCATGATCTCACAGCTCATGAGTTCAAGCCCCACATTGGGCTCTGTGCTGACAGCTCAGAGCCTGGAGCCTACTTCAGATTCTGTCTTCCTCTCTCTCTGCCCCTCCCCTGCTCATGCTTTGTCTCTGTCTCAAAAATAAATAAAAACGTCAAATAAAAATTTAAAAAAAGACATGTTTTAACATATCTTGAAATCAAGACATGACATCTAGACACATAGAAAGCTTTTTGACAAAGGTGTCAAGAAAATGTAGTGAGGAAAAGAGAGTCTTCTCAACAGATGGTACTGGAGTAACAGAATAGCTCTATGGAAAAAAGTGAACCTCTGCTCTCCTGCCATACGTAAAAATTAACTCGAAAGACATCCTAGACCTACAAATAAAAGCTAAAACTAGAAAACTTCTAGGAGAAAACAGAAAATACTATCTTTGACTTTAGGATAAGCATAATTTTCTTTTTTTATAGATATAATTTATTGTCAAAGTGGTTTCCATACAACACCCAGTGCTCATCCCAACAGGTGCCCTCCTCAATGCCCATCACCCACTTTCCCATCCCCCCCACCCCCCATCAACCCTCAGTTTGTTCTCAGTATCCAAGAGCCTCTTATGGTTTGCCTCCCTCCCTCTCTGTAACTTTTTCTTTTCCCCTTCCCCTCCCCCATGGTCTTCTGTTAAGTTTCTCAAGATCCACATATGAGTTAAAACATACGGTATCTTTCTCTGACTGACTTATTTCACTTAACACAATACCCTCCAGTTCCATCCACGTTGCTGCAAATGGCCAGATTTCATTCTTTCTCATTGCCAAGTAGTATTCCATTGTATATATAAACCACATCTCCTTTATCTATTCATCAGTTGATGGACATTTAGGCTCTTTCCATAATTTGGCTATTGTTTAAAGTGCTGCTATAAACATTGGGGGTACATGTGCCCCTATGCATCAGCACTCCTGTATCCCTTGGGTAAATTCCTAGCAGAAGCATAGTTTTCTTAAATAGGACACAGAAAACATAATCCATTTTAAAAACTGATAAATTTCACTTCCCCAAAATTAAGAGCATTTGCTCTTTGAAAGATACTGTTTGAAAAGACAAGGCAAGCTATAGAGTGGGTGAAAGATTCACCATCCATACATCTGGCAAAGGGTTATTATCAAGAATTCTTTAAAAATTTTCCTCGGGGGGTGGGGGAGTATCTGGGCAGCTTAGTTGGTTGATCCAGAGCTTCTGACTCTTGATTTCAGCTCAGGTTGTGATCCAGCGGCATGGGATAGAGCCCAGTGCTAGGCTCTGCACTAAATGTGGAGCCTGCTTAAGATTCTCTCTGTCTCTCTCTCTCTCTCTCTCTGCCCTTCTCCCCTGCAGGCTTATGTGTTCACTCTCTCTCCCATTAAGAAAAACAAAAAACAACTTTACTTGGAAGTAACTACCCAAAAGACTTGAATTTACGCTTCCCAAAAGAAGATATATGAATGACAAATATATGGAAAGATGTTTATCATCACTCATTAAAGAAACGTAAATTAAAACCACAATGTGATACTGTAATATATGCACTAGCAAGGCAAAACAATACTAAGTGTTATGGGGTCAGAACCGCCACACGAAGACTTGGACACAATTTTTCATAGATTTATGTATAATAACTAAAAAAATGGCAACTATTCAAAGGTTCATTAACAGGTGAATGGATAAATGATGGTATACCCATACAATGAATTACAGCTTAGCAATAAAACGCAATGAACGGCTAATACATTCGTCAACATCAATAAATCACATAAGCATGTTCAACTAAACTAAAGAATCCAGATACAAGAGTATACAGAGTATAACTCCACTTCTATGAGATTCTAGGAAAAAAACAAAAACAAAACGAAAACAAAAAAACTATCTATAGTGACAAAAAGCAAGTCACCGGGTACCTGGGGCCAGACCCTGAAGGTATGGACTAGAAGGGGGATGAGGAACTTTTTTAGATGATGAAAATGTTTTATATTTTCATTGCAGTGAGGATTAACCAGGCATTTACATTAAAACAATTATATATATAATTATATGTATGTATATATAGAGAGAGCAAACTTAGGTTAAGCCCTTGGTCACATGCTTACAAAGTGCACACCACGACCAGGGATCCTAGCCACATTCTGGACAATAAATATCATTCTTTGTTTCATAATGGTTTCAAGTGTCAGTAAAATCTGCCTCAAACTCAGTGTCAGCCAGATGTCTGTGCTCAGAAATCTATCTGTGAGGTACAGACTGGGAAGCTGGAAATGTTCTCATGTCGTTTACAAGTGAGAAAGAGGGGACTGGATCAGGATCCCGGCATGCTATTCCAAGCCTTGTCACTGACTCACCATGTAACCTTGGACCAAAGTATTGAGCTGTCAGAGCCAGCTCTCCTTCCTCGGAAGGAAAATAGGACAGGCGAGATCATTGATTATTTCTGTTCTGTTTCCAACATATGCCTAAAGCAGGGACATTGCCTATTCATTCCAGATAAAAGACCAATTCTCTACTTGACCACCAGGTAGATTTTTAAATTTGTATTATAGTGTTCTTAATGCTGCCTTTGGTGAGCCTTCCACTCAGGATATATTGAGATATAACTAATTTTATTTTAAAAACCTTTATTGCGGTACAATACACATAAAATTTACCATTTTAACCATTTGTAACTGTATAGTTCAGTGGCACTAAGGACATTCACGTTGTTATGCAACCCTTGCCAGCATCCGCCTCCAGACCTCTCCCAAACTCCCACCCGTGTTTTTTAAAGTATCATTCTGTAAGGTATTTTATTCTTACCTGCAAAATTTTCACATTTTCCCAAGTTGATAGTTTAGCAATATTATTTCTCTCAGCACAGTCCCTTGAGAGGTCTATAATAAAACCTCAACTAATGAGAACAGGTAATCTGGTTAACTGAACTATCTGGCTCACTATGGGTTAAACAAAACCATCTTGGAATCTCATTTCTCATTAAATATCTTTACAAAGCATGTATGTCCTGGTTGGTCAATTCTAATGAACAAAACAGAGTCGTCAGTGATCCAACATATAGGGCTTTGGTTGGGATCAGGACATCGTCAGCAACTTAAATAGACATTTTCAGAATTCTGTTAAAAGGTCCAGGAAATAATGTAAGGGATGGGTTCAGAAGATCAATTTGAGCTTTTCATTCTATGTCTCAAAGGCAGGACATAAATTTTTTTTTTTTTAATGGAGTTAAATGAATGTTCAAAAGTCTTCATGAAATTTGGCACTCAACACAATCTGGTCAAGTCTCTGCCCTGTGCATGAAGCTAATTTGCATGGATGTTCTACCAGCCTGAAAACTTAATATACTTTAGATATTAACTCTAAAAGAACAATTTAACTCAATATTCAGTCACCTGTATATTTAATAAGCTTCCATTGGGCACATACTCTTCTGTGCTCTATGTTCTATTAAGCACTATGTGGGAGGACACAAGTGACAAAGACCGTCTAGCCTTTGTGACACATTCTTTGAGCCTGTTAAATACCTTCAAAAAGGTATTAAGTGACCACCTTACTTCTCCTTGAAAATTCCAACTTCAAAGATTGAACATCTAATATGGATCTGACCATCTAAACACAACAAATTTTCATCTTCAAAAGTCCACCTGGCTCCATTTCCCAGGTGTTTCACACTCACCTCTTCCAGAAGCCTCTGTTTGAGCTCCCGTTCAGTCTCCAGTTTCTGCTGTAAACTTCGGGCGTTCATTTCAAGCATGGCATGTTTCTTCTCCAGATCATTGAGCTGGGCATTTGGAAAAATTGGCCATGAGATCATATTTAGAAATGCTAGATGCTAATGACTTTTGAAGATTTCCATAAAGCTTCACATGTAAAGAATCAAGTTCTGAAGATCAGAATATAAATGTTGTTTTCTAAAAGTATAGTATCACAAAGGTCCATGTTGCAGATAAGCCTTGTACAGGGATGGGATTATTGCTAAGGGATGCATAAATAACTATGACAAGTTCGAGGACAAGGATGATCACCTTGGCTGAATTTAATTAAACTATCAAATGCTGAATACTTACTATTGCACAGCATCATATCGGGCTCTTGTGATGAAAGAATGGACAAAGTCTCTCAAGAATCCTACAAAAAGTCACAAAGTGGGAGACTGACCATAACTAGACCTAGACACAATGACTGCTTTGTCACATGATATTTTCAGTAAGAGAGGTATGCAGAAGAATTATTCTTCCTGAATTACAGTCATCAAGAAAAGACTGTATTGGGGCGCCTGGGTGGCTCAGTCGGTTGAGCATCCGACTTCGGCTCAGGTCATGATCTCACAGTTTGTGAATTCGAGCCGTGCGTCAGGCTCTGTGCTGACAGCTCAGAGCCTGGAGCCTGCTTCAGATTCTGTGTCTCCCTCTCTCTCTGCCCCTTCCCTGCTCATGCTCTGTCTCTCTCTGTGTCTCAAAAATGAATAAACATTAAAAAAATTAAAAAAAAAAAAAAAAAAGAAAAGATTGTATTGGGGCATCTGGGTGGCTCAGTCAGTTAGGCATACAACTTTGGCTCAGGTCATGATCTCACGGTTCATGAGTTCGAGCCCTGCATCAGGCTCTGTGCTGACAGCTCGGAGCCTTGAGCCTGCTTCAGATTCTGTGTCTCCCTCTCTCTCTCTGCCCCTCCCGCACTCACAGTCTCTGTCTGTCTCTCTCTCAAAAATAAATAACATTAAAAAAAATTTTTTTTAATAATAAAAGAAAAGATCATATCAATGTCTGGGGTCATAAAGGATGGGTAAACTTTGCTACAGAGTCCTCTAGGAACAGTAAAATAGAAAAAAATATTCAAGTTAAACACAAAAAGGTTCATTTACCGCTAAATACTACATTTTGTTTCCTCACGGGTTAAAAAAAAAAAGTAAGCCAGTATCGAGGAACTCCAGAGTGTTCCTGAGGGGCAAGCTCTAGACTTGAATCCAATCATTTTATTTCTATGAAATTTTATTTCTATAAGAAAATAATCATGGATATCCACAAAGTTTATGTTCATTATAGTGTTATGTATAATGGCAAAAAGCTGAAAGAAGCTCAAAGTTCCCACACAAGTGGAATGATTTAAAAAGGTGTCTTTGTCGAAAAATCTATACACTGAAAACTATAGAAAGCTTATGAAAGAAATTGAAGAAGGCACCAAAAAAATGAAAAAAGATTCCATGCTCCTGGACAGGAAGAACAAATATTGTTAAAATGTTGATACTACCCAAAGCAATCTACATATTCAATGCAACCCCTATCAAAATAACACCAGCATTCTTCACAGAGCTAGAACAAACAATCCTAAAACCTGTGTGGAACCAGAAAAGACCCCGAATAACCAGAGCAATCTTGAAGAAAACCAAAGCAGGAGGCATCACAATCCCAGACTTCAAGCTATACTACAAAGCTGTAATCATCAAGACAGTATGGTACTGGCACAAGAACAGACACTCAGATCAATGGAACAGAATAGAGAACCCAGAAATGGACCCACAAACATATGGCCAACTACTCTTTGACAAAGCAGGAAAGAATAGCCAATGGAATAAAGGCAGTCTCTTCAGCAGGTGGTGCTGGGAAAACTGGACAGCGACATGCAGAAGAATGAACCTGGACCATTTCTCACACCAGACACAAAAATAAACTCAAAATGGATGAAAGAGCTAAACATAAGACAGGAAGCCATCAAAATCCTAGAGGAGAAAGCAGGCAAAACCTCTTTGACCTTGATCGCAGCAACTTCTTACTCAACACGTCTCCAGAGGTAAGGGAAACAAAAGCAAAAATGAACTCTTTGTACCTCATCAAAATAAAAAACTTCTGCACAGTGAAGGAAACAATCAGCAAAACTAAAAGGCAACTGACAGAATGGGAGAAGATATTTGCAAACGACATATCAGATAAAGGGTTAGTATCCAAAATCTATAAAGAACTTATCAAACTCAACACCCAAAAAACAAAGTCCAGTGAAGAAATGGGCAAAAGACATCAATAGACACTTCTCCAAAGAAGACATCCAGATGGCCAACTGACACATGAAAAAATGCCCATCACTCATCATCAGAGAAATACAAATCAAAACAACAATGAGATAGCACCTCACACCTGTCAGAGTGGCTAACATTAACAACTCAGGCAACAACAGATGTTGGCAAGGATGCGGAGAAAGAGGATCTCTTTTGCATTGTTGGTGGGAATGCAAGCTGGTGCAGCCACTCCGGAAAACAGTATGGAGGTTGCTCAAAAATTAAAAATAGAACTACCCTACATCCCAGCAATTGCACTACTAGGTATTTATCCAATGGATACAGGTGTGCTGTTTCAAAGGGACACATGCAACCCCATGTTTATAGCAGCACTATCAACAGTTGCCAAAGTATGGAAGGAGCCCAAATGTCCATCGATGGATGAATGGATAAAGAAGATGTGGTATATATATATATACACATACACACACACAGACACACACACACAATGGAGTATTACTCAACAATAAAAAAGAATGAAATCTTTCCATTTGCAACTATGTGGGTGGAACTAGAGGGTATTATGCTAAGCAAAATCAGTCAGAGAAAGACATCCTCACTCATATGAGGATTTTAAGATACAAAACAGATGAATATAAGGGAAGGGAAGCAAAAACAATATAAAAACAGGGAGGGGGACAAAACATAAGAGACTCTTAAATATGGAGAACAGAGGGTTGTTGGAGGGATCGTGGGGGGGGTGGTGGGGAGGATGGGCAAATGGGTAAGGGTCACTAAGGAATCTACTCCTGAAATCATTTTTTACTATATGCTAAACTTGGATGTAAGTGAAAAAATAAATTAAAAAAAAAAAGGTACCTCTGTGTTGTTGTTTAGGGGTTTTTTTGAACTACATGTTCAAAAACATTCAGTAACTCAGGAAAAGCCCCTAGTTATAGGTTTGGTTTTTTTTTAAAAAAAGATGCAAAGCTGCTTACATAGTAAGAATCTAAATTTGTAAAAACATATGTATGCATAAACATATTATGCAAAGGAAAAGCCACAAATAAATTCACCAATAGAACAGTGGTTCTATTGCCAGTCATTTTCTCCTTTACTTTTCTATGGTTTCTAGATCTGCCACAATGACCTCAAATGGTTATTTTTATAATCACAAAATAACAAAGAGTTATACAGAATACAAATTTTAGATTACTGCTTTGAGTGTGTGTGTGTGTGTGTGTGTGTGTGTGTGTGACAGAGAGAGAGAGAGAGAGAGACAGAGAAAGCGCACATGTGAGAGCCTGAGTATATACATGAAATCTCTTTGATCATCACTTTTGTTATCTGTAACATTGGGGCATCTATTCAAAATCTGTTTCAAGACTTAGATAAATCTCCAGAACACTGGTACCTCACTCTGTGAACATTAATATGGCGTGCTAAATGGACAGGACATGTGTATTTCCAGTGTGAAATACTGTGTGCCAGTGTGGCCGTCAGAGCCTATCGTGTCCCTGGACTCGGAGCACAGAAAGGCCCAGCTGCCTGTTACCGCAACAATGGAAGGAGCATTCGTTCTTGTCACTGAGCACTTTCCGATGCTTGACATTAAATCCAGCAATCAATCCACAACTTAAATCCAGAAACCAGTTGCCAGGAAACAAGAGCTGTGTGCCCAGATCAAAATCTGGACCTCAGGGGGCCCAGACAGGCAGATGTTAAAGAAGTCACTGGACGACTGTGACACCCCAGTCCCCGCCACACCTCCCAAGCTATCGCCAACCAAGGATGTCCAATGGTGGACCATAACCCCAAGGCTTTACAGGACTGAGTGAATTTATGTTTGTGAAATATGTGGACCACGGACTGCACCTGAATTTGTGTCGAGCACACCTTCTAAAAGATGGAGATGAAATCTTTCTCCTAAAAGGAAAGGGATGGGCGCTGACCTTGTCAGAGAGGCTCTCGGCTTTCAGCTTCTGCTCTTTGAGGGCCTGCTGCAGAGCGAGAATCTCAGCCTTGTGCTCCTTCACCGCCAGCTCCACCACCTGGCGGGACTCAGTGATCCGCTGATCGGCCCTCGCCCTGCCGGAAAAGCACAGGCCTGTTTCAGAAGCCCCACCATCACTAATCCACCATCACCATCTAGAAAAAGGAAGGGGGCCCATCTCTAATTCCAATAAGCAACCGAACAGGCTGCAGGCTGGATAGATGCCTAATCCCGATTCCAAGTTCCAAATTCTGTCTTGCTTTCTCACTGCTTACAGAGCGAAGATTTGACCCATTTTAGGTCTTGGGTAAAAATACTCTTAATAGGTAAAGTTCCTGTTAGTACTCACTTGGAGGCTGAAGGGGAAATTTTTCCAAAAGCAACTGGACTAATAGGATAGCAAGACTGGCACAGCCTCCCATGGGACTGGAAATGAAATGAGGTCCCACCGAAGGACCAGGGTGCAGAGGACCACAGGAGACCCAATGGAGCAAACATTTCCTCTCCTTAAAGCATATGCAGTAAATTAATTGTTTTGGGTGCTTATTAGGGAAACTCAAATATGATTAGTATATCTGTAAATAAGGTTAGAGAATAGAAAAACTAGAAGAAAACTAGAAAAATTGCTGCCTTTCCCTATTTTAGGTCTTGTGTTTTGCTACTTCCATATCTGGGCTTCTACAGTCTCCTCCACTGGCCAGCACTCTCCTCCCCTCCCCTGCAAACCCAAATCTTACTCAGCCTTCAAGGATTAAACTCAAAAGGCCATGTCCTCCATAAAACCTTGCTCAATTACTCCTGTTGCAAGGAAGTTCTCCTTGCTCTGTATTCCAGAGCATAAGCACACTGCTCTCCTGGAACGCCCTGCTCTCTATTTTGAGGTGGTAAATATCTGAATGCATAATTCATCTTCTCTGCGAAACTTGCCTCTTGAGGACAAGAATTAAGAATTCTCTTCACTCATCTCTGTATCCCATGTAACATCAAAATGGGGAAGGGGGGGAAGGAAAAGCCAAGATCTTTCACAAGTGCCCCCGAAAGTATACATGAAATGTCTTTCTGAGCCCAGCCTGTAATTATACCTTCCATGAGTAGTTGTGTGTTTCCTGATGCTGAAGCCAGCTCCCGACCCTCAAAATTATCTCTGAGGGACTCTAGAAACAGCTCCGATAAAAGCTTCACTTGAAGGTAAGAGCGGGGGCAGGGGGGGGGTGGTGGTGTCTGCGTGAAAGCAACCAGAATGTACCATGAGGACTCAGGGTAAACAAGAATAGGAGGTCTTAAACCAGCAGCCCCTCACAGCAGCAAATACCCTGAGAGGAAGGATGTCGAAAAACTTGAGTATTTCTACCAGTGCCTCTTGAAACTTAAGGGTCTCATCTTTTGCTTCTAATCTTTTCTGGTTTGACTGACTTGGCATAGATTAAACATCCAACACATTTGGTTGAATCTAGTACGGTCCAGTAAATGTGGGAAAATACCAAAATGAGTCTGATGGAGTCCAACTAAATGAGTGACATTTCCATGCCTACTGTATCTTGCTTAAGGAGTTCAGAGGGTCCCAGGAAAGTCAGTTTCAGAGGAAGGTGACACTAGTGAAGGACGGACACAATTCCGTTGTGCAGACATGACATCATGGGGCTAACTCTAGCCAGCACACTGTGCCTCTGTGCACGCTGGAAAATGGGACCTATTCCTCAAGACCATTTATTTCTATCTGTTGGTAAACTGTCATAATATGCCCATTTTGTTAGACCAAAACACTTTCCTGCCAAGAGCTGTAACACTGTCATAAGCAATCTTCACATCTACAATGTCTTCAGTGTGGATGGCACCCCCTAGGGCTAGGAAGTATATGACCTGCAGGATCACAGCCCCAGCAGAAAGGGGATTCTATGCCAGGGGACTATGGAAGCGAAAGTGGCAGAGAAAAGATACTGTTTGAACTTATTATTATTATTATTATTATTATTTATTATTATTATATTTCCTACCAAAAAACAAAAAAAATTATTCTTGTAGGGGCACCTGGGTGGCTCAGTCTGTGGGGCATCCGACTTCAGCTCAGATCATGACCTTGTGGTCTGTAGGTTGGAGCCCCGCTTCGGGCTCTGTGCTGACAGCTCAGAGCCTGGAGCCTGCTTCGGATTCTGTGTCTCCCTCTCTCTCTGCCCCTCCCCTGCTCACATTTAGTCTCTCTCTTTCTCAAAAATAAGTAAATATTAAAAAAAAGGTTTAACTATTCTTGTAGAGAAGCTGTTCTCAGCCAAGGGTGATTTTGCCCCTCGGGAGACACTGGACAATGTCTGGAGACGTTTTAGGTGTCACAATTTGAGGAAGGGGTTGCTACTGGCACGTGGTGGGTAAAACCAGGGATGAGGCTCCCATTCGACAACATGCAGGACGGCCCCCACAACAAAAGATTATCTGGGCCAAACGGTCAATGGTGCCAAGACTGAGTAACCCTAATATAGATGGGTGACTAGCTTTACACATGAGCGGGATTAAAATGGTCATAGTCTTGCCACGTGGTCACAATGATAACAAACCTGAGGAAGAAGTTTCTGCAAAGAGAGGACTGAGATATTTGCCCTGCTCTGACTTGTAGGCCTCTACACAGAGTAAAAAGGACACCAGCTACTAGTTACTACCCCAGAATCCAAGTGACACTGACCATACTTACCACTAGGATGACCCACCCACCCTGGGTTGTCCAAGGGTCTCCCAGCTTTAACACGGAAAGTCTTGTATCCTAGAAACTTCGCTCGGTCCTGAGCAAGCTGGGACCGGTGGGCACCCTGTTCTCAATGCTCAGGTGGTCCTGGTGAAGCTGCCGGTCACTGGCTTTCTACAAACAGGAAGTCCCACCTGCTCTGCTTCTCGGTGTCCAGCATCCTCTGTAACTCTCGAACCCGACACTCAAACTGGGACTTCTCGTCACCAAGGACACTCCTCCACGCCTCCCACTGACGCTCTTTTTCCAGCAGTTCGTCGTTTAGGGCCTCCAGGTCCATGACCTGTTCTTCCAGCATCGTGCAAGTGGTCTTCAGAGCCTCCATCGTCTGCAAATCAGTACCACTCAGTTGTGCCTTGTATCAAATGAGGATTTCCTGGATGTTACTTTTGTTGGATCAGTGTCAGAAAAAGCACAAGTTTCTAACTATAGTCTGAAAATACAGTTTATCTTTTTCTTCTACAAACCAAGGGGACAAGAATGGATAAAGGGCCATTTCTGCCACCATGTTAACGGCAGAACCCAAAGCAAGCCAGAGGGAAGAGACCACACTTCCAAGTGGTCCAGGGCACCTGGGAGGCTTCAGGTCACGATCCCAGTGGGGTCGTGGGAATCGAGTCCCATGTCGGGCTCTGCACTGAGCATGGAGCCTACTTAAGATTCTCTTTCTCTTTCTCTCTCTCTCTCTCTCTCCCTGTATCTCTGCCCCCCTCCCCCCCTCTAAAAAATCTTTAAAAAACAAAAGTCATGTGGCTCACACTCGTGTCCCAAAACATTTTATTTTGCTTTTACTTTTTTTTAAATCAAAATTAAGAAGAACGACCCACTTTTAAAAGCCACATTTCCAAACCCCCCAAGCCCTCAAAACATAGACATGACTATGAAAAAGAGCCCTCATCTAATGGACAAGGCTCAGTCTTAGATCCATTGGGAGAGGTGTACCAGGTGCCTGCTCTAAATTCTAAAGGGATCGGGGTGCCTGGGTGGCTCAATCGGTTAATCGGCCGACGTCAGCTCAGGTCATGATCTCACGGTTCGTGAGTTTGAGCCCCGCCCGCGTTGTGCTCTGTGCTGACAGCTCAGAGCCCGGAGCCTGCTTTGGATTCTGTGTCTCCCTCTCTCTGCCCCTCCCCTGCTCGCACTCTGTCTCTCAAAACTGAATAAAAGTTTAAAAAAATAAACAAAATGTAAAGGGATCAAAGGGTGTCAGGGATCTCTGACACTATTTACTGTCCTCACTTGCTTCTGGCTGGTGAGCTGCATCTCTCTCTCCGTAATCTCACGGCGGAGATGGTCCACTTCGCTTCGTAGCTGTACTATCTCATCGTTGGCGCCAGAAGCCTCGTCGAGTTGTTTGGACAAGTAGAAATTTTGGTTGTTGAGCTCAGCGTTGTCCTCGGTCAGCTGGTTTAGCTGCTCCTCCAGGTCTGTGATTACCTAAAAGAGGAGAGGAATCCAGTTCTGCATCAAGCAAGTGGATTTAAAATGAGAAGCTGCTTCTAGAGCCAATGACTTTAGAGCCTATGTGACACTGGCGGTCCACGGGCCACTCCTGTTTGCTTCTCCAGCCCCGGCAGCCAAGGCCACGCCCGCCCACTTAGCACTGACACACACGTGCCGTGGGGGAAAACGAAAAGTCTCTGATTCTTTCTAACTCAGGATCCATCTGGAAGATGTGGCTAAAGTGAATCAAGCAAGAGTGACTGCCGTATGGAAGGGGCTAAACTTTAAATGAGATCAGGTTCACGGACAATAATACGATGTGGAACATGTGAGCCGAGGAAAGGCATCTAACAGACTGGTATCACAGTCAGCTAATTAAACTACAATGGCCCCGGCACCATCCACAGGACACTGGAACCGGAGATAGTCTGAGAAAGCAAAATAAGTTCTTATCAAGGAGGACTGACCCCGGAGGACACCAAGAGTTATTTTAATATCTCGGCAATAAATTTAATTTCATGCAACAAAAGAAAAAAAATTTAAGGGAAGCTCAGAATAATCCTGAAAATAGTGTACTGTGGCATCACTTGAATGGTTTTTATTATACAGCTAGCTATCAGAAAATGGGAAGGCATGTATATGAAATTGTCCTTTTATTGAGAGATTTAATCTGGCTTTGCTAAGTTATTTCCCTGCTCGATGGCAGAATGACTTCGAGTTCAGTGCATTCAGCATTTCCTATTCTCTTTGCTGAGGTTCAGTATCAGCACTTGCAGAGCTTTTATATCCAATACTTTCAAAGTTTAAGGGCAATTTTCTAATAATGGTTGGGATGAGGCACAGAGGCAGTAAATTAAATTTCACGTAACAAAAAGAAGTAAATTAAAAGGAAATGCCTTGAAGCCTACGGTTTATTAATTGTTTCCAATTTTCAAACCTAGAGTAGACTTAGTTTATGAAATGTTGCCACTGTTTCCATGACTAATTCCCTATTTTAACCCCCTTTGATTATCAATTTAAAAAAATCTTCCCAGGCACATAGAATTAAAGAACATCAATTAAGCACATTTGTTCGATGCGGCTCAGAAAACAGAGCTTTTCATTTTGTTAACCGAGCTGATAAGCTTTTAATGTAGTAAGTGGTCTAGTAATTTGTATTTTAATGTCAAAAGCCCTGTTAATTCCTACTGTACTGGTTTGAGGTGCGCTGTCAGCTACAAGACGGGGAATAAAGGTTATCTGGTTGGATCCTTAGCTACAGCTCCTTCTTTATCGGGGGAAGAAAATAGGAAAACACTACAAGTTTGTCATCCCTAGTAGGCAGTCATGCCTCAAAAGGATCCCTGGATCACCCTTTTGGTGACATGGTTAAATCTCCTAAAACCAGAAACAATGAATAAACAATGCCCAATAGTTCCACTGGCCTCCGTCTTACATGTAGTAAAACCCATTTCTTAAGACAGTTTTCATCCTAGACTGCAAATATCTCCATTTAACTACTGTGCTGCCTTCTTATTTCCCTCCCCTCCCCAAAAAACGGAGGTAAGCCGACCTAAAACTATACTATCAAATGGAGCCTGGAACCACAAATACAGCCATTTTGAACTTTGTGGGGGGGGGGGGGGGGTTGGTGTCTCCATCCATGATACAGAGGTCAATACCATATTTACTACCTCCCCTGTTTCTATTTTTTTTAATGTTTATTTTTGAGACAGAGAGAGACAGAGCATGAATGGGGGAGGGGCAGAGGGAGAGGGAGACAGAGAATCCAAAGCAGGCTCCAGGCTCTGACCTGGCAGCACGGAGCCCGATGTGGGACTTGAACTCATAAACCGCGAGATCATGACCTGAGCCAAAGACGGGCGCTTAACCGACTGAGCCACACAAGCACCCCCAATGTTCTGGATTTCTGGCATACTATTCTACCTTACTGTGGCCTACAAAATTCAGGGGATAAAAAGTAATGCCCAAGACAGTGCTTCATTTTAATGATTATAGCGGTGCCTCGTGCAGAGCATAGAGACCCCAGAAAATCTGTCGACACAAGAATATATACGTTGCCCAAATAACTTAACTTGCCACTTGAGAACATACCTAAGCCTTTGGGTTCCCACTCCCTTTCTCTGACTTATGGGAAAAACTGCGATTTATTATTAGCCCGTTTCTGCTACCTCTTCTTTCAAAATAGGTTACAAAGTGTAAAGAAGAAATCTTTGAAAGGCTCAATGAAGGGCCAAGATTATTACTCTCACTTCAGTAGAGACTGCCCATTGGACTAAGAGGCACTCTTCTATTTCCCTATTGTCATCCAGTTTTCAAGGGGCCTCACAACTCTGATTTCTACTTACAGTTTGTGATTGTTGGTTCTATATTTTACTGTCTCTATTTTGCCTGTTCGTCAAGCTTTTAATGTTATGGAGTGTTATGTGTTTGTGCGAAGCACCCAAACACTCATTTTAGCTCACTCAGACTTTTTATATATTCTTTCCGCCTAAGTCACATGTTTAGCTTGAGACTCTATTTTGAGTTCCTGGAATTGCGGCATTAAGTGATAGTATTAGGGGTGCCTGGTGGCTCAGTCAGTTAAGCATCCGACTTCGGCTCAGGTCACGATCTCAAGGTTCGTGGGTTCGAGCCCCGTGTTGGGCTCTGCACTGACAGTGCAGAGCCTGCTTGGGATGCTCTCTCTCCCCCTCTCTCTCCCTCTCCCACTGATGCACTCTCTTTGTCTCTCTCAAAATAAATACTTAAAAAATCAATTAAAAAGTATTGTAATAGGCAATCTCTGATTCTGAACCAGGTAATGTGCAATGAGAATTCTTAGGTCTACTATGTGTCCCCGGGTGTATTCTCTCCACACCAAGGGCAACATTATCTGTTTACTATAGTATGAGTCTGTTAACCTTCCAACCCCATGGATACAGGATGAAAAAGAGAAACTGAAGGTTGACTCCACCTTAGCAGTAAGATGAGGGAGACAGCTTCCTCACGCAGGAGCCAGCAGGGCTTTCTTACATGCCTTTTTTTTGCAAAGAGATCACGGTACAGTTCTAAGAGAAACCAAGGGTGTAAAAAATGATCTACTCTCAGTGTCCAAAAAAGAAGACAGAGAGTGGGAGAGAGATATCTCTACGTGGGGTTATCTGTTGCTTTTCAAGCCAATCTCACAGTTCTGAACAAGAACTGTTTACTTCTCACACCTAATGCAAAGACCAGCAGGGAGACCATTAATGTTCAACAGCGTGTCAGGGGTGAAGAAACCAGTCAGATAGTGAGCATCAGTCTAAACAGACACGGGGCTAAAGCCCTCCTGGAATGTCTGGTTCTTTCTTGAAGGCAGCTACTTGCATATTATTTATTTTTAATCTTATAGCTGACAGATTGATTCAGAATTAAAACTGTGTCATAGGTTTGCCCACCAACTCCCCTCCAAAACAGACTTAGGTAGGGTTTTAGGTGCCAGATTGGGTCAAATCCTTTTTAAAAATCTCTTCCAAATATAGAGATGGTCTGAGCTGGAGAATCTTACTGTTCATGAGCTTTTTAAGATGCTACGTGGGAGCTCCTATCAGTTCAGTTCTTATAGGAGTTCCCATTCAGTAACAAAGATGCCATTTCCTCACAGAGGCGACCTGAGACAGCGCCAGTAAGAAAAGAACATCTATCATGCCCTTCAGAAGTGTCTTTAAAGCAGCTGTTGAACCTGAAAAAGTAGAACAGAGATCTACTATTGCTACCAAGTATTGTCCTAAAACGGTGGTTTTCAAACTTTTTATAGGGGCACAACGTTTCCTGAGCAGAAGATGGTATCGTAAATGCAATATAATAAAATAATAATAGTAACCAATACTGTTTAGCATTTTCTACCGACCAGGACCTGTGTTAGCACCAGGATGCATCATCTAATTCCTGCAGGACCCCCATGAGGTAGGCATTAGCACCAAATTTCTGATTCGGTGACTCAGTGTTTCCTAAGTTCTACTGTTTCTGAAATGTGAACATACGTTGGAACTAAGCAGCTGTCTCTGTCCTTGCCAAGCACCCAAAGAGCAGTTATTAAATGACTTGTGCATCTTATCACTGACAGTATATTGGAATGGAGAATACACAATGTCAGCACCATCTCACAGGTAAAGACATGGAGACCTGGGAGTTTAACATCATATAGGTTACAAAGAGGCCAATTTAGAATATGAACCCAGTCTGCCTGACACCAGACCGCATGGTTTGGATCACTAAACAACCCAGCTTCTCTAGCCTAAGTGTGGGTGGGGGTCACTCTTTTGGGTTCCCCCTCCCACTGGGAGAGAACCCAAAGGCTCCTCCACAGAATGACGGAAGTAAGTAAATCAAGGATTAGAAGTCACTGCTCCAGAAAAAAGCAAACGTGAATAAGACAATATAAAAGCTATGTAAGCTGAGAAAGTAACAAAATTCAGGGTGCCTGAGTAGCTCCGTCGGTTGAGCCTCCAGCTTCGGTTCAGGTCATGATCTCACTCAGCTCATGATCTCACAGTTCATAGGTTTGAGCCCCGGATAGGGTTCTCTGCTGTCAGTACAGAGCCTACTTTGGATCCTCTGTCTTCCTCTCTCTCTGCCCTTCCCATGTTCATGTGTGCTCGCTCTCTCTCTCTCAAGATAGATAAACATTAAAAAAAAAAAAAGAAAGTAGCCAAATTCATTCTACATATTGGCATATTCTAGTAAAAAACAAACCTCTAACTTTAAACATCTAGGAGAGGGAGGCTTACCAAAGGGCACATGGAAACATTGGAGGGTAATGGATACGCTCATTAATTTGATTGTTTCGTTGGTTTCACAGTTGTGTACATATCTCAAAACTCTTGAGGTTACTGTGCTCCTATTATACCTCAATAAAGCTATAAAAATGTTTTTAAAAGAAGCTTTGTGAAGATGTGGCATCCATGTGCATGTGTGCATGTGCGCGTGCGCATGCGCGCGCGCACACACACACACACACACACACACACACACACCACACACACACACACTGGAATATCACTCAGCCATGTATAAAGAATGAGATTATGCTATTTTGTGACAACACAGATGGAGCTAGAGGGGATCATGTTAAGTGAGATAAGTCAGACAGAGATAGACACGTACCACATGATTTCACTTACATGAGGAATCTAAAAAACAAGACAAACAAACAAAAAGCAGAAGCAGACCCGTAAGTACAGAGAACTGATGGTTGCCAGAAGGGAGGGTGGTGGAGGGACGGGTAAAATTGGTGAAGGAGAGTGGGAGATACAGACTTCCAGTTATGGAATGAATAAGTCAGGGGGATGAAAAGTACAGCATAGGGAATATAGTTGGTATTATAATAGTGTTGTACGGTGACAGATGGTAACTATACTTGTGGTGAGCTGAGCATAATATATAGAGTTGTTGAATCACTATGCTATAGAGCAAAAACTAATGTAATATTGTGTGTCAACTATACTTCAATTAAAAAAAAAACTGTTATGCCAAAAGACTAAAAAAAGAGAAAACTCCAGATGAAGGATTAACGATGTACACATTTAAAACCTATCCAAGCTTATTTTAGGAAAAAATAGTAATATAAAAAAAAATCACGGTCATAAAATGATCTATGTTTTATTCAGTGATCATTTACGAGCATGTATGTAATAAAAGCAAATAACCCTTGCATAAAATAAGAAACTGAGACGGTAAGAAACTTAAAAAAAGTGGCGGCACGAGAGTACAGGAACAGAATGCATCCGCTCCTCAAGGAAGGGAGGCAGAATGGAGGAAGTCGGGGATGCTTTTCGGGCAGGCCCACCCCTGATGCAGCCATCGGCATCGGGAGACACAGACCAAAAATCTATCTGCCGGGTACCTGCTAGAGTCAAACAGAGGCGCATCTCATGACCCACTAGCTGCTCTGCTCTTGGGTATATGCTCATCAGAACAGGTGCCGACAGCCTCCAAGGGACTTACATAACAGTGCTTCTACACAACTGTGTTCCTAATGGCAGTAACCCAAATGACCATCAGCAGGAGAATGGATAAACAAACTTCAGTTCTACGCATCCACTGGCAACGCCACACCATACTAATGAAAGAGAACAAACTCCTGATGGATGCAACGACAGGGATGAACCCCACAGATAACTTAAGACAAAAAAACTAAACCCAAAAGAACACATCCTCTGTGATTCCCTTTGTCTGAAGTTTAAGAACTGGCCAAAGTGATCTCTGGTATCAGAGGACAGAACCGAGGTCACCCTTTGGGGCAAAGGATGATGATAAGAAGAGGGCATGAGGGAGCCTTCTGGGGGTTGAAAATGTTCTGGATCTTGATGCATGTTGTGGTTACATGTTGTCCATATGTGTAAAAATTTCATTGAACTGCACTCTAAGATTAGCGTACTTCATGCACTTTACAGTATGTCTTTTATTTTTTAAACATATTAAATATATATATATATATTTATGTATCTATGTATGTATGTTTGGGAGAGTACAGCAGGGAGGGGCAGAAAGAGGGGGACAGAGGATCCAAATCGGGCTCTGTGCCGACAGGCTGACAGCAGTGAGCTCAATGTGGGGGCTTGAACTCACAAACCATGAGGTCGTGACCTAAGCCAAAGTCAGATGCTCAACTGACCAAGCTACCCAGGTGCCCTTACAGTGTGTATTTTGTAACTAAATGAAGGGGGGAAACCATACACTGACCAGACTTAGCATCCTATTTATAGCAGATAAAGAGGAAAGAAAAAGTTCCATTACAAGGCAATAAAATATGAAAAGAAAGAAAGAAAGAAAGAAAGAAAGAAAGAAAGAAAGAAGGAAGGAAGGAAGGAAGGAAGGAAGGAAGGAAGGAAGGAAGGAAGGAAGGAATGTGGGGGGTGGGGTGGGGTTGGTTTCCAGAAATTCACAGATGTGAATACTACAAATGGAGACAAGTTCACTGAGAACTAAGAAGGTAATAAAGTGATGACAGTACCAAATAAAGGAAGTGGAACCTTGAATAAGGATAACATCTTATCTTCTGAAAGGGGCTTATTTCAGTCTTTTTTTATAATCGAAAACAGACCTAGCTTCTGCTGACCCTACCCCATCACATAATCTAAGCATGATACTTATCTGCTCGCAGAATTTACTTCTCTCCACATACATGATATCTCCCAAAAGCCCTAGATCTTTATTTTGCCTATTGGGAACTTAAAATTTCTAGGTCCACAGCACGTGCTGGTCTTCCCTCTCCATAGCTGCAGCAGGCTGGAGGAGCCATTGCAGATGCTACCTGCCTCCAGCATCTGGACAGGGTCTGGCTGGGACCAGCTTTGGAACCTTCTACATTGGGGTGGGAGGGGGAGCTGCCCTAGGACTTACAATGCAGCGACTGAAACCGATTAGCGGTTCTGCAGTGAGAATTATTTCCACCACTCCAACTATCCTTCCCCAAACATGAAGAACGGTTTTGAATTTTAAAAACTGGCAGGAACCCAAGAAACTGGAGTTATCTGGTGCTCAGAAACTCCCAATCAGTTTGACCACATTAACTGCTTCAAGATGAAAGTTTGTAACAAACATCAGTCACGGATATTGTAAGAGATACCCCCTCTCCCTTGTCCATTTTAGTCTCGTGTTATTTTAATCATCTTTAGTTTTAATACTCACAGTACAGCTGTTACGAAGGGCGTCAAATTTGCGCTGGATTTCATCTCTATGTGCCTAAAAGGTAAGAAGTCGATTATAAATTTTTCACAGCAGAGGGTACAATTCTACATGCTATGGGCCAAATGAAGAAAAGAGCAATTTACCGAGAAAGCCAAGAATGTTGTTGCAGCTGCCCAAACATCTGGTTTTCAAAGAACTAATTAATCAAGTCATGTCAAACATGAGAAGTTAAAGTTACAGGAATATATGATGCTGGGTTAGTAACAACGACTATTTAGACCACACAGGCACACCCTGTATACATACACTTAATGTTTATATGAATGCCTAGGGGCTTTGGAAGAAAAGGAAAAAAAAAATGAAAGGATGAAGTTTTTACTCTCCCCATTCTTAACCTTTACCTCTTCCTTCCAGCTGACCCCTCGCTAGGCTACTCCCTGAGAGACACACACATGCACGCACGCACGCACGCACACACACACACACACACACACACACACACACACACACTAGCCAGGACAAGCTAGGGAGTTTTCTTCTTGTTAATCAAAAGCTGCTGAGATTCAGAAATCCCACATTGACCTTGAGGTAAATAGAAAGGCTTTCTCCAAGGCAGAGCTGCTCTCAAACAGCAGCATTTGTTCAGTTGACCTTCAAGGACTTGGTGAGCGTACATGCTATTCCATCCACTGTGGCACGACACAATATATGTGGAGTTACCTTCCTTCAGTGGGGGAGGATGGAAAGTTAACAAGTGCATGATTACAAACAGTGACAAAGGCTCTGAAAGAAACAGGGTGCAGGAAAAAAGAATAAGGGGGATAGAAAGGAACTTACTTAGATGGGGTAGTCAAGGAGGGCTTCTCTGAAGAGGTGCCACTTTAACTGACACCTGTAGGATAATGGGGAGCCAGCCAGGCAAAGGACAGGAAAAGGCAGAGGGCACAAATCTTGAAGTGAGAAAATGTTTGGGGCATTTGATGAACAAAAAAAGGCCTGAATGGCTTTTTCAAACTTCAAGCTGCGACCCAATAGCGAGTATGACAAGTGTGTTGCTTTTCTGTTTTGGTTTATCCAATGAAATGGAATAAAAAAGAATAGACAACACTGGGATGTGCCCTTGGATAGTGAAGCACTGTCACAGAAAACTTCTGTTTCCAATACCATAATTCATTAAATTTAAGATGCTATCAACTGTAAGACATGGCAATTTTATGTACCATTAAGAAAAAAAAAAGGTGTTGTTGAATAAGCTATGACATGTTTATGTCCATGTGACTAGAGAGTCATATATCAGCTATGACTAAGCTGCATCCTGATTTTACATACTTTGGAATCAACGAAAGAATATATATACGCTCCCTTGTATTAGATTGTAGGGTAAATGTATTCTCGGTGGGTAGAGGTCAAACAATTTTTGGCTAAAGCACAGCAAGAGAAGGAAAATGTGGCCCAAGATTATGGTAGAGAGGCAGGCAGGGACCAAGTCACTTGAAGGCCCAGAAAGGAGTTTGGGTTTCATTCAAAATACCATTAATCAGAAGCCAATGGAGATTTTAAAAAGTAGAGGGAAATGATCTGCTTGTCACTTTGTGGATGCTGTAGGAAGAACAGATAGAAATAGGAAACAGCACGGAAATAGAAATAGAAAGCAGCACGGAAACCAGAGGAGGCTGTTGCTGTCATTCAAGAAGAAGATGATGGTGGTCTGGAGTAGGATGGCGGCCAAGGCACAGAGAAGTGGATGGAAGTGAGTTCTCTTTTGGAAGCATAGGAAATAAGACTTGCTGCAGACATTGGAAAAGGAAGGGTCAAAGACACCCTGAAAGATCTTTGACTTGAGAGACAGGGTATCATTTGCTTAGCTATGAAACCTCAAAGAAGAATCTAATTTGGGACAAAGGCAAAAGTGGCCTTTCTCTTAAAAAAAATTAGTCTCCACCAGAAGGTCTATAAAAGAACTAAGTCAAAAATTTTAGAGGTGTGGGGCACCTGAGTGGCTCAGTCAATTAAGCATCGGACTTCAGTTCAGGTCATGATCTCGCGTTCATGGGTTTGCCTTGTCAGGCTCTGTGCTGACAGCTCAGAGCCTGGAGCCTGCTTCAGATTCTGTGTCTCCCTCTCTCTCTGCCCTTCCCCAGCTTGCACTCTCTCTCTCTGTCTCTTTTAGAGCTTTGATGTATTCTCTAGTATGTCTACTTGCCATAAATTAATATTATAAATTTATAACAGCAGATAAACCATAAACCCACAGATGCAAAAAGTTCCAAGAACCCCAAGCACAAGAAACATGAAGAAAATTAAGCTACATCACCTCACTATCAAACTGCGTAAAATCAGTAATAAAGAGAAAAAGCTTAAAGCCAGTCACAGCAAAACACAAGTTACATACAGAGAAACGAAGTCAGGTTTCTCACCAAAAAGTGGGTAAAAAAACGGGGAGGGAAAGGGGGCTAAAGCAAGTTAGAAGTCAGTAGAACATCTTTAAAGCACTGAAAGGAAAAAGAAACAAACAAAAAACTCTTAAAATTTGTCAATCTAAATTATATACCCAGCAAAAATATCCTTCAAAAATGAAGGTGAAATTAAAGACTTCTTCAGATATAGAAAAGCTGAAGGAATTTGCCACCTTCACTGTAAGAAATGGTAAAGGAAGTCCTTCAGGCAAAAGGAAAATGAAAACCAGAAATATAAATCTACACAAAAGATTGAAGAGCACTTGGAAAATGTTTTGTTTTTAGGTTGTACAGACTCACAGATTCATAAAAAGTTATCATTTGCAATCAATTCTCCAGGGGTACCTGGGTGGCTCAGTTGGTTAAGCATCAGACGAGCTCAGGTCATGATCTCATGGTTCATGGGCTCAAGCCCCACATTGGGCTCTGTGCTGACAGCTCAGAGCCTGGAGCCTGCTTTGGATTCTGTGTCTCTCTCTCTCTCTCTGCCCCTCCTCCACTCACACTCTGTCTCTCTGTGTCTCTCAAAAATGAATAAACGTTAACAAAAAAAAAAAAAAAAAAAGAATCAACTCTCCACATAATTAGCCCACATTTTTATGGAAAACTTATCAGACTATTTTTATTCCCAAGAATCAATCTGCTTCAGGCCCAACAATCATACAAGAGAGTTACTGATTTAATGGGGCATGTATACCATTTATCCAAAGTGGGAACATGGTTCTACCACTGAAATCTCATCTGCTGTAAGCAGCAGCCTGGCCCCCAAAGACCATCCAACTCCCTCGAGTACACTTACTAATCATCAAGGACAAAAGGCATGGATTCTCCCAAGGAAGAATAAGGCCCTACGTTAACAAACCTAAGAGCATGAATGAGCAAATTTTTTTCTTTAAAGGACCAGGCAGTAAATATTTTTGGCTTTGAGAGCCATTCAGTCTCTCTCACAACTACTCAACTCTGATCTCATAGCAGAAAAACAGCCATACACAATGTGAAAACAAGTGGGTATTCCAATAAAACTTTATTTACATAAAAGAGGAAGCATACTGAATTTGGCCCATTGGCTGTTGCCTGCCAACCCCTGATTTAAATGACTATTTGGTGTGAAATCTCTCAAAGACAGAAACGGGAAGCTGACAGTAGAGTGAACTCCTTCAAAATGAACTTCTTCAAAGCCTAAGCAGTGACCATGAAAAAACTCACTGGCCTTGACTTAGGAAGAGAGGCCCTATTCAACTTTTTTATTAATAGATTTTCCAAATAACACTACTCCTTTAAAAACGTGTTTAACTTCCCCCAATGTAGTCTGATATTTCAATCACTAATACTGTTTCATTTCCATTAAAATCTACCATTATGAGGCCTCTGGATCATTCTGACATATCAAATGGCAATCCTCTTTGAGGATCATTATGACTTGATTTATTATTGACTGTGAAATATAAACACAAAATGTAGAACTGATCCTATTATGACTGCTGGAGATTCTATAAGCATTTAACAATTATTGAACTGATCTGAGCAAGAAAATGTCAAGAAACATGTTTTATGTTTCTTTGAAATAAGTTGTAAAGCAAGCACACAACAAAAGTTCACACAATACTGTATATAAAGATAAGAAAATATGTAAGACAATCTTTAGATTCTCTCAATGAAATATTTGAGTGTTAATTGGATATCAGGTGCTACGGGGAATAAATATTTACACTCTTCAAAGGACCCTGAAGAGCTTTTGTTTATGTGGGTTATATTTATCTATATTTATCACTTAAGAAATTAAAATGGAGATTTTTTTTCAAACATTTACTCTTTCTTTTAAAATAGCATTGCTTTTGCACCACCAATGCAAATGTTAACAAACTGAAAAATGCCAAATGAAATCTTAGTATTATTATGAAAATAATATGAACCTGGGGAACCCCAAGGGATCCTCTGACCCCACTTTGAGAACTGCTGACCTAAGGGTTGGGGGGCAATCAGGAAGAATGCACAGGCTACAGCCTAAAGACTAGAGATGCACTCTTTTTTAGGAGTACTTAGGTCTTCACTGATTTAAAGAAAGTTACAAGAGGAAGAAAAAAAGAGAATTTAATGCAGTCTTGATGAGAGAAAAATTCCATGCAGAACTGGAGAAAGGAAACTAGTGTTTAGATGTCTGACCATCTTCTGGGGCCCATGGTCAGGATTCTACAACACTCAGGCTTCCACACATGCCCCCAATTCTGTATCTTGCTTATCATGCCAGTGGCTTGCTTAATTAAATACAAGGATTGATATTTATGTAAAACAAATGAGAGTATGCAGACTCATGGTTTTAACAAACCAAAGAGGATGACATTGGGATCCCATGATCACGCTATGCTGGATCACTCCTTTCATTAGTGCCTCTAGCTTTGGACTCTTGATTATGCAGCATTAGTCATTTAACCAAATCAGTAAAAGAACGTGAGGACAGGGACACGAAGCATGCGTCGTGGAGTCAATGCTGATGTACACGGGGCCTACACCACGCCTTTCCCTACATCCACATTCAGAATGGCACATCACATCACGCATCTGTCTGCTCTAAAGTGTGCAAGAAACATGTCAAGGAACATCAAATTCTCTTCCTCAGATGAAGGGATGGGGTCTTAAATATCAACTCGAGGTGGAAAATTCTCTCTTCCACCAAGAAGCATTGAAGCACCTTAAAAGCATGGCTTTTTGTTTAAATATGACTCTCCTGTCGGCCTCCACCTTGATTCATTCTCCGCTTTTGATGGCCAGTGAATCTCCAAGCAAACTCAATTGACAGGATGGCTAAAGTTGGAGCGGGTAGCAAGAAAACACGAAGGAGACCGACAGTCGCTTCCCAGTGGGCCCCAAAGCACTTCTGCAGTGGAGGGAGTCAACGGTACTGTGTTGCATCTAATCTGCTCCAGGGGCAGAAGCCAGAGTAACGGCTCCCTACCCTGGCCAGGAGATGGCTGCCTCTTAAAATTAAGCAACAATAGCCCATTTGACTATTCTCTTTTATTGGTAAAACAGCCTGCTATGAAGTTCGCAAATCTCCTAGACCATTTTAGGTCCAGCTGATTTAATTTGACTGATGCTTATGTGGGGGGCCTGAACTTGGGCCTGAACAATGAGACCGAGTCAGGGTACTGCATCTATGGCCACTTTCTCTTTCTTTCGGAAAATACATTCTTCAGAACAAATTCAACAAAGCCATTCAGGCAACAGCTGCATGGGGTCCATCACCACGTCCATGGGACATAATCGAAGGGAGGGGCAGGGGAAAGACCCATGGCCTCAAAACTGGACTGAGGCAAGTTGATATGGGGTTTGGGTTCCTGCACAATAGGCTACAAACAGCTGTAAGGTATTTTTCCCTGCCATCACTTTGAAAAAAAGCCCTATTTTCCAAGGCATCTTCATCTGCAAGGGTGGTAGAGCCCTAGTTTCTAGACTTAGGGAGGTTTGTTTCTTTATTTTTTTCATAAGATGCTCGGAGGCAGTGATCTCATCTGACTAAATTAAGTCGTGACTTGCTGCTGTGAAGGCTTCCAGCAGCCATTAGACACAGCACATTCCAACCAGCAGCAAGACAGGATTTAAAGACTAATTTCCCCACAGATAAACAGCAGTGACACATGCTCTATTTTATACCCTCCTCCTTCTGAATGGGCAGGATAAGATGCCACCACCCTCCCTCCTAATCCCAACAGAGCAGTGAGATAAATGTGTCCTTCTCCTCCGCTCCAAATTAAAAGGATTTGAGGACTTACAGGCCAATCCCCTGGGGAGAAAAGGCTAAAGACACAGCACTAGGCACATAGTGAGGATTCATTAAGTATGGATTAGATTACTGGTGTCTCCTCTTTCTTTCAGAGTGTGGGTGGTTCACACAGGGGGGACAATATTAATACACAATGCATTCAATATAACCGTGGTAAGATTTTAGGTGCCTCCTTTAGCAGCTAAGAAATGCTATCTGGCTGTCTCCCTCCTCATCTACCCAGTTCCAGAAAGCACATAAGTCTTCTTGGCACACAGTCTTTTATATTCATTTCATTCCTACCTCCATATTTTTCTTATATAGACTTATTTTCTCTATGCCTTTTCTTTCTTATTTTATCTTGTTATACTGTTTTATATCTTCCCAAACTGCTCTGAATCCATTTTGAAACAAGGCAGAGTATAAATAAAAAGATATCGTGACTGTTTTTTTCGCCAAACCAAGTACTGAGGACACATGGCATATCACACAATGAGTGTTCTCATGGGGACAATAGAAATTAAGGTTGCAATCAATATCTGAACTTGGTGAAAGTCCTGGAAAATCTGGGACACACACGTACTTCCTATGCAGGAGTTAATCCGTATCCCCAGGATCCGGGAAACCCCCGTGTCCTAGACGGGTCTATAAGGAGCCTGGCACTGTCAGATCACGTTCCCAGTCTGGTTCAGATAATGGGCTCCCCAAAGCCAACAACAGAAGGTAACTTCTAAGGATGAGATCGGTTTTTAAAAAGAAAAAGAAAAAGAAGTACACACATTACTTTCAAACAGGGTAAATCATAAGCAACAAATGTGCATGGCCATCTGTAGAAGTAACCCCACTCTAAGAGACGCTGAGATGTTCGCTGATGGAAATGGGGACAGCATCCAAGATGAATCAGAGTGAATAAGGTACCCACCGAGCTACCTTATTTTAGAAAACACTAAAACCCAATCAGCTGCATTGTGCCCTGCCCACGGAAGAGGGTACCCTGACCAGCAGGCATGACTGTGCCTGTCCACTTGGCAAGTACACTATGTTACTACCACCGATGTACTTGCTTGGCTGATACTAGCCATTAAACGCCTTCGGCTTTCTGTGCCGAGTCCAGGTCCACCAAGCGGCCCTTCCAGGAGAAATGAGGTTTTTGAGAAGACTTCTCTGAAAGGGGAAAAAATGTGAAGATTAGCCACCCGGAGTATCCCAGGCAGCTCGGTGGTTCTTTTTTCCACTGGAAGTTGATACGCTGGCCTTTTATATGTAAGATTCTTGTCAGTTTTATCAGCCTGGGTCAGCCCCCATGAGAAGGATCAACTGTGGGAAATTGACCCAAAACGTCCTATTTTTAGACTTCCAGAAAGAACTAAGGTCTAAATCCAGCGTCACCCTCCCTTCTCCTCAAGTTCTACTTCCTAAGCACACTCTTCAGTTGAATAAACTAGTGTCTCACAATGAGCAGAGAGGCCAGGTCCCTCTTAGAGAAAGACTCTCATTCAGAAGAATCTTTTCCATCCAGAACATACGAGATGCGTACATAAGACTTGAAGAAGAATGTACAGCTTTAAAAAAAAAAAAAGTAACACAAATGAGGCTAACCAATACAAAAATAGAAATGTGGTAGAAAGACTACGATAAGGTAGAAGATTATTTTTCTTTTTTAACGATTAGTGAAACCTAAGTAGAAGATCCAGGAAAATGGACTTCGGCTCAAACTAAAATTTTAAATACAATGATGATTATTTTAAAAAGAGGGAAGACATACAAATAGAAGAGGAACTTCTCAAGATACTAAGAAAAGGTCAGATGTTAACCAATTGATGCAGTATACCAATTCTCATGAGGGAGGAGCTTACGTAAGCCCGCTTTCTGCTCATTACGTATCTCTAAAGGATTGCTTTTTCTCTCTTGGGATTTCTATGAGGGAGCAGGTCTCCTCAGCGCCATGCTCGTGCTGGCTGAGGCCTGGAGGAGCCTGAAGGTGCCCGTCCCCAGACCTACCGTGAGCGCCTGGATCTCTTCTTCTGCCTCCGCCGTCGTCTCCTCCAGCTCGGTCTTGGCCTGGCGAAGCTGGCTCTCCAGGGCCGCCCGGGCCGCCTGCAGGGCCGTCAGCTGGGACTCACGCTCTTGCAGGGAGAGTTGCAGCTCTGTGAGCTGACGCTTCAGCTCCAGTTTCTGCTCCTCGTGCTCTAGACTGACCTGAGAGGGGCAGAGAGAGAGACACACACACACTCACGGTCAGTTGACCCGAACTACGGAGAACGCAACCGACTAGTCAAGCTAACTGACTGACCCTAACTAGCTGAGACGCAACTGGCCGTTCAACCTACATCTTGGTTGATTGATGTGGTCATGGATTCAAATTCTCAGCACTCAACTGAGAGGGAGAAAATGTCATAAAATAGACCTGACTTCAGGAGTCTCAAAAATGACCAGAAGTAAGAACGTGTAAGAGAATGTCTATACGAAGCATCCCTTACTTCCAAATATTCAAAGGCTTGGGCAGGCTTCAGAAGAAAAAGCACACGGCAAGAGTCTCAAATGAAAAGTATGACAAATACTCTAAGTAGAAAAGCACTTAAAGGGTGCTTGGGTGGCTCAGTCAGTTGAGCACCCAACTTCTAATTTTGGCTCAGGTCATGATCCCAGGGTTGTGGGATAGAGCCCTGCGTCGGGCTCCACGCTGAGCATGGAGCCTGCTTGAGATTCTCCCTTCCTCCCAATCTCTCTCTCTCTCTCATTCTCTCTCTCCCCGCCCTCCCCCCTGCCCCTCTTCCCCACTCATGCTCTAAAATTAAAAAAAAATATTACAAAAAAAGCATTTAAAAGTAAATGGCTATAAATAACACCATATTGGTAACAAGGACACCTTTACAATTGGGATAAAAATGAAACAACCAGAATCGAATTCTGTTTATTTTAAATATTCCTGCTCTGATTTGTTCGCATTAGGTAACCCACATTAGGTCACATTGTGAGCTAATCATTCTTTCCTCCATCTGCCCATCTATCCTTCTATCGACTCAATGTTTCATTCATTCAAGAAGAGTTTACTCAGCAACTTCCACATAAAGGAATATGAAGAGGAAAGACAGTTTCTTCCTCTGAGTTGGAGGAGAAATGAAAACCAACCATTACCATATATGTGGTCAAGTGTAATGGTCAGAATATGTAGGGATGTCGCGGGCACACAGTGGTGAATAAAGAAGGTAACTCTGAGTGTACTTATTGAAGAATTTACAGGAGCCAAATGAGCAAACAGGAAAGAAAATTCCAAGCAGAGGAACCAAGACATCCAAAGGCATAAAGATGTGGGAGACCATGGCCTAATCTACTGACCTAACAAACACTGACAAGGTTGTCCTAGGGACCAGACCCTGTGTCAGACTTTGGGGACGTCAAGCAAATAAGAGGTGTCTGCTGCCCTCAGAAAGTTCACTGCCTAACTGGTTCTTCCAAGAGGTACACAACGTGATGATCTAGACAAAGAAGGCCAGGGGGACGCAAAGGAGATGTTCTATCCAGAGAAGGGTCCCTGGAAAAGGTGACACCCAAGTCCCTTAAGGATGAAAAGAAGACTTATAAAAGATTAAGCCTACAGAGCCAATAAGATTTTGTGGTGCATTTGAGGTGGGGCAAGAGACACAGGACAGAGGGGAATCGACAGTGACACCTGAGCTTCTGGGCAGGTGCTCTGCGCAGTGAGACCACTGCTATGCCAGAGAACACCAGGGAACATGAGAAGAGCCAGTCTGAGGAGAAAGGTAAGAAATTCGGTGTTGATGTGATGAACTTGGGCAGCGAGGGAGACATCCAGGTGGAGGTGTCTAACTAACCTCTACTGGGACAGTGGGTCAGAGACTCACGAGAAAGGTGTGGGCTGGCGATCTAGATCTGGGAGCCCTTAGTCAGTCAGTCAGCGGCAGCTGAAGCCAAGGCTGCGCTCTCCCGCTTGTGAAGATGGCGGCGACCTGATGGCACTGAACTCGGGGCTCACCCGCAAGGTGCCAGGCACTCCTTTAGCTCATCTCATCCCGTGACAACCCAGAGAGGGAGGCACTGCTTACTATCACCTCCACTTGACACACGAGCACGCTGTGGCGCTGACACACTAAGTGGCTGAGCAAATGTCACACAGCTCAGCAATGGCGGGGCTGGCTTCGAACCCAGAAGTCCGCCTCAAGAGTCTGCTACTTGCTGTTTGTCTTATTAACATGCCAGCAGTCAGAGCAGGCAGTGACTCCACCGGCGGGCTGAAACATTCCCCCGAGACCACTTGGCAGAACCAAGGGAGGCAGGTGACAGCGAGTCATGTGGAGGTGGGTGAGCAGGACGCCATGCAAAGACAGGAGGAGTCCCCACCCCCGCCCCCCCACCAGGGCCCTGCACCTTCGCCACTCCACACATTTCGCTAGGGAAGACCTCACACTGCACACACAGGGTCGGGGAGGCCCAGGGCCCTCTAAGTTGGATTAAACTGGAGGCTGAGAGGCCTCTGTCCCCAAACTCAGTAGCAGCAGGCAGCACAGAGAAGGTGGACCAGCCTTGTTATGTTTAAAGCTAAGCTCCAGAACTCCCAGGGGGTGTGACAGCACTGAGCCTCCTATAAATGTTCTAGGTTGCCCCCACCTTCCTTGGGGGAGCTAGCTGGATCGATTCAAAAGGAAAAAAAAAAAAAAAAAGCAGATTCAAGGGAAAAGAAAAAAGCAACTCGTTTTTCCTGGGGCATTTTAATTGCCCAGATGAGCGACAGAGGCAGGACAGGTGCCGCAGTAAGAGAGACATTTGTGGAAAGGGAAGGCAAGACAGCCAGTGTTCCCACGCTCAAAGAAATCGGAGTTATTTACACTCACACTCTTAAGGCTGACACCACAGGGAAATGTTGTTAAACTTACTGAACAGTAAAAATATAGCCTGGATAATAAAACTTAAACCACCATCCAAGGCTTCCGGACAACCCAGAACCACCATTCTGGAAGTGTAAGAATCACCTGGAGACTGCTAAAAATGCAAATCCCAGCTCCCCCTGTCCCCCCACATCCTATTTCATTCAAAAAAAAGCTAAGAGACCCAGGAATCTGCATTTCAAAAGACACACCAGATGATCCTAAAGGACCCATGTACACCTGGACCACCCTTGAAAAACACGAGACAATGCATTTTTTTTTGCCTGTCCTTTGGGGGACTGGCCTCATTTTCACACTGCAGTACAAAAAAAAACCCATGAGTATTCCCCAAGGTTAGTCCTCAGACCTCTGTCTGCTTAACAGCCTTTTCCTTAAGAGAGACCATCTGCTCCTTGAAGAATTCCATCACAACTACCCAAGACCTACGAGGCTCCGGGAACTGTGTCTCCTCTCCCAGCTGGGATGTCCTACTCCCAACGACCCCTCTCCTGCACTCCTCTGTCCAACCAGCCAACCCTGCCTACAAGCTGACAGCCCCCAAGATCAGAGATGGGGTTTGTCTTATCACCACTGCTGGCACATAGCAAGGCATTTAACAAATACACAGTGAGTACTGTTCCACGTGTAACTTCACAGCCTCAATCACCCTCAACGTGTCTACAACCAAATGTGCTGTATTTTCCTCCCCAAAACTTGGCTACGTTTCCCAGCTTCCTTATATCTCTGAAGTGAACCACCTTCCATCAAACCTAAGATTTAGATTTGTCTTTTCATCTTCCGCTGTCACTAGGAGACCGCTCCACTGCCATGAAGCCACCCTGCGTACCCGAGTGCTAAACTCCCAAGCGTGGACTCAGTCAAGTACGTGACCCTCGTGACCCTTGCTAAATCAGGATAAGGGAGGAATCACTCTGCCCTCCCAGCTCCAGTTTGAAAAACACACCCATTTACATCATCCTCATGTGACCCTAGGGGGAGATCCATTACCATGGCCATCTGACAGATGAGAGACCTGAAGCGCAGAGAGAACTAGGCTACCCAAGGTTACAAAACTCAAAGTGCAAGTGGGACTCTAACCCAGATCGGGGACGCATGACACCTCTCGTGTATATACTGACTGACTGACACTTGACACCTGGCTGGGTTTGGAGCCCCACCGCCCAGCGAATCCTCCTGGGGGAGGGCCCCTCGCTCTCACCTCCCTCAGCCTCGTCTCCAGCTCCAGCAGCCGGTTCTTGTCGCTGTGGTCTTGGTGGCTGATTTTCTCCAGCTGCTCCTCCAGCTTTCGGTTCTGGGCCTCCAGTTTCCCTGCCTGTGTCTCCAGGTAGAACTTCTGCTGCCTGAGTTCTGAAATCATCTCTTCCTGGGCCTTCCTGGTGGGGGTGGTGGGAGGAGCCAAGCAAAATCACAGTCTTGTTAGAGGTGAGCACGTTCCCTCAGAAGGGGCACACAGAAACAGTAGCACGTCTCTGTAAGTGGGCATGGATGGTCATTGCCAGGTTAGCTTGGTCTGGACTCAGCCTCGTGTGCATGAGCCCAGTTTGGGGGGCTGGGGCCCATTCGGTCCTCACTGTTCAGAGGCCCTCATCTATTGGCTACAGGAAGGTCCCAGGGGCTGCAAGGGACACTAACATTTCCCTCCTATGGTAGACTTTTTTTTTTTTTGAGTCTGTCTAGGAGCAGAAAGGGGCTGCTTTAGAGTACGAGACTGCCCCAAAACTCATGAAGGCAGGCCCTGGGGAAGAAAGGGCGATGAGGAGAAGGAAGGTACTCCTTCCGCTTGTCCACAGGATTTGCTCACCTCCCCACCAGACTGCTCACAAGTATCAGAAACTAGAATGACTTAAAGACCAAAAAGTGGCCTACTAAGCCGGTTTAGGTGAAAATGGGAATGTTTTATATCTCTCAAGAGACGTATCTAAGGGGAGAACAAAATCCTGGAGATGCTAATTCTTTGGGGGAGAAGATTAAAATCAAAGTTCTCCTAGAACACGGGGAATCCTTACAAACCTCATGCCCCCGGGCCTGACTTACCAGCGGGACGGATGGCCCAACCAGGCTAATCATGGGAGGCAAGTCTGGGGAACAAAGACCACAGCTTTCCAAAAGCCACCTATTAATAGCCCTCATTAGAGAGAGCAAAGCACTCTGTAATCTGATGGCAATTTGAAGTATTTAAGAAAACCCAGCTCCAAAGAAAGGGCATGGCAGAATGACATGTAAAAGAAGGCAAAGTTATACAAGTATAACCAGGTCTGGGACAAACTACAGAAGTAATTAAATCTGCTCTGGCTTCATCAGACAGAAGAATGAAGTTTATGCCCCAGGAGAGAAGACCAATGTGTAATCATGCACGCAGGTAGAATGTGAATACTTACATGTTCCTCTGGGTAAAAAGACTGCTGTTTGCTGCAAGTTTATTGGCTTCTGAGAGTTCCACAATCCTCTGTTCCAGGGATCTGATCTTGGAATCCATAGCATTGATCATCTGAAACACAGGGCGGCCTTTGAAACCTCACACACAGACAGTTCTACCAGAATGAGATTAACTCAGGCTGTGGGGCCGGGTAAAAGGCTCCTCTGAAATGTAGGCGATCTGACCAGAGGTAACAAGGGAGGTGACTGGACTGTACCCTGAGGGTCACAGGTCTTACTGCCCAGACAATAGCACTCAGTTTTCTCCAACAGAGATGACACATCCCCACGCTACCTAAGCCGCCTGCATTAAAACCACATAGAAGGACCAACTTAGGAACATGTCATTCTGTGAAAAAGCAGGCCTCATTAAACCCTGTGTCATCTGCATGGGCCCTGGGCCTGCCAGAGCCTCTAACTTGAACCTGCAAACTCATGTTTCTCATCACCCATGGGGCTGTCGTTTTCTAAGCGATCCCTCCATACCCGGCCACCGTTGCCTAGATGCTCTACATCAAAGTTTTGCCAACTTAATAAATCATAAGAATCAGGGAGGAGGAGGGGAAGGTGCTGGTTAAAAATACAACTTCCCAGGACCCTTCCTTAGAGACTCTGATGTGACAAGTCCCTGTGGGGTCTGAGGTCGCAGGTGGATTAACAAGCACCACAGGTGAACCTGAGGAGTGGAAGGTTTCTAAAACCCACGCCTACATGGGTTAGGAAGGAAAGGAGCAAATGCGTGTAGGAAGGAGGCACTTAAGGATGACCTAGGGCCACTGGGCGGTTTGTCAGGTGGTCTTGTGAAGGACAACGCTAATCATAGACCAGCGTGAGTGCTTCAAGAAGAGTATGAAAGGCAAAATTGGCCACCCTGAGCCACCACCCCTACTGCTTTTAGGAGAGGAAGGAGCTGCAGAGAACCTTCTGTGGGCAAGGAACTCCACAGGATTAAGCAGGAAGAATAATTCATCAGCTGGAACGGACTCCCCTTGCGTGTGTGTGATTCCAGGCATGTTTCAAAAACCCTCCTTTGAAAACTGGCTTTGTGATTCCTTATACCTACCGCCTTCTGTTCACTGAGAATTTTGCCCTTCTCGTGGGCCTCCTCTTCGTGTCTCTGCATCAGATTCTCCAGAGTCTCTTTATCGGCCAGGTCTTTCTTTATCTGGTTGTCCAACACCTATGAGAAACAAAAGAAATCAGTGTCCTGAGTAGCAAAGTTGAACAGGGTAGACTAACCAGGGGCACTCGGGAAAAGAAAGAGGAGGAATGAAGAGGCCAAGAAAGTTCTGGGGCAAAGAGGGAGACTGGGAGTTTGCTTATGAGCTGGGATGAGGGTAAGAAGTCAGATATGACCATCAAATGGCAAGTAATAGCAGACTTGAGCTAAGAACTTATTTTAAAATCAGCAGCCAGGGGTGCCTGGGTGGCTCAGTCAGTTGACAGCCCGACTTTGGCTCAGGCCATGATCTCACGCTTCGTGGGTTCGAGCCCCGCATGGGACTCTGTGCTGACAGCTCAGAGCCTGGAACCTGCTTTGGATTCTGTGTCTCCCTCTCTCTCTGCCCCTCCCCTGCTTGTGCTCTGTCTCTCTCTCTCAAAAATAAATAAACATTACCAAAAAAATAAATAAAATCAGCAGCCAAAAAGACTCAAAAGAGGTATATCCTCAGTGAAAGGAGACTCCAAAATGAGAGAAAAAAGCTCTCTCCCCAGAGTTTACAATCTGCAGATATTACCTCAGGACAACTCTATCGTAGTCAATGCACCAGTTTTCAGAACACTGCCTGCTCTTAATCTGTGCAGATTTAATCTAGATATCTCCAAGGCTGTGTACGGAAGGACACAAAGCTGAAAGCCGAGGGCGTCCATGTGACCAAGGCTGATGTTCAGAAAGAGACGCAGACAGGAGGATTCTGCCCACCGATAAAGTAGGTGGAGAGTCAATAGTTTGAAAAGACAACATAAAAGAGAGAGAGGAAAAAAAAGCCTCTTTCCTCCGTTCTTTCCTCTGATCCAGCTGGGAGTTGGTGGGGGGGAAGGCACTGGAAAGAGAAACCTTTTCTCAGGGGAAGAGGAATCATGTGTTCTCAGGGCCGAGAACGCCACTGCAAGCACCTACTGTTCCCAAGAGGAAAAAATAAAACAGTAATGGTGTCACCATCTACCAGCTTGATCTAATGTTCCGCGAGGCACACACAGCCCGACCAGTTGCCAAAACAACAAGTGAGAAAGAAAGAAAAAGGAAGATGACATCACATAACTTGCCCGAGCCTTTGACCACTGCCCTGTATTTCTCAACACAGAGAATCCACTCTGCCTTTTCTGAATGACACCAACTGCTTCTGATATTGGGAAGAAGCTGAAAGAATTGGGGTCACAGAGGGGATTGAAATCGGCCTTTCCCACAATGTCTATTGTGAAGGGACCTTCGTAGCTCATGGGATGTCGTCCCTAAAAAGAGCCAGTCAGCAGGGAGGGGGTTCGCATGATACAGAAAGGAAAGAACAGATTTCAAAGAGGGCTTTAAACTAGAACCGACTGATGAAAAAAATAGAATGAGAGTTTGTGGAGAAGAACAAAAGGTGGAGGACAGGTCAAGGGAGGAGGGGAGCAGCTCAACAGGATAAGTGGCCCGTTCTCTAGGATGGCGGGGTGTGATTCTAAAATTACGAACAAGAAAAGGACAGAATCTAGGGTATGATCAGAATTATGACTAAAATGGCCTTAGAGAGGCTGGAAACAGGAAGCACAAAGCAGAGCAGGCTAAAAAGAAATGGTTTCATAAAGATTACCAGTAGGGAAGACAGAAGAAAACAAGTCTTTCCATAACATTCCCCAGGATCCATCAAACAAAGTTCTTCCCATCTAGAAGGCTGTGGAGACCACACAGTATCTGGACCAGGTATGCTCCTGGTTATCAGGTGCTAAAGCAACGAAGCACATTTGCAGGATGACTCTGCTCAGAATAAAACCTCAACTCTGCACCGTGATGGATACCAATGAGAGGTATAGAGGAACAGGCCTCGATCAAGAACTCACGCACCTCGGCTCTGATAGGGTTAAACTGGCAGAAGGAACAAGAGGAAAGATGCATGGGGGGGAAGGGGGTAAGCAAGGAACTTGAAATAGGAGAACCACTGTAGATATTTATAGCAATTTAAGACAGAACATGGCTTTTGGACAGGAAGGTCAATATACTCACCCAAATTACAGAATTAATTTTTTTTACGTGTATTTATTTGAGAGGGCGAGAACGTGTGCATGTGCAGGCCGGGGTGGGACAGAGAGAGTTGAGAGAAAGAGAGAGAGAGAGAATCTCAAGCAGACTCCACATTTAGCACAGAGCCCGATGTGGGGCTCGAACCCACAAACCGTGAGATCATGACCTGAGCCAATATCAAGAGTCAGACACTTAACCGACTGAGCCACCCAGGCGGCCCCAGAATGAATTTTAAGAATGGTTATTTTCATCGTGCACAGGTGTTAGTGGACTACATTCTCACAATTTTCTGGAAGTTGGTTTATTCCAAAGGTAAAAGTTAGGAAGCCTGTAAGAAAGCAAACCAAAAGGACTGGTATATAAAGTTTAAAATACACTGAGTAGGGGGTCATACTACAACACATTGAGGTTACTTCTGGGTTAATTTTCTGTATTAAAAAAAATTTTTTTTAATGTTTGTTTATTTTTGAGAGGGAGAGAGACAGAGCATGAGCAGAGGAGGGGCAGATAGAGGGGGAGACACAGAATCGGAAGCAGACTCCAAGCTCTGACTGTCAGCACAGAGCCTGACGCAAGGCTCAAACTCACAGACCACGAGTTCATGACCTGAGCCGAAGTCGGATGCTTAACCGACTAAGCTACCCAGGCACCCCTCTGTATTTTTTTTTTTTAATTAAAAATAACCAAAAGTAACACCAGGGGTAAAAAAAAAAAACCAAAAACAAAAAAAAGGGGGGGCAGGGGGATGACCAGGGTGGTGATGATGCTGATACTGCGTGGGCATGTACATGTTTGGTTCTCCAAAAAAAGGAACAGAAAAGACCAACCGAATCAATAACAGGATCATCAAAAAATTAAAAGCCTCCTTTAATTGTCTGATTTGGAAGCAGAAGAGGCAATATTTGAGATGTAATGACCAATGTCTGATTCTCAGGAACACAAAAACTGAGTTAAAGACTTTGTCCAAAAACATAATGAAAATGTGATGTGCTTTTAAAAGGAAACAGATAAGCTCGCGTTTTTTCTGATCAGTGAATTAATAATAATTGAATTGAAATAATAATTTCAATAATTGAAATAATAACTGAATTTAACAGCTCTTCTATGGAAAATGATTTAAAATACTAGATAAAATACAGAAAACATTTTCCCCAAAGTTGGCAAGAGAGTAAGAAACTAGATACTAAAATCCTAAGTGAAAGCAGAAACCTGGAGAGTTAAGAAGGACACAAGCTGTTTTTAACTTGAGGCATTTGCTGAACCAAATAAACTTGAGCTTCATTTTTAATAGCTTCAAAGAATAAGAAGATAGAGAAATCTGAGCCCAGAACCACTCCCAAAGGGGGCACACATCTGCATCCAAAGTCTCAAAGAATTCTCATTAATAATTTTCGAAGGAAAATGAGCAGCTGACCAAGCACACAAGAAGACAGGCACCATGAGAAACAACGAAGAAAAACAGTGGAGCAGAAACAGACCTTCAGACAGAACAGATATTGGAATTATCAGATAAAGAACATAAAAAACTATGCTAATGTGTTTAAAGAAACAGAAGACAAGCTTTAAAATGAATGTAGGGAATAGAAAATTATTGTCTTAAATAATCTAGTAAACTTGCAAAAGAGCCAAATAAAATGTTTAGAAACCAAAAATACAGTAACTGAAATTTAAAACTCACTGGTAGGTTTAACAGCAGATTTGACAGGTAAGAATTAGTAAACTAGAAAATCAGCCAGAACTTACCCACAATGTGCACCAAAAGAGAAAGAAATGGAAAATATGAAAAAAGTTAGAAGTGATGCCTACTCAAATTCTCAAAAAGGAAGAAGGAAGGAGAAGAGACAATATGGGAGATATAGTGACCAATGATTTTCCAGAATTGATAAAAGATAGGGGCACCTGGGTGGCTCAGTCAGTTAAGCATCCAACTTCGGCTCGGGTCATGATCTCACGGTTCATGTGTTCAAGCCCTGGGTCCGGCTCTGTGCTGACAGCTCAACGCCTGGAGCCTGCTTCAGATTCTGTGTCTCCCTGTCTCTTTCTGTCCCTCCGCCACTTGCACTCTGCCTCTGTCTCTCTCAAAACTAAACATTAAAAAAATTTTGTTAAATTTAAAAGATACCAATATATTTAAAAGTCCTGTTTATCTCAAGCAAGATAAATAATAAATCTGCATTTAGATGCATCACACTAAAAACTTTAGAAAACAAAAGACAGAGCAAAATTTTAAAACCAGCCAAAGAAAAAAGATCAACACTTTCAAAGCAAGCAACAGTTAGACTGACAGCTGACTTCTCATTAGCAATAATAGAAGCCAAAAGTCGATGGAATGTTATTTTCAAAGGATGTGCTAAGAAATCACTGCCAACGCAGAATTCTGTCCCCAGTCAAAACACCTTTCAAGAATGAGGATGATACAAAGATTCTTTCAGACACACAGAACAGAGAACTTGTCACCAGCAGGTCTTCACTCAAGAAAGTCATCTGGGATATACTTAAAAGGAAAAGGATCAGGTCTGAGATGCAGGAAGGAAATTAAAAGCAAAGATGGTGAGTCTGTGGCTAAATCTAAATTATCATGGACCAAATGATAGTGGGGTGAAAATATGTTAAAGACAGAACTGAGACTAATAACAAAATTTTTTAAAACATTGTTTTTGAACATTGCATATCAAGACCCCCACATGGGTAACACCCCGAAACCACCCACCATGGCCTGAGGACAGCATTCACCCCAAACAGTCCTCTAGTCTAGCAAGAAGTGACCCAAAGTGCCCAGGAAGCTATGTCGTGCCATAGGAAGAATGCTGGGGGAGATCAGAAAGTGTCTTTACTTTAATCTTTTCTTCGTAGTGCTGTTCTTTCTGTTTCAGGTGCACCTCTAGGTGCTGGGCTGAGACCTGGGCCTCACGGTGCTTCTCCTCCAGCTCCTGGACACAAAAGAACAGGCGGTCAGGTGTGCAAAGGGGAAGACATAGCTCATGTGTGTAGACATTCACAGGAAACATGACTCTGGCACCGGTACCACAAGCAACAGGCACGTGTTCCTTCGTTACTAGCCCTAAGGCTCTTGGGAAGGAAACCACCACCCATCCTTGGCCCTGGGTTTTCCAGGTCCAAGTAATCACACACATACACACATAGCTGGTGGGCTGGGATCAGAACTCTGTCGTGTGACAGGTCAGACAAACAAAGGCAGCTCTTCACCTGTGCACAGAGAAATGACAGTCACAAGGCAACATTTGAGAGTTTAGTGCAGCACAAAGCCCCTGACCACTGTCTTGAGCCTCAGGCCATTTTCACTGTCCCTTAAATGAGAAAAGTATCTTTAATTTCTTTTAACTTCCAAATTGCGTTTTTATGAGAAAAAATATTTTATATTTTCCTGATTATCAACGTGACTGCTCAAGAGCCCTAGCTGTGAAGAAAACTGTTACAGTTCAAACACTTGGAAGTTGGAATGATTTTTTTTCTTTTTTTTAACTGGCATGTGGAGAATGTGACTGTCTGGGGACATTCACATCATATCAGGTTTATAGGATACAGAGCTAATGGAAACAGAACATAAAATACACTGATAATAATGACGTAAATATGTATGCATATATATTAAAGACGGGAAGAGAATTTGGAGGAATATAAATAGTTTGGATTCCATGTTCCCTTCATTCTAAGATTTCTGCTTTTAAACAAAATTGTAATTCATTTGAAAATTATACCAATTCACTTGCTAATGTATCATAAACTGATTCTTACAAAAGGTGGCATTCAATCCACTGAAACACTCTGTAAACTGCAGATAATCTGCATCTACATTAATTCTTGTGAATCTGGACCCATTAGTTAATTACTAATATCAAAAGTTATCACTCCAAGTTTTCATCTCTTCACATTGTTTTGAAATTTTTCCTTGAAGTGGAAGTAATTATGAGCATTCTGAAGAATGAGGAAATTATACAGGATGTGCCCATAAAATGGGGAAAAAATACTTTCAGATTCACATGCACATAAAATGTTACTGATTAAGCTTTTGAAATTCTAAAGTCTACAGCACTGACTTTGCTTCGGGGGCCAGTAAAGTGTTCAATTTTAAGAGCAGGTGCACAACATCTATTGCAATGCAACAGATGTGATCTTGAGAAGTTGAATGTAAACAGGATCTTAATTAATAAAAACATACTTTAAGGGCTTTATGTGCACTAAAGGATCTCCTGCAATGACTTCTTCCATTTAAGCAAAAGATTTTGCTGTCATGAGAACCCCAATTACCTGTTGTGAAAAGTCTTATCAGAATAGCAAATATTTTAAAGCAATTGACATTTGGGGATCTGTTTCCAAGCACCATCATTATATAACAGTATTAAGGACCTCCTTTGCCCATGTCCTGGATATTTCACAGCCTGTCAGCACATGGTTCTTGAGCAACAGGCACTTTCCGATAAATGAAGGCACAACCACAAAGGTGCTTGGGCAGGTGGCAAGATACCCTTGAACAAAGAAATCTGTTTTGCTCTTTCTTTATGTTAGGAATCACTTGATAATCATCTTTTCTTAGTTTCAGTCCTCCTAAGACAGCACAGGAACGGAAAGCAGAATCTAAAAATAGGTCAAATGCTCAGATACTTGAACCTGAGAACTTTTAACACCCAGTTTCTGATCTACGTATGGATGGGAGTTTACAACACAGAATCCAAAAGTCCAGAGAAGTCTATGCTCCTACATTTTAATTGCAAGTGAATCTTTGGAAAAGTAGATATCCTAAATCTGATTTCTTGGTGGTTTGGCATTTTTTGTTGTTGTTGTCATTTTTTTAAAATGTTAACTTTGCTTATATGTATAAGATCAGACTCTTTGGTCCTGCTATGCAAACACTGTTGTTCACTGCTACATTTCCAGCTCCTAGAACAGTGCTTGGCACATAGTAGAAGCTCATTAAATATTTGTTGAATGAATGAATGAACACATCGCCATTAAACAGAGAAACACTTTGCAACCACAAGAGACTTAACCACTTTGTTTGCACCAAGCAAGGGATAGAGTGGTGGGATCTTGGTGGGATCTAATTTTACTCACGATAAAATTCACACACTTGACAATCGCCAAGAGAAACTCTGATGAGGGAACAAGAGAACAGAAAGGGCAGACTAACGGTCACATTTGCCTCTGTGTGCAGACGTATATACGAAGACTGTGTGTCAAAGCAAAACAATTTAACCAATCTCTCTTTCACCTGTTTGCTCAAGAGCATCCATATCTTCGTGCACATATGCAAACATAGACAGGCAAAGTTTTGAAGGGCTTGGGAGGTAGTTTTGGTATTAAGGGCAGGCCTGTAAGTTGGCCATTCTTGAGTTCATTTGGCTGCAGGTGACTCAATTCCCAGAAGTGATGCAGAGATGACAGAGAGAGGTGCAGGGCCCTGCTCACCGCCTCGCCTCCTTATGGCAGAAAGGAACAGTCACCCACCCCAGAGGGTCCCCTAGGGGCAGGGGGAAGGGACCATGAACAGACTCCATGTCATCACTAAGACTCCCAAACGGGGCACACATTCCTGGCTTGGGGACTGAGATCCAAGGACAGTCCTTTCAAAAAGTTCACCTGCCTAGGACAAAACTTCAACACATCTGCAAGTACTCCCAGAGCCAGGCTTCCTTGATGAAGTTAATCTGGTCACCAGAGCCGAAAACAGAATCATGATGATTTACAAACCTAAAAAAAGACCTGCTACATCTAAGGAAATTAAGGAGGGGGGCGGGGAACAATCCTAATAACAGAATGTGGCAGAGAGAGTGAGTGGGTGAACACGGATCTATGACAAATACTACTCTGAGAAAAACAACCCTGCGTGACTAATTTCTTTCTTCTCCAAAAGCAAAAATCTGGGCTTTGGTCTTAAAGGTCTAAATCCCTGCTGTTTTTTGTTTTTTTTTTTTAAGTTGGCCTCGCAAAGTTAACAGCCATACAAAACTCTGCTGATGGTGGTACGTAAATGCTCCCGTAAAAACGTTTAACGGAAATGACAGAGGATGCGCGTTCGTGTTTTTAAAATGTCAGGCAGTAGCAAACAGAGCAGAAAAGTAATAATTACGGATCTGTTACCGGTGCTGAAACATCCGACATTTCGTTATTCGTGCTATCCTAGGAATGTGGCAGACACTGAAACCACTTCTCTCCATTCGCCTACTCGGAGATACCTCCCCTGTTGACGGCAGGCCGTTCTTCTTTTCACCCCCTTCCCTCTGCAACCTCTAACCTGTTGGTCTTTTAACTTTTCAGCTTTTGTTCCTGCTCACCAGAATTTTATCAGCCATCTGCTGGATCTGTTGGGATTTTGTCTGGATGTCATCCTTCAGTCTGTTTTCTCTACGCTCCATGGTCTCTAGCCTCTTTACCTTGTTCTCCAGAGAATGGCGGCGTTCCTGTAGATCATGAATCAATCAGAGAGTTTTAATGGAGTAACCGCTATGGGCATAGCGCCTGCACCGAGGGAGAGCGGCCTCGAGAAGCATACGCGCAAGGCAGGAAGAGAAGTCTCGGGTATCCGAAGCAACAGTGAGAAAAAATAAGATTTCTAGAATCCAAGTACTCGGTTGTGTGGGTTACAAGAGTGCATTCATTCATTCAAATATTTACCAAGCACCTACTATCTGCAAAGTATCACACTAGGCATCACGGAAAATACGGAGGCGAAGCCGACATAATTCCTGCCCTTGGAAAAGATAAGACAAACACAAAGAAACATAATATAGGTTAAGACGGGGAAGGGCCATACAGAAAATAGGTACAGAGTGCTGTGGGAGGCTGCAGGCAGCAGAGAGGCCTTTTCACCGAAAGCTGAAGGGAGGAGTCACAGAGATGTGAGCTTTGGAGGGCGGAGGGTGGGAGGTGAGGGTGGAAGGCCCTTCGGATGAAGGCAGATGCATTAGCAGAAATACGGAGGGGTAGGCAGCCAGTTTAGGCTGAGGCGAAGCCTCCCATGGCTCAGCATAAGATGCTTTAGGGGACAGAGTAGCAGAAAAGCTGAAAGGGGGCACTTGTGAGTCAAATGGTTCAGAGTCTCATGTACCAAGCTGAGGGGTGCACACAGGGCATAGAGAAGCTCTAAAAGCTTTGGGATGGGGCAGGGGGTGCTGATGAGCCTTGTGTTGAGGCCCATGAGTCTTATATCATATAAGCCAGCTGGGGAGAAGGGAAGATGGGGAGCGGAGGGCCAAGAAATTACTTAGTGTGCTCATCTAAGGGAAAGAAGGCCTGGACCATGAGGAGGCCCACAGAAATGGCAAGCAGGGGTGAAGGGGAGGTGCGGGGGGAGACAGCGTGGCTGGATTTATAGGACTGAGTGGCTCACTGAATGGCAGGGGGGCAAGGAGAAGTCAACGATGTCAAAGTTTCAAGCCAGGGGGTGACCAGATAAATGACAGTGGCCCTGGCTGGCATGAGGAGATTAAGAAGGGAGCCCCACTCGTGGGGGAAGATACTGAGTTCATTCTAGAGTTGATGCACCAGCCGGCACCGAGGCAGGGAAAGCAGAGGGCCCAGCAACGGGGTGGGGGGATGGTTAAATCAACTCCGATCTGTTCTGTGGAACCATCACCGAGGAGGCGGCGGCGGCGGGGAGGCGGAGTGAAGGGCAAGTGTTACTTTTTATTCTATATTCTTCAGTACTGTTCAAATTTTTTACAACAAGATGATACTCATGTGTTCCCTGTATAATTATTTCAAAGATTTCAACAACAACAACAACAACAACAACAAAGAATTCGAGGGAGAGAAGAGGCCCAAAATCTAGGCCTGGGGGCCATCGACACACGGGTAACAGGTGAAGCCTTGAAAAATAATGTTATTAACACCATGGGGAAGAGGCAAGGAAAAACAAGGGTGCAGAGGGAAGAAAACTCAGGACGGAATTACACTTCATCTACTGAACATAAATCCTCGCAGCATAGTGAGGTCCGAGGAAAACAGAAAGGCAAAGCTTTTAGCAGAACATCTTTCTACCTGAAGCTGCTGTGACCCATCTCTTTTTCCCTTTTGGGGAAAACATTGCCACTCCTCTCAAGCTTCAAAGGATTTGCAGAAGGGAAAGTGGTTTGGTCAGACATAAGCAAGAGGTGGTTCTGCAGTGTCTTTCCCTCCGCACGGCCCAAAGCTGGTCAGCAGCTCACAGGCGGCCACACCGGGACCCAGGCTCAGTCCACCGTGGGCTGAGGTCCCCTGCTCACCTCGGCCTCCACCAGCTTCTTTTTTATGCCTTCAGAGGAGTCCTCACGGTTCTGCAGCTTCTCCAGCTCACGCTCGGCTCGCTCCTTTGCCTGGCGGATATTCTGCAGCAGCTCAGTGGCCTCTGTGCTGGCTTTTACGGCCTGCCCGGAGAGGAGGGACAGGAGACAGATGGCCAGACTTACTCACATGAAAAGATGGTGACAATCTCCTCAACAAGAAAAGTCAGGTAATGCGAAGTATATATGTATCATATCCATTTTCAAAACCTGTAAACATTCACTTGATTCTGTATTTTTGTCTATGCCCAAGCGCACATCACTGAATTTGGAATGCATCTTATAGTTAAAATGGACAGCAATTTTTCCTTCTTGGGGTGCGCAGATAAAGGTGTATCTGATGATCATTAGTACCTTAGCTTCAGTGCAACGTAGTAAATGTAAACAAAAAGGGTCTAGTGGACTTATCTGCCCAGGTGTTAATGCCTCACAGCATTAATTTTCACCTTACTTAATTATCTCCTTTGCTAATTAGGGATTTTTTTTTACTACTTTTATAAGAAAACAAAATAAAAACTATACTTGAAACTTTTTTTTTTCAAATAAATACCTGCCAAAGGATATAACAGCCATAGATGCACTGGTAATTCATAAATCTGTGCTTGAAAGAAAAAAACAGCTAAACCTCTGGAAGTTAATTTTCATTTGGGTCTTAACTATACTGTAGCTCTTATAGCATCAGAGCAAAGATCTGAGCATAAGAAACCAATAGTCTCACACTTACCTGCTTTGAAATATGATTTCTAAAAAGCAAAAACTGCAAAGAAAACTTGAACACTAGCACCATCCAATATGGGAGTCACTAGCTAGACATGGCCCCTGAGCACTTACAATGTGGTTGGTGTGACTGGAAAATTGATTTTCAGTTTTACTTATGTTTTAATTCATTTAAAAGCTGAAACAGTGTAAATATTTTAGTATTGACACATGCAGCAATGATATTTTGGATATATCAGATTAAATAAACTGTATCATTCAAATAACTTCATCTGTTTCTTTTTGCCTTTTTAATGTGGCTACTAGAAAATTTAAAACTACACCAGGAGCTGACATGTGTGGTTGGCATCACACTTGTAGTGTAGAACACAGTTCTAGACGGAAACATGAATCCTCATACAAACTTCTAGCTGAAAGAGGATGGGAGAGGCTTTCATTACTGAGCTCAAGGATAGGTAAGAAGGGGCAGATTAAGGGAGAAAGAAAATGTGGTCTATCCACACAGTGGAATATCACACAGCCTTTATTTATTTTTAAGTTTATTTATTTGTTTTTGAGAGAGAGACAGAGTGCAAGCTGGTAAGGGGCAGAGAGAGAGGGAGACACAGAATCCGAAGCAGGCTCCAGGCTCCGAGCTGTCGGCACAGAGCCCAACCCATTAACCGTGCGATCATGACCAGAGCCGAAGTCAGATGCCCAACCAGCTGAGCCACCCAGGCACCACACATAGCCTTTCAAAAGAAGGAAATCCTGGGGCGCCTGGGTGGCTCAGTCGGAGAAGCATCCCACTCTTGATTTCGGCTCAGGTCATGATCTCACGCTTCCTGAGATCAAGCCCCATGTCAGGCTCTGCACTGGCAGTGCGGAACCTGCTTGAGATTCTCTCTCTCTCTCTCTCTCTCTCTGCCTGTACCCTACTCTCTCTCTCAAAATGAATAAATAAACATTAAAAAAAAAAAAAAGAAGGAAATCCTGTCACACTACAATGTGGATGGACCTCAAGGACATCACGTTAAGCAAAATAAGCCAGTTAACAAAAGAACAAATATTGTATGATACTGCTCATATGAAGTATCTGAGGTAGTCCACATCACAGAAACAGAGGGAGAACGGTGGTTTACCAAAGGCTAGGGAGAGGAAGGAAGGAGAATTAGCAGTTAAAGAGTCAGTTTGGCAAGATGGAAAAAGTTCTAGGGATTCACTGCACAACAATGTGAATGTCCACGACACTACCAAACTCTATACTTAAAATGACAGCACTTCAGAGACAGTAAATTTAGTGTTACGTGCTTTTTAACCACAACTTAAAAGAAAAAAGTAAGAAGAGGCTCTATTAAACCAGGCCAGGAAACACATTCGGATTCCTGATGCGACAGGCATGTCTCAGAATCACATTCATTCCGGTCTTTTCGTTGGCATTTCCAGTGTTTGGCTGAGAGGAGGGTCATTAGCCACCAATGCACAGGATGGTGTAAACCGAACGCACCCCCTCCCCCACCCCGAGCTGACTCCCCAGTTCTCCCCAGCCCTCCAGTGGGCAGGAATGCTGCCCACAGTTTCTCACTGAAAGCAGTTTGGGTCATGAACAACACCTGCCTCTCTTACAAATGTGCAGAACAGGGAGCCTGGCCCCCTGAAGGGAAAGAAGCTGGCCTCTTGGCCTCTTGGGTTCTGTCGTAGTATAATTAGAACTTTTACTTGAGTGTCTCGCACAGCTTGGTTTTTAAAAATAAACACTGCTGACATGTCTCAAAAGGAAAAAAACTATATTCAGAGCTCTGATATTTTCAGGTAATAGCTCACTCCCCCTTCATTTTCCTCGGTGCTGGCTGACTAATTCGGTCTCTCTCATCTTTCAGACTCCGGGACAAGGCAACGCAAAGTATTTGGAAATGAGGGGTAAGTTCCCCAAAAAAATCACCTCAGGCTTACCTTTTCCAGCTTGTCTTGGAGCTCCTGAATTTTGAGCTGTTGCTCAGCATTGATCTATAATTAAAATCCCGGGAAATAAAGCAAAAGGTAAATTGGCATTAACGTCTTGCTACATTTAGCGCAGTTCTATTTTCTGAAGGTTTCTCTGGGGTCTTTTTGTTCTGTTTTCCAGTGCCTACTAATGGAGAGGAAGACCAGTGGCCTATCAGAAAAGGCTTTGAATGTCCCAATGCAAACCTCCATGCTGACAATCTCCCTAGAACCAGCAACATACGTACGGCAAGAGGATCGAAGTTGCCGGTGCCTTAAGACTATAGAAATTTTCACGTGTGTTTCCCTAAGAGTCTCGGTTTGTAGGTTACTCTGATCGGGCATGATAAAAAATGAGGTGTCTTGTACCCCTCCTGGAACCACACCTAAGTTAAACATGCTTGCCCACAGATTGGCCATCAAAATAAACCTAGAAGAGAGTTCTCGGTCCATTGCAAAAGCATTCTTAAGCAATGACTGGCCATGGAGAATAGCATTTAAAAGATTATCTACCAAAAATAGCAACACCAATAATGGAAAATACCTTCTCTAGTTTGGAATATTCTCCCACTTCAGGCTTCCCTTGATCCTTAGCCTGTAATTTAAGAGATAAAACATATTGGGAAATCTCAAGAGCCTTAAAGTCGTATAAAGACAACACCGCCTGCTGTACTTTCTACCAAGAAATAGAAATTATTTGGCCGTTTTCTGTGGCCAAATAATGATAATGATGATGATGATGATGATAAATAAGTTATCTTCTATAAATAAGGACCAGGAGCTTTGCAGAGTATTCCATTATTCCCCAAACGTACACTGATTAAGCTAGTATTCCCTTTATTCTTGCAAAGACCATCCAGGAGTCTACTCCCCAAAACAGCCTTCTGGCAGGTGGCTGGCTACCTTCATCAGTTTATGCTGACATTCTGTGGCTTTCCGCTTGAACTCTTCAGCAGCGAGCCGAGACTCTCTCAACTCCGATTCATAGAGATCACTCCGTCTCCTCGCTGAAACGAGGTCCTCTTCCAGCTGATTCATCATTAACCTCATTTCTTCCACTTGAGCCTGGTACTCCTAAAGAGAGGCAAGGGAAGAAGGACGAACTTTAGAACTCCTAAAAGAAAAGACAGGCAGTGAAGACAGAAGACCATGGACCACGGAGGGAAGATGCACATTGAAGGCTGACTGGCAGAGAAGAGACCTGGGGAAAAGGTGGACAGCGACAGGCAGAAGGGAGAGGTGTGGGGAGGGTGAGGAAGAAGCAAAGAACATTAAATCCTTCAACTATTTTAACGTAGATCATGTATCATTAGTAACACCATTTGGAACACATGTGCCTGTACCTAATAAGATCCTCTGAGCAAATAATACTGCACAAGTAGCACAGAACCTTAAGGCATCTGCAACACAGGAGAGCTGAAAGGGATGTTCTTTAAACCACCAGGATAAACTGCTTACATGTAGCTTTCCTCCAAGGGTAATCATTTATATAGATTTGTCCTTTAGAAGTCATGTGCTCCTAACACAATTAGATATGGTACTAGTTTTAAAATTAACCTTTCAGACTGCACAAGGGGGTAATTGGAAATCTCCGTGGAAAGACTCTTGGAAGGTGAAACTCATCATGTCGGTTTCTCACCATTAATTTCTCTGGGCCCAAAACTGAATGATGAACTTAACGTTGCTCTTGAAATGCAAGTCACCCAGAAATCTGGAAGAGTCAGAAAGCACTGGCTCTGGTCAAAATAACTTGTGAGGACAACTCCGGAGAAAGAATTATCTTTTTCCCTTGAGCAAACCTCTAAAGTGATCCAAACAGCCTGACCTTTTCCAAAATGAATTTCTAAAATCAAAACAGAACATTTGAATTGGTTTTTCAAAAATTGGATTTACCAGGAGAAATGGGCAGTGGTTTTGAAAACTTTGGGGCGAAGTATGAAAATATTCTCTGTTAGCAAAACCAAAGCTTATGCATATTAGGATTTGAATGAGAATGGAGCCAGTCAAAGGTGCCTTGAGGCAGGGGTAGGGATACAAAATGAAAAGAACAAGGAATTGAATCAAGACTATCTTTGATACTCACAATATACATCTCTAAGATCTGTTCTCCCAAGAAATAATTGAAGCGGTATCACTTGAACAAGGACATGTTAACCAGTAAAAACAATAATTGGTTTTTTCAGTAGCAGGGTAGAAAGCAAACCTTTCATCCCATTGTACCAAGCAATACCCCCAGATGCACATTAAAGCCGAGGTGATACTCTTATGAAAATTGGATAGTTTCCATGCAAGCACACCTCTCTGTATAACTGGGAAGGGAAAAAAAATGAGTCCAGAGTGGAGCATGGTCTCCCACCCATAAGCATACTAATGTCGAAGGTCAAGCCCAGAAGTCACGGGGCACCAGGTTTTCTGGGTGATGCATACTAAGTGGGTGACACGGGTTATATAACCAAAGGTCTTCATAAGCTGCTCACAATTATCTGAACTGACAGAGTGGAACATGAACCGAATTATGTGAAATGACATATCCTTTATTTACATCTGTTACTTTCTAGACCCCTTGGTCAGAAATGCGCTATGACTTTCGAAAGGCTCTGGGCACCGTGCCTTCCTGCACCCCTTCCTCCATTAAAAAAAATGCATTAAAAACTATATTTTAGAGGCATCTGGGTGGCTCAGTCGGTTAAGCGTCTGACTTTGGCTCAGGTCGTGATCTCAAGGTTCGTGAATTCGAGCCCCACATCTGGCTCGCTGTTATCAGTCTGTCAGTGTGGAGCCCACTTCAAATCCTCTGTCCCCCTCTGCCTGCCCTTCCAACGTGCACCACTCTCTCAAAAATAAACCTTTCTTTTAAAAAAAAAAATCTGTATTTTACAACAGCATTCATATAAAGACAAAAACATTAATATTATCTATGAAAAAGTTCCTTTGACCTAAAAGCTCAACTTTTATCTTCTGCTTAAAAAAAAAAAAAAAAAAAGGTAAACATTTTATGGGTCCCTAAAACTACTGTGGCCCTGCTCACAGGCACAAACACCAAGCTGTAGTGGAAGCAAAGTTCTGAGAGAAAATCTTGGGCATCTTTTATCCTCAAGCTCCTTTTTCTGTCTGGAAATTGTCAGTGAGAAGGGAATGTAATTTTCGTGTTTTGTCAAGAGCAAGGACAGAGAGTTGTTCCGTCCCCTCAACGTTTCTCTTTCCTGAGCTGTCAGCACCCAGGGGGAGGAAGGCAAGAATCAGACAACATCTCTATCAGCATTCTGAGCTCTTGGGGTACACAGCTTATTCCACCTCATCTGCTGAGCTGCTGTTATTATGCCGCCTATATCAAGGAAATCCTATAAATCCAACAGCTAACCAAATCCCTGCTTCAGGAAAAAGTCTGAGAGAAAAGAATCAGATCTGTTTCCAAGGAGAGACAACAGTTGTATCTCAGCATGGGATGGATTGTAGGCCAGCGTTGAGTGGGGTCAAGATGGGGAACCATGGACAACGTTCGAGGTCCACACAAAGTAAGTCTTCTGAATGGAGCCTCAGATATCATAGGAAGATAGTATCAGACATAGTCCTATTCAGTCAGAAATCCCAAAACACCAGTGCCTTCTGTGTGACCCAGACTTCCACTTCCCTTCCTGAGGAAGGGCAAAGGGCATCAGTCATCTCTAGTAATGGTGCCTGAATCCAACTGTCATGTAAGGCTCTTAGGTGTTTTTATTTTACACCAAATGCAAACACTCTACAGGGGGTAGCTAGGCAGAAGCAAAATGTTTAGAAAATAATAAATAGCTGTATGGAAATTAGCTTTTGAGAGAAACAGTGGGGAATAAATGTCAAATCTGGGAGGAATGGACATGCTGCAAACCAACTACTATGGGTCTGCTGAAGAGCAGGAAATGCTTGCTCCTGGACTGCAGACATCACGGTCTCCCAAAACTCACTTTAATAGATCCATCTTCCGACAAGAAATAAAATCCAAAACTGAGAAGTTTTCTGCCCCCCCCCACCCCGCCCCGCGGAACTTTTAGCAATCATTAAATCTAAACCTCCACATGTATGCCAACTGTGGTATGAATCATCAAAGACAGTTCTTTGAACTCAACCACCAGCATGTACCTTTTCAAAATGTCCTGATAATTCAGTTTCTATGGAATTCACGGACACCAGCTGCTCCCTCTGCTGGCCAAATGCAGCTTTCATTTCCCCAGGATGTCACCAAAAAGCAAATCTCCAAAACACATTGAACTAATGGGAGAGAAAGAATCCTATCTCTTGAAACTTTTAGGATGAAAAACTATGTTGATAAAAGGGGCAATGAGTCAACTGTCAGAGCAGATTTTTCAAACTCTCTGTAACCTTCAAAATCTCTAAGATTAGTATTGGTGTTCAGAACAGATTGCAACATTTCCTTTGCAGGTTATTTATAACATCTTTATCAAGCAGGAGGATATTAACTAACCACTTTAAAATATTAAGGTGATAAAGAGATCAGGCCAACAAAGTCCCCAAAACAATCATTCCATCTTTAAAGAAGAGTTAATGGACCAAATGATTTGCAGGAGTTTCTTGTATTAGCACCACCCAGATGGCTAAGTTTGTGCCACCCAGAGACAAAAATGTTCATTGCCATCGCTGCTTCCATTAGGTTTCCTGAAATGAATGAGAGTTGCCTGGCAGCTGATAATTCAGCTCTCCAATTGCTCACTGCCATCTCTTCATTAAAGTTTCTATTTACAGTTTCTTCAAAGGACAGAAAAATCCATGCTAAAAAGGAAACAATGAGGCGAAGTAAAAATGAACCATCTAAAAAGAAAACCCTTTTAGAAAGGAAAAGAGAGAGAGAGAGTAAGCTTTTTAAACATCTTGATTCTCTTTTCTGAACACTCAGGGGATGGCTTTCTGCACTCAGATTCCCCGCGTTAATTCTGACTCGGCTTTCGCTGCTCAAACTCTTCTTCTATATCTTTATAGACGCTACGACTTATCCTGTCTTTTCCCAAAAACTTAAAGTGCATCTGAGAAGCTATGTAAAAGTATTTCATTTTTTTGGTGGTCTAAAGCAGAGATTGGCAAACTGTTTCTCTAAAAAGCTAGACAGTCAGCCATCTCTGGCTTTGTAGACCATATGGTCTTTGTCCCAACTACCCACCCCTGCCATTGTAGTGTCATAAGCAGCCATGGACACCACATAAATGAATGGGCACGGCTGTGTTCCAATAAAACTTTGTTTATGGATGCTGAACCAAGCATCCACATAATTTTCCGTATAATTTTCACATGTCTTGAAATATTCTTCTTTTCTTTTCTTTTTCCCCCCCTAACCAGTTAAAAATGCAAAAATCAATCTGAGCGTGTGGCCATGGAAAACAGGTGGTGACCCAGATTCGCCCCATAGGCCGCAGTTTGGCCACCTTTGTTCTAAACCTACACCTTTAAGTGAAATGAGTAGCCAGGATGGGGTGCAGACCTCAAAAGGAGCTAGAACACACACTCCACCATTTACATAAACCACGGAGAATCTAGTTTTCAAATGACCTACATAGCTCTCTCTCCTCCTCCCAACCCCCGCTTCCCTCTCTCCACCCTCCCCCCCACCCGCCCAAACACGCCGCTCTTGGAATCAGAGGTCCGAGGTGCAGCCCTGCTCCCCAGCATCAGGTCATACCTGCTCTTTGATTTCCTGGAGCTTCCGGCTCTGCTCTCTGATGTCATGGAGAAGCTGAAGCGCTTTGTCATCCTCCTGGGACACCTCCATCCGTGCTTGCTCCAAACTTCGCTTTAAGCTCTAAGGAAAGCAAAAATTTTAATAGGGATGCCCTGTGGTGCCTGCTCTGTTTGAAAAGATTCATTAAGGGAGCTGCAAGCTGCTTCGCAGACACCAAGACGGTTTCGGGTGACGGAGCAAAGTTGACAACTTCCAGTTGGTTGCTGGCTCCGGTTTTCATCCTGTAAAAACCCTTTGGTTCAAGAATCATCATCTCAACCTTGTGACCTCGTGGGTCCAGCCTGAAACTTCATCACAACCTGCCTCCTACCGCCATCTACCTGTCCTACCAGATACTTACTTGTACGTTCAGGACTAAAAACCAATGAGGTCCCTTAGCCTTTTGTTAAACCACCATGGGGACAGCTACAGAGTCTTTTCTGGAATATCAGTTATTAGAGGGCTCTCCGGTATAGGTCCCTCTTTCAAAGCAGCAATGACTTCCTTCTTCCCTAGTTGTCATTTAAGACTCCGAGAAGTCTATTTCCACCTCCTGGCTTACGTCTCCTGGACACCTTTCATCCATAAGGTTCCCTCAATGCTTCAGTGGCACTGAAATACATATCTGAAATACAACTTCACCCACCACTGAAAGGCAGCCAAATCTGGAATGGAAACATAGCAGTTATTCTTAATCAGCCACGTTCTATAGATTTCCTTCTCCCTTGTGAAAAAAACTTGAAAAATGTGGGATTCAACTTCTTAAGACTGTTTAATTGGCCACATTAAAAAAAACACCTGAATGAAAAATTTAACGAGACAATGGAGAAGACAGTCTACTCTTGTGAAGGAAAGGAGAAAAAAAAAAAAGTCACATGGTAAATAATGACAGAGGGTCTGGGTTTTTACAGGCTGAGTCTTCTTGTTGCTACACTGGTTCTAGGCGATGGAAAACTGATCTTGGGCGGATTTGTTTATTTAAGAGTTGGGTTCCTGAGGCTGATCGTGTTGGACAGGATATAGACCAGAGAGGTTGGGACGGGAGGTGTTAGGACCCTTTGTAGCTCACTGCGGTGACAACTATGACAGTATCCAGGCTCCGCAGCCTACCTGGACTCCTGGAGCCCAGTCTCGCTGTTCTGGGACCTCCCGCCTGGCTCACTGCCAATCACACACCTTGCCTTTGAATACTCCCTCTCTCTCTACTGTCTGCCATTGGCTGTGATGTGCCTCATGAAGCCGTCATGAAACAGGATGAGACACACACGACAGAAGTGCCACCTCCGAGGGAAGGGGACTTTGGGGAAGGCTCACACTGCATTCTGTGATGTAGGTAGCAAGGTCCTGCTCCAGGAGGGATCTCTGAGTCTCAGAGGCCTTCAGCTCCACCTCCTTCTGACTAAGCACAGCCTCCACCTCTGACACTCTCCGATGTAACCGGGTCATTTCCTGCTCCATCTGAAACAGACACATCGACAGGTTAAAAGGGCCCGTGGAGGTTCGTCAGGAGCAATCAAATCTCAAGCAGCCGCCGAAACCACCTGGTGGTCTGGGCTGGCGTTAATTCGCCAAAGGTTGGGAAGGAGATACCATTGCTTCTTCGCCCGGGAGTGCACAGTTCTTCGTAAGGACAGTCACCAATGCTAAGTCACTCCTCTCATCCAAGACTCGGTTCACACTTGGTCACTTCTCTAGCCCAGTGAGCAAGGAAGCCACAATCATCATTTTTCACCTGTATGCTTTTTGGGTTTAGTTTGGCTTTCTGCACACGTCACTTTAATTTTATCCCAAATCCATCTTGATCCCCCCCATCTCCTTGCAAAGATCTAGAGGACAAATCCAGGACAGGGCAAGGAGATATGTATTCGTCTGCACTCTTAGGAGTCCCAGGCAAGTAGTGGGTTTTATGAGCTTCCAGAGAGCTGCCCCTAGGCAGGAACAGTGAGCGTTAAGAGACGTTGAGCATAGTCAACACAGTGGCCGCAGTTACATAAGCAGGAGTTTTAAAGGACTAAGAAGAGAGACTTCACATCACTCAAAGCGGATGGGATGCATCTCGGCCACAGGTGAGGACCCACACCACCTGCCGGAAGAAGCAGACATCTGGCTGGGTCATGCTGAGGAACGGGCCGTTTTAAATCCAGGGCCTCCTCTGGTTAAGATTTAAAGGATTTACGGCAACGTCAAGGCCTGATTTCATCTCCCTCTGAGCTGCTGGAGGCGAGACTTCAGCGAGGGAGGGAGCGCCTCGCCCGCTGGGTATGGATCAGGTGGCTCAGCGCCAGCAGCGGCCCCGGGCGGATCCCTTGGCATAGATTGACGGGAGGATCCTGGAGCAAGGAGGGAGGCCGGCTGCGGAAATAAATACCTTGTGGCACTTGTCCTGGGAGTCTTGCAGCTCTTTGCTTTTGATGAGAAGTTTCTTTTCCATGGAGCTAGTCTTGGCAGGGGAGTCCAGACTTGACACAACAGACCTAGATACGAAAACCAGCGTTAAGGTGGCCAGCAGATGGTTCTGAAAAAGCTGCTTTCAGAAACTGCGGCAGAGAGGACAGACCTGCCGGAGTTCTGTGGCCGTCACCAGAGCTGGCTTGAGAAGCTTCTGATGACATCAAGGCCACGAGGCACAGAGCTGGACAGAAGCAAAACCTCTGGAGGCAGACAGACCTGGGTGTAAACTCAGTCGCCGCTGACCTGAGGCAATGATTCAGCCTCTCTGAGCCTTGGTTGCCATCTATGAACAGATAGGCACTCTGCACCTGCTCTGTTCCACAAACTGTTCCAGGTCCTGGAACAGCTGTGAACAAGATGAACAAGGCCCCTGCCCCCCTGGAGCTGACATTCACAGAGGACAGACAGACACACACACACACACACACACACACAAAGGTTACAGATGATGTCAAAGAAGGAGACGGGTGATATGGTACGAGAGAGGAAATGGGGTCAGCGGGCCTGGTCTAAGCAAAGGTGACCAGGGAGGGCCTCTCTGAGTGGTGACATCTGATCTGGGGCCTGATGGGTAAGGAGGTGCCAGCCATCAATTCTCTGGAAAGAAGCAAGCTCCAGGAAGGGGGAAAACGGATGCAAAGGCCCTGAAGCAAGAGTGAGCTAACACAGCATGTGCCTAACAAACGTCATTAGTAACTGTGCTGATCAAATTACTGGCTCTTGTATCCCCAAGCTAGCCAGTTTGGTTCTGTTTCATTTTGTAAGAGCAGCTAATGCATATTACGGTGGGCCCGCCCCCACCACGCCCACGTCCCGATCCCTGGAACTTGTGGATCTGTTACCAGACATGGCAAAAAGGGACTTTGCAATGGGATTAAGTTAAGGATTCTGAGATGGAGGAGATTATCTTGGATTTACTGGGCAGATGCAACATTATCACAAGGGTCCTTCGAAAACCAAAGCAGAGGAGGAAGGGGATGTGACAACAGAAGTAGGGTTGCAGTCAGAGAGATTGAAGATGCTACACTGCTAGCTTTGAAGGTGGAGGAAGGGGCCTCGAGCCAAAGAATCTGGGCGGCCTCTAGAAGCCAGGAAAGGCAAGGAAACAGATTCTCTCCGAGAGGCTCTGAAGAGTATAGCCTTGTCTGCACCCTGATCTCAGCCCAGCAAAACCCATCTTGGATTCCTGGTCTCCAGAAGTGTAAGGTGATACATTTGTGCTATTTTATGCCACTTATTTGTGGCGACTTCTTACAGCAGCAACAGGAAACCAGAACACTTCCTGAGCACGGACTACCCACATGGCTCTGGGTCTAACACTAGATATGTCTGGACTCTTTCTTCTCTATAGTTCTATGAGGCAGATACGATTTATTATCCTCATTCTATACATGGGGAGGCTGCCAATTAATAAATGGCTCCTGTTGGTCTTCACAGAGAGCTGGAGTGAGTGTGGAGGTTGACTGATGCATCCGACAGAATTCCCAGGGTGAGATCACAAAGCAGGGCAGCATGACCTCCCGAGAGAGGGGTAGAAGGAGGCCCTCTCCACAAAAAGGAGGCACTCACCCACATGTGGACATGTACCTCATACACACTGCCGCATCCCTAGAAGCCGTTAGTCATGGGCGGAGAGGATACCCATCACCCAGGGCGGCTGCCCACAGTGGTCGGCACCCTGGACAAGAACACCAGGACCGGTGAAGGGCAGGGCCCAGGGAACAGAAAGGCTCTTGTGCTCAGACAGACGTGCACAGAGCCCACCGCTGCCCCACACACCCATCTTTGTCGCTTTGGTAATGGACCCGCAGGAGCGGTGGGTCAGCGAGCATTCACTTCTTACCAGCAGGTGAAAGTTCTGCTTTCTGATGCCCCAAACTACTTCCCAATCAATATCAGGTCCATTTCCTGCGGCAACTCAGACCTTTCACCCTGGCCCAGTGGCAAGGGCTGACATGACAGCGCTGGCTCACTGGACCCCAGGGACAGCTCCCTACATGTGCACTGTGGGGCAGCAAAGTGAATTGACACCCAGAGTCACGCTGCTCTATTCAAAATCTGACTCTGCCACTCACTGAGCCTCAGTCTCCTCATCTGTATAATGGGGATAACTCTCAACCTACTTTAAAGAGTTCGTGTGAGATTAAATGAGCTTATCTCGTGGCACAGTGTCTGGCACATTACAAGGGTTCAGTAAATGTCAACCATTACTATTATCATTACCATTTTTATCATCACTACCCATGCAATAGTGTAAATAGCACATTCCTCGCAGGTCTAATACAGTTGCTTGAAATAGTAAAACTCAGGGGGCTGAAAGTGCTCTCTGCTATTACTCACATTAAAACAAATATTGATTATTCACAAAAATGGGCAAGAGGGATTGAAATCCCAAAATAAATCTTCCTTTTTGTTTTAGTGTTTATTTATTGTTGAGAGAGAGAGAGAGAGAGAGAGAGAGAGAGAGAGAGAGAGCACGAGCACGCACAAGCTGGTGAGGGGAGAGAGAGAGGGAGACACAGAATCCAAAGCAGGCTCCAGGCTCTGGGCTGTCAGCACAGAGCCCGAGGCAGGTCTCAAACTCACAAACCGCAAGATCATGACCCGAGCCAAAGTTGGACGCTTGACTGACTGAGCCACCCAGGTGCCCCAGAAATAAATCTTTTTTGTTTGTTTGTTTGTTTTTTTAAAGTTTGAGAGAGAGAGCGCAATAGGGGGAGGGGGAGAGACAGATTGAGAGAATCCCAAGTAGGCTCCATGCTGTCAGCACAGTGCTCAACACGGGGCTCGAACATGACCTGAGCCGAAACCAAGAGTTGGACACTTAACCAATGGAGCCACCCAGGCACCCCCAGAAATAAATCTTTTTTAAGATATTACTTTTGCCTAAAGATTTTAATCAAGTTCTGCAGCTCTCACTAGCCTATTTTCCACCTAAAATCTAGCCAAAACACACACACACACACACACACACACACACACACACACACACACACACACAGTTTTTCTTTTCAATCTGAGATGAAATGGGTTGCTTGGTGTGGCCTTGGGTTGTCTTTGCTACTTCCTTATTCCTGACATCACTCTGGTGGGTAGGCTAGAGAAGACCCAAACTACCTGAGGGAGGGATGGTCCATAGACGGGGTCCTTGGTCCTTTAGTAATCAGGAGGTACTCACATGTCACTCAGTTACACACTGACCTGGGACAGGGATGACAGATGAGGTCACAACTATCTGCACCTGAGTACAGAACCAGCCCCTTTTAGAAGAACCAAGACAGGGGGTACGGGATCTTGGGGTGGGAAGTGGCCCCAAAACTTCGATGACACATGGAGGACAGGATCCAGCTGTGTTCAATGTTTAAGGTGCGCTGCTATGGGGACAAAAGCTGATTGCTTATTCACCAACCCCCGCTCCAAAAAAAAGTGTTTCTAGGTCACTCATTAATGGGGCCAAGAATCCAGGGGACGTGCGCCCCCCGCCCACCTGCACTCACGGGAGACAGCGAGACGCCCTCCTTGTCCCTGAGGCCCAACTCCCTCCTTCTATTTTGATAGCTGTTTTGATGCTTGACAAATGTTCACTGTTTAGAAGTTCTAAGTACAGCAATTAAGAGCTCTTCAGAAGCAAGGTGCTAAAGAAAATCTTTTTTTTTTTTTTTAAGAATAAAAATCACACCTAAAAAAAGCTACGGTAAGAATGCTGATTCTGAACCCAACTTGTACCAATAATCCCACAGCAGGAATGTGATTGGAGGACAAGGCTGGGGGTGGAGGGCAGAAAGGTCAACACAGCTTTCTGGAACTTCCCTGGTCTTCAACCAGTCTGCACATTAGAATCATGTGGAAAGCTTTTATAAAGTACCGATGTCGGGATGCCTGGGTGGGTCAGTCAGTTAAGCGTCCGACTTTGGCTCAGGTCATGATCTCACGGTTCACAAGTTCGAGCCCCCTGTCGGGCTATGTGCTGACAGCTCAGAGCCTGGAGCCTGCTTCCGAGTCTGTGCCTCCCTCTCTCTCTGCCCCTCCCCCGCTCACATTCTGTCTCTCTCCCTAAAATAAACATAAATAAATAAAAAATTTAAAAAATAAAGTACCGATGTAGGGTAGTGGAAATACTCCATGTGATAGTACTATAATGGTGGATACATGTCGTTACACATTTGTCCAAGCCCACAAAATGCACACCACTAAGAGTGAACCCTAAGGTAAACCATGGACTTTGGGTGATGGTGACATGTCAGTGTAGATTCATCAACTGTAAAAAGAGCACCCCTCTTGGTGTGGGATGTTGATGATGAGGGACACTGTGCATATTTGGGGGCAAGGGGTAAATGGGAAATCTCTGTACCTCTTGTTAACATTGTTGTGAACCTAAACTTGCTCTTAAAAAAATAGTCTTTAAAAAACAAAAACAAAAACAAAAAAAACCCCTGATGTCCAGGGCCCAACCAGACCAATTAAGCCAGAGACTACCTGGGAGTAGGGCCTGGGCAGCACTTTTGTCAAGCTCTCCTGTGATTCTAATGTACAGAGAGGATTGAGAATCATGATGCTAATTAATAAGAATGGACCTGTGATTTAGGGTCTAGGTTTTTAAGACTCATAGTATGACTGTCCCCAACAACTGGCTCCAGGTGGCATTTCTGGCCAGGCCATTTTGTATTGGTGCCTTTTGGTCACTCTTTGAGTGGGAACACAGTTTTGAAGTTAATCATGGTGGGCTATCAATTTCAAAACAATGCACAAATTTCAGACACTGATTTAAGACTATTCCTACCCCCATTTTTAATAAGTCAATTGCAATATACCATTTCCATGAATTACTTCTGTAAAAGAAATATACTAGAGACAAGTATGGCTCAACATATTTGTATTCTATTTATTTTTCATGTAGACACCTAGTTAAGAAAGTCAGAAGTCCTGCCCTCAAACAACTAACACTGTAGGAGAGAGAATTAATGTCACTATTTGTCATCACTAATAGTGCTCATTTATTGAGCACTTAACTATGCATCAGACACTAGATACTTTACAGATTACCTCACTGAACTCACTCAACAATCCAAAGAGGTGGGCATTGTCATCCCATGGCAATGAGGCAAAGGAATAGCTGACCCTATGGCCTCTATGTGCTCCTACCCCATCAGGATGATGTGGGCACAGGTGTGGTGCAGGAGAGCTGGGTTTTGGTTCAAAGTTGGGCTCTGGAACCCAACAGCCATGGGTTCAAATCCCAACTCCGCTACTACTCGGCTGGACAGCCCCGGACAAACCCAAGAAAAGCAATCTGAGAAAACAGCTGCGTAGACCCTGAGAGCTCACAGAAGAAAGGGAAATGGATCACTCAGGGAAGGTAACATCTATCCGTGACTGGCTGTGTGCAATCCTGGGAAGGCAAATCCAAGGCTGAGCCCAGGACAGTCCGGGTGCCCAAGAACATCCATTCAGGTTAGACCACAGCCACCCCCCAAAACAGCTCAACGCACACACAAAAGCAACTCTTCCTCCCTTGTTTGGCAGCTCAGGGGGGTAATTACATAGGAAACAGTACAGACTTTAGAGGCCCGGGCTGGTTCATGCTCCGGGCTCGATGAGATGCAGTACAATGAGGATGCTAATAAAAGAACATGCAGCCTGCCCACACATTGCTTGCCTACTCCTCCTGGCCACATCTCGGATACACAGCCAGTTATACCCATGGAGAGAAAAGGCACTTCTGAGCAGCGGGTGCACGCAGCCACCCACCCACACACAGCAGTGCTGTCTCTTCAAACATGAAGCCAAGTTTGGGTTTTCCTCTTTTTTCCAGCTTCTATTTTCTAGAAAAATTTACTCTGAAATCAACATCTCGTCCTGATATACACATCTGCTTTATAATTATAGAGGCACAAAGAGTATTAGCAGAGGTAATGGTGTATGACACACAGAGGGACGGTCGGGCTTGGTCGTTTCTGCTGCAGCAAAAAGAATATTTTCTTAAAATGTGTTAGATGTGACCTAAAAATTGCTTTCCATGTAACTTGAACATTTAAGTACCAATGATAAAAAGAAGTTTTCCCGATGTCTATAATAATCCACAGAACTCAAAAAAAATTCCTCAATACGCTACCAAGAGAATGCTTCATATCAAAAGAAAATACAATCTGTACTTCCATCCTAAAGAAAGTATATGTATTGAGTACTCTCTCATCACTGCTGTAATAATTAAGGTCATGCATAAGCATCAAGCCATCCATTTATTCGCCTAAGAATAGGATCCTAAGACCATAGAAGATGCCACCAGATCACTGAGAGCATAGATCACAAATCACAGATATTCTTGAGATAACCAAGAATGGATACTTGAGTCTAAACCGAGGGGATTCAAAATTAGCTCAGCTGAGGGCCCTACCTTAATTGTGGCCAACAGCACTAAAAATACATGCAACTGCAAGATGTAATATGGTGCAAAAAATAAAACACTCATCAGCATTCTGTTCCAAAAATATATTGGCTTTTAAGATTGAGCATTCTGAAATTTATGAACTAACTTTATAAGCCCATTCCAAAATACACAAGCAGTGTCCGTCATGAACACTTGGAAATATTAAAAATATTGTTCTACTAAAGTTTCAGAGTCTAGCTGGCTTTGGGGTGCTCCCACCAACCCACACACATCACATATGCGCGCACGCATGCGCACACACACACACACACACACACACACACACACACACCAGAGCAGTGGTCTCCAGTTGGATTAGAGCATTTGCTTTGGAATGATTAATAGGTAACTCAAGAATCATTTATGGGGCACCTGGGTGGCTCAGTCGGTTAAGCGTCCAACTTCAGCTCAGGTCACGATCTCACGTTTGTGGCTTTGAGCCCCACGTCGGGCTCTGTGCTGACGGCTCAGAGCCCGGAGCCCGCTTCGAATTCTGTGTCTCCCTCTCTCTCTGCCCCTCCCCCACTGGCACTCTGTCCCTCTCTCTCTCAAAAAAATTTAAAAAAAACATAAAAAAAAGAATCATTTATTAAAAATCACATTATTAATGAAAGTGTAGACTCATGATTTCCAATACAGTCTCCACCTCTAAGCCAGCGCTAGCTCTGTGGGTCACCATCACTGACAGACTTCCACCTCCTCCCTGGATGGCTGCAGTGACCTAACTAACCTCCTCGAGTCCAATTCTTGTTGCCCTTCCATCCACCACACAGCGGTCAATGAGAACCACATCTACCATGTCCCTACTCCAAACCCAAACCTGAAGACCTGTCTTACCTCAACTTTGACCCCACTTCCCATGCATCCCGAAGCTCCAACTACCCCACTGGGCTCTGTGCTCACTGGACACCCACAGGCTAGTCCCGGCCTCAGGCACCAGCATGGTCATAGAACCCCTATCCCGGGTTCTAATTTCTTCACAGCCCTCACCATCATCTGAAAATCTTTTATGAACTTATTTATCCTCTGTCTCCCCCAACAGAATGCTAGCTTCTTGATAGCAAGGACCTTGTCTGTCAGTTACGCCATAAGCCCTAGAACATATTTGTGGAGGGAACCAATGCGTGAATGAAGGGTATGCCAAATATTTCTGCGCACCAGGCAGCCTCAGTTTAAAGGTTACAGTGGCCAAGAGAATCCAAACAAGTCCACCGAATTAACGCTGGCACGATAAAGCTTTCTGGCCCTCGCTCGGGAGATGCCCAGACACGCTGGTTCCAGGACAGCAGTGTCACGATGACACACACACTGTCCCCTCCAGGGGACACTCAAACACTGGAAGGGGCGGGGAGTGCATGACACCCAGGTTGGGCACAGCACCAAGTTCCAGACTCCACTGGAAACCGGATCCGACCAGAAGCCTTGAGCACGTCTTAGGGAAGGAACTGGTTTAGCCAACACATCACGGACTCCATTCAGAGTAAAAAAAATTGGATGGAGATATTAGGACATCTGTCAGGCACCCCACGTGGAGCCTGATTCTCTCAATGGGCAGAAACCAGCAAGATGTCTTTATAAACTCAAGCAGGGAAGAAAGGAGAATTGAAAGTATTCCTAGGCCCATCCTCATCCCCAAAATAACAAGACTACAAAATGGACACTCGCTCCTCTCCAGGTGCTAACACTACATGCTTTGTGTGTCCCTAGCAGGTGGGCGCTGTAACAACTCCCACTTTATATACGTAAGGGAATTGATGCTGGGAGAATTTAAATGGCCTCATTCACACAGGTGGTGAGCGGCAGAGCCTAGAACCCACATCTACCTGATTCCAAAGCCCGGACTTCTAATGAGTGTACCACAGTCTGTCCCCCGAAATAAAGAATATTTATATCAACTCTAAAGTTAAACGTGGGAAAAGTTGGCCATTCTCTGCCACACGCAAGGTGTGAACTTTAGTAAGTGACCCAAGCTCCATGACCAGTATCTGTATCTGTAAAAGATTGGGTGGCTGAAATTAAACGAGTTTGTCAAGCACTTGGAATAGTGTGTGGCACAGTGAATTCTCAGTCAGATCCACTTTCTCACCTTTATTATTAGGCTAGCCTGCAGGTCCCGCATAATCCAGGGAAATCATGAGTGTTAGAGGCAGAAGAGCGCAGTGGTTCTGGAGGCAGCCAGCTATGGGTCTAAGTCTTAGATGTGTTACTACCTGCAAGACCTCAGGAAAACACCTTACCCCGGCTGAGCCTCAGTGTCCTCATCTGTAAAATGGGGATCACACCTGCTGCCTCACAGAGTCATGGCAAGACTGTGAAGACTTTGTGAGCTAATGCATGTAAATGCATTCAGCATAGCTCTGGGCACACAAGAAGTGCTCGATAGAGGACAGCATCCATTAGCACTTGTATAAACTGTGCAGAAGGAATTGGCATAATCCCTGGCTACTTTAGTGTAATTCAATTTGAAAAATGTTCTTTGAAGACCTTCCAAGGGCAAGGCACTTTTTCAGGCAAAAGGTGGAAGACATGGTCCCTGTCCTCAATGAGCACTGAGCAATGTGACCAGGCACAGGGGACAAGAAGGAGGTACGAATGAAAAAGGAAGGCTGGGGGTCTTGGCATACCAGGCTTGAATACCAAGTTCTGGAGTGGCCATTAATTCTGTGCACATTGTGATGCCACTGAAGGTCTGAGCAGGAGAATGACATCATCCAACTTGTGCTTTGGAAGAATTCCATCCTCTGTGAAGAATGGATCATCAGATCTGGGAAAACTGGAGGCAGAGGAATCGGTTAGGAGACTACTGCAATAGTCCAAGCAAAATTCCATGAGGGGTGACGGTAAGGACAGAAAGACAGGCACAGATCCAAGTATCATCCTAGAGGTGTAACTTAGAGGACTTGGCAAATGATGGGCTGGTGAGGGAGATGGAACAGATCTCTTGTCTACAAGGCTAGAAAAAGTGGTAGTTTCTCAAATGAAATGAGAGAACCAAAACTGGCACCTACTGGCTTACTGAGTGAGCACACAAGTCTGTCTGTGTTGGGAGGGAACAGAGTACAGGGATGTTGAGAAACTGGTAGAACGTCCTGGCAATAATGAACACAGGACATTCTGGGAGGAAGGCCACGGGGAAAGAAGAGTGTAAGTCAAGGAACTGAATGAGATCATCAAGACCAGGCTAAAAAGGTTAACTGAGGATGGAACTTGAGACAGTGCAACATTTCAAGGACCTGGGACAGACGATGACAGCCAAGAAGCAGTGAGATTGGCAGTCAGAGAGGTAGGAGGGAAAACCGAGTTTCCATGACGCAGAAGTGAAGCCGGCAGAAAGTTTCAGGACACGTGCGGTAACTGACGATATCATGTGGCACGGTGGGGATTACTGGCTTTGGTGGTTGAGTGCAATCCATGGCTTCTCAGGTAGTAATTCTGTAAGGTTGTAGAGACTGGAAAAGAGGCACAGAGTGCAGGCTATTCTTCCAGGAAGCTGGTCAGAGAAAGGAAGGTGACAGAGGTCAGGAGACAAAAGACAAGGAAAACAGAGAGAACGGAGAGAAATTCACTTAGGCGAGGGAAGAAGTGCCAAACTGGCGCAGAGCTTGGGAACACACAGCACCATTTAGTCAATTACTGTCTTCTTAAGGGATCCGAGGCAACCATGCAAATTAGCATGTGTAGGCCAGCAAAAAACGCACTTGACAGATCTTTTGGAGTCTAATCTTCAGAATTGGGCTAGGCTCGTTTGGATTACATTTCCTAAAGGTATCTTTAAGACAAACAAGAAGGCGGCAGAATGGTCCTGCCAGGCCCACGAGGCAAGCACGCACAGTCTAAATAGAGAACAGAATAAGGCAAGTAGAACAAGATGTGCTTGACTAAAGGAAAGAAGAAATGGAGTGAGTGAGAGGACAGAACCCAACTCAACAAACAGAGGTGAACATCAGATATCCGGTCTGGATGACAGTGGAATAGAAACAACACAGGGCACTTGAGGGCAGGAACCACGGGCAGGAGCTAGTTACGGTTTTTGAAACTTGGGAAGCACAGAGGATGCACACCTTTGTGTACCAGAGCGCATTCTGTTATTGTCGCTATTTTTTTTTTTTTTTTTTAATCAAAACACAGACGAGGCTCTTTGCAAGGGATCTGGAGGTAGCACACACAATAATAAACAGCCCCGGGCCGGATGTGGAAAGGAAGATAGTTTTTAAGGGAAGACTCCCCACCATCCTAAGTATTTCAGTAAAAAGGAAGTAGGACTGTTTGGAGCATTCAGGCCATCTTCCCCTGGAATAAGCCATCGCCAAGATAAATGACAGAAGGTGGCAGAAAGTACAAAACATAGATTTGCATAGACATGGATCACAGAGTCACCAATAAATTGAAAGCTGCAGCCACAAAAATGATTTGGACCGATTCACCAAATGCTTATTGAGCATCTTGTATATGATCGGCCTGAAGACATGGTGGAGAGCAAGGTCAATGCAATTCCCTGTGAATTGCTTACACTCAAGCAAAGAAGAACTTTCAGGGAGAGAGTATATCTGCATGTGTTTATGTACACGTACACACACACACACACACACCAGGGAAGAGTCTCAAAATGAGAGGAAGAAGAAATTAAAAAAAAAAAAAAAATCCAAGAGCTACATAGTCTACCTACTCAAAAAATTTGCAGAGATTGAAAACAAAATCCAGCAATTAGTCTGCTTGCCAGCTCTCATTCTGCCCTGACTCCAACCCCATTGCCCATATCATTCCCCACACTGGGCCTCCACTTCCGACAAGCACGTAAACCTGGGGACCCCACACAAATCTCCTAATTTCTCCTTTGGGCAGCACTGATACTTGGCAGCACAGCACAGTGTTTAAGAGACTCTGGAGCTGCCACATTATCTGGGTTCAACTTCCACCTGAGCAACTCAGAGCTGCCTGACCTTGGGGTAAATCGCTTAATCTCTCCGTGCCTCAGTTTCCTTACATGTAAAATGGGAATGATGACAGATCCTTCCTTGTAGGCCATCGTGCAGTTTAAATGAGTTAATCTGTGTAAAATACTTAAAATAGAGCCTGGAACAGAGTTGGTGCCCTATAAGGACAAGCTGTTGTTACCACTTGACCCACTTGAAATGTTCTCTACATTTCTCTCCCCTCATCCAAATCCACTGGTTTAAAAAGTCAGATATTTTACATCCCATTAGTGGGCTCACACGCTCAGTTTCCAACACAGGCATTTACTGAGGATCTACCATGTCCTGTGCTCCAGGAGAACTGGGATCAATCAGACCCAGTCCTGCTCTTGAGATCACAGTCAACTTGGGGAAACGGACAGACATTCCAATGAAGATCGTTACCGTAACTTGGCAAGAACTATGAACAGGCATTACCCATTAAGCGTCTCCCACAATGGAGGCTGCCCTTCTCTCTTGACTCCTAAAGCAGTCAGGTATCCCATCTGTACCATGATATTCTGCAGGAAAGGTGTTTGCTCTGTGTCCCCTAGACTATTTCACACATATGTGCCTTGACTTGTTCAACTTGATAGAAAGGAACCCGTTCTGGGACTGGGCCTCCTGATTCTGTCCCCCAGTCCACTCCATCCCCACAACTACCTCTTACCTACAGGTATCTGGCAAATGCATATTAACCTGTGGTTGGTTAGGATGTTTAAGCTTCTCTAGCATTAAACTTCCAGGGCCTGGGAAGCTGGGTTTCTGCTCTGGCATGACCAGACTACTTAATATTGCTGAGTTCCTTCCATATCCTCTCAGTATAAAGAGGACACTATGCATCTACAGACTAACAAATTAGTAATAACAAAAATAATAGTAAATGTTTACTGAGACTTTTCCATGTTCCAAGTACTAGATCAAGTGCTTCTGTATTTCACATAATCCTCCCGAAAGCCCTAAGACAAAGGGAACATTATTATTCCACCTTTGCTGTAGAGGAAACAGACATGCAAAGAGGTCCCGATGGAGCAAGGAAGAGGCACCAAAACCTGGTTCTCTGAAAATCTGGGAAGGTAATGGTGGGAAGCCATTTCTCGTTCCTCTAAGCGTTTAGATGGCTGGCACCAAAATGAAACTTCAGATCACCCAGAAGGAAAGTAAAGAGCCCAGAGCCAAAAGGAAGCGAGAGCCCCTTCCTAAAAACAGCCTATTCAGGCACTGGCATCCCACAGATTTCAGCCTCCCTGACATCTCTTTGCTCCTCTAAGATTTCAAAGTTCTCCAAAAGCATCAAACCAGCATGTGTAAACTAGCACAAAATATAAAACCAACTGGCTTTTTCCTTCTAGAGTTTATACTGAAGGTTTGAAGAAATGCACTGTTTCAGCAAATGAGGCAGTATTTCAGATCTAGGAGGAAGAAGGGATCTAAAGACATATACCCCATGCTGACAAGGGAGGGAGGGAGAACTGGGATGCATTTTATTTTTAAACCTTTAACATATATCTTTAACATATTGTAAAATTCAAGCAAACAGAGGCTCAGAGAAACATCCAAGCATTCAGAGCTTGGGGATGTGACTTGGGTTATCGTCAGTTAAAAAGAAAAAGAGGCACGAGGACAGACACTCCCTCACTCTCCAGCACCAGTTTCGCCAGAATCCCACCCCAGAGACAACCAAAACTAATCCTGTGGAACCTCTCCTGCTCCCTCCACTCAAGCTGCGAGGAACGCCCACGATCCCTCAGACACAGAACGCTGAGATCAAGATTCTTGCTAAGTCTAAAATAATGATGCACTCAATGCGCCTGGCTTAAAAACTGTCTGGTCCCAGAAAAGGATCCTAAAAAGCGACCAACGATCACAGCAATTAAAACCACTCTCACCACCGGAGTCTTCATGAAAACTCCTCATTCATTCAGCTCCTCCTCTGAACATTTCATGCAATTCACCAGTAACAGATCTGGGGTCAATTTACCCAGCCGCCACAGAGCAGCATCTGCTATTTCCCCGGTGGTGTGAAGAGTGAGTAGCGGCACAGGTAATCCCTGTGTGTAAATAAAAACCTGTGATGCTGAAAACAGGGGTGGGGAGAAGGAGGAACTCGGGAAGAAACAGCAGGTCCCTGGTGGCAGTGGTGGGACCCCCCAGAAAATGCCTCCTCCCACCTCTCAGTGTATTTGTATATATGTCCCCAGCACTGCAGGAGCTTCTAATTAATTTCATCACTGCCTCTTTTATGGAATTTCCACATAATGATAATGTGATCTGTCCAGGGTCACCCACACCCAACAGGTGGAGCGAACTCCTAAAATGATGCTATGGGTTTCACCCACAGGGCTGCCCGCGGCAAGAAGAGCCCAATCCAACAGCGAGATCACACTAAAAGACACGAGATGAAAGAAAATCTTTCTGATACCAACCCCAAACTGCCATGGAAAAGACATTAAAGTTCCCCAAAGACAGGAATACTCCAACCCCATCTTCCAGATGAGACATACACGAATTCATGTGCAGGCACTTTTTTTTTTTTCTTTTTTTCTTTTTTAGGAGAATCTTATTAAGCATTCTGTTGGGGCATGAACAGAAGCTCGTTTTATGCTCTAGAGATGTACCGTGAACTATCAAAGGTGAAATAGCCGATCTTCAAATACAATGAGCAGTAGAAACGTGATCAGGGGGGTGGGGGGTCGGAGGGGGAAGAATCATGAGCAAATTAAACCAACAAATATTTATCGAGTGCCTGGGCCTGGAGACTGAGATGTCCCCGTCAGAGAGCTCCCTTAACTGAGCTCTCCATGAGAAGCAGATGCAAATTCAGGCTTCCAGAACCATAAGCCATTAATCACACACCGCTTCAGATTAATTGCAATGCCTAAGATCCCCCACATCATTCTGCCCTTTTGCCCCCAAAATCGAATTCCCTCAAGTCCTCCCTAATTTTTCAGATCGATCACTAGTACCCCAAGCAAGCTTTCACCATGAGCCAGCCAGCCCACTGCTAACCAGAACTAGAACTCTCCCCACATCTCCCTCCATCCCGATCTGTGACCTTCAGCGTGCCGCGTGCGTCGACGTTAAGCTGCCCCCCAGCCACACGTTCTTTACCATCAGGCCTCCACCTCTGCCCTGCTCTTCAGATGCCCTGCTGGGCTATTTCAAATCCATCTGATGGCGCATTCAACAGCTAGTGAGCTCTCTGCCTCTCCTCCTACCATCCAGATTGTCTTGGGCTGCAGAGCAAATTAGTCGGAAAGGCACGGCCGACGCCACCAAAATCTAACCCCAAATATTTAGCCGGCGCCCCGGGGAAGGAGGAAAGTAGGACCATGGCGGCATCTTTCAACATAAAAATCTCTCTCCAATTGAATCACAACCCACAACCCTATTTCATATCGAGTGCCCAATTCTCCACAATGGTCTGAGATCTTTTGAGGAACGCTAGTGTCAAAATAGCACCCATGGGGAGATACCATCCAAGAACCAACACATGCTTTCAAATCGATATCTTAACTACAAGCACAACAAATCAGGAATGGATGCTGCCAAGGAGAAAATAAAATTCCGCTTGTCTCCTAAGTGGGCAGCAACTAATTACCTAACATGACCCCAAGAGCCTCCAAGTGAGAAAGCCAGGGCATCGGGGGAATAACACAGCTAGTCCAAAACCTTCCCAAGGAACTCGTGCCTCTGAACGCAGAATGTCATCGGATCACAGAATGAAGCAAGACACTGAGCTCCGACATCCACAGAAGCTACTGAATTTGAGAGAAATTCCAGGAGGCTGGGAGCCAGGACCCTACGGTCCTGAGTGCAGTGTTAATGCGTTTTTCACGAGCTTTTTCAAGAACGGAGAAGAGACCTATCATGTCAAGAGGTTTACAGTGATGTTTATACTTCCATTTTCTAGTCTCTTGGTTTGTTTGGTTTTTTTCCCCTAAGAAGCCCAATTTCTGTGAATCAATGACTCGGCGACATCATACTCCCTCCCGGTGGCTCACGGTAACGGGGCTCTCTCTGGTAACCAGCGCTCCGCCAGCTCAAAAAGGCTCAGCTGCCAGATCCCTGATCTTGCAGCAGACTTCGAGCGGAGCCGAGCACCATCTATCTGTTAGAGCTTGGGTACAGCCACTTGCAGCTCAGCTAAGCCATCATAAACCTTTAGCTTATGAGATCTCGCTCAATACAGCCAAGATAGCAACCTCCACCCACCCACCTGAGAGGGAGACGGATGCACAGAAGGATAAATAGACGGACAGCTCACTTGAACCCTGCATAGTTTCTCCTTCCACCAAGCATTTGCACTGCTAGGTAATCCCCCACTATTTCCTCTCCTCTAAAGAAGACCAAACACTGAAAAACTAACCCAAAGTACCCAATTGACAATTATGATGCTAGGGAGAGGAAGAGGGACCTGAAACACAGCAAAATGAGAATATGAACATTCTGCCCCACCAAAGCCCAGACAGGTAAACTGCTCCCCCAATGCAGGCTGATTAACGGCTTCCCTTCACTGCACTCCCCCCACCCCGCCACCTCCCCCCCACCACCTTTGCATCAGTGCAGGTCCTCAGAAAGTCAAATTTTCACTTACTCAGATCTACCAAGAATTCCCAGTGCCTTGCTATACGAAAACCCCACAAACGGCAGTTCTTCGCCCGAGAAACCGGAGAGGTTCAGCTGGCGCGGAGAGGATGAAACCCACGAATTCTTCTCTGGTTCATCAAAATTGGAGGTGTCATCATCAGACTTGAGGGTGGGAACGAAGGGGGGAGGAGCTGGTTAAAGGAAAACAAGAAGAGGGGGAGAGAAAAATTCAGACGGATTCGACACTGTTGCGGAGAAAATCGTCTTACTCCTTCAGCGGCTCCCGATGGCACTGCAGCGCCTGCTTTCAATCTAGCTCACACAGGCAGACCCAGCCTTGGCTCTTACAGCAACAAGAGATTAACCCCTTCTCTGCCAACATGGCCACCAACCGGCAGTTAGGCTGCCTTCCCCGCTGGGGTAAAACTGAAGGAGAAACTCAAACAGGTCACTTGCTGGAACAAAAGCACTTGGGGAACTCATGTGAGCAAGTGGCTCCTTCGTGAGATTTCCAGAACGCTTCGACAGAGCGTCAGGCTGGCAGGTGCCAGCATGCCAGCTGACCTACACCTATTTGTTTGCTCTCCTGGACAGCTCTAAGTCATTAATATTTAATGTTACCCACTGAAATAAGATGGCATGTATACATTTCGTGGGCTAACCGGGATGAGAGGAAGGAGCAGGAGAGGGGATCTGGGAGGTGTGTAACTCATGTTAGGGTAGCACTGCAGTCTAGCTCATTCATATCCAGAGGAGTATGCTCGGAGCTCTTATCAACCACTTTTTTTTTTTTTTAGTTCATTATCCCTCCTCCCCACCTCAATCATGCTGCCCGAATCCACCGCAGTTTAATCAGCATAATGAAACACCAGCCAAATAAAGTTCTTCCCGATGATTTACAGCACCCCTGTGCGCTGATGGTGTAAATGCACCGATGGGCATCGGCGTCCTACCTCGTTAAGGCATGACTCCCAGCTAGGGGCATCTTACATCTTCTCCACTTCCTGCAGACCTACTAAGCTCTCTCGGCCAGGGACGGGGGACACTCGCCCATCAGTCACCAGGAAGCTGCCCATTGTGGTGGGCTCCGGGGGGTGGAGCGGGCCAGAAGCGTTACCATGGCTGCAGGCTGAGGCGTCAGTGGCGAACCGGCCGGTTGAGTTGGCAAGCCAGGCATCACAGCCCCCGCAGTGCAGGCTTCATGCTCCCCACTCTGTGCGTGCTCTGGCTGTAACCCCACCTGGCCGCCTGCGTGGCAGGGGCCAATGCTGATCCAAGTGACAGAGCCGCATGAGTCACTGCCGGAGCTCGCTACAGCGCCCCCTAGGACAGTTGTCACAGTCCAGGCTTCCTTTTTAACCCCTCGTTTTCTGAACTAAGCTGTGCACCAGACAGGAGCAGCAGTCTTGTTTTCAGCTTACAGACCCAAGAGAATCTGTTTCCAAAGTACCCCAATGACAACAATATCGGAAGCAATGCCGGGGAGCAGATGGGAGTGGTGAGGGCTTGCGGGGAGGGGGTCAGGAAAGGAAGCCTCCACCAGGAGGTCTGGCTGCTCCTGGAAAGTGCCCAGGGGCATTCGCTGAGCTTCAGGTACACCCGAGATGAGGCTGGAGACTGAAAACATAGAAGGCACTACCAGAAAATTATTTAACACCTCCAAGCTCTCAAGAGAATTTAAATCTTCCCTGTTAGCATCAGAATCTACTTGCTTAATACTTTAAAAATTAGCTGATGGAAAGAAAAATTACACTGAATGCTTCAGCCCACATCCCATGTGTACTTCCATCAATATAGCCTCAAATCCAACCTGATTTCAATTACCTCATATATTTTTTTTAAGCAAAAAGAAAAAGAATGGAAATTACATTTCATAAGGATCAGAAAGAGAAGTTTTCCATGCCAAAAAACTTCAGATAAAGACTGAGGAAATATATGGAGATTCACAGATGATACTGACATGGAAGCATTGTCATTAATGGCACCTTACTTTAAAATCTGAGTGGGTTCCGCCTGGGTGGCTCGGTTGGTTGGGCAGCCAACTTCGGCTCAGGTCATGATCTTGCGGTCCATGAGCTCGAGCCCCACGTCAGGCTCTGTGCTGACGGCTCAGAGCCTGGAGCCTGCTTCAGATTCTGTGTGCCCCCTCTCTCTCTGCCCCTTTCCCACTCGTGCTCTGTCTCACTCTCTCAAAAATGAATGTTAAAAAAATTTTTTTTTTAATCTGAGTGGGTTCAAATCTCAGCTCCACCACTTGTCGGCTCTGTGACTTTGGGAAAGTCACTTAACCTCTCTGAGCCTCATTTTCAACATAGAGACAACTTGCTCAAAGGGCTGTTGGGAGGTTTAAATGAAAAAACTCTGTATAAAGTGTTTGGTGTATTTCTTTGCATTCAGTAAACACTCTGTAAAGATCACCTGCTATTGTCGTTATTGCACACACGAGATACACGTTCATGACAGATCCTGCGGTTATTGAAGGCTAGCGAGATACAGCACAATCTGTGTTGCAAATTCTTCTTCCCTGGGCAAATGACACACACACTCATGTGGATGTTTGTGTTTATCATATCATTTCATTCCTAACAGAAGTTTAATTCCCTTTCCACTATATACTAATTTATCTTTGGGAGACTAAAATAGAATTCCATTTCTGAGTGAGGAGTATGATTAATATAGGGGTAGGAGCCACCCTCTGTGAAATAATTATGATTTAGAAATTCTGTACCATAAAATAAGATTTCTCTTAAAAACTCCATCATGCTCAAAGCTAGCCCATATGGTCGAGATTAGAAAAAGGGCCAATCTTCAATAAAAGGAAGGAGAAGTCAACATGAAATATACCAGATGGTAACAGGTGAGATAGTCACAAGACAGATTAAAAGCTAGGGATATAAAGCTCTAGACAGGTAGTCAGTTTGAGTACAACAGGAAAGTCTGAAAAGGAGGGCTTATAAGGGCCACACTTAGGCAAGAAAAGAGCCAGAGCCTCAAGCCAAAAAGAAACGAGCAAATTGGAAATTATCTACCCACCAGAAAGTGACAAGGATGTTTCCCCTTGACCAAGATCCTTTAGGGGGAAAGAAATAAACTGGCTATTAAAACTGTAATCCCAGGTAGGATGTCTGTATTTATAGTATCCTGTATAGTTTGGGAACTACAAAACAAGAGATTAACACCAATACTGGCCCAGGATCACTGAGCCCTGAGGGCAATGGTAGACACAACAGGAGAACAACTTGTGGGGACACTCACAATCCAGGGCGCGCGCGCGCCCACACACACACACAGTCCCTGCTAGAAATGAGTTTACGATAAAAAAGTAAAAACCAACAACTACATATATTGAGGAAAAAGAAACCACCCAAACCACCACAAAAGAGCATCCTCACATATAAGAAATGAGAAAATCAGCCCTGCAAAAACTGCAGATAAAACACAATCTGAAATGGGCCATAAAATAAATTTATTACCAAGGCAGATGAGTAGAAACTCCAATAAAAGAATAGGATACTCTCAAAAAAGGACCACATACATTTAAAAGGAACCAAATAGAAACTTAAAAAATGAAAGTTATTGAATTCAAAGTTAAAACTCACTGAATGCATTAAATAGACGATTAGACACAGCCTAAGAGAAAAGTAGTGAATTAGCAGTTTGACCTGAAGAAATCACATAGACCCACGCTTTTCAAAGTGTGATCTGCAGACTGGCAACATCAGCATCACCTGGGACTTGGTTAGAACTACAGATTCTCTGGTTCTGCCCCCACATCCACTGAGGCAGAACCTATGTAATAACAAGATCTGCGGGTGGAGAAGTGCCAACAAAGAGACAAGACGCGAGAGATCAAGAGACAAAGAATGAGAAGGTTCAATACATGTCTTAACAGGTGCACCAGAAAGAGTAAAGTAGCTCAAAGTCTGGATGCCACATTTTGAAAGGATTCTGTAAAACTTGGTCAACTCTAACGACGACAAAGTATGTGACCACATCTGTCGTGGGGGTCTAATCCTCCTTTCATGTACCTTATAGGAAATGTTCCCTTTTTAAAAAAAAATTTTTTTTGATGTTTATTTATTTTTCAAAGAGAGAGAGAGAGAGAGAGAGAGAGAGCATGAGTAGGGAAGGGGCAGAGAAGGAGACACAGAATCCGAAGCAAGCTCTAGGCTCCAAGCTGTCAGCACAGAGCCCGACATGAAGCTCGAACCCATGAGCTGTGAGATCACGACCTGACCCAAAGTCAGATGCTTCACCGACTGAGCCACCCAGGCACCCCTGGAAATGTTCCTTTTTTGATTTCCATAAAATGTAATTTTTTTTCTTAAAAAAGGTATTAATAGGTCACTGGATTTGAGTCTATGTTGATGGAGGTACATATTACATCTGAGAACATAGTATAGTGCCAGGCACACAGTAGGTGCTGAACAGGTATATAATTAAATAACTAGAAAATGAATCTTGGAAAGAGAGCACCTAGCATAATACAGGCTACAAAGAAGTTATTTGATATTTGAGTTAAATGAAGAGGCTTTAAAAGTGGAGATTTTTCTGTCTGAAAAATATGTTAATGAGTGCCTATAGTAACATTTTCTGATACTATATTATGAAATCATCATCTCACCCCCCCATACCCACCACATTCAATAATGACAAATCAGAAGTCATATATTAAGATCAACTGTTCATTGGCAAAAGCCATTAAGGAAAAAAAAAAAAACTTTTCCTATATATTTTAAAAAATAAATCAGCCTGTGCATGAGGTCTCATCAGGGCACTTTCCCTGTAGTGGCAAGGGCTATGCAAGCAAGTTCTGGAGTGTTCCCCCACCCCCACCCCCAATTATAAGATAGATGGCAGAACAAGGTCTTCAGAAACAAAGAGCTATTTTAGGAGCTTTAGTTAATCTCTCTCCTATAAATTCTCTCTCTTTTCTTTAATCCTGACATTCATTAGAAGCTTTTGGGGGAAAAAAATTGAAATGCCTTCAAATTAAAAACAAAACAAAACAAAACAAAAGGCAAATAACAAGGAAAAGAGAACCAAATGGATTTGTCCTGTTAGACCTACTTATTTCTAACATAGTCCACCGAGCTCCATTTACCCCATTCCCACCTTTAATTTTCCAGGATACCATGCAAGCAACAATATTACAAATATAAGGGATTATCTAATTTTGGTATAGTGTTTAGTGCCTGCTTTCCCCACTGGAACACGAGCTCCATGAGGGGGAAGACAATGTCGTGCTCACGATTACACACCCAACACCTGGCTGTCCTTATTCAATGTTCAATATCTGTTCGGTTAAAGGAACGAATGATTAACAAGAACCCTAGATGTGTGGTAATTTCTTAAGCCTAATGGGCTATTTCATGCAAGTGCCGCTTTAGGAAACCTAGAGCACCCAATTTAGTCATGAAGAATTGGCACGTTAAAAAACAAGTATGACAACAAAAATCTGAACTAGATATAGCTCATGAAACTCCTATGACTTTTAATCATCACTGTGAGTTACACACACTGGTGAATTGTGTGTGGCAGAAGCAGAAGATGAATAATGGCCAACGTGGTGTCATAAAAGACAAAGGCACATAAATAAGTATTGCGTAATGATATAATGAAGCAGGACTGTGCCTGGAACACAGTGGGCATTCGACATTAAATCAAAAACATTTTCAACTTTGTTCTATCTACCATGATGTCCCACACCTTAAGAAAAAAAAAAAAGGTAATTCATTTATTAGATGCCACGTTCAAAACTAAAAGGAAGACGACCAGAAAATTAGCCATCTTCCAATTCCTTAAAATCTGAAGTACCAATGCGATCGCACTTACCCATGGTACAAAGGCAGAGAACTGCAAAGTATGTGAAGAGGAGGCTATTTATGTCATTTAGAGGTCAAGGTGTGGGTATGAAAAGCAGAGATATATAAATGGAGCGCTGGCAAGTTCTGCAGAAGGGGATACAGTGAATTTTGTGTGTTCCTGTGGGAAAGTGTCATGGAGGTGATTGAATGTCAAGAGTTGGTTAAAAGGGATCTTGGCGGGCTGGAGTGGGGAAGAGTACCGCTTTAGAAAAGCCACAGAGCACCAGCCGGAGAAAGACCTGGGTGATGAGGCTGGGAACGAAGTGAAAGTGAAATCTTGGCTGGACCTTGAAGCGGGGGAACCCTGGATCGGATTGACAGAAAGGATTATCAGAGAGAGTTTTAGAGCACTGGGTGGGTGATAGTGCCAGAGACCGATACCATCGCTGCAGGAGCAATGGTTGGAAGAGGTCGATGCTAGAAACCTCTTAAGGACAAGTCTACAATAGTCAACATGACAAATTCTACACTAAGGAAGTGATAACAGAAACAGAGAGGATGTGGATTAACAGCAGACAGGCTACAGAAAGAAGTGGCAAAATGTGACAACTGACACAAGAGCAGAGCTTTTAGGAATATCAATGACCAACTCTTAGGATGTGAACAACTCCAGGAGAAAAAGGTTCCAATGGTAAGAAGAGCAATATCCATTATCATCAGGTCATGGGAATGAGCCAACAGACAAGTTAGGGGATAGACAAATAGAGCTAGTTACTAAATATATGTTAGTAATTCAGCCCCATCAGAACAGACTCTATTCCCTAGAGCCTCGGGCAAGTCCCCTATTTCCTCCCCAGTGGGTAGGAAGTGGTCAGGTATAGCTCCTACAAGCAACACGTTGTGGAAGAAATACAAAAGGAAGACAAACTAGATCCAGTTTCCAATAGACTCAAGTAAATAAGAACTTCTCCCATGTCTCTGTTTCCCTAAAAGTCATAAAGAGACTTTAAGGTAATGCTGATTTGGCTGGTGATCAGTTTTTACAATGGTGTCTTCAAAGGAGATGAATAAGGAAGTTAGCATTATTCAAGCACGCATCAATCGCTCAATCTCAAGGATGCTAGGGTCTGGCTGCCAACAGCTAAGCAGATTCCCTCTCTGGTGGCAGATTCCAGGTCTCGATGGAGTTGTGGGCTCTGTCAGAATCTCACTATTCTCAAAAGCCATGTTCCTACCAGGCTGCTTAACATCAAGTTTTTGGTAAAGAACTTTGAATAATGGATTTGCTTTGAGAGAATGCTTTGAGAGATGCCTTCTCTCAATTCTGCATCACACTTCAACCAGACTTCTAACATTGTAGCTTTACCTTGTTTGCCCCCTGCTCTCTGGGTCTAGGTACTCAGCAAACCTGCAAAATACCTACTCAGGCTGGAAATGCTCCAAAGAGAGAATCCTTTCAAACCGCAACTAGTTAGGACTGCGTTTCCCTGCCAGCGTGGGTCTGGATAGAGCCAGTCTGGGGCCCAGGTAGAGACTCCCAGAACATAAACAAACAATGAAGGAGCTCATCCCTCGGCTTCCATTCCCTAGGACCCGATCACTCTAGTGCCCAACAATGTTCCCTTCTAGCATCTTCCCCCTTGAATTACCTATACCCAACAACACATCAGATAGCACTCATTCTCTGCCGCCCTCAAGACCACTGTAGTATCCTTTTCTCCAATATTTTAAAATTTATTTTTAAATACTATGAAAATCTTCACAGGCACAAAAGTAGTAAGGTAGTACAATGCACTCCCACATGCCCCTCACCCAAGTTCAACAACGAGCAACTCCCATTCCATTCCACCCCATCCCTGTCTTGTTTGCACGTTTGTTGATTATTAAAAGAAAACCCCGGACAAGGTATCATGTCACCCATAACTACTGCAGTAGATATCTCTAACATGGGGTTTCTCAACTGGGGCACTAGTGACATGTGGGAGTGGACAATGCTTTGTTGTAGGGGGCTGTCGTGTGTTGGAGGGCATTTAGCAGTTATCCCTGACCTCTTCCCACCAGATGCCAACAGCACCTCAAGTCATGACAACCAAAAATGTCTCCAGCCATTGCCAAATGTCCCGTGGGGGGCAAAATCACCCCCAGTTGAGAACCACTGCTCTAACAGATAAGGACGTCCAAAATACTGTTACAATACCTCCATCACACCCAACAAAACCACGATAACTCCATAACATTATATAACAACACGTTTGTGTTCAATTTCTCCAGTTATCCCAAAAATGTCTCTTTACAGTTGGTTTTTCACTTGAATCAAGATCCAACCAAGGTTCACAAACTGATTTGGTTGGTATGTCTCTTAATCTATAGCATTGAATTTTTTTTTTAATTTTTTTTTAACATTTATTTTTGAGACAGAGAGAGACAGAGCATGAACGGGGGAGGGGCAGAGAGAGAGGGAGACACAGAACCGGAAGCAGGCTCCAGGCTCTGAGCCGTCAGCCCAGAGCCTGACGCGGGGCTCGAACTCACGGACCGCGAGATCGTGACCTGAGCCGAAGTCGGACGCTCAACCGACTGAGCCACCCAGGCGCCCCAGCACTGAATTTTTTTTAATGCCATTTATTGGTCTAAGAAACTGGATCACGTGTCTCTGTAGAATTTCCCACATTCTGAACTTGGTTTCAGTGTAAACTTGTGACATCATTTAACATGTTTCTCTGTCTCTCATGTTTCCTATAAACTGGAAGTTCAACTTAGGGCCTTCTGTACGTTCATATTCAATTCTTTTGGCAGGAATACCTCCTGGTATTCTGGATGTGCTGTCTACTTAATGCATGACATTAGAGGGCATACAATGTCCGCTTGTCTCCCGCCTTCTGATGTTCAGAATGATCCATGGGTTCTGATGACATCAGCCTGATCCCTCCACCATAAAGGTCCTCCCCCCCAATCTTTCACTTAAAGGTTTCAGCAACCATTGATGAGCATTGCCTACAGCCATTATTTCATTAAGGGCTGCAGAATGGTGGTTTTCTAATTTCATCATTCTTTCTGCATTTATTAGCACATCAACGATTTGATTACCCTGAAATATAGTTCAAATAGGAAGGCAGAACAAATGCTTGGTTCTTTCTATATTTAGCAACATCCAAAGTAATGACTTGGGGGCCCTTAGCAACAAGTGCTAGAAGTGACCAGTGAGATTTCAAGTTATCATTATGAACTCATAAACTGTTACATATTTGATGCGTTTCAAGCCACTGCAATCTTTTTGGTGCTCATATTGTCCCATCTTAGGCCAGGAGAAGCCCCTCTACTGGATATTCTTGCCAGAAAAGTCAAATCTGAATCTATTTTTAGCTTTTAGAGCTACCTTACAGTTTATAGGGGCTGAAAGAATAAGTACCACCATCATCCCTTACTGAGGACTCAGAGACAAATAGGTAAGACAATGACCTAACTTCTTCATCAAGTCAACGGCATGTATACACATGTATATGTGTGTGTATTTTTTTCAATTTAAAAAAATTGCCACTCTTCTCTGGGAGGGTGGGTAAATTTCCTGCAGCCCTGCATCAAAGGTTATCAAGCACTTGCCTTGCCAAGACTAACGTGGATATTTCCATCCCTAGCTGGCTATCGGTTCCTTGTGTGTGTCCTTTGTTAGCCAGAGTCTGAAGAACAGGAAGGGTGGGTCTTAGACCCCAAACTGCCAGTGCTGTGAGATGAATATAATCCTTTTCTTTCCACCACCAGGGAGCAACAGGGTTGGCCACATTTATTTTCTATGAGGTGAGACACTGAAAATCGTTTCCAAACCCTTGGTCGTGGACCACCTGGACCTCCTACTCTTTGTCCTTTGGTTGTAACCTCTTTTGACTCCTGCCAACCACCCTATTTAGTTTTATCCAAACTTCACACTCAGAAAATGAGCGTAAATGCAATCGCCACGCGTCACAGAATTGACTCAAAAATTGGCTGCTGAATATAGTCCCAGATGTTTAATATCATTTTTGAATCTTTGGCCAAATGATTTCCATGTTTGATTGGTTGTAGAAGGTTTTTGGGTGAGAATTTAAGGATTGAAGACTCCAATTTATGGGCTTTCCAAAAAAACCTATTCCTCGCCTTCTCCCAGGAAAGGCATTACTTTACCTCATTTGGAAGTGATTTTACTGAACTGAAATTTAGCATTGCACTGTCGGCTTGCACTAAGAGACACTATAAGAAGCAGTCATAGGGAAACACCTGGGTGGCTCAGACAGTTGAGCGTCCAACTCTTGATTTCGGCTCAAGTCATGATCTCACAGTTTATGGGCTCAAGCCCCGCGTCGCAGAGGGGAGCCATCAGTGCAGAGCCTGCTTGGGATCCTCTGTCTCCCTCTTTCTCTGCCTCTCCCTCTCTCTCTCAAAAATAAATAAACATAAATAAAAAAAGCAGCAGCAGCAGTCATAGGGAAGTCCCCAGAGCACGTATGGGAGGGGTGAGGTCTACCATGTCACAAGGAGGTCTCACTTATGAGGAAGCCAATGATGAAATTCCTCAGGGCTCAGTATCCAGAAAATCCTCTCCAGAAAATGCTCTCTTCTGAGCAAACCATTTTGGATTTTTCTCTCATGGGACTGAGACTCTCATACAGTTGACCCTTGAGCAACACAGGTTTGAACTGCAGAGGTCTACTTATACACAAATTTTTTTCAATAAATAAAGCACAGTACTGTAAATGTATTTTCCCTTATGATTTCTTAATAACATGTTCTTTTCCCCAGCTTACTTTAAGAATATAGTAAGAATATAGTATGTAATACACATTACAAAATATGTGTTATTCAACTATTTACATCATCAGTAAGGCATCTCGCCGACAGTAGGCTATTAGAAGTTTTGGGGGAGGGGCACCTGGGTGGCTCAGTCAGTTAAGCGTTGGACTTTGGCTCAGGTCATGATCTCACGGTTTGTGGGTTCAAGCGAGGCGACAGGCTCTGTGCTGGCAGCTCAGAGCCTGGAGCCTGCTTCAGATTCTGTGTCTCCCTCTCTCTCCACCCTCCCCTGCTCACACTCTCGCTCTCTCTCTCAAAAATAAATAAACATTAAACAAAAGAAGTTTTGGAGGAGTCTTAAGTTATATGCAGCTTTTTGACTATGTAGGGGTCAGCACCCCTAACCCCCATGCTGCTCAAGGGTCAAGTGTAACTGTTCCCATTTTCCTTTTTGTTCTGGCCACTAGGAGGCTAAGAGTCCCAAATCTGTCCTTGTCCAGCAACTTGACCAGAACTTGTTTGTTTTTACCTTTATCTCTGACTTGATTTCTTTACTGTGCTATTTCCTTCAGCCAGATTCCTACATTTATTTATTTTTATCCTTTTGATATTGCAATTATCTCTAAAATAAGCCATCTCAACTTATCTTGGAATAAAGTGAAATGCTGCATATTTTTAACATTTCTGGATGTAGCTTCTAAATTCAGACTAGAGCAGGGAAATCCCATAATCCTAATTTATAAGCAGTTAGCTCTTCTTAGCCTATTTTCTCCTATCAATAACTTACTTTCTAAAAACAGAACAATCCCCAAGAGAGACATAAATATTTGCCTGTATAGCCCATAAGCCTGTAACAGCTACTGACTACATGTCTTCATTATTCCTTGTTTATGTTGGAGAAGCAGGTGCCCACATGCTCCTGGTCTAGTGAGTTGAGTTCCTGCCATCACTACGATAGCATCCTCCCTCTTTCTACCCTCCTCTCTCACAGGCTGATCCCCTAAACAGTCCAGCTTCCCTTCCTCACTTCCTCCTGCCCCTGAAGCAACTGGGCGGCTGTCCAACAGGGAGATACACTTGAGGGGCAACCAAGGTGAATATAGGAGCACATCTACCAACCTCCTTGAACTAGCTCTGAAAACAAAGCATGGACAGAAACCTGCTCGAATGGTAGGAACCCAAAACAAGCAGACCTGAAAAAGACCCAAAACAAACCAACACACACACACACACACACACACACACACACACACACACACACTTCACAAGCCATTGAGATAATGCTGTTCTAAAAGCAGAACACTAAAATAAATAAATGAAATATTCATGTTAAAACCATAAGGGGCTTTCATTTGTGAAGAAAAGAACACTGTTCATCATAAATCAATGCCAGAGCGGCCAATTCAAAGGATAAACAGGGGTTTTATGAAGATCTCTTCATTTATATCAATGATGCAGGAAAATCACCTGACAATAAAAACTCCTGATTTCTTGGGAGACAGTATAGCGATGTTGTTAAGGGTATAGGCCACACTGGTGTTTACGTGAGTACAGAATATTCTGGGAAGTTACATAAGAAGCTGACAATTGTGGTTCACTTTAGGGAGACGCAATGGGCACAGAGTGAGAAGGAGACAATTTTCACTGTTTAAACTTCTGTGTCACTTGAATTTTTTTTTTTTTTTTTTTTTTTTTTTACCACAAACTATACAACTTTTTCAAATAAATACAAGCAAAGAGAACTTGGGAGTCTGAGAGACCCGAATTTGACTTCTGCCAACTACTCGCTCTGTGACCTTTGCCAAGTGGCTTCATCTCCTCAGGCCTCAAGGTCCTCATCTGAACGGTGGGACTAATCATACCACCCATCTCATAGAGCTGTAGCAAGTAAATGGGACAATAATATGCAGAATGTGCTTTGCAGAGCCCCTGGCACATACTAGGTGCTTAATAAATGGCATGGCAATATAATACACATCTAAAAAGTTAATGAAGAAAACTTAGTCCATCTTTAATTAAAAGTAAATATGGGGGGCACCTGGGTGGCTCAGTCGGTTAAGCATCTGACTTCAGCTCAGGTCATGATCTCGCAGTTCGTGAGTTCGAGCCCTGCGTTTGGTTCTATGCTGACAGCTCAGAGCCTGGAACCTGCTTTGGATTCTGTGTCTCCCTCTCTCTCTCTGCCCCTTCCCTGTTTGTGCTCTGTCTTTCTCTCTCAAAACTAAACATTAAAAAAAAATTTTTTTAATAAAAAAGGAACAATAGTAAGCTGGGTGGAGGATGTGGAGTAGAAGGCACAAAATGCCTTTTTACAACCACCTATTTGCTATCAGCAGGTGGAGATTAAGTCAAGCCACCATCTTGAAAGATAGGAAGGTTGTAAAGTCCGTCTGAGAAAAAAGCTTTAAATCCCTCAAAAGCAGAGCCTAAAACCCAGCATTTCTAAGCAGTTCCATCCACCCGTGGAAGTCCTCAGCCAAAAAGCAGTCTTCCCTTCTCCCAGGCCCAGAGGACAAAATGAAAGACCCCACAAAGATGAACGAGAAACCCTAAGGCTGACAGAATGAATTTTCTCCTCTTGCAGGGCTTTGCAAATGCTAATATGCACAGGAATCTTATTTCTGGGGATCTTATTAAAGTGCAGCCTCTGATTCAGCAGATCTAGAGGGGCCTGAGTCTCTGCATCTCTAACAAGCTCCCAGGTGATGCCAATGCTGCTGGTCCACAGACCACACTCCACACAACAAGTGAACCACAGTCTGGACTACGGTTCCACTGCTTGTTAGCAATGGCAGTCATGAGTGATTCTGATTACTGCAATATTTTCTCTCCTGGTAAAAACCTGGCCGATCCTTCCAAATCAGCGGTTCTCAATCAGGGGTGGCTGTGGCCCCCAGTGGACACTGGGCAATGTCTGGAGACCTATTTGGTTATCACAAACTGCATGGGGGAGGGTGCTTCTGGCATGTATGGGAGTAAAGGCCAGGGGGTGCTGCTGAATATCCTGCACTCACACAACAGCCCCATCACAATTATCTGGTCCCATGTGTCACCAGTGCCAAGGTTGAGAAACCCTGGGTTTTGGTTTTTGTTTTTTTTTTAATGAAATTTATTGTCAAATTGGTTTCCATACAACATCCGGTGCTCATCCCAACCGGTGCCCTCCTCAATGCCCATCACCCACTTTCCCCTTCCCCCACCCCCCATCAACCCTCAGTTTGTTCTCAGTATTTAAGAGTCTCTTATGGTTTGCCTCCTTCCCTCTCTGTAACTTTTTTTTTCCCCTCTTCCCCTCCCCCCTGGTCTTCTGTTGAGTTTCTCAGAATCCACATATGAGTGAAAACATATGGTATCTGTCTTTCTCTGCCTGACTTATTTCACTTAGCATAACACTCTCCAGTTCTATCCACATTGCTACAAATGGCCAGATTTCATTCTTTCTCATTGCCAAGTAGTATTCCATTGTATTATATAAACCACATCTTCGTTGTCCATTCGCCAGATGATGGACATTTAGGCTCTTTCCATAATTTGGCTATTGTTGAAAGTGCTGCTATAAACATTGGGGTACAAGTGCCCCTATGCATCAGCACTCCTGTATCCCTTGGGTAAATTCCTAGCTGTGCTATTGCTGGGTCATAGGGTAGGTCTATTTTTAATTTTCTGAGGAACCTCCACACTGCTTTCCAGAGCGGCTGCACGAGTTTGCATTCCTACCAACTGTGCAAGAGGGTTCCTGGAGAAACCCTGTTCTAATAACCAGAAAATAAGAGTTGGGTCGTGTCAATTCATCCCAAGACTATAAACCCCAATTTTGGAAGTGGGTCTTGAATCCAATACTGTCCTTTCCCAGGCCAGACGTGAAGCTTGGCGAGGTTAACAGATTAACAGGAAGAACAGGATGCCATATGTAGGGAAGGGGTCACCAGTTCATAGTCCATATTTTGTTTAAAATCAGGCACATGTGGTTCAGTAAGCCAATGAGTGACCCACTAAGCATTAATCTTTCTATGATTTCGGGCTACAGCAATTTAACAGGAACAGATGTAAGCAGACCTGAAGCTTAGACTATAAGTTCCCTGAAGACAGGACCATATCCAAATTTGTCCATCAACAGAGCTACGCTTAGCACAATGAGGAAGAAGGCAGACACTCAACATCATGACGAATCCTGTAGATTCAAGAATTCCAGATGTGCTAAATAGATGCAGAGACTAAACCACCCCTAGTGTGACATGGTTTATTATTTGTCATCACCACAAACACTATTACACTATTACTAACAACAATGATCTACGCCAAGGCATGCCTGGTTCTGTAGAAAGAGCACGGGCTCTAGAGTCACGCAGACCTCGATCCAAATCCCGATTCTCTCACTATGTGACCTGAGACAAGTTAACATAGTGTCCACATCTGTAATATGGGCATAATAATCCTTACCTCTGACAGAACTGTTTCAAAGTCGTACAGTGTCATGTATTTAAACAGCTAGTTGGCTACTTAACCAATACTTCCTACCATATTAAGGACTGGAGTAAAATGCCCAGTGAGTTATATGGTGCTTATTTCTGCATAGAACAGTATGTAAAGATTTCACCTGATGACACAAAGCCACAAGATCCCTTTCCTTTAAACCAAAGGCCATCATGCCCCAGGTTTATTGAACAACCACAGGACTGTGCATTTGTGGTTTTATGATGGCCACTCAGGGCCTGGTAGTGCACAATGATCATCAATGACAAAAAAGAGACCTACACAGCATGGGAACACCACCGAGTCACTCACTACCAGTGGAAGTGAAATGTACCCTCTGCTAACAAATGGTAAGGACCTGAAAACTCACAATCATTTTGCAAGAGCTAGGTCTTTCTGAGAATAGTGAAAAGAACATAATTTAGAAGAAGACTGTGTCGTAAGTAACAGACAACGTCTGAGCATTAGCCACAGACGTTCCAGGATATTTCCACAATCCATGTTCGCATTTCGCATTCCCCGTCAGGACGTAACGGTGTTGGACGAAAGGGACAAGCATGCCGGTTCCAATGACATCACTATGTCTGTGCAAGGAAGATATTTTAACAGATGTGACTAGAAAAGCACAGCAGGCAGCAAAACTTCCCCACTAACAGGAGCAAGTGTATGATGCCAGGAAATGGAGGCGTAACCCCGAAGGCATGAATGAGAGAGGCCCTCTGACCTCAGCATTCCAGAAGCTCAGAAAATATCAGGCTGGGTACCACCAGACTCTTGCCCAATACTGGAAACATCACTGGAATTGCAAAGTCCAGGGCAGCCAGTATACTTAAGAAGTCTCCTACTGGAACTTGGAAAGCCACCTTGAAATAATGATGATAATAATAAGCAGCTGAAAACATAAGCTGACATCTGATCGCGCGAAGGTGGGAATGAAACATCAGGGTAATGGGCACCTGGGGACCTTCATGGGGCAGTAACTCATCACAAAGCCTTTGACTTGCTGAGAGAATACGGGTTCCTGAACTGGGTCAGGTTCCTGGTTCGTGTACTGTTGCCCAGAGCAACCCTAAGAGGCTGGACCCAGGGGGACGCAGATGTTCCGTCTGACTTCAGCGTGAAAGCTGAGGCATGTTCTAGTTCCCCTCAGCAGCCACTCCCGATTCTGTCATTCATAAATTTGTCCAGACCCTTCTTAAACTACATTCATATATCCTGCCAGGACCACCTCTTGAGATGATGAGTTTTAGAAGATTATTACCTGCTGTGTTAAGCAGTACTTCCTTTCATTGGTTACAACAAGAAAAAGAAGAATTAGGGGTGAGGCAGCAGAAAGGCTAATGTTACTTTCATCAAGGGACAATCTTGTGTGTGAAAAGTACAGATATTTAATACCCTGGAACCACAAGGCATTGAAACAGCAACCATAAACTCGGCTTCAAGGGTTTTGCTTAATGAAAGTCACTCAACATGCATTTGTGGAAAAGCTGGGACTGGACAAAGGCATAATTTCTGTTAGAGTTACCTAGTTGGAAAGTAGCTCAAAGATCATGGAGCCCAGCAATGTTTTCAATCACACAACCCCAAGTTGATTGCAAATATGCAGGGATCAGAGGTTGGTTTAAAAAAATTCTGCAAGGGAAACTTAGTGAACTTCCCTAACAGGGAAATCTCGTAGGAGAAGCTCAGTGAATACCGTGTCTCTCTGCATTGTCAGGGATGCGACAGAACCTCCAGGAAAACGCACTACCAATCCTCGGGGGACATGAAGATGCCCCTCATTGGCTGAGCTACACTAAGTATGTGCCTACTGCAGGTGCCTGCAATATGGCACCCTGGACTGACTCCTGGAACAGAGACATGAGTGGAGAAACCAGTGAAATCAGAATAAAGTTTGAAGTTTGATTAATAGCAATGTGCAAATATTAATCTTAGTTTTGACAAATGTGGCACCGTTATATAAGATGTTATAACATTAGGAGACGCTAAGAGAAGGGCATGTGGGAACTCTCTGTACTGTCTTTGCAAGCTTTCTATGAACCTATTATTATTCCAAAATAAGGTTAATTAAAATTAAAAGACATTTTTTTAAAGCAAACCTATTTCATGACACTCCAGAGCCACTGCACTGGGAGTCAGAAGCCCATAAAAGCCATCAGGATTTTGAAAAATCAAGATTCAGGGCAAAGGACATGAAAAGACATTTTTCTAAAGAAGACAAACACATCAGGGAAAAACAAATCAAAACCACAATGAGATACCACCTCACACCTGTCAGAATGGCTAAAATTGACAACACAGTAAATAGCAGATGTTGGCAAGGATGTGGAGAAAGGGAAACCCCCTTACACTGTTGATGGAAATGCAAACTGGTGCAGCCATTCTGGAAAACAGTATGGAGGTTCCTCGAAGTTAAAAATAGAACTACCCTACGATCTAGCAATTGCACTACTAGGTATTTACCCAAATACTGATTCAAAGGGGTACATGTACTCCAATGTTTATAGTAGCATTATCAACAATAGCCAAATTATGGAAAGAGCCCAAATGTCTATCGACTGATAAATGGATAAAGAAGTGGTAGATACACACACACACAGACACACACACACACACACACACACACACACACACACACACACAGGAATATTACTCAGCCATCAAAAAGAATGAAATCTTCCCATTTGCAACAACGTGGATGGAGCTAGAGTGTATTATGCTAAGCGAAATAAGTCAGAGAAAAGACAAATACCATATGATTTCACTCATATGTGGAATTTAAGAAACAAAACAGATGAACATGTGGAAAGGGGGTGAGAAGAGAAGAAAGGGAAACAAACCACAAGAGACTCTTAACAATGGAGAACACAGGGTTGATGGAGGGAGGTGGGTGGGGGATGGGTTAGATGGGTGGTGGGTACAAAGGAGGGCACTTGTAACAATGAGCACTGGGTTGTAAGTGATGAATCACTGAGTTCTACTCCTGAATCTAGTATTATACTATACATCAACTAAAATTTAAATAAAATTTGAAAAAAATAAAAAGAAGACATATAGATGGCCAATATGTATATGAAAAGGTGTTCAACATCACTAATCGTCAGGGAAATGCAAATCAAAACCACAATGAGATACTGCTTCACACCTATTAAAATGACTATGATCAAAAAGCCAAGATAACAAGAGTTGGTGAGGATGTGGAGAAAAGGGAATTCTTACACACTGTTGGTAAGAAGGTTAATTGTTACAGCCACTAAGGACAACAGTACAGAGGTTGCTCAAAAACTAAAAATAGAACTACCGTATGATCCAGCAATCCCTCTTCTAGTCGAACACCCAAAGAAAATGCAATCAGTACCTCGAAGAAAGATCTGTGCTCTCCCGTTCATGGCAGCATTATTCACAATAGACAAGATATGGAAACAATCTAAGTGTCTATCAACAGATGAATGGATAAAGAATTTGTAGTATGTATACACACACACGAGAGAATATCACTCAGTCTGGAAGGAAGGAAGGAAGGAAGGAAGGAAGGAAGGGCGGACGGGGTGCCTGGGTGACTCAGTCTGTTCAGCATCTGACTCTTGATTTCTGCTCAGGTCATGATCTCACGGTTCATGAGATTGAGCCCCACATCAGGGTCTGCGCTAGCAGCATGGAACCTGCTTGGGATATTCTCTCTCTGTCTCTGTCTCTCTCTCTCTCAAAAATAAATGGATAACCATAAAAAAAAAATAAGATTACAGAGATAAAAAGGCAAGGCAAGAAAAGACTATTTGAACAGCATCTAAAGAAAACTATATCAAATCTTTCTAAAAGCAAAAAAGAAAATAGCCTGAAAATATACTATTGATTAAAAGCCCTGAACCTTGGAAGATTTGGGGATTGATGCCTGAAGATTAGAAAAATTAAGCAGTGTGGCTCCCAGAAGAAAAATAAATTTGCTAAGGCAGATTTATAAAAATGTAGCCTACTTAAACATTTGGGCAGGTTAGAGAAACCATCAAAATGGCTTTCAACTGGAAAACACTGGGATCTTAACCCAACTCATCATATATTAGGATTACAACATGGCTCGAACTAGAAGTCTGGTTTTGACACCTAGAAATGGATTCCACTCCCCACCTCCCCTCATCACCAAAGATAAAACACTCAAACAGGGTCACCTGGGTGGCTCAGTGGGATGAGCGTCTGACTTTGGCTCAAGTCATGATCTCACGGTCCATGGGTTTGAGCCCTGCATCGGGCTCTGTGCTGCAGCTCAGAGCCCAGACCTGCTTTGGATTGTGTCTCCAACTCTCTCTGACCCTCTCCTGCTCGTGCTCTCTCTCTCAAAAATAAATAAATATTTTTTAAAAATTAAAAAAAACAAAAACAACCCAGTCAGACCCACTGCTTTCCTACCGGCCCTAATCTATGCTAATCATTGGCACATTCAATCAACACATCCAAAAATAAAAAAATGTTTTAAAAAAATCAATTTTTTTTTAAGTTTGTTTATTTTTGAGAGAGAGAGAGTGCGTGCACAAGTGGGAGAAGGACGCGGTTGTGTGTGTGTCGGGGTGGGGGGGAGGGGGGGTCGGGGGTCTGGACAGAGGATCCAGAGAAGGCTCTGTACTAACAGCAGAGAGGCCGATGCAGGGCCCAAACTCACCAACTGTGAGATAATGACCTGAGCTGAAGTTGGACGCTCAATCGGCTGAGCCACCCATGTGTTCCCCAAAATCACCAATTTGTAAAAGCCCAAGCATTTTGGTTTTGTCAATAATAAATCAAATCTGTTTTTAATGAATTTCATTTGCACTAATTGATTCCAAAGTGATGTATGTATGAATGAATCTGCTGTGTGTGTCTATGTTACAGATTTTACAGGCTTGTGAGCAAAGACAAAATGTTTCTGAGGCAAACACGAACACAGAGAGGCATTTATGGGTTTCGTGCAGGCTTGGCCATTTGCAGAGCAACCTGGCACTTTGCCTCATTTTTGAGTCTTTTTTCCCAATCTGTGAAGGAAATACATACGTCCACTTTTCCTCTTAGAAGAAACTCTGTCAAACCAACCGGCAACCCTTGAACTCCATCAGTCTGTTCCTCTAACTTACTGAGAGATGATGTGAAGGCCACTTAAGCATAGAGTTTGATAAATGACCCCATTCTGTGCAAACAATTTTAAAGAAGAATTACCACTTACAGACAGCTACATCATTAGCCCTTTCTATCCCTGGAGATAATTGAGGCCCTTATTTATATAATTTATACCACCTTCTGCAGGCCAGAATAATTTCAGAACATTCTTAAGTGTTTACACTTAATCTGAACACCAGAAAGGAAGGACCGCAGCCCTACTCACAGTTACGAATGTTATTCCAGTCGATTTTGGAGAAGAAAGGGTGGCAGCAAAGGCCTTCAAACTTCAGTCTCTCTTTCTGGCCACACAACAAACTCTGAATCAGATCAAGTAATTCGCTGCTAACTTTTGGATCCTCCGGAAACTTCAAAAACCGCTATTCCAAAAAAATAATAATTATTATTTCCTTAGCAAACTCAGTTTCTCATGTCCCCCCAAAAAAGTATTTCTCATATATGCAAGTTTCTTTTTGTTAAAAGAAGGAAGTTTTGTGCCCTCTTAACTTTGGACCAAAGGCATGTTCCCAAAATAAATGGCTTGTTCACATCAATAGGCCTAGTTCCTTTGCAAGAGTTCAATATCCTTCATGATTTGACCTCGGTCCTCTCTCTTGTCTCATGTAGCTACACTCCCCATCTCACTCTTTGCTGTCCAACAATGATGAGCTATTTAAAGCTTCCTGAACAAATCATGCTGTTCTCTCTGCCTAGAACGCCCTCCCCAGCCCGCACCCCTCTTCCACCAGATCACTGCCCAGCTCCACCACCCCCCCCCCGCCCCGTAATCTACTTCTACACAAACACAGTGCACTGTGATTTCCGTGTAATAACAGGGAAAGAAGGCAGAGAGAGCCTTCTGCTCTCTCAACACTGTAAACCTGGTACCTAACCGTGCCTGGTGCCATTCTCTCATTACTGAACGAATGAACTGAAATGAAGGAAATAAATTGGCCCCAAGAATCATCTAATGGAAAACCTGAACTCAAGAGGAGACTCAAGAATAACAATATATATATATATATTAAGCATATAAAATATGTATTATACAATATGAAAATACACATTAAGCATTCCAGAAAGATGAAGTTGGGTGAGTTCGAAAAAAACTGAAATGTCTCTTCTTCCTTTCAGTTGAAACTAAAACATACATATCTATCATATCCTAAAGAAATGAGCTTAATAGGGGCACCTGGGTGACTCAGTCGGCTGGGTGTCCGACTCCTGATTTCGGCTCAGGTCATGATCTCACCGTCATGAGATTGAGCCAGATGTCAGGCTTTGTGCTGACAGTGTAGAACCTCCTTAGGATTATCTCTCTCTCAAAATATTAAATAAACATTAAAAAAAAGAGAAATGGGGGGCACCTGGGTGGCTCAGTTGGTTAAGCATCCGACTTCGGCTCAGGTCACAATCTCACAGTTCGTGGGTTTGAGACCCGCGTCGGGCTCTGTGCTGACAGCTCAGAGCCTGGAGCCTGCTTCGGATTCTGTATCCCTTTCTCTCCTCTACCCCTCCCCCATTCACACTCTGTCTCTCTCTCTCTCTCTCTCTCTCTCAAAAATAAACAAAAAAATTTTTAGGAGAAATGGGCTTAATCTACTAGAATATACACTTATTAGAAAATAGTTTTAATTCTACTTCATATACATTCCTGTATTTCTAATTTCTGCCCCCATTTCAATTTTCCTGCCATATTCGATAGCTAGTGATACCGAGAAAGAGCATAGCATAGCATCAAGAGCATGGACTTCCAAGCCAGACTGACTGTGTTATTCTAGGCAAGATGGTCTTGCTTAACCATTGTGTGCTTTGGTTTCCTCATCTGTAAAATGGAAGTAGTATCTACCTCTTCCATTGTTTGAGGATTAGCCGAGTTAATGAACCCTATTTTTTTTTTTAATGTTTAGTTATTTTTGAGACAGAGAGAGACAGAGCATGAGCAGGGAAGGGGCAGAGAGAGAGAGGGAGACACAGAATCTGAAACAGGCTCCAGGCTCTGAGCGGTCAGCACAGAGCCCGATGCGGGGCTCGAACCCACGGACCGTGAGATCATGACCCGAGCCGAAGTCGGACGCTCAACCGACTGAGCCACCCAGGCGCCCCAGTGAACCCTATTTCATAAAGTCTAGGACTCAGTTATTCCCTTAACAGCACTGAAATAAAAATGCATTTTATAACCAATGAAATATCATAGATTAATTGGCAACAGTTTTTCTTTTTTAACGTTACCTAAAATAATGGCATAGGCTTACAATGACTGGCAGCTGAGAGTCAATAAAATACAATCACTAAAGCGCTTAGGACAGCTTTTAGCACAAAGTGCTTTATAAGTATTTGCTGTTGTTATTATCCAGCACTACTGATTTACATTACAAAGGTTCACTTGTACATTTTTAAATGACAGTTCTCAATATTACTTCAAAATCTACTAATGGCTCTTTACCTGGAAATTCATGATGTTATTGAAGGTTCTGGCTGACGTTCCCTCAGTGAATGGGGATCTTCCATAAACCATCTCATAAGCAATGACTCCCACTGACCACCAGTCACAATCCAGACTATAGACGCCTTTTCCGTCCCCATTCATCACAGTCAACACTTCAGGGGCCATGTAATCTGGGGTCCCAATCGGGAGTTTTGCGTTCACCTGGAAACCCATAAGCAAAATGAACACAGCAAAACTTTCAATTATTCTCGAATAGATTGCCGACAGCCACGTTTCAGACACAGGCTGATTTGCCACTGATTACTATTCTCCCAGGCACTTAAACCTTCTGTCAAGTGGCACGCTGTCAGGAAATGCAAACGATTTACTAATTAAAAAAAAAAAAAGTACATAATATAATCCAAAGGCAAAAGGGCAAGAGTTGTTGATGATATACGCCCTTTGGTTACACAAATGAGAACTGGGGAAAGAACGGAAGGTGTCTTTCCTGATACATGTTACACAGTATTTCTCTTACTTAGGAAAACAGCAAAATGATAATAAATCCTAAAGACGAATCTATAAGATCTATCTACCCATTATTGAAAACCTGGCAGCTAGCTGGGGCAACACGATATTGCAAACGCATTGTATCTCAAGTTTAAATATTTGGAATCAACATTCCTACTTCAAGCCACCCACAGGGCAAGACATGATAAGTATCTTCCACCAGAGACCAATGTGAATGAGTTCATTTCCCTCACCCCAAACTCCTGTTCCTGTGGTTGCCTCCCCACTGTTCAGAAATCCACAGCCCTCCAATCCAGTGGCACTCAAGCACCCAACCCTCGCAAAGGTTAGGACAATGTAGTAGGTCTTTTTCTAAAGCTAAATATATCCCATTTAAAGAACTGTCCTTTTTTCTGAGAACTTGTCCTTCCGACTGTTTTAGTGTTTACATGTCCTTTGTTTCTTGAAATGAGGCCTGATAAAAGACTTTCTGCCCCCTACCCCCTTCCCTTCCTAGACAACAGAGGAAGTCAGCAACGTTTTCAGCCTTCAAAATTATTTTGAAGTCTTACTGAGCCATGAAATTTGAAGGCTAAGGATCACCTCTCTGACTTCTTCCCTATCAACACAGAAAGGGCCTGATGTTAGTCATATACTGTGTTGACCAATAATCCTACAGCCGTCCAATAGCCCTGCCTTTAAAGAGGTTTCTCTCACATCAGCAGTTACATGGGCAGAAACGATCTTTCTCCCTATTAAAGGATGTCGAGTGCCCCCGAGTGACCTTAGATATTTTGTAGGTATGGCCACACCCCTTTAAGGCTGGGCTTTATATTAAGAAAGGCAATTTGCTTTGCTTTGTTTTGACCAGAAACTTAGTCCCCTTCTCTAGGGACAGACACCCAAGCTCTTCCAGCTCATAACTTTAATCTTGTCCATTCCTCTGCCCCAAAGACCCACGATTATAGGAAACAGACCCACTCTCCCTACTCCTTCTCTTTTCACCCCTTTTCTCAAGCCCACCATAGGTTTTCCAAACCCTAAATCCAGACAGCAGTGTGATGCTGTTATTCTTTACACCAGTCATCTGTTGCTTTGGGCAACAGAATTTCCACTGGGAGGACGCCTGGCTGGCCCAGTCAGCGGAACATGCAAATCTTGACCTCGGAGTTGTGAGTTCGAGCCCCACACTGGGTGTAGAGATTACATTAAAAAAAAAAATAAAATCTTTAAAAAAAAAAGAATCTCCACTGCGAGTACCCACTGGGAAAGCTGGACAGTCATACCGCCCAAGAAAACCAAAGGCCATTGTTGATAGACTAAAGTGGGGAGAAAGGACACCACATCCGGTCTAAGACAGGGTACCTTACGCTTGAGGAATTGAAAGTAGCTTAAGTCAAGAGGAAGCCTCGATGCTGGGGAGCCTGAGCTAAGACTTCTATTTTTTTTTATGTGAAATTTATTGTCAAATTGGTTTCCATACAACACCCAGTGCTCATCCCAACAGGTGAAGACTTCTATCTATCTTTTAATGTGTATGTAAATGTTAATGAGCTCAGCACAGGATTCAGATTAAACTACAGGGTTTTAATAAAAACCCTCAATACTGACAATGAGAAATAAAAGTATTTTTTAAATATGAAAACAAGAGGAGAAAAACTGCAATGTCATCACTGATTAAACGCTTACCCTTTATGCCTAATTACCTTGCAGAACCATTAATATGCAATCCTCAAACATGCACTGCTTGCACTTGCTGGGTTTTATTTTATTATCACACTAGATTGTTTGGAAATATTCAGTTCTCCTTGTTTGCAGCGCACGGGGATTGGTCACTTGTTCACAACCAAAGAGTCGAAAGGAATTGGACTGGGGCACATTATCAGCATGACCCAGCAAAGGGCATAAGTCACCAATGCCTCATTTTCAAACTCATGATTAGACTTATCCAAGAGCGTCAGGTAACTCCCTAACTACTGCCCTCTAACAGATATGTGATTATACACATTTATGTCTAATCACTTTATAATTTTCAAAATTTTAAGGAAAATATCCCTAGCTTCCCTTATGGACATCTCTGACATAAAGTATATTAAGTACTTAATAGTAATTAACAAAGGCTTTTAATGACAATTTAATGACTGTTAAATTTCCATTAGCTACCGACCTCCAAGCACATTAAACCCATTTAACACGTAATACCACCATCCTGACAAGGATTTTGCAAGATGGTTTCACTCTCTTCTGGTGGCAATTCACAGCCAGCTAATCTGGGTGAGATATTAAAAGTGGAGCCATGTACTGTGGGCCAGCCTGCCTGACAGGACACCATCTGATAATTAACTAGTTAATTTTCACTGTATTGATAAGGAAGAAAATACACCAATTCAGCAGGAGACAATAAGAAAATGACTAGGAGACAGAAAACTGAGTTGTATTTCAGGAAATAGAGAGGTTAAGGCAAGAAAAAAAAGGGGGTAGATTAACTTAGATTCCTTTACAAGCAGAAAGCAGATGAGAAGTAAGAAAACCACCATCTGCCTCCTCCCAATCCTCTTCCCCTAAAATGCTTATTAAACATAAAACTATTTCAGGGCGCCTGGGTGGCTCAGTAGGTTAAGCATCTGACTTCGGCTCAGGTCATGATCTCACAGTTCGTGAGTTCAAGTCCTGTGTCAGGCTCTGTGCTGACAGCTCAGAGCCTGGAGCCTGCTCCGGATTCTGTCTCCCTCTGCCCCTCCCCTGCTCGTGTTCTCTCTCAAAGAATAAATAAACATTAAAAAAAAAGTCTTTTTAAAAAACTATTTCAACCTAACTTTCCCCATGTAGCTGCCCAGGGCAGAAACATCCGCCTGCAGAAGGAGGGGGGATGGGGGGCGTATCTCACTATGTTGTTCCTCTTGGGGAAAAGGAATAAAAGCTTTTCACTCCTACATAAATCTCAAAAAAGTCTATCTCCTATGAGTTTCCAACCACTAAATGAGGCTGATTAACACTTAACATGCTATACTGCTCTTTGTTTACAATCTCCTTACAAATGTTTGTGTGAGAGCTGAAAGAGACAGGTTGGAAGCGTTCACTATTTGTGACTCTTTGAGATTCTAATAAGGTAAGGTGGGTGACCAAAGTCACACCGCAGGTCAAAGGCATATCTCAGTTCAACAGCCAAACCTCTAGGCAGTATGGCCCCATGTTAGTAAGGAGAATACTCCAAAGTAACATTCTGACTAAGCGGCTTGGAATAATGACAATGGAAGATGGAAAACCCTATAGATCTAAGAGTCACAAATACCTAAAATTCATAGATAATATTTGTGAGCAGTAGGGAAAGGATTAATTGATTTTGGGTGAGTAACATATATAAATTTCAGTAAATGTAGATTATATATGGTATATTTTGAGTACAAAAAATATTCTGAACCCCCTTTTCACCTAGGAAACATTCTACTTAAAGGAAACATGTGCTTAACCCACCAAAAATACAAAATATATTTTAAAAAAGTATAATTCTATATCCATACGCAACTTCACCTAGATTGTAGATTATTGGTCTTCCATAATTAAAGGGCCTTTGCACTGAAAACAATGCTAAAAATTCCCTCCTACGTGCTTGTCACATTCTGGCCCTAAAAGTACAAAGTTCTGGAGAGGAGACTCTTTCTCCAAGAGAAGAGGAGATGACTGTTCTCATGTGTTGGACTGAGTGCCGTCTTTCCTTCACCAGACTAATCAGGGATTGAGCACTGAGCTGCAAATAAACCTGAGTGACCCTGGAGGGCTCCCCGGAAGTGAAGGTTGTTCCAATTAGAAGAACTGAAAAGGGTAGTCTGAAGCCCTAAAAAACAGAAATCTGAAATGAAGTAAAGTCCAGTCTCTCCATCAAGGGCTCTGAAGAAAGTGATTCCAGATGCACAGATCAGGCCTTAATTTATTCCCATTTATTTACCAAGTATTGACTTTGGACCACAATCTAGTTTTCCAAGTAGATTTTCTTATTGCAAGCACGTAGTGCTGGCTCTCATTAATAAGCTTTCTGATGTTTCTCAACTGACTTGCAATGGTTCTCAACCAGGGGTGATTTTGTCCCCAAGAAACACTGAGCAATGTCTGGAGAGATTTCTGGTTTTCACAACTGGAGGGGAGGATGTTACCAGCATCTAGTAGATATGTAGCTAAATATCCTAGAATACACAGGATAGCCCCCTGCAACAAAGAATTACCCAGAGCAAAATGTCAGTGGTGTTGACCATGTACCTATGCTTCAATTATTAGACTATGTACCTATGTTTCAGTTTATTTCTAGATGCATGAGTTCATTACAGTCACTCATGCAATGTACAAGTTTTTCAATCCTAGATGATAAAACTTCGCATTACTTTTTTTCCTCTGCTTTATTCCAGTAAATTCAAAACTTAAGTTTTCATACCTGTTTCTGAATTGCACATAATTTTTAAAACATAAAATGCTTTGATCCTATAACCTAATTCTCATTGTAATGATCAAGTAGAATCAATTACAAGAACATAATTTGGGAGGAGGGGAACCAGCACATAGGGAGACTGTTTCTCCAAGGATCTGAACACCAAGCAAATTATCTCAAGTAATCCTCAGGTCTGCAGAACAGGGTGGCCAGCCCCTGGAGTGCAAAGAGTTAACACAACCCCAAGCCTTTTCCTAATATCAACCTAACAATACCCATCTTTCTTCCAAGGAACTTGAGCAAAAAAGGCAATTTTACATATTTCCCTTCATAAGGACTTAACTCTTAGAGGCTGGAGGGAAAGGGGGCATTTTAAAGAATAACCTCCCTAACCTCTGAATTTGTGCATTTTAACTAGAATCAGTATTTTATTGAGAAAGAATCAAATGCCAAGTTCCTAAGAATTTTGTCCAGGTCACCAAATGACTCCTTTGCAAAATAAGTCTTAAAGTCTAAGTTGATTTTCTCGTAGACCTACCATTTTTTTGCATAGTTGCCATGAAAATTCACACTTTAGTATATACCAACTTTATTAGATTTTTTTTAATTTATATATATTTTTTTACTTTGTCATCTTTTTCTAAAGTATTCTTGCTCTTGGTCTCAGCAGATACCCTCTTGCCTTCCTATTTAGCAGGCGGAATACAGCGTAATTTTTACCAAAGATCCAGGACATGGAAATACATTTTCAGCAGTAGGTTCTTAATGCTTAAGGATATTTGTTTAAATGTGCCAGTGATTTATTTTAATTTTGCTGCATAGGAAATAGAAATTTGAGATAAAGAAGATGATAGAAGGCAATCTATAATAAGGAAAATGAAAAGAAAAACAAAATAAGCATTTTCCCTTTTTAACCAAACTATTAAGGATGTTCCTAAAAATGTTTTGTAGGGTATTAACAGATGTTATACATAAAAGGGTGCCAAGATCAAGTAAGTCTGGGAAACAGCTCCTATCCCCCTATCCCCACCCATGGAGAAATCCTGCCATATATTGGCAGATGAAGATTCCAAAATGTCGCTCAAAGTTTTCCCATATTTTCCAAACTTACAAGGACCACAGAACACTTTGTAGCATAATCTCTATTAAGCTATCTTGCTCCATTTTGTTACCATCTTATTCGAGCTCATTTTAGCCGCTGATCCAAAATCCACAAGCTTGATGTGTCCTATTCGGTCAATGAGTATGTTCTCAGGCTTGACGTCTCTAAGAAAATCAGGGCCACAAATTAGTATTGTCTTCTCCGTGCCAATCAGCAAGCAACTATTAACCTAGGATATCAATTCAGCCAAGAATCTCAAGGTCTATGTCCTGCTATACATACCTCCTGATTGATAGATATAAATAATAAGCAAAACATTCTGCAAATAAATTTAAGTAAGAAAAAGAAGGAGAAGAAGGAAAAGGAGGAGGAGGAGGAGGATGAGAAGGAAGAGGAGGAGAAAGGGAAGGAGATGGAAATAGAAAAGAGCAGGAGGGAGAGAGGAAGGGAGGAGAAAGGAACAAATCTAAGTTATTAGATGGATTATTTCTCCTAGAGACACACATTTTACATTATGAAAGCAACAAGGGGATTTGCCTAAGGTCATGTAGCTAAGTCAATGGAAAAACCTGAGATTCTATTCGAGGTCTCATGACTCCTGACCTAACTGTGGTTCCATTCCCACAACATTCTCAGAGGTACATAAAACATCACACGAGCAAGGATGCAAAAAAACATTTTTCAACAGAGGGTGGAACACCTGTGTGAATTACTAACTAATTCTATAAGGTCAGAAGTACAACTCCATGGGCTTCTGCCCCTACATGGTATGCCAGTTCCTTCTGCAAATCAAATTCAGTTCTTCTACCACGTAACCTGAAGAACCCACGCAAGAGTTCTCAGTCTTATCAGCTACATTAACAGATCTTATTAGCAAACTTGAGAACGTTATAATTATAGATCTAGTTCACTGCTGAATGAGTAAGCTGAAAGGTCTGCCATTTTGGAAAATATACCTTCAGCCATTTACAGTTAGGACTGGTTAAAATTTGGGGGTGTCTGGGTGGCTCAGTCGGTCGAGCATCTGGCTCTCAGTTTTGGCTCAGGTCATGATCTCATGGGTCCACAAGTTCAAGCCCCGCATCAGGCTCCACACTGACAGTGCACAGCCTGCTTGGGATTCTCTCTCTCTCTCCCTCTCTTTCTTCCCCTTCCTACACACTCTCTCTCTCACTCTCTACCCCAGAATGAATAAGTAAATAAATAAATAAATAAACTTAAAAAAAAAAAGACTGGTTAAAATTTGGAGGGAGCATTATTTTGATGCTGAAATCATGCATTCATTCATTCATTCTACTGTGGGACTTGTTTAGGTGATACAGATAAATTCTCAGTATACTACCTGAGTCTCACTTACCGATGCACATATCCCATCTGATGAATGCTGTGAACAGCCAAAATCAATTCGGCTAGGTAAAACTGAATCGTATTTTCATCTAATTGGTCCTCATATCTGTTCAAAAGTGACAGCAAGTCCCCTCCAGGCTGATATTCCATGACCTGTACAGAATACCAAAGTTATTAATTCTTCATACACCCCAAAAGGGAATGTCTCAATTAGAGCCTCAAATGCTGCCTGACGTGTTATAATTACAACATCTCCACAAAGCAACCAAGATGTGAGAGACATATTGTAAGTCACGTAGGATGAGATCCCTGCCCTAAGGAAATTACATCCAATACCCAAGAGAATCACTATAATGAAAGACTAGTCCCAGACACCATGCACAGTGTTTGCAAGGTAAGCTTGAAAAGCTGAATTAAATCCACCCACTCACCTACCCACCCACCCAAGTTGACACCCCAGACATTCCCTAGGATTCGGTACACAGTGTAGATGGAAATTGCTGGAGGGCAACAAACCCTCTGGCATCCCTTCTGTATTTCTCTCGGCACCCAGCAGAACACAGGAAGGGTGCACCAAATGTGATACAACCTTTTCCTGCAACAGTCATCTGACCACGTCTGTTACAAATTTAAATGTGAAATATATACTCTTTGACCTAATAATTCCACTTCTGACCACTTATCTTACAGGAACTTATAGTAGTTTGTAGATCAATAAGACACACAGATTCACTGCAGCATTGCTTGTGACACAGGAGAGAGAAAAAGCCTGGAAATCACCCAAATATCCATCATTAAGAAATTCCTGAAATATGACATATCTAAACCATGGGACAAGATGTAGATATGAAAAATGAACAGACTCCCTTTATTCATACTGCCGTGGAAAGCTGCCCATGATAATATAAAGTGACATACAGGATAAAGTACAACCTCTTTTTTCTGATAAAAAAATTACTACATTTGTTAACATATACATTATATTATGTTTGAGGCCGGTTTGCCTGGGTGGCTACAAACTGCAGCCTGGTGACTTAAGCTCTCAGCCTTCCAGTTTCATCCACTGTAAAATGAGGATAAGACTAATTCCCTCGCAACACCCTGCCTGGCACCAACAAGGTCTTCAACTGCCAGTCAGGAGCCTTCCTTTCCCGACCTTCGCTGCATAATCCTTTCCTGGCTGGGAGAAGCCGGGACACATTTCGACCACTCTTACTCAGCTCTCTCTCGTCCTTTGCTCTGATTTCCCATTTTGTGAGCCACACTATAAATGTCTTTTGTTTTAAGTTGTCTCAAATCGTTTCTGGAAAGAGGCAAGATCCAAATAAACATCTTAAAAAAAAAAAAAGGACTAAATCTCTCCAACTACTGCATTCCAGAAGCCAATTTTGGGATGTGAATTCTCTCCCTCCTCCTCCAAACTCCTGTTTGCTTTTGGTCCAGAATTAGAAGAAAGCTCTAGTCGAGTGAGACATGGAGCATCTGTACATTCCGCAGAGGCCCCAGGCTGGTCCAGTAAAGATGCTGCCCAGCACCGAGTCAACCCTACCCCAGAGACCCCTGGAGGAGCCAGTGACCTGCATGTCCTCCCCAAGGGCTCTGGGTCACCTGGGAGTCTCCCCCACTCACGTGGCATCTTGCATGGAGCACAGAGTCAACCAGATACTGGACAATTTGAAGAGTAAGGTTCCATCTGCACTGTAATTATTGGGGAAAAAATGATTTATGAACTAGCAAGAAGGGTGAAGTGTAGAAGGAGTGGCGGCTACAATGCAGCCTTTATTGCCCCAAAGTTCACAGCAGACTGAAAGCTACCAGTCCCAGTCCTAGAAGAACCCACAGGAGCCACCTGGCTGCCTAAAGCTCACCCACTGATTCCAACCTGGTTCTCCACAGGCCCTAGTTATGTCGGTGAATGTTAATTTTTATATCTGTTTTAAACATATATTGCCATTAAAAAGGTCTTAAATGCCTTCTCCCCTCCCCAAAAAAATCACCAGTAACAACAGAAGTACTCATGCTTTTAGAACGGAAACATCTTAAAATAGGAACAATGCATATTTATGACGACACATCACAGTTAAAAACTTTCTAACCTGGCTCTATTAAAGATGTGAAAAATAGGGGCGCCTCGGTGGTTCAATCGGTTGAGTGTCCAACTTCGGCTCAGGTCATGATCTTGCAGTTTGTGAGTTCGAGCCCCGTGTCAGGCTCTGTGCTGACAGCTCAGAGCCTGGAGCCTGCTTTGGATTCTGCGTCTCCCTCTCTTTGCCCCTCCCCTACTCATGCTCTCTCTCTCTCTCTCAAAAATAAACATTTTTAAAAACTTTTTATAAAAAAAAAAAAAGATGTTAAAAATAGAATGGCTGTAAGTTTAAGGATGACAAAGTCAAACATATAGCACCCACTGGCAACTTTTAGGAGCTCACAAACTGACCACTCTGTAATACTTCACAACTTCACAACTATTCCTGAAGACTCTATTTTGTAATGACCAGTAAAATAGTTCAGAAAATAAGAACCATCTCTTAAAAGGCAAAAAGATATGTATTCTGTGTGCTTATTCAGAAGATCCAATTTCCTGAGCTGAAAATCCCCACCAAAACTAAGATCAGTCTTTTCTGAGTCAAACAACTTTTCATTTCTTCAAAACCAGGGTTGATTGGGAAGACAAGTGACAAAAATTACAACAGCTGCGAGGCAGCATGTTCCACAACATGGGACAAAATAGACACGAAATGACAAACCCCTAAATAGACTGGGTCCTTATCAAAGAACTAATCAGGCTTGAGCCACCAACACGATCCCACATTACCACCCTAAAAATTCAAGTGCCCACCGTTAGAGAACTTAATTTGGACATTTACTGAGTAAATTTGTTATCCCTATCCCAAAGCTATCCTGCTGGGGTACAGTCGCTCATTCTGGCAAAATGGGGAACAGGGCTTGTGTGTGGTCAATTCAAGCTTAACCAATCATCTTGCTGTTAAGCTTAGACATAAAGAACAGGACTTGGGCACTTTCAGAAAACACCTCTGGACTTTTAAAAATGGTACCAAAGCCAGAGGCTCCAAAAGCATCATCAAAAGTCAAAAATTAAGGGGCGCCTGGGTGGCTCAGTTGGTTAAACATCCAACTCCTGATTCCGGCTCAGGTCACTATCTCATAGTTTGTGAGATCGAGTCCCATGTCAGGCTCTATGCTGATGGTGTGGAGCCTGCCTGGGATTCTCTCTCCCTCTCTCTCTGCCCCTCCCCAGCTTGCTCGCACTCTCTCTGTCAAAAAATAAACAAAAAAATTTTTTAAAACAAAGTCACAAATGAAGAGCCTTTAAATCTCCTTACCAGATGGCTTGCTATGAACTAAACACCAGGGTCAGAAGAACACGATAAACCATTTAAGGCCAAAGTCACCACCCAGGCTGTCCCAGACAACCCATTCACAGCACCTGCTTTTGTCCAAAAGTGTGACTCCGTCCAGGACTTTGACTACTCAGAGATGCCTGGTGAGGCACTGATACCCCCAAAATGTGGCTTGTCAAACCTGCCTGTCCATCAGAATCACCCAGGGAGGTGCTTTTGAAAAACAGAAAAAAACACATTCATCAAAAAAAAAAATTTTTTTTTGAGTGCCTGCTGTGTGTCAGGCACTATTCTAGATATAAGGAAAACAGCAGAGACTAAAACAGACAAAAGTCCTTTGCCTTCATGGAGCTGGAATTCTAGAGGAATGAAAAATAGCGAACATTAAGCAGTATGAAAGGGTAAAGTAGGTTTCATTCTCACCCCAACCGGTTATTCAGGGAGCTTCTCAAAACTCCCAGTGACCGTGGGTGAGGTCCAGAAACCTGCATTTTTAAGGAGCCACCGGGGTGGCTGACGCAGCCAGCCCAGCACTGTACTGAGACCCGCTGCTGAGGAAGTTGTGGAGACAACGTGGCTCCCTGCTTCAAGCGGATGAAAAGTTTCTACAAGCAAGAGGTGCCCTTGATACAGCCAACACTCCTGCTGCTTGACGTTTTTTTCAATGACTACCTACAGCCTTTCTGACCATCACGACAAGATCACCAGCAACAAAGAGCCGGAAGGTAACCAGTCCGTCAGCACAGAGGCAATAATCCTCCACGGATGGATGAGACATGTGCCTGCCCGCAACGACCAGCTGCAGGTCACCCAAATGGCACTCACCAAGGCATGGTAATCAAAGGCTGGGGCGACGGGAGGAGGAAAAGGGCCCTATAGGGAAACAGCCCTAAACAATGCAGCAGCCCTGCAGATGGCAGAGAAAACACAGCAGCTGACAAACAAGCCTGGCTTGGAGCTATCACAGACTTGCTCTTTTAAAGCAAAGACATTCAGGCCAACAGAGACAAACCCTTCTAATGGCAGCAGCTGCAGATACTAATTAAAGGGCAAATCTTACATGTGTTCGGTTTGGAAGGAGTAGAGGCCTCTCTGTTGGTGTTTGCAGCTACACCCCAAGTACAGGGATAGCAAGGGAGAGCAATGCCCATCAGTTGTGTGGCATTTGAAACAAAGGACAAGAGTGTGTGTGTGTGTATGCGCACGTGCACATGAATGCACATACATGCACACCTGCATGCGCTCATATCCATATGTGGGGAAGGGGTGAGTATTTAATAGTCCTTGTACCCTATTCCAATTTGCACAGGGTGTCATTAGAAGCATGCTGTGCTGGCCACCCTTTCAGCAACGTGCCCTTGAAATGCTTGCACTACAATCAGCCTGCCTGAAAGTGCCACGGAAATGTAACAATGGTGTTGGCATCGTTATCTGCCCTGTGGACTGTCCCTGATCTTTGGCATCTGGGAGGAAGGAAGGGCTTCTCAAAGCAGAGTGGTCCCTGGCAGGGACTCTAAATTATTCTTCATGAAAGGCAAGGTCACCAAGAGAAAAAGAGAGAAGACCCTTTTTTTTTTTTTTTTTCCAGAAAATAGGAATCCCAGCCTGATTCATCCATCTATTCAGAAAAATCCTCATTGAGCACTGAATCATCCAGAGTCTTGGCAAGAAACAGACTGCACACTCAAACTAGGTAACTGAGGACATGAATTAATGAAGCACCCTGCACTGGTGAAGAACCCTGGGGCTAGTTAAGAGCTGGGGAGTAGGTACCACTTGTCAACCTGAAAGAGCAAAGAGCAAGGGACAGGATCTGAGAAACTTCACCATTGTTGAAGGAGCAAAAGGAGGAAGAAGTAGCCAGAAATTAACTGTAACTATAGCCGTAGGACCATGGTTCTCCAAGTGGGGCCCCCAGACTAGCAGCAGCATCACCTGGCACCTGGTTGCAAATTCTTGGGCCCCATCTTCGATCTACTAAGCCAGAAACTGGGACCATGGGACAAGGCAAACTGGGACAATGGAACAAAATTGTGACGACTAAAACTTTAAATGCATTCACTTGAAATATGCCTCGAAAGACCAGGACATGAAACAACTATTTTGAAGGCACAAAGAACCCCTCCAAGGCAATAACATACGCAGCAACTGAATTGGGGTCAATAAAAGGTATTAATATCTCATTTCACCAATGAGAACATTGAAGCCGAAAAGGCCAATGACTCCAGAGAGACCAACCAAGGAAGAGTAATAAAATAAGAACCTATATTCTAAGTAACAGCTTCCTTCCGACGGGCAGCCAGCTTCCAAACCCAGGCTTCTGAAACAGCAACATGAGAACATGCTGGTGAGTTTTGAGACATGCCTGAAAACTGGATAATCTTTTCTGAGAGATCAAAACAGCACATGTCTCACTGTCAAAACTATCATAAGCTGCCACATTTTACGAAAATAAACAATGAAGTTGTATTTGTTAACTCTCTCCAGACTCCCAGTGTCAGCAGAGGCTAGAGCCCAACACCCACAGGCCACAGGGGTCACTGTCTAAAAACAGCCAACCTCCAAACTGTCCCTACAAAGGAAGGAAATACCACCTGTGCAATTGCTTCGGTGCAAAGCGAGACAATGTAAAGAACTAATCCCAAGCAGGACTTCAGAACCGGGGACGGAACAGAAGTGCTTTGGGATGTGACAGTGTAACATAATGGGTAAAAGTATGGGAGGTGGATCTAGGGGGCCCAGCTTCAAAACCCAGATCTCTTATTGCCTACAAAAGTAGGTGTTTTAACCTCTGTGGCAGACTACAACTGGTCCCCCAAATCCATTCTTCCCGAAGCTGGAGAATGGCCATGCCACTAGATGGTATAGATGTAAGGTCATATGATCAAGTTCCAGTCAATAAAACAGGAAAGGAAATGATGTGCCCCACTTCCATATCTTTCTAAGTAAAAGGAATTTGCTTGTTCTGTCCTCTACTCCTTTCTCCTACCAGCCAGGTGAAATGAAAATATGAAATACCCGACTTCAACCACATCAAAGAGGACAACATCCTAAGGGATGAGGAGCCACAAGATGGAAGGAACCCGGGTCCCTGGATTATCACATACAACAGAGCTGCTCCATCAGTTCGGACTGTATTTTGGTATCTTTTTGTTACAGTAGCTTAGTCTATACCTTAACTAATACATCCTATGTGCAACTGGGGGAGAAAAAATTGGAATGAACAGAAGGAAGTCAATGTGAGGCCACTGTGAGGAAAGAAGATTCATGGATCGGTTGTGACTCAGAGCAAGGGCAGCCTGAAGACACATGGCATGAAAAACATCAATACAAAGCCAGCAAGCTTTAAGAATCTCACAAAGGGCTTAGATGCAACAATACTACAAGTAGTGAGTTGCAAAACAATGGTTTCTTTGTAAAGACCAGCTCCTTCCTGGAAGGACACTGGTGAAGGCATCTGTTATACAGAATTGAACAGATTTCATCATGAACCAGATCAACAAAGCGCTGTTTCCATGGGCTGCCTGCCAGAACACAGAACTAGCCTTGTTATATAGAACCAGACATTAATACAATGGACTTCATTGAAATTTTCTATACGCCAGAAAATGGCAAGCCACATTCATTGGTATGTAACGACAAATAAATTTTTAACCATCAAATTTCAAAAGGATCCAAGTTCAATTTCCCTGCACTGCACTCCAAATTTTGAAAATCCCACTGGATCTAACTTGAATTACATACTTTAGAGAATAAAACTCCTACTACTAATGTGTGATTTCCATAACACAGTAAGCAAATCTGTATGTAAATCAATTTCTATGAAATTAATCAGACATTCGTTGAATAAAAGCATCTTAAGCATTTACTTGGGGAAGCACCACAGGAAGCAAGGGAAACAGAATCCCTCCATTAGTGGAGAGAGGTGTAGCCTGGTAGGGTAGCCCCACACCCACTCATGAAGAGGACACACAGGGTGTTATGAGTATGCAGCCAGAAGGGCAACCCTCCCGGAAGAAGAGAGGCCAGGATGAGTTTCTGGAAGAAGTGATACCTGGCCCAAGTCCAGAAGGAGAAACAGGAGTTAGCCTGGGAAACAGGGAAAGAGGGAACAGCGTGGAGAAAGGTCAGAGGCCAGATCAAAGAACCAAAGGAAGGTCAGGATGAATGTAAAGTAAAAACAAAGAAATGGTAAGCAACAAGCCTAGAGGGGTATATATGAAAAAGGCCTTGGAAACCACATGGAAGAGTCTGGACTTTATCCAGAGGGCAGCAGGGAGTCTTAAAGGGTTTTAACAGTGGGATGACTTGGCTGCAGTGTGTAGAAGACCTGGGGGAAGGGCAAGACAGATGGCAGGGAGAACACTTAGGAGGTTACTGCAGTAATGCAGGCAAAAAAAGATGGCAGCCGGAACTCACCCAGTCGAAGCAAGAATGGAGAGAAGAGACAGCTTTGAGAAATATATAGGTCACCGATTCCTACTTGTTTTATTCACTGATTTCTAAATGTATCTTCAATTAAACTGCATTTGCATTACAAGTGAACGTTCAACTGCCCGAGAGCTTAGGATAATTTATGTTTCCCCAAACTTCAAAGGTTTGGTGATCTATAAGTGGTCAATAGATACAACGGAATTTTGGTACTTCACGATACCAATATAGATCTACGGTCCCCTTATCTTGTGGCAGAATGTATTTCCAGATGCAGAAATGTTCAGATTTTAGAAAAGTAAAATGGTGCATATACTTTATGTTATGTAGCACCCTAGGGTATGGCTTGAGATATCACCCTGTAATCAAATGCAATCAAAATCACAATTTTTTGGCAAAATTACAAATAGTCATACTAAAGGGAATGAAGAAGAGATTCCGGTCAGGTTTTGCTGCCAAATAAGTAACTAAGGAACTTGAGGTTATTCAGAGCTCTGGGCATTTCAGAATTGCAGATAAAGAATGGAGGATCTATAATCATATCTTAGTTCCAATGCTGAGTTTGGATATTTATAAGAAAACTGTACCCTTAGCAAGCATTTTACTCCAAATTACCAACATACTTGCGAAGAGAATGCAGACAGGGAAATAATTACAAGATCCCATCAGCAATACCCAACTGAGCTATGAAAGAAGGGTGTAAAAATGTCATTGCAGCCAGGTATCAATGTGCTGAGGCAACTAGAACTCCAGGAGACAGCTGTTTTGAGATCATTCCCCTCTTGTAAGATGGCGGCTAGAAAACCTGGAAAGATGGTCATTAAGCTAGGAATGCTAATGCCAGGGGCAACATCCAGATGGAAGCCCCACAGACAAAAGGCCCAAAAAAAGGAAGCCCCCTGCCACTGGGAGGTCTCTTAGCAGAGGAGAGGCTGATATTCCCAGACCATAAGGCATTCCAGTTAGGCTGTGCCCAAGAGGAAGTCCACAGCAGTTAATTACACCATTAAAAAGAAAAAGGGAAGGTCTACCACTAGGACAAAGTCAATTGGTAGGGATAAAAATGGTGGCACCAAAGAGGTTAAAATTTTTGAAATGACCAGGTATTACCCTCTTGGAGATGCACTTTGAAAAGTGTTGAGCCATGAAAACAAAAATAGAAACAAAACTACTAGTCAACACAAAGGAAACTACGAGCTGGTATCACTCCCAGGGCCCCTCTGGTCATCCTCATTGGCCACCCGAATACAAGCAATGTCAACCACCAGTTGTCATCACTGTTACACAGAACACTTAGAATTTGTCATCACCTCTACCATGTGGTTAGTGCAAGGCCAATCTCCTAATGCATTTGTATATAAACATTCTTGCTCAGAAGGCTAGGTGGGGCTGGGGAGGAGGTGTGGGGGGTACTTCTTTACCAGCAATAGGTTCTCAACTAATAGGAAACCAAATAAAGTGCTTATTACAGGTCAGAAATAAAGGCAATAAAGTCCCCCAAAACTATCCAGTGGAAGTTTAAGATAAATTGGAATCCAACCCTCTCTTACCCTTTCCTCTTACATGAGCCTCTATAAGAGTTTCTCTCCATTCAAGGTAATAGTATGATAGTCTTGTTTTAAGGGCTTAATCAGGAACAAAAATTGTTTCCGGGATAAATTTTTTTACTTTAGGAATCTAAGCCCCCAAGAACCTAAACAAGGCTCCAGAATTAATTTTAGTATTGTGAAAGTTATGCTACACGTACATCAGAAATACTATGGCACTGTTCAAAAGAACAAGGCAGATCTGTATGTACTGACATGGAAAAATGTCCGGGGTAAATTGCTGAAAGGCAAAAAGCAAGCTGAAGAAAAGAGTAGAAAGTAATATACAAGTTTCATAAAACAAACTATATACATGTGTTATAAATACAGACATGGAAATATTTTTTCCATGAGGGTCAGGAAGAATATACATAACCAATAATAGGTTCCCCTAGGGAAAGGGATTAGAAAAAAAGGTAGAGAACTTTCCCTATTTCATACAGTTCTGCAGTGTTTGCATCTTCTTAAAATAACTGTGCATTATCTCAATTTTTAAAAATTAAAAAATTTAAATGATGTTCACTAGACTTAGTTGTTGATCATTTCGCAGTATATACAAATACTGAATCATTACACTGTACACCTGAAGCTAATGTAATGTTGTATGTCAATTATGTCTCAAAAAAAAAAAAAATTAAAGCAAGAGTCTATTAAAGGTAGTATCAGACTATTTCCAAATAAATGATTTCTCATTATTGCCCTTTAAGCCACAGCTACAATACTCAACAACAAATGGGGCTGTTTCTAAATGGGATAGCCCTTCATCTTTAGGACAAGGAGAACAGGGAGACACCTTAAAGTCAGGACAGCAACTCAACAGACCATATGGACAAGAAACACATCCAATTCTATGTCTATGATATCTGAGTATCAGCATTGGACTAATTCCAGAGAGATGGATGAAAAGACTCACCAGATAAAGGTTATTTTTGTCCTGAAAGGCGTACTGTAACTGGGGAATCCAAGGGCTTGTGCTCTGAGATAATATGTTCCGTTCTTCCTCAAAAAATGAAACCTAGGGGGAAAAGAAACCCTTTAGACAATTATAATATAAAGAACAAAGTGTTGGGGGAGGGGTGAATGTCCCAACCTCTCTCTTTAAGCCTAAACTGATGTCTCTAGTTTAAGAAAAGAAAAACCATCCCTTAGCCCAGCACTCCACAAATTTCATTCATTCGTCTACTTTGCTCATGATTTTTGCCAGATCTGTGTATTATCTGTCCAATTATTTACTTTTGTCCTTAAAGCAACTCACTTCTTCCGAATCTAAATATCTCCCTCTTTTTCTTCTTCACCTTCTCTCCCTGAATAATTCAGTCCTAAATCCATTAGGTGGAACAGAACAAGGTAAGCATCCATAACAGGTAGTAGGGAGAGTGGGACACAGTGGCCCAGAACAGGGTGCCAGGCCCAAGCAGGGTGAGGAGGGCGGCAACTATGTGTGGGGGCGGGGGGGGGGGGGGAGGCAGTCCAATATCAGGTATCAAGGGCCCAAATAGGGTGAGGAAGGTATCCACAGGCAGCGATAGCCTGGAACGGGGCATCTAAGCCTACCAATGAGAAGAGTGGCAGCAAAGACAGTAGACTGGATACACACAGATGCATAAAATAAGCTAAAATATTATGGGTGATATCAGAGAAGGGAGCTACAAACACAGAAAGGGTGAACACTAGAATACACTCAGGGAAGTTGGACTGGACCTGGACGTATTGGTATGAACACATGGTTTTTCAATGTACAGAGATGGAGAAATAGAAAAATAAATGTGTGTGTGTGCGTGCGCGCGCACGCAAGTAGCTATATTAAATACCTGAATTTCTATTCTCTAGCTCTGCTCACTGAAAGGGATCTGGAAGCAGTGACACTCCAACAGCAATAAGGACACCTAGTACCCGGATCTTGGTTTCTAAATACCATTTTACACTAAAAGGAACAGGCACCCTTTGAGAAAGGTCTGATTGCAAGGGTGGGGCAGGCAAGGTAAAAGTACAAGAGCTTTAACATCTTGCACCAGAAAGCAAGACAGTAACTCAAAGATGGGGATGCGTCAAAAGACACAGAAATCAACCTGAAGAGATTCTCATGGCCCAGCTTAGAGGACGATTTGATTATAAAAATACATAATGACAGGAATGGCTTCTAATTCATTGACTTAAACAGGAACATGCAAGTCCATACAGCTATAAATTAAGAACCTGAAAGTTTTATGAGGATCGGGTATTTCCACAGTCTGAAAGCACCTCCCTACAGAATACTCATGTAATGACGAAGAAAGGAGTGACCCTACAGTGGAGAAGCACGGCCGATACCTAAGTGAACATCGACATGAATGTGACAAACTGAAATGGGGTCACCCGGTGGGACTCGATGAGAAGAATAGAGCATCTTGTCTGTGATATTCTTGCCAAAGATCTATAACCTGAATGAACCTGAGCAACATTAAACATATCTGTATGTTTACAAAATAACTGGCCTGTAATCTTCAGAATGGCCAAGGTCATGAGAGTCCAGGGAAAACTGAGAAGCTGGTCCAGACTGAAAAAGACTAAAAAGACAGGACAACTAAATGTTATGTGTGATCCTGAGCTTTTGCTCTAAAAGACCATGAAACAGTTGGTGGACCATGAACAGGGTCTTAGGATTAGATGGCAGTAATGTAGCATTGTGTCTTTTCCCATAGTGATGGCTGTATTGTGGTTCACAGGAGAGCGTCCTTCTTGTAGGAAATGCACATTGAAGTATTTGGAGGTAACGGGGCATCACTGGCAACATGTTTTCAAATGGCTCAGGAAGAAAAAAGTTGTTCATAGTTTGTGATAGTTTTACATGTCAACTTAGCTAGGCTATAGCACCCAGCTAATCTTAAGCATTGCTGTGAAGATATTTTGTAGATATGGTTAACAAGTCAACATCTACAATCAGTTGACTTTAGTAAAGGAGATGATCCTTCCTGGGTGGGTCTCAGCCAATCATATGAAAGAACAAAAGTGAGGCTTCCCTGATAAAGAAGAAATTCTGCCTCAAGTTTGCATTATCAGTTCTTGTGCAAGAGTTTCCAGCTTATTGGACTCCCCTACAGATTTCAGACTTTACAGTCCTTACAACTGGGTAAGTCATCCATACACGTGTATGTATGGATATTCAATGTGTATATGTATATATATTTAATGTGCATATTTTTATATATTCTAGAATCCTGGCTGATACACTGTGCTTGCAACTTTTCTATAAATGTGTGACTATTTCAAAATAAAAATGATTTAACTTTAGGGGCACCTGGGTAGCTCAGTTAAGCGTCCGACTCTTGGTTTTGGCACAGGTCATGGTCTCATAGTTCGTGAGATCAAGCCCTACATCGGGCTCTGTGCTGACAGAATGCAGCCTGTTTGATTCTCTCTCTCCCTCACTCTCTGCCCCTCTCCCGCTCTTGCTCTCTCAAAATAAATAAAACTTCAAAAAAGTAGTAATAATTTAACTTTAAATATGCCTTCTTCCATTTATTTTAACATCTATAAAACTCCCAGGTTTTAACACGCTAGTTAATATTAGACTACTAAACACCTCAAAATAGTTTTGTCCATGTACTACCTAAAATCATCTTGCATACCACCAGTGCTATATGGAACACATGCCGGAAACAACCCAACTTCTGTAATCTCCTGCACCTGATCTGTGGTCCTTTCCTGGCACATAAAAGGTGTTCAGTGAAGGTTGGCTGAACTGAGAAGCCTACATCTTCATTTGCTCACCATTGGCTCTTCATCTGACCCCTGAAGCCCCCATTAAAATAAACAGTCTCAGGCGCCTGGGTGGCTCAGTCAGTTAAGCATCTGACTTTGGCTCAGGTGATGATCTCACGGTTCATGAGTTCAAGCCCCCCATCAGACTCTGTGCTGACAGCCCAGAGCTTGCTTCAGATTCTGTATCTCCTTCTCTTGCCCCTCCCCCACTTGCACTCTGTCTCTCTAAAAAATAAACATTAAAAAATTATTTTTATTTTTTTTAAATAAAATAAATGGTCTCTGAGGACTCTTCTGGTTCTCACAGAGCCCTGAACAGGTGTGCTGGCCTCTCCTAGGTGATAGGCCTTGCTTACAGGATGTCACCTCTCTCTACCTCCTTCTCTGGCATTTCCTTTCATTCACACCCTGTGCTGGTTTTTCTCTTCTCATGCCCTTAAATTATGAAGGCTTGCCATGGCTCAATTAAAGACTCTTCTTTTATTCACCCTCTTAAGGAATGGTTGGGTAGCTTTTATTAGTTCCTGGATGTGTATTATTTTTAAAATCCCCCAGCCCACACCTCACACAGGGTCATCGTGAGTCATTCACCGGAAGGAAGGCACCCTATCTGCACATCTCTGTCGCTTGCCTGCAGTGCAGTATATTAGATTGTTTTCTTTTTACATGCACTACTTCCCACCTAAAACAGAAGCGTTGCAAGGTCAGGGCTACACTTCATGCCTCCCCTCAAGGACCCAGAAGCACACCACACACAACAGGTGCTCAGTAAGTTTGTACCGAGGATAGGTGGCTGCTTAGATACTGGGAGGTTAAGTGAATACCTCCCATTCCTCCCTTCCAAATGATCGGCAACGTCCTGTCATTTCTCCTTCCTGTGAAGTAGCTCACATTTCACTGCTAAACACAGGCTACATCATTCTCGGACTCTGACAAGCAGCTTCCTGCCCTCCGCTGCTTCTTTGACTGGAGGCCACGCAAAGCCACTGAGTCCTCAGACTCTGATCCCAACCTCCTCCTTCCAAAAGTGTAAATGATCCCCAGCTGCCTCACAAAGTGAGCTGCCATTCCAAACAGTTCTTGGGGGAATAAGGAGTTAACATTTAATAGGTACAGAGTTTCTGTTTGGGAGGATGAGAAAATTCTAGAAACAGTGGCTATGGTTGCACAACATTGGTAAATGCACTTAAGGCCAGTGAATTGTACCCTAAGAAGGATTAAAACCCTAATTAAATAATTACAACCCTAATGTTTAGGGGCACCTGGGTGGCTCAGTCAGTTAAGTGCCCAACTTTGGTTCCGCTCATGATCTCATGACTCAGGAGTTTGATCCCCGCATCGGGCTCTGTGCTGACAGCTCAGAGCCTGGAGCCGGCTTCAGATTCTGTGTCTCCCTCTCTCTCTGCCCTTCCCCCACTTGCGCTCTCTCTCTCTCTCTCTCTCAAAAATAAAAAAAAAATAAAAAAAATAATTTTAAACAGTAAATTTTATGTTATGTATATTTTGCCACAATAAAAAAAGGTTCATCAGATTTCCCACCAATTACCCTCTCCCCACCCAAATGTCTCATTTCTCCCCATTTCCTAGTCCCATCTGTTCTAAACCACTAACACACACACACACACACACACACACACACACACACACACATCTGTACAGCATTCTAGTACTCAAACCTCCAGAACGTCACACATACACTTCCACCTGCCACACTCCTGTCACGTCTCTCCGCCCAGAACCTGCATTCGCTCTCAGCAGTGTGAACCTCCCCTAACCGTCCCTGGCTCACTCACATCTCTCCTCACTCCTCAGCTGGTGAATTTGCTAACTGCTCTCCCTTCTGTGATGTTTAGCGGCTAAGCGCCTGCTTTATACATTTGCATTTTTTCTCCACTTTCCAAAGTTGTTTTTAAAACCCTGCAACTAACGGCCATGGAGCTTCAATTCCTTTCACGGGCTTCCCACGGAGCCGGGTACATTATCAGACACATGATGTGTGCTCGGACGTCTGTAACTAATAAATTGCTCTGAACGCCAAGGCTGATGGCAGTCTCTCTAGAAACTCGGCAAATGAATCGATATGTCTGGAGCAGCAGCCTTGTTTAAAAGAAAGAAAAACACCATGACCATAAAAAAGAAGTTCTTACCTGCTCTCAAACAAGCAACACTCTCGCCACAGGACAATTTTATTTAATTTCTTCAAAGGCCTGTTTTAAAATCAAACACATATGCCCACAACACAAGTATAGAAAATGTGCACACAACCATATGCTGCCTGACTAACCCCACAATGTGCACATGTCGAAACTGCCAGCTGACGGTCATAAAGGTCATCTTAAATTCATTAGTTAAAAGGCCACGTTGATTCTGAATAAAATACAACTATAGAAACACAATAAAGCAATCGCGGGAAGCTTGTGAGCCCTCAAAATGAGTCAGTATCAGTTCAAGAAAAGCTGAGAACGGGAGAGCTCTTTCTGCAACTGTAATTAACCAAAGAGTCGCCGAGGATAGCTTGCTCAATCCCAGATGTCAATTCAGCAGATGATTGCCTCTGCAGTGAACATCCTGGTACAGGAAGGGGAAAGGGTGTGGTGTGAAAATGCTCCTACCTGCTCTTGGGCCAACAAGGCCGTCTTCTTCATGACCTTCATGGCATAGACGTCGCCAGTTGCTCGCTCTCTTACCACCTGCACTTCAGCAAAGTGACCACAGCCCACGAGACTTCGGACTTCAAAGTCTTTTGCTGAAGGCTGGAGCTCCTGTAACTCAGCGATGGTGTCGGAATCTGCAAGAGATGTAAGAGTTACACCCAGGTGAGTGAAGCACTTTCCAATACACGCATCTTTATGAAAGCACAAAAAAAAAAAAAAAAAAAAGAAAGAAAGAAAGGAAAAAAGTGTTCCTATGTGTTCCCTCGCTGTCAAAAGACATTTTAGTCACTTTCCCATCCGTCATGAATAATTATAAAATCAGCACAAAAGTGTTTTTATATGTTAAGTTTAAAATTAAGGGCTCCAGAAATTCCAAAGCAGTTTCCATGGTAGCTACGATTTGAATCCTGTAGACTCAGAAAATAGGAGAACACAAATCAGGCTTTTCTTCTTCCTCTCTGAAGGCCACAGGGCAGCATTTGATCAAACACGCTTATCAGCATTTAGACTGGTTCATAATGTGACGTAAGCAACACGATTCCCAACTCAGTCGACTTTAGAGCTGACCTCCCGCTTATCCCATTCTAGTGCTACTGGGCAGTGTTATCCCACAAACCCATCTCTTTCGGATTGTCAGTAATACCTCCTTTCCCTTAATATGGAGCAGTGCTACCAAAAAGAAAAAGAAAATGGAGCCCTGGACATTTGCTCTGCAGCACTGACAGGTCACACACCTGGAAGGGTTTGCAACTATGTTTCTTTGCCTATGGTAGTACTCCTTTTTCAAGTGCAATCTCTCAGTCAGTATCTTAGTCTGCTTAGGCTGCTGTAACAAAATACCATAGATGAGGTGGCTTAAACAACAGGCATTTATCTCTTACGGTTCTGGAGGCTGGGAAGTCCAAGATCAAAGTGCTGGCAGACCGAGTTCCTAGTGGGAACCCACTTCCTGGCTTACAGACAGCCATCTTCTCACTATATCCTCACAAGATGGAGAGAGACAGAACCCTCGTCTCTCTTTTTCTTCTTCTAAGGACAACAATTCCATCACAGAGGCCCCACCTTCATGACTTCATCATCATATGAATTTGCAGGGGGACACAAACATTCAGTCCATAACAGGTGGAGATCCTGAATGTATGAAGTATGGATTAAATGGATGGCAGATTTGGAATCTACAGTATATTTACTGACACTCTAAGAACAGTAAGCTGGGACATCACTGGATATGCAATGACTCTCTAAGGATCTGAAAGAGGGAAGTGGAACAGCTGTAGCTGACTAAAAAATTCAATCCTGCACATTACAGAGAAGCTGCATCAAATATAGGGGTTATGCTCCAAAGGAAGACAAGAGGAACACGGAATCAAAATTATTCTGGAGAATCCCTCAGAAAGGTGCCATGATGAGACCAAGAGACTCTTGATATCCCAGACAGACACTGAAGTCCTCCAGGCATTAGAGCAGGTTGCCCTTTCCATGGTTGGGCACCAAATAAACTTGGGAGCTACATTCTAGAGCTACGCTCGGCAAGTTATTCACACAATAGGAGGAAATTAATCCAACAAGGGGAAAAGTCATTTCATTACCTATAGTCATTGAGCAGAATATTGATAAATTAGCCAATACAATTTTAATTGGTATCCACCTCCTTTCTTTGTTGTGTGGGTGGAGTCGCATTCACTTGGATCAAAGGTACACATGATGAACTCCACTACACTGAGTGACTTCCCACCTGTCTCTTCAGCCAGTCATCCTGAAAGCATTTCCCTTTGGTCCCTGGAGGAATCAGGCAAGCGTGGTCGGCACATCCGAATAAATTCATCATAACCATTGCGAAAAATAAATCTGGAGCACCTTTGTGGAGAATTCATGCAGAAGCAAGACTGAACGCTGCACAATATCTTCCTTCTGCCCTGCCATCCCTGTGCCAAGCCCTGTCTCTCTTCCCTGCCATTTTTCCAAGTTTCTTTCAGATCAAGTATTTGAGTTTTGAATTATAATTCCCCAAATATGCTGGCTTGCAACTTCCTGGGTTGAACCTGATTTTATTACTGCTTGCGCATGAAGCCAGCCTCTCCCAATTCTCTGTTAGGCCTTGGGTCCCTAAGTTGCTTACTGCATTTGTCCAACTCAACTCTGGACCCATCGCTGTAACCACCAGGCATTTCAGTCACACAAGTAAATAAACCGCTATAGACAGAACCACAAGGATACTCAGAATTCTGAGAAACCTTACCAAATTTTAGGTCTTTTTCCAAAGGCTTTGAATTATTAAGGTGAATGATTGAGATACTAAACTCAAGTCTATGACTATTAAAAAAAAAAAAAAAAAAAGACGATTCACAATTTCCCTCCATGCCAGCAGCTTCTGTGATTCCAAAACCACATCACACTTCAGCCCTGCACACTGTTAGTTACAGCATTTAAGTACCGAATATTGAGGTGGAAATGAAGACCCAAAGCATGGTAATGAAAAGGCAGTCAAAGCGTGACCTTGTCAGATAAACATTTGGACCCAGGGGCAAAAGCCAATACAGCACAGTGTATCGCTTCCTTTTCTGAAACTCAGTCATTCAACATTTCAATTTCTAGGGATTTGTCCTTCACAGAAACGTTAGCAGATGTGCTCAAAATAGACAGGAAGATATTCATCATGAGCACTGCCTGTAACAGAAAAATAATCAGAAATGACCTAAAGGTCCATCAGCAGGGAAGTGGAATTGACCTAAAAGTCCCACCCACATAAAACCATATTAGGCACATGAGGTAGCTCAATCTCCACTAGAATATATTACATATTCTTTAAGGGCAGGAATTTTTGTCAGTGCTGATCACTACTGTGAACACAGTACCTAAAACGGAACCTGGCACACAACAAGTGCTCCGTAAATATTTGTTGAGTAAATATAATGCTAAGTGAGCAAAGCTAGTAGCAAAATATTACATACATATGATCCACTTTGTGTAAAATTAAACAAAAGTAATGTTAGAACATACACGCAAAGGGTTGATAACTGCTTGTTGACTGGTACGCATGAGCTCATTACATTATTCTCTTTACCTTAAGACCCCCTTCAAAATGTCCATAATAAATATTTTTATAAGGACAAAAAAAATTGCAACACTATGCACCAAACTGTTAACAGCAGTTATCTTAGATAAGATTTTGAGGGATATTCTCTCATTTTGACCTTTATTTTTATTTTTAATTTATTAGACAGAGAAAAAGGAAGAGAGTGCAAGAGTAGGGGAGAGGGGTGGGGGGGGGGGAGAGAGAGAGAGAGAGAGAGAGAGAGAGAGAGAGAGAGAGAGAGAGAAAGAGAATCCCAAGCAGGTTCCAAGCTCAGCCCAATGTAGGGCTCGATCCCACGACCCTGGATGGTGACCTGAGCCAAAATCAAGAGCTCATATAATTAAATAAACATGGGGTGCTTCGATGGCTCAGCCAGTTAGAGCTGTTTACTTAATTTTTTTTATCATTTGGACCTTTTATATATTTAACTTTGTATTATGTTTAGAATTGGAAAAAAAATTTCTTATAGTTATAACTCACCCATACATACTACAGTTGTTAACATACAGAAGCTTTTGCCTACAGTAAATGTAGCTGAAAGAGTATAGGATTAAAGCTACCGTCAAACCACCAAGAATAGTCCAATGTCAACAATTATCAACACTGTTATTCATGTTTTATTTTTTTAAGTTTATACACACACACACACACACACACACACGCACACACAAGTGGGAGGGGGCAGAGAGAGAGAGAGAGAGAGAGTGAGTGAGTGAGAGAGAGAATCCCAAGCAGGCTCCATACTGCCAGGGCAGAGCCTGACACAGGACTCAAGCCCACGAACCGTGAAATCATGACCTGAGCCGAAGTAAGATGCCCAACCGAGCCACCCAGGAACCCCCTATTCATGTTTTAATATCAGTTTATTTTTTACACAAATTCTACAATACAATACTTACAATTTTGCCCCTTTGTTCACTCGGCAATACAATCATTCAATCAATATTTACTGAACATCTATCATGTGCCAGACACTGTTTTAGGCACTGGGAATAGAACAGTAATTAAGAAACAAAAATCTCTTCCCTGGGTTCCCAGATGTGGGTTCCCTGTCCTACTTTGGCTCCAGCTAGGGATACCACTTCAGGGCCATACCCGCTGTCTCATTTCCTCCAACGGTCTCCATGCAGTAGCATGGAGTAGCAACAGTCTCTTATGCAGTAGCAACTTTTGGGCCCTCCTACCCATGTAAGAACACTTAGATTCCAAAACAGAAACTTAAAAAGAGGTTGGGGGCGGAGGGGCAGGGGAACCAGACATACTAATGTAATCACCCTTTTCCAATCACAGCCTCTCAGCCGTACTCTCCAGGAAGCCTCTTCAAAAATATGAAACAGTTCCTTGCAAGAGAATTCTATTAGAAAAATCTGCATTTCGCTAAGCCTAAGCCCCCTGACTACTGAATGAGTCTAGAAGATCCACTACTTTAAAGTAACCAGAGGGCAGACTCAAGACTAATGAAGGAGCCGGTAGATGGCTTGATAAATTAGTCTGTCTCATAATTTCCCTTCCCCTCCCACTCCCTATTTGAGGATTTAAATATTCAAGAAAATAAGGTGGGAGTTTATTCAAATAAATATGGAATAATGAATAGTACCCAAGTACATTTCAAAGTTAAAGACCTACAATATATTAAATATACATGGAGGCTGGTGGCTACCATTACTGGATAACATTTATTATCTCCAGTGTGCCAGGCAACGTAAGCCTAATCTGTGCACTAACTCATTCAAGCCCCACACAGCCTTATTGGATATGCATTTTCCCCATTTTGCAGATAAGGAAACAGAAAAGACAAGTGGACATACATTAATTTTATCTACTCAAAACTCTCAGCTCCTTTGGGTACTTCCACATCCCCTATTCCATGAAACCCTGGTAATTGCAGTGCCCTGAACCCCTAGGCACCCAGATGAGGCCCATAACACTTGACATCCTGGCCCAGCCCCTGGTCACGGGGTAGACAGATGACCCAGAACAGAACCAGTTAAAATCTTTCCTGGGGATCCTATTAATATAGAGAGTGGAAAATAAATATTGCATAAGGTGTGGTAACCATCTCCAAAGATGGTGCCAACGAATCATACACACACCTCCTAGAACTCACGCCCTTATGCCTAGACTCCCTGGCACATGGAATCTGGGCAGCCCCACGACTCACTTCAAACAAGACAATGCAGCAAAAGAGATCTTATGTCCCTTCCACACCTAAGCCCTAAGAAGTCCCGGCAGTTTCCACCTTGGTGCTTTTGAAAGCCCTGAGCTACCATGTAAGAAGTCGACATCTCTACTAGAGAGACCATGTAGATCAGAGGTCAGCAAGCTTTTCTTTAAGGGCCAGAGAATAAATATTTAAGGCTCTGTAAGCCATATGGTCTCAGTCACCACTACTCAAAGGCCTTGTAGTGTGACAGCAGCCACAGGCAGTATGTGAACAAATAGGCCTGGCCAACACCTTCCATTAAACTTGCTTTACAAAACAGGGATCCCAGGCTGTAGTTGGCTAACCCTTGATGGAGAGACCACACAGGGAAGCCACTTGGAGAGCAAGAGGCCTGGAGACTTCACAGAGACAGGGAAAGGCCCCGTCATCCCAGAGTCCCAGCCAAGTCCAGCCTTCTAGGCAACATACCAGACACTGTGCAGGCCATCTTGGACTTTCTAGACGAGGAGAGTCCTGGGTGCCTGCAATCTTAGCCCAAGTCACATGGAGTGGAAACATCCTCAACCCACAGATTCATGAGGGGTAATACAACGATTATAGTTTCAAGGTGCATGGTTGAACCACTATAGTTCAAGGTGCATGGTTACACAGCAAAGTCGCATAAGGGAGGGTTTCTCAAACTCGGCACTACTGAAATTTTGGGCCAGATAATCCTATGCTATTCTGTCATTGCAGGAAGGTCAGCATTATCTCTGGCTTCACCCACTAGATGCCAGGAGCACTCTTCCCTGCAAGTTGTGACAACCGAAAATGTCTCCCAAACATTGCCAAGTGTCCGAGGTTGGGGGGTAGGGGGTGCAAAACCACCACTGGCCAAAAAACACTGATGTAAAGTAATAAAATACAAAACTGGGACACCAGCAGCCCACTCCCCCACATTGAGGAAGACACGAACAGGGTGTGGCCAAGGCCGATTTATGACTCTCATAGGCCCTAGATACAACTGCCTTCATCAGCCTCTTCCTCCATTAAAAAAAAAAAAAAAAAAAAAAAAAAACAGGGGCGCCTGAGTGGCTCAGTTGGTTAAGCCTCCAACTTCGCCTCAGGTCATGATCTCACTGTTTGTGGGTTCGAGCCCCGCATCAGGCTCTGTGCTGACAGCTCAGAGCCTGGAGCCTGCTTCGGATTCTGTCTCCCTCTCTCTCTCTCTGCCCCTCCCCTGCTCACGCTCACTCACTATCTCTCTCTCTCTCAAAAATAAATAAACATTAAAAAAAGTCAAAAACTATATTTTATGATACCACTGACAAAAGGATAAATACAACCCAAAATCACTATAATTATTTTGTTCATAGTTTTCTTGTTTCAAACTAAATTTAAATTAAGTTAATGAAAATAAGTGCAATTTATTAAAATTAAATACTGTGCCTGCTATGCCTGCAGGATTATCAGCCCTGAGTGGGTATAAGGATGGAGCCAGTGGGGTGCCTGGGTGGCTCCGTCGGTTAAGCGTCCGACTTCAGCTCGGGTCATGATCTCGCAGTTCGTGAGTTCGAGCCCCGCGTCGGGCTCTGTGCTGACAGGTCGGAGCCTGGAGCCTACTTCGGATTCTGTGTCTCCCTCTCTCTGACCCTCCCCCATCCATGCTCTGTCTCTGTCTCAAAAATAAATAAAAATTAAAAAAAAAAAAAAAAAAAGGATGGAGCCAGAGGACTAACTCACGTACCTGGATCCAGCCATGCCTAAAGTTTGACCCATCCCTGGATGGGCTTCACGAGCTCAGTTTCATGAGCCATAAATTCACTTTTTTGGCCTAAGCTAGTTTGAGTTGAGTTTCTGTCACTTGCAACCAGGAGACCTGACTTATCTGTTCTCCCAAATGCAACAGGTGGAAACTGACCTTAAAACTGAGTCTGCCTTCCTCAGAACAGAGTTCCTACTCACTACCACCAACCACTAACTCATTCTGCCTCGGGCATTTTTGCAGTTTTCTCTCCCAGAAGACTTTTCCAGAAAAACCTCTCCAAACTTACATTTGCGGACAAAGTTGCTCACGTGCTTAATCTTCATCAGAGCAGGCTGACTGCATTCTTCAAAGAGAACGAAGAGGGCATCTAATATCCCTTCTCGGGAAAGAGGAGACATCTGCTGTTGAGTCAGAAAGGGTGGTTTCCCCTAAAAACAGCAAACAGCAGATGGAGACACTGTCAATAATGAAAAGCTTTGATCAATAACATCCACACAGAGTAAATTACAAGCCACCAACTCTAACTGCTCACGACACACACTAACAGCACAATTCTGTGGCTTCATTCTTTAAAGCGACATCAATGGAGAGTCATTAAGTTATCACTTGTACAATTCCATTATTGTGGGCTTCTTTCACCAGTGCCTGGGAAGAAAACCTTCACGAGCGTGCCATTAATAAGAAAAGGCCCCTCCTTCTTAACAGTCTGAGGCTCATGGGAACATTGACTGCGGACCCTGCTGGTTCTGACGTGTTTCCATGTCTCTACAATAGGACACAATGATTGCTACATCTTTCAAGTGCGCCCAGAGGTTTGCTAATATAACTGCAGCTTCTTTAATTTACTTGAACAATCTAAAGTAGTGTGAACGAAGTGCCCACACTGAAGCTGAATTTATTCATGACCTAGACCAACAGTTCCAAACTGGCAGACTGTATCTAGCTCACAGACATGTTTTGTTTGGCCTGCGGCATTTATTTATATATTTTTTTAAGTTTATTTCATTTTTGAGAGAGACAGAGTGTGAGCAGGGGAGGGGCAGAAAGAGAGGGAGACACAGAATCCAAAGCAGGCTCCAGGCTCTGACCTGTCAGCACAGAGTCAGACTCAGAGCTCGAACTCACGAACCGCAAGATCATGACCTGAGCCAACAGTCATGATCAGACACTTAACCAACTGAGCCACCCAGGCACCCCAGGCCTGCAGCACTTAAATTTGAATTTCCTGCCAATATTGAAAAATCAGGAAATTCCATTCAAAAGAAAGGGTGGGATTTGAGGGTTCTCCTAAAATACTGGAGGACTGGGCAACATCGTCCCACATTCCCATCTGGTGATGCTGAGCTGTGGTTGAGTGATGCTGCCCCTCTGTAGTGAATGTGTTCAGCAGTTCACTGCAGACCTCACTGCCAGTCTTCCATCTGGCCCATGTGACTCACTTATACTCACTTCCTGGCCCCTAGGGACATGAGTTTGCAACCTCTGGTCTAGAGCAAAGATTTCCATGGGCCAAGCTATGGATTGTGTGGGGTCTCTCTGCCAAGATGGCCACCAACAGGCCCTCTAACTCTGTAGGTGCTGCTGCCACTCCCATCAAGAGCCAGAGTCTATTTCTCCTCCCCTTGAATCTATACTTTCTCTGTGACTTGTTTTAAGCAACAGAAGGTGACAAAAGTGACACTGTGCCAGTTCTGGGCAGAGTTCTAAAGGAGCCTAGCACCGTCTGCTTTTCTCTTTGGGGAAGCCAGTCACCATGTAAAAAAGCTGAGACCAGACGGGGGTCAGCAAACTATGGCCCATAGGCCAATCTGGCCCACTGCCTGTTTTTATAAATAAAGTTTTATTGGAACATAGCCACACCCATTCATTTACATACTGTGGCTGCTTTTGTGCTACAGTGGCAGAGTTGAATAGTTGGAGCCACTCCCAAAGCCTAAAATATTTATTATTTACAGAAGAAAGTTACCAGCCCTGGGTTAGACTACTGAATAATGAAGGACTTCATAGAGAAGTCAGCTAGAGGAAAAGTCAGATGCCCCAGCCAGCAGTCAGCACCCAGGTGTTCCAGTCCCAGCCAAGCTCCCAACATAATATGGCCCCTTGAGTGACCCCAGCTGACATCACAGGGTAGAACAGAACTGCCTACTTGAATCCAGATAACCCACAGAATCAGAAGAAAAATAAATCATTGCTGCTTTAAACTTTGTGAATGGTTTCTTACACAGCACTGGATAATAGACGCAGACTGGTTACGTTGAATCACCCGAAGAACTTAGCCAAAAAACAGCAAAAAAATTCTCTGGTGCTATCCCCCACCTACTGAGTGAGAATTTTCCAGGTTGTGGCTTAGAATCTGTTTTTTTGTTCTTTTATGTTTACTTATTTTTGAGAGAGGGAAAGACCAAGAACAAGCAGGGGAGGGGCAGAGAGAGAGGGGGACACAGAATCCGAAGCTGGTTCCAGGCTCTGAGCTGTCAGCACAGAGCTCAAAGCGGGACTCGAACTCACAAACTGTGAGATCATGCCCTGAGCCGAAGTCGGACGCTTAACCCACTGAGCCACTCAGGCGCCCCTAAAATCTGTTTTATTAGCAAGCTCATCAAGAAATTCAAACCTCAGCCAGGTATGTGAAGCACTGGGTCACAAGCCACCATACCTGCCACTTTATAGTTCTGCCACAAACTCCAAAAATTAATAAGCCTTTGTTCCTTTGTTCTTTAGTAGTTTGGACTAACTACAGCAGCAGTTCCCAAATACAGTACTGATTCTTAACAAAGTTCTCAAGTTGGCCAAAAATGAGAAAAAATGAACACCTCATAATGATTTGTCTATAAAGCTAGATATATTCAAATTTTAAAGTGGTCTTTTTTTTCTGAAGTAACATCCTTCCTTTGTTGCGTTTCTTAAAAAAAATTTTTTGGGGGCGCATGGGTAGCTCAGTCGGTTGGGTGTCCAACTTCAGCTCAGGTCATGATCTTGTGGCTTGTGAGTTCGAGCCCCGCGTCGGGCTCTGTGCTGACAGCTCAGAGCCTGGAGCCTCTTCAGAGTCTGTGTCTTTCTCTCTCTCTCTCCCCCTCCCCCGCTCACACTCAGTCTCTCTCTCAAAAATAATTTTTTTAATTTTTTAAAATTTTTTTTACGTTTATTTATTTTTGAGACGGGGAGAGACAGAGCATGAACAGGGGAGGGTCAGAGAGAGGGAGACACAGAATCCGAAGCAGGCTCCAGGCTCTGAGCTGTCAGCACAGAGCCTGACGCGGGGCTAGAACTCACGGACCGCGAGATCATGACCTGAGCCAAAGTCGACCGCTTAACCGACTGAGCCACCCAGGCGCCCCTTAATGTTTATTTTTGAGAGGGAGAGAGACAGAGCATGAGTGGGGTAGGGGCAGAGAGAGAGGGAGGCACAGAATCCTAACTAGGCTCCAGGATCTGAGCTGTCAGCACAGAGCCCGATGTGAGGCTTGAACTCATGAACTGGAAGTTCATGACCTGAGCCACCCAGTCACCCCTGTTGGTATTTCTTAAAATGTCCCTTATTTATAAAAAAAGAAAAAGTCCCTTATTTTTGAAATGAAAGGACTGGAGATAATAGGCCTTTCTCTGTACATCCTTTACTTGGCAAAATAAAAAGCTGGCAAACCTAGATTAGCCCAGCAAATTTGTGAAACTTTGCTGGCTCAAAAACCTAAAAATCTGCCACCTGCCAACAGAGAAGTCGTTGGAAAGTTAAGCAGAATGTTAGTAGAAGCTAAGACCCAATCTAGAGTACTTCCCTGGATGGAAAACAAAATCACTACTCTATCTAAACCTTGGTAAAATAGCACTGTACGGGAAAGAACAGTATCCAGTGCCTGTTTAGACAAATGTCATGTGTATGCTACAGTTGCAAATAATAGCAGTCATGGGGGCAGGGAGGAACTCATCATTAAAAAAAGATGAACTGGAGATCTACCCACAATCCTTGCTTCCATAATGACACTTAAATATAATATACATTTAATAAACTCTGACACACACTGGTAATGTCGCCAGTTGTTACATGTCCGATCTCTGGAGCTTGGCGCTGCCATTTACAAGCTGCATGATCCTGGACGAGTCCTTGCCTCTCTTGCTGCCTGTCTCCTCCTATTTAAAATGTAAGTCAAAACAGTCCTTACATCTGTTCTGATGCGAGATAATCAGGAGCACGCTGGCCCTGTACCCAGCTCTCTGGAAGCCACACTTGTTACATAATGAGCACACTATAAGCCCTTAGTAAATTTTGTAAGAAGTTGGAAAAGTTTTGGAGTAAAATGTAGAGGGGCTAAAATGTGGCAGTACTCCAGTCAGCTAGGGTCAGAGGCAGACTATTCATTTTTGAAAAATATCTCATGGCTTAAAATGGCAACAGGGAAGATGGCATAGAACAACCTAAGCCTTCAGTCTGTCTCCACTGATCTGTTTGAACATTCCCCAATACCAGTATTTTGGGGGGAAAATGTCATCAAAAAAGTATTAGTATTTATCATCATACAGGTATCCATGCATAAATACCCTCCTAAATATAATTACTGTTAAGTAAACATAAAATTTAAAATATTATTTAAATAAATGTAAATTAAAATAAAATTTAAAAATAGAGTTACTGTTAAGTAAACATTACTGGGGCACCTGGCTGGCTCAGTCAGTAGAGCATGCAACTCCTGATCTCAGAGTTCTGAGCTCAAGTCCCACATGGGGTGTAAAGATTACTTAAAATCTTTTTTTTTAAATGCATCATTACTAGGGCACCTGGGTGGCTCAGTCACCTGGGTGGCTCAGTTGGTTAAGCGTCCAACTTCAACTCAGGTCATGATCTCAAGGTTCATGAGTTCGAGCCTCACATCGAGCTTTGTGCTGATAGCTTGGAACCTGAAGCCTGCTTTGGGTTCTGTGTCTCCCTCTCTCTCTGACCCTCCCCTGCTTGTGCTCTCTCTCTCAAAATTAAATAAAAACATTAAATTTTTTTTTAATTTATCATTACCATAACTAATATCATTTCTACACTTGATATTAATAATAGTTACCATTTATAACTATTGGCTTATCAAGAGCTAAGTGCTTTACATAAATTATCATTTAATCCTCATGACAACCCTCTGAATTTGGTGCTCTAACCTCTATTTTCAAGAGTGGCAAATGCAGGCACCTTAGTAATTCAGTTGGTTGAACGTCTGACTCTTGGTTTTCAGCTCAGGTCACGATCTCATGGTTTGTGAGTTTGAGTCCCCACATCTGACTCCACACTGACAGTGCAGAGCCTGCTTGGGACTCTCTCTCCCTTTCTCTTTGCCCATCACCCATTCATGCACTCTCTCTCTCAAAATAAATAAAATAAATCTTAAAAAAAAAAAAAAAAGAGTGGCAAATGGGTTCAGAGAAGGCAAATGAGTCACTCAAGGTAACACAGCTAACTAGTGAGGGGCCAGGATTCAAACCTAAATCTTCACTACTATCCATATTGTCTCCCTGACTTGTGAATATATAAGTCAAACAAGGATTTCTACACCAACAATGTTTCATCTACATCAAAAACAAAAGAATTAGAAATCCACTTGGAAATTATTTCCTGATAGTAAGCTTTAATACTTCTGGGGTGATAGAAATATTTTATATCTTTTTTTCTTTCTTTCTTTCTTTTTTTTTTTTTTTTTTAAGTAGGCTTCATACCCAGCACAGAGCCCAGCACGGGGCTTGAAGTCAGGCCCTGAGTTCAAGAGTCAAATGCCCAACCGACTGAGCCACCCATGCAACCCAGAAATGCTCTATATCTTGAGTGGACTATGGTTTTCACAGGTGTGGGTATTTATCAAGCTTTGTTTTGTTTGTTTTAAATAAACATCTCTTGAATGAAAATAGGATTACACCTATAGCAATTATGGTCAAATATTTTCTTGATAAATTTTGTTTTTCTTTCTTTAATAAAAGGACAACACTTAGTATAGATATGTAAAGTGTGAGAAATAATTTTTTAAAAAAAGAGAGAGATCTCCTTTCAAGGACAAGTTCAGCTATCTACTCCTCTGTCTGTACAATGGCTCCTTTTTCCAAAACTATCAGCAATATAAAACATCCAATGAGATTTCTCCTAGAAGATTAGCCTCAGTCCTATAAGGATAAGAGCAAAAAGGAGGGGCCAAGGGAACACACGCAGGTGAAGGAGTTGGCAGCCTGTTACCTGGAAGAAATGATTCAACCTGGAGGCCCGGCTGGCAATGGGTTCAGCAGCACCAGCGTCCAGCAGATTCCTTGCTCCATATTTGAACTTCAACATCTCTCCAAAGGTGAAGAGATATAGGAGCAGAGCAAGTGTGTGCTACCAATTTGAGGAGGAAGAGCCTGAAAAATCCTGATCTTCTTCAAGATGTTGGGCACAGGGAGGTAAAAACAGTCACCACACAGGTCTTAGGAAGTTCAGTCTGGCAAATCTGACATTAAAGAGCAGATTTTTAGTCACTGTAACAGGAGGTAATACACTTATCTGACATAATCTCTTACTTATAAATTTATTATCTACTCCACCTATAGTGTAAGCCCTTGTGGAGCTCCACAAGGGCTTACACAGAGCCAGGACACATAGCAAGTTCTAATAAATACTTACAGAATCAATGACTTAAATAAGTAAATAACATAGTATGTTGGAAAGTAATACGTGCTACAGGGGTTAAAAAAGGAGAGAGGGAGAGAGCAAGGTAAGGGCAATTGGTGTGTGTGAGCAATTTTTAACAGTGTAGTCAGAGTAGACTTCACTGAGAAGGTAACATCTGAAGCAAAACCTGAAGTGGGTAAGCAGTTAAGTCTTGCTGGTGGGCGGGAGAGGGAAGAAAAGTGCGCCGGGCAAAGGGAACAGCCAGAACTAAGACTCTGAGGCAGGACCTGGCCTTCGCTAACAGCAGGGAGACGAGAGTGACTGGAGTGGCTGGAGCAGAGGGAAAGGCACTGGAAGTTGGAGGTGACGGATGGTACCGAAAGTAAAGACACAAAATTGTCACGATCACACGGATAATAAGGAGCTGCCGCGCTCCACTAGCCGGAATAATGCAGTTAATGCGGACAGGTAAATGAGGCAGGGCGGATCACACACGGGACCCCACCCTGTTTAAGAAGGATCTCACAATTCCTCCCGCCCCACGGCACCACCTGCAGACCTTTCAGCTCCCTCGGAGGGGGACCCGCGCACCTCCAGCCTGGGAAGACCCTCAGGCCCCCGGCAGCCTTGGAGGCGGCAACACGGCCCTCCCCGCAGCGGGGGGGAAAGCCGGGACTGGTGTGGGTGGAGGCGGCCTATCCCCGGGTTTGCAGAGTGGGGTGGGGGAGATATGGGCGTGAGGGGTTCACACTCACGCTCCGCCGACCCAGCCAGTGCGCGTTCCACTCCGCCCGAGGTCTCCCGCCTCTGCATTTGAACCCCGAACAGCGTGGGCGGGGTTCAGCCGTGTCCGGACCAATCAGAGTGCCCGTTTCTAGGAGGAACAGCTGCGTGTCAACAAAATTCCGCCTAAATCCTAAAAGGGATAGAGGAAGTGGAAGGGAGAACCAATCAGATTGTTACTTCCTTTGACTCGTGACCAATGGAAAACGCACAAGGGCAAACGCGGCCGGGCAGGTCCTGGAAGTTTGAAATTGACGGTTAAGCGGGGTGCTGCATTTATGGAATCGTTTGTTTGTGTCTAGGATCCCTGAGGAGGTCGCCAGGGCGCTGTCCTCTGTCTCCTTGCGAGGAGGAAGACAGCCAGGCCGCCTTGGTTTTCTTGTTCCTTAAATCTGGCCAAAGTAGGGGGCACCTGGGTGGCTCAGTCGGCTAAGCCTCGGACTTCGGCTCAGGTCGTGATCTCACGGCTCCTGAGTTCGAGCCCCGCCTTGGGCTCTGGGCTGACAGCCTGGAGCCTGCTTCAGAATCTGTGCCTCCCTGTCTGCTCTTCCCTCGCTTGTTCTGTCTCTCAAAAAATAAACATTTTTTAAAAATTGGCTGAAGTAAGAAGTGTTTGCTACTTGGGGAAATCAATTTGTTCTGTGCTACAGCTAAGGCAGCTTGAACTTCAACGTGCCTCGGTTCCTGCCACTTTGGGCTGATTGTCCGGCAACAAATAGGTAAACACATTGAAATTGTCAGAAAGGACATTTTAAAATCACTTAAACGCAGGAGATTTCAACAGGCACTTCACTAAAGAGGAAATCCATATGGCCAACAAACGTATAAAAAGGTGCTCAATCTCATACATAATCATGAAACAGTGAGATATAATAACACGCACTCCTCCCCCCAAAAAGGGGAGGAAGTTCTAGCAGTGTTTTTCAAAGATGTGGAGCTTCAGTCATTTATACATAGCTGACTATGAATTAGTACAGTGTCTTTGAAAAAGTCTGGTTCTATTTGCTGTTGAAGTTGAAGACAAGCATATCCTACGGCTCATATGCCCAAGAATGAACAAATAATATTGTATCACATAATGCCAAAAACAAAAATAAAAACAAAAACTAGAAGCAATGCAAATGTCCCATTAGCAATACAAAGTATACCGGAGTGTTTTCATACTATAATGAAAAGGAATAAATACAGTGAAACACAATGACATGAGTTTTGACATGATGCTGAATGAAGGAAATGGCAACAGAACAAAGGATGATTTCATTAATACAAATTTCAAAAGCAGACCGTTTCCAAAACTGCAAGGGAGAGATGTACGCACAGTAGTGGTAAAACCATAAGAAAGCAAAAGCCAGGATAGTGGCCCCCGGGGTGAAAATGGAGGCTATTCAAGGTGTCAGGGTGCTATGATCTATTTCTTAACCTGGATGGTAATAATGTGGATGTTTGTTTTATAATTATTAAATTGGGTGTGCATGTACATGTACACATGTTCTGTTTATGTATATAAAGGAGGAGATGGTCTTTGCTGTGCTCTTCCAATTCCTACACTAGATAGAACTGAAGATGTCTTTTCACATGCACATGTGTGTGTCCATCAGTACAAAACCGAAGCTACAGGCTTCCTTAATACACTTTTTTCCCCCACCTGTAACTTGTTCTTCCTCCCTAGGACGATAATGATATTTATCAAGCCCCCTCCCTTACTAAGCACTTGATCTCATTTGATCCTTACCACAACCCTAAGAGGAAGGAACTATAATCCACATTTTACAGATGGAAAAACTGAAACTGAAAGAAATGCATTAGCTAATCTTGAGTCATTCAACTTTAGATGGTGGAGCAGGATTTGGAACTCCTGGACTATCTGACCCCAAATACTTTCGTCGGCACAAAACCTGCTTGTCAGAAGACATTAGAAATTCTCCTAGCCTCCGCTTTTGTCATGTTGCAAGGGCTGACCCAGTATAGAAAAATGGAAAACAAAAATAAGAAACGCTTCTAATGACACGTTGGGGATGGCAAGGGGAGGGGAGGTGCAAAATGGGTTGTAAGCAGCTGTTGACTTGATAAAAAGAATCACAGAAAGGTCTGAATGTGGATCTAGTCAATGCTTCTGATTTTTCTAGTCCAGCCAAACCTGTTAGTTTCCTGGTATCAGAAATAGAAGCCTTTACCAGAATCTTGGGACTTGTTCATCCTAAATTAGAATGCAGTGTTAGCAGCGCTGTTGTGCACTGCCCTGAATCCTGCCTAGATATCCTAATTTCCTGTTAGAACAATTACTGGCCTTTGCAAACCCTTTGTGAAACAAGACAGGAAATAAACAACAAATAAAATGAGTACAGAAACATACAGCAAAAAAACACATTAGCTTCATCAATTTTCTTTCAAGAGTAGTAGCTGCACAGAAAGTGTATGGGGAGTATAACGAATAAGAACGGACCGAGAGTGGATGTGCATGTACTAAAAGGATAAGGGGCACCTGGGTGGCTCATCGGTTGGGCATCCAACTCATGAGGTCAACTCAGGTCATGTTCTCACAGTTCGTGGGATCAAGCCCCCTGTCAGGCTCTGCTCTGACAGCATGGAGCCTGCTTTGAATTCTCTCTCTCTCTCTCTCTCTCTCTCTCTGCCTCTCCCCCACTTTCTCTCTTTCTCTCTCTCTCTCTCTTTCAAAATAAACTCTTTTTTAATTTTTAAAAAAAGGATAAGACATTGCCAAACAGAACTGTCATTAAAACTAGACAGAGACCTAAGACCATATGTTTGTTCTTGCACAAAATGAAACAATGACCATTCCGTTGCTGAATATGAATCCAACACGACTATTGTGATGAGGATTTTGGAAGAACATAATCACAACTGAGTCACAATGAAGGACCTTATGACATTCCATCATTCATTTATCTGAAAAATATTCATGTTGCCAAGCACTGAGGGTACCGCCATGAAAAAGACATCCTTCTTGTCTGATTTTCAAAGGCTGAGCAGAGTGGGGAAATGGGGCTGTGAGCAAACAATTGTGAAACACTCAGGATAAGTTCCTACAGCAGTGGAAACTACAGAGCACTGTGGCAACCCAGACGGGGGAGGGTAGGTGGTATTGTGACAGCAAATATCCGACACTTGAAAATCGAAGAAATGTGATCGCCCTCAGAGAATCCAACTGGGAGATATAACACAAGCACAGAAACTCCAAGGCACCTTAAAGGAAAGACTGCAAGACTTAAACCAGACTTTAGCGGAACCTTAAGAATTATACATAACCATCCCCCAAAGAACAGAAAAAGTATCTGAGGAACTAACCCCATTTCAGATATAAAGAGATAAAACTATTCTGGTCCTTTTGGCAAGGAAGAGTTCCTCAAGCTATTTTAGCTGCAGGTAACTTCTAAATCATGAAAATAACTACCATTAACCGAGTGCTTTCTAACAGCAAGCCACAGCCAAGGTATTACCTGTTTCCCAGAGATGTGTCCCCCCCACTGGTATGAGGGACAGTTTCAACTCACATACAAATGTCACTTATTTTTTAAATTATACACTTTACTAGATTAGGAACAATTACAACCAGTTCATCAAACCAGGTAGTGAAGGATGTTTAGCAGAATCTTGGCCTCCACCCACTAGATGCCCCACTCACTAGCATGCACTCTCAGGGGTGACAACCAAAAACATCTCCAGACCTTGATAAGGTCCCCTGGTGGGGGGAGTGATTGCCCTGGATTGAGAACCACCTGTTATAACTGGATGATGTGAAATTCTCCAATGAATAAATATACTGCACTTTATTTAAACCAACAGAACTCACAAATCAAAATGTTTTCTAGATTTTAAATATTGTGAAAATGTTAACCAATTGTTAGAAATTTCATTCTGACATCATTACTTTCCAAATGTTTTCTCTGAACTTGAATGATTTTTTTAATGTTTATTTATGAGAGAGAGTGAGACAGAGCGTGAGGTGGGGAGGGGCAGAGAGAGAGGGAGACACACAGAATCCAAAGCAGGCTCTCAGGCTCTGAGCTGTCAGCACAGAGCCCAACGCCGGCCAGAACTCATGAACCGCGAGATCATGACCTGAGCTGAAGGTGGACGCTTAACCAAGCCACCCTGGCACCCCTGAATGATTTTTTCTTTAACACAAACTAGGCTCCATGCCCAACATGGGGCTTGAACTCACAACCTTGAGATTAAGAGCCACATACTCTACTGACTGAGCCAGTCAGGTGCCCATGGATGATTTTCCATCTATATTTTCCTTCTCTGACCTAAGACAAATCTTCTAACAAGGAAAGGTAAATTTTCAAAGTTCAATTAAATGGCAATTAGACTTCCTGCCATTTGATTCTAGACAATTTCTCTATGACACTTGGGCATGACAGTTAATTGTGTTTCTTCAGAAATGTTATAAACTGTAGGGGCGCCTGGGTGGTGCAGTCGGTTAAGCGTCCGACTTCAGCCAGGTCACGATCTCGCGGTCCGTGAGTTCGAGCCCCGCGTCAGGCTCTGGGCTGATGGCTCGGAGCCTGGAGCCTGTTTCCGATTCTGTGTCTCCCTCTCTCTCTCTGCCCCTCCCCCGTTCATGCTCTGTCTCTCTCTGTCCCAAAAATAAATAAAAAATGTTGAAAAAAAAATTTTTTTTAATAAAAAAATAAAAAGAAATGTTATAAACTGTTAAACATACCTCTAATCCCTTAGCACACTGATTTCAGGAGTGTCTTATAATTTCCAGTCCATTTATACTGTAAGAAATTCAGGCACCTGACTCACAACTATTCCCTAAGAACAACTAGGAAATAAAATGTCACCAAATTCCTCTGGAATTCAAGAGAATGGAAAGAAAAGCCACAGACCGGGGAGATAATATTTGCAAAAGACACATCTGACAAAGATCCAAAATATACAAAAAAAACCCCACTTAAAACACAACAATAAGAGAACAAAACCAATGTAAAAATGGGCCAAAGACCTTAAAGGACACCCCCACTAAAAAAGATGTATACAAATGTCGGGGTGCCTGGGGGGCTCAGCTGGTGAAGCATCAGACTTCGGCTCAGGTCATGATCTCACAGTTCGTGGGTTCAAGCCCTGCATCAGGCTCTGTGCTGACAGCTCGGAGCCTGGAGTCTGCTTTGGATTCTGTGTCTCTCTCTCTCTCTGCCTGTCCCCTGGTCACTCTCTTTCTCTCTCTCTCTCTCTCTCTCTCACAAATAAATAAAACATTTAAAAAAGATGCACAGATGGCAAAAAAGCAAATGAAAAGATGCTCCACATCCTATGTCACCAGGGAAGTGCAAATTAAAACAACAGAAGCTATCACTGCACACCTGTTAGAATGACCAACATTCAGATCACAGACAACACCAAATGCTGGTGAGGATGTGGAGAACAGCAACTCTTCTTTATTCCTGGTGAAAATGCAAATGGGAGATGGTTTGGCAGTCGCTTACAAAACTGAACACCCCTACCATACGATCCATCAATTACACTGCTTGGTATTTACCCAAAGGAGTTGAAAACTGCATACACACACACACACACACACACACACACACACACACACAAATATGGATGTTTCTAGCAGCTTCATTAATAATTCACAAAACCTAGAAGCAACCAAGATGTCCTTCAGTAAGTGAGAGGATAAATAAATTGTGAAACATTCCAGACAATGGAATATTATTCAGTGCTGGAAAGAAATAAGCTATCAAGCCATGAAAAGACATGGAGGAAACTTAAATGCATATCGCTAAGTGAAAGAAGCCAATGTGAAAAGGCTACACACTGTATGATTCCAACTATATGACATTCTGGAAAAACTATAGAGACAGTAAGAAATCAGTGGTTGCCAGGCATCGGGAGGGAGGGATGAATAGGTGGGTGGAGCACAGAGGATGTTTACAGGAGCACAGGTGTTCTGTTTCATATCATAATGATGGACACATGTCATTATGCATTTGTCCAAACCCATAGAATGTACAACTCCAAGAATAAACAGTAAGCTGTGAACTTTGGGTGCTGATGATGTGTCCATGCGGGCTCATCAGCTGTAACGCATGTGCCGCTCTGGTGGGGAATGTTGATAGTTGAGGGGGGGGAGCTTAGAATGTGGACATCTTTGGGGGGTCCACTGTCGGTCCTACCATAACCAGCAAGGTTGAAGAAGAGTTGATGCAGGCAAGGATAGTGGGAGATAAGGTCAAAGATGCTCCTTTTTAGTAACTAAAAGCACACTCATTAAAAAGAATGGTCTTTGTGATTTCATTCTTTAAAACTAACTGGGGGTGGTGGGTGGTGCCTGGGTGGCTCAGTCGGTTGGGCACTCGACTCTTGATTTCGACTCATGTCATGATCCCAGGGTTGTGGGATTGAGCCCTGTGTCAGGCTCCACTCCAAGAGTGAAATCTGCTTAAGATTCTCTCTCTCTCTGGGGCGCCTGGGTGGCTCAGTCGGTTAAGCGGCCGACTTGGGCTTAGGTCATGATCTCGCGGTCCGTGAGTTTGAGCCCCGCGTCGGGCTCTGTGCTGACAGCTTGGAGCCTGTTTCGGATTCTGTGTCTCCCTCTCTCTGACCCTCCCCCATTCATGCTCTGTCTCTCTCTGTCTCAAAAATAAATAAACGTTAAAAAAAGAAATTAAAAAAAAAGATTCTCTCTCTCTCTCTCTCTCTCTCTCTCTCTGGGGTGCCTGGGTGGCTCAGTCAGTTAAGTGTCTGACTTCAGCTCAGGTCATGATCTCACAGTTTGTGAGTTCGAGCCCTGTGTCGGTCTCTGTGCTGACAGCTCAGAGCCTGGAGCCTGCTTCGGATTCTCTCTCTCTCTCTCTCTCTCTCTCTCTCTCAAAAATAAATAAACATTTTTTAAAAATCAAAAAAGATTCTCTCTCTCTCTCTCTCTCTCTCTCTCTCAAATTAAAAAAAAATTTTTTTTAACCAACTGGGTCAGCCCTTTCCACAGTAAATTACATTAAGTTGTACTTTTCTAGCTCCTTCCACCATCAGACTGCCTTTGTAATGTTCTCTTTCTTTCTCAATGTCTCATAAAGTTAAAACACTTGGATAGATGATAGTATGAATTCTATTTCAGCTTTGTATATGTGGATGTTGAGAGAGGCCGTCCATTCCCAAAAAGCAAACCTAGCTGAGACAACTTTGTGAAGAAAGGAAACACAAAGCACGAAGTGGGTACACAAAAAGTGTATTCTGTTGTTCATTCACATCACTTTGCAGAAGAGCCCAAGATCTCTATTTGGGGGCTTGTGTATATTGGGGAAGACACTGGCTAGCCTTGCATAGCTTTTCTTTTTTTTTATTTATTATTTAATTGTAATTAATACACATGACATAAAACTTACCATCTTGACCATTTGTAAGCATGCAGTTCAGTGGCACTAAGTACATCCATATTGTTGGGCAACCACACCACCATCCATCTCTAGAACTCTTTTCACCTTGCAAAACTGAAACTCTGCACCCATTAAATACTCATTCCCCGTTCTCCACTCTTCCAATCCCCTGGTAACCTCTATCATTTCTGTCTGCATGAGTTTTCCTATTTTATGTATCCCAAGCTAGCGGAGTCATACACTATTTTTGTGTGTGCGTCTGGTTTATTTCATGTAGCATCATGTTGCCAAGGCTCATCCATATTGTAGAATGTATCAGAACTCCACTCCTTTTTATGACTAATATTCCATTGCATATATATTTTGTTTATCCATTCATCTATTGATGGACCCTTGGGTGGTTTCCACCTTTGGGCTATCATGGAATAGTGCTGCTGTGAACATTAGCATCCAAGCGTCTGTTTGAGTCCCTGCTTTCAAATCTTTGGGCGCATCTACTTAGGAGTTGAGTTGCTGGATCATAGGGTATGCTACATTCAACTTTTGGAAGAACTGCCAAAGCTTCCGAGCTTTTCCACAGCAGCTACACCCTTTTACGTTCCCACTAGCAAGGCATCAGGGCTCCAATTTCTCCATATCTTCACCAGTGCATGTTATTTTCTGTGCTGTCTTTTTATATTAGCCATCCTAGGGGTATCAAGTGGGCATCTCATAGTGCCTATTTATTTTTATTTTCCTCGCTTAGTAAAAGAATCTTTTATATGAAATTCAGGCATTCCTCCAGATCGCACTCATTCCGCACTGTCCAATAAACCCCTATACTTCACTTCCAGTAGGCTTTAGGCTCCTGCCTTCAAAATTACTTCAGTCAGTGACTTCTTCACGTTTAAAGTGCGGCTTGTTTTGCATTTGCCTCACCGAAGCAGAGGCGCTATCTAGTGGCCCAATAGGGTAACTGCAGGATTCAGCCCCCTTCGGTATCCATGCCGGTCCGAATACAGAATCCTTGATTATATTTTATTTTCCTGGTGATGCCCATGTGATAGCACCACGAAAGGTGAAATCCAACTCCCATTCAGAAAGGGATGTTTTTAAAAATATCAAATAGATGGGCTTTCACCCCAAATGACAATGCCTTCTCCCGGGTCCTCTTAATTGCACCCCTTCCTAAAATAGGAATAATAGAAATGCAGCTGACATTTTAAATGCAACTGGTTTGTTGAGTGAGTGTTCCAAAAAAGAAGCAATTTAATTTTCTTCCAGTTTCTTCCTTCAATCATTCTCTGTCAAACCTCCCTTTTACACCCTTCAAAGTCATACCTAGCAAACCCTAGTTTTCAGGTTTCTTCAAGTTTCCTCAGTTCCTTGTAGTGTCATCTAATATTTTACCTGCCCCCTCCCCAGAACAGGTCAGAGTAAGGAGGGTGGTCTGTGGGGGTGGTCTTCTCTTTTATGCTCTTTCCACTCTCCCTTCTTCCTTTAAAACTCCTCTGAATGGACAAAATGAATGAAGCAGATTAGAGACACCAACTTCCAGTTACAAATGAGCCATGGAAATGAAAAGTACAGCATGGAGAATATAATCAATAATATTGTGATACACTTGTCATGGTGGGCATTTAGTAATGTATATAATTGTTCAATCACTATACAGTATACCTAGAACTAATTTAATGTTGCATGCCAACTATTCTTTTTGTTATTTATTTTTGAGAGACAGAGCGTGAGCGGAGGAGGAGAAGACAGAGAGGGAGACACAGAATCCGAAGCAGGCTCCAGGCTCTGAGTTGTCAGCACAGAGCCCAACACAAGGCTTGAACCCACAAATTGTGAGATCATGACCTGAGCCGAAGTTGGATGTTCAACCGACTGAGCCACCCAGGCACCCCAACATTCAACTATTCTTCCCCATCAACTATTCTTAAATTTTACTTTTAAATGCTAGAAGAAAAAACTTTTTTAATGTTTATTTATTTTTGAGGGAGAGACAGAGCGTGAGCAGAGGAGGAGCAGAGAGAGAGGGAGACACGGAATCTGAAGCAGGCTCCAGGCTCCGAGCTGTCAGCACAGAGCCAGATGCAGGGCTCAAACCCACGAACTACGAGATTATGACCTGAGCTGAAGTTGGAAGTTTAACCGACTGAGCCACCCAGGTGCCGCCAAATGCTAGAAAAAAATTTTAATTAAAAACAAAACAAAACAGAACAAAACAAAACAACTTCTCTGATGTTTGGAGCTGTGACTAGAAATTTGTCCTACCCAATTTTCTGACATTGGAAATGGACTCCTACTTGGACTTTTCCAACTACCCTTCCTCGGCTCATACCATTAGCTAAGTTCCAAGGTGTCCACTTAATTCATTCATGCCCCAGCCAACAGCAAGAGCTGAGGCTACTTCGTTTTGCCCCCTTTCTGCCTCTCTGCCTGTACACCCCAGCCATTTCTTTCCCATTTTTTTTCCCTTTCCTCAGAAGTCACAAGAACAAGAAAAGGAAGTATCACTCTTAGAAAAGAAGATAGTGTTATCATTAGGTAGGACTGTAAGCTTAAAAAATCCAGAAGACTCAAAGAAAGTATTAAGACCAACAAGAGGTATAAAAGATAGTCCAAAATAAGATGAACGCAAAGAAAAATCAATTGCTTTCCATTATACCAGCAGCAGCCATTGAGCTAATGTGATGGAGAAAAGATTCTATTCCAGTAATAGCAAAATATCAAGTTCCTAGAAATAAACTCAACAGGAAAAGACCAGAGGCCACATAAAGACTATAAAACTTGACTACAGACACAAACAAAAGACTTGAGTAAGAAAATGAAGAGGCTTGGCTTATTCCTAAATAGGAAGCATCAGCCTGGTAAGAATTCTTTTTCTTCCCAAATTAACATAAAAATGAGGAGCAGGATAAATAAATAATGGTCTACCTACACAATGGAATTCTACTCCGCAGTGAGAAGGAATATATTTTTGATAGAGGCAACAACATGGAGAAATCTCAAGATCGTTACACTGAGGGGAAAAAGTTAGATACAAAAGAGTACACACTGTATAGTTGCATTTATATAACATTCTAGAAAGGGGAAAAAATGAAAGCAGCTGGAGTTGGGGGTGGAGAAGAGGATTAATTACATACAAAAGGACATGAGGGACCTTTCAGAGGCTGATGAGAACATTCTATATCTTGATTGCACAGGTGGTTACATAGTGTATACATTTGTCACAACTCATCTAAATGTATCTCTAAAATGGTGTGTTTATTGTATGTAAACTATACCTCAATACAGTTGAAAGGAATGCGACTGCTATGGAAATGCAATTCAAAAACACCCCAACTTTAGGGTTTGGGGGAGAGGTGTGGCAGAGACTTAAACTAAAATAAAATTCTCTGGCAAGGAGAAATGCAAGAGATCAGCCAAGAAAAAAGCATACGCTCAGAGAGCGCATTAAGTTCACAGCCCAAATAGATGACCACCCTGGAAATGAGATGCATCCGGGGCCTCCCTTCTGGCAAGTACCCTTCATCTTTAAGAAAAGTTCCCCACGGGGTAGGGGCGGGAAGGGGGAGGGAACAGTGTCAGCCCTTCCCCTATCTCTACCCCCCACACAGCCTGGAGTAGAAGTCTGAGTGTGGCTGCAGATAACAAAGAAATTTGCTACCTTCTTAGAGGAGAGAAGGTACCCCAATTTTTTCTTCTCCCTCTCTCTTTTTTTTAATGTTTATTTATTCTTGAAAGAGAGACAGAGCATGAACAGGGGAGGGGCAGAGAGAGAGAGGGAGACACAGAATCTGAATCAGGCTCCAGGTTCTGAGCTGTCAGCACAGAGCCTGATGCGGGGCTCAAACCCACAAACTGTGAGATCATGACCTGAACCAAAGACAGACTGAGCCACCCAGGTGCCCCTTTCTTTCTCTCTTTTAAGCATGGGGTCCATGAAACCTTTTTTTTTTTTTTTTTTTTTGTCCACAGATTTGAGTCCCAGCTGCCTCCTCCAGAGTCATTCTATTACAAAGGCAAGCACGAGGTTCAAACTCTTTTAGGATGCTCCTTATATCGTAGAGACCTCCAAGAATATATTGTTTCAGGGCATAAAAAGAAGGTCCACCTGTAAATCACAATAAATTCTAGGGATTTAAAAGTGGAAATGTACAAACATTAGATAGTAGATTCTAGTGCACACTGAGCAGGAAAGAGAATAGGATAAATTGATCTGGTAAACTCCCACGGTTTGCTGTTATTTAGCGTGAAATCCTTGAAAAGGAAGAACAATGGATTGATGCATCAACATACTTCGTGTTCACTGCTGACAAAAGCAAGGCAGTGCCTTAATGTGACCAATTTTTCTGGGCATAAAGATTTTCCACAACCATTAAGACATTTCTCTTTCAATCGGTGTGCTTGGTGGTATATTTTTAGAATTGAAATTTCTCGTTAAGAGGTGATGTGGTTTGAAGATGATCACTCTTCTGAGCTGGTTTTCTCTGTTTGCCATTAGTAGGGTCTAAAGGAGCAGACTTTGAAAATAAAGGCTTTGTGACTTCAGGAGCATAACTCCCAGATCGCTTTCCTTTGCCAAGCTAAAAACTATTTCAGCACTAACACAAAGGTATTGCATCTGAGATTCTCTACCAGTTTTTCACTCTGCGTCGCTACGATTCTTCAAGGCACAAGGAATCGTTAAGGTTTGAAATTTATTGGAAATACTCATGGCAGCCAACCAATGACAGAAATTGGGCCCGATCACACCATGGTAACTTATGGAGATAGTCTTTTGTTTTCTGAACCACTGGAATGTCTTTCCATTCACTGCTACCCTATAAAATGAGAACAACCCTGTAAGGTGCTGCAAATTAAAAGGAATACATCACTCAGGCCTGTCTGTATTCATTATCTAATGCTGCGTGGAAATATCGCCACCAACTTAGCAGCATACACTAACACACATTTATTACCTCACAGTTCCTCTGAGTCCAGGCACAGCTGAGCCAAATCCTCTGCCAAGATGTAGCCAAGGTTTTGGCCAGGGTAGCAGTCCCATATCAGGATTTGACTGGGGAAGAATCTGCTTTTTTTTTTTTTTTAATGTTTATTTATTTTTGAGAGAGAGAGAGAGTGCGAGCAGGGGAGGGGCAGAGAGAGACAGAGACACAGAACCTGAAGCAGGCTCCAAGCTCTGAGCTGTCAGCGTAGAGCCTGATGCAGAGCTCAAACTCATGAGCCATGAGATCATGACCTGAGCTCAAGTCGGATGCTTAACTGACCGAGCCACCCAGGCACTGGGGAAGAATCTGCTTTTAAGCTCATGTGGCTGCCAGCAGCATTCATTTCCTTGAAAGCTATAGCTGTAGTTTCTTGCTGGTTTACTGTGGAGGTTGCCCTCAGTTTCTTGCCTTGTGGCCCCATCCACAGAGAAGCTCACAAGACGGCAGCTTGCTTCTTCAAGGCTAGAAAGGGTGAGTCTTCCAGCAAGACAGACCTTGCGATCATAAGTAGCTGAACCACAGACATGACAGCCCATCACTTTTGCCATATTGTCTTGGTTAGAAGCAAGTCACAGGTCCCACACACACTGAAGGGGAAGGGATCACACTAGGACTTGAACATCAGGAGGCGAGGATCACGGGAGTCACCTTAGAGTCTGTCTTCCGAGTTGTCTAAACTGACTGCTGACGTCACCTTAGTATAAATGGTCCTGACTTGGTTTAAATGAAGATGACTCCATCCCCATGATTGACAGGTGGATTGTCCTCTGCTGTGAATCCTTTAATTCAAGAATAGCATTTACCACACAATTGAAGGCAATCTTGGAAGATTCTCTTACCTTATCTGCTCCTTCTTTCTCCCTTTCGTAGTTACCTCCCCTCCGAATACTGAGAATCCACACTGCTACTCTACAGGGCACACGTCCCCTGTAGGCTTGGATACCCCTTCTTCCCCGCCCCCCCCCCCCCCCCCGGTCGACACACACCTCTCTCTATGTGTTCAGAGAGGTCTCTACCATCACCACTATCACCAGCTCAGTTGCTAGTGCCTCTTCTGGGCAAAGAACAGTGTTAGCCATAAACTGGTGAAGCAAAGAATAATCAGGCATGATCTCAAGATGTTTAGAACCCAGATGGAAACTGCTCTACAGCCTTAACTAAGAGAGGGCAAAAAGACCATAAGCCCAAAGGATATCGTGGACAACTTTTGTCCACCGTGTTTGAATTTTTAAATAATGAGCACACAGGAGATGAGAGTAGACATTTCTGGTGTTTTTATTTTTTACTTATTCTTGAAAGAAACACAGAGACAGAGCACAAGCAGGGGAGGGGCAGAGAGAGAGGGAGACACAGAATCCCAAGCGGCTCTAGGCTCTGAGCTGTCGGAACACAGCCAGATATGGGGCTCGAACTCACAAACCGTGAGATCATGACCTGAGCCAAAGACAGATGCTTAACCGACTGAGCCACCCCGGCGCCCAGAGGGTAGACATTTCTTATCCTACCTTCTGGAAACAGAATCCCAAATGTCCGTTGTTTGAGAACCCCCTCCTTCCTACATCTTCTCAACCAGAAGCTTCCGGTGGGATTAATCCCACCCCCCAGAGACTGACCTATGCCTAGCATCAGCCAATCAGCTTACCCCATACCTTTCCCCTACAGTGATTGGTTCACAATTGATGCAGCAGCCCGACCGAAGGCAATGAAAAGTAAGAAGTTTACTGGGGCCTCTGGAAAAGAAAATCCCTTGACTCTTGAGGAAGTCTCCAGAAGAGGCTCTTCCCCTGCACCAATGCTATCCAGTAGAAATATAATGTGAGCTTCATACGCAAGTGTCAGTTTCGTAGTAGCCACATTTTAGAAAGCGAAAAGAAACAAGTGAAACTAATTTATGTTAATAAATTATAATATGTTAATTTGTGTTAATAAATAAATAATATGTTAATACTATGTTATTCTATTTGACCCAATATACCTAAAACATTATCATTTCAATATGTAACTAGTATAAAATTATTAATAGATATTTATGGTTTCTTTCATACTAAGGTTTTTAAAATCTAAAATGTGTAGGGGCGTCTGGGTGGCTCAGTCGGTTGAGCGTCCGACTTCAGCTCAGGTCATGATCTCACGGTCCGTGAGTTCCAGCCCCGTGTCAGGCCCTGTGCTGACAGCTCAGAGCCTGGAGCCTGCTTCGGATTCTGTGTCTCCCTCTCTCTCTGCCCCTCCCCTGCTCATGCTCTGTCTCTATCTGCCTCAAAAATAAGTGAAAATAAAAAAATAAAATAAAATGTGGGGGGCACCTGGGTGGCTCAGTTGGTTGAGCATCCAACTTCAGCTCAGGTCATGATCTCAAGGTTCGTGGGTTCAGCACAGAGCCTGCTTCAGATCCCCTGTCCCCCTTTGTCTCTGCCCCTCCCCCCCTAAAAATAAATAATAAAAATTTTTTAATGTTTTAAATGTGTTTTACATTTTATACTTATAGCACACCTCAGTTTGGACTAGCCACATTTCTCAACAGCCACATGTGGCTAGTGGCTACTGTACTGCCTGTCCACCCTGGACAGCAGAACACGAAGATGGGAAATTAGATATGTACTAATGTTGATGCTACAAGTCTGTGAGGGAGAGGAAGCTTAGGATGAAACTGACCACGTCTAAGGAAAAACACTGGAAGTAAACTGGGTTCTTGGTGACATCATTTGAGTCACCGAATTAAGCATCACTTGAAATTAGCATAACCTCAGAACATTTCAGTTATGTAAGCCAATAAGTTCCCTTTACTATTTAAATTAATTCAAATCAAAAGTTCTGTCACTTCCAAACAAAAGGACTGATACAGAGGGTAATCGATAAAGTAAAACCATCCAGTACGTGCCCAAACTGAAGAAAGGACAGGAAACATAAAGTGTTCAGAGAAGGGAGAAAGCGATCGAGCGATAGTAGGGCTTCTCAGTCTTAGCACTTTTGACATTTGGGGCTGGATCATTCTTTAATATGAAGGGCTTCCCGTGCATTGCAGGATGCTAAGCAATATCTCTGGCCTCTACCCACCAGAAGCCAGCAGCACCCTCCACCTCCAGTTGTGACAAACAGAAATGTCTTTAGATATTGTCAAATGTCCCCAGTTGAGAGCCACTAAGCTAGGGAGTGGATTTGTAATAAATCTGGAAGAATGGGTGGGATGTACTTATGTGGGAAAGGCATTTTCAGTGGGCACAATGAGATGAGTATAGGAGCCAGGAAGAGGGAACAGAAGGCTCATGAGGAAATCAATCAAATCATCACTGCTAAGGCCCAGCTGTGGCTGCCAACAACAATCAAAGCATTAAATTTTATCTGAAAAGTCATTTTTTAAAACAATCCTATCATACACTGTTAGTGGAAACCTTAATCAGCAGAAACCTTTTCGGAGGGCAATTTTGGCAATACCTATAAAAGTAGAAAATGTTTTTGACCTTTTGTCCCTGCAATTCTTCCTCCGGGAATTTACGGGGGGGGGGGGGGGGAACACCTTTACCTAACAGAAAATAATAGTGATAACTGAAAAAGACAAACCTGCATTCATAAGGACTGGGTTAAATTAATTATGGCAGAGCCACACAATTAAATACTATGTATCCATTTTTAACAATGACTTCATGTGCACAAAGGAAAATATCCAAGATTCCTCCTTAGATTTAAAAAAAAAAGAGTAAGATATAAACAAAATATGTGGCATAATCCCATACAAATAACATGAATATCTGTTAACATATACTTGGGGAAAATGAGGGAAATACATACACAACTAAACAATAGTTATCTTGGGGATAATTCATGTTGTAAAGTGGTAAAGAAATGAGAGTTATACTTTCTATATACATTATATATGTAACAGTATGGAGAAAAGCTCTTATTTTCTTGGCCTCAGAAATTATCTTCCACCCCCACTGCAGCCCTGGGCACTGCCTTCTGCAGAAGAAAACCTGTTTCTATTTGGTGAAACTCTTATATGCCTGTTGCAGGATGGATCCAGTGGTGTGCTGGTAAATGTTTAAATCTAGCTCTTTGGAGGTGGGGGCCCTGGTTTATAGTGTTTGCCAATTTCTGTGATGTAAATACTCGAACCGTAGCCCATTTCAAGCTACCAACATGATTTCACTGAATGCAGGACTGAGAAGATAAACACAGCATCAATCGGGTCTCCCAAGCCTCCCTCTCCAGCCGCCACTCCCAGCCTTTCTTGACAAATAGTTGATGGATATTGAACTGCTTCCTTCAAAAAAGGATCAGAGTAAGATGAGGCATCTACTGAGCTTTTGTCCTTTTGAGTGGGATAGGCAAGTTGAGAGCCAGAAAGGAGTTGTCCTAAAAATCCAGGGAGGATTTAGGTTAAGAGAGGGAATAAAGACAGAGACAGGGAAGGAGGAAGGGGAGGGAGGAGAGGAGGCTGACATTTAGAGAGGAAATTTTAGGGACACTTGGGTGGCTCAGTTGGTTAAGCGTCAGATTCTTGGTTTAGGCTCAGGTCATGATCTCAGTTTGTGAGTCTGAGCCCCATGTCAAGGAACCTACTTGGGATTTTCTCTCTCTCTTCCTCTCTCTCTCTCTCTCTCTCTCTCCCTCTCTGCTCTTCCCATGCATGCACACACTCTCTCTTAAAATAAAATAAAATAAAATAAAATAAAATAAAATAAAATAAACTTAAAAAAAGAGGGGGGGGAGGGGGCATCTGGGTGGCTCAGTTGGTTAGCATCCAACTTCATTTCAGGTCACGATCAAACAGTTTGTGAGTTCGAGCCCTGCATCAGACTGTCTGCTATCAGCACAGAGCCCGCTTCAGGTCCTCTGTCCCTCTCTCTGTCTGCCCCTCCCCCATTCACACTACCTTTCTCTCTCGAAAATAAATAATAAAAAAAAAAATTTAAGAGAGAGGAAATTTTAGCGGAACGAAGACGTTTAAAGGGAATTACAGTGAGGTTTTGCCATGTGGTATGCAAGGTAACACTTCTTTCCCCCACCTTCTCAAAAAAATCTTCAGCCGAGCTGTATCACTTAGTAGTGTGTCACCAACTAGACCTGGTTTGCTAGGATTGCACTTACGTGCTGAATGTGGCCCCAGGGAGGCTGCAAGGTAGGAGCTGTGGCCATCTTGGGGGCCTTGCTACATCTGGGCCACACATATTTCAGTCTTTTTATTTATTTTTTTTTATTTTTAAGTGATGAGCATGCATTATTTAAGTTATCAGCAAAAAATATTTTTTTAAGTTACCTGCACCTAAGAACATGGAGTTGAGAGTTATTTTCTTTTTATGTTTATTTATTTTTGAGAGAGAGAGCAAGGGAGGGTCAGAGAAAGAGGGGGATAGAGGATGTGAAGCAGGCTCTGTGCTGACAGCAGACAGCCCGATATGGGGCCCGAACTCACAAACCGTGAGATCGTGACCTGAGCTGAAGTCAGACACTTAACCACCTCAGCCACCCAGGTGCCTCGAGAGTTATTTTCTTACCTTACTCAGTAGAACATGGCATAGAGACCCTTGTGCTTATGGCGGGGAATTGAGTCCTGCAATTGGTTATAAACCAGTTGGGTCTGTTTAGAAGAGTGTTCTGGGAGCACCTGGGTGACTCAGCCAGTTAAGCATCCGACTCTTGATTGGACTCAGGTCATGATCTCACGGTTGGTGAGTTGGAGCCCTGCATCGGGTCCTGCACTGACATCATGGAACCGGCCTGGGATTTTCTCTCTCCCTCTCTCTCTGCCCCTCCCCTGCCTGCACTCTCTCTCTTGCAAAATAAATAAATAAACATTTTTTAAAAAGGCGTGTTCTGTTACAGAAGACAAGCTCCCTAAAACTGCTTGTCTCCTACTATTGTGGGTTTAAATTTTTTTTTAAGTTTACTTATTTATTTTGAGAGAGAGAAAGAGAGAGAGAGCAGAGGAGGGGCAGAGAGAGAGGGAGAGACAGAATCCCAGGCGGAACTCAGTCTCACAAACATGAAATCGTGACCTGAGCCAAAATCAAGAGCCAGATGCTTAACTGAGCCACCCAGGTGCCCCTACCATTGTGCTTTGATTACAAACTTTTGACAGAACCTTTTTGCATGTGTTCAGAAACCTCAAACATACTGATAAGACCTCCTCAAAACCAGCTGTGTAAAGACATCAGCACAAACTTGCCCTGTGGTTCACGTTCCTGAGATAGTGCTGATCCTGTAGACTAGAAAGCTTGGGACGGGAGGCATTCGGGTGTCTGGCATGTTCCTCCAACAGGATGTAAATATGGTTTCCTATTACAGCTCAAGTAGGAAAGATAAGGTCCAGGCCCTGGACCTTTGAACAGCAAAGTTTTATTGCGGTATGATTCACAGATCATTAAAATTCACCCATTCTAAGTACTTTCTGGTGAGTTTATTGAGATGCACGACCATCACTATAACCCAGTCTGGGAACAGTTTTTGCCCCCTCCCCTACCCATTTACAATTAACCCCCACTCCCACTCCCACTCCCAGCTCCACAAACAACCACTAACCTACTTGCTGTCTCTATAATTTGCCTTCTCTGGGAATTTCGTATAAAGGGAATCACACGGGGTGTGTGTGTGTGTGTGTGTGTGTGTGTGTGTGTGTTTTCTGTTTGGCTTCTTTCCGCGAGCATAATGTTTTGGGGGTTCATCCACATTGTAGCATGTGTCATTCCTCAATTCCTTTTCGTCGCTAAGTAGTGTGGATAGAACACATTTTGTTTATCTGTTCACCAGTTGATAGATTTTGAGTTGCTTCCATGTGGTGGCTATCACGAATGCTGTTGCCGCTGAACATTCACGTGTGCTTCTGTGAGTGGTGGTATGTTTTCATTTCTCTCGGGTAAATACCGCGGAGAAGGATTGCTGATGAGGAGCGAGGTTTCAGCACATGGTAAAATGTGAAGACGTATCACTATGTTAAATAACAGGGCTTTGTTGTTATTCATGACTATTCTAAGGCGCAGGGATGTCGTTATGACTCCTGTTCTATCTGCCAGTACTAGTCCCGTTAGGTCAGGGTTCCTTTGACCTCAGCGCTATTGATATTTCAGGCCAGATAATTGCTTTGTTGTTTGGGGTGGGGAGAGGGGGGTGTGGGATGTTGAACAGCACCCCTGACCACTATCTGCTAGATGCCAGTAGCGTACTCCCTCCTCCTGCTCCAGTTGTGATAACCAGAGATGCCTCCAGACATCGCCAAGGGGTCCCTGGGGAGCAAAATCGCCCCGGGACAAAAATCACTGTATTAGACTTCACTTAATAAATGGAAGATATTCCAATCCCACTTCTGCTCACTGGCTGAGCACATGGCCAGTTCTGGCTTCCACACTCAGAGTAGGTGTGTGGGTCCTGTCTTGGAATGCTCAGCATTGACATCCTACATGTTACTTTATTTAATTTGTTCTAAATCAGTAGTTCCCTTGTGGTTTGGTGTGTATGTGTTTGTTCTCAAACTGGGCCAAGAGAAGTGGAGGGTTGCAGATGGCACAGCCTGTAGTCTCTGTCTATTTAATTCAGATGAGTCTATCCTGGTGGAATTTATTCCAAAAGTATGAGTTTAAGACAACATGTAATAGGTACCCAGAGTGTTTACACAGCTCTGCTTACAAGAAGCACGATACAAAATAAAGTGGATATTTGTTGGTTTTGTGTGTGTGTGTGTGGTTTGTTATACTGCCAGGTATATACTTCTCTCTTAACAAACAGCACTCTGCTTGCATTTTGAGGAACTTCTCCCTGACTGTGGGCAGCTGGTTGGTGGAGTAGAAAATCCAGCCCAAAGGGGTCCTGCAGCCCCTGCTGACAGATTCCTCCTCTCCAGCTCCAGAGGGTGGACACATCTTTCAGTTATCTATTGCTGTGCAACCAACAATCCCAAACTTAGAAGCTTAAAACAACAATGATCTATAATTTCTTATGATTCTATGGATTAGCCATCTGATAGATCTTCTGGTCTCGCCTGGGCTCATCCACATGGTTGCCTCCAGTTGGCTGGGCTGGGCTGAGCTAGATGATCCAAGAATGGTCTCATTCAATACTTGACAGTGGGTGCTGACTATATCATCTGGAGAACCCCAGTTCTCTTGAATGTAGCCTCTCACTCTTCAGTACTCCTACAGCATGGTAGTTTTAAGGTTTGGGGAGTGTAAGGGCAGAGGTTGCAAGGGTTCTTAAGACCTAACCTGGAGCTCACTCATCATGTCTGCCATGTTCTGTTGGTCAAGGCAAGTCATAAGGCCAACTCCAATTCAAGGGGGTGGAAAAATAGACTCCACTCCAGCAACATCACATTACAAAGAGGGGTGACCAGAAGAAAATGTGATTAATTGAGGGCTATTCTTACAGTGATCTAACACAGCAAGTGACTCAGCCCATTCCAATTAGATACTCTCTCCTAGGACTCCAGAGCAAGTTCTTTAGGCTCTCTTGACCCTTTAGAGAGTATTCACTCTCTAAGGGATTTCTTAAGCCTCTTCAGATGTGTGTATGTGTGTGTGGCGGGGGGGGGGGGGGGGGGAAGGGAAGGGGGTATTTGGCTTGGGTTGGCCAGCATTGATTTCTGTCACTTGCAACCAAAGAATTCTAATTATATGTATATTGGGTCTATTGAGTTGAAGACCCTTCCCAGATATTGCCATATAAGTACATACACTCACTTTTCTGTAAATTGTAGGAGGTACACACCAAGTTCTGGAGAATTGTTTTGTCCCCATTCCTGAGTCCAGTGGTGGTCCCCTTTGTCTATGTCTATACAACGTGATCCCAACTCCTTGACCATACTTTTTGGGACGAGAAGGAGAAACTGACCCTACTGAGCCCAATCAGATTACTTCTCCCAGCACTTGAAATCAGGACACAAGAGTCCATCAAGCTCTACTAACCCATGAATGAGGCCTTGTAAACTCAAGGACTAAAGATGGTTACCTTCCACTCAATGCAGAAAAAGAGAGAGAGTAAGCTGATGTGCAGAAAGAAAGAAGGTGCTGAGAGGAGAGACTTGAGAGACCATGTAGCATCTAAAAAGGAACCTGAGAGATGTTTGACTTCTGAGAACTTTCTGGTCCCTGGTTCTTGTCTCGGCCATAGGGATTGGTTCAGGAATCAGCAAAGGCTGAATTCAGGTCAATAAGAGAGAATGAATTCCAGGACTCACATAAGAGATATCAGAAGATATATTCTTTCTTCCCCCTGATGGTGTGGCATGAAGATGTGAAATGTGCTAAAAATAGCAGAATCTGGAACAGTCCTAGGACCACTCAGTAAACTCTGAAGAAGATGCCAAAACTACAGAAGTTAGAATGAAGAGGTCAAAAGAAAGCATGTGCTTAGAGACAGTTTGTGAGCCATTGAATCAAGCCTTACCTGGAGGGATGTCTGCATATAGACTTTCAGTTATGTGAGCAAATAGCTAACAAATTCCCCTGTATTGTTCAAGCCATCTGGAGTTAGGCTGAAGCCAAAAGCATCCTCATTGACAACTATCTCTTATAACCTATTACTTTTTTAGGGAGTAACAGATGGGAGCAAATTCAAGCCATGTGCCATTGAAGAGGACCTAACTCCCAAAGCAAGACTTGTAGGCTCTCTTTGCCCTATAAGGGGTATTCACAGATCCTGGGTGAGCTTCAGTTACAGAAACCACGTGTGTGAGTCTCCAATGGACCCTATTAGATTGCCCTACATATGCAAGAACTCAGTAAATGTGCTGATTGATTGGAAATTTTCATTCTGATCTAGTCTTTGAAAATCATTCCTGGGGCACCTGGGTGGCTCGGTCAGTTAAGCATCCGACTCTTGATTTTGGCTCAGGTCATGATCTCACGGCTTGTGAGTTCAAGCCCTATACCGGGCTCTGCTCTGATGGTGCAGAGCATGCTTAGGATTCTGTCTCTCCTCTCTGCCCCTTCTCCACTTGTTCTCTCTCTCTCAAAATGAGTACATAAACATTAAGAAAAAAAAAAGAAAATCATTCCTATGGTTTGGGTCTTTAGGTTTGAAGAAGTAGGTGAAAACAGAGTATGTATCTTAGGGCTCATTCTGGACTCTTGCAACCCACCAAAAGCTCAGAAACTCATTTATTTTGCATCTCTGGCCATTGATAAACATAACTCTCCTTGCACAATGTTGCCCCACAGGAAGGATTCAGAAACGATTTGGGACCTCCAACTATAATCAGAATCATGGCTGAGCTTGTGGGAACTGATTAGATAATTCACTTTAATCTCTTCCTGCTGCTAATTGATGAAAAGGAAGTGTGTGCTCCATTTTATGGACAAGGCAAATTGAGGCATATGGTGGTGACAGACTCAGCTATGGAGTGAAAAACACTAGCAAGGACACTCACATTTGATGCTGCGCTGAGCTATTAAATCACCTTTGTAAATCATATATTTTCTACCTGCCAAGACACCTAAAAATAGAGCTGGAGGCTCCTGAGGGGCCAGAAGGAGTAGGCCAAAAAGAAGAAAAAAAAAAAAAGGCCAGGGGCATCTTAAAATTATAAATCTAGTTTAAATGATCAGGACATGCATTATAGTGACACAGTGCAGGGACCTCATTAGTGACTGACTTTTAAAGAGTTATTAGAATTGTCCAAAAATGAATACTGATCCTTCCACAATTTCACGGGTAGAATCAAATATCATGAGTAAGTATGCAAACTAGCAGGTGCTCACATGCCCAGGGTCTAAAGAAAATAAATCAAGAAGCTATTCTAAGATACCTTTCAATAAATTTTGCTTTCTCCTTTGCTAGCATTGGGTTCCATTTAGTTCAATAAGCATTTATTGTCTACTACGTGCATAGTACTGGGCATTTTGCTTCCATTTGTATGATAGTCAGCTGTTACCTCAATGTTCTCATTAAGTTCTTCCAAGTAGAATACTGTATGAGTTTCCTAAGGTTGCCATAACAAAGTACCATAGACAGAGCAGTGTGAACAATAGAATTTATTCTTTTACAGTTCTGGGGGGCTAATAGTCCCAAGTAGAGGTACCTACAGATCCATGCTCCCCCCAAAGGCTCTAGGGAAAAAAATCTCTCTTGGCCTCTCCCAGCTTCTGGTGGCCATGATGTTCCTTGGTTTGTGGCCGCATCACTCCAATGTCTGCCTCTGTCTTGAGGTGGCCTTCTCCATGTGCATGACTTCTCTGTGTCCTCTCCTCATCTTATAGACCCCAGTCATTGGATTAGGACCTGCCTAAATCCGGGATAATTTCCTCTTGAAATCCTTAACCAGTTAGGTCTGCAAAAGCCCTATTTCCAGATAAGGTCACATTCTGAGGCTCTAGGTAGACATGGATCTTTGCAGGCGGGATACTATTCAACATACTAAAAACGCTTTGTCACAAAAGCATGAATAAGCAATGCCAATTTCACCAAAGGTTTGGGGAGGGTGGAGAAGGAGGTTGGGATTACTCACCCCACAGCAGATACCTTGAAGTCTCTCTGTCACAGGTTGGGTTCTTGGAAAACGACTCTAAGATGGAGATTAGCATAATGGACATTTTTTTTTCTTATTTTTTTTAAATGGACATTTATTAAGGAGTGCTGGGGCGCCTGGGTGGCTCAGTCGGTTGAGTGTCCGACTTTGGCTCAGGTTGTGATCTCACAACTCGTGAGCTCGAGCTGGCATGGGGCTCTGTGCTGACAGCTCAGAGCCTGGAGCCTGCTTCAGATTCTGTGTCACCCTCTCTCTGCCCCTCCCCTGCTTGTGCGTGCTCTCTCTCTCTCTCTCTCTCTCTCTCTCTCTCTCTCTCTCTCAAAAATAAACATTAAAAAAAAAAATGAATGCTCTCAGTGTCTCAACCCTTGTGAAAGGGGGCAGGAGGAGGAACATAGGAGTTGGGTTGTGATGCAGTCACATCAGAAGCCTCGGTTTGTCACCAGCTAGACCCCAACATCTGACTTTTATTGCTCATGTGCTTGTACCCAATTAACCATTGTCCCACATTTTTCTTTAAGCTCTTCTTTCCAGCTTAACTTTTAACTCAGGGAAAAGACTCTATGGACATAACATCTATAATGGAAACCAAAACAACCCCTCAAGCAATAGTGACCACCCGGACAAAGAGTTCTGGCAGCCCATACCACCCAAACCAAGTTGAGTTTACCTCCTGACTCACACCTGTACATATAGACCATGGAGTGAGCCACAGAGTGATGGATAGCTGCCTTTGCCTCATTATAATATGAAAATCTCTGCCCAAGGTGGAGCACAAGCCTCATTTACATAGCATACAGTGTATGTACAGGCATGTTTCCTTCGGGTGCATGCACAACCCTATGCCCACCTCTACATATGATGACAAGGCTCCCTCCCCTTTCTAAATACTCATCCTAACCCTAAATAAAAAGAACCCATTCACTCTTGCTCAGGGATCATGGCTTTGGAAAATATTCCCCGTGAACTCCTTTTTTTTTTAAGTTTTTATTGATTTTTAGAGAGAGAGAAATAGAGAGAGAGAGAGAGAGAGAGAGAGAGAGAGAGAGAGCAAGTGGGGGAGGGGCAGAGAACAAGAGAGAGAATCCCAAGCAGCACGGAGACTGACATGGGGCTCAAATTCACGGATCATCAGATCATGACCTGAGCCAAAATCAAGAGTCAGATGCTTACCCAACTGAGCCACTCAGGTGCCCCACTGTGATCTCCTTATTTGCTGCAAATAGTTTCCTTGTGTGACAACTTTCCTTGGTGTCGTTTCCATCACAAGGAGCGAAATCACGTTTAGTAGTTACACATTGACCCCCTGAAGAATTCTGGAGCTGGGATAGCCCTTCAGGGCCCTTATGTCTCCCACTGATTATTGGATTCCCAGGAAGGGGGCGTGACCTACGGTGAAGCAGCTCTCTACAGGAAAGGCAATCCCCATGAGGGTCTGGCAGCTTAGGGCCGCCAGCCAGCAGTACTCCCAGCCCCTGGAGGAGACATCATAGTGTCTACCAAACCTCCATTGTCATTTTTCTCTTCCCGTGGCTGCTATCAGTCAAGTCTCCTTTTTTCTCCTGTCTCCTAATAGTGCTGAGGGCCCCTCACATTCCTCACCCCCACTGAAGCTTCTTCCTCCAAACCCACCCACAAAGAAACTGAATTACTGTTAGCTAGAATGCAAAGGGAAGTTGCTCCAATAAGAAGGTTGTCTAGTCACCGTTAGCTAGGATGCAAAGGGAATCCAGTAAGAGGACTGAAAGCTATCTGCAGAAGGGAGGATGGAAGGAATGTGTTTTGTTTTGCAGAACCAACAGCTCCAGCCAAGGAAACAACCACCAAGTGTTTTACCTGATGGCCCTTTGCTAGGGGTGTCTCGCCTGATAGTCCCTTACCTGAGCCAGTTTGAGCGGGAGTGGAGCTGAGAACCAATGCAGAAGCCTCCCTGAGTTATCCGGAAGTTACCTTTAGCTAATTATAATACTAAGATTTCTATAGATTACGACTATAATACTAGGAGTTTTCCATCATTTTTTGAACGTATGAAATATGGGCTAGCATGTTGACATGCTAGGAATGCCCAATTGTACCAAAAATGCCTATGCAATCTCCCTTCCCCGCACCCCCCAATACAATGAATGAAAGCTTCATGTACTAACCCCATGGGGAGACGGTGCTTTGAGAGCTATCTTGTTGTTCCCTTACTTGTAACAAGTCATAAAAAGGTCTTTGTTTTCAACACTTCCTTCGGTTGTGTTCAACATGATGCACCCCAAGTGGTGAACCCCTTGAGTTTGGTTATGTTAACACTGATGCTACCTCCTTAGAAGACATTGAAGGGAGTAATAAATGGCAACCAAGGTGTTTGTTAATGCTGCTTATTGTATAATGAAGTGAGTGCTGGATTTTGAGGACGAAGACAGAGTCTAAGTGCTAGCTCCACCACTAGCTGTGTAACCTTGGGAAAATCACTAGCCCCTAAGACTTGAGGGCAAGGACCATGTCTTTTTTATTTGTCATTGATTATGCAGCACCCAGGATCGTGCCCAGCATGTAGCAGGTTTTTAGTAAATATTCCCTGAGTATATGAAGGAAGGAACAAGTTGTGCCTGAGTATCGGTTTCCTTGGAGTAATCTTTGATTAGTTAAGGATAGGCTACACAGTTATGCCCAAAATTTGGTCCCCATACCACCAGCAATAGCGTCCAGGAATCTGTTAGAAATGCAAATTATTGGACCCCACCCTAGATCTGCTGAATCAGAAACTCTAGAGGAAAGGTCCAGCATTTTTCATTGAGAACCAGTGGGCTAGGTTATACCAAGGTAACCAACTCAAAATCTCATGGCTTAATATAACAAAGCTTATCTCTTGTTCATACCATTTACTGTTGACAAGTTAGTTATCATACTTATTCAGGGTTTCAGGCTGCCATCTTGAAAGCTGATGGTTTCCAAGACCAAGGGAAAAAGATGGTGAATCATGGACTAGTTCATTAAAGCTCCACCCAGGTGTGCGTGATGTCACTTCTGCTCACAATTCACCATCCAAAGCAAGTCACATTCAACTCCAAGAGAGAGGGGAAGAGCACCACATCTATTCTGTAGGACTGTTGAAAGAATCAAGTAGAATCAAATAGAGAAGCCTTCTGAGAACTGTTAAAAGCTATCACAATTTAAGGGATTATTTCTGTTACTTCTACTCTTGGTATAAAAGGGTTTGTTCTCTGGCTGTTTTGCTCATTGTCACTTTGTTAAGGAATGGCTCAGAATGTGGAAATATAATGTTGAATTCTAAAGTAGGAAGTCACTAAATAGATAGATGGATAGATAGGGCGGGAAGTCACAACCCGTAAGATAAGTTCAGAATTTACCAGATATTTCTCTTAAAAGAAGCTGGCTTTCAGAAGAAAAAAATGATAGAAATCTGTAAAAATTATGATCCACACAGTACTTGGCACACAGAAGGTATTTGATACGTTTTGTTAGGCACATTTTGTGATTTTTTCCCCCAACTATTGATACAAATTATTGGTCTCACAGTTGCAAAGATTGGATTGTTTGGAAGAAGCTTCTTGCTGCTGATCAATTAGATGTAGGGTTCATCTGACTGGCTCCTTGGACAGTATATAGAAGTGGAAGTCCAACCAGAGCTTAAATCCCAGCTCCCACTTATTAACTGGGTAACCAGAAACAAGCTATTTAAACTTCTCTCTCTCTCTCTGTTTTATCTGAAAAATGAGGATAATAGTACTACTTGCTTCACAAGTTTGTTTTAATGATTAAATGCAATAAAACTTGTTAAATGCTTAGAACAGTATATGTACATAGTAAGTATACAACAAATGTAATCTATTATGTTAGTTTTAAACTTAGAATAAAATCCAACCTGTCTAATAACCTACAGAACCTGCTAAAACATTTCCCACCTTTTCCACCTTGTCTTCACTACTCCTTACTAACTTACCACTCGAAAACTACACTGACCTTCTCTGACTTTTTTTTTTAAGATTATTTTTAAGATTTATTTTTGAGAGAGACAGAGACAGCGTGAGCTGGAGAGGGCAGAGAAAGGGAGAGAGAGAGGATTCCAAGCAAGCTCTGCACCATCAGAGCACAGACTGATGAGGGGCTTGAACTCACGAATCGTGAGATCATGACCTGAGCCAAAACCAAGAGTCAGACACTCAACCGACTGAGCCACCCAGGCACCCCTGACCTTCTTTTTCTTAAATATAACAATCTTGGTTCCTGTCTCAGGGCTTTTGTACCTGCCCTTCCCTCTCTGCGGATGGCTAGCTCCAACTTGTAGTTCACTATTGGTCCAAATATGCCCTCCTTATTCAAAGATCAAATCATCATGTTGCACACCTGAAGCTAATATAACGTTCTATGTCAATTATGTATCAATTAAAAAATGTGTCCTTCTATGGGGCGGGGGGGTGGGGGGGTGGGCACACAATCGGAAATTAGCCGTACTAGTTATTTAGTGTTCTTTTCCACCATCCTGGCATTTTTCCTCTCTATAACCATCTTGTTCATCTGTTTACCAGTTTATCTTTCTCATCATTTATATAATATCATTTTCTTAAGAACAAGCACCTTGAATGTTTCCTTTACCCCTGGAACTAAAAACTCCTAAACAATGCCCAAAGCATAAGACAGCACCCTATAAATGTATGTCGAATGAAGGATTCAGGGCTCTGCTTCCCTTTTGAGATATTGGCACTCGGCTCTGTGAGAATATCTCCTCTATAAACTTGAGGTGACAATGAATTTCTGCAGCAGAAACATTTTTCACATTAACTGGATGGATCCAAAAATGAAGTGCATCTTGGAACCATGTGTTGAGGAAGTGCCATTTTTAACAAAGGGCTTGCAGGGTCACCCTTCCAGCTGATCCACATCACAGCCTCGCTACAGATGCCCAGCAAAATATCGTACTCACAGTCAAATTATTTTTGCACGTTACTATACGAGAGCCATACACGATGTCCTAACAATTGTGTATAGATTTGTGTAGAGAAAAATAACATTTCTTGTAGGTTGTTTGTTAATATTCTAATTTCAGAAGAATTGCAAGCTCATTGTAAAAAATTTGGAGGATAGAGAAAAGCACAAAGAAAACACTAATCATCCAAACAGTGGAATATTTTTATGTATGTACTTTCCAATTTTTTTCTATGAATGTTTTAAAAACATAGAATGTTTTCTATGAGTGTTTTAAAATCTGTACTGTCTAAACTGTCTTGGAGTCAAAATTTTCCCTTAGATGTATATCATGGACGTTATTATTTACTTTTCTTTCACAAAAAAAAGTTTATATATTATGATCTACTGAAATAATTTTAAGTTATATAAAAATATATGCCCATGGGAAAAAAAATTCGAGTTTAGAGAAGAGTAGAAAAGGAAAAAAAAACAAACAAACCAAAAAAACCTTCATGCTACTCCTGCTGCAGAGGGTTTCTTCTGTATCCTTCCAGAATATTCTGTTTCTATATACACACAAATAAAATCACTGTATTGTTGTTCAACAAGTTATTATTTAATGTAACAATATATTATATATATATTTCTATGGCTGCATGGTGAACTGTTACATAAATACGCAATATTGATTTATTTATTTATTTAAATAAAATATTTAAATATTTTAATAAAAATATTTTTATTTTATTTAAATAAATAATGTTTTATTTTTAGTTATTTTGAGAGAGAAGAAGAGGGAGAGAGCAGGGGAAGTGCAGAGAGTGAGAGAGAGAGAGAGAGAGAAAGAATTCCAGCCAGGCTATGTGCTTACAGCAGGGGGCTCAGTCCCACGAACCATGAGATCATGACCTGAGCTGAAACCAAGAGTCGGATGCTCAACCATTTGAGCCAACCAGGTGCCCCAATAGGCAATGATTTTTTTAACTAGTCTCCACTCTGATACTTTTGTAATTCTTACTTCTTTGATATTATACACAATGATGATATATTCTCCTTCTCTATTGCTCTGTGTCTCTTTCACAGGTTGATAGACATGCATGCAAGATCTCTATCTATCTATATCTCTTGTAAATTGCTTCGAACAGTGCCCACATGTAATGTGTGATGCAGTGTAGTTTCTTAATCTCACCAATACTGACATGTTGCACCAGGTAACATTTTGTTGCAGGGAGATTTTCTGTACTTTGTAGAATGTTTACCATCATCCCTGGCCTCTACCCATTAGATGCCACTACATCGTCCTTCCTAGTTAGTGTGTCCAGACATTGTCAAGTGTCCCCTGGGTACAAAATGCTCCCTTACCTTCCCAACCCCCATCCCTTGTGGAGAACCACTGAGATCCTGTTTTTAACTCCCCAAGTGAATCTGATATGCAAGCAAAGTTGAAAATCACTGATGTAAATAATGCTACAATAAATGTTTTGGTGTTTTTTTGTTTGTTTTTATTTTAGTTTTTAAATTTTTAAGAGGTATAATTGACATACAACATTATATCAGCTTCAGGGGTACGAGATAATGATTAGATATTTGTATATATATTACAAAATGATCACCTAATATATCTGGTTAATATCTGTCACTGTATATAGTTACAGAATTTTTTCTTGTGATGAGAACTTTTAAGATCTACCCTCTTAGCAACTTTAAAATACTCAATACAGTGGTACCTGGGTGGCCCAGTCGGTTAAGCATCTGACTCTTGATCTTGGCTCAGGTCCTGTTCTCACGGTTCATGGGATTGAGCCCCCATCAGGCTCTACGCTGACAGCGACGAACCTGCTTGGGATTCTCTCTCTCTCTCTCTCTCTCTCTCTCTCTCTCACTCTGCCTCTCCCCTGCTCACATGTGCTCTCTCTCTCTCAAGATAAATAAACTTAAAAAAAATAATAAAATAAAATCTGCAATACAGTATTATTAATTACAGTCTCCATGCTGTACATCACATTCCCATTATTTATTTTATAACTGGAGGTTTGTACCTTCTCGCCCCCTTCACCAGTTTTGCCCACTCTCCACCCCTTGCCTCTGGCAGCCGGCAATCTGTTCTCTGTGTCTATGAGCTTGTTTTTTAGTTTTAGTTCTAGATTTCACATATAAGTGAGATCACGTGGTATTTGTCTTTCTCTGTCTGACTTATTTCACTTAGCACAATGCCCTCAAGGTCCATCCATGTTGTAGCAAATGGCAAGATTTCCTTTTTTATGGCTGAGTGATATTCCACATGATACACATGTGCACACACACACATTCACACACACACACACACACACACCACATTTTCTTTATCCATTCATTTGTTGATAGACATCTAGGTTGTTTCCATATCTTGGCTATTGTAAATAATACTGTAATGAACATAGGGATATGCATATCTTCTTGAGTTAGTGTTTTCATTTTCTTCATATAAATACCCATTAGTTGAATCATATGGTAGTTCTATTTTTCTTTTTTAAAAATTTTTCAAGTTTATTTATTTATTTTGAGAGAGAGGGAGAGAGCACAAGCGGGGGAGGGGCAGAGAGAGAGAATCCCAAGCAGGCTTCCCTCACAGCATGGAGTCTGTCTCAGGGCTCAATATCACAGCCACAAGATCATGACCTGAGACAAAATCAAGAATCAGACGCTTAACTGACTGAGCCACCCAGGAGCCCCTAATTCTTTGTTTTCAATAAAATTGATGGAGGACAAAATTGAATTTAGCTGAGAGTTCAATGTAATAATTTTATTTGTTTGTTTATTTTTAATGTTTTTGTTTATTTGAGAGAGAGTGAGAGTGGGGAAGGTGCAGAGAGAGAGGCAAACCAAGGATCCAAAGCGAGCTCTGTGCTGAGACCAGAGAACCTGATGCAGGGCTCAAGTCACGAACAGTGGGATCATAACCTGATCTGATGACACTTAACTGACTGAGCCACCCAGGCACCCCCAGAATAATTTTTATGGTAAGAAATCCATTTAATACTTAAACGTATATAATTTTTTTTGCAGGGTAGCCTATTAGGTAATCAGTAGTAGACTTTTAAGCACAAAACTGTTTACATTGGAATAAAACTCTTCAGGGAAAGTAGAATAGAAATATAAAAGAGAATATATAAAACAGAAAGAGAAATGAGTAAAATTTTTGGTTTTTAATAAAGAGCTTGCTGATTTTTTTTTAATGCTTTACTTTTTGAGAGAGAGTGAGAGAGAGAGTGGGTGCCTGCCATGGGAAGGGCAGAGAGAGACAGGAAAGGGGAAAATGCCAAGCAGGCTCTGCACAGACAGCACAGAGTCTGACACAGGGCTCAATCTCACAATCATGAGATCATGACCTGTTGCTCTCTGTGAATTTAAAACAAGAAACAAAATGGGACACCTGGGTGGCCCGGTCGGTTAAGTGTCGGACTTCGGCTCAGGTCACAATCTCACGGTCCATAGTTTCAAACCCTTGCGTCAGGCTCCGTGCTGACAGCTCAGAGCCTGGAGCCTGCTTGGGATTCTGTGTCTCCTTCTCTCTCTGCCCCTCCCCCGCTCGTACTGTCTCCCTCTCTCAAAAATAAATAAACATTAAGAAAAAAGTTTTTAAATAAATAAAAAATAAAACAAGAAACAAAAAATTGACTTGCTGTGTTTGCCAATTTCTGTGGTGTAAATAGGCCCATTGTGGACAACTTCAAGTTATCAGTGTGATGTCAATGAACAGGGAGGTGGGAAGAGATGTATACAGCTGGCTCTTGGTGGCTGGTGGGGTCTGGCTCCAGCCCACCATGGCCTCGTACAAATGTTTGAAATGATTGTAGAATTCAGGTCCAGGTCCTGCATCTGATAGTGAGAACTTAATGTATTCCCATTAGATTGAGTCTATGTTAGCAAAGTAGACAACAGACAATTAAGTGATGAATTTGGCCCATGAGTTCAGATGGTATAACGAACATTTTGAAAGAGAACAAGGATGGCAAGTAAAGATGAGGGCCTCTGTCCTCCAATGTGCTTATTCTGAATGCCCAGTGTCCTAGAATAGTATCAGCCCACCACTTAGTGTAGTATAACCTGACTTCAGAGACTCTAGCCTTGACTTTGACACCTGCAAGATATCCAGCCTTGAGCAGCCCAGCTCCCTTACGTTTCTGTGCCTTATTTCCCCCCCATGAACTGGGGAGGAAAAGAGGTATATTTTTTCACCAGAGAGCTGTGCAGAGCAGTCCATGGGACCAGGTACTGCAGAAAGGCCATCTGCCCCGCCAATTCACACAAAGCCCCAGAATGACAAGTCAGCTGACTCCAGCTCTGCCCACACTCAAAACAAATTCAAGATTTTAATAATCATTGCACCCAGCACAGAACAGAATTGCATCACTTGGCTTGCTAAGCAGTTTCCCACTGACAGCGGTCAAAATAAGAATGAGTTTTCCTCCTTCCCAACATAAAAAAAGCAACATATAAGATCAGGTTCCAGAGAGAAAATCACCTCCTACCTGCAGAAAACATTCAATTCCATTGTTCAGGGATTGTTTAACCAGTTTAAGAATTTCCTAAACCAGTAGTTCTCAATCCTGCCTGCAAACCAGAATCACCTAGAGGGTGATTTAAAAAATACAGGGTCCCACCTACAGGGATTTGGGCTCAAGTGGTCTAGGGTGGGGTCTGGGAATTTTTTTTTTAAATGTTTATTTATTTTGGAGGGGGGGAGGGGCAGAGAGAGAGGGAGAGACAGAATCCCAAGCAGGCTCCACACTGTCAGTGCAGAGTCTGATTCAAGGCTTGAACCCACAAACAGTGAGATCATGACCTGAGCCGGACGCTTTAACCAACTGAGCCACCCAGGTACCCCTGGGAATCTCTCTCTCTCTCTCTCTCTCTTTTTTTTTTTAACTATCCAGGCAATTCTAATGTGCAACCAGATTTGAAAGCCACTGACTTAAACCAGTAGTTCCTAAACTTTAACATGCAGCAGAGTCACCTGGGGAAAGCTTATTAAGCATTCAGGACCTCGGTCCCTGCCCAGAGATTATAATTGGGCAGGCTTAGAGTAGGGACCCTGGAATCTGCAGGTATTCTGATGCTGTCTTCCACTGTTATTTTTAAGGTCTTTTTTTTTTTTTTTTAACCATCCCAGTCATATTTGCAATAGAAAGAGAAAGAGAAAAGGAAAGCAGTTGATATTTGAATCCATTAGTTTTGTAGATTCTCCAAAACGCATTGAGGGACCTGGGTGAAGGTATTGACTGTAAAAAGGTTTGGGATAAGCAGTCAAATGCACTTTAACCTGGCAGGGCACACACTCGTGCACACGTACACATGTTTCCTGCCATGAAGCCAATATGTCCACACTGATTGTTAAAATGTTGAAATACTTCCATCCCAGTTAGTAAATAGCTGCCCCCTTCAAGGTGTTCCTCCTGCCCTCCACCCCCATGCTACTCTTGAGGCAGAATAGGGAAAGCAAGAGGGATTTGACTCCTGCGAAGCCAGTGATTTAAGGCAAGCGTTAAAAGGTACACTTAGAGACAAGTACCTCCTTCTGGGAGAGAGGACAAATAAGAGAAAACAGCCATCGGGGAGTAGTGGTTGTCTGGGCAAAATTAGAAGTCACAAGTCAAAGCCTACTTGCACAAGTATTTCCCTGAGCCCTGAAAGAATGTCCACCTTGGAAAAAGGCATCCTGTGGCTGTCTTGCGTCCACCAAAAAGTAACGACCACAATAAAATGACCATGGGACCAATGGATGCTTATCCACTCCCAGACCCCCACCCTTTGCAAAAGTGCCTTTATAGGCTATGCAGGCTACCCTTTGGGGAGCAACTTCTTTTCTCTTGTCAGCTCCCTTATATACGAGCTATCTCTAATAATAAATTCTGCCTGCTTTCTTTCTCTTGAGTTCAGTGTTCCTTTCTATGACATTGAGATTCAAGAACCCAGTCTTCGGCATCCAGTAACCCTACTACCCAGTCCTTCCTGCAGTGATTCTCCCCACACACCCGGCACAAGAGCATCTCAATCTTCTGAGTTCCGATTGACCTGGTCAACGTACCCTACTGCTGTTGAATATATTAAACATCCCACCCACCCCTCTCAACAATAGAAACATGCTGCTGGAAGTTTCTACCGAGGGGTATGGAGGCAAAGAGAAGGGAATGATTAACTTCTACCTGGAGGAGTGGAGGAAGGACTTGAAAAATAAATAGCTTTTGAATTAGACCCCAAAAGATGAGGAGGTTCTCAGCAGGTGGGGATAAGGAAGTATTTTAGACAGTGAGCAAATGTACAGAGGGGTGCACTGTAGTGAGGAGAAGGGGGTAGCTGACAATAGGAAGGGTATGGGACAAGAAGAAGTTTTGAAGAGGGTTGAAAGAGAGGCGCCTGGGTGGCTCAGTCAGTTAAGCATACGACATTGGCTCAGGTCATGATCTTACAGTTCGTGGGTTCGAGCCCCACGTCGGGCTCTGTGCTGACAGCGCAGAGCCTGGAGCCTGCTTCGGATTCTGTGTCTCCCCCTCTCTCTGCCCCTCCCCTGCTCATGCTCTGTCTCTCTCTCTCTGTCTCCCTGTCTCTCTCTCAAAAATAAATAAACATTCAAGACTCACTGTTAATTTAGACAGTAGGGAATGGTCCAAAGATTGAGCAGTGATGGGATCTGATCATATTGGGATTCCAGTGAGATAACTCTGGAGAGGAGAAAGCCAGGAATACTCAACAGGGAGCCCCAAGCAAATGATTCTGGCCTGAAACAGGGGACAGAGGATGGAGGCTGGATGTGGGACAAATGTGGGAGGCAGTGGTAGCAGGATTTGGGGATTGACTGGAGAATGAAGGAGGGAGAAGAAGGAGTCACTGACAACCCCACAGTTTCTCCATTCATGACTGACTGGATGGTGGTGCAGGATGTAGGAGCAAAACCAAACTTGGAGAGAAGAGAAATGTGTTTGGTTCCGACACACTGGAGATGCCTCTGGAACAGCAGTGTAGATGTCCAGTGAGAGACTAGATGGTCGAGTCATCAAGAAAGATGGTGGGACTGGAACCCCCCCTCATTGGGTGCCATTGGGACATGGGTAATAATTGAAGAAATGGAAATGAATGAGTTCACTCAGGGCCAACTTCTCCATCAGGCACAGCATGCCCAGTGCCTAGAGGACCACAAAAATATTTTAATTGCTTTTAAGCTGAAGAAAAATAAATTCTATAATAACAAATTCATCCTGGATCATATTCATTTTTATACCCCTGCAACCATAGAATATAATTTTTAGTATCTTTATGGAGGAGGGGCCCATAGAGGTGAAATTGCCTCAGGCTCACAAAAGTCCTAATGTGGCCCCAAGTCCATTCAGAGAGAGGAGAGCTGAGGCCAAGCCCAAGGAGCTCTTGGGTTTTGCAGAGGTTTCTTGCCTTTCTTGTGCATGGCGTCCCTTTGGTTGTCCTGGGAGGGTGAGTGACCGTTCTCAGAATGTTTACAAATGCCTAAAATAAAGCACACAGGGTTACAAAGAAATCAGTTATATTGAAACACACTTATCAAAATACTTTGAAAAGCTAGTTTGGGGACATAGTAACATGCATGTGTGTCTTCATTAATGCCCTACATAACAGGATCCATGTGACTTCTGCTGGTGACAAAGTCAGAGGCACCACTAACACACCTGGGGCATTTTGCTTATGTTCGTAATGGAAGGAAATGTGCTGATGTCAGTGAGAACTTAGTGAAAATAAAAGAAGTGATTTCTTCCCCCATTCAAGTTCATGGATGCCTGAATGCTATCCACAGTCCGCTTGAGTGTCTATGGATTCTGGTTAGGGCCTCCCAGTCTAGTGAGTGTGGGGGAAGAGGTGACAGGGAGAGATCAGAGGAATAGAAACAGAAGCAAGAAAGTCATGACCAAAATGTGGAAATGTTTCATACATATGACCCTGGAAGTGTTAAGACAAGGAATGTGAGGGGGGAGGCAACCATTGTTCCAACTAAACTATCAGCCCTTTGAGGACAGGGACTCTGTCCTGTGTGATCCAGGGATAGAGGGTCATGGAATCATCATGACGGCTCTGTGAAATCAATGCAGACTGTCACCAGCTAAAGACTGAATAAATGTGCCTCCTGAGTATACATGGTTATGTATAGATGATGTCATCATAACCAAAATAAATAAAATAGAAGAAATCTATTAAGCGTCCTTGAATCCTGGTAGCCTTTGGTCACTGCACCTTTTCTCAAATGGAGTGCTCTAAAATTATGCTGTCTCTGGGCCATCAGTACACTGTTGCCTCAGCGTGGAGGGCCCTTACGCACTCCCTCCTCTCCCCCATTCCTTTGCCTAGTCAACTCTTACTCATCCCTGGGTCTCAGCTTAAGCATCGCTTTCCCAAGGGAGGCCCATCCGACCTCTCCCCAAATTAAATCACCCTATGACACATCCCCATGGTTTTCTAGGTGGGTCATATCACACGTGTAATTAATTACTTGTCCAATATTTGTCTCTCCTTTCTCCATAAAGATTGGGACCCCATCTGTATTCCCAAGCCAGAAGTAAATGTTTGTTGAATGGATGATGGGTTGATGTATGGCCCACCTGGGATAGGAACTTAGAGAGCAAGTAATCTGCTTAAATACTTCCTTTGCCTCATCAGTTTTCACCCATTTTGCCTGAAATTTATCTCATAAATCCCCTACGTTGAATCCCCATTACCAAGTCATATTTAACTCCAGGCTCTGAACACAAAGATTGCTGTCACTTCCAGTTTGTCCCTCAATGCTCGCTTGTTTGCTTGCTTGCTTGTTTTCATAGCATTCTCATGGTAGGACATATGGGTGGGTTTGGAGAAAGGAAGAGTTGGGAGGGGATAATGAGTGAAGGGGAATCAGCCTGCCAGAGTTCAGGGAGAACCATCAGTTACTTTATTCCCCTTGTGAAGCCCTCAGGGGCTGACCAGAGGGAGCCTCTGAGGGGAAGCTTGCTCTTTGCTGCCATCTGGTGGCTATTATTGGAGCAGTTCCCACAGGAAAAAAAATTCTACCCAACAGTTAGTTATGTGGGTAGTTACTGTGTTCAAGGCTCTGTGCCAGGCAATCTAGAAATAATTCCTTATGTTGTTATGTTCCTTTATCAATGGTGAAGCATGTTCACATACAATATTTCAACACCTTCATAGCTTTGAGTAGGTAAAATTATTCCCATTTTGCAGATGAGTAAATTGAGACCCAGCTTGCATAGGGCAAGTGCAGCTGGTCAAAAGCAGGGTTTAGATGAGGCTAGAACTCAGGTTCTCTGACTGCCAGCTCACTGACTACAACAAAACAGGTATTACTTCTTTGGATTTACCCAGGGTAGAAAACAAAAAAAAATTGGGGCGCCTGGGTGGCTCAGTCGGTTGAGCGGCCAGCTTCAGCTCAGGTTATGATCTGGCGGTTTGTGACTTCGAGTCCTGCATGGGGTTCTGTGCTGACAGCTCAGAGCCTGGAACCTGCTTTGGATTCTGTGTCTCCCTCTCTCTCTGCTCCTCCCCTGCTCATGTTCTGTCTCTCTCTCTCTCAAAAATAAATAAACATTAAAAATTTTTTTTAAAAATTACTAAGTTCTCCAGCAGTGAAGGAACATAGACTCTGAAAAGTGACAAAGAAAAGGAAAACAGACCACAAGTAGAGAGGAGGAATAAATGGCATCTCTAATTTTTTTCCAGCTCTAAATTTGTTGGTTTCAATTAATATCCCCAAAGGCTAATATTTCAGATCAGTGAGAAACAAATAAGAATCAACTAAGATAATAAGTACTGGGGATGTAATATACAGCATGGTGACTATGGCTAACAATATCTAGTGTATATTTGAACGTTGCTAAGAAAATAGATCTTAAAAGTTCTTATCACAAGAAAAAAATTGCAATTATGTGAGGATGTTAACTAAATGTATGGTAATCATTTTGCAGTATATAAATACAGCAAACCATTATGTTGTATACCTAAAACTAACACAACGTTATGTGTCATTACATCTCATTTTAAAATAAATAACTTTTTTTAGTGTTTTGTTTTTTTTTTTGAGAAAGATACAAACAGCAAGCCAGGGAGGGGCCGAGAGAGGAGACAGAATCCCAAGCAGGCTCCACGCTGCCAGCACAGAGCCTGATGCAGGACTCGATCCCACAAACCGTGAGGTTATGACCTGAGCCAAAGTCAAGAATCGGATGGCCAACCGACTGAGCCACCCAGACACCCCTAAATTCTTTATGTATGTTAGCTATTTAACCCTCACACCAACTTGACGAGGAGGTATTATCAACATGTCCATTTTACAGATGAGAAAATTAAAGTTAATTAAGTCATTTGCCCAAAATCACAGCAATGGAAATTAGTAGAGTCAGGATTTGAATCAAAGCAAGCTGATTCTGCCCTTTATTGTCTCATTATATTACTTCTAGAAATAAGAAGCAGTTGGTAAGATTAGTTGGGGTTGATGGGTGGAGTGAGGCAGTGACAAATGTGGAGAAAGATACAAAACAAGGAAGCTGAAAGTGACATTATTTTCTGTTGTGTAATTTGTTAAAACCAGACCTGTTAGTGGAATTTTGTTACATTCTATTTTGTCATTCATTAAATTCCCATAATGATAGTATATGACTTTCATTTTCCAAGGGGCAGAATAGAAATAAACATTAGTAATTCTCACATCCAGTTGTAATCTGCGCTATCCCTCTTTTACTAAAATGCTTTAAACACCACCCTTAAAGCAAAGAGTCCAGCAGAGCCTGGAAGATTGGGTTTTCTAAGCAGTTTAGCTGGGCACCTTGAAAACTTTTACCTGCCGTGTCAGCGCCCTCCTTCCAAACTGGAAAATAGGACCTCAAGTGTATCTCCATACACACCAAGACCAGACATAGAGTGTGCTGCCGAAGTTTTTCTGCCGAGGCAGTCTTCTTATCGAGACTACTTTATATCCGAAAATAAAGACCATATCTGTTTCTAGAGATCAGGGATTCTCAACCTCGACACTATTGAGATTTGGGCAAGACAATTGTTTTGTTATGGGGAGCTGCTGCTGTCTGTGCATCACAGAATGCCTAGGAGCATCCTGTCCTCCTACCCACTAGAAGCCAGGCCAGTAGCATTGCCCTAGTTGGACAATCAAGAATAATGTCCCCAGATATTGCCATTATCCCCCGGGAGGGCAAAATCACCCTTGATCGAGAACCACCAGTATAGATCAATGACAGTTTACAGTTCAAGAATGCCCACCACCATCTGTTTGTGGGCGTGTACGTTAGCACAAACCCTTTGAGGAGCGATTTTGGAAGTAGGCTTTGGAAAGCAATCATTAAAATATTCAAAATATTTGCATTTGGAAGGAAAGGATTTACTATTTATAGCCCTGAAAATGTAATAGATTCATGAGGAATAAACATTTGACAATGTATAAGACTTTATTTTCCCTGGGTGATAGACACAGATCCAGTGGCTGCCAGCTCCCCAACAATCCCTGAAGCCCCCTGGATAATTGATCTGGGGTGCGGGTGTCTGGCTTAACTGACTTAGTCTACACATTATTCCTTGGACTGCAGTGGTCGGTCCAAGGGTGAGCCAATCAGAATACTTCCCTAGGGTTCTTCCAGGGAGCATGGTGGGAGAAGAGGGTATCTTACCTCTCCGGTCACAAGGCTGTGAAGATGAGAGCCCAGCATCCAGTAACCATGTACCGCTCTCACCTAGTAAAGAAGCCATTGCGAGAAAATGAAGCCCATATACGGAGAACAGCATGGGTGAGAGGCATGGAGAATCCTTGCGCTAGTCAAGTCTCAAGTTCTGGCCATCCCTGTAGGCACCTCCAACCAGGATGTTCCCATAGTTCTGTTATGTAAACCAATTTACTTAAGCGAATTCATGTTGGATTTTTGTCTCCTGCAACCATTAGGTTTTGACTAACATACGCTAGCAAAGATGTAAAGAGAAGTCACGTAATCACTGGGAGCACGGACGAAACACTGACTTGGAAATGTCCTGTGGAAAGAATCTCTGTGCAAACTGTGGTGTGTGTGTGAGTGAGGGGGTACAGATTCACCTATAGACCTATTTTGTAAACCTTGTCACGGCTCTTAAAAATTTGCAGTCCGTATGCCTCCCTTTTCCCATATACAGATAGCCTCCACGATGACTCCCATTTGTTCGAAGGTTTTATGCTCTCACATTCATTACCTCATTCACCTTCCACCATAATTCAACCAGACAGAGAAGGAGAGTCTACCATCCCTGTTTCCAGGTGAGAAAATGGGGACACCATGTGGCTAAATGACTCTTTTATGTAATGCAGGGATTTGGAACGAGATCAGCAGTTCTCAAATTCAATCAGTCATGAAATGTGTCATGAGTGATTTGATGCTAATGGTTAAAGTACCGAAGCTTGAGAATGATTCATCTTTTTTTAAATAATACATTATCTCTATAACAACCTAATTCTCGCCAGCGTTCAATATGCTCTCCCGAGCGCAAGAAAAAGGAGCACAGTTACAGCTGGCATATTGGGAATTCCCGTGGGGATGTCAGGCACGTGAACGCCCAACCGTGTGCATGGTAATAGAAAAAACGTTAAGAGTCAATGGATGATCCAGACCGGAAGTTGCTTTCAGCGATCAAATTTGATGATTCACCCTAAATAAGCAATGAATTGATGGCGTTCAAGATCAAAGCGAACCGCTTTCCCCATCCATGTTTCCTATGGAGGATCACCCGCTTTCGAACTGTGGTAGGATGATCATCAAATATGTCATGCCAACCAAGATACTTTTAAGAGGAAAAGCGCATCATAGAATGGAACAGATGAAACAGGAACTGTGCTGAGCAAACCAGAATCTGATCCCCTTAAATACATGTAACTCAAGAAAAGTAAACTTATATAACCAGAAACCGTCAGACCTGCCCCTAGCTAGGATCATCCCTCTAAAGAAGAGTTGGATATGTCTTGGTGTCATTCCCCCCGAAGCAGACACAGAGACAAGGACTTAGGTGCAAGTATGTAGTTTATTTGGGAGGTTGAAGGAAGTAACCATATAGGAGAGTGGGGAAGTGAAACAAGAGAAGAAATGCAGCCAATAAGAGTGTGTTGTCAAGCCAGATACTGCTGTGGCTACCGGAACACTCTTCCCGTGGTCTTCACAGAGATGTGCCGCCCTCGTCCCCCTTCAAGGAAGGACTTGCTGTCCAGCTGCAGGGAGGGTAGTCAGCAGATGGCCCCAGCCGTCATCTCCTTCAGGGTCTGCCTCAGGGGCTGAGGGCTGCCTGGCTCAAGGTTATGCCCTTCTCAGAGCTGCCTGTACCCTCCTCCTAAGCGTCCACTTGCAGAGAAGCTATCCTTAAACCATCCTTTAGGGAAACTCAGTGTTTTGATCAGATTTTTCTCTTTTTCTGTATCTTACGATGTTTTGACATTTCGGGGGACTTGGGGAGAGACGGCCACTACCAGGGCTAGCTAATCCCTAGGACTGGTGGACAGCTTGCCTGGAGCTTGCCCAATCACATGCAGACTACAGGATTCAGGGCCATGACCACCTGCTTATCTAACTTTCGCACACCCAGCTGATATGTCCCCTTCCCCGAATCAACCCAGAACCAGGCACCAGACAACTGGGGACACCTCCTATGCCCCAGAGCCCGCTGGAATTATTCCAACTAGCCAATCCTGTTTATCCTGCCTCACCTTTCCGGTAGAACCAGTAAACGGCTCTGGCTCAGGCTTTCTCCTCCTTCCCACTTCTGCCTTCTGACCCAAACCTGATGCTTCTTCTGTGGTTCTGCGTGGTATAGCATGCTCCTTTCTTTTGGGAATGTAAATAATAAAAAAATCTTTCAAAGGCATTGGCCTCTCCGTGTCGTCACTCAATCACTGAACGTCTAGCAACTTTGTTCATAATTGCCAAAAGCTGAAAGCAACCAAGTTGTCCTGCAAAAGGTGAACAAACGAGCAAAAGAAGCCAAAAACGAGCAAAAGAAGCCAATCTGAAAAGGGCTAAACACAGGGTGAAACTAAGTCCGTGACACTCTGGAAAAGACAACACTATAAAAACAAGTGAAAGGTATTACAGTTAAAAGAGATAGTAAGAGAACAGCAGTTGCCAGTGGTTTGGGGATAGAAGGAAAAGAAAAATAAGTGAAGCATAGACAGTCTTTTTTTTTTTTTAATCCAAGTTATAGTGTAATAATGATTTCAGGAATAGAATTTAGTGATTCATCACTTACATATAACACCCAGCGCTCATCCCAACAAGTGTCCTCCTTAATGCCCATCACCCATTTAGCCCATCGGCCCCCACTCAACACCCCTCCAGCAACCCTCAGTTTGTTCTCTATATTTAAGAGTCTCTTATGGTTTGTCTCCCTAAGCATGGACAATCTTTAGGACAACGAAACTATTGTGTATGGTTCTATAATGGTGGAAATAGGACATTACATATTTGTCAAAACCCATACAATCACATGGCACCAGGAATGAACTCTGATGCAAACAAGGGATTCAGTTAATAATGTATCAATATCGTATCAAATATGTCACACTAACGTATGACCTTTCTAAGAGGGCAAACTGAGCAGAGAGGAGTATATATGCTAACTCTGTATTATCAGCTCAATGTGCTATAAATGTAAAACTGTGCCAAAGACAACCCAAAACGAAATTTAAAAGTATGTGAAAGAGGGAAGATGGAAAACAGAACAGTCCATGGAATGCTCCAGAACAGGGGTACTTGGGTTCAGGCAAGACAGGAAAATTAAAGCTTTTTCCAAAAAGTAACAGAAGTAACCCATAAGACACCACTTCACACCCATTAGAAGGGCTATAATTTAAACAGGCACGCACAGGGCACCTGGGTGGCTCAGTCGATTAAGCATCTCCCTCTTGATTTCAGCTCAGGTCATGATCTCACGGTTTGTGGCTTTGAGCCCTGCATTAGGCTCTGTGCTGACAGCATGGAGCCTGCTTGAGATTCTGTCTCCCTCTCTCTCTCCTCCTCCCCCACTCACCTTCTCTCAAAATAAATAAATAAACTTATAAAAAATTAATAAGCAAGCACACACAATAACGAATGTTAGCAAGGATATGGAGAAACCCAACCCCTGGTGGGAATGTAACGTGGTACAGCCACTTTTGGAAAACAGACAGTTCCTCAAAGAGTTAGACATAAAGTTACCACATGACCAGCAATCCCACTCCTAGGTATATACCCAGAGGAATTGAAAGCAGGGATTGAACAGACACTTGTATGCCAATGTTCATTGCAACATTACTCGTAATAGCCGAAAAGTGGAAACAACCCAAGCGTCTGTTGAGGGATGCTACATTTGACCTTAGTCAAAAGGCTGAGAAGCGATATTGAGGGATGAGTGGGTGAGCTAAATGTGGTATATCCATTTTCCAATGGAATATTTGCCAGCCATAAAAAAAGGAAGTACTGATACATGTTACAACACGGATGAACCTTAAAATAATCATAGGAAGTGAAAGAAGCCAGACGTGAAAGGTCACATAAGGTATGGCTCCATTTATATGAAATACCCAGAATAGGCAAATGCTTTGAGGCCGGGAATAGGGAAGGATAGGAAGTGAGTGCTAATGGGTACAGGATTTCTTTTTGGAAAGATGGAACTATTCTGGAATTGGACAGTGGTGATGGTTACATAACCTAGTGATTATACTAAAAACCATGGATTATTCACTTTCAAGGGATGAATCTTGTATTATGTAAATTATGTCTTAATTAAAAAGCCCATAAATAACAGAAGTGCCAAACCATCTCTCCCTCCTCCTTTGCTAAGATCTACGTGAAAATGAAGCTTCTTAGAATAACCTACTTATGGGTAATTGAACGGCAAGAATTTCTCTTTCAAAGGCTAGACTTTTTAGTTTCTACTTAGTGTTTTATTAAACAAAACTACTGTGCTTGCCTCTTAAAGGAAAAATATTACAGCACAAAACTCCAGATACCCACATGCCTGTGGCCCACCACTTAAAACAATTTCTTTCTGATTCATGGAATGTAAAGCAGTCACTCAATTTCTAGCATCTAAGATTCCTGGGGAGCCCAGTTTCCAATACTGCTGGTAATTCTTTTCTCAATAGGGGTGTTACTGAGAACAGCTTGCCAGGACACCTACAAGCAAAGATTAGGTTTATAAACAGGGTGTGTTTGAATTACCATTGGGTGTTTTTAGATGCACATAACCTGCTGGGTATACATTTTAAAACACCATCTCTAGATCTATCTTTAGCCCCTACTTTCAAGCTTGTGCTCATGAAAATAAGTGCATCCACATGGTTGTAATTTCAAGGGCAACCTTGACCTTATGAAACACACAATTCCAGTATGTTGGTAGATTTCTAACTGGTGGTGCTTAGGAAGCTTCACTGTATACAGGTCCTATAAATCTCATTTGCTCATTTCACAAATATTTAGTGGGCACCTACTGTGTGGCAGGCACTGTTCTAATCACTGGATTCAAGGAAGAAGGGGCCATAGAGTCCTATGCCTCTGTATCTGCATCTGGTCACAGAGCTGGTTTATAAACAGTCTGTGTATCTTTGTCCTGTGTGCCATTCTACAGAACAATAATCAAATGCTTTCAATGCTGAGCACAAGTGAAGAAGGCTCTGTCCCAAGAAGTTCAAAGAAGGGGGCAAAGGGTCAATAAATAAAGGAGAAAATGTTAGACCTCCGTAGTATGTATGTATGTATGTATGTATGTATGTATGTATGTATGTATAATAAATAAATTCTGCTGTGTTCAGGAAAAGATTTAAGGCAGCTTACGAGGATGCATAAAACATAGCCAGATCGCATAATGATAAGAGGAGAGAGGAATGGGGCCAGAAATGAGAGTAACACAAAGATCAACATGATAAATTCCTCTATGCTCACAGCCACTAGTATAGTCGATGCTGTGGGGGCCCCACCCAGAGCCCCTCAACACTCATCTCTACACATCAAAGCATGCTCATTGCTACCTACACCTGTGGCTCTCTGAATAAGGGCTTTGCTCTGGCTTCTGGGATAGCCCAGAAATCACAGAGAGTTCGTGTTCCTAGAAACAGCCCCATGCAGTGGGGAAGAGGAGCTGGTAGATGAATATTCCAGCTTTTTCTCCCTACACTGAGATCACATGAGGCATGTTCTCCACAGTTTACCAGGGCTCCCAGGGGCACCGAGCTCCCATCCAGACTCCAACCAAATATAAACCTTGAGTTTTTTTGTTTTTATTTATTTATTTATATTTTAAATAGGCTCCATGCCCAACGTGGGGCTCAAACTCATGACCCTGAGCTCAAGAGTCATATGCTCTACCGACTAAGCCAGCACCCCGCCCCCACCCCTACTTTTTAAAAAATTTAAACCATGTTTTGAGTCAAACTTGTCTGACTGAATTTTTCTTTCTTTTTGATGAGTTATCTCCTGGGAGGTCCCTAGGTCCCTTGTGCAAACAGGATCCGTGTAAAATGTACAAGGTTTCTTGGTGTATGAGATTATTAACTAAAATACTGTTGAATATTAGAGGACATCTACCAAAATCAATCTGTTCTTAGGTTTGCTCTGGCATTAAAGAACAGAGCTATTCACTGAATCTACTACTGGATCATCTGTATGAAAAACGCATCTAGTTACTCTTATGCTCTAAAACCATCAATGGCTCCCCATTACCCTTAAAATAAAATTTAGATTTCTTAATATGGCCTACTGGCCCCTGTTTGCCAACCCCTTCTGTTCTCCCTTTCCCTTTTGCTCATCTCATCCAGGCTTTCCTTTCCTGTTCCTCAAATGCATCAAACTCCTCCCCATCTCAAAGTCTTTTCCTCTGTTGTACCTTCTGCCTGAAGTGTTCTTCCCATGGCTCTTCTGTATGGCTAACACCTTTTTCCTCAACTGTCATCTTCTCAGAGAGATTGCCCAGCTCCCTTAGGTAAAATAGAGGACTCCCCCTCAACTTCCCATCATTTGACACAATTACTTTTTATCAAATCAATATTTTTTTTCACAGAACTTATCAGAATCTATGATCTCATTCACTTGTTTTCTGTCTCCATTTCCTGGAATATAAGTTCCATGAGGGCATTTTTCTTTACACTGAAATTCCCAGTATCTACCATAGTGCATAGCAGACAATATCCAGCCAATATACTGTTGGTGAATGAATGTGTGTGAGAAAGTCCTTATCATTCTGTTCTCAAGAGCAGAAAGGCATATATTTTTTATTTATCCAAAACCAATAGTATATCATTAAAGTATGGGTTAAAAAGCAGGGAAGCCAGTTCATATCCCTTATTTTCCCTTATCGAAAACACTTTAATGGTTGTCTTATAAGACCTTTCCTACTAATTCTGTCTCTCTTTGAGCATCAGTAGCTAGCAAAAAAGGGGGAAAGCTTCATCAGACTCCTGCAACTTCATTCATAAACGATTTATGGCCCAGGCTAGAGTCAAAGGAAAGGTCAGTAAAATTGGCAAGCAAATTATTCCTAACCAGTCTTTTTCACATGGCAGCAAAAAACTACATGAGTTCATAGCAGGTGCTCAAAATAATTGTTTTGAATTAGTGTCTAGCTTGAGTTAGATCTTTGATCAGACCAGCACCATCCAATAGAATTATAATGTGAGCCACATGCATAACTTAAAAATGTCTAGTAGCTACAATGTAAAAAGGAAAACGAAAACAGGTGAAATCAATTTTAGTAATACATTTCATTAAGCCCAATATATCCAAAATATTGTTTCAACGTGCAATCAATATATTTAAAAGAAATATTTTACATTTTTTTATACCAAGTCTTTGAAATCTGGTGTACGTATAATTTTACACTTACGGCACATCTCGATTGGGATGATAAATCTGAATTGGAAATAATTGCCCTGCATTTAAATTTCAAAAATTTATAGTGGAAAAAGTAGATTCATGTACCCAAGCAATTCCAAACATACTTTAAAATTTTGCAATAATAGAACTGAGTATCAGTCTTTAAATTTAAAATGGGAATTAATTACATTACGCTAAGTAAAAGAAGCCCGAAACATAAGGTCACATAATGTATGATTCTATTTATATGAAATGTCCTGAATAGGTAAATCCATAGGGATGGAACAAAGCTCAGTTGGATGAGTGTCCGGCTCTTGATTTCAGCTCAGGTCACGATCGCAGGATTGTGGGATCGAGCCCTGTGTCAGGCTCCCAGCCTGCTTAGGATTCTCTCTCTCTCCCTGCCCCATCCCCACTCACATTCACTCTCTCTCTCTCTGTCTCAAATAAAAGATACACACACACACACACACACACACATATATATAATCTTAAATAAATAAATAAATAAATAAATAAATAAATAAATAAATGGTTAATTTATGCTATATGAATTTTGCCATGATTAAAAATTCAAGTAAAATTACGACTTGAGTTCTCCATCACCCCAGCCTCAAATCTAAGGGCTCAACAGCACCAGACTATGACATTGTACAACACAGGACCAGACTACTTATTCCTGTGCAGAGGCTGTGGCTTTTTCAAACATTTATTTCTGTTTTTACAGGACCTGGCTTCCCAGCACTCACAGAAAGCTTTCAAGGTGAAGTGTCCCAGTTTATTTAAGCACCACCTGGCAGCCGCTGAAGTGTCACGTTTCTATTTCACAAGAGGTAGCCATGAATCTGATTGCTACTGTTTCACATGATTAGCACGTTTTGGGTGACAGATTGTTAGGTTCGCCACACTTCTGAGCATGTCGTGATTCTTTCATAGTTATTCTGAAGGGCGTGAGGCATCCAGAAGTTTGCAGTCTGTGCTTCAAGAACTGACTTACAATGATTCCCAGCAAACCTCTCCTCCAGGGAGTTGGAGAGGCACAGGCGAGGAATGAGCTTTCACAGAGCAGGCATGTGCTGGTGGAAACACATACTAAAAGAATAGTTTAAATGATTAGGTGTATGGGGCGCCTGGGTGGCTCAGTTGGTTGAGCGTCCGACTTCAGCTCAGGTCATGGCCTCACAGTTCGTGGGTTCGAGCCCCACATCAGGCGTGCTATTAGCATGGAGCCTGGAGCCTGCTTTGGATTCTGTGTCTCCCTCTCTCTCTGCCCCTCCCCCACTCATTCTCTCTCTTTCTCTCTCTCTCCCTCTCTCTCAAAAATAAATAAACATTAAAATAAAAAAAGAAAGAAACCCCAAGGTTATAAGGGGCACCTGGGTGGCTCAGTCAGTTAAGTGTCTGACCTCAGCTCAGGTCATGATCTCACCTTTCATGAGTTTGAGCCCTGCATCAGGTTCTCTGCTGTCAACACAGAACCCACTTCGGATCCTCTGTCTCCCTCTCTCTTTGCCCCTTCCCTGCTTGCTCTTTCTCTCAAAAATAAATAAACATTTTAAAAAAAGAAACCCCAAGGATAATTCATAGGGCTCAGAAGGATCTGATGAGCTCACCTACTCCATCCCAGATGAATGCAACTTGCTGGTTTCTTTCAACTCTCCAGAGATAAAGATCCACAACTACTCTTGTTTGCTCATTGCACTGAAATGTACCTCTCGGGTATCAAGAAGTGTTTTTCTAAGTCTTCCTTATCAAAACCTCTCTTATTAGTTTATCTTTTAAACCTCTGAGCTAAGTCTGATATCATTCCATGATAACTGTCCCCTGAATATCAGGACACTTGACCTGGAAATACCTCTTCAGCATTTTCTCACTTTTGATGCTTCTCTATGCCAATATAATTACTCAGTTTGTAGACTACCTGGACCTCTCTCTCTCTCTCTCTCTCTCTCTCTCGTATTTCTTGCTGCCCATTGTCTTTTTTATTTTCCTCTTTCATTAGAATAGAGAGGAGAGTAAATACAATTTCCACCTGCTGATTTTTTCTTGACCAGTCCAATAGTGGAAATGTGTTCAAATTTTATCTAATGTTGGAGTGATAGCTATTGCCATAAATCTATACCTCTCTTATTTATTTATGACACAAGCCTGGGTAGTTTCTTTGAAAACAACAGCAGCAATAAAATATAAACCATGGTGGCACATTCAATCCTGTTGCTGACAAAAGTGATGGCTTTTATAGATGCCTCGGCAGAAATGACAAATATTCCCCAAAGAGTAGTTGTTTTTTATACCTTTTTCAAGGTGAAATTTGGCTGTATGCAATGTTTTGTTTGTAAATTTTGATCCCAAGTAATAGAAATGTCCTATGGCTAGCAGAAACCAAACAAAAAGAAAGGGAGAGGCAGAGGAGGAAGTAAACGAAGGGATGCTGGAGGTATTTTGTGGCATGAAAGGAAAACAGAAATAACTAAAATTTAGAAAAGGAAGAAACCAGGGTGAGTTTTGTGAATTTAGTAGCAGCTCATGACCTTTTCTTTCCAGAACACTGACATTAACATCACTTTATTCCAGGTCTCTTCTGAATAAATTCCTTTCTATTTCCAAATCCAGATTCCTGGGAGAGAGCCCAGTGTGGGTCATGTGACCTCTAGCGATGGCCACTGAAGCAGAGTCATGCAATGTCTTGTGTAAGAGGGGAGGTTCCCAGGAAAGAGGGACCCAGTTTCAGCCAGTAGCATTTTTCTTATTCTCAGGAGAACTTGATACGAGAGAGAGATGAAACTAATGGGTAAGAGGAGAGCCCATGGTTTGCCCAAATGAGAGAATACACATAAGGCAAATTGTGTTTTCCAAAGATGACACCTTGATTTTCACTCAGTGAGACCCATCCATGTTGGACTTCTGACTCAAAGAACTGTAAGAAAATTAATTTGTGTTGTTCCAAGCCACAAAGTTGGTGATGATTTGTCAGCAGCAATAAGAAACTAATACACAGTCTCCACTGCTGTAGTTCGTCCTAAGGCCATCCTTCACTTATCATCTCCGTCCTTCACTATCCATCAAGATTATGTTCATCTTCAGCTAGTATTTTGGTTGGCCTAGGTGACTTGCCTGGTGGGTTGCCCATTCAACCCCAAGAGGTGTGAATGCTTAGGTGCCTTTGACAGGTTGCTATTACTGTAACTGTCCATGAACTGTCATCCCAAGCATGGAAGTATCAAATGATGCACTAGTGAATCCTCTTGGTTCCAGACAGGCTCTATCCTGCACCCATTAAGCAGCAGCAACCCTGATTCCCCATGGCAATCAGAACTGATTAACCTAGGCAATGGGGCAACTCCCTTCTCCACCTATTGGTTCAATGACATGAAGAACCCAAAATAACTATGTAGAGTCACAATGGGCAATTCAATGGAATCCATACTGTGTCCCCTGGCCTAAGTGCTCCTCAAGAAATTAGAAACTCTTGGGGCGCTTGGGTGGCTCAGTTGGTTGAGTGACCAACTTCTGCTCAGGTCATGATCTCGTGGTTCGTGGGTTTGAGCCCTGTATCAGGCTCTGTGCTGACACCTCAGAGCCTGGAGTCTGCTTCAGGTTCTGTGTCTCCCTCTCTCTCTGCCCTTCCCCCATTCACACTCTGTGTGTGTGTGTGTGTCTCTCTCTCTCAAAAATAAATAAACATTTACAAATTTACAAAAAATGAAATTAGAAACTCTTACCCTACAGAGCACAAGTTCATAGGGAATGAGAAGCACAGAATCTGCAAGAATTGGATGTAATTGTGAGAAAGGCTGCCCCTTGATCTCCAGCCCTCATATACTAGCTACACAGACATAGTACCTCACCCTGATATATTGCTTATTGGTTCAAAGTGTAAACCACATCTTTCAAGATAGCACCCAGCCCTTTGAGGTATAGTAACTGGGCCTTCAACAGGTGTTTTAAAATGTAGACTTTATTATTATTCAGGTATAGGGAGGCCAAGAGATCAGGAGATGATTGCCATTGAAAATAGAGTTTGTTACTCACAGTGCCCTAGAGGAGGGGACACTCCATGCCAAGCAGAGCCACACAGGGAACAATAGGTCGGTCAGGAGACACGGAGAGCTGGGGCAGTGGTTGGCAGGAATGTGGACGAGAGCCTTCATTGTGGTTTCCACAAGAAGGAACATGTGAGGCAGGGTAAGTAGGTTTAGGGTTGGCTAATTTGAATAATTTCAATAGGCTCTGGGGTGTAGGGGCTGTCTCTAGGTATACATTACCTAGCCCTGAAATAGGGCAGGTAAATAGTGGCCCAGAGTATGAGAGCCCAAAAGAGAGGCACATGGGCTCTGGATTGGTTGGTGTATGAACGGCCTGCTCACAAGAAAGTCATATACTGTCTTCAAGAATTGGCTAGCCCTAGGAAGGGCAGTCTTTCCAGGGTAAGCAAGGCCCCAGATGTCAAAACATGAGAAACACATAGTTAATACAGTAGGTCATTCCATCATTCTATCAGACCAGCCATTGCTGGGTGATAGAGCACTTGGTAAGGGCAGTAAAGCCCATGGTCACATGCCCATTATCATACTTCCTTTGCTGTAAAATGGGTCCCTTGATACCCAAGGTTGCATAGGATATTATTGCCATTATCTTCCATCTGCAGGCCACCAGATGGTGATACTAGCAGAGGCACTTGGAAAGAGAGGCAAACTCATATCTGAAGCACATAATAGCTTAAAAGGATGAACTTCTAACTTCTCCAAAGTGGAGGGATCAGATTGATATCTTGGACCTGTCAGCTGGTGGCTATGGCTGATTTCCCATGAAGATTGATGCCATATTGATCTCTACTGGTAGCCATTGGATATTTGGCAATGGCATTGCTAGAGATCCTTGGGGGGTCCATGGTGTTATTGGGCCCGGACATGATCTCCATCCCTGCTGCCATGGTCACCTTGTATATGAGCCATTGTACAGGCTCTGAGGGCATTGGACAATCAGTCCCAATGAAGACAGAATTTCTTTCTTTCTTTTTTGTTTTTTTGTCTGTATAACCAGCATAATGATGCCTTTTACATGGTAGTTATTAAATATTATTAAGTTTGACTTATTCAACAAACATTTTTAAAAATATTTATTTATTTATATATAGAGAGAGAAAGCACAGGTGGGAGAGGAGCAGAGAGAGAAGGAGACACAGAATCCGAAGCAGGCTCTAGGCTCTGAGCCATCAGCACAGAGCCCGACGCAGGGCCCGAACCCATGAACCACGAGATCATGACCTGAGCCAAAGTCAGACACTTAACTGACTGAGCCACCCAGGCACCCCTATTCAACAAACATTTAATGAGGACCTACAGTTTGGTAGAAAATGAGAGAGGAGCGCTGGAGTGGCTCGGTTGGTTGAGCATCGGACTCTTGGTTTCGGCTCAGGTTGTTATTCCAGGGTCATGGTTTTGAGCCCTGTGTCAGGCTCCACACTAAGCATGGAGCCTGCTTAAGATTCTCTCTCTCTCTCTCTCTCTCTCTCTTTCTCTCTCTTCTCTCTCTCTCTTTCTCTCTCTCTCCCTCTTCCCCTCTCCCCCACTTGCACTTTCTCTCTCTCTCTCTCTCTCTCCCCAAAGAAAGTAAAATGAAAAAAAATTAATAAAAAAAAGAAAGTGAGTTAGTTAATATCAGCTAAAAATATCTGGAAACAAACACTGAGAGGAGTTTTGGGCAGGGTCGGGTGGGGGGCATGGAGTGGGCAAGATATTTAAAGATGTGAAAAGGCAGAAGTCAGTTTGCAATACAGCCTAACAGTGCCTTGGTCAACCTATGTCTTAGTCCATCTGGTCTGCTATAACAAATTACATAGACTTGGTGGCTTATAAATGAAAGAACTGTATCCCTCACAATTCTGGAGGCTGGGAAGTGCAAGATCAAGGCGTTGGCAGATCCCATGTCTGGTGAGAGCCCTGGTTCATAGACAGCTATTTTCTTGCTGTAACCCCACATAGCAGAAGGGAGAAGGGAGTTCTCTGGGATCTCTTCTGTAAGGGCACTAATCACATCCCGAAGGTTCTACCTCCAAACACTTACCACATTGGGGATTAAGTTTCAACATATGAATTTTGCAGGGATGCAAACATTGTGTCAACCTGGCAGGAGGCTCTTAGGACAAAATAGCTATCCCTTTATATGCCCTCATTTCTTTAGCCCAGATGCAGGCTGCTCTGGAAAAAACAGGATCTTAGGTGAGGCCAACTCTGAAGGAGTTGACAGCTGGAAGCCGTCTGCTGACCACACTCCTCACAATCGGGCAGCAAGCCCTTCTTTGAGGAGGCATTGTCATGGCACATTTCTGTGCCTACCAGAGTCCACCTCTTGCTCTGCTTGGACCCCCGTCTCCATGTGCTCTCAGGAACCAGCTCCTCCATGGCTCCAGTGGGCCTCTCCTCCTAAGGGAGAACTCAGAGGCGGGGATTAGCTGGATGAGCCACAGCCCCCACCAGTGCAATTGATCTCAAGGATGCAACTAATACTTCTCCTCCTCCTCCTCCTCCTTCTCCATCACCTCTTCAGGGTTCACCTCAGCCTCAGCTACCACCTCTGGTGGCTTTGATGTCTTAGCATGTGATATGATTCAGACTCTCATCACTAGAGCTTAGCACGCAGGATGTTTGTTAGAGAAAGCTCTCTGTATGAACACCCAGCGAGGGGGCGGTGGAGAGGGGAGTGAAGGAAGCAAGATTAGACAGAAGGAGACATTGTGGTACAGTCACACAATGAGATTTCAGCTGATCCCATAGGGAGGTTGAGCCAACCTTCAGAGCTGTCCCCAACTGTGGCGAGAAGACCAGGACTTTTTCACCCATGCATGGATGGCTCATTGGATGCTGGCTGCACTGGGGTAGTGGGTGTGATGCTGAGTGGCATGGCTTTCTTCAGCAGAGGGAAATTCCCACAAAGGGCTGATAGCTGAGGGCTAGTAACTGGGATGTGCCAACCAGCAGCATTCCAGCAGCTGGGACAGGTGTCCCCCAGTCCTGAAGGGGGGATGGGGTGGTGCCAACCATGATAGCCATGTCTGTGTCCAGTAACCAATGCTTGTCTCTCCCTGTCACAGTCTCAAACTTGCCATCAGAGCTATTTCTCACTGACTCCTTTTCCCAGGGTTTTTCTTTTCATCACAGTAAAGTACATGTAATATAAAACTTACCACCTTAACCATTAAAAAATTTTTTTTAATGTTTATTTTTATTTTTGACAGAGAGAGACAGACACAGAGAGAGAGACAGAGTGTTATTAGGGGAGGGACAGAGAGAGAGGGAGACACAGAATCCGAAGCAGGCTCCAGGCTCTGAGCTGTCAGCACAGAGCCCGACGCAGCACTTGAACCCACGAACCACGAGATCATGACCTGAGCCAAAGTCGGACGCTTAACCGACTGAACCACCTAGGTGCCCCCCCATCTTAACCATTTTTAAGTGTACAGTTAATATGTGGGCATATTCACGATGTTGTGCATCAGATCTCCAAAACGTTTTCATCTTGCAAGACAAACTCTACAGCCAGTCATTAAATGACTCCCCCTTTTACACTCTCCCCAGATCCTGGCAATCACCATTTGACTTTTTGTCTCTAAGAGTTTGACCACTGTAGGTACCTCATGTAAGTGGACTCTTAACAGTAGTTGTCTTTTTGAGACTGGCTTATTTCAACTTAGCATAATGTCATCAAGTTTCATCCATCTGTAGAATATGTCAAAATCCCTTTTTTAAAAAAAAATTTATTTATTTATTTATTTATTTATTTATTTATTTTGAGAGAGACAGTGAGTAGGGGAGGTGCAGAGAGAGAGGGAGAGAGAGAGAATCCCAAGCAGACTCCACACCATCAGCACAGAGCCTGAGATGGGGCTTGAACCCACAAATCGTGAGATCATGACCTGAGCCAAGACCAAGAGTAGGGCCTTTAATGGAGTGAGCCACCCAGGTGCCCCTCCCTTCCTTTGTAAGGCTGAATAATACTCCATTGTGTGACTAGCCCACATTTTGTTTATTCATTCATCCATCAATAGATACTTGGGTTGCTTGGCCTTTGGCCATTGTGAATCCTGCTTCTCTGAGCATGAATATATGACTATCTCTTTAAGACTCTGCTTTCAATTCTTTTGGATACAAAGCCAGATCTAAGATGTTTTTGTCTAAGACAGGTTTTTTTCTCGTTAGCTTAATTCCTTCTAGGCCCAGAAAGAGGCGAGAAGGAACTACCTACTGTCTTCTCAGGGAGACAAATGTTATAGATCAGAACACTCTGGTAGGATCAAGTTGATGGATATCAAACCTGGCTCATGATTAATTATGAGCCAGTATATGCCATGCAACAGTTTCTGCTTTTTCTACCAAAGGGAAAGAAACCATCTGTTAAGGAAATTTCCCACACACTGCTTGAACTGCTTCACCTTTTGTTATCCCAACTGCCAAGGTTAGTTAATCACAAACAGGACTTTGAGAAATAGTTTCTATGATGAAAGAAATTCAAGCACTCAGGGGGCCAGCTCATTACTGTGCTGAAGCCAATAGAGTATTTTTGTGATGATAACGGGAAAGCTGGGGGCTGACATGGGAGAGGTAGACACAAGGAGGGGAGGTTAGGTGGAGTTAGGAAAAAATTTTGCTAAGAATGTAATAGTACATCATTTTGTGGGCCTAACTGTAGTAGGCTAACACGATACTGGTTTCCTCTGCCATCCAAAAGTAGAGCCAAATTGGTGTAAAGCAAAGAAGTGATGACCGTTTCATAAAAGCAAAAATCCTCTTTAGATTTTATTTTGATTAAAATAGGTACTGGGACACGTGGGTGGCTCTGACGGTTAAGTGTCCAGCTTCAGCTCAGGTCATGATCTCGCAATTTATGGGTTCGATCCCCACATTGGGCTCTGTGCTGACGGCTCAGAGCCTGGAGCCTGCTTCAGATTCTGTGTCTCCCTCTCTCTGCCCCTCCCCAACTTGCACTCTCTCTCTCTCTCTCTCTCTCTCTCTCTCAAAAGTGAATAAACATTAAAAAAATTTTAAATAGGTATTAATGGGGGCACCTGGGTGGCTCGGTTGAGCATCCAACTCTTGATTTCAGCTCAGGTCGTGATCCCAGGGGTCATGGGCTCAAACACTGCATCAGGCTCTGCACTGAGCGAGAAGCCTGCTTGGGATTCTCTCTCCCTCTCCCTCTGCCCCTCCCCCACTCATGCACACATGTGTGTTCTCTCTAAAAAATAAATTAAAACAATTTTTAAATAAAAAATAAGTACTAACGTTCAGTCTTTCATAAAAGTGAAGTGGCATAAAGCAAACGTTCAGAGAGCAGGGGAAACCTGTTCTTGAGATGTCAAACAACAAGAATGAAAAAGTGCATTCCTTATGAATTTTTAAAAGCAACTAGGCTTCTGGTCTAGAACCTATAAATTTGGAAGAACACATACACTTCAGGGTTTATTTCTTCTGTTTCTATTAAAGTTAAATCCAATCTGCATGACTCAAACCAAAAGTTAAAAGCGGCAGCAGATGTCTTTTGAGCTTTTCTTCATCCCAGGTAGCCAGATGAAACAGGAAAGTGATAAAAGTAAACTTAAAATTCAGAATTCATTTTCTCAAGGAAATTCTCAGCTCTAAAACTCACCCACACAGAACTGTGTGCAAGTGGATAATTGATACTGAATATATTAATAGTGGAATCATAAGCATGCTTCCTAAAAATAAGCAGAACTGTACCACAGTGATCGGGACGCAGCCTTCAAAAATAAATAACAGAAAGAACTTTCTACCATAGACCACGCATTTTTAATGTTCATTTGAAATAACATTAGATAAACTATGCTAGACACTCCCAAGAGTATGTTCTGAAAATATCGATCAACCCTAAAGATCATGTTCAATGTTTAGGAAGCTGTAGAATAGCTGAAGTTGGTAACTTTACCCCTTGGAACACTCTTTTTTTTTTTTTTTTTAATTTTTTTATGTTTATTTATTTTTGAGAGAGAGAGAGAGAGAGAGACAGAGACAGAGACAGAGACAGAGCGTGAGTGGGGCAGGGTCAGAGAGAGAGGGAGACATAGAATCCGAAGCAGGCTCCAGGCTCTGAGCCATCAGCACAGAGCCCGATGCGGGGCCCGAACCCACTGACTGCGAGATCATGACCTGAGCCAAAGTCAGTTGCTCAACCCACTGAGCCATCCAGGCATCCCTGAAACACTCATTTTTATGAGAGCAATTAAAAATTTTTTTCCAATGTTTATTCATTTTTGAGAGACAGAGCACGAACGAGAGAGGGGCAGAGAGAGAGGGAGACACAGAATCTAAAGCAGACTCCAGGCTCTGAGCTGTTAGCACAGAACCTGACGTGGGGCTGGAACTCATGAACCGCAAGATCATGACCTGAGCCAAAGTTGGTGCTCAACTGACTGAGCCACCCAGGCGCCCTATGAAAGCAGTTTTAAGTGATACTGTATATGTTTTCAGTTTGGTGCAATGATTCTCTATCTTAAATGATGTCCCTGATGTTCGTTTCATTGAAAACAAACTGGCAGAAAATGATGTGAAAATGTTGGGGTTCAAAGCAAACAGTCAAGGAATAATTCTTGAGACATCTTCAATGCAAAAAGGTGGGTTTTTTTTGTTTTGTTTTGTTTTGTTTTGTTTATTAAAGCACAGGGACAGGACCCGTGGGCAGAAAGAGCTGCACTAGGGTTGTGACAGGTGACTGATTATATACTTTCAAGTTGGGAGAGGAGTTGGGATAGCATAAGTCTCTCAGGAATTTTGGAAACAAGGTTTCTAGGACCTTGAGGAGGCTAGCTATTATTAGGAAAGGGTTATTTATTACTGTCTAATAAAACCTTATTCATGAATGAGACCCTTCAGAGGTACATCAGTGGGCCATATGCTTGGAGGATGATTGCTAACATGTATCTCAGGAGGTAGAGATAAAAGAAGTCTCTAAAAGAATTTCTTTATGTTAGAGTAGACTTACAGGATCCTGGACATTGGGATAATGTTAAGCTAAGATTGCCTTTGCCATCGAGGCAGCTGAGTTCCTAGAGGAAGTTCACTACAAGTCAAGGACTTGTCAATGGGCTACAAGTAGCAAAGAAATTTAATTTTTTCTTTTGCCTTTGCTTCCCACATCAGAAAACAATACAAAACAAACAAAAACCCAGGGCCCCTCTGACTTTCTCCATAGTTCTCCCTTTAATTGGTCAAAACAGGGACAAATGTAAAACTTCCTTTCCTTTGTTCCCTTTGGCAAAGACAAAATCATCTATAATTTTCAAAAGAAGCTTCACTAGTAAACACAGGAAGTACCAAAAACAAGAAAAGAAAAAAGCCAAGTTGGAAAATATAGGTTTCCAAGTTTCTGATTCTATAAAAGCTTGCTAGCTGACTGAGACAGCTGGTTCTGATCTGACATCCTGCTCAAACAATTTCCTCTTTAATTTCTCTGTTCTTTCTCCTCTGGCTCCTATATTTGCACTCACCCAGAAGAAGGTTCCACTCACTCAAAATTTCAAGGGAAAAGTTAATGGAAGATAAGTGAGGTTACTGATATGAACTTTTGTGAACAATGAACTTTTCACTCTTCTCCAGGTGGCTTCAACTAGAAAGGCTTCCCCAGCCCTTGGAAATGGTCTGGGCCTAATTTCTTAGAGTAACAGTTTGTGGTCATATCTAATTTGGAATACCTATTACACAAGAATCTACTGAGCTTTCACAACCCAATTGAAGTCCTAGAGACTTAATCTTAGCTTTAAAGTCGAATTCTACGGGTGCCTGCATGGCTCATTCAGTTAAGCGTCCAACTCTTGATTTCAGCTCAGGTCATGATCTCATGGTTCATGGAATTGAGCCCTGTGTAGGGCTCCAAGCTGACAGCACAGCACGGAGCCTGCATGGGAGTCCCTCTCTCTCTCTCTCTCTCTCTCTCTCTCTCTGCCTCTCCCCCACTCATGCCCTCTCTCTCTCAAAATAAATAAATAAACTTAAAAAAATAAGGTAAAATTCCATTTGTATGAAAAGAAAATTAATTTTTTTTATCCTGGAAGTTGTAACTATCTTTGATATAAAATTATATCCTTCGTTTTTTACTTTTGAAACTTCCCACAACTGAGACAAACCACACTGATCTGTTTATTTGACATCTCAAAGAAACCCAGTTATCATATTAACTTAAGTGTTAAATTAAGGGCAAAAACTTGCATTTTCAGAAAGTTTTCTTTGATTTGAATTAAAATCCTCAGTGCAATCAGAGAGTAATTGAACCTTACTGTGAAGGTTAATTTTAATGTTTATTTGATTTATTTTTGAGAGAGAGAGAGAAACAGAGCATGAGTAAGGGAGGGATACACAGAATCTGAAACAGGCTCCAGGCTCTGAGCAATCGGCACAGAGCCCCTTGTGGGACTCGAACTCACAAACTGTGAGATCATGACCTGAGCCGAAGTTGGACGCTTAACAGACTGAGCCACCCAGGGACCCTTGTGAAGGTTAATTTTATATGTCAACTTGATTAGGTTAAGGAATGCTCAGAGAGCTGGTGAAATGTTATTTCTAGGTGTGTCTGGGAGGGTGTTTCTGAAAGCGATTAACATTTGAATCTGTAGACTGATAAAGAAGATTGCCCTCACCAATGCTGGTGGGCACCACGTAGTTTGTTGAGGGCCTGAACAGAATGAAAAAGCAGAGGAGGAGTGTATTTGCTTTTTTTTGCTTGAGCTGGAACATCCGTCTTCTCCTATCCTCAGGCCTTTGAACTTGTCACGAGACTTATACCAGCAGCTCCCAATTCTCAGGCCTTTGGAATTGGACTGAATTACAGCAGCTTTCCTGGTTCCCAGCTTGCAGATAGCAGATCACGGGACTTCTCTGCCTCCATGATCACATGCCAATTCCTACAATAAACATCCTGTTCTATATGTATCTTACCGGTTCTGTTTCTCTGGAGAACCCTAATACAACCACTTTCAGTAAAATAACCACAGGGTATGGTATCACTTATCTCAGGTTGAATAATTCTATCGACTCACATTTTCTCGTAAGTTCTGTTTACCAGTTGTTTAACTGTACCTTGTGATTCTCTGAACCATCTGCTAGTTTGGGCTTTGTATATGGACTCATAATTAAAAAGTAGCAAAGTGGCTAGTGGCTAGTCTTTCTTCTTGCTTTGGGTCCCCTGGACCAAGTGTGGTTTGCTCCAGAAGAAACAGCCTGTGTCTGTCGTAGGCTCAGATCAGCTCCAGTTCATATTACTCTTCTGCCTCTGGCCCCAAACTACCTCATACTTATTGTTGAGCAGCTCACCTTCACCTGAAAGTCCTGGTTTAGCCCAAGAATTTCCCTAGTCTCACCCAAAGTTCCTCAAATCTCTTAAAACCCCTTGAATTCACACAAGAGCAGAAGTTCTCTTTCTGTAATGGCATAGGATTCTTTAAAAGGACAATGGAGAAGAGGCACCTGGGTGGCTCAGTCAGTTAAGCATCCGACTTCAGCTCAGGTCATGATCTTGCGGTTCGTGAGTTCGAGCCCTGTGCTGACAGCTCGGAGCCTAGAGCCTGCTTCCGATTCTGTGTCCCCCTCTCTTTCTCTGCCCCTCCCCTGCTCACACTCTGTCTCTGTCTTTGTCTCTCTCTCTCTCAAAAATAAACATTTAAAAAATAAATAAAAATAAAAGGACAATGGAGAAGACAGTAGACCTGAGAGGTGGCATCAAATAGGCCTCATATGACCCAAAAGGTTTTTTTTTTCTTCCCTATAGGCCAATCTCAGTCAATTAAATTCTACAATTTAAGAGTGTTATGTAGGATGTTGGCACTACATTTCTGGGAAGGTTAAAACATATATATATATATATATATATATATATATATATATACACACATATATATATGTATATGTTATATATATATAACATACACAGGTATAATCATTATCAGTCATGACTTCACTGGCATCAATAAATTTCTCATGTTGGCCACAGTAACCCTGCCAGGTCCTAAGAACTTGCAAAGTGGGTTATGTGAAGGCCAGTGCTTGGATTACTGCCTGTGGGGGTGCTGGCTTTGTCTTGCTATAACAGAAAATCCTGTAGGTGTGAGGTGCTTGGAAGCAAAGGGATGGGCACCAGAAAAAGAGGTTAAAAACAGGCAACCAAGAGGGACACCTGAGTGTCTCAGTTGGATGGGCATCTGACTCTTGCTCTCAGTTCAGGTCATGATCTTACAGTTCATGAGTTCACCATCAGTGCAGAGCTTGCTTGGGATTCTGTTTCTCCTTCTCTCTGCCCACACCTGCCTGTGTTCTCTCTCTCTCTCAAAATAAATAAATAAACATAACAGTTATTTTTAAAAATAGGCAACCAAGATAAATCATTCACAACTTTGCTTGCACTTTGAGAATAAGAATTATGCAGATTCCAACAGAAAAATGTGTTCTCTGCAAGGTCAGACTTTTATAAGGTAAGAATATCTTGGAGAATTTTCCATTAATAACAAGATCAACCCTTACATAGTATTTATTATGTACAAGACACTGTTCTGAACACTATGAAGTTACTTATTTTAATCATTACAACAACTTCATAAAGTAGACACTATTTTAGTCTCAACTTTCAGATAAGGAAACTGAGGTTCAGAGATATTCGTGGCTTGGCCCTGGTCTGTGATCTGAAAGATTAGAAATCTTAAAGGCTTGATTTTGCCAGTACATAAAGAGTAGGTCTATATTTTTTAATTGGACTTTTCCCCTTTTTTAGTCAGAGAAGCCAAATTATAATCAGAACACAGCTTAAGGGGGCACCAGGCTGGCTCAGTCGGTAGAACACGTGACTTGATCTTGGGGTTGTGAGTTCGAGCCCCATGCTGGGCATACAGATTACTTTAAAAAATGGAGTGCCTGACTTAATTTGGTTAAGTGTTCAACTCTTGATTTCGGCTCAGGTCATGATCTTGCCGTTTGTGGGTTCAAGCCCCGTGTCAGCCTCTGTGCTAGAGGCGCAGAGCCTACTTGGGATTGTCTCGCTCTCCCTCAATCTCTCTCTCTCTGCCCCTCCCCGGCTTGCACTCTCTCTCTCTGTCAAAATAAATAAATAAACATTAAAAACATTTTTTAAAAATAAAACAAATAACACAGCTTAAGGAACATATCATCAGAACAAAGAGAATTAGATAAATGAGCTAAAAAAGTGTCCCTCAGCTTAGTTTTTTAGACACACTCTGCCCTTCCTGGGATTGTCTCACCAATGACTCTGTAATACTAGAAGTCCATTGCTGAGCCATATTTTAATAGGACTCCTGATATTTACCCCTGTGATGCTCCTTTTTCTTTGCTTTCAAATAGACAAACTTCTCTTCTGATAGACATTTTTTCGAGAGAGAGAGAGAGAGAGAGTGAGGGGGGAGAAGGACAGAGAGAGAGAGAGAGAGAGAATGAATCTTAAGCAGGCTCCATGCTCAGCACAGACCCCAACTCGGGGCTCGATCACACGACCCTGGGACTATGACCTGAGCTAAAATCAAGAGTCAGGCGCTCAACCAACTGAGCCACCCAGGCACCGTTGATAAACAACATTTTTAAAAATTGTGTTGAACCCCTGAATTCAAGCCTTGCTCTGACTTAGAAGTGAATGTAGCTCTCTATTCTGAGACACTATCTCTCTTGTACCACAAACAAGTCACGTTTGTAGACTTCCCAGAGCCTGGCACAGTCATTATACAAAGGAAGTCCTCAGTAATGTTTGTTGAAAGAGAGTGAAGGAATGAAAGAATAAATGCACCTTAATGTCAGATGACCTAAAAAAAGCTCTCTCATCGCTATGGAAAACAGTATGGTACTTCCTCAAAACATTAAAAATAGAATTACCATATGATCTGGCAATTCCTCTTCTTGGTATACACTCAAAAGAATTGAAAGCAATTTGAAAGGACTCAAAAAGATATTTGTACACTCATGCTCATAGCTGTGTTATTCACAATAGCCAAAAGGTGGAAGCAACCCAAATGTTCATCAACTGATAAATGGAAAAACAAAATGTGGTCTAAACACACAATGGAATCTTATTCAGTCTTAAAAGGGAAGGAAATTCCAATAGATGTGACAACATGAATGGGCCTTGTGGACATTATGCTAAGTGAAAGAATCCAGTCACAAAATACTGTGTGATTCCACCTATATGAGGTACCTAGGGTAGTCAAATTTGCACAGACAGAAAGTACAATGGTGGTGGTCAGGGGCAGGGGAGAGAAGGGAACAGGGAGTTAGTGTTTAATGTGTAGAGTTTTAGTTCTGCAAGACAAAAAGAGTTCTACAGTTGGATGGTGGTGATGGTTGCCTAACAATATGAATGCACTTAATGCCACTGAACTGTACACATTAAAAATGGTTAAAATAGTAAATTTACATTATGCATATTTTACCAAAACTGAAAAAAAAGCAAAAAACAAAAACTAAAACAAAACAACCAAACAAAAACCTCTTCCAGGCTGATTCATGGCTTGTATTTTTAAACCTGAGATCTGTTTCCACAAAACCAATATATCAACTCCCATGTTTGTCCTCATGTAGGGCAATGGCTTGTCCTGTTGAATTTCATTCTGTTTAAGACTTTGTATTCTATGGCAACACTGTATCAGTTGTGCAATGTGGCACAGAGCATTTAAGTAAAACCACATACCATATTGTCCCTACGTGCCAAGTAAAAGAACAGACTTTCAATCAAGAAAATGAAAACATAATTTGTGGTTGATAAAGCAATTCGATAGTGGGTCAACATCTTACCATACCTGGGTTTTGTTTTGTTTTGTTTTGTTTTGTTTTGTTTTGTTTTAGATCTGCAAGGAATCATCTACCAGCTGAGTGCTGTTGAACAAAATCATTATAGGATTAGCAGTTTCCTGACCCACTTACTAAAAAAAGCTGAATCACTCAGTTGAGACCCCAGGGAAATGCAGATTTACACCTTTGAGTATTGCTTGGTTTTTCTTCAAGTAAATTAAAATCTGTAACCAGTTTTCGAGTCCTTGCCATCTTCTCTCCTTTTAATTGGGTAATTTTGTATGTCTTCTGACTATAAGCCTTTGCAGACTCTTGATTTTTTTTTTTAATGCAAATGCATAATAAAACATGCATATAGGTTTCTTCTCTGAAATTATTTTCTAAGCCCATGAGGAAGGCTTGCTTCTCTTCCTAATCCTTTCCTTTATTAGACTGGGGATGGGTGGGTGGAGCGGGCTGTCAGGAAGAGATGTCCAACATGCTCTGCTATAGATGGGACTCTGGAAAGATGGGGAAAGTGGTCACTCTGCCCACAGTCACACAGGCCCGGTTAAGGAAAGGAATTTGCATTTCCAAGGCAAGGAGCCATTTCCTACCACCAGGTCTCCACCATTGCTTTTCCAAACACAGAGAACAACTTTTCTCCTCCTGTCAAGTATTCTAGTCCTTCTCTTCCCTACCCAGCGTAACTTCCTATAAGAAGCTTTCTTCCAGATGAAAAAACTCTTCCTTTTCAAGCCCATTGATATAATTCCCAACCCAATATCTCATCAACCACTCACTCTTATAATTGCTATATTTATACTGATTACATACTTGTCTTAGGCCAGATGTCCTTGGCCATAGCCAAATTAAAGGACCTAATTCTGTGATTAGCTCTCTTTTTCTGGTTTTCTGTTCCTGGCAATAGCACCATCGTTCTGTTGCCCAGGTTAGGGCATCTCTGCATCCTCCTTCCTCGCTCCATACCTGAATATCCAATCAGTCTGTAAATCCTAGCAATTCTTTTTTTTATAACCTCTCTGACATCTTTTTTCATTCCACTGTACCTTCCACCGAAACTCTTCCAGCAGTAGCTGGAGTTCCTGATTCCCAACCCCCACCTTGAGTTCATCCTTAACACCAGGGCCACATTAATCCTCCTGAAGTACAGCTTTATTCAGATCACTTTCCAGTTTTAAAATCTCTAATTGTTGGAGCACCTGGGTGGCTCAGTCGGTTAAGCGTCCAACTCATGGCTCAGATCATGATTTCACAGTTGTGAGTTCCAGTCCTGTGTTGGGCTCTGTGCTGACAGCTCAGAGCCTGAAGCCTGCTTCCAATTCTGTGTTCCCCTCTTTCTCTCTGCCCCTCCCCCGCGTGTGTGTGTGTATATGTGTGTGTGTGTGCGCGCGCGCGTGCACGTGTGCTCTCTCTCTCTCTCTCTCTCAAAAACAAATAAACATCTTTTTTAATAAATAAATTAGGGGCACCTAGGTGGCTCAGTCGGTTCAGCGTCAAACTCCAGCTTGGGTCATGATCTCATGGTTCAGAGTTCGAGCCCCATGTGAGGCTCTGCACTGACAGCTCAGAGCCTGGAGCCTGCTTTAGATTTGGTGTCTCCCTCTCTCTTACCCTCCCCTGCTTGTGTGCCTGTGCTCTCTCTCTCTCTTGCTCTCTCTCAAAAACAAATAAATAAACATTTAAAAAAATAAATAAAAATAAATACAATAAAATAAAACCTCTAATGGTTCCCTGTTGTCTTTGATTTAATGTTCAATGCTAGACAGATGGAAAGACCACCAGTTTATAAGCAACTCCTAACTCTGCCCTTGACTGCTTGTGAGATTTTGGGTAAGACCCTTACACTCTCAGAACCTCAGTTTCTTCATCTATAATATGTGGGTAAAAGTACCCATCCCTAAGGGTTGTTATAAGGTTTAAGGAAGATAATGGAAGCCAATCCTTTGGCTACCCATAGTAGGCACTCAATAAAGGCATCTTTCCTTCTTCCTCAAGTCAATGTCAACCTACCCTTATCTTCACAACTTATTCTTCCCCTATTTTGCTGTTCTCCTGGCCTCTGGGTCTTTGAAGAAGCTATTCCCTCTACTTTGCCTTGGCTTCCATATTTGCCCATGGAATCTTCTATGTTCTTTAAGGGCCAATCTCACAAACTACTCCTTGATCAGTTTTGTCAAATATTGTCAGTGGCATGCCAAGAGGAGGTGAGAGAATGCTGTTATTAACACTGTACAATTGCCAGGTCATAGTGATAATAATAAAAAGCACACTGACTTTTCAGTTTTGCTTTTTTTTTTTTTTTTAAGTAGGCTCCACAACCTATGTGGGGCTTGAACTCACAACCCTGAGATCAAGAGTCAGATGTTCTACTGACTGAGCCCCCCAGGTGCCCCAAACTGACTTTTAATTTTAAGCCACTGTTATCTAGCAATCTCTCCCTTCTCTGAATTCCAAAAACTATATAGCATAATTTTTAAGGTGTTTCATATACTATTTACTATAACTCAATACTACTTACAGTTGACCCTTGAACAACACAGGGGTTGGAAGTGCCATCCCCCAGCACAGTCAAAAATCTGTGTATAGATTTTGACTCCCCCAAAACTTAACTACTATTTGTCTACTGTTGAGCAGAAGGCTTATATATAATATAAACAGTCAATTAACACATTTTTATATGTTATATGTATAATAGACTGTATCATTATAATAAAGTAAGCTAGAGAAGAAAAATGTTACTTAAAAAATCATAAGGAAGAGAAGATACATTTACAGTACTCTACCGTGTTTATCCAAAAAAAATCCACGTATAAGTGAGCCCACGCAACTCAAACTCATGTTGTTGATGCATCAACTGTATAAGTATAGTTATTTCTGCTCATGTTTTCTATCCTTTATTAAATTGCAAACTTTTTGAGTACAAGTATCATAGCAAATATGCCTCTGTTTCCCCTTTATAATAACCAAACACCACAGAACAATAGCTGTTCTGAATAAATGAAGAGCTTAATACAAACTCTACAAACTATGTCAATATGGAACAAATCCGGCATCCTGAAATCAAGATTCTTTTTTTTAAGTAGGCTCAAGGCCCAGCGCAGAGCCCAATGCAGGGCTTAAACTCACAACCCTGAGATCAAGACCTGAACTGAGATCAAGAGTCTGTTGCTTAACTGACTGAGCCACCCAGCACCCCCAAGATTCTTTTTTAACATTTTATTGAGTGAGCACTGACTATGTACTATGCAATGTCTTAGTGCTTCATATGCATTATTCACTCATTATAAAAATGTATGAAGTCCCTACAATATGCTAGGCAGTGTGCTAAGAACCCATTAGTGAACAAAATTATTTACTTGCACAACGCCTGGTGGTCATAGAGGTTAACTAATTTGCCCAGGGTTATTAAGCTAGTAACTGGTGGAACCTCAACTTGAAACTGGGTCTTCCCCTAGAAATCATGATCTTAACCACTATATACATATGTGTGTGCGCGTGTGTGTGTGTGTGTATATCCTCTGGTGTAAGCTATAGGCAAGTCACAGTGAGATTGGCGAATGCTCAGTCTGACCACACTGTCTTACATAAGCAGTGATGAAATCCTCCTTGAAGATAGGGGTCATGTTTTCATAAATCCCAAAGGTCTCAGATTTTAATACCAAATCCATAGCAGTTCCTGATGGTTATTCAGTAAATGCTTTCTGGCCAACTGCCTTGATACCTATACAATCCATTGAATTTTTTTATAATATGGGAATTAAAAAATTAATTCACCCATAAAAAATATTTAACCACCAATAAAAACTTATTTCTCCCAATCACTGTCAATTATCAATTAAATTATATTAGCTGACACATTATTCCAGGTATCTTCTGAGAACACATATTTCACATATTTCACACTTACACATATACTCCAGACACAAAATAGCTACATTCTGTAGGACATGCAATGAAATCTTGGCGCTTCAGAAAATGACAATTTCTCTGGTAACAGGAAGATACCATGAGGCCTACGAAGGCTTTTTAATAAAAGCAGAAGGACAGTGGTAGCAATGATAACACAAACCATGAAAAATAGATTAATAAGTTATTTTACCTACCCACCAGCAGAAGTTTTCAGTTGGCCTGACAATGATGATATACCATTTCTACGGTCAGTTTCCTCTAAATAGACCAAAAAAAATAAAGGGGAAAATGGGGGAAATTCACTTAAGAAACAACATTAGTATGAGCAGTATCAATAGGTATAAATAACTTGTCTGCCAACAGATTAAACCAGAATGTGATGCAGAAAGAACAAGACATAACAAATGTTTGGCAAATTCTCAAAATGAAATAAAAGTAAGAAATGTCTAAAAATAACTTCAGATGAATAATATATATGCAGCAAAACACATCAGCAGTATGTTTAGGGCTAAGATCACTGAAAAGAAGCAGGAAAATGTAAACATCAAGGAAATTAAATCACATGTCTTTCTAGGTGTGGGCTTTGGACAAACCAAAAATAGCCAACTTTTGAATATCATTTTCTTTTTTTTTAAGTTTATTTATTTTGAGAGAGAGAGAGATACAGAAAGAGAGAGAGAGAGAGCAAGCAGGGGAGGGGAAGAGAGAGAGAGAGAGAGAGAGAGAGAGAGAGAATCCCAAGCTGTCTCCCCACTGTCAGTGTGAAGCCTCCCACGAACCGTGAGATCGTGAGCCGAAATCAAGAGGGGGATGTTCAACCGACTGAGCCACCCAGGAACCCCTGAGCATCATTTTCTGATGAGTTTGGGAAATGAAGACATTATTAGAAGACGGAGGGGAGACTAGGGAGTAAGTCAGTCCCAAACAGTAGAGGTTTTGCTGTTGTTGTTGTTGTTTATTTATTTGTTTGTCTAAGTGGTATGGCTCTATGATGGGCTGGTTTCCCCGTGGGAATTCCTAAAGGCAGCCCAAAACACCCTTGGGCTCACATCATAGCCTCTCTTGTGCATAGCCCATTTACATCTTCTTCAGGCAATAACGTGGTCAAATTTAGAAGCCTGTTGTTTGAGATCAGCTTCTCATCCTCAGTACTATGACAATTTAGGGACAGATAACTCCTGCCGTGGGGCTGTCCCTATGCATTGTAGAGTGTTTAGCGGCATATCTGGCCTCTACCCACTAGATGCCAGTAGCAACCCCCATTCCCAGCTGTGACAACCAAAAATATCTCTAGATCCAAAATCTATAAAGAACTTATCAAACTCAACACCCAAAAAACAAATAATCCAGTGAAGAAATGGGCAAAAGACATGAATAGACACTTCTCCAAAGAAGACAACCAGATGGCCAACTAACACGTGAAAAAAATGCTCAACATCACTCATCACCAGGGAAATACAAATCAAAACCACAATGAGATACCACCTTACACCTGTCAGAATGGCTAACATTAACAACTCAGGCAACAACAGATGTTGGCGAGGATGCGGAGAAAGAGGATCTCTTTTGCATTGTTGGTGGGAATGCAAGCTGGTGCAGCCACTCTGGAAAACAGTATGGAGGATCCTCAAAAAACTAAAAATAGAATTACCCTACGACCCAGCCATTGCACTACTAGGTATTTATCCAAGTATTTATTTATGTGTCAGAAGGGACACAAGCACCCCAATGTTTATAGCAGCACTATCAACAATAGCCAAAGTATGGAAGGAGTTCAAATGTCCATCGATGGATGAATAAAGAAGATGTGGTATACACACACACACACACACACACGCGCACACACACACGCACACACACACACACAATGGAGTATTACTGGGCAATCAAAAAGAATGAAATCTTGCCATTTGCAACTACGTGGATGGAACTGAAGGGTATTATGCTAAGTGAAATTAGTCAGTCAGAGAAACACACATATCATATGACTTCACCCATAGGAGGAATTTAAGAGATAAAACAGATGAACATAAGGGAAGGGAAACAAAAGGGGGACAAAACATAAGAGACTCGTAAATATGGGGAACAAACAGAAGGTTACTGGAGGGGGTGTGGGAGGGGGGATAGGCTAAATGGGTAAGGGGCACTAAGGAATCTACTCCTGAAATAATTGTTGCACTATATGCTAAATAATTTGGATGTAAATTTTAGAAAATAAACTTAAAAAATAAATAAATACCTCTAGATATTGTCTGATGTCCTTAGAAGGGGCAAAATCACCCCCAGTTGAGAACCCCTGGTTTAGAGAATGAGTAGATGACCATCCAGCCCAACTTCGTACCATATAGATGAGGGAAGCAGAGCCCAAGCACACTGAACACCTTGCTCAAATGTACACAGCTGGTTAATGGCAGATCTCAGCCAGGACCTCCAGATTATCACTTTCAATACCTCCACTATACCCCAACTTTAGTCATTTGCATGCCACTGTGATTTCACCATACCCATTGCCACCTATATTATAATTTCCTAAATTTGAGTTGGCTTGTTTTTTAACTTAACACATTTATTTTAAAAGGAAATAGGCATGTGAGGGGAAAAAAAAACAAACATTAAAGTTAAGAAAGATCATGGTGTCAGAGGGAAAGATCTGTGCTCAGTTATTTTACACATTTGTTTCTTTATCAAGCACCCACATCATGCCTACCCTGTGCCTGGCGCCATTTTAAGTGCTTTCCATGTATGAAATCTTTTTGTCTTAATAACAACCTTATTAGGTAAGTATGATTATCCTTATTTTATAAATGAGGATGCTGATCTAGGTCCCAGATCACCCAACTCATAAGTGGCAGAAGTGGCATTCCAGTCCAGGAAGTCTAGCTCAGAATTCCATGTTCTTAATCAGTAAGAGGAAAAGTTGGAAACATCTGATGAGAAAGGAGAGATGGGTTTGGGACTGAAAACAACAGCAGCCAGGAAATAATGGGGAGAGGTACAAAGGCAGGGGACCCAAGGAGCTAGACAAACCCTTGGGAGAGGGGAACTCGCACCTGGAAAAGTGGGCAGGAATGGTGGTGGGAAGGGGCAAAAGCTGTGGGTAGAGGGCATCAGAGCAGGGGCAAGATGAGACTTCAAATAAGTAGAGTAGCAGGCACTGAGAGAAACAAGCTGTTTGGCAGGGTGGGAAAATGGAGAGGCTGGAAGTGGAAATTCAGGCAGAATGTTAATCTGGAGAAAAGGTGAAAGGAAGGGTGGGCTGGGGATCCAGGTCCAGGAGAGGACCCTGGGAGGAGTAAGAGGAAAGATGTAAGGAGGCTGTCAAGGTGAGAACCTAGAAATGGGAGGGATGGCTGGGGTCTAGGTGGGGCTTGGAAGGGGTCCCAGCCGGGCAAGCTGAGGCACCGTAGTGGGGAGCAGAGAAAGCACACTCCCACACCAGGCAAAGCCGACACTGGTAAACGCCAGCCACTGAAGTTAATGTTTTACCCTTAAAAATCAAGTTGAGAATCACTAGGGGTGTACACACCACATTTTGCAAAATGTTGAACCGATTCATCTCCAAAAAATATAAAAAGCTTTTGGGTAACATTTGAGGAATTTTTGAGACTTTTATGTTCCCACGACTAGTTCATAAATAAAATATACAACTTAAAAAGCGCACACACTCTTGTAATTGCTGAATGAAAATACCAAGCACAGAACTGCTTTATCACATGTTTTGCCAGTTCTTCATGCTTCTTCAACACTTGACTTTTCAAAAACAAATTTTCTGGAAAATGTTTTGTCTTTTACACTTTCTAGTTTTTGCTGGATCAAGATATTAATAAAAATAAACAAGTTGGGGGAAATTTGGTGAGTGTTGGCATATTTGTAAATATCAGGATCTCTAAAGAAAGACAGTTTCATGGTTTGCCCTTAGTTGCCTTAGGGCAGCGCAAGAGCCCTGCATGTAATGGCTCTTATGCAGAAATCCATTTATGGGAAGTTAAGATGGGTCGTACCCAAGTTCAACCAGAATATTGAGGCACCAAAAGCAACGCTGATGCAAATATATTTAAGGGAATATATAAATGATAAAAATGTAAAGTGAGGCATAGTAACTAAGGGGAAGCACTTTAGGGTCAGACAGGTCTAAACCACTAGCATTACAGTATCATGTAGTAGTATTTATTGGTGTTAAATACCAGCATTATGAAGTTAGTGTGAGGATTAAATCAGATGTCATATAAAGGATGTAAGGAATATAATGCTAAATATATTTGGGATACTATTCTAGTATGAAGCAGAATAAACTAAATAATAAGCTTCTTAGAAGCCTGAGAGTTTTCATAACTTTGCTTTGAGGAGTTTTGATTCCTGGCACTAATTTCCATGTAGGCAGGTGCTTGTTCATTCTTCTAGGTCAAGGCTGACCTAAGGGATTTTGAATAGCTCTAAATCAACAGCTCTCAGAGTGTGATTCACTAACTCCAGAAAGTCCCAAAGACCCTTTCAGGGAATCTGTGTAATAAATTTTCATATTTTTATGATTTCAAAATTTCCTGTTTTCATAATAATTGCAATGATAGTATGTCTAACTTTGTTGATAATAGCAAAATTAATTTCTTAATACTAATTGTCTAATAACTATTTTTGTTTCTCACTATGACATTTGCACTGCTGGTGCAAAAGCATTGGTGGGGAACACTATTGATACCTTAGCATGAATCAACACAGTGGTACCAAAGTTTACTGTTATCAGGGTGCCTGGCTGGCTCAGTTGGTAGAGCATGCGACTCTTGATCTCAGGGTCATGAGTTCAAGCCCTACATTGGGCATGAAGCCTAGTTAAAAAAAAAAAAGTTTACTGTTATTCTTCACTACCATGTGCTCACAGGAAAACAAAAACAGAAACAAACAAAAAAACACACACCTAGTTTCACTTAGGAACGTTCCTGATGATGCAGTACTTTTATTAAATCCTGACCCTTGAGTATAAACTCTTTTTAGTATATGTGCTACCGAAGTAAGCATGTACACATTTTTTAAAATATTCCATGTCATGAAATGGGAAGTACCCATAAAGCACTCTGCTGCATACCTAAGTACAATGGTTGTCTTGAGATAAAGCACTTGTACTACCAGTTGAGTTATGAGCTGAACTAGCCATATTTGTCGTGAAACACGTTTTTCACTTAAATGGATGACTGACAAACGGTGGTATTTAGGTGTGCATATCTGGCAAATGTTTTCTCAAAAATTCATGAAGCAAGTCTGTTACTTTAAGGAAAATAATTGATAATACTGTTAGCAATGATGAGATTGGAACTTTTAAGTGGAAATTAGAATTTTGAAAACCTCATACCCACCTCTGTGAGCTTGATAGTTTGTTGATGCTTAAAGACTTTTCTGATGAGATCAGTGATTATATTAATGACTGTGATTTTTAAAATATAGTATAATGACATATTACAATATTTGGAAGATCTGTATAACTCAGTGAACCGATATTTTCCAAATGACCAATATATGCTATTATAGAATCAATCATACATGGGTATAATATACATTCAAAATGAAAAATAGATCAATGCATTTCCTTGATATGGTTTTAGATTCCACATTGCAACTAACCTTTAAGAAGCTATTACTTGTTGGGGCGCCTGGGTGGCTTGGTCAGTTAAACCTCTGACTTCGGCTCAGGTCATGATCTCACAGCTCCAGCATCAGGCTCTGTTCTGACAGACAGATTCTGTGTCTCCTTCTCTCTCTGTCCCTCCCTGGCTTGTGCTCTATCTCTCTCTTTCAAAAATAAATAATAAACATTAAAAAATAAAGAAAAAGAAAATTATAATTATTGACATACATTAAAAAAATAAGCTATCACTTGTCGAGTTTTGGTGTAATATTAAAGAAAAATATCCCAGTGATCTATAAGAGCTATTAAAGTATTCCTTCTTTTCCCAACTATATCTTTGTGGAACCAGATTTTTTTCACATATTTTAATCTAAACAAAATGTCACTACATTGAAAGGAGAAGCACACATAAAAATCCAGCTTTCTATTATTAAGTCAAACATTAAAGATGTTAGTAAAAAAGAGAAATAATGCCATTCTTCTCATTTTTTAAATTTGGGAATATATATCTATTTTTCATAAAATACATTATATTAACATGTAACAAACTTATTCTACGTATTTTTAAATTTTTGAAAAACTTTTATTTTAGAGAGAGAGAGAGAACATGAGGAGAGAAGGGCAGAGGGAGAGAGAGAGAATCTTAAGCAGACTTCCTGCTCCACATAGAGCTCTACACAGGGCTCCATCCCACAGACCTAGGATCATGATCTGAGCCAAAATCAAGAGTCGGATGCTCAACCAAGCCACCCAAACACCTAAGTATTTTTTAATGAATTAATATTTTTAAATTTTCTCATTTTAATTTTTACTATGTAAGTAAATATATATCAAAACCTATATAAAGCTTTTTGAGATCTTCAATAATTTTTAAGAGTGTAAAGAGGTCGTGAGACCAAAAACTGTAGGAACCACTATTCTAAATAGTTCTCCAAACTTGAGCTGGTCTCCTTTGACTGTTTATTGAAAGACAGTGCTTAGGACAAAACTACAATAGAAAATCATCACCTTCTAGTTCATTTAGAACATTGTTTAGGAGAATCTTCAGGAGCTAGAGTTAGTTATAATTTGTCCTCACAGTAACAGGTAAGTCTAATAGAGTAGGGCCATTGAGTTCAAGAAAGGCAAGTCAGAGACCTTTCAGGAAAGATAGGCTGCCAACTCTGCATCAAGGAAAAATAAAGAGTTGACCTCACCTCCCTTTTTTTGTACACCTATATGCCTACATGCTATTATCAACAATGTAGATATTAAAGTTATATGCTTCATTAAAAGCATTCAGAAGATTTCCCCCCTCTGAAACTCCTTTTGATTAGGAATCCTGTTTGCTGATATGTGTGTCTCTATAAATAAATTAGGGGAAACTTGTCCTTTTGTAATAAAAAAGATAAAAGAGTTGCAGTTGGGTCTCACCAGGGGCCCACAATTTCTGCTCAAGAGGGTATAATAAAAAGTGTTACAACTGGGATGCCTGGGCGGCTCAGTAGGCTGAGCATCCGACTCTTGATTTCAGTTCAAGTCATGATGTCATGGTTGGTGGGGTCGATGACATGCATCGGGTCTACACTGGCAGTGGGGGAGCCTGCTTAGGATTCTCCCTCTGCCTTTCTCTCAAAATAAATAAATAAACTTAAAAAAAAAAAAGTATTAGAAGAGTCCACTGCTGCTGGACTGGTACCATGATCAACTTCCTAAATTTAGCTCTAAGATCAATGTGGGAATCCCTCAGTTGTCTGCCTCCTTTTCAATCAACAAGCAAACAAAGCCAGACTTGAGGTTCAGTCTGAGAGTAGAAAGTCATGTATATACCTGAATATTGATGAGCTCTGAAGTTAATAAAGAATAAAAACCAGGAGAATCCATTTGACCCATTTCAGCCTCTTGGTGTCCTGAAATTTCCGTCTCACTGTGATGAAAAGAATCAAGGTATGATCTAACTCAAAAGAGGGTTGTTATTCAAGAGTAAAGGAAATAAATAGGGACCTAGTCTAGCTTCAGATGGGGTTTTTTCTGAAAATAGACAAGAGCATCACCAGTGAGGTCAAAGCAAGAACTGCTTGGAGTCTCCCAGTAGGCTCTTCAATTATTGTTTTGATCATTGCAGGAAGCTTCCTGTTACCATTTTCTATATCCACCCAGGCCATCTTGGTCAAAAACTACTATTTTATCTTCCTCGAGACTTCTCATGCGTGAGGAAAGTAAAGAATAATGATCTACGTGAACCCTGGAGTCAGCCTGCCAGGATGTGATCTATTGTAATGATCTAGGCAGAGAACACCTCTCGAGGTCTCAATTTCCTCCCCGTAAAATCGAAAGAGTGACAGCACTTTATAAGGTTCTTGTTAGGACTAATCGAAGATAATGCATACAAAGCATTTAGCACAAGACGCGGAACATACTAAGTACCTAATAAACAAAAGTCATTATCACGGCGATTCTTTGCTTCATATTCCCATCTGTGAGCAGTTTTTTTCCCGTTATTTCTCAACATAACTCTTTCTTTCGGGGCTGTTGATCTCGGAGGCCTCTGGTCCTTCATATCCCTGAGTCATCATCATTAAAATGCCGGATTTCTGAAGTCATTCCTCCCCCTCCTGCTCGCTAGGGCTCCCTCTCCTGACTGCTTAGCTTTGGTGAGGGCCCAGACCTAAATTCCGTGACCACGAGTCTCTGTCGGGACTCGGCCTTGGAAGAACATCCCCAGTCCTCTTGGAGACCACCTGAGGTTCGACAAAACTGATCCCCACCAGACTCTGAGAAACGCTCCAGCCCAAGAGTGGCGCGAGCCCGGAGGCGGGGCCTCGCTCGGAGGTGAGAACGAGGCCAGGGGCGGGGCTGTGCTCCGAGGTGAGCACGAGGCCACACCCCGAGGTGAGCGTGCTGGGGGCGGGGCCACATCCGATGTGGGCGCGAGGCCGGGGGCGTGGCCGCGCCGGGGAGCCGCCCGAACCATTAGGGATGCGCCAGCTGCCTCCCCAGGCGGCGCGCGCAGCCGCCCCCGGGCTTGAGGCAGCGCAGGGGTTAAGGTCGCCGGCGCCACCTGGGCGCCGCTGAGGAGACCCGCGAGCCGGCGAATCCCGCGCGGGCGCGGCGAACAGGTGCCCGCGCGCGTCAGGCGCCGGCAAGGGGCGGGGAGAGGGGGCGCGGCCGGAAGCCCGGGGCGGGGTGCGGCCGGCCCGGTGAGCGGGAGGAGCCGAGGGAGGCAGGAAGGAGTTCGCCCGGCTGCGCCGCGCGCGATGTGGAGCCGCCGCCTCGGCGCCTGCAGCAGCCGCCGCCGCCGCCGCTGCTGCTGGGGCTGCCGCCGAGCCGAGGGACATGGAGCGCGGCTGCAGAGAGCGGCCGCCGGCAGCAGCAGCAGCGAGCGTCGCAGCGACAGCGGAGCGCAGCCCGCCCGGTGAGGCGCTGCCCGGCCGGCGGCGGCAGCGGCAGCAGCAGCAGCAGCAACAGGGCGGCTGAAAACTCGGCGGCAGCGTTCCTCGCAACCTCCCCTCTCGCTTCGCCGCCCCCCGGTCTTCCCTTCCTCAGCCTTTCCCTTTGCCACCCCCTCCTCCTCCCTAGCGCGAGCCGAGCAGCTGAGCCCCGGGGGCGGCGGCGGGGGGGGGGGCGCGTGCCGCCGGCGCGGGGGAGGGGCGGGCCGGCGCGCGCCGCGCCCAGGGCTCGCGGGGACCCGAGGGGCGCGTGCCGCGGCGCGGGGCGAGGCGCGGGGCGCTGGGCGGCGCGGCGGGGCCCCTCCCCCCTGCAGCCTGGCGCGCGCCGGCCGGGCCGCACCGCTGCGGGCTCCGCGCGCGCGGGCCATGTCCGCCTTCTGCCTGGGCTTGGCCGGCCGCGCTTCAGCACCCGCGGAGCCGGACAGCGCCTGCTGCATGGAGCTGCCCGCAGCGGCCGCGGACGCAGTCGGGAGTCCAGCCGCCGCCGCCCTCATCTCCTTCTCCGGGGGCTCCGGGGAGCTGGAACTAGCGTTAGAGGAGGAGCTGGCGCTGCTGGCGGCCGGGGAACGGCCGTCCGACCCCGGGGAGCATTCTCAGGCCGAGGCCGGGCCTCCGGCCGAGGGGTCCGGACTGCAGCCGCCGCCCGCCCAGGATCCCGAACTGCTGTCGGTGATCCGGCAGAAAGAGAAGGATCTGGTGTTGGCGGCCCGGCTGGGCAAGGCGCTGCTCGAGAGGAACCAGGACATGAGCCGGCAGTACGAGCAGATGCACAAGGAGCTGACAGACAAGCTGGAGGTGAGGACGTCCCTCGTGGGATGGGTGGGAAGCAGGGAGAGCCCTTTCGGCCTTGGGCAGCTTCAGCTTCGGGAGCCACCCACCCTAACTCCTTCCTTACTCACCCTGCCTTAACAGAAAACCACCTGGAGGGGGGGGGTCGGGTGGAGGGTTTCGAATTATCAGACCAGGGCAACATTGAATCCACCTGACTTCAGCAAATGGGTCCACGCACCGCCCCAGCCCCGCTGTGGGCCATTCTATATATGTACTGTACACAGCGTCTAAAATAGAGCTTACAGTATGACTAATTTATACAGCGCTGAGGTGATGTCTGCACACAGAGAAATGAGAAAGTCGGGAAGCATTTAAAATATGCTCCAGGTTTTCAGAGTAGTTAATCTCTAATCAGGGTGTTAGCCTTAAAGCCTTCCAGTTTTGGCGTTAAGGCCTCCAGATGCCCTTGTCTTAACTTCCCGGCAGCTCAGAGTTGTGGGAAACAAGTGCCCCTCAAGGAGCTTTATATAGCCTTCAAATACTCAGGGATTAGGAAATGTGGTTCCATTGCAGAAATCAGGCAAGCCTGGGCTCGGCATGTGACTGTTGGTAGTGGATTTAATTTGGACCTCGGCATTTATGTGTATTTTGTATTTAAACAGTACGCTTTTTTTTTTTTTTTTTTTTTTTTTGTCTTCTGGGCCTCATTCATGCGATTCGGTGGCCAAATGCAACCCATGAGAACCATGTTACTTTAACTATTATAAATACTTCTTAAAGTGTGTAAGATTTCTGCCAGTTTTCTGTATCAAAGTCTTTTGGAGCTATGCCTGTTTGTTTTCTTGCCCTTTACTGGGAAAGGGCCTTTAAAGTGGTATGGAATGCCAGCCTTTGTAAAAATTAGCTTTTTTTAAAAAAGGGGGTGGGGCATCTGTGGCATTGGAGACTAGCTTATTTTTTTTTTCTGCCTGTGCATTTACTGTTGTTACCCAGTTTGGTTGCAACCAGTTCTTTTTATTCTTAGTTACAAGAGAATAGTACAGTCCTGAATAAGGTCTGAAATTGACCCTAGTCTGCTTCCATATCACTGCTGCTGGTTGAACAGTCAGAATATAAGTCCAGAAACTTTTCTATAATAAGATTTAAGTGTGTTTGTAGTCTAGGGATGTATCAAAAGTAAATCAGGGAGAAAAAAGGAAACCAGTTGAGTGCCCTGTAGTTCAGTTGGCCTGTTAACTGGGTCTGCCAGTCGATGAACTCCTGAGATACCTCTCTGAAAAGTGGTTTGTGAAACCTATAGGTAGACTGCCAAAAAGCACCCAGTGAATTGAAGTGTTTAGTTTTCACTGGAAGTAGAGGTCTAGAAATAAAAGGTTTTTTTTTAATGGGATTTAGTTACATGACTCTATATAGAAGTACTACTGTAGAGATTTATTCTTGTGATTTGAAATTCCTTCAGTGAGGGACTTATTGAAGAAACATTGTTATCAGTCAGTTTGATTAGTGATGGATTTCTGAGTAATCCTGAGTGTGCAGTTACACACACCCTGGGTTCCATGTGGAGCCCTTATACATTTCTTCACAAAGGAAAAAGATTTAAAAATTCTATAACAAGAAGGGTTCTATTGTGAAAGAATAAATTACCTTTGACTTTTTGCTATTGACCAAACAGATGGTAATAAAATATTTTAAAGCTCTTAAATTAGTTTTTAAAATCATCATTCCTCTACAGGTCACCATATTGAACTCTAGCGTATATTTTAATTTCTGGGGGCTGGTTGCACAACAGTGTGAATGTACTTAACACTAAGCTGTACACTTAAAAATGGTTGAGGTGGTAAATTTTATGTTCTATATACTTACATTTTAAATTTTTGTTTAAAAAGCCAAATATAGGGGCTCCTGGGTGGCTCAGGTCGTGATCTCGCGGTCTGTGAGTTCGAGCCCCGTGTCAGGCTCTGTGCTGACAGCTCAGAGCCTGGAGCCTGCTTCGGATTCTGTGTCTCCCTCTCTCTCTCTCTGCCCCTTTCCTGCTCATGCTCTGTCTCTCTCTGTCTCAAAAATAAATAAACGTTAAAAAAATAAATAAAAATAAAAAGCCAAATATATTGATTGTTACTGAACATGAGTATTAGAGGGTTCAGTTATACTATTTTTTTCAAGGTATATTTCAAGGAAGATTATCATGAACAATTTTTAGTTTTTTTTAAAAAAGCACATTTAAAAAGATCCCATAAAGATATTGTCATTAGTTCCTTGTTAATTCTTTTAATTCTTACTAATATGAGAGAGACAAACCTAATAGAGGGCGATTCATTTGATACCTGCAAGTGAATTTTCCTTTCAGCATAAATTTTTTAAAATATTTTTTTTAAGTTTATTTTGAGAGAGAGAGAAAGAGCACAAATGGAGGAGAGGCAGAGAGAGAGGGTGAGAGAGAATCTCAAGCAGGCTCTGAGCTCTCAGCACAGAGCCCATCGTGGGGCTCAAACTCATGAACCATGAGATCATGACCTGAGCCAAGATCAGAAGTCAGATGCTCAATGACTGAGCCATCCTGGTGCCCCACCTCTATATTCTTTAAGCAGCCTAGATTTTAGCATGTCTGCTTAGGGACAAAATACTTTATAAAGTTTAACACTGCCATGCTATATTTTCAATTAAATTAAATACTTAAGGGTAGAAAACTAGCCTTTTAAAAGCATTTGTAATTTTCCACAAACTGTCAGTGGTGCAAATACATTTTCTCACAGGTTGGTTTGAAAGATTAACACTTGAGGGGACTCTGAGAGAATGTTGGTTTCACTGTTAAATAGTGAGACTGGTCTTGTTTTAATCCCCTCTGTTCCCTTATTCAAAACTGGCACCTTTCTAACCTCAGGACCAATAAGCCATTGTTAAGATTTTTTTTCTACCTATTTGTTAATATCGAATACCTTTCCAGTTCTGTGTGCCAAACCTAAGATTTTGTTTTGTCATTTAAAATATAAAGTACTTGATCTCATACTGCTCTCTTATTAAAGGCACACTCTTTAAAGTCTTTAATGGCTTAAAGATTAACATAGAATTTTTTTGGCTATATATCTCTTAGGGTTAAAATGAAGATTCAATTTAACTTAAAATACTGGAAGATTGTGGTCATTTTTTTCCACTCTTAAATTGACTATATTGTATTTTATTCATTCACTGAATTATATTTTCATATACTTAAAGTTCTAAAGTTATTTTTTTAAGATTTTATTTTTTAAAGATCTTTTTTAAAAATTTATTTATTTATTTTGAGAGAGAGACAGCGTGAGTGGGGGAGAGGAAGAGAGAGAATCCCAAGCAGGCTCTGCACCATCAGCACAGAGCCCAATTCGGGGCTTGAACTCACAAACTGTGAGACATGACCTGAGCTGAAACCAAGAGTCAGACACTTAACGGGCTGAGCCACCCAGGTGCCCCAAGATTTTTCAAAGTAATCTGTACATCCAACATGGGGCCCAGATTCACAACCCTGAGCCCAAGAGTCACATGCTCCACTAACTGAGCCAGCCAGGCGCCTGTAAAGTTACTTTCTAAAATTTATTTTTTCTGCACCTACAGTGAGCCCTTTTGCTTTTATATCTTATATCCAGCCAGGTCCTTAGTTTTTTTTCTGGAACGTGAACTAAGACAGTAACTCAGATTTATATACTTTTTTCTTCAGTATTTTATTTATTTAGTTTCTAAAAATACTGTTTTTAACATGCAAGGTCCCCTTTTTTCCTATTCCAGCTGAGAGTGGATTATCTCTTACTGCATGCAGAGGTAGTCTTTTACCTCAACTACATTTTCCTTTTCCTTCTGCAGGTCAATTCTTAGGATTCTAGTACAATTTTTTTTTTTTAAGGGCAAAACAAATAAAATGAAAGTGATCACCTAATGAGAGTCACAAGTAGATTTGGGGTAGGCAAATCTAGAGCTCCTTATTTGCATACAGTGTTTGGTCCACTTAAAAAAATAGTACTTTTTCTTTGTATTTTTCAAGAATCATATCCTGGACTTACGACAGTGGTGTTGCTTTTTTAGCTCTTGGCGGAAATCCATTTTCAGTAACAACCAATTTTAGATTGGTTAATGATGTTAACTTTTTATTTTTTCAGAGTTTTAAATACCTTTTTTTTTTTTTTTTTTAAGAATGGTTTCAGATGGGGCGCCTGGGTGGCTCAGTCGGTCAAGCGTCCGACTTCAGCTCAGGTAATGATCTCACGGTTCATGAGTTCGAGCCCCGAGTCAGCCTCTGTGCTGATGGCTCAGAGCCTGGAGCCTGCTTCGCATTCTGTGTCTGCCTCTCCCCCAATCACATTCTGTCTGTCTGTCTGTCTGTCTGTCTCTCCCTCAAAAATAAACAGAAAAAAATTTTTTAAATGGTTTCAGATTTACAGAAAAAATGGAAAGATGGTACAGAACATTTGCATATGTTCTGCACTCAATTTCCTCTGTTATTAACATCTTACATTATCATGGTATACTTGCCATGATTAAAAATCCATTACTGATACACTGTTAACTACACTCCTTAGTTTATTCAGATTTCCTTAGCCTTTATGTACTGTGTTTTTCTGTTCCAAGACTGCAACCTGGATACATTACATTCAGTTTTCCTATCTTCTTAGTCGCCTCTTTGCTGTGGTACTTTTTTTTATGTTTGTTTGTTTATTTATTTATTTTGAGAGAGAGTGAGAGAGCGTGTGCTCGAGCTCGAGGGAGAGAAGAATCCCACTCAGGCTCCATACTATCAAGCCCAGAGCCCGATGCAGGCTTGATCTCACGAACCATGAGATTATGACCTGAGCTGAAATCAAGAGTCGGATGCTTAACTGCGCCACCCAGGTGCCCATGCTGTGGCACTTTTTTAGACTTGTTTATGATGACCTTAACAGTTTTGATGGTAACTTTTCTTCTTTTGTTTATTGAGGTATAATTGACATTATTAGTTTCAGGTGTAGATATTAACTTTAACACAGGAATAACACATAATATCTAAAATGGCATATAACACAACGTATAATCCCTGACCTCCATACTTCCTAATATGCTGCCTAGAGTTTACTGGTTAATTTAACACTTAATGAAAATACGATTCTAGGAAACCTTTCTTTTCTCTTATTAGACAGAAGGCTAAATTCTTTCTGTTCATTAATAGGAAAGTCTTGACTGCTTTTTTTTCAGTGTTGGGAAACCTGAATTAGGAAGTTTGTCACATGACCAGAAAAATATAAGGACAGAATAAACTAATCAGCACCACCTGTCACAACCCCTCCCCCAACTCCAAGTGGATTGGATTGTTTTAGTTGCTTAGTTGGGCTGTTCACTAACAGCTGTTTGCTGAATATTTTTAAGTCTCTCTGTTCTTTTAGAACACAAGCCTAATTTATCTGGCCTCTCAGTAACACTGTGATTACTGAGTTCTTGCTGTTGCCTTCTGCTCAATCTTTTTCATTTTGGAAAAACTGAATAAAACCAAGTATCACAATTTTAGGATGGCAATTAGCATTTGTTTCTGCATTTCATCTTTTTGAAGTCTCTACAGTGACTAAAACATTCTCATTTTTGGAGTTTAGCAATATGAGGAAAGCACAGAGCAGAAAGTTCTCAGGCTGATGAGTAGAAGTCCCTCCCTTATTCTTCCTTTCCTTGCATGCTCCAAGCCAAGGTTCTATAAAGTCTAATGTGACTTCTTCAACAAATATACTAGAGTGACTATATCCGAGTGAGTTGTTTCCCAGAGTGATCGACCTGGAGGACCATACATTTATTTCAGTAAAAACTGCCTTTGCTAATGTGATCAGAATTTTCATTTTGGATTGCTGATTTTATCTTTTGGCACGTTATTTTGACTGCTGTGTCATGGTAAATTTACATCTTTTAGGGATAAATTTGACTTTCAGAAGTGTTAACAAGTCAGCAAAAAAGGGAATAAGATGTCAGGGTGAAACGGGGTAATCTCTTTTTTAGACACATCTTAAATGTGAAGTAATGTGACTGATTTTCATTTTCTTGTGCAACTATACACTGGCCCTTAACACTCTCCAAAAGAATTACTCCAAAAAATATTCACAAAGTGAGAACTTGGATAGAATAAGAGTGTAGAAGAGATGACCAAGTACTCTGAAGAAGATTCATATGCTCATCGTAGCTTGTAGAAACATTCTCGGTGCTTGATATCAACCTTCAGTGCATCAGAATTTCCTGTAGAGCCAAGATAGATAGATGAGTAGACAGATGCATGCCTAGGCTTCATCCCATTCTTAACTAATCACAATCTTTGGGATTGAGGTCCAGGTGGGTATATTTTCAACAATTTTATCAGAGCTTTTCTGAGAGCCGTCCCCTCCCCCCCAAATTGACCGTTGCTTTAACTTCTATTTAATGTACTCCTTGGGGTATAGACTTTGCTATTTCATACATAATATGATTTTTAAGTAGAACATACTTGCCTCTGTTAAGACACATGCGTCTTATCTCACGGAAACAAAGAGGGGTGCCTGGCTGGCTCAGGTGGAAGGGCATGCGACTCTCAGTCCAGGGTTGTGAGTTCAAGACCTACATGGGATATAGAGATTACTTAAATAAATAAAACTTAAAAAAAAAAACCCAAAAAACAAAAGGGTATTCTTATTTCCTTCAAAAGAATCCTTTTTTATTGAGCTGCTGCTTCAAGCCATCTGTACTTTGCATACCATTTGTTACAATTTATTTTTTTTAAGTTTATTTATTTTGGGAGAGAGAGAGAGAGAGAGAGTGCACATGAGAGAGAGAGGGAAAGAGAATCCCAGGCAGGCTTTGTGCTGTGACTGTGGAGCCTGATTGGGGCTCAAACTCATGAACCATGAGATGATGAACTGAGTGGAAATCAAGAGTCAGATGCTTAACTGACTGAGCCACCCAGGCACCCCACAACTTACTACTTTTATCAGTCTCTCCCACTAGAATGAAAGCTCCATAAAGGCAAGAACCATGTCTGTTTTACTTTGCACTATGTCTGCAGCATAGTGGCTGACCCATCGCAGGTACTCCTCAAGAATAAATGAGTGGATCGGAAATAAATGTGCAAAGCTGATAAGCCATGATTTAAAGTAGACCTGAAGCTGAACTTGCTTGATATCCAAATATAATTCTATATATCACAACAAGTATTTATTGAATTGTGATTTGGAGTGCTAAACAGAGTCAGATGACTTAAACACAAATCCCAGCTCTGCCATTTACTAGTTTGACCTTGAGCTTGTTACTTGACCTCTTATTGTAGGTTACCTCATTTGTAAGAAAAGATGGTTAATCTGAAGGATCCCTAGAGTTCTTTCCGTCCCTGAAAATTCTTTGATTCTAAGTGTCTGGTATTATGCCAGGCATGATAGCTGATTCCAAAAGAAGCCTTCTTAAGGACTTGTGTTAAGTTGTTTAAATGTATAGTTTACTAGTTAATTAGATGACTAGGGCTGAATTTCAAGTGAATTCCTGAGTCTATAGTCCCATCCATAGTCCCATGCCCAACGACAAGAATAAACACAGTAATATTAAGTGTTTTTAATAAGAACAGCATGCTAACTCCTTCCTACTCTGTAAGAAGGGAGTGTTTTTGTAGCTGTGAAATAGACAACTTTTCCCATGTGGCAGTGTTTTGTTGTGCTGACTGGGAAGAAGGAAAGTTAGGAGAGTGTGAAAAGAGAAAAAAGGCAAAGGCTGTACATTTTTAACAGTTTTTAAATCCTCTTCACTTCTCACCCAGCACTTAGAACAAGAGAAACACGAACTAAGAAGACGATTTGAGAACCGAGAAGGGGAATGGGAAGGGCGCGTGTCAGAGCTGGAGAGTGATGTGAAACAACTTCAGGATGAGTTGGAGAGGCAGCAGGTTCATCTACGGGAAGCAGATCGAGAAAAAACACGGGCTGTCCAGGAATTATCAGAACAGAACCAGAGGTTATTGGATCAACTCAGCAGGGTAAGCCACGAGTTAAGAATTTATGGTATAAAATACTGAAAGTTGAAACCAAAGCTGCTGTATGATGTTGTTCATACATATGGTAAGAGTAAGTTTTTGTTGCCATTGGTGTTGATATCAACAAGTTGAATAATTTTCACCTATGGGAACGTCAGCTGTGTGAACTAGGAGTCAGGAACCAAAACCCTTACCTCTCATTAATCAGCTAAGAGACTTTGACAATCACTTAACTTGGGAGATTTTTCGTTTTTAAAATGAAAAGAGTTGTGCCTAATGATTTCTGACGTTTGGTATAGCTCTAAAAGTCTGTGATTCCTTTACCTAGAAAAAGTCTGTCATGGATGAAATTATGTTAATGAATTTGGTTCAGATATTAAATGGTGCCATCTTTAAACTGAAAAGCTTGGGGAAAATTAGAGCAAATGATTTTCAATGATGAAATGTGAATGTACATTTCTTCATATTATTTGAATATGAGAGGAGAAGTAGATGTGTATCTGTATTTAAAATTTGTTCTTTTATATCCTAGTAAGTAAAAAATTCTCGTGCCTTTATAGAATGGTGTTATGGAAGTATTAATTAACCAGGGTCAAGACTGAAATCATTGCAAAGAGGGAGTTTGAGGGCTGAATAGGTCCAAATCTAATTTATATACAGAACATACCTTTTTAACAAATGCAGGAATGTTATTAATGCCCTGGTCTCTAAATCCACCTACTTTTAAAAATTAAGAGTGGGATTTACTATGGTACTTCAGTCCTTCTTATGTGTTGAAAATAAAACTATTAACTCTTTAGTTATCAGAAGAAGAAAGAACTTCTAGTCTGATCTCATTGTGTAGGTCATGCTTTGATCTTTGGAAAAGGCTTAGCTAGAGCAGTACATGGAAAATTCTTGGCATTTCTACTAATTCGATGGGTAACACCGTATGAAGTCATTTAGTTTGTCATAGTTGGTTCCCATGGATACTCTGAGACGGGTCAAAACCTGCATGCCTCACTAGGAAATGTGAGGTAAATGCCACAACTAGGGAAAGATACAAGAAGGAGAGGCAGAGGAGAGAATGGAAGTAGGGAGGAAGGAGAGGGAGACAGGAAGGTAGAAAGAAGGGGAAAAAGAGATACCTAATAACTTGGAAAGTAGCTAGTTGCAGGAAATATTGACACGTGTGAAAGGTAAGAATCCACATGATAGGCAGAACTAAAGGTCTTGCCTTCCCATCTAGGAGATTAAATCACTATTTGATTGACTGGAAAGAAAGAGTTGGACAGTTCTTCAAGAAGTCACTTCAAGGCCAGTTTAGTAACAGCATTTCTGACTCTGTTCTAAAACCCTTTGCAACAGCTGAGAAGGGAATCTCTATCCTTGTAAGATTTTTAAGATTTTGAGTGTTCATTATTCATGAAAGATTAAGTTAACTGGACAGGCCTAGCCAGATTTATTTATTTATTCAACATTTATTTAATACTTATTTTGAGTGACTTCATGAAATCGAGCCCTGCATCAGGCTCTGTGCTGACAGTGACGAGCCTGCTTGGTATTCTCTCTCTCTCCCTCTCTCTCTCTGTTCCCTGCCCCCCACCAAAACATAAAATAAATAAACATTAATACTTATTCTGAGCAGGTGTTTCTTATGGAAACCTATGAAAGGAATACAGCAAACCAAAACAATTAAAGGGGAAATTATCTCTTGGGAGTAAGTTCATGTTATAAGATAACATGAGCAGAAACGACTCAATTCTGCTTTCTGATCTGGTGAAAGATAGGTGGCCAAGAGAGATGAAGGAAGAAAGCAAATATTAAACACCATGTAGCAAAAGAGCAGTGAGCTTGGAATTTAGATGCATGTTGAATCTTGACCCTGCTTCTCATTGGCTGGTTCACCTTGTTTTTGCCTCGATTTTCTAATCTTTAAAATGGGGATAAAAATCTATACCTTATGCAAGTACTTTTGAAATGAAAATGAGGTAATGTGCCCGTGTTATGCTGCAGTATATGAAGGTAAGGATTTCAGTATTAATGGTTGTTTTAATAAAGCAGTATATTTATAGTTGGGGTTCCTTTGCCTAGTTTCTCTGTAGAAAATCCTGATAAGCTGTTCCCAAAAGGATATAGGGGGATAACATTTCCACTAGATCTAGATTCTTGTTATCCTCTCTGGCCTTGAATGTAGGCCCTTGGTGAGTTGTGTGGCTTTTTTTTCCCTTTCTCTTTTTAAGCAGGACAAGCCCCTGGGGTTTTCCATCAACAGCCATTTTAGATTGTATTTTATTATCATTTTATTAACTGGGTATTCAGGAACCAAAGGAGTTGAGTGCTTTGAAGTGAATTAAGATTCTCATGGGACAAGATAACAACCAGCAGAGGTAGTAGAAGGCCTCGCTTTTCTTGTGATGTCTATAACATGTCTTTATAAGCGTGAAATGTATAATATTTAAAACTTAGTACAATACTTCTGTGATACTTTTGTCTGAAGTATTTTTTTAAGTTTGTTTATTTATTTATTTATTTATTTAGTAATTTCTACACTCAGCATGGGGCTCGAACTCACAAACCCAGACCAGGAGCTGCATGTTCTGACTGAGTCAGCCAGGCACCTCTGAAATATTTTTAAGTATATTTCTTTTGCTGCCACAGACTCCAAGGTTGTTATATATATTTTTTAATTATTTATTTATTTTTTAAGTTTGTTTATTTATTTTGACAGAGTTCAAACAGGGGAGGGGCTGAGAGAGAGGGAGAGAGAGAGAATTGCAAGCAGGCTTTGTAACTGTCAGTACAGAGTCTGACCCAGAGCTTGAACTCACAAGCTATGAGATCATGACTTGAGTTGAAATCGAGAGTTGGACGCTTAACCAATTAAGCCACCCAGGTGTCCTTTTCTTTCTTTTTTTTTAATAACCGCTCTAATTGAGATTAATTCATATACCATAACATTTACTTTTTAAAGGTATAAAAATTCACTGAGTTTTAGTATATTCACAAGGTTGTGGAACTCTGAACAGTATCTCTCTTTTTTTAATGTTTATTTTTGAGAGAAAGAGCATGAGCAGGGAGGGGCAGAGAAAGGGAGACACACAGAAACAGAAGCAGGCTCCAGGCTCTGAGCTGTCAGCACAGAGCCCAGTGTGGGGCTTGAACCCATGAACTGCAAGAACATGACCTAAGCCAAAGTCAGACACTTAACCGACTGAGCCACCTAGGGAACTTTGTCACCACTATCTAATTATAGAATATTTCACCCCCCCACCCCAAAAAGAAATCCTATACCCATTAGTAGTCACTTTCCATTCCTCCTAACCCTCCCTATCCCATGCCCTGACCCCTGGTAACCATTAACCTACTTTCTGTTTCTGTGGATTTGCCTATTCTGGACATTTCATATAAATGAAATCATACATGTATGATTCTTTGTGACTGACATCTTTCCCTTAGTGATGTTTCAAGGTTCATCTGCATTGTAGCATATATCAATAATACTTTATTTTTATGGCTGAAGAATATTCCATTGTACGGATATAACATTTTGTTCATTAGTTGGTGGACATTTGGGTTGTTTCCACTTTTTGGCTGTTATGAATAAGTTTACCATAAACATTCATGTACAAGTTTTTATGTGACCAAGGTTCTTTTCAGCTCTATAATAGGATGCTATGAGCATATATATCCCATGAGCTTCTGGGTCCTCATTATCATGAAGGAAGGAATAAGTATTGTTCTAATTTTATAGCTGGGAAAACTTGAGGGACAGAAAGGCACATGACTTGTTTAAGCCTTTTCTAATTCAAGACTTGTTAGGGTTCCTGTGCTTTACTTTCAGATTTCTAAGGCAGTAATTAAGGTCACAGGTTTTAGAGTCAGACAGCCCTGTGGCCAAAGACCAACTCTGCTATTTATGAGTTGGGGAAACATGCGAAAGTTTTTTCACTTTTTTAAACCTTAGTTTCCTTCTTTATAAAATGGAAACAATTATATTATCACTATTACCTGATACTGTTAGGAGGAGCAAATGAGATAATATATGTAATCTCTAACCATGGTGTTTAGCATATTGTAAGTGCTCAATAAATGGTAGCATGGTTTATAATTATCATGTCTTCTTCATGTAGATGGTGTTTCTGTATCTAGTCAAACTTTGATTCTCTAACCTGAGAGAAGAAGAATCTGAAGTGTCCCCAGCATATATTAGTGTTTGAAAATGTTGTGTCTTGCAGTTAAATTTCTATTCAAAAATATTTGAGTAAAAGTGATCTTTCTAGGAATTGAGTCAGATTTGTTCTATGGCATCTTGTATCCCCTAGATACTGCTTCAGATACCCTGGGGATACCTTTATTCCAGTTTATTTGTTCATTTGGACAAAATGCCCTCTAAATTCTCTTCTAGCTTCTAAAATTCCGTGAGACTCATTTTTGTGAAACTCAAGCTGACCTATTTGGGGAAAGTGTAATTCACTTTCTGAGTTAGAAAGTGACACCATGTGGGAATGCAGGCTGGTGCAGCCACTCTGGAAAACAGTAGGGAGGTTCCTCAAAAAACTAAAAATAGAACTACCCTATGACCCAGCAATTGCACTACTAGGTATTTATCTAATGGATACAGGTGTGCTGTTTCGAAGGGACACATGCACCCCCATGTTTATAGCAGCACTATCAACAATAGCCAAAGTATGGAAAGAGCCCAAATGTCCATCGATGGATGAATGGATAAAGAAGATGTGGTATATATATATATAATGGAGTATGCCTTGGCAATCAAAAAGAATGAAATCTTGCCATTTGCAACTACATGGATGGAACTGGAGGGTATTATGCTAAATGAAATTAGAGAAAGACAAAAATCACATGACTTCACTCATATGAGGACATTAAGAGACAAAACAGATGAACATAAGGGAAGGGAAACAAAAAGGATATAAAAACAGGGAGTGAACAAAACAGAAGAGACTCATAAATATGGAAAATAAACTGAGGGTTACTGGAGGGGTTGTGGGAGGGGGGATGGGCTACATGGGTAAGGGGCACTAAGGAATCTACTCCTGAAATCATTGTTGGGCACTATATGCTAACTAATTTGGATGTAAATTTAAAAACATAAAAAGAAAACAAGTTAATAAAAAAAAAGGAAAGTAACACTATGATGGCATTGACAGTGGGGTTTAATAGGATATGTTAGACATTTATCATCCTACCTCAAAAGTGGAAAGATGGGGTGCCTGGGTAGCTCAGTCGGTTAAGTGTCTAACTCTTGATCTCAGCTCAGGTCTTAATCTCAGGGTCGTGAGTTCAAGCTCTGCAGGTGTAGAGTCCACTTAAAAAAAAAAATGGAGGGATGCCTGGGTGTCTCAGTTGGTTGAGCATCCAACTTCAGCTCAGGTCATGATCTTGCAGTTTGTGAGTTTGAGCCTTGCACCTGGCTCTCTGCTCTCTCTGCTCATCAGCACAGAACCCGCTTTGGATACTCTGTCCCCGCACCTGCCCTCCCCCTACTCCTCACCCCTCTCAAAAATGAATAAACGTTTTTGTTTTTTTTTTTTTAAGTGGAAAGAATACAGTGGGCCTTGCTTTCGGAAAAAGGAGAGGTGAAACATGGGCCATACTACATAAAACTTAGAGGTTTTGGGGGGCATCTTGGTGGCTCGGTTGGTTAAGTGTCCAACTTCACATCAGGTTGTGATCTCACGGTTTGTGAGTTTGAGCCCTTCATCAGGTTCCGTGCTGACAGCTCAGAGCCTAGAACCTGCCTCAGATTCTGGGTCTCCCTCTCTCTCTGCCCACCCCTGCTTGCACTCTGTCTCTCAAAAATGAATAAATGTTAAAAAAACAAAACAAAACAACTTAGAGGCTTTTTGAGAATCCTTTTTTTTTTTTTTTAAGTTTATTTACTTATTTTGAGAGAGAGCAGGCAGGGAAGGGCAGAGAGAGGGAGAGACAGAAAGACAGAATCCCAAGCAGGCTCTGTGCTGTCAGCATGGAGCCTGACATGGGGCTCAAACTCACCAACAGTGTAATCATGACCTGAGCCAAAAGCAAGAGTCAGATGCTTAACCAACTGAGCCATCCAGGTGCCCTGAGAATCCTGATAAATACATAATACAGTACTTTTCACTGGCATTACAGCAGAATCCTCCAGAACCCCCAAATGATTTTTCTCCCCAACAGTAGTAGTGAAGATAATAGAGTTCTAATTAGTGTTAGAGTCCTGAAGTGATCATTCACTAATTTAACCTGCTACGGCTTATACCATATTTTAGGTGCTGTAGAAACTTCTTATAGTTTGCATGTACAGCATCAAGCCAAAACAGTGATTTGAACGGTGTAGAAATAGTCTTATTCACAATAACAATAATGTCAGTAATAATAAGCTTCTCATTTAGCCTTTTCAGCCTTCAGAAGTTGACATATTTTCTTCTTTTTATTAAAACTTTTTAAATGTTTTTATTTATTTTTGAGAGAGAGATAGAGCATGAGCGGGGGTGGGGTAGAGACAGAGGGAGACACAGAATCCGAAGCAGGCTCCAGACTCCTAGCTGTCAGCACAGAGCCCAACACAGGGCTCCAACTCGTAAACCTCGAGATCATGACCTGAGCTGAAGTCATACATTTAACTGATTGAGCCCCCCCAGGCGCCCCAACATAAGATATTTTCAAAATGAATCTCAGTAGTGTTAGAAATTTCAGTAAAAGAAGGCATTTTCACAGTTTGTACTAATAAAGCACTGCTCATACTTCCTTGTAAAACACTAAGGTCAGATAAGCACTTGTTGACCAAAGAATGGGAGAAATTATTGATTTCTCCTTAAAAAGGGGGGTGGGAGGTTAAAATTTCCTAGGGACTTCTAAAGTTTACTTCCCCAAAATACATAGCTCTAGAGTTTGTAGAAACTGGCTGGGAAATGCTCTTACACTTTTTCCCTGCAGTTTTGTACATGAAATAGTCACACCCTTTTCCCCCTCCTTCCCTAACTCCTCATCCTACCAGCAGCAGAACCATATGCTTAATCCTAATCCCATTTTCTCTAGTAGGGGTCAGGGTTTCAGACTGCAGGACCGAATGTATACAGTCTTAGTGACTGTTTATTATGTATTGGGTTACAATTTTTGGATAATTATGTAGATATTTGCATTTTCCATTTATAAAACCATGACATACTTCACACAGAAAAGTGCAGAGAGTAATATAAATCCAACTTTGTAAAATCTTAACATTTTGTCATATTCAGATTTTTTAAAGAGATAAAACATTGATACATTTGAGGGTTTCATGTCAGTCCTCTCCACTTTTCCAGTTACTCTTCTACCTATTCATGTGTTTATACTGCACACGTGTGTGCATGTATGTCAACATATATATTCCATTATATATACTATATCCATTAATATTGTATAATAACATTTTTCCATGTTTCAAACACTTAATAAACGGCAGCATCATTCTCACAGATAATGTTCACATCATTCTGTACTTCATTCTTTTGGCTCAATGTTATGTTTAAGGGATTGACATTTTAATAAATATAGTTCTAGTTCATTTATTCCAACTGTTTATTATTTGGGCAAATATAGTACAATATACTTATTCTTTTATTGATAAACCTTTAAGTTCCTAATTTTTCATTACTGCACACTTTCCTGCAGTGACTATTCTTGTGCACATATATTTGTGTTAATCTGGTAAACCTAGGAGTGGAATTGCTTGGTCCAAGAGTAAAGACCTCTTCAAAAAAAAAAAAAAAAAGAGTAAAGACCTCTTCAACTCCATGAGATGTTGTCAAATTACTCTCCAAAACTGTTGTACAAATTTACATTCTTAGCGTGCAGTGTGTGTGAGAGCCAGTATGTGTGATTGTTCTCATCTTCACCAACACTTGGTGTTGGTTTTAAAAATCAGTCTCCAGGCACCTGAGTGGCTCAGTCAGTTGGGCGTCTGATCCTTGATCTCAGTGCAGGTCTTGATCTTAAGGTTGTGGGTTCAAGCCCCACATTGGGCTCCACGTTGGGTATGGAGCCTACTTAAAAAAAAAATTAGTCTCATGTATCTGAAATGGTATTTTTATTGTTTTTTTTTAATTTTTATTTTAATTTTGATTTCATGAATTGCTAGTAAGGTTGGGCATCTTTTGTTTTTATGTTTATTGTGAATTGCCTGTTGGTATCTTTCACTGTTTTCTTACTGGTGTGTAAGCATATTTTAACATGTTCTTGATGCTGTTAAATTTTCACTTTGTTTATGGAGTCTTTTACTAAACAGAAGTGTGTACTTTCATTGAAGTCAAATTTATTAATCATTTCTTTTATGATTTGTTCTTTTGTGTTTTGATTTGTCCTATTCTCCCAAGTCCTAAAGATATTTTCCCATGCTAATTACAAAAACTTAAGCTTGTTTTTTACATTTAGATCTTTAATCTATCTAGAACTTATTTTATAGTGTGATATAGCATAGGAAACCAGTTGTGTTTTCTATGCTGATTCTGTTTCAGTGCTGTTTATTTCCCCACGGATTTCTAATACTATATGTATTTTTGTAATGAAAAAAAAATCCTACTATTTATTCTTGAATGAAGAGCCAAGATAACTTAAAATAGAAATTTCAGAAGGTTTTAGAAAACTGTATTAGGTGGCTAGGACTGCTATAACAAAGTGGATGGCTTAGACAGCAGAAATGTATTATCTTGTGGTTCTAGAGGCTGGAGGTCCAAAATCAAGGTGTCTTACGGGTTGATTCCTTTTTACTAAAAAAAAATTTTTTGGGGGGGGGCGCCTGGGTGGCGCAGTCGGTTAAGCGTCCAACTTCAGCCAGGTCACAATCTCACGGTCCGTGAGTTCAAGCCCCGCGTCAGGTCTGGGCTGATGGTTCGGAGCCTGGAGCCTGTTTCCGATTCTGTGTCTCCCTCTCTCTCTGCCCCTCCCCTGTTCGTGCTCTGTCTCTCTCTGTCCCAAAAATAAATAAAAAACGTTGAAAAAAAATTTAAAAAAAAAAATTTTTTTTAATGTTTATTTATTTATTTTTGAGAGAGAGAGACAGAGCACGAGCAGGGGAGGAGCAGAGAGAGAGGGAGACACAGAATCTGAAACAGGCTCCAGGCTCTGAGCTGTCCATACAGAGCCCGACGCGGGGCTCGAACTCACAAGCCATGAGATCATGACCTGAGCTGAAGCCGGACGCTCAACCGACTAAGCCACCCAGGCACCCCAGGTCGATTCCTTTTTAGAGCTAGAAAGGAAGGGTCTGTTCCAGATCTTGTTCCCTGGCTTGTAGATGGCTGCCTTCTCCTTATGTCTCTTTCCTCTATATGTAATTCTCTCGGTTTTCAAATTTCCTCTCCTTATAAGAACAACATATTGGATTGGGGCCCAGCATAATAACCACTTTTTAATTTGATTACCACTGTAAAGACTTTGTCTCCAAAAAGGTCACATTCTGAGGTACTGGAGTTTGGACTTCAACAGGGATTTTGACCCATAACAACCATTTTGAGCTGTTTTTTGCCAGAAGGTCCAACTCTTGGATGTTAGTGTTGTCTGTGGGAAGTGTTCACAGTGGTTCCACTTTCCTTGGAGGTTCCATACATTCAATAACATATTTACACACTAAAGGTACATATGCCTATGACCATATGACTAAGGGCTGCCATGACCAGTGGGAAGAGATTTCAAATGTTTAATTGCATTCTTTGAAAAAGTCCCAGATCCACCTTCCCTGCTGCTTCTCCTTTAATGATTAACTGGCTTTCTATTCTTTTGAGTAAAATAGTGAGTGAGTTATTTATTTACTTATTTATTTAAGACCTCCTTTAATTTCAGCATTCAGTAAATATTTATTGAGCAAGGCACAAGGGGATACAGTGGGGGAACATAAGACATATGATATGTGAAGCTACTAGAAAGAGGTATATAAATAACTAAACAAATCCACAAGATAACTATAGGTTGTGGTAGGTACTGTGAAGGATGATGTGATGGTAAATGACCAGAAAGAAGAGAGCAACTTTAGAAAGAGTAGGTAGGAAGGAGATAACATTTGAGGTGAGACCTGTGGGGTGAAGAGTCAGCCATAGAAGAGATGGAAGAATAATGTTCTTTGATGGGTACTGTCAGATTGTAAACGCTTTGGGAGCAGGGACTGTGTACACACACACACACACACACACACACACACACACACACAAGCAGGTATCTAGCAGAGTGGCCATTCAATAAAAGATAGGTGGTTGTGTTTTTGTTGTTAAATGACAAGCTAAGGTACCTAATAAAGAAATATTTAGAACTATAACTTTCTGAAAAATATACTGCCCCTTCATGCACTCTGTGGAAGGGCACTCTTGACTGTTTCAAATACAGTCTTAGACTGTATCTGTTCTGTTTAGAAACCAGTGGTCAAAGAGACCATGGATGTCAACACTATGACAGGCAAGCTACAGATAATGGTGACTCAGTTACCTAGAGATCTAGTGTTGTCTTCATAGATTCTCCTTCTGGAATTGCATAAAAACCCAATCTTCATGAACTGAGGAGAGTGACTACAGAATGGACAGAGTTTTGGGGTACTGACCTAAAGCTGCAAGTACTTTTTGTGTTATGCTGTGACTTCTCCAACGGTCTGTATGTTGGTCAGTTTCTGAGTGACTGGCCTTGTGGTCCTCTGACCTTCCTGATGGAGATGGAAATCAGCATTTCAACTTTTACCGAAAAACTTTTCTCGTGGGAGGATTGGCCGTCATTTGGGGTTGGGTATCATTATGACTCCCACTCTGACTCACGGGGTACATACACTCTGGACAAAAAAACTCTCTGCCTCCAACTATCTTGTCATCTTATCTGTTCTTAGAGCCCAAAATGGTCTGTAGTGTGGAGAAGGAGTCAGAGGTTCCCCTTTGGAAAGCTGATAGTGACTGCTTTTGAACAGAGTCCCATGAGGGTCTATAGTTGCTCTGTGTGCAGCCCTGGATGCTAAACTCGTGAGAATTCACCTTAAAAGTCATTATTTTTCCCCTTATTTGTTTCAGTATTGTGCTATATCTTAACTTTTATTTTGACACGGCCCTCCCTGTTGGTCCTTTCCCCCCTCATTGCAACTCTATAAGTATCTCTAACAAACTTCTCCCTTCTTCCTCACAACCAGAATTATAGTCATGTGTCTAGTCACTATGGCTTTGGGTATTACTATCTACTTGTGTCAAAAAGAGAAGCTATATTGGGGGCAGTATATAAAAAGGGCTGTTCCAAAAGCTGGGTGAAGAGAAAAAGGGTTGTTACTATAGAATCACAGGTAAGGCAGGGGACAAAAAGAATTTAACAGGAAGTTAGGCCTAGGTCTGAGGCCAGGAGAAATCAAAGCCTGCATTTTAAACTGGAAGGGCTTAGGCCAAGAGATGCCTGGAGGAATAGTCTGAAGATTGGTGATAAAGAGGTTGAAATAAAGGAACAAAGATTCACTTGTAGTTTAAGTGAAGCCAGGCAGTTTGAAATCTATGTCTATTAAAACTTTGCATCCAGTGAGGTATTCTTTTCTGAAACTTGGTTTCTATAGCTAGGATAGGGGTGGCTTCTTAAGGAACTAAGCCTCACTGAATATTTTTTACAAGATACTGAAGATTCTATGTTTGCCTTTGCCTGAAGTTTCCACTCATAGGTTTTTCATTAAAAAATTTATAGAGTGTTTTTTTTCCCCGATGGCAAAAAGAACTCACATTTCATTGTAAAGTAAAATTTAGACAATATAGAAATGTTTGATATAAACAGTGAAAATCCCCCATGATCCTCTGTTAAAGGAAATACTAATAACAGTTTGGTGTTAATATATTTGTATTTTTCCATATGTCACACATAACTTTTCTATTTTTGCTTTTTTTAAAAAAAAACAAAATGTTTTGTTAATTTTTTTATGTATTGTATCTTGGTGTTTTTTTCATATTTTTAATGGTTGTATATAGTACTCCATGTTCAAAAGGCCATACCATAGTTAGTGTTAACCATTTTGTATTGAAAACCATGTGCATTGGTTACAGTGTTTTAGTTACAAACACAGCTGCAGTGAACATCCTTGTGTACTTATCTTGGTACTCTTATATCAGCCTTTCCCTGGATTGAATTCCTAGAAGTGAGGTATCTAGGTCAAAAGGTGTGTACATTTAAATTTTTAATAAATATTATCATCGTGCCCTCCAAAAATGTTTTCACAGTTTTATTCTCCCTAACATTTATCTTTATTAGGCTGAAAAACCTATCATTCTTCACACATAAGTAGTAAAACTGTATGGTCCTTAAAGAAAATGGAGGTAATGTTCATCACAAAATTGAAGATAATGGTTACCTGAGGAGTGTGAAGGGGAGAGGGTTGTCATCAGGAAAAAAAGTGCTTGGGGAGGTGGCCTCTGGGATGGTCTACTTCTTGGCCTTGGTAGTAATTAAGTGGATGTTTGCTTTACAATTACTTATTAAACAGTGTATATAGGTTTTGTGTATTTATCTTTATATATATTTGGTAATAAAAAGAAAAAGTCATTCAACAAATATTTATGATGTATACCTACTATGTATGAAGGAACTGTTCTGTGTAACAGAGATACTGCAGTGAACAAGATAAATTTCCCTGTTCTGAGATAATGGAGGAGATTGATGATAAAGAAAGAAATACATAAATAATACAAGTCAGAAGTGGTAAGTGCTATAATCACATATAGCCAGGCAAAGGGGAGAAAGTGGTAGCTGTAGGGACAACTCAATTTTGGATAGGGCTGTCGAGAAGGAACCTTTGAAGGGATGAGATTTGAACAGGCACCTAATAGATTAAAAAGAAGTGAAAGAATATTCCAGGCATTTAAAAGCCTAGGAATGAATGGAAAGCAGGTTGATGTGACTGGGGTGTAGTCAGTTTGGGAAGAGTGTGGGAGATGAGGTCAGAGGGACAGTCAGTGGCTAGATTATGTAGGGCCTTACTAAGCCATGATACAGATTTGGGATCTTATTCAGTGTGCTGCAAAGCCAGCGATCTGTTTTTGGCAGGGGAGCATCATGATGTGATTGAGAACTGTTGTTAATTTTTTTTAAATGTTTATTTTTGAGAGAGAGAGAAAGAGAGCGCAAGTGGGTGAGGGGCAGAGAGAGAGGGAGACACAGAATCCGAAGCAGTCTCCTGGCTCTGAGCTGTCAGCACAAAGCCCGACGCGGGGCTTGAACCCACAAATCGCGAGATCATGACCTGAGCCAAAGGTGGACGCTTAACCGACTAAGCCACTCAGGCTCCCCGATAACTGTTTGTTTGTTTTTTTAATTTTTTTTTCAACGTTTTTTATTTATTTTTGGGACAGAGAGAGACAGAGCATGAACGGGGGAGGGGCAGAGAGAGAGGGAGACACAGAATCAGAAACAGGCTCCAGGCTCCGAGCCGTCAGCCCAGGGCCTGACGCGGGGCTCGAACTCACGGACCGCGAGATCGTGACCTGGCTGAAGTCGGACGCTTAACCGACTGCGCCACCCAGGCGCCCCACCCCGATAACTGTTTTTAAAAGATTATGTTAGCTGCTGCAGGAAAATGGATTGTAGTGCCTGGGTGGAAGCACAGAGATCAGTGAAGGACTTTCCAAGAGGAGAGTTGATGGTAGTGTTGATTATGGAGGTGGTGAGAAGGGTTATATTGGGCGTGTGTTTTGAAGGTAGAAATTTTGAGTGAAATCTCCCATCTGAGCTCTCGGAGTTTGAGATTCTGTTCTGGTACCTTTTGTTGGGTGTCACCTAAGAATTTATACACTCAGAGTGACTGGAGCAGTATTCAGATGAGTGCCAGCTCCTCCTCCCTGACCTTTGCCCTCTGTGATGCCCCATCTTCTCACCCACCCCCACACTCTGTGTTCCCAGAAGAGCCACTCTTCTGAGCTGGTGTCTGAGATGGCACATATGGGAGGAAGTTGGTGCAAACAGGTGCTTTGTTTGTTTCCTGCCTGTTGGGAGCTATATTCCTCAGTCTGCCTCTAACATCTTCCGCACACACAAAGAATACAGTGTGCATACTAGCTGGAGCTAATCTTCCCTGAAAAGACTAATTTTCCTCTGAAGAGTAAACAGATCCTTGTTCTTTAAAGAGCCCATTTGGGATTTGCAGCTCTGCATCTGGCACACTTCTCGAAGCAAATTTTTCCCTGGTTTCCTTCTCAGGGTTAAAGGCTTTTAAGTAGTTGCCATTAGTGTCACAGTCACTCTGCTGCTGGTGGGTGACATGTAGCCATCCTTGCTTCTAGAGCACTTTACAGTGAACAGCTGCTCATCAAAAGTAGTTTTAATTGCTGAATGGGCTTTTGTACCTTTTAGGATGGGGGATGTCTTGCTTGTTTTCTTCTTCTTTAAAAACAAATTTTTTTTTTACATTTATTAATTTTTTGAGAGACATAGAGACACAGAGCACAAGTTGGGGAGGGGCAGAGAGAGAAGGAGTCACAGACCCCGAAGCAGGCTCCAGGCTCCGAGCTGTCAGCACAGAGGCCGATGTGGGGCTTGAACTTACAAACAGTGAGATCATGACCTGAGCCAAAGCCGGACACCCAACCAACTGAGCCACCCAGGCATCCCGCTTGTTTTCTTCTTAAAGTCTGCCTCCTTTACATGTTTTTGTAGAAAAAGACATGGTAGTTTTTAGTCAGCCTATCCCTGAAAGCAGTTATGAAAACAAGATTATTTCCCAACCAAATAACAGTTATTTATGTATTATTATTTTTTTTTTTTTGAGAGAGGTGGGGACAGAGGAGAAGGAGAGAATCTTAAGCAGGCTCCACACCCAGTGCAGAGCCTAATATGGGGCTTGATTTCATAATGGTGAGATCATGACCTGAGCCAACCAAGAGTCAGATGCTTGACTGACAAGCCACCCAGGTGCCCCCAAATAACAGTAATTTAAATTTCCAAAGGACATTCATTCATGGTACCTACTCTGATATCATCATAACTCTGTGATGGAGGCAGTGCTAATTATTCCTTTTTTGACAAATAAGGAAATTGAGGATCAGAAGTTTAGTGACATTGCCCAAGGCTTTACACTGGTTACAGGTTAACCACTGGTTTGAAGATTGGTTTTTGTACATTTTCAAGGATGGGTAGTCAGTCGATCAGAAATAAACACCTCCTCACATGTATTTCTATCTCATTGGCTTCATTTTTAGTTAATATTCACTGAATATTATTGTCTTGGATGCCCCTTAACTTCAGAGTCACTGAGTAGAATGAATCCAAAGGTTGGGATCCACTTTTAGCAATTTCTATTTGTTATGTCAAGGGTGTGCTAAGAGGATTGAAAATGATTTGTTGAGAGGATCACTTCAGCTAGAGCAGAAAAGGGGCTTTTGCATCTAGGCACTCTCTCTATGAAGACAGCATTTCCAGCTTTTTCCAGATTGATACTATTGCTAATTAGTAGGTTAAACACATTAGGGTGGTAATTGCTTGTTATTTCAGCATATGTTTTTATTAGTGGATTTGTGTCTTGATTATTTGAACCTGTTCTTAATTATTTACCAAAGAGAAAGCCATGCCTGATCCTGGAGTCTTCAGGTTTGTGGTATTATTTACAACTCTTTCTAATTCTGATTATCTTTTTCAAAAGAAGAGAGCCTAAGGTTCTAGCATATTGTCTAAATTTGGGGGGGTCGAAAGGCCCAAGATTAGGTAAATCACGGTAGGAGTAGTTCTTCTTAATACTCCTAGACTTGACTTAATACAATGGCAATCAGCCTTTTTTGGACATTGAATCTAGATTCCCTCCATCCCTGTAGACAGCTTAGTGTATCATTGTTGGAGTGATGAAGTAGAGTTAAATGAGCTGACCCTGCCTGATGTGAGGTGAGGTCTTTAAATTTTGTACCTGGCAAATGGGTTGCAGGTGGTAGGAAGGTTGTAGTTTATTGGCAGAGGAAAAAAATTGTCAGCAAACTATTTACTCTTTTGCTACCTGTGCTGGTTAACCCATGGTTCTCGCCCCTAAATATTGTTGCCTTGAGAAAGGAAATCTCTGTATTCAGTGAATAAACATAATCAGCAGAAAAGCAGGTCATGTTTTGACCCTGTTAGCATCTTCTTCATTGCTCTTCATTGGAGTCCAGGACAGTAATCCAATGATATCATAATTTTTAGAATTGAAAAAGGACTTCCAGTGTATAGCTGGACCGTGGTTTATAAAATGCTTTTCAGAGATTCTGCAAATTTGATTGTTTTTAAAAATTTGTAGCACTTTGAAGAACCATTACCAAAACATGTTTCATGTATTGTCTTGAAACAGACGCCACATTTAATGTATGAAAGGTATTTAGTACCCCACTTTGTGCTGCCAACTTACGTTGGCTTTGGGGAGACATTGGCATACACCCTTCCCTGTCCCTCTCCAGTACTACTATAAGGTGTGTGCACTGTGTAAAAACTGGTGGCATTTGTAACTGCTTCACTGGGTGTATAAAAAAAAATTTGTTTTCAGTATTTTAAAATCACAACTAAATCCACAGATACATCATACTGAGTAAAGTTGCCACTGTCATCCTTATTGTTTAATTTCAGATTGTTTCTAAAAAGCCTCATTGTTCTGAGTTTTAAGATTTTATACTTTTAAATTTCTAAAATATTTAATATTAATATAAGATTTCCTTTATCAGTACCTGTTTATTGAGGCTTATCGTAAGATTTCATATAGAAAAGAGTTCTGAAAAAAAAAATAAAAAGAAGACCCAAAACAAAAAACTCACATAATTTGGAAAACTGGTTTAGATCAGCAATTCTCGAACTGTGTTCCCAGGTGCCATAGGTCTCCAAGAGGTGCCTCAGGAGTAGTTGCAAGGAATAACTGAAATCTAGTGGATTCTTTTCCCCTTCCCCATTTCCATTCCAACCTGAGCATTTTTGTTTTATATATCGAAGTTCTGCTTAATATCTTACTAGAAAAAAGGTTTTTAGCTGTGTATTTAAAAATATGATACACAGATCACTAATTTATTAATAAATAGTTAAGGAAGCTGGGACCCATGGAGGTTAAGTGACTTGCCAAGATTACAGTCCCAGTCCTTTGTTACTTTTAATGGTACTCTTACTGAGAAGTAAAACAAGCCATCTCTTTGGGAGTAAATAGTATAATACTGATAAAGAAAAAAAAACCCAAAGGAGTGTATTCACCATTTAGTAGAAGAGTAGCCCAAGTTATGATTTTATTAATACTGAAGTTTCTGTAACAGATAAATCCTCAAATCTTAGTAGCTTAATAGAGTGAGTTAAAAACTGGTAATCCCAATTGATGCGTGGCCCACAATTCAGGCAGTGATTCAGTGATGCAGCCATTTCCTTCCATCCTGTGGCTCTGCCACGTTCAACAGGTGGCTTCCCAAGGTTGCAGCAGAAGGGAAAGAATCTGGAAGGTTTCTGTGGGTCATGCCTGGAAATGATGCACATAGCATCTGCTCATTGACTGGCCAGAACTTGGCCAAAGGGTCTCACTCAGTTACAAGAGAGTCTGGGAAATGTAGGCCAGCTTTGTGCCTAGGGAGAAGTGGGTTGGTGAACAGATAGCCAGTCTCAGCCATAACAGCATCAGTGGAAAGAGTCCTGGACTTTAATGGGCTTCGTTTTCTGAAGGAGTTGGAGTGGCTTATTGCTAAGGTTCCACCATTCTAACTAGAATAGTAGACACAGTTGTAACAGTACCCCTTTTTTGTACACGTATACCATTTTGTTCCAACTAGAGAAGCTGTTGGTCTTTTTGTACTAAGGTAAGATCTCTGGTAATCACAGATTTGGGTAAATTCCTATGACACTATAACTTAACCCAGAATCACCAAAATTTTTTCATTTTTTATTTAAAAAAATTTTTTTAATGTTTATTTTTGAGAGAGAGAGATAGGGAAGGAGGGGCAGAGAGAGAAAGACACAGAATTGAAAGCAGGCTCCAGGGTCTGCATTATCAGCTCAGAGCCTAACTTGGGGCTTGAACTCATGAACTGTGTTCATGAGTATATTTTTTAGATTGTCTTGGGGTAGGGTAGACCCATATATGGTTATATTAGGTAGGATATCACTATTATAAAAGATGAACCCCAAGATCTTAGTGGCTTTACGTAAGAGAAATTTATTTCTCATTCCCATAAAGTCCAAACAGTATTCCTGTTTACATAAGGAAAAAATGTAGTATCATGTTTAGTGGGAAGAATTGGCCTGGAAAACAGACTACCTCAGTTCTAGCCCATGCTCTGTCCCTTTCTGACCTTAAATAAATCCTCACCGAGTCTCAATTTCTGTGTCAGTAAAATGGGAATTGAATTAGATGTTTCTTTCCCTCTCTAAATGTCCACGTAAATGTATGTGATCTCTGTTAAAAACAAGATGTTTAAGGGGACATTCTCACATTATGTGGTATGTTGTGAGTCTGGTAGCTTTGTAGTGCTGCATTCAATGGATAGGTGCAGAACCTATCCATTTTTTACATGCAGAACCTATCCATCCTTCTCTAGGACCAGGGGCAGCTTCCCCTCTCACCAAATTTCAGTGAGATGAATTTCAAATTTATATAATGAGAAACAGAGACGGAGATGTTTGGTGCTGCAACAAAATTTCTTTTCTATTTCAGTCATGACACATAAGGTACTTTCCCTGCACACGATTGCTCTTGTGGGCAGTGAGGAGGTGTTTGCTTGCTTTTCCTGTTTAAAATTATGCAGCATAGTACTAAGGTTTTACGAGGCTGACATTCCCAACCCTCTAGAAATAAGTCAGATTTTCCACATTGCCCTAGTATTATCAGTCGCATTCAGTGCTGCATGTTTGTCATTTGCAGAACTGGAAGAATTCCCCCTACACACATCTCTCGTCATCGGTTGCTAGGCTACGGCTTTTTACATTGTCCCAGTCTGGTGAAGTTGCTATGGATACCAGTTATTCCTCCTCTTATGATGCTGTTCTGGTCAAGCTCAGACTGCAGGCAAGACGTAACAATGATGTCAGAGATGTTTTAGCATATGGCCTTCCCTCTACATTAATGATAAGATCTAAGTAATAGATATCAATTCCATGTTTTCTAACGTATAAGTTAAAGAAATGGGGTATTAACTGAATCCTAGACATACTCCATCACTTAGGAACTTTATTCCATTATTATTTTTACAGAAGTGAAACTACCATTATGAACTATGAATGGGGAACCTGCCGTACTGTGTCCATATTGTGTCCATACCAGCATGCTGCCTCCTCTAAAGATTATATTCCATGGAATATAATCATTACTTTTGACATTGCCCTCAAAGGGTAGGGGTATATGGGGATGATGTTTGTCAAACTCGGTTTATCTAAATGATAAAGCCTGTGGTCTAAATTTTATTGCCATTTAATATCACACATGGTTATGTTTGTTTTCCTTCTGTGTTTCAGACAGCATGAAGGCAGGGACTGTCTTCAGCTGGTTTCTGTCCCTAACAATGATTAGTATAGTGCCATACACATGGCAACAATGGAGAAAAGGCTTATTGATGTGTTCTAAAGACTAAAAGAGTAGGCAATTACTAATCTGACTTTAGATGTCTAACATAATGTTTTAAGTTAGCGAGAACCCTTTCATACTGCAGTCGTTGAAGGTCAACTTAACCCATGTTACTTAGCTCCTACCTGGTCTCTTTGATCTCACAGTTGTAGAAACAACTAAGGCCCTAAGAGGATGTGACTCATCTAAGGTCACAGAGCAAGTAAGCTGTGGCTTATGCAAACATGTATTGTAAAAAGTCTGTAAAAAAAAATTTTTTTTTTAAATCTTAGCACTAAAAATAATTCTGTGTACTTAAACGATAGTATTTGTTTTATGCTGTTTATTTACTTAAAAAGCTGGTAGACATTAAAGGGGAACTTCAGTGTTTAGCAGGAGCTCTGTGAAGAGCATACCGGTTTTTATTTCATGGCAACTCGGTGCCTTGTGGTCTACTTAACTATTTGGCTTATTCCTCAAAACCAGATTGAAATTGAACATAACATAGGATTGAGGCCAGTCTTTCAAAATTAACATCCTATTTTAAAACTGGCAGAATTAGAATTAAAAACTCATTGCTTGCATATGGTGGCACTTCCCTAAATGAAAGGAATTTATTTACCAAATAGTATCCTTTTGTTTGGGGAAAAAACAAAATGAATGAAAACGTGTCTTCTGAAACAGACTGCCACAGATCTCAGTTATGGACTTTTAACTGTCAGTGGGAGACAGACAGATCCCTGAGAGTTGGGGAGAGTAACAAAGCAGAAGCCCTTAAAAGATGAAGTGTAATTCGAGATGAACCTCCCCTCCTTACTAGGACCAGAGAATCAGAGTCTGCCCCTCCTTTTTCTTCTACTGCCCTATCCCTGGTTGAGGCTCTCTGAACTTCATGCAGCAATCTCCCGTGTATCCCCCTGCCTTGATGCTCTACCCCTCCATTTTCTCCCATTGTCGGATTACCTTCATCCATGGTTGTTTCAGACAACTCATTTTCTTCAGGAGCTACTTCTTTGCTTACAAAACAAAGTTGGGGCTCCATGGTATGGCTTTCAAAGCTCTTTGGCATCTGGACCTAGCATACATTTCCAGCCTGTGTCCTGTTACCTTTCTTTTTGAGCCCCACGCTTCAACCAGACTGGCCTGTTTCCTGATCCTGTGCTTTCCTACTTCACACTGCCACCTTTGGAATTTTCCCCAGTCCTTAAGGCCAAGCTTACTTGCCAATTCTTTCAATGAGGCCTTTTCTGTTCTGCCCCCACCAGTTATCTTTCCTTCTAGTGAGCAGCAAGAGCGCTTTAGTACTTTTCTTTTGTCACTTGTATTCTACCATCTATTGTGGTTGATTCATGTACTTGACTCTGTTCTGTCAAGGGGTGTGCACTCAGGGCACCTCCTACAGAAGGCAGAGCAACTTGTATGAAATGTGGATACTTAGGAAGCATTAGAACTACATTTATAAGTTAAGCAAATATATATTGTGTAGTTCTGTGGTTTAAGTGTTATAGAAGTTTGAGTATTTACTGAAAGATTTTACCCACCCGGAGAATTAATATTTTACTTCCTTTAATGTACACTCTTTTTCTTTTTTCTAAGACATATTTCTTATTAACTTTTAAAAAATTACTGAGATAAATTGGGGCACCTGGGTGGCTCAGTTGGTTGAGCATCTGACTCTTGATTTTGGCTCAGGTCTGATCCCAGAGTCATGGGATCAAGCCCCACATTGGGCTCTGTGCTGAGTGTGGAGTATGCTTAAGATCCTCTCTCTCTCTCTCTCTCTCTGTCTCCCTCCCCCTCTCTCTCTCTCCCTCTCCCCCTCCCTCTCTCCCTGTTTCCCTCCCTCTCTCCCTGTTTTTCCCTCCCTCCGCCCCTTTCCCCACTCACACTCTCTCTAAAAAATAAAAAGTCTTTAAAATTACTTAGATAATTGACATATAACATGTTTCAGGTGTATAGCATAATGATTCAATATTTGTATATGTTGCAAAATGATCACCAAATGTACACTTGCCCTTGCTGAATTCTTTCACCATAGTCTGCATCACTGGCTTCCAGTTTTTCAGCTTGAGGATACCTCCCCTTTTAAAAATCTCATCAATTACTTTTCAGAATATTTTTGGATGGCCTTATTGAGGTATAATTAATTTACACTTTGTGAAATTCACCCATTGGAAATGTACAATTAAGTTATTTTTAGCAAACGTGTAATAGAGTTGTGCGGCTATCACCATAATCCAGTTTCAGAACATTTCCATAACGCCCCCACCCCAACTCCTGCCCGAAAGTTCCTCATTTCCTTTTTTTTTTTAAGTTTATTTATTCATTTTTGAGAGAGCATGAAAGAGGAGCAGAGAGAGAGAGAGGGAGAGAGCGAGAGAGAGGGAGAGAAAGAGAATCCCAAGCAAGCTCCACACTGTCAGCGCACAGCCTGATGTGGCGTTCAAACCCAAAACCGTGAGATCATGACCTGAGCTGAAACCAGGGGCTGGACGCTTAACCAGCTGAGCCACCCAAGCACCCCTCCTCATGTCCCTTTTATAGTCAGTCCCCACCCCCACCCTCAGCTCCAGGCAAACACTGATCTGTTTTCTGTCTGTATTGATTTGCCTTTTCTGGATATTCCATATAAATCTGTATTGATTTGCCTTTTCTGGATATTCCATATAAATGAAGGCATACAGAATATAGGTTTTTTTGTGTGTCTTGTCTCTTTTACTTAGTATAACATTTGTGAGGTTCATTTGTGTCGTAGTACATATCAGTAGTTCCTTTTTATTGCTAAATAGTATTCTGTTGTGCGGCTATACTGCATCTGGTTCACTCATGCATTGATGGACATTTGGATTATTTCTAGTTTTCAACTCTTATGATTAGTGCTGCTATGAATATTCATATACAAGCCTTTGTGTAGACACAGGTTTTTGTTTCTGTTGAGTAGGTAGTTAGGAGTGAAATTTCTGTGGTATGTCTCTGTAACTGTTTAAGGAACTGCCAAACTCTGAGGATGTGGAGAAAAGGAAACCCTCTTGCACTATTTGTGGGAATGCAAACTGATGCAGCCACTGTGGAAAACAGTATGGAGGTTCCTCAAAAAATTAAAAATAGAACTACCCTATGATCCAGTATTCACACTACTAAGTATTTACCCAAAGAATACAAAAACACTAATTCAAAAGAATATATGTACCCTTATGTTTATTTCAGCATTATCTGCCAAATTATGGAAGCAGCCCAAGTAATCATCGATAGATGAATGGATAAAGATGTGAGATACACACACACACACACACATACATACACACCTATACATATATATATGTACATATGTATGTGTGTGTGTATATGTATATATGTATATACATATAATGGAATGTTACTCAGCCATAGAAAAGAATGAAATCTTTGCGATGACATGGGCGGAGCTAGACAGTATAATGCTAAGTGAAAGAAGTCAGCCAGGAAAAGAAAAATACCATATGATTTCACTTATATGTGGAATTTGAGAAACAAATGAACAAAAGAAAAAGAGAGAAACCAAGAAACAGACTCTTAACTATAGAGGAAAAACAGATGGTTACCAGAGGGGAAGGGGGTGAGGGGATGGGGGAAATAGGTGATGGCGATTAAGGAGGGCACATGTTATGATGAGCACTGAGTAATGTATAGAACTGTTGAATCGCTACATTATACACCTAAACTAATATAATGCTGTATGTTACTTATACTGGAATTAAAATAAAAAACTTAATAAAAAGGAAAAACTGCCAGGCTGGTTTTCAAAAAGGCTTGTAACATTTTACATTCCCATTTACAAGGTATGAAGGTTCCAGTTTCTCCACAAGAGGACCCTTTTTAATATTAAAAAAAAAATTGGAAACTCTCACATGATAATAGATGTTATTTTAGTATGTGCAGATTGATAAAAAGTATAAAAATTATACATTATTAGGGATTTAGTAATAATTTCAGAAGAATTTATATTCTGTAATCACAGCAGCATTTAATGATAGGATGTGTTCAATCTACAGGCAGTGCTTTTGTGTGCATTCTTCTAGAAATTCAGTATCCCCCAAGGATCCATGGTCAGGAGCTACTAGTCTAGATGACTTATTTAGAAATACATATAAGCTATCTTGCATCTTTTTATGTGTCATAAGTAAAATAGAGACTTGCCTCCTAAAGTTGTATGAAAACAGGTCAAGCATTTGGCCCATAATGCCAGCTGTTACTACTAGGAATCAGTGTGACCTAATAGAAAGTATAGTCTTTGGAGCCACACAGGTAAGAATGCTAACTTACCTGAACCAGGCTAACTTAACAGCAGTCTCTCTTTCCCTCAAACTACCCTGGAATGGAGACTCTGGATCCTTGGAAACACCTGTCTCCATACTTCTTGCTGACTTCAAATTGCCCTTGTATCTACCCATTTCCTTTAGTTTTATGTTTTTCGTATAGGAGTCTTCTCCTTGCCCCCTTACTAAGTCACTTAGCAAATGTTATCCCTGTATTCTAAAGCTATAAACCTCATTCCTGATTGCAAATTAGAATCACTAGTCAGCTTTTGAGCTGAATACTGATATCTGGGACCTACCCCCAGAGATTCTGATTTACCAACCCTAGGATGTGACCTGAGCATCAGGATTTTTAAAAGCAGGTGCTTATAGTGTGTGGCCAATGATGAGAATTACTGTTCTAATGTGAAGCCAGGATTGGTGACAGCTGTTCTTGCCTAATTTAGTATCAGTAGCCAACGTTATAAGTATCTTAATTCCTTCATCAGTAAAGGAATTTAACAAAATGGAGTCCCTGAGATACAAGCCACTGGGGAAACCTCTCAATAAGCCCTTCTTCCACATAAGTAGCACAGTGTCAGAAAGGAGGTGGGGTGGAATGAAAGCAAAATCCTTAAACCTTGCTGAAGTCAGGGCACACTTCATCACTCCTTCTAAGAGGCAGTTTGGCATAGTGAAATGGATTCAGGTTTTGGCACTAGATGAATCTGGGTTTACTTTGTTGATTACTAGCTAAGTTAGTTGAGATTCAGAGAGTTTGCAATTGCACAGTTTCCTCATCTGGAAAAAAATAGGGATTATTTAAGAAAAAAAAAAAAACCAGAATCACACTATACACCTTGCAGGGCTGTTAGGATTGTAGACTATGTATAAAGTCCTTGGCCTACTTTCTGGCTTAGAAGATAGCAATTGCATTTGTACTGGTACTCATGCTATGTCTCGCCAACAAAGCATTAAAGCCCAGAGACTGTAACATTAGACACTGTCTTAGACTCGTTTATGTCTCCAGTGTCAATCATAGTGCCCTACACTCAGGAATTATTTAATGGTATAGAAAACAAAACCTTCTTTAAAAATTCTGTTTGATTTCACAGGTAAATAATTAACAGAGATGTGGTATTACAACATTCGTGTTCAGCAAGTAAATGTTGCTACACATTATTTTAATAGCAATATCACTTCAGTTTTGTTTAATGAGATTCTTGGTCAAAGTCATGCAATGTCCTACGACTCAGGGACAAAAATAACTAGCACCTGAGTGTGTAGCAAGCGGTGCTTCAGTAGTTCCACCAAGTGTGGTATAAGCAAGAGAAGGGGTATTAGGGACAGCTGTGAAGAATAATCAGGGAAGAAATGAGAGGTCGGAGCGGGTTAGGATGGACAGATAAGCCAAAATCCAACATATAAGAGAAGTACAACTCATTGTATATTTTTTATTCCTAGCTTTGTCCTCAAAGGCCCTAGAAGCAATGAAACACTAGTAGTAATGAGTACCCCTAGTACCCAGACTTTACTTTTTAAATACTGTTCCTTGCTAAAAAGAACCACGGCTCTTTGAAGGAACAACTAATTCCAAGTCCAGTAGGAAATTGACGGTTCCTACTGAGTGGGCTGCAAGTAACTTATACATGTGAATATATAAAAACCTGTGAATCCATAATCTCAGAAAAGAGAAGGCTCCCCATACAGTTGTCAGCATTAAAAATTACTCTGTTAACTCTTTAAATATCGATAATAGGAAATAATTGAACATTTTTCCAGGAGCACCTTTTTTTTTTATATGAAATTTATTGTCAAATTGGTTTCCATACAACACCCAGTGCTCATCCCAAAAGATACCCTCTTCAATGCCCATCATTTTTTTTAAAGATAACTGAATAACTCTAGGTGTTAAGGGAATGCTTTTTTTTTTAACTATTTTTTCTAATATTTGTTTATTTTTGAAGGAGAGAGAGAGCATGAGCAGGGAGAAGAGCAGAGAGAGAGGGAGATACAGAATCCAACGCAGGCTCCAGGCTCTAAGCTATCAGCACAGAGCCCTACATGGGGCTCAAACTCACAAATTGTGAGATCATGACCAGAGCCGAAGTCAGAGGCTTAACTGACTGAGCCACCCAGGCACCCGGGGAATGCTCTTTACATAAGAATGACAGCTAGGGATGTCTGGGTGGCTAATTTGAACAAATTAGCTTTAAGAGATATACTGGTAACTTTCATTTCCAGCTGAGCTGGAGTAACAGGAGACAGATTTACCTACTGCTTAAAAAAAACAGACAAACTGGGGTACTTGCCTCACTCGGTAGAGCATGTGATCTCTAGGGTCACTAGAGATCTTGAGATCTCTAGGATCTCACTAGGATCTCTAGAGAGCTTGATCTCAGGGTCATGAGTTCAAACCCCATATTGGTCATAGAGCCTACTTAAATACAAGCTGTATGAAACAATAGTTTTCAAAATACTGGGCACCAGGAAATGAAGGACAGTGATCCTTGAGGTGGCAAGTGAAAGAGGTGAGCTCCAAAATTGCCCCATTCTGCCTCAAGTTTCTGGGCTCTGGCATCAGGAGCAGGAGCTGAAGCAGAGCCCAGGAGACTCCCAGAGTTGACATGGAGCTATGAGTCTGGAGAGACCAGTGCAGCTAGAGCTTATAGGACAGAATACCAGAATGAAGAGAGATACACAGAATCACAGAGATCTGCAGAAGGTCTCCCTTGAGTATCAGAAGAAAGTGATCAACATAAGCATAATGGGGGTTCAAAGAGATTAGAAGGGGGCGCTTAGGTGGCTCAGTCAGTAGAGCATTGGACTTCGACACAGGTCATGATCTTATGCTTTATGAGTTTGAGCCCCGCGTCAGGCTCTGTGCTGACAGCTCAGAGCCTGGAGCCTGCTTCGGGTTCTGTGTCTCCCTCTCTCTCTGCTCTTCCCCCACTCATGCTCTTTCTCCCTCTCAAAAATAAACATTAGAAATAAAAAAGATTAGAAGGAATGGTGTCCAGTGCTCACACAGTGGTAGCAAGCACTATTACTATTACTACCAGACAGATTGGAGAATTTCACTAGGCATTGGGTAGAGTACTTGGGAAGGTCTTGTGTTAACAGGGAATAATCCACCAATAATAGAGCAACAGAAAGAGATATCAAGGGATCAATCCCATATACTGTTGTATCAAAACCCATAAAATACTGAGGAATAAACCTAACCAAAGAGGTAAAAGATCTGTATGCTGGAAACTATAGAAAGCTTATGAAGGAAATTGAAGAAGACACAAAGAAATGGAAAAACATTCCATGCTCACGAATTGGAAGAACAAATATTGTTAAAATGTCAATACTACCCAAAGCAATCTACACATTCAGTGCAATCCCTATCAAAATAACACCAGCATTCTTCACAGAGCTAGAACAACAAACAATCCTAAAATTTGTATGGAACCACAAAAGACCCTGAATAGCCAAAGTCATATTGAAAAAGAAAACCAAAGCTGGAGGCATCACAATCCCAGACTTTAACCTGTATTACAAAGTTGGAATCATCAAGACATTATGGTATTGGCATAAAACAGACACATAGATCAATAGAGTAGAATAGAGAACCCAGAAAGGGATCCACAAATATATGACTAACTAATCTTCAACAAAGCAGGAAAGAGTATCCAATAGAAAAAAAGACTGTCTTTAGCAAATGGTGCTGGGAGAACTAGATAGCAACATGCAGAAAAATGAAACTGGACCACTTTCTTACACCATACACAAAAATAAATTCAAAATGTATGAAAGACCTAAATGTGAGACAGGAAACCATCAAAATCCTACAGGAGAAAACAGGCAAGCAACCTCTTTGACCTAGGCCACAGCAACTTCTTACTTGACATGTCTCTGGAGGCAAGGGAAATAAAAGCAAAACTATTGGGACCTCATCAAGATAAAAAGCACAGCTAAGGAAACAGTCAGTAAAACTAAAAGGCGGAATGGGAGAAGTTATTTGCAAATGACTTATCAGATATAGAGTTAGTATCCAAAAATCTATAAAGAACTTACCAAATTCAACACCCAAAAAAACAAATAATCCAATAAAGAAAAGGGGAGAAGACATGAATAAGCACTTTTCCAAAGAAAACATCCAGGTGGCAAACAGACACATGAAAAGATGCTCAACATTACTCATCATCAGGGAAATACAAATCAAAACCACAATGAGATACCACCTCACACTGGTCAGAGTGGCTAAAATTAACAACTCAGGAAACAACACGTTGGTGAGGATGTGGACAAAGGAGGAAGGAACTCTTTTGCACTGTTGGTGGGAATGCAAACTGGGACAGCTACTCTGGAAAACAGTGGAGGTTCCTCAAAAAATTAAAAAATAGAACTACCCTGTGACCCAGCAATTACACTACTAGGAATTTATCCGAAGGATACAGGAGTGCTGATTCGAAGGGGGCCCATGCACCCCAATGTTTATAGCAGCACTATTAACAACAGCCAAATTATGGAAAGAGCCCAAATGTCCATCAACTGATGAATGGATTAAGAAGGTGTGTGTGTGTGTGTGCGCAATGGAACACTACTCAGCAATGAAAAAGAATGAAATCTTGCCACTTGCAACGATGTAAATGGAACTGGAGGGTATTATGCTAAGTGAAATAAGTCAGTCAGGTAAAGACAGATACATGATTTCACTCATGTGGAATTTGAGAAACTCAACAGATGAATATAGGGGAAGTAAAATAAGATAAAAACAGGGAGGCAAGCCATAAGAAACCCTTAAATACAGAGAACAAACTGAGGGTTGTTGGAGCGGGGAAGGGTGGAGGGTGTTTAAATGGGTGACGAGCATTAAGGAGGGCACTTGTTGGGATGAGCACTGAGCGTCCTGTGTAAGAGTTGAATCACTGGTTTCTACTCCTGAAGCCAAGATTATCCTGTATGTTAATTAACTTGAATACAAATTTTTAAAAATAAAATAAAATCTTAAAAAAACAAAACGAGTAGGGAATAATTATCTCTAGACTGAGTACTGCCCTGACCTGTCTAACAAATCTTAAAAAACAAGATTCAGAAGGCTCAAACTGTGTCCAAGTAACTTAACTGCATCCCAAAACAAAGCTCAAGAAGAGTTATAGGAATACAAAAATATCCAACACCTTTACAAGGTAAAATTTATAATGTCTGGCATCTAATAAAAAATTATCAGGCATGCAAAGATGCAAGAAAACATCCATAATAAGAATAATCAGTCAATTGAAACTCATTCAAAGCTGACACAGATATTAGAATTAGCAGAGAAGAACATTAGGAGTTATTATAACTTGTACTCTGTATGTTCAAAAGTTAAGTAGACACATGAAAGGTATAAAACATCGAAGTAGAACTTCTAGATATGAAAACTACAATGTCTGAGATGAAGAATACACTAGATAGGATTAATGGCAGATTAGACATTGCAGAGGAAAAAATTAGGGAATTTGAAAGCATAGCAATAGAAATTATCCACAATAAGATGCAGAAAGAAAGAAAAGAGTATCAGTGAGCTTTAGAACCCTTTTAAGTGACCTAATATATGTGTAATTGGAGTTCCTAAAGAGGGGGTACAGAAAAAATATTTGAAGAAATGATGGCTGAAAATTATCCAAACATGATGAAAACTATAAATTTACAGATCTAAGAAGCTCGGTGAACCCCAAACACAAGAAACAAGAAGAAAACTATACTTTCATTTATCAGCTTACTGCCTTTCAGTTCCAGATGCATCCTTCAATATTATGCTCTGAGATAAAGGAATTGTTTTAAGTATTTCTTCTTTAAAGTGAGTGCATGATGTTATGCCTTCTTTTACTACAGCGCACTCATACTGGAAGGACATTATAGGAGGAAAAAAGCTCTCTTGTTTCTGGTGCAGATCAGGGGTGGAGGGGAGTGGGTATGAGGACATCCAGTGGAGACTTCCCCAGAACATGGTCTCTCTGCAGTGTTTGCACCCCTGTCCTTTCTTCAGTGTTTTTTACATATAAACTGGAACTTCCCTATGCTCTGAAGACTTCCTGACTGACATTCAGATCCCACTGACATTCAGATCCCCCATTGCATGCCATTGCTTGCTGATTACCTGCCTCCCATTTACTCCCAAGGGTAACTTGTTTGCCCAGGAACCCCAGACTACTTCTGGCTTGGCCAAACCAGCAAACTTCTCTGCTATCCAGGGGGCTAAATCATACCATATTCCAGTGAGATGTGAACCCTTCCAACTTTGTCCTTTATGGGTACTCTCCATAAGCTGTGGGTACTATATAAGGTTTTCTTATTTCTTTTAGTTACCTTTTGTTATAGTTAATAATCCTTTATCTTAAATTTCTCCTTTTAATCTACTGTCGTATCTGTCTCCTGATTTGACCTAAGTGTTCTGTACACCAAGGAACATAATAATCAAACTGCTCAAAACCGGTGATAAAGAGAAAATCTTAAAAGCAGCCAGAGGAAAAGGCACTAAAGAGGAACAAAGATATGAATGATACCAGGTTTCTCATAAAAAATAATGCAGGTGAGAATATAATGGAGCAAAATTTTTAAAGATCTGAAGAGAGAATAACTGTCAACCTAGAATTCTGTACCCAATAAAAATACATTTCAAAAGCAAAGTTGAAATAAAGACATTTTTCAGACATAAAAAAGCTGAAATAACTCATCAGACCCAGAATAGGAGAAATGTTAAAAGAAGTTATTTGGGCAAAAGGAAAATGATATCTGTTGGAAATCTAGATCTATACAAAGGAATGAAGAACACTCGAAATGGTAATTATATGGATAAATGGGTTTTTTCTTATTATATATATAAATCTCTTTAAAAGATAACTGACTCTTTAAACAAAAAATGACATTGTATTATGGGGTTTATAACATATGTAAAAATAAAATGCATGGCAACAATAGGCTAAAGTACAGAAGGGGAGAAATGGAAGTATGCTATGGTAAAGTTCTTATACTCTATGTGAAGGGATGTCATATCACTTGAAGATAGATTGTGATATATTAAAGATAAATATGATACACCTTAAAGCAACCACTTAAATTATAAACAAACAATATAAAATGGAATCATAAAAATACTTCATTAATTTTTTTAAAGGCAGAAAAAGAATGAAGAACAAGTGGCTTAAATAGAAAACAAATACAAACCTAATCTTATCAGAAAATCACATTAAATATAAATGGTGAAAACGTCAATTAAAAAGCAGAGACCATTTGGATTAAAAACTAGAGAGTAAGAGGTTAAAAATTAAAGGAATAAAACTTATAGCATGTTAACACTAGTCAAAAAAACTGTAGTAGCTACATTATTTAATAGTAAATGAAGTACATTTCTGAACAAAGAATATTACCAGCAATGGAGAAGGTAATTTCACAATGATGAAGAGGTTGATCAAGAGGACATAGCAATCCTAAATGTTTTTGCCTTGAATAACAGAGTTTTAAAATACATGAAACGGAAAGGGACGCCTGGGTGGCTCAGTTGGTTGAGTGTCCCAACTCTTAATTTTGGTTCAGGTCATGATCTAACAGATGTGAGATTAAGCCCTGCATTGGGCTCCACTCTGGGTATAGAGCCTGCTTATGTTTCTCTCTCTCCCTCTTCCCCACTTGTGTGTGCTGTCTCTCTCAAAATGAAATAAAAAAATAAAATACATGAAACAAACTGGTAGTACTACAACAAGCAAAACTAAATTCACAACTTAATACAACCCTCTCAACTGATAGAACAACTGATAGAACAGAAAATAAGCAAGGATATAGAAGATTTGAACTAACCATCAACTAACCTAATTGGAACTAGACCTGGTAGAATGTTCCACCTAACAATAGCAGAATGCACATTGTTGGTTTTTTTTTTTAATTTTTTAATGTTTATTTATTTTTGAGCAAGAGCATGAGCAGGGGAGGGGCAGAGAGAGAGAGAAGGAGGCACAGAATCCGAAGCAAGCTCCAGGCTCTGAGCTATCAGCACAGAGCCAGAAGTGAGCCTCGAATTCACAAACCCTTGAGATCATGACTTAGCCGAAGTCAGATGCTTAACCAGCTAAGCCATCTGGGCGCCCCGAATGCACACTATTTTCAAGTGTATATCCTACCAAGATAAACCATGTTATGAGCCATTAAAAAAAAAAGTCTCAATAAATTTAAAAGGATTCAAGTCCTACAAAGTATGTTCCATGACCATGATGGAATTAAATTGGAAATCGGTAATGTAAACATCTCTGGAAAATCCAGAACATTTGAAAAGCAAATAATAACACTTCTAAATAACCCATGGGTAAACGGATAAATCAGAATGGAAATTAGAAAGTTTTTGGAACTGGATGAGAATGAAAACACAACATATAATTGGTGGGATGTCACTAAAGCAGTACTTGGACAGATGTTCCCTGACTTATGATGATTCAATTCATGATTGAAAAACTTCGTGATGGTGCAAAAGCAATACACTTATAGTAGAAACATATACTTCGAATTTGAAATTTGATATTTTCCCAGGCTAGTGATGTGTGATACAATACTCTCGTGTTAATGGGCAGTGGCAGCAAGCTACAGCTCCCAGTCAGCCACGTGATTATGAGGGTAAACAACCAGTATACTTACAGCCATCTGTACCCATATAACCATTGCAGCCATTCTCTTTTTCACTTTAAGTACAGTATTCAAAAACTTACATGAGATAGCCAACACTTTGTTGGATATGTTAGATGATTTTGCCCAACTGTAGGCTAAGTGTTCTGAGCACAATTTAAGGTAGGCTATGTTTGGTAGGCTCAGTGTATTAAATGCATTTTCAATATTTCCAACTTACAGTGGGTTTATTGAGACATGACCCCACCATAAATTGAGGAAGATCTATATTAGAAAAAAAAAAGCTTTAAATCATTGATCTCAGTTTCCACCCTAGGAAGCCAGAAGAATGAGTGTACCTTGGGGTGCCTGGGTAGTTCAGTTGGCTAAGCATCTGACTCTTGATATTGGCTCAGATCATGATCTCACATTCTTGAGATTGAGCCCCGCGTCAATCTCCATGTGCTGACAGTGCAGAGCCTGCTTGGGATTGTCTCTCTCCCCCTCTCTCTGCCCCTCCCCTGCTCATGCTGCTCTCTCTCTCAAAATAAATAAACTTAAAAAAAAAAAAAACTAGAAGAATGAAACTTGAAGTAAGGAGAAGAAAGGAAATACAGATTAGAGCAGAAATCAGTGAAATAGAAAACAAAACAGATAAAATCCGTAAAACCCAATGCTAGTTCTTTGAGGAGATCAGTGAAATTGATAAACCTCTAGGGGCACCTGCGTGGCTCAGTTGGTTAAGTGTCAGACTCTTGATTTCAGCTCAGGTCATGATCTCACAGTCAGGAGATTGAGCTCCATGTCAGGCTCTGTGCTGAGTGTGGAGCTTGCTTGGGAGTCTCTCTCTCCTTCTCTCTCTGTCCCTCACCCTCTCATGCTTGTGCACATGCATTCTCTCTCTCTCTCTCTCTCTCTCTCTCTCTCTCAAAATAAATAAATAAACATTTTTTTTAATTGATAAATCTCTAGCTAGACTGAGAGAAAAAAGAGAGAAAACATGTATTAGCAATGTCAGGAATAAGAAAGACATCACCACCACAGAGTTTACAGATAGTAAAAGGAATACAAGGAATATTATGAGCAACTTCATGCCAATGCATTTGCAACTTAAGTGAAATGGAAAAAATTCCTTGAGAGACAAACTATTAAATCTCGACTCAAGAAGAAGTGGTCTTGGGGCCCCTGACTGGTACAGTCAGAAGAGCAAATCTTCATCTTGGGGTTATGGGTTTAAGCCCCATGTTGGGTGCAGAGATTACTTAAATAAATAAGTATTTTTGAAAAAGAAGTAGTCTTAACTCTATATCTATTACAGAAACTGAAACTATAGTTAAACTTTTCCCCAAAGGAAGATCCAGCACTTTAAGGAAGAAATAATACCAGCTCTACATAAATTCTTCTAAAAATGTGAAGACAAGGGCATATCCCCAACTCATTCTCTGAGACCAGCCTTACCCTGATACCAAAACCAGATAGACATTACAAGAAAACCAGTATCCCTCATGAACATAAATGCAAAAACTTTAAACAGTAATTTAGCTAATTGAAATCAACAACATATTCAAAGGATAAAAGCCAGAAACAAGTGAGATTTGTCCCAAGAATATAGGGATGATGTAACTTTTAAAAATTAATTTAACTCATTTTAACAAAGTAAAAATGAAAGATTTTATGATTATTTTAATAGACAAAGCACTGACCAAAATCTAACATCCATTCCTGATGAAAACTCTTAACAGACTAGGAATAGAAGAGAACTGTTTGAACCTGGCAAGAGACATTTGCAAAAAAACAAAAAGAACAACAGCAAAACTGACAGCTAACATTATACTTAAATGGTGAAAGACCTCTGAGGTCAGGAATGAGGTGAAGATGTGTCTGTTCCCACCACTTCTGTTTAGCATCATCCTGGAGGTTCAGGCCAGTACAGTCAAGAAAGAAAAAGAAATACCAAAGATATCCAGAAAAGAAAGGAAGAAGTAAAGTTGTCTTTTTCACATTCTATGTAAAAACTGTGATGGAACTACAAAAACTACTAGTAACTAATAAGTTATTCTAGGAAGGTTGCAAGATTCAAGATGAATATCCAAATAGTAATTGTATTTGCATACTAATGGTAACAATCAGAAATTCAGTTTCTAAAATGCTACTTAACAGTAGCAACCACAAATGTGAAATACTTAGGTAATTTGGTGAAAGATGTGAAAGACCTATATATCAAAAAGTACTAACCACTGATGAGTGAACTTAACTAAATCGATGGCAGTATATGCCTTGTTCATATGGCTTCACAATATTTTACAGGGAAAAAAGAAAAAAAGGGCAAAAACAGAAGATAAATGTAAAGCACCTGTAACAAGGAAATAGACTAATAACAGAGGCAAAGGGCTTCTTCACCACAGGGGATTTTATGCATTCTTGCAGAAGCCGGGAGTCCTCACCAATGGGACTTCCCAACACTTCCTTTGGAGTGGGGTGTGAGAAGGCTGTCCCTGCTCCATGATCACTAGGCTTTAATTTGCCTCTCCGCTTTCTTGCTTTACTTTCTCTCTACAGAGGTGCTCATTAGTATGAGATGTCTGTGCTGTGGCCTGACAGAGCCTTGTGGCTATAAAAGTTGTTTTCCTCACTTCCAACTGGCTTAGAGTTGGTTTTAAACTATAGTGGGAAATCCATGAGGAAATTGGGATCGTATAAAGAATGTGAATTATTGGCTGTTTCAGTGCTTGAAATGAGATGAGAATGATGGATCACATCCCTTTGAAATAAAGGTTGCATCTCCTCCTATTTCCCTTAGGGTACCACTTTACCTTGAAATTGATTAGTAATAAAATTTTTGTGCTTTAAAGTTTAGTCTGTTTTCATGTTTTCTAATTGAAACTCACAATTGTATTGTCAGTTTCCTTGTCTGTAAAAAGGAATAATAATATCTGAGTTAGTTATATATTATTGCTATTTTGCAGGTAAGAAAACAGACCTAGAGAGTTGGTCAGCTAGATCCTCGGCACAGACTGCCCCGTTGCCACTTTTTTGTGTTCGGTCATGGCTATCTTTCCTCAGACTTTTTTGAGATCTTTAAAAATCAAATTTGCACTCCCAGGTTTTGCTGTAAATATGACTTTCCTTGTAGAACAGTTTATGCCCCAGAATTTTCTCTTGGGGACCAAAATATCCTTGGTTCCCATAGGACTAGTTTAGCTATTTTCATCCAAGACAAAGGCTAATATCTCTTAACACCACTATTCCTAATTAACAGATCTGTTTACTCTAAATTTGCAATTATAATACAACATAGGAAAGCAGTAAGAAGATTCAGATTCAGAAGTACTAAAATGTTGATTGTCACGTTTGTAGATGGGTGTTCTTAAGACAAAGTTTTAATCAAGGCAGTGGAAGGTGTTAATCTCACTCTGCCTTACCTTAACCCTAAACTATTATCTCAGAATTCATCCAGGAAATTGGCTATTTTGGAAGGCTAGCTGTTAAATGGCTTTGTTTTTCTCTTAATATGTGATCACCGAGTCCTGACTGTTAATTTAGTCAAGGCTCTGGAATTGGAATGTAGCTCTAACATTGTCTGAAACTACAGGCTTTATTAGAAATACTCCTTTGGTAATCTCTCCCAGTCTCATTCTTTACTAGAGTTTTAATTAATAAGAAAACATCTCTGATTCTGGGTTTTGCTCTCTACCTTCTGACTCTTCTGTTTCATTGGCTTTACCAAATGTTTCCAAAGGCCCATTGTGAGTCACCAACTTGAGCTGCTTCCCCCCAAAATGATGAATATTAAAAATAATAAAATGTGTTGTTTTATGAAATAGGCAGCAACGAGACAGGAGTGGCCAGGAGCCTAGCTATTTAAGCAGGGTCTGTAGATTCCATAGAAATAGGTAAGCAAGGCATCAAGTCAGAGGACAGACAGTTAACTTAGGAAAAAGCAGCCTGGTTGAAAAAAAAAAAAAAGATAGCTGAAATGGTCTTGATCCAAGAAGCCAGGGGGGAGGCTCTAGTAAAGCCTGTTGAGAAAAGGTAGGCCCTGATCTGAGAATGGGGGCCTTATAACCATGGCTATTTTTTTTCAATTTGTTTTTTAATGTTTATTTACTTTTGAGACAGAGAGAAAGAGACAGAGGCCTGAGCGGGGGAGGGGCAGAGAGAGGGAGACAGAATCCAAAGCAGGCTCCAGGCTCTGAGCTGTCAGCACAGAGCCCAACACGGGACTTGAATTCACAGACTGCAAGATCATGACTTGAGCTGAAGTTGGATGCTTAACCGACTGAGCCGCCCAGGCTCCAGAACCATAGCTATTAAAGCTTGTGATCAAAGGCCCAAAGTGGATCTGCTTTAAGGCATACAAGGTAGGCATGCTAAGATCAAAACAGGTATGGAACAGACTGTACTATGGAACCCCCAGGGCAGTATTTTCTGTGTCCTGAATTGCATAGTTGTAATTTTACCCAAAGGTTAGGAGCATTTTTCCTCTCAATAGGTAGGACAAAGTTTGCTCAGCTTCATTCTATAAAACAGAGTCCCTGACATTGTCATTATTATAATTGAAAGGGGTATTTTTTTGGTTTTGTTTTTAACTTGGTTGCCATCAGTGGAGCCCTGAATCAAAATGTAAATCTGTTTAGAATTTTCCAGTGTTTATAGCAGCTTTCCCCATTGTGCCATTATAGCATCAATCCCAAGAAATGTATCTTGGCATAAAGATGATTGATTCCATGGTCAAAAAAGTCCAGGAAGCATTTAATATTATATCCTTCTCTTGGAGATTTGCAGTGTATATTAGTAAACTACAAGTTTTTGTGAGTCTTATAGTAAAGAAATCTCTTTGATCCAATGTTTCCCAAACTTTTTGACATTGGAATTTTGTGTTTTGTCACTAATATCTGCTAACCTTCTTTTGGACTGATATTTATTTAACACTTGGGAAACATAACATACTGTTGGATGTAATTGCTTTATGCCAAGTGGATTGAGCTTGAAACCAGTAGAGAAACCAGATCTAGATTATCATAAATATAGCCCCATGATTTAGAGAAAATTTCAAACCCTCATTCAGGGAGTGGATAAAACCCAAGAAAGGGATTAGTAATGATGATCTGCTTTATTTTCCTGATGAAGTGGGTATATTTTGGAAAGTGGGACAGGTTTGGGTCACTTAGTCCTAACAGGATAATAAGAATGCCTCACATTTGTATTATGCTTTAAGGCCTGGGGCATGCCTGGGTGGCACAGTTGGTTAAGCATCAGACTCTTGATTTCGGCTCAGGTCATGATTCTAGGGTCATGGGAGCAAGCCCCTACATCAGGCTCCATGCTGAGCGAGAAGTCTGCTTAAGATTCTATCTGTGCCTCTGCCCCTCTCCTCCCCAACTTGCGCTCTCTCTTTAAAACAAAAATTTTTTTTAAAAAGGCTTAAGAAAACTTACATTTCCATGATCAGAATCCTACGAGGTAGAAAGGCAAATATTGTCCCCATTTTTACAAAAGGGGAATTTCATGGACACGAGACAAAAAAAAAAAATCAAAAGAGGAATTTCAAATAAGGGGGTACTGGGTGGCTCAGTTGGTTGAGCATCTGGATCTTGATTTCGGCTCAAGTCATGATCTCACAGTTTGTGAGTTTGAGCCCCGCATTAGGCTCTGTGCTGACAGTGCAGAGTCCACTTGGGATTCTGTGTGTGTGTGTGTGTGTGTGTGTGTGTGTGTGTATGTGTGTCAAAATAAATAAATAAACTTAAAAACTTTTTTTAATTAAAAGACTTGCCCAACATCACATGACAGACTAATTTGTAGTAAAGCTAGTAGGTCTAGAACTCTGAGCTCTTTAATCTCCACATCCCTGGTTTATGCCCACATCACCAAAGTAATTGCCCACATCTGTGCTGATGAGTGCTACTATTATAGAAGGGTACATTTTCTCTTATTTATTTTTTTCCCTTAAGCAGTTCTAATTGCATTTCTACCCCCGGGTTCTTTTTGACTTTGCTCACTCCCCGTAGCATCTGAGTGATGAGCACAGTCTGGGCATAACAAATACCCAGGTTGTCTCTACACAGACAAAAAACCAGAGGATCAAAAACTTTGGACTTGAGCAAATTTCAGATATCTCTTGTAGAACATGCCTTCAGATACGAATTTAAAACTAAATTTAATAAATTCAGTTTATTAAATAATAAATTCTAACTAAATAATAAATAATAAATAACTAAATAATAAATTCAGATACGAATTAAAACTAAAAATTTAAAAGGTGTTTAACCTTTTCTGGTTTTTTGTTTTCATAAGTTTAGTAAACATTTATTGAGAATGACTACCAGCTATAGGCAAGGCATTAAGCTGTATATATTTTCCCCCCAACACTTCATTCTAAAACAATTTTTTTCAATAAGGCCTTATTTTTTAGAGCAGTTTAAGACTCAAAGCAAAATTGAAGAGAAGATAAAGAGATTCTCCATATACCTCCTATCCCACACACTAAAAATACAAATATGCAGAAAGTTGAAAGAATTAGTGAAACCCGTATATTCAACACCTAGATTTTATAGTTACTTTGTTACTTTTTTTAATCATATATCTATCCATCTATCACTCCATCTTATTTTCTGATGCATTGCAAAGTAAGTTGGACACATCAGTATACTATATTCCTTAATACTTCAGGATGTATATTATTAACTAGAGTTCAACATTTGTTTACAGTTCCTTTTGTGTTTTGTGTAACCTTTTGTGTGCCAAGCACATGATAGGTGCTTCTCAAATATCTGTTGAGTGTGTAAATGACTCAACCAGATCAAAACACAAAGAAGAGAAAAAAGGCTGGAGGTTGCACATTCATGAAAGTGGTAGAACCCTACAGAGTTCAACAAGGCTGTATTATGTCTGCTATCTTGACAACCTCAAAATAAAATCCCTTGTACCATATCTTCTCTTCACCCCAGTGCATGTATATGGGGCTACACACATACCTGCGCTAGAACATTCCATTCTTAGAAGCAAAACATTCCATTCTCAGAAGCCAGAAAGAAGGAATCTTTTAGGAAAATGAGGACAGAATAAATTCATCTCTTGGTGTAGTGGCTTTTGGATCATGAGCAATGACAGAAATGCGGAGCAGCTAACTAGAATTTAAAGGGAGGGGGGTTTTTGGCCTAAGTGCTTCATGGCCTAGCCGAGCTGTCCTTCATATAGCCTGGTCACTTTTAGGCTGACTGACGGGTTAAGGAAGTAACAGTTCCTACCTATCCAAATTCTGCCCATTTCTCCAGGACCAGCTGATAATTCATCTCCCCCACAAAGCACAGTGATTGCCTCATTTTCTGAACTCATTATCATTTACTGGCACTTAACATTCACTGCCTTGGAGATTTTAAGTTGTTTTTTAACCTTTTCTTATTAGAAAAGCAGTACATGTGCACTGAAGAAAGTTAGAAAATAAAAGTAAAATAATTAAAACATTACATTTTTACCTTCCTGAAGTGACCATTGAAACAGTTTAGTGCCGGGGGACCTGGGTGGCTCAGTCAGTTAAGCATCGGACTCTTGATTTTGGGTCAGGTCATGATTTCATGGTTTGTGGGATTGAGCCCTGCATCAGGCTCTGTACTGGCGGCGCAGAGCCTACTTGGGCTTCTCTCTCTCCCTTTCTCTCTGCCCTTCCCCTGCTCACTCTCTCTCTCTCTCTCTCTGAAAATAAATGAATAAACATTAAAAAATAGAAACAATTTAGTGAAAATCTTTAGAGGCCTTTTCCTAGACATATGTAAATGCAACTATGATTTTTAAACATGAATCATGTCATATACTGCACACACTATTTTGTAACCTGCTTTTGAAATCTGTGATCTCTACCTTTCCACTCCAGTAACTCTTTGTTATTCTAATCTAAAGCCATATTCAAATTTCCCCAATTGACCTCAAAAGATGTCCTTTACACTTGTTTGCAAATCGAAGTACAGTCCAGACCATGTGTTATTTCTGTTGCATTATGTCTGGTCCCTCAAGTGTTGTTTTAGTACAATTACTCTTCTATTGACATGAAGAAACTGGGCCGATTGCCCTGTAGTAAGTTCCAGCTTCTGAATTTGTTTGGTTGCTTCCTCATAGTGACATTTAGTTCACTCTTCTCTTCCCTGGCATTTCCTATAACTGGAGGATATATATTAAAAGCTTGATAGACTCAAGTTAAACATTTTGGCTAGAAGATGTGCACTTAACAGTGCATTACATCAAGTGTGTTATGACATAGCTGGTTGTCTTTCCATTGGTGATGTGGACATTGACACCTGGACTATGGCAGTGATGTGAGATTGATTCTCTATTGTTTTGGTTATGTTATCCCCCCTTTTGTCAAGAAAAGTAACTTATGCATTTTTCATGCATTGATTCTTCTTCCAACACCATCAAATACTGGAACACATTTCTTGTCCTTTGTGGTCGTTGAGCATCTTGATGAAAATAGTGTATCACCAACTGAATTTTCACATGTAACTTTCCTACATGGTTTTGGTCCATAAAACTTAACTGTTCTGATTTCAAACAAGGAGCCAGTATTAGTTGCAGACTAATAGAAAATATACTTTATCTCTAATAATGAAATTAGGAAGCCTTCAAATAAAATGGATAAGATCTTCCACCTGTAGAAATAACAGACTAAGAATTCTTTTTTTTTTTTTTTAACATTTATTTATATTTGAGAGACAGAGCACAAGCAGGGGAGGGGCAGAGAGAGAGGGAGACACAGAATCCAAAGCAGGCTCCAGGCTCTGAGCAGTCAGCACAGAGCCCAACATGGGGCTCAAATCCACGAACCAAACCGTGAGATCATGACCTGAGGCAAAGTTGGACGCTTGACTGACTGAGCCACGCAGGAGCCCCAGAAATTGTCTTTTAATGAGTATAGGTTTGGGCACATATAAAATTCAATCAAGGCTACTTGAGTGTGATTTCAGGAAGACATAACTGGACTATATTTTTAACTAAAATTATACCAAAATTAATTAAATACAAAGGAGTTTGAGAGCTTAATTTGACAGTGGGTCTCCTCTGGATTGGGAGTGCTGGGCTTGAATAGAAGCATCTGGTCCTAGGTAGTCGATCCCTGGAGAGAGCATGACATGTGACTTTATGACCCTGTTTGGGACTGAAGATCATCCAAACAACTCCCTAACTGGCATTTGGCTTCATGTGCCAATTTCTTTGAAAGGATGCAGGGGTCAGCAAACTTTTTATTTATTATAGCATTATTGCTGGTGGTTAGGAGCACAGCTTAACTGAGCCCTCTGCATAGTCTCCAAGCCCAACACCCTTCTTCCCAGAGGAATCACTATCCTGACTTTAATGGTAATCAGTCCTTTATAGTAATTCAAACTTGCTAAGTATGTATCCATAAATAATACTGAGGTGGTTTTTTTTTTTTCGCCTGTTTTGGAATTGAGCATAAATGGAATCCTATAGTGTGGATTATTTTGTGTCTGACTCCTTTTGCTTAACGTTTTGTTTTTACAGTCCATCCATGCTGATACACATAGTTCAGATAATTCATTTGCTTTAGTGTGTTGTATTCCATTGTAGGAATATGTAACATACCCATTTTACTGGTAGTGGGTGGTTGTAGGTTTTAGCTGTTACCAAATAATACTGTCATAAACCATCTTGGACATATATTCTGGTGAAACATAAGCACACATTTCTGTAGGATATACACGTAGGTAATTGCTAGGTACATAAGTTATTGATTATTCCTGAAGATAGATTCCTAGCAATAATATTAATGGATCGGACAGTGTAAACATGGAAGGTCATTTCAGGACTTCTATGAATTTACTCCATAATCAGTAGGATAACCTTTATGTTAGTTTAATTCTTTCTGCTGCAGTGTAAACCAGCTGTACTTTGTTCAGTCTGTGGAAGTAAGCTCTGTAGAATCAGCAAGCAATTTTCTTGTACTTGGGAGCATCAGATTTGCTCTAAGTTCATTTGAAAAGGTATTTCATGCTGCATATGGCCTATTCTTTTGGGTTTATGTAGTTCTTATGGCTGATTGGCTGGAAAGCTTAAATCTGTTGGTGAATCTCATTGTATAAAAATAGCATATCAAAATTCACAGTGACTGAATGTATAAAGACATTGATTCAGTATGCTTTGAGGATTTACTTTCCAGAACTTAAGTTCTATCAATTGAATGTTTTAATATATGTGCTTCTATGTCATTGCTTTTACTTTAGCAAATGGGATCCCTAGCGTTTCATGACTTTTCTGCATCTTATTTAGTGCCTAACATACTGCCTTGCCTGTGGTAGATGTTCAGTAATTGTATGTTGAAATGGTATTGGATTACCATATTATTTTGAACTGTTGTCTTTTATTTTTGCCTCTTCCTTAATATGTTAGGTTTATTAAGGAATGATCATTTTGATTTGCAGAGCACCTTCTCTCCTACCTAGGAACTTTGAGATGACAGGTTATTTGAATTCTCTTTGGCTTGGAATAATTATTCTGGCATTTAAATGAGCCTCTGTCTGAATGTGCCCCCAAATTTCCATTTCTGTCTTTTTAAGCGTCCCTGTTTCTGAGAATTTTCAAGCTTATATGACTGCCTTTAATTAATAATCTCCTTCATGGCACTCCAGATAGACATGGTAGTTGACTGACAGAAAGGAAGCAAAAACAAGTTTAAATAGAATAGTGTTTAGCTGTAAGATATCACCGTGTGTACATGAAAGGCTTCACAGAAATTAATCAATTTTCTAACACCTTGGAGAAGTAGGAAATGGGTTTTTATTATGTATTTAAAAGCTGAAAAAGTGAGATATGCCTTTAATCTCTTAACTCTCCCTGAGAAGTTGATGTTTATTTGGGAACAACTTACTTTGTTTAAAATCACAGAGACTTTTTTTTTGTAGCTGGTTTGCATAATACATTCTATTGTTCTAATCTGAAAAGGTTTTTAAAAACTCATCCTTTGACTTTCCATTTTTCTCAGAAGGAGACAGCTGAATCAACTTCAAAACTTACTGGTTTCATTTTCACAAAGGCAGTCCACTCAGCAGTTTCCACAAGTAGTAAGCTACTCTGCTCCCTTACCATCCAGAGAAACAAGAAAATAGAACAGATGCCAACTCAGAACCCTAAGTACTGCCTACTAGCCCCTGAGGGATAGTCTGACAATTTTTTGATGTTTTTGAAGTCCTGAGGAGATAGAGGCCAAATTGCTTACCTAAATTGCTTTGTTTGCCCAGTAAGCCAGGAATAGTTAGAAATGGGGTCCAATGACAATGATCCCTGTCTCAGTACTTTTTTATTAGTGCTTCTTAACCTTTTTTCCATCAAGACACATGCTCAGAATGCTTCTGTAGTGTTTGTCTGGCTCAGAAGGCTAGCTGTATACCTTTTCTCTCCTACTAGAGAAAAAATAGTAAGTGAATATTTTGAATTTGCTACTACTGATATTTTTGAAGTATTTACTTCATTACTTTATTAATAACAAGTGACTTGCAACATATCTCACAACTGATCATGACCAAACACCAATATGTTCATAGTTAGAGCTTTATATAAAATTAAAATTTTTTTTTCAAAATAGTACATGGACTTTGTTAGAAATCTCTCAGTATGTTTGATACCTTAAACACACACACACACACACACACACACACACACACACACACACACAGCAGTCCCTGGCCTTCCCACCTATTCACATAAAATGTAGTTCTTTGTATTTTTTTCATACTAGTTTTCTTTTTGTTTTTTAATTTTTTTAAATTTATTTATTTTGAGAGAGAGACAGAGTGAATGGGTGAGGGGCAGAGAGAGAGGGAGAGAGAGAATCCCAAGCAGGCTCCACACTGTCAGCGCAGAGTTACCAACCATGAGATCATGACCTGAGCCAAAATCAAGAGTTGGATGCTTAACAGACTAAACCACTCAGGTGCCCCTGATTTTCTTTAAATCATTTTTTGTTAACTAATTGCCTGTTGTGAGCCACGCCCTGTCTGAATACTAGAGAACTGGCAAGAGATGGCTCCTTTGAGGAGCCTGTAGTCTAGTGCAAGTGATAAGGCTTGTTTTAGGAGATAACTTGTATTGGGAAAGTCACTTAATCTCTCCAAACTTCAGTTTTCTCATCTAGGTAGTGGGTTAATAATACCCACCAAACAGGTTTTATTATGAGGACTTCATGAAATAGTTCATGTGACAGCACTTTGCACTGTAAGTATTCATTCAACTTAGATATAGGGAACCATGCAAGACACTATCATTAGGTGCTTAAAATTATGATATGAAGGCCGTTTTTTAAAGTATAGATTGAGAGGGGCACTTGGTGGCTCAGTTGGTTGAGCATCTGACTCTTGATCTTGGCTCAGGTCTTGATCTCAGGGTCATGGATTCAAAACTTGTGTTGGGCTCCATCTTGGGCATGAAGCCTACTTTAAAAATAAATAAAAATAAATAAAGTATGGGTTGATAGCAGGAACTGATAGAGTTCATTAAGAAAGGCTCCATGGAAGGGGTGCCTGGGTGGCTCAGTCGGTTGAGTGTCCGACTTCAGCTTAGGTCATGATCTCACCATTCCTAAGTTCAAGCCCCGCATCTGCCTCTGTGCCGACAGCTCAGAGTCTGGAGCCTGTTTCAGATTCTGTGTCTCCCTCTTTGTCTCTGCCCCTCCCCCACTAGTGTTCTCTCACACATGCACGCACGCACTCTCTCTCTCTCTCTCTCTCTCTCTCTCTCTCCCAAAAATAAATAAACGTTAAAAAAAAAAAAAGACTTCATGGAAGATGTAGGATTGAAAGAGTCAAGAGTCTCAGAAGTTAGGTAATCAAGCTGTAGTATCATGAGGGTGAGGAATGGATAGGCACTGGTTTGGAAGAAGAGTTAGGGCCCCTCAACTTTCCCTCACTTACACAGGATCTCACCAGCTTTTTGTCCCCACATAATATCTATGTTGCTTCCCTAGTGACTTGACAGAAAGTAATTCTACACACAGTGGTAAAACCCTATGGGGCTAATCCTTGTTAGCATTACTATTTCCATGGCAACCATCAGATGATATATAATGTTACTGAGGCAAGATGTGAGAAGTATTTTCATCAACAAATGCCTGAATTTACTGGTAAAATGTCCCACTGGGAGATTGCCCAACTACTTAGCTGCTGTCTCCAAAATCTTAAACCCTGCTTTTCCACATTTTCATGTTTGAACATTTAGTAGGAGATATTTTTGAAAAAAAATTTTCTTTTTAAAAAAAAAAAATTTTTTTTTTAATCTTTATTCACTTTTGAGAGAGAGAGCACGATCAGGAGAGGAGCAGAGAGAGAGGGAGACACAGAATCCGAAGCAGGCTCCAAGCGCTGAGCTGGCAGCACAGAGCCCGATGCGGGGCTCAAACTCACAAACTGTGAGATCATGACCTGAGCCAAAGTCAGACGCTCAACCTACTGAGCCACCCAGGTGCCCCATTGAGAAAAAATTTTCTATAAGGAAATAGCATTTTTGCAAAATAGACCTAACAGATCAGGTAAATCTGAGGGGGGAAATGGTTTTATATCTAATTTATGTAGTCTTTGTGACTATTGGTAAGTAATTGGGGGCAAAGATAAAAATAGGCATTATTCATTTGTCAATTCTACTTAAAAGGTTTAAAAATAAAATTAATACTTAAAAGTAAAAATTTCCTGCTGGAAACAGCTCATTCTGTAATATGCAGATTTTACAGAATTTGTTTTGTCCCTTGTGACATTCAGGAGTATGTTATAGACAACCTTGAGGTTGAACATGAGTGAATATATACATGTTTTCCCTGTACTCAACAAATTTGTCAACTTCGTGCCTGGTACCATTCTCAGTAGTGGAGTTGTGGGTGGCAAATGAAACAGAGGCCCCTGCCCTTCTGGAATTGACATCAAGGGCAGAGAGAGGAAGTAACTCAATTAACAAAGAGTTATACCTCAGGTAAGTGGTACAGAGGAAAATTAAACAGAGAATAGGAATAGAGACTGACACGTGTAGGATAGGGTAAACAAAGCAGGTGTCTCTGATGAGATGACATTTGAGAAGAGACCTGTGTGAGAGACTGAAGCATCTGTGACTACCTAAGGAAAGAGCACTCCAGGCAGAGGTATAGCAAATACACACATCCTGAGGTAAGAGTATGCTTAACAGGGCTAAGGACAGCAAGGGGGCCAGGATGAGTGGAACAGAGAATACGGTGGATAAGAGGAGATGAGAGATGAGGTTTGGGTGGGAAGGAATCTTGTAAAGTCTTTTAAGCCATGCTAAGAACTTTATCATATTTTATTGTGCGTAAGATGAAAGATTCTAGACTGTTTGGAGCAGTGACATGATCTGACTTGGGTTTTTAAATGTTTCCTCTCCTTCGTGGAGAATGAGCTGTAGGAGGACAAAGCTGAACGCAGGGAGACCAGTTAGGTGACTACTGTAGTCAGCATTCTAGGTGAGCGTTGATGCTGGCTAGAACTGGGGTGGGAGAATGGAGACGGGAAAAGTGGTAGGATGGTGAATATTTCTTCTACTCAGCAAGTACTCATATAGTGCTTATTATAAGCCAGACACTGTTCTAATAGCTTTTTAAATACCAATGCATTCATGCTCCTAACAGTCCTCTGAGGTAAATTTCAAAGGTAGAACCCACATGCTTTGTAGATGGACTGGATGTGGGTGTTAAGGGGAAAGAAGGGAGTCAAGAATGGTTCCTGTGTTTGGGCCTAGAACTCCTAAGAATGGAGTTGCCATCTCCTGAGTAAGGAAGGACTCAGGAGAAGCATGTTTGAGTGGAGGCCTATCAAGAGTTTGGTTTTTGGGCATGTTCCATTTGAGATGCACGTTAGCTATCCAAGTGGATGTGTTGGGTAGGTAGTTGGATATCTGAACTTGAAGTCAGAGAAGAGGTCAGGGCTGGAGATAAATTACAAAGGAAGTCTCAAAGCATTCAGGAAGAAGTGCCAACTGGATGTCTGTTTTCTGCTGCTAAACCTAACCAGAAGCAGATGTGAGAGCAGTCTTTTCCCTTACACATGGTCATGTGGTAACATTTTCATTGGCTTTGGGGTTAGACCTGCAGTTGAATACTAGCTGTATTGTTTACTCATTAAGTGACCTCAACTGTGTGACTTAATCTCTTCTAGTTTCAGTTTCTTTACCTATAAAATGGGTTCATTGGACTTATCCCATAGTATTGTTAAGATTAAATGAAATAACGTATGCTACCTAGAGAAGTGCTTTGACATAGAAAGTGCTTAATAAGGGGTGCCTGGGTGGCTCAGTCAGTTGGGCATCCGACTTCGGCTCAGGTCATGATCTTGCAGTCTGTGAGTTCAAGCCCCACGTTGGGCTCTGCACTGACAGCTTAGAGCCTGGAGCCTGCTTCAGATTCTGTCTCCATTGCTCTCTACCCCTCCCCCTGCTCTCACTGTGGGTCTCTCTCTCTCTCAAAAATAAAATAAAAACATAAAAAAAAATTTTTAAGTGCTTAGTAAATATTTATCTTCCCTTTTCTCAGATTTAGTTTCTTTTTTATTATTGTTAAAATATTTTATTTATTTTTGAGAGATGGAGAGAGAGCACAAGCAGGGGAGGGGCAGGGAGAAAGCAGGACAAAGGATCCAAAGTGGCCTCTGCCCTGACAGCAGTGAGCTTGATGCAGGACTCGAACTCACAAACTGTTAGTTCATGACCTGGGCTGAACTCAGACGCTTAACCGACTGAGCCACAAGACACCCCCAGATTTGTTTCTTGCATTCAACCCAAACTAATAGAACATGAGCTTCTCTTCCAGAATAAAAGAAATCTGAATTTAAAGCCTGCTCCCACATATACTTATTTGGGGGTACCTACTTAACAAGCTCCAAAAGGGATTTCAAATCGATTTCTTATCAAATGATAATGACCTTTTAAAAGAAAGGACTCTACTGAGGTTTATAGAAGTCACAGGGAAAGAAGTCCTAAGTTCTGAGTATTAAAAGATTTCACAGACAAAATGAAGGTACAGATAGGAGCACCAAGCGGCCAATCTACCCATCAGTCGTGGGTAATTTACATCAAAGCCTAAGTAAATCCGCTTGAGCCATGGTGATGACCTATAGGAGGAAATAGTGCCCTTTACTGAGGCTGGGTTATTTAAATCAAAGGGAATTAGCTCATTAATTCCCTGACGACCCTGGTGGAACTTTGCTAATGGGACACTCCTGGGGTTTAGCTTAATCCCACTTCTGTTTTCTACAATCATAGCTTGACTATGTGCTCACTTAAGCACATAGTCAAGTGAGAAAAAGTGCTCACTTAAGGTGTTCACATTTTATTTCATACAATAAATATTTGAGCATCTACTATGTGCCATGTGCTTCTGTAGGGAAACAATGTTAAATAGAAAGTAGAACTCCTGTGTTTCAGTTCTTCCCAGTATAAGAGAGAAAACAGACATGTAAACAAATAAACAAAAGAGAGTGTATGCTAAGTGCTGGAATAGAATATTTCAGCACTGAAGATAACGTAGAAATTTTACATTGGGAGTGGCGCCTGGGTGGCTCAGTCGGTTGAACATCCAACTTCCGCTCAGGTCATGATCTCATGGTGTGTGGGTTCGAGCTCCGCATCGGGCTCTGTGCTGATAGCTCAGAGCCTGGAGCCTGCTTCAGATTCTGTGTCTTCCTCTCTCTCTGCCCGTCCGCTGCTCACACTCTATTTCTCTCTGTCTCAAAAATAAATAAACATAAAAAATAAAAATTAAAAAAGAAATTTTACACTGGGAGATTATAGAAGCAATATAGAAGTCACCTCTGGACTGAGCTGTTAAGGCTTAGAATTTATCAGGTAAAACATTTCAGGTAAAGACATTCTAAAAAGGGAGCACACAATAAGCAGCATCATGGAGGCACGTTCAGGGGGAAAAAAGGGCATAATTTGATTAATACAGTAGTTTTGCTTTTATGGTAGTGTGAGAGAAAGTGACCACTAGTATGGAAAGCAGTTTTTTCGCTAACCATTCTCCAGCTCCAAAAAAGTACATTTTAACTTTCTAACCTTCTTTTGAGGTCTTGATGAGTCCCTTAGCCATATGACCAAAAGACCAAAAAAAAAAAAAAAAAAAATCATAAAAATACTAGAATTTTCTTTATTTATTAGGATTAGACATGACATTTATTTTGAGGGAATCTTGAATGTGTCCCTGTGACACAGTTTGTCTTCCAATGAAGGACTCCTAAGAGTTTACCCCAGCCCATTCCCATCACTGCCCCCTAAATTAAAATTTGCTAAGTAGAGCATCATTCAGAGTAGCTGCCTTCTCCTCCTCGGTCTTCCTGTTTATTATGAAAAGGTTCTCAATTTTTCCAAGCATCTTCAAGCAGTCTTCTTTTGAAAACATAAATATTTCACATTCCAGGAAGTCCATGGTATTCAGTATTTGCAACCCTGAGGGAATAGAAAAGTCTGTTCCAAGATGCATATGTTTACAGTGCTTCAGATTAGCTAGATAGTAATTCCTTAGCTTGGTTCCATTTTCATATCCACTCCTCCCTTTGCCCCTAAGAACTTTGAAATTTTATCTGCTACCACCGTATCGCCATCCTTGGATGAGGGAGTGCCTCAATTTTCTGCAACTCCTCAGGGCTGTCACTCTCCCCACCCTCCATCAATCCCTGTGCCAAATTTTCTTGGACTCTTTCTTTAGGCTCTTTAAGATCTGCCCTCATTTGCATTTAATCATTTAGACTTTTCTGTGCCAGTGACTTAAACATGAGATCTTCAGTCAGGGGTGAACTTAGAGGTTATTAGAGCTAGCTTATGATGACCACAATGGCAACAACAGCCACCATACGTAGTGCTTCCATGTAGCAGTCACTGTCCTAAGCACTTTACCTATGTTAATTTATCTCACACTCACAACAGCCTTTTGAGGTAACTATCACTTTATCTTCACTTCACAGGTAAAGGAACAAGCACAGAGTTAAGAGGTCACATTTTTTGTGCAGTATCTTGCTGGAGAGGAACTGTACTCTGTTTTAGACCTTGAGTTAGCAAGGCAGTTTCCCCACTAGAACTGAGCCTTATTCGTCTCTGTACCCTCGATTCAGAGCATAGAAAGCAAGTGTTCCATCCCTGTTGGAATTAGTGCAAAGTGCCCGGCCATCAAGTTCACACAGAGGATTGTGTCATTTTGGTTTAAAAAAAAGAAGAGTAAGAGTGAATCAAAACTCTGATTGTGGATACAGTATATTGGGAATACATGGGCCTATTTTATCATGAGTCCTCATAGAACACTTAAAAATAAAAATTTTTTAGTGTCTTCTCTCTAGCTTCTGAAATATTTTTTATTAACTAGCAGTAGGAATCTGACCTTGAATAATGGCCCTCTTTCAAAAACAAAAGTAGATTCACATCTGCCCTTTTTCCTCTTTTTCAATTAAAGCCTGTGCTGCCAGAGTTGCTGGTCTTAGATGTTGAGGGATTATGTTTGTGACCATGATTAAAAGGATGATAATAAAACCATTATTGTGCTCTAATTTTGAAGTTAGTTGAAATAAAACAAAATTAGGCACAGCCCCTATCTCGTGGCAGTACACCTTCTAAATGTTAAAGAGAGCTTTTATACATACTTGGTATAAACAGGACCAACAGTGACACATTGACTTCATGAGGCATTCCTTCACATGAGTGATAAACATTGTCAGTAGCATCAGACTTGCCTCATTCCAGGGGACGAGTTTTCAGCATCCCTGAAAATTGTTCAGTATGTATGTGACTATTCATTTTGATCTTTTAAAAAATGGTAATAAAATGGAAAGAAACTAAAACGGGAGTTGAAAACCAACTGTGATCTGAGATCACTGTGGTCTTAGGTAAGTCCGTTGCTGTCACTTACTCAAATCATGTCTTGGTAGGCTTGACTTTGTTGACCCACACCTCCGTTTCATCATGTGCCATATTAGTGGTTTAGACCAGACAGTCTCTGAGGTTTTTAACTTGCGAAATGCATGTTTCCTTTGAATGCGTATTCTACTTGGAGTTTTAATTTTATCAGAAATAATAGTAATAGCTCTAACATATTACAGATTTAACCTGTGCTGAACATGTTATCCACTCTCTTGCATTTTAATATTTAATTACCATTTGTCAGGTGAGGAAACTGGGGTACGGTGGTTGTATAATTTCTCAAAGTCACACAGCTGTTGTTTCTCCTCCTCTCAAGACTTACCATATTTTGTCTCGAGTTACTTGTGTACTTCCCATGCCATCTGCCATATGTACAGGTAATTATTTTGTGATTCATTGGCTGCTTCTTGAGTAGAGTATTCATCTCCTCTCCTTCAGGACTTGAGGATGGAGACTGTGTCCTATACTTCTTTATATTCCACACAGGGACTTGAAACTTGGTAAATTTTCAAATTTGAAAGTCAATTAATAAATGAATGAATGAATGTATGAGTGAATGAATGAATGAATTCTCTTCCCCCTCAATCTTTCTAAGTTTATGTTGTCTGAGGTTGCCTGTGACTATTGTTTCACTTTCCCCAGTGTCATATTACTGAAAATCCTGATCTTTTGATGCTTACAATATTATTTTCTTTCTTTTACCTGTCTCCCTAGGTTGAGTTCTTATAAATTTACTCATTTTTATTATTTTTAAATTTTATTTATTTATTTTGAGAGAGACAGACACAGCACAGGTAGGGGAGGGACAGAGAGAGAGGGGGAGAGAGAATCCAAAGCAGGCTCGGTGCTGCCAGTGCAGAGCCTGATGAGGGGCTCGAACTCACAAAACCGTGAGATCATGACCTGAGCTGAAACCAAGAGTCAGACGCTTAACTGAGCCACCAGGGTGCCTGAATTTACTCATTTTTTAAAAACAAAAATAGCTTTATTTTTCCTGATATTAAGATGATACCTATTTCTGTACAATATTCAAACACTATAGAAAAATAATTTTTTCCAAAGTGAAAATCTCTAGGAATTTTATCCCACAGAGGTAATCACAGATAACATTTTGATGAATAGCCTTCCAGACATTGTTATACAAGTGGGCATTCTCACATGCATGTGTGCATATACATATATACAAATAGTTTTCTGTGGTGGAATCAAATACTCTATTTTTTTACTTTAGATTACATTATGAAATCTTTCCATATTAATGCAGGTAGATGTATGTAACATTCATTTCATGGCACTGATCCACTATAACGTTTTATATCCAGTCGCTAACAGCAAACATTTAGATTGCTTCCAGTTTTTCTTAATATTAAAAACAATACTGTAGTGAACATCCTTGTACACGCATACCTCATTTTACTGTGCTTTGCTTTATTGGAATTTAAAGATAATGCATTTTTTACAAATGGGAGGTTTGTGGCAACCTGCATTGAGCAAGTCTACCAGTGCCATTCTGCCAACAACATTTGCTCACTTCCTGTCTCACGTGTGAGAATTTTGGTAATTCTCTTGACGTATTTCAAACTTTTTCAGTATTACTGTATTTGCTATGGCGATCTATGATCAGTGATCCTGGATGGTACTATGGTAACTGTTTTGAGGTGCCATGAAATGTGCCCATTTGAGAGGACAAACTTAATAAATGTCGAGTGTGTTCTGACTGCCCCACCGATTGGCTGTTCCCCCGTCTCTCTCCCTCTCCTCGGGCTTCCCTATTCCCGGAGATACAACTATATTGACATTAGGTCAGTTAATAACCTTACAGTGGCCTTTAAGTGTTCAAGTAAAAGGAAGAGCTGCACATCTCTCACTTTAAATCAAAAGCTAGAAATGATTAAGCGTAGTCAGGAAGGCACATCAAAAGCTGAACAAGGCCAAAAGCTAGGCCTCTTGCACCAACCATCAGCCAAGGGGTGGATTCAGAGGAAGAGATCTTGAAGGAAATGACAAGTGCGACTCCAGTGAACACACGAATGATAAGGAAAGAAACGGCCTTATTGCTGATCTGGAGAAAGTTTCAGCGGTCTGGATGGCAGAACACACCTGGCACAACACTCCCTTAAGCCAAAGCTAATCCAGAGCAAGGCCCGAACTGTCTTCAGTTCCGTGAAGGCTGAGAGAGGTGAGGAAGCCGCAGAAGAAACGTGTGGCACTAGCAGAGGTTGGTTCACGGGGCTGAAGGAAAGAAGCCATGTCCATAACACAGAAGTGCAGGGTGAAGCGGCAGGTGCTCGTGTAGAAGCTGCAGCAAGTTATCCAGAAGATCTAGCTCAGGTCATTCATGAAGGTGGCTACACTAAACCGCAGATGTTCAGTCCAGGTGGAAGCGCCGGTCGGGGGAAGATGCCGTGTAGGGCTTTGGTAGCCAGAGAGGAGAAGTCAGTGCCTGACCTCGAAGCTTCAAGGGACAGGCTGACTCCCTTGTTAGGGGCTAGTGCAGCTGGTGTCTTTGAGTGGAAGCCACTGCTCATTTACTGTTCTGAAAATCCGAGGGTCCCTAGGAGTTATGCTAAGCCTACTCTGCCCGTGCTCTGCAGATGGAACAACAAAGCCTGGATAACAGCACATCTGTTTACAACATGGTTTGTTGAATATCTGAAGCCAGCTGTGGAGACCCACTGCTCAGAAAAAAAAGATCCCTTTCAAAACATTAGTGCTCACTGGCAGTGCACCTGGTCACCCAAGAGCTCTGATGGCGTGGAGATGTACGACGAGAGGAATGCTGTTTTCATAACGTCCACTCTGCAGCCCGTGGACCAAGGAGTCATTTCCACATTCAGGTCTTATTATTGAAGAAATACATCTGGCTAGATGAGCTGCCGTAGACAGGGAGTCGTCGGACGGATCTGGGCCAAGTCAACTGGAAACCTTCACCATTCTAGAGAACACTGAGAACATTCCTGATTCACGGGAGAGGTCAAGATAGTGACGTAAACAGGAGTGTGGGAAAAGCGGATTCCAACCTTCATGGAGGAGTGGGGAGGGTTCTAGACTCGAGTGGGGGAAGGAGCTGCAGATGGGGTGGAGACAGCGGGTGAGCTGGGATTGGACGTGGAGCCTGAAGATGGGACTGAATTGCTAGAAACTCGTGGTAAATTTGAACAGAGGAGGAGTTGCTTCTCATGGAAAGAGAGTGGCTCCTGGAGATGGAATCTGCTCCTGGTGAAGGTGCCGTGAAGACTGCTGACATGACAACGAAGCACTCAGAACGTTCTGTACACTGAAGTGAGAAAGCAGCGGTGGGGTTTGGGAGCACGGACTCCAATTCTGAAAGAGGTTCCACTGTGGCTAAAATGCTATCAAGCAGCATCACCTGCTGCAGAGAAACTGCTCATGAAAGGGAGAGTCAATTGATGTGGCACACGATGTGTTGTCTTGTTTTAAGAAACTGCCACAGCCATGCCAACCTTCAGCGACCCCCACCCCGATCAGTCAGCAGCCACCACCATCGAGGCAAGACCCTCCCCCAGCAAAGATGACCTGCCGGAAGCTCAGATGATGGTTCATGTGTGTGTGGTTTTTTTTTTTTTGCAATAAAGCACTTTTAAACTGAGATATGTAAGGTTGTTTTAGACATAATGCGATTGTACACTTAATAGAGTACAGTGTAGTGTAAACAGAACTTTTTTTTTTTTGACAGTGGGTGAGCTGGAGAGATGCGCAGAGGGAGAGAGAGAGGGAGGGAGGGAGGGAGGAAGAGAGAAACAGAGAGAGAAAGAGAGAGAGAGATTCTTAAGCATGCTCCACTCTCAGCACAGAGCCTGACGTGGGGTTGCTCCCACAACCCTGGAATCATGACCTGAGCCAAAATCAAGAGTCGGACAGTTAACCAACCGAGGCACCCTTGTGTAAACACAACTTTTATGTGTACTGGAAAACCAGAAAATTTATTTTACTCGTTTTATTGTGATGTCTGTTTTATTGTGGTGGTCTCGAATCAAACTTAACAATATCTTCAAGCTATGCCTGGATATAAATTTTAGATACGGAGTGAGTTTCATCTGCCTGCATCACATATCTGAATGAAGACAGTATTCATTAATGAGGCAGTACAGCAGATGTCTATATCCACGCCATTAACATGTAACAGCAAAAACTTATGAGAACCCAATATCATAAAATGTATTACATGGATAAATGTTTGCCTTTACAAGCATTGAACTTCATGTTGTTCAGAAAAACAGGTTCCTATTAAACATTAAAATGAAAGACTTGGGGGTGCCTGACTGGCTCAGTCAGAAGAACATGTGTCTCTTGATCCTGGGGTCATGGGTTGAGCCCCATGTTGGGTATAGGGAGAATAAACTTTGGGGTGCCTGGCTGGCTCAGTCAGTGGAGCATGAGACTGGATTCTCAGGATCATGAGTTCAAGCCCCACATTGGGCATGGAGCCTACTTAAAGAATAAAGAGAATTTAAAAAAATAAAATGAAAGCCTTCAGCAACATAAACCTTCATTTTATTAAAATTCAAATTTTTCACTTGAAGGAATTGTTAAGATGTTTGTTTCTGTGTTTCCTCTAGCTTGGTAGTAAAGTTATGCTTTGTGGAATTTAAAAAGGATACTCTGTGTTATAAAATGAAACATATCTTGCTAGGAGAACTGACTTTCTGATAAGAAAACATAAACCATTCATTCTCCAAATAATTCATTAAGCGCCAATGACACATTCAAGGTCTAGCAGGAGAGAGATTAAAATAATTCGTAAAATACACCTCAAACTAGTTGAAACCTAAAATGAGAGACCAGGAAAACAAAATGCTTTTATTTGAATATTTGCAAACATCAGTACCACTCCACTTATGCCTCAGGTTTTATTTTGCTTACATTTCATTGGGCTTTTTGAGGTTTGAATTGTATTCATCAGTTAGGAGATTATCAGCTATTATCTTCTTTCCCATTCACTCCACCCTTTATGGAATTGCAGTTTATATTACAGAGGATATGCTAACCTAGCTCTTCTATTTTCCATCTCTTTGCATCTGTGTACTATATAAATGCCTTCTGACTAGTTGTACAGATTAGTCTTCTGATTTAGTAATTTGCTCTTCACTTGTCTCGTGTGTTCTTAAACCCTGTTCATGACATTTATAAGAAATTGCAAGGCTTTTTTTCCAAAGTGGGTTTTACCATATTATACTCCTACCAACAGTGTATGAGAATTCTAGTTGTTCCACTTTTTTGGCATTTTGTATTGTCAGTCTTTTTAATTATAGCCTTCTTAACAATGTGTAAAGTTGTCTCATTGTGGTTTCAATTTACATTTCCCTGGTGACCAGTGATGTTGGGCACTTTTTCATGTGTTTATTGGCCATTCATAGGTCTTCCTCTGTGACGTGTCTATTCAATTTTTTGCCTACTTAAAAACTTAGATTGTCTTTTTATTATTGAGTTAGAGGTTTTTATATACTGTGGATAGAAGTCCTTTTTCAGATGTAAGTGCTGCAAATACTTTTCTCCCAATCTGGACCTTACAGATTTATTTTTTAAATAATGTCTTCTAATGCTTAGAAGTCTTCAATTTTGATATTACCCATTGGTTTTTAATTTCAGCTAGTATTTTTTTATCCTAGACATCTTAGTTCTTAATCTTTTATGTATCTAAACATAACACAGTTGCTTTATAATTTGTATTTGATAATTCTAGGATCTGAAGTCTTTGTGAATCTGTTTCTGCTGTTGTTCTTGCTGATTCTTGCTCATGAGTCCTAGTTTTCATGGCTATGTTTTGTTTTGTTTTGTTTTTCTTTTACTATAATCTGATTGTTTTTATTAGAAAATTGTTTGTGGAGATAATTTGAACTTTGGATGGAGATACCATCCTCCAGAGATTATTTATTTTCTTTTGCCACATGTCTAGGGGCACTACCAATCTGGCATTTTTTTTTAAATAATGTTAGACAAACAGAGAAGTTAGAAAAACAATATAGAAATTCTCATATACCCTTCATCCAGCTTCCCTTAATGTCGACATCTTATGTAACCATAGTACAGTACCTAGTACAGTACAGATTAACATTGAGACAATAATGTTCACTAATCTACGTACCTACTGGGATTTTACCAGTTTTCCCACCAATGTTCTTTCTCTGGCCCAGGATCCAGCTCAGGCTCCCATCTTAAAATTTAGTTGTCATGGTGTTTTGTTCCTTTGTTGCTGTTGTTGTTGAGTCTCCTCCAATCTCTGACAATTCCTCAGTCTGTCTTTGTTTTTCTTGAACTCGATACATATGAAGAGTACTGATGAATTATTTTATAAAAAGTCCCTCAATTTGCATCGTCTGATGTTGTGTCATGATCAGCTGAGGTTGTGCACTCTTCCAGCGACAGCACAGAAGTGTGGTTGTGTCCTTCTCGGTGTATCCTGCACGTGGGGTTTTATGGGTTTTTTTTTACTGGTGATACTAACTTCTATCACTTGTTCAAGGTAGTGTCTGCCTGGCTTCCCCACTGTGAGGTTACTACTCATAATCAATCAATCTTATGGGGAGATGATTTCTGTTTCTCATCAGATTGTACTTGATAGCTGCAGCATTCACCCTCTGGTTCTTGCCTGCAGTGCTCATTACTGTGATGTTCTCCTGATGGTGATCTTCTGTCGTCATTTCCTCTACATTTATTTATTGTAATTCTTCTGTAAGGGAGAGCTGCCCTTTTCCCTCTGTCTATTTATTCATTTATTTATCAATGTGAACTCATGAGTATTTCACTTATTCTATGTGTTATAATCCATCACTGTCATTGTTTTATTGATCAGATGGTCCTAGCCTTCACCATGGGGAGCTCCTTAACATCTAAGTCTGTTCAATATGCCTCCATCATTTTTTGAGCATTTCCTTTATTTCTGGCATCTCAGGATGTTCTAGGCTCATCTTGTATTTATCCTGCCCCAATCCTGGAGCCAGCCATCTCTCCAAGGGGCTTTGGTTCATTTATTAAAGACTGGCATTCAGAAATGAAGATCTAAACAGTAAGTGTGCACTAGGATGTTGTTACTCTAGGGCCCTCCCAGAAGACAGGTCTAGGAAATGAGGGAAACACACTAACACTATGTTGCTTGCCTAATGATGATTTTCATTAACAGACATCCATCATTATTTATTTGTAAAAAATATTAGTAAGTTCATACTGATATCTCTGATTCCAGTCCAACACCACAGAATTCATTCTATCCTTCTTTCCTTATTTGTACCTTATTTTTCTGCAAAAGAAAAACCTGGTTCTCATTATACATCATATATTTACTTATTTGTTCAGTTCTATTAAACACATACAGTAGTGTCAGAATCACTGACCCATACCTCTGTGAGAATCAAAAAAAATTTTTGAGAGAGAAAGAGCAAGTGGAAGAAAGAAAGAGGGAGAGAGGGAATCGTAAGCAGGCTCTGTGCCCAGAACAGAGCCCAATGTAGGGCTAAATCTCACAATTATAAGACCTTGACCTGAGCTGAAATCAAGAGTCAGATGCAAAACCAACAGAGCCACTCTGGCACCCCAAGAAACAGATTTATTAACTACAGTGCAGTATCTGTGTATATGCCTTTTCTCTTAAACCTTACAGTGTACAGTCAAAATACTGTTTTCCCCGGGGCACCTGGGTGGCTCAGTTTGTTGTTTCTGATTCTTGATCTCAGCACAGGTCATGATCTCACCATTCGTGAGCTCGAGTCCTGTGTCAGGCTCTGTGCTAATGATAGTGTGGAGCCTGCTTGGGATTATCTGTCTCCCTTTCTCCCTGCCCCTCCCCTGCTTGTGCTTCCTCTCTCTCTCTCTCAAAATAAATAAACTTAAAAAAAATACTGTTTTCCAGTTACTTAGGTTAGTTCCTTTCTTCTCCACCCCCTTCCTTGTAGTCATGTTATTCATTAGTGGCATAGTTAGGTTTATTTCTTACTGATCGTTTTCCACTGGTTGGTTGTAATAATTTGCCTATGTGAAACATTAGCATAGATCTGTCACTATTTTTGTTAGCCCTGATGCTTTGAAGCATCTTTCCTATTTTACCCACTATTTTCAATTGTTTCCAGTATGAGGGTCAGGCTACATAAGCCTCATTACTAGAAATGAAGGCTTTTCTTTGTAAAGGTAGTAGTGAAAGTCTTACTGTCTTCATACATTAAGGGAAATATAAATACATGACAAATTTTACTTCTGAGTTTTATTTTTGAAAGCCTTTGGGAGAAATTGGCATATGGAAGCCTAGTGAGAACAAGAAGACAATTTTACATTTTTCACATTTATTTATAATTCATCTAGTAGATGGCTATTGCTATTATTATCATAAATAACCAAGAGTGGAAGAAAAAAAGTCTTATCATGTTACATGTTGTCAGTAGGCTCATGGCACCACCCGTTAATGAATATGAATGTTTTTAACAGTAAAATCTAGAAAATAAGAAAATACAGACCTCTGGTTAATTGGATTTTTCAGTTAATCAAAGGCTAATAATAAGCATATTCGTCTCCCTATCTGACATAGTAAGTTTGTCTATTCCATTTCTACTCAGTGCTTCTTACCCACCACACCAGTGACATGTATTCATTCTAATTGTGAAATATGAGGAAATCCCAGCTGCCTAACCATAAGGAGTGGTAAAGAAAATTATAACACATCTACTAGATAGAACATGCAGTCATTTAAGTTGATAATTGAGAAGAATCATAATAACACGGAAGTGTTTTTGATACAATGCTAAGTACAAACAGTATGATCATAACTAATTGTACGCAGACACATGTAGAAAGATTAGGGGAACAAACCAAATGCGAACAATATTTTTAAAATTCAGAAATAAGGTTCTGTTACATTTAAAATGAAAAACTAATTATTTTAAAAATAGTGTGCTAAAGCAATGGTTTTCAACCACAGCAAAGTACAAATGGTTTTAAATAATTTGCCCCTTGTTTCAAATGAGAATACATTCAAGCTTGTTGCTCTAATGTCCCTGTCAACCTTAGTAAGCATTTCTGAGATGGAGCAAAGGGGGATAGGAAGAGGGTGCTATATGTTGAGGCTAGTAGGAGTCTGCAGACCTGGGTAGGAATCCCATTCCAGCACTTACTGCTACCTTGGGAAATGTCTTACCCTTGATATCCTCATCTGTCAGTGAGGAAAGTCAGAGTAACTGCTTCTTCCTGTTATAAGGATTAAATGAGATAATAAATGTGAAAGGCTCAGAACAGGATGGTAAAGCACAGTAGATGCTTGATATGTGAAATGCTGCCATAGGCGCTATCATTCTCATTGCTACCCCCAAGGTGTTTCAAGCAGATGGCCATTATCATGCCCTGGCGGAAAAAGCATTGAAAATTTCTCTCTTTAAGTAAAACTCAATAAATCAGGCAGAGTATTAAAATAGTAGGTCTTTCCTACTATAATTTCTAAGCTGACTGGTTTATTTTTTTTCCTTTTAACAGTTAAATGGTTGCTTCTGTGTTATTAATGCAATTTCTTTTCCATTTAACAAGAAAGTATATAGTTAACAGTTCTGCTTTGGCCAGTTTAAACAAATTTAATATAAATGTTCTAGTTTGGGGAAATGTTCCTATGTTATTCCTCATGCCAATAGGAAGAGTAATCATGGAATAGCTCTGCTCAGTGGAGAGAAAGTAATGTGTCCTAGATGGTACTCTGACCAAATTAGGCTATTAGAGAGAAGTAATACACAGTGTCAGTTTGTTTTGCCAACTTGAGGATTAATTAATAATAACCCAAGCACTCTGTGCTTTTCAGCACTCTAATAGAACTAGAGTTACTTCTCAAACGTCTGGTTTTCTTTATCATCCAATATGTATGCAATGAAAGTAAAAAAGATTTAATGTTTTGAGATAAGAATATTAGAATTAAGTATCTAAAGATGAAAATGTTTCATAATACCCAGTGGTGGCAAGTATTGAGAAGCAGGCATATTTGTACTGTTGATGGGGATATAAACTGGTGCAGTATTTTTAGGGGATAGTTTGGCAATACCTATCAAAGTGAATATGTGTATTCTTTTACCTAGCAATTCCACTTTTAGGAATTTATTCACTTAGAGGATATTCTCCCACAAGCACAAAGATGGATAAGCAAGGATGTTTTTGCAACAATGTTTATAATAGCAAAGAATTGGAATACTCTAAATGCTCATAAGCAGGGATTAAATAAATTATGTTATATTCACATAACCAAAGATAGTTTTTTTCATGTTTATTTTGAGAGAGAGAGAGAGAGAGAGAGAGCACAAGCAGGGGAGGAGCAGTGAGGGGGGCGGAGAGAGAATTCCAAGCAGGCTCCACACTGTCCGCAGAGAACCAAACACTGGGCTCTATCTCATGAAACAAGAGATCATGACCTGAGCCAAAACCAAGAGTTGGATGCTTAACCAACTGAGCCACCCCGGTGCCCCTAAATACAGATAATTGTTAAAAAGAATACAGTAGATCTACATATTGCTATGGAAAGATGTTAAGATATATGTATTGTTAAAGGCATAACTTTTTGTAATATTTTAGATATGAATAGAAATTTCTAGAAGGACTCCCTTGAAACCTCTGTAATGTGGATGATAGTAAAGATGTCACTGGGGAGGGACACTGATGACGAGGAGTAACTGGGGACTGTAACTCATTTCAGTCCTTTGGCTGTCAATCAAATCTTCTTTAATTATTTTCATTCTGAACCTTTGTTACTCTTACCATGGAAAAAAATTTTTATTTCAAAAACCAAAGAACAAATACCTGAACTAAAATCATACCATTTTTCTTACATTCACCTATGATTACAGATATCATACTTTGCCACAGTTTTGCCACAGCTGTTACTGGCTGCTGAATTAGGCACAGTAGCCCAAACTCATCATTTTGAAAGTCAACTGTGTTAAGTCCCTGCCATTTTCTACTATAAGACTGAATTGCCCTAATGTTACTCCACCACCACCACTACCAAAAAATGTCCTGAGGCCAGGACTGCTGCCCCAAAACTAGAAATAGGAGAATTTGGGGGTGCCTGGGTGACTCAGTCAGTTAAGTGCCCAACTTCGGCTCAGGTCATGATCTCGCGGTCTGTGAGTTCGAGCCCTGTGTCGGGCTCTGTGCTGACAGCTCAGAGCCTGGAGCCTGCTTTGGATTCTGTCTGTCTCTCTCTTTTTCTTTCTCTCTCTCTGCCCCTCCCCTACTCTTGTTGTGTCTCACTCTGTCTCTCAAAAATAAATAAATGTTAACAAAATGTTTTAAAAAGTAGGAAAATTTGTCTCTCCAAGAAGGGTATGGCTCCTGAATATTTACTGGCTATTGAATAGCTTTGAAAGGCCACCAGGAGAGCAGAACTGAAAGACGTGGCTGCCAAATATTTGTTTCTCCGTATTTTTTTAGCTTGATCCACCATCTCTGTGATGCTGGCCAAGTCAGTTAACAGGCTGTTCACAGTGCAAACCCCAGAAGTGGACTGTGCACATGATAGTGCCCTATAACATACACATTGTGTTCTTAGTAGTACCTCATTTTAAAGACAAATAAACAAAAAACACTGATCCTTGAATATTTTACTGTTTCCCACTACTGTCCTGAATTTGTAGCCATGTAATATTTCTTTCCTTTCATTATTTCCCTGAACTTCAGTGATTTAGTTCAATCTCATAAAGTCCTGAATTAGAAATAGGGAGGGGGGGCACCTGGGTGGCTCAGTTGGTTAAAGTTCATGGGTTCGAGCCCTACTTTGGGCTCCACGCTGACAGCACAGAGCCTGATTGGGATTCTCTCTCTCCTTCTCTGCCCCTCCCCCACTTGTTCGTGTTTTCTCTCTCTCTCTCTCTCTCACAATATAAATAAATAAACTTAAAAAAAAGGGGGGGAGGGGCATTCCATTAGCCCTGCCCTTTTTGTGGTATTTTGTAAAAGAAGAATAGGCCTGTAATTTGAGAAAATAAGACTCCGATTAAATGACTCCTGTAACCTGCATACATATATGTGGTAGGATAGGAACTCTAACCATGATCATTCGGCTCAGCTTTTTTTCTTTCCATTATACCATCTGTCCTCTCAGGAGCAGAGCAGGTACCTTCAGAGAGATCCCTGTCATCCTGGCTAACTCTGCTACGTGAGGAATTCCAAAGACGGTCTGAAATTCATTATGGAGCTAAGACAGACTTTGCAGACTTCCTCATACTTCGATCAGAAAGGATCTAGGGGTGCCTGGGTGGCTCAGTCAGTTAAGTCTCTAAATCTTGGTTTCGGCTCAGATCATGATCTCACGACTCATGGGTTCGAGCCCCACATCAGGCTGTGCACTGACAGTGCGAAGCCTGGTTGGTATTCTCTCTCTCTCCCTCTCTCTCTGTCCCTTATAAGTGCTCACAGTCACTCCCCCTCCCTCCCTCTCTCTCAAAATAAATAAATAAACTTAAAAAAAAAAAGAAAGTATCTAGAACATGAGTTATGTACTTAATAAACTTAAGAGATTATTATTTAATTTATATGCAGAAATAGCTAATACTCATTCTGTTAGGTCTAAAGATCTGAGCCAGAGTCTGTCTTTGAAGAAAAAGAGAATAATTTACTTTGAGAGGTGCATTAGCTCCTTGCAAATGGTGGTAGATTTGTCACTAGACAGTAGTAGTAGTAGGTAGGAGATTTGAGTGATGCATTCTCTCCATCACCGTAACAGGCGCAACTGGCTACCTGGCTAGAGGCGGCTGTATGTCGTGGAAGAGCAGAGGACTGGGAAGCCAAAGACCAGGGCAGTGCCACTTTGTCTCGGCCTCCAGCTCCGTGTCTGCAAAACAAGGCCAGTGATTCCTGCTTCTTAGGGCTTTCAGAGAGTCAAATGAGAGATGTAGGTTAAAAGCTTTTGTGAACAGTACATCCCTGGGCACATCTGAGGAGTCAGACATTTAAAGAAGACACATTATAGCTTAGTGGTCAGGAGCTGAGACTCTGGATACAGTCAGGATACCTGATAGAAAGAGATCATTTTTATTGCTAGGAAGATCACTTTGAGAGGAGACTAGTCTCAGGAGCATTTCTAATACAAGCTTGGGCTAGACTTATAGTCTTCAGTGCAATCTCTGTGGCGTGGTTGTCACATGATTCATGTCAAGCTGGTGATACTCAGAATAAGGTAAGTTGCCTGAATTACCCAGTGCGTTTTGCAAATCTAAACATATTTGAAACCTTGATAGTCAACTGAATTCAGTACAGGCATTCAAACTGCAGGGTTTAAGACAGAGTTTTCCTTATGAGCCCTAAATTCTATTAGAAGAAATTTAGAGGGTGTTAAAGTAAAATATCGTAGCATTAAAGAAGAAAGAAAGAAAAAAGAAGAGAAAGAAAGAAAGAAAGAAAGAAAGAAAGAAAGAAAGAAAGAAAGAAAGAAAGAAAGAAAGAAGTCTTGCTAACTTGGACTCATAAAGGTTTGGGTTTAATACTGGGACATAAAAATAGGAAAAACTATTTCAAGATACAAAAAAAACAGTACAGGCACACCTCAGAGATACTGCTGGTTCGGTTCCAGGCCATGACAAGAAAGCAAATACCACAATAAAGCCAGCCAAATGAATTTTTTGGCTTCCCAGTATACATAAAAGTTCTGTTTACACTACACTGTACTCTATTAAGTGTACAATCGCATTATGTCTAAAACAACCTTACATATCTCAGTTTAAAAGTGCTTTATTGCAAAAAAAAAAAAAAACCACACACACATGAACCATCATCTGAGCTTCCGGCAGGTCATCTTTGCTGGGGGAGGGTCTTGCCTCGATGGTGGTGGCTGCTGACTGATCGGGGTGGGGGTCGCTGAAGGTTGGCATGGCTGTGGCAGTTTCTTAAAACAAGACAACACATCGTGTGCCACATCAATTGACTCTCCCTTTCATGAGCAGTTTCTCTGCAGCAGGTGATGCTGCTTGATAGCATTTTAGCCACAGTGGAACCTCTTTCAGAATTGGAGTCCGTGCTCCCAAACCCCACCGCTGCTTTCTCACTTCAGTGTACAGAACGTTCTGAGTGCTTCGTTGTCATGTCAGCAGTCTTCACGGCACCTTCACCAGGAGCAGATTCCATCTCCAGGAGCCACTCTCTTTCCATGAGAAGCAACTCCTCCTCTGTTCAAATTTACCACGAGTTTCTAGCAATTCAGTCCCATCTTCAGGCTCCACGTCCAATCCCAGCTCACCCGCTGTCTCCACCCCATCTGCAGCTCCTTCCCCCACTCGAGTCTAGAACCCTCCCCACTCCTCCATGAAGGTTGGAATCCGCTTTTCCCACACTCCTGTTTACGTCACTATCTTGACCTCTCCCGTGAATCAGGAATGTTCTCAGTGTTCTCTAGAATGGTGAAGGTTTCCAGTTGACTTGGCCCAGATCCGTCCGACGACTCCCTGTCTACGGCAGCTCATCTAGCCAGATGTATTTCTTCAATAATAAGACCTGAATGTGGAAATGACTCCTTGGTCCACGGGCTGCAGAGTGGACGTTATGAAAACAGCATTCCTCTCGTCGTACATCTCCACGCCATCAGAGCTCTTGGGTGACCAGGTGCACTGCCAGTGAGCACTAATGTTTTGAAAGGGATCTTTTTTTTCTGAGCAGTGGGTCTCCACAGCTGGCTTCAGATATTCAACAAACCATGTTGTAAACAGATGTGCTGTTATCCAGGCTTTGTTGTTCCATCTGCAGAGCACGGGCAGAGTAGGCTTAGCATAACTCCTAGGGACCCTCGGATTTTCAGAACAGTAAATGAGCAGTGGCTTCCACTCAAAGACACCAGCTGCACTAGCCCCTAACAAGGGAGTCAGCCTGTCCCTTGAAGCTTCGAGGTCAGGCACTGACTTCTCCTCTCTGGCTACCAAAGCCCTACACGGCATCTTCCCCCGACCGGCGCTTCCACCTGGACTGAACATCTGCGGTTTAGTGTAGCCACCTTCATGAATGACCTGAGCTAGATCTTCTGGATAACTTGCTGCAGCTTCTACACGAGCACCTGCCGCTTCACCCTGCACTTCTGTGTTATGGACATGGCTTCTTTCCTTCAGCCCCGTGAACCAACCTCTGCTAGTGCCACACGTTTCTTCTGCGGCTTCCTCACCTCTCTCAGCCTTCACGGAACTGAAGACAGTTCGGGCCTTGCTCTGGATTAGCTTTGGCTTAAGGGAGTGTTGTGCCAGGTGTGTTCTGCCATCCAGACCGCTGAAACTTTCTCCAGATCAGCAATAAGGCCGTTTCTTTCCTTATCATTCGTGTGTTCACTGGAGTCGCACTTGTCATTTCCTTCAAGATCTCTTCCTCTGAATCCACCCCTTGGCTGATGGTTGGTGCAAGAGGCCTAGCTTTTGGCCTTGTTCAGCTTTTGATGTGCCTTCCTGACTACGCTTAATCATTTCTAGCTTTTGATTTAAAGTGAGAGATGTGCAGCTCTTCCTTTTACTTGAACACTTAAAGGCCACTGTAAGGTTATTAACTGACCTAATGTCAATATAGTTGTATCTCCGGGAATAGGGAAGCCCGAGGAGAGGGAGAGAGACGGGGGAACAGCCAATCGGTGGGGCAGTCAGAACACACTCGACATTTATTAAGTTTGTCCTCTCAAATGGGCACATTTCATGGCACCTCAAAACAGTTACCATAGTACCATCCAGGATCACTGATCATAGATCGCCATAGCAAATACAGTAATACTGAAAAAGTTTGAAATACGTCAAGAGAATTACCAAAATTCTCACACGTGAGACAGGAAGTGAGCAAATGTTGTTGGCAGAATGGCACTGGTAGACTTGCTCAATGCAGGTTGCCACAAACCTCCCATTTGTGAAGAACACAGTGTCTGTAATGAAGTGAAGTGCAGCAAGACAGGGTGTGCTTGCATCCAAGTCCTCATTTGGGGACAAGACAGCCCCACATTTACCATTCTGATCTTGTCACTTACTGAGAGTTTGGCAAGTTCTTTCATTTCCCTGAGTCTGTTCCCTCGTTAGTAAATTGAGCTGGATAACCACTCCTTTGGCTGTGACAATTGAGATAATGCATTGAAAGCATTTAGCACAGTTCTTGGCACATCATAATTACTCAGTACATATTACTAATGTTTTTTTTGTTAAAAAAATTTTTAACGTTTATTTATTATTGAAAGAGAGCATTAGCAGGGGAGGGCAGAGAGAGAGGGAGACACAGAATCCGAAGTGGGCTCCAGGCTGTGAGCTGTCAGCACAGAGCCTGACACGGGGCTTAAACTCACAAACTGCGAGATCATGACCTTAGCCGAAGTCGGACCCTCAACCAACTAAGCCACCCAGGTGCCCCCTACTAATGTTATTTTTAAGCAAGGATGTCTAACATTGTGTTTCTGAGTGATTAAGAAACTACAACAAGCTGGTGGTGTCCAAAATTAAATTTAGAATAAGTAAAACGAGATGGTTTGCTTTTAGTTTGTGTGTTTTGTAACTGTTGTTTAAAAATTAGAACTATAGGCTGAGATCCTTATATGGCTCTTTAGTCTAAGGGAGCAATAGTTGAATCTATGGGACCAAACCTAAGATGGACAATTGCTTATACAGCCCTTGAAGATGAAAATAACTATTGAACATGTATCTATTAATATGAGAGCCTCACTGAACAGCTAGCCTACGAAGTCAACATCATTACCATCCCACTTCCTCCAGAAGCCTTTCCTAGCCATTTCAACACATGGTGATCATTCCCAAGAACTCATTAAGCCTACTGACCCCATCTGGCCTCAGAAAAGCACTGAGGCAGTTATTTAACCAGTCCCGTGGTTCTTCTCTCTACCAGGCAGTGTTCAGGGCTCCCCTCACTGGGAGCTAGGCTGGACTCCCAAGAAAAAGACCAGAGTTCAAGTCTTATCAAGGGAGCATTCTTTCAAAACACTCTCCTGCATGTTCAAGAGAAGGTGCTGACACACTAAATGTCGTTGGTGTTCTGCTGTGTTTGAGCATTAGAAAATAAGTGGATTAGGGTTGGAAATAAGCGTCTCAGCCAGCACTCCCCTGGAGAATTAAAAGTTGCAAAAGATGGGGATGCCTGGGTGACTCAGTTGGTTAAGTGTCTGACTCTTGATTTTGGCTCAGGTCATGATCTCACGGTTTGTGAGTTCAAGCCCCATGTGGAGCTCTGTGCTTGCAGCTTGGAGCCTGCTTGGGATTCATATTTTCTCTCTCTCTCTGTCTCCCCTCCCTTCCTCCCTCCTTCCCTCCCTCCCTCCCTCCCTCCCTCTCTCTCTCTCTCTCTCTGTCTCTGTCTCCCCCCTCTCTCTGCCCCCCTCTCCCCCCTCCTCCCCCCTCTGCCCCTCCCCCACTTGTGCTCGCTCGCTCTCAAAATAAATAAAATTAAAAAAAAAAAAAAGTTGCCAAAGATGTCCTTGAGGAAAGAATGGCAAAAATCTTAACAGACATTGGGGGGCTTGGCTGGCTCAGTTGGTGGATAATGCAACTCATGATGTCAGGGTTGTGAGTTCAAGCACCACATTGGGTGTAGAGATTACTTAAAAATAAAATCTTAAAAAAAAAAATCTTAACATGTGACAGGGAACTTCAAATAGTGCCTATGTTGAATGGAAATGAGAAATGTAGACAGAGATGATTCACTTGGGCCTTACTGAGGAAATGGATGAGAGAAATAAGGGAATTTCTAAGGTAGTAGGTATATCTATCTGCCTTATTCTTTCACGTAAAACAGAGACTTTTTCTCTATTTAGTAGATGTTTGCTGAACTTCTGTTGTGTACAGAGTGATAATGATGGTACTTAACATTTGAGACCTTGCTGTTTCTTAGGCCTGTTTCCCCTGACAGGCAAAGTGGTCTTTACCAAGATAAACTCCCCCCGTAGTGGAAGTAGACATGGATGTTTGTCTTGTTTGGGTACTAGGGACTACATGGACCCGCATTTCATCCTATACTCCTTCTAGAGTAGGAAGTTGTAAAGAGATGCTTGGGAAAGGAAAGGCTGAGATCTTAACAGATTTCCTTTGCACAGCCTCTGAATCTACCCTGAAGGTCTCTTCTGCTTGCAGGCCTCAGAAGTTGAGAGACAGCTCTCCATGCAAGTCCATGCCCTCAGAGAAGACTTTCGGGAGAAAAACTCCTCGACTAACCAGCACATCATCAGGCTTGAAAGCCTTCAGGCTGAGGTGAGTCCGCCTGTGTGGCACTGCTTGGAGATGGAAGTGCTTTTCTCGTTAGAGGCGCTGTACTGGATCTGGTGGATAAGGAGCCCCTGCACTGGGAAATAAAACTTTGTTTTGTTTACAGTCTCTAAAAATATTTAAAAGTCTCTAGAGATGTATCTGTAAGAAACTAAATGGGGAACACTTGATTCATGTTGCACTGGGTTGCCTGTTGTCTGGAAGAATAAGGTTGCTCAGAGTCACTGCTGAGTGTGTTGAAATCACAAATGACCCGCTTTTACTGAACATATTAATCCGTCCACAAACGTCCTTGCCAATCCTAAATAGAGGATGGGGAAGAGGATTTTCCCTTTCTCTATTCCATGTAGGTCCAGTTCAGTCCACCTTATTGGGACCTATTGTAATTCTCACCTATGAGAGTCATAAAGTAGCTACTTCATAGAACTGTTGTGTTTGATGAGTTAATACATGGAAAGCACCTCGTGTGGTACTTAGAATCAAGTAATGTTGTTAAAAGTGTATGAGAGGCCAGAGCATGGCAGTCAGGGTCTATGGCCCTGAGTAGGCCAGAGGGAAAGAAAAAGTAGCACTTAGAGGACAACTCTGTGAGAACCCGATTGTGGGAGGGGAGAAGAGGGAAGTCGTATCAGCAGCCCAAACAGGGGCTCTTCCCCAGGGCGGCATCTACCTAGTCTGATCTTGAGGGGCCCTAAGCCAGTTGTCTGGACAGCAACCCTTTGGCTAAGGTACACTTGAGGGGACAGTCTAAGGGTCTAGGGCCAGATGAATGTGCACCCCCGCTGTGGTTAAGGAATCCGTCGGTGTGGTCAGGCGCAGAGAAGCCCAGGTGGCTGCTCCCCTGCTTTGGAAATGACCTGAAGATGTTTTTCCTAAAGTCTGTCAATATCTTCTCTTTTCTCCTGCGTATCATTCCCTTCCTTTCTCCTTCCCCTTGGAAATACTACTGGTATTGAGCAGCAGGTTCTTGAAGTAAGTAGCTTGTTCCGGCGGGGTTCGGCATGCCTGTGTGTGACCACTTGTGTGCATGACTTTCTGTCCCACCGCCTTTGCCAAGCTCTGACTCCTTCAAGTTGCCTGTTTTCCTCTCGCCTCTGCTCACTATTTCAAGACCCTTGTGACTCAGGGTCATTCCCAGGAACGTTAACTGGCAGATTTGGTCACAAGTTCAGTGCATAGGGTGGGGTGAGGGAGTTGTCATCTAATATCGATGCCTTCATGTAGTACCACTGCTACTTTAAAAAGGCAGCCTATGAAATTGTCCAAGTACATTACTTCATGTAGCTCTGAACTTCTAAAGTTTTTTTTTTTTTTTTTAAGGGGCCAGGATTGTATATCACAACTGTATTACCTCATTATTTCACTGACTGGAACTTGAGAAACAAAGATTATCCATGGAAGGAAAATGTAAAGGTTGGAGGGTATTTAAATGAAAATCACCTAGAGTAAGAATTCCCTTCATGTGGGTAATATGCTTCAGTGTGGGGAATAGTGGCCCCATTCACAAAAAGGACCTGTTCCTTTTGGTCCCTTACCCAGGTGCACACTTGAGAGACAGTATGTCTTTGTTTGGCTAGATACCTGATCTCTCTGGACAAAGGCCATATACTTCATTTCCCCAGGACAGCATCTTATCTGATTGATTGGTGGCCAGGGAAGATCTGTACCCTACGAACAGAATTCTAGTGTGGAGACAGAGAATAGACAAAAAGCAGAAGGAAAGGTGGATTTCAGAGAACCTCAGACGCATCAGACATTCATTTTCAAATCTCCCCAGGAAAGGGTAGGAGGTTGGTTCTCTTAATAGATTGTTCTCCAGGCCAAACTGGAGAGCACCGAGAACATCTTAACCATGTTGGGAGCAAGAAGCTGGTTGAGAGATCAATCCAGCAGGGACCTGATAAATAGGAGGAGCCAGGGGACCCTGCACAACTTGGGAAGGCTTCTGTAGCCCGTTAGCCCGGGCAGTGTTATCGGGGTGAAGCATTGTCAGCCTTGTGGAGCCCCAGCACACCTACTGAGCCTACACACCTTGAGGCCAGAAGACTTGGCATCTCTTTCCTCTTATCCTTTATTTTCTTACTGACATTGAAGAGACTAGACAGACCTTCCTGAAAGCAGATTTATATCTCTTGAGGCTGGCTAGATACACAGTGTACAAACATACCAGTCTGTTTAATAAGAGGAGCGAAATTGCTTCTGGTCACAATTTACTTGCTCAGGCAAAACGACACTTTGAGTAAAATCAGTTACTCATTTGTGTTGTGTCCTGCTCCTTCCCAGGACACAGACTGATGCAGGCACTGCTTTGCCTTCTGTACCCCACCAACTCCCCCATTAATTTGGGGCACCAGGTCTGAGCTGCGACCTCTAGAGCCAGGTCTGTTAGCTGTGGGGGGAAGTACAGAAGAGAGCTGTGAAGTATGAGAATACAGCAGCTCACTGGGCTGTCTCGGGCATTTTCTTGTGCTTATAACTTGAGAAGGAAGAATGGAACCATGGGTTAGGCTCCACTCCCCCAGAAATTGTGGGGTTGAGGTAAAGTCATGGGCAGGCAAGGTGGAGCCCTTCTCTGTCTTATCTGTGGAATTTCCAGAACACTGACCCTTCCCTTCCTCTTCCTGGCATCCCACATTCCAGCTTCCCCAGAGTTCATCTCCCACCCCTTCCCAGACACGTTTCTAGAAGGGAGGGGTTTTCTCTTCATCTTGGGAGTTCACAGCTGTTCTCTCAAAGATGGGGGCACCAGGCCCCTGGGCAGAGCACTTGGAGAGACATAGGCCTTCATGTTTGGGGCTAGTTCCTCCCTTCCTACTCATCAGCCTGGGTGTAACTGCACACCACCCTGTGACTCTCCACCCTTTCAGATCAAAATGCTGTCGGATCGGAAACGGGAGCTAGAGCATCGTCTCAGTGCCACCTTAGAGGAAAACGACCTGCTCCAGGGGACTGTGGAGGAGCTACAGGACCGGGTGCTGATCCTGGAGAGGCAAGGCCACGACAAAGACCTCCAGGTACTGAGGCAGAGAAGCTGTCCTGTAGAACTAGGGCCAGGTGAAAGGGGCACTTAGCTGCCCAGCCAGAAGGAAAGCTGGGAGGCCAGTGCCACTGTGGGGTTCAGGAGAGGGGAAAGCCGAGCTCTCTGTTGGCCCTGTTGGAGTTCTCCTTGAGTGCTCACCAACTTGGCCAGCCTGGCTCTGCTGAAGACAAATGCATTGCTACCCACAGGTTACCCTTCCAATTTGTTCTGAGCCACTGGCCTCTGGAGCAGTTTCAGAGAGTTCTTTCTGGACTATTAACATGACTGGAACTTGGGGAGTGTCATTCTGCCTCCTAGGGTTTGTGAAATCTGCTAGAGATTTCAGAGGGAGCCTGTGACTTTCTGTACTTGGCTCTCAATGCTCTCTGCTGCTGCTTTCCCAGACTGATGCATTTAGTTGGCTTGCACTGAGCAGAAATCAAGAAGCTGCCCACTGAACACAGCAAGACTTACATCCTTCTTCCAGCAGTTGCTAGAAAAGGCATAGGCCAAACCTCCTTTGTGAGCCTAATTGGCCTCTTTTTTCTTCCTAAAGGAAATTGCTTCATGTTCATATTTGTCCTTATTTGGGACCTGCCACCAGTCCTCAGCTGAATCCCCAGGCTCACACTTGACAACCCTCTAAACAAAAAGACAATCGCCGCTGGCCTCTACAGAAATAGAGTGTAACACCTGCTGTGAAGAAAGCTTTGCCACACTGGCCTAGGAGCACCTGGGGCCAGTGGCTAAGAGCATGTTTCTCCCCCTTGGACATCCTCTGAGTGCCAGGGAGTGGGGGGGATGGCGACAGAGTTGTTGGTGTGGAGGCGGTCAGCCAGGTGTGCTGAAGCACCAGTCAGGTCCCTCCCCCAAAGACCAGGCTGTGGCAGACCCCACTGGGCTCGGTGGTCAGCTGGTGAGGAAAGCTCTAGGACATGGGATAAGGAAACATCTTAGGCTGATATCACTTGTTATTGACACCATCAGCTAAGCTGCCGTCTGAGTGATTAACCTCTTCAAGCACAAATGAGCAGTTTATGACCCTCCACGTTTTTTCCCATAAATGTCGATTAGAAAATGGTGCTGGTGAAAGCCTCACAGCCATTTTCAAGATGGAAAGGAGTTTGCTCATCTTCTAAGGTGGATGATGATAATAGTGGTGAACACCTGTATACTTTATAGGGAACAGAGTGCTTTTGCATACATTCTAAAACTGAGGCTTAGGAAAAAGTGAATCATTTACCAAAGTAATCCTTGGTCGAATTAAAAACAGAGCCCCCCACGCCTGCTTCATGTAATTCTCATTGACAGCATCTAGCACATTCCATGCCTCTGCAGGTCAGTGTTTCACCAGAATTTCTGACCCTATCAAGCACTCTGCTGAGGAGGGTTGCTGAGGTAGAGTGTGGAGAAGGCAAAGAAACAAAGAAGAATGGGGAAATGACCCCTGCCCAAAGGACACTTTCATTCAGTCTAGCTGGAATTCACAGATGAGAAGTCCGTTATTTCGAATCAAGAACTGGGGACCTCAGGACAGGGAAGAATGGGACCAGCATGCTCCATCTAGTACCTGGCTCGCACAGTGGGCTGTGTGCTCTCCAGCAGCAAGAGCCCCACGTCACACACACTCACATCCTCAATGTCTGCACATCCACTGTCTTTCCATTGGGCCACTCACCCCATGGCCTATATATCACATCAGGCAGTTCACACTTTGATTTGGAAAATCTGCTTTTATGGGCTGAATTCTTATCTTTCCCACCTTTTTGTGATTTTTTTTCCTTTAGCTCATAGGAGATTCTCCTTAAGCTGCTGCTAATTACCAGTGTCTTCCAGAAAGCCCTTTCTGTTGCTAACATAGCCTGTACTGATACAGAAATAAGAATTCCAGCTCACTCAGATAGTAGTTGAGAGGTCCTAAATCAGACTTGCAAAATATAGAGTTGATGGCTTTGGAATGTATATAATTCCACGATTTTAATCCTTTGTTTCAGATAAAGGACAAAAGGAAGTCTAAGTAGGCAGAGCAACAGGCCTGCACAGCCAGGGTAGCCCCGCTTTAATCTGGTTCACTATCTAGTTGGGGTTCTACTGCCTAACAATGATTTTTAAACCACTGATTAAATCCAACCGTCATTTCTTTTTCAGGCCGAGAATAGGGATAAAAATTATTTTTTGAATACCCAGTAAGTTGAAAAATTGGGCATTTTGCTAAACTCTTAATACCCAGTAAAGTATTCTGTCTGTCCGTCTCTGATTTATACCTACATGGGCATCTTACAGATGTGTGCAGGGACCTTGTCCCAGTGAGTAGGTGGATTTCATCATCGGGAAGCGTAGGCTCCACTCACTGTGGGGTGACCCAGGAGCAGGTGGCCTGCAGTGTAGACCTTGCTCTGACACTTAACATCATACCATCTTTGTTCCCTCAGTGTGAAACAAGAGAGCGCTCCCACTTCTGCCACCTCTGGTGGCATGAGTGTCATAAGCTCAGTGTGCTGTACAACAAGGATTTGGTGTCTTCCTTGTTGATAGATATATAAATATATTTAGTGACATCTTTCTTATATAAAGGATGATATTCCTTATTTTAGAGGTTTCTTATATTTAAGCCTCCTCTGATGTGTTGTTTTCTGCATATGTTTCTGGACCAGTTATTGACCAGACAGGGCAGACCTGTCCTGGTCTTTGATTCTCTTGCTGTTATAATTAATTAAGCACCCTGAAGTGCGCATGAGTAATTGAACTAATTTTGTCCAGTGCATAAGAACTTGTTCTTGTCTGTGCTGAACTTCTCCTGCTGAGATGTATGTGGAGTTATCTAGAAAATAATTGTAAAGCATTTTGCCAACTTAGTATGCCATTTGTAATTGTGCCAAATGCTTCTTAGGAATGTCCTTTTTCTTTTCTTTTTTTTTTTTTTTTAACCCTAATTTCTTCTTTCTGAGTTTTCTCAAAACTGGGGCTGGAGGAGTTCCCACTGGACCAGCAGGTATTGCTGATGCATGGGAACCACGCAGAGCAGACTTGCCAGGGCCTTTTTCCCTCTCTTAGCAGCCAGGCACCGGCTCTTCTGAGTTAAGGCACATCCAGATCACTGGTGCTGTTAGCCAACCACGGTCTGCTCCCGACCAGCAGAGGTGAAGCCCTCGGGCATCTAAAGGATCCGAGTGGATGCTCTGCGAGGCAGCCTCCTCCATTCATGAGAACTGCAGAGCTCCGAGTTGCCACCCACTGCTGCTCAGTGTCCGCATCTCTGCAGGAGCCACGGCTTACCTGGCCTGCAGTCTGCAACAAACAGGACAGTGTCTGCTCTATTTTTAACGAACAGGGGTGACCCCAGAAATTCTATCTAATGAAAGGATAAATTAGTTACATTTAAATCCCAGGACATTCTTTCCCCATCCCCAACTTCCAAAAAATCTTTTACAAGGGAGGGATGGGCAATCCACAAATACAAGAGCAGAAGACATTGCTCCTGTGCAGGTGTAGTATGCAGACAAGTGCAAACAGATGAAGGTTCTACGGGCAGGGTCTGTGTGTTAAAGCAAGTGTAGTGGTGGAGTACACTAGTAGAGCATGGCATTTAGCAGCCATGGTGGAGTCGTGTCTTACCTCCAGCAATAGGAACCTCACCGGGTAGCGGTGCCCTGCTTGGACTCCACGAGAAAGGGGCCACAGAGAACGCCGAGAGGGGTGAAGTAGTGGCAGCAAGAGAAAGAAGGAGCCCTGGCTGTAAGCCATGAAAACTACATTGCTGTCCTCTCCACCACTGGCATCCCTCTCCTTCTCTGAGCTTACATGCTGTGTAAGGCTCTTCCCAGGCCTGGGGCTTTACCTGTAAACTGTGAGGTATGACACACAAAATAGCAGAGACCGCTTTTCTCCTGGGTTTGGGAATTCTTGGTATTTCTACTCACATATTTTTCCAAATCCAATCCCCAGTGTCTTTCCAGACCCTTTCCCCTTCATTTTTTTTTCATTAAAATACGACATACATACAGCAAAACATAAAAATCCTAAGTGGACAGCCCAGTGAATTTTTACAGATATATACCCCCATGGAGCACCTGCATGGCTCAGTCCATTGAGCATCCACCTCTGGTTCAAGTCATGATCTCATGGTTCATGAGTTTGAGTCCCACATTGGGCTCATTGCTGTCAGCACAGAGTCCTCTTCTGATCTTCTGTCCCCCTCTCTCTCTGCCCTTCCCCTGCTTGTGCTCTCTCTCTTAAAAATAAATCAAACATTAAAATACATACATCTATGTATATACATGTATATATATGTGTGTGATATATATTTATATATATATACATATGTGTGTGTGTGTGTGTGTGTGTGTATATATATATATATATATATATATATATATATATATATATATCCATCCCCGTGTAACACCCCCCAGATGAAGATAAAGCCCATTATCTGTATCCTACAGGCCTCCCTCTTGCACCTCCTGGTCAGTACCTGACACTTGGTCAAAAGCAGACCTCTCTTCCACTTGCATCTCTTGTATCTGGAGGAAGGTTTAGAACTTTCGTACTTGAATTACACATTATATATTGTTTATTGTCAGGCTTTTGCTTGACATATTATGTCTATGAAATTCATCCACGTTATGGCATATGGTAGCAGTGTGTTCTTTTCTCACTGCTGTGTAGTATTCCAGTATGTGACTGTCTCTCTCCATTCTGTATTGGCATTCGGATTGTTTCCCCATTTGTGGCTCTTTAAGATTATTTTATTTTTTCAAATGTTTGTCTATTTTTGAGAGACAAAGAGGTAGAGAGCAAACAGAGGAGGGGCAGAGAGAGAGGGAGACAGAATTCCACGCTTAACCGACTGAGCCACCCAGGCACCCTGCCCCCATTTGTGGCTCTTAAGGAAGAAGGCTGCTATAGACATCTTGGGTGTCTTCTGGGCACATGTACAGCCATTTGTGTTGGGTCTGCACCTAGAGGTGGAACAGCTGGGTCATGGGACAGCTGTGTATTTCACTCAGTAGAAATTGCCCTACAGTTTCTCAGAGTGATTGTATATCTTCACTCCCAATAGCAGTGAAAGTCCTGGGTGTTCCACATCCTCATCAATACTTGGTATCATTATTATTTTGTGGCGGGTTTTTATTTTAGGTATTCTGGTGAGCATCTAATGGTACCTTACTTTGTATGCCTTTATGTGTGTGTGTTTAGTTTTTTAATATGGGGAATTTCGGACATTCAAAAATAGGACAGTGTGATGATGCCCCAGTGTACCCCACTGCCAGCTATACAAACCAGTGAGCCCCAGTCAGTCCTGCCCCACATTCATTACATCTTCTTGATTCTCTCTCATACTATTTTGAAGTAAATCCGCAAATTTTTATAATTTCATGTGTAAACAAAGACTACCTCTAAATGATAACTTAAAAAAACACAGCCACAGGACTAGTATACCTAAGGGGAAAACAGCAGTATTTTCTTAATTTCAAATACCCAGTGTTCAAATTCGTAACTGCCTCATAAATGTCCCAGTTGCTCCTCACATTTTTTACTTGAATCAAGATGCAAGTTAAAATAGGCCTACACACTACAGTTGGTTGATATGTCTCTCAAGTCTCCTTTTAACCTATAGGTTCCAGACCTTTATCTTTTTTTCTTAAAATATACATCGTAAAGAAGCTGAGCTGTTTGTCCTGTAGAATTTCCCAAATCTGGAGTTTACTGCCTGCACACCCCTGATGTAATCTAGCATGTTCTTCTCTCCTCTGTATTTTTCTGTAAATTGGTGGTTGGACCTAGAAGTGTGATCAGGTTTCGGAGCGGTTTTTCTCATTTGTTTGTGGTCGGGGAACGCTCACTACCTTTTGCTGTCTCTTTGAAAGCTGCACCAAAGCCAGCTGGAGCTCCAGGAGGTGCGGCTCTCCTACCGACAGCTGCAGGTGAAGGTGGAGGAGCTCACCGAGGAGAGGAGCCTGCAGAGCTCTGCCGCCACCAGCACGTCCCTCCTGTCCGAGATCGAACAGAGCATGGAGGCTGAGGAACTGGAGCAAGAGAGAGAACAGGTGCTGATGCCCCATCAGTCCAGCACACGAGATTGCCTGGGGACTTCAGGAGCCCCTCAGCCTTCCCTTGTCCAGTTCCTATGGTTCCAGCTCCAGCCTGGCAAGGGCCTGTGGCCCTGTGCCTGTGTGAGCCCAGGCCTGCTGGCTGGAGCTGTCATGAAGCAGGCCCTGACCGGAGCATGTCTCTGGCTCACTGTTACCCAGTGCCTCTTAGGAAATGCTTGTCGGCTAATCCTCAGCCTCATGCCTCTTGCATTGACTGGGCTCTAGAACATTCATGATCCATCCAGTTGGCTTTTTTTCATTCTCCTCACAACCACTCATTCCCCTAATCATGATTCCCACCACAGTATCCGACTGTATAGAGAAATGGGAGATGGGTAGAGGGCTGGAGAGTTAAGAACTGGGAGTCCGTATAGACGTACTAGGCCCAGCATAAGTATCCATAGTTCTTGGGACAGGTGATTTAAAAAAGAAAAAGTCTTTCTGCCAGAACTAGGCTCTTGAGTGTCAGCATGTTGGGTTCCTACACTAGGACGAGATGAGTGGGGCGGTCCTCCCTAGAGCCCATAATCAGGAACAATTCTCTGTGGGGCAGCTGAGACTGCAGCTCTGGGAGGCCTACTGCCAGGTCCGCTATCTCTGCTCGCACCTCCGGGGGAACGACAGCGCTGACTCGGCCGTCTCCACGGACTCCTCGATGGATGAGTCTTCGGAAACCTCATCTGCCAAGGACGTGCCAGCCGGCAGCTTGCGCACGGCCCTCAGTGAGCTCAAGAGACTGATACAGAGTATTGTGGATGGCATGGAGCCCACGGTAAGCGGCTGGGCCGAGAAGCTCCCCACCCCACAGGACCCAGCTAGTGGGAGGTTGAAAGCAAGCACAAGGGATGAGGTTAACCCCAGAAGTGGAACCTTAAAGAGTCTGTAGCAACTTTGAGCCCTTACTGTTTGGGAGGTCTGTGTGCTGGTGATCAGGCAGAGGGGCAGCGTCCGGGAATGGAAGTTCCAGAGTGCTCTTCCTGCAGATACTGGTGTATAAGTGGAGTCCTTTTTCCACATGGTTAAATCCAGGCCATGGTGGCCTCGAGTTCAAGGGCTTTCCTTAAAAGTTTTGAATGTAGAAATTTGAACCCCGGTGAAAACTGCAAGTTATTTTTCTGTAGCTCATTGGTCCTCGTGATGGGGTTAGCTGAGAATAGGCAAACTGTCCAGACTGGAAGCCTCTGCTGAAAGGATACAAGGGAGCACGGAACGATGAGAAGATCAGTAAGGGCCTTTTAGAATTCCAGATGTGGCTCCTCTTGTGGAGATGAGGAGTGTTCCTATGGGCTTCCTGGGCAGACTGCGTTTCTTCTAGCTTCGTGACAGATTTCCATTCACACCCCCGGCTCTCAGGCAGTTGTTTCACTTCGAGTTCCATCCTCCTACAGAATAGTTAACGTCTTTCTACCCATATTACATGAAGTCATGAAAGGGTGGTTGTCCTTACCTGAACATGTGTTGGTGTGTGGAAGGTACTGTACTGTGGAGGCTGGGTCACTGGGGGAAGGGAGAGGTCAGAGGGAGGTGTGCTGTTCATGCGACTTCCCTGAAGCCTGAAACAAAAATAAATGTCTAGCTAATGTTTGCAGATCAAAATTGGGCAAGAGAATCTCTCTCCTCTAACTCTGTCTTCCCTCCTTTGTCTCCTCTTTCTCTGCCTGTCTCTCCCTCCACCTCTCCACCCCATCTCCTCTATCCTGCTCTCCCCCAAACTGATCCATCCCTACCATCTCACTTCCCCCTCTCTCCCACTAACCATCTCACCACACCCGCCCCTGCTCTCACCATCTCTGTGGTTGGTGGCTCTCTTTGGCTGTCAGAGCTCCCGGAGAATTGATGATGACTCCTTAGAAGAACAGATAAGGCAGACCAGTGAGGACTCAAGAGCCCTAAGGGAACTCATGGAGGGAGAGAGGGGTAAACTGAGGCAAAGCCTAGAGGAGCTGCAGCAACTCCACAGTCAGGTGAGCACCCCCATCCTCGGTCCAGTGCAGGGAATGTACCGGTGACCCCTCCCCCACAAGACTCTCTTGAGACCCTCGTGAGTTTCCCTCTCTCACGTCTCAGAAGTGGCTCTGCTCTCACAGATTCTCAGAGGACAGTGACCTGAAGTTGAGGTGAGCTCAAGAGAAGAGCGCGGCCCTCTGGTTTAGCCCAAAGTAAAATTGTTAGGGATAAGAATAGCTGACCCTCCGTTTCCTCCGGCGACATGCTGCCTTCCACAGAGCCCATATTATCTGGTGGATTCTGACAGTTTAAAGTGCCACAGCTCTCAGGACATTCAGGATGTTTTTCCAGCAGCTTCTGAGCAGGGAAGTTTGCAAACCAAGGAGCAATTGATCTTTGCAGGCCTGTTCTCTCTTTGTAATGCCATCACCTCCGCCAGCCTGTTTTTCAGCTTTAGAAGCACTTACTGCTGCCCTTGCTGTTCCTTTCCTGTTTGATCATGACTTTATCTCTTGAGAATCCTGGAGAAGGGCATCTGTATTCCAATCTGAAAAGTTTTAAAAGGCTTAGGAGCAGCCCCACCCAGAAAGGAGCTTCTAAATTCTATCCTAGGAGATAAATAAGACCCTTCCTTTTGACAGGGTTAAGTGTAGTGTGCTGTCCCACTTGGGGGGGGGGGGGCACCAAACAGGTAGCATTTTAAACCCTGCCCCCACCCAGCCTGCCCCCTTCCTCCCTTGTCCAAAGCTGGTGGTCCCTTCCTGCTGCACCTGTTGCTGAGAGATGGAAGGTAAACCTGGCGTTTGTTTCAGTCCATAGTTCTTAAATGTAAAGGACCCTATAGAAATAAACTCTTTTGGGGGGTCATGCCCATTAGATTTCCTAATATAAATCTCTTCGAAGATGTTGGGAGCCCCACCTGCAGCTATTGGTGTACTCTTCTTTCTGGGAGTGACCAGATAGCGAGGACAGAAAGATGCTATGAAAATGGTAGCTCATTTCTGGCCAAGCCCTAAAGAATGGGATTGAGCCGCCAAAGACATTCTCATGCCTAAAACCTGAGTCCCTCAGGCAGTCGTTTGGCCAGGGAGGAGTTCAGACCTAGGGCAGGTCTTCACACTGTAACAATACAAACAGGACAAAGTGGATCTGAAAACTCTTAGGGTTAATAAAAGTTTTGTTTACTTTAAAGCCTATTTAAATTTCTGTGGGGGTGTTCTGCTTATCAGCTCTTTGATATTGCCTGGGTTTTTTTGTTTTGTTGCTTCTCAGAATTACAAAACTAGAAACAGCAGAAGGCATTATTCAGAAGCATAAGCAAGGTGCAGGTTGCTGAGGGTCTGGATGCAACTATTTCCGAACTTATCTCCTCCACCAGGGAATCTTCCTTAAAAGTTCAGCTGATAAGTGGTTTATGCCAGATAACCCGTCAAGCAGATAGTTACACTCAGTCCCATGGGGTTAGAATTGGGCCTCTTGAATGGCTCATCTCTCCCCAGAAGCTTAGTCAAAGCAGCAGATCTCTTAGCCAAACCACACCCTTCCAAAGCCATCCCATGGAAGCAACACTGACCTCCCAAGGCAGTGGGCAGGATGCAGACTGGATTCCAGAATGCCAGTAGAAATGGTAGCCAGCACAGCGGGCACAACATTCCTCATGCAGTTGGTGGGGCAGCTACCGAGCACGGACCGTGTGCCGCTGCTGCACTAGACCCTGACAAACACAGAATGAACAGGACAGCGCTCCTGCGCTCCGCAGCCTCTCCTGGAATTGTGAGAAGAGTCAGACCAGCTCTGTACCCTGCCGTGGGGGGGTGGGGGGGGTGGGAGGGGGGCGTGGAGGCAGAGTCCCAACAAGGTAATGCAAAACCAAAATTCCAGCAGGCAGCTCCTAGACTAGGGTGAGACCTCAGCCAGGGGCTGATCCAGTCTCCCAGCCCACTGCATTCCTACCAGAGAGTATGCTTTTTCCTCCTGGAGACTGGGCCAGAGGTAAAAAATGTGGGACCTGGAAGATGAAGTGATCTGACCCTCAGAAGCCTATCCAATTTTTAAAAGGGAGTCCAGGTTTCATTTAATTCATAATTGTGTTTGAGACCAGAATCCATAACCAGACTGCCCCACACCCTTGTGCCGTGGAGAGCCCCTTCCCCACCCTCACCCCCTTCCCCACGGCTTTGCTGGCCCCTGTTTCACCAGGGCTGACTGGGGTCTGGACGGCTGCTGAGAGGCAGGGAGGACCTTCAGAGCAATATAAAAAACAGTTATCTGTGGAGCCCCTCTGCCGATTCTCAAGCCAGTAAACCAGGCTGTGGGAGGTGCAATAAGAAACAGTCCCAGTCCTGTGTTTGGCTCCTTTATAGGGCCTGACAGGAGCGCTGGCCAGTTACTCCAGAAGGGGCATGAAAGCACAGTGGAGCATGTAGTGGGAACACAAGGCCTTTGCTAATGGAATCTTGGTGACCCCTCCTCTGTGAAATCTCCCTGTGTTCTCTCTCCTCCATCTTTCTAGCCACTGCCCTGTTTCAGACCTTCACTCTTTCACACCCCAGCTTTGGTCATATTTCCCCCAGCCCACTTAACCTCCACAGGATTTGGATTGATCTTCCTGAAGCACAGCTTGAAATGAAATACCCTTACAAGTTTTGGATTGACTTCCTATCATTAAGTAGTGGGAAGCCTCTAACCCTCGTGGCCCCCCACAGTCTGGCTGCATTCTGGCCATTTAGCCTCTTTTCCTGTTGTTTCCATCTCCCCTCGTTTTAGCAGAATTGAACATGGGCTATGATAGGGCATGGCACACACTCCCTGTGCCTTCCCCACATCTGGGCCTTTTCCCCGGCCCTTTGCCTCTGTCCAGAAGATTCTCCCTGCCACCTGTACATATCAGCCCTACTCAGCCTTCAGGCCTCACTTCCTCCTTCAAACTCCTTTGGTTCCCTCCCTCCTGGAGCCCCCGGCCCTGCTTTCTCATGGTTCTCTCATTCAACAGCTCATCTTCCCAGTCAAACCTTAGACCCCCACGAGGACAAGCTTGAGGTCCGACTTCTCTTTGTCTTTTCCTAAAGCAAATAATTATTGAATGAAGGGGCAAATAAAGCCCTAGATGTATGACTTCAAGATGTTTTCCTTGATCCTGTTCAGTCGTGAGGACACTACCTTATGTGGGAAAAGTGGATTTAGGGGTGGCTATAACCTAAGTCAGTGTATAAACAAGCCAGGTTAGTCCTCATGACGACCATCAGCGAGGAGGTTTGCACTGGTGCAGAGAAGAGGAAGGAGGAGAGCTTACCGCCAGGCACCGAGCTTGGTCCCTGATGTCATTAATCTCATTTGATCCTCACAACAACTTGATGATGGAACTACTTATTTTTACTCCGGCTTTTTATGAACAGTGTGGGCAGCTCAAAGAAGGTAAGTCCCTTGTTGTTTCTGAGGCAGATAGCTGATGGTCCTACCTTGACCAAGTTTTCCAGACCAAAGCAAAAAGCTCTTGGGGAGTTTTATCTGGAGCATATTAAATGTTGGCATTTCCTGCCTAGCATGTAGTTTTATCTGTAGCTTACTCAGCTTGTCTGGCCCACAGCCAACCCAAGGCCATGTTAGGGTTTATTTGGTCTGAGGAGGTCTGACTCTCTCTCTGCCAGGTACTTCCCGAGTCTTGAGTTCCTGGCCTACCAGGCTGCAGAACCTGCTAGTATGTAGGGTGAGGCTGGGTTTCTGACCAGCATCCTGTGGACTAGCTGCACCCTATGGCCTCTGCAGGTGCCCCAGCCTGTTCTTCCCTAGGGCTTCTAGCCCTGCTCACCACAACTGTCCCCACCATGAAAGCACAGAGCACCTGGTCCTGATGTTCCTCATCAGGCACCTAAGAGTGCCAAATCCATTGCCCACAGTAACCGCGGACTGTCTGGTATGCCTCTTCACTGTTGAGTATCCTCTGATTTCTTCCTGAGTAGCTGATTTCCTCTTCCCTGGTAGCTGGCAAATCTGCCGTCTCAGTCTAGGGAGTCCGAAGCATCTCCAGGGAAGCTTGATCCTGGGGCCTTTGCTCAATTTCAGTCTGTCTGAAGATGATTAGGCCTGGGACTGGAGTAGGGGAGTACATTGAAATGGTAGCATCTGTCCCCTTGTGAGAGGGCTAGAGCTATATACATGGACCCTCCCTTCAAAAAATGTCCAAGTCCGTGCAATATTTAACAAGAGGGCGGGGCCAGTCATCCTGACTCCAGTCTGAGCTTATTGACTGGGAAGAAGGGGCTCACCCTTCCATTCATTCAACAAGTATTTACTGAGAGTTCTACCAAGCAGGGTGTCCAGTTGCAAACAACAAAAACTCGCTCTGCTTAACTTAAGCAGAGAGAGAGGGAGAGACTATATTGGAATTAGGTCTGATAGCTTACAGACTTGACAGGAAGGCTGGAGAACTGAGCTCCAAAACAGGAAGAAGCCATGGGAAGCGAGGCCACAGAAGGAATCTGCTGTCCATGTAATAATTTTACCCCTGGCCTGTGGTTTTGCTGACACCTCAAGGACTACAGTCCCAGGTGGGCTGTGTGATTGGCAAGTCTAAGTCACACACATATCCATGCCTGTGTACCTAGGAAATGATGTGTCTCTCCTCTTTTGGCTTCCTCAGTGGGGGGTGTATCCCCTGTCTTCCACCAAGACTCATGCAGCCAGGAATGTCCCCCAGATAGGAAAGGATTTAGGATGATGACTAGCCAAAAATATGACAACTGTCCACTGCACAAGCAGTTTGGGATCAAGCATTGAACACAGGCTCTGAGATGTACAGATGAATAGGCCGTGCTTCCTGCTACTGCAGAGCTCTCGTGGGTAGGGTAAGCTGTGGTCACTGAGCGAGCCGCTAGGAAGGGCACGGTGCCACCAAAAGATGACTCCCAATGAATAGGCTGTGGGGCCATTCACTGAGGCATAGACCACAGAAAAGGTAGCAGGTTTAAAGTGAAAGATGATGACATCACATAGGTGTCTAAATTCCATGTGGCTTTGACCCGGGGAAGTTGAATGATCAGGCTGCCGCAAGTGCTGTCACAGAAACGGGTGCCAGGGCCCAGACTTCGGGTCCAGCCGGGGCCCTGTGGATAGCAAAGTTTCATGTTGAGTGCAAGATGGCTGGAAACAAAACTTGATTCCCTACCCCCAAAAATTTGTTTCCAAGCCCCGATGCATGTGTGGTCTTCATTAGTTCCCTGGGAGTGCCTTGTGGTGGAAGTGGCGGTGTGTGGTGGGCTGCCTATAAAGGGATCTGGCATGCTGACTGCCTTCCAGGGCTGAATTTCATCCCCCACGCCCCCCCACCCCACCCGGCCCTGGCCAGTGGGCTCCAGCCTAGCATGCAGCATGCTTTCTCCAGAAGAGATGGGCCTCCCTCAGAGCCAGGGGCCGTGGAAGCTACATGCCCACACCGCACACAGGCTCTGCACCTGCCTGGGGCTTCTTGTTCCTTTCTGTCTCTTTGAGGGAAACACTGCAGGCCAGGCCAGCAGCAATGATGTCACCACATCCATCCCTTTGGTCTCCTGTTAGGTGACACTGCTGAGTGTGGAGATGACTGCACTGAAGGAGGAGAGAGACCGACTCAGAGTGACGTCTGAGGACAAGGAACCAAAGGAGCAGCTTCAGAAGGCCATCAGGGACCGGGATGAGGCCATTGCGAAGTGAGTGGGCGTGGTGTGTTTAATTTTACTTGAATCACAAGCAACATGAGTATATGCTCAGTTTTAAAAGTTAAAGCATACAGAAGAATCCAAAAGTGAAAGTGTTTCCCTGCTACCCATCCTCACCCCCAGCGTCTTTCTTCTCCCCAGACAACACTACTGTTGGAAGCTGGGTATATGTTTTTTGCAGATCTTTTTCCTGTACATGTGCAAGTGTAGAGCGATACAGTGGTTTGGGCATTTTTAAGTATCCATGGGCTGATGCTCTACATGGCTTGTGTTTTTTTCCACTTAGATCTTAGTTTTCCAATTTCGTTATATGTGTCTACCTCAACTTCTTTATTTTGAGGGGTGTTGTTTTTATTATGGACATTTTCAAGCATACACAAAAATAGAAACAAGTAAGATGAATCCCTAACTTCCTGTCTTTTGGTTTCAACCCCAATCAGCAGATGCCCAGTACTGTTTCATCTATATCCCCACCCACTTCGTCCACCACCACCCCCACTGGACTATATGAAAGCACATCACAAGATACTTTAGCATCTCATCCATAAACACTTCCGTGTGGATCTCCACCAGAAAAAGACTTTCTGGGGCGTCTGGGTGGCTCAGTCGGTTGAATGTCCGACTCTGGATTTTGGTTCAGGTCATGATCTCACACTGGGCATGGAGCCTGCTTGGGATTCTCTCCTTCTCCCTCTGCCCTTTCCCTGCCGGTGTGCACTCATGTTCTGTCTCTCTCTCTCTTTCTCTCTCTCTCTCTCTCACACTCACTCAAGAAAAGAAAAAGACTTTCTGTAAAACACACAACCACAGTACAGTTGTCACATTTGAAAAAAACGTATCATTTGTCTCCTAGAGCTTTTCTACATTCTGAGTTTGATGCATTCTCCAACTGCATTTCCAGTAAACTGGTCATATTTTATTCATGTTTTGGGTTTTCTTTAGCAGGGAAGAAATGCATTCTCTTACGTTCAAAAGATTTGGAAGTGCATTGGCAAAAAAACATATTTGCATATTCCCCATTCCCCTTTAAATTATTTGTTATCATGCATTCAGTCTATCCTAGTTGCTGAGTGTACAGAGATAAAAGGTACTAAAAATGTGTCTGCTTATGGAGCCCTTTGCAACACATTTTGCCCTCTGCGTCACTTTAGCGTTTACAAAACACCTTCATCCTTTAACCCCCAGCCACAGCAAAGAATAGACATTTTTAATGCCCATTTTTACAGATGAGGAAACTGAGACACTGTCCCCAAGACCACAGCCAGTGGTGATCCCTGGCCTCCTGACTCCTGTCCCCACACCTTTTCCCCTTACCACCCAGGCTACTTGTCAGGAAACTAAAAAGAGGTCATTTGAAACAAATTGTAAGTAGATACTGTATGCCTTTTTAAAAAGTAGAAGGTGATTTCTGACTTTAAAATTGTAATTTCCCCACACCTTTCCCCTTCCACACACACGTGTCCCCTTCCTTCTGTTCTCTTCAGTCATTTCATCAGCTCCATTAGTTTTACTTTTTCTATCTGGCCAGGACCTTATGTCGACTGCTCGACAACTTCCAGTCCATTTAGGAAGTATGTTCCGCGAGGCTCCCAAACAAACCTGTGCATCTTTGCCACTGTATTGTGAATACTTGATTTATTAGTGAATACTTGAATAGCAGTGTAATAATTTGGAGTGGGAGCATACTTTTATGATAACAAAGGGTGAAATTGTGTCATACAGTTAGGGAATAAAATGGTAAAATTAAGATGCTAATTGTGGAAGCCTCTATTGGGAATAAAAGGCAGAGCGACGTTAGAAATAGAGAATGGCTGGTCACCTTCTCTCAGCTGGACAAGCAGAAGAGAGCTGAACATCAAGCTCTGACCATATTCTGCCATCAGCGTGGGAGGTGGGCGATCCAACCCGAGAAAGTACCAGGGCACAGGAGGGAAGACAGAACAGGAGTTATCCAGTCCCCTTCCCTTAGTAAGTAGAACCCAGCTCTGACATCTGGGTGACTGAGGAAGCCAGCAAGTCTCCACAAAACCTTGAAATGAATGTCTTCGTCTTTTGTCAGAGGAGGCCCAGTGAACCTCCTGGCATCTGACCAACGGAGCTGATTTGCAGATTGTCCTTGCTGAGTAGGGAGAACTCTGCAGTGAGGCCCCTGCCCTTCATGGACCCTATATATTAGGCTGGACCTTAGGGAAGGTGTTAGTTAGATCACTCCAGTAGGATAGCTTTTTTTCTATCCGTTAGAAATTAAACTCTTAGTATACAGAATTGACACAACAGACCTAAGGAATCATTTAAATGTGGGGAGTGGCCTATACTTTGTATAGGACCTTAGGAGTTTTACAAGATGTTTTCATTTACATCATCTCTGATTCTGCATCCTGACCACTTTAGAATCACCTGGGGAACACCGTGGATGCCAGGGCCCTCTCCAGAACATTTCAATCTGAATCGCCTAGTTTGGGGCTGCTTGTTAAAAGTGTCCCCCAACCCCCACCCCATGATTCTAGTGTGTAGTCAGAGGAGTGAGAACCCCCAAGAAAAATAACTTCCCTCTCTTCACCAGCTACAAAAACCTTATTAAGGTGTTCTTTATCCCACACAGTAGATGAGTTTCAGAAAAGTTAAGTAACGATTTTATCTCCTTGCAGGTAAAAGGCCCTCACTAAAAACAAAAATGTGGGGCTAGCAGCCTAACAAAAAACAAAAAAAAAAAAGTCAGTTTCTAGTGGTTTCATTTAAATAAGGAATTCTAGCCGTTTGAGGCATTCCTTTTTAAAATTCTGACGAACATATTGATGAGCGGCCTCTGCAGCTTAGCTCTCCTGCTCTGGGGTGTCTCGTGAATGATAAACACCAAGATTCTCTAGTGAGCAAATGTTCTCTAGAGTGCAGTCCGAGGCTGGAATGCAGAGGTCAGCAAGACTGGCCTTGTTTCCGGGGTTTTCTGGAAGGAAGGGTCCCCGCTGTGTGCCCCTTGGTCCGCACATTCTGGGGTGTCCAGGCTTCTCGTGGCGCCACCTGCTGGCAGATGCCCTGCCACTCTTGAGGCTGCAGCTGTCTCCGGCGCGAGGGGGGAGGGGGGGAGGGAGGCAGGCGTCCATGGCAACCGGTGCCACGCAAGGATTTCCGCTGTTTACCGCCAGCCAATGGCAGCGGGCGTGACAGGGCTCCCTGAGACGTCTGAGACCTGAGACGCCGGCCCTCATTGGACGTCCTCAGCTCCTGGCCCCTCAGCCGCAGTGCGGTGGGCGGACCGGGGTGTTGCAAGCCTTCTGGACCGGCTTTCCTGGGAAAGGCGGACGGGGCGCCGTTCTGCGGCCATGAGGTGTCGGGGGAGGTGACTGGACGGGTAGATTTGTGGCCAGAGAGGAAGTGCTGGTCATGGCGGCGGCCCCGAGAGCTTTACCCCCACCTACCCTACCTCCCAACCACACTTCCCTTGGTGCAGCCCCTGTCCGAGGCCCCAGCAAGGAGGCCTCTATAGGCAGGTCCTGTAGCTGTCCTTGGGACGGGCACCTGGGTTGCTGGCCCTGTGCATGGAGGCATTTTTGCATTGCCATTGGGAATGCAAAAGGTAGCAGTTGATAATGGGGGCTAAATAATGTCCAGTTTGGCAGGTCAGCAACCGGTGTTCCTTGGCAGAAGCTGTTCAGTTAGTGTCTTATATTTTTTAGTCCCATTCCCCCAGCCCTGAAAAAATTTAATTTTGTTTTGCGTTGAACAACTATGATTTAAGAATGTTGGAAAAGGCAAACAGAGTAATATGTGAAACATATTAAACTATGAAAATACAAAATGCAAAAGTATGTAGCATCCCATCAACGATCATCCAGAGATAGCCAAGTAGACTTTTTTTTTTTTTGTATGACCTTTAAATACACACAGGCAGTTTTTCTTTTACAAAGCCAGTATCCTGTCAGACCTTGTCTTGTGCTTTTCTCCAACTCAGCAATACGTCGTATTTCCCCACTGTTTGAATATTCACTGTCGTGGTTGGTTGTGATGACTGTGTTCTACCATATAATTGTTCTGCCAACAATTGTTGGCAACTATGATTAGCTAGGCTGTAGTCACCACCACTATGTGGCTACTTTGGCACATGTGTGGCCTCTTTAGGACAGATCCCTTGGGCCGGGGGCATTGCTAGTGAAAAGGAGGGGCCAAGAGGACAAGGACCTTATCTCTCATGGGGACTGGACTTTTTGGGGAAGGATTAGCAACTTCATAGTACTGTGTGAGGCCTTTGATCTCCTCTGGGTTCCAGTCCTCCTCAGTATCCTCCTCTCAAAACTGCTCTTCATCCATGAGATGGGGAGGCAGGGGCTTCCTTCACCCACAGGTCGTCAAAAGAGTTGAGAAAATGGATATGAACCCGTGCTGTGAACTTTCCAGCTTTCTGCAAGTAACATCCTGGTTACTGTCACAGCTCCTATTTGTTGCGAGTTTAAGGTCGGAGTCTGTCTCCTCGTCCTGTGGACCCCAGGTGCCCACGTTCACCCTGGCTTGTCTGTTTTCAGGAAGAATGCTGTGGAGCTGGAACTTGCCAAGTGCAAGATGGACATGATGTCACTGAACAGCCAGTTGCTGGATGCCATTCAGCAGAAACTGAACCTCTCACAGCAGCTTGAGGCGTGGCAGGTAAAGAGCCCTGAGACCCTGGGGTGAGTGAAAACAGGGCTTGGGGGAAAGGGGGTGGGAGGGAGTCTTCAAACCCAAGCAGCGTGTGAGGAGAGTTTGTTACTAGAGGGTCCCGTGCATGTGGGTGAGTCTCCAGGGAGGAATGCCTGAGGATGCTTCCAGAGCGGTGGGGCAGGGGCTTCCTTCAGCTGGTCATCCCAGTTTTGTTTAAATTAGCTGGAAAGAAGTAGCTGTTAACACAGAGGGCCCAGGAAACCCTATATGGTGGAACCGAAATTCACAACTGGATGTAGTTCGTCAGCTGCTGCCCTTCCTTTTCTCAAAGGCCAGCTTCATTTTGCCAGAGAGCGCTATCCTGGGGGAAAGGGGTCTTTGGGTCATCTCCAGGACCACCACGTTCAGAGTCCCGTCCGCCTGCTCTGCCCCAGCCCCAGCACAGCTCCCCTCTGGGCCAGGGCTGTCCGTGCTCTTTGTTAATGAGGTTCGAGTGGTACGATTTCAGGATATGGGTGTAGCCATTCGTGTTTCTCCCCCAAGAAATCCTCAGGAGGCCAGTAAAGAGCCCGCCACCCCCACCCCCGGCTGGGGGACGGGTTAGCAGTGACCATTCCCCCAAGGGCCCTGCGGGGCTGGCTGCAGGAGCACAGCCCCCTTCCCCAGAGACATGGTCCCTGACCCCTCAGCCTCTCGCTCACGAGCAGCTGGCCGTCCCCTGGCTTACGGCCCCTGTTCTTCTCTCTTCTCTCCCGGCTACAGTTTGCTTCCTCAGGGCTTTTTACTATCTGGCTCCTTTGGTTTCTGATCTAGTGGCCTTTCTCAGTTCCCGTATCAACAGCTTTAGTTGTACACCCCTCCTGCCTTTGAGGTGAGATCGACCCCCCGTCCCACCCACCCCAACCCTGCTGCCATCGCAGTCCCGCCCCTGCCGCCTTCCTGTGTGTGGCCCACCGTGTTGTGTGTGCCAGCGTCCGGCGTCATCTCATGCCGTGTGCCATGCCGTCATTTGCAGCTCTCTTCCCATCACCGCGTCCAGTGAACATGCAGCTCGTAGGCCAGGACCACCGGGCCGGCCCCTTTTTGACTGGCTAAGCCCTGGTTTCTTGGTGCTCTCTCCTCATAAATGGGCTGTTTTGCCCACACAAGTACTGGAAGGGGTGGAATTATAAGCGGTTCATGCATGCGTGTGTACGAAGTTCTAAAGGGATGCATTTCGTGGGATTACAAAATATAAAAAATGCAATTTGCAATTGCCAGAAAAAGCATTGGCACTTCAAAGGGTTTCTGTTTGGAGGACCCTGTAACATTCCCAACGTATGTAACAGATTTTACTGAGCATGTCCTAAGTGCCGGGCACTGGGCCTAAGATTTGGCAGGGGGACCTCAGGCAGAGAGCATGCCCCCTATTTCTGTGAGGAGGGGAGGCGCTGGAAGAAGTTGAGTGTGAAGAAAGAGGAAAGTGGGAGAGCAGGACACGGACAAGGGTAGGGAGCAGGACGTCCACCCTTGCTGCCACCCGGGGCCGGGGTCAGGAAAGTCCCTTTGTTTCACACCGAAACCTGCAGAGAAGTTAGTGTCACACCACGTGGTGACAGCGTGGGTGTGAGTGCAGAAGGTGATGGACAAGGTGGGGGGGGGCGCGCCAGCCCCGCTTCTGCCCGGGCCCTCACTGTCCCGTGCTCCGGCAGGACACGAGCCCGCTGACTCGCCCCGAGGCGTCCCGGAGCCCACTGGGTTTAGGGGTGAAGGGATCAAGCAAACGCTTGTTACGTTCCGGCTGATGTTCACTAGACAGGGCTGTTTGTTTCTAAGCCAGTAGTTTTCATACTTTGTCGGTGGCAGAATGCTTGGTCAAGTGGAATCTTGTGCAGAATCGGAATCTAGTAACTAGAATGGAGAGAGGGTGGAGCTGCTCTGCCCAAAAGCCCCTGGGGGGCGGGGGCGGGGCGGGTAAAAGATGCTCTAGATGCTGTGCTGTAAGGCGGTCGAGGTGAGGGGGGGGCATTTTCTAGGCAACTTTACCAAACCGGGGAAGGGTGCTGCCCCAGTGAAGAGGCCAAAGATCTGGGCCTAAGCTGGAGCAGGGCGGGCAGTGAAGATAGTGATGCCCTTGGCCTGTGCCACACCTGTGCTGAGCCATGCCAGCGGAGGGCAGCCGCGTGGGGTCGCCAATGGGGATGGCGGCACCTGGGAGCCTGTGTCCTTGCCGCGTGGGGCTGCCAGTGGCATCTAGGCACCAGTGGTGCGAGCTGGTGTAACCTGAAGGGGGCAAAGGGACAAGAGAAGCCCCCTGAGGCTGACCCTTTGGACTGGAGAGCTGGCGGGCGACATGATGCTAGGGCCTCTCGGGAGGGGTGCCGGAGAGAGACACCCAGCCCCAAGGGCGCGGGAGGCAGGGCAGAGGAGGCCAGTCACAGGCAAGGCCTGGGTAGAGACAGGGAAGTAGCAGCGTGGGCCCGGGCCTGCCCTGCTCTGGGCTTGGAGTAGGGCCAGACCCGCGGTGGGGCCCGCCAAGCAGCCAAGGCCAGCAGGGAGATGCCCCAGGCCCTGAAGAGGCTGAGGTGTCAGTGGCTCCTGTGCATCCGGGCATCATGTCTGCATTTGCTGTCTTCTTGGTCAAGGCGGCCTGGCTGTGGCCGTTCAGTCATCTGGTCTCATCCCATCCTCCTCCTCCTCCTCCTCCTCATCATCATCATCTTTCGTCCTTCTGACATTTGCTCCCTGTCCCCGCCCCTGCCCCCGCGGCACCAGGTCGGAGCCCTGCTCAGCCCCTTCGCTCTGCCCTCTGCAGGATGACATGCACAGGGTCATTGACCGGCAGCTGATGGACACGCGCCTGAAGGAGCGGAGCCGGCCTGCTGCCACCCTCTCGGGGGCCCGGGGCGCGGGGCGCGGGGACGAGCCCAGCACCACCGAAGGCAAACGGCTCTTCTCGTTCTTCAGGAAAACTTAGGCTGGGAGGAGTCAGGCCAGCAAGGACGGGCGACTTTGGACTAGAGGTGACTGAAATGGGGTGCTTGCACGAGGGCTCCCCTGGGCCAGCTCGGCGGCCGCACTGCCCACCTACACCGGGGCCGAGTCGTCTGGGAGGGCCCACTCGGCCTCTGAAGGCTGCCCTCAGCAGAGGGACAGGCGGCAAGCCCTGTCCCCACTGCCAGGCCACATCCAGCCTGGGCTTCCCCCGGATCCGCTGTCGTTGAGCGGGGCTCAGGCTGTCTCCAGAGCGGGCCCTTGCTTGGGCTCTGCCACTCAGACCCAGTGGATCGCAGCCCACCCCGCCCACCCCTCAGTGGCTCCCGAATCCAACCCCAGGCAATGCTGCGCCCCACCGTCCCCCCAATTTTAGAATACGGGGAACAGAAGGAATGGAGGCTGTTCTCTGCATGCCTCAGGAGGCTGTCATGGCCCCCAGCTGGCCTGAGCTACGGGGGCCTGGTGCCTACAGGACACCGGGCCCATGGCTAAGCCTCCGTCTCTCCCCCACCCCCGCCCCTCAGCCTCTGGCCCAGGGAATAAAGGGGGAAGCGGCTCCTCACCCACGTGCATGCACCTCTGCCCAGAGCACCTCTGCGGCAGGAGGCCCAGCCTGCAGGGCCCGATGGCCGGGGGCTCTCCTCTCGCACTCGGCCTGGATGGGCCTCAGCGGGGCTTGGCTGATGCCATCCCGAGCTCAGGAGGAAGGGCCCTGCCCTGCTGGCCGCCACTGTTCTTCCTCCCTGGCCTCCAGGCCAGCCAGTGTTCTCATGGGCCCTCTGCAGGCTTTAGCCAATCCAGCCCTTTCCCCATCATGGGGCCAGAGCGAGGAGGGGGTCTCCTCCTCTTCCGGGGGCCCCCTGCTCCCCTCACACATACAAGGTGTTGGCTCAGCCGAGCGAGTCCAGGCCACAATGGCCCCAGAGGGGTCTGCAGTCAGCCACCTCCACCTCAAGGGCAGCACTGGCACCACAGGGCATCTGCCTCCAGATACTGCCCGCCAGGCCTGCAGAAGGATGAATCCTGCAGCCTGCTGCTTCTGCTCCTTCCTCAGCAGCCATCCCACCTTCTCTGCTGAGGCCCTCACTCAGAGGCACCCCGGGCTGAGTCAGCCCGCAAGCTGCTTTACAAAGGATCATCTCCCTCCCGCACACGGGAAAAGCACAGCAGGGACGAGCGGAAAGAATGTACCTATAGATATGTACATACCACAGTGCTGTAATTTTGTATGTAGCAATCATGTAAATACATGTATGGATTTTATAATATACATATTCTATATAAATCTATAAAGGCATATTTTTAGAAAAACAGCGCACCACTGCTTCTTTTGAAAATAGTCTAAGAATAAAATGAATTTCTACGGAGCCTCCTGCCTCCATCATTGGGTACCTGGAGGGCTTGTCTGGGCGGAACGCAGCTCACATTTCAGAAGCACCGCCAGCTGGCTGTGGTGGTAGAGGCACTAGTGAGTCCTTCACGCACATGGGAGCTCACCTCCCATGTTGGCATGACCGGTGGGTGGATCCAGCCAGAAAGGGGCATCCTGTCTGTGACAGCCCTGTGGGGACCGCCTCCACGCCAGCCCGGGGCCCGGGCGCCCCGCCAGCACTACAGCTGCCCGGCTATGGGCGGGCCCCGCCAGCACTGCTCCCCAAGCCTTGAGTGGGCCCTGCAGCTCGCCAGAAACCAAGCCAGAAAGAAATCACTGCTGCATCCTTCCAGACACGTGGGGAATGAACACGGCACTTCCGGGGCATCGTCCCACATGCGCTTCCCACCTGTGCGTCACACCAGAGGAGCTGCTCAACCTGGACCAGCCTTTTGTGGAGAAAGCAAACTTGGCTTCTGAAAGCATCCCTGGGCTTCAAAAGGCACCTGTGCTGGACTCTGACCAGAACAAACAAGAGCTGGATCCAGAGGGCGGGAAGAAACCGGGCCCACCCAGAGCACAGCTGGAGGAGAGGAAATAGATCCTGGAAGAAAACTTGGCAGCTTGAACCTTTATTTTTAGTATTTTTTTAAAAAGCATAATTAGAAACTTTCAATACAGAAATAATCCTAGCAAACCATTTAAAAGTTTTGTTCGACAGGAATTTCACATCAGGTCCACCAGGACGTCGGTCTAGCCCTGTGAATCCCCCACCCCCACCCCCCATTCATGCGTGCAACACTCAGTGGGACAGGCACACCGTCGTCACCAAAATCACCCCACCACCTGGGTCTGGACAGCCAGTTGCCAGAGCCACGGTGCCTTCTTGCCTGGGCTGGAAACATCCAGGACCCCTTGCCCTTATTGCTTGAATCTGCAAGCACTGCCACACTGACGTCACGTGAGTGCTGCCCACCCTCCCCCACAGGACTGTGGTCATTCAGGGTGGCCACGCTGCACAGCACGGCTCCCCCAGGCCCAGGGCTCCCCCACCTCTGCAGGCGGCTCCAGCGAGGGCCTGGCCATGCAAGCACAGGCTTTTGGCAGTCTGGGGAAGTGGAGGGACAGGTCAGAAGAAACCCCCCGTTTTTATTGATTAAAAACCCATCGACAGTGTTAACATGGAAAATCTGCAGTGTGATGTGATTGTCCAGTCAGGGCATTGCCTGGAAAATCGCCTAGGAAAGGAAATCCAACAAAACACATCATGGTGTTGAAATAAATTATTCCCAGGTTACGTGATCCTTTTAGGGGAAAGGTGAATGATGAAGTGTCCCACGAGGGACAGTAATCAAGTGCAGATGACCCTGGCTTTTTCCTCCAGGGGACCAGGATCAAAGCTGGCTGGCTCCCAGCCCCGGCTGCCATTCCTTCCCACCCGCTAAGAAATCTTCATGCTGCCTTTGTATTAAAACAGTTCTGTCACTGCTCCAAGGCTGCCTGCCGTCCACCTCCGAGGCGATGTCCCCACAGTCCAGCAGCCCCTGGCACCCACTCCTCAGATTCGAAGGTGCCTGGTGCCGCAACGGAGACCCAGGAAGTCGGTGGAAAGCCCTAGGCCGACAGACGGGGTGGGAGGTGCGGTCTCCTTTCCCACCAAGAACAGCCTGGGAGACAAAGCTGCTCTGCCAGGAGCCAGCTTCAGCGCCAGGAAGCCATTCAGCTCTTCCAAAACCACAAGACCCGAAGCGCGGAGGCCACAATTTTTGCTGTGCCAACCAAACCTCAGGAAGAGAAAGTGTGAGGAACTTTTAACCCATTTGATTTGCCTTCATTTTATCTGTAAAATAATGCTCCTCAGCACCTCTGCAAGCCCCATCCCTGCACAAACACACCCCTACCTTTCTGTTGGAACTGAAACAGGTTGGTAAAAATTAAAAGCCATGGCTCCCCTGGGTTTGTAATTCAGAGGCATCTAGAAGGCAGGACAAGAGACCTGGTGACCAAAAGGCAGGAGCAACTCTTTCTGCAAACCAAAAGGCTAGGCCTCTAATGGGAACCCCCAGGCCTACCTTGAGGCCGGGCTTTGCCCCAGCTGCCTGCCTGGATGGTTACGGGGGCGGGGTGGGGAGGGAAGGGAGCTGGCTTGGGAAGAGACTCGGCACAGGCCCCGGAAAGAGGGGAGACCCTACGTGCCGGAGGCAGAAGCCAGTGGCCTGTAGGCGAGAACAAGTAACATGGAAGGCCCACTCCACCAGCCCAGGTTGGCAAAAGATGTGGCTAGATCTCGATCTTGTCTCCTCGGGAGGTGGCTGGCAGTAGATGGTATGGGGAGGGGAGGGTCTATTGCAGCAGGCTGGCATTAAGGAGGCAAAAGCCAGAGCAGGACGAGGGTGATGTGGCTGGTTAAAGCAATATACATTATGTACAAACTCTGGTTAATCAGTCCGCTCAGCTGGCAGCGTCCTCTCCAGGCCCAGGTGCCTTGGCTGGTGGGGTAGGGGGTGGAGGGGGGGGGGGTAGGGGCACCAGAAGGGAAGGGCAGGTCGTCCAACACCTTCTTGGCACTCAAGAGGGGGAGGGGAGGAAGTGCCAATGGCGCCTCCCAATACAAAAACGTGGAGAGAATTCTTTAAATAACGGCACGAAACTGAGACTGTCCCCGAGGAGCCCTGCGGGCCTCGGGCCGGGGAGCGGCCGCAGCGCAGTCTCTGCAGTGGGCTGGGTGGGCTATTAGCAGCAGCGTTTCTTTCGTTTACTGTTCTTCGTGAGCTTCACCACGTCGTTCTGTTGTTGCTGCTGCTGTTTCGCTAAGTTGTCTTTCTTTGCTCGGAGGACCAGTTCTGTGATGCAGTTGAACATCTGTGAGGATGAAAGAGACAGGGTGGGCCTCACAAGCCGGCGAAGAGGCCCTGTCACTGTGCCACCTCTGCTGGCCAGCACGGCCACCTCCTGGGCCCAGCTTTCTATTTCTACTCGTGAGGTTGTTGTAAATGTACGTCCTCAAATGCTTCCTAGGGTTTGCTAAAGGTCAAAAAGGAACATCAAAGCCCCATGAGCTGTGTCTTGGGGAAGTCAATCTCGGGGATTTTCCAGTCTTTCTTTTAAAAAAAGAGAAAGAACCTCTCCAGCTAGAATCTTCGGACAAGACAGCTGTTCTGGTGACAGGCCAGATGGACCCAGAGCCTGCCCACTCCATGCCGTGTCACTGTACATCCCGCCTAGAACCTTCCCCGGACCACCCCAAGATGTCCTTGTGGTGCCAGGACCCAGTAGAACCCCACCTGCCCGCCCGCAGTCCTCTCCTCCACACTGCCAGGAAAGGTACCAAGCACTTGTCATAATCTGCTTGTTACTCCTCAAAACCTAGGGGTGCGGGAGAACGACTCTCACCCCACCCTGACCTACAGGAGGGACAGGTGGAACCTGGACAGGTTACATCACCGCCCAAGGTCACGCAGAAAGGACCCCATACTATGATCCCAAACGCGACTTTGACGCGCCTAGGCTCCCTGCCATTGTGCGGTCAGTGTCTGGGAAGCAGTGGGAATCCTGGCATCCCTGCGTCTCCAGACACACACTGTGGGGCGGGACTCACCCGAAGCTACGAGCATGCCTGGCCTGCGCTTGTGGCTAAAGGTCCCACTTTTCTAACACAGACTCCCAACCACTCTCCAGCAGGCCTAGCAGAAACGAAGCTGCCTCTGGCCGGAGGCTCAGCTGCTCTGCGGGGGATGTGCATCCCTGGGAGCCTCTGGGGGGGCTCGCAGCAGGTGCCAACCTGAACTCTGGAGGCCACAGGAAAGCAATTGGGTGTCTGCCGGGAGGCCGAGGCCCTAAGGAAAGCCTTGAGAACAGGAAGAGGTACCAGTGGTGGGGCCGGGGAGGGCAGCGAAGCAGACGACTGAGTGGGAACCATGCATGGCTGGGGTGTGGGACTGGTCTTGGCCTCTTACAAGTTGGGGGATATTCCTCAATTTGGAACCTCAGCTTCCTATATAAAATGTGGAAGTAACTTACGTCTGAGGCCTGTTGAGATATGAGCTAACACCACCTGTAAAGGGCCTAGCATAACGCATGCAGCAGGCACACAGTAGGGTACCAACAAACGGCAGTTACTATGATGTTTTCTGTCAGCCACCTGGGACTCTGGGCAGGCTAGAAGCAGAGAGAGGAGGGCTGTGGCGGGACAGAGTTGGGCCCCACTCCCTCCCCCGTTGCCACCCCGGCCGAGGCCTTACCTCTTCCACATTGACGTTCTCCTTAGCGCTGGTCTCAAACAACTGGATCCCCATCTGCCCCGCGAATTTGTAGGCATCTTCTGTTTCCACCACCTTCCGCTCAGGGTCGTCGTTCTTATTACCCACTTCAAGGCAAAGCAAAGTCAGCCCGGCCCTGCAGGGCTCCCTGCCGCCCTCCATGCCTCCGTCCCCACCCCAGGGGGTCCAGCCTCACCTAATATCCGGCACACGTCATCACAGTTTTGGTTGATTTCATGAAGCCACCGCTTGACGTTGACAAAGGACTCAGCACTGGTGACATCATAAACCACGATGACCCCGTGGGTCCCCCGATAATACCTGTAGGGTCAGGATCTGTGTCAGAGCTTCAGCCTAGACCAGAACAGTCTCTTCACTAAGACCCGCCCGCCCACACCTGGATAGTGGCCAGGGAAATGGTGACGGACAAATGCTTTCCTGTAAGACCCCCAGCATCTGCCTTCCATCTGACCTCAGCTGACATCCTGGAACCGTGCCCCAACCGGGACACTCCGCAACACCGGTCCTCCCACTTGTCCCCAAGGCACCAGTGAGTAGGGAGTGGCCCCAAGGTGGCCAATCAAGTTGTTTGAGTCTGCCACCAGCCTGAAACTTCTTTGAAGTTCTTGTTTTATGTTTAAAATGCAAGTAATCTTTGTGTTTGAGGTCGTATCCTCACCATCCTTGTTTTAACATTCAAAGATTTTCTCTCCTCAAACCTTAGTAAGGTGCCATTCCAAGATGACACAATTTGTGAAGCCAACATCTCATTCACTCCTCTGGGGGCAGGTGGACCCCTCCCTCCCGCCACTTTGGGCTCATCCCTGCCGGTGGCAGAGAGAGCATGGAAATAAGGCATCTGGGCACAGCTGGGAAGAGGGTGTCCCGGACATGCCACCATCCAAACATGCAGACCCCACGGCCTGAGGTCAGCCAAGTCTGAAAGGCAGGCGGACATAAACATTCCCCTCCAGACAGAGCGACCCCATTCATTTACACGGGTCGGATGGATGGAGGACGTTGACCCCATGTGACTCCAGGCCTTATCCGGGCTGAGCACTTGGCCAAGCTGCGGGAGAACAGCTCCTCCCGCACCACAGCCTTAGGAGGGAGCTGGCCACAGTGCGGGTGCAGCCACGTTCTCACTACCTGCTCGCCGGCACTCTGACCACCTCTTCACTTTCTAGGCCCTGTCACAGGACAGAGGCTACCCTGGGTCCATCTCTGAAAGGCCACGGGACCCCGGGAAGGTTACTGCATGCACCTCAGTGTGCCTGTTTCCTCAACTATGAAATGGACATATCAGTACTCCCTCTTGAGATGGTGTGAGGAACAAAGAAGATAGTTTGTGTTTTCACAAGGGCTGGTCGACAGTCAATGGCCGGGGGATGGTGCCTCTTTACCATCATTATATATTCCTTCGGTGACAAGCTGGGACCCCTCAAACAGATGGAAGAAAACCACGGGAACAGCACGCAAGGCAGCAGTGAAGGCAGCTTTCCCGAGCCGCGAGCAGAGGCAGGCCGTGCCGTGCTCTGGGGTCCAGCCCAGCTCGTGTCCCCTGCCCCGTCTCTCCACCCCTGCCCTGGGAGCCCAGCCAGGCGGACAGGCAAGCCGTGCAGGTGCCATGCCCTCAGACCAGCTCTCAGCAGCCACTGCTGGGAGCATCACCCGACTGGGCAGGAGTGCACACCGGGACCGGGGCGACAGACGACTGTCCCCTGCCAGCAGAGGTAGTGTGAGCAGGGGAACACGTTTCCAAGCACTCCGTGCTGGACTACTGAAGATGCCAAAAAATGCTGAAAGGGGCTTTATCGGAGAGCGAGAACTAGTCTGAGGATGAGGTCTGACAAGGCGGGCACCAGTGTTTCTGGGCCTCCTGTCATCACTGCCACTGATAAAAAAAAAAAAAAAAAAAAAAGCACCCCCGCCCCCGCCACCTCCATTCAGCTCTGTGGCCGGCACAGCACCCAGCACTCTGCATCCACCGCTCTATTCATCTTCGCGGCAACCTGGTAGGACAAACAGGAGGGTCGCCATTTTACCAATGAAGACGTGTGGCTGAGTGCAGTGACCTACTGAAGTCACAGTGCCTGGGTCTGACTCCCAGTCCAAGGCCACAGGTACCAGAGGGGCTTCCCTTCCTGGTCACCTCACCGTCCCTCCCCAACCTGCGCCCCAGTCGCACCTCACAGGTTGGCAGACCCTCGCTGCCAAGACAGAGGAAACGATGACAACAGGGCTCCTCACCAGGCGGACAGGATGCAGTTTTAGTTTCTCTTTTCACACCCTGACTCCGAAAAGGTCACGGCCCCAGTTCCTGAGAACAACTCCTGAACTCTTCCAAGACTCTTCCCTTCTTCACCTGCCACCCTCACCCTCATCAGGTCTTTCTGTGGCCCCTCGGCATGGCCTGCGGCACAGAGGAGGGGACCACACGATGGAGCTTCCCCAGCTTCCCCAGACGGGCAAGGCGGCCAGCAGGGGCTGAGCCGGTGCCCACCGGCCACCACCATGCAGCGCCGCCCCCTTCTCGAGCACCCCGAAACACACACACACACTGCCCCCGGGCAGCTGGGCAGCTCCAGCGTCCCCAACAGCTCACCCTCTTCCCACCGCGCCCTGGAGGGAGCTGACCTCACGGAGGTCGGGGGCTCCTCTGCACCCCAGCACTGCCCTGCCCGAAGCCCTTCTCATGGCTACGGGCCCAGGATTATCAGCCACCCCGAGTTTCCTGAGTGGAGACACCAGATCATCTGCCTCAGCCCCAGTCCCTTGGGGTGGGAGCCGGCAGAGAACAGGGCCGTGGACTGAACGAGAAGGCGAGAGCTTTGGCATCAAATGGACCTCAATTTAACTCCTGACTAACCAACCAAACTAAATTACTTTACCCTCTCTGGGCCTCAGCTTTCTTGTCCATAAAATGGACATAATCACAGGACCCTTTATTCGAGATTAAGTGAAATGAACTAGGTAAAATCCCAGCTCAGAGTAAAGACATGTGGGGTCAGTGCGCAGGCCTCCTGACCCACAAAAGAAGTCTCGTGCAGGTCTGGAAGGACGCTTGGGCTGCCCGTGACGTCCATTCTACCCCAAGGAGCCTTGACCCTGGCTGCCCTCCTTAAGGTCTTGCTGGCAGTTGCTACAACACATGGGGACTCAGGCAGCTCACTAGCAAGTAGTCAGAGAGCTGTACTGGGCAGCCCCAGAACCGGGGACCTGTGGGGCCTGGGGAGTCACAGGCCATGGCACAAAGGTGCTCAACCACGGCTGACCCAGGGACAGAAGCCCCTCCTGCTCAGGGTCTGCTCGGGCTCCAGCACCTTGAACCAGGGCCACCCACCCACTGGCATAGCCCCCTCTCCCTGCCTAGCCAGCACCCCTGAGAGTCCCCCAACACTCCCTCCCCACTGGAACCTCTGGGGGGAGACAAAGGAGAGGCCTACCAAAGAAGCGATATCACACGCCAGACACGCGCTCCTACTCTGCACAAACCACAGCATGGAGCTCAGGCTCTGTGCTTGCTGAGGGCAGGACCCTCTCAGAAGTTCCCTCATCCGTAAAATGGGGAAGATAATGGCACCAACTACAGAAAGCTCAACGGGATCATCCATGTGAAGCCCAAGCACAGAGGACGTGGCACACAGGATGCAGCATTAAAGCAAATTCTAAGGCAAGGCCCTCTGGAAAACTGAAGCACAGAGAGTTTAGGCAACTTGCCCAAGGTCACACAGTAGAACAGAAATATAAATTCTGAACTGTCTTCAAAGCCCTGCTCCTTCCTGGAACCTTTTCTACTAACGGCCCGAGAACCAAGACCCCCTTTATAGGACCCCTGCTGTCTGGCGCTCCAGCTGGGTTCCCCTCGTGTTCACAGCTAAGGACTACAGCAGCAGCAAAGACAGGCAATCCACTGGGGGAGCCAGGTTCCCAGTAATGGCTTTGGGGAGGCAGAGGAGAGGCCTCACAACGGCCTCCTCTGTACCAGTGCCCTTCCAGACTTCTCAATGGAGAGAAGCCTCCTCTAAGAAGTCAAACAGGTGACAGGAGCCTGCACAGCGACCCAGCCTGTCACAGCTGGCACCTAACAAGAGTAACTCATTAAGCATCTGACCACCTAGGAAGCCAGCATCGCTGTTATCCCATTTTCCATACAAAGGAACTGAAAGCCAGAGGGTAAGCTGACCAGCTGGTCTCTCCCGCCAGCCCCAGAGCCAGGGCCCAAAGCCACAGGCAGCAGCCGTACCTCATTCCCCACCCCACCCCCTCAACCAAACGCCAGCAACTGCAGCCAGTCCGGAACCCCCTCTGGACAGCTCAAGGGCCCATCTCAGGGACATCTCTATGACTTGGGACACCTGACACTGCATCTGAGTGTAGGTGGCAAAGAGTCGGAAGGGGACTGGGCCGGCCTGACTCACGTGGAGGTGATGGTGCGGAAGCGTTCCTGCCCGGCCGTGTCCCAGATCTGCAGCTTCACTTTCTCCCCATTGATCTCCACAGTCCGAATCTTGAAATCCACTCCGATTGTGGTGATGTAGCTGCCTGCACACACACGCACATTAGCAAGGCCCACAGGGTGCCCGTCAGACGTGTCTTCACCTGCACGGGTGACTCTGGCCTCCGCAATCCCTCCCTACTCACTCTTTGTGCCCAGCACTTTTGCGGCCCCAGGGACACAGCCCTGAACAAGAAGAAATTCAAGGTCTGGGGGTGCCTGGGTGGCTCAGTCAATTAAGCATCCGACTAGATTTCAGCTCAGGTCATGATCTTACGGTTGGTGACATCAAGCCCTGTGTCGGGCTCTGGGCAGACAGCACAGAGTCAGCTTGGGATTCTCTCTCTGCCCCTTCCCTGCTTGCCCTCTCTCTCAAAATAAATTAATAAACTTAAAAAAACAAACAAACAAAAAAACACCAAGGTCCACATCCAGATGGAGCCCTCAGTGGAGGTGAGGGCAAGAGACAGGATAAAATAAAACAAAGTGATAAGGAAGGCAATTTCAACAGTGATGAGCACCACAAAGGAAGTAAAACCGGGAGGAGACGGGAGGAGACAGGCTCCTTTCGTTAGAGGGGCTGGCGCGGACATGTTAGCAGTGGCCTGAGAGTGGAGGGGCACCCAGGACACACTCCGGGTTTTTTTTCTGTGCCACTCCAAATGCTGTAAATGACCCACAACACTGACTTCCTAACACACAAGTCATGACCTGTGTTTTGGAAAACACTGCTCTAGGCAAAGGAGATAATCACAAAAATAGCAACAGCAAGGGGGGAGAGGGTGTCACATGAGGTCAAGCACGTGGTGGGAAGCAGGTAGGGGGACGCGAGGCCAGATCTCAGGGCTTTTGTGCCATTTTCGCAAGCTTGGACTTTCTCTTGTGTGTGGCAGGGAGGCACTGAAGGGTTTGAATCAGAGCATGAACCACATTGTAAATAGTTCTCTTTGGGCATCTGTGTGAAAGACTGAGTTGAAGAAAAAATCTAGCCAACGTCACATTCCCATCCAGGATGATGAAGAGCACACATTCACACTCCGCTTGGGGCTTCCTGTGTAACGCAGTGCTGCAGACAAGACGCACACACACACACCTGACAATATGGGGTGTGACAAGTGTATAGGAGGGGTCAAAGTGCAGGGTGGGGTAGAAATCAAGGAAGGCTTTGGAGAGGTAGTCACACTTAGGCCTGGCTTGAAACAACAGGTACAGTTTCCAAGGTTGAGAGAAGCTGCAGGGGGAGTTACGGGGCGGGGGGGTGCGGGGAAGGGGGCAGGCAGTGCTCCCAGCACCTAGTGGGCAGAGAGCCCAGGGATGCTGCTTGACATCCTTATGCACAGGACAGCACCTCCCACAAGGAACCACAGGGCCCCAAGATGAATTGTGCCCATGTGGGGAAACGCTGGTAGAAACTGCCCACATGAGAAGGCTGCTGAGGCTTTCAAACACGGGAAAGACCCTGCCAGAGCCACGATGGACTGAGCCATCGGGTATGGGGTGGGCAGAAGCTGCTGTAACACTTTAGACAAAACAACAACGGTCTCAGCTAGGACACTGGTGGTGGAAATAGGAGACAGACTGCATAGGAGACGAGAGCTGAAAGGGCCTGGGCGGTGGAGCACGAGGCACACAGGAGCAAGAGAGGTGCTCCCAGACATGAGCAAGGGCCCAGCAGTTACCGCTCTGGCACAGAAAATACAGCGACAACCAACCACTACTACTTCTTGAGTGTTACTTAGTCCAGGCACCAGGACTCGTGACGTCTCGCAATAACCCTCTGTGGGAGGAACAATGAGCGGTCCCATTTTACAGATGAGCGGAGACTCGGTCACACAGTTAGACGGCCCTAGCCATCATCACAGCACCAGTGGTGCTGAAGGGCTGCTGTCTGGAGAAACCCACCTCTCCACCAGGAGGGAAGTGTCAGCCATGTAATCACTTCCTAATTGTAGCTCGCCACCCAGCCACAGCGTATGGATTCTCAACAACAGAGTCACATTCAGTCCTTGATCAGAGAGACCAAGCTGAAGCCTCTGCAATGAACCTGACGTATTCAACAAACAAAAACATGTCCAACCTCACCAGTGATCAGGAAAATACAAATTTAAATGATAACACTTTTTGCCTCTTGGCAAAAAGTCAGAATTGACAAGGGGCACTTTTGACCCCTTCAGGGGTACCGTCACTTAGCACTCCTCTGAAAGACAAGTTGGCAGTTTTCAATGCATATACCCCCTGACCTAGTCACTCCACTTCTATACAAGGATAAACACACAGTGCATCCCAGCCAATGCATCACTTAAAATAGAAGCAGCCAGAAGGCACGCACATATCGAGAGCGCTGCTGATGAATAATGAACCAGAGGTCTGCTAGAGATGAGGAAGGATGGTCCTGGATATGCTGAAGGGAAGGCCGGTTGCTGACCCACCACATGTGGAGTTAAAAAAAAGAAAAAAGTCCGAAAGACACACACCATGCTGGACAGAGGCTACCAGGGTACCAGAGCAGGGGCACGGGAAGGGATAGCTTTCATTCTTCACCTCACTATTTGAAATTTTACACAGGCACACGCTAACTCATAGTATTTAACTTTTTTTACTTTCTTAAATGTTGGGGCACAGAAAGTCTCTGGGTAGAAAAGGGATAGGCCTACAAAAGGATTTTTTGGACAAAACAGACTGGAAAAGGAATCTCAAACCCAATATACCCAGCAGCACCCCAGGGGCACACTCACCTGAGAAAGTGTTGTCTGCAAAACGTAACAGTAAACTGCTCTTGCCCACACCTGCAAGAGAGAACGCAGGAGATGAGAGGGGGCACGGGTCCCTCCCTCTAACCCAGTCAGTCCTTCAGGGAGATGGCACCCAAGTGCTAGGGGTGCCTGCTTGGGTGGCTCTGTCAGTTAAGTGTCCAACTCCATGATCTCGGCTCAGGTCATGATCTCAGTTTGTGGGATCAAGCCCCAGGTCGGGCTCTGCGCTGACAGCGTGGAGCCTCCTTGGGATTCTCTCCCTCCCTCTCTGCCCTTCCTCCACTCGAGCCTGTGCGGGTTCTCGCAAATAAATAAACTTAAAAAAAAAAAAAAAAAAAAAAGGAGCAGTTCAACAGACCCATCTCCCACCACAATCCTGCTTTTATCTCCCAAACCGGCCACACACCAAGAACATCTCTCCCACCCAATCTCTGACCTTTTCCTCTGTGCTGGTGTGAGATAAGCTGTCCCAAATCCCCTGGGGAGAGATGAGAAAGGGGCTCATGCCCAGGCCCTGTGCTGATGAAACCCAGAGGAAGACACCAGAGAACAAAAATAAAGCAGGGAGAAGGCTAGCCAAATGACACTAGCCTCAAAGTATGTCTAAAACACGGTCCCTAGAAAAGCATACAGTGTGTGGGGCTTCAGTCTGTGCACAGCATGAGCCAAGGAATTGTGGGGCTAGAAGGGACCTTTGAGATCATCAGGGCCATTTTGCAGGTGAGAAAACAGAGGCCTAGACGACACAAACCAACTGCCAGCCATCTTCCCCCTGAGGTCACTGCCAGCTGCATGGATGGGGCAGGAGTATCTGCCTTACAGCTGTCAGCCCAACAGCCCACGTGTGCTCAGACCATTTCACTTATTGTGGCATCCCCCGGCATCCTTGTTCCGAGAACAAGCAGAATGCCATAAGCATGGCTTCCCTTTCCTTCAGCACACAGCAGCTTTAGCCTGGGCATCTGCTTTGTCTCCCCGTGTCCCATCCCCTACCCCTGCCACCCCTAAGGCCAACTGGGTGAACCGACCACAGAAGGAAAGAATCCATACACACAGAGTTCCATGTCCAGTGGGCACTTTGATGCTCCTGTAATTCCCACTGTGTCTCTTCAGGTAAGGTACCTGAGGCTCTGGGCAGCTAAGCAGCTGGCCTTCAGGGCCTCTGCAGGGAAGTGGGGGGCTGAGCTGTGAATCCAGGAGGATCGCCTCCAGGGCTCTACAGCTCCTTCCAATACAATACTGCAAGGGGAGTCTTCCTGAGTCTCTTTCAGGAAGTGGAAATAAAAAGATCCCAAAGGGGTTCGTGCATCTCACTCTTAGATTTGTAGCAGCAGCACTCCCAATGACACACATGAGGAGATCTTAAACTAGGGTCTCAGGAGCCCCCAAACTAAGTGCAAGTTTGTGGGGAGGAGCCCACAGCATTCATCAGAGACTGCCTCCGCCCCCATCCCCTGCTGTTTCTCTAAAGCTAACCAACCCCAGACATCCTCTCTGGTATCTCTTCTGGGCACTTCTTCAATGAAGAAGTGAGTTGTCCAGGGATACCCAGAAGAACTTGTTTCATGGAGCAAACCTGGGCCTTGCCTTCCCAAAGACAGGCCGGGGCTGCGGCTCTGAGCAGGCGGGTGCTACACCCACCGTACCTGCCGCCCTGTGCCTGCAGCGCTCTCGCTCAGAGCCACTTCCTCATTGCTGCCTCTGCGAGGCTTCCTGCCGAACCCAAGGAGAGCCCGAGTCCTGGGCTGGGTCCCTCACGGCGCTCTGCCCAGCGCCAACACCCCATCAGCCCTGCCGGCTCCCTGGCTTCCTCCTGGAGCCCTCTGGTCCGCTTACTCAGCTAAAATCTGTGTCTGGGCCACTAGCCGTGAGTTCCTCTAGGAAGGAGATCTTGCCTCCCTCACCCTGGACATTTACAGAGCTGGAAGCTGGGCCCAGCACTTAGTAGACACCAACAAAGCACTGTTTAATGAATTTAGGACTAAACAAATGGCAATCGCACTGACAGCTATGCCATCTAATGCTGTGACTGCAGCATTCACAGATGCCGAAGCAATGTTTTTCAAACTTTTGGCGGGGGGCGGGGGGGGGGGGGGCAGCAGAATCCTTTTTCAAACTTGAATTTTATGTGACTCCCGGATACCTACAACAGGGAAGGAGGAGGTTCTCTCTGTAAGAAGCAATGGAGCAGCAACATACCCTCCAGCTTGGCCTCTGTGAGTCCCCTTCACTCACCCCTATGCTCTGCAGAGCTGCTGAAAACCACCAGGCTGCAGAAAGACCACTACAGTCACCACAGTAACTGCTGCTTTGGGCCTGACACCAACCTCCAGCATTGCTCTTCCCTTTGAAAGGAAGAGAAATCCACCCTGAGAAATGACATCTCCTAAATACCCCCAGAAGAAGCCTCATTGGGAAAACACACTACTTCCATTCATCCCACAGCACTGGCTTGAGAGAGGTAGTGACCAGTCTACCTTCACAGCTGAAGTCAAGGGCTTCCCAAGGGCCATACCCAGCATGAAACCCAACCAGCCCAGCCCCATCACCTTCTACACTGCAAAGAGCACAGGCCCCCGCACTCAATGCCTCCTGGAAGCCAGGAGACAGATTTATTTGACAAACACCATAGAGGCCCCTCTCAGTCATCACTGCTCTCCCCTGCTCTCTGCCTCTTGGCCTCCGCAGATGCTCTGGTCCTCAAAAAGCCCCCATAAAAGTCCCGCCTTCAGCCCCACTCTGTCTCAGCTTTAGTTCTGGACTGTTGGAAACCCTTATACCTTCGAGTAACGCATTCACAACTTTAATCCTGGCTCAGCCACCGACTCACTGTACAACCTCAGACAAGTCACTTCCTCTCTCTGAGCCTCAGCTCAGAGCGCCTCTATAAAGTAAAAGGCTTTAACCAGTTCTCTGACAGCCACTCCAGTGTCCAGAGTCTAAGAATAAGGATGGCTGCCCCCAACGATCATGTGAAATGCTGTTACATATCAGACGTGATGTCAGAAGAGCCTAAGAGAAAGCGTAGACCCTTAGCCATAAAGAGCTGCAAACTATGAGGAAATGTATTCCAGAAGTGTGTACGATGTAGCAGAGTGGGAAGAATTCTAGATTTAGAAGGAAAGAAACGAACATTCATCGAGGGCTCTCGTTTGCCAGGCCTGACACCAGCTGCTCACGTACAGCACCAACGTGCATCGACCCCAGCTTTGCCTGTGACGGGCAGTGTGACTTCGGGCAAGTCAGCTCCTCTGAGCCTTAGTTTCCTTATGTGACAGATCACACAGGCAGCGGGTGAGAACCAGATGAGCGTCTGTGACATCATTTGATAAACCTTCAGGAAGCCTCCACATAAGGAGCCAGTCCAGGGCAGTGCCCGACGTCCAGTTCCTCGCTCAAGTGCCAAGCTCAGTCCGAACTTCCATGGCTACCATCTCCCAGGCTCATAAGCGTCCGGCTTTGACTCCTGTACACAATGTAGTTCTACAAGCTCAGACTGAACTAGGAGCCAGCATGTAACTTAGGGAGTCTTCTCCCACACCTGACTTCTGAGTGAAAAATCAATACGCCAGCCAAAACGGACTGTGAGAAAGGGGGCCAGAACCATCCCCCGGGTTTTACAGAGAAAAGCCAACAAGCCGCATCTTCTTGCTGAGTTTATGCTTTTCATTTTTGGATATCAACACACAAGCCCTAGATGTCTTGCAGAGGGATAGGGACCCCTCACCACGGTAGGCTTACTTTAATTCCAAAAGGGAGAGAAAATCACCCTAGTATCAGTCCCTGGGAACCAAGGCCGGGGCTGAAATCAAATCCTGCTAAGGCTTAAGCCTTGGGACCCTGAGGAATGCCAGAGGCTATCTCCAAGAGTGAGTCTACGCAGCTTGTCTGGTTTTCTTTTATTCAAACCACAATGAATCCATCCTCCACCCATCTAACTCCTTCCTTGACCACAGCTACTCTGTGTCTCCCTTCTTGGCTCCTAACTTTTCCCCCTTACCTCTCCCTTCCACCAGTCACCACAGAAACCTCAACCGTCTTTCACCAGATCCAAACCACCAACCACATCCCAATCTAGCTTCACAGTGAGACCAAAACTCACTCACTTCCATGGCCCAGTGTCACCCAACACTCCTCCCAGGGTCTTACAATTCCTTTGATTGGTCCCCTCTTTCCTGAAAAATCCATGGGCTCCACCACCAACCTGGCGTCTGCCTATAACTCCCTTGCCCACACTCAACTCAGGTCTGGTCTATAAACTTGGCCTGTTTCCAAGCCTCCTTCCCCATCATAAAATCCCAGCACCTCAGCTATGCTCCCATAAACCTCCCAAGGCCTGCCTCCCTGACCTCTTGGTCACCCCATAAACCTGCTTACCTGCCACACTCCAAACACCTCTAAAACCCTCCACCCTTTCCCAGAAACCAACCTATCTTTTACAAGGATACTTAACATTCATTCATTCATTCATTCATTCAACAAATGTGTATCAGGCGCCTACTGGGTGCAAAGCACTGCACCAGGCCCTGGAGAAGGCGCAGTGCACCGAGCTAGGAGCTCTCCAAGAGTGTATATATGGTCAAAGCCCTTTTGTAACATTGGCTGACCCACCTCCAATATCCATCTAGTAGACAAGTATGTAAAAGCAAACACGCACTGAGCACTCACTACCTACCAGGCACTGTTCCCAACACTATGTGTGCATTATCTCACTGAATACTCCAGTCAGCCCTGTGAGGCAGATCCTACTATTACTCCATTTTACAGATAGGGAAACAGAACCATACAGACAAAATAACTCAACAGGAATGTGCCAGGCCCAGTGCGAGGTAATCCCAAAAGGTAAGTCCTGGGGATATCCCCATTTTTCAGAGGAAGAAACTGAGGCTTACAAAGAGCACTAACAATCACATCAATAGCTACCATCTACCTAGAGCCGACTTTACACCGGGTTGGGCGCTAAGCTCTTTGCCAGCTTTATCTCATCAAATACTCATACCACCCCAGCGAGGCAAGTCCCCACTTCACGGATGAGGGAACTGAGGCTCTGAAAGGCGAAACAACTTGCCCAAGGTCACAGAGTGAGGAAGCTGGGAGTCCCAGAACTCGAACCCGGGTCTCTCCAAGTCCAGACATCGCGCGACTTGACCAAGGTCACACGTGAGACAGGGGCAGGCGCGGCAAGGGGATCCGGCGCCCCAGCCCCGACCCCAGCGCGCCCCGCGCGCCCGGCCCCTCCGGTCCGCAGCCCAGTGCCCCAACCTCACCTCCAGGCCGCCCGCAGCCCCTCGGCGCGCCCCTGGGGCCAGCGGCCGCCGGGCAGCCCCGCCCCGCGCGGGCCGGCACCTCCCCGCCCGCCTGCCCGCCCGCCCCGAGGCCCCCGTGGGCCGCGCCCGGCAGGGCCCACGCCACCTCCGGCCGCCGCGGCCCTCACCGCTGTCGCCGATGATGAGCAGCTTGAAGAGGTGGTCGTAGTCCCGGGCCATGGCGGGCGGGGGAGGAGCGCGCGGGCGGGCGGGCGGGGTCGGTGCTGGCCTCGCGATCCGCAGCTCCCTCCGGGCTGCTTCAGCAGCGGCGGATCCACTTCCCGAACAAACAGCCGGAACTGACAGAAACACCTCCCTCCGCTCCCCCTCCTCCTCCTCCTCCTCTTCAGCAGCCGCCGCCGCTGCCGCCGCCTCCCTTCTTCCCGCCCCGCCCCGCCAGTGCGCAGGCGCAGCTCCTGGCACCGCCTTTGCGCAGCCGCAGCCGCGGCCAGCCGCGCCCTCTCCGCGCTCCCGCACCGCGCAGGCGCCTTAGCGAGGTCCCGCGGGCGCGGGCTTGCCTTCCTTACGTCTTGTCGGCTAATGTCGCCGCAGCCGCCCGCGGCCCCGGGTGCTTGGAAAGCGGAGGTGCCGTGGAGCCGTGAAGGACGCCGAGAGCGCCGGAGAAGTCCGGCCGTGGCCCAGGACGGACTGACTCCTTCATCTTCAAGAGCCGCAGGCGCTGCGGAGACGGAAAGACAGGCACGCAGTGACCTTGGGGGCGGGGCTTACGCCGAGCTCCCGGTTTCTCGGGACCCAGGACCCGGACACTCCGCCCCCTTCCGCACGGACGCCGCCGTTGAGGTGCCGGTCTCTGGCCTGCGGACTGAATGCCCAGGCACCCGGTGGCTGCCCGGTTTTGCAGGACACGAGTCGCCCGCGGAGCGGAGCGTGAGAGGAGTGTGGCCTTTGAATCCCATCCTAGCCCCGTGATCCCTTGGAGCCTGCGTTGCTTCCTTGGTAAAATGGGGAGGGCAGTTCCAGAATCAGAGCCCCGTCCAACTTGACGCTGAGCCGTTGTGAGCTGCATCCGGAGCCCCAAGCGGCAGCTCCCTCGGCTTCGATTTCACACCGCCTACAGAGTCATATCTCAAAATCGTGTGGTTAGGAAGACCTGGGCTGCCAGGAATTAGGCGGGATTGGGTTTATCATCAGCTCCAGTTTTTTCCAGTTTTAGAGTAAGTTCCCACCTGCCCTAAAAGGGAGATGCTCCTACCACCATCCTGCTTAAGAGAATTGCAGAGATCCCTAAGTTCCTTATAGCTCTCTGTCCCTTTCCCGTCAAGTATCTGTTGAATATTCCCACTTGTTTTATCACTTACATGTTGACTTTATAAAAAGTAATGCTCATGGTTAAAAAACAAAATGTACAGAAGCTTACCCAAAAATACAAATTAGTTTTTCCTTCAGACCCATTCCTCACAGTTAACTCTTGTTAATAAGTTCCTTGGACACCTTAAAGTGCTTAAGAACTATTTGTTGAACTAATAAATGTCTTTCAATGAATTTTCTATGCCTGTGCAAACACATACATGTATGTACGTTGCCTTTTTAACAATATGCTTGGACGTTCTGTCATTTAACAACCGCGTGGTATGGTACGCGGTCATAGGGTTGTACTTTAACCACTCTGCTATTGATAGGCATTCATGTTGTTTGTAATGTTTTATGTAAACAATGTTGCAGGGAAGATCCTTGAACAGCTCATGGAGCATCATACTCCAGTTTTGAGGGTTCTTTCCAGGAGCTAAGAATCGAGTGTGGTGATGTCAGAAAAACATGGGCTTGGAATCTGAAGGTACTACCTGGGAGAGGAATTACTTCATATGACCATTTAAAAGGGGTCCTTGGGGGCACGTGGGTGGCTCAGTCAGTTGAGCCTCAGTCTCTTGATTTCAGCTCACGTCATGATCTTGGTTCATGGGTTCAAGCCCTGCTGTCAGCACAGAGCCTGCTTGAGATTCTCCCTCTCAAACTTTAAAAAATTATTTTTAAAAAGTGATCTTTCTTGGTCTAGGAGAGGTTAGTGGGATCCCCTTTGATTCAGCAGTTCTAAGAAATACAAGGGAAGACGAAAGTGTCTGTGTAGCTACCAGGCAAGCACACTCAACCCTGACCAGCCACTGAGGCAGGAGGCCACTCCAGCTCATCTTCTCAACCAGCTCTGGAGTCAGAGGGACTTTGGTTCAAGTGCCACACCCAACATGGGGCTTGAACTCACAACCCTGAGATCAAGAGTCGCATGTTCTGCCAATTGAGCCAGCCAGGTGCCCCCAAATGCTAACTTTGAAATCCTGGCTCTGTCCCTTAAAAGCTTTCAGATTTGGGATAAGTCACATCACATCTCGGAGCCCGTTTCCTCACAGAATAGTTGTGAGGATTAGAGAGGTTTGTAGATTACCTGGTACATACAGGCATTCGATAAACAGCAACTGATACCGTTAGCCACGGTCATTTTGCACTGGCTCGTTCATACTTTCAGCTGTTTCCTATTGTAGATACCTGTTGCACACATTTCCAAGGCAAGCCTCTCGATACCAGGCTACAGGATACTTTTACTCAAAAGTAGAGCAGAGTTGGCCATTGTGAAGACCAGATTCCTGACTTGCCTGCATGTGTCTTCTGGAAAGGAACAGGCATTAATTCATTTAATCAGTAACTAATGAATGCTTACTACTTACTATATGCTACAGGTTATAGAATAGAGCCTTTTTTCTCCAGGAGCTGTCTTATCAGAGGTAAGACATACTCATAAGGAATTAAAAATACAAGACAATGCAATAGATAAAACAGTTGTCAAATAAGCAGTCTAGACTTCAGAGGAACAGAGCTATCACTTTTAGCTAGAATGATGGAGAAGAGATTTCATTATAAAGGTTTCATGATGGAATTGGAACTTACAAGCCTTGAATGATAGGTGTATTTGGACAGCCGCTGTCACCGCCTGTGAGAATCATCAATTTTGGCTTTGAGAGAGAATTCCCTATAGGCCAGGATATGTGCCTGGTGTCCCCAAAATGAAACAGCATTATTTCCTCTACAAATAACATTTTACATTTATTTAAACTACAATTCAGCAGGGGCACCTCGGTGGCTCAGTCAGTTAAGCATCCGACATGGTTTTGGCTCAGGTCATGAGGCGGAGCCCCGTTTCGCACTCTGTGCTGGCAGTGCAGAGCCTGCTTGGGATTCTCTCTCCATCTCTGTCTGCCCCTCCTGCTGCTCTCTCTCCCTCAAAACAAAACGAAACGGCACAAAATGCTCCACTACATACAATCCAGCTTTGTTCTGGTAGGGAGCTAGGTAGGTAGGTAGGTAGAGTTAGGTAGAAAGGGACAGAGAGAAAGGAAGAGAGAGAAAGAAACTATATATGAACATGGATATAAACTGTGGGGACCTGAGATAGCATCGGTATGCACCGATGAGAAACTTGGTTCCGCTGTTCTGAATAGCCAGTTTACAGATGAGATTTTGCGAGGCCACCTGTTTTGCACAGTAGTCTGGTGCAAGCATGCACGGTGGATTTCTGCTGCTGAGATTTCAGGGAGGTTACTGCTGAAGCTCAGGTGTGCAGCAACAGCAGGAAGGGACAGATGCAAAGGACAATATGCAAACATCAACCAGACAAAGCAGCATTGCAACCAAAAAAAAAAATCACAGAACTTACCTGGCAACTGGAGTCAGGTGCTAATTCAGAAAACACTTGCGTGCCTACTAGGTGCCAGGCACTGTGCTGGCACCGAGGACACAACATGAGCCAAACAAGGCCCATCCTCATGGAGCTTACGATACAATAGGGCAAGACAAGTTGTTCCCTCCTTCAGCACATGTGTGAGAGCTTCCCTGTACCAGGCACTGACATAGGGGAAGCGACAGCAATAAATTAAACTTTAAAACCCCTGCTTTCATGGAGGTGACATTCTGGTAGGGAATACAAATATGTGTCTGGAGACGAAGAGTGGGGACAGCAGCAGACAGAGGCTCACGGGAACAGAGTGACACCATGGAGTGGGCAGGTGTGCTCCTTGGTCAAGAGGTTGGGCAGTGAATGAAAAGACGGTGGTGGTGGTGGTGGTGGTGGTGGTGGTGGTGGTGGCGGTGGGAACAGCAGCGTTGAGTGAAGTTTTTCAGGGTCACAGAAGCAGAGGATAGGCAGAGAGGCGTGAGGATTGAGTAGTAAGGGGTAAACGTGGGCTAAAGGCACTACAGGAGAGGCAGGAAGTGTGTCACCAACGGGAAGGCTGGGAGGATAAGGAAGAGGGGACCTGGAGCCAAAGGCCTTGTGGCAGCCAGCGGTGACCCCGGGGAGCAGCGCGAGAGATGAAGGTCTGTGGGGCAGAGGTCTGGAGGGACCTGGCTGGTCAGCAACGGAATCTAAAGTTGCTGACACAGGTAGTGAGGGAGGCAGACATGTTCTATGGTGTAAATAGGTAAAAGCAGGTGGCAAGTGAGAATTCAGAGCAGGCAGGTGAACTGAACGCCAGGGGCTTTAAAGAAGCCAAGACGGGACACTTCCAACACACTGGTCCCAGGGGGAAAGAATAAAGAGAATTTTGATGGAACTGGAAATCAGCCTCGATTTCTTGCCTACATGCTCGATACCATACTGTGAGACTTCGCAGTGGCCAAGACCAAGTGAACATTAATTAAGTTCCCTGGTTGCAGGGGCCATCCCGGTGTTCTCCGGGACCTAGCATATGGCAGGCACTGGTGTCTGTGGCATTAAAGTGAAGCCACACAGAGATCTGGCAAGTTGGAAGGAACATCAGAAACAATGTAGCTAGGGGCGCCTGGGTGGCTCAGTTGGTTAGGCGTCCGACTTCGGCCTAGGTCATGATCTCACAGTTTGTGAGTTTGAGCCCCGCGTCGGGCTCTGTGCTGACAGCTCAGAGCCTGGGGCCTGCTTCGGATTCTGTGTCTCCTCCTCTCCCCCCCCACCCCCCGCACCTGTGCTCTGTCTCTATCAAGAATAAATAAATGCAAAAATATATATTTTTAAAAAAAGAAACAATGTAGCTAAACTCTCGTGTTTGCTTTCTATGGGGTGTGGACCAATTTTTGGGGTCTGTCACAAGAACTACAGGGTCAACCCCCAACCCACCCAACCAAACACTTCAGTAGGATTTCTCTCCCCTCATCGTTTATATTAGATTAGTGTTTTTCTTTCTTTTTTATTTAACGTTTATTTTTGAGAGACAGAGAACATGAGCGGGGAAGGGGCAGAGAGATGGAGACAGAGGATGCAGAACATCATGACCTAATCCGAAACCAGGAGTTGGTTACTTAACCAACTGAGCCACCCTAATGCCCCCGAGATCAGTGTTGTTGTTGTTGTTGTTTTAATTTTTAACGTTTATTTGTTTTTGACAGAGAGAGAGAGAGCATGAGCAGGGGAGGGGCAAAGAGAGAGGGAGACACAGAATCCAAAGCAGGCTCCAGGCTCTGAGCTGTGAGCACAGAGCCCGAAGCGGGGCTCGAACTCACAGGCCGTAAGGTCATGACCTGAGCCGAAGTCGGACGCTCAACCGACTGAGCCACCCAGGCGCCCAATCGGTGGTTTTTGAAGTGTGGCCTGGGGACCCCCGGGGCTCCCTGAGACCCCTTCAAAGAATCTGCAGTGAAAACATTTTCTCTTAATACCAAGATGTTACTTGCTTTTTCCACTCTCGTTCTTACCCAGTGGAGGTTTCCAGAGCCTACGTGACATGTGACATCACAATAGCTTGAATGCAGGAGCGGACATGAAAATCCAGACATTAAAGACATGTGAAGAATGTAAAACAAAGCTTCTCTCCTCACTAAAATGGCTTTTGCTTTGGAAAACTTTGTTATATTTGTTATGGTTACTTATGGTAACACGTAACGGGTTTATTATTTTTAAAGGAGTACAACTTACAAAGTTGACCAGTTTAGATGTGTATGGTGGTAAATATCAATAAGGAAGAGATACATACGCAAGAGCTCTTTGGGGTGTATACTTTCAAAGCGTAAAGAGTTCCTGAGGCCAAGATATTTGAGAAATGCTGGATTAGATACTGCTACACCCCGGCTTCCCACCCCCTTTACGGGAGTCCAAACGGTAAGAAGGCTCGAATCCTGCTTACGACCAGCTTATGCCATCTCAACCAGAGAAACTGGGTCTCAGAAGAGCATCAGAAGGTGACTGGTGTTTTGCATGTGGACACACACAGGAGTGTCACACAGAAATCCCACAGAGGGAGTAATCCTTGGACCAGTTTTTCCAGTTTCCTGAGCTTCATTAACACCAAGACTATCCTTCCACCAGACAGGCTGCAGGGAACCCTCCTAATACAACTGAGGGGCAGCTGGGAAACACCCAATGAAATAACTGGGCTCCATCTCTTATGAAGAGTAAAACCCAGTCACTCCACAGAACTACATGCCAACAACTTGCCTAGTTTCTTTTGCTGATGGCCCTGGGGCCTGGTGACCCAACTACCAAGAAACATAGGTTTTTCCCAGTTCTGCAGCCAACTGGCCACATGTACCTCCACTTTCCTCCTCATAAAACAAGGACCAGTCCCTTCTGGCCTCCCACGCACCGCTCTAACGATGACAGTAGAGGGCTATCTTGCCCGGGCACCCTGGAGACCCCGTCCCCGTATGGACACGCTCCTCACTCGGCATCTTACACATCCAAACACAGCGGTCATCGCTTCTCAAAAAGAATTTGATTTTTAAGTTCATAAGCTTTTTAAAACTTCGGGCTCACAAAGTTAACACAGCATCTGCCGACTCCAGCCCCAGCAGGGACTCCTGAACAAGAGCTCAGGACTTGTGACACGCCACTGGGGTAACAGTGCCTATGGCTCAGTCCTTTCCCATTGACATCCCCCATTTCTCTCTTACCCACCAAGCAAGTACCTCCCGTGTGCCTGGCCTCATGGAGCATGCTATCTCGCTCACTGCAGACAAGCCTGTGACTGTCCTTGTCACTGTACAGATGAGGACATGTGGGTTCAGGTAAAGCAACATGCTCTGGGCCACCCGACTTAACATTAAGTGAAGGGTCAAACCTGCCTTGATGAGTTCACACAGCTCCACAAGAGAACACCATACAGCACGAAAGCACTGCCTGCATTTCCTTGAAAACATTTTAGAACCTAGATGTTTTTTGAGGCTCTTCCTGTTTCTCCCTATTGTTCTCATTCAGAAAGGCTTGAAGCAATTTACCACATGTCCACACACAACCATACTTAGAGAAACATTCCTAACCACCAATCTTGTTTCAGAATCTGTGCTCGGCAAAACGGGGTCTTCAAATCCCTGCAAACAGAAGAATCAATCCTGCAGGTCCCTTGCCCCTCTCCCGAGCTGGCATCACAGCAGTGAGCCAGAACTTACCTGTACATTTGGTGCCTAGGTCTGTAAAGCATGTCATTCTCTCCCCACATTTTAAACTAATCTCGATGCCCATGATTCCAGAGGTGCCTGGAATCAGGTGAAGGGGTGAGAGGCTCGGTTTAGTTTTCCCTGGGTTAGCTCAGGGCATGTCTTTCAGACACGTGAAGAGAAACATCGGAGTCTCCTCCTTCGAGATCGCTGAAAGTCTTAGAAAATAGCTGTCTTTCCTAAAGCAAGTGTCCTGTGAATGGGGTGAGGTACTGACCAGCCAGCAGGGCATCCAGGTAGATCCTGGGCCAATCACCCAGAGCCACTCAGCCACTGTTGGCCATGTGGGCCAAGACGTGAAGGGGCTGAAGGCCCTGCTACAAAGAGAAAATGCTTGTACCTAACTAACCATCACAGAAGAGAGAAGCCAAGAATATCCGCTCTGGGGACAAACTGCCATTTATTAGCCATATGATCCCAGGGGAATGACTTCTCTCCCTAAATTCCTTCCTCTGGAAAACAGTAACCACAAGAGAACCTACTTCATGGGTTGAGGAGATTAAATGAAAAAAATGCCAAATGTCATCAGTGATAATCACTATTATAACATTGAGAACAAGAGATTCTTAGAGCTTCTATCCCAAATACCTCATTTTACAGATGAGAAAACTGGCCCAGAGAAGTCCGACGGCTTGCCCAAGGTGAAATAGCTCTACCAACCACCAGGGCAAATAGTTTTGCTTCTCTGCTGCCAAGCTCCACTTCCTTCGGGATGTCCAGGGCTGCTGTTTCTAGGATTGCTAGGCCTCCCTCCGGGTCGAGAGGGTCTTCTGTGCCTGCTCCACTGTCCTGTGACAGCCCTTCGAGGCTCATTTCCCAGGAACCCACGCCCTCCCTGCAGACTCAGGGAATGCAATTCAACATGCTCCGGGAGCTTTTGAGTCATCTCTGTCTGTGAATCAACCTCCATCCATCCATCCTGAACAGAGAGATCTCATCCTCCTCCAGTTTCTGGAATAGAACCTGGTGTTTTTCCTTTGGATTTTGCTTACTGAGTGTCTTCCACCTCTAAGTACATCAGATTTCCCTCCCAGTTTCATACTGGGGGCTGAACGTCTGAGATGGACATAAGCATCTATTCTGAGATCCTGGAGGAAACGCTGAAGACTATCCCTCAGGGGCTTACCAGAGCTTTTCCAGCCACACCCCCCTCACACAGAAACTTCATCTGCCTCGCCAGAGCTAACTGGTAGAGGTGACCACATGTGCACACAGCCTGCTGGACATACGCCCCAGGGAACTGAGAGGACACTGCTGACCATCTGAATCCCAGAAGCAGGGAACAGTTCCCATGGCTACCAAAAGCTGCACCCATTGGCTGCTTTGGCTATTGGGACTGACTCAGCCAACCTCTCAAGGTCCCCTGCCGCCCTGGGAGTCTACAATTACATTGAGCCAGCTGAGACCATGCCTGCTACAAGAAAATAGGAAGTCCTATGACATATAAGGCTCAGGCATAGAAAGCAAGGATTTCATCAGAAGTATCTCAGAGGTCACCTTGTCTTTATCAGAAGTGCTGAGTCACAGGGCTACTTTCTACCTTTGCTGCATTAATAAGCCAAGCCTTGCTTTTTTTGATAGAACACTTTAGACTTTTTACAAAATGAGCTCGCTACCACATTTAATCTTCCTTTCTTTTACAGCTCTGACCAGTAATTTCGGTAGAGGTTTATTCCATACTGTGACCAGGGACACAGCCCAGAAAAACTTGCGTCACTGGGCCCAGAAGGGCGTGCTCCGTCAGACAGGACATGTGGATCACGAGCCTTCTAAGAACCAGGAGGAAGGAAGTCATTCATAAAGGAGACAGATGCTGAACTGCAACTTTTCTTTCCTTCGGCAAGTCCTCTAACTACAGCAATGTGGTTCTTTCTTACTCTGCAGAAGGGATGGACTTCTCTTTAACACCTGACTACCAGAAGCTCCCCCACCTTTCTGAGTCAGGACAGAACAGGCAAGTGGCCAATTCAACCCCTGCCTTCTCTATGCTCAGTGAAATCACAGGACCCAAGCTCAGGACAGAGAAGTGCATAAATCTCTACAAGACTTCCAAGAGCAGGAGAGATGCCCAAGAGTCAGAATGCTGCCGGTGCTCACAAGAGCGTTGCAAGTGTCGCCTTATTCCTGATGCACAAAGCTTCATGTTTAATGGATGCTTGGAGATTTTTATAAATCTGCTTGTATCGAGATTAAATCAAAGCCTTTATTAAAACATTCCTCCTTCAAACAACCTGCATTTAAACCAATACCCCTCCCCGACTTGTGAATTGCCAGGGCATTGCGAGTATGTCATGTTCACCTGACAGGGGTCAGATCCAATCGGGCCACACAACATGGCAAAGCCACGCCAAGACACAGCACACCAGGCCGACCTCCATGGTTCAGTGCCCCACTCAGGATCTAGGCAAAGGCTAGTAGCACTGGCTCCCGAAGCAGAACTCAAGCACAGGAGAAGAGGATCCAGAAGTCTGACCCCACCTGTTCCAGACCCAGCCATGCTCAGCCGGATGATCAGCTCTTGGCTACCACTTGGTGAGGCTCACACATGTGCTTTTGTCTCTTCTCCAAAGAAAAGGGTGAGAGATGGAGGAGGCAATTTTCAGTTGTGTGTGGGTTTGATTTAAGGCTTTGGCTGTGGTCTGTTGAAATATTAAAATACTTTCTGGGAACGCCATCTCCTAAGCTCCCCATCGGAACAAACGTATTTTCAAAAATGAAAACATTGAACAAAGAGGTGGAGCCCGGGGGGCGGGGCCTGGGCCTATCAGGTCAGGATGGTGTCATCCACCTGCTCTGTGGAGTCGGCCTGGCTGGCCAGCTTCTTCAGGGACCTTCGGTTGCACTCATTCAGCACCTCCAAACTGGCCACGTCCAGGATCTTGGAGAGGGCCTGTGGGGAAGATGGAAATGAGGAGACGTAGTCAGAAAATACAGCTTCAGGTTTCTCCAAGCCAAGGCAAAAATGAACATTAACCTCAGAACTAGCACTGCTGTGGACTCCGGCAAAATAAGGGGAGTCCGATGGATCCCTGGGAAGCCAAGAAAACCACACCTCATGCTTTTCATGTGCTGAGGCGGGGAGTGGAAGGGCTTTCAGTGCCCTAAATATGGTGGGGAGAGGAGTGCATGAACAGGGCTCCCTCCTGGGATCCGTTCCACACGTTCAGATGCCAAGTGAGACTTTATTTGGATTTCTCCAAAACAGGGCTCTGTTGCCGAAAGAAGCCTGAACACCACAGGAACAGAGGAATGTTTTCAGGCACTAGACCAGTCACCTGACCACAATCTGCCTCTCGACACTCAGCATATGAGGTGGTGGAATATGATGCTTAAAGACTACCATGCAGTAGAGCCGTGTGCCGAGCACCCACAGCAGGCCCTGGAGGGACACCCCAGTCCCAGGCTCCCACCTGAAACACCTCTTCGCCCTGCCGCATCTTGAGGAGGTTGACGATCGCCTGGTCACTGTAGGCTCTCACGACAGTGTTTTTATCCTTGGTATTGTCGAGAAGAGCCTTTAGGATGGGTTTGATGGCCTGGGGGTCCAGGGGAGGCAGCGGGTCCTTGTTGGCCCACCAGATCATCTTCTCAGCCACCAGCCTGATGTCACTGGATGGGTTCTGCAGACACTAAGAAGACCATAAGCTTTTAGTTAGGCACATCCAATCTGTTTTTCAAGGAAGCCCAAATTTCTGCCCTGACATTCCCTCTTCATCCAGAAACTGACCCCAATGCTCGCTTCCAATGGCTTCCTTTCCCATCTTGGGGGTGGGGGGGGCAGTGACAGGTTCTGACTCAGCCCATCTCCTTCTCCCACCTCATCTCATGCTACTCTCTCCCTTTTTCTCACTACTCTTGGTCCACGCAGGGCTATCACTTCCTCGGGGACACCAAGCTCCTTCCCGCCTTCAGGCCTCCGCCCTGACTGGTCCCACAACCTGGGATGTGCCTGCCCGGGGGTCCTCACATGGTTGGCTCCTTCTCCTCCTACAGGCCTCAGCTCAAGTGTCAGCCCATAGAGGTCTCCCATAACAACCCTCTCTAAATTAGGGCCCTCCTCATCCCCATAGGCTTTTTGTGTACCTCCAACTCTACAGATCTTGTCTGCTCCATGCACCTCTATGCCTTGAGGGTCTAGCCCAGCGAGGTACACAGAGGATCTTCAGTAAACAAACACTGATGAACAGCTGCATGCAAGGTGATGCTGTTACATGGGCTCAATCTAACAGGGGCCCTGAGAACTCTCAGCAGGGCTGCAGGCGTCTGCAGGATGGGGCAGTCCCCCTCTGGAACCTCACTATTCAAATTGAGGTCCACACACCAGCAGCACTGATACCGCCCAGGAACTGGTTACAAAGGCAGAGTCTCAGACTTAGCCACACCTCTAAAAATGCAGATTCTCGCTCTGATTTGTGTGCACAATTTCTGAAAAGCTTGCTTTATTACACAGGCAGCAGGGTCCCCAGTGTCCAGCTCCCAGGCTTTCCTAATTGACACCTTGCAGCCACCACAATAACAATAATAAGCACCATGCCAGCTAAAAGGAGTCAGGGAAGAAAAGACTTACTAAGATTTGAACCCAGCACGAATTCGGGCCCTGCGTCAGGCTCTGTGCTGACAGCTCAGAGCCTGGAACCTGCTTCACATCTTGTGTTTCCCTCTCTCTCTGCCCCTCCCCCACTCATACTCTCTCTTCACTCTCAAAAATAAACATTTAAAAAAAAAAAAAAAAAGGTTTGAACCCAGGTCTGTCCCAAATTTTACTAAATCCAGATGCCTGGAAGGAATACCTCAGATAGTGGTTCTTAAAGTCTTATGTGCAAAATATATAAACAGCTCTCAAAACTTCAGTATTAGGAAAGAAAAAACACAATTTTAAGAACAGCAAAAGACATCAATAAACACTCTACCAAGTGAATGTGGGGATGGCTAATAAGCACATAAAAATTGTTCTACATCAGGGCGTCTGGGTGGCTCAGTGAGTTGAGTGTCTGACTTGATTTTAGCTCAGGTCTTGATTTCACAGTTGCAAAATCAAGCCCCAAATCAGGCTCCATGTGAGGCACGGAGTCTGCTTAAGATTCTCTCCCTCCCCAGCTCTGCCCCTCCCCTACTCGCACTCAAAAAAAAAATTGTTCTACATCATTAGCCATAAACAAATGCAAACTAAACCACAATATGATACTATAGTACACTTTTGAGAAAGGATAAAATTAAAACAAAAAAAAAAGTTAAAAAAAAAACAACAAAATAGTGATTCTTAATTTGATTTGGGGTTACAGGTCTACTTGAGAATCTGACAAGTCAGGCACTCTTCCGGAGGAAAAAAAGCACACAGAATCACTTTGTGTTCCACTCCCAAGGGTTCAGAGACCTCCCAGAGCTCTCCGCAGAGAACTCCTAGAACACAGTCACACAGCACACTTCCAGTGTTCTTTGGACATGGGTCCTTCTCACAAGCCAGGCTGCCCCTACTCACCTTAATGAACAGGCTGGAGAGTTTGGCTGGCAACTGTCCTCCCCCTGTCTCGATGTGATGCTTCATCAGGAATCCCATGCCCCGGATCCCGCTCACTGCGATGGGGATCTGTGGGGACAGGAAAGAGCTGGATGGCACAGCACCCTGCCCCTTCCTCGGAGCAGCAGGGCCAGGCTCTGTCTCATCCCCAGGAACCTCCAGGACACTGGCCCCTCATATAAGCACCCCTGCTATACATACACACACACACACACACACACACACACACACACACACACACACACACAACTTCACATCCAAGACTCTTTGACAGCTTTCTTGCAGACAGCTTTCTTTGCTTCCTGGCTATGAAGCAAACAAAGCCTGTGTGCACTGCTTCCCAAGAACAGGGTTCAGAGAGCTTCTGACATGGAAGGGACCTCTAGACACTCCTACTTAAACTCCTCATTGTTTACAGATGACAGAACTGAGGCCCAGGGAGACCAAGTAGTGGTCCAAGGCCACAGAAAGTTACTGGCAAAGGCAAAATTTGAACCCAGGCCTCTCACCGCCCAGTCTGCAGTAGAGCCCCTCCCCCGCCCCTTGTGCAGTGTCAGCAAGGATACAGCTGTGGAATTTGGGCTAGGGAGGGGGAGAGGGGTGTGGCTGCCCCAAAGCCTTACCCTGTCTGCCATGGCATTGCTGAGGATCATGTCCTGAACTTCACTGCTATACCTGCCCGCACAGAGTCTGCTGGGAGCCACGTTCACAGCCACAGACAGTGCCAGGCTCCGTCCATGCCGAACCATCCAGTCAATGCCAGACACATCCGCTGAGTGGAAGGACACAACCGGGTCAACCTGCACTTTACACTATGCCCCTACCAGCCATGCAGCCCCCAGGCCTACCCAACCTAAGCCCAATGGAAATCCCAGTCCACTGCACATGGACCGCCCTGCCCAATGTGGCACGTTATGAAGAGGTCTCTCTCAAGCTGCTTCAGACTCGCAGCCACATTCCCGGAGCAGAGACGTAAGGGACTATAGGACCACTGGAAACTCCATTTTGTTTTAAGAGCTGGATTCCCCAAGGAGAGACTAGCTGCCAGAAGACCCCCCCCGAGGGAAAGGGGAGACAAGGCCCTGCAGGGGGTCCCCAGTGCACAGGAGACCTACCCAGCAAGCACTGCTGAAGGACAGCGCTGAGCTCCTCTTCAGTCAGAAAGGCACACAGCTCACCCAGGCAGCCGGCCGAGGAGATGCGAGTGTTGTCCTGACAGAGCACAGAAGGGAGCAAAAGCCGGCGTGAGCTGCACCACCAGCTGCAAGGTCAATGGGGCCAGCAACTGCCCAGGATGGAGGGCAGGGGAGAAGGCAGAACGAGGCGACTCCAGACTCCTGTCCCCACTCCAGGCACGTGCGCTCCTGCTGCCAGAGCGGGACTGCCATTCATGGCAGCCGCCACTGGGCGTGGAGCAAACAACCACACACCCAGCACTTCTCTCAATTATAGAAAACTCCAGTGTGCGTGCATATGGTGATCATCATCACAATGGCAATAATACCCGTATTTACGTAGCACCTCTCTTCTTAGAAAGTCAGAACATTTTCCGCGTATTATCTCAATTCCTATCAACAGCTCTGGGAGGCAGCGAGGGGCGGCCCCTGCCCACATCACTGGACGTCAGCTAGAGAACTGCTCTGAGCTCCTTTCCTTCCAGCCCCGCTCCCCTGCCAACCTTGTGTGTCATCTTGTGTCCAGAGCGACACCCTGGAATCTCTCTACTGTGTCAGTGCCCTAGCACCACCTCCCTTATTCAGGTTTGTCATAGGGAAGTCAGAATGAAGCCACTAATCAACCTAAGGAGGACAAGCAAAAGCTGAGCATTTTCTGTCAAAATCAAAGCCAGATACACAACCTGCTCCCTGCTGCTCCTCCCTAGCCAACTAATCACGGGATAGCAAGGGAGTGGATTTTTAAGATACATACTGTGTTATTAATAAGTGCCAATCTGATGTGCACACAGACCACAAACCAACCCACCAACCAAGGACTAATGACCTGCTGAGTGGCTAATGCCAGGCTGGCACCCTGGTTGGCCACCATTGATCCAGGGGAAGCTCTGAGTTGGGGGGAAGATGGTCAGACCACTGTTTGCACCTCTGAGCTCCAGGCAGAAGCCCAGGTGCCAAGCAAGGCTAAAGCTGGCTCTCTCTGACGCCCACTCTCTCCAACAGGATCTATTTTAAGCTCCACTGTGGTGAAATGCAAATTGGCCTAAATACTAACTTTTTCTTGCACTGGGCATGGCCCTGTAAAAACCCTCACAGAGAAGGGTGGGGGGGGGGGCTCTAGTCAGGGAGCAGCAGGTGGAATGAGGCCAGATTTCCACAGCCGTGGTAAGCCCAGCAGCAACAAGGGCTGGCCCCACTGAGTGCGCTACAAGTGCAAACCATGTGAACCCACAGGCTCAGTCCAGAGATTAACCCCACAACAGAGGGCTGTCAGAGGAGAAAGAGAAAATTCTTATCTAGACTCAGTCGCTGGGCAGCCAACGAGTACTTAACACACGCTTCCAGGCTGGGAAAGGAAGGGCCGTGCTGGAACGGAGACAGCACCGGGGGTCCCAAAGCTCAGACTGTGGCTGACTCCACCTTGCTAGGGCATGGCCCCAGGCAAGTCTCACCCTCTCCAACAGTGCTAAGACCTCCGACCTGGTGTCCCAGACACCAGATGCCAAACTTCCTTTCTATTTTATTTAAGGTGAGAGAGAGAGAAAGAGAGAGAGAGAGAGAAAAAGCAGGAGACAGGCAGAGAGAGAGATCATCCCAAGCAGGCTACAAACTGTCAGAGCAGAGCCCGAAGCAGGGCTTGAACTCACAAACCGTGAGATCATGACCTGAGCCAAATAAAGAGTTGGATGTTTAACCAACTGAGACACCCAGGCACCCTCCCAGATGCCAAATTTCTTAAGGGCTGTGACCATGCTTGCTTCACCTCTGCGAAAGACCCTTTGTCTCAGCAAATGTTTCCTGAACCAATAAACGAATGTCTTCATTTCACACACAGGGACAGGAAAGGCAGAGAGGGAAAGTGGCTCGTTTAAGATTACATGGTAAGTTCACAAGAGCTCCTTACTTACCTTCCTGTGAAAACCTTACCTTCCTTATCTGTGAAACAGAACAACCAATGCCAACACTGCCCGCCCTGTCTCCCTCACAACCAAACGCCTGTTAAACCATAAAGAGTGATAGGAGCATCAGGAGTGATTATGACACTGAGCAGGCAGCAGTTCTTCTAACACAAAACAGACATGTCGACCAAAGCAAAGAGAAGGGGAACCAGTAGAGCCCACCAGCCCTGCCATCCACCTGCAGCCATACCTCGTCGTGTCCCAGCATGCTCAGCAGGAGCGAGACAATGTTTTTCCGGATGACCACGTCCACTTTGGCCCCTGCTCCCTGAATCACAAACCTCAGGGCCTGCAGCATGGTGTCCCTACAGAACCAACGCATCCAACTTAAACCCCTCGCTCTTCTTCACCACTGCTCCCTCCCACACAGGCCCAGCCCGGCCCCAGGAGGCTTCAGCATCCGCCTGGCCTCCTCACAGCCACAACACTGCCCCAGCAGCACCTCACCTGACACCTGGGTCTTCCATGACACGGATTCCATTCAATAGCTCTGTGAAGAGGGGGTCCACCTTGATGTGGATGGAGATGAGTTTCCCCAGAGCATCAGCAGCCTTCAGGCGTACCCCCCGGTTGGAGTCCTGCAGGGCTTTGGTAAAAGTGGTCTGCAGCTGGGGCAGGAATGGCTTCAGGGCAATCCCGACCTGTTTGAGAAACCCACATAAGAAACTACGGGTGTGGTGGAGTCCAAGGCCACAGTGTGCGACAGATACGAAATCAATCAGAAACCACCATGAGCTCTTGCACACAGGCTAGGAGTAGATACTCCCGCAGAGAGGGCAGCCAGCACGGACAGGTCCTGCTCAGCCCCGCTATCACCACCTCCAAGGGAGCCACTGGTTGGCTTAAGTGGAGACCAGTCCACACGGACAAGCAACTTGAAACCTCTATCTCCAAATACATGAAAGAACAGCGCAGGTGACGGCTGTCAGCCCCACCGAAGACCTGTTCCAATGCCAAGACAGGGCAACGGACCAGGTGTGTACGGGCAGGTATCATCTTCTGAGCAATAGATATGCAAGCTGAGCACTGACACTGAGCCCTAAGAACAATCCTATGAAACAAATGACCTCAGAAAGTCACCCCTCCCAAGAATGAACATTTACTTCTTCCTAAATGGGAAAAATCAAAGCAGCTGTTTGGAAGTGTGAGAATACTGGGGTCAGGGGCTGCAGGCTGCTGGGAGGCACACCATGGAGTGAAGCTGGTAAACAGGAGGTAGGAACCATCAGGCCACAGATGACATCGACTCATGGGCCTATGGGACAAATTCTGGGAGGAAAGGGCTCCGTTTGTACACAGAGTTCTAAAACACCACAGAAAAGAACAGCACAGAACACAGGTGAAAATGACACTTAATTTTTTAAAAAAGATACTATCTTCCATAGAATAAGGCCGATGCTCACAATGCCACATCTTATCTGGGAAGACGCTCCCCACATCTTTCCCTCAAAAGGGGCAAAAAAGCTACAAATTTTAAGCTTGCTTTTGTTTCCAAACCTCGAGTAAGAATTAAAAAAAAAAAAAATTGTTTTTATAACAACAAATCTCAGTTCTGCTTATAATTTTTTTAAAATCCTAAAGGACTTAATTATCGCCCCGTAAAATGTCAGAAATGGTTAACATGCTGGCTCTTTGCTTCTTACGCTTTTGGCAAACACTGAAGTTACTCCAGCTGCTCTCAAGACTTCCTTTTCAGTCCCTCATCAGACCCTTTGCATCCCTTTTTATGAGGCAGCAATAAAAAACGGAAATATATGTAAACTGTGTAATTGCAATTATGTGGCCTTGGATTTTCTCCTTTGAACCAACAGTTCTTCAAAAAACACCAACGAGCAGGGGCGCCTGGGTGGCTCGGTTGAACGTCCAACTCTTGATGTCCAGCTCTTGATCTTGGTACAGGTCACAATCTCATGGTTTGTGAGTTCAAGCCCCGCATCGGGCTCTGTGCTGGCAGCATGGAGCCTGCTTGGGATTTTCTTTCTCTCTCTCTCTCGCTCAGCCCCTCCCCGATCTCTCTCTCAAAATAAATAAACATTAAAAAAAATTTTTACAACCCACAAAACAGCAACTAGCATTAGTCTGGCACGCTCAGGATGCGTCAGGCACCACCTGACACCACCTTCTCTAGGCCCCAAATCACTTCCAAATCAAGGGTGAGGGCACAAGCTCAGAGGTTACCATACTTTCCCAAGGTCATTCTGGCACAGTGTGAGTCTAGCGTCTAGCATCTCGACTCCCTCTGCCATGCTGTTTCTCCATAATAAGCTCAACGTCCTGCCACATGACACCAACCGGCAGACAGATCAGTTCTTGAAGACCCAAATGGACCAAGAGGTGAATGTGTCAGTGGCTCACCTTGGCCAGCAAGAGGCTGAGTGTCTCGAGCAGGGCTGCCTTTACGTTCCAGCTGAACCGGTCCCCCAGGATGCGGATCAGAGGCCCAGTGATGCTGACCACGGAGGGCCTCAGGGCGTCAGCTGAGGTCAGGCGGATCACCAAACCTAAAGCTTTGGCCGCTTCCTCTTTCTGTTCCGGGCTGCCAGTCAGAACGCCCTCCCGCAACACTGGAAGGATGGAGGTTACTCCCTGACGAGAGAACCACACACGACAGTCAAATCTCAAAGGCACTGGGTCCAGGGGTCTCCTATCCAAAGCACACACCCCTGTCAGCCATCCTCTCTGTGATTCCCTGACAGAGACTGCTTCTGGTGCCAGGGTAACAGCCTGAGAGGGTGCCGGCTGAGGAATAGTCTTGACAGGGCAGTGATGAGAAGGTAACAGCTCTGGTGGGCCTAGCACACATAGGTATACCTGCTGTCTCCTCTGTGACTCACTTGCTCTGGCCGTGGTGGCCTCCACAACTTAAACTGAAGGCAGCACAGACCCTATCCCCATATGGCCACCGTGGGAAAGAAACACGCTTCCGTGAAAGGCCCTAAGTCAGCTGCTCTACCACAGACCCGGGACTGCGGGTGGAGGTGGAGGAAGGCCATATGAACACAGCACCCTCACGATGCCCTGGCTTACCTTCTTTGGGAGGCAGAACCCTGGCACATGCTCGCCTTTGCTCTCATTCCCTATGAGCCGGATTTCTTTGTGCAGTTCTTCAATTAGTGCCAGTTGGTTGCCAGCATCGAGCTTCTGTGGAAGGCCAGGAAAAAGCAGAGAGGATGTCAGGGTTCTGAGTACAGCCCTCCCAAGATGGCTTCAAAGTAATACCTCAGGGGGAAGAGTGTGGGGGGAGTATAAGAAAGACTGGCCATGGATTGATAAATGCTGAAGCTGGCTGACAGGTACGTCATGGCCTATTTTAAGAGTCCAATCTTCCAAGCGTCTGGCATGGTCTATAATCAAAATCTGCTGCAGTCAGCAGTCCCCTCACCTTGGTGATGGCATTCAGGGCATCCCAGCTCTCCTCCAGAACCACCGGGCTGGAGTCGTTGAAGAGGCGGATCAGGCCGGACACCAGGCTCCGCAAGTGGCTGGTGTAGTCAGCCTTCGAGCGTGAACAGTAAATGTTGAGGATGATGGCGGCAGCCTGCCTCATGCCCACCTCAGGGCTTCGGGTGGCTTCCAGCAGATCCTCGATGATGATCCGGTGCCCAGTGTCATCCTCTACTGAGAGGATCACAGCCTGACAGTTGGCCATCTCCTGAAACCACAGGGGACACCCAGACTGAGCACAGCTCCTCAGGGGCAGGCCAGGACAGCTGACAGAAAGCTGCCAGGAGTAATCGTGACACTCACCAGCTGCTCGTCCGGAGTCCCAAGTTTCTCCTTCAGGGCCAACATGACTGCCGGGAGGATCACTCCAAGGTGACGGGTCAAGGCGTCGCCAGCCACAGACGAAAGGAAAGCCAGCACCCGGGTGTTGACAGGCGGAGTCGTCAGCTGTAGAATGATGAACAAGGTCAGCTCAATGAATGCCGCTCCATGCTGGCCACCGTGCTAGACTCTAGGAGATCCCATGGCCACTGTTGAGGGCTAAGTGTCTGCTCCAGGGCCCCCTACACCCACCACCAGCCTTCCCCAACATCTGAGTCCAAAAGGTCTCCATAGCAGGCCTGGAAATAATCATGTAGCCGCGGCCAGGGGGTGCTTGCTGCAGGGTGGGATTACCTTGGGCACGAGGTAGGGAAGCACCACACGACTCTTGATGGCCATAACTTGCTTCAGACCATCCAAGGCAAATTCTGACACTTCCTCATCATCCTGCACAGGAGCACGGAGGGCAATGCTGAGGAGCTGGCTCCTGTCCCCAGCTCTGCTGTCTAGACCAGCCACCGCCAACTTCCTTCACCACTTTCCTCCCTTCCTCCTACCGCACCCACATTTACTGACTATCGAAGGAGAAGCACAGAGCCAAATCTGAGCCCGCTGCACCCACTCCCTTGGGGGGCCCACACTGCGGCTGCCTTGGCAGAATGAGCCCCCCTGCATTTTGCTTCTACAGAGACAGTAAAAGCCAAACTGGTAGGTGTGTGGCAGATCCACTCACCAGCTGCTTCAGTAAAAATGGGAGAATGTCCTCCAGAGCCTGGTGGCCAATGGTGGAGTGCAGCTGCTCGAAGGTCTTGGCCGCTGCTTCTCTGACCTCCTCCAGAGGGTCACACAAAGCCTTCCTCGCCGTGGGTACAAGGGACTCAGAGAAATACAGCACCTGCAACGGAATCCGTGCACTATACCTGATGCAGCAGAGGCAAGGAAGGAGTGGAAGCAAGCAAGGGGAGATGGACAAGGACCTCTGGCCTAGCCAGGCCACCAGCATCCCTTGGCTTGACTCTTAACTTAGTGGTTCTCACTGAAAATGAGCAAGCATACGAACGTAGAGAGGATACGCAGTCTCCACCTGAGGAGTCGGATTTTAAGTGAGTTCTCCAGATACTCTCCATCTCCCACGAGAGCTCCTTCCCACGGTGAGGCCCTGCATGGCATGGCTCCCTCTCCCCTGATTCTTTCTTTGGCTCATCCTCTTGGAAAACTCCCAAGTCCTTCAAGACTCAACTCAAAAAATTGCTTCTCTGTGGCATCTCTGGGGCTACTGTGGGGCCAAGGATAGCTCTGCTCCCTCTGGAAACGGTCCCCCCGAAGCAGAGCGCACTACAAACAGAATCGGGGGACTGATTATGTATCGGCCTCACCGCCGGCAAGGTCTTAGCCTTTGAGAGGACTCAGTAACTATTCCATGAATCGCAACTCTAGTTGGTGACAGAATTTATTTACATTCTTTGCCAAATGCAAACGTAAACCCCCAGTGAATATAATACTTCTACCGATACACTCAGCAGAAGGTGCCAGTAGATCAGAGAATCAGCAATGGCCACATGCTTAACGTTTCTGACTAGCCAGCCACTTTGTAACTTTTATGCCAACTGAGAGCCCTATGCCTGCTCAATCTGTTTCCCAGGCGTGTTTTGAGGATCACCCTCAGAAAGGAAAGTGAGTGCAAAGATCGCCAGCCCCCTGAAAGTGGCTGCTATGGGACGGTAACATTGTCGGAAACGACACACTTCCACCCACTGGGAGCGTAACACTCATCTGCTCTGCTCCCTGTAAGAACGTGTGCAGCCCTCCCGCTCCCACAGCACCAGCACACGCACATGCGCACGGCCTCCCTTCCCTGCCAAGGACACTGCACATTTTAACTGTAGTGCAGTAGTGACACAAAAGGGATTAAACTGGAGAAGCCTCAGTAGTGGTGAGAAAAAGATCATCACCAATTTCTATGGGCCACTCAGGAGTCCCTAGTGATACGGCTTTTCCTGGAACCTGCCCCCAGCCTTCTGAGTCAGGTCACCCGCGAGGCCCTAAGAAGACACTCACAGCGTCTCGGCTGGTGGACTTCATGATCTCGCTCAGTCCGATGCACACACCCTGCCTCTCGTCGCTCTTCTGAGACCTCAGGCCTTCCTCAAGGATGGGGATGATTTCTGGCAGGATTTTCTCCCCTAACTTCCGGACGAGATCGCCCAATGTCCTTGCTGCAATCTGTCAGCAGAGATCAAGCCAGGACATCAATGCCCTACAAACCCCAGGGCACCTGGAAGACGACTCCAGATTGAAGGCCCTGGACTTAACTTCCCCAGATGCCATTAGCCCTGAAGAACCGCCAGGGTGCTTGCAAAACACTAAAAAATACAATTATTTCTTTGTATCACACACACCTACACAACCTAAAGCAAGAGCTGGCACCTTCTATATGAATAGGAAACTTATCAGATGCTGCCTGGTCAAGAGTCAATTTCCCTAAATTGATAACTACAGCCTAGAAGTCACCTCACCTCGTGCTCTTGTCCAAGGGGAGCTGAATAGGGCACAAATGTTTTTAAGGAAAAAAAAAAAATAAACGATCTCCCCTGAGGCCTCACACAAACCCTTCTTTAGCCAAATATGCAGTTTGCTTGCCAGAGATGGGGGTTGGGAGTAGGTCAAAGGGGACTGCCAGAAGCAAACATGAGCCCAGGCTGGGCCCCTCCTCCCAGAGAACATGCCTGACCCAGCCCCTGCCCCAGCCCAGGTCAGCCTCATCTCACATGCTCACCCGTTTCTCATTCCAGACCCAGCAGCCCCCGCCCAGCTTCTGTTGGCTTTTGCACATCCTGCCCTTGTATCTAAAGCACAATTCCCCTGGTCTGGAATTGGCTTTCATCACTACCTCACCTGGTGGGTACTTACTCATCTTTTATCTTCAAGCATCATTTCTTCTGAGAAGCTTTCCCTGACCCCCCCTCCCCCACTGGTCAAAGGCCTGTTACACACATTTGCAGCACCACGCAGCATTTGCTATAGCTGTATTTACATCTGTCTGTGTGATTATTTGATTAACGTCCATCTTCTCTACCACAGTGTAGCTCATGAGGAAAAGAATAAGGCTGCTCTTCTTCTCCATTACATCTCCAGGTTTTAGGCCCCTGCTTAGCACATAGTGGTGCTTAATAAATATTTGTTGTGTGAACATTAATAAAAGGAAACCTCCTTTAGAATGGAGTCAGGAGGCCAGAAAAGGGCACTCCCACACCCTACCACTCTTCATCAACTACAGACCCAAAAGGAAAAGATGAATGTTACAGACCGAACAGGAAAAAGCATATACTTTACTAGCCCAGCAGGATGAAGGAAGATTTTCCTCCTCCACCGGCCAACAGCCCAGCCAATGAGAGACAGTCACAACTGAGCCAATGAATAGCCACTACACTTCAAACTCCCAGTTTACTCCAAGAGACTTTTTGTTTATAACAGCCCTCCCGACACCCTCCCTTCCCTCTTTTATAGGGTGTTCCACTCTTTTGTTCAGTGGACTTGACTATAGTTTTGCATGGCTTACATGTCCCAAACTGCAATTCTTTGCTATTGCCTCAATAAATCCATCTTGAAGGCAAAATAACTGGCTGTTTTATCTTTAAGAGTAACTGTTAAATGACTAATAAATAAATGTTCTCTTAGATAGGGGGCTCTAGGGACCCTAGCCTCTGATGCTGGGTCAGAAGCAAGGTCCAGTAAACTTACGGTTCTCTTATCTGCACAGGTGCTGGCTAGGAAACCCAGCAGCAGCCCAAAGAGAGTAGGCAGGATCTCGCGCAAGGTGCGGGGGGTATTAGAGACCACAATCTTCCAGACATGCAGGGACGCCTGCCGCACAACCAGCTGGGTGTCTGAGCGGCCCATGTAGAGCCCTGCCAACACCCGGTTCCGCCGATCTACCCCCAGGGCAGTGATGATAGCCTACAGCAGTGGAAAAGAAGGGAGAACGCAGGGTGGTGAAGCCTCCGGAGCATGTGTACCAGGGCACATCCCTACCACCACTACGGGTGGAAAACCAACTCGAGGCACGCACCTTATTGGACTGGGCAGTTCCAAAATTATCATCTTCAGAGGCAGTTTCTGTGGTCATCTTCCCGGTGACCCCTGAGATGTGGAACAGGAGATCCCCAAGGAGCTGAACAGAGCTAAACCTGAGGAAGATGCCAGTAACAGAGTCACACAGTTGCGAGGGGCAATCTTGGGGGACAACTGAGCACTGGGCAAAAAATATACTGGAAGGAAGTACACCTAAAATATTCATGGTGGCTACAAATGTCCATCGATGGATGAATGGATAAAGAAGATGTGGTATATATATACAACAGAGTATCACTCAGCAATCAAAAAGAATGAAATCTTGCCATTTGCAACTACGTGCATGGCACTAGAGGGTATTATGCTGAGCGAAATTAGAGAAAGACAAGTATCATATGACTTCACTCATGAGGATTTTAAGATACAAAACAGATGAACGTAAGGGAAGGAAAACAAAAATAATATAAAAACAGCAAGGGGGACAAAACATAAGAGACTCTTAAATACGGAGACAACAGAGGATTACTGGAGGGTTTGTGGGAGGGGGGATGGGCTAAATGGGTAAGGGGCATTAAGGAATCTACTCCTGAAATCATTCTTGTACTATATGCTAACTAATTTGGATATAAATTTTAAAATAATAAATAATAGGGGCTCCTGGGTGGCTCAGTCAGTTAAGCGTCCGACTTCGGCTCAGGTCATGATCTCGCGGTTCATGAGTTTGAGCCCCACATCAGGCTCAAAGTCCAGTAAACTTATAGCTTGGAGCCTGGAGCCTGCTTTGGATTGTGTCTCCCTCTCTCTCTCTGCTCCTCTCCTACTTGCACTGTCTCTGTCTCTCTCTCAAAAATAAATAAAAATTTAAAAATTAATTAATTATTAATAAAAATAAATAAATAAGTAAAAATATATTCATGGTGGCTATCGTGGAATGAGAGAAGTTATAGACAATTTTTTTTTTTTGATTTTAAGAGAGAGAACGTGTGCATGCACACAGAGGAGGGGGGTGGAGAGGGAGGGAGAGGGGGAGATGGGGAGAGGGGGAGAGGGAGAGAGAGGGAGGGAGGGAGGGAGGGAGAGAGGGAGAGAGGGAGGGAGGGGGAGAGGGAGAGAGAGAGAGAGAGAGAGAGAGAGAGAGAGAGAGAGAGAGAGTGAGTCAGTCTCAAGCAGGATCCATGCTCATACCAAATCCGATGTGGGGCTCAATCCCACAAGCCTGGGATCATGACCTGAGACAAAATCAAGAGTCGGGGACATTCAACTGACTGAGCCACCTCGGTGACCCTAGAAGATTTTTGTTTCTTTACACTTTCTCATATTATTTTCTTCCCAAGTTTTCTACTAATGAAGACATATTACTTTAACAATGGGAAAAATCAACATTTTTTAAAAGCATAGGTGAAAGTTTCTGTAATAAAAATTACAACGAAGAGGGAGAGTACAGAAAGAAACATTAACAGAAAATCAGGAATGCTGATCATCAGAAATGATCATCACTAAGAAGAGGCCTAGAAGGATAAACCTTACTTCTCTTCAAATTAAATTAGGTTTATTGTTTTTAATGACTACAAAAATCACAGTCCTATTTGAAGTGAAGATTCAAAAAAACCCATAAAGGGGCGCCTGGGTGGCTCAGTCAGTTAAGTGTCTGATTCTTGATTTTGGCTCAGGTATGATTTCACAGTTCATGAGTTCGAGCCCTGCATCAGGCTCTGTACTGGCATCGCGAGACCTACTTGGTATTCTTTCTCTCTCTCCCTATCTGCCCCTCCCCTGCTTGTGCATGTACATGCACAGATACATACACACACACACACACACACACACACACTCCCTCTCTCTCTCTCTCTCTCACACACACACACACACACAAAATAATCATTAAAAACATTTTTTAATAAAAAAATAAAATTTTCATACAAACTGAAGAACTGAATAGAGCAAACTTTTCAAAAGAGAATCAGAATAGAGACACTGCTACATGAAACTGGAGAGTCACACTGAGTGCTTAAGAGTGCGAGTCTAGAGAGAATTGAAAAGAGTTCTCAGCAACATTCCTGCTCCTCGTTTCTCAGAGTTCCCAAAACGCAAAGCCGGGGCCACTGGGTCTTTCCACCCGAGTCCTTGCCTTATTCTCCAAAGATCATCAAAGAGGCCTTGCTCCAGCTGGGGCAGCAGCAGAGCGATGGCTGTCTCGGCGTACATGGAAATGACCCGCTGGCCTGCACGCAGGGCAGTGTCACGCACAAACTCATTCTCATCAGCAAGAGCCTGTGCAGACAGAGGGTGGGTCAGCCAGGGCTGCTTCCCCCAAGGCACCAGACCCAAAGGAAATGGGACTCCCAGAAGAGCAGGATGAGGATTCTTGCCTCCTAGTCCCAGCTGCTAGGGAGCCTAGACTCCAAGGAGAGCACATGCACCCTGCCCCCCTCAGTAATGGTACCCTCAGCATGGTCCCTGGTGCCTACTTTGAGGATACATGGGATGATGGGCCCCACATAAGGAGTGAACTTGTCCCCAAAGGTGATGGGCAGGTAGTTGAACATCATGATATAGCCATCTCGGACATGGGGTGCAATGTCCACTTTGCTGGCTGTAGCCACGATTTCTGGCATCAGCTTTTCCAACTTCTCCACCCCCAAGCCAGCCATGACCTCGGCCAACCCTGTAACAAAAGGACAGAATGAACTCGCTGGATCGGAAGGATCCTAGACAGCATTCCTGGTCTGGCCCCTGGGCCTGCCCTGGCCTCACCTTGTGCAGCGCCTGAGCGATCCACAGAGCTCTGCTCATAGGTCAGCGTCTCCATAAGCCATGGCAGCAAGTCCTCAAAGCACGACTCCCCCATGCCCTTCACCATGGCCCCAAGAGCCTTTGCAGACACTGTCCGCACCTGCCAGGTAACCAAGAAGCAGGATGGTAGAGTTGCAGCGGCTCAAAACCAGGTGCCCGCACAGGAGCAGGCAGGGGCCCCTAGGATCTCCTTCCCTTTACCAGACAAATGCAAAAGCAGCTTATAGAGAATTCCCAGGAATCAATTTTCTGAGGAGTGGGCTAAAATAACAAGCTCCTGCCTGCCTCTCCTCCCAGACTCACCTCAGGTACAGGGTCCAAAAGAGAGGCTTTCAGGCCAGGCGTCACGCTTGGCAGGTAAGGAGCTAAGTCCTGCAACAACACAAGAGGTGACTCAGGTGGAGGCCTGGCTCCTGCTTCCTCTGGGTCCTGTTCCGGTGTGGCCACTGACCTCACCATTCTGCTGACAAGGAGAGCGCAGCAGGGCTGCTCCCACAGCCAGCAGGGAAGGACAACTGGCAAGGAACCCCACTAACTGGTACCCCAGATGATCACCCAGGAAACCTGTGAGGGATCTGAGGCCCACCCTCAATGGGTACAGAGAGCCCCCAACTAGAGTTCAATGCTCTTCCTCCTCCTGACCTTATCTCAGGACCAAGGCTTGTCCAGCCTCTGGAATCTAGGAAATTATTTCTGGCACTTTCCCTTCAGAACAGTGTTATCATCTTCCCGTTCTTCACCTTAAAAGGTTTATGTCTCTTGGTATAGCATTCAGCTTTAGGGAACAGTTTTAAATATAGAAAAAGCCTTATGTTCGCTGTAGCATCATTTAAAATAGCAGAAAACCTTGGACAGTATAGGACCGACAACAGGATTATATAAGTTATGGTATAGAAATGTATCAGAATATTAAAGAACTATTTAAAAACCAGTTTTGTGAATAACTCATATGTAATAACTCATAACTCATTAAAAATCAGCTTATGTTTAGGAATACAATTTTTTTTGATGTAATAAAAATCATTAGCAGTAACCATTTCCATATTGGAGAACTACAGATACAATTTTTTGTTTCACCAATTTTCCCATTTCCCAAATTCTCTAGGACTAATATCCCTTGTCCACTTTATCTCTTGTGCCCATACCTTCAGCCAGCAAACTATGACTGTGGGAGACAGTGAGCTCACACATGCAGGCCCCTGGGAGCAGGTAAAGTAAATCTCCCAAACTAGGCTAATTTCCTCTAATTTATAGGCTTACAGAAGTAAAAGCTTGTGATGAGAACTGCAAGCAGAGCAGTGGCCACTTTGCCCACATGGGGCCAGGCTGGGCCTTTCTTCCCCCAAAGTCTGTAAAAGAGCCCATGCATGGATGGCCTCCTCTGGGGCCTAATCTGACCTAATAAGAGCTTAAACCATTGTGCTCTACAAGATGCCCAGAGAGTCAGGTCACGATCTGACACTCTGTGAGTTTGAGCCCCGCGTCGGGCTCTGTGCTGACAGCTCAGAGCCTGGAGCCTGTTTCAGATTCTGTGTCTCCCCCTCTCTCTGCCCCTCCCCTGCTCATGCTCTGTCTCTGTCTCAAAAATAAATAAAAACATTAAGATTTAAAAAAAAAAAAAAATGCCCAGAGAGCCTAGATTCCTACCCTCCACCCCAAAATTGTGCATTTCGTCCCCTAAACATAAACAGGGACAAAAGCCCAGACAGCTCTTCTGTGTCTACTGCGGGCAAGGACCCTGTGCCCTAAACCAGCATCTACTGGTCTGTCCAGCACCAGCGCCAGCGCCAGCTGGGCTGCTACCTTCTGGTCCGTCAGGGAGTACATGTTGCCGATAATCTGGGCTGCCATCTTCCGCGTGTCCGTGGAACGGTCCTGAAAGGCTCTCTGGACAATGGGCATGATGAGGGCCAAGGATGGGGCATCGATGAAGTGAACAAACTTGGTATCCAGCAGGGTCTGCAAGCACTTCTGGGTCTTTCTGGAGGGGTCCGTCAGGGCATCCAGCAGGACAGGGGCAATGGCTGCATGTCCAAACAAGAGAGAAGCTGGTCTACACGAGTCTCAGGAGCGGCAAAACTGCCGAGTCCCCAGAACTACATGGGGTCAGAAGAGAAAGGAGTCCGGGGCCACCCCTCACTGGAACCCCACAAGTCACCAGCTGTGGAAGCCAGCCTGTTTACAAAGAGCAATCCCTGCTCCGCCAGGAAGAAAGTAGCAGCTGTCACCCCTTTGCACTGAGCAGCTTGATCTAGCAGGACAACTAGAGTCTGCTTTCAGTGGGAGCTGAGCTGCAGCCACAGTGCTCAGCCTCCGCGGGAGCGCAGCTCAGGCACCACAGTGCCTGATCGTGGAAGGGGCAGCCCAGAGTGGTTTTGCAAAGAAACTGTTTTGAGACGCCAAATGCCCCAAGCCAGTGGTGGCAATGAAACACACAATGCTCAGAGGAGTTACACCCAGATAAAACAAGCTCTTCATGTGAGCACCACCAGCCTGGCAAAAGAAATGCCAAGAGAAATACCTGGCTTATCTTTTCCAAAGTCTGGGGAATTCATCCCCTGTGAAGACCCATGCTGGCCAACAATTGAAAAAAAAACAAAAACTAACAACCCGATTAAAAAATAGGCAAAAGATTTTAAGAGTTCTCCAAAGGAGATATGCAAATGGCCAAGAAGCCCACGAAAAAGTTCAACATCATTAGTCATTAGGGAAATGTAAATCGAAACCACGATTAGATGCCACTTCACATGCACTAGGGTGGCTATGACCAAAAAAGACAGACAATAACAGCGTAGGCAATGAGAACTCTCACACACTGCTGCCGGGAATGTCAAGTGATCCAGCCACTTTGGAAAACAGTCTAGCAGTTCCTGAGAAAGGCAGACAGTTACCATATCATGACCCAGCAATTTCCATTCCTAGGTACCTAAGAGACCTGAACATGTCTAAAAACACCACCATGTACGCAAATGTTTATAGCAGCATTATTTCAAACAGCTAATAAGCAGAAACAACCCAAATGTCCATCAAAAGATGACTTAATAAACAAAATGTGGTCTATCCACAAGATGGATTATTGGGCCATTAAGAAAGCACTGATGCATGCTACAACATGGATGAACCTTAAAAACATTATGCTAAGCTCAAGACGCTAGACACAAAGGGACAAACGCATATGATCCCACTATACGAAGTGTCTGCAACAGGTAAATGCAAAGAAACAGAAAGCCTATTAGTGGCTATCAGGGCCCAGAGGCAGGAAAGGGAATGAAGAGTGAATGCTAACAGGTAGGAGATTTCTTTTTGGGGTGAGGAAAATGTCCTGGAAATAGACTGTGGTGATGCTCGTGTAATTTTGTGAATATACAAAAAAAAAACACCGAATTGTATACATTTTTAAAAAGTGATTTTAATATTATGCAAGTCATATCTTAATTTAAACACACACACACACACACACACACACACACACACACACCCCATGCTGGATTCTCAAAATGAAAGCACTTCCCTTCCTTTGATAGAGATCAAGACTGTTTCCGAGCCTTAGGAATCTCCAAGGCTGTTGAACATTGTAAAAGACAACAAAACCCAAGTATACCTATTCATCCCTTAAAAAACAAAACCACACAGAAAACATCATCTTCTGAATAAACAAAAGTCTGGTAACGCCTGGCTGAACTACATTGAACAATTACCTATGTTCCACACTAAAGCTTAAAAATTCACCTTGCTTAGCGAGGTGGCTGCTGGGTTTTGTTTCTAGAAATCAACCTCTTGCCATCACTCAATCAAGAACCACACGACAGGGGCGCCCGGATGGCTCAGTCGGTTGAGCGTCTCTTGATTTCGGCTCAGGTCATGATCCCAGAGTCATGGCACTGGGCTGAGTGTGGAGCCTGCTTGGGATTCTCTCCCTCTGCCCCTCTCCCCCGCAAGCATGCATTCTCTCTGAAGTAAATATATTTTTAAAAAAGAACCACACTACAGAGCACAATTAAGGGGAATAACCCTTCCCTAATCTTCCCCTCTATCACATATCTTCTGCAATGAAACAGAATAGAAAGTTCCCAAATAATGTACGATGCTGATGTGGCCCAGAATATGTCATTTAATTCTGTTGACTTCAGGGCTCAGCTTAGTGCACAGGATCTCTCAGAGTCAAGCGCTTCTGAGCCAATGACTCAGTTTCTCCATTTATGCAGTCAACGATGACAGCTCCAGACCAGTGGCAAAACTACTTCCAAACTACTTCCCACTAATTGTTCTAGAAAAAGGGCTTCCCAGAATTTAGAGGTTATTTCAATGTGAGCATATCTGTCCTCAGAGGGCAAAGATCTTTGCTGAATGCCTGTTCCCTGCAGTGTCCGGGGATGGGAGGAGGAGCCAGGGAGAAGCATACCCAGGATCTCCGGATTCCTGATGACGGAGCCGATCTGCCTGAGCGCCTGCTGTCCAGCCTTCTGCACTTTGACATGGGAGTCAGTGAGCACCTCCGTAAGCTTGGGCACGATGTTGGGCAGGCAGGATGACAGCTGCTTGGGAGCACAGTACGCCATTGCCCCAAGCAGCTCCACCGACCCTGCAGATGGCAGACACAGGCCAAGCATGGAATCACTGAGCACAGGCCAGGGAGCCACTTGTGCCAGCTGCCTGAGCAAGGGACAACCGGCCTGCCCCTCTGCAGAGTGTGGCAGACTGCAGACTGTGGCCCCTCAGGCAGTCCCCAGGGGGAGGGGCAAGGAAGTTGGGGGGTGATGTGACTCCAGCAGAGCGAGCACAATGCTCCTGAGTCCTACTGAGCCACAGGATTCTGGGTGTCATGCAAGGCGGTATAGGGAAAAGAGGAGAGACCAGGATGGGGGAAAACCTGGCTGAGTCCTGGTGGTGGTCTAAGGCCGATTCACTGAATCTCTCTGGCCTAGTTTCTTTACTCACATGTGAAGAAACTCATTTAGATCTGTGATTTTTCAAACTGCAGGGCAAAGCCTGAAGGACTGAGGGGAAGGCCAAAGGAGAGGTCAAGTAGGAAGGCCCCAGATCTTGACCCTGCCCAAACCAGAACAGCTCTGCTTGTATCTGCTTTGCATATTTGGATGCCAGATAAGATTCTATTTTTAAAAAGGAACTTAAGGGGGAAAAAACTTTAAAGTCACAGAAAGTAGCCACAGACTAATTTTAAGGCTCTGGGATTTCCTCGCTGAGGGCAATGGTTCCTGCCAGGGGCCTGTTCTTTGCATGAAAGCGCACAAATTATTGAAGGACTGAGGCGCATGATGACTCAGAGGGTCTTGGCCTTCCCATGGGCTGGGGAGCACACATGCACAGGACAAGACCCCTAGATGGCTTCCTGGATCCCTGCAAGGGCAGTCTTCAGAAAAGGAAGTTGGACAGAGACATAGAAGGAAGCAGCTTACCAGCTTTGGTCCTCCAGGATTCCTCCTCCAGGGCAGCCAGTAAGGAGGGGAGCACCAGCTTTACCCCGTGAGCACTCAGGTTGCTCATCACAGCCTTGGCACAATCATCTGCAGCCTCAAGGGAGAAGAAAAGGCAATCAGGGGCCTCCTTGCCCAAGCAAGGGTCAAGGCCTGACAGCAGACTGAGTGTTCCCCCTGGCGACCAACACTTAATTGGGGTCTCCTGTGTCAGACCCTGTGCCTGGGCCTATAGTCACAGCTGAGAAGGAGAGTTTCTCACCTCACAGAGCTTCAGCACTTTACTGGGAATCAGAAGAGACCGGTGCCCAAGGTATAGGTGGAGAGGTTCTGGAAGCGGGCCCTTCCACCACCTCCGACCCGTGGCTGAAACTCACAGCCAGCGGCAGGCTGGCTGCCAGTGGGTCTCACGTGCAGCCTCAGGACTTACCTCACGCACGTACTGGTTCCCATCCCCGAAGCACAGCAGCAGATGGGGCAGCACATGAACCACGTATGGCTCGAAGAGCTTCCCCAGCATGGTGCAGAGCATCTCGAAGGCAAAGAGGGCTCCTGGGGGAGAGGGTGGGACAGCTGGGAACAGACTGTGCTCTGAAGGCAGCCACAAGATAACCTTCCTGCCACTTCCTCACCCTTTGGACACAATCAAGGCAGCTGTAGGACTAAATCGGCTGCCCTGTGAGGGAGCAGCACCCTCTGCCTCCCCCAGAACAGGGATATGGCTGAGCAGAAAGAGGGAGAGAACAAGGGAGTGTCTGTCACTTCTTGGCACTAATGCCAGTAAGGCCAATTCTCTCTTGGCTGATGGTCTCTGAGTAAGAAATAAAGTCTAGGCCACATCAGCAAGGACCAGATGGAACAAGTTACACAATCTGCCTCCTCAACAGCACACACACAAACACCAACTCTTCAGTGAGGAAGGAAAAGCCCGATAGATTCCTTCCTGTGGCAGCTGTGGGAACCGACTTCCCATATTAGGCAGCCCCAAGCTCAGAGACACTCACCCTCTCGCCGGCGGAAGTTCTTCTTATCCTGGATGGCATCAGTCAGCGCAGCCATCATTTCCTGCTGTTTTAGTGACAGGATACCCAGGCCCTTCACCAGCCCTGCCAGCCCATAGGCGGCCCCTTTGCGCTCTGCGTACTTGTCTGACTCCAGCAGCTGCTGCATCAGCCTCTGGATCATCCCTCCTGCGTCCTCTTTGATGGCTGGCACGAGAGGTGGCAAGCAGCTGGCCACAGATTCCTGCACCTACAGGAGGAGCCCACCTAGTCAGCGCCACAGCTCAACTACGGCCGGTTCCTGGGAGTTGCCACAGTCCTACGCAGCATCTCACCACATGATGTCCCCAAAGCCCACCTCAGCCACTGTCTGTCAGACAACACAGGGCGTCAGACAAGCAAACAGTGTTATACGCCCATGGATGATGCGGGCTCCCTCAGGGTGCACATCTGTTAGGCCTGGGCAGGTGAGAGAAACTCCAGGAAGACTAAACCCACTTGCAAAGAATGGTCCAGGGAGAAGTGCATTACGGTGTTCCTTAAAAATGGCCCAAGTTTTCTAATTTGTCAAAGGCACTGGAAATTCAGCTGGGCCTCACAGGGCCAGGCCCAGATTAACTGGTACCAAAAGACATGATCAATTCTGTCTTCTAGCCATAGCTCAATATGCTGTGCTATCAGAGGCTCGGGCAGGTGAGTGTCTGAATTTCTTTTACCACAATTTTGCAAAGCTACATTTGACGAGAACATTCTGAGTACTCCAAAATGTAAGTCACTTGGGGGTGGGGAGGGGAACATATATTTTCAGAAAAGAAAACAACAATCCTCACACTATGGCTTGGGAGACTACATTAAAAGGTCCCTGAAATGTGTAAGGAACACACAGAAGGTCAGGGAAAGCTCAGCATAAGGAGTGCTGGGTTTACACTAAGTGCAAAAAACAACTGTTAGTAAATGAATAGGGAAAAAAATGAAAACACCTAGTATGAAGCCTACTGGAACAAAGTAACTCCCTCTCCAAGGGTGTTCTTGACCATAAACCAGGCTGTCCCGAGACAGAGGATGACTCCTCGCTGAGAACTGGCCCTTCTGGACCCTGATGCCCAACTCGGCACTAGCACACAGAGGTACATCTATCTACAGTCAGTCCCAATTCCCTAGCTGGCTTGTGGGCCCCAAGCCAGGAGGCAGGTACCTGCTGGGAGGGGGTAGAGAGGGCAGCGATGAGTTTGGCAACAATGGGCTTCACTTTGGGGTCGCTCTTGTCCAGGTGCTTGGCCAGAGAGCCCATGAGGACCACCACACTCTGCCGCACGGCATCGTAGCTGGCATCATTGGGCGCATTCTTCAGGAACTCCTCGAACACTGGCAGCAGTGAGTTGACGTTCTCCTGGAAAGCCAAGCCCACCCTGAGCCTCAAATTAACCCTACAGGCTGTACCTGGGGATGATGGTCTCTGCCCCAAGGACCAAGACCGTGTCTGGCTCTGGGACCGGCATCCTGACAAGCCAGTCAGTAATGCCAGCAGGTTTCCCAGTTTTCTGGCAGGAATGCAGTGGACTTACAAGAATTTAACTACCTTACAGGGTCTTTTGGGCTCAAGAAAAGAAAAATGAAATCTTGCATGGGGCCAGTGGCCCACCAGGCCTCCTGACACTCAGCCTCCCTGTGTCACCACTGCTTAGCCCTGCCTCCTGCCCTGCCTGCTCCTCACCCCCTCAGCTGGCTGAGATCTTTTACCTTCCCATGGGTGTTGAGGGTCGCAAGGGCTGCATCCAACATGCACTTCCGGACATCTGGGTTTCGGTCGTTGAGAGCATCAGGGACAAAAAACTGAAAGAGGGGCTTCACCTGAGAGCTATCCAAACACTGGGAGAGCTTGTTTAGGGCCAAAGCCAAGCCACACCTAAGAAATAAGGGGGTAGCGTGTCAGGCGGCGAGGGCCGGCCAGGAGCCTCCTCTGTGGCGGAATCTTCCCCGACCTGCCACAAGAAAAGGGAGCTTACAGCAGCTCCCTCTGGGGTGCAGAGCACAGCATGGAGCCCACTGCCCAGTGCTTACCACCAGTCTAGACAATCGTCTCAACAACCCATTTGTCAAATGGAGACCTCCTGCCATCTGCCCAGAGTTTACTTCCCTCCAGGGCGACCTTGGGCACTAACAAGCTCTGCCTCTGTTTCCCCACCTGTGAGTACAATGCCCACCCTACCTCCAGGACAGGCTGCAGGAGGGGAGAGAGGTAAGAGAATCAGAGGTAAAGGCACTTGGAAGTGAACATACTATCCTTTTCAGCTATAGAGCAGTGAGAAGGTCCCCAGGGACCTCTGAGGAAACAGAGGCTTGGAGGAAAGGAGAAACATGCCAAAGTCACTCAGCTAGCCCAGGAGGAGCCAGGACTTGAACTGAGGTCTGACTCAGAGGGAGGTCTTGCCCTTTCCTTCCACTGTCCCGTTATTCCACGTTGCCTCCTCTTGGCACCCAACTCACCCAACCTGAGATATCTCAGAAAGCTCTGAGTGGAACAAGATGGCAACGGCCATTATACCTGGCTTCCCACTGATCTGGAGGAGATTCAGAGATAACTCGTCCCAAAGCATCCAGCACTGGGGGTGGCCGCTGCAAAAGACAGGCTGATAAATGTACTGCTGTGCACTCTCCAGTCAACCCAGGCAGGCCAGCCGTCAGCTGTGAGGTGGGAGATCAGTCACAGCCACCCTGGGTCACAGTGGGCTCCAAGACTCCTATCTGGAGCAGGTCGGAGGCCGAGCAGAGTCCAACCCACTCTCACACAGCCCAGCCCGCAGCAGGGCGCACAGGCCACTCACATAGAGCTTCTCCTGGTAAATCTCCATGAGCCTGCCCATAACCTCTGCCGCCTGCCGCTGGTACCGTGCCACAGCCTGGGAGAGGGCTTCAGCCCCGGCCTGCCTCACAGCTGCCTCGTGATAGATGACATCGTCTATCAGCAAGGAGCAGAGGTCCGGCTGCAGATCTAGGCCCATCGTTGACCAGAGCCTGTAGCAGACCAAACAAAGTCGGGGGCTAGTGAGACAAGGGTTTGCAACATCCACTCTGCCAAACACGACCACCCAGCCCTTCTCTTGCTGTTGGCTGAGCTCTCTGGGTCCAGTTATTTCATAAGGGAAGAGAGGACAGAGCAGGAAAAAAAAACCAAAACAATCTTCCAGTGGCTCTCACCTCTCAGCCAGCTTCTGGATCTCTTCCTCCTTGTCAAACTTGACCACCCAGAGCCTCCGCAGAAGGTTCAGGCCATTCTTCTCGTCGGTATCAGGCGCTGGCAATACCATGTGGAGTTCCATCAGTCCCTGAGAGGGGGTGGGATGGGACAGGTGAGGCCCAACCTTTGACCAGAGCCTCTGAGCTGCCTCTTTACCTCCCTCTAAGGCTGTACTATCCAAGACGTAGCCACCAGCCACACATGGGTCTTCAAAATTAAATCAATTAAAATTAACTCTAAGTTCCTCAAACAGCTTTCCCTTTGTGAAATGACGGGCATGTGGGGATAGAATCTTTTTTACCATAAAATTTTAAAACTCTCAGTGTGCAAGACAAACGTCAGAAAAAAAGACATTCCCTTTGTTTTCTTTGAGAAAAATTTTCCACATGGCTATTGTCTTCCACATCTTGCCAAGAACCAGTGAAAACTCAGTCACAGATCAATAGCAAGAGGCAGCAGACTGGCATCAGGAAGCCCTGTCTCATATTCCAAGGGGAACCTTTAGTCTGTGTTCCAAAAGCACCAAGAAAAGCCCAAGCACAAGGTGATGAGTTGAAAAAACAGGGGCACCTGGGTGGCTCAAGTCAGTTAGACATCCAACTCTTGATTTCGGCTCGGGTCATGATCTCACAGTTTGGTTCATGGGTTCCAGCTCCATGTCAGGCTTCACGCTGGCAGTGCAGAACCTGCTTGGGATTCTCTGTCTCTCTGCCCCTCCCCTGCGTGTACGTGCGTGTGCACACTCTCTCGCTCCCTCTCTCAAAAGGAAATAAAAAACTTAAAAAAAAAAAAAAAAGGGAAAAAGAAAAAACAAACTAATCCACTGAGTTTTATCTGTCTATAAAAGTACCAAGATCCACACTCCATTTTAAAAATCTGGTCAAGTCTTCCAAGGTAAAGAAAAAATGGCCAGTGACACACTGACAGCTGCTTTGTTGCTCCCCTTCCTACAATGACCCTGACCCACCCAATGACCTCTTTTCTTTGCCTCCAGGACACCCTGGTGCAGATGTGAGGCATTTCCCATCATTTGAAAGAATGTCCCTCATGCAATTCAAATACTTGCACTGAGAGACAAGGAATACCCCAGCAACCCCAGAAGGGAGTGGGCACGTACCCGGAGCGCAGTGTCCCGCACGCTGGCACAAGGGGACTGTAAGGCACAGAGCAGCACATCCACTTCCTCCTGCTCTGCAAAGGCACAGCCATCCTCGCCACTGCTGCTGGCACACAGGGTAGTCAGGGTGTCTGAAGCCAGAACCTAAGGAAAACATTGATGCGCTGGGCTCGGTCCAGCAAATTACTTACTTCTATGGGATCAGGCAGGAGGCCGGGTGATGGGCTGAGGGGCCCACAGAGGGATATGAACTGAGGACACCCACCCCAAAGCCCTCGTGGGTCCAAGCCCCCTGCTCTAGGCCAAGCTAATGGCACAGCCCATGCAGAATATTCAGGCTGGCCATAACTAGTTGAGAATATTCAGACTGGCACTTTAAAATAGCCTTTTAGCTTGAATCCAAAAGTGAGGGATAAGAAAGAGAACCAGGATTCAACCCCAAGCACTGGGAACTGAGCTCAGAGTCACAAAATGAGTTGCAGCAATAGCCAACTGAAAACCAGATCACCTGCAGGCGGGGAGAGCCTGTCCCGATCACCCAAGTCAGAAGGCGCAACATGGCCACACGAGGCAGCAGCTCCGGGCCATTCTAGGAGAGAAATGTAGGGAAGTCAGGGTGAGGCTCTGGGGAAGGTCTGCAACCACACCTAGGAACACAAACAGCATCCTCTCACCCTCAGGGGAACATTCTGGGTCATACGGCCGACTCCACTGTAGAAACACTGTCAGCTTTACCACTAACTCCATGGGAGCCAACCCCAGTCGGCCACCATCCTCAGGGACTCAAAACAAGTACATTCTGAAACATACTTTAAATTCACAGTACACGAAGTACAGATGACCCACAAACACAGGGATATTTCACTTTACAAGTAGTAAAGAAATGCAGGATGAAATGGGATACTATTCTTTTACCCACCGTTGGCAAGGTGAATTACCACCTGAGGTTGTGTTAGGTACAGAGACAGAACTCTTGGTGAGGGTCTAGCTCAGAGCACACCACATAACCTGGCAACTCCATGCCCAAGAATGTGTCCTATGGAAATGCTTATGCGGCTGCACAAGGGTCATATGTATACAAGGCGGCATAGTGCAGTGCTGCTCAAGATAGGGAAAATACCAACAGGAAGAGTTCATTGAAACATTGGCGCACCTGCAGCACAGAACCCTACACAGCCTGTAAAGCCGCTGGCATTAAAGAAGAATGGAGCATATGGTCATATGAAAGCAGGACAATCAATTTTTGCCTGTGTGGGGCAGTATGTATATATACGTATGTGTATATATGTATACACACACACACACACACACACACATATATATATATATATATTTTTTTTTTTTTTTTTTTTGGCTTCTATGTTCCTGGATTTTTTTTTTTTTTTTTTTTTACGTTCTTGGAATTTTTAAACACATACATACGTTACTTTGGCACATTTTCAGAACATATGTTAAAAAGGAAACCCTTCAGTGAATGAGGTCTAATCTCAAAATCACAAGGAAGTCAAAGGCAGCGTGATCAAAATTATCTTCTGAGTTAGAAAAAAAACTAACAAAACAGGGGTGCCTAGGTGGCTCTGTTGATTAAGCATCTGACTCTTGATTTCGGCTTGGGTCATGATCTTGCGGTTTGTGGGTTTGAGCCCTGCATCGGGCTCTCTGCTGATGGCATGGAGCCTGCATGGGATTCTTTCTCTCTTCCTCTACCTCTGCCGCTTGCCTGCTCACACGTTCTCAGAGTAAATAAACGTTACAAAAAAAAAACAAAAACAAAAACCACACAATAAATTAATAAAAAAATCCTTCAACTTCTCCAAGTCAGAAATTCTCAAGAGACCCGTAAGCTTCTTTGAGGCTGTCAGTGCTGCACTAAAGAGAACATTTGGGTTCTCCTCACCAATGGCTGCTGTGCTAGATATATGCACACACTCTACTACCCCACCAGAACCCGTGATAGGCCAACCAAGTGTGGAGAGCCCCTGCCTCCCTGACCCGCCTCAAGCCAAGGATAGAGCCGAGCTCCCCTGCCAACCTCATCCACGCGCCCTGGGGGATTGTTAGGTGAGGCCCTCAGTTGGGCATGGACGGTGAGGATCTGAAGAATCTGGGCCATGCGCTCTTCCTCCTCCTCGCTGTGGTGGGGCATCTCAGTCAGCACCATCTTTAGAAACGGGAAGACCAAGGAGAAGGCTGGCGCAGACAGGGGCGCAGCATCTGTGAGAGTAAGCAACAGACACACTCTTGCAGGCATCTGCCAAGCTGCCGCCTCAGTTTCCATTCTCCAGGTGAGCAGGCGGAGGGGTGAAGGAGGCTGGAGGCTCCTTCTGATGCCCAGAAGCACAGGATATGATGACAGGGATGAAAGCTGGTAGCCTGGTTCTGCAGCCCATCATGCTCCTACCCCAAACACTGCCCACTTCCAGGATGAGAAAGGTAAAACACACAGGTAGATTCCAGTGACAAGAAGCAGGCTCCCAAGGCGGGGAGGGGTCACAGTAGCTCACAGAATACCAGGACTCAGAAATTCTCCATCTGGTCCAACCCCCCATTTTTCAGAGGAGGAAACAAAGGCCAAGAAGGAAAGTGACTCGCCCAAGGCCACAGCTACAGGAAGCCCTGGGGGACACTGAGGCTCACGAACTTGCTGCACCGGCATATACCACCTCGTGCCCGCTGCCCTTACCTGCACTGTTCCTCACCTGGCTCACCCTTGCCCACCCTGCTGCTGATGGTGTGGCTATGCAGCAGGGTCACCGCCCTCTTCACGGCCACCGACAGCTCTTCCTGGCACCATGACTTATCCAGGGCACACTCTGGCTTCAGCAGGCGTAAAGTCACATGGCTCACCAAAGTGCCTATGTCCAACAGAAGGGACCCAAAGGGGATGACCGATACAAAGACACAGAATCCGGCCTGGGCACAAACCAGGGCCCCCAGGTAGAGGCACGTTATCCCTTAATCCTAGTTCTGCTGTGCCAAACCTAATTTCTCATTTCATGTTCATGGCAGCACCGGGGTGGGGGGGGAGGGGGGGCATGTACGCCAGCAGGAGCTGTCCTTCCAACACTAAGAAGTTAAAAGTGTGAGCCCAGAGTTGTTCAGAAAGGGTAAAACTCTACCCATTTGGAGCTCCCACCTTCCATGTAATAAGCCCAGCCAGCCATTAACAGTTTTGGCAGGCTCCATAAGCACCAACTAACTTTTTCACTCAGAACTGTTCCCAGATTCTAGCCTCACACCCATAGGAATATCCCCTTTAAGCTAGAAAGTCTGCTTAAGGCCATTAACCCATGAGAGTGAGGCCACCATAACACCCAGCCACTACCTGGTCTTTGAATCTCCATAGCTAACAAAAAGCTAAGGGTCACAGAGACCTCTCATCATGGACACGTGGCTGCTCAGCAGCTCTGGGCTGCACTGACCAGCCACGTGGCATCAAACCAACCCCACTGCCACTGAATTTCTGACTGATTAGTTTTAAAATTGTTACAGAAAGACCACACTGATTAGTGTTTAGAAGTCTGTACTCAGAGTGAAGGGACCAACAGACATAAAACAGGAGGGAGGACAGAGGAGGGAGCTCCATGTCGATCCCAAGGATATACAGCTTGAGGTTCCAAGGCTGCTTCCCTATGGAAACAGAAGTCGCTGGCCTAGACCACCGTGTGCCTCCCCACAGGCGCTGAGGGGCATCCCCCACCCCCTCCCGAGCTGCCGTGGGCCCCACCCACAGCCAGCAAACAAGAACTAACCCAAAGCCTTGAGCCTAGGGGGCATGACGCAGGCAGCCAAGGACAGGAAAGGGTTCTTGATCCTGGGAGCAGCCAGGGGAGATTTCAGCAAGGGCAGGAAAGAGTCGACCAAAACAGGGATATACTGGGTCAGGCCAGATGGGTTCTTGGCGAGGATGGTGTCCAGCAGGCCCAGCGCTGCCTCCAGCTCACCGTCCAGCTGCAAGCAGAGTTGGCCGAGGAGGCAGGTCAGCAGGGCCTGCTCCGGACAGCAAGGGGCAGGTCTAGCCTGTGGTAGCAGCAGCCACTCACCTCCTGCAGCCGCCTCCGGACCTGCGCCTCCTTGTCCAGCTGGGCCTGCAGCATCTCCTTCTGCTTACTGGTCAGCTGCACCTCCTCTTTTATACCTTTCTTCTTCTTTATCTCCTAAAGGCAACGAGCAAACCAATTCCGTCTCCAGGGAACAGACCTCCCTCCCTACCACAGAGTAGGGAGTGAGATCTGTCCCACAATCAGCACCATGCCAGCCCAAAGTCTGTGACTTGGGCCCCCAAACCTGCCACATGGCCTCCCCCACCTCCCACAAAGTCCACAGCCACCTGGTTTCCAGAGGATGGAGACAGCAGTAGAGAAGTAATTTCTTATTGCATTCTCTATTGACAAAGGCAAGAAGAGCCTTTAATATGTTAGAAAAATGAAAAGTCCCTCAGTGAGCTGGGAAGGGTATCCTACCCATGCAGCTTCAGATTCTAAACCTTAGCCTCCCTCCCACAGATGCTCTCCCCTAGTATAAGTTGGAGCCTAAAAAAGGCCAAGAAATCACTCATTCATTCAACAAGCATTTATTGAGCACCTCCATTGCGCCAGGCACTGCTCTAGATGCTGGGGATACTGCGGGGAAGAAGGCCAAGTCTCTGCCCTCACGGAGCTCACAATCTAGTGGGCGAAGACAAGCAATGAACATGAACAGGGTGACTTGACAGCGGGATGAAGGTTATAAATGAAGAAATGAAATATGCTGCACAGTAAGCGGGAAGAGGGGTGGGGTCTACTCTGGACTGGGTGGGCAGGGTGGTTGCCTGAGAGGGGGACAAGGGAGACAAGGTGTGGTAAAGGGCCCAGTGTGGTAAAGGGACCTGCTCTGCTGTCAGAATCGACTCGGTTAACAAGCCGAATACACAATTCCCCAAAAGCTACATAGGGCCAGGCCCTATGCATTCTCTCAGGAGGAAAGACGGGTCCCAGCCTCTAGGAGGTGGGGTAACAGGCACGGAATCAAGTCACACCATTTGGTGGGAGAAAGGTAGGAATTGGCCCTCAGCAGAGAGAGAAATTTGTCTTCCTTGAGTTGAGGGGTGGAAAAAGCTAAAGAAAGGGTTAAGTAAAAAGGGTGGTAGGGGGACCCCGGACTGGTGGAGGGGTCAGAAGAGTGTGCCATGGGCCTCAGGATGACCCCAAGGAACGGTATACACAAAGCAGGGAAAGTCACCAGCCTGAGGCCACAAAGCTCAGCAGCCACCTCACGTGTAATGCTTCCATGTACTCACCTCCTTGAGCTCCAGCTCAATGATCTGCTCCTTAAAGGAATAAGCTTTGTTCTCTCGCTTCATGTTGGCCTTCTTTATGCTGTCCTGCTGGGCACTGAAACATCAAAGCAGGTGATCAGCCAGCTTCAAAACAGCCACCAGGTCCTCCAGCCTCCCACCAGTAGTGAAACCCCAGCTAGCTTTGAAGTTGTATGCACCAGGAAAGTACCAGAGACTTGAAATGCTCTTGTATCCCAAGCCTAAGCATGTGCCTGGAACAGAGCAGTACTTGTCCAACGAATGGAAAAGTGGTTTAATTGATTCCTTGCAACAACCCTGTAACGGAGGCCTCTCTCTCTTATAGGTAAGAAAACTAAGGCTTGGGGCAACTGAGCCCATGAGTGGGGGCTCACCTCTGGATGATAGACTTGTCATACAGCTCGCCAGCAGGAGTCTGCATAATGGCAAACTCCTCCCGTGTCACCTGGCGCAATGCAGGGTTCTGCACGGAGGCAGTGATGGTGCTGATGAGCTGTGGAAGGACCCGGTCCGGGGACAGGACGGAGAGGGAGCCCATGGCATTCATGGAAGACTGTCAAACACAGACAGGGTCAGGATGCACCAAGACTGGCACTGGACAGGGGTCCTGCCGTGCCTAAACACCCTGGCTACCAGCTCTTCTTCTTCTTGCCACTGCCTGCTCTTTCTGAGCATTGCCCCCTCCCCGGCGTAAACAGTAGGAGTGTGTGCCTGCCTTCCCAGGAAGCATTTCCCGCTTGGTCTGGTACCAGCACCCTGACTGGGTGACACACTCCTCTACTCTCAATCTCTGTGGTGCAAGTGAAGCTGCCCCCACCTTTTCCAGAGGTGGGCATATGACACAGCCCAAAAGGACAGGCTCAGAAACAAGCACAGGCCCCAAATCAGGTCAACAAGGGCAGTGAGACCCCATGCCAGTTTAAATGATTGGAAAACACAAGCTTTTCTCACTTGGGCTGATAGGGACAAGCTATAAGCCTGGAAGTGTGTCAGCTGCCCTGCTACCAGGGAGGAAGAGACTGTTGGAGAATGAAGCCCCCATCATGGAGAGCAGAGACGAGACACAGATGGAAGAGACAGAGAGATGGCAGAGAGTAAGAGAGACACCACCTACAGTGTCCTGAAGATAACATCTGAGTCCCCGTAGCCAGCATCGTGCAGAGCCAGTCATATCCTGTGACTCAGCAGTGAGAAGAGGCAGGAAGCTCCCTCTTGTGCTTAAACCATGTTTGCATTTTCTGTCACTTGCAACCCAAGGGTCCAAGGCCACGTTTCACCACACCTGCACCTCTTTCGTTGAATCCTCCCTCTGACACTCTGACGTGAGGCCAGAACTAGTCCATATGCCAATCACCTGGTTCAGGGGACTCTGCATGGTGATCCTAGGGATGATCTGATCCAAGTGCCTGGTGATGAAGGCTTCGAGGTCAATCTTCATCCTGGCGAGGAGCGCTGGCCAGAGTCCAGACTGCACTGCCACTGAAGAGAAGGGGAGCAATTTGAGGCCTTCTGCCCAGCCTACCCTCATCCTGCCCAGTGGAGGCCCTGCCCCTCCCACACTCGCCCCAGGCACAGACCTAAGGATGGGTGATGCGAGATGATCAGCATCTCCTGGGCCAGCTGTTCAGTGTTGGTAATGTCACCCTCCAGTCCTGGCACCCCAGAGATGACACAAAGAGCCTCCTGCAGGACCCTCGGAAGTACATAAGCCTTGCCTGCCTCAGTCACCTCCCCAGCATCAGTCACCAGAGCCTCTAAAGGTAGCACCTGCAAGGAAACAACTCATCAGCCCCCACTACTCAGCACCCTGTGCAGGCCTGGCACACAAGAGACAAAGATGCCAGGGGCACGGCTGCCTTTCACACATGGTGTTCTCTGGGGTTCCTGCTGGAGTAGAGACATGCCCAGCTCCCTGCATGGGACTTGCAGGCTGTGAGATGTGCCTGGAAGGAGGAAGCACAAATGACTCTGCACCTAAAAAGCCCATGGGGAGAAAGGTGGCCACAGAAATTGGTCCAGGAGACCCAGCCACAGAGACCACAAGTCTGTCACTGGCCCACATCCCTCAAGCAGGATTAGGGAGGGAGGGACACGGAGTACAAAGAGCACTAAAAAGGGACCTGGTCTTTGGGGTCTACTCTCACTTCTGTCACCCACTGGTGGGGGACGCTGGGCAAGTCATTTCAGCTGCTGGAACCCTGGACAATTCATATAAAATAAAGATATTTAGCCTGTTTTTTTTTTGTTGTTTTTTTTTTTTTTTTTTGAGAGTAAGGGAGAGAGAGGGGGAGAATGCATGAGCAGGGGAAGGGGACAAAGGGAGAGAGAATCTTAAGTAGGCTCCATGCTCAGTGCAGAGCCCAACGTGGGGCCTGATCCCACAGCCCTGGGATCACGACCTGAGCCGAGATCAAGAGTTGGATGTTAACTGACCGAGCCACCCAAGCACCCCATAGCCTACCTGCCTTGTAACAGCAGTGTGAAAAAAGCAAAAGAGAGAATGGGTTGCAAATGCTCTAAAAATTATAAAATGCTTTAAAAAGAAAGTGTTATTCCATTACTCAGTGATAAAAAGATTCAACTACAGGTCACAATTCTGACAAGAAAAGCATCTCTGAAAAGACAAAGAAATTATACGAAATAAGATGTTATCAGAGCTTCAAGGGTAGGGCAGAAGATTCTGGCATCACACAAGTGTCTCAGTGAGAACAGCACAGGAAGAGACCAGCGAACTCCCATGGCATAACTGGGGTAGGCTAAGTGGGTCAGTGAGCCCCAGGTTCTGGACCCCAGCTGCCCTCACCTTGTGAGAACTGAGGACAGCCTTCAGCTCCTCCAGGAGTCCAAATGCCAGCTTAAAGCCCCCAAGAGAGGACAGCAGCTTCCGGACCGTGTGCTGGGCCTGTCTGCGCACACGCCAGGTACGACTCAGGAGCACGGCCACCAGAGCCCGATGGTACTGCCTGCAAGCACAAGGACATAGCACCCTGGGGAAGGTGGATGTGGGCTCTCCGCAGCCAGCCCTCCCACCCTGCACACACGCTGTTTCTCAGGCTCCTGCCGCGGTCTGCCCCATGTGGCCCGAGGGGAAGGTAAACAGGCCTCACGTACTGAACTTTGTTGCCTGTGAGTCTATGCGGGTGATCAAGGAAAAGTCTCTCTGTCAGATGCAGCACAGTACACAGGGCTAGGAGGGGAGACAAACAGCAGAAGTGTTTTTAAAATACAGAACGCATCCAGAAGGAACTGAAAAGGCCTGGAAAATGAACACCAAAATGTAAATGTGATTATCGCTGGATATGAAGTTCCTTTTTTGCTGACAATGTACACAAGTATTTTGGACTGATTAAAAATATAACGCTTCATTCTAATTAAAAATTACTATGCAGTTCTAAAAAAGAGGGTGAGGACACTCACATACTGAAGTAGAATGATTGCCAAGTCTACATAGCACAATGTGTATGGCAGGCAGGCTACCATTTGTGTAAAAAAAGTGAAGAACTAACACAAAAAGACATTTGCTGGTATAAAGTATAAAGTATCAAGGATACACAGAAGCTAATATAACTGGTTCTCCATGGCCAGGGACATTGGGTGGCCAGAGATCAAAGCAGGGGTATGATTTTCAACATAGGCCCTCTTGGATCTTTTATTTTTGAATTATGTGAGTGTATTTCCTATACAAGAACTAATTTTTTTTTTAAATCAGGAAGTGACTAACAGTTTCAGCTCGTTTATAATTGAATGTTGTGATTTGTGAATCAAAAGACTTTTCAAATCACTGATTAGCGGCAGACACCCCTAAGGCAACCTAGAATTTTAAACCTAGAGTTAAAGATCAACTGTTCCTTCTCTGCCAGGAGAGAAACCAGTAGTTTTGTGTCTCCTGGTGGGGGAGTGCAGCCAGCCACACGCTACCATAGTTTCTCAGCTGCCTTGTAATAACACAAGAAAACCTCCGAGACAGCACCAATTACCCAATCAGCTATAATTAAACCTAATATTGCAGCCTCACAACCATTAGCACTCTGTCTCCACAAATCTACCAACTCCCCCATTCCCCAGCCTTCCAAGCCCCACAGGGGTGCATTCATTCCCACGGTGGCTGACAGCCCAGCTGCTGACCACAGCACTCTGGTCCAGTTTTTGCTTAGCTGACTGGTCGAGGCAACAGGCAGTCAGGGAAGGGTCCTCTCTGAAGACCCGCCAGGGAGACTCAGGCCCAACCTCAAGTTCAAGAAAGTCCAACTAAGTCACTCACCATCCTCTGAAGCCATGAGCAGGAATTTCTCAGAAGTGAAAATCTGTTTCTTCTCATCTACAATCAGCTGCCAGAAACCACTCAGTTTGGCCTCTGTAAGAAACAAAAGGTCACTCCATGACATAGCTCACTCCATCTGCCAGGGTTGGTCCCCTCCATCCTGAAGCTGCTGGGGCCAGCTACGTGGACAGATCCTGCTTTGCAGCAGGCAGCAATGCTCCCCCAGCATGGATGGGTCACCCCTAGCCTCACTGCCCACCCCCTCCCCATTCTGAGAACTAACCAGTCCTTCTGGTGTCAATGCCTACATGAAAACCATCTGCTGCCTACAGAGGCCCAGGCAAACATCTCCCACCTGAAGTCCCACCTACTCCAGCTGCCAGGCTGAAACACTTGTTCACACATCGTGCTCTCCCTGGCTGAGGCTGATCTGAACTCACACCCTTCCAGCTGGTGAAATCCTTCCTTCAGGACCCTAGTCCAAAGGCTCCTTTGTGAAGCCTTTCCTGACAGCCAGCACCTAAACCAAAAGGAATCCCTTCTTCAAAACTGCTTTACTGCCACATTTTACCTCAAACAACGGACATACTTTTGCATCTCCTCTCACTAGAGTAAAGCAGCTTAAAATTTGTAGAATCGCGGTCATGTTCATCTCTGCCTTCCTGCCAAGGCAGCGCAGGGTTCTGGAATTTACACAGACGGCACCCAATGGTATAGAAGAGCTGAACTCCATTTCTAACCACAGGAATAAGTTCACATATGTCTGCAGCCAGAGTAGGACATGCACTAAAGCAAGCATGGAATACCAGGAAGCCACAAAAAGAAAGAGAAAGCTCTTTTGGTTGTGCCAATTTGGAATCTTTTCCAAGGCATATTCAGTATCTTCAGTAGAAGAAGACTGGCTAGGGGGAAGCTTTTCAAGGTACACTCTAAAAAAGTCCCACTATACTAAACCCAGGTCAGTCTGGACATTATATACAAACCCTGTCCCAGAGCACTTGAGCAAAAGTGCAAAGGAGGACAGTGACAAGAGCCACTGGCTGTATTCCCATCTCCTAGTGTGACCCTAAGATTCATCCCTGCACACATCCCTAGTGTGACCCTGAGGCATCCCTGTGGCTGCCCCAGTGTGGTGGTGACCAAGCTGATCCTGTGAAATCCTAAACATCAAGACACTCCTCCCAAGGACTATGAATGAGGCGTCATCTGCTACCATCCTGGACAAGCTTAGACCCTTACCAGCCTGCGAGTCAGCCACCGAAAGCTTCGAGAGCAGCAAGGCTGCAGCAACCCCTTCAGTGACTGTGGGAACCTGAGTGCTCTGGGAGGCTGCCTTCTCCACTGTCTGGATGAGCAAAGGCAGTAAGTCCAGGGCCTGCAATAGTGTGTCACCTGTGGAGAGACAAAACTCCTTGTCAGGGGTGACAAGATTACTCAAGAAAGGAATTATCCACTGAGGTCTGAAATGCTAAAGCCCTTCAGTTAACCCTGTCAAATGCTGTGAAGTAGGGGAACTAGAAGCAAACCCAACAACCACAATGTTAGAGCTAGAAGGATCATTGCAAATCCAATAGTTCAGTTATCCGTTTGATGGGTAAGGAGAGACGGAGACAGGTTAAGTAAGTTGCCCAAGGGCACATAGATGGTCGGAGGAGAGCCAGGGCCTATCGCAAACCTAGCAATTTCTTTCTGGGGCTCTTCCCCTACACCAGACAAGCTCACGACCCAAATTCCAAAACCAGAACCAACCTATTGACCTATTAACTAAACCCACTTGGTTAAAATTTAAAAAAAAAAATTTTTTTTAAGTAGAATTCTGTTAAAAAGTACAGCTAAACCGATGTTTTCTTAACTATTAAAGTGTTATATAAGAACATTTTACAATAAAACACATATTTCATTTGGATGAGGTCATGAATTTGAATCTAAAAAAATGTTTATTTTAATGGTTTCTTTTATATTATGCGTACTTTAAAAGTGGCAAGTAGAAACAGCTCAAGCTGAAGAGACTAGTTTAAACCAAGTCTCTGCTATCTAGAACTCAATCTAAATCAAGATTGGTCAATGCAGCAAAACTGTAAACTGACATACAGAGTACAGGCCCTGTAGATAAGGGACACCCTTCTGTGGAATCTCCTAGACATTTCTTTAAACACAGCTCATCACAAGCGTAAGCTTTTTAAAAAAAGAAATACTAGCCTAGGGGTGCCTGGGTGACTTAGTAGGTTGAGCATCCCACTCCCGATTTTGGCTCAGATCATGATCCCAGGGTCATGGGAGTGAGCCCTGTGTCAGGCTCTGCACTGAGTGGGAAGCCTGCTTAAAATTCTCTGTCTCCCTCTGCCCCTCTCCCCAGCTCATGTCCTCTCTCTATAAAAATTAAAAAGAAAAAAATTTAAAAGAAGTATAGCCTATACGAGAAGTAGAAATTAACACTAGAGATTTCTACCTTGGAAATCAAGGAGATCATAGATCCTATGCAGATTGGAAAGTTTCCCCCAGCTTTGCCTGGGAGGTAGATGCCCATGCCCAAATGACAGGTTTGTCAGCCCTGAAGAAAGGGCAGTGCTTGCTTTCCAGTAAGTCCAACGTAAAGTATCCATGAAGTTGGACTTTTTCAATCAGCCAACTCACAATCCCTTGCCCAAGATTTCAGATAATATAGTGACAAGTTATAGTCCTGGGTCCTCTCTGAATGAAGCTTTGTAACTTGAAGGTGTGATATGGGAGAGAAGTCAAAGTCTGCTGTGAAGACTGGGCACTGATCCAGGCTTTGTGAATGATTAAGCCCGAGGCTCCCAGAGGCTCAAAGAAGTGGTGCAAAGTAAGCTGGACTGAATGGGAAAGCTGGGGACGGCGACAATGCCCAGAAGACTCGGTCACCCTTGCAGGGGAGGCATCTCACCTCGGAAGCAGGCCAGCATGCACTGCAGGTAGGCATGCCGCACTGCAGAGGTGGAGGTTTTAAGGCTGAAGGCTTTCTTAAACCATTCGGTGAGCTTCTTGGGCACTTCCGTGGTGAACCGGTTACACCAGAGAGCCAGGACAGAGACAGCGTGCACCAAGGTGCCTTCATGAACTAGGGCAAGAAGCAGAAATCCAGTCAGTTCAGCATCTCAGGCCCATGTCCAATCGCTGCCACCAGCACCCGAAAGCAAGCAAGGGTACAAGGGGGAGGAAGCCGTGATGCTTCAGGGGAGGTCTGCCTTCAGAAGGGGTTCATGGCAGGCAGCTCTGGCTGTGAAAACCGGAGTCAAGAGGGGATCCAGATTGCATCCTTACCATGCGGCACAGTTACCTTCTTGCTGGAGGAACGGAATGAACAGCTCAGCCACAGTCCCATTCAGGACTTGACTAGAAGGCCCAGACACCACGTGATGACTGACACTCCCGATCCCTGTAAGGCAGGGGATTTCCTGCTCAGCACAAAACCACAAACACAGGAGTCTTCCTACCGATGCCCACTTCCCTAGCGGCCATGCCTCTCCTCTGGCCATTAGTGCCTTTCCCTCAATCCCCCCTCCAGATGACCTGCCTTTTAGGGAAGCCAGGCCTCCCTCTCGCTAGACCCAAACAAGTCCCACCTGCCACACAGGCAGGCAGCAGAGTCCTGGAAGCCAGGCTGGGATGTCCAGGATTATCAGAGGAATCAAGATCCAATGACAGACCTGCCTTACTATACCTGAGAGGACGCTGATCTTCTGGGCTACAATGGTCAGTTTTCCCTCCGAGCCTGAGAGGAGAGACGGCAAAGATTCAAACTCCACGTCTGCCACGTTCCCCATGGGGGTGATTAATGTGGTCATGTGTGTGACACCAAGAGACAACCTCTGATTCCAGAAATAGACTTTCTATTGTGAAGCTGGGTTTATAACATTTCCTAGACTTTTTCCTGATTAGAACAGTAGTTTTGCTCTTACAGAAAATTTGAGAAACAAAAAATATAAAGGAAAGCATTTAAAACTCACCCACATGCCCACTACCCAAAGACATTATGAACATTCTGGGGTATTTCCCTCTAGTGTTTCCCTTTATGCATACAATAATGTCTACACTTAAAAAAAAAAAAAAAAAAAAGAGATCACCCCCAACTACACTGCCCTGTGCATGCTTATGTTCACTTCCCATGTCTCATTCTACTGAGAGCCCTCTCCTGGCCACACGGCCTTGACATAAGCAGACTCAGAGCCCCAAGTCCCAGGCAGGTTCCGGCCCCACAGCTCAGCCATTCTCATGGCCAGGAAGGCTTACTCACCACCAAGGATAGCAAACAGGTGCCTGGTCAGGGCTTCTGTCGCAGAAGAGTCGCTGCACTGGCGAGCCAGGTTCCGCAGTGCCAGCACAGCCTCATCCATCAGGCGGGGACTGTTGGACTTCAGCTGACCTGGACACAGAGAGCTGCAGCTCAGAAAGTGCTGAGAGCTGAGGATCCAAGCTTTCATCTTTGTCTTTCCATGTTCCTAATTCTTCCATCCATGAGCTGGGTGTTCTTGTTATAAAGAAGCTCGGGGCACCTGGGTAGCTTAGTGGGTTAAGTGTCCAACTTTGGCTCAGATCACGATCTCAAGGTTTGTGAGTTCAAGCCCAACATTGGGCTCTGTGCTGACAGGTTGGAGCCTGGAGCCTGCTTCGGATTCTCTGCCTCCCTCTCTCTCTGCCCCTCCCCTGCTCACATTCTTTCTCTCTCTCTCTCTCTCTCTCTCTCTCTCTCTCTCTCTCTCCCCCTCCCTCCCTCTCCCTCTCCCTCTCTCAAATAAACAAACATTAAAAGAGTATCAAGAAAGAAATTTTGCAAATGTAGTTTCTTTCTTTCTTAAGATTTTAAAGTAATTTCTACACCCAACATGGGTATCAAACTCACAACCCTGAGATTAGGAGCTGCACACTCTAACTGAGGCAGCCAGGCGTCCCAAATGTAATTTATTTCTAGACTGAGCTGTCCCTGCCCTTTTTCCTAAAATAATTGGGAAAATACATCCAAAACCCCAGGTGCCATCCCAGGGGCTGGAGAGGGGTCAGGATACTCACTAGCCAGTCCTTTCACAATGTCCAGGGCATACTGGCTGAGATCAAGAGTCACTGACGCCAGCAGACTGGAGATAGCTAAGGAGGACAGAAAATACACACCATGTCTATATTAGGTATAAATGCCTACTTCTGCCCTACTCCCCAGCCAATGCGCCACACCAAAGCAACCATTCTTCATCTCCATAAAGTCATGTGAGTGGTCACACCTTTGCCCCTATAGTTTCAAGTGCCACCTCCACAACAAGTTCAAACTGTCTAGAACAGATGTTCTTGACCTGAATGGTTTCCAGAAGGTTCCTGGACCTCTAACTAAAATTGTTTGCAGTATTCCAGGCCGATATACTTTTGTACGTCCTTTTAGCAAGAGGGCCCATGACTTTCCACATATTCTCAAAAGGGTCCCTGATCTCTCTCCCAAGGTCCCAATGAGGTAAACAGTGAATACATCCTTCACTCCATCCCCACCACTTCTGCGGCCAGGCGCCAGAGATGCAACTCATCAGGAAACCCAGCTCCCTCCCACCATCCTGTCTGGCAGCAACCTACTTTCAATAACATTCTCTGGACTTCTCAGTAAGGACTTCTGTATGGTGGGCAGTATCAGATCCTTAAATTCCGAGTGAGACATGTATCGGAGCAGAGGGGCACAGTTATCCTACAAAGAGAAAGGAGTCAGGCACCCAGACTTCATGGGAACAGACCAAGAATACAGGACAGCTCTGAATAAGAATTTAAATGGGATTTAGCTTGTCCAGGTAAGGTCTACTTCTCACTCACCAATAGATACTTCTGAGGCTTTACTTTGCTCATCAGGATGTTCTTCATATAAAAATCCAATAGGGCACTCTACAGAGTACAAAGACTGGTCAGACCAATATTCTGAGTATCTCATCACTGGCCTAAAAGATCCCTTTTGTGGGAGTGCCTCTAAAAACTACAAATCCATAAAAAATAAAATACATACATACATACATGAATAAATAAATAAAATACAAATCAGTGCCTAAATTTCAGCATCACATACGGAGGGCTCATTGATCATACCATTCATCATTTTAAAACCTTCCACAGCTTTCCAGAGCTGCTAGGATCCAGTCCAAAGTCCTTGGCCTGGCTCCCAGGCTGCCTGCTGACCTGCGGCTACCACTCACACCTCTCCAACCCCACTCACTTCCTCTGCCTGGCTTTCTCTGCCCAAAATACCCCTCCTTGGGGCGCCTGGGTGGCTCAGTCGATTGGGCGGCCGACTTCGGCTCAGGTCACGATCTCACACTCCGTGAGTTCGAGCCCCGCGTCGGGCTCTGTGCTGACAGCTCAGAGCCTGGAGCCTGTTTCAGATTCTGTGTCTCCCTCTCTCTCTGTCTCAAAAATAAATGCTCTGTCTCTCTCTGTCTCAAAAATAAATAAACGTTAAAAAAAAAATTTTTTTTTAATAAATAAATAAATAAACCAAAATACCCCTCCTCACCTCCTGACCTTGCTAACACCTATTCACCCTTTAAGTTTCTTTAATAGAGCTGTACCCGTGACCCATGCCCTCTGTCAGGTGCCCCAATATAGAGTATTACTGCTTCCTGCCCCTTTCCTTTGTAGCTCTTATCACAGATATAATCAGATGACCTATCTGTCTGATGGCAGACTCCTCACACTCAGTTCCCCAGAGGCAGGGATCATACCTCCCTGCATCACTGCTGCAACCCCAACAGCTGGCCCAGTGCTTGGCACATAGCAACTGCTCAGTTGTGGGAGACTAAATCATTACATGAACAGGCAAATTATCATCCCAATAACTATGCCAGGATTCACCACAAGCCAGAGCTGGAGGGAAAACTTCCCCAGCTCCTCAAACTTCATATATCAGGGAGAAAGGACAGAGTCTCATATGAGAAAACCAACAGGCTCAGAGAAGGCCAGGGGCTGGGGCCACAAGGACCAGATAAGATCCCCCTCCTCACTTCCAGTGAGTCCACCTGCCTTGTGCCGGTTGACCACATCCATCTCCTTGTGGCTTGTGCAAAACTGCACCAGCAGCCCCAGCATGCCTGCATAGTTCTGGTTGGGTTCCAGGCTGAGAATGGCTGACAAGTACTGCTCCACCAGCCCAGGGTTCTGAAGAGGAAAGTATAAAGCAGGTGTGTCACATGGTGGAGGGTGGCACAGAAGCAGTGTGCACCACCCACCATGCCTCCCGTCACCTCTTTCCACAGCTTGCTGAGCTTCTTCACAGCACCATCGACGGCGTGCCTGTGGGAGCCACCCAGCACCTCCAACAGGAGCAGGCACTGCACCTCGACCTGTCAGGGCCGGGACAGGTTCGAGTCAGGACATGAAACGTGAGTGGAGGCCCCCTGACCCTCACCGCCTGCCCAAGACCTTCATCGGGTCTGCTCAACTCCAGCTAGATCCTCTTCCCTCCCCCACCCCCAAATGGCCCTGGCCCAGAATTACATCTGTTCACTCGAACACGCCATTAATAAGTATTTGTTGAGCACCTAGGAGTCAGACAATGAAAACACACAGAGAAAAGAGAAGACACTACAAAATAAACACACTAGAATATATAATTCCAGTGAGGTAAGTCTCATGCAGGAAAAGGATAAGCATCCTGTTTCATATCTGCCTTGACTTTTCCTTCATTAATTCCACAAATACTTACTGAATACTGACTAAAGGGCAGGCACGATGCTGGGCACTTTGGATATGGAAGTGAAGACCGACAGGATGATCCCAGACTGTGGAGCTCACTGTCCAACCCAGAGTGAAACACGTAATAGGTGCTCAACTAAAAAACCTCAGACTTTATGTGCCACAAACACCCATCACTGGTGAGCAATCTGAATTACTACCCTAACAAAAATCATGTGCTTAAGAAGTCGGCTGTACTCCATTTGCACATGCACAAAACAACAGGTGCATGAGGTTCTTCAAAGGCCTACTAATGGTCATTTTTGTTGTTTACTGTCTCTTACTATAAAAAAAACAGTAAACAACAAAAATGGCCACCAACAGGGGATTAGTTATATATACTGCCATACCTCCACTCAGAGGATCAGTAAACAGTCATCAAGAATGAGAAATTCTTGGGGCAACTGAGTGGCTCAGTCAGTTGAGCGTCAGACTCTTGATTTCAGCTCAGGTTATATCATGGTTCGTGGGTTCAAGCCCCACATCGGGCTCCATGCTGTCAGCATGGAGCCTGCTTGGGATTCTTTCTCTCTCTCTCTGCCCCTCCCCCACTTATGCACACACGTGTGCTCTCTAAGTAAATAAATAAACATTTAAAAAAAGAAAGAGAGGGGCACCGGGGTGGCTCAGTCGGTTAAGCATCTGACTTCAGCTCAGGTCATGATCTCGCGGTTGGTGAGTTTGAGCCCCGCGTGAGGATCTGTGCTGACAGCCCAGAGCTTGGAGTTTGCTTTGGATTCTTTGTCTCCCTCTCTCTCTGCCCCTCCCCAGCTTATGCTCTCTCTCCAAAATAAATAAATAAACATTTTTAGAAAATAATAAACAGAAAAAGAAAAAAAACTCTTTATATGCTATGCTGGAACAAATTCTAAATCTGCTTAGAGAAAAAAACAAGGTGAAAGAAAAAAGTATGTTCAGTATGCTACTATATAAGAAACCCTGTTCAGCAGTATATACAGACAATGTATCCACACACACAAGGAATTAGTAATAGATGGACCCAGGTGGCTAGGGAGGGAAACTGGTGTAGCCTTCTATGTCTGTCCCATTTTGAATTTTTTTTTTTTAATTAGAATAGCTTTTTAAGCTTGCTGACACCACATTCAGAACTGTATTGCTGTTCCTCTCCTGAGAATGTTCTAACCCCTGATCTGGGCATGATTTGTTCCTTCATATCCTTCAGGTCTCTGCTCATATGATGCCTCCTTTGAAGCCTCCTCCCACTGTCACCCTGCACCACACTCTTTCCTCCTTCCTACCTGCCTTTCTGCTGTGTGACCTTCGTCTTACCATTTCTTAGCAGACCTGTGTGGCATCTACCTCCTCCACAAGAGTGTAAGCTCCATGAGGGCAAGGTCCTCTTTCCTGTTCCCAGCTCTTACTGCAGCTCCTAGAGAAACTGAATGAACTACGATCTATGTGTATGGTTGACATCGGCAACGAGTAAAGGAAAAACCCAGATTCGAGACGCTGGAAAAATAAACACAGTCTCATGCTCCTGATGCATTCTGTCCCACAAAGACAACACTCCAGAGTTGACCCCTGCCACTCGTTAACACACAAGTATACTTACCTACCTGGGATAATAAGAAATCACTGGAGATAAGACAAGGAGGGAGCCCCTGATAAAGCATCTTAAAAAGATGATTTTGGTAGCAATGAAACCCACACTCTGAAGGGGGTCCAATTCCACTATCCATTATGTATCAGGTTTCAGTGTTCTTACCCTTCAGGCAGTCACTGATGGCCACTCCATAGTCATCCCCAGAGGATTGCTGGGTAAGCTCCCAGGGACGAGCTCATCAATGTGTCTTATTAACAAGCTGCTTCAGGGAGAGGTGCTACAGTTTTCTAATGCCTCTCATTTACCTGTACAGCCCTCTGTAACGTTCCACAGCCCTTTCACACCTCGTCTTGAGCCCCTCTTCACGACAACTCATGGAGGTGGATGGGGTAGGTGGCACTTTTCCCCATTTTGCAGAAATGGGAAACAGATTCAGAGGTTACATATATGGCCAAATGTCATGGCTGAGAATCAGAACCATACCTCGGGTTCCTTTTCTTTTGTTTTAAAGTTTATCTATTTTGAGACAGAGAGACAGCACAAGTGGGCGAGCAGCATAAGCAAGGGAGGGGCAGAGAGAGGGAGAGAATCACAAGCAGGCTCCACACTGTCAGCACACAGAGCCCAACACAGGGCTTGAACCCACGAACCATGAGATCATGACCTGAAATGAAATTAAGAGTTGGATGCTTAACCAACTGAGCCACCCAGACGGCCCTAGGGCTCCTTTTCAATGAACCGTAAGACCATTCCTCTTGCCCTCCATTAAGCATATCTAGCTGTTCAAAAGAACCTCCCAATCTGGCCTATTGGGCCACCTCTGGTTAGCAGACATGTTGAAAGGCAAGGCAGAGAAGGTGGAAGAAGCAGGCACAGAACAGGTGGAGAGAATTAAAAGATCAAAACACATGGCAAGAAAATTCTGTTCCATTAGCCAGTTCGACACTGAAATCCAAACACAGGGAAAGGAATGATTAGCCGGAAAAATAATAATAATAATAATTTACATTACTGCATTTTCTAATTTACTTGCTTTCTGTCTTCCCTGCTCTGGCCTATCATGTCCTCCACGTATGCCCTGAAGGCAGGAATTGCCCATCAGTGTATTCCCAGAGCCTAGCACCATGCCTGACAGAGAAGCTCAAACACATGTGATGGACAGACGGATGTTATTATGTTGTACTCACGTCCATCCACCAGCATCACACATTCGTGACAATTCAGAGTGCTTGGTCACCAGCACCAAGAAGAGCACTTGGCCAGAGAAGGTGCTTCAACATGTCCCAACTCTGCGCAGAGAGCTGACTGCCACTACTGCAAAGACCCATGGAACCTACCAGTTTGTTCCAGATGTCTCCTTGACGCTTGGCTCTTGAAGGAAAGGCAATGCGCACCAGTAGGCAGGTCCAGGACAGGGCCAGCAAGGCAGCAGAGCCGCTACTCTTACTGCAGGGGGCAGGGAGGCGAAGGATGAGTGCAGAGCAGGAGCCTCCACCTTGGGGACAAATGCTGACCGCAAGGCCCTGCCTGGCATATAGGACCCTCCCTTGACCTACACCTGGAGAGAACTTGAAACTGTTTCCTCGTAAATCATCTGTAACAACTCAGGACAAGGAATGCAGAACTCAGCAGCCAAACTCCCACCTCTTAGCACTCAACAACCATAAAAACAAAAAAGATGCTTTCCCCTATTCAAACAGTGTCCAGTGGGCATTTGGTTTCCCTTCAAAATGGCCTTGCTTCCACTGGTTTCCCAACCCTGTTCCTCAGGAAAGCGGTTTGTCCACTGAGCCTGACATCCTGGCTCCTCCCTCCACACAGCAGGGAGACTGCTGGCGCCAGAGTTTCAGAGAGGAAAGACAGACATGCTCACAACTGCTCCACACAGGTCATCTGCACCAGCTTCTCCCGAATAGGACCCCGCCAAGCCCTGGTAGGCCACACATTTTATCTCTTTACCTGGGGACACCAGCTTTGGAGCCAATGCCTGAAGACTGCAGAGAGTGCAGAAGGTTCTTAGCAGTGGCTTCTGGCTGTGCCTCAGCCAACTGCTGGATGGCAGCCTGCAGGGCCCTGCGGGAGGCTGCATCTCTAGAGGAATGAATGAAGTGGAAAGATGAACACTGGGCGCAGGGGCAGGGCAGCTTAGGCCAAGCGCTGGTCTTTCTCAGGAAAATTGGATTGGACTATATATTCCAGTGGATCACAGATGATGGGATTAGGAAATAACCAGAGAAATCCACCTCCTCCTGGAATTCTGGAAGCAGCTAACAAGAGCAAATGAGCCATCAGAGCTGTAAGGACAACACCAACATTTATGGACCACTTACTACGGACCTCAAACCAGGCCAAGTGCTTTTACACGCATGACTGTTTATGGCGTACAGACTCATGACGTGGCAGGCACTGTCCCAGGAGCTTTACACTTACTAGTTACCACCTATGAGGTAAACAACAGCACAATCCCCATTCTGCAGATGAAGAAAACAGAGGCACAGAGAGGCTAAGGTGACACCTCTCCAAAGCCCAGCCTCTAACCGCTGTCTTGTACCACCTCTCTGCACAAAGGGCTGGAGGCACAGGGTCTTCAGTAGGGACTCACCTGTACCGGTGTAGAGTCAGGCAGAATAATTTGCAGAGCCCTTTCACTGCTCCCTCTGGCAGATCTGAAACCAAAGATCACACACAAATTAATCAGTAGAAACTACTTCATGAGCCCCTGCTTGAGCCAGGCATTCTGCCAGACATAATCTCTACTCACTGGACACTTCCCATAAGTTGGAGATAGAATTCCCTGGAGGAAACAACAGCAAAATCGTACTCCAGAAAAACACCTGGTATAGAAAGGCTGTCCAGCGGACATGTGTTAAAGGAATGAAACGAAGATGATGTTGGTGGCCTCAAAATCTAACATGCTGGCAAGTGACACTTCTGGGGCACTGGGACTATTCTGCTTCTTGACCTGGGTGCTGGTTACACAGGTAGTCAAGTTTGTGAATATTCGGCAGGCTGTTCGCTTATGATACATGAACTCTTCTTTATATAGTTTCTGATAGTTTTTAAAAATAGGACAAAATTTGGGGCACCTGGGTGGCTCAGTCAGTTAAGTGTCCGACTTTGGCTCAGATCATGATCTTGAGGTTCGTGAGTCCAAGCCCCGCATCAGACTTGTTGCTGTCAGCATGGAGCCTGCTTGGGATTCTCCCCCTCTCTCTCTGCTCCATCCCACCTTAAGTGCACGCATGCACTCTCTCTCTCAAAATAAGTAAATAAACTTTAAAAACTTAAGTAAATAAATAAATAAAAATAGGACAAAAATTAAAGTATTCTGAGGGATCTGAAAAAGGCAGAGCAGCTCTAACTAGAGTGGCTTCCAAGTTTCTAAGGATACACAAGCTTGGCCTAGTAGATTCGTAGGCTACGCAAAAATGGAAAGAAAGGGATATACATGCTGAGTGGTGTTAACATGAGCAAAAGTGCAGGGGCAAGAATGCACGAAGCCCATCAGGACACATGAGGAGGAAGAAGAGAAGTAGTAACACCCAGGACTTAATCAGCACTCACAAGGTGCCAGGCCCTGCTCCAAGCACTGACACACAGTAACTCATTTAATCCCTGCAAGATACTTGTATTACTGAGGTCACTTTAAGATAAAGGAATATTGGGGTGCCTGGGTGGCTCAGTCAGTTAAGCTTCTGACTGTTGATTTCAGCTTAGGTCATGATCCCACGGTTTATGTGATCAAGCCCAGTGGGCTACTTGGGACTCTCTTTCTCTCTCTGCCCCTCCCCTGCTCATGCACATGTGCATGCTCTTTCTCTCTCAAAATAAACTTAAAAAAAAAAAAAAGATAAACATGAGTCAGAGAAAGATAAATACCATATGATTTCACTCATTATGTGGAATTTAAGAAACGAAACAGATGAACATAGAGGAGAAAAAAAGAGAGAGGTAAACCATAAAACAGACTCTTAACTACAGAGAACAAACTGAGGATTACCAGAGGGGAGGTGGGTGAGGATGGGTAAATGGGTGATGGAGAGTAAGAAGGGCACTTGTAGTGATGAGCACCGGGTACTGTATGTAAGTGATGAATCACGAAATTCTACATCTGAAACTAGTATTACACTGTATGTTAACTGGAATTTAAATAAAAACTTGCCACTAAAAAACTATATACAGGCCAGCCAAGTGAAAGAGAAACTTTGGTTGTAGCAACAGGGGTCAGTAATGGAAAACCAATCTGTGGCCGGTTCTGCATGCTAGATTAAAGCGTGCAGATGAAAGGGAGAGGGTATGACTGGGGGAATGTAAGCCACAGTGTAAGGCCAACTCCAGCAGGAGACACCAACAGCCAAGGGCTGGCACAGCACTTCATACTTAAGGTACTGAAATGAATGGAGGGGCAGGGACCTTGTCCCCACAGGACCCTAAACACTGTATTGATCCCCTGGACTTGGGGCAATTTCAGTGACCAAAGGAAAGAATGACTAGGGCCAAAAACAGGTTGTGGCTGAGAGCTAACATACACTGGGTGCTTACCAGAGCCAGACATGGTGTTAAGGACTGTCCACACATGTTCTCATTTACTCCTCACACTAACCCTGTGAGGGAGGCAATACTGCCATCTCCATACTCAAAGCAAGGAAACTGGTTCAGACAAGTTAAGTAATTTGAACCAGGTCACAGAGCCTGAAAGTGGCAGAGCCATGGCTAGAACACAGAGCCTGTCTGACCTGAGCCGAGCCCTTCATCACGGACGGCTGTACTAGAGGTTTGTGACTAGAACGAGCAGGCACAGTAGATACTCCATCAGCGAGTCTCAGGGTGCAAGTACACAGAGGCAGGACTGAGGAAAGCTTCAGAGAGGCCTCAGGGCCCCACGGGCTGAGCCATGTTGACCATCTGCAACCAGCACTAGACAGCTTTGAGAAAGTCCTCAACTCCCAGCCTGGCAGAAAATACCTTTCCCCACCTTTGGTTAACTCACTTGGTTATCTGTCACCCTAACAAGAGGAGAGGCCAGAATGATTATCACTACCCAATAGCTCCTCCTTAGACTTAGAAAATTAAAAAATTGAGAACTAATGATTTCTTGAGGAGTAGACAACTTCCCATCATCAGCTTGCACATCAAAGTGACTAAACTTCTTATAAGTATCATTCACCCTGAACAGAAGAACTTCAGGGTGGCTGAACAGTAAAATCATCCTGCAAAGGCCCTGAGTAGTTCATGAACTTCACCCAAACATGTCCAACGCTTTACCCCGTCAAATGGGAAAAGGGCAGTATTCAGCAATTACATAGCAGAAGGCTCAGATGCTATGGCTGGGAAGGCATGTACAGCTGGTACCTTGTCACATGGCAGCCTTTTCTAACCATAATCCTGTTGAGAAAAGTTTCCGGGAAGACTTCTGAAGGTGCCATAAAACTCATACATTAAAGTGTTAACTAAGATGAGAATCTCTTAGAAGCTCACAAACAGGAATGTACTTAATTTACATGCAACTTTAACAAGCTTGGGTAGGTCACCAGGCGACCGTAGGTCAGAAGCAGCAAATGAGCACATGGCTGAAGCAGGCTCTTCACTAATAAGAAGTGAAAGCTGAGGGGAAGGGAGACCCAACTCGACACAGCCATGATTCTCAGACTTCAGTGAATCTAAGAATCACCTAAAGGGCTTATTAATACGCAGATGCTGGGCTCCACCTCCCCCACCCCCACCCGGTCTCTGAATCTGAGTTTCTGCGACAGAGATGAGAATCTGTATGTATCTCAAACAAGTTCTGACATAATGCTGATGCTGCTGGTCCAGGGACCACTTGGGAGGACCAATGCTACACAGTGAAAACACAACAAAAGGTAATTTAAAAGCTAATGAAGATTTATTGGATGAAAGCAAACTTTTTTTTTTAACGTCAGTATAGTTAACATACAGTGTTATATGAAGGCAAACTTGTCTTACACATCCCAGTAGGGAAAGCCCTCAGTTATGGTACAGAATCAGGATAACTACAGGTGCTCAATATTTCCCAAAATGTGTTCCCCAGACCCTGAACTGGTTTTCGGCAAAAGAGAGGTGCAAGGAAAACACAGGGTTAACAAAAGCTTCATAAAGTTAAAGCCCCTTCCCAGAATATGCTGTGAAACTCCCAGAGGGAAGCAGAAAATGTGGCCAAACACCTGTTACCACCTTGCTGACTTCCACGGAACACAGACTGGTGCCCCAAGTCGTAAAGAAAATGTTTTTGCACCTAGTAAATTGCCTAATATTGTTGGTATCTTTTAGAAATATTTCCAATCAAAATGGCTAAAACTGTAACAAATCTCTGGTACCTAAATGGATCAACTCTCCACTAACCCAAATGTTTCAGTGAAGGTGTCAGTGCACAGTACGGCAAGCAAATACGGCAAGTGAAGGCAGAAGGTGCTGCAAGGGAAAGAGACAGCCATGGTTCTAAACAGAGAGTACAGTTTACTTTGAAATGGAATCATCTCTCGGTCACATGGATGGAAAATAAATACCTTTTCCAGCAACACATTTCCCCAGTTCACCGAGGATTTCTCTCCGTTCCTTCACACTGGCTGTTGTCACCTTCCCCGCAAAACGCTTTAGTGTCTCAGAAACCTGTAAAGACCAAACCCACAGAGAAAATTTCAGCAAACTACAAAACAATGAGTGTGTGTGTGTGTGTGTGTGTGTGTGCACGCACGTGCGCACATGCGTGCTAGGGAAGCAGGTGCAGAATTCAGTGAAGCTCTAACCAAGGTTTCTCAACCTCCACAATGCTGACATTCAGAGCTGGATAATTCTTTGCTGTGGAGCCATCTTCATATGCTGTAGGATTCTGAATGGTGTTCTTGACCTCTACCCTCCGAGATGCCAATAACAGCATTCCACTCCTCCTGCCTCAGCTGACAATCCGAATTGTCTCCAGACATTGTCGAATGTCTCCTCGAGGGCAAAATCATTCTCCAGTTGACATGTACTGTTTTAACCCAGTCAACTAGTCAATACTGATATCTTACTTAAATTTAGACAGGGGCGCCTGGGTGGCTCAGTCAGTTAAGTGTCCGACTTTGGCTCAGGTCATGATCTCGCAGTTTATGAACTCGATCTCCACATCGGGCTCTGTGCTGACAGCTCAGAGCACGGAGACTGCTGAATATCTATGTCTCCCTCTCTGGATGCCCCTCCCCAACTCATGCACATGTGCAAGCACACTCTCTCTCTCAAAAATAAATAAACATTAAGAAAATAAATAAATAAAAAGAAAGAAATTTAGACAAAAAAAGGCAAGGCAAAAGGCCAAAACTTCAGGACAGAAAATACCCTTTCACAATTATGTAAATTCTGGTGAGGGCCCACCACATATCAGTGTCTTCCCTTTATATCAGCTCATGTTAACCTCCCACAACGGGAATGTCAGTATCCTGGCAGGTCATTAGCAGAACATAAGCACAGTGGCTGAAGGGTAGAAGGTAAAGAGGCTGAATCCCAGCTCTGCCTCTTACCAGCTGTGGAAACTCTAGCACCTACCTCGTAGGACTTGTTAGAGGCTAAGGGAGGGAGCTTATGTAGAGCATTTACTCTCCTCTCAGCACAAGGTCAGCTACTACTGCCAACAAGCCTTTGAGGCAGGCATCAGTATCTCCACTTTACAAGTGATGAAGGAGCAGACTCCAAGAGGGGAAGCCATTGCTCAGACAGAGGTTGAGAGCCACAGCACCTGCATTTTTGAAACTAAACCTGAAACCGATAGGTCCATTAACCACTGCTAACCAGTCCTTCGCTTTCAACCACCATCCATGTTAGCACAGCTGCATCCTCCGCACTGGGTGGGGGCAGTTTGCAAATATTCCGGAAAATCTGCTCCTGAGCAATATTCTCCAAGCTATAGAATGGACAAGTCATGGATACATGAGCACTAGAAAAGGCCATGGTAAGACCCAAGTAACTGACATACTGGTGCCCTCATCTTTTCCTTCTAAAGTTATTTCAGTGACAGGCCAGGTCTTACAAGTAACATACATAGAGAAGGGTACATAGAGACCTTAATACATAGAGGCCTTATTAGTAAAATACATAGAAAAGGGTACATAGAGAAACAAAACAATGTTAAGTTTTTCTTATATTTAAACCCCTGATGTAATTCTACTGGCAATGAGTAAACTCATGCCAAGACTCTGTCTTCCAGGGTTTTGTGATTGTTCCAAGTCATTGTTTTAATACTGTCTTTTTTTATAGTCATACATACAGATAATTAAAGAGTCAAAGTCATGTCAACCATACCTAAAAAAAAAAAAAAAGATCAAAGCCAAAGAATTCTGGGAAGTCTGCTAGAAAACCCAGTCCCTTGCCTTCCCTCCCCAAGAGCACCCTCTTTCACCAATTCTGGCTCATAATTTTGGCAGTTATCTCCATAATCTCTAAATAACTTGCTTGTACTACTACTATTGGATTTTTCCATTTTATTGCCTTTTACAGTAGCTCTTTCTCCAACCTCACCACACACACTCCCCACTTCCCCAACATAATTCCTCAGTTTCATAATATTGGCCAGCTCAGTTGTCCGTGTTTACATTCAACCTCCATTTAATATACTATGTTTATTATCCTACACAGCTTTATTAACCCTGGAGTTAATAAATGCCCTTTCCTACCTCACCTCAGTCTGCCTTGTTTTATCTGTCCTAATTGACAATTCAACCCCAAATTTTTTGCCACTTGTCTGCTTCTCACTTGACAAATTGTCTGCCTCTTTGGGCAGATCAGGTATTCTCCCAAGTCTGTCTTCCTGAAGAAATTATCTCTCAGAACTTGATGACCTGCCCCAATTTGGCAGTTGGCCCTCTATACTTGGGATATAGTGTCTCACCCTGAAAATGTACTTTCTTGTGTTTAGATGGAGCACATCCCCCATTTTGTGAAGTCCTTGCACATCTGAAAATGTTCTAGCTTCACACTTGAATTAAGTTTATTTGGATACAGAATACTAGGTTGAAATCATTTTCCCTCAGGATTCTGAAGACATTTCTCGCTGAGCTCCAGCTCTCAGTGCTGCTATAAAGTCCAATGCCATTCTGATTTTTGATCCTTTGTGTGAGACTTGACTTTTCCCTCTGCAAATTTCTAGGATCTTCTCTTTGTGTCTAAGGTTCTAAAATTTCACACCAACATTCTTTGTTGTGAGTCTATTTTCATCCACTGTGCTCAGCATTTTTGATCTGGAAACACACCCTCCAGTTCAGGGCAAGTTTCTTGAATTACTCTGTGGATGATTTCCTTGGATATTGAACCTCCTACTCTAGTCCTCACAGTGATCCTGTTTCACACTCTCCAGAGGAAAAAAAAAAAAAGGCCAGACTTTTGCCAAGGTTGAGAAAGACAGCTGGGGATCTGACTGCATCTGAGAAAAGCTCTCAACCAATCCTAATTTCACCCCTCCTGCTCACCCTCACTTCCAGAGGTCAGTTAATACCACCAGCTCCCATCTGTCAGAGATTCTGCCATGAGAATCAGGTTGCTTCTTAGCTTTCCCAACTGTCAGTTTGGGATTCATTTTCCCTGGGTCTACTAAATCCTTCCCATTCAGCACTTTAGAGTTTCTAAAAGTTTGCTGCTGTTGTCTGCTCTCCATTCTCCCAATCCTTGTGGGAGTACTTTTTTAAAACCTTTTAATAGTTTAAGGGGCGCCTGGATGGCTCAGTCAGTTGAGCGTCCGACTTCGGCTCAGGTCATGATCTCATGGTTTGTTGAGTTCAAACCCCACATCCAGCTCACTGCTATCAGTGCAGAGCCCGCTTTGAATTCTCTGACGCACACTCTCTCTCTCTCTCTTTCCTGGCCCCACCCCTGCTCACACTCTCTCTCTCTCTCTCTCTCTCTCTCTCTCTCTCTCTCTCAAAAATAAACATTTAATAAATAAATAAATAAAACCTTTTACCCGTTTTAGTAAGCGTTGAGGGGACAACAAAAATAGATGCATAAATACAACCCACTCTCTACCTAGAATTCCCACACAGCTGTCTTTCCAGGTTAATATTAAATTCTTGGCTATAGTTTCTCACAAATATGAACGAACTTTTTAGGTTCAAAGCTCTTCTTTCTCTAAATCAGAAAATGAATGTTGCCCACTTGATACCCCATGAGAAAACTGAAGAAGTGCACACCAAGATGTTTCACAGAAGTTTTTTGTTGGTGTGACCAGATGAAAACAGCTGCAAAGTCCACAGGTTTCTCTCGAGTGGCATTGTCCAATACAGAACTTTCTGTGATGATGGAAACAGTTCTTCTGCACTGCCCAACACAGTGGCCACATGTGGCTACCCACACACTGAAACGTGGCTAGTGCAACTGAAGAACTAAATTTGTTATCGCATTTACTTTTAACTAACTTAACTAGCCATTAAATATCCGCATGGCTAGTGGCTACCATACTGAACACACAGCTCTAGAGAGATGTTTTTGTACTTGAGCATTAATGCTAAATATTCAGCATGTGTCCCCTAACCTCTTCCAAAGTACCCAGGAGACTAAGTTTTTCTTTCCAGGGTTCTGTGTAACACAACTCTAAACTAATTACCAGCCCCTTGCACAGGAGATTCTCAATACACAACTTGCCAGCGTTCATGGGTAAGTGCTCTCACTCTCTGGCTTCAGGGCCTCCATATCAAAATCAGTTAGTCTCCTTCCCCTAGAGATTCAAATAAGCCAAGCTGTCCTTTAGACATCTGTTTTTCCTATATTATTGCCTTTTTCACTCTATAACTACAAACAAAGCTAAAAGGAAAGAAAAAGTTTTCCCCAGTCCTTCCCTGAACTACAAGGTACTCACTGGTGAAAAAACACACAAGGATGACAAGGCTCTTCCAAGGTAGTAACAGTTCTCTTACTTTCGACCCTGGACCTAATAACAACCAACGTATAAGGTGCCCTACTTTATGTCACTGAATCCTCACAACAAGCCTCTACCATAGGTATGACTTTAGTCCCATTTTACAGACGAAAAGACTGAGACCTGGCGGAGTTAAGTAACTTGCCCAGTGTCTCGTGGTAATCGAGCTGGGACTCAAATTCGGATCTGTATAAATCCAAAGGCTATGCTCGAAGTCTCTGCACAAAGTTGGTGCTCGAGAAACGTCTGCTGAATGTAAAGTTTAAGGAGTCTGCGCTGGCCGGGGCTCACTGTTGGAGCGCTGTGGGAAATGCGGCAAAGACTAGTAAAGGGGAACTTCTGCAACTCCAGGCTCGGGGAGGGCCCCGCCGGACAACCGCTGCCGAAGCCCAGGCCGGAGCCCCGGACTCCTCCAGCCTGGGGTCGGTCTGCGCCGCGCGGGCCGGGCCGGGCCGGACCAGGAGCCGCGAGGGGACGGCCGGAGGCTGCCCCGGGGCCGCGCCCTCCGCAGCCACCGCTCCCCCCCCGCCCCCCCCCCCCCCCCGGTACTCCTAGGCTAGTGGCAAGGGCGGTCCGGCTCGGCGGCCGCCGTCCACACCCAGCCGCTGGCCGCGTTGGCCCCGCAGCCTACCGCCTCACCTGCGTGTCCGCCGCCATCCTGCCGGCGCTGACTCCGGAACCGCTTCCGGAGCGCTTCCGGGTCACAGCGCGGGCCCACGCGGCAGGGCGAGGCCAGGCTCCCGTTGGGGCCGGGCCTGGCGCCCCCGGGCGGGAAGGCGGCCGCTGCATCCCTGAAGGGGAAGCGGGGAGCGAGATCCAGAGCCGGTGCCCGTGCCAGGAAGGTCGAGGCCTCTTTCCCGAAGGCCTGCTCCTCAGCCCCGGGGCCTTCTCAGCCTGGCCTCGTGGGAAACTAGGGCCTTTGAGGGTGTGTAAGGCGGTGAGGCCTCCAACCCCCTTCAAGTCGGCAGGTCCTGCCTGGACTCCCCAACGTGGGTCTTTATCCAGTAAAGACCACACTCTTTGAAGAAAGTTTCCTAAATGGCAGAACTGAACTAGGTAAAAGTGAGACAGTGAACTAGTATCCTGAGTTTGTAACCCAGTGGCGGACAATGTAGGACAATGTAGGAGGACAACGTAGATCTCACTGCCAGGGAAGTATTCAGGAGATGTGAGGCGCCTGCCCAGGGTGAACCTGGTTCCAGGCTGGGAGCCAAAGGGTGGGTGGGATACTGAAGGTAGGAACAGGGCCTCGTGGTCCATGGGGCGTTTTCTAAATTTTCCGTGTAGATTGGCCAACTCTAATACAGTTTAGTGAATGGGGTCTGCCCAGTTTAGTTGTTGGCCCTCTATTAGCCTGTTATCAGTAATGGCGTTCAAACTTTAAAATACGTTTACATCATGATCCAGTACAGATTTGTAACGAGGATTTGTACGGTAGATTTGTAACCTACCCTTTCAGCAATCATGTTTTATCTCTTTAGACACTACCTACTCATCATGAATTGGATCACCACCTAATTTGAAAAACACTGCCAGTGGGGTGCCCGGGTGGCTCAGTCAGTTGGGCGACCGACTTTGGCTCAGGTCACGATCTCATGGTTTGTGAGTTCGAGCCCCCGCATTGGGCTCTGTGCTGACGGCTCAGAGCCTGGAGCCTGTTTCCGATTCTGTGTCTCTGTCTCTCTCTGACCCTCCCCCCTTCATGCTCTCTCTCTGTCTCAAAAATAAACATTAAAAAAAAAAATTTTTTTTTTTATATTTTTTTTTCAACGTTTATTTTTTTGGGGACAGAGAGAGACAGAGCATGAACGGGGGAGGGGCAGAGAGAGAGGGAGACACAGAATCGGAAACAGGCTCCAGGCTCTGAGCCATCAGCCCAGAGCCTGACGCGGGGCTCGAACTCACGGACCGCGAGATCCTGACCTGGCTGAAGTCGGACGCTTAACCGACTGCACCACCCAGGCACCCCAAAAAATTTTTTAAAAAAAGAAAAAAGAAAGAAAAACACTGCCAGTATCTCAACGGACACTACAACTACTGAAAGTTATCTTAGAGGCACCCAGGCTAGTGGCCAGATGGGCATGGAAATGATTCTGGTATAATAAAAATACAGTTAGGGGTGCTTGGCTGGCCCTGTTGGTGGAGCGTTAAGACTCCTGATCTCAAGTTGTGACTTTTGAGACCCAAGCTGGGTGTAAAGATTACTTAATAAAATCTTGTAGGGGCACCTGAATGGCTCAGTCACTTGAGTGTCTGACTTGAGCTCAGGTCATGATCTCTCAGTTCAGGAGTTCGAGCCTCACATGGGGCTCTCTGCTGACAGCTGAGCCTGGAGCTTGCTTTGAATTGTGTCTCCCTCTCTGCCCTTACCCCACTCGTGCTCTCTTCCTCAAAAATAAGCATTCTTAAAAAATAAAAAGTAAAATAAAACCTTGGGGCACTTGGGTGACTTAGTTAAGTGTCTGACTTCAGCTCAGGCCATGATCTCACAGTTCAGGACTTTGGGCCCCATGTCAGGACTTGGGATTCTCTGCCCCCTCTGTTCATGATCTCTCTCAAAATAAACTATTTAAAAAATAAAATTGGGAATGCAAGCTAGTGCAGCCACTCTGGAAAACAGTATGGAGGTTCCTCAAAAAACTAAAAATAGAACTACCCTACAACCCAGCAATTGCACTAGGTATTTATCCAATGGATACAGGTGTGCTGTTTTGAAGGGACACGTGCACCCCAACGTTTACAGCAGCACTATCGACAATAGCCAAAGTATGGAAGGAGCCCAAGTGTCCATCGATGGATGAATGGATAAAGATGATGTGGTGTGTGTATATATATATATATACACACACACACACACAGTGGAGTATTACTCAGCAATCAAAAGAATGAAATCTTGCCATTTGCAACTACATGGATGGAACTGGATGGTATTATGCTAAGTGAAATTAGAGAAAGACAAATATCATATGACTTCACTCATAGGAAGACTTTAAGAGACAAAACAGATGAACATAAGGAAAGGGAAACAAAAATAATATAAAAACAGGGAGGGGGACAAAATATGAGACTCATAAATATGGAAACCAAACAGAGGGTTACTGGAGGGGGTGTGGGGGGGGATGGGCTAAATGGGTAAGGGGCATCAAGGAATCTACTCCTGAAATCATTGTTGCACTATACACTAATTTGGATGTAAATTAAAAAAAAACAAAATGTCACCACCCTCAAATAAAGCTCTACTATTTACCATGGCTCTAGTTTCTAGTATACAGCACTGTGAACCTCAAAATGCACAAAATGGAAGAGTCCAGAGACAAATTTTAAGAGAAGTAAGCCTTTATTTCCTTGTTTCACAAATAAAGCTGGCTGAATTGGTTGCTTTTGGTGATTAGTCAAAGAGACCAAATCCCATATCCTCATCTGATTCCTCCGACTCTTCCTTTGTTTCAACCTTGGCTGGGGCTGCAGCAGCAGCAGGTGCAGCAGTGGTGGCAGCGGCCACGGGGGCAGCAGCCACAAATGCAGATGGATCAGCCAAGAAGGCCTTGACCTGAAGCAAGTGGAAAAGTTCATGATCAAAATGGTCATCCACAATCCCTACTACCCACAACCCCTCAGTTCTAGTTAAATGGCCAGTAACTTCAAAGCCATGGAAACCTTCCCTGGAAGTAATCAAGCAAGACAGCTTGGCTATGGCCTGGTGAGTTTAGGCCCAGCCCTTAGCCCTCAACTAACTAGCCCTTCTTTGGGTCTCTAAAGTCAAAGATACACCTCCGCTGCCCCCCAACTTCTTAAGTATACTCTTAAAAAAAATGTATCTGCTTTGGGGGTGCCTGGGTGCTCATTCAGTTAAGCATCTGACCTCGGCTTAGGTCATGTTTTGTGAATTCGAGCCCCACACTGAGTGAACTCAAGCCCTGCTTCAGGTGAGCCCCATTTCTCCCTCTCTGCCCCTCGTGAGATTCTCTCCCTCTCTCTCTGCCCTTTGCTCACGTACGCCCTCTCTCTCAAAAAAAAAAAAAAAAAGTATCTGCTTTCTAAAATACAATTAAAGCACAACTCAGCAGACTGTCGTCCATTTATCCTCCATTAGGCCCCCTGTGGTCCTAGTGGGTTTTTACCTTTTCAGCAAGTGGGAAGGTATAATCAGTCTCCACAGACAAAGCCAGGACCCGCTTATATCCATTGATGATAGAATGGGGCACTGATGCAACAGTCGGGTAACCTATCTGCAGACATACACTGGCAACATTGCGAACACCCTACAGAGGGAGAGAAAAATTACATTTCAAGGGAGATATCTTATAGACAAGACCATGAGGTCCAAGCAAAGTTCAACAGCAGACAAAATTTGCTAAGTCAGCATCTTCGCTTCACACAGACACTTCACCTCGTACTAAATGCTTCTGGCAGGGCCAATTCAGATCCAGTCATTTACAAATGCTTTTACCCCTATTCCCAACATGAGTATTTCCTATACCATAATGAAGGCATTTACTTAAAAAGTCACCATTTTGTGAAAATCTGAACAGTTAAGATAAGCATTCAACTGTTACAAAAAAATGTTGAGCCAATTCCACGTTAATTTCATCCACTAGTGAGATCTCCAAGCAAACAGTTAATGGTACATATAATTCCAATTTTTCATTTGTCCAAAAAAAAAAAAAAAAAAAAAAAAAGGAATTCCATCTTCCTTTCACCTTATTCATCAATTAAAAAAATATTTTAATGGCAAAAACTAAGCAAGATGTTTCCACAAAAAGTCAGTCCTTCCCAAACAGGATTCTAGCAACACGTGTATTACACTGTCCTCATTTTTCTCATTTCTCCTTTGACTCATGACTCTATGCAAAATCTCATGACTTATTGCAGACCCTAGAATTATGGTCCTCACTCTGCGACCAGTGCTGTTAGATGGCTTTATACTCATTAATTCACCGAATCCTTCAATAATTTTGTATTATTATTGCTGGTCTACAGACGAGGAAACTGAAGTAAACAAAATATCTGCCTCTGGTTACACAGCCAGTTGCAGCTACATAGCCAGTATGACAAGCAGCTTCAGACTGCAGCTGAAGCTCTCAACCATTAATGTACCAAGGGCCTGACATGGACAGTATGTACCTCCAGGAAGCGAGAATGCAGGGTCTCCTCTGTGATGTCAAGCACTTCAGGGTTGTAGATGCTGCCATTGTCAAACACCTGCTGGATGATCAGCCCAAAGGAGAAGGGGGAGATGTTCAGCATGTTCAACAGTGTGGCTTCGCTGGCTCCCACTTTGTCTCCAGTCTTAATCAGCTGCACATCACTCTGAAGAACAAGGTAGGATTAGCAGTTAACACCTAGACAACCAGCAGGTCCACAGCAACCAAGCCCCCATTTACTTGCACTAGCAAGCCAAGCCCACTCACCAGGATTTCAATGGTGCCCCTGGAGATCTTAGTGGTGATGCCTAAAGCCTGGAAGAAGGAAGTCTTCTCGGGCCCCAGACCAGTGTTCTGGGCTGGCACAGTGACTTCACATGGGGCTATGGCACCAGCACGAGCAGCAGCTGGCACCTGAACGAAAACAGTAATGAGAAGTCTTCTCTCCACAAATACAAGTTGAGTACGGTCAATTTTGCTTTCAAGGAGCCAAAATTAACGACAAGATCTCTTTAGCCAACCCAATTCTCCCCTTACCTTATTAGCCAGCAGCATGTCCCTGATCTCAGTGAGGTCCTCCTTGGTGAACACAAAGCCCACATTCCCCCGGATATGAGGCAACAGTCTGCAAAGAGAAGTTTACAGAAAACCGTCACCTTTCAGCACCATCCTTCTCCAGGGAAAAGGAGAAGGGCACCGAGAAGGGAAGACAAAGATGCCCAAATGAATTAACTGACTTCTCCAGAGCTGGGTTGTTCTCCAGATGCCCTCGGATGGCCTTGCGCATCATGGTGTTCTTGCCCATCAGCACGACAGCCTTCCCGCGGAGGGACATGCGGATCTGCTGCATCTGCTTGGAACCTACGTTGTCTGCTCCCACAATGAAGCATTTTGGATAATCGTCCAAAAGTTGCTATGAAAACAAGCCAGAAACGATGTTTTAGCAGGAGGAAAAGAGGAAAAACAGCAAGAGAAACCAAATCCCACAATCACTGACTTCCATCTCCCTTCCTTCCTTCTATGCTTTCGAAACGATTCAGAAACTGGGACAATTTCTTCCACCAGGAGCCACCTGAGTTGTAAAACTGACAGATTTGTCAATCTGTACCCTGAATATGTACAGTGAAGATTAGGTCTCTACATTCAATCCCCAAATTTTATTGTAGCATTCATTTTTAATTTTTCCCCAGTTATGAGGCATGTTTCTATCCATTAAATGGCTGCATCAACAGAAAAAAAACATTCCAAATAAGACTAGGCTTGCAGCATTTTAAACAAGACAAAACAAATACAACAAAACGTCACTTGCATAATCTAGGTTGTAGATGTGTGATTCCTAGACAATTCTTTTAAGTTCTCTGTATGTCTGAAAACTTACAAGATTAACAGGGGAGACTAGATTAAGCTCCACAAGGCAGCCTAATGCACAACAGCATGGTCTGGGTTTCTGGGAAGACCCACCTCAAGAGCACCCAATAGAATACACCTGCAAGATGTTTGGTATCTTGACTGACAACACCTAAATGTGCAACAAGTTGCCACTTTATAATGAGTTATTCATTGCCTCATTCGTTACAAAATGGAGGCAGAAGCGCAAAACCACGATGAGTGCTATTTGTAAGCCAGACAGACCAGAATATGAATGCTGTCATCTTAGGAGCCAATTAACCTGCCTGAACCCGTTTATCTGAAAAAAGGGGGGGGGGGGGCGGTTGGGGAGGGCGGGTAGATCTCCACAAACTGTGGAAATCAAATGAGACTTTCCTAAAATGGTCATTTAGTAGCTGGCACCAAGGAAGTGCTCAGCACATGACAGCTGATCGTCCCTATTAGTGCCCAAGGCCCAAGCAGCATAATGCGCGATCGCGACCCACCCCGCACTTACGATGATCTTAAGGAAGTAGTTGGACTTCCAGGTCGCCCTGTCTTCCCTGGGCATCACGGCGGTGCGTCAGGGATTGCCACGCAGGGTTTAAAGACGATGTCACTGAGGAAAGAGAGAAGCTCAGGCAACCGTCCGCCCCGACACCCATCCCCATGGCCTTGTCGGACTCCAAACACAAGGCCTACGCAGAGCAGGCCACGCGTGAGCGCCCGCCAGCCCGAGCTGGGGCTGCCGCCGCCATCACCGTCGCCACCCCTCGGGGAGCGCAAGCCACCTCCAAGGCCCCAGCCCGGACAGGCCCGGACCCTGTCCCCCACCAGGATCCCACAAACACCCCCCATCCTTCCTTCCCGCCGCCGGTGCCCGACACTACCCCAGAACCCATACGAACCTCTCACGAGGACGCCTGGAAAGAGGAGGGGCTTACGCCGGCGCACACCTTTTATATGTGAATGAAGCGGCCAATCAGAAGACGCGGACAACGTCCCCGGCTATTGGCTGGTGCCGCCGCCCGTCTGGTGACGCACAACTAGTGTAGATCGGCATTGGATGATATTGCTGCCACTCCAGCCAAAGGAAAGCCTTCTTTAAATAAAGTGGTTAAGAAAGGCGCTGCCGGGTGTCCGGAGGCGCTCTGTTAAAGCGGCTGCCCTCTGCTGGGCTGGAGCTGCTTGTGTGTGGGAACTAGAGCTTGCAAACGGAGCGTTCAAGTTTTTTCCTGCCACCTAGCCAAATCGCAAATTAAACAGTACGATGTGGAGCTAAGAAATAATTGCATATGCTTTAGAAACAGCATAGTCTCTTGTCTACAGTTTCTTCTTCTCCCTACCAAAACAGAGGAATCTTTTAAAACTTAAGTTAGATCATTTCTCATCCGCTCAAAACTCCTCAAAGCCTTCCCATTTCCCTCAGAGTAAAAGCCTAAAACTTAAAACTCCCTACAAGGTCCTGCATGATCTCCTCTGGACCTACCCTCCTATAATTTATTTTCCTACTGACTCATTCGCTTCCACCAGACTATGCTCTTCCCTGTTTTTCCAGAGCATGCTCCCAATTTATGGTCTTGCAGTAGTAGCTAATCCCTCTTCTTAGAAGGCTCCTTGCTGGTATCCACAGAAGTAACAACTCCAAGTCTTGGCTCAGATATCATGCACTCAAGGAGGCCTACGCTGATCACCCTATTTAAAATTACCCCCAAAATCCACTACCACCACCCCCACTCCTTCCTTACTCTGTTCTATTTTTTTTTTCCTTTGGTAGCACTTACACCTTTTGTTTGCTTTTTGTTTTGTTTTTTAGCACTTAGACTTTATAACACAGTATGTAACTTATTACGTTGTTAGTTGTCTGTCTCTCCCCACAAGAATGCAGGCCCCACAAAGCAGAGACGTTTATCTTATGTCTGGCACATAGCAAGCACATAATAAATATTTGTTGAATGAATGAATGCAAATTTTGCAGTCAGAAGACCTGGACCCATACCCTTCGTCACTTACCCTTACCCTTACCCTTCTTACCCTTACCACTTGCTAACTATGTCATCTTAGGAAGTGATTTCACCTTACTGACCCTGTTTCCCTTTCCTTAGCTGTAGAATGGGGATAATCAAGTATCTACATTCTAGAAAGAGTTGCTATGAGGATTAAATGAGATATGTAACACGTATCTTAACAGCAGTCCCTGGAATGTAGGAGGAAGTCACTAAATACTAGTTTATTTTATTATACATTCATTCAACACTTATTTGAATGTTTATTTATTTTGAGAAAGAGAGAGAGGGAGCACACGCAGGGGAGGTACAGAGGGTGAGAAAGAGAATCTTCACCAGGCTCCAGCCTCAGCACACAGCCCCATGCTGGGCTCCATCCCATGACCCTGGGATCATGACCTGAGCCGATATCAGGAGGAGTTGGACACTCAGCCGACTTAGCCACCCTGATGCCCTCAACACTTATTTGAACACTTGTGCTATATCCATAGTTTTTTGTTGTTGTTGTTGTTTTTGTAATGATTGAGCTTAGATCCTAGGGCAGAAGCATGTTTCTATCTTCACTCTTTTCACATGGCCAAGTTACAAATTCCTGTATTTTTGTTTCAAAGTTTCCTAGTGCCTCTGACAACCAGCTGTTTAGAGGACTGTTGGAGTCAATTACTGCCAAGCTCCCTTTCTAATGACAATGTATTACTGCATGCTCATCATTGGGCTAAGTACTTTGTGCACATTACTGCTGTGAATCTTTGCAACAATTCCCTGAGGAGGTACAGTATTAGTAATTCCATTTATTGGTGAGAAAATTCACAGAGGTTAAACAACTTGCCCAAGTCCTTCAACCAGTAAACAATGGCTTGGGGTGTGGGGCCGGGCGCCTGGATGGCTCAGTAGGGTTAGCATCCAACTTGGCCTCAGGTCATGATCTCCAGGTTCACAAGTTCCAGCCCCACATCTGGCTTGCTGCTGTCAACAGGGAGCCTGCTTCAGATCCTCTGTCCCTTTCTGCCCCTTCCCCCTCATGTGCACATACTCCCTCTCTCTCAAAAATAAATATTTAGAAAAAAAAAAACAAAAAACAAAAAAACAAAACCAAAAACCCAACAACCCCAATGGCTTTGGAACTGAAATCTAGGAGCAAGTTCAAAGCCCATGGGCCTCATAATGCTATACAGTCCCCTCCAAACCCTGAGGCTGTTTCTCCCTAACCTATACTTTTCCGTGTATATACATACTCATATGGTACCTTTCCAAGGACATCCTGGCTCTGATGATATAAATATCATCTCTAATTGTAGTACATCAATATAATGGAATATCATGAAGCCATTAAAAATGATGCAGATCTATATTTATTGACACGGGAAAATACTCACAAAGTACAGTTGAGTGAAAAAGCAAATCAGTGAGAAAGCAAATTACAGTAAAGTGAGCCATATACATTTCTATAAATAAATCCAGCATGGTCTGGAGGAATAAACCACCATTACCTTTGGGTAACAGTTGAAGGTAATTTCCACTTGAGCTCTCTGTGAAATGGTCAATCAAGATTCCAACTAGAATTCAACATGCTGCTTTTTGGAAACGCATTGGAGAGAACATGTAAATTCCGAAGCAGCTAGGGGAACAAAGCTATCCAGGAAGCTCCTAGGGCCCGGGACTGGAATTCTGGCTCAGACCAGGAAGGAAGCATGCAAGTATGGATATGACCACCGGAGGGCACTAGAGACCCATCCTCAACTGTAAGTCCACCAACTTCTGCTGGGAAGGTTCCCACCCCACTCTGCTCCAGCCAGCAAGTCCGGTGGCGGTGGGGGCTACATCTGGTCAAAGCAGGAACCAAGTCAGAGGCAAGCCCTGGGTTCACATCCTGCCTCTGGGCTCACTCAGAGAATTGTGTTGTGCACGTCAGTTCTCTCTGAACCCCTTCCCTTATCTGTAAATGAGTGTGAGGCCACCCACAGACCCCATGTGAGGATGCCCTTCAGGGAATCTACAGCAAAACTAAGGCAGGGCCTGATCCATGCAGGGCCCAACAGCACTGCTCTCCCTGCTTTTCCTCACCAACTGCTGAGAAAAGAGCCAAGCTCACGCAGGGATCCCATCTGTTCCGGGGGCTTTTTGCCTCAAGTAGGGGAACATCACTGAGTTACTCTCATACTATGGTCTCCATGAATCCGCAAAGGGCTTGGTCTCTTTTCTGGCACTAAATTGTTACCTCAGACAGGATCTTCCTCACCAAGAAAAGGCACTAGGCATAGGTGAAAATAATGGCAAACTTTATTGGCATAAGTCACAGAAATTGAAATGGGGAAAAGCCAGGTTAAAAGTTTACAGAGAAAAAAAATAAAATAAAATAAAATCCTCAAATAACCATTGCCCCAGAAGGTAGACCCCAGAAACCCCAGTACCCCTAAGGGAGGGGCCTGGGGCCAGTCACTGTAAACAGAGCAATAAGGCCTATGGGTGGAAGTGGAGACATCAGACCTTTGGAGGGGCCTGGCTGACCTCCCAGACTGGGGCTGCTCCTAGCCCTGTCTCAAAGGAGGGGGACCCTCTTCTGAGACCCCGGCACACTCAGTCTTTGCTATGAAGCTAGTGGAGTGGTCTGGATCATCTTCACGTTAGACCCCCGCCGGGACCCCTTCTGCGGACCTGGAACGCCAGGCTTGCCTGTTCCTGTTTCATCCTTGGGGGACAGAGCTCTGAGGGCTTCCTACTGCTTTAGCAGGATCCTGTCCCCTCTGCCTGGAGTCCTATCAGGCCCCCTTGCAAAAATTTTTGGGCCCTTTTCCCCAGACCTCCAGTCTCCAGGGAGGGCAGGGGAAATTTGGGGAAATACGGGGCCCAGTGGAATCAACAAGACCAATGGTCAAAATCAGATACCAGCTTTCCTGAGAAGGCAGAAGAAAAAGCCAGAGAGAAGCAGTGAGGAGGCCAAGAATGTTCGGCAGGTTCTCTTTGCTGCCAAAAAGTTCACAGGGGAGCAGATGCTCCTGATGGCTTACTCAGACAGGAAGCAGCACCCCCAAAGTGTACTTTCCCCTTCTCCCCCCTCAGGAACAGGACAGATGAGGTTTAGAACTCTAGGCCCCAAAGGGCAAGACACCCTAAGGCCAATTTCAGTTAAGAGCTTGCTGGCCCAGGTAGTAAGGAAGGGGTTTTAAAATACAGCAGTTTATATAAAACAGTCCTGGTGAGCTGTGAAGTTAAGGAAGGGGAGTCAGAGAGCTGCTCCGAATTCACCTGCTTGTGCTAAGAAAAAATAAAATACAAATTGCTTCCCCACCCCAAGCCCTCAGTACAAGGCAGATGCCATGCCACGGCCATTGTCACCAACAGGACAAGTGGCCATGGAGGAGGAGAGTACAAAAGGGGACATCTTTAAAATCTCTTCAAAATCATTTTGTATAGAGAAGTAAAAGCAACTCAAGACGATATGAATTCAAACCTCAGTGTAGAAATCTATCAAAGTCGGTACAGTGTCCAGGCACGGGGCAAAACTCCCCACCTCGCGCCGTCCCAGAGACGGAGGAAGTGACTATAAAACATTATTGCTGAAGAGGCCTCTCTCAGTAGAACCAGAGCAGTTATGGGGGGATGGGGGGAGCAGGGGGCAGTTGCCCAGGCCTGGGGAGACTGGAAGGACGGGAGGAGCACAAGAAACCTTCTGGGTGGCCCCTTGACCACTTCCACCCTTGGGTAGATAGATTTATGCTGGCATTGTCTGAAGGGAGCTGGGTGTCCCCCAATACTCTCAGGACAAGGATAATCAGGTCGGGACGGGGTAAGAAGGATAAAAAAAAGACCCCATCAGACCCTGCCTGCCCTTCCCCCTGGCTCCACTGCCAAAACATGAGTAAGAGATGGCTCCAGTGTCAGTCGGGTGCTGGCATGGCCAGGCGGGTTGGTGGGGACACACGTCCAGGGAGGATGAAGAGTCGGCAGCCTGGGAGGGGGCTGCAGGTGGAGGAAAGCCCAGAGGCTCTGGCAGGGGAAAGAAGAGTGGGCCCTCTTGCCATCCTGCACCAGCCGAGGACACGGGTTCCAGTTTCGATCAGGTTTGCCCCTTCACCCCTGGGCAAGGCCTCTGGGTCACAGTAGCAGTTGCGGGGGGAGGGGGGGTGGCTGGGCCAGGGCAGGGGGGGCCATGAAGGGTGCCTAGCAGAAGAGCTTGAGGAAGCAGTTCTGACAGTAAGGCTTGTCGTTCTGCTCCTTGAAGGTGCCCTTGTTGAGCTGCTTGAGGCAGAAGGCACAGACGAAGTGCTCCGGATGGAACTTCTTGGCCATGGCGGTGATGCAGCGGCCCGTGATGGGCTTCTGGCAGCCAGAGCACAGTGAGCCTCGCCGCTCGTGGTAGTGCACCTCACAGTAGGGCTGCCCATCGTGCTCGAAGAAGCTGCCGTTGACGAAGGGCGTGAAGCACTCCTGCCAGGCAGAAGAGGGGGGTGGGGCACAGGAAAGGGGGCTCAGGCTGGGACATCTGCCACTGGCATGGGCAGAAGTCCGTCAAGGTCATGACTCCCCCTTGCTGAGCGTTTCCTATGTGCCACGTGCTGCACCAAACGCTCACTGGATTCCCCCAACAGAGGAGGCAACTGAGACCTAGAAGTTCAGTGACTTGCCTACAGTCACACATCTACTAAGTTGCAGGGCCTGGATTCAAACACAGGTCTTACTGGGCTCCTGGGCAAGTGGCTTTAACATTGTGCCCAGAAACCTACCTGCACACTTGGGTGTCAAAGGCACTGAGAAGTGTTGCAGTGAGCAGTGTTTTCCAAACTTATCTGGTCTGAAAGCCCTTGCTGGATCTCTAACATCTGTGGACTCCCATTGCCTCCAGAATGCAGTTTGGAGACCATGGCCCAATATTTCCACTGAGGCCGCTAAATGCTTGATCTCATTTAATTCTCACGTGCCCTTCTACCGAACGTGACCAGTGCCAGGGCCGCCCACCACACAGGACAAGGCTTGGAGACATGTCTACCTTACTCCTCTTGGTTTCTCCCCGCCTCAGTATGAGCTCTGGCCCAGGATCCACTGGACCTGGGAACTGTACCCCCTATCTGCTACCTCTTTAATGACGCCCAAGTTAGATCCAGAGAGCATCACGGGGGACGGAGGGGTGGCCTTCTCTCCCCACTGCCCGCTCCCAGCTCCCTCCAGACAAGTAGGCCAGGGGGCTCCCTACCCGGCACACAAAGCACTCGGGATGCCAGAGAGTGTTGAGGGCCGAGATGTAGTTCTCCAGGATGGCCCGGGCACAGCCACCACACTTGGGCGCGAACATGTCAAAGTAATCCTTCCGGCAGTAGGCCTTGCCATCTTTCTCATGGAACCCTGAGGAGCAGGGGTTTGGGGGGCAGAGTTAGGGCTTCCAAAGGAGGAGCCACCCTGACTCTCACATCAGCAAAGTCTCCTGCCCCTGCCTCCCCAGTGCTGGGGATGGGGGTGGGGGGCAGAAGGAGGGGCAGCAAGGTGGCCTGCCTGCCAGTCGTACCTTCGGGACCAAAGAAGGCTCCACACTGGGCGCAGAAGAAGTGCTCGGGGTGCCACGTCCGGTCCAGGGCTGTCACCACTTTCTGTGAAAGTAAAGTGTGGGCCCAGAGCCCAGTTGCCAACCCACTGGACATATTCCACAGTGGAAACTCACAGGCAAGACCCTCCCACCCCCCCAGCCCATCCAGAGATGAAGTCTCTCCTCACTGTGCTTGGATTACTACCGGGAATTCCAATTCACTGAAGGAAATGACATGCCCAACACACTCTCTCTCCTGAATCTTCACATGGTAAGGTTAAGGTCACAGGTTGTACTGTGACCCCCATCTTATAAGAAAAGAAACAGTCTCCGAGAGGTTGAGCATTTCCCTAAACATCACACAGCAGGAGAGTGAGGGCACCAGCATGCCACTCCACTTATCAGGGTGGAGCTCCAAACTCCTGGGAGCTTCCCCAGAGGGAATCTGGGATGGAGGTGGAAGGGAGGCAGAGGGGCCCTGAATCCAGCCTGCGCTTGAATCCCAGCCCCACCGTTTCCTGGCTGTGGGAGCTCGAGCATAGGAGTGACCTCTCTGAGCATCAGATGGCACGAACTATAGCGAAGAAGAAATGTGCCAGCACGGCTGCCCTCCCGCCACGCCACAGGGACTCACATCCAGGATGGGACCGTTGCAGTAGTAGCAGCGTGGAGAGAAGAGGTTGTGATAGTCCTTTTCACAGTAGGGCTGCCCATCCCGCTCAAAGAAGTTCCGGGATCCGATCTCCTCTTGGCAGTGGGTGCAGACAAAGTGCTCCGGGTGCCACGTCTTTCCCATGGCGGTCACAACCTGAGGAAGGAGGCAGAACACGGCTCCGGGCCCTGGCCTGCCGCGGAGCACCCTCCCCTGAGGAGCAGAGGTCCGACCACCTGCGGCTCCCTCCCCTCTCCACCTCGACCTTCATCACCTGCCCAGCAATGGGCTTCTTGCAGGCCCCGCAGACCCCTTTGGCAACCGTGGCGACCCCCAGTTTGTTCAGGTCAGACTGCAGGCTCCCCAGCATACTATCCAGCTGGCTTCCAGGCTTTGGAGGCCCCCCAGGGGGAGAGCTGCTCCCTGTCTTCCCCTGGGCCATGAACTGTGGAGACAGGGAGAGAGGTGGTCAGGACTTCCAGGCTTGGGGACGACGTCTGCAGCACCGCGGCACTGGGGGAGTTTCTCCCTCCTGGACATTTGGGCTGATAGAGGCAAGCAGGGCCACCTCTTCCAGGGCCTCCAGAGCCCAGAGGGTGGGAATGGCATCCACAAGAGATCCTGGTGGTCACAGGGGTTCAAGGCACCCCACCGGCCTGACCAACGTCCAGAAAATGGGCAAGCAGGACCCTAGGCCCCCAGCCTCAGCACTGACCCCTCCCTCGTCCTGCCCTTCGGGACTGCTCTGCCTGCCGTTCGGAGGCCAGCCGGCCGCCCATGCTTCTCCATCCGCAATCTGTTCCAGGCCCTGGATCTTGGGTAGGGGAGGAAACGAGGACAAGAAAATTGTTTTTAATTAAGGAAGAAAGAAAAAGAGATCTTGGAATTGGACCATTTCACAAAAGGGAATCTAAGAGAGATAAGAGATCCCGCCCCCACCCCCCAACTGGAAGTACCAAAATAAGGAGGAAAAGTCTAGAGAAGGATGGCCCAGGCAGACGTGAAGAAGGGGAGAAAGGTGAGCCAGCTAAAGGCACAGACACAGGAAAGGAAGGTGACTGGGGCCAGGAGCAAAGAGGCCTTCCAGATACTGGTCTAGGGGCTGGAGGAAGAGAAGGCTTGCTTTCCCTTCTGGGAATGGCTTCCTCAGAGGAGGGTGGGGCAGGACCAAGGGACATCAGGAAGGAACAGGCAGAGAGAAGCCCCACCGGGGAGCAAGAGGACAGATGACATCAAAGGGCTGGGAGAGTGAACGGCAGATTAAGAGAGGGTCCCGGGTCAAAGCGAGGTCTACGGAAGGACTGTGGTACTGTCCTGACGTGTGCACAGGGGCGGGGATGGGGGAGTGTGCCACAGGGTATGTGTGTGTGTGGGGGGGGGGGGGCCTGCAAGTGTGCAGGGGAGGGACAAGGCCCAGGCAGCAGGACGGGGACAGGGAGGCCTGCCTGCATCGGGGGGAAGAGCGGGTCCTCGTCGGTCTGGCAGCCCACGGACCTCCAAGTTTGGGGTACAGGAGGGGGAGGGGTGGGGCCCTTCACACCCTCCTCCTGCAGCCCTGCCACAGCACTCAAGTCCCCAGGGGAACCTCGGGCAAGAGCGGAGGGCCCCAGGGAGGAGGGGGCGGGCAGGCTGGGTGAGGGAGAAGGGCTGCTGGCTGAGGAGTCTTTACGCTGCTGGAGCAAAGGGACAGGAGGAGGAGAAGCCAGAACAGAGAAGGTTCTTCTCAGGGGAACAGGGGAGCCAGGAGGGAAGACGACCTGGGAAGAAGAAAGGAGGGAGAGAGATGAAGCAGAGCAGAGGAGCAGGGTGCGGCGCCATCCCCAGGCTCCCCCTGGGCTTTCCCACCCTGGCACCAAGCATGAGGTCATGAGGCCATGAGGCCATGAGGCCAGCCTCACCAGGCCACAGGGTGCAGGGCCCCCTTCCCCCCACCTCCCCGCACACCCCACATCTCCCCTCCAGCCATCCTGGGGAAGAATCGGGATGCCTACTGCCCTGACCCTGGCCCTGGCCCAGCCCCGGGCACCTCCTCGCTACCTTCTCTACAAGCTGCCCCCCAGCCCGCCTCCCTCGAGGCTGCACAGTGATGATGACGCCCTCAGTCAGCCAGTCCTCAGCAGAGGCCCCCGCTGCCCCCGCTGCCTCCTCTGCCTCCGGCTGGATGCCGAGCCGACCCTGCAGCTCTGCGATGAGCCGCTCCTGGGATGGGGTCCTGCTCAGGGTGGCGGGGTCCAGCCGGCGGCGAGGGGAGGGCTCCCGGGACATGGGGTGCGCGTGGCCCGTCTCCCGGCTCCTCCTGATCACAGAGCGGATCTGAGGGGGGAGGGGGAAGCCGTCACAGTCCCACTCTGGGCTCAGCCGATGCTGCTCAGTCCACACTCAGGTGCCCCAGGGAAGAGGCAGGACAAAACTGCCAGAAAAGAGCCAAGCTGGGGTGAGGTTGAGGCAGGGGGCAGAGCAGACTCCCTCCACCCAGCGCTCACCTCCATGTCGGCAATGACCTTGGGCAAGACACTTCACCTCCAGGGGCCTCAGCTTCTCTATCCTTGAAATGGGGTTAGAGTACTTTCTTGGCTGCCTTACAGGGTTATCACATTATTTGAAAGGATGTTAAGTGGACATTCTTGAAAAGGCACAAGGCTCTTTCTTTTTTTGATCTGAAGTAGAAAAACGTGATCTTTCTTCCAATAAATCTTTTAATTTTTTCCTTATGTATATTATAACCTGCTCGTTTATAGCGGTTTTGGCTTTTTTGTTTTTGCTTTACTTTGTTTTGGGAGAGGACATAAAATTTTAATCACGCAAGAAGCACATAAAAACAGTAACATTAGCCGTAGCTTATTGAGGACCACATGCTGTATTCTCAGCACTTCACAGGCATTATCTCATTTAATCCTCTGGACAACCTTGGGGGGAAATTGTCTATTATACCCTCATTTTCTCTCTCTCTCTTTTTTTTAAGTAGGCTCCACACACAACGTGGGGCCTGAACCCACGACCTCAAGATCAAGGGTCGCATGCTCTGATGAGCCAGGCAGGTACCCTACTATTACCCCCATTTTAAAGATGAGAAAACTGAGGCTGGTGGGGGGTTGCCCAAGGTCACACAGGGTAGCAAGTACTGGAAGCACAGTTTATATTCAGTACTATCTGGTTCCAAAGCCCATGCTTTTAACCATTTTGCACACATCACATCAGAAAGGAGGAGCCCACCTAAAGGAAAAAGCCTTAAACGAGCAAGAGGCGACTGTCACTAAGAGATCATTCCAGGGCCCAGAGAATTCCACTGCTGAATCCTGGTCATCAGGGTCACAGGCCACGCGATCTTCAGATTTGCTGCCCAAGCAGACATGCAGAGTGGGAGGCTACATGCGGTTAGGCAGGAGGGGCCCACACTTGGGCCGGCGGAGGACCATGCCTAGCAGCCGTGCGAGCTTGCGCCTGCCTGGCCCGAGGTGGAAATCCTCTCAGTGGTGCTGGGCGTGTCCATGACCACGGCAGGTGGAAGCTCCGACTGTTCCCTCCTGGCAGCAGCTTCAGTGACGCCCTCTGGCCACCTGGGGGTCTCAGGTCCCTGGGTTGGCCTGACCAGGCTTCCCTTCATGAGTGTCTGTCCACCTAACTGCTCCTTGCCAACTGGGGCCGGGCCGCTGCTTTCCAGCTCCCCTGGCTCTGGCTTTGCCCTCTGCTTCCGCTGTCCACATTCCTTGGTGAGACTCCAGGTATCTGGGAAGATGGCCTGACGGTCCACGGCCACGACAGCCGGCTCAGTTACTTCCTGGAAGCTGCATGTGGCTCCGTGGGGCGTCTCAGGCCTGAGCGCCTCCAAAGCCCATGGCTGCTCCCGAGTGGCAGCCACGGCCTCCTCTGGGTACAAAGGGTTGGCCAACAGCCCGTGGGGGGCTCCAGGCTCCTGGGGACCGATACACCCAGCTTGGCCGGGTAGCGTGTGGCAGGGGGGGCCCCCGGAAAGCTTACTTATAAGATTCAGTAGATCTTTCCAAACCTGAGTCTGGCTCTTTGCACCTAATGGCCCCAGAGACCCCTCCACAGAGGGAGACCCTGAGTTGGGAGTATCAGGCGTCACCTGGAGGCCAGCCAAATCAAGCCAGTTGGGAGCCACAGGAGGTAGAAGGCCCCGTCCATTATCAGTGTCCTCAGAGCAGAGGACCTCCTGGCTGGGACTGTGGCCTCCAGAGGAGGGTTTGGTAATGGATGGCAAGAATACAGAGGGCCCAGGAGGAGGAGGAGGAGGAGGAGGAGGAGGAGGAGGAGGAGAACGTATGAGGTGTGGGGATGGAGCTGGTTTGGGCAGCAGCTCTGGGGAGCTCAAGGCCACAGCAGAGGAGCTGGTCTGGAGGAGGAGAAAGACAAAAGACAGAAGGGAGAGGAGAGATAGACGGGAGAGGGGAGGGGAGGCGCTCACCGCAAGGGATGGGCTTGGGCTGAGGGCTCTGAGAGCCACCATCAACACTGACCTAGACTATGCCGAGGTGGCTATGAAGGTGAAGCATGAGGACTGGCCTGAGAAAAAGACCCCAGACCCCAAAAAGGTGTTCCTGGGCTCCACATCCTTGGCTCCCGTCAAAGCCATGCCTGTGGGACCACCCCAGTGAGAGTAGGTACAAGGGAGAAAACGCTATGGAGAAGTGGACCACAGGAGACAGGTGGCCAAGGAGGTTAGCCCAAGCACCGATCGAGAAAGAGTCGGCCGCAGGCAGCTGCCCTGCTCTGCCAAACCTGGCCCAACGTGGCTGTCTCTCCCAGACAACCCTACCCTTCCTATGGCCCCCAAGACCTTGCTCTCAGGGCACAGCTAGAACCAGTGCGGCTTCTTGTAGGACACTACGACCCTGGCTGTCTCAGAAAGCAAAAGGAGCCTAAAGGGAAGGAGGGCAGGGCTCTCCAAGGCCAACACCAGAGTCCAACACCCTAAGAATCTGACAGTGGCTACTCACCACTTAGAACCGTGAGGGTCACAAGCCCAGATAGCTCCCATCCCCCACTGTGAATCCCCAGCTGGAGGGACTCTTGGAGGTACCCTCAGGGCCAAGAGCACTCAGACTGCTTGCTCCCCTTCTCAGATTCCCTGTATCATGCCCCAAAGGTCTTGGGCAGACCCACGTGGAAGGATGAAGTCAGCAACTGTTGGAGATCAGTCAATATCAATCCCCATGGAGGAACTGCATCTTCTAAATAAAACATCTTGGGCCTGGCAGGCCCAGGAAGCCCAGGATGGGAGGGGAAGGGAGGTCTCGTGCAGAACAAGCCCAGTAGCCTGACAGGTTAAGACAGAACCTATGGGGACTCAGAGGCTTGTGGAGGGTTGGGGAGAAGGATAGAGGGAGGCTGATGGCTAGAGGCCTATGGATTCAGGAGCCAGAGGCAGAAAGAAAAAGGACGTGTTGAGGACAGCTAGCCAGCGTGGGAGACGGGACTCCAGGGCAAATGACCTCTCAGGCACAGGATCCCAGTCCCACATGGCCCATCAGAGAATGCCCTCCCCCACTAAGAGCAACCATCAACACAGAGCCCTTTGTCCCAGCCTCCTGATCCCCTTGCCTGGGTGGCTGGGAGCTGGGAGCAACCCGGGAGGAAGGAATGTCCCTGCAAAGTGCTTCTCTGCCTTCACAGGCTGTGAGGCAGCCCAGTCCCCATGAAGCCTGGCCGGACCCTCCCTCTCCCACATCCCGGCAAGGCCAGAGCATTTCCAGGTCCCCGGCTCAGGGCAAGGCACCCGGACGCTGAGGGACTGAGTTCTGGCTACTCACACTGAGGTACAGGAGGAGAAGAATGAGGGGGCAGGGCGGGGGAGAGGAGGGGTCTTGGGGCACCTTGAAATCCGACAGCGAGGCCATCAGCTCATCCAGCTCCCTGGTGGCAGAGGAGGCCGACATGCGTGTCTGCTGCTGGCTGGAGGTGGCTCTCTGAGGGCTGCTCACCTCGCCCTGGTTCACAGTGATGGCAGGGCTGCAGGGCAGGCACGGCATCAGCAAGGGCCCCGGGGTCAGCTCCACGTGCCCCCAGAGTGGCCCTCTCCTCTTCAGGGTACCAACATCTCTGCTCTCCCAGCGGGGTCCTCCCGCCCCTGACTCCACAGAAGCCCTCCAGCTCCCGATCTCTCCTGGGGGCCAGAGCGGAGGTGAGCGGCCAGCACGGGAGAAGGGAGGGCAGCTCAGGGGGCACCTTCCCCAGGAAGACACCTCTGGGCCTCCCAACCCGGCTTCAAGCTTGCCTGTTAAACAAGCCCAAATGGGATAAAGGACTTGTTCATCCCTTGCGTATCCCCCACGATACTGGATGTACATGTGAGATTGTTCCAGCAACACAGTAACAGCAAGAAGAGCTAACATTCAGTAAGCCCTTACCATGTGCATCATGTGCTATGAGCCGGAAACCATTCCAAACACTTGACACGTATTATTGGCTCTCATCCCATTGAGGTAGGTGATCTTATCACCATTGTCCTATAGCCCTTCATCCCATTTTATAGACAGGAAAACTAAGGCTTGAGAGACGATGCTTAGTAAGGACAGAACCAATATGTGAACCCTTATAGTGTGGCTCCAAAGCCTGTGCAGACAGCCGCTAAGCTATGGGCATCCTTGTCATGCACAATGTCATCTTTTCTGATAGGTGGTGGTTCACTGGAGGCAGGGAGGGTGTTCATGGGACTCCACTAACCCCCCAGCACCAGGTATGGGGCCTGGCAAAAAAGAGGCACTCGCAGAGGGAATGGGTGACAACTCGGCTAAGTGGACAGACACCGGGGCATAGGCACTGGCTGGGTGAGACCTTCCCTGCTGGGAGAGCCCGGTGATACTCACACTGGGCTGGGCACAGAGCTCTCCAGTTCATCCAAGAGACTCTCCACACTGGGCCGCACGTCCTCCAGACCACGGCCCCCATTCCGCTTGGGCTTCTCTTTGGTCAGGGGCCCAGCTTTGCCCCCCAATGGGCTGTTATTCTCCGGGATGCCACAGTGGGGGCTCAGAGCCCCAGGCAGTGGGGGGCTGGAGTTGGCCTCATCTTGGAAGAGTGAGAGAGAAAGGCTGGTCAGCCCTGACCACTCTGGGGATCCAGAGGCCAGCAGGTGGATCTGGAGGGGGCAGGAGGGTGTACAGGGATTCAGTCCTACCTGCAGGGAAGCCTGGGGGGTTATGCTGCACAGCGTTCAGTTCCAGCAGCAGGCGGTCAAGTTCAGAAAGGTTGCTGCCCAGGGAGGAGCTCATCACTGTGGGTGAAGGCTCGGCAGACTTCTGCTTGTTGGGGAAACTGAGAGGCAAAGGGGAGGTCACAGTGAGAGGCGTCCCACCCCCGTAGTTTTGGTGGCCTCCAAATTCTCAAGGAGAATAAGGCAGAAGGCGTACAAAGTCTCCCCCCCAGCAAGAGATTAGAGAGGGAGAAAAGGATGTGGTAAAAAGAGAGGAGGAAAAAGTCTTGCCTCAGTTCCTCAAAGACACAAGGTGCTGTGACAACCCAACCCTGCTGCTGCGTGGAGATGGCAATGCTGAGGCCACCGGGCCAGTCCAGAGGCATTAGGAGCTGGCCGGGAGCCTCAGGGCCTTCTGTGGGCTGTTGGAAGCAGGAGGGGAAGGAGACAGGCAGGCAGGTACCGGGGCAGTACCTGTAGACGTGCTCTTCCTCACCGGCGCGGGGACATGGAGGGCCACCGCCGTCCTGGGGGACGGAAGCACTGGAAGTTTTGGCACTGGAGCCGTACACAGGTGACGGGGACTGAGGCTGCAGGGAAGAGAACGCTCAGAGCCTCCCCCAAGGGGAGGAGAAGGAAGAGCCCGAGTCACCCCCAGGAGGTTCCTGCTCACAGACAGTCTCACCAGGGAATTTCCACTCTGGCTGGGAGACAGGTGATTAACACTTGGTCACTTGCCCCCTCACGTGGCATCTGGGAGACCTGGATGTTTCCTGGCCCCTCTCCCTCTCCCTCGATCCCATTCCTCCCCCGGTTCCCCAAACGCCTACAGTCCCGAAGCCTCTGTTCCCTGTCTTCCCAGCCACTGCCCCCACCTTACCTGCTGGTGGATGAATCGGGAGGCACTGGGCTGCCACTGGTCTAAGGGGTCAAGGATCGTGCCATTGAGGGCCTCACTGGATGGGGGTGGAGGGACAGGGGGCGGCACGGCAATCTCCTGGTATGTGTGGTTTCCAGTTGGGTATGAGTAGGGGGTCTCCTCAGACAAGAACACGGGCCGTTTGGAGATGTGGGAGGTGGTGGACTCCAAGTCTGCCAGCAGGGCGTCTGTGGAGAGAACAGGCAGAGAGCTGGTAGGAACCAGGGATCCTGGACCGCACGGTCCAGCGGCAGTGCCTTTCCTGCTTGCTACACCCAAGAGTTAATGACTTCTGAGCACCTGCCCCACCCCTGGGAGAAATAACCAGCCTCAGGGCAGGAAACTGTCAGCCCAGACCAGTCTGGCTAAGAATCAGCTTCCAAAACTGACCTCTTCTCCCCAGCCCAGGACTGAAGGTGCCATAGAGGCTCCGTGGGCTGCCTTTGGGGCTCTCCTACCTCTGGCAGTCAGGCACCTGTGTTCCCTGCCGACAGGGCTGTGCAGCTGGCTGGCTGGAAGTCAGAAATGCCTGCCTGGCACTCTGACTTCACAGGGCAAGGCGGGGAGAATGGGCGGGAGGGGCCACACGTCACGGGGAGGGGCCCAGGCAGTGCCAGGTCCCACTTAAATTCCAGGAGCTTAGGCTTTCTCAGTGCCCCCCCACCCCCCCACCCCCACCCCGACTAGAGCAGTCCCGGGGGTGTGGTACCTGCCTTTCTGGCTAGGTAGAAGTAAAACCCCAGGCTCCGAGCTCCTCCTGAGACTTCTGGGCAAGGCTCTGGGCTACTGGGGTGAGGTACGCGAGGAGGTGGGGGCTGGTCGAGGCTGGTGCAGTGTTCCCCACCCCCTCAGCCAAGCAGGGGGCAGGACTGCTCTGTAGGCTGTTCCTGCGGAAGCCTGGCAAGCAGCCTGGCCCCAGAGGCTCCAGGGCCCCACTACTCTGCTTTTAACAGCAGCAAGGGAGCCGAATCGAGTACAAGCTTCCATTACTCTGGCACCAGGCAGCCAACAGGGGGGCCCTGGATCTCCCCAGTCCCCAGACGAGGGAACAGCTGGAGGGGCAGGAGTAGGAACTGTGGAAAACCCCCCAACTTCAATCCTCCCCTCCTGGGACCCTCAACAGCCCCACAGCCCAGAGAGCCTGGCCCCAACACCACACCCTCATTCCTACCATGTTCAGGGACTTGCTCACTCTCACTTCCCTGTCGACCTGCTGAGGGTCAGGAATGACGCTCAGTCCCTGTGGGCCTTAGGATATTACATATCAGAAAGCAATGGCTGTGCCTACTACCATTTACTAGTAACAGGCACTGTGCTAGGCACTGTGTATACATGGTCTGTCTGTTAATCCTAATCCTGGATAAACCTGGAATTCTGATCCTCCCTTTGCAGATGGGAAAAGGGGCTTCAAGAGGTGATGGGGCTTTCCCAGATAACAAAGCCAGTGACAGACAGGGCTGTCTGGCTCTTCAGAAGCCCCAACCCCCAAAAATCTGGCCTGCAAGAGTCTGCTGGGATCACGACATGATGCCACATTTAAACAGCACAATTTCCTGAATGTCAGCGCCCAGGATCAGAGAGCTACCAGTCTCATTCTTTCTAATGGCTCTGTCCCCAACCCTACCCCAGCTCAGCAGAGGGAAGCAAGGGGGGCCCACACCTTCCCCCAGGTGCCTGCCCGTCCTCCCACCCCCAAGGCTGGCCACACCTACCCCTGGCCCCTACCCAGCTGGTCAGAGGGGGAGCTTGTCACAAGGCCCAGGACCCTGGGGCCAGTAGCGCAGCACAAGGGTCTCCTGACTTCCAAGGAAGTTCCCGCAGCCCCCTCCCACTCCGGATCCTCTAGGAGATGTCTGGCTTCCTGTCTCTACCAAATCAGAACTAGAGACAGTCAGTGTGCACCTAGGTAATGACAGAAAAGGACCCAGCGTCCAGGGCCAATCCCAGTGGCCTCTGCACAGCCGCACCTGCTGCCCTGGCTTCACGCAGCATCCCCATTTCTTCTGGGCCCAATCCAGCAGGGGCAACCCCCAGCTGGAAAACCCCAAAGGGCTCCCCAGAGCAGGCAACAAGTGCAATACCAGTGAGACTAAAAGGAGCAGCTGCCATGCTTGACCACCCACCACATGCCAGGAGCTTTACCTGTGTTCCTTCCCTTCCTCCTCACAGCAAAACTAGCACGGAGGGGAAAGTGAGGTTCAGAGAGGTAGATAGAGTCACGTCCCCATGCTGCTGAAGCTTGCTGCCATGACACAGCCAGGATCTGAACTTGGCTCTCTCAGGCTCCAAACACTCAGTAGAAGACAAATGGTTAACCCATTCCATCAGACCCTCTGAGTGAGGGCCTCCACTGCCCTCTGCCTCGAATACCCCATCCCCCCTAGTCATGAGCTGACTGGGTTTATAAGTCTGGTTTATATTTTCACTTGTGTGTTTTAAGTTTATTTACTTATTTTGAGAAGCGGGGTGTGTGTGTGTGTGGGGAGAGAGAGAGAGAGAGAGAGAGAGAGGAGAGAGAAACCAGTGGGGGAGGGGCAGAGAGAGAGGGAGAGAAGATCTGAAGCGGGCCCTGTACTGCCAGCAGCGAGACCAACGTGGCGCACTTAAACTCACAAACCAGGAGATCGGGACCTGGGCCGAAGTCGGACGCTTAACCCACTGAACCACCCAGGTGCCCCTCACTTGGCTCTTTTGAACACTGATACATCTATTGGTCAAAAGGAGCAGCCCTAGGGGACAGAAACAAAAGATCCCAAGAGTTCAAGTCTCAGTTCCTCTATCTACTACCCACGGCCAAACAGCAAATCCCTTCACTTCCTTGAGCCAGCCTCAGTTGCCTTGGCAAGCGTGATTCCTACCTCACAGCACTGGTGTAAGGTTTATATAAGCCAGCAGATGCTATGCTACATGGGAAGCTACAAACATCAGATCTTATTTGTCTTGTGACATTCTGAAAAACATCTTCCTCCAAGGAGATCGGGGTAGGATGCAAAGTACTGACTTCTCCTACATGTTCTATGGGTAGAATCTGGGCAAAACATGACAAGGGCAATCTGGAAGAGAAAAACAAAGTGACAAAGTAACATTCAGAGTGAAACCTGTGTGGATGCCTGGGAGAGAGCACATCAAACTTGCGTCTATCTGAGTGAGAGAGAGAACACACGCGCAAGCCAGCAAGCCACAGGGCCTCTAGTGTAGCTTCCTTCTCTCTCTGCAACGTCTTTGCTCAGTGACTGCACAGGACTTGGCGTCACTGTCCCCCCACAGGCTCCCCCAGATGCGTCAAAAAAGGGAGCCAGGAATAGAGGAGGCAGCCAAGGAGGACTCTGGCCTCTACTTTGGATTCCTATGGGTGCAGAAGACTGCTATGTCCCCATGGCCTAGAAAATGGTTACAGGCCAAAGTCTCCTTGCAAAAGCTCGGCAAACTCCTCCCCTGCTGAGTAAACAGAGGCAGCAGGAAGAGGACTGATCAAGGGAGTCCACTTGCAAGCAGCACCACATGGGTGAGTCCCCCAGTTTTCAGCTACAGCTACTGCCTGGTACTTAGCTCTAAACACCCGGGGGCCAGGCTCAGTGTCCTACTCAGATCCCCAAAAAGGGGTCAGAGAAAATGGTGCCCATTGGAACACTTTCCCCCCTCCCAGTGTTTGTAGAATACGTTCCAGATACACAGAAGCAGGATCTGAAGCAATGGGGGTTCCCTCATCCAGGCTAAGGAAAGCTTCAAACTTCCTCAGCATTTCTCCACTAACTTTCTGGCTCCAAGCCTGAGACCTCCAGAACAAGTCAGAGCCACTAGGAGTACCCAAGCCACTCTGCGGAAGGAGGCTCTCCCTGGGGCTTCCCGTTCCTTTTCTGGAAGAAACCGCCCTACATTCTGCAGGCTTTTTGCCTCTCTGGGCCAGCTGATGCATGTCCTGCATTTCCATCCAACGTGTGTGTCGGAGGAGGGTTCTCCTCTCTAGGTAGGTGAGGGAAGGGATGGCTGGCTCGGTGCAAAGACTTCCAACCCACCGGGGGCAAAGGACACCCAGCTATGCCCTGGCGAGGAAAGGGTGCGGTCCGTCCGCTGCTTCCCGCCAGAGGGCGCTACTGGCCCGTCAGCTTCCTGCCGCAGGCAGGCAGTAACGAAAGGTAAACTCGGCGCAACCACCAAATTTTCGAGCCGGGGAAGACCCGGGAGCCCCCGGTCAGGGGTTCCCTGGGGAAGCTTCAATCTCGAGAAAGCTCGGCTGAGCTGGAAGGAAGGAGCAGCTACGGGAGGAGCACGAGGAGGCCTGGGTGCCAAACCTCTCACCCGTGCCTGGGGCACACCATTTGAAGGCGCGACCCAAGAGTGACGCAGCCCCGCGAGGGCCCCGGAGACCCACAGGGACGCACGCCCCTCCGCAGACGCAGCGCCAGCGGGCGCCCCGTCCCCACCCTGCGGCCGCGCCTGGGCCCAAGCAGCCGCTCAGATCAGAAGCGCCTTCGGGTCCAGAGGCCGCTCGGAGGCTGCTTGGGGACAGGCGGCCTGGGTGGCTCGCAGCACCGGGCCGGGCAGAAGCGAAGAGGCCCTTCCCGGCAGGCGGCAGACGGGTCGAGTGGGGAGGGGGGTGGGGGGGAAGCCTCGGGGTCTGCAGCCCCGAGGGGGTTAAGACGCAGGCGTACCGGCTGGCTGCCCAGGGAGGGAGAGGAGGATAGAGGGGCCGGTCTGCCCGCATTCCAAGATGCAAGCTGCAGCTGCGCCCCTCACATTCCCAAACCAGCCCGGGGACGCAGGACAGGGGCAGCCCCGGCCCTCCTCATGCTCCCCGGACTGTAGCTCTGGGGACCCTGGCTGACCCACTGACACACGACACCGTATAATGAGTTAAAGAGAATCAATGAACCCCTCTTCAACCTCCACCCCCAGTGAAGTATAAAAACAAGTGAGACTCCTTCACAAGCCTGGTTTCCTCCTACCCAAGCCCTGGCCACCTCTGAGTGTGTGATAAAGACTGTCAAGAGCAGAGCTACAGCTGGACAGATGCCAAGAGATAAAGTCTGTCCACCAGAATCCCTCAGTGTGGGGGTGGGGGGTAGGCGGTGTGGGTCAGGGAGGACCCACAACTGTTCTAGTCTCTCCTCCCGGGCTCCAAAGACACCGATGTTAGATCTTGCACAGGGGTACTCTGAGTCACACACTCTGCTCAATGGCCGAGCTGCTCAGCTGGGCTGCTTAAAGGTTCTTGTGCCTCAGTTTCCTTGTCTGTCTGATGGGAATTCTACCATTTTACTCACAGGAGCAAGGATAACATGAGAAAATGGATACACAGTGCTTGCTTAGCACATACAGTACATTGCTAAACTTAGGGGAGCCAGCTCCCAAAGAGATGGTTAGCCCTGACGGGGCAAGAGAAAGCACCTCTCCTTCTTATCCCATGCCTGAGGCAAAGGATGCTGCCATCCTGGATGAGGGTTAGGGGCACCACTCTGTGGAAAACAAAGTCACCCTGCAGAAGCCTCCCCACCTCATCCCCACAGATGGGGCAGGTATATGTGGAGGCATCATCCCTTCCCAGAGCTCACAGGCTCCCCCTGCCAGACTGGCCCCAATGCTGGGCCCCTCGCCACTCCTCTATCGGCAGAGCTAGGCTGAACTAAAGAAGGTGGGGGTCCCCTGGCCACCTCAAAATGCCGTGTATTCTTGAGGCCTGGCCTAGGAGAGCCCCCAGTAAGAATTCAATCTTTTCAAGACTGCTCCCCCACCTTCTTTCTGCAGGCCTTAACTCAGCTTTCGTCACCCTGGGCGAGGGCTGGCACAGTTTCCTTAGGAGCTGACAAGCAGAAAGAAGGAGCAGCAGGCACCACCCTGAGAGCTCCGGCACAGGCAGCAAGAGGCTGCCATGGCACAAGGGCCTTCCTGACAGCCCGGGGCCAGCTGTGCATCCCTGCCATTTAACAGGAGATCAGGCTGGCTCAGCAAGCTCTTTTCCCACCGTCTATCCTGCTGGGTTCAGAACTCTGGGCCAGGAAGGTTGCAGCCCCCCTGCTGACCACCTGCTTGGGGCGGCTGGCCTCAAGTGTCAGAGGAGAAGCTGCCCAGCCTTCCGAAGGACGCCCAAGCTCAGGGATCCAAGCAGTGAGCAGGCTCGGCCCTTCCTAAAGAAGTTGCTATGTAAACAGCAGGAACAGCTCCTCAGGGATGGTCTCATCTCAGCCCCTTTGCTGAGACTCTTCCAGATTAGGAAGGAGAGTAGGACAAGAAGGCGGGTCCCCCTTCCCCCAGCCCTGAGCACATGAGCAGTTAGAGCAGAGGTAATCTAATCCACAGCGGGGTACTTTTACATGGTGAGTAACTCCCCAGGAATGGGGAGCTGGGTATATTTATCCTGATAACTGTCCTCCGAGGAAAGACAGATCTGTGACCAGTAAGGGCCAATCCACAATTAGGCTAGATCTGCTCTGCTCCCACTGGGCCCAGGGACCCAGGACCTGGACACTGACTAGGAGGTCAATCTCCTAGAGAGGCCTTCCCTGCCAATTTGGGTTCTTGTCCACTGTCTCCTCTCCAAGAATTAAGCTCTGGAAGCAGGGGCCTGGGCTATCTTGTTTGATGCCTATCCCCAGCAGGCAGAATGAGAGAGCCTATGAAGAGAAGGAAAATGGGGAGCAGAGAAAATGACCAGTGAGAGTAGGAGCCAGGACACAAGGATTCCAGGCCCAGGATGCCAGTCAGCAGGTCAGACCACCCACATGGGTCATCTTCTCTGTCTATAAAATGGGCAGAACCCAATCTGTCCCCATTCCTGGGAACAAGCTCTAGGGAGGAGATGATATAACTTCAGGTAAGACTTATATAGCACCTTTGAGCTCTTTGGAGTTTGTCTGAATCCAAGGTATTGCTATTATCTGAATCCCAGACAGGAACTGCTCTCCCTAAGGAGATGGATGAGAAACAATCAATACTGTAGTGATATTTAAATATTTAATAGCCGTGCCTGGAGGTTATGAAGACTTAGCCACCATTCTCCTTAGCTGACTCATGCCTCACTCAACAGGAACTGCCATTTTACTCTCCCAGCCCTAACGGAAGTGTGGGCTGGGGGTGACACACAGGAAATCAGGGGAGAAGGCCAAAGTCCTCCAATCTGCTGCGGGGAAAGTTGGGAGGTGGCCCTCTGCAGAAGGAATTTCTTCCCTGGGCTTCCCACATGCCAGAGGAGGGTGGTTTCCTGTCTGCTGAGGAGCCCTTCCTTGAAGAGGCTGAGACAACGTGAGTGTGCCTTGCTGGCTGGGTCACCTTTACTGGGTGCCTGGCTTGCGCCCAAGGTCACAGAACACAGAGTAATCCGAGACTCAAGAGAATAAAGGCAGAAAGGCAATTCCAGAGGTCACCCTGAGCTCCAAGCAAAAGCCCAACGGCCCCATCTGCACCAGGCACCCACACAGGGCCCCCCTGGTCAGGCCCCTGGCTACTACTGAGGCTTCCCCACGCAGTAGCAAATGGGAGGAGGCGCCCAGATTTACCCTGCACACCTCCCTGTGGGCACAGGGGCAGGTCCAGGCTGGCCAGACCCGCAGTCTCTTTTCTATTGTAAGTAACTCATCCCTCTGTCCAGGATCAGTAAGCCCCGCCCTCCTCCAGAGGTCCCAGAACCACCGTGGATGCATTTCATTGGCCAGATTTCCTGCACCTCTTTGGGTCATCCTGAGACTGCACTTTTTAAGGTCAACTACGGCCCAACTCCAGGCCCATCCCACAGTTCCTTCAACACGGATTTACATACAAAAAGAGGCTCAAACCCAGGAGGCTCAGGTGCTGGAAATTTTCTCAGCTATTCCACACCCACTCCAATCCACTCCTGCAATCAGGCTCTTCCAGGGAAGTCGGTCTGTTTCGGTCTGTTTCTGTTGCAGGGCTGTTGCAGGACTGTTGCAGGGCAGGGCTGCTCCATGGGCCTCTCAGCCCCGCTAATCACCAACAGAGGTTAGGAGGGGCTCAGAAGTGAGTCATCTGCCCTGCAGAGACCCGAACAGAAAGTTCAAAAGTTTGCCCGTTCCAAGGATGCGCTGTAGTCTTCCCAATGTTTGTGGATTTCATAGCAGTCATTTCTTTGCCAGCCAAGTTCTGATCAATAAATACAGCCCAGGGGTGCCTGGGTGAATCCGTCAGTTAAGTGTCTCCCGATTTCAAATCAGGTCAGGATCTCACAGTTCAGGAGATTGAGCACCACGTCGGGCCCTGCGCTGACAGTACAGAGACTGCTTGGAATTCATTGTTTCACTCTCTCTCTCTCAAAATAAATAAATAAATGACAATTAAACACACACACACACACACACACACACACACACACACACACACAGCCCAAGGTAGCCACAGAACAGGCCAGTGCTTCCTGATCTCAGGCAACCATTTCCCTAGTTCAGCTCTCTCGCACCTTTCGGGTTCTCTGACAGAAACCCTAAGAGCCACGGCGGGTGCTTCTCCCTTCACTGGCTTCCTTTCTTTTCAACAGCTTAGACCAGCATCCAAATCCACGCTCAGTCCCTTCGAAGCTTTGCCTGCATCCCCCTGCCCAGGTCCCCCCCTCCCCCACCCCCTGTGCTCTGACTCTTCCAGCAAACACCAGCAGTGTGAACTTTTGGAACTTCTGTGTGTCGCCTTGCCCACCAGACCACACACCCTATGTTTCTAGGAACTCCCTTCCTCCTCACCAGATCCACAACATGAATACCACCAGAAGCCTTTCCTACAGTGAGTGCCTGGGTGCCAAGCAAGGAGTCACAAAGCTCAGCCGCAGGTGGCCCTCTCTGCCTGCAGGAGAAGATCGGAAGCCCTGGGGTTGGCATTCTTGAGCTTCTCAGAATATGGCCTCAACCTAGGCTTTACCTCCTCCTGGAGCACTCACTGCAACCTGCCTCTGCAGACAAACTGGGCCCCCTCTTCCCTTTCCCCAGCTGTGTGCCTTTATTCACAACATGCCCCGCCCCCACCATCTTCTACAGGGATATCCATACCCCCAGAGGACACACGGAGCCAGGGGGCACAGGAACCACCTCAGGATAAACAACCTTCTGAGGATCAAATTTACTCAGGAGAAATTTAAACCACTTCCCTTAAAGAGCAAGGCTACCTTAAGGAACCAAATGCAAAATGCAAATTAATTGTAAGATAAGAAGTGAGGCTTCAAAGAGACTCTTTGCATATGCACTCAGGGACTTTGGTGAAGGAGTTTTAAGCAGGACCACAAAGCCACCACTGTCCATACCACAAATTTGGCTGCTCTGGTGGCACTGGGAATGGGGACAGTCACATAGCTCTTTGTACACCCTCTGGCATCCGAAGCCACAGGCCCTCCAAGCAGTGAGGCGGAAGGGTTAGAGTCCACCATTCACCAGCCGGGGTGGCAGTTTACTAGATCATTCTGGGCTTTAGTTACCCAGAAAACTCCTAGAACATGTGGTATGAAATCAATGACAAAACATGCAAAAGCCACCTAAGGGGTGGGGAGAAGTTCCTCTGCCCTCCCACTGTGACACAGAGGGACACATCTCCCTTAAGGAAGGGGGTAGGGGGAAGTGGAGCCAGGGATAGCGGCCAGGAGTGTTGGGAGCTATGACAGGTCCATCCCTAACTCAGGCCTCCTTGCTGATCAAACCACTGACCTCACCCCTCCGTGCCTCGTGCCTCAGGCTCATTCCAAGTCCTCCTTGGCTGAGCCCAGAAGCCTCCCTAGCAAGCCAGAGGCAAGAGAGAAGCTGCAGGGTTCCTGCACCCACCACCCCCACACCTTCGGGGAAGTCACAGCCATCAGAGAGCCCTGTGGCTTTGAACCTAGAATTGGGACAACAGGAGCTGCCCCAGCTCCAGGGAAGCTCAGCCTCCCAACTCCCAGAGGAGTAACCCCAGGACGGAGCAGCCCCTGCTCCTGCCACTGAGGCTCCAAGCCCAGGAGTGCCACACAGGAACCCAAAGCCACAGGGCCGGGACGAAGCTCAGGCAGGGGGAGAGGGGGAGGAGTGGTCCTTACTGAGCATCTATCAGGCGCCTGGCCTCACAACCCCACCTTACAAATTAGGATAAAGAGGCTCAGAGGTGTCCAATGGGTGCTTCTACCAGCAAGTGGAGTCCCCAGCGAGGGCACCTCTGCCTGACCTCATTGCTCATCCATGTTCTTTCCATGGCATTCCAACAGAGAGGAGTGATGGCTTCCTGTAGCCATCCCTTGTTCTGCCTGTCACCGCTCTCCCATGTCTATAGCGCAGTCTCTGGAGCCCCTGGAGTAACCCAAAAAAGCTGGCCACGGGGATGCTGCCCCACCACTACTTCCTCCAGGCCTCTTGCCCTGGGTCTCCCCCGTTCTCTGCCCCCCACTCCCCACTCCTTCCCCCCTCCTCAGTCTCCAGCAGCACCCTGGGCCGCTGCTGAGCCCCTGGTGGTAGCATTCAGAGCTCAAAACTCAAAGGCTGGAGTGCTGTGGTCTAGGCTAATGCGCTCCTGGGCTGACTGGCCTGAGTGTTTCCCTCCCGTGCCACACTGGCAGCTACCAGATCTGAGTGGCATGATGCAAGATGGGGCTGCCCTGAGCACTGACCTCTGACCTTACCACCAGGCAGCCTTCTCTGGATGAGATGGAGGGGTCTGGGTCATTTGTTTGGAGGGCACAGACAGATCAGTGGCTACTCAGTCCCCACCAGAAATGGGCAAAGGCAGCATGAGAACCATCAGGAGACAGAGAGCTGCTCTGGGCTCCACTGAAGTCACTAAACAGCCAACTGAGGGACGGACAGACAGCTGGCCTAGACTCTGCAACCCAGAGTCAACCCAGATCTTCCTTCAATAGATAGCCACACATCTCACTCCTCCAAGCAAAAAGTGGCAGCCTCCGGCCTCCTTCCTCTGTAAATGCTGTGCCCACCTACCCCACACTGGAGGGAAGAGGTGCAGGGAAACACAAGCCAGCCTCACACTGGTTCTCACGCTGGTTCTCAGCTGCAAGGGGTGCCACCACCGTCCCAGTCTAACACTCATAAACTATTGACATTTGCAACTGATTTGCTCTTAATTTTAGAAAATAAACTGAGGAGCGCCTCGGTGGCTCAGTCGGTTAAACACCCAACTTCGGCTCAGGTCATGATTGTGCAGTTCATGAGTTCGAGCCCCGCGTCAGGCTCTGTGCTGACAGCTCAGAGCCTGGAGCCTGCTTTGGATTCTGTGTCTCCTCTCTCTGCCCCTCCCCCACTCACACTCTGTCTGTCTCTCAAAATAATAAATATTAAAATTTTTTAAAAAATTTTAAATCTGAAATATTAAGAAAATAAACTGAAGTGGGTTCAAGATTACTCCATGACAGGGGCTCCTGGGTGGCTCAGTCAGCTGACTGCCCAACCTCGGCTCAGATCACAATCTCACAGTTTGTGGAATTGAGCCCCACATTGGGCTTTATGCTGACAGTGCAGAGCCTGCTTGGGATTCTCTCTCTCCCTCTCTCTCTGAATCTCCCTGGCTCATTTTCTCTCTCTCTCTCAAAAATGAATAAACATTAAAAAAAAAAAAAAAGTTACTCTATGACTGTCCTTCCCCCCCCACGTGTGTTCCCATCTGCTTTCTTGAGAGAAAGAGCTGGAAGTATACAGGGCCCAGGCACACCCTCGGGAAGGAAGATGGGCAGCATGTGATCCTTATCTGCCAGAAGTGTCACCTGTGGGGTATGTCCTGGCAAACAAAAATTGGAACCACTCTCTGAGATACTCAAGAGCTCTGAGAAGAGGAGGCAGATAGGAGAGGGGGAGAGAGAGACAGAGAGACAGAGAGACATGGAGCCAGCTGCCCCTGCAGCCCTCAGCTGACCTCCAAGGACACTTTCACTTCCCTAGAGGCATCACACCATCCAGCCCTGGTCTTCTCAGTCTCTCAAATTTTGGAAGCCATCTGCTTCATTCTGGGCAAGACAAAGTTCTCCAGAGGCCATCTGGCAGCTGGTGTTACAAGTGACGGTCAGCACATCCTAAGTAAGGGGGTGGATGGTCTAGGGAGGGCCCGTCACACCCACAGAAGCCCCCAAGTCTCATCTTAGTCTCCCCAGAGCTCCCCACACTTGCAGGTGGCAGGCCTTTGGGGGTGGTGTCACTAATCTACGAAGAGGGATACCTCTGGCCATTGTCTTGAGGAGGGCCAGACAAACTTCTCTGAAAGCCTAGATCCCTGCCAACTCTCCACATTAGGAAATCAGCCTCGTCCTGGACAGGGAGGGAGCAGATGGAGGCCGCAGTCCTCACAGCTTTGGCTAACCAGAGTCACACTGGGAAACCACAATAGAAAAGAAGGAGGAAAAGACAGACTTCCCAGAAACAAAAAATGTCCAGGGAGACTTCTGGGCTGCGGGCCTTGCCAGCAAGGCCCACATGTAAGGCCATGAAGGTGCAGAGGAGGAGGACAGGGTGGGAACAGAACCACAATAAGACCCTGTAGTCTGCCTGCAAGAAGTCCACCAACCCCAGAGCTGAGGCAGCAACGAAGCAGACCCCAAGCCTCTGTACCCCGGGGCTCATGCAGGAGAGAGGGTCCCAGGGCTCCAGCTTGACTTGGCAAGGCTGGCCTCCCTCCACCAGGCCCAGCTGGTTACACCAGGAGATTGATGGGGAGGAGGGGGAAGTGTCCACCTCAATGCTGATTTGGATTTTATTGCAGGAGACACTCTGAGGCTCCGGGAATCCAACCGACCAGATGGCAACAGCAGTGCCCAGCCATAGTGCCCAGAAACATCACACAGGAAACCTCCAATGTACATGTAGAGAATATTCCAAAGGTTTGTTTGGAAGCTGGATTTGAACCAGGGCAACGTCTTCTAATAGAAACAACGCTCTGAGGGGAAGACCTGGGTTCTGTTCTGGTAGACTGTTTATATCACTCCACTGGACGCTAGGGTCTGCAGGGTCAGCAGGGAATGCTTTCTGACTCTGAGGGGCCAAGGGGAAGGCCCACCTGGGGCAGGGAGCAGGTCAGCATGAGTCAGGAGCATTGAACCCCATTATTCCTCTCTCACAGGGCCTGCTCTGTGCCTGGCGGTGTGTGTGCCCTGGATGCTCCTGGTCTAAACTTTTCACGGATGGACCAGGCAGGAAATCCTGTGCTCCTGCACCCAAAGAACTGTCTGGAAAACGAGGGAGCCTTGTGGTTAACTTGACAACCTCTGATCTGAACAAGCCTGCCAGTGAGGGCTTCTGCCTCTCCTCCAGTCTGCCTCTATGTCCAGAAAGGAAGTGGTCACCAAGCAAGTCGGCGAGCCGATTCAACACCATCCGCTACTGCCCTCTGTCACACCACTGTTTTTCCTTTCCAACAGTGGAAGTCTTAGTTCCCACCCACCCCACCCTGTTGTGCCCCAAACTGCGGCGTCTTCCTCCATGGGCACTGTCCCTTGGTTGGGGTGGGGGTTGCCTGACCCCATTCCATGTTCTTCCCCCACAGCTAGCTGAAGTAGGAAGAGAGATGGTAGGGGTCAAATCTCACTGACTATGAACAATGACTCTAGTTTCTATATGACAGGGACAAATTTTAAAACCCAGGCACAAAGGGTAGCCATAGCACTACCCCCCCTGGTGCCCAGGTCTTCTGAGGGAAGAGCTCAGAGGCCATGACACCCTTAAAGCCACGGGCAGCTCAGCGTAGAGTGGCAGACAAGAAGCGCCAGTGGCCTCTAGAGCTGGGGAACAGGCACCCAGGAGTGGCAGGGCCAAGCCCAGACTGCTCTGGCCCAGGAGCCTGGACTCTTGAGTGCATACTTCACAGTTCCTCACCCTTCCACACCTCCCTATCTTTTTGGTGAAATAGGCATCATAAATGGCTAAGGGTTGGCCCAAATAATCTTTCAAGATCTCTTTCAGCAATGAACTCTAATTCTTCTCCTTCCAGGATGAGAGGGAAGGGAGGGTGAAGGGAGGCAACAGAGAATACAGCAAAGGTCACCAGCCCAGGGCCTGCAGGCTGCACCCCATTCCCCACATGAATGTGGTTGTGCTTTTTCAGAAATCTGGGGTTGTCTTAAGAAATCAAGAGATTTCAGGGGTGCCTGGGTGGCTCAGTCAGTTGAGCGTCCGACTTTGGCTCAGGTCATGATCTCAAGGTTGATGAGTTCGAGCCCTGCATCACGCTCTGTGCTGACAGCCCAGAGCCTGGAGCCTGCTTCGGATTCTGGGTCTCCCTCTCTCTCTGCCCCTCCCCTGCTCATGCTCTGTCTCTCTCTGTCTCAAAAATAAGATAAACATTAAAAAAATATTTTTATTAAAGAAATCAAGGGATTTCATTAGAAGGCCAAGATTTCTGGCTTTCTGGGAGCAGTCAGAAGGGCTAGCAATACTGGTCTACTTTCCTGCCGGGCAACCACTGGCTGACACAATAAGATCTAGCTTTCCCCTTTGGCCTACTTCATCTGTGCACACACAACACGTGCCTGACCTCAGCAGGTATGTGAGTTTGCAATACAACGTAGTGTGGGTTTTGAAGTTGAACAACCTTGGCTCTGCCCCTTGCTAGCACCGCACCTCTGTGAGTTCATGAGTTCGAGCCCTGTGTCAGGCTCTGTGCTAACAGCTCAGAGCCTGGAGCCTGCTTCAGATTCTGTGTCTCCCTCTCTCTCTGCCCCTCCCCCACTCGCACTCTCTCTATCTCTATTTCAGGAAAAAAATATAGATAGATAGATAGATAGATAGATAGGTAAAAGAGACACAAAAAAGAAAGCATATCTGGCATATCACAGGCACACAGTCCATACACATCATGCCTACCTCCCTCACCAGGTGACAGCAGGTGACAGACAGGGGCTGAGTGGCTGTCCCACCCACAAAGCTGACATCCCTGACTGCCCCGCCTGAGCAGGTGTGGGAGAGCACCCCGCACTACAATCCATGAGCAACTGCAGAGAAGGCACTCTGAAAGATGTCAGGCGGGCCGCCCAATGCCACCACATGGCCCCCCAGATGTAGCTGTGAATACACAAGGGCCGATCGCTGGTCTGTGCCAACAGACTTTGGCTAAGAAGCTAACACCCTGGTGCAGGACCCAGTGAAAACTGTGATCTCTCTCCCTGGCTTCAAAGCCATCCCTGAGTTCAAAGACTTGCCAAGTAGGAACGTCCAGAGTGCCCTGTGCTCAGGGCACGGGGAGTTCAGCGCACAAAGCCCACAGGAGGAAGGGTACTCACCACTGGTCCTCCCAGGGGTCCGGCCCAAGTCCATCCTCCCAGCCCCACTACCATCTGCTCCCAACAATCAAGTTCCACGGAAGGAGGCTAGGGATGGGCCAGGGCAGTCCCTGCCACACATGCCCGTCTAAGGACTCTAACTTCTAACTGGGCCAGACAGCTCGGCCTTTGGAGCAGCACTGACACGAGCCTGTCCCGGACTTCCTCCCGGGCCCCTGAGTGTCAGGCAGGAAATGCCCTTGCCTGCTCAGGTTGGCCTGCACCTCGCCCCACCATCCCCCTCCTCTTGCTGACTCAGCTCAGCTCCCCACCTGTGGGGCAAAGGGAGCCTTCATTCCCCCTTCCAGGGCAAGAGAGGCAGGGAGCCCCACAGCAAGGGAGCTTCACCTGGCACCAGAGGACTCACAGATGACCCTCTAGGGGATGTGCAGACCACCTGAAATTATACACAGAACGTCTTGTGCGCATCCCCACAGCATTACTCTTGGGAGACAGTTCATAATATTCATGGTCCAAAGGGGTTGGGGATCCGCAGAGGTGAAACGATTGTGGAAAACAAGGGCTGACAGTGGCCACTCTGTACCTTCAACTCACTGGCAGGTCCTTTGAAGACAAGTCCAACTGCCTGGAACTGAAGCAGCCTCATCTCTGCCTCAATCCCAGGTGACTGGAATTTCTGGAATGAGCCTTGCTGGGCACTGACCCAGGAAGTGCACATACACTCCTCTCCAGCAAAGGCACCACCATTCAGAAAGCACAAAATGGGAAGGGACGGCCCCATCTGGGTATCCAAAGCTAACCTTGAAAATGGGTGATTTCCACATACCTGTCCCACCTGCCTCCCCCGGCCCCTCCAGCCCTCTCCCTGGGTGCCATCTCGTCTTTACCAGTGGTGTCCCAATAATGTCCATCAGCAAGTACTATGCACAGATGCCATGCTGAGCACTGGGGGAACAAAGACACAGTGTCTGTCCCCAGGGAGCGCTAACCAGTCGAAGACCATCATAATCTGGGCAGAGGGAGAAGGAAGGAGGGGCTTTCCAGGCCCAGGAAGGAGCACAGGCAGACGTGAGAAACAGCCTGGCAGACAGAGGGGGCTGGAGCCCAGGGTACAAGCCTCAACTTGGTGGAAGAGGAGCAAGGACCCAAGGCCCGTTGTGGAGTCTGGACTTAGAAGGGCAAGCCATGCAAGGCTGTCGGCAGGGAACAGGGAAGGCAGGACCAGGCTTGCATTCTGGATCACTCAGGCAGTGTATACAGGAGAGAGGGGAAGGAGGGGGGCTTAGTTGGAGGAACGCTCTAGATAAGACTAGGTAAAATCAATGGGACCTGGTAATTGAGCAGCTCAGGAGAAAGAGGGAGGAACAGATGCCTCCCACGTTTGTTTCTTGTGGGAGGACGGAGTGTCCACCAGATGAGACTGCAAGACAGGAGGAGGAGCAGGATGAGGCAAAGGAGGAGCATGGAAGGGTCAGCAACCGAGGACAGGCAGGACACAGGGCCACTGAGCCAGGCCCCAGGGCCTTTCTTTCCCCTTGGCCATGTCACCTATGAATCTCTTAGGGGCCCAGAAGGTACCTGGTTGGGAAATGATACAGTACTGCTACTCCAGTTTGTTCTTCCATTGAAAAAACAGTGGTTTGCCCAGCCTGGCCCCCTGCAGGAGCCGTAAACCGCAGGCAGTCTGCTTTGGGGGTCCTCAGAGTGACCAGTTAATACCATGGGTCCCCTCCCTTGGCCCACTTTTGGTGAAGTCTGTCCTGAAATCCAAATACAGAGGTAGTTCCATCCCCCAACAGTGCCCCCTCCGGAAGAGGGGCTAGGCCAAGCCTCTTATCACAGGAACCAGGCCTTCCTGCACATGAGCACACAGGCTCACCGCTGGGGCCAGCGGGCCCAGGACAAAATCTCAGGCCCCAAACTCTCAGGGAAATGCCTTTCTGGACTGGTCCAGGGCCCCAGCTAAGCCCAGGCAGTTTGCATAGACAGAGCTCAGCATCTGACCTGAGGATTAAAGGAGCCCCCAGAGGCTGGCCCCATCTCAGCTGTCATACCAAGGCCACCTCAAAAGATCGTGCCACTGAGGAAGCAAAGGCTGGTGACTGTCCTTGGCCTTCCAGCTCAGGCTGTTCGATTAGTTTGTAAGATCAGTTGGGAGACCACAGGGTGCCAAATCACAGCCAATAAACTTAGCACACATGCACAAAAGCCTCCTCCCTCCCAGTCCTTTGCACGTGTTGTTCCCTGTGCCTAGACCACCCTCTTGTCTTCTTTTCCAGGCTAAATCCTTTCTTATCCCTGGAGATTCATCACAGTTCAGTTTCCTCTTCTGCAACATGAGGATAAAAAGGATCTCCTTTGGGACACCTGGGTGGCTCAGTGGGTTAAGCATCTGACTGTTGGTTTTGGCTCAGGTCATGATCTCACAGTTTGTGAGTTTGAGCCCTGCATTGGGCTCTGCGCTGATGGTGCTGAGCCTGCTTGAGATTCTCTCTCTCCTTTCTCAGCCCCTTCCCCACTTGTGCACTCTCTCTCTCAAAATAAAAAAATAAACTTAGAAAAAAAAAAAGGATCTGCTTTGCCTACCTTAAAAAAAAAAAAAAGGAATGTGTGGTTTTCTATAAGAGATTCCCAAATCTTATTATGGAATGGCTATCTATTTAAAGGATGAAGGTTTGTGGCTTTTATAAATGTCAACATTCCAATTAAAATAAACACAACAAAGAGTCAGCTTAGGATACCATTTCCTTCAGGAAGCCTTCCATGACCACATTCTTTGCACAGGGTTCAAGGCCCCTCTCCTCTGGGTTCCCAAAGCACCATGCACCTCCCCTCTGAGAGCATATAAAGCATGTATCCAACTGGTAAGAACCGTCTGCCTAAGTGTCTATGTCCCACCAGCCTATGAGAGCTCAGGGAAGGCAGGAAGTGTGTCTTTATCTGTCTTCACCTCCTCACATTGAACAGAGCCCAGAACATAACAGGAGCTCCATGGACAAGTAGTAAACAAATGAATGACCCTGCCAAGCCCATGTGCTGCAGACATCTGCTTCACCAGGCCCTTCATGAGCACTCGCTACATGCAAAGCACAGTGAGGGTGAGCAGTGCATGCATACAGGACCCAAACCTCTCTATTCATCTAACCCCGGAAATCTCCCTCTCCAGTGATCTAGTTACCCCCACCCCTCCCCAACAGGCACCATTCTCAACTTTAAAAAACAAAAGGACGGGGAGCCTTGGGCGGCTCAGTTCAAGCCCCACATCGGACTCCATGCTGACAGTGTGGAGCCTGCTGGGGATTCTCTTTCTCTCCCTCTCTCTCTAAATAAATAAATAAACTTAGGGGCACCTGGGTGGCTCAGTCGGTTAAGCGTCCGACTTTGGCTCAGGTCATGAGTTCACAGTTCATGGGTTCGAGCCCTGAGTCGGGCTCTGTGCTAACATCTCAGAGCCTGGAGCCTCCTTCAGATTCTGTGTGTCTCTCTCTCTGTCCTTCCTCTGTTAACGCTGTCTCTCTCTCAAAATAAATAAATAGTCAAATAAATAAATAAACTAAAAAAAAAAGGGGGGGAACACTCCACAAGACTTTGTGGCCAGAACACAGCAGCCCCTTGTGGGTACTTAAGGTTTAAACTCACTGTATGGCTTGTCTAGCTTCCTCTGTGGGTGGGGGAGGAGGAGTTGGTGAGGTGGGCTGGCTCCCAGGAGGGAGGCACCTGGGCAACCCAGGAGGAGTCAGGACCTGGGACAAGGTGGCACCTTCACTTGGTGCTGGAGGAAGAGAGGAGGGGCATCAGCAAGCGACAGGGCAAGAAAGAACAGGGAGAATGGCAGCCCTTAGGCCCAGCAGATCTTGTGGTGTCACGCCTCTCCCCATGGGGCAGTGGGGGCAGGAGACATATGCTGGGATGTGAAGATTTTCTGAAACATGTGCCACTGGAATGTGTTAGCGACACCAGTCATGGGCTCTGCAGCCTGGAGTGGCTGATAACATCATTGATTATCATGACAGAGCCACAGATGAGCCGAACCACAAAGAACACACAGAAGACAGCAATGCTGGGGGAAGCTCTATGGGCAGGGAAAACCAGCCAGAAAAAAACAAGTTTTTTTGAAAAGGGAGAGGAAAGGGGGGAGAAAATGTTTTGCAAACAGTTTTCTTGATATCTTTAAAAGAAATTTTTTTAACGTTTATTTATTTTTGAGAGAGAGAGAGACAGAGCGTGAAGAAGAGAGGAAGACACAGAATCCGAAGCAGGCTCCAGGCTCTGAGCTGTCAGCACAGAGCCCGACACGGGGCTTGAACTCACAAATTGCGAGATCAGGAACTGAGCCGAAGTCAGTCACTCAACTGACTGAGCCACCTGAGTACCCCCAGTTTTGTTAATTTCTTTAGATTATAAAAGGCCTTTTTTTACAAAGGAACAGAGAGTACCGGAAACAGTAAATATGCCTAACAACATAGTGTGAGGTTTATGATATACTATACACCAAAGTAAAATTTAGGACAACAGTAACACAAAGGACAAGAAGGGGATATGACTCAAAGGTACACTGTGTATGAGTTACACCTGTATACCACACAGCAATCACTAAAAAGGTAAACCAATGAAGTATGGCTAAATAAGCCAATAGTGGAGATTAGATGGAATCCTAATATAAAAGAAAGCAGGAAAAGAAGAAAAAATAAAGAACAGAGGGTTTAGGGGTGCCTGGCTGGCTCAATTGGTCGAACATCTGACTCTTGATCTCAGGGTCATGAGTTCAAGCCCCACACTGGGCATACAGCTTACTAAAAAAAAAAAAAAAAAAAAAAGGAATAGGGGCACCTGGGTGGCTGAGTTGGTTAAGCATCTGGCTCTTGATTTTGGCTGAGTCACGATCTCACAGTTCATGGTATTGAGCCCCACATCTGGCTCTGCACTGACAGCACGGAGCCTGCTTGGTATTCTCTCTCCCTCTCTCTCTACCCCTCCCCTGCGTACACATGTGCTCAATCTCTCTCACTCAAAATAAATGAACTTAAAAAAAAAAAGGCAGAGATTGTAAGACTGGATAAAAATGCAAGATTCTGTATGTGCTATCTATATGAAACATTTTACTTACAAAGATACAGATAAGCAATTCTTACCAGTTTGATATGCATAAAACAATGGAGAGGGGCGCCTGGGTGGCGCAGTCGGTTAAGCGTCCGACTTCAGCCAGGTCACGATCTCGCGGTCCGTGAGTTCGAGCCCCGCGTCAGGCTCTGGGCTGATGGCTCAGAGCCTGGAGCCTGTTTCCGATTCTGTGTCTCCCTCTCTCTCTGCCCCTCCCCCGTTCATGCTCTGTCTCTCTCTGTCCCAAAAAAATAAATAAACGTTGAAAAAAAAATTAAAAAAAAAAAAAAAACAATGGAGAAAAAAAAAACATATCACACCAACAAGAAAGCTGGATTGGTTCTGTTACTATCAGATGTGGTAGGCTCCCAAGCAAGAATATTACCAGAGACAAGGAAGGATATTTCATAATGATAAAAAGGTTAATTCATCATGAATATGTAATAGTCCTAAATGCATATATATCTGGTAACAGAGCTTCAAACTAGATGAAGGAAAAATGGAGGGAATTGAAAGGAAAAAGGGACAAATCCAAAATCGGACACAGAGATTTCAACTCTCTAATTAAGATCAATAACTGGGGCGCCTGGGTGGCTTAGTCAGTTAAGCATCTGACTCTTGATTTCGGCTCAGCTCGTTATATGCCAGTTCATGGGTTTGAGACCCGTGTCTGGCTTGCGCTGAGAGCATGGTTCTTGGAATTGAGCCCCACATCAGGCTCTATGCTGACAGCTCAGAGCCTGGAGCCTGCTTCAGATTCTGTGTCTCTCTCTTTCTGCCCCACTCCCACTGGTGCGCTCGCTCTCTCTCTCTCTCTCAAAAATAAACATTTAAAAAAAATTTTTTTAAATAAAAAAAGAAAGAAAGAACCCAAGAACTGGAAAGCAACAAGACACTGGGCCAACAGACTGCTTGCTGGTCTGAGGAACACAAGGGACCCCAGACTTTTGTTCACCAAAGCAGAGGGGCTGAGGGGTGGCCACAAAGCAGGAAAAGGCTCCCTTCCTTTTGCTGGGCCCACCAACCTCCCCTGGAGGGAGGAAGGCACTTCAGCTCACACCACAATCCCCAGTGGTTTTCTGGGGATTTTTTTTTTTTAACGCATATTTATTTATTTTTGAGAGAGAGAGAATGTGTGCAAGTAAGGGAAGGGCAGAAAGAGAGGGAGAGAGAATCCCAAGCAGGCTCTGCACTGTCAGCACAGAACTCGACATGCGGCTCAATCCCAAGAACCATGAGATCATGATCCGAGCTGAAATCAAGAGTTGGACATTTAACCAACTCAGCCACCCAGGCACCCCTAGAAAAATAAACTTTAAAAGCAATGAAGGGGTGCCTGGGTGGCTCAGTCAGTTAAGCGCCAGACTTCGGCTCAGGTCATGACCTCACAGTTTGTGGGTTCAAGTCCCGTGTCAGGCTCTGTGTTGACAGCTCAGAGCCTGGAGCCTGCTTCAGATTCTGTGTCTCCCTCTCTCTCCCTCTCTCTCTCTGCCCCTTCTTGGCTCACACTCCGTCTCTCCCTCTCTCTCAAAAATAAATAAACACTTTAAAAAAAAAAAAAAAAAAAAAAGCAATGAAGAGGGCGCCTGGGTGGCGTACTCAGTTAAGCGTCAGACTCTTGATCTCGGCCCAGGTCACGATCTCACAGTTCGTGAGTTCAAGCCCTACATCAGGCTCTGCGCTGATGGTGCAGAGCCTGCTTGGGATTCTGTTTCTCCTTTTCTCTGACCCTCCCCTGCTTGTGCTCTCTCTCTCTCTCTCAAAATAAATAAATAAACTTAATTAAAAAAAATTTTTTTTAAAGCAATGAAGAGACATAAACTAAAAAGAACTGAAAACAGGTATGCAAATAAAAACTTGAACACAAAGGTTCACACAAGCACAATAGCAAAAAGGTGGAAACTACCCAAATGTCCATCAACTGATGAATGAATAAACAAAATGCAGTATATATCCATACAACATAATATTATTCAGCCATAAAAAGGAATGAAATATTGATTCATGCTACCAACATGCATGAACCTCAAAACCATTACACTGAATGAAAGAAGCCAATCACAAAAGGCCACATTTTGTAAGATTCCACTTATATGAAACATCCAGAACAGGCAAATCCATAGAGACAGAAAGCAGATTAGTGTTTGCCAAGAGCTGGGGGAGGGGGGAAGGGGGGAAAGACTGCTGAATGGTTACAGGGACTCCTTTGGGGGTGATGAAAATGTGCTGGGCTAGACAGAGGGGATGACTGCACAGACTGTGGATGTACTAAATGCCACAGAATTGTACACTTTATTTTTTTAATGTTTATTTATTTTTTGACAGACAGACAGACTCCAAGCAGGAGAGGGGCAGAAAGAGAGGGAGACACAGAATCCAAAGCAGGCTCCAGGCTCTGAGCTGACAGCAGACAGCCCCAGGTGAGGCTCAAACTCACGGACCCTGAGATCATGACCCGAGCTGAAGTCAGATGTTTAACCGACTGAGCCACCCAGGCGCCCCTGAATTGTACACTTTAAAATGGTTAGTTGTATGTTATGTGAATTTCATCTTAATTAAAAAAAAAACACAACACAGTGAAGGGTATGTGAATCATATGTATGCTTACATATTTATAAATGTACAGAAAATGGCTGGGAAAGATACACACCAAACTATTAACAATAGTTACTAGTTACCCCTGGTGGGAAAAGGACAAAGGACTTTCACTCCTGTATCTTTTTTTTTTATATATGTATATATAATAAGCATGTATCTTTTCAACATAAAAACTCTTACAAAAGGAAATAACAGTATCAGATACAAAATGGCTTGAGAAGGGTCCCTAGAGAAAAGAAAGCTTAGGGCTACACTGTGGCAAGGTGTGTAGTTCTAGAAATGAGGAAAACTAGGACCCCACATATTCCCCAAAAAGGGCAAGAAAGAGGAAAAAGCACGGGTCTGCTCTGCCTCTAAGCGTCCTGGACAAATGCTTTCTCCTCAGAGGACCTAAGTTTGTCCACCTATAAAACACATGGATTGAACCTTATAAACGATTTTCCAATGTTTTTACACTGTTATTTTCAATTTTTTAAAAAGCTGGGGTGCCTGGGTGGCTTAGTAAGTTCAGCGTCTGACTCTTGGTTTCAGTTCAGGTTACCATCCCACGGTTCATGAGTTTGAGCCCCAAATTGGGCTCTGCACGGACAGTGTGAAGCCTGCTTGGGATTCTCTGTCTCCCTCTCTACCCCTCCCTCTCTCTCTCTCGCAAAAATAAATAAATAAACTTTTCTTTTTTTAAGCCACAAAACTCCTTGTGCAATTGCAGTCTTTGATAAAAGTCCACTATATAAACTGATAAAAAGTGAGTCACTCTCACTGAGGAAGTTGATGGGCTGAAGATGCCCACACACACCCAGAGGGGATACCCTAAGACTCTTTCCAGTTCTGGAAGCGTCGGGAAGGGTCTATGGAAGACGGGATCAGTCCAGAGCCACAGAAAGGCGAGCACTGACCGATCACACCCCAACAGAACACTCAGAGGACAAATCTCACAGGCAGAAGGAGCAGGGAGAGGAGGAAGGGCAGGGCAGAGGTGACGTCTAAGCTAGAGACACCAAAAGGCACTGCTACCAGCCAACAAACCAGCAAACCAAGGGTCCCTGGGGACAGATGGACTAGGACACCCCCGGCCCCCAAGCCTGTGCACTAAGCCAGGCAGAGAACAGCTGTCTCCAGGTCAGTGTTCCTGCTGCTCTTGGGGCACAAACAGGATGTTTGGAAGCAGATGACCACAAGTAACCACAGGAAGCTGTGACAACCACCTCCAGGTGACACTTCTCTTCTTTCCCCAGCTTGTTTCCCGTGTGACTGCCCCAGGCAGGCAAAAAGACTTCAAGTGCCGACTTCCCAAGAGCGAGAAGGGGCAGGAATCCTTGGAAAGTTCAGGATAGAGGAGAGGAGGCCATCTGAGGTGGTGAGGCAGAGAGGAAATGAGGCCACCCCACTATCCCTGCAGCTCACCCCACGGGTGCAGCTAGGCTGACACTGCTGAGAAACGGTAAGGAAACCACACATCCACTCATGCGGCCAAGACAGGCAGCCTGTGACCAAGCAAGAACTTTCCAAGAAGGGTAGCATGTGACCAAGCAAGCCCAGGAAGGTAGCCACGTCAGGTCTGTGTGGCGCGAGTATGGTTTTCCAGAAGCCATGGCCTCTCCTTCCAGCCCAGCCCAGAGGGGCCGGCCTGACTTGGCTGTCCTGGAGCTTAGCAGTGATGAGAACCCACCCCAGTGGGTCAGCCAGGCCAGGAGTGCAGGGGCGGGGGATGGTAAATCCAGAGGAAACCAAGAGCAGGCCGTGGGACACTCCCATTTCCACCTAAGCAAGAGGAATGTTCCTGGAAACAGAGAGCAAGGAAAAGCCTGGCCGGGACCCTCTGAGCCATTTCTACCTCCTAATGGGGCCCAGGGCTGACCTAACAGATCAACTGCCCCTAGAAAGGCACAGAGGCAGGCAGGGCAGCCCAACCAGTGAGCCAGCTTCTTGCTATTAGCTGGGCTCACTCAACTGACAAAAACCTCAGTTCATGGTCCAAAAAAACCAAACTCTCCCTTTCTCTACTGCTCATAGGAGCCTCAGTGGCCTAGACCCATCCTTCAAGGCTTTGTAGGTGTCACGGAGCATCTTTCACTGGCTCTCTGTGACACTTCTCAAACATTAGTGTTAGATAAGCAATTAGTATAAACCAAGCCACGGAATGACCTCCTTCCCCAGCCACTTCCGCCCCAAAGCCACCAAAGAGGCTCTGGGGAAATCAAATGTCATTTAACCAAAACCCAACTTGACACCCCTAGCACTAGGGAACAGCCATTCCGTCCGCAGAGCTGCGCTCCCGGGCTTCTACCCCACGGGGCCAGAAGAGTCCCAAATCACAACCTCCCAGGAGATAACCCATGTGAGATTCTTCCCTCAGACCAAGCTGAATGGTCAACCCGGCTCATGTGCACTAAATGTTCACCACCAAGGCCACAGCAAGCACAGGCAGCAGACTGGTGAAGTGGAGGGGTGACAGAGAAAGCCAAGGCCCCAAAGCGATATCTAGATTTGTCCAAGGAGGAATCATAATAACAATCGTTACTATTTATTAAGTGCTTTAAGGCATCTCAAGAAATGTGCCTGTTTCACCGAGGCTATGGGTGTAAGGTGACGGGCCACAGTCACACAGTTAGCAAGTGGCAGTAATGATTCAGACCCTGGAGTGGCTGATGTCAGAGCCTGCCTTCTGCCCATGGCACTAGACTGCCTCCCCACCAACCCAGAACCCAGAGGGTCTCTGGCTCAGATTCTCCAGCAGAAGAGGCGCGCTGGAGGTCTGGCATCACAGGGGGTATCTGCAGTTCATACCCATTTAATCATCAACCACCATCAAATATTAAGCAACTGCAGACAGCGTAGCTGTCCTTGGCACTTAGCACACAAGATCCCTCTCTTGAAGGGGCCTACCAGGCAGAGGGGAGACCAAAGAAGCCCCGTTTACATAGATTTGTTACACTGCCATGGGTGAGTCAAGAGGTTGGCTGGTCTGAACCAGAACAAAGCCGTCTCAAGGTGGCAGCTGCAGAGACCTTCCAGGAGGAGGAAGAGGGGAGATTGGTGAGGAGAAGGGGAGACAGACAGGTGAGGAGGCAATTTTCTGCAACTTGGACAAAGATCCAGACTCTGTGTGGAGCTAAGTGCTTGGAAGTGGTCAGAAGTCACATCTAACTCAAGAATGCAGTTTGAGAAAGCCTCTAGATGGGGCGCCTGGCGGGCTCAGGCGGTGGAGCACGGGACTCTTAGTCTCAAGGTTGCAAGTTCGAGCCTCGCAAGGGGGTAGAGATGACTTTTAAATAAATAAATAAATAAATAAAGTCTCAAAAAAGTTAAAAAAGGAAACCACTGAGACTTAGCAACCCCGTGTTTGCTATAAACCCAGGGCAGAAAGACAGAATTGGTTTTTTTTTTTTTTAATGTTTATTTATTTGGGGGGTGAGGTGCAGAGAGAGGGGGACAGAGGATCCGAAGCAGGCTGCAAGCTGAGAGCAGGGGGCCCGATGTGGGGCCTGAACTCACGAACCATGAGGTCATGACCTGAGCCGAAGTCAGCTACTTAAGCAACTGAGCCATCCACACGCCCCTGTACTGTATTTATATATTAAAAAAAAAAAAAAAAAAAAAACCATGTATAAGTTGGCCCACACATTCAAACCTGTGTTGTTTCAGGGACAACTGTAATTTGGAATAATTTTTTAAGATTTTTTTAAAAGTTTATTTATTTATGTTATGGGGCGCCTGGGTGGCTCAGTCGGTTGAGCGTCCGACTTCGGCTCAGGTCATGATCTCGCGGTCCGTGAGTTCGAGCCCCGCGTCAGGCTCTCTGCTGACCGCTCAGAGCCTGGAGCCTGTTTCAGATTCTGTGCCTCCCTCTCTCTGACACTCCCCCGTTCATGGTCTGTCTCTGTCTCAAAAATGAATAAACGTCAAAAAAAAAATAAAAGTTTATTTATTTATTTTGAAAGAGACAGAGACAGTGTGAGTGGGGGGAGGGGCAGAGAGAGAGGGAGAGAGAGAATCCCAAGCAGGCTCCTCACTGCCAGGGCAAAGCCCCACGAGGGGCTCCAACTCAGGAAACCATAAGATCGTGACCTGAGCCAAAACCAAGAGTCCTACGCTTAACTGACTGAGCCACCCAGGAGCCCCTAGGACATTTTTAAATACTACGAAGGCCAAGCAGGCCAAAATCCAACCTGTGATTCCAGTATGAAGAACCAAAACGAGAATGGGTTCGGTGCCAGAATATCTAAGGTCAGGCTCTAAGGTCAAGCTCTTGCATCAGGATTTGTGGTGATACTGGGTGTGTCTGCTTCCTCGGAGTCCCTTGAGCAGCAGTTACAGCTTCCTCCTCTGTAACAGGGAAAACTATCTCTCACCCCAAAGGGTTTTTGTCAGAATCGTATCAAAAATGAGGAAGCACGTGAAAATGTTGCCTAAATCTCAAAGTGTTGCACAAAGGCCCATGATTTCACACAGGCCCAGAGAAGAGAGGGGACAGTAACAGAGAAAGTAGACAATGGATGAGGCCAAGAAGAGAGAGTGAGAAGGAAATGAGCTGGGTCTTTGCTGGCGTGCAGGCCGGAAGAATCTGCACAATAGAATCCACGTCAGGGGTGGAAATATAAATTTAGGAGTCGCCAACACACAAGTGAAAAAAGAGGTCACGCAAGCAGATAAACTGACCTAGGTACCTAGGAGAAAAACAGGGAGCCAGCAGAAGCCTCTGGAATAACACAGAGGTGCACCCCCACAAAGGGATCAGAGAAGGAATCTGGGGGGTGGAGGGGTCTATAGAGAAGTGGATCTCAAGGGAGGGAGGGGGAAATGTGGCCACTAAAGGATAGGATGTAGGGGCGCCTGGGTGGCTCAGTCAGTTAAGCATTTGCCTTCAGCTCAGGTCCTGATCTCATGGTTTGTGAGTTCGAGCCCCACATCGGGCTCTCTGCTGTCCACAAAGAGCCTGCTTCAGATCCTCTGTCCCCTTTTCTCTCTGCCCTTCCCCAACTCGTTCTCTCTCTCTCTCTCTCTCTCTCTCTCAAAAAAAAAAAACAAAAACAAATGGGATGCATTCTTAGCAAAAGAGAAAACATGAAAGAATGGTTCAAGCTGTGTTAAAAACAGAAAAGGAGCAAAGAAGGGATGAGGAAGTTGGAAAGAGCAGGCAGGTAAAGAGAGGGAACCAGAAGAAAAAGGGACCCACAGATGGCTACATGGGGTCTACCCTGAAGGGGTGTATGGGGGGAGAGAGGCACCGGAGGTCATAACAGGTGTTGGGGTGGAAAGAGATGTGTGGGGCGAATGAACAGACAGCCAGGGAGGGTGTCCCTGCTGTGTGCCACACACTCCCGCATCCCTCGTCTCCCGCGGACTCAGGAGGCAGGAGGCAGCCACCTTCCAACAGGACTTTTCTGTTGTCGGGAGACCCAGGTCTCCATAGCTCATTCGAAAGGATACACAGACTGCCGTCCAGAGGAATCTCAGCAGTCTGAGGATCCGTGAGCTAAACCGAAAAGAGCCCCCCAGAGGCTACCACCCACCTCCGAACTCACCCAGGGTTCCACTATTCAAAACAGCTGGAAATGTGCGCCCCCCTCTCCCCAAGAAGAAAACAGAACAGAACATGGCTGTCTCTGCCAAGTGAGTTCTGAATAAGCTGCATTCCATTTCATTAAAACAATTACCTGAGTCCCAGCCAAGAATTACATACAGCTTCCTCACAGCACCACCCCTCCCCCCCCCATAAAACACACATCGTGCTGCGTTTCAAACAGGCAGAGGAAGGCCATGACGCACCACTCTGAGACCTCACTAGGAAGATCCCTCAATCCCTACCAAGTGGCCAGCCTCTGCATCCTTGCATGCCGGCAGACGGACACGAGTCTCGAAGAAGACCCTAGAGTGAAGTGCTCCCCTTACAAGAGTCTGCCCAAAATGTTTCTAGTGGGCACCAGGGCCTCAAAGCCAAGAGGGCTGCTGGCACCAGAATCCAGCTCTTTCTCCCAAACAGATGGGAGGCCCAAGTGGCCCAGCCTTGAGTCAGCACAGAACAAGAGGGACCTGGGAGTGGGGATTCCAGGAGTGGGAACCTGAAGTCTGGAGAACTGGACGGCTAGATCTGGGCTGCAAGCAAGAGCCCGGGGCCACTCTGGCCCATGCTGCCCACAGGCTAGTGGTGTCCTTTTGGCCACAGATAAGAGGTTCATGATGTGAAGCAAATGGCATTTCACCCCCTCCCCCAGGCTCCAGCTGCCCAGAGGCTCTTCTTCTGTAAAGGCCTTGCTCTGCATCCCACCCAGGCAACCCTCTCCAAACTCCAAAGCAGAGCCCAGCATCCCCCTCGCCCTGACCCTGGTCTCATTAATGTCACCACACCCAAAATAACCCTGGAGGCTGCCTCCACACTGTGGAAGCTGTCTGCCTCTGGCTGGCCCTGTCCTTTTTTCTGCACAGGTCGCCATGGCTATGTGCCCCCACCAGAGCTGAGAGTTAGTTACCAGTCATTCTCATCCCAGGCCCCCTTGGCTCCTGTCTACCCACGCAGTCACCGCCTGCACAGAGTCACGGGAGGCCAAGAGTCACAGGTAGACACTTATGAACACCCCTGGCTGAATAACCCTGAGCCCACTAAGGAAAAAAGCAGTGTCTTCTTACTTTTTCCAACTTTTTTTCATGAAAGTGTCTAAACATACAGAGAAGTTGAAAGACCAATACAATGAGCACCCATATGCCCTCTACCTAGATTCAGTCATTAATGTTTTGCCATTCTGGGGGCGCCTGGGCCGCTCAGTTAAGTGCCCAACTCTCGATCTCGGCTCAGTCCATGATCTCGAGGTTTGTGAGATGGAGCCTCACGTTAGGCTCTGCACTGACAGTGAGGAGCCTGCTTGGGATTCTCTCCTGCTCTCTCTGCCCCTCTCCTGCTCGTTCTCTCCCTCCCTCTCTCCCTCTCTCTCAAAAATAAATAAAAGCATTAAAAAATTTTTAAAAAAAATTTGCCATTTTATATAAACACACATACATGTGCTTAGGAGCTCTCTCTGTATATACATATGTATACATCCACTTTCTTTATTCCACCATTTAAAACTGAGTTGCAGACATCATGACATTTTACTCCCAAATACTTTTAACATGCACCTAACAATGACAATATTCTCCCATAAAACCACAATACCACAATCACACAAGAAATAAGCATTAAAAGGCTGTCTTTAAGGGAAAACTTGGCCACCGGGGGCTCTGCGGGGCCTGGCCAACCACACATTCAGCCTGGGCCAGTGGGCCCAGCATCCACGGCCTCCCTGGAGAGGCCATCCCTCAGCCCCACTGGTTAGGCAATCAATTTGTTAGTTGGAAGACTCATCAGGACGCGAATGCACATTTCAGGCCAGATGTGAGACTCCCAACAAGACCCCAACTGAAGAGGAAAAGTGGACGTCAGGGCTGAGGAGGTTCTGGGCCTATCCTGAGTGAGGAGATACCCCTTTTCATCAGGTGCTTTGTCAAGGTTTCTGGGAAAACTCAGCCCCCTAATTCTTTCTCTCCGTCTCTCCCTTCCAGAGTACATCTTCAATTCTCCTCCTTAAAAGTTTTCAACAACTTTCTGCTCTGGAAAAGGGCTGGTGCAGCAAAGGACAAACACCTGAATGAAGACAGGAGCAAATCTGTATGGAGCAGGGGCACAGAGAGCTTGATTCCAACCAGAGAAGCCACAGGGAACAGGAAGGAAGAAGACGGATGTGGGACACCGAACAGAGGATGAGGTGTGTGGGGAGGAGCCAGGAAAGATGTTTAGCATCTAGAAATGTAACACAATCAAACCAACAGGCAACCAAGATCCGATCCAGTATCACGAGCAGAGGTGTAAAAATGGTTACAAGCCCGACTCTGCATTTAAACCCCAGTCCTGCTATTCTCTAGTTAACAGAACTTGGGCAAGGGGGCTAACCCTCTCTGTGCCTCAGTTTCCCCATCTGTATAGTAGGAGTAGTACTAAGAACAGAACCTGTGCCTCCTGTGGCCAACATGAGTCAATGAAACAATGTGTGTAAAGTGCCCAGCACAGTGCCTGCACATAATAAGTGCTCATTAAACATTTAAACATTATGAGAAAGAGTTCTACGGATGTTTGTTATTATTAGTGAAGGTGCTGAGACCAGGACAACACAGGGAAGAGCTGGAACGAGTGTGAAGGTAGGAGGAAGTCTTTCAACTCTCTGGCCTTGGAGCGAGGTAACAGGCCCTTGCCGGGTCAGCATACTCCATGCAAAACGTGAACATGGCGGAGAGGCGCAGTGTGAGTGCCTCAGCGGTAATTCTGGCTTTTCGTAGGCCTCTCCTGCCAAGGACCCCCCCAGCCTCCCAATGCAGGGCCATCACTGGGGAAGCTGGAGGCAGTGCCTCGATGTTCTCTTGGAAGACCTCCAACCCACAATGGCAGAGCAGCCCAAACCTCTCCACACTGGGCTGAGGCTGTCCAGACAGCAGACAGCTAAGCACAACAGAAAGGGCACCTGCTTAGGACTCAAACACACCAGGGTCTGGAGCCCAGCTCTGCACTTCACTGGTGCATTGCCCAGAAGATCTGGTGTTGACGAAGAACACAACATCACTCCGCAGCTGCCCCTGCCACAGGCCCAGCAGCTGGATGCCCTGACCCTGGCCTAACACACAGAGACACCACAGACAGACAAGCCCGAAGTCCAGACTTTCCATGGAAACAGGGAGGCTCCGTAGTCCGGAATGCCCCAAGCAACTCCCCTGCCCCCCTAACACTCCCCCTAAGGACAATGAGGCACTGTTTTTCAGAGGGTCCAGACTGCTGAGAAGCTGAAGGAAGACATGTCCAGATTCTAGAAGCAACTGGGCATTGCCAACAGCTGGCTGTCCCCCCTAGAAGAGATGGGAAGGCAAAGCTATCAAGGTCTGAATTGGACCTACCCTTTGCCACAGAGGCCATTTCCTCGGGATGGCCCCCAGCACACAAATTTCAAAGGTAACTAGCAATTACTCAGCAGGCTCAAGGCTCATCCTCCGGTTAGTCACCTTACTGAGCATTTAACCTTATTATGATTTTGATGACCAGATCTGGAATTGGATCAGTCTGGGTTCCAATCCCAGCTCCCCCCAGTGAACCTCCCAGAGCTCAGGTTTCCACATCTGTACAGTGGAGATAAAACATCTCTCCCTCTCTCTCTCTCTCTCTCTCTCTCTCTCTCTCTCTCTCTCATTCTCTCTCGGAATGGCGGTGATCATACCCATAAAGTGCTGAGTCTGATGCCTGTCTCCCATCAAGCACACGTGACTATTACTGGACCGCAGCTGTGGTCACAGCCCCCCAAGTGCACTAAGGAACATGAACGAGGGAGAGTGAGGAGTTGGGTCGGAAACAGTAATCAGACTGCATCTCAGTGTTGTGGGAGCTCTGTCCAGGAAACTCCAGCCAGAACTCAACAGGGCGAACTCCGGGCCAAACCAGCGTCTAAACAGTAATGGGAAAAGCCACCAGCAGCCACCCCGCAGCACAAAGCAGAGAGAACACACAGGCAAGGGCAGTGTTGATGTTTTTCTGCCCAAAGAGAGCTATAAATTCGTAACTTATTAAACAGCACGTGGTGAGTCTGTCACCAGCAGCTAAGGGGAGAGAAGAGTTCCCCAATTTTTGTTTTGAGACCCAAAAAAACAAAGTCACAGCAGAGTCTCTGCCCCCTCTAGCCTTGCCACAGGACAGACCATAAACTCTCCCATTTCAGGGACCAGGAGGCTCACAGCTGAGAGCACTCTCAGGAGAAAAATCAAAATAAGCAGCCTGGCCTTTGTGTCCACCCAAACTAAGGAAAACAGCTGACAGGCAGTGTGTTGAGCAGCCATCCAGACAGCTGATGGGGCCTGAGCACAGAGGCAAATTCCTCTCCCCTTCCTGCTCGCCCCATTGCTCCCACCCCAGGGCTCTGGGACTCCAGGGCAGCCAGGCGTGGCTAGCCTCCCAGGAGCTGAGGCCCAGGAAGTCCGGCAGCCCGGAAACAACTGCGGAGTCTGTGCTGGAAGGCGGCAGAAGTTACAGGTGGCAGCCGTCACCCCCTGAGACTCCTCCTTCACATGCTGCCTACCCCCCTCCTCAGGAAGAAAGGCCTCTTGGTCCACGAGAGCTGCGGGACCAGGCTTCTCTCTAGTCATGGTTTTGTCATTCTGTGGCTGTGCAGCCTTGGGCAAGTGAATCACCCTCTCTGACTCCCAGTTTTTCCCATTCATAAAAGGCAGGCAGTGATGACAGCAGTGGCCCTAAGGGGCTCTTATGAAGGGCTGCTGTGAGAGCGGGACATGCTGAGGTACGGGGAAGCCCTCCGTAAACTGCAAATTTCAATTCCTGTCACCCCCTATACCACTCTCCTCTCTTTCCCTGAGACTAGCTCAGTCTCCTGGCCCCAAATGGAAGACCATCAGGGGACAGGAATTCTGGACTCCAACAGCAAACTCTACAAAACCTTCTCGGACCTTCAAACAGCACTGTGTGGAAGGGACTGCACAGAAGCAACAGCACACATCAGCATTTTAGAAACTGTAACTCTGCTCCCCAGTTCCTGCTGGGAAAGCATCGAGACTTTCAGATCCTGATTCAACACCTATCCCCCCAGCCTCCTTTCAGCTTATCTCTTATGTGGGGGGGGGGGGGGGGGGGGGAACCTGCCTGCAAGGCACGCCAACCTGGTGTTGGAAAAATGGGTGCCAAGCCTGACCCGAAGGCAGAGAACTATGCTTGGCAGCCATCGCACTCCACAAAACAGGCAGGACTGGACACCATCCCCAGCGCCAGGATCTCTCAGCAGCGCCCTGATCTTTTTCAAAAGGAAGCTGGCGGTCCTCCTCCCTGTCCGCTTGGAAGTCCAGTACCTACAAATAGCCAGTCTTAACTTAGTGTCCTGTGCGCTTGGGGGAGGCCCGTCAGTGCTGTCTGATGAATCTGCTCCTCAGAGCCTGGGACAGAGAAAGCATCAATGGTCACACAAGCCACCCACAGTCCAGAGAGGGAAGACAAGGCTCCTACAGAGAAAAAACTCCCCCCCCCTCACCTCCCCAGCTCGCGGAGGCCCTCCAGCTACAGGCATGAAGGGGAGGGACAGACAGTGAAGAAGTGAATCCTCTCACCATAGGGTTCAGGCCACTCAAGGCATTCCTAGAACCCTGGCCTCAACCGCCTCGGGTTTCGTGTCTGGTTTCAGGAGATACTTTCCCCTGCCCTAACACCAGGTCTACACAGCACTGAAAAGAGTAGTTTTGGAGCTCCGATAACAAGAAAACAGTAAAACTCTGTTCTGGGCATCCTGTCCTCTTTACCTGCGTGGCCTCCAGCAAGGTTTGATGCTAGGGGGTGGGGGGAACTCTGCCAGCCCTGGACAAGTCCAGAGATGGCCATACCTCGGGGCCCACTTCCCACCGCATTCCCCTGGCATTGCACCAGAATCTGGGAGTGGGGGAAGAATCATGTCTCCCCAGCTTACTCTTCTAGGATTAGGCTGATCTGTGATAGGAAAGGGGAGGGGCTGGCCCACAGAGTGGACAGGACAGTCAGCGAAATGGAGTGGGCAGCCCATGAAACAGCGTGCCCAGACCTGGGGTGGGGGGTGGTTAGTGGGGACAGATGAGAAACTTGTCTTTGTGGGGGTGTGGTCATCGGAGGCTCATCTCTAACTTGTGAAATGAAAAGGGTGGGCTTGGAGGGGCTATCCCTGAAGTGGGGGTGCCAGTCTGTGAAGTGGGGGTCCTCAAAGGGGTGAGAGCAGGTCCTGGAAATGAGGGACCAACCAGGAGTTCAGGCAGCTGTTCCCCGAGTTGGGCGGCCGATCAGTGAGGTGGGGGGTGAGGGAACGGTCTGTGAAGGGAGGGTCCCACAGCGGGGGGGGGAGGTGGTGCTGTGCCGGCAGCGGGGATCCGTCCCTGGGGCGGACGGGGCGGGTCCCCGAGGCGCAAGCTGGCCCCTGAGGCTGGTCTGGGAGATGGGGGTGGGTCCCCGAGGTCCCGAGTCCGGAGGTGGAGCCGTCCCCGAGGCGGGGGGTGGCGGCTGCGAGGACCGCGGCGGGGCCGGCCTGGCAAAGGACTCAGGCCGGGCCCGGGATCCCGGCCCAGCGGAGCTCCATCAGGCAGCGAGCAGAGCCAGGACCCGGGCCGCCGGAGTAGGGATCCCGCAGCCCCCGCCGCCAGCTCGCTCCCGCCCGGCCCGAGGCCGCGCGCCCCTCGCACCCTCCTTCCTCGACCTCCCGCTCACTCACCGAGGTCGTCCATGGCGGGACCGCGGGCGCCGGGAGCCGGCTCGGCGTCGCGCTCGCTGCCCGTCCCGGGGCCGCTCCTCTCCGCCCCGCAACTTTTCCGCCGCGAGCCTCGGCCCGGAACGGAACGAGCCGCCGCCGCGCGCCCCCGCGCCCGCCGCGTGCCCCGCCCCCGCGAGCACGCGCGCCCCGCCCCCCACCCGCGGTCGCCCCCGCGAGCAAGTTGGCTCCGCCCCGTGCGCACGCTAGCCCCGCCCCGCCGCAGGCCCGCGAGCGCGCGCCCAGCCGGCGGCGGGCCACGCCGGGCGGGGAGGCGGCGCCCCCTTGCGGCCCAGCTGGCGGGTGGCGGCCCCCACCTCCCTCACCCCGCCCAGGCCTTCCGGCCCTGCTGTCAGCCTTTCTGTCCGTCTCAAAGTCACAAGCCTGACCGTCTGGCTGACAGATCCATCTCCTGTCTTGACATCTCAGTCTGATCTGTGTCTGTCCATCCATCGGTCACTCAATCATCACATATCAATCCACTGGAGAGTCAGATTTGTCCACCTGTCTGTCTACCTATCTACCAGTAGGTCATCTCCCAGGAGGACCATAAATCAGTACCAGGTAAAGCAAGGAACCTTTGGAGGACCTTTCTTGGGGTTGCCCTCTGGACCGATGGCAGTGCAGCTTGCAATCCAGCCTTTGGGGCCAGATCCAATACTTTCTTCTTTTTTTTTTTTACATTTATTTATTTTTGAGAGACAGAGAACAAGTGGGGGAGGGGCAGAAAGAGAATGAGACACAGAATCCAAAGCAGTCTCCAGGTTCTGAGCTATCAGCACAGAGCCCAGAGCCCCACGTGGGGCCCAAACTCACAAACCTGAGATCATGACCTGAGCCAAAGTTGGTCGCCTAACCGACTGAGCCACCCAGGAGCCCCTGGATTCAATACTTTCAAAGTTATATATCCTTTAATCTTCCACATGTCTACCCTCCCTAGAGGGAGACCTTTCCAAAACTCTGCAAGGAGCAGAGGGGACCCCACCTTAGGTATTAAGGGGAAGACTTCAAGGAGATTATACCCAGTGCCAGGCACAGTTTCCTGAAACACCCACTCACTCAGAGATCAGGTAATAATAACAGCTGCGGTTCATGGAGTGCCAGATACTATACAGCTATTATCTAAGTTAATTCTCATAGAGGCAGTTATTACTATCAGCCCTTCCCCATTCTTTGCAAAGGGCAATGGTAGTTTGTTGATTCTATATAAAAATACCCTGAAAGCAACACTTCAAGTTCCCCTGCCCACAAGAATCCAGCCCCCAAGCCCCTCTGGGTCAAGTCAGATCCTCCAGGAAGCAGATGTTGAAATAGAGTTGGTGGCCGGGGGGGGGGGGGGGGGGGGAGGGTTTGGCGGCAACAACCATGAAGGAGAAAGAGGAAGAAGCAGAATTGGACAAGGGCTCATCTGACCAAGATAGACAACCTATCAGGGAGCACCAGAACAAAAACTCATTAGAGGATCTCCATTGGGCAGAAGTATTCAAGCCCCAGGACCCCCAGCATGTTCAGCCATTGGCTGGGGATGCCCTGGAAGAGTGTAGCCTCTTCTCGATCTGAGTGACAAGTTCTTTCTTAAAGGCAGAACCAAGCAGCTCACTTTTGGCTACCAGGTCCTCCTATGTTAAAATTCAAGAGCCAAGGCTGCCCTTCCAACACCTGTAATGTGCCTGTTTTGTAAGCACTACTCACTACTGCAGTTTACATTTAGTGGTGGGATTCTTGGATCAATGTCTCGCACGTGAGAACAGGAACCATGTCCATTTCAGCTCACCACATAGCCTTTAGTATGTGCATGGCTTATAGGAGGTGCTGCTCAATATATATTTTCTGAACGACTAGTGGGCACTATACCTGACACTTGGAACAAAGCAAACCACATAGTCCCTTTCCTCAGAAAGTTCACAGTTTAACTGAAGAAACAGAAAATAAGTAGTGAGGTCATTCATTAACCACTCAAAGGTAAGACATTTAACGGTGCCTGCACTGTACCAGGAGCTGTGCTCAGGGTGGGGATACAGCGATGAATAAATCTGATATGGTGCCTGCCTTCTTCAGGTTTATAGTCCAAAAGGGCAGGCAGAAAAGCAAACAGGCCTGTATGAAGGATGGCTAGTCTCACATCATTCCCCACTGCCTAGAACAGCATATGCAAATATCTGTGGGCAAGACAGTGGCCAAGGTGCATTGAACTAGAAGGAATTCACAGCATGAAATATGAGGCAGGGAGTGATAATGGGGAGATAGACGGGTCACCAGGGACATATTTTTTTATGTTGCTTACAGGTTGATACAGTTACATTTAGGATATAGTGGGTTAAATAAAACATTAATTTACTTGTTTCTTTTTATCTTTTTTAATAGGGCTACTAGAAAACTGTAAATTACATATATGGTTTGCATTTTGTTTCCACTGGATATGTCTGAGTTAGAGAATGCTTAGTGGGCCATTATAAGTATGCTTCCTAAAGATTAACATGCATTGACAGACAGTGCTGAATTCAGGGTCCCCAGGGTGAGGAAACAGCCCCAGAGAAAGCAGATCCTCCAGGGTCATTCCATCGCCAAATGAGCAGAGGCCCATCTAGTCTGTGGATTATCTCTGTGCTGCTCCTTCTGCCCTGATGGCTATGGATGTCCCAGCACAGTGGTGCTTGTATTCAGTAGCATGGGGTAAAGGTTAAGTGCGTATTGGTCAGGCAGAGGGACTCCACCTAGGTTCAAAACCTCAGCTATGCCACTTGCTGGTGGTGAAAATCTCTGGCCATTTGCTCTCTGCGCCTCAGTTTTCCTCCTCTGCAGTTAGACAAATAATAGCCACCTCCCTAGGCACCTGGGTGGCTCAGTTGGTTAAGCGTCTGACTTCACCAAAGTTTGAGCCCCGCATTGGACTCCACATGGTGCAAAGCCTGTTTAGGATTCTCTCTTTCTCCATCTCTCTCTCTCTCTCTCTCCCCTCCCCCATGTGCTCTCTCTCTCTCTCTCTCTCTCTCTCTCTCTCAAAATAAGGAAACTTTTAAAATTAAAAAAAAAAAAAAGCCACCTCCCAGAATCATCGTAGGACTAAATGAAATACTACACATTTAGGACTTGGAAAGGTCCTTGTTATCAGTAAGCACTCTCTGGCTCCACTCTACCCACTAGAAACAAAATGCAAGCCACATATGTAATTTAAAACTTTCTAGTAGCCATATTAAAAAGGTAAAAGCAACAGGTAAAATGGATATTAACGTATTTGATGTAATCCAATATATCCTAAATATTCTCATTTCAACTTTTAATCAGTATAAACAACATCAGAGATTTCTCACTTTTTATTTTTCATGTGAAGTCTTCGAAATCCAGTATGTATTGTGCATTTAGAGCACATCTCAGTTCGACCAGCCACATTTCAATTCAAGTGCTCAGTAGCCACATGTGGCCAGTGGGGACCCCGTGGGACAGTGCAGCTTTAAATGTGAGCTGGCATCATTATTTGGGGGGATATCAATCTAAAAGCCATTTCCTTAGAAAATCACTCCCTGACCTGCAGGGCCCCTGTTATTAAGATCTTTTTTTAGGGCCCTGGAAGCACTCTTGACAATTATAATTAAACAGTTCCTGTGCACTGGTCGTTTGCATTTTCCCATCTCGTACGTACTAGACTCTAGACGCCAGGAAGGCAGAGACCACGTCTTAATAGTGCACTGATTGACACGCAAAAGAAAGAAGGGATTCAAGGGGGAAAAAAAAAAGATTTGGAAAGGTGAGTCACTTGGGTGGCTCAGTTGGTTAAACATCTACCTTTTGGTTTTGGCTCAGCTCATGATCTCGTTGTTCATTAGTTCAAGCCCCGCATTGGGCTCTGTGCTGCCAGCATGGAGCCTGCTTGGGATTTCTCTTTCCCTTTCTCTCTGCCTCTTCCCAGCTCTCTCTCTCTCAAAATAAATAAATAAAAATAATAAATAAATTAAAAAAAAAGATTTAGAAAAGTAAATTGCAGACCTTACAATATAGATGTGGAAGTTTTCTTTATACTAGTTGTTCACTGTAGGAAGAGATTTAGGGAAAAAAAACCAAAACAAACAGATCAACTAAAAGATAAAAATGAAATGTCCGTAATATAAAAAGAGCTCGGCATGCATCCTTAATTATTTCCTGAAGATTGTTTCCTAAGAGTGGAAGTGCTGTATCAGAGATTAAGTGCTCAGTTTGTCGGTGTTTCTGCTGAGTGTTGACAAAGTGCTGTCCGTCCCACTTGTGCCCAGATAAATGTATAATCGATATTTCGTGAGCACCGACTGGCGCACAGTACCTTAGAGTGACCCCATGAAGAATCCCCCTTCCCCTCAGATGGGGTACAAATACCACCAGAGGAATGAGAGATGTGTAAATGGTACACAGAGATTTCTCATTTTTTAAAAACATTTTTTAATGTTTACTTTCAAGAGAGAGAGAGAGAGACAGACAGAGCATGAGTGGGGGAGGGGCAGAGAGCTAACTGAGCCACCCAGGTGCCCCGAGAATTCTTATTTTAATAGTTATGTATTCATGTGTATTAGAAAATTACCTAAATAGCCCATAAAACCACTATAGCTGTGAAGTGTGCAGGTCCACTTACACGTGGATGTTTTTCAATAAATACAGTATTGCAATTTAGGATGAGGCCGAGTTAAATGAAAAAGTAGGTCATTTACAGAGAAATATTTAAAGTTACAGCGCAGTGAGTTCTTAGTGACAGCAGAACTGGTGATGGAGCTTGGGACCCTTCCCGATGCACAGCCACTCCTCAAGGGCACTGCGTGGTTGAAGGAGTTGAGCTGCGACAGAGAAGCACTGCGGGGGGGCGGGGGGTGGGTAACTGAACAATGAAACATAAAGGGAGACCTCGGCTGAAATCCCAGTTTCCCCGTTACCAGTCTCCTCCATAAGGTGGCAGCGGTGAGTCGTCTTCTCGGTGACTGACAACTCCGTACCTGCCTGGGGAGGGAGGAATTTCACACAATCACTGGGACAGAAGGGATCTCAAGAGACCGTCCAGGCTTTCGGTGGGTGAAGGGGGCTGGGCTTCTGCTCCAAAGCTGCTCCACCCTCTGTGTCCCCATGTCAGCTAAGGGCCCCACATGTTGACAGGTGCACACCTGGAAGTCATCACTAGTCCCCCTTGTCCTCACCTCCCACAGCCAGTCCTGCTCACCACCTACCAAGGGTAATCAGCAGCCCTCTCCTATTTCCACCTCCAATGCCATCTCTGTAGTGGCAACAAAGCCACCACCTGGGATTACTGCAACTAAGCTCCAAACTGGCCTCCTGGAGCCCATTTTCCACCCAGAAGCCAATCTTATCCTTTTTAAAAAATCAACTTTATTAGGGCGCCTGGGTGGTTCAGTCGGTTAAGGGACTGATTCTTGATTTCTGCTCAGGTCATGATCTCATGGTTCATGAGTTCAAGTCCCGCGTTGGGCTCCGCACTGACACAGTGCAGAATGTGCTTGAGATTCTCTCTTTCTCTCTCTGCCCCTCCACTCCTTTCTCTCTCAAAAATAAATAAATAAGCATTTTAAAAAATCAACTTTATTGAAGTATAATTTATACCTAATAAAACGCACCTGTCTCAAGTGTACTAGTTCAATGGGCTTTGATAGATGTTTACACCCATGTAACCACTGCCTCAATCAAGATACAGAACATTCCATTGCTCTTTCCTGCCTCTTGCATTTGATCCCCTGTCCTCTGGCTGCTGGCCCCAGATAACCACTGATTTGCTTTCTGTGACTAGAGATTACTTTGCATTTTCTTTATAATGTATTTACAGAAACAGAATCATACAATATGTATTCTCTTTTTTGCATGGTGTGGGGAGGTCTGGCTTCTTTCCCCCAACATATTCCTCAGATTCAACCACGTCATATGCACCAAGAGTTTGCTCCACACCTGGGTGGCTCAGTCAGTTAAGCTTCCAACTTCAGCTCAGGTCATGAGCTTTGAGTTCAAGCCCCACGTTGGGCTCTCTGCTGTCAGTGCAGAGCCCACTTCAGATCTTCTGTCCCCTCTCTCTCTGCTCCTCCCCCACTTTCGCTCTCTCTCAAAAATAAACTTAAAAAATCTTTATTTATTTTTGAGAGAGAGAGAGTGCACCTGTGTGTGGGGGAGGGGCACAGAGAGGAGGAGGAGGAGGAGGAGGAGGAGGAGAGAGAGAACCCCAAGCAGGCTCCACACCGTCAGCATGGAGCCCGACGAGGGGCTCGAACTCACAAATCATGAGATCATGACCTGAGCCAAAATCAGGAGTTGGACGCCCAACCGACTGAGCCACCCAAGCGTCCTGAGTTTGCTCCTTTTTTTGCAGAGTAGTACTCCTTTGTATGGATGTGCCACACTTTGGTTCCCCACTGTCCTACTGATGCATATTTGGGCTGTTTTTCCAGTTCTGGCCACTATGAATAAAGCTGCTATGAACATTCTTAGCAAAGTCTTTGTGTGGACATATGTTTTCCTTTCTCTTAGATAATCACCTAGGAGTGGGATGGCTGGGTCACAAAGTAATGTCTAAAAAATGTACATTGTCACATTATTATTCCCTTGCTTCACCAGCTCAGTGATTTCCTGTTGCACTGCAAATAAACCCAAAATCCTCACCAGGATCTCCAAGGCTGCACCCCAGATCTTGTCTTCTTCGTCTCTCCTGATTCATGTTGCTCCGTTATGTCCCTCGAGCACCGCAAACTAGTTCTGACTTTGGAGACTTCACAGCTGCAAGACTCCTTCTGGAATGTTCTTCCCAGATCTTGGCACAGCTGTTCCTGCTCATCACTGAGGTTTCATTTCACGAGTCACCTCTGTGGGTCCTGGACATTTTATCTACAATCCCTCCACCCCCCTCATCAGACCCTATATCTCTTTATGCTGGTTTAATTACTTTCACCTTTTGACATTATGTTCTATATTTATTTGTTTACCTGTTGATTATGTGTCTCTCCCTCCCCCATTAAAATGTCAGCACTATGAGAAGAGGGACTGGGCTTATCTTCTTCACCAGTGTCCAGAATGGCAGCTGTTCGGTAAATATTATTTGAAAGAAGGAAAGGGTGGGGACACTCCGAGGCATAAAGAGATGTGTTGCCTGGGCTGGGGGCTTAGTTGCATGCTCAGGATGAGACCCCAGCCCCAGCCACTCCACCACAGACCGTTCACAGAGTTTCCCAGGACTGACAACAAAGTCTCAGGTACTGGGACGTTAGCCACAGTACTGTTTTTTTGTTTGTTTTTTTAAGATTTAATTTTTAAAAAATATTTTTTAATGTTCATTCATTTGAGGGGGGAAGGGGCAAAGAGAGGGAGACACAGAATCCCAGAATCTGAAGCAGGCTCCAGGCTCCAAGCTGTCTGCACAGAGACCGATGTGGGGCTCAAACCCATGAACCGTGAGATCATGACCTGAGCTGAAGTCGGATGCTTAACCGAATGAGCCACCCAGGCGCCCCTTTAAGATATAATTTTTAAGTATTCTGTATACTCAACGTGGGGCTCCAACTCATGACCTCGAACTCAAGAATCACACATTCTACCGGGCCAGCCAGGCGCCCCTGCAGTGCTGTTTTTAAGAGTAGAAGACGGGAAACAACCCAAATGTCCATCCACAAGGGAATGGTTAAATAAACTACATACAGTCCTACAATGGAAAACTGTGTAGCCACAGAAGAGATCCAGGAAGATTATTATGTACTAATATGAAACAGTCTCCAAGATCTAAAAAATAAAACTGAACAGTGTGTGTAACATGTGTATCATTTGTGGGGGAAGGTGGGAAACAATATATTTGTTTATGAGATGCTCCTATATGCTGAGAGATCTGGAAGAATACATAAACACTATCGTTAACTGGCAGGGGGTGGGGGAGTGGGAGCAAAGTGGTTGGGGGTCAGGAGTGCGAAGCAATTTCACTAAATACCCTTTTGAATCTTCTGAACTTTTTTTTCTGAGAGAGAGAGAGAGAGAGGGAGAGAGAGAGAGAGAGAGAGAGAGAGAGAGTGTGTGTGTGTGTGTGTGTGTGCGCGTGCGCAAGTGAGCAGGGGAGGTGCAGAGAGAGAGGGAGAGACAGAATCCCAAGCAGGCTCTGCACTGTCAGCACTGAGCCTGATGTGGGGCTTGATCTCATGAACCGTGACATCATGACCTGAACTGAAATCAAGAGTCAGACCCTTAACCACCTGAGCCACCCAGGCACCCCATTGAATCTTCTGAACTTTGAACCACATATGTGATCTTACCCATTCCCATAATGAATTAATATTTTAAAAATAGGGGCGCCTGGGTGGCTTGGTTGGTTAAGTGTCCGACTTCAGCTCAGGTCATGATCTCAAGGCTGATGAGTTCAAGCCCCACGTCGGGCTCTGTGCTGACAGCTCGGAGCCTGGAGCCTGCTTCAGATTGTGTGTCTCCCTCTCTCTCTGCCCCTCCCCTGCTCACGTTCTCTCTCTCTCTCTCTCTCTCTCTCTCTCTCTCTCTCTCTCCCTCTCTCTCTCAAAAATAAATATTTTAAAAAATAAAAATAAAAAATAACATAAAAATAAAACACAGGGGCACCTGGGTGGCTCAGTCAATTGAGCATCCAACTCTTGATTTCAGCCCCACATTGGGCTCTGCACTGAGCGTGGAGCCTACTTAGGATTCTCTCTCTCTGCCCCTCCCCTCCTTGTGCTCTCTCTCTCTTTCTCTCTCAAATAAAAAAATAAAATAAAAAACATTGTAAATATGACACTGCAGATGTTTGCATGAAGGGGAACCAATAGCTTAAGAGTGATTCAATTGAGGTTTGGAAATATTTCCTGGAAAAGAGTGAACACTGACCTGATTTTTGAAGAACAGGAGGCAGTTGGTGGGAAGGGCATTCCAGAAGGGGCTGGTCTTCAAAAGAGCCCCAGAGTAAGGGCAGCAAGAATGAAAGGTTCCAGCCTCCCCTGCTTATCTCTCCAGGTGGTTTAGAAGGTGAATCCTAGCAGGCACTTCCGTCCTCTGGGAGGAACCCTTAGGGTCCAGAAGTCATAGGACAGACAAGGGTTTAAATCCCAGCCTTGCCACATGCCAAGTGTGTGACCTTGGGCATGATACTTCATCTTTCTGAGCCTCAGTTTTCTCATCAGTGAATGTGTATGAGGTTGCAGGTGTAATATGTATCTGGGTGGTTTGGGGCAAGTGGCTTAACCACTCTGAGCCTCTGTTGCCTTAACTGTAAAATCTGGATAATAAAACATATGCCTCCCAAGGTTGTTATGTAGATTGAACAACAAGAAAAATGCAGAAAAAGAGCTGAGAAATTAAAGCTCTAATTATCATGGGAGAACCAAAGTGGGACTTTAGGGCTGGGAGAGAAAAGAACAGATTTGGGAATCTATCCAGCCACCAAAGGGTTGCAGAATCAAGATTGTGAATATTATTAATAATATTAATACTTGTCATTACAGAATCATTATTTGGAATAATTATTTTTATTTTTTAAATTAATTTTTTTTTGAGAGAGAGAGAGAGAACGAGCAGAGGAGGGGCAGAGAGAAAGAGAGGGAGACACAGAATCTGAAGCAACTCCAGGATCTGAGCTGTCAGCACAGAGCCTGACACGGGTCTCAAACCCACAAACTGTGAGATCATGACCTGAGCTGAAGTTGGATGCTTAACTGACTGAGCCACTCAGGTGCCCCTATTTTTATTTTTTAAGTTTATACATTTTGAGAGAGAGAAAAGACCAGCAGGGGAGGGACAGAGAGAGAGGGGGACAGAGGTTCTGAAGCAGGCTCTGTACCGCCACAGGGCCCTATGCAGGGCTTGAACTCATGAACCAGGATATCATGACCTGAGTCAAAGTCAGACAGTTAACCGACTGAGCTACCCAGGCGCCACAGAATAATAATAATCTTTAAAAAGAATAATCATTGGAAACATTTACTGTTTGACATGTGGGATGCACCGTGCTATCTTTTACATCACCTCATTTAATCCTTGCAAAAGTCTAATGGGGGCTTCATGCCTGTTTTACAGGCCAGGAAATTGAGGCTTGTAAGTGAAGTCACCTGCCAGAGGCCACATTAGGTACAAAGTGGTAAAGTCAGGATTCAAAGCCAGGACTCTCTGACTTGAGAGTCCATGGGCCGGCTCGTGAATGGGAGCATGGGGGGGTGTGTTGCCGATTGTTGGCAAGTTGGAGCTCCCCAGCTGGCTTGGACACAGTGCCTTAGGAAGGCCCTGCTACCTCTGAATTGGGAGGGAAGACATGGTCTGGGTATCTTACCATCCTGCTGAAATAATCCTTCAGGATACCAGCATAAAACACAGTGATTTTCTCTGACCTCTAACCTCATCAGGGGACCCAATATGTCTACTTTCTCCCTTCTCAGCTCCAGTCACAGAGAATGACTTTCAATTCCTCTGGAGGCCACACCCCCAGGCTCCAGATGCCTGCAGGTGCTGTTACTCCTGCTAAAATTCATCCTGTTCTCTTTGGCCAGGGTAACTCCTCTCCTTTGGTTCACAGCTCAGCTAACCCCTCCTCCAGGAAGCTTTCCCTGACCACCACCCAGGCTTAGATGATTGGTCCCACAACCCCTACCAAAGCATTCAACTCTGCGTCAGGCACCAGCAGAAGCACTTTTCATTCAATACTCACAAAATCATGCAATACTCACAAAATCTCTATGGCACATCAGAAACATCTGGGAAACTTTAAAATATATACATCTTTGCCCAGAACACTAGCCCTCAGAAACTCAGATTTAATTGGCTTAGAATACAGCCTGGACATCAGGATTTTTAAAAGCTTGCCAGCCAATTCTTGTACATAGCCAGGATGGAGACCCGCTGGCCTCTGAGATGGATGAGATCACGACACTCCTTTTACAGCCAGGGAAACTGAGGCACAGAGAAGTTAAGGAAGTGGCCTAGGGTCACATAGCTAGCAAATAGTGGAGTAAGGATTTTAACCCAGTTAAAAGTCTGGCTTCAAAGCTTCACAGAAAAAAAAGTCAATTGGTTTTAGTTAATTTCCCCAGCAATGGAGAGCCAGTTCTCTTCTGAGCCAGACACTGATGGCCCCTCCGGCATAGGATATTTTTAACCTCGAGAAGCCAGAGATTCTTGCAGACAGTCTGCAGTAATTTGGACACTAAGAAGATTGTTTGGGGGCTGGTGAGTCCTTTTCTTGCTGAGATAGCCCTCGGAGCCCAGGCTTTCTGTGCTCTGGAGCCAGGGGGTCCAGGATGGCTGGGGCAACAGGATGGGAGGGTGGGGTAAGTGTTGGCTCCACAGGAGCTGATGTTTCCAAAGATATTTCCCTACATGGCAGAGGGGGATGGGGTCAGGATTACCTCACCCAACCCAGACTCTTCTCCTTGCTCTCTGTCTGGAAAGGAGCTGGGAATAAACAAGTGTTGGAACTGGATGTGAATTCATGTCCCTCCCTCTTTCCTTCCCTAATTGGGTGGAGCCTTGTGAAATCTACAGAGCACGTCCAAACATATACATCAAACATTCTCCAGATGCTCTCCCTACGTGGCTTTGTGGGCAAATACTGGTATAGTTTTGGGGAAGCTGACTTGGGGGCACTTCGCAAAATGCAAAATACACATGGCCTTTGTGCAGGCAATCAGACTTACAGAGAATTTTCCTAGAAATATCCCATGAGCAGGCAAAGCTGTACATCCAAGGATGTTCATTGGAGCATTGCTTATAATCAGGAAAAACTGGAAACATCCCAAATGCCCATGCATAGGCATTTTCCTAAAGGAAAAGGAAATGGTGAACTGTATGTAGAGTATAATTCAATGTTTGTTAACAATTATGTTAATATAGGAATAGAACAATTTGGAGGAATCGTCTCATCTACCTGTGGCTTTCTCTTCTAGTGGTTGAAGTGGGACTGGGGGGGGGGAGTCTTTGACTATCTCTTCATATATATAGGATGCTTGGATTTTACATACAAACATGCAATAATTTTGTAACCAGAAAAAAATTAGGTTGTAAAATAGAAAACAATATGTTAAAATCACATGGATTCACTTTAAAACAGCTAATTTTATGTTACGTGAATTTTACTTCAATTTAAGAAAAGAGTCATTGCAACTCAAATTACCCAGCCAAAAGAGGATTCTGATAGAGCTGAGAGCAAAATATCACATGGATATTTTATAAAATTTACCTTTTTTAAAAAATAAAAACATCATTTTGTTTTCCTTAAGCTATTCATCTTTCCAGTGGTTTTTCCATGCTTTTTCTCTCTTGTGTTTGCTTACCAATTAGTCATTATTTTACTTACTTGCTATTATAAATTCTAAAAAACTCACTCCCACCCACACCCCCACACCACATGGGTCAGTGTTTGCCAGAGGATCCTCCGACATTCTCATCAACACAAAATTTGCCATGGGAGGGAGCACCATTGTCTATTTCCTTTAGACCTGGTTTGATACCCTGATTAGCCATCCTGGCAACCAACTAAGGTGGGAAGAAATGGTTGGGGCGCATTTCCAGATCACACCATCAAGGATACTTATATTGTGGGGCGCCTGGGCGGCTCTGTCGGTTAAGCGTCCAACTTCGGCTCAGGTCATGATCTCGTGGTCCATGAGTTTGAGCCCTGTGTCGGGCTCTGTGCTGACAGCTCCGAGCCTGGAGCCTGGTTCCAATTCTGTGTCTCCGTCCCTCTCTGCTCCTCCCCTGCTCACATTCTTTCTCTCTTAAAAAATAAACATTAAAAGTTTTTAAAAAGAAAGGAAATTTCAGCCTCTGGATAGCACACCTGGTTCCTCTTAAAGTTCTTAACATGGGGTCTCCAGGATGCCCCTTTGAGCAATTATCACTGACCTCTTCTTTCCATCAGGTTTGCTCAGTTCTGATACATTGGCTTATCTGAGGACTCTTCTTGAATTCCTGGGACCATAGGTCGTAAATGCAGGGTCTCCCCCAGTCCTAGGAAACCTATCCTGGGTTCTATAGAAGGAGTGACATTAATTTATCTTACTCAGCCGGATTTGATGGCTGATCAGGAAGTAGTTGAGAAGAGTGGTCATGGAAAGCAAAGGGCTTTTAGTATCAAATGGTTCCTACGGCAAGTGTTCATTCCACAGACACCGGATTACTTTTACAGTAGAGAGAGAGCAGTTACTGCCTTAACCAGGTGCTTAAATTCAGCATCACTGAAAAATGGAAGGTGCAGTACAAAGTTCACAGAGCCACCTTTGAAGTTCTCTTGAATCTAATCAAGCTGGGAAATCTTGGGTACAGGAAATATAGGGTGACAAAGGAATATGTTAATCAACACCTTGGGACACAATCAGATGGAGTCGAATGTGGGACTCCTGCAAGATACCTGTCTTGGATTCTTCCAAAAAATCAATGTCATGAAGGAAAGAAAAAAGGCGGGGGGGGGGGGGGGTTGTCTAGATTTTTAAAGACTTCACATGGAAAATAAAGTGGGGGCACCTGGTTGGCTCAGTCAGGAGAGCATGTGACCCTCGATCTCAGGGTCATGCATTCAAGACCCATTATGGGCATGGAACCTACTTTAAAAGAAAAAAAGAAAGAAAAGTAAAGTGATGCAGCCACTCTAGAAAGTAATCTGGCAATTTCTTACAAAATTAAACATGTAATTTCCCATATGGCCAAAGAATTAAAAATTTATGCTCACACAAAACTTGGTTTTTTCCTTAAAAAAATTTTTTTTTAAGTTTATTTATTTTGAGAGAGAGAGAGAGAGAAAGATGGCACTTGAGCAAGGGAAAGGCAGAGAGAGAGAGAGAGAAAATCCCCGGCAGGCTCCACACTACCAGCACAGAGCCCAAGAGGGGGCTCGAGACCACGAACCATGAGATCATGACCTGAGCTAAAATCTAGAGTCAGACACTTAACCAACTGAGCCACCCAGCCCCCCTTTTTTCCTTTTTCGGTAAGCTCTAGGCCCAACATGGCGCCTGAACTCACGACCCCAAGACCAAAGGTCGCGTGGTTTACTGACTGAGCCAGCCAGGGACCCTTGTTCACACAAAACTTGTACAGGAATGTTCTTAGAAGCTTTACTGGTGATGGCAAAATACTGGAAACAAGTCACATGTCTTTCAAAGGGTGAATGGTTGAAATAAATCCCGTACTTCCATAAACGGAATACTACTCAGCAAGAGAAATGAATGAGCTATTAATCCATGCAACCTGGATGGACCTCAAGGACATTATGTTTGGTTAAAAAGTCAGTCTCCAAATGTCACATACCATACGATTCCATTTATATACAACTCTGGAAATTGCCAACTATAGCAACAGAAGGGAGTGGGAAGAGACAGGGAGGTGGGGAGGGGAGTGATGAATGTGTTCACTCTCTGGATTGTAATGGTGTCTTCGGTGTACATGTCTCAATACTTATAAAATTGTGTGCTTTAGGGGCGCCTGGGTGGCTCAGTCGGTTGAGTGTCCAACTTCAGCTCAGGTCATGATCTTGCGGTCTGTGAGTTCGAGCCCCGCATCCAACTCTGTGCGGACAGTTCAGAGGCTGGAGCCTGCTTCGGATTCTGTGTCTCCCTCTCTTTCTCTGCCCCTCCCCCGCTCATGCTCTCTCTCTCCCTCTGTCAAAAATAAATAAACATTAAAAAAACAATAACATTGTGTATTTAAAAATGTGTGATTTATTGAATGCCAATTATAACTCAAAAGAGCTGTTTGTAAAAAAAAAAAAAAAAAAAGAAGAAAGAAAGAAAGAAAAGAAAAAAGAAAAGAATGATGGCTCCACCACAGCTCCCTGCTTATTTTCTTCATAGCACTGAAATAATCTGTAATTTTCTAGCTCATCTGTTCGTTTACTTGCGGCCTGTCTCAAAACTGAACTCCCCGAAGCAGCGATTGGGTCTAATTTACCGCTGGGGCAGTTTTCCCCAAGGCTGCCCTGAAGCAATAGATGCCTGTCCACCACACCTTAGCCCTTAATAACCAAATCCTTTCGCTTACAGACCGGAGGAGTGTTTGATGGGAGATGGCCTACGCACGTCCACCTGGATCTGCCAGGAGCAAGGGTGGGCCTCTTGAGGGCGTCTGTCCTGGGACACCTCTGGCCTCCCTAGGGAGAGAACAAGACTAGAGGTAGCCAGTGTAGCAGAACCCAGTACAACACTAGAATTAAGGTGACTTGGTTTCCAGCACAGCTCTGCCTGGAACGTCATAATGGGGCCTGAGTAAGTAAAAGTAGAGCATTTTTTTTTCCTCCGGGGGCTTTTAAGAAGCACTTGGTCAAGATTCATTCCCTCCAACCCTCGAAAATCCGTACCTCTCAACGGGGTCAGACACATAATTATAAAACACGTTACTTTACCATAATAAAAGATCCTCATACACATTTCAGACTTGGGGGAAATAACCACCGAGTACTGTATATGTGCTCACGCTCAGTTGGAAACGGTAACATGTAGCATCGAAAAAAAAAATCAGCTCAGGTGACAGCCAGCAGTTCCACACACTTCTTTTTGACACACAAATATTCAGTCTCCGTAGAGACTGTCAAAAATTGCCAATGCCGACTATATTTCAAGTCGTCATGGCGGGGTATTGGGAAAAGTTTTCAATTAGCAATAATCGCGCCTCGGATAAACCTCATTGGCTACGATACTGCCACTGCGCAAAGCTGGGGATCGTAAGCACGCACCCTGCTCCCCCACAGATGACAACCACCTTTACAGTGAGGGTGGGCGACTCCAGGCGGAAATTCGTGTATACGATGCGTTCTGCTTCCAGCAGTTATATTTAAGACTGGTCTGCACCTGAGGCTTCTTCTTGTTGGATCGACTCGTGTCGAACATTCAGATTTTGTAAGTGGGAGTGCATTCGCTGGGGATGCTGGGTAATCTTATGCAAATCGTCATGACATCACAGAGATGACCAGATTAAATGAATATTGAGTTAAAAACAGTGAAAAAAGTGATCAGTGGAAAGACAGGAAAAGCCAGAGTGAACCGAAAAAGGACAAGCAGCTACGTACTGACTACGTGGGCAAGGATCACAGCAAGCATTCGTGCAATGTCGGACGTCAGTCTGGCAAAAAACAACAGAGAATACAACACCAACAGCTGAGAAAACTAAGATAGAACCAAACGTAGTAAGAAGGTAACTAACTGCGAACTATAACTTCTGCCCCCGAAACAAAGACGGGGAAAAACGACTTTTAAAAAACAGAAAGCTAAACTAAACATCACTTCCCATTTAATCCCCCCCCAAACAACAAAAAAAAACCCACAAAAAAAACTACTCTTCTTTTGAACTGAAATATTCAGTCTCCGTAGAGACTGTCAAAAATTGCCAATGCCGACTATATTTCAAGTCGTCACGGCGGGGTATTGGGAAAAGTTTTCAATTAGCAATAATCGCGCCTCGGATAAACCTCATTGGCTACGATACTGCCACTGCGCAAAGCTAACGAGTAACGCCCCCTACTCATCATCCCCAATAGGCAAGCTTCCCATTACAGAAAAGTGAGTTTTGAGTCGTACTGGAAAACGATCCATTGTTCTTTGGTTAAAAATTATACAACCATATGAAGATCTCTTGCAAATGCCTGAGCTGTTTCTAAGGATTTCGTTTCTTGATTTCACTTAACTAAGCTTTGATGGAGCCTGAAGCAAAGCATTATGGGAGAGAAATATGCTAATAACTTAATTCATAGAATGAATTGCGGCAGATGAAAATGGGCTGTATCAGCATGCTGTTCCCTTGGCTCCCGATTCACAGCGTAACTATCTTCTCCAAAATAGTGTTTTTAAAAAAATTGTGGTAAACTATACGTAATATAAAATGTACCATTCCAACCATTTTTAAGTATACAGTTCAGTGGCATTATGTACATTTTTTGCAACCATTATCACCATACCTCTCCAGAACTTTTTCATCATCCCAAACCGAAATTCTGTACCCATTAAACACTAACTCCCTTTCCTATTTCTCCCTCTCCCAACCCCTAGAAACTTCTATTTTACTTTCTGTCGCTGAATTTGACTCCAGTAGGTACCTCATATAAGCGAAAATCACACTATTTGACTTTTGGCGTCTGACTTTTTTTTTTTTTTTTTTTAGTTTATTTATTTAAGTAATAATACTTAATACCCCACCCATGGCGCGGGTCTCAGGACCCCGAGATCAAGAGTTGTATGCTCTTCCGACTGAGCCAGCCAGGCGCCTGTCTGGCTTATTTCATAATGTTTTAAGGTCTATCCATGTTGTAGTATATATATCAGAATTTCATTCCTCTTTATGGCTGATATTCTATTGTATGGAATTTTATTATCCATCCATTATTCTATGAATCTGCTTCGTTTCCATCTTTGGCTTTCGTGAGCAATCCTTCTACAAACAGTGGCATACAAATATCCATCTGAATCCTTGTTTTCAATTCGTTTCTGTATATAGTTGGAAGGGGAATTTCTGGGTCATATGGTAATTCTTTCTTTCTTTTTTTTAAGAATTCTTTTTTAATCCCAAAGGGTTTTCTGTTGGACACCTTAATTCAGAGGAGATAGGCTGGAAAAGGCTATTTTCATAGAAATGTTCACAGTTCACGAAGTTTGAAGTAACTTTCGCTCCCACTGCCTGTTTTTCCCCTGACAAGTGGAAAGCTGTCAGAAACCTATATTCAGATTTCTTTCATCCCTGAACTATATTCTCCAAAATACTTTTGGTTTTTGCTACTCATTAAGATGTAAATAGTCTCTAAGAAAATTACATTTCCCCCAACATTTTATTATAAAATATTTCAAACATGAGGGGCACTTAGCTGGTTCGGTCTGTGGAACATATGACTCTTAATCTGGGGTTGTAAATTCCAGCCCCAGGTTGGGTGTAGAGATTACTTATTTTGGGGAAAGAGAGAAAGTGTGTGTGCGCACTTGCACAAGCCGGGGGAGGGACAGAGAGAGAGGAGAGAGAATCCCAAGCAGGCTCTGTGCTGAAGCCAACTTGATCTTACAGTTTGGTTCCATGAGATCATGACCTGAACCGAAATCAAGAGTCAGAGGCTTAAGTGACTGAACCACCCAGGTGGCCCTAGGGTGACTTAAAATCTAGAGATTATTTAAAATCTTAAAAAAAAATTCAAACATGAAACGTTCAAAGTATTCCTCAGTGATCATTCATATAATCATCATCTAGGTGAGAAAATGACATCTTTAAAAGACCTATTTGATGCTGATGTGTAGCTTTTTCCCCCCCCCACAGCCATAACTGCCAGGGTAGGAAAAATTATCAAGAAAAAAAAAAGACTAGTAACTTGATTAATTTTATATTATTTTACTTTGATCCAATCAAGGACATAGTCATGAATTCCTGGTATGGTGACACTGTGTGTTTTACCAGCTGTCTTGGATGACTTCATCCTCCACGGATGACTTTCCAGCACTAAGAAAAATTGAAAAGTCAGCTAACTTCTCCCAGGAACATGAGATTTTGGGGGGCCTAAAAGCACAATAGTTCTGTATTAGTCAGTCTCTCAATTAACGATGTTCATTCTACTTGGCAAACTGAAAAAAAACAACATGAGTTTGAAATTTTTCTTAATAAACTTGGGGTGGGGGGAGAAAATGTCAGTGTTTTGGCATTTTAATAGGTTTTGATCCAATACCCGTATGTGCAGGAAATATTCCTGATTGCAATTTTTTTGACTTAGTAAAAATTTCCAGTCTACATTTTGGTCCTTTCTTTCAGCCAATGTGGTCAGGTTAACTAAGGCACAAAAAACCTGTCATGTCAGGTGATGGTCCCAGTAGTGTGACCTATCTGAGTTGTTGTGTAGGTATTGCTCCCAAACTCCTAAACTGGGTGACTTTACAGATATTTACCTCCACACATTCAGTGAGAGGATCAGGAGTCAAACTCTGACTCCAGCTTCCACAATACACTTCTGGGCTTCAGTTTATCTTAAAACAGGGGAAGTAGCTCCTTAGGTGGTCTTCAAGGTTCCAGTAAGCTGCCCTTTGATTGATGTTCTAAAACACAAATTGATTGATGTCTTATTTAGGTGATGCTACAGAACAGCGGTTCTCATTATTAAAAACATTAGAAACAACTGGGAAGTTTGTAAACCATCTTGATGCCCAGGCATCTCCCCAGACCAATTAAATCAGAATCTCTGGGAGTTAGACCTGGGCACTGTGCTGGTTAATGTAATAAAACCACAAAAGAGAATAAAGAAAATTGGAGAAGCCAAATGAGTAAACACATTATTCCTTGTATATTATCTGTGGCTTTAGTTTTTCATATAAACTGCAAAAACATGAATTTTTCAGATATTTATTAATGTATTTCTTCACACCCACTACAAGGTGGGAAATTGATTTCCTCACAGTGAGTGCAAAGGATCATAATCACTGAAGTTCAGTATGAGTCTAATCTAGATACATTATTAAAGCTTCTATCTTAACAATGAATTCGTAACTTAGTACTGTTTAGATATACTATTTTGCACTGAGCACACTCGTCTTCAAACTCTAACAACTTCTCTCAAAGGGACACTAACATGTTGGCTTAGGAGACAGCGGGCACATTTCGCTCCTGTGACTGTTCAACACCTCTGACCAGGAAAGGCAGATGGGGGCGCTACTACACAATCTGGATCCCTCATCTGTGACACCCAGAGGATTGTGGGACTTGTAGTTTTCCTGGCATCATTTCTGCCTCCTGGACTGCATTTCCCAAAATGCAAAAGGAGCCAGCCCGTCGCGTCGTCAGACGTAAAGTGTTCTTTAAGGTGTGGAAGGTAAGTGTTCTGTGGGGGTTGCAGGTTTCTAGACGTGAATTTGTTGTGAGGGATTCTATATAAACTTTTTGCCATTTAGTAGTACCTGGCAGAGAGCAGCTGGTCCAGTATAGCGGGTTTTCAGCGATTTTCCCGAGCCCTTTGGTCTCAGGAATCCAGACTGTATTTGTTCAGCGGTTCAAGTGTTGCTGTGGATTTCTAGAGAAATCGGGGTCCTGGAACTACATCTGGAAAGCCAGGCATAAAATAATGTTTACATATGGGGTGCGTGTCACTAGAGAATTTCTGCATTATGTTAAATAATACGTCAAAGCTTTGTTAGAATGTCGTGTTTGCAATTGAGGGTAAACTAAAAGAATATGGGGAAAGTAGAATAAAAGATGTGCATGTGCTTAGTTACAGTAATAAAACCAAAAGCCATAAAAATCAAAAGTCAGAAAAGTCTGAGCAGCAACTGCATCAACACTTGGCATACTGGAATTCAAATATGCTTCTTAGCTTATGAAGAAATATTTCTGATTTATAAAATAGGAAGTAGGTTTATGGAACACACGGTTTCCCAAGGGATGGTAGTAACTAAAATTATAAGTGTATTCCTCTGAGGGAGACGTCTTTAGATGTAGACATAGATGGAATAACAATTCCCTATTAAAAGATTTAAAAGATATCGGGAGTAAGCTATTATTCTTTTGAAGTTTATAAGAAGTTTATTTCTGACCAGCCAGGTTTTATTGGGACAGACAGAATAGGTCTTATGTTATGCTAGAGTCCTGCTTTACCAATTTTTATTTTACACTCCCTTTTTAAAATCCACATTTTTTTAGAGTCCCTTCCACCATTTTTTAAATAAACCAAAATGTACAGTTTTTCTTGAATGCAAAAAGTCTTGGAAGATTCACCAACCATTTTAATTTCCATCTGATGGCCAAGCATAGTAGACCTCTGGTTGTAGGTTCTTAAGAGGTCAAGAAGACAAGATTGGCTTGGGTTGTTATGCAGTAGTCCAGTGTGGCGAGAAGATTTTATTTTGTGGAAGGTATTAGAAATTCTTGACCAAAACAAAATTTTAAAAAGATATAAAAATGGAGCCTTGTTGTTTCAGGTCAGACTTCATGGGACTCAGGAAAGGTGGGCCGGAATCAGTTTTTCCTGGTGAAGGCCAATTGTTAGACATTTAGGAACTTGCTAGCCAGTTGTTAAACCATTGGTAGCCTGAAACTGGCCACGATGGGATTATTTTCTCATATCTTTTTGTGGGGGATAGTGGGGGAGAAGGTAGTACACCCCTGGCAAGGGTCAGTTTACTCTATAAGCCTGGAGCCCCAATGTTCAGTACATTCTTGAGTTCTTACATCCTGAGCTAGCTCACACCCTCCCAAATTCTGCAAAAGATTGATTTGGATTACAAAGTAAGGTTATAAATACACTCTAGGTGTGTGGGGGGGGGGGTGGGGGGGAGGGGGCGGGGAGGAGGCTGCACCTTTCCAGGGAAAGATATTCTTGTTTATTTGGGGGGCCCATCCTTTAAGATACTGAAGTCACTGATTAATTCATTATTTGTAGGTTGTTCAGATAAGCATGCAATCTGCCACCGGAAGTAGTATGGTCTGGATGGAGAGTCTTCTTAGATTATGCAAAAACCTGTACTCCTCTCTGATACATTTTCTTAAACCTAGATTTTGTCTTCAAGCGGACAGTATTATGTGCAATGCCAACAAATTCCTACTCCCCAGTCATTTCTCAATATCATGCTGTTGGCTCTCATCACCCATCCCATAAATATTTCAGTGTACAACTTTGCTGATTATCAGATACCTTTTGGGTTGTCAGCTTATAGATATAAATTGGATGAGTTTTGAAATCTCATCAGTAACCTCCCAAATCCCATTTAGGGTGGACTGTTTGGGGGAAATGACAGTGCTACCCAAGCTTTTCTTTATTTGCAATTCCTTCCTTACAGTTAGTCCATATATTTTTAGGCTAAGTTTAGTTCTTGTTTATCTCTGTATTGTTGATAATCATGTACCCTTGCTTTTATTTTTGTTTAGATCCAGGGCAACATGAGGGAGGCATACTTTTAAGTTACCTATCCTAGTTCACTTTGTACATTTAATTTCAAATATGTTTTCTTCAAATACTATATGACTGCTGATAGGGTCCAGATATTAGAGTTTTATCTACCTTTAAGGTGAAACATTCCACATTTTAGCTTCTCTTCAAAGTACTCCATTATTTTTTTCCCCTCACTTTTCAGATCATATCTCTTAAGCCTTTAAAGTATTCAAAAGATATAAGCATTGTTACTTTATCTCATAGCTTTTGGCATTTCTGCACTACCACTATCCTAGGCACACTAGGACATCTATTTTTGAGAGAGAGAGAGAGAGCACAAGCAGGGGAGGGGCAGAAAGAGAGAGGGAGACACAGAATCCGAAGCAGGCTCCAGGCTCCGAGCTGTTAGCACAGAGCCCGACATGGGGCTTGAACTCATGATCCATGAGAGCATGACCTGAGCCCAAGTCAGACGCTTAACCAACTGAGCCACCCAGGCACTTCTGTTGTTTCTTTTTTAAAGTTTATTTATTTATTCGGAGAGAGAGAGAGGGAGAGAGAGCAAGTGGGGAAGGGGCAGAGAGAGACGGGGAGAGAGAGAATCACAAGCAGGCTCAGCACCACCAATGCAGATCCTGAGTCAGGGCTTTAACTCACGAACCGTGAGATTGTGACCTGAGCCAAAGTTGGACACTTAACCGACTGAGCCACTCAGGTGCCCTATATAAAAATTTTTTTTATTGTGGAGATAGAATAATATAACGAACCCCATTCACAGACCTATCACCCAGCTTCAAAAATGAACAACTCTTGGCTAATCTTGTTTCATTTATACAGTATATTTCTATCTACTCTGCCCCCTCTATATTATTTTGAAATAAATCCTCCCAGACATATCATCTCACCCAAATATTTCAGTCTGTAACTTCTATAGGATGAAGACTTTTAAAAAAATCACAATACCATTTGTCATACATAAAACACTTCTTTAAATATGTATTTTTTAAATTTCCTAAAGCAATCTGTAAGACCACCATGGTGCTTGAACTCACAACCTTGAGATCAAGAGTTGCATGCTCTACTGACTGAGCCAACCAGAAGCCCCCATACGTAAAAAACAATAATTTCTTTTTTTTATTAAAAAAAATTTTTTTTAAATGTTTATTTCTGAGATAGAGACAGAGCACGAGTGGGGGAGGGGCAGAGAGAGACAGGGAGACACAGAATCCGAAGCAGGCTCCAGGCTCCGAGCTGTCAGCACAGAACATGACGCGGGGCTTGAACTCACAAACCATGAGATCATGACCTGAGCTGAAGTCGGTCACTCAACCGACTGAGCCACCCAGGCGGCCACAAAACAATAATTTCTTAATATCAAACATACAGTTAATGTTCAATTTTCCAATTATTAGTGTTGTAAAGTTCCAGATAAGGCCCACAGATTACATTTGGTTGGTATGTCTTTAAATCTCTTTAATCTATCATTCCCCCTTCAGATCTACTTCTATCTCTTGCAGTTTATTTGTTGAAGAAGCTGATTTTTCTGTCCTGTAGAGTTTCCCATGGCGTGAACTTCATGGATGGACCGATGATATCATCTAACATTGCTTTGGCCTCTGTATTTCCTATAAATTGTTAAACTCTAGAGACTTGATCACTGTCGAGTTCAATTTTTTTTTTTCTCCCAAGACCACATCTTGAGGAGTGGTGTGCTCTTCCATGAAGAGTCTAGTCTGGTATTCTCTCTTTTCCTAATGTTGAAATTGGAGGAAGTTGTTGATGTTTGATGCCTATATGCTGCCTTTGCTTTTCGGCTATAAATGAGATAATCACCTCACACCTGACAGAATGGCTAAAATCAAAGACAAGAAATAAGTAGTGTGGGTGAGGATGTGGAGAAAAAGGAACCCTTGTGCACTATTTGTGGGGATGCAAGCTAGTGCAGCCACTGTGGAAAACAGTACAGAGTTTCCTCACAAAATTAAAAATATAATTACTCTATGATCCAGTAATTCTACTACTGGATATTTACCCAAGGAAAACAAAAACACTAATTTGGAAAGATATATGCACCTCTATGTTTATTAAAGCATTATTTATAATAGCCAAGATATGGAAGCAACCCAAGTGTCCATCCATAGATTAATGGATAAAGATGTCAGCACACACACACACTCATGCACACACACCCTCACTCCACACAGGAGTATTACTCAGCCTTAAGAAGGATATCTTGGGGCACCTGGGTGGCTCAGTTGGCTAAGCATCTGACTTCGGCTCAGGTCATGATCTCACAGTTGGTGAGTTCGAGCCCCACGTCGGACTCTGTGCTGACAGCTCAGAGCCTGGAGCCTGCTTCAGATTCTGTTTCCCTTTCTCTCTGCTCTTCTCCTGCTCATGCTCTGTCTCTATCAAAAGTAAATAAACATTAAAAAAATATTAAAAAAAGAAGGATATCTTGCTATTTGCAACAACATGGATGGATCTAGAGGATATAATGCTAAGTGAAATAAGTCGGACAAATACCACATGATTTCACTCGTGGAATTTAAGGAAAAAAAACACAAATGAACAAAGAAAAAAGAGATAAGCAAAAAAACAGACTCTATTAAAAACATTTTTAGTTTATTTTGAGAGAGAGCACATGTGAGTGCATGAGTGAGTTGGGGAAGGAGCAGAGAGAATGAAAGGGAGAGAGAGAGAATCCCAAGCAGGCTCCTCACTGCTAGTGCAGAGCCCAGCAAGGGGCTTGAACCCACAAACCGTGAGACCATGACCTGATTGAAATCAAGAGTTGGACACTTAACCCACTGAGCCACCCAGGTGCCCCGAAAGCTGTTTTTTAAAAAAAATGTCTATTTATTTTTGACAGAGAGAGAATGCGAACATGTGTCGGGGAGGGACAGAGAGAGAGCGACAGAGGATCCCAAGCAGATTCTGCATGGAGAGTCCAATGCAGGGCTAGAACTCATGAACTGCAATATCATGACCTGAGCTGAAGGCAGACACTTAACTGACTGAAGCCACCCGGGCACCCCAAAAACAGACTCTTAAATATAGAGAACAAACTGGTGGTTGCCATAGGCGAAGTGGGTGAGGGGATGGGTGAAATAGGTGAAGGGGATTAAGCATGTACTTCTAGTAATGAGCAATGACTACTTTATAGAATTGTTGAATCATTATATTGTACACCTGCAACTAATATAATACTACATGTTAATTATCCTTGAATTTTAAAAAAGCCTAAGGGAAAGACTGAAAAAATAATAAATAACATTCTGATGCATCTTCTAGTCCCTGGCAACTACTAATTTACTTTCTGTCTCTATATATTTGTGTATTTTAGAAATTTTATGTAAGTGGAATCATATAGTATTTGTCCTTTTGTGACTGACTTCTTACACTTAGCATAATGTTTTTGATGTTTATCCATATTATAGCATATATCAGAACTTTATGCTTATAGGTAAATTTCCTTATATGGATAGACCCCATTTTGTTTATCCATTCATCAGTTGATGGTTTCCTTAGTTTTGTTTTTGTTTTGGGGGTCTTTTTTTTTTTAATTTAAATTTTAGTTAACATGAAGTGCAATATTGGTTTCAGGAGAATTCAGTGATTCATCAGTTACATACAACACCCAGTGCTCATCACAAGTGTCCTCCTTAATACCCATTACCCATCTAGCCCATCTCCCACCCACCTCCCTCCATCAATCCATAGTTTGTTTTCTGTCATTAAGTGTCTCTTGTGGTTTGTTGGGGTGCCTGGGTAGCTCAGTCGGTTAAGTGTCTGACTTCAGCTCAGGTCATGATCTGGTAGTTCTTGAGTTCAAGCCCCGAGTCAGGCTTTGTGCTGACAGTTCAGAGCCTTAAGCCCATTTCAGATTCTGTGTCTCCCTCTCTCTCTCTGCCTCTCTCCCACTCATGCTGTCTCTCTCTCCTGCAAAAATAAATATTAAAAAAAATTTTTTTAGGGGCACCTGGGTGGCTCAGTCGGTTAAGCATCCAGTTTCTTTAAAAATTTTTTTTTTTTTACATTTATTTATTTTTGAGACAGAGAGGGACAGAGCATGAACGGAGGAGGGTCAGAGAGAGAGGGAGACACAGAATCTGAAACAGGCTCCAGGCTCTGAGCTGTCAGCACAGAGCCCGATGCGGGGCTCGAACTCACGGACCGTGAGATCATGACCTGAGCCGAAGTCGGTCGCCCAACCAACTGAGCCACCCAGGCGCCCCAAGCATCCAGTTTCGACTCAGGTCATGATCTTGTGGTCTGTGAATTCAAGCCCCGCGTCGGGCTCTGTGCTGACAGCTCAGAGCCTGGAGCCTGTTTCAGATTCTGTGTCTCCCTCTCTCTCTGACCCTCCCCCATTCATGCTCTGTCTCTCTCTGTCTCAAAAATAAATAAACTTAAAAAAATTTTTTTTTTTAATTTTAATGTTTATTTATTTTTGAGAAAGAGAGAGAGAGAGAGAGAAAGAGAGAGAGACAGTGTGGGAGTGGGGGAGGATCAGAGAGAGAGAAAGAGAGACAACAGAATCCAAAGCAGGCTCTAGGTTCTGAGCTGTCAGCACAGAGCCCAATGCAGGGCTTGAACTCACAAGACTTGGTATGACCTGAGCTGAAGTCAGAGACCCAACTGACTGAGCCACCCAGGCACCCCTAAAAAAAAAATTTTTTTTTAAAGAGTCTCTTGTGGTTTGTTTCCCTCTCTTCTTTTTTTCCTCTCCCTTCCTTTAGGTTCATATGTTTTATTTCTTAAATTCCACAAATAAGTGAAATCATATGGTATTTTTTTCTGATTGACTTATTGTGCTTAGCATAATACATTCTAGCTTCATCCACGTCATTGCAGATGGCAAGATTTCATTCTTTTTTAAAGTTTATTTATTTATTTGAGAGAGGGGGGGACATGCACAAGCATGGGAGGGAGGGAGAGAGAGAAGGAGACAGAGAATCCCAAGCAGGCTCTGCGCCAGCAGAGCTCAATCTCACAAACTGTGAGATCATGACCTGAGCTGAAATCAAGAGTCAGACACCTAACTACTGAGCCACCCAGGTGCCCCAAGATTTCATTCTTTTTGATGACTGAGTAATATTCCATTATATATACATACCACATCTTTATCCATTCATCAATTGATGGACATTGGGCTGTCTCCATAGTTGGCTACTGTTGATAATGCTGCTATAAACACTGGGGTGCACGTACCCCTTAAAATCTGTCTTTTTGTATCCTCTGGGTGAATACCTAATAGTGCAATTGCTGGATCATAGGGTAGTTCTGTTTTTAGTTTCAGCTACCTTAGTTTTATTTATATAGATATCATATACTATAAATATTATATCTATATATTTCTATGTATTTTATATATTATATATAAAACATTTTTTTAATATTTATTTTTGAGAGCAAGAGAGAGAGAGAGAGTGCAAGCAGGGGAGGGGCAGAGAGAGAGGGAGACACAGAATCCAAAGCAGACTCCAGGCTCCATGCTGTCGGCACACAGCCTGACGCGGGGCTCGAACCCACAAACTATGAGATCATGACCTGAGCCAAAGTAGGACACTTAATTGACTGAGCCCCCCAGGTGCCCCTATATATATGATATATATATTATATATATATATATATATTTTTTTTTAATGTTTATTTTTGAGAGAGAGAGAATGCAAGCAGGGGAGGGGTGGGGTGGGGGACAGAGGATCTGAAGTGGGCTCCGCACTGACAGCAGTGAGTCCATGTGGGGCTCGAACTCATTAACTGCGAGATTGTGACCTGAGCCGAAGTCAGACGCTCAACAGACTGAGCCACCCAGGTGCCCTTTGGCGGCCTTAGTTTTTAAAATTTGTTTTCTCCCATCAGGTTTCTTTCTCTCTAGAACAAAGATGAATTGTAGGTGGACTCTCAGGGCAGCGAAAGGCCGCTGGGTGGTGAACATCAGCCAGCAGTGCTCACATGGATCCATTGGGTTATTTGTGCCACCAAGTCCACCTCTAGACCCTGAGAAGATCAGAGAGTTACAGCGCTTCATCACCCTGTCCAAGAGACTCCTAGTGATGACTGGGGCAGGAATCTCCACTGAGTCGGGGATCCCAGACTACAGGTCAGAAAAGGTGGGACTCTATGCCCGCACTGACCGGAAACCCATCCAGCATGGGGATTTTCTACGGAGTGCTCCAGTCCGCCAGCGGTACTGGGCAAGAAACTTTGTCGGCTGGCCTCGGTTCTCCTCCCTCCAGCCTAACCCTGCACATTGGGCCTTGAGCAACTGGGAGAGACTCGGAAAGCTGTACTGGTTGGTGACCCAAAATGTGGATGCCTTGCACACTAAAGCAGGGAGTCAGCGCCTGACAGAACTCCATGGATGCATGCACAGGTGCAGGAAGGTGTAAATAGTGTGAATGCAGAAATGTGAGCTCCATGAGAGCAAGGACCTTGGCTGTCTTGACCACTTTGTCCTCATTAGATCTTGAGGAAAAGGATTTGGGAGCAAGTTGTTTATTTTGGAGTTGATCCCAGCAAACTCATTGAGGGAGTGGGGAAATGAAACAGGGTAGGCAAGAAAAGTCAAGAAAAGGGCATGTTAATGAATGGGTTGCTGCTTTGGGGAGCTGGAACTCAATCCTTTGAGGGCCCTCTGTCTGGAGCATACTTCAGAATTGTCTCACTGAAAGTTGAGGAAGCTTGGGCATTTATCTACCATGTCCCGTCCTTTAACGGTTGAGGGTCTTTCTAGGGGAATTAACTCCCTAACACTGACTCTGCAACTCCTTGGCCAGTAAACCCCCTAAGCAAGAGAGATGCAAGAAGTTGCTTATAAGAGAACTGTGTACAAGTGGCTGTAGGGTGTCTTGAGGGGACTATGAGCAAAGCACCAACAGCATAGTATATAAGCTGGTGGATCTCTGATGCCTGGACACATAGAACACAGTACAGCCTGGCAAATAGAACCCAGTAAATATTGATGGAATGAACACATGTAGCCCTGGAAATAACCTGAAGCTAACTGGAGACCATTTCCTTATTATTAAGCCCCAGAGATCCTCCTGCCAATCATAAAATATTTATTGGGTGCCACAACGTGTGGTGTGCTATTGGTGGTGTGGAGGGGTCAAAACCAAAGAGCAGGAAACATGCTCTACTTTATATGTGAGAACTTTGTAATCTCCTGGGGGTGGGGGGGGGATCCAAAAATAACATGTTTAACAACAGACAACTCCATATGTGATTGTTAAATTATGTGGTCTGTGATAGACCTGCTTTAGAGGTTCAGAGAAACAGATTTAGTAAAGCTTCGAGTAATCGGTCAAGCTTTTATGGGAAAGGTGGGGCTTGAGTCTGGCTCAGGTCTGACTGAACAAAAGAGGGGAGAGGGCTTTCTAAATGAAGAGGATTTGTAGAGCCCAGAGGAGTCTGGCCTGGCCTCTGTGGAGACTACTGTGAAATCAGATTGTCTGGAAAGGCTAGACCCAAATCATGGGTGCATCTGAAAATAGTACAGTGCAATTTGGGTCTTTTGTGAGAGACCAAAAGGGACTATTAGTGGTTTCTGAGCAAGAAAGCAATGTGATAAAAATAGCATTTGAGGAAAGCCACACAGGATTAGAGAGTGTGGCTCAGGGAGGTCAGCCTGAAGGACCCAGATCAAGGTGGTATCAGGGGAATTTGAGAGCTAATGATGGCCCTGGCCCCATTAAACTTTTCTTTTCCTGATGAAAGTTCCAAATCTTCCCAATAAGAAAGTAGTATAATGAACTCCCATGTACCATCACTCAGATACAAAAATTATATCATGTCTACTTTACCTCCCCCCCCCCCCCCCGGCTGGTCTCTTAAAATAACTGCTCTTTATTGAGTGGCTCCTGTTTATAGGCAGGAGCCTATAGACTCCTAGGTGGAGTCTAGGTGGTGGCCATAGCATAGTGGTCAAAGGACTCAAAGTTCTTGCCCTCACACGAACTCATGATTAGGGAAGTGAGGAGAGAAACAAGTCACTGGGTTAGGACACCAAGGGGAAGAGTGTTTTAGAGGGACGGTGGTGATGGACAGCAACAATCACCCTGGAGGAGGAGAGGGAGGGAGGAAAAGCACCGGTTTGGGCACTAAGGAAGTCATTTGGTAAAGCATTTGCAGCTGCACTAAGGATAAAAATGAACCAACAGGTTAAGCAGGCCATGTAAGTAAGGAAAGCAGAGGTACACTGCTTGTCCTAGAGTTGGCAGTAGGAGGAAGGTAAGGAATGGTGGTAGTTAACATGAGAAGGTATTCCTAACTTGGGGGAAAGACTGGGTGCTAGGAACAGTGAACAGTGTTGGAGGAGCCACAACTGGTTGGGGATGAGATGTTTTTGGCAGCTTCATGCCTTCTCGGGACCAGTTGTTCAGTCAGCCTCTTCTTTGGTTTCAGGGTCCTTTGCTTGAACTGTGGTGAACAGATTCCCCGGGAGGTGTTACAAGAGCATTTTGAAGCTCTGAACCCCACCTGGAGTGCTGAGGCCCATGGCCTGGCTCCTGACGGCGACGTCTTTCTCACAGAGGAGCAGGTACGGAGCTTTCGGGTCCCGTCCTGCCGATGTGGAGGCCCCCTGAAACCAGATGTCGTTTTCTTCGGGGACACAGTGAACCCTGACAAGGTTGACTTTGTGCACAGGCGTGTAAAAGAAGCTGACTCCCTCTTGGTAGTGGGATCGTCCTTACAGGTATCTGACTTGGTCAGGGTGGGAATGGGCCCTTTTGCGGGCTGGAGAGCCCTGGAGAGGCTCCCTGTTAGGTTTACCTCTAACTGCATTGAGAGTTCTTACCTGTGTCTTTTCCTTGTAAGGTTTACTCTGGTTACAGGTTCATCCTCACTGCCCGAGAGAAGAAGCTCCCAATTGCAATACTTAACATTGGGCCCACACGGTCAGATGACTTGGCGTGCCTGAAACTGGAGTCTCGCTGCGGAGAACTGCTGCCTCTAATAGACCCCTGCTGACCACAGTCTGATGCTCCTGAGTCAGAAACTGGGACTTTCACTGGAATCCTGCTCTTAAAGGTAAATGCTTTCCTAGATACGGATTCCAGTTCTCATTCAACCAAGAGCACTGACAAAATAGGCAGCTTGGGGCACCTGGGTGGCTCAGTCGGTTGAGCGTCCGACTTTGGCTCAGGTCATGATCTCGCGATTTGTGGGTTCAAGCCCCGCATCGGGCTCTGGGCCGACAGCTCAGAGCCTGGAGCCTGCTTCGGATTCTGTGTCTCCCTCTCTCTCTGCCTCTCTCCCACTTGTGCTCTGTCTCCCTCTGTCTCTCAAAAATAAATAAATGTAAAAAAATAAAAATAAAAATAAGTAGGCATCTTAATGTATGGCCACTCGTAATTAAAACTAATTCTTTAATGTGCATTAAGCTACAGTGTTTGAAAGATATTTATTTTCCAGCTGTATGCACACAGCTATTTAGAAGGTTTCAAAATTCACCACTGCTTTTTTTCCTGTTTTTAAATAACAGCTTTTCACCCTTTCAAAGTATACAATTAAGCTCTTAGTACACTCACAAAGTTATACATGACTCACAGCTGTCTTAATTCCAGAATATTTTCATCATCCCAGGAAGAAACTTTGTACCCATCAGCAGTCACTCCACCCTCCCCAACCCCTCCACTTCTCCCTACCTGGCAATAGCTAGTCTGTTTCTGCTTATGCTAGACATTTCACAGAAGATGTGGCCTCTTGTGTCTGGCTTCTCCACTTGGCGTAATAGTTTCAAGGTTCATCCATATTGTAGCATGTATTGGTACTTTTATATCTATTTTAATCTATGGATACAACCACTTAAAAAAATAAAAAGCTTTGGGGCACCTGGATGGCACAGTCGGTTGAACAGCTGACTCTTGACTTTGGCTCAGGTCATATCCCAGGGTCATAGCATCGAGCCCCAGGTCAGGCTCTGCGCTGAGCGTGGAGCTTGCTTGGGATTCTTTCTCTCTCTGCCCCTCTCCCTCGCTCACATGCTCTAAAAAAAATAAATAAGTAAAATAAAAAGCTTTATTGAGATAGTTCACAAACCACAGTTTATTCATGTAATATGTACAATTCAGTAGTTTTTAGCATATTCTAAGGGAAGTACAACCACTTTTTAAAAAAGCGACCTTAATTTTTAGTTTTAGGTTCACAGCAAAACTGAGCAGTAAATACAAAGGGTTCCAATATGCCCCTTGTCCCTATACACTCACACAGTATTAACATTTGATTCACCTACTGAAGGACAACTTGGTTGTTTCCAAGTTTTGGGCAATTATGAATAAAGTCGCTGTAAATACTAAGGAGCAAGACTGCTGGATCGTATGATAAAAGTTTGTGTAGTTTTGTATGCAATTGCCAAACTGCCTTCCAAAGTGGCTGTCCCATTTTGCATTCCCGCCAATGAATGAGAGTTCCTGTACAACCACCTATTAAAAATCATTTTGGGGGCGCTTGGGTGGCTCAGTCGGTTGAGTATCTGACTCTTGGTTTCAGCTCAGGTCATGATCTCACAGTTCGTGAGTTTGAACCCCACGTCGGGCTCTTTGCTGACACCATGGACCCTGCTTGGGATTTACTGTCTCCCTCTCTCTCTGCATCTCTCTCTCAAAGTAAATAAATAAACTTAAAAAAAAAACCATTTTCATTGAAGTATACTATACAGAGAAGTGCATGTGTTATAAGTGGACAGTTTGATGAAGACATAAAGCATCTAGATCAAGGAACAGAATATTACTAGCACCAAGGAAGTCCCCTTAGTACAGACACTTAATTTTTTTTTCTTTAATGTTTATTTTTGAGAGTGTGTAAGTGGGAGAGGGGCAGAGAGAGAGAGGGAGACAAGGAATCCAAAATAGGCTCCAGGCTCCGAACTGTCAGCACAAAGCCCAACACAGGGCTCGAACCCATGAGCCATGAGATCATGATCTGAGCCAAAGTTGGATGTTCAACCAACTGAGCCACCCAGGAGCCCCTAGACACTTTTTTAAAAATTTTTTTAAATTTACACCCAAGTTAGTTAGCATATAGTGGAACAATGATTTCAGGAGTAGATTCCTTAATGCCCCTTAGCTGTTTAGCCCATCCCCCCTCCCACAACCCCTCCAGTAACCCTCTGTTTGTTCTCCGTATTTAAGAGTTTCTTGTGTTTTGTCCCCTCCCTGTTTTTATATTATTTTTTGCTTCCCTTCCCTTGTGTTCATCTGTTCTTTGTCTTAAAGTCCTCATATGAGCGAAGTCATATGGTATCTGCCTAGACACTTTTTAATATACTTTTTAGCTAGCTTATTACTAGAATAATATATGTTATAGAATGTTTAGGTGATACAGATAAGTAAAAACAATATAATGCAAATTACCTATTATTCCACCACCTAGATAACCAAAGTTTAACATTCTAGTATAACTAAGTCTGTTTCTATGAAAATCAAATCAAGCTGTGCATGTTTTCACTTAACAAGATATAGTGGCCCTCTTTACATGTCCTAAATGCTGTGGTTTCTTGAATGGTAGGCTGATGTTCACAAATCATTTTCCCCCACTCACTCTCGGCTTATTCGGCAATAACTTGTTTCATTTCTTTCCAGATCCTTGAGGATTCCTCCCTCCTTCCTCCAACTAACCAAAGCTTGCTGAGTGCAGCCTGTAGAGGGCAGCAAACCAGCATCTTTCTCCCAGCCTGCCTATGAACTGGGCAAGCTTCAGTCAGGCTGATGAAATTTGCCCCTGAAGAAAGAATTTTTCAAAGCAGCAGCTTCTATTGATAGGTAAACTGTTTTCGATTCCTTTTTATCTCACCAGGCAGAAGAAACGGCCTGGGGAAATACTTAGGCCAGAATAGTCTCTGGAGCACTAAGCAGGAATCTCACTAATGTGGGGCTTGAGGGGAGAAGAAAAGGACTTAATTTAGAATTCCAAATGGTTAAATGTCTTTAACTGAAACATTCTGGTATATTTTCATAAAAGATAAGCAATGGTATGAATGAATTTTTTATTAACTAAGGAATAAAGAAACCATTTGCACACCAGGTATGTGGGCTATATGTTTATATTCTTTTTTTATTTTTATTTTTTAAATTATTTTTTAACATTTTTATTTATTTTTGAGAGACAGAGTAAGAATGAGCACGAGCAGGGGAGGGGCAGAGAGAGAGAGGGAGACACAGAATCCAAAGCAGGTTCCAAGCTCTGAGCTGTCAGCACAGAGCCCGATGTGGGGCTTGAATCCATGAACTGTGAGATCATGACCTGAGCCAAAGTCTGACACACAACCAACTGAGCCACTCAGGCACCCCTATATTCTTTTTTTTAATCAGCTAAAAGAGAATGAGGCTTTATGACATGGTTCTTTAAAGATTTCTGCTGGATTTCAGCTGCCAGATGAGACACTTGCCTTAAACCTGATGTGTAGAGAGGAAACTGAATTCCCAAGTGGGCTCTTAAGCTGCTTTGTTTCTGCTGAGCAAGGCAGTAAGCCTTGTTTGATTATTGTGTTAACCCGAAAGAATCATTGTACCAGGCTAAAGCTTTCAGCACAATCTCATCAAAAGTGAAGCGGATGAAAGAATCACAGCCTATTCTGGATAGTCTTTTGTCTAAAATTAGGGCAAGCAATACATGGTCATCCTGCACCTACCTAGGAAGTAAATTATAGTTACCTGGGATAATCCAAGAGCTTGAAACCAACAGAGTTCTTTTCATGTGCACAACTCTGTTTTCCCATAGTCATTAATTCTGAAGAGGTGTAAGGTGGTTGTAAATCTCATTCCAGCTTTTTTGCAGATGAAGATCCTAAGGTGCTCGGGATCAGATTTGCTCAGTTACCAAGTCAGCACCAATAATTGTATTCAAATCTGGGTCTTTTGAATCTCAAGCCATTCTCACCACAATTTTGTCAATGGTTAATAACAGTAGTAAGGTACTAAGGCTACAAAGATACAACCTCTTGGCTTCAAGTGGCTCACAGAGAATGTGCTGTTCCCCCATTTTTATTTTCTACCAGAAAATGGCCAGATTCATGCACGGAATGGCAGAATGAGAGCAAATTAAGTCCATCCCTCCTCATTTTTATTTTGGAGGAACCTAAGGCCATACAGCATATTTTCAGAGCCAGGACTAGAATCCAAGAATTTCCTCCCAGTTCTTTTCTTCTTAAACAACAGCTTCTTATCTATCTGAAGATTATGGCTGGAAGTCAGCCTGAAGTAGAAGCCAGCAGTACAACCAGCCAAGGAGACCAGGAATGGTTAAAATCCAGTAGTAAGGTTGCTAGGGAGGAAGGCAGGCTCTTTCCATCACCTAATGCTGACACAATTCATGAAACCAAGTCTTCAGGACCTTAGGAATGTTCATTTTATTCATAGTTCTTCCTGAGCTGGAATTCTTCCCCAAAAATTTGTCCCAAGAGGAACTTGGCATTTCCTGAAGCTGATGCTTCTCATGTCTCTTCACTTTCCATCTTTTGCTTTTTACCAGCATGGCAGTCCTAATCCACCATAAGTGTCCTCTGTTGGAATAACAAACCAACTGGTGGGTGCTATCAGTTTGTCACCGCCCTGGTTATACGCTTCTGACCACATAAGCCCAGCTTTGGGCATGACTTTCCTCAAATGCTTCCATGGCTCTGCTATCAGTTTTAGGAAATAGAAGTCACAAAGGCAAACAAGTACATAACACTTGAAACCTCCTTCCCACAAACTCATATTTCTTTTATACTGTCGTAAATTGAGTATCTCTCACTGTTATGCCCAGAATTCGTGATCCCCAAAGACCACCAGGGAGCCAAGTCCGATGCAAAAGCAAAGAGCCTTTATTCGAGCTAGCTCGAGCTCAATCCCCTACCTGCACCGACGCAGCGGTGAGATGCCGGAGAGAGAGCGTGAGTTTCAAAAGCACAAAGGTTTTATAGGGATCTAAGGGCAGTTGGTGGGGTGATGGTCGTGTCCTTAGCCGATTGGCTGGGGAAGGTTCAGAGTCCTGATGCGCAGGTTGCCGGGCGTGGTTTGAACGGGAAGTTTGAACGGGTGAGCGGGAAGTTACTCAAGGGGAGGAGGTATGGTCTAAGGTTTGAGCGGGAATTTCTGCGGTTTTCCCCGGAAAGGGGGCCATGTCAGGGACATAGTCACTCAAGATGGAGGACATAGAACAAAATGGAGTCGGCCGGCCTAGGTCCGCTCTTTCATTCCCCCCTTGTCATGTAGCTTATGGACCCAATCATGGGACCGGCTGCATTTCTATTTTGTCCTCTTCTGTTATTAGGGCTTGTACTGAGCACGGAGGACCATTAGTTGGACAGCCCCCACGTGGTCCCTGACAAACTGGACCAGCCTGTTGATGATACAGGGTCCGAGGGTTACTAGTAGGAGCAGGATGGCGAGGGGTCCGGCAAGGGCCGAGATGAGGGTAGTTAACTAGGGAGACCAGTAGAACAAAGACTTGTACCAGGACTGAGATTGTTCTCTCTCTAACTTTCGTTTTTGCAGCCCTTCCCTTGTGAGGGCCATAGATTCTTTTACGACCCCCAAGTGATCAACACAGAAGTAACATTCTTCCCCTAGGGCTGCACATAGTCCTCCTTGCTGCATGAATAATAAGTCTAATCCCCTTCTGTTTTGGAGTACTACTTCTGATAAGGAAGTAAGGGATTTCTGTAAATGAGAAATTGATTTCTCAATTCTTTCTATGTCTAAGTCAATGGCTGCCCTTAGGGTTCTGTAGTTTTTGTCCTGGATGACGAGTGAGGATATTCTGGTCCCTACCTCCACTAATCCCAGTCCCAAGAGCGCAGCCAGAGTTAGGGTTGTAATGGGCTCTCTTTTACTTCGGGAGTTAGTAGAGCCTAACCTGTTAAGTATTTCTTCCCCCGAATGGTACACCAGCTTGGGGATCAACTGCACGAGTACGCAGAAGCCTTCCTTCGAGGAGTTAAGGACTTGGGAGTGGACGCAGGGAGCGAGGCTGCTGGAACAGGCCCATCATGCATTTTTGGGGGGAAGTAGATACACTGTCTCCCTGGGGACTGTTAGGGTTTCACTACAGAGATGTGACTGCCCGGGGGGCACGTGGCCTATGCAAATGCCCTGCCCTGTTACTCCCTGGAGGGTTAGTCTTGCAGTAGCCTGCTGCCATCTGCAGGAGCTAGAGTTGAAGGCTGTTGTATAATTGCCTTTAATGGCAGTACCTTCGTAATATGGGAGCCGGACATCTAGACAGAGCCAACAGGACTTGGTCAGGTCGGGCCTAGAAGTGTTTAGTACCTGGTATGCTCTGACAAACGTGCTCCACAGGGGGTCTGTATCAGATAGTAAGTTGTGACCCGGGGCAGGAGATGTGGATGACACTCCAGTAGGGACAGAGGATGTGGAGAGCCGTGTGGCCAGGGCCTGGGTGTTTCTGGGCGTGGCCATCCGGGCGGGGGCAGGTCAGGTAACTAGTTGGGTCCTACCCCCATGGGGGACTGCTGGGCAAGGGGAGTTGCTTGCATTAGGAGGGTAAATAACGTTCCCTTGTCCTTGGCTCCCAGCCTAACCCAGTCGTATATCCTGAGTCCCCAGGTTTTTTCCACTCTCCCATCCTGTTGTTTTTTTTACCTTGGCTTGTAAAGGATATAACTATGGGATTACCGCGCCCCCAGGCATATGGTGGTCGGGGGCCACTGGGCCGCTTTACCACGATGAGATCTCCGGTGTGTGGTGGGGTCCACCAGATGTACCCCGTTGAGACACATGACCAGGAGGCGCAAAAGTAGTCAGCCGCGTCCCCACATGTGTTCGAGCAAGAGTGGCTGGGGCAGACATAGAAATAAAGGTTCTGCGCATGGAATCCGGGGGCATATGGTGACAAGGGGAGCAGAGTTTGGAGGTCTACACAAAGTTCTGGGAACCAAGTGTCCCTGGGGTGGCTCTGGGAAGTCTGATTAAGTATTGTCCCCGAGCTGGTGTCTATGATCTGCCAGGTGATGTTTTGGGGGACTTGGGGACTCTCAACAGCATGAGCAGTGACAAGCAGAGCTAACAGAGTTACCAATATTAGGTGAGTTGAATGCGCTGTAGCTTGAGCTTGAGCGGGTTGTGTTGGTCCCGATTGACAGCCCATTGCGTGACGAAGTCCTTCCGGATTGAGCAGGGGTCCGCTGGCCGAACGTGGGTGTGATGGACCCAGGTTGCGATGCCGTCTACTTTGAGAGCAGTGGGGTTGTCAGCACCACGATGTAGGGTCCCTCCCAGCATGGCTCGAGGGTCTCTTGGCGGTGCCTCTTGACGTAGACCCAGTCTCCCGGCCTGTACTGATGAGGTGTCGGGGTTGGGCTGGCCTTGTAGATGGCATGGAGGCGCGGCCAAATGTCCTCGTGCGCCCTCTGGAACCCTCTCAAGGAAAGAAAAAGTTCTTGATCTTTAAACTCAGCAAGAAGTTCAGCTTGAAGGTTGGGAATAATAGGGGGTGGCCTGCCAAACATGATCTGATAGGGAGTAAAACCCAGGGTGTAAGGAGTGTTCCTAACCCGGTAAAGGGCATTAGGTAGGAGAGTCACCCAGTCCCCGCCAGTCTCCATGGTTAATTTGGTAAGGGTCTCTTTTAGGGTTCTATTCATTCTTTCTACCTGTCCTGAGCTCTGGGGCCTATAAGCACAACGTAATTTCCAGTTTGCCCCCACAGCCTTGGCTACAGCCTGCGTTACCTGCGAGATAAAAGCTGGTCCACTGTCTGATCCTACCATGGCAGGAAAACCATACCTGGGTAAGATGTCTTCTAGTAGCTTCTTAGCTACCATCTGAGCTGTTTCATGCTTGGTTGGGTATGCCTCCACCCAGCCAGAGAAGGTGTCTGTAAATACTAAAAGATATTTATAACCATACTTTCCTGGTTTAACTTCAGTGAAGTCGACCTCCCATTGGGATCCCGGTCTGGTGCCTCTGAGCCTGGTTCCTTTTTTATTTGATGTGGCTCTCGCGTTGGTGAGTTGGCAGGTCTTGCAGGCAGGTACAACTTGCTCTATTTTGGTGTCCTGTTGGTGAATCTTGATTCCGGCATGTCGGATTAAGTCTTTTAATTTTCAGGCCCCCATGTGAGTAGACCGATGCATGTGCTCTAATAGTGAGACTCCGAGCCGGCCTGGCAGCACGAGCTCCTTGTTAGGTGTATACCATCATCCCTTTATCTCCTGGGCCACGGGAGTTTCTTGATCCACTGTAACTCCTCCTGGAAGTATTTGGGCTGGTCTGGTAAAACTGGGTCTCCTGGGTCCGGGAGTTGTATGGTCATGGTGGGGACTGAAGTAAGGGCTACTGCCTTGGCTGCCTGGTCAGCCTTTCGATTACCTCTAGCTACCGGGTTATCAGTTTTCTGGTGCCCTTGGCCGTGGATAATGGCCAGCTTGGCAGGAAGCCATAAGGCCGTAAGCAGGTCAAGTATCTCCTGCTTATTTTCTATAGTCCATCCTTCTGCCGTCAGTAACCCCCTCTCCTGATAAATTGCCCCATGAATCTGAGCTGTGGCAAACACATAACGGCTATCTGTGTAGATGTTAAGCCATTTTCAGCTCCCAGCATCAGCGCCTTGGTGAGGGCAATGAGCTCTGCTCGCTGGTCTGGTGTTCCGGAGGGTAGAGCCTCTGCCCATACGGTGTCCGTTTCGGTGACGACCGCTGCACCCACATACCTGTGTCCGTCCTGCACAAAGCTGCTGCCATCAGTGAACCAAGTAGCCTCGGCATCGGGGAGGGGCCGGTCGGTCAGATCCGTCTGGAATCCATGTACTTGCTCCAGGATCCCCACACAGTCATGTAGTGGGGCATCTAGGTCAGGGTCGGGCAGCAGGGTTGCAGGATTGAGGGCCACACTGGGGTGGAACCGCACCTGTGGAGGGTTGAGTAGGAGGCTCTGGTAATGAGTCATACCTGTGTTGCTCATCCATCTATCAGGAGGCTGTTTCAGGACCCCTTCAGTGGTGTGTGGGGTCGTGATCCAGATCTCGTGTCGTAGGGTCAGTTTGTCTGCGTCCTTGACTAGGAGTGCTGTTGCCACAATAATTCTTAGGCATGGTGGCCAGCCAGCAGCCACTGGGTCTAGCTTCTTGGACAGGTAAGCCACCGGGCAGTTCCAGGACCCTAAGGCTTGAGTTAGAACCCCTTTTGCTATTTCCTTGTGTTCGTCTACAAAGAGGTGGATGGGCTTCATAATGTCTGGCAGGCCCAGGGCTGGGGCACTTAGGAGGGCCTTTTTTAACTGATTAAAAGCAGTTTCTTCTTTTTCAGTCCATTCAAATGTTTTCCCCTCTTTGGTAGCTTCATATAGGGGCCTGGCGATCTCAGCAAAACCCGGAACCCAGAGGCAACAGTAGCCGGCCAATCCTAGGAATTCCCTTACTTCCATTCGGGAGGTGGGAGTAGGGATCTTCAGGACAGTTTCTTTTCTGGCATCTGATAACCGCCGCTGTCCGCCCTCCAGGATGTATCCCAGGTAACTTACCCTCTCCCTGCATATCTGAGCCTCCTTCACGGATGCCTGGTACCCCAAGGCCCCCAGGGTAGCCAGCAGGTCCTGGGTCCCTTGCTCACAGTCCTCGGCCGTGTCGGCAGCAATCAGGATGTCATCTACATACTGTAGGAGGGTGAGGCCAGGGTGCTCCTTTCTGTACTCGTGTCCAGGTCCTCATGTAGTGCCTCGTCGAAGATGGTGGGCGAATTTTTGAACCCCTGAGGCAGCCATATCCAGGTGAGTTGCCCGCTGTAGCCCTCCTCCAGATCATGCCACTCGAAGGCGAACAAGGGTTGGCTTTGGGGTGCCAGCGGCAGACTGAAGAAGGCGTCCTTTAAATCTAGTACAGTATACCAGACCCTGGAGGGCGCCAAGGAGCTCAAGAGACTATATGGGTTGGGAACAGTTGGGTGTATGTCTGTGACCCTCTTATTTACTTCCTGGAGGTCTTGTACCTGGAGGTCTTGTACCTGGTCTTGTACCTTGTACGTGGATAGTCATTTGTGTGACGCTTTTTGACCAGCAGTAGGGGGATGTTCCAGGCAGACTGGCAAGGAACTAGTACCCCTAGGCTTTGTAGTCTCCAGATGTGTGGCTGGATCCCCTTCCGGGCCTCCTGAGACATGGGGTATTGTTTGATCCTTACCGGACCTTCTCCTGGCTTGAGCTCTACCAGGACCAGGGTCCTGTGAGTGGCTAGTCCTATCCCCCCCCCCCCCCCCCCCCACGTCTCTGCCCAAACCGAGGGGAATTCTTGTAGCCATCTGTCTATATTATCCTCTCTCGGGAGTGCCTCCTGGAGGCGGTATTCATCCTCTAGTTTCATGGTCAGGACCTGAATGGGGTGGCCCTTGCCATCGGTGACCCGAGGCCCCCCCTTGTCTGAAAGTTATCTGAGCTCCAATCGGGTCAGTAAATCCCATCCTAACAGCGGGTGGGGGCATTCTGGTATTACCATAAAGGAGTGGGATACCTGTCTCGTCCCCAAATCTACCGTTCTTCGGGTAGTCCATGAATACTGACTCATACCAGTTGCCCCTTGTACCCAGGACTTCTTGCTGGCTAGTTTTCCTTGTGGGGTGCGGAGGACCGAATGTTGCGCTCCAGTGTTGACAAGGAAGTCAACAGGGGTCCCCTCCACTTTAAGAGTTACCCTGGGCTCAGGGAGAGGGTCCAAACCCCAACTGCCCTAATCACTCAGTTCATCTAGCTCTAAGACTTTTACTCGATCAGTCTTGCTTCCCTTCCCGCCGGCCTTTATCGGACAATCTTGGGCCCAATGCCCTATCTCCTTGCAGTATGCGCACTGATCTTTCTGCAGCCCCTGCTTCCCCACCTTGGTGGTTCCTTTACCTCCTCTTGAGTCGTCTGCCAGCTGCCGGAGACAGCGGTCTCATTCCTCGGGGGAGTCAGCAGTGGTAGCTAGTAGTATTCTGGCCAGGTCTCGAGTCTGCTTACTGCTGGCAGCCGCCATGGCACGAGCCTGCTTATCCTCAGGAGGCTCCCGGTTATTATATACCTTTTTGACTACCACCAGTAAGTCCTGCAGACTTTTTTTCTCCTAGTCTATCTATTTTCTGTAATTCTCTTCTAATGTCTATGGCCGATTGGTTTACGAAGGCCATGATAACAGCTGCCTTGCTTTCCGGAGCCTCTGGATCCATGGGGGTATAGGTATGGAATCCCTCCATGATCCATTCTAAAAAGGCAGCCGGAGATTCATCTTTTTCCTGTTGCACATTTCCTACCTTGGCCAAATTGGTTGGCTTTCTAGCAGCCATTCGGAGACCCCCCCCATTAGAGTCTGGAGGTAGACCCGGAGCCTCTCCTTACCTTCTGCCTTGTTGAAATCCCACTTGGGCCGAGTTAAGGGGAAGGAGGCATCTATCTGAGCCTGGTTGGTGGTGGGATTCCCGTCTGTGCCCGGAACTAGTTTTCAGGCCTCATTGAGGATTCTTTCTCTCTCCTCAGTCGTAAACAGGACCTGCAAAAGCTGCTGGCAATTGTCCCACGTGGGCTGATGAGTAAAAAGAACAGAGTCTAATAAATCAATAAGCCCTGCCGGTTTCTCAGAAAACTTAGGATTCTGAGCTTTCCAATTGTAGAGGTCACTAGTGGCGAAAGGCCAATAGTGATGGGGCTGATTCCCCTCCACGTCTGCAGGTCCTGTGGCTCGCAGGGGCAGAGTAGTGGAGTCGGAGGCGGATTGCTCCCTCTGAGCCCTTTGTCTGGTAAAGGGCGGGCTTCCCACTGGAGCATTTCCGCCTCCCGCTCTTGGAACAGTGTCTGCCTCCCCCGGAGGGGGAGGATGGTGTTCTTCCAGCATCCTAGGGGGGTTATACGGGGGAGGAAAAATTAATTCTTCTTCAGTCCCCCCTTGTAGGACACGGTAGAGGGGTACTGAAGGCTGGGTAAGACTTTTCTTGTTCTCCTTCTTCTCTGTCCCCTGCAAAGCAAGAATGGGTTTCAGCTCCAGAGGGCGTGGAGCTAGGAAGGGCTTAAGCCAAGAGGGTGGGTCTTCTACAAGGTCCTGCCAAGTGATAATGTAAGGGAGCTGATCAGGATGGCCCGTCTTAGGCCAAGAGATGATACCCCTGACTCGGTGGATGGTAGGGAGGTGGAAGGTTCCCTCTGGCGGCCATCCGACACTGAAACTGGCCACTCGCTAGAACAAAAAACCTGCCACCGACGCTTTCGGACTTCCACACTGAGGTTGTTAGCTCTTCCCCTGACATCCTTAAAGTGATCAATAGAGGAGTAGTCTGAGTCTGTCCCATAACGTCCGTCCAGTAAGTCCACAGAACAAAACAGAGAAACACAGAAACAGACAAACAGAGGGCCCCTAGAAACAGTCTTCCAACTCCGTGGAAGCAAAACTGAAAGCTAGACAACGGCCTCACACCGACTGGTGGGAGTGACCCGCCTCGTCTCAGATCTTTGAGGGGAATCCACGTCCCTCCAGAAAGGAGTATCGGAACGTCTTCCGAAACTCCCGGCCCGTGGTCCTCCCATGTGTCCACTTAGACCGCGCCGGGCACTACCAGAATTTAAGAAATTAGCTCACACAGAAGAGACAGGGAACAAACAGTCACTAACCGTGGCCAGTCAGGCTCTCCGGGTTGGGGGCCCCTCGGGGGTCTTGGGGACCCCGGATGAGCCCCCAAATGTTATGCCCAGAATTCGTGATCCCCAAAGACCACCAGGGAGCCGAGTCCAATGCAAAAGCTAAGAGCCTTTATTTGAGCTAGCTTGAGCTCAATCCCCTACCTGCACCGACGCAGCGATGAGATGCCGGAGAGAGAGCACGAGTTTCAAAAAGCACAAAGGTTTTATAGGGATCTAGGGACAGTTGGTGGGGGTAATGGTTGTTCCCTTAGCCGATTGGCTGGGGAAGGTTCAGAGTCCTGATGCGCAGGTTGCCCGGCATGGTTTGAACGGGAAGTTTGAACAGGTGAGCGGGAAGTTACTCAAGGAGGCGTGGTCTGAAGTTTGAGTGGGAATTTCTTTCTGCAGTTTTCCTGGAAAGGGGGTCATGTCGGGGACAGTCACTCAAGATGGAGGACACAGAACAAAATGGAGTCGGCTGGCCTAGGTCCGCTCTTTCACTCACCTCTCTCTTAAATAATAGAATTTATTAAGCACACTATACCCCAAGCGCTATGCGAAATATCTTACAACACGTTTGCTCACTTAGTAAGAGTTAACCCCACAAGAGATGCTTGGACACGCATAAGAATCAGTCTTCAGTGAATGTCAGACTTTTCCTGAGAGGATCGCTTTAAGGATCATTAGGAAATTCAACACTCCTCTAAGCAGGGTGACCAACTGTCCCATATCGCCCAGTATTGAGGGGGTTTCCTGGGATGCAGGACTTTCAGTGCTAAAACCAGGATGAGTCAGTTACTCCACTCCTAGGAATAGCAGAGGTTGCCACCAAATATAAAAGTTGATTCCGGATACATTATCCTTGTTGAAATTCAAGATGGGTGCTCTGAGATCCAGATTTTTAAATTTTTGATGTCACAAAACATAAATTCTACTTCATGAAGAAAAAAAAAAGAAACTCGTCCAAGAAAGGACAGTGGGTTTTTTATTAGAAAAGGAATTATAGCATGGAATCGAAACTCTTAGTATATAGACAGACTTGGATTTCCATCCCTGTTTTGCTGTTTACTAGTTATGTGAATTTGGGCAAGTGGTTAATCTTCAATATCTTTATAAATCAGGATGCTAGTAGCTACCTCATTAGGTTGTTAATGAAAACCTAAAAAGGTAGTGATGCATCTGAAGCTCATAGCCCAGTACCGGAGGCACGTATGGTAAGCAGTTATCAGCTGCTATCAATAGGCTAAACCTTGGTCTCCTATTTGAGTACTCCTTTAACTAGACTCCCATGGATCTTCTCCAGAGCCACATTTCCTTTGTGTGTATCTGTCTTTCAAAAAGAATTTACAGAAGCCAAGTCTGGCTTGATACAATAACGTCTTTCTAAAGAAAATAAAGAGTATTCTTCCATTTGCTTCCCCTTGGGAAAATAGTATTTATGAACAGTAACTATACAATAAGCATTTCTGTAGGAAGCATTTTACAAGGCATTGACTCACCCAATTCCCACAACCCTCTGATCTGCACACTATTATTTCTTTTGAAAGAGGAGGATCCTGAAGCTCGGAGATTTCATGTAACTAGCCCAAGGTCACCTGGCATGACCAGGCCAGTAATCAAATCCCGTCCATCCAGTTCTGAACCCTCTTTCTTTTTTTTTTTTTAATTTTTTTTTTGACGTTTATTTATTTTTGAGACAGAGAGAGACAGAGCATGAACGGGGGAGGGTCAGAGAGAGAGGGAGACACAGAATCGCAAACAGGCTCCAGGCTCTGAGCCATCAGCCCAGAGCCTGACGCGGGGCTCAAACTCAAGGACTGTGAGATCGTGACCTGAGCTGAAGTCGGATGCTCAACCGACTGAGCCACCCAGGTGCCCCTGAACCCTCTTTCTTTAATGCTCTAGAAACCCAATGGGGTAACTGCGCAACTGTACTTTGGAAGGAGGGCAAGGCTCAAGAAACTTCTTGAGGTGACTCCAACAAGGTCCTGGAAAAATGAAGAGGCAAGCACCAGGCGGGAAAAGGGGGAGCATTTCAAATGGAGGTAACAACAAAGGCAAAAGCAGGGAGGTCACCTTTTTTTCCCCCCTCTTGAGAGTGGGGGTTGGGGATTCAAGTGCGGACTTGGGGTGCAAAAACCCTTGGTTCGCTCAATATCCACTCGCCTCTCTCCTCACCCCAGTTTGGCTCCCTGCACCCCAACTTCCCGGCCCCCTCGTCCCTTTCCGGGATAAAAGCCCGGAGGAGCTACCGACCGGAAACTGGCAGGGAGGCTGGGGGGAGGAGGGGCGTGTGTGGGGCCGAGAGACAGACCAGGACGCGCAAGGCAGGGAGGTGGGACCCAACGTCATACCCACGTGAGTTCGCTCTTTTTTCACCCTGGGCCCTCCCGCTGTCTTTCCGGCCGTATTGTGACCCTGGAGAGCAACGCACCTAAGACCCAGGAAGCGGCGCACGGGGCCGTAGCCCGCCACCTCACCCGCACGCCGGCTGGAGCAACCGTTACTAACCACTGCGACTGCGCCTGCGCTGGCCCCGGCTGACGCGCGAGGACGCCAGGCCAGAGCCTGGGAGGTGCGGAGGTAGGCCGGGGGTTGGGCTGCTTTTCACCAATATAAAAAGAGGAACCACGTGTCCACAAGATACCAATCATATTTCCTACTCTGAAATCCCTGCGGGGGTGGGGGGTGGGGGGCGGGATCCTTGTGGTGCAGGATCACGTGATCTGAAAAGGTAAATAGAGCCACGTGGTTTTTCCTGGACTGCTGCAAACCTTGGCGCCAAGATGTACCCTCGTTGAACAATTACTTAATGAACGTGTGTGAGGTGGTAAGCACTGATGATACTGCGGCTGCTGAGATATAACCGCTACTTCAGAACGCTCCCAATTAAGTTTGTTTAATTATGTACTCATTTATTCTTTTTTAAATTTATTTTGAGAGAGAAAGAGCTCGCGCAGGATTGCGGGAGAGGCAGAGAGAGAGAGAGAGACAGCCCCAGCAGACTCTGCACTGTCATTGAGGAGCCCGATGTGGGGCTCCAACCCATGAACGGCGAGATCATGACCTGAGCGGAAACAAATCAACAATTTAACGCTTAACCACCTGGGCCACCCAGGTGCCCCTTATGTATTCATTTCAGTCTCAGCCACTGTACTAGTGTTTCCCGTATTACATTTCCTGTAATGAGTACCCATCAGATGCTCATGAAAAGATTACTAAAGGAATTTGTTTTCTCTCTCCCTCAGCCCTTGGGGTAATGAAAAAGAGGTAGGTTTTTACCTACGAGGATAGATTATATATTTTGATCTGGCAATAATCAGTGGCTAATCATTATTCAGGTCTTAACGGTGTTCACTTCCTAGAAATATCCCTGTCATTCAACATCCAAGGCTAAAACTAATGATGCTTACAAAGAACTAGGAAGACACTTAGTCATGTTGCATAGACAGAGGATAAAACAATATGCAAACGTGAGGCTTTTCAACAAAGTGCTTTATTGGAGGACACAGGGTAAAGTGAAGGGCATGAGGTGGGTGGAGATGATGCTCTCCAGAGGTGACACTCAATTCTTACAGTACTTCTTGGTGTCCAGGTTCTTGTGCTCCTTGTTATATGGGGCCTTTGAAAAGCAGATGGCAGCATTGCGGTCGCAGTTGCAGATGAAGGCCTCACAGGGTTTGTTTTCATCTGGAAAAGAGCAAGAGGAGAGGACTGAGCCAAGGTAGATCCTGCTTTGTCCAGTCTGGAGGGAAGGAAGAATTAACTGGAATAAATAATGGCCATTACATTCATACAAATTTGGGTTTGATAGATTAAGCAAATAAAAATACCAGAATTTCAGAAAAACAAAAAAAAATTGCAATGTTTGGAATGTAGAATAAAAAATGTTCATTGTCTATCTGGAAGTCAAATTTAATTGGACAACATGTGTTTACTCTGGCAATCCTAGGTGTGATCGATGCTGTTAGGAAAGTCCTATCTGTTTCACATCCCTAAATGAGCTCTTATAACCCACAGAGCTATAGATCTTTGATAACATAGGCAAGCAATTTATAAACAATATGGAAAACACTAAAACATATACTCGAAGCAGCAAAGTATTGTGCATATAAACTTAGTGAAGTTTAGCAAGCAAATTTCTCTACTTTAAAACACATTTTAAAAATTACAGAACAGGGGCACCTGGGTGGCTCAGTGGGTTAAGCGTCCGACTTCAGCTCAGGGCATGATCTCACGGTTTGTGAGTTTGAGCCCCGAGTCAGGCTCTGTGCTGACAGCTCAGAGCCTGGAGCCTGCTTTGGATTTTGTCTCCTTCTCTCTCTACCCCTCCGCACTTATACTCTGCCTTTCAAAAATAAATGAATGTAAAAAAATTTTTTAAATAAAAATAAAAATTGCAGAACATTCTTACAGTAGAATATTTTACAGATATTTAAAACAATTAAGTACACCTACATGTGGAAATGTTTCCAAGATATTTTATTAAAGGAAAATGAAGGGCAATGCATCTAACTAGTTATCTTGGGTAGCAGGATTATAGGCACCTTCCACTTTCCATGATATATTTCTGTAGAGTTTGAAATTACACTACTTTGGCCTTGTTTATTTTTATAGCCAAAAGAAACAACAATGATAACTTTTAAAATGCATTTCAAATTTGTTATCTATAATTTAATTATGTACTTCTGCTTACGTTCAATAATCTTATTAAAGTTTTGTTTCTCTCTGATCCTTTTTTTTTTTTTAAGAGAGAGAGAGAGAGTGAGTGGGGGAGAGGGGCAGAGGTCATGATCCCAGGGTCATGGGACTGAGCCCCGCTTTGGGCTCTGCACTGAGCATGGAGCCTGCTTAAGATTCTTTCTCTCTCCCTCTGCCCCTCTCTCCTATTTTCATTCTCTCTCTAAAAAAAAAAAATAATAAGTAAATTAAAAAAATAAAAGGGAAGGCTGCACAGAGAAAGTGACATTTGAAGTCCTGGAATGAGACTTCACATGGGAAGTGTTTCATGCAGAAGGAACAAAGGACTTGAGGTGGGCACGTGCCTAGCTACGATTAAAACGATAAAAATGTTATTCCAAGGATAAGCACAAATGAACACAGAGCTATGAAATCGTTTATTCCTTAAGATGGTGGGATTCCTGGGGCGCTTGAGTGACTCCATCGGTTAAGCATCTGATGCTTGATTTTGGCTCAGGTCATGATCTCAAGTTGCTGCATCGGATCAGGCTCTGTGCTGACAGCATGCTTGGGATCCACACCCCCCCCCCCAAATAAATAAATAAACAAACAAATAAATAAACTTTAACAGTGCTTTAAAAAAGATGGTGGGATTCCTGGTAACTTTTTTCTTGGCCCTCTGGATTTGAGTTACAGTTATTCCAATGATGTATGTACAGTTTTGGAAAGTGGGACCCGTCTGTGAGTGCATAGAAAAGAGTAGTGAAAATCCAGAATGCTAGCCTAGCATGACAATACTATTCACCTCTGAACTGTCTGCCCTTCAGAACCACCTTCATAAAGGGACACATTTCACCATGAGCTGTGCATAACTTAGTGGTTAAGACCAGAACCTTTGAAATCAGAAACAAGTGAGTTCCAATGCTGACCCTACCACTTACAAGCTCTGTGATTTTGGGCAAGTAGCTATTTTTGAGCCTCAGCTTCCTCACCTGTAAAATGGGATTAATAAAACATATATATGCTCAGCGTACTCCCTGGTATGTAATAAGAAACTAATAAATGGTAGTTCTAAGCTCCTTTCATGAAATAACGAAGCTATATAGCATGGCAGTTAAGAACAGAGACCTTGGAGCCATATAAACCTGTTAAAAACCAGACACCCCAGGGTGTCTGGGTGGCTCAGTTGGTTAAGCATCTGACTCTTCATTTTGGCTCAGGTCATGAATTTACAATCTGTGACATGGAGCCCCTATAGGCTCCTTGTAGGACTCTGTGCCGGCAGTGCAGAACCTACTTGGGATTCTCTCTCTCCCTATCTCTCTGCCCCTCTCCCGCATTCTATCTCTCCCTCTGTCTCTCAAAAACAAAAACAAAAACCCCCAGAAAAACCCAAATGGGGCGCCTGGGTGGCTCAATCGGTTAAGTGTCTGACTTCGACTTCTGCTCAGGTCATGATCTCATGGTTCATGAGTCTGAGCCTGCAACAGGCTCTGTGCTGATAGCTCAGAGTCTGGAGCCTGCTTAGGATTCTATGTCTACCTCCCTCTCTGCCCCTCCTCTGCTCGCACTCTGTCTCTCTCAAAAATAAAATAAACATTAATAAAAAAATTTCAAAAGTTCTGAAACTGCTAAAAAAAAAAGCCCCAAACAGTGGGTGCCCCAGTTTCCTCATCTGTCAAACAAGTATAATAATAATACCTATGTCATAGGATTGTTGCCAGGATTAAAGGAGACACAGCTTGGCACCAAGGCGATCAATAAATGGTGGATATCATTACTATTATTTCTTCCACAAAGGAGTTAACCTACCGCTGCAGGTGATCTCAGAGCCAGAGCATGAGTATGAGTAGGTTTTGGTGTAGGGGTTGTCCAGGAGGAATTTACAGCTGTCCAGTTTCTTGGCTCGTGAGTAGCAGTGGTCGTGTGTCTGGCAACACCTAAAGAGTGGGGGAAGGACAGAGCTCAGGCAGGGGCAGGGCAGCAGGGCAGGCTCATTAAGGGGAATGATTTAGCTGACATGCTCCGGAAGATATTTATCCTGTGGCTTGAAAAATGTAAGTCCTTTTATCGTGTTTATTGAAGGCGATTTAAAAATGGGTTGCAGGAATATCGTACAATCACGTATGTGTTCTGAAGATGCAGTGAGAGTCTTAACCACTGCTGGAAGAGGACAATCCAATCGACGCTGTGGTGTTTTGTGATGCAATATTCTGCCACTAGAGGGCAGCAGCATCCACTATTGCTTGACATCAACCTTCCGCCTTTGCTCCTAACCGAGAGCACTGGATTCAGGGGCCTCTTGGAGCATTTTTGTTTATACAAGGGTTGAAAATATGTTACCCTTAGCAAATATGCAAATCCATTTTCTGTGCCTCCTCGTGAGATCCTTGGCTTGTGCCCTCCCCCCACCGCACGGGCACTCCCCTCTCCCTGCCGATCAATCACTCACTTGTCCAGTTCATCCACAGGCGTGCCGGATCCACCCAGGCCACAGTAGCAGCCGTAGTCGGTGTAATCCCTCACGGGGTCACTCTCGGGGATCGTACACTTGATCATGTTGCGGAGCTGCCACACTGCCCGCGGGCTGACGCCCCCCTCAACAGCACCCACTGCAAGAAAACACAGCCAGAGTTTAAATCCATCCTGATTGGCTCTGCCAGCGCCCAGGGACCCCACTGCCTCCTGCCTGCTCTCTGGCCCCACGCTGCCTTCCACCCCTCCAGCTGCCTCCTCGGAAGAGAGCTGGACACAGAAACCTGGTAATGTAAATGAGGATTTTTTCTTTTTATAAAGCTTTTTAAAAATATTTTTTATGGAGGGGCGCCTGGGTGGCTCAGTCGGTTAAGCGTCCGACTTCAGCTCAGGTCACGATCTCACAGACCGTGAGTTCGAGCCCCGCGTCGGGCTCTGGGCTGATGGCTCAGAGTCTGGAGCCTGCTTCCGGTTCTGTGTCTCCCTCTCTGTCTGCCCCTCCCCCATTCATGCTCTGTCTCTGTCTCAAAAATAAACGTTAAAAAAATTTTTTTTATCGAGATAAAATTCACATAACAAAATTCACCATTTAAACACTTAAAATGGACATTTCATGGGCACCTGGGTGGCTCAGTAAGTTGAGCGTCAGACTTGGACTTAGGTCATGATCTCAGGGTTCGTGGGTTCCAGCCCTGCACTGGAATAGCTGTTGTCAGTGCAGCGCCGGCTTCTGATCCTCTGTCGCCCCCCCACCCCCCCGCCCTTCTCCCCTCTCAAGCGCGCTTGCGCACTCTCAAAAATAAATAAAAAATAGTTTTAAAAATGTACATTTCTGTGGTTTTTAGTATATTCACAGAGTTGTGGAACCATCACCACTAAATCTAGAACATTTTCATCACCCCCAAAAGAACATCCTGTTCCCATTAGCATTCCTTCCCCTTTTCTCCTCTCCCCTCTGGCAACCAGTAAACTCTATGGATTTTCCTATTATGAACACTTCATGTAAATGGAATCATACAGCATAATTTTTTTAAGTTTACCAGTCCTTTTTTAAAAAAGTTTATTTATTTTGAGAGAGATAGAGCATGAGAGCAGAGGAGAGACAGAGAGAGCAGAGGGAGAAAGAGAATCCCAAGCAGGCTCTGCACTATCAGCACATAGCCCGGAAGCCGAGCTTGAACTCACAAACTGTGAGATCATAATCTGAGCCGAAATCAAGAGTCCGATACTTAACCTACGGAGCCACCCAGGCACCCCTAGCACAATGTTTTTGATGTTCATCCACATTATAACATATATCAATACTTCATTCCTTTTATAGTTGAATAGTATTCCACTGTGTGGAGGGACCGCATTTCGTTTATCCATTCATCACTTGATAGACATTTGGGTTGTTTATACTTTTTGGTTCTCATGAATAGTGCTGCTATTAACAGTTGTGCACTAGTTTTTGTGTAAACATATGTTTTCTATGAGGTCCCCATTATTTATCCAGCAAATATTTATTGAGCACCAATTATGGGCCAGTCACTGCTGTAGGAACTGAAATACATCAGTGAGCAAATAGAAAATCTATAACCTCATTCAGTTTATAAAGCTCAATGCTTTTGAGTTTATAAAGCTCCCTAGTAGGGTAGAAAAACAGTAAGCAATAAATGAAATAAATAAGGAAATCGGATCCTTTGTTAGAGCTCCAGGCTCTGAGCATGGTAAGGGGAATCTAAAATGGGTTAGGTGGGAGGGGCGCCCGGGTGGCTCAGTGGGTTAAGTGTCCCACTTCAGCTCAGGTCGTGATCTTGCAGTTTGTGGGTTCAAGCCCCGTGTCAGACTCTGTGCTGACAGCTCAGATCCTGGAGCCTGCTTCAGATTCTGTGCCTTCTCCTCTCTCTGCCCCTCCCATGCTCTGTCTCTCAATAATAAATAAACATTTAATTAAAAAAAAAATAAAATGGGTTAGGTGGGAGGCGCCTGGGTGGCTCAGTCCATTAAGCATCCGACTCTTGACTTCAGCTCAGGTCATGATCTCACGGTTCCTGAATTTGAGCCCCATGCTAGGCTCTGTGCTGACAGCACTGAGCCTGCTTGGGATTCTCTCTCTGTCCCTCCCCCACTCATGTGCGTGTGCATGCTTGCTCTCTCTTTCTCTCTCAAAATAAATAAACTTAAAAAAAAGGATGGGTTAGGTGGGGATGTGGCGGGGTTGAGATAGGGCAGGAGCATAAAGAGGCCTGTGTGGCCTTCCATCCTCAACAGGACAAGCTCTCTTCTGCCTCAAGGCCCACGCACCTGCCATTCCCTCTGACTGGCACACTTTGTCATCTTTTTTTTTTTCAAATGTTTATTTATTTTTGAGAGAGAGACAGAGACAGTGCGGTAGGGGGAAAGAGAGAAGGAGGGAGACACAGAATCTGAAGCAGGCTCCAGGCTCTGAGCTGTCAGCACAGAGCCCGATGTGGGGCTGGAACCCACGAACTGGGAGATTATGATCCCAGCCGAAGTCAGATGCTTAACCTAGCTACCCAGTCGCCTTGACCTGTCATCTTTTCAAAAGGCTGGAGGATCTTGTTTTAAATGCCACCTCTTCTTTCTTGACCACCTAAGCCAAGTGGCTCCTCTGCTATCATTTTTCTTTATGTTATTTGCTTCATAGTACCTATAGCAGTCTGTATCTGTCATTTATTTATGCCTCCCTCTCACTGGACCATAAAGTCAAGGACAGGCCTCAGGGCTTTTGTTCCCCAGGGTCTGACACATAGTAGGTACTCAATAAGTATCTATTAAATAAGTTTTTAAAAAGTCTTCTTGTAGCTGAGCGCTTGCCCAAACCAGGCACAAAGCTTGGCACAGCAGACTCAGGAGGCAGGACCCCTTCACCTCATTTTCAGGGCCAGCCCCTGTGAGATTTGGGGCCCTGAAGAGGGCGCTACCTGATTTTGGGGTCCCATTCAAGTGGCCACCAGTATCATCTTTTTGCCCCATGCCTTGCCCTTTCTTCCCTTGATCTGCCGTGCACACTGGAGCCACTCCATATGCTTATACCCCAGGGCAAAGGGAGGGTGGCAGCTGGTCACGCTCCCCTGTGAGCAGCCTCCACACTGGCAGCAGACAGACAGGAGTGGCCTGGCTACCTTGGCCCATCTCCAGACCGCCCCCCCCCCCCCCCCCGCCTGCTTCCCTGTTTTCTCAGTCTCTGATCCAGCCAGCTCTGCTCTTTGCACAGGCCAGACCTACACAAAGCTAATTTTCACGTGTGTGCCTGTGTGTGTGTGGCGGGAGGGGAGGGGAACTCATCCATCTAGAAGTCCTTAGTCTCAACCCAGAGCCTGATACCTTGGAGGCTCTGATATATCAGTGTTGAATGGATGAATGAGGTGGGATTTGAATTCCAATATAACTGATTCCATGGATTCATTCAATAAATGGTGCAAACAGCTCTATCATTGCTCTCATGGAGCCCATACTTCAATATGGGTGGAGGATAAAAAAGGAGGGGCACCTGGGTGGCTCAGTCGGTTAAGTGTCCAGCTCTTGATGTCAGCTCAGGTCTTTTTTTTTTTTAATATTTATTTTATTTTTGTGTGAGAGAAAGAGAGAGAGACAGAGTGCCAGTGGGGGAGGGGCAGAGAGAGAAGGAGGCACAGAATCCAAAACAAAGCAGGCTCCAGGCTCTGAGCTGTCAGCACAGAGCCCAATGCGGGGCTTGAACCCACGCACTGTGAGATCATGACCTGAGCCAAAGTCAGATGCTTAACCGACTGAGCCCCCTAGGAGCCCCTCAGCTCAGGTCTTGATCTCAGGGTTGTGAGTTCAAGCCCCGTGTTGGTAGAGTTTACCGAAAAAAAAAAAAAATTAAAGCTTTAAGAAAAGGGAATGCACCAACAAGAAACAAGATACAAATTGCAGGCAAATGTAGGTGCTGGGAAGACCCCAGGCCAAGGCAATATGGTAGAGGGCAGGTAGGCCCTTCTGAGGAGGGTCATCTGAATTTGGACCTGAAGGTTGGAAAGGTGCCAACTGTGGGGGAATTTGTTATGGGAGCTGTTAAGCCCCATAGAGAGCCCCAAAAAAGCCTCTAAGGCTGGCCAGCCTTGTGACCTGTGACCCCCATTCCAGAGAAGTGAGATCTTAGCGCTGAGCTGAGGAGACTCACCTACCTGTAAGCAGAGCAGCCAGCACAAGGAATTTCATCCTGTTAAGTTGCCGAGCAAGAGAAAGGACTAAAGCCACCTACTGCCTCTCTCTTTATACCCATACCATGTCTCCAAGATAAGGCTGTAGTGTTTGCTTTGCTCCCAACCTGCTCTGAATTGGCCTTGAACCTGTCTGTTGCAGGAATAACCTTTACCGACGAGCAAGCCCTGCCAGCAACGGATCATTGGAAAAAGGGGGATATGTGTTGGTCATCTGCATCTTTTAATGGAAGGGATTATTTCTGGAATTTGTATGGCTTGGAATCTTGACCCTCCCCCCACCCCTTTGCACTCAGCCCAATTCTATCATTGCCTCCATGTCTTATGGGTCTGAGCTGTGGGTCTCAGTGAATAGTCCCATCAATCATGCATTTAACAGATGAGCAAATGGGTTCAGAGAGGTGAAGTAACTTGCCTGAGGTCACACAGCCATCTAATGGCGGGGAGCAGGGGCCCACACTTAGGCATGTCTGATTCCTTCTTTTTTTAAGTTTATTTATTTACTTTTGAGGGAGGGAAGGAAGGAGGGAGAGAGAGAAAGGCAGAAAGAGAAGGAGAGAAAGGATCCCAAGCAGGCTCTATGCTGCCAGTGCAGAGCCCGATGCAGGGCTCCATCCCACAACTGTGAGATCATGAACTGAGCTGTAACCAAGAGTTGGAGGCTTAACCGGCTGAGCCACCCAGGCGACCCTAGGCATGTCTGATTCTAAGGCACATGTTTTATTTTTCTGCACTACATTAATACCACCCCTCCTTCATTCTCCAGTGTGGGTTTGCAAGGACACCCTGGACTTTGGAGTTCCAAAGACTTGGATCTGACTTGTAGAATGAAAGCGCACATATCAAATGTTTGTATAACATTTTTTAGGAGAAATTCACATAGCATAAAATTAAGCATTTTATTTTATTGTTTTTTAAATGTTTTATTTATTTTGTGGGGAACCTGGGTGGCTCAGTCAGTTGAGCATCCGATTTCGGCTCCGGTCATGATCTCATGGTTCGTGAGTTCAAGCCCCGCATCGGGCTCTCCGCTGTCAGCTCATAGCCTGCTTCAGATCCTCTGTCCCCCTCTGTCTCTGCTCCTCCCCCCACCTTGCTCATTCTCTCTCTCTCTTTCTCTCTCAAACATAAACAAGAAGCATTAAAAAATGTTTTATTTATTTTTGAGAGTGAGTGGGGGAGGTGCAGAAAAGGAGGGGAGAGAGGATCTGAAGGGGGCTCTGCACTGAGAGCAGAGAGCCCAATGCTCACAAACTGTGAGATCATGACCTGAGCCAAGGTCAGACACTCAAATCAACTGAGCCACCCAGTTGCCCCAGCCATTTTTTTTAAGTTTTTTTTTTTTAATGTTTGTTTATTTTTGAGAGATAGAGAGAGACAGAGTGTGAGTGGGGGAGGGGCAGAGGGAGAGGGAGACACAGAATCCCAAGCAGGCTCCAGGCTTTGAGCTGTCAGCACAGAGCCTGATGCGGGGCTCAAACCCACCAACCACGAGATCATGACCTGAGCTGAAGTCAGACACTCAACCGACTGAGCCACCCAGGTGCCCCTCAACCATTTTATTTTTAAAGTGAACAATCCAGGGGTGCCTGGCTGACTCAGTTTAAAGAATATACGACTAGGGGCGCCTGGGTGGCGCAGTCGGTTAAGCGTCCGACTTCAGCCAGGTCACGATCTCGCGGTCGGTGAGTTCGAGCCCCGCGTCAGGCTCTGGGCTAACGGCTCGGAGCCTGGAGCCTGTTTCCGATTCTGTGTCTCCCCCTCTCTCTCTGTCCCTCCCCCGTTCATGCTCTGTCTCTCTCTGTCCCAAAAATAAATAAAAAACGTTGAAAAAAATTTTAAAAAATAAAGAATATACGACTATTGATCTCAGGGTTGTTATGAGTTCAAGCCCCATGTTGGGTGTAGAGATTGCCAAACCAAACACTTAAAAAACAAAAGTTAAGTGAACAACTCAGAGGCATTTATTACGTTCAGTGTTGTGCAACCACCCTCTCTGGTTCCAGAACATTTTCATTCTCCCCACCCCTGCAAAGGAAACCCCATACCCCTTAGCAGTCATTCTCTCCCAGCCCCTGGCAACCACTAATCTGCTTTCTGTCTCTATAGATTTACCTATTCTAGATATTTCACATAATATGTTCTTTTTTTTTAAATTTTTTTAATCTTTATTTATTTTTGAGAGAGAGAGAGACAGAGTGTATGCAGGGAAGAAGCAGAGAGAGAGGGAGACACAGAACCCGAAGCAGGCTCCAGGCTCTGAGCTGCCAGCACAGAGCCTGACGTGGGGCTCGAACTCATGAACTGTGAAATCATGACCTGAGCTGAAGTCAGACGCTCAGCCGACTGAGCCACCCAGGTGCCCCTAATATGTTCTTTCAAAAAAATTCTTTTAACGTTTATTTATTTTTGAGAGACATGAGAGAGACAGAACAGAGCATGAGTGGGGGAGGAGCAGATAGAGAGGGAGACACAGAGTCTGAAGCAGGCTCTAGGCTCTGAGCTGTCAGCACAGAGCCTGATGTGGGGCTCAAACCCACCAACCATGAGATCATGATCTGAGCTGAAATCAGACACTTAACAGACTGAGCCACCCAGGCACTCCTCACATAATATGTTCTATTTTATAATCAGTTTACTTGGTGCTCTCCTACTTAGTACTCACATGATTTCTACAACAGCCCTGTGAGGTGGGGAGGCAGACCCTATTATTTTTACTTTATGTGTTTATTCATTTACTTACTTTTCCTGAGTACAGAGTCCCCACATACCCTCCTGCCCCACCTTGCCCTCTCCCATAGGCTTCACCTGTTATTAATATCTTGCATTAGTAACATATCTAACATTAGTAAATGGTATATTTGTTACAATTCATGAACCAACGTGGATACATGATTAGTATCAGAAAGGATATTAGTAAAACTCAAGCCCATAGTTTATTCAGATTTCTTTAGTTCTCACCAAATGTCCTTTTCCTGTTCCAGGATTCAATCTAAGATAGCACATTATATTAAGTTGTCATGTCTTTGTAGTCTCCTCTTGGCTGTGATAGTTTCTCAGACTCCCTTATTGTTGATGACCTTGGTAGTTGTGAGGAATTGCAGTCAGGTATATCATAGGATGCCCCTCTGTTACAATTTGTCTGATGTTTCTCTTCTAATCAGAATACGGATTGGTTATAGGTTTGCGGGAGGAAGATCAGAGGTTAAGTGCCACTTTCATCGCACTGCCATGTTATGTTTAATCATCTCTTGTCCTGGGATGCATCTTGGCCACATTCCAGATGAGGACACTGAGGCTCAGCCTGAGGTAGGGCTGGAAATGGCCATGCCCGGACGTGAACCCATACCTGCTTCTTCCCGCTGAACCATTTCCTTCTACGCTGGGTAAGGTTATGCCATGTCCGAGTCAGTACAGAATCAACTGGCCTAATTCTAACCCTGTGGCCTCTGCTCAAGCCCTCCAGGATTCCAGCTCTCTATACTTTTCCTTTGAGCATGTACCGGGGCCAAAAAAAGAAGAAATCCGTCTGGAAGGGCTCCCCTATTTTATCCCAAACCAGTAACCCCAGGAAAATTCCTTCAGCTAATGAGATAACACTGAAACAGCTTTTAGTAAACAGATGGGGAAACTGAGGCCCAGCAAGGGCAAGTGATTTGTTTGCTTGGGACTGACTCTTCCCCCACCGGACCCAGGATTTTAAGTCATCCTTTGCTTCATATGTGCCTAAGGGTTGTTGTTGTTGTTGTTGTTTTTTTATGTTTATTTATTTCTGAGACAGAGACAGAGCATGAGTGCGGGAGGAGCAGACAGAGAGGGAGACACAGAATCTGAAGCAGGCTCCTGGCTCTGAGCTGTCAGCACAGAGCCCAATGCGGGGCTCGAACTCACAAACCATGAGATCGTGACCTGAGCCGAAGTCAGTCGCTCAACCGACTGAGCCACCCAGGCGCCCCATATGTGCCTAAGGTTTCTACATCTGTCCAGTACGGTAGCCATTAACCACATGTAGCTACTTAAATTCATTACAATTAAATAATATCAAAAATTAGTTTCTTGGGGCCCCTGGGTGGCTCAGTTGGTTAAGTGTCCGACTCTTGATTTCAGCCCAGTTCATGATCTCACGGCTAGTGGGTTCGAGCCCTGCATCGGGCTCTGTGCCAACAGCAAGGAGCCTGCTTGAGATTCTCTCTCTCTCCCTTTCTCTGCCCCTGCCCTGCTCTCTCTCTCTCTCTCTCAAAATAAATAAATAAATAAACATTAAAAAAAATAGTTTCTCAATCCACATGTGTCTAGTGGCTGCGGTATTGGACAGCACAGATATAGACTATTTCCATCATCACAGAGGGCTCTATTGGACAGTGCTGTTCAGGATGATACACAGACTGTCCCAGTGCCCACCAAGGGGTGGGCGGGGGCTGGGAGAGTAAAGTTAGCTCAGGGCCCCACATCAGCCTGACTGAAGGGTAGGTCTGTTAGCCTCCAGAATGAGTGACAACTGCTTCAGGAAAGGGAAGGCTTGGCCAGCAAAATTCTAAATCCTTCTTGTGTGGGTTCTTTGGGGTCGGAACAAAACAGAGGACCAAGCACTGCTCCTGGTGGGTCTGAGGAAGGAGGAGAAGTTGGTGCTACAAATCTTCTAAGACTAATAGTATTAACTGCCGTTTACTGCAGACTAACTCTACTCCAGGTCCCATGACAAGAACCTGGCATAAACCTCTGACATGGGTCCAGTTTCAAACCCCATTTTTTCAGAGAAGATAATTGAGACTCAGGTTAAGGGACAGCCCCAGTGTCACTCAGCACAACTGAGATGTGAGTTGGATCTGGTGCTTACGATACCACAGTATCGCCTCAGGACCAGGCACGGTGGTAGTGGGTTGGGGGAGTGCTTGAGGGCCCTGAGACCCAAAAGAGGTTTAGTCCTGCCTGCTTCCCTCCTTTTCTCCTCCTTCCTCAACCAGCTGGAGGCCTTCCACAGAGGTGAGCTGGACAAATTCTCAAGTGTATTTCATGCTGGGCAAAGCCCCGGTGGGGGAGGGGTCGTGCTACTAGAACCCTCTCCTCCTGGAAAGAGATGTGCTAAATGTAACAACCCAGACCTCTGCAGGGGACACAGGGTTGGTGGAGGAATGTGCCCGGCAGGCACTGAGTACCCCGCCAAGCTCTACATACGTTCTTTGTACGATGACCTTATGCTGCACCAGATTCATGCACAGGTGTGTACCACCCAGCCTCTCCCAGCCTGGGAAAAACACACTCTCCAGTGGAAAGAACAGCTAAGGATAGCTTCACGGCTTCTTCAGGTGACAGCGTACCCACACTCCAGCAAGGTCACACCTGCCCGGCCCCTGAAGGACAAAGCTCTTGCTTCCAGGAAATGCTTAAAAGCAGCTACCGGCTGCCATGTGCTGAGTGCTTCTATTTGCTTGGTGCTGTGCTGAGAGCTTCACATACGTTGTTTTCCGGCCTAACGACAACCTTCTGACACAGTTATTATCGTGGTCCTCACCTTCCCGATTTTACAGATGATGAAACAGGTTCAGAGACCTTAAGTAACTGGCTCAAAACCACACAGCTAGAAAGGGGTAGGGATAGGATTTGAGCCCATGTGCACCTGCCTCTTAGTCCAGAGCTCTCGTCAACAGCAACAAAACAGGAACAGCAGCAGCGGCATCGAGTGCTGGGCCAGGAAAGACATGAAGAGCTATACACAGGTTAACCTACGATCAAGTGCCCTTACAGGTGAGCAAATTGAGGTGGTATACCAAAGTATCTAAACCTTTTTTCCACACACAGTCCATCCAGAGAATATCTTTATGATTCTGGATAGTAACCTGTTATCAGATAGATGATTTGCAAATACCTTCTCTCATTCAGTCGGTCACCTTTCACTTTGTTGTGTCCTGTTTTGGGTCGGGGGAGGGACAGAGAGAGAGGGAGAGAAAGAGAATCTTAAGCAGGCTCCACACCTAGCGAGGAGCCTCACACAGGGCTCGATCTCACAACTGTGAGATCATGACCTGAGCTGAAATCAAGAGTCAGATGCTCAACCAACTGAGCCATCCAGGCACCCTTGTTGTATCTTTTAAAAAAATTTTTTTAAATGTTTATTTAGTTTTGAGAGAGAGAGAGACAGAGTGTGAGTGGAGGAGGGGCAGAGAGAGAGGGAAACACAGAATCCCAAGCAGGCTCCAGGCTCTGAGCTGTCAGCACAGAGCTGGATGTGAGGCTCCAAACCACGAGCCATGAGATCATGACCTGAGCCGAAGTCGAACCCTTAACCGACTGAGCTACCCAGGTGCCCCTTTTAAGTACACAAATGATTCAGTTTGATGTAGTCCTATTTGTCTATTTTTGCTTTTGTTGCCTGTGCTTTTGGTATCATGTCTAAGAAACCATTACCAACTCCAATGCCATGAAGCTTTTCCTCTCTGCTTTCTTCTAGGAGTTCTTCTAGGAGTTTCAGGTCTTACATTTCAGTCTTTAATCCATTTTAAGCTAATTTTTTTTTTTTTTGAGCAAACTCTACCCCCAACATGGGGCTTGAACTCATGACCCCAATATCCAGAGTCATATGCTGTAGGGTACGGACAGTAGAGTATGGACTCTTGATCTTGGTGGGGGGGGGGGGGGCTTGTGAGTTTGAGCCCCATTGTTGGGTGTAGAGATTAGTTAAAAAAAAAAAAAGTCACATGCTCTACCAACTGAGCCAGCCAGGTTCTCCTGAGCTAATTTTTTTTTAATGTTTATTTATTTATTTTTGAGAGAGAGGGAAACAGAGAATCTGAAGCAGGCTCCACACTGTCAGCGCAGAGTCCAATGTGGGCTTGAATCCACGAACTGTGAGATCATGATCAGATCAATCTCAACCGATTGAGCCACCCAGGCACCCCCCCCGCCACACACACACACCCCGAGCTAATTTTTGTAGATGGCATAGGATAAGGGTCCCAACTTCATTCTTTTTTTAAAAAAATATTTATTTTTTAATTTACATCCAAGTTAGTTATCATATAGTGCAACAATGATTTCAGGAGTAGATTCCTTAATGCCCCTTACCCATCCAACTTCATTCTTTTGCATGTGGATATCTAATTTTTCCAAGACCATTTGTTGAAGACATTGTCCTTTCCACATTGAGTAGCTTTGGCACCTTTGTCAGAGATCATTTGCCCATGTAAGTAAGGGTTTTTATTTCTGGGTTCTCTATTCTATTCCATCGATCTATATCTGTCTGTATGCCAACACCTCATTGTTTTGATTACTGTGGCTTTGTAACATGCTTTGAAATCAGGAAGTATGAGTTAACTAACTAGAATTTAAATGAAAACTTGAAACAACAACAAAAAAAGGAAGTGTGAGTCCTCCAACGTTTTCAAAATTGTTCAGACTATTCAGGGTTCCTTGAGATTCCATATGAAGTTTTCTTTTTTTTTAATGTTTTTAAATGTTTATTTATTGTTGAGACAGAGAGAGACAAAGCATGAGCAGGAAAGGGGCAGAGAGAGAGAGGGAGACACAGAATCTGAAGCAGGCTCCAGGCTCTGAGCTGTCAGTACAGAGCCTGATGCAGGGCTCAAACTCACGAACCGTGAGATCATGACCTGAGCTGAAGTCAGACACTCAACCCACTGAGCCACCCAGGCACCCTGAAATACACTTGAGTTTTGAGTGTTGATTTTGTATCATGCAACTTTACTGAATTAGTTTATTAACTCCAACGGTTTTTGTGTGTGTGTGTGTGTGTGTGTGTGTGGAATCCTTAGGGTTTTCTACATATAAGATCATGTCGTCTATGGACAGAGATAATTTTACTTCTTCCTTTCCAATTTGGATGGCTTTTAGTTCATTTTCTTGCCTCATTGTTCTGGCTAGGACTTACAATACTATGTTGAATAGAAGTGACCAGAGTGGACATCCTTGCCTTGCTCCTAATCTGAGAGGAAAAGCTTTCAGTATGAATTTTGAAAATTTATTGTTTTTAAATGTTTACTTATTATGGGGGGTGGAAGGAGGTGCTAACAGTGCACAAAATGGGAAATAAATTACTTTGAAATAAAATAAAATAAATGTTTACTTATTTATTTTGAGAGAGAGAGCCAGAATGAGACAGAGAGAGGAGAGAGAGAATCCTAGGCAGCCTCCACACTGTCAGTACAGAGAGCCTGACGTGGGGCTCGATCTCACAACCATGAGATTATAACCTGAGCTAAAATCATGAGTTGGACACTTAAACCGACTGAACCACCCACAATATGAATTTTTTTTAAGATTTTAATCTTAAAAATTTTTGTTTTTAAAAAAATTTTTTTATTTTATTTAAAAAAAATTTTTTTTACGTTTTTATTTATTTTTGAGACAAAGAGAGAAAAAATAAAAATTTTTTATTTTATTAAAAAAAATTTTTTTAACGTTTGTATTTATTTTTGAGACAGAGCGAGAGCATGAACAGGGGAGGGTCAGAGAGAGGGAGACACAGAATCCGAAACAGGCTCCAGGCTCTGAGCTGTCAGCACAGAGCCCGCGCAGGGCTCGAACTCATGGTCTGTGAGATCATGACCTGAGCCGAAGTCGGCCGCTTAACCGACTGAGCCACCCAGGCGCCCCCAAAATTTTTTTTAATGTTTATTTATTTTTGACAGAGAGAGAGAGAGAGAGAGAGAGAGACAGAGCATGAGTGGGGGAGGGGCAGAGAGAGAGGGAGACACAGAATTCGAAGCAGGCTCCAGGCTGTCAGCACAGAGCCCGACGCGAGATCATGACCTGAGCCGAAGTTGGACGCTCAGCCGACTGAGCCACCCAGGCACCTCTTAAGATTTTATTGTTAAGCAATCTCTACACCCAACATAGGGCTTGAGCTCACAACCGTGAGAACTGTCATGCTCCACTGACTGAGCCAGCCAGGCACCTCCTCAGTATGAATTTTTTAAAACATAACTATAATGCCATCATCATACTTAATAAAAATAACGATAATTTTAGTATTATTAATACCCAGACCATTTTTGGAGACCTTTGACTGTCTCAAAATGTCTTTTTACAGTTAGTTTTTCCAAATTATATCCAAATAAGCTACATGTCTTTTTACACATGAATCAAATATTGTATGAAAGAAGAAAAATAAAGAAAAACAAAACAACTGTGGGATCAAAAGGACTCAGTTTTGAAAAACCACCCTGCCACTCAGCAGCTGTGTGACTTCAGGTAAGATACTCCACATCTCTGAACTTCTGTTTCCCCCTATGTAGGATGCAAGAGCTGGGACGATTAGAGTGATCAAGCACAGAAAGCACTGAGCACCATGTGTGGCTGTTCGGAGGTTCCCAGAAGGCCTTAGGTAACCCTGGGCTGAGTTTAACTTGACCAAGAGCTCCTTAAGGTGCTGATCCCTATCCCTCCTCTTACCAAACCGTGTCTCCAGTTGCATCTGAGCTCAGCTGAGACTATTTCTCTAATGGAGCACAACCACCAGGGAGGCTGGTCTTCCTCAAAGCTCACGCCTTAAGGAATCCAGAAGCTCATCCAAACACTCTCACCTCACCCCTCTCCCCATCCAGCCCCATCGCAAGCCACACCCTTGTTTCAACCTACAACACCCTGGTCCTCATCCGGTATCTCTTGCCAAGTTGCTCACAGCAGCCTCCTCAACTCTCCCTGCTCCCCTCCACAATGGCCTTCCTCAGATCAGTTCCCCATTGTATTTCAAATGTAAGCCTGATTCATCACTCTCCCACCCCACTGCCTAAAAGCCTGGATGCCTTCTCAAATGGCTCTTATAGAAGAAAAAAAACCAGCCTAGAGGCCGAATCTTTTCTGCCCCTACCTACCTCTCGACGTGAAGTGAGGTAGGATACTTTCTACTCCTTCTACTTTCTTTCAGCTTCTTAATGAAACACTTCATGCTTCTCTTCATTTCAAGGTTTTGCACCTGCTGGTCTCTCCTCCTGGTATGTTTCTCCCACTGCATTGCCTAATTCTTACTCTTTCTCCTTTTTTCTTTTCTTTTCTTTTCTTTCTTTTTTTAAATTTTTTTTAACGTTTATTTACTTCCAAGACAGAGAGACAGAGAGCAAGTAGGGGAGGGGCAGAGAGAGAGGGAGACACAGAATCTGAAGCAGGCTCCAAGCTCTGAGCTGTCAGCACAGAGCCCGACGCGGTGCTCGAACTCAAGAACTGCAAGATCATGACCTGAGCGGAACGAAGTCAGACACTTAACCGACTAAGCCACCCAGGTGCCCATTTTCTTTCTTTTTTTAAAAGTAATTTCTACATCCCAACATGGGGCTCAAACTCAAACCTCAAGATCAAGAATCCAACATCAAGAGTTGTATGCTCTACCAACTGAGCCAGCCAGGTGCCCCTTACTCTTTTGAATCTCAGTTGTCCTTGACCTCCCCACCCACATAACCCATACTACATCAGTGCTTTAAGGTGACCAGTTGTCCTAGTTTTCCAGGGAATGAAGGGTTCTTGGTACTTGGAGCTTCCTGTTTTCAAATCAGGAAAGTCCCTGGTTGAGTCCCTGGAAAACAGGATGAGTTGGTCGCCCTATCAGGGCCTAACACAGTGTTTTGTGCACAGTCGATGCTAAGGGAGTATTTGTGCACTGCAGTTTCTGGTCCCACTCAGGAGAGGGCAGACACTGCTGAGCTCCAGTCGCGCATTTCCAGGCATCTGGGGCAGCCCAATATTAATAATAGTAACTACTATTCACCAAGCACTTCCTTTGTGCCTTGCCTGGTGTTGAGTCCTCTGCATTTGCCCTCCCATTTAATTCTCAGTCACCCAAGTTACAGCTAGTGCTTTTTATTGAGGTGAAATTCCCATCACATAAAGCTAACCATTTTAAAGTGAACGAGTCAGTAGCATTTAGTACATTCAGTGTTGCGCCACCACCGCTCTCCAGTTCCAGAACATGTTTATGACCTCCGAGGCATAAAACTTTAGGCATAGACCTAAAACCATAGACCTTTAACCATTAAGCAGTCCCCCCCCCTCCCATTCTGACCTGCTACCTGCCCCTCCCAATCCGTTTTCTGTCTCCATGGATTCACCTCTTCTGGATATGTCTTAACAATAGAAACTCACAATATGTGGTCTTTTACATAGACCTTTATGGCTTATTCTTTAAGGCTTCTTTTTCCTTTTCCTTTGACACATGACAAAACTGAGGCTCAGAGAGGTTGGGGAACCTGTTCAATGTCCTTCAGCTAGGAAGGGGAAGAGCTAGGTGTTGGAGCCCCCACAGCTAGCCATTTGCTATACCCACACCCCAATCTGAGCTGGTTTCCCAACTTACCTCTTAGGATTCTTTGAGTTAAAGGCAAACTAGAGCAAAGGGTCCAATGCTAAGTTTTATTTTTTTTAAATGTTTATTTATTTTTGAGAGAGACAGAGACAGAGCATGAGTGGGGGAGGGGCAGAGAGAGAGACACACACAGAATCCAAAGCAGGGTCCAGGCCCCCAGCTGTCAGCACAGAGCCCGACACAGGGCCAAACACACGAGTGGTGGGATCATGACCTAAGCAGAAGTTGGACACTTAACCAACTGAGCCACCCAGGTGCCCCTTAATTTTTTTTAAATTGTGGTAGAATATACACAAAATTTACTTTTTTTTTTTTTTTTGCCATTTTACGTGTACAATTCAGTGGCATTAATATATTCACAATGTCACACAACCATTACCACTACTATTTCCAAAATTTTTTCAATACCCCCAACAGAAGCTCTGTACCCACTAAGGAATAACTCCAGCTCCCGGTACCCTCTATATGGCATTCTGTCCCTATTATATTCTATGTATCTCATATAAGTGGAACCACACAGTATTTGTCCTTTGTGTCTGGCTTCTTTAATTTAGCATAATGTCTTTTTTTATTTAAAAAAAATTTTAATGTTTATTTTTAAGAGGGAGACAGAGCGTGAGCAGGGGAGGGGCAGAGAGAGAGGGAGACACATCCGAAGCAGGCTCCAGGCTCTGAGCTGTCAGCATAGACCCCAACTCGGGGCTCCAACTCATGCTTTCGTGAGATCATGACCTAAGCCAAAGTCGGATTTTTAACCAACTGAGCCACCCAGTTGCCCCCATAATGTCTTTTTAAAAAAGATTTTAGTTTTAAGTAATCTCTATACCCAATGTGGAGCCCGAACCTACAGCCCCAAGATCGAGTCACATGCTTCATTGAGCCAGCCAGGTGCCCCTCATTTAGCATTTTTTTTTTTCAAAGAGAGAATTTCCTCCTTTGTTGTTTTCTTTTTAAGTTGTATTTATTTTGAGAGAGACGGAGAGAGAGGGCATGCAGGGGAGGGACAGAGAGAGCGGGAGAGAGAGAATCCCAAGCAGGCTCTTCATGGGTAGTGCAGAGCCTGAGGTGGAGCTCAAACCCACGAACCTTGAGATCATGACCTGAGCCAAAGTCAGACGCTTAACCTACTGAGCCACCCAGGTGCCCTTCCTGCCCCCGCCCTTTTAATGGCCACCCTAATGGGTGTGAAGTGGTATCTCATGGTCAACACGAAGCTTTGAGGCTGGTCAAGAAGTTGTACATGGAAGCCAGGCCAAGTGGACAGTGTAGACTTTCAGAAGAAATGCAGAAGAGAAAACAGGGTATCATTGGGGTACCTGGACCTGAATGTACACAGAGATGCAAGACATTCACAAACCCAGCACCGTTTTCAAATAATTTATTAGGAATTTAAAACTGAAAATAAAACCTGGAAAAAGAAGTTACAGATGTGGAGAGAAGAGACACCGGAGGGTGGTAACTTGCTGGCTTCAAAACACCATGTAACATCTTTTTTAAAAATTCCCCAAACAAATCAGAAAACGGAATTCCAGGGCCCTGAGCCCATAGGTGGGCCCAGTGGGGTGGGATGGGGTCACAAGAAGGGGAGGAGAAGGAAGCTGAGTCTCTCATGACTCAGCTCAAACGTGTAGAAAATTAAAAATAAAAACCAATAAAATGCAGCTTCTCTTTTATTAGGAAACATTAAAAAAAAAAAAACAACAAAACAACCACGAACAGCCGCGCATCTCAGTAACAAAGATTATTGCTTTGTGTTCTCAGGGCTAATAGGTTAAGCACCTCACACAGACAATTAACTCTCCAAAGGGGTTTTTAGGGATGGGAACTGTGATGGGGAAGAGAGCTTAGGTCCCCAGCCTCAGACCTGGGGTGAGGGACATAGGGGGGGGCCAACAACAGGTAAGTGGGCCTCAGCCCTGCCATGCCAGCCAGGTCACTCACTGTTCATGAAGCCAGACCCTGAGCCTCTTTTTCCTTTGAAGGGGGCTTGGGGGCTCGGGGATGCCAAGGGGCTCTGGCCATGGGACCATCCTGGTGGGAAACTTCAGTGAGAGAATGTGGGGGTTCCCTGAGAAGCCCTTTGCTTTCCCCTGGGGTCCGCCCCTTCCCAAAGTACCCCCTTGATGCCCGCTCATGGGGGGCTCAGAGCAGAAACCATGAAGGCCTGACCTAGGCAGGAAGCAGGGGAGACCTTTGGAGAGTTAATTCCTTTCCAGCAGTGGTTCCGGGCGAGCCCTTCTCTTTCCTCACCCCTTGCCCCCATGCTGGGTTTTTGGGGTGAGCAGGCCCAAGGCCTTGACCCCTAGGGCCTGAGTGAGTGGGCTTGCCTTGGCCACAGTTGAGGCCTGCAAGCTTACAGTAACGGTGTCTGAGGAGGAGACAGAAACACAGGGGGAGACCTTTGCCGGGTGGGGTGAGGCGATGCCCTCACCCCCAAGGGGTCTTAGAGAGGGGAAGGGGCTTCACCTCACAGTATTTACATATGATACAGGACGGGATGGTTCCAGGGGCTTGGCCTGGCCTACACAACCCTGTCCTCCTTTCCAGGGCTGGAGGGAGGTGGCCAGGAGCCCACACCCACATAGACATTTTGTTCTCAGCTGGTGGGGGGCACCTGGCCCCTGGCCCCCTACGGCCTGGGGCTTCACATTCACAAACCTAGAAATAGTTTAAAAAACGGTTTCTTTAAAAAAAAAAAAAAAAAAAAGGAAAGAGAAAAGGAGGGGAAATCAGAATAAAAAACAAGCGTAGGGCTTGCGGCCTGTAGCAGACCCCCTCCGCCCTCACTCTAGCTATGCACAAATACAAAAGCCTTCTGGGGGGGGAGGGTCCTATAGGGAGGGGCAGGGAGGAAGGGGCGCAGACCTGAGAGGGGAGAACCAGAGGGGTGGGGGTGGGGCAACCGGCTAATCCAAAATAAATAAAAGCGGGCAGGAGAGGAGCAGGTGGGGAGGGATGCCAAGGGCGGAAGAGAGGGAGGTTAGTAGGGGAGCCAGACGCTGTCCGGGGCAGCAGGGCAGGGGCCGGGCCCAGGGAGTTGGGGGCAGGCAGTAGCGGTCCGAGTCGCTGCGGGGGAGGGGGCGGCGGCTGCGGCTGAGGTGTCCCCGCCCCCTCGCTGGCTCACTGTGGTCCTCAGTCAGCTGCAGGCTGGGGCGCTGGAACACAGCAGGAGGTTACGGTTACGGGGACCCTGTGGCAACCTGCCACCTCCCCACCCCAGCCTCTCTTTGGGGGTCCCCAGAACACAGGTAGGCTCTCCTAGAAGAGCTTTGCTCACACACTTCGCAGGCCCTGTTCCCAGTTCGTAATGCTCTTTCCCTAGATTTTCAATGACTGGATTTATTCTATTGCCAACTTCTCAGAGGCACCTTCTCTGAATCTCTAATTTGAAGTAACCCCTTCTCACATCATTTGGAAGTATCTCGTTTGTTCGCTTGATTTTTGTCTGTAGAATGAGAGCGGGAACTCATCTGTCTCATACACCCTTCTTTCCTGAAACAGGGCTCAATAACTAGTTGTTTGAATGAATGCAGGAAGGAAGGAAGGAAGGAAAGGTCCCAGGTTCACACAGTATCCTCATATGACTGTGTGTACAGAGTTATCTCTCTCACACTCTCTGGATGTGCATATCTGCTGACAGTATCCTGTTTTAATGGCTGTGTAATATTCCATTGTATGCAAATGCTCTAATTTATTTAAACACTCTCCTTTTGATGGGCATATCAGTTCTTTGAAGTTAAAAAATTTTTTGTTTAATCTCTACACCCACGTGGGGCTTGAACTCATGATCCGAGATCAAGAGTCGCATGCTCTTCTGACTGAGATAGCCAGGCGCCCCAGTCCCTTGCAGTTTTTCAAATAAATGCCTAGAAGTGGAATTGTTGGGTCAAGGACATGAATGTTTAAAATCTAGATAAATAGTGCCAGTCCACCCTTTGGAAACCCTGAGTCAATTTACACGTTGCTTCCCCTACACCCTCATCAATGTTGGGCATTAGCAATCTTAAAAACTCTTTGCCTGATAGGTAGTATATGTTGCCTTGTGTTTTTCATTTACATTTTTTAGGTAGCGGGTGGAGCAGCTTTTCAGGTTCATTGACCACTGCTGGAAGTTCCGTCTCCTCCCCGGACTGTGGGCTCCATGAAGGCAGGGACAAGGTCTGTGGCCCAGATTGGGCTGCCCATATCAGCCTGCCCAGGGCCACCCCCACCCGACCCCTGCCCACCTCCTCACCTCCTGCCACCTGTCTCCTGCTTCAGTGGTACCCATTGGTGAAAGCTGTGGCAATCAAAGGGCCCTGGGAAGAAAAAAAAATTGATTCCTGGATTCTTAGGGAAGCAGAGAAGGTCCCGGGGCTCCTCTCTTCCGACCAAGGGTGAAGCATGGACCCTTCTGTAGCCCTGCCCATATCATCTCCACCGCAGGTAGGGCCTGGAATCTGTATATTACCAGTACCCTGGTTAAAATTAGGACATTCCTGAGCTAGAATCTGGGTGGGCAGAGATGGTGAGTCTGCGTGATGTCCCCAGAGCCTCATGCCTGGCACACTGAATGATGACCCCCCCCCCCAACTGTTCCCCCTAGGTGACACTCTTTTTCCATCCATCATCCCTTGGCTCCCTTCTGCCCGTGCAGAAAGACAAAGCCTCTCCCTCCTCCAACTTCTGAGTCTTCCAGGACCAGCCACTCACCCCAAGACTGTGGCCGAAGCCGGTGCTGGGGGCGGGGCTGGCAGCGCTGATGTAACTGCTGACCCCCGAGTCCTGGTTGGCTGCCCCATAGAGCTCGGCCATGGGGCCAGGGCTTGTGGTCCCCAGGAAGCCCCCCGTGCGGCTGGGAGTTGAACCTGGAGGGGGAGCCATCGTCCAGGGGTGAGAGCCTGGCAACCCAGAAAGAAGACGGTGATAGCCGCGGCGCCCACTGTTGCCCCACAACACCCCCTCAAACCTGTTCCACCCACCCTGACTTCACCCTTCCCTCTCCCTCAACCCTATATCCCAGCAAGGCCTGTGGGTCCACTTCCTGGAGGTCTCTCCAAGTCCATCCACTCCCACCATCTTGTCTGACCATTTAGCAGCCTCCTCACTGACCTCCAGGCCTCCCCTCTTGGGCCCCATCAGACTTCTCCCCATGCTGCAGCTGAGTGCATTTTCTAAAAGCGACATCACTCCACTACTTAAATGATCCGTGTCTCCCCAGGACCTGGTTTCTCCTACCTTCTTCTCTCCACTCCCCATTCCTGTGCTCCCCCTAATGCTAACTGACCTCCCTGGGGGACACTTTTCTTCCTCTTGCCTTCAAATTAGAAGTTAAGAGCCCCTTCCTCCTGGAAGCCTTCGTGAGAGGCTCCAGCTGTGAGCTCTCCTAGGCCCTGACTTCCCCCAGCAGAGCAGAATCATCCTTCAGAATTTACTGCCTTTGTAATAAAACCTGATGCCTCCACCAGCCTGTAAGCTGAGGACAAGGGGTCCCCTTCCTGGCTGGCTCACCAGGAATGTGCTCAGTGAATGTTTGTGGAGCAAATGAATAAGTCCCTCTGCAAAAGGGTGGCAGTGGCTACCTCCCCTTCCCTCTAGACTTCTCTGCCCACCCCTCGTCAGCTTCCTGCATCCCAGAAGGCCTTACCTGTCCCTCGAACCACAGCTGCTGCCGCCGCCGCTGCTGCCATTGGTCCGTAAGCAGTGAGAGGAATGGCTAAAAGGGAAGGTATGGGCACTTCAGTGTGGTGGCTGAAGGCACGGAGGTGGGTAACGGAGGCCCCCTCTGGGCCGTCTCTCCAGCCTTACCCCACCTCAGAGGGTCGGTGCAGCGCCAGTGCCGAGGCAGAAAGAACTCCTTTGGGCCACCAATTATGCCCTGACCCACGGAATGGATGGAGAAAGGTAGGAGAGCGGATGGCCTCCTAGTAATGGATGGAACCTCGGTTTCCCCCCTGGACTCAAGGGACACATATGAACCACATAAAACAACTAGAGGGTGGGGGCGGGGCACCCCCCCCAGCTGCTCTGAGCGATGCCCCCTTCTCCAGAGAGTGCCCTTGGCCACCGAATGGGGCCACCTAGCTCAGAGGTCCCCGGGAGGTTACAGCCCTCATCCCAACCTCAGCCGACTGCAGCCAGTGACTGACTGACATGGGGTGCAAGAAGCCAGGCCTGCTGCCTCAAGGTGGGACCTTATCTGAGGTGCGGTGAGTGCCCCAGAGCTGCCTGTGGAATCAGGCTGAAGCTAGATTCCAGTCAAGGCCACAATTTGGCTTCAACCCTTCTGCTGCCTGTCCTGTTTCCCTCACTGTCCCTCTCCTGAGAGCACGCCCTCAGTAGCTTGTGTGCAACCCAATTCCCTGCCTCAGGGTTCCCCTGACTGCCACCCAGCCAGAAGTGACCACTACCTCCCCCCAATTCCTCTAGCCCCCTTTTCTCAGATCCCCTCTTCAGACACAGAGATAATTGCTATTCCCTTGTTTGCTGTCTACCTCCAGTCCGCCTCCACAGTGCCTTATACACAGTAGTGTTTAATAAATGTCTGCCGAAGGAGTAAAAGGAAACTTTTTTTTTTTAATTATTTTTTTTAAGATTAAAAAAAAAAAAATCTCTACATCCAGGGGATCAAACTCACAACCCCAAGGTCAAGAGTCGCATGGACTGAGCCAGCCATGAGCCCCTAAAAGGGACCTCCCTCTTCTTTTTTGGCGGGGGGGGGGGAGGGTGGAACCTCTTTTTATTTTATTTTTATTTATTTATTTTTTTTTCGGAGCCTCTTTTTAAATAAGCCATTGGCTTGAACCTGGTGCTCCCTTGGCTTGGGGTGGTGGGCGCCCCCTACTGCTTGGCTCTGCCACTGCAGCCCCTCAGGCTACAACCCCACCCAGAGCCAGGATCTTCTGAGCTGGTTTGCCCTCAGGAATACTTGTCTCCCATCCCAAGATGCACCTTCTGGGGGCTGTTTTGGTGACCTTGACCCTGAACTGGAACTGGACCTGGGGCTAGGGACCTGGAAATGGCTCCTGAAAATTCCTGGCAAGGCCTTTGGTCTGGGGGCTTAAAGTCTGGGACCGCAGTGTTCCCACACTGTGAAGGCACCTTGCCTAAGAGCCATACATACAGTTGGCTCCTCGTCCAGACATCACCTTCCTTGACCATCCTCGCAAAGGCAGCCCCCTGCCCCTGGCCCCAAGGCCTTAGAACATCTCCCTGTTTTATTTTCCTCATGGAACTTCTCACCCTCCACAAGTATTTTATTCGTTTGGTTGTCTACTTGTTTATTGCTGTCTTTCTCCAGCTCCAGGAGGGCAGGGGCCTTGTCTGTCTCATTCACTGTGGTATCCCCACTGCCTGGAACAGCATCTGACATGATAAATCTCTACCGAATGCGTGAAGGAAAATACCCATGTCTCCTGAAGGCAAGAGAAAAGTTCAGACCCCACACCTCCAGGGGAAACCCCTTCCCCTGCACCAAGCTATCTGCTGAGGGGACATTTCTTTCTCACTTCTTTAAGGGCAGGGGCTGGGCTCTGAGGTCTGGTTCCTGGTCTGTTGAGGCATTTCCACAAAGCAAACTCAGCGTGGCCAACCGGAGCAAGAGCTTCACGACTGTAAAGGATTACTCATTTATATAAGTATTTGTTTTCCTCTCTAGGCTGCAAGTCCTGTGAGAGCAGGGCCTGGCTCAGTCCTGCCCCTGCTGTGCCCCCAGGGCCTGGCGGAGTGTCCCACACTGTAGGTCCTCAACACAAAGCTCTTAGATGAGTAGAAAGGAACCCCCGCTTCCAACCCCCCATCGCGGGTCGAACCCAACTCTGCTCAGGGAAGGGCCACTACCACCCCCACCTATAGGACGCTTTACTCCTCCCCTTTCCTCACCCCCTGTTTTTTCCCCTCCCCCCACTTTGAGGGACCCCTGAGCACCCCTTGGAAGGAAGGTCTCATCTAAAGCAGCATCCATGCTCACGTCCTCCACACACGGCCAGGTTGGGGGGGAGAGTCTAGGGTGGGGTGGGGAAAGAAGCAGGTTGAACAGAGAAACCCCTTGCAGCCCACCTCATTTGCACATACCCCTCCCCTCCCTTTGGACTCGGCCCCCCTGCTCCAGAGCAGAGCTGACTGGCCCAAGCGCAAGCTGCAGCTGGAGAAACGGCTCTTGATGGCCAAGCACCTTCATCCACTTGCTCAGAAGTTGCAAATGGGCAGCCCCGGGGGCTGTATTTGGCCCTCGAATAGGTTTCATTTGGCCTGCAGTGGTTTAACAATTTGGAACTTGTTGCCAACATTTGAAAATGATGGGAAAATCCATTCCAAAGCAAAAGCTGGGTTTCTGGCTTCTCTTGGAAACTGAGATCTGAAAGTACTAGGTGTGCATCCCGTCCTGGCAAGGGTCGGCTGGCAAGGAGTGGAGGCATGTGCACAAGTCTGTCAAAGTCCCCACCCGGCCCACTCTGCTCTGAGCTTGAGACCCTGGCTTCTTCACGGCTGGATCCCAGAGTCTACTTGGTGCCTGGCACACAGGAGGCGCTAGATAAATATTTGCCAAATGGATGAATGAGTGATTTTGCCTCCATCTGCTGGGCTTGGCCCTATGCCCCACCCTTAAGGGCCAAGTAGCTACACAGACTGGCCAGGGCCTGGGCAGAGTCTGCTGTATCCCCACAGTCAGAGGGCTGGTGGGCAGGAGAAGAGGGTCCCACTAGCTTTCCCCGGGGAAAATCCCTGGGTCCTTCTCTTTCTCCCCATGAGGCCTGTGAGGTGTACGAAATCCGAGCGACTGACCTGTAAGCTCGGGGAGGACTGGGGCGCTCGGGAGAGGGGTCCGCTCTACACGGAATTCTAAAATGAAACGTAAAACAGCTTAGGAAGATACAGGGGAGGCCCCTGGGGCATGGCCCAGGGAGGACAAATGCACCCACAGGGACACTGGGTAGGGGACAGGCCATGCACAGGACCCGAGAGCTGGGATGGGGAAAGCACGGTCCCCAGCAGGCAAAGGTGGAGAAGACACAGAGGGGAGACAGAGAGAGAGAGTAGGCAGAGTTGCCCCCTACACCCTGGCCATGGGGCAATGCCGGAGCTTCCGTTCTGGTGTTTCTTAAAAGATTTGACATTGCACCAAAACACCTTCCAGAATCCTCCTCTTTTACTGTTGTTGTTGTTGTTGTTTGTTTCTGTTTTTGTTTTTAGGGGGAGGAGCTGGGGAGGCAACACTGATAAAAAACAATGACCCTAGAGCAGGTCAGGCTCAGGTTGGGTTCCCGGCTCCACCACTTTCTAGGTGGGTCTTCTTAGCAAGTCACTTTTGCTCTCTGAGACCATTTCCTCAACTGTAAAAGGAGGATGATCACCCTTCCCCAACGAGAGTGTTGTCAGGCTTAGACAACATAATGTGCAGAAAGGACTCTAAGCTAGACAGCCTGAAAGGCAAAGAATGCAAGTGCTTAGGGACCCTCTAAAAAAAATAAGGCCAGGAAAAAAAAAAAAAGAAGCTTGCAAAAATTTGATATCTGATATTTCAAAGAAAACAACGTTGAATAGTTATCATGGCAAAATTCAGAACTTTGTTGGGCCTCCTGCCACTTATTCTAAGGTCTAGTGTTATTTTTATTTTGAATTACAAATGAGGGTGGTGATTGTCAGGCTTTTAAATTGTTTTTCAGCATTCAGGGTCGCAAAAGGTCTTGCTGGCCTTGAAGGAGCTCAGCGTAGCACGTGGTCATTATAAGCATGTCCATAAAGACACAGCCGGCATTGGCCCTCAGGGAGGCCTCCACCATGAGTCTGATGCCTTCTCTGGTGGAAGTGGCAACTCAGGACGGGGTGAGGAGGAGAGAAAGGCAAGAGGCAGGCAGAGATGAGCCTGGGAGAGAATCGTGCCATGCAAGACCACGTGGGGTGGGGGTGTGGGAGCCCCCAGCTTCTGGGGAAGGGGTGAGGAGGGGATGGGTGGGGAGAGGTGCTCCTTCCTCAGACATGCCCTTCCTTCCAAGCCTCCAGCAGGCAGACCACCCCCACCCCCAGCCATGCACCCCCAGACACCGCCCTGAGGAGTCAGACTGCCCGGGAACCGGGGACATGCTGGTGGCAGAGAGACACCAAGAAGGACTTACCGGGGAACTGGTAGGTGTAGCCAGGGGCGAGGCCTGTATAACTCCGGCTGGCGTAGGTTGTGGCTTGGAAACCAGGGTAACCTGATAGGGCAAGTGGGCTAGTGTCAGATGCCTCACGTACTGCTCAGACCCTGCTCAGAGGAGAAGGATCTGAGCCATCCACTTCCTTCCCCACCTTGTATCACAAGTAACAGTCAGTCACATTTACCAAACACAAGTGTGCTTACCATTGCATACCATATCCTCTCCTTAAGCCTCACAGGAATCCTAAGAGGCTGGTATTATTAGGAGACACATTTTACAAACAGGGAAACTGAGGCTCAGAGAGGTGACACATTGGCTAAGAATAATCCAAATCCGTACCAAGATGCTTTGTGCTCTGGCTCCTGCCTTCTTCCTCTCCTCATCTACAATCTTCTCCAGTCACATTTGCCTCTCTACTCTTTCTCAAATCTACCAAGCTCCTTCCCACCTCAGGGCCTTTGCACATACTCTTTCCTCTGCCTGGAGCACACATGCTTCTCCCAGATCTTCCCATGACTGTGTCCTTGTCATTGTGCAAGTCTCAGCTCATATGTCACCTCCTTGGAGAGGTCATTCCACAAGAGTCCTCCCTCCCATCAGTTGCAATATTTATCTATTTTCCGATAGTACCAATGATCATTATCTGAACTCATCCCCAGGGTTTTCTAAGAGCTGATCTTCTGTCTTCCCCCATCTTTTTTATTTCTGTAGTATCTCCAGGACAAGTTCCTGGTGCCTGCTACTTCTATGCATCTAATAAATATGTGCAGCTTTACAAGAAAAATCATATAGCGAGTAACAGCGAGTGATAAGAGTGAATAACAATAGTGTAACTGGGATTCACATTCAGAGCTAACTGGTTCCAAGTCTCTTAACCACCAGTGTCACTTTTTTTTGTTGTTATTTTTTAAAGGAGGTGAAACCAGCCAATGAATTACCTTGAAAAGAAAACAGTTTCAGTGTTCCAGACCAAAGGAGGTTAAAGAGATGGGACAACTAAGTGCAAGAGCTGATTCTAGCCTGGATCTTATTTGAGAGAGCAAAACTATGTTATAAAGAACATTATTAGGTCAACAGATAAAACTGAAAATAGATTAAAATACTGTATCAACGTAAATGTATGAGCTGGATATAATGTGGCTTCATGAAAAAAAAAATACCCCTAGTTTTAGAAAATACACACTGAAAGGGGCGCCTGGGTGGCTCAGTTGGTTAGGCATCTGACTTCGGCTCAGGTCATGATCTCACGGTTCGTGAGTTCAAGCCCCGCATCCGGCTCTGTGCTGACATCTCAGAGCCTGGAGCCTGCTTTGGATTCTGTGTCTCCCTCTCTCTCTGCCCCTCCCCTGTTCACATTCGGTCTCACTCTCTCTCAAAAATAAATAAACATTAAAAAAAAAGAAAATACACACTGAAGTATTTAAGGGTAAAGGGCTATAGCCATAATGCATGTAACTTAATCTCAAATGATTCAGTGGAAAATCACAAGTGTGTTGTATGTGTGTATGCATATATGCATGTATATATATACACACATGCACATACACACACACACATAGACAGCAAATGATAAAGCAAATGGGGTATAAAATTAACAGGTGAATCCAGTGAAAGGCATATGGATACTCTTTGTACTATTTTATTTTTGCAACTCTTCTGAAAGTATGAAATTACTTCCAAATAAAATGTTAAAACTTCAAGAGAAGACAGTGCCCCATTTGGAGGGTACTCTCCTCACCTATTCTACCTGTTGACCCTCTAGCCCATACCATGCCCCCTCCGCTGAATCCCCAGAGCACCCCTCCCCCCATACCTGGCAAAAAGACTCCTTTGTACTGTTCTCTTTCTGTGTGTCCGCATCTTGTCTCTCCAGGGAGACTGTGAGCTTCCTGGGAGGCCCAGCTCAGATTTTCCACCCTCAGTTGTAGGCCCCAAGCACTGCTGACCCCTGCTCAACTTCCCAGGCTCCTGGCAACCTGCACTTACTCCAGGGAGCCTGCCTGCCTGACCACCAGGTGGGTTAGTGTGCCTCCTTGGGCCTCCCACAGCCTCCAAGCACTGTGTGGTATCATTGCCTATTGACTCCTGTCTCTCACTTGATGGGGAAGCCCAGGAGGGCAGGTCCTGCCTCTCAGAATCTGCTCAATAAATATTAGTTGAATGAACAAGGAGCAGCCACCTTCTTTTTTTGCCTTCCCAAAAGTCTTTGGGTCTTTGTAAATACTGTTTCCTCTGCCTGGAACACTTTACCCTTCCCTTCTTCCCTGACCTCCTATAACTAGCACCTACCCAACCCACAGACTCAGCTTCAATGTAACTTCCTTTCTGGCTTCTCCAAATCTTGGTCAAGTTCTCTATGACCATGCTCTCTTGGCACCCTATACTTCTCCATCCTAACCCTATTTATTTATATTCTTAGTTTGTTTTCCCTACCAGACCACAAAACTCCAAGGAAAGTCACTGTTGTATTTTCTGGCATAGTTCCCAGCATTTATAGTCACTCAATAACTACTGGAAAGATGGATGGATGAACAAATGGACAGATGGACAGAAGGATCAATTAATAAGGACCACTTTCTGGCTACCACTAGAGGGCAGCACCCCATAACCAAATCACCCCACCCTGGGTTGGCTCCAAGACTTGAGCTCCTTGGTCCTCACTCCCGCCCAGTGACTCATACAGGAGGGCCGACCACAGAGGAGATGCGACACCTACGCGTCACCAACCCCCCCCTCCCGCCCCCACCACCGGTAGCCCTGGGAGCAGTTCCGGGCAGGAAGCAACCACAGGTGCAGGCCTAGCACATACCCAGCATGCCGATGCCCAGCATGAAGGCGTCCATTCCATAGGGCATGACTCGGGACCTCCCCCGGGCTGAGCCCGTCGGCGACATCACCTCTTTTGGCTGAGCTTTCTTACATTCCACCTGCAATGAGACCTGATGGTCAGTTCCTCCTGCAGACATAGGGTCGCAGACCCTCTTGTTCCCTGGCAGGCCTCCTTATCGTTAACTTCATAGTTCCCACTTATGGAGTGCTCGCTAGCTGCTAGAGGTTATGTAAATGGCTTTGCACGCAGTAGTAGCTTACACCAACCCCAGAATGGAGGTAGTATTGCCACTCTCATTTGACGGTTGTGGAAACTGAGGTTCAGAGCGGGGAAGTCATCTGCCTAATGATTAGACTAACAAGTGGCAGAGTGAGGATGTTAATCCAGGTCTCTCTGACTCCACCAGCCGTGCTTTTTAACCACCATGAGACACTGGCTTCCTGTCCAGATTTTCAGAGGGTGGGAGAGCTGGCTGTGCCCCACTGACCGTGAGGCCCCTCTGCCTGCCTCCAGAACCTCCGAGCATCCCGTCTCCTCTCTGCACCTCCACCATCCAATCCCCCCTCACCATTTTGTTGTTGATTTCATGGAAGTGGATCTCACACACTTTCTCCACGATGTCCTCACTCTCAAATGTGACAAACCCGAACCCTAGAGGGCAAAGGCAGGGACAAAAACAGGGTTTGTGGTCAAAACCCAGCCTGAGTCATATCAACACTACCACTGCTCTCACAGGCCAAATTACTGAGAGTTAACAAAAGCCTGGGAACCTCTCAACTACCCACCCGCTGAGACAGGATTCCTAGCTCCCCAATTACACACTGGAAAGCCAAGGCTCAGCAAAGTGAAGTGACTTGCCCGAGGTCACACAGCAAATTAGAAAACATTATAGCAGTGATGAAAATACACTCAGCATGCCTTTTCTTTCTCAGGTGCTTTCCGAAGAAGGAAGAAAGAACACACACAAACACTTATTTACATTTCCACAAAAGTGTGCACACCCAAACATATGTTTGTACAGTCACACATATACATGACATAGAGGCACACACACACACGTATACCTCGGTACCCATCTGCCCCACAAATACTCGGCAGTGCTCACGAAGGCCCCCCTACATGTGGATAGTTATCATGACAAACCAGGCACATATAAATATTCAGCCGTAGACACCCTCACACGCACAGGTACAAACGTACAACATACACACACACACCAGCACATACCTCAATCCCCAAACAGGCTAATACACCCAAAGCCCCAGAGCAACCAGAGAAACAACCCCACCTCCTCCTGGGGAGGCCCCAGGGGTTGTAATGGGATTTCTCAGAAGGCAAGGCCCTTGGGAGAAAAACAACCAGGCAATGCACACTGTGGCCCAGATGCTCACAGGTTGGGGGGGGGGGTGCGGGGGGGAAGGGGGAGGGTCGGGAGCTGGGCTCAGCTCGTGGGTGGGGGTGGGTCTGCAGGAGCAGACCGCCCAGGGCTGTGGAGTCGGCCTGACCCTGGGGCTGCCCAGCCTAAGCTCTGGTTACCAGGGACAAGGTAAGCCCAGCAGACACTGGCTGGGCAGACACTGGCTGGGGCGGGGGTGGAGGACTCAGTTTGGAAGGGGGGAGGTTGCTCCTCTGCTCCTCTCGGGTGTCTGCAATTGGGCAAGTTTCTAGCACAGGAAACGGCGGGACAAAAGCCTTCTGTAAGGCCAGGCCCGGGAGAGGATGCAGATCCTTGGGGATAGGATGTCAGGAGGCAAGATGAAAGGGCAGCTGTGACCTGCAGCCCCCTGGCTGACCACAGGCCCCCAGCCTGGCCTGGAAAGGGGGAGGGGGCCATACTCACCTCGGTGCCGGTTGGTGGTTTTGTCAAACATCAACATGGCATCGTCCACCTGAAACAGAGCCTGCCATGGTGGACCCACCAGATACCAGGGGATCTGCCACAACCCAGCAGGAGGGGTTCCCACACCCACTCCCCTCTTGCCCAGGCTAGGCTTTATCTTAAACCTGTTCCCTGCACAGGGGACCACTTTCCATCCACACCCCCCAACTGGATGCCAAGGCACCTCCCATTCAACCACCAGATTCTCAAAGGATCGGCCTGCAAATACGAAACACCAAAAAACTGCCTGACACTTTGCCCCATCAGACTCTCTACAGTCCCTGCAATGTAAGATCCTCATTTTGTAGATAAGGAAATGGGCTCAGAGAGGTGAAGTCACCTGCCCAAGGTCACACAGCAAATCCTAGACCAAGCCTGGAAGAAGGAGGCACGGAGTGGGTGCTAAAGAAGGAAACATGGGAGCAAGATAAAAACGGGGAAATGAAAGCCTCTTCCCTTTCTGCAAAAGGCCAGGAGGACAGCAGCCACTCCAGCCAGACTTGACTCCCCTCTCCTGGTACAGATCTTTTCCTTTAATTGAGGTTTCCTTTTGCTAGAGGCTGTAATTAAAGCAAGTAGAGTTCAGTGCCTGGGCTGCTTGCCTCCCACTGACTGGGGGAGGGGCAGGGGGCTGAGGAAAGGGGATGGTCTACATGATTCCCAGTCCCTTGCACCTCAGTCTCCTCTTCTTGTTGCTCCCTCAAGGCAATCCCTTGGATACATGGATAGCCAAAGGCCTGAGCTTCCCTCCCACAGTCCCATCTCCCTCCCTTTGCCTACATCTGGTGCTTCCCCCCTGTCCTCTTAATTTTTCAGCCAATGTCAGCCACCTCATGGGGTTAAGCTAAGGTCTGATTTGTCCTTGGTGGAAATCAAGGGCTGCTTCTGATACCCTCCCCCCACCCACACACACAGCCCACTTCAGCTGCTGACCTTCCCCCAAATGATCACCCACCCGAGGGATGAAGGAAAACTTCCTGAAGCCATGGGGTACAGTCTCTCCCCAACTCTCCGTGGCTCTCTTTCCAGCCTGTCATCTTCCTTGCTTAAGTGGCAAGGGCAGCCCCTGAACAGGGTGGTCCTCTAGCTCTCCTTAGGCGCCAAGCCACACCAGGCCTCCGAAGTCCCTCTGGGAGAACCAGGACCCCACTAAGCCAGGAGGCTCCTGGGCCCCTGGAGAATCTCAAAGGGAAATGACACCTCCCTCCCAAAAAGCTTTCTGCTCCAGGGGCCTGCAGCGGAGTGCCATTCTCACTCCCACCCTTATGGATGCACGCTGAGTCCCAATCCCAAACCAGCCTCACTGTCCAAACTGCGCAGACACTTTGGGCTCAGCACATCTTCCCCACCCCCTTGCTTAAACAATAGAAGAGAGAAATCCAAAAAGGAGAGAGAGTTGTGATAAAAATACAGGCTTTAAGTAGGACAGGCTGGAATGGAACCCAAGATCCTACATTTGCTGGTTGGGGAACCTTGGGCTGGTGGCTTTATGTCTCCATATTCAGGTTACCTCATCTGTAAAGTGGGCATAACGGTGTTTATCAATTGTATGGAGGAGTTAAATGACAGCACTGTAACACTAACTCACAGTACCTGGTTGCAGTAAATGCTTAATAAATAACAGCTATTATTACCTTTATTATGGAGGGTCTTGCCTACAGTCACATAGGGGAGAAGCAAAGCAAGAGAGCAAGCAGCCCAACACCCCTTGCTTTGAAGGTACCATGAGGACAGTATGTGTCAGTTATGGTGATGACCATCCTATGGAGCACCCTGACTTGTGCTCAGTAATTATTTTTTGAATTAATGAATGAGTAAAAGCCACACCCTCTTCCCTAATCCCACAGCTTTGAGTTCCTGCCTGACCCACAAACTGATTTAGCCCAAATCCACTGCCCTTCTCACCTTCCTCCACCCAACTTCCAACTCCACCACTCCTGGCCCCCTAGAACCTTCAACTCGGGCCTTGGCTGGACAGACCCCTAGTGGGGCAGTGGGGTTGAGGCCAGGGCAAGGAGCAAGGAAAGTGGCTGGGGGTCCAGGGACCCCCACTGGTGTCCCCTCCTGGGGCCAGCTGAGGGGAGGGAGGCTCCCAGCCCAGTGTCCTTAATAGGCTTTGGTCTCCATGGGAACCCGGGGGCAGGGGGGCTCCGGCAGGGGGAGGGGAGGCGGCCGAGGCCTGCTGACCAGTGGGAGCCGCCAAGTTCGGCGGCCGCTAAGCCTGAGTGGCAGCCATGGCGGCTGACCATTGTTCCCCCCTCGGCGGCGGCCCCTCGATCCGGGCGGGGGGCCCCCCGCCGCGGGGCCCTTGGCATTCCCGGCTGTCCCCCTCGCTCCCTGGCAGCCTATTCTCCGGCTCCCCCTGGCCTCCCCGGGCCGGTTTCACATGCCAACGCCGATTTAGGCCCGAACAAAAGACGCGGCCGCTGACGGCTTCTCCTGGGGCCCGGTTGCCATGGCAACGCCGGCCCCGGGGGCAGGCGGCCTCCAATCACAGCTGCTGGATCAGATTAGTGCGAGCTCTAATGCTCGGCGCTCAGACACAAAGACACCCCGCCGGAGCCGAGCGGGCCTGCTGCTTCCCAGGAGCGCCCTTCCCTCTGGGGCCCAGGCCGCCGACCTGCCCTCAGTCCTGTACCCCGGTCCCCACGGAGGCGCCTGAGCCTAGGCCTGTGGCCCCCACGCCTGCAGCATCCGCTGGCCAGGGGGCTTCCCACCCTCTCCCCTTCTCCCCTGGAGACCGGGCCCTGGAAACCCACCCAGTTCCTAGCTCACATCCCATTTCCAAGGGGCGGTTCTCCTCTGCCCTTTGCCTAACAGGCAACTGAAAAATGCCTTGATGGCAAGGTAGAGACACAGCCCGTAGCCCATCTCATGTAAGAGAAGACCAGGGACCCTGACACTAAGCACAGCAGCCCCCCTTCACCCCTAGACTTAAAACTTGGCCCCCTCTTGGTCATATCCCCATGGGACCTTGATGTTCACATTACTCACCTTTCTGGGGACACCCTATTGTCTGATGATGCCACATCTCCTTCGTAAACTAAACGATCCAGAAATTTAAGCTCAATGCACCTCAGAGCTGAGAGCCAATCTGCTGGGCCTGATCAGAAATTTAGGGTGCTCTCCTCAGTCTCCCTCCAAATAGCTAGGGGATCAGCACCTCCCCCAGCTCCCACCTGTGCAAGCAGGGTGCTGAGTGCAATTGGGAGTCGTATTTATTGCCTCCTTATCATCCTTACCAGGAAGGAGTGGGGGAAGGTAAAACCGCCCGTGGCCTGGACAGGTGCAAACTCCCAGGAGGCCAAGGGGTGACTGGATTGAACTGGCTAGGGGAGAGCAGCCTCCCTTGGGAGAATGAAGATAAAAGAAAAACACAGGGGAAGGGCAACCACAGAGACAGCTACTATGTGGCTTCTCTCCCTGGGGATGCATCCAGAGGCTGAGGCCCACAGATAGGACAGATGCCTGGACTGTGGGTTGGCCTGGGCTCACCCACAAAAAGGACCCGGCCGCCTTTTCACCTTTTGCAGGGACTGGAATGACCTGGCTGGACTCTGCTTGATACTGACCAATTCTACAGGGCTTCCACAGCCCCCGAAAGCACCCCCAGCAGGCACCCCCAGTTTTGACCCACCTTCCCGAACTGCTCAAAATACTGCTTCACATCTTCCACCGTGGTGTTCACTGATAGCCCCCCCACAAAGATCTTCTTCGTTCGAGTCACCATCTGTTAGGGGGAGGGAATGAGAAAGTGGGCATCTGAGTCCTGTGGCCTACTGCCACCAGCAGGGGCTCGAGCCCTCCTGCCAGGGCGCCAGCTGACAAGCTCTCTGTGGCCCTAGCGACTCGGAAGCCCCCGCCCAACGAGCTCCCCCTTGGACCCCCGCCTCTAGGCCTGTCATGGGCAGCTGTGCACCCCACACCCTGGCTGACTTGAGTGTGCCTCCCTCCCTGGAGTCTGTGTAGGGGAAAATGCCTTCTGTAAGAACCAAGGGGACGGGTTAGTGACCCAGACCCACAGTGTAACTCAGAGACCCCACCAGCACCCCTGGGAGAGACTGAGGCCCATCACAGGGTTCCCCTGAACTCAATGCCGACATTTTCCTCATCAACCTCCTCCCAACCCAACCTCCGGCAGCCCTGTGGCCCCAGCCCTGTTTTAGGAAGAACACATGGTCCTAATTACCCCAGGAGCGCATGGCTAATCCACAGCAATTCCCAGCCCCATCCTAACACTAAAGCACCTTCTGTCACCAAACTGCTTAATGGAATTAACCCAATTCCGACCATGTGCTCCCTGGTGCGGCTTCCTTCGAATACCTGCTCCATAATTGCTTTCAGGCCCTCTGCTGGACCCTTCCAGAGATGTCCCCTTCCTGTCTCCTAAAACCTGTCCCTCTTCCTTCGCTGTGACAGGAGCTGGGCAGCATCCTGGCTCCTGCCAACCCCCTTGTAAATGGGGAAACTGAGATGTTCTGGAGAGGAACCTAGTCCTAGGACACAAGTTAAGTCAGCAGACTCAGGGGTCCTTGGCTCCCTGTACTGTAATCAGCCTTCCTTCCTGTCCCCTATATTTAGCCATTTAAAAATTAAGATCTGGCTAGTTGCCTTGGGACCTGGAATAAAATCTTGGGCCCTTACCCTGCACCAAAAGTTTTGAATGCTATATTGCTCAACTGCTCAGAATTCTGTTTTCCATACACCCAAAAGAACTCGCCACAGCACTAGGTAAAGAAAGCACGGGGAGGGCAGCCACTCACCCGAGTTGAAAGACAACAGGTAACCAACCTCATGGTCCCTTCCCCCTCTGCAAGCTGAACACACCGAACCCCCAGAGATAGAAAGGTGATGGGGAGGGGGAGTCAGAGATAGCTCCCTGGCCTGACTCTAGCTAAGCCTCAGGGGGTGTTTGTCCTGGGTTTGACCTCCCCAGGGGCATTGGGTTTAGAGGCTGTGATCTATGAGGTCAGAATTCGACTCAGGGTCCACAGTGTACTGGCTTCAAATACAGGACAATGAATCCCCTGAGGGGTTCCTCCTTCTCCCAACACATGCAGCCCCCTCCCAGTCCACCCCTGAGCACAGATGGAAAGATGCAGGATGTCTTCAATCCACAGAGTGAAGGACATTAAGAATCCTCCCTCCTCCCATCCCAGTCTATTCCCATAACACTCCAAATGAAGGTTCCAGAAGCATCTCCCATAGGAGAGAATGCTGGGAAAATCACTGCCCATAGTAACACAGCTCCTCCCAGACATGGACATACCTACCTTAGGCTGTGCTCGCCGAGGAAAGGCCACCTTGGGATCAATCTGAAAGAGAAGGGAGAGGTAAAGGGGCTTGGTTATCACAGTTTAGATGGGTGACCACACAGCCTTCAGCCCTGTGGACTTCTCTCATCCCAGGACACAGAGATGACACAGGACAGAAATCACCACAGCCTCTGGCAGAAAAGTATAGTCGTTAAGCACTTAGGCCCCAGTGCCAGGCTCCTGGGTTCAAATCCCACTTACACTGTTTCCCAGCTGTGAGACGTTGGGCAAGTTACTTAACCTCTCTGAGCCTCAGGGCCAAGCTAACCTGCAAAATGGACAAATAGTAACACCCACCTCAAAGGGGTCGTCTGCAGACTACTTGAGATCATGCTTACAAAGCACCTGGCAAGGTGTCTAGCTCACAGCAGGAACCCCAACAAAGTAAGCAAAGTCTTACTTCTTCAAGCACCAGGTATTCAAGAGCCTTCCTCACCTAACTGACTTCACACAGATGATACCAGTCTAGGTGAGGCATGTAATCCAGACTTTGGAAGCCTAGTGGGTGGAAATACTCTTTGGTTCAAGAGAAGAGTTCATAAATCACCAGGAATGGACTCAGTTCTGTTTCCCCAATACTACTGACATCTAACAGCCTTCTTCGAGGCTGCAAGCAAACAGCTCCCTGATAATGCAGCCAGGCTTAGGGTGAATCAGAACGCAGGCTTTGGTGACGCACAAGGGCACGGGACTTGGACTCAGTCAGAAACTTTGAGCCCCGGCCAAGTGTGTGATCTTGGTAACTTGCTCACCCCTCTGAGCCTCAGTTCCCTCATCTGCAAAGTGGGGATAATCACACCCACTTTTCCCAGGGGCAGCCATAGGGAATCAAATGAGATAACATGGGTGAAAGCGGCCCTTTATGAACTGCCCTTCATTGCGCAAACAAAGGTGCTATTACCAGCGGGCCACCTTTGCCCTTGGCTGTGAACAACCAAAGGAGAAAAGCAAGATGCACCTGGGTGCTCCTGGGTATATACTCACACTGATAAACAGCAGAAGCCAGGCCACAAGACATTGTGATCAAGGCAGGACCTATGGGGCCTGGTCATTCCAGAGCTTCTTGCCACCCACATGGGTGGATACCACTCAGAAGTTCACCAGCCAATCGCAGGGAAGATCTATCTTTTCCCAAAGTTCCTTCTGTTCAAAACTCAGCCTCGTTCTAAGCAACCGGCTCTGGTTCCTCTCTGCCTGAATGGCATGAACCAGGGACCAGCCTCCTCTGGGCTCTCCAGTGGATCTGCCCACAGAGAAGGAGCCTCTAAAATCCATGCTGGGGCAATGCCGTCTCTCTCCCAAAGTTCCACTGGGCTCCAGGGAAAATCACAACTGCCCATTTCCCCTGTCTGCAGGTGTGATTTCATACCTCTACGGACATTTTCATCCTTCTTTTTCTCCTGGAAGCAGCCTCCCCAGCCACCAGAGCACCTCAAACAGTCCCCCTGTACAGACCCTGATGGGGAGATGGTACCCAAGCCACGTCTCACAGACCTACGCACACCCGATCCCTGATACACCCCACCTCCACTCTGACTCACAGCTGGCAACATAAATAAAACCCAACAAGTAAATAAAAGGTGAAAGTCAGAACCCAAAATAGACTCCCCACAATAAACCTCCCTCCCCACCCCTCTCTCCCAGGCCAGAGAATGCCAAACACAAAGCCCTTGCCTTTTTGAGTCCCAAACCTCAGAAGGATGCCCATCACACCCTCCTTCCCCCTTCTCTCTTACCAATCTTCCATGACCCCACCCTGCCCCCAGACCCAGTCCCTAAATCTCAGCTTCCTGAGCGCTGCAGAAGCCATCAGTGCATTCTGAGGACAGGGGATGGTAAGAGAACTGGCAGCTTGATGGCAGATAATCACCAAAAACAATAGGCCACTGTCTCTCCATTCCCAGCTTGGGTCACTCAGTCTGCGCCAAGAAGATCCTTTCAGAGCCGGCAAAGTTGAGGCCTGGCCTCATTTGCTCATTACTGCAAGCAGGAGTGGGAGCCACTGGGCAGAGATAACAGGAGCTGGGGACAGGCGGTAATTTAGCAAATTCTTGGGCACAACCAGCTATTGTTGCAGGTAAACAGGAGCCAGTGACTGACCCAAGCACAGGGAGGCCCAGGGCTGGAGGACAGTGGGGGAGTGTGGAGAGAGATCACACTGTCCCGGTCCCCTGGCCTCGGGTCACCCCACCACAGAGTAACCCCTCCTCGGACTTCCTCCTTTTCCTTCTCCCCTAGAGCAGGGGCCTGGGCCAGCGCCCCCTGGAGGGCCCAAGACATTGGGGAGCAGTGGGACAGCAGTAAAATGTTTTAGGAGTTTGAATGCCAAAAAAGCAGCTTCTCCTCAAATCCAGCCCTCAGAAGGGTTGTTTCCAGGCAAGCCAGTTCCCTCCTCATAAATCCCTTCCTGGGCAAAGCAGGTTCACGTCTTCCACACAAAGCGGGGAGCTCATAGACCAAAGGAGTGGGGGGAGAGGGAGGGGGGATTCAGTGATGCTTTGCCATTGGTTCGGATCGGTGGTGGTGGGGAGCCAAATACTAGTTAGAGTCCAGAGAAGCCACGGGGTGGGTCACTGCAACCCTGACTCACCCAATTTGGGCTAGGGGAGGGACCTAGCCCCACCCCAAGCTGCTCTGTGAGGCATCAAGATTAGTAGGTACAGGGAGGGGCTGGGGGATGTAGCATCTCACCGCAGGCCTGGGGGTTTTCTCCTCCCTCCCCCCCCCCCCCCCCCCGACTCTAGTGACAAAGTTTCAGAGCTTGGCAGCCCTTCTACTCAGAAAACTCCCTCTTTCCTTAAGGACCCCGTCCAACTGTCCCCTGGGGAGAGACCTGACCCTCTCCTCCGGCGGCCTCCCTCTCCCAAAGGACCCCCGAAGCCCTGAGGGCCACTCACTGTTTTGGAGTCGAGCTCGTGCCGCGATTGCGCCAGCACTTTATCCACCCCCGCCTGGTCCATGAAAGTGACGAAGCCGAAACCCCTGCGCGCCGTAGTGAGGGAGAGGCAGATGGTTACAAGGCAGTGAGTGGCGGTGGAGGGGGGCGAGCCGGGAGCAGGAGGAGGGGGTGAGGGGCTCACCTGGATCTCTTGGTCAGAGGGTCCCGCATCACCAGACACTCCTTCACCTCCCCGAACTGGCCGAAGTATTCGCGCAGCCCTTCTGTAACCACACACCCGCCTTCGGACCAGCTCGGGCCCCGCGCCCTTCCCCCCCTCCCCCGTCCTTTGCCCCCGGTGACCCCGCCACGGCCCGGCCGCCCCCGCGCCGAGCAGCCTGCGCGCTCTCCACTGCCCCCCCCTCCACCTCCAAGCCCTCACCCGGCTCCCGTGGAGCCTCCTGGCGCCCACGGGGGCTCCAGGAAGACGAGGGCCGAGCTGGGCTGGAGGGGGGACGGCTCCGGCCGGGTTCCCGCCGCTCCGGGAGCCGCCTCACAAAAGTTTGAGCCGCAGGTGCGAGCGGAGTTGGCGCTGCCGCCGGCGGGTCCCGGGGGCCCAGCCCACCCCCCGATGCCCCCTGAACCCCTCATCTCCTCCCCTCCACCCGCTGGGCCGTGCGCGCACTCCGATCGCCCTGCGCTCTTGGGGTCCCCGGGCGGGGCGCGAAAGAGGGCGCGGGGGCGCCTGGGGTCAGCAGGGCGCAGGGCCGGGCTGGGGTGTCCGGTTCCGGGGCGCCGGGGGGTCCAGGGTGCCCTGCCTGGCCGGCTGGCGCTCCCGGGCTCGCTCACCCTGCGTAGTCTGCCAACTGAGTCCCCCGATGAACATCTTGCTGCGGGAGGAGGAGAAACACAAAGGGCCCGCGTGAGCGCCGGGCGCCAGGGCGCAGGGGGCGCGGGCCCGGGCCCCGGGGAGGCCCGGCCCGACCCGGATCGGCCATGTTGGCGGGGCCGGGGCGGGCGCGGGCCGGGCAGGCCGGGCCGGGCCGGGCCGGGCCGTACCAGGGGTCGTGCGGCGAGTCCGGGGAGGCGAGGCCGGGCTGGGGCGCGTCAGTCTCCATCGGGAGCCGCGGGCGGCGCGGGCAGCGGAGCGGCGGCGGCGGCGGCGGCGGCAGCGCTCGGCGCGGGGCAGATGAGGAGCGCGGCGAAGGGGGCCGGACGGACAGGCCATGCTGCCCCCTCCCCCGACCCCGCTCGGGCGGGCGGGCGGGGACGGCCGAGGGGAGGGCCCGCCGGGGGCCGACCTGCCGGCTCCTCCCCCCGCCGCCCTGCGCGCATAAAGCCCCGCGCTCGCCCGCGCGCCCGCGGAGGCGGCGGCGTCCGGACCCCGCTCCCGCCGGGCTCCCGGGTCCCTGAGGGCGCGAGAGACCCCGAATCCCGAGGCGGGCCGGGACCAGGGCGCGGCCGCACCCCCCACCCAGCCCAGCGCGGGGCCGGGCCGTGGGAACGCCCTCCCGGAATGAAGCGCTTCCCGGTGCCTTCAAGGTAGCTCGGTTCCGGATCGGGGACCCTCTAGTCCTCCCTCTCAGGTCCCCGCTATCCAGAATTTAAGAGCTCCCCAATATTCCTGGGTTGGGAGGGAGATCGCCCCAGTGCCCCCCACCCCTCGTGTTCCAGCTAGTGAGAAGCCCTCCATCCCCCCAGTGGGAACGAGAAGCTGCCCCCAAGGCCCCCAGTTTCCTCCGAGGCTGATTCAGGGCTCCCCCTCAGCGGCCCTCAGTCCACCCTCAGTGTCCCATACCCTCTATATCCACATTGGGGACCCCTTTCAATGCCTCGCGTCCTGCGTGGGGATCCTCCATCAGCACCCCAGTGGCAACCGTATCAGTTCCCCGAATCCCTTCTCAGCCCTTGCTGTCCCCTTCGACTCCCCCACATCCTTTCTGTGTGGTCTATTGAGGAACCCCCCTGACCCAAGCCCGGGTTCTCTCTGTTTCCTGCCACCCGCACCCCCAGTGTGAGGAGTCTTCACTGTTTCTCTCACTCCTGGCTCACTTGTCAGCCCTACTCAGACTTCCGTCTGGATTCGGGAAAGCCGGGTCCGGACACTCACCGGCCCTCCCCACCGAGGCTGGGGGAGAGGGTCAGTGCCGCTTAGAACCTCCCGTTTCCAGTTTAGGAGGCCGCCGGCGCAGCTGTGCACCGTCCCCTCCCAATGACCCCCTTCTTTTGCAGAGTTCTAAGCCCAACCCCATCGGATTGGAAGAACCTAAGCCGCCTACCCACTGCGTTTGGAGTTACTTCTCTCAGTCCGCCTCAGTTTGAGATTTACTCCCCATGCAGGCAACCGCCTTCACTTCTTTCTCCTCCCTACGCCTCCATCTCCGGGTCTCTGAGATCCCCTCCCGCACTTTCGCCTAACGCTCCTGGGAGCCACCTCACCCTCCCCGAAAACTACCTCCCTCCAGCCAGGGAACTCTAACATCCATTCCAGATCACCCGCGGAGCCAGGGGCCACCCTCCCTAACCCCACCTCACCACATCCGTCTCCTCTCAATTCCCTGGCTGAGACCAGCCAAGAAAGGGTCAAAGCTGGAGGCTAAGACAGCCACTCCCCCCCCCCCCCATCCCTGCTGGGGATCTCAGTGCCACACTAGCCCCTCCCTCCCAACTCACCTCCCAGTCCTGCCCCCTTCCCCACCTTAAATCCACCCCGTATAACCCAGTGACAACACTCGATGGCAAGCCCCGTGCTGCTCACCTTGACATCCATCCTTCAGTCCGCCACATTTTATTAATGTGTGCAGCAGTTCTGGGCGGCATAACCTTGACCTCTGAAAAGGTGCCCATCCCCCTCCTCTCAGTACACCTTCCCTCCCGCCCACCACAACCACCGCGCGTATAAGAACGTGAGAGACTCAAGTTAATGGTTTCCTTGGGGACCTTCTGGGAACACTCAGCAGGTATATCCTGCCACCCTGGGCGCATAACACTAGAAACAAACTTGCTTTTTCCTGTTTTTATTGTCCTACTCACCCCACAGTTTCTCAGCATCCCCTGGACTGGGGGGGTAGGGAGCAGCTCACACAGGTTTTTCTCACCATCTCAATCCAAATTGGACTATCTGGTGTGTTCTGAGAGTGACACAGATGAAGGTCAGCAGGTGGAAAATCCGGTGTCAGGGAACTGGCTATTCCTAGTCTAAACTTCGGTTCCTTGTGTGTAAAATGGGGCCAATGGGGAGGTGCTGGGTGAGGGAAGGAGCCCAAGTGAGAATTGATTTGTGTGCTGATGCTGTTGGACAGGTGGCTTGGGGAGCGGGGTAGGAAATAGGTAAGGGTCATTTATTTAGAGCCAGCCAAGCCTCCGTAAGTAGTACATTGAGATAGGATCCACTTATTAGTGCCCTCCTTCAGGTCCTCAAAGGAGGCAGTATGTACTTGTCACTACCTGGTTTGAGGCACTGGAACGTGTGGGGTGGACTTATAGAAGTCTCCTCCTACCGTAGGTTCATCTCAGCCTCGCTGCTTCCGTCCACTTTGTTCACAGTAGGGGTAGCCCTCACAGGACAATGCAGCTGTAAATGCATGATCCTTGTAGTAAATTGAGGATCTCAGTGGTATTAAGGAAAAATGATCTTTAGAGCAACTGGCCCAGACTCCAGAATTAGGAGATTAGAGGGTGCTGTTCCAGCTTTTTCTCTCCACTACTACGCATCACTCAAAGAATGAAAGAATAATTTGCTTTCTAGTTTAAAACAAACAAACAAACAAAAAACCTTTCCAGAAAGCCAAGGGACACATGACATTATGCCCAAGCATTAAGATGCAACTTGGCACATTCACTTATTCTACAAATATTTATTGAACACCTGCTACCTGCCTGACATTGTCTTGAGTGCTATATTCCTACCACTACCTTTGTGAAACGTTCTTTCTAGAGACAAGAGTCAGATAATAGATAGATAGATGATAGATGATAGATAGATAGATAGATAGATAGATAGATGATAGATAGATGATAGATAGATAATATGTCAGATGTTGGTAAGTGCTGTGGAGAAGGAAGGGGATAAGAAGAGCAGGAGGTGTGAAGAAGAGGGTGATAAACAATTTTAAATCAGTAAATAGGGAGGGGTGATGTTTTAGCAAAGACTTGAAAGAAATAAGGTACATTAATCTCCTGTATGATCCAGAACTCTCATTTAAGCAAAATGTCTGCATCTCTTGAGTGCGACAGTAATTGATATTCACAATTTGACTTTCATTGCTTTAAAACAGCAGGTCCCAAACCTTAATGTGCGTAAAAGATCACCCAGTGATTTTCAGTAGACACAGGGTGGATAGGAGTTCTGAAAAATGCATTTTTTAAATGCATCTGGTAGAGATCAGATGATGCCGATAGCTGAGGTTTTTCTTCAGACCGCTCTTGAAGAAACATTGCTCTAAAACAGATTGAAGAGTCTTTTAACTTGACAACAACAACAAAATTAAAGATCAAATTACAGTGCATGAGGTTTTAATGTTGAGAGTATTTCACTGTGTTTTCATTCTTTGAAAAAGCAAAGACAAAAGCAAAACCCTGGGTTACCCAGAACATTCCATTTCTTGTCCATACAGGAGAAGGGAAATTTTATCATAAGCTGATCATGAGCCCAAGATTTATAATCAGTTTGTTTTGCACCCTTCCTATCGTTTTTGCTCTAATTTTTCTCTATGCTTTTTTCCATCTCCCAAATTTCTGGACTTACCCAGGAGATGATGGGGCAGGGTAATGAGAACACTTGGTCACTTGGTCCTGGAACTGCCACTGTTTCTCGTGGTGATATGCCACTCAGCCTTCCGAGCTTCCACACTCTCTGAGTTGCTGCAAGATTTGGGTGAGATCATGTGTATGAAAGCACCTTAAAAATTCTATAGCACTAGGAAAAGATAAGGAAGCTCTGTGACTGTACATTTCAGATCCAGTTAATTTGGCCCAGCTCAAATTCAGTTACCTTCAAGATAGTGTGGTACTAGCATAATGATACACATATAGAATAGAATAGAATTGAGAGTCCAGAAATAAACCCTCACATTTACAATCAACTGATTTTTTTAAATCAGGATACCAACATAATTCAATAGGAAAAAACAGCCACTTTAAGAAATGATGCTGGACAACCTGATGTCCACATGCAAAAGAATTAAATTGTACCTCTACCTCACACCGTATACAAGAATCAACTCAAAGTTAACCAAAGACCTTAATGTAAGATCTGAAATTATATTTTAAAAATCAATCAGACATTAAATTTAAAAACATTTGTGCTTCAAGGGCACATGGGTGGCTCAGTCAGTTGAGCACTTGACTTCAGCTCAGGTCATGATCTTGGGGTTTATGAGTTTGAGCCCCAAATTGGGGCTGCTGCCAGTGAAGAGCCCACTTCGGATCCTTTGTCCCCCTCTCCCTGCCTCTCCCTCACTTGTGCTCTCTCTCTCTCAAAAATAAATAACATTAAAAAAAAAACAAAACTTTTGTGCTTCAAAGAACATTACCAAAAAAGTGGAAAAACAGGGGTGCCTGGGTGGCTCAGTCAGTAAAGCATCCGACTCTTGGTTTTGGCACAGGTCGTGATCTCACGGGTTTATAAGTTCCAGCCCCTCATCGGACTCCAGCTCCATGCTGACAGTGGGGAGACTGCTTGGGATTCTCTCTCCTAATTTCTCAGCCCCTCCCATGTGCTATAAACAAACAAACAAACAAACTTAAAAAATAAATTTAAAAAGTGGAAAAACAATACACAGAATAAAAGAAATTTTGTAAATCAGATATTCGATAAGGACTTATTATCTAGAATATACAAAGAAGCCATACAACCCAAAAATGATTAAAAATAAATAAATAAATAAGTAAATTAAAAATGGGCAAAGGATCTGAAAGGACATAGCTCCAAAGAAGATATATGAATTGCTGATAAGCATTTGAAAAAATGCTCAACGTCATTAGCCATCAAGGAAGTGCAAATCAAAGCTACGATGAGCTACCACCACACAACCACTGGGATGGCTATAATCAAAATGATAGATAATAACAAGTGTTGACAAGGATGTGGAGAAATTGGAACCTTTGTAAATTGCTGGTGGGAATGTAAAATGGTACAGGACTATGAAAACAGTCTGGAAAAGATCCTCAAACAGTTAAACATAGACTTGCCATATAATTCAGCAATTCCACTCCTAGGTATGTACCCCCAAAGAAATGGAAACAGTATCCATGCATATCTTATACATGAAAGTTCACAGCAGAGTTATTTATAATAGGCAAAAAAGTGGAAACAACCCAAATGTCTATCAACTCTACACAATGGAATATTACTCAGCCATGGGAAAGAATGCGGTACTGATCCATGCTACAACATAGAGGAAACTTGAACACATTATGCCAAGTGAAGGGAGCCAGAAACAAAAGTTCACAAATCGTGTGGTTCCTTTTACATGAGATGTCTACAATAGGCAAATCCACAGAAATGGGAAGTAAACTGGTGATTGCCCAGAGCTTGGGGTGGGGGCTCTGGGGAGATGTAGGGGAAAATAGTGAGTTACTATTAATGGATATAGTTTCCTATTTGAAGTGATGAAAATATTCTAAAGTTGATTATGGTGGTAGTTGCCACCATAATTCTGTGAATTATGAATATACAATTCTGTGAATATGCCAAAAACATTGAAATATATACTTTAGGATGCCTGGGTGGCTCAGTCGGTTAAGCATCCGACTTCGGCTCAGGTCATGATCTTACAGTTCATGGGTTCAAGCCCCGCATCGGGCTCTGTCTCTCTCTGCCTCTCAAAAATAAGTAAGTGTTAAAAACTTTTTTTAAAGAAATGTATTCTTAATAAAAAAATAATAATAAAATAAAAAATAAAGAAATGTATTCTTTAAATAGGTAAGTTGTATTTTAATTAATTATATCTCAATAAAATTGTTACCTCCAAAGTCATTTATTATAAACCTTTCTCTTATCCCAGTGCCTATCCATCAAAATGAATTTACTCTTGGGGCACCTGGGTGGCTCAGTCAGTTAAGCTTCCGACTACGGCTCAGGTCATGATCTCACAGTTCGTGAGTTCGAGCCCCATGTTGGGCTCTGTGCTGACAGGTCAGAGCCTGGAGCCTGTTTTGGATTCTGTGTCTCCCTCTCTTTCTGCCCTCCCCCACTCGTGCTCTCTCTCTCTCTCTCAAAAATTAAAAAAAAATGAACTTACTCTTTTCTCCCCTAGCACCTTGTTTTTATCATCATCATCATCATCATCATCCTCTTCATCATCATCGTCTAGAAATCCTTAAGTACTTTCTATATACCAGACACCATGCTAAGCACATTTCAGGGATTTTCCCATTTCATATTCCCATCAATTCTTCAAGGTAAGAACTACTATATTTTTATTTTACTGACCAGGAAAACAAGTCTTAAAGAAGTTAAGTGATTTTTCCAAAGTCACATAGTAAATGGGAAAAGTAATAGTTAAGATTTGTTGAGCAGTTATTGTGTTCTGGGCATTGTACTGAGCACTTCAGGAAACTCCTTCATCTTTACAACAACCCTATAAAGTGGGCCCTTATTTTACAAATCCAGAAACAGAAGCATTGAGAGGTAAACATGCCAATAAGGATCAGAATGGTGGCAAGCGGGAGAGCTAAGACTTGAACTCAAGTCTGATGTCAGAACCTCCACGATGCACCATTACATTGTATTATCTACCTATTCAGTGCATAACAATCCACTTACTATTATAAATGCTTCTGGACAGTCTGTTATGCTGGAATGGAAGCTACTTGGGGGCAGGGCCTCTGTACTATGCCTTTTTGCAATCTCTTCTACCACCATCCCCTTCTCAAGACCACACCTTACAACCAGGGCTTAATAGTTGCTTATTAAGTGCTTGCCTAGAACTAGTCGCTGTGCTAGGGATGGAGGGTGAGATGGTGAAGGAGACAGACAGCTACCCCCACTCTCACAGAGCTTACAATCTAGAGACATACAGTCACAAGGATTTTACATACATCTTTTTAACCACGTCATTAAAAAAATTTTTTTTTAATATTTATTCATTTTTGAGAGACAGAGTGCAAGCAGGAGAGGGAGTGCAGAGAAAGTGCAGAGAAAGAGGGAGACACAGAATCTGAAGCAGGCTTCAGAGCCTGACACGGGGCTCGAACCCACAAACTGTGAGATCATGACCTGAGCAGAAGTCAGACACCTAACCCACTAAGCCACTCAGGCGCCCCTTAACCATGTCATTTTAATCAGTGCCATAATCCAATATAGTAAGTTCTATTAATATGCTTGTTTTATAGGTGAAAAAATCGAGACTCAGAGTCATGAAGTGACATGCCCAAGGTCATGCAGCTAGCAAGTGTGAGGGGCCAGTCTTAAGAACTCAGCTCTACCTAACTCAAACATTATGTTACATTCTGTCTCATTTTTCCCTCTGACTTTTCCCCCCTTGCCCAGGCAGGGAGAGAATTAAATAAACTATTCTGCTCGCCCAGCTGAGAACACCCACAGTCTGTCCAGACCTGCTGACTCTCCCACTTTCTCACTGTCGCTTCCAATGACAGCCAGAGTCGGTTTGATGTGTTGGTGAAAGAGGGATGCTTTTGGAGTTTTATGGTTTCAGCATCTGAAGTCGCCTCTCTGCTGTAATTAACTATTTGATTTAGTCTGGTCAGTTAATAATTCCACATCTGAAGACAAAGATGCTAAGAGAATGCCTCCTTTATTTTTTATTTTTTTAAATATTTATTTTGGGAAACTAAACTGCAGACCTGGAGAACAGAAACCACAGGTCTGTCAGTGGTGACTGTGGGGGAGGGGATGCCAGTCTGTTGGCAGGGGTTTCTGATTACATTCAGGGCAAAAAGGTGAGGGGCAAGCTAAAGGAAGGTTCCACTTATGAGCCCTGTCTGGGGAACAAAATGTCCTCTCTCTAGAGACTGGGTTTTCAGGATCCCAGGGAAATCGTTTTGGGAATCCATGAGTGTAGTAGAAAAAAATATTAGACAAGGAGTAGGAGGCTGGGGCTCCATTTCTGACCTTGAAGCAGATTCTTCCCCTTTCTAAGCCCTACCTACGTTATTCATCAGCAAAATGGAAGGTGGCCAGATTATTTCAGAGATGGGAAATTGGTTTCAGTTTTTCTATTGATTAGTAGTGGCTGGGGCTGAGCAAAGATAGAAAGCTGTGATTGATTAGCGATGTCTGCCATGGATACAGGTAATCAGGGAATCCTGGAAGGAGCACCACATATTGCCTTCCCTAAACTACTCCTACCTGTTTTCCAGTTTGGGTCTTCTATGAACTTTAGACCAAGAAAGGCAAAGATCAAGAGCTATGCAGCCATAGCCAAGAGAGGAACCACCAAAATGACGATTTTATTAATGGTGATAATACATGATTCTAAATGTGGAGGAGAAGGTCTGAAAGGATTTACATCAAACCATAAACCATTAACATCAAATCATTAACAAGGGGGTGGCGTGTAATGTATATTGCTATGTGTATGGATTTTTTTTCTTTGAGTATGGATTTATTTAAACAATAAAAAGACATAGTAAAAATAAATTGAAAGAGACTATTTAAAGATTTTTTTCAAGAACAGTCATAGCAACATTAGTCATGATAGTCAGAAATTGGAAACAATCCAATGTCCGTCAATTGGAAAAGAATAAAACATAAAATGTTCATACAATGGAATACTATGCAAAAATTAGAAGGAACAAACAAATGGGACATGGATGAATTTTAAAAACATTGTGTTAACCAAAAGCTACACACACACAAAATACATACTGTATGATTCCATCCCCATAAAGTTCTAGAACAGGCAAAACTAATCTATGGGGAGAGAAGTCAGAATACTGTTTATCTTTGGGGGAAAGGGAACAGATACAGACTGGGAAGTAAGAATTTTCTAAAGGATGAAAATGTTCTATACTAGTGTTGTCCAATAGAAATAAGATGCAATTCACAGCTGTGAACCACATACATAATTTTAAATTTTCGAGTAGCCGCATTTAGAAAAGTAGAAGGAAGGGTGCCTGGATAGCTCAGTCAGTTAAGCGTCCCTCTCTTGATTTTGGCTCAGGTCATGATCTCATGGTTCGTGGGTTTGAGCCCAGTCTTGGGCTCTGCGCGAGCGATCCTCTGTTTCCCTCTCTCTGCCCCTCCCCGCTTGCTCTTGTCCTCTCTTGCTCTCTCAAAAATAAACATCAAAAAGAAAAAAAAAAAAAGAAAAAAAAAGAAAACAAATCTTGAAAAAATAAAAAAGTAAAAGGAAACATTATATATAAATTATAAACTCTATTATATCTATAATTACATAACATATATAAATTATAACTTTATAATATATTCAAAACATTACATTTCTGCATGCAATTAATATAAAATTATTAATTATATATTTTACATTCATTTTTTATATTCTTCTATATCCAGTGTATATTTTGTGCTTATGGTACTTCTTAGGTAAAACCAGCTGCATTTTAAATGCTGAGTAGCCACATGTGCTAAATGTATCCTAATCTGGGTTGTGGTTATACATAAAAATGTATCAAGGGGCGCCTGGGTGGCTCAGTCGGTTAAGCGTCTGCCTCTTGGTTTCAGCTCAGGTCATGATCCCACAGTCTCATGGGTTCGAGCTCCACATGGGGCTCTGTGCCGACAGCGCGGGGCCTAATAGAGCTTCTCTCTTTCTGCCTCTCTCTCTGCCCCTCCTCCACTCACACTGTCTCTGTCTCTCTCAAAATAAATAAATAAACTTAAAAAAATATTTTTAAAATTGTATTAAATTTAAAAAAATGTATCAAATTATACACTTAAAATTTGTGTGTTTTACTTTGTGTAAATAATAGGTCAATAAGAGACAGAATGATACTTTACTAAAAAGACAACATTTTTAACTTTATTTATTTATTTATTTAAATTTTAAAAAACTTTAAAGGGGGCTAACATTGAGACTCCTGGCTGGCCCAATCAGTAGAACATGCAGCTCTTGACCTCCAGGTCGTGAGTTCAAGGCCCACGTTGAGTGTAGAGCTTACTTAAAATAATAATTAATAATAATAATAATAATAATAATAATAAAAGCAGTGCTAAAATGAGAGAGTGGAGATAGAGTGAACAGGCAAAGAAAGTGCTACATACATAAATCTGATTCTCATCTTAGCAGGGAAATCCACCAGCACTCAGGATCTCCACCACCAGTGGGTTAGAAAACCACAAAAGATCAGTTTGTTGAATCTAATCAAGAGCTTAGTGGGGTGCCTGGGGTGTCTGATTTCGGCTCAGGTCATGATCTGTCTTGGCTCTTGGGTTCGAGCCCCATGTTGGGGTCTGTGCTGACAGCTGAGAGCCTGGAGCCTGCTTTGGATTCTGTGTGTGTCTCTCTCTCTGCCCCTCTCTGCTCACACTCTGTCTCTCTCCTTCAAAAATAAGTAAACATTAAAAAAAATTTTTTTAAGAGCTTAGTATTCAGTGTTCAGTATCATATTCTTATTTTCTAGTGTGTTACATGTAACTTGTAACAAATAACAGAAGTAGATACTGACAACTTTACTGAGCCAGTGCCAAATACTCAGGATGGTGCTAAGAACTTTCCTGCATGATCTCATTTAATCCTCTCCACAACCCCCTGAGGCTGATTCTCGTTAAAATCCTCCCATTTTGCAGACCAGGAAACTGAGGCTCAGTAACTTGCCCACTCCACTCAGAAGTGGCAAAGAGGGGATTTCAACATAGGTCTCCCTGGCTTCTGGTCTGGTATTTTTAACCACTTCCTCTACTGAAGGCTGAAAATGTTTTACTTGCTTTATGACAGATAAATAAGTAAATGAAGAAGGAAAAGAAATAAACAGATGAAGAAGAGTGGACTCAAGATTATGTGTATAATAATGTCACCCTTGCTCCCTGGCCTTCCGACATGTTCTCTTGAGGGAGAGAGGAAGAGGTGGGTTACATAGAGCTTCAGGCATTCTTATCTGAATGCCCATGGAAGCGTGCGTCACATGAGAATGCCATTCATCAGGAGTGTCCCATTTTCCAAAGGTTGAGAACAGCTGCTATGGAGAGCCTCTGATGTCCCTTTCTTACTCTACAGATAGAGATCAGATAGAGGTATCTTGCCCAAGGTCACACCGCTAGTACTTGGTCCATCTTGGCATCTTCACTTCCACTGAATGAATTAAATATGCCTTGTCCGGGGTGCCTGGGTGGTTCAGTCAGTTAAGCATCCGACTTCAGCTCAGGTCATGATCTCACGACTGTGAGATCAAGCCCCAAGTCGGGATCTGCACTGAGCATGGAGCCTGCTTGGAATTCTCTCTCTCTCTCCTTTTGCCCCCATCCCCTATTTGTGTGCTCTCTCTCTTAAATATATATAATATTTATATTTGTAATATAATATATCATATTATACATACATACATATATATATGCCTTTTCTTTTTTTTTAATTTTTTTTTCAACGTTTATTTATTTTTGGGACAGAGAGAGACAGAGCATGAACGGGGGAGGGGCAGAGAGAGAGGGAGACACAGAATCGGAAACAGGCTCCAGGCTCTGAGCCATCAGCCCAGAGCCTGATGCGGGGCTCGAACTCACGGACCGCGAGATCGTGACCTGGCTGAAGTCGGACGCTTAACCAACTGCGCCACCCAGGCGCCCCTATATATGCCTTTTCTACCATGTCACTTACTTTAGAGGTATTTTTTAAAGTTTTATTTATTTACGTAATCTCTATACCCCACATGGGGCTCGATCTCATGATCCCAAGATCAAGATTCACATGCTCCTCCAACTGAGCTAGCCACATGCCCCATTATTTTAGAGGTATCTAAACATCCCTGGGGCACCTGGCTGGCTCAGTTGGTTGGACATGAGACTTGATCTCTGGGTCATGAGTGTGGGCCCCATGTTGGGTGTAGAGTTTAGATAGATAGATAGATAGATAGATAGATAGATAAAAACAAACATTCCTGAATGAGACTTGCTGCCAGTCTAAAGGGACAAGTTATATCAAGCAAAATACGAGGAACTTAAGAGAGCTTTGGAGGCACAAGGGAGGGAGGGTGTACAGCAGGGTGGAGAGGAATGGGAAGCCTGGCATGTGAGCTGGATCAGGAAGGCAGAAATAGAGAAGTTGATATTCCCCAAAAGAGAGCCAGTGGGCACCTGTGTTGGGAGAATTGTGTATTTCCCATCTGCCCAACTATTGCCCTTACTCTACTGTCCAGCATGGTGCTGGGTCTACATTAAGGCTCAGTGTTGGTTGACTGAGGAAGGGTGGAATTCATTCATCAGAAATGGAGACAGAGGGGCGCCTGGGTAGCTGAGTTGGTTTAGCAGCCGACTCTTGATCTCAGCTCAGGTCTTGATCTAGGGGTCATGCGTTCAAACCCCACACTGGGTTTTGCACTGGGCGTGAAGTATACTTGAAAGAAAGAGAAAGAAGAAAGAAAGAAAGAAAGAAGAAAGAAAGAAAGAAAGAAAGAAAGAAAGAAAGAAAGAAAGAAAGAAAGAAAGAAAGAAAGAAGAGAGAGAGAAAGGAAGGAAGGAAGGATGAAAGAGAGAAAGGTACAATCATTCATTCATTCATTCATTCAATATTACTAAATGTCTGTTATGTTCAATGCATATAGCTAAGTGCTTTACCTGGGACTTGAGTCTAATATACTGTCCGCAGGTCCACGTCTCTCTATCTGACATAATAAAACAACAATTACAGTAAGAGTAGGAGCGATAATTACCGTTTATCACATGCTTATGATGTGCCATGTATTTTGCTGAACAATTTACATTAATTGACTTATTTAGTCCCCCCCAACACACACACCAAACTGAGTTAGGTACTTTTTTTTTTATGTTATGATCTCACAGTTTGTGGGTTCAAGCCCTGCACTGGGCTCTGTGCTGACAATGTGGAGCCTGCTTGGTATTCTCTCTCTCCCCCTCTCTCTCAAAATAAATAAACTTCAAAAAAAATACAGTACAACATTTTGAGAGACAGAGAGACCATGTTCACATAACTTTTATTTCAGTGTATTGTTATAATTGTTCCATTTTATTATTAGTTATTGTTGTTAATCTCTCACTGTGCCTAATTTATAAATTAAACTTTGTCACAGGTATGTACATATAGGAAAAACACAGTATGTTTAGGGCTTGGTACTATCAGCAGTTTCCAGCATCCACTGGGGTTCTTGGAACACATCCCCTGGGGATAATGGTGGGGGAGACTACTGTAATAATAACAACTACTGTTGTTTATCGAACTCTTACTGCAGAACAAGCACTTTCACATGCTATTTTTTTTAAGTTTATTTATTTATTTTGAGAGACAGAGAGCACAAGCAGGGGAGGGGCAGAGAGACAGGTAGAGAGAGAGAATCCCAGGAAGGCTCTGCACCATCAGCGTGGAGCCTGATGCAGGGCTCGAACTCACAAATCTCGAGATCATGACTAGAGCTGAGTTAGACACTGAACTGACTGAGCCACCTCACATGCTATTTCATATACTCAGATAACTCTATGATGGATGTATAATTATTATCACCTCTATTTTTACAGATGAGGACACTGAGGTTCAGAGAAAGGTCACCACCTTGGCCAAGGTCACATGACTGGTAAGAGGAAGAACAGGGCTTCAACCCAGGCCTCTCCTTTCCAGGTATGACTCACCCACCAGGCCACACTGCCTCCCAGAGAGCAGGGCCAAGTCATTATCCCTGCTTCCCTCTTCTGTGTCTTCCTTCACTTCCTCCTGTGAGAGGCTCCTGCCTTGAACTCTTTAGCTAGCAGAAGAGAATCAGAAGGTCTGTCAGGATCTGGCTCCTTGATATAGTCAATAATAATCACTGTGATTATTAACTGAGAGGTAACCAGGTGCCAGACCCTGCATTCTTTTTTTTTTTTAAGCTTATTTATTTATTTTGAGAGAGAGAGCATGTGAGCGAGGGAGGGGCAGATAAAGAGAGGGAGAGAAAGAGAGAACCCCGAGCAGGCTCCACCCTATCAGTTCAGAGCCCGGTGTGGGGCTCGAACCCACCAACCATGAGATCATGACCTGTGCTGAAACCAAGAGTCAGATGCTTAACCGACTGAGCCACCCACCTGGCCCCAACCCTGCATTCTTCATATGTGCTCACAAAGCCCTCACAGCGATGCTATGAAGTAAGGACTATTACCTGAGGCTCAGGAAGACAGAGCTGCTCTCTTGAGGTTACACAACTAGGAAATAGAGCCAGGGTTCCCACACTTGTTACCAGATTTGGGACCCAGAAGAGGGAAGACAGATCCATTCTGGAAGGTTCATTCCCATACCACAATACGGCGGTTCCAGGTGTCCCTTTTAGAAGGACAGCTGACCTCTCTCTGTCATCAGGACCAGCAGGTGCCAGAGAAGGTTGAGAGCCTTGGGAGCACTCTAAATGATCCACAAAGAAAAGACCAGGCCTTCTAGATGTATTTTTTTCTATTTCATCCTTCTAAAAATTTCTTTTGTGAGGGACCTTGGGGTGGTTCAGTCAGTTAAGTGTCTGACTTCAGCTCAGGTCATGATCTCATGATCCCTGAGTTTGAGCTCCGCATCGAGCTGTGTGTTGACAGCCCAGAGCCTGGAGCCTGTTTCGGATTCTGTGTCTTCCTCTCTCTCTGACACTCCCCTGCTTGCACTCTGTCTCTCTCTCTCTCTCTCTCTCTCTAATAAATAAACATTTAAAAAAGTTTTAAATTCTTTTGTGTATATTTTAAAATATAGCTATTATAACAGCATAATTGTACACCTATATATATGAATAGGTAAATCTACATATATTAGCAATATGGGCTCAAAGATTGTTTCCTGTTAGGAATGCCAGATCACAAAAATTTGGAAGTCATTGGTTAAGACAGTAAAGACTAGGGTTAAAATAATTATAGAATAATATCTGCATATAAATGAATGACTTAGGCCCTACTTCACACCATATTCAAAACTTAACGCAGAAAAAAAAATTAACACAGAATGGACTAAAGGCCTAAAACTATAAAACTGTTAGCAGAAAACATAGGGGTAAATCTTCATGACCTTAGGTTTAGCAGTGGATTCTTAGTTATGTCCCCAAAGCAGAAGCAACAGAAGCAAAATCTAACCTCATCAAACTTAACCCTTTTGGGGTGCCTGGGTGGCTCAGTTAAACATCTGCCTCTTGATTTCGACTCAGGTCATGACCTCACCATTCATGAGACTGAGCCCTGCATCGGGCTCTGCGCTTACAGCACAGAGCCTGCTTGGGATTCTCTCTCTCCCCCCACCCTCTCTGCCACTCCCCCACTTTCTCTCAAGATAATAAAGAAACATTTTTAAAAAACTAAACACTTTTGTGCATCAAAGGACACAATGAAGAAAGTGAAAAGACAACCTACAGGATGGGAAGAAATATTTGCAAATTGTATATCTGATAAAGGGCTAGTATCCTGCATATATACAAAGAACTCTTACAACTCAACTTTAAAAAAGTCAAACAACCCATTTTATTTATTTATTTATTATTTTAATTTTAAGTTTACTTATTTACTTGGAGGGAAAGAGAGAACACAAGCGAGGGAGGTTCAGAGAGAAGGAGAGACAGAATCCCAAGCAGGCTCCATACTGTCAGCGCAGAGCCCGATACCATGAGAACCATGAGATCATGACCCAAGCTGAGATCAAGAGTCAGATGTCTAACCAACTGTGCCACCCAGGTGCCTTATGTATTTATTTATTTATTTATTTACTTATTTAAAGTAGGCTCCACACCCAACGTGGGGCTTGAACTCAACCACCTGAGATGGAGTCGCATGCTCTACTCACTGAGCCAGACACAGGCGCCCCAACAAACAACCCACTTTAAATTAGCAAAAGAGGGGCATCTGGCTGGCTCAGTCAGAAGAGCATGCGACTCTTGATTTCGGGGTCCTGAGTTCGAGCCCCACATTGGATGTAGTGATTACTTAAATAAATAAATGAACTTAAAAAATAAATAAAATGAGCAAAAGAGTTGTTAGATATTTCTCCAAAGACGATACACAAGTGGCCAATAAGCAAATGAAAAGATGCCCAAAATAAACTGATAGTTGCCTGAGGAAGAGGGGAATGGAGAAAATGAATGAAGGGGATTAAGAGGTACAATCTTCCAATTATAAAATAAATAAGACATGGGGTATAATGCACAGCATAGGGAATATAACAGATATTGTAACAACTTCGTTTTTCTTTTAATGTTTTATTTTTAAGTAATCCCTACACCCAACATGGGGCTTAAACTCACAACCATGAGATCAAGAGCCACACGCTCCACCAGCTGAGCCAGCCAGGCACCCCTGTAATAATTTTGTGTGGTGACAGAGGGTAACAATACTTATTGTGATGGCCATTTTATATGCATATACATATTGAATCACTGAGCTGTGCACCTGAAACGAATACAATATTCTGTCAATTATTCTTAAATTAAAAAAAAGGAAATAATGGGACATAGAGATTACATTAAAAAATTTAAAAATCTTGGGGCGCCTGACTGGCTCAGTCAGAAAAGCATGTCTGTGTCATGAGGTTGAGCCTCGCATTAGGGATAGAGATTACTTAAAAATAAATAAATAAACTTTAAAAAATAATAACAAAATATTTTAAATAAATAAATAAAATCTTAAAATAAAATTTAAAAAAAAAGGAGGGGCACCCTTGGTTGAGTGTCTGACTCTTGGTTTTGGCTCAGGTCATGATCTGAGGATCATGGCATCAAGCCCCGTGTCAGGCTCCGTGCTGAGCATTTTTTTAACATTTATTTATATTTGAGGGGGGGAAGGGAGGGGCAGAGAGAGGGAGACAGAGGATCTGAAGCAGACTCTGAGCTGTGAGTTCAGAGCCCAATGTGGGGCTCGAACTCAAGAACCGTGAGATGATGACCTGAGCCAAAATCAAGAGTCAGTCACTTCACTGACCGAGCCACCTAGGCACCCTGAGCTATAATAATTTTTTTTTTAATTAAGGGAAATTACAAAAGTTGGCAAGAATGTGGAGAAATTGAAACCTTCTGTACATCACTGGTGGGTATGTAAAATGGTGTGGCACCGTGGAAAACACTTTGGGGGTTCCTCAAAAAGTTACACATGGAATTATCTGTGACCCATCTCCCAGCCATATACCTAAAAGAATTGAAAACAGGTACTCAAACAAAAACTTGTACATGAGTGACTATAGCTGCACTGTTCACGATCGCCACAAGACCGAAACAGCCCAGTGTCCGTCAACTGATATATGAATAGATAAATGAAACGTGGCATATCTATACGATGGAATATAATTCATCCAGAAAAAGGAATGGAGTGCTGACACCTGCTACAGCATGCGTGAACCTCAAAAACATTATTTTAAGTGAAAAAAGCCAGACACAAAAGGTCACATATTTTATGATTGCATTTATATGAAATATCCAGAATAGGTAAATCCATAGAGACAGAAAGCAGTGGTTGTCAAAGGCTGAGAGAGGGAGGAATGGGGGGGTGGGGAGGTGACTACTTACTGGGATATGGGTTTTGACTTTGGGGTGATGAAAATGTTTGGGGACCAGATGAACATGATGGCTGCACATTATAAATGTACTAAATGCAACTGAATCATACACTTTAAATTTTTTTTAACGTTTGTTCATTTTTGAGAGAGAGAGACAGAGCATGAGCGGGGGAGGAGCAGAAAGAGAGAGAGAGAGAGAGAGGAGAGAATCTGAAGCAGCCTCCAGGCTCCAAGCCATCAGCAAGAGCCCGACTTGGGGCTGGAACCCACTGACCACGAGATCATGACCTGAGCCAAAGTCGGACGCCCAACCAACTGAGCCACCCATGCGCCCCTGAACTGTATACACTTTAAAGTGCTAAGACAAAAACGATCATGAAAGAAATACACAATCATGATTTTAAAATATATATTTTTTCAAACAGCACAGAATGGTACTAAGTGTGACTTCTGTCCCACTTCCCATTTCTACTCCCCAAAGGCAATGAACACAGATACTACAATTTAGTATGTATTCTTCTTCAAATGTTTTCTATATACATATGGAAATGTGCAATATGTGTATATGTGTATTTATGTGCAGATATTTCCTTTCTCTTTTACCCAAATGGGATTATGTTATGCTCAGCATATTGCCTTTTTCCTCTTGGCAATATATCAATGACCGTTCCATATCAATACATTTTCCTTTTTTAAAATTTTTTTAATGTTTATTTGTTTTTGAGAAACAGAGAGTCAGACTGAGTGGGGGAGGGGCAGAGGGAGGGGAGACACAGAATCTGAAACAGGCTCCGGGCTCTGAGCTGTCAGCACAGAGCCTGACGTGGGGCTCGAACCCACCAACCACGAGATCATGACCTGAGCTGAAGTCAGACGCTTATGCTTAACCGACTGAGCCACCCAGGCGCCCCTCAATACATTTTTCTTAATGGTTCCGTTGTATGAAAGTCCCATACCCTCCCCGCCTCTTCATCCTCGGAGTCCTGAATTCCAACTCCCCTCTTGCCACAGACTCCTCTGTGACTTTGACCTCCATTGTTGCTTCTTCACATGGCATTGTGAGGAGTCGCTAATATTCAGCAGGTGCCTGACCCCAGAGGCTTTGTAAAAATGACAGCTCTCTTCTCACTCACTCTGCTACTCTAGGACGAGCTGAGGGTCCTGAAGCATAATGCTAGAGAGCCTAGACTTCCCCCCTTACTAGCTGTGTGACCTCAGGCAAGTTCCCTACCCGCTCTGCGCCTCAGTTTCTTCTGCTGCATTGGAGAGAGTGTCAGTCCTACAGAATGAAACATATGAAGCACCGAGCACTAGGCCCAACTCAGAGCTGGCTGGCATCATATGATCTTTCAGGAAGAAAACATGGGCCGAGCCCTGGGTCTGTGGCCACCTGCTTCTGGGTAGGGCTCTAATGCGGGGTGCTGAGGCGGGAAGGTGAGGCCGAGCTGGGCGGCCCTGGGAACCCGCGAAGGAGGCTAGGCTCAAGTGGAAACGATTAGAATGAGAACAAACTGGCTCCTGAATAGAAGCTTTTATTCCTGCCGGAGAGGGCTTTGTTCCCTAAACACGTGACACACAAAAGCCTCTACTTGAATTCGGGAACCCTAATTGGTTCTCAGGTGGGGGAGGAGAGGGGTGTCTGGATTTAGGGATTCCTTAAAGGGACGATACTATGGAGAGCTGGGCTCAGGGTTCGTTCTCATTGTCAGGGGGAGGGGATGGGACGGAGTGGAGGGGGAGAGAGCTGGACCGGTGGTGGGGGTGGGGCAGCTGTTCAGAAGAGGAGGGGGAAGGGAGAGGAGGGGAGATGGAAGAGAGGGAGAAGCGTGGAGAAACTGACAGGCCCTCAGCTCCTGGCCCTGTGCCTGGAAAATAGTAGGCACTGGAGGGAAGGGAAGAGAAGGAAGGAAGGAAGGGATGGAGAGAGGGAGGAAAGAAGGGAATTCACATTTCTTACCCTCCCTCCCCAATTTCCTTCCACCCCACTCTTACCCTCCTTCGCAGTGCTCCAACCACAGGGCTGCCTTTTAGTTCCTCAGATACTTCAAGCCCCACCCTGCCCCAGGCTCTTTGCACTTGCCCTTCTGTTATGCTCTCCTGTCCCCCTCCCATCTTCCCAGGGCTATCCTAAAGTTCTAGTAAGCTCCCTCAAGGGAAGACTTCTTGATCCCCCATGACTCTACCCATCACCTCATTTTATTATCTTCAAGGCCCTTATCACTCACAGAAATTACTGGATTGTTGTCAGATTCTAACTCCAGGAGAGCAGAATGACCACATTTGTCTGTCTTGCACTCAGCTCTATCCTCAGCTGGAAGCACAAAGCCCAACGCACAGCAGCACATGATCAGGAGACCTGAGACTGGCTGGCCAGGCCCAGTGGGAAGGGGGTAGTGGCCACAATAACTACCATCACTTCCCGGCCTCCAGAGCCATTGTTTTTAGGGTGAGCTGGACTCCTGCCTCCTTTTGAAACTTTCTAGCTGGGTGGCCTTGGGCAAATCCCTTTGCCTCTCTGACTTCATTTTCCTCTTCTTCAAACAGTGTAGAACACATCCATCCCACAGAGGTGTTTCAAGGGTTGAAGAGAGAATTTAAGCACTGAACGCAGACTGGTGTATGATGGGTACCTGATAAAGAATAGCTACATTGACTGGGGCGCCTGGGTGGCACAGTCGGTTAAGCGTCCGACTTCAGCCAGGTCACGATCTCGGGGTCTGTGAGTTCGAGCCCCGCGTCGGGCTCTGGGCTGATGGCTCAGAGCCTGGAGCCTGTTTCCGAGTCTGTGTCTCCCTCTCCCTCTGCCCCTCCCCCGTTCATGCTCTGTCTCTCTCTGTCCCAAAAATAAATAAACATTGAAAAAAAAAATTTGAAAAAAAAAGAATAGCTACATTGACAATAGGCGTTTCTTTTTTTAAATGTTAATTTATTTATTGAGAGAGAGAGAGAGCAGAGGGGCAGAGGGAGAGAGGGACAGAGAGAGAATCTCAAGCAGGCTCCTCATTGTCAGTGAAGAACCAGATGTGGGGCTCGATCCCATGAACCACGAGATCATGACCTGAGCTGAAATCAAGAATCAGACACTTAACGGACTGAGCCACCCAGGTGCCCCCACAGTAGGTGTTTCTATGAAAGGAGGAGAATGGACTCCCATTTTCTGAGCCCCAACCATGTGACAGACACTCCCATATGGTATTTTAGTGAATGTTTATAGCAATGTTTAAAGCACATTTTGAATGTCCCCATTTTATGGATGAGAAAACTGAGCCTCATAGGTTAAGAGACTTGCCTAAGATTACACAGGGGATAAGCAGCAGAGTTAGGATCAAATCCAGCTCTGTCTCTGTGCTCTGCCCATTCTAACTTCTGTGCCTTCTTTAACTTCTGTTGCCTGGAGGCTGGAGGGGCAAGGAGGGGTTCAAGACCCTGAGGGGGGGAATGGGCAGAAGGAACACCCTCAGGGACCTGCAAAGATGAGGCTGTCTCAGTGGCCTCCATTAGTACACAGCATGGGGCCTCCTTAGCCCAGTAGGTAGAATCTTGAGTTCTGTACCCACAGGCTCTGTGCTCGTGACTTATTAGAGCACCTACTTTGTGCCAAGCACCAGGATACAGCTGTGTACAGAATATATCCTACAGTTGTGCACTAATGGGGTCAAGAATGGTTGAAACAGGAAGCCCTTTGAAGTCTCCAGTGAGGACAGTCATTTCCCCTATGGCGCATGGTGGTGGCACCCATACTTTGCCAGAGCTGAAGTATTGTTGGGACCTTTCCCTGCTCCTAGCCCCAGCCTTGATCCTGGGTGTAGGGGCCCCTTTAAGAAGCTCTTGTCCCACCCCCCCACCCCCCGTAATTAGCCAGCTAAAGAAAGAGCTGGCTTGAAATGGGATTGTGCAGACCCAGCTTTGGGCCCCGAGGACGCTGGATTGGGGATTGTTATGCTAATCGCCTGAGATCAGCAGTTCCCGTGCCCTTCAGATGGCAGGTAGCTGATGCCGGGCTCTGCCCAGCGGCTGTGGCTGCAGTTCTGCGAGAGGGCTGGGCTTCTCCTCCTGCTTCCTGCTTCCTCTGCCCGCCCCCCTACCCCGTCAGACTCGCCCTGCCTGTCCTCCCACCTGCCCAGTGGCTGGGAGGCTTGGCCTCTCCTAGAAATGTCCAACCCAGCTCTCTCCGGTTTTCAAAGAGAAATGGGGTCCCACAGCCACCTGCTTGTCTTCAGTTTGGGTGCTATTGGAGGACACGGAGGCAGGAAGGAGATGGTACCCAGCCTCTCCTCATAGCCCGCTCTCTTTTCTAGGCACTGAGCCTCATCCTTCCGGGATCTTTCTTGCCTCCCCAGCTATGGAAATCACACTGGGTGGTGGCTTTGTCGCTTGCTAACTATGCCAACAGGAGCAAGGGACTTTGTCTCCCAGAGCCTTGGTTTCTTCAACTGTAAAATAGGCTGATAATAATAGTACCTGCCTCAATGGAATGAAATAGGATGGAATGAGGGCAGGCATCAGTCCAGAGCTTGATAGAGGCTCTAATGTAGAGCATCCACTATACGCCAGCCCTGTGTTCAGACCTTTTCTACGGCATTATCCCAGTTTGTCTTTCAACTGTCCTGTGGGGTAATTAGCATTATCACCCCCATTTCACAGATGAAGAAACCAAGGCTCAAAGGAGCTAACTCACTTGCCCAGGATCCACCCTGAGCCGACCTGTTCTCTTAACCTTTATTCTGCTTTTTGGCATGAGGCCATTGACAGTGCAGGAGGTGAGCTGGGGTGGTATAAAAATGCTCACATAAATATGTGGCATAATAATATATTGAATGTACAGAGGGAAAAAATAAAACCAGCATGCCAAGCCTATGAATTCACAAATAGTATTGCTTAGGTTAAATATATTTAAATCCAGACAATGACTAGTACAAGTCTGATCACTGCACCTTTAATTCATAGTAGCCCCAAACTGGAAACGGCTGAGACATCCATCAATGAGAGAGCACGGGGCCGCCATCAAACCGGGGTGCAACCAAAGAATGGAAAACTCCTCAGCCAGCAATGAAAGGAAACAAGCTACTCATCCAAGCCACACCACAACATGGACCAATGTCACAGCCTCGATGTGGAGTAAAAGAAGCCAGACTCCAGGGAGTTTATGCCTCCATGTATATGAAGTTCAAGAACAACTAAAACTAATCTATGGTGAGGGAAGTCAGAATAGTGGCTGCCAACAGGGGACGGTCTTGACAGGAAGCAAATAGAGGGAACCTCCTCGGGTGATGGGAATTCATTATATCCTGATCTGGGTGCAGTCACATGGGTGTCTGTATAGGGAAAAATGCACCCGGAGGTACCCTTAATATTTGTTCAAATTAATGTATGTCACCTATGCATCCGTTAAATCATGGAAGTTAAAAAAAAATTAATTCATTTAAGGGAAAATACTAACTAGCAGTTTAGGGGTTCCGATGATATGGCCAAAAAACAAAAGCAAACAAGACAAACCCCAGCGACTGAAGGTGGGAGACGTATCCGCGTTAAGTGCTGGGCAGTGCGGTTTTACTCGGTTTCCCCCTCTCATAGGCGCCGGATAACATACAGGACGGACGCCTAGTGAAACCTGAATTTCAGACGAATAAACAAATACTTTTTTCTAGTATAAGTATGACCCATGCGATATTTGGGACGTACTTACGCTAGGACGTTTATTTGTTTGTTTGTTTGTTTGTTTAGCTTTGACTCGTTTATCAGAAATGCGAATTTAATCGGGCGTCCTGTGTTTTTATTTGCCAAATCTGGCAAGCCTGCCCTCTCGGGGACCCCGCCCCGTCTCGCAGCCCGGTGCCCACCGCAGGCGGGAGCGCCCAGCGCGGTGCAGTCACGCCGGGCGCAGCCTGGCAACGCGGCCACAAAGGGAGCCCGGGAGGCGGAATCTTTCCACATGCCTGATCAATGGGGGCGCGGAGACGGCGGTGCAAACAGGCCTGAGACAGCCGCACAAAGAAGAGGCCCCTCGGCCGCTCCCGCCTTCCATTGATCCGGGCCCTTTGTGGCTCGGACAACGGGGGCGCGGGAGGCGCCTCGCAGGGACTTGGCCGTTCTCGTTAGGGGGAGAAAGCCCAGGAGGACCCCCGCCCCGCCAGCCCACCCCACCGGTTCACCCTCCTGCGGGCTCCAGGTCTGAGGTCCGGGGGTGTCCACATCCCTTCTGGAGCACAGGGCAGGGCGCAGGGTGGTGTGGGGCCAGGCCAAGGAGGGTCCTGTATTCCAGAAAAGTCTGCAGCCTGCCAGTGGGGCCAGCCATCCAGCTCTGGCTTCCTGAGGACCCCCCAGTCTGCCCTGGCAGGCTTTTCTATCCCCCTGGTTACAGGCAAGACTTGCACAGTCTTTATTTTATTTTTTGTTTATTGAGCAAATATTTATTGAGCATTTGCTCCAAGAGGTTCCCACTCTCTCCTGCTCCTATGGCCACTTTAGAGTGGCCAATTCCTTCTCAAGCATCACCTCTCTGGGAAAGCATCCCTGACCCCTCTCCCACCCCCAGATTGGGTAGGGAGTCTTCCCCCCTTCCCCCCCCCCCCATCTCTCTCTGTGCCTTCCAGTTCCCTACTCTTCAGGATAGGAACAGCTATCAATTCTTGGACATTTGCTGCGCACAGTGTCAGGTAGGAGACGTCTCCTGCCTTCCTTTATTCTCTCACAGCCCTTCAGGGTGGAGTTTCAGGGTGCACCCTAGTTTCCAGAGGCGGTAACTGAAGTGGGGTATGTGAAGGCGGTCACCCAAGGTCACACAGCTAGCAAAAAGCAGAGTGGGGATTTGAACCCAGGCATTCGATTCCAGAGCTTGGGATCTTCACCACCCCAAGTCCTAGGCTTGGTGCAGTGTCCATTACTACGGCCCAGCGGGTGCACCGTTGATGTCTAACTTGCCCCCTCAGAACATATACTGTGCTATATTGGGCCTATTTGCCCATTTTCTTCTGTTGTCTCCGCTAGGCTGATTGCTCTGTGACCTTAGCACCCAGCACAAGGAAGGTGCCCAAGGTATAATTGTTGATCTGAACTAGTGGGTTTGAGAAGCATTTTGCTAGTCCTTGAAACTGATACAGTTTCTGCCCACAAATGAACTTGAAATCAGACACTCAAATAGTATAAGAAGGGTTGCGGGGCTCTGAAGTCTGCTGCAGTTTCCCCTCTTCTTTTTAAAAAATCAGACTCCTTGAGATAGAATTTACATGCATAAAATGCACCCATTTTAAGCGTCCAGTTCAGTGAGCACTGACAAAGGATTACACCCGTGTAACTACTACTACTGTCAAATGTAAAACATTTCTATCTCCCCAAAAAGTTCCTGTGTGCCCTTTGCAGTCAATGCCTGCCTTCCCACCCCACCCCTCCCACCCCCCAGCCCCGTTCCCAGGCAACCACTGATCTGCTTTCTGTCACTATAGGTTAGTTTGCATTTTTCTAGAATTTCATGTAAATGAAATCATACAATGTGTATTCTTTCGTGTCTGGCTTTTTTCCTTTAACATGCAGTTTGGAGATTTATCCATGCTGTTGAATGATTCCCCCCTTGAGGTTTCAAATCCCTTCTCTGTTCCTGACCCCTTTGAGTTTCAGCTTCTTCGTATATAAAATGAGGGTGAATGCTGTTAAGTCGAGTGGAGAGAATGTCTGCAGAGTGCACAGGACCTGTACACAGCAGACACACAGGAATATGTTCTAGATTAGTCTGGCTTTTCTAGTATACTGCAAGTTCTGTGATGTGGTAGGCACAAGATCTGCACACAGTAGGCATTCAGTAAATGCTTTTGATTAGCACAACTTTCTAGCTGTAAGCTCCATGAGGACTGGGACTTTATCCATTTTGTTCGCTGCTCTCCACCAATGGCAATGGCTACCATTTATTACAGATGGTGACTCCAGAGGCTCAGAGAGGTACAGCAACTTGCCCAACATCACACAGCCATAAAGAGCCAGAGTTGGGACTGAACAAGAGCAGCCTAGTCCTGGGGTCCTTACTCTTTTTAGTTAATTGAAAATGTGTGGGGTCCTTACCCTCAATCACTGTGTTAAACTCCCTAATGAGTAATTTTTGATTTCTCTCACAATGTCCCTGAACTTTCTCTTTCTGTCACTCTCATCCTTTACTGACTTCCCTTGGAGGCAGCATGATGTAGAAAAGAACAGGGGCGCCTGGGTGGCTCAGTCAGTTAAGCGGCCGACTTCGGCTCAGGTCATGATCTCGCAATTTGTGAGTTCGAGCCCTGCGTCGGGCTCTGTGCTGACAGCTCAGAGCCTGGAGCCTGTTTCGGATTCTGTGTCTCCCTCTCTCTGACCCTCCCCCGTTCATGCTCTGTCTCTCTCTGTCTCAAAAATAAATAAACGTTAAAAAAAGAAAAGAACAACCATACTACTGTTATAGATTTGGGGGGTTTATGTGCCAGGCAGTATTCTAAGCACCTCACATCTATTCATGTAATTCACCAACCACTCTGTAAAGTAGGTTCTGTGTTTCTCCCCATTTTACAGGTCAGGAAACTGGAAGGTAGCTCTATGGTTTTGGAGTCAGGATGTCCTCGTTTTTTTTTTTTTAATGTTTATTTATTTATTTTGAGAGAGAGAAGAAACAGAGAGAGAGTAGGGCGAGGGACAGAGAGAGAGAGAGAGAGAGAGAGAGAATTACAAGCAGGTTCCTCGCTGTCAGCGTGGAGCCTGACATGAGGCTCGATCTCAGGAACCATGAGATCATGACCAGAACTGAAATCAAGAGTCAGATGCTTAACTGACTGAGCCACCCAGGCACCCCTAAGATGTCCTCCTTATGAAGCCCAGCTTGGCTGTACTCTCCATGGGACTTGGGCAAATGTGTTCCCCTTGTCAGCTCTTCCCCAGAGCCCCTCCTTGACCTGCCATTTTTCTGGACACATCACTCTGACCCCTCAGCAGGGTTGTCTCTTCCTGCTGATTCTAACTTTTTTTTCTTCCTCCTCAGTCTAACCCTGCGCCTTAGCAGGCCCAGGCTGCAATTTCAAAAGAAGTTGAGTTCCTTCTGGAAAGGGCCTGGGACCAAGCCCCTTCCCTCCCTCTCTTCCCATAAATACCCCCTGTGTGCAGTGCCCAGGGGCCCGAGGGAGCCAGGCAGCTGACCTGTAATTAGAAACTTTTCTCCCTTCCCCAGCCGGGAGGAGGGAGGGCCAGAGTCTGGGCCAGCCATTTTGTTTGTCATGAATTATTCAGGAGATGGGAAGTGGAGTTGAGAGGGCCCCTCTGCTGACCAGACATCTCAGGCCCTGCCCAACGCAGCCTAAACCACCCAGTGCTGTCCCTCTCAACATTTCAGACTCAGAGAATAAACAACTGGTGTGCCAGGCAAATTTGCAGAGGCGGTTTTCATGAGGGAGGTTTGTTCTTCAGCGGAAGGGAGCGAGGGGGACTTACCCAAGGTCACAAAGCTAGGAAGAGGACAGCTGAGCTGGGATTCAAACCCAGGAGGAAGAGAGGAGGAGGAGCCCAGCAGGCTGGCCAGGAGAGGTGGAAGGTGCCTTCCTTTCTCTCCTTGCTGTGCCCCTTGCTACATCTCTGGGATGGGAAGGGAAATAATGCAGAGGGAACAAACTTCATGGGACACCGGTGGGATGACAGGCAGGCATTACTTCTCACGTAATGTAATCCTCACAACTCTCTGAGGAAGATGTTATTATGATCATTCTACGGATTCAGAAACTAAGGCTTAGAGAGATTAATGGAGTTTATTCGAGGATGCATGCAACTGGTTAGTGGCCAAACAGAAGCTCAAACCTAACACAATCCCTCCACGGCACATTCTTTCTCCACTACTCCTGGTGGGTGGGAGGGCAAGTGGACCAAAGAATCCAAGCTCTTAAACTCACAATGATCTTTGGATCAGACTTCTCTTCTTGTCAAACCTCTCAGTATCCATGGCACTAGGTCCACTGCGCTGCTCCAGGACAAGCCCTCTGAGAACTATGAATGACTCTCAGGGAGCGTCAGGATGTTATCTGCCATCCCACACCAGGTAGCCTCTTCAAGGTAGCCCTTTAGAAGGCTCAGAGCTTCCTCTTTGGAGGAAGCTGGCAATTCTGAAAGATAGACCAGCTCTAAATGTAGTTCCCAGAGAGGCTAAGAGCACAGGATTGGGAAAAGGACGGCCTGTTTCACTCCTTACGATCTCTATGAACTTGGACCAGTTTCTTAGATACCCTAAGCATCAGTTTGCCCATTGGGGAAGTTAGATGATGATAAGGAATAAATATGAATATTAAGTATGATAATGTGAGGAATGAATACAATAATGCCTATAAAGCATTTAGCGTAATACCTGGCACATTGTGAGTGCTCAATAAGAGCTAGCTATTATTATTATTCATTATTATTATTCCTGATGACAGCTTCTCCTTAAGCATGGTTAACAGAGAGGCAGGAACTACCAGATGGTGAACATGTGTTGTCTTCTGGAAAAAGCACCCCAGCTTCCCTGGGGAAATCTCTTTCCACCAGTATCAGTCTCTGTACCTTGGGTGGGACTTATTTCACCTCTGTGATCCAGTCTGACTAAAGGATTGGATGAAAAATGGGGCATGTGACCCAATGACAGCCAATCAGAGGGAACCCTGAGATTTTTAGCTGGAGACAGGCAATCTCTTTTCCACCAGGAGAAGAAAGCAAGCCTGGAGCTTCTGAGGGCCATCTTGTCACCCTGGGGAGGAGCATGTGTGCCTGAGAACAAAGCCACAGAAGAAGGCAGAGCCAAGACGTGGCAAGGATGCCAACTGAACTCTTGGAATGCCTAGATCCAGTTGTGAGCCACTAATAATAATTTTTGTTCATTTGCATTTGTTCGAATTCTCTATTGCTTACAACCAAAGTTTTGACTAAACATGCCAATGATTCTCTCTCTCTCTCTCTCTCTGTATATATATATATATATATATATATATATATATATATATATATATAATTAAAATGACAGTGTGTGTTGAAGACTCACTTCTAATTATTACTTTTGTTTTACAAACTTAGGTCAAGAGAGAATGTCGAGTAAGACTTTAAGATTCACAACACCTAGGTACAAATTATGGGCCTTTAACTCACTAAACTTATACTGTCATGGAGTCACAGACTTAGAGTCATGGCTTGGCTTTAACCATGGTTTTCCTTTCTGCTTTCAGGAAAACATTTAATTTCCACTCTGGGCGTAGTCTATCCCAGCTTCCTTGTGGTGCGCTGTTTCTGTCTGCCTTTTGTCTGCATGCTGGTGGTGTCAGAGCCGGTAACTATCTGTTTACAGTTTCAGACAGAAGCATTAATTGCCTTTTGAACCTCCCATTTTCCTCTAAGAGCTCCCCCCTCGACTGTCTCAACCGTCTCACCTGTATTTCTTTCTGCACAAAGAGAAATGTCTATTTTTTTTCATAAAATCTGACCACCTGCAAATCCCTACATATTCTCTTGTGAGCAGGCAACATGAGAGAAAAGCATGTAAGCAGCAAAATTTCTGTGTTGAGCAGAGTTTACAGGACAAGCTGTCGCAGCCCAGAAGCTTCTAGGCCGTACAAGAAGGCGGCTGTGGTAGGAAGAACACTGGAGTTGAGTGAGATCAACATTTGAAATTTAGTTTTGTCGCTCATTTGCTGTGTGCTCTGGGGCAAGTCACTTCATTTGCTGAGCCTCGGTTTCCTTATCTATAAAATGGGCGTGACAGTACTGGCTTCACAAGGTTAGCTAACATAGCTACTTGACATAAGCACTTTCCTCTGGAAAAGCACTTTCCTCTGCCCTTTCCTGGCCTAGTGTGGGTTCAAAATAATACGAAACAAGCATTTATTGAAGGTTTACTATGGGCTCAGCTTTATTTCAAGCATGTGGTCAGCCTTACGATAAACCCTATGAAGTAGTTACTGTTATTAAACTCTCATTTTACAGGAGAGGATGTAGAGGATCAGAGAGGGTGGGTAAGCTGCTGATGTCACACAGTTAAAAGACAAAGCTGAGATTCGAACCCAACAGTTTTACTCCACAGCCTTTTCCCACTCATTACTAAATGGCCCCCACTGAGGTAAAAGATATCACCCTCACTGGAGGCCAGGCAGGACCAAAGGCTGGGGTTGCTTCCTTTGATGCAAAACACATCATTCTCTGACTTCCCTGTCCCACTTATCAACTCTACTCCACAGAGAGCCTGATGTCCCAATAGTCTAGACCTTACCTACTCTTGAGAGCCATGGTGGGAATAAGGAAATGGCAATTTGGCTTTTGAATCCAAATCCTGCACCACCACCCCCACTGCTGCCACATGCACATGCTCATTCCTCCTGTGTACCAGCAAGAAAGAGGAGAAACCCAGCAGAAGTGTCCTGTGGGAACCTGAATGGGGGACTCCATGTGTACATACACCCCCACATGCCTTGCTCGGTCACCCTCGTGGTGGCAGAGCGCGTGCTAACCATGCGCCCATGCAATCACACTCACAGTGACCCCACAGGTACATGAGTGCACGTGTGACCCACAGGTACATGCATTCCCCCTTCACACCCTCACATCCCCACCCACCCTACCCCGCGCTGAATTCCTGTGCTTGGTCAGAACCTCATTAGGCAGTGTGGTATAGTAGCTAAGTGCATACACTCTAGCTCCTGGCTGCTGGATTTGAATCCTGGTTCTGCCATCTACCAGCTGTGTGACTTTGGGCACATCCTCTCACTTTTGTGTGCCTCAATTTCCCCATCTGCAAATGGGAGTAATAAATAGTACCTACTCCCTGAGAGTGTTATCAGCGCAGGGTGAACAGCCAGATGTTGTATCCTTTATCTAATAGGGCAGGTTCCCAGGAAACAGACTCAGAGATGGAGATTAGCACACAGAACTGTATTAGGAGGTGCTCTTGGGTCAACACCTGTGGAATGGAAGGGAAGGAAACAGGAATAGGTAGAGGCCGTAATGTGGTCTCAGTGGAGGTTTCAGTCACCCCAATGGAGGCTCTGAAGCGAAGATGGTCCATCAGAGTTGGTTCGAGCCGACCTAAGGGAGCTGAGTATTTATACCTGTGTCAAAGATAAGAGCTGTCCCGAGAAGGCAAAATGACCTCAGTGCGATAGTTCCCTCCTTCAACTATGGGCAAGCCACATACGGGGACTCAGCGGTGAGCTCTCAGCTACCCACATCTCCAGCAGCTAGGGAAATGCATGGGGACCAGGGCAGTGCACGCAGCATCTGTTACACAGCTCCCCAAACCACAGCCGAGGGAGTCTACTTTCCCTCCTCTCTTCGCTGGACTCCAAACAAGGACCCTGAAAACAGTGAATCGAGGAACAGGAGCCTCAACTTTCCCTGAGTTGGCCACGAAACCACACTGTTGGCTTTCGCCCCTGTATTCCACAGCACCTTATTCAAACTCAGGATCTCATTTAGCACATCCTTGAATAATAATAAGTGGTGCTATGAACCAGTTCTAAATACTTTAAATGGATTAATTCATGTAACGCTTACTACAACCCTATGAGGCGGATATAATATTGTTATCTGCACTTTACAGATGAGGAAACTAAGACACACAGAGGCTAGGTGATTTGCCTAAGGTCACACAATTTATATGTGGTGGAGCCAAGATTCAGAGAGTCTGATTCCAGAATTCAGTCTTAACCAGAATGCTCCTGTGATTATTGGTTACTGTTAACATGGATGATGGATATCCATGGATATCCCATGGATGGACAGAAGGATGGACAGATGGATGGATGAAGAGAAGGACTGGCAAATGAATAGCTAAATTAATGGATATATGAATGCATGAATGAATGGATGGACAGTTGGATGGATGGATGGATACCTACTGTCCTGGTCTTCCTGGAATTTTCCATTCCATTAGTTGCCCCTCCATCCTTGGCATCAGAGCATCTGGATCCACACAAGCAGGGAGCACAGCCCAGCCCTGAGCAAGGAAGACAGATCTAGATCTTCACCTCCTGGGGCTCTGACCTTCAGCCAAGGGATGATGGGACAATGTGACAGAAGGAGAGGTCAGAGGAATGGCAGAATTCCAGGCTTGCCAGCTCTGTGGCCTGTGGAGAGTCTCTCTCTCTCTTTCTCTCTCTCTCTCTCTCTCTCTCTCTCTCTCTCTCTCTCTCTCTCTGCCACAGAGGCTCATCTGTAAAATGCAGTGGCTACAACTTCTAGGCCAGATTCCCTACAATTCTTTGAACTGGGAACTCAGAGACTAGGGTATTTATTTTTCTCTTACCTGAGGGGATCAGCTGATTCCAATTCATTTCTTCCAGACATCATCTCCTTCTCCCCTGTCTCTTTTTGCAGTCTTTTCTCAGAATGCACTCCTTCTTTGAGCACTTTCTGTCTCCTCTTCACTCATCTCTTTTCTATTCATCTTAATACTTCATACTCCAAACCATGGAATGGCCATGGCTGAACATGCACTGGGGCTGCCCGATTTCCTCCCTGCCTGGGCATGTGGGTGCTTAACTGCTGTTTCCGTTTTTTTTTTTTTTTTTTTTTTTAAATGATGGACAGGCAGCACCCAGCCCTAGAGGGGAGACACACAGCTGGAGCTGTGGTTCTGAGAGACTCTGAATCTTGTTGGAACCCAGAATCCCCACAGGAAGATTTTCTAATACAAAGAATTTTGGAGCGCCTTCAGTCCCCACTCCCTGGATTAGCGCCCTGTGAGCAGACAATGGAGCATAGTGGGAAAAAGTCCAGCAATTTGAGCTAGGCTACTCCTCTGGGCAACTCACATCCCCTTTTTTGCTTCAGTTTTTCTATCTATAAAATGAGAGTTTGATCAGTCTATAAATTTATGCAAAGGGAATCAGATGGCTTGGTTCAAATTTCAGCCATGCCACTTACCAGCTTATGTGACATTGGGAAATATAGTTACCTCTTTAAGCCTCAGTTTCTTCATCTGTAAAGTGGGGATGATGAGACCACCCACCTTTAGGGTTCTTGTGAGAAGTAAATGAGATAATGCATGTAAAGTGCGAAGCACAAAATGTGTACTTGGCAATTGGTCCTAGTTGGTGCCATGTTAGGAGAGAAAGAAGGGGGAGGGGTGCCTGGGTGGCTCAGTCAGTAAACGTCCAACTTTGGCTCAGGTCATGATCTCACAGTTCATGGGTTCTAGCTCCATGTCGGGCTCTGTGCTGACAGCTCAGAGACTGGAGCCTGCTTCAGATTCTGTGTCTCCTTCTCTCTCTGCTCCTTCCCTGCTCACACTCTCTCTCTCAAAAATAACTAAACATTAAACAAAATTTTTTTAAGAAAAAGAGAAGAAAGGGGAAAGCTGCAGCAGACAGACAGAGATATAAATTCCAGGGGTTCCCACCCAATATTACCAAGGTGATACCCTTGGTATCAAGGCGATACCAAGGTGAACCCTCCCCTTCCCATCTTTTCTTCTCCTCCAGAATGCCTCTGTCCATCATACACTGGAGAAACAACTGAACAATGCTGGTTAAGAGCCTGAGAAATAGGAGAGCTTGACTGGCTCAGTCAGTAGAGCATGCATTGCTTGATCTCAGAGTTGTGAGTTCGAGCCCCATGTCGGGTATAAAGACTACATAAAATAAAATCCTAAAAAAGAAAGTCTGAAAAATAGACCTACCCTTTAGCCTAGTAACTCCAGTGCTCAGATGGGAGGACATTATTTGACATAGAGGAAAAAGTGTAAGTATAAAGTGTTCATCTGAGTTGTTTATAATCACAAAAACTTGGAAACAACTCAGCAATCATTAAGAGGGGAATGTCTGAGTGAAGGATTTTTTGTTTATTGCTGGGATATTTTGTAACTATTAAAATCATATCTGTGAATAATAATAACATGGAAAAGCATATAAAAATGTGAGAATGAATTAAAGAAAAACACAAATTTACATATACAGAAGGAATGGCGTAAAAAAAGCAAAAACAAAATCAACTCCCCAAAGAAAATGCTGCAGGGGAGCAAAGTTGATACACTAAAAAATGTAAACAGTGGTTATTTCTGAATAGCAGGGTTTGAGTGGTATTCATTTTCTAACTTTTCTACAAATGCATCGTTTGTGTATATTTTCCATTAGTATATATTTTTAAAGTTAACAAAATATATTTAGAAATAAAACTAGAAGGAAATAAACCAAAATGTTAACAGTGTTTCTCTTTGGATGGTATAGGGGATTGTGTTTTCTTTAATCAATGCTGTATTTCTTTAATGAACTTTGTGTTTATTTAGTGAACACTGTATTTTCCTTAATAAACATCTACTAGATTTATATATAACTAGCCCCCATTTTTATTATTTTTTTAAAATTACAATTGTATGCTCACATTAAGAGAAAAATTCAATCAGTACACAAAGGCATAAGGTGAAAAGTAAAAGTTCTTGACCCCTCTTTACCCTTTATTCCTTCTCCCAAAGTAACTGTTACCAGATTCATATGTGTTCTTCCAGAAATTTTCTGTGCATATACACTTAGATATGATTATCCACTTATATATATAGATCATACATATATGTATATATAAATGTATCAGAGCGAGATTCACAGTATAAATTATTCTGAAACTTGCTTTGTTATTCAATGCAGTATACATTTGGGGATATCTTTACATGTATGATATTCTTATAATGACTATAAAACATTCTACTGTAATGTTACGTGATTATTTAATTAATCAACCATCAAGGTTGGTGATGAGCATCAAGATTGTTGCTAGCTTATGCGTCTATAAACACTGCTATAATGAATGTATTTGTTTATACTATTTACCTGTTCCCACCGCTGTAGAATATTTTAGATGTGGAATTGCTAGGGCCCAAGGGTTTGTGTATTTTTAAATATCAAGATATTGCCATCCAGTAACATAAATATATAAGATACATGAAAAGACAAATGGAAAAAAAGTCAACATGTTAAGTTGTACCCAAATGGAACAAACAGCAAAAAAGTAGTGCCCAAAAGTGCACAGTAGAAGCGTGCAAAACAAACACACAAAAATATGACGAAAGAAATAAATCATCAAAGGTCTTATGCCTCAATATGAAAAGTGACTTTCTTTGGGTGCGATCATGGGTTGGTTTTTATACTTCGTTTTCTCAGTGTTTTACACTGAATATGAATTTCTTTTCTCGTCAGAAAACGGTATCACAGGCATTATGGAAAGTATCTTTTTTAATTACCAAAGGCAAGACACAGTCGTTGTAACAAGTCAAAAATAAAGAAGGGTGTTATAAAAAAGGTTACTAATGTCCCTGTCCTCATCTCCAAATTCGTTCTCTAAGGTAAACAACGTTCAGGGCCCAGTGAGAATACGTCCATACTTTTTTTCTAGAGCATGTTATTTCTACACGGGAAAAGAATGAATAAAAGACCTTTAAAAAAATTTTTTTTTTTTTTTTAATTTAAGGCCTCCCCTGGCCCTTTCGCAGACCATCGCTCCCTACCTCCCACTCCGCCAAGCCGTTTGCCCTCTTTCCACGTCCAAACGCTTTGGCGTCAAAGAAACGCACTTGGGGCCCTGCTCCCCGGAGGCACCTGCGCCTCTGCGGTGGCCCGGGTTCAGCGGAAATCAAGGCCGAGCCCACGAAGCGCCCGCCCCGGCCGCGGCCCGACCCGGGCCCGGACGAGCCGCAGCTCCCCAGCCCGCGGAGCTAGGGGCCCAGGCCGGGCAGGCGCGGGGCTCCCGGCGAGGCCTCCCTCCGACGTGGGTGGAGTCTGCGCCGGGCCTCGCTCCCGCCCGCTTTCTCCAGGAGTAATTAAGAGTGAAATCCTCCTCCTGGTGACCTCGGTGCTCCTGGCCCCGGCTGATTTACACATGAAAGGTCTACGGAGGGCCTGGGCTTTCTCCTTTTCACATTCACAATGAGGCGCGGCCTATAAATAAAACCTCTCTGAGAAACAAGAGGCTTCAAAAAATGTCTTTGTGTGTGTGTGTGTGTGTGTGTGTGTGTGTGTGTGTGTGTTAGGGAGAGAGACAGAGAGACTCAGAGGGTGAGGGAGGGCTTGAAAGAGCTAGAACCGGGAAGGAGCGGGACATCTCAGTAACAGCTGGTGTTTATTGAGTGCTTACTGTGTGCGGGGCATCCTCACATCATCCCGGTGAGAGAGACATGATGGTCCCTATTTTACAGACGGTAAGACTGAGGGTTCAGGGAGGGGAGGACCGGCCCCAGATTCCGCAGTGAATCTGGAGGTGAGCTTCGACTCAGGAAGTTGAGTGAGCAGGAGGTGCAAACGGCGTTGTCTTTCTCCATCATGATAGTGGTCCCAGCACTGTATGTATGTGTCCAAACTCATGGGACTCCATACTGAAAAGGGAGAATTTTACTCATGTAAAGCATACTGTAATAACCTGACTTTTGAATGATAAAATAGAAATAAAATAAAACGGGTATAAAATCCTCCAAAGACGCTAATGTGCTTTGAGTGGGTGACGTCCCCTGAGTGTTTGGGGCCTCTCTGTGCCCTTGCTTCTAGGGTGGCACTTTCCTCATTCGCCTCTTTATCTTCAGGCTCAGGGCCTGATACTGGGGGAAATGTAGATACTGGGGAAATATTTTCCTGCTTTAACGAATGAATGCGCTAAATAATTTTCTCTACACTCATTTCTCCATCTATAAAATGAGAAATTGATGAAACACTAAGGCAAACATCTATCAATTCAGAGGTCACCTCCTCGGGAAGACTTCCAGGATTCCCCCCCCCACTCCTGAACTGGATCAGGTGCCTCTTCTGAGCTCTCACAGAGTCAGGTTGTATTCTCAGGCCCGTGCTGCCCCTACTGTATAGAATTTGTCTGCTTCTGTGTGTCACTCATGTGAATACTCAGGTTCTCTGCAGTAGGGTCCAGTCTGTTTTGCTCATCTCTGTGTTCTCAGTGCCTGGCACATAGCAGGTAGAGTATCTGATGGACTAATGATTTAATGCATTTTTAAATTCTGGTCAGAGGTCCAAAATTGGATCATGCTGGTGTTGGCGGAAGCTAAGGGAGTGTCCAAAGCAGCAGAAATGGGCCAGGGTATAGAACCAGGAATTCTGATGCCTCAGAGATTAGTTGAAAGGCCTGACTTCTAGAGCACCTAGAAAGCAATCCTGCCATGACTCCTGCAGGAAATTCACGTCTTCTTCTGCACTAGGTGGCGGGGGTTGGGGGGGGGGGAAGGGAGGAGAACAGCCAGACTCTGAAAGGCAGGTGGGTTGGAGGGCGGGCTGGCACTGGGAGCCGCCAATCTGCCTGCGTCTGTTTGGGACTCAGGGTGTGTTGGGACACATGGGGCACATGGATATGGTCAGCTTCCAGCTCTTCTTCTTAGCTGTCATTCAGCCTCACCAAGCCTCAGTCTCCACATCTGTGTAGTGGGGAAAGTATAATTAAACCTACTTCATGTTTATTCAGAAGGTGAAAGAACATAATGAGGTCAAAGTGCTTGCTATTGTGTAGCTGCTCAGAAATATTTTATTTTTTAAAAGTTTATTTATTTATTTTGAGAGAGAGAGAGAGCAAGCAGGGGAGGGGCAGAGAGAGAGGGAGAGAGAATTCCAAGCAGACTCTGAACTATCGGCACAGAGCCTAATGCCATAGTTGATCCCACGAACCCGGAGATCATGACCTGAGCCGGAATCACGAGTCAGACGCCTAACCGAATGATCCACCCAGGCGCCCCTGCTCAGAAATATTTTAAAACGTCGCACATCTTTTCCGTTTTCTCTCATTTGCTTTTAGCCCTAATTAGAGCTGCCAGTTGTGAGTTTCTAATAATATCAACTATCCCTAACACTTATTGGGTCCCTGCGGTGTGACAGACACTGTACTGAGAATTTTACATATATTATCTCCCTTCATCTTCATAATCCTTGTAAGGTAGGTTTGTTATTATTCTTATTTTCCAGAGAGGAAACAGGTTCAGAGAGGTGCAGTGACTTGTCTGAGATCACACAGCCTGCAAATGATAAACCTGGGATGTGAAACATCTATTCGTTTGAGGGCGCACCATAATCCCCTAGAGGGCTTGTTCAAACAGATTGTTGGGCCCCACCCCTAAATTTGTGACGCAGCAGGTATGGGGTGGAGCTTGAGAATTTGCATTTCTAGCAAGTTCCCAGGTTGATACTGCGGCTGGTTCTGCAGCGCACTTTGAGAACCGCTGCCTAATCCCAGGATTTCTCCACTGTCATTATCCCACTTAGGCGTGTTGTGTCACGTCCAGCCTGTCCTATTACAATAGGCTCGATTCAAAGAATTTGAAGTCTAATACAGTTCATCTAGCACTTGGCATATGTGACTGTATATTCTTAATTAACTCTTAAAAAAACTCACCCATTTTAAAGGTGCAAAAAAAAAAAAGGATCTAAAGAAGCAGAAGGAAGGACAGAATCTAGTTTGGTCTTGCAGATTACTCAGAGAATGACTTTTTGTTCTACGAGGTAGTATAGTAGAAGCTTTCTGGATTAACTAACTCACTGGATTAAGAACTCCCTGAGACTAGTTCACCTGATTAAACAACACTCATCTTGCCTACCGCAAAACCCAGAACGATGCAATGCCCACAGCAGCTGGAGGACCCATTTCTGGTGTGACCAGCCACTAACTCCTCCTCCCGACTTAATGATGTGACTGTGTGCTTACCAAGAGTCAGCTGGGTTGGTGCTTCAATTTACTCCTGTTATTAAATCACGTAGTTGTATGTGACAAATTGATAACAGAGAAGTGGGAGAAGAAAACTGATGTTTCTATAAACACAATAGAATGCTCTGGAAAGATTCTTTACAAGTTAGTTGGTACATGTCTTTATACAATTGTCCGAACGCATAGAATGCACTATACAAAGAATGAAGCCTAATGTAAACTATGGACCTTGTGTGATGACGATGTGTCAGTGTAGTTTCATCAGTTGGAAGAAATGTACTACGCTGGTGGGGGATGTTGATAGTGGAGGAGGCTATGCATGGAAAGGGGGGCAGGGAGAATATGAGCAATCCCTGTATCTTTTGCTAATAAATGCTGTGAATCTAAAACCTCTCTAAAAAACAAAATCAATAAGAAAGAAAAGAAAGAAGCAAAGCCCCAGCGTGACCCCAGCTAGGATCTTATCGTATAAGTAAAAAATAAACTTTTGTCATGGGCCACTGGTTGTGGGGACAGTTAGTTGGATCAGGTGTGGCCTAGACAATGAAAGATTATTAGATGGGGAGGGGAATGGGCATAGGGGTGGAGTTCTAAAATTCTGGACAGCTGGGGCCTTCAGAGCTACATCAACTTTTAAGAAGCCCAAACTAGGGGGCACCTGGGTGGCTCAGTTGGTCAAGCACCCGACTTGATTTCCGCTCAGGTCATGATCTCACAGTTCATAAGAGAGATCAAGCCCTGAGTCCCGAGTCGGGCTCTGTGCTGACAGCATGGAGCCCGCTTGGGATTCTCTCTCTTCCTCTGTCTCTCTCTCTCAAAATAAATAATTAAAACTCTGACGACAACAACAAAAAGCCCAAACTAGAACTCAGGGGAGTGGTTCACATAAGAAGGATGTGGGGAAACTCTAACCAGCTGGCTCATATCCTATCGGGCTCAAAGACAAGGCTTTGGGGGTGCCTGGGTGGCTCAGTCGGTTGAGCGTCCGACTTCAGCTCGGGTCATGATCTCCCAGTCCCTGAGTTCGAGCCCCGCATCGGGCTCTGTGCTGACAGCTCAGGGCCTGGAGCCTGCTTCAGATTCTGTGTCTCCCTCTCTCTTTGCTCCTCCCCTGCTCACACTCTCTCAAAAATAAATAAAGATTAAAAAAAAATTTAAAAAAAAAGACAAGGCTTTGGCCCTACATCAAAAGATTGGTGAATGAATATATAACAATAGGTTTTTACATTAAGATAGAATATTTAAGAGTTGCATTATTTTGATCATTTCCTGTTTCAATGGACTTTCTCAATAAATGTAACAGCTTCTCATGTGATCAGATTGGGTAAGAGCTCCTACTACTGAATATTTTTTATTAGAAAAAAGAGGGAGGAGATTGTGCAGTTCTTAATTATTTATTGATTTCTATTTCCTCTCTCTCCAGCCAAAAATATCTAATATTGGCACAGCACTTTGCAGTTTATAAAACACTTCCAAGTCTATTTATTTCTCACAACTACTCTGGACAGCAGGAGTTTTTAGCCTCTTTCTACAGGTTGGGATAATGAGGTTCAGAAAAGGGAAACAAAGGCTTTGAGTAAAGTAGGGCATTCAAACTGGGGCAAGAACTTAGACTTAATCGAAGAGACTAACTCCTAGGGCATTGTGTTAGCAAAGGAATCAGAATACGAGCCCTAAGCCTTTAACAGTTGAGAAGAAGATGCCTTGGGGTGGGAGGTAGGGGTTAAGGAATAGAGACTGTGTTTGGTTTGCTTCTGGATCCTGGCACATAGTAGGCCCTTGGAAAATATTCAAGGCTTGTTTGAAGAGATGAGGAATGAATGAATGGAGGGATGGATGGATGGATGAATGAATGAATGGATAAAGAAACTTGGAGCAAGTCCCCTTCTCTCTCTGGTCTCAGTTTCCCCATCTTCAACTTGAAAGCTAGAGTTCTTTTCCTTAGGAAAATGAACAGACACACACAATTTTGTACTCTATTTCTGGATGTTCATAGAACACCCTCCTAAACCCCCATTATAGATTCCCTAGGAGAGGATAGATCCATGGAGCCCTGAGTAGGAAGCTCCTGAATTTGAGGATCTGAGGTCCCTTCTAGCTCTGATGTTAATAGTTGTAATGATAACAACAACAACGATGATAATAGGATCCAGAAGTTTTGGGACACTGACCCAGGGCCAGGCACTGTGCTAAAAGCTTTGCCTCATTTCATTTCTCCAAAGCCCGATGATGCTGGCATTATTATTATCATCTCTGTTCTACAGATGAAGACATTGAGACTTAAAGGGACTAAATAAGCTGCTCACGTTGTAAGGCAGGAAGTAGAATCTTTAGTTTCCAATTTAGCACTCAGGGCACAGAACCTCAGCACTCTCCTACCTCCATTCCAGGAGAGAATAAACCTATGACCTCCATGTGGCTATTTCAAGGCCAAACTCAAGTTGCTGTATTTGGAGAACCTACTATAAGGTAGGCAGCCATTCATTCATTCAAGCATTCATTCAACAATCATGTATGAACACTTCCTATGTGCCAGGCACAGACTTGCTTTTGGGGGTTCACAGAGATGATGGTCCCTGCCCGCAAGCATATAATTGTTTATTGCACCCTTCCTCTGATGCCCCTCATACCAGAATCACCGTGTGAGCAGTAACAGTGCAGATTCTCAGGCCCTACTCCAGTCTCTGGAATCACTCTCTGTGGTTGGAGCCTGGGAATCTGCATCTTACAAGCTCCCCAGGTGACTCTTAGATGCAGAGGTGTGGGAACCCCTGGGTAGTAGGCGGGGTGACCTAGATAAGCAAACAAGCAATCACTGCACGGAGAAAAGTTATCTACAGGGATTGTGGGGGTTGCCAGGGAAGGCTTCTTGGAGGAGGTGACCTTTAAGATGAAATCTGAGAAATGAGCAGGAGTGAATTGGGCAAGAGGTAGGGGTAAGAGACACAGCAAAGAAGAAGCCAGTCTCTGCCCTTAGGGAGTTCACAGTCAGGGAAAGCAGAGAGGAGGGTACCATCTAGCAGAATGATGAGCCCAGGGGCCTGTGGGAACGTGAAAGAGGCACCTGGCTTAGCCTGAGGAATCAGAAGACTTTGCAGAGGAAGTGACTGTTTTCCAATGCTTTCTCAGATGGAAGCATCTGTTTCATCCCTTCTTGGGTGAAGAAAATGGGTGTGGAAGAGAATCCCAGCGGACCGGGAGGTGTAGTCTCCCAGGACGTTAGAGGCCCCTCTTATCAGCCGACTAATGGTGGGCGGAAGCTGATCATCCTCTAATCTGGATGCTGTTTTCACCTCCATTGTCAATGCTGAGCCTTTGTTTGTTTGAACTAAGGCCTTCTATCTAGAGTCCTTAGTGCCCAGCAGCAAATGGTGACATTTGAATAAGTGGAGGAGAATTCCTTTGTAAAAGGCCCCGAAGAACACCTGCTGCTTAGATCCACCCTATTACTCTCCTTGTGGTCCCCCTTGATAACTCATATTAAGATAGTAGTAGGATTCTGGCCCTGCTTAGCCTGCAGTCCACCCTCAGCCACTTTCTAGTTACCTGTCCTTGGACACATGTTACTGGACCTTCTAATGCCTCAATTCCTCCTCTGGTAAAGGAGGCTAATAATGGTACCTATGAAAACCAAAGAGAACCTATAAAAACCAAAGAGATTTTTAAAATTTTTTAAAAATGTATTTATTTTGAGAGAGAGAGAGAGAACGGGGGAGAGAGAGCGAGCGAGTGAGAGAGAGAGAGAGAGAGAGAGAGAGAATTCCAAGCAGGCTCCACACTGTCAGTGCAGAGCCCGATGCAGGGCTCGAACTCATGAACCCCAAGATCATGACCTGAGCTGAAGCTGGACGCTCAACCAAATGAACCACGGGTGCCCCAAGATTTTTTTTTTTTAAGAATAGAATGAACTTCCCTGTGAAATGCTCAGAAGAGTGCTCAGCACACAGAAGGACCAAGAAAATGTTGGGTTTAGCATTCAGGCCCCAAAGAACAGTGCAAAGTATTGGGTATACAACAACAAGAGACAAATTAAATGCCTTCATAGAACTTACACTCTAATGGAAGAGATGAAGAACAAACCAAACTAAATAAACAGATTATGATTTGTGCTATTAGAAAAATGATACTTGAAGGGCACCTGCTGACTCAGCCAGAAAAGTGTGAGACTCTTAATCTCGGGTTATGAGTTCAAGCCCCATGTTGGGTTAAACATTACCTAAATAAATAAACTTAAAAAAATTTTTGAGCGCCTGGGTGGCTCAGTCTGTTAAACGTGTGACTCTTGATTTTGACTGAGGTCATGATCTCACAGCTTCAGAGCCTGTCATCGGATTCTGCACTGACCCTGTGGAGTCCACTAGGGATTCTCCCTCTCTCTCTCTCTGCCCCTCCCTCACTTGCGCTCTCTCTGTCTCTCTCAAAATAAATACATAAACTTAAAAAGAAAGCTTAAGGGGCGCCTGGGTGGCTCAGTCAGTTAAGTGTCTGACTTCAGCTCATGTCATGATCTCACGGCTCCTGAGTTCGAGCCCTGCATCGGGTTCTGTGCTGACACCTCAGAACCTAGAGCCTGCTTTGGATTCTGTGTCTCCCCCTCTTTCTGCCCCTCCCCACCATCTCAAAAATAAATTAAACCTTAAGGAAAAAAAAGCTTAAAATCTTTCTTAAAAAAAAAAAAAAAAGAAAGATACTTGTGATAAAGACAAAGGGATTCCTTTAAAGAAAGTGACCGGGCAAGGCCTCTCCTGGAAGGCTGATATTTAAGGGGAGGCATACCCTGTGACAGCTAGGGGAGAGGGTTCCTGGCAGAGGGTACAGCAATTGCAAAGGCCCTGAGGTTGGATGAAGTTGGCTTGTTCAAGGAACAGAAAGCCAGGCAGCTGGAGTGTGACACAGGAAGTGATGAAGGCAAGATATGAACCTGGGTTCAGTAAGACCAGGAATTTTATCAAGTGTTTTAATTTCACCACTTTGCAACAAGGTTCAAGTTCATTCAATGTTCACAAACGTGAATAGAGACCTAGAGTCTGACTGAAGGTGGGAGAATGGCCTCGATCACAGGTGAGGTTTATTTTACTTATTTTTAATTTTTTTTATGTTTATTTACTTTGCAGGGGGAGGGGAGAGAGAGAGGGAGACAGAGAATCCAAAGTAGGATCCACGCACGGTCAGGGCCTGGGGTGGGGCTCGAACCCACAAACCGCAAGATCATGACCTGAGCTGAAGTCAGTAGCTCAAACAACTGAGCCACTCAGGCACCCTCACAGGTGAGGTTTATTTTATTTTTTTTAATGTTTTTAATGTTTATTTATTTATTTTTGAGACAGAGAGGGACAGAGCATGAATGGGGGAGGGGCAGAGAGAGAGGGAGACACAGAATCCGAAGCAGGCTCCAGGCTCTGAGCTGTCAGCACAGAGCCGGACGTGGGGCTTGAACTCACGGACCATGAGATCATGACCTGAGCCGAAGTCGGACACTTAACCGACTGAGCCACCCAGGCGCCCCTCACGGGTGAGGTTTAGATAGACCTCTCCACCATAGTCATTTGTACCAATGTCTGCCAACTTCAACACAGGTAATGGCAGGAACAATGCCATGTGCATAACGGGGGGAGCAGATGGGGGCTAGAAATTACGGAGAGGAACTGACCATGGGCAGGCCAGGCTCCCTTCTCTTCCTCCCCTGCAAAGGCTACAAATAGAAACAAGGTTATAGGTGCCATTTAAATCAAACAATAGCTCTATAGGGTGGGCCCATGGGGGACTTCTAACTTATTTCTGTCTGAAGTTTTTACGACAGGCATATATTTTTTTGTCATTAGAAGAAGAACAACAGCAAAATAATAATAAAAATCTTCAAGGTAAAAAAAAAATTTTTTTAGAACAATTAGTATTTGTTACTGTGCTGCCTGTCATGAGAAATGCAGACATAGGGGTGTGGCAATTGCCTGGCTACAGTTTAAGCTATAGCTATGGAGTGCAGGAAGCTGTCAGATGAAAACAGAAATATGACATTATATTGCATGGTAGAGAGTAAACGTTGTGTTGAAATTTAAAGAACAAAAATCACTTTATTTAAGAAATATTGATTAAGCGCCGTGTTTGGTGTTGATACATACAGGAGTAAGCAAGATATATAAGGTCTCTGCTGGCACGGAGCTCCCGGGCTATTTAGAAGTTAGGGAGATGGGGAGTGGAAAGAGCACTCCTGGCAGAGGGAACAGCATGGGCAAAGGCCCCGAGTTTGGAAATAAAAACAGAAACAGATAGAAACAGAAAGAAAGCTAGCTCAGAGGCTGAATGAGGTACCTTTGTGAAAATAGTGGAGATGGGCAGTGATTGTATCCTTCAGGATGGTGGCGTGAGAATAAGTGTTTTAACCTAGGGGAACAGGAAGCCATTGAAGGGTGGCAAAGTGGACTGGTGGTATAGTCAGAGTTGCACTTCAGAAGGGTCACCCTGGCTGCTCTGTGGAGAAGAGACTGGAGGCAGTGAAGCTGTAAAGAAAGAGATCAGCCTGGAGGCTACTGCAATAGTCCAGGGGAGGAAGGATAGTGGCCATGACCAAACAGGGATGGAGAAGATGAGACATTTCTAAGGTAAAACCCAGTTAGTTAGTGGTTGACTGGATGCAAGGATGAAGGAGAGGGAGACAACGAGAAAGACTGATCCCTACTTTGTTAGCATGGGGACTACATGGATGGTGGCGCTGTTATCAGGCTTCCTAACCAATGGCAAGAGATGCCTGAAATTAATAACCTAACAGGAGAGCCAGGCAGGGAGACAACCATCCATCACACGCAGTATAATGAACTGTGCAAGAAGAGAGAGGCCGGCAGGGCCTCTAGGGGCAAAAGAAGGAGGGCGGATGGATTCTGGCTGGGGAGCCTCAAAGGGCGAAGAGATCACAATAGATGGAGCAGTTGGGGAGAAGCTGGAGACAAGAGGCTGGGAAGATGACATATGATATGGAGCTTGGAGAAGACCTAGGCGGTTGAGACCGAAAGTGGGCAGAGATGCCTCCAGGAGGCCCTGTGTGCCTATCAGAGGACTCCCACTTTGTTCTAGAAGAAGAGGACTTGGTCCTTCCTGCATTTTAGAAAATCAGTGGTATGTAAGAAGCAGTAAAAATAGGTGATTGTCTATGCACAGAATATCTCTAGAGGATTCATCAGAAATCTTTAGTATGCTAACCTTCTTTGTAGCAAAACTGGGTGGCTGGAGGACAGGGATGGGAGGGGGCTTTTCCATTTATTTATTTATTTATTTATTTATTTATTTATTTATTTATTTATTTTTCTTACTGTAATGTGAGCCATGTAGATGTATTATCTATTCAATACTTCAATACTTCAATAGTTTACTAAGAAAAAAGCATGTACTGGGGGATGCCTGGCTGGCTCAGTCATTGGGGCATGCAACTCTTGATCTCCGGGTTGTGAGTTCAAGCCCCATGTTGGGCCTAGAGCTTACTTAAAAAAAAAAAAAATGAACTGGTGGAATGCAAAGACTGGAGTCAGACAGCCATGCATTTGAATCTTGGCTCTGTCAAGTTTGTCTTTAGTTGTGTCAATTTTTGCTTCTTTGAGGCCCAGTTTCCTCATCTGTAAAATGGGGATAATAGTACTTCTTACTTTATGGGTCGTTGGAAGAATTAAATGAGATAATATATGTCGAGTGCCAACACTGCAGTAAGGATAGGTTAAATAGATGCTGTTAGTATTAATCATTTAATGGTAAGTTAAATGAGCACACACCTGCTCCAAGGGTAATCTCAGTTTGACATACAGAGGTGGGTCAAGGGAAGTGATCGGAATCAAACACAGCTGAGGTCTGTCTCTTTAAGTGAGCACTACCTCTCTAAGCCACAATGACCCTCCACTGCAAAATGGGGATGCTAACACGACTCCCTCCTAAGATCAAAGAGCTACTGGGTGGGGACAGTCAACGCCAAGTGCAGCGCCATGAGAGTTATGAGTTCTGAAGATGAAGATTTTCAGAATGATCTCTCTTTCTCTCCCCTCATCCCCCACCCCCAGACCCAGGGGGCCTTTCAGTCTCTCTGCTCTGCCCTCCACTAAAAGGTGAGTTGGGAGAGGTGCGGACATTCTCTAGGAAGTGAAGTTTTTCTCTTTTTGTTCAAATCCAGGGAAGAAACAGAGAAAGTTTCAAAGGCAAGGCCCTAAGGAGGAGGCCTGAGCCTCAGGCCGGCGCCCTCTATCCTTCTCCCAGGTTCCCCCTCTCTCTCTCCTTCAAGGATCCTGAGACCAACAGCCACGTTGAAGGTCGCAGGCACATCTCCAGCCAGACTCATGGGCGGTGCCCGCACATGCGGAGCCTGCCACCCACAGGGAGAGAGCGGTACTGCAGGCGCGGGTGCCAGAGAAGCCCCCATCCAGTCCCGTTTGTGTCAATGTTTGTTGAGCGCCTTTTCCGCACCAGGCGAAGGGGTCCCTGTCCTCATGGGGTTTACAGTCTGATGAGACAAATACCAGCAACAGAAGTGGTGATAGCAACTTCATCATCTGCTTTTTGGTGAAAGCCTTTGTTTTTATAACACAAGTAACATATATTGTAGTAAATTTTAAAAGAAAACGAATACCCAGACATTACTTCTGTTAACATATGAGTTAAAAATCCTTACAGTATTTTTGTGCATTTTACAAAAAAAAAAAAAAGGGAAACACACATTTCTTTAAAAAAATTTTTTTTATGTTTATTTTTGAGAAGAGACAGAGCACAAGTGGGGGAGGGGCAGAGAGAGAGAGACACAGAACCTGAAGTAGACTCCAGGCTCTGTGCTGACAACTCAGAGCCTGACTCAGGGCTCAAACCCATGAACATTGAGATCATGACCTGAGCTGCAGTCGGATGCTTAACCGACTGAGCCACCCAGGAGCCCGGGAAATACACATTTCATAATATTTTGTAGCCTGCTTTGTTGTGTCCAACAGCTTTTTTGAGATATGTTTCACATAATATACACCAGCTTTGCTTTTAACTTAACAGTGGACGGTTAACAATAATATAAATTACCATTTGTTGAGCAAGGTGCTGAGATTTTTTTAAGCTTATTTATTTATTTTGAGAGAAAGAGTGTGAGCAGGGGAGGGGAACAGAGAGAGAGAGAGAGAGAGAGAGAGAGAGAGAGAGAATCCTTAGCAGGCTCTGTGCCATAAACATGGAGCCTGATTCGGGGCTCAAACCCACAAACCCTGAGATCATGACCTGAGCTAAAACCAAGAGTTGGTCGCTTAACCGACTGAGCCACCCAGGCACCCCCTGAGATTTTTTTTTACACACATCGTCACATTCAGTCCTCCCCAAAACTATAGTAGGTAAGTACTAATATCTTCTTCATTCTGAAATGAAGAAACCAAGATACAGAAAAGGCGAGTGAGAGCTGCCTGGCTGGCTCAATCAATGGAGTGATATACTCTTGATCTTGGGGTTTGGATTGTGAGTTTGAGCCCCATGTTGGGCATAGAGTCTACATGAGAGGAAAAAAAAAAAAAAAGGAGCAGGGAGTGATTTGTCTGGTAAAAGCAGCAGAACCAGGATTTTAATCCAGCCTTATCTGAGAACCTAAAGTTTTTGTTTTGTTTTGTTTTTTAAGTTTTTGGTGTGTTTTAGTAATTGCTACACCCAACATGGGCTCAAACCCACCCCCTGATTTCAAGAGTCTCATGCTCTTCCAACTGAGGCATCTAAGCACCCTGAAAACACAAGTTCTTAACCATTTTGTTCTGCCTGTTCTGTTACAGGCTGTATGGGAGTACAGAGGAATCAGAAAGGAATGGGGAGAGCTCTCCTGGAGCTTAGGGTGGAAACAAGGACATGGAATAGTCTTCATGCATAGTATAGTGAGCTTAAACATCACTGGGGGACCAGAGCAAGAGAGCACGATGCAATCAGGAAAGGCTGCCTGTAGGAGTGAGGACTGGGTGGGGCGTGTGCAGACAAAGATGGGCATTAGGGTAGGGAGAGCATTTCCAGCCAGGAGGGGCCAGCCTAAGCAAAGCCACAGGTACAGATATGTGTATGAGCACAAACCAGTAAGGGAAAATAATTGAGCACCAAATCCTATGGGGTTAAAGAGGTGGATGACGCCTGTGGTCCCTGCTCCAAAACCTAACTAGGCAGAGGGTTGGGGGAGCTGTAGAAATAAGTAATAGTTACCCTTCACTGGGCGCACCCCACATTCCAGGTTCTCTATAGCCCTGGAAGTTTGGCAGTTACTAGCTCCATTTATAAATGAAAAAAAGAAGGCTCTGAGAGATGCCTTGCTGTTGGTCCTCCACGTAGGGAGGACTGAGGCCAAGAGAGTCAACCCAGGAGGCAAGGCTCAGCACCGCACCCCCCCCCTCAGAATCCAGTGCCCTAACCTGCAAGCTACACTATTCTTCCTGCCTTAATTGCCCCAAAGAAACAGACTTTCACAGCCAGTCCCCTGTGCAAACCTCTCAGGCACACTACAGTTAGGCATCTTTCTAAATTACAAAGCTGATTATCTCTCTCCTTGCTTAAAGCCAAGTCTTCTCAGTACCCTTCAGATAAAATCTTAACTCAGCACGGCCTGAGAACCCTTTAAGTTCTTGCTCCCTCCTTCCACACTTCCAGCCTTAAGGCATTGTTTGGAATCCCGGATATAGTACCCACATCTTTTCTCTGTAGTGATGTCTGCCTGGAAAACTCTTATCTCCCTCCCAACCCAAATTTGTCCCTGACTCACTCTTATTTATTTGGGAAGGAGCCATGACTTAGATGTCACCTCCTATAAAAAGACTACCCTGATTGCCCCTTTATAACCCAGGCTAAATGCCTTTCTTCCCTGCTTCCCCAGACCCTGTACCCCTTCTCCTGATCATAGCAATAATAATAGTTAACAATTTTTGAGCATTCATTCTGTGCCAGGTGCTGTGCTAAAGTCACTTGAGTTATTGAAGCAATATCACACAGTAATTAAAGGTGCAGGCTTTAGGACCAAGACTATCTGGATTTGATTCCTGGCCTGATCACTTAAAGGGCTGTGAAACTTAGGCAAATCACTCAACCTCTCTTGGCATCTCAGTTTCCTCGTCTGTAAAATGGGGATAAGAATAGCACCTATCTCATAGGAGTGTTGTACATGTGAAGGGCCCAGTACATGGTAAGTGCTTAATAAATGTTAGTTGATAACTATTATAATGTTATGTCCTTGTAATGACTCTAATTCATAGGTGAGAATCTAAAAGGTAACTTGACTTCGCCTTGATTATATAGGTAAGTAGCATACCTGGGACTTGAACTTGATGCCAAGGTCCATGCTACACTGCCTCCCATTGTAGAACCCATCACACTGTAATATTATGGTAAATAGTAATAACTGTTTACTTGTCAGCCTCTCCCTCTAGACTGGATGTTCCACGAGGGTCACTGCCATCACACCAGTCCAGAGACACAGTTGAGACCCTAGTTACATGAATTAATGATGCTGAACAGCTCAGACAAGCTATTCAGAAGATGGAGGTGGTGGTCATAACACCCTAGCTTCCCCTGCGGTGTGCTTGGGAAAATGTCTCAGTGACTTCCTAGGATTAGTCTCTTAGCGGACAAATATTTATTGGTCCAGAAACCGGAGGTGCTCTTAAATGGGAAAAATCACATTAGGAATAGCAGGCAGGATACCCCCAGATAAGCATTCCCCTAAGTAAGCCCTGTCCTTGGCTAGGCAGCCTCTTCTAGTCTTATAAAATGCCTCCCCTCATCATCAGCTGCCCCTGGTATTGAGGTACCCACCTGCCAGCTCCCTGTTTCAAGGAAATAGAGCATCAAAGACCTTAGTGGCTTCAACGTGAGCATAAACATTACCAGCTGCCAGAGAGGATGACGTCAAATCCAGGCCTGGCTGGCCATGGCCTTGGAGAGGCTCCCTGAGTGGAGAGGCCTGGTGCCCTGGGGATCACTGTGAGAGGCAGCACAGGCTGGGAACTGCCAGTTCAGTACCCTGAGGACACATTTGATGGTTCTGTCCATTCTCAAGGACCCCACGACTTGAAATATTTTTCTTTCCCAACCCACTGATGTCAGAAATCAAATAGCTATTCCTTTTCTTGCTGATCCCTTTTTAGGAGCATCAGATCAGCATGAACTTGACAGGGTGACCTCTTGGACTTGATATCATTATACCTAAAGCAAAGCCTGTATGGCTTTGAGGTTAAAAGAGCTGGCTTGAGTCCCAGACTGCCTGGTTCCACCACTTGCCTAAAGATTTCTGACTTTGGGCAATTTCCTGGGGTCATGGTTTACTTATATGAGAAGTGGGTAAAATAGTATCTAATTCACAGGATCTTGGTTGGGATTAATGTATACTCAGTGAGTGCCTATCATGTACCAAGTGCTGGGGTCATACTGGTGAACAAAACATAGTCCCTGCCCCGTGGTGTTTGGTGCAGGAAAGCAGACAATAAATTAATAAATATTTAATATATCAGATGGTGGTAAGTGCCATGCAGATAGGTAAGGTACAGTAAGGAGGATAGAGTGTCAGGGTGGGAAGGAGTTCTTTCACTTCAGGGTGGTCTGGGAAGGCCTTTCTGATAAGCTGACTTCTGAGCACATCCTTGAGTGAAATAAGGAAACAATTCATGGGGCCACCTAGGAGAAAACTCTTCCAGGCAGAAGAAATGAGCATGTGCAAAAGTCCTGAAGAAGGAGCATGCGTGGCGTGTCCAAGGGGAAGGCAAGAAGGCCAATGAAACTGGAGTGAAATGGGCAAAGGGGCAAATAGAAAGGATGATGTGAGAGAGGTGGCCAGGGGCAGGGTGTATAGGACCTGGTATCTTACTCTAAGGATTTTGGTATTTACTCTGAGTGAGATGGAAGTCATGGGAGGATTCTGAGCCAAGGAGGAAGATGAACTGTTTTAAAGGATCCTCTGACTTCCATGTAGCAAATAGACTGTATGAGGACTAGGTAGCAGGGAGACCAGCTAGGAGGCTGTTGCAGTTGTCCAGGTGAGGGATGAGAACATCTTTCATCACACTGGTAGCGGCGGGTGGTAGGAATTGGTCAGATTCTGGATACACCTGAAGGAAGAGCTGGTAGGACTTGCTGATGAATTGGATATAAAGTGTGTGTGCGTGTGTGTGTGTGTGTGTGTGTGTGTGTGTGAGAGAGAGAGAGAGAGAGAGAGAGAGAGAAGAGTTAAAGATGAGGGTCACCTGGGTGGCTTAGTCAGTTGAGTATCCGACTTTGGCTCAGGTCACAATCTCACAGTTCATGAGTTTGAACCTTGCATCTGGCTCTCTGCTGTCAGTGCAGAGCCTGCTTTGGATCCTCTGTCCCCCCCTCTGGCTGCCCCTCCCCCATTCATGCTTGTGTGTGTGCGTTCTCTCTCTCCCTCCAAAAATAAACATTAAAAAAAAGTGACTCCAAAGTGTTCACTAAGTGAGGCGAGGAAGACAACTTGTGTAAAGTGTTTATCAATCATGATATGGGCACAAAATAAATGTCCCCAAAATATTAGCTATTCTTTGTATTGATGATTTGCATTTCCTGGACTGTCTAAACTGTCACCTGAGGCTTTGGAAATGTTGAGCTTACCTGGCAATAAGATCATAAGCATCATGCCTAACTATGTGCTGTGAGCCAAGCCCATGATAGAATCTTTACGTAGCAGTACCACCGTGCAAAGTGTATGAAAGCCCTATGAGAAAATGAATACTTGTTGAATTTTTAATGTATTTCAGACATTTTTCATTTAATCCTTTCTCCATCACTAGAATGTAAGTTACATGAGAGATCTTATACCTGGTTTGTACTGCTACACATGTCTGGCACATAGTAGTTCCTTAGTTAATATTTATTAGATGAAATCTCATTGTTATAGTTGGAAGTTGAGTAACTTCCCGAGGTGGAGCTGGGTTCTGATAAATATTTATTGGATAAAGGGTTGAATACATGGGTATTATATTACCATTTTAGAAAAGAGGAAACAGCTAGTGGCAGACTAAAGATTTCCTGACCCTTGAGCATGGACGCTTTCCATGGCCACACTTTGGGGCCTCATATACTCTTTGGCTGTGTTTGAGGATACCTAGGAATTTGATGATCCTGACATTATCATATGGTGTACCATAATTTGTAAAAACCCTGGATTGCTCAAAGATCTAATGGTAGATCAGACTGTGATGCTGTAGTAACACAATTCTAAATTTTTGTCTTCATAAAACTGCATAGACTTACAGCATTCATTTTCTAAAAAATCTATTTTTGAGAGAGAGAGAGAGTGTGTGTGAGCAGGGGAGGAACAGAGAGAGGAGACACAGAATTCGAAGCAGGCTCCAGGCTCTGAGCTGTCAGCACAGAGCCTGATGTGGGGCTCGAACCCATGAACCGTGAGATCATGACCTGAGCTGAAGTCGGACACTTAACTGAGCCACCCAGGCGCCCCTCATTTTATCTCATTTGCCCAAGGTCACATGGCTGTAATGGATGGAAACAAAATGTGAATTCAGTCTTCCCACATCAGAGCCCCTGTTTGTTCCCCCTATTCAGGGGTTTTTAACCTGGGGCACAAGTTCTGTTAGGGGGGTCTCCAGATGTACTTTATGCTACCTTCTTCCCCCAACACCGTGTGCTTACGAGCAGGTGCATTTTTGGGGAGAAAGGGTTCATAGCTTTCATTACATTCTCCAAGGGGCCTATGATCCAAAGGTTTACTTTCACTTTATCTTAGTATCTTTTTCTGTTTTTTGTTTTGTTTGTTTTGTTGTTGTTGTTGTTTTTAAACCCCAAATTTATTCTCTCACAGTTCTGGAGGCTAGAAGTCCAAAATCAAGGTGTTAGCAGGGCCATGATCCCTTTGAACTGCCTCTATAGGGAAAAATCCATTCCACATCTCTTCTAGCTTCTGGTGGTTGCCAGCTTCTCTTTTTTTATGGCCACATCACTCCAATCTCTGCCTCAGTCTTCACACTGCCTTCTCCTCTATTATTGTTATTGTAACTTTTATTTTTAAAACTGCTTTTAGATGAGAAGGAAGAAAAAGGAAGGAAGAAGTGGGGGAAGGGGGTTGTAGAGACAAAACAGATGCCAATTTTTGTTTCCGGAGTTACAAGGGAGAGAAGGCTAACATGACTAAAGAAGCCACAAATTAAGGATGTTGAGGCAGGATCAGAATCCAGTCTTCTGGCACCAATTCCAGGGCTCCTTCTGGTTCCCGTTACTACTCATTCATTCATTCATTCACTCGTTCATTCAACAAATTTGTATTGAGCACCTGCTACGTTCCAGGTACCATGCCAGGCTCTGGGAATGCTGCTGTGGCAAACTCTGGCATCACAGAGTTCATATTCTAGTAGGGAAGCCAGATAAAGTAATAATGATGACGACTATTATGTCAAGTGCGATTAAAAATGACGTCACAGGACGGGGAGGAATGGGAACGGCATTTGAGATGGGATGTTCTGAGCTCAGAACTTCCAGTTGCTGTCTACGGACTCCAACGAAGACAGCGCTCCCGGATGCCAGAGCGCGCTTCATAAACCTCTCCCACTTCGCCTCGCTTAGCCTCACCAGGGTGGGGACTGTCGGGAGAGGGGCGTGCACACGGAAGGGTCAGAGCGCATGCTCTCTCAAGATCGGTGGCTCTGAGGATTTTGATAGTACGCAGGCTCCTCCAGTTAAGGCGAGAAGGCTCCGCCCAATAGGTGTTTGCTTTTGAGGTTGTGGTCCCGCCCTCCGGCCCACTTTCTACTTCCGCTTCCGGCTCTGAGGCTGTGCAGGTCGAAAATGGTGGTGGCAGCTGCGTCCCGGTTTTCGGGGCTGCTAGGTCGGTCCGGGGCACAGCTGGGGCGGTCCATGTCGAGTGGCGCCCACGGCGAGGAGGGCTCAGGTACTGGAGTTGCGGTCGGCGTGGGGGGCCTCAGCCCCACTCGAGCGAGGCGGGGCCGGACTGTGACCTTGGCCTGGGGCCTTGGGGGTGGGGGGTGAGAAACGGGGCGGGCGCCACACCAGGCCTGAGCGGTCGTACCCCCTTCTGCAGCTCGCATGTGGAAGGCCCTCACCTACTTCGTAGCTCTTCCTGGCGTGGGAGTGAGCATGCTGAACGTCTTCCTGAAGTCGCATCACGGAGAGCACGAGAGACCCGAGTTCGTCGCCTACCCCCATCTCCGCATCAGGTCCAAGGTACGCTCTTGTAGGCTCTTAGAGTGTCCGTTCTCCTTTTATTATAAATGCCTAGTGCAGGTTCTTCATTCTCTAAAATCCTGTGTGCCTGGCGTGTACAACAATTTCTCATTTAATGCTCACAAATAAATTTGTATTTTCTCTGGTTTTATGTAAGGGTAACTGAGACTCGGGGGGGCCACATCTGTTTTTCTTCAAGGTCATACAAAAGTGCCCTTAAGTTTTCCTTTTTTTTTTTTTTTTTTTTTTCTGATTCATCCCACCTCTGTCTTCTATACTGTTCTGAAACTGTGGGTTGTATAAGACTTGGAGATTTGGGAATCTCCCTTACGGAGGCAAAGTCAGAAGGTGATTCACCTTTCTAGGACCTGGGCATTTGGCAGGGTACTAGCTGCATAATGAAGAGACTAACAGCTTCTCTTATTCTTATTTCTGCTAGTTATCTTCTCAACTGTTTTGTCCTTTGCTATTGATGTAGATGTAATCATTTGTTTTCCATTGTTTGTTGTAAATATTCTTAACAAAAGACCCTTCTGGCACTTTAATAACTGTTACATCACTTAGCCCAGGTAGGGCTGGCTTTATAGAAACTTAAGCTAGAGTCTTACATTCAGAATTTTTGAGTCTGAGCCCCACTCCCACCCGTGTACAGTAGAAGCCATATAGCAGGATTTCTCAACTTCAGTACTGTTGACATTTGGGGCTGGATAGTTCTTGTTGGGGCAAGGGGCTATCCTATGAGACTTAGGATGTTTAACAGCATCCTTGACCTCTACCCACTAGATGCCCTACCCCAGATGTCTCCAGATATTGCCCAGTGTCCCTGGAGGGGCAAAATCCTCCAGGGTTGGAAACCATGCTTTTCAAAGGGAGCATGCAAAATAATTGAGGAAGGTAGGTTGCAGTTTCCAGTCCAGGGATTTGTTTTATATCTGGAATGAAGCCCAGAAGTCTGCATTTAAATAAGCATCTCCTCCCCCATACTCCTCTTCCATTCTGATACAGGTGATGTGATTCGTAAAGACAGCACTGATAGACTAGTTGCCAGGTATTGTCTGTCACATACCCTGTATCTTAAGCAGTTCATGGCAGTCTCAACTCTTCTCTTGAATTGCCTAATTGACATCTTCACTCCACAGCCCTTTCCCTGGGGAGATGGTAATCATACTCTATTCCATAACTCTCACGTGAATCCACTTCCGACCGGCTATGAAGATGAATAAAGAGAACCTGGACCATAACCCATTGGGGACCACAGCACTGGTTTGGACCATGACTCTGCACACGGACCAGAAAAGTATATGGGACCTTAAGCTCACCTTCCTTACTTGTATCAAATGATGACCAGTATACTGATCTTCCATCCCTTTGTTGTGGCAGGAGATGGCTTAAATAAATAACTTAGATTGGTCCATGAGCTGGAGTTGCATTCTTTGGTGGTGTTTTTCCCTTGGAAATCAGCATTAATGTTATTTCTGTTTCTGCCGTGAAGGTTTATGGCCACCATTTATAGGCCTGTAGAAAGTGTTTATATCAGACTTGTCCTTGGTTTCTTATGCCTGGGGTGGGTAAAGCAAAGGGACCATGAGTGGAGCGGATTTAAGAATTGAGATTGGGTCTTGACAGATTTTGGGTGGCAAAGATACTGAGTGGCCAGTAGAATACCTGCAATTAATATCTGAAAGCAGTATCTTTGATTCTCTAGAGAAAGTGCTTCCTGTGTCCTAGCCTTCTCTTGTCCCATTCCACCAGCATTTGTTGAAGAATACTCCCAATGGATAATTTTCTCCAAAGGTGTCAAGTTCTCATCTTGGGGTCATCTCTTAGCACCCTGAAGGCTGAAATGGTCAAACTTTTGGAGAAATGAAGGCAGTATGACACATTTCTGCATATACCATTGGCTTTATTTGTTTCTGGAATTAAAACCTTCTTATAGCACTAAGAATTAAGGAGAAACAATAGTAATAGTAACAAAGTCACCCTTAAAGAGCCATTCATTCTTCCTCAAAATTTAAAATCTCTGAAGTAGCTGAGATAGTTGGAGTCACTTTATGGGGAGGATGAAGTCAAAAAAGAATGAAGAACAGTCAGAAAAAAATATTCCCTCAGTACCAATTACAGTGGAAGAACATGGTTGGCTTGGAGCTGGTTTTATTCTTGAGGCTCAATCAGACAGTTGGGTAGTAAAGAGCAAGAGGCTACCAGGTTTTGGTATTGCACAGTACACACAGTAAACTAGTACTGCAGAGGTGAGGCAAATGGAAACACAAGGCATGAAAGCCATTTACAGTAAGGAAAAAAAGGATCCCTGCTGTCTTTACCATTTTGTGATCTAACCGCAGCCTGTGCTTGTGCTTCCAAGTCACTATGGACCTGTTGTACTTGTGGCCAGTCTGAGGTCAGAACAGATGTACTTAACTTTGGCTTGCTGCCTGGCATCCCTCAACCGGGTTCCAATGATCTCTTCTAATCCTTGTATAATGGACTGTAACCAGTCAAAAATATAAATGTAGAATGTCTTGAAATGACATTAAGGACTGGCCATGTTAAATACGAAGTAGTCATTGGTAAATTGGAGAGGATAATAGAATTTTTGCCTTCTGTAAGCTGTTTCATACTATATTGGGTATATATGTGTGAACCAAATTACTCAATATATGCAGTTTTGGTGATTACCTGACATTCCAAAGTGTGTAAGTGCTCACCTGATCCTGGCATTTTTTTTGTGCAGTTATATAAGCATATTATTTGTGTAGCTTACTGTGGGAATAAACTTCAGAAATCAGTGAGATTTCTAATTGTTATAGCACACTATTTCACTTAGATAAATCTTCACTTTTCACCTTTAAGTTATAAAACAAAACTCTCCCTTAGTGTGCATATGGGATATGTGGGGTTATAGTGTAATAGCTGTTCCATAAAGTGCACTGAGTTCTCCAGGGGCAAATAATGAAACTAGATGTTACAATTTATTCCATCTTCATGATTACAGACATTCCAGGGCAGGGTGGATACATGAGGCAAATAAAGCAAACTCTTTAACCTTTTAACCAGATGCAGCATTTTGGCAGTTTTAAGATAATACGGGTTGGCTTAATTGACTTGGGTTGAAAACTGGCAACAGCAGATCTTTGCAATTTAGGATGTTCCTCCATAGTTACTCCATGAAATCTTAATTCCTAAACTACACTGCGAGCTCTGAAATGGTTTTTACTGCAATATTCTTCAAGCTTTCACATCTTAATCTGAAATCTGACACCTCTTTTTAAGGCAGGGAACTCTGTTAAAGTTGTTTTCCTGTTGGCTAACCCAGTCCACCAGCAATCTTAACAGTTCTGTAGAAATAAAACCATGCTCCCAAGCATTGATTAAAACTTGTGCTGGGATCCCTTTTTCAGAGCATTAGCTCCCTGAGAGAAGAGATCCTAACCAATCGCTTCCATGAATAATCCCAGTACAATGTACCTCATGTCCTTCAGAGCAAAACTTAAGAGGTTAGGCAACCCTGATCATCCTGACAAGTCTATCAGTGTTCACATACAAAGGATACTTAAAGCTTATCCCAGATCATAATCCTAAGAAATCATTCAGTTTTAGCACATGGAGTTCCTGCAAGATGCCAGAGTAAGAAATCCTCTCAAAGCAAAGAGTGATGGTTCATCCTCTTACACAATTGAGAGGAAATTAAGGAGGAAAGAAAACTCCCTCCTAAACTCATCAAATCGATGGCTATTTTAACAGCCTTAACTGACGAAATCCAGTGTCCTCTATTTCCTGATTCGAGGAGTCCATTTTCAAGGAGACTGTCAAGGTCAAGAAGAGCTTTCAGGCTTTTCTTTGCCATGGCCCATGAATTCCAGTCCTTCAATGGGGATCTCCTTCTCCTTTATTGCTTTCTGATGGAAGGAAAAACACATGAAACAGATCTATATGAAGCTTGAGGACCAAACTTTGTAAATACGATGGCACAAAACTAATAAATCAGATTGGACCAAAACAAAAAACAAACAAAAAAAAAAACCCAACCATGATTCAAGACCTGTACTTTTTAAAACCTGAGTACCATTACGAAGAAATTAAATGTAAGACCAGAGACAGATTGGAAAAGTGGTGTGAGGAATCGTCAAAATTCAAACATGGAATTTAAACAGTATCTCCACTCTACTGTGATGGGCACAAACTCAAATCTGCGTTCCAGGACTTATGGCTATGTGACCTTAAGGAAGCCTCACTTTCCCATCTGTAAATAGGACAAAGATAGCAACTTGGAATTACCCTGTGGACGTTTTAAATTAACTGGGAGTGCTGTGCCCAGTGCTGTGCTTACAATCTAATTCATTGAACTGGAATGAACATTTCCTAGCTGGCTGGCAGTCCAGAAATCAAAAAGGCCAATGAAGGAACTAAAACAACAAAATCAGTCCAGAGACTGACGTCTAACAGGCCAGAGATACTTAACACCGCGCTTCCCCCTCCAACGTAATAGTGGAATAGTACACTACCGCAAAAATCAAGGAAACGATTCTGGTGAACTTGCACTAATCACTTCCTGTTTGGGGGCGTAAGTGTTCCATGTATAAAATAAGAACTATGCCCACTTTGCAAGTTTAGGATGAGGACCAAAGGATGCTACTGTGCTCCGTAAGACGTAAAGCACTGCAAAAATATTTAACTTTGTCATTCAGAGAGATACCAGGCAGCCTGGTAGTGATGATGGGGAGACAGCTCCTGCCACTGCCCTCACTGCGGCTTTTCTTCACCCTCCCAATTCCAACTCCCGCAAGATACTACGCGTGTGGCCCGGGACACCGCAGAGAGGACGAGAGGGTCCTGGCCAACTGAGCGCTCACCTGAACACACTGCTGGTAGCGCTTGAAGAGGTCGGTGCACGGGTCCCCGGAGCCGTCCCCCTTGAGGAACTTCTCGGCAAACCAGCGATTAAAGCACTGGTCGTACTCGCGCTTCATGTCAGTGCAGGCCTCCCCTACGCTGTTCATGGCGGCGGCGGCAGTAGTGGCGGCGCGCTCTGATGTCGTCACTCTTAAGCGCGTCGCTCGACTTTACGTGTGGACGCATTACGGCGGCCGAGGAGAGAAATGTGGGCGCGTGCGGTGTTGCTGGGCCATCGGTCCTGGATGGGCTGGCACCGGGGCTTCACCTCCAAGACGGATCCTCAGGTAAAGGCCGGGGGTGTCTGGGCGGGTGGTGAAGCAGGTCGGGACACGGAGCAGGTCCCACCCATGACCCCCATTCTCCGCCTCATCCGCCCAGGGTAGTGGCCGTGTCACGGCTGAGGTGATCGAGCACCTGGAGCGTCTAGCGCTTGTGGACTTCGGCAGCCAAGAGGCCGTGGCACGACTGGAGAAAGCCATCGCCTTTGCCGACAGGCTCCGCGCCGTGGACACGGACGGGGTGGAGCCCATGGAATCAGTATTGGAGGACAGGTAAAACACTCGAGGCCGCGTACCCCGAAGCCTTGTCTGTTGCGCCTTCGCAGCCATTTGAGGTGGCGATTAGTGTGTCCTTTCACGGAAGGGAAAAAGGCCTTAAGCGAGGTGCAAGAACTTGCCCACGGTCACCCCGCGGGGTAAGTGGTTTCATTCCTCCCCTTGTTCGTTATGGATCCCATCACTCTCGTTTAAAATCCTCCAGGCCTCCCAGTGTAACAAGAACAGTGTTCGAATTGATAACCACCTTCAAGGCCCTACTTCAGAGTCTCTGCCTACCCCTTGGACATACTGCTCTACTCCAGCTATATTACCTTTCTTACTGTTCCTCCAACATTCCAAATTCGTTCCTTGTGTAGGATCTTTGCGTTTGCTGTTATCTTTTTCTTGGATAGCCTGTCTCCTTGGCATCTCTCCTCTGTAAGTCCTCTCCTTCTCCAAATGTCCTCTCCCTTTCCAATCACTGACTTCCTTGTTGGATTTTCTTCTCTTTCTTGATTATCTTATTTTTGTATTTTTGTTGATCTGTCCCTTGTTAGTAGAATGTGAGCCCATATTTGACTTGCTTACTTATTGGATCCCTGTCTCAAAATATGTCCTGTACATATTTTCTGGCCTAGTGATCCCTATGGACATATCTGTAAAAGTGCATCCAGTGTTCAGGGTGTCCAGATCTGTTTATAATACAAAACAACAACAACAACAAAAGCCAAGAAGAGGCCCCTGGCTGGCTCAGTCAGTAGAGTATATGACTCTTGATCTCTGGGGTCGTCAGTTCCAGCCCTATGCTGGGGGTAGAGTTTACTTAAAATAGATAAATGAATTTTAAAAAAATGTGAGGAGTTCTTGGGTAGCTCAGTTGTTTGGGCATCCGACTGCATCTCAGGTCATGATCTTGTAGTTCATGAGTTCAAGCCCCACATTGGGTTCTCTGCTGTCAGCACAGAGCCCACTTCAGATCCTCTGTCTCCCTCTCTCTCTGCCCCTCCCCCCCCTCAAAAATAAACATTTTTTTAAAAAGTATAAGTTTTTTTTTAAGTTCAAGAAACAAAAAGACAGTCTCTAAGTGTACTTCATGGCTAAATACATCATCATACAATGGGATATTTGACAAATAGTGAAACAGCTATATATACTGACATGGAAAGGTCCCAAGATATATTTAATAAAAAAGGTAAAATTCAGAACATTGTGTATGGGATTATCAATACTTTAATGTGTAATCTATTTGGTATGTTCTGGTATATGCATTAAGTCATGTTTTGTTCCCTCAAAGAGCATGCAAGAAACTTAACAATGATTAGTTTTAAAGAAGGTGGAAATGCAGAGGGAAGTTCTAACTTTTCATTTTATACCGAGGGCCAGGACGTTTACAAATGCATAAAGAAATGGGATACTAACACAAATAGTGAGGTAGTATAGTGTAATGCAATACGGGGGCAGGTCTTTGACAAAGTAGTTTTTATTATATAAAAGGGTGCAGCCTCTCTCCACTTCTACCAGTTGTTACCAAATCTTAATATATTTTAAAGATTTAAAAATATATTTAAAAGAAACTGCTCCTTTTTAAAAAGCAGACTCGTTTTGCTGTTTGGGACTACAGTTTCTTGGGAAGGGTCGGTATGTAGCTCATAAAAAGCAGGGAAGTCTACAGTTCTGCCCTCCCCCCCTTTTTTATTTATTTTGAGGGAGAGAGAGAGAATCCCAAGGAGGCTCCGCACTGTCAACACAGGGCTTGAACTCATGAGCCATGAGATCATGACCTGAGCCAAAACCACGAGTCGGACCCTTAACTGACTGAGCCACCCAGGTGCCCCTGTCTTACCCTTTTCTTGATGGGATTAAAAAAAATACATTCCTAGTATAGGTGAGAGCAAAAAATGATTAGCTGCCATTAGTGCCAATAGAGAGAGACAGACCTTTTTGTAACCATAACCTCTGTGTAAAGTGCTTGCTAGGCTCCTGTTTTCTCCTCCCACCTTTGTTTCTTTCACATCCTTTCTCTTATTTTGTCATCTGATGATCAGGTCTACAGAAGTCAAACAGTTTGCCCACAATTACATAACACTTCAAAATAGAAATCTGATGTCATTCTCTTACCCAAGATTTCAGGCTCTCCAGTGTTCTTTAGGATAAAGACAAAGCTTCACCAGAGCCTACAATGCATCATTTAACCTAGCCCCTGCCCACCTCCAGACAGGGCTGTCACCTTCAGTTCCTTGAGCTCTCCATTCTTTTTCCTTCTTGGAATTCTGGGCCCTTGCCTTTATCCTTACCTCATCCCTCCTACGACTTTCTTTTGCTTAAGTTCATTTCCTTTCTTCTTCAGATTTCAACTGCCTCTTCCTCAGGGAGATTTTTCATTTTTCTCTATCAAGTCAGGTTCCCTTTCAGCACCTGTCTCTCATGGTATTCAGTACAGCTATAATTTTACATGTGTTTATACATCCGTCTGAGTAATATTTACTTACTTTAATCTCTACACCCAACATAGGATTTGAACTCATGACACTGAGATCAAGAGTCACGTGCTCTACCAACTGGTCCAGTCAGGCACCCGTATTTGTAATATTTGATTCTCTGCCCCTCTCCTATTGCTTATCCATGTTCCAGGGAGCTTATCTATTATTGCTCATCAAATTCTCAGTGTCTAGCACCAAGCACTCAGTAAATATTTGTTGAATGTTCTTTATTAGTATCTTTAGGAAAGGAGCAAATAGAAGAACAAAGAGGAGTCAGAATTTCCCCAATCATCTAAAGGGGAACTATAGAGAAGTGCAACTATTACTCAGGGAAGAATTAATGAAAAGGGGATTTGGATTTGGTAGGTGGAATAGTGCCTTGGTATTCAGTGGTCTGCAGTCTTGCCATAAACTTGGAAATCAGCTTGGGTTTGTGATTCCATTTTAGAGATGTAGCACTTGTAAGACTTTCATGTTTTTGAACATACTGCCTCACTGATGTTTGAAATGGAACCCAGTTAAGGCAAGTATTAAACCATTTTACACTAGGTGTAAAAGCACTGAGGCTATTAGAAATCTCTTGGCACATTAATACCTTACCCTGTCATTCGGATTGAGCTAAAAAGCATTAGCACGCTTACATGCCAGGTGCTAAGATTTTTTGTGTTGTCTCAGCTGTCACATACAAACCTGGAAGGTAAATACTAGTATATGCTTTATAGATGAAGAAACCAAGGCTCAGAAAGCTTATGTAATATGCCCCAGAGTCTCACAGGTTTAGTAAGAGAATCCAGGACTTGGAACTCAGAGCCTCAGCTCTCAAATACTGTTCTAGATACGCCGTCTAGGGCACCTGGGTGGCTCAGTCGGTTAAGCGGCCGACTTCGGCTCAGGTCATGATCTCTCAGTCCGTGAGTTCGAGCCCCGCGTCGGGCTCTGTGCTGACAGCTCAGAGCCTGGAGCCTGTTTCAGATTCTGTGTCTCCCTCTCTCTGACCCTCCCCCATTCATGCTCTGTCTCTGTCTCAAAAACAAACGTTAAAAAAAAATTAAAAAAAAATAGATATGCCATCTAAAGTCAGCCTCTAGAATGTTAATTCTCTCTTATCTCAAGAGGGACTCAGATGATGACAGCTCTGACTGCAGCCAGATACTTCAGTACTTAGGCTGTCCCTCAGAGTCTTAATCGAACTGAAAATTCTTAGCCAAATTGATTAACTCTCATTCCAGTCTGCATCAAATTAGAAATTGATTAGGCAGGAGGGAAAAGGCTTATTATAGATGGAAATAGAGTGATGCCCAGAAAAAGGACTTGTGGTAGCCCAACACCAGCAGCACAACTCTTATCTGGTCAGTCCAAGGGCTGATAGAGGTACTTCTTCCTCAGTGCTGCCATAGTGCTTTCCATTAAACTGCTTTTTATTAGCATCTTCCAGTTACTGGTTAATGTGCCATGTCTATAAACTTTAGAGGGCAAGGATTTCTAGTTCACAGAAGCCTTTCTCAACCAGGATTTTTCATCTGAACCAGAACGCATAAAGATTCAAGTGGCTTTTTTCAGTGCTTCCAAGGAGTACATAATTCATACTAGCCCAGAGAGATAGTTGATTTATTATCACATTGGGTGCCCTACAGCATTTGGGCTTAATCCTCTTGTCAAACCCTGAGAAATGAGGTAAGGTAGACATTTAGTCAATCAGTAATTTAGAAGCACCTAAAAATTTCATTGGGTCCCATTTGGATTTTGTGTGATTCTGAGATCAAGAAAAGTTAGGTGACTTGCCAAGTGAACTACTGAGGTGCAACCCTCACAGAGACCCTGGGTTCAGTAGTCTAGGATTATGGAAATAGGAAGGTGTGGATTTCTTCTGGAAACAACTCCATCATAATCAGTATTTAAGTAAAAATGTGTGGTATTTAAAAGAGTGAATTTTTTCTGGAAACATCACTTACATAGAAAACTGGATTACCAAATGAGTGAATAAATCCATTGCTATTACATCTGTGGGGAAGCAGTAGCTTTTCACCACCTGTTGGTGGTACCAGAGGCTTACTTCATCAGACTCTTCAAGTGCCCCGGGACAATTCAGTCTTCAGTCTGTAGGGACTAGGCAGGCAATGCATGATTACAGCAGGTTAAGTGCATAGGTGTACTGAGTGGTGGGGACTGAGGTGTGCACTAACCTGTGTGCACTAACTCTTTCTGAAAGGAGCAGGTGCTATTCGGCACCCACCTCTTACCGTGGTGAAAATGCAGGCCCAGCATTATCAGATCTTCTTTAATATTTAATCTTCCCAGCAATTCTATGAAGCATTCCACGAATAAGGAAACAGGTACATGGAGAGGGTAACTTGCCCATGTGCCATGTGTGGCACTAAGATTTGAATTCAGCTGACTCAGGAGCCCTGAGTCATTTTGTTATACCACCCAACAGAAATATAAACTCGAGAAGGTCCAGTGGTTACCTTTACAGATAATTTTTATTTTGTTCTCCAAGTTTTCTTAAGCCCCTGTATGGTTTAAAAAAAAAAAAAAATCAAGTGCAACCTTCATTTTTCTGGCAAGAAAGTGAAGGTCTGGAAAGATCATTCTTATTCAAGGCCACACAGTTAAGATAGTGCCAGATCCTGGAACAGACTCCAGCTCTGTCTGGTCCATACCATGTTTATTGTGTCTAGCCCTAGGGTAAGTGCCACAAAAGAAACAGAACTAGGCCTTTCCTAGAAGAACCTTATCATGACAACTTAGCCCTCTGCAGCCTTTGCCTGGATGTTCATGTAATGTCCTTGCCCTTTTGTCCTGTTAGGCTTAGCCCTCAGTCTATGTCTGGCTCAAAGTGGAAGGAGTTTGCCTGCTCCCCTATCAGTGATTGAGTAGAGAGACTGCTTATTTTTCAGCTCAAGTATCTAGAAGCAGACTCAGACATTTTGCCATGCACTTGTAAACCTTCAAACGGCAGCGAAGCCCCATAGATATGTTCAATTCCAGTTTGGTTTCATTAGCTTGCCATTTGGATACTTTAATGAAGCCATGAGGCCCAGAGAACAGTGGGAGATTCTTGAGCTATGTAAGGGCAGATACTTTCATATTCATAAAGGTGGCTACAGTGAAAAAACAACTCATCTTATGGGTACAAGGGGTACAGAACTGTGCTCAGACTCCATCCTGTCACTTAGGAGCTAATATCCTTAAACCACTAATAACCACTCTTGAGCAAGTTTCTTCACCAGCCTGGAAGCCCATTTCCCATCCCAACAATCCAGTGGTTTCTTGCCCATCCTTTAGCAGTGACATCACCTATTCTGAATGTCTGTTCCTCACCCAGGCTAGATTAGGTGCCCCCTTCTATTCCCTTGGCAAGCTTTGCTTACCTGTTAGATTTAACACATTTTATTGTAATTGCCTTACCTGTCTTCACCAAAAGCAACTTACCCATGGTTGAACATATCAGTCCTGAGGAATAATTATCACTTACCTCACTGAGTGGTTGAGAGAATCTATCAACTGCAGATTGTTATTTGGTCTACTGTTGACAAGTCCTCTATCTTTGAACAGTAACCACAACTCAAGAATATGCTGCTCCATTTTTTCCATTCTTGACCCTCTCCACCCATGCTCTAGAAGCCTATTCTCTGAGAAGGTAACCTTGAGCTTCTGGTTTTGTAGATGTCTGTACTTGAGATCTGACAATGTGGTAGAAGGCAACTGTGTTGAAGAACTACTACAAAATGCCCATCGAGTTGTGGAGGAGTATTTTGTGGCTCCCCCAGGTATGTTTTGCCCAAAGTGGTTTAACTGTCCCTCAGTGAACTAAGAACACAGTGGTAGCTTTGAGGCCCAAATTTTGCTACATGAAAGTATTTTGAAAAGTATAAAGTAGGAACTAGGTGAAGGTGGTCAAAAGGTACAAACTTCACTGTAGAACAGAATGACTATAGTTTACAGTACTGTAGTCTGTATTTGAAAGCTGCTAGAGAGTAGATCTTAAAAGTTCTCACCACAAGAAAAAAATCAGAACTATGTGAGATATTAACTAATCTTGTGGTAATCATTCTGCAGTATATACATATATTAAATCATTGTGTTGTACACCTTAAACTTACAGTGTTATGTCAATTATTTCTCAATAAAACTGGAACTAATGAAAAAAACCCGTATTTATTAATAGTGAAAAAAAAAGCATAAATCAAATACAGGTGGTGGCATTAAGGTGGCAGTAGAGTCCAGGGGTCATGTTTCCTTCTAGGGACCAGTCTGTAATAGGAATGAACAAAACAGCCCTGTGGCGGGGAGAGGTGTATACAGTGGCACATCTGGAGCTCAAGCTCTGCCTAAAAGGGCATTCACTGCTCCTCATTCAGTGCCAGGCAGTAATGTGAGCCCATATTCCCAGAGAACCCAGACATCTGGCATTTTCGTTGGGTCACCGGGGGGTATTTCCCAAATTTTAAGTATGGGAGCTAATTCAAAGATTTAAAAAACAAACAAAACAAAACAAAAAAAAAAAAACCACATAAAACATACCTGCAAGCCAGATGCATCCTGGGAGCCATCAGTTTGCAACCCTGGTGTTGAGATTTGCATCTTTAAAATTTGCTGTGACTATTATAAATGAAAACTTAAAAATAACTCTGGGCCAATAATAAAATCCAGAATCCTGGGTGGGTTGAACTTTTTAGCTCCTCTACAGATGGGTGGGTCTTCAGAATGCAGAACTGCTGCACCCGTCTGGACATGTGGGAATGTGAGCTTGAGCACTCAGGTAGATGGTTTTCCAAATGCCAGCTTCACAGTCAGGAGATCACCTCAGAGGAGAACCATTCTAAGTAGTCTCAGAGACAAACATCAGTCCCCCAGTGCAAGGATTACCTCTTTGATCAAGATTAGTCAGTCAAGACCAGTCAGTTAAAGGAAAGCGCTGCTTGAAGCCAATATGGGAAAGAAAGCTTAAAAACTTGTGGGCTTGGGCTTGGAGTGCCTGGCTGGCTCAGTTAGTAGAGCATGTGGGGTTTTTTTTGTTTTTTTTTTTTTTGAGAGGGAGAGAATCTTAAGCAGGCTCCACACCCAGTGTGGAGCCCAACATAGGGCCTGATCTCATGACCATGAGATCATGACCTGAGCCAAAATTAAGAGTTGGACACTCAACTGACTGAGCCACTCAGGCACCCTGAGCACATGTGACTCTTGATCTCAGGGTCTTGAGTTCAAACCTCTCATCCAGCGCGGCGCCTACTTAAAAATAATAAAAATTAAAAAAAAAAAAAGGTGTGGGCTCAACTCTTAATCAGGCCCCTGGTTCACTAAACTACCTCAGATTAACTGAAGAGAAAAAAGATTTTATAATTTATCTCAGAGCCTGATAGTTGTCACTATTTTAACAGACATAGCCATTGATCACATATGTTATTTCTCAAATAGAACTCTGTGTCAGACTTTGCTTTTTGGGAAAGTGAATTTACAATTATTAATGTCCTTCCTTCCACTCCTATGTGCATATTAACTGGCTAACCTGTCTCTGCTCCTTATTGAAAAGTGTGCATTTATTAGGATTCACTTGTAACTGTTATTCTTTCAGACATTCAGAAATAACAGGGTAGTCGCTACACTTATTTGCATTGCTTATTTTTCGTGACAAACCAAGTGATAAGTTAGCTCAGTTGAGTCAGTTGGGAAACAGGCTCAGCTATAACATCCTTTTTTGTTATTGTTTTCAAACAGGTAATATCTCTTTGCCAAAGCAGGATGAACAACAGCCCTTTTCACACAACTGACTAGCTATTCATGGAGGCCCAAAGATAGTATTTTGTTATCACGAACACAAATATTTCCACTTTCTTCGGTTACCTGAAAAAAAACTGATGTTTAAGTGATTTTTAGTAACTAACTCTCTGAAGACAACATTGGGAAATATCTAGCCAAAACAAGGCAATGAGTTCCTGCTTCTACTGGAAGTAAAAGGTACTGTCACTTTCTGAGGAAATGAATCAAATATTTATTCACACACTGTTCAGTATAGGTTATTCTCCTTTATCTCCTCCCAAAACGGTGGTCTACCAAACTGTACGTAAATCGGTTTTTCTATTTACGTAACTATTAGACAGTGTATCTGATCGCCATATGACAACTTGTGTTGTGCTTTTCAGTTACTGTTTCTGTCATCTAAGAAACCTTGTATCTTTACCAAACAAACTCAAATTTGTTCCTGGGTACCCACTTTATTCAGAGCAGAAGGCTAACTTTCTCCTAATGTCTGAAGAGTGTTCAAAGTAGACTCCAGACAGCTTGGGAACTCCTAACCTACAATCATCCACCATCCCACAAAGTTATTACACTCAAAATGGATACTAGCCATAGCTATAGTTTTTCTGAAAAGAACTTACAATAAAAATAACCCTGGAATAGCTAACAGTACTATATCGAACACTAAAAATTTGCTAAGAGGGTAGATACTATATTAAATGTTCTTACCACAAATAAATCTTAAAGTAGGGAGGAGACTTGGGGAGGTGATGGATATGGTTATAGCTTTGACGGTGATCCGGTATACGCTTAACCCCAAACTCATTGATTCGTATACATTAAATAAGTACAGCCTTTTACATATCAATCATACTTCAATAAAGTGGCTTTTTAACAAAAAGACCCAGGTCTGGAACAAAGTAGCCTCCCTGTCCCCACCACGATTACTGAATTGAGTAGAATCCAAGATACTGGAGTTTTTTGATTTTGTGTTTTAAGAAGGCTCAGGTACCAAAGTTAAGTAAAACAGATTGAGGGATAAAAGTGATAGAAGCAAAAATTAAAGAGATTTTTCCCCCCTCCAAACCGCCAGAGTTGGCTTTAAGAATTTTCCAGTGATCTTTATGCTGCTTCCAACTTTAAAAGGTCTGTTTTATTCTTCTCATTCCTTTGCCCTATCTTAAATGCTCCTTTTTTCTTTAAAGTGGCTTCATTTAGGGGCACCTAAGTGGCTCAGTTGGTTAAGCATCCGATTCTTGGTTTCGGCTCAGGTCGTGATCTCACAGCTTTGTGGTTCAAGCCCCGCATCGGGCTCTGCACTGGCAGCACAGAGCCTGCTTGGGATTCTCTCTCCCTCTTCCACTCACGCTGTGTGCCTCTCTCTCAAAATAAATAAACTTAAAAAAAATTTTTTTTAAATAATAAAGCACCTTCATTTATAAACTTGGCCTTCAATTATAAGCCTGAACCAACTCTTGGGATTGAAATTTTCAAAACCATCATCATAGCAACTATCTTTGTCCCCAAATAAAGTTATCCACTCCTGCTCCTTACCAACTGGGTACAGCTGCCACTACAACTCAATGACTTTTTTTTTTTAAATCAGTGTGCCTATTTGGTGAAATCTATTAACTTAATCAAGGACAACCACACATGTCAATTACTAAACGTTTAAAATATATTTCTAAACAGAATGGGCCGACTCAGTCACAGTAACTGCTGATCTCCATAGTAGAGCAACCCACAAAGACACAGCACTGATTTTTTTCCCATAATCAGGGGTGAAAAATATACAACTTATTTCTGAACCAAAACCACAATTTCTGCAGTTTATAATGTTTCACTGCCAATATGGCCCTGGTAGAAATTATGTATTTTATTTCCTTAAAAAAAAAATTAAAAAAATTTCCTAAGACACTAAATCATCAATCTGGAATGTAGATTCTGAGCACAAAGAGCTCAGTTCACCTAAAAAATAAAGAAAAATTTCCCATCACCTGTCTCAGTAGGGCCTGAAAGGAGAGAAGTAGTGTGGGGAACCCCTGCTTTGGTATGGAGAGTCACGGCCCCTTGACCCAGAACGAGACCGTGAGTAGCCATAGCTGGTGCTTCTCTCTGGATAAACTCGGATGTAGGAAGTTTCACCCTGAAATTCAAACAAAAAGAGTGAAGGAAAAAATAAGACTCAGAGAAATACAGCACACTAAAACTTAACATGGCTGCCTAACAATAATGGTTAAGTACCGAGCACTTACTGTTTGTCTGGCATGATGTCATCTCATTAAACCTTCACAACAATGCTATGCCCTAGGTAGGTTTACCAGCACATTTCAACAATGAGGAAAACAATGTTATAATCTATTCCAGGGTGACACATACAATAAATGACAACTTCACATGTTGTAAATGAGCTGAAATACTAGCTACTACGATTAACATATCTGAATTACTACCACTGACTCCTGAATCTAAGAACTGGAAAGGATCTCAGAGGTCACTCAGTTCAATTCCCTGCCACCTCATATATGCGTTTGAGGATGGGTTCCTATGGAAGAAGCTAACCAGTATTCAACACCTCTCAGGTGTCAGGACCAGGGTTAGATACTCGTAAGTTAGCTTCCTGGCAAGTCTTAGGAGACAGTGCTATTATTGTTCCTGTTTTGCATATCGAGGGACCAAAGTTCAGAGAATAACTCTGCTAAGAAATAAATGAGTGAGTGGCAGAGGAGTCATGTCTAGGCTGGCCTGTGTTCAGGCCCTTTGCCCTCAACCAACACTCTCAAAGGATCTAAAGATGCTAAGATGAAAGAAGTCAGATGTGGAATTCCCTAGGTAAAGTCAGTAATTGGATTTATCCTTACTGAGACCCTGCTTTGCAGTGTAACTAAGGACCAGATGTTTTGTTTCTGCTCCAAATTCAGTCTGAGTAAAAGCAATGTTAAGCTGTGTACTTTCCAAGCCATAAAATTAGGGAATTATATGAATCCTTAGAAAAAGAAATAGATCCTTGGGGCTCCTGGGTGACTCAGTCAGTTGAGCGGCCAACTCTTGATTTCAGCTTAGGTCATGATGCCAGGGTTGTGGGCTCAAGCCCCAAGTCCATGCTCAGTTTGGAGCCTGCTTAAGATTCTCTCCTTCTGCCCCTCTCCCTCACTCGTACTCACTCGCTCTCTAAAAAAAGGAAGGAAGAAAGAAAGGAAAGAAAGAAGGAAGGAAAAGGAAATGGACCCAGAAATTCATATCTCCAGACATCTAAATCCCATAAGTCAGGACAATATAACCAGTAAAAAAAGAATGTCCAGTTGTTCTGCTCTCTGGTCTCAATGGTATCAAAAGGACAGTCAACATGTGAATCAGATAGAAAGATCCAAAGTAGCAGCTGCCTTCTTGAAAGACATCAAGAACTAAGTCTTGAGGGTAAGGCCATTATAAGAAAATGCCAAGATGGCTAAGGTTTCAAAGAGGATCCTGCACTACTTTGGGAAAGGAAAAATTAAGTGTACAACTTGGCCCAACAGCAGTACCTAGAAAAGCTGAGATGCTGAGGCTGGCTTGCAGAACCCAGACTAGACCCAGAGGAGGGACAACCATAATGATCAGGTTCACAGAGGTACACTGCAGATTAAACCAGCTGTGAAGGGAATGGTATCACAGAATAGCTCACCACATTATGACAGACTGCACCAGTATTCTCTCCGGGTTAAAAATATTATGACTGCAGATTTCTCTGTTATGACCCTGCAGGACTCAGGCATGATGAATTCCTTGGCTTTTCCACTTAAGACAGATCTTTAATGTACTGTGAGGTCCTCAAATGGCAAATGCATGGCCTGTTGCTACTTCTCTAGATCGGCTTCAGGTGGAGTGGCCTGGGTGCAAGCTCAACAGAAGGTGGGAACCCACCTCATGAGAGCGGAATTTGGTGTCATCCAGTTTACGGAGGGCATATTCCATGTCTTCTTTTCGGAGATATTCCACCATCCCCATTCCATCCTTCTGCACATCTGCATAACAGACGTCCCCAGCTTCTCTCATGTGATCCTTCAGATCCTGCCAGCTGCCTGATGGAGGAAGTCCTAGGCATGGACAACATAAGAGGCCATATCCTTCAGCCATGTTAACTGACCTGTTAAGAGCCAGCAATACCTAGGGTCCCTTTCCCATCAATCACTCACTACTTTTAAATCCTGAGGATCCCCAAATCATAAACCGTAGGGACATAAATCCAGAAAAGAGTACTAAAGTATGTGTAGTAAACCACTGTAAGAAGCTGGTCCTAGGCTAATTTTCCAGAGACCAAGCCTTTCCAATGGAGCAAGAAGTCTACCCTATTATAGGTTTGATACCTCTGAGAGTCACAGCCTGCCTTTCTTTATCCTTCATATTTAATATCAAACTCCCAAGACTTTGAGTTCTAATTTTTTTCCATTATGAAATTTATCAGTACCAACTGTTTCTTGCTTACTGGGTTCTCAGAACATAGGAATTTTGAAAGTATCCAATGAAGTAATAACCAAGGTGTAGCTGAAGGTAACAACACACCAAAAAATCTAAAGTTTTTCTTGTAGTAGTGAATGACTGACAAATTAAACAAAGTACCTTTTAAAAGATCACCAACATTCTTCAATACAGTGGGGGGAAAAGGTAAGACTCAGACGCTAAAACTAGTCGGGAATTATACAACCCTACCTGATGTCATGAAAGGGAAATGTGCTCCTGCTCTCAAAGGCTGTGTTTACCGCTCACAGCTCAGGACTGCAGCCATTTCCTAATAGTTTTCTAAGCAGGATTTCAGAGCAGCATGGAGAGAAAAAAAGATATGTATGACATCCTGAAGGAGGGAATAGAGTTCTGGGGTTAAATTACAAAGGGACACAAGATAGGCAGATACTGAGAGGATCACTGTTAAGCACCATAGGAGTCTGTTGTGACAGTGTGAAATTCCTATCTAAGAAAGTGCCAAGTTCTTCAATACATTTCACTCCACCATGGTCTTAAAATGCCCCCGTAATGTGCAGAGGGCCCCAGGTCTTCACCACTGTATTAATATTTTGAAAAGATGCATACACCTCTGAGCTTGCCTCAGATGCATACACCTCTGAGTTTCATCACTTGTGAACATTTCATTTAGACATTTCATTCTATATCATTCTATATTCTGCAAAACATCTCTAAAACTTAAAGTTGTTTTCTCTTTTGTATAATTCCAAAGCCACCACCAAAATCTGGTGTTTTTCACGATCCAAGGCTGAACAGTTATTCAAATCTGGCTCCTGGAATGTCTAGCAAATCTGAAACCTAGTACATTCCAAAAGAAAACATCTATAGAATTCTAGCTCCGGGGTTTTGCCGTCATCTTCCCTCTCAACAGTAGGAAACTCCTTTATAAAAAGCAAATTTATGGGGACGCCTGGGTGCCTCAGTTAGTTGAGTGTCTGACTTCAGCTCAGGCCACGATCTCACAGTTCATGACTTCAGGCCCCGCATCAGGCTTTGTACTGAGAGCACAGAGCCTGGAGCCTGCTTTGAGTTCTGTGTCTCCCTCTCTCTCTGCCCCTCCCCTTCATGCTGTCTCGCTCTTAAAAATAAAAATGAACTTAAAAAAAAAAAAAAAAGGCAAATTTATGTTCTACCAAGGCTGTACTACCAATGCAGTTTCATTTGCAAGATACCTGCCTGCCTCACTGGCAAGACTGCGGGGCTTCAGACTGTGCACAGTCTACTGAAAAGAAAGCCTGTGTTCCATGCAAAGTAACAGCTAACATTTCTTGGAGGCCAGACTGTGTGCTAAGTATTTTACATGCATCACCTTATTCAGTTTGAAAAGAACATACCTGAAACAAGAACTCGGAAATCAGATCTTCTTGTAGGAGGCCCATTCCTCCCACCGCGGGGCCACCCACCCCGACTGCCATAAGTCCTGGGGAACTCCACACGAAGCCGACACTGGCCATAATCATAACCATTCCTTCCATAAATTGCATCCTCAGCATCTCTGCAAAGAAAAGTTTGTGGAGTTAGTGCTGCTCAGGAGGCTGACTGACTTCCCAGTGAGGGGCATGAGTAACAAGTATAAAAGGGAAACCTAGAATTGAGAAAAACAATCTTGATGCACTACTGCTTTGAAGATACTTCATGGTATTAGATTTAAACTTTACAGCTGTCCCACACAGGGTTTTCTAGATATGAAATGATAATGAAACAGTAAACAGATTACTTATAAGAGGATTCATTCAGAAAAAAAAATTGGCAGATAAGTGATTTCATCAGTATATTTCTCTAACCCTGTTAGCAGTTTCTTAAAATGCCCTCCACACACTAGTCCTTTAATAATTAACAAGGATTGGTACCATCAAATCTATAGAAAGAAAAATCATTTAGGGGCGCCTGGGTGGCTCAGTCGTTTGAGCCTGCGACTTCGGCTCAGGTCATGATCTCACGGTCTGTGGGTTTGAGCCCCGCGTCGGGCTCTGTGCTGACAGCTCGGAGCCTTGGAGCCTGCTTCGGATCCTGTGTCTCCCCCTCTCTCTGCCCCTCCCCCGCTCTCACTTTGTCTTACTCTGTCTCTCAAAAATTAATAAATGTAAAAAAAAAAAACAGAAAAAGAAAAAGAAAAGTAATTTAAAAAGAAATCAGGCTCTGGGGAGGAGCCTGGGTGGCTCAGTTAAGTGTCTGATTCTTGATTTCGGCTCAGGTCATGATCTCACAGTGGTGGGATTGAGCCCTATATCCAGTTCTGTCATGAGCGTGGAGCCTGCTTGAGATTCTCTCTCTGCCCCCTATCCCACTCGGACTCTCTCCCTCTCTCAAAAATAAATCCATAAACTTAAAAAATCAGACTGAAATTAGTATTTTGTGAGGAATATGGAACTCTCTCATGTGTACTTTTTCAGCATGGTTTGGAAAACTAAGTTGTGGAGACCACTCTCTGGCTACAGTTTTGCCAGAGAGGTAAATATTCAATGAAGTCACTTCCAGTCTTCCCTAGGGCTCTAGTAGAACCAAGCTGGTTCTCCAGCACTGGATTGGAGAAAGAATGGCCTCAGTGCTTGGAAGGACAAGCAGAGCCGAAGATGTACTAATGAAGGCATCATTCAGTTGTCACAGCACATAATTGCTTACCACCATTCTAGTCACCGGGTTAAAAGCAAGGACCACAACCAGTGCAAACCTGGCTATATTTATAATGAAGTGAAGGAGAGGCAGAGCTGCTAGGGTTGAAGAGCGGATTTCAAAGCAGACTGACCAGTTCCAATCATTACCCTACTTACTAATAGCCGTCTTTGGGTAAGTGCTTTTTATCAAGTTTTCACGTCTCTTAAATGTGAACAACATGCCTCCCTCACAGAGTTGTCCTAAGGATTAAAGAAGGTACTATGTGTGCAGTGCTCTAATGATATCAAAAGATAGCTTTTCTATTATGAAAGAAAGGAGGGAAGAGATGACAATGCAGCACATCACACAGGAAGTTTGTGTTCTAAAGGGCAGCACGGGGGGGGGGGGGGGGTGTTCAAATCCTGCCTTGATCCCTTACTAGCATTCTCTTTTATCAGCAACTCTAAATCCCCAGTTTCTTCATTCATAAGATGTGGCTAACACTACCTCTTTTATAGGTTGTTGAAAACGCTCAAGTGGTACTTGACACATAGTGACTTCAAAAAACACACCGGAACAGTTACAGAGGTGCAACCTCCAGTTTCAGTGTGAAAATGCCCAGTTCCGTTTTTGAGGCAAATGGCAGCTCTGTGGGGATCATCAAAGCCTCAGAGTGCTTCCTACCTCCTCCACAGATGCCCTCCTGGCCCTATACCACTACACCACGTAGGCCAGACACCCTAAAGACAGTCCTTGCAGCAAAGCCCGCCCGGCGCACACTAGGTAAAGCACTCCGTGGGTCAATGCTGGGAAACACTGGGCTCTCATTTCCCCGGGTGGAGTGACCAGTCCAATGCGGCGGCTTCTGGGAACCACCAACCACAGTTCTGAAAGTTCCCAGACCTTTTCTGGCCATCAGGCCTACAAAGTTTGCAAAATCAGAAAGACCCCTTTGAGCCAGTTTAGGGATCAAATGCTTGGGGCCCTAAGCATCTAGCGGTGTCTCCCTCAGAGGAGTGGAGTGAAATCAGACACCCCCCACCCCCGACCATTTTGGAAGTTCTTCCAAAGCCCTGGTGCTTTTAGAAGGACAAGGCCGGGACCTTGTGAGGAGGGGCGCGCGCAGATGGAGATCTGGGCCATCACAGAGACCCCCTTTCACCCTCCAAAGGCAACCACATCCCCGCAGTCTGTTCCCCGCTAACGGCGAGTTCTGGCTGGGGTGAGGGGTGGGCAGGGAGGGCGCCTGGCCACTTCTGCTCTTCACCGAGTCCGAGTCCTCTCCCGGGGGGTTCCGGGCCCAAGGTGCCCTGGGCCGCTTCCCCTGAAGGCTGCCCCTCCAGCCATGAGGGAGAGAACGGTCGCGTGTACCATCCCCGAGGCCTGTCTGGGCGGGCCTGGGCCCTCCACAGGCCCAGCTTTTGTTTTTTAAATAAAGTAAAAAAATAATCCTAGAGGAAGTGACGACGGAGCAAAGGACGGCCAGAGCGGGCGGTGAGAGGCCTCATCCTCCACCCGGGGGCGCCGTGAGGGGTCTGCGCTGAGGGGGGAGGGGAGGCCCCACAGGGGAGGAGGGGAGGCGGGGGCCCAAGGGCCCGGGGGCCCGGGGTCTCGGGCTGGCGGGCGGGCGGGCGGAGCGGGGCCTCACCGGGGGTCCTCGAAGCGCACGAAGGCGAAGGGCACGAGGCCGTGCCGGTTCTTGAGCTCGATCTCGCGGATGCGGCCGTACTTGTAGAACAGGTCCTCCAGGTCCTTCTCGCGCACGTCAGTCGGAAGGTTCCCCACGTAGATGCGCCCGTCTCCCTCGCCGCCGCGCTCGTCCGCCCAGCCCGACATCCGCACCGCCCGACGCCGCGGGCCCGCCGCAGCCCACGTCGCCGCCGCCGCCTCAGCCGGGGTCCCCCCGCAGCGTCCCCGCGGGCTCGGAGGCGCTCAGCCGCACTGCATTGTGGGAACGGCGGAGCGGAAGCGAAGGGGTCGACGGAGGCAAAAAGAATCGTCTTAAAGGGGACGCGCTGCGATGACCGCGCGTGCGCGCAGGCCGGCGCCCCCTGTAGGCGCGTGCGGGCTCGAGGGCGACTAGAGAGAGAGATTGGAGTCCCGTGAATTGGGTTCGATTCCCAGAATTCCTTGAAAGCAATTCACTCGCCTAATTAGTGCACTTGGGCAAGTGACTCAGGCTTCCTAGGCCTCAGTTTTCTGCCTCTGTAGCGCCGCCTGCCTCACAGGCTTTTGTGAGCATTCCCTGTGGCGACGCGGGCAGCGGTCGGAAGGGACCCCGCGGACTGTCACTCAGCTTGCGGGGCGCCGGAGGGAGGGAGCCAGGTCCGGGCCGCAGGCCGACCACGCTGCGGTCTGAAGGAGTCCCGGACGGTGGGCTGGGTGGGGCTGTCGCGGCCCTCAGACTCAGGTCAGTAGCCCTCTGGGTGACCCTGCCCCCATTTAACACTTGCTTACAACTGAGGTCTAAGAACTGACGGGGAACTAAAGTGGGTGTGAGAGCTGAGATGGCCTCCGGAGCTTACTTAGGCTGTGGCATTCAAGAGAGACACGGAGGGAGTGAAAGAGTCTTAAGTATCTCAGCTGTCGTTATAGAGTGCTTTAATCCTCACCGGGGATGGAGGGATTCCAGTGTTACAGGTGAGAAAACTGAGGGGATCAGGATTAGAAGCCGAAGCCGTGCCCCCCACCTGTGGGCCGAGCCTTTCAGGAGCTCGGGTAGACACTCACCTCGGCACTTTTTCACATTTACTTCCCATAGTTCAGGGCACTGAACGTGGGGACGCTCCAGAAATAGAGGCCTTGCATCACAAGAGTCTTGATCGAAAAAGAGCTCTCATATTAAAAACGAAGCCTCTGTGGATTGATGCATAATGGGCAGATAGGCAAAAGCAAACACAGCGGAATGTTAACTGTGGAATCTAGACGGTGGGTGCGTTCAGTCTGTTCAGTGCACCATTCTTTAAACCTTTTTGTATGTCTGGAAATTTGCATAATAAATGGGGCAGGTATGAAACCTGTTAAAAACAAACTCTGGTGTTCGTGTTCTGCCCCGGTCGCCAAAAAAACCCAAACAAAAAAAACCCAACTCTGTTAATGTTAGCAATGAATAGCAACGGAATAAAACCAAACATTTAGGGGCGCCTGGGTGGCTTAGTTGGTTAAGTGTCCGTCTTTGGCTCAGGTCATGATCTCACAGTTGGTGATTTCCTGCAAGCATCAGGCTATTTGCTTTCAGCACAGAGCCTGCTTAAGATCCTCTATCCTCTGACTTTCTCTCTGCCCTTACCCCACTCTCTCTCAAAAATAAACATTAAAAAAATTTTAATATGAAGGTACAGTAGTTGATTTGTAGTTATACCACCTCTGAGCCTTTTAAAATCAAAACAGAAATTAGGCACTCACGCATAACTACTGAGTGTATATCCTTTTTGGAAGGCAGATTGTGATGGTATACATCAGTCCCTGATAATATACATATACCTTTTGGTCCAGTAATGTCACTTGTAGGATTTTATCATCAGGAAATATGAAAATGTTACAGTAAATTATGTTCATTGCATTTTGTGCAGTTAAAAAAATGGAATGCTTGATAATAAGGGAGTGGTCCAACATAATAATATTGAATGTTACACAATTTTTAAATGATATTTTGAAGGATGCTAAGGTCATGCTAATTTAGTTATAATTAAAATGAATTTAAAATGGTGTTTAGGGGCGTCTGGGTGGCTCAGTCAGTTAAGCACCCAACTCTTGATTTCGGCTCAGGTCATGATCTCATAGTTCGGGAGTTTGAGCCCCACATCAGGCTCTGCACTGACGGTGCAGAGCCTGCTTGGGATTCTCTCTCTCGTTCTCTCTCTGCCCCTCCCCTGCTTGCACTCTCTCTCTCAAAATAAATTTTATTTTAAAAAATAAATAAAATGGTGTTTAATATGTACGTTATACACATGTAAATATATATTCTCAAGGAATCTATTAAACTGGTTGACACCAGTTGTTTCTAAAGAATGCAATTGTGGGCATTTTCACTTTAGACCTTACACATTTCTGTAAAGCTGAATATAGTTACTGCAACTCTGTTTCATTTTTATATTCTGGGAAAAAAAAGTAAACAAAAATTTAAGCAGTGTTGCCCAGTTCTGTTCAAGCGAATACACACACACACACACACACACACACACACACACACTGGAGAGGGGAAAAAAAAATATGTGTGTGTGTGTGTATATATGTATATATACACACACACACACATATATATACATTACTTGTAACAAAAAAGCATAGAAGAAAATAACTCCAAATGTTTGTGGAGATACCTTCTTGTTGGAAATGATTTCTATATTTTTATTTATGCTTTTCCGTATTTATCAAATTTGTATTTGGCATGTACTACTTTTATAATTGGAACAAAGCACAATAAATTATTTCTAAAATAAAACAGAACCATCTGTTGTATTCTGGATTATGTAAAGCTTCTAGTTGTTCTTTGCTAGCCTTCAGAAGTCAAGCAGGAAAGAGCCCTGGCCAAATATGATCTTGAGTCTAAGTACAAAGCCTTACTTATAGGAGCTTACATATCCTAAAGGCATCCACAAGTCCAGATGCCTTCCCATTTTGGGGTTATGTTTAGGTGTGTTAATACCTCTTTCTGAGTCCTGCCACTCCTACATGGTTGTTGCCTGGAAAGACCAAACCAAAAAAAAAAAAAAAAAAAAAGCTATTGGAGTCAGCTAAGTAGCCTACTAGTACTCTAGGTGGAAGATTGCTTATAAATAGTAATGATTCAGCATATATTGTACAAAGTCCTAAGGCATGCAATCCCCAGAGGGATTCATACCTAGCCTAGAAAATGTGCCCTTATGTGGAGATATGGCAACTACAGCCTTCCTAGATTAGAAGGAACACAGCTAAATTTCTAGGGGTCGTTTATGATCATCCATGGAACCCCAAAGGGTAGAGTTTTTTTTCTGTGAATTCAGGTACTAACCTTTGCAGTTTAGAACACAAACGAGGCCAGAATTATAGCTTAATGCTTAAAGGGCTCATGGGTTCCATTCTCTACTAAGGCCACAGACCCTAGGCAGGGATGTGCTTTTGAGCTTTTGCTTATTTAGTTATTCAGCACCATTGAGTCCATTGCTATAGTTTAAGCCCTGTAGGAAGCCCATGGCATGTGGTAATACAATTCTGTCCTCAAAGTATATTTCAAGTTGTTATTCAAACAGCCATTGAGAGCCCAGTTGCAATAAAGGTAAACTGCTGTGAGACCGCCTAACACAGTCTTCAAGATTATAAGAAAGGCTTGCAGGAGATGTTTAGGTTGAGCCCTGAAAGACAGTAGGAGTTAATCGTAGGGAAAAAGGGGTGGATTTTTCAGGAAAAAAGGACAGCATGACAGATCACCTCCACAGAAGAGAGAACACCACAGGAGTGCCTGTGTGGCTCAGTTGGTTAAGCATGCAACCTAGGCTCAGGTCATGATCTCACATTTCTTCGGTTCAAGCCCTGCATCAGCCTCTGCACTGACAGCACAGAGCCTGTTTCAGATCCTCAATCTCCCTCTTTCTCTGCCCCTCCCCTGCTCACTCTCTCTCTCAAAAATAAGTAAACATTAAGAACAGAGCACATCAGACCAGGGGCAATCCCCACTGCCCTACGGTATAGCTGAGCAGAGGGTTCAAGTGGGGAAGATGGGGACAAGGAGCTGGCTGGGCTTGCAAAGCCTAGTAGACCATGTTATAGAGTGTGGACTCTACTGAAAGCAGTGAGTAGCCATGAAGGGTTTTAAGGAGTTATGCTGGGATGAGATCTTTTCAGAAGGAAGTGGCAGTTGAGCAGATTAGAGATATGGAGTAGGAGTTACAGAGTCTCTGGGAGGAGACCAAGAGCTCATTTGACTAGAGGACAGCTGCAGGATAGTAGGGAAAGGAAAGGGAGTGAAGGAGAGGTGTGGCAATAGCCATAATGGGGGGTGGGGGGAGGAGGAGAATCTTGGGCAGAGATGAGAGACCAGAAGTCTCTGTAGGAAGTATTGCTATGTAATTGCAGTGTAAGCCCCCTCCTGTGACTTCATAGATTCCTTCATTTAAAGCTACATTGTCCACTAATGATTTTGGAGTTGGATTTTTATTGTTCTGGGAAGATATGACAATGTAGTCAGATTAGCCTAAAGGTGAGTATAGGCAAGAACAGGGATAGCCCCAAATGGCCCATTGACTAGCAGGTTACACAGAGAAGTAACATGGGAGCTGGCGCAGGGAGACACCAGTTGGGAGACTGTGGCAGTCCTCCAAACAAGAGATGTCAGTGGCCTGGTGTAAGGTGATAGATACTAAGGAGATGGGTTATCTCAAGGAAAAGATATCATAAGGACATGGGAGATGAGATAGGTTGGGTGTGGGGCCTGAGAGAAGAGGAGTCCAGGTTGATTTCCAAGTCTCTGGCTTAGAGAACTGGTTATGCAATAGTAGCATTCTAAAATGGGAATAAAGCAGGAGGTGATCTATAGGGGATGGACGATGATGATGAGTTCAGATGTGTATGGAAAACATAAAGAAGGATAAGAAATGTTATGGCTCTAGGCTCTATGTGTCCACTGAAAACAGAATTCCAGGTGCATGACCTAATGATGGTGGATGGGCATCAGAGTCCTCAGATACATGGGATAGGACTGCTGTTCCCACAGGGATAAGCTTTCACCTAAAATACATAGGAGCTCAATAATGTCAATCATTCGTACCATGAAGATAAGAATGGCACCAATGGAACTATCTTCATCTTGAAGACTTTCATCTTGGCAGACTATGAAGAGTTAATGTATTTCCCACAGCAAGCCATTCACTCCCTACTAGCGAGTAGGGCAGTGCACCCCAAAAAATAATAAAACAATTATCAGTGGGGATAAAACATTCTGCGAACCAGCCCATCTGGTTTTCTCCCTTTCCCTATGACATCAGTTCCCTCTGGCATGCCAACAAAATGTTTTCTTCTGTGTCAGGCTCAGTCATGAGTTTCTCCCAGACTCTGGTCCTTGGGAACAGTGGACTGAAGAAGTGATGGGGGAGTAGACCATTGGTGGGAAAATGAGTCATCTGAGAAAAACTGGTCCAGGCTGCCAGGGAGAGCTGTGGGTTGTGTCACTGTGGAACATGTGCCTAGTCACATCACCCAGGGAGCCTTCTCTTTGTTATTCTTTGTCACTGTATTTGTGTGATGGAGTAAAATAAAACATATTCTGCAGAGGTCCCTAATAGAGAAATTTGCTGTGCAGGGGAGGAAGGGGAGAAGCAGCAGCAGACTAGGTTTGGAGAGGGTTTGGATGGGGGTGCAGAGAGCTTTCAGGAAGCAAGCGCCACGTGTGGAGGATGAGAAGAGGAAAAAGATAGGAAAGATAATTCAAGAAGATTTGCAGTGTGTTGTGAATATTATTCCCCTTTGTTGTCTCCTTAAGAGACTGCAGAAAATCCTTAGTATTTGTTTTTCAATTATTTTTGGATAAGCTGATGTTTCTTTGAATGTGACCATCCAGGTAGGAACCCTGGTTTTACATGAGGAGGTACATTTAAAGCAGTGAGCATACTGAATTTGTAACAGCTTTGTTGCTTTATTTTTGTCAGCTTGCTCTATTCTGAGATGGAGTGTTCAAATAGCTTGTCATATCAGGGCTTCTTTGTCTTGGATTCAGGGGCATCAGGGACCAGTCAATGACGACTGCCCCCCCCCCCACACACACATACACTCAACTCCCACCCCAATCTTTCAACATTGTAAAAGTTGTAAAGTCAGATGTAAAGGATTGCACATTGAAAGAAGAGTCTTTTTTTCTGGGGAGAATAGCCATGTGATGCTGTCCAATCGAACGTTGTATGATGATGGGAACATTTTATATCTAAGTTCTGTGTGGTAACCATTAGCCACATTTGGCTATTGAGCACTTAAAATGTAAGAACTCCAACTAAGATACTGAACTTTTCATTATGTTTAATTGTAATTAGTTAATATGACTTTAAATAGCCAAATGTGGCCAGTGGCTACCATATAAGATGGTGCAGTTCATCATTCCCAAAGGTCACACCCCCCAGAAAAGGTTAAGAACCACTGAGACCAATCACTTCCCTTTACAGCCATGTTATGTTGGCACATAGTAGGTGCTGTTAAATAACAACAACAAAAACAAATGTTAAAGATCTAAATGACTTTATTTTTTTTTTAATTTTTGTTTTTTTTAATTTTATTTTTGAGGGGAGGGGAGAGAGAGACAGACAGTGAGAGAGAGAGAGAGGGAGAGGGAATGAGTGGGGAAGGGGCAGAGAGAGAGGGAGACACAGAATCCGAAGCAGACTCCAGGCTCTGAGCTCTCCACACAGAGCCTGACACAGGGCTTGAACCCATGAACTGTGAGATCATGACCAGAGCTGAAGTTGGATGCTTAACCAGCTGAGCCCCCAGGTGCCCCTGACTTTAGTTTTTTAACTTTATTTATTTTTTAGTAATCTCTGCACCCAACGTGGGTCAAACTCAAGACCCCAAGATCAAGAGTCACATGCCACTCTGAGGTAGCCAGGCACCTCTCTAATTGGCTTTATTAATCAATTCATGAATCAGGCAGCATCCAGTCTAGCTAGTAAACAAGAATTCCAAAGGGCTATAGAAGAGGAAACATTTTTAAAGGTAGAGAGGGAGTGGAAAAAAGCAAATTATTCGCAAAGAATCCATTATTTTAAGCAAAGTCATCCTCCTGTGGGGAACTGAAGGGGGCCTATTAGTAAATTTCCTTGTGTTAACCAGAAAATTCCCATGTTGACTGGTTAAAGGTTCCATTTCTGGGAGGGTTGAAACTGCAGTTAGGTTAGGTGTTAAGACTTGGTTTACTGACTTGGAGCCTTAACCTCAGTGACACTATTTTGGGCCTGTGGTTTTCTTTTTAACAGTGCTTAATAAACACCTGTTGACTTTATTAACTAGTACTTAAAAAAGATTTATTCTAGCTCCAGAAAAGGGGAACTAAGGTACAAAATGACAGACGGACTCTTCAAGTTCACCAAGTTTTGTTTTCTCAGCCCCAAATTCCTTACCCTCAACCCAGAAATTTTCCTTAAACATTCTCCACCCTATCACGTACCTTTGAAACTTATTTCACGGCCGAATTAAACCAGAAACACAAGCAAAGGGTTGAAAGGGTGTGAAATGATTAATGAGAGTGCTAATGATTTTTTTTGATGCAGCAAGAAGATACATTTATTTAATAGAATCTTAATGTTTTTGGACTCTAATCAATTTTTTACTAAGTAGATTTCTAATAAGCTGTGTCAATATAATTTGGTAATGGCACCTCCAAAATAAAAACACCCCTTAAAGCTAAACAAACAAACAAACAAATATGGGAAATATCTGGAGATTTTATTTAATTTTTATTTATTTATTTTCAATATATGAAATTTATTGTCAAATTGGTTTCCATACAACACCCAGTGCTCATCCCAAAAGGTGCCCTCCTCAATACCCATCACCCACCCTCCCCTCCCTCCCACCCCCCATCAACCCTCAGTTTGTTCTCAGTTTTTAAGAGTCTCTTATGCTGGAGATTTTATTTAAGTAAAAAAAAAAAAAAAAGAAGAAGAAGAAGAAGAAGGAAGAGCCGAGAAGCTTCTAAGCCACACATCCCTCTGTGCTAACACATGCACAGTAGCTGAACCTGCTTCTGTCTGGCTGAGGCTGGCTCTCCCCCTCAGTCAGCACATGTGCAGGGCTTCTGTCAATGTCACACTGACAAACATTCCCTGAAGCTAGGCAGCTGGGGACCAGTTTCTTTTGTTATTCCATCCTTTCTCTTGGGTTGCCAGACACACTCCTTGAAGGTACCTGCAGGAAACCAGATTTTTGTCCCATTTTGTCCAGATTTTTGTTTCTTCCCCAGCTCTAAGAGCCTACAGTGGTGCATGTAGCATCTGGGACATTGGTGGCTTCCCCACTGCTTGCCCACTTGACATTTGTTCATTCATTCAACTGATATTTATTGAGCCACAGAACCGCCTGGTGCTATCATGGGTGCCAGGGACAAAACAGTGAACAGGACCCAAACTTGGGGCGCTTGGCTGGCTCAGTCAGTAGAGCGTGCGACTCTTGATCCGGGGGTTGTAAATTCAAGCCCTGCATTGGGTGTAGAGATTACTTACAAATAAAATCTTGGGGCACCTGGGTGGTTCGGTCGGTTAAGCATCTGACTTCGGCTGAGGTCATAATCCTGCGGTTCATGACTTCAAGCCCCGTGTCAGGCTCTGTGCTAACAGCTTGGAGCCTGGAGCCTGCTTCAGATTCTGTGTCTCCTTCACTCCCTGCCCTTCCCCCACTCTCTCTGTCTCTCTGCTGTCTCTCTCTTTCTCTCTCAAAAATAAACAAACGATGGGGTGCCTGGGTGGCTCAGTCGGTTGAGCGTCCGACTTCGGGTCAGGTCATGATATCGAGGTCCGTGAGTTTGAGCCCTGCGTCGGGCTCTGTGTTGACAGCTTAGAGCCTGGAGCCTGCTTCGGATTCTGTGTCTCTCTCTCTCTCTCTCTCTCTGCCCCTCCCCGCTCATGCTCTGTCTCTCTCTCTCTCTCTCTCTCTGTCAAAAATAAATAAACTTTAAATAAATAAATAAATAAACAAATAAACAAACATTAAAAATAGTAAAAAATAAAATAAAATCTTAAAAAACAAAATAAAACCAACCAAAAACCGCCAAACTCTGCCCTCACACTGTTCACAAACTACTAAAAAGGAAATAACAGTGAAGTGGGATATGTGCTACAAGAAGTACAGGGTGCTTCTGTAGCTTTTAACCCAGACTGGAATGGGGTGTTCAGGGAAGGCTTCCGGTGGGGGCAAGGGGCTTGGGAATGGCTTCTAGAACCTGAAGAAGAAGCTGGTGTTAGCCAGACACAAGAGGAGAGGAAAAGGAAACTCATGTGCAAAGAAAGCTGGGAGGGTCGGAAGAGAGCTGGGTGCTCTGGGGGAAACTAAATAGTTCAGCACAATAAGGCCAAGGGTTGAGGGTGAGGGGTGTTCTTTCTCCTTCTAGAACCACAGGTGACTTAGGGTGAGAAGCCCTAATGTAAATCAGAGCCAAGCTGGGTTAGAGTATACATTAAGTCCTAAGTATTTCAGCGCTCAATGGAAATCAGTGTGAGTTGCCTTTACCATACAAATGTTTATTGTATATCCCTGAATAGCATGATTGTAAAGGGGAGTTGATGTGCGGGCTGGGGGGAGGAGAAAGCCTGAGGGGAATATAGTCTCACAGTCTCAGAGGGGACCACGAATAGCAAAAGCTTGCTTGTTTGGGAACCAGAAGGAGAGCAGAACAGGACCAAGCAAAAAAAAAAATCCAATGACCCCTCTTGGCCCTGGGGAGGAAAGGCCACAGGAGGAATCACTGAATACAGGGATCCTGAATACAGGAGAGCTGCATTCAAAATGCTAGGATATTTCTTAATAAAAACTATCATTCCCAGGGCGCCCGGGTGGCTCGGTCGGTTAAGTGTCCAACTTCGGCTCAGGTCATGATCTCATGGTTTGTGAGTTCAAGCTCTGGGCTCTGGGCCGAGAGCTTGGAGCCTGGATCCTGCTTCAGATTCTGTGTCTCCCTCTCTCTCCGTGGCCCTCCCCCACTCACACTCTGTTTCTCTCTCTCTCTCTCTCTCTCAAAAATAAATAATAATAATAATAATAATAATAATAATAATAATATGATTCCCTAATAACTGGAAGCAATCTCAAGGTCTATCCAGAGGGGACCTGTCACATGGGAAATGTGGAAGCCTGAACACTATGCAGAAGTTACAAAAAACAAGTCCGTTTATACAGGTATGAAAAGATCACCAAGATATTTATAGAACACCTACTGTGTGCACTGGGTTAGTTGCTAGGGACTCAGCAGTGGAGGAGACAAAGTGACTGCCCCCTGGAGAGATACCCTATTTCCACATCCTTATCTTGGCTCTTCATGATGTGCCTCCCCCAGCTTCTCTTCACCTCCCACTGCTCCTCAGCCAGCTTCTCTAGGATCTGCTGTGTCTGAAAGCATACACTTGAAACACTGATTTCTCCACCTCTGCCTCCCCAGTCTTTTGCCTGGCCAAACCCTCCGCGGCCTCCAGGTCCCTGATTTGGTGACTTGGTATTCAGTGGTGGCAAGAACGGTGTGACCCCAGTCTAGAACTTTCCTCCTAATTTGTACCTCTGGAAGGCTTAGTTCTGTTGCCAATCTGTCTAAGCATAATCTAGCATCTTTCTATCAAGTTCTGTACATTTTATTGGTATTTTAATTGGAATGGTGTTAAATCTACAAATTTACACGTGGAAAATTTTTTCATTCATGCTATATTTGGCCTTCCCATCTAGAACCTTGATGTTACTTTCCATTTATTCACATCTTTTTTTTTTAATTCTCTCCTATTTGTGGCTTATAATTTTTATATCAGTTGAAGTCCGTGTATCTAACACTGTGCTAATACTCAGTGATTTCCTCTGGTGTCTTTTTTTTTTTTTTTTTTTGATACGTAATGTGTCATTTTTCCATACCAATTCTCCAATTCTCCCACACCAACTCTGTGTCCAACAATTCAATTCAATTCTGACACTACCCAGAGTTAGTGCAGAACCCCACAGGTTAAGGGCTCAGCCCTGTAAGACTTATCTTTACTTTAGGAGAGGGCTGCAAATGGGGTTCTCAGTTTACCCACAATTTTTTTTCTGGCTGACTACAAATTTGAAGGCTCCAGCAGACTGAATGTTTATGTACCCCCCAAATTCATATGTTGAAACCTGTCCCCCAGTGTGATAGGATTAGGAGGTGGGGCTTTGGAGAAATATTAGGTCATAAGGGTAGAACTCTCATGAATAGGAATATTCTCATGAATAGGCCCTTATAAGAGAGACCTCAGGAAGATCCCCCTACCCCTTCCACCATGTGAGGACACAGGGACGGCCGGCTATAAACCAGGAAGTGGGCTCTCACCAGAACCCAACTGTGTCAGCATCCTGATCTTGGACTTCCAGCCTCCAGAACTGTGAGAAATGAATTTTGGTTGTTTAGAAGCCATCCAGGTTCTGGTGTTCTGTTATGGCAGCCCAAGCGGACTGAAACAGGAGTCCCAGACATGGAGATGGTTTTTAGACCCAGGAAAATAGAGACTATGAGAAGTGGCCCAAAGAGTGAGACCGGGGACACTCCTTCCTTCAGAGGTCAGGGACAAGGGGTGGAACAAATAGGTGAAGCTGAGGAGGAGCACCCAGGGAGATAAGAGAACTGTCAGAGTCCAGGGGGTCCTGGAACCTAAGCAAAGAATGAACTTCAGAAAGAAAGAAAGCAGGAGCGCCTGGGTGGCTCAGTCGGTTGAGCCTCTGACTTTGGCGCAGGTCATGATCTCGTGGTCTGTGGGTTTGAGCCCCGCGTTGGGCTCTGTGCTGACAGCTCAGAGCCTGGAGCCTGCTTCAGATTCTGTGTCTCCCTCTCTCTCTGCCCCTCCCCCACTCATGCTCTGTCTCTGTCAAAAAAAAAAATTAAAATTAAAAAAAAAAAAGAAAGGAAGAAAGCAACTGTGACGAATACATCAATGAAAATGCTAAGAACGAGTCACCGGATTTAGCACATGGCGGTCACTGGGCACCTTGATGAGCCGTTTTGGTGCAATGAATGGAGGAGACAATGGACAATGGCAGATGGCTCAGTCCTTTCAGGTTGCTATAACAAAATACCACTCACTGGGTGGCATGTAAACAACCAAAATTCATTTCTCATAGTTCCGAATAGGAGATATTGAGAGAATAATCCTCCAGCCTTATCCGCGGTTTCACTTTCCACCATCTCTGTTACCCGCAGTCTCAGTTACCCACGGTTAACTGAGGTCTGGAAGCAGATGATCCTCCTTCTAACTATACTCAGAAGGTCACTAGTAGCCTAACACTGTGTCACAATGCCTATGCCATCACCTCAATTCATCCCATCACGTAGGCACTTTATCATATTATCCTCTCACATCGTCACAAGAAGGGGAGTCCAGTACAATAAGGTATTTCGAGAGAGATCATATTGACACAACTTTTACTACAGTATATTGTTATAATCGTTCTATTTTATTATTGTTGTTAATTGTTAGCAGAGTCATTGTTGTTAATCTCTTACTCTGCCTGATTAAGAAATTAAACTTTATCATAGGCATGTCCGTATAGTAAAAACATAGTATATATCTAGGATTCTGTACCATCTGCAGTTTCAGGCATCCACTGGGGTCTTGGAATGCATCCCCCACAGATAAGGGGGGACTAATTATATAGGTAGCTCTTTGGAGCTGAATGGGGTGGTAGCTAGAGGAGAATGTATAGTTAAGAGAAAGGCATTTATGAAAGATGGAGAATGCTGCAGGATGTGTGTACACTAATAGGAATAATCTAGTAGATGGGAGAAATTAAATGATGCAGAATTTGACCAACTAGCAATCACAGGACTGAGAGAAGATGGGCTCAGTGCCAGGGAGATGACTTTAGATAGGAGCACTCATGGTTCATGCCTGGTACCTGGAGGGGAGGCAGTACGTGCATACACCTGAGTGTGGGCAGGTGGAAATGGTGGGAATGTAGGGAAGTTAATTAAAAGAATGAAGCAGATTTATATGTCGTGACATGGAAAACTCAGAAGCACCCCATTTTGGTAAAAAGAAGAAAAAAGGCTATTAAATACATTTTTAAAAATCTAACTTTAGGGGCGCCTGGGTGGCGCAGTCGGTTAAGCGTCCGACTTCAGCCAGGTCACGATCTCGCGGTCCGTGGGTTCAAGCCCCGCGTCGGGCTCTGGGCTGATGGCTCAGAGCCTGGAGCCTGTTTCCGATTCTGTGTCTCCCTCTCTCTCTGCCCCTCCCCCATTCATGCTCTGTCTCTCTCTGTCCCAAAAATGAATAAACGTTGAAAAAAAAATTAAAAAAAAAATCTAACTTTAACAGCTGTTATCTTTGAATTGCAAGATTACCAGGAATGTTCTTTTCCAGATTCTAAATTGCTGCGGTGTTTGACTCTCATACAATGAGTACCTATTGCTTCTGAAAGTAGAATAAAACAAAGATTATTTTTAACTTTGAAGCATGTTCATCAGAACAAAGCATTGTTACAATGCTGAGGAATTGAAACAACCCGAGTGTTCAATGATAAGAGCTTGTTTCAAAAAGTTATGGATGGAAAATAGTTATGGATGGATTATTGAGGATCTATGAAAAATTACGTTGTAGAAGTCTTCCAAGGGCATAAATAGCCTTTCAGAGTGAATGGTGACCTCAGGACAGTCCATGTGTCTTCACCAGGCTCACAAGATGCCAAGGGTCTGGCTGCTGCCCCCTCTTCCAGCTTCATGTCTCCCACTCCCCAGATCACTGCTCTGTAGCCATGTTGGCCTTCTTCAGTTGCCAGTCTCCTTCGAGCCTTCAGGCCTTTGACTGTGCTATTCCTTCCACCTGAGAAGCTTCTGTACATCCCCTTCTGCACGTTCCTGTTCCTTTAGATTGCTCCTCAACTGTGACTTCCCAGGAAAGCCTTCCTTGCCTCCCAGGCTTGGTCACAGCCCTCATTAACAGAACTCATACTAGCCTACCTTCTCTGTCTTTGCATTTGTCACAACTACACTCACATTATCACATGCATCTTGTTCAACGCCCGCCTCCTCCACATATAAAATGTGAACACCATTAGGATGGAGTGATATCTGACTTACTTCCTTTCATGTCCCTAGTGCCTAGATGGGAAACTCGTACAAATAGGTATTCAATAAGTATCTGTTGAAAAAAGAGAATAAATGACTAAGGGCATGACAGGAACTCTCAATGTTTATCCTTTAAATGGCCAAAGCACTTAGGAAAAATTAATAGAGCGTCTCTTGGGCAGGTGCCTAGGGATATACATCTTTATACCTAGCACCTACCTTAGGGCCTGGCCCATGTTAAAAGCTCAGATAATGTGGCTAGCTGAATAAGCATAACCTCTTCCATCTTCAAGTACTTCTCCCTCAGTGGTGATCTCATCCAGTCCCATGGCTTTAAATGTCATCTATAAGCTGACGACTCCCCAAATTATAGCACCAGCCTGGACCTCTTCCCAGAACTTATATATCCAACTACTTATTTATCCAACTCTCCACTTATATATCCAACTACTTACTTATCCAACTCTCCACTTGGAATGTCTAATAGGCATCTCAAACTTAACATGGCCAAAACAACTTTTTGTTCCTGGTTTGGCCAGCCTTCCCCAACCCAATCTATTCTTCTGGTTGCTTAAGCCACAAGTCTTAGAGTCATGTTTGACTCCTCTCTTCCCTCACACCTTGCATTCAATTAATCAGCAAATCTGTCAGCTCCACCCTCAGAATACATCCAGAAGTCAACCACCTCTTATCCTAACTCCTGCCTGGTTCAAGCCATCTGATGCCTGGCCTCTCTGCCTCCACTGGCTTCTGTACACTCTATCCTCCACCCAGTAGCCAGGTCATCAAATCTTGGCTCAAATTGCACCTTATCAGAGAGTCCTTCCCAGAAACCTCTATTTAAAATAAGACTCCTGGGGCACCTGGGTGGCTTAGTCGGTTGAGCATCCGACTTTGGCTGAGGTCATGATCTCACTGTTCCCAAGTTCGAGCCCCGCGTCGGGCTCTGTGCTGACAGCTCAGAGCCTGGAGCCTGCTTTGGATTCTGTGTCTCCCTCTCTCTCTGCCCCTCCCCCACTCATGCTCTGTCTCTCTCTGTCTCAGAAATAAATAAACATTTAAAAAAATAAATAAAATAAGACTCCTCATCCTGTCACCCTTGGTTCTCTTGTTCTACTATATTATCATCCATTGCACTTATCAGGGTATGACGTATTTTTGCTTGTTTATTATCTTTATTCTCCTGTTAGAATATAAGTTCCATGAAGAAGGGACTTTGTCCATTTTGTTCTCTTGTACATTCCTAATAGGGTTCTGGTCACCAATCACTATATATGGGGAGGATGTTTTCCCTCACACCAACAAGCAATTCTCTGGACACCAGTTGGATGTTCTGTAGTTCAACTCAATTCTGACACTATCTACTTGGAGATAGCATTAGAACCCACAGGTTAAGGGCTCAGTCCTCTAAGACTGCCGCACCCACCCCACTTCAGAAGCCAGTCTCAAGCCCAGGTTGTTACCTGTACTTCTGACTAACTGGCTATAAATCAGAGATTTCCACGCCCCTCTCCTTGGGTTTGATTAATTTGCTCAAGCAACTTGCAAAAACCAGAGAAACATTTTATTTACTAGATCACCAGTTTATTATGAAAGGATATAACTCGGGAACAGCCAGATGGATGAGACACATAGGGCAAGGTATGGGGAGAGGGCTCAGAGCTTCCATGCCCTCTCCCGGCATGCCATTCTCCCCGCATCTCCATTTGTTCACCAACCCAGAAACTCTCCAAACCCTGTCCTTCTAGGGTTTTATGGAGGCTTCATAACATAGGCATGATTGACTAAATCACTGCCCATTAGTGATTGAGCTCAATTTCCAGCCCCTCCCCCCTCCCCTGGAGGTCAGAGTGGAGCTGAAAGGTCCAACTTTCTGATCACGTGGTTGGCTCCACTGGCAATCAATTCTCCTTAAGTACTTTCCAAAAGTCACTTTATTAACATAAACAGTTATTGGCTCATAATTGTTATCATAATATCATAAACTTGTTATTATAGCTGAGATTTGTTTAAAAAGAAAAAAAAAGCTACTGCCATTTCTGTAACTGCTCAGGAAATTCCAAGATTTTGGGAGCTGTGAGCCAGGAACCTGGTTGAAATATGTATTTATATATTATTTATTTATATATGTAAAAATATACATATATATAATTTATATATTTTATATATATATATTTCTCATTATAAATCACAATATCATAATCCTCAGCACCCTGAACAATGACTGACATCTAGTTCTTTCAAAAATCTCTCAGCAGTCAGGAATGAAGGTCTGAATGAACTCTTGAGTTCTGGAGAATCAACTTTTCTCCCAGTCAGTGAAAAAGAATGCAGATGCCAGAAATCAGATACCAGCTACCTGTCCCTTTGTCTGGGCCCTAGAATAATTGAGATTTAACTCAGGCCACTTTGCATAGAATTAAAGAGTAACACTGAGGTCACTAGTGAGTCAGAGGGGGCTGTTAGCTCCTAGAGCAAACCTAGGTCCAGCTTCTTAAGTGTTCTCTGGAGGGAACCTGTTCTGTAATTGTTGGATGTCTCATCCTTTCATCTGTAGTAGGCCTACCTGCCTTGTCTTTACACGGGGCTGTGAGTTTGGGATTTGTGACATTTGGACTCAGTCTAGGTTGTTTAGAACAATAGTTCTCAACTGGGGCCGTGTCACCCACCAGGGGACATTTGGTGCTGTCTACAGACATTTTTGGTTGACAGTGGGTATGAAGTGCACTTGGCATCCAGTAGGTAGAGGCTATGGATGCTGATAACATCCTCCAATGCACAGGATGGCCCCCTAACAAAAAACTTTCTGGTCCAAAATGTTAGTGGAAAAATCCTGGTTTAGGGTAACAATGATAACTGGTAGCTGGCATTGTTGACTTCTGCCGTGTGCCAAGTCTTGCACTGTATACTTTACACACACCATCTCAATCTCCAAATTGTTCCTAAGAAACAAGGACTATTGCAATCCCCATTTTACAAATGAGAAAACTGAAGCTCAGAGAGGTGGACTTACCTAAGATTACACACCTTAGAAAGGGTAGAGGAAGTTGAGGTGGGCTACTAGGCTTCTCTGGCGGGATGTTCCTGAATTTATCTGCTGCCACCATGGACAGGAGACTGAGAAGTAAGCCTTCAGAGGGGTCTGTCCACTCAGTCAAGGCTTGGCTATTGGCCAGAGAGGAGATTTTTCTTCCCTGAGTTGTCCTAGCCTGCATGGCCTCACTCTCCCTGCACTGCAGTACAGTACTTGGCTCTAAAGCTCAGTTCCCCTGCCAGCCCCAGGCTAGTGCCAGCCCTTCTCCATGGGGAAGAAGCTTCTGGATTCAAACCTAGGCCTTATGCACTCTCCCATGAAGCCCATCCTTTCTGGGCAGGAGTCCTTGAATCAACTCTGGGGGCTGCTGCAAGGCCATATCTCACATGTCCTTTCTGGTAGGGAGAGCTAGGGCTGCTAGGTTGGTGACAGAACTGATCCAAGAAAGGGCTTGAGGTCCCAGAAAACCTCGGAAAGTAATTGCTGGACAGGACTGGGGACGGCGTAATCCTGGACCAGTGGCAAGTGGAGGTGGAGCAGGTAGTCACACTTTCTAGCCTGTTTGTGTGAGGGTAGAGCTCCAAGCCCTGCAAGGAATCCCCCAACCTGCTTATGAACAATCCCAAAGGGCTTTCTGAAGGCCTGGGAACGTGTGGTGGCTAAAATACAAAGGTAGTTTTTCCAGAGAAGATCAAGACAGTCAAGGATCAATCTAGGGTCAAGTGTGAGAGGAAGCAATGCTGAATCAGTTTGAAATATCCATCCCTTCCATCCATCCATCCATCCATCCATCCAACATATATGTAGGGGGCTTCTGCCAGGAGCCAGGGATGCTTAAAAGTCTCCAGGAACACCCATCAGCTCATTTTGTCTGGGGAGTTGGGACAGCTCAGAGGTTCCATCTACCATATGTGACTGTGGAGTCAGACCCAGCTCTTTCATTTCTGAGCAGGGTGACTTCTGGCAAGGGACCTCACCTCTCTGACCCTCTTTCCTCCTATGTGTAATGGAGAGACCAGCAGTTCTTGATATCCTTGTCATAGAGTTGTGAAAACTCAGTGAGACAATGTGTCCCAAATGCCTGGCATATAGTAGGGTCTCAATACACAACAGCAATAGCTACCTTTTTTTGTTTTTGTTTTTGTTTTTTGGACCTTGATTAGGTCTTTAGACACTTTATTTATTTATTTATTTATTTATTTATTTATTTATTTAAATGTTTATTTAGAGGGGGAGAGAGAGCAAGCAAGCATGAGCAGGGAAGGGGAAAGGAGAGAGGGAGAGAATCACAAGCAGGCTCCACGCTGTCTGCAGAGCCTGACTAGGGGCTTGATCTCACCAACCATGAGATCATGACCTGAAATCAAGAGTCAAGAGTTGAACACTTAACTGAGCTACCTCTGTATGAATTATTTAATACAATCCTTACCACCACCTTATCATGAAGGTATTAACTCCATTTCAAAATCGGGAATGTGCCCCTCTAGAGGTTAACTTGTAGGAGGATGCACAACTTAGGTTTTTCCTAGGCAGATCTGTCTGATCCCAAAGCCTATGTTTGTAGAAATTTTGCCTCCTGCTAATTGTGATTTCCCATGGTAGGAATAGAAAATGCATGTTTTCAGGTTTAGAAGGTTTTTCAAGCAAATTTAGCATCTAGAAGTGGAGTAGAGTGAGTTGCCCAGACTGGTGAAGCTCTGGAACGCCAGGTGGGCCAATTCAGTGGGATCTGGTGAGGGAATTGTGACATTCATTCCAGGAGTTTGGGTTATTCTAGGGCAATTGTTCTTTATCTTCCTTGGGTTCTAAATCCCTTCATGCATCTGATGGAAACTATAGATCCTCTCGCTGGAAAATGCCTATGAGCACAACACACATTTTGTGCATAATTCTAGGGGGATTGTAAAACCCAACCATGGACCCCTTCTAAGAACCCTCCTCCACTAGGGCAGCACATCCCAAGTGTGGGACCACATCACTAGTGGTCTCCAAGATCAGTTAAGCAATATGAGCACAAAATGTTTTATATTCAAATATTTATTTTATAGTTACTTACCTTACATTTATAACAAATGAGACTGGTTTTCCATTTATGGTCATAACATACATTTGCCTTTTAAAACATACTTATTTAAGAAAATAAAAGTTTAATTAAAGAAAAATATGGAATAAATAGTAGTAGAGGTAGGGTGCAGGTTTGGCAAAAATCATGAAGGATGATTTTGGAAACTTCTCTGAGGTTTCTATTTGGTGGTGTCATAGTGGTTTTACTCTGGTGTCATCTGAACTTCCAGAGGACCCTGGAAATGACCTATTCTCAGGCTTTCTAAATCTGATCAGATGGTTCTGATCAAACAAGAATGTGGTTTGTTGAGTCTCTGCTATAATGAGTTGTCCCCTTCCTGCTGCCAATCAAAACTACACCAGATATCATCTTTGTGGGGCTCTAAGTGTAGGCATTTTGGTGCTATATCCATTCATTTATTCAGCATTCATTTAGCAAACATTATGCGCCAATTAGCAAGCATACACCACACTCCACTCACTCCCAGAAAATATAAAATCCCCAGCACCCAAGGACAAGCCAGTCTGTATGATGTGACAGAATACCAGATTTGGAGTCAGACCAGGTTCCATAAGTAGCTCGCTATGTAATCATGAGCAGGTCCCTTTACTTCTGTAGTATCTTTTTTCCTGACACTGTTTTTCCCCTCACCCCCAACACTAAGTACTTATTTTTCCATACCAATTCTTCAATTCTCCAACATCAACTGGGTGTCCAACAATTCAATTCTGACACTGACTCCCAGAGTTAGCACAGACCCCACAGGCTAAGGGCTCAGTCCCATAAGACTGCCCCCACTTCAGATGTCCCTGCCCATGGGCTTCCCAGGCTACCTTCACTCCACCCAGGAGACTAAAAATTTGGGGATTCCCATGACAGCTTCCTCAGGTGTGATAATTCTCTAGAACAACTCACAAAATTCAAGAAAGCACTCTACTTACAGGAACAGGCGAATGGAGGAGAAGCATATTGGGGGTGGGAGTATTGCAGATTTCCACGCCCTCTCCAGGGGCACCACCCTCATAGCACTTCAAGGTTTTGGAGCTTTTATGGAGATCTCATTATATAACATGGACACTGGAGATTCAATGTAATCTCCAGCTCCTCTCCCTTCCCAGGTGAGGAGATGGGGAGGGTCGGGGAACGGGACATGACTGGGGTGGGAACAGAAAGTTTCAAACCTCTAATAACAGGGTTGGTTCCTCTTGTGACTAGCTATCTAGATATTTGAAGCTATCCAGCACCCTCCTCACAAAGAGTCACCTCATTGGCATCAACTCAGGTATCAGTAGTTAATAGGGGCTCATTATGAATAACAAAAGATGCTCTTATCACTCAGAAAATTCTAAGGGTATTTAGAGCTCTGTGTCAGGAATTCTAGACAAAGACTATATGTTTATATATTATACCTTCTCTGAGTCTCCTGAATACAAAAAGAGTATTCAACTAGATGAGAGGACCATCTAGACTGCACTGTATTTTATTTTTTAATGTATATTTTGAGAGAGAGTGAGCAGGGAATGGGCAGAGTGAGAGAGAGAATGAATCCCAAGCAGGCTCCATGCTGTCAGTATAGAGCCCAAAAAATATTTAAAAAAATTTTTTTTAATATTTTTTAAAAATTTTATTTTAGGGAGAGAGAGCACAAGTGAGGGAAAGGGGGAGGGGGGGAGAGAGAGAGAGAGAGAGAGAGAGAGACTGACTCCTAAGCAGGCTCATGCTGAGCCTGGAGCCCAAAGTGGAGCTCGATCCCATGACCCTGGGATTATGACCTGAGCCAAAATCAAGAGTGGGACGCTCAACTGACTGAGCCACCCAGGTACACTAAAAACAATATTTATCACAAAAATAATCCAGGTCTCTGATCTCTCTTGAAAATGAGAAGATTTAGCATCACTGGGGCAGCATTCCCAAATGGCAGTATCTGCCTCACACCTTTGAAAGGGTTTTTCTATTTGTCGTAGTTCCTACCACTCCCACCTACCTCATCTCACTAAGAGTTAGTGGCTGGGCCCCTGCATTCTGAAGTCCCTTCAAACCCCAAACCTATGATACTAGAAGGTTTAGGTTACTCTTGACTAGAAGCTCCTTGAGGATGGGAATGTAACTGATTCTAGGCACATATTTGAAGCATCCTTACTGCACAGTACATTTCTCTGATAATTAGGGGATACCTCACTGTGGGATGAATAGATAGGAAATAAGAAATAACTCTGCAAAAGTAAGTGCTAAAGGAATGAAAAAGGCAGCAAGGTTTTTGGTTCCTAGAAACCTAGGAGTTTCTAGGGGTTAAGCATAGCCCAGGAAGGCAAGGGTCTCTGGTAGTACCCTACTTTCCAATTTAAAATAATTAGAGTCAATAGCTGGTTGAGATGAGTGGTACAAACACAGGAGATGCTAGGGAAGGCAGGTGCTACAAATGGAGGGAAAGTTATAGGCATTTATTAAAGAAAATCCTACTCTCTGTTAGAAAACTTTAGGAACACCTGTGTGACTCAGTCGGTTAAGTGTCCGGCTCTTGATTTAGGCTCAGGTCATGATCTTATGGTTTGTGGGATTGAGCCCCTAGTCAGACTCCTTGCTGACGGTGTGGAGCCTGCTTGGGATTCTCTCTCGTCCTCTCTCTTTCTCAAAATAAAAAAATAAACTTAAAAAAATAAAATTTTAACATTATCCCATTTCAAACTCCTTATCTTCAAAGTTATAAATAAGAAAAAGGCAGATTGTCTACTCAGCTAACTATAATAACACTGAAGTTAAGAGAATGGATTTTAGGTCATCCAGACCTAGAACTTATTAACAATGTGACCTTCAGAAAATCAACTTCCTAATCTATTAAATGGGGATATAAGACCTGGTAATTTTAATTCCACACATATTTAATTCAATGCATACTATATATTCAATGCAGACATTGAATTAGATGCTGAAGATACAGCAGTGAACAAGACAGGGTTGGAGAGACAATAACCAAGCAAATAAATACATGAGATAATTCTTCTGAAGGAATAAATGCAACAAGTACAATGGAGTAAAAATAAGCGTTGTAGAAAGTCACTGAAGCGTGGTGGTAGAGGGCAGGTAGAGATGGGATGTCAGGGAAGGTGGAATTTGGGCTGTAATCTAAATGAGCAAAGAGGGGGGTGCCTGGGTGGCTCAGTCAGCGAAGCATCCGACTTCGGCTCAGGTCATGATCTCACGGTCCGTGGGTTTGAGCCCCACATGGGGCTCCTGTGCTGACAGCTCAGAGCCCGGAGCCTGTTTCAGATTCTGTGTCTCCCTATCTCTTTGCCCCTCCCCAGCTTGTGCTCTCTCTCGCTCTCAAAAATAAATATTAAAAAAAAAAAAAAAAAAAAGCAAAGAGGAAAACAGGAGGAAAGGGGTCCTAGGTCCAGCTATTGTGAGGAATAGCTGAATGAATGAAAGCACTTGGTGGTAAACAACCACTCAATAAACAGTTGCTATTCTTATTATGGCATATACTTTACTCTCAGCTCCTTCTGTTCAAACAGAAGCTGGCCAAGCCATAGATCAGAGAGATAAATACATATATTTGAAAAAATATATAAGAAAAGTGTGTGTGTGTGTGTATATATATATATATACAGGCCCCCAAGACAGATACAGGCTCTGGCATCATGAGATTCCACAGCTCTGAATCATGCACCCAAGTCAGGTAGAAGCAGCAACCCAGCCTCACCCCTATTTCCAGCCCAACTCCCAACTTCTTCCTCAGGAGCAACACCATACAGAATTATTTTAACTCCTGAGACTCATAATCCCTCCATTGGAAACCTGGAACTTGGAAAAGCCTCTTAATTTTACTTAATTGATACGCACATGTGATACCTGAGGCGCTCATTATTCCCATCTGTTTCTCTTTGGAGTTATGTGCCTGTCAGGTCCAATTGTTTTAAGGGGTTCTGGGTTAATGAGAGTGAGTGGTCAAGAAGAAAAACGCAGAAATGTAAACAGAAAACTTCTGGTTGCATGATGAGTCTGGTAACTTGCTTATGGAAGTTCAAAAACACATCATAGGCATTTAAGGGTTGGTCAAAATCTTGCTTGACTCTTGGGACAGTTCCATCAGCTGATAGTCTTTGATAAGATTCATTAAGCACCTAGTACATGTCACACATTGTGTTGAAGAACTTCAAAGGCATTAGTTCCTTCAATATTCCCAACATGCCTATGAAGTGGTTTCCTTTTATATTTAGTCCCCCTTCACAGATAAGAAAACTGACATTCAAACAGCTAGTAAATAACAACGCTGGGATTTAAATCCAGATCTGACCCTGCTCCCCAACCCCCCAAGATCTAGCTTTTTTAACCACATAGTGTTTGGTCTCCCAAAGCCAGAGGAAAATACCTCTGAGGGATGCCTTTCTATCCATTTGGGCACCTCCGCCCTGGAGAAAATCCTCAACCAAGAAACTCCCACACAGGAAAGACTGCCTCATCAAAGCAAGAAGCCCCACCCTAGACACACACACCTGGGATCAGCACTCCCAAATCCACCCAGATGGCCCCCTGGCCCCTTAAAGGAAGTCTCCATTGCCCAGCAGGATAAAGAAACCCTCTCCCATTCCTGAAGACCTCCCCACCTCCCTTGGCCCACTACCCCAAATTTCAGAAGAGGAACGGCTATAGAATTTGCAGGACCTACTGCAAAATGAAAATGTGGGATCCCTTGTTAAAAAAAAAAAAAAATCAATAATTTCAAGAATTCGAGAGTTAAATTAAACCAAACCCTGGGGCCCCTCTTCTGCGACTGCACTGGTCACTTACTCATAAAGCCGGCCCTGCTTCAGAGATACACTTTCAGTGAAGGGACTGGCTACCTCAGTCAGAATCCCCAAATCCTTGGGACCTGGGGTGGAGGGGAGACGTACGTAGGACACCCAACTTCCCAAGATATTCGAGAACACCTTCGCAAATTTGGGACAAACTTCGAAAATTTGAAGGCACTTCTCCCGGCTTGGGCATAAAGTCTCCTCGCACCCCTCTGGTCTCTGGGTGGTCCTTACGACCCCGCCCCAGCTCCACCTTCGGGGTGTGTGGGCCTCACAGCGTGCAGCCCATTGCCGGGGCAACCGACGCCGCGAGAGATGCATTGTGGTCCGCAACAAAATGCAGGAGAAAGATCCTGAGGGAACCATTGAGGTCATGGGCCAATGGGAGAGTCCTGGGGGCTGCGTCAAGCCAATGGGGACGTTCGATGGGGGCGGGGCCGGCGGGAGCAGGGCGGGGCCTAGGCACTAGGCGGCGGCGGCTGGCGTGGGGCTCCTTAGATGCGCCACGGCTTCGGTGGCTACGGTAGCTTCAGCCGGCTGTGAGTGTCGCCAGCCCCTCCCCCAGGAGACCGTTGCAGTTGGCCACCTCCTGCTCCTCGGTGAGGGACCCGGGGGCTGCGGTCGGCTTCTTCGCCTGGTTACATCCCCCGACAGACTTCTCCCGCCGTTCGGTCCGCGCGGCCCGCGCTTTCTGAGAAGTGGGGTGGGGGGCGGGAGGAGCGGGCTGGGGGAGCTGGCGCCTCAGGCACAACCTGCACCCCAACTTCTTACCCCTTGCCGGGGCCTCGCCCCCCCCAGGTAACCATGTGTGACCGAAAGGCCGTGATCAAAAACGCCGACATGTCGGAGGAGATGCAACAGGACTCGGTGGAGTGTGCGACTCAGGCGTTGGAGAAATACAACATAGAGAAGGACATTGCGGCCCATATTAAGAAGGTGAGGACGGGGTGCGGGGGGGGGGGGTCGAGCCGTTTGCGCACAGCTGGGGCGAATCACAACTTAGTCCTTCTCCCCGATGCTGCGTCCCCAGGGCGCTTGGCAGAGGTCCTTGGAGGCACGCAGGGCAGCTCGGGTGTAGAGGATTCCAGAAAGGACGCAGATGAATTTTGCGCTCCTGATGAGAAGACCAGACCCTCGGCTCCTGAAGTTTTTTTATTACCCAGCTCCGCGGGGGGAAAGCGCCACCTAGCAACGGTTTCTAGGATCATGGAGCAGCGATTCCCCCTTCTGCAGGATTCCTGCGCTGAGGATCCATCTGGGTGTTCCGGAGGGGCGGGGGGGTGCTGCGTGGGTGTTTCCAGCCGGGCCGGAGGGAGATGTTGCCAGCCTTTCAGTGGGGAGTTTAGTCGGCAGTTGAGGGAAAGTGGGTGGTGGTGGTGGTTAGGGGGCTGGGGTTAGGGCTTGGTAAATAGCATTCTGTAGAAAGCTGGCAGGACTGCCAATTTCTCCGAGCTGTGTTTTCTGGAAGGGAAGGAAGCTGGCAGCCTAAGCCGTGGGAGGGTTCCCAGTTGAGAATAGGGAAATGAAAGACTTCAGATGGAACAGAAATACCTTTTTTGACCAACGCAGCAGTGCGTTCATCTAGCTTGTAAGAATGTTATACCAATAGGTCTGAAAGATGTTCACGCTGCATACACTGTATAAGAGCCGACTTTTGTGTAACTCATCACAGAGACTTGTAAGAATTTTATAGAGAAAGGTTAGCTTTGATCCCTGCCCTACAGTTGCCTAAGTGAAGAAATCATCACCGGCGTTTTCGTCCTCAGAGCCCCTTTGGGTGAGGAAAACAGGGAAAGTTGTTTCTGCAATTTGCTGTCCTTGTGTACCAGGTGGTAGCTGGGCATCATCAGGATAGATGTGGAAGAGAGGGCTACTGAAATTACAATCAAGAATAAAATCTGACCAGGTGGCTGTCGGATTCTGCTGCTAGCATTCTTTCTGTAGGAACAGTGGATTGCTGTGCCCCTTTCAAATTTTCACACAGTGGTTTAGATGTTAATTGAGGCTTTGCCATTTTGGACATCTTTTTGTTTTCATTGATACTGGAGTGCGCTAAGGAATGGGGTATATTCGGCTAAATAGTGACCATTTTGGATTTTGTGGTGCATGATCTACAGTAGGATAATTTTGACTTGTTTTGTTTATACATGACTTGATAGACTGAAACTGTTATCACCTGCTGTTAATTAACAATATCATAAAAGATACGGAGGTGAAATTACCATGATAACAAAGCGCCCTTTGAGGCTGCCCTTTCTGCCTTTTACCTCCCCAACCCCCATTCTCAGCTTAGCTCAGACTGCAAGTATGTTTGCATTAATGCACTATGTAGGCGACTTGGAGCTGGGGAACATTCTTTCATGCTAAGAATTTGCAGATGCTAACGTTCCTCCTTTCTGCCCCTACAGGCTCTACTTATCTAGGAGGCAAACTCTGACCTCTGGTTTAGCACTGAAATTCTAGTGTTCTCTTTTTCTTCCTCCCTCTCCCCCCACCAGGAGTTTGACAAGAAGTACAACCCCACCTGGCACTGCATCGTGGGGAGGAACTTCGGTAGTTATGTGACACATGAAACCAAACACTTCATCTACTTCTACCTGGGCCAAGTGGCCATTCTTCTGTTCAAATCTGGTTAATCGCATGGACTGTGTCACACACCCAGTGATCCATCCAAAAACAAGGACTGCAGCCTAAATTCCAAATACCAGAGACTGAAATCTTCAGCCTTGCCTAGGGGAACACCTCGATCTTTGAACCTTTATTGTGTTGTTTTGTACAGGGCATTCTCTGTACGAATTTGTTGTGGTTATAAAACAATTAGCAAAACAGCTTACATTTGTATTTATTTTCTATTCCATATCTCTACCCCATGTTTTTCCTCCTCAAAATCCATTCCTTTCAAAAATAAATCTGTTGGAGAAGTGTGTGTTAGTTACGATTTGTTCAAATCTAGGTTTGAAGATGGCCCATCACTTGATCTTGACTAGGTTAGTGGGAGTCAGTCTTCGAAGTTGGTTTCTGTGGGATTTAATAGACTGGCTTATTCCTCGTGCTCTTGAGTCTTTCATCTCTCCCATCCTGCAGCTGTTCTGCATGGAAGACCTACTACTCAGAAGTGCATGTTGAGAAATACATGGCAGAGAAACTTTCGGATTAAATATTATGGCTAATCTGATAAATATTATTAAGTGCTCATTTTGTTAAAAGATGTAGAATGTTCTGGACCTTGAGCCTTGGGAGGTGATGAATGAATGTGTAGAACTTCACCAAAGCTTTCTATGGCTGTAAAATAAGCCAATTACAAAGTTGAGCTAATGAGAAATTCTCTGGGGTGTGGGCTATCCGCGCGCCCCCCCCCCCCCCCCCCGGGCCTTTTCCTGCCTTGTCCCAAAAGGACACTCAAGATTAAAAGTGGTCTTAAAAAGGAAAATGAAAGTTTCTGAGCAGCAGCCGTCCATGTGATTCTAATAAAGTCTTTGCAGGAATTTAAACGTGTAAGCCTGCTGTGCTGTGCTTTAACTAGCTGTACTTAGAAACCCCATTAACAATTAAATGTGAATTGAGGCTTTCATTAAAAGACCCAATTAAAGCTGTGGATAAGTAACTTTCATTAAAGGTTTCCTGCTATCAATTTTAAGAAGACTTAAGTCGTTTCTATGAAGAAAAACAAATATAGCAGACTTGACTTTTGTAGGTATAAAGGAAGTATGCTGGAGGCTGAAACAACCCACGCTCATCTTGGGAAGCTGCAAGGAAAGTCCTGGCTTTCTGGTTTCCCTATATTACTTTTCAGTGTTCACGTGAAGTCAGGCTTTTTATTTTACTTTGGATCTGTGAGATGCAATTAGGATTTTTGAGCAGCTGAGCTGTTGCTAGCACAGAGGGGAGGATAGAGTTGAGAGGACTCCAGCTTAAGAATAGCATTAGGTTGTAATATCTTTGGGAGATTAATATTACCAGAACTTGGGGTTTTAGGAATTGTAGTGAAATTGAGCTGTGTTAGGATTGGGAAAGTTTCAGGGTAAAGAGGCAAACCATTGTTTTTCCTGTTTATTACAGTAGTTAAAATGGGAGGATTTTCCCCCTGCTTGCTGCAGGGAAGAAGGATGAGGTTCTGTGGAACAATACAACTGAGTTGATTTAGGTTTGTATTTATATAAACAGACTGAAGATGTTCCCATAGTTCATTTTTCTTTTTCTCCTCTTTCTATATTTCTATATTTCCTCTTTTTTCTCCTCTTTCTATATTTCGATTTGAAGCTTTTAAAGCTGTATCAGTCCTGTTCAGTTATCTCTGCTTCCAAATAGTCTGCCGGCAATAGATCCTAGAGCTGGTAGAAGTCCACAAATGGCTGGACATTGGGGAGTTCTAATTTGATCAGGCCCATATCTACTGTCTGAAAGTGGCAGTTTTTAATTATTTTATTTTTAAATGTTTGAGAGAGTATGCAGGTTCAGGGGAGGGGCAGAGAGAGAATCTTAAGCAGGCTCTGGGCTGTCAGCACAGAGCTGCCCAATGCAGGGTTTGATCCCATCAATGGAAAGATCATGACCCAAGCCAAAAATCACAAGTCATGCTTAACTGACTGAGCCACCCATGTACCCCTATGTTTTTGATTCAGATGTGAGAAAACCACTTTGCCAGGGAGATAGAACTGGGCTGATGGTTTATGAAATTCCTTCCAGTGTCTGCTGCTTGTTAATTGTAATTTCAAAGGCCAGCTGGCCGAGAAAATGTAAGCTAAAAGTTTTTCTAAGGGTTAAGGCTTGTCAAATGTTCTTTTGCTATTCTTTGAGATAGTTGTATATAGATAGCTGTGTGTCTGAAAACTTTATTTATTTTTAATATTAGAGAATGTATACTTGTGAGCCGGGAAGGGGAAGAGAGAGAGAATCGCAAGCAGGCTCCATGCTGTCAGCTTGGACTCCAACATGGGGCTTGATCCACGAACCATGAGATCATGACCTGAGCTGAAATGCTGAACTGATTGAGCCACCCAGGTGCCCCTGAAAGCTTTTCAATGACAGGGCAAGATCTTGTGAGTGAAGGTACATAACTGACCCCCACTGTGCTGGACCAAGACGCAGCATATACCTGAAGGCTTCTGAAACGCCCTTGAACTAAGTTCACCACAATTAATACATGGCCAGCCAAGTCACAGGTTGCTTTCTGCAGTTTCTTACTAAAATCCCTTAAAAACCATAAGCTTCATTCACTTCGCAATATTCATGGCCTCATTTTAACATCAAACAGTAGACTGTACTGAGGAGATGAGTGCTCTGCCCAGCTCTGCCCCTTAGTACTGGGGCGGAGAGGGTGGGTAGGCTAGATAGTTTTCAAACTTTTATAATTTTTTTGGCTATAGAACCCTTCAAATGTATTCTGATAAAGAAGCTCTCGAGGGGTGCCTGGGTGGCTCAGTTAAGTGTTCAACTCTTGATTTTGGCTCTGGTCAAGATCTCAAGGTTGTGAGATTGAGCCCCATGTTGGGCTTGATGCCGGGAGTGGAACCTGCTTGGGATTTTCTCCCTGCTCCTCCCCTTCCTGCTCTCCTGCTTGTGTGCACGCCCTCTCTCTCTCTCTCAAAAAAAAAAAAAGCTCTCCATATAAAACACAAAAGCAGGAGTTGGCTGGTACATTTATTCTTTCAACAAGGATTTATTGTTTTCTTCATGACAGGCACTGAGGATACAGTAGTCGTTTTTGGTGGAAGAGGAATGAGTGAGTGTTGACAAAAATGTATTTCCCTCACTGATCCCTCCCCAAGAAGAAATAACAAATAGTGCACAAATTGTAAACTCCTTTAGTGGTTCAGTTCATAATTCTAGTTGTGATTGTTAACCCTCTGACTTGGGCCCTGGTTTTTGGCCCCAGACTTAGTCCTAGGCGGAAAGGCTGACTCAGGTACAGCTAGGACATTTTCTAGTTCACATAATCATTGGGTTCAAATGATTCATTATCCCTCTGGAAGGCAGCACCAGCAGAGAAGCTACAAATACACTTAAAAAATGAGAAGTTTTACCTCAACTACACACTGCACGGCCAAGAAAAATTAGCAGGAGTTGAGCACAAAATATAGACAAAATACCTCTGGGAGAAGGCCTGAAGCAGCTTCCAATGAAAGTTGCAACAAAGTGACAGGAATCTGGTTCTTCCACTTGGAGATTGGTCACATCAGAACATGAGTCCAAGGCCCACCTCCTTAAGAGGAGATGTAATGCTACTGGTCTCACTTCCTTTACTTCCAGGCTTTCGACAGGATGTGACTAGTACACACTCCAGAACAGCAAAGGAGTTACAGTTTGAAGCCAGAATGAATGGCCACAATGCCTGACGTGAGACTTTCGTAAGTCACTTTCTCAAAACCCGCATCCTCTATCATCTCTTTGAACTCCTCCTAAAACACAAAGAAAGATACAGCAAGGATCACCTGGATTTAAACTCTAGGCCCTTTGTTGTAAAATTATGGTTTTGTACCTGAGGTGGGAACTGTCGGATACTCTCTACAAGGTATTGGTAGGACTTCCAATCTCCTGCGATGACTTCTCCCAGGACAGGAATGACCTGGAAGCTATACAGATCATAAAGCCTAAAGAAAAGGATGAAAGATTAAGGTTAGAACATGACCCCTGATAAGCAAGAAGTTTTAGGCCTGGAGTCATAAATCCAAATGCCTTGTAGGGTCAGTACCTGAAATAAGCGATGCGGGCCAGGTGCAAGACCAATAGGGAGTAACAAGGTACAATTAGGAAGTAGCATAAAAGTGGAGAAGGCGTGGGGCGCCTGGGTGGCTCAGTTGGTCGAGTGTCTGACTTCGGCTCAGGTCATGATCTCGCAGGTTCATGGGTTCGAGCCCCTGCATTGGGCTCTCTGCTATCAGCGTGGAGCCCACTTTGGATCCTCTGTCCCCATCTCTCTCTGCCCTTTCCCCACTTGTGCTCTGTCTCTCTCAAAATAAGTAAATCTAAAAAGAAGTGGAGAAGGGACAAGCACTACTCAGCTCTGACTACTGCCATGTGGGAATAAGTGCTTTCTCAGTGTTGCCATACATCTGATTTCTCAATTGAAGCTGGAAATTTTCATGTAAAACGTCCTGATTTTTAAATATGAACATCTAAGTCAATTTCTTAAAAATTGATGAGTCAAAATACATCTGTGGGCCAACTTGAGCCTTTGAAATTCTTCTGGCTTAGGTGTTGTCGTTAGAACTGGCTGACCTGAGGTGGCACTGTGTCCCCTAGAGACTCTGAACTATGAGGTTCATGCTTCTAGCTTACTGGCTATTTTCTGTCCATTTGGGGATGGGAAGCCCTTGGCTAGACAAGGAGAATAAAGCCCTGTTAACAGTGCCAACCTGGAAATGAGGGGATTGTTCACTTGGCTAAACTCCAGACAGAGAAACCGTCCTCCTGGCTTCAGGACTCGATGGGCTTCCTGGAGTGCCTGAGCAAGACAAGGAACAAGAGAACATACTCCTCAGCAGAACTCACTCAATTCCATGAGGCCAAGACAGCTCGAGCTTCAGTGGGCATTATAAAAGTTAGCATTTCCCATAGCTCCCTTGTGCATTCTTAGCTGGAAAGCTGTAGTAGCGGAGATAACCCTACACTATTCTAAATTTTATAGGCACGAAGAGAAGGTTACTTGGAGCATTCAGACTGGTATAACCACATGGTGGCCAATTTCACAATTATTATTTATTAAAAGCTTATTTCAGGATTTTTTTTCTTTATTTTTTAATGTTTGTTTATTTTTGAGAGAGACAGAGTATGAGCAGGGGAGGGGCAGAAAGAGAGGGAGACACAGAATCCGAAGCAGGCTCCAGCCTCTGAGCTGTCAGCACACAGCCCGACATGGGGCTTGAACTCACGGATCTTGAGATTATGACCTGAGCCAAAGTCAGATGCTGAACTGACTGAGCCACCCAGGCGCCCCTTTTTTCTTTATTTTTAAAAGTAAACTCTTGGGCACCTGGGTGGTTCGGGTGGTTCAGTTGGTTCAGTGTCCTACTTCAGCTCAGGTCATGATCTCATGGTTCATGGGTTTAAGTCTTGAATCGGGCTTGGTGCTGTCAGCACAGAGCCTGCTTTGGATCCTCTGTATCTCCCCACCTCTCCTCTGCTGCGCTCTCTGTCTCAAAAATAAACATTAAAAAAAAAAAAAGTAAACTCTGCCCAACGTGGGGTTCAAACTTACAACCCCAAGATCAAGGGTTACATGCTTTACCCACAGAGCCAGCCAGGCATCCCTACAATTACTTATTTAAATCACAGTGGATATCCTTTTTGATCTAGCAATTTTACTTCAAGGAACCTATCTTATAGAAATGCATCTATTGGGATATGCATAAAATAAATGTTTATTTTTAAGAGAGAGAGAATGTGTGTATGTGAGCAGGGGAGGAGGAGAGGGTGAGAGAGGGGGTCAGAGGATCTGAAGTGGGCTCTGTGCTGATCTAGCCCAATGCGGGGCTTGAACTCCTGAACCACGAGATCATGACCACGAGTTGAAGTAGGACACTCAACTGACTGAACCACCCAGGTGCCCCTCCAAGATACATATTTAATGGAAAAAAAGCAATGAGCGAAATGTTTCATATGCTAATATTTGTATAAAAAAAGAAAAAAACAATAAAGACATTGACACAAGAAATTGGTGATTGTCTGGAGGGAGAAGATGCACTGAATGGTTGGGACACATGGATAGGAGGCATACTTTCACTGATACACCTTTTTGTACTTTGAACCTATTCAAAAACATTTTTTGAAATTAAAATAATAAACTGGCTACATACACAAGCAGGTCATAAAAACCAAGCTGAAGTGCATCATAAAGATGTCCCACCAAGGTGGCTGAGTGGCTCAGTCGGTTAAGAGTCCAACTTCAGCTCAGGTCATGATCTTACGGTTCGTGAGTTCAAGCCCCATGTCAGGCTCTGTGCTGACAGGTGAGAGCCTGTGTCTTCCTCTCTCTCTGCCCTTCCCCCGCCCACACTGTCTCTCTCTCTCTCTCAAAAATAAATAAACATTAAAAAAAAAAAAAAAAGTCCCACCGAAAGCAGAGAAACCAGATAACTAGAGCCCCCATTATAGAACCAAAACGTGGCACCTTGCCTATTACCTTCAAATGCTTTGGGATAGAATGTTGAAGTAGAAATAAAGAAGAACTGCAGCCAGGTGGTGCCTGGCTGGCTCAGTCAGTGGAGCATGGGACTCTTGATCTCAGGGTTTTGAGTTTGAGCCCCAAGTTGGGTGCAGAAATTACTTAAAAATAGGGGCGCCTGGGTGGCTCAGTCAGTTAAGCATCTGACTTCGGCTCAGGTGATGATCTCATGGTTTGTGGGTTTGAGCCCAGCATCAGGCTCTGTGCTGGCAGAATGGAGGCTACTTGGGATTCTCTTCTTCTTCTCTGCCCCTCCCCAACTCATGCTGTCTCTCCCTCTCTCAAAATAAATAAGCAAACAAACAAATTACTTAAAAATAAAATCTTAAAAAAAAGAACAAAAAGCTGTGTCAGATTGCAAGCTGAATGTTCCCTTCTCCCTATAGAGGAACCCATTACTCTAGCTACCTTCTGCCAAAATAGTGTTTGCCTTTTTCTGTGTTGGCCTTGGAAATGCCACTGATCTGCAAACTCACAGAGTCAGACAACTTCTCAAATGAGAGGAAACAGATGGAATGCCAGAGCAAGACAGACAGCTCAAAGATGTGAATACCAACCCAAGCAACAAAGGCTTCTATGAGGATCTGCTCTGTGGTCTTGGTCTTTTTCAATTTTGTGAGTAGGAAAATTGGCAACTTCAAGGATTGAAGCCCCTAAGCCGGACATGGTCATTCCACTCAAGAGCTGGTTCGAGTGAAGAATCTCTCCCTCCTTCCTCCTTTTCCGTGGAGCCATTCCAGGAGATCTAATATCGTGAGAGTCACTCAAGCTGAGGATGCAGCCATTCATACCTGATCAATGTGTGTGACATTCCGGATCCCAAAGGCAATAGTGTAAACATCAAACTTGTCATCATCAAAGGGCAGTTCTTCAGCATCTCCCAATACCCAAGCAAGTCCTGAAAGAGAAAATCATTTCTGGTCTCAGTCTGGGTAGCCGTCTCTTCTGCACCTGAGGAGGGCATCATGGGAACCCCCCAATTTGTGTAGTCAGCCAGGCAGAATCATGGGCAGCCTGGACACCCCCTAGATGGCTGACTTCTCGAGTGGGGGGAGTCTTATAGTACGGAGCCTCTAAATCTGTGGAATCTGAGACTAACTCTGGATTAGTCTCAGAATTGAACTGAATCATTGGACACCTACCTAGTTGGTGTGGGAGAAATGGAGAACAGTTTGGTGCTGGGCAAATACCATACATGTGGTATCAGCAACCATCACACGCCTGCCTTCATCACTGGGTTCCTGGCCACTGTCTTCAAGGTGTCCTGTCCCCCTGAGGATTTGATTTCTTGAAGTCAGCAGGAAGTTCTTTCCCCAAGGGTCTCAGAGTAAAACCTGATGAATACTTAGTTATGCCCACCCTTAAGCAACTTTGACCCAACTAAGTGTTTTGTGTAAAGCACCGTGGTTAAGATCTCAGGTCCTGGGGTTAGACTGCCCAGGTTCTAACTCCAGCTTCACCATTTATTAGCTATATAATCTTGAATAAACTACTTTGACTTGGTTTCCTCATCTGTAAAGTGGAGTTAATAAGAGTATCAGAGGAAATGAAACATTAAAAAAAATGTTTTTAAAGGGCACCTGGGTGGCTTAGTCGGTCAAGTGTCTGACTTTGTCTCAAGCCATGATCTCATAGTTCATGGGTTCGGGCCCCAGGTTGGGCTCCGTGCTGACAGCTCAGAGCCTGGAGCCTGCTTCGTGGATTCTGTCTCCCTCTCTCTCTGCCCCTCCCCCACTCATATTCTGTCTCTCTCTTGAAAATAAATAAAATGTTAAAAATAATTTTAAAAAATAAAAAAATAAGAGTATCAGAGTGTCATTGGAAGTATTCTAAGTACACAATTTAGCCTAGTTATATTGGTTCTATTGGAGAATTAAAGGGTCAAGACCCAAGTCTGGTCACAAATTCAGAAGACACCCAAGGGAACCCTATAACGGTGGCTATGTCCTCTAAGGATACTGATTCGGCTTTAGTATTACCCAACGTGCAGTGAATTAGACATAAAATGTGATATAGAAGGAAAGCTCTGTAGAGGACAGTAAATGAAAATAACCTCCCTGGAAAGCAAACTAGCAGTTGTTAACAAGCATAAATAAAATAAAATAAAAATAAAATAAAAATAAGCATACCCTTTGACCCAGCTATTTGATTTTTAGGAGGAGGACATTGATGACATCATCATCATCATCATCATCATCATTGCAACTGCTCCGACCCCTTGGTGGCAGGGTCTGTATTATCACTTTAAATACATTATCTTATCACATTCTCATACCAACTCCATGGGATAGCTCTTATTATCATCCTCACGTTTTAGATGAGCAAAGCTGAGTATCAGAAAGGTTAAAGCAGCTTACCCAAGGTCATATGGAGGGACTGGAACTCAGGTTGTTTTATCCCAGAGCCTGTGTTTTTCAACACCTATGGTATATTACCTCCTACTATAAGGTGGTTTTTATTCTCTTTATTTAAAAATTTTTTTTTAAGTTTATTTATTTTTGAGAGAGACAGAGACACAGTGTGAGTGAATGAGAGGGTGAGAGAGAGGGAGACACAGAATCCAAAGCAGGCTCCAGGCTCTAACCTGTTAGCACAGTGCTCGATGCAGGGCTTGAACTTACGAACCGCGAGATCATGACCTGAGCTGAAGTCGGCCGCTTAACTGACTGAGCCACCCAGGCGTCCCTATTCTCTCCATTTTATAGATAAAGTAATTGAAATGTAAAGAGTTTAAACAATTGTCCAAGGTTATATAGAAGGTAAAAACATTAACAAATGCATGCAAAAATTTACAAATATGGATGTTACAATGCTGTGCAATGTGCAAAAACACTAGAAAAAAAATGAAAGATCAGTTGGTTATTGGTTATGTAAATTGGTTATGTGAAATCTTCATGATTCACATCCATACAGGAGAATATAATAAATAATGATTTTAAGGAATTTTTAATGACATAGAAAAATCTCATGATACAATGCTGAATTAGGGCAGGATACTAAATTTGTATATACAGGAAGGCTTTAATTTCATAAAAAGGAAATGAAAATGATTTGCAATTATAGGTAACATTTACTTTCTTCTTAATACTTTTCCAAAATCCAAAAGTTCTCCCAAATATACCACTTTTATAACCTATGAAATAATTTGTTTAAAGCTCCAGCCCACCGAGCTTACATTTGGGGAAGAAGTGCTCCACATAAAATACAAATAAACAGCGCTACACGTAAATATGCCTTTCACATTAACTTTTACTATTACAAAATAATTTCTAGGATCCTCCTTAGTTTCAACTCTTTTTGCATGAGAGTTTTTACAAAGACATCATTATCGGAGACTGACAAAGCCAGGAGGAAAGATAAAAAACTATCCTATGCAGCACTTGGTAATTCCTATGCCAGTGGATTCGTCTTGGCAGTTGGGAGAGGCTGAAGGGCAAGCTATGGTATGGAAGAGGTGAATCCAGAAATGGAACACTGCCTATCATTTCTTTAGTTGTTCTCCATTCTTTACGGCTAAGCACCAGAGGGAAGGGAAACACGTTTTTCAGTAGGAGTAAGGAAACATAGTGCCTTTGTCTAAAAACACTAGGGACTGTCTGCTTTCTGATCAGCGTTGATGGTTAACAAAAGAGCCCTTCATCTTGTAGGCCAAGTGGGTTGTTCGTCTAGGCAGCTTGTTCTGGGGGTGGGAGGAGGAGGAGGAGGAGGAAGAATTGAACTAAAATAACCATAGATACTCCTGGTGGGGGAAGGGGAGGCCAGGAACGCTGATGTTGACCTGAGGGACTTTATTTTCTTTGTCCTATCTCACTGTCTCACACAGTGGCTGCCTGCAGTGCTTGGCGAGCTGGGAAGAGGGCAGTGCAGCAGCTGTGAAAAGTGAGCTAAACAGTGGTGTGGCTGCCGGATCCTCACTTCTACTTGGAAAAAACTGGGGGAAAGTATTTTAAAATATGAAAACAAACAGAAAGCGAAATGTGAAATCTAGGTCTTTAAGCCAGGGCACAAACTGTCCATTTTCAGGTTGCAGTGGGTTCCCAGAGATGTGCAGTCACTCTCCTGTCTGCTGCTGAGAGTACTGTTTACGGGTGTTTCTTTAACTCTATCAGCTGGGGCCTCTGAAAAGCAGATGCTGATAAAATAATTAAAAAAAAAAAAGCAAGAAACATGCTGAGATGATGGAGGAGTGCAAATGTTTTGTTTGTTTGTTTGTTTTGGAGGGGGAGTGCAGGGGAGAACACCCAGGGAAGATAAAAGGAAGAGGAAGCAAGACTGAGCAGAGAAAGCCTACAGATCAGAGCAGATCTGATAAAGCCTTAGCCAAGCCAATAGGGAGCTCTGGAGCCCTGCCAGAAAAGAGCCCAACTTGGAAGCTGAGGCAGAGCCTAAAAGTTGTAAGAGCTGGAGGCCGTCAGCTGCTTGCACTCCTTGTGTCTGAAGGACAAGTTTCTGCTTTAGGGGCAAAGCACCTTCTCTGCTACCACATCTGTCAACCCCTTTGAGTACTGATGGGATATGATATGGCTCAAAAACAGGACACTGGGGTCAGCAGGGAGTTGCCGGGAATTGACAGCAAAACTATCTCAGGGCCTAAGGGCTAAGATGAGAAGATTCAGCTCCAAATTGGGGTCTGCCTATTTAAAAGTTGTGTGACTTGAGTAGGATACTTCAACTTTTTGGGCTTTGGTCACATGGGGCTGATAATCTAACTCCCTGGGGTGCTGAAATAATGTACATAACAGCATACAAACTGGATTCATGCAAATTATCGTTGATTCCTGCCTATCTGTACGTTTTTGGAAGCTGAAAAATAAAGCTCTTCAACATTTTACATATCTCATTTCATAAACATACAAAAATGGGGCGCCTAGTTGACTCAGTTGGTTAAGTGTCTGACTTCGGCTCAGGTCATAATCTCCTGGTTTGTGGGTTCCAGCCCTGCATTGGGCTCTGTGCTGACAGCTCAGAGCCTGGAGCTTACTTTGGTTTCTGTGTCTCCCTCTCTGTCTGCCCCTCCTCTGCTCGTGCTCTGTCTCTTTCTGTCTCTCAAAAATAAATGTTAAAAAAAAAACCAAAAAAACAAAAAGGACACAAACATTCCTGCAGTGTCTACTTTCTGTAGGACTGACTTACCAGCTTTGTATCCCCGAGCATGGGCTTTCTGCTTTCCAATCTTTAGCATCTCCTTGTTGATGTCACAGACCACAACCCGGGAACCGCCCAAGGGGTCCTCTTCGTTTTGGTACTTTTTGGCAATTTCTTCCCAGGATAAATTTTGCTGGGCCCGTAACTGCCTCTTCTGCTTTCCCTTATGCTGTGCCTGAACATAATTAAGGAACCGGAATGCAATGTCACCTGTGGAAAGCCAACAGGAGGAAAGATGCAAACACAAATACAAACAAAACCCCAGCATTTCTAAAACCCAAACAGAGATACAAAGGGACAAGATTTGAGGAGTGTACAAAAATTGAAGTTTCTCTTCATTTATATAGTAACTACTAACATCAATTTTTAAAAACTTCATATATATATATATATATATATATATATTTAAAACTTATTTAATTTTGAGAGAGAGAAAAAGCAAGCACAAACAGGAGAGGGGGGAGAGAGAGGATCCCAAGCAGGCTCTGTGCTGCCAGCGCAGAGCCTGACATGGGGCTCGAACCCACAAACTGTGAGAACTTGACCTGAACTGGAACCAAGAGTTAGCTGGATGCTTAACCAACTGAGCCACCCAGGTGTCCCTTCTAATATATTTTTTAAGATTTCATTTTATTTTTTAATGTTTATTTTATTTATTTTGAGAGAGAGAGCACACACATACGCAGGAGTGGCGGAGGGGCAGAGAGAGAGAGAGAGAGAAACCCAAGCAGGTTCTGTGCTGTCAGCGCAAAGCTCGACATGTCCATCCCATGAACCATGAGATCATGACCTGGGCTGAAATCAAGAGTCAGACACTTGGGACACCTGGGTGGCTCAGTTGTTGAACATCCAACTCTTGATTTTGGCTTAGGTCATGATCCCAGGGTCGTGGGATTGAGTCCCGAGTCGGGTTCTGCGCTGAGTGTGGAGGCTGCTTAGGATTCTCTCTCTCTCTCTCTCTCTCCCCCCCTCTGCCCCTCACCTGCTTGTGCTCTCTCACTCTCTCTCTCTCTAAAATAAAAAATTAAAATTGAGAAAAAAAGAGTTGCATGTTCTATCAACTGAACCAGCCAGGTTCCCTGTTAACTTCTAATATTCTTAAAAACCTTTTAGGGTGCCTGGGTGGCTCAGTTGGTTGAGCATCCAACTCTTAATTTTAGCTCAGGTCTTGATCTCAGCATCGTGAGTTCAAGCCCCCCACTGGGTTCCACACTGGGCATCGAGCCTACTTAAAGAAAAACAAAAAACAAAAAACAAAACAAAAAAAAAATAGCATAAATAATGCATGGATACGTTCTCACTACAAAAGATTCATCTAAATATTTAGAAGAAAACATAAAAGTTCCATTCTTTCTCCATACCCTCTCCAGACACAACCAGTGTCAAGTGCTTAGTGTGAAGCCCTTCTAGTCTCTAATAATTGTTAGGAAAGCAACATAAGGGTATAGTTACCAGCAATGGTTCCCTGCCCTACCACTTCCCATGCCCAGTTCAGCTCCCCAGAGACCATCTTTCTCAACTCTTTCAGCTGTTCCTTCTGTTGGTTCCAGCTCTTTACTTACCGTGCTTATAATGATACCCTGCCCCTCTTCTCTGGTTGCCTCCATCTTCCCAATATATTTGTATCACGTTTCATAGTTCCTCACAGATCCCTTTGTAAACTAGAGTAACAGACTAATTAATATTTTATTTCTATTTCATCAGCTACAGATGGTACCTCTTGAACCCCTTCAGCCTTCTATTGTGTGAAGTTTAATGCCGTCATGACTGATAACATACATTGTTCTACCGCTATAATTATGTCTCCTCTGCTTTGTTGGTTAGAGTCTAAAAGCTGAAAATCAAAAGTGTTTATGTTATCGTGACCAGGTAAATACTGTTTGGGCCAAAACAGTGCTTTCTAGGATCGCATTTCCTTTGTTATAAAGTTGTCTTTGTTATCCTTACACTATTTGCAAGAAATATATCTTCTTAAGTTTTTCCAGTCTCTGCAACAAATTAGTCATTCTCTGGTCACTTTTCTATATATTTAAGTACTTTATACATACTTCTATAAAACAACTTAAAACCTACACAGGGATATTCTACACATAGTTACACAACTTGTTTTCTTTCTCTTCCCACTGAATATGTCCTTGAGAACTTTCCACCAGTATTTATAGCATTCATTTAAATAGCTACATAATATTTCGTAGAAGGGATGTATCTTAATTTAAAACAATTTCTTTACTGAGGCAGAAATAGGTTACTTCCAATTTTTCACTACTACTAAAAATGATGCAGTGAGCATATTTGTAGCTATATATTTTTAAAATGTCTTTTTTAATATATGGGATTACCTTCTAATTACATTTTCTAAATGGGCAGTTGCCAGTATGCAGTAATGTTATGGGTTAAGCCACAGATGTAAGCAGCTCTGACTGAACCCTTTCTATATCTGTATCTTTGTGCAAGTTATTTTTTTCTTTTTTTTAGACTACACATGGAGAATTGGAATTGTAGGATCCTAGACTATAAAGATTCTAGATTTTTAAAAAAGTTTTATTTATTTTTGAGAAAGAGAGTGCACAGGAGCAGGGAACAGGGGGAGAGGGAGAGAAAGAATCCCAAGTAGGCTCCGCACTATCAGCGTGGAGCCTGATAAAGAGCTGGATCTCATAAGCCTTGAGATCATGACCTGAGCTGAAACCACAAGTCAGATGCTTAACCAACTGAGCCACCCAGGAGCCCCTAAAGATTCTAAATTTTAATAGATTCTGTTAAATTGTCTTCCACTGAACAAGGTGTCTTACTGCTTTCTGAGTTTCCATTGAGGAGAGGACCAGACATAAACGTGTTTCACACATGGAGACTGTTCTGTAATTTGTTATTCCATATTATTCAATTGGTATAGATTATGACATTATTACATTGTATGACACATTATTCTAATGTAATTTAACATGTAAATTAACCATTTGATAACATCCCAAGATGCATTTTAGAAACCCGTGACATTTTCTCCCCAAATGCCTAGTGTGCACCAAGTAACAAAGAACCACATATAAACAATTGAGCTTTTGGGGCATTCACTTTCAAACGTCCCCTGTCTGTAAAGAGAGTTTTCCTACAATTCTTTCTAATCTTATATTCTAATAAACTTTTGTCTGCTGCTCAAAAAAAAACAAAACACAATTGAGCTTTTGATTTCTGATGTGATAGTGGATTGAGCAGAAAAGGTTGTCTAGAGAGCTTATGAAATACTGTAAAGGGCATCCCCCCCAAAGAAAAAGGGAAAGTGGATTAAAGGTTAAACAGAAAATAAAATGGTCGGGTGCCTGGGTGGCTCAGTCGGTTAAGCATCCGACTTTGGCTGAGGTCGTGATCTCACAGCTTGTGAGTTCGAGCCGCACATCGGGCTCTGTGCTGACAGCTCACAGCTTGGAGCCTGCAGTCTGCTTCAGATTCTGTGTCTCCCTATCTCTATGCCACTTGCCCTGCTCGTGCTCTCTCTCTCTCAAAAATAAATAAAAAAAGAAAAGAAAATGGTCAAGTAGAGGGTGAGATGTTGCTGGATTAAAAAGTAATCTATTTACTTTGTAACCTGTGCATTTTAGAAAAATGATAGGCATAAAGTTGATATTTTGTGCTTTTGAGTGATATTTAGTTAAACGTTTCTTAGAAGTATATTGATTTTGGGGGTGCCTAAGTGGCTCAGTGGGCTAAGCATCCAACTCTTGATCTAGACTCAATTTATGATCTCACAGTTTCATGAATTTGAGCCCCACATCAGGCTCTGTGCTGACAGTGATGTGGATTCTCTCTCTCCTCTCTCTGTGCCCCTCCCCCATGCACACTGTCTCTCTCTCTCTCTCAAAATAAATAAACATTAAAAAAATTTAAAGAAAGAAGTGTATTGATTTTCAATTACCATCTTCAGCCTAATGGTAGTTAAGCTAGCTCATTCCAACAAGAAACACTAACTTCCGTAAAATAATGCTCAGGATACTCAAGGATTCTCAACTGGACATTACCTGTGCCTCCAGCAACATCGAGCAGCTGGGTCCCAGGAAACGGGCGCATCTTCCAGAGCAGCAAATCCTTCCAAATACGGTGGATACCAAGGCTCATCATATCATTCATCACATCATACTTCTTGGCCACACTTTCAAACACATGATAGACTGACATAGGAGAAATACAACACAATTAATTGTGCTATTAACAAGATTAACTTGGGGAAGTCCTAAATGAAAGAGGGTGAAGCTTTTCTCCCCTGAATTTGCCTGTCTTTGTTGAAGTTAAGCTATAATGCTTGATGCCCAAATCTACCCCCCCCCCTTTTTTTTTTAATGTTTATTTATTTTTGAGAGAGTGCAGCGGCTGCAGAAAGAGGGAGACAGAAAATCCGAAGTGGGCTCTGTGCTGACAGCAGCAAGCCCAATGTGGGGCTCGAACTCACAAACTGCAAGATCATGACCTGAGCCGAATTCAGACGCTCAACAAACTGAGCCACCCAGGTGCCCCCTGGCACCTTTAAGCCTTTTTAAAAAGGCTTAAGTTATTCTAGGTAGGAAACCAACCTCTTTTCTGCTGTCTTAGTTACCTTTATCTAGGACCAATGCCTCGATAATGCCACACACCTACTTGGTACTAAATAGGTTTCCAGTTCTTAGAGGATGGTGGGGGGGGGGGTATGGAATTTTTCTAATGGTTATTATAGTAGAAAAACAACAAAACCATTGGAAAGACATGGCTAATAGATGGGAAGGTCTCAGTTCATCTCTGCTGGGATCACAGAAAAACAACAGGTACAATTTAGGGCCAAGCCACACTGCAGAGGGCCCTCCTAAATTTTCTCCTCATTAATCTAATAGGATCAAGGGTGAATGTGGAATCTGAGCTAACTGGAAAAGGAATTTACTATCCAAAACACTTTAAAGCACAGGCTACATTTAACTGCTTTACACCTGTTTCTTTGCCCATAAGATGAAAAACTCAGTGTCAGCTCCCTATCACCCTGCCATAAGGCTAAATTAGGTAATGAAGGAGAGACGCTTTGAGTTTCAGATGAAATGTGCTGCATAGATCCAAACCATCACTGTCCTCTGCTGAATCAGCACACTACAGAGCTCCTCCTTTAACTCTATCTTGAGCGCCTTTCTCAACCCCAGGATCTCCAAGCTTGCTTTTTTCTTTTGAACATCTTTTGGGGTATTGAGGGACACTAAGGCTCAACCCCCTGAGTATAAGCAATTTTTGCTTTGCATGGTTCTGATATACATGAATTTCAGTTATGGTGGCTTAGTTAAATAACATCAGTCCCCCAGCAACATCATTCAGTTCCAATGGTATATAAACTGTGAGTAATTGCATACAGTGCAAACTCCGCTGGTAGTTCTTCAGTTCATAAATCAATCTGTAAATAACAGACATATCATGATCAGTAACCAATCATGTCACTTCTTTAAGTTTGTGGTTGCTAGGTCACTGCACATCAGTCATTCAGTTCACACACAGACAGCAAAGCATGTAGTTGTGTTACCTCCTTATCTCTCAGTTGTAAACACGTGGCATTTTACAAAACTAGGTAATCCAAAGAGGAAATTGGCCGGGGCGCCTGCATGGCTCAGTCAGTTAAGCGTCTGACTTCAACTCAGGTCTAATCTCACTGTTGTTGAGTTTGAGCCCCATGTTGGGCTCTGTGCTGACAGCTGGGAGCCTGGAGCCTGCTTCAGGTTCTGCGTCTCCCTCTCTCTCTGCCCCACCCCCGCTCATGCTCTGTCTCTGTCTCTCAAAAATGAATAAATGTTAAAAAAATATTAAAAAAAAAGAGGAAATTGGCCAACGAAAATGAAAGCACCGCAAAGAAGTGAAAAGTGGTAATACTGGAAGTGAAACGTCCATGGGATTATAGGAGAAACAGCTGACAACGTTGATACTCGAGAGACTCTAGCTACGCAGCTGGAAAAACTTTGTGAAGATGAACTTATGGACATAAATGAGGATGTGGTTGTGACAAAAGGTTGAAGATGTCCCAGAGGAAATGATGCCAGTGAAAAAAATCTCACACTAAAGGAATTCCTGGAGATATTTCATGACCCTTGAAAGTGAAAAGATAAAATGTTACAAGCTGATTGAAACTTAGAAAGGAGTATGGCAATTTGCCAAGGCATAGAGAAGATGCTTGCTCCCTGTTGTAAATATATGACCAGAAGGTAGCAAACACTGTTCAAACTACTCTTCATTCATTTTTTTATGAAGGAATAAAACAGCTTAGTGTTTCTAATTTTATTAGAATTTTAACTCAATTGAAAAATTTTAAATTTGAAAATCCTAACTATATTAAATAAGATTTTTTATGTGTTACATCTTTATAATATTTTTAAATGTTTATTTATTTTTGAGAGAGAGACAGAGTGTGAGCAGAGGAGGGGCAGAGAGCAAGGGAGACACAGAATCCAAAGCAGGCTCCAGGTTCTGAGCTGTCCACACAGAGCCCGACATGACGCTCAAGTTCACAAACCGTGAGATCATGACCTGAGCCAAAGTCGGATGCTCAACCCACTGAGCCACCCAGGCGCCCCTGCATTAAATAAGTTAAAATTAAACCTAATCTGGGGGCATTTGGCTGGCTCAGTCAGTAGAGCATCTGACTCTTTATCTCAGGGTTGTGTGTTCAAGCCCCAGGTTGGGTGTGTAGCCCACTTAAAAAAAAAAAAAAAAAAAAAAGAATAAAAACAAATTAAACCTAATTTTAAATTATAGTGTGCTAAGTAAATATTGACTTTACTATTTGTTTCACTGGCCCTATACATTTATAATTAACAGTGAGGAAGTTTTTGATGTTCAATAATTAAAAAAAAAATTTTTTTACATATATTTATTTTTGAGAAACAGAGTGAGACAAAGTGTGAGCGGGAGAGGGGCAGAGAGAGAGAAGGAGACACAGAATCTGAAGCAGGCTCCAGGCTCTGAGCAAGCGGTCAGCACAGAACCTGATGCGGGGCACGAACCCATGAACTGTGAGATCATGACCTGAGCTAAAGTCAGATGCTCAACAGACTGAGCCACCCAGGCGCCCCAACAATTTTTTTTTAAGTAAGCTCTATGCCCTCATGACCCTGAGGTCAAGAGTCACATGCTCCACCAACTGAGCCAGCCAGGTGACCCTGATGTTCAATAATTTTTAGAGGTCATGGAACAGTTGCAATTTTTCTCATTGATAATTAAGATCATTGTACGTGATTTCAGCGTGCATGGTCATTTTTATAGTCCTGCAATAGTGTGCAAGAGGAAGACTGCCTGCACTTCAATGTTGGCTCCCAAGGTGGGAGATCTAGATTTAGCTCAGTGGGTAATTTCTTCCTTGCTTGTCATTGTGTGAGATGTTGTTTATATGTTGTAAAGTACAATACAGAGGTTAGGCATTATCATTTTGGAAGCAACCCACCTGAATTCAAATCCCCAATTTTGCCACTTATTAGCAGAACCTTGGGCAAGTGACTTAACATCTCTGTTTCAACAGTTTCTCCATCTATAATATCCGGCTACTAATCCCTACCTCATAGGGTTGTATTTGTAAGAATTAATGTGAAGTATGTAAAAATGTTTCAAGTCCTTAATAAAAGTTTACTGTCATTTTACTTGGCTCCTCTTATTTCACAAGCAGTTATCAAGCTTTTAATGTGCATCAAGCACTAAGATATAGACATGAATGAGCCACTGTACTAGCTTTCTGGGGATTCACAGTTCTGTGAAATAAATGTTAATTTAAAATAAATATTCAAAGAGTTACTACAGTAAATCTATGTATTTAGTAAGGCGGAGGTGAGAGGTAAGACAACGAAGTGGTCTTTAGAAGGATGGGACATTCCATTGTGAATTCTTTCTCTTTATTTCCTGGGTGACCATAGGCCAAGTGAAGGAAACTCTCAGAGCCTCACCATACCCATCTGTAAAATGGGCATAATACCTTTCCCATTATAAGTGGTACAGATGGGAGTTTTAAAATAGTTCTTTTCCTTTCCCATGCCTATAGCACAATGGACACAAAGAAAGTGCTCAACAATACCTAACCTTTATCTAGCAGTTATGAAGTGCCAGGCATTGTTCAAAATACTTTAACTTATGAAGTAATCTAATCCTTATTATAACTCTAAGAGAAAGGTTACTATTATTCCTACATATAAAACTTGGAAGCTGAGGTCCAGAGAAGTTAGTTTCCTTCTTCCTTTCTAGAAAAAATGGTCCATCCCTTTAACAAGAGGTGAAAAACATGAGCTGTGTGGTCACACCAAACTGAGTTGGAATGCTGGTTCCACCATGTTAAATTGGGCAAATTGTTGTTTGATCTTTAAGTCTCAGTTTCCTCCTGTGTAACTTGGGCATAACAATACCCACTGTCGGAAGGTTGAAATGAGAAGTGGAAATAATATCTGCATGGTGCCTGGCACATCATAAACATCCAACTGATGGGATTTAGTGAGAATTATTGTGTTCAATAAGAGGAGGCATCTAAGCTCTGAGCAGTCAGGCTGAGGTGACTCCTTGAAGGTCAGGACTGCACAGGCCACGGCATACGGGTCAACAGGACGTAAAACCAACTCCTAGCTGAGCAGAAGAAACTAGATCGCAAATAGATCCCTCCATCCGCCCTCTCGCCCCTTTCACCTTTGCCCCCCTTCTCTTCCTCCGACACAGTCTCAAATCCGAAGTGTGTTTCCGTTGCCTGCTTCTCTTGGGATAATTGCCGCGCACCCAGCGGACCCCCAGGCCAGGAGCTACGAAGCCCGGGGAGCTCGCAGCACCGCATCAGCCGCGACCACCTACGACCGCAATAGCTCCAGAGAGCGCAGCTCCTGGGGGCCGCCATCTTGGCAGTAGGGTGACAGCAGCCAGACCGTACGTCATGTTGCCTCACTAGAGGGTCGACGGCGGCCGGTAGGAGACAGTAGTGATCGAACGCGCCCTGAAACCCTTTACTAGAGAGCTATGCATGATCTCTGGGATCCAGAGGCTAGTCTTTGAGCATCCGAAATCCTTTTTCTTTCTTCCCACGTTGAATATAGAATTTACCAGAAATGAAGGGACCTTAGGAAGAGCCCCCAGTCGCGTCTCAGCGGCCATGTCTCTGAATCTTGTCAACCAGTAGTGTGAATGCTAACTCACAAGGTATACAGTAACTCTGGTTTTCTGATGCAGGAGGAAATTGAGATACGGTGTGGTTTCCAAGTAGATTACAAGGTCAATTCTCTAAAACTTTGATGTGCCTAAGAATCACCTAGTTTGATGTTTAAAATGCAGATTCCTGGGCCCCCAATACCAGAGATTTTGAATCCGTAAATCTGGGATGGGTATTGGGAATCTTTATTGAACAAGCTTCTCTGATGATTCTGATGCAAAGAATTCGCAGACCTTTCTTGAGAAACATATGCTGGACTACTCTGAAAAATAAACATATGAAAGGCTGTTCTTTGGTCATTCCATTTTTTGAACTTAAGAAGTTCATAAATGGGAAGGAAAGCTCTGGTGACTGTTTAGCGAGTCAGACACAATCACCACTCACCCTCCCTCTTCTGCTGTCACAAAGCTACACTTTTAGCACCAACTGGCAGAGCATGGATGTTTACTTCAACCCCAGATTTTCCTGTTCTTTTTTTATGGAAAGGGTAATGTAGACCATCTTGCTCAAAAGAGGATGGAGGTGGTGAGTTTTGCTTGGATTTCTATATGTTTCTGCTTTGATTCTCTTTTTAAATGTATGTTTCCTGTAAATATTTCACAAGGAGAAAGCGCCAAGGACCCTAAGAAACTATTTTGAAAATGAAAAAATCTCTTCCTGGTTTAATGTGTAGCCTGACAGATGGACACCCACTGCTTTCTTTTGGAAGAACTGCACGGGCTTTTCCTCTTTCCCTCTCTTTTATTTTTAAGAGTGATAGAAGGAATGATTCATCCATGTAATCAGAGTTCTCACATTGTTGTTAAAGGAAATAAAAATTCATCAAGGAACCGTAGTGTATCTTCCTTATCTAGTCATATATAAGGATGGAGCTCAGGATTTGGGACTGTTCCTTCTAGACATCAAAGTAAGTTTTCAGACCAACATTATGTACCTGTTCTCTCATTTCAATATGATTTGTGGGGAAAAAACTGCAAAGAGTGAAGCAAGACAAGCATTTTAAGGAAATTTAAAAATATGAGATCAGTACCTAATTTTCTTAATTTCAGTTAAAACTTAATTTCAAGCAATTGATTGATTTATATATACAGTACTTATTAATGTTTTGTATCACATGTGATGATAAATAAGGAGCCAAAAAGGATCCAATTAGGGGAACCCCAGGATTTTGTCTATTTATTTGTTCATATATGACTGCTGAAATTCCACTCATCCTTCCATGCTCAGCTCAAGTGACACCTCTCTGGGAAGCCTTCTTCTACCTGCCCTCACCTCTTTGTACTTCTCTCCTTGGAGCCTTTGCTACAGTCAGCATTTTGTATTAACTTTACTATAGCTCTTTTCTTTTTTAAAGGAATTAGAGGGTTTTTTTTCTTCAGTTTATTTATTTATTTAGAGAGAGGGCATGCGCATGCGTGCATGTGCAATTTGGGGAGGGGCAGAGAGAGGGAGAGAGAGAATCCCAGGCAGGCACTGTTAGCCTGATGATGCGGGGCTCACAAACCATGAGATCATGACCTAAGCCAAAGTCAGACGCTTAACCCACTGAGCCACCCAGGTGCCCCTATTATAGCTCTTACTACCATTTTCCATTGTAGTTTGCTGGCTGGCTTGCTTGCTTGCTTTCTGTGAATGATATGTTTTTCAGTTAGTTTTGTTTACAAGTGAAACTTGGGGAATTCAAAATTAACATCCTTGCCAGTGAGCTTGTTATAGACAGGAAAAGTTTTACCTTTGTGTTCCACATTGTTCTGCTATGCTTTATCCAAATGAACCTTTATGAGCTGGCTGCCATCCAGTTTCATGTGGACTCTCTTGTGCACAATTTTACTTGGGAAGACTAAGCTCTCCAGGATTGCATCGTGCACAGCTGCCAGAATGTGGAACGCTTGCTTATTTTTTGTATAGCGTTTTTTGAGTTGGCTCAGGCAACTCTGGGCAATAAAGATATCATACTTCCCACTGAACTTTTTCTCCAGTTTACTTACTAGCTGGACTTGGATTTTCTGGAAAGATTTAAGTTGAGGAATGCAAACAAAGATTATAATAGCTTTCTGACCACCACTAACTTAAGTTTTCTTGGCTGTTGTTACATTTGGCTCCCTTAGCTGGGCCTTGAACACGTGTTCATCTGCAGCTCAAATAGAGCCTCGAAGGTGCTGGACTCATCCATAGCCATTCGGCTTCATGATATTTGGGTGCGAACTGAACATGGCCTTGCCCTTGATGAGCACTGGCCTAGCCACTGTAGTTTCTTATTTGCTTAATTCACTTAGGAAACTGTGAATATATTAAAGACCTCAATATGAATATATTTTGGCATTCCTTGTGCTCAGCACAGTGCCGGGCGTATAATAGGTTTCTAACTAGTTGAGGTTAGTCTGAAAAATTATTTGTTCATCTCTTTAATGATGTTTGTATGTGATCCTTCGAATCTCACTGCTATGGTTGGAAGGAATCATTTATAATTTTCCAAAGTACAGATGGATGTGACAAGATTTTCTAAGTCGCAGTGTCCATATCTGTAAAATAGAGAACTGCTTATCTCATAGGTAGTTGAGAACATCATTTATTAGCCGTGTGATCGTGGGTAATCGATGGAAGCTTTTTAAGCCAGTTTCCTTGTCTTTATATTTGCGTTAATGTGAGGATTAAGTGTGATGATTCATATAACCCACAGTGCAATGCCTGTTAATGACAAGCACTCATAATGTTATTAACAATGAAATGTAATATTAACAATGACTTATATTAATAAATGACTTGTTAACAATGAAATGAAATTTTGTATGAAGTGTTGTAAAATGACATTACATGTAAGGTTTTGTCATTATTATTATTATTAGGTAAAATAAGGACCATGAATAAATTGATATTAATACTGGAATAAGAACTACAAATTAAATAATGAGTAAATAAAAGGATTTCACAGGTATTCCAATGTTTGGATTCGTTATTAGTAGTGCATATTATTATACACATTCTTAGCGTTCTAAAGCTAAAACCTGAACTACAAGTCCCATCATCTTTTCGGGGGGGGGGGTGGGGGGAAGGGGGGGAGGGGGTGGAATCACTGGGCCCGGATGTAGACAGAAAACTACATTTCCCAGAGGACTTCACTCCCACATCGCCATTATATATATAGTCCATCCGGGTTCTTCGAGATGCTGTTTGGCGACTCGTCGCCATTCCCGGAGCACCTCGGCCTCGGCCCAGAGGCGAGAGTCGGTCGCTGTGTCGGAGACACCGGTCCCCGACACCAAGACAGCCAGCCCTCTCCCTGCCCCGCGGCGGGAGAGCGTGTCCGGCCGGCCGGCGGGGCTCGCACACCTTCCCTCGACTCCCCTTCCCCCGTAGCCTCCGCCCCGCCAGGCCCGGCCCGGACCTCCGAGCCCCGGCCTCCTCCTTCTCTGTCACTGCCGCCGCTGCCGCCGGGCTCGACAGCCCCGCCCGCTGCTTCTCTTTCCAGTTTGAGAAGCCGAGGAAGGAAACAGGGAAAAATGTCGCCATGAAGGCCGAGAACCGCTGCCGCCGCCGACCCCCGCCGGCCCCGAACGCCATGAGCCTGGGTCCCCGCCGCGCCCGCTCCGCTCCGACCGCCGCCGCCGCCGAGGCCCCCGTTGATGCCGCAGAGCTCCCCCAACGCCGCCGCCACCGCTTCCGACATGGACAAGAACAGCGGCTCCAGCAGCTCCTCCGCCTCTTCGGGCAGCAGCAAAGGGCAACAGCCGCCCCGCTCCGCCTCGGCGGGGCCGGCCGGCGAGTCTAAACCCAAGAGTGGTAAGGGCGGGCTCCCAGGGCGGTGGGCGGGGGGTGGGGGTGACTGTCCCGAAGGCTGGGGAGGATCCTCGCTCTGGTGTCTGGGTCACCCAGGTACAGCTCCGCTTTCCACTGTCGTTCTTCCCTTACTCCCTTTTCCTATAGCTCCCATTATTTAAAAATTAACACTAAGAATACTGTACAGCGTGGTTTATGTGAATCCTTGCATTATCCTTGCTTTACTACTCGGAAGAGATTGGTGAAGTAAGTGCTACTTTTATCCCCATTTTGCGGATGAGGAAACTGAGGTTCACAGAAGGTAAGGTCACCCAGCTAGTATGTGTCTCACAGCAGGCCTTAGTTAAAACCTGCTTTGTCTGACTCACCAGTCCACACTCCTAAACCACTAAGTTGTTTTACCCTTTAATGTTGAATTAGCCTTGGATAGTGTTCAAGTTTAAACAGGGGAGGGTGGGGCCCAAGGACTTTTGAAACTCAAATTTCATGTTTAATAACCTGGCCCAAGATCCATCCCTCTGTTGAAGAGGAGTCATCCTTGAATGGTTTTGTTCAGTGTGGAGTTGTGGTTACGAGCAGTAGCTGTGATTCAGTTTTTTTAGATTTGCCAGACCTTGAGTGTCTGAATTTCCTTTTTTGTAAAGGTGGAGATAATCAGAATTAAGTAAATTATCTCAGAAAACAAATGAGCTAAGAGCTTGGAAGAGTATCTGACAGCTATTATGCACCAAACACACATCATGCCTATTTCCTTGTGTTAGTGGAGTGCTAACACTCTAGTGCTAACACACTAGAGTGTGTCCTTTTACAGGGAAGATTTTGTCATTTTTGTAGTCCTGCCTCTCATTATTAAATTATGACCGTCATGATAATAGTTACCATTTATTGAGGGCTCACCATGTGCCAGGTACTGGCTTAGGTTTGTACATCTCTTATCCATACTCCAGTTATTAACCTGTCCAGCAAAGTGGAATTGTTCATCTCTAAAGAAGGAAAAAGCTGAGAAGCCAAGAGTTTAGGAGTTGGCAGAGTCGAGTGGAATGTTCTCCATGTTACTTCAAAGTCCGTGTACTAGTCTCTGCTATTTCATGCTATAATGTTATTAGCAGTAATAGGAAGATGTTTTCGGTGGGAGTGGGGATATGTGGTAGACAGGGGAACATTTGGAGTCCCAGATGTAGAGTTCCAGTTTAAAACTTTTTAAGATTAAAAAACTGTAAGGCTGACTTGAGTTCAGAGCTGATCTACTGGATAGAGCAAACTTGTTTACGTGGTATGCTGAGGACTTCTAGAAATTGCTTATAGAATTCCGGGTGGAGGCCAGGTGTCTAGATAATAAACGAATGCTTTAAATACCTAAGCAGGGATTAGTGTGGTCTTTCAGGCAGTATTATATAGATTAATTTTGGGGTTTTGTACATGTGTAGCTTTATCACAGATCCCTCTAGAGAGAGAGGGTAGCCAGGCCTCTTGGCTAGTGTTGGAACTACTGGTTTAGGGTAGTCTGAATAGTTCTCAGTGTAGTTGATAAAGAACTTTACTTTTGCACTCAATTCCCAGTTGTAAAGTTAAAGATTGTGATTTTCTAGCTATCTGAATTCTCAAGTAGTTTTTCTGGGGCTCCTGTTTAAGCCACTAACATGCAATCATGAATCTGTTGCAATAAATGCCTTCAGTTTATTCTGTAATGAGGCAGTAGTGAAAGTTGGTGACAATCCAAACAAGGAAACTGAGGTATTTAAGGCATTTACTCATTTTGTCCTTTGAATGTTGATTAGTAGACCTAACTCTGATTATCCAACAGGATGATATAGAATTCTGTTGTAATTTGACCAAGAAAATATTTGTCAGTGTTAAGGTTTCAGATAGACTTGTATAGAATACTTATTGTTGGGTTCATTCTGACTAAAGTGATTTTTTTAAACAGTTAAATACTATAAAATACTCTTAAAAGCATTTGTTTACCTTCTTAATTGATAGCTTCTGAGGAAGGAAATAAAAGCTCTTATAAAGGATTTTTGCTAGGTTTTGTAAAATACACAGGGTGCCTCTGGTAACAGTAGTTTTTAATGTTTGTTAGAAAGCTTGCCATTGCCAGTGTCTGCCATTCTGGCTACTGCTATGTATGTTTCCTTAGCGAAAAGGAAGGATAGGTTTGTAGCTAAATAAAAAGTTCATTAGCCATAATCCACGGCATGCATTTAAGAACAAATCAAAGGCAGAGTGGGTAGAGATTGAAAATAGTTTAGGAAACTCTGGATATTGGCTTTTAAGGTTGAACTGAGGGTTAGCATATGCTACCTTAACATTACAGCAAAGATCAATGCTGCCATGACAGATATCATTCAGGACCTCTTATATAGTGATTCTAGATCGTTGTTCTAGCAAAACAGTGGACTCAAATTCAGCATAATTCCATAAAAGGTTTCTGTAGTATTTCAAAAGCTGACTCAATACTTCATACTTGATTTTGCTGGAAGTTGTTGAAAGGACTGAGTTGAAGAAAGGAAATGGAGGGTAAGGTGAAAAGACAACTTTCTTTTGTGAAAGTAACAAGAACAAGGGTTGCTCAGATTTTAAATATTTAATTTCCCTTTCCTCTCACCCTACCTCACATATGAAAAAAAAATCTGTTCTATTTTCTAAACTGCATGTCATAAATGGTCATTTGCTTCCTATCTACATGTTTAATATACTTGAGTCTTTGTTCCTGCAGTTGGCTTAAGTTTCCTCTTCATGCACACAGGAAATAGGTGAATTTGGCTCCTGGGATTTAATTGATCTTTTTGGCCAGAGTGGCATACCGCAGTTCCTTTGCCTTGGCTAATTGCTTCAGACATTCACATAACATTCCTTTCCTTGGATATTTTCCTCTAGCTTTGTTCCAGTAGGGCTAAGATGCAGTTCTAAGAACATTTACAGTGAATAGCCCAGAATATAATCCAGAGGAGAAAGGTGTGTTTGGGTTTAGGGAAAGTCATTTAGAAAGAGCAAAGAAAGTAATAAGAGGCAAGAGAGTAGGCTGTTCATGGACAAACAATGGACCCTGGCCCAGAACCAAGCTCTTGCCCCATTCCTCTGGGTGGGGGATGGTACTACCATGGAGGTTAAGGGAAGGTCAGGTATTATGAAGCAGTTATTTTGAGGTTGGTGATATGAAGCGCTGTCCTGACACACTTCCTCTTATTCCGGTACCAGGAGCCAGGTTACTAGTGGTAATCTGCCTTGAAGAATGCTTCTGGGCTGTAAATGGACCTGGAGGTTTTGATGGCTTTGAAAATTGAGGTGACTTGAAGCCTTTAATAAAAACCACTTAGAGAAGTTGCAAGAATTTCCGGGCCTGTTGGCTGGAGTCCTTGGTTTATATGGCTTTGTTGGGAGTCTGGTGGGTGCTCTTTGACAGGAATGATTTAGATTTATTAATAATAGGCTTCCAAATAATAATGGCAGCTTTGTGCCAACCACTGTGGTAGGCATTTTACAGTTTTTTCTTAATCTTCATGACCCAATGAGGCACCCTAGAGATAAGCCCGATTTCACAGACGAGAAAACCCAGGCTTTAAAGGGGTTAGAGTGATTGGTTCAAGTGAATTCTTAAGAAGTCCTAGGCAATATTTATAAGTTACCCTTTGTATAAATTAACTTAGCAGACAGGTAACTTGGCACGTGTCATTCTTGATACCACTTCCTTCTTCCTTTCACTCAGAATTACTAATTTCAGCTGAATTCAATTTGTTGTCAGTTGTTTCTATAGTAAGACCGTATGTTGCCCCTCCAGAGGTGCTTGTCAACCACTCTGAATGATGGGTAAGCAACTTGCTTGTGATTACAGCATGAATCAGCAGCAGAAACTTCCTGGTTGGTATTCTGACCTAGGTTGTGCCACCTGTTAGAACTAGAGCTAGAAATGTTGATGATGCCAAATTATTGAAGTGGAAAATTTATGGTCTGTAATTTGGTAATGGAGGGAAGACATTGAGATATATTTACTGTTATTTCGTAGAGACCTTTCTGTTAGGGAAATGTGGAAGAACTGAGACACTGGAGTAAGTTTTCAAGTCTCTTGTTGACTCTGGGATCCTGAGTTCTGGATTTGAGCCATTTAACTAGTGGTCTTGTCCATTTTGGAATGTATCTTGACAGTAGTTCTCGGGCAGTTGTTCTCAGCTCTGGCTGTGCATTAGAATCTCCTGAGGAACTTTTTTTTTTTTTTTTTTTAAGTAGGCTCCACTCCCAGTGTGGAGCCCAATGCCAGGCTTGAACTCATGACCCTGAGGTCAAGACCTGAGCTGAGATGGAGTCAGATGCTTAACTGACTGAGCCACCTAAGTGCCCCTCCTGAGGATCTTTTTTAAAAATGGAGATGTATGGAGCTCTTCCTTAAGGATTCTTTCTGATTCTTTCGATCTGGGTTGGGTTCTTGGGCCCTGGCATCCATAGTTTTAAAAGTCTCTGCCAGTGATTTTTTTTGTGCAGCCAGGATTAAGAACCACCACTTGGAAACTAAAACCTGAAACCGAGAATGTTTCTCCTAGGAACTTGACTTTTTTGTATGCTTTTTAAAATCTGAAGCAGATCATCTTATTGCTATCTCCTTTGAGAGAAAGGAGGACAGATTCCACCCCCATGTTATTCACATGTGTATGCTGGCAAGTTATCTACAAGCCATCCCCAAAACAGTACTCTGAATTTTATCTCTTGGTCACAGGCCTGTCTGTACTTTCAATCTTTAGTTGCCTGTTGCCTGGGTCTAGAGATAAGAGCCAGCCTCTCACTTTAAATTCTGTAACTTCTTACCATTAGGCAAGTGGAAGACAAGATGAGGGAGTTGATTTAAAAAAAAATTTGGGGGGGGGGCACCTGGGTGGCTCAGTCGGTTTGAGCGTCCGACTTCGGCTCAGGTCATGATCTCACGGTGTGTGGGTTCGAGCCCCGTTTCGGGCTCTGTGCTGACAGCTCAGAGCCTGGAGCTTCCTTCGGATTCTGTGCCTCCCTCTCTCTCTGCCCCTCCCCCGCTCATGCTCTGTTCTCCTTCAAAAATAAATAAACGTTAAAAATTTTTTTTAATTTTTTTTTTTGTATTTAAAACAAAAAAAATTTTTTTTAATGTTTATATATTTTTGAGAGACAGAGCATGAGCAGGGGAGAGGCAGAAAGAGAAGGAGACACAGAATCTGAAGCAGGCTCCAGGCTCTGACCTGTCAGCACAGAGCCTGACATGGGGCTCGAACCCACAGAATGTGAGATCATGACCTGAGCCGAAGTCAGACGCTCAACCGACTGAGCCACCCAGGTGCCCCGAGGGGGTTGATTTTAATAACTAAAATTGTAGATCCATATGTGGTCGGTTGTTGTAATCTGTTTTAGAAATGGGCAGTTCACTGTCCATCAGAGAGCATTTCTGTAAGCATGATGAAACTGTTTCCTTGTGTGTGTGGTAATAAATGAAGAAATGAAAACTGCACCTGCTGAGGGCCAGCTTACTTTCTTGAGCCGTTGAAGTGTAGAATCTGGCTCTACCTAAATCTGTGGAATCTATTAGGTGCTTGTCTTGAAAGTATTAGAGTCAAATGCAGTATCATCTCAAACAGTCTTAGGTAATGAGGTTTGGGGAAAATGTGTTCTCCATTTATGCCTGTTTTCATAAAGCCTCCTCATTTGTTCTCATGGTAAAGTTAGCTTGGACTCTATCCGTCTGAATTTTCTGTTTATTTGAAATCTTATTATCAACTAACTCCATAGGTAAGAAAAAATTTCTAAGAGATCTGAAGCTTCACTTTCTGTTACCAGAGATGCTGTATTTGACAATAGCTGTTGCTAACTGGATTAGTAGGTAAAAGTATAGTTCTTAAATTCTAGTTTCAGATTAAACTCTGGTCACTTTCCCTAACTGGGGTTTAAAGGTAACTGGGAGGAATAAACCTAGCTTTGCAGTGTTTCTCTGACCATCTGTTCTCTGTTGGCATTACTGCCATCTCACATGACTTATTAGCTCGCCTCCTGGATTGTGGTTTGGTCAGGTTTGGAGAGGATGGCATACCTCTCATTTATCCCATGGTGGTGACAAATCATGGTGAAGTGGTTGCTTTCAAAATTTGGACTTTGATTTGTTAGCTCACGTTTTCTTTTTTTCTTTGAGGATACACACCACCTTGGATTTATTTAGCTTCCTATAAAATAAGCTAGTCATCTTACCTACAAATAATTTTTTCTAGGCACTTAATAGTTTAAAAAAAATTTTTTTTTTACATTTATTTATTTTTGAGAAACAGAGTGAGACAAAGTGTGAGCAGGAGAGGGGCAGAGAGAGACAGAATCCGAAGCAGGCTCCAGGCTCTGAGCAAGCTGGTCAGCCCAGAGCTTGATGCGGGGCTCTAACCCACGAACTGTGAGATCATGACCTGAGCCGAAGTTGGACGCTCAACTTACTGAGCCACCCAGGCGCCCTGGCATTTAATACTTTTAAAAATTACCCAGACAATAAGTGTACAGAACTTTTTGTATACTTACAAGTCAGAATCTTAGAGGGTGAGGCCCGAGCATAGGAATCCCTTAAAAGCTCATTTGAGGTATTGAAGCTGGCAGGATTGAGAACCACTCGATTAGGTAAAAATGAAGCTCCATTTCCCAAAGTTAATTAATGGTTATTAACAGACTGCTGTGTTGCCTTTCCAGATATGTTTCTATGAGTTTTGTTTATATGTGTGTGTTTTATAAATTTTATTGAGAATAACAGTTGTACTAATATGCTTTGTGATGGTCAGTGCTCATTGAAAGATATCTGATATAAAGAAAGCTTAATAAATGACCTTTTTTACATATCTGGGGGGACATTATGGACCTTTTTGTGACGTAGTAACAGATGTGATATCCATTGTTTCATAATGAAAATTTATTTCCAGGTCACCTGGGTGGCTCAGTCGGTTGAGTGTCAAGACTTCAGCTCAGGTCATGATCTCAGGTTCATGAGTTTGAGCCCTGCATCAGGCTCTCTGCTGTCAATGTGGAACCTGCTTGGGATTCTCTGTCCTCCCCTCTCTCTGCTCTCTGGCTTGCCTGCTCTCTCTCAAAAACAAGTATTAAAAAAAAAAATAAAAAATAAAAAATATTTTCATTAGGTTATGAAACCTAATAATGGAAATGTTAAAAAGTTTTAAAAACAATCCTCACATAGAAGTTTTTTTTTGTTTTTTTTTTTTAGTAGGCTCCACACCCAACATGGGACTGAAACTCATGACCCTGAGAACAGGACTCGCATGCTGTACTGACTGGGCCAGCCAGGTGGCCCTAAAAAAATTTTTTTTAATTAAGTTTTTAATTTTAATTCCGTATAGTTAACATACAGTGTTATAGTAGTTTCAGGTGTACAATATAGTGATTCAACAATTCTGTACATTACTTAGTGCTCATCATGATAAATGTACTCTTTAATCCTTCAGTTCTTTCACCCATCTCCTCACCCACCTCCCCTCTGGTAGCTGTGAGTTTGTTCTTTATAGTTGAGAGTCTGTTTCTTGGTTTGTCTCTCTCTTTATTTTTCTGTGAATTATATCTTTTTATTATTTATGTGTGTATTTTTTTATTTTTTAAATTGTTTTTAGTGTTTATTTTTGAGAGAGAGACAGAGAGACAGCACAAGCAGGAGAGGGGCAGAGAGAGAGGGAGACACAGAATCCGAAGAAGGCTTCAGGCTCTGAGCTGTCAGCCCAGAGCCCGATGTGGGGCTTGAACTCACAGAATGTGAGATCATGACCTGAGCCGAAGTCGGACGCCCAACCAACTGAGCCACCCAGGTGCCCTGAGTTATATATTTTTAACATGCAGGATTAAGCTATATTTGGGTGGGGAAACTTTGTAGTTTCTGAGGCTCATGGTAGAATCCTCTTGGCTTTGTAAACTATCACCCTCTTAAAGTAAGCCTAATCAGTTTCTTCATTAAAAGTCCCCCAACTTTCATTCTAAGTTTCTGCTTAAAGCCATTAAATTAGTATGCAGATTTGATTTGGTCAAATTTCCATATTGAAATAAAACAACATGGAGTGAATAGACAAATCTAAAACAGGATGGAAATCTTTTTTAAATAAATTTTATTCTGAGGAAAAAAAAAAAAAGACAACATGGAATGGGCAAAGGGACAAGAAAGATAAAGTAGTTTTTTTGTCCAAAGACTAATTTGGGGACCTTTAGTTATTTAGGTGTATATGGTTCTCAGATAGGTTTCATTTTACCGTTTTTTTTTTTTTTTTTTTTTTTTTTTAAAGCCAGTAAACTTTGGCACATGTTAGATGTGTCTGGTCAGGAATCTTTGTTCAACTTGGGACAAAATAATCTATGTAGTTCAGCACCTGAATAGAAAAAATGGGCAAAGAATACAAACAAGTGTTCTTTACACAAAATACAAATGGTTAGCAGACTGGGAAAGTATTTGTTGGTACTCATCAGAGAAAGTCAAATTTAAAACAAATAATTTTGACCCTTCAGTTTAATAAAGTGTATTCAACTCTATTTTGTCAACATTGCAGTGACCTAGATGTTCTCTGTTACAGTGTTGTTAGAATATAAATGAATAGGTATAATGTTTCTAGAAAGCAACTTGAGGATGTGTAAAAGGTAATGCTGATCATACTTAACCTGCTGATTTCACAATGAGAATTTGACATAATCATACAGGTGTCTGTATAAAGAGGTTAACTAGCAAAAAACTAGAAACCACCTAAATGTACAGCAGTGGAGATTGGTTATGTTATACTGTAAGTATATGATAGTGCAGCCATTAATCATGCTTTTGAAGACTAGAGGTAGAAATGTGTGAAAATGCTCATGGAGTAATAGAAGACAGTATATCCTGTGTGTCTGTCATTTTGTGGGAGACGTGGCAAGTATATAAAAATAGAGAGTAAAAGGAAATTATGCACTGTTTATAAGTTGGTATTCTATGTCTAGTGGCAAATTTATTCTTCCAAATTTCATTAAAAAAAAAATTTTTTTTTTTAACGTTTATTTCTTTTTGAGACAGAGAGAGACAGAGCATGAACGGGGGAGGGTCAGAGAGAGGGAGACACAGAATCTGAAACAGGCTCCAGGCTCTGAGCTGTCAGCACAGAGCCTGACGCAGGGCTCGAACTCACAGACTGAGAGATCATGACCTGAGCCGAAGTCGGCCGCTTAACCAAGTGAGCCACCCGGGCGCCCCTATTCTTCCAAATTTCAAAATCGAACATACGTTCTTAACAACTGGAGGAAGAAAAGCAAGAAATATTTTTTAAAAGGACATAATTTATACTGATCTAATATGCTCTTAGAGCTCAACTTCTTTTGTCAATTTAATGGCTTCTCAGTTTGACCTCTAGAACATATGTAAATACTGCTTTGCTGTTATGCCTCTTGAATATATCTGCTGAGGCCTAGGCGTTGCACTATAGAATCTAGCTGTGTTATAGTAATTTAAGGAGAATAAGGAGAATTTTTTTTTAAATTTCTTTGTTTATTTAGTTTTTTGAGAGAGTCAGAGACAACGTCAGCAGGGGAGGGGGAGAGAGAGAATCCCAAGCAGGCTCCATACTGTCAGTACAGAGCCCAGTGTGGGGCTTGAATTCATGAAATCATGAGATTGTTACCTGAGCTGAACCCGAGAGTCGGCACTTAACTGAGCCACCCATGCGCCCGGAGAGTAATATCTTCTATCCTACTTTCAGATGAAATATTTTCCCCTAGTACAGATAGGCTGTTCTTTTTAAAAAATTTTAAGGGGTGCCTGGGTGGCTTGGTCGGTTAAGCGTCCGACTTCGGCTCAGGTCATGATTTCACGGTCTGTGAGTTCGAGCCCCGCGTCGGGCTCTGTGCTGACAGCTCAGAGCCTGGAGCCCGTTTCGGATTCTGTGTCTCCCTCTCTCTCTGCTCCTCCCCTGTTCATGCTCTGTCTCTGTCTCAAAAATAAATAAACGTTAAAAAAAATTAAAAAAAAAATTTTAAGTAGGCTCAACACCCAAGTAGGGCTCGAAATCATGACCCCCAGATCAAGAGTTGCATGCTGTACAGACAGAGCTAGCCAGGTGCCCCAGGCTGTTCCCTTTTCTATCATTTCATCTAAATGGACTTTTATAAGAGCAGTGGTTAAGTTGCGCAAAAAAGAGAGATACTGTGAACTATTTGGGTGGTTTGACCTGCATTTGTATCCCTCCTGAAGGAGGGACTGTTTAGGCTTCGTCATTTAAAAAACAAAAGTAAGGGGCACCTGGTTGCCTCAGTAAGTTAAGCAGCCAGTTTCTGCTCAGGTCATGATCTCGCGGTTTGTGGGTTCGAGCCCCATGTTGGGCTCGATGTGTAGCTTGAACTTAGGATCCCGAGATCAAGAGTCACATGCTCTTCTGACTGAGCCACCCAGGATCCCCTATGTTTCCTTCCTTCCTTCCTTCCTTCCTTCCTTCCTTCCTTCCTTCCTTCCTTCCTTCCTTCCTTCCTTCCCTTCTTTCCCTTCTTTCCTTCCTTCACTTCTTTCCTTCCTTCCTTCCTTCCTTCCTTCCTTCCTTCCTTCCTTCCTTCCTTCGGGGGAGAGGGAATCCCAAGCAGGCTCCACCCTGTTAGCACAGAGCCCGATGTGGAGCTTGATTTCACAAATTGTGAAATCATGACCTGAGCTGAGTCAGATGCTCAACTGACTGAGCCACCCAGGCACTCCTATGGGTCGTTTCTTAACTAATTCTTTACATTTCTTGCTTTCAGATGGAAAGAACTCAAGTGGATCCAAGCGTTTTAATCGCAAACGTGAACCTTCCTATCCCAAAAATGAAAATTTTAGCAACCAGTCCCGTCGCTCCAATTCACAGAAAAGCAAAACTTTTAACAAGATGCCTCCACAGAGGGGCGGCGGCAGCAGCAGCAAAGTCTTTAGCTCTTCTTTTAATGGTGGAAGACGCGATGAGGTATGGAATTTAGGAATGTCCTTTCTAGAACACAAGAAGCATGAACTCTGATTCCCCTGCCTCCCAGTTTATCAGTAGTTGGGGAGGAGGGGAGAAAGAGGTGAAAGAGTAAATAACCAAAGCAGTCTTGGGTAGTTGAGGATTAACTAGGTTTGGAACTTTGCCTCCTTTCTTCTCTTGAAAGCTGTGAAAATTTCTTTGGAGGAAGAAGACATCATCATCATGGGTTGTGAGAAATTATAGCAAGATACTATAAATGTACCCTAGATACTATAGATGGTACCTTTTATTATCACTCTTGAATTAGAGGTGCCTCTTGAATATTTAAGTAATACAATGACTTTAATTAATGACATTTGCTCTGTAGTATCTATAGCAAACTGTAAGATGCTATATCCTTAGTCCTAGGTACTCTGATTTTAGGCGTTTCTTAGATATCCTTTTGGAAGTACATAAAGACTTCTGTACAAAGGAGTTCACTGTTGCATTGTTTGTAGTTGCAGAATCTAGGAAACAACCTAAATTAACAAGGCATTGGTTAGATGAATTATCCTCCTGTTTGAGTGTTCTGTACTATGTAACTATTGCAAAATAAAGCAGATTTAATGTACTCATGGAAGAATTCATTCACCAAAAATTTTGTCCTCTCCTACTGTGCATCAAATACCACATGGGAGTTTGGCATACAATACTGAGTAGAACATTGTAACTTATATTTTAGTTTACAGAGAAAATAGACCATTACACAGTTGACCCTTGAACAATACAGGTTTGAACTGCATTGGGCCACTTATGTGGACTTTTTTTTCCTAATATAATTACAGTGTCATAAATGTGTTTTTTTTTTTTTTAATTTTCTTAAATAACATTTTCTTTTCTCCAGCTTTATTGTAAAAATATACTTTGTAATATATATAACATAAAATATGTGTTAACTGTTATTGGTGAGGCTTCCAGTCAACAGGTTATTAGCAGTTAAGTGTTTTGGGGAGTCAAAAGTTATACGTGTATTTTCAGTTGCGCCAGGGGATCAATGCTGCTAATGCCTGTATTGTTCAGGTGTCGATTGTATAATAAATCCAAAGGTAAGTGCTTATTGAATTAACAAAAAGTAGATTGAGAGAATTAAAGGGATAGAGAGTAACAAAGAGTACAGATTTGGAGGGTGATGAAGGAAGGCTACTTATTCTGAGGAAGTGAATTCTGAGTAGAGTTCTGAACGAAGCAAGGGAGCACACCATACAGTTTTGAGGAGGATGTCTTGGCGAGAAGGAATAACAAGTGCACAAGTGCAAGGAACCAGAGGTGGTAATACTTTTGGTTTGTTTGAGGTCAAACATGTAGGCTACCATGAGTGGAGGAGTAGAGAATGAAGCCAAAGAACAGACAAGAAGGGTCAGATCGTGTTGGGCCTTGCGGGATTTTGGATTTGGTTGAGAAAGATGGGAAGCTATTGGGGGTTTAAGAAGGGAAGTTCTGTAATCTGAGTTGGGAGTTTTAAAGGAGAGAGTGGAACCAGGAGGCTAGTTAGGCTGTTAAGGTATTTCTGGTGAGAGTGATGGAAGCTTTGAAACAGTGATAGTGGTGAGTGGCATACACATTGGGGTGATGTTTGAAGATAGAGCCAACAGGATTGTTTAATATGTTAGTTGTGGGGTCTGAGCAGAGAAATGAATGACTTTGAAAAAAAATGTTTTCAGTGGGAGCTCAGTTCAGGTACTGTATGCTGAAGTGGGGAAGATTTCAAGAGAAGTAGAAAGTTTGGGGTGGTGGGGAGGGAAGGAGAGTTGAGATAAAGAACTTCATTTTGGAAATATGCTATTTGTGTGGAGATGCCTACTAGATCTCTAAGTAGAGATAGACAGTTAATGGAATCTGGAGTTCAAGGAGGAGACCCAGGCTAGAGAGCCATCTGCATACATTTGGTGTTTGCAGCTATGGAACTAAGTAAGTGCTGCAGAAAGGGAATAGATTCAAGGACTGAGGTCCGAGTCAGGATCATGAGGCACCAGCAAAAAGGGAGGAAGAGAACTGAAAGCCATTTGGAGAAAGTGGTCAGTTTTGCCCCCTACTGATAAGGCTGCAGAAGATTAAGACTGAAAGTGGACTAGTAGATTTGATCATGTGAATATAGGCTGTTGGCTTTGAGCTGCTTTGGTGGAGTGGTGAGGACAAAAACCAGATAGGATAGCTTCAGAGAATGGAAGGATGGGAGGAAGAAACATCAAGTTCAGACAGTACTTTTTAGGGGCTTTGCTCTAAAGGGGAGTGGAGAGGTGAGGCAGTAGCTTGAGGGAATGTGAAGTCGAGGATTTTTTTTTTTTTTTTTTAGACAGAGTGGGAGTGGGTTAGGACAGAGTGATAGGGAGACACAGAATCTGAGGCAGGCCACAGGCTCTGAGCTGTCAGCACAGAGCCCGACACGGGGCTCGAACTCATAAGCCGCAAGATCATGACCTGAGCCGAAGTCGGAAGCCCAACCAAGTGAGCCACCCAGGCGCCCCTGAAGTCGAGAGATTTTAAAGTTAAAGAGATTCAAAAGAAGAATACAGCATATCTCTGCTAATGGGATTGTCTTGTTAGGGGGCAGACATGCAGAGGAAAGGGCGAGAATTACTGTAACAGTGTCCTTGAGGAGTTGTGATCCTACTGTACAAGTGGAGGAGTTGGCTTAAATAGGAGCTTTGCCAGTTCATCCTCAGTAACCAGAAGAAGGCAGAGTACTGGTAGGAGGACATAGGAATTCTCTTCTGATTGTTCTTATTGTCTCTGAAATATGGAAGGTGAGCTGAGAGGGGAGCCTTGGAAGCCTTGCAGAATGGCATTGTCTGGGTGACTGGGAGTTAAGTGGGTACAGAAAGGTAACAGGGTTGTGGTAGGGCTGCTTCAGTGAGACTGGTCAGTGTGGTGTGGTTGTGTTCTTGTGTGTAACTGTCTGGTGCTGGTGTGGAAATACATAGAGAGATTAATTAGGGGAAGGTTCTGCTAGGTGAGTACAGATGACAGAGAGAAAGAAAGGGGTTGTGGACCATAGGCTTTAGGTCAAGTAAGGAAAGAAAATGAAGAGATGGGTTGGATCACTGGTTTGGAGATCCCAGTAGGGATAAAGAATTGTTGGAATCAGGACTGAAGGGAACAAGCTGGGAAAGGAGGGAGTTGCTGCTTGAATGTTGGGTGCTCAAAATTATGATGGTGGGAGATGTGTGGTTGTTACCCTTATGGTCTAGATTATAGAGCAGTGCTGTCCAGTAGAAATGCAGGCCACATATATAATTTAAAATTTTCTAGGGGCGCCTGGGTGGCTCAGTTGGTTAAGCAGCTGACTTCGGCTCAGGTCACGATCTTGTGGTCCGTGAGTTCGAGCCCCGCATTGGGCTCCGTGCTCGCAGCTTGGAGCCTGGAGCCTGCGTCGGATTCTGTGTCTCCCTCTCTCTCTGCCCCTTCCCCATTCGCACTCTCTCTCTTTCAGGAGTGAATAAATGTTAAAAAAAAAAAAAATTTTTTTTTCTAGTTGCCACATTCAAAAAGGAAAACGGTGAAATTAATTTTAATGTTTTTACCCAATATAGCTAAAATGGTATTTCATGATGTGGCATTGGCCACATTTGGCTAGTAGTGGTTGCTGTAAAGGATGGCACAGCTCCAGATGGTATGTCTATGGGGATTGGATTCCTGAAGTAGAGGACAAGCTAATTGGAGGAGAGAGGGGGGGTCAAGGAAATGAGAGGTCAGTGTTGGAAGGATAATCAGGAGTTGTGATGGGCAGTATCAGAGAGAGTGGTAGTGGCAGCTAGGATAATAGTGGGACAATAGAAGGTTGAGGATGTGGAGGATTTTGTTGAGTGAGCACAAGCTCTTATCTAATTTGGGGGCATTGGGAGTGGAAGACTGATGAGAGGACAGCAGTCCCATGGAGATGATTTTCCAGGGGATAAGAGGCAAGGGATGACCTGGAAGTGGTGAGCTTCCTGTGGTGAGTTACGTGAACAGTGTGTGGGGGGGTTGTCTCCCAGGATCTATTGTTGAAATGAAAGGAAATTGTTTAATTGTATGTTTTGCCACTGTATTTAATTATAAGGGTCATATGCTGTGGTCAATATGCATAGGGTATCGCAAGTCATATTTGTTGTCTCTGGGATGGAATGTATCTTTCACCATATCCCTTTTTGTACTCTTTAGCTTCTTTATGATGTCTGTGCGGGTGCTGCTTACTAATTTCTAAATATGACTAAGCAGCAAAAGCCTTAAATTTGTATTTCCTTTGACCCAGTAATTCCTACTATACATTCAAAAGAAACAATGATAGGTGACCAAATATTTGTGCACAAAGATCTATCCCAAAATGTGTTTATCATAACATTATTTTATTACAGTGGACAAGCTACTAACAGTCTGTGTCTGACACAAGGGCATTATAGTATACCTATATGACATAATGGTATATAGCCATTTAAAGTGACTATGTGTTAATATGACTCACATGGCAAAGTGCTTATGACATTAAATTATAAATTGGGATTAGAAAATGCACTGGCTGACTTACAAGTACTTTCCACTTCAATTTGGAAATGTTAAAAAGCCCCAACGTGATTTTTTCCATCTTTATGTGCAGTGGTGTTTCTTCTCTGCTGATTGGGTTTATTTCTGGACACAGAGGTAGTCTGCCTACATGTTCTAATTCTGTCAGTTTTAATTAACAATGAATAGCAGTGTGTGTCTTAGACGGGAGGTCTCTGGCAGGATTCTGAAGCCCGTGGCAGTTAGCAGCTGCTTGCAAGCCGCCTCCAGAGTATAGTTCCACAGACTTGTTTTTGCCAGAAACAAACCAGAGAACAAGTAGCTAACAAGAGTGAAGGTCTAGGAGTCCTATGGGATTGTCAAAAAATTAATCCAGTAAGTAAATCATTGTGCTTCCCAGTAGCTAGATGACTTCATGTTGGGTTTAGTCATTTAATAAATAGTTAATTGCCATTTAGCGGGGCAGGCTAAACAGTTTAAGTAATTATATGGTAAAGGCTCTTGTCCCCCTTTCTGTTCCCATCCAGATCTTAGGTAGACTTTTGTATTCCCCTTTCCTAGGAAGATTGTTTACTTTAAGCTGTGTCTCATTTAGTTAATATTTTAAACTATGTAGAAGGAGGGTTGTGCTGGTTTTTGCTATCAATCAGTATCATTCTATTCTGAAATACTCTGATTCATTCTTATTCTCTCTAGGTAGCAGAGGCTCAACGGGCAGAGTTTAGCCCTGCCCAGTTCTCTGGTCCGAAGAAGATCAATCTGAACCACTTGTTGAATTTCACTTTTGAACCCCGTGGCCAGGCGGGTCACTTTGAAGGCAGTGGACATGGCAGCTGGGGAAAGAGGAACAAATGGGGGCATAAGCCTTTTAACAAGGAACTCTTTTTACAGGCCAAGTGAGTATGTCTACTCTTGGGAGGAAAGTGCAGTTGAGCCTCTGGGTGGTTCTTGGTGCTGAGAAGAAGCTTCTTTTAAACTGCTATGGGAGAGAGGCAGAAAGGGAGTTGATCTGGTTCTTTTCCTCCTCTCTCTTTTTGGGGGGCAGTGCAGGTGTCGAAAACCAGCTTTTCAAGTGGATGTTCTTGGTGCTTAAAAGAATATAATGCTTAAATAAATACATTGATTAATGCTAAAATTAAATAATGCTTTAGTGTCATAATGAGGTAGTAAAAGTATTTGTTTTGGAATTGGACCCACATTTGAATTTATTTTGACCTTCAATCTTGGGTAATTTATTTAGCCAAGGTGAGATTCATCTTCTCCCTATAAAGGAGGAGGATTACTTAAAGGAGAATTAGATGATGGGTTGGAGTGTTTGGCATGGCATACGTTTGCTCAAATACTGATTCCCTTTTATTTCCTTTTGTGTGTCATTAGTTACAATGTAAGATTTGACCTTGGATCTAGACTGAAGTAATTGGTTCGTACTTTATATAAATTGGTAATCAAATGACTGAGCAAGAACAGTCTTTCTGCTTCCTTGAAGACTAGCTGTGTGCCATGGTTTCTCAGAGGGAGGGAGGAAATCTGGCTTCCTGCTGATTGATAGAGCCGCAGTCTGGGTTAATTTTAGCTCAGGGGAGGCCTGCAGGGCTTTGGCTAGGCTTGGAAGCAGAAGAAACAGAGTTCATGGATTTAGACTCCTACTTGGCACGTCTTTGGATTCCCTCCAGAGCTGGGGCTCAGAACTGAGGCTGAAGTCCTAGTTCAGTGCTTCACAAACCATGGCTGCTAATGGCCTGTATTTGATTTCTAAGTGAAGGAGTAATGAGTTTCTGCTGAGGGCTTGTTGGTGGCTTCTGAGAGTCTGCCTTTTCCCTGTCCTCTTCCCTGTTCTCTTCCCTGTTTCCAGCTGCCAATTTGTGGTGTCTGAAGACCAAGACTACACAGTTCATTTTGCTGATCCTGATACCTTAGTCAACTGGGACTTTGTGGAACAAGTGGTGAGTAGCTCGGCTAAGCTTATAAACTGTTAGTGGGAGAGAGAACTAAGGAAAGGAACCATGGTGTCACAGCAGCTGTTGGCTGGTATCACTGTTGATACCTTTTTTCTGCATGACCTCACTGTAGAGATAAGTCCCCCAGAGATGAGTCCTGGTTTCTCCTGGAGTTCATTTTGTGCTAATTGGCACTAGCCTGCAGGATTGGGGAGTTGGAGGGCTCTCATCAAAGGTTCTGTCTCATCAAAGCAGTTCTATCTACGACCTCCTTTCTCCTGGGAAGAAATAACCAGAGAAATACATGAGGCACTCTGGTTACCTTCCTGACCTAGGGTGGGCTCATTGCATGAACATGGCTTCATCGGTAGCCATTTGTAGTAATCAATATCAAATTAGGCCTCAGTCTTGTGGCAGGTGAGTGAGCCACCAGGTACACTACTGTCTAAGCCACTGCTGCATTTTGTTTTTTGTTGAAGTAATGAGTTCTGGGTATTCCTTTGCTGCTCTTAGGTTATAGGGATGTAAATTTTTTTTTTTTTTTTTTTTTTGAGAACACAAGGGAGCCTGAGTGGGGGTGGGGCAGAGGGAGAGAGAGAATCCTAAGCAGGCTCCATGCCTGGCATGAAGCCTGAAGGGAGCTTGATCATGTCAGTGGGCCTGACATGGAGCTCGATCCCACGACTGTGAGACCGTGACCTGAGCATAAATCAAGAGTTGGATGTTTGACTGAGCCACCCAGGCACCCCATACAATACTTTTCAAAGTGCTAGGTCTCCAAGCCTGGCTACTCATTAACTATGAAAATTGATAAAAACATCAGAGAATGACAAGGCCTGTGAAACCTAAGTTCTATATTTATTGGTTAAAAAAAAAAATAGAGATGCATATAGAGTGTAGGTCTGATAGACTTCTCTATTGGAGATTATTGGTACATTACTTTTCGACCTTTTATAAGCCTTTGTGTACGTGTACGTATAAAGTTTCTTTTTATAAATGGGATTATATATTGATTTCTGTTCCTTTTTCCTTTGTGGAACCTCTAAAGTACTTGTTATGTAGTTATTAAACCATTATTGTGATTTCCTTAACGATTCACTTAAAGTGTTATTATATACTTGCATTTTGAACAATTCTGTGAAGATGTGTTGAGTAGAGATGTTCAGGGATGGGGGTGGGAGAGGAGAGGCTTTAACTTTGACAGTCCCATGTCACTTTGAAAGCAGTGTAACTCGTGGTGCCCTTTTGTTGCAGCGCATTTGTAGCCATGAAGTGCCATCTTGCCCAATATGCCTATATCCACCTACTGCAGCCAAGATAACCCGTTGTGGACACATCTTCTGCTGGGCATGCATTCTGCACTACCTTTCACTGAGTGAGAAGACCTGGAGTAAATGTCCCATCTGTTACAGTTCTGTGCATAAGAAGGATCTCAAGAGGTGAGAAGGAGACATTTACTAGGTTAGACTCAAGTCTGCTAACTTCTTGCTCTTTTACATCTAAATGTCCATGTTACAGTGTTGTTGCCACCGAGTCACGTCAGTATGTTGTTGGTGACACTATTACAATGCAGCTGATGAAGAGGGAGAAAGGGGTGTTGTTGGCCTTGCCCAAATCCAAATGGATGAATGTAGACCATCCTATTCATCTAGGAGGTGAGTTCTGTTAATTTAGGGGGTAATAATCTTGGGTACATCTTTTAAGGCTATCAAATATATCTATCTACTATCAAAATTTGAGCCTTTGGGCAAGCCATTTCTATCATTTGCAGGTCAGTTTTAGGATTCTAGTAGGTTAGAGGGGAGTTTACAGAGAGTGGTTTAACTCTTGGTTTCAGGTGTGGTTTAATTATGTATTTTTTAATTTTTAATTTTGTTGAACTAGTGCCTGGCATTGTGCCCAGCCTTGAGGATTCCACAGTCAGCCAGACTGGCCACTTGTTGTCAAGGAACTCAGTAGTCTAGTAGAAGACACACAGAGAGGGAGGGAGAGACTCCCAAGCCTGCTGTGTGCTGTCAGCACAGAGTGCGATGCTGGGCTCAATCTCAAACCATGAGATCATGACCTGAGCCGAAGTCAAGAGTCAGACACTTAACTGGCTGAGCCATCTAGGCGCCCCTAAACTTTAAAAAATCTAAAACTCTTAAGAGAACATATAGGATAGTATCTCTGTAAATCCTCAGATAGGGATGGGTTTTTGAACCAGGCTGAAACTGTAGATCCTAGAAAAGAAAAGACAGATACACTTGATTTTATAAGAATGAAATCTGACAAGATTCCTTAAAGTCAGTAGGTGATTAACTAGGGGAAGATTTACACATTTAAAACTAAAGATTAATGTCTGGAATATACACGTCTTCTATAAGTTAGATTAACAGTCCAGTAGAAGAATGGGCTAAGCATATGAAAGTATTTCCCAGAAAAGGATACTAGAATAACTTCCCAAGAATTAGGTTTAACTTTGCTAAGAGTTATGCAAATCAAAATCCCTATCAGATTGACGCAAAAAAAAAAAAAAAAAAAAAAAAGACATTAGAAGCACCAGGTTTTTGGCAGGGGTAGGAAAACGAATACTGTATACAGGGTGGCAATGTAAGTCAATACAGCTTTTGGGGGGGTGCAATTTGGTAGTATTTAAAATATGCACAACCTTTGGTCCAGCTTTTGTACTTAATATAAAGAAATTATATGCACCAAGGAATACGTATAAGGAATTTTTGTTACAATGTAATAGAAGCTGTCAATAAGCTAAATAAACGTTCCATAAGGAACTCACTCAGTGTTTGTTATGCTGTGGAACACAATACAGAAGGTAAAAATAGGATCTCTGTATTAACATATAAAAAAGTTTTTTTTAACATTTATTTATTTTTGAAAGAGCACGAATGGGGGGGGGGGGGCGGGCAGAGAGAGAGAGAGAGGGAAACACAGAATCTGAAGCAGGCTCTAGGCTCTGAGATGTCAGCACAGGGTCTGACACGGGGCTTGAACCCAAGGAACCGTGAGATCATGACCTGAGCCGAAATCGGACACTCAACCAACTGAGCCACCCAGGCACCCCTCTGTATTAATGTTTTGAAAGAATTTAATACAGGTTGGATGAAAAACACAGAACAACTTAAAGTTTATCATTTATGGAAAAACCTTTGTTTTCTTAAGTGATTATGGATTTATAAATGTATAGAAAAAGATTTGGCGAATACGTATCACAATTTGTAAATGGTTATCTCTGGGCAGATACTAGGATTGGAGGGTGGGAAAACAGGGCATTTCAAGAGTTTCCCAAAAGTTAACATTGTCCTAAAGTTTTTAAAAAGTACAGAAAATATGGGGGAGGGAAGTAAAGGAAACAAATCATCCATGGTCCTTTTACTCAGAGATATCCCAAAGTTGTAGATTATTTTTCTACTCATGTATATTTTTGCAAGATTGGGATTAAATTTTGTAGTTTTTGGTGTCTGCTTTATATTCATGTAATGTAGGTATTTCTACATGTCACTAAATGTCATCTCACAAAACCATTTTTATTTAAAAATTTTTAAAGCTTATTTTTTATCTTTAAATTTTTTTTATTAAAAAGTTTTTTTTAGTTTATTTATTTTTGAGAGAGAGCACAAGTTGGGGAGGGGCAGAGAGAGAGAAGGAAACACAGAATCTGAAGTAGGCTCCAGGCTCTGAGCTGTCAGCACAGAGCCCGACGTGGGGCTCGAACCCAAGAATTGTGAGATCGTGATGTGAGCCAAAGTCGGATGCTTAACCAACTGAGCCAGCCAGGTGCCCCATTAAATAAACTTTTTTTTTTCTTTTTAACATTCATTTTTGAGAGAGAGTGTGAGTTGGGGAGGGACAGAGAGAGGGAGAGACAGAATCCGAAGCAGGCTTCAGGCTCAGAGCCGTCAGAACAGAGCCTGATGTGGGGCTTAAACCCATGAACCACGAGATCATGACCTGAGCTGAAGTCAGATGCCTAACAGACTGAGCCAGCCAGGCACCCCTGTTTTGTTTTGTTTTTTTGTTTTGTTTTATTTCAAATATCTCTACACCCATCATGGGGCTCGAACTCACAACCCCGAGATCAAGAGTCGCATGCTCTTCCAGCTGAGTCAGCCATGTGCCCCAGAAAACCATTTTTAATGTCTGCAAAATTCTCTTTAATGAATATGCCATCATGTCATTAACCGTTTCTTTATTATTGGACTTAACTGGTTGATGTAGCATTTTTTGGTATTATAGACGATAGGGTAATCAATAGTTTGGCTAAAACATTTTTACTGCGTCTTTGGTTTTCTTGGATTCCTTGTGTTATGGGGTCAGAGTTATAATCCTTTTATTTAAGGTCATTGCTAAATTATTTTTAGAAAATTAGCCTGATTACTCCATCTTCACTTTGGGGGATAAAAGTTGTGTAAATTCCTGTGTAGCCACAAGGTCGCAAAGCTTTGACTGTTGCATTTTTGTGATCTTGCTGGCTTTCTTGTAGATGAACAGCACAGCCAGTACTCCAAGTTGCTGCTGGCCTCTAAGGAGCAGGTGCTGCACCGGGTAGTTCAGGAAGAGAAAATAGCTTTGGAGCAGCAGCTGGCAGAGGAGAAGCACACTCCCGAGTCCTGCTTTATTGAGGCAGCTATCCAGGAGCTCAAGGTAGGATGACAGGACAGGATGGTGGGGATAAGTTATCTTGGTCCTGAATTTAAGATAACGCATAGTTAATGGCTAAAATAGCCAGTTTGCTCTGGCCGTTGGTGATGCGAGGGAATGGTTGACCTAGTGGTTTTTAAAGCACTCTGCAGCTGAAAGGAACAAATTAAAATCGTCTTATAACTAGTTGAGTCACGGGAGTTTCTTAGTCTTAGGTTAGCTATGTTCTTAGTTAAGCAAAGTAGGTTTTTTTCCTAAGGAAACACTTGGATTTATTTTTAGAGATGTTTTATTTGAGGCACATTTTGAAGAGAGTGTTATGGCCTATCCAGCAGGCCCTAGTAATACCTCCTGAGGATTTTGAAGCAGGAAAAATTACCCAAATAGAGAATTTCCTGTGCTGTGTATCCTTACCAGACATCAGAATCAGGGCGTTGGCCTCCACCCTGAGATGTGAATTCAGTCAAATATGGGCTCCATAGGCTTAATAATTTGTGTTATAATGAGTTCCAGACTGATTCTAATGTTCATCCTCAGACCATATTTTGAGAATCACTGATCTGTGTTAGAACAGTGAAAGCCCTTGTATCTTGAGTAATTGGCATGTGACAGGTCCTGTGTTAAGGTACTGTATTTACATTTATGTCACATGAGCTGCATATCCCGGTGTGAACTATCCCCTTTCATGGATGAGGAAATGGAGTCATGGGTTAGGTAATTTGCTTGAGGACATATAACTAATATGAGATGAAGCTAGTATTTGAATTCCTGTCTTTCTGACTTCTGAGTCTTCCTTTAGTAGTAGGTCCTGTGTATTTTGTTTTTAATTAAATGCAGAGCATTCGTTCAAGTGCATTTCAGAGAAGACGAGCTGTATAGAAGTAGAGCTGTCCAGGTTGAGATGGCAGTTGGCCAAACCCCTGCTTCCCGCACTGGGGCTCTTTAAGAGTAGCTTGTAAAAACTAGAGGACTAGTTCTGTGTTCTTGGATTTTTTGTTCAGGAAACTTTTGTGTAGTATTGTCACTGTCAGATTGTAAGTAGAATACCATCCCATTTGGGTGTCAGGTGCTTTTTGCTCCCTGTTTCCTTGAAGGATTGAGGATTTTAAGTACTTTTCCTATTGGGTCTTGTTGCCTTTTAACTTTTGCTCCTGTTGAGAAAGGCCATTGTAAGCCCTTGCCCTACAAACTGTGTTTCTAGAAACTTAGCTTTCTCTGGTCTTCTCTCTGGTGGTTTAGACTCGGGAAGAGGCTCTGTCAGGATTGGCTGAAAGCAGAGGGGAGGTCCTTAGTGTTGTGCCTGCTCTGGAACAACTGGTGCTGATGGCTCCCTTGGCGAAGGAGTCCGTTTTTCAACCCAGGAAGGTGAGTGTGACCCCGTTACAGACTAAATGGCTGCCGTTCCTCAAGGCTGCTGTTGAGTTGGTAGGTGATGTTGTGAAATCGCCTCGTCATGGGAGAGGAGGGGGGACTAGGAGTATTTCCCATTTGCTTATTAGTTCTTTACCTAGGGATGTTAAATCCATGAATGTGACAACTAAGAAAACCTTCCAGAGAACTTGGTTCATGTGTCTACCTTTGCCACATGTACTTTCTGTTGACCTAGAATTTGTCCCAACAGGGTGTGTTAGACTATCTGTCTGCTTTTGATGAAGAGACCACCGAAGTTTGTTCTCTGGGTTCTCCTCGTCCTCTTGCTCTCCCTCTGGTAGAGGAAGAGGAAGCAGTGTCTGAACCGGAGCCTGAAGCCTGTGATGACTCAGAGTTAGCAGATGACAGTCTTGGAGAGGGGACCATTTGTACTGAGTCCAGCCAGCAGGAACCCATCACCAAGCCAGGCTTCACACACCTGAGTGGCTCTCCTTGTTACTACTTTTACCAAGGTGAGGGTTCCTGAGAGGAGGGCTGGGTTGCCATAGAGATGTTTCAGCAAAGTGGCCTGGCCTCTTAGCAGGAGGAGGTATTGCTGCTAGATGTGGGTGCTTGGGTCTGTTTTGCCTTTGGCCTCGGGGAGGGAGAGGCAGGCCTAGCTGTACGGGGGGGCCCTGTCTTGAGGACTGGCCACGACTGTTGTGTGAGAGAGCCGCTTGTCTTCAGCGGAGGACGGGCAGCACATGTTCCTGCACCCTGTGAATGTGCGCTGCCTTGTGAGGGAGTACGGCAGCCTGGAGCAGAGCCCGGAGAAGATCTCGGCAGTAGTGGTGGAGATCGCCGGCTACTCCATGTCTGAGGTAAGGTCCTGCCTGTCCCTGTGGCACGGTTCTGGAGTGTCATCAACCTGATCTCTTTGATATGGGCCTGAGCAGCCCATGCTCACAGTTCTTCAAAGAGCTTAGCTTTTGTATTTAAGTCTATTTTTGTCACTGATTTTGTGCCTGCAAAGATTTTAAGAGGTTAAATGGGTCTCTCTTACCATGTCGGGGTTCTGTTAGTCACCCCTTGCTCTCTGTTTTTAGGTTCATTTATTGTGGTTTGGGAACATAGATGTCTCCACTTTCATTCAAGATGAGTTTGTTTTTCTCTTTTTCCTTATGGCTTGGGAGAAATGTCCAAGGAATCGAAGAGTTATTGGAGGCTCTATACTAGGTTATACAAGATTGAAACACATTTTCGGCTTAACAGATACCATCAATTATTATCTGATAATTTATATATGCGAGGTTTTGCCCTTTGAGAGTTATCCCTATATTGATCACAAATTTGTTACGCTGTAAACTTTCCATCAAACATGCAGAAAGAGAATGGAAAAGAAAATTAAACTGAAATTGATGGGCTTTTTTTTTTTCTTACTGTTTCAGGCCAAGCTTTATTCAGTAGGGAAATCTGCTTTTTCCACCTTCCCAGTTATTAATTGTCAGTGGATCTCAGGTTTTTTGCCAACAAATACTCTTTATCTTCCCCTGTTCTCTCTCCTCAGTTGTGGGCTCCAGAAAATCAGAAACAGCTGATCAGCTTTAAATCATTTATTACCAGGCTTGATTTATTCATGTGCAGCACAAACCTAAAAACTGCTTTTGGTTGATCATTTACCTTATTGAATGTCAATTGACAGTTTCTGTTTGGCTTTGCAAAATGATGATACCTTGAGAACAACTCTTTGAGCCCCAAAGAGTTAGCTGTCTGGGATGGGAACCTCTGTCCTCACAGTTCGGCCTGGTGTTAGTTGAGTTTTGGTCCCTTTTCCATGGTAGGATGTTCGGCAGCGTCATAGATACCTCTCTCACCTGCCGCTCACCTGTGAGTTCAGCATCTGTGAACTGGCTCTGCAGCCTCCTGTGGTCTCTAAGGAAACTCTGGAGATATTCTCAGGTAAGAATGCACCCACTCTGCTTCTCTTGGAAACCCAGTATGGGAGGAATTTAGGAGCTCTGTCATGAGTCTCCATACCATACTCCATTCATCCAGTCCAGCTGCCTCCTTCTGTTGGCCTTAGTGACTAGTCACCTGGGAGGAGTTAATGGCCAGGCTGTCCTTGGTCTGCCTGCTCACTGTCTGACCATCCCACAGATGACATTGAGAAGAGGAAGCGTCAGCGCCAGAAGAAGGCTCGGGAGGAACGCCGCCGGGAGCGCAGGATTGAGATGGAGGAGAACAAGAAACAGGGCAAGTGTAAGTTCAGGAACTCTATTAGACTAGTACAGCTGTGCATCCTCATGGAGATACTCAGTGCTTGGGCCCAGGAGCCAGACTATTTGGTTCACATCTCAGTTCTGCCACTTGTTTTTTGTTGTTGTTGTTTTTTTTTTTTTTAGCTCTCAAATGTGAATCATGAGAGTACTTCGTTCATAGACGTGAGAATTAAGTGAATTAATGGGGGTCAAAGTTCATAGCTTTTAATAAGGAATGAGATTAAATTTATCCTTGGTATAGTAGGCGAGAAAACCTGTTCTGGGGAAGGCAATTGGAGATCTGCTGAATTTAGGGGATGATTGTCTCCTGTGTGTTCTGAATGGAACATTGATCCCACCGTTGACTCTATTAAAGGAGACCTCTGTATACCGCAAGTCTACCAAGAGAGTAAGATATAGTAGAAACCTTGACAAACTAGGAAATCTATGCAGGAGGTTAGATTTAAGAGCTCTTTCATGTAAGTACAGACTCTTTTGATCTGCTTCTTCAACATAAGCTTCATTGAATCCAGGAGATTAGTGTGACTTGAGAGTGTACTTACTTATCCTCCAGAAAACAAAGAATCGAGTCCTCAGCCAGGGAAAGGACTTCACTGTTTTGACTACATGTTTATGGTGGTAAACATAAATTTTACTTCTCCAACTGGGATAAGTGTATAGCTGGGGTCCCAATGCTGTGTAGCTATTTGGCACATTTCCTAAAGAATTGAAAAAAACTGATGTTTCAGGTACAGGGGCTTTTTTAATTTTACCTTCTTTATTATAGAAACACCCAAAGACAAGTACATAGAATAATATAATTAACCATCATGTATAATATTTGGCTTCAGTTAAGAACAGAGCAAAGATTTTTTTATTTTTACTTATTTTTTAAGATTTTATTTTAAATGTTTTTTTTTTTTGAAAGAGAGAGGGATGGAGAGAACACGTGCATGAGTGGGGGAGGGGCAGAAAGAGAGGGAGACAAGGATTCCGAAGCAGGCTGACAGTGCAGAGCTTGACGTGGGACTCGAACCCACGAACCGTGAGATCATGACCTGAGCTGAAGTCAGATGCTTAACTGACTGAGCCACCCAGGCGTGCCTAAGATTTTATTTTTAAGTGATCTCTACACCCAGTGTGGGGCTTGAACTTAACCCTGAGATTAAGAGTTGCATGCTCTACCAACTGAGCCAGCCAGGTGCCCCCAAAAAGGGTTTTATTTTAAAACAAAAATATAGGGGCTCCTGGGTGGCTCATTTGGTTAAGTGTCAGACTTCAGCTCAGGTCATGATCTCACAGTTTGTGAGTTTAAGCCCCACATCGGGCTTTCTCTCTGCCCCTCCCGTGCTTACGCGTGTGTGTGCACGTTCTCTTTCTCAAAGTAAACATTTAAAAAAATCAACAAAAATATAAAGTGACAATTACTATAAATTTGGGTTTTAAAGCGTGTTTACATACCTTAGAGCCTTGGGGGATTCATATTGACTATCCACAACTGTTGGAAAAGATTTGAGGAATATTCTAAATGGCCCTACTGTACTCTTCTTTTTTCTTTGTAGATCCAGAAGTCCACATTCCCCTAGAGAATCTACAGCAGTTTCCTGCCTTCAATTCCTATACCTGCACCTCTGATTCTGCTTTGGGTCCCACCAGCACCGAGGGCCATGGTGCCCTCTCCCTGTCTCCTCTTAGCAGAAGTCCAGGTTCCCAAGCAGGTAAATGAGTTGGGATTTAAAGAATGAAGTTGCCCACCAGCCACAGACCTTAAGCAAGGCCGTAGTGTCTGAATTTATAACTCTAACCTACTCAGTATGGTGGGATTTTTAGGTGATTAACCTTACTTTGGGTAGTTAATACATTTCTGGGGTACATCAGATTTTTGCCATTTGATTCACCTTTCTGATTGGCTGTACTGACTACTTTATATCCTGCTGTTTTCTAAAAACCTCAAAACCTCAAGGCAGCTCATATGGCAGGAAAGTTAAACTTAGATTCTTCCCTGTGACCCAGCTGTTTTATTTCTAAAGATTTTTTAAGTATTTTATTTAATCAATTTATTATTACTATTATTATTATTATTATTTTGGAGGGAGAGAGCACGTAAGCAGGGGAGAGATTGAGGAGGATAGAGGATCTGAAGCAGGCTCCATGCTGACAGCTGAGAGCCTGATGTGGGGCTCAAACTCATGAACTGTGAGATCATGACCTGAGCCGAAGTTGGATGCATAACCAACTGAGCCACGCAGGTGCCCCTCTGCCAGCCATTTTAAATAAAATGTCCAAGAGCAGAATATTTAAAGCTCTTGGTGACTGCTATGATCATATGCTTGTCACTTTGCAGATTAGGAACCTGAGGCTGAGGCAGGGGCTTAGTGACAGGGACTGTGACTGTAACCTGCATCTTTTTAAAAAAAAATTTTTTTTTTTTCAACGTTTATTTATTTGGGACAGAGAGAGACAGAGCATGAACGGGGGAGGGGCAGAGAGAGAGGGAGACACAGAATCGGAAACAGGCTCCAGGCTCCGAGCCATCAGCCCAGAACCTGAAGCGGGGCTCGAACTCACGGACTGCGAGATCGTGACCTGGCTGAAGTCGGACGCTTAACCGACTGTGCCACCCAGGCGCCCCCTGTAACCTTCATCTTGAGGGCTGTATGCACAACTATTATGCTTTTTAGTCTAAGAAGAGAGCTGAAATACAGAGGAATATGGCAGAACATCAACTACATTATCTGTGATAAAAAATTGGTTGTGTATGTGCTTTCACATACTAGCTTTTTTGAAGGAATGGGCTTTAATGTATTGAAGCAAGAGCAGCTGGATAATCCTAGGACTGAAAGTACTAAATAGCCCTGGCTGACTGTGGAAGGGTCTGCTACTGGGAGAGTGAATAGAGGCCTCTCCCTTCCAGCAGTGATCAGGGCAGTGGGTAGACCTGTGGGAAATGCCCAACTCTAGGTCAGAAAGGATGAAGAAGACTGTTACCTGGGGAGTATCGGGGGAAAGCTTGCATCTTCCTGTTGGATATTGTCCATTTGGATGTGTGTTTTGGATACTAACTGAATAGAGCAGGTCATACACATCTGGCTGGAACATAAAGGCTGACCTGATTAAATTTTATCTTTTTGTTAGAACATTTTCATTCACATAAAACCAGTCCATGACATATCGGTACCTAGGCCTTGAGAGTCAGCTGGTGTGGAAAGGGGTTTTTTTTGGCATGGAAATAGATTCTGCCCTGTTTTCTAGTATTACTGTGACCACTAAACTTCCGTTTCCCTAGATCACTAGCATGAATAATAGGCCATGTTCTTGACTTTATAAGAACATGGCAGAATTGAAATTGGATCAAGGTTTGCTTTTTGTGGTGGGGCTGGTAATTATCTAGACCTGATTTAGGGTTCATCTCTTCTCTCTTGGAACTCGACTTAGATAATCAGGTCTCTGGTTTCTTTTCAGACTTTCTGCTGACCCCTCTGTCACCGACTGCCAGTCAGGGCAGTCCTTCATTCTGCGTTGGGAGTCTGGAAGAAGACTCTCCCTTCCCTTCCTTTGCCCAGGTAAATCTTTGTGAAGCAGTTCACGGGTATTTAACGTGAGCTCTGCTGCTTGTACTTTCTGGAAATCTTTGCGCTGGAGGAGAGACTTCCAGGCTAATGTTGTATTGATGGTAATAATCATGGAAAGCTTTTTTTAAGAGGAAATCTTCTAGATTTAGTTTCAGATGTTATTGTAGACTTCCCAAAGAAAGAGGCCAAGGGTAGCTGAGGGAGAATCAGAGCTTTAGTTTTTTAACAGATCATTAAATACTTGGGTACTAAGTGTTGTTTTAGGGGTTGGGGAGATACCAATTTCAGCTGGTCCCTGGTTCTAGGACTTCTGATTCAGGTGGTATGTACCTGTTACATATAATAAACCATTTCTCTTTGCTTTGGGAAGGGAAAGGTGGTCTTGGTTGTCCTATAACTAGCCAAACTGTCTTCCTTGGGCAGCTGAGTTAGAGGAACACTAGGCTAGTGAAACTTGATGTCAGATCTTTTTGTGTTCTGTTTTATTCTTTAAGTGTTTTTATTTTATGTAAAACAAGATGGCATTAAGGTAGGTTTCTTGGATGACCCATTCAAGGAAGTTCACTTAATCCAATTTACTGAAGCCTGTATCCTTTGCAAACCGACAGAAACACTGGCGGCACATAGGCTGTATTTCTGAATCAGACCATGCCGGTTTGGCAGACACAGCAAACCCTGGCCAGATTTCCTCAGCCGGCTCTCATAAAGCTGGTGACCCATCTTGTTCTCTTGGATGCAGCGAGGCAGAGATGTCAGATCATTTTATTAACCTTTAAAATAACAAACACTCAGTATTCCTGCATTAAGATAACTGAGGAGGATGGATGGACAGCTTGCTGAACACCCCCTTTAGAAGTTAGTATTAACCTTTTGGGGCTAGTTTGGGATCATTAGCTTAACAGTTCTTTAGAGCCGGTGATAGTGGAGGTTTCTCACGTTTCTCAGTGTGTGCTGAGATAGAAGCAGGAATTGGACTTTGGTAAGTCGAGTCCTGAAGTCAAGGAGGAAGAAATAATTGAGAGCAATCTTGAGTATTAACTGATAGGTTTCAGAAGTTATAAGCAAGTGGTTCCCAGGAATTATGTCAAATGCTTAAATTTGTTTTTGTTTTTTAGTGTTTATTTATAGAGAGAGAGTGATCGAGCAGGGGGAGGGGCAGAGAAAATCCCAAGCAGGCTCCATGCTGTCAGTGTTGAGTCTGATGCGGGGCTTGATCTCACAAACTGTGAGATTATGACCTGAGCCGAAATCAGGAGTTGGACGCTTAACTGACTTGAGCCTACCCATGGACCCCTGAAGTTGTTTTTTTAAACTAGGTTTTATTGCTGTTGCTTTTTTCAGCTTTATATGTTGAACAACTTCAAACTTAAAAGTGTTGAAGGAATAGCATAATGAACGCTCATACCTTTCACCTAGGTTCACCCGTTGTTAGCATTTTGCTATATGTGCTTTCTCTTTTTATTGTTATACTGTATTGAAAACGTTAGACCTCCTGAATGAGTTTACCACCGTTTACGAGATAAGTGCCCCCAAATGATATTCTTCTATATGACCACATTTGTCATGATCACATAAAAGAAATTCAGCTAATTGAGTATCTAATACAGTACTTATTTCTCCATGTCTCAATGGTCCTGTATTGTTTTCGGTCCGGTCGAAAAAAAAGACTGCTTATTGCATGTGTTTGTCAAGTCTCTTTAGCCTTCTGTGATCTGTAACAGTTTCTCTAGCCTCTCTTTGTTTTCTTCCTGTGGCATGGATATTTTTGAAGCATCCAGGCCAGTTGTTGTATATAGTGTCCTGCAGTTTGGATTTGTCTGTTTATTTTTTCCTGAGTGGATTCAGGTTAAACATTTAAACATTTATGGCAAGAATAACACATAGGTGATAGATATTTTAATGGCCTTTTAAGAGTAAGATGATTCAGATTCCATACTCTTTGGACCCCTAACTCCCAAGGACCAAGGGAAAAGATCATCCAAGTGGTACATGATGAAGAAAGGTTATTCAGTGAAATAAACCTCTGCCAACCCAACTCCATTTGAATAATATTGTACCTCACTTCGGGACACATACTTTAGGATGACGCATTCTTTTTTTTTTTAACTTTTTTTTTTTTTGAGACAGAGAGAGACAGAGCATGAACGGGGGAGGGGCAGAGAGAGAGGGAGACACAGAATCAGAAGCAGGCACCAGGCTCTGAGCCATCAGCCCAGAGCCTGACACGGGGCTCGAACTCCCGGACCGCGAGATCGTGACCTGAGCTGAAGTCGGACGTTTAACCGACTGAGCCACCCAGGCGCCCCTAGGATGACACATTCTTATTTGAATCTCATGGGGCTTGTCTCTTGGTAGTTTTCCAGGGATAAAATTCAGCCTGCTTTGAGTTGCATGACACGTGTGGCCCTCAATAATTAAGAAGCTGGCCTTAGCCACCTGAGATGAAAGAATTCCTCATTCAGGGGCAGGAGGGATGGTTCTGATTTTATTGTACGTGGAGGAATCTGGTCTATGATTGGATCTAAAAGTTAATAATTAAGGAGCTATTAGAAAAGCAGAGACTGAAGGGTAATGGCAGCTGTTGGAGCAGTTTTAGGATAAAATTAAATTGATTTTCTTGGCCTTAAGTAAGTGGAGTTCAATAACCAGGTGGTTCGTTTTGCTTATTCCAAGAGGTTTATATTTTAGGGGTCCCAAGAAGAGCAGGAAAAACTTACCAGAAGAAGGGAATGACACGAAGTCAGGATTCCCAGCTTGAGAGTCTGAGTAAGAACCTCTTGTGTAGTCAGTCCATGCACTGTTCTTTATCTGTTTCCTAAGGAACAACACAGGCTTTGGTTTCCCACCTTGGGGGTTTACTGCTAGTTCTCTTGGTCAGGATATAGAGGACATGACTGAAACAGTATGTTAAGGAGAGAAGTACTTGGAAAATCCTTTTTTCCAGAGGTGATAGTTCTTTGTGCCCTTAGCCAGTTAGTGTCAAGACACAAGTCTGGGAAAGAAATTGGATCAGTTGCTTACATTCTTCTCTCCCTTCTTTCCCACCTTGGCAGATGCTGAGAGTTGGAAAAGCAAAAGCAGATGTGTGGCCCAAAACTGCTCCAAAGAAAGGTGAGAATGGCCCTCTGGTGGAGGGGGAGTTTGGCTCCTTTCAGAAAGTAAATTAACACTGGTATTTTATAGATGAAAACAGCTTAGTTCCTCCTGCTCCTGTGGACAGCGATGGGGAGAGTGATAACTCAGACCGTGTTCCTGTGCCCAGTTTCCAAAATTCCTTCAGCCAAGCTATTGAAGCAGCCTTCATGAAACTGGACACACCAGCTACTTCAGATCCCCTCTCTGGTAAAGGCAAAGAAACGGAGTGCTCAGTACAGAGTTGTCATTCCCACCTGGATCCAGTGGTGGGCATCACTAATTAGTCAGGCACTTTTCTCTTGAGCCCCTAGGCTCACATGCTCATGTCAGCTAGGACGTTTTTGCCACCCCAAATTAATTACTGAGGCCCAGCTGTGAAATTCTGAAGAACTCTATATTTTTTCCCTCTAAGACGTAATGGAGAGTAGATTTTAGAATCCTGAGTTTGGTAGAAGGTGGCCAATAGGTGGAGAAGTCAGGCTTGAAGCCCACGCCACTCTGTAGTATTCAGTTAGACAAGATCACTAGCATTCGTGGTGTGCCTTTGCTGTGCCTACCTAGCCTTGTGCTCATTTTATTCTCCCAACAACCATATTAAAGGGGTAGGACTATGTTACAGATGAGGAAACGGGTCTAGGGATGTAAAGTGACTTGCCCAGATACCTGGAGTGTGCAAGGACTGGTATCTGGATCCAGGGGGTCTTCATCCTAGAACCTTAACTGCCACTCTGAGACTCTCGGGGACGAAACTGGCTGGGGTAAGGGGATGGCATTCTAAGCTAAGTTCTTTCTGTGTTTCCATTTAGAAGAGAAAGGAGGAAAGAAAAGAAAAAAACAGAAACAAAAGCTCCTGTTCAGCACCTCAGTCGTCCACACCAAGTGACACTACTGGCCCTGGCTACCTTCTCCATCTGGTTTTCTTTTTCCTGTGCTTTTGTTTTGCTGCTGTAATTTTTAAGTATTTGAGTTTGAACAGATTAGCTCTGGGGGGAGGGGGTTTCCACAGCGTGAGGGGGAACCAAGAAAATTTTAAATACAGTGTATTTTCCAGCTTCCCATCTTTACACCAAAATAAAGTATTGACACACAAGAGATCTCTCTTCCTGCCAAGATTTTTAGTTTGTTACCAGGTTAGTCTTTTTGCCCCATGTAATTAGTTTTTCTCAACCCAAATAAGTTTGAATTCCTTCAACATCCCGCAGAGCAGCCCAAACCAGAGTGTTCTAGCACTGTTCTACTGAGATGTCAGGGCATCATGGCTTCAACACACCTATCAGTGTGTCTTTTAAAAACAGTTGAATCTTTCGTTTAGTTCTCCTCTTGTTAAAGAAACCGAAGGATGGGAATAAAACAGACTTAGGATACCCAGCCTGAATTGCAGTTTTTCTTCTGAGAAATGGTCAGCTGTGGTGCCAGACCTGGGTTGCTTACATATGTGATGGAGGGTTTTACACCTCTTGAATGTGGCTTCTGTTTGTCAAGGAAATGTGTAATTGTCACTAAAGAAGGCCTGGAACCTGCCAACTTTTAGGTCAAGCCTGTTAAAAGTGACAGTGGCCTCAGTTGTAGGAGCGGCAGAGTAGGGCAGGTTTGAAAGCGGTGGGGGTACCCACTGCCTCCTTTTGTCTGAAGCAGTCTGTGCCTTGGTTTCAGCTGAATTTGAGTGATGTGAATTATTTTGCTGCTTAATAAAGTGACCTCTAGGTATAGTAGAATGTGAAGGCAAATAGTTGCAATAAATCACTTGCACAAGCAATGCGAACTTTCTGGTTTTTTAAAGTTCATTATAGGTTAGATAGACATACCTCTTAAATAGGTTAAGACTTTTTTTTTTCAAAGTTTATTCTGAGAGTGTGGGAGAGGGGAGAGAGAGGGAGAGAGAGAGAGAGAGAGAGAGAGAGAGAGAATCCCCCAAGCAGGCCCTGCACTGTCAGCACAGTACCTGACAGTGGGGGCCCGAACTCACGAACCCTGAGAACATGACTTGAAAAAAATCAAGAGTCAGATGGATGTTTAACTGACTGAGCCACCCAGGCTCCCCCTTAAATAGGTTAAAGTAACAACACTAGAAGTTTGAGCACTCTTATCATGGAGCAATGTCTCTCCTGGTGTCAGGCCCAAAGGGTTCTTGAGTTGGGCTTAGCTTTAACCCGTCATTCTTAAAAGGAAGAGGTTCAGAAATTCTGGAATAGGAACTCTCCTGGGTGGATGAGGGTGTTTCAGCCCTGAAAATGAGGGGACATGTTGAAACAAAAATTACAAATCCTTCTGTTAAATGTGTAAGGGACTCCGAATAACATGTTTTATTCAAAAAAACATCCTAGAAATGTCAGTAGGTAGTAGATCAAAACCTTCCTGCTTCTGTGAGTGTGGCAGGGTCACGGGTTTTCAGGTACCTGTCAGGTGAAAGACAGTAGGGAAGGGAGGAATTGCAGAAAACTACTGGAAGTTGGCAACTGCTGCTTGGCTTTGTAGTGATGTCAGGCAAGGCTAGGTTTTGTTCCCCCTCAAGAAAAGTGCAAAAACTGTGTCATCCTGTTACCTGATTATTATTGGTAAGGAATCTGGCATTTTTAAGGCCCTGTGGGTCAGGAATGAGACCAGCTATAAATTTGTACCAGTTCACTTGCTGTGTCTCACCAATACACTTACTCTGAGTGACTGGGAATACTTAGGGTTCATCCTAGGGATTGGGGCACAGGGCTCAAGTGGGAGGCTATGCATCTGCTATCCTATAGGGGAGCCAGTCTTCCCAGTGAGGCCAGGGGTTGAGGGGGAAGGAGACCTGGCCAAACTTGAACTTAAGTAAGCTAAATGCTACAGAAGCCAAGGACATTTATTAAACCTACTCTGGCCAGGCAATTAGATACAGAGATGTCTGTAACCACAGGGGCTTCACCTGCCGAACCACTTAACCAGGCACTGGTAGGTAAAAGTGACTTCAGTTTAAGTGAACACATCCTCCATTTTAAGCTGATAACCTGGCCTCTGGTCAGCAGTCATCCAGTTTGGGAAACCGTAGTAGATGCTGCTGCCTTCCCAAAATGTCCTGTTCCAGCAAGTGGGCCCTGAATCTTGGGCACAGCATAGCCTGCAGAAATTCACTCCATTGCTTCAGAAGGCTCCTCACTGCCACTATCTGAAAGCTGCTCCTCATCTGACCTCTCCTCTAGTAAACAGCTTCTTGTGACAGACTTCTGGATAGCTTCCCGCTCTCCTGGAAAGGCAGACAGCAGGGATGAAAGAGGTCTTTGGGAGTGACCTCTTACTCAGGTTAGTTACTGTTCAGTGGGCACTGGGCTAATGTCGCTTACCTTCATCAGTGCAGTTCTGCAATAACATCAATAGCTGTCTCCTGTTGTAACGAATCAGGAACTTCTGACATGTTCGGATTGTACCTGGCACATGAAAGAGCTTTGTGGTCAACAGCTTGTGAAAGGTGTCTGCTTCAAGTCTTTCCAAGCTAGGTGAAAACGTCTTGTTCTTGGCAGGATAGCAGGAAGACCCACCCGCTGTCAAGACTGAACCCTGAACCTGTTAGTATTAGAAATCAGCAACCATACCATATGCACCCCTACCTCCCACGTGCAAAGTGTTAAGAAAACACGGGTAACGGTGTCCTTTGTTCTCCAAGTATGTGATGAAAGGAAGAGCTGAGCACACGAGTTGGTAGAATTCTTTCCGGCATCGAAGTAGCACTATTCCAGTATAGGCATTGAGGTATCGCACTACAGGGAAAAAAATCATTTTGGGAGACTTTGGATTCACTTAAAAATCTTAAGACTAATTGAGAGTCTACTAGGTGACAGGCAGTGGCACTTGGGATGTATTATCAAATGGGTAAAAACAAATTCCTAAAGGAAAAGAGCTTTAGAACAGACCTTCATTTATGGAAAGGGGACAAACCACATCCAGTGCTTTGCACACCACTCGGAACTGGTGAATGAATTCAGAATTATAAATGCTCTTCTAAATCACTGATAAGTGAGGTTGGGGCTAGCAGAGATCCACCTCCCTCAGAGAAAACTCTTGGCTGAAAGGTGGTTCTATTGCAACTGGGCTCTGTAGGTCTTGAAGCAGCCAACTGCAAATGACCTGATGTAGGAGAATTGTGCCTGTGTGCATGCATGTGATTCTCCAGTATTCAATTTTGAGCACAGGGTAAAGGAGGGAGCGAATTTAAAAAACTTGGTGCTGTGGGAAGAATCCTCTTCCTCATTTACATACACACAATTATGAGTTCTGTACTCTACCTGCCTGTACTATTAAGGGCTTTTTAGAGGTAATTTTGACAATTTTTCGCACCATAGGATGTCAATGTAACAAATAGCTTTCTCGGAATTATACACGTCTTCCCCCATTTAACTCATTATCCTGCTTAATTCAATCGCAATCCCCCAAAATACTATGTCAAACAGGCAAAGGAGATTCTTGCCCCAAGTCCCATCGCCTTCTGCTTTTAGCTTTTTTTTCCTTAAAAAAATTTTTTTTACTGCTTATTTTTGGGAGAGCGTGAGAGGGGTAGGGGCAGAGAGAGGGAGACACAGAATCCGAAGCAGGGGCTCCAGGCTCTGAGCTGTCAGCACAAGAGCTCTACCTGGGGCTGGAACTCACTGTCAGATCATGACCTGAGCTGAAGTCCGACGACACTTAACCAACTGAGCCACCCAGGCGCCCCCGCTTTTAGCTTTCTGCCTAACTTCGGACTCGTTCAGACTTCCGGCTCAGGCTTCAAGTGGCCTCAAGAGGACGATATCGTACAGTGAGGATTGTGTATCGAGCTTGGAAGCTCCTGCGGTCACTCCTACCCCTTCCTTCTCCCTTTCCGCCCCGTTCCCTCCCAAACCCGCCGTCCACCTTGTTCCCCAGCACCCTCGCACCCGCGAAGCCGATGGAGCAGGAGGCGGCGCCGAAAGTCCCGTGCACGCGAGCGATTGTGTCTCGTACGAGGCCGCCCAGCACTCGGTCCTCCAGACTCAGACGGCAGCGGGGGTCATCAGACACGACTTCGCAGAGCAGGTACCTGCGGAGGGCAGCAGGGAAGTGAGCGTGGAGCCGGGGCCGCGAGGACCTAACGGGGCAGGATTTGTCGAGCCGCCGCCGCTTACCTGTGCTTGAATCGCACCATGGCGGTCTCTGCTCCGGCTGCCCTACACCCAAAGCGGATGTCGGTTTCGCTGGCGGCAAATGGGAAATTAGTTTCCGTAATCTTGCAGCCACTCAGAGAGGGAAGCAGGGTAAGAAGGCGGGGCTAGAGTGTTGGGAGGCCGAGCCCAATGTCAGTCTCCCTTAAGCCCCACCTCCCGCAAACGTTTGGAGGGCGCATGCGCCCTGCTGGACTGCCTCGTTGAGGTTTAGGTATTCCGTGGTTGAGGTCCGCGGTTCCGTGGTGTATGCTTGTGTTGGGTGGTTCTGCTCCACGCCGGAGTTTGCAAATCTGTGTAGGAGGCAGCTGCTGCATTTGGGACTCTCGGGATTTCTGCTTTCTGTTACCTTGCAATACAGTTGTGTATGCATTTATATTCACTCCCTAGACTAGACGGTGGAATTTAAGAGGGCAAGACCCTGCACTTACACGCCTGGGATTGACAAGGGAAATCGGACCCTTAGTTTCAGGTTAGAGCTCAGTTTAATTTTTTATTACAGCCAAATATGTTATTACCGTTTGGGTCTTTCAACAATGTTATGGAGACGGGTGTACTGTCTTGGTTTTTGTTTGCAAAAACAACCCTTGGTCGTTAAATTTTACTTTTTTTTTTTAATGTTTACTTTTTTTAGAGAGCGCGAGTGGGGGAGGGGCAGAGAGAGAGAGAGAGAGAGAGTGAGAATTCAAAGCAGGCTCTCGGGCTCCAAGCTCTGAGCTGTCAGCACCAAGCCCTACGTGGGGCTTGAACCCTGGAACTGCGAGACCATGACCTGAGCCAAAATGGAACACTTAAGGGACTGAGCCACCCACGCGCCCCACATTTTACTTTTTTTAAACAGAAAAGTACAAGAAGCAAATAAAAATAAATTATAATCCCAGCACTGAGAGCGAATAATTTATCATGTAGTGTATTTTCTTCCTGCTCTTTCCCCCTGTGCCAGCAATTCTCAAAGTGAGGTCCAGGGACCACTGGATTTTCTGAGACCCTTTCAGGAGTCCCCAAGGTCAAATTACTTTAATAATAATACTAAGATGTTATTTGCCTTTTTCACTGTCTCAGTGGACAGTAAGGTTTTCCAGAGACTATGTGACATGTGCTGACATCATTCTGATGGCTAATGGGATTTTGTATTGTTTTAAACATTTCTCAGTTTTATTTTGTTAATATGTACTTGAAATCTTCACATTTCTCAGTTTTAGTATCAATGGTAAGTATCAATATATCCTACAAAAGCAAAAACTCTTTGGGATCCTCAATAAATTTAAGAATGTAAAGGGGTCCTGACACAAAAAACAGAACTGCTGCCCTATGTTACATTATATTTTTCCTTTTATTTTCTTACTAAGAATAGGATCAAGGGGCAGCCTGCGTGGCTCAGTTAAGCATCTGACTCTTGATTTTGACTCAAGTCACGATCTCACAGTTGTGAGATTGAGTCCCGAGGTGGGCTCTTCTCTGACAGCACAAAACCTGCTTAGGATTCTCTCTCTCTCCCTCTCTCCCCACCCTTCCCCTGCTTGTACTCCCTCTCTCTCTCTCAAAATATATAAACAAACATTTAAAAATCTATGCAAAAAAAAAAAAGGGGTCGAAGTGTTTAGCACTTTTTATGACTTTTTTTTTACAACTGTATTATTGAGGTATACCATGTATAATGTACATATTAAGTGTAAAGCTCAATGAATTTTTACATATGTCTAGACTGACTTTTGTAACTACCACCCCGATTAAGAGGGAGCATTTCCATACCTAAGAAATTTCCTTGCTTTCTAAAACCTTCCCAGAAGTAGCCTCTGTTCTGACTTCTCTCATAAGATAAGCTTTGCCCGTACTTGAACTTTATATGGATATCCAACAGCACGTGTGTGTGTCTCCTTTTGCTAAACCTAATGTCTTTAAGTTTCAGTCTGTTTGACTATATTTTCATGTCAGCCATTATGCAATGTTATTTTTCAGCTGCACAGTATTGCATTGTTTGGATGTAACAGTGCTAAAATGGTCACTATTCCAATGACAGACATTCAAATTAGTTCCAGAATTTTTTGTCAGACCCGGTACTCTGGTGCACAGCTTTGTACCTTGGTCTTAATACTCATTCCTGTTTGTAGAATTGTGGAACTGGCTGGCCCTGTGAGGTCCATGGAGGGAGGCCATTTATTTGCAAAATCTGGAAGGAATCCTCAGTTTTCCCCATCTCTCAACTCCTCGCCACCTTAAAGGAGGCATGTTGAGGAAGGAAGGGGTGGAGGGGAGGCGAGAGGGCAGTGGCTCTGCTGGGGGACCTGTGTCTACTGCTACCTTTCCTCCTCCAAGAACAACCTGTTTATCCCCAAACGGTCTCGCCAGCGTCCCCATTTGGCCAGCAGGGGGCGTCAGAGGCCTGTTGTGCGCTGAATAGAAAAAGAGCCTCAGAGCACCGCCCCCCTCCCGCCCACTCCGCTCGCGTCCCTAAAATAATTCCCCCAATACTTCCTAGCTTTCAATTCACTTAATCCCAACATCACGCCCATTTTATTGATGCAGCTGGGACTCAGACCAAAGTTACATCCAGGAAGGAGCTAGATTAGAATTCGAACCCAAGGCCATCCGACTCGAGTCCTTGCCCTCGTCTGTCCGGCTGCTGTCCGCTCTCCGGTGCACGGTTTTGTCTGTTCCCTCTCCATTTTCCAGCCACGTGCTGCCCGGGAGTTTAATTCATGTCCCTAGACCTCAGTTTCCTCATCTGTGCCACAGGATGACGATGGTTCCTCGCTGTAGGGTGGATATGAGATAAACGAGATAACGTGGGCAAAACGCCTGGCACGGGGGGTGCACACAGTACACGCAATTTTGAATGAAAATGATCTAGCCTTCCGCCCAGGCGTAGCCCCCGGAGCCGGCACACTGGGGCCGTCCTGGGCCTCCCCTCCTCCGGACCAGGTCCGTTTCCTCTGTCCGCCCCACGAGGGTCCAGACACCGACGGTGGCCCGGCGGCGGGGGCGGGCGGCGTGGGCGGTGCAGCCTGCTCCCCGCGGTAATTAGCCCGTGCCAGCTCCGGCTCCGCCAGCCGCTAATTACACGTCTCCTAATGAGGCCGGCGGCTGTTTGCAATCACCCGGGTCCCCGCCGCGAGGCGCGGGAGGCCGCTAGGGAATCCGCCCCCGGAGGCGTGGAGGGAGGCTGCCTCCTCCCGGGCGGCGGATGCGCGGGGCGCGACGCATATGTGCCCCGGGGGTGCGGGGTGCGGAAGGCCAGCCCGGCAGGGGCGGGGCACTCACCCGCGGTCTCGCCTCAAATCTCTCCCACAGAGCCAGTATTCTCCCCACTTTACAGGTGAGGAAGGGCGCTGAGGCTCGAACTCCTGGGCACAAAGCTCAGGCCCAAGTAGGCTAATCGTGATTGGACCCCGAACCTGTGCGCTTACCTGATTCAGGTTCTTCCTGGAGCAGTGGGGGTACTTGCTGTTGTTTCCCCGGGGACTTCTCTGAAGAGTAGGTCCCGGACCAGACAAATGAGGGGAAGATGGGGGTGCTTGGGAAACTTTCTCCAAGTGTCTTTTTTTTCCTTCTCATTTGAGAGTTCCCACCCTCATTTTGCCCTTTTGGATCAGACATAAGATGGAATATTAGCTTTGGCAAGAACTTTAAAACTTACTTGGAAACATAAGTCACAAGTCCCATTTCACAGACTAGAGCATCTGGAAGTTCCCTAGGACGTGGGTGAGGCAACTGCTAAAACGCTCTCTTTACATAGGGGATGGGAAGCTACCACTGTGTACGGTGTCCCAGGGGCTTATGGGGTGGGATCCAGAGTAGCTACTTTTAGTCTTCCTGGGGATCTTCTGCCCTTGCATGTCTTAGGTTCTCACTGTGTGCCAAGCACCGTGTAAGCACGTCGTGTTTGACTTCATTTAGTCCTCCGGACAACCCTGCGAGGGTGGGTCACGTTCTTCTCTGCGTTCAGGGAGCAAATGACTTGCCCAAGGTCATGCTGTAATTTCAGCAGACTAAAGACCTTTTGTCTTACCCCCACACCTGTGCTCTTAACCCCCTGTTCTCTACCTCTTCTGGGATGTCTGTGACCTAGAAGGATGTTCAGAGAAGGTGAACCCAATCAGGGCGTCGTTCTGAAGGGACTTTGGCATCCAGGGGTCCCTATCAAGAGCCTGGATGCTGCCATGGTGGATAGTGGCAAAGGAAAATTGTATCTGCTTTGACATTTTGTTAAGCAGCTGCTGCTCATTAGGGGCTCCTGCTCCTCTAATCCAATCAACCAATTCCCTGTAAAACCTTTATGGGAACAATCTGGATGAAATTAAACCCTCCATCTGCCTGACCAGGGGCCTAGGGAACTACTGCATCCTTGAGGCTGCATCCCTCAGACATGGCCCTCTCTGGACCTCAGAGACAGAGCACTGCATCTCACTCCTCGCTCGTCCTCCCTGCCTTGTGGACCATTTCCCCCTCTCCCCTGCCTGCTGCGGGGGCTCACTCATCCAACAATTAATTGAAACTACAAGAGCACTACTGTTTGACCCAGCAGTTTCTCCGCCAGGAATTTATCTCACAGAGATCCTCGCACTTGTGCCAAATGACAGGTGAATGAGGATGCATCTTGCGGTGTTGTTTGTGGTAGCAAAAGCCTATCTCAGTGTCTATCAGAAAGGATCCGCTGTATGTGTATATGTATTGGACATGTGCCAGAGAGTGTTCTAAACACTTTACATAGATTGACTCATTTAACCCCCACAACTGCCCTTTAAACTAGGAACTTAATTTTATTAACTAATTTCCAGGTGAGGAAACTGAGGCCCAGAGAGAACACATAGCTTGCCCATGCTTCACGTGCTTAGTAAGCGGCAGTACCACAGTCCATGTTCTAAATCACTATCCGATAGAACTTCTGTCTTTCTGTGCATGGAGAATTTCCAAAAAGTGATACAAAAGCAATTGATGATGGTGGCCTCTGGGGGGAGGAATTGAATATGTGGAGTAGGAGGGGAACTCCCTTTTTACTGGGACCCCTTTTGTACCAGACTATGTTACCATGTGCATATGTTAGTTTCATAATTCAGTGGAGTTTCTGAGCCGCAGGCCTTAAAGCGTGTTATTACTAATCCTTACCTCAACCCTGGAAGTGGATGATATCACCCTCATTTTGCAGGTGAGGATGTTGAACTCACCGCATGGTCTGGCCAGGCTACATGACTGGGAATGACATGGCAGGGGCAGGGGGGTTGGCTCTCAAGCCAGTGCTCTTTCCCCTAATTTATATTTAGCCCCCTGGGCTTGCAAGGTTCAGAGGGAAGAAAAGTGGTTAAAAGCATGAACTCTGGGGCCAGCTTGCCTGTGTTCAAGTCCTGACTCAGCCACTCACCATCTGTACAACCTTGGGCAAATCACTTACCCTCTCTGAACTTCAGAGATGTTTTCCTCTTTATGAGGATTAAGTGACTTCCTTCCATGCCGAGTGCTTAGAACAGGGCCTGTCTCATCACGAGCGCTCAAGCAATGCTGGGTAGTTTTATATTATTGCTCCGAACACTGTCTTCCTCAACTTCAAGTTCAGAGCAGTCCCTTCTCCCAGCTGGTGTGTCCAGCTGTGGCTGCTCCAGTCCTCTCTGCGAAGGGCAAGGCCCAGCCACCCTGTGCTCCAGCCTCTAGCAGAAGTCCTTGGGGATCGGTTCTCCTGGGTTATCCCACTCTGGTGGCTGTGATCAGAAGCGATCACATCGCCAGAGCTGGAAAAAGGGGCAGAGCCACAGGGCTGGTGTGGCCCAGATCCAGGGTGAGGCTGCGCCGGGCGGCCTCCTAGTTCGGGATGTTCCCAGCGCCTTCCCACCGCTTATACTTGGAGGGAGAAGGGCCTCAAAATAGCTGTTGCTTCCCCAGCACGGCGCTAGGCCAGGGACAGGAATAGACATCTGGGGGTGGCCGCCTCAGCTTCCCTCAGGGGCCCTGGTTGGGGGGGGGGCAGGAATAAGCAGAGGCCAGGCTCCTCCCAATGTGGGGATATAGTGTAGCCACCAGTACGCAGTGACCACCTGTGACAGTCTAGCCCATGGAAAACGTTGCCCTAGCTGGGGCTGGCTGGACAGCAGGTCACCAGCACCGGCCAGACGCTGGCCAGGGCCTGGATTCTTAGACCGATAGAAAGTGCCCTTCAACATTGTCTCCTGCGATTCTCTCTTGGCAGGCGGGGAAACTGAGGCCCAGAGAGAGATTCATGTGTTTGAAATCACAAAGCTGGGTAGAAGCCCAAGTTGACAGGAGAAGCAGACCTTGGGTGTTGAGAGGTAGTCTAGGGTGGCAGTTGAAGGGGGAAAGGACTCAGACCGTCTAGGTTCGATCCAACCTCCACTACTTACCAACACTGCATGTTCTCGGGCCTCAATCTCCTTACCTGTAAAATGTGCAGAATAATAGTCCTACCTCCTTTAGTGGTAGCGAAGATTGGATGAGTTAGAACTTGTGTGCTGTTATGATTGTCATGTTTTCTCACCAGATTCCTTACTCATTTCAGGCTTTGGCTGAACGCCTGCCATGTGCCAGGCACAGTGCTGGGCCTCGATCCTCTAGCTTCACAGCGTGGCAAGAACAGACCAATTGACATTTCAGGGAGCCTGCCATGTGCCAGTCACTGTGCTAAGCATTTTAACCTATATCATCTCATTGATCTCTCCCTATGAGGAGCCATTATCATGCTCTGTCTTACAGATGACAGGAGTGTGCTCAGAGAGGTGAAGTCACTTCTTCAGGGTCACACAGCTGGGAGGTAGCAGAGCCAGGATGTGAAACCCGAGCTGCCCACCTGTGTAACTCATTACAAGTAACCACTGCATGTCATTGTCTCTTTACTGGGGAGACAGGCAAGTTGTTCATTTGGTGCAGTAAGGAGCTGGGCACATGGGGGAGGGCTCCACTCTCCCAGTCTTGACATTGATCACCCCCCAACACAGTCCCATATGAGATGTGAGGTGGCCCCCAGCCCACACTACCTAATTCCTTTGGGTTTCTCTGGGGACCTACTATGTGCCAGACCTGTGCTAGGCTCTGAGAACACAAAGAAGACTGTTCCTACCCTGAAATTGCTCACGGTGTGGTGAGAGACAGGTTGCTAAAATGTCAAGAGCAATTCAGAGGCAGCTGCTGTGATGAGGCCAAGAAAGGAGACAAGGTATCATGAGGAGGTACCTAACTCAGTCTGGGAGGTCAGGGAGGGCTTCCTGGAAGTGGTGATGTCCGAGCTGAGGCCCAAGGACAAAAAGAGCCAGGAGAGAAGGGTGGCAGGGAAGAGGGTTGTAGACAGAGCGACAGCTTGTGGTGGTGCTGAGTCATAGGAAGTGTGAGTAGTAGGGGCTGGAGGTGTGGGTGAGGGGGGCCAGAGCTACAGAGATGGATGGGGTCAGGTCATTCAGGGCTTTGCTGCCCACACTAAGGGGCTTGGCTGCTATCTGGAAGGCTGAGAGAATGTGCTTGGGGGCTAGAAGTCCCTCTGGCTTTGGAGGAGGGGGAACCCCAAGAGGCTGAACTGAAGGTGGGGAGACAGTGAGGAGGCGACTGCCTGGAGGGAGAAGAGAGACTTGGCCTAGGGGTGCTGGGGGTGGGGGTGGAGAGCAATGGGTGGCCTCGTGATGTTTGCAGAAGTGGAATCGGTTATGTGTTGTTGTGTACTAAATCACCCCAAAACTCTGTGGCTTAAAAGAACAACTTTTTAAATGATTCTGTGGGGGTGACAGGGCAGTTCTGTCTGATGTGGTGTTGGCTGGGGGCACAGGGGTGCCCCAAGGGTTCCAAAATGGCCTCATCCACATGGCTGGCGGTCGGCGTTGGCTGCTGGCTGGGCATACTGTTGGCTGCGGGGCCTCAGTTCACCTCCATGTGGGCCTCTCCATGGGGCTTGGGCTTCTCACAGAGCAGCAGGTGGCTTCCAAGAAGACGCTGCCATGATTTTTAAGGCCTGGGCTCAAAGTCTCAGAACATTACTTTTGCTGCATCCTAATGGTGAAAACCAGTCCCAAGACTAGCCTGATTCAAGGGCAGGGGAAACAACACTTCTTCCTTTCCTCCTCCTTTTCCTCCTGCACAATTTAGTGGTATTTGATGCATTCACAATGTTTTGCAACCAACATCTCTCCTTAATTTCAACTTCTAAAAAAAAGCTTATTTATTTCTGAGAGAGAGAGAGAAAACAAGTGGGGGCAGGGCAGAGAGAGAGGGAAACAGAGGATACGCATTGTCAGTGCAAAGCCTGATGTGGGGCTCAAACTCATTAACCAATAAGCCGAAGTTAAGAGTCTGACGCTTAACTGACTGAACCACCCAGGCTCTCCTCCTTAATTTCAACTTTTTAATCACCTCATAAGAACACTCCATACTCATTATGCCATTACTCCCTGCTTCCCTCCCCAGTTTCTGGGAACCTGCTTTCTGTCCCTGTGGATTTGCCTGTTCTGGGTATTTCATATAAAAGGAATCGTATAAATGTGACTTTTTGTGTCTAGCTTCTTTCACTTAGTGCAATGTCTTCAAGGTTCATCCAAATTGCATGCATGGGTGCTTCATTCCTTTTTATGGCTGAATAATATTCCATTGTATGGATAGACCATAACTTGTTCATTCATCTGTTGAAAGGCATTTGGGTTGTTTCTACCATATTGTGAATAATGTTGCTATGAACATCAGTAAATAATTATCTGTTTGAGTCTCTGGGTTTTTTTTTTTAATTTATTTTTTATTTTTAAAAAATATTTTAAGGTTCTTTTTTAATGTTTATTTATTTTTGAGAGAGAGAGAGAGAGAGAGAGCATGAGCGGGGAAGGGGCAGAGAGAGGTGGGGGGACAGAGGATCTGAAGCAGGGTCTGAACTGACAGCAGGGAACTTGATGCGGGGCTCGAACTCACGAACTGTGAGATTGACCTGAGCCAAAGTTGGATGCTCAACCGACTGAGCCACCCAGGCGCCCCTTGTTTGTTTGTTTGCTTTTTTAAGTTTATTTATTTATTTTGAGACACAGAGCATGGGGGAGGGGGAGAGAGAGGGGAAGAGAAAGAGAGAAGCCCCAGTAGGCTCCACGCTATCAGTGCAGAGCCCGACAAGGTGCTCGATCTCATGAACCGTGAGATCATGACCTGAGCCCAAATCAAGAGTCAGATGCTTAACTGACTGAGCCACCAGGTACCCCAACTGCCTGTTTTTCATTCTTTTGGGTATATACCTAGCAATGGAATTGTTGGGTCATATGGTGACCCTATGTTTAACTTTTCGAGGAACCACCAAGCTGTTTTCTGCAGTGGCTGAACATTTTACATTCCCACCAGTATGTATGAGGGTTCCTATTTCTCTACATCCTTGCTGACACCTACTTTTTACTGTTTATTTTTATTTTTATTAAAGCCAACCTAATATGGGGCACCTGGGTGGCTTAGTTGATTAAGTGTCCGACTTCGGCTTAGGTCATGATCTCACGGTTCACAAGTTCGAGCCCTGCGTCGGGCTCTGTGCTGACAGCTCAGAGCCTGGAGCCTGCCTTGGATTCTGTGTCTCCTTCTCTCTCACTGCCTCTTCTCCTCTCTCTCTCTCTCTCTCTCAAAAAATAAATAAACATTAGATTTTTAAAAAATGAAGCCATCCTAATAGATGTGAGGCAGTATCTCATTATGGTTTTGATTTGCCTTTGCTTAATTACCAGGGGTGTTGAACATCTTTTCATGTGCTTTTTGGCCTGTTGTATCTCTTCTTTGTCTATTGTTTAGTTGGGTCGTTTGTCTTTTTGTTGTTGAGTTGCTAAGAGTTTTTTATATATTCGGGAACCTAAACCCTTATCAGGGGTTTAGTATCAGAAATGTTTTGTGAACATTTCTTCCCATTCTGTAGGCTGTCTTTTCACTTTTTATTTATTTTTATTTTTTATTTTTTAAAAATGTTTATTTTTGAGAGAGAGCGAGGGGGCATGAGTGGGGGAGGGGCAGAGAGAGAGGGAGACACAGAATCTGAAGCAGGCTCCAGGCTCTGAGCTGTGAGCATAGAGCCCGACACAAGGCTTGAACTCATGAACTGGGAGATCGTGACCTGAGCCGAAGTCAGACGCTTAACTGATTGAGCCACCCAGGCGCCCCCATCTTTTCACTTAAAAATTTTTTTATTTTAAGTAAGCTCCATGTCCAATGTGGGGCTTGAACTCACACCCCTAGATGGAGAGTCACATGCTGTACTGATACAGCCAGCCAGGTGCCCCCTTTAACTTTCTTGATAATGTCCTTTGCACACAGATTTTTACTTTTCATAAAATCCCATTTATCTATTTTTCTTTTATTGCTTGTGCTTTTGGTGTCAAATCTAAGAATCCACTGCCAAGTCTGAGGTCATGAATATTTACCCTTATCTTTCCTTCTAATTGTTTTGTAGTTTTAGCTCCTAACATTTAGGACATTGATCCAATGAGTTCATTTTTGTCCACGGAGTGAGACGGGTCCAGCTTCATTCTTTTGCATGTGGTTAAGCTCTATCTCGTGACTGCCGGTCAGCATGCCCTTTCAGTGAAGGGAAGGAATTATTGGGGTCTCTCTTTGGAGAGAGTTTTGGTGGTGGGTTGGCTGTGAGGGCTTGGGGAAGGAGGGCAGAAGAACAGGCGGGCCGAGTGACATCCACATTTCTGATCTGGGCGGATGGGGAAGCCTTGGGGAAGAGCAAGACTCAAGTGAAGGGAAGCGCTCAGTCCTGGATGTGTTAAGTTTGGGCTCCCCTAGCATCCAGTCACTGAGAGCACTGGGAATCACATACGTGATAAATGAAATAGGGAAGGATACTAAAGTTTTCATTCAAGGAATAGTTACAGAACACCTGACACTAATACTAGGTGACATTTACGTAGTGCTAATCGTGGGCCAGGCACTTAGCCCTTTTTAAAAAACTGAGCTATAATGGTCATAGTATAAAATGGACAAACCTACAGTGCACATGTCATTAACTGTTATACATACTACCTCCTAGGTAGAGCTATACAGAACATTTCCAGCCCTCAGAAGCTCCCTCTCAGGCCCATTATATTTAATTCTCAAAGTGACCCTATGGGGCATTATTCCCAGTTTTTGGATGTAGACACTGAGGCTTCCAGAGGTGAAGCTACTTGACCAAGAGCACATGAGGTGGAATTTGGATTCTAACTCCGGCCTATAGGACTAGGCCAGGCTGAGGAACACTCCACCCTCTTGCTTGGCTTGGACTAGACTCAGGCCTAGGTGATCCCTGAGGGCAGGAGCGAGGCAGTCTGGCCTCTGCTGGGGAACAAGAGGCCCTCATTCGTGTGTCTGCGGGAAGGCCAAGGCCAGGGAGGATGTGGATTTAGGAATGAGAGTGAGGAATGGTGGGGGGAGTCCTTCCGGTCTCCATCAGTCATGGAGGTGGCTGCCTAGGGGAGGAGGTGCGACAGCAGATAAACAGCAGGCAGGCAGGCAGCCCAGCTGGGGCTCTTTCCCAGCAATAGACCCTGGGGGAAGCTCAGCTCTGCCTGGACCAAATTGGTCTGAAGCAGGGAGAGGAGGGTGTCATGCCTGTCGGTGCCACTTTAGACCATGCTTCTCAGCATCCCAGTTGAGAAGATCCTGGGAGCAACCCCTGTGCCTCCCCTCTCCCTCCCTGTGTCTGCACTGTACCCCTCTGACCTCTTCTGTTCTCTGCTCCAGCTGAAACTGGCCTCCTTGCTCTTCCTCCAACCTGTTAAGCTCCTAGCTGCCTCAGGGCCTTTGCACTGAGTACAAAGTACTCTTTGTACTCAGTGTACTCAGTGCTCCATCTGGAACCTTCTGTCTCCTGGGCTTCCCATGGCCAGTGTCTTATTATGTGTCTTGGCTCAAATTTTACCTCTGTAGAGTGCTTTTCTCTGAATGGATTGCCCTACTTAATGCTCTCCCCACCAGCCAGCACAATGGAGCCAGATGGCCTGGGTTTGAATCTTAGTTCTGTTGCTTCCTGGCTATGTGGCATTGGGCAAGTTAGGTGCCAGTTTCCTCAGCTGTAAAATCGGGATGATGATAGTAGTGTGTACCTCGTAGGATCATAGTAAAAATAACATTATTTAACATCTGCTAACCATGCTTGGCCCCTAGTAGATGCTTTATAGATATTTGCTATTATTCATAGAGCACTGGTCCCATCCTGAAACTATCCTGGTTAGTGGTGTTTACTTGGTTTTTCCATTTCCCCCAATGTGAGCTCCCAAAAGATGTGGTTTCATCTATGTTGATCTCTGCTGTGTCCCCAGTGCCTAAAACAATGTCTGGCTCAAAGTAATAAACAATGGTTGAATAATCGTATGGACGAATAAACCAGACTCCTAGATTATCCTGCTTGCAGCTCCCCAGACATGCCATGCCTGCTCTCATTTTCCGACTTTTGCATTTCCTGTTCCCTCTGCCTAGACCCACTCCCCAGAGGAAGCAAAGGGAACATGCAGGGAAGACTGCCTTGTAGCTGCCCAGGTCTCTTTCTCAGCCCCTTCCTCACTGCCTCTTTCACCAGGCTCTGGGAGAGAACAGCGAGACAGAACCTAGACTCTCCAGGACTACAATCACCTATTACCATCCCTTTGTCTTGCAACTGGGGAATCAGAGGTCCAGAGAGGGGAAAGGACTCAGCCAAGGTCATACAGTGAGTTGAAGGCAACGTTCTCCCTACTGGACCCCACATGTCTTACCCAGAGGCTGTTTCCAATGTCCACGCTGGATCTGCTTCCCTATACGGGGCCTGGAAGAGAGGTGGTGGGTGAGGGGCTGGGCCCTGCCTGTAGACTACTGTCCTCCAAGCTGCCAACTAGGCGGGGCCAGGGCAGCTGGGCCTAGTGAACGCACAGGTTTCTGGTGTAGACTGACCTAAATCAGGCTCCTGACACTTATTAACCATGTAGCTTTGGGCTCTCTGAGCCTCAGTTTACCCCTTTGTAAGGTGAGGAGATGGAAGCCTACCACCCTGCTCCCCAAGGTTGCTGGGAGGATTCCTATTAAAAGATCTCATGCACTGAAGGGCGCCTGGGTCCCTATGTCGGTGAAGCGTCTGACTTTGGCTCAGGTCATGATCTCATGGCTCATGAGTTTGGGCCCTGCCTCGGGCTCTGTGCTGACAGCTCAGAGCCCTCTTTGGGTCTTCTGTCTCCCTCTCTTTCTGCCCCTCCCCCACCCCTCCCCCACTCTTGTGCATGCTCTCTCTCTCTCAAAAATAAACATTTAGAAAAAAAAGTTCTCATGCATTGACCTCTTATTCTCACCTATCCTATGGGGCAAGGATGAATTTTATCCCTATTTTCCAGGCAAGGAAACAGGCTCAGAGCAGAGAAAAAGTGACTTGCTCAAGATCACACAGCCAGCAAGAAACAGAGCAGGGATCGATTCAAACCCAGGCAGGCTGACTGCAGAGCTCACATTTTTAGCTGTATGCTATAGCCCTGGGCACACAGTAGGCACTCAACTACTGTTGAGTGAGAGGGGAACCCTAGAAAGACCTTGCCTTCATGTTGGCACCATCTTCTAGGATGACAGCTCTTCACTGCAAACCACATCTTTTGTTAATTTCCCTCCTCTCCAATCCCTGCTTAGAGACGCAAGCCCTCTCAGCAACCTCTCTCTGATGGATTTTTGGATTATCCCTACCTTGATTAGTTCCAGAGCCTCCTGGCAGAAGCGAGAGTTATTTTGGGGCCTTGATGGCTCCCTCTGGCTGCCTCTGACCTCCCACCCCCAGTTGCAAACACCTCTCCTGTCATCTACAGGGTTCATTAGCTACTGTTCCGGCTGCTCCCTCTCTGCCCCCTGCAGCTCTCAGCTCAGACTCCAGCCTCAACACCTGCTCTCTGCTCCTCTCCTCCCCTGCCCCACAGCCATTCCTGCCTTCCCACTCTTTTTTCCAGGTGAAGGATGCCAACTCCTTCCTAATCCTTGGCCCCTGACTTTGCCGTATAGCAGTGACCCTCTCTTCGGTTTGAGGATTTTTCCAGACTTGAGCAAAATCTCACACACCATTTGGACACAAATTTTTTTGGCTGGTGATCTGACTCCCTGTTCCTGCTGGAATTCATTCCCCCATGTCAGTCAGCCTGGGTGGGAGGGGCTCAGAAATTCCCGAGGGTAAATTTTATAGGATGCATATCTTGCCGCAATTAATAAAAAATTCCCAAGGGGGGGATGCAAGACCCCCTCCCCCCCCACGGTGTTATGTCACAGTGCGTGGGGCTGACGTCACAGGGACGGGGCGTGGGCTCTGCTGTATCTGTTCTCTCTGCTTCTGGCTCTCTCTTCCAGTTCTGCGCTCTGCCAGGGCCGCCCGCAGGCCTTGCTTGCTTTTCAAAAATAACTCTTGAGTCTCACTGAGGTGGGGGGCTGCTTCCTTGGTGTCCCAGGCTGTGTGTTAATCCTTCCAACGCAGGACTTCCTGAAGCCAGCTCTGGGCTGGGCTGGGGAGCTGGTTATCAGTTGTCTGGCTGAAGTAGTTCAGTTGCTGACATCCTGTTTTAGTATCCATAGCCTTCCAGGAAGTAGGGCAAATGAGTCCTTCCTGGTGCCTACCGAGTCATTCATTCACTCATTCATTCATTCATTCAGTCAGTCAGTCAGCAAGTATGTATCAGTGCCCTTTGCCTTCAGAGTGCCCCTCTTGGGTGGCCTCTGTTGCTTTCCATTTGTTTCTGAGTTATCTCCTTGGTCCCCTTTGGATTTCTACTTCCTTTGTAAAGTAGGGGGATTTTAATTAGGGTGGCCAGTCAGTCCTAGAAGGAAACAGATGGCATACTCAAATTGGATAATTTGAGGAAGGCTGAATAAAGGGACTATTTAGATGTCAGCGGGGTGTCAGGGAATCGCAAAGGGGTAGTTCGTTCCTGGGCCAGTTGCAGTGTGAGAGCTCTTACCTCCCTAGGCCTGGCGGTCAAGGGAGCCTGCCAGGGCTCAGAAGGACTCAGTCAAGGGAGCCTTCCAGGGCTCAGAAGGACTCGTATGGAGTGAACCATCTTGAGGGAGAAGCTGTGACCTTCTGTTGAGGGACAGAGCCAGCCTGAGGTGCCCTGCAGGGAGGGAGCAGAGGAAGAAATAGCCTGACCTCTCTCTTCCCTCTCCCTTCCATCTCTTCCTCGGGGCTCCCCACTGGCCAAAAGATATAGGAGTCTGTTGACTCTGAACAGGTCAGTCTCTGTGGGCACAGAGCAGGCTGGGAAAGGATGGAGAGTGGTTCTGGACAGACAAATGGAAGGTATTCTGTTTCTCACCTACTAGTGGTTGTACTAGGTCATGTGGATAAATGCTCAAAAACGTCAGCTCTTATCATTACTGCTTATATCCGTTGTTCATCAGTGCGTAAAAATTCCCCCCAAAACGCAGTGGCTTTAAAAACCTTATAAACACTTATTACCTTGCACAGTTTCCGTGGGCCAAGAATTGGGAGCAGCTCAGCGGGGGTGGTTTTGACTCCCAGTCTCCCCTGAGGTTGCGGTCAAGCTGTTAGCCAGTCATCGGAAGGGTCCAGCTGGCCCACCTCCATGGCTGGCAAGCTGGCGCTGGCTGTTGGCAGGCGCCCTTTGTTCCTTGCCATCCAGACCTCTCCACAGGGCTGCGTGAAAAGCCTCATGACTTGGTGGCTGGCTTCCCCTAGAAAGAGTGATCCAAGAGCAGCAGGCTCAATGCGTTTTCTGACCTAGTCTCCAAAACCACAGACCATCATTTTGACAATATCCCATTTGTTACACAGGTCAGCCTATTCGCTGTGGAGGGGACTCCGAGCGGGCAGGAATCCTCCGATGCCTTCTTAGAGGCTGGCTACCACAGTTCGTAATACATTTGCTCATTTAATCCTTTCAAAAGTCCCATGAGCTTATCTAACAAAACAAATGAAATGAAACAAAAAACCAACCAACAAAAACAAAACAAAACAAAAAAATCCTATGAGGGAAGTATTGTTATTACTGTTGTCACTTCTCTGTTGGGGAAATAGAGGCACAGAAAAATGAAACAATGTGCCCAAGATTATGCAGCTAGTAAGTAGCAAAACCAGGAATTCAACCCAAGTGGCCTTATTTTAGGGGCGCCTGGGTGGCTCAGTCTGTTAAGTGTCCGACTTTGGCTCAGGTCATGATCTCACTGTCTGTGAGTTCGAGCCCCACATCGGGCTCTGTGCTGGCAGCTCGGAGCCTGGAGCCTGCTTCGGATTCTGTGTCTCCCTCTCCCTCTGCCCCTCTCCTAGCTCACATTCTGTCTCTCTCTCTCTCTCTCTCTCTCTCAAAAATAAATAAATATTAAAAATTAAAATAAATTTTATTGGGATATAATTTACATGTGATAAAAAAACAATAATGAAGTTCTAGAACATTTTTCTTCCCGCAAATTTTCTCATGCCCCTTTGCAGTCATTCCTCCTGAGCCCTGTTCTAGGCAATCCCGGATCTGCTTTGTGTCACTATTGATGGTTTTGTCTGTTTTGAAACTTCATATAAATGAAATGATACAGTATGTTCCCTTTTTTGTTTTTTAAGCTTATTTATTTATTTTTGAGAGAGAGACAGGGAGGGGGCAGAGAAAGAGAAGGAGAGAGAGAATCCCAAGCAGGCTCCATGCTGTCAGTGCAGAGCCCGGTGTATGGCTCCAACTCACAAACCATGAGATCATGACCTAAATTAAGAGTCTGAGGCTTAACCAACTGAGCCATCCAGGTGCCTCTTGTTTTTGTTTTATTTTGTTTTGTTTGTTTTGTTTTTTTGAGAGAGAGTGAGGGAGGAGGGGCAGAGGGAAAGGGAGACTCTTAAGCAGGCTCCACGCCTAGTGCAGAGTGCTTAATGGACTGAGCAACCCAGGTGCCCCAGTATGTTCCCTTCTTTTAAAAAAATGTTTATTTATTTATTTTGAGAGAGAGAGAGAAAGAGAGAAAGAGAGCAAGGGCAGGCAGGGGAAGGGCAGAGAGAGGGAGAGAGAGAGAATTCCAAGCGGGCTGCTTGCTGTCAGCACAGAGCCTGATGCCTCGGAACTCAATCCCACGAATGAACCGTGAGGTCATGACCTGAGCTAAAATCAAGGGTGAGCCACCCAAGTGCCCCTAAACACCTGCTGAAATTTTGATTAGGATTGCACTGACTCTGTAGCCTCAGTATGGGGAGAAGGGACATTTTATACATGAACATGGTATATCTCTTCATTTATTTATGTCTTTCCTGTCTTTCCATAAGATTTTGTAGTTTTTGGTGTACAAATCTTGCACGTGTTTTACGAACCGCATCCCTAAATCTTTTATTTTTTTGATACTATTAGAAATGTTTTCATACATTTCACTTTCCAATCATTCATTGCTAGTATAGAGAAATGCCTTTTTATATATTGATCCTGTATCCTTTCATCTTGCTAAATAACGTGATTAGTTCCAAGAGATTTCTTTCTTTTGTGAATTCCTAGGATATTCTACATGCATAATCATGTCATCTGCAAATAAACACAATTTAACTTCATCCTTTCCCCCATTTTTTTCTTCCCTTCTTGTCCTGGCTAAGGACCTCCAGTCCAACGTTGCAGAGAAGTGGTGAGAGCAGATATTTTTGCCTCGTTCCCAGTCTTAGGGATGACAGCGTTCAGACTTTCAGCATATGTTAGCTGTAGGTTTTAAAGATTAAAACAATTTTTTTTTAAAGTAATCTCTTCATGGGGCCCTTCATGGGGCTTGACCCTGAGATCAAGATTGCACGCTGGACAGCCTGAGCCAGCCAGGCCCCCCAGCTACAGGGGTTTTGAAAAATCCCTTCAACAGGTTGAAGAAGTCCTCTTTATTTCGACCCCGCTCACATTTGGTTTTGTTTTTATTTTTTAAATGTTTAGTTATTTAGAGAGACAGAGAGATAAATGATAAATGATAGTTATTGTTATTACTATTGTTATTACAGAGAGAGAGCATGAGCGCAAGCACAGGAGAGGTAGAGAGAGAGGGAGAGGGAATCCCAAGCAGGCTCCATGCTGACAGAGCAGAGCCTGATGCAGGGCTTGATCTCATGAACCATGAGATCATGACCTGAGCGGAAGTCAAGAGTGGGACACTTAGCCGACTGAGCCACCCAGACACCCCAGTTTGTTTTTGTTTTTAAATCATGAATAGGTGTCAATTTTATCAAATGTTTTCTCACATCCATTGACATGACCATGAAGTGGACCCATATATGTCCTTTTAAAAAGAAAATTGGGGTAAGATTCATATAACATACAATTAACCATTTTTATTTTTTAAGTTCATTTATTTATTCTGAGCTGGGGGGGGGGGGAGAGATAGAATCCTAAGCAGGCTCTGTGCTGTCAGCACAGAGCCCGATGAGGGGCTCGATCTCACGAACCATGAGATCATGATCTGAGCCCTGAGCCAAAACCAAGAGTCGGACACTTAACGAACTGAGCCACCCAGGCGCCCCAGAATTAACCATTTTCAAAGTGAATAATTCAGTGGCATTGCACAGCCACCACCTCTATCCAGTTCCAAAAACACCTTTTATCACCCCAAAAGGAGACCTTGCACCCCATTAAGAAGTTACTTCCCATTCTCCCTCACAGCTCCTGGCAGCCATCAATTTGCATTCTTTCTCTATGGATTTACCTATTCTGGATGCTTCATATAAATGGAGTTGTGCAGTATGTGACCTTACACATCTGGCTTCTTTCACTTAGCATAACGTTTTTGAGGTTGATTAACACTATAGCATGTGTTAAGTACTTTATTCCTTTTTATGGAGGAATAGTATTTCATTGTATGGACATAACACAATTTCTTTACCCAGATATATGCTTTTTTTTTAAGTTCATTTATTTATTTTGATAGGGTGAGCATGGGAGGGGCAGAGAGAGAGGGAGAGAGAGAGAGAGAGAGAGGGAATCCCAAGCAGGCTCTGCACTGTCAGCTGAGAGCCCTAGGTGAGGTTTGAACCCATGAACTGTGAGATCATGACCTGAGTCAAAATCAAGAGCCGGATGCTTAATTGACTGAGCCACCCAGGCGCCCCTACCCAGATATATTCTTAACCACTATTTGATGCTGTCTTTCCATGTGCCAGGTGCTGTCTTTAGCTCTACAGATACAGCAGAGAACAAAGGAGAATTGGCCTTGCCCAAGTGGAGCTAAAGTCTCTTCTGGAACCTGGTATGTTCTCTGTCCATTTCTGATCACATTGGAGGCCCCATATGTTCCTGCTCATTCCTCTCCATAGCTCCAGTGTCTAGCCCGCTGCTCTTAGCTGACCAGATAGGTTTTAATCTGGGAAGGCTTCATGGAGGAAGAGGCTTTTGAGCGGAGCCTTGAAGTTTGAGGAGATGAACAGTTTCCTTGAGCCGACAGTGATTAATAACAATATCATTTATCAAGCACAGAGTATGTGTCACACACACTCTAATGAACACGTTAATTTCCCCAGGAGCAGGTAGCTAGTGAGGGGCAGAGGAGAGTTTGGCTTTGAACCAGGACTCACACCCCTAATGACTGCCTTGTACTGACTGCCTTTCCAAGCCTGGTTCCAGATTGGGGTTGGGGGTTTCTCTTCTCTGTATTCTATCTCCCCTGTCTTTCTTCTGGGGACATCTGGATGGGACTAGAGAGTGGGCAAGTCTGGACTTGGGGCACCCCAAATCCTGGAAAGGACTCTTCAGATCTTACCCTTCCGGGTCCTTTGGACTTAGCCGAGCCCCGGACCTCCGGGGGACCCTTCTGTCCTTTGCGGCACCCTTTCCTCCCCCAGCCTCCCCTCTTCTCCTTCCTTAGCCCCTCTAGCTCTTTGGGCTGTGCTGGAGTCTGTGGGGAAAGGAGCAGGATTTCGGCTAAATATAAACCAGGCTGTTCCAGTTTCCAAATAGAACAAAGGAGCAGGGTGTTAAGTTGATTTTTATAAATAAAGAGAGAGGGAGTGAGAGAATATTTTTTCGAGATGTTTAATAAAATCGCCTGTGAGAGGCAGGAAAATCACTGGGCTGCAGTGGGAGGGTTTGGAGGGGGAAGGGGTGAGGGAGGGTGGGGACTACTTTCTCCTTCCTGCTATGATGCTTGCCAGTGTCCTTGTCCTTTTCCTGGGACCAGGGAGAGCCGATGGGGTCAAGGGGGTTGAGAGGCAGGGGAGGGACACGAGGGTCCCTGGGTGGTGGAGGAAGACAAGGAAGGCTCAGAATCATAACAGTTACTGCGTATCGAGCACCCACTGTATGCCAGGCCCTGTGTAGATGATGCATCATCTCACCAAATGCGCACAAGTGCACAAACTTGGGATGCTCGTCATTAGGCGCCCTGTGATCTAGCCCCTGCCTACCTCTCTGACCTCATCTCCTCGCCCTGTCCCCCTGGCTCACTTCACTCCCACCATGCTGGCTCCGACACAAAACCCACTCCCTTCCTGAGGCCCATATGCCTCCTCTCCCCTCTGCCTTGAGGTCTCCCAGCCAGCTCCTTCTCATTATTCAGAAGAATCACCATCACCTCTTCCCAGACCACCTTATCTGATGATAGAGAGAGAGCTCACCCTCACCCCCACCTCAGTTATGAGTGCATTGCCTGGTTTCATTGTCTTCATTCACACGTCACTTCTGAAATCGTTTGCTTATGCCTCTCCTCTACTCGGCCAGAACGAAAGCCCCCATGAAGACAGAGGTTCTGTCTCTCTCATCCACGGCTCCAGCACCAGGAGCCACAGCAGAGCCTGGTCCATGGTTGACGTTGCTGGGTATGCATTTGCTGAATGAATGGATAAGTGAATGAGGCTCAGAGAGGTAAAGTGACTTGCTTGAGCTCACACAGCAGGGAATGACAGAGCCAGAAGGGAGCCCAGATTTGTCTGACTCCCAAATGCATGCCCTTTCTACTACTTTACAAGGCTTTCAGCATGGAGGAAGAAGGGACTTACAGGGATGTCTCTGGAACCTGGGATTTGCCGGGGGGGGGGGGTGGGGGAGGGTGACCAGACACAATCCTGTAGGATCAAAGTGGGGGTGTCAATGAAGCCAAATTATCACTATTCCCTTCGTCTTTTTTTAAGTTTATTTACTTATTTTGAAAGAGAGAGAGAGCAAAGGAGGGGCAGAGAGAGAGAGGGAGAGAGAGAATCCCAAGGAGGCTCTGCACTAACAGCCCTGCCGACACGGGGGCTCGATCTCACGAATCATGGGATCGTGACCTGAGCTGAAATCAAGAGCCACACGCTTAACTGACTGAGCCATCCAGGTGCCCCCCATCACCTTCCTCTTTAAACAATGTGGGTGACATATAAAAATTATTAAACAGATCTTTGGCGAAGCTGTTAGTAGAGAGAGTTTCACTCAATATCACCCAGAGGAGAGCTAGTCTAAGCTTTGGGGGGTGGGATGGCAGAGAGCTTCTCAGCTCAGGAAAGTGGAAGGGATGTCAGAGGAAGCAGAGATGTTTTGCACCCCCACCTGCCTGCTCCCCTCCCCCCCCCCAACAGCGGTATGCAGATATGGGGTGGGCTAGGAACACGTGGCCACCTGCACCCACCACACCCCCCGCCCCGGCCCTCACCAGGCTATGCCTTTCTGCTGACACCAGATTCCGCCTCACCTGGCATCGGCACCGTGCAGCTTGGACAGTCACACAGCTCTCTCTCTGAGTCTCAGTTCCTTCCTCCGTAAGATGGAGATGGTGCAATGTGTTACGAGTATGAGGGATCCTGCAACATAAGTCAGGAACCGAACTTCAAACACATGGTAGATACGCCGCAGAATGACTGAAGCTGCCATTTTCTTACTTATCATTACCTTTCTCTGGATTCCAATCTAGTCGAGCACAGGGACTATCATTCCATTAACTGAAGAGCTACTATATGCCAGCTTCTGGGTGAAGTGCTCTAGGTGGGGTATCTTGGTGAATCCCCATACTACTTCCACGAAGTAAGTACTGTCATGATTAGCGTCATCATACTACCATAATATCCTATTATTATCATAATACTATTATTACTATGAATGAGGAAAATGGGGCACCCAAGGGGGAAGTGACTTGCCTAAGGTCACACAGTCAGAAAAGAGAGCACTGGGCCTGAAATCCATGTGGGCTCCAGATCTTGGGTGTTTCAACATCATGCGATCCTGCCCCTCGGAACTAAGGAACCAGTGGGCTTCCTAGTGCCCCAGGAGGTACAACCTGGGGTAAGTGGGGAGTGACAGGGTCAGAGGGGGTCCTGGTGAGAAGCAGAGGCCTGGCCTTGACGAAGAGGCCAGTGAGGGAGCCGGGGGTGGGGTGGTGGGGTTAGGGAGTGATGTTGCAGTTTGAGGGGCTGTGGCTCCAAGCTTCTGACTCACTCAGAGCAGCTCGATTCGCAGCGCAGGAGATGCTATTTATAACCCGCAGGTTCTAGCAGCCTCTGGAGCATGGAGCCTTGCAGCTACCTGGGGCCCCTCTGCCCAGGCTGCAGGGCCAGGCGGGGAAGGCAAGTGGTGGGGGGAAGGCCACCAGCTGAGTCTCCTTTCTCTTTGCTCTGGACTCTCTAGTCAGCACAAAATGCACACGCAAGTGCCCCGTGGCTCACTCTGGGGCTGTCCGGCTTGTCACCAGCAGAGTGCCTGGCACCTAGGACATGGCTGAGTGAGTGAATGAAGAGCAGCAGCTCTAGGCTTTTTTATTGGGTCAGATCGTGTCATTTCTCTGCCCCAAACTCTCCAGTGGTTTTTCATCCGGAGTAAAAGCTAAAGTCCTCCTGGTGGCCTACAAAGCTCAGACACCATCTGGATCCTGCTTCCCCTGACTTCCTACCCTCTCTCACACTTACTTCACTCCAGAAGCCTCTTTGCTGCTCCTAGGAACACACTAGGTATGTTCCTGCCTTGGGGCCACCATTCTCTTTCCTCCTTTTGGGACGCTCTTCCCCCAGAGACCAGCGTGTCTCCCTCCCTCACCTCTTTCAGGCCTTTTTTTTTTTTTTAATTTTTTTTTAATGTTTATTTATTTTTGAGACAGAGAGAGACAGAGCATGAACGGGGGAGGGTCAGAGAGAGAGAGAGAGACACAGAATCTGAAAGAGGCTCCAGGCTCTGGGCTGTCAGCACAGAGCCCGACGTGGGGCTCGAATTCACAGACTGCGAGATCATGACCTGAGCCGAAGTCGGCCGCTTAACTGACTGAGCCACCCAGGTGCCCCTTCAGGTCTTTGCTTAAATGCCAACTTCTTGTGAGGCCTTCCCTGACCATTCTACTTAAAACAGCCCAGGGGCGCTTGGGTAGCTCAGTCGGTTGAGCATCCGACTTCAGCTCAGGTCATGATCTCACAGCCTGTGGGTTCGAGCCCCGCGTCGGGCTCTGTGCTGACGCCTTGGAGCCTGGAACCTGCTTCGGATTCTGTGTCTCCCTTTCTCTCTGCCCCTCCCCGACTCATGCTCTGTCTCTCTCCATCTCTCAAAAATGAATAAACATTAACAAAAAAATTAAAAAAAAAAACTGAGCCCGTGCAATACATTCCTTATTGTTTCTCTGCTCATGTTTTTTCTCCATGACAGTTCCATTATCTAACATACTACATGTATGACTAGTTTATCCTTTCATTGTCTCTCTCCTTCTAACAGAATGTCCATTGCAGAGGGTAGGAATTGTTGTCTGTTTTGATCGCTGCCTCACACCTAGTGTCAGGAACAGTGCCTGGTGCATATATAGTGCTCAAAACATTTTTGTTGACTGCATGGGTTCACTGAGATTTTCTTGGATTTGCTGGGTGAGCTTGGGCAGCTAACTTCACCTCTCTGGGCCTCGGTCTATTGGACTCAGTGGCCTCCCAGTTTGGACAGTCCTAGGGCTCTATCCCTTCAGCCTGGCTCCTGAGGATTCTTTTCAGAATACTTGCTAAAAGGAGAGCTGCCCAAGGCCTGGCTTGATATTTTTCTCCCAGACTCGACTTTTCCGTGCAAAGTGTTCAAGCCTGGGAGCGGGTGTGTGCCAGCACTCTCGTATCTGTTAGGGGTTCTGAGCAGATGCCTTTGTGTGAATGAGCCTCAACATGTATTTGGGAACCTGGCTGAGATAGGACATTCCAGAAAAATGTCAGCACAGGTCCTAATCCTGTCTTCCTGCTTCTTTTTGGTTTCAATGGAGCAGAAAGTAGAAATTTCCAAGGGCATGGCAGACCCTTCTTGAGTCAACTGATAGAAACACCTGCTTCTCTGGAGATGCAAGGAAGAGGCTTGTTGACTGTGAATCCCTATACCTGTAACAGGCTGTTTCCACTTCCCCAGGACCAGCTGTGAGAAACCCACAGTAGAGCTTCCCACCTTCCGATGAGGGAAGCCCACAGAACTGCAAGCTTCAATGGGGATGCCAGGCCCATTTTTAGATCTCATCTGTTCTTAATGGGAGATGGGTCCAAACTCTCCCAGGTTTCTAGAATAATCTCTGGCAGGTCTTCCTCCCTCAGCTCCTCAGGTCTCGGCTCAAATGCCAACTGCTCATGAGGCCTTCCCTGACCATTCTACTTAAACCTGTGCCCATGCAATACATTCCTTATTCCCTTTCCCTGCTCAATTTTTTTTCATGACACTTGCCATTATGTAACCTCCTGTATATATTCTTGATGGGCTTTGGAATTTATTAGCATCTCCTATTGTACACTATCTTTTAATGACATGATCTCTTCTGCTTTGGTACACCCCAGGCCTACCTAGTGCAGTACCTGGCATCTGGTAGGCATGACCAAATTTTTTTCTAGAAAAGTTAATTTTCAGGGCACCCAGGTGGCTCAGTCAGTTAAGCGCTGGACTCTTGACTTCGGCTCAGGTCACGATCCCCAGGTTTGTGAGTTAAAGCCCATGTCGGGCTCTGTGCTGACAGCTCGGAGTCTGCTTGGGAGTCTCTCTCTCTCTCTCTCTCTCTCCCCCTCTCCCTCTCCCCCCCCTCTGCCCCTCCCTTGCTGTTGCGTGCACTCTCTCAACATAAATAACCTTAAAAAAAGTTAATTTTCATAAGTAATGGCCAGAGGGCAATACTGTCATCTTACAGATGATGAAACTGAGGCTCAGTGGTGACATGACTTGCCCAAAGTCACACAGCCAGGGCATGAATCCCTGAGGTTCAACAGGGAAGGAGAGAGGGCATCCCTCCCTTTACTGTTGAAGGATGATCAAGGACATAAGAAGACTTGGTGTCTGGGAGACAGAAAATGGAGTTCAAATCCGAGGATTGTCATTAGACAAGTCCTTGGTTTTTGCCACACGAGCTTCAGTGTCTCCATCTGTAAAACGGACATATCAATCCCTACACTACACAAAGGCATTGGGAGTATTCAATGAGATATTTTAGCCCAGTGCCTGCTACTGGGCTATGCTCAATGCAACCCAACCCCACCTTGGCCTCCCAAGTGACCTCGCAAACCCCACTCCTAATTCTGCCAGCCCTCAAGCGGGCCAGGTTGAAATGCCCCAACATCTGTGCTAGGGAAGAGAGATCCCGTGAGGAACACTTCTCCGGCGCATGCGCAGCTTCTGCATCACGTGGCAGATACAAGTGGGCAGTTGTGAGGCGGGAGGAAGGTCATGACCCTGTTGGGATAAGTGGGGCCGTTTTGTTCTCACCTCAGCTAGAGGGTCCTGGAGCGACTGTAGGTCCGCTTGATGGGGAGAGAGAAAGCTAAGACCTTCTTGAACCTCAAAGGAGGTTCTTTTGGCCTTTCCGTTTTTGAGGGAGGCTTTGGCAGGCCCCTGGGGCGAAGGCAACCCCCTCCTAGGGAAATGGTAGATCTGGCCCCCATGAGGCTGGGCAGCCCCACTGGGCAACCCTTCCCCATTCGTTGCGACGGGGCACAAACGAGCGTTCAGCCCTTCTCTGGTGTTCGGCACTAGGGATGCAGTGACATAGGCCCAGCTGGGGGGACAGACATTCCCTGGGAAGTGTAAGCTGAGCAGAAACCAGAGGGATGAGTATGAGTTAGCCTGGAAAAGAAGGGAGAAGAAGAGGTTGCAGACAGATGTGGGAACGGAGGTCAAAGGCCTTCAAGTGGGAAGAAGCCTGGCTGGTGGAGAGAACTGAGGCGGGAGCAGTGACAGTGTAAAGAATTTTGGACTTGATCCTAAGCAGTGGGAAGCCAGCGAAGCTGAGGAGTAATATGATCTTTAGAGTCCCGCATTGAATGTTTTTGCTTTGCTTTCTTGTTAAAAAAAAAAAAAAAAGGATTTTGAATTCATACCTGCCATTCTAATTTTTTTTTTTTAGAAGTAGAAAATAAGGTAACAATGGAATACGTATATACCTCCAGGATTAAATATGCTAACAGATGCAAACTGCCTGGCATTCTATATGTGGTCTATAAATGGTACTTCCCTTATCTTTCCTCTAAATTCTATTCCACAATTTTTCCTATTCCAGGAGCACGGAAGGAGACCAATCTTCCCTACAGACCAAAGATAAATTTCTTTTGAAGTACTCTGGATGGACAAAAAATCTGTTCAAAAGATCAAAGGTGATTATTTTACCAAATTATTATTTGAAGAATACGCTCACCATGATCATACAACTATTTTTTGATTTATGGAAACACAATTGGTATTCAACTTTTTAGGAGTATGTTTAGCGTGTGAAACAGGAACAAATTGCACGAAGTGAGAGCCCACGTCTGTGTTGTTTCTCACTAAGATCAGCACCTTTCTGGCCACCTAGTAGGCTTTTGAATATCTGTGTGATTGATTTCAATGCTGGAATATGTTTTCTGTTAAATCTCAAGGGCATCAGTTCTGCAGTTCTGCCTCTGTAGTTGTTAACATGAATTTTGATGACACGAAAAAGCTTGTTCTCCGAATTATATTTAGCTCATACAAACTCTACTGCACAGTTATGTTGTAAAGAGGAATTAGGTTTTATCTTTAAGTTGTTATTATAGCCTTGTGAGAAGGTGAACATTGAGAGTAAGTACAAAGTAGTAGCATATCGTATTATTAATTTTGCTACTTTTTAAAAACACTGCGGTGCAGGGCCTAGAACAGGCTGACACATGTGGTACGTGTATCAGTCAGGGTCTGCATAAGAAACAGATGGCACACTCAAAATAGATAATTAGGGGAGGATTTAATAGAGACACTATATGCAAGGGTTGGTAAGGTGTAGGGAAACCATAAGGATAGTGTAGTATCCAAGAGGCTCGTAATAGCTGGGGTCTTTGTCATTTTTTTTTTTTTAATTTGTTTACTTATTTTGACAGAGACAGAGATGGCACGCGTGGGGGAGGGCAGAGAGAGACGGAGACAGAGAATCCCAAGCGGGGTCCGCGCCGACACAGGGCTCAAACCCACGAGACCAAACCAAGAGATCATGACCTGAAGCCAACACCAAGAGTCGGACGCTTAACCCACTGAGCCACCCAGGTGCCCCAGTCTTTATCATCTCTAGATCTGGAAGTTCAAAGGAGGGAGAAATGACAACCCAGGAAGAGAGGGCCACCTTGACAAGGAGCGGTGGTGAGCTATTATCAATAGCACAACCAACCCGTGGTGATCCAGCAGGGAGGGAACTGGGGGAATAAATACTTTGACCTCACCCTCCTTCTGCCCTCCACGCCTCTGCTGCTGCCTCCCATTGGCTGGAAGCTAAGAGGACTAAGGAGTGAGTTGATGTAGGATGGGTAGAAAAGTGGACCTGAAGGGGCAATTGGAAAATACCCGTTATAGAAGACTTCATTTCCTTGTTGAGTGAAGACTTGACGTTTAAATCTTTTAGTAAGACGTTTAAATATTTTAGTAAGAAAATGAAACCTTTGGGAATGGCACCTATGGCCGTAAGTTCAGGGTCATTCATTCATTCATTCATTCTTCTACTGACCATACTATAAAAAAGTATTGTGCTGGGCATTTTGAGAGAAGCCCAGCCATGGCAAAAGAATCCTAGACATGCAATGAATTTTCCTTCTCGATGCATGTATTTAAAAGAAATTATTATCAAAGTATAGTTGATATGCAATGTTATATTAGTTTTAGGTGCAACCGCATAGTGATTCAACAATTCTATACATTACTCAGTGCTCTCCAAGATGAGTGGAGTTTTACCATCTGTCACCATACAATGTTACTGACGCGTGTATTTTTAAGAACACATCCCCACTCTATCAAAGCACCTGTCTAGAGCTCTGAATAGTAAACACGACCCCACCGGTCTCAAAATTAGGTACTGCTCCCCCAGAAGCAAGTGAGTTCAGTTCAGGCAAAGCTCAAAGGTTCTGAATCTTGTGGCTGGCCACTGGCAACAGTTAAATTCCTTGCCATGTTGGTACCTAGGAGGTAGCTGAATAGTCATTTTTCAGGCAAGCAGAGTGGGATTTATCAGTGCAACTCTGGAAATTAGACTTGCTCTTATGAATGGAGTCAATTGTGGTCTCACATGGTCTGAATCTGTGAAATCGTGTCCCTCTTTAATGAGGTCCTCTCAGAGGAGGAGGGAACGGGTCTCCTTTAGTGACATGACTCTGACAAGCAAATCAATTCGTTCCATTTGTTTCCTCTTGGAAAACAGCAATCCTCAAGCGTTACATAATCTAATCTTCATGCCTCGCTGGTTTGTTCTGTCCTCCTGAGGAATTGGCAGATGGTGCCAATGCGGAGACCCGCGCACACGCCTCGCAAGCCTCATGGTAACGGGAGAGATGCTCACAGTGTCTGTCTCTTTGCTGTGGGGTCCCTTGCTGGCATTTGTTTCCCTGGATCGGTTTGCTCTTTAGCATTCCTCAGGCACCACTGGCTTCTTGCCTTGGGCTCTCATTCCAAGATTAATTGGAAATGCTGAAAGCAGATAAAAAGAGAACAGAAAGTGAAGTTGAAAGGGCAGAGAATTTGCCAGATCTTTTCTAAAAGCCCTTCTCCATTAAAGGCTGAGCGTCTTTGGGGTTTTAGCTCCAGACCTTCCTCATCCAGCCTGGTCCCAGTATACATCTTTGTTGCTGGGTTACACATAGCCCGGGGACAGGACGGGGCTGTGTCAGTTCTGGGGGAGCAGAGCTCTGCTTCATAAGGTGTCTCAATTTCTCTCTTTCCCAGTGACTCATTTACCAGCAGGAATGATTGTTCTCCAGACAGGGCAGTTGCCTAGAACCCACCTTTAGGTCAGTGATGTCAGCCTCGCTAAAGGAAAATTATCTCAGAACTCTGTAAGGCGAGGGGCCTCCCGTCAAGGTCCTGCCGGCCAGAACCGCGATGTTTAGATGTCCGGGCAAAGATGTTGCCTGTACATCTCATCTGCAAACTGGGAAACGGCAGCTTCCGAGAAGGCAGGTGGCTTCTCAGACATCCTGCGGTGGGGATGGTTCTGCTGATGCTCAGGACCAGAAATCAGCTGATGGGTGCTGGTGGTGCCTTTCAATTGTTAAAATACTGAAATACTTCCACATGAGTTGGTAAATAGTTCCATCTGTGAGCTCCCAGTGCCTCCCATCCCTCTGCTCATACTTAAGTCTGTTGAGAGGGTCTTACTTCAGGTAATTTTATGAGTAGCCCGGCCATTCCCCGCAGCAAGGTGAGCTTTCTTTGCTGAACCCACTTTGTTTCCAACCTTGCGGTCCGGGGAGGTCTGCTCGGTGTGGGACCGGGCACAATTCCAAGTGCCACAGATGTAACCGCCCTGCTCACAGACTGCACTGTTGGCCGACTCTGATTTTGGATGAAACCTCCAGGCAATTAAAACATAGAACCCTCCTGCCTGTGGCAAAAACATGCCGGGTCCTTAAAGGTCACATGTACTTCTGTGCTGGCTGGTCACTCAGGACCCAGGTTCTATATACGAACAACAGAAATGATCTGTCTGAAAGGGAAAACCAAACCATGCAGAATCATCTTTCAATTCCATTTCCACCCCCTCCGCTGAGTCCAAGCACAGGAGACTCGTCTCTATAAAAACAGCAATGCTTTGCTTCTTTTGATTTGTTACTCCTTCACTAAGTATTAGGTGAACACCTGTAATGTGGCAGTTCCTGTGCTAAGTGCTGGATATCCCGGAGTGACGAAATCAGGCCTGTCTCTGCTTTCATGGAACATACAGTCTAGTGGGAGAGACAGATAATAAAGGAGGCCATGTGGCTGGAGTGTTGTTAGGTCACCCGAACACGGGTTGCATTTCAGCTAATGGAAACTGCATGGATGTAATGGTAACTTCCAGTGTGTTGTATACTGATGGTATATATCTTCACCAATTGAGTATAGGGGTGTGTGGTACTGTATTAAAGGAGTAAGGCATTGAGGGTGGGAGTGCGGAGTGATCACTCCTGCATCCAATCAAGATCTCAGAGAGGCTAAGAACTGCTCTGGATTAAGGAAGGAAAGTGAGGGGCGCCTGGGTGGCTCAGTCGGTTGAGCGTCCGACTTCAGCTCAGGTCATGATCCAACGGTCTGTGGGTTCGAGCCCCGCGTCAGGCTCTGTGCTGACAGCTCAGAGGCTGGAGAATGCTTCACATTCTGTGTCACCCTCCCCAACTCGCTCGCTCTCTCTCTCTCTCTCTCTCAAACATTAAAAAAAAAAAAAAAAGAAGGAAAGCGAGGAGCATTCTGAATGAGACTGATGGGGATGATATGTTCTAACATTTGGAGATCCGATATGCTGTTCTTAGAAGAAGATGGTAACCAGTTGTGGAATGAATTAAGTCACAGCACAGGGAATACAGTCAGTGGTACTGTAATGACATTGTCTGGTGACAGATGGCAGCTACACTGGTGATGAGCCCCGCATAACGTATAGAGTTGTCAAATCCCTACGTTGTACACCTGAAACTACTGTAACATAGGGTGTAACTGTACTTCAATAATAATAACAAAAAAGATGGTAACTCCTCACCAGTCATCCATAGGGGACCGAATTTCCCTGCTCTATACTTTCTCTCTCCTTTGCCCTTGAAACCAGGAAACAAATACAGAACTTGCTAGTAGGATGAGTGGTACCAACTGCCCCCACAAAACCGTGGCGAGCAAATGGCCTACATAGGAATCAGCTCGTGACAACCTTGGCCTCATGTCAGAGGCTCTTACTGACTGAGTTTAGCTGCTATTATTTTGAAAAATCATAACTCACATCCCTAAGACAGTCCAGTAGTTGGCTCTATTTGTCGGTATTATTTTTGCTCTGCCTGTCTTGCTTGTCTGATTTGTCTTTTTATTGAGTTATAATGTGTACACGGAGCAGTCTTCCATGCACAGTGCGGTTTTGGCACATGCATATATGCCTGTAACCCACATCTCTTTTCATTTTATTTTAAAAATCTTGGAATCCTCTTAAGTGATGAACATTTGGGTCCAAAGGCAGATTTCCACAAAGGAATCCCCTATTCAGTCCACTGACTGCCCCTTCCCCACCAAAAAAAAAAAAAACAAAAAAACAAAAAAACAAAAAAAACCCCCAAAACCCAAAATCTCATCCAATCCTTTCCTGAGTTCTCCAATCACCATAGAGGACTTAAAGCCATAAGAACATTTTGTAATCCCAGCTTTCTGAAACCTAACAGAGAGATTTTGTCATCTGAAAACAAGGGAGAGATTAAGTGCGGAATCTGATTCTGAAAACAGCAGAAAGGAGTGAGCTAGACGGGAAACGTCATGGAGAATTAATTTAAGCACCACTGTGCAAAGGCTCCACAGCCTTTTTCTAGACTCTAAATATGACACACCGTCCTGGTCAGGAAAGTACAGTTTTTTTTAGAGGAGTTTGCTACAGGGACATGACGTTATCAGAGTGACAGGTGTTAAATGAGAGACCCAGGTACATTTTTAAGAATTTTGCCCTGGGGCGCCTGGGTGGCTCAGTTGGTTAAGTGACCGACTTGAGCTCAGCTCATGATCTCACAGTTCGTGAGTTCGAGCCCCACATTGGGCTCTGTGCTGACAGCTCAGAGCCTAGAGACTGCTTCAGATTCTGTGTCTCCCCCTCTCTCTGCCCCTCCCTCCTCGTGCTCTCTCAGAAATAAATAAACGTTAAGAAACTAAAAAAAGAAAAGAATTTTGCCTTTCACCCTGCCTGACTCCTTCTGAATGGATTCTCTTAGAAATTAGACATACAGACAGCTACACACACTTTTCTCTCTAGACTGGTGCCGTGGTCTCGGACGTATTATCTCTATTTAACTGCCCTCGTATGCTAGGATGTTTTTCCAGTGCTCCAAAGCAGCTATCCTTTTGCAGAACTTTGGCCAAGGGTTATAGAGTCAAATAATATTACAACATATAATTATTTAATAATTACAATCTGTAAAACACTTAAGGGCAAGTGAGAAATTTTATGTGGAAATGCTCTTAAAGCTATAAAGGGTATATATGTATATATATAATCCATATGGATTATTTAAAAATTATTTCTACATGGCAGGATCCTTTGCAGTAACTATATTCCCATTATATCTCACAATCAGAAAGGCAAGCCATTCTCATTTTCCACATGCAGAACTTTCCCTCTCTTTATGATGGTACTTCTGAAATATTTCCTGAATCTGACCCAGCCTCTACATTTAGTCCTCTTTTATTTTTATGTTTATTTGAGAGAGAGACAGAGTGTGAGCAGGGAATGGCAGAGAGAGAGAGAGAGAGAGAGAGAGAGAGAGAGAGAGAGAGAGAGAGAGACAGAACCCAAAGCAGGCTCCAGGCTCAGAGCTGTCAGTACAGAGCCCGATGTGGGGCTCGAACTCACAAACTGTGAGATCATGACCTGAGCTGAAGTTGGATGCTCAACCGACTGAGCCACCCAGGTGCCCCGCTACATTTAGTTCTTATTACCTCCCCACCAGACCTAAAATCCATAAAGAAAGGCAGGATGGTCATTTGTTTACTGCTCTCTTCCTGATGCATAGTGTACATGGTGGGCACTTGCTCATTTTTGTGAAATGAATGAACCGCATTTCCTAAGGTCCTTCCAGTCTACACCATAATGCATCAGAACACAGTTCTGCCTGTGTTTGGTACCTACTTGCAAAGCCTTCCAGGCCTCTCTACTGTTGATAGAATAAAGGACTTTCTCCTGAATGATGTCACATTCAAATTCCTTCCCAGTCTTGTTCCAACCACTTTTCTGGGCTTTCTTCCTTGTCCACCACCCTCCCCCCCACCCGCCGAATGATTCCAAAACACACTGTGCAGCCTCATGCTCCCAAGGCTTCACGTAAGCTGTTCCCCCTGCCTGCAATGACCTTCCTTTTACATCTGGTGGAATTTCACTTCTCCAAACACGGCTCAAATGTCACCTTCTCCAACGCCTTCCCCATCCCCCCTGAAGGTGCTGCTTAACCCAGCCTGTCTTTCCCTTATTGCCTGTTTCCCATTACATTATAGTGGCTTTCATTCTCTCTTGATTTTCCTGTGAATTCCTTGAGAGCAGGGACTGAATCTTACCGTCATTCTTTAAATATCTCCCAAATCTGACCGCTGCTCACCCCTTGCCCCCAATCACTCTAGCTAAACCGCCACCTTCTCCCACCTGTTCCGCGTGATAGCACCTGACTGGATCCATGTTGCCAGACTGCCGTCCAACAGGGGACCTGCCACGAAGCAGCCAATGATCCTTTATAACAATGTAAACAACCACATGCCACTCCTCTACCACAAGCCTGCAGGCCTGCTGGCTTCCCTTCACACTTAGAAAAAACCCAAACTCCTTGGCTGTCTGGCCCTTTCTCTCTAATTTCACCTGTACCACCCTCCCCCTTGTTCACTCCAGCTCCATTTGCCTCTTTGCTTCTTCTCGAACATGCCAAGCTGTTCTCTCCCTGGGACTTTTGAATCATCTCCCCTCTGCCAGGAAAGCTCTTCCCCTGGGTATATACGTGGCTTGCTCCCTTACTTCCTTGTGGTCCCTGCTCAAATGTCCCCACCTCAGAGAGGTCCCCCGTAATCACTGTCCAAGAGAACCTCCTCCATTAAGCCCTTCTCTCCTACCTGCTTTATTTCTTTTCACAGCACTAAATGCCACCAGTGTGTCACCATCAACTTTCCATGCATTTCTATGGTTCACTTGTCACTGAGGATAGAGACTGTTTTGTTTAGCACCGTGTCTCTGATACCGAGAACAGTGCCCAGCAAATAACAGGCACTCAAGTGTTTGTTGAATACGTGGATGAATCTTGGTATATCAGGTGCCTAGCACAGTGCCCGGTTCTAGAAATCTTTAAGTGAACGAACAAATCAGCAAATTTTACAAATGAAATGGAACCTTGGCATATATCCAGGATTCCCCAGGATCTGAGTGCAAGTGTTTTATCCACTGGCTCCATGAACATAATCTTGATTGCTTTTATTTACTCTAATACCATAGGTGATGCAACCAGGTCCCTCACTTTTCCAGAAATCGGTTGTGGACAGAGGTGTTGGCCAGCAAATTCGGGAATTTCGGAAAGATGACCAAGAGCGGCACAGCAGGGATTCCAAATACCCTTCGTTGCCTCTCATCAGCAACTAAGGGACCCTGAGAAGGTATTTTATCTCCTGTGATTTATGCAGAGTGTGCACTTGCTGTTAATCCTGCTGAACACCGATTATTCTGAGGGCTGGAACAGGTGAGACATTGATTGGTCCCAAACTGTGAGAGGGTGGGCCCTTTATGCTCTTCATATCTGAGTGGATGATGCCATGAGGCTCCTGGGCTGCTGGACCCCAGCTCGCCTCAGTATTTGTGCTTTAGGAGCCCGAGTGACTTTGATATGCCAATTCAGTCCCTCATAGGTGAGCTGGGGAACAATTTGCCACACTTTCCTTGTTCACTTTGGCCTCTGGCTGTTGCTTTTTCCTGCCCATTCTGTTTGTTTTTTTCTTAATTCCTTGGATATGGGTATGTCAAAGAAGCAGGCAGTGCAGAGTAGGGTGAACCCTTGGCATGAGTGAAGTGTAACATATTGGTAGTCTGTCCATCTATCCTTCTCTTGAGGCTGAGCAGTGATCAGATGTGCCCAATTCTCATGCATGGATGGCATCAGGGCCAGAGACCAGAACAGGGAGATCCTGGGAGGTTCCCATCCCACCCCTTCCCTTCAAATCTCAAGTATCCCGTTACTAAACAAGAGTGGGAGATGGGGCTTCATAAGGTGTAGAGGGAAGGGAACTAGGTTAACTGCACGTGGGCCCTATTCTAAGCCCTCGGCCAGGCCTTTTATGTGCATGGCATCATTGGATGTTACCGAGGAGTTGGTTATGATCATTTACCTGCATTTTAGAGAAGAGAGAGAGGGAAAACAAAAACAAAAACAAAAACAAGGTCCAAGAGGTTGATGACACTTGTCCAAGTTACCCAGATGGTAAGTGCCAGAGCTGGGATCTGAGATTCAAACCAGGCCTTTGTGACTCCCTGGCTGCCCACCAAGAGCAGGAATTTCTCTAACATCTGGAAAGACACGAAGGCAAGGGGGGGGGGGCAACAGCTGGAGGGGTAGCAAATGGCTCCTACCTGAGATTTCATCATCACCAGGCCCTGCAAAGTCCAGGTTACACTGATGCCACCTGGCTTCTCTTCTGCTTTGACAACTGAAAACTCTCTGGCTGATTTACCAGGGTCATCCTGGTCACACTCCGTGGTACTGGAGTGGATGAAGCGCCCATAGACGCTCCTTCCAGCGGTGTCCTTCCACGCCATTCTGGCTCCGGTGTCTGTTTACACAGTGCTGTCCTGGAGTGCCTTCACCCTTCTTGGGTCTCCAGTTCATGGCACCTCTCTCTCCTCGTTTCCAAAGTTGTACCCCCTGGGGAGTGCACCCCGCCTGCCTTTCTGGAAGTTCCAGCAGTTCCGGGTCACTGTGGGAGCCTCCGGGCGCGTTAAGAGGCACTGCCGCCTACCAAGGTCTGGGCATCTTTGGGGCCATTCGCCGAACCCCTTCCCTAGCGCTCCCGGCCCCGCGCCGCAGTGCCCCCTCCGCCGCCAGAGGCCGCCCGGAAGCGGGGCTCCACGAGCGCGGGGCGGGGAAAGGGGCGGGGCGCGGCGGTACCTGGGCCGCCGAGGAGCCGGGGGTGGGCTCTCCGGGGACAGCCGGCAGCCCCCCCAGATCCGCACCGCCAGCCGCCGGGAAGCTCGGGGCTCCGGGCGTAGAGGCTGCGCTGTCACATGGGCGGCGGCGACGGGGCCGCATTTAAGCGGCCGGGGGACGGCGCCCGCCTCCAGCGCGTCCTCGGGCTTGGCTCCCGCCGGGCGCCCCGCTCTCTGCCCGCCGGGGGCCCCGCGCCGCGCCGCACCGCGCCGCCCCCGCCGGGCCATGCGAGCGCGGGCCCCGCCGCGATGAGCTCGCACATCGCCAAAAGCGAGTCCAAGACATCGCTGCTGAAGGCGGCGGCGGCCAGCGGGGGCAGCCGGGTTCCCCGCCACGGCCCTGCCCGGGAGCCAGGGCTGCCCGGCCGCCGGCTGCCCGGCACCGGCCCGGGCACGCCGCCGCCGCCGTCCGGGGACCCCAGTTCGCGGAGGCCCCTGTGCCGGCCGGCGCCGCGAGAGGAGGGCGCGCGGGGGAGCAGGCGCGGGCTCCCCCAGGCGCACTGCAGGCCCCGGGAGGCGCTGCCGACCGCGGTGTCCCGACCTTCGCCGCCGTCGCCGCTGCCGCCGGCCCGCGGGCGGGATGGGGAGGAACGGGGGCTGTCCCCGGCGCTCGGCCTCCGGGGCTCGCTGCGAGCCCCGGGTCGCGGGGACTCAGCTCCAGCCGCCGCGTCCGAGGCAGACCCGTTCCTCCACCAGCTGCGCCCCATGCTCAGCTCCGCCTTCGGCCAGGTAAGGGCCGCGCCTCCCGTCCGCGCTCCCGGGAAAGGCGCTCGGGACCCTGCCGCGGCTGCGCGCGCCCACAGCCCTCCTCCCGCTGCCCGCGGCCCCCCAGTCACGCTCCCCGTAGTCCTTCCGCAGCCCTGCGCCCTGGCCGGCACTCCGCCTCCCCCGTGCCTGATTCAGCACCCTGTGCGCTGTCCACGCTCCGGGCCTCTTCTGGGCGAGGCACCAGCGCCTCGCCGCCCTCCACCTGCCAGAATAGGCCAGTCCTGGAAGGGAACGACCGCCACAAACCGTCTGGAGATTTTTGCAGGGGTCCGGAGGGGCGCTCCGAGCAGGTGGCGCCAACTCCGGTCTCCAGCCAAGACTGCCAGTGAGCCACCCAAGGGAGCAAAGGGTTTGGAGTCTGGGAGTCAAGAATGGCTACCGCGGGGGCACACAGCCTTGCTTGGGGATGGAAGACACTAGTCATGAGCTGTCGTGGCCCCAGAGACCTGGGAAAAGTTTGGAGAGCTAGATGGAGACTGAAAAATATGAGAAAAGAGAAGGGTCTGGGTGGGCATAGAGGGGCTACACAGAGCTATGGCTCACATCGGAACTTTGGGGAGATTTAAGAAGTTGTCACTCCAGGGATGTCACTAGGATGGCGGGTGGGCAGCTGTCAAGTTGTAGAACGTGGAATAACACCCTGGCCTGAGTTGATGTGCATTCTAGGGTCAGGAAGGTCACTAGGGGGGTCACCAGTGGCTACTCTGGTTTCCTCTAGGCCTTTCTGTCAAGGGTCATTGGCAGCTGAGCATCCGTTCCCTAATCTAGGTCTACAGTTTGGGATGTGCTGCTGGGGAGAGAGGTTCTCAGAAGGGAACTGTGAACTCCTGCGCAAAACCAGGGTTTCCTCTAGTGCTGAGTCCATAATTAATTCAAACTCATTGGCACAGCGTTGAGGCAGTTCTGCGGCAGCCGAGGAGGGGTGTAATGCAGAGGTCTGATGGGAGAGTTTGCGTGGTGTCTGGAGGAAGAGGGGCCCTGAGTGTTTCTGTGCTAGGATGTAGTGTAGAGAAGCCGTTTCAAGCTCCTGGCTTGCCATGCCGGATCCGAATTCCACGGAGGCCGTGTGTGTTCTGCTTCAGATCTGCACATTCCTTTTCAAAACACTACTCCGTCCGTGGTGGCTGATGCCGGCGGAGGTCTGACATGAAGGCAGCTGCACGTGGATTCGGGTTGCGCGGGGCTGCTGTGTGGTGTGATAGGGCAGCAGTGTGTGGCTTTGTTCCTGTGGGGAGCCCTCGTTAGCCGAGTTAGCTGGAAGCAGTACTCCAGAGTAGAGATTTGGATGCAGGGCTTTGAGAGTTAGTGCAGCGACATGTTGAGGTGGAGTGGGTCTGGGCTGTGGAGTCAGTGACATCTATTCAAACATTTATCCGATATTTGGGGACATCTACTTTGCCCCAGCATTTGCTGGGACCAGGGAGCCAACAGCAGACAAGATAGCTGCGGTGCTGGCTGTTTGGGAGCTCACCATCTAGCAGTGTGGAGGGGTAGGTCACGGGCCCGGAGGCACACGTTTTCTGGCTGTTTTGCTAGCACTATGCCTTCGTTCCTAGAAAAAGAGTCTTCTCTTTTTCCAGTCTTCCAGAATTTGCCTTCATGGGCCCTTTGGGAGCTCAGAGCATTTCAGCTGCCTGCTTTCCATCCTCCTTCTACATTCTTAGTCATTAATAGTCTCCAGCCCGGTGTTCTGAAATGTCACCAGGGTCACCTGAGTCAGGAAGGGCTGGAAGGTCCCATCAAATATTTACGACCTCCGTGTGGGAGCTCTTGCCTCTGGAGCTGCAGACTTTTTCTCTAAAGCTCAGCACATTCAGTGTGGGCTTCCTGCTGACAGCTCTCAGACATCTGCTTGAACAACAACAGCAATAACAACGGAACCCAGCCTGGGACTTTTGTGTCAGGGTCTCCAGTCTTCTTTACTTCTCTTTGCTTTGAGATTTCTGTCCTTAGAGACAGGGCCAGGACCAAGAGAAGGGAAATGGGATTCTGAATACAAAAACATTCTGATAGAATCTGTTTAGGGCAAAACATAGTCCTGGGGAGGTCTATTTCTCACGTCTCCCAAGTTCTGCTATTTTTTTTAACCTTAAGCAAATTGTGTAACCTCGTTAAAGCCTCTGTTTCTTTACCTGCAAAATTGGGGAAATCATAGTACTTCACTGGATTTTGGGGGAGTTAAATGGAACATGGAGATAGATGTGTACAGATCTTGGCCGAGTGCATGGTTCAGAGCAAGGGCACTATCGATATTAGTTATTATTGCTATTGTTGATTAACTGCTAAGTGCTGTCCCGGACCTTCTTCTTTCCATTTGCAATAGAGTCAGGGAGAGCCAGGGCTCAAAGTGACACTGAAAGGATCAAGCTAGACTCCTACGTTAGGGGGAACAGGAATCAGGTTGCTTTCAGTGACCTCCTAGAGCTGCCTGACTGCCTGCAAGGAGATGATGTGGTTTTGAGGTGAAGCCAGGGAATGGTGGTGTGGGAGAAAGAAGAGTTGCAAATTCCAGTCCCAAGTCGGTCACTTCCCATTGCTGTGACCTTGGGTCTGTTATTCTCTCCCTCTGGTCTGGGTTTCTTCCTCCAGAAATGAGACTGACAAAAACTACCTTGCAGAGCTATTAATGAGGGTCACACAAGATTAAGGATGTCAAAATGCCTGGCTTGAGTAGGTGCTGGGAAAAAAGGGCAGCCTTCATTAATGTTATTGTTAATAGAGTAACTATCTGAATGTGGGCCTGTGTAAGATACTTTGAAAGCTGTCTCTGAGCAGGGCAAGAAAGGCCATTAAATGAGCTGAATGACAAGAGACCTTCCCAAGTACCCTCTTTGTGGCCAGCTGAGGACATGCTACCCAGCTTCCTAGAGAGATGCGGCATGAGACATTAACTCAGAATAGGCATGATTTGGGGCAACTCTTGGCATTGGGTTTTGTAAAACTATTTTAAGAACGTTTTTTTTTGTTTTGTTTTGTTTTGGTTTTTTTTTTCTGCTCCTTAGTCTAAGCTGAGGAAGAAACACCCCTTGTAGAGGAGGCAACTGTGTATAAAACCCACAGCTCTGTTCCATCTTTTCCCTTTTTCTACCCATAGAGACATCTCTTCTGATTTGACTAGATTAGCCCAATTCCCAAACTGCTTTGCACATAACATGATCACCATATCTAATGAGCAAATGACCAGTATCTCTAGCCTCTGGTCTGCAGAGGTTTCTTAGTTCCTATAGTTCAGATGAGGGAGGGAGACTATATGGAAGCTTGGGTCCTAATAGATTCAATCGTACTAGGTCTGTGTTCCTAGGATGAGGGCTGTGTATTTTGTTCATTCCTGCCCTGCCCAGTCTCTCCCTACTGCTCTCTCGGAGGGCTGGGATACCCTCTTGCCTTTCATCGGGGGCCTGGGGCAAATGAAAGAGGAGGTCAGCTTGGGGTTAATATCAATCCTATACAGTCCTCCAGGACATCCGCTTTGGCCTTTAGCTGTTTTGGGGAAACAACAAGAGTGGTCTGAGACCTCCTTCAGGAGCTCACTAAACATTTGCCAAAGTATCTTCTCATGATCTTATCTTCACAGCAGTCTGTGAAGGTTGGCATTATCCCCCCCCACTCCCCCCACCCCCATTTTAGAGATGAGGAAACAGGCTCGAGAGAGGGGCGTGGCTCGTCCAAAGGTCACACAGTAAGTAAATGGCAGGGCTGTGATCTCTGAAGAACCTGCCTGTGCTGCTCCATGCCAGTTCGGTGGGGAGTCACATAAGTGTGTTTCCTATTTTTCAGAAACATCCACAAAGCACCTCTTAGGTTATGACCCAGCTTTCCCTGAGTGTGTTCGCACCGGGCTGTCATCCAAGCTCAAATGCTGGTGATAGAACTGATCAGGGCTAGAGGCCAGCCTCCCTCCTAATCAGGAATAATCAGCAAAGGGTTTATCCTTCTCATCGCTCTGATCCTATTATTCCATTCCAGAACTCAAAGTGTAGGCTTCTGGAGGCCCAGGGGCTGCTGTCCCAGTGAAGAGGTATGGGAAGGTGGGGCCACATGATATGCTCCTTAGAGAAGCCCCCACTGTTCGATCCTTTTAATTTTTTTTTAAATGCTTTTATCTATTTTTGAGAGACAGAGAGAGACAGAGCGAGTCGGGGAGGGAGCAGAGAGAGAGAGAGAGAGGGAGACACAGAATCCAAAGCAGGCTCCAGGCTCAGGGCTGTCAGCACAGAGCCCGATGCGATGCAGGCTCCAACTCAGGAGCTGTGAAATCATGACCTGAGCTGAAGGCGGACGCTCAACCGACTGAGCCACCCGGGTGCCCCGATCCTTTTAAAAAATTTCTCCTAAAGGTCAAGCCACCTGCTCCCTCTAGATCACCAGTTATCCTATGGTCACTCAGGACCACCATAACCTGACCTGTCCAGCCCAAAATAGCTTAAGCAAGCTCTGAGTTAGAATCCCTGAATCCCTTGCTGCCTTAAGCCTCAAGCTAGCAGCATCCTTCCCCCTGAAGAAGGATGGGATTTCTTCAAAGTGCATGACTTTTTCCATAGGGGCCTGTTTTTCCCATTTCCCGTCTCCTGTTTCCAAGGACAGGCATATTCCAAGGTTGACAAATGGGGGCTGTGCTCTGGGCTGGCCTGCAGGGGGCAGAAGTCACCAGGTCTGACTGAGTGGGTGTTTTGTTTCTGACTGAGTATGGGGGAAGGGAGCACACAGCTGGCCCTTTAAGATCAATCCTGGGCAGGGGAAGGGGCACCTTCTAGGTGCCTGGCACTGTGCCAAGCCCTTTGTGTGTGTATTATCTCATTAACTCCTCACAACAGCCCAAGAGGGAAGGGTTATTAGTGTACCCATTTTATAAAGAAACTGAGGCTCAAAGAGATTCACAAGTTTTCAAGGTCATAGAGTTTGCTAGGCAACTCTAGCAAGGGCAAGATTTGAACCAGGTCTGCCGGCCTCTGCTTTCCAAGCTCTTAGCATCCGTGTCAGTGGTCTTCAACACTGGCTGCAGATTACATTTACCTGGAGCACTAAACACCACCAATGTCTGGAGCTTACCTACACCTATTAAACCAGAATCTCTGGGGAGGCTCCCCAGAGATTCTCAGCTTCAGCTAGCATTGAGAATCTCTGCTTGATGCTGTGGCTGCCTTTCCGTGTATCTGCCCAGGTAGTTAATATGAACTGGGTCTGTACCTGGAACCTAACCCAACTTCTCTCTGGGGTCCCTGGTGAGCCCCAGCTTTTCAAGAGTCTGCAGATGGTTGGTGTTCTAGGTTTGACCTCCAAGTCTTTCCGAAACCACCAGACTAAGCCGGATTCCTCTGTCTCACATTCTCGGAGGTTTTGTGTTTCCCCTTCATAGCATTTACCTGAAATGTAATTAAATAAGTGCCTTCCTAGCTCTTTAATAGCTCTTGCCTGCCTGCTAGAGCATAAGCTCCCTGAACGCAGGGACCACGTTTATCTTGTTCTCCCCACAGCATTCCCAGAGCCAGGCACAGTGACTGGCACACAAACACTGGACAAATGTCACTTCCTCCTTCCATTTTAATAATTACTCTCTGAGTATCTACCATGCGCCGGGTACTTGCCCACATCTGCTTTAGAAGCAAGATAAGGGGAAACTCCATTTTTCCAGGCAAGGAAACAGAAGCTCTGGAATGTGAGAAGTCAGAAGCTGGCAGACCCTTCTCATGCACCTGAGTCTCGTGACCCTGACCCCCCTGCCCCGCAGAGAGGCTGCTTTGTGCTCTCTTCTGGTGGAATACGTCTTTGGAGAAGGCACTTATGTTAGCTGCTCACTCATCTGTTTCATCTCCCCGGTGTTTTTCCTGCCCTTTGGGAGTCAACGCCTCCCCGGTCTCCTCCCTCTGTCCTCAGGGGCTGCCCCTCCTTCTCCGTACCCCCCTCTGGAGGTTTGGCCCAAACAAGGCTGCTGAGTAACTCCCCTGATTAAACCGTTCCATCGTCAGCAGCAGCGCAGACGTCAGGAGCTATCCAGGGACTTCCTCCCCCGGCTCCCTGGGAGCGAGCCTGTGGCACCTTCTGGGCTGCGCCCCACCCACTCCCCTAATGGGGCTTCTGACCAGCCGCTCAAGCTGGACAAAAAATCCCTGGGAAAGCAGCCTCCCTGGACTGACAACTCTTTCAGCGACCCGTGAAAGGGTTTTTGCACCGGGGCCGAGAAAGAGTTCGCCTTCCCAACCTACCTCTGGTGCCCCCTGCTGGGAAAAGCTGGCTGCAGGGGGGAAACAGGGACGCCTCCTCTCTTGGGTCATCGGGCTCCGCCTGTAGGTCTTGAATGTAACAACTGAGGCTTGAGATGAGTTCACATCAAACCTGGAACCCAGAGGGACGAGGAAGAGCCACTCACCTAAAAAAGTTCCAGTCGTGGGACCTCGAAGACCACTCTGACAAGGGCAGCCTCTCAGCTTTGCACCCAGAGGAAGCCTGTGACAGATTTTCACTCAGGATTAGGCGGAGGATGGTTAGAGGGGTCACAGCCCTGGATCACACCTCTACCGGCACTGCCTCCATCATGCCCCCCGCCCTCCCGGTGGTCTCTTGGTTTCCCTTGGGTCGGAGAGACCTGACATAGCAAAGGGAGCGAAGGACCTGATCACTGCTGTTGGCTCAGCTTCCAGCCCCGGAGCCTCATCCCCTTTTGGTAACGAGGCAAGTGTGAAAAATGGAGCGTGATGGGGATGTCACAGGATCTTCCAGGCCTTCAACTGGAACTGCCTGCTCTCAATCCAGCTGTGATTGCCAGGGGGCAATTAGGATGTGTGTCTGTCCCTGAGTTCTTGTGTGTGTGTGTGTGTGTGTGTGTGTGTGTGTGTGTGTATGCAAGCACAAGGCTGGGAGCTGGGAGGCACCCTGGCTTTGGTAGCCCAAACTAGTCTGCTTCCCCTTCTGGGTCTGCTGGCCTAATTCCCAGCTGCAGCTGCCATTCTGGGCCCCCCTCCCTGAAGCAATCTCCCTGCAGATTTGGCAGCAGGAGAGGAGGGGCTGAGGGAAGGGAAATGAACCGGAGAGAGGACTGAGCTCTAATCTGATGTAGATGATCCGGCAGCTTTCCCCAGCTTGCTGCCCTCTGCCATCAGCTCTCCAGGCGATTTTCTCTGTGCCCTGCCCTCTCCCCTCCTGCCTTCATGTCCTTAAGAAAGTGCCCAGAAAGTTAAACCCACACACACAAACATATACACAATCCACAAAAAAAAAAAAAAAAAAAAAAAAAAAAAAATCAGAAAGCAGGAGCAGGCAGACGAGTAAGAGAGCACGCGCGCAGGAGAGAGGGCTCAGAACGGTCCAGGAGGAAGAACCGCGCAGGCAGATGGAGGCTGGGGTTGGCCGTGACAGGGACTAAGGTCTCTTAGTCCCCAGGAGTCTCCTTCATGGACCCGGGGATCCTGAGAGGGGCTGCCTCAGCTTAGGATGGGCAACTGTGTCAAGTCTCCACTGAGAAATCTCTCAAGGAAGGTATGTTTCTGGAGTTCCCAAGATCTGGGGCAGGGGAGGGGGCATCTTGCCATCTGTGCCAGAGTTGGGGACGGAGGGGTGGGCATCTGAAGCTTGCTACCCTTTCCGTGGGTTCTATCTAGAGCTGTTTCCCTGCCTCAATCTCTAGATTCCCTCCGATCCCAGTTTTCTGTGTCTCAGGCTCTGCGCTGAAGTTGGGACTTAACAGCTGCATGGGGGGCTGTGTTTCGGAATTAGCACAAGATTTAGGAAAGAAACCAAAGAGTTCCTGGGCTACAAAATAAAAAGCACAGATCCACAGCATGTGAGTGACCGGCCCTTCCTGGGGCTGGTAGGATCAGAAGAGGGTTGAGCTGGGCTTTGCCTCTGCTGCTGCTGAGGTTCCTTCCCAGCCGTAGGACCAGGGACTCATTCATCTCTTTGAGAGCATCTGGCCCTCTCTCTGGTGGTCTCTAAACCTTCAGAATTGTGGGTTTTGGAGTCAATCCCATTGCTACTGGGGTATCCCCTGCCACCCTCAATAATTCTTGAATCAGGTTAGAGAATCTCAACTAGGACCAGCTGGTTCAGAGCCCCGGATTGTTTCCACTGAGAAACAGGATGTTGAGCAAAGGTGTCTGTAAGTCGCTTTGTGTAGTGGATTTATTGCTTATCTACCAGGATGACATCCTTTTGCAAGAATTCCTTTTGGAAAGCAAATCACCACCTCCAAGACATTTTTCATGCAAAGCTGGGCTTACATCTATAGGGTTTTGCTTTAAATGGGCTCTGCTTGTATTTCTAGCCCTCTGTAGCTAAGCCATAGAAGAAACTCATGGATATTATTTAAAGGAAGGAGGAATGATAGGGATGTTTTCTTCCGGTTCTTTCATTTTCCAGATAAGGAACTTGATTGCCACTCAGGTAAAGTGACTTACCGAAGGTCTTAGGTTGACTAATGGCATCTCTGTCCCTAACCCCATACTACCTCCTGGGTCAGTTTGATAGTCTCTTAATTTAGGAAATTTTGAGCCTTTTTGCTCATCATCTTCCTCATTTAGCTAAGCTGCTCACACCAAATTCCCTTTCATCTCCACTGTCCCTTGGATCCTTCCGAGGGTTGACTGTTTCTTCTGTGCACACAGCCCCATCAGCTGTCATCTTAGGAGAGGATTTGGCCTCCACGCAGTTGCAGAGAAGCAGAAACTGACCTGAATTAGTCTAGAGGGCCACAGGCTGAAAGCCTCCCCCCGCCCCGGGTTCTGTCCAAAGCTTAAAGAGGTGAACTTAAGAACAAGATTTATCCCTCTGTTCTACCTCCCCTCTTCTCCCTGTACACAGCAGAGTGTTTAAGAGCCAGACTTCTCAAATCTGTTCTTTCCAACCATGTGACTTTGGGCAAGTTACTTGACCTCTCTGGACCTCAATTCCCTTGTCCATCAAGTGGAAATACTGATATTTGCCTCCCAAGGTGATTGTCAGAAGCAAATAAAAGTGCTGTGCACACTGCCCAGAACCGAGTCCTCAATAAATGGTAATTAGTATTATTATCATCATGATCCTAATGTTTCCACTCTGGGTTTTCTTAGAATGGGGATGGAGGACAAAAAGAAAATAGGAGAGGTTTTGAGTCCACGGAATAAGGTAAAAGACAATAAAACTTCTTGCATTCAATTTCATTTTTCTTTTTGTAATAACAGCAGTTGCTTTCTTCTGAAAAGCTACAACACACCCAGCCTCTGTGATCTCGTTTGCTCTTTTCCACCGGGTAGTTCTCTTGGCTCTTTTATAGAGCAAGGAGCTGGGCTTAAGAGCGTTCCTAAGGTCACACAGCCGAGTGGAAGCGGAGTGGAGATTTTGGAAACGCTGGTCTGTGTGAATCCATAGCTGGTATTTTATTTTTATTTTTGCCTCTGTGAGAGGCTGCGTCTCTCTCCTGCTGTCAGAAATGTTATTCGTAGATCCCCGCACCTGACCTTCCAGGTCGTCGGGATTCCCACTCACTGCAGCGATTCCTTCCTTCACCTCGCCAAGCGCTTGCTCACTTACTCACCCGCTGCTTGAATACCTTCCAAGTGAGAGGAAGCTTTGACCTGCCTTCTCTTAGCCAGCTCGTGTTGTTAGAAAGCTGTAAGGTCATGAGGCAGGCTGACCCCTCCTGTTGCCATGCTCCTCTCGGGGAGATGTCCCTTCGGTGCCAGGAGACATTGTCAAGCCGCTGCCCACTTGGCTTCCTGAGCGTGGTAGCCGGGGGGCGCGTAATGGGGAGAGGCGGCCTGCTCCAGGCTCCGTGTGGGGCAGGACCAGGCTGTCAGGTGCCATCACTGGCCGGGGGAGAACAGCAGCCTCCCGGGGCGACTTGGTGCCAGGCAGTATTATGATCAAGAGACGCAGTGGAAATTCCCCAGCCACCGCGGGTCCCTTCTTCGTGGGAACACATTCTTCTCCATCCTTCTCCGTTCTTTCCTGATTGGCAAATATTCTCCCACTTCCTCTGGAGCCAGAAGTAAATGCCTTCTGGCTCCCAGCACCTCTTATGTTGCATCTCCATCATCGCCGTTGTCCTTATCATCGTCATTGTCATCCCCATGGCAACTCCATGCATTTGGCTCTTACAGTGCTCAAGGCACTGTGCAATAGCTCATTTATTTCTCACGAGAATTCTGCGAGGGGCCGCGTGTATCCCCGCCAGACTGAGAAGGAACCCAGAGCACAGAGAGGTGCAGTCACTTGCCCAAGGTCACATAGCAAGCAAGGGGCGGGGCCAGAATTTGTCCCCGAGACTGTTGGAGTCCAAAGCCAGGGTACTAAATCTCTTCTCTGAGCTCTGTGCCTCCGCTGTGCTGCCTCCTCCTTCCTGGCTTGTGCTCACTCTGAGCCAAGTGTACGAGACTCAGCCAGAAACGAAAAGGCGGATTCTCTGCACACATCTCGGGAGCTTGTTTCATGGGGTCGAGCCGCTGTCTACTGCCAACATTCCTCTGAGCCAGCCTCCCAGTTGGGAAGGTCTCTCTGGATTTGCCCTTGCTCTAGCCTGGGTCCTGGGATCCTGTGAGAGTATGGCTGAGGCCCTGAACTCTTTCAGACATTAAACCAGAATGGCCCTCGGTCTGCCTGACCTCTCTGAAGTTCTGAGACAAGCAGAGACCCAAACCTATTGCATTCACTGAACTTGGGCCTTGCCCTGAGCATGAATTGCTCCCTCCCCTCTGAGGAACCAGTATACTGCTCCTCCCTCTCTAGGCCTGGGAGAGGCTTAGGAGGTTGGAATGGAGTCTAGTCTGGAGCCCCAGAGCGCGGGGCTTTGGGGAGAAGATGCACTGGAGGAGAGGGGAGATGATGTAAGCTGGGAGAGACTGTTCAGGTTCTCAGCCTGGGAGGACAGGCCGCCCCCTACATCACAGGATCTTCTCCTGGGCATGACCTTCTGTGAGCTGGAGGAACCTGGCAGCAAGGGGGGTACAGTAGGACAGAGGGTAGGGTGGGCAGCTCTGGGGTTCTTGGGCAAAGACGGCCCTCCAAGTTTCAGCTGCTCTGTTTCTCCTTGAAAGGTTTGCCTCTAAGTCCAAGCTCATCCAAGCTCAGGACTGAAGGCAGAGTGCCCTGGCCTGGATCCTGGGGGGCCTTGGGCATCCTGGGGAGGCCGGGGTGGACTAGAATGTTGTGTCTGGATGCTGCTGTTGTCCTAAGGGGACCATCTGTGGGCAGTGCTGACTTTTTATAGCTGCATGGGAACTGTCAGGGAGGAGGAGAGAAGGGCCAGGGCCTGAAAGCACAGCTATATTCGGTAAGCAGAGAGAGGGCCCCTGCCTCAGCCTCTAGAGGCCGGGCAGGCTGGGCCAGGCAGGGAGCCAGAGACAGGAGGGGGAAGAAGGAGAGCTGCTGGGGGCAGAGAGCGTCTAGTCTTGAGGCAGCAAACTGGGTAGACTCTGACCCTCGGATAGGCTTTGCTTGGCCCAGCTGAAGGTCTGGAAACCTTGGGCTGAGTTAAGTAGCACTGTCCTTCGGAGAGGACAGTCCCCCCTCTTGGTTATGTTGGCTAGGCTCATGTGTTTGCACCTGCCAGTCCGGCAGCCTACCCGAGCCTGCTCTGTGTGTTCCCAGCTCTGATTGTCGTCACTGCCTTCCAGTGGGGTCTATTGAAGGCAGGGACAAAAGTCAGTTTGGGGACATCTTGGGCAAGGACCGTATTCATTAGTCTCTGAGCGAGCACTTCCCATTGGCTGGAACAGAAGCCTCCCTCTGCCTCCTTCTCTTTCTAATCTTCTGAATGCATGCGAGTGTGTGATTTTGTGCATGTGTGTGTGTTGTGAACACATGTGTGCCCCTGTTCCACACGGCGGGTGTCACACCCAGCTCTCCCCGGAGCATCCGTTTCAGGCAAGGATCAGAGACTCCATTTCTTGAACCAGTTTCACTCCTGCCTCCCATGCATCCCGAGAGCTCTCCGAACCCTACTGTCTGACTCTCCAGGGTCTCCTCTTGAGGAGAGCCCCTTCTAGGACCAGCAGCCAGGCTGAGGCCAGGAGGGCCGGTTGGGCAGGGAGGTGACGCCCTTGCCTCTCTTTTGTATTTGCTTGGTGCTGGCTGAAGATGCGCCAGGAGGAGAAGAGCAGCTACACAGTGGTGCAGACGCGCGAGGAGGGGCTGGCGGCCAGCGGCGAGCTCCCAGGACCGCTCCTGATGCTGGCCCAGAACTGCGCGGTCATGCACAACCTGCTGGGCCCTGCCTGCATTTTCCTGCGCAAGGGCTTCGCCGAGAACAGGCAGCCTGTACGTAAGTTGGCCCTAGTGGAGCCTCACTCGACTTGCCTTCAAGGGCATAACGAGGTGCTGGGAAGAAGAGGGGCCCGGTACGCAGCAGCAACCCGTGTCCCCTAATGGATGTACCCCAAACCCTCAACTTGGGAATCTGACCCCCAAAGTTTCCTACCCATGGCTGCAAAGCACTGGTGAGTCTACATCCACCAGCAAGAAGTAATAACAGCAGCTCATGTTTTTTGTTTGTTTGCTTGTTTTTTGTTTTTTGGTTTTTTTGTGTTATTTTTGAGCACTTGCTATGTGCAAGGCACTGTGCTAAATGCTTTGGTGCATCTCTTCAATTAAGTCTCAGAGCAACCCTGAGAGGTAAGTACTATGATCATCCCCATTTGGCAGATGAGGAAACTGAGTCAGGGAGGTAACTCGAGATGACAGCTAGTGGGAGGCAGAGGTAGGGTTTGAACTTGGGGAATCTGACTCAAGGGTTTCCTGTACTCTTAACAGCCCTCCTGAATACAATGTCCAGTACTTCCTACAATAATGGAAATATTCTATAATTGATGCTGTCCAATATAGTAGCCACAAGCCACACGTGGCCATTGAGCTTTTGAAATGTGGCTAGTGCAACTGGGGAACTGAATTGTTAATTCTATTTGTTTGATTCCAATTCCAATTCCGATAGCCACACGCGGCTACTATATGGGGCAACCTCCTTTAGGTATCCGAGCGGTCACCGGGAGAGGGTGATAATCATAATGTCACCAATACGAATGTATGAAGGTTCCATATCTTGAATGCCACACACTAAACACTTTATTTTTTTTTTTTTAGTTTATTTATTTTTGAGACAGAGACTGTGAGCAGGGGAAGGGCAGAGAGAGAGGGAGGCAGAGAATCCCAAGCATGCTCTGTGCTGTCAGTGCAGAGCCTGACATGGGGCTTGAACCCGTGAACTGCGAGATCATGACCTGAGCCAAAATCAAGAGTCGGATGTTTAACAGACTGAGCCACCCAGACGCCCCCTAAGCACTTTATATATCTTGTCTCACGGGATGCTCACAAAGGTCTTATTAGGTGGGTACCAGTATCAACCCATTTTATTGATGAGACTATGGCTCGGAGAGCTGAAGTGACCTACCCAAGGCCCCACAGCTAGCAAGTAGCAGATCTGGGCTTTGCACTTGAGTTTGTCCGACGCTAGAGGCCAAGATCTTCTCCCGGACCACATAAGCTGGGGAGAAAGGGGTATTCGTGTGCTGTATTCCCATCTCACCCCTGGGGATGGTGCTCATGGTTTCCCTGTCACCTCGGTGGGCATCCCTGGCCCTGCTTCACACAGCAGAGTGTGTGATCCAGGGACCAGCTCCCAGGGCTCAGCCAGACCAGCACCACCACAGGCACCTGGAGAGGGGTACCTGGCCTTCCTGCTCCTGGCTCTGGCTGTGCACGAAGCAGAGGGGGCTGCCCTGGGGGTCAGCAGTACCCTATTCCCCTCCAGTCCTGCAGAACTGGGTCCTGGAAAAGTGGGAGCCTGCGTGAGGCTTGAAGGGGGGGTGGGGAAAGGACTCATGTCGAAGTGACTTATCCTAGCCAGTGTCCTCTGCGTGCATATGGACACACATACACTCGCCTACTCGCTCACTTCACTTACCAGGGGCACAGGGTATGGCAAAAATCATCCTTTTCGGCCACCCAAGATCCAAGTCTGATTAGGAAGAGAGTGATGACAATGCACCGTGACAGGCTTTTAAGGTGGAAGTCCCGACAGTCATCTTGCAGAGACATGCATACCTTCAGTGAATCCTGCCCTCAGCTAGAAATACTACCTGAGGGCTGGATAGCTTGCAGCCTGCTCAGCCCCGGCTCATGTACACTCTCAGCACTGTCCTGCCACATTTAGCCACTCCTGAGCACAGGGTCCTGTGCACCTGGTTGTCTCATAAGGGGTTGCTCAGCAGCCCCTTTCTAGAAGATTCTCAGATTTTCCGGAGCTGGGGGTCCCTTGACCCAGGGCCAGTTTACAGTGGGTGGCCAGAAGCTGTCTCTTGCCTGCCCTGACCGTGTGGGCTAGAACAGCCTGCATGCACAGCCGAGATGCCTCACGCTCACTGTGGCCCACCTGCATGTCTGTGTTCACGATAGGCGTGCCCACACCTGGTATGTGCTTCCTCAGGGGGGCACGCCCTGCCCCACGTTCCTCCTGCCCAAGGACGGAGAGCTGTGACAGGGAGGATGGGCCCAGTGCGCCAGTTTTGGAGCTGATTGAACAGGTCCAGTGGGGCATCAATTTCGTGCCAGTCTGTCTGCCTCCTGGGAAGGCCTAGGGTGACTGGCACCTCACCAGCCAGAGCTTACCCCATGCGTCCTCTGGGCCTGCTCTTTGGAGACCTCGCCGCCATCTGTTCAGATGCCTAGACCCAGGGTTTCCTTGACTCCCCAAGGAGATCTGGGCACTGCTTGAAGCCGGAGATGTGTGCTTTGGACCCTGGCAGCAGCCACTGGCACTGGCGGCCCCCAGGGTCCTATGCTGTGTCCCGTGACAGGGCCAGGTGTAGGATGGGGGTCAAACTGGAGAAGGTGGGCCGTGCCCAAGCAGCAGGGCACAGCCTGAAGTCTACCTCCACACCCTTGGCTCCTCCTCCTCCTCTTCCTCCCTTATGGGCAGCCTGTCTAGTCCCTGCTTTCTGTCCTTCCAGCCCCTCCCTCCCTCCCATCGCCTTGCAGATTTCCACACTGTTGTGACCTCCCGCCCACCCTGCTTTATTTACAGGTTTTTGCCTCCAGACCAGCTCTGTTCCCTGACACATCCTTGTGTCTGGAATGGGGACACAGAGGTTCTCTGCCCAGGCTGGATGGGGCTCTGGGGTCCCTGGGCATCTCCCGTGTCTATGGGAGATGTGGGGCTGCAGCTTTTTCCCTTGAAGACGTGGTCCAGGCATGCGTCCCACTCGGTGCTTGCTGTCCCTTGGATGGCCTCCAGGTTGGGCATTTTGTAACTTCTAGGTCGCTCGCAGCTGCTAATAGGACACTTTCTTTTGTTTCAGGACAGATCGCTGCGGCCAGAGGAGATTGAAGGTAAGACGCAGCCCCTTAGGGGAAAGGGTTGCTCAGCTATCCAGGCAGTTGAGGGAAGGGAGATTGGTGGGAAGAGAGGCAGAGACGCGTTGGCTTCCTGGGGACAAGGCCTGGTACGGGGCTGGGTATCCTCTGTGGAGTCAGCTGTCAGAGGAGTGCCGTCCTGGCAGCTCCAGGGTCTGGCTCTCCGGGCCAGTGGGCACCCGGGCTGCCTCTGGTCAGAGGCTCTGTGGATCCCACCCCCAGCCATGCCCACTTTTATTCTGTTCCTCAGAGCTCCGAGAGGCCTTCAGAGAATTTGACAAGGACAAGGATGGCTACATCAACTGCCGGGACCTGGGCAACTGCATGCGTACCATGGGCTACATGCCCACCGAGATGGAACTTATTGAACTTTCTCAGCAGATCAACATGAACCGTGAGTCCCTCCTCTGGGCACCCTCTTCCCTTCCCGTCCCCACCCTCCAAGTCCTCTGCAGTCACACAGGCCCTGGGCTTAAGTTCTGGGCCCAGCTCTTTCCAGCTCTGTGACTTGGGGCAAACTACTTACCCTCTCTGAGCCTCCTTTTCCTCACCTGTAAACTGTACAATGAGAGGAGCACAGGAAGTCATTGAGAGACTGTCTGCAAAACAACGCTGTACGTGGCACACGGTGATTGTTGAACAGAAGGAAGTTCTCATTACTGTGTTATTCTCTGTCTTAGTTTTGGGGTTCTCCCAGAAGCAGGCCCCGAAACAAGGATTTGAGTGCAAGCAGTTTATTTGGAAGGTGAAGGGAAGCATCAGCAGGGAGTAGGCAAATGAGACCACAAAGAGAAGGAGCCACAAAGGTTGAACTCTCGAGCCAGCCAGCACCATGAGTGGCCAGAGTCTCATTCTCATTCTGCCAGGCAGCTCAGGAAGTCAGTGTAGCAAGCCCACCTTGAAGTTAGAGCCCTCCTCCCTCCAATGGGGAGTTTCAGCAGTCACTGGCTGAAAGCTGCTGTGAGCAGGGGGTGGGGTGGGTGTTGGTCCTCCACCACTCCTACTGCTGGGGGATCTTGTTGAATTTGAGCTTCCATTTGTACAACAAGAGTAAGGCTTGGGGCAGGTGGGCCAGGCTCTCATAACTTCTGTTTCTCTCTCTGCCTTCCTGCTCTGTCTCTGTCTCTCTGTCTCTCCGTCTCTGACATTCTTTGCCTGTCTCTGACCCAGTGTGTCTTTCGCCTGTATCTTTCTCTCTATCCACCTCCCGACTGGTTCCCTCCATCTAACCCTGGCCACTCCCCTGAGCCATTCTTTGATAAGCCACCTGTCCATGGTCACCTGTGTGTCCTCATTTGGCCTTTGGTTGTACCCTGGACCCAGCACTGGACCAGTCAAGGAGGGTTCACAGTGCCTTCCTTTGCTTGGTTAGAGGTGGGGAGTGGTTGGATGGATGACCTAGCCCTTTCCTCTGTCTCCAGTGGGTGGCCACGTAGATTTCGATGACTTCGTAGAGCTAATGGGACCTAAACTCCTGGCGGAAACAGCAGATATGATTGGAGTGAAGGAACTTCGAGATGCTTTCCGAGAGGTAAGTGACGACCACTGGACAGACACGGGCAGGGTGTTGTTAGAATTCCAACCCCGGGACAGTCACTTGAAAGGAGAAACTAGAGCCCCGGATCACAGGCCAAGGGAAGGAGCTTGGACAGAGAAGAGTCTCGGGGTAAGGGGGGCGGGCAATGATGCTAGAGAAGGGGCCCTCCCTTGGGCCCCCCACGTTGTAGCTACCCCTTTCTCCTCCCTGCCCTCTCTAGTTTGACACCAATGGTGATGGAGAGATAAGCACCAGTGAGTTGCGGGAGGCCATGAGGAAACTCCTGGGCCATCAGGTGGGACACCGAGACATAGAGGAAATTATCCGAGATGTGGACCTCAATGGGGATGGACGAGTAGACTTTGAAGGTAGGTGGGGTTTGAACGTGGGAGAGAAGCCAAGGCAGTAGTGGCCATACGTGGAGACTTCCAACTGTGTATCCATCATGACTCCATCTTTCCATGCCCCTACCCTTCCATTCTTGTACCCCTCCATCTATGCGCCCCTGTAACCCACCTTCCCATTCATCCCTTCACCCAACCATCCATTGGTCCATCTTGCCAAATCTCTCTCCCCATCTGTTCCATCCATCTCTTCATGTGTCCAGGTGTCTATCCATTCATCCATCTCTAAAAAATTATCCATACAATCATTTATTCATACCTATGTATATGTTTATGTCTGTGTGTATATCTGGTTCCTCAGGCTGAATCCCTCTTTTCTGGGCTTTCACAGCACCTCAGGCTCACCCTCATCCTTCACACTGCCCCCCCACGTGCTAGGTGTACCTCTGCTTGACTGAACTTTTTGAGAAGAACACCATTTTCTTTATCTCTGTATTTCCTCATAATTCAGTACCTGGCACATAGCTAATGCGCAGTAAAAGCTTTTGTTTCTTTCTTTCTTTTTTTTTTTTAAGGAATCAGGAATCATTATACTAGTTACCATTTATTGTACATGTATTATGTACCAGTCACCGCACCAAGTACACTTAAATATATTATCCCATTTTATTTTCACAACAACTGTCTGGATTGCCACTATTATGGCCTCGTGTTACATGTGAGGAAATTGAAGCTCAGAGAAGTCATATGACTTGCTTGAAATTGCCAGACCATTAAGACGCGGAGCTGGATCATAAACCAGGCCTGGGATCTCAACCACTACATATGTAACCCTGCAAGATACTGCTCAAGACAGCTATGGGATCTAGGGCAAAAATACAGTAAAACGTTCACTCTGTGCTCTGGGAACTTGCCTTCTGAGCAGAAAGACAAGATAAACATGTACCAGGATGTAGGATGTGCATGTGTCCAGAACACAAAAGTTGGAAGGCCTTTTCTGGGGAGCACTTAGACTCAAGTTTGAGGAGAGCGTGGCTATATGGAAAGAAGGCTTTGCTGCCACCAGATCCGAATATTTCAGGTTGCCCGTGTCCCGGTGGTGCCCCCTCACAGATGACAGCCCTTCCCTGCAAGCCCAGCATCCCCCATCCATTCTGCTCGTATGTATTGCGTACATAGTATGTATACCTACTGTGTGTTGAGATCTGCCTTGAGAGCCCAAGACCAGCAAGGAAGACAGAAGCCAACGCTGTAGTCCCTGCTGTTTTGGGGGAAATACAGTGAGCTGTGGAGTACAGGGGAGAGGCATCTTGCCAAGCTGGAGGGGGGATTGGGGAAGGTTTCCTGGAGGAGGCTATAAATAAATAGAGCTCTAAGAGATGAGTAGGAGCCACCAGGTGAAGGAAAGGGTATTTACCCAAATGAATTGAAACTTACGTCCACACAGAAACCTGCACACAGATGTGTATAGCAGCATTATTCATAATTGCCCAAACCTGGAAGCAACCAAGATGCCCTTCGGTTGGTGAGTGGATAAAGGGTGACAGTGGCATATTATTCACACTAAAAATAAATGAGCCATCAAGCCATGAAAAGACATGGAGAAATCTGAAGTGCATATCGCTAACTGAAAGAAGTCAATCTGAAAAGGCTACGTAGTGTGTGATTCCAACTGTATGACATTCTTGAAAAGATAAAACTATGGAGACGGTGAAAAGATCAGTGGTTGCTAAGGGTTGTGCGGTGGGGGAGGTATGAATAGGTGGAGCACAGAGGATTTTCAAGGCAGTGAAACCGTTCTGTATGACACTGTAATAGTGGATACACGTCATTATGCATTTGCCCCAACCCACAGAATGTGCGGCACGAAGGCTGAACTTGAATGTTACTGTGGCCTCTGGGTGCTAATGCTGTGTCAGTGTGGGTTCATCGATTAGAACAAATGTCCCACTCTGGTGCCGGATGTCGATAGTAGGGGAGGCCGTATGCTGGGAAGGCAGGGTGCATATGGGAACTCTGTACTTTCTGCTTAATGTTGCTGTGAACCTAAAACTGCTCTAAAAAAAAAAAAATCAAGTCTAGTTAAAAGAAAAAGAAGAGAGAGGGGACGAGTGCAGGCAAGCTGAGAGGTGGAGGGAGAGTGAGTGTGCCAGCTGCACCGACAGGGAGATCTGTGTGTGGTTGGAACGTAATGGATTGGGGGTGAGCTTGTGAGAGCCGCGTCAGCTGGGGCCACAGCTGGGAGGGCCTGGAGGTCACATCAGGATATTGGACGTTATCCAGTGGGGAGCCTGGGAGGTTTCAGAGGGGTCAGGTATGCAGATGAGAAAGCCCCCATCCTGGGGCCCCGCCGCTTTGCGCAAGATGGACTGGAAGAGACCGGAGGGCTGTAGGGGACCAGCCCCGAGGTAGGAGCTATGTCAGTGGAGGGGGGGCGCTCAGATCCGAGGGAGACTTGGAGGCTGTGTCCTGAGCTGGGCCTGACAGGCTCCTTTCTCCCCACCCGGTCCTGTCCTGTGCCCTCCCAGAGTTTGTCCGGATGATGTCCCGCTGAGGCCGTGAGGGCCCCTCCAGGACTGCCAAGCTCCCCCCGGGCGGGAGAAGAGGAGCCAGAGCGCGCCTCACCCCGCCGTAGCCGCCGAGAGCCCAGGATGGACTGGCGGAAGGGGCCTGCCTGCACCCCAGGGAGGTGCCCACCCTGGACCCCCTCCCCTCCGCACTGTGAAAGACTCACAACTCCTGCAACTGGAAAGGGGGGCGCCCGCCGACGAGGAGGCCACAGTGCCAAGCCAGCAGAGGTCACGCCGGGCGCCAAGTGCCATGGACCCAGCCGCTGCCGGTGGGGTGGGCCAGGGAGCCTGCCAGCAGCCCCCCCGCACAGCATGTCCGCCCCAGGGCAAAGCCTCTCGCCGCCCTCCTTAGCTCTGTGCCCGTCCCAGCTCGCCACAGCCCTGTTCTCTCAGAACCAATAAAAATATTTCCAAGACAAGGGCAGCTGTGGGGGTCTTTGCTTCTTGGGCCCGTGCAGATGGCACACATTTCCTGAGTACTGACCGCATGCCCAGAGCTGGCTGAACAGTCTTGTATTCAGCATGCATTTATTGAGCACCATCAGGTACCCCTTCTCATCTCAGAAGCCGGGACCTTATGCCTCTAGCTGAAGGGGAGCCTGGGGGATATAGTGATTTAGCTGGGTACCAGTTGCCCCAAACAAAGTCAGGCTCTCAAAGAAAAGGAGACTAGAAATTGGGTAAGCATCTAGCAGGGTCTGTCCCCTTCCTGTCTTCCTGGAGCATCCGTACTGGTGGGGAGACAGACATGAAATACTTCACCACGTGGTTACAAATTGTGATGCTTTTATTAAGCAAAAAAGCAGGGATCCGTGGTAGGGTATAATAAGAAGGCTTGGTGTAGTCTGGGGAGGTCAGGAGAGGCTTTCCTGCGGAAGTGATGACAAGGTGTTTGCCACGAAGGAAATCCCAGTGTGTGCGTAAAACAGATGTCGAAATGCTGCTCTGCAGCATTGGAAGCTGGAGAGTATAGTTGTTTACTTGCTGTGTGGCTTTGGGCCAGTCATGTCCCCTCTCTGAACCTCAGTTTCCTCCTATGTGACAGGGGAATAATAAAGGATAATAAAATCCCCAGTAAGTGCTCTTAGGGCATTGCATTGCGTCCCTCCAGGGGCTGCTATTCATATAACTGCCGTGGGAGTGCCCAGCATGGCAGTATTACACAGGATCCATTTGTAATCACTGTCATTAATTTCTGTCACTGAAGGGTTGAAGGACTCCAAGGGGGTGTTAGTGGGTGGAAGTTGCCCAGAAGCTTTGACAGGGTGAGGACATGGTTGGACAGGTGTGTAGGGTGGACCTGTATACTTCAAGCTTGTGGTTCTCAAACTTTAGCAGGTAAGAATCGCCTGGAGATTTTGTTAAGCCACAGATCTGGGCCCCACCCTAGTGCTTCTGATTCAGAGTCTGAAGTGGGGTCCATGAATTTGCATCTCTAATAAGCTCCCAGGGGATGTTCTTGTTAGAGGACCGCAATTTGAGTAACACTGCTGTTAAGTCCCAGACATGGGGGTGGGGGGTGGGGGGGAGGCAAGTGTGTTCCCAGGCAGCGTGGGTGGAGGAGGCTGTGGGCTAAAAGCTGGAAGTGGGTGGTGGGTGGGAAATCCCTGCCCCTGCCTGTGTGCTGCGGCAGAGGCAAGATCCTTGTTCTCAGACTTGGCAGGGAATGTGGGAAGGACTGAGGGCGCCCCCCTCCCTCTCCAGAGGCCTGGGTAATCCCCATGTCCCTGAGGCCAGGGGGGCTGGGAGTTCCAAATTCACTCTCATAATCCAATTCTGAGACTAAGCCCTTGGCTCTGCGCCCCGCAAGGCAGGCCTGCGGTTCTGCCTGCTTTTGTATTGACTTGGCTCTGCCCAGAGACCTCAGATCTACATGGTTGCAGAAGTGCAATGGCCTTGGAGGGCCAGAGGAGCAGTTCATAGAGAGAGGGCTCCTGTGGGCATCTCTGTCAGCTGATAGGACGAGCCCTTGGTGGCACCAGAGAGGGAAGAAAGTAGAGTTAGTGTGTCATCTAGAACACTTCTTTCCCTGGTGTGGTGGCCTCCTAATCACAGACAGAGTGGCTATGAAAGCGACTTGAATATATAGCTAGGCCAGTGTTCAGAGACTCTCTAGTGCTCAGGACGAGGGGAAGCCCTGGGCCTGGACTTCTGTCTCCTCCAGTGCTGAAACTCAAACTCCCCTTCTGGAACTTGTCTTATATTTAGTGGTTCCTAGATTGTTTGAAGAAAAGGTTCTGCTGCATTCGAAGAACGAGGACTCATTTTTCTAGATGGATCCTAACCCAGGTGGGAGTTCTTTCTGTGACCTGCACCACGCAAATGCTTAATTACCTCCCCTAGTGGGAGCTGGGGCTGTGTCATCTTAGAAGGGCTCTCATTGTCTGAAAGGTCCTTAAATCTGAGCTTAGATTTGCCTCCTTATGACTTGTAAACTCCAATTCATTAATTCATGCATGCATGTGCTCAACAGATACTTAACTGTGCACCTACCATGTGCCAGGTCCGGTGTCAGGGTCCCTGTCTCTAGCAGGGCACACAGTTAAGAAAACAGACAAGTTGGGGCCCCTGGGTGGTTCAGTCGGTTAAGCGTCAGACTTCGGCTCAAGTCATGATCTCACCGTTCCTGGGTTGGAGCCCCACTTCAGATTCTGTCTCCCGCTCTCTCTGCCCCTCCCCTGCTCCTCTCTCTCTCTCTCTCTCTCAAATACAAATAAACATCAAAAAAGAAGAGAAAACAGACACGTATAATGTGGCATCAGTGCTGCTTACTAGGTTACTTACGAGGTTAGCCTAGAAGAAGTGAGGAGGGTATGTGAAAGGTACCCAATCCAGTCCGGCAGGGTGGGGGGAGGGTGGAAGGGACAGATTTGCTAGGACCTGAAGAATCTGCCATGCTTGGTCAGAGGAGGTAAGGGGAAGAGTGTTTCTGGTTGAGGGAACAGCACGAACAAGGGCCCAGAGGTAAGGGAGAACACAGATCTTTTGGGAAACGAAGCAGAACTCCATCTGCCTGGTGGACTGGGCTGGAGGGAGGAGAGACAGAGATGAGGCTCATCAGGGAGGCAGGGCCCCATCCATCACTGCCACTGGGATGTGGAGAAGCTCAGGTAGGACCTCTGAGGGGCTGCCTTCGTGTGTCAGCCGGGCTCGGAGCAGCAGAAACCGTGGTGCCTATAAAAGGCTTGCTTTTGGAGACAGATATGTCCAGAGGGCGGAGCAAATCACGGAGCAGCTGAGGACACCCGGGAAGCATCCCTATTAGCAATGTGGTTAATAGCATGGGCTCTGATCAAAAGACAGAGGAAAACAGACCTTCCATGCCCCTGATGGAAGAATACCAGCTCCCTCCGCCCCCTCCCTCCCCGGGCCTTGCCAGAAAGATAGAACCTGAGTCCGAGCCTCTAGATCCAGCAGGCAGCTGGCAGGAAACTCAGAGAACAGGGTAACATGCTGAGCTGTACGGTGACTATCTTCCACCAGCGATATCCAGGCTGGGAAACTCCCCTGCTCAAACGACTGAAGCTCTTCAACAGACACATTACAAGAAAAAGAAAGGGGTGGAGGGAGAACTTACAGACTAAAAGGTACCAAGTTTAAAGATGGGCCTGACTTAGGGCACCTGGGTGTCAGTAAAGCACCTGACTCTTGATCTCAGCTCAGGTCATGATCTCAGGGTTCTTGAATTCAAGCTGCACTGACAGTGCAGAGCCTGCTTCAGATTCTCTCTCTCTCTCTCTCTCTCTCTCTCTCTCTCTCTCTTTCTCCCCCCCGCCCAAAACAAAACAAAAACAAAACAAACACAAAACTTAAAGATGGGCCTGACTAACCAACAGTGTCCAGGGATACACTCAGGAGAAAACATCGTGGACAAACATGGGGAATTCTTCCTATAAAGGTCCGGATAGTGTTTGATTTTAGAGAGAGGCCAGGAGGGGGCTGTGCCTGAGTGGGGAGCACAGACAGGGGCTTCTGGAGTTTCTGGCAAATTTCTGTTTCTTGACCTGTGTGGTACGTACAAGGGTGTTTGCCTCATAATACTTCATTTCACTAATTTATCCACTTGTTCTGTAGGTTTTCCTGTGTGTCTTCTTTTCTTTTTTTTTTTAAATGTTTATTTATTTTTGAGAGAGAGAGGGAGAGATCACGAGTAGAGGAGGAGCAGAGAGAGAGGGAAACGGAGACGCAGGCTCCACGCTGTCAGCACAGAGCCTGACGCAGGGCTCCAACTCACGAACCATGAGATCCTGACCTGAGCCAAAATCAAGAGTTCGACACTTAATGGACGGAACCACCCAGGCGGCCCTGTTTGTCTTATTTTCCAATAAAAGGGTTTAAACAAGTGTAAGCTCAGGAGTCAGCCACCTGGGTTCAAATCCCCACTCTGCCACTTTTTAGCTGTGGGGCGCCGGGGTGGCTCAGTCGGTTGAGCATCTGACTTTGGCTCAGGTCATGATCTCACGGTTTGTGGGTTCAAGCCCCTCATTGGGCTCTGTGCTGATAGCTCAGAACCTGGAGCCTACTTTGGATTCCGTCTCCCTCTCTCTGCCCCTTCCCCAGTTCCTGCTCTCTCTCTCTCTCAGAAATAAATAAACTTATTAGCTGTGTCATCTTAGGTAAGTTATGGGACCCTCTGGGCCTCGGTTTCCTCACCTGTAAAATGGGGATGATGTTATAGCATGGTTTTGAAGATTAAGCAAGTTAGCATACTTGAAGCCCTTGGAACAGTACCTGGCACACAGGAAGCACCATCAAAGTTTTCGCTCTTATTATTATTGTGGTGTTATTCCCCATTTCCCGACCCCTTTCTCCACTGTGTCCTGATGCCTCCATGATCCTCTCTCAAGGAAAGGGGAAAAGAGGGCCAGCTATGCTATTCTTCAATGGCTTTGGTGGGACCTCTCATTGACAGTGACAAGATAATCAGCTTAAATCTGGGATCTGGCTCCATGACCAGGGAGTGACTGTCTGCACAGCATGGTCCTGCAAAGTGGCCCTGATGCTCTTGGCTGTGCCTGTGGCTTAGGCTGCAGGGCCAGAATGTCCCTTCATTCCTCTGGAGGTGCCTGCCACCTGCTCCTGTTCTCTGCCGATGCCTGCCTGTCTTAGAGAGAGGACAAAGGGGCTGAGTACCACGACCGAGGCATGGGCGTTAGTGGTAACGTGAACCTGCATTCGAATCCCAGCTCTGCCACTTAAGGGAGTTAAGGGATGTATGTGGTCAAGGAGTCTGTCTTACTCTTTGAGCCTCCTTATCTATTATTAACGATAATAATTGCACCTGCCTGTTGGCGGGGGGTTGTGAAGAGATGATCCATGCATAATACTTAGTAGAGGGCCTGGCTCAGGGCCCTCACACATACTGTTCTGTCTAGAATGCTTTTCTTTTCTTCTTAAAAAAATGCTTATTTATTTATTTTTTGAGATAGAGAGCGAGTGGGGGAGGAGCGGAGAGAGAGGGAGAGAGAGAATCTCAGGCGGGCTCTGCGCTGACAGCGCAGAGCCCGATATGGGGCTCAGTTCCACAAACCGTGAGATCATGATCTGAGCAGAGTCAAGAGTAGGGCGCTTAACCGACTGAACCACCCAGGAGCCCCGGAAATGCTTTCCCTGCCCTTTTCCAAAAGCTGGGTCCCTCTCATTTTGGGGGGACTGGGCTTAAATGTCTCCTTGACTTCCTTACTGAAGGAAGGTAGGAAGCCATGGCCATATCCCATTTACGTTATTTCGAGAGAGATGAAATTCATGGCCTGACACATATTTATTTTATTACAATACATTCCTGTTTATCTGCTTCTTGACAGCCCTTACCCCTCATTAGAGTGTAAGATCCACACTGGCAGAGACCATCTGTGCCTTGTTCACTACGGTACCTCCAGTGTCTAGTGGTAGGTACTCAGCAATTATTTATTGAATAAATGAACAAAAAAAATCCATGAACGTATAAATATATGTATTTGTTCACTCCTTTACCATCTGTCTTCCCTGACTGGTTTGTGAGAGACCTAAGTGCAGGACCTTATTTGACCTGTTCTCTGTTGGGTCTCCTGAACCCCTTGTACTTGGCTGGGTGGGTACTGCATGCCCGGCAAATACTTGTCAGACGGATGTGAGACTGCTGCCCTCAGATGCAGGAAGGGCTCCGGGCCCCATGCCCGGTGGTTCTCCTGACCTTAGGTCTTGCTCTGCTCCGGCATTGGGTCTTTTTGGGATCATTTCTCTGAGCTGCGGGCCTCGAAGTCTAGTGTCATGGAATGGGAAAACAGACCAAGGACTGGGAGTTGCACAGACCTAGATTCTTGTCGTTGGTCCATCATTTATAGTCTGTGGGACCTTGAGCTAGTTGGTGAAGCTTTGATTTTCTCATCTGTTCAAGGGTTTTAGTGTTCAGATCAGGTAGCAGACATTGAAAGCCCAATGTGGGGTCGAAGAGCCCCCTACACATGCTCATTGTCACCTGTATTAGTAGCTACAAAGGCCTGAAACAGCCATTGAAAACCAAATCCTAGGATGAAAATCAAATTCTGGGGAGACACTGCTGGGTGTCCATCAACATTGTTGTCTTTGTCTTCTTTAGTAATACAACTCAATTTTTATGACATTCAGAAGCAAGACTACATTTCCCAGCCTCCCTTGCAGCTCAGTGTGGCCTTGTGCCCAAGTTCTGGCTGATGGGATAGAAGTGTGTGTAGTTTTGGAGCACCTGGGTGGCTCAGTCATGGCTGAGGTCATGATCTCACGGTTGTGGGATTGAGCCCCACATCGAGCCCTGCACTGAACATGGAGACTGCTTGAGATTCTCTCTCCTTCCCTCTCTGTCCCTCTTGCTGCTAGTACTCTCTCTCTCTCTCTCTCTCAAAATAAATAAATAAAAACAAAAAGAAGAAGAAGAAGAAGAAGAAGCAGCAGCAGCAGCTGCGTAGAGGTGCCTGGGTGGCTCAGTCAGTTAAGTGTCAGACTTTGGCTTAGGTCATGATCTTGCGGTTCATGAGTTCCAGCCCCACATCTGGTGAACTCGAGTCTGGCTCTGGGCTCCGCACTGTCTCTCCTCTCTCTCTCCCTCTCTCTCTGTACCTCATGGGGTTTTCTGTCTCTGCCCCTCACTCACTTGCATTCTCTCTCTCTCAAAAATAAATTAAAAAATAAAAAGTGCGTGTGGTTTCTGGAAAGTGTCCTTAAAAGGAAGACCTGGGTTCCTTTGCCTTTCTTTCTCCTTCTTGCTAGCTGGAATGTGGCCTTGAAGCTTGGAGCTTGAGCAGCCATCTTGGACCATGAGGAAGAAGTCAGTGCTGAAGTGGTGTCAATGGAACAACAAATAAAAGGAGCCTGGATCCCTGACACCTTTCAGGAGCCCTCCTAAAAGCCCTGAAGTTCCTCACTCCAGAGTCCTTTACAGAGAGAGAAAAAACATCTGTGTCCTTTAAGCCATTATTACTTCGAAATTTGCTTTCATTTGCAACCACATTTAAATATAACTGATACATTTTCCAAAAAAAGATGAATTCACAGGGCTAGATGGCTTTTATTTTAATTAATGAACACATGTATAAATAACACCAGCTATGTTGCTGACATTCTATGAATACCTTTACAAATATTAACTTGTGAATTCTCATTATAATTCTAGGAGAGAGAAACCACTATTATCCCCATTTTACAGTCTTGGAAACTTCGCGGGAAAGAGGAGCGACGCAGTTCTTGGAATGTTCTCTTTTCAGTTCCTGCTTCTGTTAATTCTTTCAATCAATAAATATAGACTGAGCACATACTTTATGCCAGGTCCTTTGCTAGGAGTTAAGGATATAAGGACAAAAAAGGCGGATTTGATGGCTGGTCTCATGGAACTTACAGCCCAAAGGGGCACTAGCCAGTAGCTACATGTGACTATTTAAATGTAAATTAATTAACACTAGATAAATGTATAGTTCTCCAAACAAACCAGCCACATTTCACATGTTCCACAGCCACGGGTGGCTAGTGGCTACTGTACCAGATGGTACAGACATAGTATGTTTCCATCATGATAGAAAGTTCTGGACAAAAGGGATAGCTGGCAAGTAAAGTAGCCATTTACAATCCAGTGCGCAAGCTCTGGTTTTCATATTTCTTAATTGCTTCCCTAATTTGCCCAGCTCTAGGGGAGAGAACAGAAAAGATAAAGCAGCGATTTTTTAAATTTATGTGGTATTGTTGGTATATGTTAATATTTTTCATTCATCAATTCACTCCACCTTTACAGTCACCCCATTTTGCAGATGAGGAAACTGAGGTTCAGAGAGAGGATGTGACTTGCCAAGTGGACACCTAGAGTAGATAATAAACACTCTCTGGGGTTCCTGACTCCATAAATTGTGCCCTTGACACAATGGAAAGAATCTGGGAGATAACAGTTAGCTTATGTGGAGCGCTTTCGATGGCCATGGAAGGCATTCTCCCAAAGTCTACTTTTTATAATCCTCATTCCAACACAGATGCAGAAGGGAAGTGACTTGCCCAAGGTCACCCAGATGGGAAGGCGCTCGCTTTTTCTGTCCATGTCCTAGGCAACTCTAATCCTGCCTGGCTTCTTCCCTGTGACTCATATCCTTCTGGGGGAAGTGAAGAAAAGCCAAGTCCATTCTCCCTCCCCTGAAGTTCAGTTCCAGTGGCTCACTGGGGGCCAGGACAAGGAGACACCATGGGCTGGTTCCTGGACTCTCTGGGAAGATCTGGTCCCCTGGCTGTCTGACTGTTAGAGGCCCTAGGTGAGGAAACTTGGCTTTGGGACCAGACCACCCACCTGGCAGGGGGTGCTGAGCAGAAGGCAGGACTGGCCCCCACCCCCTTTCTGAGTTTACCTTTTGAACTTTTATTGTGAGCTTATCTTTAAGGGAAGAATAGTCCATAAACTTAAAATAGGCAAGACTTAATTAATAGCATGCTTTGTTCTTCTGATCCTTATCTGTTCAGGAAGACACACCCCTTTTCAGTTTTGTGGGTCAAGGTGAAACTGCCTCTGGGGTCTTACCAACAGCTGCTCCATTTTCCACTTTTGAACTCTGGTTCCCTTTGGTTTTTCCCTCGTCCTGCGTGTGGGAGGGTTTTTCTCAACTTTTCAGCCTGAGCACTTCACCAGGACCTTTTCTATTTATTCAGTTGCCAATATTATATAATTATTTATTTTTATATGATAAATAGCTACTGTGCATTGAAGGCCTACGATGGGCCAGGCGCTCTGTTAAGCGTTTCTATCACCCTTGTATGGTGGATCTTCTAATAAGTTCCACTTCACAGATGAGGCAACCAAGGTCCAGAGAGGAGAAATGACTTTCCCAAGTCCACACAGCTCTAAAAAAGTGAAGCTAGGCTTTGAGTCCAGGGCTTTATGCCCCCAAACACCCATGACTAATATTTATTGAGCATTTAGCTATGGGCTCCAGGGTCCCACCATGCTCACTTTTAAAACATGTCCTTTTTATTTTCCGTGTTTAAAATATATCTTTTTATTTTCTGCAATTCTACAAGATATGTACAATTACTCTCTCCATTTCACAGATAAGGAAACTGAGGCTGATAGAGATAAATTTATTTACCCAAAGTCACATACATGGTAATTAATGGTGGGGCTGTGATTTTCACCAAGTGGTGTCTGAGAGGTAGCCTGGTTCAGAGGCAGATTACTAGATTAGAAGCCAAAAAACACCAGACTTTGGCTCTCCTTGTGTGGGCAAATCACCTAACCCTACTGAACTTGAGCTTCTCATCTGCAAAATGGGGGACATTTTTTTCCCATCTTCTTGAGGTGGTTGTGAGAATAAGTGGGTGGGAACCAATGGCTGTTAAGAACCTGCTCCATCAGGGCCTGAGTTTATATGCCTTATCCCAGTTAGGGATGGAATTATAGTGAATTTTATGTTTTTAAAGTTCTCTTCTGAGTTGTCTGTATTTTCCATAAAAAGTATATCTTTCTTCCATAAACGAATGGTGTCTGTTAAAAAATTTTTTTGTGAGGCGGGCACCTGGGTGGCTCAGTCGGTTAAGCGTCTGACTTCGGCTCGGGTCATGATCTCACAGTTTGTGAGTTCGAGCCCCGCATCGGGCTCTGTGCTGACAGGTCAGAGCCTGGAGCCTACTTCAGATTCTGTGTTTCCTCCTCTCTCTACCCCCCCCCCCCACTCATGCCTTGTGTCTCTCAATAATGAATAGATGTTAAAAAATTTTTTTTCTTCAATAAAAAAATTTTTTTATTTTTCCAATTTTAGTGAGAAATAATTGATGGAAAATTTTTGGATGACTATAGCTTTATAGGATAGCTTGAAATCAGGAATTGTGATGCCTCCTGTTTTGTTCTTCTTTCTCAGGATTTCTTTGGCTATTTGGGATCTTTTGTGGTTCCATATAAATTTTAGAAGTGTTCTTTTCTACTTCTGTAAAGAACTGCCATTGGAATCTTGACAAGGATTGCATTGGGTCTATAGATGGCTTTTGGTAGTATTGACATTTTAACAATATTAGTTCTTCCAATCCATGAACATGGAATATCTTTCATTTATTTGTGTCTTCTTCAATTTCTTTCATCGATGTCTTACAGTTTTTTCATCGATGTCTTACAGTTTTCAGAGTAGAGATCTTTCACCTTCTTAGTTAAATGTATTCCCAAGTACTTTACTGTTTTTGATGCTGTTGTAAATGGAATCAATTTCTTTATTTCTTTTTGAGATAATTTATTGGTAGGTGTCTGTTCTAAAATATCTCGTTTAATCCTTACAACAACTGTGAGGTGGATGACCTTTTGCACTTTAGGAGAGAGGTTATTACAGAGAAAAGGAGTAACAGAGATAGCTGGGAAGTCACTGAGAAAGGAACTGAACCCAGTTCTGTCTGACCCCCAAATCTCAGTTCCTAACACTATACGGAAGGCAAGTTCTCCATCCCGAGAGGGTGCTGGTAGGCTTCAAGCAATTTTTTTTTATTTAAAAAAAATTTTTTTTAACGTTTATTTATTTTTGAGACAGAGAGAGACAGAGCATGAACGGGGGAGGGGCAGAGAGAGAGGGAGACACAGAATCCGAAGCAGGCTCCAGGCTCTGAGCCATCAGCCCAGAGCCTGACGCAGGGCTCGAACTCACGGACCGCGAGATCATGACCTGAGCTGAAGTCGGACGCTCAACCGACTAAGCCACCCAGGCGCCCCTTCAAGCAATTTTTTAAAACAGATGTTAGCTATCATCCCCCAGCCTCCCTTCCTCCAGCCCCAGACAACTACTAATCTACTTTCTGCCTGTATAGATTTACCTATTCTGGACATTTTATATAAATTCAATAATGCAATTTGTGGCCTTTTATGTCTAGCTTCTTTCACTCAGCGTAATGTTTTCAATGTTCATCCATGTTGTAGTGTGTAACTGTACTTTACTACCTTTTTTTGGTTGAACAATAGTTTATTGTATAAATATACCACATTTTGTTTATCCATTCATCAGTTGATGGACACTTGCGTTGCTTCCACTTTTCAGCTGTTGTGAATAATGCTGCTGTGAACATTCATGCACTTTGCGGGGACACATGTTTTTATTTCTCTTGGGTCAAATGGAGTTAAATTGCTGGGTCAAATGGTTGCATTACCTTTTATAAGCCTCAGATCTAGCCTTCAGAGGAGGAACTACTACTATGTCTTTCTCAGTTGAGGAAACTGAAACTCAGAGAGGTAGAACACTTGCCCAAGGCCGGCCACACAGTGAATAAATGGTGGAGCACGGCTTGGAACCCAGGCAATCTAGCTCAGATTCCATGCTCATCCTGCCTCCAGGGTCTCAGAACTTTTATTTTACCTAAGAGGTGGTCTAATTCACCCGATATTGGATCTCAAAAAGCTGGGCCAGACTCCTCTGTACAAAGGTAGCCCAGTCAGGAATGGAATCTGAGGAGCCCAATGGGAGCTAGCCAAGTATCCTATTCATCTTGTGGGGTGACCAAGGATCTGGGGAACCGAGAGAAGACTTAAGGTTAGGTCTTTTGAGTCCTCCCCAAAGATTTAATCCATTTTTGTGACAGTTTCTCCTGGACTACACTACCTTAAAGGTAAAATAAACAAGAGCTCTTGTAGGTAGTTTAGTGTGTGGCTCTACAGGTCAGCTGCCTGGGAGGGAGGAAGCCTCCATCACCTCTTTGTACCTGTGTTTCCTATTTGCACCATACTCCTGCTCTGAGGGCTATTCAAGCGCTGACTTGTCAGTTTTCTCCAAAGATGAGTTTTCAGAGAAGTGGAGAATGGGATAAGAAATCCTAGTGCAGGACTTGAGAGGTGCCTTGAGACGTTTACATGTCTGTGGGAGCAAGCTAGTCCAGATCCTTGCAAATTATGGAGGCAAAAAGTGGGACCAGGAGGGCGGACACTCTAAAAGTTAACCCTGTGGGGTCTGACCTTGGGGGCTGGGCAAGGAATTATGGTGCATTTCCATATCCCCCATGGATCCTCTCAATTTTGGTATCTGATTGCATTCCTTTATCTCTGTTCTAGCTAAATAATTGAGCTGTGGGTAGTTCAAAGTCTGCAATTCTCATTCAGGACCCTGGGTGTTTTTGTTCACTGCTGCACAAAGTTCATTGCCTGGCACGTAGTAGGTAGGGTTGTTAGGTAAAATGCAAAAAGCCCAGTTAAAATTGGATTTTAAACAAAATATGAATTATTTTTTCATAGTATGTCCCATTTGTTTACCTGAAATTCAAAGTTAATTGGGCTTCCTGTATTTTATCTGCTACATCTGCCAACCATACTAGTAGGGTCTCAAAAAATATTTGTGGAATTTGCCCTGGCCCTGCCCTAAACTTGCAGTGTGACCTTTTGGTCAACACTGAGTCCCTCTCTGGGCCTCAGTTTATCTGTCTGAAGAGTGGGGGTTTGGACAGTGACCACAGCGCAGAGATCACCAATGTAGGAAAGCGCTGGGTGAAATGCCAAAGAGCAGAAAGGGAGCTCGAGTCACGCGTACACCTACAGACTGGGTACCACGCGCGACTCCGCTCACCGGGGTTGGGGAAGTCCCGATCCCGCCCCTGAGTCGCTGGGACGGACCCAGGCTGTCGCCAAGGATACCTGGGTAGCCAGGAGCCCCTCCCCCACAAGGCCACGCATTTCCGCTGCGTTGGAGCCTTCTGATTGGACGGCCGTCTGGACGCTACCACCAGCCCAGAGCTCGCTAAGGGGTGGGGGCGGGGTCTTGTCCCCGTGGGTCTCTCGCCCTGAAGACCTGTGCTAGCAACCTGTCTAGGAGAGGATGGGTTTTTTGCCTCACACAGAGAAAAAGACTGAGGCTCGGGTCGAAAGAGTTTCCACTGCTTCTCCTACTAGAGCTTCTGTTCATGCTTCTCCCTGAGAAAAGAGGGGGCGGGAAAGTGGGCAACGCACCCCTACCCAGAGCCTATTCGGTCCCAGGATCTGGAGCACCGGAAGTGTTGGCGACGTGTCAGTGCGCCCTACTCTAAACCTTCCCTCCCAGGCCACCTTTCCTATTCAGCTGCAGGATTCCGGGGCCGCCTGGGCGCTGCACCCCGCCACTTCCGCATTGAACCGCCGCTTCAACCGAACTCCCCACCTCTGCGCGCGCTCCCTCTCGAGCCTGTTGGTTGGGCTGGCTCCTGGGAGTAGCCACGCCCTTTCCCTCGCCCGGAAGCCAATGGACGGGCGTCTCCCGGCTGGGCGATGGGTAATTAATGAGGGCCGGGCGCTGATTGGCTGTAGGGTCGTGGGGGGCTGGGCGGCGGGGTAGGTTGTTCCTGAGGTGGGAGGCGGCACCCGTGGCTGAGAAGGAGGCCTGAGAGCGACATGTCCCCGGCGACTGAAGCAGAGCGGCCCGTGGCGCTGTTTTTCTGAGCCCTGGGCGGCCTGGCGGCCGACTGAGGACGAGGGTCGGCGGAGGCTGCCCCCGCTGTGGTGGCCGCCATGCTGGAGGCCCGGGCGGTTGAGGGAGCCGGCGTGGCGCTCCTGCAACTGCTATTGCTGCTGCTGCTGCCGCCGGCGCTCCGGGGGCCGGGGCTCGGCGTGGTCTGCTCGGCGGGGGCCGGGCTGCCCGAGAGCGTCATTTGGGCCGTCAACGCGGGCGGCGAGGCGCATGTGGACGTGCACGGGATCCACTTCCGCAAGGACCCTTTGGAAGGTCGGGTGGGCAGAGGTGAGAGCCCCTCAGCCGAGCCGTGGGATCCGGGGCCTGCCGTGCTGGGCGCAGTCGACCGAGGGCTGCGGGCTCTGAGCCCCTTCCTCGACCCTGGGGCCACGTCTCCGGAGCCAAGTCTGTCTCTGCGGTTTCCTCAGGGACCCGGTCAGAGCTCAGAGCCTGGCGCGGTCTCGAAGCTACGAAGAGAGATTGAGGCAGAGTTGGCGAGAAGTTATATTTGGACCTCACATCCTGCATTTTCTTAACCCCTCTCTTCCAGCCGATCTGGGAAACTAAAGACGAGGGCGGCTTGTTGCCACTTCGAGGCCTCACGGGTCGTAGGTTATTAGTGTCCCAGGCCTGGGTGGTTTTGCTGTGCTGTATTACGACCGTTCCTGCTAGATTCTTGCCATCCCAGAAATCGGCCGCCTTCCTTACCCCTTCTGCAGGAGCGGGGCTTGATTCTTAGCCGGAATAGAAAGGAATCTTCGAAGACGATGAGCCAGGAAAGTTTGATTGTAGCCTCCTCCTGCTCCCCCCTTTAGAGTGAGGACTATGTGTGCTCAAAAGTAGAAGCTGAGGCCACCCCAGAGGGTGGTTGTACTGAAGCCATCCTGCACGTGAGGCTGGTGGAGTGTCAACTGGGTCAGCCAGTGGAACCATCGGAGTATTCTATCCGAGAGTGTGTAGAGCGTGTAGCGCCTACCCTAAGAAGTCTTGAGGGGTAGGATTCCAGTGTATGGGGAAAATGATTCTGACTTAACTGACCAGCAACAGTAGTTTTCACAGAGCTGCGCAGTTCTCAAAGTTAGTGTAAGAATGGCGGGGTGGGGGTGGGGGTGGGGGGGAGCTGGCTAAAAATGCAGATTCCAGACCTAATAGATTAAACCCACGTTTCTGCACCAGGGGCTTCTGATGTTGGGCATCCTCAGACCAGACTTTGGGAAAATCTGCTCTAGACTCTTTTCTTCTGTTAAGTGGGATTGGACAACAGGTTTAAGAGGGAAGTTCCTTATTTCGTGTGTTGGAAGGAGATTTATGTTGTATGCTGGGTTCAGAGGCTGCCAAATTGGCAGTGTGCCATCTCCAGAAAACTAAGAGACAGACTTTCTCTCATTCTTTCCACGATGCCCAGATTTGGCTCTTGCCTTTACGAAAGGGTTTAACTTAGTTCTTCCAAGTTAATTGCAGTGTCCCGGAGTTTGTTGTATTCGAGGGTTTATTGCTTCCATACATGTGAGGATGTTGGGACACAGGGCTCTTTTCTGAAGTTCTGTGTTTGTCTTGGAATTTACTTGGCCCTGGCATGTAGGTCTCAGTGGCCTGGGTTCAGCTGAGTCAGGGCCCCGGTCTTTAGCAGCTGTAACAGCAGCCAAAGCCAGACTTCACATAAGCACGAGGTCACTGCTGTCTCCATCCTGGACCCTTCCTCTTTCTTCATGGGTGTGGGCAGGGAGGAAGGAGCTCTTGAGGAAACTAGAGACCGTTTGTGGACTTTGCCTCTTGAGATAGGAATGGTGAGGACGCGTGCAGATGGTTTCTTTCACTTGACAGATACCAGGCTTTACATATTACATGATCCTATTAGGTTTATTGTGCAGAGGAAAAAGCTAAGACCATGCAGGTTCAGTTCCCAGTTCAGAAATCCTGGTTTTAACTTGCTGGTGCAGGTGATTTGCAGGGGGAGGGTGTGGTGCTGGTCAGCAGTCAGCCAGGCTCTCTGTCCTTGGGTTATTGGCTCATGGTTGCAATTTCTTTGGAGGGGTTTATTGTAGCAGGTAAAATTACATGAGACCTACCAAAGCTCGTGTGTACTGGAATCCTGTCTTGGACCCCAGCCTTTGGGGTGCTCTATAAACAGAGGTTCCCTGCTCCACTCTGTCAGGGTGTAACAGACAGGGGCCATGAATTGTAGCGGTAGGGAAGGGTGGATGGAGAGTGGAGGCTGGTTGTCAACTGTGGCTTGGACCAGCCTGTTGCATCATTGCACTTACTGGGTTCCTGACTGAACCATTTTGGTGGCCTTAGATCTGGGTCTTAGATTCGATTCAGCTTCCATTCTCTGGAGGCATCTCTGTAGTTTCTGTGCTAAGGAGTTGGTGCCACCAAGGGAAGTGTAGCTGTTCACTCTGCCTTCCCTTCCCTGGCACTGTTTGGGTGGGATGTGCCAGGTATTTGGAGACCCTTGCTCCATGCAGCTATTACACTAATTGCAGTAGGAGCTGTATGTCTAATTTCTTTTGCCACATGCCGGCGATATTGTTTCCAGCATTGGTTCGTTTTATGTTGAATGGATTTAGGCATTTGTTGCCAAGTTAATCCAGATAAGGGTTTGGCCTGCTTTTGAACTTGGTGTTTCTCTATAGTGTCTTTGTAGTTCAGCATTCTTGTAACCGTGAGTGGCTTAGGGCACCTAGTGGCTTTTGCTTTCAAAGGCACTTCATAATGTTTATTGAATTTCATTTCTGCCTTGAGGGTAGCTAGTGCTCACAGGAGATCCTCATAGCCCGGGAAAGGCTTTTTCAACTTGTGGGCTTCACCAGATGGAAATACCACTGTAGAGTGCTCAACTTGGGGCTTTGGCATGCTGCAAATTCCAGGTTCTTGCTCATTCTGGGTTCCTCCTGACTCAGGAGGAAAAGGCCTGGTTATTTGGCCTGAGGGCCCAGGACTTGGCCTGGTTTTAGGAGAGGCTATTTCCTCTTCATAGAAAGATATCTGCCAATCATTTGTATGACCTTGAAGAACAGGCTTTACCTCTCTGGGCCTTGTTTTCCTTCGTACTATAACTTCTCGTGCTCTAGAAATCAGTGAACTGAGTCTGAAAACTCTCTTGCCCAGAGTGGGTTTAAGTGTCTCTATCTTTCTCTGTTCTTGATAACCTTTCACATGAAGTTACAAGTAGGGCAGAACATGGTTCCAGAGGGGAAAAAAGGTGGCTAAGGGCCTGAACCTATTAGATTACTAATTCTGCAGGCCTAAGGAAGACCCTTTTCTGGGCAGCCTTCCTTTTGGCTGGGGAGGGATTTGGCTCTGGGGAGATTAGAGCATGAAAGACGCTGAGGGTCACCGCTGTGTCTGATTTGCTTAAGGCTGTGGGATTTGTTTAGAATTTTCTCTGCATACTTTCGCCTAAGAGGCCGGCTTCATCTGCAGGCCCTCTAAGTAGCAGAAGGTCACAGGTAGAGAACTTAGGTAGGCGGTATCCCCATTTTACAGGTGAAAAAACACCTAGAGATAATAATCTGTTCCAAATCATATAGTAGTTTGCAGAGCCAGGGTTCAAATCCAGGCCTGTCTTACTCTCAAACTGGAGCTGAATTTTTTAAGTCGCCTGGCTCCTCCATTGTCCTGAACTAAGTAAGAAACAGCAGACATAATGTAGGCCCTTTGGCCCTTCCTTTTTGATGAACCGAATCCTCAAGGTTCCCCGCCTCAGTGCATTCAGAATAATTCTTTATGGACTCGCCTTGCGTGAGAAGGAAGTGACTGAGAAGAATAAGCTAGCGGTCAGGTGGGAGGCCTAACCTCAGGGTGGCAAGGGTGGGGTGGCAAGGGTGGAGTGCCACAGCAGCTCTGCAGTGGTGGTCTCGTGTAGGACAGCTTCCAGCTCATTCTGGCTTTTTCACTGCTGTGGTTCCTCACCGCAGTTTTCCAATTTTTTATTACTTCCATTTCCACTTGGTCCATTCCCTAAAACCCCTGGGAGTGGAGGCATCTTTTTTTTTTTTTTTTTTTTTTTTGGTGCTTATTGTGTGCATATGCTTGCCTGGGTGGCATACCTTTATGTCTGTCTGTGTCTCTATGAGGCACTGTTAAGCTGTTTACAGATCTCCCTACATGCAACCTGTGGGATAGGTGTTATCCCCATTTTATAGGTGAGAAGACAAATCGTTCCACACCACATGGTAGGCGGCGGAGCCAGGATTCAAATCCAGGCCTGTCTTACTCTCACACTGGGGCTGAATTTTTCAAACAGCCTGGTTCCTCCATTGTCCCGAACTAAGAAGCAGCAGACATAATGTAGGCCCTTTGGCCGCCTTCCTTTCTGGTTAACTGTCTGAGCTATATTGTGCCAACTTCAGCAGTGTGCTGACTGTGTACACGTCACTGTATTTTAGAGAGATCTGTTTAGCTGTGAATACCTAAAGTCTAAAGGGGAAAAAAAGAAACCCTTTTTACTGCTGCATCACTTGGGACTTGGACAAATGCAACTTTGCATGTGGCAGATCTCCTGGGAAAGCCACTTGGGCTTTACAGGAAAAATATTTAAAGGTAATTCCAAGGTTGTTAAGTAGTTTTTATTCACATGGCTGAGTTTTGTGAGTTGTGAGACTGCGGCTCTTACAGATTACATTACTGTCCGTTTCTCACTTTTTCCGCTCACGAGAAAGAAAGAAAGAAAGAAAGAAAGAAAGAAAGAAAGAAAGAAAGAAAGAAAGAAAGAAAGAAAGAAAGAAAGAAAAAAGATTCCCCACACATGTACAAAATTTCCTGTGTGTGTAAAAAGCAAATGTAGTTAATGTTCCAAATTTGTAAGGATCATGGTCCTCCTGGAAGAAGGGAATTCTTAAGAGCTCAAGTGGAAGAGAAATAGCAGTCTTTTAATCTTCATGGTATAAGGGTTTGAGCCTGGGAAAGAGCTGAGGCATGTTGGCAGTCCATCCTTTGTAGTGCTACTTGGCCACCCTTTGATTTCTTGAGAAGAAATAAAAAGAAAAAAGCCTGAAGACAAAAGCGCAATGAGTTTCCTGTTGCATTGTCTCATCAGGTCCATCTGATGTCACGGCTAACTGTTCACTTACAGGAACTGTTAACAGTTATGTTTATTTTTTTGAGGGCTTGACCTTAGCCACTGGCTCTTTTAGTTACTCTTTCACCTTCCTTAGAGATAAAAGATCCTATTGGAGTTGTGGTGATTCAGATGATAAAGCTCCAGGGAAGACTGCTCTTGGACATCTCCCAAAGGATCTAGGTGCCAAATGTCTTCAGAGTCATCATGTGAGATTGGAAGGTGGTCTTGAAATCTTAATCCCAGGCTGGAGGAGAGACTAGGCGGGTGTACTGAAATCATTGCTAAATCTGCAGTTTGGAAAGTAGATTATGGAGCACTGGGAAACCTCATTGTGTTTACAGGATAAAGGAGTCAGAGAGGCTACTCTCTGAAGGAGGAAGCGTAGCTATTCATCTCTGAGGCTGGAGTGCAGTCAGTGTCTAATATTTGAGGCAAGACCCCAGTTTAATTTGTTATGTGGTCGGGGGAGAAAAACGTGTAATCTTGTCTCCTACTAAGGTTGGGGGAAGAGGGCTGGGGGCAGTAGAGGTTTTTGGCTTTTTGATACTGACTCAAGGTATGTAACTTTTTACCTTTTTTTTTTTTTTTAATGTAAGCTTCACCCTCAGTGTGGGGCATGAACACTCATGACTCTGAGGTTAAGAGTCACATGCTGTATCAACTGAGCCAGCCAGGCACCTCTAACTTTTTACTTTTACCCTGCCTTATTCCTTATCAGTGTGTGAGATGGGAAAGGTGGCTCCCCCAGGATTTGGGCATCTTAGGCCAGAGGTGCCAATAAGGACCTTGGCAGATTTTTTTCCTGCGAGGATGGCTTAGCCCTATGGAAAGAATAGCATGGCTTCACTGCTGCTCAGGCACCTCCTTAGTTGCTGTTTGTTGGTTCAGCGAATCATCTTGAGTGCCTGTTTATGTGCCAGCGACTTTGTTAGGTGCTGGGGCTACATTAGGAACTTTTTGGTTCTAAACTCTTTTGGATTAACTGGGGATACGTTCAGGAGAGAGTAGGTGAGGTTGAGTTTCGTGAGTTTGTGGGAAGTAAGGTGCTTGCATGTAAAAGAAATTAGAGAGTATCATGCGCTTCTTTTTGTAAGCATGTTTCTCTGGTATTTACCACCCTTGGAACTTTGTGAATGAAAATTATAAAAAGCAACTAAGCTGGTATCTTATTTGTAGTAAAGACAATGCAGAATGACTTGCCTAACATTTCCTGTTTGTTTTAGAGCCTTGAGCTTTTCTGAATGAAAAAAACTCTTTGAACTTAATGGTCTTGCAGAGTTCTTGGCCATCCCCCCTGTTTTATGAGGTTTCTCTGAAGCTCCCCTCTCAGGGAGCCAGGAGCTGTAGCTTTTGCCTGTTTTCTTCCTGTCACTCTCTGCGGTTGAGGAAAGTCATTTTAACAAGCTTCTAAGAAGTTCTTCTCTGAGGGTTAGGGAGCTGTTGGGGTGATTAGTGTTTGGTTTCTTTCACTTTTTCTTCCTTAGAGCCATTAGGCTCTCTGATGCTTGCCTTTGTGTCTGGTCACTTTAAAGCCAGATGCAGAGGGGGTGGCTCCTTCCCCTGGGAGGGTTACTAGCATTGCCCCAGAAATGGCTCTGGCAGTTGTGGGGTCTCTGCAATTTTTGTGTGTCTTGCCTCTGATGTGGTGTCTCTTTGTCTTTTGTCCCCAGCCTCCGACTATGGTATGAAACTGCCAATCCTGCGTTCCAACCCCGAGGACCAGATCCTGTATCAAACAGAGCGGTACAATGAGGAGACTTTTGGCTACGAAGTGCCCATCAAGGAGGAGGGGGACTACGTGCTGGTGTTGAAATTTGCTGAGGTCTACTTTGCACAGTCCCAGCAGAAGGTGAGGCCTGGTCAGTGGGACATTGCCACTCTTGGATAGTCCCCTGCTATGGGCCAGAGAATGTAAGAGCCTCCCCAGAAGGGAGGAACAGGTGAGCTTTGAGGAGAAGCTGGATTCCTTCTGCCCCTCGAGAAGCGATGTCCCATTGCTCACAAGGCTGCACTTGCCTTGGGGGTTGGTGACAGAAGGCAATGCCAGAATCTTAGTTCTTGGCAACTAACTGATCCTGGTCGTCTTCCTTACTTGTCAGCACCTTCTTGTTTTTTAGCCTTATTCTTTTCCTGTCTCTTCTTATGAATTTCCTTCTTTCCATGTTGAGCTTTTTTTTTTTTTTTTTTTCCATGTTGAGCTTTTTGTTTATATTCTTTGTTTTCTAAGGCCAGTATGAGACCTTGACCATGAAGGAACATGGCTTTGATTTGGCTCATGTAAAGAACTCTTTACCCTTGACTATATCCAGCTCTTTCATTTTAAAAATTATTTCTGAACTTGAAGCCCAAGCAGGTACATGATGTCCAGCTGCTACAGGGAGTATGAAGCTGATGGTTTTGACATTGTCTCTCTTTCTTTTTTTTTTTAATCGTGGAAGGTATTTGATGTGCGACTGAATGGCCATGTCGTGGTGAAGGACTTGGACATCTTTGATCGTGTTGGGCACAGCACAGCTCATGATGAAATCATCCCTATGAGCATCAGAAAGGGAAAGCTGAGTGTCCAAGGGGAGGTGTCCACCTTCACAGGGAAACTCTACATCGAGTTTGTAAAGGTAATGCTCTCCCTCTGCCTTCCCAGCTGAGGAGATGTTTAAAAGAGTGGGGGTGGGGGAATGTTTACTGCTGTGTGGTGCTGACCCTGGTTCTCCCATTTCCCAGGGGTACTATGACAATCCCAAAGTTTGTGCACTCTACATCATGGCTGGGACAGTGGATGGTAAGTGGTGTTTTTAACTTGCTTTTTTGCCTTGGTCTGAAGGATATGATTGAGGAAAGCCTTGGGGGAATAATTTAGCCATTCACTTTTGTATAAACACTTAAAGCCAAATTGTGGGGAATCCAAAGTCAGATGGATGGGGATGGAGTGCAGCATGGTGCTGACCATAGCTTTGGAGTAAGGTCTGTGTTCAGATTTTGCTGCTGCCACTTAATCAGCTGTTTGGTTTTGGACAAATTCCTTTAAGTTCACTGTAAATGGGGCTTAATAATGGTACCTACTGGTGTGCCTTGACCCTCCTAGTCTTGGAATCGCCTAAAACCTGTCCTTATTCTCTTTCTTTGACATCAATTTCCTGGGGGCAGAAAGGGAAAAGGCAAAAGAGGGAGGAGTCTTCCAGCGTTTCGGTGTGCTCTCGGGCATTGCTCAACTGCACTGGACAAAAGTCCACTTCCGAATGTCTCCTTGTCCTTGGGATCCAGCCTTAGGATATATCACTTTCTCAGCATTGAGATGATCCTGGCTGCCAGCTTCCCAGGCTGATTTTTTGCACAGAAAGCTGGTGTCTTAGTGACTTTTCTCTTCCATTCGGCCTCTGTACCCTTTCCCGAAACTCATCCTTAACGCAACAAGGAGCTCATCCTGTTGTCTTGATGTGTCCCAAGATGCTGGTGTTATGACATCTAGGCAGATGTCTTGCCACAAAAACAGATTTGTAGCTTGAGTCCCTAAGGAGCAGGCAGAACAGAGGGGTGGTGTGTGCTGACAACCCAGGGCCCTGTAGCTCAGCTTTTCCTCAGTTGCTGTGTGAATCAGAAGGGCACATGGGATTGTGGAGGCTGCAGAAGGGATTTGAAAAGGTTAAGTTTTGGGCGTCGAGTCATTGCCACTGTTCAGTCCAGTCCTCACGGTTCTGAAGAAGGAGAAAAGGAAGGTGATAGGTAGCCTCCCTGGGGTAGGGCTTCTACTACATTTTAGTTAAATCTAAAAAAGACTGGTGTTTACAGCCATCTGCTATTCTCTAGGCCAGGAGTTGTTTCTGCTACATCTGTTTTTTTGCTGTAGACCTTGCATAGGTCATAGCATCTCTTTATTGTGGCTCATTTATGGCTCTTAAGGGTCTCACTTAAATGGTGTGGGTCTTGGGGCACCTGGGTGGCTCAGTCGGTTGAGCATCCGACTTTGGCTCAGGTTGTGATCTCATGGTTTGTGGGTTCGTGCCTTGCGTCAAGCTCTGTGCTGACAGCTCGGAGCCTGGAACCTGCCTTGGATTCTGTGTCTCCCTCTCTGCCCCTCCCCTGCTCGCACTCTGTCTCTCTCTCTCTCTCAAAAATAAATAAACATTAAAAAAAATTTTTTTTTTTAAATGGTGTGGGTCTTACTTAAAAGATGTCTACTTTCTTGTGTCAGATGTACCAAAGCTGCAGCCTCATCCAGGACTGGAGAAGAAAGAAGAGGAAGAAGAAGAAGAAGAATACGATGAAGGGTCTAATCTCAAAAGACAGACCAATAAGAATCGGGTGCAGTCAGGCCCCCGCACGCCCAACCCCTATGCCTCGGACAACAGCAGCCTCATGTTTCCCATCCTGGTGGCCTTTGGAGTCTTCATTCCAACCCTCTTCTGCCTCTGCCGGTTGTGAGAACAAATACCATCCTGAACAGGGTGAAGGGGTGTGGGAAAGAAACCGAACATGTTGGTTTTGGTTTCTGTATTTTTCACAGTGATTAACAGACAAACAAACAAACAAAACCACACACAAAAATTAAAGGAGAAAAAAAGAGGCAGAGTGGGTAGAGAGCAGCCCTTATCCACCACTGGTCCCAGCCCTGCTTCAGTCCTCGTGCTCTCTTTGTGGCTGGCCCCAGCCGTCTCTTTCCTCTCCAGGGTACTTAAGGTGAAGCAGATCCTCCATGTTCAAGGAGCCCCATCTGCACACCTAGCGGAAAGGACTCTGAACCCAGAGCAGACGTGGTTCCTTTTTTTAGGTTAGAAATTAACAGCAGGGAAATGTCATCTTATTACCTGAGAAGACCAGCGCTGGGAGTTGGGTATGTTCTGAAGTTATGTCCAGATAAGTTTTCAGATGTCCTGGGATTGAAAGTGTGTGTGCTTTGTGTATGTGTGAAGGTGTATAATTTGTATGATAAAGACGAAAACAGAAGGGGGATTAAAAAAGAAAAGAAAAGAAAATTAGATACTTCCTTACTTGGAAGCCTTTCTGGTTTCAGCCCAGTGATGGTTCCACCTTAAGTGTTTGCGCTTTGTCATTGCTTGTCTCCCTGACATATGCCAGTTAGAGGACTGTCTGGTATCCAAGACGATTAGTTTATGTCAGGTCCTCAAGTTGCCTCTGACTTGTTACCACAACAAATCATTTTGATTTCAGTGCCTGTTGGGGACTTTGATTTCTTCTCATTTTTTTTCCCCCTTTAATCTGGCCCATTTGAAATCTCTTCTCTCTCTCTCAATCATCCGCTAAGTTATTGCCAAGAAGGGAAGGCGACCTGGGGATTTGGGGTTCCCTCTGCTTGAATGTCTTATCCTCTACCACCTCACCTTGTTGGTACCTCCCTCCCTCCCTGGATCTCTGAGCCAGCAGCCAGGAGGACCTGACCCAGCAGTTCTTTTACTGGCCCCTTTGTAGGGTCTTGCTGCAGGGGACAGGGATGCTTTCCAGCCTACAGCAACAGAACACTTGACCTTAAAAGTCTTTTCTGGTCTTTGGATTAGAAAAGGCTTATGTTAGCATAACTTAAGAGCCACCTCAGAGACTTGAGCCCTACTAAGTGACTGACCACTGTTTAGAGTGTCTATCTAGTATCTGATGTTCATTTATTCCCATGTCCTTCTGTGTCACAAGTCAACCAGTTCTGGTTTATGCCTAGAGCTGCCCCAAGAAATTAGACTCATTGTCTATATCTGGCCCACTGGCGCCTCTTCCCGATCCTAGCAGTCTACCCCTTTCCTTTCATTTCCCTGTCTGAGCTGCGGTTGGGTTCTTGGTGTGACGGAGCTGAAAGATTTCTAGTCAGCCATAGTCCTGGCAGCTCTGAAGCCAGCCTTAGCATCAAGTGGCTGTCTTCAATTCCCTGGAAAAACTTGTACAGGAAATGAAGATTCCCTGTTGCCTTTCTTTCTGGTCACTGTTATTCTTTTCCCAGTTAGAGCAACAATGAGGGAGGACCCAACCAAGCTACACAGAGTTTTGTGGATGGAAAGCAGCAGGGTTAGCTTCCGCTTGGGCTAGAGCAGCATAGAATCTCAGACCAGGCTCATCTTTTTAGAATGTGTTTAATTTTGTCTTTTTTTTTTTTTTTTTTTTTTTTTTTTAATGTGTTTGAAGAGCTCCACGCATTTGAATTGCTTATGTGACAAAGTAAGTAGGTCTTGGGCTCATGGTCTGGGTTTTGGCTCTTAATGAGTTACTCTGGGCCAGCATTTAGTCCTTTGAGAGTGGGAGCCCTTTATTTTAGCTGTGACTTAGCCCTCAGTAGTAGGGGATTGAGTCAGGCATCTGGATGACTGTGGCCTGAGGCCGCAATAAGAGGAACACTTCCTGGAGTGCTTCACAAAGCTCCCTGCTTTGAAGGATGGCATCCTGTAGCCTTGGTCCGGGGCACCCCTTGCCCAGGGCAATGGACGTCCTGACTAATTGGGCTTCTGATAGTGGCTTTGGTTCCCCTTCCATCAGATCTCCTCAAAGCTGTAGGCCACTGTCAATGGAGTAGACAAGAGGAGGAAGGAGGACTCGCTGCCTCCATTTTGCCTTGTTTGTTAGTTTGCCTGGGTCTTTGAGGAAGGAGGGGTCCCGCCTACTCACCTCAACCCATCCCTTCAGTGACTCAGAGTCTCAGAAGGAAACCCTGGCTCCTGGGGCCATTTCCTAATGGTACTGTAAGCCAAGCAGCTTTGCTTCCAAGCCCACCCCTGTTTCCAAGCTCACTCCTTTCCCCTGAGTCCAGGGATAGGGATGGGCATTTTCCTCTGCTTGTGTCCGAAAGGAAGGAACATCTTTCTATGGCTCACAAAAACTAAAGGAGAAGTGAGGAAACAGGAAGAAGTATGGTGGGGGGCTGGGGTAGAGTCCCCTGGAGCCAAGTCCACCCAGCTAACAGCTGCCCGGGGCTGGTCATAGCTGGCCCATGATGCTGAACTTGAAAGCTTTTTTTTTTGTTCGGGGGGGCGGGGGGGAGCTCCTTCAAGATGATATAGGTACATGAAGTTTAGGTTAAAGGGGTGGGGTGGGGCACTCTTTATTTTTATTTTTGTATTGTGTACGTCACAAATTACTCTGTTCGTCGTTTGCTTTTTGCACTGTTTGTTCTGCCTGTATTTTGAGCTAGTGCTAGGACCAGGCAGCTACGCTGTAGGGAGTCTATCTGGGGTTGGGGAGGTGATGAGGGATGCCACTTAGCTCTGGGGAAGGGGAGGCCTGGACTCTTCTACTGGATCCATGCACTGTCCTAGGCTTTTAGATCTCCCTGAGCCCAGCTGGCCAAAGCCAAGAGCAGACGGCCAAGATGAAACTCCTTTTGCCAGGAATGTGGCTTCGGTTCAGTTTCTGGGTGGACCACATTAAGATGTTCTGCTGGGGATAGACTGAGAGTCTTCAGTGTAGCTCTGATTTGGGTCAGGGGCCAGCTGGCCTTTTTGGGTTTCACTCATGCTGACTGAAACATCCTGCCAGGAAATAATCTGTGGGACTCATGTCCCCTAAACCAGATCCATATTTCTGTAACATCTCCACTATGGAGGAGAAGCTGCTCAGTGGATATCTTGAATTCTGGTGACTTGAAAAATGGTTATCTTCGAGTGTCAGTGGTGTTAGACTCCCGGGTGGTGGGGGTGGGGGCGGCACAGGGCCTGTAGGGTCACTACCGGCTGGTTTGAGAATGTAACCTTTTCTCTTTTTTCCACTGTTTGCCTAAGAGATACTGGCCTGAAATTGGGAGAGCACATTAGAGGTCAATTAGGCTTTGAAGAGATGGGGTGAAGTTCAAGTTAAGTTTACCTGCCCCTTTCTGTGTCTGGAAACTAATCTGGTTTTGGAATTGTGTTTTGACTTCTTTATCTTTTTAGAGAAGCTTCTGTTTTAAGGAATTTCTCTTCCTTCTTATCCTGCTTCTACTTTCTCCTGGGAAGACCTGTCCATGGCTTCTAGAATCTCAGTTGAACTTCAGAAAACAGCAGCAGTATTTTCCCTTTCCTAGCACATATACTCCTTTCTCTAGAAATTGGCTCACCTTGGGAAGACCAGGGAAAGAGTCCACGGGTTCTCTACCCTCCCTGGAGATTGGGGCAGGACCCACCCCGGTCAGCACAGTGCCTTTTCCTCTCCTGCTCTGAGCCAGGGTGGGCATTCCCTTTAGATTCAGGTCTGGGCAGGGGTCTTACAGTCCCTGCCGTGGGGCTGCTTCCCCATCCCTTTCTCCCCCTCCCCTTTGCTGGCCGGCTCTAACCTAATTCAAGTGTCTTCTTGCCTCGAGGAGCCTTAGTGGCATCAAGTGGCAACATGTAATATTGTCCTCTATGCCTCTCCAAAGCACCTAGGAGAGCAGGTGAACTTTCCAAAGTGAGAGAGTAACAGATGCTCCTGTTCAAAACAAGGGGAGGAGGAGGAGATGCTTGGGCCTCCTTCTGCTGTGGCCCTGGGGGAAAGGAGCCTGGGGTAAGGCTCAGCGATAGTGCGGAAGCAGAACCAGAAACACCCGGGATCTGTTCGGAAATCTTAGAAGTCTGCTTCTCTTCTATGGAAAGATATAATTAGGGATCAAAGAGCTCTAAAAATATTGCAAAGAAGCCTTAATGTTCAAGCTTCAGAGAGATCAGAGTAATTTCTCCCGTTCTGTCCGAGCTAGGACTCTTTCTGTATTTAGACCTCTTCTGGGGCAAGAGGGCTAGATTTCCTCATTTTATTACGAGACCAGATTGGCATCAGTGGGTCAGCTGCCCAGCTAGGGCGGATTTCTTCTTTGTACGTGGGTGGCTCGCTGCCGATCTAGTTTGTCCTTCCCCAGCTGCCTTTTGGGTGGCCTGCCTTCGGCTGCCAAATCATTTTGATAAGAGCAGATAATTTGGGGACTGGCTGGACTGGCAGAAGAAGAGCAGGATGGATCTCTTGGGACAGTCCCCTCCCACCCCCCACCTCCTCCAGGATCATAAAGACAAGGAGCCAGGATCGTGCCGGCAGCCAGGGAAACAGGAGTCCTGTTAGAGTTGGCAGGGAGGGCCCTGGCACCTCTCACATCCAGGCAGTCTTGTGAGGTGGGGGCACACAGCACCAGGAGAAGCAGAACTTCGTTCTCACCTCTATTTTGAGCTTCAGTGCTGTATTTCAGTATGAGGGAAAACAACAACAAACCGAAGTGTGCTTTCCGTCCTTTGAAAGGACAACTGTCAGGAAAGGAGAGCCGAGTTGCCAGGTGGGAGGGGAGAATTGGCAGGGAGAGTCTTTACGGCAAAACCAGGAATGAGGCGTTCTTGACTCCTCTTCCCTGGCATGTTACGATCCAGGGAATGAAAAGAAATTTGACCCTGGATTAGTTCCCTCTTTGGATCCTCCTTCCACCACGTTCTCACACACTAGGACCAGCTGCCCATTCTGAGCTCAGAGCAGCCTCTTCAACAATTATTGGCCTAACCTGGCTTGTCAGGAAACCACCCCTGCCTCCCTTCCCCCCCTCCCCCGCCCCCCCATTGGGCCTGGCTGCTCTGTTCTATACCAAGTACTGGAGAAGAGTGGCAAGTTCTTAGTAGGCCTGGTAGCTCCTAGATTCCCATCCTCTCCCTGCCGCGGCGAAACAAACTGTAGCCACAACATGCATTTGCAGCAGCACAGTGAGATGTGATTGAGGGGCTTTGAACCTGGCTGGCCCGGGAAAGCAGTGGGGGGTGGATAGAGCTGTCTTTCCTTCTGGGCTGTCTCCATCTGTCCCTACCCCTTACATGCCCCATCCTACTCCCACCAAAAAGTAAAAAAATCAGGATGTTTTTCACTGTCCATTGCTTTGTGTTTTAATAAACAATTTGCAGTGACACTGTTGAGATTGAGTTTGAACTTGATTGCGAAGAGGTGAAGTGATTGGGTGGGAAAAGGGAGACATGGGGGCTCACTTAGCTGCAAAGGGCTCTCCTGGGACAAGACCAGCGGCTTTTGTCCATTTTAGCCTCGTGTCTCTTGCTTTTGTTTTCGCCGGGATGTTTGGTTAAGAGAATGAAGTTCTGTAAAACTGCCTGGCCATTTCAGCCAGCAGTGCATTCAAGGGAAAATAAACAGTTGTTTTGTTTTGTTTCCACTTTCAGTGGAATGCCAGGCCATGACTCGACTCTCCCTCCCAATGCACATCTTTCCCTCAGCTTCCGTGACAGCCTGTGGACAGACCGAGCCCTGGGACGATTTTCTCTGCTTTCTCCTTTTCAGGTGTGTTGTCAGTGTTGAGTATACATTGGGAAGGATGTATATGCAGAAAGAGCAGGAAGGATTTTTTTCCCCTGTAATGAATCTACCTTGTTCACAGCTGAGGAGCATGAAACTCAAAAAACTTCATTTACCCCAGGCTAGTCAGTAAACAGTGAAGCCAGGTTTCAAATTCAGTCTATCTGCCTGCAAAGCCCCTGTTCTCTCTAAGCTATAAGGATAATTGTGGATATCCCTTAATGGAGCCCTTGAAATGGATGAGGCACAGTGCCAAGCACTTTTACAGAAGTTATTTCTGTTTAATCTTCAACAAAACAGTTGGTATTAGCCTTACATAGGTGAAGTGACTTGCCCAAGGCCATAGAGCCAGCCTAGACGGAGCTAGGACTTTACACCAGGATTCTGGCTCATCATTACTCTCTATTAGTCCGATTACCTGTCCTTTCCCCACCATGCTATGTGACTGGCTCCAGACTCCAGAACCTACCTGCTGTATTTCTCCAGCAAGAATGGAGGCTGCTGGTACCAGGAGAGTTTGGCCTACTTCCCTCAGTTATCCCTTAAAGGGCAGAATTCATTGCTCAGCTCCAAGAATGAGGCCAGTGTTGATGGCGTCTGTTCTCAGGGCCCAAATAAACCAGGAGGCCCACAGAGCCTCTTTCTTAGCTCGAGCCCACCCATAACTGGAGTTCTTTACTAATTCAGACCTAGCTGTTACTATTTCAAGTAGCTTTCTGCGAGCTGCCAAATGGGGGAAGAGACCTGAAGAAGCCTTGCTCTAGGGAGTTGCAGGGAGGAAAACTGACAGAAGATCTTGGGCCAAGTGCTGGGGGTTGGGTGAAACCGCTCCTTGGGTCCAGATCTTAATCTCGCGAAGGAAATCAGGCTCCCGGTTGGCTGGAGCCGGTGTGTCGGACCTTTCTCCATACTTAGTACCCCACCCCCCCTCCATCCCGTGTAGAGGAAGAGAGAGGAGTTTTCTCCACATTTACTGGAAAGCTCGTTGCTATTAGCAGTGGTGAGGGGTCAAGGCAGAGAGGACGTGGAGCAGGGAGGTTCTGCAGTGGGATTGCCTCTGTTCTCTGACAGCCTGAGGTGGTAGACACCTCACTGCAGGACTCTGGCCCTAGAGTCTTAGTTTTGTTTGTTGCCACCCACTTATATGTTAGTAAAAAATAACCCCACTTGCTCTTTTGGCTTGGCCTTGTGCTAAGACTTGCTGTCCTGGGTCTCCTTGCCGCTGCCACTGGAATCCATGTGTGGCTTCCTCAATCAAGCCTGGTCCCCAGCTCATTTCCCCTCAGCTGTCTTCAGTCACCATGCTCTCCCATCCAGCTCCACCTCTTCTCCCCATCTGGTGTGCCTGCCCTCTGCTGAGGGGTCCTGGAGAAAGGCCGCTGAAATATATTGGCATCGTGACCACTCACGATTCACACCCCCTGGTACCAGCATCGTGCTTTCGTTGCTGGTTTTGATCTCTTCACTACATCCAGGGAAGATGTGTGACTAGCTTGACTTATAAAGGAGGAAACAAAGGCTCAGAGGGGATAGATGACCTGCCCGAAGTCACATAGCTGGTAAGTGACAGAGTGAGGAGTGGGACTAACCACACACTCATGCTCTTAATGCCATGATGTGCTGTTCTTTAAAAAACGAAACAAAACAAAAAACAATTAAATGAAGGTAACTGATGATGCTGGGTGATGGTTAAATGGAGGTTTATTATATCATTCCCTTTTCTGAAAAAGAAAGTAACTCTTTAAGATGTAGTGATACGGGAAATACATGAGCATTTTTTTAATTTAAAGGTATATGGATGCCAAATCTGAAAACTTCTCATTGTCATACCTACTCATCTAATCCCTAGAGGAGAATATAGGTGATGGTCTGGTGGATATCTTTCCTTTTATATGTATTTTATATGTACATATATTTATATGTATATGCATATATACATATACACATATTGATACAGAATTTTTTTTTAATGTTTATTTTTGAGACAGAGAGAGACAGAGTATGAGCGGGGAGGGGCAGAGAGAGAGGGAGACACAGGATCCGAAGCAGGCTCCAGGCTCAAACCGTCTGTGCACAGAGCCCGATGTGGGGCTCGAACTCACAAGCGGTGAGATTCTGACTTGAGTGGAAGTCAGACGGTTAACTGATTGAGCCACCCAGGTGCCCCTACACAGATTTATTCTGCACATGTGCACATGTTTCTTCAGAATCCATTAGGGAATTATTGGGTCAAACATTATATGCATTTAAAAATTTGGAAGTACTGCCCTCCACAAGGCTCCATGAGTTTTCACTCACCAAGCTTGTGCTGTATGACTTGGGAATATGCGAGAAATCCCTTTTGGAAACAGGTGGGATATAAATATAAATTCTTGCCTTGTAAAAACAGCCCTCAGCCAGGGAGATGGTGACTTGGCTACTAGGGAAGTTACCAGTTCTCAGTCCCAGACCACAAGGCATGCCTGCAGTCCCAGCTTTGACCCGCCAGTTCGATGCATGCCACCTTTAGGAGGGAGTAGGAAGGAGGACTGAAGTTCCCAGTGTTTGCAGAAAAAGCCCTCTGATGTCTTGCTTACCTTGGTTGCACCAGCACCAGGCCCCACCTGCCTGGCCTGGTTTGAGTCAGACTGCCTGGCTACCCTGGGACTGCCCTGGAAAATAGCCACTGTCACACCTCTTACAGCAAGGAAAACAACCAGGAGAGGGACTTGCAGAGCTCAGAGCTGGGGTGAAAGAGTCTGGCCTGTCCATGCTGGCCTTCCCGCATCTAGCCCAGGGAAACCTTGGGTTAAAACTTGCTAATCCGGTAGCTCTGTGTTGTCCTCTTTTCTCCAAACATGGTGTTAGTTTATGTACTTTTCAAAAAACACTTTTTAAAAAAGCCTTTTGATACGCCTTAGAAAGATTGGTGAAGAGAAGTAGCGACAGATTGGAGTTTATAGCCCTTATTCTTCCTACTCCTTCCATGTATGTGTGTGTGTGTGTGTGTGTGTGTGTGTGTGTGTGTGTGTGTGTATGAACAAAGGTTCATAGGTAGTGACCCGAGAGAGTATAGGCCCCAGCTCCAGCTCCCTATGTAGGAGTTTTTATTTAATTTTCTTTTGAACAGGAAAAAGTGATCACATGTGAAGTTGCTTTTAAATTTTAAGAGAAGATAAGGCTACTTTGGTTTAACGTTTTCCTTCCGGACAAAGATCCTAAGATGTATATTTTTTAAATATATAAGCAACCCATGATCGTATGCTGGTGACAAAATAGTGCATAAGTAGCTCTCATGTCAAAAGTGACTATATTCTCTTTTTAGTTTGTTCCTCCTAATACTGTCTCCTCCCCCGAGGGAACTACGCTTAACACTTTAGTGTATCTCAAGATCTCTTCCTTTGCAGTTACAAATGCAGATCCATATATTCATGTCCTTTTTATTTTATTTATTTTTACTTTCTTTTTTTTAAGTTTATTATTTTGGGAGAGAGAGCATGAGCATGCAAGCGCCAGGGGGTGAAGGACAGAGAAGCCCAAGCAGGCTCTGTGATATCAGCACAGAGCCTGTGAAGGGGCTGGAACCCATGAACTGTGAGATCATGACCTGAGCCAAAATCAAGAGTCCATGCTTAACCAATTGAGCCAGCCAGGTGTGCCCCACCCCCTTTTGTTTTTCATGTCCTTTTTATTTTAAACAAATGGGATTCTGTGCCTTGTCCCCCCTGTCTCCTCCTACCTCCAATATGTCTTTAAGCTCTCTCTATACTGGTACATATAGATGGATCTCATTCTTTTTTTTTTTTTTTTAAGGTTTTTTTTTTTTTTTTTTAACGTTTATTTTTGAGAGAGAGCACACATGCGCGAGCACACTTGAGCAAGTCTATGTGCTGACAACAGAGAGCCTGATGGGGGGGCTGGAACTCACAAACCGTGAGATCATGACCTGAGCTGAAATCAAGAGTCAGATGCTTAACAGACCAGCCACCCAGGGGCCTGGGATCTCATTCTTTTTAACAGCTGCATAACTTGAATGGATGCAACTGTAATTTATTGTAATTTTTCAATGTTGCAAATGGTCCTGTGGTAAACATCTTTGCACTAAACAAGTATGTGCATAAAAGGGGTAATACATTTGTTACCATCCCTAGAAAGAGAAAAGTGGGGGATCCAGGTAACTATTCTTGAGAACTCTGAGAACAAAGGTTCAGTGAGCAAGTGAGTGGGAAATGGCTGCATTCTGAGCCTCCCTCCTGGTGATTCACAATTAAGTAGCATATTAAAAGTTCTGGAAATTCTTCAGTAACCACTCACTGCTGAGTGGTTTTAAAAGAGTTGTTTGCAAAGGGAAGGACTTTAATTCTTTGTACACATCTATTAAAATTTTCCTGAACGGTTTGGTAAATGCCACCGTGGTAATCTCTCAAAGACAGGACAGTTTTTAGATAGGAACTTGGCCACATACTGTTCCACCAGGCTGGGCAGCTGGGGTGTAGTAAGGTTTGGATTTTGTCCAGGAACGAGGCTAGGTCTGTCAGCCCCTCCCAAGCCCCTTACATAAGGTGAGAAGGACACAGCAAAGCCTGGCATAAATTAAGTGTTGAGGCTGACCATGGGGGGAAAGGTGGAGTTTCACTCTGGCCTAAGTCTGGGTAAGATGTGATACCACACTTAGCAGACACACTACATCAGTTGTAGGCCCAGGCCTCCGACACAGAAGCCTGTTGATCCAGAATCCCTAGAGAAGGAGCCAACCTGGGATGTGAGAGGATGGCCTCAACCCACCCTTCACCCACTCAACCCCCTGACCCACCTCTTCCAATTGGTGAAGTCATGGTTAACTTCCAGGGCTCAGTGCAGATGTTGCCTCTGTGAAGCCTCTTCCCGATTGGCCAGACCACTCTTGTGTGTTCCGGTAGCATCTTTGCTCTACCTCTTTTTAGAGCAGTTGGCCATCTGGCTCCTCTTTGAGTTCATTCATACTTACTGGGTTGGTCAAGAGGAAGGGCCACATAATGAATTGTGTATTTCACAGTCTGTCCCAGCAAAGGGGAAGCTCCTTCATAGTGGAGCATTCCTTCACTCACTCACTTATTATTGAGCACCTACTGTGTCAGGCATTAGCTGGACTGCCAGAATACAATAGTGAGTAAGGTGGACCCAATCCCAGTCCTCATTCATATTCTTACATTCCCTGTAGTCTAGCACAAGGTCGAGCCCAAAGCCTGGCACAGTAGGATTTAGAAACTGTAATCTGGAAAGGTGCTTTTGCAAGGCAAGCACTTTTAACTTCTGTGCTACAGATTAAGAAACTCTCTCAAGATGCCTTGTCTATAGTTTATATGACAGAAAGTCATTTGACTGTATGAAATATTTTAAAGACATTTGAGGTGAGGTGACTTTGGGGACCTGATGGAGAGTCTTGGGGGTTGGCACCCCAGCCACCCTCGTGGCTTACCACCTGGCTGGGCCCAAGCAGGCGAGACGGCAGCCGGCCGCTGACCCGCAGGCCCCGCCCCCGCCCCCGCCCCACCCCTCCCCAGGTGCCACCCCGGGCCCCGCCCCCGCTCTCCATAGTTACGGCGCTGCGGAGGCGGCGGCCATCTTGGCGGCGGAGCGATGAGCGGGTCGAACCCGAAGGCTCCGGCCGCGGGGTCAGCGGCTGGGCCGGGGGCGCTGGTGGCCGGCAAAGAGGAGAAGAAGAAGGCAGGCGGCGGTGTCCTGAACCGACTCAAGGCGCGGCGGCAGGCGCCCCCCCACGCGACAGAGGACGGCATCGGGGCGGCGGTCACGGAGCAGGAGCTGCTGGCTCTGGACACCATCCGGCCCGAGCACGTCCTGCGCCTCAGCCGGGTCACCGAGAGTGAGTGCCCGCTCGGCCGCGCCCTGCCCTCGCGCTGGGCCCCGGGCCCCTTGTCGCCTTCAGCGGAGCCGGCCGCTCGCCGCCTGACCGGCCCGGGGGTCCACCCTGTGGCCCCCTCGGTCGGCCAGGCCGCGCCGCCGGCCACTCCGCCGGGCGAGCTCTGCGCCTCCCACCCTCCACTAGCCTAGGTTGGGAAGGGGTTCTCTTTGAGCTTGACTGAGTTCCCCTGCGTCCAGCCACGCCAGGCTTCTCCTGGGCCGGCCGCAGCTGGGCCTCCAGGCCGGCCGTTCTCCTCCTCAGCTGGATCTGTGTGGGTAGGGAGCCCCCCCTTAAGCTTAACTGGATCCTCTTGACCCTGGTAAGTGGGACTGCTGCCCCCTCATCCTGGAAGACCCACAGGTATCAGTGAAGTTCCTGGCCAGCCAGCCTCCCTCATCCTGCCCACTTCCAGCTTCTGCAGCGTCTGCCTGCCCAGACCCCTACCTTCTTCCTCCGCCTTTCTGCACCCCGGCCCCTGACAGCCCCCCTCTCCAGCCTGGCTTGACCGCCCTACCTCTTTTGGTCCCAAGCCTTGTCCCTTTGTGTGCAGGGGCGTTCTTCCTTCCTCAAACAGTGGCATTTCATGCAGATTTTAAACAGCCACATTAAAAAGTATGTTGATAAAGTTTCAGTTTATGTACACGATCCAAAATGTGACTCCTGCTCTTGACACGTGTTCTAGTGAATTGGGAATGTGTCCTGCAACCATTCTACTACACCTTTTCATGGATGTAGGTACGGGTGGGAAGAAACATATTGCCCACCCCCCTGTCCTGGTTCTCCTTCCTTTCTCTGTTCTCTTCCAAGCCGAGCCCTGACCTGATGCCCTTTGTCTTGCTATTTCTTCCCCAGAGTTTGCAGTCACCTTGTTAGACCCTGCTGCCCTCCACACTTCTAACCCTGCAGCACCCGCACTCCCGCCGCGGACCTAAGGCTGCCACAGTGTCCTCTGCTGAACGGCTTTAGCTGTCAGCCTGGGGCCGCTCGGGTGTACTCAGGGAGCTGGTGGCAGCTCCAGTGATGTGGGGATGGGAGTTCAGGCGGTGGGCCTTGGTCCAGCCAGTATGAAAAGGAATTCCCATCTCTTAAGAGGTTTAACCTGATTCTGGATATTTCCATGTCCCCATTTGCCATCACTGTTTGGGTCGGGCCTGTCCGTTGCATGCCTGAGTATATCTTTAGTAGGTCTTGCTCTTCAGTTCTGACCCAGTTTTCATTCGGGGCCCTGAATGTATAGAAGTGCTCATCACCTGAGCCTTCTAACCTCCTACTTTCTCCTCATACCAAGGGGGAATCAGGCCGTTGTAATGCCTGGCCCTAAGCAGTGTTCTTGGTGGGCAGAGGTCCTGTGTAGGGGCTTGGGATTGGTGCTGTGGCTCAGATTCATGTCAGCAGCCTACTGGAGAAAGCCACAGGTCAGAGCTTGGTGACCTCTGGATTTTGTTAGCCTGTCCCGTTCAGTTGTGTATGGAGTACCCTCTAAAGGTGCAGAACCTTCCTCAGTCTTTTTCAGATTTAGGAAGTAATCAGGAGCTCTTCAGTTTGCCATCATGCGGTCAGGAGTCATCATAGAAAGAAATCAGCAAAGTTTTCTCTGATCAGTACTGTATTGACCAGCTGCTCAGGTTGTCAGAGGTTCCACGTTACTTTGGCCCAGTACCCTCACCAGCCAGTCTGTCCTGTCACCTGTGTAGATGTGGCCCACTGCCTGATTTGGTACAGCCCACAAGCTGAGAATGGTTTTTACAGTTTTAAATAGTTCGGCAGGGGAGGGGGAGAAGTCTTGCCCCACATGGTTCCATGCAATTCGTATTTCAGTATCTGTAAATACTTTTATTGGACTACAGCTATGCTCATTCATTTGTGTGTTGTCTGTGGCTGCTTTTGCGCTACAGTGACAAGAGTTGAGTGGTTGTGATAGAGACAGTGTGGCCCCAGAGTCTAAATTATTTATGATCTGGCCCTTTGCAGAAAAAGTTTGCTGCTCTCTGCTTTGTGATACTAATGGCTGGCAAACAAGTACTATATTAGCCATTAGATTAGCATGAATGTTTTTAAATGGATTTCTAAAAAAAATTCTGTCCTGTTGTGATATTCAAGGGGTTTCCAAAGGAATCCCCTTATACTATCCCTGTTTCTTAAAGGGTTATGATAATCTTTCATGCAAACCAAATCCATGCTCTTTTTTTCTTTCTTTGATCCCCTTATTCTCTTCCTGCAACATTTGCTTTTAACGTAAGGGGAAGTTTTTGAGTGTATTTTAAGTGAGTTGTGTAAGAAAAAAACCTGAGTTTGCTTCAAAACTTGAGGAAGAAATGAATGGTAGTTTTGGATGATTATTTAACAGCATTGGTGTCTCTCTCTCTCTCTCTCTCTGTCTCTCATTTCAGATTATTTATGTAAACCTGAAGATAACATCTACAGTATTGATTTCACCCGCTTCAAAATTCGAGATTTGGAGACAGGGACGGTGCTTTTTGAGATTGCCAAACCTTGTGTTTCAGGTAGGCCTCAGTACTGTAGCAGTCACTTCAAAAGGTCCTTGAGGCTCGAATTTGTGTGTACCATTGCATCCTGTGGCATGGACTCTGGCGTGTCCACTTCCTTGCCTCCTCCTGAAGCTTCGGCTGCCAGGTGCCCTGGTTTGCAGCTGCGCTAAGAGGCTGATGTTTGCCGAGTATCTGCTCTGTGCTGGGCGCTGTGTCCCACATGTTTCTGTTTACATCAGGTCACGTGATCCTCACGTCTCTGTGAGGAGCTGTTACTCCCATTTTCCAGATAAGGAAACTGAGTCTCAGAATTTCCAAGTGACTTTCCCACGGTCCTGTGCTCATTCCTCTTACCATGTTGCCTCTGTTTAGGAAAGGAAGCCTTGGAATTAAAAGTACAATGAAGAAAGCTCACCTGAGCCGTGTGTCCTGGGGACACTGGAAGGGTCATGCTGGGGGTCCCAGTCCAGGCTCACCTGTCTTCTCGCTCGCTTTCCTTTCAACAGTGCCTTCTATTTTCTTGTAAGGCCTAGTTTGGATGTTAATCTCCACCATTTTCTGGAGGAACAGAAAGCCCAGACCTATGAACTCATCTACTTGGGATTCCTTAAATTAGCCTTGAATAGATGCTTCCTGTGTTGTAGTGCACGCAGCTCCAGGGTGGTTCCTCTCTGGCTAGCCAGGCCACATCAAAGTCTTTGGAGCTCATCACTGGAGACGGAGCACCCCCTGGAGTTAGTTACTGGAACACCAGCACAGATGACTGCAGTAGCCACTGAGGTCTGAATCAAGAATTCTTTTTGCAAAACTCTTCTCATATGATTTGCTACTCAGAAAGAGCCTGTAAATTTGGTAAGGCAGGTGTTAGTAGCCCAGACAGGTCGAAGGGCTTTCCTGAGAAGGTCTCGGCTCAGGTTCATTGCACAGGCAAGGCTAGAGCCCTGGTCTTCTCACCCCACCTGGCATCCTTCATGCTCTCATAATCTAGTGCTGACCAAGGCACCTGAAGGCTCCAGCTTGTGGATACTTAGCTGGTATTGGGAGGATCAGGGCCAGGCAGCCTCCTGGGTCTGTGGTACTCACGTCCCTACGCGAAATGTCCCAGTACTTTGGATGTTTTGAGGACCCCATGGCCATTTCAGATGTGTGGACTTGGACTAGGCTGGGCCCAGAGTAGTCATTTCAGTACAAAACTGAACTGTCTCAAACAGGGAGGCTACAGAACTTGTAAAGACACCTTGATTTTTGGGGCGCCTGGGTGGCTCAGTCGGTTGAGCGTCCAACTTCGGCTCAGGTCATGATCTCACGGTCCGTGAGTTCAAGCCCCGCGTCAGGCTCTGTGCTGACAGCTCAGAGCCTGGAGCCTGTTTCACATTCTGTGTCTCCCTCTCTCTCTGATCCTCCCCTGTTCATGCTCTGTCTCTCTCTGTCTCAAAAATAAATAAATGTTAAGAAAAAAAAAATTTATAAAAAAAAAAAAGACACCTTGATTTTCAACTTCTCCAGTCTTTACCTGTAAGGATCTTGATTCACTTAGAATATGCTCACACTGAATCAGTACCCTCCTACTACACTTGTTCTGATGAGTTTGAATCCCTGAGATTTGGTCTGATTCTCTCTGAATCACATTGTTGGAGTGAGGGCTCTAGAGTCTCTGGCTCTGAACGCCTGCTCCATCTGGTTCCCCATTTGCTCTTGGGCTTGTGATAGGCAGAGGGATGTTTGGGGTTAAAAAAGACAGAAGTTGCACCCACATTCAGCCAATACCTGGAGAAAATTTTTTTGTGGGATACTGGATGGCTACTAGTGGGAACTATCTCCTTGTTCACATTAAAATGGTTCTCTGATTCATTTTATAAAACTTCCATTTCCTGGGCTCAGGAATGGACTAGACTCACCCTCAGTCAGGTCCAGCATGTTGGCTCATTGCTTACCTACCTCACTGTTTCCCAGGTTGTCAGTGTCTGATTTGGCATGGCCTGGGATAGGCATTACAAGGCTGTAGGCCCATGTCTTCCATTTAAATGACAAGATTATGTCTTGGAGCTTGTCTTTGCTGCCTGTCAGAAAGTTTTGTGTTCTCTGAACTCGCCTTTGGTTAGCAGCTAGCACTGCGACCTGATAACTATGTATAATATAGACCATGCCAGGGACCTAGTACCCAGCCTGTGTTTCAAGCTTCACTCTTAGGATACGTCCCAAGCCACTCAACTACCTAAAAGGTAAATAGCTTAATGTTTATAAGAACAAGCTTCAAGTCAGATGGACCTGGGTTCAAATCCCTGTTCCCTCCGTGTACTGTTTGGGGAAATTTGAACTTGCTGCTTAACCACTCTGGGCTTCTGCATCCTTATCAATAAGATGGAGATAATGATGACTCTCCACAGGGTTGGGAGGATTCTGTGAAATGATCAGCGCAGGGCCTGCTATGTAGCAAGCGCCCAGTAAATATCAGCCATCCTGCCGTTGGTGTTAGTGCTGTTAATTGATTGTGTTGTTTGGTGGCGCTGAGACAGTATGCTCAGGATTCCTTGTGCTCTTTCAGACCAAGAGGAGGAGGAGGAGGAGGAAGGTGGAGATGTGGATATCAGCGCGGGACGTTTTGTCCGCTATCAGTTCACACCGGCATTTCTCCGCCTCCGCACAGTCGGAGCTACGTGAGTACCAGTATTTCTGGAGGGAGAGCACTCGTTTGTCCACAAAGAATGTTCTTGGTTGGGTTCTGGGTTGGCTTTAAAGAAGGGAGGAGGCAAAGTAGGGCTCACAGAGATTTATTTTGCAGAGTGGAGTTCACAGTGGGAGACAAACCTGTGTCAAACTTCCGGATGATCGAGCGGCACTATTTCCGGGAACGCTTGCTGAAAAACTTTGACTTTGATTTCGGCTTCTGCATCCCCAGCAGTAGAAACACTTGTGAACATATCTATGAGTTTCCCCAGCTTTCTGAGGATGTCAGTATGTATCCCCTGACTTCTTCCCCGTCCTAAATTCTTAGGACTAGAAGGAACAAACTTTGGAGTCTATCTGGTCCAACACCCTCATCTGGCAGAGGAGGGAGGTAGTGACATGATGCCTCTCCGGGCATTTGACCTCAGGCTTCTCATTTCCTAGTGCTCCTGTCTAGGGTTTCAAATTCTGCCTGTATGGGAGCATCAGAGGTTTTAATAATGCAGGCCATCTGCTTTGGGTGCCTGCTGCAGGGAAAGGGGGTGACTGAGGAAGAGGAAGCGAGGGCCATGATGATTTCTGGGACTAGGGTTAGCCGGAGCGCCTCTCCGAGCCTCCGTTAGGCTTGCTTTTCCACTGTGTGCTAGTCATTGGCTTCTGCTCGGCGCTCCTTCTTTGCCCTCCCCTTTCTCCTTAGAGGGAGAAGCTAAGCTGGGGACTCAATAGAATCAGAGGTCTGGGGGCCTCGTCTTTCCCATTCCCTGCAAGTAGAGGTTGCGTAGATAAACTGTCAGAATAGAGCCACAGGAAATAGGGAGGTTTTATAGGGTTTGGAACAGAAGGAATGGCTGGATGGAAGTCACGTCTTAGGGAGAGTAATCCTGTAGTCCTGTGGAGGAAAAGCTGGGGAGGCACCAGAGGGAGGAGCCGAGGCAGGGGAAGAGGTGGACAGGGGAAGAGCAGCCTTTATCAGTTCCCATGACTCTGGTGGAGCTCTCTCAGGCTGGCATCTGTTAGTAACCAGGGAAAATGGCTCCAGAACATTGAGAATATGAGCGGGAGCCTGTGAATAGTGTGGGGGTTTGGCTGAGTTGTAGGGAAGGATCTGCATATACTGACTGGTTTTCTCAGAATCCCATGTCCTTAAAATTGTTGTATTCTGAAAGCCAGAATGTTCTTCACTCACATGGCAGTGCTGCTTTTAGGTAAAATGAGGATTGCTGCCTGGGGTGGGCTGTTTATGACAGCATCTGGTCCTGGTTTTAAACCCGCTCCCCAAGCTGTGCCAGGATATGTAGATACTTGCAAGGAAAGATTATGCATAGTAGTACAAGTTTTTACCCAAGGTGGTAGAACTCTTCTTCTTGAAAACACATAAGCTAAAAGAGTGTGGAGGTCAATATTCTGGATATGAACCAAGTAACTTTGGCCTAGGTGGGTCCAAAGGACTTTCAACAGTCCGTTTCATCTTTTGAGACCTGTGGTAAACGAGAGTGTCTCCTCCAGAGGAACCAAAATAGCTTGTGATCGTTAACTCAGAACTGATCAGAGGTAGTGACTGTTAATTATCTTGACTTTCCAGAATGGTTAAAGAGGCCTGGGCAGCTGCCTGGACAAATGAGATTTAAATCTGGATCCCAAGACAAGCAGACCTTTTGCTGAATCTTTTGCGAGTTAATACCCTGAGCCATCCCCGGAAAAGGCTCCTTGCCCTTTGTCACCCCTCACTCATGTATACCTAGGATTCCTTTGGTTGTCAGGAGTGCCCATGGGAAGTGGGCACAGTGAGGCACAGCTTTTGGAATTTGGACCAGAATGTCTAGAGGTGGGGAACAGACCAGAAGTACTGAATAAACAATGTGCAGTAGTCCATGTTCGGCAAAGGGTAATCCTGTTTTCCTGGGGTTCCGAGTACGAGTCCAGGCTCGAGATGCTCAAGGAGTGCCATGTCAGAGAGAGGATTGCATCCTTGTGTTGAAGTGGGTATCATGTTTAAGTTGGGGGCCTCTTTGGTTCTCTCCAGCTCTCTAAGCCTGGCCCCCTCTGTTCTGACCTCGTTATTCTAACAGTATACGCACATGTTCTGGAGGGCTGGACTATGAATTTTAGAGGGGGCACTAATTTTAATTTTTAAAGAGGTTTTTTTTTTTAATTTTTTTTTTTTTTTTTTTTTTTTTAGAGAGAGAGTGGGGAAGGGGGAGAGAGTGGGGAAGGGGCAGAGATGGGGGGAACAGAGGATTCAAAATGGGCTTTGTGCTGACGGCAGAGAACCTGATGCAGGGCTTGGACAGGGCTCGAACTCACAAACTGTGAGATCATGACCTGAGCTGAAGTCTGATGCTTATCAGCTGAGCCACCCAGGTGCCCCTAGGGGGGATACTAAGTTTTCCCCCCACCAATTCTGTGCGGCAGACTCACGTGTAAGTCTTTGCTTTTTCCCTTTCTCTGACCTGCAGTTCGTCTGATGATTGAAAATCCCTATGAGACCCGTTCTGACAGCTTCTACTTTGTTGACAACAAGCTGATAATGCACAACAAGGCCGATTATGCCTATAATGGAGGCCAGTGACCGCTGTGGGAGTGGACGGGGAGGTGCTTTGCTGTGGCCCGAGGTCCTGGCACATGGAGGTGGTTGAACCTGCTGTTCGTCAACACACATCTGGAACCTGGTCCCAGGAAGCCAAGGCTGGGGTGGTGGTTTCCTGTGCTCCAAGAGAGGTGCCAAGCAGTGCTGTGTTTTCTTCCCCAGTACTTTTTCTTCCCTTTTCCCCTACCCCTTAGGTTGCAGACGTATTATAGTAATGTGAAGGATTAGGGTAAGGCTACTGGAATCCAGAGAAAAAAGAAAATTTATTTTCACGTAGTCATAGCTGCCTGCTGGTTGTGCTGATGAGCCCGGGCCGCTACGGGCACAGCTGTGTCAGGGTAAGGAGGCTCTGGCCAGCCGGCTTGCCAGTCAGCGGCTTTTCCATAGGTTCCTGGGTGCTGTGAGAAGCTGAACGGTGGGTCTCTTCCAGGCAGCTCGCCCTCTCACTTGCAGTATTGCCGGTGGCACGGTCTGACCTCAGTTTGAGTGTAGTTCGAAAGCAACTGGAAAAAAAGGGGGTGTGTGTGGGTGCCAGGAGTGGAGGCACCAGTGGCCGGCAGGGCTGCCAAACTGAAAAGTCCATGTTGTGGAGAGGCCTGCTTCTCGGTCTGACTTCCAGGATCCTCCGCCAGCCCTCCCGGGGATACGACAAGGTTTCAGCCTGGCGGTGCCTTCTGTTCCCGCTTTGGAGGAAAGACGAGCTTGCTCTGCGTGTCCTGCCTCCTGACTTTTGAGTATCTCCTGAAATAGAATGTGGCAGTGTTTGCTCTCGGAGCAGTAGGATCTCTTGAGGCCACATCAGGCCTCGTATTTTGTGTTTTTTGTTTCATTTTTTTATTTCTAGGCTTCTTTCGGAGAGGTTTTATAAGATGTCAGTGGTGTTCCCAGCATATGTGATGTGTGGTTAGACTTCTGATAGTATTAATCAGGTTCCTGGGGCTAATCTGGCTCGTGTTGGGACTGGATATAGTTACGGACCAACAGCTACTTAAAGGAAGGATTTGATTTTTCAACACAGGAGAGCCTGCAGGATTGGCTTTGATGGGGATTTGCGTCTGAAACTCCGTAGATTTCTTATTTAGGAGGATTTTCCTGTCTGCCTTTCTACTGAAGTAGTTTCTGGAACCATCCTGGCAGGTCAGACCTCTAATGCATATTCTGATCCTTCATACTGCTAGTTGGAGTTCTTTTGGTTGTTTGGAAAGGATGAACTAGCCTGAGGTGGCTCTCAAAGGGTGCTCTCAAAAAACCTTCCTTGCACATCCTTGTGGGTTATGTTTGTCCTCAGGCCCTTACTGGATAGACTCTTGTCACCTCAGCTCCGTATGGTTGGCTGACTGTGGGTGGCTTTAGCTGACCCTCTGATAAGATTGTTGCTGTGGCCAGGATTTTGCATCGATAGAAAGGTAGCAGTAGGGCCCAAGTATGTGGTGATAGTCATTGTGAAGCATCATAGTAACTGACGGAGAGCAGTCTCCCAAGATGCTTGGGACAAAAGCCATGCGGGGCCCAGGATGGAAGGGCCAGCGCTTTGCCACAGAAAGCCCCTGTGCATTCACTAACCAGTGTCTCTCCCTGTTTGGATTCTAGAGCGTGAGTGGCCTTGAACCTTGGCCTAGTAGTGCTCTGTGCCAGGCCAGAATCTGGGCTGTGCCAGGTGCTGGCAGCTTTCTCACTGAGAAAACCCTTACTTGTGTGTGTTGGCACTGGGTCCAACCGCTGAGGAGGGAAGAGACCAGGCACCCTGCAGACGGCTTACTCATCGCCAGGCCGGGTGAATCTTAGAACCGGAGTCCACTACAAATCTAGGTGCCTTATGTGTGGCTCTGTCCCACATGCTGCTGGGGAAAGCTGCATTGGCCTCCTTCCCTCCTCCTCTGTGGACAGACATCAGCACTGCTTCCTTACCTTCGGTTTCTCCTCTAGCATATTTGTGTGTGCATATTGAGCTTGAGAATCGCCCCTTCTCTATGTGACAGCGGCCTAATAAGGAGATTTTCTACTATTTGATATTCACTTAGTATCTAGGATGTGGTTTTTGGAGCTTCCAGAGCTCTGCTCAGTTGAGTATGTCTTGGAAACGTGTCCCAGGATAGATCATGTCTTGTGGACTTGTGGGCTGTCTCTTATATGCAGTGTTAGCCTTTGCCTGGAGGGCAGAGGAGGCAGGCATTCTGGCCTGAATAGTGCTGTATTCTCCTCCCCACTGGCTTGCCTTAGTCTCACTGGGGACGGTTTTGAGGCCATGTGCTCAGTCTGTGCCATCTTCTGCTCCAGAAGGTCTGTCTGGTATTCTGTACCTGGGAGTCTGGATTCGTATGTCTCATTACTCAGGAAATCAGAGTTAACCACCCTGGGGTGTTAACCAGGGTGAGTTTCAAATTCAAGTTTTTTTCCTGAACTGGGGAGAGAATTGGAAGTCATATTTTCTCTGAAAGTAGCTGAAGCAATCAGGAGTTGAATCAGGAGGCCATGTTATTAAGTTACCTGGACTGTTGATAGCACTTGTCTTGGGGGTAATCAAACCATTGGAGGGAGAAAACGACCTGCACGGGGAGACCCTGCCCTCTGTTCAGAGCTGGTATCTGAGCGGCAGCTCCCGGAGGAATACATTCCAGCAGACCGCCGGGCCCATCTGTTGCCACGGGGCCTGATGCCTGTACCTCTTCCTCTCCTGTCTTGCTCCTGTTCCTCTGCCTTGGAATCTCCAGGAAGAGTATCTCTCTTTTCCTGTGGAGCCTTTGGGCTAAGATGCCCTTCTTGCTTCTCCAAAGAAGATCCCTGTTGATTTCATTCTGTCCTAAAGAGTACGCGGAAGAAATAACAACTTAAAGTAGCTGTGGGCTAACGTAGGCTTCCCCGTCCTGGTATGTTGGCTCGGAGATCTCTTGCAGAGAAAGCAGTTTTCAGGGGCATGCAGACTCCCTGAAGACACCTACGGCCTTTGGGCCATCTGATTCTCAGAGAGGGCCAGTGATTCAGGGAAGCTGGGGCTAACTGTAGACCAGCGATTCTTGAAATGGCAGTGACGGGGAATCTTCAAGGGGAATGCCTTCAAGGAACATTCATTTCTGGAGTGGATTTCATAGGCTATGTGGACTGGATGAATTAGGTGAGTCTTGCCTTAGTGTCCTGCCACCCCTGTAGACTCCCAGGGCACTCTTTTTTCTCTGTCAAGTCACTTTCTTTTGGTGGCTATTGTCACCACGATGTCAGTGAGGTTTGGGGACTGGAGACAGCCTGCCCCCAGAATCCCAGCATAGATTTCCTTGCCAGGGCATGGGGCAAGGGGTTCCTATGCAGAGGTGCTGCCGTCCCCAGTGTGAGAGCCTGGTCGTCAAATCATCACTTACTCACATTCCATGTTACCGAACATCTTCGCCACAAGAGGGGTCTGGTGGAGGCGGATTTACCCTTGTTTTACAAAGGATCATGTAAAGTCATTGAAGTTGTGAAAGTCTATTTTTTATCCCCTGTAAATCTATTTTTCACAGAATATAAGAAACATCAATGACCTGATCTGTCCTTCCTCCTCTTTCCCCTTCACCCAAGATCCTCATTCCAGTTTGTAATGTCTTTGTGTCCAAAGTAAACTAGGTGACTTATTTGTATAAAATGTTATTTTGTCACAAGAGACAGTAATAAAAGATTTTCACAGTACACGCATCCTCTCTTGTGTCCTGAGTGGGCCCTTTGCATTGCTGGGGGGAGCAGGTGTGGGGTGGGAATGGGCTCTGAGTTTCTTTATGTGACCTTTCTGTAAATAATGAGTAGAGGTGGCTTCTAGGGTGAACAGGGAACAGTGTTTGGCTTTAGATTTTATATTTTTGCTTTGTTTCACTGGGGAACTTTGGGAATTAAACATTTGTGTATTTTAAAGTTAGGCTTATTAAGGTGTACTTTAACTGCAGTAAAATTGACCTGGTTTAAGGGTACAGTTGGATGAGTACGCAATCTTATTACCCCATCACAATCTGATACAGGGATTTTGCGTCACCCCAGAAAGTTCCCTCAGGTTCCTGGTGTTGGCAAAGGGCAGTTCCAGTTCCCTTCCTTTACCCAAACCTCCTGCAACCATTGTCTGGTTTCTGTCTCTACTGGGAAATTTGCCTGCTTTTAATATAAAACAACATTCTTGTTTAAGGTGAAAATACAATTTTATTTATTTTTTTAAATTAAAAAAATTTTTCAACGTTTACTTATTCTTAGAGCACGAACAGGGGAGGGGCAGAGAGAGGGAGACACAATCTGAAGCAGGCTCCAGACTCTGAGCTGCCAGCACAGAGCCTGACATGGGGATCGAACTCAGGAGCTGTGAGAGATCATGACGTGAGCTGAAGTCAGATGCTCAACCAGCTGAGCCACCCAGGAACCCTGAGGTGACAATACAATTGTAAAGTATGTCTGGTTTAGATGGTCTGTGGCACCCAAAGCAATTATCGGCCTCTGTTCACTCACTCATTTCCCCCTCTCCTGCTTTTTCCTGTCTTCTTTCACCCAGGGCTGGCGCTCAGGTGGGCCAATAGAAAGGTGAGGAAGGCCTCAGAGCATTTGCCAACCACAGTCATTCATCTAGCTTTAAAGTATTGTGAATTTAGAGGCTTTCTTTTAAATGAAAAGTAACATATTGACTTTGCCACATCTTTTCATTGATCTCCGGGGATGCAGGGCAAGGCCTTGGTGGAAGGCACATTTTGACCTGCGGGTCAGTGCTGCGGACAGGTGCCTGGCTGAGTTACAGCGGGAGAAAGACAGGGATGGAGGGATGTGTAGGTGCTTGGGAGGGTGTGGAGGTCTGACACATTTGTGTTAAGGGAAGACCGTTCTCAGCAACTGGAATTGCCAGTTTCCTGGGGAGGGTGAAGGCGTCCTGGGGCGGATGCTAAGGACCAAATGCATGGCATCGGGAGCAGTGCCCCACAACTGCGAGTGAGATGGAAACTACAGCAGAACAAGGGGCTAACATCCCTACTCCTCCCCCCCCCCCCCCGCCCCCCACAGCTGCTGGGGGAAGGAGAACTCCCTCCCAGGCAACCCGATTCCCCGGGCCTGAATATTGAGCACCAGAGCAAGACGAGACCCTTGTGCTTCTTGGAGTTCACAGACCAGTGTGAGGACTGGAGAAGATGTCAGATAGTGGGTGCCATGAATAAGGAAAACAAACGCTGGGATGGAGAATGTGTGGTCAGGGCAGGCCTCAGTGAGTCAGGCCTGGATGGAGGGACGGAGTATTCCGGGCAGAGGAACAGGGCTTGCAAAGTCCCGGAGGCAGGAACAAGCCCTGCTGTTGCAGAAAAGCTGCTGCAGAAAAGCTGCCTTGTGCGGCCAGAGCAAAGACAGCGAGGGCCCGGTGGGCATGGTGGGCTTGGGGCGGGAGAAGTGGGCGGGGGGTGGCCATATGGGGCATTTTAGGCTGCGGGCTTGGATTTTAGGAGAGGCGGGCCACCGTCCAAGGGTTTTGAGAACGGACGTCCGGTGGACAGCGGAGACCGCGGGACCCCCGGAGAGTGCGGTTTGCGCTAGCTGGAGGGAGGCGGGGCCGGGAAGAGCCGCGGCGGACCCCGCCCCCGGGGCTGGGGCCCGTGACTTCCCGCCTCCGGCCCCGCCCGCGCAGCCCGGGGCCCGCGCGCCTGCGGTCGGAGGTTGGCGGTGTTCGCGTCCATGGCAGCCGCGCTGCTCGCCCGGGCCTGCGGCCCCAGCCTCCGAGGTGAGTGCGCTCCCGCTCCGCTCAGCGGGGCGGCGGCCCGGGCCGGCCGGGCTCTCCCCGGCAACGGCGGGAGGGCGGGCGGCGCCCCCTCCGGGAGCGCGCGCGGCCTTTGCCCTAGTTGGGCCGCTGCTGGCGCCTGCGCGGCCCCGGCTCCTGTTCCGACCCCCGCCTGCGGCCCGGCTCTCGCAGTCGTATCAGCGCCCAGAGCGTCATTTCCCCGCCCCCTCAGGTCCGGGGCGCGTCCCTCCTCCCGAGCCAGGCCTGGGATTGAACCCTGACCCTGGGACTTTGACCTTGGACGAGACGTTCGGCCCGTCCTCCTCATATGGCGGGCGCGTGGGTAAAATGGTCCCGCCAATGTGTTACTGTTCTCAGGGAGTTGTTACAAGGGTCGAATTAGACACAGCCTGTGTAACACACTCAGTTCAGCGCCTGGCATATGGTGCCCAGTGAATGTTAGGTCTTCACACTGCGCTTCACACTGCACCTTTCCCAGCTTCTTTCTCTCCCTGTAGCCGCAGTGACACACGTGGCCAGGGCTTCCTTTGCCTGGCCAGAGACCCAACTCACCCTGCAGGACTGCAATAAGGGGACCCCCCCCCCCCCCCCCCATTGAGGTCTGTCTCTGTCAGGCCCTGTGCTGAGTGCTGCAGTCAGGATCTCTTTACCCCTTCCACCCCCAGGACCTAAGTACTGTTGGCCTCCACATTTTCTGGGAACTGAGACCCAGTGAAGTTAAGATCCTTGCCTAAGGACACAAAGCTGTCTTATTACCATTAGTGTCCTAATGGAATAGTTGTGTGCAAAGTGTTTAGTAAGTGGAGAAAGCATTCCGTTGGTGTGCATTTCTCAACAGCAGCACTATTGACATGTTGGGCCGATGATTCTTTTATTTTGTACTTTTTAAAAAAATTTTAGAGATAGGGAGTGAATGTGAGCTGAGGAGGGGGGCGGAGGGAGAGACAAACTTTATATTTCCCTATTAAAATTTTTTTTTAATGTTTATTTTGAGAGAGTGGGGGAGGGGCAGACACAGAACCCGATGTGGGGCTCTATCTCAGGAACTGTGAGATCATGACCTGAGCTGAAATCAAGAGTCCAATGCTTAACTGACTGAGCCACTCAGGTGCCCTGAGAGACAGAATCTTTTTTTTTTTTTTTTTTTGAGAGACACTCTTAAGCAGGCTCTACACTCAGCGTGGAGCTGGCCGCAGAACTCGATCCCACAACCCTAGGATCATGACCTGAGCCAAAATCAAGAGTCAGATGCTCAACCGACTGAGCCACCCAGACATCCCTGGGCAGATAATCCTTTGTTGTGGGATCTGTCCTGTACATTGTAGGTAGGGTGTTAGTACCCCTGGCCCCTACCCAGTTCACAGCAGTAGCATTTCGCTCTTCAGGTGTAACGACCAGAATTGTTTCCAGACGTTGCCAGATGTCCTTTGGGACATTCCTGGTGGAGGCCCACCAAGTCATTGGTTTATGATGGTGATGATGACGCAATCCCTTTCCACCAACACCTGTTCTTGCCGGCAGCTCTGCGTCCTTGGGACTGGCGTCAGTTGCACACTATCTACCAGTCTGTGGAACTTCCCGAGACGCACCAGATGCTGCGTCAGACGTGCCGGGAATTTGCCGAGAAGGAGCTGGTTCCCATTGCCGCCCAGGTGGACAAGGAGCATCGCTTCCCGACAGCCCAGGTGAGAGTTCCAACCTCAGCAGCCCCTGATGGTGGTCTGCCAGCTGCTCCTGGATGTGTGGGGACAGTGACAGCCAGAGGCACCGAGACTCCCAAGCCAGGAACCCTGGGACCCAGAAAATGTTCTGGAGGTTTCCTTCGTTCAGCACGAGGCCTGGATTTAACTTCTGGAATAACAGTAATAATGGTGCGTGGTCGGCATGCTCACTGTGTGCCAGGCCTTGTGCCTATAGTAAGAGTTAACGCTTGCAGGGTGCTCGGCACGGTTCTGAGGTGTGCCAGCCCATCCGCGTCTCACCGTAGCCCTGTGAGGTGAGGGTACTGGTATCCTACATCCGGTTGTGCGGTTGGTGAACCCAGAGGGACTCAAGGGTTCAATAATAGGCCCCAGATCACGGAGCTCGGGAGTTGCACAGCTAGGCCTGGGACCCAGCTCTTCGCCAGACCCGGAGCTCTCAGTGCGAGTGCTCTTTCCCTTGACGTCGGCGCATCTGTAATTTCACGTTTAAGATGTTCCTGCCGTAGGGGCGCCTGGGTGCCTCAGGAGGTTAAGCGTCCAACTCTTGATTTCAGCTCAGGTCGTGATCTCACGGTTTGTGAGATCAAGCCCCACGTCGGGCTCTGCACTGACAGCAAGGGCCCTGCTTGGGATTCTCTGTCTCCCTCTCTCTGCCCCCCCTCCCCCCCACCTCCAGTAAATAAACTTTAAAAAAAAAAGCTGTTCCTGCTGTATTCCCGGGCCTGGCAAGCCATGTGGCACATGGTATAAATATCCAACAGCTATTTGTTCAGTCAATAACTTGTAAAAGAGGAAACCTTTCTGGCCTCTTCTCTTGGCCTGTTTTTTTCACTCTTAAGGAGTTCAAGAGTTGCCATCCATGTCTTCTGGGCTCTGGGGCCACTTTTCCAGCTTAGAAAATACTGTGCTGATCACAGCATATTGGGCACTGTGCTTAGAACCATGGCAGTCCCTGGGGAGCTCCAGGTATAGTAGAACGTGGCATTCTGGGCACTGGCATCAGGGGGATAACTTTTGAGTTGTTGAGTACTTCATGTGCACCTTTTTAGTCTAGTCCTGAGGACGTCCTCACCTGCAAGTCTAATCTCCATTTTGCTTCTGGAATGCTCACAAGGATTAAGTGGGGTAATGCCTGTCAAATTCTGGTGCCTCCTGGCCCTTGGGAAATGGTAGCTATTATTAATACCATTACGTTGAGAAATTTGAGGCAGAGGTAAAGTGATTTTCCAGGGTTACTGATCCGTGGTGCTAGACTTCATATCTCAAGTCTGGCTGGCTCCAAAACCCTTCTCCATCCACACTATCCACGTGGTTGTTCCAGAAGCCCTGCTGGCAGGCAGGGAAGCCCCCTTCTAGTTGGGAATATTCCCGTCAAAGGTCTAAGCTGCCCTTCTGCCCTCTGTACCCACATGCCCTGCTCTCAGTAACCTTATCTGGCAGTTTCCCTTCACCTTTCGGTGCCGTTAATGGAGATGTGAACAAACGCCATCTCTCTGCAGACAGAGGATGGGAGTGAACGGATGACCATTGACAAGCAGGAAGAGCTCAGAGGCGCTCTCCCCAGAGCAGTTATGTGAGGGTGGCTGTGTGCTGGGGCTTTTCCTACCAAAAGATAGTCGGCTTGATTTACTTTTCCTATCCTATTCCTACATTCCCTCAAACTCTTACTAATATTACAGACAGATTTGCTCTGGGCAAGAAAGCTGGCAATAGAAACAGACTTTTTGACGAGCTCCTCTGAACTAATCCTCTGGCTTTATAATCTCCTCCCTGCTTCCTGGTGCTGGGTATTTTTCAAGCTAACCCTCCGGAATAGGGGCAGACACAGGTATGGGGGGAGGAGACCATGGGCGGCAGGCAGCCTCCTTCCCTCTGGTAGGTGGGGGCAGCTCATCAGGATCTGCCGAATGCACGGCCTGGCTCAGAGTCGCGATGGCATCTGTATTTGGGTCTGTGTTGGTCAGGGTGTTTTCATGTCTGTGATGTCATCAAATTGTCCCGAGTCCTGCTGTTATTATCCCCTTTTCGTAGACGACAAAGGAGCCGTTGTTTGAATTGCCTGGGGTTGCAGAGCTAGGAAGGAGTTGTGCTAAATCTTCGGATTTTGCCACCACCCCGCTTGTCTTGGTGGCTGATGGGATTATGGAGGTTAATCAGTACTGGACTCCCTTGGCCACGGATTGAGGAGGCCTGCTGGGTTTTTGCTTCCTCCCTCTCTGTGTTTCGGGGAGTGGGGGGGGGGTGCTCATCTCCCAGTTGCAGCAGGAAGGCCAGGGCTTAAGCGGGCAGAGGGAACAGAGCTCGAGCCACACAGAGGATATGGCAGGTTGTGGAATTCAAGATAATAATCCCACTAGTGTTTCCAGATAAAATAGAGATAGGAACAGGAATAACTATCATTTAGGGGTTACCGTATTCTAGGTGCTTATGCCTTACATCTTCGGCACAACACTCTGGGGGTAGTTACTTAAATTATCTTCAGTTTTTAGATGAAAACGGAAGCCACGGGTTAAGCTGCTTGCTTCCCAGTCACACATACAGAGTCAGTAGGAGTCTATAGACTCCTGAGCCCGGCCTGGCCTATAGTAGATGCTTAGTTAATGATTTCTAATATTTTTTCACCACCGCCCAGAAATGTGGGTTTATGGGGGAAGGGTCAAGGGGAGAAGAATTGGGGGAGGCAGACCAACTATTAGGTGGAAGGCTGGTGCCAATTTCTGGTCACTTGGCTGGTTTGGGAACCTAAGTTCAACTTCATTCTTCCTGGGTCCAAACCAAAAAAAAGAAAAAAGAAGAAAAAAAGGTGTAAATATAAACTTACAATGTTATTTTGTCATAAAGGGAAGCAAGAAATAAAATGGTGTTTCAACTGATTTTGGACTCACCAAACTTTATGTGTAGAAAACTGAGCCCGGGCGCCTGGCTGGCTCAGTCAGGAGAGCATGCGACTCTTGATCTCAGGGTCATGAGTTCAAGCCCCCTGATGGGTGTAGAGCATACAAAACAAAACAAAACTGAGCCCCATTTCTTCTTCACTCAGTGACTGTTTATTGAATCACTTTAATAGACCAGGTGCAACACCTCGTCTTTTTCATGCCCTGGCAGGTGATGGTGCTACGCTGACCTGGTTAGCCACGTAGAAACCTCTAGGGCCCTACCCCATTTTCTTCTTCCTCATAGCCACCGACTCTTGTTAATTCCACCCTGGAAATGTGTCCTGATTGCCACCTCCCATGTGTCTCAAGCAAACTTCATCGGTCTGTGTTCCGGGAGCATCCCGTTCATAACCCATGATCCTGGTTGTGCTCAGCACATCGCCGGGTGTATGTCTTCCAGCACGGATGTTGCAGGCAGTGAGCTCCTATTTGTGTTTGCACGTCCCTGTGCACACAACACCTTGCTCTCAATGAGTGCTCGACCCTCAGCAGATGGTCGCCCAGCTGTCAGGTAGCCCCGAATGTCCTTGCTGCATCAGCTCGGAGCACCCATGAGCCGACAGCGGACACTAGAGGCGGCGGCCAACGGGGCCTCTTTCCCTCGAATACGCAGCCAATCTCCAACAGGCTGGGAGATTTGATTCTTCTAAGGGGGTTAGTTTGGGCTCTAGTGAGCACACACATACTTAGGATCCATTTGATTTGTAAAAATGTGAGCTCTAGAGGCGACTTGAGGCATTGACTTTATATGAAGTACCTGCTCAGCGTCTCCCAAACTCAAGGCAGGTGGTGCCGAAGGCTCGTTCCGTCGCAACCAGGAAAGGGGTGTTACTCTTTCTTGTGTCTTGGGAGTTTGGAGACCAGTAGGCTTGGCCTTGTCGGGGCTGGTGCCTCTCTTTGGGTTGCAGGTCTGGCTCACAGACACAAGAGACCGAGGGTGGCCATATGAGTAGCTCCAGGAGGTTCCCCTTGGGACAACTCTGAAGCCCAGGCCCCTCTGCTGGTAGCCGGTGGCCATCCGCGCACTTAGATCGGAAACGATTTCTACCACTGGACACGTGTTCTTTATGTTTCTGCTGCTTTCCATCTTGGCCCTGCTTTCTTTCTCTTTTTGATGATACTGCGTGTTCTTTCCACGGCCCCGCTGGTTCTTTCCCTCGATGCCTGCCTCTTTGCCAGGACACACTTGGGTGAGCGCACCTCGTGGCCATTACTGCTTCTGCCTCCGTATTGTTCCTAGAACATTCCTGCCTCTGGCCGTAATCTTTTGCCAGAGTTCTCACGATCTGCTTCAGAATAGAAAGGTTGGAAAGGGCAGCCCCAGGCCCCAGGCATCCCTGATGAAACTGGGGGAACCTGGTTGTGTGCAGGCTCTGGGCCTGGCGTGGGTGAGTGCCTGCCCTCAAGCGTGTTGGGGCTGGAGGTTTTTCAAGCAGACACTGATGGCAGGAGGTGGGGGAGGAGGGGACATGGGTGAGACTCTCAAGAGGAATGACCGGTCAGGGGTGAAGTGATCTCCTACAGTGACAGCTGCCTGGATAGCCAGTGGGAGGCGCTGCGGAGGGGAGAGTGCCCGGAACTCTGGCTTCCTTGTAGCGGAGACTTGGCTTGATTCCTTGTGTCCTGGAACCCCACCTGGGATTTGGGTTTCCTTTTTGTTTCCGGGGATGAGGTGGAGTTGTGGGACGTTGGACTAATCCGACCTTTCTTCTGGGCCGAACCCGGAAGGGCTGTGGCATGAGGAGGAGGTTGGGTGGCACTGGTAGGTAGCGTGGGGCAGTTTTGCCGGTAGGCCAGAGAAAGCCTTCCAGCGGGGTGCCCTTCTAGGCTCGTGCATGCGTCCTGGAGGCCTGCGTGTTTCCGGCACCCGGTGGAGTGTGGCCCGGACTCCTAACCCGGCACCACGTTTCTCCCCCTGGCATGGGTGAGTTGGCTACCTTCAAGTGTGGGTCTGATGGTTTCTGTTTGGAGGCCACGCTCGTGCTGGCACAGCGTCCTGTGAGGCCCCACATGGGTTCAGATCAGCGCCGAGTAGGTCACTCTGCCTTGAACCCCCCCCCCCCCCCCCGGGTGCTTCCCACCTGCTGAAGCGATACAGCATCTCCGAGCAGGCCGCTGCCCCCCTCTGACGGCAGGTGTGCGGTCAGCATAGAACATTTGTCTTTTCAGCGGTTCTCAAAATGACACATCCCTGGCGCCTCTGGGTACTTTATCACCGTCTGTTAGTTTCCTCTTGCTGGTGTCCACAGACCAGCGGCTTGAAACGACACCACGTTATTATCTGATAGCTCCTGGAGATCAAAAATCTGATGTGGGACCCGCTGGGCTGAGAGCCGCATGCTGGCCGGGCCGCTTCCTTCTGGCGGCTCCAGAGAAGGGGCCATCTCCGTTCTCCGTTCCTCCTGTCTCCCTCTTTCCCTTGTAAGGACCCTGGAGATGACATTGGGTCCCCCTGGGTAATCCAGGGTAACCCCCATCTCACCAGCCTTAATCTCACCTGCAGAGCCTCCCACCCATGTCGCCCCCCTGTGGCTGCAGAGCTTCATTGCAGTTGCGGCTCTGCAGCTCGCTGCCTTTCGGCAGACACTTGTGGTCTTTCCGGAGTGGCGGAGGCGAGTAAGGTCACCCCAGGTGTGGAGTCTTACAGGAGAGTCTCCCTGGGAGCGGTTCAAGGCAGAACCTGGTAAGAGATTCATAGCGGGGCGCACAGATCGTTATGGAAGTGCCCCTCCTCCCATCCATTCTTGTCCAGACGCCAACTTGTCAGCTACTTAATGATAGTAAGTGCCATTCACTGATCAGCTTGTGCCCGGCACTGGGCTCAGCATTTTATATATATTGTCTCAGTCCTCAAACAGTTCTGTGACGAAGATCCTATCTGCAGAGGAAGTGTAACAATTTTATAATCATGGAAATAATATTATAGAAAAGTGAGAAGATATTGTGAACATTCTTATGTTCGCTTCTTTTAAGTTAAAATAACGTAAGAACACGGTTACAAGAATCTAGTGACATAGAGGGGCTCGTGGAAAGCAACGGTGCCCTTCTCCTCCCCCCGCCCCTGCTGCTCCCCACAGTCACTTGGTTTTATTTGCTTCTTTTTGAAGCTCGGTTGGTTGTGTGTGGTCCCCGTTGGGCAGAAGGAAAGCAGGCTGAAGGAGGGTAGGCAGTTCGTCCCAGGTCAGAGGGGCGGAGCTGGGTGGTGTGCTGAGCTGGTTATGGCCCTGGGGTCACGGCCCGGGGTGCAGTCCAGCTGCACTGCCTCCGGGCTCTGGCCCCGAGCAGGTTGCTTCATGTGTCTGAGCTCTGGAAAGACTCAGATGCAGAGCTGGGCACGTAGTAGTCACTTGATGGTTGACCATTACTAGTATTGTTGTCCTGCATCAGAAATTCCAAACTCTTACCACTTATTCGCTCTTTCACGGGCACTGGGGATAGCACAGTGGGCAGACAGCAGTCTCTGCCGTCATGGTCAGGGAGAAGGATCGTAACCGAAACCAGCAGGGTAATAGGTGTGAACCTGCACCCGCCTAAGCACCGCATTGGAAAGGCGGAGATTCTGGGAGGGCACGCAGTTAGAGGACAGAGACGGCAGCTGGAAGAAGCGAGGCTTGAGCTGAGGTCTGAAAGGAAGGAGGCCGCAACAACTCATTTGCAGATGATCGGAAACAGCATGTGCAAAGACCCTGTGGTGGGGCGGCAGAGTACGTGCGTGGGGCTGAGAAGGTCAGTATGACACTATGCTGCCCTGCTCCTTATCTTGGAGGCCCCTGAAGGCTTCCTGTACCTTCTGCCTGCTCGCTGGCTGTGGCTGCAGACACAGAGGTGAGCCAGTGTGGAGTGTGGGGGCACAACAGCTTCAGTCCACGGTGCTGTCATGCAGACCTCAGCTGAGGCTGGGTCTTCAGTGTCTGGATTCGGGCATCATGGGATGGGTGGATGGGGCCACATGGCCTGTTTGTGCAGACACCAGCTCAGGAGCTAAGGGGTGCTCGCCCGACGGCCCTTGCCATGACATCCTTCTTTGGGGCCAGGTGAAGAAGATGGGCGAGCTCGGGCTTCTGGCCATGGATGTGCCCGAGGAGCTAAATGGTGCCGGCCTTGATTACCTGGCCTATGCCATTGCCATGGAGGAGATCAGTCGGGGCTGTGCCTCTACAGGAGTCATCATGAGTGTCAACAACGTGAGTTCCCTCTCCTGGGTCCCTGGGACACACAGGTGGAGGGGAGGCTCCCGTGGGCAGGTGGGCACCCTGGCTATGTGTCCAGGCACCCTGGGCACAGCCAGGCCTTGGTGCCCAGCCCCCAACCTCCTCTGGGCTTGGTCCTTTCAGGTAGGGCCCTGGAGAGAACAGGTCTTGGGGTGGGGTCCACAGGCAGGCAGGTGGCCTCTGACTGCCTCCCTGCGCCCACCCCCTCCAGTCCCTCTACTTAGGGCCCCTCCTGAAGTTCGGCTCCAAGGAGCAGAAGCAGCTGTGGATTACCCCTTTTACCGGTGGTGACAAAATTGGCTGCTTTGCACTCAGTGAACCAGGTACCACGGTGGGACAGCGGTCGGCTCCCATCCCCTCACCTCAGGGTCAGAGTGACGGACTTGGGTTGGAGCTGGGTTGTCCCCCAGGGCAGAGGCAGGAGGGGGGCCCGCGAGAGGCGAGGGCACAGGTCTTCCGTGCGGGCCGCCTGGGAGCGACCAAGGAGCACGCAGTCACCTCAGCTGAGCCAGTGAGGGATGCCTGGCTCTGGGGTCCCTTCGGGTTGAAGATGCCCTGCTGTGCCACCCCCCTCCCCTCCTGGACTAGTCTCCGAGGACTCTGGGAGCTGGTGCGACCTGGGAGCTTTCTGTTAGGAGCCAGAACCCTGATTCTTTGGAGGCCAGGTGGCAGGGGCCTCGTGCTCACAAGTGGGGGGTGGGTGGAGCCCGGGTCCCCTGCTTGCTGGTGGCAGCGCCCTTTGTGGGGTGGAGGCGGTGGATTCTGAGTCTGTGCGTGGGGCAGGGAATGGCAGCGACGCAGGAGCCGCCTCCACCACCGCCCGAGCGGAGGGCAACTCGTGGGTCCTGAACGGCACCAAGGCCTGGATCACCAACGCGTGGGAGGCCTCTGCCACCGTGGTCTTTGCCAGCACAGACAGATCCTTGCACAACAAGGTGGGGACCCCAGGGGGAGGGTCGATGAGACCTCCGGGATGCAGACCTTTCGCAGTTTCTTCACCCGAATTCCCTCGGCTCCGTGGAGCTGTTCTGCTCTTGGCCACCTTGGGGCTGCCCCTTCCCCTCTCTGGCCGGTGGTTGGCCTGAGGCTGGAGTCTGCACCGTCCCCAGGGAGGCCAGCAGAGGGCGTCCCGGCCTGAGGTCTGAGGGAGGGAAGGGGCTGCTCGGTGTCTGCTGGGGGATCAAGGGGTGTGGCCTGGGCCAGCCCCTGAGAACCTCCATGGGTATGCTTCACAGGGCATCAGTGCCTTCTTGGTTCCCATGCCGACGCCTGGGCTCACGCTGGGGAAGAAGGAAGACAAGCTGGGCATCCGGGCCTCATCCACGGCCAACCTCATCTTTGAGGACTGCCACATCCCCAAGGACAACCTGCTGGGGGAGCTGGGGATGGGCTTCAAGATAGCCATGGTGAGCCCGGCAGTGGGGGCAGGGGCTCTGGGGCCCCGCTGGCCAGCCACTGACCGGGGCCTTCCCCACAGCAAACCCTGGACATGGGGCGCATTGGCATTGCCGCCCAGGCCCTGGGCATCGCCCAGGCCGCCCTCGATTGTGCTGTGAACTATGCCGAGAATCGCAAGGCCTTCGGGGCCCCCCTCACCAAGCTCCAGAGCATCCAGGTAACGAGTGGAGCCTAGCCTGGATGCCGGAGGGAGGGCAGCCCGGCCTTTCCTCTCCGGCTCCGAGGTGAGCTTTTACCTGCTTGCAGGCTCTCCCTCCTCCTCCCTCCTGTCCTGGGAGGGAGGGGTGGGGGGGTGGGGCGGCCACTGACTGAGGCGGGGCTGGGTTCTTGCAGTTCAAGCTGGCGGACATGGCCCTGGCCCTGGAGAGTGCCCGGCTGCTGACCTGGCGTGCTGCCATGTTGAAGGATAACAAGAAGCCTTTTACCAAGGTGCCTGTGGCAAGGGGTTCCCTGGGCATGGCCCAGAGCTTTGGTGTGCCGAGGGAGAAGTCCGGGTGGGGCCCCGCTTCCTTGGGCCTCGTAGGCTTACTGCTTCGAGGGGAGGCTCCTCAGGCCCGGCCTTGCTGAAGGGCCATGAGCTGGGGGCTCCTCCCCAAAGTAGTTTCTGACCCCACCGTCCCCTGTGCTTAGGAAGCAGCAATGGCCAAGCTGGCTGCGTCGGAGGCTGCAACTGCCATCAGCCACCAGGTGAGTGTCCTGGGTGCATGAAGAGGTGCCTGGGTGTGAGGTCCCCAACACTGAGTAGCTGAAAGTGGGCCGGTTACCCCTCCCTCGCTGGTCCCTTACTGTGGCCGATCCTGCCCCTGACACGGCCTTTTCCCTCCCGATCCCCTGCTTTCCGCTGCAGGCCATCCAGATCCTGGGTGGCATGGGCTATGTGACAGAGATGCCGGCCGAACGGCACTACCGCGACGCGCGCATCACTGAGATTTATGAAGGCACCAGCGAGATCCAGAGGCTGGTGATCGCTGGGCACCTGCTCAAGAGCTACCGGAGCTGAGCCCCACTCAGGTGCCAGGCTGACCTGAGGACCGAGGGGAAGGGGGCGGGAACCATGAGGCCTTAGCCCTGGCTCCCATCAGGGATGCTGGGGGGGTGGGGGGGTGGACAGGCGGAGGGCGTGCCTGCCCTCTGCTGTGGACTCACCTGTTGCCCTCACTCTGCCCGCCCCAGACCAGACTGCCTGGGGGTTAAGTCTGGGAGAAAGGAAATGTGAGGGGCGGTGGCCAGCATCGGAGGACACCCATCTTCAGCTCGGTTTTTTGGCTCTGCTTCCTTTTCACGACCGTGCCTTGTTTTCTTCATCTGAGTGGACCTGGCCTCCTGGCGGCTGAGTTACCACCATGGGGCCCCCATTTCCTTTCTCAGGTGGGCCAGGCTCTTGGCAGTGTCTGCTCCTCTCCCTGAGGTCGGGAGTCGGGGAGGAGTCGGCTGGGGGCCAGAATGACTGGGCCTCATTGTAGCACAAGTTGTGTTCTCCTCGGGGTTCCCAGGGACGTCTCGGGAAGGCTGTGTGGCTGGGTGACTGTGGAGGACCTGGCGCCCCATAACCCTGTACTTTGTGTGGGAAGGGCTCCGAATCACTCTTCGGGACAATTGAGCGTGGAAACTAATAAAGAATACCTGTGCTCTGGTCCTCATGTTCTTGTCTGGGTGCTGCTGGGGAGATGGCCCGCTGGTGGCTTCTGTTGCCCCGTGTGAGTATGAGTGTGTGTTTGCGTGTGTAAGGCTGACTGCAGGGGCGGCCGTCTGCACGGGAGAGCTCCGGGACCAGGCAGGGTTGACTCAGTTAAGGAGGATGCAGGGCTGGGGCTGGGGTGAGGGGCTAGGACCGTGGCTGCCAGGTAGGGAGGGCAGGTCAGGGCCTCTGGGCCCATACTTGGGCCCAGCCCCTGAGCAGGAGGAAGGAGGGTGCCTGATGGGTGGGGAGGGGACCAGGGACTGGGCAAAGCTCAACAGGCCTGCAAACCTGGCTGTGGAAGGGGGGGGCCTCGGCAGCGTCCTTTGCTCAGGGTGGCCGTGCTGGAGCTGCTGGTGACGGGCCTGGTGTCCCCAGCTTTGAACGACTGCCGCCCAACGTGATGAGGCAGTGGCAAGAAAAACGGAACAGAGACAGATTTCAGAGGAGCCGGGGTCGGCCCTCCCCGTGAGGCCTCTGGAGGGAACTGGAGGCGGAGCCGTGACCCATCTGGAGCCCCCATCGCGCGGGCGCCGACCAGCCGGACCCTCTTGGTGGCGGAAGCTGCCGGGAGCCTGTGGCCCTGTCCCCGGGCCCTTCCTTTGCTCCCACACGAGGGGCTGGCTGGGTGCGCCGCCCACTGCGGGTCCTGGAGGTCAGGTCAGCTCTGCGTGGCGGAGGGGCGCGCAAGCGCTGTGGGGCCGGGCCGCAGGTGTGCGGGCGTCCTGCTACCGAGCCGCACCTGTGGCCGCATGCGTCTTCCCCGCACGCTCTCTAGGTCAGGCTGTGGCCCCGGGCGGGCAGGCGGCAGGCGGACGGTGGACATCTGGGTGATCTGCGCCCCCTCTTGCTCCAGGTGAGCGCCCAGGGGCTTGGGTCCTAGCTCACACCCTCTTTGGGGCTCCCAGATCTGCCCCTGTCGCCGCCCTAGGCTCAGGTGCGAGCCTGAGGTGGGGGGTGCGGGTGGGATTCGGGGCTTCTCCCCAGCAGCGGCCAAGTTAAACCTACCCCAACCGAAGCAGATGAAGGTCTGTCACTCCCGAGACACCGACCCCACGAACAGCTGGGAAGGGGTGTTCCTATGGCTCCCTGACCCCTTCAGCCAGATGGCACTGGCTCCTGGCCCAGCTGAAGGATGAGGGAACGGGCAGGTGGTTCATGTTGTCTGGGCCATTATTCTAGGTAGGGTGGGGGGTGGGGGGTGAGGGAGTTTAATGATGTTGAGGCCCAAAGGGGAACAGAGGGAGCCCAAACTGAGCCTTAGCCCCAGGCAGGGGTAGTCCAGCTGGAACCCAGCTCTCCTCAGGACTCCGGCCCCTCCTGGTTTGGCTTTAGGCCCACCTGCCCCACCTGCTCCAAAGTGTGTGGGTCTTGAAGGGCCGACGGGCCTCGGGCTGGAGCTGCAGACACTGCTACTGAGTCAAAGGGCTGCACGCCAGGGGATGGGCCTGTTTCCAAGTTCCAGGTGGGTATCTGCTTCTCAGAACCGTCTGGGCCTTTCTGGGAAGACGGTGGGAAGAGCCTCACAGCGTCAGGAAGGGCCGGGAGCTGAGCCAGGGTCCAGTCTGCCCTCTAGTCCTTAAAGGGGCCGGTGGGGGTGGCGGGGGGTGGGGCAGTCAGCTCACCAACCCTTGGCTTTGACAAGGAGCGGGCCTCTGGTAGATGAAGCCAGCTCACGAGTAAGTGCTGAACTCCACCCCTGCGTCTGTTTGGACCTGAACTGTTGGAGGAGGTCTCGGACATCACGTCCCTTTGTGCCCAGCATGTATTTCCTGAGAACGAGGACATTTGCTGATGCACCTACAGGATGGTTACCGAAGGGGCAGCGTAACAGTGGTCAACTGTCATACAGAGACCCGGGTCACAATCTATCCGTTGTCCCATTGTCTTTCTCATTTGTTTTCAGGGTCCAGGGTCACTTGCCGCATTGAGAGGTCTCTTGTCTCCTTCACTCCAGGACAGTTTCTTAGATGGTGTTTGTTTCTCATGACATTGGCATGTTTGAAGTGTCCAGGCTGGTCATTTTGTAGACTGCCCCTGGGTCTAGATTAGTCTGATCATTTCAGGACTGTCTTCATGCTGTGGATTTTTGGCAGTGAGAATGTGGTGAAGCTATTTTATTGCTGACTTCTGTTGTTGGTAGGTTACCTTCTTCTGAATTAATCTGAGGTTTATCAATGATTTCAGTCTTTCTTTTTTTTTAATGTTTCTTTTTGAGAGAGAGAGAGAGAGAGAGAGCGAGCGCGTGCGTGTGAGTGGGGGAGGGGCAGAGAGAGAGGGAGACACAGAATCCCAAGCAGGCTCCAGGCTCTGAGCTGCCAGCACAGAGCCCGACGCGGGGCTCGAACTCATGAACTGTGAGATCATGCCCTGAGCTGAAGTCGGACGCTCAGCCGACCGAGCCACCCAGGCGCCCCCTAGCTTCCCTTTGTAAATCTTGATACCGTGTTTTCATTATTCCATTGTTCGGAGTCCCACTGCGCATGCGTTGTCCTTTGACTTACCAGTTATTGAGAAGAGTATTATTTTATTAACATGGGATTTTCCTTGGTATTTTTTGTTACTGATTTTTTTATACACTTGTGGTGAAATACATGTAATGTAAAACTTACCGTTTTTCCTCAAGGTAAATTCAGTGGTATTTAGCACATGTACAGTGTGCAACCATCAACACCATCTCGTTCCAGAACACTTTTGTCAGCCCAAAAGGAAATTCCGCACCCATCGGTATTAATCTTCACCTCAATTGCGATTGTGGTCTCAGAACATTTCCTGATTATTTAAATTCTTTGAAATTTGTTGAGATTTACTTCATGGTCCCTAAGTCACCTTTTCGTAAAAACCAAATCGTGTTTAAGAGATTCTTTTTCCCACTTTGATACGTCGACTGTAGTTCGTTTATTTCGATTCCTGCCTGGTGTCTCATTGTATAAATATACTTAGGAAGTTCCGAGTTTTGCACTGTCACAAACCGGTGCAGAGAACATTCTGGAATGTGTCTCCTTGTTCGTGTGTGACAGCTTCTGAGTATTTAAGTAGAAGCGGTCTTTGCTGGACTTTGGACTGTTTCTTCAGCTTTCCCAGATGTTGCCACATTGCCTTCCACAGCAGTTGGATTAGAACGCAGCCTTCTAATAGGGCAGGAGCATGTCTACCCCTTGGTGCCATCAACTTTACACTGTTTCTTCACTCTGATTGTGATTTTAACTCGCATCTCCTTGGTTATTACTGCACAGCTTTTTCACATGTTTATCGACCCTTGTGGTTTCTGCTGTGAATGGCCATTCCTGTCTTTCGTCCGCTTCTTCCCTTACTGATTTGTAATTGTCTCGTGGGTTATATTTTGGATGCTAATCATCCGTCAGCTGTCTAGTTGCAAAAAGGCTCATACAGCGTGTGGCTTCCACTTTTTAAAATGGTTTCACATTTTCATGTTCACTCTTTAAAAAGTTGTTTTAGAACTAAGTTTTGTTTTCTGCAAACATTTCAAATACATATTTTGTGGTAAAATGACCATCCCTTCTCAGCGATAGTTCCGGTGCATCATTCCAGACCTTTCCCTGCGCATCTGTGAACATCTCATTTATGTGTCCCTGCCCCCACAAGACGCATACTCCATGCATTATTTAGCTTTATTCACTTTACATTTTTTTCAGGTCAGTACATTAAAAAATTTTTTTTTAATTACATTTTAATTTTATTTTTGAGAGACAGAGCGTGAGGGGGGGAGGGGCAGAGAGAGAGGGAGACACAGAATCGGAAGCAGGCTCCAAGCTCCGAGCTGTCAGCACAGAGCCCGACACGGGGCTCGAACTCACAAACCGTGAGATCATGACCTGAGTCGAAGTCGGATGCTCAACCAACCCACGGAGCCACCCAGGCGCTCCCATCTGTTGTAATTATTTTATATTTTGACTGATTTCTGCCATTTTATATTTTCCCTTCTCCATTTTATTTTGCTTTTCATTTTTCTCCCTCTCTGCCTTTGATTGCACGCACTGAATTTTGTTAGAGTCATGCATTCTAATTGTATTCTTCTGCTGGTTGAGGTAACTTAGGCCAGTAGTTAGACTTAATTTTTCCTATCAATTTATCTAACTTCCATCTACATCCTTTTCCTCAGGTAAGGAATTTTAGCATTTTCTCATCTGGTCTCCTTACTCTTCTGTGCCCCCCTCCGCCCCTCCCCCACCAGCCGCATTTACTTCCAATGTATTGGTTCAGGGTTGTTTGAGATTTCTCCTCCCCTCCCGTTTCCTCCCTCCCCGTCACTGTGAACTACCAAGGTGTTTTGTCACCCTTATTTCCCCAGTGTCTCCACATCCTGCTGCATTTATTAATATTCTTGCTGAAGGACTTTAATCCAAGGTTGATTCATTGAGGTCCATAGAGGTCCATACAGAAAATGTTCTGAGAGCAGATCTCTGTCTTCTCGCTTCTGCTGTCACTCTTGAAGAGTCTGACCCTATCTTTTTTCTTTTCTGTTGTAAATTATCTGCTCTTTATCTCTTTGATCTCCAGAAGGCTTTCCATTTTTTTCCCATTGTTTTTCTCCTTATCTTTGAAGTTCTTAAGTTTTATCATAATGTGCTTGGTGGTGGGGTTTTTATCATTTGGCTTCTATAGCACTCAATGAGTCTTTGTCTTTATTTGTCTTTATTTATTATTTTTTAACATTTATTTACTTTTGAGAGAGAGGCAGAGCAGAGTGGAGGAGAGGGGCAGAGAGAAAGAGAGAGAGAGAATCCCAAGCAGGCTCTGCACGGTCAGCTCAGAGCCCAATGTGGGGCTCGAACTCAGGAGCCACGAGACCATGACCTGAGCCAAAGTCAGATGCTTAACTGACGGAGCCACCCAGGTGCCCCTGCCTATATCTGTCTAATTTTGTAACATTCTTGGACATAACATCATGATTGAGTAGCTATGTATTCTGTGATCTCTAGGGCCTTGGGGTATGATGGAACAGATTATCAGATGTTAGAATACTTACCGTTAACATTAAGGCTTATGCTGTGCATCTGGTATCTGTTTTGGGGTCCTGAGCTGTAGTTACCACGGCTAGTCACGTAGCAGGGATGTGCCTTGGTGGGCATCTCATAAGAGTTCTGGATTCTGAGGCTTGAGCGGCTGCCCCGGGGCAGAGACGTCTCACATCTCTGTGGTTCACAGAGGGCCCCTGGAAGACCGTGCCCAAAGACACAGCCAGTGGGATGTTGAGGAACGGCGGTTGCCTCTCCCGTCGGTCACAACCACCTCCTGTTACCTCCTAGCTGGACCTGGCTTTCCCTGGAGGCTGCCACAGTGGGGAGGTGGCACCTGGGAGGGGCCTGGCTGTGCTCGGCCAGGCTCAGTGTCGGCATCGGGACCCCTCGGCCTCTAGGTGCCCTTGGCTGAGAACTCATGCTCTCACAGGCCACAGAGTGACTGCAGGCCAGGGAAGGAGCGGGACCCCTGAAAACCTTCCGTCCCCCTGCCATCCTCCCTGCCACACCCCATTCCCCTGCGGCTCTGTGGATGCTGTTGTGATTACAGTTGGCGTATTGAAGGGGTTTTATATTAAGTATGTTTGGTCTAAAAATAAAAAGCACTTCATCTAAAAAGAAAATCTGTGCAGCCCTTGTAGAGGGTCTGCTCTTGACCTCTCTGGACGTCACCTGTGTGTATCTTTTTCCTGCTGCTTCTGTATTGTATCCTTTGCTTAATAAGCCTTAGCTGTGCTGTAACTTGATCTCAGATCGTCCACATCTTTCTAGTGAATCACCAAGAGTAGAGGATGGTCATTGGACCCCTGACCTATCTGCTGCATAGCCCCTGACTCTGCTCTGGGCTGCTGTTGATCCCTCTGCGTTTGCTGTCAACCACCCTCTGTCCCTGGAATTTCACTTGAGTTCCTTAACGCTGTATGCTCTCCTTTGACCTCTGTAGAGCATTCAGGGTTTGGCTAAGGAGGGGACCAGCAACCTAGGCCAGCTTACTGTCTTGCAGGAAACCAGAAATCATCTTATTTACTTATTTATTTTATTTATTATCATTTATTTACTTATTATTTATCTATTTATTTATTTGAGCACAAGCAGGGGAGGGGCAGAGAGAGAGAGAGAGGGAAGCACAGAATCTGAAGCAGGTTCCAGACTCCAAGCTGTCAGCACAGAGTGCATTGTGGGGCTCGAACCCACCAACTGTGAGATCATGACCTGAACCGAAGCTGGACGCTCAACTGACTGAACCACCCAAGCGCCCAATCATCCGTTATATTTTTGAAAATTGTTTATTGCTGATGTAGTTAAGTTCTTTTATTTCTGTGTGTTTATCTGGTTATGCTGAAGAGCTTTCTTGTTTGCTCTCTCAATGGATTGCCTACTCAGAAAAGCTAAGTCATCACTGCCAATGATCCGTTCTATATTATGCCTCTCATTTCTTTTTCTTATCATGTTGCATTGACACCTGCATGGCCACCTCTGCTTCATGGGAACGCCTCAGGGGTGTCACTGTTAGGTATGACATCTCTTTGTTACACATTTCTGGGGAGGTAGCCATTAGTGACTTCAGAAAATTTCCATCTGTTTCTAGTTTATGGACAGTTTGTTTTTCTTTTCTTTTTAACGAGGAAAGGGTTGCAGATTTTTAAGATGTGTTTTGAAGGTGATGGCTTTTCTCCAGTTGTAAATGTGTGGAATTACATTAATACTTTTCTCCTGTTTGGTATGGCTGTTATGCTATGAAGCTTAACTGGTCATGGTTTATTATTCTCATATAATGCAGGATTCAGTTTGTTAATATGAGCAGTTTTTTGCATATATATTCATAACTAAGATTGATCTGTAAAGTTTTTACTTTTTATTCTGACCACAGGGTTATGCCAAACTTGAAGATGAGTTAGGTTGTTTCCAACATTTTATATGCCCTGGGATAGTTTAATTAGCAATAAAAGTTTTGTTATAACTCTCAGTAAAACCATCTGGGCCCGATACTTTATTTTTCTAGTAAAAAGAAAAAAGAGGTGTAACTGGTAAGTTCCACAATTTTAAGGGTACAGTTTTATGGATTTTCCTGCATGACTGTCCTGGAATAACCACCATCTAGGTAAGGCTATGGAACGTTTCCAGCACCCCGCACTTCCCCTCGTGCCTCCTGATGAGTGAGTGGCTCCCAAGGTGACCGCTAATCCAATTTCTATCACCATAGATTAGTTTTGCGTGCATTTCAACTTCACATAACACTGTGATACAGCATGAACTATTTCGATGTCTAACTTTCTTCACTCAACATTACGTCTGTGAGATTCATCCATGATATTGAATTACGGTCACTAGTTCATTTTTTTTTTTTTTAATTTTTTTTTCAATGTTTATTTATTTTTGGGACAGAGAGAGACAGAGCATGAACGGGGGAGGGGCAGAGAGAGAGGGAGACACAGAATCGGAAACAGGCTCCAGGCTCTGAGCCATCAGCCCAGAGCCCGACGCGGGGCTCGAACTCACGGACCGCGAGATCGTGACCTGGCTGAAGTCGGACGCTTAACCGACTGCGCCACCCAGGCGCCCCACTAGTTCATTTTTTAAAAATAGTTGTCTCTTCACTGTATGAATTTACCCATTCGTTCTACTATTGGGTTGTTGGGTTTCCAGTTTTTGTCTGTTACAAATCAAGCCGATATGAATATTCTTGCCCCTGGCTTTCGGGACACGATCACTCTATTCTGTCGGATGTAAGCATGGGGGTAGAATTGTTGCTCATAGGGTATGCGTGTGTTCAGTGGCTGCTGCCCAGCGTTTTTCCCCAGCAGCTTTACCAACTTACCCTCTCATCCACGATGAGAGAGTTGCCCCAGATCCCCACTGACGCCTGCTATGAGATGGTTTTTTAAGGGCAGGGGACAGATTTTTGTTTTTTTTTTCTCAGTTTTCAGACTTTACACGGCAAAATGGGGAGGAAGGTACAGAGAGTTGCCATATGCCTTCTGCCCCCACACATGCACAGCCTCCTCCTCCATTATCAACATCCCCCACCAGAACGGTACATTTGTTACAATCAACGAACCTCACTGATATGTCATTATTACCCCAAGTCCATCGTTTACATTAGAATTCACTCTTGGTTGTACATTCTGTGGATCTGGATAAATGTGTAATGACATATATCCACCATCATAATACCATGCAGAGTATTTGCACTCAGGACAGATGTTTAACTGCTTTTTTAATTTGTTCTAGACTTACTAGTCCATTCGGGGTTTTTTTTTTGTCTGCCTTGTCTAGGATCAATTTTGTTAATTTATGTTTTCCTAGACAACAGACTGTTTGCATAGATTTTAAATCTAATCAGCATAATTATTATAGGTTTTGATGTGCAATGTTTCCTTTAAAAAATTTTTTTTTTAAACATTCATTTTTTTGAGAGTGAGACAGAGCGTGAGCAAGGGAGGGGCAGAGAGAGTGGGAGACACAGAATCAGAAGCTGTTTCCAGGCTCTGAGCTGTCAGCACAGAGCCGGACGTGGTGCTCAGACTCCCAGGCTGCAAGATCATGACCTGAGCCGAAGTTGGACGCTTAACCGACTGAGCCTCTCAGGCGCCCCTGTAATGTTTTCATTGTATGTTATTTTTCTTTAAAGTAAAAAGTACAGTGGCTCAGTCAGTTAAGCCCCCAACTTCGGCCCAGGTCGTGATCTCACGGTTTGTGAGTTCGAGCCCCGCGTCTGGCTCTGTGCTGACAGCACTGAACCTGGAGCCTGCTTCAGATTCTGTGTCTCCCTCTCTCTCTGCCCCTCCCCCACTTGTGCTCTGTCTCTTTCTCTCTCTCAAAAGGAAACATACATTAAAGTAAAACGTACAAAGATTAAATAGTATTGCAAAGCTGTAACAGACACCTCAGTGCCCTGCCTTTTTCATTTCCTGGCTCTTTTGGTATATACATATTTATGCTGTTCACTCAATTTCTTGATTTATAATTTGGGATTCTATAGGGTCATGTCCTGGTTATAAAGGCTGCCATTTTAGCTTTTTCCCCAGCCTGCCCTCCCACTTCCCTTCCCCCAACATTCTCAGCCGAGTTATGTCATGATTCTTGGCTTAATCAGTATTCAGTGTTGACCTCATTATGACCATGTGACTACTGTTACCACCAAGCCAAGGAGTGATTTCCTCCTCTCCTCTTCCCCCTCCCCCTCTTTCTCCTCCCCTCTTCCTCCTCCCCCCCTCCTCATCCTCCTCCCCTCCTCCTCCTCCTCCCCTCCTCCTCCTCCCCTCCTCCTCCTCCCCTCCTCCTCCTCCCCCTCCCCTCCCCCTCCCCCCTCCTTCTCCTCCCCCTCCCCCTCCCCTCCCCTCCCCCTCTCCTCCTCCTCCCCCTCCCCTCCCCTCCTCCTCCCCCTCCCCCTCCCCCTCTTTCTCCTCCTCTCCTTCTCTCCTCCTCCCCTCCCCCTCCCCTCCCCTCCCCTCCTCCTCCCCCCTCCTTCTCCTCCCTCCCTCCCCTCCCCTCCTCCTCCCCCTCCCCCTCCCCCTCCCCTCCCCCTCCTCCTCCCCCTCCCCCCTCCTCCTCCCCCTCCCCCCTCCTCCTCCCCCTCCTCCTCCTGCCCTCCCCCGTCCCCGCCTCTCCTCCTCCCTCCTTCCTCTCCCTCCTTCCCTCCTTCCTCCTTTCCTCCTCCTCCCCTCCTCCTCCTCCTTTCCTCCTCCTCCCCTCCTTCTCCTCCTTTCCTCCTCCCCCTCCTCCTTCCCTTCTCCTCCTCCTCCTCCCCTTCTCCTCCTCCTCCCCCCTCCTCCTCTCCTCCTCCCCTCTTCCCTCTCCTTCTCCTCCTCCCTTCCTCCCCCTCCTCCTCCCCTTCTCCTCCTCCTCCCCCTCTCCTCCTCTCCTGCTCCCCTCCTCCCTCTCCTCCTCCTCCTCCTCCTCCTCTTCCTTCTCCTTCTCATCCAATGTTTTTTTTTCTGGAGTTAGTAATTGTCTCATTTTTCTACTTGCTTATTTCTGTGAATCTGTCATGGATTTCTCCAATCTCTCCAACAAAGTGAAAAACTCCTCTGATTTAATTTTCTACATGTTTACACACATCGTATGTCTTGTAAGTTCCATGTTTTTGTTGGTGCCATCCCTGTAGGAGGCTTCCCGTGTTGGTCTAGGACCTTTAAGAAGTGACACCAAGATGGGATTAAGTATGCAGGGATTTTTTCTTGAGGAAATACCTGTGAGAGAGAAAATGAGGGAGCCAGCCCCGGGCTGGGAGAGCCACGGGACTGAGATGTAATTACACCACGTGGAGGAGAGCGGAAGGGAAGGTTGGGTGGACGCATCCTGAGGAAATTTCTGCAAAGCCATCAGGGAGTCTTGAAGCTAAGATTGGCTATCGCAGGAGTCCTGGGTCCCCCAGGAATCACCTGCCTCAGTTACCCTGTTGTCCCGGGAGGGGCCATGGCAGGCGAGGCCTCCGTGCAAACTGGAGGATGGAGTTCAAAACTAGGCCGCGGGGCTATTGGTCAGCTGTTCTCCCTGATGCTGGAGGTCCGCGAGGCACATTTTCAGTTGTTTCTCTACGTAGGTGTGGGGAGCGGCAGTTCTGTGGTTTCTGTGGGCCTTTCTTCCGGGGAAACTCAGGAGGAAGTCAGTGAGGTGAACTACGGTTCTTTGTGCTGCGGTCGACCTTGGGTTTGCAAATTCCTCCTCACTCTCCTCCACTGTCCGTTCTACATTCATCTTGGCCCCAGCAGTCACCTTGTGTTGGTGGTTCTGCCTGGTGGAGTGGCCCAAACCTTCATTTCTGACGGGTCTGAACACTTACCGGCAGACCCTTTTCAGCCTGGGGTTGCTGCACGTGTCCGTCCACGGCGGGAATGGGGCAAGAGAATACCAGAAGGTGCCCAGTGGCATCACCTGGATTCCCTACAGACTGTTCCCATCCTCCTTCCTCCTGATCTGTCGCCTCTGCCAACACGGTGATTTCCGTTTCCTTCTGCTGCCTCCTGCAGACGTCCACCGTGCCCTGGCAGCGGCCGCAACTTGCAGTGCACCAGGATTCTCTCTGCTCCCCCCTCTGGTGACGGGGACTTCCTATCCTGCCGAGCATGGGAGGTGGTGGTGGCATGGGAGGCACAAAAATGGCAAATGGGGGCAACTCCTGTTCCCACTCCGTTCCAATCGAGAGCCATGTATCCTTCCTATGAGGTCTCAGAACTAGATAGAAGTCTCTGATTTTTTTAAAAATGTTTTTATTTATTTTTGAGAGACAGAGCACGAGTGGGGGAGGGGCAGAGAGAGAGGGAGACACAGAATCTGAAGCAGGCTCCAGGCTCTGAGCTGTCAGCACAGAGACTGACATGGGGTTCGAACTCAGGGACCGTGAGATCATGGCCTGAGCTGAAGTCGGGCGCTCAACTGACTGAGCCACCCAGGCGCCCCAGAAGTCTCTGATTTAATAAAAACACGGTGTTCTGATCAACAACACCTATTCTTTGAGAACATTTCCTTAGCTGGCATTTCAGCTGTGCCTTTAGGCCACTGAAGCTTTGGGTGAGGCTGCTTCTGGAAGGCCCAGTGTGTGACACAGCCAGTGGCTCCCCGAATCGTGGGTGCCCTTCTACGCCTCTGTCACGGCCACATGCTGTGCTTGCTGTTTGGCCCGCAGGCCTGGACATCAGGCTTTCTATAAGCCCCTGGACAGTGGTGCTGGCTGAGTTGTCTGTCCTCATGAGGACGAACCACTGGCCCCTCCAGGATGGAAAAGGATCAATGTTGACTTGCTACCAAGTGGTCTTCCCAAGGAATTATGCCATAAGGGGAGCTCAGGGTTGGTCTCTGCTGCTGACCAGCTGGACATCCTGAGGCAGGAGCAAGTAGCTCAGTCTTTTTTTTTTTTTTTAATGTTTATTTATTCTTGGGGGGGAGAAAGAGAGAGCACAAGTGGGGAAGGGTCAGAGAGAGAGGGACACAGAATCTGAAGTAGGCTCCAGGCCCCAAGCTGTCAGCACAGAGTCCGATGCAGGGCTCGAACTCGTCAACCTTGAGATCATGACCCGAGCCGAAGTTGGACGCTCAACTGACGGAGCCACCCGGGTGCCCCTAGATCAGTCTTGATAGGTGGGAGTCCATGCTGTTGAGGGCATTTGTGGCCTTTCCATCCATGCACCTGCTGTGCCAGTTCTAGGGTGGCTGGTGGTGAACACTGGCCAGTGTTGATCCACTGGGTCATTTTGTCTGCTTGGTTGTGCAGCACCTCTTCCTTAGTGGGTAGCTGCGTGTTCGTGTGCAGGTCTGAGTTTCAGAGGTTTCCGTGTGGCCTCCTCTACTATGACAGCCCTCATTCCACACCCAGGGACATAATATGGGCATCATTTCAACTGCCAAGTTTATCGATGCCAATTATACAAGCAGGGACTGGAGCAACGACCTGGATGTAGGTGAATCTACAGACCCACTGAACCCACTGTGAGGTGGCCTCTAGCCAGGATGCCATCTGGGACCTGACCCTGTCAGCCCCCACTCTAAGGAGGGGGGACTTGGGGCGCCTGGGTGGCTCAGTCGGTTAAGCATCTGACTTCTGGTCAAGGCATGATCTCGCAGTTTGTGGATTCAAGACAGCTCAGAGCCTGAGCCTGCTTCGGATTCTGCGTCTTCCTCTCTCTCTGCCCCTCCCCCGCTCATGCTCTATCTCTGTCTCTCAAAAATAAATAAACGTTAAAAAAATTAAAAAAAGAAAAAAAAGGAGGTGGACTATGATGAAACATTGGGCCTTTGGACATCAGGGTCAACTCAGACCCTGTGTCCAGTGGTCCTTGAAATATCTGGTTAGTCCCTTTCCCCCTGGTCTGCGTTCACCCAAGTAAATGACCCTTCTTTTGGGGAATGACTGAGGGGAATTCTCCTGGTTTATATGCTTGCCATGATGTTACAGGGTCCATGGTGACGGCTGGGGTGTCCTTGCTTCTCAGGACCTAGCCACTTTTCAGTCCAGGGGTCCCACACCAGTCCCTGTGAAGAGATTAAATCTGTGACTCAGATCCCTGGAGTCACCTCAGCAGAAGCGAGAAATAGAGATGAGATTATCTGGGAAAGATCTGTGGATGGCCCTCTTGTCCACTGGTGTGAATCCTTGTGTGCACGGGTGACCCACAGAGTTCTTGAGAGTTTTATACCACTGCCAGCTTGGACTGAATGGGACAGAGAGAGGGACCAAATGAAAGGAGGCTGTCTTTTAGAATTGTGCAGGCGGGAAACCACCCGAGCAAACATGCCGCATTTCACAAAGAAGGGAGGGCAGAGCCGTAGGCCATGAGAGTTACTCCCAGGCCCTGAAACCTGAGGGGGTTTGCCCAGCTGGATTTCAGAATGGTTTGGGACCATGGTTCCTCTTTTCCTCCATTTTCTTCCCTTTTGAGTGTCTGTATAATTGTCATCCTATAGCTTCCTGCTGCCAGATTTTGGGAGAGGATAATTGGTTTTCGAGTTTCACGGGTACACTGTGCTCTGGGATGGAGTCTGCTTGGAGCCTGGCTCACAGCTGACCTAAGTGCTGTGGAAGACGACATCTGGGGCTTTGGGTTGCTGCTGCAGTGGGTTGAGACTCTTAGGGACCAAAGCAATGGGATGGATGTATTTTGCGTGTGGAGGGATATGAATCACCGGGGGCTAGAGGGAGGACTATGGCAGGCAGGATAATGCCTCCCCACCCCCCCAAAGACATCCACATCCTAATTCCTGGGACATGCACAGAGAAAGGGACCTTGCGGGCACGATGAAGGGTTGGACTGTGAGGAGGGGAGAGTGTCCTGGATTCGGAGTGCCTTTCCAGGCTTCAGTTGGAGAGGGAGAGATGGGCTGTAGAGGGGGTGGGCTGTCGGGAGATTCACAACATCACTAGCTCTGAGGATGGAGGAAGGGGGCCAGGAGCCCAGGAACACGGGTGGCCTCCAGAAGTTAGCAAAGGCAAGGCAATGGTTTGTCCCCCAGAGCCTCCAGGAAGGAACGTGGCCCCTACTGATGCCGTGATTTTACCCAGTGAGACCAGTGTGGCACTTCTGACCTCTGAAGTTGCAAGGTAACACGTCTGTATTGTCTTAAACCGCTAAGTTGGTTGGTGCAGCAGAAATAGAAAAATAACAGGGACATCATACTCTCTTGACCCCCTCACAGCGCCAGGCTCCCCTGACTCCCCCACCAAGCCGGCTGGTCTTCCAGCAGTTGTGCTTTCCAGCTTCTTGCTGTCGGCGCCACCCCTGGACCATGTGATGCGTCACGAGGCCAGCTCTGTGATGGCCTCTCCTCTCAGTGCTGGCCCGCAGAGGAGAGCCACCTCTGGACTTCTTAGCGACGCGTGCCCCCCCTCCACTGTATTCCTGATGGCCTCCTTCTGGCCGTGTGTGAAATATCTATTCCAGCATGCCCGCTTAACTTAGGCTCTTTATTCTCTTGCCCAATCATTTCTGGCTTTTCCAGGATTCTAAGAGCTAAAGCAGTAAGTTGGCTCCAACTCCTGGGTGCTTGCTTGGGTGTTAAACCCCAATCCCGAAAGAAGTGCAAGCAAGTCAACTAATTATCGTGTATCTCATCTTACGTTCCAGCTTTCTTGCTTCAAGTCCACCCCAGGACCACTGCCCAGGCTCCTGCTGGTGCGTGCCAGCTACTTCTTTAGTGTTGTGGTAGGCATAATTCTACTTTTTAAAAAATGTTTACTTATTTTTGAAAATAATAAAATAAATAAAATAATAAAATAAATAAAATAATAAAATAAATAAAAATAAACTGAGAGAGCGAGCGGAGGAAAGGCAGAGAGAGGGGGAGACAGAGGATCTGAAGTGGGTTCCGTGCTGACAGAGAGCCTGTTGCGGGGCTCCAACCCACGAACCGTGAGATCGTTACCTGAGCTGAAGTCGGACGCTCAACCGACTGAGCCACCCAGGCGCCCCAACATGCGAGAATTTATTAAGAGGAATGTCTCTGTGATGGAGAACAGGGAGGGAGTTAGAGAAGGCTGGGTGAGCCAATAGCCCCAAGGGAAGGAGAGAAGTTTGGGTGGAAGCATCCTAGGCTTTTGTGCAGCATCAGGAAAGTTCAGCAAAGCCTTCGGGAAGTCTTCCAGCCGAACTGAGCCATCAGGGGAGTCTCACGTCTCCTGGGAAAAGGTCTGCCCTCTTTCCCTGTGGCACTAGTCACTGACTGGGAGCACCTTGTGGGAGGTGGCCTTGGTGCAGATGCCAGCGCGGATTTTAGAGGAAAGCGGATTTTAGAGGAAGCAGACAGACAGACTACAACTTCGGTCAGTTGTATTCCCTGTACTTGGGGGTCTGAGAAGTCCATTTTCATGGCCCCCAACCTCCATCTTCATGTTAATCTGGACCTACTACCCACAGTATCATTCTGGAACTTTCCTTGTCATCTTTCTTGCGTTAGATTCCTTGTTTCTTGGATCCTGGGTCTTTTTTGTTTTATTAAGTAGTTTTGATAGAGTATTTTCTCTAGGAGCTTCCTGAGGAAAGATGAGTGAGAGGCAATTTTTTAAAGGCCTTGCATATCTGAAATATTTTTAGTCTATTGTTTATTGAGCCCTTGGTAGCGAGGCAGGGTATAGAATTCTAGTCTGGAATTATGATTCTTCGGAATTTTGAAGGCATTGGTTGTCTTTTAGCTTCCAATGTTACCATTTAGAAGTCCAGAGCCATTTTGTTCTTGAATCTTCGTGGGTGACATGTATTTTCTGAGAGTGTGTAGCACCCTTCCCTTGTCTCCAGTGTTCTGAGAGATGTTTTACATTTTTTTTTTAAATTCATTTTGAGAGAGAGTGTGAGTAAGCTGGGGAGGGGCAGAGAAAGTGGGAGAGAGAGAGAATCCCAAGCAGGCTCCGAGCTGTCAGTGTAGAGCCCGATGTAGGACTTGAACTCACGAAATGTGAGATCACGACCTGAGCCAAAATCAAGAGCTGGACACTCAACCAACTGAGCCATCGAGGCACTTAAGGCAGTGTGTCCTGATGTGGGTCATTTGCATCCATTTAGCTGAGCGTTTGCTGGGCTTTCTCAAGCTGGAGATTCATATTCTGAGCTTCTGAAATATTACATTATTTCTTTATTCATTTTATTCTCTTTTTGCTTTTCTTTCTAAAACTCCCATGAATCTGATGTTCAGTCTCTTGTTAATTGAAACTAGAATTTTTTCTCTCCTTTTTTCCTTCTTTGTCTCTCCGCCCTACTTTTTGGGGCCCTTTAATTCCATCTTCCTGTTCTTATTTGTTTGACAAACACATATTGAGCTCCTGGAATAGGTGTTGGACAGCAGTGAATGAGACAGAGCCCTTGCTGGGTTTTATTTTTCATATTTACTTCTAGTCCTACTGTGCAATAGAGAAAGTGGTCAGTTGTCTTCACTCTTCAGATTTTGAGGTTTGTGAGGATTGCAACTTTCATCAATATTCTGTAAGAACTAAAAAGGTTATGATTTCTAGGATAGTAAATAGGTATTCATAAGATTGATCTAATAAATGCTAGTAATTTGATCCAGATTTGTTCTACTAGTGTTTATTATAGCACCTAGTACATTTGGGATACTGTACAAGCCACTGGGGGAAATAGGAAAAAAACAAAAATTCCTTTTCTTACAGTCCTTATAGGATAATGGGGGTGGGGCTGGGAAGCGGACAGACAAGTAATAGCCTGAATAAATACAGTGCAAGAAAAGAATGGAGTTCTATGAGAGCATAACATAGAGGAATCAGAGCTCGAATGGTAGGTCACAGGCTTCCCTGACAAGGCGACAGGTAAACTGAGATCTGAAAGATGAGATGGCATTAATAAGACAGAGAACCTGGAGGAGAACAGTCCCAGTCTAGGGAACGGCTTGTGCAAATGTCCTGTGGTGGGAGAGGAGGATGGTCTTTAAGGAATGGAAGGGCATCTTGAGGATGGAGGGAGGGAGCATGGTGTGAAAGGAAGCTGGAGAGGCAGGGAGGACCATGTGGCCCCAGCCCTTTGTGTCACATTACAAATTTCTGCCTTGAGAGCAACAAGAACCACTGGCCCACTTGACTCAGAGGGGTATATGAGAATATGTCCATTTTGGAAAGACCACTCTGGCTGTGTTGTACAAAGCAGGTAATGGGAGATGGAAGGGGAGGGTGGTCAGAGTGAGTTAGAAGGCTCCTGTAATAATCTAGGGATGAGATGGTATTATCTTGGACCAGGGTGGAGACAGAGGAGATGGAGAGAAATGGATAGATCCCAGGGGCGTTTAGGAGTATAAACAACAGGGGTCAGTGATGGATTGACTGGTCATGGGGGAGAGCACAAGATCTGCCGCAAACATTAGGAGCCTTTCTATATACATTCTTTTAAAAATGTTTTTAATGTTTATTTTTGAGAGGAGGGCAGGGGCCGAGAAAGAGGGAGACACAGAATCTGAAGCAGGCTCCAGGCTCTGAGCTGTCTGCACAGAGCCTGATGCGGGGCTCAAACTCACGAACTATGAGATTTTGACCTGAGCTGAAGTTGGACGTCTAATCAACTTAGCCACCCAGGCACCCCTCTGTATATATCTTCAACTACATTTTTATTTCTATCAATTTCTTGTGTTTCATTTTTGCCTATATAATTTGATATGTTTGGCAGTAAAAGTTCGTAACAACATCAGATTTTAAGATTTCTATTTTACTATTTTTTTTAGAGAGAGTGCGCGCACGTGCACGCACAAGTGAGGGGGAGGGGCAGAGGAAGAGAGAGAGAGAATCCCAAGCAGGCTCGACACTCAGTGCAGAGCCCAACGTGGGGCTCGATCCTACAACCCTGGGATCACAACTTGAGCTGACATCAAGAGTCGGATGCTCAACTGACTGAGCCACCCAGGTGCCCCATGATTTTTATATTTAATTGCTAAAATAATAACTGAAAACACTGTCATGAAGCACTCAAAATTATGGACAGTCCCTATTTATGGCTCCCAGTCCTGTTTCCCTCTCTAAAAGAAACCTTGGCTCACAGCTTGGGTTGGACAATGATAGATTCAGTGTGGATTAAGGTCTCCACCTTTATGAAACTTTTGTTTTGCTTAATTTACCAAAATTCAACTTTGCTGGACCTATCATGTCCTTTCTTTTCATGTATATTTGCTTGGTACATCTTTGCTTGAACTCTGACTTTGGAAATTTTGAGTCACTTCTCAGTGGTTGGATTTATCTTTTTGGTCAGATTTGAATTTTTTCTTCTAACAAGTGACTTTATCCCACTTATGTCAGTACCAGATTCTTGATCTTTGTTTTCACCTTTTTCACATTGTCTCCTTTTAAATGCTTCCCTATTATTTTCTTTGCTCATCTTCTGCTGTAGTGTCTTCACCTGGGTTATTTGGAAAATTGACATTTTTAGTTCTCCTAGTTGCTATCTTTAACTTTAATATATTTAGGTGTGTATTTCCAGTTTCTCCTCTTCAGAAATGGGTCAGGATGCTGACTTCTCTGAGGAAGAAGAAATAAGCATGCATTCTTTCTTTCTTCTCTGCCCTGTACCTCACACATCTGTTGGTGCTTCCCAGTAGATTATTACTGCATCATGTATCATCCGCTTTAGGAATGGTGACAAGTGACATCACTTTGTGATCTTAATTCTCTTCTGTAGGAAAGAAGAAGAGGTGGGTCTGTCTTGCTTTTTCACCACAGGGAATGACTGGCCTGAGGCACCTCTGCCCCAAGAGGAGGGTGTTTGCGATGGGACGGCGTGTGCAGCCTGGTTCGGCCAAGAGCCTGGCCTGTGGCCTGAATCTGTGGTTAATAGCATGGCTTTCCTTGGGTATACTTGGTGACCCACTGGCTCTTTCCTGCCTCTGGGCCGTGCACTGGCTGTTCCTGCTGCCTGGCCAAACGTTCTTTCAGTGACGTATTTTTTTTTTTTTATTACTTAATACAGGCACAAGTTAAAAAACTCAGACAGTATAAAAGTGCCTGCTATAGTGAAGTCAGTCTCCTTCCCATCCCACATCCCCGCAGGGCAGCAGCTATTATGCATCCTTACAACTTCCTGGAGACGTCTGTGTGTGGATGATGGTATCGGTCTGGATCACTTTCGCGTGAACAGGCCCACACTGTTCTGCATCTTGCTTTTTCTAGTTAACAATGTCTCTTGCGGATTACCAGATCTGTACTTGGAGATCTGCCTTGTGCTTGTTAATAACTTCATGGTACTCGCTTTTATGGATGTACCACAATTTAAATCTCCTGATTTGAGGACATTTTTGCCGGTTCTTAGCCACGGTGATTACTGTGCAGAACATCCTTGGCACCTAGTAAACACTGTGCATGTTCGCTTTGCTGACTGTCTTTCTTGTTCTCAGAACAAATGTGAGTGGCAGGCACTGTCCTTTCCACCTGGAATTCCTGGGAGATGCAGTTCGGACCCTCTTGTCCTGTTGTCTATGTTTTATAACCTCTCTTTCACATTGTCATCTGTCTCTGTGCGCTCCCTTCTGGAAAATTTCCTCAGCTGTTTCAGGTTTAGTAATTCAGTCTCCATATTTCAGTCCATCAATTAAATTACTTTGTTGTTGTTGTTTTAGAATTTAGAAGTTTGTTTTCATATCTAAAAGATTTTAAGGATAATTATTAGCACAAGCATGTGCAAACTAAAAAAAAATGTGATGTCAATTATACAGTTGATTAAAGCAGTGCTTGGAGGAATCCTGAGCAAAGTTTAAAACTGACACCCCAAAACAGGGATTCCTGAATTTGCTTTTTTCCTCCTACTTCTATTTTCTGCTGATTTCTTTCAACAAGTGTGATGGTTTTGTTTTGAGTCTATCGATATGAATGACATTGATTGATCTTTGAATCTTAAGCCACACTTGCATTCATGGAATAAACCCATCTTAGTCATGATATAGTGTCCTTTCTATATATTGCTGGATTCAATTTGCTAAAATTTTGTTGAGAATTTTTATGTCTGGGTTCATAAGGGATACTGATCTGTAGTTTTCTTGTATTGTCTTTCTGGTTTTGGTACAATACTGACCCTGCCCCCACCCCACCCCCCTCCCCAGGAAATATATTTCCTTCTTTTCAATTTTCTGGGAGAATTTTAGAGAATTAGTATTATTTCTTTCTGGAATGTTTGGTAAAACTCACTATTGAGGACATTGGGCCTGGAGTTTTCTTTATGTGGAAAGGTTTTAAGCTATAAATTCCATTTAGTAGATTCAGGACTACTCATGTCATCTGTTATTTTTTTCATTGGGCTCTGGTAGTTTTTTGTCTTTCAAGAAATTGTTCCATTTCAATTAAATTCTCAAATTTATTGGCAGGAAGTTCATAATATTTTATTAATATCCTTTTCAAAGCTGTAGACTCTGTGGGATGTTCCCAGTCTCATTCCTGGTATTAGTAATTTGTGCCCCTGATCAGTTTGGTTAAATGTTTATGAATTTTATCAATCTTCTCCAAGTATCAGCTTTTGGCTTAACTGAATTTTTTCTCTATTATTTTTCTGTATTTGATTTCATTGCTCTTTCTGCTTTAATCTTTATTATTTCCTCTTGTGCTTACTTTAGGTTTAATTTGGTCTTCACATTTTAGTTTATTAAAGTGAAAGCTTAGGTATTGGAGACTTTTCTTCATTTCAAATATCAACATTTAATGCTATATATTCCATCTAAGCACGGCTTTGGCAGTAATCCCATAGGTTTGAAATATGTTTTCATTTTCTTTCCATTCAAAGAGTCTTTTTTTCCCTAAAATTTCCTGTGATTGCTCCCCTCTCCCTCTTGATCCATGGGTTATTCAGAAGTGAGCAATTTAAGGGGCTCTTGGGGGAGCTCAGTCAGTTAAGTGTCCTACTCTTGATTTCAGCTCAGGTCTTGATTTCATCTTGTGTCATGAGATTGAGCACCACATTGGGCGCTGTGCTGAATGTGGAGCCTGCTTGGGATTCTCTCTCTCCCCCTCTGCCCCTCCCCTGCGCTCACATGCTCTCTCTCAAAATAAATAAATAAACGTTAAAAAAAAAAAAAGAAGTGAGCTACTTAAGTTTCCAAATATTTGAAGATTTTTTTAGATCTTTGTTAATGATTTTTAATTTAATTTTGTTGTGTAGAGTGTTCTAGAAGTGTTAATAGGTCAAATTAACCTATTAATTGGTTGACTATGTTGTTTGTCCTCATTTTCTATTTACTTACTCTGAATTTGTGAGAGGGATATTGAAATCTCAGCTACAATTTTGAGTTAGACTACTTTTATTTCTATCAGTTTGCTCCATGTATTTTGAAATTGTATTATTAGCTGCATAAACACTCAGAATTTGGGCTTCTGATAAATTAATCACCTTATTATTATGGGATGATCTGCTTTATTCTTGGTAATACCCCTTGTTCTGAAAACTATTTTGATATTAACATAGCCAATCCAGTTTTCTTATGATTTGTGTTAGCATGATATATATTTTCCATTCTCTTACTTTTTATCTGTATGTGTCTTTATTCTTAAAGTTGGTTTCTCAGATTACATATAACTGGGTCTTGATTTTAAAGTCCTGTCCGAGAATCTGCCTTTTAATTGTGTGTTTAGACCATTTACATTTAATGTGATTATTGATGTTTGGTTTTAAATCTACCATCTTGCAATTGGTTTTCTACTCTTCTCATCTCTTGTTTCTTCCCTTATTTTAGATTATTTTTATGATTACATTTTATCTCATTTGTTGGCTTACTTTCTTATTTTAGGATTTACTCTAGGATTTACAGTATACTTCTTTAATTTGTCTCAGTTTATGTTTAAATATTATAGTATCTAACATATAAGAATATTAAAACAGTATATTTCCATTTCCTCTCTTCCAACTTTTGTATGATTGCTGTCATACATTTTACCTTTATATATCTTATATGTGTATATATATATATATATATATATATATATAATATAATCTTATATATATTATCTTTATATATTATATCTTACTTTTATATATTATATCTTATCCTTTTGCTCCAAACAGCCCATTATCTTTTAAAGAGATTGAAAATATGAAAGTCTTTTATATTTATCCACATATTTACTCTTCCCAGTGCTAATCATTCTTTGGTGTAGATACAGTTTCCATCTGGTATCATCATCCTGCCTGAAGAAATTACTTTAACATTTCTTGTGGTACTGGTCTGATAATGATGAATTCCTTTTGGTTTTGCATACCTGAACTGAAAAAGGCATTATTTCACTTTAACTTAAATAAATTTATTTGTATATGTAAAATATACATGGCATAGTGTTTATCATAATTATTCAGAAGTGTACAATTAAGTGGCATTAAATACATTCACAATGTTGTATAACTGTTACCAGTAGCTATACCCAAAACTTTTTCATCGTCCCCAACAAAAACTCTGTAGTCCTTAAACAATAACTTTCTTCCTTTCCTTCTTCCAGCCTCTGATAACCTCTATTCTATCTCAATGAATCTGCCTATTTTAGGTACCTCATATAAGAGGAACCATACACTATTTCTCCTTTTGTGTCTGGCTTATTTTTTTAGCATAATGTTTTCAAATTCTATTCATGTTGTAGCATATATCAAAATTTCATTCCCTTTTCTGGCTAAATAACATTCCATTGTATGTATATACCACATTTTATTTATCCATTCATCTGCTGTTGGACACTTGAGTTGCTTTTACCTTTTGGCTATTGTAAATAATGCTGCTATGAGCATGGGTGCACAAATAATCTGAGTCCAGGCTTTCAGTTCTTTTGGATGTATACCTAGGAGTGGGGTTGCTGGATCATATGGCATTTCTATGTTTAACCTTCTGAGAAACTTCCACATTGTTTTCCACAGTGGCTTTACCATTTTACACTACCATCAGTGATGCACAAGGATTCTAGTTTTCCACATCCTCACCAACACTTGTTTTCTGTGTGTGTGTGTGTGTGTGTGTGTGTGTGTGTGTGTGTGAATATAATAGCTATCCTAATGAGGGGATGTGAAGTGGTATCTCGTAGGTTTGATGTGTGTTTCTCTAATGACCAGTGAGATTGAGCATCTCATTTCATGTGCTTATTGGCCATTTGTGTATCTTATTTGGAGAAATGTCTATTCAAATCCTTTACTAAGTTTTTAGATTGGCTTGTTGTTGTTGAGTGGAGGAGTTCTTTATATATTCTAGATATTAATCTCTTATCAGATACATGATTTGAAAATATTTTCTCCCATTCAGTAGGTTGTCTTTAATTTTTTGATAGTATCCTTTGATACAATCTTAATTTTGATGAAATCTATTTTTTTCTATTGTTGCCTATGTTTTTGGTGTCATAGCCTTGAAGTTGTCGCCAAATCCAATGCCATAAAGATTTTCTCCAATCTTTTCTTCTCTTTTTAAAATTTTACTTATTTAAGTTCAAGTTAGTTAACACACAGTGTAGTATTGGTTTCAGGAGTAGAGCCCAGTGATTCATTACTTACATATATAACACCCAGTGCTCATCCCAGCAAGTGCCCTCCTTAATGCCCATCACCCATTTAGCCCATACCCCTCCCCACCCCAGCAACTCTGTTTGTTCTATTTAAGAATCTCTTATGGTTTGCTATAGTTTCATTTCTAAAGTTTAGGACTTTGATCCATTTTGTAAATGGTGTAAAGTAAGGGTCCAATTTCATTCTTTTGCATGTGGGTATTTAGTTTTCCTAGGATGGTTTGTTGAAAAGACTGTCCTTTTCCCATTGAATGGCCTTGGTACCCTTGTTGAAAATCAATTTACTATTTGTGTGAAGGTTTATTACTGGACTCTCTATACTATTCTATTGGTCTATATGTCTGTTTTGATGTCATTGTCATACTGTTTTAACTATTATAGCTTTGTAGTAAATTTTCAAAGTTGAGAAGTGTGACTCCTCCAATTTTCTTCTATTTCAAGATTGTTTTGGGAGTTCCATATGAATTTGAGGATTGGCTTTTCTATTTCTACAAAGACTACTGGAATTTTGTTGTTTTTTTTTTTGTTTTTGTTTTGTTTTTGTTTTTTTTTTTAATATATGAAGTTTATTGTCAAATTGGTTTCCATACAACACCCAGTACTCATCCCAAAAGGTGCCCTCCTCAATACCCATCACCCACCCTCCCCTCACTCCCACCCCCCCATCAACCCTCAGTTTGTTCTCAGTTTTTAACAGTCTCTTATGCTTTGGCTCTCTCCCACTCTAACCTCCTTTTTTTTTTTTTTTCTTCCCCTCCCCCATGGGTTTCTGTTAAGTTTCTCAGGATCCACATAAGAGTGAAAACATATGGTATCTGTCTTTCTCTGTATGGCTTATTTCACTTAGCATCACACTCTCCAGTTCCATCCACGTTGCTACAAAAGGCCATATTTCATTCTTTCTCATTGCCACGTAGTACTCCATTGTGTATATAAACCACAATTTCTTTATCCATTCATCAGTTGATGGACATTTAGGCTCTTTCCTTAATTTGGCTATTGTTGAGAATGCTGCTATAAACATTGGGGTACAAGTGCCCCTATGCATCAGCACTCCTGTATCCCTTGGGTAAATTCCTAGCAGTGCTATTGCTGGGTCATAGGGTGGGTCTACTTTTAATTTTTTGAGGAACCTCCGCACTGTTTTCCAGAGTGGCTGCACCAATTTGCATTCCCACCAACAGTGCAAGAGGGTTCCCGTTTCTCCACATCCTCTCCAGCATCTATAGTCCCCTGATTTGTTCCTTTAGGCCACTCTGACTGGCGTGAGGTGATATCTGAGTGTGGTTTTGATTTGTATTTCCCTGATAAGGAGCGACGTTGAGCATCTTTTCATGTGCCTGTTGGCCATCCGGATAAGACTACTGGAATTTTGATAGGGACTGCATTGAATCTTTAGATTGCTTTGGGTAGTGTTAACATGTAACAGTATTAAGTATTATCCATGAATATGGGATTTTTCTATTTATGTTTTTAATTTCTTTCAGCAATATTTTATAGTTTGTGTACATCTTACATCTTCTTGGCTAAATAAGTATTTTATTATTTTTAATGCTATTGTAAATGGAACTGCTTTCATAATTTCCTTTTCAGATTGTTCATTGCTAGTATATAGAAATACAACTGATTTTAATGTGTTGATCTTATACCTTGCAACTTTGCTGACCTTGTTTATTAGCTGTAATAGCTTACTTGTGGATTTTGACATTTTCTCTACATAGGATCATGTCATCTGTGAATAGAGATAGTTTTATCTGTTCCTTTCCAATTTGGATGACTTTTATTTCTTGCCTCATAGATTTGGCTAGAACTTCTAGTACAGAGTTGAATAACAGCCGTCAAAGTGGGCATCCTTATCTCATTCCTCATCCTAAAGCTTTCAGGCTTTAATCATTGCATATGAGGTTAACTGTGGAATATTCATAAATACCATTTTTCATGTTGAGAATTTCCCCCCTATTTCTAGTTTTCTAAGAGTCTTTATCATGAGAGAGTGTTGAATTGTCAAATGCCTTTTCTGCACTAATGGAGATGATCATGTTGTTGGGGGGGGTGCTTTCATTCTGTAAATGTTGATTTTCTTATGTTAAACCACTCTTGCATTCCTGGGATGAATCCCATTTGGTCATGGCAAATAAGCCTTTTAATGTGCTATTGGGTTTGATTTACTAACTTTTAGTTGAATATTTTTGCATCTATATTCATAAGGAATATTGGTCTGTAGCTTTCTTGTGATGTCTTTATTTACTTTCATAAAACTTTTAGAAGTTTATTTATTTTTTGAGAGAGAGTGTGAGCAGGGGAGGGGCAGAAAGAGATGGGGATAGAGGATCCGAAGTAGGTTTAGCAGAGAGGCCAATGTGGGGCTCAACCTCAAGAACTGCAAGATCTGAGCTGAAGTCCAAGGCTTAACCGACTGAGCCACCCAGGCACCCCTCTTGGGATGTCTTTAATTGGCTTTGGTATCAGAGTAATGCTGGCTTCTTAGAATGAGAGAGGAAGTGTTCCCTCCTCTTCAATTTTGGGGAAAATTTGGGAAGGATTGTGTGGGATCCAAGGAATTTAACAAAATTCCCCTACCCCTGGACAAGCAGAGCAAGACTAACTCCATTTTGTGCTATACCCACCATCTCATGTATAACCCCCACATGACCTGCTTATTGCTTAAGACACTCCCCCACCCTAGTCAAGCCGCTGAGCACACCCTTACTGGAAACCGGCTCAAATACGAATGCAGAACCCCTAACGGCCAAAGAATGTAAACCCTGCCTTTTGCCCGCCAAACTTGCGCGCAAATTCTGACCAGAGTGATAGGCTAGTTCAAACGGTTACTATAGGATAAATTGTAATTCAATTGGCCACTGCGTGTGGACTGGCATGACTATGCAACTTTCTGTGTGTGTTACAATCTCATTGGCCACTGGCCCCTATAAAACTGCTACGCCTTTTAACCTAGGGGTCCAAGTCCCTGCTCCTCTGTGTCGGGTATACTTGGGCCCAAGCTCGAACTTGCAAATAAACCCTCGTGCGTTTGCATCGGTATCGGCTCCTTGGTGGTCTCTTGGATTCGAAATCGGGGGCATTACAGATTGGTGTTAATTCTTTGTTCAATAGAATTCACTGGTGAAGCCATCTGGTCCGGGCCTTTTCTTTATTGGGAGATTTTTCACTACCGATTATGTTGCTTTACTTGTTAGAGGTCTGCTGAGATTTTCTATTTCTTCTTGGGTCAGTTTAAGTAATTTGTGTATTGTAAGAAATTTGTCCATTTTTTATAGATTATATAATTTGTTGGCATTTAGTTTTAATAGTATTCACTTGTAATCCTTTTCATTTCTGTAAGGCCATTATTTAATGTCTTTACTTTCATTTTCAATTTTAATTATTTGTCTCTTTTACTTTGTTGGTCCAGTTAAAGCTTTGTCAGTTTCACCTATCTTTTCAAGGAACTTCTGGTTTTATTGATTTTGTTTTTCCATTTTCTACTTTATACCCTAATTTTTATTATTTTCTTCCACATGCTAGCTCTGTGTTTAGCTTGCTCTTCTTTTTCTAGTTGCTTAAGGTGTAAACTGTTGCTGATTGGAGATCTTCATTTTTTTAAGTTTATTGATTTATTATTTTGAGAGAGTGCATGAGTAGGGTAGGGACAGACAGAGAGGGAGAGAATCTCAAGCAGGCTCAGCGCAGAGCCTGATACACACACAGGTCTACTGTGTGAGCCTAATATGGGGCTCAATCCCCCAAACCGTGAGATCATGACCTGAGCTGAGATCAAGAGCCAGACTCTTAAGTGACTGAGCTAACCCAGGTGCCCTGAGATCTTTCTTCATTTTTAATGTAGGTATTCATAAGGATAAATTTCCCTAGAGTACTGCTTTTGTTGTTGCCCATAAGTTTTATGTGTATTTCATCTTCATTAAAAAAAAAAAAATTTTTTTTAAAGTTTTAGAGCACAAGCCAGGGAGAGGGGCAAAGGAAAAGAGAGAAAATCTTAAGAGGCTCCATGCTCAGCACAGAGCCCAATGTGGGGTTTGATCCCATGACCCAGGGTTCATGACCTGAGCTGAAGTCAAGAGTCAGATGGTCAACTGAGCCACCCAGGGGTCCCTCATTTTCATTTCTGAAAGACTTTCTCTTAGAATTATGAGACAATTTGGAATTCCTTAGAATTTTGATCTGGGACTTGTTTATTTCAATACTTTAGAGATGTTGCTCCCCTGTCTCCTGGTTTGAGTGGTTTCTGATGAGAATTTTGCTGTCATTCTCACTTTTGTTCTGTATTCTCCTCCCCACCCTGCCCTGCCCACCATCACCACATGGCTATTTATAATTTTTTTATCATTTTTTTCCCAGCAATTTGATATGAGTTCCTTGGTGTAGTTTTCCTCATGTTCATTCCACTTGGGGTTAATTGAACTTCTTGGATTTTGGGGTTTATAGCTTTCTCCAAAATTGGAAAAAAAAAAAGCAACCAAACAAATCTGGAGAATAATTTGGCCATTATTTTTTAAAATGTCTTTTCTATTTTTCATCATTCTCCTCTGACACTCAAATTGCACATATATTAAGCTATTTAATGTTGTCTTATAATTCACTGATGCTGTTTTTTCTTTTTTTTCTGTTTTTCATTTGTTGGTAGTTTCTATTGTAGGCTGTCTTTAAGTTCACTGATGTTTTCTTCTGCAATATCCAAAGTACTGTTCATCCCATCCAGTGTATTTTGTATCTCAGACATCATAGTTTTCACTTTTGTAATTGTGATTTAGGTCTTCCTTCTGTCTTCCATTTTTTCTTTCAACATGCTCATGTTTACTTTTTTTGGATATGTAGAATATAATCACTTTTTAAACATTCTCGTCTACTAATTCTATTGCTTACATAATTTTTGGGTCTGTTCCTATTGATGGAATTTTCTCTCCTTTGTGGGTCATATACATATACATATACATATTTTTTACTGGATACCGGACATTGTGTATTTTACACTGTACTTTGTAATGTAAAATGTACATTTTGTTGGATATTCTTGATGTTTGTCCTGTGACAGTTACTTGGAAATAGTTGGATCTTTTTAAGGATTATTTTTATGCCTTATTAGGTGGATCCAGAACATCCTTTCATCTATGGCTAATTTGCCCCTACTTGATACCTGAGAACTCTAATTGCTGCCTCATGTGTTAGGATGTCTTTTTATTCTGATGGTGACAGTATAAAATATTCCTGGCCATGTGTGAGCTCTGTGGATTGTTCTTTCTGCTCCTTTCTTCCAGTTCTTTCCTTGACTTTGATAATTTCTCATACATATGTACTAAAGTCAAAGGTGAGCCTTTGCAGATCTTCAGTGATCTTTTGCTCTCTGAAATTTTCTTCTCTCTTACTCTGTCCCACAATTCTAGGCATTTTGGTCTTACTGAACCATGCACTCTCTTCAACCCAAGGAAACATCTGGGTTCTGTTGTTTTTATTTATTTATTTATTTTATTTTTTTTAACATTTTCATTTATTTTTGAGAGACAAAGACAGAGCATGAGTGGAGCAAGGGCAGAGAGAGAGAGGGAGATGCAGAATCTGAAGCAGGCTCCAGGCTCTGAGCTGTCAGCACAGAGCCCAATGCGGGGCTTGAACCCGTCAACTGTGAGATCATGACCTGAGACAAAGTTGGACACTTAACTGAGCCACCCAGGTGCCCCTGGGTTCTGTTTTGTTCTCTCTGATCCATGGTCTGGAAACTCTCTACATGTTGTAGGTTGGGGCAATTGTAGGGCTTACTTCATTAGTTTTCCTTCTCTCAAAGATCACTGTCCTGTGCTGCCTGTTGTCTGAGACCTGTTTCATAGATTTTTTTTTTCATAATATCGGATTTTTAAAAAATGTACATAGACTCAGGCCAATTTCTGGGTCTTTGGTAGTACAAAATGTACGTAAATATGGAGAATAGCAAGTTTGCATATAACTCGGGCATATAAAGTCATTTCTGGTTGCATGTTCTTAAGAGACGATTCCTTTTCTGGCCCTTCAGAAGTTACCTCCATCGATCTTCCCTCTGTTCCCTATTTCAGTGCTGAGTAAAGCCACTGGCTCTAGAGGCTTGCAGACAATTTTCCCAATAGTGTTTCCCCACAATGAGCTCTACCTTTTCTGCCACTTCAAAAGTTCCTTGAGTTTGAAAACGTTCAAACTGCCTGCTATGAAGTACCAGTGTCCGTTTGGCATTGTATACATTCTGGATCTATAATTTTTCTAAAAGCCTTAATAGTCTTTCAAACTCATCCACTATCCTGGAGCACCCCTGTTTCAAGTCCTCAGGGCTCTAATCTTGGAGCTCTCTCTTGATACCTGTTCTTCAGCCTAGTCTCATCATAGACAAGCATTAACACAGAACAGTGATGTAGCGACATTTTAGTTTTGTGTTCTCAAACTCAAAAATTATTATAAATTGACAGATGATATGGAGTAGGGAAGTATTAAAGGTGTTTTGATGGCAGAGTGGTGACATCAGTGGTGCAGATAATCACTGCATTGGGAGGTAGATTTTTTTGTTTTAATTGTTTAAGGGGAGAGCTTTAATCTTTTTATTCTGTCAGAAATATGTTGTCAGTCCATTATTTTTTTAGTCCATTAATATTTAATATAATTATTGATATCATTGGTCATTTTGCTATTATCTTCGTTTTCTCTTTTCCTGCCTTTTAAGCAAATGGTTTTTAGTATCCCATTTTAATCCTCTTATTGGCTTTTAAAGTTATTCTTTTGCATTTTATTTTTACTATTCATTTTATTGTTAATTTTTTGGAGAGAGCACACATGAGCAGAAGGAGAGAGGGAGAGAGAGAGACAGAGAGAGAGAGTCTCAAGCAGACTCCATGCCCAGCACAGAGCCTGACGTGGGGTTTGATCTCATGACTGTGAGTTCATGACCTGAGCCCAAATCAAAAGTTGGACACTTAACTGACTGAGCCACCTCATCTGCATTTTCTTATTTTTTAAGTATTTGCTTTAGGGATTACAATATACATCCTTAACTTTTCACAACTTGCCTAGAGTTACTATTTTACCAGTTCACAAAAATATAAAAATATTGCAACCATATAGGTCCATTTACCTACCACCCACATTTTATTCAATAGTTGTTACAGGTATTATATCTTCATATATTACAAACCTCACTATATACAATGTTAAGTTTTTTACTCAGTTATAGGTATATTAATGAAATTTAGAGAAAAGTCTTTTATATTTAATCCATTGCCAATTGTATTAGTTCTCTATTGCTGCAAAGCAAGTTACCTCATATCTTAGTGACTGAACACAATGATAAATATTATTGTCCAGTTTCTGAGAGGCAGGAATCAGAATTGGCTTAGCTGGGTGATTCTGTCTTGTGGTTTCTTAGAATGAGATCACAGTCAAAATAAAATGGCCAGGGTTGCAGTCATCTGAAGGCTTGACTCAAACTGGAGGATCTGTTTCTGAGTTCTCACATTACAGCATATTGATGGCTCAGTTTCTCGCCATATAGACAGAGCCTCTCTCTATAGCTGTTTTGAGTGCCCTCATGAATATGGCATCTGACTTCTCCCAGTGTGAATGATCTGAGAAAGATGAAAGTGACAGGGTCTGTTTTTGTGTGCGTGTTTGATAAATTGAGATATGACTCTCATACCATGAAATTCATACTTTTAAAGTATACAATATTCACAAAATTATGGAATCACCCCTTTCCAAAAGGAAAGGCTGCACTTGTTAACTGTTATTCCCATTTCACTCTTCCCCTGGCAAACACTAATCTCCCTTCTGCCCCCCATGAAATACTTTATGTGGTCTTTTGTGTCTGGATTCTTTTATTTAGCATAATGTTTTCGAGACCCATGTTGTATCATGGGTCAGCACTTCATTTCTTACCAAATAACATTCCATTGTATGGACACTCATCAGCTGAACATTTGGGCCCCACCTTTTGGCTGTTTTGAATAGTGCTATTGTGGACATTTGTGCACAGGTTTTTGTGCTGATATAGATTTCAAATCCTCTTGTGTATATAGCCACTAGTGGAATTGCTAGATCATATGGTCACTCCACGTTTTACGTTTTGTGGAACTGCCAAACTGTCCTCCGAAACAGCTGCACCATTTTACAGTCCCACTAGCAATGTGGGAGTTGCAATCTCTCCACATCCTTGCTAACTGTTACTGTCTAGCTTTTTAAATTTACGTATTTTTAAAAATATTTTTAAAATGTTTATTTTGAGAGAGAGAGGGAGAGAGAGAATCGCAGGTAGGCTCATGCTTAGTGTGGAACCTGATGTGGGGCTCCATCTCCAGACCATGAGATCATGATCTGCGTTGAAATCAAGAGTCAAATGCTTCACAGACTGAGCTGGCCAGGGACCCGCTCCTGCCCTGCTTTTTAAAATTATAGTCATCTTAGTGGATGTGAAGTGCTATCTCATGACTGATTTGTATTTCTCTGGTGATTAATGATGTTGAGCGTCTTTTCATGTACTTATAGGCCATTTATAGATCTTCTTTGGAGAAATGTGTATTCAAATCTTTTGCCCACACAAAGAATTGAATTATATTTTTATTGTTGAGTTGTAAGAGTTCTTTAAATATTCTGGATACTTAATCTTTATTGGTGATTTACAAATAATTTATCCCATTCCTTGGGCTTTTTATAGTCTTGGTTGTGTCTTTAAAGCATAAATGTTTTAAATTGTGATGAAGTGCAATTACCTATTTTTTTCCTTGGTTGTGTTTTAGGTATCCTGTCTTAAAAAATCATGCTTGGGGTGCCTGGGTGGCTCAGTCAGTTAAGCGTTTGACTTCGCCTCAGGTCATGATCTCATGGTTCCTGAGTTCAAATCCTGCATCAGGCTCTGCACTGGCAGTGCTTTAGATCCTCTCTCTCTCTGCCCCTCCCCTGCTCCCACTCTCTCTCTCTCTCTCAAAAACAAACAAAAAATATTAAAAGAATCATGCTTAATCCAAGGTTATGAAGATTTATGCCTATATCAATGTCTTTAGTGACCTAGCTTTGGAAATCTTACACTATCATTTCACATTCTGTGGTGGCCACACAGACCAGTCCTGATAGTGTGGGAGGGGACGATATAGAGAACATAAATACCAGAAAGAAAGGATCACTGGAGACCATTTTGAGATTAGACGGACTTCTTAATTCCTGTAAATCTGGATTCCCATCTGGGCTCATTTCCCTAGACCTGAAGAACTTTTTAGTAATTCCTGTAAAGTAGGCCTGCTGCTGCTGACTCCTCGTTACAGTTTATCTGAAAATGTCAATATTTTACCTGCATTTTGAAGAGTATTTCCACTTGGTGTAGGATTCTGGGTTGACATGTTTTACTTTCACACCTTTAAATATGTTATCTCATTGTCTTCTAGTCCCTGTGACTTCTGATGAGAAGTTTGCAGTATTTCATATAATTGGAATGTGGTTTCTTTGTAAAGCGTCATTTTTATTTTGGTGCCTTTAAGATTTTCTATTTTTAGTTTCCAGCAATTTGACTATGAAGTTCTTGAGTGCAGCTTTCTTTTTATTTATTCTGTTTGGGGTTTGTTGTGATTCTTGAACTTTTTCCACGTTTGGAAAGTTTTGGCCATTATTAAAAAACAAAAAACCTGAAGCACCTGGTTGTAGAGCATGTGACTCTTGATCTCAGGGTCCCGAGTTCAAGCCCCACGTTGAGTGTGGAGCCTACTTAAAAACAAAGAAAAAAAAATCCTCTTTCTACCTAATTCTTTCCCTCTTCTCATTCCAATTATGTATTTGTATGTTAGACTGTTTGTTGTTGTCCCACAGATCAAAGATGCTCTGACCATTTTTTCAGGGTTCCCCCCCCACCCCCCGTTCTTCAGATTGGATGTCTATTGTTCTATTTCAGGGTTGAAAAACTGGATCACTCCAGGCCACATCTGTTTATCCCTATTCATTTACCATAGTTCCTTTCACACTACAATGGCAGAGATAAGGAGTTGTAATGAAGACTTTTGACCCTCAAAGCCAAAAGTATTTACCATGATTCATCCCAGAAAAGTTTTACCAACCCCACTCTTTTTCAAGCTGAATGATCCTTTAACAGGTCACTGTCAATGTGTTGTTAATCCCACCTACTGAATTTACTTTCAGGTCTTGTATTTTTCAGTTTTATAATTTTTATTTGGTTCATTACTTTTTCTCTGCTGACAGTTCCTCCTTGTGCATTCATTATATTTTCCTTTATATTTTTTGGCATCATTGAAATAGTTGATTTAAAAGTTTTAAGTGTTAATTCTAACATTTGGGTCATCTCAAAGGCACTTTCCGTTAGTGCCTCTTCTCTTTGGTACGGATCACATTTTCTTGTTTTTCATTATGTGTAGTAATTTTGAATTCTCTCCTAGATACTGTAGAAGTTCTGAAGACTATTTTGAAAACAGGCAGTTAGGTTGGCTGACCTCAGACTAAAAATTTGATTCCCCTGTGCTGTGCAGCAGCCATTCCTTTTAAGTTCTTCTAGTTGGCTGCTTGGAGTCTGCTAAGTGTGTATTTAGAGATAAAAGATTTAGGCAGAGTTTATACATAGAACATGGACCTCTCTTTCTGGGATTTACTCCCTCATTTTTTAAGGTGCTAGGGTCATGCTGAACCATTTCCTTTGGTGACTGAAGCAATAACCAGGTCCTCTGGCACCTGGGACCTGACCTCAGGCAAAAAGCCATAAACATGGGAACTCACTCCGTGACATTTCCCTCCAACCGTCAACTAACTCCCTTTCAGTTTCTCTCCAGTTTGGTTGCTCTTCACTGCCTTACAGTGGTGGTTTTCTTCATTTCCTTGAGAATTTATAGTTGTCATTTGTGGGAGGGTTGAATGAATACTTCTACCCTTAGCAGAAGCAGAATCTTCTTTACTGCTTTATAGAAGACACTTTCTAGATTTTAAAGTTATTTTTAGCAGGAGGATTGGTTTGAATTACAGCCCACCATTACTGGAGATCATAACAGCAGCTGACAGTTGTTTTCATTTATTTTTATGGTTTGTTGTTTTGTTTTAATGACAGCAATGGGGGATTCATCATTTTAACATTAAAATCTGGTTGCTTCAGACGCCTCAAAGAGAGGTTTTGTTTGGTCCTGGCCCCTCCTTCTAGGGACTCCTGATTTGTACAAGAACAGTCTTTCGGTTAGTCCACACTGCCATAACATTACTGGGAGGAAGGCCTCGCATTATGCCTCTGAACAGCAGCTGGGTCAGAACAGGGCCCCAGGCAGCCCAACTCCAGCTCTTCCCTGCCTAACAGGGTTGGTGGTCACTAACCTCCAACAGTACGCTGTTAGCGCGGTGCCCTGTTTACGGGCCCTCCACCCCCTTTGTTTTAGCCACACAAGTCCTATCTACAAAACCTGGGTGGGACTACTTTCCGATAAGCTGGGCAAGGAGGCAGGAAGATCTGAGGCAAATTATCTGACCTTGAAACTCCTTTTTCTGGTGTGTAAAATGGATAATAAAATCTGTCTTCCCTGTATCATGAGGTTTTATTAAAAATATGAGGTGATTACCATCTTGGCCCCCAGAGGTGGAACATGCGCTGGATTTGGGAAGATCCAGGCAGAGGTGGTTGCAATGATCATTATTTGCTTTGGGCAGTGGTTGGGCTTCAAATGTTTCGCACCCAGTAGGCCAGAGAGCCGTGACAGAGTGTCTAATGACTTAGCTGTATTTTGAGGGTGGGGACTATCTGTAGTTCTGTGCTGGGGAGGAAGTACAGTGGTTAAGGTCACAGGCCAGCGTTTAGAGCAAATTCTGCCACTTGCCAGATCTTGGGGGCTTGGCCAGTTCCTCTGTAAAACTGGTGGTGGTAGTGGCACTCACCTCAGAGGACTCTTGTCAGGCGAGGCGGTCCTCATCTCTGGGGTCTGGCTATCACTTGCCAGGACTCTCTTCATCCAATTTCCCGGTGTTCAATGACCTGTCCTGGCCCTCTGAGCTCTGTTTGGATCATGGTTACGTTTTCTCCTTGCTTCATGTCCTCTTCCACTTTGCTAGCCTGGCAGTCGTGTCCTTAGCCACACTGGCAAGAGAAACGTTGGGCGAGGCTCAAGACAAAGACGAGGCCGTTCCTCCCAGTTACTGCCAGGCCATTCCTCTGCTCATTTGGAACAGAGCCATTCAACCAGTTATTAATCCACTACAACAATGACGTATGAGTATCAGTGATACTCAGCCCTGACTTCCCCACCTTGTCCCTGAGGATAATTTTCCAAATGCTTGCTGGCGCAGAGGCGCAGAGAGAGAAAGGCATTCTTACTTTTTACTCACACTGGCTCCTGTTCCCCTTCTATCTTGTGGACTGCAGCCAAGTGGCTTAGAATGACGCTGCTCTTTATTTTAAAAGACTGCAAGTTTGGCCCACTGAGTCTTTTGTTCCAAAGGTGTTCAAGAAAAGCCTACAGAGTTGGGAGCTACTACAAGCCCACAATGACTGAAGGGGTGGTTTCACAGTGCAGCGGTTAACTTTTCCCTCAAAACACATAGCAGGACTCTAAAGTACACCAGTGTAAAAAAGGGCATATGTGGCGTTTATTACGGAAAAGAAATGTACTACAAAAAAGTGAAAACGTCACCAGTGGTTGTTTGCAGAATCTGGTTACAGGTTGATACCCTTGGCCTAGGCGGCCAAAATGTTTAAGGACCTATTAGGCAGAACCTATCCCAACTGTGTTACTGGAAAGACTAATGTGGGGACACGTCACGTTTCTGTTGTGAGCATTCTGCTCAGTCTGGGCTGCAAAAAATTAAGGCCGAAGCTGCCTCATAATGAATGGCTAAGGGAAGGCTCTAAAGGTTCTGGGAGGCCATTCCTTAAACTTAGCCAGGGAGAGGCATACCGCTGGGTCCCACCCAGACATCCCAGGATATGCAGATGTGGGAAACTGCTACACACTCCCACCCATCATCCCTGCTTTGTATCAAGTCCTTCGGTGCTTACAGGAAAATGTCAAGACCCTGGTCTGGCCTGGTTTTATGGTAAAGATCCTACTACCTACGCAGAATCCATTCTGTTTTGGAAGACTGGACTAGGATTCAAGTGCCAGCTCTCTCTTCACGTCTCAACAGTGGAAAGATAACCAGTTTCTTCAGTGATGAACTGGAAGCATTTACAGAAGCTGTGGTTGTTTAGATAATGAAAGTGTGACACCTGTTTAAATAGGGTTATCTTAATTGTATTCTAACTCCATGAAGACTGATAAATTGTGTGGAATACATGAAAACTCAATAGACCAGTGTAGTGCCTAGTATTTATTTAATATTCTATTCTTTAAAAGCTAGATTTTTAAATGTTCATTTGTGAGAGAGTGCACATGATTGGGGAAGGGGCAGAGAGAGAAAGGCATAGAGGATCTGAAGCAGGCTCTGCACTGTCAGCACAGAGCCTGATGTGGGGCTCAAAGTCACAAATGCGAGATCATGACCTGAGCCAAGGTTGGACGCTCAACCGACTGAGCCACCCAGGTGCCCCTTTAATACTTTAAATAAGGCATTGTTATCCCCAAGGTTCAGAGGGGCTTTGTCACCAACCCCAGGCCACATGTGGCTATGTGAGGCTAATTGCTGACGATGCCTTACCACACAGAATGTCATGGGAGTCACTCTCCTGCCTCTCACTATTGCCCTCACCTTGGTATTTAAAGCCTCGGGGAATGTATGTTTCTATCTTTAAGACATCCCAGTTCTTTTTTAGCTGCTCTACTGGCTAAACCAGAACTCTTCTCCTTTATCTTTCCTTTCTCTCAGTTCTGGTAAATAGCTTTTCAGGTCAAAAGCTGAGGGGTCTCCTTCCGGTCCCCATCCTCTCCATCCAGTATGGCAGAGGGTTCTTCCCAACCCTTAGTCCCAGCCACCTTGCACCGGGACGGCACAGCAGGGGACCTGCTGGCAGAACAGCTCCGTGAAGACCACGGTGAAGGCCAGACCGGATGGCAGCAGGGGGACACATTAGGTGACATCCAGTGGCACAGGCCCTGATTGCACCTGTGGCTGTTGAAAGGGCCAGGGCAGTGGAGAATGGGGGAGGGTGTCTCTCCATTCCCCGAGCTTCTGGGTAGGGCTGGGGCTCATGGCCCGAGCTGCCAGCAGCCTTGGGGAGGGCAGCACCGTCTCCACCGCTGTCATCCATACAGTGCTTTGTCATCTTGGAGGCCAGCGGTGCTCCTTCCTGTACTAGCAGGTCCTTAACCTCTCTTTTGAAATTAGCTGTCTACCCTCCCCAGGAAGCTGCATAAGTGGGCACAGCAGCCCAGGATGTGCTACTGCATACCCACCAACTGAAGTATGAGGAAATCCACTGTCTCTAGGGGAAAAGGCTCAACTACGAAGGCCATAAGTTAGGTACACGTGCTACCTGCATCTCAAAGTCCAGGCGAGCTGTGTGAACAGTCTCATTAGAAGGTGGATAGGTAGAGGCACCTGGGCGGCTCAGCTGGTTAAGCGCCCAACTTCGGCTCAGGTCATGATCTCGCGGTTCGTGAGTTCGAGCCCCGTATCGGGCTCTGTGCTGACAGCTCGGAGCCCGGAGCCTGCTTCAGTTTCTGTGTCTCCTCTCTCTGCCCCTGCCCTGCTCGCACTCTCTCAAAAAGTGAATAAACGTTAAAAGAAAATTAAAAGAAGGCGGATAGGTAACTTGCTTGGAGCCAGTCTATTCGGCAAGGCAGAGGAACTGGCACTCAGAACCCAGAGGCTGGGATGCCGGCACGTGGCCACCCTGCTGCCCTCTCTCCATCTCTTTGTTCTCTGGACACCCCTTCCTTTCTTTCATTCCTCACGAGGCAAAAGCCCACTGGTTGGCATACTTCCCGACTCCCAGTCTCAAGCCTTGTTTCCTCTGCCTAACTTGGTTCCCGTTCCTCAGTCTTGTGGATCTAGTGAGGATCCCAGGACTCAGTGGGGGCTGGAGCAAGCTCACGGACTCCTCTATTTCAGGACCACTGTTCACCTGCGAACCAGCGGAAAGTTACACAGTTCTACTTAACAGGGGATAGACTTCTTGGAACTTAAACAATTGACTATGCAGCATCCAAATGAGAGGAGCCATAAGCCTGAGTCCACCACATGAATTTTTAATAATTCAAGTATCCAAGAGCTCTATAGCACACCAAAGTGCTCACCACTAGAAAGCACTGCAGAAAGCTAGAATTGCCACAAACGAACTGCTGGCTCTTGGTAGTGAGACTTCCAAACCATGCTTCAGAGACAGAATGTGCTCGGTGCTTCCTTCGGTGTCGTTTATACATTTAGTCAGGAACATGGCTTCTTCTGCACTATGGTTATAACCCTGCTTTCAACTTTGTTAGTTGGGCGCATCCAGTCCCGTGAACAAGCATTCCCAACTATGTCTTTGCTATTTATGGGAAAGCCCAGAGTCCTGGACTGAAAGCTCTAGAATGTACTTGTCAAAGGTGAAATAAAATGCAGCCGGGAGGCCATTAAGGAGGTGGGCCTCAGGCATATCCTCACCAGGTGGGGCCGTGAACTGGGCTAAACTGCAGATACTCCCAAGGACTCTGCTGGGACCTGCAACTTGCTACAGTGACAAGCTTCGCCTTCCAGGGGACAGCCTTAACAACCCATTATGTTCTGCCAAGATTAGCTGTCTGCCGCCAACACCAATGAGAACTCTTCGTAGACAATATCTATTCGCTCAAAAAAAATCCTCTGGTTTTTGCCCCCTAGTGGGACACTACTTGGGATGCTACCCAAATCGGTGTACCCCGAATTGCAATTCCTTGATCCCAAATAAACACCCCTGCTTACTACTGCCTCCTGACAATTTTAGGTTGATGCACTCTGAAACTCAGTGCTGTGCTGCTGGGTAACATCATGTGCGGGGACAACGTTCCATGGTTAAGCAGCCCCTGCAACAGACCACTAGAGTAGGGCATCGGCTGTTGGGTTTTGTTCCCCGGAGCAGCCAGTGCCTGACGCGGCTTAAGTTGAAACATGACTGAATTACCACCTATGGGTGGGAAAGGGTTTGAGTTCCAAAGGAAAGGCCAAGGAGGAAACCGATTACATGGCCGAAAAGGAGGAGTGGACAAAGTACTGTTCTGGGAGAGGCTCCATTCACATGAGAAGTTAGACTCCGAACCTGCAGAAGTGAAGAGTTCATTCAGTCTCGGAAATAGGGAGCAGTCTGTAAATTGCACCAGAATAGAAATAACTCATGGGTAAAAAAGGTCTTACCTGGCTTATCCCTCCCGGAAGAGAGAAGAGCCCGGGTTCTGTGGCCACATCTGCAGGACTTCATACAGACTCCATGGCAAGGCTGACACCCGTGTTAAGAGCCACTGTTCTTGAAGTGATTTCACGGCTGGAAACTGCCAAGGTGATGTGACGGAGCGAAGGGAGGAGGCCGTGCAGGCCGTTGTGCGCTGGAACACCAGAAGTAGGATGCGTTGCTTTCCTTCGGAGCCTGTGCGGCCTGGCCTGCCTTGCTTCCATGGAAAAGAACCGCAGTCGAGATTCCTGAGGAGTGTGCTTCATGTATATACAAAACGATTACATTCCGAGGCTCTGACGTAAATGTTGGCCTTCACCAAACACAAATGTCTACATACAACGCTGGATCTGGTTAGCGGTAACGTGAGAGCTGCTCTGCAGACACGGCAGAATCTATTTTTAACACTTTGTTGACAAAACAGAACTCCCTTCGCTCCAGCCTCACAGAGAACTAGCCTTTTTTCTTGTAGGTAACATAACTTACCTGTTTAACCAAGGCCTGTGCTGGCATGCTACAAAGCCACCCCCCAAGGCCCCCAGTGCTGATTTGCACCATCCCCACACAAGGCGCTGTGTAGTTGTCTTATTCAGAAAAACAGAAGCTGTAATAACAGTGATGGAACGTACAAGACTTTGGGTAAACTTTGCTGTCTTATCTTCATTAGCTCAAATTAGAAGACAGTTACTATGAGAGTTTCAAAGTGCAGTCTCTCTGGAGGTGGAAGAACCTCAGACCAGTGAGGAAGGAAGGGGGACTGTGCTAGAACTTTGTCAACATGCCTTGCCTAATGCAAACAAGACTTCTTAGAAAACACCAGAAGTCAGAGCATCTGAGAAAACAGAAAAAATAAGAGGAAGACAGAAGTCTGTATGAGGCAGGGGAGGGGAGAAGATTGTAAGGAGAAATTGAAATAATGTGCTATAACTGTAGCTGCTCCCTGCCCCCCAAGAGTCCTGTTATTTCCAGAACCAGGGGAAATTCTAACGTGTCTTTTGTGGTTGATTTAAAACAAAGGGAATATTTGCGGTTCCTGTGCCAAAGTTTTAAGGGCTTTGAGGACTAGCAGCTGGAATCCAAATTACTTTCAGGAGACCCGTGTGGGTACTTTTCCCCCTAAACCTGCACAGGAGCAAGGATGACAAAAAATTATATTGTCCGGATTTTAGGTTTTTCATGAAAAGATAGTTAAATAAAGATAATCACTGCCAGGATACTACCTCTAACCATTACTAGCACTTACTCACTTTGGAAGAGTTCCCCCACCCCCTGCCTTGTTTAATTAGCATCCTCGAGGGCTGAGGAAGGATACAGCTGATGAGCAGCGAGCACATGAGTGTACCTTTGGTATTCACCAAATCCAGAGGCTGTTATGAGTGCTGTGGGCAACGGAAGCTTCAATTCTTTGACATCTCTAGGACTGAACCAGAGCCACGGGTGACCTTGTCTGGAGACAGGGTCTTCCCATCAGTCTTCTGGAACAGGCACAGCAGGTAGGAGGTGACGGGAGCTCTGTGTGGTACCAACAACCAAAAGTGAAGATGAGGTGACAAAGGCTAGAAAGGAGTCATTTATTAAAAAAACAAAAACAAAAACAACAGAACACAAAAAACAAAACAGCCCTCAGCAGGATTTGAAGACACAACAGAAGAACGCACCATCCTGATCGCTTCCCGCCCTCACGCCCTGCGACGCGCACGGCCTACGAGCTCTGTCCACCGTGGCTTCTGGCAACGGGAAGCCCAGCACACCAGTTCATCACACAGGTTGAGGCAGAGGCACGTCACCTGCCAAAGGGAGATATCAGGACACGTGGGCCCTTCTCCGACCTCTGCTGTCAGGTAGCCAGGATTCTCTCTGCCTGTACAGTGGGCAATTTCTTACCGGGCTGGGGCTGCTGAGACAAAGGCGAGCTGACACGATCACACTTAAATTACTACCAGAATGCCAGCTCTCCAGCAAAGACCACAGCACATGGTCAGATTCTAAGGGGACAGAGCAGCTCGCTCCTTCCACAACTCCTAGAATGTAGGGCCCAGCTCAGAGGGGCATTTGACATTTGTCCCCAACACCCAGTTGTCACCACAGGTAAACCAAGACCATAATCACAACAGCAAGGACAGGATCGTGTTGCTTTTTTCCTTTTTTTTTCTTAAAGGAGTGAGGGCATGGAAAATACAGCACACCAATGAAACAAAATGCCAAAAAAAAAAAAAAATATACAAAAAAAAATAGAAAATAGAAAAATGTATTTACAAGTAGTACATTACTATGATCAGAAAGCACAAAGACACCTGCTGCTATATTACATGCATTGGTTCGAGAAGAAACTACTAAAAACCCTGCAAGGGAGAAGCCTGTAAAAACAAACAAAAAAAGGGCCAAAAAGTTTTAACTTTTCATCCCTAATTTGCTACACTGATCAAAACCAAATGAGAGCCCCCTAAAGTCCATGAGTATATCAGTACAAATACTATACTGGTTTTTAACTGCACGTTCAGTTGTGGAGGGAAAGACAGCAGCTTATCCATATACAAGAAAGCCAGAGTAAACTGCTCTACATGCTAAAAATTACAGCAAGTCCCTGTCTGCTACACAGCATGATCTTAGCAGGTTTTAATTTTTGTTTATTCATATATACCTATGTGCGTGTGTGTGTATGTATAAAAACCGTGCCCTCGTTCACTGCCAACACAACATCTGGGTGGACATGAACTCATTACAACAAATTCTTATGTTTATGTTGTAAGAAGTCACTCAATGTCTGTGGATTTAATAAGTCACTTCACACCACAGAAAATATTTAATAAATCCAAAAAAAGGAAAGAATAGAACGACAGAAGAGCTTCTGTCTCAGTTCTCTGAAACTGAGTCCCCCATAGGAAACTGGTCCCAAAGTTCTTGAGGGTTCACTGAAGAAACTTCGGTTTGCTAATATTTTTCATCCTTTTAGTGTTCAAAAGGTACAGAACGACTCCTTGCCGTTGTCAGTTTTAAACAGTCACATCTCCATCCCCCACGGGTAACAGTCTGGTGCAGATTCATAAAAACGGGGGAGGAAGGAGCGCTGGGGAGGGCCTGTCACTTCAGGAGGGGCTCCGCCTCTACAACGGCAGGAAGAGAAAGAACCAAGCAGGGCTCCAGCACCTCGCTCCTGCAAACAAGCTCCCTGCAAACGCAAAATCCAGTCACACGTCAGTTCCTTAAACAGGTACATCTCTGAGTACCAGGCCAGCTCTAAGAGGAAACAAAACCACGCGTTGACAGAAAAGGACTAAGATGGCCATTCTGGTCACTCTCTGGGATCCATCATACTTCCAGGAATCGGGAGCTGCTGGACTTGGAGTGGAATGGCTCAGACCACATCCGCCGAAGGTCACCCTGGGAAAGAAGGAACTTTACTAAGTTACAGGTTTAAACGTGAGCCACACACATCTACAAGTCCTTTTTGATCTCACACCACACTGCTTCTGCAGAGAATCAAAGAACATTTCAATTTCATGCACTGACAGATAACCACCATTCTTTGAAGAACTCACTAGAAGAGCTCTTAGGCCCCTTACGCCAAGAAGGGTGTAAGTTCTCTCATTTCTCAGTGAGATGCTAAAGGCGAGTTAGTTTGCCTCTCTGCCTCCTCCTCTGTAAAATGGGGATAATGCAAATATTATAAGGTAATGCTCCAAGTCTAGCTGTAATCATACATTTCTTATTTCCAAACTTTAAGGCAGAGTACTAAAAAAGCTGTTAAGTGACAACAGGGCGCTGCTTTTAAGGGAAACAGGAAGTCTCTGCAGCTGAGCTCTAGGGATTTCAGTTAGTCCATCCGTAACCAGGTGGCGTGAGTAGTGTAACTCACTAGCATTTTCTGCCAATGGCTGCAATAGTCTGGAAGAGGTTGCTAATACCAGGTTAGCAAAAACCCATCAACCCACTGTCAAGACCAAGAGCTCTGGGGCTTAAGGAGAACCACCTCTGGCAAGGAGAATGTATGCCAAGTTATTGCTTTCATAGGTTTTTAACTGCTTCTCTCACCTTTAAATAGGCCATCGTGAGCAGTGGCAATAAGGTAAATGGCACCAAATAGAGAAGGGCAGGCTGGGCTGCTCGGTGAATGCGAGATGCCACAGTAGCGGTGAGCAGACCTATAAGGAGAGAAAAACACTCGTGAATAATGCCAAGGGGCCAACCCCGAGAGAAAAGAACCTGTAATATGGCTGCTGCTTGCCAGGGTCTTCAGACTGGACAGCTCTACTGTGACACATTCTGTCCAATAGGTAGGTTATGAAATGCCCAGCCCTAGCAGTTAAAGAAGCATGGAACACTACAGCTTTAAAAATGCTAGCATCGCAAGGACGCGTGAGTGGCTCAAGTCCCTTTCTGTGCTCAGGTTCCTGGTTCAAGCCCTCACTTCCGCACTGAGCGTGCCTGGTCTTCCTCAGTCTTGTGTGGTATGTGATGCCAGACTCGGAGGCAAAAGACCTGGGTCCAAGTTCCAACTGTGCTACTTACAAAAGCTGTGTAACCCTGGCTACGGCACTTCACCTCTCTGAGCCTCAGCCTCCTCTACTGTTCAGTGGGGCTGACACCACTTGCCATGCCTGTCTCTGAGTTTTTGTACTGAAATGAACCACTATGCTGTAGCCATTGTAGGTGCAGACAGGTTACCGCTATTCCTAGCCCAATCACACAGGTCTCTTCCTGTTGGTCCGTAAGTGAGCTGCCTAGAGAAAAACTAGCCTAGTGAGAGTCTGAGATTAGAGGTGATAAACATTTTAGAACAAATGAAGGGAAATACCTGTTTAAAAAAATGGGAAATTAAGCAAGACATGGATTAACTTCAAGCTGAAGATTTAAATAGGCACACAGACTGATCCATGATCACTGTGTGGTAGAACTGACCATATTCTTCTTCCAATGTTCTTCAGAGATTACTGCTGGATCGGGAACGGGCTGACCAGTAAGGACAGCACCTGTCATCTCACAGGCCACTGTTACTGGTCCTTCGTGGTTGTCTGTAATAGCAACCAGTTACTGCACTCCTTCCATCCAGCGTCTGCAGCTAGAAGACCTGATTTAACTCCACGGGTTGGAGGACAGTTAGTGGATCACGTGCCTCTCCCACTGTCTTACCTACAAAGTATCCAATGAGGGTGCAGTGAAAGTAGGAGACCTTCTGCATGCGTCCAGAGATATTGGCGGGTCCAGAGGCACCGCAGGAGTCACCGTTGGCTTGTTTTTTGTAGTTGTCGTAACGAAGGACAAAGCACAACAGGAGTCCAGGCATCACGATGTCCCCAATGCCCAACATAGAGAAGTGACTGCCGGTGGAGCTGAAATGCAGTGGCACAGGTCAGGGATGCCACCCTCAACAATCCCATTTCTCCTCCTGTGCAGAGTCATTTGTCAGCTTTTTTTTAAGAAGTTGGACTTACCTGAATGGGAGGCAATCTCTAGCGGTGGAACAGCACTAGTTTGTAAGAGTTTAGAGATTACAAGCCAGAAGAGTACTGACGATGAATGTCTTTAACCAGGCTCCCTCACTGCTTTAAGAGAGCACCTCTAAAGTGACTGCTAAAGTCGTCTGTTTAAGTACTGTCTCCTCTAGAAATGTCAAGCAATTCAGTATTTGTCACACATTCACTGCTGTGACTTCAAACAAGCACCTGACTACTACCAGACACGGATATTAAAGCAACACAATTTTTTCCAAGATTATATTACCAGCCACTGTATAATTTTAGCATTAGGACATATTTTTACAAACATCTTAGAAGAAAAAAGGATCCAGATTCTCCTGTGAATTCCCTTCAGCCAACTCCAAAATATGGTAACAGTAGTAACATATGGTTATTTGAGAACATTAATCAATAATAAAAAGTAACACCTGTATCATTTAGTGACAAATCTTTGCAAGTCAAATCAATATTCTCTTTCTCATTTGTATAATGGACAGATGACTCACAGCCCTTTTCCAGTCTAGGATAAGAATGCTGGTGACAAAGACCAATCAAGGAGCACAGAGGCACAGGGAGAAGACAGTGTATTAACCATCACAAGACGAGGCCCAACATGCTAGTCCTACCTGGGAAAGACCAGTTTTCCAGGCAGAGACAGGCGAGGAACATCACGCCCAACATTGGGCCCCAGGTGGAGCTTCCGGGATAGAACGTCAAGGGGATTGTCAGCCGGTTGTGTGGCCACCTTCACCATGACATTGCTATTGAAGATGTAGGCGGAGAAAAACACCTGCCGAATGGAGAGATGTCTTCAACAGAGGGAGCTAGAAGCAACCTGATCTCAGCATCAGCCCTCCTCGTTCTTAAGAGCAAAGTCTCAGAATATTACATCATCAAGCTTTTTTGACTGCATGTTTTGGAGGTGAAAGAAAATCTTTGCTCCCAGGGCACAGAACTTTGCCTGCCTGCTCTCCCCCCACCCCAAGAGACACACACGTACTCCAATTAAACACAAAAGAGAACAGTGGCTTCAGGGAAACAGACACTTACCCAAAAGACATCATAGATTAGAAGCCCTGAGAGAAGCAGGCAGGAGACCTTGAGGCTGGGCAGGCGGACAAAGGCGATCATGGCGACACAGAGACCCATGGCCAGGGCTGGGGAGGAGGCCACAGACATTGGTCAGTGTGGAGTAGACTCATCCTCTTTCCACAAGCTATTCTGCTTATAAACCTGACAGTCTCTAAGTCCCCTCAAAAGTCAAGCAGCCCAGTTTAAGCTCCAAGTTAAGACATTTACACCCTACTTGTGCAAAGTGCCCACTTTAGCCCATTCTGACGGGCTGGTTTTCGGGGACATCCCTTTTCTCATGCTCTTGGATAGTGCTCAACTGTGTAAGACCCAGGAGATTGTTTTGAATGATAAAGCTCTGGGGTGCCTGGATGGTTCAGTCAGTCAAGCTTCTAATTCTTTTTTTTAAATTTTTTAAAATGTTTACTTATTTTTGAGAAAGGGAGAGACAGAGCATGAGCAGGGGAGGGGCAGAGAGAAAGGGAGACACAGATCTGAAGCAGGCTCCAGGCTCTGAGCTGTCAGCACAGAGCCCGACGCGGGGCTCGAACTCACGAACTGTGAGATCATGACCTGGGCCAAAGTCGGTCGCCCAACCGACTAAGCCACCCAGGCACCCCGAGTGTCCAACTCTTAATTTCAGCTCAGGTCATGAGCCAAGGGTTGTAGGATATTGCCCCGTGTCGATCTCAGTGCTGAGCATGGAGCCTGCTTAAGATTCCCTCCCTCTGCCACTCACCCATGTGCACGAGCTCTCTTTAAAAAAAAATTTGTTTTTGAATGATAAAGCTCTAAGCCAGGCCTGGTTTAGGACTTCTTAGCTCTGTTTCCTGTCTCCCCCACCCCTGAGGATACTTCCTCCTTGCTCCTGACTTTAGCGTCTGCCCATACCCAAGATTAAGCCCCCTTTTATTTACTCAGCAATTCATTCTTCTATACTGGCCTTTTTCTCTTGTACCTTTCAAAATCTGACATATGCCGTATGTGTGTGCGTATGTATGTATACATACACACGCACACACACACATATATATACATACATACATGTGTATACATATAATTTTTTTTTCATTCTCTCTCAACTAAAACGTCAGGTCCTTGAGGGCATGGTTCCCTGCTGTACCACGGGACTCTAGAACAGGTCTGGCAGATGAATGGTCTCTCCCTGTCTTCAGCTCTCCTCCTCCATTCTTCTCAAACACAGGTCTGATTAGGTCCCGTAGCTGCTTACACAATTCCAGTGGGTCCTCACGGTAGTGGGATGAGAGTTGAACAACGCGGCCAGGCACTGACAGGGATGCACAGGAGGGTGCTTGCTCTCCACTGTGCGGCCCCCCGCCCTCAGTGTGCACCGATGACACCTCTCAACACCACTGTGTTCCTTCCTGTTCTCCACAGAAGGCCCTGTCTCAAGCTCCTTTACCTAGAAAATCTATCCTCATTCTTTTAATTAAAAAAAAATTTTTTTTTAACATTTTATTATTGAGAGACAGAGCATGAGCGGGGGAGGGGCAGAGAGAGGAGACACAGAATCTGAAACAGGCTCCAGGCTTCAAGCTGTCAGCACAGAGCCCGACGCGGGGCTCAAACTCATGAACTATGAAATCATGACCTGGGGCGAAGTCAGTCGCTGAACTGACTAAGCCACCCAGGTGCTCCTATCCTCATTCTTAGGTCAGAAAACTCTTTTTCAGGGAGTCTTTCCTGATCTATCAGATTAAGTAGGGTTTTTGTTTTTGTTTTTTTTTCTTTTTGACACCACAGAACTCTGAAATCTCTCTCAACTTGCTCACCCATTCTGTAACAGTGATTATTTATATACAAGCAAATTTATTGCTTAAATTTGGTACTCCTGGTTGACCAAAACCATGGCTTATTCTTTCTGTGAAGCCCCAGCACTTATCAGAGTAGATGTTCAATAAATATTTTCAGAATGAATGAAAAATTATGTTCCATCTACTTTAAATTTAAAATTACTCCAAGGAAAGTTAGAAAAGTGAGGCCAGATTACAGATGTATATCATTTTAATAGAATTGGTGGTAAACTGTCAGGACATGTAGCTAAGTGGGCAAATAGAGCAGTCTGGCAGACCCTGGACATGTCAAATCAACTCATGTTTGGGGAGTTCCTACCATGGGAATGGTGTTGCACAAACAAAAGAGGAGAAAAACCATTCCTAACCCTGGAAGACAGTGCTAACACTGGGAAAAAGAACAAACTATCTTGATTCTTCCTCTGTCATACCGTTATCAAGCACTCGGTGATCTCCACGCTGTGTACTGCAGTATGCATTTTGGAGAGATGTGGTTGAACATAATTTCTGATTTTACGATAATCTAGGATGTGCTTGTTTTACTAGGGTCTCCTTTATTTTTTTATAAATTTCTAAGAACAAAACCAAGGCCCATGATATAATCAACCCATATGCATTTTTTTTAAACAGGGTTTCCCATTGTAATGATCTCCAGACACAAATAGTTGGCTGTGCTGTGAATCGATAAACAGGGCACTGGCAGGGATAAGCTCAGCTGGCCCGAGGAACAACAGTGGTCAGTGGAGGGTGGGAAGCCCCTGGGGCAGAGGAAGGGGTGAGGGCAGTAGGGTAGCAAGTGATCTGTTCAGGAACTTACAAGTGCAAACATGGGGTGCAAAGTGCACCAAGGGAACAAAGGAAGAGATGAAAGCCTAATGGACAGACCAGGGACAAGTGTGTGGCAGTAAAGGTCAGAGGGCTGACTGATGATAACCAAAGGGGCAGGTTCCCAAGGTTAAATGTATATGCCTCTGTGACACATGCAGGTGACCGGTCCGTTCCAGAATTTTTCAATTTACCATACAGTCCCTTAACCCTAAACTGGGAGAAGCCTTTACAGGCCACAGGGTCTAAGCATCCACTCATTGCTTTGTCACTCCTCTTATGCTGATCCTACCCCACCTGAGTCACAACCAAACACGGACAAGACAGAACTGCTCAGGGACATTGTCATTCTATCCCTATCTTCCATACAAGAAACTCTAGATTCGTTTTCAATTTATCAGTGTTTCATCACGTGCACTCCATCCACGGCCATTCTGCGTACCACCCTTTGTTGTTACAGCACACCTCGGTCACACTTCCCTAGTTTGATGTGCGTCCTTCTTCACTTTCTCTCTTTCCCACTTACTCTTCACTGCCACTGTAAACAATTCACTTTGCATCATTTCCTGCCTTACAGTCACTAGGCTCCCTACTCTGATGGATCAAGTCTAATTATAAGTCCCACAGCACTGGGCACAACTGACGGGATGGCGTGTCCCCAGAGTCTGTCTTCCTTTGTTCCTATTCCTCCCCAGTTAAGCCGAGCAATACCCTCTTCCCAGTCATGCCAACCAAGCGTCGCCAGCTGTGCTGTGAGTTCCACATTTGAAGCAGAATGCATCCCTTCTGTTTCAGATAACGAGTATCACTCTACCCCCAGAAGAACACTGCCACAATGTGTCACATCACAGGAACATGCCCTCAAGTATTCTAGTTTGCCTCTCTTTTTCTCCATTCTTTCATTCAAGTAACTCTTCATAATCTTACCTCCTCCTTAGCACTTTTCCAAGCCAAAATTAAGAGAAGTGATAACTTTCCCTCATTCCATGTTGCTTGAGAGACTCAAGACTCTCCCAAATGGCTTTACCAACCATCTTCACTTTGGGTTAATTTACATTTAAAATTAACCAAAAACGTTAAGAGTAGTAAATTATTACTCTTAGCCACTTGTCTAGAATTACTTTCAACTTAGTATCGATATAATCTTTGCGTCGCTTTGTCTTCCACAACCAGCAGGTTCAGGGACAAAGACAATGACACCAAACCAAGCCAAAATGTTCTTGATAAGCAACATGCAACCTGTAAATTCTTAAGCAGTGCTCAGTTCTAAGATAAAGTATCTGTAGATAGCTAAGCCCTATGTGGACTAAGTACCAGCGTCTAGCATTTTAAAACAAGAAAACAAATCAATTGCTAGATTTTTGGCACTGAACATTTTCTTATCACAGATTAGTAGCAAGTGTATTAGCTGAGGGGGCTGAACTAGACATCTGTTCAAGACTCTTCTAGTCCCTGAGCTGGTCAGTGGATCCACACTGTGAACCTGGTTTAACGACCCCTGAACAGTAAATGTGTGTGCACAAGATTCATCAGCTTTTAGCTAATGCATGATACCACCTATTGGTTAAATTCTCTCAAGATTTCCCAAATTTAAAAGGTTAATTTGCCAGATGAAACTGAAAGTAGATAAAACTCTAGATTTAGTCCAAGAACACACTGAAACGTCTTCTTACTATTAACACTTCTTAGTATATAAAATCCTGAAAACACACTTCATGCCAGGGCACCTGGGTGGCTCAGTCGGTTGAGCGTCTGACTTTGGCTCAGGTCATGATCTCACGGTTCATGGGTTCAAACCCCGCATCGGGCTCTGTGCTGACAGCTCAGAGCCTGGAGCCTGTTTCAGATTCTGTGTCTCCTTCTCTCTTTGCCCCTCCCCCAGCTCACACTCTTGTCTCTTTCTCTCTCAAAAATAAACATTAAAAAAAAATTTTTTTAAAAACCATACTTCATGCCTTGCCCTAAAACAACCACATTTATAATTGTCTTCACTTTAAATTAACTTCAAAGAACAGGCTTTAACTGAGAAACATTCATTCAAAAAAATTCTACTACCAAATTATCACTGCCTACAAGATGATTTCTGATTGTGCAGAGAAGTCTGTAAAGATAATTTCCATGTCAGAGAAGAACCTATTTCAAAGCATTAAAGACCATGGCTAGAAAGCTACATTTTCTGTAACAGCAGAAAACAAACATCAAACACTAGAATCTGAGAAACAGTAACTGTAAGAAAAGCTCAGGGGCGCCTGCGTGGCTAAGTCGGTTGAGCATCCAACTCTTGGTTTCGGTTCAGGTCGTGATCTCACGGTTCGTGGGTTCGAGCCCCGTGGGCTTGGGATTCTCTCTCTCCCAGTCTCTCTGCTCTCACTCGCAGGGGTGAGCACGCGCACCTTCTCTCTCTCTCTCAGAAATATATAAACTGGGGGCGCCTGGGTGGCTCAGTTGGTTAGGCGGTTGATTCTTGATTTTGGCCCCGGTCATAATTTCATGGTTGGTGAGTTTTTTGTCCCTGTGTCGGGCTCTGTTATCAGTGCAGAGCCCACTTCATATCCTGTTTCTCTCTCTCTCTCTCTCTGCCCCACCCCCGCTCTCTAAAAAATAAATATTAAAAACTATCATCAAAATAAATTTTAAAAAAGCTCAAAAGTTCTTTTTTGGGGGGTGGGGAAAATTCTACTCTTGGTCACGGGAAGTTCAACCAGTGCAAACTGGCAGGGAAAAGAGACTCCTGGGTAAGTAAATATTGGGGAAGATCAATAATGACAAAAGGTGATGGAAACGTCTACATGTTAGGGTTGATTAGGGTTTGGGGAACCTCACTGGACACTCAGAATTTTAGCTATCAGGTGAATTTCATGATGGAAATGTATTTCTGATGGGTCACTGGGAAAATAAAGGTGCCTCTTATGGGCAGCTTTCTATCGGCTCCACAGTCTAGAGGAAATGTTGCAGTGAAACGTACTCTGCAGCTATCTTACAGACAACTGCTTACCCCATTCTGCTGTCAGTGAGTCTAGTAAGCCTGGCCCCGGCCCCTGCCCCTGCCTGTAAAGGTACAATGAAGAAAATTCTGCTGACTTGTTCTCAAGTATGTGTTTCAGATGGCTGTGTAAATCAGTGTATCTTGAAAAGAATGTCACCTTCTATCATGCCAACTTTTTCTTTTTTAGTGACGTACTACTAGAAAATAGGTATTTTTCTCTTCTCTGCAATGCCTGGGAAGAGTAGACAAGAGAGTATAAAGAACATTGCTTGCTGTTTTGAGAGGTATCCCTTTTTGGGTCAGCAGCTTGGTAAATTTAAAACCCTTAGCAAAACCTATAAATAGTATCATGTGTGTCTGGACACACGAATAAAGGGCTCCACGAAAGCAGAGTCACCAAAAGTTAGTGGGATTACAGAGAACCTCAGACCACAGAGGGGGCTGACAGACTTCAGGTAATTTTTTTTAATGTTTATTTTTGAGAGAGAGAGAGAACGAGCGAGCGAACGAGCATAAACAGGGGAGGGGCAGACAGAGAGGGAGACACAGAATCTGAAGCAGGCTCCAGGCTCTGTCAGCACAGAGCCCGACGTGGGGATCGAACCCATGGATTGGACCATGAGATCATGACCTGCTGAAGTCTGACGCTTAACCGACTGAGTCACCCAGCTGCCCCAAGACTTCAAGGTAATTTACACACCATTTGTCATCAGAAGGACTTTGGGTTTGCCAGTGTTGAGATGAATCAATGTGGTGATGATTCAGGTGATGACTGCCCTATATTACTCTAGTTAAAGCAGTGGCACCTGAAGCTTTTATCATCTCATTTCACATAATATTTGTACAGGGAGAACCATTATGCTTGCAGTATTCTTATGGATTGGTGTTTACAGAAGTGGACTCTTTCATTTAAGGGCATTAGCATAAAACAGTTTCTCTTCAGAATATATAGCTAAAAGTCATTTTATATGGACTGAAATAATCTGGTTTAGGTATTAACCAGCTAACGAGCATTTCTAAATCATTTTTGTTCAAAAGTAGTAGAGGAGAAATGTCTGTGCTGCCTGCTTTCTCATCAGGAAGCACTGGTTTAGGTGAGGCTGAAGGATATAATCATAAAAGCAGCTATGCAGCTATGAGATTGATGTGGACTAACACTTACTATCTCTACTCCAGTCATTATCATGATTAAGACTCCCTAATTTTCTGTAACAGATTTAAAAAGAGATTAGGCTCTATGAAAGTCTTTCAAAATCACCTACATGCTTTTCAGGTTAACAAGTCATTCTTCTGCAGAAATCAAGACTTAACCTCAGGAAAAGTCAAACACACACACTTGCTACTTCATCAATACTCTTAATACCTAGTATATAAAGATAGGCATTTACTCTTCTACAATAAGCTGGGCAAGGAATTTATGTGATTTCAGATGTAACTTCTTTTTCTGAACTTATTCTTTATCAACCTCCACAAGCACTGAAGTATCAAACACCAATCCATAAGAATACTGCAAGCACTGATACTAGATTTGGGAAATTTAATAGTTCTGGTAACTACTTAAAAATCCTAAACACTGGGGCGCCTGGGTGGCTCAGTCGGCTGAGCGGTCCAACTCTTGCTTTTGGCTCAGATCATGATCTCACGGTTGGTCCTGAGACAGAACACACACATGGAACCTGTTTAAGATTCTCCCTCTCCTTCTCTCTCTCTCAAAAACAAACAAACAAACAAACAAACAAACAACCTAAACACTGCACTTCAGGATGCTTATATACATTCCAAAGCAAATGATCACAGAAATGTTTTTTTATAAGGCAATTTAAGATGCTAAACCGGTCAGAAATCAGCAAATATGAATTATCACATGGTCAGGCAGATTTTGACACTGTTTTCCATTCTGACTCATTAAAGGCCTCTAAATAAATCTAAGGGGTAATGTGGTCTGCAACCTCATGGAACTTTTTTTTAAAGTTCATTTATTTATTTTGAGAGAAAGAGCATGTGCAAGCAGCAGTGGGGGCAGGAGGGGGAGGGGAGAGGGGAGTCAGTTTCAAGCAGGCTCTGCACTGTGAGCGCAGAGCCAGATGCAGGGCTCGTTCCACAAACCATGAGATCATGACCTGAGCTGAAATCAAGAGTCAGGTGTTTAACCAACTGAGCCATCCAGGTGCTCCAGGAACTACTTTTGAGTCTCAAGAGCTTGGTATATGGTAGGCACTCAATAAAAGTGATGAACAACAACTATGACAACAATTATACACAAACAAATTATGTATTTATACAGTTATACATATTTTATATAATATTTAAGTATTAAATATTTTATGAATATGTGTAATGTTTGAAGATTAATGAACAGTAATATTGATAGTTTTTATTTACAGGTAATTCAGTGAATTTTAACACAGGCGTACACTTATATAGCCACCACCACCCTCAGTGTGTAGAATACTTGTATCACCCCAATAAAATCCTTGAGCTATAGTCACACCCTCTCCCCCACACAACCACTTGTCTGTTCTCCATCACCATAATTTTGTCTTATTGTTTTTATTTATTTATTTATTTTTATTTTTTTTTCAACGTTTTTATTTATTTTTGGGACAGAGAGAGACAGAGCATGAACGGGGGAGGGGCAGAGAGAGAGGGAGACACAGAATCGGAAACAGGCTCCAGGCTCCGAGCCATCAGCCCAGAGCCTGATGCGGGGCTCGAACTCACGGACCGCGAGATCGTGACCTGGCTGAAGTCGGATGCTTAACCGACTGCGCTACCCAGGCGCCCCGTCTTATTGTTTTTAAAAATATTTTTTGCTGAAGAAGTATACTGGATATCTCTGTATGATTTACAATTTAGTATATGTGCTGCCGAAGCGAGCACTGTATGATTTACAATTTAAAAAGCGCTTTCTCTATAATTATCACCTATGATTAAAATCACATGTGCCATTTACCTATAGCTTTACAGAGCTCTCAATCCACTCTATAGCTTGTTTCCTTACAATACTCAGTTTCTTAGAGTTTTTCACTAGTTAACTTGGCACATAAATTTCAAATTCTTGAACTGGTACAAGACAAAAAAAAAAAAACCCTTGAAACAAAAGAATAAGATTTTAATTTTCCTCAAGGTTTAAAATTTCCTCCTTATCAAGATTATATTACTAATTCTGGATCACACGTGCACACAAAGTTTAAAATCCTTTTTGTCAAGTTCTATCTGATTTGACCATGAGCAGAATATTGCGATACAAGTGTCAGCTACTCCTGAACTTGAGGCATGGACAGTGAGCATCACTCTCGCTGGCTCTGTGCTTAGGTAACACTGAATGACAGTTCCACAGTTAAGCCATCCTCAGAGCTGCAGGGACCAGTGCCTTAGTGGAGAGGAGCCTCTCAGACCTGGCAGTTGCTTCCAAAGAGCTCTGTCTCCAAGGTCTTGATTAGCCTTGTAGTTGCTTGGAATGAATAATGGGAGTAAGTGCAATCCATACCCATAATCTCTGATTTTTAAATTCCTCCTTTAAAAATTCTTTAGATAGTACTACAAACAGTATAAAATCATCTTTTGTATTTTAACTTCCTTCCCTTCTGAAACACCAGAGGAAAGGAGAAAGTGAACAGACTTTGTGGGGCAGAGCAATGGTTAAAGTTTCTTGAGATCAGGAAAATGAACTGTGAGAACAGGAGTCAGGACTGAATGAGCAAGGAGATGGAGGTGCTTACATGGTCTTTAAGAAAAATGAGAAACGTCTTAGGGGAGAGAAAAGAGCAAGGGGGGATTTTTGGAAATGTCCTTCCAAGATATTTTGAGAAGTATCAAGTATACACAGGAGTTCTGTGACTGGGTAAGTGACTTCTCTGAACTTCGTTTCCTTGTCTGTAAAATGGAACAATAACAGTACCTACTTCAAAGACTTTCCAGGATTAAATGAGATAATCCACACAAACACCCAGGAAAGCACCCAATGCGTAAGAAGCACTCAATAAATGTTAGCTAAATAATACTGCCATTATTATTTCATCATTATCATCACCAATGAAAGGAAATCCTCACATGCTATGGACAGGAGTATAAACTGCCACAGCCTTTCTGAAAGGCAGTATAATAACAGATAAAAAAACTTTTTACTACAAAAACCCTTTAATCTAGGAATTTAATATCTAGGAACTCATCCATAGAAAAATAATCTTATTAAGTAACCTGACATGTGTACCATGAGGTGGAACAAGACTGTTTACCTCAGGATTATTTATAAGAGAAGATTAAAATCAATCTAAGGGCCCAGCAATAAACAACATACAATGGAATACTCTGGAATTATTAAAAAGGATAGGATACATCTTTATGTAATGATACAGACATGTATTTGTATCATTACATAAAAGAGTCTATTGTATATAATACATATATGGCATATATTCCACATATGTATTTTATATTACAGTATTCCATTTATGTAGGAAAATATATAGTCTATAGACAAAAAATTACATATGAATGTTCATACTAGTATTACTCATAATAGCTAAAAAAGTGGAAACTGATGAACAGATAAATAAAATTGGCATATCTATACAACTGAACAGTGTTTGGCCATAAAAAGAAATGAAATACTGATTCAGGTTACAACATGAATAAGAACCTTGGAAACATGATGCTAAGTGAAAGAAGGCAGACACATAGGTCATATAATGTTATGATTTTACTCTCTGAATATACTAAAAGCCACTTCAAGTAGGTAAAAATGTGGACTATACCTCAAAAAGCTGTATTATTAAAAATATCTTGAGAATGTGGGTAAAAATAATAACTCAACAATATGTAACACCACCACCTTTGGACACCTAATACTCATGGTAATCAGAGGAAGTATTACTAAAACACAAAAAGCAGAGGAAGGGAGGACAAATTTAACTATAAACTGTATTAACACTTCAACTTGTCACATGTTACTCACCATCCATGAGAAGCCAATGGCCAGTGAGAACCCAGATAAGGACGAGCATGACAGACAGAGAGAATGACAGTAATTCAGCAGCAGTAAAACGCCCACAGCAACCAAAGGAAATCCTGGAAAACACATGGTATTTATTGGACTAACAGCTGATACGTTATATTCAATAATCAAACTCTCCCTTGGTTCTTCACGATTAGAGTTCATCAGGGCCAGATTAGAATAGCAGGCAATACCTAGACTCCCAGAAATTGAAAACACCCAAACCTCTTTGGAGTAGGCTACAGGAAATGCAAAGGCATTAATGATCCTTCTGCAGCCCTCTGATATTGTAGTTTTTATCCCAAATTATCAACATGGATGTTTACAATTTAAAGTGACAATACCAACCTTAGGAGAATGAAGTACACTATAGGGTAATTCTGTTTTTATGAGGAAAGCAAAATGAAGAAGGTCAATAGTTCAATCCACTGGGTGATGATGAATACATATTTATAAAATGGTAACAACTCTATCTGGTTATCACGAATTCCTGGGAAAATCAGCTGCTCCTAGTGACTGGTTTCCTTACGTTCATATGGGATCTCTATTAACACAGCACTTGGTGTCCATGTAGCAATGGCTTTAGGAGTTGAGGTGTGAAAGGTGTGCACACTGGGTTTAAACCCAAGTGGTTAGTATATATTCTTGGTCACCAAAGACAAAAGGCAAAGAATGTCTGAGTTGACCACATCCCATTAACTCACTAGTCAAGAGACAAAAGCATTGCTTCAAAATGAAACTGCTCATCTTTCAATAATCTAAGCAGGAAGCATGTTTCAACGACTCCGACTTCCTAAGATTTGTGTATATTTCCTCTCCTATGAAAAGGTGCAAAAGGAAGTACTACCTTCCAGTCTTAAAGATCAAACGTCTCCCTTCCCAGTCTTCTAGCATTTGTGTGCTCTGGTCCATACCAGAAATTTAGACTCCTAACAATGTTATCAAGTGCGACATAAAAACATTTAAAATTTAGAGAAAAATCCCAAGTCCTTACTTGTTCTGAGGTGAACAGGGTCTTGTTAAATACTGGCACATCGGGAGAAGGAGGAAAGCAAAAGCTATTGTGGCAAGAACTAGAGAAAGAAAATATATGGTTAAGTTTTGTTCTTTATTTTCAACACCTATAAGAAAAATGGCAGGACTTATGGAAACACTGACCAGAATACTCTTCTCAATAAGTAGATACAATTAATTAACTACAGAAGAAAAATATCTTCCTTTAGCACTGTACAAATAAAGTCTTGAAAAACAAAAAGTACCTGATTTGAAGGAATGGGAAGCATAGACAGGTTTTCTCATTCTTTTCTATCTTAACACGGAAAGATAAATAGCGAGCCAGGGGATGATCTAACATGTCTGGCATTTTGTTGATGTTCTATACATTTCCATCATCTCTTGACTTGAAAACTGATCAGAGGGTTCACAGTCAAATTACTCTGATTAGTTACCAATGTGTCTGTCTACAGAAACACTGGTGGGGGTTGCCAATGACCGCTTCGCCACACTGGACCTTCTGGACACTTTGACTCCAGACAAGGAGTCAAAGTGGTCCTGTTCTGGTGTCATAAAGCTCACAAGTTTTCAAACCCCTGGCCTTTTGTTCAGACTGTGCTGACAGTCCTGAACTGATGATACGGGTATCCAATGGTTCAAGGAGAAGATGGGGAAGAAAAGCCAGACTTATGGAAAAAAACTTGCATGGCAGGTTGTACAGGTCTTAAGTTTTGAATGATGATTAAAAAGAAGTACACAGAAGATCCTGGGTTCGAGTCTCAGTGGAACCTTGGTTCCAGGAAACTTACCTTGGTTTCCTTTCAAAAGAAAAAAAAGACGTGAGAGGTGCCTGGGTGGCTCAGTTGGTTAAATGTCCAACTTGGCTCAGGTCATGATCTCACAATTCTTGAGTTCGAGCCATGTGTTGGGCTCTGTGCTGACAGCTCAGAGCCTGGAGCCTGTTTCGGGCTCTGTGTCTCCCCCTCTCTTTGCCCCTCCCCAACTTGCACTCTGCCTCTTTCTCAAAAATAAATAAACTTAAAAAAAAAAAAAAGAAGTGAAAAAATTTCCTTTTAGGTTAATGTTCAAGAATAGAGAAACATGGGACACCCAGGTGGCTCAGCTGATTAAGCATATGACTCTTGATTTCAGCTCAGGTCATGATCTCATGGTTTGTGAGATTGAGCCCCAAGTTGTTGGGCTCTGCACTGATACGGTAGAAAACCTGCTTGGGATTCTCCTCTCCCTCTCTCTCACTGGTGTGTGCATGCTCTCTCTCTCAAAAATAAATAAACTTAAAAGAAAAAAGAACAGAGAAACTTATTTACCTGCTGTACATATTGTAAAAACTACTTGAACTGAGTCAAAGAAGAAGAACATTACTAGGAGAGAGACAGATGCTCCAATTGGAAGGAATAGGGCCTGGGTAGAGTCAATAGTTTGGATACCTGAAAGAGAATAAGGGACATATTAATGACTTATATGATAAGTACTGTGCCCATGTACTCCAGAGACATTAACCCATTAAAATGCAGACAGTCTATGGAGCGCCAGGGTGGCTCAGTTGGTTAAGCTTCTGACTCTTGATTTCAGCTCAGGTCATGATCTCACAGTTGGTGAGATCGAGCCCAAGTGGGGCTCTGTGCTGACAGTGCCAAGTCTGCTTGGGATTCTCCCTCTCTCAAAATAAATAAATAAACTAAAAAAAAAAAAAGTACAGACAGTTCTAGGAGTTAGTATATAAGATATAGATTATCTAGGACCTCTGATTCTTTCCTTCCCACTGAAATTATGAGGTCCTTGCTCTCCTCATGGTGCATTCGTTATAGCAGGTACTCAAATACTTGTTGAACTGAACTACTACCTCCTGGTGCTAACAATCTGGTTGGCAGGCTGAAGGAAGGAAGAAATAGGAAGAAGAGGGGGAGGGAGATGGGGGGGGGGGTAGAAAGATGAAAGGAGGGAAAACAAAAACTAAGAACATCAACAGGTAGTAAAAAGATTAGTCAATCTGAGTACATCTGTAATCTCATGTACAGGTTTGGTAAAAGGTAGTTTAAAGCCACTGACTGAAATCCTTTCTCATTATCTACAGATTTACTCATGTTCACTCTTCCCCACTGTTGCTGAGAACTGACTCTCAGTGGAGCATAAGAGTGGAGGGAACAAGACATCTGAAAATCAAAAATCAGAAAGATTATTCTGTGGGAACATCGTAAGGACCAAACAGGAGATAAATGGGGGGAAATAATTACTTGGGATATAGGATTCTTGGTTAATCATTAGAATCATCTGGAGAGCTTTAAAAATTACATGCCCAGGCACAACCCCAGAACAATTAAACTGAAATTTCTGGGTGTTATTAGGCCCAGCTGAAAACTCTCCACAAAATTTTATTTTGCATATAGAGTTGAGGAACACTAAGTATTTGGTAGAGAAGAGAAACACGGCACGATCTGGTAACTACTGAATGAAAAGAAAAAAAATTACTAATCTTGTGTGCTACTTCCAAATTAACACTGCTGAGATATAAAGTTCTTGAGTGGAGTAAAAAAAAAAAAAATGTTCATATGAGCTATTATAAAGAAATACTAGGGACGCCTAGGTGGCTCAGTTGGTTAAGTGTCTGACTTCTGCTCAGGGCATGATCTCATGGTTCGTGAGTCTGAGCCCCACGTCAGGCTCTGTGCTGACAGCTCAGTGCTCAGAGTCTGTTTCAGATTCTGTGTGTCCCTCCCCCCACCTCTCTCTGCCCCTTCCCAGATTGTGCGTCTGTCTCTCTCAAGAATAAACATTAAAAAAAAAAAATTATAAGTAAACATCTCTCTCCATTAAATTAAGGCAATGAATAAAATATAATGTGACCAGGATTAACATAACTAGGCACAAAGGGTTGTAATTATCAACCAATATTTAAAAATGGTTCTTTGATATTTGAATTTACCTGTCCCAAGAAAGCTATTTAGGGATTTTAGTTAAATAAACTATTAAATATTTCTACAAAACACAATTGCTTCCTACTGGCTAGATACATGAGTCAAATAATTCACTTAGGAATAGGGCATTTCAATTTAGGAGGAGTGGCTATGTGTCAAGACAAACAGAGATGCTCTTCAGAAGACAGCTGGCCAGAAGTGCAGTCAAACTTGTCTTCCTGGCCCCTTGATCGTGTGTGTGTGTGTGTGGGGGGGGGGGGGTGGTATCTTACTTAAAGTGTCTTATGGACATTTACAAAGTAAAACTCTACGAAATCTCTAACTGAATTTCACCTAGTTTTTTATCTGAGTGCTCTACACTAGTTCAAAGAAATACTAGAGGAAACTACAGATTTCAGGTGCCTTTCACAACAGAAAATAATGGTTTCTCAATGGCTCTGCACTGACAGCATGCAGAAAAATTAAATGGCTGGTGAAAACAAAAACTGTTTAGTAAGTCAGGTATATGAGAAGTATGTGTTTATAATAAATCTAAATTTTATCAGTTTAGTCTGCAATTAAAATGCAAAGCTGAATACAAAGAGCCTTTCTAGAATATTAGGTAAGAATGCACAGATTTTTGTTTTTTGAAAGCACAGATTTTAAAGCAAGAGGTATTAAGACACTGCTTCCATTAGTTCTATGGAAGAATGCCTAAGGGAGTTTACCAAACAGCAATGTCACAGGTAAAGTGAAGTTCCTTTAGTTGCTGACAATATGCTTCCCAAAAAAATACAAAATTTCAATATTGTACTTCCTAAAGGTCTGGAGATAATGGTCCTGAGGGAGATGGAGCTAATTAATTAGAAATTTCAGTGACTTCAAAACAAAACAAAATAAAATTCTCCGTCAGTATTCTAGCTTTATATTAGATCCTTGGTATTTCCTCCCTCTTAGGTGGTGACTTTAATCTGTCCTGTCAGTCACTCCTCATAATTAGGAGGAGTTACTCAAATGCAGTGGGCATTACCTTTAAAGCCAAAATTATGATAAGAAATAGGCATGGTTTTCTCTTCAAGGCGGACCCTAGAGATAAGACGCTTTAGGACAAAGGCAAGAAGCTGCTGGAGCACAAAGAGATAGAGGGCAGTCTCAAAACAAAAGAAATAGGCATGGTGACAGAAAAAAATATGTACAGAGAAATTATTTTTAGCATTCAGTCAACAAGGCTACAGGCTAAATACATGGTCATGAAATAGATACTGAACAATACACCAATCAATGTATTATTGATAATCATTAAGAAAGTTAATGATTTAGCACCTCCGTGAGAGAAGCATGTTTTGGCTATTTACTGTATTACACAGTAGGTAACACGAGGGACTGAAAAACCTGCACAATCTTCAGATATATTACATGGGTAGCCTGGTAAAGGCCTTCAAGATGTCAGATAATGGGGGTGAGGTTGGGAGTTGTCCTTTTCAACCCACCTAACACTGATTCAATGAAGGACTGGTGCGCCAGGGGAAAAAGTATCTACCTAGGTTTCTTGGAGCAGATGTAGGGATAAAACAGGATTTAAACAAGGTTAGGGAAAATTAGAGAGGCCCTGGAGGGCGCTCCCTCCTCCCCACTTTCTAACTCTTTTTATTGCAAAACATAACACACATACAGCAAAGTACATAAAACAAAAATGCAGAGTTCAGTCAATCATCAAATGGCTAATACCACCCAGGTCAAGCTTGCCAAGCCCAGAAGTCTTTCTTGTGCCTCCCAGTCACTACTCTTCCTCCCAGAGGGAACTACTACCCTGGTTTTTATACTTCCTTCTCTGCTCTATTTGATATGTTTTCCACCCAAGCATGCATCCTAAAATACTAATATTTATTTTGCTTGTTTTTGAGATTACATGCCTTGAATTACCAGGATTTTTTTTTTTTTTTTTTTGCATCTGGCTTCTTTTGCCCAACATTGTGAGCAACATCCATGCTATTTATGTAGCTGTACATCACTCATTTTCCTGTCTTTTTCAAATTCCTTGATTCTTACTTATTTTGGGAGTAAGCAACCACAACATTTATTTTTAATTCTGCAACCTTTAAAAACCACCTCATCTATCTACACTTTTTCCTTCAATCAGTTCAGAACACTTTTGCCAAAATCTGAACACTAAATTCATACCTTCCTTTCCTGAGAACTTCCCCTTAATTGTTATCATTCAGGACTTCAATCTCTTTGGTGCCTACACAATCTCTTGTATTTCTCTGTTTATCTTTCTGGCTGTTATTTCCTTGAGTTTGATAAATGTACCATGTTTTCCATGCCATCCCTTCAATCTGGAATGATGTCGTGCTCCACGATCAAGTGCTGGCCTTCCCTGCAGCAACAGCCATTTCTTTATGTTTTTTTCTGATTATGTGGAAGTGGAAGGCATTCTCTCCTCATCTATCCCTTTTTGGTATCCATGGCCCAGATGAGGCACTGAGGAAATACACCTGTGAGGATAATTTAGTGTAACACAGGAGACAGATTTAAGACAATGACTATTTAGCCATTTGGCTCCCTGAGCAGCGCCATGGTGGTAGGCAAGAACAAGCGCCTTAAGAAAGGTGGCAAAAAGGGAGCCGAGAGTGGCTGATCCATTTTCAAAGAAAGAGTGGTACGATGTAAAAGCACCAGCAATGTTTAATATAAGAAATATGAGAAAAACACTAGTCATCAGAACTCAAGGAACCAAAATCACATCTGATGGCCTCCAGGGTCCTGTGTTTGAAGTAAGCCTTGTTGATCAGCATGATGAAGTTGCATTTAAGAAATTCAAGCTAATTACTGAAGATGTTCAGGGCAAAAACTGCCTAATTTTCATGGCATGGATCTTACCCGGGACAAAATGTGCTCCATGGTCAAAAAATGGCAGACATGATTGAAGCTCACGTTGATGTCAAGACTACTGATGGGTATTTGCTTCGTCTTTTTTGTGTTGGTTTTACTAAAAAACGCAACGATCAGATTCAGAAGACCTCTTATACTCAGGACCAACAGGTCTGCCAAATTCGGAAAAAGATGGAAATCACGACCCTAGAGGTGCAGACAAATGACTTTAAAGAAGTGGGTCAATAAATTGACTCCAGACAGCATCGAAAAGATGTAGAGAAGGCTTGCCAGTCTATTTATCCACTCCATGATGTCTTCGTTAGAAAATTAAAAATGCTGAGGAAGCCCAAGTTTGAATTGGGAAAGCTCACGGAGCTTCATGGTGAAGGTTGTAGTTCTGGAAAAGCTACTGGGGATGAGACTGGTGCTAAAGTTGAATGAACTGATGGATATGAGCCACCAGTCCGAGAATCTGTTTAAAATTCAGGCATTTAATGGTGATAAACAAAAAATCTTATTTGTGATGTTTAAAACAAAACAAAACAAAAATGATTATTTAAAGCATTTATTTAAAGCAGATTATGATCTGACAGTTCATGGGTTCGAGCCCCATGTCGGGCTCTGTGCTGACAGCCCAGAGCCTGGAGCCTCCTTTGGATTCTGTGTCTCCCTCTCTCTCTGCCCCTTCCCTACTTGTGTTCTCTCTTTCTCTCTCAAAAGTAAATAAACATTAAAATACATATATATCTAAAAGAATATCTAAAAAATACACATCTAATAAAGTGCATGATAGGAACCCAGCATCAAGCTCTTAACAAATCAAGTCTCTTTATTTATAATTCAGTTCAGATGCTGGTAATGAGAAATAGAAAACTGACATAACCAGATACCCTTTCACTGTACGGACTGAGGATTTATTTATTTGAGGATAAAATTATACTTAGACACACAGTATCAATTTCTCTTAGGTTTCTGTGATGGAATGTACAATGGATTTATAATCTAAGTACATCATTTGCATATATGCTATGTAACACAGGACTTATAAAGGAGTTTCAATTGTATAAGGTGATTTGGCTTAAAATGTTGATAGAAGAGAAGTGCTCTGTAATAATTTAACCTGAAAATTAGATATTGACACTGGGTTTTACCTGATTCCTAGTAAGTTGGTGGTATGGTCTTTTACCTCATATAAGGATCTGTGTCCTAAGAAAAGCCTCATTATGTTTCAGTGATTCTACTTACTAGATTTATAATGCCTACTTTACACTGCTAGGGACAACAAACATATTTAACTGGGTGAAAACTGGGCAAGTGTGATTTGGCTGATGGGGTAGTAACTAGAGAAACTGAAAGTGATCTCTTAACAAGTTAACTTCTAAAATTCTCCATCAGCATTCTAGTTTTATATTAGATCCTTAGTATTTCCACCCCCTTAGGTGGTGACTTTAATCTGTCCTGTCAGTCATGCTCATTCTCTCCCCTGTGCCTATTACATGCTCTTCCCACCCAGAATGCCTTCTTCTCCAGCAATCCAAGTTCACAGTTTCAAATTTCTTTTTTTTTTTTAATGTTTTTTTTAATGTTTTTTATTTATTTTTGAGACAGAGAGAGACAGAGCATGAACGGGGGAGGGGCAGAGAGAGAGGGAGACACAGAATCGGAAGCAGGCTCCAGGCTCTAAGCCATCAGCCCAGAGCCCGACGCGGGGCTCGAACTCACGGACCGCGAGATCATGACCTGAGCCGAAGTCGGACGCTTAACCGACTGAGCCACCCAGGCGCCCCTACAGTTTCAAATTTCAAGTCACACTCACCTTGTCTGGGAGGAAGTCCCTTATTAAATTGGCCCTCTGTGGCTCACCCTGACTTGCCTCTTTACTCTCTTTGTACATGGATGTCAAAATCACTTCATCTCTAGTGTGTATTCTGATCTACTGATAGTAGATGCTGATTCAGAAGTATTCTAAGGCTATGGTAAGGGTCTGTGAGAGGAAGTACCTGCTCTAGGGACAGGAAGTGGTATTTGCTATCTCCGTCTCAGTACTTTATTAACACTTGAGAAAGTACTTTGGCCACAATGCCTATGTGACAGCTTGGGTGCAATCTCTTGTACTTCTGCAGCTTTCAAAATATGTAACAGAATATCCAGGGGCACCTCGGTGGCTCAGTTGGTAAAGGATCCAACTTTAGCTCAGGTTATGATCTCACAGTTCATGGGTTCGAGCCCCGCGTCGGGCTCTGTGCTGACAGCCCAGAGCCTGGAGCCTCCTTTGGATTCTGTCTCCCTCTCTCTCTGCCCCTCCCCTACTTGTGTTCTTTCTTTCTCTCTCAAAAGTAAATAAACATTAAAAAGTGTGTGTGTGTGTGTGTGTGTGTATATATATATATATATATATATATATATATATGATAGAATATCTAAAAAATACACATCTAATAAAGTGCATGATAGGAACCCAGCATCAAGCTCTTAACAAATCAAGTCTATTTATAATTCAGTTCTCTTTATAATAAACGTCACCAATTTTATATAACTCTACTGAGGCACAACTTATATATATTCATCCATCTTCACTGTACAGTACTTGCCACATAACTACAAATCTACTTTCTGTCTCTCCATATTTGCCTTTTTGGAAATTTCATACACGTGGACTCGCACAATACGCAGCCTTTCCTGTACGGCTCCTTTCATAATGTCTTGAAGTGCATCCACGTCGTGGCATCTACCAGCACCTCATTCTTGTTAACGCTCAACAGTATTCCTTCGTGTGGATACTTTCTCCACCCACTACTTTATTGATCTTTGAGCTGTTTCTACTTTTTGGCCACAATAAACAATGCTGCTAAACATTTGCCATATAGCACACTTCTATTTTTTATAAAGCAAGCTTTATTATCAGGTTGCCACAATACTTAGCTTTACAAGTACTTCAGAAGTAACTATCTTCAAGAACCACTGAGTGAATTTATGATCAACACATACAAAACTATCAACCTCACCAAAGGATTTAAATGAAGTCTTAAGCAGGCGGATACCTATTTTCCTACTTATTTTTAAGAAAATAAAGAATCTCAGCAGTAAGCTTTCAGGCATGAGTTAAAAGCAGTACACAAAGTACACAAGAAATCTGTAGTTCAGATTCAGAATGTAAGCATTTTTACAAATTCTACCATACAGATTAGATTTTATTATTACACCAAACAAATCCTTAACCCCAGTAAATTACCTTGGGTTATAGAAACAATCAAATGAAGCCCAGTGCATGTATGAAAGTTAATTGACATAAAAGGCCTTACTATTATTGGTGCTGTTGCCATTGAAAGACCCAGTAGAACTGCTATTGTCTTTCTCCTTATCTTGATTTTCAAAGTCCATATTAAGGGACCTGTGGAAAAATGTATAGGCAAGTTTTAATTTTGCTTAAGAAATGAGGTCAGAAAAGTCTGTTATGAGATAATATTTTAACATGGAAGGCATCAGGGAAGATAGGAAGGTCTCTTTTGAACAACTCTGCAAAACAGTTCTTGTTGGTACATTTTGGAAAAACCATCTACATCCCTTCCAATATGTCAGTTCAAGAATTCTCCTGACTGAAGATTAAAAGCATTCCACGTGGCTGATCTTCCAGACACATCTCCGTGCACATCCTTAATTACCTACTTATGATAAATACCTAGAAAGAGAAATGTTGGGTCAAAGGGCAAGCACAATTTTGAGACTTTAACATACTACACAACTGCTCCAACAAAGTTATACCAATTTGCTCTCTGTAGCAGTGTATGAAAGCATCTTCTCTATACCCTGTCAGCTTTCATTTAACAACAGCATACACTTGAATTTCTGCCATATATAGGACTGCTCTAGGCAGTGGAGGGGTGATAAATAGTGCGTAAGACAAGTTTTCATGGATTGTACATTCACAGAGGGGGATGCCAACAATAAACAAGTAAGTTAAATGGGTATTAATGGTAACAGCTAATGAGAAAATGCAGGAAATGAAAAGACTAGATTTGAAATTTTAAATAGGGTGGGCTGGGGAGTCAACACTGGCATGATTTCCATGTCAAGACATGAAGGAAGTGGTCATTGTCCAGCTGGGGAATGAACAATGCAATCTCTTAAGTTAGCGTTCTTTAACTACTAAACAATTTTGTGTATGTGAGCTCACTCATTTTTTCCTTTTTTGTAAACTATTTAAGTCCTTAGCTCATCTTCAACTACTATGTTACTCTAAGGTGTTTGTGCCCTAAAGAACTTCCTGCAATGATGGAAATGTTCTGTATCTGAACTGGGTAGACATTAGCCACATGAGCACTGAATACGTGGGAGTGCAACAGGAACTGAATTCTACATTTAATTTTAAGTAATTTTAATTATTTGGGGGCTAAAACTATAAAATTCTTAGGTGAAACATAAGAATAAATCTTTGTAATCTTGGATTGGGAAGTAGATTCTTACACATGATGCCAAAGATACAAGCAAAAAATTGATAAATTGGACTTCATCAAAATTTAAAACTTGTGCTTCAAGGACACTATCAAAAAAGTCTCTAACCCAAAGGATGGGAGAAAATATCTGCTCTTATACGTCTGTTAAGGGCCTTGTATTTATTTTTTTTTTCAACGTTTATTTTTTTGGGACAGAGAGAGACAGAGCATGAATGGGGGAGGGGCAGAGAGAGAGGGAGACACAGAATCAGAAACAGGCTCCAGGCTCTAAGCCATCAGCCCAGAGCCCGACGCGGGGCCCGAACCCACGGACCGCGAGATCGTGACCTGGCTGAAGTCGGACGCTTAACCGACTGCGCCACCCAGGCGCCCCAGGGCCTTGTATTTAGAACACATAAAGAACTCCTACAATTCAATAATAAAAAGACAACCCAATTAAACAATAAACAAAGGATCTGAATAAATACTTCTCCAAAGAAGCTATGCAAATGGCCAATAAGCACATGAAAAGACTTTTCACATCATTAGTCATCAGGGAAATACAAATCAAAGCAAAATGAGATGCCACTTCATACCCAGGACGATGGCTATAAGCAGAAAGTCAGATAATAACCAAGTGTCAGCAAAGACATCACTGGTGGGAATGGAAACTGGTGCAGATACTTTGGAAGCCAGTCTGACAATTTTCAATTTCTTTAATAAATATGAGGCTATTCAGGTTATCGATTTCTTCTTAAGTGAGCTTTAGCAGAGTGTGTCTTTCAAAGAATCGGTCCATTTCATTTAAGTTGTCAGATTTACTGGCATTAAGTTGTTGATAGTAGGCCCTTATTATCTTTGCAATACCCGTAGGTTCTAGTAACATCACTTCTCTCGTTCCTGATACTGGTTTTAGGTTTTCTCTTTTTCCTGATTAGTCTGACTAGGGTTAAAAAAAAATTTTTTTTTTTAAGTTTATTTATTTTGAGAGAGACAGAGACAGCATGAATAAGGGAGTGGGACAGAGAGAGAGAGAGAGAGAGAGAGAGAGAGAGAGAATGCCAAGCAGGCTCCACACCATTAGTACAGAGCCCAATGCGGGGCTTGAACTCATGAAACTGTGAGGTCATGCCCTGAGCCAAAAACCAATAGTTAGATGCTTAACTGACTGAGCCACTCAGGTGTCCCATAGCCTGGCTAGAGATTTACCAACTTCTATTGGTCTTTAAAAATTAGCTTTTGGTTTCACTGATTTTTCTCTACCCCTAGAGAAAATAATTCACTTATTTTGGCTTTGATCTTCATTCTTACCTTTTGTCCATTTACTAAACTGGTTTCAATTTGCACCCCCCCTCACCCCACCTAGTTTATTAAGTTTAAAGTTTAGATCATTGACACCTTTTTCTTCTATTCTAATCCAGGCATTTAGAACTGTAATCCCTCCTCTGAGTACTGCTTTTGCAAAATTCCATAAAATTAGTGTTTTTCACTTTCTTTTCATGCACAGTATTTTCCGTTTTGCTACATGACTTCTTTTTTGATGCATGGAAGTGTTATTTTTGTTTTAAAATATCTGGGAATTTTCTAGACATCTTTCTGCTATTGATTTCTAATCTGATTCAACTGTGATCTGTTAGGGACTGAATGTGTCATTCTCTAACCCCCAAAAGTTCATTTGTTGAAGCCCTAACACCTAGTATGATGGTATTTGGCGACTGGGTCTTTGGGATGTAATTCTGTTGAGGTCATGAGGGTGGGGCCCTCATGACAGAATTAGTATCCTTCTGAGAAGAAATACCAGAGAGCCTGCTGAGTGGGCACACACTGAGGAAAGACCATGTGACCACACAGCAAGAAGGGGTCTTTCTGCAAGCCGGAAGAGTGCTCACCAAAACCCAATCCTGCTGGCACCCTGACCTTGGATTTCCAGCCTCCAGAACTGTAAAAAAAATAGTAATTTTCTGTTGTTTAAGCTACCCAGCCTGTAGTATTTTGTTATGGCAGCCCCCCGCTAATTAACAGAGATCAGAGATCATACTTTGTATGCTTAGTATCCACTTACTGAGACTTATTGTACGTCCCCAGATATGTTCTAAACTGGTAAATGTTCCATGGGCACTTGAGAAGAATGCATATTTTCCGGTTGAAGGGAGTGTTCTATGAATGCCAATTAGGTGAAGTTGGTGGAGAATACTATTCAAGCCACTATATCCTTACTGATTTCCTGACAACTTGTTTTATCGAATACTGAGAGGTACTGAAATCTTCAGCTACACTTGTGGATTTCTTAACATTTATTTTGGGGACAGCACAAGTGGGGGAGGAGCAGACGATCCAAAGTGGGCTCTGCGCTGACAGGCTGACAAAAGGGCACCCAATGTGGGGGGCTGAATTCACAAACCGCGAGATCACAACCTAAGCCAAAGTCGGACACTCAACCGAGTGAGCCACTCAGGCACCCGTTTTATTTCTCCTTGAAGTTCTATCAATTTTTGCTTCATGTATTTTGAGGATCTTTTATGAGATGCATAAACATTTAGGATTATTACGTCTTGTTGTTTAATTGACCCCTTTATCATTATGAAATAGCCTTGTCTGTAAATATTCCTTGCTCTGAAAGCAGCTTTTGTCTGGTATTAACATAGTTATTCTAGCTTTCTTTTGATGATTATAAGGTATATCCTTCCCCAACCTTTTACTTTAAATCTTTTTCTGGCTTCATATCTGCTTCTTGTAAGCACCATGTAATTGGATCATGCATTTTAATTCAATCTGATAATTGTTGCCTTCTGATTGTAGTGTTTAGGCCAATTTCATTTTACGTGATTATTGTTATGATTAGATTTGAGACTATCATGTTGCTATTTGTATTTTTTGCTGTTCTCCTTTATCTAACTTCTTTTGGATTAATACAGTATTTTTAATGATTCTGTTTTATCGCTTTTGTTGTCTTATTATCTGTACTCGTTCTTTTATTTTAGTGGTTGCTATAACATTTATATTAAACATCTTTAACCAATACAGTGTACCTTCAAGTTATATTATGGTACTTTACGTACAGTATAAAAACCTGACAACAGTTCACATTTGTTACTCACTCAATCTTTGTACTATTACCATGCGTTTTACTTTTACATGTTATGCTACAAATTCCACAATATATTGTTAATTTTGTTTATATAGTCAATTATATTCTAAAAAGTTTTAAATAATAAGAAAAAATTATTTTATACTTATCAATGTTGTTACCACTTCTGGTGATCTTTATTCCTTTTGTGTAAATCCAGACTTTCAGCTGGTACAATTTTTAATGTGTTTGAAGTACTTCCTTTCACACTTCTTATAATGGAAAGTGGTTGGTGATAAATGTTTCAGGTTTTGGGTATCCAAAAACAGCTTTATTTTGCCTTAATTTTTGAAAGATACTTTTGTCAACAAAATTTGTCAACACAGAATTTTATGTTGATGGTTTTTCCTTTCTGTACTTTAAAGCTGTTGTTCCACGGTCTTCTCATTTATATTATTCTCAGTGAGAAATCCAGTATTCACCCTTATTTTTGTTCCTCTCTGTGTAATGTGTTCTTCTGCCTACTCCCACCCTGCCCCCCCATCCACCTCTGGCTCCTTTGGATTTTCTCTTTTATGACTGGTTTTGAGTGACTTATGATGGGCCTTGGAGTAGTTTTCTTCATGTTTCCTGTACTATGGGTTTATTAAGCTCCTTAGAGCAGTGGGTTATAGTTTATTTCAAGTTTGGAAAAATTCTGGCCACTAACTCTTCAAGTATTTTTTTTTAATGTTTGTTTATTTAACATTTATTTATTTTTGAGACAGAGAGAGACAGAGCATGAATGGGGGAGGGACAGAGAGAGAGGGAGACACAGAATCGGAAGCAGGCTCCAGGCTCTGAGCCATCAGCCCAGAGCCGGACGCGGGGCTCGAACTCACAGACCGCGAGATCGTGACCTAAGCTGAGGTCGGACGCTCAACCGACTGAGCCACCCAGGCGCCCCAATGTTTATTTATTTTTGAGAGAGAGAGAGGTAGAGTGTGAGCGGGTGAGGGGGACAGAGGATCCGAAGCGGGCTGTGCTGATAGCAGAGAGCCCAATGCGGGGCTAGAACCCACCAACTGTGAGATCATGACCTGAGCTGAAGTCAGATGCTTAGCTGACTTAGTCACTCAGGTGCCCCTTCAAGTATTTTTCTTTCCTTCCCTTTCTTCTCTCTTGTAGAGACCCCAATTACCCATATATTAGCCCACTGGAGGTTCTTCTTTGATGTTCAATGATAGGTCAAAGACACTCTTTCCATTAAGAACAATTTCCCCCTCTTTTCTCTATTTCATTTTGGATATTTTCTGTCACTGTGACTTCAAGTTCATTAATCTTTTCTTCTGTAATGTCTAATTGCTGTTAATCTCATCCAGTGTATTTTTTTCAGGTTTTAAAACTTTTTATTTACACATTAAAAAAATTGTGCATTCTAGTAGTTAAAATAATTTGAACAAAAAAATAATGCTCTGATGCAACTGCATTTTACAGCCTGCGGGACATCTTGGAAAGCTTGAATTTTACTCTCGATTTCACTGTTGTCCCAGCTAGCTTCTTCCGTCACCAACATGCAAGTTCTTTTCCTTTCCTGCCAGCCAGAGAGGCAGATGGGAGGTGTGGCCTTTGTCGTCAGTAGTCCTAGATTCTTTTTTTTTTTTTTTTAACATTTATTTATTATTGAGAGACCCAGAGAGACAGAGCTTGAGTAGGGGAGGAGCAGAGAGAGAGGGAGACATAGAATCTGAAGCAGGTTCCAGGCTCTGAGCTGTCAGCATAGAGCCCGACGTGGGGCTCAAACTCACAAATCACAAGATTATGACCTGAGCCGAAGTTGGAGGCTTAACCGACTGAGCCACCCAGGCGCCCCCTTTTTTTTTTTAATGTTTACTTATTTTTTGAGACAGAGTGCAAGCAGGGGAGGGGCAGAGAAAGAGGGAGACACAGAATCAGAAGCAGGCTCCAAGCTCTGTGTTTACAGCACAGACACGGGGTTCAAACCTACAGACTGCGAGATTATGACCCGAGCTGAAGTCAGACACTTAACTGACTGAGCTACCCAGGTGCCCCAGCCATCGATTCTTTGATGTGAAAAGGGGCAGCATTTAAACTTGATCCAAATTCTTTACAATTCACAAAGTTAAAGAGCTAGAAGCAGCAGAATAAGTAGGCAATGCTTGTGGAATGTACAGTGCATATTGTTAGTGCACACTTCACTACATTTTGCCTGCTTGCTTCTTCTGGTTAGCTGTTTCTTTTGAAGGAAGTAGATTTTGCGTTTCTATATTCTTCAGTCTGACTTCTTGAATTTCTCCCTATCAGCCATATCGGGTTTGTCAGACATGGTTGCAGAGGAAGCAGAGTGAAGTACATGAGCCTGCAGAGTCTGGTCTGAGCGGTGGCTGCCACTGAGTGCCCATTCGGTGTATTTTTGGTCTCAGACATCGTTGTTTTCCTCTCCAGAGGCTTGATTTGGGTATTTTAAAACATCTTCCATCTGTATCTATCTAACTTTTTTGTACAGATGGAATATAACTTATAGTAACAGGTTTGATGTATTTCTCTGCTAATTCCAACATACATGTGTCAGTTCTGGGTTGGTTTTGATTATTTCCATCATTGGTCATGTTCTCCTTTTTCTTTGTTGCCTGGTCATCTTTGTACTCCAGATATTGTGAGTTTTACCCTACCGAATGCCACGTGAGTCATACAGTTTTCCAATCTGGCTGACAGGAGCAGGTACTCTTTTAACCCCTTCACATTATTCCTTCCTTAGCCTTAGGTGATTTCCTCACATGCACGCACTGATTGATACCTGATGAATGCTCAAGGAGTGCACCTGCAGATCTCTGGGACTTTCTCTGTTTGTTGCTCTTGTCTTTCATACTCTGTCCTATTAACTCTGGCTGCCTCAGGCTTTCTAGACTCCCAGCTCTGTCTCCACCAGGCAGGGAATGTTTCTCCTACAAATTGTCTTTAATGTGTTCCCTTTTTCTTAAATTTGTTTCTGATTAGTAAAAACTGTACTATTTACTGTACACAACATGATGTTTTGGTGTGTATATACACTATGAAACAATTACCACAATAAAACTCATTAATATACCCACTGCCTCCCATAATTACCTTTTTTCATGGTCAGAATACCTGAGATCTACTCTCTAAGCAAATTTTAAGTATATAAATACATTATTATTAACTATAGTCACCACAACGTACATTAGGTCTCTAGAACTTATTCATCCTAGATCTTTCATCAGTCTCTCCTCTTTCCCCCACCTTCCAGCCTCTGGTACTACCACTCAACTCTGTTACTATCAATTCAACTTTTCTGGAGGTGAAGAGGACAGAGAGGACTATCTTAATACAGCTAGAAAAATAGTTTATCATCTCTCAGGATTTGTCCTTTGTTGTCTGATGAACAGTATCTTAGAAATCATTATTTCAGGTGGGATAGTAAGTCCAGTTCCTGTTACTCCATCTTGGCTGGAAGCAGAAGTGCTTCTAGGTAGTTCTTTTAAATATTCAGGTTCCAAACTGAGCAGATTTTGAAGTGAAGGAGAGGTCCCCTTTTATTCTTATTCATGCTGTTTTTAAGTCCTTGAGGTACTAGAACATTGTTGAGGTACTGGAACCTTGTCTTTTTAGGAAGAATACAGGATGCGGTCTTGGAGAGGTCAGAATTCTTCCTGGAAGGGACTCTTAACCAAACCATGAGGCTCAGGTGGTACTCGAAATGTTCTTCACTTTATAGTTTCCTACGCTTACAACTCAAAATTTGCTAGATACAGGAAATCTGCCTCCTACTGTAATAGTTTGACTTTGCCATTTGGCTTCCTGTTCTATCAACCACTGTCTAAAACTCCCTTATCTGTTACTGGTGCTGAAGAAGCCTCAATTGGTTATGACTTCAGTTAGAATTGGTGGCCTGCCTAGAAAAGCCTGTGGAGTATTGACTAGTTAGGTACCTTTCACCCTGGTCCTCTGTAAACTTGGCTAATTAGTTGCTTAGCAAACTGTCCCACTGGAAGGGCAGCTCTAATGGGTGACAAATTCTCCCATAAGACCAAAGGAGACTATATACGTATGTATATAGATGTGATAGACTCCCTAAAATATGGCTAACACTCCTCTTCTGAATACAGTCAGGACTCTGATGTGTTGGCCTTCCTGGGAGTTTTTAATTAAAAAAAAAAAAAAAAAGGCCCTGTATTTTGGAACATTCATCTTTTCCTATCTAATACTGGGGGCTTCTATTTCTCTGGCAATCAGAGGAAGACACTTTAACAGAGATTAGCAAGTATACGGGTTGTTCTCACCTCAGTCAGCCCTGGTCATTGCTACAGGACTGGCTCTGGGGACAAACTTTACCCTGTCAATCTGTTTAGTTCCACAACAAACTGGACATAATGTTTTGCATCTATTTCCCCTGCTAAGACACCTGCCCTAGTTTTCAGTATACGGTTTCATTTCTATGGTTTTTAAACTTTAATTCATGTTTCTCGTGGAAGTGCTAACGATTTGTGGACAGTTAAACTCTAAGACTGGTGGTGCAAGTCATGAGGGCCTGTGTGGAGCCACGGGGATATGAAGACTGCTTCTTCCTTGTGGGCATGCTTTGGAAAAGACCTGTAATAATTTAAACTGCATTTTTCAGATTCACTTATGAATGGATTGACAACAACATTTACTATGCACAGTCTGGTTCTCAGAATCCTGGAGACAGCATAGTAAATTTACAGAAATTGTTAACCCCCATCTCTACCACTGGGACTGGCTAGCAGGCATAGTTAGCTTCTCCTATGCTTTCTGCTGGCATTATATATTGATGTCTGGACTGGAAAGTTGCCAGTCATCTCTGATTTGACCCTAGGCACAGCTGGTACAGAGCCTCTGTCTTAAGACTGGGTAAATGAAACAGGGTGCTGAGAGTACTGCCAGATAGGCTTAGGGGTAGTATCTAAGTCTAGTTCAATTTTTACTAACTGAGGACTATTTAAGACTCTATCCTGGCTTTTTTTTTTTTTTTTGTAAGTGTTTATTTATTTATTTTTGAGAAAGACCGAGAGGGTAAGCACAAGTCGGGGAGAGGCAGAGAGAGAGAGGGAGACACAGAATCCGAAGCAGGCTCCAGGCTCCAGCTGTCAGCACAGAGTCAAGTGCAGGGCTCAAACCCACAAACTGCAAGAACATGACTTGAGCTGCAGTTGGATGCTTAACTGACTGAGCCACCTAGGTGCCCCTATCCTGGCTGTTTTAAGACAAGGATTCCTCTTCTTTTCAAACACTGGTAGGCTGTGGTTACCTTAAAACCAGTTTTAACTGTTCCATTTTCGTAGAACCCAATTTAAGAACTGTTGCAAAGGACGTGAAAGCTTTAGACAGACTAATGAGGTACTGGGGTGGTGGTGTGGTGGGGTGCAGAGTCAGCAAGCATGTCATATAATCTGAAGCTTACTCTGAATTTCTTATTGCCTCAAATACACTTAGCTAAAATCAAGCACTGCCTGATCCTTAGAGGCAGACCGTGGGTGACTACTACACAAAACAGAATGAAGTTGGTTAGATGAAGTGGTGGGCCCCCACACATTTGCTCAAACAGGAGGTTCATGTATTGTAGCTTTACAAAACAAGATCAATGAACCTGGGTTTAACAGATTCCAAGCCACTGTGACTGAAGTCCAATAAGAGTTACCCATACCGTATAGCTAACAACCAACTTAAGCAGTTTAAGTAAAGTCTTTGCTGAAGACTCTGCCTCCTGAGCTATCCAGGGACCATTCTGAATTTTGGGCCTTTATCCTGCCTTACTTGGTAATCTCTATTAACTCTATAGACATGAAACTGCTTGGCTGGATCTAGAACAGTTTATTCCATCTTCATAAAAGACTACCCTTCACTCTTCTCCTCTCTCTCCCTGCCATCCCAATTTTACTGTTATTACTACACAATAACATACATTAACTCATCATGATGTTATTACTAGACATTCCAGCCAAACTGTATGTGGGCTATTCACTTAACCTAAGTCTGGGTTACTGAAACCAATGTTTAAATACTCACTGAAAGACTTGAGCTATTGCTATTTCATCACAGACAACCATCTACCATCACAGAAAAAGCCATCTAAATTATAGCATATTATTTGCTATTGTTAGTTGCCTTATCATCAACTATGACTGAACAGGAAATAGTTATGGGTCAAGCTGTAGGAGGCAGACAAATTTCCAGTTATTGATGCTTGCAAAGAAGCTACACCAAGAATCTACTACTAAGAATCCAGGTAGAAGAGATGGTCTTTTGCCTAGGAAACTGAAAACTTCCTAAAGGTTAAAATAATGATAATAGTTCACCTTTACTGAGCTTATACTGTCAGGCTAATTATGTAACTGCTTTATAGGCAAGATTTCTTTTGTTTCACAGAATAACTATAATTAGTAATGTTGACTGTATTTGGAGACAGAGCATTTAAAGAGGTAATTAAATTAAAATGGGGGTAGATAGGATGGGCGCTAATCCAATATAATTGGTGTCTTTATAAGAGGAGGACATTAGGTAAGAGAGACTGACCAGACACATGCACACACAGAAGGCCAGGGGAAGAGCACCATCTACATATGAAGACAGTAATCTATAAGCTGTTTCAGAATGAAACCAACCCTGCCGACACCTTGATCTTGGACTTTTGGCCTCCAGGAATACATTTCTGTTTTTTAAGTCACCCAGTCCGTGTTACTTTGTTATGGCAGTTGTAGCAAACTAATACAAAGATGCTCTATTACTATCCCTACATGGTTAAGGAAACCAAGGTTCTCACTGTACACCTTGCCTCGGCTATATATTATCTTCCCTTCTAAAACAAATGAACATCTATTTTTTTGGGGGGGGGAGAATATATATGATTACCAAAAAGCCTCAAATGATAGAAAAAGGTACAAAATAATGGATTCCCATAATCTCTAGAAATAATCTCCAGAAATAAATGCACTTGGTATAAAATTGCCTTTTTTAAAAATGAGGATTAATATTATTTCACAAATTAAGCTTGCATTCAATAGTACGTCAAGGGCATCCTTTTACATCAATACATACTGCTTTTTCTCATTAAAAAAAAAATAACTACACAGTATTTCTCCTTGAGTTAATGTGATCCAATATCATTTTTGGATGAACTGCATATATCCTGCCTTGTTACAGAGAAATATTAAGACAAGCAACCTTTTATAAGCAGATGATATGGTTTTATCTTGAATTGGGTGGGGTTCAACTGACAACTGAGCCTGCCAGTTAATTAGTGTCAGAAGAACAACAGGGGCGCCTGGGTGGCTCAGCCAGTTGAGCATCCGACTTCGGCTCAGGTCATGATCTCATGGTTTGTGAGTTCGAGCCCTGCGTCAGGCTCTGTGCTGACAGCTCAGAGCCTGGAGCCTGCTTCAGATTCTGTGTCTCCCTGTCTCTCTGTTCCTCCCCTGCTCACACTCTGTCTCTCTCTCTAAGATAAAGATAAAAGAAAGGAAGAAAGAAAAAGAACGAACGAACGAACAACCACCGATCAAGGTTCTTCCAATTTAAATTAGTGTATAAGTATAATCCTAAGTGTGCCTTTTTGGGGTCACTTTGATGTACAACACAATATATCACAGACACTACATCAGGAAGTGGTTTAATATTCCCTGAGAGCTTTAAAAGATTTTATTTTGGCTAAGGTGGAGATCTGGTCATCGTATTTGCTCTAAATTTTTTGGACTAAAGCTAACTCAGCTATAAGGAACAGAACTTTAGGAAATCAACTACTCATGTCTTTATGTACTGGACTGGATTATACAGGATTTTCTGAGCAAAGTCCTAGGCCTGTGGGAACTTCCCACTGCTTGCCCAGCATAAGGGGAAAGATGGGCTTGTCGTTAGGCCTTTTTAGGTTCCTTGGTTCTGATGAAGGTACAAATGTGCTGTGAGCACTGTTAAGACGAAGAGGTCTATATTCAGCCGGCAACAGACTACATGTCTAGACTGCTGCCAACATTTATCAAGAGATCAATACTCAGGAGTAATCAGTTGATGAACTAACAACCCATTCATTTCTCTAGATATTCTAAAACATAATATTAGACGAGCGTAAGCTAGCAATCTGGACCACCACTTTCTGCTGCTGACTGTGTGCCTTTTTTTTTTTTTTTTAATGTTTATTCATTTCTGAGACAGAGACAGAGCACGAGTGGGGGAGGGGCAGAGAGAGACACAGAATCAGAAGCAGGCTCCAGGTTCTGGGCTGTCAGCACAGAGCCCGATGTGGGGCTTGAACTCACAAACCAGGAGATCATGACCTGAGCTGGTCAGTCGCTCAACCGACTGAGCCACCCAGGCGCCCCTGTGTGCTTCTAATTTTGGCAAAATTACTGTTGCTGAAATGTATTTTCATGAAATGCCACTAGCTTATATTGAAGGGCACTATAATTCATTCAACAAACATTTGAGTGCTTACTGTGAAATGCTACAAAACTCAAAGCTGCATCCTCTTTTTGAGGACCTTCAGGATAAAGGTCTGTCTGATCTTAAGACCAAGAACAGATGCAACTCACCTGAACTGGGTTCTTTTTATCCAAAGGCACTGTGAAGTTTTTTTTGTTCTTCTGAAAGTTGGCTGCTAGAAAGCTTACTGTGGTATTTGTGGACAACCAGTAGTAAAGGTGTTGGCCAATATGGTTTGCATTTTTAGAATTATTTCTGGCTCTCTGTTTCCACCCATACTTTTTCTTTTCTTTGGCCCCATTTTAATTTACCTTATCTCATCACAACTTGGAAAACAGCGAATGGTCTGAAATCCTTTTGAACAGGGCAGAGCAAAAACAGACAATCGCAGGAAGCAAAACGGAGCCGAGAATGTATTTACTGAGTTACATTTGTTCATTCATTTGAATTCTGATAACAGAGTACACTGTGAATACTGGAGAAGAAAATGGGAACTTTTTATCTTAATATTTTACTTTAAGAATACCACGTTTTTTGATCATCCTAATAGTAGAAGCAGGTGCAATGAAGGAGAGAATGCACTTGGTCAGGGTAAACACTATATGGTTGAACTGGATTTAAGCTAAGTGTGTGTTCCTAAAAAACTCAGTGGTTTTTATAAATGGAAAAATATACCGCATCCTACCCTATATTTTATGGTATTTTTTAAAAGAGTTGATGAAATTGTTAAATATATCAAGGAACTTGTCCATATACATTACAATGTACACATAACCGTTTCCTACATTACCTGATAAGTCAGATTTCTGTATAGGACGTTTTCTTAAAGTAGGACAGGCTCTGAGAAGGCAACAAGCAGCTCAGAAGGTAAAACATCACACACCATTGTGTGATAAACACACATTCTGACACTGTCAAGCATGGTGGGACTTGTTTTTGTTAACCTGGTCTGATTTTACAATTATACACGTTTAGTTTGAAGGGCAACACAATCATAGAAAGTACATTTCTTATTATCTCTGTAGTCTCATTAACCTGATGACATTGTCTTCCTAGACCAGGTTAGGGTATAAGCAAATAAACTGCTTTGTCATTAAAGAGAGCACAGGTATGGGGCGCCTGGGTGGTTTAGTCAGTTAAGCATCTGACTTCGGCTCAGGTCATGATCTCACAGTCTGTGAGTTCGAGCCCCTGTGCTGACAGCTCAGAGCCTGGAGTCTGCTTCAAGTTCTATTTCTCCCTCGCTCATGCTGTCTCTCTCTCTCTCAAAAATAAACATTAAAAAAAAAAATTTTTTTTTTTAAAGAAAGCACAGGTCCTGTTTTTTGTTGTTTTTTGTTTTTTTTAACATTTATTTGTTTTTGAGAGACAGAGACAGGCAGAGCATGAGCAGAGGAGGGGAAGAGAGAGAGAGACACAGAATCTGAAGCAGGCTCCAGGCTTTGAGCTGTCTATTAGCACAGAGCCCGACACGGGGCTCAAACTCACGAACTGCAAGACCATGCCCTGAGCTGAAGTCGGACGCTCAACTGACTGAGCCACCCAGGTGCCCCAAGGTCTTTAAAAGGTAGTAGTTACCCTGCAGTTATAGAAGTTTCATTATTCCTTCATATAGCCAACTTTAGAGATTATAGATAAATATATAATTATTTAGGGAGAGAGGAAATAAAGTATATCTCCCTTTTGATTTTTTAAGATCTATCTCAAACCTGTTATTTTTCTATGATTCCTGACGGGACAGAAGTCAAGTGTCTTGCCAGTAATGAGCTGCAGTTAGAAGTTCGTATTCTCTCTCTGTCTCTCTCCTTCTGTTAATGCTCTTCTATAGTTTGTCTAACTCTTCAGGGACATACTGATTAGATGAGTAATTATGCTATGTTTTTTCTGAGTAGCTGGAAAGACTAAGGAGAGACAGGTGTCAGTTGAAGTAATTTAGGAAATCCAGCAGAGCTCAGCCACGGGATGGCAAACATAAGGATTCCTAAACTGAGGATTTATTTTGGCTTTTAGAATCTGGTGTTTTGCGGTATAGTTTTCCCCTCTGTACTTAAAAACGTGAAAGCCTGATGGGAAATAACCAGTACAACTGACAAATCTTTTATCCTAAATTTTATGATATTCACCATGTCTTCACAGCTTTTAATAAATAAAATGTGGGGACACCTGGAGGGCTCACTTGGTTGAGCACCCAACTCTTGATTTTGGCTCAGGTCATGATCCCGGGGTTGTGGGACTGAGCCCTGTGTCCATCTCTGCTTAAGATTCTCTCCCTCTCTCCCTCTGCCCTTCTCCTCTGCTCACACACATTCTCTAAAATACAATTTAAAAAATAATAAAATGTGGTAATTTAACTGAGCAAATAACATATTTTTATGGTCTCAGGGGAGATATGAAAATATTTGGTCGAGTAGCTGGGGGCAATACAGACACAGTTCTATTCAAATTCAAGAAACATTTTTTGTGCTTGTCTATGGAGGGTAGCATAAAAGTGAATCACGGAAGCTAAGAGAGGAGAAAATTTCAAGAGTAGGTGGTGGCATACCATCAAGGACAGCTCAAAAATGAAGCCTGGAGGGGAATTTTTTTTTTTTTTTTTTTTAGCAAAAGGGAAAAACTCTGAGACATCTGGAGAGTTTCAAATAGACCTGTAAAGGGTAAATAACATATTAATGAATGGGCCCTGAAAATGCTATCAGCAATTAAGAACTAATGACTTAGAAAGTCAAGAAAGTTTCCAGAAAGTGTGTTGTGCAGGCCACTTGAACAGGCTTGGGTCCTGGGCCCCCAGGTGAAGCCCAGTGAAGCAATCTTCTCCAGGTGATTTTGATGCACAATAAAGCCTGAAGACCACTGCTAAAGAAGAAAAAAAAATTCACCAAAAAGGGATTTATAAGAAAGCTTCTCATTCCTTCGGGCTTTACTACGAGATCAATGTATTTGGTTCAGAAATGAAATTTTGTTATTGTTCTCAATGGCCAAAAGCAGTAAAGTACTTAAATCCCAGCTCCATCACTTACTACATTACTACTTAACATTTTTGGGACCAGTTTCCTCATTTGTAAAATGGGAATATCAATATCTATCTTGCGGCACCTGGGTGGCTCAGTCGGTTAAGATCCAACTCTTGATTTCAGCTCAGGGCATGATCTCAGGGTTTGTGAGTTCGAGCCCCATGTAGGGCTCTGTGCTGATGCCATGGAGCCTGTTTGGGGTTCTTTCTCTTTCTGCCTCTCTCCCTCTCAGGTGTCTGCTCTCTCTCAAAAATAAATAAACATTAAAAAGAAAAAACCAATATCTATCTTGTTGAATTAATATGAGGATTAAACAAGACTTTATGTAACACATTTAGCACTGTACCTGTCACATAAATGCTTAGTAAAATATTAGCTATTTTCTTCATCTTCATCAGATTTCTTTAATATAGTCAATGTCAAAGTAAAAATTTATTAACAGCCAACAGAAACCACACATCTCTACCCAACCTGCTCACGCAAGCAAGAGACATCAACTCACAATAATTAAAAAGCATCTAAGCTGTAGAAAACCCAAAGGTGGAAGTCAGACAGCAAGTGGGCTATGAAGCATCATGCAGAACCCACAGGGTACCCAACTGGCTACGCCTCAATGGAGAAGTCTCTGTAAATATTTTCATCAAGGAATCTATGTTGAAATAAGTCACAGGCCAGTTCTTCAACCAGCTATCCTGCATTTATGTGAAAGCAAAAATCAAGGAAATTGCTTTGCTACTGATTTTACCTCATATTTCAATTCTCACTTCTATTATCACAAAGAGATGTGTTTGAGAAGAGGCATAAACACCCTTACGTGACCCTAGGTCAATGAGTAAAAAGAATCTATCAGGTTGAACTACATGAAACTGCTAACATTTAACAAGTTTTGATCTACCAGAGCAATAATTACAGTATTGCTTGTTTATTAAATACTTAGAAACAAAGAGATGTGAAATTTTATTGTAAAAATACGTTTGGTTAAGCACTACTAAAATATACTTACAACTCCCTCTGGAAGCTTAAAGAGAGAGAGCATTACAGTCAAAGTATAGTTAATATGACACTATTATTGTTATAAATTAAAGTAATACTTGTAATTAATGAAGTAACAATCTTCCAGATGGGGTCTGCAGAGGTTAAGTTTAATTTACCCCAAATTAAACAGTTTGGGAAGAGCCAAACTAGAACGAACATCAGTCTCTTGACAAATTGTATCTGCTTTGTAGATCAAGTTTCCATGAAAAATCAGCTTCTTTTACAGAGCTTTCCATCTCAGAAACTACGTCATCGTTGGATCCAGTTGTTTAGGCCATACACCTTGGAGGCTTCCTTGCCTCCTCTCACACACACACTATCCATTCTATCAGCAATCATGTCCTAAACCCACTGACATTTCACTCCACCACTATTAACCTAGTTAAAGCCACCATCATTTCTTGGGGCTCGTGGGTGGCTCAGTCAGTTAAGCATCTGACTTCAGCTCAGTTCATGATCTCACGGTCCGTGAGTTCGAGCCCCGCGTCGGGCTCTGAGCTGACAGCTCAGAGCCTGGAGCCTGCTTCAGATTCTGTGTCTCCCTCTCTCTCTGGCCCTCCCCCCGTTCATGCTCTGTCTCTCTCTGTCTCAAAAATAAATAAATGTTAAAAAAAAAAAATTAAAAAAAAAAAAAAAAACCCAAGCAAACAAAACATTAAAGCCATCATCATTTCTTGTTTATACTAGGGCACTGCTTCCTTTATGTCACTTTCTCTCCTTACCCAACAAGCTATTTCTCATAGAGAATCCAGAACAATCTTTCTAAAACACAAACCAGATTATGGCACTTCCTGCTCTCAACCCTCTGTTGAAGGCTGATTTTTAATTGCACATGGAACATTCTTCAGGACAGATCATATGCTAGGCCATAAAACAAGTCTCAATAAATTTAAACGGACTGAAATCATAAAAAGTATCTCTCTGACCACAATGGAATTGAATTAGGCTCTTAAAATTCCTTTCAAAGAGAGAATTTTGAGATATCCCCCAATAGTAGGAAAGTAACCAACATCCTTATAAAGAACCCATGGGTCAAAGAAAACAATCACCAGGGAAATTACAAAGTATCTTTAATTGAATGATATGAAAATACAACATAATAAAATGTATGGGATGCAGTTAAAGCAATGCTTAGAGGGAAATTTGCAGCTTTAATCGCCTAACTTAAAAAAAGAAGAAAGGTTTCAAATCACTAACTTCAGCTTTCACCTTAAGCAACTAGGAAAAGGAGCACAAACTAAACCCAAAGCAAGCAGAAAGAAGAAAATAATAAAAATTAGAGTAGAAATCAATGAAATTAGAAAATAGAAAAAAAATAAAGAAAAATTAATGAAACCAAAAGTTGTTTCTTTGAAAAGATCAAAATTGAGAGCCTTCAGCTAGACTGACCAAGGGGGAAAAAAAAACCAAGATACAAGTGACTACAATAAAAAAATGAAAGAGGGAACATTACTACCGACCAATAAAAATTAATTATACATGAGCAATGTGAACAAGCTAATGCCAATAAATGAGATAATTTAGAAAAGATGCACAAAACCTAGAAAGACACAAATTACCAAAACTGATTCAAGAAGAAACAGAAAATGCAAGTAGACGTATAAGAAGAAATAAAATTAGTAATTAAAAATCTTCCCACACACAACCATAAGAGAGCTGGAATGGTTATACTGACATCAGACAGTTTAAGACTTTTAAGACAAAAATTATTGCTAAAGAGTGATATTTTATCTCACTCTATCAGGAAAATATAAAAATTGTAGACATACAGAAAGTGAAAAGACAAACCCACAGGCCAAGAGAAACTCTTTGCAAGCGTTGATCTGATAAAGGACTTGTACCCACAATATATAAAGAATTCTCAAATCAGTAATAAGAAGACAATGTAATTTTAAAATGGGCAAAAGATTTGAATAGACACTTCACTACAGAGGACACACATATGGTAAATAAGCATGAAAAGATGCTCAACATCATGAGCCACTAAGGAAATGCAAATCAAAACCACAGCGAAATACACTTCATATCCACCAAAACAGAATACAGTATCTATAATCAAAACAGATAATAACAGAAATTGGAGCCTTCATACATTGCTGGTAGGAATGTAAAATGATGCAGCTCCTCTGAAAAACAGTGGCAGTTTCTCCAAATGTTAAAAAAATAGAGTTGCCATATGACCCAGCAATTCCAGTCATAGGTATCTACTCAAGAGAAATGATGACTTATGTCCCCACACAAACTTGTACATGAATATTCATAGCAGCCCAATGTGGAAACATAAATGTCTATCAATTGATGCGTGGATTAGCAAAAGAGAGTATTATCGGGCAATAAAAAGGAATGAAGTACTGACACATGCTACAACGTGAATAAACTTTAAAACATTATGCTAAGTGAAAGAAGCCAGTCACAAAAGGTCACGTACTGCAAGATTCTACTTAAATTGAAATTTCCAGGATAGGCATATCTATATAAAAGACAGAAAACAGATTAGCAGTTGGCTAGAGCAAGAGAGAGAGCAAAGGGTAATGACTACTAATGGGTACAAGGTTTCCTTTGGTATAATAAAATTGCTCTAAAATTGGTGATAATTGCACAACTTTGTAGACATACTAAAACCACTGAATTGTACACTTTACATAGAAGAATTTTACACTATATATATATATATATATATATATATATATATATATATCTCAATAAAGCTGTTAAAAAAACCCCACACCTTACCAATACTTAAAAAAGGGGCCGGGGGATGGGGAAGGAATAAACTAGTGAGCCAAGCGGGAAAAAAACGAAACCAAAAAAATTTTCCCACAAAGAAATGCCTAGCTTTAGACAGTTAAACTCTATCAAATACTTGAAGAAACAATACAGTTCTACACAATCTTTTCAAGGAATAGAAGAAACACTTTCCAACTCATTCAATGAGGCCAATATTTTCCAAGTACCAAAGTTATAAGAAGACATAATAAGTACAGACCAATATCCCTCATGAATACAGACACAAATCATATATATAGATATATATAATTGTATATATGATATATGATACATATATCATATATATAATAAAAATATATGACCAGGGGCGCCTGGGTGGCTTAGCTGGTTAAGCCTCCGACTCCTGATTTGATTTTGACTCAGGTCATGATCTCACAGTCGTGAGAATGAGCCTCACATCAGGCTCAGGGCAGAGTGTGGAGCCTGCTTGGAATTCATTCTCTCCCTCTCCATCTGACCCTCCCCTGCTGGCCTGCGTTTGTGCCGTGGCATGTGTGTGTGCGCGCGCGCGCGCTCTCTCTCTCTCTCTCTCTCTCCCTCTCTCTCAAAAAAAAAAAAAAAAGCCCTGTGTGTCTTCCAGCTACCTTGGTCCTCATGCTCTTGTGACAAGAATGATATACTAATTCATTCTGTATCTTCTTTAAACATATATACATACATCATATATATGTACATACACACATACACATGATATATATATGTGTGTATATATATATATATATATATATATATACACATACATATATATGGTATATATATGACAAAATCCATTCGTGATAAAAACTTTCCACAAACTAGAAACAGGAGGAAATTTCCTCAACCTGATAAAAAGCATTGATGAAAACCTACAGCAAACACTATACTTAATGGTGAACAATTAAATGCTCTCCCCTTAAGATCAGGAACAAGGTAAAGAAGGATGTGTGCTCTTGTCACTTTCTATTCAACACTGTACTGGAGGTTCTATCCTATACAAGAAGGGGGAAAAAAGGAGAAGGGGGAAAAAAGGAGGAGGAGGAAAAATTAAAGGCATTCAGATATGAAAAGAAGCAAAACCGTCTTTATTTGCAGACCATGTTATCCTGTGTGTAGAAAACCCTAAGGAGTCTGTACACAAAAAAACTACTAGCAGTAACAAATGAGTTCATCAAAGCTACAGGATACCACATCAATATACAAAAAGTCAACTGCACTTCTACATGCTTAGCAATGAAAAATCCAAAAATGAATCCAAGAAAAAAGGAGTACTTAGGAACACTGGAAATACTCAGGAACATCAAAAGAATGAAATACTTAACAAAAGAAGTACAAGCATTGTGCACTGAAAATTACAGAGCATTACTAAGTAAAACTAAAGATCTAAATAAATGGAGAGACATTTCAGGTCCTGAACTAGAAGATTCACTATTATGAAGACAGCCATTCTTCTTGGATTGATCTGTAGATCCACAATACCTGCAAACCTCCAGCAGAATGTTTTTTTGGTAGAAATTGACCAGTTAAATATAAATTTTTATGGAAATCCAAAAGACCTAGAGTATTTGGAATTTTGAAAAAGAACTAAGTTGTAAGACTTACACTACTGGAGTTCAACACTTACTATAAAAGCTACAGCAATCAAGACCTGTGGTACTGGCCTAAGAAAAGACCTATAGACCAAAGCACAGAAATGGGAATCCAGCGATGAATCCTTCCATTTATGGTCAACTGTGTTTTCACAGTGGTGCCGAAGCAATTTGATGGGGTGAAGGACAGCTTTTTCAACAAATGGTGACGGCACAACTGGACAGCCATGTTCATAAGATGAATTTAGATTTATTTGTACTTCATGCCACACAGAAAAATTAACTCACATGAATTATGGACTTAAATGTAAGCAGTAAAACTAGAAAACTTCTTAAAGAAAATACGAGAAACTCTTTGTGTCCGTGGATTAGGAAAAGACTTTTTTGCTACAATACCAAAAAACATGATCCATCAAACAAAAAATTGGTAGGGTTCACTTTATCAGAATCAAAGATGTTCACACTTTGATTTTTTAAATGTTTATTTTTGAGAGAGACAGCGCAAGTGAGGGAGAGGTGGAAAGAGAGGGAGACACCGAATCTGAAGCAGGTTCCAGGCTCTGAGTTATCAGCACTCACAGAGCCTGATGCGGGGCTCAAACCCATGAGCCATGAGATCGTGACCTGAGCCGAAGTCAGATGCTTAACCAACTGAGCCACCCAGGTGCCCCAAGACATTTATACTTTGAAAGACAGTATGAAGAAAATGAAAAGGCAAACCAGAGACCGGGAGGAAACATTTGCAAATCCTACGACTGACAGAGAACTTGTATCCAGAATATTTAAAGAACTGTTACAATTCAGTATAAGAAAAATAACCCAATTTAAAAATGGCCAAAGATCTGAATAGACATTTCACCAAAGAAAAAAAGTATGTGGCCAATAAGCACATGAAAAGATGCCCAACATCTTTTCAACATTTTAATTGGAATTATTGGGGAAATGCAATCAAAGCCACAATGAGGTATCATTTCACACCCAAGTATTAAAACAGTCATAATAAAAGTAAAATAATGGACAGCTCCTGGTCATGATCTCACTGTTGGTGTGTTCGTGCCCTGCGCTGGGCTCTGTGCTAACAATTCAGAGCCTGGAGTCTGCTTCGGATTCTGTGTCTCTCTCTCAAAAAAAAATCAACATAAAAAAATAATAAAAAATAAAAGTACAATAATGGGTATTAAAAAACCCTCAAATCTGCTACTGAACTGTATACTTCAAAATGGTTAAGACAGTAAATTGTTATGTATATTTTATCACAATGAAAAAAATTTTTAAGCCCTTACCAATACTTAAAAAAAAAAGTAGTGAACAAAGTAGGAAAAAACAGAAACAATCTTTTCCCACAAAGAAAAGCCCAACTTTAGATGGCTTTACTGGTGAGTTCTATCAAATACACAAAGAAGAAATAACAAAATTTTGCACAATCTTTTCCACGAAACAGAAGAAAACACTTTCAAACTTATTCAGTGAGGTCAATTTATTTATTTTTATTTTTGAGGTCAATTTAAATGTGTAATTAAAGGCATTATGATTTACTTTTTGCAGAAATGCATTGAAGTATAAAAGACACAAGGTATTGGACCAGAAGCATCAGGAGCTGGGTTCCAATCCAGAGTCTGTTACCAACTAGTTGTGTAATCTTTGTCAAGTTACTTCATCTTGTTGGGCTTCAGTTTCCCTATTTGTAAAATACGAAGGTTGACTGGCGAAATCCTTTCCATCTATATGATCTAATTCCATGGTATACTTATTACATAGAATTTTGTTTAAAATTTATCCAATCGGGGGCGCCTGGGTGGCGCAGTCGGTTAAGCGTCCGACTTCAGCCAGGTCACGATCTCGCGGTCCGTGAGTTCGAGCCCCGCGTCAGGCTCTGGGCTGATGGCTCAGAGCCTGGAGCCTGTTTCCGATTCTGTGTCTCCCTCTCTCTCTGCCCCTCCCCCATTCATGCTCTGTCTCTCTCTGTCCCAAAAATAAATAAAAACGTTGAAAAAAAAAAATTTGTCCAACTGTATAATTGCTATACCCTTTCTGGAAAACAATATGGCAATATATATGTAGTAATAGCTAGCTCATACTCTCTGGCAAAGTATTTCAACTTTCAGATATTTGACTTAAGGATATAATTCAACCAGCCACAGAACACATAAAAATAAAAAGATGGTCACTTTAACCATCTACATGTCCAACAAAAGTAGAATAAGAGTAGTAACACAAAGAAATATCAAATTACTAAAAATTAGTATGAAGAAGATCAAGGAAAATATTTTTTGTTATGTAAAAATAATCAGAATATAAATGAGTTAAATTACAAAAATGTACACCGTATATAAATACACGCCAAACAAAAAGTCATTTCTACTGATGAAAGTAAGTATTCGAATTTTGAGTCTAAAAGATTTTGGTTTTAATTACAAAGTTTTTTGAAATATTGATACATGATATACTCAAAGAGAAAAAATCAGAAACTCATCCAAAGGACAGATAACAAAATATCAAGATTATGTTGATAAGGTTCTAAATTGCTCTGGCTTGATTAAGGCCTTCTCAGAGTGGTTATGAACCTAGAGCTCTCGGCAGAAATCTCAATGATTAAAACTTTCATCAGCTGATACTGGAATTATCAATGTATTTTACTTGTTCTACCCAGTATTGGGATAAAGCCTGGAGGTCTGATTTTACCAAGTACTCATCCAAATCCAGATATAATACTGGACAGTTCAAAATTCTTATGCCTGATTATTTATCAGTCACCCCCTTTCAAGTTCTCAATTTAAAAATTATCATACAGCCTCCATCTGTAAATATATAAGCCACAAGACATCTGTGTTATATAACCACTAAAGCTCCTCCCTCAAGTAAGGAGTGTGAAAAGAAGGGAGTATCTAGCTTCCTGACTTTCCTTTGTATTCCTATGGCTGCCTGCTTAGGACAGGAATTTCAAGAGGATCCAGTCTCAGCATTTCCAAAGTCAGTAGACAGAATACTTGGGGAATGATACTGGGCACGATCCTAATAATAGTAGGCTGAACCATATGAAATCATTGGCAATTGCTCAATGTGGCTCAACCTAAGTCAATGCCTTTGTATTAAGAAAAACTTGCTGTTCCCTTTGAGACGGTAGAATCGTTGTCAAGGCTTCTCTCCTTGATCTTTTCAATGAGTACATTTATGGGAGTCATTACTTTCAGAACCAGAATTTAAGCAATTTTAAATTTTAATTTTCAAGCAATATTTACGTTTGCATTAAAATGAAGTGTTTTACCGGCAGCCAACCAAAGAATAAATTTCAGAATTATCCCACTCTAACTCGATTCTTGTCAAAGTCATGTTTCCCTTCACAGAGCAGCAAGTTTTCATACTTCCCGCACAATGCTGCTTCCACCTCCAACTGAAATTTGTCCCATCCTGAGAGCATCTTACCTGAAACTACCATAGACTATAAGTAGAATGGAAATCAGAAATGTAGACACTTGACTGGAATCCACCAGGGAATAGGCCCTAGAGAAATGAGAAAAAAAAAAAAAGTTAAATCACATGGCAGCAAGTCCTCATGGAGTTTACAGTATGGTGGAGTTCGATCTCACTACGTTTCATTATTGTCTTTAAGTTAAAAAAAAAAAAAGGTGTAAATTAGCATTAACAAAATAACATAACTGAGACCTGCTAGTTTAACATAAAGAATACATGTGAAGGTTCACAGCTATTATTAGTTAACACTCATAGGATGTTAAATGACATCAATGTAAAAATCCCATCTCCGTATACCACATGATGCTTACAATATCCACTCCCAATTTAAGATATGCCAAGATATCTACCATTACCGTACCAAAGATAAAGTCTCAGTGATTATCATATGGTACCAAAATCAAAACTATATATACCAAAAGGGATACAACCAGGAAGTCTTACTCCCATCTAGTTCCCCCCAGGTCCTCTTGAGATAACCACTTTTACTGGTTTCTTGTATAGCGTTCTAGAACATATAGTATCAACACATATTATTTCTCACCATTTCTCACACAAAAGATCAACACTCTGTACTCCCCCCACCCTCCTTTTACAACATAACCTAGAGATCTTCCTATATCAGTATGTGCAGAGTTTCTCTTCTTTATTTTTATTTTCTTTAAACATCTACATAGATTTCTATTGTGTGGACACACTGAAAAACAACAGTTTTTGTTTTTAAAAAAAATCCCTTTTAGATGGACACTGTGGTTGTTTCCAAAAATTGTTACCCACAATTGTGTAATAAAGAGCCTTGTAAATTATACCTGCAACGCACACATGAAATGACACGTCTGTGCAGAACAAAGGTCCTAAAAGTGAGACTGCTGGATCACAGAGGAAATGTATTTGCAATTTGGATAGATGTTGCCAAACTGCCCTCCAGAGAAGTTCTATCATTTTGCATTCTCACCAGTAACAGATTAGGGTTCCTCTTTTCCAAAGCCTTGTCAACAGTGAATGTTGTATAATTTTTGACTTTTTATTTTTACCAATCTGAAACATGAAAACTGGTATCTCGATATGGTTTTCATTTGCATTAATTTTCTGACGTAATTAAAATTTAAAATTGATTAAAAGTGAGCTTAAGCAGCTTTTCACATGATTAAAGGCTAGTATAAGCATTTTTAAAAGAATTTAAACATTTTTTCCAACTCCAGAGCTATAAAAAACAAAGGGAGCTTTTTTTTTTTTTTTTCCTTTTAAGAAACCTTTCTTTTGCTGGTGTATTACTTGGATGACTTGGCTTTTTCGTATCCTGTGTATTCTGAAGCACATTGTCATTACCTAAAGGTAGATTAGAGTCTAAACTTCCCAAACTCAGTGTCTTAAGATCTCATACGACTGTATATTCCTTTTGCTACATCTCTCACATCAATGGAGGCCCTCCAGAGACTCATCACTGAAGACTTCTAGAAGTCTGGGGTTCAACTGTTATTAAACCAGCTCTTGTCTTCCACACATCCTCTGGGCTGTGTTCTTGTCTGTGTGGCTGACCATCTTGTAGTCACTGACCTTCTTCAGTCTTTTTCAAGGCAAGGGTTTGACCTTCTGAAGAGGCTGAGCAGGTTGACCAGCCAATAAGCCTGCTACCCACTGTAGAATGAAACACGGCATTTCAGGAAATGGTTTCTTCTAGCCTGAACAGTTATATTTTTCAAATCTATACAAGAAAATCTGGTAAAAGCTGACTCCAAATCTAGCCCACAATTTGTAATAAAACTTTTTTTGTTTATTTTATTGGGGGGGGGGGCAGGAGGGGCAGAGAGAGAGAGGGAGTGAGAGAGAGTCCCAAGCAGGTTCCACGTTGTCAGTACAGAGCCCAATATGGGGCTCTACCTCACCAACCATGAGATCATGACCTGAGCCGAAATCAAGAATCGGACACTGAACCTACTGAGCCACCCAGGCACCCCTATAATAAAACTTTTTGCAATGTCATATATTTTCAACTCAAATTATCATTATGGAAGTTTTACAAAAAGCTTTTTTTAAAAAAAATAATTATTTATTTTTGAGAGAAAAAGAGTGTGCGTGCATGCAAGCAGGGTAGGGGCAGAGAGAAAGGGGTACACGGTATCTGAAGTGCGTTCTGTGCTATCAGTGGGGCTGACACGCGGGGCTCAAACTCACGACCGTAAGGTGATGCCCCGAGCCGAAGTCAACCCTTAACCGACTAAGCGCCCTGGAAGTTTTACAAAAAGCTTTTTAACACAAAGAATTTATTATGCAGAATATGGTTTAAAATTAATTTTAGCCAATTTTAGCATTTTAAAAATAGTATCAATTTTATTTTTTAAAAATTACAAAAATAATTCATGTTCATTGTAAAAATCCAAACAACAGGTAAGAAGCAAAAGTACAAGTGCCTTGCCCCTCCCCCTTGTCCACATGCCCATTCCCTAGGAGCAGACACTGTTTACAAGTTGGTATGTGTATCCTTCCACATAAAGTGTGTATGCAGAATGTATACACACCATAAAAACGGATACACACTTCGTGTCCTTCTGTAACTTGCTCTTTTTTCAAACTCAACTATGTAACAGGGGCTATTCTTTTCTACTGCCTTAATTTATTGGCCTTTTGCTATAAAATTAAGACATGGAAAACCTGATAATTTAAACTGTACTCTTTCTTTTTTTTAAGAGAAATCACCTAGGTTCAATAAACACAACTTTTAACCATATACACATTGTCTAAAAATTCTCATTTCTGAGTTATTAACCACAGCATACCACACTTTTTCACCTCACTTGACCTCCTGAATTAGGAGGGTAGCTTGTTGTTTCTAACCTCAACAGAAACACATGAGGATGCCTCTGCCTATGCTGTTCTTTTTCGTCAGTTTAAGATTTAGTGAAGACAGGAATGTTTCCATTGCCCTTTTTTCAAAGGCAACCATGGAATCCCACAGGTAAAGGTAACATCCACATCATGATACTGAACAGTCAAATATCCTGTGAAAAATATTAGGAAGAGCTGCATCTTGTACTCTCGCCGATGCACCCTAACTCCTGTCTTGGGGCGCCTGGATGGCTCAGTCCGTTAAGCCTCTGACTTCAGCTCAGGTCATGATCTCGCAGTTCATGAGTTCGAGCCCCACGTCTGGCTCTGTGCTGACAGCGTAGAGACTGGAGCCTGCTTCGGATTCTGTGTCTCCCTCTCTCTCTTTCTGCCCCTCCTCCCTGCACCCCCCCCCCCCCAGCCCCCGTCTGTCGGTCTCTCTCGCAAAAATAAAACATTAAAAATTTAAAAACAATTCTTGTCTAGCCTAGAGCCTATCAAAAACATTGATATTATACATACTATTACATTTAAAATGTGTATGGAAATCATTTTTGCAAAATAACATCTGCTTAAGAAATGTGAACATGCTAGCACATTTTGTCACTAACACTGAACATGTTAGAACATCCTGCTATCCTAAGACAACTTGACAATGAAGTTTTTCTTTTTCCACACTTACCAGAAAACCTTCTGCTACTTACAGTCTCTGAGTTTAGGGACTTCTCGGCATAGATACATTATGCGTTACGCATCATTGAAGTTTATTTCATTAGAGGTTGCCCGTGTCAAGTTTACGTTGAAACATGTACATTTTACTATTAAGTCTTTAAAAAGCCGTGAAGACAGAAGCACCTATTTACCTGATGATAAGCCCAGGATGGACATAGAAACATAAGTTCTCCCTCTCATACCAGCTGTGTTAGCCAATAAATAATCTGCTGGATCATGTAACTTAATCAATACAAAGAGATAATAAGATAATTACAAAAATAGCAAAGTAAAGAATAAACGGAACGGGAACTCAAATACAGAACTGCACTGTCCAATATAGCAGCCACTAGCACTAAAATGGCCACTTAGCCACCAGCCACATGTGGCAATTTAAATGAAATTAAAAATTTGGTTCATTGGTTACACTAGCTGAATTTCAAGTATCCAATAGTTGATGACTACTCTACTGAATGGCCATATAAAGAACATTTCCATCAATGTAGAAAGTTCTAATGACTGCACTGATGTATACTTGTATAGGAAGACGCCCCTGTTATAGTTCAAAACTGGGCTTCTGGGATTTTCTTGGTGGTAAGAGCAACATCTAACGTTTTACTGAGCGCTGAATTTTCACAACCATTCTATGACATTAAGTCCTACATGTATACAACCCCTTATTCAAAAAAATACCTTGAGGATAGATGTGTTGCAGAAAACCCCCTCACTGGGGTCTAGAGCAGCAAGTACCCTGTAATCAAATATTAATATTTCTGTAGTGAAACATGAATAACCACACTAAATAAGATAAATAAAGATTAGAAACCGCTTCATCAGCTTGGGTCAGGTTTTGCTTCCATGTGAATTACAGAAAAACTCTGGGTTTTCAGAATTTGAGGTTTGGAAACTGTGGACGTGTGTGATTGTCACCATTGAGCTGAGGAGCCGGGTGCAGTTCTGAACATAGGCAGACTTACTCCATCATCTCTCAAACTGACGTGATCATCTGATGACAAACCTGGGAGTCAGGAAGCTCCAGTTTCTATCTTTAATTATTCTATAACTAGCCATTTGATCTTCCGTTAGGCAAGCTTTTTACATTTTCCTGGTCTCTATAAAATCCTCTTTTGGCCTAGACAAACTTGAAGGCCCAGCTAATTTTTATTTTCAAGACTCTAGGTTTTTATACTGTTTTTCCTCCAAAAATGATAAATATTACCATATAAATATGTTTGGCCGATCACTGGCATGTTTATAGGCAAATGAGCTGACAAAGGCAGCACTGTTTCCAGACTACTGAAAACTGTTATTCAATTTTTTTACATTGGACTATAGTTGACACACAAGATTACGTTAGTTTCAGGTGTACAACATAGGGATTCCCCAAGTTTATACATTATGCTGTGTTCACCACAAGTGTAGCTACCATCTGTTACCATACAACTATTGTAACATCCTTGATAATATTCCTTAAGCTGTGCCTTTTATTCCCGTGACTTAACTCATTCCATAATTGGTTGGTTTAATCAACCAAGGGAAAATTCTTCTCTTGAGTCATTTTTTACAAAAACTGGCCAGCTCTAGGGTCTAACCCACAGCTCTTTTGTTTCATTATCAAACGGATTGTTTAATAAAGGTTTTAACTGCTGATAACGATAGGGAGAAGAGAGCCTCATCCATACCTCTATTATTCTCTTTGCCCGCAAAGAGAAGTAAAGAATCAGAAACACTTCACAAGTATGCGAAGACCCAAGAATTTTACTGCAGAGACTGGGGTCTGGGCTTCTGGGGTACGACCAGAGTAGGCAGGCAGAGGGAAAGGTATTCCAGGGAAAAAGGGTAGGTAGTCTGGCCAATTCTAGGAAAGCAAAGCCCACAATCTTATTTCACAGCCTCTTCCTATCTCCCACACTTCAGGCTCTCCCACGGCCAAAAGCAGATGTGTATCATCTCTCAGGACCTACTCCTAGTGAGGTGTCTTTTCCCGAGACTCAATGCACATTAAAGACAGGAACTTACTCTACAGACTGAAACAAAGGAACTACTACTGAGATGCAAAAAGAAACTAAATACATGCCTTTCAGATAGGCCAAAATCAGGTTGGCCAAATGTACTGAAGAAAGACTCGGGAGACTTTGCCAAGTGATGTATTAGTACAGGTTAGCTGTTGAGATATTTTACATGGTCACTACAAAACCCCCTAATTCTTTTACCATATTCCCCCAAACCTTAATAGAGACAGAAAGCTACCAGAAAGTTCTCTCATATACAGTAAGATTATATTCTACACCCTAAGATTTTTAGAACCATGCTGGATTTTATTTAGTAATTGCTCTACAGTCAAACATCTATTTCTAGCTGCTTTACCAGCAAGTGCTTATAACACATATCCTGCTAAAAATCATGCCAAACTGAGACACAGAGAGTACTGTTCTATAATGTGTTCTATGTGTCAGCCTTCCAGCTATACAATGAAAGCATTCTTGTCCACCCAACAAACCAAGCAACTAATATTCCAACCTAGCACTGTCTGGTGCCCTAGACTGGCACTTTGCAAACTTTTTGGTCTTGAAACTATTTACACAAGGAAGACCCCTTAGAGCTTTTGTTCCTATGGGTAACAGCTGCTGGAAATTAAAACTGAGAAAAAATGAAAATGGTTTACTAACTCATTTAAATGTAACAAAACCATTACACATGAGCATATTTTTTTTTTAAAGGAAAAAGAACTATTTTCCAAAACAAAAAAGAATTTAGTGAGACAAGGGGCATTCTCTTACATTTCTACACACCTCTTTAATGTCTGGCTTAAATGGAAGACAACCAGATTCTCATATCTGCTTCTGCATTCAGTCTGTTGCCATATGTTGCTTTAGTTGAACACTATGAAGGCTACGGAGAAGGAAATCTGGCCTGACGCATACGGGTAGCTGGAAAAGGGAGGGGTATTATAAGAACATTTTTAGGTAACTGAGGAGACTCTTCTTTAATGCTACACTGCACTTCAACAAGTGGTAATTTCTTAAAGGTTATTTTCAATGTGAAATCTGAAACCGTATCGGTAAAGTTTTTTAAAAAATATATTATGTTAAAATCCAAAGGATTATGCTACACTTTGAATGGATCCTTTACCCATGAATGATTCTGTAACATCATACACTGGTCATCTGGAAAATATTGGTTCACTGAGTTATGCAGCTTTTCCAGATGTGGTCACATTTCATTACACAGTATCTGAAAAACCACATTTGTTAACATCATTCTTGAGACTAATGATAACAGATACAGTTTTCCAAAATTCTAATTTTCACTTAAAAGTTCAAACTGTATCACTGGTAAACAGTGTGGAGGTTCCTCAAAAAATTAAAAATAGATCGACCCTATGACCCAGCAATAGCACGGCTAGGAATTTACTCAAGGGATACAGGAGTGCTGATGCATAGGGGCACTTGTACCCCAATGTTTATAGCAGCACTTTCAACAATAGCCAAATTATGGAAAGAGCCTAAATGTCCATCGACTGATGAATGGATAAAGAAATTGTGGTTTATATACACAATGGAGTACTACGTGGCAATGAGAAAGAATGAAATATGGCCTTTTGTAGCAACGTGGATGGAATTGGAGAGTGTTCTGCTAAGTGAAATAAGTCATAGAGAGAAAGACAGATACCATATGTTTTCACTCTTATGTGGATCCTGAGAAACTTAACAGAAGACCATGGGGGGGAAATGGGGGGAAGGGAAAAAAAAAGAGGTTAGAGAGGGAGGGAGCCAAAACATAAGAGACTCTTAAAAACTGAGAACAAACTGAGGGTTGACGGGGGTGGGAGGGAGGGTGATGGGTATTGAGGAGGGCACCTGTTGGGATGAGTACTGGGTGTTGTATGGAAACCAATTTGACAATAAATTTCATATTTAAATAAACAAACAAACAAACAAACAATCTCTCATCACTGAGAACTAATACTCTAAAAACAAACAAACAAACCAAAAAACCCAAATTGTATTACTGGCAAAACGACTGTTTATTTTTTTTAAATGACAGGCTCACTTCATTAATTTTTGAGAAATTGCCAAACATCAAAGTGTGAATAACTCTAGTTTGTCCACTAGTCATTCTTCAAGTAAAAACAGTGTTCCAAGAAAAAAGTAGCTAGTTCAGCTACCATCTCAAATGACTGCACAAGTATTTTTTCAAGAAAACCAATGGTACCTTAGTATACAGCATACATGCTTAAGAACTTTCTATTTTATTATTTAAAAATGTGTTCTTAAGGATTGAGATTTTTTTTTAATTTTTTTTTTAACGTTTATTTTATTTTTGAGACAGAGAGAGACAGAGCATGAACGGGGGAGGGTCAGAAAGAGGGAGACACAGAATCCGAAACAGGCTCCAGGCCCTGAGCGGTCAGCACAGAGCCCGACGCGGGGCTCGAACTCACGGACCGCGAGATCATGACCTGAGCCGAAGTCGGCCGCTTAACCGACTGAGCCACCCAGGCGCCCCAAGGATTGAGATTTAATAAAAGTAATTTTCACTGCTTCACCCTAAGGGAAACTTGTTTTTTTGTTTTTAAACAAACACAAAACAAAACAGTGCAGTGTGTGAGGGGCATGTGGGTGGCTCAGTCGGTTGAGCATCCAACTTCGGCTTGGGTCATGATCTCACAGCCTGTGAGTTCAAGCTCCACATTGAGCTGGCTGCTGTCAGTGCAAAGCCTGCTTCATATCTTCTGTCCCCCTCTCTCTGTCCCTCCCCAACTTGCACTTTCTCAAAAATAAACATTTAAAAAATTATTTATTTATTTATTTATTTATTTATTTATTTATTTTGAGAAAGAGACAGAGTAAGAGCAGGGGAGGGGCAGAGAGAGAGGGGGAGAGAAAGCAGGCTCCACACCATCGGTATGGAGCCCTGACGCGGGGCTTGAACCCACAAACCATGAGATCATGACCTGAGCTGAAACCAAGAATCAGAGGTTTAACCGACTGAGCCACCCAGGTGTCCCCTAAAATAAAAATAAATAAATGAACGGTGTGTGCACGGTGGTGAAGAACATTATGATTACTAGTACAGTTTGGTGCCACTGCCTTGATTCATGTCGCACAGCAGAGTTTTTTGGTTTTTTTACCCACCACTGCTTTTCACCATAAGGAAAAAATGTCAAAATGAAAAAGACAAGGAAAAAATATCAAATGAAAAAGACAAATAACTTTAATGGTAGCCCCCCTACAAGGGTCTGAGGAACCCTGAGGGATTCGTGGGCCACACTTTGAGAACAGCTGCCTTATACACTCACCCACAGGTCCTGGCTATACAAATTCCTAGCATTTTCTCATATGAACTTCTAAAATCACAAAACACCAAGAAGTAGTTAAAATTATTTTGCTATGCAAGATTTTTGGCTTTAAATAGGATATGCACAACATGACTTACATTCCAGGCCTCAGCAATACTAGCTTTCCCTTTAAGGTAGAGTATGTTCAAAGAGGATTTCATTTGTATTTTTATCTAAAATATCTAACATTATAGTATCCACAATTCCCTTCCACATTTTTCCATTATTTTAAGGAAAAAAACCAAATATGTATCCTATGCTTAATAATGGAATAGATAATCTTATTAAATAAAATTTTAATAAGTTAAATTTAATCTTTATGTCCAAGACACAAAGTAAGACAGTCACTTAAGAAAGTGACGATCTAGTAAGAAAGACACATCGTACAAGGTGACAGAATGTAATATTCTAATAGAGAAATAAAGTGCTATGGGAGGTGCTATGGGTTGCCACGTACTGGAGGGGGCAAACTATGGCCTACTGCTATTCCAGTAAACACAGCCAAGCTCATTCATTCAGGTATCGTTTATAGCTGCTCTGGTGCTTCACTGGCGGAGCAGTAGAGTTGTGACAGTCTCCACATGGCTCACATAGCCCAAAATATTTACTAACTGGTCCTATATGGAAAAAGCTTGCTCACCCTTATTGTATATTGTTGTTACTGAATAAGGCCACCCAACTAAGAGGGCCAATGAATGTTGAAATACATCCTACCCTTCCCTCCCGGAGGATGCAGCAGGACTTCGGGCACAAAGCTTGATGAGCAGAACCTTGAGTCCTACAGGATGGATGCAGCCACCTGGTGGGAGGGACACCTTTTCTTTTCACAAAGGTGACAATTTTTGAGCCAAGCCCATCCGGTCAGGGAGGCACTATTTCCTGTTTTGCACAAAGAGGGGTGTGTGTGTGTGTGTGTGTGTGTGTGTGTGTGTGTGTGTGTGTGTGTGTAGTCTAGCAAGAGTCACGAACATCTCTGAGTCATACCATGAATATGGGTGGATTTCCAATATCAAAATATTTTTGGATTAGAAATGAAGAATTTTCATTCTTCCTATCTCTTCATTAGCACCAAATACTTTATGGAAAAAAACATATATGAGATGCACCATATGTTACTATTTTATTTTACCCAGCTAGCACGGTGAAAAATTATTTCCATCAGAGATGCAAAATCTGAGGACTGAGCATATTCCTATGAAAGAAAGGTATTAGTCTCTAAGGCAGTAAAGATGATCTGTAGTCATTTTGTTTTCAGACACATTTTATTGCCTACAATAGGTAAGAGAGGGTTTACAGGGTTCCAGTGAAACAGAAAGAAGACCCCACACTGAAGGATTCCATGGTAAGATGCTTCCATTCTTTCCTATGAATTACTCTTTTAGACAGATCCTCATATTACAATTTCAAAAGCATGTGCATTTTTTGGTGATTTGAGCACCCACCCAGCAACATAATTGTGACTCTTGTGTTAAAACACCAGCAGCCAGAAATAGCCCTGTACTGGCTGTAACATACATTTTTAAGGCAAGGGAAAAACCTAGGCAACTGGTTTTCTCAAAGTAGACAGAAACAAGCTGGAATAAAGTGGTTTATGCATTTCCATTTGACCAAGGGACTCATTTTCAAAAAAGAAAATTATAATGCAGCTTTTGAAGACATTTTTGTATCACTAGCCAAGCCAAGATTGCTTTAGAACTTGAACTAAATAAATTTCCTTAAAAACTTACAAAAATTTGTGTGTTAACATGCTGGTCAAGATTAGTATTTCATAAAGAAACTGCTCCTGAATGTCTAAATACTTTCTCAGGATATGTGCCCACAAAACTTAGTAAAGCCTATGTATATACCCCAAACAACTGAAAGCAGGGACTCGAGAGATACTTACTTGTACACATGTTCACAGCAACACAATTCACAACAGCCTAAAGGTGGAAGCAACCAAAGTGTCCATCAATGAATGAATGGATACACAAAATGTGGTGTATGCATACAACTGAGTATTACTCAGCCTTAAAAAAGGAAGGAAATGCTGATATGTGCTACAACACAGATGAACTCTGGAAACATTACGTTAAGTGAAATAAGTCCAACAGAAAAGGACAAATAGTGTTTGATTCCACTCATATGAGGGCCCTAGAACAGGTAAATTCATAGAGAAAGTCAAATAGAGGTTACCAGGACTAGAAGGAGGTGAAATGGGGAATTCTTATTTAATGGGTACAGAATTCTGTTTGGGATGATGAAAAGGTCCAGAAACGGACAGAGGTGATGGTTGCCCAACCTATGTAAGTGGACTTAATGCCACTGAACTGTACACTTACAAATGGTTAAACTGGGGGCGCCTGGGTGGCTCAGTTGTTAAGTGTCTGACTCTTGATTTCATTCAGGTCATCATCTCATGGTTCTTGAGTTTGAACCCCATGTCGGGCTCTGCGCTGACAGCCTGACATTCTCTCTCTCCCACTGTCTCTACCCCTCCCCTGCTCATGCTTGCTCTCTCAAAATAAATAAACTTTTAAAAAGTTAGCAGTTTAGCTTTTATGTTTACATTTATTTTACAGTAAAATTAAAAAAAAACAAGAAGGGGATTTTTTAAACACTGTTCTTAAAAACATTCAGCAAATTGATTTTCACTTCATGAGTCTCATTAAAAGATTATTCTTTGCCATTTAATGCTGACAATATAATAGCTTTATGTATAATTCTGTAAACAAAGTCTTGAAAGCATTCACACAATTCCAAAATTTGGACTTTAAGAAGATTTTCCAATGACTTATAAAACTGGATGCTACAGGTTGACATTTAGTCATTTCCTGGTAGCTAACCTCTCCTCATGACAGATCTACTTCTGTGGACAAGCAAAAAGAAGCCTGACAACCTAAGTCACAGTGCCTCCTTTACTTCTATCAAGCTAAACTAGAGAAGTTCAAAAGGAATGTCCCAGAACAAGGGGATTTCTAAGACAGACCGAATTTCAGTAAGAACTCTCCAATGCCCATGGGGGTACTTGCATCACCTCAAATTCAACACATCTAAAACCAAACACATCTCCCCATTATCTTGCAAAATGTAATGTCTGTTACAGGCTCTAACGGTAATAACTGCTTCTGTCACTGCTCCATCCTATCTTACGCATCAATGCATGCAGGACTATTTAAATTAGTACTCTCATAAGTGCGGCACTCCGAGATAAAGACCCAGCCCCATATCACCCATTGAGAACTGTCTGATGAGGAACAGAAAAGTAAAAAGGTTATCAAATTAAGCCATACTATGGATCAGTGTAGAAGCTCAGCTTGGAGGCCTGTGTGAGAGTACGGTCTACTGAGAGATGACCAACAGTCCAGTAGCTCAGCTAGGCTAGAAAGAGAGGTGAGGGAGCACGCATGGGTGGGAGAGAGAGAGCAAGAGCTACAATGCACTCCCACAAGAGTATCTGCTGGGGTGGGGGGTGGTGTGGGGGCACTGGTACGAGGTAGTGAAAAGAAAAAAGACCAGAAAGGTGAAACAGGCCAGGTCAAACCTTCTAGGGACTCAGGGGTGGACTGCTGTCTCTGCTAGGGTTTTTGTTTTTTGTTTGTTTGTTTGTTTGTTTGTTTTGGTTTATTTATTTATTTAGAGAGAGAGAGAGCACGAGCAGGGGAGGGAGAGATAGGGAGAGAGAGAACGAGCAGAAGAGGGGCAGAGAGAGAATCCCAGGCAGGCTCTGTGCTCAGAGACTGACACGGGGCTCAAACCTGCAAACCTCGAGAACGTGACCTGAGCCAAAACCAAGAGTCAGATGCTTAACCACCTGAGCTACCCAGGTGCCCCTCTGCTAGTGTCTTCTTGACACAATCTGGCTTCTGCCCTCAGTACTCCATGGAACATGCTCTCCCTCTCCCCAAGATCAGCAACAATCTTGTTGTTTTATCCAATAAACTTTAGTCAGTATCTTACTTGACATGCTCTCTCTGGCTCCTTGCAGGATCTGAAAACAGTGATCACTTTCTTTCTTAAAACAATTTTGTCCCAGCATCCACGATTTTCTTCTGGACTTCCTCCTATCCCTCTGGCTCCTAAAACTTCTTAGTCTCCTTCTCCTCTGCTCATCATGGCTTCTGTCATCAGTGCCCCCTCACTTCTTACTCCACGCATTGTCTTTGTGTGGCACTGTCTACTGTCATGTGTTCAGTTACCATCTCTATAGGCTGATGGCTCCCTCCTCCTCGAAACAATAACAATCTTCTGTTGAGTAGTGTGTCAAGTAGTGCATAAAATGCTTTTGCAGATGAAGTAACTGAAACACAGTGAGGTTAATCAACCTTTTTCCTTTTGCTATAGTCATTGTATTTTGTATACTTCACTCCACTATGAAGAAATTTTAAAAGAATAGCATGGAAAAACCGTTACAGGAGGAAGCAGGCTAAAGACCAATATATCACATAATACCACTTTTATTTAAAATGGGACTATTTCACATTTTTGCATTTATGACAATTTTTTTTAATTTTTTAATGTTTATTTATTTTTGAGAGGGAGACAGAGCACGAATGGGGGAGGAGAAGATAGAGAGGGAGACACAGAATCTGAAGCAGGCTCCAGGCTCTATGCTGACAGCTCAGAGCCTGACACAGGGCTCGAACTGACAAGCTGTGATCATGACCTGAGCCAAAGTCAGATGCTTCACCGACTGAGCCACCCAGGCGCCCCATGACACTAACATTTTAAAAAACTGTATTTAGGGGTGCCTGGGTGGCTCAGTTGGTTAAGTGCCCAACCGCTGACTTCGGCTCAGGTCATGATCTCGGTTTGTGAGATCGAGCCGTGTGTCAGGCTCTGTGCTGACAGTGCAGTGGAAGCCTGCCTGGGATTCCCTTTCTCCTCTCTCTGCCCCTCCCCCCACTCCTACACGCAAGCTCTCTCAAAATAAATAAACAAACATTAAAAAAATAAAAAATAAAAACTGCGTTTAGGATCTTAGGAGGATATGCTAAGAAAAGAAAGTGCTTGTGATTTCTGAATAGGCTACATTTTTTCATTTATTTTTAACCATATGCTAAAAGCTTATATCCTTCAGTTAAACGTAACATCCCATCTATGGTAGAATTTATTTTCAAAAAGCCAAATTTAAAGACAAAGGTTTTCTTAAACTTTTAAAAGCACCTTGGGGCGCCTGGGTGGCGCAGTCCGTTAAGCGTCCGACTTCAGCCAGGTTACGATCTCGCGGTCCGTGAGTTCGAGCCCCGCGTCAGGCTCTGGGCTGATGGCTCAGAGCCTGGAGCCTGTTTCCGATTCTGTGTCTCCCTCTCTCTCTGCCCCTCCCCCGTTCATGCTCTGTCTCTCTCTGTCCCAAAAATAAATAAACGTTGCAAAAAAAAAAAAATTTTTTTTTTTAAATAAAAGCACCAACATCATGAGGCTCCCGGGTGGCCTGGCTGAGTGATTCTTTTTTTAAAAAAATTTTTTTTAACGTTTATTTATTTTTGAGACAGAGAGAGACAGAGCATGAATGGGGGAGGGTCAGAGAGAGGGAGACACAGAATCTGAAACAGGCTTCAGGCTCTGAGCTGTCAGCACAGAGCCTGACACGGGGCTCGAACTCACGGACCGTGAGATCATGACCTGAGCCGAAGTCGGACACTTAACCGACTGAGCCACCCAGGTGCCCCTGATTCTTGATTTTGACTCAGGTCATGATCCCAGGGTTGTGAGATTGAGCCCCAAGTTGGTCTCCATGCTGAGCTTGGAGCCTGCTTGAAATTCTCTCCCTCTCTCTCTCTTTCTCTCCCTCTGCCCCTCTCCCCAGCTTGCACATGCTCACGCTCTTTCTCACATACATACATACATATATACATACATAAATAAATTTAAAATTAAAGCACCAACGTTACAATTACATATATATTTTAAGTCTTATTTAATCATGTAATCACATCAGTTGAGATCTTGATTCAGCACTAAATGCTACTAGATGTTATTTTTCTGGTTATTGACCCCTTTTCACACTGGAAATGGCAGCAAAGTCTCATACTGTGATTCATTTGAAAAGACAGCTTAAAAATTTTTAAGTAGCTACTGTAATAGATTTTTAACATAGACAGTTTATTTGTAGATGGGGCTGAACAAACATTAAAGAGTAAACAGACCCCCAGTCCCTTTCCCATAGTATGTCCTCCTATATGATACTACCTTAAATCTATCGGGCAGTCAAGGGGCATGGAGGTAGCTCAGTTGGTTAAACATCTGACTCTCAGTTTCAGCTCAGGTCATATCTCATGGCTCACTGGATGGAACCCCACTTTGGGGTGTGTGCTGACACCAAGGAGCCGGCTTGAGATTCTCTCTCCCAGTCTCTGTCCCTCCCTTACTTTTGTGTGCCCATGTGTGTGCACTCTCTCTCAAAATAAACAATCACACAAACAAACCTTAAATCTATTGTACAGTCATTATATTTAGTAACACAAAAGGAACATCTCTGTTACTAAAGTCAAACTCTGGGAAGAGGACATAGGTACACAGGGAGAATAGTATCATTAGGAGCAAGTATCTTCTCTCACAGAAGAGTGAAATTCCAAAGAGATTAACTGGAAGATGAGTTTCTATCTAGTGATTAGGTTAAAATATGGTATACTTAGATTCTAGGTTTGTCAGTAGAATTTTATCTGCTGAAATTTTAATCTCATCTAGAAATACTACCATTATCAATGAAGTAAAATCATAAAAATGACACAATAATATTTCTGGAAAATCAACTAGACAGAAATATCCAGTGTAGATGGAAGGGGCAGAAGAGATGAGACTGGAATGAAGGAGACGAACTAAAACTCTTACAAGAATCTAGGCCTAGGGGCACGTGGGTGGCTCAGTTGGTTAAGCATCTGACTTCGGCTCAGGTCATGATCTCATGGTTCGTGGGTTCGAGCCCCTGCATTGGGCTCTGTGCTAACAGCTCAGAGCCTGGAGCCTGCTTCAGATTGTGTTTCCCTCTCTCTCTGCCCTTCCACTGCTCATGCTCAGTCTCTCAAAAATTAATAAATGTTAAAAAAAAATTTTTTTTAAAGAAAAAAAAAAAAAAAAGAATCCAGGCCTATAGCCCAGATTAATAAGAAGTAGAAATGGAGGAAGTAAACAGTTACAAACTATATTTTGAAAGAAATACCAAGGAGATCTGGTGACACACTGGGCAAAGGGAATGAAGAAGAGACAAGAGTGAAAATTTCTATAATGTGACAGTGACCTGACCACTTAGCCTGACATTGGAGACACCGGACTGGGCACCAAAATCCAGGTCCAGGTACCTCACATATCAGTACCAGAGGCAGAAGTCACAAACCAAGGCAGAAGAACCTCGACACAGACCGTCTCCTGGCCCCATGCCTACCTCATTCATCAACAAGCCCCAGCAACCTACAATACCTAGACACTCCAATTTCTAACATGGTACTCTACTATCTTTTGTCTTCAAAAGCCCCAATCCATTTCCTCTACTTCAAATCTCATCTCCTAGAGCCTAGACTCTGTACTGGACTGGATTCACTTTTTTTGATGGCAAAACGTTTTCACTCAGTATTTAATCTTTGGTTTCAATTATCCTGAACAGTGCACAATGGAAATTAGGAATTACTACGGGGAGAACTTAGAGCGGAGAAAAAAGATCACATTAAAGGCTGAGCATATGTACTGAGCAAACTGGGGCTGTGAGACAGATGCTAACGAATTTGCCCCAAGTCCTAGAGAAAGCTTCAGGGGGCGCCTAGGTGGCTCAGTCAGCTAAGGGTCCGACTTTGGCTCAGGTCATGATCTCGTGGTTCACGAGTTCAAGCCCTGTGCACTGACAGTTCAGAGCCTACGGCCTGCTTCAGATTCTGTCTCCCTCTCTCTTTGTCCCTCCCCCACTCACGTTTTGTCTCTCTCTCTCTCAAAACTAAACATAAAAAAAAAAAAGTGGCAGAAACAGGATGTGAATACAGTATGGCTCCAAAGGTCCACAGTTCTAACCATTACCCCTGTTATTACCTCTCATAAAAGCAGATGAGGATGAAGGCTGATTTAGGAGAGATTACAGGTGATTTTCTAGAGTTAGTTATTCAGTATGAAGTGAACAAAGTACAACAGGTTCAAAGAAAAGAGTAGGCTTGGAAGTATCTTAAGCAGAAGTTTCCTTCAATTCAAATTAATCATGTACTTTTATAAAATTCATGTTAGAAACTCTTCATACTGAATTAATATATAAAAAGGGACACTTGAATTCCCTTCAAAGAATAATGAGTATCTAAGTGCTGTGGAAATCAGCCAGGTAAAGATGCCAAAGAAAGATATCAAGAGTTGGGGGAGGTGAACTGGGGAAGGATTCCTAGAAGACTGGTTGAAAAATGGAGGTATTTTAAGCAGAAAAGATGAAATATAAAATGGTAAGAAGATGGAAATGCAGAAATTGAGGAGGATAAACACCTAATAAAGTTATGAGAGCTGGGTCAATGAAACATGGAGCGTACAGAGAAGTGCACTGTGAGATTGTTACAGTTAAGACAAAAGGCTCTGTAGTCAGATGTCCTGGGTTCAAAACCTGACCCTGTCCTTTACCAACTGCAACCTTGGGCAAGTTACTTAACCTCTCTACTCTTCAATGTTGTCGTCTGTAAAATGAGGGTGATAATAACACCATCTATCTCATAGAGTTAAGCTCTCAATGAAGTGATCTGGTAGATGGAATGTTAATAACATAAGTGTACTGTTCAATGGGAATCACATATTCTTCAGCTAAGAGATGATGAAAAGGGAAAAGTAAGAAAATTTATTTTAATAATTCTACAGGGGTAAGAGCTAACATTTACCAAAGATTTGGCTCATTCTGAGTAATAGTTATTTAATCCTCATTACCACCCTAGGAAATAGTTAACTTTTATTATCTCTAATTTACATATAAGGAATCTAAGGAATATAGAAATGAAATATCTTGCTTAGATTACAAAGTATTAAGTGACAGAGTCCAGATTCAAATCCAGACAGTTTGGGTACAGAAGCTCTAAAGTACTCTGTTTACTCTGAATAGCTGCCATTTTGGATTTCCCAAGAAAAGGCTTCCCTCTATTAGTGAAAATATTCAAGGACTGACTGTAGATACAATTACTTGTCATTTTCTAGCAGACAAATCAAGATCAGCCCCAGGGCCCAATTTTTTCCACAGAGAACCATATACTTATATGTATACCTTTTGGCTACTTAGTCCCTCAATCCTTTTTCACTTCTAGCTGTACTACCACATTTTCAGGTGCTAATGTTCTATTTCAACTTGAACCCACCCAATTTATTCAACTGGATTTTTACCTGCATCAGCTGGCTATTACTACACAGTATGAGGAAAAGGCATACCTACATTTAATGTACCAGACGCCAGGACTGGCCATGGATGAAAGTCCACAATAGGAAAACATCATTAATTTGTCTGACAACTAAACTGGAGGTAATTCATTAATTTTGCCTCCAATTCAGTCGTAAAGGGTAAGGTTTCCAAATAACAGATTTCAAAGTAAAAGCTTATAGTGTTCTGAAAGTTTTAACATTACTTTTACTCTATTTCCAATAGATTTTATAAGGAATCTAAGACCAACGGTGCTGAGACTTCAGAATCTAAACAATGTTCTAGTTACAACAGCATGTTAAAAATGGCCAACATTTATCAACTCAATGTAAAAGGCAATTCATTGTGCAACATTCATGTAATACACAAGTCTTCCAACTCTGATAAAAACAGCTTTGCTGCTGGGGCATCTGGGTGGCTCAGTCAGTTGAGCATCCGACTTTGGCTCAGGTCATGATTTCACGGTTTGTGAGTTCGAGCCCCATGGCGGGCTCTGTGCTGACAGCTCAGAACCTGGAGCCTGGTTCTGACTCTGTGTCTCCTCTCTCTGCTCCTTCCATGCTCATGTGCTCTCTCTCTCTCAAAAATAAATAAACATTAAAAAAAAAAAAGAGAGAGCTTTGTTGCTGTTTTCCCAATATTATAAACATATGTCTACTGTAAGGTCATACTTGAATTCCAAGTTCCCCTCAGCCCCATCCCACCCTCATTTGGACAGGAGCCCAACTTCTACTCCTGAGCCTGCACAGCATAGCCCCTTGTAGAAAGAGAAATGCAGTTGTCTACTTCACCACTGCCTTGATTATACGAGGATTTAGTGATTCAGAAGGAACAGGAATGGTAAGCCAGAACCTTAATAAAATTGGTCACCGCTGAGCTAATGTCATAAGACAAATATAAGGGTGATAATAGGAAAATATCTGGCAAACTTCAGTATTAGTAACAACACCAAACCTCTTAAATAGTGTTTCCCAGATTCTATGGGACATAAGTTTCTTAGGCAATTTAAACTGATGGGCATGACTAAAAGTAGTAATGGACAAATAGGTTTGTTAAATGCTGAGCTAAACGAAATAAACTTGACTACTGTTTTGTTTTTTAAATAGAGAACTTCCTGAAGCTCATTATATATTTCTGGCAAAACTTATACCACTTCTCCCCTTTTTTTCTGGAGCAGCTTTTGTGTCCCACAGCACACTCTTGGAGAAGTTCCGCTCTAAAAGAAGGAATCTTTTTTCCAACACAAGCCTGGTAAAAACCTGGTCTCTAACTCTTGATTCAGAAACTAAACACAAATAATAACCGCAATAATAATAGAAAATGATAACTGTTAAGCATTTACTGTGTGCCAAGTATCATTATTCGCTACTTTAATTTCATGACTTAATTTTCATTACCACCCTATGAGACAGGCAACTTTTATTATCCCCAGATTAAAAGGATGAAACTGCTGAACAGACAAGTGTTCAAGAACTTGTTCAATGGTACAAAATCAGTAGGTGACAGAGTCTGGATTCAAATCTAGACTATTTGAGCCAGGAGCTCTAAAATAATCTGTGCTAAGTAACTCCAAAAACTCATGGTCTAAAGAGGACTCTTCTGTCCTCAGTAATAATATTTAATTCCCTGTTTGTTTGTTTGTTTGTTTTCAGAGACACATGCAAAGAATCAGTGACTGAGGTCTTTAGCTGGAATTAATCCACTTCTGCTCCTCTAAAAAGATTCAGATCAAATAACTACTGTCCAGGACTCTGGGGGTGGGGGTGGGGGAACAATACAAATATACTATTAGAAACAGAAACAAGAACAAGAAGCCCTGGGTTAATTCAGTTATGAATTTTCTGATTAATCTTGACAAAAAGTGAGACATTCATAAGATGAATGTCAATATTTAAAAGTCACACAAAGAAAGACTATTTTTAGTTAGTAGTTATAATGGGTACTGGACTCTTTTATAATTGGAGATTTCTGCTACTTGTAAGAATATTTTCAGAGGAAACTGTTGATTAAGAGTCAAATTCTTGTTTAGAGTTTAAATTACAGTGTTTTAAAAGCTTGGGTTATATAGATTTCCCAAACTTTCCATTTTCCTCGACACACACATGACACAAACCCTCAAATAAGTGTTATTTGGCTTCTCATAAATAATAAATATGAGAAAAACTTTTAAAAGGGGAGTAATGCTTTACAAAGTATCCAGGCAACCAAACAAGGCCCTATCTGACAGGTCTGTGAGACCAAGAAATTACACTGCTGTCATATAATAACAGTAACAATAACAACAGCAAATATTTTGGGGGCTCTTACTGTGTTAGACATTGTACTAGCTGTTTACATCCAACTCATTTTACGTTCATAACATCCATTTGAGGAAGGCACTATTATTATCAGCTCTAGAGATGAAAAGATGGAAGCACAGAGAGACAAACTAATTTTAATTTGCCTAAGGAGGAAGCAGAGCTAAGCAAGCCAATCCAGGCAGTCTGCCTCCAGATCCAGAGGTCATGCTCTAAACCATTTCACGATCCTCAACTCTGCTTGTTCCCCAACCTCAGCCCTGATCATTAAGTTGTACGATGGATCAAAATGCATGTTCTGAGTGCTAACAAGAAACAAAGCACACACGGACCATTTTCCTGGATAGGCTACGTGCTAAGCCATAAAAGCAATTTAAAAGAACTGAAATCCTATAAAATATATTCTCCAACTACAATGGGATTAAATTAGAAGAAATCACCCACAGAAAATCTGTGACATTTCCAATATTTGGAAATTAGGGGTGCCTGGGTGGCTGAGTTGGTTATGTGTCTGACTATGGCTCAGGTCATGATCACATGGCTGAGTTCAAGCCTCATGTCAGGCTCTGTGCTAACAGCTCAGAGCCTGGAGCCTCCTTTGGATTCTGTGTCTTCCTCTCTCTCTGCCTCTCCCCCACTCACGTTCTCTCTCTCTCTCTCAAAAATAAACATAAAAAAATAAAAAAATAAACAACACACTTCTAAATAATCCATAGGTCAAAATGAGAGATCACACAGGATATTAGAAAGTATCTTGAACTGAATGAAGATGAAAACAAAAAATACTAAAATATGCAAAATGCAGCCAAAGCAGTGTATAGAGGGAAATCTACAGCATTAAATTATTATATCAGAAAAGAAAAAGGTTTAAAAATCAATGACCTAAGCTTCCACCTTCAGAAACTAGGAAAAAAAAGAGAAAATGAAATGCAAAGCAAGTAGAAGGAAGGAAAAAATACAGAGCAGAAATCAATAAAACTGATAATTAGAAAATTTCTATAGGTATCAACAAGCCAACCCTAACTTTTTATGGAAGCAAAGGAACTACAATAGCCAAAACAATTTTGAGAAGAAAAGTTGGAAGATTCACATGAACTGATTTCAAGACTTACTCTAAAACTACATTATTTACTGTGTGATACTGATGAAGAATATACATACTGTTCTACAGAACAGAGAGATTCCAGAAATCGAAAAGTTATGATCAACTGATATTTAGACACAAATACCACGTGGAAAGGAACGGTCTTTTTCAACAAAGTGTTCTGGACATCCAAATGCAAACCAACAAAAACCTCATACTGGATATAAAAAGTAACTCAACATGAGCCATAAACTTAAATGTAAAACTGAAATCCACAAAGCTTCTAGAAGAAAAGAGAGGAGAAAAACCTTCATGGACACTGGGTTAGGTAAAGGTTTCTTAAGACACAAAACACAGAAATCATAAAAGAGAATTTGGTATAAATCAGACTTCATCAAAATAAAAACTGCTCTTCGAAAGACACTGTCAAGAAAATAAAAAGTCAGGCAATGGACTGGGAGAAAATTCTGCAAAATACATATAAGATAAGGGACATTAAGATAAGATTGACCACAATATATAAATGACTCTCTCAATTCAGTAAGAAAACAGATAACCCAATACAAAAAATTGAGCAAAAGATCAGAAGAGACACTTCACCAAGAGATACAGATGGCAAATAAATAAAGAGATGCTCAACCACCACTAGTCATTAAGGAAGTGAAAATTAAAACTTGGGGCACCTGGATGGCTTAGTTATGTATCTGACTCTTGATCTGGGCTCCGATCATGATTTTGGTTCATGGGACTGAACTCCACGACAGGCTCTGCACTGACAGCACAGAATTTGTTTGGGGTTCTCTCTTTCCCTGTCTCTCTGCCCCTCCCCTGCTCGTTCTCTCTCCCTCTCTCTCAAAATTGAATAACAAAAAGAAACATTAAAAAAAGAAAATTAAAACTTCTATCAAGATACAACTATACATTTTTTGCAATGGTTCAAATTAAAAACAAGTTGATTACAACTTGTTATTGTTCGTAACAAGTGCTCTGAGGAAGCTGAGCTACTACCAGAAACTGCAAACACTGCCAGTGGGAATGCAAAATGGTACTCGCTTTAGCAACAGTTTAGCAGTTTCATATAAAAGTTACCATATGACCCAAGAGAAATAAAAATATACAGCCACACAAAATCCTGAATGTGAATGCTTACAGCAACTTTGTCCAGAACTGTTAAAACTGGGAGACAATCTAAATGTCCATCCACTAGTGAATGGATAAACAAATTATGGAACCTTTACACAGTGGAGCAGACTCGGCAATAAAGAAATACAAACTACTAACACATGAAACGTTGATGGATCTATATATGCTAAGTCAAGAAAGCCAGACTAAAAAGTCTACAAACCTGATTCCATTTATAAGACATTCCAGAAACCATAAAACTAAAGAGAGAGGAAAGAAACCTGTTGCCAGGGACCAGGGATCACATGAAGGGACTGATTACAAAATGATTACAAAAGAGCATGAGGGAACTTTTGGGGGGCAACTGAAGTGTTCTCTCCCTCCCTCTATCTTCCTGCAAACAGTCATTTATTTGGGCAATTAGAAATTTAGGAGACACACTGGGGCGCCTGGGTGGCTCAGTCGGTTGAGTGTCCGACTTCGGCTCAGGTCATGATTTTGCAGGTTCATGAGTTCAAGCCCTACATCGGGCTCTGTGCAGGTAGCTCGGAGCCTGGATCCTGCTTCAGATTCTGGCTCCCTCTCTCTCTCTGTCCCTCCCCACTCAGACTCTGTCTCTCTCTCTCAAGAATAAAAATAAACAAAAAAAAAAAATTAAAACAAAACAAAACAAAACAGAAAGTTAGGAGGCAACAACTAAGGTAGAAACCTGACTCATGTTCCCTCTATTTCTTGATTATGGTGGTTGGTACAAGACTACGTGTTGTCAAAATTCATAAAACTCTATGCTTAAAAAGTGAATTTTATTGTTTGTAAATTATACTTTAAGAAATCTGACTTTCTAAACAGTGGAGGAAAAAGGGGATGACTGGCTGATATACTGAGAACAGATTACAGGGGGTATGGCAAAAGCAGAGAAAACAGACTACTGTAGTAGCTAGCCCTGGCAAACGACAATATATGGTGGCTATTACCAAGTGAAAGTCATGGTAGTGGTGAGAAATAATCAGATTTCTAGTTGTATTCTGAAGATAAAGTCTACAGGATTTCCTGATACGCATGAAAGAGACAGAAGCTAAGGATGACTACTACGGTTTGGCCTGAGTAACTGGAAACATGAAGCATCCAACAACTGACATTGGAAGGCTACATGGGGAAGATGGTGGGGTGGAGGTGGGGACAGGGGGGGAATTGGATGTTGATTAGGAGTAGACTTCTAAGCTCCAGTCTGCTATCAAAGAAAAATAATGTCATTACTGATCCCAAGGTGTTGTGTGTGTGTGTGTGTGTGTGTGTGTGTGTGTAAACATCACTGTATTCCTCCATTTTAGCTAGAAATCCCATCATGTAGACTCTGTTGTGACCCTAGAAGGAAGCCTAGCCACATACAGTTCTGCTTGATGGTTTGACCAGCTCTCACCCCCAAGTTAAGCATACTCTTCTTCTAAGAAAGGCAAAATGTGTTCACTGTCCATGGCTCCTACTTAATTAGGTCCTACTCACACCCCTCTAGCAGAAATTCCTCCATGTCACTATTTCTGTATTTCACTTATTATGCCCACTGTATATGCCCCACTGTTTATGCAAGGGAGAGAGAGGCTGGATACTTTGGGAATTCCTGTTGGATCACCTGTACCTCTGATTCAGTATTCCTTTCCTATTATGGAGTTTACTATTTCCACCAGTGTTTGCTTAATACACAAAAACAAAACAAAAAAAGCTTCTCGTTTCTCCCATCTCTTCAAGCAGTCATTTCCTCTGAAGTTCTGTAGTTCCTGATCATTTTTGCAGAGGCTCCCTATTCTCTTTTACACTAACATTTTATTTATTTATTTTAAATGTTTATTTATTTTGAGAGAGAGCACAAGCATGCACATGTGCAGGCGGAGGAGGGGCAGAGAGAGAGGGAGAGAGAAACCCAAGCTGTCAGTGCAGAGCTAGACGTGGGGCTCAATCTCATGAATGGGGAGATCATGACCTGAGCAGAAATCAAGATGCTTAACCGACTGAGCTACCCATTTTTTATTTATTTTTTTTACCCACTTTTTTATTATTAATTTTTTAAAAATGTTTATTTTTAAATGTTTATTTATTTATTTGAGAGAGAGAGAGAGGGTGGGGAGGGGCAGAGAGAGAGAGAGAGACAGAATCCGAAGCAGGTTCCAGGCTCAGAGCTGTCAGCACAGCACCCAACTCAGGGCTCTACCTCACGGATGGAGAGATCATGACCTGAGCCGAAGTCGGACGCTTAACCGACTGAACCACCTAGGCGCCCCTAAATGTTTATTTTTGAGAGAGAGAAATGGAGCATGAGCACGGGTGGGGCAGAGACAGAGAGGGAGACACAGAACCCAAAACAAGCTCCAGGCTCTGAGCTGGTCAGCACAGAGCCCGACACAGGGGTTGAACTCAGGAACCGTGAGATCATGACATGAGCCGAAGTCGGAGGCCCAACCGACTGAGCCACCCAGGTGCCCCCTGAGCCACCCATTTTAATCTGACTATCATTTTAATCTGAGAGTTGGGAAGGAAGAATCAAAAAAAAAAAAAAAAAAAAGCTACTATGGATTCCCACTGAAAGCTTTTTTCTCTGAAGGGAGAGCCAGTCCTTTTTCCTCCAGCAGTACTGTCACCTAGAAACCAAAATTCTCAGCTGACATAACATTTCAGGGCTAATCTAATTCCCAGGAAACTACTCTGCACAGTTCAAAACATAAAAACCAGCAGCAGCACTTGCCTTTACCCCAACAACAATCTAAAATCTCAAATTATAAATTCCTGATAGTAATTATAGTGGCTTAGTTTTACTGACCATTTAGTATGTGTGGGGTGCTGTGCAAAGTGCTTTAAATAAATTAGCCAATTTAATACTCGAAATAACCCTGTGACAAAGTTATATCATTATTCCTATTTTATTCATGTAAAGTTAGCATTTAAGGTAACATTTATAAAAACAGGAGATACGCCAACCTTAAAAATAAGCAAGCACCAACTAGCTAAAATTTGGTTTTAATGACCAATATTTTGGCAGTATACTAAGGAGTATGACATTTGATTAATTCCCAAAGGATTAGAGAAAGTGGTTTTTGCCTTATGCTGTTATTTTCTGGCTCTAACATAAAAAAAAAAAAGAAGACGAGGAGGAGGAGGAGGTGGTGGAGGAAGAAAAATACCGGTGTGACTGCTCTTAAAGAAAACAAGTTACTTGGAAACATCACATTTATGGAAATAAAAACAAAAATTTATTTTACTTGGAAATCCTTACAATCAAAGGGAGAACTCAAGGTTGCTCTCACAGCAATTGAGAGCTCACTATACTACACAGTGGGCAGCTTGTTTCCACACTGCAATTTATTATCAGAGATCTAACTGCACAGGAAGACTTTTAAAGCAGTGCACTGAACAGATGTTTTACTGAACCCTTCCAAAGTATAAGGGATTACTTTAGGCACCACATCAGCACTATGGGAATATGGTGATAACTCACAGCTCCTGACCTCAAGATTACAATCTAAGTGGGGAGATAAAAATGTACATACATAACTCTAAATGAGGCAGAGAGAATTATATTTCAATAAAAGGAACAGACAGGTACAGGAGAGGAGAAAAAGACTACTTCCAATTGCAGAGGTCAAATTAGCCTCTTCTGCAGAGGTAATACTTGAAACGTTCTCAAAGGATAAGCGAGACCTGGATATCTGGAATCCAGCAAGGAGAAAAACATTCAGAAGCAAAGCGTACAACAGGAATGATGGCACAGGACAAGGAAGTGTGGGGTGTTGGTAAGTACTTGGAGCTCATGTAGACCACGGGGCCCTGAGAGGAAATACAGGAAAACAAGGTTGGCCAGATAAGTGAAGTTGGCCCATGACAGGCCAACTTAAAAAAGGGAGAGAGCATAGAGGAGGAGCTATTAGAATACACTAGGCAAATACCTGAATGAAGGCTGATACCAAGGACACAGTAAGAGGCAGAACAGACACGGTCTGGCAGCTGACTTGGTGTGGTGGAGCAAGAGAGAAATAGGAATGAAGCTGGGTAAATGACAGGATGGTAATATGCAGCAAAGGAGGAGAAGACGACGCATGTGAGTTGGGACGGGGAAAGGAGTGCGGCTTTGCATATACTGAGCTTCAAGTGATAGACACTGCAGTGGTGAGATCCACTTTTATTTTGTATGACTACAGTGGACTGCAAATGTGGGGCTAACGCTCAGGACTGAGATTTCACCTTAACATATACATAAGGAAAGTGCCGTTAAATCTGCATAGTACTGATCTTTGAAGACTCACAATACACGTGTCTAGGATTAAACACTTTCACTTATAGTTGCCTTTAATCCTAACAGATAGCATTTATCTCATATGATTATCACTGTTTCCCGAAATTGTAATATTCGGTCTATAAATTCTTCCTAGCTAATGACTTCACAGTTAGAACTAGTTTTACGTTAACGACAATCTGGAATGCAGAAACAAAGGAAATCTCACTGAAGAGTTTCAAAAGTCTTCTGTTCCTAACAGGCAACCAGGCTAGTATGAGAATCTTTCAATTCATTTTTACTCCTTGTGTAGCTCCCTGAGGTCTACAGCACAATCATGTATGCTAAGCAGTTTGAAGCTGACTGTGCCGTGATTAACAGGGAGCTGTAACAGCGTGGCTGGTGAGAGGGCTCAGGGGTCGTGAAGGCTCCATGGTTGTCTCCAACAGGGGTTGAGGTGGGTGGTGAGCAGGAGAGGGTGGCCGGGATTCTGCCCTCTGAAGCACTCTTTGAGAGACTGCTGGGAAGACAGACAGACAGACCATGAACAGCTTCCATGTGAACAACTAACATTCAGGAGGTAGAAAGCAAAAGAGGACTGGACCATGGGTGTTGCCAAAGAAGAAGTTAGCAATGTCTACTAAAACAAAGGAAGACACTTCCTGTCCACTATCTAGGCAATACTGCCTTCTCCAATTTTAAATTCATTCTCCTTTTCTATCAACGTGAACAGGAATCAGCTGTGCTATTCTCACCCCTAGTATCTGAGAAGCACTACAGAAAGCCTTGAACTACTCTAGTTTAACCAAAAATAAAACCTTTTTGTTTCCCTTTCTGTATTTCATTAACAAATGTAATTCTGTGTTTCACTAACTCATGTTGAACTTCTACGTTATCACCTTGGTATTATATATCAGCTATTCATGTGCATCTTATTTGCCCTGTTGACCACAACCTCCTGAAAAATAGGTACCCTGTTCTAACCTTCTTTTAATGATGTCTAACAAAGTGTCTCAACATACAGTATACAGTAAATGTCTGTGAACTCAGTTATCACTCAAAAGGAAACCAGGAAGGAAAATCGCAAATAACATACTATTCTACAACTCAGAGTGAAAAATTGATATCCATATTTAAAACCACAAGTCTACATATTCTCATGATTCACTAAAGGTTCTCTAAGCATGTGACTCTCACTGGGCAACGTTCCTTTAGTTACCTGTCATTCCAGAAATTCTATGAACGCTTATTCCTTACAGTGTAACAGACAAACAAGAATTCTTCCCCAAAAAGCCCAGGACCTAACCCTTGACCCACTCTACCGCTGCTCTCACAACAAAACAAAGGCTTGCACAGTAACATTTCACAGTCCAAAAAAAAAAAAAAAAAAATCTCAAGAGAAAATGCTCTTCTGGTTTCAAATTCTTCTCCTACAACTTTATTCCCTATAAAAAGATCTTTTCTATGAAGTCAAACTATCTTAAAAAACAATACCCTTATGCCTTACCTAAAAAGTTGAATACAAAGAAGAAAATCTGTATAGTCTTTCAAAGTCAGCATTATAGAAATCCGAAATATGTATACAAGCCCTTGCTATTTTATGATCACAAGAAAACAGCTAGCCTGGGAAAATAAAAGAGAGGTGAACCATTCCTAACATCTTAACAGCCACTTCAAGCAACCACTTGTTCTGTAAATACCACAGGCCCCTTGAGAATCCTTAGATTTGGTCGGTAACTTCAACTCTGGCAACTTGCCCTGCAATGTTCTACTTGAAATAGGCATTAACAGCCGAAAACTATGAATCTTACATTCTATGTACTTTTTATGGAATTCAAACTAATTCACATTTCAAAATGAAGTAAGGTAACACTTACAACAGATCCAAGCACACATTGCCATCAATCCTATACCCTGACTATCTTGTTTGGAGCGTGCAGACTGTCTGCAAAGATGACCACCAACAATGCCTCGCTTATTCCTGCACACACCTGCTGCTCCTCCCACCATGAGGTGGCATCTATTCCGCCCACCCCCCCCAACCTTGAATCTGGGCTACCCTTGTGATTGTGCCGAGAGGCTGCTTACAGAAGTGAGGTTCTGTCAGTTCCAGACAGGTTGAGAGAGACCTGGCAGCTTCCAATTTTTGCTTTCTTAGAGCCCTGAACTTACATGTAAGGAAGTCCCAGCTCTTCTGCTAGAAACAAAGGGCCATGTGGAAATAGAGGCCCCATGGAAGAGGACACTGTATGAGAGAGGTTATGAGGAGGAGCACTTACACACTAACTGAAAGCTAGTACCAAGGCTGCAGGCACGTGAAGGAGACCATTTGGGATTCTCCAGTGCCAGTAGAGTCCAGCAGAGACAAACCATCCCAACTGAGCCCTGCTCCAAAGGCAGACCCACAGAGCAAATATTTCTGAAAAGACAAAATTTAGAAATGACAGACAGTGGTTGCAAAGGGTTAGGGATGGGAGGGAGAGTGGAATATCAGCACTGAGAGGTGGGTATGGGGCACGGTTACAAAAGAGCAGTATGAAGGGTACTTTTAGTGTTAGTCCTGTTGACTATGGTGGTGGATATACAAAGCACAGGTGATAAAACTGTCCAGACCTTACACTGTATGTTAACTAACTTGGATTTAAATACAATTAAAAAAATTATTCAGACCTAACACAAACACACATACACACCCAAGTACAAGTAAACTGATGAAATCTGAGTAAGATCAGTGGATTGTGTCAATGCCAATATCCTGGCTGTGATATTACACTATAGTTTTGCAAAATTTACCACCGAGAGAAAATGGGCAAAAGATATGTGAGATTTCTCTGCATTACTTTTTTTACAACTGCATGTGAATCCACAATTATCTCAATAAAAATGTCAATTAAAAATGGTTACTTTAAGCTACTGGGTTTTGAAGTAGCCTGTTATATAGCAATAGATAACTGATACAGAGTAGCAACATTTTAATTGAACTAATTAGCTTAGCTTTCTAAGAAAACACTAACTGGGTATATAACTGATGCTGGGGTGCCTGGCTGGCTCAGTCGTTAGAGCATGGAGCTCTCAATCTCAGGGTTGTGAGTGCAAGTTCCACATTGTACATGGAGCCTACTTAAAAAAAATTTAAAAAACCCTGATGCTAACAAGTGCTATTATTACTACGGTACATTATTTTTGCCTTTTTTATTTGCATCTGTTCAAACATTTCTCAATTACATACAATAATTATTCCTTCAACTGGCTAGAGAAAAATGGGAGGAGGCAAAAACCAGTTATGAGAAAGATTAACACTATCAAAGACACACTTTTCCCATGTTTTAACATCTCTAAAATTGGAATGTATTTTACAATTGACAGCATTTTTTTTCCTTAGTCATTATGGTCCATTTTAAATAAATAGTCTTAGATTAGCCAAAACACATTATATTAAAATCTGAGCTCTTTTTTTTTAAGTCCAAATATATATTTAGCTTCATTTTAATTTTTTAAATGTTTATTTATTTTTCAGAGAGAGAGAGGGAGGGAGGGAGAGGGACAGAGAAGGGGGGAGGCAAAGAGAGGGGGAGACACAGAATCTGAAGTAGGCTCTAGTCTCAGAGCTGTCAGCAGAGAGCCTGATGCAAGGCTTGAACTCATGAACCATGAGATCATGACCAGAGCCAAAGTCTGATGCTTAACTGACTGAGCCACACTTTAAAACACCAAAGATTTTTGTTTTCTATAGTTCTTTCCCATATATATGCCACTACTGTCTTGAGGGTTTTTTTTTTTTTCTTTTTTTAATGTCTATTTATTCATTGGGGGTAGGGTGGGGACACAAGCTGGGGAGGGGCAAAGAAGGAGAGAATCCCAAGCAGGGTCCATGTTGTTAGCACACAGCCCAATGCAGGGCTCGAACTCATGAACCACAAGATCATGACCTGAGCAGAAATCAAGAGTTGGATGCTTAACTGACTGAGCCACCTAGGTGCTCCGGTCTTGAGTTTTTTATCATATATAGTTAAACCTAATCCTAACTAATAAATCCAGCCTACAACAATGTTATCCAAAATATATCCCCATGGAATCTTAGGAAAGATTCCACAGAAAATATCCTTTTCTTGTGGAAGAGTTGCATATTTGAGTAGGAAAACACTGTCCTACCCATTAAAACCTAAGATTCTTCAAAGTCTACAAAATCATTTTTCTACCAGCACTGGAAACTTTCTAAAGGACAAAAACAAACCTACAATTCTTTCTATGGGAATGCATACAATGTTCCTGATATGTTCCTAGATGACCTAGATGTTTCTAAATGTAATTTTAGATGCCTCACCTTTTCACCAATTCTATATTCTAGCTGTTAATGAAATCCATGTAACAGCTGATATATAAATTGACTAATTAGTATTTGCTAAATTCTAGAGAAATAATAGGAATAAGAGTTGGTTAACAATTTGAGACTGACCATGAACAAGGATTTCAGCCCTTTTTACAATTTACACAAGAGACCAGTATTAAGAATCACTAAAGCAATTTAGGGAATGTCTTCAGACACTGAGAGGAGGAGTTGAACACAGTACCATCGTTGCTTTCTCAGAGGAAGCAGTAAATAAAATACCATTAATTTAGTTTTAACATTTGTGGTTTTAATCAGATTATTAAAATGTACCCAATTATGCTCTTATATAATCCTAATTTACCCACTCTAAGAAGAAGTCTGCTTTGGTCATGACAGTTTCATGCATCTTTATTCCTAGGATAATACCTATGGCTCAGCAGATTAGCATTCCCCAATTGAGTAAAACTCAATCCCTCATTAGACTTATACACCCATAGGGCTCCTAGGTGGTTCAGTCAGTTGAGTGGTCGACTTTGGCTCAGGTCATGAACTCATGGTTTGTGAGTTTGAGCCCTGCCGTTAGGCTCTGTTGGAGCCTGGACTTGCTTCAGATACTGTGTCTCCCTCTCTCTCTGCTCCTCCCCTGTTCACACTCTGTCTCTCAAAAAATGAATAAACGTTTAAAAAAAAAAAGTATTATACTCCCATGTTCACTGCTGTGTGACTTTATAATGCCTCCCACTGTGGGAGCAGTGTATTTCCTGGTCCCATTAGTTTTGGGCGTGGCCATATAATTTACTTTGGCTAATAAAACTGGGAGGAAGTATCAGTGTGCCAATTCCCAGATAAAGCTTTAAGAGACACTGCACGTTTCCAATCACCCTTCTCATACTCCTATGATCCTATATGAGAAGAACATGTAGCCACATGCCCAGGTAGCCACTGCCGCTCAGCTCAAGCCCCAGAATAAAAACTTACAAAATAGACCGGACCTTGGCCAGAGATTTGAAGTTCAGCCTGGCCTAGATGAGCAAAGCCCAGATGAGTAGAGGAACTGAACCAACTCAAAACCCATAGGAACAAAAATAAATGTTGCTGGTTGTAGTCCACTGAGGCTTCAAGGTTATGCAGCAGGCCCCCACCACCACCACCCCCCAAAAAAACGAAGGGAAAAGAAGACTAACAACATCTACGCAAGGAAAGTTATTAAACTGGATAAAATTCATATGATGCTCAGAATGCTTATTTGCATTCTTGTCACTGATGCCCAGAAGAGAATGTTTAAGCCACCCTATTTACTGCCTTGACCTGTACTTATCAGAATAAACTGGAAGAGTCATACAGGGATGCTGCTTCACATAAAATTCAAGTTGGACTCAGGGCGCCTCGGGTGGCTTAGTTGGTTAGCATCCAACTTCGGCTCAGGTCATGATCTAGTGTGTTGTGAGTTCGAGCCCTGTGTCGGGCTCTGTGCTGACAGCTCAGAGCCTGGAGCCTGCTTCAGATTCTGGGTCCCTCTCTCTCGCTCTCTGCCCCTCCCCCACTTGCGCTCTGTCACTATCTCTCAAAAATGAATAAACATTTAAAAAAAAATTTTTTTTTTAATTCAAGTTGGACTGGTCACTAAAAACCTAACCCCTGTATCGAGCAAGACTATCACTAAACAAAAATAAAACATTTTTCACTGCTGACAGATGTTTCTTTAGTATTAAATCTCAGACACAATGATTTATGAATACAGCCCATACTTATCACTTAAAACAAAGGAACCATTTTTGTTTAACAAAGTTATACAATACTTTACCAAAACAGAACTTAAGAATAAAGAGGCACAGGGGCACCTGGGTGGCTCAGTTAGTTAAGCATCTGACTCCTGATTTCAGTTCAGGTCATGATCTCACAGTTTGTGAGATCAAGCCCCATGATAGGCTCTGCGCTGGACATACACCTGCCTGAGATTCTCTCTCCCCCTTTCTCTCCACTCCTCCCCTTCACTCACTCTCTGTCTCCCTCCACCCTCCCCCCCCAAATAATAATAAAGAGGCACAGATATCACAGATTGGCCACAAAGGCTAGAAAAAGAAAAGCGTTGGTCTCTTGAGGAAAGATGGGCTTCTTAAATTCAGTACGTTATCGGGTACAGGCTCAAGTGCAAGTGCAGTTGGATATGAATTTTTTTTTTCTTTATCAGCTCCACAGAAAGAGATGTGTGACTCTGCAGTGGACTCTTATTGGATACATCTCAAGCATACATTCTCCCTTCTTCCCCTAAAAGAACCCTAACTTGGACTATACCCACTCCCAGCTCTAGCTTATCCCAAATCCTGACCAAACAAGAGCACACAACCCAAGGCAGATCAATCAGGGCCGTAAGATTCAACTGGGACTTCTGTTTAAGCCATCAGGGAACTCTATCTTAGAGTGGAAGAACAAGTCTTGCCTGAAGCCAGTACCACCTGGACTTTTCAGTCATTGTACTAGAGAAGCCTCATTACTCCCTAAGCCATTGGGCTTTCTGTTTTATTATTTGTATCCAAACATTCAATTGATAAAATTTTCAGGGTTATCAAGGAGCAAATGTGAAATCAGAATTAGAGGTATTACCAAAGTACATAGCCATCATCCTAAGAAAGTAGGCAAATTCAAAAAACCCAATGAGCTTTCCTCAACTCATCTTAAATTTAGGAGCCTTTCTCTTTAAATAACCAAAGGTGGAAAACAGCAGGCATAATAATATCCCTAGCTCTGTGGCTAAATTGCTTCTCAATATGTAAATACATTTAACACATTCCATTCACTGGACTAGTCAACAATGATATTATTTATGAAACAATAAGACAGACTTTAAAATAGAGCAATTCTGGGGCACCTGGGTGGCTTAGTCGGTTAAGTGTCCAACTTGGGCTCAGGTCACGATCTTGTGGTTTGTGAGTTCCAGCACCGTATTGGGCTCGGTGCTGACAGCTCAGAGCCTGGAGCCTGCTTTGGACTCTGTGCCCCCTCTCTCTCTGCCCCTCCCCTGTTCTCATGCTCTCATGTGCTCTCTCAAAAATAAATAAACATTAAAAAAATGTTTTTAATTGAACAATTCCATTCTTTGGTACATATTTAAAAGAAGTGAAAACACATGTTCACACAAACATATACACAGATGCTCATATATCAGCAGTATTCATGCTAATTCAAAAGTGGAAACAATCCAATGTTCACCACTTAAGAATGGATAAACAAATTGTGGCATAAACCATGCAAAGGACTATCTGGGGCCATAAAAAGGAATGAAGCACTGATACGTGCTACAACATGGATGAACCTTGAAAACATTATGCTAAGTGAAAAAAGTCAGACACACAGGCCACATATTGTAGGGGTCCAATTATGACACGTCAGAAGAGGTGAATCAACAGAAAAGAGATTAAGGCTGCTTCAGGCTGGGGTAGGGGATAAGGGAATGGAGACTGACAGCCTGGTAGGCATGGGTCCCCATGGCGGGGGGGATGGAAATGAGATAATGGAAACCAATTTCACAATAAATTATATATCTTAAAAAAATGAGATAATGATGAGGGTTGCACAACTAAAAGCGGAACTGCGTATTAGGAGAGAATAATTTTAAGGTATATAAGTTATCTCTCAATAAAGCTGGTATTAAAAAAAAAAACAATAAAGGCTTTGAACTGTTCAAATCTTTATTAGTCACTGACTTTCTTTGCCATGCCCTTTTAAGTGAAAAGAACAGATTACTTATATGCTGGGATGTCTCCTTCCTCCAACTTTGTTTTTCATTATTACAGATTCCTGAGACCTTCATGCTGTAAGAGGATGAGAAAGAGCCAAGTTACGTATTTTCCTTAAAAGAGTAAAAAGAGACGCTCCCTCAGTTTGCTCTTTGGTGTGAATTAGGTTAATTTACTTGACTGTATCAATCAGAAGTTCTGGAATATGAAACAAAATGTGTTAATTGGGCAAGTCCCAGTCTGTGCTTTATACAATCAGCCCAATGTTATAAAACAAGTACCCCTTGTTGTCCAAATCTATTCAGTTTCTGAGTTTGAAAAGTGAAAGGTCAGACAGAGAGTGATAACTATTTTCCTTTAGTTACAGAGTCTCAGCAATACAACTTCTTTCTTCAAAGCAAAATAAACATCAACACAACAGACTTTTCTGCTTTTACTACTAATCAATAGCCTGAATCACAGAACTATTGGTTTGTACTTTTAAACATGCACCAGTACTACTAGGCATGTAAGGCAAAATATGATACTTTATTATGTCTTAAACTTCTATCACGCCCCAAGTCTTAAACTTCTATCACGCCCCAATACTATCTTACCATCTAAAACAGTAAGTCTAAGGATCTACAGGTTGAATTAATTCTGATCACCAACACAGACTGTCTAGGTCTCTTCTGCTGGACTATCACAGTACAGATAGAAAAAGCACAGCTACAAACTGTGATAGCAAAAAGAACAGAAAGGCTCAACTTTGAAATGATGGGTCTGACTCACACACAGCAAGTTGATACTTTTTAGGGAGAGTAAAAAAAAAAAAAAAAAGTAGTCCTAAAAGACCCCTGATGGTCTACTTGGTTGATGCTAAGTTAAAGATGGGTACATCAGAAACTCCTGTTCATCAACCTTAGATAGTGGCAGAACATTATAAAACACACCAAGAAGGGGCAAGAAGGGGAATCTTACCAAGAACTTATAAAAATGTTCCTCTAAAAATGTTCCTGAACAAATTATTTTTCAAAAATAATGAAAGGGGAAAATATAGTGTTGAAGATAAAACTCTAGCAAACATTCAGTAAATGGAAAAAAACACCAAGAAGGTTTTTTGGTTTTGGTTTTTTAAATGCAGAAGGACCTGCTAATCAAGGATTTGGAACCTGCAGGAGGCAACACACACACACACACACACACACACACACACACACACACACTCCTTCAACTACACATTTTGTACTATTTCTAATTTGAAATATACTGAATTACAGCCTCAAACTGGTACAGTAAGGTTCTCAATACAGCCTATGCCACATTCAACAGCATTCACACAGTGATGGATCATAGATCTACTAATACATGTCTTGGGTCCACAGGTGGGAGGTACACATATATAAACCATATAGGGGTATTTCTATAGATCTGCACTGGGAACAAAGTATGTTTGTTATCCCAGTTCTCTCTTACAAAACATAATTACCTGTGGTATCTATTCGGGACATCATCCTTCCTGATATAAGAGTTGTCTGTAACTGTCACTTTCCTCACTTCTGTTCTCTCTGTGACCATTCATTCATATCAACTCCACTGAGAATGCTCTCATTAAGATCATGAATAGCTCTCAAAGCCAACATTACTGTAGTTCTTATTTAACTTGCCCTCCCAGGAGTGTTTGTCAGTTTCTATCCTTCCTTTTTGAAACTTTCAACTTTTGGTTTCTGATGCCACTATCACTGGTTTCCTCTCACCTCAGTGGTTGTTCCTCCTCAGTTTACCTTTGCTGGCTCTTTTCCTGGGGTCCCCAGGGTACCAGCTCTCCTCCTTTTCTCAATCTGCACAATTTCCTCAGTGATCTTATAAGTCCAGTGGTTTTAATTTTTTTTTTTTACGTTTATTTATTTTTGAGAGACAGAGTGTGAGCGGGGGAGGGGCACAGAGAGAGGGAGACACAGAATCCAAAGCAGGCTCCAGACTCTGAGCTGTCATCATAGAGCCCGATGCAGGGCTTGAACTCATGAACCTTCAGATCGTGATCTGAGCTGAAGTTGTACGCTTAACTGACTGAGCCACCCAGGCACCCCTCAAGTCCAGGTTTTAATTACACACTCTCTACTGCTTAATACCTGTCAGTCTGGGCTTTTCTCTGGAACTCTGGGGTCATTTGGTAATCTGGTATTTCCAGTTCACTATCTAACAACAGGTATCTTAAAATGGACAAAACAGAAACTCTTGGTTTTTCTCAAAAAGCTTCTCTTTCCCAGTTTTTAGATCAGTAAAGGTACTACCCACCCAGGTACTTAAGTCAAAATCTACAACACGAGTAAATCAAGCATGCCCTCAAAATATATCCCCAGTCCTTCCACTTCTATCTGCATTATAAGCATCCTGATACAACTCAACACCACCTCTATCCTAAACCACTGCAACAGCCTCCTAACTGGTCTTACTTCCATTCTCCTTCCTCCAATACACACACAACCAATTCTTTATGTCTAAACAGCACTGCTGTGCCTGTTTAAAATCCTCCAATGGCATCCCATCAAAAGGATAACATCCAACCTCCTGTCTACCTATCTGACCTCAATCTTACTCTTATTTCCTACATGACCCCTCCCTAGCACCCCACACCTCATCCCTTAGCTACACAAACACTATGATTCAGCCTCACTGGCCACCTTTCTATTTTTGAATATTCAAACTCATTTCCACTTTGGGACTATTCCTTCTGTTTAGGATATATATCCTCTGATCTTTGCATGGCTGGCTCTTGCTATTCAGACACCAGCTTAAATGTCACCTGCTCAGCCATTTCCTGCCTGTCCAATTTCAGTCATCCCAATCACCGTATCATTCTATATTAACATTAATTATATTAATTCTCTGCTTACAACTCATTATTGACATTTTCCTTATTTGTTTACTGCTCCCTAGAAGGTATGCCGCACTAGAGCAGGGATTTGACACCTTGTTCACTACTGTACCCCCAGCACCTAGAACAGTGCCTGACATAAATACAGCACAGTAAATATTTCAAATGACTGAAGAACTGAGAAGGAGGGACACTCTAAGAGAATTGATAAAATAATTTACTAATTTCACAAATTCATTTCAAACACATGCACAGTATGGCACCGTTGTTTAGTGTGTCACTTGACTTTACCAAAGATGGACGGTGGGCTCTTCAAACAGATTTTTAATTACACTGAAGGCAATGAAATTTTACTGTTTTAAATTGATGAAACAACAGTCTCTGGTTCACTTATATAGCTGCGATTTCAATTTACAATAGTTGTCTTAGAATTTTAAAGCCTGAACATGTTTTATCCTATAAGGGCTCTGGAGAGTAAAATAGTGAGCCAAGGATGTTTTTTGCTTATTTAGTGTATGTTACTTAAGGCTAGAAAGAGAAACAAGTCTTAAAATTGGGAGTTTTTAAAACTTGGCAGCAAATTAAGTACAATGTCTTAAGAATACAATCACAAAGTTTTCAAACAATTAAATTAAAGAACGGCCTGGAGAAAGCTGGCAAAATGGAAGAGAAGTCATAGAGTTTTGGGCATTTAGTTGAGACATATAAAGTTTCTAAACCAGTTCCACAGAAGCTCTTGGAATGGAGTCCATATTTTTGTTTGTCAGACAGAGGGCAGGAATAGAAAAATAGAAAACCCCAGTGAGTTCACGAGGGTGGAAGTGTGGAGGCTTCCTTCAGGCCCTGTCTGGGTGTTTATATTGTGACAGCAAACTCTGTGGTTAAGGCTGTGCAGTAATTAAGTAGTGTGTTTAAAACTTAAATCTCAGTGGATTTTTCTAAGATTCCCCTCAGGCTCAGGAAGAAGTGAAACAGGATTCTGACTTATAAACACAAATAAATCAAGTTTTATGTTACTGAACGCCTGCACCAACAGCCTCAAGCTTCACTATGCACAGAACCAAACATAAAAAAAAGGAAAAAAGGAAATTCAGCAAACAAAATAAACCAAAAGAAAAGAAGATGTAACAGTGATTTCAATGCTAACTAGAAAGAAAGGGAAAAAAAAAAAGAGAGAGAGAGAAAAAGACAAATTTAGTTAGTCTCTTAAGGAAAGCTAGAAATATGGATCAGGTTGATTTTTTAAGGTAGCCATTTGAAATGGCTTTCAATCTAATAAAAAGATAGTGCTAATATTCATAATTCATGTTTTATAGCAGAGCACTGGTCTTCCTGTTCTCCTGTAACTACATACCATAATCACTTTGTGTGTGTGCCCTCACTTTTAAATTGCCACAGTGAATACGAACTGTGTTCATTTTAACTGACGAGATAAAAGGAATAATCTCTGGTTCGGTAGAGTGTTTGCTTATTTTTTTTTTAAGTAGGCCCCATGCCCAGCAGGGAGCCTAACTTGGGGCTTGAACTCACAACCCTAAGCTCAACACCAGAGGTGAGAACAAGAGTTGGATGCTTAGCCTAATGAGCAACCCAGGTGCCCCAAGGAGTGATTTTTTTTTTTCAATACATGAAATTTATTGTCAAATTGGTTTCCATACAACACCCAGTGCTCATCCCAAAAGGTGCCCTCCTCAATACCCATCACCCACCCTCCCCTCCCTCCCACCCCCCATCAACCCTCAGTTTGTTCTCAGTTTTTAAGAGTCTCTTATGCTTTGGCTCTCTCCCACTCTAACCTCTTTTTTTTTTTTTTCCTTCCCCTCCCCCATGGGTTTCTGTTAAGTTTCTCAGGATCCACATAAGAGTGAAAACATATGGTATCTGTCTTTCTCTGTATGGCTTATTTCACTTAGCATCACACTCTCCAGTTCCATCCACGTTGCTACAAAGGGCCATATTTCATTCTTTCTCATTGCCACGTAGTACTCCATTGTGTATATAAACCACAATTTCTTTATCCATTCATCAGTTGATGGACATTTAGGCTCTTTCCACAATTTGGCTATTGTTGAGAGTGCTGCTATAAACATTGGGGTACAAGTGCCCCTATGCATCAGTAGGAGTGATTTTTATAATCAACTGAATGTCTGGTGACAGAAAGGAGAAGACATTATGCAAACAAACAAAAAACAAAAACAAAAAAACAAAACAAAAACAAAAGCCCACAAAAACCCCTCAAAACTAGCCTGGTCCATGAACACTGGCGTGGGATGAGAGGGTTTACATGTGTCGAAGAGTAGTTTCTGACCTAGATTATTTACCACCTCTTGATGAAAAGAGTGGCCAGAATCTGTTAAAAGAACATTACTAGCACTGCCTTGACAGAGAAGCTCAAGGCTGCCTTAACTTGTCACTGTAAACAAAGTTGTACTTGCAGCTTCTAACCTCACTTTCTCCACAGGATATAAATCTCAAGGAAAGGGTCTGAGAACACAGGTCAAACCATTCCTAAAGCCCTGGAATGAAGCTGAGGACTACATGGAAGTGTACAGGTCTCCAATTATTCTCCTACTCACATTGAGCCCTCAAGTTAAAGTCCTCCAACACGGGAAGACCCAAGGGAGGTGGCACACGAGCACTGCTATTCTTGTCTGGTCTGAATGACTGAGAACAGTGGTACCATTAAGAGAATGGTAAGAGTTTATTTTAACTACTTTACTAGCTCCCCCTTGAACCAAGTAAACTAGCTTAACAAGTATTATATTAGAATTGCTATATTACTTTAATCACCTAACATATTTTACATGGACTTGTGGAATTAATCTATATACTTAAGATTAAAGGAAGCCAAGTTTATAGTTTTCATAACTACTTTCTGATTGTTTCATTTCCAAAGTCACAAAAATCCAGAAGGTTACAAAATGAAAAGCTAGGTTTCTTACAGGTACTTTATTGTTCTTTTAGCATACCTCATTATATCTAAAGTATAAGGAAATAGTAAAGCAAGTAAGCAAACAATAAGGAAAAAATTTAAACAAATTTGTGCAGAAACTACTCTTTATCATCTCTACATGATAAATTACACTGATAACTAAAAAATGAGCAAGCTAGAGAGGATTTGTATGACATCCCATTTTTTTTAAACTATCTTTCGGGGCCCAGGACAAAACACTAACTTGGTTACTGTGTGAATGTTTTTACATCAATAAAGTAAAACTAAAGCTAAACATACCTCTGATATTCTCTTCCCTCTAACAAAGCTACCAGAGATGGAATCATCAACTCTAAAAAGCTGTACTGTGTATCAAACCATCTAAGTCAGTCTTCTAAAGGTAAAAAATAATAATAATAATTTCATGTAATTAGTACCCACTTCTACAAAGTTGTAGTCAACTGGAGGATGGTCTCCTGAGCTATTGTTTAGGTAGCTACTAATGGATTAACGAGCCACCACAGAGACAGTTGAAATGGGTGATCTGTTTATACCAGCAACTGCTTAAGAGATTTGGGGCAGTTCGATTAACAATATATAAAAAAAAAAAATCCAAATTGCTCAAAACCAGAGACTAACATATTTTGTATGATTTTTCCATATGGTACTGAGACTATGTCCAAGAAAATGTCTGGCTTGTACTAGGCATTCCAGTTAGGCTGTGAACTGGTTTGACTAGTGAATAATACATATGGTCTATACCTTTGGGGACTAGGAAAATCCTAATAAGCAGAGATTCCTGAAAACAACTCTGCATTACAGGCTCTAAATTATCTCACACATACCATCCCCCTCTAAAGTTTTCATATCCTCAAGCTTTATCACTTCTTTGACAGCTGCTGCTTCATACATCTCTAAGTCTAGTGTGAAAAAAAAGTTTTTTTAATGTTTATTTACTTTTGAGAGAGAGGGAGACATAAGTGACCAGAGGAGGGGCAGAGAGAGGGAGACACAGAATCCGAAGCAGACTGCAGGCTGTCAGCACAGAACTCGACAGGGGACTCGAACCCACAGACCGTGAGATCATGACCTGAGCTGAAGTCAGACGCTTAACCGACTGAGCCACCCAGGTGCCCCTAGCGTGAAAAAACTTTTCTCTAATATCTGAGGATTGAAAAGATGTTGACAAAGACTCAGTAAAAAAATAACCATTCTTAACAGTATATGAGATACACACAAGCAGATACCGATCAGATGCTTCCCTCAGCTGAATCACTAGTCCATGGAAAACCCCAACTTTGCATTTCAGAGAGGCTCTGAAACACTACCCTCTGGTGTGCAAACTTAAAATACATTAGGCCTGGAGAAACCGTTCTAAAGTAACTTGCATCAAACGCATCATGATGGATGGTGGGTAAAGGACAGATCCAGAGCTGCCAAGAAAACTCCCTGGAACCCTTTCCACTGCATTAAGCCTCCTACAGAAACTCTTATTTGAGATGTTCCAGAGGTTTAGGAATCCTCCCTACTATCCCTATCCAATCTAATTTCTTAAGTCTCTAGAGCCATCTGAGTGTTAAGGCCAAAGGAAATCTTCTCAACACGTACACACCATAGAAGTTTATGCCACAGTGTAGAGAACTCGAAAAAGCCAACTGCTGCTATTCCAGACTCCACGTTACAAAAAAGAATGAGGAGTCTTCTGACCCTGGACTACTGGTTTCTTAAAGAAACTGTCCCCTTTTCAACTTAAGTAACACCCTGTCTGTGTTCATTTTCTCTTGCTCCTGTAACAAATTACCACAAACTTAGTGACTTGACACAAATTTATTCTTTTGTCATTCTGGAGATCATAAATCTACAATGAGCCGTTTGGGGCTAAAAATTAAGGTGGTGGCAGGGCTGGTTCCTTCCGGAGGCTCTGAGGGGAAAACTGGTTTCCTTGCTTTTTTTTTAGCTTCTAGGGCCCTCCTCTACTCTGGCTCAGGTCCCCTTCACCACACCACTCACTCCCACCTCTTGCTTCCATCATCAACTCTCCTACTACTCACTCGGATCTCTCGCCTCCTTCTAAGGACCTACCTGGATAATCCAGGATAATGTCCCCGCCTCAAGATGCTTAACTTAATTACATTTACAAAGTCTCTTTACCATACTTATGGTAACAGAAACTAGAATGTGGACATCTTTGAGTAGCCACTATTCACTTTACCACAAACCTATCTAGAGACTTTAAATTCTATAAAACATACTTACCTAGAATATTTCATTTAAACCTTATGAGGTGTTATTCCTATTTTATAAATGCTAAGGCAGGTCTAGAACAGTTAATTTCTCAGCCATGGTCATATAGTTAGCCAAAGAACCAGGACTTAAAACCGGAGAATATGGCCCTAAGGAACCAGAGAATATACACCATCATCACATATGCCTTCTCCCCAGCCGTGCTGTTTACAATTCCCCTGCCTTTCTCCTCCCATTTTCTTGTACGACTTTTTACCATACCTGAAGTCCAAACTGCAATTTATCAAAAAAGTTTAACCCACGGCACAGGTCCTTACACTTTTTCAGGTCACTGTTCCCTTATAATCGTGGTCATTTTCTCATGGTATTCCCTGGGCCAAAAGAAATGCCAAAATATTCTGTTAGCTCCAACCACACTAAGTATTTATGTCCTAACAACTTAGCACCTTTTGGGTACTCCACAACTTCTCAACTTCTGATTCTTAGCATCAGGTTAGACACCGCCACCCTTACTTGCTATTTCACATTGACTTTCATACTACAGTACTTCCTTAGTTATAGCAATGGTCAAAATTCCAGCTTCGCAAAAATATGACAAAATATCAAAAGGAATGCAGTGATTTAATGCTGAATTGTAAACTACGTTAAACTAGCAGTTTGTGTGATGTCTGACAGATGTCACTGTGTTTCCCAGAAAATTAAAAGTATCCTGTGATGCCCATGTGAATTTGCTGGGGCACCCCTCAGTGTCTGGGCAAACTATTTGGACCTGTGGGCCTATGTATTTGGTATGCAAATAATAGCTGCATCTCTGAATAATGGGCTAAGACACACAATACAGGGAACTCCCAGTCTGTTTCCATACATATTGACATGCCAATTTGACATTTTCTATTAAAGATACATTCTCTATTACCACATGTGCTCATCATACTCTCCTGAGAAAAGCGACCAGATCAAGGAAAATATCTGTACATAGAAAGGATTTTTATTTATGTCTCTAGGAGCATGTTACATCTGAAAGAGAACTGTGTGAGACAAATAAAATACACTGACATTTTCATCTGCCCAAATGAAAGGTACTTACTCATTAAGACGTCACAAGAACGCCTGACACCAAACACCAAAAAAATATTTAAGAACCTTAAAAATGTATGCAATACTAGCAAAGTAAAAAACTGTTAACATAAACTGTCTTATTTCCTGATTCTTTGGTATCATTTTAAGACTAATGTTAGGGGGCACCTTGGGTGACTCAGTAGGTTAAGCATCTGACTCTTGATTTTGGCTCAGGTCATGATCTCATGATTATGAGATCAAGCCCATGTCGGGCTTGCACTGAGCATGGAGCCTGCTTAAGATTCTCTCTCCCTCTGCTCTTTACTCGCTCACACTCTTACTTGCGCACACGCTCTCTCTCTCTCTCAAAAAAACCTAATGTTAGGAAGGAAGGTATGATGTAAATCAAAGCACATGTAGAGAAAGTTTCAGAGTTGGTCCCACATGATACAAATTCAGGGATCTTCTAAATGAGTATTCTCAAACTTGAGGGTACACTAAAATCACCCTGAAAGATTTAAACACAGGCTGCTGGGCCTTACCCCCAAGTTTCTGGTTCGGTAGATCTGGGGCATTTCTAAATAGTTGCCAGGTGGGGCGGCAGGGTGGCTCAGACGATTAAGTGGCCGACTTCGGCTCAGGTCATGATCTCACGGTTCGTGGGTTCGAGCCCCACATCGGGCTCTGTGCTGACAGCTCAGAGCCTGGAGCCTGCTTCAGTCAGATTCTGTGTCTTCCCCTCTCTCTGCCCCCTCCATCTCTTTCTTTCTCTCTCTCAAAAATAAACATTAAAAAAAAAAAGTTCCCAGGCAATGCAGATGCTGCTAGTACAGGGACCACACTTTAAAAAAAACACTGTTTCAGACGAAACTCACATTTTCATGGCAATTCGAAAAGCTACTAAATGCATTATGAAAGCTGGTGAGGAAACAAAACTGCAAAACAATACAAACCCACCACAAACAACGAAAAACACCCAGAAAAAAGAAAACACACTGACAGTCAATACTTTCCCAAATAAGAAAACTTAGCTAACTCAAACTGAGCTCCTCATGGTTTGTGCAAGTTCTCAATTTACCCTTCACTGACTGCTCTGCAAGGATTAAATGAGACAACACATACATGTAACAGCCCTCTGTAATGTGGCCAGAGGAAACCAAAGTTCAGAAAAGCCAAGAGTTCACCATTAAGCACCAGAATAATTTTCAACATCCAGTGAGAGGGCATCAAATTTGTAAACAGAGCCTGTCCATCCCTAAACTGCTTCAGAATGAAGAAACAAGTAAGTTTTGCTGGTGTTTGCCAAATTACACTCTAATAGTCAGATGTAAATAAATTACACTCTAATAGTTAAATGTAAGTAAATCTAGTGCCGCTGACATAAAATGGAGATGTACACAAGCAGGCAGCACTTTTTAATCAGGGGGAGATGTGCTGTGTTGGTCACTACTCTCTTACAGAATCTATATCTAAAATCGTGAAACCACAGGAATGCAAGCTGGTGCAGCCACTCTGGAAAACACTATGGAGGTTCCTCAACAAACTAAAAATAGAACTACCCTACGACCCAGCAACTGCACTACTAGGCATTTATCCACAGGATACAGGTGTGCTGTTTCAAAGGGACACATGCACCCCAATGTTTACAGCAGCACTATCAACAATAGCTGAAGTATGGAAGGAGCCCAAGTGTCCATCGACGGATAAATGGATAAAGAAGATGTGGTATATATATATACAATGGAGTATTACTTGGCAATCAAAAAGAATGAAATCTTGCCATTTGCAACCACGTGGATGGAACTGGAGGGTATTATGCTAAGTGAAATTAGAGAAAGACAAATATCACATGACTTCACTCACAGGAAGACTTTAAGAGACAAAACAGATGAACATAAGGGAAGGGAAACAAAAATAATATAAAAACGGGGGGGGGGGACAAAACAGAAGAGACTCATAAATATGGAGAACAAACGGACAGTTACTGGAGGGGTTGTGGGAAAGGGGGATGGGCTAAATGGGTAAGGGGCACTAAGGAACCTACTCCTGAAATCATTGTTGCACTATGTGCTAACTAATTTGGATGTAAATTTTGAAAAATAAAAAATAAAAAATATGGGGCGCCTGGGTGGCTCAGTCGGTTGAGTGACCGACTTCAGCTCAGGTCATGATCTCATGGTTTGCGAGTTCGAGCCCCGTGTCAGGCTCTGTGCTGACAGCTCAGAGCCTGGAGCCTGCTTCGGATTCTGTGTCTCCCTCTCTCTCTGCCCCTCCCCCACTCATGCTCTGTCTCTGTCTCAGAAATAAACAAACTTAATAAATAAAAAATAAAACCAAGTTAATAAAAAAAAATAAAATAAAATCAGTGAAATCATAAACAATGGGCAAGTGTATGAAGTGCTATCAAATCCTTAATCAATTAAATGCTAAATTGCATTAGTATGTTTTATTAAGCAAGAAAGCATCTTAATGATACTAAAAAACCTCAAACAAAATTAGCTGTTACCTGAGTCAATCTAAAATTAGCCTAAATGCCCCAAAGCCTACGTACCATTAAGTTACAGAACTTTACAAAATTTATCAACAATGAAAAACTCAATCTCCTGATAGCCCTACTCCTTTTATTTATTTAATTTTTAAAATGTTTATTCACATTTTGAGAGAGAGACAGAGCGTGAGCAGGGGAGGGGCAGAGAGAGAGGGAGACACAGAACCCAAAGCAGGCTCCAGCTTCGAGCTGTCAGCACAGAGCCTGACGTGGGGATCAAACTCATGAACTGCAAGATCATGACCTGAGTGGAAGTCACGTTCAACCGACTGAGCCACCCAGGCACCCCAGTCCTATTCCTTCTAAATAACCACCACTGGCAAGTGTTTCCAAAGTGAGCATGTCTTTGGTACAATCAAAACTGGTTCCACTGAGAGAAACAGTGCAATAATGAGAACGTCCTTATATTTACATATATTTTTTTATTTGAGAGAGAAAGAGAAGTGAGAGAGCACATGAGCAGGGGAGAAGGCAACGGAAGAGAGAGAGAGAGAATCTTTTTATTAAAGTTTTTATTCTTTTTTAAATAAATTTTTAAAAAATGTTTATTTATTTTTGAGAGAGAATGAGAAAGAGAGAGCACGAGCAGGGGAGGGGCAGAGAACCCTATGCAGGGCTTGAACTCATGAACCATGAAATCATGACCTGAGCCGAAGTCAGCCTAACTGACTGGGCCACCCAGGTGCCCCAAGAGAGACAGAATCTTAAAATTTTTTAAAAATATTTATTTATTTTTGAGAGGTGGGGGGAGGAGGGAACAAGCAGGGGAGGGGCAGAGAAAGAGGGAGACACAGGATCTGAAGCAGGCTCCAGGCTCTGAACTGTCAGCACAGCGATGAACCGCGAGATCATGACCTGAGCCAAAGTTGTATGCTTAACCAACTGAGCCACCCAGGCAACCCCCCAAGAGAGAATCTTAAGCAGGGTCCCTGCTCAGCAGGGAGCCTGACATGGGGCTGGATCCCACGACCCTGAGATCATGACCTGAGCCTAATCAAGAGTTGGATGCTCAACCGAATGAGCCACCCAGGCGCCCCTATTCTTATATTTATGATATTTATGCTACTTACATGGACCTAACAGCAAATCAGGATTTTCAGCGCATGCGAGTAACTAGTGGTGGCACTCCACAGGGGAAGGAAAGAGAGAAAGAAGAAGCTTGCCTGATCCTACCTCTACTATTCAGGAAAGAGGAGAGGGAAATCAGTATCCTTCCAGCCACTCTTTCTTCTCTTTATACAGAATGATCACAGACCCCAGAGAGTGCTAGAATTAGACCAGAGAGGTACGGAAGACTATCAATGACTACATCCTTTTTCTGCCACCATGATGAGCAACAGAGTAAAGAAATAATACTTAGGTGATGGAAAGCACCAGAACAGGGTAACCCACATCCATGTCCACAGTTCTAATAATTTATGAAGTAGATCCCCTGGTATAAGACCTTCTGGAGAGCACAATAAAGGAACAGAAATAACACAGTATAACGTCATTTTTCAACTACTCAATTAGAAACTGACAAACGTATATAAACCAGTTTTTCATCAAGTAAATCACAGGTCTCTGCTACTTAGCATTATGACTCCAAAGCTTTATTTCCAAATAAAGTCATTGGTCTCAAGTAAAACAATACTTGCTTCAGAAATGTGTGCGGTCTTCTCTCAGGCGGTAAAAATCTTATTCTTCTTCATATACAGAGGAAATATATCACCCTGCAAAGGAGCAGAGATGTACCTACAGCCCAAGAGTCACACCAGGGTGGAATCACTGTTAGATACTGTGTCTATTCACTATGCAGATGTCCCTAGAAGGCTGGAAGGCAGTGGACAGAATTCCAGTCTTAAGGGTGAGTGTAATTCTGAAAGGCCCAGAGGATAAATCATGTTAACGTAAGCCAGTGCTTATGCTAATGTAAGCCAGAACTTTCTGTGATGATGAAAACATTTCTGTATCTGTAGTGTCCAATAAGTGAAATGTGATGAGTGCCACTTGAGGGCCACTAAGGAACTGAATCTGTAATTCTATTCAATTTTAATGACTTTAAACAGCCACATGTGGTTAAAGGCTACCTTACTGGATAGCACAGATGCAAGCAAATTCTGGAGATTCCAGTGCCCTCCACAGTGATCTAGAATAATTCTGGCCAATGAGATAGGAGGAAAAGATTTTCCTTGATCTAGAACAAACAAACAAACAAAACAACACACATACACAAAGAAGAAAAAATTCTTTTTTTTGCCTCTAGATGTGGTCTTGAGGCAGTGATGTCTAGGAAATGTTGCAGTCATCTTACAAACAATAGGGTAGCAAGCCTACATATGAGACAGATATGCTGAAAAGAGCAGAGCAGAAGAATGGAAAGAATATGGGCCCCTGATATGATCACTGAGCTGCCCAACCAGTACTATGGAGATATTTTCATCTATTTACTCATTCAGATATTTTATATATTTTCATTTATTCAGGTCCTAAGCACTGACAAGATCCTACAATGAGCACAACAGATAAAAATTCCTGACAATATGAATTCAACAAGGTCTTATTATATCAGTCAAATCAGGATTGCTGTTAATTGTAGCTGAAGATATAGCAATTCATAAGATAAGCAAAATAAAAGTGGATGAAATAAACTGTTTTCCTTGGTACAGGAGTGAAACAAACCCTATGTGTTTAAAGATCAGACACTGATGTCAATTCCAAATTTGTACCTCAAAACAAATATATCCTAAATAACGGGTTACAAGTACTTTGCTAAAAATAATTTTGTCAGCATGTATTAAGGCCAGACTACTAAGAAACATAAATAGATATGGTTAATAGTAAACCAACCACCTGTACACTACCATCCAATGACACGTGAAAAAATGCTCAACATCACTCATCATCAGGGAAATACAAATCAAAACCACAGTGAGATACACCACCTCACACCTGTCAGAATGGCTAATGTTAACAACTCTGGCAACAGCAGATGCTGGTGAGGATGCAGAGAAAGAGGATGTCTTTTGCATTGTTGGTGGGAATGCAAACTGGTGCAGCCACTCTGGAAAACAGTATGGAGGTTCCTCAAAAAACTAAAAATAGAACTACCCTATGACCCAGCAATTGCACTAGTAGGCATTTATCCACAGGATATAGGTGTGCTGTTTCGAAGGGGACCATGCACCCCAATGTTCACAGCAGCACTATCGACAAGAGACAAAGTAGGGAAAGAGCCCAAATGTCCACTGATGGATGAATGGATAAAGAAGTTGTGGTATATATATACAATGGAGTATTATTTGGCAATCAGAACAAAATCTTGCCATTTGCAACTATGTGAATGGAACTGGAGGATATTATGCTAAGCGAAATTAGAGGAAGACAAATATTGTATGACTTCACTCAAATGAGGAATTTCAGATACAAAACAGATGAACATAAGGGAAGGGAAGCAAAAAGAATATAAAAACAGGGAGGGAGATAAAACATAAGAGACTCTCAAATATAGAGAACAAAGGGGTTATGGGAGGGGGGGAAGGGCTAAATGGGTAAGGGGCACTAAGGAATCTACTTCTGAAATCACTGTTGCACTATATGCTCACTTGGATGTAAATTAAAAAATAAATTACTAAAAAATACTAAAAAACATAATTTAAGAAAAATGTGATGAAACAGAAGATTGAAATTGTATATTGAATCAATCCCTAATGACCAATTCTAAGACACAGTTTAGTAAAATTACTACATTTTGAAAACAGCAAAAATCATGGCATCCAGGAAAAAAGACCAAATCACTTGTAAACAACTATCAGAATATCTTTAGTCTTTGACAGTGACACAATATGGCAGAAGACAACAGAGAAAAACAAATGTGAGCCAAGAATTTATCGGCAGCCACGCCTAGTAGGAGTGAAACTGCAGGGTCATATGGTAAATTTGTTTAACTTTTTAAGAACCAGTTTCTTTTTATCGTCTATTAGTGTTTCCTTATTTAGTCACTCTATTTAGGGTCCTTAATATAAGTAGTTATGCTTTCATTTTTTTATTCTGTCTCATCATGTTTCCTGGAGGCACACTGAAAATTTTTTCCAATGGGCAGATTTTATCTATAAAGAAAACTTATATTGTGTCACAAGCAAAATATAAAAATACGTGCTCACATATCTTCCTAAATAAGGTAAGGATTACTGAATCCAAATGTTTTCAAGCAATAACTGAGGTTAAAATTGTGATAATATATACATCATATATAGTAGTATGTCTGTGTATATATGTTTTATTTTGACCCCCCAAAAAAGTACCTGAAACAAAAATCCTATAGAAACCACTAATTTAAATGCAACAGTTTTTAATAACAGATTGACTACTAGGGCTATTCAAAGTGTGACTCAGCACTGGTGTTGGTTCAGAAACTATTGGCAAGTGACCCACTTCAAGTTAAGCACAAAAACAGAGTAAACTGATTTTGAAACCTTTACAGTAGTAGTTTGGTAATTTTAGGTCTGTTGCCTCTAATAACAAAATTTTAGGGCATACATTTATAAGCTCTTATTTCCTTTTTTTCTGGTAATTTACTTTAATGTGTTTTACCAAAAAAATCTGTTCGTGACAAACTGAGGGCAGGGACAGAGGAGGAACTGGTACTTTACCAGAAATAGCATGAGAAGCAGGAGCCAACAAATTTTCTGTAAAGGGCTAGACAGTAAATATTTTAGGCTTTGCAAACCATAGGGTCTCTGCTCCAACTATTAACCTCTGCCATTACAGCATGAAAGTAGCCATAGATAGTATGTAAACAAATGGGCATGGTTGTTACAATAAAACTTTATTTATAAAAATAGCTGGTGGGTCAGATTTGGCCTGCAGGCCAAATTCACTGATCCCTGTACTATAACATTCAAGAAAAACAGAATGAGGAAGGAGACAAAGCATAAAATTATCCAAAAGGACAAAAGGTTTTGGCAATGGAAAGGAAGGGGAAAAAAAATAAGAATTTTGGAAACCAATCCTTAAGAGGTTGTTATCAATGTAGTCTAGATTTTGTTTAGCTATGCCAGCAGTCACATTTCTAGTCATATGTTAACCAGGCTGTGATGGATCCTTGCTTTATTACACTAAACTACAGTGCCTTGTGGTGATACTACATAAGCGAGATGACTTCATTTATATGCATCAGAGCAAAGGACTGAACCTGGTTTATCTGGCAGGGGAGAACACCATCTGCTATTACCCTTAGCATACAATCAAATTTCTAGTAGATTAAAAAAAAAATCACATTCTTGAAATCATAACTTATAAAAAACAATCCAATCTCTAACAGGTTAGTCCTATCCCTCATTATTTGTTTTTTGAAACAGTTCCTGTACCTAATAGGTACAAAAGTCTGCTCGTGGTATCCACTATTAAGGATGTAAAAATAGGTTTGCCTTCAAAACAGTTATATTCTAATAATTAAAATAAGAGACACCTAGGAGCGCCTGGGTGGCTCCATCGGTTCAGTGTCTGACTTAGCCACTTTCGGCTCAGGTCATGATCTCATGATTGTGAAGTTGAGCCCTGAGTTGGGCTCCATGCTGAGCATGGAGACTGCTTAAGATCCTCTCCTTTTCTGTCTCTCTGTCTCTCTCTCTCTCTCAAAACAAAAACAAAAACAAAAAAAACTATAAATAACCCAAATGCAAGGCAAAAATAACAATACTTCTCCTACTATACCCTATGTTACTTGACAGCAGGATTCATGCCTGATTCTTCTTTGCATCTTCTCTACCAAACACATTTAAAAAAAAATCAACTATTTACTGAGTAAGATGTGAGTAAGGGTGGGTAATTAGTATCTGCCTTTCACAGATAAGGAAACCAAGGGTACGAAAAATTTCATCTGGTTAAAAGTGGATTCAAGACCACAATCCAGGTTTCCTAATCTCTATTATTCAGGTTTTCCAACCAGACCATGATTTCCTCAGTACATACAAAGAACAAAATCCCATCAGCACTCAGACTTTCAACCATCTGAAATAAAACCGTAAAACTTTAAAGGTATCTGTAATACCTCTCAAGAACAATCTCCCAAACTGAGGGCCAATAACTATATCACAGTAATCTAGCATATTACAACAAGCATAACAGAGGTGGTACGGAAGGAGGGAAGAGCAGAAAGTACCCTCCAAAATAGGCTCTTGAGTCCCGAAACCTAAAAGTTTTGAGACCCCAAAACGAAGATAAGGAGACTCAGGGGTAAGAGAGAACTGTCAACATGGCTCTGGGTGGTAGTTCTTGAACATTTTCATTTTCTCCACATGGTTTCAATTCTAGAATTCTGATCAACATACTTGAAGGGATTAGGCCTTTAAAACAACAGTAAATAAGCCAACAATCATTCTAATACAACCCGTACTACTGCAAAATAATACCCACAGTGTCTAGAGAAGCTTTTCTCAAACTTTTTGGTTTCAGAACTCCTACTGGGGGCCCAAAAGGCTCCTGTTTACGTACATTATATCTACTGATATGTATCATTAGAATTAGAACTGAGAACATTAAAAATATTTATTTTAAAAGAATATACCGATGGGGCACCTCAGTGGCTCAGTTGGTTAAATGTCTGACTTCAACTCAGGTTACGATCTCACGTCGGGCTCTGTGCTGACAGCTCAGAGCCTGAAGCCTGCTTCGGATTCTGTGTCCCTCTCTTGCTCTTCCCCTTCCCCGCTCATGCTCGCTCCCTCTCTCTCTCTAAGAATAAACAAACATTAAAAAAGTTTTTTTAATAAAAAACAAAATAAAAGACACATTACATACTCACATAAATCACATGCTTTAATTAAAACATAAGTTTTCTTTTAAAGAAACTTAAAATTGTGGCACTGTTTCACATTTTTACAAATATCTTTAATGTCTGGTTTAACAGAAGTCAGCTGCAACCTCCTATCTACTTCAGCATTTAATCTGTTCCAATAATTTGCTCTGGCTGAAGTATATAAAGAAAATACAGCCTCACACAAATCTGTAGTTTAAAAGGGAGTTTAATAGTCTTTAAGAAAATTGTCAACATTCTTCCTCAACACTGCCACAAAACTTAACAGATGGTAGTTTTCTTAAAGGTTACATACAATACAGAATCTGAAACCACATCAATGAACTTTTTGTACACCGTTACCTTAAAATCCATTGGTCTATCTTGTACTAGGCATCTTTACTCAGCCAATATTACTTCACTGAGTTATACAGCTCTTCAAAACACTGATATACTTCCTTATTCAATATCAAAAATTCCTATTTCTTAACATTGCCACTGATCTCTTCAGAGAAGCCTTTAAATACTGGGAAGCTGTCAAGTCCAAATTTTATCACTGGCAACAGTTCTTTCATTTTTTTTTTCCAAGTTTCAGACATTTATTTATCAGTGTAAATCCCCACACAATACACCAACATGATTTCATGCATTTAGAGGAAAGATATTTCCTAGATAAGTGGAAAATTGTGCGGACAGCTTCTGGAACACCTTCATTCTAAGCAGCTTTATGGTTAAACATTTCATTTAGAAGTCTGGACCTCTTTTATCAGTTTGCTGTAATCTGCATTCACTGAGTGGAACTTGTATTGATCACGGAGATCGTTTGTTCCAGGGTTCTGAGTTATTCTTCCTATCCAAACTGACATCTGGATTGAACAATGCCAGGCACAAGACAGACAGCGTTGCTCCAGTACCTCCCGCTCCAATAAATACGAAGAGGGGGATCAAGCTCAGATGCCTGAGGATCCAACATAACACGGCTGCAGCAGAGGCCTCAGGTCTACAGGGAGAAAAGATCAAATCTGCAAGGCCCAGCACTAAGCAGTCCCTACACCAAGGATGAACAGACATCCAAAGTCACCCAGAACCTCCTATTTCTCAGTTCTTTCATTTTGTGAGAAAATGTCTGCTAATTACCCAAATCAGAATAACCATAGTTTTTCTGTCAATTATTCTTTCAAATAAAAATGATGTTCCGTGAAAAATTCTGCTAGGTCAGCATGCAACTCCAAGCCTCCAAGTGCTTTTTCCTTAAAATAACCACAGTACTTCAATAGGCAGAAGCTCCATATATGTATTTCTCATCATATCATATAGACTAATAAAGGGACGTGTTCTCTTTTACTCTATTTTTTACTTCAATAAAGGCATTCTTAAATAAACTGGCTTTTTTTTTTTTTTTTTTAACTGCAGAGTGTATGGCAGTGAAGAGTATAATGGCTTCCAGGACAATCTGGTTCCAGGGCACTGGAATTGCTCAGGCACCAACACTTTACTCACCGATGCAGCTATATCAGCAGTACAAATATTAGCACACATAAAAAGTCACAATTTCTTGGTAATGTTATAAAAACAGTTTGACCTTGAGGACCCCCTGAAAGAGTTCCAGGGCTTCCAGGAGAATAGAGGCCTCACCGAGAACTGCTAATCTACAGAAGCATTAACAGTTATCTAATTGATCCCTATGTGGCCCTTTAGAACTGGTTATTGTTTTCTGCTCTGACTCTAACTCTCTCATATAGTTAGGAGGCCACACTCTGTTGGGCATTCAACCTTACGTTCCACCACGTCTCTCACTTCATACACACGGTAAATTGTACACTACTCTACAATGTGCTGCACAACCAGCTTAGCTCAGCATTTGCCCTGCAATAGCCAATACTGTGTGACTAAGAGCACAGGCTCTAAGTCAGTTTGCCTGGGTTCCAATCCTAAGTCTACCACTTACTAGGTAACCTTATATAAATTACTTAGCCTCATCTGCAAAATGAGAATAACAGTACTCATTATCTCCAAGAGTTTGAGGATTCAACCCATGCAGTGTTTGGCATGGGGCCTGATACAAAGGAAGTACTTGCAAGATACCAGCAATATTCAAAATATCACTGTACTAGAACATATGTATCCTAAATTATAGCAAAGAAATTTTGTATAGCAGTCAAAATTAGGCAGCACCCCCAGGAACAAGCCCAGTATCTAGAGCAGTACTTGCCAACTATCCTGGAAGAATCACTTAGGGTGCCTACAAATCTAGATTCCTGGCCTCTACCCTAGACTTAGTATATCAGAAACTTCAAGGAAAGAGCCTAGGAATCCCGCATAACACATTAGGGAATTCTTATTGTCATGCGAGGGTGGGAAACATACCACTGGAGGAAATACTGTAATTGAAGGATTTAGATCATGGCTATCATCACACAACTTACACATTTTATTTTATTTTGTGGATAGTGTGAAATTCATTACAAACACGACTATTAAAAGGTTGATATAGGAGTGCCCGGATGGCTCAGTTTGTTAAGTGTCTCTTGAACTGAGCTCAGGTCCTGATCTCAGGATCGTGAATTCAAGCCCCACACTGGGCTCAATGGAGCCTACTGAAAAGAAAAAAAAGAGAAGAGAAGAGAAGAGAAGAGAAGAGAAGAGAAGAGAAGAGAAGAGAAGAGAAGAGAAGAGAAGAAGGAAAGGAAAGGAAAGGAAAGGAAAGGAAAGGAAAGGAAAGGAAAGGAAAGGAAAGGAAAGGAAAGGTGAAAAGAAAAGAAACAGAAAAGAAGAAAAGTTTGATACATAAAGTCACTTTCTGAATAAACTGAAATGGTAAGGCATAATCTACCCTGAAGAAGGCATGTTTGAAAGGAGGAAACATTTAAAAGGGAGAAATAACTCATTTCTTCCATTCTAAGATGCTATCTTTAGAATTTCTCAAAGTAATTACATACCACTTTCCTCTTCAAATTCTGATCCAAGTTTGGACTGAAACTATCTTCAAATTCAGAGTTTAACAACTTTTCTGAACTTCTGGCCATCAGCAACCATGCATAATATCAGATTAACACATCACTTTTCAAAAACCATACCTCTGTTCTCTTTGACATCTTTAGAACTGACAGCACAATTTTGAGGCGTATAGAGGAATATCTGGGAATCCTCTAATTTTTACATGTAGTTATCCTCTGTTTCATTTTTAACTAGATAGTAACAGAAGTTGAGCAATTTCTGTTAAGAATCAGAAGGATTTTTAAAGATGTTAGCACTTGAATTATAATCCATCACAAGTCATGAATCAGTCACACTCAACTCCCTTATCTCTCAAACTCTCAAGATGTGTTCCAATGAGTTAGTGATTTCTGTCACTTTTAATTGTATCATGTCTTGGTACACAGGCTGTTTCTTGCACATAAAATAATCTTTGCATCTTCTTCCTTTTGAAGAAATATAAAACAAATTCTATATCTACATTTAACTTAAAATTCAACCATGTGTAAAGTTGTCAGTGCAAATAACTGAGGTGGCAAGTGGGTGAAAAGACAACTCTACACGTGGCTAAATTGATATATAAGCAGGCAATAACATCTGTAACACAAAGTAATCTGCCAGTACATCACAAATTTTGTTTGCCATTAAGGACTGCGAACGCACATCAATTTAAATTTAAAACAATTTAAAACAATTTAAAACAACACAAATGTTTTAAACATTTTTTAGGCAGGCACCCACCCAGTGTGGAGCCCAGTGTGGGGTCTGAACTCACAACCCTGAGATTGAGACCTGAACTGAGATCAAGAGTAAGATGCTTAACCAAATGAGTCACCCAGGTGCCACATCACATCAAAAACACTTAAAAGCACTGAAAAGGTTCATTCTACAGTTGGGCAATTATGGTATTAGATAATTTATGTATAAGAAAATTACAGTGATAAATATAAGGATCAGATTTCTTTATAAAAAGTTACAGCAGAATGAACTGAAACCCAAATTCAATTACAAACTGTTCACAAACGATAGACTAAAGGGTAGAGTTTAAGTTTTTTTTTTTTTTTTAACGTTTATTCATTTTTGAGAGACAGACCATAAATGGGGGAGGGGCAAAGAGAGAGGAAGACACAGAATCCACAGCAGGTTCCAGGCTCTGATCTGTCAGCACAGAACCCAATGCAGGGCTGGAACCCATGAACCACGAGATCATGACCTGAGCCAAAGTCAGACACTTAACTGACTAAGCCACCCAGGCACCTGAAGGGTAGAGTTTAAAAGCATCTTGGGTGACTCAGTCTGTTAAGCATCCGACTCTGGATTTTGGCTCTGGTTATGATCTTATGGTTTGTGAGTTCGAGCCTGCTTGGGATTCATTCTCTCTCTCTCTCTCTCCCTCTCTCTCTCTCTCTCTCTCTCTCCCCCTACCCTCCCTATTCTTACTTTCATTCTCTCTCAAAAATAAACATTTTAAAACAAAATAAAACTAAACTAAACTAAAATAATCTTGGAGTACACCTGAAACCACTACGTTGTATGTCAGTTTATCTTAATTAGTTTAAGATAAAATTTAGGGGCTCTTAGGTAGCTCAGTCAGTTGACTTCGGCTCAGGTCATGATCTCACAGTTTGTGGGTTCAAGCCCCACAATGGGCTCACTGCTGTCAGTGCACAGCCTGTTTCAGATCCTCTGTCCCTCTCTCTCTGCCCCTCCTCCACTTGCACTCTCTCAAAAATGAAAATTAAAAAATAATTTTTTAAGTAAAATAAAATAAAATAAAATAAAATAAAATAAAATAAAATAAAATAAAATTTAAAACAAAACAGGGGAGCCTAGGTGGCTCAGCTGGTTAAGTGTCTGACTCTTGATGTTGGCTCAGGTCATGATCTCAGGGTCATGATAGAACCCCTCATCAGGCTCCCTGCTGAGGGTGGAGCCTGCTTAAGATTCTCTCTATTCCCGGGCGCCTGGGTGGCTTGGTTGGTTGGGCAGCCTATTCTTGGTATCACATCAGGTCACGATCTCACAGTCGTGGGATCAAACGCCACATCAGGCTCTGCACTGAGCATGGAGGCTGCTTCAGATTCTCTCTCCCTCTTTCTCTACCCCTCCCCCACTCACATGCGTGTGCTCGCGTGCATGCTCTCTCTCTCTCTCTCTCTTTCTCCATCTCTCTCTCAAAATAATAAACTTAAAGAAAAGATTCCCTTTCTTCCTCTACCCCTCCCCGCTCCTCACTCTCATGTTCTCTCTCTCTCTAAAACAATAACAACAATCAACAAACAAAAAGAGTTTTGCAATAAAAACTATATAGAGAGTTTAGAACAAAAACGGTAATTGAGAAAAGGTCAATGTACAAAAGCAAGACAAGATATACAGCAATGCCTCTCAAAGTACTATTGGTATTGCCCAGTCATTCATGAGACAGTGTGGTAATTTCCAAAGAATACTGATAAAAGAATATTTTCATACATATCTGAAATGTAGTATTAGTGGTAACTTCACAGAAATACTAAAGCCTGTGTATGTGTCACAGGGACTATGGAGTTCAGTTGTTTCTGCTATTTAATCAGTTCAGCGGCTCCAACATTACCAAACTCAAAAGCTCCTATTTATAAAAAACGTTTTAACAGTCCCTTTATTACCCTGAAATTATATTAAGTGATAACTTACCTATCCATTTAACTTTAAAATATCATTACAATGCCCCAACTATAAATACAAAAAAGAAAAGGAAAAGGAAATTAATTTAATAAAGCACTAAGATGTAAAAACTTGAGCATCACTACACTAGAAGATACATAAGATATATAAGATGTTTGCACCAATACGAAGAATCACAATGAAAATGACAGCTACAAACGCCAACTGAATCAGGTATGTGAAACAGTGACTAATATACTCTGAGGGGTACCACTGTGATGCATTTTTCCAAAACGGCAAATGCATTTTTCCAAAACGGTAAACAACTCTTGGTAAAGCTCTACATGAAAGGACATTACTCACTCCTTGACATACATACTAGTTGCATTTATAGACTAGATTATATATTAACATCATGTAAAAAAATGCCTTGTGTATACAGGTAGAATATTTTAGACTGAGGTAATTACATGAAATGAGACAAAACAGTTATTCCTTGTACAGCACTGTCCTGAACAATGTAAGGCATCTAGAAACTTAGCCCCTTGCTCACTAAATGCCTGTGACAACCTTCAGTGTGGTGACAACCAAAAATGGCCCCCTCTCCCAAACAGCAAGCACTACCCTAGCTGAGAACTACTGAGCTCAGTAACTAGGCTATTTAAAAATCACTGGCATGCTACTATTTCTATTTCTTAAATTAGCATTTTGCTACTACACAGTATTATTCTGTAGCTATAATTCACTATAATGGATCAACATAAAAGTAGTTATAAAAACAGAAACAAATACTACATCTAAGCATATCACAAATATATGTAATCAAACACGATTTAAATACAAACCAGAATGGAAATATGTATCTTCTGGAACAAAAGAATTTCGAATGTAGTTGATTTCAAATATACAGCTGAGAATCCAAAAATAGGAATATTTAAAAACTGGATTTTACTGGATCAGCAATCTACTCAGTACTAGGAACTACTCCTGAATGTCTCAATATTCTCTCAGGATATGTGTCCATAAAACTTAGTAAGGCCAAGGTATATACTCAAAACGATTGAAAGCAGGGACTCCAACAGGTATTTGTAAAGCCATGTTCATAGCAGCATTATTCACAATAGCCAAAAGGTAGAAATAACCCATGCCCACAAACAGACAAATGGATATGCAAAATATGGTATATCCATACAACAGTCAGTCTTAAAAAGGAAGAAAATTCTGACACATACTACAACATGGATGAATCTTGATGACATTATGCTAAGAAGACAGTCACAAAAGCAGAAATATTATATGATTCCATTTGTATGAGGTACTTAAGAATAGTCTAATTCATAGATACACAGAGTAGAATGGTGGTTGCCAAAGCTTAGGGAGAGGATGGAATAGTGATACGTGTTTAATGGGTACTCAGTTTCAGTTTGAGAAGATGAAAAAGTTCTGGAGATGAACAATGGTGGTGGTTGTACAACAATGTGGATATACTTAATGCCATGGAACTGTACGCTTACAAATGATAACTTTTTATTTTTATATTATATGAATATATATTAAAATATATTTATATTTTCTTATTTATATTTTATATATTTAAAACAAAAAGTTAAATGGGGGGAAAAGCTGGAAAATCAGAAAGTAGAAATGACATACACTTTGTTGGCAAATGAAACTGTTAAATCATTGAAAGTATTAATACAATTTAAACAGGAAGATTTGAAATTCTGAACATAAAGTTCTAATTGCTACAGGAATTGCCCTGTTCTTGTAAACAACTAGAAAACCTGACAAAACACATGAAATAGCAGTTTTTAGACATTGGGCAAACAGCAGCAGAGACTGTGATCTTCAAGAGAAAGGAAACAAAGAAAGTAAATTCCATGACTGACCAAACTTTATGGCCTGGAGGCAATTTCCAGACTTCACTGCAGGGACAGAAATTTGACACAGGATTCCTGGCTCTGACTGCACTGAGGAGACAAGAGTCGGGGAAGCTGAAGCACCTGGAATTTGCAGCTAGAATTTGCAGGACAAAGTACTGAAGAGCAAGGAGCTGCATGCATGTGGAGATCTGATGATCTGTATAAGGATCCTCTTCAATCTCGGAAACCTTCTCAAGAGCAGGGAGCAAACCACCAAAAAGCAATCAGCCCAACAATCTCCAGGGCTCACACAGGGCTGGGACTAGTTTGTGATCCTACTGGTCAGAATGTAGAAACCTCAGAATCACTAGAAGGACCATGCTTCTGTAGTGGGGCTAAATTAGTCTAAGGAAAAAGACTGCTGTGACCAACCACAAAAACCTTAAAAGCAAGCTTCCCAAGGATCAAACTGACCAAAAAATTACTTAATAACTGTATGACAATAAAGTCTGACATTCTTTAAAGGAATATAGCAGAATTCAGTGCCCAGAAATGTAAAATGTAGGGATGCCTGGGTGGCTCAACCAGTTAAGTGTCCAACTTCAGCTCAGGTCATCATCTCATGGTTCGTGGGTTTGAGCCCCGTGCCGGGCTCTGTGCTGACAGCTCAGAGCCTGGAGCCTGCTTCGGATTCTGTGTCTCCCTCTCTCTCTGCCCCTCCCCAACTCACGCTCTGTCTCTCTCTTTCAAAAATAAACATTAAAAAAAAAAATCAAGGGGTGCCTGGGTGGCTCAGTTGGTTAAGCATCTGACTTCAGCTCAGGTCATGATCTCGCGGTTCGTGGGTTCAAGCCCTGCATTGGGTTCTGTGCTGACAGCTCAGAGCCTGGAGCCTGCTTCAGATTCTGTCTCTCTCTCTCTCTCTCTCTCAAAAGTAAATAAACATAAAAAATTTTTTTAAATAAATTCAAAAAAGATGGAAAATGTAAAATTCACAATGTTCAGCCATACAAAGGAAAGAGGAAAAGATCCACATCCAGAAGGAAAGTGAATCAACTGAAACAGAACCATAAATGATATAAACATGATGGACTTAGAAGACAAAGATGTTACAACAGATACTATAAATATGGTTCACATAAATGTGACGTGGAAAAAAGAGAAATAGATGAAAAAAGACCCAATGGAACTTGCAGAGTTTTAAAAAGTATAGTAGGTAAAATGAAAAATACACTGAATGGGAAAAAGAGATGAGACACTGCAGAAGAAAATAACAGTGAACTTGAAGATACAGAATATAGAAACTATCCACAGAAAGAAAGATTGGGGGGCTGGGGGGCAGGGGAAGGAAAGAGCCTCAGTAACCTGTGGGACACTGTCAAGTGGTCAAACACACATGACTAGAGTCCAGAAAAAATGAAGGGAGAGCAGAAAAAACAACAACAAAGAAATAATGGCTGAAAATCTGACACATTGATGAAAATTATGAGAAATCCAAGAAACTCAAGTCCCAGAAGAAACACAAAGGGAAAAAACACCAAAGCACACAACACTGCTTAAAAACAAAAAACAAAAAAACTGATAAAAAGAAAAACTTTGAGTATCCAGGGAAAAAGGCCACACTATTCAAACAGATACACAGATAAAAATGAAAGTAGACTTCTCATTAGAAATCATGTAGGATTAAAAAAAAAGAAAGAAATCACACAGGACAAAAACAAGTAAGATTCTAAAGTTCTGAAGAAAAAAAAAACTTAGCCAACATAAAATTCTATATCCAGTGAAGTATTTTTAAACACAAAGACAAAATAAGGGCTTTTTTAGACCAATAAAAGCTGACAGAATTCATCACAAGCAGACCCCTGCTATAACAAACATTAAAGGAAGGTCCTCACACAGAAGAATATCAGATGGAAATTTGGATCTACAAAAAGGAATAAAGAGTGAAAGAAATGGTAAATAGGTGGGCAAAAGCAAAAGACATGTTTAAAATAAAACGTACTGTGGTGTTTACAACATACAAAAAATTACATGGAATGATAATAGAGATACAGGAGAGTGTAACAGACGCATTTTCCAAAGGTTGCCTCCTGTTGCAATCCACATGCTCTGCTTCCAATGAGACACTAATATTCCTCCACTCAGATGGGTGAGGGGTGCTGGGGGGGAGTCTATATTCCCTCTCCCTGAATCTGGGCAAATCTTTATAACTGCCTCCACCTACAGAATACAGCAGGAGAAACACTGCCTGACTCAAGATCAAAGTTGGGTCATAAAAGGCAAAAAAATTTCTATTTGTCTGTTTCTTGTTAGGATACGTGCCTTTGGAACCCAGGCAGCTGAAAAATTAAACTGTACCATTGTAAACCCTGTAAGTTATAGGTGACGTGGTGTAACATTATTTTAACACAGATGGTAGGAAATTAAAGATGTATACTGTAAGCCCTGTATCAACCACGAAAAATATAAAACAAAGACATAAACCAAGTAAACCAAGAAAGAAGATAAAATGAAACCATAAAAATTCTCAACAAATGTTTTAATAAAAAGAAGACAGAAGGAAAAATGAGAAACAAGAAAGAACAGATGGAACAAATAGAAAACAAATAGCAAGAAAGAAAATACAGGGGGTGCCTGGCTGGCTCAGCCAGAAAGCATGCGCCTCTTGATCTCCAGGTCATGAGTTCGAGCCCCATGTTGCACATGGTGCTTACTTAAAAAAGAAAAAAAAAAAAAAAGAAGGAAAATATGTGTAATACTAGCATATTAAATTACATATAATTACAGAAAATTTAAACAGTCTACTCCAATTAAAAGACAAAGGTTGTCAAACTGGATAAAAAAGCAAGCCCTAACCATATGCTATCCACAAGAAACAGAGTTTAAATATAAAAACACAGACAGATTAAAAGTAAAAGGATGGGAGAATACAAATGAAGGCAAACACAAAGATGAAGCGGTATAAATACCAGCAAAGTAGATTTTGGAACAATGACTATTAGGAGGGATATAAATAATGATAGAGAGATCGATTCATTAAAAGGACTTAAATAACAATCCTAAATATGCATGTATCTAATAATGAAGCTTCAATCGTCACAGAACTGAAAGCAGAAATACACAAAGCAACTAAAGTCGGCAACTTTCAACACACGTTTCTCGGTAATGGATAGAATTTTAAAAATCAGCAAGGATTTGAACACTATAAACCAACTTGACCTAATAGATATTCATACACTATTTCACCCAATAGCAGCAAGATACACATTCTTTTCAAGTGTACCTGAAACATTCACCAACATGAACATATTCTGGACCACTTAAAAAAAATAAACTACTCTGGGGCGCCTGGGTGGCTCAGTTGGATAAGTATCTGACTTCAGCTCAGGTCATGATCTTATGGTTCGTGAGTTCAAGCCCCATGTTGGGCTCTGCAGTGACAGCACAGAACCTGCTTGGGATTCTCTCTCTCTCTCTCTCTGTCCCTTCCCCATTGTCTCTCTCTCAAAAATAAACATTAAAGAAAAAGAAATTTTAAAATTTAGGTTCAATAGATATGCTATTAAAATATTAGATTCCAAAACTGATACAAAAAGACATGGCTAAACAAATCTGTAACAGAAGACACTGACCAAGATAACAAATTACCCAACCACCTCTTCTTTACCCCTACAAGAGCACTAAAACCCCAAACCTAGCTTTACACAGAAATTTTTAAATTTCTTACAAAAATGTGGCATACTGACCTCAAAGTACTGTGAAGTAAACATTATCCTGGTCTTAAAACCGTTAAGATAAAATTAAAAAAGAAAATTACAGGACAGTCTTATTTATGAATAATGATGTGAGAAATCTTAAATAAAATTTAAGCAATTAAAGCAGTACCTCAAGAGATTTATTTAAAAGAACTACTATATAGCTTTTGTTAGAAGAATGCAAGGGTTTTAAACAAGTAAAACTATTGATAGCACATGAAAGATTCGAGCAAAATATCATGATAGCAATAGACTCTACATATTATAAAATTCAATCAATCCCACTCCTTTCTATAAAAAGCAATAAAAAACTTTTGATTTCTTTTTTAATGTGATTAAAACAATCCACATTACAAATCTGATGGCTGAACATTAGTGGTCTTCCACTTAACAGACCAAGAGGTACCTGATTTAGCTATTCGTAATAACATATTACATATTCTTTACTCCAGATTAATTTTTAAGGGACAATAAAACAGAGAATTACAAAATCTACTGAAATATACAGATCACTACCTGAGTCTGTATAGAAGCTAAGCAAAGAATCATTAGAATAATTTGTCTACTATACTTGTTGGATATAAAAAGTAAGTCTGCAAAAACCAATGGTAATGCTGTACACCAGTAGTAACCAGCTAGAAAAGGAACGCGGAAGTATCTCCATTAAAACAGCAACAAAAAGAATAAAACATTTGTTAATTGGTGTAGTGAATGTATAAAAAAACCTAAACTTTAATGCGGAAAAACTTGGTTAGTTACAGAAAAGGAATATGCCACAGTATCATGAAGCAGACAATTTTGTCCAAGTTAAAAAATAAACGTGATGTACTTCCAATTAAAACACTAACGGGGCGCCTGGGTGGCTCAGTCGCTTAAGCGTCGGACTTCGGCTCAGGTCGTGATCTCACAGTTCGTGGGTTCGAGCCCCGCATCGGGCTCTGTGCAGACAGCTCAGAGCCCAGAGCCTGTTTCAGATTCTGTGTCTCCCTCTCTTTATGCCCCTCCCTGACTCGTGCGCTGTCTCCCTGTCTCAAAAATAAATAAACATTAAAAAAAAAATTTTTTTTAACACTAACAAGATATGTTACACAACTTGAGAACTTGGAAAAATAAATGGGGGAAAATCAAAGAACATTCTGTAAAATCATGAAGATAGGATTAGGCCTATGGAATACTAAAAGCAATGCTTAAGCAAGGGATTGGGTCTCAAACTGAAAAATGGCTTTCTCTTGCAAAATAAATGCAAATAGGCTGCTGATTCATTCATTTGCTGACCATCTCTGACACTAGTTTCTGTTCAATGTTTAAGTGGCACACTCATAATAGAGACAATCTTTCATTTCCTAAATCATAGCTTATATCATCTGTGGTACAGCTAAAATGCACAATTCATGACCAAGATAGAATCCTTAACTGAAAGCTCACATGTAAGAAGAACTGCGGGTCAAAGTGTTATTTTTTTCTTAAATATTTCCAAATGAACCTCTTAAATTCTTCTATTGTATTGTAATTTTACCATATCATACACAATGAAATAAAGCTAGAGCTTATTATTTACTTGTGGACAAGGGAAGTTGTAGTCACACGCAATTCACCTCTGGAAACGCAGCTGGCTGCCCATTTGAGTTACCTTACAGATTTTGGGAAATAAGCTCCAAAATGCTGCATGCCTGCTCTGTGTTAGGTAATTCTATAGATTGTTTCTTCACCAGGTTAGGATTTAATTTCCTGTCCTTAGCCTTTCTTGAAATTTGATACAACAAAGAAAACACAAGTATGAGTGGAACTTCCCAAAATAGTGTTAAGGGGGAATTGTTCTAGGTACTGTTAAGATGCCAAACTCTTCCCCTGAGCAAGTGTCTTTTAACATTTAAAACAAAATCAAACAGATTTCTTTTTTACCACCTGACTTACCAGAGCTCATGATATGCTAATTCAGACTATGAATTTCCAAGAGAAGAATTTAATATGCAGCCTTTCTCAGGCTTACTTGATTAAAGGTTCCCTTTATTCTCAGAGAACCATTAATGGCAAAGAGCCTAGGCTTTGGAGTTAAAAATATCTGTGTTCAAATTCTAGCTCTGCCATTCATTAACTCTATAATCTTGGGTGAGTAATCAGTTTTTCAATTGTAAAATGGCCGGGGGAAGGGAGCAATACCTACACTTCAGAGGACTGATTTAAGGATAAATTATATACACACACAGTGTGTTAAGAATATATAAACCTGATAAACTTTCAACAAAATTGCATTTGTCCTCCTGAAAGCAAAAGTTAATGATCTTTTCCCTTATATTCCCTCTTTCTCCCTTCCTTGCTTTTGCCTTTTCTTTTCAGTTTTCATTCCTGGGTTTAACATTCCTATGTGATTTTCTTTTAACTGTTCGTTAAGGTAGCCAGCCATACTCAAAAACCTCTCCTACATACTGACTTACACTGTTCAACTGAATGCTGGATAGAACAAAAAAGAAACAAGTTAGTGGGGCTGAGATACATTACTAAGTGAAAAAAGCAAGACATGGCATGACAGTGTGTAGAACACACGATCACTTCATCAAAAAGGGATTACACAAAAGAATGAAGTTGAATGCTTACCATAAAAAAAAAAAATGGATCCCAAATAGATCAAAGTCCTAAGCATAAAAGCCAATGCAAGAAAACTCGTAGAAGAAAACACAAGGGAAAAGCCTTACCTTGGATTCGGCCATGATTTCTTGGATAGGACACCAAAAGCAAAAATAAACAGGCAACAAGAAAAAAAAAATAAACATCAAAATTAAAAATTTTGTGCACCAGAGTAAACTATTAACAATGTGCAAACACAATCTATGGAATGGGAAAAAAATATTTGCGGATCATAGGACTGATAAGAGATTGATATCCAGAATATATAAACAACTACAACTCAACAACAAAATCAAGCAACCTGAGTAAGAAATGGGCAAAGGACTTAGAGACATTTCTTCAAATATATATAAATAGTCAATAAGCACATGAAAAGACACTCAACACCATCAATCATTAGGAACATAGAAATCAAAACCACAAGGATACCCTTCACACCCATTAGGATGGCAATGATCAAAAAACAGAATACGACACGTGTTGGAGAGGAAGTGGGAAAACTGCAACCCTATGCACCACTGCAGAGAACGTAAAATGATGCAGCTGCCATAGAAAATGATATGACAGTTCCTCAAAAAATTAAACTAAGAATTACCACACAATCTGCAATCTCACTTGAGTATATATTCAAAGGATTTGAAAGCAGGGATTTGAACAGATATCTGTACAATCATGTTCATGGCAGCATTATTCAATAATATAAAGCCAACAGAAGGATAATGGATTAGAAGACTGTGGCATATACACAGAATTGAGTATTATTTAGCCTTAAAAGGAAGGAAATTCTGACACATGCGACAACATGGATGAAACTTGAAGACCTTATGCTAAACAAAATAAGCTGGACACAAAAGGGGAAATAGCGTATGTCCCCATTTAGACGGGATACTCACAGTAGTCAAATTCACTGAGACAGTGAAGGGGAAGGGAAGGGAGGAGGGTAGAATGAGGAATTAGTGTTTAGTGTTTCATGGGTATGGAGCTTCCATTCTGTAAGATGGAAACGCTATGGAGATGGGTGGTGGTGACACCACGGTTGCACAATTTGAATGCACTCATTAATGCCACTGAACTGCACATTTAAAAATGGTTAAAATGGAAAATTTTATATTTTGTATATTTTACCACAATAAAAATGGAGGATTACACAGGATTATACTTATACATGTGCTTTCAAGCATACATTTCTAGAAGAATGGAGAGAAAGCTGGCTATATTTTCCTGGAGAGGGAGACTGGAGGATCACGAATGAACAAGACATAATAAAGAAGGGCTGAATATAGTGGTCTATTATGTACACACTAAAAACTAACCTATATTTAACGGTTTGAAAAGATGTTCAAGGTATTTTAAATAGAAAAAAAGGCAGATAACAAAATACTATTTGCTGTTTAGTAACAAAGTACTATTTACCATCTAACATTACTTAAACACACCAAAAAGAGTCTCAGAGGTAACATCGGAGATCAGTGAGAAAAGAAGGGACTATCAATAAATATAGCTGTGACAACTGGATTCCTATTATCCTCTACTAACAGGATATAATAATATAATTAATAATCTTGTAGTCCTATTACCCTATGGTTAAATAAAACAATTCCAGATGTCTTAGTCTTAACTAAATCCATCTTAATTTAGACAAAATTCTAAATTTAATCTAGATTTTAGATTAAAAATTTGTACATGAAAGGCAAAGTATTAACACTAACTCCAATTTAGAAAAAAATACAGGAGAATACCTTTAAAACCTCAGGCCAGAGAGGGATTTCTTACGACACAAAAGCACTCACCTAGGAGAGATGGTTAGATTCTAGCCCTAGGGATAAATCGTAGGAAAACTCTCAAACATGAACACCAGGCATGATCTCACAGTTTGTGAGATTGAGCCCCGCGTCAGGCTCTGCACTGACAGTGTGGATCCTGCTTAGGATTCTCTCTCTTCCTCTCCCCATGCTAGGGCTTGCGTGCTCGCTCTCTCTCTCTCTCTCTCTCGAAATAAATAAACATTAAAAAAAAAAAAAGAGAACACCAAGAATATATATAAGAATGTTCACAGCAGAAATCTTTGAAACGGTTCCAAACTGGAAACCTACATATCCGTCAACAGGAAAATAGATAAATAAATAATGATATAATTCACAGGCTGGAATATTATACATTAGTGGAAAATGAGTACAAAAAGTGGGACACGTCTTGGAAATAATATTGATTTTAAAAAAGCAAATTATAAAAGACACCATATATATCTTTACAATACTCAACTGTAAAAAATTAAAGTAAAAATAAACACTATATCATACAGTAAAACATAGTAAAACTAGTTTTTTAAAAAACAAGGGAATGTTAAACATCACATTCGTGACGGGGAGGAGGGTAGGTAGGAGGAGGGATCAAGGAGTACACACACAGGTGCTTCAAGAAAGTACTCGTAATCCTGCAGTTCTTTAGGTGGTTGGTGAAGTTCATGAGTGTTTATTATGTCTCATAACTAACATACACAGAACATTTATTCTTCTGTAGATATTAAGTTTGACACAAGAAGGAAAATACAGTATGAATCTACCCTTATTTTTGTGTAAAACATAATCTATACTTCCTATAATACCCAGAAGGGTACCATGAAATGTTGCCACGAATTTTCTAGGTAAGTTAAATTTTAGGTAACGATAATTTTTTTTATTACTACTTATTCAAGATTTCTGATTTTTTATGAACTAGTGTGTAATTAAACAACAACAGTCACAAGCATATGCATTTTTTAAAAGACCTGAAAGATACACAGCAAATTTAATGAGGGATGGGGGGGGGGTAGGTAGAAGTGTTTTTCTTTTCTTTTTCTGTTTATCTACATCTTCTAAAACTGCACCAATAAAATGTGTAGTACTAGAGTTCCATAATTCCTCATCTGATACTCTTGCAGCCAGGGATGTTTCAGAATCCTGATTTTTAAATCTATTTTTTTTTAATTTTTTTTTCAACGTTTATTTATTTTTGGGACAGAGAGAGACAGAGCATGAACAGGGGAGGGGCAGAGAGAGAGGGAGACAGAATCGGAAACAGGCTCCAGGCTCTGAGCCATCAGCCCAGAGCCTGACGCGGGGCTCGAACTCACGGACCGCGAGATAGTGACCTGGCTGAAGTCGGACGCTTAACCGACTGCGCCACCCAGGCGCCCCTAAATCTATTTTTGTTTTTATTTTGTGAGAGAGAGTGCAGGGGAGGAGCAGAGGAGGAGAGAAAGAATCCTAAGCAGGCTACATGCTCAGGGCAGAGCCCAATGTGGGACTCAATCTCACAACTGTGAGATCACGGCCAGAGCCGAAATCAAGAGTTGGATGCCTAATTGTCTGAGCCATCCAGGCACCCCTTTTTGGCTTTTAGAAAGGCAACACATACCCACGAAAAAGAAAACACAGAACCTGTACTAGGATTACCCTAGCACGGTTTCGGGCAGTACCCCATAACCAAACACAAATATTTCTGCAGCAAAGCAAAGAGTCACCCTAACAGGGATAAACAGGTAATATAATGAACTTCATGTCAGTTAGGGCTTGTTTTTTTTGCCATCAGAAGAAGTCTAAATTAGGTTTTACCACCGGAAGAGTGGAATTATTTAGTGCCTAAGACCAGAGAAGAAGTAAGGCTTCCAATTCTATCCCCACTGATGAGCCAACCAACTTGGAGCTTAGTCACTGCAGTCTGTGCACTCAGTTGAGAACAGGTAAAACAACTGTTAAATGAATATTTTGTAATACCAATAAATCAAAGCATTTCAAATTCTAAACTAAAAAGCATTATTTCTCTCTTTCAAGCACATTTCAAAAATGAAGTTAATGAACAAGTGTCAAACTAAACTTGGAAATTATCAAAATCATAATGTGTATCAAAAACTCAAGGGGCACCTAGGTGGCTCAGCTGGTTAAGTGTCCAACTCTTAATTTTCAGCTCAGGTCATGATCTCACAGTTTGTGAGTTCAAGCCCCGCATCAGGCTCTGTGATGACAGTGCAGAGCCTGCTTGGGATTCTCATTCTCTCTCATTCTCTCTCTCTCTCTCTCTCTCTCTCTGCCCCTCCCCTGCTCATTTGCTCTCTCACGCTCTTATCTCTCTCAAAATAAATGAACTTTAAAAAAAATAGAAAGGGAATTTGGCGTCTGGTATCTGGACACTGGTGGGAGGTCTCAGCACTAATGGAGAGGGTGAGACTTGCCCGGGGCCATGCCCTAGTCAGCAGTGGGGCCAGAGAGAAAGAAGAAGCTGATGGAACATTTATTAGAACATTAAGACCTCCAATAGTCAGCAAAACTTAATACAGTGGTCAAGTATGGAGTATTTGTGTCTCACGATGTAAGTACTCATAAGATAAAGTCTTTTTTTATCCACTGTCACTGGGGCGCTGATCAGCCATCTCCTTATCCCTAACCCACCCTTGTGGCAATGACCTAGAACTGATCATAGACATCAGGAGGGGGTCAACACTCAACTGCCTGCAGGGGCTAGGTAAATGATATAAACCAGTAATATACAGATTCTGTGTGAGGCAATAGAAAGTGGTGAGGGCTGAGGCAAACTAGAAAATATAAGCTATGAGTAATGACACTCAAATATTAAGACACTTGACCAAATTCAGTCCCTCTAGTAATCAAATGATTGACTGGGACACACCATCCATACAATGGCCCATTCTGAAATCTCTTCTCTTGAAGTGGTCTTAATTACATCTGCTGGCAAAATGCCAGCAGTCTCTATCAACAGTGTAAACTCATGGAAGAGAGAATCCTGTTTATTCTGCATTAGTTACTATAGTGAAGCCCCAGCAGGCAAAGAGTCAGTCATTAATTACAGAGATCAAACCCACAGCCTTATTTTGTCTAACCAAGAGAGAACTATGTGGTCACACAGTACGAGTGGTATATAACTGATAAACAGCAGGCCAAATGAGACCCTGAATGTACAAGAACAATTAGAATAAGAACCAAATGGTAGCAGTTCTTTCACCTGCCAAGAACTACAGAACCTGGTCCACACCCTTAATGATGAGGGAGACCAAAGTTCTTCTTTCTCCTGTTAACTAATCTCTACTCACAGCCAAGAATCTGAGCTGTAAGGAGCTGGTCTCTCTGTACCCCTCTGAAGATTCTCTTCCACATTTAAAAAAAGAAAAGGCAGTAACAACATAAAACTGAGAAACTAGAAATACAGGCTGATCAAGCACTCATCTGTTTTTCCTAATGATACAGATCATCATACATGTGAGCAGAAATCCTGATCATAAGCTCTTAGACCTCCAGAATGGTGTTTGTTCTTCAATATGGCAGCTGCCAGCCACTTGTAGATGTTAAGTTTTTAAAATGTCGCTACTCTGAACTGAAAAGACTATGTACTAAAAAAATGTAAAACATCTTAATTTTTGTTTTGATTACATATAATCAATGATCTAAATATTTTTATATACTGGATTAAATAAACTACATTATTAAAATTAATTTCATGAGTTTCTTTTTGCTTTTAATGCAGCTACTAGAAAATTTTCAATTACATGTGTACCTCATTATATTTCTATTGAACAGTGCTGCCCCAAAAAAGGTCGTATTTTACAACTAACTCCTCTAGTGATTACCTTGCTGGCAAAGAACAGATACAGAGGACTCCCTCCATGCAACCCCCGCCCCCCCCCCCAAAAAAAAACAACAACTTCAGTCATTAAACCAGTCACAGTCCCAAGACTACTGATGACACAGCAGGCTGCCGGAGTAATCTGGGCATTCACTTACTCAAAGGTAAAGAACTAGTTTAACAATCACCTGAGGTTAATCTCTTGCTAAATGATTCTAGCATGTAAAATAAGGAGTAGCCTGAAGAAAAATCTGAGTCAAAATATTATATTTTTTTCCCCTCAATTTACCTTTTTTTAGGTAATTAAAACTGAGGTGGCAACTCTGGTACTACCCTGTTAAGTGCAAACAGATCTAACATTTTAAACCACTGCTTTTATCCTCTATAAACCCTTAAATATAAACACTACACAAGTAAGAACCACTTCACACTCACTAGGATGGCTGTAATAAAAAAACATGGCCAATGACAAGTGCTGGTGAGGAGGTGAAGATGAGAACCCTCAAACATTGTGGGTAGGAATGTAAAATGTACAGCTGTCTTGGAAAACGATTTGGCAGTTCCTCAAAATGTTAAACACAGAGAAACAAAATGAGCCAGCAATTCCACTCCCAGGTATTTACCCAAGAGAAACGTAAATTTATATACATCTGCACAAAAGCTTTTACATGAATGTTCATAGCAGCATTTATTCATCATGGCCAAAAAATGAAAACAATCATCACCTGATGAACAGATAAGCAGAATATGGTATATGCCTAAAATGGAATATTATTTGGCAATAAAAAGGAACGAAGCACCAATACATGCCACAACATGGATGAATCCTGAACACAGCATGCTAAGAGAAGTCAAAAGACCACATACTGTATTATTCCATTTATACGAAATGGGCAAATCCATAAAAACCAAAAGTACATTAGTGGCTTCCAGGAGCTAGGGAGAAGGGGGAAAAGGGAGTAATTTCTAATGACAAGGTTTCTTTGGAGGTGGAAAAAAAAATGTTCTAAAATTGATTGTGGCAATGGCCCCACAACTCTGTGAATGTACTAAAAACCACTGGATGTACACTTATTTTTATTTTTTGATATTTCATTTATTTTTGAGAGAGACAGAGAGAGAGTGAGAGCAGGGGAGGGGCAGAGAAAGAGAGACACAGAATCCGAAACAGCTCCAGGCTCTGAGCTGTCAGGACAGAGCCTGATGAGGGGCTGAAATTCACAAACTGTGAGATCACAACCTGAGCTCAGTAGGACATTTAACCAACTGAGCCACCCAGGGACCACCAGACGTACACTTTAAATGAATGAATTATATGGTATGTGAAGTATACCTCAAAAATGCTATTTTAAAAATATAAAAGATTAGAGAGAAAACCTGAATGCTAGAGAAAGAGACCTACATGAAATCTGACTATATGATATGCTTCATTTTAGAACAAAATGAAAAAGTGACACCTAGTCACATGAAAGGGAAGTGGGAACTTCCAACTGTGGTTGACTGCTTTTACTGCCACTAATTCCTCGCCTCTCCCAGAATCTACTCTGTAGCCATGTGATTTTGCAGCTCCTCCCACAAACGGGGAAGATTTAGTTTTGTGGCTCCTTGTCTTTGGTTTCCACCAAAGACTTGCTTCGGTTGAAAGAATGAAGCAGAAATGACAGTATGCCAGTTTTGAGCCTGAGCCTCAAGAAGTCTTGTAGGTTTCCACCTGCCCTCCTATGCTTCTGCCACTGTCATGAGAAGAACTCCCCCCCACACACCCATGCAGATGCTGCTGCCCATTCAGTCTAGACCCCAAATTAAACACACATGCAGCAGAGCCGCCCAACTGACTTACAGATCTGAAGCAAGAAGCAAAGGTGCCCAGCCAACCTGCAGACTGCTACTCTAAGCCACCGGGTGTGGGGATAATTTGTTATGCAGTATTACTGCAGCAACAGCTAACCAACACAGTGATCAATTCTCCCACTGTATTTTGAAGAGGTTCCATAAACTAGTTATAACCAAGGTAGGTCCAGCCTAACATCTTCAACAATAATATTTTCAATTACTTAGTGTAAAAGACTGACCTATAGACCCAAATGATATTTGATGCTTGTCCCTTCAAGCTCTTAAACTGAAAGTTGAAAGCAACAGAAGATATCACATAACCTTCCATCTTACTAATTTTACTTTTAGGGTTATTTTAAAAAATAAAATACAGAATATTTATTTTTTTAATGTTTACTTATTTTTGAGAGAGACAGATTACGAGCAGGGGAGGGGCAGAGAGAGAGGCAGACACAGAATCTGAAGCAGGCTCCAGGCTCTGGGCTCTCAGCACTGAGCCCAAACCGGGGCTCAAACCCACAAGCCATGAGATCACAACGTGAACCAAAGTCAGACACTTAACCAACTGAGCCATCCAGGTGCCCCTAGAATAACACTTAAATAAACTATGTGCCAAGCCACTGAGGATAAAGACACAAAATATAATCAGGCCCTCAATACTTTACAAGGAAACAAACAATAATTGAAAAAGGTAAGTACGGGGGCGCCTGGGTGGCTCAGTCAGTTGAGCGGCCGACTTCGGCTCAGGTCACGATCTTGCGGTCCGTGAGTTCGAGCCCCGCGTCGGGCTCTGGGCTGATGGCTCAGAGCCTGGAGCCTGTTTCCGCTTCTGTGTCTCCCTCTCTCTGACCCTCCCCCCTTCATGCTCTGTCTCTCTCTGTCTCAAAAATAAATAAACGTTAAAAAAATTAAAAAAAAAAAAGAAAAAGGTAAGTACGATGTACTAAGGGAACACAAATAAGGGTCATCTAGGGACAACGATGGGAATGAAGAGGAGACAAATTGTTTCTAAAATTGAAGAAAAAAAATACATATATATATATATATATATATATATATATATATATGTTGACTCATTATCAACTTGGTAAGCCTAAACTGAAGCACAAAGCTGGATTTGCAGAGATGTATGGGGCTATTTGCACCTTTGCCACATGATGACTCTGGCTGAGTTTCCTATTCTAGTAGCTGACTATCTTTTCCATTTGGTCTCACTACTTGAGTTTCCTGATGCGTGAGTCTCGTAACCTTTGCCTTGCTTCTACTGTCCAATCACATCTGCTATTCACTGTTCTCTCTCACTTCTACTTGTTAGTCCCTTTTGTTCTAAATTGGTTGGTAACCTTTAGCATTAGGTCTTGGAACCTTTGCTATCCATGAATACCAGCCTAATATATCATCCTTAGGTCTGTCAGTTATTTTCACCATTGCACAGCATACAAAGGTGCAAAACAAAAACAAATTTCTAATCCCCCAAACTCCTGATTTATCCCTATCCAGACGACTAGGTTATTGAACTCTAAGCTAAGATTGAGGCACTGCTGTATCTATGCAATTTAAAATATGCACTCACTAGGCCGAGATTTTTTTTAATTGCCCTTTCTGAATTACAATTATTAAACAAGAGAAAGAAATGAGTTAAAAGAGAAAACAGTCTCTTAAAAACAGGGAAAAGATGAAGGCAAAATAAGTTTCTGTTTAAAAAAAAATTAGCACCATTTTTTTCCAGAAAAAAATTGTATTTTTAATCTAAACATTAGACTACATTGGAGGTTCATTCTTTATAACATAAGGAACAATTTGTAAATTGAAACAAATAATATTATTGTGAGACATATATACTTTCTTGATAGTAAAAGCAACAAAAATATGAAGGAACTGAATATTTTCAGATAAAATGTAAAGAAAATTAAGGAAAAATATGATAAAATCCTCTTAAGATAAATCATCAGAAATATATCTTTTAGATCCTTACTTATAAAATCTATTACTTTCCAAAAACAATTTCTCTCTTAAACTTCTGATATCCAATCCCTTACAGATATCTCCTATACCACCACCAAATTGTACCTGAACACTGCAATGCAATTTTAAAAAGACACTCATGTGAATGCAACCAATAATATAAACATTTCTCTGGTAACTCAAAGGTACTGATCATGCTATCAACTCTTTAAACAAAAGCTTAAATACAAGGAATATGAAACTCTGAAATAGAAGCAAGAGAGAAAATGTTAAATTGCTCAGAAGCTGGTTTCCACATAACTTATTGCTCCTCATACCTCAAAGGAAGTTTCCTGCAAAATATTTTCATTTGAGCATGTGACTGAAACTCGTCCCCTGCTAATTACCAAAAAAAAAAAAAAAAAAAAGCAGAGCTTCTCCACTTAAAAAAAAATAGTATTATATCACAAAGTGCCTGTTTGGGAGATCAAGTATAAATAAATTGGTAGCAGTTGGTCTGCAGTCAAGTTGAAGAAGACTGAGATAAACGAAGACGCTGACTCTAAATAGCCTGTGGTCCTCTGTAAACTCCTCCCATAGGTGTTTGGTTCGGGGGCTGAGCCACTTTCCTTCTCAAGGTGCTATACGGATATTAGAAAGTTAGGCAAATCTGGCCACAGCACTTGATCCAACTTAACAATAACAATTTTACTTTTGTATTTTCTTCAAAGAGCTGTGAGATGTTAGGTAAGTATTCTCTCCTCTCTTCTATGTGCCCTTTCATTATATTTTTAAGGAAACATTATATTCTAAAATCCAGCACCTGGCAAATGTCACCTCTAAGACATTCATTCTTTAAAAAAAAGAAAACCTCAGCCTCTACCCAGAGTTCACGGTCAAGGCAGGAAGACAGCCACATAAATATATTCAATGCAAGGTCAGAAAATCATCAAAGTGCTGCCACATGGCAGGATCAGATAAAGAACTACAGGCATCAGAAGAATATTTCTTCTAGACAAATCAAAAAGATTCTGTAACAAGAGGAAAGCATTTCAGCTGGACCTTCAAAGATGCATAGGACTTACATATTTAGAGACTTGGGAGAAAGGCTAACCAGGTATAAGAGCTTGAATAAAAGGGGAAACAGTGAGTAATCCAGTTTGGCAGAAATAACAAGTATTTTAAAGAAAATACAGGGAAGTAGGATTACAAGGCAACAATGTTTCAAATGACCAAAGAGGTTGGACACAATTCTCACACACACACACACACACACACACACACACGAAAACAAGACATCCAAATGAAATACAATCCGAAATAGTACTCATGTAAAGATCCAAAGAATCAAAGACTAAATGTCACATCCCCATTAAGTGTTGTTCATTTCCCATTAAGTTCCCTTCACAACTCCTAAATGAAATCCATGACTGCAATAAATAAATAAAAATCTCTAAATTTAAACTACAGTAAAATAATAATAATCTCTTTCCAAGATCAATTTCTCTTTCTCCCTGGCTTCAAATATACAATTCTCTACCTTATCAATAAAAACAGAAGACCCTATGGCCCTGTCTATACCAAGCATACTCTTTCCTTACATCTTTCCCATCTTATTTGGCAAACAAATGGCCAGTACCCAAAGGATGCCTTTATTTCTTCATTACCCTTCCCTAATTTGCCTTTCACCCTCACTACTCTGATCTTTATTAGTGCACTTTCACTAATGACTTCCTTTGCAAATTCAATAGCCTGTTTTTTCTTCATTCTCTTTGAACCTTGTAGCTTTTTACACTCTTGCCCCCCCAAATTCTCTGTGCCTTTTCTTTCACTGCCATGGAGCTTTGCTAATTACCCTACTTCTGATGGAACTTCCTTTGATTCCTCTTCTTCCTCCCATTCTCAGTTGTGAGTTTCCCAAGCCTCAACTTCCGGTCTTCCATTCTGCCCTCTCTATTCTCTCCCTCCTAATTAACTGATCTTATCTCAAATCTTTCACTCTGCTAGCCTTGCAGCAGTATCAGGTGGCATTTCTGTAACAAGACTAGACTTAGCCCCTCTGAAAGCTGTGTTTGAAAAAAAAATTTTTTTTTTACGTTTATTTATTGTTGATAGAGAGAGACAGAGCACAAGTGGGGGAGGGGCAGAGAGAGAAGTTGGCACAGAATTGGAAGCAGGCTCCAGGCTCGGGGCTCGGGGCTCGGGGCTCCGGGCTGTCAGCCCAGAGCCCGACGCAGGGCACGAACCCACAAACCACGATATCATGAACCGAGCCAAAGTCGGACGCTTAACCGCCTGAGCCACCCAGGTGCCCCAATGTTTGAAAATATTTTTAAGGTATTGGTGCTTGCACTAATCAACGCATAGATAAAAGAATTCACTCTCTTAAACTAACTTTTACTTCTAATAGTAGTATTTTTCCAAGCATTTTTGAGAAATGAATGTAAATTTCTGGGGGTTTATAAAGTCAGTAAAGCATACAGTCCAATGTTTAAAAGTTAAGGCTGTCACGCAAAGCCTGAAGATTTACAGATTTGGAGAGTAAAGCTAGACAACTCAAGCAAAACTTAAGACAAGGAAACAACAAAGTCAAGTACTGTACTTAAGTCAAAATGTCTGTATAAGTAAGTTGAAGAAACAATTAAAATTTTGCTGCACATGTCCTATTTAGGTCAAGAGTGAAGCCAAAATCTGAGGCCTTCAGATGAGGGGAAATGGGTGTGCCTGGCAGACCTGGTACAGAGTAGGGAAACAGATAAGAAACTGCTAACAGCCCCTCCTCACACATTTTAGGGTCCAAGTGTCCTGGCCATTCCAGAGAAAACCAGGAAAAGACTAGGTTTATCCATACCACTGCTCTCTTCCCCTCACATGAATACATTATGAAGGAAACTGCCTTCAAGCGATCAAAATAAAACTATTTTATGAAAAAACTTAGCTTTTATTCATGGTTTTTCTTGTTTGTTGGACTTCAAAACAGGACTAGAAGATGACCTTACAGCACATTTCAAAGGCAACAATACAAATCAATGACAATTTGCAAACTATTCTCATTCTTTTTATAAAACATTATTTGAACATCTCAAAGTTAAATGCTAGTTATTTCGTGAAATGAGAAAAATCATTTCTGTAGTGAGGAACCTGTATCTGGAACCTGTCTGGATCTTACAATGTAGAGAACAAATACCTTGCTTTTTATATTTCACTTAGCAATTACAAAGCATTTGCACTTACATTATCTCATTGAATCCTTGCAACAATTCTATGGAGGACAGGCATAACACTGTACAGAATATAATACTGGGACCAAGACAAGACTAGCTCACAGTTCATCAGAGATGGAAATCACCCCCCAACAAATGTTTCCCAATTCAAAAAAAAACCAGAACAGAAGTAGATCCTCGTATTTTAGAATTTCAAACAAAAATTTAGTGAATGGCGTTGGCAGAATCAAGTACTTTCTGAGCCATCACTTACGTTCAATACAATTTACATAAAAAACAACTGGGCACACCTCTACTTTAGTGCACTTTTGTTTTTTATCCCTTAATAGTTCTTCACTATCAATACCAGCAGTCCAAAATAGAGATTATTGAGTTTTCTTACCAAGCTAGGGTGCAACCTACAAACCAAGAAATGGGATTTTCTACTAGGTCTCTATTAGGCGACTGCATATTCATCAGTCTAATATCTTAAAAATACTTTCAAATCTTTTCACAGGTCCTCAATCTAGTCTAATCACAGCTAATGAGTAGGTCTGTTTTATGTTAAGCTGTGGACCTAGTGAGACCTACTAATAAAATCTGAGAGGTAAGAATTCATTGTGAGGATCATCAGGACTAACTGTAGATTTTCCCTGTAAAATTGAATTTGGTCACCTGAAGCCCCTCTAGACACCTAAGAGGTTAAAATTACGGAAGAGGAGAACTCTACCTCTCACTTTTTAAGTGAGGATTGGAAAATGTGTTACAGAAACTTGTTGCAAAGTTCCAAAAATTTCTTGCTTTAAACATACAATGAATAAAACCAATACTTCCCTTTAACTCTCAAGAAACAACCATTAAACGCCAGAAAATATATTATCTAATAAATCAAGTCATTCTTATGGCTCTATTGCCAGGGACAGCAACCACATGAAGTTCAGATGCCAAACGTAGCCAACTAAAACAGCACTTGGTTAGACACACTCTCTCCTCTTAGAACACCCCTGGATTTTCCCTGAGATAGTTTGATGAAACGTGAGAATAATAAAAATGAAGTTATTATGTTGAAGTAAAATACAACTATACAGAACTACATAACACCTCAATTCAGTGGCATTTGTCATCTCTAAAATAAGTGGTCACGTAGAAATCCGTTTTGAGAAATCCACGGACATTAGGCATTTTAATTCGTAATACTACTTGCTAAATTATAGGCTGATATGGCTACAAACTCTCCAGCTTCCCCCTTCCCCCTCCCCAGGCTTCATAAGAAACATTGAGGAAAATGATTTTGGTACAAATTCTTGGTTTTAGTTTTGGTTAATTTTCAGCTTGAATCATGCATCACCAAACCATTATTACAGCACCTTAACTCTAAGCAAAACATGTTTTTAAAATGAGCAAATCTTGGGGCGCCTGGGTGGCTCAGCTGGTTGAGTGGCCAACTTCGGCTCGGGTCATGATCTCACGGCTCGTAAGTTCGAGCCCCGCGTTGGGCTCTGTGCTGACGGCTCCGAGCCTGGAGCCTGCTTCGGATTCTGTGTCTCTCTCTCTGCCCCTAACCCACTCACATTCTGTCTCTGTCTCTCTCAAAAATAAATAAACATTAAAAAAATTTTTTTTAATGAGCAAATCTAAAGTTTATAATACTAGAGACATATTTTCAACTGAGTATTTTCTCTCTGAAAAACTTGTATTAGATGCAATGACCACAAGATACAACAATCAGATATGATCACTGGAGATAAAATGACACACAACAGTAACTGCAAAGTAGAAGTGACTTCCGTGAGTTCCAGAGATCTGTGTTATTTCTCACTCTCAGGTTTAGCACTATTTGTAAATACCTCACAGGATAAAGTCCATTATCATAACACTGTATCACCTCAACATAATACAATCCTTAGAGCAGATCTTAAACGTAGGCCAGAGGGAAGCATTCTCATTCATTTGTTCAGTAAATATTTACGAGCTACCCATTACGTGCCAGGCCCTGGAGAGAGTATCAAAATAGATTCTTACCCTTGTGTAACTTTTAGTTTGTTTATGGTCTGTCATCCCTCAGAGACACACACAAGATGAGACTATGAAGAGTCTACTAAGGAACTTAAATTTTATTCTAAGTGTGGCCACCAAAGGGTTTTAAAAGCAGAGGATTGACAGGATCTGAGTCAAGGAGTTAGAAGGCCACTCAGAAGGGCCATCATGTGGAGAATGGGGGGAACCCAGTGAGGAGGCTAACAAGGAACTCACTCAAAAGATGGGTTGGCTTGAGTGGCGACTGTGGAAATGAAAGTAGATTCGGTGACAGAATTTTCGTGTCAGTCTGGACTTTGAGCCCTTTTACCATTTACATGTTATCTGGCAAGTTACTTAAATTCTTTGAGCCTCAGTTTCCTTACTTAGCAATGCGTGTAAAGCCCTAGCATGGAGAAAACACAATAAATTATTATGATACTATTTTGGTAACGAAATTCATCCCAATGAGGTTCACATGTACTTATTTCCTTTTCCCCCTACACCAACATTAACCCTAACATAAGTAACTTTTACCACCAAGATTCAAGTGCACTTATAAATAAGTACTGCATTGACTCCATCAAGAGACAAGCCTAAAAAAAAAAAATTAAAAAATAAAAAGAGAGACAAGTTCCCCTTTCCCACAGAACTTAAGCTAAAACAATTGCTCAAAAATATTTATCAAGCAAGGTATTTTTCTCAAATTAATAAAAGTCTAGTTTGCACCTTCTATTTGTGTTTTCACATGCATTCCTTTACTTCCTCACTTAACAAGTAAAAAGGATACAAGCAGAATCTTGTGGTTTAATCATGATAAAGACTGTGGTGTTACTACCAATAACTTCAATTTCATATGTCAATAGCTTTTATTTAAAACTTTATTAAGGATGGCATTACTCATTCTTATAGCAAGTGATACCAGGAAACTAAGTTACCAAAAGCTCTCTTCTATAAGTATATGGATTATAATAAACACTCATCTAACTGTAGCTTCCCTTTACACTTAAAATATTCTTTCAACAAGGGTGCCTGGGTGGCTCAGTCAGTTGAGCGTCCGACTTTGGCTCAGGTCATGATCTCACGGCTGGTGAGTTCGAGCCCCACGTCGGGCTCTGTGCTGACAACTCAGAGCATGAAGTCTGCTTTGGATTCTGTGTCTCCTTCTCTCTCCCTCCCCTGCTTGCACTCTTGTCACTCTCTCGCTCTCTTTCAAAAATAAATAAACATTAAAAAAAAAAAAAAAAAATCCTTTCAACAAAGGATGAAACACCCTGAAAATCATGTTGACTCAATCAGCTCCTAAGCAGGAGCTATGGGCAAGACAGAGGTTAGTGTTAATAGTGTCCTTACCCTCAAGGAGTCTACAATCTAATGAAGAGGCTCAGGTATTCACACATGTAAAGGGAGGAATGATGCAGGCTACAAGTATCAACAATAAAGAGATCACTTTCAGTTGGGGTGTTCAGAAAATGCTTCACAGCTCAGTGGAACTTGCAGTGAACCCTTCGGTGACAGGATTTTGATAGAATTTGCTAGGAAGAAAGTGTGATGAGGAAAACAACTGTTGAGAACAAGAACTTTGTTTTTCTGAGTTGCTACCTAGCCATTTTTTAGTATGATATCCATAATCACACCCAGAGTCTGGACATTCAGATGAGGACTCAAGTTTGGGATACTCACCACAAGTCCCTGCTTTGCTTTTCCCTGGGCACCTTTTAAAAATAACCACTAGCATTAAGCCCCCCAAACTACTGACCTCCACACCAATCACAGGTGCTTGCTACCCGGCTATGTATCTCCTGCTCATGACCTGGGACACAGGTCTACCCTCTCCCTGGCTCATGGGGCCCCACGATTTCAGTTACCAGGGTCAACCACAGTCCAGAAGCAGATAATCCTCCTCCTCACGTACTGTCAGAAGGTCAATAATAGCCTAATGCTACATCACAATGCCTATGTTCATGCACCTAACTTCATCTCATCACATAAGCATCTTATCATCTCCTATCATCTCGACAAGGGTGAGTACAGTACAGTAAGATATTCTGAGAGACCATTATTATAGTATGCCATCATAATTATTTTATTTTTTGTTGTTAATCTCTTACTAGGCCTAATTTAGCATTTAAACTTTATCGTAAGTATGTATGGATACAGAAGACATAGGATATATTAGGGTTCAGTACTATCCTTGGTTTCAGGCATCCACTGGAGTCCTGGCATGTAAACCCCACAGACAAGGGGAACTCTGTACTTCTGTTGTATGGGTGTACTGAAACTGCACCTTCAGCCAGAGCAACCCCATGGATTTCATGTGCCCAAAGTGGAAGCTCGCATGCTCAGGGAGCTACCTGCCCACTACCTGGGTGGCTCGTGCCCCCTCATTCATCAGCTCATAACCTACATATTCTTAATACACCTACTCACAGAAAGCTTCTCAACACAGAAAGCAAGCACAAGAAATCAGAAAACAGCATGAACAGCATGTGTAGAGTTTTTAAATTAACTTTTTATTATGAAAAATGTAAATATGTCCAGGTATACAGAATAAAATAATAAACCCCCGTGTACTCATCACTAAGCTTCAACAACTACCACCTCATGGCCAATCTTGCTTTATGATTTCCATTATCTTATTATATGAAAATCCTAAAGAAACCTATTTTCATTCTTCTGACTTCTACATTCTTCGCTGATTCCATCCTCAAACAAATCTATATTGCCACAGTGGTCTCCACGAGGTTGATTTTCCTCAAGGCCACATACAAATAAAGCATAAGTCTATTAAAAAAAAAAAAAATCAACTCTTATTTGCCTGAACCTAAGGAATGGTGACAAACATACTGCAAATGAGAGATATTCCAAAACTCACTTTACATGTACTTTTGGAATACCTTTTCCATACTTACATTTCAAGGAGAATGAATAAAATGATGGGAGAATTCATGTCCAACAAAATAAAGCATCACAGATGAAGTATCTTAGACAAATCACTTGTCCTCCTGAGCCTACATTTCCTCCTCTTTAAAACAGGGAGTGATCACCGACCTCAGGGCCTTGGGAGAATTAAACAAGTACCTTACTGCCACATGGATCATTACCTCTGGTAACTATCAGAACCTAGAAAGCTGCCTGGTTTTCCAGTCCTCTCGCCTCAGACAACTCCCTCTCTCAAGATGATGTAAAAAGTTTCTCCATCTCAAAACATACTAAAGATGACAGGCTAAGCACTCTGATTTCAAGGAGCTTCTCTGCCTGTAAAGCCAAAGGGAGCTGAGATTGAAGTATTTCAGTAGGATGAATATTGTAAACTATCAAACTTCACAAAATAGTCCCTACTGAACGAGCAGAGCTGTCCAAAATCACACAGAGATGGTGTGTGGCCAACCTACCTAGTGAAACACTCTCATTTCCCCCACTTCTTGGCCAGTGTATTTCCTCCAACCATCCGCGGCCTGTATACAGCACAAAGCAGGGTAGCCATCAGGACTCTCAGCTGGGCCAGAGTGTTAAGAGCTTGAGATGAGTTAGCTACCACAAGGCGAACTTACTCTGTCCATAAGAAAGCTCCAGCCGCAATCTTGTGTTCCTTATTACCTGCTAGGGAGAGGCAGCTCTCTGTTGCTCGAAACTATCCAATTAAACAGCTTTTAAAAATACATATGCGGTCACAACTGTTTACCAACGTTTTAATTCTTCTTTTAGTGTTACTTTATTTCAGTCTTTCCGTTATCTTCTTTTTGAGCTTGTATGCACATCATTGAGGTTCCCTTTTGAAAGATCGTCTTCAACCATCAACCCTCTTTCCCTCTGTGAAGACAGAATGAGTTCCTGACTTATCCTAACGCCAACCACCACAAAGCATCCACTCAATTAAAGCCCTCCACCTAAAACCATTCTTTGTTTTCACTTATTACCCATTCTCTGTTGCCCTAACTCTAATGTAGTAAAATGTAACACTTTGCAGCTTGCCACGTGCTTTGTAAAGTTATTCATTTAATCTTTACAACCCAAGAAAAAGGCAATTCTCCTATCGAGTAGTAAGGGAAAAGAAACGGAGAACTTACTATCCTGCCCAGTTATAAAGCAACTTAGTGGCGAACCGGCCCTCCAAACCAAGTCTTCCAACTCCAAATGCCCTGCCCTTCCTACTCTATTGTGCTCTTTTCTAACAAGGGAAAGCACACAATTCTGTCCCAAGTCAAATTTGCTTCAAACCAAAGGCAAACCACCTTCAATCTCTCTAGATTGCAACCGGATTCCCCATCCCCACACCATCATCCCATTTCTTGCCTCCTCACCCTCCCGTTACTACCTCCTCCGCACTATCCAATTTCCACCCTTCAAGGAAACTATCATCATTCCCTCAACCCCTCCTGCAAATATTCCACCTCCACATGCTACAGGGAGGCCTCTCATCCCCTTCTCCCCAAACACCGCACTCCCTTCTCAAGACAGGTATGTTCTCACTCTATAAACTACATAGTAACGCTTCTCAGTCCTTAATAAGCTATTTAATAACTTTAAAAGTCCTATAACAATGGGCAGATCTTGCAGATCTTCCATCTCCACACTTGACCCAGGGCACCAGGCCACTTTAAATTCTGAAGAACAGAGTACCGACCCTC